>NC_082692.2:84577487-89941126 GCF_949987515.2 Delphinus delphis | reverse complement strand
TATGCAACAATACAAACCATAAAGATGGCTCATCTATGTGACTATTCCCATATGTTTCCTGAATAAGTAATTAAGCCAGCAAGTGCAGTTTTACTTCACATTTCTGCTTTACCCAAGTTTTTTTCTCCAAATAATAGATGTCATGCATATTTCTTTAAAGAGGAAGCAGATAAGTTTTGACTTAGTGAGAAAGCATCTAACCCAGTTAACAACAACAATTTCATATTCATTGTCATGAGACAGATAAAGTTAAAGCTAAGCAGGTTTTGCTAATAAGTGTATTTGTGATTCATAGCAGAAATGAAAAATGAAAAAAACATGGTGCACTTAATGAGGCCGATGTTATCAAACGAGGTATGTATATTGTTAAGAAAAAAAGAGAAAATAAGAGAGAATGTGAAGTTTGCAAAAAAAAAAAAGAGCCAGCGAAATCAATTTCTCTGTTGTTGATTCAAAAGAGCTCAGTGGTATTTGAAAATCAACCATTGGGTTATATAGAAAACAGGCTAGCATTTTTATTTATTTTGTTGAATGACAGGGAAACAGTATTAAATTACCATCTTTAATTTACATGTATTATGTCTGCTTGGGGTCCAATCTGTCATGAAAATTATACTTCTTGTTCCTATCATTTACGACATGGCAATGGCAAAGGAACAGGCTTCTGTTACCTAGTGAGTTGGCTGGCCTGTGGTGAAAGGCATTGATTGCTCTGGCTTTCCTGGATTACTGGCTGCTCCAGGACACAGTTTTTTATGTGGCTTTCTTTTCCCAGAAGCAGGGCAATTTGGCAGTACTTAAACTCAACCTCATAATTTGTCATCTTCCTATGCATTTTAGCTCAATTACTTCACCTTTAATTTTGAATCTTAAAATTGTGACACCAAAGCACTTTATTATCTCCTGCAAGAAAAGACTCCTACCTTTTTCCTCCTCCTCCTCCAACTACTGTTATTCCCACCACTACTTCTACACCTCCTGGCAGCTATCACTGATCAAGAATATTAGAAGTGCACACACTTTATGAATGCTTTACCTCTCTTATCTCACTTAGTATTGCAAAACATGATTATTATCTTCATTTTACAAATGAGGAAGAGGAGACTCAGAGAATTTTTAAGATAACTTGCCTACAAACATAATTAATGATCTATCCAGTATTCAGCCTACAGCTGTGGGACTTCAAAGCAGGTGCACTGTAACTAAAGGTTATTCTGCCTTTCTGTAACTTTTAACTCTATATTTACTGGTAACAGCTACTGTTTTCAATGAATTATTTCTCCATAACAAAATTAGGTAGTTCCGAGGAAGTTTTAGAAGAGAAATCACGATGAATTATTTGTATTCATTATTGAATGTGCTCTTGTATTTCCTCTTCCGGGACACAGTATGTTTCTCTCCTTTCATGCTCTCTTATGATGAATGTACATGCACAAAGAATGCCATAACTAAAAGCCAGGAGAAGCTTTTGTTTCAGACCAGGTTTTACACTTACATGACTAGATCAACTGATATAGGATAATGATAGAGTTAAGAAGAGAAAACAATAGAAGATTCATGAAAAGAAGAAAATATGTGAGAAGTTTTTTGCAAGTCTTTCTATTCTTTCCTGTCACATCATCTCTAAGCCAATTTGCCCCAAAATGGAGAGAGTGTCATTTAGTCTATACTCTCAACCTGTCATACTCCCATTTTCCTTGTTCTTCTTAATGTTCAATACAAAAGCCATCTCTCAGAGCCCTAAAATAAGTTCAATCTATGGTAAATTGTTCACAGTAACTTCTCTTTATGCTTTTCAACATACTGTAGAATAGAGGGCTTTTCTCTTCAATTTTGCAATGTTTTATTTGGTCACTTTCAAACGGGCCTTATTTTTGCTTGTCTTTAGATAGATAGAATATCTCAGCAGACATTAGCTTAAATAATTATCAAAGCACTGACATTAGGATATAGTGTTATTAACTGTCTTCCAGTGGTTCATTAGGGAGAAACTGACTTCTGTGTTGCATTATCCTATGGTTTATGGAGAGACATTATTGAGAGTCTAAATCACTTGGCAAGGAGAATCATAATCTCAAGGAGATCAGAGGTTTACTGAAGAGATGAATGCCCTTATGTACCTCTTTCTCAACATACTCTAAAGCATATATTGCATAGACCATTCCTTTTGTTTTCCCACATAACCCCGCTCCTGCTTTATAGGTCCTCAAATCAAAGAGATTTGTACCATGAATTCATCATATTTATTCCAGAATTTGTATAAATCTCTTTCTTTTTATATTTTGATCTTGTTCACATTGCTTTTGCTCCCTTGTTAGCATATAGAACGGCCTATATTCTGTTTTACAGAACTGAACAAAAAGAAGATATGCTTGTCAATATCACTGCCTAGAAAATCTGTGATTAAAAGTTATGTTGCTCGTTACCACAGAAAATCAAAGTGGTAACAATGCTTACTGACCATTTTTGGAAAAAAATTCTTGCTCATTGCTTTCTGTGATCTTTCTTAAAAACAAAGCTGCAAATTGCCACGTTTCACTGAGATGTCAACACAGAGTGCAATTTGTATTTATGCAAAAAGATCCCATTACTCATTTTTCTTTCAAATTAGTTTATAAGAGTTTCTACCTTGAAGGAGTGCTACCATAGGTAATTATTTTAAGATGTGTTACCTGGTACTTTACAGATCAAAACCTCCATGTTCTTGGGTCGACATATAACTATCAATGGCATTCATTTTCCCAAGGATAATGGTTGGAACATGTGAGCCACAAGTCAGTAACATAAATGATTATGTGCCAGTGAAATCAATGGATCTAACTCTTATTAAATGTACCCAACATGAATGAAAAACATTATGATAATGAAGGCATGTTGGCAAAGTAGAGTGAAGCTCTGAGAGACCCTCAGTTTGTTTACCAGCAGCTCAGATAAGCTGAAACATAAATATGTTTTCGAGGAGTCACAGGATTATTACGAAGCTCATGTAAAATCTGGCAGCTGTTACTTCCTCCCCTCCAAAACACATCATGGCATATTGACAGTGGTGTCTGTCATCATCTTAAAGTGATGAGTGATATTAAATGTCATTGGGTTCAATCCTTCATCTGATGTTTGTGTTTCTTCTACTGTGATTTTACCACGTATTGTAAAATGCCTCCAGGGTTGGGGGATTCACTATCTTTCCATGCACCCCTTAACAGAAAAAGACAGCAGAACTGGATACAATAGTGTAGGAGTCCATAGGTAGAGTAGATCCCAAAGCGTCCCCAATAATTATTTTGCAAAGAAATCATTATGCTCCAAGAAGAAAAGGGCTTACTTGTGAGCTACATTTAAACTGATATTTATTAAAATTTTGACACATTTAACAATATTTTGGGAACAAAGCCTTAGTGTTCTAGAAGATTTTACTGTAAACATCAGCTCCTTGCTTGTCCATGAGATAAAAATGAAGCCTAATGACACTGATTTTAGAAGCCAAACCAGAGCTCATCACTGCAAAGCATCTGCTTTGTTGTTGTAAGGTGAATGAAAAAGACATTATGTCTATGAATATGCAAAATGGCATTAGAGCTTTCAGAATTGGGATCAAGAGGGTAGGAAAAAACGAGGTAAAAAATGTTCTTTTTAAGCGTACTGTCATGATCTGGGTTGAACTACCAACATTTGAGCCCTGATGTCATTGGCAACAACAGCTATTTGACACATAATGAGGACAGCTGGGACTGACCTATGGAGGATGAAATGGAATATGCACCAGAGGCAAATCAGAACTATGGCTTAACTTGGCGAACAGCCTACTTCTCAAATAACCCATGCTGCTTGCCAGGGAGTCAATGAATACTCATGACAGCAGTTAGTATGCAGTGTCAGATTTAGGAATCTCACCAGCCTAAAGGTGAGCATTCCTTAGCCAGGTCACCAGGATTGTATTTGTATGAATCCAAAGCATAGACACTTGTTCCACATTTAAAAAGGTAAATTTTAGTTTAATATAAAGAGTATATTTCTGGTTAATGAAGCTGTTGAAAAACTGAAAGGGCTATTTTATGATATGAATTTCTGGTTCTTGCACATGTTAAAAAAAAAGATTGAGTGACCACTGTTGATTAAGAGTTTAAAGATGATCCTTGATGGGCCCTTCTATCTCTGCAATTCAATCTATTCATTCACTCATTCAAGTAACAAAATTTGATTCTCTGATCATGACACAAAATTACATTCTTGTTTTTATTGTATCTTGAATCTGAATTAACTAGATATTATGAAAATCTGAAATAATCAAGGAAGTAAAATATATGTAAGCACTCAATTTTATTTTTCAATGTATAGAATCTCGTAACAAGTGATCTATTTATTTCATTGACCACTAAAAAATTAACTTTTTACTTATTCTTTGGTACCATATAGACACTGATTAGCAGTATTTTGTAGATGTTATTCATAGGTTTGTCATAGCTTGTTGCCTCACTTCATTCAGGGCTCTTTTCAAATATCATCTTACTGGAAAAGTCTTCTTTTCTCTCCCTATGAAAAATGGCATTCCAACTCCATCACTCTCTCTGCTCTAACCTTGCTTTATTTTTATTGATAAAATTTATCACCTCATGATGCTCCTGTTTGTCTTCTGTCTCCATCTACTAGATTGTAAATTCCATAAGAATAAGGATTTGACTGTTTTGTTCACTTCTATCTTCCTATTGCTTGTGATAATATCTATCACGTAGTTGAGATCAAAAATAATGTTAAATGATTGAGTAATGAATGGATGAATGAATGAATGTAAATGCCTGAATCAATAAATTATTTTGAATAATATGAGTGGATTTTGATTGCAGATACTACTTTAATATCATAAATAAATTAGCCAATATAATAAAAGCTTTTTTTAAGTTCATATTTGAATGCTAACTTACTTTCACAAAAATAAACTGAAAATGATTAAGGGAATAAGAATATTTTTTAAAGATTTTTACCCTCCCATTAGAATTTAATCTTCCTTTATGCCTTAGAAAAGTAAATGAAATTCAGTTGAAAAACACATATTTTAAAAATGTGGTTAGATTCTAAGAGTTCCAGGTGAATTTAAAGGTCCTCCTTAAATCACATAAGACCTATATTAAATTTAACGAGGGAGACTTTTGTAAGTAATTTCTACAATTATTAACTCTCAAAGGCACTCAATTTGCCTATATGAATTCATGTTACATGATTGCTGGAGAAGATGGAGACACTGAGAAAAAGATGTTGTTCTGATGCTTCACAATATGCTGGAGATTTTGTAATATATCAAAATTGTGTGTGCCCACTGACACTGTTAAATAAATGTGACCTGTATAATATTTTCCTGACTGTTGGCCCATCATGGTTTATAGGTCCATATGAGAATTTAATGTTGAATACTAATATTCAAAAACAAATACAGTTTTCTATATAGATGGCAAATATTTTTGCTAGTTATGATCTATCTAGTTATTTATTTTAGGTACTGCATTATCAAAATCATATGGAGTCAGTGGAGTTTTCTTATTATGGTTATATCAATTCAGCAATGCAGCTTACCTAGAGAGTGGCAAAATATGTATCATTGTGAATTTGGCCTTGCATTGCAGCAAATTGCATGTATACATAATGGATTTCTGAACATGTTTAGAAGGGATTTTTGTGATTACATGCTAAAAAACTAAATATAACTCAGTAAACCCCCAAATATTTTATTTTTTCAGTTGCATTGTAGCTCTTAATCTTTTGCCCCAAATGACGAAAAAAATATTTTTCTAATTAACTTTAGTTTGAAAAGCAGTATTTGCAAGAGCAAGGAATATTCAGGTAGTTCTTGATTGCTTATTATGAAAAAACAGTAGTGTCGTGTATTAGAAATAGCACTGGCTGACAGAAATCTTGGATTGAAATAACTTTTCAGCCAATATTTATCTTTGTAACCCTGAATGAACTATTATTAATGCAACTACACTTGGTTCTATGTAGGTCCGAAATACTATGTAAATATCAATTCATAGTGTCAATTATTGTCCTTAGAAAATAACGTAGAACTTATGTCCCTGGAGTCTCTAAGAAATCACTTGAATGACATAAGAAATTAGAAGAGTCAGCTTTAATGAAATAGCAGAAAGTCGAACCAATGCACTCAGATAACGTTAGAGTTCAAGGATTCCAGGGATCATGATATCTGATTTCTTCCTTTTAGATATGAGGAAACTGAGTTCCAAGGAGGGTAAGTAGCATAAATTCATACAGCTAAGTAGTAAGACAACAGTAATTAACAGATGAAAAACTGATGTCTTCAACAAACATTCTAATACTCTTTTTTTCTTTTTCCTCTCTCCCTGCCCTCCCTCATTCTCTCTCTTCTTTTCTTTCTTTCTTTTTTTTTAAACACATTTCCATTCTCTAGTTTATGGTTATATGATTTGTTATTTCTCCATTTTTTATTAAATAAATACAAACAGTAAATTTAGAAAATCTACAGACTCAAAGAAAAAAAATCCATAATGTTATCACTCAGAGTCAGTTATTTTCTATAAGGGACCTGTTTACTTATGAATAATTAGAGCTATCCTTTATCAGTCAAAATATTAAACCTTCAGAATGCAAAAGAAAAAATGCAATGGACCCTTATCATGGTGAAAATATTCAGTCCTTGCTCCTGTGAGTATAGAAAAATTTTTGTCAGTGCAGCATTTTGACTCTTTAGAAAAATAAAGACCAAGGACTTTACATTGCTATTTCATTAGTTGAAAACTGGCTGGGAACATCTGTGTAGCATTTAGTTTTGGGCTTGCCTGATTCATATCAGTTGGCGTGAGCAACAGGACGCATAAAAGAATTAAAATGTGTCAATTCACTTTAGTTTCCTTAAAATTGCTATGCAAAATATGGCAGCGTCCTTGAATATAGACTAGGTTTAAATGGAATATTTGAAGCATTTTTTTTTTGTCATTAACTCAACGAAACTGCTTTCTTATTTTCTTAATTTTTTTTTTTTTTTTTTGGTGGGTAGGGAGATTGTATTACGGATAGAGCTTGAATTCATTTGTTTAGTAACACATAGAAATAGCCTGTGTGCCTTCTGTTGAAGACCCTATTCAATCCTAAGTAAAGTCTTGTGTCCCATGCAAGCATTAAGACATTTGAATATTAATAAAGATCCATTTCTTCCATAAATAACAATAGATAGGAAATGAGCAATTGGATAGGGCCATGCACGTGCAGATAAGTTCCTTATTAGAACCAAATTTACCAATGGTAGTATTGTCAGTTAAAACACTATGATATATATAGACAATGAAATCATATATAGTTTAAACTGTTCTCACTTTACAAAATAGACAACTGAACAACTGTAATTGATTCATGTACTGCAATTTTCATTCCATTAGTTAGAAGATATATCCAAAATTGGGGCTGTCAATCAGAGAAAATGAGTGCATGTTTTGTATTTCATAGTATTAATTGCAGGAGGGAAAATCATTCTTTCTACTTAGATTCAACAGGACTATACACATTTTAGTTTACACAACAGTAAATGTACATGTTTTCTCTAATAATATAATTAGTTTGAGACTCTTGGTAAATTCAAGAAAATAGGTTAATGTGAAACCCCGTGAAATATTAAAAGTGGCTTTCATTTCATTTAAATTCACTTTACTGATTGTATTACTTTTCAACACTGTCATTTTATTGACTCTTGTATTTACTTTTGTATTTTGTAGGACTCTGTATTTGTTCAGAGTCCATAAAACTATACTGAACTACTAACCCAAGAAGGTCACCTCAAACCTCTGTGGATCTATGGACTGAAGGATTTTGTTAATGAAATGTGGGACAACACACACACATAGATGTAAATATTTATGTTATTGAATTCAAAGATATGAAGCTGTTCTTGAGTTCTTACCGACCTTCCCCCCAGAATACCATTTTCTTGGTATTTTAAGCTCTTGAACTTGGCTGTAACACTTTATACGTTCTCTGTGTATCTGATTTTCAGATTCTTCTAATAATCAGCTTTGAGTGCCATTTCAAGAATGCCCTAAATATAAAGTATACTAGGTGTTAAGTAATGTATTTTATGTATTGAGTATCAGCTAACCTAGTTAGCTTCATAAGAGTGATGAATAAGCACAAGTTTGGGTAAATATCAAGTCTAACCGATCATGTAATGAGTCTTAATTATGATGAAATAAATTTTCTCATATTCTAACCTTCATGATATTTGTGATGTCTCTTTGTTATTCTTTTTTACTAAAATAAAAATAATGTGGAATTTTAAAGAATTGTTATCTATGAATATGAAAAGTATAAATGATTTATTAAAGGCACAGTTTTCATTAGCTGAGCCATATGAAATTGTTGCTTCACTGTACTATGTTTTCAGATAAAAAGAAATCTAACTGGGTTTTTGTACATAATGTTATTTCAGTATTTCAGCAGATAGTGCAATCAATACATCAGACTGTGTGGCAGTTTCTGACCTAGACTATATCATCGTAGCAATCAATCAAATTGTAGAGACATTCAAAGTAAATCCCCGCCCTTGACAGTCACAAAGCTAAGAGAGAAGGCTGGAGGAAGGAAGCAGCATTTTAGATAACAAATGAAATGGGTTTAGGAAAAACACCTTTAGAGGTCACTAGAAGAGAAATGTTACATGACAGCTCTCTGATTTGGTCAATATTTTGATAACTACGTTTCCTCCTGTGCCAGGTTTAGCATACTGTGGCTAGTTTAGTGTGCACTGGAAATATATAAGAATAGTAGTTAAGGTGGTAAAGGAACCCCAATTGGTACCAGAATCTTGTGAGATTGAGTTGGATTGCTCTGGAGTTTTGCCTTTTCAATTATTAGTTTCATGTATTACTTGGGATTACACATTATTTAGTAAAAATACAGAATGCATAAGCTTGTCATTTGAAAATTTGAGGGAACAGTAACAATTTAAAAAGAAAAATATAAAGTCTTATTTGCTTCTTATATTTCATCATGTTAAAGGAACTTCAGTCGACCTGCTCTAAGGCAACTCCATTAGGGAAAGCTTTAATTAGAAAGAGTAAGATACCACTTAATGATCAGAAAGTAAAGAGTAAACAGAGATCAGCTTGGAGGTTACTGAGAAGCCTGTTTTTCTTACTAGCTGAACAGAGAAATCTTTTGCCAACAAGGATGAAGAAGTGAAGTTTCATTTTGCTGTAATTTGTAGCAAGGAGACATTAAGTGATCAAAAAATAATCATAGACTAAAGCTTTGGAATGGTGATTATGGGTATGCTATTTCAAATTTTTTTAAAACAGTTCTTTAACTTAAGATACTTTGACATTCATGAGAAATCATAAACATCATCTGTGCAAGATTAGTTTCTTCTCATTATTTTAAAAAATTATTGTCTCTTCATGTTTCTTCCTCACTCACGCACAGGTAGCCTCTGTAAAGTGTTTAATACATGACCCGAGACCTGCATGCTTCCTTAAAAACATATAGTATAGTTTAGTATAGTTTTTCTTGTGCAGGCTTAATTCACATGAAGAGCATTGAGCTAGCATTCTTATTTTTTTCCATTAAACACTGTCTTTTTGATTTATTCATTTTGCTATATATAACTCTCGTTCATTATTTCTGCTGCATCATTGAAAGAATCCAATGCATTTATTTTATTTATCACCTTTGCAGAGCATCTTGCTGCTTTCAATTCTCTTGTTTTGTAAAACAATGCTGCAAAGCAAATTCTGTATGTGCTCTGCACATACAGGGGAAATGTTGAGAAATACAGATCTGAAATCTGAAGACACGTTGAAACACCCTTGTTTTTCCACGATTATAGGTTTTACTGAAATTATTCTAACTATAACTAACTTTACTTGTGAATAAAATCATACTATTGTTGAAAACAGGGATGACATTACATCTCAGGGGTCAAACTCGGCCCACCGTTTTTTTCAAATGAAGTTTTATTGGAACACAGACACATCTTTTTTTTTTTTTTTTAAACATGTTGTCTGTGGTCGCTTTTATGCTAAGAGACAGAACTGAGTAGCTGTGGGTAAGACCTGTGGCTTGCAAAGCTGAAAATATTTACTATCTAGGCTTTTACCAGAAAAGTTTGCTAACTACTACTCTAAAAGAAAGCCCTTGGGAATTATTATTATCATATTGTAGGAAATTATTATTATATTGTAAGATTTAAATTTAGACTTAGTAAAACTTGTAACAGCTGTTTTGCTCCCTTTCTGCAATTGTCCCAAAGTGTCCAGTTGGCTTTGAAATGAAGAAGACAGAATTTGGTTATAAGGTCAGGAGAGCCAAAACTCCCCCCAAAAGGCACACAGAGTCATTATGCCTTCTTACAGGGTCTTGAATTTAGGTAGTGAATCTACTTAGAGTCATATGAAGCAAATTGCAAGGCAAACTTTGAGCTTTAAAGCCCTCTGGGAGTCATTTGTTTGATTCATTGACTGTTCAACAGATGTCCTCACATTAGGGTATCAGGGTCCATAAAATGTGATAAGATCTGGGAATGCCTCTAAAAGCGAGATCATAAAGGCAGACTCCTCTTCCCTTGAGCCTCTGTGAACTCTTCACTCTAGCGCCCCCTCCCCCAACTTTGACCCTTTCTTTGCTTATGCTTTTGCTACCCAGGTAAGTACTCACTGGTAAAGCTCTTGTCAATTTCATTACCATTCATGTGCAAATATTTGCAATCCCAGATTCATTTATTTTATGGTTCAGAAACACATTAAAATACTAAAAAAAAAAAAAATCTACTATTAAAAATAGACCATCTGGGCTTCCCTGGTGGCTCAGTGGTTGAGAGTCCGCCTGCCGATGCAGGGTACACTGGTTCGTGCCCTGGTCCGGGAAGATCCCACATGCCACGGAGCAGCTGGGCCCGTGAGCCATGGCCGCTGAGCCAGCGTGTCCGGAGCCTGTGCTTCGCAACTGGAGAGGCCGCAACAGTGAGAGGCCCGCGTACCGCAAAAAACAAACAAACAAACAAAACCCCAAAAAACCCACCATCTTTCAATGTAAAATAGGAGGTATTTAGAAATTAAACTTCTATTCAGGTGGTAGCTTCAATATAAAATATTACAAGAGTAAATGTGCCACTGTTGATTAATACCCTTGTTATATAGTATACACTTTGTTAAAAATTTTTATATAGTGTAAAATTTCATAAGTATGGGCAACTACTGGATTTTAAATTTTTATCTGCTTAAACATTTTTTTCATATTGAAAAAAAGGAAAAACTTTCCCTTCCTCACTGGCATTTAATTAAATCACTTTTGTTTGAGAGTACATCTATGTCTGGGAAGTGTTTGCATATTTGAACTTAAACAACAACTAGATCGGAAATCCCTTCATTCAACAAACATTTGCTTAAAGGTTACAAAGTTATAAGCTTTCTGCAAGTGGTGAGGATATAAAAATGGTTCCACATTTAAATAATATAATCCATTAAAAATAGTAACATTGAGAACAAGAATTGTCAAAATATAGAGGCAGAAGCCAAAATTATATTCAGAGAACTACTCATGTATTTAATATTTTTCTTCTTTGAGGAATGAAAAATAAAGAATTCATCTTAAGAAATAGAAAAAGAGTAATAAAACAAAATTAAAATAGAAGAAGAAAGTGACAGAGATACAGCCAAAACCCACCATTTTTTAACGAAAAATAGTATTGTTAAATTTAACACATAGTTTTGGGGAGTGAGCGGATCTGACAACATATGAATATAAACGGTAGAAAAAGATGATCTCCAGACAAAACTAATCAATGAGAAAGCAAAAAACAAATAAACCAAGGTTGATGAAGGGAACATAAGAATATACAGGAAGGAGTTAAAAATAAAATATAAATGAATATATGCAAATGTACATTGACAGATGGGAACCTCATTTTTAAAACATATATTACTTCGTAGTTTTTCATAGCTACTCTGTTTTACTCCCAAATAACTTTACTTATGAATTGTCTTTAAAATTCTGTAAAATATTTCTTCAATATTTTATGCCTATTAAATAGAAGGAGTTAAGAAAAAGATGAATTATTCTATCCTGAGGTAAGACCAAAAACAATCTTGATTTAGTTTCTAGCTACAGGTTGAAAGCCAGGTTCTTGTTGGTGACTACAGTGTTTTGCTTTGTTTTGTTTTTCTTTTTAAACAGACCTTGCTTTTTAGAAGATTTTTAGGTTCACAACAGAAAAATGTGGCAGAAATTAGAGAGAGTTCCCATGTACCCCTGCCCCAACATATGCACAGACTCTCCCACTACCAACACCCCCCACCTAAGTGGTACCTTTGTTCCAACTGATGAACATACACTGACACATCACAATCATCCAAAGTCCACAGTTAACCTTAGGATTCACTCTTGGTTTTGTACATTCTGTGGGTTTTGACAAATGTATAATGACATGTGTCTACCATGATGGTATCATACAGCATGGTTTCATTGCCCTAAAAGTCCTCTGTTCTCTGCTTATTCATCCATCCCTGCCCTCTAAACCCATGTCAACCACTGATCTTTTTACTGCCTCCATAGTTTTACCTTTTCTGGAATGTCATACAGATACAATTGCACAGAACATGGACTTTTCAGGTTGGCCTCTTTTACTCAATAACAGGCACTTAAGATTCCTCCATGTCTTTTCATGCCTTGATAGCTCATTTCTTTTTAGCACTGAATAATATTCCATTAGCTGGATGTACCACATTTTATTTATCCATTTACATATTAAAGGACATCTGCATTGCTTTCAATTTCTGGCAATTATGAATGAGGTTTCTATAAACATCTGTGTGCAGGTTTTTTTTTTTTTTTTTTTTTTTTTTGTGGTACGTGGGCCTCTCACTGTTGTGGCCTCCCGTTGCGGTGCACAGGCTCCGGACGCGCAGGCTCAGCGGCCATGGCTCACGGGCCCAGCCGCTCCGCAGCATATGGGATCCTCCCGGACCGGGGCACGAACCCGTGTCCCCTGCATCGGCAGGTGGATTCTCTACCACTGCGCAACCAGGGAAGCCCCTGTGTGCAGGTTTTATGTGGACATAAATTTTCAACTCATTTGAGCAAATGCCAAGGAACTCAATTGTGCAGCATTTTTTAAGAAATTTAACTGTGGACAATTTTAGATGAGACTTGTTTTCTCCAGTTTATTATGAATGCCAACATTCTCTATATTGTTATATCATGCCCTCTTACTTTTTGTGTTACTTGCTTTGGCATTTGATATTCAACTACAATAAAGGGGGTTTATTTATTTATTTTATGGCAAGAGAGATGCATTTTTCATCTAAAAAAAACCTTCATACATAAATTGTTATTATTTTAATTCACCTTTGATTTCAGGAAACTAGACTGAGGATCCCTAAGAAAGAAACCCCTGACTTTCATTAGTTTCCTACAGGAGATTGTGGAATACTTTTCTTTAGACATGTTTTTCTAAGTATATTCTCCTAAGGGCTAGGCAATAGCCTTACAATGCCTGGTTTTGGTCTGAATCTTGTAGAAAAAAGCTACGACATTTCACAATACGCCCATTTCACAACAGGTTTATGAAACATATACGAGTTAAAAAAAGCCTTTATGTTGTACACAAATATCAAAGAGAATTCTGAGTGACCTTTAATTTTATACTCTACTAATATAACCGAGAAATAGTTTGAACTTCTGAATCAGTCAAGGTCCAGTTTATCACAGGGCATTCCTTTAGTTGATAGGATGGATTAGACTAATGAATTATGAGGTTGTTACATGGGGGTATTGCTTTGGAGTCATTCCTTTCCTCGAGGGTCCACACGACTATGGAAAATAGAGCCTGACCAGGGAGGTACTGGCTTAATGCTATGAACCCATTGTTACCATGGTCTATTTTATACTGCCAGAATCTACTGACAGAGAGTGTAAGGTGATAAGAAACTCATTATAGGGCTTCTTTAGATACGGCCAAGTGAATGACGTGGAGTAAGGAGATATGGTAAAAATTTGTCATTGCCTCTAGGTGGAAACATAGCTCCTTACTGAAGAAAAAGTGACAGTTTTTTCAAGTAACAATTATCTGCACAGCTATGTGTCTTAATGACTAAATTGAGTGTAAAAATGGCATACAGATCCATCAGGGAGTATATGCATAGTTAATTATGTCTGAAATAATAAAAATATGATTTCCACAGGATAAGGTAAACAGCCAATTAAAATAAGATATGATATATACTTTCTCTATTCATTTGTCAAAGCATAAAACATTTTAACATTGCCTAAATAATTTACTTGTGTTAAAGGGAAATGCTTAAAACATTAATAGGGTACTTCACAATCTTGAGTTAATAAGTTGTTATATGACGGTTACGTAAATAATTCAAGACTCCGTTCAGCACAAAGGGACTAAGGCATTTTTGCACAGTTCAAATAATTCAAAGTTTGCCATCCTTTTCTCCACTGGGCCAAGCTGTCTCCAATGGCTTCTCACAGATGAAGCCTGGAGAGATTTCGGTGCTAATATTCTGTTCTCTTTCCATGGGAATATTATTATTTGTGATTGTTTCATTTTTATTGATTGTTGTTCTGATCCGAGCACTACTAGGTGCTATGAAAGGGGACAAATAAGTGTGGTCATACTTAGTTTCTTGAGGAAAAATAAAAGCGATAAGCAAAAAACAAACAAAAATAAATAACAATAACTTATACATATATCAGATAACAATTATTTTAGCATTAGAATCTCAATTAGAGTTCATAATTTAGTATGTATGAGAAATCCAATGTTTGCAGAATAGTTTGACTGAAGTTAATACATAAACTAGATTATGTGCCCAGAATGTATAATACAAATAAGAGATCAGGAAGTCAAATGATTACAAAACACCCTTAGTAGGATTCACTTGAAATGCAAAAGTGGGTAAGATTTGAAGAGGTGAAGGGAAGAGGGCACAGAGAGCCATTATGGGAGGGAGTGTGTGGAGTAGTCCAAGTGAAGCCCAATCAGAAAGGAAAGGTTCAGGCAAATACCCCTGCTTTTGACTAGCTTATATGGAAAACAACAAAGTGGACATGACTCTCCATAGAGATGACATGTTCTCAGTGTTTTACCTTACGGAACACTCCAATTCCCTATCCTTAATAGCCTCATCCCAAATGAATCTTTCCAAAGTTTTAATTCTCTGACCTGTTTGGCCTATGGGTCTTAACAGATGTGCATATGCTTAAATGAAATAAATGCTAAAATAAAAGAAGTGATTGAATTAAATAACAATGGCGTGAATATATATATATATATATATATATATATATATATATATATATATCAGAATTTGTCATTTTATTTTGACACATCCATTTATAGGGAGTAAACTAGGGATCACCATGTTATATAGAATGACTGTGTGTGTTCCTTGATGGCACTAGGAAAATAAAGGAAACAACGTAAAAAAAAAAAAAAAATCACTATTGCATTTGGCTTAGCAGTGCACCCACACTCTTAGCAGCCCTGGACTCTTATACATACTTGGCATGTATCCTTGCTCCAAGATGTTCATCAGCATTCCTTGAACAGTTCATAATAGCTATTTGGTCACACCAGAAAAAAAAAGAAGGACCACACTAACCCATTTTTCATCACTAATGGATTATATAATGGGATTCAACTGCGTTCAATGTATTCTACCTAAGTGTGCTCGAAAATGCAGCCAGAGTATTAGAAGATGTTGCTACAAAATGCTTCCATTCATCTGGGAAACCCTTCTCCAACAACAGACTGCAAGCATTATCAGAATTTCTGGAGACAGATCATTCATCATTTTTTTTCCACCTGACCTAAAAATACAGAGTGTAATCACTATCACATATAAAACTACAGATAAGTACATGGGATCCCAGAGTGAACACACAAACACACACTCTTTCCACCACATTCCTGTTGGGACATGATGGTTGATAGATGGTTACTTAATTCGACATACATCCCTGTTCTCAGCTATAATGAGCACCACACAAAGAATTGGCTGATTTTTAAAAACATAAGCACAGTAAAATACATCTATAACTGAAAATTTATAGTGCATGTTTTAATCCTCCTTTTTTAAAAGGGCATTTAAATATTGTAGGGTACCAGAAAAAGAATTACCAAACTGATTGCTATATATTATCACTGTACCCTTTCAAAGTGTATAACAAACCATAATTCAGCAAAGAGTTCATTGTTTAGATATATTCACGGTGATTATTAGTTTTGGGGGGTTTTTTGGTCATTTCGTCTTTAACTTGACAAACAAAAGATGATATTCCAAAGGTGATTTCGTTTGATTTTTTTGTTTGTTTAGATATCAGGTAAATGATCATTTACTAGATTATCCTAAAGCTTACATACTGATTCAAGAACTCTAGCAAATCTGTAATGTATCTTTACACTGACAACTTCAAAGTAAGTAGTAAACCCTCCCCAAACCATGATTATTATAGCTCTTCTAAATTTGAATAGCTGTGTTTTCTTGCTTTCATAAATGTGTTTCTGTCCATATTAGAAATGATGTTTGAATGAACAATTTTACATTTACTGTATGCTTTGAAATATGAAATGTCTAAAAATGTCATTAAGATACTCAAAACATGTCCCTGAAAGGTGAGTTTGAGGTATCATACCCACCTAAAGCTTAGAATTTTCTACTGATTTTGCCTTTCTGAGCACCCTAACTTTATTTTCAATATTCAATGTCTGGTATTTTCTCAGCACGAAAGAGAAGATGCCTCAAATTAACATTGTTGCAACTGGGGACACAACTGATTCGGAAAGTAATTTTTTTCTACTTCCTATATCTTTTCAGGTGCACAATATTAAAACAACATCCTATTAAAAAGCTTTATAACGTCAAAATAGGTAAGACAATCTCAAAGTCAAGCGTTTCAGCTAATAAACCTGCAGGGCCGTTAAATCTATGCTCTTTACTAGCCTTTCAGTTTATACCCTACTAACATAAAACTTATTCAAATAAGGAAAGCAATTTTAGCCTTCCTAAAAACATTAGATGCACACCTATTTGGAATAGGATGAAAACTGAGGTTTTACTTTTTCTGGGTGCTCCACAGCATGAACCTGCGTAAGGATGTGGGGGTAGATGAGGGTGGAGCAGCAGAGGGCTGGGGATATCGAGAGTTGCGCCATATGACAGAGACAGCTGTGTCCTCGTACATGGTAGCCACCGTCCACAGGTGGCTAAATTAAACAAATTACATTTGTCACAACGACTTAACTGCTATTGTAGAGTAAAAATATCCATAGTCAATATATAAATGAATGAGTGTAGTAGCTGTGCTCAAAAAAAAAAAAAAAAAAAACTTTATTTACAAAAACAGGGAGTGGGATATATTTGGTCCGTGGTCTGTAGTTTGCCAACTTCTGATGTTTGGTATTCCACTGTGTGACTATCCCATGTCTATTCTTCTTCCTGTTGATGGGCATTTGAATACTTTACAGTTTGGGTTATTATTAGTGCTATGTGAACATTTAGTTCACATTTTTCATGAATATTTGTAATTCCCTTCTTGATTTTCTTCTATCTGGCATGCTTCCCCCTGTTCAGGCATTTATGGGTTGGATTGTGTCACACAACAGGAGCTTGAAGTCCTAACCACCAGTAGCTGTGAGTGTGACCTTATTTGAAAATTGGGTCTTTGCTGACTGTCAAGTTAAAATCAGGGCACTAGGGCACATTGTAATACAACATGACTGTGTCCTAATAAAAAGGGGAAATTTGAACACTCACATAAGCACAGATGGAAGACAATGTGAAGACAGGGAGAATACCATCTAGAAGCCAAGTAATGGCTAAGGCTCCCAGAAGCTAGAACAGATGGCATAGGACAGATTCTCTATCATAGTCCTCAGAAGAAACCAACACTTCTGACACCTTGATTTTGGACTTCTAGGCTCCATGGCTGTGAGACAATAAATTCCTGTTGTTTAAACCATTCAGTTTGTGCTACTTTGTCATACAACCTTGGAAAACTAATATACTCCCTTGGAGAGGTCTTCCTTTATCATGTGTATCTACAATTACCACTCTCCCCATTTCTATCACTTGGCCTTACTTATTTTACTCAATACTCATTTCTTTTGTTTGATTTCTGTTTTCCCTGCTACAATTAAATTCCATGAGAGTAAAGTGTTCATCTGACTCTTGCTCCACTCAGTTTCCCTTACCTGGCAAACTGTAGATGATCAATAACTATTTTTGAGATAAATAAATGTGCAATGTGTCTAGTGCTGCAACTTTTATCTGGCATTTGGGAATTGGACGTAATTGGAGTAGTCAGATCCACAAGCACACGTCAGCTAATTGTGAAAGAATTAATAGACTCAGAAGACCCAGAATGAATGACATCTTTACAAGCGGGTAAAGAAGAATGTTAAGGAGTGAAAAATGGAAGTTAGTCTCTGAAACTCGTATTTTTTGAACACCTACTATGAACCAATGACTACACTAGGCATTTTCATGTTGTACTGTTCTGCTATCTCCTAGTTTATTTAATTTCTGTAAGCCTGTTTCTTCATCTAAACCTTGAGAAAAGTAGTGTTACCTCTTCTATTTACTCCTATCATTGAATGGAGTAAATAAGAAAATGCCTACAATCCACTCTGCATACTGCCCCCCACCCCAGTACAGCAAGTGTGCACTCAATGTGGACTTCTAAAATTCACAATGCATTTAATAGCAGAGGAAATAAACACTGACATCTTTCGTTCAAGAATCCACAGCTTGTAAGTAGCAGAAGCAAGTTCTGAACTCAGGGTTTTTTTGGCCTAAACAATCATCTTGCATTCCTTTTTATATACTCTTTCTGGACATTTTATAGCTATTGGTTTGATTAATATTCTTTCTGCAAGGGTAAAAGACTTTTTTTGTTTGTTTTTTAAAAGAGAGCAAAATTGGCTGCTTTGAAAGGTCGCCTCCGCTATTTTGAGATGTGGCCAGTGCTCACAACGGGAGGTCTTGAGACTCATGTCTGGGACGCAAATTATACACCTGGACACTTGAAATAACCATAGTTTACGAGCAACGCCAGGCCAATTCACACCTAATTCAGTGATGACATCACAAAGGTCTTTCTTACTCTATGATTTCACACATGCAGAGCCACTTTATTTGGAGAGATTTAAAAATGTTTGCTCTAATGATGGGAATTTGGAAATCTGAAATCTTAATAGAAAGACTGAACATGATTTTCAGCATTGCCAGCAATGATCCAGTCCACAGAACAACTTTTTCAGAGCGGTGGGTGCCAGGCAGCACAGGCAAATCACGACCATCATGAATGACTCTGCAGCCTTCAGATATGAACACGTCCTAACATGACAATCTGGTTGGCTTGTTTGTAAAAGACATTTTTTATCTTTTGCCTCTAATATAATACTTACATTTCTCTGGCTATAAAACAAACAAATATGCTTCAGGTTTGTAGAAAATCAACATTTTTTTTCCATCAATTTAAATACTTGCCAAATTTGAATTACAAGGAAAACAAAGTTTTAATTTTAAAATGTTGACAGTCAGTACTCTGTCACTATATTGAGGAACGTAAATGTTCATGTAAACATACATCTGCACACAAAACACTGATATGAATTTGGTTCATTTAATGTGATTTTTGCTTTTGGGGGAGGAATGTATTTTGGCATATTTCTATTCATAAACTCAAACCTTCTATCATTTAAGGACATGCATGGTGAGAAAGGATGTTCAGAGTCATCTACTGGGAGCAGTTAATGGTCTCTAGTTTCTGTCAGGCCAGGCAGCTGGAATAACAATTTTATGAATGTGTACCAATGTCCGTCAGACCATGAATCTAAAATCAGAGGGCATTTGCCACATAATATAGGTAATGCGAAGAGAGATAACAGCATCCTCAAGGGCAAGGCCATTTCTGACACCTACTTGAACTCCTAACCTCATGTTCTTTAGAGACTTTTAACCCTAAATAGTGATCCAGTTTTTCCTTTTCACTCTCAACCTGTAGTTGACAAAAAATTACAGAGGATTTAGCTTTACAATATTTCAATGCATTAAGCAGAAATAAAATTATTTCACATTATGAATATGAACTTCATCCTACCAAAGAAACACACACACACACACACACACACACATAAAGAACAATGTGCATGGGACAACTATGTGAAAAATATGCAACTAAATATCACAACTGAATGCCCAGCCCTTCATAGAACCAAACTACATAATGTCTTTGTGGTTTAACTTTTTAGCTGCTCTTGGCTGTCTGATTCAGTATTCCCTATTCAGGGACATGTCTGCCTCCTTTGGGACATTTTCTGCCTGTGATGACAAGGATGCTGTTCCAAAATGAAATTTGGAACCCAATTTTAAATTGAATCTCACCCTCCAGAGTAAACAGTAGATGGAAGCTGCCTCTTAAATCATCAACTTTTAATTAAATCCTTTGCAGCTGTAAGATCACCATACTCAATAAGGTGATAAATGCACTGTATTTTAATTTAGTTGTTTTTTGTATTAAACTCACTGCATTAAAGGAGTGTATGATATTCACCAAGTTACTAAGAATGGTTTCACTATGACTTCTTGATCACAGCATAGTGAAATGTTTAAAAACACCGCAGTCAGCAACTTGAAGTCAAATCTTGGCTCCAGGGCCTGCTAACTCTGACCTTGGCCAAGTCAAATGATCTCTTAGCCTCAGTTTCTAAGCCAGATTGAAACACTGGTTCTGTTCTCCCCTGACTTCTCCCTGTATTCATACCATTACCATGACCTAATTGTGGATGGAGCATATTACTCATGCTTTTGACTTGGAGCTTGACCATGGGAGTTGTTTTAGCCAAAGAACTGTGGAAGGAGGACAATGTGCCATTTCTGGACCTAGGTCTCGAGAGACCTTGTGTTTTTTTGCTTGCTCTCCTGCATTTTATCATCCCCAAGAGAAAGTCTTATCCTGGGTAGCTGCTTCTGTTTGACCCTGAATCCCATGATCAATACTTGTGAAGTTGAGCTCTTCCTACCCAATCTACCCTAGATGAGCTATCTAAGTCGACTTCCCATGTACATGAGAAATAAATGCCTATTTTATGCCATTAAGATATTGTGATTATTTATTACACATCATTATTGCCGTAAGAGTGAATTGATACATTTTTCTTATAGGTGAAATGAGAATAAAGATTGCCTCTTAATCACAGAGTTGTTGAAAAACTAAATTGAACATTTATTCATTTAAGGGATATTAAATGCTTGCTATCCAAGGAGACCCTTTGCTACAAGCTTGGGAGATCAGAGAGGTAAGGTTCCTGCCCTCAAGAAGATCACATTCTAGATGTACTGTGTATATTTGAATGTTCATAATGTGGTACAACATGGATTCATAAAATGGTAAGCACAGCAATGAATACTAAGACAACAACAGTATGTAAAAAATGTGCTACTAATTAATGTTAGTAATTTTATTCCATGCTGATGTAATGGAGAATGACAAGCTTAAAAGGGAAACCATAGTATAGGATGAAAATAGAATACCCAACAGCTACATTTTGGGATTAAAAAATTCCAATAAGCACTTGTTCAGAGATGGATAGTAACGGAAGAAAATTGCAACAAGGCAAAACATATGTCTTGAACTTAGCAATTTTACTCTACAGGTTTTTGAAAACTGAGAAGCTTAAAGAGTAAGTAATTTTAATTTATGGACATCACATAGTATGATAGTTAATTTTGTGTGTCAGCTTGCCTGGCCATGGGGCGCCCAGATATTTGGTTAAACATTGCTCTGGGTGTGTGGGTGAGGGTGTTTCTAGGTAAGATTAACATTTGAATCACTAGGCTGAGTAAAGCAGATTGACCTCTCCATTACGGGTGGGCATTATCCAATCTGTTGAAGGCCTGAATAGAACAAAAAGGTGGAGTAAGGAAGAATTCATTCTCTCTGCCTGGTTATTTTCAAGCTTGTGACACTGATCTTCTGCCTTTGGACTTGGACTTAGACTAGAACTTACACCATTGGCACTCATGGGTCTCCAGCTTGCCAATTGCAGATAGTAGAACTTCTCAGCCTCCATAAATGTGTGAGCCAATTCGTTTCCTTAAATCCTTATTTCCTTATAATAAATCTCTCTCTTTATCCATCTAGCTAGCTAGCTAGCTACACACACATAAAGTATACACACACACACACACACACACACACACACACACACACATTCTATTGGTTTTGTTCCTCTGGAAAACCCAAACTAAGACACTAAGGCACCTAGAAACTGCTCCTTTCTGACATTCTGTCAAACCACACCTAAATATTGCAAATCTATAAACACATATTCCAAAACAGAGCAAAACGATCAGAGCAAAAGAGATCTCAATGGAAAGGGATGTCAAAGATTTCCTTTGCTACTATTTTTAATCCTTATCATAGAACATACATGCAAAATTATAATTTAATTCTGTAATGGTGGAATAATAATTTTGAAGTGACACTAGAAAGTCATTGAATGTTAGAGTTGAAAGGAAAATCAGAGAAGTATTCATCCATCATTTTACATGAGAATATTTCCCCCAGGGAGGAAACTCAAATTTCCCAAGGTCGTAGATACTGACAAAATTGAGATAATTGGTAATAGTAACACATATCATTTATTGAGTACTTAGTATGTATCTCCCACCGTGCTTTACACCCATTATTGCACTTGATAATCACTGAACAAGTATGTGAGTTGGGCATTATGATTACTCCTCGTTTTTCAAATGAGGAGATAGTTTAGAAATGTTAAGAAATATGAAGTGGGGCCCACAGTCACATGGTCAAATCAGGCTTAAAATCAAGCCATTTGACTTTAGAACAGTGCTTCTCAAACCTTAACACGCACACAACTCACTTGAAGATTTTGTTAAAACACCTGGCCCTCGCCTCAGAAAGTCTGATATAATTGGTATGGGGTAGCCCTCTAGTGTCAGAGAGTCTCTTCCAGGGGATTCTAAATGTGCAGACCTGGTTACAACCTCTACTTTGAGCACGTATGGCTAAGTTCCTTTTATGTATCCCTTATCCTTTAGAAAAAGCAATGAGAATTAGGCCGTGACTCAAATTATAAAGTACATAGTCTTCTTGTCCTTAATATGGGATTTCATTTTTAGTAAGCAAGAAAAACTGAAAAAGAGGAGTGATATTTGGTGTGGGGGGGGGGAAGGTGTCCTTAAAAAGATGCTACAGTTGGGCTTCCCTGGTGGCGCAGTGGTTGAGAGTCCACCTGCCAATGCGGGGGACGCGGGTTCGTGCCTCGGTCCGGGAAGATCCCACATGCCCCGGAGCGGCTGGGCCCGTGAGCCATGGCCGCTGAGCCTGAGCTCCAGAGCCTGTGCTCCGCAACGGGAGAGGCCACAACAGTGAGAGGCCCGCGTACCGCAAAAAAAAAAAAAAAAAAAAAAAATGTTATAATTAGGATAAAATGGGAAGCTCACTTGGGAAAATGAATGCCAACACGGCAATGTTACAAACCAAAATAATACCAGTAACACTAACACAATGTTCCAATTGTTTTACACTAAACTGTAATATTTCTCTCACTACAGTGGAGATTGGCTTAATCTTCCCAATTAATTTCCTCTTTGTGATAGAATTAAACATTCAAGACCTTTGCCATATGGATTTCCAGCACCTCCCACCAGAGTAGGCAAAGAATATCTCCTGCCTACTAATGTTGGCTTAGTATGTGATTTTCTTTAGCTGATGAACTTTAGTGAATATGCTGATGCTGCCAAGGCTTTAAGAGAACGTGCAGGGTTCAGACTGGCCTTTTGTGCTTCTGCCATCAATTCTGAGATTTTGTGTGATACTGGCACCACAATGAGAGACACATGGAACAGACCTGAATCCAATCTCTAACCTGTCCCATGCAAGTCCAGCAGAGTCACAGCTGATCCACAAGCTGTGAAGGAGAAATAGATGCTTACCCGTGTAAGCCACTATGTGCTGGAGGTTTTTGTTGTTGTTGTTGTTATTCAGTATTAAAAAAAAAAAAAAAAAGACTTGACTAATACAATTATATTTAAACAAAAACATCCTGCATGACCTGTTCATTATTCTTTTCACTGACCAGCATCTGAAATGCTCCATACCTTCCTAATGTTCCTGGAATTCCTGAATTAATTCCAGGGTAAGACAGCTATCTGACTATGAAAGTAAAAAGAGGCCTATAGGGTATGTGCATGTGACCAGGCTCAGCATTCAGCCACACCCATTTAGTTAGTTATATCTCATAGTGAAACAAAAGAGATTGTGGCAAATTCTTTTTCTAGGGGAGAGCAGAGGAGAGATGTAAGTGGTGGCATTACATTCTAGTGATGGAAGTGGTACAAGCTGTGAGCACCATATTCATGATGTAACATGATGTCTGCACTGGGCTGGGCGGCTTCTGGGGCTCTACCTTGGCTGGCCTTAGGCTGCCTCTCCTTCCATTTTCTCCTGCTTGTTTTTCATGCATCATTTTGAATCTTTCTAGCTCTTCTCTAAGCTGATGAGGGTCTTCCAATAAATATGATTTTTCCTTAAATCTACCAGGGCGATGTTTCTCATCTCCAACTAAAACGTCTTCATGTCCCATTTGCCTTTGTGCATTTAATTCTTAAGTATTTAGCTGCTACCTGCTATGTATCAGGGACTGTACTAGACTCTAGAGATAAAAAGAAGAGTGAGGTCCCATTGCTCTCAAAGGATATATATGTCTACCTACAGTGGATTCTTGTTATTTACTGTAGTTATGTTCTAGAAAATCACTGAAAACCATGAATTAGTGAATACTGAACCTTGCTCTTAGAAGAAATACAGGGTTAGGTTTTTAAAAGCCTGTGGTCACAGTTTCATCAGATGATCAGCACATAATCTTCTTTTATGTGTGCATGATTAAACACACCTTATTAAATCTTACTTAGTAAATACTGTTTATTCATTAACATTTAACTCATGGCCAACAGCACTATAACTCATGCCTGAACAAAGCTTATGTAACTCCTATGCTTTCTCTGGAAGGCACAGCACAGCCTTCTTCTGCTTGGGAGCACTAGCCAGCGCCTCAGGCCTACACTTAGGGGCCATTTTAAACAGTAAAATCCCCAAGAAAAAAAATCACAATAATGTGAAAAGAGAGCACTAAATATAGTCTGAAAGGGATACTTGTTTACAGTATGAGACCTGAAACAAGAAAGTAGACTATTACCTTTTCTACCTCAGCTGGGAACATGTGTGTTGGGTGACTCAAAAATTTCTCCCTTCTCTGCATGTCTGCTAATGACCAGGGAAGTACAGTGAGTATATCGATTTGGGGGTGAAAATAAATTTTAGCATATAGGTGAATTCACAAATATGGAATCCGTGAATAATGAGGATTAACTATATACATATAGATTAGAGACAGAGTTAGAGATAGAGGTATGCAGATATGTTTGTATATAAATAAATTACTATGTATGTTATGTTCTTAGTAGAGAAATACAAGATGTAAGGTGTGTGAGAAGTGGATAGGGAATGCAAGGACAGTAAAGGAAGGAAAGCATTGTGCTTGGTGATCAGAATAAGGATGACAGGATAACACGTCATATTTGAGGTGCCCTTTGGAAATGAACAAGAGGTAGGTTTTTGAGTTAAAGGAAAAGCCTACACAATGTCCCCCACACAACTTTGCATCACAAACCTTTCTGGAAGTAACAGACTGTGAATTAGGAAAAAGGGAATTTGAGGGAGCTGGAAAGAAACATTGAGTTCTGAGAATAAATTTATATCATACTGATGTGTCTAGTTTATAGAGTAGGTCATGTTCAGATTTGAGCTTTGCAAAGATAACTTCCATGATAATGTAGTGGTTAGACTGACAAGGAATGAGGCTGGGGATGGGAATTCCAGATGGGAGTGACTCATAAAAATCAGGTTAATGGCATGAAGCTGAACTAAGACTGGGAGAAGAGCAGTAGGCAAAAGATTCAAATCCACAGGATTTAAGGAGAAATTAACTATTATAAAATGGGAAGAAGAAAAGATTAGGGGATAAATAGATTTAGTTATTACTTGGGAAGACTTCCACAGAGCCTGGGCACACAATGGGTAGGCAGTTTTGCTGGTAAAAAACCTGCGCCTGGTTTTGTACATGCTGAGATAGAACTGACGGTGAGATGGCCAAGTAAAGTATCTCAGTCATTAAGAAAAGTAAAAAATATTATTGTTCAGCATAATTTTCTGATCTCTTGGTTCCTTTATTATCAGAAATAGAAACAATGAAAATATATTTAATAAATGCTGTCTTGATGATAAATTTGTTATAAAAAGAATTTCCATAATTCTCCTAACTCTGAGTTTGGGGGACTGATGAAACAGCACTTTGTAGACCACTGAAAAGGATGTTGATTCTGACACTGAATGAAATGATGTTCCATTGAAATGTTTTGAGCAGAGAAGGGACAAAGTATGACATCATTTAGAAAAGTAAACGGGGCAGCTGGACTGAGAACAGACTATAGAGGAACAATGGTGAAAGGTGGGAACTCTGAGGTTATTGCAATAAACTTTACTTCCTAAAAAACTTTAACCACTTTTCATTAAAGCATAAAATGGTTACATTCTGCCAACTGATACAAAAAAGATTGTAAGTAACTACCAAAGATGTAGAAGACCCTGTTCTTCTAAACCTGAGGAGACTGCACACACATAAGTAAATAAATTAAGGGCGAGGAAGACGCTTTGGCTTCAGGAAGGAGTTAAGTAGAGATTGATTATAAAAACAGTCAATTTCAAGGTTTCAAAATGCCCCCACCCAGTTTTATTGAGATAAAATTACCACATAGTATTGTATTTAAGGTGTACCACATAATGATTTAATATATGTATGTATATTAAAATGGTTACCACATTAAGCTTCATTAACACCCATCACCTCACATACTTATTTTTTTTCTTATGATGAGGACTTTTAAGATTTACTCTCTTAAAGCAACTCGCAGATATACAATACAGTACAGTTAACTACAGTCACCACGCTGTATGTTACATCCCCACAGCTTCCTCATTTTATGAGTGATTCCATATTTTAATCAATCCTCTAGAAATAAAGTATGACCGAAGAGAGAATATAGAAAAGTGGCTTAGAGTTTGAATTTTTGAATAACTGTGTCCAAAGTGTGGCTCTAATATCACTAGCTATTTGACTCTGTGCAGGTTATTTGATTCCTCTATAACTCAGTTTCTTACCTGCGAGTCAAATAGAGAAAATAATAGTGCAATCTCACATTTCTTGGGTGATTGGATGAGATGATTATTATAAAATCCTTGGCATGCTGGAGCTACTCAATAAATTAGCATTGATGTTATTAGCAATAGTGGTGGTAGTAGTAGCTGCACTAAGTACTTTCCAAAACAAACTTCTCAATTCCTCCAAGGAATATATATTCCCAACAATGTCCAAGAACATCTACAAAGCTCTCTTAGACTGAGAAGATGACAGGCATGGATTCTCCTGGTGGTCATTATTAATATTTATCAACTTTCAAGTATGGATTTCCTGCATTATTTATTTCTACCTATATCATAAAGGTGACATTTGCTTTAGAAACACAGGACTAAAATAGTGTTGGAAATAATTACCGTGTATTAAATAAAAATTGAAACATTCAAACCAATTCTTTTTCACTTAGGGGTAGCATATTCCATTTTCTAAGCATTCTAAAGTGATATGTTTGATTTTGTCAAACCTCTCCCCATTTCCCACATGTGCTATATAGACTTGTTATCTTGGAAGTGATTACTCATACTTATTTTTTGGAAGCAGGTATCTAAACCTATAATCCAGTAGGTATGACATGCTTAGCTTCACAAATGTCCCAAAGCCTAGAATCTCCCTCTATTCCTGCACTGAGAAACTAGAGAAAGTAGGAAATGAGAATGAATTTTGTGTTTACCCATTTGGTGTCTAGATAGACTTACTATTGGGATATGTGACAGTCTACCTAAGTCATATGGTCAATAGAAGTTGGAGTTGATAATAAGTAATAAGGCAGAGCCCACTTTTGATCTCCTTTGACTAACAGGAAATGCAGCGTAGGAATAAATCCAGGAAGGACTGCTGAAATTAAAAGGCTGGAGTACCCAGTTCTATCACCCTATCTGGACTATGATAAAGCTGTAGCAGCGTTTTTTGGGTAGAGATCTGAGGGAATAGTTAAAATGACAAGCAATAGTAGGTGCAGTGAATCATAAACCCCAGTCCAATGGAACACACAGCTGCCACTATTTTTACACAGAGTTCTCCAATTAAGGAAAGAAAACTCCATTATATTTTAATACATTTTTGAATGGTCTTTAAAAGAATTTCAAGGAAAAGTTAAATATACCAAAGCATCCATGGTTCAAAAAAGATAAGAACTTGCCTTTTTCCCTTGCTCATTTTAGGAAAACATTAAGAACAAGAGGACTTTAATAAGCAATATTTGTTTATGATCATAAAACTATATAGTATAAGCCAAAGTAAAGTAGTAGCTCTTACCATGAGAAACATGGACTGGGGTGGGGTTGGAGGATTGACCACATAGTGGCATAGCATGAAATTAACTCTTCATGATAATAATAGTGTAATGCTGACATTAATAGGAAGAAGAAAGCTATGTATGGGCTTGACCACTGTGGCTACACCGAGATGAAATGGGCTATAAAATGTTTGCTATTGTTTTGAAATGGGATAACAGCATACATTTAAATTATGCTCTCATTGAAATTGCACTGTAAACCACAGTGACCTATTTTTATGTCTTTTAATGATAAGATTTTGTATTTTTTATTAAAAAACTGAATGCTTTCAGTTTAGTGGCATGATTGAGGGTACAGGACTCAGTACTAGTATATATAAAGTGCTCAGTACATTGGCTGTTAATGTGAAGATTTTAATGTGGTTGGGACCTCTTCAGCTCAGCCTAGGACACTTAGAAATCAGGAGATGAGCTAGGTTTTTACACAACACCCACACCTAACTTCCTCCTTCCAGGAAGTGAGATGGAAAAAAAGCGAGGTTGTGGGTACACAGTATGTATACAGTTTCCTCTGTGTTCATGATAATCAACCATGACATTCCTTACGTGTAAATAGCACCTTAATCTTAGAATTAGTCGCATATCTGCTTTCATGGAGCCACTACTAACCAACTGACTGGAGGTATCATGCTGAATAAAATCCATTTTCCATCCTTTGGCTAGATAGAGGAATGGAGAAAAACATCTACAGAGGGATATGTTTAAACATGTAATACGTTTCATTCTAAAGGTACACTAAGTATTAGATGCCTGATTCTGCTCTTTATTATAGACTTAACCATCACTGGAAGCTCTAAGTAAATATAAGCTTTATTTATTTTTAACATCTTTATTGGAGTATAATTGCTTTACAATGTTGTGTTAGTTTCTGCTGTATAACAAAGTGAATCAGCTATACTTATACATATATTCCCATATCCCCTCCCTCTTGCGTCTCCCTTCCACCCTCCCTAGCCCACCCCTCTAGGATAAGCTTTATTTTTGAAGGGGCAAAGGATCCTATAAGTTCAACAAAACCGATGCTTCCTCTCCTTTGTGCTCCACTGTAGCCAATCAAATTAACATTTATATCACATGCATACATCATGTGAATGAATTTCACTGGGCTAATTATCTTGCTCTCATGCCCCCCTAACATAAGGACTTTTCTTATAATGGCATTTTAACTGCTTATGTAATTGTCTATCTCTTCTACCATACTGTAGGCACTCTTCCTAGAGCCTGGAATAATGATTAGAAAATAGTAAGCACGAGCTCCCCTGGTGGTGCAGTAGTTGAGAGTCCACCTGCCGATGCAGGGGATGTGGGTTCGTGCCCCGGTCCGGGAAGATCCCACATGCCGCGGAGCGGCTGGGCCCGTGAGCCATGGCCGCTGAGCCTGCGCGTCCGGAGCCTGTGCTCCGCAACGGGAGAGGCCACAACAGTGAGAGGCCTGCGTACCACAAAAAAAAATAAAAATAAAAAAAAAATAAAAAAAATAGTAAGCACTAAATACAACTTGTTGAAAGGAGGAAGAACTGGTCTGAAGTCCAGAAAAATGCCTTTGACATTCCTATGTGTACTATTTTCTATGTTACATGTAATAAAACTTGGGGAAACTCTTTTATTTATGTGTTGATGTTGACTGTTTTTCAACTGTAGCTTTTATAGATGTCTATCCTTAGAATGACAATAACACTACTCTACACCCACTAGGATGGCTATTATAAAAACAACAACAACCCCCAAACACACACAAAATGGAAAATAACAAGAGTTGGAAAGGATGTGGGGAAACTGGAAATCTTGTGCATTGCTGGTGGGAATGGTATAGCTTCTGTGTGGTATGGCAGTTCTTCAAAAATTTAAAAACAAAATCACCATATGGCCCAGCAATTCCACTTCTGGGTATACATCCAAAAGAACTGGAAGCAGGAACTCAAACAGGTATTTGTACACCCAAGTTCATAGGAGAATTATTCACAAAAGCCAAAAAGTGGAAACTACCCAAGTGTTCATTGATAGGTAAATGGATAAACAAAGTGTGGTACATACACACAATGGAATATTATCTAGCCTTATAAAAGAAGGAAATTCTGACACATGGTACAACATGGATTGACCTTGAGGCCATTATGCTAAACAAAATCATCCAGTTACAAAAGGAAAAGTATTGTATGATTCTACTCATAAGAAGTACGTAGAGTAGTCAGATTCACAGAGACAGAAATTAGAATAGTGATTGCCACAGGTAAGGGCAAAGGGGAAACGGGCAATTATTGTTTAATTGGTACAGAATTTCACTTTGGAAACATGAAAAAGCTCTGGAGCTGGATGCTGGTGATGGTTGCCCAATAACCTGAACGTGCTTAGTGGTGTTGAAGTGTACACTTACAAATTGTTAAAATGGTAAAATTTATGTTATATATATTTCACCACAATTAAAAAGTTTAAAAAATATATCACATAAAAGGACAATAATAATGAATATGGTATAACTAAAATTTCAGCTCTCTCAGTTGACTCAGGCTATTTGAAGGAAGGTATCTGCAGGTATCCATCCCTAGTACTGAACTTGGCGGGATTCTCTGCATGTTAGCCACATAATAAATAACAATGAAATGATCAACTTATTAATAAAATGTTTCCAGTACATGGACAGAGATGTCTTGAACTCATCTTTGATGAGGTTATTTTACAAACAGGCATTGCAGAAATTGTTGTGGAATGAAATTACAGTAAAGCAGATCAGGGAGAGTCAAAGCGTTTCTAAATCAGTTCTGTCTCTACTATCTTGAATATTCATACATTCATTGTGTTCTCCACGTTGTTGATCATATCTTAGTGCTGACACGCTATCATTAGGTTGCTCAAGAAGAAAAGCTTAATAACTCTGAAATGTGAAGCTTAAGTTTCTCCATTTTCCACATGATACAATTTCCTGAATTATTTAAACATAAGCCAAGACAGTTTAGGGAATTATTTGAAATAAATATTGAGAAAGAGATTTCATTTAAATGAGTTAATCCTCCCAGAAATGGATAGCAACCAGATATTTAACAACTGCATATCCAGTTAAATCACATTCAGAAACTGCTGGAAACATAGACTAGACAACTTCCTTAATTTAGAGGACAGTGTAATACTTAAGGCTTTAATCCCCTTATGATAGATAATGGATTTGGACTTTGGCACAGTTTTCATGATAAAACCCTTGCTCTTATTAAGATGCTTTGTACATGAGTCAGTAAAAGTCATTTGTAAATCAACTAAATTCACTACAATAGTCCTCTAGTCTTTTCTTCTTGAGGAAACATGAGTAATGACATTTTTACACCTGATATGACTATTTTTTTTGTTTTATCTGTTGCTTGGAAACATTTTCTAAGACTGATTTAAAAATTAAAAAAAAAAAAAAGGAGTGGCTCCATTAACATACAAGATGAGAAATGCCCTTACTGTAAAATTTCTGTAAATTTGCTTTCAGTGCTAAAGAAGAAGAAAAACAAAAACAAAAACATATCATATGGCAGTCAGACTAGCACATAGAAACCATATGGCTTGGGCTGTTTTACTAAATGGAATGGGGCTAGTAAATTTTTATTGACATATGTCATGTAAAAGTTATGAAGCATTCTCCATCAAGGGCTCAGAAAATTAAACTAAAATCTTATATTTTATCCCCATGCCAGTAGATGATATAAGCCTCAGTAGTAAAAAAAAGTCCATGAACAGATTTCCATTTAAATTCCTCACTGTATGAAAAAAAAAATCATGGAAAAAATACAGTCTATTAAATGATTTGTCATCAAAAATGCTGTAGTAAATCTTATATATACTTACATGACTTAATAAATCTTTACCCTAAAGTAAACAACTTGTAGAACTAAAACTCCTCTGTGAAAAGAGTACATTAATTTATTGACATCACACATTAATTTATTGAATCACATAATACCCACATAAGCTGAATATAAGTTGCCTTTTAATAATCTATAGTCGAAGAGATTTTAGGAAAGCAAAAAGAAAAAAATACTTATTTCTAAAGATCAAGTTGGCAAATATAGCTGTAAATATATTTTACTCCTTGGGAGCGTACGTTTTGAGAAAATATAAACAAAGCTTCAGCTTGAGAAAGTGCCTATTGGATTATTGAACTAAATAACCCATGTACTTTTCAATAAACATAGCAGAACTTGCCAGAGTACTACACAGAGTCCTGCTTGCAGTCACTTTTGCATTTGGCTATTGAACAACCTTCAAGAGCACATGAATATGAGCTTTTTTCTTTTAGTTTTAATTTTTGAAACTTTAGATATCCAAGAGTATATTTATGAAGAGTAATTATTTTCTTTGGGCTCTGATTCATGAAAGCCACTTTACCCAGTGATTTATTTTCAGAATAAAAGTAGTATCATTGTTGTTTTATTATGAGACAATATGCTTATAAAAGTCAGACCAACTCAGAGGAGTATAAAGGAAAATGTGACAACTATTTGTATGCCATAATTCAGAGATCCCCGTTAATATTAACATTTCAGGGCATATGCTTCCAAACTTACTTCTATGCATAACTGTGCAAACATATACATGCACAAAATATACATTTACTTTAACAAGGATGGGATTGTATAACACTGTGGCTTTGTACTCTATTTTTTAACCTTTACATTTTTGGCATAATCCTTATCAATAAAGGCTCTTTGTCAAATTTTCAATTAGCTGCTTTATATTACATTATAGATGTGTGTGTACGATTATTTAATTATATAATTTATATATAATCATTTACAATGATTAAAATATATACTATATATAACATATTTTACAATAATACATATTATTCTATTTATTATGATCTATAATTATTTCACATGATTTATTTAAGCAGTCACCCACTGATAGGTAGTCTTGTTTTTCACTTAATAAAATACAAGTATAGAGGACATTTTTTTATTCATGTCTTTCAGAAATCGAAAGAGCAAGTAGATAAAAAAGCAAGAGCACACACATATGATTATATATATGAAACGTATATATATAAGATTATATAATGATTTGGATAATAGAATCCACCTTGATGTTTTATATCCATTAACACACACACAAATACACACTCATGTTGTTATTCCCTGAAGAGGATATATATTGCTTATTTATGCCCATCAAACAAAGGAAAATAAATCAGTAATGAAAATATGTCACGTATTTGGCTGCAAAGAAAAACTCTGCAAAGTAGAAATTTTATACGAAAAATTCTGCTTATGTGCCTTATACAAAATTAGCAATCTAAAACAGAATAACCCTCATTTCAAAGAACAAATAAAAATGCAAGTAGTGCTCTTTGCAGACTCAGAAACAAAATACTCATATCAAAATCTATAGAGGCATAAACAGCTCTCCTTGGAGGAAAATATATAGCTTTAAATATTTTATCATAAAAAAGGAAAATTAAGTAGTTACCTAAAAAAAAAAAGATTTTTGTGATTTCTTCAGGGTTAACAAAATGAAATCTTAACTTTTCAGATTCAAAATTCTACCTTTACACACATCACACTTGGAACTATGTACTTTCTTATTTTCCCCTTTCCCGTTTTCTCTTCACACATCTCAGTTTCCACTTCCTGTGTCAGTATTTACCAGTAAAATGAACTTCTGACACCATTATTCCATTTCTAAGTTCCACACCCTATCATTGCTAATCTGCTGATGCAGAGACTGTCCTGGATCAACTAGGCAGACCGAACGTAATCACAATGATCCTTAAAAGAGTTACAGGAAGATGTGAGTGTGGGGAACCGAAGAGTTGGCAGCTTGAGAAGGACTGAGAGTGATGTTACCGGCTTTGAAGATGAAGCAAGAGATGCCACAAACCAAGGAATGCGGGCAACTTCTAGATGCTGAAAAGGCAAAGAGTAAGAGCCTCCAAAATAGGAACACAGGCCTCTTGACACCTTGATTTTAGCCCAGTTGAGACTCATTTCAGACTTCTGGCTACAGAACTGGAGGACAAATTTGCCTCATTTTAAGCCTCTAAGTTTGTGGTAACTTATTATAGCAGTGATACGTAACCAGCACATCAGCTAATTCGGCATATTAAGAGTATGCTTGTTATGTTGATAGCAGCATTATTCACAATTGCCAAGATATGGAAGCAACCTAAGTGTCCATCAACAGATAAATAAAGAAGATGTGGTGTATATGTACAATGGGATACTACTCAGCTACAAAAAGAACAGTATTTTTTCATTTGCAGCAACATGGATAGACTTGGAGGGCATTAAGCTAAGTGAAATAAATCAGAGAAAGATATGCTATCACTTATATGTGGAATGTGAAAAGTAAAACAAACTAGTGAATATACAAAAAAGAAGCAGACTCACAGATATAGAGAATGAACTAGTGGTTCATTGGGGAGGTGGAAGGGGAGAGGAGAAAGGAAGGGGGAATAGGGTTAGGGGATTAAGAGGTACAAACTATTATGTATAAAATAAGGTACAAGGATATGTTGTACAACACAGGGAATACAACCAATATTTTATAGTAACTACAAATATAGTATAATCTTTAAAAATTATGAATTACTATACTGTACACCTGTAACATATAATCATGTACATCAAGTATACTTTAAAAAAAACTAGACAAAGAAAAAAAGAGTGTGGTTCTTACAAAGATTAAATGACATAATGTGTGCGAAGTGCTTACCCCAATGCCTTGCACAGGGCAAGAAATCAGTAAATGATAGCTGCTATTAATCTAATTATTTTATAACTCATAATATATTATTAGTATAATACTGACAAAATGCTGACTGAACAACATTCTGCTCTAAACAATAAGAAAGCTTGAATCACTGGTATGTGATATTCCAGGGAATCGTTGAAAACCTTAATATTTATGGTAGGCAGGATATAAACTGTGATAAGTATTAACATTTATTTAGAGAAAACAGAAACCACGGGAGGGACCCAGTATTCTTTTTATCCTACTGAGCACTTTAATGAATATATTTAAATACTTGGAATAAAACTCTGTGTTTGTTTCAACAAAACTTGATAGCATCAAAATTCCTAAGGTTTAAGATACTTAGAATTTCCATTTTCATGAATAGCGTCACTTTACAGACAACTGAATATCTCTAATCTCCATAGGTTGAATTTTGACGGGAATCATTTTAGATAGCCCCCGATCCCCCTAGTCCTAAAGATGAGAGAAATCAATTTTAACAGAGTATTTTATTCCAAATGACATCCTCTGTCCACAGTTTCAAAAGTGATTATTCCATGATACACACGAGGCTTTGAATTGTCTTAAGGTAAAGCATTTTTAATGATATTTATCATAATCATTTATACAAAGAGTGTTAATATACTCAGATTCCATGTTCTGGTTTAATCCCTAGCTTTTCATTTCTGCTTTCTTAAATGCATGAGTTAATATTTTAAGCTTAAAACAGTGCTTTGTTCTTGTTTCAGAATCAGGCAAGAGTTTTGAGCACTAAACTTATATGTAAATTTCTTTAATGAAACTCCTCCTTAGAAACACATTTTATATATTTTTATGCCCCTGATACTAGGTGATATTGCTCTACTGGTCTTCTCCATTCAAAACCTAAGCTAAGCACTATTCTGATCAGTCCCACAATTGAACTGATATAACATGGGTAATATAAATAATGTCTTACCTATAATAGAGACTTAGTGGTCAGTTTGATTTTGATCAAATCAAAGGGCTGATTTCAGTCAGCCCTTTACACAGCATACAATAGGAACTTAAGGACTTATATTGGGTTAAATTAATATATTTCATTCATTTGTTTATACAAATATGTATTTATATTACATAAAATACTTATTTTAAATATTACAGTAATATGGGGCTAATACAAAGATAAGTAAGGAGCAATCAGTAACTCAGTGAGTGTACCATAAGTAGGTAGGATAAAAGTCAGGATTAATGCACAAAATTTATACTGTGAACAAGACATGGACTAACTGTGAAGTTCAAAGTATAAAGTTAGGATACTGTTTGGTACGTAACGAGAACCCTCAATTAATACTAGAAGTTTCAAAAGTTTTGTGTTTGTAGCATATTTTCAGATACTCAAATTATCATGTGAAGTCAACAAAAGATTCAAAACAACACTTTATGAAGTAATTTATAAATACAAACACAACTACAATGTAAAGGTGGTTCACAGAGTCTACAGGAGTATCCAGTTTTTAGCCTATTCTTGGTGGCCCCTCAGTAATGTAAATTTTCTGAAAGATAACTGTTTACTGCCACAACTCCCTTGTTCACCTGTAAGGACAAACTCTTGACTATGTCAACAGACCTTTCTTTTTTGGGATTTTCTTGATGTCATTTTCTGTTTACACTTCCTTGTGTCATATAATCTGCTCAATTATGTTCTTTGCTCTTAAGTATATAACATTTGAACATCCTCTTCTTGGTTCATGGATATATTATTTTATTCCATCTTTATAAGTATATTAATTATAGTATTTGCAATTTTCCTCTATCTGCTTTTTTTTTCTCTTTTTGCGGTACGCGGGCCTCTCACTGTTGTGGCCTCTCCCATTGCGGAGCACAGGCTCCGGACGCGCAGGCTCAGCGGCCATGGCTCACGGGTCCAGCCGCTCCGCGGCATGTGGGATCCTCCCGGACCGGGGCACGAACCCGCGTCCCCTGCATCGGCAGGCAGACTCTCAACCACTGCGCCACCAGGGAAGCCCTCTATCTGCTTTTTATTACATATTTTTTCTTCCTAGTTTCAGTTTTCTCCCTATTTTGTCTTTCAATGTTAGTGGTTTTCCTCAAGGATCTGACAATTCTTGTTTGTCTAGTCATATTTGAGATGAGGCACTTACAAGTTCATTGGCAACTCTGCAGGGAATTTACGGTTGTCCATTTTGGGCATCTATACAGGATGATGATCTGGCTGAACCACTGTGTTGGAGACCTCAAAATGTATATTACCTTCAGTGTATTATTTGGATTCATCAGATTCCCAAGAGAACAATTGTCTAGTCTCCTGCCTGATGTACAGCATTCTAGGAATTGAAGGCACTGCAATTCCAAACATTCATGATGAGGAAATACTTTTAGAGACCTCCAATATACTTTTCGGGAAGAGAAGGAGTAGGAAACTGGTGCTGCAAATGCTGAATGTGTTTGAGGATTTGTGTTACAAATCAGGTTGTCACCCTGTCCCTACACCTAATTTGAGAGTCATCTTCCTCCTTCTCCTACCCTCCCTCTCTGCTTCCTTCTGCCTCCTTTTTTTCTCCCTCCCTCCCTCCCTTCCTTCCACAAGACAGAACCATGGATCACTCCTTCAAATTCTGAATTCATTCGTTCATTCCCATTCTTTCTCTTTTTCTTTGTTTTTGTGATTCTATGCCTTACGACATAGTGATAATGAAGGGATACACATGTGGATATACACACGCACATACTTCTAGTCACTTCAGTGAATTTTTACGGAGGGAATAGAAATAAAAATAAGTATGTCTTAAGTCTTTTTTTTTTTTTTAGGAGTCTCCTGCAGGTGTTTTCCTTAGGTACTGATCGTACAGTACAAGAATATGAATTTCCACATGTAGAAAGGTGCAGCCCAGGGCTTCTGCCTTTTCACGGATGCCTCTTTTCATTTATATCCTGAGGATCATTTATGCAGAAAACACGGTTCTCTGTCTCCCTCTGACTGTAAGATACATGGTCTTATTTCCCAGGCTTACATAGGTAGACCTTAGCAACCTAGCACAGTGGCATCCATTTGATTCAATTTTCCTTGTTATGGAAGGAACTCCCTTTTTTCCTAGCACGTAGATATTCAATATTATAGTTGTGTACTTAAATCTACATTTACATATTTTAAAAAAAGGTATACTTTATCAAGCATATAAGTTTGCAGTGGGAGTGGAGGCTTCTTATGCCATATCAGTTCTCCATCTTGATTGCAGTCCTGTTATTAAAATACATTAAATATTGATGCAATTTCTAATGCCACCTTAATTATTACAGAAAATAAATAAGGAATGAGGTATGTTTGACATATATGAATAGATGGTACTTATATTTATATTTTCAACTTATATTTATATATCTATGTTGCTTCTGGTAGCAAGCAGGCTCACTGCATTGCTAACTTACTGTGACGTGTACTCAGCTAAATCTTTGATACTTTCTTTTCTACTCTGCTAATAAGATTCATACTATTCTCTGCCTTGTGTCTTGGGTTGTCTATTTTTTATCTTAAATTATTGTTCTCATCAGTATTTTTAAACACCTTTACACTTGTCTCTCTAATAAATGCTTCCATCATTATTTTCTGGATTATCTCCAATATTTCTACAGTTCTATTAAGCAGCTGCCAACACTAGAGTCAGGCACATGGGTACACGCTGACCAGAATGACAAGAGAAAATGGAAAGAGGGATTATCGTATCCTTGCTTTTCCCCAGCAGTCTTTTAAAAATTTATTTTTTTTAATCGATAGATTTTCATGTTTAGTCAACAATGTTTATACCTTTCATCATGACTGGCTTTGATGTTTCACAGTTATATGTGCATGGATGGGTTATCCATTAGAATTCTGCACAGTGTTTTTACTGGGGAAAAAAGAAAGACTTTTAGATGGTTTGATAAAAGACTGGCCCATAGCTTACAGGGACCCCTTTCGTTCATCTCCAGTTCCATTTCTGAGGACAAAGTACAAGTACATGAGGAGGGTGAAGTGAATGGGATGTGAAGAACGGGAGATGGCTGGACAGGTACTGATGGTTGTTATTCAGCCCAAAGTGACAATATGGGCATTGTTTCGTGGGTTAATAAAAATAGATAACCAGGTCATGAGCTTACTTATCTAGTACTGCCCTGTTTCAGTTACCCCAGGAAAACATATTCAGTTTCAGAAGTGGATGGTAAATATATGCATTTTATATCATATTGATTAATTTTTAAGCCACAATGTTTTTTCTTATTTATAATTATTTTAAAAGATTATATATACACTCTAGAAAAAATGGTAATATTATTGTATTCAGTTTATATTGCAACTATAACAATACAGTATATAGCAGTTTTTGTTTTTTTTTCACTGAAACAAAGATGTTATCACACATAGGATGCACCATTATTTTATGTCTATCTGTGCTGGGAATGAAGCTACTGTGTCTCAGCTTCAGACCCATCCTTTCATGTTCTGCTATGGTGTTGATGATGGGACTCTGAGACCATGCTTCTCTTTTGCCAGCTGGCTTGCTTTAGGATCTCCCACCAAGAATTGCTAGAGGGAGAGTATGAAGGCCGAGGAGGAAGGGACTTTCTCCTTCCTATTTGTTTTCTGTTTCTCTCAGTGTCACTGAATTTCTTGTGGTGTAAATGTGTTGAAAGTATTTTCTCTCAATCCATGGTTTGTCTTTTCATTTCCCAAAGGGTGTCCTTTTAATTTTCATTTGATTTTCACTTTGTCGAACTCCAATTTATCGAAAAATTTTCTGCTTTTAATCCTTTCTGTCCTGTTCAAGAAATATTTGCTTATTCCAAGGTCATAAAGAGAGTCTTTTGTTTTATTTTAGAAAGTATTGTGTTCTCGGTTTTATATTTGTGGCTATGATCAATCTCAAAACATTTTTCATGTACAGAATTAAACAAGAGTTGAGGCTAATTTTATTTTTAAACATATGAATATCCACTTGTTCCAGAATCATTTATCAATATAGAGAGCATCCTTTCCCATTGAATTGACTTGTCATCTTTGTTGAAAGTCAATTGATAATATAGTGTGAGAATATTTCTGGAGTCTTGATTCTCTTCCAATGATCTAATTTTCTCTCTACACATCAATACTACTCTTAGAATCCGGGGGTTTGAAGCCTCTACATCTTTTCCTCCTCCCCCTCCTTCACTTTTCCTCCTCCTTCTTTTTCAAGATTGTTTTGTGTGTTCTAGATCCAATATTGCAGCCACTTGTCCTATATGGCTTTGAGCACTTAAAGTACAGCTAATCCTGAGATGTGGTGTAGGTATAAAATATACACTTATTTCAAAACTTAGTTTGAAGAAAAGAATGTAAAATATCTCATTAATGGTTTTGCAATACTAATCCCATATTGAAATGATAATATTTTGGATATATTGGGTTAAATAAAATGTATCATTAAAATTAATTTCACAGTTTACTTTTTAATATTGCCATTAGAAAAATTTAAATTACAATTAGCTCACAATAATTCTATTGCTGAGTGCTATTCTAGAGCCTTTTGAATTTCCGTATAAATAGAACTTTTTTTTTTCCAAAGTGTACACTGAAAATTTTGATATGGCTTCTAGTGCATCTGTGTCTATTTAAGGAGAATGTGTGTCTCAACAATATTGATTCTTTCAATCTATATTAGACCTCTGCATTTATTAAGGTCTTCTTCAATTCTATCGATTAATTGTATAAGTATAGAGGGCCTTTTTATCTTTTTTTTAAGCTATAGAGATAGGTATTTAATGAGTGCTAGTGTTTTGTGAATAGTATTGTGTTCAAACATTATTTGTAATTTTTCACTGTTTATCTGCAGGAATACAGTTGATTTTTACATGTTAACTTTTATCCTGTAACTTAAGTAAATTCACTTATTACTTTTAGTTTGCTTGTACATTCCTTTAGATTCTTTATTATACAATAATATTTTCACTAATTAAATGCAAGTTTATTTTACTTTTCCACTCTTTGTGCTTTTCTTTTTTCCTCTTTCATTATTGCAAATCCTAGGACAGAAAGTACAGCAATTTTAGGAGAAAATCATTCAAACTTTCCTTACTAAATATCATGTTAACTGTAGATATTTTGTAGATGGCCTCTATCGGCTTGATAAAACATCATTTTATTACTAGTTTGCTAGGAGTTTCTATTATGAGTAGATGTTGAATTTTGTCAAATGCTTTTCCTGTATGTAGTGGGATTATCATTAGCTTAATTCTCTTGTGTATTTTAGTAATTAACTTTTGAATATTAAACCATCCTTATATTCCTGGAATAAAATCCACTTAATTATGATGTATTAACTTTTTGTACTATTTAAAAATGTGTTAAAGATTTTTGCATGTATGTACCTGAGGGATATTAATCCATAGTTTTCCTTTTTTATTTTTAATTTTTAAAAAATGTTCTTTCATCCCACCACCACCCCAGCACCATCCAACTTTCCCCCCCTTGGTGACCATACGTTTGCTCTCTACATCTGTGTCTCTATTTCTGCCCTGCAAACCAGTTCATCTGTACCATTTTTCTAGATTCCACTTATATGCATTGATATACGATATTTCTTTTTCTCTTTCTGACTTACTTCACTCTGCATGATAGTCTCTAGGTCCATCAGCATTTCTACAAGTGACCCAATTTTGTTTCTTTTTATGGCTGAGTAATATACCATTGTGTGAGTATATATATATATATATATATATATATATATATATATATACACACACACATACATATGTGTATATATATATATATATATACATACACACACAATATCTTCTTTATCCATTTGTCTGTCTATGGGCATTTACGTTGCTTCCATGACCTGGCTATTGTAAATAGTGTTGCAATGAATATTGGGGTGCATGTGTCTATTTGAATTATGTTTTTTTCAGGGTATATGCCCAGTAGTGGGATTGCTGGGTTGTATATTAATTCTATTTTTAGTTTTTTAGGAACCTCCATACTGCTCTCCATAGTGGTTGTATCAATTTATATTCCTACCAACAGTGCAAGAGGGTTCCCTTTTCTCCACACCCTCTCCAGTATTAGTTGTTTGTAGATTTTCTATGATGCCCATTCTAGCCGGTGTGAGGTGATACCTCACTGTAGTTTTGATTTGCATTTCTCTAATAATTAGTGATGTTGAGCAGCTTTTCATGTGCCTCTTGGCCATCTGTATGTCTTCTTTGGAGAAATGTCTATTTAGGTCTTCTGCCCATTTTTGGATTGGGTTGCTTGTTTTTTAATATTGAGCAGCATGAGCTGTTTATATATGTTGGAAATTACTCCTTTTTCTGTTGAATGGCTTGAAAATATTTTCTCCCAGTTTGAGGGTTGTCTTTTCACCTTATTTAGAGTTTCCTTTGCTGTGCAAAAGCTTTTAAATTTCATTAGGTCCCATTTGTTTATTTTTGTTTTTATTTCCATTACTCTAGGAGGTGGGTCAAGAAAGATCTTGCTGTGATTTATGTCAGAGTGTTCTTCCTATGTTTTCCTCTAAGAGTTTTATAGTGCCTGGTCTTACATTTAGGTCTTTAATCCATTTTGAGTTGATTTTTGTGTGTGGTGTTAGGAAGTGTCCTAATTCCATTCTTTTACATGTAGCTGTCCAGTTTTCCCAGCATCACTTATTGAAGAGACTGTCTTTTCCCCATGGTATATCCTTGCCTCCTTTGTCATACATTAGTTGACTATAGGAGCATGTCTTTGTCTCTGGGCTTTATATCCTGTTCCTTTGATCTATATTTCTGTTTTTGTGCCAGTACCATATTCTCTTGATTACTTTGTAGTATAGTCTAAATTCAGGGAGTCTGATTCCTCCAGCTCTGTTTTTTCCCCTCAAGATTGCTTTGCCTCTTCGGGGTCTTTTGTGTCTCCATAGGGATTTTAAGATTTTTTGTTCTAGTTCTGTAAAAAATGCCATTGGTAATTTGATAGGGATTGCATTGAATCTGTAGATTGCTTCAGGTAGTATAGTCATTTTCACAATATTGATTCTTCCAATCCAAGAACATGGTATCTCTCTCCATCAGTTTGTGTCATCTTTGATTTCTTTCATCAGTGTCTTATAGTTTTCTGAGTACAGGTCTTTTATCTCCTTAGGTAGGTTTATTCCTAGATATTTTTTTCTTTTTGTTGCTATGGTGAATGGGATTGTTTCCTTAATTTCTCTTTCTGAGCTTTCGTTGTTAGTGTATAGGAATGCAAGAGATTTCTGTGCATTTATTTTGTATCCTGAAAGTTTACCAGATTCAGTGATTAGCTCTTGTAGTTTTCTGGTGGCATGTTTAGTATTCTCTATGTATAGTATCATGTCATCTGTAAACAGTGACAATTTTACTTCCTTTCCAATTTGTATCCCTTTTATTTCTGTTTCTTCTCTGATTGCCATGGCTAGGACTTCCAAAACTATGTTGAATAATAGTGGCAAGAGTGGACATCCTTATCTTGCTCCTGATCTTAGAGGAAATGTTTTCAGTTTTTTACCATTGAGAATGATGTTTGCTGTGGGATTGTCCTATATGGCCTTTATTATGTTGAGGTAGGTTCCCTCTATGCCCACTTCCTGGAGGGTTTTTATAATAAATGGGTATTGAATTTTGTCAAAAGCTTTTTCTGCATCTACTGAGATGATCATATAAGCATATGATCATATAACCGCATTTTTCAGTTTGTTCATATGGTGTATCTCACTGATTGATTTGCGTATATTGAAGAATCCTTGCATCTCTGGGATAAATCCCACTTGATCATGGTGTATGATTCTTTTGATGTGTCATTGGTTTCTGTTTGCTAGTATTTTGTTGAGGATTTTTGCATCTATATTCATCAGTGACATTGGTCTGTAATTTTAGTTTTTTGTTGTATCTTTGTCTGGTTTTGGTATTAGACTGATGGTGGCCTTGTAGAATGAGTTTGGGAATGCTCCTTCCTCTGCAATTTTTTCATTATTTTCCTTTTTTTATAATAACTTTGTCAGCTTTTGGTATTAGAATAATGCTGGCCTACTAAAATGCAAAAGTTAACCTCCATTATTTTCTGAAAGACATTGTATAAGAATTATTTCTTACTTAATTGTTTGGTAGAATTTACTGGTGAAGTCTTTGCAAGAATATACCTTAGGTGAAAGTTTTTTTGAATAAATAATTTTCCTTTTTATAATTGCAAATATTCAGAATTTTATTGATTCTTCTGTCATTTCTGGGAATTTGTGTTTTTCAAGGATTTGTGTATTCATCAAAGTTATCATAACTATTGTCATAAAGATGTTCATTTCTATCCCTATTCTTTTATTGTCTAGAGGCTATGAAATAATGTTCTTTTTTTTCTTTCGTGATATTGGTATTTTGTGTTTACTCTCTTGTTTTCTTCGTAACTCTTGCTATGCTTTTATAATTTTTTTGTTTTTTTCAAAGAGCTAACTTTTAACTTTGTTGCCTTTTTATTACTTTGTTCTACTTATTTGATTTTATTTTTAATATTTCTTTTCTTTTTCTTTCTTTTTTTTTTTTTTTTTGTGGTATGCGGGCCTCTCACTGTTGTGGCCTCTCCCGTTGCGGAGCACAGGCTCCGGACACGCAGGCTCAGCGGCCATGGCTCACGGGCCCAGCCGCTCCACGGCATGTGGGATCTTCCCAGACCGGAGCACGAACCCGTGTCCCCTGCATTGGCAGGCAGACTCTCAAGCACTGCACCACTAGGGAAGCCCTCTTATCTTCTTGTATTGTTTCCATCCCTCTGATGAAATTCTCCATCTAGGTACACAGGCAAGCCATTTGTTCCTCTAGATCCTTCATACTTATTTTAATGTCCTTATCTGATAATTCCAACCTCTATGCCATTATTCAGGCTGTTTCAATAGTTTTCTCTTTTAACTGTGTGTCACGTATTTTCTTCCCTTTTCATGTGTCATGTAATTTTTATTTTGTACTGGGCATTTTATGCAAAAGAATATGGAGACTAAATAAGTCATACTTATTCCCTCCAATGGCAACGTCTTCTTTTCTCAGGATGCCAATGTGAAGAATTACAGTCTAGCCAGTAGTGGAACTTGATCTGGTTTTGGTGGCAATTTTGATTATTTTCACTTCATCATTTGCTTCAAACATTTTTTGATGAGGAGAAGAAATTTCCTTTCAGTTCAGCTTGCGATTTGAGTTTGGCAAGATTTCAGAGCTCTTTCTTCCTCTCCCCTCTCCCCTCTCCCTCTCTCCCTCTCTCCCTCTCTCCCTCTCCCTCTCTCCCTCTCCCTCTCTCTCTCTTTCTCTCTCTCTCTTTCCTTTCTCTTTCTTTCTCTCTTTCTTTCTCTCTTTCTCTCTCTCTTTCTCTCTCTCTCTCTCTCCCCCCCACCCTCTCTCTCTCTCTCTCTCTCTCTTTCTCTCTTCCTCTCTCTCTCTCTCTCTCTCTCTCTCTCTTTCTTTCTCACAGCACAGCATGTGGGAACTTAGTTCCCTGACCAGGGATCAAAACTGCACCCCCTGCATTGGAAGCGCAGAGTCTTAACTACTGTACTGCCAGGGAACTCCCCAGACCTCTCTTCATGCTTTACTGTTGAGCTCACACCTTTCTGAACTGTGGGATATATTTCACTTCTTTCCAGCCTGGATCCCAGATTTTGGGTCACTGGGGATTTCTTTTGGCTCTTCAGTCCTGCTGCCACATTTCTGGGCTTTGGGAGATTTCTTGTTACTCTGCTGCTCTGCCCCTCAGCATTTGGGAGAATCTCTGCAGTATTCCCAGTAAAGACCCAGAGAGCCTTGAAAGAAGTTCTCTTAGCTATTATGCCCTGAGCTCAGACTTTGCAGGGTGACTATAGGGTACAAAATGAAGGTCTAGAATGCCATAGAAGGAAATTTCTCCCCTCTGCTGCCCTACTCTTAGCCTTGATGGCCAACCTTGCACTCATTAAGGTACAGTGTGTCACAGTGAAATTGCTCTTTCTATCCTACCCGTGATAAAGACATTATGTCTCTCTCAGGTCTTCTTTCTTGATCCAGACCAGGCAAATTACCCCTGAGAATTTGCTCAAGGTCAATGGGAAGAGCTGGCAAGGAGATGGAAATTCTCTGCATGGTAGATTGGGTTTATTTAGTCTTCTTTGTATTTTTTAAGCTACAATTTTATAGCTTATACAGCTTGGTATCTTTGTTATGGTGGATGTTGGTCACTTGCAATCAGCTTTCTAATCAGGAGAAACAGTCTAATATAAACTTGCCTTAGAATTATATTTTTAGATTATTCCTTTCTTATCTCATCTGTTTTATTTCTTTTACTCTTTGCTCTTTGTCATCTCAGTCTCTCTTAACTAACTGCTTCTTACTTTTATTTCAAAGAGGCAATGTTTTCTTCAACTTATAAAGAAGTAAGACAGTTCTATAAAATTTTTAAGCAAAAATATTAAAGACCATTTATCAAGTATTTAGGCTCTATGTAAGGTGTTTTACCTGAATTACTTATTTGAATTCTAATAATAAGTAATTTTGAGGTACTCATTGTTATCTTCCTTTTCAAAACTGTGAACTGAGGCATAGAAGCATTAAGTTACACGCTTAAGGTCATACCATTAAGTTAGTATATAATATAATTAGGGTTCTAACAGAGCTTTGTCCAATTCTAAATCTCATGTCCTTAAACACAATACTGTATTGTCCCTTGCATTTGTATTTCCTTAAAACCAGTGACCCAAGAGCCTCAACTTCTGAGCCCGTGCGCTCTAGAGCCTGTGCTCCATAACTAGAGAGATGCCTGTGTGCCACAACTAGACTCGATGCAGCCAAATAAATAAACAAATAAATAAATATTTTAAAAAAAAACCCAAAACAGTGACCATTCACTAGAGTGAAGATATCCATGTATTTTCATAGGTACAGATACTGATTCTTAACGGCTGTTAACTGATGGGAGTAAACAGACAGTTTTCAGATATCGACAGTTTGAACAGTTTGAACTGTGAGGCAACAACTGCAGTTTTGAATGAAGTTCCAAAATACTCTAAAAAAGTGGGAAATTGCCCATAATAATATCTAATAATCATGTTTTCTTTGTGGATTTAAGTTTTTACATTTTCACTGTATCATAAATGGTTTAGCAAAATGTAGACAGGCTGAACTCATAATTGCTAACCAGATGTCGTTTAAAACCAGAAGCTCTGATTTAATAATTATGTGTTATTTTTCTAAGTCTGAGAGCTCACTGGGGATCTCTAAATGAGAGATTTCAGCAATTCACCTTAGCAATGAACGTTATATTTGAATAACATTTAAAAAAAATTCTAAACTCTGTAAAAACTCACTTCTAAAAACTCATAGCTTAGATCTGGAAGTCAATATTTAAATTCTCATTTTTATTTAGTAATACATAGACTCATTCCAGAAATAAAATATGATCCAACTTAAAAATATTTAAAAATTCAGTAGAATTAAAAAAATAAAACAACTGGTGATCTATTTATAGCAAAGTAAAAAAGAGCATAAAACCAGGGATAGGTTACACAGACATATACTTAATAATATCCTATGCATATTATTGTTGATAAACTATGAATGTAATCTGTTGTGATAATCATAGTGCCCTTACAACAAATACAAACCATTTTCTAAAGAGAAAATTAGCTTTTCTTGCTACTGAAAGATGAAATTTCTCCCATGGGCCTCCATAGTGAAGACCTTGTATGATGTAGTGAATATCATCACATATTATACTTCACTGCACGCAAATGTCATAGTATCAAACCAGATTCAGTAAGAGCAAATCTACAAGAAAGGCAAAACAACTCAGTCTGAATTTGCATCTTTATGAAGATAGGGTCTAATGTAGGAAAAACAGTAAAAATACAGAGTAAGTGCTAGGCAGCAGATTCCATTAGGCTCTCTTATTTCTCATATCCAAGATGTGGAGAAGAGTTGTGAGATTAAAACTACAATCTCTAGCAAAAACATGGAGTGCACATATTTTACGTGGATAAATAAAGGCATATCTATAGATTTTGATCCCCAGTAAAGAAAATGGAGTGGGCTAAGCAGAACTACTCCAATGGAAACATGGTATCCTAACAGTTTACCTAAGGAGTGGTTAGGATTTTTTTTTTTTTTTCCTGAAAATAGTTCTGAGTAACTTACACGCAGAAATATGCTCATTTGTAATTATTCAGAATTATTAATAAAGTGACAAGCAAAATGATTAAGAAACAAAACAGACAAAAAACAACATCGCCCCAAACTATACCACGAAATAAAAACCTTACACATATATATATATATATTTTTGCGGTACGCGGGCCTCTCACTGTTGTGGCCTCTCCCATTGCGGAGCACAGGCTCCGGACGCGCAGGCTCAGCTGCCATGGCTCACGGGCCTAGCTGCTCCGCGGCATGTGGGATCTTCCCGGACCGGGGCACGAACCCGTGTCCCCTGCATCGGCAGGCAGACTCTCAACCACTGCGCCACCAGGGAAGCCCCTTACAAATATTTTAAAATCTTTTTAGGGCCACCTAAAATGATGTTAACTTTTTTTCATATTTTTTAAATTTAAAAACTACATTTACTAAAGCATTTCTTTATTTGTATTCTAGCTATAAGCTGGCTTCTGTGTGATTAACAGAGCCTTTAATCTTTAGGTACAGGCACAAACATAAAATGTGCATTATTAATGTCTTTTTATGTCTTCCCAAAATTCATATTGATTATGCCATACGTTGTAGAGAATCACTGATCACTTATCAATTCTTTATGCAGAGTGATGAAGTCCAGTCTATAAATCTATGGCAGTAAATCCGTTAGTCCAATTTTTTCACAGGAAATTTCCAGCATTCCAGTTTATGAGGAACTTTATTGTACCCACTTCCAAACACAGTACAATTTACTGACAGCCAGGCATTGATTGGGTGTGTGTCCCTTTAAAATCTTTGGATTGCCGGGGGTTGACCGATTTAGGCATCAGCAGAGTGCACTTTAATTAGCCCTGAGGAAATCACAGTGGGGATGAAACAAGTTGGCTTGTTATTTTTCTGTTTGTACTAACGGCAAATAAAAGCATGTAATTGGATTTTTTAAAAGCATTGCCAGTCCTCTAGAGTATGCCCTGTTTACAGTTATGATAGCCCTATCTGAGTGTCACAACTCCCTAAAAAGGCCTTTTTCAGAGTCCTAAAGGTGTTGCTCCAGGATGACTATGTAAATTGTGCTTCGCTGTTCAGACCTGCACTTTATGCATTTAAAATGAGGGCCTGCCAGAGGACTCTATCCTGCAAGCTGTCTGTTGCAGCTGTGCTGCCCAGCACTGTTATACCAATGGTTTCCCACTTGGAGCTGCAATAACAGAGAAAGGGAAATCAAAGTTACAGGGGTCTATTTGAGAGAGTAAGCAATTTAGAGGCTCTTCTGTACTTCATACAAGTCACAAGGGTCTAGGAAAAGAGGCTTACTCCCTTGTATCCTCTTGGGCACAATAGCTGGCACTACTTTCTTTCACAGAATATCAGTCTGAACTTTGGAAGAATAAAGGAAGATATAAACTAAACACATAGGGAAAACTATCTTAAACACTTGGGTAAAAATATCCTTCAAATTAGGAGTCAGTATTTTCCCCTTGTGTTTGATCTCCCACTTCTAAATTAAAAACATAAAGTACAGACATATTTTAAAATCTAAATTTGTTAGAACAAAACACAGGGCTAATATTTCTGTGAAATAATTTCTTTTGGATTTGCTCTCATGAGTGAAAAAAAAAGCCTTTCTTTTAAAAAAATTATTTGGATTGAATGAATGAATGATCTTTGAGGAATTTTTTATATATATACAAAAACAAGACAAAAAAGTACAAGAAAGCTGAAGACCAATAGCCCTTAAGAATAAACATGCAAAAATTGTTAACAGACTATTTGGAAGTAATATTCAGAAATAAGCAAAAAATATTTTGTGATGGCTAAGTGGGGTTTACCCCAGGACTAAAAAGTGGTTTCACATTTGAATATCAATCAGTACAATTAATGATATTTACAGAATAAAGGACAAAACCATATGATCATTTGGCACAAATTATTTGGCAAAAGTCAATAACTATTCATAATAGAAATTTTCAATAAACTAGAGGTAGAAGAAAACTTCTAAGCCTGATAAAGGCTAATGTCATACTTTAATCATGAAAGACTAAGATTGAGAATAAGAAAGGGATGTCCATTTCCATCACTTTTATTATTCTACTGGATGAATTAGTGCATAAGGGAAAAAAGCAGGGAGTGAGGGGGGACATGGGTAAACAAATTGGAAACAAAGAAATAAAACTTTCTTTATTCATAGAGCATGATTAAATATGAACAAAAGGAATCTATACAACAAACTATTCAAACTAAAGTGAATACAGAAAAGTTTCAGGATATATGTGATCAACATATAAAAACAAATGCATTTTTATATACTAAAAACACATATTTAGGAAATAAAATTTAAAAGCAATGCCAAAAATATGAAACACTTAGGAAAAAAATTAATCAAGAATATAAGACCTATACCCTGAAAACTACAAAAGTTGCTGAGGAAATGAAATGAAACCTAAAAGTAAATGAAGAGATATGCCATGATCATGGACTGGAAGATACAATATTGCTAAGATTTCAGTTCTCCTCAAATAGCTCTATACTTTCAATATAATATTCTAGCAGATCTTACTATTTTTCTTAGAAGTTGAAAAGCTAATTCTAAAATTTTTGAGGAATGCAAATGATCTAGTAGCCTAATATTTTTTGAAAAAGAACAAAGTTGATCAAAATATCAAATCTGTACTTGATTTCAAGACTCTCTAACATAGTGTAGAAAACAAGATGTAAGCGCAGACATGCAGATTAAGGGAACAGAATAGTGTCCAAAACTAGACCACATGGATATGTTCAACTAATTTTCTAAATGTATGCATAGTAATTCAATGGGAGAATGGATAGATTTTTAACAAATGGAGCTAGGACAACTGCATATTGAAATGGAAAAAAAATGAACGTCAACATGTATCTCAGAAAATGAACAAAAATAAACTCAAAATGGATTACAGTCCTGAATATAACAGTTAAAACTCTAGGACTTCTAGAAAATCATGAGAAACAATCTTCGTGACTTTAGGTTAGGCAAATTTTTCTTTAAAAAGACACAAAACAGAAAAGATAAAGATAAACTGATAAACTGCACATCCTCAACATTTATGATTATGGCTCTTTAAAAGGCACCATAAAGAAAATAATAATTCAAACTATACATGTGTGTATATATATATATATATATATATATATATATATATATATATATCTCTCAAAGGTCTTGTATCGGTAATATATAAATAACCCTTATAACTCAATAAAAAGACATCCTGCTCACCACAATTGGCAAAAGATTTGAACAAATATTTTACAAAGGAATATATACGTATGGCCAATAAGCACATGAAGCAATGCCCAGTAACATCATTTATCAAGGAAATTTGTACTAAAACCACAACAAGGTATACCACGTATCTCATTAAAATAACTAAAACTAAAAAGACAGTGCCAAGGGTTGGTGAGAATATGGAGTAACTGGGATACTCATACAGTACTGCTAGGAATGTATGATAGTAAAATCACTTTGAAAAATAGTTTGCCAATTTTATAAAAAGTTAAATATATACTACTTATCATATAAACCAGCAAATACACTCTTTGGTGTTTAAGAGAAATGAAAACACATTTCTAGACAAAAGATGTATATAGGAATATTCATAGCTGCTTAGTTAAAATACCTTTAAACTGGAAATAACCCAACATTCCATACAAAAATGAGTGGAAAAACAAATTGTGGTATATAAATAGAACTGAATCCTAATCAGGAATTTTTTTAAAAAAGGAAGGAAATAACTGGTATGCAACAACATATATGAATCTTGAAAGTATGACCAAAGAAAGGAATGTAATCCCAAAGTAATACAAGCCCTTTAGACATTCTGTTTACCAAAGTGACAAAGAAGTTATAAAATTATTACCAACGTGATAAGAGATGCATTGCTAATGGGCACAACCATCGGTGAGAAGCTTAGTGGTGGATGTCCTCTGTAGGCCATGGCTAACTATAGGAGACATTGTTATTGAACTGCTTAAACCAGTAGCTATTAGGCTGACAGAAACTCAAACTAGTAGTTTTCTGGTAGAACTAAGATGTGTGCAATTATCTTAGTGAGTGGCAAGGTCAAACAAGATCAGAGTGACTGCCTGACATGTAAAGAGCTACGGAGCTGGCTAAACAGAATATGGTGTTCTTAGGGTATCAAATTAAAGATGTACAATTAAACGGTCAGGTTAACTACTAAGGTTTCCAATCCCGAGTCAGTTCTCAGATTAAGAACCCATTGATTGAAGGAGAGGCCCAGTTCCTGGAAGGAGGGAACATTCAACACCACAGAAAGTATATACACTAATGATTCTTCTATATCTTCCCCTAACAAACCACAGTCATTTCCTGGAGAAATATTATACATACATTGAAGAAAAAAAGAACATCCAGGCATTTCGTTGGATACAAAATCCAAGTTGACATTTGATACTCAGGGACTGAATGTGTCATCATGACCCCCTGGTTAGAGTACTGGTATGTGAGGACCATGTGATAAATCGAGTCCTGACTTAGGTCCAGCTCATCTTTGGGCCCGTGGACCTAATCAGTGATCTTTTTACCAATTTCCAGTATAATTGAAACGGACATATTTAGTAGTTGGAAAAACTCATATCGGTCCTTTGGCCTATGCACTCTTTGAGGGAGGAGATATTATAGTGGGAAAGGCTACCCTCAAGACTGTAAATCAAAAATAGTAACACATTCCAGGGGAATATCAGATATCAGAGATTAGAGCTATCCTTAAGCACTTAAAGGAATAAGAACTGGTGACTTTCATCATCTCCCAGTTTAATTCAGCTTCCTGGTCTTCACAAAATCAGTTGTATCCTGGAAGATGACACTGGACTACTACAAACTTAAGCAAGCAGTAGCCCCAATTGCAGCTGCTCTTTCAGGGGTAATATCTTTGTTGAGCAGATTTATACCACCTCCGGTACATGGTATGTGGCCAATAATTTGGCAAAGGTGTTTTTTTCCATTCCCATAAAGAAGAAAAATAAGTAATTTTCATTCAAACGAGACAGACAAAAGTATATTTAAAGTTCTTACAGGAGAGCTATATTAACTCTCCTGCTCTGTCTTAATATAGTCCATAAGGATTTGTTTCACAGAACAGCATACCACCCCATTACATCAATGGCATTCTATCAGTTTGGCCAGTGAGCAAGAAATGGAAAATATATTGGAGGTCTTACCGAGATGTCGGTAAGACCTCCAATATAGTTTCCATCTCCTCTTCTCCAGAGAGCAGGAGATAAAAGCTGACAGTTCAGGGGTTAGTGGTTACATCCAAGATGGGGCATGAGCAGTGTCACAGGGCACAAGTAAGTTTCATGAGTAGATTGTCAAGAACACCAGGTCATTTGCCACCGATGCACTAATGTCTCTCCCTTAGCATACACCCAGGCCCTCATGGGGAGTCCCTCTGATAAGCTGATGGAGGAGGAACAAGGTCAAATGTGGCCTATGGTAAGTCGGCTCAGTATGTGAGTGCAGCCAGAATGGACTGCTGCTGCACTATGGTCCCACTTGGCAGAAAGATGATAGTGAGAGAAAGTCTCCCAGCAGACTGCACTTTGGACTGGTCATTCATTTTATTCTGGTCAAACATTTTATATGGAAAGAGAAGTGAGTTAAAGTAAAAATACACACAGGAATTCATGGACAGTGACAAGGACCCTATCTGTTTAGTCTGGAACTTGGAAGGAGAAAGCTCAAAAGACCAAGGACAAGGAGATCTGAGGAAAAGGCCTGCAAATGGATTTATGGAGTGAGCAGAGAGTATAAAGAGACTAACAAATCTTTTGGTGCCAGGATGATTACATTAAAACCCTCTATCTGGATGACGGAACATTTCATTTTGACTGGGATTGACAAAATTTGAAAGTATGTGTTTGTCTTTGCCTCCTCCAAGAATGGAAGCAGCAACACTATCTGTGGACTTAACAGAGTATGTGTTGCATTAACACAGGATCTTACATAATATTTTCTCAGACTAATAGACCCATTTTATGGAAAAGGAGCTCTGGCGGTGGGGCACATAACCATGGGGTCCATGGATCCTATCACCATGTATTTATTAGGTAAGGATACATGAGTCTGAAAACCCACAGGGGAGGTGGAATTGCTTTCCTCTTCACAACTTTAGGCTCTGGGGCTCTGGAGGTCCTGTTTCATCTACAAGGGGTAAGGTTAAAATGCTATTTAGGTTTCATCTTTGTCTGACATCTGTTCGTTTGAAGCAATCACCACACTGGTAGGGGATTATTGACCTTCATTACCAAGAGAAAATAGGGATACTATGACACAATGGAGTACAGGGAAGGGCAGGTTTGGCACTTAGGTATCTCTTGGCAACCTGTTGACCAATTTAATCCTCAATGGACAAAGCAATAGCCACAGCCTGGGAAGTACATGGTGACCATGGTCTCAAACGCCTCAGTGAAAAGGTTCTGTGTCGCTCCACTAGCTAAGACACCTTGAACAGCAGAGGAAGTAGCAGGGTGTGAGGGAAATCTAGAGTGGGAAGTACAGGAGGAAGATGAGGAGTATCAGCTGCAGCCTTAAGAAGAGCTGTGGCAGTGAGAGCTGTGATTCACCCCACACACTTTGCTCTGGTATGTTTCCGGAGGAAAGAAGACTATACTGAATGCCCGAAAAGCAGCTCCCAAGGAAGGTGAACTCACTATAAGAAGCGAGTTCATCCTAGAAGCACAAAGGGTACATTGCAGGGAATACCATGGTGTGCTGACCAGATCCTTCTGAGGACTGAAGCCCTCATTTGCCCAGCCATCTGGAGTGCTGGCTGCTGCTGGCTCACAGAGGTGTTTCTTTGCAAACATTACCCCCAGCCTAAAGAAGCTGCTTACAAAGGTTATGATCTCTCTCCAGGGTTGATCTGCATCCAATATCTGGTTGGCAAGGGGATACAAAGACCTGACACCCTTGCTTAGTTTGGAACAACTCTGAAAGGTGATTCTAGCTCCAGAACTCCCTCTTGGAACAGTTGAAACCTCTCTTGTAAGTGAAATGCTGTTCAACTTGTCTTTCTGCCTGCTTCCCTCGTTTACTTACATATGTTGTTGCTGAATGAACGCAGTATGTTGCCTGCACACAAATCTCCATCTTAGTCTGTTTTTAGAGATTTGACTAGAGAAACAGAGCATATTGGAGATAGCACTTCCCAGACCCCTACAATTAAGAGGGGGGCATGTAACAACTTTAGGCCTTTATTTTTATTAATAAGATTGATTGAAGTGTGTCCTTCCCTGGTTGAGGCAACAAAGCCCTGGGTATGACTCTTTGGTCGTTCAGGAGTTTGATGATATTTTTACCTTTGGTACCATGAAGTTTACCTGGGTATTTATGATATAATTCTTTTTCTGTTTATATTTATTTAACTGGATTTCTTTGTGACCAAAGTGAGCAATCTGATGACTGCCTCTTGTTTTGAGGCTTCCCTTAGTACCAGAAGATCATTTGTACAGGAGAAGGAATTAGGATATTTATTTTGTCAGCATTTTATTTTCTTGGATCATTAATGGGGCAGACTGCCTTTTGACCAGAGACCAATAATTTGCTATTGACCAGACTCTTAAGATCAACCTCACCCAGCCAGGAGGAGTTTCTTGTGGTCCTGAACTAGACTGTACAGTATAAATAATGAGAACACTTAGCCCCATTTAAGCTTGGTTTTACTTCAACCAAAATTACTACATGAACTTAATGACTTTTTTATTCTACTACACAGAGGTCACCACAGTGAGATTTATTTGATTTTGCAGTCTGGCTAATTAATTTGTTCATTCTGTAAACTCAGCATCAGCACTGTTTTTTGGAGCAGTGCTACCAAAGCAATAGATTAATTTACATGGTACCATGCATCTAGAATAATCATTACCCCATAGAATTGTTATTGCTTGAATTCTAAAGAGAGAGAAGATATTTCCCCACTGAGAGATCAAGTTTCTATTGTAGTTTTCAGGGGGATAAAAAAGAAAAGGAAAATGTGTATAACTTCTTTGAACAGGAGAGCTTTCTGGAACTTTTAATTTAATTACAGTATGTTCTAATGCACTATTTCAATGACCATTCTGGACAAATATCATTCAGCAGCAAGGAACAGAAGTCCACCTAAAGCTGTATTAAATAAAGGATACAGAGGAAACTTCTAGAAATGTATGGATGGCAACAAGTGTAGGTACCATTATTGGAGAAAGGCACCAGGACTGCACATTTGTATTTTCTAGTTCTCAAAACAGCTTATCTCTTTTCCATGACATTCAGACCTCTCTGTCACCAGTTTCATTTTCTCTCCATGGGAATTGCTTCTTACTCTCCCTCCTCTATTTGGACGTGGCCCATTATGGCTTACGATAAAGTGGCAGCCTAAGCCCCTGAATCATCAGTGTTATTAGCTCAGCTACCCATTGTCCTCCGGCATATCAGATGAATCTGACGGACTTAACTTGGATCACGTGAATACCACAGCCCCCTTGTAGGTAAGCAGGGAGGTGGAATCATGGGTTTCAACTGGTTCTCTGAGTACATTCCTTCTGCAGTGACACTTTGTGGGCAGGCATGCCCAAAATATATCTATAAAACTGGTCCAAAATTTGTCAAATGTTCTGCTCCTCAGCAAAAAAATAAAAATTATTTTATAGCCAAGTTTACAACTGGATTCAATGACAGTAATTAATTAAATTATAGGGCCAAGAGATAGTCCGTGGTGTAGCATGCATTAGACTAAGAAGTTATATCCACTTCTGAAGCAGGTCAGAATAACGAAATCAGGTGATGTACAATAGATGACTGAATGATAAAAAAAAATGAAAGACAAGTTGTCACAATGGCAGCCATTTGATGCATGCAGATACACTAAGCTTTGGCCATTGCAGCAGATATGCAGGCAAAAATAAAACATCTCTAGCAAATTTAATTTTTTTCATTCTAAGTAAATCTATATTTTGTCACTTAAATGTTAATTTACAAAGAAAAATTCAGAATGATTCAATTAGAAAGTTTGATGTGTATTTTTTTTTCACTCACTAGCACATTATTGGCCTAATATATAATTGTTGTATGAAAAGTCTTTCCAGCATTTGAACTGCTATAAATGTAAAAAATGGTAACTGTCACATCTGAAGCAAATCAACTCTTTCTGTCACCTGATGAAAAACTGAAATTAGAAGGCTGTGATCATAGTTTAGGCGTACAAAAATGGAGTTGGGCAGCCACTGAGGATCTGGTCTCAGACAGGTCCTTGCACCACTGAGAACATGAACTTTCTTTGAATCGTACCAAGCCCAAGGACACCCCCGGCCCTGTATTTAGAACAACATCTGTCAACTGCAAACTTATGGTCTCAAGTTTCCCCTACTTGTAACTATGCAACCATTTCAGACCCCAACCAACCCTTGCTTAACAATCACCCTTACTTCTTGCCAGTTCCAATTAGAATTCTTGAAAACAACTATGTAACAAACTGTGGCCTTGTACTGTTGTCATTATAAGCTCCCTCCATTTTGTAGTTGGGCAGAGCACAATTTGAGGGCCTCTTGAATCTGTGTCTCCTGGGCTGCAGTCATAATCCCAAATAAGTGTCTCTGTTTCAATCAGGTCTCAGTTTCTGAAGTTTTGGTTAATAACATCAATACATGGTGTTAGCAGTTATGTATGGTCATTCCAATCTTGGCCTTCCCCCTCCATATCATATGTAGTGTGTTGCATTTGTGTCAAATTTATAATATTTTATGATTACTAATCTTATCTTGCACAAAAAGTGCAAAAATTTCAGTTACATTTCTACCTTATTTTCATTATCAACATAACGTGTTCTACATCACTTATTAGATAATAGACACAAATATTGACTCTGAAGTCAGAATGATAATGATTCTAGCTCTGTTTCACCAAAACTTCATTAATCTGTGATCTTAGTCAAGTTGTGTAAGCTCTATGAACCTCAGTTATTCTACCTGCAACATTGGGTTAATAGCATTATCTATATCATAGTGCTAACATTAGAATTAACATTAAATATAAAGTGGCATGCATAGTACCAACAGGATAAATTATTAACACAAATCTGCAGTTGTTAAGAGGTAGCAGGCTAATATGTTTAGAATATGGGTCCTCAAAAGGCAAGAGAGAAGGAGACACAGTCCCTGCCACCAAGGTGAATGGAAGATACATGCAGTTTGACAAATCTTGCAAATGATCCTATATCCTCTTTCTATCTTCTCAGTTGAGAATTAATGGTATAAATAGTTTTTTTTCCAAAAGGGTAGAATGGAGGTTATGCTTTCGTAATACTCTTTATTAAGTCTCTTAGTAAGAATTATTTTTTTTTTTTGTTTATCCATCTGTTATTCTTTGGTCTACATTATCTCAGCATAGCATTACATAACATATAAGTGACAGGACGTATTTGTTCACAAAAATTACTTTTAGCTATTGAATTGTATTTCAATTTTTTTTTCCTTGAATAACCTTTTTTTTCTGTTCGTTCAATTCCAGTTCCCGAGATATTCCTAATTAGCTACCTGGGAAGGAGCCCTGCCTGCCCATCCCATTTTTTGGCCAGCTTATTAATCTCCTGGATTTGTCTCAATGAAGTATTTATCCACAGTCTTTTCTGGTCTACATTTGGTATTTCAAGAGCTGGCATTTCCCTTGCTTATTTTTGGACACTAATATTTAATCATAAAATCATAGGAGTTGGAGACGGATGAGACCTAACAGTTCACTCTCCATTTGCCTGCCAAACCTGATGTTCCCTATTATTTGGCACTGATTTTTACAAAACTGGTGATTTATCCACTCACATAGTTTATTTACTTATTTTTTTTGCAGTACACGGGCCTCTCACTGCTGTGGCCTCTCCCATTGCGGAGCACAGGCTCCGGACGCGCAGGCCCAGCGGCCATGGCTCACGGGCCCAGCCGCACCGCGGCATGTGGGATCCTCCCAGACAGGGGCACGAACCTGTGTCCCCTGCATCGGCAGGCGGACTCCCAACCACTGCGCCACCAGGGAAGCACCACTAACATAGTTTTAAGTGCCATGCTTTTGCACATATACCAGGAATATCTACTATCCAAAGTTTTATGTTATTCCAGGTGTATTACTTTTAGATAACTTCACCTTTCAAAGTAAGTGGGTACTCATGAGAAGATATATATACAGAATACCCATATCTGCAGCCATTGTGGTCAGTTTAGTGCACCTGTTATTTCAGTGAGCAAAATATAAATCCAGCAAATGGGTGAGACAGAGATAAAGAGCCTATTCAGTCAAAATTTCAGATCTAGCCTCCAAGTATCACTATCAGCACTCTATGATTTCTTAACAGTAAAATACTTTCTCAACATTTAAAAATGCATTACAGAGTCCTATGGTCTTCTATTTCTTTTAAAGAATAAGTCCTTCCATTTTAAAGCTTCTATCATATTCTAAAGGGACATGGTTCAGGTAGAAAGCTTATTAAATTTCAGATGCATGGTGGTAAATGGATTTAAAACATCAAAACCAGTAAATACTACATTCATCTCCAAATATTCTCCTGCCTGTGACTCACTCTTGACTCGAGCATTCATTGCACTTCTCAGGCTTATGTCCACGAAGAAATATCACTGCACAAGTATTTGGAAAATTACCTCAAAATAGGGCTTTATGAGATTATTCTGATATGAGAATGTGATTTATATATGACCCCTTCATGTAGTGCTTATCATGTATTCACACAGGTAGAGAACATTCTAAATCAGAAGATGTATGCTGGCAGGCTGAAGCGTTACCCACCTCCACAGTCATCCTCTTCTTTAGCCTTAGTCAAGGACTTGGGACAGTGGGTTAAAATGTCTCCTTATTTTTTTTGCCATATAAATCCCTAGTATTCTGATTTGAAAGCCAGATAATGGTGAATCCATACTAATTCCATTATACTCTGCTGCCCCAGTTACACACACCACACACACACACACACACACACACACACACACACACACAGCACTTTACTGAAATTCACCTTGAGCTTATTCATTCTCCTACACTATTTGTGTACCAGTATAACTCCCCCACTTGATTGTAAACTACTTTGAGAGCAGATGCTATAATTTGTACCTCAACATCCCCTGCATTTCGCACACTACATGTGATTTGTAAACTCTAAATGAAAATACATTAAATAAAACACAAACCCATCACTGGTTCTTTATGAGTTGTAAGTGATTATGACAAGATTTTCTATAGTTCAAGGGTACACCAAATGGTGGTGGTGAGGGAAATTATCCATAATTTCAAAGGATTAACCGGTCTTTGGGAAGTTTTGTGTACCTCTAAGTTAGACAAGGTAAGACTCAAAGCTGATACATGAAGACACTGGCAGGGATAACTGTGAACTGACAAGTTCCTCACTAGTTTTGAAAGTTTATAATCTCCTCACACCTCTAACTGACCATAGAATCCCAAACACATGTTCTTTAAACTAATAAAACACAGAATCCCTCTTCCTTTGAAGACTACTATTGCAATCCTGTAATAGAGCAATGCATCTAACTTATATAACAGAGACTTTAAAAGATTGCCTGACCTTCAGTGTGAGCACTTGGATGACATTTTGATTTTAAATCTTGCTAAGTATAATTCCATAAGAGAGCCAGTTAACCTCTTTTTCTCAACAACAAAATAGGGATAATAATACTTGGTTATGCTTACTTTGTGAGGTTGCTATAAACATAAGATAATAAAACTTTTATCCCAATGTCTGGCACATAGTGACTGTAAAATAATTGATAGCCGTAACAATTGATGTCATCCATCACAAAAGATACCAAGGTTTGAAAAATGTTACCACATTTTCTCTCTGATGACTTCTTCTTAGTCTCCAAATAATTGTTTTACTTGGGCATGATAATGAAATAAAAACAAAACTTATTTATGTATGTATTTATTATTTATTTATGAAAGCAAGAATAAAAGCATTGCTTATTGAAGGACATGATCCAACACTATCCTTTAAAAAGTGGTAAATTAATTAGTGAAAAATTAGTTGAAGAGTAAACAAAAAGAGCAATCACCAAAAAAGATTTGCCATCTCATTGATTATTTTATCTGAGATGACATCAGCCCCTCCCAGGAGTCTTTGGACAAATTCTAGAGATTATGCAACAAAGGGATTCTACTAAGTAGTTATAATTTCAAAAAATAAAAAGCATTTTAGGATTCCTCTAAGGAAATTCAGTAAAAGAAAGGGTGCAGGGTGTATACGTCACCCTATTTTGAATATCTGGCCTTAAAAATAACTTAATAACCATAAATACTTACTGCCAGAGTAAATGCTATGTATTCAATAGCTTTCCTAAGAAATGGAAATATAGAAGGTAACACTTTTCCTAAAACAATACTATAGAATGTTTGTGAAACTTAAGAGATATGTCTCTTTCAGAAAGTCAACAAAAAAAATGCAAAAGTACATGAAAGCATTTATTCTGGACAGTCAAGGACAAATACAGAGAGAAATAGAAAACATTCCCTCAAAGGTATATGTGTGGCTTATTTTAGATAAGCAAAATCCACAAGTTTAGCAGTGAGCAAGAAATGTGCAAAGTCTTATCTTGGAATCACACAAAATGTGTTAATTCTTTGAATCCTTTTTAGAAATCTTTTTTTTTTTTTTTTTTTTTTTGGTCTCCAGTCTGTCCAAAGTTATAATGTAGTTGTCATTAATACATACTGCATTTCTTCTGTAGGGACCAATGAAAAATTTGATCTTAATTTGGTAGTGACTATTTCATGTCTGAAAACTTTAGAAAGCATAGTTCTTATAGTATATAAAACAAAATTTTGTTACCTTTTATATTTCCAGAATTTTTTTTTATTTTTTAGGAAGATATTGTCACTTTTTTGCTTTTTGATCTTTGTAAACGTTTGTTGCAGTTCTGTGTTCTTTCCCAAAAGTCTATTTTGAGGGAAAAGAGGCACTTATCAAGCATACAGTATGACAGATACAGTATTCTTTAATACAAATTTCAATGCCCAATGAGCTAATTATATATGTATTTATATATTCTGATCTGTAAACATATGGTAAACAGTATGAGTATTTGTTAATAGATATTCTGGTTATACTGAACATAAACACAAATGTCTCATTACAGTGTTGCCAATCCTAGTTAACCACCACCTGTACAATCAATTAGTCAATAAATGTCATATAATATTTCTGTTTGTTAGAAAAATACTTAGTGGTCAACTATGAGTCAACTGCTATTCTAGGTACTGAGGGAGTACCAGTGATGAAATTCATGATTCCCGCTATGATCTCACGAAACCCATATTCTGGTCAAAAGAGAGAGTCAGTGAATAAGTAACCAAATAAAAAGATAAAATGTCATAGAAAATGTGATGAAGAATATGTTTCAGGCTAAATTGGTAAGAGTAATAAAGAAGAAGTGCCACTTTCGATGGATGTGTATGTACATGTATTTATACTTAGGTATATATAAATACATATGAATACACACATACACATATATGTGCATTTTTAGAAAAATAGAATGTTCTTCATATATATTTCTACACACTTAAATTTTTATGTTTTGAAAACTTTCAGTGTTTAAAAACTTTCTCCTATTTAGTGTTCAGCATCTCTCCCTTGCAAACTGTGTTGTCATGAACGTATACATTACTCCTTTGCTCCTATGTGTAACTGCTTCTCTGCAGTACTCTATAAGAAATGGAACTGTAGAGTCCAAAAGGAGGCACACTTAAAATTTTAATAGGTATTACCAATGGAGGTCCCCTAACAGAACTATTTCCCTGTTTCCTTGGCAAAATGTGATGTTAAACTTTTAATTTTTGCCCATTAGGTAAGTAAGATAATGAACACAGCATCTCTTTGTATGTGAGTTTGCATTTCCCTGCTTGTTAAGTTAAGCAACTTTTTCTTTACTTTAATGACCATTTTCTCTTTTTTGACTCTTTGAGTTGTCTGTTCGGATCTTTGGCCCTTTACTCTTGGATTTTTATGTAATATTTATTCATGCGTGTGTGCTTAGTACAAATACACACCATTTACATACAAATAATAAACACACACTATATGCATCATGCCATGTGTATTGTTATGTGATTATATATTAATACCTTCTTATACATAACCACAGAAGAATACAAATTCAAAAATATGTATAGTGCAAATATTATTTCCTCTACTGTTACCTTTAACATAGTTTCATTTTTACCACAGAATGATTAAATATACCAGTTAAATTTATTAATTAATTCCTTGTGGCTTTTGTGTTGTATTGTTTGTGAGTGTGTGTTTTGTCTTATTCCTATTCTTACACTAAATAATAATGACCTATATTTTCTACTAATACATTCATAATATTTTTTCCTACATTTTGAACTTAAAATAACTGAATTTAGTTTTGTCAATTTGGGGAGGTAAGCATCTAATTTACTTTTCTTCCTCCTGATAGACAATTCACCCAACACTGTTTTTTGCCAGGGTACCCTTTTCGCACCACTTCAAACTACCAACTTTTCATGCACTAAATTCTCATTGGTCTGTTCCTGGACAGCAATCTCTTTCTGTATTTTTATGTCAATATTACATTTTCTTAACTGTTCAATTTTTATAATGTTTTCAAATATGGTAGGCAAATTTATCTCTTCTTACCCTCTTTAGCTTTTTAAAATGTCCTCTTGGTTACTCTGCCATATTTCCCTTTCTAAATGAAATTTAGAAGGAGTACTCTGAGTTTCATGAATAACGTTAATAGGATTTTTGCTTACATTGTTGTGTATTTACAGATTAATCTGGAGGAGTGTTCTTATCTTTGCAATATTGAGCCACCCATTCAGAATATGGCTTAGCTCACCTTTTATTCAAATCTTCTTTTATGTCCTTCAATAAAATTTTATAGTTTTCTTCACATAGGTCTTATTTTTATTAGGGTTATCTTTATGCATTTTAGTTTTGTGGCTATTGTGAGGCAGATCTTATCATCTATTATATATTCTATTATTGCTAGCATGTAGTAGAGCTATAGAAAATTGCATCTTTGCTATTTCTAATATAATGGCATATTTCTTCCTCCTTTTGAATAGTTATAATTTATTTCTCATTATTTCTTTCCAATATTTATACTTTTTTATTTAAAAAAAAAAAACTTTCTGGCTTGGTGGATTGACTAGGGGATCTAGTACAATGCTGATTAACAATATGATAGTAAACCGTCCTTTCTTGTTACTGATTTTAGAGGGAATGCTTCCAATATTTCACCACTAAATGTGATACTTGCTTGATAGTTTTCTGGTAGATAAATTGTATTAAATCAAGGAAGTTCCCTTTTACTTCTAGCTTGCTAAGAACTTCACTTACTAATTTTTTAATCAGAATTTGGGGGAACATTTTATAAAACAGCTTTTAAACATGAACCTTTCCCCCCCATAATCGTTTAATGTAGCAAATTAGCTTTGTGCATTTTCTAGTGCCGAACAAGCCTTGCATTTCTTGGACAATACAAACTTGGGGATGATATATTATTACTTTCAGGTTCTGCTGGAATTTATTTGCTGATATCTTCGTTAGGTATTTACATTTGTGTCCATTAGGCTGGCCTATACTTTTTTTCTTTTAACATCTTTATTGGAGTATAATTGCTGTACAATGTTGTATTAGTTTCTGCTGTATAACAAAGTGAATCAGCTATAAGTATACATATATCCCCATATCCCCTCCCTCTTGTGTCTCCCTCCCACCCTCCCTATCCCACCCCTCTAGGTGGTCACAAAGCACTGAGCTGATCTCCCTGTGCTATGCAGCTGCTTTCCACTATCTATTTTACATTTGGTAGTGTATATATGCCAATGCCACTCTCTCACTTCGTCCCACCTTACCCTTCCCCCTCCCTGTGTTCTCAAGTCCATTCGCTACCTCTGCATCTTTATTCCTATTCTGTCCCTAGGTTTGTCAGAAGCTTTTTCTTTTTTTTAGATTTCATATATATGTGTTAGCATATGGTATTTGTTTTTCTCTTTCTGACTTACTTCACTCTGTATCACAGTCTCTAGGTCCATCCACCTCACTACAAATAACTCAATTTCGTTTCTTTTTATGGCTGAGTAATATCCCATTGTATATATATGGCACGTCTTCGTTAACCATTCATCTGTCAATGAACACTTAGGTTGCTTCCATGTCCTGGCTATTGTAAATGGTGCCACAGTGGCACATGACTCTCTTTGAATTATGGTTTTCTTGGGGTATATGCCCAGTAGTGGGATTGCTGGGTCATATGGTAGTTCTATTTTTAGTTTGTTAAGGAACTTCCATACTGGTTCCTTAAAAACCATAGTGGTTGTATCAATTTACATTCCAACCAACAGTGCAAGAGGGTTCCCTTTTCTCCACACCTTCTCCAGCATTTATTGTTTGTAGATTTTTTGATGATGGCCATTCTGACTGGTGTGAGGTGATACCTCACTGTAGTTTTGATTTGCATTTCCATAATGATTAGTGATGTTAAGCATCCTTTCATGTGTTTGTTGGCAAACTGTATATCTTCTTTGGAGAAATGTCTATTTAGGTCTTCTGCTCATTTTTGGATTGGGTTGTTTGTTTTTTTGATATGGAGCTGTTTGAGCTGCTTGTATATTTTGGATATTAATCCTTTGTCAGTTGCTTCATTTGCAAGTATTTTCTCCCATTCTGAGGGTTGTCTTTCATCTTGTGTATGGTTTCCTTTTCTGTGAAAAAGCTTTTGTTTCATTAGGTCCCATTTTTTTATTTTTGTTTCCATTTCTCTAAGAGGTGGGTCAAAAATGATCTTGCTCTGATGTATGTCATAGAGTGTTCTGCCTGTTTTCTTCTAAGAGTTTAATAGTGTCTGGCCTTACATTTAGGTCTTTAATCCATTTTGAGTTTATTTTTGTGTATAGTGTTAGGGAGTGTTCTAATTTCATTCTTTTACATGCAGCTGTCCAGTTTCCCCAGCACCACCTATTGAAAAGGCTTTCTTTTCTCCTTTGTATATTCTTGCCCCCTTTATCAAAGATAAGGTGACCATATGTGCATGGGTTTATCTCTGGGCTTTCTATCCTGTTCCATTGATCTATATTTCTCTTTTTGTGCCAGTACCATATTGTCTTGATTACTGTAGCTTTGAAGTATAGTCTGAAGTCAGGGAGTCTGATTCCTCCAGCTCTGTTTTCTTTCACAATATTACTTTGGCTATTTGGGGTCTTTTGTGTTTCCATACAAATAGTGAAATTTTTTGTTCTAGTTCTGTGAAAAATGCCATTGGTAGTTTGATAGGGATTGCATTGAATCTGTAGACTGCATTGGGTAGTATAGTCATTTTTGGCCTACACTTTTATCTGTTCTGCTGTCCTTGCTCAGTTTTGTCGACTAGTGGATTTTTCCCTTTGTATTTCTACAAAATGAACTTAGAAGAACTATTTTCTCATCCATGATCTTAGCAGTTCATATAATATGGGGATTTTATTTTGATTTTTAAAGTATATTTTAGATAATTTAGATCTGACCCTATTTCAGGGATAAATGTTAGTACATCCCTTAATTTTATTTACTATTAATTAATTTGTTATCTATATGTTTTTGAGCCATTTTAAATAACATATACTTCTAGACCATCAAGTATTTCATCTAAGTTTACAAATTTGTTATAAATAGTATTGTATTGTCTTTGTCATAGATATTACTGTCTTTGTTATATATTTTTGGATTCCTCCTATAATTATATAAGCCCAGTTTTACATTTCTTATCACTTTTTGTACTTTGTTCCTTTTTATCTTGAAAAATATGTCTAATTTTTTACTATCTTATAAATTATAGCAAGTAAACTTTGATTTGTTGATAGTCTTTACTTAGTTTTGTCATATTCTCCCAATTATCTATCTCCATTTGTACTGACCTTACCTTGGAGAAGACAATCAAAATTCAGCCTTTTTTATTTTGTGTGACTCCAAATTATTATCTCCTCAGACAATTTTTTGAGAAGGGGCAAAGGAAGAAAAATATTACTTTCAAAAGCTTCATGATTTTGTTTTTCTGCTTTCAGGAAAAACAAAAGAGTCTAAGCTCATGTCTTTCTTTTAGAGTCTTACTGAACACCCCTGTAAGGAGCCAAAACCCCTCAGCAGTGTGATTTTTCTACCACTGTCCCCTAATTCTACAGCTTCCATGGGTGATTCATTGGTGTCCAATGTAAAAAACATGTGACAATTTAACCAAACATTTTACAACTATCTGAACTAATACTTCAAGTGCCACATTTAAATAGTGGGTCTTCAATGACCTTAACCCAGATAATTTTCTATTTTAGTATATTTTCTTTGCAATACCCCATTCCTTATACCATATGTTGTAATTAAAACATTTATTTGCTTATATGACAAAGACCCTACATGTGTGTCTGCTCCAGGGCCATTGTTAAGGCAGAGTTCTACTTCGTACCCTCTGTGGCTCTCTTGCTTCACAGTCTTCCATCTGTCGTCTTTATTCTTAGCCTCGTAGTGATTTGGCTGCATCAGTTCAACGTGTCATGTATGGTCATGGTCCCAGAACCATCTTGATTTTGTTGTATTAAGGATGTACAACTTTTCAGACATAAACCTCAGTGGTGAGGGTAAGAGGTGGGGGTGGTATTGTTGGGAAGGGAGTGGGCAAAGAGGAATCTGCTATTGTCATTTGTTTCAATAATTTAATAAAATTAAATGAAAATCCATAGGATATGAAAGGGGACATTATTTTTGCCTCTCAGCAGAGGGACTGCATTATTTATTAGTATTTTTACTTTTGATTCAGTTACTCTCCTATTGTCTCCATATAATAATGCTGACCTCCAAAATTCTCAAATGTGAGCTCTTCCACTTAAAATATTTTTGATTCCTTTACATTGCCACTCTTATATGTGACCATACAAGGTTGTGATGTTTTCAGTATCACTGGTGACTTTTCATAGTTCAAAGCAGTCATTTGTTTACAAACAGTCAAACCATAGTTTATATTCTTTGTATGACAACATCAAGGAACAAGTATCCTATTTTTCACTCACCAATTCTTAACTGATACAATTGTTCATTCTTCACGAATCTGCCTTGCCATTAATCTGGAGAATAGTTGCCAATCAAGACTCTCAAATTCATCAAATCTGAATTAATTAAGTGCACATTTATTGTTTACTTAATGCCAAACATTTTGTCAGTTAGTGTGTTTAGGCTAAAATATAATCAGTTATGTGGATGTTTGACTGTGAAATTATTTAAGAAAACAGATTTAGGAAAGTCTTCCTCTAGCCTGTTACCAAATACAAACTCTGCATTGCTCAAACCTTGAGAATAAGTGACTCAGTAGCACGGTTTCTGCTTCAAAATGTCTGTTCCTGGCTCAGAAAGCTTTCTGCCTAGATTAGTTCAGCTTACCATCTTGTCTTTTTTCCTCAGTTCCATTGAATTTCCTGGTTTCTGTCTCAGATCTCAGCTGTTTAATGCTCCTGCCTGCCTAACTCTTATGACTTTGGTAACTTTTGCTCAAATGAGATACTAGAATGCACTCTCCAGACCACCTGCTTAGTTCCTAATCCCTGCACACTCTGTCCTCCTAGCTTCACTATTTCACCTTGTGCATGGGCTGCAGGGCACCCCTCTCAAGTCAGGCTAGTTCTATGCTGGTACTGTATTCCTGCAACTCCAGGCATGTGTACTTCAACTCTACAAATCACCTGAATCTCTATAACTGACTACTCTATGGTCTCATTGGACTGAATTGATTGAGCTCACTGAATGGAACTAATGATTTAGGGCTTTGGTTCTAAACCCTGGCTGTAAGTTAATATGCGGAGAGCTTTAAAAAATTAAAAAAGAATAAATATATCAGCATCTCAGTCATGGGCATTTTTAAAAGTCTCCAGATGATTATAACATGCAACCTCTGTTGAGGACCACTGTTTCAGAATAAAAATGAAACAGGCAGAGTCAGGGAGCACAGCTGGATTTCCTGTTTAAAGGGACTGGAATAAAACCCTGTGATATTCTCCTCATCTTTCTTGCAGTGTCTATCCCACTACTTTTTTTTCTCCCAGCCTCGCTCATTGACAGAAGTACTGAGAGACAGTAAATGGGGAGGGAAGAAGAAGACAGAGTCCCTGTTTTTATTCCCCCCTGCCCCACCAGAAGCCTGGAATTTACTACCATGTCAGCTATAAAAGGCAAGCTCCTTAACTACAATATCCTGTATGAATAATACCCAGGAAGGAAATTTTAAATCCACCCCTGAATGTAAAAAAGCATCACTAGAGAGAAATAATTTATGAGTAAGACACCGAGGGCTACATACCGTAATTTATTTTTATATTGTGATCTTTGTTCAGACCACTGCAAACTCCTCTTCAGAAAGAGTCCATCAATTATGAGCAAGAAGGAACAGGGAGACTTTCATACTAGAAAATATATCTTTCATACTTCCTATATGCTTATTTATTCCCACTGATAATAGATACTTTGTTGGTTCAAATCATTACAAGCTGTGAACCACGAAGAGAAATGAGCAATAAATAAAGTTTCCTGCTTCTTTTAATAAAATGTCCCCATGTCACAGCCTAGGGAATGCCTTGTAATCACAATGAGCTCAAATATGCTCTACCCAATTCTTGGAATGTAAATACTGTGACTTCTTTAAATTAACTTTTGGAATGCCTTTAAGCCTTATATTATCGTGATCAGAAAAGTTAGAGGATGATTATATATACAAAGTGGATTGTTGGTATATAATTAAATCAAACCTCCAGATGTTTATGAAAAAGTTCTTTAAGCATGTATTGGTAACAGTTAACATTTATTGAGTACTTTCTATTGTTAGATACTTCCCTGAGTACTTTAGATATATAAATTTATCCAAAACTAACAACCCAATAGTACCAACTTTAGAAATGAGAAAACTGAGCAGAGAGAGGTTAAGTGACTTGTACAAAGTCAACAGCTAATAAGTGCTAGAACTGGAATTCTGACCCAGACAACAGAACTCCAGAGTCCTTGCTCTTATCTATGGTGGTATACAACCTTAGATTCAACCTTAAAATCAATCATTATATTAGAACATTTGGACAGAATTATTATTTAAGGAGTTTCCAACTCTGAGTCTTGATAGGAATAAGCTGTAAGAATTCCTTAGATATAATTTCCTAGCGTTGTGGAAGCTTTGATGGTCTTCTCATGAGAGAACAGACGATAGGGAATAGAGGGTGATGATGTTGTGAAGGGCATGAAATTAGCTCCAATCATCAACACTCATTAAAGAGTGAATTAGACTTAATAATCAAAGAGGTAGAAGATCCAACAGTGCACAAGATACCTTGACCTAGCAGCTCCTGAAGTCTAGTGGGGAGCAGACATTAACCGAAGATCACATACATATTCATTACAATAATGATAAATTCTGGAGAGTGGGTGGCTACTAAGTGCTAAAAGAACATATAGTTGGGCATTTAACCTAGTCTGAGAGGGATGGGACACACTGAGAAAGTCACATTTAAGCTGAAAGATAAGCAGGAATTAACCCTACTCACAGGGCAAGAGCGTTCCAGGTACAAGGGAACAGCATGTGGCATCCTGAGGGAGAAAGGAGGGAGTTCAGTAGGGTTAAAATTAGTTATTCATCGGGTGTAGAAAGAAAATGTTAGAACTTCTATTTACAGTCACTTAGCTCAACCTCTAAAATGTTTATTTTTTTATGTAGTTTTATAAGATGCATGCAGTATCAGTTTACTAGTATTTGCATAAATGTTATGAATTAGGACTGCATGCTCAAGAAATTTTACTGATGGGCATGCAGAGTAAGAAATGTTTCAGGACCACAGGTTTCACTGGTTTAAGCAACTGCAAAAGGAACAGGGGTTCCTTTGCAGTGACCTCAAGGGTTGGTGGTGATGGGGAAGTAGAACAGGAAATTACACTGGATGACACTGGAGACTTTCCACATAGGACCTGGTGGGCCAGGTCAAGTATTCAGGGTTTAATAGCAAAGGGAAACAGCTGAAAGGAGAAAATACACACTTGTCCCTCGGGCAAACAATCTAAGATGGCTACCAATTAAAATGATTTAGAAATAGGTTAATGAAGACAAAAAGGAAAGCTTCAGAGTGGAATTGAAAGCTGCCTTTTTAATATTAATCTATATGCATGTTCTCTCTCCTTTTCAAATGAAAGCCATGTGCTAAGGACTGAATATTTGTGCCCCCGACAAAAATTCATATGTTTAAATCCCTGTCCGCAATGTGATGGTATTGGGAAATGGGGCCTTTGGTAGGTAATCAGGTCATGAGAGTGGAGCCCCGATGACGGGATGAGTGCCCTTGAAGAAGAGACAGAGAGAGCTGGCTTCCTCTCTCTGCTCTCTACGGGTCAGGATAGCAGGAGAAGACTGCTATCTGCAAACCAAGAAGTAGGCTCTCACCAGACACTAGATTTGCCTGCATCTTGATCTGGATGTCCCATCCTTCAGAAATATGAGAAATAAGTGTAAAAAACAAAAAAAAATGTTTAAGCCATCCAGTCTATGGTAGTTTGTCATAGCAGCCTGAACTAAAACACCATGTGAAACATGATTATTTCATCCATCACTTATCTCCTCTCCTTACATAATCTGTTATATACCCCCTCCAAGTAGACAGCAGAGTATCTGGCCTACAGTAAATGCTCAGTAGCTTTGGCATATAAATTACATCATGACCTCAAGTTTAGCACATTCCAAATGAATTTAATTTATTTTCCCCAATACATGCTTGTCTACCTATATTCCCTGTCTCAATGAATGATGCACCCCCTCTCAGGACTTCAAGTTGGACTACATGTTTCCCACGACACCCTTATACCCCATGTCTCGTCAGACCTTAAATCTTATAGATCATATCCAAGGGAAGCCTCAAAACTCAGCCTCTCCTTGTCATCTCCTTGCCTTTGCCATAGCCCTTACAGTTCTTCCTATTTAGTAACCAATTCCAGATAACCCTTTCCCTATACTTATTAACTAAAATTCATTGGATTCCAAGTATGTGCCACACACTGTAGTTAAGGCCTTAAATGCATGATCTCCTTTAATCAACATAATCCAACGACAAGAGTACTATTATTACAATCAGTGTTTTTTTTTAAGAAATTAAGGTTTAAAAAGTTTAAGTGACTTTTCCAAGGTTTGCCCAGCAACTAAGAGATAGAGCACCTATTCACACAGTCAGTCTTCTCTTGGGCTAATATTCTTACCAACTGTGATATACTCTACTCTGCTCCCACCTGCAGTTTATTGCAACTGCAGTATATTCACCACAGTTGATCCATTGATTTCTTTATTTCTTCCCTTATTCACTCATTCATTCACTTATTCTCTACTCATTCACTTACCTATGCATTTAATGAATGATTGCTCACTTTTACCTATTTTACATGTTGTACAACTTTGGTGAAATCCAGGCACTTGTGAAGCATACCATCTAGTAAGAGGCAAACATTAAACCAAAATTACTTAAATAATTATGTAATGGCAATAAATGCTAAGCCAAAATATGGTCCTTTAAGTATAAATCTGATCATGGTAGTCACACCTCTGCCACTGAAGAAGTGATTTTCTCTCCCAGAAATCCTCTTCCCTTTTATCTACTAAAAAATAATCACATGACCTTTAAATGCTCAGATGTACAACTTTCTGCACTTCCAAGTCAGAATTCATAATTCTCTCCTTTGTGTCCTCAAAGGCAATACTTATTAATCCCTGTATTGTAGTAATTACTGCATATTTCAATTTCTTAGGTAGATGGCTTGACATTCTTCAATTTACTCAGGAATTTTAGTGGCATTTCATATGGTTTTGTGGTTAAAAAATATATATATATATATATATATATATATATATATATATAATGCCTATGGAGCACCTAGAATATTGTAAGTTCTCAATAAACACTAATTATAAATGTATCTATTTTACCTATTAACATGTCTAAGCTTCTCAGGAGCACTTTTTTTGTATTCATTCACTAAAAGAAAAAATGTTATCTTTCAAACATAAGACTCTATAATTGCAGGTGATGTGGATAAATCTACGTATTCACATTTGGTGACTTGTTTACATTTTATTATCTGTTCTTTTATTTCTTTTATTTTTGTTCTATTCTCATATTAATGCTGGCAGCCTAAAGAGGACCACAGTTAGCACAGAAGGTAGAAATTTGGTAACAATCCTTGATTCTCTCCATCCCCTTAAAGCCATCAGAAAATCTTGTGGCTTGTTAACAATTATATCTCAAATCTTCACTCTAGATTGCAGAAAGCATCTGAAACAAACTGTTGAAAAGAATGACATAGATCCTAACAGACTGACATAAAACAGGTCTAAGATATATGATTAAGAAAATATCACTTAATTTCAAAATGTTGTGTGTAATATTAAAATTTGAGAGAATGCATCAGTAAACAGTCTCTCTTCTTTCCATCTTGATTGCTGCCCTTTTAGTGCAGGCAAACCAGTATTATTATTTTTTTAATTGTCATTGATTTCTATCTCCTTATTTCTACTTTGACCATTCTGCAATCAGTTCCCCACCCAGTGGTAAGAGTGAATTCAAAATATAAATTATATTATGTTTCTTCATTGCTGAAAAATATTCTGTGACTTCCCATTACATGTGGAGAGAAAAAAAGTCTACAAGCCCCTGCCTTTTATGGCTTCTGCCTAGCCCTATAGCCTTATATTGTGCCCCTTCTCCTAACTCATGCCACTCTAAATTTCTTTCAGCTCCTCAAAGATGCTGAGCTCATTGGTGATTTAAGAGCTTTTGCCCTTGCTGTTACTGTATTGTCCTGTAATGTCTTCTGCCCTTCTCTTCATTCGGCTACTCCTCTTCTTCCCAAAGGTCTTAACTGTCACCAAAGGAGGGAAACTCTCACCTGCAGTTCCTATTAAAAGCTATTACTTGTTACCTTGTAACAGTCAACACAGTTGGAAAATATTTAATTCATTCACTTTTGATCCTTTTAAAATTAGTTGCCACTTATCTTAGTTTGGTTATTCCTAGTAGATCCTGAGTCAAAGATACACATTTAAGTAGCTTATTGTGGATATTATTCCAGGAAGCACCAGTAAGAAAGTGTAAAACTGAAGGAAGGAAGCTAATTTAGGTACATCACTGAGCAGGCAACTGTTACCGGCAGCTGAGGCTCAGTTCCAAAAGGGAAGTCTGGGGATAGTGTAGACATGCCTCAGAGTGGGGTGAGGAGGCAGGGGTATTTATGCACCCAATAACATCAAACTGGTTTAGGGTTGATCCCCAATGGTACATAAGCCAAGAGGGCTCCAGCAGTTTGCAGCAGCCAGAGAAACTGCTCAAGCAAATCTTGGCAAGGTTTGAGTCAGTGGGCCTAAGAATAATGAGCATGGGGAAAATATGGGTGTGACATGAATGGCACTGGATACTCCACCTCTCCAGGGCCTAAGCTCCATGAAGGCAGCAGCAGGAGTCTTGTTCAAGACTATATAACCTGGTACTTGGTACAGAGCTGGTGCTCTGCAGATTAAAATGAAAGAGCAGATAATACGGCTAAGGGATAATACTTTTACAATACAAGAGTTTAATTAGATTAAAAAAGTTGGTTTGGATCTATGGTTTATCTAGATCTATTCACCAGAGGAGAATCAGACAAATCAACTTTGTGACATAATAACCAGAGCTAAATCTAGTAATGACTCATTTATGTTACAAGTCTCTATTTACTTCCTAGAGCTACTATATCAAAATACAGCAAACTGGGTGGCTTAAAACAACAGAAATTTATTGTCTCAGAGTTCTGGAGGCTGGAAATCTGAAATCAAGGGGTCAGCAGGGCCATGCTCCCTCTAAAACCTATAAAGAAACCCTCCTTTGTCTCTTGCTAGCTTCTAATTATTTGCTGACAATCTTTAGTGTTCCTTGGAAGGCAGCTGCATAACACCAGTTCCTGCCTTTGTTGTCATAGAGTGTTCTCCCTGTGTGTGTGTGTTTTATAAGGATGTCAGTCATATCGAATTAGGGCCCCACCCTACTCCAATCTGATTTCATTTGTACTTAACTAGTTAGATCTGCAACAACCCTATTTCCAAATAAGCTTACTTTCAGAGGTATTGGTGTTTAGCACCTCAACATCTCTCTCTCTCTCTCTCTTTTTTTTTTTGGTAGGACACAGTTTAACCCATAATAGTATCCTTGAAGTTAAAGCCTAGGGAAGAGCAGATTACAGAGTAAAAACTAGTGTTGTGCGTTCAAGTCTCAAATCAGCCTTCAAAGTCAACCAAAAACTTGTGTGTTTCAGGAAGGGGAAAAAGAAAGTTTTCAGGATTTTGAATGGTCCAGTCTCACATATAATGTAACAGTATGTTGGTTGCATGTCTGCTTGCCAGGAGGCAATCTGGTCTGTGCAGTGAGCTCTGGTTCCAGAGGGACAATACAGAGAACATGTGGAAAGAGGGCAAAATTCAAGGGCAGCTCTGGAATCCCCTTGTGATCTCCTAAAGGAGACAACTCTGGGGCTTTCCCAGAAAAAAAAAAAAAAAAAAGAAGTAATTTCATAAGTCTCACAACTGTGTCTGTGAGGCTTATTAGAGACACAAATAGAAATATTTACCTTTGGATTTACTGCATACATCAGGTATTTTTCTATCCTCACATGTAATTTCCAGAAAAGCTGACAATAAAAGGCTGTTTTGTACTTAGCTGCTAAGAATCATTTTGTCACTTTGTATAATAGTGAAATGTTTGATCACAGACCTCAACTTCTCTTAGAGATCAATGTGACACATCAAAGACCCTCAATGTAAAAGAGACACAACTCTATTTAAAATGCCAAAGTCCATTCTTGTTCCATATGATCACGGTGATGATTCTATTTGACCATTTAACCCATGATTTTCAGGCACTGTTATTAACAGCAATATTAACAACAATATTAATATGTGATTATATAGGCAGAATCAAGTGATGAGTAAAACCAACAACAGCCAAGAGTCAGGATTTAGGTATTTTTAATAACTGAGACTTGGTTGTGTCAGATAGCTAATAGCTCTTCCCACAGATTTATTAATCTACATTTTATGAATCAAGTGGAAAATTATTTTGATTTTGAAGCTAAATGTAAATCCTGTCATAAGTTATCTCTTCACTTATTTATTTATTTTTTTAATAAATTTATTTTATTTATTTATTTTTTGCTGTGTTGGGTCTCTGTTGCTGCACACAGGTTTTCTCTACTTGGGTCTAGCGGCAGCTGCTCTTTATTTTGGCGAGCGGGATTCTCACTGTGGTGGCTTCTCTTGTTGCGGAGCATGGGCTCCAGGCCTGTGGGCTTCAGTAGTTGTGGCTCACGGGCTTAGTTGCTCCGTGGCATGTGGGATCTTCCTGGACCAGGGCTTGAACCCGTGTCCCCTGCATTGGCAGGTGGATTCTTAACCACTGCGCCACCAGGGAAGCCCTATGTCTTCACTTATTGTAATAGTTCAAAAGTAAATACTTACATGAAAATAAGTAATACTATACTTGAACACAATTTTGCATGCAAGATGAATGTTTATTCAAAAGTGAAATGTTTTGTTTGTATGCTACTTAGCTTTAAATGTACAAAAGCCACAAAATGCTTATATAAATTAAATAATCCTTACTACTATTCCATTACATTTAAAAAGAACCATATTTTTTCCACTATCTAGAGAAACAAAGATTGGACGTTAATGGACAGAGAAGTGTGGATAATTTGTGTAATATCTAGTTTTTTTATAAAAAGTTTTAATCCCTCACCTTGATTTATTTTAAATATTTCATCTTCCATACCCCTAAAGAATTTATATCTCATAGACAGGATAATATAAAAAGTGAAAAATCTCATTTTATCCTTGATGCCATAGATAACCAATGGAAGAGTTTGGTAAATATTTTCCAGAATTAGGTGTGCATATGTGTCTATGTGTAACTTAGTGTGTATTTTCTGAGTTTATCCTTATATATATTTTCCCAGATTTAGTTCCCAGTGGAAATACTGTTTGAAATAATATTTTCCTATATAACAATGCATTCTGCCTCTCTTTCCATGTAGAGACTGAGAGGGATTATTTTGCAACTTTATATTCCACTGAAAATATTAATATTATATAACATTAATTTCATTACATACTAATCCTGAGATTTTTAAAAAATATCTTACCATAACTAAACTTTCCACATTATGGGGAGGTGAACACAATTTTTTCTTTCAATTGCAAATGGGAGTTGTTTTGCTTCAAATGGGAGTTGATTTGAATCATTTCCAATTTGCAGTGATGGCTGTGAATTATAGTGACCAATCATGGCTCTGTTACCTCACTTGAGACTTGTTTTATTTAACTCATTAATGAGAGAAGTAGAAGGATGACAAAGCAGGTTCAAAGAAAAGAGAATTTGAGAAATGAGATTTTTACGGTCTGGTGGTGGGAGTGAGGGAAGGCTGCAAAAATACAAGTCAGATTAATGTCTACAAGGCAAACAACAAGAAACAAACAAACCATAAATTTTGGCAAAATCATATCTAACAAGTTTCACAGAACAAAAAGTTTTCTGGGTCCTAACCTATTATGTAAACAAACTTCCGTTCTCCTAAAGTAGCAGATGGAACTTGGGTGTGGGTTTATAAGAAAATGCCCTAATATGCAGTAGAAAGGATTTACAGTTATTCTTAAACCTTCTTGTAAGTTTTGGATATTTGTCTCGTTACCATTAAAGTTTATTTTGTTTTTCTGAAATATGGTGTCTACCTATCTTGGTAACATTAACTGAAAACCATGGTCATAACAATTTTTAAAATTTCCTTAAGTTTAGACTATCAAAGGAAATTTGATAAACATTTTCTTGAAATATATTTGCATAATATTTCATTTTATGGATGCCCTGTATGATAGGAAACATATGCCCCACTTATGGACATTTAAGTTATTTCCAGTATCTCACCATTTTAAATAGTTCTCAATAAATAGTTTCATCACTTTTAACTTTGCACAACTCTATGTATATATTCATAAGCTAAATCCTAGAAGTGGAATTGCTGTTTCATAATTTAAATACATTTAAATATTGTAAACAAAATTGCCAAATTTTTCTCTAAATAAAGTGCATTTTTGCATTCACAAGGAATCACAGATATATTTTAAATAGAGAGCCATTTGGGTCATCTGTTATGTTGTTTTTGCATATGTCTTTACATAATTAATCGATTAGCTATCTTAAGTTCCCTGGTCATTATTAAGCTATTTGAGAAGGAAGAACAATGAGAAATGAAGGAGGGAAGTTCCAGGGAGTTCAGGAAAAATTGGAAAGCAAATAAACCAATGAACAAATAATGAATTTAGATAGGAAGGCATGGAGCTTTCCAAAGACACAAGAGAAAAACTAGCCAGGAACTAAGAGTAAGTGGTTATTTGAAACTTATGAGAAAATAATGGCAAATAATGCAATTCCCTAAATGGTTAGAGATGAGGCTTCGGGCTAAAGTCAAAGCTGAAGGAAATGGAAAGGAAAAGTTACAGACCCTTTTCAATTGCTTATTCATTCAACAAGCATTTAGTTGCTAACTCTAGAAGGGCTCCGCCGGTAAGTGAAGGAGTCTTCAGTAGGTAGTTAAAGAAAGAATGGGCAGAGAAGAGAAGTAATGGACCTAAGCGTCAACTGGAGAAAAATATTCTAACTTTTGGTTCAAGAATGCTTCTAAGATAAGGAGCTGACAGTAATCAAGACAGTATGGTACTGGCACAAAAACAGAAATATAGATCAATAGAACAGGATATAAAGAGATCAACCCACACACATATGGTCACCTTATCTTTGATAAAGGAGGCAAGAATATACAGTGGAGAAAAGACAGCCTCTTAAATAAGTGGTGCTGGGAAAACTGGAAAGGTACATGTAAAAGTATGAAATTAGAACACTCCCCACCACCATACACAAAAATAAACTCAAAATGGATTAAAGACCTAAATGTAAGGCCAGACACTATCAAACTCTTAGAGGAAAACATAGGCAGAACACTCTATGACATAAATCACAGCAAGATCCTTTTTGACCCACCTCCTAGAGAAATGGAAATAAAAACAAAAATAAACAAATGGGACCTAATGAAACTTAAAAGCTTTTGCACAGTGAAGGAAACCATAAACAAGACCAAAAGACAATGCTCAGAATGGGAGAAAATATTTGCAAATGAAGCAACCGACAAAGGATTAATCTCCAAAATTTACAAGCAGCTCATGCAGCTCAATAACAAAAAAACAAACAACCCAATCCAAAAATGGGCAGAAGACCAAAATAGACGCTTCTCCAAAGAAGATATACAGATTGCCGACAAACTCATGAAAGAACTGCCGACAAACACATGAAAGAATGCTCAACATCATTAATCATTAGAGAAATGCAAATCAAAACTACAATGAGATATCATCTCACACCGGTCAGAATAGCCATCATCAAAAAATCTAGAAACAATAAATGCTAGAGAGGGTGTGGAGAAAAGGGAACCCTCTTGCACTGTTGGTGGGAATGTAAATTGATAGAGCCACTATGGAGAACAGTATGGAGGTTCCTTAAAAAACTACAAATAGAACTACCATACGACCCAGCAATCCCAACTGGGCATATACCCTGGGAAAACCATAATTCAAAAAGAGTCATGCACAAAAATGTTCATTGCAGCTCTATTTACAATAGCCAGGACATGGAAGCACCCTAAGTGTCCATCAACAGATGAATGGATAAAGAAGATGTGGCACATATATACAATGGAATATTACTCAGTCATAAAAAGAAATGAAACTGAGTTATTTGTGGTGAGGTGGATGGACCCAGAGTCTGTCATACAGAGCGAAGTCAGTCAGAAAGAGAAAAACAAATACCGTATGCTAACACATATATATGGAATCTAAGGAAAAAAAAAAAAGGTCATGAAGAACCTAGGGGTAAGACGGGAATAAAGACACAGACCTACTAGAGCATGGACTTGAGGATATGGGTAGGGGTAGGGGTAGGCTGTGACGAAGTCAGAGAGTGGCATAGACATATATACGCTACGAAGCGTAAAGTGGATAGCTAGTGGGAAACAGCCGCGTAGCACAGGGAGATCAGCTAGGTGGTTTGTGACCGCCTAGAGGGGTGGGATAGGGAGGGTGGGAGGGAGGGAGACGCAGGAGGAAAGAGATATGGGAACATGTGTGTGTGTATGGCTGATTCACTTTGTTATAAAGCAGAAACTTACACACCATTGTAAAGCAATTATACTCCAATAAAGATGTTAAAAAAAAAAAAGATAAGGAGCTGCTTTTGCTTAGGAAATAAATGACAATGGGGAATGGAAGGTCATGGATTTAATGTCATGGACTGGAAAATAACAGTAAAATAAACAGACTGATAAATTAAGTTTCATGGTACAAGAAGAGGAATTGAGATAAGAAGAGGAGAGAAAAGGGTTTGCTCTCAAGAGGAGAGAAGGAGCCAGACAATGTGGAAACTTGAGTCTGCAAAAGAAAATGATCAGTCAAGAACTGCGTTAAGGTAGTGAGTGACTAAAAGACTTTAAGAACTAACAACTATTAACTCTGATCCAATTTTAAGTTTCAGTTGCCTAAAATCTTCAGAAAGGCTACTATGTACAGAAACTGGCATATCTGGGTTAAAAGAAAAGAAAACTAGGACTAGGAAATGAAAAGCAAGTGAGACTGAAAGTTTAGCAAAAGCAGAAGTTCCAAACTGGAGGTAACCATGAGATTTTAAGGGATCCAGAATTATCAGAAAACATGGAGAGGCCTTTGTTCAACGTTCCTAATTACTCAACGTTACTAAAACTGAGGATGACCTCAGTTAGCACTCACATTACACAAACATTCATCAGGATTAAAAAATAAAGCACAGGGCTTCCCTGGTGGCACAGTGGTTGAGAGTCCACCTGCCGATGCAGGGGACACGGGTTTGTGCCCCGGTCCGGGAAGATCCCACATGCTGTGGAGCAGCCGGGCCCGTGAGCCATGGCCGCTGAGGCTGCGCGTCCAGAGCCTGTGCTCCGCGACGGGAGAGGCCACAACAGTGAGAGGCCCGCGTACCTCAAAAAAAAAAAAAAATTAAAGCACAGATGTAGAAAATATTATGTTGCAAGAGAAAGGGCAGTGAACAAAGAATTGGAAGGTCTTGTTCCAATGTTTCATTGTCTTCCTCTGATAGTGGCGTATTCTTGAGCCAATTTCTTCACTGGTAATAGATCCATAATAACATCTGTCTATCATTGGGTAGTTGTGAGCAACTAATCTAGATAAATATATATATATGTGTGAGTGTGTGTGTGTGTATAAAGTCTATAAAGTATAAGTATATAAAGTCTATATCAAATGTAACACTGTTATATTTAAAATATTACCACCTAAGCAACAAGTTCCTACTGTGTAGCACAGGGTACTATATTCAATATCCTGTGATAAACCATCATGGAAAATAATATAAAAAAATATATATATATGTATAACTGAATCACTTTGCTGTACAGCAGAATCAACACATTGTAAATCAACTATACTTCAACAAAATTAAAAAATATTACCACCAATAACTACATTTATATTTATATATCCATATTTACAGCAACAGATTTATATCTTTCACCATATCTAGATAGTGCTAAAACTTATATTGACTCTCACGTTTACCCCTGGGAATTTCCAGATCTCTAGAATAATCAAGGAAAGACTCAGAAACGTTTTCTAATTAGTGCTTGCTTTTTGCAGAAGCACTGCCATGATAATCTGAGCTGGTTTTGAAGCCCTTTGGAGAATGAGATTCTCTATTTTTCTTGCACACACTATCTCAGGGTTAAGAGGCATCAACATCCCCAATCTTCCCTCTGTCAAACTCTAATCCCTTGGGCATTTTAAGGTTATTATTAGTCAGACTCTTTTAAAATTAAACTTCAGAACCAAATGGCTATTTGCATTTAAATGCCATAGTATCTGTTCCTTAGTTTGAAAATCATGTGACAATTCTAGTTGAGAAGGGGGAATTCTTTGTACAAATTCAATATACAATCCCTGTTCCCCTCTGAGGTAGCTTAGAATTTAGCTGTGTTTTCTAGATGTTCATATAATTGTCACAGCAACACTCTTGAAACTTGTTTTATCCCTGTACAAATTAAACAGAAACTAAATAAGCTCTGTGAAGTAAAACAGCCCTTCAGAAATGTAAACACTTCCTGTGGGAATATTAACAGTTTTCCACTTTTTTTCTTCAAAGCAGCATTACTTTAGATTACAATAAAAAATAAATGAGAGATGGGATTTACTCAACACTATCACCTTTGAAATAAAGAAAAAGAAAATCAACTTGATTTCAAACTTCCCTGTGCATTCCTCTGTGTAGGCTTTCTTCACAATTTCAAGAATGATGGCAAACTCTACAAGACTTTACATCACCAAAGAGAGAAAACAATTCACACCACTTCACAGCCAGAAATAATTCTGAGGAAGCAGCACAAACAGTTGGGGATTCCTCTGATAGTGCTCCACGAATCCTGAGGGGCATAATCTCCAAAACAGGATGCTTCAGCCTATAATAGGTGTGTCAGAAAGTTTGACTCTGGTTATCAATGGAATAGGAGAAAACACATCCACTACTGCTCTGGTACAAAGATTGCTTTCTCCATTACACTGATTTTCTTTCTTTCTTTTTTTTTTTTTTTTTATGTCATTTAAGGTTTCCTCCATCCGTTCTCCATCACCAATGAAGGGAACAAGTGTTACTGAATATGGAACTGTCTGAATGACCACTGCCTGTCTTGTAAAATCCTAAATATCTTACGGAGAGTGACTTACATCACTGCAGAGTCAGCCTCACTAATAATGATTTCTATCTGTAAGGCATAATTCTTTCATACTATGGGAAACACCTTACATCGATGTCCTTTATCATTGATTTATCATTGATCATTGCAGCATTTTTGTCAGAGGGGTGAAACATACCTCTTTGGGCAAAAAATGGTGGAGCTGTGAAATAAATGATAGACATAAAATAACTCATCATGTCTAAACAGTATGATTTGTGCACCATCAGCATCAGTGATAACATGAAATTCACGTTATTAAAGACTCTTATTACCCATTGCTTAAGAGCTTTGTGTCAGTGTTGGTTTGTAACAAAGCCCTCCTGCTAAATACCTATTTTAAACAGGAAGTTTATTTCTAAAGTGAATGTCTCCAAACTCAATCTCACCCAACCCCAAATGACCTGTTCTGAATGGGGTCATTGTCAACAAGTACAGAAGGCCTTAAAATTTGCAAATGCATAAAATCTGCTCTTTGCCATGATTTCTATTTCACCAGAGCTGGGGTTGCTGTTTCAAGATTTATGTTCATTTTAGAACATCATTATTTCATGAATGAACCATATCAAATATAAAAGGTGATGGCCATCTTGTTGTGGAATAAACATGGGGAATCAGGAAATCTGGGTCTAAATTCTGGGCCGGCTACTTGGCAGGTACATGGCTTTGAGCATGTTTTCAAAAAGTATTCCTAGGTCTTGAGTAAATGGTCTCTAAGTTTCTGTGCAGGTCTCAAATACCACGACTCTGAGATTCAGCTTACTGGTGCCTGGCATTGAAAAGTACACTCTTGGGTCCAATGCTTAAGTTGTATTTGCAATATGTGGAGAAGATGTAAGATACTAACAAATACTCAATTCAATACATTAAAGCAGTCTCTCCCTTTGATGGAAATAAAAGACAAAACAAAACAAAACACACGGGAGCAAGAAGTAAGTATCCTTCCAAACAAAATCCTTAATTTATTTCCACCTAATGAATATCCTCTATCTCTAACAACAGGAATTTCCATGATTCTTAAATCTATTTGCAGAAGACCTGTTTTACTAAAGCACTCCAGTCAATAAAAGTGCCACATAAACGGAGTGAAAATGATTAGTTTAAACAGCTGGTAATTATGATAATTATACACTGCCTCTTTTGTTAAGCCAGGAAGGGATAAATTTTAAGAATATGTACTGGGGATTCAGCCATGTGTCATCCATTCACGTTAATGGAAATGACAATCTAATCCTGTCCATCACATTCGACTTTATTTCCAAAATTCACTTGGAGGAACGGTAAGTGATTTCCCTTCGTTTTCATCAAAATTTTCTTTGATGTTGGTATATATTTTTAAAATGTTATATATACACATAAATGTCATTTTGGTCATATTGATGAATATGGTCCTCATTTATTTTTCAGCTTCATACCTCAAACTATATAGAGACACTAAAGAATCCATATACTGTATATAAACGAGTGAAACTTAAGATATTATTTTATTATTTAAAAGCAAAATACTATAATAATTTATAACCCAGAAGCCATGAGGAAAATGACTGACAGATCAGAGTATAATTTTTTTAAACTTTTATCATGGCCATCATTTTAATGTTAAAAATTTAATCAAAGACATCTGAAGTGGTGATTAATTTCTTTTTTGTAACGTTATTTCTTAAAAATGTGATTTATAAAAGCCAACAAAAATAACTGTAATAATTTTGAGTGTTTAAAATGGAAAAAGCTACTAAGAAAATAAATTTAAAGAAAATGTTTTATAAGTTTCTGTCAGGGTTTTATTTTTATGCATAAATAATAAGGAATGCATGATATGAATAAGACAAAGAATGTAAGCTCTGGTATCTTGCTGGTAAAAGTGTCAGAGTCTATGCAAAAAGAAATATTAAACAGGAAATAAATTGCTGTGGGCTAACATGTTTAGAAAAGGAATATGCACGGGTATCAATTATTTACTGACATACTATGTTCATATTTCTGTCTGGAAATTCATTGAAATTTCCTACTTCCAAAGGTGACTAAAAACCAGGGAGTCTCCCTAACACCATACACAAAAATAAACTCAGAATGGATTAAAGACCTAAATGTAAGGCCAGAAACTATCAAACTCTTAGAGGAAAACATAGGCAGAACACTCTATGACATAAATCACAGCAAGATCCTTTTTGACCCACCTCCTAGAGAAATGGAAATAAAAACAAAGATAAACAAATAGGACTTAATGAAACTTCAAAGCTTTTGCACAGCAAAGGAAAGCATAAACAAGGCGAAGAGACAACCCTCAGAATGGGAGAAAATACTTGCAAATGAAGCAACTGACAAAGGATTAATCTCCAAAATTTACAAGCAGCTCATGCAGCTCAATATCAAAAAAACAAACAACCCAATTCAAAAATGGGCAGAGGACCTAAATAGACATTTCTCCACAGAAGATATACAGATTGCCAACAAACACATGAAAGGATGCTCAACATCATTAATCATTAGAGAAATGCAAATCAAAACTACAATGAGATATCACCTCACACCAGTCAGAATGGCCATTATCAAAAAATCTACAAACAATAAATGCTGGAGCAGGTGTGGAGAAAAGGGAACCCTCTTGCACTTTTGGTGGGAATGTAAATTGATAGAGCCACTATGGAGAACAGTATGGAGGTTCCTTAAAAAACTAAAAAAAGAGCTATCATACTACCCAGCAATCCCATTACTGGGCATATACCCTGAGAAAACCATAATTCACAAAGAGTCATGTACCACAATGTTCACTGCAGCTCTATTTACAATAGGTAGGACATGGAAGCAACCTAAGTGTCCATCGACAGATGAATGGATAAAGAAGATGTGGCACATATATACAACGGACTATTAGCCATAAAAAGAAACAAAATTGAGTTATTTGTAGTGAGGTGGGTGGACCTAGAGTCTGTCATACAGAGTGAAGTCAGAAAGAGAAAAACAAATACCATATGCTAACACACATATATGGAATCAAAAAAAAAAAAAAGGTCATGAAGAACCTAGAGGCAGGACGGGAATAAAGACACAGACCTACTAGAGAATGGACTTGAGGACATGGGGAGCAGGAAGGGTAAGCTGGGGACAAAGTGAGAGAGTGGCATGTACATTTATACACTACGGAACGTAAAACTGATAGCTAGTGGGAAGCAGCCGCATAGCACAGGGAGATCAGCTCCTGTGATGCTTTGTGAACGCCTGGAGGGGTGGGATAGGGAGGGTGCGAGAGAGGGAGATGCAAGAGGGAAGAGACATGGGAACATATGTATATGTATAACTGATTCACTTTGTTATAAAGCAGAAATTAACACACCATTGTAAAGCAATTATACTCCAATAAAGATGTTAAAAAAAAAGATTGAATAATCAATTAATGCAGTTCACCGTATTATTAGACAAAAAAAAAGACAAAAAACCTGGGAGTCATATAAGTACCAAAAGACTGACTCAATGTGCGTGAGATTGAATCAGAAATCATGTTTATGTGGAGGTGGTGTGGTTTTTACTTTTTTGTTTAGAAAATGTATTTTATACATATAATGAAGTACATGTAGTAAAGTACATATATATATGAAGGCATATATTGGCATATATATATATGAATATGTATACATTTATACATTCAAGGCATAAGTACTGTTTTCACTATTGTACAATCATATACACATGTGATTCTCTGACTCATCTGCAAAGGTGGTAATTCTCTAAAACACCTAAAGGAGTTTTGATTCCTATTAAGACAGTGCTAAAAGAGGCTGAAAAATTAATTAAAAATGTAATGTCTTGAGACTGAGAGCTTGCAATGTTTTTTTCTTTTTTCCTTCTGTTGAAATCCCTATTACAAAATGTAAAAAGAGAAGCCACCCAAATCCCATGTGCATGCTGAGTAAATAGAAATCACCAAATGATAGTGTACCTTATTAAATTTGCAATGTCTTTTATGAATGTATCTGTTCATTGTCTGTCTTGAACAGCTTTGCATTTCCTGTAAAGGATGATAAATATAGCAGTAGGTCCCTTTTAAATGTTTAAGTTCTAGAGACCAATAGCTTATCTGTTTCCTGCAGGAACTTATAAAAGTAATCATCATACAGATATAAAATTGGCTGCATTTATTCCTCTGTATGAATTCTAATAGATCAGCTGCAGGAAGTTAAAGAAATGACAGTAATATGGTGATTAATTTTTTCAGTCTAGCTCCACACATTAGAAAATAACCTCAAAATTAAGCCTGTAGGATATTTAATATATGTTATCAGGAATTCTTATGTATCTTAGATAAAAATGAAGCAGGGATCATTAGTTTTCAGGTAAATTTCAATAAGAATTCCCTCAGTGGCAAAGGTTGTAATTCTGGCAAGAATTCAAAGCCTCTGAAAGCCATTGATTAGCCATCTGTGACAGGAGAGCAAATGAGACTTTAAAGTAGGGACAGCAGCTATTAGACTCCTCCTGGTGGATCCTAAACTGATATCTATGCCAACTGCAAAACCAAAAAAAAGAAACTCAAAAACACCAAAAAAACCCCAATACCTTGATTCAGGTAGACAAAGCATGCAAAATAGAGTACTGATTAAGGGGAAGGGTACCATGAATCAGATTACCAAATTTGAAAACTAGTACCACCAACATTTACTATACATGTGACTCCAGAAATGGTATTTAATTTCTCCATACCTTTGTTTCCTCTTTTGTGAAATGGGAAAAAAATATAGTACCCACGCATTAGAGATTTTATGAAGATTATATGAGATAATAACTGTAGGGTACTTATAGTCCAATGTTTGAAACATCAGAGTTACTCAATAAATACTGGTTGTTGTTGTTATTATCATTACATGATTACTTATGGCCAAGGGTTACTATCTAGTAGCCTTTGAGTGAATTATAAGAAGTATTAAAATATATTGATTATTTAAAATTCAGGACTCACTAGAGTTTATGGGGGACTTTCTTCTGCCTTCTTTTAGAAGTTATATTGCCACACATTTTTAGCAGTATTGCAAACTTACCCTCACATAGGCAGTTTCACAATTTTCGATAACATGCTTTATCATTGTTGTGTTGGATTGATCATGGTTTCCAATTGCCATTATCCATTTATTTATCTTTAGTCATCATTTGCTTTTAATTGCTGTGCTATTTTCACCTAGATTGTTATTTCAACCCTCTCTGTTCTTTGTATAACTCACTTTTTATTCCCACTACAAAGTGAAAACTTGTGTAACCGTGGTCCATGTAGTCCATTCTCTCACCCATGTTTGTCTTAGGATTTTTGTTCTACCTAAAAAGGTGAAGGTCAGAAAAATTTAAGAATGACTCTTTTAGAGGCCTAAGAAAGTCAATGGATTTTTTTCCAGAAAAATCTAATAGATTAACACAATGTGACTAGTAAAGTATTCCTTGAATAGAGAGATCTGTTATAATCTATTCAGTTCTTAAAATTCATTGCACCTGCCACTGACTTCATTTTTGTCCTCTTTATCTCTCTAAACAGAATTTCTACACAGCTCCATCTTCCTTTTCCATTGCTAATCTCTGCCTCCTCCATTCCACCCATTTATTGTCATTTGTTGTGTTTCCAAAAAGCAAACCCTTGATATTTCACTGACTTAAAAAAAAAAAAAAAAAAAAAAAGTTTAAAGGCTACTATTACATAAGGTGAATTTGGCAAAAGCAAGCAGATATAAAGCCACTGACCAAAAGATTTTGCTAATTAAACATCAATTTTTACTCCTGAGTCTAGTGTGTTGAATATTCTCAACAGAGATTATCAGGTGATTACTACCAACTAGAGTTGGTAAAGGAGATAAGACCTGCCTGCCATCCTTGGCTTACCACATTCGCATTCCTTAGGAGAGTATGAAGATCCTTGTGTGGTGGTCTCAGCCTGTACCTTTCTAGTCTTACATTAATTTCTTGCCCATCACTCTACCAGATCACAGCACGTTTCGTGAGCTCTAAGTCATCTTTAAAATTTTGTAACTCTTCTCACCTTTCTGCCTGTATCTTACTTGGTTTACTTAATATTCATAGAATAATAAATACCATAGCATAACCTCCACTGGTCAATATTTTCTCTAGTGGATGGCAGGCATCACTGTGCTTTACCTAGGCTTAGATGATCCGGATAGAGGCATATAATATAGGAAACTGTACTGTATGTGGAACAATTTACCTCTTAGTTTGTCCAAAGTTTTTGTTATTGTTTTTGTTTTTGCGGTACGCAGGCCTCTCACCGCTGCGGCCTCTCCCGTTGCGGAGCACAGGCTCCGGACGCGCAGGCCTAGCAGCCATGGCCCACAGGCCCAGCCGCTCTGCGGCACGCGGGATCCTCCCGGACCGGGGCACGAACCCGCGTCCCCCGCATCGGCAGGCGGACTCCCAACCACTGCGCCACCAGGGAAGCCCTGTCCAAAGTTAATCTGTTCACAGGACTGTGTTAATGATTACCTTATATTTCAGACATGAATATAACTGAAAAACGCCGTATCCTTTTTTCTTCTTCAAGTTAAGGGTTCTGTGGTAACTAACAGACTTTCTACAAGATGACTTGGTAAAGTGAAAACATCATTTTCAGATGTTTCAGTTTCAAACATCATTTTCCACTCTTTTCAGAAAGGAATGCAGCAGCTGTTTGTAACCACTGACATCTGAATTTAATTTTTAAAATACCCCCTAGACCAATAAAATGAGATTCACCTGATTTAATTAGGTCAAAATGGGTCTTCTTGAACCGGGTTTTGAAAGTCAGGAAGCTTTTATTTATTTTAGTCTTTATAAAGATGTTTTGAACTGCTAAACTTGGCTTTCTTTAATCCTAAAGTTTAATGTTCTAATAATGTATCCTTCCACTCTTGTTTTGTAATATTTTTCAGCTACATTTTTTGAGAGAGGCAGCTATCCGAATATGGCTTATAAATCACACAGCCTCCTACTTTTGCAAGAAGGGCTAATAACGTGTGTAGAAACGTGAGTGGCCACGTTCAGAAGGACGTAAGAGGTGGAAGGTAAGGTCTGTCTAGCTTCAAGATCATGGCTTCAGTTCTTTATGTTAAAAAAAAAAAACAAAAAAACCCTTATCTCTAGGAATTCTCCATTAAAAGCCATACTTCCTTGAGAAGAAAAATATAATACAATGAACCAATATTGGGTATTAGTGTCATACTTGAAATAAATTTCATATATTAATCAGTCAATTAGTAATGTCTTTACAAAAAGAATAGGATCTAGAAAAGCATTTGATTCTAGAAAGTTCCTTTCTTCCTTCCTTCTCTCCTTCCCTACTTCCCTCTTTGACTTCTCCTTTCACCTAAAATTTTATTTATTGAGCATCTAAAATGTACCAGACATTTGGTATGTTCTAGGAGCAATATGAGTTTCTTTTAAGGAATAACATATCCAAGTCATTGATTTCCAAGAATTCTAGTCTTTTTTTTTTTTTTTTTTTTGAGGCTGAGGAGGAAAACAAGGATTACAGATCTGGGGATGGCTTCCTGGTCACTGTGCTTCCTTTATTCTCCTCTTGTGTAATTGGTTGCTCCTTAAGGATGTCATTCTCATTATCTGTTTCCTCTGAAATGTGTGCCTGCAGCCCAGACCTCTCCCCTGAACTCCCATCTAGTACATCCAAATGTCCATGCAACATCTCCACGTGTATGTACAATAGGCATCCTGAGCTTAATTCTTCCCAAACTGAACAAATGTAAAGACTAAGGAGAGAAAATGCTCGTTACAGTCAAGTAACAGCAAGAACTATAGTTTTCTTGGAGCAAAATAAGTAAAGAGAGTGATGGTAGAAAAAGTCTGAGAGGGAGCCTGAGGCATGATTTTCTCTTGCCACCTCCTCCTGCTTAAATCTGTTCTACAGCAGTATAGTACTTCCAAATTCAAAAAGTACTAAACTCTGGTTTCCACATGTTATGGGAAAATATAGGGAGAGATCTTTGATTCCCCAATTTCTCTTTCACATCCCTACCTCCCCCCTCAAAGACCCCACAGCACTGGTCCTTCCTTCAAAATATATGCAAAATCCAAACACCTCTAGCCAACTCCACTGGTAACACCTTGATCCAAGCCACAGTCATCTCCTGTCTGGACCACTGCGATAGCTTCTTAATTCATCTCCCTGTTTCTACCCTGGTTTCCCTGTACTCTATGCCCTTCACTATGGTAGGAGAGATCCCCATGTGATCAGATCATGTCAATATTCTGTCCAGAACCCTTTTGTGGCTTTACTCAAAAAATTCCAAGTCCTCACTTCCAATTACATGGTACTATAGGATCTAGCCTTATCTACCTCTCCAATTTCACTTCCTACCTTTCTCCCTTTACCCACTCTGTTCTAGTTTTTCTGGCCTTCTTGCTGTTCCATGACATTCAAAACCTTTGAAATTATCATTCCCTTGGATATAATTTCTCCTTCTCCACATTTCCCCTCATTTGTTCCCTCTTTTCATTCCTGTTCCCTCTCAAATACATACCATTTCACATTAGGGAACATTACCTCTGCCACTTTATTCTCTACTCCCCTTATGCTGCTTCATGCTTCCACACAGCACCATTGCCATTTGGTAAATAGTTATAGTTATTTAAACATTATCTGTAGTCCTATAATCTATACATTCCTATTAACCTTATAAGGTCCTTTAGGAATGGGTACTTACAAGAGTGCTGCTGCATTCTCTGTTGTATCCAGCTCCTGGATCTTGGCCCAGCTGATAACTGTTGCGGAAAAAAACAGTTTTTGAATGAACCATTCTGGGTGTGGCAGTATAACATGAAATTACTTGAGCATTACTGTAAAGTTCGGAAGCAGAGGGAAGGTCACACACACACATGCAGAGCTTCAGTCAGGCAAAGGAATCTATATGTATAGAGTTTTAGGTGTCATGAAAATACTTCTACAGTGGGAGTGGAAAGAAATAGAGGTAAAAATATAAGGGAAACAGAAAGGTATCGTTCATTTTAAATTGTGCCCAATATCAGCTCTAGATGTTCTTATAAATAAATCTAACATATCCATGATGATTTGGAAGGGAGGGCATGTTGTCCCGTTTTTTTCTTAATTTCTATTAACCAAAATTATTCCTTTATACCAGTGTGGAAGATGATGACTAGAAATATTTCCAAAACATGATTTTCATCCTACAAAACTTAACTGAAGATTTGCAAGTGGCTTGCAATAAAATTAATAGAGATCTATTGTAAAATCCTTTCTTCTGTATTACGTGAGGCTGGTTATGATGGCTCTAAGGTCTTTGAGCAATTTGCTCTAAGTGCCTCTTATTTTCCTATGGCTCATTTATTTCTACTACATCTTGCTTATGTTAGGAATAATTTGGTTTTCTTCCTCCTTACCTGCTGATCTCTTCACAATTAAAGCAGTTTCTTTTCTCTGTCACATCCTGCCCTAAGGCCCCTTCTCTTTAGTAGTTATTCTGACATTCTTCATAAATGCCCATAACAAAATTATGATGCTAATATATCCAATGGGTCAATTAATGTCAGAGAATTCTATTGATTTGTTTTTCTCTATCTCCAGATTGACATCAATTCTTATTCTTGAGAACAAGATGTCACTTTGAAAGAGTGACAGTGAAACTACGGTATTTTATTTTGGTTTTTACAGTTTTTACATACCTGAACTCTTTTACTTATGTTCCAGCTGCTAAAACTAGATACTCACTATGATATCTTCCAATAATAAACTACTAGAGTGAGAAGAAATCATTTAGACCAATCCTTTATTTGAGAGATGAAAACAGAGAGGTGTGAAGTAACTTGTCCAGGGCCGTATTAATAGAAACTAGAAGTGAAAAGGGTATCTTAAGACATGACAGCAGATATGACATCTTTTAGGGAACTAAGTTGCTCATAGTGTTTTCAGGTAAGAATTAGAAAATCAGCTTAATTAGAAATATTACGTAATACATACATAGGGTATACATACGTATATTGATTGTATATTGCCAATACTATATGTATATATGCATATATTATTAAATGCATTGATGTAGGAAAATGTAGTGATAGTAGTGTTATATCTATAGAGGCAAATGAAGATGGGGGTGCTGATCAATATTTAATAAACCATTCATTAGGATTAAATCCCAAGCCACTGTTTTCAGTCTTCCAAGCCACTCTGCCCCTATAAACACATCCTGTATCACATATGTGTTGGTTTGCATGAGGGAGACTCCCTGGGTGAAATCTATTCAATTATACTAACATTTAAATTTAAGCATTTCATAAAAAGAAAACGGGTTTATTTTTGCAACTTTGTATTTACTCAAGTCTTTACACAGCTGGTGGAACTGTTATGTGTAAGTCACTAAAAAATGTTTATTCAAACATCCATTTATGAAGTGCTTTTATATTCAAGTCATCTCTTCAAGTTAAGTTTTAATTTTTCATGCATACATCTATAAACTTTATTTTAAAGTGTATTAAAACTCTTGTGCATATCAAAATGAGAAGACATATAAAATATACTAAATTTAGCTTATATACATATTTAGATGCACATTTGTTTGAACGTAAAGGGACAGACTAAATGATCCATGATTCCTCAGATAGAATAATGTCCTTATTTCTTGGTAAAAGTTCATGGACCTGTAAACTAGATAAACAAACAGTAGATATGGGCTTTATCGACCTCAAAAACTATTTGAAAATATTTAAAAAATGATTTTTGAAAAGCAAAATGGGACAATATGTACAGGATAATTGTAACTTGACATAGACGTATATTGGTCTCTGCAGGAGTCACAAAAAAGCAGCTCAGTGTAACCAACATAAATAATTAAAAACTATTTCCAATAGTTCCCTCAGTCCTCATCCTTTCTTTTATATATCACCTTATTCTCGGACCAATTCTCCTTCTCTCTTTCTGCCCACTCTTTCAATATGTGCTTTCCTAATTTTGCATTACAAAAGATTAAAGATTATTTGCAAAGATAAAACCCTGTTATACTGGAGGTGGAGTGAGGAAATGAGTTGAAGTCAAGGGAAAGGGAGGCCAGACTCTTATCCATTACTAAATTCTACTCCTCTTCTATCAGCTGGGTTTGCAGATGCTTGAATTATTATGCAAAAGGAGGTTGACTGCAATGTCACTTATAGATTTACTAATTTGTTCCAACACAGCAAATACTTTACACGAAATAATTGAACTCCAGGAAAAGATTTCAATTGACCAAATGTAATAATGAAAATATATAATAGATAAGAATAAAGTTTCGGGCACAAAATAAAAAAAATAGACCACTGTATTTGTGGTGGGAATAAGATCTGAGTAGGGGATAACTTAAATTGATAAGAAAGCATAACTCTTTGTTACTGGTCAGTGGCACAAACTGATTGGTATTGTGTTGTGATGAGGGAAAGTAGCAGAAAGAAAGAAGCAATGGTTGCTACATGGGATTCTCTTTCGTGAGCTACTCAGGTATTGTGTCTACTTCTGTGAAAACTTGAACACACTCAGTAGAGAGGAACTGAGATGCTGAATTGACTCGAAACCATGTTAAATTAGAAAGCATGTCATACAAAGAAGAGTAGACATGAAGGGGAGGAGAGATATAATAGGTGTTCTCAAAATCATATCTAAAGTTTTATCAAACAGCCCTCAGAATAAATTCATTTTGTGTGGCTTTCATGACAGAACTAGAATCAATTAAGTGAGGCAAGAGAGAGCATGATTCAAAGAGAGGAGGCATTTTCTATTATCAGATATTTTAAGAAGCAAAGGCATGTGTCAGGGAGTGCTGAGTACTGGACACTTCATGAATATATTTGGTCAAAATAAAAAATAAACAAGGCTGGATGAAGGATAATCTGAAGGACTAAAAATCCTTACCATTCTTAAGGGTTTTAGATTCAACATACTACGACGACCTAAATGGAATAAAGTCTTCTCTACTCTAAATAGAATTTCTTTTTCAAAAATTTATCTGCATTTTCCAAAGACTTCAAAATTTTATCTCAAAGTTAAATGTCTTTATTATTCCATAGGCATCCAGATGCATCATATCTAAAAATATAACCATAATAACAAAAACAATAATAATAAAATTGACTATATAATGAGCACTCGATAAATATACATCAGGCACTAAGCATTTTAGCTACATTTTCTTCATTTATACCCCAAAACCTGTTGGGCAGGTAGGATGGGTTTCATGGAGTTGACAAGGCACACAGCTGGTAAGCAACAGAGCTAGAATTTCAACTCAGGTTTGTCTGAATTTAATCCCTTTACCTAACTGCTACACTATTGTTATGCCTTGTTCTGTAACGCTCCTCTAAATGAAACATGAATAAATGGAGCATGGAAGCCAATATTATACAAAAGAGAACTCGTTATACCACTCACATATCCCCAGGTATAGACCTGTAATTCATAAATTTTCAAAAGGCGCTCAGTAACACTGTGGAGATCTGCCTTTAAATAAGCCTCACAAGTGAACCAAATGGGCATTTTGTGATATAACAGTCAATTCCTAAGATATTATGTTCTCAGCTTAATGCTATCAATGCTCATATGAAAAATCAGGAATAATTTATTACAATTCTCCAATGAAGGGAACTAGTTCATTATAATTCATAAATATAGAAAGGTTTTTACCACTTCTACACAAAACTAGCTGTTTCTCTGCATACCTGGGAATGAAGCTAGTCATGCAATAAAAGCCTTTGTGAAATTTTACAGAGTACAGGCAAAGTGAGAGAGCAGTAGTTTTAGTTTTTTTTTTCTTTCTTTCTTTTCTTAAAGAGGGTTCTTGTTGAACTTTCAACTAGGTATAAGGGGTAGTGAGCATGTTAAAGTAGATTTTTCTTTTGAATCAAACCTGAACTAAAAGAATAGAAACAGAAATAACAATAGCAGGAGTCAAGATGGCAGACTAGGAGGACACGGAATTCACGTCTCCACACAACTAGGGCACTTACCAGGCACCGGTGGGGGACCATGGACACCTAAGGGGACAGGAGGAACCCCCAGCAACCGGGTAGGATGTGAGGACTGGGGGAGAGTGAGGGGGGGAAAGGTGGAGGCAGGATGGGACTGGCACCCCTGAGGGGTGGCTGGGGGAGGGGAAGGGATCCAACGCCTGAAGAGGGAAATTGGGGGACCACTGGGAGGGCAGAGGATCAAAAGGGAGAGTGGCCAGGTTTCCCCTGCCCTCTTGGGCCCCCGGAAGCCTGTTGAGATCTGGGTCTGATCCTCTGCCCATTGAGGCCCCCTCCAGCCACACGGATCCTGAGGGAGCGGGAGGGAGGGAAAGGGGAGCAAAAGTAAAGGCCAGACCTACTGGATTGGCACTCCTGAGGGGTGGCTGGGGGGAAGGGAGGAGTTCCTACACCCAGCGGGACCCACGAACAGTTAGTGGTCCAGCTGGGGCGGGGGAGAACCCAGGGGAGACGTGGAGGGGGGGTGTGTGGAGGAACGGAAGGGAACTTGGCCAGTGCTTTCTCTGTCCACTTAGGCACCAGGGAGCCCATTAGGCTCCCAGGCCTAATCCTCTGCCCTCAAAGCCTCCCTCTTGCCTCGTACAGCCCAAGCCCCGCCCCTACACCCCCAACCAGGCCCTATCTCAATACTTGGAGACCCCCTGAGATCCCCTCCAACTGCGCTGGGCCTAAACCCCACCTATACACCTTCACCCAGGGTCTTACCTTAAACTCCAGAACTCCACACTCTGGAGGCAGCCCCTTGGACGAGCTGCCTGTCTGCTTCCAGGCAAGTCCTGAGCAGAGGCCCCGCCACATGCTTGAACATCGCCCTGCCTAGGCCCCGACCCCAAGGCCTTTTCCAACTGCCAGCATCCTAAGCCTAGGCTCCGCCCCATGCTCAAATGTCACCACCACCCCCCAACCCCGGCCCCCGCCAGGTCCCACCCCACCCTAAACCTCTCCCCTGCCTAATTTCCACCTCTGCCTAAACTCTGCCCCCAGAGCCAAGGTATTTTTTTTTTCTTCCTTCCTCTTTTAGATTAGGGTTCTGGTTTACCTTGTTGTTGATTCGTTTATAGTTTTCTTCTTTCTAATAAATCTTTTATTTTTCTAATTTTATTTTATTCTTTATAGTTAGTTTGCTCCTTTTGGCTTGTTCCACTTTTTTTTTTCTGTTGTGATTTTGTTTTACCTTATTGCTGTTGTTTCCATATTTTTATTTTTCCTAATATATTTTTTATCTTTCTAAGTTTATTTTGTTTTTTATTCTTTGTTATTGTATTGCTCCTTTTCTTTTCTTTTTTTTTTTTTTTTCTCCTCACGTGGCTTGTGGGATCTTGGTTCCCAGGCCGGAGGTCAGGCCTGAGCTCCTGTGCTGTGGGCTGAAATCCAAACCACTGGACTAACAGAGAACCTCAGGCCGCAGAGAATACTAATTAGAGTGAGGCCTCCCAGAGGTCCTAATCTCGGCACCAGGACCTGGCTCTATCCAACTGCTGGCAAACTCCAGTGCTGGACGCCTCAGGCCAAACAAGCAGTAAGACAGGAATACAGCCCAACCCAACAAAAAAAAAAAAAAAAAAAAAAAAAAGAAACAACAAAAATATATGTTATAGATGAAGGAGAAAGGTAAAAACATATAAGACCAAATAAATGAAGATGAAATAGGCAAACTACCTGAAAAAGAATTCAGAGTAATGATACTAAAGAGGATCCAAAATCTCAGAAACAGAATGGAGAAAATACAAGAAACATTTAACAAGGATCTAGAAGAACTAAGAGCAAACAAAGTGATGAACAACACAATAACTGAAATTAAAAATACTCTAGAAGGAATCAATAGTAGAATAACTGAGTCAGAAGAACGGATAAGTGACCCGGAAGATAAAACAGTGGAAATAACTACTGCAGAGAAGAATAAAGAAAAAAGAATGAAAAGAATTCATGACAGTCTCAGAGACCTCTGGGGTAAACATTAAACGCACCAACATTTGAATTATAGGGGTCCCAGAAGAAGAAGAGAAAAAGCAAGTGTCTGAGAAAATATTTGATGAGATTATAGTCGGAAACTTCACTAACATGGAAAAGGAAATAGTCAATCAAGTCCAGGAAGCGAGGAGAGTCCCATACAGGATAAATCCAAAGAGAAACACACTGAAACAAATATTAATCAAACTATCAAAAATTAAATACAAAGAAAAACTATTAAAAGCAGCAAGGGAAAAGCAACACATAACATACAAGGGTATCCCCATAAGGTGAACAGCTGATCTTCCAGCAGAAACTCAGCAAGCCAGAAGGGAGTGGCAGGACATATTTAAAGTGATGAAAGGGAAAAACCTAAGACTGAGATTACTCTACCCAGCAAGGATCTCATTCAGATTTGATGGAGAAATCAAAAGTTTTACAGACAAACAACAGCTACGAGAATTGAGCAACACCCAACCAGCTTTACAACAAATACTAAAGGAACTTCTCGAAGTGGAAAACACAAGAGAAAAAAAAGACCCACAAAAACAAACCCAAATCAATTAAGAAAATGGTAATAGGAACATACATATCAATAATCACCTTGAATGTAAATGGATTAAATGCTCCAACCAAAAGACATAGACTGGCTGAATGGATACAAAAACAAGACATGTATGTATGCTGTCTACAAGAGACCCAATTCAGGCGCAGGAACACATACAGACTGAAAGTGAGGGGATGGAAAAAGATATTCCGTGCAAATGGAAATCAAAAGAAAGCTGGAGTAGCAATACTCATATCAGATAAAATAGACTTTATAATAAAGACAGTTACAAGAGATACGGAAGGACACTACATAATGATCAAGGGATCAATCCAAGAAGAAAACATAACAATTATAAATATTTATGCAGCCAACATAAGAGCACCTCAATATATAAGGCAAATGCTAACAGCCATAAAAGGAAAAATCGACAATAACACAATAATAGTGGGGGACTTTAAACCCCACTAACACCAATAGGCAGGTCATCCAGACAGAAAATAAATAAGGAAACATAAGCTTTAAATGATACAATAGACCAGATAGACTTAATTGATATTTTTAGGACATTCCACCTGAAAGCAGAAGAATACACTTTCTTCTCAAGTGCACACAGAACATTCTCCAGAATAGATCACATCATGGGTCACAAATCAAGCCTTGGAAATTTTAAGAAAATTGAACTCATATCAAGCATCTTTTCCGACCAAAACGCTATGAGATTAGAAATCAATTACAGGAAAAAAAAAACAGTAAAAAACACAAATACATGGAGGCTAAACAGTGCACTGCTAAATAACCAAGAGATCACTGAAGAAATCGAAGAGGAAATCAAAAAATACCTGGAAACAAATGCCAATGAAAATATGATAATCCAAAACCTATGGGACACAGCAAAAGCAGTTCTAAGAGGGAAGTTTATAGCAATACAATCCCACCTCAAGAAACAAGAAACACTTCAAGTAAACAACCTAACCTTACACCTAAAGCAATTAGAGAAAGAAGGACAAAAACCCCTAAAGTTAGCAGAAGGAAAGAAATCATAAAGATCAGATCAGAAATAAACAGAAACAAAGAAAACAATAGCAAAGATCAATAAAACTAAAATCTGGTTTTTGAGAAGATAAACAAAATTGATAAACCTTTAGCCAGACTCATTAAGAAAAAAAGGGAGAAGACTCAAATCAATAGAATTAGAAATGAAAAAGGAGAAGTAACAACTGACACTGCAGAAGTACAATGGATCATTAAGAGATTACTATAAGCAACTATATGCCAATAAAGTGGACAACCTGGAAGAAGTGAAGGAATTCTTAGAAAAGCACAACCTTTGGAGACTGAACCAGGAAGAATTAGAAAATATAAACAGACCGATCATAGGTAATGAAATTGAAACTGTAATTAAAAATCTTCCAACAAACGAAAGTCCAGGACTAGATGGCTTCACAGGCGAATTCTATCAAACATTTAGAGAATAGTTAACACCTATCCTTCTCAAACTCTTCCAAAAAGTTGCAGAGGGCGGAACACTCCCAAACTTGTTCTACGAGGCCACCATCACCCTGATACCAAAACCAGACAAAGATATCACAAAAAAAGAAAATTAGAGACCAATATCACTGATGAACATAGATGTAAAAATCCTCAACAAAACACCAGCAAACAGAATTCAACAACACATTAAAAGGATCATACACCATTATCAGGTGGGATTTATCCCAGTGATGCAAGGATTCTTCAAATAGATGATGATGAATGAGGAGGAAGAAGAGGAAGAAGAGGAGGAAGAGGGAGAAGGAGAAGGAGAGGAGAAAGAGGAAGGGGAAGAAGAAGAAAACATGGCACATTGATGGGCAGGGCTCCCCAGAGAATAAAATACTTTCTGGAAAGTTAAGTTATAATCATGGTATAAATGTAAGCTAAATTACTGACTTTATTTAGGTATTTACCAGCCATAAATATTCAAACACATTCTTAGTAGAAATAAACTATCTTAAAAAGCAAGGAGAAATACATTTTAACAGTTCTCTTACTTGACTGGGTTTTTTGTTTGTCTAAGAGCCAAGACTAGATGTCAAAAGATGTTTTTGTTTTTTTTTTAATTCAACTTAAAGAAAATATTATTTCAGTAAATGGAAGATGAAGGTGAGTTTTTCTGAGAAATAAATGTGTTAGAAGTGATACATTTTTTTTTCTTAAGGATATGCTTCTTGGATGTGAGAAATCCTGTCAGGAAAAAAATAAATAAACTTGAATTTTTCTAGATGTGGCTTCTGTTTTGAGTCACAAGAAATGGGAAAAGGTCTCATGATTATTCCTTATTCCTTTCTCCTTCAACTGCAATTGATTTTTATTAGTAACCATGAGCATTAGAAAAAGAGGTTCTGTCTCTGTTAATGAACTGAGCTGTGCAGGCACATATGATATGTTCATAAAAAAATCAGGGCTCTAAAGTACACAGATTCTCCCCAATTTTCTACAATATTTTCTGTTTCTTATCATTATGACTAAATAACAATGGCAAAACTAATGATGCCATTACCCTGTAATTGGGAATTGAGCCTGTTTAGCAATGATAAAGCATGCACTGAGCAGAGTTAATGGGCCAACCAAGCAGCCCCACTGGGTAGCTAGTCCCAGAGCACAAAGACTGAACATTTGCAAGGTAAGATGCTGTTCATAAAAGGCAGTGAGCAACAGGAAATGTTTTCTACTGATTATTGTCTACTGCTCTGTCAACCTAGGGAAAGATGAGAGCTCAAGTAAAGATCTGAAGTGATTCTTGATGTGAAGAGCCATCTTTCTCCATGACTTAACATTTTACAAACTTCTCACTGACTTTACTTTCACAAAAGAATCCATTATTGTAATCCTATTATATTCTGCACATTTTACCTCCTAATTTAAATGGGAAAGATATAAATTTTAGGGGCCATATGCATGTGTTTTTATTTATAATACTTGTTCCATCATGGTAGTTGGAACATAGTAGGTGCTCAGTTAGCTATTTGTTCAATCAAGATGCTTGAACCTCTTATAAAAAATGTAAAGTGATATACTCACCCAAGAATATACCATAGCTCAACTTAGGGAAAGAAAACTAAAGTTCTTGCAGATTCTAACATCAAAAATATGTTTTCCCCAGACCAGTCAGGTTACAATGAAAGCAAGATTCTGGTGATTCAGAAATAAAGATTGGGAGGCATGGAGGGAAAAAAAAAGCACATAGAGTAATGTACCCCTGAAACTGTTCCCTGGATTCGGATGCAGCAACAGCAGGAGGCATTTTCCAAAGGTACCATTCTCTTTTTACAAACAAGTCATGTTCTATAATTTTTTTTCACATAGGTTAGGTAAGAAGTGAAATGTCACTAGTGTTAATAAAACAATGTCTCTCATTTAGTAATAATAACTATTATTTGTTGAGGTTTTATGCCAGGCATTATGGTAGATTATTCCATTTAATCCTCACAATAATCCCTTGAAGTGAGTTTGAATAACTTCTCCATATTTTATTTTGGAAATATGGGGCTTACAGAGGTAAAGTTAGTGGGCCCAGGGTTATACTGTCAGTAAGTCGTAAAACAGGGAATTAAAAGAAGTCTGATTCAATTCCATGGTCTTACATTAGACGGCACTGTAGCACATCATAGAAAGTGCTTTCCATGCATTGCCTCAAGTGAGGCTCCCAAATGTTCTTTCAGTTAGGTTGAACTAGTTTTGAGCTCCACTGTACAGATGGGGGTTTAAAGATGTAAATAACTTGCCCAGGATTCACACAGGAATCAAATGACAAAACCAGTTCACAATCCAGCTTTTCTCTCTCTGAAGCCAGGGCTCCTGGATGTGCAGTGCATTACATATTTCCTATCCAATCCCCAACAGAAGCCTTCAGCACTAAATGTTTAGAGGAAAGTGCCTTATTTTTGGAACATCTAATATCTTCCCTCTAAAAAGGGACACCTCCCTTCTATGTCATTCTTTCCTTCCAACAAGAGGATAGAGATGCATCCTGGGAGGATGAGGCCCAAGGCTACCTCCCTTGTCTCAATCTTTTCAGTGAAGTTTTTTTCCTGCCACACACATTTGAATCTATACATAAAACTTTTCAGGTCATTTTAAGGTGGGTTTTTATCACAACTCTTGACTTTACAGAATGCAAAAGGACATTCTGCTCTCACTTATGCCCACCAGAATGGTTGCTCTTCATCCTATAATCCCTAGGAGGCATCTCTCTGTGGTTTGGGGTTTTAGATATTACTGGAAGCTGCTGTGAGTACATCAACGTTCACCCATTTGCTACTGTTACTCTAATAATCACAGAAGCAAAGTGCACCACATGCCACAGAAGACAGAGTCACAGAACAGATCCTGGGGACTTCTGGGGCATGTGTCACAGCCCAGGAACAGCTTTATTAACCTGCTCCAAATTTATGACTTATTTTGTTGTTGTTGATTTTATTCAGGATTGCCTAACTTAAAATATTGTCACACACTCCTCCAGAAATAATTCTGGTCAGCTAAATGGTACAGATCAGCACAAGACTTCTGACTAAACATCCCTCTATTCAAGTAAAAGATTTTCCCCCCACTGGATTTTCCAGAATTGAAAAATGTTTTCGCCGCTATTATAGATGCATGTTGACACCTTCTGGGTATGTAGAGGAGGAAATGGTGACAGTTTAATCAAGTACACATGGATAGGTATGTTTGTAGCTGGGTATATAGATACCACATAGGAGAATTTAATATACAGTGCTCCTTAGCCTAGAAACTTTTACAGATGGGGACCTGGGCTGAGATCCCAAGGAAGCATCACAGATTATGCAGTAGTAAAGCACTGCCCTGGGTCCACACAGACAAAGGCAAGGGAAGTTAAAGACAAGGGGGATGGCTGAAAATTTTGTGATAGATGCAAGGAAATGAATGGTTTCTTCAGTTTATCTTTTTTTTTTTCCCCATTTTTTCTTCCTTCCTCCCTTCTTCCCTCTTCTCTTTTATGACCTAGCATTGATCAGGAAATTTCTTTTTCACCTCCTTTCCTTGATGGGAAAGACTTATATAAGCAATCCTTTACAAAATATTTTTTATTATAAATAGACATTTTCCCCTACTCCCTTACACTGAACTACATCAGAGAATCTTGAGTATAGGTTAATATTCAGGGTATCATGAAGATTCAGTTCTATCCACTCACATATTGGTCAAAGTATTTATTGATTATCCACTGTATGCTGAGCAATTGTTGGGGACTGAATAATGATTCTCAAACAAGCATTACTGATGACCAAATGACTTTCTTATTGGAAACATATTTTTGTGCTTATTTTCGCTTATGCATTCCAGAAGCAACCAATCATTTATTTACATTCTACAGAGCCCTGATATCATTGTATTAAGGTATTCCATTTAAAGAAAAGTAAATCTTGCCATTGATTCTAATGATCTGTTTTTCAATTGAAGAAGGAATACTTTGAGTCTGTCAAATCATTACAATATTTAGCTGAAAGAAAAAAATTCTAAGAATTGCTAATTTAAAGAGAATAGTGCCATTAAGAAGTGTTCAGTTTAGGGCAGACATTACTGTCTGTGACATTTATTCATTGCCTGATCTGTCAACAGTGCAATGTGGTATGAAGTTTAATAATCTTTTTCAGTGCTACCTCTGACCCTTGGTATCCGCTGATGCGTTACCTGTGGATAAAGAAGGCTGACTGCTGTAAGTCATTTTAAACAAGGGACTTGAACATTCTCGGATACTGGTATCTGCTAGGGTCCTGGGATCCTTTAAACCCCCAGGATACTGAGGACAACTATAATTTACAATGATAATCTTATTTGGGCTCAAAATAAAGTTTTAAACTAGGGAAGGAAGTTATCACTACTGATTTGAATAATGGTGCTAGCAGTAATAGAAAATGGAAGCAATAGAAAGAGAATAAACTTTCACCACCACATCTACCCACCTCTGCAGCATCTGTACCTACTTTCTCTGCTTTCATTCCTTTTATTGTAGGTGCAGTCTCCATACTCCTATCTAAGACTAATCCTCTATATATGTACAAGATACCAATCCTTTTAATCCAGTCAGAACCACCACTCCAGCAAATCCCTCCCCTCTCAGAATATCACTGTTTTCCTCTCTCTACTGAATCATACCCATCAACGTATAAATATTTTGGTATTCCTGAAAAACCTCTCTTGACTATACATCCCATGTTCTATTTGCTGCCATTTGTTTACTCCCATATACAGTAAAGCGCTTTAAAATAGTTTATGTTCCCTGGCTCAATGAGATATTCACCCCTACTACTACCCTCTCCCTCACCTAAAATTGGCCAGTTTTGGTAGCTGTGACTTTCACACTACTGAACCCAAAGTCAACTCTCAGTTGTCTAATTGATCCAGCAGCAACATTTGTCACAGCAGACATCCTTCTTCCTGGACATACTTTCTTCTCTTGGCATCCTAGATCTCTCTCTCACATTCTCAGTCTCTTTCTCCCTCTCCCTCCCTCTCCTTTCTGTCTCTGGCTCTGGCTTTTCTTCTCCTACCTCACTGGCAGCTTTTACTACATCTGTTTCTCTTTTTCCTGACCTGCTGAAATCCAGATTTCTTTGCTTCTTTGTTTACTTGATACCTCTTACTAAGATGCTAATACATATCTCGAGCCAAAATACCCAAATCTGAGCCTCTAATCTTCCCCCAAAACCTTTTCCAATTACATCACAGCTAATGACATGTCTATCCTTGCAGGCATTTATTGTTATTCTTGATATATATCTTTTTCTTACGCTACACAGCCAATCAGAATATTGGGCTGTTTCTACATTCAAAATATATCCAGAGTCAAACATTTCTCACTATCCCCATTGCTAATATTACCACTCTCCTCTGGATTATCGTAACCAGTATCTCCGCTTCCACTCTTGCTTCTCATCCATCTTTTTCAGTCTATTTCAAACACAACAGTAACTCTTTCATAGCATACCAATGACTCCTATTTCACCCACAGTAAAATCCAAGTTCTTGAAAGGCCCTCTAAATCATAAAATAGTCTGTTTCCTTTCCCCCTCTGTCAGGTCCCTAACCTTTTCTAATATTACTTTCCCCATGTTCATTCTACTCCAACCACATTTTTCTCTATATTGTGCCTCAGGCACACCAGACATGTTTTTAGCTTAGCACTGGGTAGTCCATCACGCTGGGATATCTTTCCTGCAGATATCGACAGTATTGAAGGCTCATTTACTCACCACTTTTCAAATAAAATTTACATCTTAGAACAGTTTAAGATTTACAAACAGATTGTGAAGATAGCACAGAGAATTTCCATATACCACACACTCAGTTTCTCCTATTGTTAACATCTTACTAATTTAGGATGTACTGGTCACAATTAATCAAAGAATAATGATACAGTATTACTAAATAAAGTGTATGCTTTCTCTGGATTTCCTTAGTTTTTACCTTATGCCATTTTTATTTTCCAGGATTCCACCCAGAATACCACATTGCATTTAGTTGCCATGTTTACTTAGCCTCCTCTTGGTTGTGACAGTTTCTTAGAATTGCTCGTTTTTGATGACCTTAACAGTTTTAAGAATTTTATATTAAATCACCTCTATTTGGATTTGTATGATGTTTTTCTTATAATTTGATTTGTGTTACGGTTTTTGAGAGGAAGACCAGAGAGGTAAAGTGCCACTTTCATCACAACGTACCTTCAGTACATACTCTCAGCACAACTTGTCACTGTTGATGTGGACCTTGATAACCTGGCTGAAGTAGTGATTGTCAGAATACTCCATTAATAAGTGCAGAATTATGCTCCAGTCCCTGAGGGTTGAATATCTACATAGTTCTTTGCACAGGAGATTATTCTTCACAGGAGATTTGAATCTTCTCTCCCATTTATTTATTTATACCATCATTTATTTATAACAGTATGGATTCGCAGATATTTACTTCTGGCTTTGGATTATAATTCAATATTACCTTATTTAATTTGTTAAACAAATTGTTCCAGCTTTGTCCACCGGGAGATCTTTCAGTTGGATCCTCCGTCCCTTTTATAAATCCTCCATTTGTGTGTGTGTGTGTGTGTGTGTGTGTGTGTGTGTGTGTATTTTGAGTATTTACTTACTTTCCAGCACTACAAGACACCACAGGCTAATCTGGTATACATTCTGCCCCAGTTCCAGAATCAGCCATTTTCTCTAAGGAGCCCTGGTTCTTTTTATTAGAGAATCATATTAGAATCCAAGAAATGGGTGCTAGATGTGCTCCCTGTTAGTGGGAGGAGTCACTGCTTTTGCAACTTTTCAGCTGACAAAGAAGAAGTTATACATCAATATATTAACCTGTGTATGTATACATATCTGAATATTTGTAGATGTTAACTGTGAAATAAAAGTCATATTTTATGGGAAGACTAGAGAAATTTAAACAAAAAAATCTTCTCTGCCCTTTGGCCTCCTCTCTCCTCTCACTGTACATTGTGTATCTGCTTTATGCATCAACCAAATCTCCCCTATCACCAAACCTCCCCAATCAGCAGGAATATCTGCTCAACCATAAAGAGCAACATTCTCCCAGCATCAACAAGACAACGCCTTAAAAGACAAGATTCCTGGGCTTCCCTGGTGGCGCAGTGGCACGCAGTGCCTGCTGATGCAGGGGACACGGGTTCGTGCCCCGGTCCGGGAAGATCCCACATGCCGCGGAGCAGCTGGACCCATGAGCCATGGCCGCTGAGCCTGCGCGTGGGGAGCCTGTGCTCCACAACAAGAGAGGCCATGACAGTGAGAGGCCCGCGTACCGCAAAAAAAAAAAAAAAAGGCAAGATTCCTTCTTGATCCTGTAAGGGGCCACATGACCCACAACATGATGCTTAGATCTGGATTATGTAAACTGTCAGTAACACATCATTTGATGTACAGTCCTCTGTCTCAAAAAACATATTTTTGACTTCTAACTGGCTGAACAGTTTTCAAAGCTTTCTGGGATGCTCTTCCAGGGTTATAATCCTCAAATTTGCTCAAATAAAATTTTCCATTTCTTTCTTAGATTGACTGATTAATTTTTCATTGACATAACCATCCATGCCTATAATAAGATAAATTAACTTCTGGCAAGGCAGCATGAGGAGCACTGCTGACCTGCTCCACAGTGAAACTAGTGGGGACAAAAAACTCCTGTGGAAATGGTCCTAAGGATAAATAGCAAATGAAGAAACATCTATTAAGGAAAATCTATAAACATCAATAAGAAAGTTGAAAGTCTGGAGTATTTAGACCAAGACCACTACCTCCAACCCAGACTGGACTCCACTCCAGATTGCTGCAGCCACAAACACAGGGCCTTGCCTCATGGCTACCAGCCAGAGAGTTTTCTTTTTGGGAGAGGCAAAACTTCAGCATTTCTCATCCTACTCCCAGGTGCATGTTGGTGAGGTTAAGTCCCAGGAATTTCAAACAAGAGATGAGAAGCTCCCTTCTACTAACCCTCGCTCATAGAGTGAAGGCTCTACCATAGGTTTGATGCACTGAGAATACTGGTGCCCCAAATGAGCCCAAATCCTGGCTCATAAGCCAGTGATTCCATGTAAGGAGAAGCGAGCGAAAAGAACGTCAACTAGTGCTGCCCTCCATGCCTCCCAGTGTTCATCTCCTAGAGTGGAAGTGTCTTTAGACAGAAGTTTGCTATTGTTCCCACCCCAGCTCAGATATTTTACCTGGGGAAAGGGTCAGGCTTAAAAGAGATGGCTCTTAATCTCTTCTCAAAGGACCTGAATTCATTTGCAGCAGAGTGTGGAGAAGTTTAAGCCTGAAAGGCATGTTCGAGAACAGTAAAGATTGTGGTGAGAGGAAATTGGCATATTTGTAAATTTAATAAAGGTACAACTCGGCTGTAGTCTTGCTAGTTTTCAGGACAGAACCAGTGTATAAGACAGTTGGGAGGGGTCCTCCTATAGTCTGAAAAAATATAATGCATTGACCTCAGCAACTATTCCTTCAAAAGTAACATAATTCGATTGAATTCATCTGTAGAACAATTTATGTTCCAGATAATTGTTGAAACAAGACACCAATCAGCTGGCAATTAGTGGAGATTAATATCTGTATGTGGTTAGAGAAAGAGAGCACTACCCAAACCACTGTTACCCTAGGATGACTGTGGGCATATACAAAATGACATCATAGGCTTAAAATAATGTGTGTGTCTTGGGGGGTGTATGGTAAATGTCACTAAAATTACCCAGGGAGTCATTAAAAATAAACAAGAAAATAACAACAAGCCAGGGACCTGGACATGGGGAGGGGACATAGGGAGGAGGGAACCAACCCTGAGTTGCTACAATATATTGTCTAAAACTTCCAGTTTCCAACAAAAGTGTATGAAATTTGCACAGTAACAGGAAAATATAACCCTTATATTGGGGAAAAGAAGAAAAAAAAAACAAGCAATACAAACTGTGAGAGTGATCAGATGTTGTGTTTAACAGAAAACGTATTCAAAACAGCCATTATAAAATGTTAACAGAAATAGAGGAAAGCCCGGTTACAGATATAATGGAAGATATGATTGACAATCTATATCAATAAAGAGATAGAAATTGCGAGAAAGAATCAAATGGATATTACGAAGGGAAAAGTACAACAACTGAAATTTTTTAAAAAGTCACTAGAGGAGTTCAAAAGCAGATTGGAATGGACAGAAGAAAATATTAGTAAACTCAAAGATCAATATACATTATGCAAGCCAAAAAACAGAGAGAAAAAAAATAATGAGGAAAATTGAACAGAACCTCAGAGAAATGTGGGATACTATTAAGCACACCAACAAATGCATAATACAGATACAAGAGGTAGAGGAGAAAGGGAAAGCAGAAAAATTTTCAGATAAAGACTACCTTCTGAAATTTATTGAAACATAATAACCTACACATCCAGGAAAGCTCAACAAACTCTATGTAGGATAAATGTAAAGAGATCCATGAACAAACACATCATAGTAAACATGCTGACTGTCAAAGACACATAGAAAATATTGAAACCAGTAAGAGGAAAAATGACTCCTCACTTACAGGGGAAGCCCAATAAGATTAGCAGCTGACTTCTCAGCAGAAACAACGGAGGTCATTTGGAAGTGGGATACAATGTTCAAAGGGCTTAAAGATAAAAAAATGTCAATCAGAATCCAGCAAAGCTATCTTTAAAAAAAATGACGGTGAAATAAAGACTTTACCCAACAAACAAAATCTGAGAAAATGTTGCTACCAGACCTACCTTACAAGAATACTAAAGAAAGTTCTTCACTCTGAAAGCAAGGGATGCCAGATATTAAATTAAATCCATGTGAAAAGAAAACTATTAATTATAAAACTTTAAAAGACAGTATAAATGCATATTTTTCTCTTTTCTTAACCACTTTAAAAAGAAATTGTCAAATAATATGTATATAAGATATTGTTGTACATTTAAGATACAGAAATATATATATATATATATATTATATAGTTACAAAAAAAAGTACAAAGTAGAAGCGTGTGTGCAAAGCTGGTCTAAGAAAATGTCTACAGGTAGTACAGTAATAATGATAACAACATATTGTTGGGTTTGTAACATTATGGATATAATGTGTGTAAAAACACAAAAAAAGGGGGGGAAGGGAATAAAGCTATATAGTAGTGTTTCTATATGCCACCAGAAGTAAGCTAGTATAAATATGAAGCTGATTCGGATAAGTTTAGATGTATATGGTAAATCATAAAAATATATAGTGAAAAACAATAAAAAAATTAAAATGCTATATTAGAAAATATTCAGTTTACGCAAAAGAAAGCAGTAAAGGAAAAACACAGGAACAAAAAGGCAGCCAATATAGAGAATGCAAAAAGTAACAATGACACACATAAATCCAACTACATTATTAATAACATTAAATATGATTGGATTAAATAATCTAATTAAAAGGCAAAGATTTTCAATTTGGGTTAAAAAAGATCCATCTATATCTTATCTAAAGGACATATATTTTATATTCAATGATACAAATAGGTTGAAAGTGAAAGCATGGAAAATATATATCATGACACAGCAATACAATAGAGTGACTATATACATAGATTTTATATACTTTGTACTTTATGTAATTTAAAACCAGAAATGTTACTAGAGATAAAGAGGAAAACTGCATAAAGGTAAAATCTCAGCAGCACACAGCAATAAGCATTTGCTTATATTAATTCTGTGTTTAGGTTGCAGCAGCTTAGTTGGGGGAACACTGCACCACATGTTTACTCCTTCTCCTCAACCAGCAGGATTCCCTGGGCATGTTTTTCCTCTTGAGATGGTAGAGTTGAAGCAAAGCATATGGTTACACAAGAGGTCTTTTAAGATCTAGATACAGAGCTGGTTCACTATTACGTCTGTTCTATTTTATTGATCTGAGCAAGTCACATGGCAAAGTTCAATGTCAAGTGGTAGGCACTAATAAAAAATAAATATCTTTAAGTTGGATAAACTGAAGAGTTACATGGCAATATATTTGAATATAGAAGAGGATGAAGATTTGGACCAATAAAGCAATCCATCTCCCAGGTTTCCATAGCATACCACCCCCACTACTAAAATGGTAGTGGCAATAGAACCTCTGATCCTCAGTGATCCTCTTTTTCAAATTTTTAAAATCTATCAAGCCAGGAACAAAGGTGGAATCATAAAGAAGCAAGAGAACATTCCAAGTCTATGTGAGGATGGTGGTATCCAAGGTTCAATCTGGCTTGTTAATTTCTTTAAAGCAAATAGTGAGGTTTCTCTGTTTCAGTGACCTTTGCCCATTGCTCCTGCATTGCAAACATCAGGGCTTCCTAATAGTGAGCCACTTAATTTAGTGACCTCCTAACTCAAAGATGAAAACTTTCAGAGAAAGCAGTTGTTATTCTACATAAATAACTAGTCAATCTACATGTATTTTCTGATATTTATTTCCAGTATGTAATGGTCAAATTTGGAGATTCACCCTTCTATTAATCTAGCTTTCAAACAAACAAACAGTGTCTTTGCTTTTCATTTGCCTTCTGCAGATCTTAAATCTTCCAAAAAAATTTTAAAATTAAAAAATAAAGAATTACAACTAAAAAAGAAAAAACTACCACTAATAAAATGACATTTTCTCTCACATGAACAGCTCTTTCTAAAATTGCAAAAAATAAACATATAATATTTTCATAAGACATTTGATATAGGGCACAGTATCTGTTGTCAAAAAGCAATATGCCTGGAACTTAAATTCTCTTTTACAAAGTCATGTAGAGAGAGAGACCTTCAAGATGGCAGAGGAGTAAGATGTGGAGATCACATTCCTCCCCGCAAATACATCAGAAATACATCTACATGTGGAACAACTCCTACAGAACATCTACTGAACGCTGGCAAAGACCTCAGACTTCCCAATTTTGGCAAGAAACTCCCCACGTATCTGGGTGGGGCAAAAGAAAAAACAAAAAACAGAGACAAAAGAATACAGACGGGACCTGCATCTCTAGTAGGGAGCTGTGAAGTAGGAAAAGTTTCCACACAGTAGGAAGCCCCTTCACTAGCGGTGACGGGGTGGGGAGTGGCGGGGGGTAGCTTCGGAGCCATGGAGGAGAGCACAGCAATAGAGGTGCAGAGGGCAAAGCGGAGAGATTCCCTCACAGAGAACAGGTGCTGACCAGCACTCACCATCCTGAAAGGCTTGTCTGCTTACCCGACAGGGCAGGTGGGGGCTGGGAGCTGAGGCTTGGGCTTCGGAGTTCAGATCCCAGGGAGAGGACTGGGGTTGGCTGAGTGAACACAGCCTGAAGGGGTCTAGTGTTCCAAAGCCAGGCGGAGGAAGTCCAGGAAAAAGTCTGGAACTTCCTAAGAGGCAAGAGACCATTGTTTCAGAGCACATCATGAGAGGGGATTCAGAGCACCGCCTAAATGAGCTCCAGAGACAGGTGTGAGCTGCGGCTACCAGCGCGGACACCAGAGACTGGCATGAGATGCTAAGGCTTCTCCTGAAGCCACCAAGAAGCCTGTGTGCAAGCACAGGTCACTATCCAGACAACTGCTCGTGGGAGCCTGTGCAGCCCGCCACTGCCAGGGTCCCGTGATCCTGGGACAACTTCCCCGAGAGAACACAACGTGTACCTCAGGCTATTGCAATGTCACGCCGGCCTCTGCCGCCACAGGCTCGGCCTGCATTTTGTACCCCTCCCTCCTCCAGGCCTGAGTGAGCCAGAGCACCCTAATCACCTGCTTCTTTAAACCTGTCCTGTCTGAGTGAAGAAAAGATGCCCTAAGGCAACCTACACAAAGAGGCAGGGATAAATCCAAAGCTGAACCCCAGGAGCTGTGCGAACAAAGAAGAGAAAGGGAAATTTCTCCCAGCAGCCGCAGGAGAAGCAGATTAAATCCCCACAATCAACTTGATGTACCCTGCATCTCTGGAATACCTTAATAGACAACGAATCATTCCAAAATTGAGGCAGCGGACTTTTGGAACTGTAGACTTGGGGTTTGCTTTGGGCATCTAATTTGTTTCTGGTTTTATGTTTAGCTTAGCTTAGTACTCAGAGTTTATTATCACTTGTAAATTTCTTTAGGGACTTGATTGCTCTATTCCTTTATATATATATATATATATATATATATATATATATATATATATATATATATATATATATATATATGTTCTTTTTCTCTTTTTGTGAGTGTGTATATGTATGTTTCTGTGTGATTTTGTCTGTATAGCTTTGCTTTTACCATTTGCCCTAGGGTTCTGTCTGTCCATTTTTTTTTTTTTTTTAGTATAGTTTTTAGTGCTGGTTATCATTGATGCATTTGGATTCTGGTTTGGTTGCATTCTTCTTTCTTTTTTTAAATTACGTTTTAATTTTAAAATTTTTAATAATTTTAAACTTATTGTTCATATTAATTATTTTACTATATTTTTTAGTTATTTATTTTTTTCTGCTTTTTCTGCTGAGCCGTGTGGCTGACAGGGTCTTGGTGCTCCGACCAGGTGTCAGGCTTGTGCCTCTGAGGTGGGAGAGCCAAGTTCAGGACACTGGTCCACTAGAGACCTCCCGGATCCACGTAATATCAAATGGTGAGAGCTCTCCCAAAGATCTTCATCTCAACGTAAGACACAGCTCCACTCAACAACCAGCAAGCGACAGTGCTGGACACCCTATGCTAAACAACTAGCAAGACAGGAACACAAGCCCACCCATTAGCAGAGAGACTGCCTAAAATAATAACTTCACAGACATCCCAAAATACACCACCAGACACAGTCCTGCCCTCCAGAAAGACAAGATCCTGCCTCATCCACCAGAACACAGGCACCAGTCCGCTCGACCAGGAAGCCTACACAACCCACTGAAACAACCTTACCTACTGGAGGCAGACACCAAAAACAATGGGAACTACAAACATGCAGCCTGCGAAAAGGAGATCCAAAACACAGTACATTAAGCAAAATGAGAAGACTGAGAAACACAAAGCAGATGAAGGAGCAAGGTAAAAACCCACCAGACCAAACAAATGAAGAGGAAATAGGCAGTCTACCTGAAAAAGAATTCAGAGTAATGATAATAAAGATGATGCAAAATACTGGAAATAGAATGGAAAAAATACAAGAAACATTTGACAAGGACCTAGAAGAACTAAAGAGCAAAAAAACAATGATGAACAACACAATAAATGAAATTAAAAATTCTCTAGAAGGAATCAATAGCAGAATAACCGAGTCAGAAGAACAGATAAGTGACCTGGAAGGTAAAATAGTGGAAACAACTACCACAGCACAGAATAAAAGAAAAAGAATGAGAAGAATTGAGGACAAACAAAAAGAATGAGAAGAATTGAGGACAAAAGAATGAGAAGAATTGAGGACAAATTGAGACCTCTGGGAAAGTATTAAACGCACCAACATTCGAATTATAGGGATCCCAGAAGAAGAAGAGAAAAAGAAAGGGACTGAGAAAATATTTGAAGAGATTATAGTTGAAAACTTCCCTAATATGGGAAAGTAAATAGTGAAAGTCCAGGAAGCACAGAGACTGGACTGCAGAGAATGCCAGAGAGTCCCATACAAGATAAATCCAAGGAGAAACATGCCAAGACATAATCAAACTATCAAAAATTAAATACAAAGAAAAAATATTAAAAACAGCATGGGAAAAGCAACAAATAATATACAAGGGAACCCACATAAGGTTAAAAGCGGGTATTTCAGCAGAAACTCTGCAGGCCAGAAGGGAGGAGCAGGACATAGTCAAAGTGATGAAGGAGGAAAACCTATGACCAAGATTACTATACCCAGCAAGGATCTCATTCAGATTAGACGGAGAAATTAAATCCTTTACAGACAAGCAAAAACTAAGAGAATTCAGCACCACCAAACCAGCATTACAACAAAAGGTAAAGGAACTTATCTAGGCAGGAAACACAAGAGGAGGAAAATACCTACAATAACAAACTCAAAACAAATAAGAAAATGGTAATAGGAACATACATATCGATAATTACCTTAAATGTAAATGGATTAAATGTTCCAACCAAAAGACATAGACAGGCTGAATGGATACAAAAACAAGACCCGTACATATGCTGTGTACAAGAGACAGCACATACGGACTGAAAGTGAGGGGATGGAAAAAGATATTGCATGCAAATGGAAATCATAAGAAAGGGGGAGTAGCAACTGTCATGTCAGACAAAATAGACTTTAAAATAAAGACTATTACAAGAGACAAGGAAGGACACTACACAATGATCAAGGGATTAATCCAAGAAGAAGATATAACAATTGTAAATATTTATGCACCCAACATAGGAGCACCTCAATACATAAGACAAATGCCAACAGCCATAAAAGGGGAAATCAACAGTAACACAATCATAGTTGGGGACTTTAACACTCCACTTTCACCAATGGACAGATCATCCAAAATGAAAATAAATAAGGAAACACAAGCTTTAAATGAGATATTAAACAAGATGGACTTAATTGATATTTATAGGACATTCCATCCAAAAACAACAGAATACACTTTCTTCTCAAGTGCTCATGGAACATTCTCCAGGATAGATCATGTCATGGGTCACAAATCAAGCCTTGGTAAATTTTTAGAAAACTGAAATTGTGTCAAGTATCTTTTCTGACCACAATGTTATGAGACTAGATATCAATTACAGAAATAAAATCTGTAAAAAATACAAACACATGGAGGCTAAACAATACACCACTAAACAAGCAAGAAACCACTGAACAAATCAAAAAAATACCTCAACACAAATGACAATGAAAACACGACGACCCAAAACCTATGGGATGCAGCAAAAGAAGTTCCAAAATGGAAATTTATAGCAATACAATCCTCACACAAAAAACAAGAAAATTCTTAAATAAATACCTAACCTTACCAATAAAGCAATTACAGAAAGAAGAAATAAAAACCCAAAGTTAGAAGAAGGAAAGAAATCATAAAGATCATACAAGAATTAAATGAAAAAGAAATGAAGGAAACAATAGCAAAGATCAATAAAACTAAAAGATGGTTCTTTGAGAAGATAAACATAATTGATAAACCATTAGCCAGACTCATCAGGAAAAAAAGGGAGAAGACTCAAATCAGTAGAATTAGAAATGAAAAAGGAGAAGTAACAAATGACACTGCAGAAATAAAAAGGATCATGAGAGATTACTACAAGCAACTATATGCCAAAAATGGACAACCTGGAAGAAATGCACAAATTCTTAGAGAAGCACAACCTTCTGAAACTGAACCAAAAAGAAATAGAAAATATAAACAGACCAATCACAAGCACTGAAATTGAGACTGTGATGAAAATCTTCCAACAAACAAAAGCCCAGGACCAGATGGCTTCACAGGAGAATTCTAGCATACATTTAGAGAAGAGCTAACACCTATCCTTCTCAAACTCTTCCAAAATATAGCAGAGGGAGGAACACTCCCAAACTCATTCTACGCGGCAACAATCACCCTGATACCAAAACCAGACAAAGTTGTCACAAAGAAAGAAAACTACAGGCCAATATCACTGATGAACATAGATGCAAAAATCCTCAACAAAATACTAGCAAACAGAATCCAACAGCATATTAAAAGAATCATACACCATGATCAAGTGGGATTTATCCAAGGAATGCAAGGATTCTTCGATATATGCAAATCAGTCAATGTGATAAACCATATTAACAAATTGAAGGAGAAAAACCATATGATCATCTCAATAGATGCAGAAAAAGCTTTCAACAATATTCAACACCCATTTATGATAAAAACCCTCCAGAAAGTAGGCATAGAGGGAACTTTCCTCAACATAATAAAGGCCATATATGACAAATCCACAGCTGACATCATTCTTAATGGTGAAAAAGTGAAACCATTTCCTCTAAGATCAGGAACAAGACAAGACTGTGCACTCTCACCACTATTATTCAACAAAGTTTTGGAAATTTTAGCCACAGCAATCAGAGAAGAAAAAGAAATAAAAGGAATTCAAATCAGAAAAGAAGAAGTAAAGGTGTCACTGTTTGCAGATGACATGATACTATACATAGAGAATCCTAAGGATGTTACCAGAAAACTACTTGACCTAATCAGTGAATTTGGTAAGGCTGCAGGATACAAAATTAATGCACAGAAATCTCTTGTATTCCTATATACTAATAACAAAAGATAAGAAATAGAATTTAAGAAACAATCCCATTTACCATAGCAACAAAAAGAATAAAATACCTAGGAACAGACCTACCTAAGGAGGAAAAAGACCTGTACTCAGAAAACTATAAACCACTGATGAAAGAAATCAAAGATAATATAAACAGATGGAGACATATACCATGCTCCTGGATTGGAAGAATCAATATTGTGAAAATGACTATACTACGCCAAGCAAACTACAAATTCAATGAAACGCTCTCAAACTACCAATGGCATTTTTCACAGAAACAGAACAAAAAATTTCACAATTTTTATGGAAACAAAAAAATACCCCGAATAGCCAAAGCAATCTTGAGAAATAAAAACGGAGCTGGAGGCAACAGTGTCTCGCACTTCAGACTATATTACAAAGCTACGGTAATCAAGACAGTATGATACTGGCACAAAAACAGAAATATAGATCAATGGAACAGGATAGAAAGACCAGAGATAATCCCACGCACACATGGTCACCTTATTTTATTTTTTTTACAGTATGCGGGCCTCTCACTGCTGTGGCCTCTCCCGTTGCGGAGCACAGGCTCCGGACGTGCAGGCTCCGTGGCCATGGCTCACGGGCCCAGCCACTCTGTGGCATGTGGGATCTTCCCGGACCAGGGCACGAACCTGTGTCCCCTGCATCGGCAGGTGGACTCTCAACCACAGCGCCACCAGGGAAGCCCTGGTCACCTTATTTTTCATCAAGGAGGCAAGAATATACAATGGAGAAAAGACAGCCTCTTCAATAGGTGGTGCTGGGAAAAAATTGACAGCTGCATGTAAAAGAATGAAATTAGAACACTCTACCACCACACACAAAAATAAAGTCAAAATGGATTAAAGACCTAAATGTAAGGCCAGACACTATCAAACTCTTAGAGGATATCATAGGCCGAACACTCTATGACATAACTCACAGCAAGATCCTTTTTGACCCATCTCTTAGAGAAATGGAAATAAAAACAAAAATAAACAAATGGGACCTAATGAAACTAAAAAGCTGCACAAAAAGGAAAACATAAACAAGATGAAAAGACAACCCTCAGAATGCAAGAAAATATTTGCAAACGAAGCAACTGACAAAGGAATAATCTCCAAAATATACAAGCAGCTCCAGCAGCTCAATATCAAAAAAACAAACAACACAATCCACAAATGGGCAGAAGAGCTAAACAGACATTTCTGCAAAAAAGATATACAGATTGCCAACAAACACATGAAAGGATGCTCAACATCACTAATCATTATGGAAATGCAAATCAAAACTACAGTGAGGTATCACCTCACACCGGTCAGAGTGGCCATCATCAAAAAATCTACAAACAATAAATGCTGGAGAGGGTGTGGAGAAAAGGGAACCCTTTGCATTGTTGGTGGGAATGTAAATTGATACAGCCACTATGGAGAACAGTATGGAGGTTCTTTAAAAAACTAAAAATAAACTGCCATACAACCCAGCAATCACACTTCTGGGCATATACCCTGAGAAAACCATAATTCAATAATTCATGTACCAAAATTTTCATTGCAGCTCTATTTACAATAGCCAGGACATGGAAGCAACCTAAATGTCCACAGAAAGATGAATGGATCAAGAAGACATGGCACATATATACAATCAAATATTACTCAGCCATAAAAAGAAATGATACCGAATTATTTGTAGCAAGGTGGATGGATCTAGAGACTGTCATACAGAGTGAAGTAAGTCAGAAAGAGAAAAGCAAATACTGTATGCTAACACATATATAGATGGAATCTAAAAAAAAAAAGGTTCTGAAGAACCTAGGGGCAGGATAGGAATAAAGACGCAGACATAGAGAATGAACTTGAGGACACAGGGATTGGGAAGAGTAAGCTGGGACGAAGTGAGAGAGTGACATTGACATATACACACTACCAAATTTAAAACAGATAGTTAGTGGGAAGCAGCCACATAGCACAGGGAGATCAGCTCAGTGCTTTGTGACCACCTGGAAGGGTTGGATGTGGAGGGTGGGAGGGAGAAGCAAGAGGGAGGAGATTTAGGGATATATGTAAATGTATAGCTGATTCACTTTGTTATAAAGCAGAAACTAACACACCACAGTAAAGCATTATACAATAAAGATGTAAAAAAAAAAAGTCATGTAGTTGGATTTCAGCTTGTAGACTATGAAAATGTATGAAGGTTACTCTGGTATTCTTACCAAGTTTAAAATATGAATCTCTGAAACATTTAGAACATAAGACGTAGAGAATTTCATTAAGAGCCCATTGTATACTTCAAATGACACTTCACGTATCTGTAAGTCAATTAAGGCTCAGGCGTTAGAGAAGTGCAAATCCATCCATAAATTATCTATGAATGCGGTAGGGCAAATGAATACTTAGACTTCAGTTATATTTAGAATCTTCAACTGTACAATCTAACATACAACCATGAAACAGAACACAGGAGTTTCCAAAATATATATCTATGTATAAAGTAATACTTTAGACATCAATTTAGAACTGTTATTCTATATCTTGGGATTTCTCATCAAGATTGAAAATTCTTATTTTAATCTACGTTAACTTTGGTTCTCTATGTATGGAATGTAGAAAAATGGTACTGATGAACCTAATGGTAGGAAGGGAATAAAGATGCAGATGTTGAAAATGGACTTGAGGACACAGGGCGGGAAGGGGAGGCTGGGATGTAGTGAGAGAGTAGCACTGACATATATACACTATCAAATGTAAAATGGGTGTCTGGTGGGAAGCTGCTGCATAGCACGGGGATATCAGCTTGGTGCTTTGTGACGAACTAGAGAGGTGGGATAGGGAGGGGGGAGGCAGGTTCAAGAGGGAGGGGATATGGGGATATGTGTGTGCATATAGCTGATTCACTTTGTTGTACAGCAGAAACTAACAAAACATTGTGAAGCAATTATACTCCAATAAAGATGTCTAAAAAAATTGCCTATATTAAAACACAGAGATGCCAACGTTCTTGCTTACTTATGCGACCTTCATGATTGACACATACACACTCACAGAAATATAAATGAGCAAAAGTCTCTCTAAATATGTATTTTATCATTTAGCCAGTTAAATCGATTAATTCATGGTTGAGTAAATTTTCTAAATTCAACTGGATAGTCTAAGTTAAGAACAGATACATTTTCAGACCTAGAAATGACTGTAAAGATTACAGTCTGCAACCCTCTCATTTTATACTATGTAAATTGTGCCCACGGAGGGACAGTGATTTAACATAACACCAAGCCAGAAGTACAATGCAGATGTTCATGTCCCAATTCAGCTTATACTTTCACGGATATAATTTATTTTCTGGTTAATATTTTACTATTATTTATTTTATGTTTTGGGGGGGTAACATTTATAAGTGAATAAAAGTGACTTAAGCGTGAAAGTGAATAACACCATGACTGTAGAAACAAAAACTGACAGTAAAATTATCTGTCTCACTTTAAAAGATCAGTGACAGTAATAATATTTATATCCCAACACCAGGCATTTGAATAAACTATTATTTAACTATTAGCTAGATTCTAGAGCTTTATTGTTAAACTGCCAGTTAGAACCTCCACTCTCTACAATAATTAGCCAACTTAATCAAGTAAGTGATATTGCACCAGATTAGCGATGGTAAGGCATGTAATGTCATTTTACTGCTTTTATTATTGCCACAATGTATTTTCACTATTCTACCTATTCCCTCCATATAATGTAAATATATTATCATGTCATTCCAAATTCAGAAATTTTCAATTCTCTTTTTAGCTCGTGGCACTGTGTGATGCCATCCATGTTTATAGTTACTTGGTTCCAAACTACTTCAAAACTCAGACATGAAAAGGTGACATTTCTTACACATTAAGATAAACACTGCATTCCTTCTATTATGTCAGGGAATATGTTAGTCAAGTGTTATAATTTTAGCATTTTGCTCTTTATAATATTAATAGCTACACAATAAGTGTACTATTGAACTGTCAGGAATGATTTGTTACCAGATGTTAGCATAATTTGCCAGCTGTCAAATTTTATAATTTTTATTTGCCTAAAATATGACACTTACCTTTCATGGTAAATCAAGATATATAACAGAACTTATTTGATATTACAGAAACTGAGGGAAAGATTGTGTGTGGCTTGAATTGACCAGACACTCCGCACATGGTATTCCAAATGCATTTTTTTGTGATAGATTTCAAAGTTTGTGCTTTGCTGGGTGCTTTATTCACTGTGTTTTGGGCAGAGCTAGACAACCTATAGGTCTTCAGTAATTCTAAGCTGGATGCAACAATAAAAATTCACTTTTAAAATGTTAGTTTCGGGGGGACCTTGAAGATGGCAGAGGAGTAAGATGTGGAGATCACCTTCCTCCCCACAAATACATCAGAAATACATCTACATGTGGAACAACTCCTACAGAACATCTACTGAACGCTGGCAGAAGACCTCAGACTTCCCAAAAGGCAAGAAACTCCCCACGTACCTGGGTGGGGCAAAAGAAAAAACAAAAAACAGAGACAAAATAATAGGGACGAGACCTGCACCTCTGGGAGGGAGTTGCGAAGGAGGAATTGTTTCCACACACTAGGAAGCCTCTTCACTGTTGGAGACGGGGTGGGCAGGGGGGAAGCATCGAAGCCACGGAGGAGAGTGCAGCAACTGGGGTGCAGAGGGCAAAGTAGAGAGATTCCCTCACAGAGTATTGCTGCCGACCAGCCTTCACCAGCCAGAGAGGCTTGTCTGCTCACTCCCCGGGGCAGGTGAGGGCTGGGAGCTGAGGCTCGGGCTTCGGAGGTCGGATCCCAGGGAGAGGACTGGGGTTGGCTATTTGACCACAGCCTAAAGGGGTCAAGGGCACCACAGCTAGACAGGAGGGAGTCTGGGAAAAAGTCTGGAACTGCCTAAGACGCAAGAGACCATTGTTTCGGGGTGCACGAGGAGAGGGGATTCAGAGCACCACCTAAATGAGCTCTAGAGATGGGTGCAAATCACGGCTATCAGCGCGGACACCAGAGAGAGCATGAAATGCTAAGGCTGCTACTGCAGCCACTAAGAAGCCTCTGTGAAAGCACAGGTAACTATCCACATCTCCCCTCCTGGGAGCCTGTGCAGCCCGCCACTGCCAGGGTCCTGTGATCCAGGGACAACTTCCTTGGGAGAACACATGGCACACCTCAGGCTGTTGCAACATCATGCTAGCCTCTGCAGCCGCAGGCTCACCCCATATTCCATAGCCCCCACCCCCGGCCTGAGTGAGCCAAAGCCCCCTAATAAGCCGCTCCTTTAACCACCTCCGGTCGGGGCAACGAACAGATGCCAGAGGGCTACCTACATGCAGAGGCGGGGCCAAATCCAAAGCTGAACCCAAGGAGCTGTGTGAACAAAGAAGAGAAAGGGAAAATTCTCCGTGCAGCCTCAGGAGCAGTGGATTAGATCTCCACAGTGAACCTGATGTACCCTGCATCTGTGGAATGCCTGAATAGACAACGAATCATCTCAAAATTCATGTGGTGGACTTTGGGAGCAATTGGAGACTTGGGGTTTGCTTTCTGCATCTAATTTGTTTCTGGTTTTATGTTTATCTTAGTTTAGTATTTAGAGCTTATTATCATTGGGAGATTTGTTTATTGACTTGCTTGCTCTCTTCCTTTTTTTCTTATATGTATGTATATATATATATATATTTTTTTCTTTTTCTCTTTTTGTGAGTGTGTACATGTTTGATTCTTTGTGTGATTTTCCTGTAGAGGTTTGCTTTTATCATTTGTGCTAGGCTTGTCTGTACTTTTTTTCATTTATTTTTTTTAGTATAGTTTTTAGTGCTTGTTGGATTGTTTATTGGTTTTGTTGCTATCTTCTTTCTTTTTTTAAATTACTTTTTTATTTTTTACTTTACTATTTTTAACTTTTTATTTTAATAACTTTATTTTATTTTTTCTTTCTTTCTTTCTTTCTTTTTTTCTCCCTTTTCTTGTGAGCCGTGTGGCTAACAGGGTTTTGGTGCTCCGCTGGGTGTCAGGCCTGAGCCTCCGAGGTGGGAGAGCCGAGTTCAGGACATTGGTCCACCAGACACCTCCTGGCCCCATGTAATATCAAATGACGAAAAGTTTCCCGGAGATCTCCATCTGAACACTAACATCCAGCACCACTCAATGAGCTCACTAGCAAGCTCCAGTGCTGGACACCCCATGCCCAACAACTAGCAAGATAGGAACACAACCCCACCCATTAGTAGAGAGGCTTCCTAAAATCATAAGTTCACAGACACCCCAAAACACACCACTGACGTGGTCCTGCCCACCAGAAAGAGAAGATCCAGCCTCATCCACCAGAACACAGGCACCAGTCTCCTCCACCAGGAAGGCTACACAACCCACTGACCCAACCTTATGTACTGGGGGCGGACACCAAAAATAACAGGAACTACGAACCTGCAGCCTGTGAAAAGGAGACCCTAAATGCAGTAAGTTAAGCAAAATGAGAAAACACAGAAATATGCAGCAGATGAAGGAGCCAGGTAAAAACCTTAAAGACCAAACAAATGAAGAGGAAATACGCAGTCTACCTAAAAAGAATTCAGAGTAATGATAGTAAAGATGATCTAAAATCTTGGAAATAGAATGGAGAAAATACAAGAAATGTTTAACAAGGACCTAGAAGAACTACAGAGCAAACAAACAATGATGAACAACACAATAAATTAAATTAAAAATTCTCCAGAAGGAATTGATAGCAAATAACTGAGGCAGAAAAATGGATAAGTAACGAGGAAATAAAATAGTGGAAATAACTATCACAGACCAGAATAAAGAAAAAAGAATGAAAAGAATTGAGAACAGGCTCAGAGACATCTGGGACAACATTAAATGCACCAACATTCGAATTGACATATAGGGGTCCCAGAAGAAGAAGAGAAAAAGAAACGGACTGAGAAAATATTTGAAGAGATTATAGTTGAAAACTTCCCTTATGGGAAAGGAAATGCTCAACTCCAGGAGGCACAGAGAGTCTCATACAGGGTAAATGCAAGGAGAAACATGCCAAGACATAATCAATTCAAATATCAAAAATTAAATACAAAGAAAAAATATTAAAAGCAGCAAGGGAAAGCAACAAATAACATACAAGGGAATCCCCATAGGGTTAACAGCTGAACTTTCAGCTGTTAGTTCTCTGCAAGCCAGAAGGGTGTGGCTGCACATATTTAAAGTGATGAAAGGGAAAAACCTACAACCAAGATTACTATAGCCAGCAAGCATTCAGATTTGACGGAGAAATTAAAACCTTTACAGACAAGCAAAAGCTAAGAGAATTCAGCACCACCAAACCAGCATTACAACAAATGCTAAAAGAACTTATCTAGGCAGGAAACATAAGTGATGGAGAAGGCCTACAATAACAAACCCTAAACAATTAAGAAAATGGTAATAGGAATATATATATTGAAAATTACTTTAAATGTAAATGGATTAAATGCTCCAACCAAAAGACACAGGCTGAATGGATACAAAAACAAGACTGGTATATATGCTGGCTACAAGAGACCAACTTCAGACCTAGGGACACATACAGGTTGAAAGTGAGGGGATGGAAAAAGATATCCCATGCAAATGGAAATCAAAAGAAAGTGGGAGTAGCAATTCTCATATCAGACAATATAGAGTTTAAAATAAAAACTCTTACAAGAGACAAAGAAGGACACTACATAATGATCAAGGGATTGATCCAAGAAGAAGGTGTAACAATTATAAATATTTATGCACCCGACATAGGAGCACCTCGAAACATAAGGCAAAATGCTAACAGCCATAAAAGGGGAAATCAACAGTAAAACAATATAGTAGGGGACTTTAACACCCCACTTTCATCAATGGACAGATCATCCAAAATGAAAAAAAAAAAAGGAAACACAAGCTTTAATGATACATTAAACAAGATGGACTTAAATGATATTTATAGGACATTCCATCCAAAACAGTAGACTACACTTTCTTCTCCAGGATAGATCATATCTTGGGTCAAAAATCAAGCCTTGGGCTTCCCTGGTGGCGCAGTGGTTGAGAGTCCACCTGCCAATGCAGGGGACACGTGTTCGTGCCCCGGTCCGGGAAGATCCCACATGCCGTGGAGCGGCTGAGGCCATGAGCCATGGCCACTGAGCCTGCGCGTCCGGAGCCTGTGCTCCGCAACGGGAGAGGCCAGAACAGTGAGAGGCCCGCGTACCACAAAAAAAAAAAAAAAAAAAAAAAAAAAAAATCAAGCCTTGGTAAATTTAAGAATATTGAAATTGCATCAAGTATCTCTTCCCAACCACAACACTATGAGACTAGATATGAATTACAGGAAAAAATCTGTAAAAAATACAAACACATGGAGGCAAAGCAATACACTAGTAAATAACCAAGATATCAATGAAGAAATGAAAGACTAAAAGAAAAATACCTAGAAACAAATGATAATGAAAACACGACAACCCAAAACCTATGGGATGTAGCAAAAGCAGTCCTAAGAGTGAAGTTTATAGCAATACAATCCTACCTCAGGAAACAAGAAAATTCTTAAATAAACACCTAACCTTACAACTAAAGCTATCAGAGGAAGAAGAAAGAAAGAAAAAAGAACAACAACAACAACAACAAAAAACCCCAAAGTTAGCAGAAGGAAACAAATCATAAAGATCAGATCACAAATAAATGAATAAGAAATGAAGGAAACAATAGCAAAGATCAATAAAACTAAAAGCTGATTCTTTGAGAAGATAAACAAAATTGATAAACCATTAGCCAGAGTCATCAAGAAAAGAGGGAGAAGACTCAGATCAATAGAATTAGAAATGAAAAAGGAGAAGTCAGAACTGACACTGCAGAAATACAAGGGATCATGAGAGATAACTACAAGCATCTATATGCCAATAAAATGGACAACGTGGAAGAAATGCACAAATTCTTAGAGAAGCACAACCTGCCGAGACCGAACCAGAAAGAAATAGAAAAGATAAACAGACCTATCACCAGCACTGAAATTGAAACTGTGATTAAAAATCTTCCAACAAACAAAAGCCCAGAAGCAGATGGCTTCACAAGCAAATTCTATCAAACATTTAGAGAGAAGCTAAAACGTATCTTTCTCAAACTCTTCCAAACTATACCAGAGGGAGGAACACCCCCAAACTCATTCTACGAGTCCACCATCACTCTGATACCAAATCCAGGCAAAGATGTCACAAAAAAAGAAAACTACAGGCCAATATCTCTGATGAATATAGATAGAAAAATCCTCAACAAAATACTAGCAAACAGAATCCAACAGTACATTAAAAGGATCATACACCATGATCAAGTGGGGTTTATCCCAGAAATGCAAGGATTGTTCAATATATGTAAACCAATCAATGTGATAAACCATATTAATAAATTGAAGGAAAGAAAACATATGATCATCTCAACAGCTGTATAAAAAGCTTTTGACAAAATTCAACATCCATTTATGATAAAAACCCTCCAGAAACTAGGCAGAGAAGGAACTTAGCTCAACATAATAAAGGTCATATATGAAAAACCCACAGTCAACATTGTTCTCAATGGTGAAAAACTGAAACCATTTCCAGTAAGTTCAGGAACAAGACAATGTTGCCCACTCTCACCACTATTATTCAACATAGTTTTGGAAGTTTTAGCCACAGCAATCAGAGAAGAAAAAGAAATAAAAGGAATCAAAATAGGAAAAAAAGAAGCAAAACTGTCACTATTTGCAGATGACATGATACTATACATCCTAAAGGTCCTACCAGAAAACTACTAGGTCTACTCAATGAATTTGGTAATGTAGCAGGATACATTCCTATACACTAATGATGAAAAATCTGAAAAAGAAAATAAGGAAACACTCCAGTTTACCATTGCAACAAAAAGAATAAATTATCTAGGAAGAAACCTACCTAAGAAGACAAAAGACCTGTATGCAGAACACTGTAAGTATGGATGAAAGAAATTAAAGATGCTACAAATGGAGAGATATACCATGTTCTCAGATTGGAAGAATCAACATTGTGAAAATGACTATATTACCCAAAAGAATCTACAGATTCAATGCAATCCTTATCAAACTACCAATGGTATTTTTCACAGAACTAGAACAAAAAAGTTCACAATTTGTATGGAAACACAAAAGACCCCGAATAGCCAAAGCAATCTTGAGAAAGAAAAACGGAGCTGGAGGAATCAGGCTCCCTGACTTCAGACTATACTACAAAGCTACAGTAATCAAGACAGTATGGTACTGGCACAAAAACAGAAATATAGATCAATGGAACAGGATAGAAAGCCAAGAGATAAACCCACACACATATGGTTACCTTCTCTTTGACAAAGGAGGCAAGAATATGCAATGGAGAAAAGCCAGTCTCTTCAATAAGAGGTGCTGGGAAAACTGGACAGCTACATGTAAAAGTATGAAATTAGAACACTTCCTATCACTATACACAAAAATAAAGTCAAGATGGATTAAAGACCTAAATGTAAGGCCAGACACTATTAAACTCTTAGAGGAAAACATAGGCAGAACAGTCTATGACATAAATCACAGCAAGATCCTTTTTGATCCACCTCCTAGAGAAATGGAATAATAAGAGAAATAAACAAAAGGGACCTAATGAAACTTAAAAGATTTTGCACAGCAAGGGAAATCATAAACAAGACAAAAAGACAACCCTCAGAATGGGAGAAAATATTTGCAAACGAAGCAAGTGATAAAGGATTAATCTCCAAAATTTACAAGCAGCTCATGTAGCTCCATATCAAAAAAAAAAAAAAAATCTAATCCAAAAATCGTCAGAAGATCTAAATAGACCATTTCTCCAAAGAAGATATACAGATTTCCAACCAACTCATAAAAGGATGCTCAACATCACTAATCAATAGAGAAATGCAAATCAAAACTACAGTGAGGTATCACCTCACACCAGTCAGAATGGCCATCATCAAAAAATCTATAAACAGTAAATGCTGGAGAGGGTGTGGAGAAAAGGGATCCCTCTTGCACTATTGTTGGGACTATAAATTGATATAGCCACTATGGAGAACAGTATGGAGGTTCCTTAAAATACTAAGACTAGAATTACCATATGACCCAGCAATCCCACTATTGGGCATATACCCTGAGAAAACCATAATTCATAGAGTCATGTAAAACAATGTTCATTTCAGCTCTGTTTACAATAGCCAGGACATGAACGCAACCTAAGTGTCCACTGACAGATGAATGGATAAAGAAGATGTTGTATATATATACAATGGAATATTACTCATCCATAAAAAGAAATGAAATTGAGTTATTTGTAGTGAGGTGGATGGACCTAGAGGCTGTCATACAGAGTGAAGTAAGTCAGAAAGAGAAAAACAAATACCATATGCTAAGACATATATATGGAATGTAAAAAAAAAAAATAATAAGTTCTGTAGAACCTAGGGGCAGGACAGGAATAAAGATGCAGACGTAGAGAATGGACTTGAGGACACCAGGAGGGGGAAGGGTAAGCTGGGACAAAGTGAGAGAGTGCCATGGACATACACTACCAAATATACAAAAGATAGCTATCTAGGAAGCAGCCGCATAGCACAGGGAGATCAGCTCTGTGCTTTGTGTCCACCTAGAGGGGTGGGATAGGGAGGGTGGAGCGAGATGCAAGAGGGAGGAGATATGGGGATATATGTATACGTATAGCTGATTCACTTTGCTATACAGCAGAAACTAACATGCCACCGTAAAACAATTATACTCCAATAAAGATGTTAAAAAATAAATAAATAAAATAAATGTTAGTTTCTTTATTTAACTGTATTTCATCTTGTTTCCATTGCTTGATAATCTCATGCAGGTGCAAAAATGGGAAAAATGATCCCTGAAAATGAATTAATGTTCCACTTTAAGATATTTACATTTTCTTTATCTATTATACGCATAAGATTGAGTAATATAAAATCAGTCTGCCAATAACTTTTCCAGGCTGTATGAGGTAACCATCATTGATACCATGAGTTATATCCCTAGGACTATACTACAAATTTGATTTGGTCAGTTCATTCTAGTGACTTGCAATCCAGTGGGGAAAACATCAACAACAGCCTCCAGTGTTACTGGATTCACTTCCATTACTTTTCAATACATTTAAAAATCTTCAGCCAGTTGTGTTTATGGCAAAGAAAGTGAAAAAAAAGTTACCTATATCAAGCAATTTCCCAAATCTGAGATGTTTTATTTTTTTTCCATTTTATAGTCTGGGAAATTTTTAAAAAATGTACAAAGTTCCATTAAGCTAACATTCAACAAAATCTTTAATGTTGATTTAGTAAACTTACTTTTGTTGGGAGACTTTTTTGATTATTGACTCAATCTAATTACTAGTGATTATTTTGTTTAGATTTTCTATTTTTTCTGAATTAAGTCTTAGAAGAGTACATGTTTCTAGAAATTTATCCACTCTTCAAGGTTGTCAGTTTTTTGGCATGTACGTGTTCATAATAATCTCTTTTGATCTTTTGTATTTTGGTGGTGTCAGTTGTAACTTTTCTTTCATTTCTGATTTTATTTATTTGGGTCCTTTCTTTTTCTTGTTGAGTTTGGCTAAAGTTTTTTCAATTTTGTTTATTTTTTCACAAACAAGCTGTGAGTTTCATTCATCTATTTCAGTGGGTTTTTTTTTTTTAATTCTCTATTTCATTTATGTCCACTCTAATCTTTATTATTTCTTTCCTTCTACAGATATTAAGCTTTATTTGTTCTTTTCCTCTTTTCTCTAGGTGTAATGTCAGATTTTTTATTTGAGATTTTTTTTCTTGTTTCTTTTTTTTTTGCAGTACGCGGGCCTCTCACTGTTGTGGTCTCTCCCGTTGCAGAGCACAGGCTCTGGACACGCAGGCTCGGTGGCCATGGCTCACGAGCCCAGCCGCTCTGCAGCATGTGGGGTCTTCCCAGACTGGGGCACGAACCCGTGTCCCCTGCATTGGCAGGCGGACTCTCAACCACTGTGCCACCAGGGAAGCCCTTCTTGTTTCTTGAGGTAGACCTGTATCACTCTAAACTTCCCTCTTAGAACTGCTTTTGCTGCACCCCATAGATTTTGGAACATTGTGTTTCCATTTTCATTTGTCTCAAGGTATTTGTTTAATTCCCTCCTGATTTCTTCATTGACCCATTTGTGGTATAAACAGCATGTTGTTTATCCTGCACATATTTGTGATTTCCAGTTTTCTTCTTGTAATTGATTTCTAGTTTCATACCATTGTGGTTGGAAAAGATGCTTGATATGATTTCAACCTTCTTATTTTTCTTGAGACTTGTTTGGTCCCAACATGTGATCTATGCTGAAGAATGTTTCATGTGCACTTGAAAACAATGTGTATTCTACTGTTTTGGGGTGGAATGTTTGTATATATCTATTAAGTCAATCTGACCTAATGTGTTGTTTAAGGCCAATATTTCCTTATTGATTTTCTGTTTGGATGTTCTATCCATTGATGTAAATGATGTGTTAAAGTCCCCAATTATTATTGTATTACTGTCAATTTCTATCTTTATGTCTGTTAATATCTGCTTTATCTATTCTTCTCCCTAGGTTAGTGAGCATCCTTATGACTATTAATTTGAACTCTTTATATGGTAAATTGCTTATCTCTGTTTCATTTAGTTCTTTTTCTGAGGTTTTATTTTATTCTTTTATTTGGAGGGTATTCTGTTGTCTCCTCATTTTGCCTAACTCTCTGTTTCTACGTATTAAGTATATCAGTATTGAGTATAAGTATTAAGTATATTAAGTATATCAGTCTCCCAGTCTTGAAAAAGCCACCTTATGTAGAGAAGGTGTCCCGTGGTGCCCAACGGCAGAATCCTTCCTGGTCACCAGAGCCAGGTACTGCAGGGGTCCCCACTGTGTGGGCTGCATGTCTCCTCTTGTGGTTGAGCCGTGATTGCTGTATGCATGTTAGTGGGTGGAATTTTTCCCCAGGCTGGCTGGGTGCATTGCTGTGCTGCAACTTCTGGATACACCCTGGTAAGTGGGGCTGGCCCCTGGCCCAGTTGGATGAGAGGTCCAGCTCTGAGTGCTGCCAGTGCAGTGATGTGCAGACTTGTCCTCCAGAGTAGGAGCCACTTGAGAGGGGTTCTAGTGATGGCCACAGCAGCCCACCTGTGGGACAGGGCAGGAGCCAGTTGGAGGGGCCCGTGGGGTGGGCTGGTTGAGTGGACTGGGCCTTCAGGGGAAAACTGGGGTTGGGGCACATGCTGTTAGCTAGAATGCTGAAGAGTGACAGAAAGGGCACCCACCAGTGGTGAGCTAGTAAGTTGGGAGGACAGTAGTAAAAGAAGAGTGTCCACCAGCACTTCCATGACTAGAGAAAGTAGCACTGGATCCTGCCACTCCAGCACATGCTCTAAAATTAGTCACTGAATCTCCTTTTCATACTACCCAGGTGCTTTTCAAGCTGCTGCCTCTACACTGGGATTTGGAGCAAGTGAGTTTGTATGTGAGTCTTTCAAGAGAAGAGTCACAGTTTCTCACAGCCTTCTGACTCTCCTGGATGTAAGCCCCACTGTTCTTTGAAGCTAGATGTTATGGGGGCTTGTCTTTACAGTGCAGGTACCTCAGGCTGGGAAGCCAGATGTGGAGGGATCTCTGCATTGGTGATATCCCTCCCGCTTGTGGATCACTGCTGTAGGATGTGAGTTCTGACTATGCTACATCTCTGCCCCTCCTACCTATCTTGATGTGGCATTTTCTTTATAACCTTGGTTGTAGAAAACCTGTTCTGCTAGTCTTTAAGTCATTCTCAGAGACAGGTGTTGTATATATAGTTATACTTTTTGTGTGTCCACAGGAGGAGGTGAGTTCAGGATCTTCCTACTTTGCCATCTTGATCTGGACTGCCTCTCCCTCATTTTTAAAGGATTATTTTTTGGGGGGTAGGAAGATATTGAATGCGTTGTTCACAATCTTTTTCTTTAGCACGTAACTATTTCATCCCACTTTCTTTTGGCCTCTGTGGTTTCTGAGAAAAAAATCTATGGTTAATCTTGTAGTCACCTGTTTTGCTAAGTTCAAGGTTTTTCTTTGTCTACGGCTTTTAACAGCTTAATTATGATGTAGTTAGGTATGGATTTCTTTGAGCTTTCCTATTTGGAATTCAATAAGCTCCTATTTGTGCAGATTAAAGTTTTTCATCAATTTGAGACATTTTTCTGCCTCTTTCTCTCATCTTCTGGGACTTCCATTATGCATATGTTGGTATTCTAGATTGTATCCCAGAGATCTCCAAGGACTTGTTTATTTTCTATTTTTTCTGCTCTGCAAGCCAGATAATATCAATTAACCTCTACTGAAATTTGCTATTCTTTCTTTTGCCAGAAAAAAATCTGCTGTTGAGCCCCTCTAATGAATTTTTATCTCAGTTAATGTACTTTTCAAGTACATAATTTCTATCTGGTTCTTTTTAATTTTTTAAAAATAAGTTCTGTCTCTTTGTTGACATTATCTGTTTGGTGAGGAATCATTCTCATACTCTCTTTTAGCTCTTTAGACATGGTTTCCTTTAGTTCCTTAAATTAGCATATTTAAAGTCTATAATAAGTCTAGTAGATGGGCTCTTCTGGGGTGGTTTCTGTTGATTACTTTTTCCTTGTATATCAAGTATGCTTTATCATTTCTTTGCATTCCTCATATATTTTAGTTAAAACATGGATATTTTAAGTAATACAATGTGGCATCTCTGAACACCAGAATCTGCCCCCTTACCAAGGTTTGTTGTTGTTTGTTGCTGCTGCTGTTGGTTTATTTAGTGACTTTCCTGAACTATTTTTCTGAAATTTTTGTCATATGTGGTCTCTGAAATCTCTGTTCATATAGCTTAGTGGCCAACTAGTGATTGAACAGATTTCCTTAAATGTCTGAAACTAATCAGTCTACCATCTTTGCCAGGTACTCTTAGTATTTGTTGGGGGAAGACCATCAATGACAAGGTAGAGAGTTTACATTCTGCCTTAGTCTTCACTTTTTGCTTTCACAGTTCCTCATGATCAGGCAGACACAGAAGTGTAGGCATTCTTGGGTCTTTTATGGGTATGTGCACAGGACTATATATGTACCTAGTCTACTAGCTCACCAGATATTTTGGAGCTTTTCAAAGACCACTATGGATCTATCACTCCCCAACTTTTTCTTTACATGTTTGGTCAGCTTCTTGTTTGCTCCAACTGTTGTTACACCTCAGACAGCTGCAATGCTACTGATTGTTTTGATAAATGCCCTGGAAAAAAGTTGGTTGCAGTCAGTGAGTTCTGAGTCAGGTCAAATAATGGCAAACTCTGTGAATGGTGGTTTCCAGGGAAATGGTATGAAAATTTTCATGAAATTTTCATGAAAAATCATGAAAATTTTCTGGGAATGGGACTCTGGGGAAACTCAAAACTGTTTACGCTTTCTAGTGGCTGCTATGCTTCTGTTTTTTCTGACTATGATAATTGCAAGGTTGCTCATTTTTATGAGAGCCATACAGCAGGGGAGTGGGGGCTAAAATGACACAAAGCTCACTGTTATTACTAAGATTCGTCCATTTTTCTTGAGTGAATGCTCCTCATATTGCCACAAGCCTTTGGTTGATTTCCACAGTTGAGTTTGACAATTTTTGCTAGTTCTCATTGCTTTTATGGATAAGTAGGTTTTGGGGGGTGCATATTCTGCCTTTTGTGTTGACATAACTTCTCTGGGTGGTTCAATTTTAATCCACATGGCTTCATTTAGAGTGGCTGGGTCTGGAATATCCTCTTTCAAGTTGGTCTGTCATTTGGATTTACTATGACTTCTCTCCTCTTTTTTTCCCCATGTCTTTTCATGACCCAGAACCCTCTCTACATGGCTTAGGCCCTCCTCACAGTATGATGGCACCACAGTGTTTTATGCATGATGACATGCTCTTACAGTACCAAGTCAAAAGCTGTCAGCCCTCTTAAATGAAATATAGTAACTTCTACCATAGTTTATTGGTTATATACAGTTACAGACTAGCTCAGACCCAAGAGACTCTACATTTTACTAGAAGAGCACCAAATAATTTGTGGTACTCCAAAAATTTGCCACATGCACGTTACCTATTTTATCTTCACAAAATTTTATGGAATACATATTGTTATTCTCACTTTACAAATACTAAAACTGAGACTAAGTTAAAATATACAGTAAGTATAAAGCAGTGATATGAATCTGTGATGTCATACTAACTCTAAAATTTGTATCCTTCAGCGATTACATAAGTACACAAGCATTTTTCCTAAATCTTTTTCACAGAACCATAGTAATTAGAAATTTTCTGAAAAAGAAAAGAGATGTGAAATAAAATGTTTCAAAAGCAAAAATAAAAATCAGTATATTTGAAACCCTTTTTAGAGACTTAAAATGTATATTTTCATATAAGGTTTTTTCTCTGCAAAGTAAGTTTTCTGTAAATAACTGTTATTATACTCTGATGGAAAATTCAAGGAACACACTTTTGGGACAGACTTAGTAGATGATCACTCTTAATGTTTACTGAATGACTTTAAGGCGGTCAACCATCAGCAAGTGTCACTGAACTTTCAAGGCTTGAGTAAACTGTTACATTTCTAGACAAGAAGTTGAATCATGTGCTTTAAACAAGGAGGTGGGTAGGATTATGCAGATGCAGGTATTGTTCATTTACCTAGTAAGTACAGCAGAGCTCAATTGTGGAAATGGGTTGTTTTATTTGGTGACATGTACCATAGCATTTAAGAATATGGAGGTAAGACCACAATTGACACTTTTCAGATCTTGGCTCCTCCTCTGAGTATAAGTATAGCATTTGCTAAATTGTTTACACTCTATGCCTTTGATTCCTTAATGTAACACGAGGGCAAAAATAATACTTTACTGAATTTTTAAAGTTGAAGGAGGAAATGCCTACAAAACTCTTGGCATATTGTAGGTAGTCATTAACTTTATATGAGAGTAGTAATTACAAATTTGTGGCATTCAAAAGTCTAACAACAGTCTGTTGTGTTTATAACACAATTAGCCAGACACAGTAAAGTCAATAAACTAAAGCCAGGACTTTTTTTAAAGCAGATCTCAACAAGTAAACACAGAGAATGGTAAAGGAGGTTCCTTGCTGGCCTTACACATTTTAAGATATGTTTCATAGATCAAGAGAACACAAATAACAAACACTGGCAAGGATGTGGAGAAAAGGGAACCCTCCTACACTGTAGGTGGGAATGTAAATTGGTGCAGCCACTGTGGAAAAAAGTATGGAGGTTTCTCAAAAAACTAAAAATAGAACTACTCTATGACCTAGCAATTCCACTCCTAGGTATATATATCCAAAAAAACCCAAAAACACTAATTTAAAAGATACATGCACCCCAATGTTCATAGCAGCAATATTTACAATTGCCAAGTCATGGAAACAACATGTGTCTATCAACAGGTGAATGGATAAAGAAGCTGTGGTATATATGCACAATGAAATACCACTCAGCCATGAAAAAGAATGAAATTTTGTCATTTGCAGCAACATGGATGGACCTGAAGAGATTTATGCTAAGTAAAATAAGTCAGACAGAGAAAGAGAAATACTATAGGAGACTACTTACATGTGGAATCTAAAAAATACAAAAAAAAACCCAAAAACCAAAACCCCCAAACAGTGAATATAACATAAAAGAAGCAGACCACAGGTATATAGAACAAACTAGTAGTTACCAGTGGGGAGGAGGTGGAGGGGCATTATAAGGGTGGGGGAGTGGGAGGTACAAACTATTGGGTATAATAGGATAGGCTCAAGAATGTATTGTACAACACAGAAAACATAGCCAATATTTTATAATAACTGTAAATGGAAAGTAACCTTTAAAAATTGTAAAATATTAAAAGAAATGGGGGAAAAAAGCCTTTTGATCACTATTTTCCTTAGTGATAATGTCTCAGAAATTTCTGTCATTGTATTCACATAATTTTTCTTCCTATCATTAAATATTGATTTAATATATTTTCTAAAAAAAGGACCTGCTTTCTCTGCATGTCTACAGGGATAAATTGAAGAGTTGAAATGACAGAATAGAGCCGACTTTTTTCATATTTATAATACCCATATAAGTCTCAGGTTGTGTTCAGACTAATCAAGTGTTTTTCTTTTTTTAAAAAATCCAATATAGATTGAATTTATTCACACCTAAAATATATCATTGAAAAAAAGAAGGATAAGTTGCAAACTAATATGGACATGTGTTTTCAATAAAAGTAAAAGATATATATTAAAATCTGGAGAAATATGCATCAAACTATTCAAAGTGTTGTGTCTTTGTGGGCAATTGCATAAAATTCCCTCTGCTATACATTTCTGAGGTATTTATGTTTTTAACAATTATGTGGATACTTTTGTAAGTTCAGAAGAAAAAGCTGATTTTAAAAATTGAAATTTGTTCAGTTAACAAACAATTTAGAAAAAAATTAAAATTGAATTGCATGAATTCAGATATTAGCTAGCTGCACCCTCCAAGTGCCCAAATAACTTCTCTGGTTAAATCCAAATGTTTTTTCCAAGACTTTGAGAATAAAAGCATACTGTTTATGTCCGATTATTAAAGAATAAATTTTAAATTTCATCTTTATTATTATATACAATTGGAAATACAGACACCTCAAAATAACCATATTTAAAAATTTGTTAGTAAATATTTTGTGAATCATATGCCTCTTGGGAATAATTAGGCAATATAAAGTTTCTTTAGTTAGAAAACATGGTGTAGTGCCTTCAAATAAAGATAATTCAAGTAACTGGTGGAAATGTTTATTATTTTAAACATTAAGTTGAGAAACTTATATTTGCCTATTTCCTACACACAAATGGTTATGGAATAACAGAAATGAAAGAGAACTGCTTAAGACAATTGGTTGAGTTCTATAAAATTTGTCTGAAAATGATCCATTTGCTCCTAAATATTAAAGGCTTATAAATTCAACAATTTAGCAATTTTGCTTCAATTAAATGAGCTTGCAAATTTCCATGTCATTTTAATTCATGTCAGAAATGCTCGTGATAATGAAAGTTTAAAAAAATCCAGTGATAAAATAGTATTTGGAACATCAAACACATTTATTGCTTGCAATAAAAATATGGCATCATATAAAATTCAGTGAATATATTAAAAAGGCATCTTATTTATTATAACGATTAAAGTAGCAAAAGCTTAATAACTAATAAACCCTGGCAGAACTTTGTTTTCCAATAAATTTTTTGATAAAAGATAATTTTGATAAGAATGTTCTCCATGAAATACCTACAATGACAGCTATTTATTGTATTTAGTAAGTGATGAAAAATACATTTTCTTATACATAAGTAGCTTAAAATTTCTTGATAAATTTTAGCCAAGTCCAATTAAAGGTTTCTAATTAAAATTGTGTAGATAGGAAGGAAATTAATGGCTTCGTTTGAATTTATTTCATCAGCAAGTGTACTGGATATAATTGCAAGGCCAAGAAGAAATCATCAAAATTATTCTTTACCCTGTTGATTTCCTGTTATATCACTTCATTTCAGAACCTTCGTTTTTCCAAATTTAAAGGAAAATAGAAGTAGCTAAATATAAGACGTTAACCTAGGAGCCTATTTTTCTCTGTCACTATTAACTAGAGACAACATGTATTGAACAAAATAAAGGTTAAGTTTCAATTAAGCATTCTAAATATATTTAGTGAGATATTGGAAAAGCTCATAATGCTTCTACCTACACAATTTACCAAAAGCCCTGAATAAAGTAAATTATAACAGAAGCCAAAAGAGTGCTCAGATGCCTTACTGCATCATGTGGCTTTCCATGGTGAATTATGATTGCCCTTACATTAAATACAGTTGTTTCTAGGAGAGGGAAAAAATATGTATTCCAAAAATAAATAAATGAATAAATCTGTTTCATAATTGTTGCCAACATTGCAGACAAACTCTTTGAGGGAATGGCTGAAAGTAAAGCCTCATACATACTTACTTTCTCCTCCCCAGATTCATATGCTCTTTCCGGAGGCTAAAACTATGTGGAACCAGGTCACTGACTTGTTACATTCAAGTCCATTTTTGCAGCTAGCGTACTAGAGGTTTATTTGTTGCCAAAACTGGAGAGATTAATCTATGGCTTTAAAATCAAAACAAAAACACAGCACTAAAATACAGACTGAGGAGGACAATTCTAAAGAGGAAATGGAGATCATCCCATGGTCCTGGAGCAAACCATTGTTTCTCTCTGCTTCTCTACTTTGAGAAAGACACCTGACAATGGCTTGAGCACAATTTTCTGATTCCTAACTGTGAGAGCTGTCTTGGCATGTCTTTTTTTCCAACTAAACACGTCATGGTCTGAAACAGGTGTTGGGAGCTCAGCTGCCACTCATGGAGTGCTGTGCCAAGGCTTCATTAACATAATAGTCTCTGAAACCCTGGCTGAGCAAAGACCCTCCCCCAGGTTGCTTTAGGTCTGTGTCTCTGCCACTCCCGAAATTGCACAACTCAGTAATTTTGGTAAAAATATCCAACAATTTAGTGAGAAAAAAAGATCCAGAGAGTTATTTGGCATCATGTATTTGTTCAACTTCCTCTCTCGCTCTGAGGAAGGTTCTGTGATTATCATTTTAGGTGTGTGCAAACTAAGTTTGGAGAAGTTAAGTCACTCGCCTGAAGTCACATAAGTAAACAGAATGACAGCCAGGAATCTAATCCCCTACAAGTCTAATTTTAATACCTACCCTCTGCTCAATATATTTTATTGCCATAATTAAAAGCAATTTGTGTGTGTGTGTGTGTGTGTGTGTGTGTGTGTGAGAGAGAGAGAGAGAGAGAGAGAGAGAGAGAGAGAGAGAGAGAGTTTTTTCTCTTCCTCATGTTTGGAACAATTTACTTTTTATAACATCTATCTTTATGATTTAGTGAATTTAACTTTTAGAAAATGTGTTTATACTTGGAATCCTTGAGTCACCAGCTTTCAAAGATATCTGTTTAGATGTGGCAATTAATGCTCTAACACACTGTGGTGGATTTATATTTTGTCAACTTAGCCAACCTGGAACAATGTTTTCCAGATTCTCCCATATATATATATATATATATCTATAGATATATATATATAGATATATATATATATATATAGATATATAGATATAGTATCTGGTTAACGTGGGCCGAAAGACACAATTTACATGAGATTTGAAAGGCAGAAGTTCAGGAAGCAGATATATTATATATAGTGTGTATATATAAATATGTATATATGTATATTTTAATTGACTTTACTTTTTAGAGCTGCTTTAGGTTCACAGCAAAATTGAGTGAAAAGAAGAGATTTCTCCTAATACCCTTACCCCAATACATGCATAGCTCCTACACCACTAACAACATACTGCCCTGGAGTAGTACATTTATTGAAATTGATGAATCTACATTGACACACAAATACCACCCAGAGTTCACAGCATACATTAGGGTTCACTCTTTGAGTTATACATTCTATGATTTTGGACAAAAGTATAGTGATGTGTATTGACCAGTATAGTATCCTACAGAGTAGTTTCACTGCCTAAAAATCCTCCACGTTTCACCTATATGTCACTCTCTCACCACTAACCCTTGGCAACCACTGATTTTTATTTTTTTTTTACTGTCTCTATAAGTTGCCTCCACATATTTTTTACACTCAGATAGTTGGTGCAGGTTATGACGATTGTTATAGCTCTCACAAGCTGTAGCATCTTTTCTATCTTACTTTCTGGAGTGGGACAGAAGCAGGATTCAGCTCCTTCAGTTTGTGCCATATTGCCTCCTTCAGTTTCTCTGACTCCTGGGACAGATGTGTGTTTAGTTCTGAGAAGAAGGGCAGCAGTTTCTCCTGCAGGTCACACCTCTTTACAAAGTTGGAGCTCAGAGCTGGTGAGAGCCTCACATTGGTTTCAGTCTATCCTTATAGTCTCCTGTTTGTCCATGCTTTTCCTACATCATGTCTTTCTTTTCTCCCAAACTGCCTGCCCCGTGGATTTTAGACCCTAGCACCACACACAGAGGCAACAGTTTTACATAGACTTTTTAACCAGCTCTCACAACTGAAGAACATAAGATCAAATCCATATAAATCTCCTACTGAATGGAGTGGGGGTGGAAGAGAAGGAGAAAGAGAGAGAGCTCTCCCCCAGTGATTTCACTTCTCTGATTGTTCCTTGATTTATACAAAGTTTATTCATCTCCCCCTTCCCCATCCTCACCTCCACCATATATTTTGGTTGGTTTTGTCACTATTCTTGTTTGATCTATACATACAACTGATTATTTTCTATTTAGCTTATTCCTCTCAGAGGATTCAATTATTTGTATGTTGATTCTCCTTCATCTTCTATTTCTGTTATTGTTTTCTCTAACACTGTAAGCATGCCTTCTTTTTTTTTTTTTTTTTTTGCGGTATGTGGGCCTCCCATCGCCATGGCCTCTCCCGCTGCGGAGCACAGGCTCCGGATGCGCAGGCCCAGCGGCCATGGCCCACGGGCCCAGCCGCCCCGCGGCATGTGGGATCCTCCTGGACCGCGGCACGAACCCGCATCCCCCGCACCGGCAGGCAGACTCCCAACCACTGCACCACCAGGGAAGCCCCAGCATGCCTTCTTTTCAATTTTATTTCATTCTATTTTCTGAAGGTGACCTTATTTATTCTTGCTATGTTTTGGAGTGCTTTTCATTTTGGTCCTTCCAATGTGACTTTTGCTTTCATAATGTTACTGTTTATCTCTTTCATTTCTTCACTAATCCCTTTCAGCTTACTTTTTATTTTCTAATTCTGTTGTGTTTTTTTCCTCTCCTTTGAACACTCTGAAATTCTAATTTTCATTATTTTTCAGACACTTTAAGTCATATTTATATTCATAACTCATAATTTAAATCTGCTTTGCTACATACACTTCATGAGCTGAATTGCTTTTCTCCCATCAGCTTTTCATGTAAGGAAACTTACATAGTTTCTTTGTATTTATTGTGGTGGTTACTCATTTTTACATGAGAGTACTTTTTTTTTTTCTGGACCAGATGATTTTTGAATAATGTCAGGGAGTAGGTGGGAATTCGAGTTAGATCAGCATCTTGGATTTTAGTCTATTGTTTCAAACACATTCTCAGAAATAATCTATTCCATAATATATCTCTAGTCTCGCCTTGGTCAGAGTGCAACCTGATTTGTTAAAGGTCCTTCTCCTGATTTAGACTGATTGCCATCCACTTTTAATTGGCACACTGTCACAGTGATATTCTGATTCCTGTCATGTTGTCTTATCTATGCTTCCTCACTTGGCCCTTGACACTTCCATACTATGGTGTTTTGGAGGGCAAAGTTCAGGGAAGGCTCTAACAGTACAATTAGTACTTTGATATTCAGTGAAAGGAATTTCTTTTCCTCCTAAAGATGGTAAATATACTTTGGGAGAACTTTGAATAGTTGATCTGAAATATTCACAAATAAAATCATGGTATTTTTCCTTGTCTAGTTGTAATTTTCAAAGCATTTTTAGCCTTTTCTTGATTGTGATTCAGCACTATTTTTATTTTTAATTTTATGGAAAATCTCATTTACTTTTTTCTTCTCCTCTGTCCTTTTTATTATCAGTTGTTTTGAAAGATGAAAGCTAGAGAGAGATTCTCTTTACTTAAAAGCAGTTACTTAAGTCCTTCAAACAGCAGTTTCTGCTCCTTTGAACCCAATTAGACTGAAAACCAACAAAATTAGGAGCTCAAACTACAAGAGACTAGACTCTGAAATCAAAGGTTATGATATGCCTGGAGATAAATTGCTTGACATGTCTAGAGCCTCATTTCATACTTCAGATTGTTGGTTAGGATCCTGCTTTCATCCAACCCAAACACATGGCTACTAAACTGGTCCATCACAGAGTAGTTCATGGGGACCTGAACCAAATGAGGATGTTGCCATCACCCTGAGGGATATCATCAGTGTCTGGAATCTTCTGTTCACATATCTTATGAATTTCATCATTACACCTTGAAGATTTACACCAGTACGGGTTGAACAGAACTTTGCCAATTGGAAATTGTGACTTAGCCTGCTTGTCAGCATCTTTGGAAAGACCAATTCTATAGCCAAGTGTGTCACTTAGTCCTGGTCTATTCACTCCTCCCTGACTTCATTAGCTATTTTCTGAGGTTCCTGGAATGTCCTGCATTAAACCTAAGCAAGCTATATCAACCCTACTGTAATGGGGAAAATCAGTATCAGAGTTATAATCTTATATACAATAATAGACACCAAAGGTGGAGAGCAAATTCTCTACTGCAACAGTGTCACTCCTGATGAGAAGAAAAATGAACATGATAAGTCCAGTTTGCTATCCCTTGGTACAAGTCAATTCAGCTATATCGTTTCTCATGAAAAGCTTAGGCATCAAATCTCTTCTACAATGCTACTGGCTAACCTAGTCCCTTGTAACTCCAGTATTACAATTGCCTCTTTTTCTTCTAGTTATAAGGATAATACAATAGAGGTCTTTAATCAGTGAATCTCATTTGCTTATAAAAGCATTTGAATGGCATTACATTGTTTGTATACACTCACATATATTATCCTATATAATCTGATTTAATGGAGACTGTCTGAAATACACAATGCTTACATACTCACAATAAGCCTTATGGGAAGCTCAGAGAGGATTTCCATTAGCTTATTTAATGTATAACTATTTCAGTGAGAAAGAATGCTGTGACAATATATACACTTGTCCATTACTGTGAATTAAAAATAATTATTATTATTTACTAGGATAAGTGATAAACCTGATATTCAAGTTCTGATTCTGCCATATGTTATACAATTGATTTTGCATAATTTATCTAATTTCTCATCCCAAGTTTCTTTCATGTTAGTATCGCCTGACTCAAGGGTTGTATCAGTCATTAAAGGAGAATGCTTTGCTTAAAGAATAACCATCTTTTAGCACTGTATCATTTAGCATGTGTAAATCAAACAGCTTGAGAAAGTCAGAAAGTCTTCATGGAGGAGGTGCTATATGAGCCAGATATTGGAGGATTAGTATGATGTATCCAAATGTAGAACTGTAGAAAGGGGATTGCAGAGAGAAGAGTATGTGCAAAGACATAAAAGAGTGATAAGAATGGATAAATTGGAAAATTAAACAATTGGGTGTGAATTAATCAGACTGTAGTGTATATTCAGAAGGAATGAGGAGGTAGAGATTGGAGAAGTAGACGGTCATAATGATACCTTACCCCATGTTTATTGTTTTAGGTGATTTTTACAGATTGTGCTCAAATGTTATTCTATTTTTAATTCATTAGTTTTGTATTGAGTCACTTGCATAATTGCAATCTGGTGATTTGTGTGTGTTTTTTATGTGTGTGTGTTTTATTGTTCTACAGTTGGTACTTTTGTTTGCTACAATTCAAAGATGTAGAAGGAATACTGTAGCTAAGTAGCTCTATGCACTATATAGTTGGATCTTGCATTCTCCCTTAAAAAAACAAAACAAAAAAAACCCAATCTAATAATCTCTGCCTTTTAATTGGGCTGTTTTGACTATTTACATTTACTGTGATTATTGACAAAGTTTGGTTTCAATATAACATCTTGCTATTTGTTTTCTATTTATGACATCTGCTATTACTCCATTTTTTTCTTTTATTGCTTTCTTTTGGGTTAAGTACGGTTTTAATAATTTCATTTTACTTCTTTTGTTAGTGGTTGTTTTGGAGATGACAGTATACATTTTTAATATCATAAGTCTATTTTAAGTGATATTATACCACTTCAGTATATTAAAAAATTACAATGGTATACTTACTTTACCATCTTTTGTTCTAGTTTTTATTTCACTTCCACATGTATTATAAACTATACTATGTATTGTTACGTTTTTGCTTTAATCAGTCATTTTTAAATACCCTTTAAAAATAGGAAAAATATTATATATTTACATACAAATTTCCCATTTCCTTTGCTTTCCATTCCTCTGTGAAGATCTGGCTTTCTATATGACATCATTTCCCTCTGCCTCTAGGATTCACTTTAACATTTCTTTGGTGTACGTCTGCTGGTGATGAATGCTTTCTGCATAATTATGCCTGAGGAGTCTTTATCTTGTCTTCATTTCTGAAAGATATTCCTGCTCTGTACAGATTTCTACATTGATAGACTTCTCTTTCAGTACATACTTGGAATATGCAGCTTTAATGTCTTCTGGATTGCTTTGTTTCCTATGAGAATTCTTCTGCCATTCTTATATTTGCTCCTCTGTATGTAATGTGTCTTTTTCTTTCCCCCCTCAGACTGCTAATAATATATTTTCTTTAACATTAGCTCCCAGAAATTTGATTTTGATATGCCTTGGTATAATTTTCTTTATATACTGTGTGCTTGGGGATGGTTGTGATTCTTACATCTATGTCTAATTTTTATAAAATTTTAAAAAAAAGCAATAAATCTTCAAATTTTTTTTCTGTTGCTCCTTCTCCCTATTCTCCTTCAGGACCACAATTACATGTACATTAGGCCATTTGAAGCTATACCACAGCTCAATGATGGTCTCTTTATTTTATTTTTTTCTGTTTCATTTTATTATTTTTAAAAATTTTTATTATTTATTTAATTTATTTTAGGCTGTGTCAGGTCTTAGTTGTAGCATGTGGGGTCTTTCATTGCAGTGCAAGGGCTTCTCTCTAGCTTGGGCGCACGTGCTCCAGGGCTCTGTAGTTTGCAGCACGTGGGCTCTCTCACTGAGGTGAGCAAGCTCAGCAGTTGTGGCGCGTGGGCTTAGTTGCCACGTGGCACGTGGGATCTTAGTTCCCTGACCAGGGATCAAACCCAAGTCCCCTGCATTGTAGGGTGGATTCTTTACCACTGGACCACGAGGAAAGTCCCCTGTTTCATTTTCAATAGTGTCTATTTCTATGTCTACAATTTTACCAATCTATTAATCTCTTACTGGTCCTTCTTAACATTCCAGCTCCACTTCCTAAACTCTGGGCATCCACTGGGCTCTGCCTTAGTTTCTTCCTCCTTTACTGCTACCTAGAAACACTCTCCAGATACTAAACTGCTATGTTGTAGGACTCACTTCACTTGTTTCCACTCTCTCCAGGAGCTGCTGCCCTGTACTGCACAAAGCTCAATGCTGAAAACAATTATCTCACATTTTGTCCATTTTTTTTAGTTGTTTTTGGTGGAAGGGTAAATACCTTGACTGGAAGTGGAAGTACCATTTTAAACCCGTTTAATATAAATAAACAAGTTGGTTAACAGTAAAAGAATGGAAAAACAGACACCATCCCTACATTAATCGATACAAAACTGGAGGACCCTATGTTGATGTCAGACCAAATAGATTTCAGAACAAAGAATATTACCTGGGATAAAGAGGGTTATTGTTTGATGATGAAAAAAATCAATTCAATACAATGATGTAGCAATTGAAACATTTATTTGGGTTCGAAACAACCCAAATTTCCATCAACAGTGAATGCATAAACAAATTATGCTGTGGGATATTATTCAGCAACAAATATAAATGAACTATTGATACATGCAACAACATGGATGGATTTCAATATAATTATGTTGAGTGTAAAAAGCCAGGCCAAAAAACCCTACATACTCTATGATCCCATTTATATGAAGTTCTAGAAATGAAAATTAATCTTCAGTGACAGAAAATACAGCAGTATTTGTCTGATGATGTGTGGGTAGCGGAAGTCAGAGGGAATGACAAAGTGGCAGTGGGGGAAGGGTGACTATTATGTTCATTATCTTGATTGCAGTGATGATTTATGTCTGTATACATATATCAAAACTCATCAAAATGTGCACTTTATATTGGACCCATATATTAATTACACCTCAATAAACCTGAACAAAAATGTAAAACAAATACGGAAACAGATTCAGGATTCCACATATCTGTGTATTGCCCCACCTCAGCTCCCTACTGGCAATTTCAATAATTCAGAATCATTATGAAAAAACGACTTCACTCGTTCTTTCAACAAATACTTATGGATTCCTACAATGTGCCAGTCCCCACTTCAGTTGCTGGAAATAAAATGGAAACAAGGTACACAAGGTCTCCAGACTCATGAAGATTACATTTTGTTGGAGAAGGAAGACAAAATCAAGTAAACACAGAAAAATAATTATAATGAATGATAGACAGAATACAGTATTAGAGAATAACAGAGGGACCTGCATTACAGTGATCAGAGGGAGGCTCCTCTGAGTAGATGACATTTGAGTTGAGCCCTGATGTTTGAGGAGTCATTCAGACAAAGATACTGGAAAAAAAAATTCCAAATTCCAGGTTTAGGGCCAGAATGTATTAAGGCTTGCCCATGAGACTAAGCTAGGCTTGTTCCAGAAATTGAGAGGTCATTATGACTACATCTCTAGAAGCAACGCATACAAGATACTCATTCTATGCTCATCTTTTCACTTTAATTTTGCAGCCTCAGGCCCTCCTCTCAGAGCCACCTAATAAGCATCTCTAGTAACCTTTATAATTTCTTCCAAAGCATACATTCCAAGCTTAAGAAAAAAAATCACTGTGAAAAACTGGAAAAAGAAAGAAGATTCTAAATCTTTGAAATATTAATGAAGCCACGTATATTGGAAGAGAGATGTTCTTGTTTGTAATCATTTTTGCCACACCTTGCTTTACAAACTTAGCTTAAACTGGGGGCAAAGATTATTTCATTGAAGGAAGATTCCTCTGGAATTAGTGCCACTCATATTTCTATAGAGCATCAGAGCCGATATCAGAAAGAATAAAACAGAGAGGGAAAGAAGGTAGAAAAGAAGGAAAGAGGGAGGGAAGAAATGGAACATCAAGAATAGGATTAAAATTATAAATTTACTTTAAAATATATCTTTCAATATTGCCTATAATGGGACTTCCCTTTTGGTGCAGTGGTTAAGAATCCTCCTGGCAATGCAGGAGACACGGGTTTGAGCTCTGGTCCAGGAAGATCCCACATGCAGTGGAGCAACAAAGCCTGTGTGCCACAACTACTGAACCTGCGCTCTAGAGCCTGAAAGCCACAACTACTGAGCCCGCATGCCACAACTACTGAAGCCCACATGCCTAGAGCCCGTGCTCCGCAACAAGAGAAGCCTGCACACCGCAACGAAGAGTAGCCCCTGCTTGCGGCAACTAGAAAAAGCCCGCGTGAAACAACAAAGATCCAACGCAGCCAAAAAATAAATAAACAAATAAACTTATAAAAAAATATTGCCTATAATATTTACCTTGTCATTACCTTTTCAGGAAGTGTTAGAAGGTGACAACAGTGTAAAAATAGCAGTCTCTCTATTCTCTATATCAACATGAAAGAAGCATCATGAATCCTAAAAATATCGGTACTCATCTCACTAGAATAATCACAGATTCTTCATTTGTGAACATGTTATATGAAAGATGAGGATGCTAAAATTGTTTGCCAGTTCTATAAGGTACAACTCAAGGATGCCAGGGGAATATTAACTAATGTAAAGTGATCAAAGTCCAAAGGTTGCCTTCAAGGAGTGGAAATAATGATTATAAATATGTGTCCTAGCTGCAAGGAAGCAGGATCTGCAAGACCAGCAGGTTTGACTTCAAAAGCAACACAAAGATTAATAAAACCGAGGAACTTTCCTAAAGAGAAATGAAACTACCAGATGGGTAATTTCTAAATAGTTCCTATATGTGCTTTCATTTGGTAAAACTTGGTCTTGAATATTGCTCAAATCTAAATCAGGTGAACTGTGGTGACAAGGCAGTTACCAAGGGAGAAATTTCTAAAATAGCCATGTTGCCTTCTTTTGAAGTTTCCCTTAGGGATTAATGCCATAAGAGCCTTCTGTCCCTGTTAGCTCAGCAGGGACAGCAGTTTGGAATTAGCCAATTAAGCTGGGCTGACCCAATGGTCAATGGTCATTGGACTGATGGTTCCCAGTCAAAAGTGGTTGGAGGGAAAGTGCTGGCTGGTGTTATAGAAACCACAGGACTGCTGACATCAGAGAATAAGGAAGAACAAGTTGGAGTCTCCACAGGTATCAAAATAAACATAGATGATGATGGCAAGTATGAGGAACCAAAGAGAAGCCAAATGGTCCTGGCTCCACCACTGCACTTTGAACGAACACGTCACATAGAATCATGCATATCTTTTTCACATCTGAAACAAGGCCACGTTTTCCTACTTGGCAGTTACATTGTGAGGATTAAATAAGATAAATAATAGAAAAGGACACTGTAAATTGTAAAGCTCACACAGATGTTAGCTATTGCTGTGGCAATACAGCAGGATGGCACAGTGTTCTCTTTCCCATTGCATTACTGTGAGGAAAAGGTTTTGGCTCCAAATAAATCTGGATGGCAACATAGTTTAAGTCAAGTGGTACAGTGGCAGAAAAACAACAGCTGGTTGTCTCTATTAGTCTCTTCCACTGTTTTCTTCAGTACTGGGTTTCTATCACACATAATATAGCCCCTAATTATCAAACAGTATGTGGCTTGGAAGGGCTCAGTGGTTTGTGAAATAAAAACCTTCCTGAAGACTCACTATGGTCATAAGCTCAAATGGATCCAGAGGGGCCTGTCGAGTTGGCGATACATGCTTTAATAAACTTTTAATTGGCTTTTTCTTGAAAGAACTGGATTCTTATGTCTCATTGAGCAAATAAGACTCTGAAAAGAACTGTGGCCACACACACACACACAAAATGCATGTTAAGAGAAAGAGTGTAAAGAAACCTGCCAGGGTGAGTTATAAGAGGTTAACATGGCAAGAAAACTAGATAGAGCCCTTGGGATTAAGACTTGAAAGAAATCATGCCATGGGCAATTATGAATTTTTATATAATTGGGAGCCCAAAGCTTCAGCACTGTAACATTTCTGAGGCTACAATAGATATTTTGCCTTAACCATAATTCCTGTGTGATGTTGGGAGATACAAGGTGAAAACTGACAGAAAAGCTGGTTTAGTACACACAATAACCCAGTATCTATTATTTGCCCCTGTGTATTTTCTCTAGGAAACTTTTATTACTAAATACTAATGTCAATGAAAGAAGGCTTGGGTGATATTCACCTATCACATTTCATTCATTTAAACACATTTTGAGCACCTATGTACTAGACCATGTGTGCTTTATTCAGTGGTTTAAATATAATAGTTTCCTACAGTAAAAACAGACAGAAGATATCATAGCAGATTTTAGAGAAAGAGCTGATTTTAGACGTAATTTCTATTGTTACTTTGTCTTGGGCTCACAGTTAACAAATGTGGAATCTGGGTGTGAAGTCAACATTCTGACTCAAGTCCATTCACATAACCACTAAGCTATACTTCTTCTCACATATTCTGAGAAATACTAAAGACTCTCTTAGTGTGTGAACCAATCAGAATTATCCCCATCAGGAAGCCATAGCCAAGTATAGTTATAAGTCATGAAGTCACCAATCGACAAACATTCACATAAACCCAGTTTTCTTGTAGGAAGGCAATTTGTGAAAGAGGAACCTATGAAAATTCAGCACTGTTAAAAATCACCAGCATATGGCTAATTATGCAAGAGAAGCTATACCTCAAGGATGTTATGAGCTTAAAATCAGAATTGCTCCTTTCTAGTTGTGTGCCTTCAGACAGTGCACTGCTGCAGGCTTCAGTTTGTTCTTGTTTAACATGAGAGAACACCTTAGTTAATCATAAAGTAAAATATTCATATAAGTTATAAGTAAATAATTTTAATATAAGATACGAAGGGCTAAACAGATGTAGGTACAAATAGAGTAATGCAGTAGCTTAAAAACAGTCGGCATGGGTTTGTTGCAAGTATGAAAATACCCAGATAAAAGTGACTTTAAAGATTTATTTTTCCTTTGTAACAAGAAGTGTGGAGCCGGGTGGCACCTGGATTGGTTGAGTGGCTCAATAATGGCAGTACTCTGAATGGATTTCTCTTGAGATTGTCTCAATCTCCCCATCAGAGTGGTAAATTGGCTACAGCAAATACATATCTGCATCTCAGTTCTACAGCTAAAGCTGGAAGGAAGGGGAAGGGACTTTCCTTACACATATAATTACCATGGTGGAAATGCTTCCTAGCAGATTTCTCCTCCCGGCCTGTTGTCCAGGAGATGGTCACATAGGTATATACTCTAGTGATAAAGAAGGTAAGCAAGCACTTACCTGGAATCTTCAGTGTGTTTAAACTGGCCCTACACTCAAGGAACAAAGGTGGAATAACAGCTGTTGGAGAGGCTATTGAAGCTCTGAGATAGGAAGGAGGCACTCTTGATTCATTGAATTGCAGAGGCAAAGGCATAAGTGGAAAGGAATCATGAAGGCAGGTGGTGGTAGTGGTGGAATACAGGAAGATAAATATTTTGATTTGATTGGATTTGTGGGGAATTTTAAGGAAAACTGCAGAATATTTTTCTTTCAGTTACCAGTTGTTAATTTCTTTTCATACATATGAGGTACATATGTACCTGTAGCCAGATCATGGAAGACCTTAAATTTGATGTAAAGGAGTTGAAATCATGGTGCTTGCAAATGTAGCATCTCACGTTTTAAAGCATTGAGAGTTCTAAATACCAGGGCATACATGTCAGCTGATTGAGGCCAGGAGGTCTACAGCAATTAGCGATGATTTATGATGAAAATCAAATAAAAAGGGGCAAGAAGGCTAGTACATATTTACAACCACTGTTTTCTCTAAGGAGTTAAAATTCCCTAAACTTTCTCAGTGTGCTGACATATTGGACAGGTCAGAACCATGGGGCACATGTGGTATAAGTATGCCCTCCAGTGCTTTATGTTGTATTTCCCATTCCTGTTGTTTCCTGGGGACCAGCTGGCTTCTCTACATTCTGTGAGGACCAACCTGTACTTGTGGCTTCAGCCAACCATTTTGTATATTTATGAACTTTGCCTTAGGGAAGACCAGCAAAAAGATGCATTTGTACAAATCTATCCATCCTACCAGAGAAATTCAAAGGGTCTTGACTACATTGATGATAGAGTATAATTTCTGTAAGTGTCATGATATCAGACACCTCATTTTTTTCATCCACTGCTATATCCCTAGGGCCTAGAATGCAAATAGCACATAGTAGACAGTGAATGATAATTATTTTACTAATAGATATATCTACTAGTTATTAGCTTCCAACTCAGCTATTTTCAAAGACAGAGAACTGCTCTGACCAATTATCTCAAAATGAAACATTACCTGGGAATTTGGAGGTATGTGTCCTTCTCCTAGTTCTAATACTAATTCTTTGTGAACTTGGACCCACAATTTAACTTCCCTGGACCTCAATATCCTCATTTACAAAAGAAGGAGATTTGACCAGATGATTTCTATATTAGCTTAACTTCACAAGACAGGAGTATTTTAAGGACATAGAGAAGTCTTACGACACTCAAGGGCAATATTGGAACAGGGCTTTGGAAAGAAATTAAACCAGGGCCTGAGAAGCCCAGCAAGAAGTCTTAAACATTTGCTTTCTTATTCTTTTATTTGTTGATCTGCCATATCTGCTTCCCAGTTCATATAAGCCAGAAAACCTGGCTACTCATAGATTCTGAAGTCACATAATAAGATCCAAGCACCTACAAAGGTGCCTTCCTTCACTGAGTCCACATTCCAAATTCTTAGGAAAGAGGTTGTAGTCATATCAAATTTCAATCAATTGTCCACATGAGCAGCAAGAACGAGGGGTTAGAAGATGGAAGATATAAAGCGTGAAATGGCAGCTTGGATTCCACTTGTGCCTCAGGTACAGGCAGTCACCAAAGAGGCAGGTGTTGTTAAGAGCTGAGAGTGGAACTCAATAAAGTCTCCGAACCTTAGCAGTTAAGATTGCCAGATAGATTTCTTCCTTTTGTGCCAAACTACATCAGCTGGCACTGTAATGCTGGCCTAAACAGTACAGCAAACTGAAATGAAAAACATCTGACTGATGATTAACAATTTAAAACCTAAAGTTGTAACAGTGTTAAACACAGAGATTATTATACTCTTGATTATCAAGGAAATGAGCCATTTCATTAAATAATCCAAAATATCTGTTAATAGAGATATGATACATATTTGTCTTTGGGAATGCATGAATTTCTAAACAGACTTAGCTTTTTATGTGTTAGTTCAGGATAATATTAAATTAGTCTGCGTTTCCTAAGCACATATCAATTGATGGAACAGAGAGTGATATCACATGTGTGCCGGGGAGGCACAAAGAAATCAGCCTGAGATTAACCAGCTCTGAATACTTCATATATGCATAATTGAGAGATGATTGACAACCAGCAACTGACTGACAAATAACATTTGCAGGTATTTATAAAACTTCCCTTATGAGTGTAAGATATATTTGAAATGGAAAAGTACATCAAGACTCTTTCCCTGTTTATCACTCGTATTAGTCAGGGTTCTCCAGAGAAACAGAACCAATAGGATAGGATAAATGGATAATTTTCTTCTGCCTTCTGTTCTATTCAGGCCTTCAAAAGGTTGCATGATGATCACCCACATTGGGGAGCACAAGCTACTTTACAGAGTCCACTGATTCAAATGCTAATCTCTTTTTTTTTAAAAAAAAAAAATCTTTATTGGAGTATAATTGCTTTACAATGGTGTGTTAGTTTCTGCTTTATAACAAAGTGAATCAGTTATACATATACATATGTCCCCATATCTCTTCCCTCTTGCGTCTCCCTCCCTCCCACACTCCCTATCCCACTCCTCTAGTGGGTCACAAAGCACCGAGCTGATCTCCCTGTGCTGTGCAGCTGCTTCCCACTAGCTATCTATTTTACATTTGGTAGTGTATATATGTCTATGCCACTCTCTCACTTTGTCTCAGCTTACCCTTCCCCCTCCCTGTGTCCTCAAGTTCATTCTCTAGTAGGTCTGTGTCTTTATTCCCATCTTGCCCCTAGGTTCTTCATGACTTTTTTTTAATTCCATATATATGTGTTAGCATACGGTATTTGTTTTTCTCTTTCTGACTTACTTCACTCTGTATGACAGACTCTAGGTCCATCGACCTCACTACAAATAACTCAATTTTATTTCTTTTTATAGATGAGTAATATTCCATTGTATATATGTGCCACGTCTTCTTTATCCATTCATCTGTCGATGGACACTTAACGTTGCTTCCATGTCCTGGCTATTGTCAATAGAGCTGCAATGAACATTGTGCTACATGACTCTTTTTGAATTATGGTTTTCTCAGGGTATATGCCCAGTAGTTGGATTGCGGGGTCGTATGGTAGTTCTATTTTTAGTTTTTTAAGGAACCTCCATACTGTTCTCCATAGTGGCTGTATCAATTTACATTCCTACCAACAGTGCAAGAGGGTTCCCTTTCCTCTACACCCCCTCCAGCATTTATTGTTTGTAGATTTTTTGATGATAGCCATTCTGACTGGTGTGAGATGATATCTCATTGTAGTTATGAATTACATTTCTCTAATGATTAATGATGCTGAGCATTCTTTCATGTGTTTGTTGGCAATCTGTATATCTTCTTTGGAGAAATGTCTATTTAGGTCTTCTGCCCATTTTTGGATTGGGTTGTTTGTTTTTTGATATTGAGCTGCATGAGCTGCTTGTAAATTTTGGAGATTAATCCTTTGTCAGTTGCTTCATTTGCAAATATTTTCTGGAAACACCTTCATAGACACACCCAGAAATAATGGTTAATCTGGGCATCCTGCAGCCAGTCAAGCTGACACCATAAAATCAACTGTCACACCCATGGTCCAGGTCTTCCAACAATGACTGAAGCAGAGACTGAGTAATTTTCTGTGTGCTCGGGAATCTAGGATATTCAACAGACTTTAAAACTTATAAGACTTAATTTTGTTTTGTGTGGTGAAAACATTTCAGCCGGATTGTAAAGTCATTTTTGAGGTTCTATTAGTTTACTAGGGCTGCTGTAATAAAGTACCACAAACTGGGTGCCTTAAAGAACAGAAATGTATTATCTTACAGTTCTGGAGGAGGCTAGACATCCTGAAATCAAGGTGTTGGCAAGGATGGTTCCTTCTGAGGTCTATGAGGAAGACTCTTTGTCATTCCCTCCTTGGTGTGTAGATGGCCACCTTCTCCTTATGTCTCCTTACACTCTCTTCCTCTATGTATTTCCCTCTGTTTACAAATGCCCTCTTTTTATAAGGACACCAGTCATATTGGATTAGGACCCATTCTAAATGACCTCATTTTAATGTGATTACCCCTTTAAAGACCCTATCGCCAAATAAGATCACACTCAGAAGCACTATATCTTCATTGGAGGGACACAAGTCAACCTATAACAGAGGTGATGACTTGGGAATAATAAATCAAAACAAATATTAACACAAAGTATATAGGTTAATGACAAAATACTACCAAATATCAATTGTATATGAAGCATGTATGCAATGTAGGGCATACATGATATATTATATTTAAACTTTGCCTTTAAAGAATTTATGTGAGAAGTAAAGCAATAAGAATTTGTAGTTTAAGAAAATCAAAAGAACTTTAGAAATATATCAGGGAAGTTCATGTATAATTGACAAATTAATCAAATATGTAGTAGTGACTGCTAAAGTTCAGAAAAGGAGAATGCCCCTGTAGACTGGGTGGTGAGATGTTCAAATGCTTTCAAGTAGGTTGCAAGCTCTGGCTGCATATGTCTAAAACCAATAAGAAAAATTTCCAGATATTCCTTAATTCATTCTCCTGCTATACTGACCTGCTTTAGTTTGCTAGCCAGTGTCCCACAAATCCATTTTAATTATTATTTTCCTGCCTTTGCTCCTATCTATATAGATTAAGATGTCCTTTCCACCTCCTCTCATCCTTTTCACTTCCTCTCTTTTCTCTCCATCTTCAAATTCAACCACTTTCTTTAAATTTAAAGAAAGTGCCAAGTAATTTCCTGTTCACCTTTTTTATGATATGATGCCCTACATCTGTATCACCATGTACACCTCCCATTGGACTTACCAGATTATTAGATAATATGATACTATACTAAATAATAGAAATAAATAGTTACATGTCTGTATCTCTTCCCAATTTTTGTTGCCTTAAAATTAAGGATGATATTTTATTTGTATCTCTAAAGCCTAGCATCCTACTGGAAATATAAATTCCAAAAATTAATTTTAAAATATTTTGTACAGAAAGCAAAAGTCAGACTAAAATTCTAGTTTTGATGTTCTGTAGTGGGATTGGAATTGTCTACATATTGGCTGAAAAAATGCTGCTATGGGCATGAGAGAGCTCAAATGGGCAAAACTTAAAAGTGCTGGTCACTAATTTCACAGCTATGCACATGCACAAACATACCTTCTCTGAGGAAAAGTGATAAACTGGTTTGTTTTGTGACAATCATTGTTTGCATTTTCAAGAATTAAAAAAAGAGAATCTTAGAAAAATTAATATTTCCCTGTGAGAACATCACATCTAGAATCAGATACACAGCTTGAAGTACATTAAGAAAGACTTTAGAAAAGAAGAATAAACTTAGCTCATTGGGGCATGTTATGTAGATCTAGTTCAGGTCCTCTATTTCATAGATAATAATAAGGACAACTAACATCCAAGGGCCATACTATATGCCAGGGGTTATGCTGAACACTTTCAATGGATGAAGAAAATGCTCAGATTTCATAAAGCTATATGCAAGCTTGTGATTATATACTCAAACTGCAACTCTAAGAAACACTTCCAGTTATAAAATTTTTAGACAGCACTATCTTTTATATACCTGTTAATCACATGTGTGAAAGATGTAATAAACCAGTTTAAAATGCTGCCTGGTTTTTATATATCATGAGACTCTATCAACAGTCTTTCCTGTGTTTTTCAAGGCTTAGAAGAAGTTTTCAATGGAATAGAAACAATATTAAAAAGCTTACAGAAATGAAATATTTTTTTCCAATATGCAAGTTATAGCACATTCTAACTACATTATTTTTCAATACTAGCAACTATAGTTTGTTGGTAAAACAGATCAATACGTTATAATTTCACTTTATATATTCACTGTGATTTTTTTTTCATTAAAATTACATAAGGTTATTCTCTATATATTTAGAATAATATGACACAATTAATTTCTCTAAATCAGGGATTTTATGACCAGAATATGTTAATGGTAAGAATGTAGAGAAAGGGGGATATTTACAATTTAACACACTCAGTAACCTCAGTTAAGATAACCAAAAAAAATACCAGAGAAAATCATGTAATTCCACGTCCCCAAAGCAGATATTTTAAACAAATTAACTTGACCCATGCTAAGGTACATATTGACAGAGATAAAATGAGAGGTCAAGTCATCAGTAACTGAATGAATCTATAGTTATTCACCCCCTCTGTCACCATCATATCAAACTGCTTAATTTGAGCAAGAAACCCATCTCATCTTGAACTATTTCATGCAGTATAAACCAACCAAAGAATAAAAATATCTGCTGAAAGCTTAATTGGAAAATATTTCCTTAGACACCAGGAAATATCAGCTTTTAGACTTCTAAATATACTAATGTTATAGATGCCACAGTGGTAAGGATATGTTTTTCTTGATTTCAAATTATATAGTCATACAATCTGAATTATTATAAAATCGTTCTCTAATATTCTACCCTTTCATAGAGCTAGTTTATGTATTAAATCATACTGAACCAAAGATAATTCAATTCTTTGATGACCACATCAGGTTCCACTTAAACTAGAAAACATATTGAACTTGGGTACCAAGTAAAACAGCCATTTGAATGATTTCTCCCTCTTTAAAAGCCAGTTGAGTCATCAAGATATTCATAGATGAATGACTTAAACCTCTTTGGAGTGTGGATGAATTATCTTATATGAAGTCAAGAGCATTTGCTGGCCACAGCACACAAGAAAACAGCAACCAAAATAAGTTGACTGAAAGAGCTAAAGGAAGCCCAGACAGAGCAAAGGCTGAAGCCCAGACAGAGCAAAGGCCAAAGCCCACATGATTCCAGAGTATGCTGCCATTAGGGTAAATGTGCTGTGCTCATGCAATTACACTTCTGTAAGTGACTTCACCTCTCCTTTCCTCATCTGCAAAATAAGGAGGTTCAGTTGAATAAAACCAGATTATCTCACAGTTTGAGGAGACCCTTGCGGGCACTCAACTGAACTTGAAACTCATATTGAAGACCTACTGTGCACAAGAATCATGGCTCAAGTTAAAGAGAATCTATTACTGGGTGAGATGCCTTGTTCCATGAAGAGACAGTTCCAGTAAGTGACAATGATGTATTTGAGCAAAACATTGAAATTTAGATGAGACTTTCATTGATATTATTTTTCATATTCATACAAATTGTATGGAGAAGGACAAAGTTGTTGTTAATAATTTTCATTTTGTGCATCAGGAAATTAAAATTTAGAGAGAGTAAGTGACCTGTTTGAAATCACAAAACCATTAAGTGGTACTGCAGGTGCAAACCAAGGTGTTTAGATTCCAAGTACAGTGTTCTTTCTACTACCCCCAATTGCCTCTCTAAAAGTGTCTGCTCATATTGCACTAAAATCTACCTCTCTCCAATCCCCACCTGTTGATTCCAGTATTATTATTTGGACCAATAAGTATTTGATATATTTTAACATAGCCAATCTTTCAAACATGGGCTTAATTCACTGAAAGATCTCTTTAAGAAGCCATTTCCTTGCAATGTGTAGATATCTGCTGGTATGCTTATAAATATATTTGATGAACAGAGTGAGGTAGGGAAGGAATTAGAACATAAATAAAAATTGTAATTCAGACAGGGCCACTGCTAATTATAAATCAATGTGAAATTAAGAAGAGGTCATTTTGAATGAGATAGTTAAGAAAATATAAGGTAACAGAAGAGTGATAGTTTCAGTTAGTTTAGGAAAACTTCATGGAATGGATGAGAATTTTGGGGTTTTGAAATAGGATGTATTCTTTACAGTTGTTGCATGTCATAGGAACTTTGCAGTCCTGTTGTTAGATTTCAGAAAGAATGTGTAGACCAAGGAAGCAGAGCATAAGAGGGGTCTTATGGTGTGATGAAGCTGGAAAGTGGCTGGCACATTGCTTCTACCTATTGCCATTTACAAAAGAGAGAAAACTTCATGATTCTCATGGATGACCCTTCACCTTGATGATCATTTTCCCTCCCAGAAAGCAGTCCAAACAAATGCAAACCTCATTCATTCCACAAATATAAATGTAACATCTTCTCTGAAACAGTTACGTCAAACAGTTAACCATGCACCAAAATTTATGCTGCTCCTCCACAGAATAGGTAGTGGTTGAGAACTGGATGCCCAGACAGAAAGTACATTTCCCAGCCTCCCTTGCATTTAAGTGAAGTCATAAGACTATTTCTTGCTAATGGAATATAAAAGTGGCATATGTCACTTTTATTGTGACAAGGTTAAGAAGTGTTAGGGCTTCTCCACCTTCTTTTTTCCTTTTATTCTACCTGAGCACAGTCAACTCTAGAATGCTAGAGAATAAGAGAGGCAGTTCCACAATGGAAAAATCCGAATTCCTAAATCTTCAGGTTGAGTACAGCCACATTCTGACTGGGAACACCTGCATCAGAACTGTTATCCAAGCAAGAAATTAGCTTCAATTGTGTTAAGTCAGTACAATTTTGAGGTTTATTTGTCACATTAGCTTGCATTACTCTAGTTAATATAGGAAAGCACCGATGAATAAGATAGATATAAGCTGAGTTGAAGGAAAGTCAGAAATAAGTTTCGTTGTTGAATTCTTATACAATATTCATCCTCATTTCTTAGAATTAGTTTCCAGTATTCATGCCAATTCACATTATATTTTCTAAATTTAAAAACAATTTTCAAATAAGCAAATTTTTGAAGTTTAAACTCCTTTTTTTTCAAGTTTAAAGGTGAAAATAATAAAACATGTTTCATTATTTTCTCTTGCTCAGGCCTTACTGAAATTTCATATGCATAAAAGTGCTGGAAAAGAACATGAATTCACATTTGTCTCCCTTTCATTACTCCATTCAGAAAGCATTTGTATCATGGACTATTCCACTAACTTTGTATTCTTTCCCAGGTTTGCTCTCCTACTGTTATAATATTGATTAGTAGAACCCTCTTCTAATACACTCATTATCAGAGAAGAATGAAAGATTTTGACAACAACCCTTAATTGTGTGAGCATTTAAGGTTAATTTGGTCTTCATTACTCTATTTTAAATGAGGTTTCATTTCCATACTAAAATTATTCACACCTTAATTTTATAACATAACTCATTCATCCGCTTAAAGGAAGAATGCTTCTTAATTTTAAATTTTAAAATGTAAGATCTAACAAGAATTCAAAAAAGTACAGTAAATGCTCTTTAACATCTTATTGGCCATCTATCATTGTGTGAATTGTAGTCAATAATAATTTGTCAAACAATTAACAGAGTTAATAAATAGTCACAGAGTAACCTAATCTGCCTGCCACCAGTAGTAACTAGTTGGGAATCAATATACTGAAACTCTTCAGCATCACACCTGATACCCAACCAGATGGAGAGCAAACATGACATAACAGATAATGATTAATGATAAGGATGATATAGTTCACTAATAACATTTTAGGTGCTAGAAATCCTTTCTCTTCTCTCTCCTTGTTAACTTTGCAAACATGTATCATACACTAAAGACTCTTTTAGGCAGAACTGTATTCATTCTTGGCAGTTTTTGCAAAAATACATATATTAATATAAAAATTAAGCTGAAGTCTAAATTACTTGATTATATCATTTCTGCACTTCAGTTGTTCCACGATAGGAAAAATTATAATGTGTGTTATTAAAAAAATTAAAATGTTAACATTTATCTAAGTCACCAAGGGACTCAGTAATCATGTTTATAAAACTAATACTTGCCCATGTGCACAGAAAGTATGCGTATTTCAACATTATTTGTGACATTAAAGATGGGACAATACCTTAATATCTACCAAGACGTATATGGTCTACACAGCAATAATCCGTACTATGCAATATCATCTTTCAGCTAAAACGAATAAGACAGATTCACGGAAAGATATCTAAGACATGTTTTTACATATACATTAAGATATTTTGGAAAACTGTTCATTCTATATCCAGGATTGACAAACCACTTCTTAAAGGGTCAGATAGCAAATATTTAAGGTTTTGCAGACCAAGACCAAGAGACAAAACTGAAGTTGTCATATGAGTTTTCATATAACTATTTAAAAGTAACAATTAAAAAATGTAAAAACCAACCTTAGCTCACAGGTAGTAAATGAACAAGTGGCCAAAAAGATTTGACCCCCAGGCTATAGTTTTCTGATCCCTCTTGTATATAATCCCATTTTATACATACATGTGATAACATAAATATCTGTGCATAGGTCTGGAGAAATACCAAACTGATAGTATGTGTATCTGGGACAGAAATGATATTGGAATGGGGATGTGGTAGTCAAGGGGTTATTGCTTTATATATATTATTTAAAAATTTTACATATATTTTACACTCACGCACGCATGAGAGGGATCAACATTCAACCCTCTTGGAGATGATACAAACAAGGAGAGCATTCTAAGTAGCAAGCTGCCTGGACTCCTGTACCAGTTCCAGTCCACTTTAGAGCATTAAACAAGATTTTCAGCTTTTCCTCTTATATGGGGCCTCCTATAGCATCTAAGCAGAGGAGAAACTATGTGAAAGTTCAACTTCCTCCTTTATTACCTACTCTGATTTGATAGTGTGAAGGGGGAAAGCAACAGGTATGGAATTGCCAAAACCTCTCTTGAGTGCATAGACATAAACTCATCCCTGAGCATCTAACTCAACTTCTTCTCCTTTGAGATGTCATTGTTTCTCTGGAGCATAACTCCCTTTCAAACTCCTTTCCAGACTTTCACTCAAGATGAAGCTATCTAGATGATATGCAGCAGTGCTTCTAATTACTGTTTATTTCATTTGCATGACATTTTCCTCAATATACTTCCATTCTTAGGAGTTAGAGTCTGCAGAGTGTAGCCTTAACTTTGATTTAACTCTACTTGGTCAGATGTCTACTATATTCTTGGTCTTTCTCACTTTTGTGATTAAAAGATGCAAACTATTCCACACTTTGGCTTGTTTTCTTTCTTTTCCTTTCTTTTTGGCCACACCACACGGCTTGTGGGATCTTAGTTCCCTGATCAGGGATGGAACCCACATCCCCTGCATTGCAAGTGAGGACTCTTCTTTTTTTTTAATATTTATTTATTTGGTTGTGCTGGGTCTTAGTTATAGTAATTGGGCTCCTTAGTTGCGGCATGCATGTGGGATCTAGTTCCCTAACCAGGGATCAACCCCGGCCCCCTGAACTGGGAGTGCAGAGTCTTATCCACTGCGCCACCAGGGAAGTCCAGAGTCTTAATCACTGGACCACCAGGGAAGTCCATTCCTTGTTTTCTTATTGTATTTTTCACTTCTCCATAAGTTTCTTTTGGCCCATATGTTTTCTCTGGAATTAACTGATTTAATTTCTCTTACATCTAGAAGTTAACAACAATGTCTTTTCCTCCTCTTACAGAGCAGGGTTTTCCATTTCTTACCTTTCTAATCAGTATTTCACACTTAGCATTGCAAAAATAGTCTCTTCTATGAAATGAGCTATAAAATTAAGAAGTGAAATTTCCTGGTTCTTCCAAGGTGTAAATATATACCATCTTGCAAATCCTCCAGAGAATGCCTTCAAGGGCTTTTGTTCTTTTCTAATCTGTATTTCTCTTGAAGAAATTCTCAAGAAATTGTGGTTACTTCTCATAACCGGGGCTTATCTTTACCCCTTTCAATTTAGGTTACTCTAGTTCTTTTTTTACAGTTCAGCAGGATCTCATTCTTTTTTTTTTTTAAACATTTTTTTTTGGCTGAGTTGCATCTTTGTTACTGTGCGCAGGATTTCTCTAGTTGCAGTGAGCGGGGGCTACTTCGCTGTGGTGTGTGGGCTTCTCATTGTGGTGGCTGCACTTGCTGAGGAACATGGGCTCTAGGCGGGCAGGCTTAGTAGTTGTGGCGCACGGGCTTAAGTTGCTCCACGGCATGTGGGATCTTCCTGGACCAGAGACTGAACATGTGTCTCCTGCATTGGCAGGCGGATTCCTAAACACTGCACCACCAGGGAAGTCCCAGGATTTCATTCTTAAAAAAGAATGATGCATAACTGAAACAAAGGTTTCTTTTCTTTTAAAATTACCAATCCCTAAAATGATTTCAGAGGCACAACCACTGGCCCTTGGAATCATATAGAATAGAGGTTGAACACCTCTAGATTATAACTTTTGTGAGCAAACAAACATCTAGATCCGTGCTTCTCAAAGTACCTGTAGTGAAAGAACCACCATGTTGAGAAGCAATTATCTATGGGATCGTCATATGTTTGCATGTCTTTTAAGTGAGAGACATACTCACTGCCTTTTATTCTCAATTATCTTTTCAAGGATGTTTGTATTGTGAACAGATTTGGAGGACATAGATAGAGTTTTCCTCTGGAGCAAAGCACAAATTTGCTTACAACCTGGAATGTAGACATAGCATCTGCTTTGGGAGCAAAAAGCAGATATGCTTACTGTTGATTACAAAATATTTAGGTTTGCTGAACTCAGGGTTCCTCACCTGTAATGCAATCCACTGCTTGTGAAAGAGTAATCGGGCACTCTGTTTCATTTGGCAAGAATTGGATGGATGAAACAATATTAACAAATGCTGATGTTCTGGCTTCTCATTATTTCAAGTGATAAAGGGTCCTTAGTCTCTGAACCCATAGTTTCTTGTCTTCCTACCACAGATCCATGAAACTGTGGCAGGCTAACTTGTTAAATCACATACAGCACAGAGTAAAATGACAATCTCTTCACAATTTTTCTTTTTTTATACTGAAGGTTCTTATTAGTCATCCATTTTATACGCATCAGTGTATACATGTCAATCCCAATCTCCCAATTCATCACACCACCATCCCCACCCGCCCCGCTGCTTTATTTCCTTAGTGTCCATACGTTTGTTCTCTACATCTGTGTCTCAATTTCGGCCCTGCAAACCGGTTCAGCTGTACCATTTTCTAGGTTCCACATATATACGTTAATATATAATATTTGTTTTTCTCTTTCTGAGTTCCACATATATGCGTTAATATACAATATTTGCTTTTCGCTTTCTGACTTACATCACTTTGTATGACAGTCTCTAGATCCATTCATGTCTCTATAAATGACCTAATTTCATTCCTTTTTATGGCTGAGTAAGACTTCACTGTATATATGTACCACATCTTCTTTATCCATTCATCTGTCGATGGGCATTTAGGTTGTTTCAATGACCTGGCTATTGTAAATAGTACTGCAGTGAACATTGGGGTGTGTGTGCCTTTCTGAATTATGGTTTTCTCTGGGTATATGCCCAGTAGTGGGATTGCTAGGTCATATGGTAATTCTATTTTTAGTTTTTTAAGGACACTCCATACTGTTCTCCATAGTGGCTGTATCAATTTACATTCCCACCAACAGTGCAAGAGGGTTCCCTTTTCTCCACACCCTCTCCAGCATTTGTTGTTTGTAGACTTTCTGATGATGCCCATTCTAACTCGTGTGAGGTGATACCTCATTGTAGTTTGGGTTTGCATTTCTCCAATAATTAGTGATGTTGTGCAGCTTTTCATGTGCTTCTTGGCCGTCTGTATGTCTTCTTTGGAGAAATGTCTAATTAGGTCTTCTGCCCATTTTTTGATTGGGTTCTCTGTTTGTTAATATTGAGCTGCATGAGCTGTTAATATATTTTGGAGATTAATCCTCTGTCTGTTGATTCGTTTGCAAATATTATCTCCCATTCTGAGGGTTGTCTTTTGGTCTTGTTTGTAGTTTCCTTTGCTTTGAAAAAGCTTTTAAGTTTCATTAGGTCCCATTTGTTTATTTTTAGTTTTATTTCCATTACTCTACAAGGTGGATCAGAAAAGATCTTACTGTGATTTATGTCAAAGAGTGTTCTTCCTAAGTTTTCCTCTAAGAGTTTTATAGTGTTCAGTCTTACATTTAGGTCTCTAATCCATTTTGAGTTTATTTTTGTGTATGGCATTAGGGAGTGTTCTAATTTCATTCTTTTACATGTAGCTGTCCAATTTTCCCAGCACCACTTATTGAAGAGACTATTTTTACTCCACTGTATATCCTTGCCTCCTTTGTCATAGATTAGTTGACCATACGTGCATGGGTTTATCTCTGGGCTTTCTATCCTGTTCCACTGATGTATATTTCTGTTTTTGTGCCAGTACCACACTCTCTTGATTACTGTAGCTTTGTAGTATAGTCTGAAGTCGGGGAGTCTGATTCCTCCAGCTCCGTTTTTTTTCCCTCAAGATTGCTTTGGCTATTCGGGATGTTTTGTGCCTCCATACAAATTTTAAGATTTTTTGTTCTAGTTCAGTAAAAACTGCCATTGGTTTTTTGACAGGGATTGCATTGAATCTGTAGATTGCTTTGGGTACTAGAGTCATTTTCACAATATAGATTCTTCCCATCCAAGAACACGGTATATCTCTCCATCTGCTTCTATCATCTTTAATTTTTTTTCATCAGTGTCATGTAGTTTTCTGCATACAGGTCTCTTGTCTCCCTAGGTAGCTTTATTCCTAGGTATTTTATTCTTCTTGTTGCAGTAGTAAGTTGGAGTGTTTCCTTAATTTCTCTTTCAGATTTTTCATCATTAGTGTATAGAAATGCAAGAAATTCCTGTGCATTAATTTTGTATCCTGCAACTTTGTATTCTGCAAATTCATTGATTAGCTCTAGTAGTTTTCTGGTGGCATCTTTAGGATTCTCTATGTATAATAACATGTCATCTGCAAACAGTGACAGTTTTACTCCTTCTTTTCTATTCCTTTTATTTCTCTGATTGCCGTGGCTAGGACTTCCAAAACAATGGTGAATAATAGTGGCGAGAGTGGACATCCTTGTCTTGCTCCTGATCTTAGAGGAAATGCTTTCAGTTTTTCACCATTGAGAATGATGTTTGCTGTGGGTTTATCATATATGGCCTTTATTATCTTGAGGTAGGTCCCCTCTATGCCCACTTTCTGGAGAGTTTTTATCATAAATGGATGTTGAATTTTGTCAAATGATTTTTCTGCATCTATTGAGATGATCATATGGTTGTTCTTCTTCAATTTGTTAATATGGTGTATCACATTGATTGATTTGTGTACACTGAAGAATCCTTGCATCCCTGGGATAAATCCCACTTGATCATAGTGTATGATCCTTTTAATGTGTTGCTGGATTCTGTTTGCTTGTATTTTGTTGAGGATTTGTGCATCTAAATTCATCAGTGATATTGGTTTTTAACTTGCTGTTTTTGTAGTATCCTTGTCTGGTTTTGGTATCATGGTGATGGTGGCCTCACAGAATGAGTTTGGGTGTGTTCCTTCCTCTGCAATTTTTTGGAAGAGTTTGAGAAGGATGAGTGTTAGCTCTTCTCTAAATGTTTCATAGAATTCACCTGTGAAGCCATCTCGTCCTGGACTTTTGTTTCTTGGAAGATTTCTAATCACAGTTTCAATTTCATTACTCGTGATTGGTCTGTTCATATTTTCTATTTCTTCCTGGTTCAGTCTTGGAAGGTTATACCTTTCTAAGAATTTGTCCATTTCTTCCAGGTTCTCCATTTTATTGGCATAGAGTTGCTTGTAGTAGTCTCTTAGGATGCTTTGTATTTCTGCAGTGTCTGTTGTACCTCTCCTTTTTCACTTCTAATTTTCTTGATTTGAGTCCTCTCCATCTTTTTCTTGATGAGTCTGGCTAATGGTTCATCAATTTTGTTTATCTTCTCAAACACCCAGCTTTTAGTGTTATTGATCTTTGCTACTGTTTTCTTTCCTCTATTTCATTTATTTCTGCTCTGATCTTTATGAGTACTTTCCTCCTGCTAACTTTGGTTTTGTTTGTTTTTCTTTCTATAGTTCCTTTAAGTATAAGGTTAGATTGTTTATTTGAGATTTTTCTTGTTTCTTGAGGTAGGCTTGTATGGCTACAAACTTCCCTCCTAGAACTGCTTTTGCTGCATCCCATACGTTTTGGATTGTTGTGTTTTCATTGTCATTTGTCTCTAGGTATTTTTTGATTTCTTCTTTGATTTCTTCAGTGATCTCTTGGTTATTTGGTAATGTATTGTTTAACCACCATGTGTTTTTTTTTTTTTATATTTTTTTCCCTGTAACTGATTTCTAATCTCATAGTGTTGTGATCAGAAAAGATGTTTGATTTTAATTTTCTTAAATTTACTGAGGCTTGATTTGTAATCCAAGTTGTGATCTATCCTGGACAATGTTCCATGTGCATTTGAGAAGAAAGTGTAATCTGCTGTTTTTGGATGGAATGTCCTATAAATATCAATTAAATCTATCTGGCCTATTGTGTCATTTAAAGCTTGTATTTCCTTATTAAGTTTCTGTTTGGATGATCTGTCCATTGGTGCAAGTGAGGTGTTAAAGTCCCCCACTATTTGTGTTAATGTCGATTTCCTCTTTTATAGTGGTTAGCAGTTGCCTTATGTATTGAGGTGCTACTGTGTTGGGTGTATATATATTTATAATTGTTATATCTTCTTCTTGGGATTGATCCCTTGATCATTATGTAGTGTCCTTCCTTGTCTCTTGTAAAATTCTTTATTTTAAAGTCTACTTTATCTGAGTATTGCTACTCCAGCTTTCCTTTGATTTCCATTTGCATGGAGTATCTTTTTCCATCCCCTTACTTTCAGTCTGTATGTGTCCCTAGGTATGAAGTGGGTCTCTTGTAGATAGCATATATATGGATCCTGTTTTTGTATCCATTCAGTGAGGCTGTGTCTTTTGGTTGGAGCATTTAATCCATTCACATTTAAGGTAATTATTGATATGTAGGTTCCTATTACCATTTTCTTTATTGTAATGGGTTTGTTTTTGTAGGTCCTTTTCTTCTCTTTTGTTTCCCACTCTAAGTTCCTTTAGCATTTGTTGTAGAGCTGGTTTGGTGGTGCTGAATTCTTTTAGCTTTTGCTTGTCTGTAAAGCTTTTGATTTCTCCATCAAGTCTGAATGAGATCCTTGCCAGGTAGAGTAATCTTTGTTGTATGTTCTTCCCTTTCATCGCTTTAAATATGTCATGCCACTCCCTTCTGGCTTGTAGAGTTTCTGCTGAGAAATCAGCTGTTAACCTTATGGGAGTTCTCTTGCATGTTACGTTTCCCTTGTTGCTTTCAATAATTTTTCTTTGTTTTTAATTTTTGTCAGTTTGAATACTATGTGTCTCAGTGTGTTTCTCCTTGGGTTCATCCTGCCTGGGACTCTCTGCACTTCCTGGACTTGGTTGGCTATTTCCCTTCCCATGTTAGGGAAGTTTTCGACTATAATCTCTTCAAATATTTTCTCAGGTGCTTTCTTTCTCTCTTCTCCTTCTGGGACCCCTATGATGCACATGTTGTTGCATTTAATGTTGTCCCAGAGGTCTCTTAGGCTGTCTTTATTTCTTTTCATTCTTTTTCTTTATTCTGTTCTGCAGCAGTGAATTCCACCATTCTGTCATCCAGGTCACTTAGCCATTCTTCTGCCTCAGTTATTCTGCTATTGACTCCTTCTAGTGTATTTTTCATTTTGGTTATTGTATGGTTCATCTCTGTTTGTTTGTTCTTTAATTCTTCTAGGTCTTTGTTAAACATTTCTTGCATCTTCTTGATCTTTGCCTCCATTCTTTTTCTGATGTCCTGGATCACCTTCACTATCATTATTCTGAATTCTTTTTCTGGAAGGTTGCCTATCTCCACTTCAGTTAGTTGTTTTTCTGGGGTTTTATATTTTTCCTTCATCTGGTACATAGCCCTCTGCCTTTTCATCTTATCTCTCTTTCTGTGAATGTAGTTTTTGTTCTACAGGTTGTAGTTCTTGTTGCTTCAGCTGCCTGCCCTCTGGTGGATGAGGCTATCTAAAAGGCTTGTGGAATATTCCTGATGGGAGGGACTGGTGGTGGGTAGAGCTGGCTTTTGTTCTGGTGGGCAGAGCTCAGTAAAAGTTTAATCTGCTTGACTGTTGATGGGTGGAGCCAAGTTCCCTCCCTGTTGGTTGTTTGGCCTGAGGTGACCCAACACTGGAGCCTACCTGGGCTGTTTGGTGGGGCTAATGGCAGACTCTGGGAGGGCTCACGCCAAGGAGTACTTCTCAGAACTTCTGCTGCCAGTGTTCTTGTCCTCAAGGTGAGCCACAGCCACCCCCCACCTCTGCAGGAGACCCTCCAACACCAGCTGGTAGGTCTGGTTCAGTCTCCTATGGGGTCACTGCTCCTTCCCCTGGGTCTCGATGTGCACACTACTTTGTGTGTGCCCTCCAAGACCGGAGTCTCCGTTTCCCCCAGTCCTGTCGAAGTTCTGCAGTCAAATCCCACTAGCCTTCAAAGTCTGATTCTCTAGGAATTCCTCCTCCCATTGCCAGATCCCCAGGTTGGGAAGCCTGACAAGGGGCTCAGGACCTTCACTCCAGTGGGTGGACTTCTGTGGTATAAGTGTTCTCTAGTTTGTGAGTCACCCATCCAGCAGTTATGGGGTTTGATTTTATTCTGATCACGCCCCTCCTAACATCTCATTGTGGCTTCTCCTTTGTCTTTGGATGTGGGTTATCTTTTTTGCTGAGTTCCAGTGTCTTCCTGTTGATGATTGTTCAGCAGCCAGTTGTGATTCCAGTGCTCTCGCAAGAGGGAGTCCCTTCACAATTTTTTTTTTTTTTTTTTTTTTTTTTTTTGCTGTACGCGGGCCTCTCACCGTTGTGGCCTCTCCCGCTGCAGAGCACAGGCTCCGGACGCGCAGGCTCAGCGGCCATGGCTCACGGGCCCAGCCGCTCCGCGGCACGTGGGATCTTCCCAGACCGGGGCACGAACCCGTGTCCCCTGCATCGGCAGGCGGACTCTCAACCACTGCGCCACCAGGGAAGCCCCCTTCACAATTTTTGACATAATATTGTTTCTTATTTAAAATTTTCCATTTGGTCACATACTGATATATTTATAAAATACAACCCTGTGGTAAGTAGCTTCTAAGGTAACTTCCAATAATACCTAATTTGTGCTTTTAATGCCCTTCTGTAATCTTCCTAAGTGTGGGTGAGATGCTCTGATTTTCTTCTTATGATCAGAATATGTCAAAAGGGATAGGCTGTGACTTTCAAGATTAGGTAACATATAGACTCTGGTTTCCATTTTGATTTTCTTCTTCTTCTTCTCTTGCTTGCTACTATCATGGAAGCCAGATATCATGCTATGGTGTTCCCTACAGAAACGTCCATCTGGCAAGAAACTGATGGTAGCCTCTATCCCACAGCCAGTGATGAACTGACGTTCTTAGTCCAAAAACCCACAAGGAACTGAATCTTGCTTAAAACCATGAGAATGAGATGAGAAGCAGATCTCCCCTAGTTGAGCCTTCAGATGAGACTACAATCCTGGCTGACATTTTGATTGCAGCCTAAGAGAGAGTATGAGACAGGAGACCCAGCTAATCTATGCCTAGATTTCTACAGAAACTGAGAGATAATGAATATTTGTTGTTTTAGGCTGCTATATTTTGGGGGTAATCAGTTAAGCAGTTAGGCAATTCAAGCACTGGCATAAGTTCATGGAGCACCCTTGCCTTACTCTAGATAATATGCTCTGTGAGGGAAGGAATCCAATCTACCTTATTCATCAATGTATCCTCATACAGTGTATGGTACGTGATAGGTTATTGATAAACTATTTTTGAAAAGGTTAATGACCCTCTGGTCAAACCCAATTCTGGCCAGAATATCTGTTAATAAGATGTAAATTGAGAATCGGGAAGCATGAGGGTAAGTAAAAGTCATGTAGAACAGCCACTGTATTACTAAGAAGACAGTAGGTGATACATATAATGGATGGAAGAGGAGTTTGGAAATAATGATTTAAATAATAATCTATGGGATCTATTCTTGATGTACACATAAACATAACTTAAATACATATATAAGAAATTCGGCTCAATTAGATATTTGTATATTTATACAAACTCCTCATCCTTCTCCTTAATTTTCTATTATCATTAACTTTAATTTTTATATATAATTTTAAAAGGCTACCCTTTTGGCTAACACTTTGGTAACAAATCAGTGCTTAAAAACAGTCAGAGAGCCAGACCATTGCTATTGATTGTGTGACTGAAGGCATTTAAACTCTGTGGCCCACAGGGACTGCAACTGTCAAAAGATCATCAGGTAAATGATCTCTAAGGCCTCTTCTAAAAAGTAAAAATTCTATGTATCCTGACTCCATCTACAAAAGTTAAAATAAGTCAGCCCACATTGATCTGAAAGAAACATTTCATAAGACTTTTTTTTTAACATCTTTATTGAAGTATAATTGCCTTACATTGTTGTGTTAGTTGCTGCTGTATAACAAAGTGAATCACCTACAGGTATACATATATCCCCATATCCCCTCCCTCTTGCGTCTCCCTCCCAACCTCCCTATCCCACCCCTCTAGGCAGTCACAAAGCAAAGCAGGTCTAGTTCTAATTTAAGGCTGCCCCACAAATTTAATAAACCAGTATTAAAAATTAAAAAAAAAAAACCTAAATACTAAAATTATTTCCTAAAACTAAAGAAATAACTTTTCCAAGGAAAAATAATTATTTGGAGTCACTACAATTTCACTTATTTTACAGAAAGAATTACAAAGGAGAGCTTGCTAAACAGGATAATGTTCTTTAAAATATTGTAATTTCTAAAATTTAATTCATAGTTTATTTTTATATATTATGACTTTTGGAGATTTTAGATGACAGAGGATCTGTCATTCTAGCTTGCAGTTTCTCTATTGCCTGATATCTCTTCCACTGAATTTATGACTTGTAAATAACAAATCAACCAAGAAATTCCATTATATACTGTTATATTTACAGAGAAATTCATTTTTCCTACTAATAAAATTATAGCTTATTTCCAATTTTCTCTAATGGATCTTCTTATTTTATACATTCAAGTTTTCCCCAATGGATTTCCTTAATGTAAAGTATGACAATAGTTTCCCACACCTGCTCAAGCTGGAAGTGTTAAAAAAAAATTATAAAGTATTACAATAAGATGAATAACTTACCACCCAGGGAAGCAAACCTACTTAGACAACAGGCTTAATAGCTAGCTAAAATTGACTACCACATTCTAGTTCAATAAGAAGAAACAGATATAATATTTATGCTTTAAGAAGTAAATTGACAACTGTCATGTTAAGAAATATTTCAAATTATCAGTGAACCAAAATTTGTAAGTAAAGTCAACAGTAATTTTTTTACAAAATATAATTCACAATAGAAAAGAAAAATAACACACATAAAAGTCTATGGAAAAATGTGTTTTATTAGTAAAAGGTTATATGTTTTCAGGATTTAATAAATCATAGAATGAAAAATGCTGATATAGGAGTGATAAAGGTGCTAGAGATGTAAATTAAAAAGGTTTCCATAACTTCTGCTTTTTTGAAAGTACAGTTTCTTTGCAGATAAAAAGTAAATAAGCATTGAGAGGGCTTATCTGCATAAAATGGCAGATATTAATTGTCTCTGTCCATAAGATTCCTCAGTATGTTGGCTAAGATTTATACAAGGTGCCTTCATTTGGTCTCTTTAATTTTTATGGCAATGCAGTGACTTCTAACACTCAAGAATACACATTCTCTTACCAGGATATAATTGGACAAACTGAATTTGTAACAAGTGAACACAACCAGAAATGTCACATTTTAATATAAAACTCAACTAATCTGGTGTGATAAGTTCACCATTAAGAAACCTGGGCTGTACTTCATGTGTGGAAAGAATGCTTAAAGGGCCCCTCAGGAAACTCTGAGGCATTAAGTATTACTTCCCAGTAGACTGGGGTCAGTGACAAATTTGGGAGATCTTGAAGGAAGGGGGAAAAACTCATCTCATAAATATTGAAGACAAAAATTGGTTGAGATAACTGGTTTTCTGTTCTCAGAGAAGATGACTTTAGAAAACTTATAAAAAGAAAGAAAAGATAATGACTTTCATGATACTTACAGACTCACCATATGGCTATTTACTATAGGGCTTTAGATTTACTCACCATAGAACTAATGGACTTTTGTGTGTTAACAACACATTTTGTACCTATATAGATATAATTGATAAAATATACACCACATAACTATATAAGCGCATAGACTATATAAAACAGCCATTGGGATTATTTTAGTAATTATTCCCAAATGTGAGGAAGTCATTCAGAGGAATAGCATCAATACGCTTATGGAAATACATCTTGTCTTTTCAAAATCAGATATAAAATTTAATAGAAGGAATGCTTTAAAAAATTCTTAAAGTAATTTAAAGGATAGAGCAAAGAAAGAAATGCATTGAAGAAATAAATTTATAGAAAAATATCATCACTATCACTGACTTCTTTCCAGAGCTTGGATTTTAACATTTCCAGATGGTTTAAGAGAAAATTCTGTAGTAGTTAAAGAGTAAGAGTCTCATAATATGAAAAAAAATTAAATGTCATTCTGTGGATAGGCTGACTTGTATGAAAGAATTTGAAAAATAAATTAAGACAGTAAAAAATACATTTTCTTAGTCATATTACAGCTGGAAATACTACAAACCTCAGTTTTTAGATACTGTGCTAGTTATTACATACTGTGAAAGTAGGGCTTGCTTTTATTTATTAAACTATAAAATTATTATAACATTATTGACCCAATGTTGAAATGCATTAATAAGAATAGTACAGTTTGTTAATTTAAAATTTAGACATAAAACTGTAATATATATATGCTCAACACACCACAGAAAAGTATAAAATTATACTCCTAAAACTGATTTCTCTATTTATGACCTTCTTCCAATCTATTTCAGTCTTTGGGATAGAAATGCACACTTATCAAACCTTTATTTTTATTTGTCTATATATAGGTTAAAGCTTCCCCATCTTTTGAACATATAAGTAGCTCTCAAAGTTAACCTTATTATTAAACAAAATACAAAAAGTGTTTCCTGACCACATTTATTCACTAGCCCTGAAATGGATTTTTTAGTTGATACCAAAGAAAAATAAACAATTCCACCTTTGAGGAACTCAAAATCTTGCTAAGACACCAAGATGTACACATATAAAACAATAAGACACATAAATGAGCATTAGTAACATAACACTGAACATAACATTATGATTATATTTTCTTCACTTCATGTGTCACTCAATAAAAAACAAGGAAAAAATTATATATATATATATGAATTTCAGGATTAGACTAATGGGCATTCACATCCACAAAACATTATTTTATGAAGCCAATACAACTGACTTAGCATCTGCAGTAGTTACTATGGCTATAATGTGCTTTGAGATATTTGAATGAAATACATTAAATCATCATCACTAATGACCATTGATACTGTCGTTAAAAGTCTAGTAGCAACCATGTGAGGGTCTAATGGGAAAAGAGAATTATAATGAACTATAGCGACCACTAGACTATGTGAAATCTCTCCTCGCTGGTCTCTTCTCCATGGTCAAAATAGGAATCAATATGATATTGAGTGGGTTGGTATTTACATGAGGGATGATAATCATTTTTTTAAAAAACCTCACTTTCTTACCACAGCAGTTTCCAAAACTGTATTTCATAAGCTAACAAAATATTTTAAAATGGGTCTTCTGTAGACTGAATGTAGTCATATGTTTAAACTTACTATCTATGTGATGGTATTTGGAGGTTGGGTCTTTGGCAGGTGGAGCCTTCATGAATGAGAGTAATGTCTTCATAAAAGAAACCCTGGGGAACACCTTCCCCCTTCCCCCATGTGAGGGCACAGCACGAGCACACACCTCTATGAATGAGGAAGCAGGCCTTCATTGGTGGTTAAATTTGCTTACAGCTTGACCTTGGACTTCCCAGACCAGAGGACTGTGAGAAATAAATGTCTGTTGTTCATAAGTCACCTACTCTATGTTACTCTGTTATAGCAGGCTGAACTAAGACAGCCCAAACTGACTAAGACAGGGTCTACTGCACGTAAAAAGATAAAATTTGTTAAGTAAAGACATAATCTGAAAATTACAGGCACTTTTTAAAAATTCAACAAATTTAACTCTATGGGTAAACTTTCACTGAAGTGTCCTTAGTTTTCTTTTTGCCACCAATCTGACTCCACTAGGTCTGGATTTAGGGATTCTACTGCTTAAAAGTTCTTCCTCCAGTAGTCCACATTTTATTTCCACCTTGATGAGGAATAGGCTTGTTACTATGTGACACACAATTAACCAGGTATTTATGAATGTCAGACAATGTGAGAATGCACCTAGACCTTAAAATCAGCACCACTAAATGAAACAACTCTAGAAGCCACGTTCATATTGTATTCTATGGGAACATATCCCCCTTGCCCAGGGAGCATGGAGAATACAGTGTGAACAATAATTTTGAATCTGGACTACTTGATTTGTCCCCTTAAAATAGAGGGCACGCTGGAATCTAGACAATATCACTTAATTGGCAGTGCAGTAGACTATGAATTGTTAAAAAATGATACATTGCCCTAGAAGTACCAGAAATATTCCTATTGTCTCCACCCCCCACCTTTTTTTTTTTTTTTTTTGTTAAAAGACACAGTGGGACAAATGTGATGGAGAAACAAGAGAAACAAAACTGGGAGGAAACTATCCAAGATATTTTGCAATTGCAATATTCAAATATTTCTTTTATATCCTTTGTATCACTCTATGAAAGCAATACATTCTGTGCTCATGATGCGCTCTCATGTTTTATGACATCAGGGAATTATCTAAGATTCTGTGAACTAGGAAAGGTTTTATCACCTCAGTGCTATGCCAGTTGTCTAAAGACTCTGATGAGGGCTAGAAGAAATGATCTACAGTCAGTAATGACCACTATTTGCATATCTAGCCAGGTAAGCATCATAACATGTCATTATATTACTAAGGGAGAGGGGTCTCGATGGCATCAAAAACAGTCTGAAATAGAACTGCCAACATTCTTATATCTAAAACCAAATAGTTCACTTAATCTGAAAACCTAGTCTTAGAGTTGATATGGGTGTATGTATCTATTTCAGAAAACCTAGGTTGCTTGGTAGATTCTCCTGCAACATTCTAAATTCTAATTGGAAATTACTATTGGATAACATTTAGTTACACAGATTATTTAAATATGTAACTGAATTTTGAGTAAAACTCCAGGAGAGAAAAAGATTTGAGCAAATATGTTTGTTGTTTTTTATTTTTGTCAGAAGTACATAAACCCTTTGAAATGGTATCAAACAGAATCTGAAACATTACTCTCTGAATGCAGTGATGAACTAGATGTGTGACTGGTTTTGGTAAAAACTGAAAAAGGACTAAGTACATTCATTGTTAAATGAATATAATTTTTCCATCTTGTAATAATAAAGCTATCACTCATTCTGCCTATACACTTTTCAGCTTTAAACTTCATGTGTAATTGGAGAGAACATGTTGTAGGATATCTTGCGGGAAGGCACATTTCAATGCTTGTGTGGAGGGCAAATCTACACCTTGTACTTGTGGATATTTTAAACTGAAGGCAAAAGCCATCACTGAGGTATAAACAATTTGTAGAACCTCATAAGATATTCAACTTTGTTTTCTTTTTGGAGGTAGAGGATTAAGAAGCAGATTCTGAAATACTGCTGCAATCCTATATAGAGAATTATCCAGAAAACATATTTTAATAATATAGTTTAAGTAGTCTACTCCAAGGATGTTCTGGTCGCTTCATTTCATTTCCATTTTTTAACATTAAAGTATTTTTTGTAGAATTTGTCTGATGTGATGAAAATGCATCTCTGGCTCAACTGAAGCTGAGAAGTCTCAACAGTGTTCATGAATAAATGCCTAATTTCTTGATCAGAAATAGTGTTCTACAGAAAAGGTTAGCATGTGGCATTAACACTATAATTTCTCAGTGAGAGAAAAATAATAAAGATAAATAATCTCTGAATGGACCCAAAGAGGATGGAAGCAAATAATGTCAGATGACCTCTGAATGCATGGGAGATAAGAGAAATTGAATCTCATTATATGATCATTGCTAAAGTACAGAAGTGAGAGGAAGAGGATACTATAGGACAAAGATGCCTTAGTGAAGAAGTATGATTTGAGGCAAACACTGTTGAATTGAATTGGAAAGAACTAAACCAAGCAATTTCATATATCTGATGCTTAATAAATGAGAAGTGAATGAGGAAGAGCCATGTCAGAAGGCAACTGCTGAGCAAATGTGAATCAAACCAAGATAAATAATGTTCAAGGGTGGTTACTGAGACCAGCAGGGTGAATTATGATAAATGATATAAATGGTCAATCTTTAAACGAGTGAAAAACCAAGATCAATGCTTCCAGATGTAAAAAAATAAATTAAAAAGGAAGTGACCAAAAGACACTAGCCTCAGGATGCAGCCAAGAGTAACCATGGCAGAGTATTCATAAAGAAAGTATCATTAGCCACTGAGGCTTTCCCTACTTTTCAATTTCCTGTAATGTAATATAACTTTCCTTATTCTTTCTTTATTTATCCATTTATTTTTGGCTGTGGTGGGTCTTCGTTGCTGTCGGTGGGCTTTCTCTAGTTGTGGCAAGCGGGGGCTACTCTTTGTTGTGGTGTGTGGGCTTCTCATTGCGGTGGCTTCTTTTGTTGTGGAGCATGGGCTCTAGGCACCCGGGCTTTAGTAGTTGTGGCACGCAGCCTCAGTAGTTGTGGTGCACAGGATTAGCTGCTCTGTGGCATGTGGGATCTTCCCAGACCAGGGCTCAAACACATGTCCCCTGCATTGGCAGGTGGATTCTTAACAACTGTGCCACCAGAGAAGTCCTAACTTTCCTTATTCTTTAAGATAATCTGAGTGTGTACTTTTTTGTTGTTGTCATTATTTATAGTAGAAAGAATTTTAAGTGATAAAATAAATCTCTTTCCTGCAGCAAAAATACTGAAACACACAGGTGTTTCAACTTCTCATATATATATATGTATATATATGTATATATATACATATATATATACATGTATATATATATATGTATATATATATATGAGAGACAGATAGAGCCGCAGAGAGACTTTGATTAAAAACCACCTTCAATTTGAGAAACAATTTTTTTCGATGCCTTTTTTTCAATTGTATAACGTTCTTTAATTATCTTGATTTACTTTGGGCTGATTCTTTAAAGCCCACCGGTAAACATTGTGAAATCTACTGCTCAGATGTTTTGAGGTGGTCATGGAACTTATTTAGAAATAATCAAGTTCTCCTGAACTTTGTCTAGGACACCTTAGACACTAGAAGACCTTGTTGTCACATCTACTGGAAGTTAACCATCACCACTCTTTCTTTCATGTATTTTGACTGAACAAAAACTTTATTTGAATGTTTACCTATTACACTTAAATAGCCAAAGTTATAGAGAGAAAATAATTACTGAAAAAAATGTATCTCCTGGATCTTATTGCCTCTATGCCATATAATGGACTATCTATTGACACAGAAATGACTCTCACTGTTGGCACATTGCAGGAATCTCGGAGCATATCAGTTCCCACACAACCTTTCATTTTAACATTCAGTCATTCTCTAGGAAGTTTCTGAAATATATCAGTTATACCAGTTGTCATTCTCTAACCATTCCAGCATCCGACATAGCTGAGGCTGGCACTAAGGTACAATGAAAAGAGCCCTTTCTTAGAGACAGAAGGTTTAGCCTGTGGCCCTATTTCTGCCACTTCCTAGCAGTATAACTTTCAGGAAGTTTAACTGGAAGGCTCCCAAACTATTATTCCCTTTTTGAACTCCAGATTCATATTTCCAATTAGCTGGATAACTTCAGGCAAGAAACTATCTTCCTGAGCCTCAGTTTCCTCAAGTGACTTGGCAATTTTACAAAGGTGAACCAGGTATCTAGAAGGACACATGTAAATGTCATCTGAGAATTGTAAAGTTCTGTTTCTAGCTACATGATTATTATGAAATACTTTCTTGAGGCCACACAACCTCTTTCTCTCAACTCTCATTACAGATGGGTTCTTAGGAAACACATGCTGAGATGGAGTTTGGGGTGCAAGATTTTATTATTTATTATTATATTTTTTTAAACTAAAAGCTGGGAAAGGAAGGAGGAAGAAGCAGGATTGAGCAGAAGAAATCAAATTACAATGCAGGCCTGACTGACATAGCCTTGTCCCACCAGATGTGGGTACAGGGAGCTCTGGAAGGAGTATTATCTGTTAGAATTGTCCCCTGTCTGGTCAAGCTGGCAGATATTTATATGCCTGCCTTGCTCAGTCACTGTGTTTGGGCTGTATTTGGAATGGTGTGACCTTGGGTAGACCAAGCTTTCTGATACTGAGGTAGATCTTGAAGAAGCTGACATCTTAAAGAACGTGTCTGCTGACTACTTCCCCACAATCCTTCTTTTAAGGAGGATTTGAGAGCCACATCTCCAAAATACACCTGTTATATAAGTTTGTTATATCTTGTGCTTTCTCTGACATCATTGACACAGGTGTTTCAACTGTTCAGTCTATGTATTCTACTTCTTTCATTCTCTATTTTCTTCTTTGAAGGTGTCTTATATTTCTTGGGTTTCAATCTTCCACAAAGATAACTCATAATCTATGTCTGACCACTTTCTTGGGCTCTACTTCCATATTTTAGTTGTACTGTAGACAACTTCAATTTGATCCCATTCTGAAAATGAAATTGTTTTAACAAGTCCTCTCAGCTGTCTGTTCTGTTTCCACTGGTACCAAATGCCACAGTAAACAGTCCAAAGATCTTTTCATCCCACATTCTTTCTCCTCTCTCTATATGTCTCAACAAATTCTTCATTGGGTCTTCAAGTGAATTAAGTTCTCCAACTTATTAGCTTGACTTAAATGATCTTTTGGATTCTGATCCAAATCTTCACAGTCATAATTCTCCCACAAAAATTCTCTCTTCTGATCATCTGGTTCAGACACCATCACTGTGCACACCAATAATTTACTACCTTTCCACACTGGCTCTAGCCCTTCCTGTTATCTGAAATCTCTATATATTCTTCTCTCGTTTTAGGAAATTTTTTTCATTTATTACGTACCTTAAAAACTGCATTTTTGATGAAGCCAATCTTTACCCATTTGATATTATTTCTTAATCCTCTGAATTTTCATGATATTCATTATTTTTACTGCTCATTTGAAACAAATAAGGTGTTTTGATTTTGAAAGAAGATGTATTTTAATAATAATTCTAAAATACCTATAGGATGATAATTATGGACCACATACTTATATTAGGTCTTAGAATATCAGAGTGAGGGGGGAAATGTTGTTGCACATACACAAAGTACAGATAAAAGATAATTAAACAATAACCAGGTAAATAAATATAGTATTTCTATTATGTTATTAGAATGACATGTTCTTGGTACCTTGAGTCTACATAAGAAGGAAATTTGACAATATCAAAAAGGTCAGTGAAAGTTTCCCTTAGGAATTAAGTATTGAGCTGAAATCTACTTGATAAAGAGAAGTGAATTGGTTGAAAATGGGAGGAAAGAACAACTGCACAGAAAATGACACATGAAAACAGGAAAAAAAAACATGCCATCTCCTGTAACAGGAGATGGCATGGGACTTAGGGGGAATAGACAAGACATTAGTAAAGGAGAAGTGAAAGAGCAAGGGATGTAAGATATGAAATGAGTCTGTGTATGTAGGCAGGAGCCAGTATGTGGAGTGCTTTATGGAAGACATTGAAGACTCCTGTTTTGGTCTTAAACTAAGGGCATTAGGAAGCCATTGAGGAATTTTAAGTACAGGTCTAATGGCATATTTTCAGAGTGGAAAAGAAAAGAAAAAGAGAAGAAAAGAAAACTCACATCATGTCTGGCTGGGGTGTAGAGAATACACCGATAGGGTGCAAAGATGGACCTGAGTAAACTATTTAGGAAACTAGCACCTTAAATCTGGTAAGAGATGAGGGTACCACAAGTGGAAACAGTAGTAAGAGAGGGATGTGGGAAGGTTTATTTCATATTTAGAAGGTAAAAACTCCAGGGCTTGGTGTTCAGTTGGCTATGGGATATGAGGTAATGGAGACTGATCTGTCTGGTTTGCCTAACTGAATATTCCACTGCTGTAGCAAACCAACAAAAAACAATCAGGTTTATAAAGAAGATTAAGAGATAAGACATGTGCCTATTAAATGTGCCTTTAAAACCTACAAGAGGAGATTTTAAGCAAGGCAGAGGGAATTATCAGTATGGAGCTCAGAAGAGGGTTTTAGCCTAGACAGATAAATTTGGGAGTTAACTACAAGCAGAAATAAAACGTCACAATTCAGCTCTATTATTACTGTGAAACAGTGGACAAATGTAGCAAACTAAGGCTCTTCCAAATCTATTTTTTCCTTATTGCTGGGCATATGGTCATGAAGCTAGTGATTACACTTTACAGACCCTCTTCTATCTAAATGTAGCAATGTGAGTAAATCCTCACCAACAGAATGTTACAGAATTGACGGAGCCAACTTCTAGGTTTTTTTCATTATAATGCTTGGCCTGAACTTGTTTATCCTTCTCATTCAAAGTGGCTGAAACTAGGTACAATGAGAACTACAGCAGACCCACCTGTCCCTGGATGACTTTTGGGGACACAGTCTGCTTACCTGCCAGATACTACCCACCACTTTAGAGAAATAAACTTTTATCCTGTTGGAGTCATTGCATTTTTAGGTCTTTTGATCACAGCAGTTTACTGTTTACTCAAATTTTCAAAAGCTCACCTGTAATATAATGAACCTACAGATCTGGAGAAACTGACAGGTGATGTGCAAAATGCAAGTACATTTTTTGGCTTATGGCATCATGCAAATAATTGTTTATATTCATATCAATCCTGCAAGTTAGGTTTCATATTCCTATTATATAGACAGGAAAGTTAAACTCAAAGTGTTTCAATAAATTGCTTAATTCACTGAGATGTTAAGGGATCCAGGATTCAAATACAAGCCCAACTTCAAAGATCGCATTGTTTCTAAGACTACGTGTTACAGGTTTATACCTTTAATTGTTTCAGTACCTTGAGCATCAGCACCATGTCTTTTACTTTTTATTTTCTGGAGTGCCTAACACGAGGCCTCACACAGAGTTGGAACTCATTAAATATTCATTTATTTCCTTAGAATACAGGCCTTAACAGTCCAACTAGAGAATTCACTTCCTTCCATAAAATTCAGTAATGAGAATGAGCCCGAAGAGACTTAATTTCATTTCAGAGAATCTATATCCAACACCATATCACTATATATTATAAATCATGGCCTATTTGCAAAATGAGGCTCTGTTCTAATGGATCTGAACCCTCAGCTTTTTTCATTTTGCTCAGATTTGTAAATCGGCATGCAAGCAAACAAATAACTTTCAATAACCCACATAGTTGCGCTGTTTATTTGTATTGTTTTTATTTTAACCAGGATGCCTCGTTCCCAAGGATCACATAAAGAATGAAATCAGCATTTCTCCAAATCACTCACTCAGCAAAAATAATTAAATAAATGCTCCTCACCTTTGAATAATAGCTATTTTCAAGAGTAAATCATTTACGTACTTATTATTAATATCCAACCACTGTGTTGACGGGAAATGTTATGATTCCATGTGGAACTGAAAACCTCTCAGTATTAGATTCTGCATGTTTACCTATCTTGACACCTTTTTCTTTCATTAGTATTCATGCAGCCTTGCAATGGAGAAATAAGGTAATGAAAATTCAGCCTGAATCAGATCTGTATTTACATGGGCAGGCATGGACAAGGAAGTTCGTTTTGGCTGAACCCATGAGCTCTCTGATTTGTTTCCTTATTAATATGTTCCTTGTAATCATTAATATACTTTTATTGCATCCTGGGAACAGTGTGGGAGTTAAACATAAACATTGCCGTTAAATAAATTGAGGCATGTGGTTCAGCTTCCCTGCTACTGTACAGATGGCAGGAGAAAACACAGAAATAGATGTATAAATTATACCTGTGCAGTCATACCTCCTTCTTTCTGCCAATATCACGACTTATCAACAGTTCACAGTTGGATATGCGTTATGTCTTCAATAACGTACAGTGTATTGGCATATCCTTTACTCCCAATTACAAAAAACACTAACAAAAAGGTGTCCAGTTAACAACACATGCAGGAAACAAACGACTGCTCATACTGTTTGAACAAAGAAGGAGAATGCCTCTGATATGAATTCATTCATTTCTCCATTCACAAAAATGGAGTTGTTTTTCCCACTTACACAAAGGGTGTCAAATTTTGTCTGATAAATAACATGAGTGGTGTAAAAGAAACTAAATATATTAAGTTTCAAAGAATAATTATAATCAATCGGTATCTTTTAAATTTGAATTGTAACATGATACTGTGTTGGTGTTAAACAAATACCAATGTTTTATCCTCTTAGACCAAAGATAAGCTCAGAATCATATAGAATAACTACTCTAATAAGAACAGTCACCAACTGACTTAAACCTAGCTTCTTTTATGAATGAGATCAAGGCTACTCTCTTATGATTAGATCCCAGGAGGCAACAGATTATGTTTAACTCTAGCAAGCCACATCCAAAATCCATGAACTCGACAAATTCAGCATAATATTTGAGAATGCATAAATCCCAAGGAATATCATCAGTGTATCAATTTAAAAACAATAATATAAAATAATTAATATTATTGAGCACTTTTATGTCAGGTACTCTTCACTGTGATTGACATGTACTCAGACTTGCTCGTATGATCTCTAACTTGACACAAGTTATGTGTCACATGGGCATAAATCACATGTCCATTTCACGGTGATGAAATCAAGGCACAGAGACCTTCGCTGCTCTTTCCAGAGCTGGTAAGTGATGGAACCACAATTCAGACCCAAACAGTCTGCTTCTGGGATTTGTGTTCTCATTCGCTCTTACATTATCTTTCTAGATAGTCTGCATCTACTAGTGATTTCAATGATAGTCACCATCCTCAAATATGACAAAGAACATATGCCCATAGTTACTCATAATCTATTACAAATTTCAATTGCTGTGCAGATAATCATTGAGACCACTAGCAACTGTACAAAAGAGAGAGATGCTGTGAGAGCAAGGATGAGATTCAGAGATGCATTTTTCAGTATACACTGGATTTAGTGAATACAGACAGAAAACTATTTGGTTAGGACATTGAAGGGGGAGTAAACTACATTAGAAGAAAAAAAAAGTTTTAGATTAAATGCATTTTCGATGTGTGAAATTTTGACAGCAGAAGAGGAGGCCTTACTTCCTATTGATGGGGTCAATGATAACAATGTAATCCACAAAGCACATGAAAAGTAAACCAGGGTACCAAAAAAGAATTTACTTCTATCCTTGATCCATAATGGCCTTTCAAAAACATGAAAGTGGGAGGGGGGGAGGAAGAAAAAGAATGCAAGTTAAGGAGACTGTAGAATAAACAGAAAACCAAATTGTTGTTGTTTAGTAAAGAATATATATACACTTCAGAGGGACTTCCCTGGTGGTCCAGTGGTTAAGAATCCATCTTGCAATGCAGGGGACTAGGGTTCCATCCCAGTCGGGAACTAAGCGCCCACGTGCAGCAACTACTGAGCCTGCGAGCGCCGCCACACTAGAGAGAAGCCCACGCACCACAACAAAGACCCGACACAGCCAGAAAATAAATATTAAAAAATAGATTTACACTTCATTGCAGTTGGTTGATCTAAATGCAGATGTCTCAGTAAAATAAAGTTTAAAAATATTACTCAAAGGCTTCAGAAGTACCTATTTCCATGATTTATGTTTTGTATACACTGATCAATCTATTCTATTCACATACTTAATGAAAGTAATCACAGTGTAACTTACAATGGGAATGGTACAAGACAGGTACCTTTCTAGCCTATTGTTTTCTGGTATATTTCCACTTTTGCTTTGGATGAAATATTTGAAAGAGTCTGAACAGCAAGATTGTTTAAAAAATCTGTGCCCAGGGCTTCCCTGGTGGCACAGTGGTTGAGAGTTCGCCTGCCAGTGCAGGGGACACAGGTTCGTGCCCCGGTCCGGGAGGATCCCATATGCTGCGGAGAGGCTGGGCCCGTGGGCCATGGCCGCTGAGCCTGCACGTCTGGAGCCTGTGCTCTGCAGCGGGAGAGGCCACAACAGTGAGGGGCCCGTGTACTGCAAAAAAAAAAAAAAAAAAAAAAAATCTGTGTCCATATTTGTATTCAGAAATAATGTATTTTTATGCTTTTAATGTGTATCTATATATATATATGTATATATGTATATGATATATATGTGTGTTATAAAGAATCTTATTACAATAAAAAGAGCTTACTCTCATTTACTGTTGACTCTAGTTGTTTTCTAGCCTGAGACCAGGAAGATGAGCATAAAGTTTTAATCAGGAACAACCAAACAGGACTGGGTAGGTAAGAAATATATGTAGCATTTGTAAACTCTGTTTTGAGATACACTTTTCCTTTCTGAAATCAGAAAATGTTTTGTTGACTTCCCTTATCTTGTTTCATGACCACTGCTTACCCTGATTCTTATCTACAAGAGTATTTCTATGAAGCACACAATGGACATCCAGCTATTTTTCATTCATTTTGGCCACGTAGGTCCAACAGGGAAAGTTGCATAAGATGGAAGGAAAAAACCACTGGTTTTAGAATCAGACCATCTGGAAATAAAATTCCAACTGGAACAATTACTAGCTGGGTAATTTTTGTAAGTTACTTACAATATATGAACTTCAGTTCCTCTTATATGAAATGGTAACACTCTACACCCTATTACTGTTGTTAGAATTCTCTGAGATAAAGTATGTGGAAAAAAAGAAAGCCTTTTTCAGACAGATGATGTTTAATAAATACCCACTGACCAATATCCAAACTAAATAACTCTTTGTAAAAGATGTTGAACTTCATCTAATTCGCTGTTTCCAGTTATCAAACTGTTGGAAAGCTTTTCATATTGAAACCCTAGGGTCTGTTGCCAAGATATAATGTACTGTATTCTCTTATTCCTCTTGTGGGTGTCTGTCTCTAGTGTACTGACTGTGATGTCAGATATACTGCTCCCTTCATGCCTTTTCATCCTGATAGGTCTCAGTTCACCCCAACACAGGAATTTCATTGGGTTGCTCTTTTCTTTGTTACTCTCCCTTGTTTGCCAATTACTTTTAACTTTCACTTTCTCTTAAAAATTTTAAATCAGATGCTTGATTCCCTATTGCTCTATACCAGGCCTTCAGTAGGGCTGCTATCCAGTGTCTAAATGAAGATTGAACAGTTAGATAAACATTATTGAGAGCTTCACATTTAAAACCACTCTTAGGAACACAACAGCAGAAATGCTTTGGCTACATGGCATAAAACAAAAACAATGTTGGAATAAATGCAGAAAAACAAAACTTTAGGATCAAAAGCCCCCCTTATAATAAACTAGGTACAAGCAAAACCAAAAGAGAATAGTGAATGAAAAAAACATGTTTTTTAAAAAGAAAAACCGAAATAAAAGAAAAATTGAAACTGCTTAATAGCAAATGGCTTTTTAGAAATGGTACTCTCTTAGGGTATGTTTGTGTGCATTCTCTGCCAGCCTTCAAAACGCAGCATATACTTTTTTATGCTTTTGAAGTTAGACCAGTGTTCAGGGATGGTTAGAGTGTGGCCACAAGCAAAACTGCCGCTTTGTTGTTAATTAAAAAATAAGTGTAGGAGGACACAAAGGTGCATCCCATTAAAGTAGTTGGGAAAATCTGTGTAATTGAAGGATTTTATAGAGGTCCTCTCGGCTCCACTCTACTGAAGCAAAAGAAATAAGCAATTAAACATGACACCTTGTGCACAGCAAAGGAAACCATAAACAAGACCAAAAGACAACCCTCAGAATGGGAGAAAATATTTGCAAATGAAGCAACTGACAAAGGATTAATCTCCAAAATTTACAAGCAGCTCATGCAGCTCAATAACAAGAAAACAAACAACCCAATCCAAAAATGGGCAGAAGACCTAAATAGACATTTCTCCAAAGAAGATATACAGACTGCCAACAAACACATGAAAGAATGCTCAACATCATTAATCATTAGAGAAATACAAATCAAAACTACAATGAGATATCATCTCACACCAGTCAGAATGGCCATCATCAAAAAATCTAGAAACAATAAATGCTGGAGAGGGTGTGGAGAAAAGGGAACCCTCTTGCACTGCTGGTGGGAATGTGAATTGGTTCAGCCACTATGGAGAACAGTATGGAGGTTCCTTAAAAAACTACAAATAGAACTACCATATGACCCAGCAATCCCACTACTGGGCATATACCCTGAGAAAACCAAAATTCAAAAAGAGTCATGTACCAAAATGTTCATTGCAGCTCTATTTACAATAGCCCGGAGATGGAAACAACCTAAGTGTCCATCATCGGATGAATGGATAAAGAAGATGTGGCACATAGATACAATGGAATATTACTCAGCCATAAAAAGAAACGAAATTGAGCTATTTGTAATGAGGTGGATAGACCTAGAGTCTGTCATACAGAGTGAAGTAAGTCAGAAAGAAAAAGACAAATACCGTATGCTAACACATATATATGGAATTTAAGAAAAAAAATGTCATGAAGAACCTAGGGGTAAAGCAGGAATAAAGACGCAGACCTCCTAGAGAACGGACTTGAGGTTATGGGGAGGGGGAAGGGTGAGCTGTGACAGGGCGAGAGAGAGTCATGGGCATATACACACTAACAAACGTAGTAAGGTAGATAGCTAGTGGGAAGCAGCCGCATGGCACAGGGATATTGGCTCGGTGCTTTGTGACAGCCTGGAGGGGTGGGATAGGGAGGGTGGGAGGGAGGGAGACGCAAGAGGGAAGACATATGGGAACATATGTTTATGTATGACTGATTCACTTTGTTATAAAGCAGAAACTAACACACCATTGTAAAGCAATTATACCCCAATAAAGATGTTAAAAAAAAAAAAAGACACCTTGTACTGTAGTCATAAAGGCCAAGGATACAATTTTAAATTATTAAAACAAAACACATATGGACCACCATTACAGTTGGCTAGAGGTCCTGATGAACCTTCTTCCTACTTTCCACCAAAATGCCTTTGAAGATTCTAGAAAAGATGAACACAAAAGCATCATGGAAATACAGGTCTGACAGTCTCCCTAGAAAAAATTTCCAGAAAGAACTCAGGCCTATGACCTATGAAATTTAATAGAAAAATAGCAAAGGTGAGACCTCTGATATATATATCCAGAAGCATAGGAACTTCGACCATTTGAAAGTTGTGGGGAAAATTTTTGGATCTGGCTCATTTACATAATCCATTGGCTCATTTATGCAATGCATATGGAGACCTACTATGTGCCAGGCACTTCCTAGGCACTGGAATAGAACAGGTGATGTCCCTGTTTTGAGAGAGCTTGCATTCTGGTGAAGGGTGTCAGGAAATGAATTGATTGATATTGTGTCAGTGCTTTGTGGAAACATAAAACAAAAGGAGCAGATATAGCTGTTCCAGTGAGAGTCATTTAATCCCCTAAATATTGCTCCAGAACCCAATTTGTTCAGTGATCACTGATTCTTAACTTGGAAATTTTTAGTGTGTTAGTCCATGTAACATTGTCCTCATTTTCACTGCAGTGCCCTCCCAAGCCTGATCTGCAGAGATTCTCTGTTCTCTTTTGTCTATCAGAATCCCATTCTTTTTGTTTGAAATTATTCTTTTGGTTTTCCATGTGTTAATAAAAACTTCATACCCTCTACCACCCCTGCCCAGTCAGCAGGTGTTAATGCTCCTTAAATGGAGAGTGGGGCAGGGAAGGGACTGGGGGGAAGAGAGAGCTTACAGGTCCCATTTACCCTCTGATACACAAAGAGCTGATTTTTGTTGTTGTTTTTAAAGGAGGTCACTTTTTAAAAAAATTGAAGTATAGTTGTTTTACAATGTTGTGTTAATTTCTGCTGTACAACAAAGTGATTCAGTTATATTTTACATATATATATATATATACTTTCTTTTTTCATATTCTTTTCCATTATGGTTTATCACAGGATATTGTATGTAGCTCCCTGTGCTCTACAGTAGGACCTTGTTTATCCATCCTATATATACTAGCTTACATCTGCTAACCCCAACCTCCCACTTCATCTAAAGAGAGCTGATTTTTATTGTCTTACTTTTTAAGTTTCAATACAAAGGTAAAAAAATTAAAATATACTTCTTTGACAATCAGAAAATTCATATATTTGAATATTTTAATAATGATTATTTAAAATTTCATCTATATTTCACAGATATTTGTTCTTCTTTCCAGAAGTAAAGCAAAGGACAAACAGTGGGTACGGTCTTCTATCAGTTTTCCCTGACAAATAACATTTGTAAAATATTTCAAATAAAAAATGAAAGCCATGCAAAAATATAAGGCCATGTAATCTATATATTGATAGAAACAGCTGCTAAATAAACACATGATACAATATTAGAGCTTGATAATAGGAAAAAGTGCAAAATAAAACAAGAAAATTCCATTTTAGAGCTTAAATGATCAAAATGCATCTTCTAATTTTTACCTTGACTATCCTATTTGTGACACTTGTAAAGCCACATACTGTTGATTGGAAGTGCAGTTTAATACAACATTTTGAGAAAGCAAAATCATTCAAATATTTATACCTTCAATACTATAATTCTATTTTTATTTTTTTCAAAATAAATATTTTGAAAATAAAAAGCAATTAAATATATAAAATACTTGTCGCTATATTTGTAAGAATAAATAGACATATAACTACAATAGAATTGCTTGGTAAAAAAAATTTCATGATGTTTCATTTCATGGAATAACAGGTAGCTATTAAAATAACTATTTAGACTATACAGTAACATGGAAAATGTTTATAATAAATTAACAGGCAAAATTAACTGTATTTATGTATGTATGCATATATATGTACTTATATATATATATATATACACACATACATTTTAGGTGAACACAGTGCATAAAAACAAAAAGACTAAGAATAAAATGTGAAAATAATTTGACTTCCAAGAGTACCAGAATTATGGGTGACTTTTCATTCAATGATTGCCTATTATTCCTCTTACTGTATCCTTACAATGTTGGTATAATCAGTTTATTAAAATGATAAAACAATGCCAATCTATTCTAGGTTCAGGGCCTTTGCTCACTATTTTCTCTCTTGGACTCCTCATCCTCCAGATATCTACTCGGCTTTCTCGTTCATTTTTTTCGGATCTTTAAATGTCATCTTCCTAGTGTGGCCTACCCTGGCCACCCTTTTTACAATTACAAATCTCGCTACCTGCCGACTGTTCTTACTTCCACTTTCCTTTTTAAACTTTCTCCTTAACACTTATTACTATATAACATATTATCTCTTTCATTTGTTTACCAGGCCTATTTTCTGTCTTCCACGCAAGAATATAAGATAAAGTCCATACTTCTTAACCGAAAAAGTAGGCTCTTTTTAATGTGTTCTCAGTCTACTCCTCCAGCTGTACCTATCCCTAAAGCCTTTCTTACACTGTCCACTCCGGTCACATATTGTTGGAAAGCTTCAAAAAATAATATGGTTTGAATGCAAAAATAGATGGATAGATATTTGCTAGAATACATATAATACGATGTTAACTGTTAAATCTACTTGGTAAATATACATTTGTTGTCTTTTTTTAATCAGCTTTGTAAGTTTGAAATTTTTCTTATGAAATGCTGGGAAAAATGCCATCAAACAAGTAAATGTCATGTAGGGAATGTATTTTGACTTGATCTGAACAAATGAACTATAACAATATTGTTTTAGATAAACCAGGGAAATATGAACACTGAAGTGATATTAGCTGATACTAAGCAAATAGTGCTATTAACTTTTTAAAGCATGATAGTTTAATAGATATTGTGTTTTTTTAAAGGACTAATATTATAGACAAAGATATTGAAATTTTTTAATGGGTGAAGTGCTATTGTGTCCAGGATCTTCTTTGAAATAGGAAGCAAAAGTTGAGGGAAGAATAGAGGTAAAAAATAAAACAAGAGTTTGCCATACATTGATAACTGATGGAGTCGGATGATGGGTTCCTAGGGGTTTAACATGCTATTGTGTGTTCATCTGAAAGCTTCCATAATAAAAGCTTGAAAGTATTCCACATTTCTCTCTCATTTATCATACCATATGGAATCATATTTAATTTTACCTCTTTTGCTGGACCACAAGTACAACTATTTTATCTCCAGTTCCTAGTATAGTGCCAAGGACTATGAAGTAGGTGTTCAATGAATAGTTGTCAATTATTGAATGTGAAATATCAAGAATAATATAGTGTACAAATATTAAATTTCTAGTAGAACTACTTTAAAATTTTCATTATTCTTTCATTAAGTAACACAGATGGAAGTCAACTTTGCTAATTACCACCATCTGGCTATTTATCATCCTTAGAATTGTATGTGAATGTAAATAATATGTTAAGAACAATTATATAAGGTTCTTAACCTCTAGTCCACTACTTTTTCTAATCATTCTCTCTTTCACTTCATAACCACTGTGGTAACTCTCACAACATATCCTTAGTAATAATCCATTAAGTGGTTGTCTCTATTTCTCTTGATACAATTAATTTGTTTCTCATGCTTTGCTCTTCTTCCCACCTGCTAGCTTAGTGGGCATGCACTGTTGAATTGCACTGGGAAAGTCAGAGCTAAGAGAACTGCAGACTTCTTCCCTCAAAAGCTACAAATGAACAATTAACCCTCTACTTCCTAGATCTTAAGCCGGTGCCAAAGTTCATAGAAAAAATAGTTATGTTGACTCTCTCAGAACATTGGTTCCTGATAGAGAGTTGCTGCTACAGGCACAGGTTAAATGGTGTGTCTTTCTTATGCATCCGACTCTTGCTACCCTCTGAGTTTTGGTATACCTTCTGCCCAGTACATAAGTGAAGCTTGGAAAGAATCCATGCCTGAGTAGCTCTAGGGAAGCAAATATAAAGCAAATTGTGCAACTGTGTCAACTCTAATGCTATTGCATGAGCAAATTACATTAGTAAGCCATGAGTTCTCTGATGTGTAGAGTTGGCTGATAGAAGAGAATGACTTTTTTTCAGAACCAAAGGCAGCTCATAAACCTTTCTTTAAGCCTGTGTGGTTTGAATGGAAAATTCTAATATTAATCTTTTTGGAGGAAAGAAAGTTGTTTAAATCTCTTGTGTAACAAACAAATTTACAACATGTAATGTAGGCTGCAAAGTATGTTACTTCACTTTTAATTACACATTTAATCATTTGCCTCAGATGTGCAATTTTCTAACACATATAACTTCAGTCCCTCAAAGTAAATCAGGAATTAACTTCATAATGCTGCAAACTAGAAATTATTGAACCAGATGATTAATGACAAGCAAGTAGTGAAAGTCAACAGAAAACCTTTAGGACCTTCCTTATATTCAGAGGAATGATTCTGAAATGAGTTCTACTCTGAAAACCTTTATAAACCTCTAGTGAAAAAACAATTGAGATTTTCACTTGATTGCTGGCACATTTTAGAGACTTATGGAGTGAAATGTGTAGTCTGTTTTCTCAAATGAGCAATGCATAAAAATGTTCCTTTTACTATCTCCCCTCCAAAGAAACCCCAGAAAGAGGAGCTAAATATTTTTAGTAAATTACAGCTGGGAAAAATCTGTCCTGAAAAATGTAACCGTTTCATCTACATCTTTAATTAACAGTATTTAACACCCAGAGAGTCTATATACATTATTATATGCTGTTATATTTTCCTCATTCTAAAAGTGGAACTAGTCATGTATATACTCACAAAAATTTTAAAATGTATCCCATTCATCATCTGGCTCTTATCAGATGACCAAACGTTTTGGATCAAGCAGGAAAATATCAATATGACTGATTAAATTTGTATTTGTAATCAATGTTTGATACTTCATAAATACAACTATACACGATCTTATGCTTGCTATAGATACACTATACACATATATGCGCAATGACATGAATTCTTGTATTTAGGTCAAATACAATTTAAAGAAAAATAATTTTTTCTTACAGAGAGAAAGCAATTTAGTATTTACTAAATTTAATATAAGAAGCAAGAACATAAAAGCAATCGGAATGGAAGAAATTTCGTTACTACTATTATGGAGAAGAAAAATATATTATCATACATTGAACTTCATGTGTTTAAAGACAAGACAAGCTTTTGATGACTGGGTTTGCAAACAGAATATGACTATGTTAATTTTGAAATTGCATATATTAGATTTAGTTAAGAAGAGTTTTTTGGTGTGGGGAAGAATATTTGATTTTGTATTCTATTATTGCATAGATTATTTATTCCCCAACTTTCAAAGACTTTGAATCCATTGGTAAAAACCATTGGTAGATGGACACTAATTTATTCATTAGTTTATCAGCAAAACAAAAAAGGAATTAACACAAACATGGCTGTAGTTTCTCAGCCTTTAAATCTATGAGTGCATGTAAGAAATTATGATCACTAAAGTAAGATTCTCATCTGGAGCCTTCTGTGACACTGAATTGAGCAAATTTCAAACTTATTTAAGGAGAGTACAGAAATACAAGTCCAGTTTGTCACTTTCCTGTCATAATTTCAGGCTGAGATTAAGAATTTAACTTTCCTCTGAAGTAAGAGAAGGCACCAAGTTTAATCATGTTTGCAGGAAAACAAAATCAGAAAGAAGGGAAGGAATGTGGCATTACAGAACACAAAAAATGCTTTCTAAAATCTAGAAAGTAATAAATATTATCTAAAATACTATTTATTCGTTTTTAATTTGAGTATAGTTGATTTACAATATTATACTAGTTTCAGGTGCATAACATAGTGATTCAGTATTTTTATAGATTATACTCCATTTAAAGTTATTACAAAATAATGGCTATATTTCCATGTCCTGTACAATATATCCTTGGTGCTTATTTATTTTATACATAGTACTCTGTGTCTTTTAATTCCATACCCCTATCCCACCCCTCCCGCCTTTCCTCTCCCCACTGGTAACCACTAGTTCCTTCTCTATATCTGTGAGTCTGTTTTTGTTTTGTTACATATATTTATTTTTTAGATTCCACATATAAGTGATAACATAGAGTATCTGTCTTTCTCTAACTTATTTCACTAACCATAATACTCTCTAGGTCCATCCAAATGGCAGAACATCATTCTTTTTTAGGGCTGAGTAATATTCCACTGTAGATACATAGTATAACTTCTTTATCTATTCATCTATTGATGGGTACTTCCGTATCTTGGCAATTGTAAATAATGCTACTACGAATGCTGAGGTTCATGAATCTTTTCAAATTAGTGTTTTTGTTTTCTTTGGATATATACCCAGCAGTGGAATTGCTAGATCATATGGTAGTTCTATTTTTACCTTTTTGAGAACCTCCATACTGTTTTCCACAGTGGCTGCAACAATTTACAATCCCACCAACCAGGTACTAAGGGTCCTTTTTCTATATATCCTTGACAACATTTGTTATTTCTAGACTTTTTGATGACAGTCATCTTGACAGGTGTGAAGTGATATCTTATTGTGGTTTTCATTTGCATTTCTCTGATGATTAGCAATGCTGAGCATCTTTTTTACATGGGCCTGTTGGTCATCTGTATATCTTCTTTGGAAAAATGTCTATTCAGTTTTTCTGCCCATTTTTTAATTGGGCTTTTTGTCTTTTTGATATTGACTTGTATACTTTTTTACATTTTGAGGGGATATTAACACATTATAAGTCATATCATTTGCAAATATTTTTCCCATTAAGTAGGTTGTCTTTTTGTTTACAATATTATTTAAAAGGGATTAATATTATTTTTAAAACTACTACTTTAATACAGGTATATGTGTAAATATAAGCTATAATCTCTATATTGTGATATGCCTATCAGCAATTTGTAAGTATAGATCTTTCTAAACATGAAATTGTTTAACTGTTTAATTGTTTAATTTCTGAGTTTAATTATATTGAGTAACTCATTGCTAAAGTAAAGTAAATCCAAAAACATTTTAAAGTGTACAAAAAAATAGTTCTTTAACCATTTAACCTAGTAATTATTTTGTTTTTGTCTGAGCAGATATTTTTAAAACTGGAGAGAATATTAAAAGATGTAAAATACGACAGAGAGAGAGAGTTACAGGAGAGAGCAAGAAAGAAGTATAGACTGTCTGAAGGTAATGTTATATCATTTCTGGTTTGATATCATACTTTGTAATGCCTTTCTAACTCCAAGGGACCATGACTTTCTGAATTTTTGATGGCATCATTAAACAGCTGTGCAACACTCATTCTGGAACAAAAACACTCAGGCAGGAACACTGGAATTAACTGTGCAGAATACAAATTAGCTAACAGATTTATTCCTTATACTGACATAATAAACAAATATTGATGGCTTCCTGTGGTATAATACGTTCTTATTCATTGCTTCACAACTCACTCATAGCTTCTTCATTTTCTCTTCAATGCTTCTAAATGGGTGATTCATCCTACACTTCTCGAAATATTAGTCTGTTTACAGTCTTCATATAGCTAACAGATTGTACATCATTAAAGTAGCTCAGTGATGGCTTTCACTGTAGATTGTTGTTCTCTTTCAATTTATTTGCCTTTTTTTTTCTTTTTAAAGTTTAAAAAAAGAGAGGAAAGCAAATGGCATATTTTTATTTAGCAATAAAGTTTTGATTGTACATAGTAGTAGTATGTTTTTAATAACTTTCAGCTTTCCAAATATATCTAAGCATAGCTAAAATATGAATTAGTAAAGCAAAAATCCATAACCAAAACAAGTATTTTTTCTTTCTTTTTTACATAGTATCTTAATCCTTACCCAGTTGTATAGTCAATTTGAATGGAAATCATAAGAGCTCTGTCCATCTTTCTATTTACAGTAATGTTGGGACTGAGAAAAATGCTACTATTCTACTTAGGATTTTTCTTTTTTTTTAGTACAGATGAAGTTTTCACATTTCTATGAAAAAAGCTCAGCACTAGAAATATGTTTTACATTGGTCATACCTGATTATATTCTACAGTTTATTTAAGTCAGAACTACTCTTTTGAGTAGTAGGTAGTATTGGCAGGCACACCATAAAGGGATACAATGACACCAGAAAGGGATAAAGTTACATACCCCAAATTGTAGAATATACCAGAGTGAGCAACTACACAAAACTTAAGAGTGCACACACATAAATTCTACTAGGTACATACTATCAGTATTTTAGAATGATATTTTACAGGCATCTCAAAATGGAAAACCCACCTCTCACACCCTTGTTTCTCAGTTATTTATCGGTTGAACATGGATCAATGTCATTGTTTGCTATTAAATTTGTATTCTTTATAGATTCCACACTGGAATCACAAGCAAATCTGTCCATTAACGATAATGGACACTGAATACAAATAACTGCATTCATGATGTAATGCGTCCCTAAGTAGTGTTTAAACTATTGTATTGTCAAAAAATCTCATTCTACAGCATTGCTGGGTCTAAATCCTTGTTAAAATGCATTGTGCCTTGGGAAAAAAGTGACAAGATTAGGCCTGAGACAGTAAAGGGCATGTCAGTCACAATGTAGTTGGAACTCATAAAGTTCCTACAATAATGTAAGCATGAACTTTACAAAGTATTTCACTTGCTTGCAATACAGTATTCTCCTCTCTGCAATACCAGGATTTCAGCTTGATGATGCAGGAACATCCCATTGAGCTCAGTAAATTTAGATGTTACACTGGAGAGACACATATTATCAACTGTACATTGATAACAAGACACAGGAAAAAAATCAATTACAACCTCTTTGGAAAGAAGTTATCAGCATTTTTGAATCCAAATGCCTATATATCCCGTCATGTACGCCAATAAATAACAATAAATAATAAGATAACAGACACATTATTTATGTAGGTAATAGTTTTGTAATAATCTAAATGTGGCATCTGAAATGATTTGATACCAGATATCCAAGGCCAACATTACGGGGACAGCTATGCTCTGAGGATTGATAAGTGGTGTAATGGAAAGAAACAGATTTTGACTCAGACATCCTGGGCTTATGACCCAGATCTGCTACATACTGTACTGTTTGACCTCAGGTAAGTCACGTAACCTCTGTGAGCTATGCAATTTCAACATTTGTAAAATGCAAAACAGAGCAATTTACAGGGTCATTGTATAAGGAAATATATTTGAAACCCATTGCAAACCTTGTGTGTGTGTGGTGTGTGTGTGTGTGTGTGTGTGTAATTGACTTATGTTATTAGAAAGAATCTTGTGTGTGTGTGTGTATAACTTACTTATGTTATTAGAAAGAATCTTGACATAGATACATCTAATCATTGGTATCTTTGTCACATTCCCCCTTAGCATACATTTCTTCTTTTCTACAAAATACATCTTCCTTCTCATGTCAGTAAGAGATTAATGGGGAACAAAGGAGTAGGACATCACATAGAGCATTGTGTACCACACAGAGACATTGTTTAAAATAGCATCTTATTGGGTTAATTATTTAACCTCTCTGCACCTTAATTTCCTTGTGTATGAATCATGAGAAAATATGATCATATATGGTTGCTGAACTGACTAAAAATAATATGCTATGATCACAGGATAACCCCCCAAAATAATTGGTAGTTATCATAATTTTGTGCTATATTCTTGCTGGTAACTGATCACTGTTAAAATACGTTAATGATCTCAGGTTTGATGTACCTTCCACCATATTTGCATTCGTAGCATAGAAGGTATCAAGGTTAATTTTTCGTATGAGCTCATCCTTTTAAGGATAGTCTTGATCATAGCAACCAATGTTGTCACAGGCAGGTTGTGCCTATAACCATTCCAACCTCATCTCCTATAGTCTAGGTATCCTGTTAGACAGGTACTAGACTATCCAACTGCTATATAGGCTGACAGGTTCTACACATTGGCTAAACATCAAGATGTTTGGGTTCTATATTGCTTACTGCAATAATTACACTCTCAGCACACACACCCACAGTTTGCAAGACATGAATAAAGATCACAGCACTTCCAAATTGCATTCACATCGATAATTCGATTGTCCTTAAAATAACTCTTTTTTACAGATGAAGAAACTAATGCACAGAGGTATTAAGTAATTTGCTTAAGTCACATAACTGGTGAGGAAGAAAGCAAGATATAAGAACCAAATTATTTATCATTTAATTTTATTGCAATATGTTAAACATGTTACTAGAGCTTCTGAAAAGTACTCAATATTTTAATATATATAAATTGTATATACTTTATTTACAAATTGTGAAAAATCTAGATTTAGGGATAAAATAAAATTAAGTGGTTATATTCATTTTTTAAGAATTTTGAATGCAATTACTTTAGACTTTCTAAACCATTTGGATACATGTGTTTCAATATCTTGCTACATGATTATGTATCACTATTGAGATTCCACATTAACTTTCAAATACCTTGTTTCTTCTTAAAGTGAAGAACGTGTAATTTATAGGTTAAATGACTGTTTCAAACAAAACCAATTTATTCAACATACTGGTTGGTATATCTACTCAAAGAGCTGAGTTTTCTCTGTTTAAAATGAGTAGCTGAGGGCTTCCCTGGTGGCACCGTGATTAAGGATCTGCCTGCCGATGCAAGGGACACGGGTTCAAGCCCTGGTCCGGGAAGATCCCACATGCCGCAAAGCAACTAAGCCTGTGCATCACAACTACTGAGCCCACACGCCACAACTACTGAGCCTGCGCTCTAGAGCCCACAAGCCACAACTACTGAAGCCCATGCGCCTAGAGCCCATGCTCCGCAGCAAGAGAAGCCACCACAATGAGAAGCCCACGCACCGCAACAAAGAGTAGTCCCCGCTCACCGCAACTAGAGAAAGCCTGTGCGCAGCAATGAAAACCCAATGCAGACAAAGATAAATAAATAAAAATAAATAAATTTATTAAAAAAATAAAAATAAAATGAGTAGCTGAAACTTGATTTATCATTTCTCATTATTTCCTCCACATGTCCTATGTTCCAGGCACAATAGAGAATCTATTCTTTCTTGAATAAGGTTCACACATTCCTGCTGCTATATTTTTGCTCACTGTCATCTCCACACTCTGGAGTTCCCTAACCCACCCTTTTCTGTGCTCCTAGAAAGTATTACTAACTATCTTCACTTTCCCCCTGCTTGATCTCAGATACAGTATTAGAATAATTCTATGCAGCTACTCTCAATGTTTGTACTTAAAATATATTTGCCATCTCCTCCTCAGCCTTTTCAACATCTCCCTTCAGCTCTTCCCTATAGCTGCCAAGCAGGGAGAAACAGGTTGTGTTTAAATGTCTATTTGTCCAGGTTCAAATCTACACCAGACCCTCAGAAAGCCATTTCTGATTTTTTGCTTACTGGATTCTCACCTGCCCCTGCTTAAATCAGTTCTTTTCTCTGCACTACGTAGCATTTGGTCTCTCAATTACAACATTTTAAAAAATCAGTTTTGCAGTATAACTATTTGATTTCATTCTGTATACTCCCTATGGATTTTAAAGACGACTCACTAACACCTAGTTGAACTCATCATCAACGTGTCTATGGCTCCAAAGCTGTTATTCTCCCCTGTCTGAATTATTCCAAGTGCTTCCTAACTGGACCCTTTGTTCTGTCCTTGTCCCATTGGGTTTTAATCACAGCAGCCAGAGTGATGTTTTAAAATCATAAGATTAATCATTTCCTTCCTTTGCTCAAAACTCTCCACTGGTTTCCCATCCACTTGGAGTAACAACCAAGATTCTCACAATGGCCTCCATGGCCTCTAACTAGGTCCCTGCTCCCTTCTGCTTCTCATCCTCTCATCTATTCCATTCCAGTCATACACAGACTTTTTGCTATTCCATGAACTCCCCAACACAAAGCAGCATCAGGACTTCTTTACTTGCTCTTTTCTACACTTGTTCTTTCCTCAGACACCCACATGACTCACTTCTTCACTTCTTGCCTCAAATGTTACCATCTTATTGAGGTATTCCACGGACATCCTATTTAAAATCGTATTTCCGTTAGTGCCTTGCTTCTTCCCTATTTTGTTTTTTTCTTTCCATCTAAAAGACTCGCAGTATATGTTTTTTTTTTTTAATTTAGTTTATTTTTTGCCTACTTCTGCTAGAAGGTAAAGAGAGGAGAAACTTGTCTGTTATATTCACTTCTGTATCCCTAACAACTAGATCCAGTCCTGATACATGGTATGCACTCAATAACTACCTACTGAATATAATTACTTACTGAATAAATGAGTGAATGAATAAATGAATCAATTCATCCATTATACATAATGGATGAGTCATAATACATTAGAAGTAATAATAAGCCCTAATACAATGCTGGAGGATACTAGCTAGGTGAGTATAGTCCTACATTTTGACGTGAGACAAAATTCTAGTCGTCATCACTTATCTAACCCCATCCTTACTCTGGCTGCAATTTGGAGACAAACATTTCAACAGTTGCTGTGTGGACTCTTGACTGAATACTTTGTAAGCTTCCCCATTATTTGTTGGGCAGTTCTACTGTTCAAGTCATTAGAAATGGTGGCTGGGAATCTTTCTACAGTTGTTAGAATTCCGCTGCACTGATTAGGCTTTTCATCTTTAGAGTTATGCTTATACTGCCATGGCTTGACTCAAATATGACCAGAAGTTACCTAATCAAGACAGTTCATGAAAAGCTTTCTCTGTCATTTTAATTTGCATGCTCGTCTTCAGAGAAATCTGCAGCACACATGCTCTAAGGCAATTTCCCTTATAGGGGAAACATCATTCCTGGTGTACCCCCTCAAAATCAAAGTTTGTCTTTAAAGTCCTATAAATTATAGATAATATAGCTCTTGTGTTCCCCTGAGAGTTGGTTCAGTTATTGCTGCTCCTCTTTGAACTTCTAGGGTAGGCTCCAAATGCCAAGCCACAGATAATATCTCTGCAGCCACAGCATCCGATTCTCTGGCAGCCGTTTCTGACAATTGCCTTGGCAGCCTGCACGTTCCCTCCAGTTCTCCTCACAGCCTCAGTGTCCAGAGGGCTGCTGTCTTGGATGAAATAATGTTTTACATATTTATAGGCTCTCTAATATGAGGGTCATCCTTTTTCTGAGCCCTGGTGAAAGAAGCAAGCCTGTCTGCTCTTGCATATCACCCTGGAGCTCCTGTCCCCAAAACTGCCATTTCACCTCACAGGGTTCTGGCCAAAAGGCATGCATCACATTCTGGGCATGTCACATAAATCTGTCTCCTCGATTTTGGGTCACTTTCCTGTTTTAGAACAGGCACGGGGCAGCTTGCTTCTCTATTAAATTTAAGTGGTCCTCATCAAAAGTGCAGAACCTCTGCTGCGAGTGAAATTAATAGCACATTTGATGCATTGCTGGCACTCCACTAATGGATTTTTGACCACACAGCAGAGTGAATATGACTGAACTGTTCAGAAAGTAAACCCTTTATGCAAGTTCTTTTCTTGTGGTCAGATGGGGTGGATATCTGTCCTATAGATTAAACAAAACATGTGAGGTTGTGACTGCCATTGTTTCAATTTGGGAGTATGTTTTTTTCCTTTACCATATGTAATCAATAATGTGGTCATTAAGTGGTAACTTTGTATCTAAAACTGTGTCAGGCTCTATTTTTTTACATAATATTAGGACTCAAGTTGTTCTGAGTTTCTTGAGAGTTACACTATAAACACAGATGAAACAGAAATTGAGACAAGACAGATTGCAATTAAGATGAAAATCTATGTTGGATAATAAAAGTGTCATAGTGCAGAGATATCCTTAAGGGTCACAATAACTAGAAAGGCTTTATTAAAGGTACAGGATTTGAATTGTTCCTTAGTTTGTTATGTACTGAATGCTGCAACAAAGGGTTTATACTCTCATGAAGTCAAATTCATAATCCCAGGTCTGCCCATAACTTGCTATATTCTTAAACTGAACCACAACTTCACATATGCATACCTCTATCTCATGAGACTGCTTGCTTTCTTTCAAAGTGTTCTGCAGTTTCCTACCTTTCCCATTTGCTTACAACCTAATATCCATTCATTAAAGGTTTACTCCTACTTTAAGTCTCTGCTCAAACTCAAATTAATCCAAAAGTGTTTCTAGATCATTTGAACCAGAATGAATTTATTTTCTTCTTATGCTTGTAACATTTAGTATTCCTTTAAGTCTCCTTGCATTCCTTTGGTACTATTTTTCTTTGATCAGACAAATTATCTGTGTGTGTGTGCGCTCTATTGTTTTCAGAGAAGATTGAAAATTTTATACAGCTCTGTAAAACACAGCCTAAGTGCAAAGAAAATTAGGGATCTCTTTATATAATAAATAGCAAACACAGGTTGTTTATATTTTTCAAGTTCCAACTTTTTGCACACAGAAAGAAACATTACATATCTACTTTCCTGAACTCGTTTTTGGGAAATGGACACAGAGGACTGAAAGCAGAGGGAGGTTAGCATACTGTATTAGGATCAAGCCATTTTTCCCTGCCTTTTCCTAGTTCAGTTACATTTTGTAGGTGGCAAAGAGGAAATATTCTCGATAAAGATGGAATTTTACAGCACCGATTTCTAATATCATAAAAAACTTTGCTGTCAGTACTCTTCATGGGATCTGTTTCCAATAGCAAGCTTCATTTCATCCCACAATAAATGCAATAGAATCCTTCCTTCTGTGGATTTCTCCCTCAAAGAGGCGATCCCTTATTTTGCTCGTCAGACTCAGCCACTGTCTACTGGAACCTAACCCGAAATCCTTGATGGATAAATCCTGTTCTAAATGCTAAGGCATATCAGAGTTGAGTTGGAAAATTAGTCACCACTTTGGTGTACTCAGAGTGTATCAGAGGAAAGAAATGAGTCAAGCATGTAAGTTCTTTCACTTTGTTGTCTCTTTGTAGCCCTGAGGTAGAATCCATAACCCACATTAAGGTTGTAATACCTGCTACAACCAAGACAAAGATTTTGCAGCTCCAGTCCCAACTGAGATTCTTGGGACCTATATCAGTGATACTTAATAAATAAAATTGACTTTCCTTTTTGTTAATTTTTAGAGGAGGATATATCAGTATAATAAGAGATGGAAGAATACATAGGCACAAAAACACAGGCACACACGCATACTAGCTTCATCTTAACAGTCCTCGTTTATCCCCTCCTGAGCTGACAAAATAAGCAGGACAGTCCCATAGTGGTTACTGTGACATCTATCCTAGTTTGTACCTTGGAGAGGCTTCCTTGGCAATTGATACACTTTTTCTTGGTATCCTTTCCTTACAGATTTTAAGGAAGGCCTCCAAGGCTCTAGAAACCCTTGATTTGCGTTTGAGGAATGCTTGGAGTTTATATTCTACTTGGGGGAAATGAGCAATGAGGTGAGGCTGCACTACATTAGCTAAGGATGTTAAAGAAGGCTCTTGGCTATGATGATGCATTTCATTACAGCTCCACTGCAAAGGAGGCAGCCATACAAAGGTCTGGAATAAGAACATTCTGGAGAAGAAAAAGTTTTAACAACCTGAGCTAGGACGAAGTTTGATTTCTGATTGACATAAATGAGGTCGGTGGTGCAGGGACATAAGAGTAGTATGTGATGAAGGTACAGTGGGAGGGAAAAGCCAGATGGAGAAGGGATTTTATACGTGGTTAAGGGTGTAGGCTATATTCTTATTGCCATGAGAAGACACTCATTTTAAACAGAAGATTGATTGGGTAGATTTACTCATAAAAAATTATCTTGGTTACTTTGGGGAAAATAGCCACTAAGAGGACAAAAGTGGAAGCAGAGAACTTTTTGGAAGCCTATTTCAGCAATCCACTGAACGATGACAGTGGCTTAGTCGAGGATTGTATCCATGGAAATGGAGATACATGCACAGGGTCATTATCTATTCTGGAGAGAAATCAACTGCAAATCTCCTAGGTTTAGGGTAGATAGTGCAATTTACTGATACAGGGAAGAAGGATGTTATAATAATCCAGATGATTTATTTTTTCACCTTATGGCCACAGACACTCATGTAACAGATTCTTATTGAACAACCTATTGTACAGAGAACCATTCTTTCTCTAGAATTCACTGGTTCTTCATTAAAATTATATATAAAAATGAGATATTTTGTAAGCATTTGTTATGTGCAAAGCATTGTGCTAAGCACTTGGTGTGGAGTGCATTTGGTAGTTATTGCCTTTTTTTCTGTCAAGAATCTCCTTCTGGTAATTCTCTGATTCTAGTCAAAAGTGAGCACATGACAGAGAGTGAGACCACCAAAGTCCTTCCCTGGGATTTTTCTGCTAGACCTTGAAAGGAAGGTAAATTCTTTCTCCTTTGGGGAACCATTCCGTGACACATACAAAGACTGAAGAAATAAAGTTAACATTTAAAAAAAATGAAGAAATTAGGAGTGCATCAATACAGTCTCGTTGAAAATGAGTTCAGAAATACCTGAAGACTCAGGGGGGTTCCCCTAATCCTAGAGTTCTCTCTCTGATCTGTGAGCTTCCCCAGGTACAGTTCCCTTATCAAAGCTTACCCTCTCCATCTCTACTTATTCTTGCTTAAGAGTTCAAGTTCTATATCTATCCCAATCAACAGAGGCAGGAAAAAATTTTCATTTCACCCTACAGTAACTGGTTAAATTGGAGTTATAATCCCATTTCACAGAATGAGAAGCAGAATTAAAAAGCCTGAGTCACGGACTAAGATCAGACTTCACGCAGTGAGCCAAGTTCTGAATTTTGGGTCCTTCTCTGCTTAGAGTCCAATTTACTAATACCCGCATGGTATTATGCCCTGTACTCTGGGTGGAAAATGGATATGTGTCTGTTTGTGTAGAAATCAGAGGAGGGAAGAAACAAAACTCAGTCAGACCTAGGTCATATCCTCAAAGACATTAAAATTAAAATGTCATAAACAGAGCATGTAAATAATAATAAAATGAACATGAAATAATTGCTATAGAGGGACAATGAGAGTGAAGAGAAAGGATGATTAATTCCCATCAGGATATCAGGAGAAGGTCTTTGAACTGGACTTTGAAAGACAAATAGTCTGTTTATTATGTCTCCCCTGTCTATGCAAATCACCTCTTACGTAGCTGCTTTGATTTATCTCATAAACTCATTTATCCTTTATGGTTCAAATACAGGTTTTTCTACCAACTATTTTTTTTTTTTTCTAACATGGCCCATGCACTTGAATCTAAATGCTGTGTATGAATACCCCAAATGGAAACTCTAGAAATTATCCAGTTCATTTGATCCCTGGAAACAAGTGAAAGGAAAACATACTTTGATTCAAGACCAAACTAAACTGATAATCGTCAAAGCTGTGCTTTATTTTATACAGGAAGTTGAAATCTCAATTCCCTACAGAACTTTACAGATATTTCCCCCCAGCCAATTCCTTTTTTTTCCATTTTCCCCTACTAACTATAGTTTTTCTTTGCCTTATTTTTGACTCTTATTCTCTTTTCCATCTCTTTTCTCAGTTCATGCTAACAATCATGGCTTATTTGAAAACTGCTTCATGTAGGTAGTGCTGCTTCTGCTCTTCTATAAAATTAGTTAGTGCTAAGAAGGGAGTGAAGAGCTCCTGAATGAAACTTACTTGGAACTCTTTTTCAATTCCACATCTGACAGCTTTGTCTTTCCAAACATTAGCATTACAGTCTTCTTTTTGTTGTTGTTGTTTTGTTTGTTAGTGATTGATAATAAATCCCCCTTGAATATAACTATACATTTTACACTGCCTGTGACTTCCATGGATGATATTATTTTTTATATTTAAGTTTCAGATTATCCTGAAGGGAAGCAAGGCAGATCAGGATATGAATTGCTTTTGGGACTTTCTGAAAGATCACAATTTGTAGAAAAACAGTGCAAACATTCCATTATCTGGATGACCTTTTGTCTATACTTTGACTTTTTAAACCCTCCTTTTTCTCAGCCTCTCCAAGGCCTTGAATTCCCTCTATCCTTTTATTCTTATTTCATGTAATATTAGTCCTCATCTTCTTGACATTAAGCCCAACTCAAAGATACTTTGAAGACAGGCTCCTAATAAATGTACAGAATAAGAAAAGGGCATTGAATGACATCAGGCATATCCCTCAGCATCTTAAATATCACACTTTCATTCTGCTATCAATTTAATACAAAACTCATGCACAACTAGACTGTTCTGAGCTTCATTAATAATGTTTGGTGGTTGTCAGGTGGCATGAAAAAAGTCAATATACCTTACATAGTCTCCCCGCTTTCAACTAGACAAAAGTAACACTTTTTCCCTTCCTTGCTGATTTTTTTTGGTAGCACGATATCATTGCAATGAAATAGAAAAAAGTGGGAACTGGATTACTCTGGATTCTTTTTTATACATAGTTACAACTTAACACTTCCAGCATGTATTTTTAAGTCCTTTAGAAATGATTCTGAACCTTATTATCAGATAGTTCAGGAGTCTTATTGCAACTGACCAACAAGCCTCATGAATTTAGCTCTCCTTTGCCGTGATGGCATCAACATGAATAACACTTTTTTGTCAGTAGATGGAAAACAAATATTCTCTAAGAAAATTCACCTATAAATCTTTTCTAAAAGATTTACTCAGTAATCAAACACAAAGGGAATATTTTTAAATATACACTGGTTCCAGCCTTGAATGCTCACTCCTCGTGGCCTACTTCTATCTTGTGTCTAACACTTCCTAGTATCAGATCCTCCAAAAAGGATTTCCTGACCATTCTGCCTCACTCAGTCAAATTTCTTGCTTCCCAGTATCAGCCGGACCCTGTCAATACCTTAAAATAGCAGCTATCACAGAATGACATTCTCTATTTAAACACCTCTCTCCCAAAGAGAATATAACTATCAGAGGGCAGGAATTGGGTTTTACGTATTCACTTCACTTCAGAGAAAGTTGCTGATCTGAACTCACTCATTCATTTCTCACATGAAGTTTGTATTATAAATCCTACTTTAAAGAGAAGAAAATTAAAACTTTGAGCCTCAATCCAGTCAGGGTCTATACAGCTGGTAACAGCAGGGATAAAACGTGAACCCAGGACCGCCTGACTCCAAAGTCTACACTTTATTTACTACAAGGCATTACAACTTATCAGAGGATTAATACTACTTTGGTCTGCCTCTGATTTGAAGTAATGAATTGTTAAAGTTAAGACTAGATAACTGATGAAAGATTTGTATCTAGAATTTATAGAACTCTAACAATTCTATAATAAAAAGACCAAAAAATCCAGTTAAAAATGAGCAAAGGATTTGGATACACATTTCACCAAAGATAACACATAAGCAGCTCTGAAGCATACGAAACACTATTTGTTATTATTAGAAAATGCAAATTAAAACGAGATACTATTTTACATCTACTAGGATGGTTAAAATAGAAAGAAAATAACTGTTGGTGGGGATGCGAAAAACTGGAACCACATCCACTTGTGAGAATGTAACACGGTATGACCACTTTGGAAAACAGTTCGGTAATTTCTTAAGAATTTAAGCATAAACTTACCAGATGATAAGTAATTCCACTCCTAGGAATCTACAAAAGATAAATGAAAATATACGTTGTTAACATAAGGACTTCATAGTGAATGTTCACAGCAGCAGCATTCTTAATAAAAGCCCCAAACTGAAAACAACCCATGTGTCCATCACTGGTGAAGAAACAAAACATCGTACACCCATATGAAGAAACACTGTTTAGCAATCAAAAGGAACAAAAACTGATCCTGTGTCTACATGAGTGGACCTTAAAAACAGTATCCTAAGTGAAATAAGCCCGATGTAAACATGATATATATGATTCCATTTATAGGAAATGTCCCTAAAAGGCAAATTTATAGAGATGGAAAGGAGATAAATAGTTGCTTGAGGCTGTGAGTGAGAGTAGGGATTGAAAGCAGACAGGTACAGGGAATTTTTCAGAGTAATGCTTGAAAACTGGATTTGTGCCAATGGTTGTGCAACTCCATATATAATTGTGGGAATGTATTATTGAATCATATGCTTAAAATGGTGAATGTTATGGTATGTAAATTATGCTTCAAAAAAGCTTTAATGAAGTGTGGACTCTTGGATGATTTACTTTCTATGAACCATTTTCAACATAAATCTGTCTTTTTTTAGCATTAAATTCGCAGAAGTTCTTCCCAGCAAAACCTATTCTTAGAACTCACTTATCTTCCAAAACTATATCTAACTACTGCTATAACTAGGGTTAAGCAAACTCTTTCTGTAAAGGGACAGATAATAAATATTTTATGCTTTATGGACAAGACTGTCTCTAATGAAACCATTCAACTCTGCTACTGCAGAGCAAAAGCAGCCACAGATCATACGTAAATGAATGGGTGTCACTGAGCTCCAATAAAACTTTATTTAAGAGAACAAACAGTGGGCAAGGTATGTTCTGTGAGCCATATTCAGTTAATAGCTGCTAAAGACTAGTAACTTTTGATCTTCTAGTAAAAACTGAAGTTGCAGTAAATTATATCCTAGAATTTGCAACATGAGGAAACAAAGCCCTCAAAGCATTATAACTGTGCTTTGCCTATTACTTCTGACTTGCTCTTTGTTAAAAAAAAAAAAAAAATTACATGATTTCAATTCTAGAATAACAATAGCTATTAATGACTGAATGCTTTCCAGTGGCCAGGCACTGTTCTAAGAAATTTACATTCATTGTTTCTTTTAATTCTATCAACAACCCAAAGTGGAAGCCCCAGAGAAGTTGAGCTATTTTGCCCAAGATAAAGACAGAATGAATTAGACTCAGGAGACATGCACAGGAGGTCTAATTCCAGAGACCACATTTTTCTAAACCCCTATGCTCTCCTGTCTCTAGACATAAATTGGTACCTAACTGTTTTTGAAGAACAAACTGTGGTTTCTACTTTGTTGGATAGGGATGAGTTCCTTCATTGAAGAAGGTGAAAAACATAGGGAGCTCACTACGATATTTGTGAATTCAGACTGTGTCCTATTTCTACTTGGAACTAGTAACACTTAATACAAGTAAGATTTCAGATAAGTGAGCTTTGTCCCTAATTAAACCACTTTTTATTTCTCTGATAAAGGAGAACTTAAGTTCAGTTTTCAAAGACACCTTGGATAGTGATTTCAATCATTAGTTAGAACTGAACTCTCTCTTCAACAGACTTCTTTGGGTCAGTATTTCTTAGGATTGTTGATGTCATATTGTACCTTAATGCCAGCCACCCCCTGCCACCGCTCCCCCATCTATAGATATACGTTATTTACAATATATTCCAAAACAGTGATTTGTTTTGCTAATTCCAGAATGAATGAAATTCAAGAACACCACCAAAATGTCGATTTACTCATTTTGTTTACCAAATGTCATCAGGGAAGCTACTTTGCAAGTCACAGGGGAAATGAAGCATTTCTAATTCAACAAGTCAATCCTGTGATTTGAGGGGCTTGAGGGGAGAAGAAAGAACTGCTTAATGCATTGCATTAGTAAGACAAGCATCCATGAAAATAAAAGGCTATTAAATTGTTCAAATGCAATGCTAAAATAAAAAGCAACAAGTTTGTGGACTGGGGTAGAGTGATTTCAAAGAGAGAGCTGTAATGTTTACAGAGTATTACTATAGTGCTAGACAGGGAATCAAGGTAGAAGCTCATAGGGTATAATTATCATCCTTACTTTTGGGAGGTGCTAAAGCTTTCTGTCCAACTATGATTAGTTTAGAAACTGGAGTAGCCCTACCATACAGGGGAAGCTGACTGGTAAATAATAAATTGTGATAATGACATAATCCTGGAAATTTACAGAGCACTCAGTATATGTCAACTGGATTTCAGCTGGAGGTGTCAAAGGGAAGGTATTAAAACAGGGGGAAATATCTTCAGCCCTGTCTATGTTTCCATCACTTGACTCAAATGCTTGTTTTAAATTTAAATCAAAACAGGGAGTATGGTAAAATGGAAAGTGTTTTGCAATTAGAGCCAGGAGATTTGAGTTCTAATTTTCTCATCTTAAATATGCCAATTATCATCTCTAATGATAATTAGCAATAAAAGCTTGTTATTTTTAATGGAAGATTTAGACTGGGTGATCTCCAAGATTCCTCATAGATGTATCACCCAGGATTTCACTGTGCAATACCGTTTTTAACAAAACATGATTTTACAGACTGTGCTGTTTTCTCCGTAACACCTGAGACACTGCATGTAAGAAGAAAAAGCTCCTTCCACTTTTCTTGATCATATTGTTTCTCCGTACACTCAGGATACATAAGAACATACAACTCTTTATTGCCCATAATTAGATTATCCTTTAAAAATATTTAATCTCAGACTTGCCTTTTCCCTAACCTCACTAGAATTGATTGATATGTACTGGGGTAGAAAACCTCATGTTTAAATATAGCTTTGGACAATGAATTCATCCTCTCAAATAATAGCACAATGACTTTGGAAAAGAGGTTTTGAATGATCTGTGGAATTACTTATGAGTATTTATAACCATAGGTTGACTTGATATGATTCTTACATAGACATTTTGTATTATGCTTAAAATAGATTTTTAAAATAGATTAATACAGAACAAAAACATCCTTAATGTACTGTCTTACTGTTCCATAGAACAAAATATTCTTGTATGCATCTAGAATCATAAACATAATTATCATAAACAGCACAAAAATAACATTTCTTATTAAGATCTACCTTGAATTATAAAATAAAGACCTTGCTTTTATCCCAAGAGACCCTATGCTACTTGTGTTGAATGATTAATTTTGCAAAATTCAAGCACCACAAAGTTCTCTGCTGGCTGAGGAACTGTCAAAGCCACTATGAAAATATCCCCTTCAACCACCTTGTACGATATCATTATAATTAAACATTGGCAAAAAAGAACACGTACATTAAAGAGTATACGGGGTGATCTAGGGATGTGACATTTACCATAGCTTTTCTTATCCGTTTCTCAAATTCCACTTTACTGTTGTTTACCTCAGTCAAAAATGTTACCACACTGACATTCCACTTACATATTTTTATCAAGAAAATTCTGCACTTTGTTAATAAAATGTCAACTGCATCCATGCCATCGTGACATGAAAAACTTCAGATTTAATGTAATTATTGTCTTGTTATTGACATGAATTTCTTTGGTGTCTATATATCTTCTGTTTTTCATTTTAGAGTATTGGGCCCAGGATACGGAAGATGCCTGGCACAAAAGCAAGGGGGATGTAAAAAAAAAAAAAACAAAAAAAAAAACCCCAGAAACAAATATGACAGATTTTCAAGAGTTGCCTCCACATAGCTTCCCTCCCCATTTTCTTCCTTTCTTGTTAACCTTTTACTTGAGATCATCAAATAAAAACAATTTGCAAATAGCATTTCAGTTAACACTTTAAAAAATCTATTTCTTTCATAGGCCCTTCAGTTGACTATAGTTCCTATGTCTGTTTGGTTCTTTTTTTTCTTATTATATGCCACCAGAAATCAAGAAGTTTCTAGAACTTTGACACACAATTGAATCTCAGTACCTAAGGCCCGAACATTGTCTTTTAGCTGTCTTTCTATATCATAAAATGTGAGTTATAGTTCTTCTAGTGACAGAACACAAAAAAGTTTTTTTAAAAGGGAATAATTGAGAGTCTCCGCAAGACATAATTAGCATGTTATAAGGCATTAATTTAGTTCAGTACTGTGTGGAAAAGGTCAAGCCTTCACTTGAACAGGGAAGAGTTCAGGAGACCTAAGGCATAGAGACAAAATGAAAGTGCTTTCATAGTTCTCATTTAGTAAAAAATGTAATCACTATGCGTCAGTGTACATTTCTTTAAAGCAACTATTGTGCAGTTAGAAACTTACTTAGCAACTAGGGAGTTCTAAATATTTTATCATCTAAGTGGGCTGATAAAACTTGTCAGGAGATACAGATCAAAGGTGGCACCTTTAATTCTGCTACATACCAGGCTTGACACTGTTTAGAAGTAGGAAATTTGGGAGTCCCTTCTCAAATGCTCTTAGGAGCTATTTTCTTATCTGTGACCACATTAATGATGGGAATGTGCAGCCAAATTATTGCCTATTTTTATGCGATTTAAATTTTAATTTATTGTATATACTGAAGAAAATATTTTTATATTACTCTGAAAAACCAGCAGATATAGGAATTACCAGAAAAATTGTTTTCTGATATAAACCAGATACTAGAAGAAACTACAACTTCATTTAAACTAGGGATGAACCAGGTGTAAGAACACATTGACTGGTGGGTGCCAATTGCATTATCACCTCTGACAGCTGGAAAAGGGCCAAACTAACCTGAATGATGCTCTAGATTTTAGGTCAACCACGTATTTCTCTCCTCTGGGAACAACTAACTATTTGTATTATTTTCAGAATTATTGACTTAAAATCCATGTTTTTGGATTTTAGCAGGATTGCTAGAAGGTAGGTCAGATAAAACCTGTTCATTCTTTCTAGCCCTGTTCCATAAACTTCAAACCAGGCAACAAACTCTAGAGATTTTATGCATAGATATTTTATTTCTATTAAAAATATTTTGGTTTTAAATTTATTGTAGGCAATACATCTACAAACCTAAATGTAAAAATACCAACTGTAGTTACTATGGTGATAATGTAAATCAGCGCCTCTTCAGACCTCTTTAGCAATTTATGTTCAAGACGAAAAAGGAAACTTCAAGTTTCTTTGACCTACTGAACTGAATGCTTTGCAAATACCAGTTGGAGTTGTATAGACAGAAGTCAACAAACAGTTACGATTAGAGGAGTTGAAATTCTTAGGCATCTGTTGTCATTTAAAGAACTCTAAGCTTAGTTTAGTTGTTTCCTTGAACTCTCATAACATTAAGAAACTTCCAGATTCTGCATTAATGATGTACTCTTCCACCCAGTTATCCTGTTTTTATTTACATATGGCAACCAAATACAGTGATATTTTGCCACTTGTGAATAAGACCACGACAGAAGAAAAAAAGTTTTGAAAAACATACCTTCAATATTTCGGATAAAACTGTCAGTGCTACGGAAGACAGTGAATCTTCACTTTTTGACTCAGCCTCTGCCTTCTCATCTGAGAATATACGTTAGTTTTGAACTTTTTATCAGGTCAATTATCTGTTTCATTAATTTTCCCCCCTGAGGTTTTATCTTGTTCTTTCACTTGGAACATATTCCTCTGTTTCTTCATGTTCCTCGACTCTCGGTGCCGGTTTCCGTGCATTAAGTGAAGCAGCCACCTTGCTGGTCTGGAAGGAGAGGCCTCGTGTAGATGGACTTTATCCTGCAGCCCTGCCCCGGCTCTCGGTTGTCTCTCAGGCTTTGTGACCGTCCAGCAGCCTATTTTATTTTTCGCGGCTCCCAGTGGGTGAGGCTCTGCCCAGCCCTGTCAGCGTCCTGAAGAGAGGGGTCTCAGCCCGTACTGACTCGGCTGACTGGAAGCCCAGCCTCAGACGGCAGCTCTTAAAGAAGCGCACATACGCAGTCCTGTGGGGCCACGCGCAGAAGCCGCCAGAGCCAGGCTGTTTGGAGGTGCCCCCTGTGCGGTAGCGGCAAATACGAGGGCTCCAAAGGAGCGTGGAAGTTCCCGTGCGCGGCACACGGGCGAACTATGCGGGCAGAGGGGCCGCCAAGATGGCGGCACAGCGCCCTGAGGGCCGTCGGCAGCCTCCGCTCGCATCAGACCTGAGCTCCCCTCAGGCGGGAACTCCTCACAGGCAAATAGGCCTTCCTCAGAAAGATGGGAGCACATTTTAGTCAGCTGTGTGCACTGAGCCCTGGCGGGGGCAGCCTGTGGAGAATTGCGCCTTCCGTGGTTGGTTATGCCACAGCTGCATGGGACTCAGGGAAACAACCCCCCCCTGACCCCACCCCCATCTCTGGAGCCTGAGATTCAAGGGGCGTGTCCTCGGCAGCAGCTAAAAAAGCTGGGCCCCGGATGTGTGGAGAAGCTGCCTTCCAGGAGATTCTGGCACACTTTGCGCGGCATAGCAGAGCACAAGGAGGCAACCCCTGGGTAAGGAAGAAAAGAAAAAGGAAAGGAAAAAGAAAAATAAAGATGGTGCCCGCGGGCTTCAGCACCACAGAGGAAGAGCGCGAAGATGGCGCCCACCAGCCTGGTCCGCGGAGTATCCCAGCAGGTTCCTGCCCTTCAAACCCACACTTAAAATTAGCAAATGAGTCTCTTTCACATAGAGTCTGGGCACCTTTTAAAGGACTGATTCTGCGCCGGGCGCTGGAGCCGCGGGTGAGTCTGTGCGAGGAGTTTCTCAGTTCCTCTCAGCCCCTCGGGTCTTGTCCGTGTGGACTCCGTCAATCTTCAAAGCCAGGGGTTTGGGGGCCTTGTCTCCCAAGTGCAGGTCTTAATAGTTGAGATGCCCAGTGTTGGACACCCCAACTTTTCCTCAGCAAAAAAAAAAAAAAAAGCTTCAGGTATGGAGCGCCCTCCTGATTTGGGGTCGCAGCTTAGATGTGGCTTCCCTCTCGGCCGAGTGTGAAGGGGTCACTCCACCAGTTTTAGGCTGTTTTCAGAAGACATTATTAAATAGGTAGCTATAGATTCCGGGTGTCCAGGGGAGGAGGTGAGTTTGAGGTATTTTTTTTTTGCTTTGCCGTGTCTTAGTTGCAGCATGTGGGATCTTCCTTGAGACATGAGGGATCTGGTTCCCTGACCAGAGATTGAACCCGGGCCCCCTGCATTGGGAGCACGGAATCTCACCCACTGGACCACCAGGGAAGTCCCAGTTTGAGTTTTTCCCGAGTCATTATCTGGACCTGGGACTGAGCATATAGATTAAAAGTAGAATTAGAAGTACGGCTGTCGTTTCCGTCAGAGTACTGGTTTGTTCGTTTAAAACCTCAGGAGCTTCTCCTGTGAAATCTGAAACTGGCCCCCATACACGGAAGGCAAGGAGAGACCAAAGAAAGTGGCAGAACATTCCAGATTGGTAGGGGGCAGTTTTAATAAGCAAGGGACTTACACACAGGGTTTGTCTTGGGTGGTAGCAAGATGAGTAGATCTCTCACCCACCTGCCGGAATCTTGAAAGTTTATACAGAGGCCTTAACTGGTTCATTCGTGTGTACCATCCAGCTCGGTCTCAAGAACACATCACTATCTCCAGGCTGAGTTCTTGGGGCAGCTTCTAGTGCAGGGAAAGCAAGTGGGATGCATATAACGAGGACAGGGGATTGGTGAGGAGCCTCCAGTTGTGTGGGCCCAGCTCACGTGTCGATAGAGTCACATTCTCTTCATGACCTCCTCCAATATGGTTACACAAAATTGCAAGTAGTTTCTTGTGTATTTGTTTTCTCTCTCAGGCTGTAAGGAACTCTGCAAATGCAGAGGGTACTTTATTCATATTTTTATAGTTCAATACCTTTAATCTCAGATCTTGCTTTTCAAATATTTTTGTATAGTTTCCATATTAGAACCTAGGTTAGCAGTTGATATATAGTAAGTACTCAGTAACACTTAATGAATGAAATTAGAATTCAGGCCAACAATTATTGAGTACTAACTTATGCTCCTCAATGAATGAAACATTATGGGATTTAAATAACTTATTCTAGACATTAAGGGTATATTAGCATTCCAGTACCCCTCTAACATGAGAACTATACTATAAGAATTCCCATTTTTGTTAAGAGGAACAGAGGAAGAAGAAAATGTGACATGAGTGACTCAAGGCATAGGAGAATTTCCAGTTAGAAAAAATTTAGAATTATAAGTTATTGAGATAAGAACCTTCTTTAATAGGGATATTCATTCAGTCATTAAAAGTAATTCTGTGTCAGCCTAGAAACAAGACCATTGTCTCTCACTGTCCTCTTTATCCTTTGGTTCTATTATTACCATCCAATACTTTCAACTTAAAGTTTTCACTCCGACAGGTTCATAATGAGAAGCACCGTTGTTTCCCATGACTTGCAGCATGGATTGCCTCATTGGAATCTAATCATTTGCAATTATGCAAAAAAATTGAAAAGCAAGATCTACACTCAAATGTACTGTACAAATTCCATTTAATATGTAATTGCTTATATTGGCAATCTCTGTATTGACTTTCCCCAAGCAGGACTCAAATTAAATGAATCTGTCTTTCTTATAAAATGACCATTCAACTCATTTAAAATAGTTTTATAGTCAACATGCATTTGTATGATATTCATAACAAATATCTTATTATAGTACAACCGTGGTTTTTTATCCAATAGCAATTATTCCTCAATCTGGCACTGCTTTGCAAAATGTCAACATGCTGTAAAAACTGTATCCATCATGCAAGTGGAATGGGAGAATAAATTAGTCAAAAGTCTCAGCTAACTAAGATTCAATTCAAGTTGCCCCAGGTGGTATTCCTGATAAATTTTCCTAAATCTCTCATATGAGCCTTCTAACAAGATAAAGGACAGCACTTTGGTCATCATGTTCTGCAAAAGCGCTTTATCCAGAAAAACAGTCCTTCTTGCTGAAATACAGAACAACAAAAAAATCCTGAAATGAATTGGGAAAATGCTTACATAATCTTATTTAGAGAACAATTAAGATGTTTGGTGTTGCAGATTTTGGTTTAGTAAGACTTCTACTTAAAACTTGATAAAAATAATTTAATCTTAGGTTTATGACAGTATATAATCTCAGTAAAACTACAAATTCAATTTTCAAACTACTTATATAACCATTTCTGCACATTAATCAAATACTGATATTTTTATTTGGAAGTACAAATTAAGTTAATAAAACAAAGTTTTTTATTGAGATATAATTGGCATATAACATTAGTTTCAGGTGTAAAACATAATGATTCAGTGTTTGTATATATTATGGAATGATCACAACAGTGAGTCTAGTTAACATCAGTCATCATACATAGTTACAGTTTTTTTTCCTCGTGATGAAAACTTTTAAGATCTTTTAAGTTTAGCAACTTTCAAATATACAGTACAGTATTATTAACTATAGTCGCCATTCTGTACATTACATCCCCATGACATTTATTTTATAACTGGAAGTTTGTAGAATAAAGATTTAATGCCTTTTACGTACTGCCCTAAAATGAATAAAAATTTCAAACCCTCTTCCATTCAGTGTAGGTCTTCCTTTAACCATATTGACGCTACTTGCTTCTATACCTTGAAATAGTATTATTTTCCATTTCTATGGAGTGCCTTTTCTTGAACAAATCATTATAAGCATTGCACAATGCTTTTGTTGCTTATAGTCATTATAATAAAACTTTCCCTTTAGGTAGCTTTTAAAAATCAGATTATATTAGGTTTGGTAAATTATTTTTTGCTCGTTCATAAGTTCAACAGATATTTAATAATCCCCTGATTAGAAAACTATTAAGCCATGGTTCTCAAATGGGGGTGAATTTTCCTCCTAGAGGACATTTAACCGTGTCTGAAGACAGTTTTGGATGATTGTCAAAACTGGGGCGAGGTTGCTACTGGCGTCTAGTGGGTGCCCAACATGCTAAAATGTACACGACAGACCCCACAGCAGAGTAGTAGTGTAGAGGTTCGTAAAAACCAGTGTAAAGAAATGATAAATAAATCACTCATAACAAGGCCTGAGATCAAACTCTAGCCCTGACCAGCCAGAGCCACTTCAGACAATTAGCATAATTATCTCGTTATAGTGTAAAGGAAACTTCTATCTCCTGTTGTATGGACTGAGAATGGTAACATAGACCTCACCGGTCTATAGTGAGTATTAAATACAACAAAATATATCAAGATATTTTTGTAAACTCTAAAGTAGCTTACAAAAAGGAAAAATAATTGATAATAAGAGAACTTTCTCATGTATTTAGCTTCAATAAAACATCCAGCCAGGACTTCCCTGGTGGCGTAGTGGTTGAGAGTCCGCCTGCTGATGCAGGGGACACAAGTTCGTGCCCCAGTCTGGGAGGATCCCACATGCCTTGGAGCGGCTGGGCCCGTGGACCATGGCTGCTGAGCCTGTGCGTCCGTAGCCTGTACTCCGCAACGGGAGAGGCCACAGCAGTGAAAGGCCCACGTACCGAAAAAGACAAAAAAAACAAAAAAAAAAATCCAGCCCCAAAGCATCATTTAATATAATTTATAATTTAATATTATCCTATATTCTCATTTGCTAAGATTTTAAGCTTAGATATATATAACATATTCTTCCTTTACTCTAGATAATGTGCAGTGTTTTACTCTCCCCACATACTCTAAACCTTGTTAACTGTATTATTTTTCTATTGCTGCATAAAAATTACCCCAATACTTAGCAGCTTAAAACATTACACTGTTTTAATCTTATTTTTTGAAGGCCAGTAACTTTATTTATTTGCATATTTATTTTTATTGAAGTATAGTTGATGTTCAATATTACATAAGTTATAGGTATATAATACAGTGATTCACAGGTTTTAAAGGTTATACTGTATTTATGGTTATTATAGAATATTGGGTATATTCCCTGTGTTCTACAATATATCCTTGTAGCTTATTTTATACATAAGAGTTTGCACTGTTTAATCCCCTACCCCTATCTTGCCTCTTCCCTCTTCCCTCTCCCTAGGGGTAACCCTGGTTTGTTCTCTATATCTGTGACTCTGTTTCTTTTTTGTTATATTCCCTAGTTTGTTGTATTATTTTAGATTCCACATATGACTGATATCATACAATATTTGTCTTTCTCTGTCTGACTTATTTCACTTAGCATAATATGCTCCAAGTCTGTCTGTATTGTTGCAAATGGTAAAATTTCCTTCTTTTTTTTTTATGGATGAGGAGTATCCCATATCATGTACATACCACATCTTATTTATCCATTCATTTTCTGATGGACACTTAGGTTGCTTCCATATCTTCACAATTATAAATAAGGCTGCTATGTACGTTGGGCTGCGTGTATCCTTTCGAATTAGTGTTTTTGGTTTTTTTTTTCACGTGTATCCTTTTGAATTAGTGTTTTTGTTTTTTTTTTCTTTTAGATATATACCCAGGAGTGGAATTGTTGGACCACATGGTAGTTCTGTTTTTAGTTTTTTGAGAGCCACCATTCCGTTTTCCACAGTGGCTGTACCAAATTACCTTCCTACCAACAGTGTATGAGGGTTCCCTTTTCTCCATGTCCTTGCCAACATTTGTTATTTGTGTTCTTTTTGATGATAGCCATTCTGACAGGCGTGAGGTGATATCTCATTGAGGTTTTGATTTGCATTTCCCTGATGATTAGCAGTGTTGAACAACTTTTCATGTTCTCTTGCCCATCTTCATGTCCTCTTTGGAAAAATGTCTATTCAGGTCTTCTTTGTGGGCCAGTAAAGTGACAGCAGCTCTGGTTCAAGATCTCTCACGAGGTTGCAATCAAGATATCAGTTGGGTCTTTAGTTATTTGAAGGCTTGGCTGGAATTGGAGGATACACCTCCTACAAGGCTCACCAACGTATCTGTCATAAGAAGGTCTTAGTTCCACCTGACTGTGATAGGAGACCTCAGTTCTTCACCATATAGACTTCTCCATAGGGCTGCTGGAGGGTCCTCATAACATGGCAGCCAACTTCTTCTACAGGGAGGAATTCAAAAGAGATGCAGTCCATTCTACGGTCTAGTTCTGGAAGTTTCATGCCATCAATTCTGCCATATTTTATTTATTAAGAGCAAGTCATTAGGTAGAACTCCACTTAAGGGTGGGTCATGAATTAAGCTCTACCTTTTGATGGAAAAAGGGTCAAAGAATTTGGAAACATAATATAAAACTACCATGTTCTCCTCCTTCTCTTTGCTTTTAAGATTCAACTAAAGGCCCACGGCCCACTGTCTGTAGGAAGGTTTCATGACCACTTCTGCCTATGATAATTTATTTAATTTCCTATACCCTCTCCATATACTTACCATATAGAATTTATCAACTGTGGTATAACCAAATTACTTAGCCTACAATTCCAGATAATCCATCTCTGTTTGTCTGGAATTAGACTCAGGAATTTATATTATTTAAAAATCTCATTTGTTGTATTTTTATATACAGCCATATTTGAGGACCACTGGTAATAAATTATATGTGAGCAATTGCAAGTTTACATAAGTCATGTCCAAAGTTCTTTTATTAAGGAAATTATTGGAATTTGGACCATATTTTTCTCCAGATAAATCATTTAAAAAACAGGAATTATGTGTGGCTGGAATAACATTCTCACATGATAATTTCACATTATTGGAATTAAAGAAAATAATAGGATTCTGATAATATTAATTTTACCATTACCACCTCGCTCATTTCTCCCATTTGCTGAGTGCCTGTAAGAAAGGGAATTTTTATCCCTTAACTGTCCAAGTTAAAATGATATTTTTAGGATTGCAGTTACACAAAGTTTTTTTTTTTCCTATTTGTAGATGCAATGGCAAACATTGAATTGTTGCAGTTAAAACACACAATGTTTAATAAGTCTTTAAAAAAAATAAATGAAAACACACAAGGAAAGCAATTTTATCCTCCAGGGTAATGACCATGTCAATTGCAACTACTGCTGCTGCTTCCCTGAATTCCCCTTAGATGTTCTTTTTTCTTTTCAATTTGTTGTACCCTAACCAGTCACAGCATGGTCTTGTACTTCTTTGGAATAATTCATATCATTTTAATTATTACATGAAGAAATAGGTATGGGATCAAGTTTAATCTTGCCAGAAATTTAGACTTAGGGTTGAGTAGCATAATTTAAAATTTCTTAGTGGACTAGGTAAGAAACATGTTTACTTGTTGGATAGTTGAATATATGTGTCTGTGTATATGAAACATAGTAAACAGCAAATTGATTTCTACTTTTATGACCAGTTTTACCCAAATTGTATATTTTTATTTATTTTAAACACACTTAAAAGGGGCAAGCCAATTATTTCTTCCTAACACGTGATGTTGACAACATGTATAGTAATGCGTTAATTTCTAAGATATTATGGGCTCTTGAAAATAGTTTTTAAATTAAAATACCACTTTTTAAAATAAATATTTTTGTCAGTATAAAAGAATAAATTCAAAAATACAAAACCACATTCCTCCAAGTTTATTCATTGTAGCATTATTTTTGATAATAGAATACTGGAAAAATCTCAATGCCCTTCCACTGGAGAGTGGTTGAGTAAACTATGGTATATCCACATAGTAGAGCACTGTGCAGTCATAAAAAAATGAGTGAGCATGACCTCTATGATCTGATAAGGAGTGATTTCCAGTATATAATATCAAATAGCAAAACAAGAGTAAGGTGAAAATAAGTATGTAGAGTAATCCACCATCTGTGGAAAAAAATAAAGGAGAATAAGAAGGCTATATATGTGTGTGTGTGTGTGTGTGTACCTACACACACATATATATACCTACATACATACATATATACATATATGTATATGTTACATATATACATATATAAAATCAGATTAATTGGGTGTGTGTTTGTGTAGCTATACATACATATTGCTTATTTTATAAAGAAACACAGAAATGATAACACAAAAACAAATTAAAATAGGTACCTGTAGCTGGTTCAGTGAGGACAATGTAGAAGGAATAGGGATGGATATGAGGCCTTCAGGACTTTATCTTTTTATACTGTGATGACTTTAGAACATAATCAAATATAAAATAAAATCAAGACATGCAAAAAAGTAACCTCCTAAAATTGAATACAAACTAAAGTAAATTAATATATATGTATAATGTAAACACACAGGAAAAAAGTATTTCAAGTTATATTTGATCAGAGTACAGCTTTAGGTTCTTTGAAAAGAAACTCTGAACTTCAGGAGGTTTGTTGTCATTAGAGGGTATGAATTTATTAAATTGGAAAGTATTTTATATGAATTAAGTGATAGAGCAAATGAATAAATGCACAGTTGTGCTTTGGAACCAGTACTTTCAATATTAGGGAATGGGAGGAAAAACTCTGTGCTGTTGGAATTGAATTGGCAGTGATAACATAAATTTGTTAGATATATATTAGAAAATATAAACATTTCTTAGCTCTAGATGAAATGAAAGTGTAGTAACAATAAGGATGTCTAGTTTCCAGAACTTGACTTACACTGTCATTACCTGTGGCAGGAGTAGGAAGAAGGAAGGGTAGGTTAAACCAAATTTTTTAAAGAAAATGTTGGTTTTGGGTCTTGGACAGAGAAATTACAAGCTGGATCTGAATCAAGGACCATTAGGGACATGTTCTGAGGACCTAAGATCTCTTTAAAAGCCACTGTTACAATAGCACAATTATAATGCTTTGAGGGCTTTGTTTCCTCATGTTGCAAATTCTAGGATATAATTTACTGCAACTTCAGTTTTTACTAGAAGATCAAAGGTTACTAGTCTATAGCAGCTATTAACTGAATATGGCTCACAGAACATACCTTGCCCACTGTTTGTTCTCTTAAATAAAGTTTTATTGGAGCTCAGTGACACCCATTCATTTACGTATGATCTGTGGCTGCTTTTGCTCTGCAGTAGCAGAGTTGAATGGTTTCATTAGAGACAGTCTTGTCCATAAAGCATAAAATATTTATTATCTGTCCCTTTACAGAAAGAGTTTGCTTAACCCTAGTTATAGCAGTAGTTAGATATAGTTTTGGAAGATAAGTGAGTTCTAAGAATAGGTTTTGCTGGGAAGAACTTCTGCGAATTTAATGCTAAAAAAAGACAGATTTATGTTGAAAATGGTTCATAGAAAGTAAATCATCCAAGAGTCCACACTTCATTAAAGCTTTTTTGAAGCATAATTTACATACCATAACATTCACCATTTTAAGCATATGATTCAATAATACATTCCCACAATTATATATGGAGTTGCACAACCATTGGCACAAATCCAGTTTTCAAGCATTACTCTGAAAAATTCCCTGTACCTGTCTGCTTTCAATCCCTACTCTCACTCACAGCCTCAAGCAACTATTTATCTCCTTTCCATCTCTATAAATTTGCCTTTTAGGGACATTTCCTATAAATGGAATCATATATATCATGTTTACATCGGGCTTATTTCACTTAGGATACTGTTTTTAAGGTCCACTCATGTAGACACAGGATCAGTTTTTGTTCCTTTTGATTGCTAAACAGTGTTTCTTCATATGGGTGTACGATGTTTTGTTTCTTCACCAGTGATGGACACATGGGTTGTTTTCAGTTTGGGGCTTTTATTAAGAATGCTGCTGCTGTGAACATTCACTATGAAGTCCTTATGTTAACAACGTATATTTTCATTTATCTTTTGTAGATTCCTAGGAGTGGAATTACTTATCATCTGGTAAGTTTATGCTTAAATTCTTAAGAAATTACCGAACTGTTTTCCAAAGTGGTCATACCGTGTTACATTCTCACAAGTGGATGTGGTTCCAGTTTTTCGCATCCCCACCAACAGTTATTTTCTTTCTATTTTAACCATCCTAGTAGATGTAAAATAGTATCTCGTTTTAATTTGCATTTTCTAATAATAACAAATAGTGTTTCGTATGCTTCAGAGCTGCTTATGTGTTATCTTTGGTGAAATGTGTATCCAAATCCTTTGCTCATTTTTAACTGGATTTTTTGGTCTTTTTATTATAGAATTGTTAGAGTTCTATAAATTCTAGATACAAATCTTTCATCAGTTATCTAGTCTTAACTTTAACAATTCATTACTTCAAATCAGAGGCAGACCAAAGTAGTATTAATCCTCTGATAAGTTGTAATGCCTTGTAGTAAATAAAGTGTAGACTTTGGAGTCAGGCGGTCCTGGGTTCACGTTTTATCCCTGCTGTTACCAGCTGTATAGACCCTGACTGGATTGAGGCTCAAAGTTTTAATTTTCTTCTCTTTAAAGTAGGATTTATAATACAAACTTCATGTGAGAAATGAATGAGTGAGTTCAGATCAGCAACTTTCTCTGAAGTGAAGTGAATACGTAAAACCCAATTCCTGCCCTCTGATAGTTATATTCTCTTTGGGAGAGAGGTGTTTAAATAGAGAATGTCATTCTGTGATAGCTGCTATTTTAAGGTATTGACAGGGTCCGGCTGATACTGGGAAGCAAGAAATTTGACTGAGTGAGGCAGAATGGTCAGGAAATCCTTTTTGGAGGATCTGATACTAGGAAGTGTTAGACACAAGATAGAAGTAGGCCACGAGGAGTGAGCATTCAAGGCTGGAACCAGTGTATATTTAAAAATATTCCCTTTGTGTTTGATTACTGAGTAAATCTTTTAGAAAAGATTTATAGGTGAATTTTCTTAGAGAATATTTGTTTTCCATCTACTGACAAAAAAGTGTTATTCATGTTGATGCCATCACGGCAAAGGAGAGCTAAATTCATGAGGCTTGTTGGTCAGTTGCAATAAGACTCCTGAACTATCTGATAATAAGGTTCAGAATCATTTCTAAAGGACTTAAAAATACATGCTGGAAGTGTTAAGTTGTAACTATGTATAAAAAAGAATCCAGAGTAATCCAGTTCCCACTTTTTTCTATTTCATTGCAATGATATCGTGCTACCAAAAAAAATCAGCAAGGAAGGGAAAAAGTGTTACATTTGTCTAGTTGAAAGCGGGGAGACTATGTAAGGTATATTGACTTTTTTCATGCCACCTGACAACCACCAAACATTATTAATGAAGCTCAGAACAGTCTAGTTGTGCATGAGTTTTGTATTAAATTGATAGCAGAATGAAAGTGTGATATTTAAGATGCTGAGGGATATGCCTGATGTCATTCAATGCCCTTTGCTTATTCCGTACATTTATTAGGAGCCTGCCAGCAAAAGGACTTGTATGTATAGGAATGTTCATGACAGCTTATTTACAGTAATTACAAATTAGAATAAATACATATGTCTAGCAATAGGATAAGGTATTAAAAATTCTGTTACACTGACATAATAGAATGGTACACAACAGTAAACAGGAGCAGTACATTGATACATACAACTGACATGGGTGAATCTCAGAAATGCTATGTTGATTGAAAGCAACAGACACAAACAAGTACAGGCTATGTGGTTCCATTTACATTACATCCAAGAACAGGTAAAATAATCTTTACTGGTGGAAGTCACCTAGGAGAGATGGCTACAGAGGGCTAGGGAAGAAGAAGAGGATTGACTGAGAACCAAACTAGAGAACTTTCTGGAATGATAGACATTTTCTGTATCTTGTTTGAGCTGGTATATACAACTGTCAAAACTCATCACACTGTACACTTACTATGCTTGTAATTTACTGAGTATAATTTATATCTCAAAATTAAAATAACTATAATTAATATCTTTTAGCTTATACATTTCATCCTGGTGTACTATGCTCTTCTCTCACAATTGAGACCATATGGTATGAATCACTTACTATATGCTGATTGTTTGAATATAAGAGTGGTGCAAACTTTTAAATCTGAAAAAGATGTCATATGGTCATTGGCTGGTAGCGTTCTCCCTTAAGGAGAAGTTTCCACACAGCTGAAGAGAGAGATGAAGCATAGCTATAGGGTAGTTTCCTATACTGAAGCTCAAAGACTGTGTGTGTGTATGTGTCTGTGTGCGTGATGGGGGGGATTTTACACAAAAGATAAAAGTGTGTTTGTTTTACTGACTCACTTGAAAATTGCAAACATCACGCCTCTTCACCAGAAAATAATTCAGCATTTATCTTTCCCAAAAGAAGGACATTGTCGTACATAACCACAATATTATTGTCACATCCAAGAAATTTAACATTCATAAAATATTATCTCCAATTTACATGTAAGGCTAGATAATCAACAAAACAATAAATCAAGCCCCGATGTGTAGCAGTTGTTAATTTGATGATGTAAAAACTTCCATTATGGATGATTTTAAGCTATCATCATGATGTCACTGAACATAGAGCTGGGAAGGGATGTGCAATAACCCTCCAATACTTAGCATTTCCATCATACAGACATAATAGATAGAAATAACCTCAAGAGCATAGATTATAGCAAATTGAATTAATTAGTAGTGTATGGGTTGATCTTTGCAACCCTGTAAATATTTTCTCAAAAACTTTACACCCATTGGTTTTAGTATTCAAAAGTGTTCTTGACCTGAATCAGTTATTACTATACCTATGTCAGGATTGGTTAGTGTGAGCCCTTCAGGCTTGCTACTTTGTCCTTTTCTTTTCTTTTTTTCTCCTCTCTTCTCTTCTCTTCTCTTTTTAGATAATCAAAAATCACATCGTTTTTTGCTGCTGTTTATCGTGCCTTTTTAATCTCTTCACCTGAGAACAGTTCTGTTTCAGTTTTCTTTCCTTTTTCCATTAGGTTGATGTTTTCAAAATCTAGGCTAGTTGTCTTGTAGTCTAACAGTTTGCATTTGTCTGATTGTTTTCTCAAGATTAGATTCAGTGTAAAGACATAGATGCTTTCACGTAGGTATTGTTGATTACTTTCTATTGTATCACCGCAGAGGTACCTACTGTTAGTTTGTTCTGTTGTTAGTGATGCTAAATTTGACCATTTGAATACATTGGGGTCTGCCGGATCAATGCATCGTAAAAGTATTATTTCTCTTATAAATGTAGGAGAATAGTTAGGAAGTATGAATTTTGAATGTTTATCTTTTACTATAATACATTTAATCATAAGTTAATATAGTTTAATATTTAATAATGGTTAGGTTTGACCACTGGCTCACAAGATTCCTGATAATTAACAACTGGCTCTCATGAGATGGTATGAACTGTCTCTAGCACACTACTGTGCCTATCTCAATATACTCCCAAATAGATAAACTATCAAATTATATGCTAAAATTCTATATATATATGAGAGAGACAAAATCAATAATTATAGTTCAGTAGTTATAATAGTGAATCCCGCTTGGAACCTGATATGATCAAATAGAAATATGCACAGATACAAAGTACAAATAACATGATTAATTGTGTCATCTACTCTGTGTGTATCACTCTTGGTTGGTAGATTATATAGACAGAAAGACACAGAGAGAGATCATTGTGTACAACAGAGAAAACTTAACTATGTTTCGAACACCCATGGCCCATTCACAGAAAAGTCAGGCATTTGCTAGACAACAAAGAAAGCCTTGGTGAATTCCAAAGACTCAAAATAAAACAAAACAACAACAAAAGCTGCTCCACTACTGATAATCGTTCTTTTACCACACTGCAGTAAAATTAGAGACAAATAACAAAATAAGATAAAATTAGATATAAATTTAAAAAAAATAATTACTGGGGTAAGAGAGAAAACACAAACTATTTCAGGCTGAATGACAGTGAAGACACAGAGTAGAGAAATGACAGATGCAATTCATTTAGTACTTGTCACTGACAAAAATAACTCTGAATACACTAAAGAAAAAACCCTGAAACTTGATTTTCAGTTATGAAATGCATTAAACTTGTATTTTTTTATCTTAAATTGTTTTTTTAATGTACCCTTTTTATTTTTTTACCTTTTTAACATCTTTATTGGAGTATAATTGCTTTACAATGGTGTTAGTTTCTGCTTTATAAGAGAGTGAATCAGCGATACATATACATGCATTCCAATATCTCCTCCCCCTTACATCTCCCTCCCACCCTCCCATCCCACCCTTCTAGGTGGACACAAAGCACCATGCTAATCCCCCTGTGCGGCTGCTTCCCACTAGGTATCTGTTTTACATTTGGTACTGTATATATGTCATTGCTACTCTCTCACTTCATCCCAGCTTCCCCTTCCCCACCCCGTGCCCTCAAGTCCGTTCTCTATGTCTGCGTCTTTATTCTTGCCCTGCCACTAGGTTCATCAGTACAGCTTTTTAAAATTCCATATATATGCATTAGTGTACGGTATTTGTTTCTCGCTTTCTGACTTACTTCACTCCATATGACAGACTCTGGGTCTATCCACCTCACTACAAATAATTCAATATCATTTCTTTTATGGCTGAGTAATATTCCATCGTATATATGTGCCGTGTTTTCTTTATCCATTCGTCTGTCAATGGACACTTAGGTTGCTTCCATGTCCTGGCTATTGTCAATAGAGCTGCAATGAACATTGTGGTAGATAACTCTTATCAAATTATGGTTTTCTCAGGGTATATGCCCAGTAGTGGGATTGCTGGGTCGTATGGTAGTTCTATTTTTAGTTTTTTGAGGAACCTTCATACTGTTCTCCATAGTGGCTGTATGATTTTACGTTCCCACCAACAGTGCAAGAGGGTTCCCTTTTCTCCACACCCTCTCCAGCATTTATTGTTTCTAGATTTTTGATGATGGCCACTTTGACTGGTGTGAGGTGATACCTCACTGTAGTTTTGATTTGCATTTCTCTCATGATTAGTGATGTTGAGCATCCTTTCATGTGTTTGTTGGCAATCTGTATATCTTCTTTGGAGAAATGTCAGTTTAGGTCTTCTGCCCATGTTTGGATTGGGTTGTTTGTTTCTTTGATATTGAGCTGCATGAGCTGCATGTATATTTTGGAGATTAATCCTTTGTCAGTTGCTTCATTTGCAAATATTTTCTCCCATTCTGAGGGTTGTCTTTTGGTCTTGTTTATGTTTTCCTTTGCTGTGCAAAAGCTTTTAAGTTTTATTAGGTCCCATTTGTTTATTTTTTTTTTATTATTTCCATTTCTCTAGGAGGTGGGTCAAAAAGAATCTTACTGTAATTTATGTAATAGAGTGTTCTGCCCATGTTTTCCTCTAAGAGTTTTATAGTGTCTGGCCTTTCATTTAGGTCTTTAATCCATTTTGAGTTTATTTTTGTGTATGGTGTTAGGGAGTGGTCTAATTTCATTCTTTTACATGCAGCTGTCCAGTTTTCCCAGCACCACTTATTGAAGAGGCTGTCTTTTCTCCATTGTATACTCTTGCCTCCTTTATCAAAGATAAGGTGACAATAGACTTTCTCTCCTGTTCCATTGATCAGTATTTCTGTTTTTGTTCCAGTACCATACTGTCTTGATTACTGTAACTTTGTAGTGTAGTCTGAAGTCAGGGTGCCTGATTCATCCAGCTTCGTTTTTCATTCTCAAATTGCTTTGGCTATTCGGGGTCTTTGGTGTTTCCATACAAATTGTGATTTTTTTTTGTTCTAGTTCTGTGAAGAATGCCATTGGTAGTTTGATAGGGATTGCATTGAATTTGTAAGTTGCTTTGGGTAGTATAGTCATTTTCACAATGTTGATTCTTCCAATACAAGAACATGGTGTATCTCTCCATCTGTTTGTATCATTCTTAATTTCTTTCAACAGCATCTTATAGTTTTCTGCATACAGGATTTTTGTCTCCTTAGGTAGGTTTATCCTAGGTATTTTATTCTTTTTGTTGCAGTGGTAAATGGGAGTGTTTCCTTAATTTCTCTTTCAGACTTTTCATCATTAGTGTATAGGAATGCAAGAGATTTCTGTGCATTAATTTTGTATCCTGCTTCTTTACCAAATTCGTTAATGAGCTCTAGTAGTTTTCTGGTAGCATCTTTAGGATTCTCTATGTATACTATTATGTCATCTGCAGACAGTGACAGTTTTACTTCTTCTTTTCCGATTTGGATTCCTTTTATTTCTTTTTCTTCTCTGTTTGCTGTGGCTAAAACTTCCAAAACTATGTTGAATAACAGTGGTGAGAGTGGGCAACCTTGTCTTGTTCCTGATCTTAGTGGAAATGGTTTCTGTTTTATACCATTGAGAACGATGTTGGCTGTGGGTTTGTCATAAATGGCCTTATTATGTTGAGGTAAGTTATTGATATTTATGTTCCTATTACCATTTTATAAATTGTTTTGGGTTTTTTATTGTAAGTCTTTTCCTTCTCTTGTGTTTCCTGCCTAGGGAAGCTCCTTTAGCATTTGTTGTAGAGCTGGTTTGGTGGTGCTGAATTCTCTTGCTTTTGCTTGTCTGTAAAGCTTTTAGTTTCTCCGTCAAATCTGAATGATATCCTTGCTATGTAGAGTAATCTTGGTTGTAGTTTTTTTTCCCTTTCATCACTTTAAATATGTCCTGCCACACCCTTCTGACTTGCAGAGTTTCTGCTGAAAGATCAGCTGTTAACCTCATGGGGACTCCGTTGTATGTTAATTGTTGCTTTTCCCTTGCTGCTTTTAATATTTTTCTTTGTATTTACTTTTTGATAGTTTGATTAATATGTGTCTTGGCATGTTTCTCCTTGGATTTATCCTGTATGGGACTCTCTGTGCTTCCTGGTCTTGATTGACTATTTCCTTTCCCATATTAGGGAAGTTTTCAATTATAATCTCTTCAAATATTTTCTCAGTCCCTTTTTTCTTCTCTTATTCTTCTCAAACCCCTGTAATTTGAATGTTGGTGCATTAAATGTTGTCCCAGAGGTCTCTGAGATTGTCCTCAATTCTTTTCATTGTTTTTCTTTATTCTGCTCTGTGGTAGTTATTTCCACTATTTTATCTTCCAGATCACTTATCCGTTCTTCTGCCTCAGTTGCTCTGCTATGATTCCTTCTGGAGAATTTTTAATTTCGTTTATTTTGGTGTTCATCATTGTTTGTTTGCTCTTTAGTTCTTCCAGGTCCTTGTTAAACGTTTCTTGTATTTTCTCCATTGTATTTCCAAGAGTTTGTATCATCTTTACTATCATTACTCTGCATTCTGTTTCAGGTAGACTGCCTGTTTCCTCTTCATTTGTTAGGTCTGGTGGGTTTATACCTTGCTCCTTCATCTACTGTGTATTTCTCTGTCTTCTCATTTTGCTTAACTTACTGTGTTTGGGGTCTCCATTTCATAGGATGCAGGTTTGTAGTTCCCATTGTTTTGGTGTCTGCTCCCAGTGGGTAAGGTTCGTTCGGTGGGTTGTGTAGGCTTCCTGGTGGAGGGGACTGGTGCCTGTGTTCTGGTGGCTGAGTCTGGGTCTTGTCTTTCTGGTGGGCAGGACTATGTCCGGTGCTGTGTTTTGTCTGTGAACTTATTATGATTTTAGGCAATCTCTCTGGTAATGCATGGGTTTGTGTTCCTGTCTCGCTAGTTGTTTGGCCTATGGTGTCCAGCACTGTAGCTTGCTGATTGTTGAGTGGAGCTGGGTCTTAGCATTGAGATGGTGTTTTCTGGGAGTTGTTTCGCCGTTTGATATTACGTGGGGCTGGAGGTCCCTGGTGGAGTGATGTCCTCAACTAGGCTCTCCTACCTGAGAGACTCAGGCTGGACACCCAGCCAGAGCACCAAGACCCTGTCAGCCACATGGCTCAGAAGAAAAGAGAGAAAAATAAGTAAGTAAGTAAATAAACAAATAAATAAATAAAATTTAAAAGTTCTTAAAATGGAAAAAAAATATTAAAAATGAAAAAATACAAAGTAATTTAAAAAAAGAGGGATGGAAAGAAGAAAGCAACCAACCCAAAAAACAAATCCACCAATGATTACAAGAGCTAAAAACTATTCTAAGCAAACAAACAAACAAAAAAAAACCAGACAAACAGAACCCTAGGACAAATAGCAAGAAAAAAAGCTATACAGACAAAACCACATAAAGAAACATACACACTCACATAAAGAGAAAAAGGAAAAAAAAAGCATATATATAAATAAAATAACGAAAGAGAGCAACCAAATCAATAAACAAATCTACCAGTGTTAATAAGTTCTAAATAATAAACTAATAGAAACATAAAACTAGAAAGAAATTAGATGCAGAAGGCAAACCAGAAGTCTGCAGTTGCTCCCAAAGTCCACTGCCTCAATTTTGGGATGATTCATTGTCTATTCAGGTGTTCCACAGATGCAGGGTGCATCAAGTTCATTGTGGAGATTTAATCCGCTGCTCCTGAGGCTGCACAGAGAAATTTCCCTTTCTCTTCTTTGTTCGCACAGCTCCTGGGGTTCAGCTTTGGATTTGGACCCGCCTCTGCGTGTAGGTCACCTGAGGGTGTTTGTTCCCTACCCAGAGAGGTCGGGGTTAAAGTAGCAGCTGATTAGGGAGCTCTGGCTCACTCAGGCCGGGGGGAGGGAGGGGTACAGAATGCGGTGCGAGCCTGTGGCGGCAGAGGCCAGTGTGACGTTGCAGCAGCCTGAGGTGTGCCATGCCTTCTCCCGGGGAAGTTGTCCCTGGATCCCGGGACCCTGGCAGTGACTGGCTGCACAGGCTCCCGGGAGGGGAGGTGTGGATAGTGACCTGTACTTGCACACAGGCTTCTTGGTGGCTGTAGCAGCAGCCTTAGCATTGCATGCCCGTCTCTGTGGTCTGCGCTGATAGCTGCGGCTCACACCCACGTCTGGAGCTCATTTAGGCCGTGCTCTGAGTCCCCTCTCCTCGTGCATCCCAAAACAATTGTCTCTTCACTCTTAGGCAGTTCAAGGCTTTTTCCCCAGACCTCTTCCTGGCTAACTGTGGTGCACTAGCCTCCTTCAGGCTGTGTTCACGCAGCCAACCCCAGTCCTCTCCCTGGGATCTGACCTCTGAAGCCTGAGCCTCAGCTCCCAGGCCCCACCCACTGTGGCAGGTGAGCAGACAAGCCTCAGGCTGTTGAGTGCTGGTCGGCATTGATCCTCTGTGAGGGAATCTCTCCACTTTGCGCTCCTCACCCCTGTTGCTGTGCTCTCCTCTGTGGCTCCGAATCTTCCCCCCTGCCCACTCCTGTCTCCACCAGTGAAGGGGCTTCCTAGTGTGTGGAAAGTTTTCCTCCTTTACAGCTCCCTCCCAGAGGTGCAGGTCCCATCCCTATTCTTTTGTCTCTGTTTTTCGTTTTTTCTTTTGCCCTACCCAGGTATGTGGGGATTTTCTTGCCTCTTGGGAAGTCTGAGTTCTTCTGCTGGTGTTCCGTAGGTGTTCTGTAGGATTTGTTCCACATGTAGGTATAGTTTTGATGTATTTGTTGGGAGGAAGGTTATCTCCATGTCTTACTCCTCCGCCATCTTGAAGGCGCCCCTTGCATTAAACTTTTAAATTAAAACTGAGAGAGAAAACAACAGGGAAGGAAACAAACAAAACAAATATCAAAAAAGCTAATATTAAAGTTATATAAAATATTAAAAAATCAGTAAATGCAAAAATTAATATCATAGCTTGAAATGACAAAAAGCAAAAGAGATGATTATGAATACTGTATTATAGACAGACCTTGGACATGACTCATCAAGGGAAAAGAAAAAGCAGATGTGAATATTTTGCAGAGTGCAGAAAGGAAAGAAAACCAGTATATATTAAAATTTTAAATATTTGATTAGTTAGTTACACCAATAAATTTTAACACCTAGAATACATTGATAACCTTCTAGAAAACTGTGAATTACCAGATTTAACCACCAAATAAATAGAATGTTGAACAAATAAAAACCTATAAAAGACACTGAAGTGGGCTTCTCTGGTGGTGCAGTGGTTAAGAATCCATCTGCCAATGCAGGGGGCACAGATTCAAGTCCTGGTCCTGGAAGATCCAACATTCCATGGAGCAGCTAGGCCCGTTCGCCACAACTACCAAGCCTGCGTTCTAGAGCCTGCGAGCCACAACTATTGCGCCTGCGCGCCTAGAGCCCAAGCCCCACAACAAGAGAAGCCACTACAATGAGAAGCCTGCACACTGCAATGAAGAGTAGCCCTGCTCACCGCAACTAGAGAAAGCCCGTGCACAGCAATGGAGACCCAAAGCAGCCAAAAATAAAAATAAATAAATAAATAAAGACACTGAAGTGATGGTCTAAAATTTCCCGCTTGAAAAATCATCACCCTCAGGTGGCTTCAGAAGTGAGTTCTACCAAAATTTCAGAGTCTATCTTATATGAGTTTTTCCAGAATTTACAGGAAAATGGGACATTTATAAATTCATTTTATGAAGTCACATAGTTCTAATGCCAAACTGAGATAAGGATAATCTAAAATAACTGAATTAAAAGCCAATTGCATATAGACATAGGTTTTAAAAAATTAAATACAGTAGTGGCCAACATATGTCCCTATGTCATTGACTTAGTTTACAGCACTGATATTTCTTTTCAGTCCTGCCTCTGATGGTGTTCTAAGTCATCTAGTATGTTTTGGTTTCCTTGCAAGTGTTTCCTTTTACATTCATCATCCTTTCATCTCATGAAGTAATATTTTCATATCAATCTGTTATCTTCTTTTGGTTTTCTGCTTCTGTATTAGAAAGCATGTCTTTTCACGCATATTAAAGTTATCAGGCCATACTTAAAATTTTTCTTTCCTTTTTGCTATATTAACTCCTAATAGTTCACTCACAAAAGTTGCATTCATCACGTGGAGAACTGGCTCATGAAAAAAGAATGTAAAATAGTGGTTGGATTTGTTCCAAGAGATCCTTCGTGTTAAGCGTAATATAAAAAGAAGGCTTACAGAATATAGCTTTATCTTTGGAAAGCATGTATTTCAATATTAACTGTATGCCTATGATTATTATTACTAAGATTTAACAAAAAAACCCTACAAGTTTTAGAGTGCTTGTTATGTTCCAGAAATGGCCTTGTTTTCTATTCATATTGTCCATGAGAAAAGTAGAACTTAGTCAAACAAGGATCTTGCTCAAGATCAGCCAATTAGTTAGTGGCAGAGCCAAAATTTAGATTCATCCTAACTCTCCTAACACCATACATAACCTTTACTGTTAAATACTGGGCTCTAAAGTATTATTGGATATTACAAGGTACCTATTCTCTACATATTATAAAATAATCAACATAAATTCATATTTCTAACATCACTTCATCTATTTTATAAATGCGTATTTTCTCATTTTTGCCAGAAGTCTCTGACAGTTTTGAAAATGGAATCTAAGACTATAACATTATTCCCCTTAGGTTAAAAATGTGTAAACCTTTGGGACAGTGATTCATGCATGAGAATGCATAATAAAGTAATAAGGATGGGTATTTTAAAAATAGATTATGCTACACAGATATTCATTTAAATATTGTATCTAAAGGCAAAAACATGATACGTACTAAATGTCTTAAAAATTGGAATTAATGAAATAAAATATTGGAATACCATCAATGGAATAGTATGAAAGCATTTTTTAAAAGCACTGACAATGTAGAACACAGTTAGCAACATGAAAAGGTGTTGATAAACAAGCGAGTTACTTTTTGGTGTTTAAAAATATTTTCACTGAATTTTACACTACTAAAGGGTGACTTTTATGGTATGTGAATTAATTTTTTTGTTAAAAATATTCATTCTTCTTTGGCACAAATTAAAACAAGGGGTCAATTGGTGAAAGGATTTCTTTTCCATACCTGCATGACAAATATATCCTTCTCTTCACTTGTAAAATTTAAAATAAACAGTATCGACACAATTTCCCATGTATTTCTGTGTGCAGAACATATCCTATCCATGAAATAATGAAGTATACTAAGTATTAAACAATGGCTACCTTTTGTATCTTCACCCATGAATGATTTTCATTTTTATATTTCTACTTAAACAAACCTTCTGATTTTTCCATGTTGAGCATTGTCTTGATTATTAAATATAAAATATAATTTAAAAAATTTTATTCTTTTTTAAAAAATTTATTTATCTTTGGCTGTGTTGGGTCTTTGTTGCTGTGTGCAGACTTTCTTTAGTTGTGGCGAGTGGGGACTGTTTGTTGCGGTGTGCAGGCTTCTCATTGAGGTGGCTTCCCTTGTTGCGAAGTACGGGCTCTAGGCACACTTGCTTCAGTAATTGTGGCACGCGGGCTCAGTAGTTGTGGCCCGTGGGCTCTAGAGCACAGGCTCGGTAATTGTGGAGAATGGGCTTAGTTGCTCTGAGGCATGTGGGATCTTTCCGGACCAGGGCTTGAACCCGTGTCCCCTGCATTGGCAGGTGGATTCTTATCCACTGCACCCAGGGACATCCAAAAATTTTTTATTCTTTACATGACTGCTAATCCTTCTCTGTAGAGTGCTAGTTTAGAGTCAGAGTTCTCAACTATGGTTATTGTTTGTCTATTTTAAACACAGATTTCTTCTGCTTTGCATGAAACAATTGGGCAGTATCTGTCCATTGTATTAGTGGACTCTTAATTGGCTGGTTGGTTGAGGCTCTGCTAAGCATGGTGAGTGGAGGTCGGCAGTGTAAGAGTAGCTGGTATGGGAAGGGCCAAGCATGGATTATAGTGGATGGTGACAATGCATTTTCAAAATTGCCACCTAGAGGTGCACTGTTTGACTTTTCCTTAACATTGAATAAATTAAAACAAGGGAGCACTCGGGTGAATTATTTCTTATTCCTGCTTGAAATTAATCAAATATACCTTCCTCCTCACCTATAAAACGGGAATTAAAAGACATCAACCCAGGACTTATGTGAGGATTTTATCAGATAATATATATTTGAGAGACACATCTATAATTTCTTGGCATATAGAATAGAAATAGAAAATAAAAATTATGTAAATCTGAAAAGATATTCTTAAATATTTTTCTGTTATAAACTTGGCTAGTCCCTGATGAAGTAAACATCCCTCAAACCTCAGTCAGAAATGATTTCTGTGTTTATATATTTGAAATGGTTATCTTTTGCCCTGATTTGAAGTGAGTGTTAGGATTATCTTTCTGCAGGTAAACTTCTTGGCTATGTGGCCCTATAAAGTTGGCCACTGCTTTCCGGGTTGCCTGAACTAACTCGCATTCCCAAGCAATTACTAAATCAGAATCTGTAGGGAAGATTCTTTCCTTACCTCAGGAAAATTTGGGGAACACCTTGTTCAGGGATTAAAAAGATCAGCCCTGGAACCAGAGGAACAGACTGAATGAGACTTTCTGTTGCACCCCTTTGATCCAGTTTTTTAATCTTTCTGGGTTTTAGTTTCTTCATCTCTAAAATGAATACTCAAAAGAAGCTGGATGATTGGGTAATTATGGGGATGGAATTAATATACATAAAGTCCTTAAGACAGTACCTGGAAAAACTCTTTTCAATCAGTCCTTGCTACTTCTGTTGTTGTTACTATTACTTTTTCAGTGTTATTGCACCATTTTCTCTCCCCCAGTAAGTGTTCAGTATGAAGTGTGGCATAATAATGATGGCAGTTAAAGTTACCCCATCTGTAGAAATCCTTTTATTTAAAACACCCCATGAAATATGTCCAAATATTTGACTCTCCTCCACAAATTAACTCTTTTATGCTTATATATTTAGAAGTTCCTACAATTAATGTTTGCTAGTGGCTGGTCCTCAAATTATATTTTAAGAAGGCTTTATTGTATCCAACTTCATCTGCAGACTCATTTAAAATTCACAAAGCCTTGCATTATCACACATCAAATGTCACAGTCTGCCAGTTAATCTTATTGAAAGGTTAGTTATGTGTAGCACCTGCAAAGGTGTCTGAACTGAAGATTCCCAGGATTTGATGCTAAAATGGGGATGAAGGTAAAATTAAATTGAGGATTGGAAAGGCAGCTGTGTATTAACTAACTTTTGGCTATCTCAATGTCTTAAAACTTCCAGCATAGTTTTCATTGGTTACTGATGACAACAACAACATACACAACAAATATCAACCTTCTCTTTCTGAAAACAAGGTAGTTTTCAGGTTTGCTTCTCTCTGTATAATACCATAATAAGGTAGAAAAAAATTTTAATAGCATATTAGGTTTTTATTCATCCACTAAACTAAGAACTTTTTTTAGGATGTCAAATTCCACAAATTCTCAATTAAATATGTGTAAGTTACCTTCATTGTGCAGAAAATTTAAATATTAGTCTAGTCCCACTAAGCAGCAGTTCTGTGATCAGTTTTTGCAAGGATGTGTGCTCTGGGAATGTGATCTTTAATATTTAACTCAATCCAAATATAATTATAAAGGACAAACTTCTGGGAAAAGGAAAGAAAAATGCAGCTCCATTTGGATTACATACTTTTTGATTATTTCATAGACACAGATGTCTAGAAGGACAAGAGAGGTAACATAAATGAGTGTAATGGGTCAGCTCAGGTGTGTGTGTCCCGTTTGATGGGGCCGAAAGCCCCCTCTGCCACTTCAATTCATGGCCAACTCTGAGAAGAAACAGAGGGTTATAGAGAGGAATGTCAAGGTGTTCTTGTTCAGTTGCACCAAGGTAAAGAGTTTATTTGGTGGGGGGTGTTTTCCTTCCATACCAATGCTCCTCCCAACCCCACCAGACCCATGAGTCTAAAGCCCACCATAGCAAGTCTCCTGGGCCATTTGAGTAAGGAGGTTGCCTAATATTTAGCTGTTGCTAGACTTTGTAAAGACAGTATGGGGGCAGCATTTCTACTAAAAGATCAAAATTCAAGCTGCTGTTACAGGTATTCTCTTCTCAGAAACCAGGGTGAGTGTGGTTAACATAGCTCCTCTCTTGGGGGCAATGTGTAGAATCCATTAAAATCATGATGGATGGGTTTTTGTAGCAAGGCTCAGGTCCTGCTGTCATCTCTGACACCAGCTGTGAAATCAGTTGCTCTCTTGAGCAAAAATTGGGTGGTTTCAACTCAGTTTTTCTGAATCCAAGGAGGTTTTAAAAGCATCCTCTTCATGTTCCTTCTTCTTGTACTTTGTTCAACAAGAAATATTTTTTTCTATCTGCTTTTCAGTGTAGTGGTTATGGGTAACCTTTGTGTCCTGCTATATTAGAGTTTTCCAATTTGGACAAAAAGTGTGGGAGGCTGAGGGACAGAGAGTATGTAAGTGTTGAGGAAGCCATGGATTTGCGCTACTCAGATCTCTTTGAAGAGAACTTGCTGCGGGGAGCAGCTGACTGAGAGTCTCAAGCTGCCAATCCAGAGAACTTGGAAGCCTCACGTACCAAGGGTTGCCTCCCCGCAGTGACAAAGGAGAGTGGGCTTCTAGTGCCGGTTGGATTCCTGCTCAGTGAAGGATTCTGCTAACAGGCAGCTTGCTTAAGGATGCCCCATTGTTCTGGCAGAAAATTTTTCAGACCCAAGCTGTGGTCTGAGGCTCTTCCTACCCAATCCTTCCTCCACGTTCTCCTTTCATAGGTTTCAGACCTGCCTTGTGGTCTGAAGATTTTGCCTCCTCCTATGCTTTCTCCCTTTCTCCATCACAGGTGTTTCTTCCACTAAATCTCTTCAGTGAGGCATCTGCTTCTCGCAGTGCATATGTGACTTACATATATGTATGATATATGTGGAGGGTTGTGTGTATATATATGTATGTGTGTTTGTGTGTCCTTTCTGTTACAATGTGTATTTCTATAATGTAAACTAGATCACATACAATTCACATATAGCAGAAAAATACTAATAAAATGTGGAAGTTGCATTAGTCTGTGCTTGATTTTCCCAACATGCCAATATTTTGAAGCCGTCTGGGACATGCTTTCCCAGAATTAAAAGAGAAACCTTCAGGAAGTAGGAAATACTACATAAGTGCTTTCTATTAGTGCAAATACTAGCTGGTTTAGTGGCTTTAAGAACTGCTAAGCTTTCCATAATGTCTCTGCCAAAACTGCAAATGCAAATGAATCTGCAAAGATATTTCCTGTGTGTTTAGAAAAAACTGAGGTGCAAGTCCACACTGTGACATTTTTAATTTTGATAAAACTGGTCTCAATTGGGAGTATATCCCTCTAAGTAAGTTTATCTTGGGGGAAGAGGCATGAACCTTGGAAAAAAACTGATGGATTTTCACCTTAGGTGTCAAGGCCAGTTGAGATTTAACTCTGATAATATTTATATTAAGATTATTATTGCTTTTATTAGTACTTTGGCTACAAAGTTACATAGGTTTTAGTGCTCTGCCTTCAGTTATTTTCTAAAAGTATACAGTTATTTTAGTATGTGATTTTGTAGAACACAAGTTTTCTCTCATTATAGAAGAAACTCCAGTGTATATCAATATAGATATATATTCGTTCATTCTTTTCAGAGAGCCAGGGTTTGGCAAATTAACAGCTTTTGTGCAAAGATTGTCCTCAAAATGAGCTTGAAAGTCCTCTTTTGGAGCTCAGAAGCTAAACACTGAATCTTTCTTTTTCATTTGTGCTCTAACCATCCTCTCTTTCCACTTAGGCAGTGGATAATCCAGAACGAATTCAGAGAAGACCCATATTAAAAATGCAAAGAAGAAGCAAATGCATGTTTGAAATTATGTCTTCATGTGGGCTTGTTGCTGGTGCTGACTGGTCACCTTCTAAGTGAGTCACTGTGCACTTACCCACCCTGAAGCACTCAGGGTTCAAATTCATGCACCAGAAGAAGGGAAGAATATTCATAAGTTGTGGACCTTCAGGATCACTTGGTAAGTTGAAAAAACTGAACACCAATGGTTTGCTATTTTAAGCACATAACAGGAGGGAAAAAATAGCTTAGGAAGGTGAGAATGTATTTTATCAAATGCTACTTACTACTGTTTGCACAGACGTGAAGTATTTTTCTCCTACAGCCACTTAAATGATGATCTTTTGCTAGGAAATTTTCATTCCTATTACCTAAGAGAAATACCAAAGCATAAATATATTTTCAGGTTTGCAGAAAAAATTAAATCTCAGTTATGGATTCCTTTGTCCTCAAATAAATTGTATGTCTTCTCTGGGAGGGAAGTTTGAGATGTAACTTCATAAAAGTAAAATCCAGGAGTGAAGAATAGCTTTTCCTCTACTCTAATGATGGGAAGAGTAGTAAGGGGCATATATCATGACAGGTGATTTGGAAAAACTATAAGAAAGCCTTTCCAGATAAGGCAGTTCTAAAATACTGCAGTGTTGAAAAGGATTACCAGGGGAGTTCCCTGGTGGCACGGTGATTAAGAGTCCACTTGTCAATGCAGGGGACACGGGTTCGATCCCTGGTCTGGGAAGATCCCACATGCTACAGAGCAACTAAGCCTGTGCGCCACAACTACTGAGCCTGTGCTCTAGAGCCTGTGAGCCACAACTACTGAGCCCATGTACCACAACTACTGAAGCCTGTACCCCTAGAGCCTGTGCTCCGCAACAAGAGAAGCCACTGCAATGAGAAGCCCACACAGCACAACAAAGAGTAGCCCCTGCTTGCCATAACTAGGGAAAGCTTACATGCAGCAACGAAGACCCAAAATGCAGCCAAAAATAAATAAAATTTTTAAAAAGTCATTATCACCTTTAAAAAATAAATAAATAAAAAGGATTACCAAGAAACAAAGTTCAACACTATCGTCTTTAGAGCACTGTGTCCTAAATAAAGGTAGAAGGAAGAAGAGAATGGTCATGGGTCACATGGCCCTAGCACATAATAAATCTTATCTATCTTATCTAACTTTAATGGTAGGTTAAGGTTCTTACAATTCTGCTGTCCCATTCTTTTCATGAAATATTTGATTTATGATTTTATATTTTCCTATTCACATGATTAGGAGAACAGAAAAATAAAGATGGAATTCATCTCCAACAATTAGTCTGCAACAGTGGTTCTCAAACAATGGTAGGTAGTAGAATGACTTGAAAAAAAAAAAGTGTAATGGTGCCTTACCCAGAGCGTACAGAATCAGATTTCCTGAGTGTGGAGCATCTATCTTTACTTGTTTTAAAAGTTTAAAATGATATATATTTTCTCAAAGATTGACTTGAAATTCCTTTCAAGAATAAAACAGTCATTTAAATTTCCTTATGCAAAACTAAACAGAAACTACACCAAGAAAACTGAAGTCCATCTGGAACTTTTAAGCTACACGACGGTCACCTAAAATCATTAGTGGAAGAGATAGGGCCTGAATTCAACAAAGTGAAATTGAAAGTCACCTTGGTCTTTAAAAAAAAAAAGACTTTAGAACAGAAATGTCAAGAACAGATGTTTTAGGAAAAAATATAAGATTTTTTAACCCTATGATTTATATTCAATTAGGAGTAGGCTTTAGCAGAGGTAGTCAAATATCTTTATAAAATATGTGAAATTAACTGTTACATTACAAAATGCCTTGTGACTGAGTAAACTGAGGGTCTCTGGTGCACCAGAGGTCATTTGGAAGGTGGACTGGGGTCACTAAAGTGAAGCCACAGGATATGAGCATTGCCAATGCCCACCAGAGTATAACTCTTTTCCCTTACCCCTCAATATAATTGTTAAATTACCATGGGCAATAAAGGGAGACTTTAGGATAACAAATATTTAAGTAAATGCTGATCTTCCTTGTATTTTGAACATATATTACAAGTGAAATCATTCCCACCACATAATCTGCTGTAAACATTGCCTATTTTCTTTTTCATTTTCAGGAAAATTATTCCTGCATTCAATAGTTATAAAGAATGAAAAAACAAAATGTGAGATTAAAAAAATCATGAGTTATACTATAGTTTTAACACATATAGGTTTTATTACATGGCTATAATTACGAAAAGAAAGTTTCTGCATTGTCTTTGGTTCTCGTTATTAGAAGTAACACCCTCCAGCCTGAGCCTGGCAGTCTATACCATTACCTCACTGAACTTCAAAAGACATTTGTAAGATGGACAGTTGCCAGTAAGTAGCCTGCTTCCATCCTACTTTGATATTAGCGTAACAACTGGAAGGATCTGGCTGTTTAAATATTAAACACATATTCAATTATTAAAGAGTTAACATTCTTTTTCTGATTATTAAACCTGTATGGAAAGAGCATTGAAACTAACGTGCAGTCTGTTACCAGTTTCACAGACTGCAATGTCACATATGCTAAATTGTTTCTATACTGTCTTGGCCGTCAGAACAGGGCTCAGCAACACCAGAATCTGATGAAAACACAATTAAAACTACTGCTCAAATGTTCCAGTGGCCACAGTGGATCATTTCCAAGAGGGATGTTCAGATTATTGCTCAAGGCAAAATGACTACAGATTATTGTTTTGCCATTGATCTAACAGGAAAGAATTGCCAGCTAATGGACCTCAGGAAAGAGACTAATTAAAGGAATAAAAAGGTAGCTCCTACTCCACCCTTTTTCAAACATGAGCAAGTCTAACAATAGGATGTAAGATTCATTAAAAACCAAGAGTAAGGAAAAATAAATGCATTAAATACTGAATTTCTGGATAAGTAACAGCATTCCATAAATACTACATCAAACAATTAGCTAATAAAGTTCAACAGTTTATCACCTTTGGACGTGTTACCATGAAATTTAAATATTCAAATACCTTAATTAATGTCTTAAAATTAATTTAATAATATAGACTATCTCATCCCAATTGCTGGTTTGAATAATTCTAGGGGTCCCCCATCCTCCTGAACAAATGATTTTGATCAGGATATTATACCTTCTTGCCTTAGTCTGTTCTTATAGAAAATAGGAAGGAGAAATATAAGGAAAATTTGGTAGAACTAGTTTTAGAAATAAAATTTGATTTGCTGCCCAGTATCCAGCATTTCATATATACATGAGCATTCAGCTATCTTGCTAAATTACTACAGATAAATTTTCCTAAAATTAAACATTATATTAGGTAAACCCAACAAACATGAGATCATATGTTTCATGGTAAACTTTAGGCTGGGCCATGACATGCAAGAAATGTCAATAAGAAAAATGACATCCAACTCTCAAGAGACTGTACTCTCAAGGTGGAATATTCATGTAATGGAGTCTAATGATACTGGTACTTCTGCTACCATTATTAGGTTATGTGACTCCAGACAAGTCATGTCACCTCATCCACAAAATGAGGTGCTGGATTAAATACTCTCCCTTTCTCCTTTTCACACTATAATTTTACAATCTGCAAATTAATAAGGGGAAATGGGGCTGAGATAATGCATGAACCTAGAAAAGAAGAAGTCATTGACATTTAGCCTTGGGATTTTTTACTTTCACATTTATGTTTTTCATGGGCTGGTGTTAAAACTAGTTTCATTCCCAGGTCACATCCCATGATGGTATAGTCAGATGACTCAGATTCATGCTGGGAAGAAGGGTGAAATAACCTAGGAATAATTCACAAGATAGGTAATACACGAGTTAGAAATGGCATTTTATGGGTAAATAAACACAAATTCCCATGTGCTTAGTGGAGACTTAGACATAATCTATTAAGCAAATGTTTATTAAGTGCTTATTTTGTGCCTACCAATTGTGTTTGAAACTGCAAGACCCAAAACAGGAATTAACATTTATATTCTCTACCTTAAGCAAACTTACAAGTTAGTTGGGAGCACTTCAAATGTCAAAATATCATCTCTTTCAAACCGGAAACTATAGTTAATTAAGTAATAATTGAATTGGTAAGCTGGACAGTAAGTTTAAGTTTCTTAATGAAGGTATAAAATAAAGTATAAAAGAGGAGATAGGAATCATTCTGTCACTATCCAAAAGGGAATACTGTGTGATACAGTGAAAAGTTAAGCAATTAACTGAAAATCTGAGGAAACTTGAGAAATGATTGGAGATGTTCAGGTATTAGGATCATAAATCTCTCATAGGGCATGAAAAGAAAGTACCTAATTCAATTTAAAACTTGCTTCTTCAGATAATGTCTTTATGTGACAGTGGTGTGAATTTGTTACAAATAGGGAGACAAGTGGTATATCTTATACCAGAAATGGAAATATTGCAATGTCTAGAAAGAATGTAACATCATATGATATAAATTCTCAAATATTAATTAATGAATTGCTTACCTTTACAACATATCCCAGTCAGTGCTTTAGTTGATACATGATGAATTTCTATTTCATCTCTGCACTGGTCAGCATAGAGTAGTTTTTCCTATGGCAACAAAACACTAAACCTAAAATGACAGAAGTCAATTACTTGCTACACATCTGCTCACTCTGGGACCCAAGCTAATGAAATAAGCTCAGTCTGGACACAATGTTACATGTCGTGACAGAGGAGAAAGACAGAACGGATCCACTTGTTGGTTCTGAAATAGTCATTGGTCAAAGCAAGTCACATGCTCAAATAGGACAGGGAGTAGAAGCAAATATTTGTAAATACTAATAGTTTCTAACACAGCCTTCCACTAGTTGCCTCTTACAGAGTCATTTTTCTAATTAAAATTTTTGTCATGAAACTAAGGCATGCATGTACTTTTTTAAAACGCAATGTTTTGAAAGATTTTTAATGGTAAAAATAAAACAAAAAAGAAGTGTTCCCTGCCCAATCTTTCCTTCACCTGAGTCTTTCCTCAGACGTGAATAGCTTATACTTTTCATTCGCTTATTTTAATAAATGTCTATGTATATGTTTGTCTATCTTCACATTTTCTTTTTAAACATTTATTTTTAAAATTATTTTTGACTTTATTTTTGGCTGCATTGGGTCTTTGTTGCTGTGCATGGCCCTTGTCTAGTTGTGGCGCGCAGGGACTACTGTTCCTTGCAGTACACAGGCTTCTCCTTGCGGTGGCTTCTCTTGTTGCAGAGCATGGGCTGTAGGAGTAAGGGCTTCAGTAGTTGTGGCTCACGGGCTCTAGAGCGCAGGCTCAGTACTTGTGGCACACGGGCTTAGTTGCTCCGCAGCATGTGGGATCTTCCCAGACCAGGGCTCGAACCCATGTCCCCTGCATTGGCAGGCGGATTCTTAACCACTGTGCCACCAGGGAAGTCCCTATCTCCACATTTTAAAATAACGAACATTTTAATAAAATGTTCATTCTGTTATTTATTGATTAATCAATCTTAAATACCACGCATTTACCTTTTACTTCCTAGGCAGAGGTTTATCATTTTTAAACCAACCTGTTCACATTTTCTCCTCATCCTTCCCAGTTATCACAATTGTCTACAGAACAGTTAGTGCATTTTTGTATCTATAAAATTACCATTCACTGTTGGATGAAGAAGTGACCTATTATTATGTTTATTTTCTATTTGATACCTTTTTTTTAGCCTGGAGTAAATAATCACCTCTTTTTTAGGTTATTTTTTTAACTTGCTTAGTGTAATATGTATTGTGTTGATTTCTCCTCAGATTCTCTAACAGATATGTTACATGATTATAAATAATTATTTCCAAATATTCAGACTAATCAAATAATGTTTTCATTATTTTTATTTCTTTTCTGGAGATTTTTTTCTTGAAAATCCACTGAGAGATGCTCCAGTTTGAACAGTTTTCACACTGGGGCAAATTATGCACTGTTACTTTGGGAATTCTCTTTGTTGCTCTCTGATAATGGATTACAAGTTTCCTGCATTCCTGCATGTCCTTCCCTCTGTTGGTTTATTTATTTATTTTTTTCCCTAACACTCACTTTTCACTTGTTTTCTAAAAGGGGAACTTGGTGCATGAGATTTTCCTGGTTTCTTCTCCTTGCATTTCTGCAAAATGTATATAATGTATTTTAACAATTAATAATTTAGCTGGTTATGATTCTAGGTTCAAAGTCGTTTATCTCTAAAAATTTGAGGAGTTTTATCTACTGTATTGTGGTATCCACTGTTAGTGTTGGAAAGTTTTATGCTAGTCTGGTCCTAAGCTGATGTATATGACTTTTCCCCCATGAAAGTGTATTAAACTAGCTGGGCTGCCAAAACAAAATACTGTAGACTGAATGAGTGGCTTAAACAACAGAAATGTATTTCTTACAGTTTTGGAAACTGGAAAGTCTAAGATCAGGGTTTCAGCCAATTCAGTTTCTGGTGAGAATGCTCTTCCTGGCTTACAGACAGCCCTTCTTGCTGTGTCGTCACATAACATAACAGGGAGGGAGGGAGCAAGAGAGAGAGAGAGAGATCGCTTTCTGAAGACTCTTCCCATGAGGATTCTAATCTCATTGGATCAGAGTCCCACTTTTAAGACCTCATTTAATCTTAATCATTGCCTTACTCCAAGGATGTTACAATGGGTTTTAGGAATTTAGCAGATAAATTTTGAGGAGACACAATTCAGACCATAGCATAAAATATTTAGAATCTTTCCTTTATCCCCGGATTTCTGAAATTTCATGGAATCGGCTAATCTTTGGTTAATCCAATCATTCCTTCATGTCTGGAACGTTTCCACTTTTAAATACATATAATTTCCTTTACTATGATTTCTATCCCTCAAATGTTATAGTTCTTGAACTCATCTTTCAACTTCCTCATATTGTTCCACTATCTTTCATTTGTTGATCTTTTTATTCTACTTACTAGGACATTCCTCAACCACAATATTATACTAGTATTCAACTTTTCTCCTTAATTTTTACTTGATTATCCAGTATTTATGAGTTATCTTTTGTTCCCTTTCTCTCAATCTATCTTTCTCTGTCTCACTCTCTCGTAGTTAAGGATATTAATTTTAGTTTCTGTAAACTTTTAATTTCACATAATTATGTTTCTCTTTTGCCTTCCCTTTGTTGGTAGTTTGTCCTTATCTCTATTTTTTATAATTAGAGACTTCCGTCAACTGTCTGGTCATTATTGTATGCCTGTGTGTATTTAAAAATGAAAAATGAAAACATGTTTAAAAGGTTGGAGGTTAATATGCATAGGTGGGTTTCTTGTTTGGTAGACTTCACGATTGAATTATTGCATGATCAGCTGCATCCCCAATGACAACACAGAAAGGTTGTTTCTCTAAGGCTGTGCAGTTCTTCCAGAGAAATATTTTCTAATTTTCAGTCACTTGGATGATTGTATGTATAGGAGGGCTGATGGGAGTGGTTCTGAAAACCTTTCTCTGGTGTCCTAGGAACAAGGTTCTATGGCTTGGCATTGAGATTCTTTTGTAATCTGCCTTCCTCCCTTTTTTGAACCATACTTCACTCTGGACTTCTACTGTACATGGTGTCCCCAGACCAGAAATCTCTTTTAGTAACTCTGGAAAGTATACCTCCTGTCTCCTGCTGCATGGAGATAGGATGGGTCATCGTCACCTTGCTGCACAGTGTGAGGTGAGGATCACGTGGTCCCTTCCTTGTGAACACAACTAAAACCAATTCTCCCCTTTTTTAGCACCAAGTCTTACCTCAATATCCTGTAGGCTTTGGGTTCTTAAGTATTGCACCTTGCTAATTCTGTTGCCACTCTTCCATTTATTTTCTTTCTTTCACAAATTTATTTACATTTCTTATCCATTGTTTTCTCTTTTTCCCATCCTTTTTGTACTTTTGCTTGTCGCAAAGTACATATATAGATTGCAGTCCTTTTGAATGAGTTTTCTTTAGTGACTGTAAATGGAAACATTTTCATTGTGTGTATTATCTGAAAATGTACTGTTAGAAATAATGATTTTGGACTTCCCGGCGGTACAGTGGTTAAGAATCCGCCAGTCAATGCAGGGGACACAGGTTCTATCCCTGGTCCGGGAAGATCCCAAATGTGTTGAGCAACGAAGCCCATGCACCACAACTACTGAGACCACATGACACAACTACTGAAGCCCTCGTGCCTAGAGCCCATGCCCTTCAACAAGAGAAGCCACCACAATGAGAAGGCCGCACACCTCAACAAAGAGTAGACCTACTTGCCACAATTAGAGAAAGCCCGTGCACAACAACAAAGACCCGATGCAGCCAATTAATCAGTCAATCAATCAATAATTCAGTGGTTTATAAAGAACCTATCATACAGCAGTCCTCTATCTGTGGCAGCAATATAACTTCTCAGTATATTGATAACTCATTAATTTAAACTCCTTGGTATCACACTTGCTCCTTCCTTTACACTGAGCCATTGACAATCTTAAGAAAAAGTTATCAACTGAGCTCTGCCCACCAAAGCAACAGCCAGCTCTACCCACCACCAGTCCCTCCCATCAGGAAGCTTGCACAAGCCTCTTACATAGCCTCATCCACACAGGACATATAGCAGAAGCAAGAAGAACTACAATCCTGCAGCCTATGGAACAAAAACCACATTCACAGAAAGATAGAAAAAATGAAAAGGCAGAGGGCTATGTACCAGATGAAGGAACATGATAAAACCCCAGAAAAACAACTAAATGAAGTGGAGATAGGCAACCTTGCAGAAAAAGAATTCAGAATAATGATAGTGAAGATGATCCAGGACCTTGGAAAAACAATAGAGGCAAAGATCAAGAAGATGCAAGACATGTTTAACAAAGATCTAGAAGAATTAAGGAGCAAACAAACAGAGATGAACAACACAGTAACTGAAATGAAAAATACACTAGAAGGAATCAATAACAGAATAACTGAGGCAGTAGAATGGATAAGTGACCTGGAAGACAGAATGGTGGAATTCACTGCTGCAGAACAGAATAAAGAAAAAAGAATGAAAAGAAATGAAGGCAGCCTAAGAGACCTCTGGGACAACATTAAACGCAACAATGTGCGCATCATAGGGGTCCCAGAAGGAGAAGAGAGAGAGAAAGCACTCGAGAAAATACTTGAAGAAATTATAGTCGAAAACTTCCCTAACATGGGAAAGGAAATAGCCACCCAAGTCCAGGAAGTGCAGAGAGACCCATACAGGATAAACCCAAGAAGAAGCACACTGAGACACATAGTAATCAAATTGGCAAAAATTAAAGACAAAGAAAAATTATTGAAAGCAGCAAGGATAAAACGAAAAATAACATGCAAGGGAACTCCCATAAGGTCAACAGCTGATTTCTCAGCAGCAACTCTACAAGCCGGAAGGGAGTGGCATAATATACTTAAAGTGATGAAAGGGAAGAACCTACAACCAAGATTACTCTACCCGGCAAGGATCTCATTCAGATTCGACGGAGAAACCAAAAGCTTTATAGACAAGCAAAAGCTAAGAGAATTCAGCACTACCAAACCAGCTCTACAACAAATGCTAAAGGAACTTCTCTAAGTGGGAAACACAAGAGAAGAAAAAGACCTACAAAAACAAACCCATAACAATTAAGAAAATGGACATAGGAACATACATATCGATAATTACCTTAGACATGAATGGATTAAATGCTCCAACCAAAAGACACAGGCTAGCTGAATGGATAGAAAACAAGACCCATATATACGCTGTCTACAGGAGACCCACTTCAAACCTAGGGACACATTCAGACTGAAAGTGAGGGAATGGAAAAAGATATTCCTTGCAAATGGAAATCAAAAGAAAGCTGGAGTAGCAATACTCATATCAGATAAAATAGACTTTAAAGTAAAGAATGTTACAAGAGACAGGGAAGGACACTACATAATGATCAAGGGATCAATCCAAGAAGAAGATATAAGAATTATAAATATATATGCACCCAACATAGGAGCACCTCAATACATAAGGCAACTGTTACCAGCCGTAAAAGAGGAAATCAACAGTAACACAATAATAGTGAGGGACTTTTAACACCTCACTTACACCAATGCATGGATCATCCAAACAGGAAATTAATAAGGAATCACAAGCTTTAAATGACACAATAGACCAGATACATTTAATTGATAGTTATAGCACATTCCATCCAAAAACAGCAGATACATTTTCTTCTCAAGTGCACATGGAACATTCTCCAGAATAGATCACATCTTGGGTCACAAATCAAGACTCAGTAAATTTAAGAAAATTGAAATCATATCAAGCATCTTTTCTGACGACAATGCTCTGAGATTAGAAATGAATTACAGGAAAAGAAAACGTAAAAAACACAAACACATGGAGGGTGAACAATACGTTACTAAATAACCAAGAGATCACTGAAGAAATGAAAGAGGAAATAAAAAAATACCTAGAGACAAATGACAATGAAAACACGATGATCCAAAACCTATGGGATGCAGCAAAAGTAGTTCTAAGAGGGAAGTTTATAGCTGTACAAGCCTACTTCAAGAACAAGAAAAATCTCAAATAAACAATCTAACCTTACACCTAAAGGAACTAGAGAAAGAAGAACAAACGAAACCCAAAGTTAGCAAAAGGGAAGAAATCATAAAGATCAGAGCAGAAATAAATGAAATAGAAAGAAAACAATAGCAAAGATCAATAAAACTAAAAGCCGCTTCTTTGAGAAGATAAACAAAATTGATAAAGCATTAGCCAGACTGATCAAGAAAAAGAGGGAGAGGACTCAAATCAATAAAATTAGAAATGAAAAAGGAGAGATTACAACAGACATGGCAGAAATACAAAGGATTATAAGAGATTACTACAAACAACTATATGCCAATAAAATGGACAACCTGGAAGAAAGGGAGAAACTCTTAGAAAGGTATAACCTTTGAAGACTGAAACAGGAAGAAATAGAAAATAAGAACAGACAAATCACAAGTAATGAAATTGAAACTGTGATTAGAAATCTTCCAGCAACATCCAGGACCAGATGGCTTCACAGGTGAATTCTATCAATCATTTAGAGAACAGCTAACACCCATCCTTCTCAAACTCTTCCAAAAATTGCAGGGGAAGGAATACTCCCAAACTCATTCTATGAGGCCACCATCATCCTGATGCCAAAACCAGACAAAGGTACTACAAAAAAAGAAAATTATAGAGCAATATCAGTGATGAATATAGATGCAAAAATCCTCAACAAAATACTAGCAAACAGAGTCCAACAACGCATTAAAAGGGTCATACGCCATGATCAAGTGGGATTTATCCCAGGGATGCAAGGATTCTTCAGTATACGCAAATCAACCAATGTGATACACCATATTAACAAATTGAAGAAGAACAACCATATGATCATCTCAGTAGATTCAGAAAAAGCTTTTGACAAAATTCAACACCGATTTATGATAAAAACTCTCCAGAAAGTGGGCATAGAGGGAACCTACCTCAAGATAATAAAGCCCATATATGACAAACCCACAGCAAACATCATTCGCAATGGTGAAAAACTGAAAGCATTTCCTCTAAGATCAGGAACAAGACAAAGATGTCCACTCTTGCCACTATTATTCAACATAACTTTGGAAGTCCTAGCCACAGTAATCAAAGAAGAAAAAGAAATAAAAGGAATACAAATTGGAAATGAAAAAGTAAAACTGTCACTCTTTGCAGATGACATGATACTATACCTAGAGAATCCTAAAGATGCCACCAGAAAACTAGTAGAGCTAATCAATGAATTTGGTAAATTTGCAGAGTACAAAATCAGTGCACAGAAATCTCTTGCATTCCTATACACTAATGATGAAAAATCTGAAAGAGAAATTAAGGAAACACTCCCACTTACCATTGCAAAAAAAAGAATAAAATACCCAGGAATATACCTACCTAGGGAGACAAAATACCTGTATGCAGAAAACTATAAGCCACTGTTGAAAGTAATTAAAGATGATACCAACAGATGGAGAGATATTCCATGTTCTTAGATTGGAAGAATCAATATTGTGAAAATGACTGTACTACCCAAAGCAATCTACAGATTCAATGCAATCCGTATCAAATTGCCAATGACATTTTTACAGAACTAGAACAAAAAAATCTTAAAATTTGTATGGAGACACAAAAGTCATTGAATAACCAAAGCAGTCTTGAGGGCAAAAAATGGAGCTAGAGGAATCAGACTCCCTGATTTCAGACTATACTACAAAGCTACAGTAATCAAGACAATATGGTACTGGCACAAAAACAGAAATATTGATCAATGGAACAGGAGACAAAGCCCAGAGATAAACCCACACACCTATGGTCAACTAATCTATGACAAAGGAGGCAAGAATATACAATGGAGAAAAGACAGTCTCTTCAATATGTGGTGCTGGGAAAACTGGACAGCTACATGTAAAAGAATGAAATTAGAACACTCCCTAACACCATACACAAAAATAAACTCAAAATGGATTAGAGACCTAAATGTAAGACTGGACACTATAAAACTCTGAGAGGAAAACATAGGAAGAACATCTGACATAAATCACAGCAAGATCTTTTTTGATCCACCTTCTAGAGTAATGGAAATAAAGACAAAAATAAATGGGACCTAGTGAAACTTAAAAGCTTTTGCAAAGCAAAGGAAACTACAAACAAAATGATAAGACAACCCTCAGAATGGGAGAAAATATTTGCAAACGAATCAACAGAGAGAGGATTAATCTCCAAAATATATAAACAGCTCATGCAGCTCAATATTAAAAAAACAACCCAATCCAAAAATGGGCAGAAGACCTAAATAGACATTTCTCCAAAGAGGACATACAGATGGCCAGGAAGCACATGAAAAGCTGCTCAACATCACTAATTATTAGAGAAATGCAAATCAGAAGTACAATGCGGTATCACCTCACACGAGTTAGAATGGGCATCATCAGAAAATCTACAAACAACAAATGCTGGAGAGGGTGTGGAGAAAAGGGAACCCTCTTGCACTGTCGGTAGGAATGTAAATGGATATAGCCACTATGGAGAACAGTATGGAGGTTCCTTAAAAAACTAAAAATAGAATTACCATATGACCCAGCAATCCCACTACTGGGCCGATACCCACAGAAAACCATAATTGAAAAAGATACATGCACCCCAATGTTCATTGCTGCGCTGTTTTCAATAGCCAGGTCACGGAAGCAACCTAAATGCCCATTGACAGAGGATTGGATAAAGAAGATGTGGTACATATATACAATGGAATATTACTCAGCCATAAAAGGAGCAAAATTGGGTCATTTCTGGAGACGTGGATGAATCTAGAGACTGCTGTACAGAGTGAAGTAAGTCCGAAAGAGAAAAACAAATATCGTATATTAACGCATATATGTGGAACCTAGAAAAATGGTATAGATGAACCGGTTTGCAGGGCAGAAATATAGACACAGATGTAGAGAACAAATGTATGGACACCAAGCAGGGAAAGCAACGGCGGGTAGGAATGGTGTTGTGATGAATTAGGAGGTTGGGATTGACATGTATACACTGATGTGTATAAAATGGGTGACTAGTAAGAACCTGCTGTATAAAAAAATAAACTAAATAAAATAAAAATAAAAAACATAGTAAAAAAATGAAAAAGTTATCTACTGTCATATAATGTTTGACTTCTAATATACTTGATATTTATTAGTTATTTGAATAAATTTATAGGTATAAGAATTTATGACTATACTAAAGGCATGAAATAAAAAGTAAATATGTTTTATATTAGCCAATATTTGTGTATTTTACCACACAATTTTCTAAAGATAAGATTGACATCATATACATTGTTGTTATGTTCTTAAATATTAAAGCATGAAAACATATATGTTCATGTTTCAAAAAAATAAATGGGAATAATCTGGTCAGAAGCATGAATTTTGGTGTTAGACAATCCTGGACTTGAAGGCTTTGCAAGATGCATGATCTTGGACATGATACTTAAATATCCTTTGTCTCAGTTTTCTTATCTCTATAATGGGGATAAATACAGTAACATATTTTCTTCATAGAACTATATTGTGAATTACCTGAGATAATTTAGGTACACCCTAGAGCTCAGAGACTGACATACATAAATGCCCAATAAATTTTGCTAATATTAAAGTTATGAGTAATATTAATGAGTTATTGATTAATGCAAGTCTCCTGGATTATGGAAGGAAGACTGAGAGAAAGCCTAAAGCAGTCAAAGTGTTCTGAGAGTAAAACATGGAATAGAATTTGACACCAGATGCGTGTCTCATGCTTTCTCGAGGTATGTGCACTGAAGGATTAGTAGAGATATAGTGAGAATGTTAGAACACCAAAGAAAAAGCAGGAAGAAAGAAAGTTCCAAAGACAAAGTAACTTAAATTGTCTATATTTTGCAATTTATTAGAAATGTCTGAGGTCTCAATAATTTTTCATTTCACAGCTAAAATTAGAAATGGGGAGACGGATTTTAATAATCAACTTTTCCAAGTATGTTGATAGTTAAGGTAAGCCAGTGTTGGGAGTAAAATTCAACTTTATATTAAAAAAGTGAATACCCACAATTCCATGGGATCACCAGGCCTATGCAGTAATAACTCATATATTATGTGGATAGAGCACCTGCATTGACTATGTAAAGAGGAGTCTTTTTCTTTGTTTAGTTGACACTTGCATTTACATGGAAAATTCAGTGCTAAGGTTCCATCTATTCATGTTCTGTCACCTTTTGATTCATCTCTTGTAAAAGTCAATATGTCACTCTTCTCTGTCAGTGGAGACTGATTGGACTGCTAACTTTAAAGACAAGTCAGAAAGTCATTGCAAAAAAAAGGCAACAACCTTTACTGAAACAGAATGTTGCTAAATGTCAAAGAACAAAAGATTTAAATGCAATTTAAAGGCTGACATGCAAAATGTTTAACTGTATTGCTGGGTTATTAGGTTCCAAATCATGTAAAACTGACCTAAGCTTATCCAACAGCTCTGCAAAGTCAATTTGGAATACTGCCTCCTTCCCAGGTTCATCTAGAAGGGAAGAGGAAGGAGAAATAGCCACCTGGAAGGGCACCTATCTGCATTAAGGCAGGTGCAAAATCTCAACACCAAAGGGACAGAAAAATTCCAAGTTTAAATTCTGGGTTTTCTATTTTCTCATCATGTTTTAAATGAAAAATGGCTATATCTCTGGTGGTGTGGGGTCTTTGTTTTTTCTTTTTCCTTTTTATTAATACTGTATCCATCAGAGATTCACACAACGAAGACATTATCTCTAACGTAGGTAAAATTATTCCGTAGAATTTATGACACTTTAAGGAATCCTTAAATCCTTCAGCAATTCTTAAACTTTCTTTATTGTTATTCCTGGAAAAGATGTTCATTTTAGATCATCCTTGAACCTCTACCCCTTCTGTAGATGTACCCTATTTTGAGTAGGTAGATTCTGGAATCAGTTCTAAAGTGGAAGTGAACTGAGGACAAAGTATGATGTTAGAGGTGAGCTGAGGTTATGTCAGGACCAGAGAAGACCAGCCAGAAACGGTCAGGGATATCTATTAATTTCATTAATTTGAAAAATTGAAGTGGATATTTTGTTTAACAAGTCGAAAGGATTGCCTTTACTATTTCCATTTATTACATTTTAACAAATGTGTACTGTATTAGATTTCTTCCTCCATGCCTCTCATTGTGCTTGGTGCTGGAAGAACAACAAAGAACCAAACCTCTTGACTTCAAGGTTTACTGTCACATGGGAAGTCAGGCACAAACCAATAATTTCACCACTGCATGGGTAAGGTACAAGTAGGCACAGGGTGTCTTGAAAGCACTTAGCGCTGAACCCCAGAGTTCAGGTTTTCCATCCTAAAGAAGGTGACATCTTAGCTGGGTCTTCAAGAATGTATATTGATTACTATGTAGGGATACATGAAAAGCATTCCAAGAAGACGTAGAATGAGCAAAGCTACAGAGACATGAATATGTATGAATTGGTCAGATCCTACCAGTGTTTCAGCATTATTTTTAGAAAACAATTGCATAGTGAACAGATATGAGGCCACAAAACAGCAATGTTTTATGTTTTATTAGAACTTTCTATAATGATGGAAATGTTCTATATTTGTATTGTCTGATACATAGATACATAACCACTAGCCACATGTGGCTTTTGAGCACTTGAAACATGTTTAGTGAGCTGAAGAAATGAATTATTAATTTTATTGGATTTTAATTAATTTCCATTTACATTGTTACGTGCAGCTAGTGGCTATCATTTAGTGTAGCAAAATTATAGAAGTGCATGCTATCCATGTACAGTAGGCTAAGGCCCTTGGATATTATTCTGAGAACACTTGAAAGCCCTTGATTGTTTTATTTTATTTTATTTTATTTTTTTCCTTGATGATTTTAAAACAGGGAAGTGGCATGGCAGAATTTATGTTTTAAACAGATTTCATTGTCACCCGCATAGAGAATGGGTTTAATGGGCTAAGTCATGAGTCAGAGAGACTAATTAAACACCACTGTTGTTGTCCAAGAGAGAACCAGTAATAGGGATAAATGGATTGATTTGAACAATATTTAAGAAGTAAAGGGCTTGGTGAGAATGAGGAATGGCACGAAGGTTCTGGATTGTGTGACCACATGTGTACTAGTGCTAATGGTATAAAGAACACCAAAGTGAGAGTTGTAAGATGAGAAAAAGTCATTTATAACACCCAGCTTGTTGGGAAGAGTCTCCAGCTCTGATAACCACTGATCCCTCAAAATAAGACTGTTATCAATTAAGAAATCATGGCACACTCTCATCTCCTTTTACATACTGACCTGCATCTCTGCCTTCTTTTGGTGAAAATATTGTTTTACTGGGGGTGATGTTTTTTTCTTGATTCCATCAAGAATGTTCTGAAAATAAAGCTAACACAGATAGAAGTAGGGCTGAGGGAGATATCTAATGATGTGGGTTTTTTTTGTATCTAGATCTAGTGTTGCCTAAACTCAGATGCTTGTAGAATCTTTAGTTATATGACTCCGTAGTTTTGTTTCTTGATTAGATAGTCTGAGTTGGGTTTGTGACCCTTGTAAATAAAATAATCCTGAGTTCTGGACCAGAAGCAGTGACTATTTTGTTGCCCCTACTGCCATCAGTGCAAGAAATTATGCTTTGGACACAAAAAGGTGTTTCCTGATATTTTCCCTGTTTCTACTTGGTGTAGGACATTTGGGGAGGAATTAGAGATGTCATTGTTGATCAGGATTAGATGCCCATGGAGAAATTTTTGAGTATGTCTGTCTCACCAAGAATTGCTCAGTAATTGAGACATTTGCAATTGGCAGCAGGTAATTCTCCATTGTAATGAAATTCAAGTTTTTCTGTCATTTTAAAGAGGACAGTGACTAATGTGAAATCTCTTATTCCTTCCTCTCTTCCATTTCTCAAAAGGCTCATTTGGTCATAGGGTGACTTTTTCAAGTACGAAGCTTAGACCTGAATAAATAATTTCTTTCAAACATTAGTATTGGTATTGTCTTAGTATTAAAAGGGTTCTACTCATGCTTTCAAAATTGTTAACAATTTTTAACGGTTATTAAGTGGCTGAATACGTGTTTGACATATGGTGATATTTAAAAAGTACAACTGTCACTATGTTATCACTCATTAATGTGTTCAGAGGGTAGGATCAGGAGCACTGTTGCCTGGATCACATTTCAGGTCCACCACTTTCTGTGTGATCATGGGCAGGTTACTTAACCTCTCTGTGAATATATGTTAAATAAATTGTTTTGAATAGTGCCTGACAGATAGAAAATTCTCAAGAAATACTAGTTCTTACAGTACTAGGTATATTATAGGGGCTTGCCAACTACATACAGGTTTTTATCACTATGCAAGTTAGAAACATATGGATATTTTTATTTGACTACTTTGGGAGATAACAGGTATAGGGCTAATAATTCCAGTTCAAATGATGAAATAAGGTGTCTATTGAGTTAAAAATAAGGAAGAAAAATTCCTGCCTTAAAGCAAAAGAAGCTAAAAGGATAAAAGTCACACCATTCATTCAGTAACGAATTTAAAGATTCATTCTGTGTGTTGCAGTTATAATATGACTAATGGAATCGAAAGCAAGAGAAGATTCTAGTATACCAGTAGGTAACAGGTGGACAAAAATAAAGGCCTTGCCCCTTCAGTCAGCAGCTCACAGCTGGTCTAGTTTTCTTTTTCTTTTTGTCAATAACCATTATTATCTGATGATATATGTGATGATTGCTGGCTGGTGATCTCAGTGAAATGTGTTTGCTGGCTCACTCCCGGATTTGATTGATTGATGTTTCCGTTATAGAAATCTTGGCTGCACTCCGTTCTAAGTGATGTACTGCTGGCAGTGTTTGTACAAAGGCCAACGAGTGAATGGGCCACAAAGATAGCCTTTTAGTCCAGACATTGCTCCATTCTTCTTGGGCAGGGAACAGGCTCGCAGGTGAAGAAACAAAGAACATGTCTGGTTGCTGCAGCTGCCTTTGATGTTTATTTAGTGGTTGGCAGGTTTCAAATACAATCATAGTTTCAAATACTTGCTAGAGTCGCCTCTCTCATTACTTGGCAAGTCCCAGTGGTATTACCGCAGTGTTTCTTATTCACAATTATATACGAAAAATGTCTATTGGCTGCATCATACGGAAGTAATTTTTTTTTTAATAATGCTGTACCTAATTGGGCATAGGACATGGGCTTGAAACCTGGCTCCTCTGGTTAGTCTGAGCACACTGGGCAAGTTTTTTAACCTCCCTAAGCCTCCCCTAGCTCATTTGTAAGTAGATTAGAATTACGATACCTACTTCATAGAGTGATCGCAGACATAAATTAGATAATGCATGCAGATGACTGGCACATAGTACAGCTTAATAGATGGAAGTAAATAATTATCATAATCATGCACACAGTTTTTATAAAAAATGTTAAATATTTCATTTTGGCAGGGGTTTTATAATATCCATTTCTTAATGACGTGGCTCAGAATTTGCCGTTTTCCTTGCCCCATTCCAGGCAAAGAATGACATAAGAATTAATTTTTAAAAAAAATCTTGTTATTTTTTCCCAGTGTTTTATTATGATAAATTTCAAATTTTAGTGAAGTTGAATTTCACAGTGAACATCGTATAGTTATAACCCATGTGTCTTGTAGTTTTTAAGTGTTTCAACATGTATTTGGAATTGGAAGTTTCATTCTAGTTCAAGAAGAAGCTAAGCCTTGCAACTTAGATAAGTCAATGGCAAAATTGCCTGGCCTAGTCCAGGCTGAAGAGTACTGTGGCAGCACCGTGGACATCCATGTTATTAAATGTGGGGGGCTTTTGTGTTAAACCAAGCCCAGATCCTTGAGACCACCCCTGGAAGGGGGACTTCCAGGCATGTGGGTGCATAAGGGTTACCTGCAGACATGTTAGAATAATGCAGCGGTTATTTATCTCTAGGGAAAATAACTTGTAACTGCACACTAGATGGCAAATCACAATCACTTTGAAGAGTGAGAGACAGCCATCAGTCTACTTCTTTTTGGAGGCATCTCCTCCTAAGGGTTCTCAGCTCCTGGTTACTCAGTTCCTGGTTACTGCCACTACTTACTCCAAGTGGACATGCTACTTAACCTTTTAAATCCTGGTCTAGTCCTAAGCAACCCCTGTTCCTTCCTATTTTCTGAGATAGGCTGACATTTTAATCTGTCTATATTTGTATCTATACCTATATCTATGCACATGTATTTATATATCTGTCTATTTTTCTATTTTATCTGGCTGTCTAGACAAACACATAGAGTTGTTGTTGTTTTTTTTAATTAAATACTAAGGGAGAAAATGAAAGAAGCAAAGAGCTTGTATGTAACAAAGCAGTTGCATTAGTAAGTGTGAGTGCTGCTTCTATAATAGTTATCAAACACCCAGATAAATCTCAGGCAATTCCACACTAAATTTCCTGAAATAATTACTCTCCCAGGTCAAAAGCCTAGTATGTTTTCGGGTTTACCTCCTTCTTCATTCCTTTCCTGTGTGCCATAAGAGGTATACACTTTTTCTTTTTCCTACGGATGATGATCTAAATTGTTTAAAGGAAACACATTTTTTTGGACATGTTAGAGGACTGTCATTGTAGAAGCTGTCACTCACAGATTTTCTTCACTTTTCTATATGGATGAAAATTTAACAATTTCTAACTCTGGCGAAAAACAAGTACAATGATGAGCTATATTTCACCATTTATGTAATGGATTTCATGTCCTTTTGGCAATTCTATGACATTTCTCTGGGCCTGCAAATGTTTTGTCTTAGAAGTTGCCGATAAGTGGTACACCAGACCCTAGGCATTCACAGCCTGTTTGTTCCTTCTCTGGCAACTTCAAAAGACCACATTTTTTTTTAACATCTTTATTGTAGTATAATTGCTTTACAGTGGTGTGTTAGTTTCTGCTTTATAACGCACTCAATCAGCTATGCATATACATACATCCCCATATCTCCTCCCTCTTGCATCTCCTTCCCACCCTCCCTATCCCACTCCTCTAGGTGTTCACAAAACACTGAGCTGACTTCCGTGTGCTATGCGGCTGCTTCCCACTAGCTATCTCTTTTACATTTGGTAGTGTATATATGACCACATTTTAGATCGATCACACATAGGACTCTTTAGCTGAGAGTGAGTTTCTTGGCGTCATTAGAATTTGCACAGTAATTGAAGTGGAATTTCAAGTTCTATGTGATAGTAGCTTTCTTTTTAACATGTTCCAAAAATTTCTGTCTCCACCACCAATACATGGATAGTATGGGATCAAAAGGTGCTTGTTGAGTGGATAAATGTGTGAATGTTACAATAGCTTCAGCATGACCATTGTTAATTCATAAAGAGAAGTTTCAGACAGTTCATTGAGGCTTATTCTATCACTGATTGAAATGAGGCTATCTATTCAAATCAGAAAATATGCTGTTTAAGGCAGTCTACATTTCTTCATCCTCCTCACTCTTACAACCTTCATCTTCTTTTTTTCCCTAACCTTTTTTTTTTTTTTTTTTTTTGCTGTGTGTTAAATATATCTAGAGCTTTGTACCTCCCTGATGGTTCTGTAGAACCCCTCCATCTCCCTCTTGTGATCCTATAGCATCTTTCCACCCATGTATTTTTCCTGCCCTCCACAATTCCATAAGCAATACTGTGCTCCTTGTGCCATTAAGCCCTTCACATTGCCTCACGATGTTAACAGCATTATCTCCACCTTAGTCCTGCATTTGAAAGTAAAAAAAACAATACTTGCTGTCATCTCCAGACAGATAATGGACTCAGGGTAAGCAACAGTCACTTTGTACCCAAAACATGATAAACCTGTAATAGTCTGATTGGTCATTTCCTCTGACCTTCATTCTCATCGATTTTTCTCTTGCTTTTCAAATACCTGAAAGGAATTCAAGTTGTTTTCAAGATAAGGAACATGATCTGGACATGAAGCTTTCTCTTTTTCCTTCTTTTATCTTTGATCTTTTTTTGAGCCTTAGTGAATATCCTGATTTACAATTAAGTGGATTGGAGGAGATTGTAGAAAATACTACATTGCAAAGTCAAACTAAATGATGAGCACAGACCCCTTCTGCACGGGGTTGATAGAAGAACAGAGGGACATAAGTGTCTTTTCTATCATTTGTGTGTTCTGTAGCGTTATGTCAGGGAAATTTTAGTGGACTATAGCTTTTAGGCTGAGATAAGAAGCAAAAATTGAAAAAATAAACATTTAGTCACATTAGACCGGAGGAGATGGTTGAGTGTACTCCTTCAACCCTGTTGAAATGGTGTTGAATGGATAATACATTCTGATGATTGGTTATTTAACAGTTACTGAATAGATGTCTCGTATTAGTTATTTCATTGGTTTCCAGGTACAAAAGACCTAACTTGAATTGGCTTGTGTTATATAACTGGAGGTTCTAGAGGTAGGTCTAGCTTTAGGTCCATCTGGACAGAGAGATCCCAGATATGTCCTTAGTATACAACATTCTTAATTAAGATTATCTCTTAATCTTGCTTGAAATAATTTATTCCCTCTTTGTTGCTAGATAATTACCAGAAGCTTGCTACACCTATACACTTACAGATTTAAATCCCAAGAAACTAATCAACATGGCTTAGAGGATGGGACTTACGCCAGAGTCACATGCTCCATCCTTAGGGTTTAAGCCCTGGTGTACCTATGTGCATTTGAAATTGGGGAAAGATGGGAGAAGATAACCTAGAAACCTTCATAACATTATTTACTATGTTTTGAGAAGTGTGAGTTGTAAAGATGAATTCAAAAGAATCTCTACCTTTAAATACTACATAAATTACAAAGAGGTGAATTTCATCAAATAGATTAAGAAAATATGCTATGGAGACTCGGAAAGGGGGTGTTTATAGGAAAATGGATCAATGGGATCAAGATTCAAGAGTATATAGCCTTTTAATAGCCTTGGGTGGATTTTTACATTCAAGAATAAATAGCGAAGATGGGAAAAGCAGAAAACAGCTTGGGCTTAATCATGGAGTAAGTGCAATACCATATACAGAAGTGTAAGGCAAGGCATTCCAGGCAGAGGGAACAGCAGGAAAAAAAAGCACAAAAGGTGACAGCACAGTGAACTTTCAGAAAACCATGAAATCACAACTCTCACTAAAGCATGTAAAATGAAGGTGAGTTAGTCAGTTAAGCTTGGAAAGGTCACTTAAGACTAAATTATATAGCTCTTAGTAGCTTTGGATAAGGGGAACTTAAACTTAGTCTGTAGGCAGGGAGGAATCACTGAGGCACTCCAATAGAATAGGATGATTAGAGCTGTCAGTAAGACTAATCTAAAGGTGGAGTATAATAGGTTAGAGAAGGAGACAAATTAGAAAAGAAATAAGAAATCAGGAAAGTGTTCCTGAGGGACTGAGAGGATTGTTCTTAGTACTTTTTTCACAGCTACTCATGTATGTGAGACAGAGTATGCCAAAAATATTAAGGAGTGTAGAGTGAAGAGGTGGGGCTAGAACCACTGCCACCTGTGTGTTAAGATAGATCTGAGTTTAATTAATTTCAGAGCAACTTGGTTGTGTGGCTGTTTGGGGAAAATGATCCTGTTTGTACTGTTTGGGTCAAGATCAGTGGTTCTTACCATTGGCACGTTAAAATGAAGAAGAAATAGTCTCAGGTGAGCTTTTGAAGAAACAGTCTGAGGTGGGGCCTCAGGTAAGTGTATTCTTGAGGTGGGCTCCCCTGGTAAACTTAATGTGCAGCTAGGATTGAGAATGACTGATCTAATGGGAAGAACATTTAACGGATCGCTCAGTGACTTCATTTCTAGTCTGAGCTCTGTCTAAATTTGCTATAACCATGCATGAGACTTTTAACATGTTTCTCCATTGTTCAAAAGTAATATGTACAGACATGCCACATACAGTGACTTCTTGATGGTGTTGGAGAACAAAACACAGATTTTGGAATAAAACCTACTAAAGTTGAATTCAAATTCCTCTACCTACTAGTTCTATGGGCTTGGATAGATTACTCAGCCTTTTTGAGTCCCACAGAAAGATTTAGGGACTTGCCCAAGGTCATACAACAAATGCAAGGTAGAGATGCAGCTTGAGCTCAGGTCTGCCAAAAATGCCTCTATACTCACACTTTCTTCAGAGAAGGAGAAAATAAAGCTGGATTATTTTTTTAAATTCTTTTTCATCATGGTTTATTACAGGACTGAATATAGTTTCCTGTGCTGTACAGTAAGACCCTGTTGTTTATCTATTTTATATATAGTAGTGTGTATCTGCTAATACCAAATTCCTAATTTATCCCTCCCCCCACCCTTTTCCCCTTTGGTAACCATAAGTTTGTTTTCTACGTCTGTGAGTCTGTTTCTGTTCTGTAAATAAGTTCATTTGCATCATATTTTAGATTCCACATATAAGTGATATCATATGATATTTGTCTTTCTCTGTCTGACTTACTTCACTAAGTATGATAATCTCTGGATCCATCCATGTTGCTGAAAATGGCATTATTTCATTCTTTTTCATGGCTAAGTAATGTTTAATTGTGTATTATATATAATTATAATATATATTATATATTATAATTATATATAATACAGATTATAATATAATATATATAATTATATGTATAATATTATATATATATATAAACATCTTCTTTATGTTTTCATCTGTCGATGGACATTTAGGTTGCTTCCATTTCTTGGCTATTGTAAACAGTGCTGTTATGAATATTGGGGTGCATGTATCTTTTCAAATTAGAGTTTTCTCCGGATATATGCCCAGGAGTAGGATTGCTAGATTACATGGCAACTCTATTTTTAGTTATTTAAGAAACCTCCATGCTGTTTTCCATAGTGACTGCACCAGTTTACATCCCCTAAAGCTGGATTCTAATGGCCAGAACACTTAGGTCAGTTATTTTACGTTTGAGCCTGTTTGCTCATTTGTACAATGGTGAAGCTTTTTTACATGACCTCTTCCATATTTACAACAGAAGTAAGCAAGTATCGACTGCTCAGTTTATACAATATTATTGAAAGTGTGAAGCATGTATAAACGTGCATAATTCTCCAACAACTTATAAGCTTGGAATTATTATTCTCTCCGTTTTAAACATAGGAAATAGGTCAAGTATTAACTTACCCAAGATCACACAGCCTGTAAGTGCACGTTTTGAAGCCAGGCGATCTGTCTCAAGAATGCTCACTTTTAACCACTACACTATATTTTTAAATCTTTTGCTGCCACTTACATGCTGCATCAGCTGAAGTCCATTTGAACTGGGAAATGGTATTAAAAGAACATGCTTTTGAAGTGAAATGTTACTGCAGGCAACAAGTGCCTTGTGAAGTATCCCAACACATGCAGGCTCCTGACATGACAAGATTTCAGATCATTTTACAAAGTAACCTATTTCCTCTTCCTGGAAGGTTGCCTCTCACTTTAAAGGGTCATGGAATCAGAGTCTAAACCAATATTAACAGGAATGGGTAAGCTACAGTAAATCTGCCTCCCATGCACACTTATCTCAGAAAAAGCTAGTGTGCAATGGCAATCTCATAAAAACATTATTAGAAGATAAAACAGCACTGTGAAGTCTAGTGGGATTAATGGATGGGCAGTAAATCTGACAGATCTTGAGTGAGGAGAATTTGGATTTAATGTAATTTAGAGTTTGCCTGCATAGTACTAGAGTCCCTCTGATAAACTATACTGATGTTAAATGAAGTTGATTCTCCTCCTCTCTGTAAAAGGGACAATCAGAACACTTTATAGGAAAATTTTTCTTTCTCTTAGGGGGAAGAGAAAGCAAACTATATGACAAGAATAGAAAGAATTGCTCGCTCCATAATGACCCCAAATTGTCTATGGCTATGGTGATCCTCTGGTTTTACAAAGAAGTAGTTTCACTGGTGTTCTTTTAGGGGTAGAGACAGAGTATCTTAAAGACCTGTGTAAATTTTCTTCTGTTCTCCCTCAGTTAAAGATAGCTGGATCATTAAATGGAATGAGAGATATGTACCAGACATCACAGGTTTAGAGCAGGGAATTCAACTCTATACTATTCTTCTAAAAACAAAGTATTATTTATTAGCAAAATCCACAAGATCAAAATATTAATTACTTAACAAGAATAGGTTTGGAAATATGTCATCCATTATGCATGCTATACTTTTGGACATTCAGAAACAGATATTAAGATGCCTTAACAACAGTTAAACAACAGGTATCTTCTCAGGTTCTCACTATTTAGTGACATAAATAAAATGTGCAGAGGCATTAAAATTATAATTATTTTTCCCTATTCCCATCAGTTATTTATATTATACATATAAACAGTAACATGAATTATACACGATCCCACTTAGAACACAGATCCCACTTAGAACACAGGTACACTAAATTAAAATTTTTCTTTCCAAGAAAAGAGGTAATATGGATATATAATTATAATTATAGACACTTCAAGCCAGAGGTGCAGGTCCTATACATCTTTGGGGCCAGTTGTGCTTTTGTATAACAACTTCTGAGTAAATGTTTTGGGATTTTGTTAAGTGGAGCCAGTTCATATGGAGTTAAATCTACAATTCAGTGCTTGTTTGAATACTCATAATGAGTAAGCAGAAGAAAACTCCCTAAGTTCATAGATTAATCACTGACAAGGGTAAAACATTGTAAGTGATATGAACATGCATTTAACACATTGGGCCATAGAAAATGCAAATCAATAAGAGAAATTTTTACGTACTTCCTCCGACTCCTCCCTGCTATCTTTGCTAGCCAAGTGAGTCTCTACTGAGCAGACTTTATAGCATTTCTACTCTAATTAGACTCTATCAATTTCCTTCCACAGTGAAATGACCTTGAAACATAGAAAGCTCTTTCACTGCTAGCTCAAAAAATAGATTTCAAGTTCTTCTTCATTTCTCAGACCTAACATCTTTCCAGCAAGGGCATTCTTAAGAATACTCTTTGGAATGAATATGCCATAAATAAACATGTCTAACCTTCACCTCTTAAAAATTAGAATTTCAGAGAAAAATGTTATATTTTTGATCTGAACACTGGAAAATTTTGATAAGGAGCCAGCAAGTAGTTATTGTGTCTTCTCTAATTGACGTAATTTTTCTCAAAACTGATGAGTACAGATAGGAATCAGACATATTATAAAATGCTGCCTTGAAATGATCTCTGTATTTAAAAACATGATTGAGATAGTATGACTTAGTGAACCTAAAGACTAAGATCAACTTATTACAGATTCTTTGTAAGTGATTTTATTTCAAGGAAGAATACATTCATGTATTCAGAAATACAGTACTGTACTTTGTTGCTAGAGACATAACTTTAAAATTCTACTTAGCTGTAAATGCTGAACGTCTACTTGCCTTCAAAAGAAATCCAAAATAGATTATTTTCATGGAAGAAAATTGAAGAAAACACTCTAAATCTCAAATCCACTTTTTCTTTCAGAAATATATGTTTTTTTGTTCCTTGGTAAGGCAGAAGAATAAGATGAGAGTCAAAATATGTTGGATGTATTCATACAAAGTATAAAGTTGTTTTCTATTGACTTATCAAATTATGGCTTGTTGAGAAGCACACTTGGCTTTGTTTTTTTATGATAATAGATAGACATAGAAATCATCCTTTCAAAAAAGAACAAGGACATCTTGTTCCCTATCTTTCAAGAGGGGACAAAGATATTTTGTTCCCCCATTAGATGAGAACCCATAGGCCCACTCTTGATTTGTTGGAGGAAATCGTTGAGAAGGAGTTCTAGTGCTGCTCGAAATAGGTCCCTGAATTCAGGAGACAACACATGAGAACAGAGACTGGTGTCTGCTCTTGGTCAAGAGATTCATGAAAGCAAGAAGAATTCCGGAGTAATTCTTTCCAACATAATATGAAAAGCCTCTGTGTGCCTGGGAATGGAAAGGGAGTAAGACCCAGCAACTCCCAAATCTTGGTGGTCTTTGGAAGGTATGGAAGTATACCTCAGTGGCTCCATTGATTCCATCAAAGTTAGATGAGGGGCAAGATCCAGGTACCACCCTGGTGGAAGTTGTGCCAAGTTCCACCCCAACTCAGAAGGGCAGGGATAAAGTAATGTCATTGAGGCTGAAGGGAGATGTAGCTCCTCCTTTCAGGACATCCTCTATGGTGGATGGAGCCAGGAAAAGCTGAACACTGCCTTCCAAAACACACACACACACACATACATACATACATACATACATACATACATACATACATAACAATATCTGCAGAGTCTACTATTTTAGATGAAAGCAGACCAAACTAGAAAAAAGCCTCTTTATCACTGACCAGAGTTTCCATGTTAATTGGCAATTCATCAACAAAGGATGTTCAATGCTCTTAAATACTATTTCTAGTCTAAGAAGTAAGCATATCCTTTACTATCTTCTTAAGGTAAAAAGATAAGAGAATTACAAGAAATTTTGGAAATTTGACTTAGATTTTTCCTAACTATCTTATGAGAAAAAGTTTTGGGCTATGAGATACTACCAGCTGTTTCAAAAACAAAATAGCTATGTTTCTGTGGTCAAATAATTTCATTAAACTATGAGATAAACACAATTAAAAAGGATATTTAAATTATTAACTTAATTTGTTTTTTCTGACATGCTAATATGATTTGGGATCCTCTAAGGCACTGCTTATGAAACTGTAATGTACATAGGAATCACGTCAGGATTCTGTTAAAGGGACATTTTAATTCACTAGCATGGGGTGGGGCCTGATACTTCTTCATTTCCTGCATTTCTAACAGGTAACCAGGTTATGCCCCTCCAATGTGTGGGAGGTAAATTCTGAGCAGCAAGGTTCAGAGGGGTGTGAAGGAAATGGTTATCTATTAATCATCATTTCCCAAATTAATTTTACCACAAAACTTTTTATTAATATCTTGGTGAACACTAATGTTCCCTAGTACACAATCTGGGAATATCCATAAATCTAATCTCCTGGTTTAAACAGGCAGCTAGTAAATCTCTTTAACATCATTTACAGTGCAATTGTAAGCAGAATCTGAGTGAATGAGGTGTTCTGTATAATTAAGGAGAGAAAGTGCGCAAGGTTAAAGTGAGAATTTTATATTTTCATTTTTAAAATGGATATTTTTATCTTTCTCAGCTAGGAAAGAGTTAAGCTCTGTGGAGTGCCTATTATTTTCTCTGATGGAAAATAAATAACTAGTATTCCTCAGGGCAGAAACTAAACTCTAACAAGGAGAAAGAAAGGACATGCTCCTACTTTTTCATCTATGTAGGCATTCTGATTGATCCCTGGGGACTTTGATTCATCTGGGCAACTTTAATTGGCCTCACTTGGAAATTCTTTTCTTCTCACCTGGAAGGGAAGTCATCTTAAAAAAAGAGTGAAAAAAAATTTAAAGGAAAAGAAAATTTTTATAAAAGAGAGAGAAAGAGGAGAGGAGAGAGAGAAGAGAGAGAGAGAGAGAGAGAGAGAGAGAGAGAGGAAATATGCTTGTCCTTTTCCTTGAGGAGTGTGTATTGCTTCCTGATTGCCCAAGATTACCAAAAGATCCAAGGATTAGCCCAAACTCTTTCAGAAAGACTCAGATGTGATTAAAAAAAAAAGGAGTGAGGTGGGGAATAATTATATATTTGATCTCATTAAAGGATGGGTACCCAATTCTGCATTTTATGGTTTTAGCATCTACACTAAAGATAGTTTTCAAAGAATTCCTCTGCTATTTACTATTAAGTAGAACACTACAAGGAGCCTTAGGTTCTAAGCTGAAATCACTAGGTCTTGTTGACTTTTCATTTGCTCTTTTAACTCCAAAAGGGCAAAAAAGATAAAAATGAGCATTAGAGAGAAGTGATCAACTCAGTATTCTTCGAATATGCCTGGCTGCTCAGTTTCTTTCATAATACAAATAAATGTGATTATTCATGAAAAATTTATTGTCTAAAGCATTGGTTCTCAATCTTGCCTGAAGAGCTGAATCACATGGGGAGATTTTAAAGTACATGATGCTCAGGTCTCACCCAAGACTTACGAAATCAGAATCTCTGAGTGTGGACCCCAGGCAGCAGTGCTTTTAAAACCTCTCCAGAGGATTTCAATATGCAGTAGAGGAGAGGCATTGGTAAAGGAGGTAACATTGTATCAACTATTAGGTCACATACATAATGACAGTGTTAGACCTGTACTAAGCACTTTACATAATGACAGTGTTAGACACTGTGCTAAGCACTTTACATGAATTGTTTAATCCTTCAAAAGAAGCCTGTAAGATAAATATTTACTATTATCTCCATTTTAAGAGATTACAAAACAGAGGCTGGAAAAAGTTAAAGAATCCATCTAAGTCTACACATTTAGTGTGACCTGGGGTAAGAACCCTGGTTTTGTCTCTCAATACTACATTCCATCTCTCCATAGTCCATTGGGGCCATTAATTTCAAACAACAAACTGGAGGATGACTATGATAATCATCTTGATCTCCCTTGGTGCTTCTCTAAATAAGCATGATACCTCTGTCTTCACATTGTAACTATTATAGCCACGCATTTAGATCATGAATTCTTCTGAGATCTCAATTTTTCCTGAAATTCAGTGTGTCTTATGAAAAGCCTTCATGCATCACTGTAAAATTGGTCAGTACCCAGAGATTCTGGATGAAAAATGAAGTCTGCTCAAGTGACATTTCAATAATATAATGGTACTGAGTTTGTGTCATTTTACAGTTAGTTCACATCACTAATGATTTTATTGTCTTCCTTCTCCCCAACCCTATACATTAAATACTTTCTTTAGACTTTGCTGAAAAACAGGGTTTAAAATATAAACATTGCACAATGTCAAAGGAATTTTTATTGAAGTGTAGTTGATTTACCATATTGTGTTAGTTTCAGGAGTACAGCAAAGTAATTCAGTTACATATATGTATATTTTTCAGATTATTTTCCATTATAGCTTATTTAGCTTATTACAAGATATTGAACATTTCTCCATGTGCTATACAGTAAATCCTCATTGCTTATCTGTTTTATGTACAGTAGTTTGTTAATCACATTCTCCTAATTTACCCCTACCCCTTCCTTTCTCTTTTGGTAACCATATGTTTGTTTTCTATGCCTGTGAGTCTGTTTCTGTTTTGTACATAGATTCATTTGTGTTATTATTTAGATTCCACATATAAGTGATATCATATAATATTTGTCTTTCTCTGTCTGACTTCACTTAGTATGATATTCTCTAGGTCCATCCATGTTGCTGCAAATGGCAATATTTCATTATTTTTATGGTTGAGTAATATTCATTGTGTATGTGTGTGTGTGTGTGTGTGTGTGTATATATATATATATATATATATATATATATCTTCTTAAACCAATCATCTGTTGATGAGCACTTGGGGGTTTCCATGTCTTGGCTATTGTAAATAGTGCTGCTATGAACATTGGGGTGCATGTATCTTTTCTTCTTTATTTAAAATTAAATTAATTTTGCTGGAGTATAATTGCTTCACAATGTTGTGTTAGTTTCTGCTGTACAACGAAGTGAATCAGCTATATGTATACATATATCCCCTCCATCTTAGACCTCCCTCCCACCCATCTAGGTCATCACAGAGCACCATGGGGTGCATGTATCTTTTCGAATTAGAGTTTCCATCTCAAAGTAATATTTTTAGCCTAATGACAGATTGAGAGGAATTCTAGAGGACTGATGTGAACCAACAAAAGTGCATCTCCAATGCTAATTTTTCACCCTAAAAGAGCACTAGAGAAGAATCTCATTCTTTATTCTGAAATGTTAGCAGTTTTGAAATACTTTGAAAGTTCCAGTTTCTGTGCAATTTCTGTGATTAAAGAAAAACCATACTGTTGTGCTAGGGTGTTACAATGTAAATGGCCTCTTCCAAAACCTTGAGCAATTTTAGCTTTTGGCTGTCCACCCTAGTGTCCTTCAGTGTTCTGTGTACATTTTAAAGTACACCTTTTCCAGTCAATTTGGTCTTCAACGTGATTAACTGACTTGTGTTATAAAACCCACAGCAAATCTCTGCCATCCATCTATTAAAACACTTAAAAAAGAGAGAGAGATTCCAGAAGTGAACACATTTAGCCAGTGATAGTTTCCCCTGCTGTTTAACTAGTGTTAACATTATCTCAGCTCTAGGGCAGCAGTGGTAGTCAGCATGGCAGCTAATTGCCTGATTTTAATTTATGCACCTATTTATACACCAGCTCCATGGTGATGTAGAGAGGAAGAAAGGTATGGTAACTAGGAATGTGCCAGCAAATTTTCACATTTGGCTTAGTCTAATGCTTTTCTTTCCTGCCGTTAGCTACTTTCATCTTCAACCTGGATTTCAGGCCATCCTACTTAGCAGGCATTCACTTAACATTTGGTCCTTTGCTTCATTCAGCCTTGGCTGGGGGGCTCGATTCTGGGAAATCATGGCCGAGACATGAATCAAAGTTGTTTTTCAGCTACTTAAAACAAAACCTCAGTTATGCTACCTGTTGAAATATTCTGACCTTGAGAATAGGGATTCTCCACCACTACATTATACACCTTCTGCCATAGGGTTCTGCTGAGTGTCCCAAACTTTTTTCTGGGAGTGACTAGTGGCTGTTGAGAGGAGAGAAAGGTAATGGGTGAATCCCACAATTGAGTGATGGATGAATAACTGAAAGCCTGGCTAATTCCCTAAGGATAAAAGAGGAACAGAGTTTCTGGGAGTATGCAAGTGAACCTGTAGGTCCACCTCGACTGCATTTCCCACAGTTCCAGACCACAAGTTAGCCAGAGACCTGCCAGGAACATCTGCAAGGCCAGCTTCATGAATGTGTGACATGTACAGTTGTATGGGACCCTCACTTAGAAGGGCCCTGCCCTTAGTTTAATGTCCTGCTGTAGCCATCTTGAAATTCTTATTATTTTTGAACAAGGGGCCTCACATTTTCAGTTTGCACTGGGCTCCGCAAAGTATACAGCTGAATGAAAAGAGCACTAAATTATCTCCAGAATAATTTAAAAATGCCAGTTCACTCAGGTTTCCACACTGCTAGGCCTTACACAGTGGTGGAACAGATGGCACCTGGAGGTGGAAAGACAATAAAAACAGAAACAAGTATTTCCTTCCTAGAACTAATCTATGTGATGCTCTGCTTACATTGGAATTTTGCAAGTTGGATTGTGCTATTACTGGGTGCAGCACCACAAATATGTCAACCTCGAAGTTACATCAGTAGAGGTTTTGAAAATGAATAATGTTGAACAGTGTACTGTCTGCTGAGAGGAGTCATGCCCCTCCATGCTCCCCTAATTGTTTCAGTATGCTCAGACCCCATCAGTTTCCTTCAGACTCTCCCAGGACTCTCCCTCCAATGACCCAATGCTCCTGCAGTACTTTCAGGACTTCCAGACCCCATTATCTTCCCCACAGATTCCCTCGAGTTCCCTAAGACACATTCAAAACACTCCAGGCCCCTTTGGCCTCCCTCATAGGCCCTCAGCTCCCCACAGGTTATGCCAAGATCCCTGAAGGCCTGAAAAATTCCCTCAGTCTTTGGGCTCCCAGGCTCCCTCTAGTCCCCCAGCATCTCCTGCCCCAAGGCGCTCTCTTCCTGGACAAGCCCTGGGTAGCTTCACCCCAGGTGAGGTGCCATAGGTAGGGCAGCAAAATTCTCTAGCTTGTTACCAAGTGGAATTACTGCTGGAGGCCTCCTGCTGCCTCCGGAAGGCTCTGTGTGGAGAGGAGGGCAGTTAGAAGAGAGGGTAACTATTCCTTAGTGCCTGTTTGGGCCTGGGCTATGGAAAGGGAAAGGTTAAGCTGCTGCTGAGTACTTGTGTGCTCTCAGAGGCTCTTTGGGCTCAGTGTCGCCTGGAGGGGATGTGTTTTTCTGCATCTCTGGAAAATCACTTCCATTAAGGGGCTGGGGCCAGAAGGGACTTGGGTCAGAAAATTTTCAAGTATCTTTTTTTTTAGATTTTGAGATTTCCTCCCAACATTTTGTCAATTAAGTGTATGTTAATATGTCAAAGGCAGACCTTTAAAATACAGTTTATTTTTTGTGACTCAATTTTGTCATTTCTTCATTCATAAACATCTACTTGGAGTCTCAAAGCACAGAATTTTTTTGGCCATTCTCCACCTCTGAGTGACTCCCCCAGCAAATTCCAGAGCTTAATTGCCTCCATTAACCCTCAAAAGGGCCATCTTCTATCTATCTACTCACTTGTTCATTCCTTTCAACAGAGATGTTCTGAGAGCACAGTGTTAGCAGCAGTAACAAGGTCCAGCAAAGGCGCTGGCATCTTCACACACAGGACCTAGTGGTTGAGACATGCAATAACAGGGCACTGTGTTAAGAAAGATGATAAGGGGCACACACAGCTCAGTGGGAGCACTTAGAAGGGAAAGCCAGCCCAGGCTCAGGGTATTTGTTTCACCAGAAACAGAGATGTTGAATCTGAGATTCAGAGGCTGAGTCTAAGTTTCCCAGTGGAATTGAGTGGGACTGTTACAGGAGAGGGAAAAGACAGCACAAGATTCAGACTCCAGAGAGAACATAGCACCTTCATGAAACACATTGTTCGTTATGTCTGGACCTTGGATATTGGCTGACTAGGTTAGAAAATAAATTAGGATGGGGTCTTGTATGTCATTCTAAGGAGGCGTGGCTTTATGTAAGGGCAATGGGAAGAATACAAAACACATTTCATTTTAAGCCATTTTAATATTCTCAACTCTTTACTGACCAACTCTGAACTCAGAGTCATAATTGTAAAGATTAACAACTATAAAATAATATAGTGGACAAATTTCCTCAATCATTTGCAAAGTTGTATTGTGTGCGTTAATATGATGCTTTTGTTGGGGATTACAATGGTGAACAACAGTTCTGCCTTCTGCCCTTGTGCCGTTGCAACACAGGTAGCTTTCGGACCTAGTAAAAATGGAAGAAAAATGAAGCCCTCTCAACGTCTTGGTGCTGATTGCCCCAGCTGGCTGTCAGTAGCCAATTTTGCTATTCTGTATTGCACAGGTCAGTGGGAACCAGGGAACCCTCCACCATAGTTACCATAGCTCAGAATAAAGTGAAGGACAAATGGCACTCCCTGCTGCCTTTTTCAGTCTGGAGAAAAATTTCCAATGCTGAAGAACAGCTAAATGCTTCCTTTCATGTTTGTCTGATTGTGGACAGCAGTGACCAAAGCTGTGAAATCAAGTCAGAGAGAAACAGGCAGCCTCACCAGTGATCTAACAAAACATTCACTATGGGTGCAGATGACATAGCACATTTTCAGCACTAAATGAAATATTTACATTTCACCCAATAGGGGCTCTTATGTATTTCCTGAAGTGTTCTGTTTCTTATTTCCTTTGGTCTGACTTTGGAACTCAACTTTAGTACAAGGATCCATGCTACTTTCTGAATTTTCTCAGAAGGTACTTCTCCTGGGGTCACCAGATAAACAGGCCCACCAGATACATAGCAAACCAACAGTTCTATACTTGTATGAATTTCCACTTTTGTTATAATATTCATAGAAATACACCAACTTTGAGAGCTCTCCTTATCTAAAGTTGAGAAAATAATTCTAGGCATACATAGTATAATGATACATGAAGTAATATCAGAGCCCTGGATTTCAAAGAAACCTTTTCAGACTTTTAAAAGAGAGAAAAAAAATCATTACATGAATATGTAAATAGAATAGTAACTGAATCATAAATACAAAAGAGTTTCAAGAATCTAAGTTCCAAAATGCTATTTTTATTATGATTTTGGTGCTCCCCCAAAGCAGTCTGGATATGTATATAAGCAGTTGCATTTGTGTGTATGTGATTGTGTGTGTTCTGAGTACAACTATTTTTCATATTGTAAAGTACTCAGCCTTTTCATTCTAAGCAGTGGGGACAATGGGGGAAATTATCTGACAAATTGAAGGAGAAATATATTTCATCTTATAAAAAAAGAGAGATTACTATCTTTATACCCAGAGTGTATAAACTTGGATTTCAAAAACAAATTATCCACAATTTGCTTTGCTTGAGTTACCAGGATATTGAGATGGGGAAGAAATTAACTTGGATCTTACTGCTATTTATTAGCATTCCAGATATTGAGGGAAAAACATTTTCGTCGGAACCTTACCTTCGGTCTATCTTGATTTTCTAGGGAGTACACTTAATATTGCATTGATAAAGTGTTTAAGTTTTCCACTTATTAAATTGCATTTTTCTATATAGCATATGCATCATTATTTTCAAGGAATGATTCTTTTAATAACACAATGATATTAATAATAACTGATATCCACTTCTATAAATTAACTGATCATTTTAATTCTAATATAGCATCTTAGTTACCCAGAGGACTAAATCTTAGTTTCTGTAAAATAGAAATATTATTTTTTTGAAAATCTATTCTGAGAACATTTATAAACATGGCATAATCCAGAGAAGTCGGTTCTTCAAAAGCAATGTACAGAAATACCAGCTGTTTATTATTACTAATAAGGTTCTTCCAACTAAAACTTTCTACCCTCTGTTTTACTTCATCTCTTTAACAAAGACATTTATCAAGAGATTTTCATTGTTTATGGCTTTAACGAAAATGATTTTATGACCTACAAATATACTTTTATGTCTCTCTCTTTGTATATCTGCTGTTTTTTGTCTAGCATGGTTATTTGCCATACAGAAAGACACACGGATGTTAAGAGTATATTTCACTGAGTTTTGATAAATGGATATATGTGGCTTTATCATCACTGAAATCAAGATATAGAACATTTTCTTTATGCTACAAAGTTTTCTTATGATCCTTATTGGTCAGTCCAGCCACCTGTTGAGTCAACCTGTAACCTTAATTCTACTACTGTAGATTAGTTTAGCTTGTTCTTTTTTTTAAATTTATTTATTTATTATTTTATTTTTGGTTGCATTGGGTCTTTGTTGCTGTGCACGGGCTTTCTCTAGTTGTGGCGAGCGGGGGCTACTCTTCGTTGAGGTGCGTGGGCTTCTCATTGCAGTGGCTTCTCTTGTAGTGGAGCACAGGCTCTAGGTGCGCGGGCTTCAGTAAGTGTGGCGCACGGGCTTAGTTGCATCACAGTTGTGGCAGGCTCAGTAGTTGTGGCTCACGGGCTCTAGAGAGCAGGCTCAGTAGTTGTGGCGCACAGGCTTAGTTGCTCCGTGGCATGTGGGATCTTCCCGGACCAGGACTTGAACCCGTGTACCCTGCATTGGCAGGAGGATTCTTAACCACTGTGCCACCAGGGAAGCCCTAGCTTGTTCTTAAAATTCATATATGTGGAGTTATAGTGTATGTACAAATTTGTGTCTGGCTACTTTTTCTTAATATAATATTTAAAAAATTAATCCATATTGCAAGACTGTGACTAAAGAATTTGTTCCTTTTATTCCTGAGTGGCATTCGATTATATGAATATAGAACAACACTAATCTATTATGTTCATGGAAATTTGGGATATTTCAAGCATGGGCTATTATAAATAATCTCCTATCAACATTCTTATACATATATTGGGTTGGCCAAAAAGTTCATTTGGGTTTATTGTAAGATGTTACAGAAAAACTCGAATGAACTTTTTGGCCAACCCAATACTTTCAATTTTCTTGAGTATTATTGGATCATAAGGTATTGTGTTTTTAACTGTATTAGAAACTGTCAAATGGTTTTCTAATTTGGTTGTATCATTTTACATTCCACCTTCCTTCCTTATAGAAGAGGTTTGGTTTTCCACATCCTCGTCAGCTCTTGTATTTGTCAAACTTTTTACTATTAATCATTGTAGTGGATGTGAAGCAACACTTCCTCTTGGTTTTAATTTGTTTCTGCATTACAACTAGTAATGCCAAGCACCATATGAAGTGCTCATTGACTGCTCATAATGTTCTGTAAAATATTTATTCACAAGTGTTTTGCCCACGTTTTAAATTGGATTATTTTCTTATTATAATTGGTTTGTATCCTGGATAATAGTCCTTTGTCAGATATCTATTACAAACATTTCCCACAGTTTAGAGTTTACTCTCTTGTTTTCTTATCTGTGACATGAGCAAAGATTTTCATTTTAAGATAGTCTGATTTATCAACTCTTTGCATAGTTAATGTTTAAAGAATTCTCTAAATAATCTTTGCCTGCACTACAGTTATAAAGATATCCTTCCATATTTTCTTCTAGAAGATTTATAGATTTAGCTTTTATGTTCAGGTCTATGATAAATCTAAAATTAATTTTTCTGCATGGTGTAAAGCAAGATTCGGCTTTGGCATCAACTGTTGAAAAACTTCTTATTTATCTGCAGAATTGCAGTGACGTTAAAATCAATTTACCATTCATATGTGTCTATTTCAGTACTCTGAGTGATGTATCCTTGATTTATTTGTGTACCCTGATATGAACACCACACTCCTAATTATTGTAGATTCAAAGTGAGTCATGAAATCAGTTATAAGTCATTCAAGCTTGTAATATTTCTTCAAGATTGCCTCAAACATTCTAGGTTCTTTGGATTTTCATATAATTATTATAATAAGCTCATTCATTTCTAAAGCCTTTTGGGATTTTTATTGGGCTATATTGATACTGTAAATCAACTTGAAAAGAATCAGTATCTTAATATTGAATCTTCTAAATCATGTCTCGGTCAGTTCTAAAAATCTGTATTTGTTTTGTTTTTCAGTGATATTTTATGTATTTTCATATAACATTTTCAGTATAATTGTCTTCTTGCACACATTTCATTACATTTAGTCCCAGTATTTTCGTTTATTTTTTGATGCTGCTGTAAACGGTATTTCAAAAATTTTACTTTCCAATTGTTTGTTGACTCTGTGTGTGTGTGTGTGTGTGTGTGTGTGTGTGTGTGTGTGTGTGTACTTCATTGACTTTGTATTCTATGCCTAGGCCAAAATCACTTATTAGTTCAGTTAGCTTCTCTGTAAATTCCTTTGGATTTTTTTTTTTTTTTTTTCAGTACGTGGGCCTCTCACTGTTGTGGCCTCTCCCGTTGTGGAGCACAGGCTCCAGACGCGCAGGCTCAGCGACCATGGCTCATGGGCCTAGCCGCTCCACGGCCTGTGGGATCTTCCCGGATTGGGGCACGAACCCGTGTCCCCTGCATCGGCAGGCGGACTCTCAACCACTGTGCCACCAGGGAAGCCCTGCTTTGGATTTTTTAATGTACACAATCATGTTATCTTCTTTCCATTATTTTATGTTTTTTATTTCTTTATCCTTTTTATTATATTAACCAGGCCCTCCAGCACAAGGTTGAATAGAAGTAGTCTGGGAAAACATGTTTGTTTTTTCCTGATCTTTTTGAGAACAGCATTTGCTTTATCAGTTGCGTATGATGTTAGCTTTAGAATAGTTGCAAATGCACTACATCTCAAAGATGTTCTATTTTTTGTTTGCTGAACGCTTTTATTCAGTATGAATAGGTGTGGAATTTTGTCAGTTGCCTTTCTGCATCCACTCACTGTTAAGATGGTTTTTTCTCCTTTACTCTGTTAATGGGGTGATTTCTGTTGAATGATTTTTTAAAATATTAATTCAATTTTGCATTCCTCAGTTGGTTATAGTGTATTATCCAATGTGTATAACACTAGACTTGATATGCTTATATTTTAAAGGATTTTTGTGCCTATGTTTTGTGCCTATGAGTTGTATTGGTTTGTAGATTTTTCTTTTAATATCTATATCTTATTATAGTATGCAAAATATTTACATATATTTATAAACATTAGATATTATATATATTATTATATCAATTATATAATAAATATAAATTATTTTATATATATCTCCTTTAATCCTTTATTATTAGGTATAATGCCCTTATAAAATGAGTGCGAGATTTTCACTTTTTCTCTGTTGTCTGAATGTAGTTACAATTGGTATGTCTTCCGTAAGTATTTGATGAATTCACCCATGGAGTCATCTGGACTCACAGAAAAAAAGAAGAGAAAGATAAGCAACCAAAGCCCCAGGAAAGATGGTAACCAAAGAAGTTCAGGAGGTCAGAATTAATGTCTTAGTTGCAGAAAGTCATGGGCGATCTCAAATCTCAAAATAAATTTCCATTCATTTTTAAAAATTCTATGTCACATTGCCCTGGAATTCTCTTATTAAGATGTTTAGATTTTATGATTATAGAATCTGAAAAGAGGGTGGAAGTCCAGTTGTTGTTTGGAGATGGGATTCATTTTCTTAAATCTAAGGTGTTAATTATAATAATATCATGGTCTTTTCCAAAAGCAGTTTTTTTGTTTGTTTGTTTTGTTTTGGTACGCAGACCTCTCACTGTTGTTGCCTCTCCCGTTGCGGAGCACAGGCTCCGGACGCACAGGCTCAGCGGCCACGGCTCATGGGCCCAGCCGCTTCGCGGCATGTGGGATTTTCCTGGACCGGGTCACGAACCCGTGTCCTCTGCATCGGCAGGCGGACTCTCAACCACTGCACCACCAGGGAAGCCCCCAAAAGCAGTTTTTGATGAGAGTCAGTTTTGGGTCCCTGAACAAGGCACACTGGCAATACCTATACATCTTGAATAGATAAATTCCTCTTATCAACCTGTATTATTATTATTTTTTAATCTCAAAGGAACCTACAAGCATTTTAATTGCTCAAGTTACTGGAGTTAATCCTCCAATCACTTTCTGGCCATTGTTGTAAATAATAATCTTCATTAATGCAATGACACCTAATACTAATCTTCTGTTTCACAGTATGAGGTACAAGGAAAGCATAAAGATAGTTACTCAATAGAAACAAACAGAAAAGGAAAAAAAATCTCCTGACAACCTCTCCTGTGGGAGGTTAAGGAGAACCTCCCACATTATTTAAGATACTTAATTTTCACAACATACACTGATGGCTAATCTTTAAAAAACTCTTACACACTAAATGGAATTTTTAACTCTCTTTCTTAATTATTTCTCTCTGGAATTGTAACTTAACTTTTCCATCAAGAAATAGAATAGAGATTTTTATTTTCTTAAACAGTTTGGGTTGTTCAGCTTTATATGAAATACAAATTAATGGCCGTTGTATGATGAATAAAAAAACCTTAATGGTAATGAGAAAGGCAGCTGGTGATGTCAGCAAATAGTGTTCTGATGTTTGAATGTAATTGTTTAAAGTTCAGATGTTACGGAAGTCATAGACTGAACTAGTCCTCAGTCCAGGATTCAGAGGAAATTCTCTCTAGCTGAGATAAAATGCTTGCTGTGGGCAAACACTGATGAATAAAGCATTGGTTCAGTGTCCCAGAATCATAGAATTTATGGGTGAAAGTGGATCCTAGTGATCATTCTAGGTTAAACCTCTCATATCATCAATGAGAAAACAGTTAGTAAAATATTAAATGATTTTTCCATTTTACCCAGTTAGTTACTGGGTTGAGAACCAAGAGCTTTAGATTCTCTATATAATATTCTTTCTACTCTACCTCTGTATGGGTCATTAATTAATAAAAATAACATTTATTGAACGTTTTTATAACTTTTTAAAATATTTATTTATTTATTTGGCTGTGCCGAGTCATAGTTGTGGCACACGGGAACTCCGTTGCCGCATGTGGGATCTAGTTCCTGGACCAGGGATCGAACCTGGGCCTCCTGCATTGGGAGCAAGGAGTCTTAACCACTGGACCACCAGGGAAGTCCCTACTGAATGTTTTTAACATGACAGGCAATGTGCTGAAATGGTTTATATGAATCCCTAAATTTATCTTCCTAATAACTCTGGGAGGTGGGAATCCCAAGTTTACATATATGAATATTCTGCATGCTCCACTCCCTCCCCAATGCAATTCCTCTCTCAGGCCTCATATCCCCCACAGAGTCTCTCCTCATTCCAGCTGAAATGTATCTCTCTTTTTTCTAACCTCCTATGGCTGACTCCTAACAAATTGTGTTGTCTGTCTGTGGATGTCATATGAGAATAGCATGCTATTCTGTCCTTTTATGGGAGAATTCCTTTTTCCACCACCCAGAGTGTCAGCTTCCTGACACTTTGGTGCAGTGCTCTTCCTGGGTATGATTGGCAAATAGCTCTTGTACAGTTGATTTAGAAGTTAGCATTGATCAGAAAGTCAATGAAGTTAAGACCTTTCACATATTTCATATTTGGTTTAGCGTGAGAGCAATGGATTTTCCAAGTCAGCTTTCCCTTATTCCCCAGCATTCAGTCCAAGGACAAGGAAGAGACAACTTAGGAACTTGAGGTGGGATGTGGTGAGGAGAGGCTTCCTGGTGATAATCAGTGATAATTACCAAAATAAAAGTATAGTGTAATGGCATGATTTTAAAAAACAAATGCTAGAGATCTGGGTTATGTTGTACAAAACTCTTAATCCCTATTACCTATTTCCTCCTACATGGGCTGGAAAAGAATAGATTCTTAAGTCTAGTTTTAGTCCTACCACTACTTTTTTCTCACCTTGAAGAATTTACTTATGTCACTAAGTTTCCTCTGCTGTTAGATGAGAAATGTGAACAAGTGAGTCCAGCCTAGCATAGCTCCTCCTGTACTCCCTGCCTCCACAAACCACTAGGCACTGCACTGAATGGGAGTCCAGGTATCCTGCTACGTTTTTAAACCTTTTTCCACATCTTCACACCTGATCCTACACTGCTTCCAACCTCACTGGCTAGTATCGCTGCTCTTTGTTTTCTCATTCTGCAGCACAAAGTTGAGGCAAGGTCAGTGGTAACTGGTACTGAGTTGAAATTTTACAGGGTAAGTGATTTTGTTGCAGGATATCGACTGAACTTTACACATGGAAGCCAATATTTAAGTAGTAGTATCTCTTTGGCAGCCATGTACTCTCATTTCATCAAAAAGGCTCCTGAATTGAAGCTTCTTTCAAATATCAGCTTTCAGGTGAACTTGTGACAATCAGCACTTGGTAAGAATAAGTGGCTTACCATGTGAACTTATCATATTATACATCATAGAGCCAACAGGGAGGTAAGTTTGTCAAGTAGGTAAGAGTTCTGTTTCCAGTGTAATTAAACCTCCTTTCATTACTATAACATATCAGAACACAATGCAAATCTGAGTCATTTCTCATGCAGTGATTTGGACTGTGACAGGACAATTTCTCTGTTCCATCTCACTCCCATTTTATAGTAGTACATGAATTTTACTGTCTTTTTTTCTTTCCCTGTGATATTTAGAAAAAAAATCTTATACTTGGACTTTAGTTTTCAAACTTTAAACTCCTAAGACAGATGAGCATTTGAACAGTGAGACATCAGTAAGCAAAGATGCTGCTGGCCAGGGAATCACCATGGAAACCACCAAAGACATGGATTATGAAGATGAACAACTCTGAGTTAATTTCTTCTCAGGGTTGTGGCATTTTGGTTCATTGATTCGGACATTGAAGTGTCTTTTAGAGGAAATGCTGTCAGAGACAAAGATGGATCTCCCAAGATTCATTGTAGAGTAAAATTCAGAGCAAATCACACTCAAGTTCTTCAAGTAAGAAAAAACAACAAACAAAATATCCCAAGGAAACATAAATCCTTGCTAAAGCATAATCATATATGACTTGGAAATTGAACCACTAGATGTATCCCAAATAAACTATTATCATAGGACTGCAATAATTCTGTCATTTCAGGTGTTATATTGTGGAATTCTTACATATACTGAGTTATCAGGTGGAGTCCCCTGTTTGACTATCTCTACTCATTAAATAGCAGTGAATGCTAAATGTGAGTTCTAGGTTAAATTTGGCTATAGAGCATTATATCTATTTTGTGTTTAAAGTAAATGAAAAATATAATCGGGACAATAATTTTAAAGTTTAGAAATGAGCTATTCTTTAAGAAATATAGTGAGTCCCTTGTAAAAAGTGAAAAGATGTCAGAGGTAATATAATTGATGAGTAAGAAAATGACTGAGATGGAAGGGACCTTGAAAAATCGTCTGGTCCAGCTGGAAGTCTTTAATTTGCTCCCTAGCAGCTAAATGTCTCAGCCTTCTAGAACAGGTAGATGGCTGTTCTCTTCTCGGAGTTCTCCAGGGACGGAGCCTCAACAACTTAATTTAATAATCCTTGCCAGGATTTTATCAACTTGACAGTGTCTAGAAGTTCGTTTTTATATCCCACAGAAATCTCTTTTGTAGCCTGTTTTCTCTAGGTGGGTTTTCAGTGAACAAAAAACAGAAAATGTTCTGTGCCCTTCTCGGGAACATTGCTCATATACCCAAGTTGTTGCATCTTAATAGTATCTTCTCTGGGCTAACTTACAACTGTCCTCTCCTGTTTTGAACGCATAGGACACATTCCTGGGTCCTTTGGCATTACTTTTTCCCTAACAATGCATTTTTGAAGTAGGAAGTAGCTTCTACCTGTTTTCTGTTAGGCTCAAGGGAAAGTAATAACAGCTACATTTGTACAGTACTGCACAGTACTTTGCAATATACAAACCATTTCATGTGCATCATTTCATTAGATCTACAACGTCAACTCTGTTAATTAGGCAGAGAATGAAACCCTCATTTATATTTTCAGGATTATGTACACTAAGTGTTCATGTGGATTAAAGTACTGGTAAATGAACCCAACTGAAAATATTGGGCCCCAGATGAATACTAGACACAGAGCTATCTGCTTTGCCATATTATTTTAGGTGTTTTCATACACTTTCACATACTCATCAGAGACTATTATATGCATTTTATAGTTAGAAAAAATGATTTTATTGTGTTTATAGTATATGTTCTTCCTAATGCTGTATAGCTGGTTAGCAGCGGAGTTGGTATTCAAATTCATATCTCCACAATTAAGGGCAGAAATTTTCCTGATTCTAAACAGCTACCTCTTTCTTGGCATTCTTTTTTGATAGCAAGATGTAAAATACAACAAAGTAACCAAGTGTTATGATGATTTTATTAGATAATGTTACAACCAATTCTTAACACAGGACATGTTATGTAGTAAGTGCTCAATTAATGCTAGCTCATTATTATCAGTGACAAATACACAACAGAGGAGTAAAACAGTTGAGTTGAGATCATTAAAAGCAATAGAAAGTGATTACATCTAATGTAAGTTCAATAACTTCACAAAAACTTTTTACAAAAAAAAATACAATGCATTTCATGTTAGAAAAAACTTCAGACTGACTTACAAATCTAAAAGTCAACAATGCAACACAGGACTTTGCAGTAACTAAAGAAATCTTGATGTTATGAGTAATCAAGAGTCTGAGTGTAGAGCTGCAGACAAATTAGATAAATTATTATAGTGGGCACTAGATAAAAAAGTCTACTGCTATGAAATGTCTAATATTTCAAAATCAGTTCTTTGATTTTCTCTCAAAGAGAAGAGTGAATAATTTATTCATCTCTTGACTATGAACATCATTATATGATGCTTCTGAAATAGAGTTCTCACTTTTAAGCCCCTTGCTTTTAAAAGTACTCAATGACATAAGAAATTCTTTCCTTTGTCGTTAAAGAACTGAAAATGCGTTATTTATTTCTCAGTTTTTTTCCAAAAGTATGATAATGCTTTCTTTCCTAGTATTAAAATATAATTAGGTTGTTTATATTAAATCTACTCAGAGCAGTGGATCAAAGTTTAAGGGTTCTGGATTCTAGTTCAGCTTTACTACTTGGTGGTTTTATGATGCAGTCATTTAAATAGTTTTTCAATTCCCTTGGTGCTATGGAATGAGTGTTTGTGTCCCCCAAATTCGTATGTTGAAACCTAACACCCAGTGTGACAGTTTTAGGAGGTGGGGCCTTTGGGAGGTGCTTAAATCATGAGGATGGGGCCTCATGAATGAGATTCATGTCTTTATAAAAGAAAACCCAGAGAGCTCCCTTCCCCGCCCCTCCATGTGAGGACACAGTGAGAAGATATGAGGAAGAGGGTCCTCAACAGACATCACATCTACTGGTGCCTGGACTTTGAACTTCCCAGCCTCCAAAACTGGGAGAAATAAATTTCTGTTGTTTATAAGCTACCCAAACTAAGATATTTTTTATAGCAGCCCAAATGGACTAGAACACTTAGAGAACACCATTTCCTTCTATTCATAGGGTTGTGTGAATCAGATGATATATTATAAATGAAATAACTTTGAAAATTAAGGCATTATACCCACCATATATAGTTTTAATAAATATAAAGCACTTTCTTACTGTGCCTTTTATTTACAAGGTTCTCTATAGTTTTTAAACATGCAAATTTAATTGATTGATCAGCACTATACCCCTTTTCTTCTTCACTTTCCTTTGTTCAACACCTTCTTTTTCTGTAAAACTCTTACACAATTTTCAAGTCCTGAATCAAATGTTTCCTCCTCTGAGAATCCTTAAGTTTCTGAGACTGAGGTGGTCACTTCCTCTATCTGTGATCTCATCTCTGGTGTAACAGTTACCCTGCTGGAGTCCAAGTCATGTGTTTAAATATCTGTTTCCTTTACTGGACTGAGTTCATCACACGGATCAAAGCACATTCCCTTCAAGTACACATTAACCACGGAGTGCTAATATTATGAGAGCTTCTAAGGAGTCATTATGAGCTCTAATTACTGTACTGATCTTCAGGAACATGCATTTGAATTATTTACCTCACTCTCACTCTTCCAGTAGAGATTTTGGGAGAGGGAATTGATACTCTCCTGAAATGAGTCCACAACCATGTTATCACAATCAAAATTAAGAAGCCAGCAATTCATCCACTGCCCCACCCACCTTACCTCCAAGCCCTATGGCCTGCTTAGTGATCTCCCAGCATTTCCCCCCGCCCTCTCAGAGGTCCTTCACCCAGTGCTCTTAGTGATTAGGCACCAACAAGGCTCACGTGGGCTCCAGAGGTAAGGAAGGGCACAGCTTTGGTGGTCAGATGGACTTAGATTTGAATCTTGACTCTGCCATATGCTTTTGTTAATCCTTGAGCAAGTAAACCACTTTGGGTGTCTGTTTCCACATCTAGAAAATGAGGATAAGAACAACAGTATGTTGAACAAAAAAGTCTGTGTGTGTGTACGTGTGCACGTGTGTGTGAATGAACCCTTTGCAGAGAGCTCAGCACATAATAATCATTTCAGAAATGATTATTATGGGCTTTGGAATTTGACAGATATGAAATTGAATACTCATTCTGACTCATCCAATAATCAGCTGACTGGATCAATTTTTCTTTGTGTGTGTCTCTCTTAAAGGCACGCATATACACACACATGCACACACACACACCCCTTCTGTTCTATGATATAAAGAGGAATAACATCACTACACTTAAGGTATTTATCCTCTAGTGTATAGTGTACCTCCAAAGGCAGCATGGTACACCCCCCCTCAATGTCTGTCCCCCACTGAAAGTAATCCATTCTCAACCCATTGAGTCTAGGCCTACTGAGTAGAGATGGTTGATTAACAGGGATCAGTTGTTTCATTTATTGCAAATAGAGATGCACTTTATTTTTACTCTTAAATGCCTTCCAACTCTGTGTAAAATATTTATTTTTAGTTTTAAATACCTTCCAACTCTGTAAGGTGTTTGCTTATTTCTTTGGAGCCTCACAGCCACCAGCAAGATGAAGAGAAAAAGGCAATAAGCTTATGTTTATTTAAATAATAAAGTCCCCAGGCTTAAGTGGTTTAATAAGTTGTCTAGAGTCACAGAGCTAATAACGGAATAATAGCAAATTTAGTTACCATTCATTGAGTTTTTACCATGAGCTGGGCAGCAGCCTTAGTGTTTTACATGTATTATCTCAACGGTAGGAGACAGGCATTATCTACAGTTTAAAGCTAGAGGATCTGAGGCTCACAGTTGTGATGTGCTTTGCCCAAAGATCCAGAGACAAAATTGGAAACAAAAACTAACCTCCAAACCTGTGCTCCATCCTGCATCCTCACAAGCAGTGAAGTCCAATGGTTAGACATGTGAGCTCTGGAGTGGGACTACCTTGGTTTGAGTCCTGACACTATTATATTAGCTGAACGACTTTCAGAAAGTTTATCTGATTCTCTAAACATCTGTAAGATAGGACTATCATAATAGTCTTAATCTTGGGGTATTAGAGTGATTCAGCACCATAATATAGGTAAAACTTTTAGTAAAGTGTATACTGCGTTCTGAATAATGCCTTTTATTATTAGTTCTATCTATTGCTACCCCAGTTAACCTTCCACATTTCTTGTTCATTTTCCTTCTCATAGACAAATGGCTTTTCAATTCTTTAGATATATAAATAAGAGAAAACTTGGAGTAAGAGAGACAACTATGGTATCATACTTTTCGAGGAGGAGGGGGTGTGTTATTGATACTTTCATGTATTGTTCTTCCCAGTCCACTCAAAAGACCATTCCTTCTCCCTAGAATTCCTCCAATTCTGTGCAGATTTAATGGTTCATTAAAGCTGCCTTCCTCTGAGAAACGTTGCTTCTCTTGAAATTGAAAAGAGAAAGTCTGTGAGAATGATAACAAATATGGAAAAGATTATGGACCATGTCTCAAAGGAAAATATCCCTTTTATTAGAAACATATTAAAGGAAAGGAAATCAATCTTGTGAGATCATGAAAATCTGGGAGAGTCTAAAGTTGATTTATTTATTTAAGATTTATACCCAGTCTACTTCCATAAAGGATTCAAGGTGGTGGCAGGCTAGGCTAAAATCATTTTCTTGTAATATTTCAGACTGGAATTAGAAGTTCGTTTTCTAGCAGATGAAGTTAAGCTGATTACAGCAAATGAGCTATTGAAAATCAATACCATAAAACTGTTCCATTAGTACCTGTACAATCATCCCAGGATTATAAGTATATTTATAATCTCAAACACTGACATTTTCAGGAAATGAGATGCAGAACATTTGCACGGGGCACAGCCACTTGTGGTTGCTTGGCTCTGATGATTAAAGCATGTTGCTAATGAGGCCAAGGTCATGGGCTTGCTCCCTCCGTAGCCTAGTTATCTCCCTTCTGTTCTGCAACTATGAATGTAACCAGATTCATTCAGCAGCTGCTTTACTATAATGTGCAGGGGGTCACTAAAGCTAAGAGAGCATTCCTAGGTTACGACATATGCATCCCCACTGTTGAAAGAGCACCCCCAAGTGCGTGGCATGTTGGCTTTGTTGTTCCTTTGGAAGAGGTTGAGCACACACATAAATGCTCGCTCACTTACACATATACATACAACACACGCACACACACATATACACACACCTCCCTCTGGGAGAGGCATGATGATTCAGAAAAAAATTTCGACTTTGTACAGTCAGAAGGAGTTAGATTAAGTCCCAGTTTTCACATGTACTGGCAGCAAGGCCTTGGATAGGTAAATAGCCTCAGTTTTCAAAATTTCAAAAAAAAAAAAAACGGACAGTATATTTACCTTGGAGAGATGAGGGAGTAATGAAGGTATAATACATGTATAGCACTTGGAATAGGCACACCAGTGACTTTTAAAAATCAGTATTATTTAACCATTAGTATGTACCATGTATGAGGTAGGTGTCATTGTTATCCTTTTTATTCATAGTGAATTAAAGTGAGATTTAGAGATTCTAAGTAATTTTTCCAGTTCCACACAATGAGAAGACAACATGACTAATGCCCAAACCTAAACCGATGTCACCCCAGGGCCCACATGTTCTTGTGCTCTGCTGTATTCATGCTGGTTTTCCTAAAACTGAGCTGCTCTTATTATTCTAGCCTCTATCAACTGGCCTTTAGCAATGTGGTCCATTCTCCAACACAAAAATATAATTTCATCTCCTGTGGGCTGCCGCCTACTTTAACACAAATCCTTTAGTTGGCATTGTTGCTGTCGTACTTCAGGAGCCTGCTAGAGTCATTTTAGATGGTGTATTCCCTCCGGGACCTATGTGAACATAAATTTCCTATCTCAAGAGACCCTTAAAAGGAACCTAATTTTAAGTATATAAAGTAAAGCAAGCAAGAACCACAGATTACTTCCCTCTCTATTTGTATGCATCTGTTTTTATCCCTGGGGGTCCAACAAGATGGATTTCTAAAGGAGATTTGCTGGGAAGCTGCATAAACTCTAGGCCGTGGCTCATTATCCAGCTATAACAATGACTCTTGAAGGCCAAATAAGTTACATTCACTTGATGATGTCGAAGTATGCTTCCACTATTGTAACCTTCATCTTTTATTCTCTGGGAGAAGAAATTATATCTTCAAAAAACCTTTCATAGACTGGAAATCCAGAGATTACCAAGTTGACAGAGTGTGCATGAGGTCTATTGCTGGTTAGCTTTTATTTTTTTAATTAATTTTTTAAAATAAGTTTATTTATTTATTTATTTTTGGCTGCGTTGGGTCTTCGTTGCTGCGTGCGGGCTTTCTCTAATTGCGGCGAGCGGGGGCTACTCTTTGTTGCGGTGTGCAGGCTTCTCATTGCAGTGGCTTCTCTTGTTGCAGAGCACGAGCTCTAGGTGCGCGAGCTCCAGTAGTTGTGGCACGGGAGCTCAGTAGTGGCTTGTGGGCTCTAGAGCACAGGGTCAGTAGTTGTGGCGCACGGGCTTAGTTGCTCCGCGGCATGTGGGATCTTCCTGGACCAGGACTCGAACCCGTGTCCCCTGCCTCGGCAGGCAGATTCTTAACCACTGCATCACCAGGGAAGTCCCAACACTGCGTATTTTAAAATGGACATAGAACCCTAAGTTGTGTATCATTTGAAAGCAGCTTATTTGACAGAGCAGATTTTAAGATTTATTGCTCTAAAGAATGCAGGAAAGTATCAATGAGACTGCAGAGAGGAAGAAAGGAAATAATATCTGCTGAACAACTACCCTCTCCTAAGTGATTTACATGCATTGGCTCATTTAATCATTATGACAGGCTTGTGTAGTAGATATTAGTGTGTCTTTCTATGAGATGAGAATCAGGTTCAGAGAGGTTAAGTGTATGGTTCAATATCAGCCAGCTGGAAAATGATTCAGTTGCAAATCGATCTCTCTTCTTCCTGGCTCTAGGAAGTGGAGAGCCACTCTGATCCTCTCCAAACATTTTTAAAGTTTCTTGCAAATTATTTCAAAGCCTGATTTTCAGGAGAACTTATGCATCTCTCCAATTACGCTTGCTACTGAAGCTCATTCTTGTACTGATGCACCCTTCTCTTATTTCTCTACAGATTCCTAAGTACCTGGTTATACTTCTTGTCCATTGTGGTTAGTTTTGCTTTCAGGATTCCTCATATCTAAATCATGAAGAATTGATGAGCAATCGTTAGTAACAATTACAGTTATAAACATTCCCAAAGCTTTAAAAGAAAGTAGATACACACATGTGTGCACATGCGCGCGCGTGCGTGCACACACACACACACAGAGTAAAATCCGTAATCCACAGTTTATAACCTGAGGATAATGCTGGTAGAACTGTAATTTCTTTTGATTATTACTGTGTGCTGTGTATCTTCAGCATCCCATGAAACAAGCTGTAATAAATAGTATTTAGTAGCACTTTGAAACCAAGTTTTTCTCTGCACTTTCATTATCATAAAGATATGCTATTTTCAGGTAATCAAAATGAATGAGGCAGTACTGCGTTGGTGTGTTTGTGTCTGTGTGTGTTTGTGTCTAAAACATATATAGTTATCTAATCATTTATATTCATGCCATGTCTGTATATTCATCTGTGTGTGCAGTTTTGAGTTGTTTTTAAATTAGCAGGTACACAAAATGGGTTTTCTTTCTTTTTTAAAAAATTAATTAAGTTTTGGCTGCGTTGGGTCTTCATTGCTGCGCATGCGGACTTTCCCTAGTTGCAGCGAGCGGGGGCTACTCTTTGTTGCAGTGTGCAGTGGCTTCTCTTGTTGAGGAGCACGGGCTCTAGGCACGTGGGTTTTAGTAGTTATGGCATGCAGGCTCAGTAGTTGTGGTGCACGGACTTAGTTACTCCAAAGCATGTGGGATCTTCCCAGATCAGATCTTCAAACCCGTGTTCCCTGCATTGGTGGGTGGAGTCTTAACCACTGTGCCACCAGGGAAGTCCCTAAAGTGGATTTTTTTTGTCAGGCTGTGTGGGTTTTATTTCTGACTCCCCATTCACTGTATGAACTTGGCAAGTTTCTTTTTTTTTTTCCTGTGGTATGCGGGCCTCTCACTACTGTGGCCTCTCCTGTCGCGGAGCACAGGCTCCGGACATGCAGGCTCAGCGGCCATGGCTCACGGGCCCAGCCGCTCTGCGGCATGTGGGACCCTCCTTGACCGGGGCACGAACCCGTGTCCTCTGCATCGGCAGGTGGACTCTCAACCACTGCGCCACCAGGGATGCCCTTGGCAAGTTTCTTAAACTCACTGTATTTGCTTCCTATTACTGCTGTACCACAAACTTAGCGACTTACAAAAACACAAAATAGATCTCAGTGGACTAAAATCAAGGTTTTGGCAGAGCTGCATTCCTTCTGGAGGGTCTGGAGGAAAATCTGTTTTCTTGCCTTCCCAGCTTCTGGAAGCTGCCTGCATCTGTTAGATTGTGGCCATTTCCATTGTCAAAGCCAGACATGGCCCATCTAGTTTTTCTTACATCAAATCACTTCGAATCTGATTCTCCTTCTGCCTCTAGCTTCCACCTATAAAGATCCTCTTAATTATACTGAACCCATCTAGATAATCCAAGTTAATCTCCCCATGCCATAAGGTCCTTAATTTAATCACATCTTTAAAGCCCGTTTTGCCACATTGGGTACATTTCACAGGTTCTGGGGATTAGGACTCGGACATCCTCGGAGGGAGGAAGCATTATTCTCCCTACCATACTGACCGTTCTGAGATATCCTATCATCTAAATGATGGAGCCCACATTTCAGGATTCATGTTTAAGAGATCTGAGATAACTGAGAAAATGTCTGGTATACATTGTGAGAAGAAAAAGATTAAACTGAATATATATTTTGTGAAAACCCTTTATGACAAATTTATAGAAAAAATGTAAAGCTGTTCTTAATATATGGTTGGAGCCAAAGCAATGTGGGTAATTAGGAAATGTGTTCTTCTTTTTGTTATTCCCAAAAAAAGTTTTATCTTGCTGGTCACGGAAAGAGACTTTTTTCTTTACTGTTTTGAGAAATTGCAAGTCAATTTCATCTCATAATTCCAAAAAAAAAAATTATTCATAACCTTAGTGGCAACTATGACAATGCGTAGTCATAGTGGCGTTGTATTTAAAAGAATTCTGAAGGTCAGCAGGAAGAATTGTCTTGGTTATGGGATGGTAGAGTTATGCATGTCACATATTGTCACCTTTTTTCCACTAGGTTGATTTTTTTAAAATGTAGGTAGATGTGAGATAAAATAGGCATTACAAATATAATTTAATAAAAGCTTCTGTAATTTCATGTTATTTTCTGTTCCATAAAAAAGATGATGAAATCTGAGAACTGTCTACTTGTTTTGAGGAATAAGTAGCCTAGCAGAAGGTCTAAGTTGGGTTCTAAGAACAGAACAGTCTTTCAGGAAAGATATAAGTAATGGTCATTAACTCAGTGATTAATTCCATCTTTTGTGATTAAATAATGTGTGCTTATTTTGTTAGATATTTATTCAAATTTATTATTTGTTGCTTATTTGTTTCTAAATAAATCCCATTTATTGAGAGCTTCCCAAGTGCCAGCACCGTGTTAGGTACTGGCGATGTGTTGATCAACCAAAAACAAGGTCCCTGTCCTCATGGATCTTGCAGTTTATTGGAAAATATAGGAAGTTATTGAAAATAACACAAATAAATGTAAAAAAACCCCACAAAACTGTAGCTATGATGAGTGTTAGGAATGAATGACATTGCTACAATGGAAGAATATAAGAGGGTGGGTTTACCTAATCAGAGTTAATAGAAATTAACTAGATGAAAGGAGCAAGGGTAGATCAGCAAGGGCAAAAGGAAACTCCAGGAAGAGATAATAGCATATGCAAAGGTCCTGTGGTGAGATGGAGGTACAGCTCATGGGTGAAGGGGAAATGAAGGTCTATTCTGCTAGAACACTAAAAATGAAAGGCTAGAATAGTAACAGATGAGTTTAAAGAGGTTATTAAAAGTGGAGATAAATAGCAGAAGGAAATAAGGAAAGAAAATGTCTGACAAGAGTGGAAAAACCGTATATGATAGAAAAGTGTTTATCTGATAAAGGGGATTTCACTGAGAGAAAGCTGTTTACCTACAGTCATTTTAATTCCTGCAGTAGGATCTTCTGTTTCTACTCTTCCCCTCATGTTTCACTGGAGCTTCTGCCTACATACCGTGAGAGATACCCTGTCATGTGGTGGTCCTGAAGCCCCTCTTCCCACCATGAAGTTGCAAATACGGGAGGAGGAAGATATGTTTCCCATAAGGCACATCAGAATTCTAAATGTGCTTTCTCAGAAAATCATGGTTTCATTTTAAGATTGGGTTTTTGAATCCCACCAAATGTTAGACTGTCAACCCATCATGAAGTAATAGGCTTTTTTTTTTTTTTTTTCGGTACGCGGGCCTCTCACTGTTGTGGCCTCTCCCATTGCGGAGCACAGGCTCTGGACGCGCAGGCTCAGCGGCTATGGCTCACGGGCCCAGCTGCTCAGCGGCATGTGGGATCTTCCCGGACCAGGGCATGAACCCACATCCCCTGCATCGGCAGGCCGACTCCCAACCACTGCACCACCAGGGAAGCCCAGTAATAGGCTTTTGTGGGCTGTAGAGGGGACCATCTTCAGCAATATTTCTATGAAGAAAAGTGAACATATGTCTAAACAACCAAATGACAGATTTCCTAGAACAATACAATTTATTCATCAACTAATGAATGTCTGTACCTTGAAAGCGTCATACTTCATCCTATTGGGAGACTACAGTTTGGGAATGGCTAGAATTTTCTTCCACTAAGAACTCATCTAACTCTATGATTCTGGGGATGCTGACTGCCAAGACTGTAGATGGGTTTAAAGAGTAAAAAGGAATCAATTTAAAAGAATAAATTAAACATTGATCTTGGCAATGAACATGTCCAAATCATTTTACCTTTGGGTGTTAACCTGTCTTCTGGACAAAAGAGGCAATAGTGCTGGGATTTTGTTTTCCTTAAAATGTAAGTTTACAGAAAAGGCCTGCTTGTTTAATTGTCATAAATCTAACAGAATGGTCTTAAATTCAAATTCCAGAAAATAATTCATGTAGAGTTACTTGTCATGATATCTTTAAAATGTTTGTTCTTCAGCATGTCTGAGATGAACTAATAAAAGTTTCATGTTGATAATAGGCTTTTTTTCCTTCCAATTTCAAGATACTCCTTTTATAAACATTAGAAAAAACTTTTGCTGGCAAACTAGAGTATTTAATATTATCATTCCATATTCTTGCATTTAGATTCTTTTTGTTCTAAAATATATAGCTGGCAACATACATTCAGACTGGTTCTTTTTTTTAAAAAAGAAATACTTCATTTCTTCCCTGCCTCTTGTCTTCCTTGTGCTCAGCATAATAGTTAAGTACAGGAGAATTCATAGTCCTCAAGTAAACCAACAGTTGAAAAATCAAGTGCCAAATGTTGTGATAGAGATGTACGCAAGGAGCTCAAGGGACTGCAGAAGGGTATGCACAGTCTGAGGAGGGTGGAATAGGCTGGGAACTCTCCAAGGTGGGAGTGTCTGTCAATAGGGTTAGTTACTGAAGATGCTCTTCCCCAGGCAGTCAAAGGGAGGAAGGTATTCCATTCAGAGAATGGAGCATAACTAAAGGTCTAAAGGAAAAAAAAAATGCCACAGAATAGCAAATCATTTTGTTATTCAGAGTTTGATAACTCTTTTATGGAATGAAGTCATAGAAAAAAAAAAAAAAAAAACTAGAAGATCTGTTGATTTCTCATTTTGGAATTTGGTTAAACCCAAAGAATCTTTTAGGTTTCAATCCATAATCGATCTCAAAGTACTCTGCAAATGTAGTTCTCTGGTTAATTTTGAATTACAGTTAACATTTCTTCTCAGCATTTTAGGGGTAAAAAATTTAAGGGCTTCCCTGGTGGGGCAGTTGTTGAGAGTCCGCCTGCCGATGCATTGGACATGGGTTCGTGCCCCGGTCCGGGAAGATCCCACATGCCGCGAAGCGGCTGGGCCCGTGAACCATGGCCTCTGAGCCTGCGTGTCCATAGCCTGTGCTCTGCAATGGGAGAGACCACAACAGTGAGAGGCCCATGTACCGCAAAAAAAAAAAAAAAAAAAAGAAATTTAAGCTTGTAAAGTCAAGGTGGTAATCTGAATATACCTGTTTGAATGGTTGCCTCAGCACCTTTCAGGGTTTAGGGTTCTTGTTACAAAACAGCAATTATGTATCATTTATACTACTTGAGTACTACTAAATGATTTAAGCATTTCTCTAGACACAGCAGTACATTATAAAGTAGGAAAATGTGAAACTCAAAAAGTGAAGTAGCCCACTTCAAAAGTAACCTCAGAGGTCAGTGCTCACTACTGCCTGTTAATGAAAGAGCTGGAACCCTGGGGAAACCAAGATCTCCTTGACCCTAATTTCAGTGATGTGTTCCTTTGACATTTCCACCCAGATGTGTCATAGGTATCTCTAACTTACCAAGCCCAAGAAAGAAATCTTGATTTATCCCTAACCTCTGTATTCCTAGGTGTGCTCCTTCCCTAGTCTTCTCCATCTGATAAAATAACAGCAGCAAAACCCAAATCTCTTACCTGGTTATAGCCTGCCAACTGATAGTTCTTGGCAAGTCCATCCCCAACTACCAACTCAGTCTGCACCACTATTATCCATCACCAAGGCTACTGTTAGAACCTCTGGTTCTACTCTTGACTCCTGACGATCCATTTACCACACAGTAGCCAGAGTAAACTTCTTAAAACATGCATACTATTTAAAACTTTTTTTTTTACATCTTTATTGGAGTATAATTGCTTTACAGTGGTGTCTTAGTTTCTGCTTTATAACAAAGTGAATCAGTTATACATATACATATGTTCCCATATCTCTTCCCTCTTGCGTCTCCCTCCCTCCACCCTCCCTATCCCACCCCTCCAGGCAGTCACAAAGCACTGAGCTGATCTCCCTGTGCTATGCGGCTTCTTCCCACTAGCTATCTATGTCACGTTTGGTAGTGTATATATGTCCATGCCTCTCTCTCGCTTTGTCACATTGAAACCAAATTCTTTCTCATGGCCTGAAAAGTCCAGGATAACAGCATTCCATCTTACCTCTGCACGTTCATGCACTGCACCCTTCTGGCTCCATCCTCAGTGGCCTTCCTTGAGCCGCTATAACACACTGAGCTCTTTCCTTCCTTAAGGCATTTGCAAATTTCTTTTTCAGGTTTCAGTGTAAATGGAACTTTTTATAAGTTTTTGGACCTTGTTTTATTCTCTATCACAGCCCCTTCCTTATTTCTTCTTAGCATCCACCTCAACTTGTAATTATTATTATTATCATTATTATTATTATTATTTTCTGGGGTGGGGTGGGGTACAGGGAAATTGGTTGGTTTATACCTGCTCCCGACCTTGGTAGCACATTTCTCCTCTTCGCTATTTTTTTGCAGAGCCAAGCACAATGTATAGAACATGATAAACAACGAATGTTTTTCAAATGATTTGATGGATTATAAATGTAGATCTAGTCAATGAGTAGCAGCAGTGTTTCTAACATCAATGTGAACAGGAAGATATATTTTTTAAAAACTTGATGACATAATTGTAACTTTTTCTTTTCATTTTATATAAATGTTCATTTTTCTTACATTAAATGCTCATAGTTCACATGAGACCTAAAATGAAGTGTTCATTTAAATAAGATAATATGCTATAAAAATGATATTTATTACTAAGCTTTCAAAAACATAGGGTAAAAATTAGGAATTAATGTAATTAAGATAACATAAACATAAATAAAACAGAAAGACTATTTTCACAACCTAATTTGAAAGCCATGATGGGTGTTTTCTGGTACTACCTGTACTTCATCTAAAACAGTAAGTTCAAAGAGTCTTAGCCAATCAGTGCCCCTTAAAATTGTTTAACTCTTCAAAATATATAGACTCCTTTCCAGCCTTTATTTTGTGTATTCCTTAGAACAACCCCATTATGTATATGGAGAAGATATTTTCATTTAACAGATGTAGAAACTGAAGTTCAGAACAAATAAGAATCTTGCTTAAGGGTATCCAACTAGGGATAGCTAGTCCAAAGGTCTTTCATCAAAAAATATTATTTTCTAAGTACATTTTGTCACATATAACAGGAGTCAAACTCAAATGCCTAAAGATGGAGCAGTGAGTATATGGATTATGGAAGCTGGGAGGGGAGTATGGTGAAGGGAAGAGCAGTGTTTCTCAAAGGGACGACCCTATTCAGTGTCTCACTAAGTTGGCATCATGCAGGAAGTTAGGTCCAGGATTACCTATGGAAAGCTGAATTAACATGACATCTTCTGACTTCTAAATACTGATAACTATTTCAATCTTTGAACAAACAGACACTCATGACATCTAAACTGTTTATGGCTGGGTCTGACCTTGGGCTGAATGTTTGCAACCTCTTTAATGTCAAGGGAATTTTTTTTTTCTGAAAACTTCAGTAAATCATCAGGTATTCAGAGATTTTGGAAACAAAACTGTCTGAATCTTACAATGTGGACTAAGGAAGTAGCACCTTAGAAGAGGATGTCATAACTGTGTTATTATCTGCCAACTAAAAATATTCTCCTGGCTGAATATATGGGTTTAATAATTGCAGCATGACAAGATGATTACATTTCATTATAGTGTCTGATCAAGTGTATGGACTTTAGTTAATTTGACTGCAGGGAAAATGTTACAACTTAGACCTTGGAATGGTCCATAGGCTTTTTCACACATGAGTGTTACTCCTGAGCTTGATTCTACAATTCTGAGAGTTGTGTTTATACAAACTTTTGATTCTTTTGTCTATTGAAAATCTTACAGTGGGGCTTCCCTGGTGGCGCAGTCGTTGAGAGTCTGCCTGCCGATGCAGGGGACACAGGTTCGTGCCCCGGTCCGGGAAGATACCACATGCCGCGGAGCGGCTAGGCCCGTGAGCCATGGCCACTGAGCCTGCGCGTCCAGAGCCTGTGCTCTGCGACGGGAGAGGCCACAACAGTGAGAGGCCCGCGTATCGCAAAAAAAAAAAAAAAAAATCTTACAGTGGAAGAAGAAGCTTTTGTACAATCCCACGGTATTTTCTATGAAAAGTTTTGCCCTTAAAATTTTATTTTAGAATATTTGTTAAAAAATTAAAATATTTTATATGCAGACAGAGCTACATTAGTTATACATCTTTCCAAATCATAGTACTTTAACACAGAAGGCTTACTGAAAGGTAACATTCTTAAGGTAAACTTTGCTACTTTGGAGAAGTGGTTATGAGAGTCTATTGCACAAGTTATGTGCACAATTTATGCACAGAAATGTATCCTTCTTTTTGGTTGTTTATTCATTCAGAATATGTTTTTTTAGTAACTACTGGGTTTTAGACATTTTTCTTGGTGTGATGGATGCAAGGAGGAATAACAAGATAACATCCAGCTCTTCCGCGACTCATTTTCTAGAGGAGTGAGGCAAAAAATGATATGATATGATATGATGTGATATAATATATAATTATATTATATAATTATGATATTATATGATTATGATGTTACAGTCGGCCCTTCCTGTCTCCAGGTTCTGCATCCTCAGATATGGAGGGCCAATTGTAAGGAACTTGAGTATTTGTGGATTTTGGCATCTGAGGGCCATCCTAGAACCGATCAATCCCCCGTTAATACTGAAAGATGACTGTACTGTAATGTAACATAAAACATAACATAACCCAACATAAGGTAATGTGATATAAAGAATTAGAAGTTTTCTGATGAAGAATATCAATTTCAGATACACAAATTCGGTATCTTAATTCTTATCAACTGTTACGAAGTGAATATTAATTTCTCTCCTATCTGTTGACAACTGCTTGTAGCTTCTTCAAAGTGTCTTCAGTTAAAACTCATACTTATGCAAACGTCTAGCTTGAAATATTAAATGATTCCAAATATTGCTGAAAATAACTTGAGCCATGTCCTTTTATTTAAGAGACTTTTTTTAGAAACTTCTAAAGGCTCTGCTCCCTAAGAATGTAAAGGGATGAAAGTAGCTCTGTATGAGTTTGCAAATCTAAAGATAACAATAATTTAGGATGACAACACTTTCACTTTTAAATAGATAAGGAAAATAATCTGATTTAGAAAGACAGTAATATATTCAATTACTTTTTGCTGTCAACAAAAATAGGCTGGAATTTATCTGCTCAAAGTTGGTTTGGGAGATTTAATAACTACTGCACTTAAAGGTAATAAAAGTTGCCTGCATCCCATTATTGTTACTATCTGAAGCCCTTGAGAAAACTTGAGGTTTGTTATGAGTAAATATCAGGAACAAATTTTCATGTTATGACATTTACTTCACAAACTGGTAACTCAGTCATGAATAGATGTAGATTACCTCATGTTTGAATTAAAATTATTTAGTCAATGCAGGATATTATGAATTCACCTAAAATGTTGGTGTCTCAAAATGTTTACCTTTCATACTTCCCAGTTAACTGCTTTCCCCCAGGCATGGACCTGACCTCGATCACTAATGCATGCTTTTTCAAAGTGCCATTGCAAAAAGTCAATATACTTCTGGGGAAAAAAAATCCTAAAAAAAATCGTTAGAACTTATGAAGTGCTGTTCCATCTTCAAAGTGATATATGAACATTAATTAATCACTGTCCAAGAACAGGTACCTACCCAATACAGCGTTCAGTTCCAGGAGTGACATGAGAAACCTGCAAAGATTTCAGCCTAGCATACTCCTAGTCTTTGATGGGGATGGGAGCAAAACATTTTATTACATCAGGATTTATATTTTCTCTCTCATTGAGCTGCAGCTTACTACCTTTATTTAAAGAGTCGCCATGTTTGTTTCTCTCCTGAGTTTACCTTGGACAAGAAAAGTTATCTCCTCACATATGCCTTAACAGACTATAAAGTATATGTTTTCAAAAATAGGAAATTTCAAAAATAGGAAAATAATTTGGCATTTCTGATATGTTCTCAAAAACTACTGTATTCCAAGAGTTTTACTTCATTTTATTCCTTTCAAGAATATATTATTTACCCATCAAAACCTGGAATTCAGTTTAGCTTGTTATTTTAGCCAGGCTTATAAAAGAAAAATACTTATTTTCCTGATGAAACTAAGGAAAAACAAATTGCCCCAACAGTTGGCTGTATAAATCAGTGTAGAAAGCAAAATATGTGTTTCAAGCATCATTCTCTCTGTCCAGGACAGTACCAAGAACTATGAAGTACAGAACTTTAAAAAATAATGAGGGAGACAAATTTGCCTTTTAATAAAAATTATGTTTCTTTGTCAAGACATGAAAGAAGGCCTAATAGCTACTATTTGTAATTTCATAAAAGAAAAGAAATTTTAGTGTGGAAAAGTAGAAAGCAAATAGTCTTCACATTTTAAGATAATACAACAATACAGGATTCTTATATTCTTTTTGTTGTTAATTATTTTAATAGCTGTTTTAAGAGTTAGACCAGATTTCCTAGACCTGTAAGTGCGTTTATGTACATAAACAATAATTAATTACATAGAACTCAGAACATTGGTGTTCAAGGGATACAGATAAAGATCTTGGCACACAAACTTTAGTCGATGCACCAAGTCAAACTTACTAATTTGATGGTAATGAGATAAAAGAAATAAAAGTGTTTTAAAAAGATATCATGAACACAAGTGATTTTAAGACTTTTGATTTTCTCAGAAGATAAAAGTCTTAAATAATAATAAAAATTGATTTGATTTATAGAAAGTAACCTACTCTTTTACCAAGTAAGATATTTTAAAACGGAACACATAAAGCAAGCTAGTATTCATATACAACTGCATTTCATCAAAGAGTGAACATTTCACCACAAAAAGCCAAAAAAAGTCGTAATCTCCCAATTATTTCATAAATTATTCATTATTAAAATCTCACTACACTGTGTGAGTTTTTCTCATTTTTTCACTGAACAATGAAACTTTATCACAGCCTTGCCCTTGGGAACCACTGAAATACTCCAGCAGTTCTCAGTGGAGTATGAAGATGGGCCAGAACTTTTTTTTTTATGTTTATTTTATTATTTTTTTAATACATTTATTTACTTTTGGTTGTGTTGGGTCTTCGTTGTTGTGCGCGGCCTTTTCTCTAGTTGCAGCAAGCGGGGCTACTCTGGGGCTACTTTTCGTTACGGTGCGAGGGCTTCTCATTGCGGTGGTTTCTCTTGTTGTGGAGCACAGTCTCCAGGCGCATGGGCTTCAGTAGTTGTGGCTCGTGGGCTCTAGAGTGCAGGCTCAGTAGTTGTGGCACATGGGCTTAGTTGCTCTGCAGCATGTGGGATCTTCCTGGACCAGGGCTTGAACCGGTGTCCCCTGCATTGGCAGGTGGATTCTCAACCACTGTGCCACCAGGGAAGCCCTGTCATTTTTTTTTTTTATTGATGTATAGTTGCCTTACAATGTTGTGTTAGTTTCAGCTGTACAGCAAAGTGATTCAGTTTTAAAATATTCTTTTCCATTATGGTTTATCATAGGGTATTGAATATAGTTTTCTGTGCTATACTGTAGGACCTTGTGTATCCATTCTATATATAAAAATTTACATCTGCTAACCTGAATCTTCCACTCCATCCCTCCCCCACCCCCCACCTCCTTGACAACCACGTGTTCTCTATGTCTATGATTCTGTTTCTGTTTCATAGATGGTTCATTTGTGTCATGTTTTAGATTTCACATATAAGTGATATCATATGGTCTTTCTCTGTCTTATTTCAGTCAATGTGGTAATCTCTAGTTGTATCCATGTTGTTGCAAATGGCATTATTTCATTCTTTTTTTATGGCTGAGTAATATTCCATTGTATATATGTACCACATCTTCTTTATCCATTCATCTGTCGATGCACATTTAGGTTGTTTCCATGTCTTGGCATTGTGAATAGTGCTGCTATGAGCATAGGGGTGCATGTATCATTTTGAATTATAGTTTTGTCGGATATATGCCCAGGAGTAGGATTGCTGGATCATATGGTAATTCTATTTTTAGTTTTCTGAGGAACCTTCATACTGTTTTTCACAGTGGGTGCACCAACTTACATTCCCACCAACAGTGTAGGAGGGTTCCCTTTTCTCCACACCCTCTCCAGCATTTGTTTCTGTAGACTTTTTAATGATGGCCATTCTGACCAGTGTGAGGTAGTACCTCATTGTAGTTTTGATTTGCATTTCTCTGATAATTAGAAGTGTTGAGGATCTTTTCATGTGCCTCTTGGCCATCTGTATTTCTTCTTTGGAGAAATATCTTTTGAGGTCTTCTGCCCATTTTTCGATTGGGTTGTTTGTTTTTTTGTTGTTGAGTTGTATGAGCTGTTTGTATATTTTGGAAATTAAGCCCTTGTCAGTCACATAGTTTGCAAATATTTTTTTCCCATCCTCTAGGTTGTCTTTTCATTTTGTTTATGGTGTCCTTTGCTGTGCAAAAGCTTGTGAGTTTGATTAGGTCAAGATGGGCCAGAACTTCTAAGGGTTCTTTGCCATTTGGAAAACATACTCAGTTTTATCTATTGTTTTAGTAAAGTCCAATTAAGAAAGCTCAACACAATTAGGCTAATGAAAATATAGGAAAAAAGCTGGAAAAGCCTTGCAGAGTGTTGTGTGGGTTGTGAAAGGTTATTAAAACCTGTTTTGCACTAAAAATAAATGCCACTGTGCAGCTTGATATAGAATTACAGGATTTTAAAGGAACTTGGAGATCATGTAATCCCAACATCTCATTTTACAGATGAATAAACTGAGAAGAGTGTCTCCATAACTTCATTTAAAAAGTTTTTGGGATTAGAACTGAATTATTTAAAATAATTAAAAAGAGTGCTGTGATGGTTAATTTTATGAGTCAACTTGACTGGGCCAGAAGGTGCCCAAATGTTCTGGGTGTGTCTGTGAGGGTGTTTCTGCATTTGAATCAGTAGACTGAGTGAAGCAGGTTACCCTTTTCAATTTGGATGAGTCTCATCCAATTCATTAAAAGCCTGAATAAATAAAAGGCTCAGTAGGAAAGAATTCTTTCTCTTTGCCTGAAAATCTTCCAACTGTGATATTGGTTTTCTCCTGCCTTTGCATTCAGACTCAGAATGAAAATTACACCATTGGATCTCCTGGTTTCCAGACTCAAACTGGAACTATACCATTGGCTCTCTTGGGTGTGGAATTCTTAGCCTCCAAAATTACATGCTAATTCCTTATATCACTCTCTGTCTCTCTCTCTCTGTTTCTCTCTGTGTCTGTCTCTGTCTTTCTCTCTGTCTGTGTCTTTCTCTGTCTCTCTATATACACATACATGCATACACACACACACACACACACACACACACTCCATTGGTTCTATTTCCCAGGAGAACTTGACTAATTCAAGTACTGTGTTCAGTAGAGATGTTGAAATAAACTCTTGAATTCTGGAACAGAAACAAATTAAATATGTTGTTGAATTAAATATGTAGTTCTGTAGACAATAAGGTAATAATTATGGCATACAGTGGGTGTATAAAACGTGACATCCCGAGATGGAGTACAAACTGATAACATATAGAGGCTTAAAAATAGTAGATTTACTTAAGGGAGGTCATGATTATATTATTGCATTTGGAATCTAAATTGATTCCAGGTCATCTCTCACTGCTTGCATTTGCTGTTAGTTATAGAGAGCAGGCGTGCCCTTCTATAAGCCACCTTCTGGTGTATAGTCAGAAAAGGGACACTGACCTGGAAGGATTATAATGTGGATAGTAAGAGAAGAGAGAAAATGGAGTTGAATTTGAAGTTAACATTATCTGGGCAGCCCATAGCTTTATACTGTTATATTTCCCCTGTGTCAAGTGTCCTAACTCTTATTCACTTTCATTTTCTGGCAATTTCCAGGTGCAATCACTTTTTTTTTCCTTTTCCTGTAAGAAGTATGGAAATGAGTTATCATGTTCATAACAGTGTATAACAGCAGTATACTCAATCAATAAAGGGATTCACTGGCAATCCTTCCTAAATGTCAAAGGAGTGTATACATCACAAAGAATATTTTCCTGAAATGCATTGGTGGAACCACGATTGGTTCCAGTTTTTAGTGCCATTTAGTGTTGAGTAGGGGGACTACTCATTTTTCTTGCAGCTGTTTTGGAATTTGATATAAATACAGGTTGAATATGTTTTCATAGTCTATTGAACACTTAAGTAACTTATTTCATTAGGTGTTTAATTCGTAGCAGTAGATGACAGCTGCTCTGTTGACAGCTTACAGTGTTGCTTGCAACGTGCTCAATACTTGTGTACATTATGTCCTTTAATCCTCATAAAAGTGACATGGGGACGTTAAAAGATGTGCCCAAGTCCTCACTAAGAGTAGAGATTCAAATCAATTGAGAGTCAAATCTCACACTTTTTAACATTATTGCCAAATTATATTCTGAAAAATGTAGCATGGATGGGTGAAAATATAAATAATATATTAGATATTGAATAATACAGACATTTAATACTCCAGTAATTATGAATTAAAACACACCTGCAAATAAATGTGTTGTTGAAAAGAACTGACTTTGCTTTTGGATTCTTACTCAAATGACTATGTATCTAATTCTCTTAATCGCAAAAACAAAAATCTCATACTGTATTTCATGCTCAATCTCCATTTTGGGAACCAGGACACACATCTTGTCTCTTATCAATCTGAGGAAACCATTAAGACCATGTGCCAACACTGGTGTATCTGATCAATACAAATATGTGTTGTTCAGGCAGCTGTTAATGTTAGTGTGCCAAACAGTATTTTCTGTTGTTTGTTTATTTTGCTCCATCAAAGTACAGTCAGATCTTAATGTGCAGGGATAATAAGGGTCATTGATTTGTACTGCGTGCTTGACACACTCTTCAGCAAGGAGCAAGTTCTGAACTATGGAAAGTCATTGTCCATCTGCTGTTGACTACGTCGAGTATTTTAAACAGCTCTAAAATATTTTAGAAGTGAAAATGACAGAATCCAGTTTTGAGGATTGTGTGATTTGAGAGTTGGGAGGAGAGTTCAAATATTTTCAGCATAATTTAATTAAGAGGTTGTGCCATGTTAAGAAGGCAATACTAGTGTGACCATTCCTCACTCCCAGCTTCGCAGGACATCAAACCTGATTGGCTGGGAGCTAGAGCAGGCTGACAGCAGGACAAACCCCTCAAGGCTGTTTGTGAAGGATAGATGATTACTTAGAAGAGTATGGGCTCCCTCATTAACCTTTCCTCTTCCCAGGCTGCTTTGTCCAGACTGTGCAATCCCAAGAAGTGAGACTGCTGACTTTATCAGGTACATCATAGAGAAGAGTCAACCCACAAAAATCTTTCTAAGCCTTGGATGGTATAGAATTATTTTTAATAGTTGCAGAGAAGATTGGCAAAAATATATATATATTTTTTGACCAAAATGTCAAAAACACTTTGTAAAGTAATTCCATTCCCAGATTTATTTATAATACAAAAATAAACACCACACACATTGCTAACACTTTGTAATAATTACCTGAGAATTGTTCATGCAACCTCTTCCTTGGGAGAATTCAGAATTGATTTTAAAATTAAACTTTGCTGTAAGAAATTGCTTACTGTATACAAGATTCATTAGATGTTTTTGCTGGTTCCTTTTTCCCTTCTTTTCTTTTTCTTTGCCAGAAATTTTATGCCCATGGAAATATAGGAATCTTTTTTTCTTTTTCTTTTTCTTCTTTCTTTTTTTGCCATTTTTATTACCGAACTGATAGAAAAGTGAGTTGAGAAGAACATCAAGTACATGAATATATTACTGGGTACAAATATTTCTTGTCCCAATTTGATTCAGAGATAAAACACAGCATGCTTTACAATAGCTTACATTTTTAAAGAACCCCAAGGATAAACAAATGATTTTACTTTATTTCCAACTAGGGTGAAATTTTAATTTACTGAATTAAATTGCCTGGAGCATATAGTAAATGGACATCTTAGCTATGGAAACTACAGTTTCTTTCATATTGACCATCGTCATCAAGAGAGTTATTTATAGTCTCCGTTTAAGTTACTTAAAAGCCACAGTAGTGACAACTCCATGCGTTAATTTGGCACCTTCTGAATGTGTTTAATCATGTGTGGACTTTAAAATTCCAAAGTGTTTAAAATTGTTTTATTAATGTACCATAGATATTTACAAGATTTTCATAATATACATTTTTTCTTTCCAAACAAGTCAGTTTTAAGAATGTATCTTGTAACAGGGGCTGGAGAGCTTATTTACAGAATGATTTGCATTCAAAAAAACTCAAAGATTTATTGTTTTCTTCATCATATAAGAGGCTGAATAGCAAAACAGTAAAAAATCATGATGACAATTGACAGGAAATGGATGCTAAGTTCTATGACTGAAACTCCTCTGGAACTCAAACCTGCAAAATATAAAAGTGAAACAAAATGTCTTGAGAAAAAGTAAAATTACTTGTTAGGTTAATTCTTCATGAACTAAAATGCATACTGTTATTTCTCTTTTAATAACACATTTTAGTACACTTGTTTCACTTATATTGGATTTAATTTTAGAAAGTGTATTTAACCCTCTGTCCTAGGATATCTGTTTTAAATATAAAAATAAGAAAGAAAAATGCCTAAAATTGGCCAAGTCTGACTACAGGGCAGAGTAGTATTGGCTAACGTGGCGGCTGATGACTTATACTCAGTCACAGCTTCAGGTAGATACGTGAGTGATTCTTTTAAAGAAGAAATAATAAATTATTATTACATACTAAATATGACCGATTGGTGATACCTGCTTAGGACATCATATTGAGAGGATTTGAAAGTGCTGACTCAGCTCAGTATGAATGTTGTAATCGATTAGTGATGTCCGCCATGAAAATGGGAAGAGAGGTGTTATGTACATGTGCTTCATATTTGCTGTCCTTGCTCTCAGAAGCTTCCAAGTAAGTAGCCATGGAAAAACTTTCTCGTTTTTGTTCCAGTAGAATGAAGCATATACCAATGACACACAGTTGTGAGGGTTTGTTTTTTTTTTAGATTCAAAATGAGGAAATATAAAACTGTTTGTGATTTATAAGCATGTTGTAAATCTGAGGGATTAAAGAAAGTTGACTCATCACCTCTTGCTCACAATTGAAAAGTGAAACCGTAGACCTTTTATTTTTTCACCCAACATTTAAACAAGAATTGGAAAGATTCACAGAGCCCAGATTTCATGCTGGCATCTGTCTGGATTCAAAATCTACAACAGGAATGGTAATTCAACTTACTTGACATTTTTGGAATCCTAATTTCCTCACTGCTGCTTCCATCCCCACCATCACTAACTGTTCTTATTTCAATCAAGTAGTCCTCTTCAAATGGAACCAGAAGCTCAGCAGATGTGTTGTTTGTTTCCAAAATATGAGTTTTACTCTGTCTGTTTTGCCGGTACAGAATCTGAATAAAATGGTGAATCAAGTTAAATGAACATGTTGCTTATCTAAGGTTCAGAAACTCTTATGGAACACTATAACACTACGAGCATTATACATGCTGTAATCCTTGGATGGATATATCTGGTCTGTGCCTTTTCTTTAAATTTAGTTGTTAAGAGAAAGATTTCCTTTTTGGCCAGTGCTTCTGAAATGAGAATAGATTTATCTCTATTAATTAAATAGCTTGAGGCCATTATCTTTGGAGCTTGCCGTGAAAAGTTACTGGTTAGTTTGGACCCATTTCAGTTGTCTGAATACTATATGCATTTGCCAGGAGAGGATGTTCATTACCACTGATGGAAATGGTTTGCTCTGGGTTTTTGACTATACTCTTGTTGGAGTCCTTTTATGTTGTTAAAAGATGATATCCTACTGTAGCCTAAGTTCTAGAAATTCTATTTGAATATACTTTTTGACCTCATACTCATCTCACAGTTACTATCTACGTACACCATCATTTTTTGATGGCAAGGGGAGTCACTTGAAAAAAGAATGTTGCATACTATAAAGTTTTATTTCTTAATGCTCCATGACACATTCTGACCTCACAATATAAAATTTTCCATGAAGAATTTAAAAGCAGCAATGCCAAGTATTTTCAGAACATTGAAAAAAAAAGATTCCTATATTTCCATGGGCATAAAATTTGTTTCTTATTTGGTTCTGACATTTCTGGTCCCTTAGTAAGTTAATTGATATGTTTAAAAGAAAAACAGAATACTCACCTTGTAGCCCAATACTTCAGACTCATTTTCCATGGTTTTTACATGCTCCCAGTTTAGGCATAATTTAGAGTTTGTCAGCTTCCAGGCGATGTTAGCTGGTGGTTGGCTTGGAGCTTTAAAAAGATAATCAAAGATCCAAATGAATTTAAATTAGGTCATGGTTACTATATGACCCATTGACATGAAAAGGGAAAATAAATCGTGGATAATTAGCATAGAAGGAGCTAAAATGTTTTCAGTGTCTTTTGAAATATCATATTAATTCTAATCAGAGTAAGCAAATTCATTCAAATTCCGGTCATTTGGAAATATCTCTGTGACAAACTTATGAATTAATAATGGCATGCTGGATGTCCAGTATTAATTTATTAATCACTGCTGTTGAATTTGTTTACTTTACTATATATGAATAGAGGGAGGGCTCCTTTATCTAGTGTTTAATTTGTCCGTCAATCAATAAGCATCTCAGACAAACTCAGGTGGCAAACTTTTTACATATATCAACACAAAGGTATTAATTCCTAGTAGTCATTTACTTAATAATCATGTACTAGTTAGGACTTTCACTGTAAGTAATACAACCAACTCAAGGTGTTTTAAAACAAAATATTAGGAATATACTGTAAAGGATATAGGGGACTCTCTTAGAATTCCTGGCAGAATGCAGCAGAGCCTCAGAAGGGACAAAAAATGTCCAAAAGCCAAGAAGTTCCTCTCTGTACCTCTCACAGTAGTTTTTGCTGCATGCTCATCTTGCCATAGACCATCTCTTTGTTCTTCTCAGTGAGTGTGGCAGAAATCATGACTGCTCACCTACACGTGAGGTTTGAAATTTCCTCTGTTCAGAGATAGTCCAAGCTAGAATTTCCAAGTAAAAGCTGATGATTGGCTTAATTTGGCCATATTCTATCTTAGCCCAATCAATTGTGGCTAGACAGTGAGAAAGATACATGTCACTTAATATAGATAGATCTGGTAGGAACCCTGAAGAGGAAAAATTACAAACTGGATGATCATCCCAAAAGGTGTCTACTCTAAATCCAAACTGTGCTTTTAGTTCCCTGAAATTAATGTTTTCTGGGAGAAACGTAGTGGGAAGTAAGGGAAGACGTATTTAGAATCAGCCTTCTAAATGAATGGATCTTGTTCAACTGAAAAATTTTGCATGCCGGCAAACTAGAGTCCAGGTTGGAAATCTACATCTTTAAAAGCATGCAGCTAATGAGTGGCTGATCCCAGTCAGAATCCTGGTCTCTTGATTTTTAATCTAGTTTTTCTCCATGACAGCACACTGCTTCTCAAAGATTTGAGTCCACATGATTATTTTTGAGATTTAAGAAACTGGAGACATTAAAAATAATTCAGCTGGATAGCAGAGGCAAAGATAAACTACCCAGCAAGATGTTTTTGGCATCTTATTTGAATTTGTGAGGTTGAATGAGCATAATATTTAACTCATTATAACACTGATGGAAATAGAAATTATTTCTTTTGGAATTTTGACTCAATTGCTATTTAATGTCTTATGTGCTACTGGAAGAATCACAGGGTGTCCAACATTGCATTATGATACATCTACTTGCCTTCTCCAATCCCCTGGGATATCATTCACCCAGTCACTTACACCTCATTTGGGATGTAGTGGAGAGATAAATGTTTCCCCTATGCTCTCATGGGACTCAGTTCATATTTTATTATGAACTTATCACATTGAATTATAGCTCTTCATGCTCTGTGTTTATTTAAATTTACTGAGGACATATGCCTTGTTCAACTCTGTATTCCATCATCTAGCATGGTGCTTGGCATGTAGGAGGAGACATATATTTCATATATGTTGAATAAATGACTGTGTAATAGATGGCTAAAGAAAAACTACTTGGGGTCCTGTGTGATTTTCTTGGGTCATATTAATTATGTACTGGGCTGTGGGAAGATCCATAGGTGACACAGTGTGGCCAGTCCATTCATTATGCTGTCCTATAATCAAGGCCAATTGACATGGCCAAACCTATAACAATCCACGTGAATTTATAAGACGAACATGCCAATTGGATCAACCATGTCCTAGTACATTTCTTGGCAATATAAACCCAATCATAATAAAAAGACTGAGAGTTTTGCGCTTGGTAAGAACTCAGTAAACGATTGTCAGTACGTTTATTTCTGAAGGACTGATGGCAATGATTATAGTTTTGTAACTGTTTTCCCTCAACTTATCCCAAAGTGCCTTTTCTAATCTTTTTCTCAGCTATAAAAGAGATAATATAAAAATTCTCACAAGATACCAGTTTTAATATCTAATATACTCCTGTGACTCATTTCTTTTACTTTGTTCTTTAAAACAAAGTGCTAAAATTAACAACATCATACAATCAATACAGCAAAAATATAAATTCAGTCCTTTGATGTCACTGGCAGTGATGAATTCTGAAGGTTTCATCTATTGCTGTGCCCTTTCTGTTTGTTTGCATGTTTAGATAAAAAGTACTACTTTTAACACTATGAATCCATTGATGAAGTGCCAGACTGAGAGAGAGAAGAACTGACTTCTACTAACTATATGGTAGTGATTGTGTCTCTGATACTGGAACATTTGCATTTATTTCCGCATCTACCAAAACAGAAGTAAGGCATGGACATAAAATGAGAAACATTCTGTCAAGAATGAACTCACGGTGTGAATGGCCAATTGTGTGGATTATTTGGAATGCTCTACCTCTCATGCTATCTGGGAGGTGTTGGGCTTTGAAGTCAGAGAGACCTGAATCTGTATCCAGTCTCTTCCAAGAGGCCTGGTTTTCCAATCTTTGGAATGAGACTAAAATATTTTAGTTATAAGAGTTTTAGCTCCCATGAAATAAAATAGGAAATATTCCTATCTTGGTTAGTGGTGCAAACTAAATAGCTCAGTAACTGTTAATTCTCTTCGTGGGAGTAGCAGTTCTTCACTGTGGCATTATGACATAATCAGTTTTTCCGTTGTGTTCAATGCAGTTTGCTACTAATAACAGAATTCTGAAGTTTGCAAAAGATTCACTTCTTAAATATAATTAGAGTATACTCAAGATTTTCCCTTAATAATTTTGCTCTTACTTGGGTTCTTTATGTGCTTTTTGAAAGGCAGATAAAGTGGTGAAGTCTCAGCTAATTATCTGGGAAGTTCTCATAGTCTATAGCTTTTCTTATTTTTGTCCATGAGTGTGACTCCAATGCCAATGCCTTGTGTCCAGTATTTTTTTTTTTAAGTTTCTAAAATGTGCTTCAAAAGGCCATCATCTTATTATGAACACCTTTAACAGCCCTGGTCTCATGAATTTGATGTATTTGCTTAAACTGGATTGCAAATATCTATGATGAAATTGAAAATTGTATTACCTAGGAACTGTCATGTGGATAATGTAAAACAACATGCCATGGATGTTTGTACCTACTTGGTACAAGTACCAAGTACCTACTCAACAAACAAGCACTTTTCTAGTTTACTGAAAGAATTTTGCAGGCAATTTCCAAAGACTAAATAATTTTCTATTAATCAAATGACAGAGCAACATTAAACTAGCCCTCTGCAGCTCTAATGGCTTCCCTGTGATCAATTTTTCTGTAGATGGCATTTATATTCCACTGTAGTTCACACTGTGAATTCAATTCAAAAACAACTTCTTATGTTACACTTCTAAGTAACAGCATGGGGTTGACATTTGGGAAAGAGAGAAAGAACATAAGTGCAAGATGAAATAAAAGCTTAATGCTTCCTTTATGTCTAAATATGGATTGATTGCATTATTTACAGCAAGAAAAATCCAGTACAGAGTGCTAGTCAGTCGACATCAGGGGCCAAATTGAACCAAAATTTGCAAACACTTTCTGTTACTGGCTCTGAATACTTCTGTCTACATAAGCAGTGCTTTTTCCTCTTGTAGTTGATGTAAATATTTTTCTCCCTTTGGTTGTAAATCTAAATTCCATTTAAGCGAAGTCTGTGTGGATCACAATATACTTGTACTTGCAGTGCTCCTCAGTTTTCTTTTGGAAAGATATAATTTTTAGTAAGCTACAATACTTAATGTTAAACCACTGATATTTACTTTAAAAAAACCTGTAAGGCTATCAACATCACCAGCAACAATAATAACAAAGACTTCAGAAGCTTTGCATATGCTGTTCCTTCTGTTTGGAGGTCTCTTTGTCCACTAGCTCCTTTTTATCTTTTATGTCATATCAAAATATATAGCCTTCCCCATATAGGTGCTCCTTATGTATATCTCAGCCTCTTATTTTCTTCATATTACTTTTCATAATTTTTGATTATTTCATTTCATTTTTTTTCTTGTTTTAAGTTGCCTCCCCACTAAAATAGCAATAGCCCGAAGGCAGGTATTGTTCCTGTTTTAATCTCCATTAGGCACCTAACCCTGTGCATGGCTCATGGCAGGCACTGTTTTCTTGAGTGATTAACTAATTCATCATGTTTCAAAAAAAAAAAGGCTCTGTCTTCTATTTAGCGTACCCAATCAGAATAGGCAGAGATTTTGGTAAATGTGAGCTCTGCTTTCTCAGAATTTACAATGGATGATCAAATATCAAATGGAAAATCTAGACAGTGACAGTATGAACGTGTGATGGATGCAGAATTTTTTGCTGTCACCACTATTCAGAGGTAATGTTGGTGTCATCTCAAGGACATGGAAAATCAAAGTTAGATCCAGGGATAGCACTTAGAATCAGAGCTATCTTCAATGTTTCATTAAAGCCATTTCTCATCTTTGCTTTGCCTGTCCTTCCATCACCCTTGAAGAAAATTTCTGCAACAAATTTATGAAAAGAAAGAAAGTAGAAAGTAGATGGGCTTTCCTACTTTAAGAAATGCAAAGAAAGTGAAATCACCTTTAGAGAAGAAATATAATAATATATGCTACTACACATTGAGCTCTCACTATATGGCTGCCTCTGGGTCACCTTGGTATATATTATATCCTTTAGTTCTCAGAGCAAACTCTAGAGGAAAGTACAGTCATCTCTGTTTTTCAGTTGAGAAAATGGGTTCTGAGTTATTAAGTAATTAGACTTACCACACAGTTCATGGCTGGGCTGGGATTCATACCCAAATTTATTTCACTCTGAAATTCTTTTCTAGCTATTTCCAATAATATTTCACAATGGTCCAAAGTTATAGAATCACCCAGTAAAATGCAAATATATTAAAGGGGAAATTTATAGATCAGTAGCAAAGATATTTGTCTGTTTATAAGCACGGTGGGACCACTACAAACTGGGAGAATGCGTGAAATTAGGTAAGTGAATGTTAAACTTTAGAAGATCAGTAAGTCTGGTGCTGCGAGGGCTAGATGAGGAATGGGATGAAAAGAAATTTGGGGACAGACTGTGAAAGATCTTGTACACCTTTCTCTACTCTTTGTTCTCTGGAATAGAGGAGACAGTGAAATTTTGGAATTAGAAGAGAGTATGATTCCATTTTAGGGATAAAAATCTCAAGCCAGTTTGAGGTCTGGACTGAAGATTTGAGGGAGGGAGAGAGACTATTTAGATGGTTAGAGATGAAGATTGCAAACTAGTACAGTGTCCATGGGATCCAGAGATTCAGAAAGTCCATGTTCATAGTATGCCAGTCCAAAAGATGCCACAGCAGAACCTTTTTAAGCATCTGTTTTCTTGTATCTAGGAATTAAAATAACATACTCCTTGATGTGTTGTAATAATTGAGATAAGTATGTAGAATATTAACGCTGGGCTTGGGACATGAGTGCTCAGTATTTTGTAACTGTCATAGGCAGAATAAGGGCCTCCCAAACATGTCCAGATTCTAATCCCCAAAACCTGTGGATATGTTACTTGTTGCACATGTGATTATGTTAAGGATCTTGACGTGGATAAATAATCCTGGATTCTCCGGGTGGGTTCAATGTAATTACAAGGATGCTGATGAAGGAAAAAAGGAGGCAAGAGAGCCAGAGTCAGAGGATATGTGAAGATAGAAGAGGAAGTCAGAGTCAGAGGAAGACTTGAGGATACCATGAGGCTGGCATTGAAGATAGAGGCAGGGGCCACAAGCCAAGGAGAGAAGGCTCTCTAAAGGACAGAAAATGCACGGAAACAAATGCTCTTCTAGAGTTTCCAAAAGGAACACAGCCCTTACCCATATCTTGCTTTCCAGCCAGTGGAACTCATTTCTGACTTTTGACCTCTAGAAGTGTATGAAAACAAATTTATATTGTTTTCAACCACTAAGTTGTGCTAATTTGAATAGCAACAATAGGAGACTAAAGTAGTTTCTATTCTATTTTCATAATGTTAGTGATAAAAAATGTTGAAAGAATAAAATTAGAGGTTTTATTGGTATCCAAATACGAGATAGAGTCTTGTAGAACCTTATTCTCAAGTCCTTGTTGGATATTTTTATAAAAATGCTGATGCACACAGGCTGGTGAAAGCCAAATTTAAGAAATATTGAAACAAGGTTTTCATGAAAGAGATTAGGATTTACAAGGGTTTTTGTGTGTTTGATTGAATCAAAAAAGAAGGCAGATGCTAAAGAAACACTAAACTTCACTTTATACTTTGACTCTCATGTCGCTCTTCTCTCAGCAGATATATTCTAGCACTGTATCTTGATAAAATTACTCCCTGTTAATTAAAGTGTTTTCAAAGGATATGTCTCCTACTTTTTGATAAGGCTGATCTCACGTGAACACTCAGACAAACCACTAACAATGTTCTTGGCATTTAATCCAAATTTCAGTCAAGCCCATTTGTAGGACCAAGTGGGTCAACTGAGCAAACCTGTGTCTAAAACAAGTTTTCTGCCTAAACACATAGAGTAGGTTAGCACAAACTATCACATGGACAATTTAGGTTAATTTAATTTAGGTTGCATTTACAATCAAACAAATTCAAGTTAAAGGAAAGAAATTATTTTTAAGGTTATATGTATATATGTATGTATGTATGTTTTTACAGGTGGCCCTCTGTATCTGCGTATCTCTGGGTTCCACATTGGCAGATTCGACCAAGTTAGGATTGAAAATATTTGAAAGAAATTCCAGAAAGTTCCAAAAAGCAAAACTTGAATTTGCTAACAACTATTTACATACTATTTACATTGTATTTGCAACTAGTTACATAACATTTATTGTTTTAGGTATAATAAGTAATTTAGAGATGATTTAAATTATACGGAGGATGTATGTAGGTTATATGCAAACCCTGTGCCATTTTACATAAGGGACTTGGGCATCTGTGGATGCTCCTGGAACCAATCCCCCTAGGCTACTGAAGAACAACTGTATATGTGTGTGTGTATATATAGATGTATGTACATGGTCTCCTATGTATATCATGTATATATCTATAGCTCTATATCTTCTTGATAATTAAGTTTATTGTTCAGGTCTCAGCCCACCTTAAACTGGTTAATGGAATCGCATGTAATATGAGTCGGCTTGAGTGTTACGTCAACAACTACACTAAAATGTCTGTCAGTTTGTCACAGATCTGTCAGATCTGTGAGGTTTCTTTGATACTATCTTTACGCATTTCTAATCACCCTTGATTTTGCCTGAGATAGAAACTAAATTACACACAAGAGTTTCTGTGAGTTTGGCATCTCTCAATCAGCTAGAAGGAAATGTCTGGGCAAATTTAAAACCACTGATTGATTGGAGATTTCAATCAGATTTTCAGATTAACTGAAAGAGGCTAGACTCCAGAAGGACCATGAAAGCAAATCGTTCATACAGGTATATGGCAATGACTTCATCAACTTGGTCAAAATGGAGTAAAACAGGAAGAGGAATAGAACCACATCTCTAGCTAGTCAGTTCTAGAAGATCACTCATAACGTCTTTATCAAACTAGGGCATTGAAGGAGAGCTGGTTTAAGAGTTGTTGATCCACACGTACTCTTCCCTTAAAATGGACTGGTACTAGAGAGTTTTTGTTCATCTGTTTGTTTCCTGCTTAGCAGTTCCACAGTACTTTGTATTTTCCAATGTGCTCCTATAATCAGAACCTCGTTTGTGCCTCATTGATAATTTGAGAAAATAGTGAGGGCAGAGAAAATTTCCATTTGATAGTTAAGAAAATTAAAGCAGAAAAATGGAATGTCTTATCCTGTGTCAGGTCATGAGTCACTGACGTACCCAGAATTAGAACACAAATCTCTGGCTACTGGCTGGTGATATGAACACAAGTGGATAATGCGGTCTGTAATCAATGACCTATTAACTGAGATGATTCCCAAGTTCTTTTTGGACATGAAAAATATGTATATGGAAAAAAAAACTTTGTATCACTTGATTTTCAAACTTTTTTAAACCACCTATTCTTTCCCAATACACAGGGAAAAACGAATGCAGTATTTAAAGGCAAGCTCTATTTTTTCCTGTCGGTTAGTAGCAGTGAATTCATGTCTTAGTCATTCTCAGAATTCAGCAACTATATTTGTTACTCTTTTTCATTGGGATTTAGAGACCAAAGAATGTGTTTTAAAAAGCCTGTTAACACAATTTATGTTCATCTACAATATACAAGAAATATGTAAATATTATGCAATTATAAAAAATTACAAATTGCAGCTCTTCCTAAGTCACATCTGATCAGTTTCCTATTTACTACTTTGCTTCATATTATGGAATATTTATGCAATACCAGACTCACTCACAGGACAAATGCAGCAACAATCAACTCTTCATCCTTTATTTAGTAGGTCCTATCTGTGTAAAAGATATTTAGCTTATTGTTAAGGGAGATAAAAAGAAGCACAAGAGTTAATTCTTGGATTTCAGGGGCTACCAAGTAATTTGCAGTGATAAAATATCATAGAAGGAAAGATCTAGATATCTGACAGTGCGAGGATCACATCAAGGCTCAAATGGTAAACCAAACCAACAAAAACAAACAAAAAAAATCATTGACTAAGCACTTACTAAAGTATGTACTGGACACTTTCTATTAATTATCTCTTTTAATCTTGAACAAAACCCAGTGAGAAAATAGGTACTATTTTCCCTTCATTTTACAGATGAGGATCTTGAGACTGAAAGATTAAGTAACCACTTAACAGTCCAAGGATGGGAGGTCAGGTTATGAACTCAAGTTGGAAGAGGGCATTGGAGCCATTATATTCTCTGTCTTTCATTTATACTGAAAATATTTTCTCTTTTGCAATTCCAAAAAGATCAGAACAGTTCATTTTGATTTTGTTACTAGAAAGTTTCAACAGTTATCCAGATTTAAGGGACAAACCCACTTGACTAAATAAAGTGATCAGTAAAATGATGAGGTGGTAAGAATGAAATGGAAATTGAGCAAAGGAATGTTTCTAACTGTAGGTGAATCTTGGTCCCTGCAATATGATATATACTTACGAGACTTCTTGGTGGTCCCATTGGCTGGGGGGCTTGAGGGCCCTGTCCCAGCAGTGTTGTAAGCTCTCACGGAAGCAAAGTAGACGGTGTTAGCTTTCAGCCCTGTGATGTTTTTGGTTGTGACATTTCCACTGACCCTAATTTTACCAATCACGGATTCTTTGGAGTCATCTGTCCAGTATAAGACCTGATCATTAAAAACAAAGAACAAAAAATTTTATTGTTCCCTAACAACTGTCAACCACAGTGGCATATGGGAAGAAGTCAGGCGCATAAATGAGAGAATATTTTCCAATTAAAATGGTTATACAATAATAACAAAATAATCAAAGTCCAAAATTTATAGGGAAGAATAAAAAAAAAGAATACAAATTCACAATGGAAATTAGAGAACCTAGGTTTTTTTAGATTACCACAATAAAATATTTCATGAAATATCTAAAGGTTGACAGCTTTAACAAAGGGTATACAATAAGTCAGAAAAAAACAAGATTCATACTATCAATCAAAGACTTACATTATGTTTTACTATTGACATTTCCTGGAGAGTTTTTTAAATCATAGATGAATTAATAATTCAGCTTATCCTGAGGCCTTCCTGTGCATTAGCAGTGTTTTAGGCATATTGGAAAAGACAAGAGAGATTAAAGCATAGTGTCTACCTTTGAACCTCTTATAATCTAGTTAAGATATTAGAGTACATATGTAAAAAGAAAGCAGAGCATGCATCCCAAAAAAGTGATATGGAAATAAATGCTAAAAGAATTTGAAGAAACGTAGTATCAGGGAGTGATCAGAGAAGGGTTCAAAGAGCAGGGGAGACTAGAGATGAACTTTGAGAAATAAATAGAGTTCAGATAAGAGGTAAGGCATTCTAGGATTGGAGTGGCAGAGGCATCTATCTGTTACCATATGAGTAGAACTTTCTGTTTGGACAAGAGGGTTCAGATAAAAAGGAAAAAATAAAAAGAACAGTACAAGGCAAAATCATAGTTTTATTCTAACTCCAAAATAAAGTAAACCTTGTAACTCATTTTGTGAATCATTAGATTTACAAGTCAAAGGAACAATAAGTGATTAATAAGTCTCATCCCTTAACTTTGTGAGAATGAAGGCCCATAAATTCAAAGTGATTGGCCTCATTCTAGATAGACTATAAATGACAGATTAGGAGAATTTAGGCTTTTTCTTATCGCTTAACTGCCTTTTCCGAGATGACTAACTTTTTGCAAGTTATGCTCCAGTTCTTAGAGCAGGTTTCCCAGTGAGACTCTTCTATGGTTTAAGATCACTGAAGATTAAATGTTTACTTCTCCCCAAAAAACAAACATGACTGGGCTTCCCTGGTGGTGCAGTGGTTGAGAGTCCGCCTGCCGATGCAGGGAACAGGGGTTTGTGCCCCGGTCCGGGATGATCCCACATGCCGCGGAGCGGCTGGGCCCATGAGCCATGGCCGCTGAGCCTGCGCATCCGGAGCCTGTGCTCCGCAACGGGAGAGGCCACAACAGTGAGAGGCCCGCGTACCACAAAAAACAAAAAAAACATGAGTGCAGTTTGGATAATTAAATAAGATAATCACCTGATTACTCTTTAAATGCTACCATTTGTTACTTTGCTTGCTTAAGATCACCCGGAAAGGTCCCCTCCATTAGTTCCTCTCTATAGCTTTAGACATATACTATCATATACTAAGAACTAGGTTAGTAGTACAGGACTGTTGAACAGAGCTATTGCTAGCTGGCATATTCATAGTAGAAAGTGAAATTAATGTGAATTACCTCATAGCCCAGAACTCTTCCAGTGTTTCTATTCCAGGCAATAGCATTCCATGAAACCTCCATTTCCGAAGCAGAAAAACTTTGAACAGAAGTTCCCCTTGGGGCCAATTGAGGTTCTACCATCCAGAGAAAGACACAACCATCTTCAGCAGAGTTGTTCATGAAAACAAATGCAAAATATACATACAGTCTCAAGGAGGAGCATTCCAGTGCTGACCACAACTTACCATCTTCCCCAGAGTAGACAATGGACGTGGTACTCAGAGCTCCTTCTCCTTTCTTATTATATACACCCACTTTGACTTCAAAGGGAGAGAGGGGGGTGATGCTTTCATTTCTGTAAACAAACCTTGACGATTCTACAAATGGTACTCTTTCCTTGGTCCATGTTGTTGAGCCAACTGGCCGCAGCATGATGATGTATCCAAATTCCTCTCCATTCTGTAGTTCTTCTGGAATTGACTTGGGCAGAAGTGATCAATCACTGAGTATTTAGAAAAATGTATTGTACTGCTATTGTTATGTTTATTGATTGTTTGGCATATCTTTTGTAGAGATAGCATGGATATTTACCCTGTTTAATGAAGTATTGAAAAAAAAATACTTCTATTTGGAATGCCAATTAGAAAAATGATCCCAACTTAAGATACTCAGATAAATAAATGAAAAATTTAAATGGAAATGTAAAACAGGTTTTACATGTTTATATATCCTTCCTGATTATTCCTAAATTGTAATAATAAAATGGTTTATAAGATTGTAAGATTTTATAAGCTAAAACATAATTTTGATATAAAATTTTAAACTCAGCACAAAATTAACTTATTAACTATTTCAAGGCTAGCCATGTTTTCCTTTCACATTTTCAACAAATTTTTATAAAATACAGGTGATATAATCAATGTGTAATAATATTTGCTTTAAAACATATAGACTGTTACTCAAACACAAACATATAAGGGACCGTCTAATATATATATATATATATTTTTTTTTGAAACATACATCTTCATTAGTCGTAGTATCAGTGTGCACTTTTCTTAATATTAAAAAACAAACAACAAAAAGTTTGCTAAGTCCCAGAGACAAAATTCTTTGAGTCATTTAAAACTTAAATTTATTAAAATTACAAAACAAAAATAGATACAAGTTCTCCATTATAAATAATTATAACATTATAATCACATAAAGAAGTGAAAATGAATTAGTCCTTGAATTTAGACAAATATTCCAGCTGTTTATAAGCAAGTTATATTAAAAATGATAGAAGTTATTTAGTTTTTGTAAAGGAAGATTCTTTTTATTTCTCAACATTTTCATGTAGACTAATAAAGGCATACCTGGTAGGGCATAATGCTTGAGTCTCTCATGCACACAGCTTTATTCCTGAGGTTTTCCTTACCAAAGGTATCCATTTATTGTATCACATTATCCTGTGACTTAGACCACACATCTGGTTATCCAGCAGTGGGCACCAGAATAAAAGGCACCCTCTTGGTCAGAATCTTTGAGGTGTTCTGGTACAGAATCTCTGAATTCTTTTTTTTTTTACACATATATACATTTCATTCTTTTTAAAATAATCTTTTCCATTGTGGTTTATGCCAGGAGATTGGATACAGTTCCCCATACACTAGGACCTTGTTGTTTATCCATTTTAAATATAATAGTTTGCATCTGCCAACCCCAAATTCCCAATCCATCCTCCTCCCTACCGCCTTCCCCCAGACAACAACAAGCCTGATCTCTGTGTGTCTGTTTCTGTTTTGTAGATAGGTTCATTTGTGCCATATTTTAGATTCCACATATAAGTGATATCATGTGGTATTTGTCTTTTTCTTTCTGACTTACTTCACTTAGTATGATAATCTCATCCATGTTGCTGCAAATGGCATTATTTTATTCTTTTTTATGTTTGGGTAGTATTCCATTGTATATTTGTATCACAGCTTCTTTATCCATCAGAATCTCTGAATTCTATAGTGACCAGCAAACCCAATTAATTCCTCTCCCTTATGGAATTTGAATATGAAACATAGGTGTGTTGGGGTAATAATACATAAACTTAGAGCAAGCAATAAGTAGAAAACATACAGTAGCAGGGACACTGAGGCAGTGGAAGCTAGGAGAAAATCTAAGCTGTAAATTATACAGAGAAGGGATAGAATTTAGCCGTTAGTCAAGTAGAAAACTATAAACTATAAGTAAACTATAAGTAAAGTAAATAGGAAAAACTGAAGGAGGAGCAGGAGGGACTATTAGAACTGCGGCTGGGTTACCAGAACACATGACAGCAGGGTAGGGCTACGGTTCTCAGAACAGTGATGAATGATGTTCCGGTTCGTCTTTTGCCCTGTCTGCTTGGTTACTGAGACTTTTTCCCATCCTCATTACTTCCCATGTAGCTTTAAAATACATCCCCATTAACCAGGATGACCTGAGCTGCTCTCTTGCCATACATTCTTGCCATGTGGAACAACCTAAGGAATACGGACTGTGAAAAGCAGAAGAAAAATACATGTCCTGAAATCTTAGGAAAGAAAATGCTTCCTTGTGTTGACACTCCTTTCACAGGTAGATCAGAATTAAAATGGTTAACTTTGAGTGGTATGGAAGAGATTTATGAGAATTTAAGCTGCTTCCTAGAGAATTTGATTTCTTTTGGGTGCTTCTCTGATCTTAGATTTAATCAAGATGTTTATTAGTTCATCAGAGAAAGTGGAGGACTTTTGTTTTTGATAGTGAAGTGCAATGAATGTTTCACATGGTGTTCCCTCAAGAAAGATCTGAGTCCAACATGCTCAGTTTAGAGGAGAAAAAAAGGCTTATTTAGGACCTTCCTTTCATTCTTTCATATGGGCTGAGAGCCAAATGATGGAGAAATATATATAGCTATTTAACGTGGCCAGAAAGAGAGTTTTCTCCTTTAAGCAGAGAAAGTATTCAGCAGAATACAGAAATTCAAAAATTCCTCTGGTAATGAAATCTCTTAAAGCTGATAAAGATTAACAGTATAATTCTCCGTCACCGTGTCTGTAAGAACTACATTTTTTGTATAGACCAAGAGTCAGCAAACTACGGCCTTTGAACCAAATCTGGCCTGTAGTCTGGTTTTGAAAATAAAGGTTTTTGGAAACACAGTCACACATGTTAATTTGTATAATGATATGTGGCTTTTGAATGACAATGGCAGGGATGAGAAGTTGTGAAAGAGACCATGTAGCTTGCAAGGCTGAATAGTTTTACTGGCTGACCCTCTAGGTAAAAAGTGTATCAATGAGCAGTTTGGGTGTTTATTTCTTACTCTACAGTTTTTTATCCTATATGCCTAATTTTATAGTCATATTTTTTATGAGACATTTATCATAAGCACCTCAAACTTGCAGGTATTTTGGGTATAAACTAAAATAACATATGAGTAAAGATACCTTTAAAAAAGGTTAGCAGTTATTACATCCCTAAAGTTAGATAGCATGTCTAGGTTAGTGGAAAGATAACAAACCAAAACAAATAACCATACACAAAATACACATTACTTTGGCACAGGAGAAAACACGGGTCGATTATACCACAGTGTACTTATAAACCATAATGGTGGAGTTAGACTGAGTTTAGAACAGTGGTTGGACCTGGATTAGTGTTGAAAGCTCAATGGGTACTTCTTCATCCACAGTGCGGTGACTTTGGCCTGCAATAGTCTCTTTTTGCCCAAGTTCTTTTTCACAGCATAGTTCAGATATGCTCTGATGGTACCTTTCCTGACCTCATTTCAGGCTGAGTTAAGACTGTCCTGTCAGTTTCTGAACATAAAGACTTTTTTTTTTAAGAAATTCATTTTTGTACCCCCACTGCACTACTCGTTAGTGTTCACTGAATTGAAAGTGTTACTATGTGCCTTCTGGTGGCTCAAATTAATGTATGCATTTCCTTCTAAGTACACATAACTGATTCCTTAAAGAAGTTTGGGCACCAGAAGAATTTGGCTCAGTAACTGCATGTACATTATGCCAAATGTGAATGATAAATGGGAACTTGCATCCATTTATGTAATAGTTTCTGTTAGTATCCTTATATCTGATATCCCAAGGAGAAATACACAGCGGGAATGCTTTTAACTTAATTTTTTAAAAATATAGGTCAGAAAAAGTTTTCTGTAGAGGGTCAGATGCTTAAATATTTTGAGCATTTGGGGATCTAGGGTCTCTTGCAACATCATGAAAGCAGTGATACATAACACATAAGAGAATGGGTATGGTCGTGGGTGAATTTGTTTAGGAAAACGGGGAGCAGGCCAGATTTGGCCTGTAGGTGATGGTCTCTGGAACCTGGCTTTAAAAAGAACATTATAAATCGTGGAAAGATTTTTTTTTTTTGGTAATTCACATCATCTCTATTTAAGAATAGTATACATAGGATTTCCCATTCTCCTCACGTATAGACTGAGTAAAAGCTGTGATTTACCAACCTTTAGTAATTTCTGACCATGGAGGAGAATAAACAAGGGGTGAAGTTAGGCAGGTGATGAAATGCTTATATGGCCTTCAAAGAATATTGAAACCTAAAAAACCTACTCACCATCCCACAAAACCAATCCTGTTTTAGACTACTTGAGAGTCAGTGTTTCTGTGGCAAACGTGTTTGGTAAACAAGAATAACTTGATTAACTTACTACTCAAGGCACATACAGGAAAACTCTTGGCCTCTCTAAACCATGACTTTGCATACGGACCATTGGAATTCTAATTTAGGACAAAGTAAAAAAGCATGGAGAGTCCTGTAGTCAGATGCTTATCTGCCCACCTATATTGCATTTCTAAGCCTATTTTCTTTTCTGAACGTGGCATTGCCACCAGCTAGCATTGTCATGAGGAGTAAGTGACACGAAATGTCCAGCACAGCACTGAAAATCCTGTAAGTGCTCCACAAGTGAGCCACATCTCTCTCTGTGCACATCCATTCATCCAACAGGTACTTCAGGAGGTCGCACCACATACCAGGCACTGTGCTAGGCCCATAATGCATATGTGAAACTAGACGTCCAGAAGAAAGGACAACTTTTATAGTAGCTGCACCTGGTTCCTGGCTCTGTTGTTTACAACCTTTAGAAAACATCTCTGTGTCTCAGTGTTCTCTCATGTGAAGAGGGTTTAATAATACTACTTTTTCTCTATCTGTAATAGAATTTTGTTTGTTTCTTTTTAAAAATTTTTTATTGGAGTATAGTTGCTTTACAATGTTGTGTTAGTTTCTGCTGTACAGCAAAGTGAATCAGCTGTATGTATACATACATCCCCTCTTTTTGGGATTTCCTTCCCATTTAGGTTACCACAGAGCATTGAGTAGAGTTTCCTGTGCTATACGGTAGGTTCTCATTAGTTATCTATTTCATACACAGCATCAGTAGTGTATATATGTCAATCCCAATCTCCCAATTCATCCCGCCCCCCCTTCCCTCTTGGTATCCATACGTTTGTTGTCTACATCTGTGTCTCTATTTCTGCTTTGTAAATAAGATCGTCTATAGCAATTTTTTCAGATTCCACATATATGCGTTAACATACGATATTCATTTTTCTCTTTATGACTTACTTCACTCTGTATGATAGTCTCCAGGTCCATCCGTGTCTCTACAAATGACCCAATTTCGTTCCTTTTTATGGCTGAGTAATATTCCATTGTATGTATGTACCACATCTTCTTTATCCATTCCTCAGTTGATGGACATTTAGGTTGCTTCCATGTCCTGGCTATTGTAAATAGTGCTGCAGTGAACATTGGGGTGCATGTGTCTTTTGAATTATGGTTTTCTTTGGGTATATGCCCAGTAGTGGGATTGCTGGGTCACATGGTAGTTCTATTTTTAGTTTTATTAAGGAACCTCCATACTGTTCTCCATAGTGGCTGTATCAATTTACATTCCCACCAACAGTGCAAGAGGGTTATCTTTTTTCCACACCCTCTCCAACATTTATTGTTTGTAGATTTTGTGAGGAATAAAATGGACCATATTAGAAGGTCTTATACTACTGTAAAATCATTTACAGATGCAATGAATTCCTATTATTCTGCAACAGGGTTTCTAAACCTCAGCACTCTTTACATCTGGGGGCAGATAATTTCTTCTCATGGGGGGTGGGGGCGCTGTCCTGGGCATTGTAGGATGTTTAGCTGCATCCTAGCCTCTATCCAGATGAACCTCTCGCCTTAGTTGTAACCAACCAGACATGCCCTCAGACATTGTAAATATCTCCTGAGGAATGAAACCACCCCTGCCTCCCAATGAGAGCCCCTCTAACATATCAGACATCATGATTTTTAACTAAAACATCCATAGCCATCATGTTCTTAAGTGTGATATTAAAATGTCCATGGAAGTGGATATTTTGGCTATGAAAATTATCGCCACAGTGTCAGAAACATGTACACAGGCCAATGAAATAGGGCAAGGCTCTTTTATCAGTTATAGCTGGTGCTCAAAGCTGATAACAAAGGTATGAAGTGCCATGCATTCTAAAGAGAGACATCAAACCATTTATATATAAGTCTACCTGGCGAAACTTAGCCTATAACCCAAGAGAAATGTACAGAAAGGGAATGTTGGTTTGTTTAGGGAGAGATTAGTAGGAAGATATTTCTTTTGAGACGGTTGTAGAAAAAGCTGTGCATTCCTATCCCTCCACCCAGGGGAAAGCAAAGGGGCTACTTCTTACCACTTGCCTAACCAAGTGAAGAGGCTTCAGAAAGAAACACATGATATGTATTCTCTGTAATTTAGGGGATGCAGGTTCTTTTAACTGACAAATGCCTGAGAAACTTCCAAAGGGGAGAGAGACCTGGACAGTGTATTGTGGCAGAGTGAAGAGAGGCTAAGTGGGGACACACTGCACTTCCATGGAACATAGAGCAAAGGTGCATGTTTGCTGAGGGCAAATGTGAAAACCATGTAGGGAGCTATCCATGAGCAACGTTACGGTTGCTCTGTCATCATAGGGTTGCAACCTTATGATGCTGTATCCACAAAGAGCATCTAGAGGAGAGAGATAACCTCTATCAGAACAGTCTGGCCATGGGCCACCAGATTCCAGGAACTGAGGAGACCTTCTGGCAGCTTGCACCAAGGAACGACAACCAAAAGTTTGGGCACTTCTTTGGACGCTGCCCCCTTCGCCGCACCACCAAAAACCACCAAAAAACAAAGCAAAACAAAAAAACTGCTCTATGAAATGTCAACGTCTGGTCATTTACCATTCCTAGAGTATACCAAAGTCAAATTACAAATGTACCAGCAGTCAGGACTTTTTCTGTCCTTTTCCTCTCCTCCCAATCCCAGTTTACTACAACTCTGGAGGAACTAGTTTGGGAAAGGAGAAATCGAATAGCAGAGTGGAGAAAAGGTGGAGAACTGCCTATGCATTCCCTTTCACACTATAGCATTTCTCCGCTGAGGCAGGCCTGAGTGTCTAGAAACGAAAAACTTTAGATTGGTTGAAAGTCTAAAGTTTATGATAATAAACCAGGTTGAAAACAATTTTAAGTATAAAAATGAACCTACCTGTTGATACTTAATAATAATGACTACAAAAGCTATCCCATCTGCCTAAGCTTTCACCTAGATGCAGGGTAGAACAAAGGAAGGATTTAAGGAACAATGATAGGGAAATTATTTTCTACCTGTGCTCTGCTGAGTCTTACTCATGAATAGTTCTAGAGGTAATAAATAAATAATTTCTAGTTCATTAACTAATAACAAAAATGCTACTGACCCTCCTTCAATAGACATTGAACTTCTGTTTCTTATATTTGGAAGCAAATAGTGTTGAGTTAGTCACACTCTCTTAACTTTAGTAGAAATACAAAAAGTTTCCAATACCTCTTTTAAATAATGCATCATCAGGAGTCTCTCATACCACGTATTTTTATATACTCAATAGTGATCAAATAAATCTTCTTTTTTGTTTTTCAATATTCCTCTTTGCCAGCTAAATCTTTTTCCTTCAAAGTAACTCAGTTGGATAGAAAATTACCTCCCATGTAATAACGAGTTCAGACCGACTTCCTCCACCTCCATTGATGTTTGTTGGTGCCATGACAGGGACTAAAGCAACCAAGAGAAACATAGGATGGCAATTACTAAAGTACCTCTTCATTGGGAAGAATTTTGTTTTTGGATTTCACCTTTCAAGATCTCACGCAGACACATTATGAGAGAGTCTTGCATTTTTAATGAACATAAATTATGTTTACACATATCCAAATTTCTAGGAGAGAGGACACAGTTGTGTTTGATACAAGAGCACCCTGGCTCCAAAATTAATTAAAAATCGACTAACATCGTATATTTGACATTATTATGCATCGTCTGCTAATTGGCAAAATGATGTTCCATGGTAACTGCGACATTGCTGATTTAGTGCCTAATTATACAGTTGTGCTGTAAACAAGTTACTTAGGCAGTCAATTAATTTTTTTTCAATAAATAAACTAAAATAATTTTTCTTTTTGCTAGCCATCAGGATATTTTAACATTTAAAAATGAATCTTTAAAGATATATAAATTTTTAAAATTCTTGTTTTATATCTCTTTGTTTGAATCTCACATCTCTCAGTACAGAACAGGACTTTTCCTCTAATTTTTCACAATCAAAGTAAAATGTTCTCTGATCAAGGATGTGATTGAGAGGATTCCCTGGGTTTAACTCTAGGACCCTAAGTCTCAGTGGTAGAACATTCCAGACACTGATCATTTTTACAAATTAGGCAAAAATATGTCCTTCAACTATACCCTTGTGAGGACTAGTGTAATGAAACGTAAATAGTTCAAGGCAAATTGTAAAATCGATGGCAATTGTGAGCATGAGTAGAGTATCATAGTATATAATCAGAATGAAACTTTATACATGTTGAAGTGTTAAAAAGTATTCTTTTCCCTGCAATAATAGCAAAAGTATGCTAAATCTGTGATAATGGGTAAATCTGCAGGGTATACTTTATATATAGATAAAATTATCTATATCGATCATTTTTGAATTAAAATATGTAATGTTTAATTACTCATTCCAAGATTTTCTCCCACCATTTATACCATTCAGATAAATCTAGACTACTTATTTTATTTATTCCCATTTCATACATATTTAACTCTATAAATGATTCAGTGATATAATAATCTCATTGTTCTTTTAAATAATAACACCAGACATTATCTACTTCCATATTCAGATTGACCTTAACTTTGTCTGCTTTGATCTTCATAATTTATTTAAAGGATTGCCTTGAACCTATACCCTGTCTTCTAAGCCTTCCAATGCCTTTGGCCAAAAGCAGCATGAATTGGAATAGCTTCTACAGTTGCAGGGTTTCTCATACTTGACAGTTTACAGTAACATATTTCAGGACAATTGAATAGTTTAGATACATAAGGAAATTATTTTAAATTATACTTTAACTCTTTGCAAAAATTTCCAATATTCTGGGTAATAAAGCTCCATCTTTTCTTCAGTTTTCAAATGAGCCATATGCATCCTAAAGCCATATTGAGAAGAACTGTCTTTGATGATAGCAGCAAACAAACAAAACCTCACAACCTCTCACTTCAGTATGATTTGGAGCCTCAGGGAAATCATTATGAATACCAAGTCTCATTATGCTACTGAAACGAGAGCGTCCATGGTTAACAGAAGGTGACATAAAAACTTTACTGTAAAAACTTTAGTTAACATCAACCCTGCCCAAAACTATCATAATATAAATCAGCTGTAAACAAACAATCTGAAATTGAAGCTAATATCCAGAGTCATGGACCACGCTTCTAGATTCTTATCCAGTTGGTCTGTGGTAGGGCCTGGGAATTTCTATATTTAGACATTTCCTTATGTCAGTCTTTATCCCATTTAGGTTAAGGCCCACTGTTAATGGTGAATGCTGGTGCCTAAGTCTGGATGTCTGGGTTCAAATCCTGACTTTGTCCAAAACAATCAGCTAACATCCTGGTCTTCCTTTTCTTCCTCTTATCAAAGTGAGGACCCTCCTCTCAGCTCTAAACTTTTAGAATGATTTAAGATATCACTACCAAATATGCTGTTTTCCAGCCATAATCCTATAATAAAATGATTAGCATTACCTTTAGTTTAAAAAAAATGATTTATTGACATCTGACAGTTGCACACACCGTTGAAATAGTTCTTGTTAAACTAAGCCAGCAGCATCAGTGATCCTCCATAGGTGACTGGATAAGAATGTGAACTTTGTTGGCTACATGCATTGCGCAGATCAAATGTCACCTTGGATGTGAAAGTTTAAGAGTGGAACAAAGGATCCATTGAAAAGAGCTTAAGAAGGTGTGATTTCTGAGACAGGTTCCACTTGTATTCTGCTGTTCAGTGAACCAGTTGATGCTCAATTATCACTTCTGTTAAATGAGTTTAAAATTTACCTCATTTGCCTGTGGAAAAATTTATACTATCGCTCAATGAAGCTGCAGCTAAGTCAGAGTTGAGAAATAGATGGAAATGTGTGGCTGGCTGCACCATCAGAGTCTCAGTTAATTCTTGGCTACAACATTTAATGAAACAAGCAGTAACTCATTTGCATTTACAAATCTACAGATTCTTGAATGGATTTTGGCTAGAAAATAGATGAGATGAGAGGACAGCTTTTGAAAAATTCTAATTTTTGACATGCCTGCTTAACTATAATCATCTCTTTTTGAATTCACTTTTTGGGAGAAAATACACCTTGCTCTGTGCACATACAAATGGAAAATAAGAGCCACTGATTTACTGCCTCTGATTTTGGACCAAAAATACTACCCTTCTCACTTATTTTCTTTAGGAACTATACTTTAAAAGGTCTTCCACATCTTTAGAAGACATTGATTTCTTACCTGATGCTTTGGTTCTTAACACTTCTGATGGTTTACTTGGTTCTCCAATCCCAATGCTATTCCCGGCAACAACACGAAACTCATATTCCACCCAAGGACTCAAACCAACCACTGTTGCATTGTATGTCTTACCATTGAGAATTTCTGGAACTGAAAAGAAGAGGATGCTTCAGGCCCCTAAATTGGCACTAGTTAAAAACAATCAGTTATTCAATTAAACAAACACACCATCTGTTTTAGAAAATTATTCAAAACTACTTGTGTCACTTACCTGTAGAAACAGCCTGCCAACCCACAGAAAATGGTGTCCGAGCCTGAATACTAAATATTTGAATGGGACTGTTATTATCTGAGCCTGGTCTCCAGCTTAGTTGAGAAGTAGTACTGGAAATGTGTTCCACTCTTACATCTTCTGGGGGACCTGGGGGACCTTGAAAAATATGTTTTATGATGAATATATTAGAAATTATTAAATTCATGGATTTGGGACAGGGATAGTCTAATCTGTTATGCTTAGAAAATAAAATATTGAACATAATGTATTTTAGCACATTATTTGAGATAAGTCCCTATTAATTCAACTTACATGGTGAGAGATTAATTTAGAAATTCTTCCCTTGAAGATTAGAAAATGCCAGTCATGGGGTGGTTGAATATCATCCAATAGGGAGTTAACCTCAAAAATTGAGAACCGTTCTTGTCCATTCTCTCTTGAAAGCTAACTCAAATAAATGCATCTGATATGGAGACCTTCAGGAACATGTGACTTTGACCCTGCTCTGACAAGAATGGTTTATTATGAATAGAAAGCATGTCTAAATTTTAGGGACCGACACTGCTTGCTAAGTCTGACCATTCCTTATAGAGAGACAAAACCCACTCATTTCAATATCCATATCTATACCTGTACCCTGGAGTCTTAGAGTTTAAAAAATAAAAAAATCTGTACTATTTATCTCACTTTTTTATCATAATGTGGTTACTCAAAGATCTACCAAGTATCAATACATATTAACATTTTTGATTGTGAATAAACTGTGTACTCATTCATTTTCACCATTTATGCTTACCCCTCACAATAATATCAGCTTCAGCAGATAAACTTTCGAGAGTTGTTTTTACTGTGCATAGATATTTTCCTGAATGATTTAACTGAATATTCCTTATCATCAAATCCCCAACAGATTCCTGCAGATAGATACGGAAAAAGGTATAAAAACATAATCATACCCAGCAGGTCCCTTTTTTTTTTTTTTTTTTTACAGCTGGATAAATACTAAATATAAGGCAGCTCTGAAATTAGGAGATATACTAGTATCATTATAGTTTCTCATATTTGATCCTTTTTATTATCCACTTTATTATAATTGCATCCAGAACACAAGCATTTCTGTGAAAGACATAAAACAAAATAACACAAAACAAAAACAAATGCAACTTCATAAACAGACAGTGACTATCCATGCAAATCAATATGGGGAGAATAATTATGAAAGATGTTGATTCATGTAAAAGACTTGATTCATTTTATTAAGCACTTAAAAATTTCAGCAACTTACTCCTCCAATCCTCTCAAAATGAGCCACTCCTTTTTTTAAGTCTATGACATCTCCATTGAAAGACCATAGAAATACAACTTCAATGGAGGAGTCATGGGACACCTGGCAGGGTAGGACTATACTCTCGCCAACTGTAACATCCATTTTGGAAGGTGGCACGGTAATAACAGTCCTCTCTGTTGAGAAAAAATATTATTATTATAAAAGCTTATCAAATGCTAGCATATGGCTATAAAATATATATTTTGAATGGTTTTGCCATTGTTTGAAATTATATAAATACAACATGAAGCTCTACTATACAATATGAAAAATTATATTCCCACTTTTCAAATATTTCTGCATTAATCAACATAGCCTATTACTTGTAAGAAAATTCAAGACATACTTTCATTTATACTTAATATAAAAATAAGTAGCTCATAGAAAACTGTGGACCTCAAAAGGCAGCAGTCCCTACGTAGAGAATGCACCACACCATTTTTATTATTATTTTATTCTGAAATTCCAGCCACAATATTACAATCCACACAATGGTTACAGCTGTAAATATTCTATGTTAATTTCATGTACTATGAGACAAATTGCATCCCTAAGATCATAACTACTTTATATTATATCAAGATTTATAATCATAAGCTTATATTTGAAAATGTGAATACAACATATTTATTCTATTTCTGACATAGCAGTGATAAAAACTTTCTATTTTAGATAAAAGTGCAGCACGAATAGGAAAGAGGTAACTTTTTTCATCGAGATTTTACAATTTTAGAATTACACATCCATCATAAAAAAATTTCTCTCTAGAAATATGAGTCACAATATCAGCCCTTGCTCTACAAGTCATATCATGTCATTGACCCATTTCAAAGGATAATTCCAAACAGTGTTCCAGCTGGACTTGTGAGTCCTATATTTCTGTGGTTAAAAGAGACTCATAGTGATATCATTTTTGACTACATTTTTTATAACAAAATACATAGTTTTGATTTTAGAGGACTAAGAATTGACCAAGATGGCAACTCAGTAAGCACACACACAAAAAAAACCCTGGACATACATTTGGATTTAGATATGCACTATCTTAGCAAAATAAAGTATGTTTTAAGGGATTTACATTTAAGAATTAGGGATTTTGGCAAATTATAGTGAAAGCAAGTATCATCCATAAAGAAGTTTCAAAACAAAATGAAATGAGGACCCTGGAAAATCTCTTTCTCTAAAGATCACTCATAAGATAAAGTTTTACCCTCTAGGATATAGGCTAAAAGCTTTACTTTCCTTCTTGCTTCTTTGTGCTGCTCAAGAAATCAAAGTAGCATTGAGGTTGAATTTATATGTTCATATGGATGAGTGTGCCACTGTATTTTATCAATAGAATGTTTAAGTATTATTCCAACATTTTAAAATTTGTGATTGTTTCCTTAATAAACAAATAGGAAGTAATCTTGGGCCTTAAGGTACATATTGATAAAAGAGTCATGGAAAAATAAAAGCACATATTTTATTTCTGAATATAATGAAGAAAATCTAAATCTACATCAGATTGTATCTGTGTCTTCATATTTTCATATTTTAAAGATACTCTTTACCTTATTATATTAGACACGTGTACTTTTTATTCTAATTATTTCTGGGGAAAAGTTTAAAGAATGATTTTGTGGACTAAGTCCATTCTTAATTCCAAGCTGCCTTCAGACGTCTCCCACAAAGAAAGAATAAATACTAACCAGGGTTTCAATAACACATTTTAAGACTAGAGAATACTTTCCTTCTTGTAGTATCCTTGAAAAAAATATATCGCTAATATCTTATTTACACTTATGGGAGGATGAGTTGGCTAACTGGTTGTGCTGGTAGAGCAAAATTGCTGTGATTTAAAGTTTTGGATCATGCAGTTAAAATAATTTTCAAACATTAAAAATGAAAGCCTCTCCTTCCATTTATGGCACTACAAAGTGGCAACATTAGACAAATCATCCCCTATATACAGTTTGTCAGTAGTATAGTAATTATGACTAAAACTTCATGAATAAGAAGCATTTATAATTCATTATAATGTTTACATGTTCTCACTAGTTCATTCATTCATTAACTAATATTTATTGAGCAACTACCAAATTCCAGCTGTCTGCTAAGTATCGGAAATACAATGGAAGGAGAAGGAAAAAAAAAAAGCACCAAATAAAAATGATGTGGTGCTTGCCTTCACAGAGATTTAAGAATAAAATGAGAGGCTGACGTTAATCAAATCATACTCAGAAATACATAGTTACAAATGTGATAAATGCCATGTATTAGAAATAAATGATTCTATTAAAATAGTGAATCCTGAGGGATCAGGTTATTGGGAAAGGGTTGCTTTAGCTGACAGTAAAAGGCAAATAGGAGTTAGCTAAGTAAACATAATAGGCAGGGAGAAGTAACTTTATTCACTATGCAGGCAAGAGCATTTACAAAGAATCTGTGCAAAGAAGAAGAATGGTTTGTTGAGGCAAGGCAGCCATTTAGCTGGAAAGAAGTGTTGGAGAGTAAAACAGGAGTGGAACATGGAGAATATGAAGCTTGGTGTTGGTGGTAGTCAGAATGTAAGCTTTAGATGTTTTTAGGACCAGCTACATAGTTTTTGGGTCACAGTATGAAACAAAAATGCGGGGTGTTTTTCTTTGAAATTACTTTGCTTTAAAAATAATATATTACCGGGGCTTCCCTGGTGGCACAGTGGTTGAGAGTCTGTCTGCCGATGCAGGGGACCAAAAAAAAAAAAATAATAATAATAATAATAAAAATATATTACCTACAAAATGTAACAGGGTAATAATGATACATGAGTAACAACATAAACATACAAATTGCAAAAATATATTTTTGATTCAATTTTATATATACATTAAATAATACTTTATTAAAGTTATATCTTGATTGATCATAAGATTTTTCTCACTTTTCTATAAATTTATTAGGTCATCAGAATTTATGTTTTAGCAATTTTATTTTTAAGTGATTGACATCGGTTGCACGTGGCAAATGTAAAATCGCAGATGCTTTTTGATATTTTATTTTTGCAAAGATCTTTCTGTTGATGCAATTGTTATGGAACCATTGAGAGTATTTTATAGGCTGTGACAACATTGGAATAAATTTCTGATAAATTATTTTGAAATGTGAATCTTAGATCATCTAGAGCTGATGATTCTCAAGGAACAGTCTTTTCTAGAAAGATTTATCTCTTCATACAAATCCATTCTGTTTAAGTCTGAATTGAGATGTAAATTTAAACAATGGAACTGTTACATTCTTCGGACATATCCTGTAACTTGTGGAGGTTTCACGAGAAACTAAAAGTGGCTTAATGGTTTGTGTGTAATCCAAAACGCCTGTTTATGCATTCTACTGCTGTATCTTTTTTTTTTTTTTTTTTTTGCGGTACGCTGGCCTCTCCCTGTTGTGGCCTCTCCCATTGCGGAGCACAGGCTCCAGTCGCGCAGGCTCAGCGGCCATGGCTCACGGGCCCAGCCGCTCCGCGGCATGTGGGATCTTTCCGGACTGGGGCACGAACCCGTGTCCCCTGAATCGGCAGGCGGACTCTCAACCACTGCGCCACCAGGGAAGCCCCTGTTAATTTTTTTTAAGATAGGAAAACTGGTTTATTGTTATGTTGAAAAGATCCCCTTGTCATTTAAAAATACATTCTGAAATATTTATAGAAGAAATTATGATGTTTATGATTTGCCTCTAGATATTTGAGGTGGATGTTGGGGAAGTAGGTGAGGGTATAGGTGAAACAAAGTTGGATATGAGTTGATGATTATCAACCCTGATTGATGAGTACATAGGTGTTCCTGGTACTGTTTTCTCTACTTTTCTGTGTGTTTCTAATTTTCAATAATAATAAAAGAAAGACATAAAGGAAATGATGGGGGTAGTGAATATTTATATACAGAATAGGGAGACATCTTTTCCATTCAGCTTCTAGTGTGAAGAGGACCGACCACTTTTTGAAGGTTATTCTAAGTTTGAATGACATGCGTTAATGGAGAGTTCATAAAATTACAGAATTTTAATATTTACTCTTTTCAGTCTGTTTCAGTGAGATTCAGATCATATGAAAACAGCTTAATCTAACAATCCTATCCTTAAGAAGTACAAGGAAAAGCTTAATAAAATATAAAATGCTTTTGATGAATAGCCTGACTCAGATTCACCTTGTCAGAATAGACAATGGTATTTCCAGAACCCATCTTTAGTTAAGAGCACCTCAGGAGACGTGAAAACTAGTTACAAAGTTTCTCTCAGAACTGTTAAGCATGATTTCTTTAAACATAAGTGTGGCTTGTTCCCTGTATCAATGGCCAAACACTCTATTACATATCATGATCCCCAGCTACATTTTTACAAGCCAGGGATGGCAATCCATCATGTAATTAGTCTTTCCTGAGCATCCAGAAAATATTACTTTTGGTCACTTTTTGTTTGTTTCTTTTGTACTTTTAACTCAGTTGAAATCTCCATCTGTGAGTGATAATCTTTCACGGTCATTGTTCAGAATAATAACTGCTCAGGTGGTTCTGAATTATCAGAGGATTGATGAATGTTAAGAAAAATCATCAAATCTTTCTCCCTCTGTACAACATGTGATTCTGCCTTCATTTGTCTATGACATTATTGGAAATGTTATTAAGATACTGATATAAAGGAAACTAGTGTATAAATAGCACTTAAAACAGGTGATGAAAGTCTCTGATATTTTCTCTCATTAGTTAACTTGTGAAGACTAGAAATAAAAACTTCTAAAATCTGGTCCTCTTCCTAATTCCTCAGAATCTCAAATTAGCCTCGTATCAACATATTAACTCTTCCCATTGCTTTTAATTTCTTCTTCAATCTGTGACCACATTCCTTCTGTTTATAGGAGTTTCATTAGTATTTCTTTTAGTGCAGATTTGAGTGATAGCTTCTCCGAGGTTTTGTTTGGTGAAAGCATCTCTGTTTTGTCCTCATTTGAGAGGATATTTTGCTGGGAGTAGAATTTTATTGGTATTGTCTTTCAGACCATTAAAAATGTCATTCCACTGTCTTCTTGATTCCCTTAATTCTGTTGTTATGTCAGCTGTCATTGTCATTGTTATTCTTTTGAAGATAATGTGTGTTTTTTTTTTAATTTGGATGATTTTTCTTTCCTTTGTTTTCACTACTATGTGCTTATTTAAACTTTCCTTTGTGTTTATCCTAATTAAGGCTCATATGATTTCCTGAATAGATGGCTGATGTCATTTTCAGTTTTTCTGAGCTCTCTGGAAAATCTTTCTTCAAACTGGTCATCCCACATCCCTTCTCTGCCCCTTTGGGAACCACAATTTCATGTATGTTAGACCTATTCACCATCGACAATATATTCTTTGTGTTCTTTTTTGTCTTTCCTATTGCATTTCCTCTCCATATTGGATATCTTGTATTCACATATCTTCCTCTTTACTAATCTTCTTCTCTACCATATCTAATCTGCTGTTAAGTCAGTCTATTTTGTTCTTAATTTTAGCCTTTGTATTTTTCACTTCTAGAACTTCCAACTGATGTTTAATACGTGCCATTTCTCTTCTGAAATTCTCCATCTTTTCATCTTTTAAGAAAAATACTAATCACAATTATTTTAAAACCCTTGTGTGATAGCTTCTATATTTCTATCAGCCGTGACTTGTTGCTGTTATCTGATATTTCCCTGGGTTTTGGTCATTTGGTCCTCGCTCCAGCTATTCTTGGTAACATTTTATGAAATGTCAGGCACTGTGGCTCAAAATGTAAATATTTTCATTTTGTTGTATTTTTCCCAAGAAGACTTAGTTTTTAAGCAGGCAATTGAAAAAGAGCAGAATCTAGTCAGGAATTGATACAAATTGAGTCTGAAGTCATTGATTTTAAGTCCTGGTCAATTTTGCTCTGCTTTTATTACTAAGGGCATACCCTGAGGTGTCTTGATTCCAGATTGAATTGTTTAGCTGGCCTCATTCTATTTGGTTGATTATCAGCCCCACTTTTTTCTTTCTGGCACTGTGAGAACACCAAAATTTCTGCTCGAGATTTTTATTTTTAAAATATTTTTACATTATTTGTGATTGATATTGGTACGATGTTTGTGTGATAAATCTACTTCAACTAGTCAGGACAGAAGTTTCGCCAATATTATTAACTTTTTTAATAGATTATGTGTAGGATTGGAAATATTTAGGCCATTTATCAGTAGCTTTTTAGATAATAGCTTGAACAGTATGATACTTAATGTCATTTGGAAAAAGAAGTGAGCACTACTTTGGACAGATGTAGAAACCCTTAACATAAAAATATACTAATTGTTTATTCAGTATTTTATTCAAAACCATTTAATTAGTATTGAACCCTTACTTTCTTCCAGGTGTACATCAGTGTGAATACTGAGCAAATAAAACACCACCAAACTGAGGAGCCTTTAGAGGATTTGCATAACAGAGGCAAAAAACTCATCGACAATTTAATAGGAACACTCAAGCTTCTAGAAGGGAGACAAAGATGGAATTGAGGCCCATACTTTTGAGGCTATGGGTGAGTCTCTTAATTTCAATATTGTTATCATTTTGGGCCAGATTATATTTTGTCGCATGTATGTGTAAGTGGATTCAGAGTGAGGTGGGGAGGCTGTTCTGTGCATTATAGGATATTTAGCAGCATCTTTGGCCTCTACCTACTAGATGTTAGTAGATCCTTCAGTTGTGACAGCGAGAAATATCCCTACACATTGCCCTATGTCCCCTAGGAGGCAAAATAAACTTAGTTGGGTATCTCTGTGCTAGAGACACACTTTGGGAAAGTGACAGTAATGGTTTAAACTAATGTTTGGTCATTGAAGTTATGGGACCTGGTTAGATTCTTTACATATCTTGATGCTGAGTCCATTTGTTGGACAATGGGATATGGGGTTTGAAAGAAGGAAAAGAGTGAAAATGACTACAAGGATTTGGCTTGAGCAAGTGTCGGTGTAGGCTGTCATTAATATAGTGGGGATTTACTGTGGCAGGAGCAGGTTCTGGGAGCGAGAGTTAGGAGGTTAGTGTTATGATATAGTAAATTGGTAAGTGAAGATAAATTGGCAGTTGGATTTGGGATTAAGATAGATAATTAAGCTGGGTTATCATTTTGGGAATTAGCTTGTAGATTTTAATTCGAGGACAGTTCCCTGTGATATTCCAAATTTAGGAAATTGGTAAGATTCAGAGGAACTAGAAAAGGAAATTGAAAAGGAATGACTCAAGATGTTAAAGGAAAACCTGAAAAATACTATGTCCTGGTAGCCAAGTGAGAAATGTATATCAAGAACTGTGTGATCAGTAGTCTGATACTTTAAGTAAGATGACTGAGAACTGACCGCTGGATAAAACAGTGTGGAGGCTACTAGTCACCTTGTTAAGAACAGTATTGATGAAATGGTAGGAAAATAGCCTGGTTGCATGGATTCAAAACAGAATTGACCAGAAAGATTGAAAAAAGCAAGCTCGTATAGACAACGTTTTAAAAGAGGTTTGATATAAAGGAGAAAAGTCAAATATGGCAGTAGCCGGAGGGGAAGTAAGGTCAGAAAATGACAGCTTTTTAATGATGGGAGTAACAGTATGCAAGTACAATGGTGGGAGTGATGCATTAGAGGGGATAATAGAGATGAAAAAGACAAGTGAGGGAGAGGGAGGGGGTAAGGAGAGAGAGAGAGAGAGAGAGAGAGAGAGAGAGAGAGAGAGAATGTCCCTGAATGTGAGAGGGAATCATATCTAGTGTACAAGTGGAAGATTTGAGTCCATGATCCATAATCTCCCAAACTGTGCTTTCTAGATTACTTGACAAATTTTGTTAAGCAAAAAATAGCTAAAGCTTGACTTCTTCTAAATATTAGCAGAGAAAAATAGAATCACAATAAAAAATAGGATGTACAACATCCTGGCGATGATAATTGATTACATAGTATTTACTTCAAGTTCTTTATAAACATCTAAAAAATGATGCCAAAAGAATTTTTTTTTTCTAAGACATTGATCCACCAAAACAGAGATGAAAAGGGGAGACAAAATTTGAGGAACTGGAATGAAGTTGAATGACTTCTAACTGACTTACTGTAAAGGTCAGTCATAGGCTGGCAGTGGGAAGGCTGAGGAGAAAACTTATTTAGCATGTCTTTATGAATTAATTCATTTTGGAATTTATGAATAGGATGCTATTTGGTCTCAAGAGTGTTTTCCCATCTCAGAAGAAGACCAGCAAATTACTTTCCTGAGAGGATATGCATCAGAGGGTCTCTGAACTTCTGGTCACCAAGCAGTTAAGGGTGAGGGGCTTCTACTGAAAATAGTGGAATCAAGGAAACATGTACAGGGTGAGGGCTGAGATCCATGTGTTGTAACCTTCTGAGGGTGCTGTCTGCTGGGCTTTTGCTCTCCAGGCAGGAAACCTGGGTGGGAGGTGAGGGACATTTTCCTAGGGATCTGATGAGCCTGCAAGAAAAGATCCAAATATAGTGACCTTAGAGTTTTCCAAGGAAATATCTTGGCCAGATCATCTAAATGTGAAGTCCAGTCATTCAAAAATCCCCACACTAGATCAGAGCTTTCTGTAAGACTTTTAGTGACCCACTCTTAAATATGAGCAGGCAACAGATGCACAAAGTATCTTTGTACACCTCTTAATAAAGGATAGGGATTAAAACAAAGAAAGAGAAGAAAGTAGTTTGGGACAACAGAGACCATGCATAAAAAATAAACTAGAAAAACTACAAGCAATATTTTCAGAGGAAGGGGGAGAAAAAGAGCGAGGCCAGAAAATAAAAGGACACTTAGAAATTCTTTCAAAATAGCAAAAACAAAAATACAATAGAAAGTTTGGAAGATAAAGTTGAGAAAATCTCCTAGAAGATAGAGCAACAAAGCTATAAAATGGATATGAGGAGAGAGAAACAAACAAAAATATATATATATGTGTGTGTGTGTGTGTGTGTGTGTGTGTGTGTGTATAAATCATAAGCATGTATATAAATTATATATATCTAAATATATATATAATTATATAAAATACAATATTATATACGTAGATAGGTAAATAGTTACATACATACATACATACACACACGCATAAACTTGAATACCAGTTTAGGAAATCTTTTAAATAATAGGGATTTCAGAAAAAGAAATGGAGTAAATTATTAAATTATTTGGGAAGATATTCCAGGACCAAGAACTACGAGTTTCCAGGATGACAAAGTACACCAAATGCCCTGTAAAAAGGTTGAAAATAAATTTACACCATGGCACATCATCATGTAATTGTGGGACACTGGGAAAAACAGACTTCTAGAGAGAGAGAGAGAGAGAAAAGATGTCACAAACAACAGGTCAGAAATCAAAATGGCTTCAGCTTTTAGAGCAGAGTAACATCTCCAAATTTATGAAGAATCCTGATTTCCAGTCCAGAATTCTGTTTCCAACTAAACCATCAATCAAATGTAATCATAGTGTAAAGACATTTTCAAACAAGAAAGATCTCAAAAACATTGCATTTTTCTTAAATTGGTTCTCAGAAATCCATAGGAAGATGCAGTTTACCCAAATGAGGAAGTATGTCAAGAGAAAGGTATGGTGCTTAGGAAACCAGGCTTCCCATCACAAAGGTAGATTGATATTAAAGGAAGAAAGTTGAGATAGAACTGAGGGATGAATTGTTGCCAAGTCCGTAAAAAACTAAGCAAACAAACAAGAAAATTACTAACTCTAGGAAAAGCAAGCACAGGAAAATCAAAGCTAGTACTCTGAAATAAACCCTGTAGAGAAAACAAACAAACAAGGAAATCAGTGTGATAGAGTCTTTAATTCCCCACCTCTGGCAAGCAAGAAATGGAGGAGTTTTTAATCTTTATTAATACATTTTTCCTCTTTGTACATATACTTGCAGTAGGCTAGGTTGTTGTATATCCACTAAAATCTACATGCAGTACTTGGTATTTATATTATATTCCACCATAGGCAGAGCATGATTTAATTCCAATTTACAAAGTAACCGTGGTCAGTATATTACAGTTTCTCTGCAGTTACCATAACCCATTTATCTTCCACTTCAATATTTAAATGATTTAGAACAAATATTAAAAGACTACCCTGAGCCCCAGAGTAAAAGAAACAAATGAAGAATTGTCTGGAGAAAGTAATTGTCTAAAATTTGAGTTGTCTAAATGAGAAAACAAGTCTAAGTATCAGGCAAGGTAACACTGAAAAATTCCCTAGCAAGTAATAATGTAAAATGTAAACACAGATCTTCTATATTAACAAGTAATCAAAACAGAGCCTGACATCTATTTAAAAAGCGCATGCACTGTAGATTCTGCTTAATGAATTAAATATGCCAACTACTCACTTTCAAAGCAGTAATACATAATAGGCAATGACTATTTATGGGATCATATTTATATTTCCTATAAATAGATAGCATTCCTCCAACTGTAACTTTATGCTGGGTTGTAGTAAAACAACAGGTTGAAGTGTTCTGTAGTTTTAAAAGGGATGGAATGAGGAAATTTTACTTTGCTTGCCTACAGGACCTAATAGAAGATGTTTTCTTCTGAACATTTATGTTGGGATAAGGGTAGATGAAACGAGAGAATCAAATCCAGAAGAGGAGAATCAGAGTCAATCAATTCATTTGATTATTTTTCCCCTCTACACCCCCTTGCCCCCCTCCTACCCCATTCCTTTTTTTGGCTTGAAAGAATTTTTTTTTTTTTTTAACATCTTTATTGGAGTATAATTGCTTTACAATGGTATGTTAGTTTCAGCTTCACAACAAAATGAATCAGTTATATATATACATATATTCCCATATCTCTTCCCGCTTGCGTCTCCCTCCCTCCCACCCTCCCTATCCCACCCCTCCAGGCAGTTATAACTGTTTCCTTGAGTGTTCAGGATCCACAGACCTAAAACAGAGCTTGCATCTGAGGGGTTTTTTTTCTTAATGTTGTAATGACACACATTTTTCCTAAAAAAATGTCACTAGAGCTTGAGTGACCACTGTGCTGGTTTAGAAATAGAATGCCTAAGTAACAGAGGAGTCTAATCACTTCTTTTAGCTTCAGACTGGAATCAAGAAAAAAATTACAGAACTTCCAATTCCTAACCCAATACTCAGGGTACAAGTGTGTACAAGTTTGGGAAGGAAACTGGAGACAAAGATATTTATAATTCAAGATTTTTTTTTTTTTTTTACTACACAGATTAAACCTACTGTTTGTCAAATTTTGTTTAGTTTTGTTCATTTTTAATAAAAACAGAAGGTTGACAGCTAGTGATTTAAGCTGAGTGAGAGAAACCAGATGCCAAAGAGTATATTCTGTATGATTGCATTTGTATGAAATCTACGGCAGAAAAAAATCATAACAGTACTTGCTTCTGGGACTGGGGTGGGGGTAGGGATTGATTAAGAAGGGGCATGAGGGAAATTCTATAGGATGATGATAATGTATCTTGGTAGAGTTAGGGGTTACGCAGGTGTACGCCTTTGCCAATTTTCAGCAAATGTACACTTAAGACATGTATTTCATTATATATGTAAAGTTTACCTCAGATGATAAAGATGTAAACAAATATTGAACTCTATTTAACAAAGGAAAACTGAAGTATTTAGGGGGAAGTACTAATATCTGCAAGTTACTATAGTTTTATTTTCTTTGAACTTTAAACAATGTCATGTAAAAGTGTCTCATGTAAGTATTATTACATAAATTTACTAGAAGGGAAAAAAGAAGGGAAAAAAGAGTTCTGCCACTTAATAACAAGGGAACTTGGCAAGTACTTTCAGACGTCTATGCCTTAATTTCTAATGATCATCTGCTTCAAAGTGTTGTTCGGAGGGTTCAGTGAGATGATATACATAAAGCAGCTATAACAGTGCCTGGAGCAGAGTATGTATATTTAATAGAGTGTAATTAATGATAATAATAAAGAATACAACATCAAACAGCAAAAACAAACTCTTTAGGATTTCATGCTAGTTAGTAATTGAACTAGTTAATCTAATTTCAAAGTTTCTGCTTTTCATCTCTTTAAGAAGTGGTATGTACTCATCTGTCTGGCCTCTTTATTTGGTATAAAGCACAAGCTATACACCCCCTATTTTTGTTAAGAATAAATAAAACAAAGCAAAATTTTAACCAGTAATAGGTTCAGTGATAATTTTCTTGCATAATAAAAAAGTGCAGACTTATAATTCATTAATTATAATTAATATATAACATGCTTTACATTATATATTGTATAATATATATTTAAAAGAAAAAAGGCTGCTTATTAACATGCCTGGAAATTTCATCTGAGTGATATGTGCTACATTTTTAAAAGACTATGAATTAAATTGTTATGAAGATAAAATAATATTGATATTATTGTGTTTGCTTACATCAAAGCTTTTTGTTTGTTTTCTCCTTTATACTTGAAGAGATTATGGAATTCTGGTCTCAAGAACTCAGCGTTATTTTCAATACTGGAGGGGGGAAGAAAATTTCATTTCTAGACAGTATAAAAATTCACTATATATTTTTTCACCTTAAGAATACTTCCATTAATAATTTTTAAATCAATGCCTTCTTTCTATTAAATGTTTTAATTCATTCTTGTAGAAAATTGGAATGTAGAATTAAATATTTGAGGAAAGGTATTAGCAGTACTGGGAGACTTCAACCACTACAAAAAGATGGATGTATTCCATTGTGTCTTGTCATTTCTGTGAAATTGTATTTTTGGTTTACTCAGTGAAGCTGGGCTTCTGGATACAGCTGGGCTCAACACCTCAAATCTTTTAAACTGCAGTGTAAAGCCACAAAGCCTCCAATTATCTACCTATCTGGATATTTTTCTTAGTAAATGTAGAACCATATTAGTGAACACCCTCATTCTGCTGGAGGAAATGGATAGGCCACTCTCCATGCTGATAAAATAAAGACTTCTATCACAAAGAATAAACAACTAAATGAGCAGCAATAAACTTAATTTGCACATTAGATATGCTTTTCCAAGTTCCGACATTTCAGTTGAAAATAATGCTGAAGCAATGAGGCCTATAATTGGACATCCAAAACTTCTCCAGTGGGGAAACAAAAACAAATGTTGCCTGCAAACAAGATCATTTTTATAGCCTGCTGTTACTCTGCTTTTTAATAATTTTCCAAATGCCAGATCAAATAATTTCCCCTTTTATGTGATTTTCATACACCTCTTAGCGTATGTACACATTGTAATTTTACTAAGTCCCCACAAATGAAAACATTTAAACTCTCTTTCCTTTCCATTCTCTGTCTGTGCCTATGGAACATGTCCTCAAATTACACTGGGCATCTGCTGGGGCTCTGGTAAGGCTGGTGCTAATTGCACTCCCTGTGTTGAATAACAAATTGCTTTATCCTGTCGCATGGTGGAACAGAAATTTCCAACATACAGTGCAGATAACTTCAGAATCCTCTTGACACAGATAAGCCATATCAGCTAAAAACTAAGCTGGAAAATATCTTAGTTCTGTAACTATTATCTTTTTACATGTTATCTAACAACAACATTTTTTGCATGACTGAGGCAGATAAGTAAATTCAAAGAAAGATGATTGTTTTATCAGCTTTACTGAAATTTCTCATTTGCTCCTTACCACCCTATTACCAGAAAGGTCACTGTAAGATTTTGATTTGAGAAATAAAATTATATTTGACTGTATAATGACAATCAGATGAACATTATAGACAAGAAAATGCAAACACACACACACAGGTGCACACACACATATACATACATACACAGAGAAGTATTAAATCGTCTTAACAAACAGCCAAATGGCTACACTCCTAATAGTCAAGAAAATATTTGAATCAATGCATAGTATTATGATTCCTTCTCACATTAAAGCTTCAAATTTGTAGGTTGTAAAATAATAGTTTTGGCAGTGATATCTTCAACATTCCCACATGAAAGGGAATTAGAGATAGCAGTCTAGTTAAGAAGCTATGCTAATGATAGACTTATCTTAGAACTGTATTTGTGTAAAAATCCCACAGTTTGATAAAGATTATACATTACAGATCAGTAATAAAGCAAAGTTTCTAAAGATGCTTTTATCCATACTGTACACATTCTGTGTTTATATAGTTTTTTTAAATGTATGTGTTATTATGTATATGTTTATTTATATTGCATATGATGGTTACTGTCAATGGCAAAGAAGCAAGAAATCCCCAAATCCCTTTAAAATGGCACGTGGATATTTCATGAAGGTTAAAAATAGCAAACACAATTTCCTTCCCATTATTAGATATAAATGAGTGAAAATAACTTGATATTCATGCATATTGACATAAGCCCTTTTTGCATATGTAAATCATCCTCTGGTATTATGCTGAAAATACCAGAACAGTGAGTTCTCTGCATGAAGTCTTTCAGATTTTCATGTATTTTCATATTTGTCCCCCCTTTCAGAGTGTGGGTTTCTCTATGTATTAGAATTATGTAACTACAAACCGTAAAATTGGGAAAGTGAAAGCATTTACAAGTTTGTTATTTGCCTTTGATGTTCTTTATTGTGAAGTATTCTAACAAGCGTAAACCCTGAAAAATTGAAAACTTTCAGATTTTAGAGCAAGGAAGTCAGGATGGAAATTATCTCTGAGAACTAAGGGGAATGAGGTGAGATCCTTTCACTCAATCAATAAATATTTATTGAACACATACAGTTCCCAGGACTGTACTAGAATTTGTGATGTTCCTGCCTTCTTTATGCTTCTTTTCTAGAGGAAGGGAAATATAGGGGAAAAAAATACATGTAAATAAGTGAATTATATCCTTTGTAAGAAGATGAAATGTACCACAGAAGAAGAAAGAGTAGGAAAGATAAAGTTGACCAGGAATGTAGATGGAGATAATTTTGTTTCAATAGCTCCAGCAAAAAAACACTAGAAATAAGCAAAAATATATCAGTTTTTTAACTGAGCATTCTTAGTTATTTTCTTACTCATAGACAGAGTGGAGTGCCTGAGGATTATGGTGTGTTTTATGGAATATCCCAAAATACATATCAACTTAATTCTATCTTAAGAATTAGGAACCTATTTAGTAAGAAACATGGCTATGTTTCACCTCTACAATATCCAAATTCCATAATTAGAGCTAAGTTAGTAGCTGCTCCTGAGTTTCTCACATTTATGTGAGTCTTCTCCTTTTACTTTTCTTCCATTAATTAGTAATTGACAGCATTAAGACAGCATTTAGCTAAAGGCTAAAGAAACATTTGAGGAAAAGAAACTATCCATTTAGCTCAATCTATTAACTTTTTCTCTTAGTCTCTGGGGTGAAAGCATCCCCATCAGTGTATTTTAGCAGGAAAATTATTGGTCCTACTCACCCATCACCAGTATTCTACCAAAACTTTCTTTGAGAAACTACGTTTCCACTACTAATGTCTTCATCCTTAAAATTTCATATTTTAACTCCTCCTGGATTTCTCCATACCTGTAAGAATTAACTGCAATGCCTTTTTATCCTCTACCATATTTTAATCTTCTGCTGTAGTAAAAATGAGTGCATACCACCTGTAGTTTCTTAATTTGAAATAAGGTAATCTCCTCTGTTTTTCTTCCTTAATGGACATGTTAGTTCTTCAGACATAAAGCATTCACACTCCTCAGTACATGAGTATTGCCAAAACTTTGCTGGAGAAATTCCCTATTATTAAATATAGCTACAGTACATTCCTTGAAACATTAAGTCCATACCTGTCTTAAAAACCTGATGACAATACAATCTTAAAGAAGTGAAGTTTTTCAAATTATGCTACACTGGTTGAATTTTGATACAAGTTCTATCATTTACATTTCACCTGAGTGTTTCAGACAATTGTTGGCATAATATAATAGGCTTGAGATAAAGTTGGAAGAAATATCTTCCAGGGATAAAGATGAGTGTTTATTTTCCTTGAGACATTTTAAAGGATAGGTGAAGTATAGCAGCTAACTACTTTTTATTGTATTTATTCATTTTTAATAGAAATGATGATAAAGTATCAATTGCTGAATTTAATCATTTGGGCTTAAGTAGCTGCTCAAACTTGTCTTTCAAGACAGTCATTTTTGTCATCCAGGAGGCAATAAAATGATAAAAGTGACCTGGCTCCCCCTAAACAGACTAGTTTTATGAGCTGAGGTTCAATAAAGTAGCAAAGATGGGGAGTAGATGCATCTAATGCTAATTATATCCCTTGGTGATATATGTAGTTACATTCGGATTGATACTAGTTTAAAAGTCTCAAGACTAAGGTATGCACTTTTACCATCTGAAGTTGTGTGAGCGTATGTGTTTACTGTGATGGGAATCTAATAATAACTCAAATGGACACTAATGTTTTAATATTTTTTCTTTGCAAAGAACTGCTTATTAAGGTGAATCTAAGAGAGTCTGCATTTCACTAATTATGTTCTTAGAGTTATAGAAAGAAATGAACTCATTATGCACTGGGCAGCCTTACATCCAGGTAAAAATTTTACACAAAATGAGTTTCTGAAGGAAACTTCACAAAAAAAATATTACCCACTGACGTCAACAAAATGTCCATGGCTTCCCCACACTGAGGCATCTGTGGAAATCCAAAATTTTTAGTTCAAGTTTTAGTTTTGTCTAATTACCCGCTGGACAGCTTTTCAACTGCCAAGGTATTCACATCTACCATGTTATTCCACCGGCGAAGTGAGCATGCTATTAATGAATATGGGAACACAACTCTTAAATAAAATGTGAAATCAAACATTTCACATATACAATATGATAATACAGGGTTGACACTGTGATAGAGGTCATGATATGCATACATATCTCCAATGTTCATCAAGCACAAATGAAGACAGTAAAATACCTTTTACAACTAGGCTGCCAGTGTTCTTGGCAACACCAAACTGATTTGTAGCTATGCAAGTGTATGATCCGGCATCCAACCTGGTAACGTTATGTATCTTGAGGCTGCCATCCTTCAGGATAAACACTCTAAAAAGAAAATGTATAATTAACATAAGTAAGGCTCGTTAAAACTGGTAAGTCTTAACCACCTATTTTCATTTTAAAGCATTACTGAAACCATGGGTGCATTTGTTAATATGAATGTATTCCTTTCCTATTATCCTGCTTTTAATTGTGAGCAATCTGCAAATCCACATATTAGAATAAATGACATTTGCTTTTATTCTGACACAGTACTGATAATTATTTTGCCGTAACTTGAATTATCATTGCTGATTTCAATGCACATTAAAAATCAAATGAGTGCTTGGTGCTACAATGCCCATTTGCTTGATTAATAACAAACACAACTAGTTACTATGCATTTTGAAAAATGAACTCTGGTGAAAACCAAACTTGGCGTTAGAGAAACGCAAGCCAATTTTCACATTGTTTACTCTGCAGCTTTATAGACCAGTTTTTACTCAGGACTTTCAGCTACCAAACAACAGGGTTTTCAACCATGACAATATTTGCTTGTGCTAGTGAGTTGAAGGAACCATCCATGGGGTTCCATAGCCAGAGGGCTCAGGCCATCTCGTTATGTGGCCTGTCCCGTTAAAAAGAGGAAGAGAGAAGTAAAAAGAATGAAGGCTTCAAGAATCAGACTGAATTTAAGAAGTTCCAATCTTTCAAAAACTGATTCGTATGAAATTTTCTCTGAAACTCAGAAATAGTCAAAAGCAAACATCAGAGCACTGTCGTAAACAAGGGAACCCCTAAGATTGGTTTCTTGACAAAATCATCATCAAATGTTTTAGTAAGGAGACAAAAAATGAAAAACAAAACAAAACAAAACAATGTGCCCGATTTTACGTCCTATAAATTTAATTAACGACTTTTTAAAAACACAGCTCTAAAAACACTAGTGGGTAGTCAGAGTTGCAGAAAAATAAGCAGTGAAAACTCATTTGTAATGACAATGGTTTTAAAGGAATGAAAGGAAAGAGAGTTGGCATGCATGTCACATCCATTAACAATAACAAAACAGTATTTCTTTCATTGCAAACATATCATTGTTTCTAATATGTGTATTACAGGAAATGTAGCTAATATAATTAATTACCCAATTTGAAACACAGAGAACATCAGCCAAGTACAATTTGTGTGAAACCAGCTTATGATGTTGGGTTTATTATCAGTGACAAGTTCCATATTCTGTTGTCAAGTGAGGGGAAGGGGCCACATCTGGGTTTAGAATGTTCCATGGCACATAATCAGATTTCTTTTAAGTCATTTTCTTCGAGTATTCCCGAACAGTGAACATTTGACATCTTATTTAATTTCTGAAATGTCTAGATTTCTTGATCCCTGTTTATACTAACAATCGAATCATACCGCTATTGACACAGTAACAAAGCTGTTCCAGTATGCAGCAAACTTCTGGCCAAAAACAATTCTTCACCTGATTCAGTTAGAAGAGGTCGATATGAGAAACATTTGGGTACATCACTTACCTCTAGAATTTAGGAATAACTAAGAATTTTAAGCAACAGAGAAACATTAAATTTTGGCGAAAAAACATTTTAAATGTTAAAGAAATATGTATCTGCTGATAGCTAAAGGCCATCAGACAAACTTCCCAGCTAGTAATGCCAATGTTTATATGTCATAATTTTTCACTTAGCTTTCCGAAAAGGACAATTCATGTAAACTGTGGTTTAATATTACCCTAAGTCCACCACCCTTTTCAGGCTCATTGTGTATGTTCAGTAATGTTTGTTAAATTGAACTGAAATCGTCATCATTGAAACTGATTATTTCTTTTGAAATCTTAGTCAATCAATTGACATTTCTCAAGCTTCAGATAATAAGAAGACAGACTAAGACTAGGAAAAGTTAAAATCTGCTCAAGATTAAGCAGCTAATAAGCATCAAAGAATGGATTGAAAATTATAACTATCTCTAGTGCTCATGCTCTTTCCAGAGCCATCACTTTGTGTCACTTGTAGTAAATAATTCTGCATGTTGACTCTGACGTTCAAGAAATATCTGCTGAGTCATCATTAGAGGCCCATAAGATGGTCTTAGGTGTTTGCTTCTCAAAATGTGGTCTCATCCCAGACCTACTGAATCAAACTTTGCATTTTAACATGATTTTCAGTAATTAGAATGCACAATAAAGTTGGAGAACATTGCTCAGTTCATTATAAATCAAACTTTAGTCTATAGAGATTATGTGTAAGCAAGACTCCATTTTGTTTTCATAGATCAATATGCAAAAATGTGCAAAAGAATAAAATATCTTAGATTTAAATGTTTTATGAAAATAACCAAACTAGTAACCAAGCCAATGGATCATTTATTAAAACTAGATGATTAAAAAAGTAATTCTCCCTAGTGCCCTAGGATATAGAAAGCCAGACATTTAACTATAATTAGAGATTTTATAACATAATAAATGGTATGAATATTTCAACTTACTATTTTTTCATTAATAAGAGATGTTAAAATATAAAAAGAAAACTTAATCTTTAACAGTGTAGATGGTCTCAGACTATCTAATCATAACACTAAATTTATGCAGAATAATTAAAAACTATTAAAGAAAAGTGAGAATTTCCAGTTCTCTCACATATCAAAACGCAGCTTAGTAAAATTTATTAAAAGAAAAAAAAGAAATAACACCCAATTAACATCAAACTGTATTAAGAAAACTGAGCAATTGACATTTTCAGATAGGGAAGGATGCACATGTAAAAATTTACTGGAACATTTTAATTGATAGTTTTGGTAACATTCATAGGGAAAGATAAAAACTGACTTTTTCTATCCTTCTTTTGAAATATTCTAAAAGATATTTTAAAAGAGTACCTGGAGGGTTCGAAAGGATATATTAATAAAGTACATTAAAATGTTGTCTTTATTCATACAAGACTCTCTGGTATTTAAAAACAAATCACAGCCACAAGTATAGATATGCTCGGCTAACTGAAAAACTGAGAAAACACTCTGGTGATAAAAATGGAAATTTGCATAAATAATTAGCAAACAGAATATAAGTTACAGAGAAGAAAGCAAAAGACAGTGAAGTGATTGATTACATATAATACAGATATACATTTAAATTAGCACTTAATGCTGAGATTACACTGCTAATAGACAATAGATCATAAAAGCATATATGAAAATATCTGGTACCATGGAATATGGTAAGGCTTCTAAAAATTTAATAGCAATTTTAAGTCTGATTACAAATAGAACAATGCCAAACTTTTTTTCCTTCTAAATTTATTCAGCAAATATTTATTAAATACCTACTGTGTTCCAGGGACTATGTTAGATATTACAATAGGTATGTAAGAAATAGAGAATGTTAGTATCGAGGATATTCTTTTTCACGATTAAACTCATTGGTCAAAACACAAGCAGGTTGTGAACTATTATTGTAAACTGACTCTGCACAAGTCCTCTACTAAGTGTATAATAAATGTCAATTCATTGACTTATTAAGTAAACCTCTGGGCGTACTGTTGTTATCATTCCCATTTTACAAGTTAGGAAAGGGAGGCATGGAAAGAAGTGGGTACCTTAAGGTACACACTCGGTAGTGTAGCACCAAGATTCCAACCATGGCTTTCTCTTTACACCAGGAAGCACTTATTTTAAGAAGGGCTCTTTCACTTCAAGTTTACAAAGTATAATTTACTAATAATATAGTTACTTAGAGCACAAATTTGGGCACATATAACATATATATATAATTGTATTTGCATAGAATGATCTTTAATATGGAGGTTTATAATCTGACCTTCAGGGAATCCAGTAACTCCCCAAAATGTTATGGAACATTTGTGTGTGTGCATATATGCACATTTCCTCAGAGTTCTAAACGTTTGTGAAATCTTAAAGGCGAGTTTGATCTACCCTACTATAGGAGAGAGAGTTTTAACCATAAACATGAGGTAATAATGATGGCAATATTAATACTAAGGATTATTTTTCTTCTTCTTTTATACTGTCCTATGCAATAATGTAGTACAGTTATTAGCAAAAGTGGAGTTTGGGGTCAACTGCTTGTGACTGAATCTGAGCCTTAATATTTAATATTTGTATTACTGGGTCCAAGTTACTCAACTGTGCAAGAGTCTTCAGCTTTCTCATCTGTAACATGGGGATATTAATATTACCTTTGTCACTGAGTCATGAGGAGTAAATGATATAAACTCTTTAAAATGCTCAGCCCTGTCTGTGCCCTACTCCTGGTTAGCCATCAATAAGTAGGTTTTTAATGAAACATTTTCTCATTCTGCCAAAGAATGTAAGCACTTCTGTAACTCCATGAGCAGTAACAACAGGGAAAGAAGGAAGTGTTTTGTCACAATTCAGTTTGAACAAAGGGACCTGAGAGGTATATGCCAGGCTTTTTGAAAGGAGCCGAATGCCAGAAGATTTTTCCCAGCGTTACGTTTCACTGCCTAAGACCCTTCGTTGAATTCATGCCACTTCGTGTCTGTACTTGTGGAGTCAATCTTTCCGATCCGCCTTGCTCTCATTTTTATTTTAGAAATGGAAATAGGGTTGTCATAAGAATTGAATTAATTAAATGCTAGCTATTAATCTTATTCTTATTCTTTGCTGAGTCTGGTTTTTGGTCTTTGCTCTTCTCCATGACTTGGACCAGCATTTTCAATTCTCACTTTGATTCTTACTCCTGCCTGATGTCTTAAAAAACACTTTCATCTGACTGGACTCAGCAGTATGTTTTGTGGCTTTAACTACAATATGGTTATCAGTCCTTGGTGTCACCAAGTTCTAACACTTGACTTACGGTGTATGTATGTTTGCACTTTAACTCTTCCTCTATAATCATTTCACAGTTCAGTGATAACACTGTTCCTCTCTGGTGTCTATTCTCAAATATCCACTTAATTAGAATATTTCACCCGTTCACACAATCAAATAGAAAAATTTCCCCCAAATTACCAAAGCTTAGTATTCTATTCAGATGATTAAATCACAAATTAAGGCATTTCATTTAAAATGTTACATAATAATTAGAATTTAAAGACATTTACATGTATAGATATATTATGACCATTCAACAATAGAAAAATTAGTAGTTAGCATTTGTAACGTATCACGCTATTCTTCTAATTGCATTTGGGCATTAAAATGGTGGAAATTCAGAACTACAAGCTGTGTCTGACAGTCAAGTGACATTGGGAGATTTTATAGTCACATTAGAAAACAGAAAATGTAGAAAACTGAGCCACCAACATATGTAAACATTTCAAGGTTAACTGATAAGTTGAAGGCAGACTATGTAGTGTGATTGAACATCCAACATTTCAATCTTCCCACTGTCAGGGAACATTAGTAGCATAAAGCAGAAACAAAAGTAATGGATGCCTTAACTAGTTGCCTTCTACTTTCATACCCTTTGCCTTCTACTTGATGAGCTATTGTGAATAAAACATCAGGAAGATAGACTACGACATCAAGTGAACTCATAGGAGTCTTTTACCTGGAACATGTGTGTCAAATTTTGTGTCATTCTAAGGAATTAGTCTCAAGACTATGTCGAATATTTTTACCCTTGCTTTCCTAAGTTGGACATGATACCAATTCATTACAAGCTTCATAAATACAATAGATATTAGCATTCACATCTAGTTTATCACTACAACTAATCTAACGTATGTCCAAATTTTGATTTACCTACATAGAGAAAAAACAGATCTATATTACGTGGACCCCATATGAATAGCAAGTGAGGAAGACTCTGATTTTTTTTTGTTTAGTTATTAACCATAGCCTAACACAAAATTTGAGGACATAGAAGATTAGGAATAGCTAAATTTCTTAAACTCAGAGAAATTAGGACATTGGACAACTGCAATTTCATATTGCTGAAACTAGAGCAATACTTCTATTTTTATAGTTAGATTATTAACTGGAGTATTGCTTCCACTTCTGTCTAAAGATAATACTGTAGACCATGAAATTTTAATTGACAGTTTAATTTTACTGATATCTAGAAAATGTAAAATAGATTGGATTAAAATGAGTTAGATAAGAAGTAGGAAACTATGTATAAATTTTGGCTCTGCACAATTTAGGTTTTAGGTAAAATGTCCCACTGGAATCCATTTTATTTTTTATTATTTTATTTTTTATTTTTTTTTAACAACTTTATTGGAGTATAATTGCCTTACAATGGTGTGTTAGTTTCTGCTTTATAACAAAGTGAATCAGTTATACATATACATATGTTCCCATATCTCTTCCCTCTTGTGTCTCCCTCCCTCCCACCCTCCCTATCCCACCCCTACAGGCGGTCACAAAGCACTGAGCTGATCTCCCTGTGCTATGCGGCTGCTTCCCACTAGCTATCTACCTCACGTTTGGTAGTGTATATATGTCCATGCCTCTCTCTCGCTTTGTCACAGCTCACCCTTCCCCCTCCCCATATCCTCAAGTCCGTTCTCTAGTAGGTCTGTGTCTTTATTCCTGTCTTACCCCTCGGTTCTTCATGACCTTTTTTTTTTCTTAAATTCCATATATATGTGTTAGCATACGGTATTTGTCTTTCTCTTTCTGACTTACTTCACTCTGTATGACAGACTCTGGGTCCATCCACCTCACCACAAATAACTCAATTTCGTTTCTTTTTATGGCTGAGTAATATTCCATTGTATATATGTGCCACATCTTGTTTATCCATTCATCTTTTGATGGACACTTAGGTTGCTTCCATGTGGTAGCAATTGTAAACAGAGCTGCAATGAACATTTTGGTACATGACTCTTTTTGAATTATGGTTTTCTCAGGGTATATGCCCAGTAGTGGGATTGCTGGGTCATATGGTAGTTCTATTTTTAGTTTTTTAAGGAACCTCCATACTGTTCTCCATAGTGGCTGTATCACTTTACCTTCCTGGAATCCATTTTAGATCAAATATTGACATTACATTTTAATAATTTTAGCACCTGATTGGCATAGTGAAGGTATAATATCTATGCTTATCTCACTGTAATTTAATAAGCTATCTTTTAAAAATTCCTTATTTTAACAAGCTACAAAAAGTGATCTACAAACAAGTAAATACGTAAGCTTCCTCATTTAAATCAAAGTAAAGGTTCTTTTTCTATCTTTTTATATCAATAATTGTAAACAGCTCTATAGCAGTTATATACAGAAAATATCTCACACCTCTGTACAGGGAACATTTAAAGGTTTAATCACTGGATTATTAAAATGTATTTTATTATTCCTTATAAAATCATCAGAGTAGTAAAAAACGCAACAGATAACCCAAAAAAAGAGATAACAAAAAAGATAAAAACATAGAGACAATAAAAATGAAGTGCTATCTCAAGACAGAGATGACTGAATGGGCACAGAAAATAAAATCTAGTCTCTCTACAAAATGGTGTAGATCATCTTCTGCAAAGAACAATACACTTTTTATCTTTAATCAGTTCTAAACAAGGGGAAACACATACCAGAAAATTCAACAAAATTTTTGGAAGGAATTCTTAAATATGTTATCTTTTATTTTGTCTGCCTGTTAGGAAAGAGCACAAATATTCTTTTCAGTAAAGAGTTGTGTAACTCCCAAAGAGAAAACAAATGTTCATAATTTGCAAATATTTGTTAGAGCACATCCTTCAGAGACTTGCCAGATGAAAGCCTAGAGTCTCTTCCCCAAGTATCTAGCAGAAGATTTACACTCCAATCCACTTGTCTGAATTCCATCCATCCTCCCAAGCCTACTTTGATTTTCACCGTTTCAGACACACCTTATGTGTCTCCTCAGCTTCTCTTTGTTCCATTGGCTGCCAAAGGTCCAGATAATACAACCCCGCTGGCAAAGGAGCAGCCAGCAGATAAATCCCATTTTCTTTCCTTCCAAAGTCTTTTTATTCCCAAGTAGTTTCTGTCTGGAGACAGTCTATATGACTAACTGATGCCAGCCTACCTGTTGTGTGTCCCTTGGCTTAAAGTGAGTCAGTGGCTAGTGTAATAAGATATGATCCTGCATTGCTGCCTGTATTAACCTGCTTCACTCTTAGTTTTGTGTCCTAGGGAAACTGGAGTAAGATATGTAGCTTTCTCTATCACACCCATCCTCTCAAACACTGCAGTTCACAGTACTCCCTCTGTCTCCCCAAATATTAAAAATTAACAGTTTTGTCCCACATCAGTAAACGTATATGGGGAATTCCTTGGTGATCCAGTGGTTAGGATTCTGCACTTCCACTGAAGGGGTCCATAGGTTCGATCCCTGGTCAGGGAATTAAGATATTTTATTTTAAAAAAATAAATAAACTCATATGCAGGGAGGTTTAATAACTTACTTAGCTACAGCAAGGATGCAGGTCTTCTGATCCTGATTTCTACTGAATCATTATCTGAATCATTATGTTGCCTTGTAGTTTGAACTTTCCTTTAAGACTTTTTTTTTACAGCAGTTTTAGGTTCACAGAAAAATTGAGAGAAAGGTAGATTTCCTATGTACCCGCACATATGCATAGCCTCCCTTGTTGCCAACATTCCCCACCTGAATGGTACATTTGTTACAACTGATGAACATACACTGACGAGTCATAGTCAAAGACCATAGTTTACCTTACAGTTCACCCTTGGTGTTGTGCATTCTTTGGGTTTGGGAACATATATAATAACATGTATCTATTATTATAATATCATACAAAATATTTCCACTGAACTAGAAATTCTCTGTGTTCCACCTGTTTATTCTTATCTCCTCCAGCCCTTGGCAACTACTGATCTTTTTACTCTCCAAAGTTTTGCCTTTTCCAGAATGTCATATAGTTGCAAGCACCTTTCAGATTGGCTTCTTTTAGTTAGTAATATGTATTTAAGATTCTTCCATGTCTTTTCATGGCCTGTTAGCTCATTTCTTTTTAGCACCGAATAATATTCCATTGCTTGGATATACCAGTTTATCCACTTGCCTACTGAGGAATCTCTTGGTTGCTTCCAATTTGGGGCAATTATGAATAAAGATGCTATAAACTATATAGTGTGCAGGTTTTTGTGTGGACATAAGTTTTCAAGTCCTTTGGGTGAACATTAAAGAGTACAATATCTGGGGCTTCCCTGGTGGCGCAGTGGTTGAGAGTCCGCCTGCCGATGCAGGGGACACGGCTTCGTGCCCCGGTCTGGGAAGATCCCACATGCCACCGAGCGGCTGTGACCGTAAGCCATGGCCGCTGAGCCTACGCGTCCGGAGCCTGTGCTCCGCAATGGGAGAGGCCACAATGGTGAGAGGCCCGCATATCGCAAAAAAAAAAAAAAAAAAAAAAAAAAAAAGAGTACAATATCTGTATTGTATGATAAGAGTATGTTTAGTTTTTTTTTGTTTTGTTTTGTTTTGTTTCGGTACGTGTTCCTCTCACTGTTGTGGCCTCTCCCATTGTGGAGCACAGGCTCCAGATGCGCAGGCTCAGCGGCCATGGCTCACAGGCCCAGCCGCTCCGCGGCATGTGGGATCTTCCCAGACCGGGGCATGAACCCGTGTCCCCTGCATGGGCAGGCGGACTGTCAACCACTGCGCCACCAGGGAAGCCCATATATTTAGTTTTGTAAGAAACTGCCAAACTGTCTTCCAAAGTGGCTGTACCATTTTGCATTCCCATCAGCAATGAATGAGAGTTCTCGTTGCTCCATATCCTTGCCAGCATTTGGTGTTAGTCTTCCAGATTTTGGCCATTCTAATAGGTGTGTAGTGGTATCTCGTTTTAATTTACATTTTCCTGATGACATATGCTGTGGAACATCTTTTCAAATGTGTATTTGCCATCTGTATATCTTACTTGGCGAGGTGTATGTTAAGGTCTTTTGCCCATTTTTTAATGGAGTTGTTGGTTTTCTTATTCTTGAGTTTAAAGACTTCTTGGCATATTTTAGATAACAATCTTTTATCAGATGTGTATTTTGCAAATATTCTTTCCCAGTCTGTGGCTTGACTTCTCGTTCTGTTGACATTGTCTTTCACAGAGCAGAAGTTTTTTGTTTTTTTTTTATTTTAAGGAAGTCCAGGTTATTATGTCTTTCCTTCATGGATCGGACTTTGATATTGTATCTATAAAGTCATGGCCTTACCCAAGGTCATCTAGGAGTTATCTTATGTTATCTTCTAGGAGTTTTACAGTTTTTTGTTCTACATTTAGGTCTGTGATCCATTCTGAGTTTTGTGTTGTTTTGTTTTGTTTTGTTTTGGTGAAGGATGTAAGGTCTGTGTCTAAATTCTTTTTTTTCTTTTTTTTTTGCATGTGGCTGTCCAGTTGCTTCAGCACCATTTGTTGAAAAGACTGTCTTTGCTTCGTCGTATTGCCTTTGCTCCTTTGTCATAATTTTCTTTTTAGACAAGTTTTCACTCTCTAAATAGACTGTAAAAGCTAAGGTTTTTTTGCTTAAGTGATATAGGTGTCAAGTGATATAAGGGTTTTAAGACCATGAACTCTGAAGTCAGCTTGCTTTTGCTTTGTGTTCTGGCTCTCTCTTGTTGGCTCTGTTCCTTTGGAAGCGCTTGCTTTCTATAAAAATTTCCATGTAAATGGGAATAACAGTAGTAATAACATCAGTTTGTTTTGAGAATCAATTTTTTTAAATGTATTAAAAATGCTGAGATAAGCCTAGAGGATAATGAGTAATCGCAAATGGTAGCTGTTCTTCTTTATGTGTTTTGTATTTTTCACCAATACCTATAATTCGTAGGTACTAAATAAATACGTGTTTTCTGTTTGTATATGCCACAAAACCTTTAGTCTTCTCTTTCTAGGTGCAGATGTATATTTATTACCATTACCAATAAATTCAGTAAACTTACCGAAAATCACTCAGGCAAATAATTTCTTTGTTTAAAAGTAAAAGCTAGGGCTTCCTTGGTGGTGCAGTGGTTAAGAATCCTCCTGCCAGTGCAGGGGAAACGGGTTGTACCCCTGGTCCGGGAAGATCCCACATGCCACAGAGCAACTAAACCCATGTGCCACAACTACTGAGCCTGCGCTCTAGAGCCCATGAGCTACAACTACTGAGCCTGTGTGCCACACCTACTGAAGCCCGTGTGCCTAGAGCCCATGCTCCGCAACAAGAGAAGCCACCGCCATGAGAAGCCCGTGCACCGCAGAGTAGCCCCTGCTCGCCGCAACTAGAGAAACCCCGTGCACAGCAACGAAGACCCAATGCAGCCAAAAATAAAATAAATAAATTTATTTTTTAAAAAAGTAAAAGCTAGTTAAAAATATAAACATGATGCTTATTTAGCTAAGTGACTTTCAGTTCGTTTGCTGATGCCATATAAAGTAGGACAAGAATTGAGGTAAAGAAATACATTCAAATCAGTCTTAGCAAGGACAAGGCTTGCTTATCCTTGCTAAAAGGATATAGAGCAGATTTTAATCATTCTTTTATATAGTTCCAATCATGAAATTAAAGTTTTAATAAAGTACTTAATAAATTTTTTAAATTATTATGGTAATATGGACCCTGTTGGGGGGTTCCTGATTATTTAGTTAATTTACAGAAAATACAGTTATTAAATCCTTTGTATTTCCTTAGCCTCTTCCCTAGCTCCAAAGAAGTAACAGTGTTCCTTTGGTCTCTTGTATTGAGTAACATCAGGCACAGTGTGTTTAAATTTATATGTATAATGGGATGTGAGTGGAGTAGGAAAAGTAAAGAAACTAAAAACCTACATGGTGTGGCATCACCAATCGGTAGCACAAATAAATTCAATTTTGCTATGTTTTGTCAGAAAATACGTTTTTCTCAGGTGCCTAGGGGAAAAACACAGCATGCATGGCTGCATGCCCTTTTTTCTTACTACTTGTAATGGACTAAAGGAATATTAATCAGATTAAATAGCTAAAGATATGTTTGTCATGAACTGATTAATCAAAAATGATTTGAGGGTCATTATACAGTTAAGTGAGAGGGTTTAACTAGCAAAGGATTGTTTAGAAGTATTACCTGGAGATTAAAAATGGACTCAAACACATTTTAGTTTGCATAGAAATAAAAACATCACTGCTGCCAGTGTCTAATTTTTAAAAAATTCCTGGTTTCTATGGTTGCATTTTATGCCTAATGCATAATTACTGGTGTGAACAGCCAAATGTTTCAGAGTTAAGCCTTTGGTTCAGCTGTTCTAAACTCCAAAGCAGAAATCAAGCATCAGATATTCAGACCTTAGAATTCATCAAAATGTGACTCCTCCTTTAATATACACAAATAATTTAAGCAACGGCTTTGTAGTGGCTGACATACAATGCAAAAACAGTTTCAGGGCAACTGAATTGTGACATAAATTAGGAGATGCCAGATAAGAACCTTTGCTAAATAACATAATTATTTGGTGTCATGATGTTTCTTTATTTCGATGGCATGCCAAAGAGTGTGCTGCTAGGCTGATTCCCATAAAATGTGAAGGAAGTGTGATTTAACATTAACAAAACTGCATCAGATGGAGGGCTTAGCTAAATTAATCCAGTGAAAGAGCCCTAAGAGGAATATTTAGCTGTTCAGTAGAAGAAGGGAAAGATAAAGAAAAGTGTCTGCATTTGCTGCAGTATTTTAGGATGCCTGAGAAAACACAAAAGGGAATTAAAACAGATTCATATGCTAACATGCCTTACAGCCCAAGCAAATCAAAAGAAAAGATAGGAAATTATAAAGTTAGCAAATGACAAAAAAGATGTGAAAATAGGACTTAAAAGAAATATCTTGAAAAGTATGCTCCCAAAATAACTGGAGGCAAACCGATTGAAAACACAATGGGAGAAAGAGTTGTGCAAAACAGAATGGAGAAGTTTGAACGACATTTTGGCTACACTTTCATTATGTTTATGATGATGAGCCTATTGTGTGATTTTCCTCAAGGCTTTGAAATTTTGCAGATGTAAAGCTGTATCTGCAGCTTACTTTGAGACAGGTGAATGAGATTCAAACACAGCCAGGTGAACTTAAACTAGTAACTTTATCCCCGAGGTCTTTGTTTTCCCTCAGATATAAAAAGTGAGGGAATTGGGCTGGAACATTCATGATTATTACCCCTTTCACTCCAGCTTTGTAATTCAGTGATTTCAGAATATGTGTATCTCAGAAATGCCTCCCCTTGCTATCTTGAATGTGGGTAGTTTTGAAAGTGATGGATGCTAGTGGGATTTCCAATTCTAGATCCCCTTTGGCTACTGAATTATTGTACTCCTCAGAATCTTTACAAAACTAACAAACTGGCTGAGAATGGGAGGTCAACTTGGATGTGCCCCCTAGTCTGCTAATTCTTTCTTCTTAATTATAACACATAATTTCATATCAGATCAAGTCCTTTATGGAGCTTAGGGAGTTTATCCCTGTTTGTTGAATTTGCATATCTGTGTCTTATATGTCACCAAAAATTATATTGTATGTTACATTGAAAATCCAGTCATTTGAACGTTGTAGATGCAGGATGCTAAGCCACTAAGAGGACTGAATTATTTTATTTTATTGATGTGAATTGACTCCATCTTTCAGTACATTGACAACTTACGGACTTATCCTGTACCTTTTATTAATATAAAAATAGAATTTGAGTGTATATATCACAGTTTTCAGAAGAATTTTTGTCTAACTGGAAAAAATGAGGAACAAATAATGTGTACAGTATGACAGTCTGCATTTAGATCCACAGATGGACACTATACTACTTCAAAAGCTAATTAAAAACCTACAGTGTAGTGTTTAATATTACACATGGCTTTGAAATCAGAGCTTCCTGGAATTGAATGCTTTTCTATCATTTACTATCTGTGTGACTGTGGACATGATGCCTGACTTCTCTAAGCCTTAGTTTTAACCCATCTAAAAAGTATAAATAAATGATAACCTCCATAGGTATCTTGTAAAAATTAAGTGAATTGTTGTATCTAACATTTTAATATACTGCCCATTGTAGGTAGGATATTAGTGGATATTATTATTGTTATTATATATGATGAGGGTCAGGGTCAACTATGAGAAGGGTAGATTTCTGGCTATAGTGGTTAATTTGATCTGAGATAGAATGAAAACTGTATGTAATTAAGTATATCTAAGCATCCCTTGAGTACTCAAGGAGTCAACTTTTGGATTGCTCATAAAATAATTTGATTCTCTACTTAGAGAAATCATGGATGAAATATATCCTGTACTGAGGAAGGGAAGTCTAAATCTAAATCTTCGAAGTGGCATCAAGTATGAAGCTAACTATGGGTTAAAGCTGCCACACAGTAAACCTGCTCCTCCTACATTCCTCATGTAGGAAATTTTCCTACCTACCCTTCAAGCACCAGGTCAGTTACCTCCAACCTGCTGAGGCCTTTCTCTCCTCCTGTAAGCTGTCTTCGTGAGTCTCTACACCATCTTCTGTCTGTGGTGACACATGCCCCACTGCACTGGAGCTGTTGACCTGCCTGCTTCCCCCGCAAGATTCTGGGCTCATTCAAATTTATAAACCTAGAATCTTCTACACAGACTGTCAATTGGTTTGCAGTTGTGCTTATAAATAAGTGAATGGTTTGACAAGTTACACTTGAGTATCAGATTTGTCACTCTAACTCAGTAATTCTCCAGCTATGCTCTCAGGAGATCCAGGGGATTCTTAGGGCACTCCACGGGCTGCTTGTGGCTGAAAAGTGATGAGGGTTTAGAGAGGGGCTCTGATTCTCCCTCCAGGACATTAGCCAGATTAGTTCAGTTTTACTTGTTTTATTAAATGAGCTCTTGCATAAATTTCATTTGGAAATGCTTTTCAATTCTACTGTTGAAAAAAAGAAAAAAAAAAAGATACAGGGAAATAATAGCCAGTGACTTAAAAAAAATGCTCTGACAGCCTCACTCTTCATTTTGAAAATGTTAACAAGACTCACTGTCACATAATTGGTCTGGCTTTTATTTCTTCAGCTGGATCATAATTTCTACCAAGACAAAAATTCTATTTCTATCTATTTCTATTTATTTACTTTCTGTATGCCCACCAGTATCTCTAAAAAAGGGTGGGCGTAACAAACACTTGTCAAGCAACCATTTTCTTTCCAAATGAGGAACATTATACTTTAAGCATATCAAGTGATCACTTTTTTCTGCCAAAGTCAAACCAAGAATGAAAGGTCATTTGTATAAATTGCACTGATAACTGACCTTTTCTGTCTATAAAATTATTGCTGTTGAATACTTACGTAAACTTTGGAAGATATAAATGTCACTCAGAAATTAGAAACAAGCACTTAAGTAAGTTGACACCATTCGAAGGCCAATTATATTCATACTTTCAAAAAGTAACTGAACTGTGGACTTACATCTCCTCAGCAATGAGATAAGATGAGGAGCTGAGCATGTTAGTACAGGAAGCAGAGTTCTTAGGGGAAAGAGGATGAAGCAAAGTTTCTATTTTTAAAATGATACATTTGCACCAAATCAGTGTTACTCTAAGTGGTATTGAACAGTCTCAGCTTTACTTGGGAGCAGAGAGAGTGAATTTGTGAAAGTGCAGATTTCTCAGCCCTTCTTACCCACTAACTCAAAATCTTGAATGCAGCTCTGGGATCTGCATTTTTCACAAGGTTCTTATGCATAATCATGCATGATCTTGAAATCTTGTGCACGAAAATCTTATGCATGATAATGAAATCTACCGATGTAGCCAGTGAATTCATAGCAACTCTATGATGAAGCTTATGCATTTTCAGTGATAGCTTATAGTACAAGAATTTATAAGATGCTATTTATTTGTGGAACTTCTTTGCTTTGCCGTATTTGCCCTTGGCTTAAAACCACAGGATGCTATTACCCATCATTAAAACATTTTAAATAGAGAACTAAAGCAATGATAGTCTAACTAAGGCAGCAGTGTAAAACAGCACACACCCAGCTGGGCAGGCTGGGTTTAAAGACAGGCTTTACATCTTTAATGAACTGGAGCTTTTTCAGACCATGTCAGGTAGGTGGCTCTGCAGGCATGTGCTAAAGGGTCAGTGCTTCAGGCCAGTGGAGGCCAATGGGGATAAAGAAAGGAAGATTGGATGGCAAGAGGAAAAAAATAGGGCAAGACTGACAGGGGCACACTTAGGATTTTAGCTTGTTACGTCTTTGCTTGACACAGGCAAGAGTTATCAGATGGCTCTTGACATCTTCAGCATGTGTTCCCTTGGAAAGGCTCACCTTAACAAGGCTTTCAGGAGTTGAGTATGAACGATTTAAAATTTTATTACAAAGAAGCAGCACAGAAGGGAGATTGTAATAAGCCTGGCATTATGCAGACTGTCATTCTTCCTTAAACATGGGAACATATGGTTCATTTGCCTATTTGATACTCATGCCACCTAATGTACTAAGCACTATTATATTAAGTAGTTGGTGATACAAAATAAAATTAGGTTTATTTGCTTGTTCCATTAGGAAGCTCTGCAAGGAGGAAGGGCTAGGAAATCCTGCTTACCAATTGCTACATTCTGGCTAAAGTTGCATTAAAAAAAAAAACGTGTGGAGGGGATATTTTATTAAGATTGAGCGCTTGGGGGTAAACATTTAAAAAAAGAAGGAATAGTGGTGATTTAGAAAGCAGTTATTGAAAAATGCATAGAGAAGGGTCAAATAGGGAGGGAGCATCATATAATCAGCTTCCTTACAACCAGGCAGCCAGACTCCCATTAGCTGATGCCCCACAGGGTAAGATGGCTGTGAAAAGGCTCCAAGGAGAAAGTGGAATGATAGCTAAGTGTTGGGCAACAGGCTCTGTAACTCAAGGAACTACTTTGTCCAGGTAGCTTAGCAAGGAGAAGAATGAAGACAGGCTCTTTTTTTCTTATTCTGTTCCTTTTCTGTGTCACTGTGCTAAGGGCTTTCAAATAGGTTCTCCCAAGTGTTTTTTACCCATGAAGAAAAGAAAGATCAAGTGACTTGCTCAATAACGATCAATTATCTCTTGGCACAGAGAATGACATCTCATCCTTGTTTCTCCTCATCTCCTTCTCTCTCATTTCTGCTTCCTGTCTCTACTCTTCTTCCCCTGGCCCTTTCCCACAAGGTACTATTGTGTCTTAAGAGGGAGGTCTTGGAATTTGAAGTGCCATGCAGATGGAAATGGAGTGGGCCCACTAAATTGGGGGATTGAAGGCAAAACTATTGAATAAGCATCACTACTAGATTCCATGCCACCTAATGGGTTCATTATGTTCCCACAGGGTACACCATTTTATGAAGTGCCCAGGGCCACGCAGGTTTTAATGGTGTCATTATTGTAGGATAAGGCACAAAATCCAGGATTTGATAAGATCTGTTTAGAAGTGTGTGTATATATATATATATATATATATATATATATATATATATATATGTATCAGGGTGGAAAGATGTAATGAAATTGGTTCCAAAAAATCCAACAGTCCTCTTATTTCAAGTCTGTGGAATATGATCACATCCTGAAACCAACTGCTCAGGGGTAGGGGTAGAATCTCTATGACTGAATGAGTTTGATTCTCTGTGAATTTCAAAGTGTCATTTGTATTCAGCTCTTTGAGATTACCAGGGTAAAAGTGGTACAAACATAACCGTATGCTCTGTGGCAACTATGTCCTTCAGAAATGTATCTGAATATGAAAAAAGTGTGCTTTAGTTTTTTGAGATATATGAAAAGCCTGGTATACTGCCTGTCATATGGAGGTGCTTAAAATGGTTATTTTAATTATTAATGACAATTAGTCTAACATATAGCTGGATTTTATTTTACTTCATTTTATGAAATGACGGAGAAATGTGGTGGATATTTTTAGGAAAGTGAAGAAGCAATGTGATGGGTTACCTATTAATTCAATTATTATTCTTTCAATAATAGGAAAAAAAGTCTGTCCATCTCTTTGTTTTTGTTGTTCAGAGATTGTGTTCCCACTCGGACAAGATCTCAGGTGATTTAGGCGTCTTACTGAATGCTGCCCTTCAGAGGACGTTTTGAGCTGTCTTCCCAGCAGGTTCACATTTCCTGCGTTTTCTATTAAATTCATGAGGTGACCCCTGAACAGGTAGCCAGCAGTCACTGGGTATAAGGAGATAAATCTAGGCCTTTGATTTCTGTCAGTTCACTTGCTAAGTGGATCCACAAGGCAAAAAAGAAGCGATTAATCAAATTTAGCAGATGTGGAATTGATTCCTTCAGTTGCCTCAGAATGCCTTGCACAGATAAGCTTAATCTGTATTCATCTTGACTTCCTGTGGTGAAGTCTGTGGTTTTTCCCTTGGCTGGTGGAGGTAAGAATGTGTAACTTGGATTTGCATAAAGGTTAGGATAACAGCAGTAAATGCACCCAGTGGTAACAGAGTGTATACAGATCACCCATCCTTTTCACACATGCTATGTCATTTGAGTCTCATACAACTCCAAGGGTGAGACAAGTATTATTTTATCTATTTTTCAAACAAATCAACTGAGAACCATTGAAGTTAAAGGACTTGCCAGAAGTTATCAACTTAGTGAGAAGTAGAGTTCATACCAGAACTCAGATCTTTGACTCCAAATAACTTAAAAACAAAACACTTTCTTACGAAGGCATATTATGTATCATGTAGTTGGCTACTTAAAAATTACCTACAGAACCTAGTATAGTATTGGGGGTATAATTTTTGCTCATCAGATCTTTACAGAATGAATGAATGAACACATCATTGGTCTGTTAATTATTAAATATGTTTTTGGTTTAACTGCAAAATCTCTTAATTCAGGTAGACACAAAACAAAGTAAATTTTAACTTTCATTGATTTAGCAAAGTAGAAAATATTCATTGGACATCTGTTATGTTCCAGGTTTGTTCTGGGTGCTGGGCCCATAATGGTGAGTTAATGAGTGGTGCCTAGTACTCTCGGGATGCTTAAATCTAGATTCCAGGGCCCTCTGTAACCTCTGAATCCATGTAAACAGATCATTTTAGCTGTTTTGACAATTCACAGCAATCACCATGTTTGGCTTAATCACTTGGTCACCTGAACAAATCGCTAAAACATGTATAAAACTATGAGTATGAGTATGATAGAATCTGCAATTTCAACCTGCCAGGCTAACGTTTTGCATTGATTTCTAACATATAATCTCTGTTCTGGCAGTCATTGCATGGGTAGCATGCTTAGTATTTCTGAAAGTTGTTTTCATATTATTTCATCTTAAATAAGTCCAGGAAACAGTGACCTCAATGAAAAAAACAGTAGGCTAGTGATTTTACCCAAACTCAGGCCACTCGTCAATGACAGAACTGAGACTAGAATCCTGGTTTTCTGATTCCCAGCAAGGGACTCTATAATACATCCCAGTTTCTTCCACAGGAACATACCACCATTGCTTCTCTTCAGTTTAGGTGCTGTTTCTAAATGACTGGTAGCTCCAAAAAGAAAGAGGTAGATGGAGTATGACTATAGATTCCTGGCAGGAAACCAGGCAGCCTTAGGGCTCTGTAATGCCATCTGCCTATTTTTAGTTGGAGTAAAACTTTTTCTCTTCTGACAGCCAGCCACAAATATAGACACTTGTAAAGATGTAACTCTTAAAATAGTCAAAACTTTGTGACACACAGGCCAGTAAGAAACACCATATTCAGAAATGTTGCTTGATCTGAATTATCAACACATGAAATTTGGTAAAACCACGTGACAATAGCTTTCAGAAAATAAAGAGTTTGAGTATGTTCTCCATTATTTGCAGAGAGGAAACGATCTGGAAACAGAGATGGCAGATTTGGCATCAATTCTAAGCTTTGCATTAGCTATGTGATATACGCTGTCTGATTCTTGTAAGACTGGAAGGAATTGTCAAAAAATATATATTGCCACCATTTTTATAAGTAGGGCATACAGTAAGATTACTTTGAATAGGCTTCTTCAGAGTCCTTTCAACCATCTCTAGATAGTTACACTTTATTGAAAGCAAGTGTAGCAACAATGAAATTTCAAAGTAGACAGGATGGTATAGAAGTTTTATAACAGACTAAAAACGTACATTTCCCCATGTAGATATTTCCAAGGTCAAGAACTAAAAACTGTTCCTACTTGGAATCATTTAAACTGTTTTCTGTACCTGATTCTTTTAATCTTCCTATGTATACAGTTGTATCGTGGTTTAACAGAGTATGAAAGGATAGGAATTACATTTATTTTGCTATTTAGATAAAATATTCAGGCTGATGTGGCATTAAAATCTGTGTACTAAGACTCAGTGTTCTGTGTTTGAGGTTAGGATCTGGCTCTATAGAATTTGGACAATGGACTAGGTCTCTGTCTCCTAGGGTAATTAATTTCATTAGTTTCGGAAATTATGGCTTCCCCTATGGTACACACACACACACACACACACACACACACACACACACGTGTGTGTGCACATACAGTGTAAAAATGTATACACAAACTCTAAGTCAAATAACTTCTATTCATATATTGCAGATGTTAGAAGAACTATTTTGTGGCATTACGTACTCTTAATAATCTCCTCCCCAAAGTGTTCTTCCAGTGTGGTAGCTATTTGCAAGCTGAATGCAGTTACTTTGCTAGAATTTGGGACCTGTCCTGGCAACACTGACTTGAGAAGGAGAAAAGATCATGGAGAAAAGAGTCAGTTCCCTTCTAATGGCTCATATCAAAGCTATAGAAGAAATAATCAACCTTAGGCTTGAATGGGCTTGGAGAGACTACTTGGCTCTATGTTCTCTTTTAGGAAGATGAAATGCTTCTAATCCATCTTTGATATAGAAGCCTATCAAAGACATGGGCCTTACTCTAAGTTATGGTGTAATTAGGATAGAATAGATGCTGGGCTGTGTCTTCATTGTACATACAACCTCCACAGTAAACCGTTATGCCCTTTCCCTCCTTCCCTCCTCCTTCCCTTCCTCCCTTCCTCCATTCCTTCCTTCTTTTCTTCTTTCCTTCCTTCCTTCTTTCCTTTTTTTTTAATCACTGCTCTAATTTTTACCTTCAGCCTGTTTGGAAATCACCATGATAAGACTACAAAAAAGCCATCAAGTCAACACAAATAGAAGCATGGGTGCTGCATTTCCCAATAAGCTGCATGGAGTCAACTCTTAATGAAACCAGTCGTCTCAGAAAACAATAGAAGAGGGGGCAGGATAGGAAACATGCAGAAACACAAAGTCACAGAGCTGGCTGTGTGTGACCTTTGCAAATTACTGCTTAAGGTCAGCTATACCTGGCAGAGATATACATCTGTAATTACTGTACTCTGCTGGGGCTCGACTTTTTTTGCCAACTTTTTAGGATGCATATTCAGGAGATAATTTTATTTGTTTTCTTTTGCTGAAACCTGTAATGGAATTCTAAAGCAATGAGTGAATGGAATTATGAAAGAAGAATCTGTAAATAAAAATCATGTGGGCCATTCCTTTAACCCCAGTGAGACGATGCTGAATCTGATATAACTATTAGTGACTGTTTGGAGGCTAAAAAGATCCCAAATTCATCCTATATGGAGCAAAACAAATAAAACAAAAATCTGAAAAGCTGTTTTAAAAAGCAGTTTCCCTTGTACCCTACAAAGCTTTTCTTTTCTCTCTCTCTCTCTCTCGCTCTCTCTCTCTCTCTCTCCCATTTTCTTACCTCCATCTAAATCTTTTTCCTTTTCTTTCTCTTCCCAACATGCCTTGCATTTGGGTCTTTAAAGGTTATAGAAGGTAAACAGTAGTCATTCTGGCTCTTTAGGTGAAAACTTACAGTCACTTTAGTAAATGAAGCAGAGCTAATCGATCTTTCCGAACCCTCAGTACAGAGCCTGTGTTTGAGCCTATGGGATCTCTGGAGTTTTCCTGTTCTACAGCAGTATATTTAAACCTTGATTAGGATTTAGGAATGAAAGAGAAAACATTTAAAGAAGATCCACATCCAGATCTGTTGGGAGTGCTTGCAGCAGTTTCCCAGGTAGTCTACCTGAGGAAGGAGCCCAGCTGGGGCAGGGCACCAGTTTTCCTTTCACCTTTCTTTTCACCTTAGTTTTGAATTATCTGTTCTTATGTCTTGAGGCATTTCCTCCCAGAATAGTCTTTCTCTAAAGCTGGTAATGCCTTACATATTCATCCTTTTGGACATGTTCATTCATTCTGCAGACATTTATTGAGTTTGGGTTCTGTGCCAAGGCACAGGACGTACAAGGATACATTTGACAGAATCCCTCTCCTTGGAAAAGCTTCAGTCTGGGGCTGTAGAGGCCCCTGGAGACAGAAAACAGTAAGAAAAGAAAGAGTGCCTTTGAAGGGGCTTTCTCTTATATATCTCGCCATGTCAGGAGAGGGTCTGCAAGGCAGCAGATATAACGGTGAGAACACTCTACACAATTAACACTGTTTATTTGCTTGTTTTAACTTCCTTTTCTCTCTTCCTGACCACATATGCAATCTGAGATCAGAAATGACAAAATGGTGTCCCTGCAACCCGCCTATGGACATTTTTTCTGGCTTAGAATTTTCAGTGCCAAAAATCAGATTTCTAGCTTTTCCTGAAACGTTAGAGGTTCTTCCCGTAAAACGACGTTTGACTGAATTCGGAGTTTATGACTGCCTGTTTTAGGTGTAGAACTCGCTCTCCAGTCCTTCACAGTCTTCCAAGATTGACAGATAGCCATTTTTTCATCACACTATAGTTGTCTTTTCTTTCACTTGGCCTGTTTCATTATTTATGTTACCTGCCTGGTATGTATATGAGTTTGTGACACGTATGATGCTGAAGAAGTGCCCATTGAACCATTTTCATATCTTCAGCACAACAGCTAATTCATAGTAGTAGCCCATTGTGTATTTGATCACATAGAAACACACATGGGTCACTAAATTAGAGCTACAACTGTAGTCAAGTCAACTCTGGGTATACAAGGTTCTACAGCACAGTGGACTGAAATGTATTATGAGTAGAGAAAAACACCTGTTTTGGGGCTGTCAAAACTCTCCCAGAAAACATGCCAGTGCCAATCAGGGATTTCTCAACCACATCCATAGTAGAAGGAAACCTCTCTTCTTTCTCTACAGGAACCTCTCTACATTTTTTTCATGTGGTGAATTCATTTTGTCCTGGGTTGAACACCTGTGTGACTATTTAAAAACCGCAATGCCAGGTGTGTGAGTATGAGTGCCTCCTTTGTATAATGCTCTTCTCAATGATTTCTTAGCAGGCTGGGTCAGGAAAAAGCCTTCAAACTGAATATAGAAAAAGGTGTTAAAGGATTTTTTAAAATATATCTGTTACAAGTGCATGCACTGAAAATATTGCAGTCAAATTATACAAACAGCTCGTAGCCTTGAAAGATCCTTTTTTTTTTACGATCATGTGAAAATGTTTAGTATCTCCGCATATGTAGTTGTAAGTTGGGAGGGAGTAATACGGGAGGGAATTTTGGAAGATCTAGTAAACCCTAAAAATCTGGAAGATATTATATTACAAAATATTTAAAATATTAAAACAAAAGAGATTTGTTTACCTTTTGCTTTGTCTCAGGATCTCCATTCCTCTTTTCCAGGAGATGGCGGCCCTAGGGAAAGCATTCGGTTTGCATTCGATCACAATATCCCCACCAACTTGAACAACTGAATTTTTTTTAATGGGATTTTTGGAGAAATCAGGAGCTGAGGCTAAAAACAAAATTACAAAATTGTTAAATTACTAATATCTATAAACAAAACTTTTTTCAAGCTACTTTGCTCAAGGTTTTTTTGGGCTAGTTATGGATTTGGCATTTTGGAGTCAGTTTCCATTTGTAAAATGAAGATGACAGTAGATATTACCTCAGAAAGTTAGTCTAGGTCTTGAATGAGATAACATTCAATAAAGAAGGATAAATAGTGCCTGGAACAAAGTATGGGTTCAGTAAATGTAATTTATTTTTGTTTTGATGCTGGTCATTGTGATAACAAAAGCAAGCTGGAGTGAGGGAGGAAGCAAGTTACAAAAAGTCACATTCTTAAATATTTATAATGAAGAGGGTGAAGATGGTTCCATAAGAACAGAAGATGGAATTTTAACCCTGATTAGGGAAATTACTAAATCTGTTCTAGCCAAGATAATAATCCTAAATGTGAATATACATATATGACAATGAAATACCTTTGAAGTAAATCAGAAGTACATCATCATTATTTTAGATTTCTTCAGGCATGCCTTTAACTAGCAAAATGGAAATAAATAGTCTGCCTTCTGTTGAAGCAGGCAGGCTGAGTAGAAACTTAAAAAAAACCAAAAACTAATCTTTGTCAGTTTCAACAAATACCAGTTCATGAGGGTGATAAATAATTAGACTGTCTGGGTGCATCCAAGTCTTCCCAGCTCCATTCTTGTGGGAACCTATGTGTCCAATCCCCATTCTTAGCCTAAAGTCTACGTGAACTGAAGTTCTTTCAGATATGCCATGTTCTCTTGCTTCTGGGCGTTTTGAGTATGGCTTCTCTGTCCTTCCACTGACTTGTGCATGCTTTTTCTTCTGATCTCAGCTTAAAGAGAATGTTCTCAATTTAGGTTATGTCCAACTGATAACACCTATTCAATTCTTCACTGTAATAATCATGATATTTTAAAATTTAGCCTTTTTTCTCTGTGAAACTACAGGTTCTATGAAGGTAAAGATCACTTTAATTTTGATAATTATGTTTTAGGTGCTTAGTACACAACAAATATTCAATAAATGCTGACTGAATGAATAAGCAAATGAATCAATGTCCATCACCCATATGCTCCTGAAACTGTCTTTTTGCTTAATTCCTCCTCTCTTTCATCTCCTGTCTTTATACCACTAAGAAAGCCTTAGGATGAAAGATATCAATGAGTCATTTATCCTGACAGACACCACTGGTTGACTGTCCCAGAATATCATCTGCAAACCACTTCTATCTCAACATTTTCCACTATAAAGTCTTATTTTCCCAGCTTCTCTTGAGGTCTCAGTGGTCACATGACAGGGTTCTAGCTAATGACATAAAAGGAGTCTGCTGTAAGGGCTCAGAAATTTTTGCTTTACTAATGAAAAAGACTGTCCACCTGTCTTCTTCTGCTTTGAGTGTGGACTTGATTTCTGTAGCTACAGCAGTCATCCTGGAACCAGGAGGCTACAAGCATGAGGAAAGAGTTTAAAGAATAACGTCATCAAGTCACACTGCCATTGCTCAGCTACCACCCCTGAAGTTATTACTGAGATAAAATAAATTGTTGTTTAAGTCTCTATAAATTGAGGTTTCCATTTCTTATTTTCTTATTTGCAGCTGGAAACATTCCTAATAGATGCTTTTGGGGTTGTATTCAAAACCTCATGCTGGGATCAGCTTTGGAGGAGCCACTTCTGGTTTGGATGAACCCAGTAGTGGGCTCCTCCAAGCCCTAATATGTTGCCCTAGCAGAATAATAATTCTCACTTCACATTTTTTTAGAAGCTAATTTAGACATTTTTCATTATTTCAAGGAAAAGCAATTTCTAATTTACAGAAAAATTGGATTCATATTACATATAATCATAGCTTGCTAAAATGTCAGTTTGAATTTTTTGGCTATAAATGAATGACTTACCTAATACTCTCAATTCTGCATTTGCATAAATTATCTGGTATTTGTTTTCTGCAGCACATTGGTAGATACCAGAATCTGACACATTCAGCATAGTTATGATAAGTGTCCCATTTTCTATTTGAATTCTTTCCTAATAAAAGAAAAGTCACATAAAGATGCTAGTGTGTTAACGTAGGTATTCTCTTATCATTTATGCATATCTATGAGCTATGATACTTTGGTGTATGAGAACTGTTGCTTATGAAAATGAGGTTAGTATACTTCAAGGTCCTGAGAAGCTTTCTGGAGTTTAAGAAAATGGAAGTGTTCTTAGTATAATTTTAGTGGTTAGTATATTTTATGTGACCTTATTTTTTTGAATATTGGCATTCTTTGCATTGAAGGTATGTTACCTTTCTGTTATACGGTATATAAAATAATTTGGAATACTCTACCATTCCAGTTTTCCAGAAAACATGGTTTGACAATAATGTTAGACACGGATAGAGTGATTAGCAAATTTCCTTGGATTTCCATCATAATGTCTCAAAAAGACTTAAAATATGATGACTTGATAATTTTCTAATTCAGTACATAAGTTGAAGGAGCTAAATTCTTCTTTTCTGCAGTTGACTGTAAAGTATGTTTAAATAGCCAAAATCTGTTACACAGTCCCATTTGGAGTATAGAAATATAATTTTGAGTGTATAGAATGAAATAGTTTAATAGTGCAAATATAACTTTAAATATTTCAGGGTACCTATTACCATCCTCTAAAGATAACAAAAGTAGGCTGGAGGAAACAGGGAATGTTACATGCAATAGGGATTCAGGAATTAAATTTCAGTAAAGCCGAAACAAAGAACAGTGTTCCATTCAGATTCTAAACAACAGATGTTCCTTTTATCTCTAACTGTGCCTATAAGTGCAAAGTAGAGTGGAGAATTAACACAATTATTTGGATAATTTGATGGGAAAAATAACCTTGTCTCATTTTCTGTATATTGTAGGATAAGGTGTGCTTTAGATTGAAAATTGTGGATAACTGCCTCAGTTCTCTACTTCCCTAAGTTTAGAGACAGCCATTAGCTTTCATAAAACCAAGATACTGGGTAATGATTAAGAGCTTGGGTTCTGGAATCAGATTATGCTTAGAATACTAATTCTAACATTTACTAGCTGCAGTGTGACCTTGGACAAATGGACTTAAGCCCTCTGACACCAATTTTTTTTCATTTATAGAAATAATAATCATATCTCTCTCATAAAATTGTCATGAGGTTACAATAATATAATGCATGGAAAATATTTAACACAGGGCCTGGCTCATATGAGAGTTCAGTGGATGTTGTTGATGATGATGATGATGAGGATGAGGATGATGAGGATGAGGATGATGATATCATCTGAATACGGATCCATCACTGAGTAATGTGTGACCTTGTACAAGTTGTGTTCTCTACCCTTAGTTTTCTCATTTGAAAAATGATGATAATATTAATAGCTATGTGAGGATTAAATAAATTTAAGGATTAAATAAATTAGGGTATATAAAGATTATACTGTATTTCCTGGCACCTACTAAACATTCCAGAAACATAGTTTCTGTTAGTAACAAAATTTCCCTAGCAGAGTAGGTGAATGTTTAATATCAGCACAGTTGCTTACCTCTGGATTGAGGCGTTCACCATTCTTTAACCACGTGTACCAAGGGTTTGGCTTTCCACTAGCTTTGCATTCCCAAAACAAGCTGTCATAGATGGACAGGTATGTATTTTGGATTTTTTGTTCCCATTCTGGTGGGGCTGTTTTGAAAAGAAACAACAGCAGCTATTTAGCAAGTCAGTTATCCAAGACATTATTTTACATTCCAAGGACTGTAGAAATCAGAAGAACAAGGCTAACTGGTTCTGGTAGTACTGTACACATATGATTTGAGGGAAGAGAAATGCAGGACCCCCAAAGTGGGATAAGAGAAACCCTGTTGTAAATATCAGTGGACGTTTTGCGTAAGATTGATGTTTGCCTTTTGTCATTTTGCTGCACCTGTATAACAACTTGAGAGTTGTGGGAAGAAGGCTAGAGAATAATTCTATGTTAACTATTAGTATATAGGTCAAGTTAGAAAATGTATATCAAATCTGAACCCTCTGTGGGCAAAAGGCCATTGATTACATTTGGATTAAGCTAAGTAAAATAATTGTATCTATACCCGATATAATTACAATTCAGTAGTTTGAAGTGTAAATCAAATATCAGCCTCATCACATTTTAGTACGGTTATAATCCAGTTTTTTTTTTCCCTACATAAAATTCTTGACAGGGAATGAGAACTTTTGGAGTTGTATATAGGTTAAGCATCTAACTTTGATCCTAGGCATGAATTTTCCAAACCTTATTTTCTAATCTGAGAACTAATCTACATAGTTCTGAAGCAAAAAGCAACTGGTATAATTGATATTGAAATGTTATTTAAGTGTAAGGTAGTATTATCCTTTCTAACATTCATGGAAACAGGGGTGTATAAGTTAAATGCTTTAAAATTAATATTTCTTCTATAATGATGATAGGAAAATTTCTGGATTTGCAATTTAATCCCTCTCCTTTGTTTAGATCTATTCTAGATATGTTGGAGTGGAGGAGCCTTCCTTCGGAATCTCCATCTATTACCAGCTAGGTGTTTTACATGTGTTGTACTCAATTCTTCCTCCAAACTTTTATAGAGGATTTTGTTGTATGGGTGTTAGGTAACCTGCTCAAGAAGACATAGTTAGAAAAGAGAAACCTATCTTTTTACTCTGAGAGCAGAGCCAAAGTCAAGGGCTTGTGTTCAGTTTGTTTATTTAGGAGTGCTGGCCAAGGGTAAGGTGTCAGGAAAAGGAAGAGTCAACAGGGAAGGAAAGAGTTAATGCAAGGATGGGTTATTGAGTTGACCACCAGCACGGATGATTGTTACTCCATCCTCTGTGAATGTATAAGGAATGTCTATAACTGCATACCCAGGAAAGGAGGAGGAAGCATTTATTCATTGGCTCTTTTTCACAGTTATTCAAGGGCAATGCAGGTGTTAACTATTAGGACATCCAGGTTGTGTGTGCTTAAGTGCTGAGTAGGTTCTTGAAGGGCCCAAAGAAAACTGGAGCAGGGAACAAGATGGCCTTCTGTGGCACCTGCGGTAAGACTCTGTCAGGCTACACCTGCAAACCATGGTGCTGAGCTGGTCACTGCAGCAGTAGTTGGAGAAAGTGGAACTGAGAGTCTTTGAAATGATGCACAAGTATATCTGACTTTCAGGGTGTTTCCAGTGTAACTTCCGCTTCCACAAAGATAGAACATCCTTCAGGGAGGAGAGGAAGATATCATGATGTCCCACTGTGGTGAAAAGTAAGCCTAGATTACCTCCTGTGGAAATCAGGGCAACTTCCAGTTACAGAACATGTTTTTCACAACCTTGAGGGATAAATGAAGGCAACCCTTAGAAGAACTGAGTGTATGGGTGAAATTGATTCATGTTTCTATTTATTATTTTTAAAATGTATAATTTGTAGGTAATTGTTCAGAAATTGCCCTAACATATGTTTGACCTGGAAGAAGAAATGCATGGTCATATAAAATCCACATAGCTTACAGGAGTTTGAGATATATATGGTTTGTTGCTTAGTGCAATAACTGTAACTTTAAACCATATTTATTTATTTAATGTGTACATTCTTTGGTTGCTTAGGATTCTGAAGAACAAAGTTTTAAATCTTCAACTAAGTAGGAACTACATAAAAAAAAAAAGCTTAGGATTTCAAGTCTACCATATGGGCTTGGGTTTTAGATTTATTTTTTCCGCCATCAATGGTTACGTAACTCACTTAACTCCTCTAAATGTGTTCCGTTTTTTATAATGAAAATATTTTATAAACTTATTTTGGAGGTTATAAGGACACAATATAGATGGATATTTTTCCTCTGATTACTTTATTATTGATTATAAATGTGTCACATAGAAACATGTCACATAGAAAATGACTTTTGCCCATGTATAAATACAGTTTTTAAAAGTCCCCTAGTACAGATGTATTAAATTTAGCGAAGAAGTTAATAATATTTTAAAAGCAACAAACATTTTGATAATTATGAGGTATATTTTATGTTTTTTTCACATCAAAAAAAAGAAAAAGTGAATTTCATGCAAGTGTGTATTTTGGCCTGGATGAAAGAAGACTTAAAGGCAACTTTCAGAAAATATATGCTTTCACCATCTCTCTTAAGTCCATGAGAGATTCTGATAATTGAGGCAAATATATTTTTTAAATGAAGTAATGAGTTTTTTTTCTATTACCTACATATGAGTAGACAATTATTGGAAATATAAACAAATACTGAAAACTACCATTAAGTATTATGTTTCTCCTGTCATTTTCTCCTTCTTTTGTTAAGTTCTACTTGGGATTATAATTAAGGTTTTCATAGGCTGTTGCTGAATGTTTTAAGGGAAATATATTGAATTCCATTCTACCTTGTGTTATAAACGTCTATGGCTTTTACATAACATTGCTGATATTTCCAAGGCAATTATAATAAACAATAGCATGCTATTATTTATTAGCATACTATGCTGAAATTAAAGCCATATTTTAAAAATGGTCATTCCCATCTGCTAATCATTGTATTAATAAGCATCCTTTCCTGGAAATGTGTCTTCTCTATTTCTCCTATGACACTTTTCCACAACATGCTAAAGACCTTCACTATTTACTATGAAGGATATGACCAATTATTTCATATACTTTTTGAAATTCATTAGCTCACCATAGAAAATGAGTTGACCTTTTGCAAGATTTCTTCCTCGAAGGTTACTTGCAATGCACTCATAGACGCCTTCATCTTCCTGTTGAAAGTTTGGGATTTCAAGGATAGCTTGGGATTTGCTGTACTTGACTTTCCCAGGCAACGGGTTTCCATCCAACCTCCTCCAACTAATATCAGGGACTGGACTAAACAGTTATACCTCATTAGAATAGCAGATGGTTCAGTCTTTATGACAGCAGGATAAAATAAGAATTCCTTAAGGATAACTTTCAAGGAAAAAAATAAATCAATATATTATATTGTGACTAGTTTTCACATCATGCAGTCATTTGCCATTCACTCATCCAGCGATTTATAACACTTTATTAAGAGCCTGTCATGTGCAAGTCACAGTATTAGGATCAGGGAATAAACTGATGACTGAACTAAACATGTTTTCTGCCCTCATGTTGCTCACAGACTAGTGGGGAAACAGGCAATAAACAAATTATGAAAAACAAATATATTTGTAAATTGCAATAACTGAAACAAAGGAAATAAGGTGCAGAGATAATAGCAAGATTATATCACTTTAAATACGGTGGTCAGGAAATTCTTTGTGAGGATGTGACTTCTAAGAGGAGGCAAGCTCTCTCTATTTACAGATTCTAAGACAAAAATACAGATTCCTCTATAGCTAAATTGGTACTAATATGTAACTGAAGACATATGTGATGGGTGAGCTAAATTATCAAAGGGGATCAGTATTATATAACAGACCCAGATGAATTGGGAGCACAGAATCTATGATCCTCAAAAGAATGTACTTATTTACACTCAAACTTAAAATGACATAAAAGATAACTTTACATTGTACTCTGTCTCTTTTCAGAAAGAATTTGTAAAGAATTCCTGTATTTATAGGAATTTAGCTTAAAGTCTTAAATCTAATACGTTTAGTCTAATAAGATTATCTTTTAAAACAGCAAAAATACCATGGTGAGGAAGGCCTCACTTGTACAGATAGAATATAAAGAAATGTAGCTTATAAAGTTATAACCAGAAAATCTTCCCTAAACCAATCATTTGTAAAATCAATCCCCAATCTATTCACACTATCATCTTTCCTTTCTTACTTTCAAGTAATTCTTCATTCCCTTATGGATTTTCAGGTGCTTTAAATATTTCTGTTCTAAACGTATTTCAAATAATAATAGTAAATCATTTTGCAAAGCCAAATTAGAAAACTTTGTAGACGATGCAGAATTTTTTTCAAGTCCATGAAACTGGTGTAGGAGAACTATTCAGTCACATACAAAGTGGTTGACAAATGAAGATCTACTGAGTCTGAGCAGTAACAACTGCAGAAAATTGGTGGTGATGACTGAGTAGAGACTTCAATTAAAGCAGGGAAACTGATGAAGCCTCAGGAATTTTTTATTGCAAACAATGATGATCCTGCTGTGCAAACCAAAGATATACATCATGCAGAAAGTCATACATGTGCTCACACATATTTCACAGGAAACATACTCCCCAATCAATGTTTGATTCATCTGTTTTTCTCAGAATTAGCATATAGTGACAGATACAACTTGAATTTTGTTAAACACAACATCATTATGTATTATGATAAGTTTTGTTTTTGTCCTTTTAAAAAGCTTTGCCGCTTGCCACAACTTTAGGTTGATATTTTAGTAAAATGGCATATTCTTGCCAACAATTAACCCAGATAACTGGTTTTCTTATTCATTCATTTTATGAAATACCAAACTAAGAATAAAAATAAAGTTCTAGAAGAAAGTTTACTCACAGAGAAAGAGCTTCACCAAGTCTGGGGCAGTATTATCCAATTTTTAAAAATACATGTAACGTGTACGTGAACATGAAAAGTTAGTAGCTATAGGTGGTGAGAATATGAATGCCTTTTATTCTCCTTTTTTCTGCTTATCTCAGTTTTTCCATTATTTTCCTACAATGAGCATGCATTACCCGTGTAATAGAAAAATTCTAAGAAAATTAATTTACAAAGAGAAAAATATTATAATTGGAGGCTCTGATATTTATCTGAATTCATGATCCTTTGTTGTCTTTTTATGATAGTGTATCTCTGAGGTTTATGACAAATACATGCAAAATATTCAACTAAAAAACATTTTAACCTAAAACATTCAGACAAAAAAAAAATTCAGTAAAGACTATTTTCCCATTGTTATATCATTGTTCTTTATTTTAACTATGAAGACAGAAGTCCATTTTTAACCTAACTAAATATCTAAATCTCTGAACCAGAAATTTAATGGTTTGACATTTAATAATAATAACTATAATAATATCACAATGAAGAGCTACGGTTTATTAACCACAGACTGTGTGCCAAGCACTATGTGTATAATGTGTAAATATAATTTCATTTTCTCTTTCTATAAGTGAAAGTGGCACAGCTGAGATTTATTTCCAGATTTCTTTGTCTCAGAATCTATGTGCTTACAAGACAAAACAGACATCACAGCTACTGTAAAATCATCCTCTGATAGCTTTCAATTTTTGTGGTTTTGTAAAAGTGAATCACCATCTTAAGTGGCCCAATTAAGTGGGGGTAAAAAGAACAAGTCCCACCAATCCCAATTATTCTGACCTTTCCCTGCAAAAGAACTCAGTGAGGACACTGGAGTCTCTGGACAAGCATTTTTCCCTTGAAGGATAAAATGATGTATCCTATATAGACATACCTTTCCAACAGAAGTAGTGCAGCAGATAATGTCAGTGCTTCACCCGTTTTCTTTCTTATCCCTTAGCACCCCAAATCCTGATGTGCTTTCACCCTCAACAGTTAGTACATGCATCATTTTGCTGTCAACTACCCTTAAGCTGCTGTAGCTAACTTTTCCTTCACAAAAAAAGAGCTGAAAACAGTTAGGAATTTACATACTCCCTGGGGCAACTCTCAACCAATAACTGACTAAATGAGGCGTAAATACTCCAGCTCCCCTGCCCCTGATGGTGGAATACCTCTAGGTGTGACCTGCACTCTTTCTAGAACCCCTGTACAAGACTGAGGCAACTATATCTTCTGTGGAACTTTGCATGATATTATACTCTGCCTGGCTACTCTTTTCTCCCAAGTGGGCTTGTCCATTCCCTGATGCGTTCTTCATAAAAACTCTTCTAAAAAGTCACTTTAAAAAAAATATCCTTTCAAGATCTACTTCTTGGAAAACCGGTTTATTGGAACCCCCAATATGCTCTAATCATGTTCCACTTTGATTATAATACCAACTGTAAGTACTTCTCAATATGGTACTTCTATATAGCCACTAGACACATAAAAATGATATTCTGTGGAAGTGAACATTAATGGCCTATAAGACCAAAAACTGAGCAGTAGAATCCTTGTGAAAAACCATGAGTGTGGTTTATATTTTCAGAACAATGCTCTATAGGGTCAAAATTACACTAGAAGGCAAGAAATGTGAAAGAGACATGAGGCTGAAGAGAGACATAAGTTTCTCACTTAAAGAACATCCTCTAGATCTTATTTTTCTTACCTCAATTATGTTTGGAGTGATATATCTTCTCTCATAAACCACTCAACTATTGAGAAGCTTATAAAATTAAGTGAACTGGCTTCTAACGTAACTTTCAATTTTGAAGAAAGGTATAAGAATTAGACCTCTGTATTCTCAGTCTGCAGTGGACATGTGTTGGTTTTTGAGTGTGCATTTTGATTTTCCTTAGAAAACCCAGTGCTTACTGTCTTTAGTCCATCTGATTTGAATTGGGAGGACTATACCTCTGGCTGCAGGACTGAGCACAAGATTCAGGTCTTGCCATTAGAAGCTAGTGTACCGTGGCCACCATAGTTGGTCAACTCTGGAAACTAAGACAACCCAATCAGAGACAACTAGACTCAGTTCTGGGACTGCTTTTGGAGGAGTTATTAAAGAGAGGATCTTTTGTTCCTAGGGTTTCCTCAGATAGTGGGATATAGCTTGGAGCTTCTAGGCAGCACTTTTCCACCACATGGAGAAAGTGTCTTTGAAAGTCAAAGTTGACACAAAAGAAGGAAACTTGGAATTCTTTACATGTCTAGATTAAGTCATGCTTGATGCACAAATTTAAAAAAAAATCTCCTTGAACATTTCCATTAGTCAATACAGTCTCTTTTTGTAATGCCTTTTTGAGTAATTTTCCTGCTGCTTTCGTCCAAAAAAAGACTTTACAAATAGTGTCTGAATGCCTGGGTTCAAATCCTAGCTATGTTATTTTCTATCTGTGTGATCAAATTGTATGATATGGTAGATTCCTTCAGGATATCATATTTTATACTCTAGATATTTTAGAATTCTCAGAGCAACTAAACTATCAAAAAATAGTCACTCAGACATTTAAACTTTTTAATCAAAAGTCTTATCAAGTGCATTTCATGGCTATATTTCATGTTAACAAAATTTCTGATGGGAGAAAAATCAAGCAGTTTTATGTGATTTCACAGTTACTAATTAAACGTTGAGATTTTGTTTTCAGATTTATTATGTCAGTACAAAATATGAATGTCATGAGCCTCTTGATTACCACTGGTAATGTGAGATATAGGATCATGGAGAATACATGTAAAACATGTGCATTTTAATGAAAAGTTCCCATTTAGTCTGGGCACTTTTTATGAAGACACTAAATGAATTGCTTTAGATTTCACACCATCTCTCTTTTCTGAAGACATGCCAAATGGACAGTGGGTAGAAAGAACTAAAATCAACAAAAGATGAAATTATTTTAGTAATGAGCTTTAGTTTTAAATGCAAGTTAATTTTTCCAAGAGATAACATTCTGTATAAATGATAATACTAATACTAGTGCTAATATTAATAACAAAGCTATTATAATAGAATACTATTTATACAGTACAGAGCAGAGTGCAGTTTTTACACTTACCAGCTATATGTTATTGCACATTTATAACATAAATATTCTCATTTATAGGATAGGGCTTAACACTAGTATGTAAGTCACAGGATTAGAGTGAATATTAAATGATATAATACATTTCATGTGTTTAACACACGGTCTAGAACACTTTAAACTATATTTTTTGTGTTAATGACAAGTTAAAAATAATTTAAGATTATGTTACTGTTATCATTTCAAAAGCCAGATTCCTAGCTTATATTTACCTGTTTTCTATTCTCCTTTAAGAACTCCATATGACTAGGCATTTGACATAAATTGATTTATGAATCATACATAAACTAAAATCAAATCTCCATACTGTGAACGAAATGGGTACACAAGCATGCACATATGTCTCTAGAAGTAAATTTCCTGCTTCTTCCTGTTTAATACACTGGCTGGTAAGGAGATAATGCCTCTGATCATAGCGGTAATGTTCATTTCCTCCTCATGAGAGCAGGGATCTCTCAGGTGAGATATAACATGCTTTGCTGTAAAATACTTCTTTTTTTTTCAGCCTGGCTTATCATCTAGGGCCATTACGGTAGAGAGGAAAGGAATTAGACAACATTCTCCAAAGAGAAAAGAAATGCGTTGTAAGAAAGCTGAACGTTTATTTATGAATATTAATAACCATTAATTGAGTGCTTACTGTATACCAGGATTGTGACAGATGGTGTCCATATGTCGAGTTAAATACTCAGCTGGAAGTTGTTAACAATCCTAATTACCTTTTTGGAATGGTACTCATGTTTAGACAGGTAATTTCTGCTAAATTATGACCTGCCAATTCTCTACCACTTAGAGTTCCAGTACAGGCTAATTTACTGTGATCCACCTTCCAGTTCTCTGAGTTGCCACCCATTCAGTTATTAGCACTAGTAGACTCCTTCTCCTTCTGTGGCTTTAGCATTCTATTTAGGATCTACCTAGTTTGTCCACGATGATGATATTAGTGATGTAATATTCTCTGGCAGTTCATTTTAATTTAAAATAAGTGATCTATTTAAAGTGCAAAGTTAATATATTAATATATGAAGAATGCCATGCAGCAAGGGAGATCTTTGAAGGGTCTTCAGAATGGAGATTATTATTAAATCCCTTGAAACTCTGTCGTTTAAAGGTTAAGTTAAAATACATGGTGCCATCATCATCCTAACTACAGGTATCAGCCATTTCTGGCAACATTTCCCTTTCAGTCCCAGTTCCTCCCCACTTCTTTTTTTTTTAATCTTCACAAATATGGTGTCAAAATCCAGCTTGGATACAAATCTCAATAAAGAAAATCAATTTGAAGCAACTCTCTCATCCAGAGTTTCCTCAGACCATAGATGAGGCATTCATGAACCGTGTATTTCAAAAAACTTTGCAAAAGCCTTTTCTTATTTTGTTTCTATATTTTCCTGAAATGTGAGTCCTCACAGTTTTAAAATACTACTAGATCATAAAAGCAAAGTTTCTTTCTTCCTCCTTCCCTCCCTCCTGCTTTCTCTTTCCCTCTTTTTGTCTCTTTCTTTCTCTCCATTCTTTCTCCCTTCCTTCCTTCCTCCCTCCCTTCCTTCCTCCCTTCCTTCCTTCCTTCTTTCCTCCTTCCCTCCCTCCCTCCCTCCCTCCCTCCTCCTTCCTTCCTTCCTTCCTTTTTCTCTCTCTCTCTCTTTCTTTCTTTCTTGCCCCTCCCTCTGGTATTGTGCTTCTTAAATAAGCATTGCCATAAATAAGGACTTTCATTCCTTACTCTCTTGTCATTATGCTTTTACAGAGTGAGCATCCCATTAATTTTATCTGGAGACGAGAATACATTTGTTAACCCTCTGGCCTAGTTCAGCCTGAACTGGAAGTTAAATTAAAGCTATTCACACTCTTGTACGAACTCTGCTTCAGTTCTATACTTTTAGCCATAAATAGAATTTTCATTACTAGTGCTATTTGAGAAAGCTTATATTTCTTCCCTGGATTTCTTAAATCTCATTATCCACAGCTTAAATCCAGGCCATACCAAGTTTTTAACTAGAAACTGGTACAGAGAACCTGTTTCCTAAGATGCTTATATTTGGGATTATTCTTAACTTGAACCTCATTTCAGAAAATCACTTCAGTGGCCATTTTTAATCGAAGAGAGGGAAGCAGAATAACAAAACCAGCAAGGAGTGCCTTTGTTAAATTTTCAGACTTCAGCTAGCTGCTTTCATTTCCTCAACTTGAAATATTCATACAAAGAGCTTGGAATATAAGATTGTCCTATGGGGATACAATATGGATAAATTCATGAGTTCTGTAGAAAAGCAATCTTACTGTTATGGAAAAAGGACAATCTTTTTTTTTTTTCTTTTTTTTTTCTGAGTGATCTAAACATAGTCATGATCCTGTTCTACTGGTCAGTGTGTATACCAGGTTTCCCTTGGGGGAAAAATGTTATCATGTGCATGTATTTATCTGGTATTTGACACTTGACACTACAGTTGTTGCAGCCAATTGAAAAGCCACAGAAGGTTTGGATGTAAGAGCAGTGGTAGCAGAATAGTACTTACATGTAGAGTGAAAAGACACAGGTGAGTTTTGTGTAAATGAGTGCAAATTACCTAACATCTATGAGTGCGAATTACCTAACATCTCTGAGCCTCAGCTTTCTCTTTATAACTAGAGGTAACAATGGGTACGTAAAAGTCTTCTTGAAAGGATAAAATGAGGATAGACTATGAGAATACATTCTGAAATATAAAGTTTGAACCAATAATAAAGCTTACTAAGTCGCCTTATTACCATGATCATCACATAGGGACAGGAAGGTTCTATCATCCAAAGAGTCCCTAAGACTTTATTGCTATTTTCTACTCCACAATGTGAGTAATAATTTGCACATGAAACATAAAACTGGAGCCCATAATTCAAGGTGTGGTAGAGCCGAAAATGATACTGCACTTAGCAGTTAATTGACAGCTTCTCCATAATGTTTTATTAATACATAATATTAACCCTAAATAAATACTTCACCAATCATATGAGTGCTATGTGGCACTACAGCAGAGAAAATGATAATTTGGTTGAGGTAGGTTCTCGAGGCACATGTTCCTTCAGAATTATGTTCAGAATTATAACTCCTTAAGAATTATAGGGCTTGACCTTAGCTCTGCTCATAATCATAAACTTTCGTATAAAGGAGACATTGTATATGGTTTATTATATTTAATCATTCTATTATTAATAGATCTAACGTTTATTGAACACATTATATGCCAGGCACTGTGCTAAGTGCTTCATTGAAAGCATATAATAACACCATGAGACACAGTACTATTGCTATTAACATTTTGTAGATGAGGAGATTGGGACTAGAATAGGTTGAGTAACATGCCCAATATCACACAGTAAGTTTTCAAAGAAAAGTTTTGAGCTAAAGTCTGTCTTTCCATAATGAGCTCTAAACCACCATGTTTTTCTGCTCCCGCATGAGCTAACCAGCTACAACATGAGAATCACCTTTTTAGTCTGTATAATGTGTGCTTAGAAATATATTCTTCACCTAATGAGTTAATATGTTTTATAATCAGTGGGTAGAGTTCCTTTTGTCCAAGGGCCAGAAGATGAAATCATAGAGTTGTTTTTTTTTTTTAACGTATTGAGATGCCTCCAAATTCCAATAAAGGTTCTAGAGATGGGTTCCAAGGTCAGCTGGAGAAAAGGAAGTAACTTCTTTTCCTTAATCTCAGTTCCAACTTGGATTTGAAATCTTTCTCTCCTGCAATTGCCAGTTACTTAAAAAGTAAGAACTGTAGGTCTCCTGAGAAAAGTGGTGATAGACTGGAATGGAAAGGATGAACAGTCACTTGCAGAAGTATATATATTCTTCTTGGATGATTTTTAGAACCTTTAAATTAATTTAGTTTTGGAAACAGCAGTGTAAAAATCCAATTTTGTTTTTTGAAATAGAAAAAGAATGAAAGGAATGTTTGCCATTGAATTCAGCATGTGTGTAAGATCAAAAGAGGCCCAACTTGTAACCTAGGGTCCTGGTCTTTGAAAGTGGATCCTCTGCAGTGGTTCTTCAGGAGAATTTGGCAACATGTATCAGAAACCTTAGCTTTTATATTCCTGTTATCCAAAAATTCTAATTTTTAAAACATATACTGAGGAAGTCCACATGGAGATGGGCAAAATATAGCCATAAGAATATGCATTACATCATTATTCATGACAATAAAAAATGATAACAAAACGAAAGGAAACTAAATGTCCACCAGTAGGAGACTGGTTGAAAACATACATCTGAATACCCTACTGTCATTACAATTGAGGGTACAGAAAACTGTTTAATGACCCAGAGATGCATTCATATGTACATTTAATAAAAAAATTAAAGCATTTTACAGAAGAATATGCTGAAACAATTTGAGCAGCAAAATAAAGCAATATTGGATTATGACTGAAAGTATGAAATAAATATCTACTAATCAGTACTGATATAAATAAAGGATTGCATAAATTAATAAATGAAGGAGAAGTGAAAAATCTCCAATGAGGAAGAATTCCAAATAAATTACATAGATTAGAGGAGGTGTAGCATGACTCCCTACTCATTAGGTGTGGACAGCACATATTAACCTCCTTCCAAAGACTCAAATGTAAAGAGAGAAAAATGAGTACGTTTATGGTGGAGAATCCTGACAAAACTGCTTCCGCCAGGTGATTAAGGGCAGCATCAGTAGCCATAGATCATTGTGATAGAGAGTAACCTTAATATGATGTGCGAAAATGGCACCTTACCTTTGTAGTCTTCTTACCCAAGACCCATAATCTCAGACTAATTATAAGAAAAATAGTAGACAAATTCTAATAGAGGGTCATCCTACAATAAAACTGACCACCACTCCTCAAAACTGTCAGGGTCATCAAAAACAAGAAAAGTCTGAGTCACTGTTACAGCCAAGAAGAGCTTAGGGAGACAAGAAAACTCAATGTGGTATGTTGGATGGAATCTTGGAATAAAAAAAGGACATCAGGTAAAAAAAAAAACAACAAGGAAATTTGAGTAAATTATGGACTTCAGTTAATTAAAACGTATTCGTGTTGGTTCATTAATTGTAACAAAGGTACCATCTTAGTGTAAGATGTTAATAATGGGGAAACTGTGTGTGGCATTATATGGGATCTCACTATACCATCTGCTCAATTTTTCTGTTCTAAAACTGTTATTTCAAAAGTATTAATTTTGAAAAAAAAAAGAAGTATTGATGAGATGGGAGAAAAGGAAGCAAGAATTTTCTATTTCTAAGAGATACGAAGGACCCCTTCAATAACAGTCTAACATTAGTTCTACCATGTGAATTGAGAGTGACTGTCTCCAGTCTCAATTTAACAAGGAGTAACCTGGGGAAAAGATAATCCGGAAAGCTCCCAGAGTGACTATCCTTGAATCTTCCTTCATTGAAAGTTTGTAAGGAAAGAGCAGATCCCAGGAAAAATGTGTGATCACATATTGTTACACCAATCCTATTTTCAGTAGCCTGCAAACTCCCTGGGGCCTTTATATCATCTTTATTTCCCCAGGGCCTAGCCTAGCATCTGCTGCCAGGAGAATTCCTTTTGACTAAATGAAGGAATAAAGGAATTAATTATTGAATGAGGTATTTAATGCATATTTGCTAAGTTAATAGATACTGGAGCTTAATTTGCCAAATGAATAAATGAGGGAATGTCAATAATCCTTATAAAGATTAAACGCATTATTTAGAAATGGTAAATCCATTGTTCTGAGCAAGTCCTTGAGGATTGTGTTAGCACAGAAATAGAATGCAGAAACCCCTTCTGTCCCTCCTGTGTATTCCTTTTTACCTCCTCAGCCAAAGCAGCACTGACAATGACCACAATTAATAAAATTGTTATAATTTATTGATTGCCTATCATAAGCCAGGACTCTGGTAGGAAAGTTTAATAGTATTTCCAGTCCTTATATCAATCCTATTCTCTCTGTCGTCTATCTATCTATCCATCTATCTATCTAGTTTTTACCTTTGTTTTACAGATAAGAAAACTGATCATAGCGGCCCAGCTATTGACAGGGAATCTGAGAATTTAAACCCTGATCTCTTTGAATTCAAAGTCTATACTCTTTCCAGAACACAATGTTGCCTTGAAATGTTAGTAAATCTGCTGATAAATCTTTCAGCCCCAGGGTGAGTGTGTGTGTGACTGTGTTTTTGTTGAGGGGTTACTATCTTTCAGTTTTTCAAAGATTGGCTTGAACATTTGTCAGTTCTCAGATTGGCATGGACTTTGCCGTACTATTTTATACCAAGCAATATAAAATCATGATAAAAAAGCAAAGCAGTTAGTGAGAACCTAATGAGTAGGCTTCAGTATACATTGTGGGGCAAACGGGACAAGCTATGTTAGGAAAATAGTCTGCCCTCTATCCATTCAACTCAATGAGGAAAATAAAAAAGCTAAACTGCTTATTAGACATTCAAATGGGACAATTTTAAGATATCTCTCTGACTTTTTTTTTTAAACCAAGTGTTAAAAGTCTGAAAAATTTGAATGTACCTAGTTTGATTTTAAAATACTACTGTCATCTTGAGTGTCTTGAGCAACCTTTCTGTGGTATGATCTGCAATGATGTCCATATGCGTAAAAAGAGAAGCAAAATCAAGTAGCTGCTCTGTCATCTGAAAGTTCTGGAATAGATCAAAACATCTTGGTGAGACTTCAAATTTATTGCTTGACATTAATAGTCAAGCTGAGTATCTTTTTCTTCACAAATTAGAAAAAAATAAATAAGATATACATATATAAAGGGCTTCCCTGGTGGTGCAGTGGTTGAGAGTCCGCCTGCCGATGCAGGGGACACGGGTTCGTGCCCCGGTCCGGGAAGATCCCACATGCCGCGGAGCGGCTAGGCCCTTGAGCCGTGGTCGCTGAGCCTGCGCGTCCGGAGCCTGCGCGTCTGGAGCCTGTGCTCCGCAACGGGAGAGGCCACAACAGTGAGAGGCCCGCGTATCGCAAAAAAAAAAAAAAAAAAAAAAAAGATATACATGTATACATAAATATAGTCCTCTGTGTGAAGGCTCCAGAACACATAGGAACATTTAGTGCAGCGACTAATTTCATTTACATTCCAGAGCATTGACAGCAAAGTCACTAAATTAAGATTCACACACAAAAAAGAAAAGAAAAGTAAATATGTTTGGTTGTTTACCAGAGTGGTAGGAGAGTTATGAGGGATATCAGTTTAACTTCTTTACTAAGAGCAAAGGCCTATGTTTTCTTGAGAGGAGACACACAGATTTATAAGTCAATCATATTACATTTGCATAGCACCTATCCAAGGAGTTTCTCAGGTGTTTCACAATACAATTAATTTGCAGCTTAGATAATTAAGAGTCTGCCATGTTAAACAAATGAGACAAAAGTGAGAGTTGAAAGCTGTGATCATGTCAGCTCTGAAACTCCAACATAGAAAGTGAGTTGCATGTCCCCAAAGTCATAGTAATTAAAGTTCAAGCAGGTATCTGAAGTTTTGTCTTAATTATTCTATACTCACATTAGCCTGTGGTGGTTTGAGATGGTTAAGGTCTATGAGTAAACACTCTAGCCAGCCTTCTATAGACCTCACTCTCTATACTCCTTGCCTGCATGATTGCAGCAGACTCCTAGGTTGATTGGCATGTTTTCTGTGCTCTCCCTAATCATCTACCCCAGATTTTTATAAATGGTAGATATTACCATCATCGCATACAAACCAGTGGGTTGTATGCTCCACAATGGCCCTGATTGACTTTTAGAAACACTTTTTTCTTCTCATTCAAAAGCAACTTGAATTTTGAAAAGGTTATCTTTGAATCATTAAAAAAAAATTAATGTATAAAATTGAACTTACTTTTTTGCTGAATTATTAGTAATTACAGAGAATCTAAATGGGAAATACATCCATAATTTAATTCCCCAAATAACATCTTTTTACCATTTTGCTGAAATGTTTCAAGCCTTTTTTAAGGAAAACACTTACAGAACTGAGAGCTAACTACATCTGCACATGGGGAATTAATTCGTATATTAAAAGGATAATTTGATGTAAATATCAAACGGCTATGAGCATGAGTTTTGAAGTCAGAATCAGTGATATTTAGATTTGAATCTCAGATTTACAACTTATGTTTATCAAGTCATTTCATTTCTCTAAACTTCACCTTATTTACCTTCACAATTAGCCTTAAAAAATACCTGGGTTTTAGAGATGTGGGATTAACTGGAACTGTATTTACCCTGCTGGGAACAATTAGAAAACTGGACAAATATAATGGGAAGCAAACATTCCAGAGATGTAACAATGGGTAGCACAAAACTGTGATCCCTAAAGGAGGGGAAATGTATGAAGTAAACCATTGGAATCCCTGATTTTCGACCTGTAGGCACTTTCCAGAACACGGAATCAGAAAGCAAAAATAAATAGGACAAGACTGCATCCCCGAGTTGAGTAGACACAGGTGACTGAAGTGGCTGGGATTGCAAAGCAAACTATCAGAGAGGATGAGACTAGAAAAAGAAAGTGCTCCAAAAATCTACGTAAGAGTGTCACATGAGGCTGGGCAAAGAACAAATTTTAGAGCTCAAACAGGGCTAGAAGATGTTAGAGTTCCACCAAGCCCGAGAAGAGAGACTTAGCAAACATTTAGAGCATTCAATTGGGAGATGCATCTTAGAAGTAAACAGGCCTTAGACTAACATCTACTCTATATCTACCCAAGGAAGCTTAATAATAAGCTATAGAAAGATGAGATTCATCATAACTTAACTTCTATCAATAAAATCCAATACTTGAAATAAATATACCACAATGCAGCATTCAATAACCCAACATTTATCATGTCTCTAATTCAATCTAAATTACTAGATAAACTAAAAAGCATAAAAAATAGGAATCATGATAAGAAGAAAAAACAGTCAACAGAAACAGATTCGTAAATTACAGAGATTATAGAATTAGCTAACAAGGACATTCATACCATCAATAGGGCTCCTGAATGATAGCTGGGGGTTACAAGTAAAGAAACTGCAAACCTCAATCTTTAATTAAGAAAGAGTCTCTAGGGAAACCCAAAGACAAGAGGAAAAACAAAAACAATGGAGGAAATTTTAGCCTCTGACACCACAACTACAGCAAACAGTAAACACAGCCTAACTCTGTGCCAAATAAACATAAAAATTTACACCAAAATCTAGCGTAAAATCACTTCTTTTTACCTGTTACATCATATCTAGGTTTCAGCAACAACAAAAAATATATAAAAGGCCCATTGACAAGTACAAATGCAGAGACAAAGCAAGCATTGGAACCAGACTCAAATATGGCAAATATTTTTAAAGTATCAAACTGGGAATTTAAAATTTCTAAGATTAATATGTTAAGGGCTCTAATGGAAAAAGCAGACAACATGCAAGAACAGATGATTAATGTAGCAGAAAAAAAGGAGATTCTAAGAAAGGGTCTGGGGGATGGTGGTGTGATTAATTGGGAGATTGGGATTGACATATATACACTAATATGTATAAAATGGATAACTAATAAGAACCTGCTGTATAAAAAATAAATGAAATTCTAAAATTCAAAAAAATAATTATAGACATAAAAACACTAATGCAAATGAGAATGTCTTTGATAGGCTCACCAGTGGGCTGAATGTGATGAAGGAAAGAGTAAGTAAACTAGAAGAAATATCAATAGAAACTTCCCAAACTAAAATATGAAGAGAAAAAAACAAACAAACAAACAAACAACAGCAGCAAAAGAATGGAATATCCAAGAACTGGGGGCAATTACAAACGGTGCAACAGATGTCTAATGGGAATACCAGAAGGAGAACAAAGAGGGAAATGAACAGAATAAATATTTGAAATAACAATGACTGGAAATCTTCCAAAGTTAATGACAGCCACCAAACGGTAGACCCAGGAAGCTCAGAGAACAACAAGCAAGATAAATTCCAAAATAATCTACCCATTCAAGAGAAAGAATGTTCCCAGGGATAAAGGGAATTATTTCCTAATTACTTAGAATGTATTTCCACAAATATTTAATGAAAACTAGTCAGTATTTCAGGAACTGTCGTAGGTCCTAAAAATAAAAAACTAAATAAGATGTGGCATTGACCTGTGTTATTTTTTCTTTTTTTGTTCCTCTTTCCTATTCACCTATCCACCTACTGATTTCCTTACTCCCTCCCTTCCTACTTTCCCTCCTTTCTCTTATTAACTAAAATATTTAAACCTTAGTTTCATGAATGTGTAGTTTATAGCATAAATAGTAGTCAGTAGTTAGCAAAAGTGTTTAGAAACATTGTTAATAAGAAAAAGAACTTTGATTCTATTCTTCACTGAACCAATTAGCTTGTTTCAGTTTGGGGTTTATCGAACTTATTACAGAGAAGTGCAGTACCTCAGAAAGTGAACAAGTAGATTTAAAAGGATTTATACAAAGCAGTCCCAACATTTGGAAAAAAACAAAAACAAAATCAAGTGCTGAACAGCAATATTTTTATAAAGAGCTGTCAGAGAACATGATTATAATTATCATTCAATAGTTTGTAAAATGCTTGGCAATAAATCTGCAAATAGAGATTTATAATTTAAAAAGTGGTTTGATTTTGTTCTTTTCAGATTGTTATTAATTAATTGTTATGTAATTAATTGTCTAGGGAGTGCATTGTTTTTATGTTTGTTAATGTTGCAAATTTTAAAAAGTCAGTAAAGTATTTGGTAAATGTCAAATTTTTTAATGGACTAGCAAGCTTCTTCAGTATGTTTGCAATGTTTCAACTATAGTGCAACTTGTTTTCTGAAAACTATTGGCGAGCATATATAAAAAGTCTTTTTGTTAGTAGCTAAAATTTGTATAATATTTTCCATAGTATACAAAGCATTTTCATACACATTCTGTTCATTTGAAGAAATGAGAACTAGATCTGCACTTCAGTTACACAGAATATATGTTTCTTATACATGACATTTTAACACTATCTCTTTGACCCTGTGGATGCTTTGGACTTTCCATTTTAACCCCTAGGCATTTCAATTCCATATTAATAATTTAATAAATATAATTTCAACATTAATTTTGGCAGGTAAAGTGTTTTTAAGCATACTCCATTAAATCAATTATTTCCTTGACAATTTTCTATGAGGTGCAATTAAGTAATTCTCATCATTTTCCCATTCTTCCTTAATTTTATTTCATGTGCAGTAGTTCCTTTAGGTATAAACTTAACAATGAATGTATACTTTACCATTCAGGGGTTTTTTTTGTACATACACATCGGACTTGCCATGTTTTTACATGTATTATCCACTCTCATCTTCAAAACAAACACAGGAGACAGGTATCATTATAACATTTTTTGGGTGAGAATCTGGGAATTCATAAAGCTTAAGCAGCATGTTTGCTGATGGTCAGACAACTCTTGAGAAAATTGGGAATTCAATCTGCCTCCTCTGACTTGGAGAGCAGTTATCTTAACCATTTACTCCAAAGTTTCTAAGTTCAGAACTTCAAATCAGGTGGGACTAAATCTGAATCGCCCTCTCTTTCTTATCAGAAGCATAAAATTGAACAGGTTACTTGTACAATCTGAGCCTCATTTTACTCATATATAATAAAAATATTATGTACCCTGCATAATTATGAGGATTATGTATGTCATATAAATTCTTAGTTATAAATGATTAACAAATGAAATTTATTTACATGAGATTCTTGAGAACCAGCCTCAATCCTTTTCAGTTATTTATTATATGAGTATTTTTTAAGTTACAGGAATCCATATTTCCTGATGCCAAACATGATAGAATAAACTATTAATATTATTTTCAGATACTGTCTTTCATTGGTTTTCTTTTTAAATTAATCAACTAATTGTCAAAGTATTTTGCTGACATTTTGTGTTTTTTGTATACTTTATTTTCTGAGAAAGCTTGAAAATGGTGAAAGTTCATCATGTCTTAAAAGGCAGGCAAACAAAAATGGACAAAGCCTCTATTTGTCACTTTTTAAAGAATCATTTAATCAGTCAATTATTTATTGGACAATACTGTGGGACCAGTATTGTATAAAAATTAAATATGGTCTCTTAAATATATGAAAAATGGATAACCTGAGAAATTTAAAGAGCTACAAGATTTCATATATAGAAAGGAACCTAAAAGATGTAGTAACCAGCATTATTTGGATTACTCAGTATATTTACTTAATAACAAGATGAAGACTTTTAAGGATGTTTTCCATAGTTTGGAATGTAAGTCACTATTTCTGAATGTGAGGCCCACATTACAAATAGACTCTGGATTTATAAGTAAGCCCTGAAATGTGGTAGTGAGAGTCAAGTCCTTTACTCTTCAAAGTATGTTCTGTAGACAAGAAGAATCACTATTACCTCGGAGCCTGTTAGATATGGAGCAATCAGACATCACCCCAGATCTACAGAATTTCAACTTAACTGTGCCCCCAGATAATTCATATGTACATCAGTGTTTTAAAATGGCAAATCTGATCTATCTATCACTTTGTTACTTCATTCTGGTGTTTATGGGCATAAAAATAAAATTTGAATATTGCCAAAAAGCAAAGAAATGTTCTCAATATTCCATGCACAAAAGCAGATATTTGGCTGGCTTCAAAGCTTTCCAAACCTACTGCTGATAAACACTTATCTGAGTAAAATAAAATGCCTCCACTGCCAGGACAGGTTTGGCTCAATTCTAATTATCCACTATGAACAATGGCTTTTAATTAGTCTTATTTTGGACACTAGCAGTGCAGGTTTTTCATTTACAAGAGTCGCTGATTAATTAAGCAAGGAGACACTCCAGGCAATATATTTCTGGATGTAGGATGAGATGGAGTGAAGGCTACGTCGAAAGTTTAGTGACCTGCTCACCGTCTTATACAAGCTCACTTATTCCTTTGCAGTGTGCTGCCTAAACGGGTTTCATTGTGCTCAAACTCAAGTAAATATCGGCTTATTTGGGGAAATTGCCGCCCCAATCACTTTCAGAGTATTAGGCATGCTTATTTAAAGTCCAATCAGAAAGTTCCACTTCTGCCCAGCATTTAAAGTCTATTTGCTAATTTACCTTAGAGCAGCATTTGAATACCAAAATACTCATTTGTTTTAATTAAAACAACCAGGAAACAAAACAAAACAAAACAAAACCTTACTTTCCAAGGGCAAAGCATTCCAGTTTTATAGATGAATCCTTTGCAGCTTGAATAGTTTCAGGAAAATGCACTTCAATCTTTGGTTCATATTCCCCCATCACACCTGTTAAATACCAAAAGAGCTAGCAGCATTTCTAGAGAATAGAAGTTTCCTATGAAGCAAATGCTTTATTTACCAAAATCTGATTATTCTGTTGTTCAATTAACAATATTTTTCTATACTATAATGAGTGACAGAGGGCAAGGAAACCTCATGATGCTATTTAAGGAATTAGTTTGTTCCTCTCTCCCCTAAAAAATAAATATTTAAGGTATATCAAAGTATCAGAATAGAGGCATTCCAAATTTCCCTATATTCCACAACAGCATCTTAAAAAGAATTAGTATTTCCAATTAATAACTGAATATACCCAGCTTTAAAATGCTTCTGAGTTATCGAGCAAGTTTCTTCTCTAGAGATTTCTTGGATCTTTCACCCATTCACAGAACTCATGGGTCAGATCTGCTTAGGAATAAAGAAGTTTTTAGCTAACACTGTGTTATAGATCTGATACAGCACCTCAATCCAAAATATCGGTACTTTTGCAGCAAAACCTTTGAAGTAAGTAGTTGGGATAAATAAAGACATAAATATTCTTATGTCAGTTTATTAAGGTTTTACCACTAAATGAGTTTACTGTACCCGTATAAAAATTTATTTTAATAATTTAAAAATTTTCAAAAGGAATTATGGATACGGGCTAAGATAAGACTAAGACAGTAGTCTAAGGTATTGTAAATATGCTAGCTACCAGAAAAGTTGGAAAAAGTAGAAATGTATCTCCAGGCTATCCTCGTTAACTTGATTAATTTAATCAACAACAAACTGTTGTTTAAAATGTTTAAATTTCTTTAAAACATCTTTAAAAATGTTGAATTTCTTTTATTTTTACTTATATACCAAACACCAGAATAATACATTCCTAACATAAATGATGTATTGGTTGCCAGTACAAGTGCACAAAAAAGTGAAATTTACAAAATACATATAAAATGAAAATACCTCATTTTTAAGACCTTAATCATTCCAAACATTCAAAGAGGCTCTGGTTGAGGAGGTCAAGAGTATTACTTCATTCAACTAAACTGGTAAACTTTATGTTTTCTATTTCTTTGACATCTGATATTTCTTGAGTGACTACTTTTAGAAGAGTTTTTTTTTTTTTTATTATGTATGATGCTTCTGGTCATTTTTTACCATAAATGTGTTTAAAAGAATAGAGGAGATGGAAGAATGAAGGAATTAAGAAGAGATAAAGAGGAAACTAAGAGTAGATGGGGGAAGAAAGGAAAATATGGTAGTGTTTCTATGCATATTAGTGGCTCATGAGCTCTTGCAATCATGAAGAGAGTACTCACTGAAGGGGAGAAATTGGACTTATGAATAAATCTAGTGGTTGCTGAATTCTGAATTAAGACCGTGAAAATATATTTGAATGGTTAGTGATTATAAAAGCTCTGTCATAAGTACTCCCTCTAAGGAGCTAGTTCCATGATTCTTTAGCCATCATTAACATTGTATTCCTACTTTTCTTAAGCTCCTTAGAGAGGAGAAAAACTCTATGCAGTGTTACACTTCAAGTCCAGAATCTGATCACAAAATGCATCAACAGATTTTCCATCTTTACATTTCCCACTGTGAATATGTAATTAAAGAATCAACTAGAGGATTTTTCTACTTCAGTGACTTCCTTAGGTTTTCTAACTCTCTAAATCTTGTACCAGCTTGACTAAACTACAAAACTCATCAAAGACCAATCTGAATTATGTTCCTTGGAGGAATATAATTAGTACGAATCTTGTGTTGCATTTTTCTTTGGAATGCTCATAATTAATGTTGACTTGATTTACTTTCCTTGGATCTGAATCGTTTACCTGCCTTGCCAACCAGGAAAATAAAGGGTGAACAAAAGATACAAATACAGAAAAGAAGGAGACATTAAAGAGAAGCTGTGTCATATGTCCATTGAAAATATATTAATTCAGTCAATAAGTTTGGCAGCACCCACACATGTCTATACACCTGCCTACTCTCCCAAACAAACATTGTTTTTTTAAACAAAATACTTCTTAAGCAAAGAAAAGATGATCCGTTCCAATGCCAGAGAAGAAATGGCACAGTATACCCAGAATCATCTATACTGTGCTATGTGGATAAATTATATAGTTTTCTATTATTTTTTGTGATTTTCATCATATTGTGAATTAAACCTCACCTCATACATGATATGGTTCCACTGAACCAGAGGGAAGCAGAAAGCTCTACAGATCTCCCCAGGCTTCAAGATCCACAGATAAAGTATATCCCTAAGATAACTCATCATCTTACCATCAGTACGCTGCACTAATGGAGTGGGTGGTCCTTGAACACTTCGCTGGGCTTCTTTGTTTGTTATGTAGCAAGTGTAGTTGCCAACATCTGATGGCTCCACTTTGGCAATGTACAAGTTTCCTGTCTCTTGTGAGACAAACCGCCTGTTGTCCTCTTGGACATATAAGGGGTTATCATTGAAAGTCCACGCATAAGATAAACCTAGAAAACAGAAAAAATAAGTATTATCCTTACTGTATTCATTCTTACCTGAAAGTTCTGTGCCCTACTTCTCCATAAGTAGAATACGATTTTACCCCTGTTTGTCCAGTTTATGCCTGTTGTCCTGCTGTAATTGTCATATTCCCTTATAGTTAAATATATCCCAATTTGGATGATATAGTCTCCCTATCTATCACTAGCTTTCTGTAATTAAGGATGTGGTGATAGGATGTCAAGGGAATAAGTGAATGAACTTATTAAGAAAAGCTATAAGATATAAAATACTAAGGACTTAAAATACACACTGATTTTCTCCAGCAATGCTTGTGTTGAAGCAGTGTTTCTCAATTTGTAGTCAGAAGGATGCCCGCATTAATCATGTTTAGGTGTACTTGCTAAAAATTTAACTTCAAGGTGTAAGTTCAAGGACTCTACCACTGATCTTGGAATTCATTCATTCCATCATTCAATCATCACATAATTTCTGAACACCTATTTTGTGACCATTTTCGGACTTAGAATACAGCAAAGTAAAGCCTATGCCGTATAAAGCTTAACCAGTTAAACTAGTTACAACTAGTGTGGATAATGTCAATGTGGGATGATATGTGCTTTGACAGAAGCATTGTAGGGAGCCCATAGAAGGAAGCTAGAATGATCTGTGGTCAGAAAATTCTTCTGAAAAGAATTCCATGTTAGGGACTTCCCTGGCGGTCCAGTGGTTAGGACATTGCCTTCCAATGCAGAGGGTGCGGGTTCGATCCCTGGTGAGGAAGCTAAGATCCCACATGCCTTGCGGTCAAAGGACCAAAACATAAAAGCAGAAGCAATGTTGTAACAGGTTCAATATAGACTTTAAAAATGGTCCATTCATCTGTCGATGAATGGCACAAGGAGATCAGCTCAGTGTCCACCTAGAGGGGTGGGATAGGGAGGGCGGGAGGGAGACGCAAGAGGGAGGGGATATGGGGATAAATGTATATGTATAGCTGATTCACTTTGTTATACAGCAGAAACTAACACACCATTGTACAGCAATTATACTCCAATAAAGATGTTAAAAAAAATGGTGCACGTTAAAAATATCTTTAAAAAAAAAATTTCCATGTTCAAACCAGAAGGATGATTGGGAGCTATCCAAGCAGCAGATGAGCAGCCAGACATTGCTCAGAGAATAAAAGCTTGAAGATGAAAAAGAACATATCACTTTTGCTGAACATCAATCAATCTATCTCTGGAAATCTTATATATAAATATGAATATAAATATATAGAGACATATATAATTGATATAATGAACATACTATGAAATCCACAGATCCTAAGTGTTCAGTCCAATTAGTTTTAACAATCTAAATCCTAGGAAACCACCAACCCCAAATAAAATATGGAACATTTCCATCTCTTCAGAAATTTTCTTATGTCCCTTCTGGTCAATCTCTACCATTGTAACAACTACCTGATTTCTATCATCATAGATTATTTCTGCCAGTATTGGAATTTCATAAAAATGTAATCAAGGAGAATGTACTTTTTTTTTTTCAATTTTTATTTTATATTGGAGTATAGTTGATTAACAATGTCATGTTAGTTTCAGGTGTGCAGCAAAGTGATTCAGTTATGCATATACATGTAGCTATTCTTTTCAAATTCTTTTCTCATTTAGGTTATTACAGAGTATTGAGCAGAGCTCCCTGTGCTATACAGTAGGTCCTTGTTGGTTATCAATTTTAAATATAGCAGTGTGTACATGTCAATCCCAAACTCCCAATATACTGTTTTGTGTCTGGTTTCTTGAACATATTTTAATGTTCCCCTATGTAGTTGTGACTACCAGTACTTCTTTCCTTTTTATTGCTGAGTGGGATTCCATTCTATGAATATACCAAAATGTGTTTGGCTGCTTTCTTCTTGAAAAACATATGAATTATTTCCATCTCGGGACCATTGTATATTAGGTTGAAATAAACGTTCTTTTCTAAAACTATCTGTGGACTTTTTATTTTTCTTCATTAAGTTCTTAGGAGTGAGCCATAGGATAGATGCATGTTTTACTTTATAAAAAACTACAGAAGAACTTTCCAAAGTTGTATCGGTTGATATCTCCATCAGCAATATATGAAAGTTAGAGTTGTTCTAAATTTTTGTAAAAAATACATGTTGTCATTTTTTATTTTAGCCAGATATCTTTGAGCAAAGGAAAATATTCTCATGGATTAAGGTTTTATAAGTGTGGTACTATATGAAGGTTAAAAAGTATACGTATTGTGGAAACTAGGTAGAACTGAACTTATGTCTAGGAAAGTGGAAGAATATAAATGGTTCAAAAATGACCCCTCCCCCCTAATAAGTGGAAGGTATAGGTGCTGGGGGTGAAAAGGGGGATATACTAGTTATGGTTAAAGTATCTTCACCTCTAGATGAATTTGGACATCACACGCTTAGAAATCACAGCTCATAGGAGAGCACCTGAAGCAACTAGGGGCCTCTTGTCCAGACAGAAGTTGCAGGTCATATCTGTTATCTGCACTTATATTAAAACTGGTGCAGAAGCAAGACATGGTAGAGACCAAAAAACAAGGCTAATTATTTCTGGTGTGATCTAGCAGTCTTTTCCAGATAGAAGCAGACCACCTGAAACATTCTTCACTAGTCGTACTGATTTAAAATTGTCTAAAGGATGAGGAAACAATACAGATTGACAGCTATTCTGACCTTAAACGTGATCCATATAGAAAAACTTTTGAGAAATTGGGAATATGGGAATTTTGCCATCTTTATCATCCCTTTCACCAAGAAAAAAAGACATAAAGCATTAACAATACACTTAGGGAACCAGATTATTAAAAGAATATAAGAAAGGAGGATAGGAAGGAGAAAGAAGAAAAGAGTGGGTGTAACAAGAAAACAGACTAATAGTGAGGAGGAACTAAATCAAATCAAATCATCTATTATATGTTAAATTATATATATTCTATATAATAGTATATTAAATTCTGACAACAATTCATAAATGATTTCAACAAAAATAAATTCATCTATACAGCCAGAACTCTGATATCATTCTCAGGAGTGAAGAAGATACAAGGGAAATATATGACACAGGGGAAGAACAGCAACAAAAATGTCACTAAAGTATGAAATGTGCAAATGCACAAAGTGGCATTAAACCTATAAAAGTGGTGTTCAGGAAGAAAAAAATTCAAGACGCATCATTATATGAAAAGCATGTTGTAAATCAAGATGTTTAGTATGATCCCATTAAGAGTTATGTATCTGTGTGTGAGAACTTGTGTGTATATGTATGTATGTGTGTGTTCACATAAATTATTACATTAAGAAACCTAAGAATGTATATAGTGGTTTTCTCAGGGTAAGGAGAAGGAATACCATAGGTTTTCACTCTCTGCATAATGTGTTTTGCCATATTAGAGTTTTTAATTACTATGTAATATTTGTGTAAATGGGAAAAAGAAGCAACGGGATGAAAATAGTATCAGGAAAGCTAAACACTAGAATGAAGCAGTGTTTTTACAACTTCTAAGTTTTTATGACTTATAAAAAATATGATGGATAATATTTTTTATTCTTACTCTGAACCGTTAAGACTGGAGTATTATGTTTTATTCAGAGCACATTAGGAAGCTTGTTAACGTACAGATAGCTAATCCTCCTCCTAGCGATTTGATTTATTAATATCTGAGTAAAATACCATGGAATCTGTTTTCAACACCCTACAAATGTCTCGTGGTTGAACTGTAATATTATGTTCAGAGCACCCGCTATTGAGAGGAAATTAAAAATCTCAAGTATATCAAGAGAGAGAGAAGCAAAACATAGCAAAGGCCAGAAGTTAGGACACCAAAGAAAGTGATAATTGACCCTTGAGGGGGAAAATGGGAAGAATAATTGAACTGCCTTCATAGGTCGAATTGCTGTTGTGTTCATAAAGGGCGAAATGAAGCCTTCTCCATTGATATCCAGAAGGCAAAAGTAGAACTTGTGGCTGTTGAAGGTTACAGAATGCTGTTTGACTGTATTAAGATACAGTGAAGACCAGTGCAAACTTTAGAGCTATACCAGCAGAAGATATATGAGATAACAAGTTTTCTATCATGAGAGGTGACCAAGCAGAGAATGGATGAGCATTGCTTGAGGTATTGCAAAAAAGATTAATTTTTGCAGTGGGTGGGAGGTTAAATCTGTGTTTCTGTGAATGGTCTTCTCCACCCTCAACATTGCTTCGACTTTTCTAATACTCTATACTTTTAGAAAAACTATGCATAAATACAAGTCGCTTTTTATTTTTTAAAATATACTTTGACATTCTTGTCCTGTTTCCGGGTATTGAATCTTTGTTTTCTTTTTCAAGTCCCTACTGGAGTCGTCTGTCATTTCATATGGTCTCTTGCTTCTGAGTTTCTTTACTGATGTCCTTTGCTGTCTCACTTCTGAGCCTGTTGCTTTGTCTTTACCAAAGAGATGCTCAAAGGGTTTTGTTTGAAACTGGAGAGCCATCTAGATAGCAAAATTTTCTTCGGTATAAAGAGGAGGAAAAAATGTAATTCAGATTTCCCTGTTGTCAGTGACTCCTCATCTTTCGAACCTTCTATGGAATAAAGACAAATCTTGAGCAAATTCCCAGGGCTGTGTTCAGCTTAGGGATCTTTCATCAATACCTCTGTGGGGAGAAAAATAAGCTCTAGCTCTCCGAAATCCAAGGTAACCCCTTTCACTTTGCAGGAATTACAGATTGCCGCTAGTGTCCAAGAAATCTTTGTATTCTTTACCCTGTAATCTTGGGGCCAGAGACTGTAATTTTCATCTCTCCCTTGCTGAATTCATTTTTACCTTAGCTGCTAAAACTTTTCGATCTGTTCCTACATGTGGTGTATCCTTCTTCAATTGTGGAATATTGAGAAGCTGCTCAAAGAATGTGGTTCAGAAATAAGGAGGATTACCTAAGGAATAATTTTTTTAAAAAGCTAAGAAGCACTTTTATTTCATACCTGTTTCATCATTCCCACAGTTTGTTTTGTGAGGCTAATTGGCTGTTGCTAATATGCCTGTCATATATATAGGGGAGGGTACTGGAGCTAGGGGTATAAAAGTAATTTCCCAAAATCATACTGTTAACATGTAGAAAGGGGCAGAACTTGAACCTACATCCTTCTAATGTCAAACCCTTTGTTCGTTCCCTAATACCACCTTTCTTCTTTTCTGTGTATCTACAACTGATCCTCTTTTTCTATGTCAGTATGCTCTTCCTGGCTATTCTTCCTTGCCTTCAGACTTCCAAAACCCCAGCTCCCTGCATACCTGAACCTACTCACATCTAGGACAATTGTTCCTCACCACGCATTCCCTCCCATATCAGTACTGCCTGTCCTGGATTCAGTTTCCTCAGAATGTTGTAGAATAAATGATTAACCCGCTATTCTAAATTACTCCAGTGTACTTATAGCTACTATTAGCAGGGAATAGAACACATTTGCAAAACCTGTAATAAGTAATCCTTCTCTCCAAAAAGTCCTCTCTAGAGAAGAGATTTTAAAACTTCTGTGAGCATCAGAATCACCTGGAGGACTTGGTAAAATGCCAGCTGCTGGGCTCCACTCTGAGTTTCTCATTCAGTATGTCTGGTGTGGAGCCAGAGAATTTGCATTGCTAACAAATTCCCACGGGGTGCTGACACTGGGCAAAGTCTGCTTTGAAAATAACTGCTATTAATGGTAAATCTCAGTGTCCTCTGCGTGATCACACTAGGAAGGATTTGATAGAACAGTGGTCACCTTGTATATTTGCCTTTGGGTGGTGTGTGGGAGGCTTGAGAAAAGGATGTACATCAGTTCATAGATTCATGGAATGTCTGGGATGGGAGGGACCTGAGATTTCTTCCAGCCCAACCTCCTCATTTTACAGGCGAATGAGCAGAAAGGAAGATTGCAGTAGCTCTGAGACTAGAATCCGGGTGTCTTTTGTGCCCCTCTGTGAACTGTTGAAGATGTAAAGCTGCAAGCCCTTCCTGTCACTGTTATTTTTCATCCTGCCCTGCTCCCTTCTCCCCTTAGGCTGACTCTTCCAGTTCATCCAAGCAGCCAGCCTGCAGTGGGGGCTTTTATCTATTTTGTTCCATTATCAGCCACTGCCATGCTGAATTTGTATATTTTTTTAATGAGGAAAGAAGAAAAATACCTTGCAAATTAGAAGCTTAAAATTCTTTCCATTTGGCTTTTCTTAATTAAATGTATAATTCATGAGCCACTTAAGTTGAAACCATTGAATTTTTAAATATTTTCTCCACCATCTATGGCATTTATCTGTTATTGATGATTGTGATATATTCTCCCTATGATGATTCAGCAGGAACACTAGAACTGAATGATAATAGGTCCTCCCTGAACCATTGTCTGTAGTTTCACATTGACACCATCCTCTACAATTATTATTAGAAATGGAAGATCTGCAGTAAGCAATTAAAGACTATCTGCTGCTCTGTCAAGCATACAACAAATCCTGTTTTCCCCAGAGCATGAATATGTTATAACATCTTTTACAGCCCTATATCTTGTACTGTGATATGTAAAATACAAACACAAAAGTTATATGCAAGTATACCCATTATATGGGATGTAATTTTTATTAGAGGGGAAGCATCTCATGTGAAAGAGACCAGTAAAAATAAACACTGACACTGAGAACTTCTGTTGGCCTTGTAGAAAGGATCTCAAAGTTGGTAGCATGTTTCTTGAGGCAGAAAATAAATGAGTAGAAAACAGAATTTGAAGCAGAGTGCTCAGATTTAGTGGCTAAATCCTTTTTTGGAATATTCCAGTATGCGTACAATTTACTGCAAACATTGTGTAGTGCTACAGGGTAAAATGTGACTGGCTCTTAGGTGGTTATGCCAGCTCAGTGGTAAAGACCTAATCCAAGAAGAATAATTCCTATTCTGGGTTGAGGTCACTGATATTGGTGCTGAGCAAGTTTATGATGGAAGCCAGAAAACTGCCCCAACACCTTTATAACCACTCCTATTTGAGCTCGCATTTGTTCCATAATTACTTCTTGACCACCTAGATTTTATTCAATACCTTTTGATCTACAGCACGTCCTGTTTGGAATCATGGAGATCGCTGCCTTTGTGGCCTACAGACAGACAATCACTAAGTAAAGGCCCTCAGAGTTCCTATGATTGCTAGGTTCCAGTGAATTCTAGGACAGCATCTGTACTGGCAAATCCTTTCTGAAGAAGGAATTAAAACCTAGCCAGCTTCTGAATAAACTTCAGGGAATCCTCCAATTCTAGGGAAGCCTGGGCAAGTCATGGGGAATAATACATAAGGATTAGACTTCCTCTTTCCTCTTCAATTTCCATCCTCAAGGGTGAGCTTAATAGAGTGAATGTAAGAGATGGGCTAAACGAGTGCTTCTCAACCAAGTGTGATTTTGCCCACCTGGGGATATTTGTCAATGTCTAGAGCCATTTTCATACTCAAAATTGGGAGAGGGGGTGCTACTGGCATTAAGTGGGTACAGGCCAAAGGTGCTGCTAAACATGTTAACAATGCACAGGACAAACGCTGTAACACAGAATTATCTCATCCTAAATTGTCAGTAGTACTGATACTGAAAAACCCTGGGCTATTCAGATGGTAACAGGCTGTAACATGAGTTCCGTTCAATATGCTGAAAAGTAAGGAAAACATTCTTCCTGGGAATAAATGAGATTCTGAATGTGGAGAGAGCGGGTGTGCAGCAAGCGACCTAGAAGAATAAATTGGATTTTTGGTCCTACATGCAGTGGGAGAGCCATAATCTTTCTGGTTCTCATACTCTACACTAATTTTAGGAAAATCAATCCACCTCTCTGGATGGTGTTTACATATTCTCCAACAGAGTTCAGAACACTTGCTATCTCTTTATACTTTATGCAGTAATTATTAAGTGTCTGCTGTGGCCAGGTTATGCCTGACAAAATTAGGCAGTAGAATAGATGCAGTGGTATTTAGATAGGATCCCTTGAACTCCAGAGACATGATCTTGGCCAAGTTAACAGTAACCTCTTTAACACAGTTACTCAATTTGTAAATTGGAGAAATTTTTCTTGAAAGTGTTACCTGAGTCGAGGTATGCCAGATGCTGAGCTGAACGCCCAGTGTATAGTCGGCACTCATTATCTTTCCAATCATATGGTGTTAAATACTATTTACATATGATAACTTCCAAATTTGGTTCTTCAAACCTTTCTTCCTAGATACATCAATTCAGCTGTGTACTTGAAATTTTCTCTCTGAAGTTAGATATTTGAAAATTAATGTGTTTTATAATAAATTCCTGATTTCCCCCCATCCCAAAACCTGCTCCCCCTTTATTGGCCTCATCCGTGTACGTGGAACTGCATTCTTCCAGCTGCTCTGCCTAAAGACCTTGGAGTTATCTTTTACTCCCCTCTTTTTCTTACAATCTACATTTAATCTTTCAGGAAGTTATTTCAGCTATACCCTCTAAATATATCCTGAATATGGCAACTTATCCACCTGTCCACTGCTATCATCCTGGCTTAAGCCACCATTAACTGTAACCTGAATCACTGTAATCACCTTTTAACTGCTTATATTGTTGCCCCTTGATGGTCTGTTCTCCAGAAAAAACTATTAAAACTGAAAGAGAAAGCATGTCTTTCTTCTGCTCACTATCATGCTTTGCGTTCTAATCTCACTCACAGGAAACTCCAAAGGCTGTAAAATATCTTGAAAGTAGTGCTTCCACCCTCATCCACTCTCCTGTTTGCTCACCCTTCATCATCCACACGGGCCTCACTACTGTTCTTCCAACATGCCAGACACAGTCCTACCACAGGTCCGTTGCACATGCTGCTCCTACTCCCCAAACTGCCTTTTCTCAGTGTCTCACTCACTCCTTTAGTTCTCTTCGCAAATGTCAATGAAGGCTTCTTTGACCTCTGAGTAGACAACAGCCACACCCATCATTCCATACCCCCTTTATTTTTCTCCCTAGCTTTTATCACCATCTGCCATACTTATATTTTTTATTATATTTGTTTACGGTTAAGATTCATGGAGTGAAGGACTTTGTTGCTTTGTTCTCCACCATATCCCTAAAACTCAGTAAAATGAGTGGCACTTAGTAAGTACACAATAAATATTTGCTGAGCGAATATATAATAGAAGGTCAATAATGATGGTTATCATCACTATTATTATTATTATGCTAACGAGCAGCTGTTGGGCCTATCTGCCTAAATATTTTACACATTCAAGCAACATTCAAAAGTAATATTGTCACTGCCAATTTGGCCTACCCATTAAGACAACACCAGTGTAATTTACTCCAGAAACAGGAAAAAAAAACAACAAACTAATTGGGAAGAAGGAGATATGAAAGTTTAGCACGTTTTCTCAATAGTTATCCTCTTTATTCTCTAACACAATTTTGAGCCTTGCTGGGAACGATTGTCAATTTAAGTTGAATTGTCAACATTTTTATTGACTTAAATACAAATGCTGGGCTCAAACAACAGTGCTATCTTTCTACTACAGACATAGATTCTCCAAAGTACTGGCATAAATTCAATTGTTCTACAAACCTAAAAGTTGTATCTGAGGAGAGAATGGAACATTTCCTCTAAAACAAATTTTAAACCTACGATATTTATGAGCCCAGGATTGAGTTTTATATTCAGACAATAAAGGGAAAGAATGTGCTTTACTTTCAATATGGTGGAACTATTATTTCACAGTGAAGGTGATTTTAATTGTTTTAGACAACATGTATCATTTCTACACTGTCATTTTTAAACAAAATTTCACATGAGGCCAGGCTCATTCACTGTACTCATGAAGATCTATTGACTGCTTATTTTCATATTCATCCAATAGCTTTGGCTTCAAGCGTTTTACGTTCATTTCAAAAATTTAGAGGAAACTGTGCTTTTAGTCCTTTTGCAGATGACTTATGCAAAATCATTGTTACAAGTGACTGAGGCTCTTAACAAAAGCTCACTCTTGAGGTGAGTGAGAACTCAAGGTGCAAGGACCTCTCTGAATAACAGTTCAAAGTCCACCTCAAGGCTGTGACCCCTCCCCCACATGAATTAGTAAAATAAATATTCTATTGGTTCTTTCCCTCACATGAACCTGTGTTTAGAGGAATGACCTTAGAACCCTCCAGAGACATAGTGGAGGAAAGAAAAGGGTTTTATTTAGCTGACGCTCCAAATTTTAGTTCTGCCGAGCACCAAGAAGCTAAGTAGGAGAATTGTATTTTTCTGAGACAGTTATACAAATTAAGGATAAGAACTATAATAGATAATGGAAGGAACTGTTAGATATTGTGTCAAGATAAGGGAAGTCATGGACGACCAATAGAGGTTAGGAGAAGAAGTGAGGTCTAATGGGAAATGAAATGTTTCAGTCCGATGTGTTCTTTCCACCAAATCTTCAGTACAACTTACATTTCTCTGAAATACTTTGGAGTTATATATTTTTTAGGAGGATGGAAGGAAGGGATGAGTCTGCTTCTGCCAGCATGGATTCAGTCACATTCATGGAGCTTACCTCTAGTGAGGAAGTAGAATTAAGGAAGAAAATACACTTCTCTCCTCAGAGTATAGGGAATGGTTACTGTTTTGTTTCCAAATCTCACATTTCTAAGGGGTACAGCAGAATGTGCCAGTTTTGTGTTCTGGCATTGTTGCCTAGGTTGCTTTTCTTTTCCACTGTGGGTACGTTTCTCCTAGAATAACCTTTATCTATAAATCGCCCCTTCCTAGATGAGTAGCACGTCTGCAGTTGTGGTTGCCCTAAAAATTGTGTAGGAAGCATCCACAAGAATGCCTACTCTGGACTCAGATCTCCTTTGGTTTTTTGAAAGAAAGGATGTCCATATAACAGCACCTGTTCAGTTTGGTTTATGCCAGTTACTCTATGTCATTGAGTTGTGACCAATCATTTCTGTGGGAAATCTGTTTACACACATTTTTTCTTTTGTTTTGTTCCTGGAGCTATTCTTTGCTGGGTAAATTTATAGGATTCAGCCTAGTTGATAATTTTTCCTACTCTCCTGTAGGTGTTTTTTTTTTTTTTTAATATTATAAAACACACTGAAATGTATTTGATAGGCCTTGTTAAGAAAAGAATTTGCAAGTTTTTTGTGAATACACTAGAGAGAAAGCACAAAGAATTCAGGATGTTCTGATAATATAACGTTTAATATGATGTCTCCCTTGTTACTGAGCAACTTGAGGGATTCACTGCTGCTGACCAGGTACATAGAGAAAGGCAACATAACCAAATTGTCCAAAAAATGATGTAAAAATTTCAGCCCTAATGGTCTTCTATCGCTATGGAATCTGTAGCACTTTTCTTTATGAGAAGCTTTATTGATATCTACAGTGTATCTTTGCTTTTCACACACCGGATGTAAAAGCAATTTGGCCATGCCAACATTTGCTCTATCCTGCCCTGCTAACCTCATCTGCCCAAATTGGTATATTTCGAAGGCATGTTTTTGTGACTGCCAAGTGTGCAAGTAAATATGGAGCCTTTAGAGAGATGGAAATAAGTGAAGGCAAAATTTTTGGAAAGTGTATTATGGTTGACAAAATTCTAAAATAACTGCCATTGACCCCTGCCCACCATCTGGGGTATGATGGGATTAATGAATATGGTGAGATGTCACTTTCATGATTACGTTAGATTAGATGGCACAGTTGACTTGGAAAAAGTGACTTTATCTTTAGTGGAGCTGACCTGTTCAGGTGAGCCCTTACTGGGATGGGATGCTTCTTGGCTAGAGAGATTTGAAGTATTAGAGGGAACTGATGCAAAGGAGGTTCTGAAAACGGAGAGGCATGTGGCAAGCAGTGTGGGCAGCTTCTAGAAGATGAGAGTGCTCTTGACAGCTGGCCAAAAAGGAAATGGGGATCTCAGACCTACAACGTACGGAGCTGAATTCAGGCAATTGCCTGAATGAGCTTAGAAGTGGGTTCTTCCTCAGACTCTCCAGAAAAGAAGTCATCTGGTTATGACACTGATCATAGATACACACGAAATCTAAGGACAAATTACAAAGACAGACAAAGATAGACCATGTCTGTCTCTAGAGTCAGCCCACTTTAAACCAGCTGTCCATTAATCCAATTTAAAGGTTATCTGATGAATATATTTCTCTTCTTTCTTGAGGTCTTTCCTGGTACAATTCACCTTCACAAGAAGGTGAGGCAGGAAAAAGAAGAATAAAGAATTGTTTTAATGAACCAGTTAAAGACACTCTCAGGGCTCTTAGCAGACCTGAAGGTGTAAGATTCTTGAAACTAATAAACAACTTGAGGTTTAAGAATTAACTATAGAGTCTTCTATCTGTAGGCATTTTTTGAAGTCAGAAAGTCCTGGGTTGGAATCTTGCCTTTATTTACTAATTGAAAACCGATTTACTTAGTCTGAGTCTCAATTTCCTCATTTTAAAATTATTATTATTAACGTATATGTATAGCTGATTCACTTTGGTATAAAGCAGAAACTAACACACCATTGTAAAGCAATTATACTCCAATAAAGATGTTAAATAGATAAATAAATAAATAAAATAAAAATTAAAAAAATATTGGAATAGTGGGAATGAGAAAATAAATGGAAGGTCTTATAGTGCTTGCCGATGGTAACAACTCAACAACTGGTAGCTCTTAATACTGTTATTAATACTTTATTGCATTAATTTAATGAATTAATTACTTTATTAATACTTTAATGAATGAATGACTATTTGTATAATTGGAGCAAAAGGTATCTGTTAATATTCCCCTCAGTTTTGATCTGAGAGAGCAATAAACGACAAAAGAACAGTATTCCAGCATTCCTTCCTTTGTAGAGTGGAGGAAGCCATGACTCTCAGGAAGGAAATTCTTGTAATACCTAGATGAAGTCAATATTGACAAATACCTTTGGAATCCTGCTAAAATATTTCATATTACATAATCGAATTTGTTATCAGGCAAGTTTGTCATAATTTGCATGCAACAGGGATGCATTATTCAGTTATGACAATCTTAATTTAAGGCAGGTTTTGTATATCTGTTATTTTGTCTTATGGCATTAAGCAGAAAGACACTGTTATAATGAAGGACTTATATGCTTTAAAAGATCAACATATACTTCTTCATTGGTAGGTGGCAAGGTGACAAGGGAAAGCTTCTCCTAGTTGATGGCCTTTTTAAAATATATGACACTCATTTAGAAGTATTCTGCATGTCTGTTATTCTTATTTAGAGTAAACAAATGTAAAAATAGTCTTCGATTCTGTCAAGTCTCTTTGACCAATCTCAGAGTATAAAATGACACAGACTGACAGCACAAACGAACATGATTTGCATGTCTTGTCATCTTATATTATGGTACTGGAAAATAATTTTCCTATTATTAAAAAACAAACATCAAAAAAAAATCACATTTTTGTGTGCTCTTATTTTATCTCAGCATTGAAAGTTTTGTAACTCTTCCCTAATATTTCAGGTGAGCATAGTGACATACCAGTCTGTAATAATATTGAATAAAAGTATTGTTAACTTCCAGTTCGTTTTTTTTTTCTTTCTTTTTGTGTCAGCATTTCACAAGGTTGTATAAAAATGAAAGTAATGGTAAAAATATTTTCAACTTTTTAAAGGATCATAAAAAAGATTTGGTTTAATATTAGAAGAAAAGTTGCTTTCATTTTATTTTTAAATATTTGTCTGTGTGTTTCCAAAACTCCTCCCATTCCAAAGTGAAGATCAACTATAACAGAGGCAGTGGTGGTAAAGAGCTGCCCAGGGTCTGGGACCCAGTTTGCCTGGATTTGGAGCTTGGCTTCACTGCCTACCAGCTGCATGACATTGGACCAAGTACTTAACCTCTCTGTACCTTAGTGTTCTCATCTGTAAAATAATAATCATTATAGTATCTCCCTCGAGTAGTAGTTGTTGTACAGAGTTAAAAGTTAATACATGTAAAGTATTTAGGTGTGTACTATGTAAGCACTTGCTATTGTTATTAAGCTAACTACAATATAGTCAGTATGGTATCGGATTATACTAAATGAAATGACTTTATGGATATTTTTACACTGAATCCTCGCAGGATCACAGTTGGTTGAGAATCTACCAAATTGTACCAAACCGTACAGAATTTGAGAAAATGCAGCCCCAAGGGCTTGCAGATCAGTGGGTGGTTTAGATCCCTGGCAACAGGTTAATTCACTGGCTAATCCAGATTCTTCCAAAGTAAAGAGTGGCATTTATTGCTTGATTTTCACCATTGCTATGAGATATTCTGATTCAGAGCCATCCAACATTTGCTTCCAATTAGGGGGTAACTTTCCTCTTCCAATAATTAAGGTGAGGTCACCAGAATGAGTGTTGGCATTCGCTTCTCCATAGAGCCCGATAATAAAAATAAAATTACAATCTTAGCTTTCTTTTTTAAATAAAACACTAGCCATTAAACTAATTGATTTACATTCATTTAACATTCACAACAGTACTATAATATAGGTATTAGTGTCTCCACTTTACAGGTGAGGAAACTAAGCCTAAAAAGGTTAAACAAATTGCCCTTTGTCATGCAGGATGACAGGCAGCAGATTAACAGCTGTGGTGGTTTCACTGCAAAGCCCCATTTCTCACACGTGTGTACAGAGCCATCCTGCGTCTCCTTAAGGGCATACCTGTTGAGTGGCTGATTGAATAAATATCTTTAAAAGAAAAGATTTGGATTAGGACTGTTGGGATGCAGCAAGATAAGTCTGAACCTTCCTGGTCCCTTAAATTTGATGAAGGTCTACCATTGGCTCTAAGAACTGAAGTGCCTATTTTGTTCCCTGAGTGGCCGCCTGAATTGTGTGCCTCAAAATAGCCCCACCATACCTCCAAAGTGTGGCGGTGGACCACAGAGAAGCACCACACCTTGACCTTCTCGGACGGACACTGTGCTTCTTGTTTTGGTTTCAAAGTCTTCAATATCTTGAAAAACAAAGAAAAGCAAGTTTAGAACTCGTTATTTTACCGAGAAAAATTTTTAGAAGAAAAACTTATTGTTAACAGTAATGAACACTCACACTTCTCTGACCAGAAGTTTTAGTTGATGGTCAATTGCTGTACCCTGGTTATATTTCTCAGAATTTCGTCTTTCCTTCTTTTATTTTAATGCAGTTAAACAGAGTATATGATAAAGACATTTGTTAACAAAACTCACTTTTTGTTTACTTTTATTCTCCCAGGCAGCCTGTAGCCCGATAGGAAATCTTTTAAACCCAGCACGTATTTACTTTTCCTTGCCAAGGAAGGTGTGATTTAAAAAAGGTATGTGGCAAATGTGCTGCAGTCTTCTAGCATCTAAGCTGAATGGTAACCGTTTTGATGTGGGGATGAAGTCTGTGAGAAATTAGCATGGAATGTTGTGAGGCACAGAGTTTTATGTGATTGAACCAATGAGAAGAAAGGTGTATTTTCTAATTTCTGTTGATTTACTCCTTCACAAAGCAGCTTCACGGTCTTTTATGAAGTGTTGTAATTTCCTACAACACCAAAGAATCATAGATATTCAGTGCTGGAAGACAGCTTACTAGCTATCTTGATAACCTATCCATCTGAGCTGGAAATCATTCAACATTCCTAGAAATGGTCACCCAGCCTCCAGGAAAGGCTAATGTCTGAACCTTAGTTTCTTCACCTGTAAAATCCCTTTTATTCATTCATTCATTCAATCAGTCATTCAGTGATTTAAAAATTTTGTATTAAACCCCTACTAAAAGACAGGAAGGGTATTTAAGGGCAGAAGATATATTGGTAAATAAAGCAGACTTGTACCTTGCCCTTATTGTGCTTACTAAAAGGAAAAGTAGAAGGCCAATTAAAAAACGTGTGTGTGTGTGTGTGTGTGTGTATAAAATATACACATCGCGATAAGTGTCATGAGGTACAGACTGCTAGTTGTCTACCAAAATCTACTCTCCCTTCTTCCATAGTAATAGATTTATAGAACAAATACTACACTTTTCTAACCAAAAGATACATTTCCCAAACATCTTTGCAGCAAATAGAGTAAGCAGAAACTTCTCACATATTGTGAAACTTACACCTATTACGTTTGAGAGGAAATATCCAAAAAATTTAATGTTCTCCACCTACCCACCCAATATCACTACCATCTAGATGGCCAATGACATGAAAATATTGAAGGTAAAAGACCACTAGCCTGGGTGCTTGAGTGACTGCATGGAGCAGAAGCACAGCTGATCTTGACCACCTACTTTGCATTATTATATTAGATATTGGTAAATTTCTATCTTGTTTCAGGTATTTTGGGGGGCAGGAGTATTATAAGTTTAATAACTCTTATATATGCTCTACTTTTAATAATGAAAATATTTGCCCAAGATGGACTTGGCTTCTTCCCACCTAAATCTCTTCCCCTTCCTCTTCAGCTAATGTGCCTCATTAGCCTTACATCTGATTAGGATCTAGAGTGCCTTGTACATTACATTTCCTCTAGAGGATTTTTAAACGAATATTCCCTCTTTCTTCTTTGGCCATAGAAAGACTAAATCAGCCTACATATGTTGGTACCATTGATGTGAATTATTGCCCTGACTTGGGTTTGCATCATTTTACACGTGACTCATTAAGAATCAGGCTAACAAACTGAATTTAAAACCAAAAATCAATATATTGATTGTTTCTATTTCGAGCAGTAATAACAGGTGAGGATTTTAAGGGGGTTTTTTCCTTACTATTATCATTGAAAGTTCCCATTAAATTGTCATGACATTTTAATGGTCACGAAAACAAAAACTGTCACAAAGGAGTAGTGAGAAATTGAATGAGTGTATGAAATTAACAAGCTTTCAAATAAATTCCGTGTGTCACATTGTCAGTGTTCCACGCTCACAGTAACATCAATCGTGTTTTCAGTGTTAATCAGAAGTCATTATAACACACTGTTGTTAAGACTATGGGTACTTTAATATATTCTGTGTTCACTTCCACTTAAATAGTATCCACTTGTAACATAATTTCTCTATGCCTTATGATTACAATGGGGTTTCTATTAGCTGACATGAAAGGAAATCAGCCTCTTTCAAAAGTCACCCAAGCTCTGTTAGCAATCAAAACACAGTCATTTGAAAATAATACTAGTTCACAGGTTTTAATTAATAATTCAGATTTTAAAACTGTTTAATAGCACACAGATCATAGACATGATCTAGTTTTGCTTTATTTAAATTAAGTGAATTTAAGTACCATTTCATGTGAATGTACTTTGAACAAGATCTGTTTTAAGTATCCAACCTGTATTTCAAGTACCTTTCTGCTAACCAGAAACATAATTCAGATTATTTTGAAGCAAGGTTCACTGAAGGTAGCCATACATGCATTCAGTGAAATTTTCTTTGCTCTGTAAGACCTTTAAAAACTCCAGATTTATTCTTCTTTAAGGAGAGGCCAGAGACAACCACCTTTTCCTATTTTTGTCCTATCCATTTTTTGCTTAAGAGAAAAATAGCTTAGTATGAGTCGTTCCCTGAGTGTCAAATTCTATAATATTTGGAGAAATTCCCATAAACCAGAAAGGTGACCTGCCCAGGATGTCCTTGTGCCCAAGGTACAAGTCCTGCCGTGCTGGTTGCTATTAAAGACCCCAGTCGTCGAGGTTGCTCTCATTAAGCCATTCTGATGACCAGGGCTTATTGGATCCTGTGGTTTTATTGCTGGTTTTGGAGGAAGCATTTGGCAGGAGCATAAGCAAAAATGCATTCACAAACAAGGCTCTGTTCCAAAGGCCAGCAGGAAGTGCCTGAGAATGGCTCATAAAATGAGCTTTAAAGAATTACTGGGCCATTTGCTCTCTCCTGGAGCAACCAAGGTGCAGTGGAGGGAAAAGGGTCACCAAAATGTATTTAAAATTAAGTCCAAGCAATGCTAAGTATTGCAACGCCTAATTGTAAAGAGAATACATCTTTGCAGCCACCACTTGTAGGAATGAATCTCAGCCCAATTAAAGCGAGAAAACTGTGTATTTGCTGCCAAGGCCTGAGGATCACAATCAGAGGATGTGCTTGGCGGTGCCAGCCCCTGTCACAGAAGGAGGCTAGTGGTTTGCCAACTCTCATAAACTCGGAGGAAGGCTGTGGGTACCCAGAGTTTATTGATCCCGACCAAGAGAACAGCACCCGAAAAGATAGGGATAGGAAAAAATATTCACCAGGAAAAGGTCCATGCTTCAAGCAGGACATAGTGTAGTTGAGTTGGCCAAAGTAAAAATTATACTATTAATTGGATCTTTCTCCTTTTGCTGTGCATGAATTATTTTGTTTTAGTGTTCTAAATCTTCTTTATTTTTCTTTCTTTCTTTCATATATCAAGAATAACTACTAAGTGCCAGACACTCAGTGAAGCAGTTTCATTGAATCTTCATGATGATCCTGGAATATAGGTACCAACGTCACATTCATTTCACAGAGGAGGATACTGAGGTTCAAATAGGATTAGCAACTTACTGAAGACCGTACGGTTTCTATTCATCAAGACAGAACTGAAAAGGAGATAGTCTGGTTCCAGGGCTCACATTCTCAAACACCAGGTTATTCTGCTTTCCAGATGTTGACTGAGGTCTCCCTGCCACTTACAGCATATAAAATGGCATAAACTGCCATTCCATTTTCAAACAAACACAAAAGCTCAATGCCTTTCCACAGGGTTCTGCAGATTGCTGGGGTGGGGTGGGGAGTGCTATATTGCTAGGTGTTACAAATAGCTCCCTTTCTAATATCCTTGCTCCTCTGAATCCTTGTTTTTTTTTTTTCCCTTCAGATGTGGTTCTTGATTTACCTCCACTCTTGTGTCCCTGCAAACAAGGAACTTAGCCCCTTATCTTGACCTTCATACATAGATATACCCCCTCAACACACACACACTCACACTTGAAGCACCACCATTATCATACTTTGTGCTGCTGTTGTCAAGCTTATTGATTTAGTAAGATGTGACCCAAACACCTTAAAATCAAATATTAGGTATTTGATTCTTAAAAGTTCTTTTGCTTACATCTGTTCTCTCTCTCTCTTCTCCAATTTTCCCACTACAGCCCTCTCTTTGAAGAGCAAGGGAAATCAAAATCTTCCCATTTTCCTCTGCAAAAAAGTTCACCTCCCTCCAGCTCCTACTACCAACTCAGAAATTGATGCATCTGCCCTAGTTCACACTGCTTATAGGAAAAGGAAATAAAATTCAATTCCATATATCATGTCTCTAGAGGGCATTTGCTTAACCACCAGGCTTAACTGCCTCTCTAGCTAGAGCTTCACCCAAGGCTTAACTGCCTCTCTAACTAGAGTCTGACCCTAGACACAGGCCATATGATCTGCCCTCAGACCAGAGACAGTGCTCGTTTTCTCTCTTTCCACACCTCAAAAGCAACTTCAATTATGTGTTACTTTGAGGACATTAAATCTGATTTTCAGCTCTAAGATTTCTTTTACCCTGCTCCTGGCTTTCCACCAATCAAGTTTTGTTTCCCCCCTTTGCAAATCCTTCTGAAGAAGTCTCAGCATTGAGATGTGGTGCTGGAGTAAACAAGACCGAGGAGCATGTGTGTGTGTTCACCTTTGTGATGCAGTTCTCACGTTGGAGGTACGTGTTTTGTTTTCACCTATGGCAAAAATATCTTGTTGGAGGAGGAGAAGCTGATACTCTTGCCTAGTGAAAGGGAAATGGTGAAAGATACCAAGAATAATTCTCTAGTTCTGCATTAGTCTTGCAGAATTCCCAGATATAGTATATGCAACTTTTGCAATCAAAGTACTCTTTTTGAATCTTAAGACAAGGTAAGGTAATTCTGATTTCATATCTCCATTAATTTTCCCCTTGGAAGAGGACCACTCATGGAGAATACCAAAATTGTTCATGTTACTATTTCCTGTTTCCTGGTGGTTTTGAATAAGCTGAAGTTCTTGGTACTGTAATTAATTTTCCCAGATCTTTATTAAGTGGCATACAAAAATATCTCTACTTAGACCAGTTTCATTTTCCAGCATCATTTTCAAGATGCGATATACTCAGTTACAGAGTTTGTGATATTACTGTGTTTCCTAGCACAACTCAGTAACATAACATGACATAACCTAATAAAGCACAGTGATATTGTCAAATTCTGTAAAAGAGGCAATAGCTAAGTCTTGATACTGGACATAAATTTGGAATGGTAATATGCAAGCAGGAAGTAAAGAGATATTTTAAGAGATTCTGGTGTCAAATCCATTTACAATCCAAGTTAAAATTCCTCCTTTTGTGGTATAAAAGTATTTTTATAAAAATTCATAAATAAATGGAGAGAAGTGAGTCGTTTCTTGGTTTCCTGAGAATAATGAATCCACTGAAAACCATTTTCTTATGGTGTTTAAGAAAATATATATAGGATAATAGTCGGGAGGGGGGGGGATAGGTTTTTTCTATCAGCCCAGCATCAAGGTTTTCAGAGTGAAAAGCATTTAATAAACACAAGTAAACAAATATGAAATAATTGGTCTATTATAATATACATGTAAGACTGGATTTGAAATTCTATAAATGGACTCATTTGTCTGATTAAGAACAGTGTCAGCTATGACTTAAAAAAAAGATACAAGTTTTAGGCATGACCTGTCCTCTGTCTTGCTTATTAAGTTTGCATATTCCCTATAGTTAAAACTAAATGAGAGAAGCAGAAGTGAAGGATGGAGTGATGCAACTTTGATAGCATAGGATAGACTGGATGTGAGAGGACTGAAGAGTTCAGATCTTCAGTGTTTCTAGAAAGAAAAGAAGCAGTTTAAGTAGGCATGTAAAGATTAAACAACCCACTAATGAATTCCCGACGAGGTTATTAGTGATAGAATGATCAGACTCTGACCAATGATCAGAACGATTAAGAACACAGGTTTAGGATCAGACTGTGTAGGTTCAAATGTTAGCCTCACCGTGCTAGCTGTTGATACAGGGCAGATTAAATATTCTCTATCTCAGTTTTTGGCTCTTTAAAATGAAGCTACAGGGAATTCCCTGGTGGTCCAGTGGTTAGGACTCCACGCTTTCACTACCATAGGCTGGGTTCAATCCCTGGTCGGGGAACTAAGATCCCGCAAGCCTCGCGGCCTAATTAATTAAAATGAAGCTACCAAGAGCACCTGTCTTAGAGGAATAATCATATAATGTCTTTTAAATGTTTAGAAGATGTTAAGTACTAAATAATAATGTTGGGGACTTTGTATTATTAACGATCTACCTACATATCACCAAAAGGAGGTTGTTTAGAATTTTTAAATAGGTTTCATTTTCTATTTTCATCTCAGTCTGATGATGTAACAAAACATATTTTCTTGAAGTCTGTTTATGGAACTCCCTTTTCTGCTCACCCAGTGGCCAGCCCAAATGCTCAGTGAATAAATGAAAAAAAAAAAGGCCTAAAGTCAAATTTTATTCCAAGCACTGCCACATCACATTTCATTTTACTACAGAGAATGTTTCGCCAACTTGACAGGAGTTATTACATGGAGGGTCATTGAACCTCTCTGCCCAGAAAGCTACACAGCCCAGCTGGAGGCAGACGTAACCTCTTGGCCTGGTGTGTGAGTAGCCAGAAAAATCCTAGGCTGCCCTGCTTCTTCTTGGTCTTGGAGTGTGCCTTTTGGCACCTACTCATTTTCCCATCTCTTGTTCTACAGGGAGGATAGTGCCAGTACCTTTTTAGTCAATTATCTCTAAAGAGATTTCTTAGGGCTATTTGTGCTCCTTGAGATTAATGAATGATACAAATAGTGCTCAAGTGCAAAAAGAGGAGTATCTGGAGTAGGTCAAGTCCTCAGGTGAATAAAGGATGCACTGCAGCATGTGGGAAGATGTGGACTCAGCTGTGTGTGGGGGTGGGGTGGGGTGGAGAGCAAGGTAGTCTTTTCTCCAGAATAAACATTTGAGGATTTTGCTGAGGAGCCATGAGTGACAGAGAAAATACATTCCATCGTGAACACCAAAGTAGCTAATCCAAAGGACACTGGGGTTTAAATAAATTTCAGTTAAACATTCGAATGCATCAGTTAAGAGCTTGGAGGGTTGCAGTGAAAGGGGTTTCTAGTACAGGGGAAGGGAATTCTTATTTACTGACATACTTCCCAGTTACTGGAACTTTATAAACATCATAACATTTAATCTCCACAGTGACCCTGAGATGTAGCTACTATGACACTATTTTATAATAAATAAACATACCAAAGTTCAGAAAGGTTAAGTAACTTGCCCAAGGCTACACAGCTAGAAGACGGCCAGAAAGGGACTCCTACCTAGCTCTGACTCTGGAAGCATTTTCAGCTCTTCAGGATACCACTCTGGTCATTCCATAGAGGGAGAGGGAAAAAGCAGAGGAAAGGGAGAAGGGGAAAAGAAGAAGGCAAAGCAGAATTTCTTTTTTATCCAACAGTCTTCCTGCCTTTTGGGGAAGAAAGTCCTAGCCTGGTACAAAAGTCTGCACGTTGTAGCAAAAAAGCCAAACTGACCGCTGGCCCACCCTGAGGTCTGAGGGAGTTTGTCCAGAGCCTCAGCTGTAATTACCTCCTGTCCCAGATCATCAGCAAAGGGGGCTGGAGTATTAGTTTTGGTGGAAATATGGTGAACCTGTGCCCTTTCAGGAACAATCCCACTCTTAACTCCCTTTTGACCCACTTTTGTGATGCTCATTAGAGTAAAAGGGAATGATTTCCTTGAAGTAAGTCTCCAGGATCCTTGATGAGAGGGATTAATGTGAACATTTACAGCAACCAGAGTCCTTTCTGACAGAGCACATAATAAGCCCTTTTATTCATTGTGATGGTTTAATCAGAATGTTTGATTTCAAAATTTGCAACCTATGTGGAATATAAAAGGTGGAGTTTTCAAGGTAATGGAGCTGAGCCCCTGGCTAAATGTGTTACTACTCCTGTTTATACAAAGAGTGTGAAATGAGAGCACTTTTTCAAACACCTCGCACACACTTACGCTCTGAGTTTACCAGAGGTTTTATCCTACCGACTTCAATTTGCAAGAACTTGCACAACTGGAATTAAGGAGTTGACTTCATGATTGTTGCTAAATACTGGTGTTTTTTTGTTGTTGTTGTTGTTATTTGTTTGTTTCTATCAAATTGTTTTACTCTGAGCAAGGTCTTTGGAGTCACAGCTACAGTCTGCATTTTCTTTGCAGCTTTCACCAACTCAGACCTCAGGGAAATTGAGGGTCAGTGATAAGGACTTTTGCATGCATTGTCATTTAGAGACAGAGAGGGAGAAACAGAGAGAGAGAGAGAGAGAGAGAGAGAGCAGAAGCCAGAGCAAGAATGTGCATCTATTTTAAATAAAACCCCATTCTTTTCCCAAGCACTTTCACTTCTATCATCTTTGTAACTACTTATAGTAACCTTGACAGGTGAACAAGAAAGATACTACCAATGTACAGGATAGGTATACTTGGTTCTATGGGCAGTGCACTTAAGTGTTATACAAATAAATATTTTTAAATTTTAATTGCTGTGCATTGCATTTTAAATTTTCCTTCTATTTATGATGAATGACACCAATTTTCTAGATACAGTGGTGATAAGTATGTCCTTTTAAACAAATGTACTTACTAAAAAGTCAAAGCAATTTGATTGGGAAAAATAAATAATAGTGTATGTGGTACGTGGATATTTCAGACCCCACAAAAATAATGTGTAGATGCCTGAAGTTTGGGGATGATTTAAGAAAATGGACTGTTTGAACTCCAAAGGATATGGTGGATCAGGAGACAGGACACTTTTGAGAGAACCAGAGTGGTCTGTGTTAGGAATGAGCAGGGATGTGGTTGGGTGGTAGGGGTGGGGGAAGAAATAGAAACAAAAGGAAAATCAACTTACAGAATGCTGAAGGACTTTCAGAAAAAGACAATTCAACTTAAAATGGTTTGTGTTCTTGTGTCAATATACCTTTCCTCCCCCAAACCTCCACAAATGTTTTGATACAAACGAAAAACAATGTGAATATATTTAGCAGTGCTTTATGTGGGGGACAGAACTAAAAGTACCATCCACTCTTGGGTCAAAACCAGGGTGAAGAAAAGAGGGAAAACTGTAAGAGGTAGTGCAGAGACAAAGCTGGAGCTGGAAGCAATGGTCAGAATGAATATCTGTCTACTGGGATATGCAGGAATCTGGACACTGATTTTCCTACAGAACAGTGAGTAGATTTTATTTAGACTTTAAGAGGCAGAAAGTGCCAGCTGACAGGAGTTTTGTATAAATGAAATTGGTCTGAGTCATAGTACTTGTTTCTGACAAAATTGAAATTGGTTCTTTCAGTCTCAGCCTCATTCTGCCGAATCTCTCAGGATCCCTTTAAATAGCTGCATCTCATAGACAGGTGCTCGAGAAGTATTGGTTGATTTAATACACTAAAATGATAAGTGATTTGCTTGCATTTCATTATAATTTATTATAAGAATCTCTTAAATGTAGAGTTTGTTCATTAGTTCATGTATTCGTGAAATTATTTATTAACCCTACTCAACTGCAATTGCATGTATGACTTCCTTGTACAAAATGAGTATATGGGCTTGTTTTTGTATTCCCAGTACATAACACAATGCTGGCACACAGTAGGTACTCAATAAATGTTTGATTAATGATTAATGAACTCAGAGAAATAAAAAACGACTTTAAATCACTTATTAAATTATTTAAGCCTCCGTATGATATGGTCCTTCTTACCACTTCTTTTTGTCTGTTGTTCAGGAAACTCCATACACAATGAACATTTTATTTTCATGTTTCTCAGAACACAATAGGTTTCCTTCCCTTTATGGTCCTCGGCCTTTTCCTTTCTTCTGCTTGAAAAATTCCTCCCAGATCCCTGCATCGCTGGATTCTTTCTAACATTCAGATTTCCACCTACATGCTACCTTCTTAGGGTAGCCTCTCTTGGCCAAACAGTCTAAAGTAGCAGCTCCCCATCACTCTCTATTTTTCCCCCAAAGGTCTAATCACTGTCAGAAATGATGATTGGTTTAATTTATTTCAATTTTTGCGAAATAGACTATAAGCTTCAAGAGAAGAGGGACCTTGTCCTCCCTCAGTAACTAGGTCAGTGCTCACAAAAAGCAGGTATTAAACATGTTTAATGAATTAACAAATAATTATAACTAAAGCAAATGTGTGAATGCAAAATACTACATATGGAGTCCAGCATATATTCTTCAGGAATTGAGAGGATAAGAACAATTTTTCTTGGATCATAGAAGATTGCAGAGAGCAGAGGCTAGGATGTATTCTGAAAAATGATGTTGTAGCCAGACTCCAAAATGGCCCGCAGTGAACCTGCTCATGGTATCCACTTCCTCCTCTAGTCCCTTCCCACCACATTTTACTAGAATCGGTCTGTGTGACCAACAGTATGGCAGAAATTATGGCACATCACTTCTGAAGTTTGGTCATAAAAGATCATGGCCAAGGAGAGAGAGACAAACCCATGAGCAGAGGGGATGTTTATTTCTTTTATATAAAAGGAAAGAGTGTTCACATAGTTGAAAGATAATGTTTGGGCTTTGGATTTAAATAAGCGTGTGTTTGAATTCAGCTCTTTGTTTTATAAACTGTGAGACACTGAAAAGTTTACTTCTCAGCTCTTTTAAGTGTTACTTAATATACTTATTATCTGATACCTAAAGGATATTCAACAAACGTTGGCTGAAAAGAAGAATGGATGGGTGAATCTAATCTATAAACATATGTTATAATAGTTATGTTATTGGATTATTGTGAGAATCAAATGAAATGCTATAAGTAACCTGTTTAAATACTATGTCAAATAGTCCTCAATAAGTTATATGGTTACCTAATAAGTATGTACCATTATTATGCATATTTTGCACATGAAATGCTAAACTCCAAAAGCTTAAGAAAACTTGCCAAAAGGTCACTGAACTAGTAATTAATTGTTGGAGCTAAGCTTCAAATTCTAAGGAGCTACAGTTTTTGCCACAATGCAATAATGCCTAAATGATGACCCAGTTGATCTAACACATTCTAATTTCTGCTACAGTCATAATCATGTTCATTGTTTGATCTGGGTCTCTTTGCATGGCAGGGACAGAAATTTACTTAAAGCATTCTAAACTAAAGGAGGGGGCAGGCATAAAGTTTTCAAGAGAAATCATGCCAACAAAGTACAGAAACGTGACTGAGAACAGGAAGGCCAAAGGACAGCTGTTCCCTCCCTCCATCTCGTTTTTATTTTTCCAGTCGTCATGGTCTTCGTCATCTCTGCTTTTCTTTGAGCATCTGCTCCATTCTCTTCTCGGCAGATCAGTCTCCTTGTATTTACTTACAGTTCATGCACCCTTAAAATCTCAGACTGCATATTGTTTTGGCTTATCCTAACCGCTCTATACACTTCTCAGCTCTTGAACCTACCATGAAGTTTGCTTGTGTCTCGTATTTGAGATTTTTGAGATGTTTAATGCCAGACAACTGTGACTATAGAAAAGAGGTTATCCATCCAGCAACCTAGGTTTGCTCTTTTACAAGACAAGCAGAAACTGTAATTATCATCTTCAGCATAATGATTAATCAAGTAGATCACTGTCCAATTGCCTCAATTAGGTATTTCATTTATTTTAAGGGTAGAATAAGTACAGTCCAATCACTTACTCAGTAATCAGAAACAACTGAAAAATAACAAATTTGCTCATAGAAATACTAGGGTCAAGTATATGGAAAACATAAAATTCCTGAACTGCTATCTTTGAACTTTTACATACCCTCTTACCTTATTAGATAAGTCTCTGTGACCTTTTTAATTAAAACTGTGTAATAGATGTAAATACCAACAGATTTCTTGAATTTTCTCACATTATGACTGTCACTTAGAAAACCAAAAGTAGTGTGATTCTTTCAAGGTATGATTGTAGCAGCCATTGTACCTCAGCCCATCTAGGAAGTCACCTGACACTTTGGGGGACAGTTACAGTTGAGAATTTGCTACCTTCAGCACTTGGGTCTCTCTGCCTGAAACTGCTCCGTGGACTTCTTTATTCCATGAGCATAGTATGACTTACATCCCCTGTATGCCTGCTGGGGATTTAATGTCCTCAGGAGTGACCCTCAACCCAGGAGGTAAGGGAGTTGGTAGGTAAGAACCCTAGCTTCCTTGCCCTGTGGTGGAGCAATCGTGTGGTGTGTTCTGTACAGCTTCTCAGAGGGGCCCACTGTACTTAGCCATAGTTGCCCACTGTGATAACCTACTCCTGAGCTTCCTTTTTGTGGGTTTTCTGTCCTTCCTTTATACTTTCCTTGTCCTTCACCATGCTTCCTGAAATTACCTTCCAAATATACTACTTCATCCGAATCCTTGTCATGAAGTCTGGTTTTGAAGAAAGTCAAGCAAACAGAAAGAGTATACCACAGACATTTAAAACAAGTCTTATCTGCCAATTTATTAAGCAGCGACTCTTTGCCAAGCACTGCTCCAGAAGCTGAAAATGCAGCAATGAACTGAATAGCCAAAGAGATTCGTCTCCTGTGGGAATTCCATGTTTCTCTCTTTTTTTTTCTTTTTCATGGCACACATGGAGTTTTCTGAAGCTTCACATTAAATTTGAACAGCCAGTTTCCATATTTCTTCATAAAGCAGAGAATATGATGCCTTATAGAAACAAAATCAATTTTTGTTTTTCTTTCAGTGAATTATTACCTAAAACACCAAATAATGGGACTGTATTGCTGTTGTTACCACTATTAAAATGTTGACGAGAGGTAGAGAAACTCATGATGGTATTCAACAGCCCAAACATGCTGCAGCATCAAACATCTGCCCTGAATCCATCTTTGGTACTACATAGTTAATGGTATAAAATATTCAGACTCACCTCTGGACCGTAAGAGGTGCTGTGCTGCATAGTAAGTACAGATGGAGCCTCTGGATGCTTTGAGTCTGAACCCCTGTCTGGAAGCCACAGGCAGGCAAGGCAGTTGGCTCGCCAAAACAAAAAATGTTCTTGATATTCTGTTTTTGAAAAGTTCTCTTGCTTGTCATCACAGAGTCACTTACAATCAGGGAGTCAGTTTTGTATTCAAGAGGTTCTCTTTCTATCAGCAAAGGGTTTATAGGCACTTTCACTAAATTGCTTCTCTAAAAGAAGTAGTCAGGATCTCATATGCATTGGCTTAAGGATATCTCTGCCTAAAGACAGAGGAATGGCCTAGATGACCCGCTAACAGCTCTTTATGCCTCAGAATCTGTGAAAATTTCTTCTAAAATTTTGGTTCACATTCAAAGCATTTTTGGTTTAGATCATTGAAACTTAGACTCTCTTTACTCATCTAAAGAAGATATAACTTTTTAACATACACTTTCACATACATCATATACTTTCATGTGTGTGTATGTTTGCATATATATATTTAATTATATGCAATGTATTTTGTATATTATGCTGTTCATGATTTTGTATATTAATATATCTGTACAAGCATGTCTCTATTTAGTAATTCAGTAGATTCTGAAAATAATGTAGCTATAGAGCCAGTGCTGCTCTAATTTTAAAAATGAGACAATTAGGACTCAAAATGCAACTTGCCCAAACTCACACATCTTGTAAGTGATAGAGCCAGTTCATTTAACTCCAAATTCCTGACACTTTACAACATTTCATGCTGACTTTACGTATCTTGTATTTAGTCTTCTGTACTTTTCCCCTACCAGTAAATTCATAATTAATTTTCTGCCGATAAAAATGTAAACACTTAAATTTAAACAATAATAGCAAACTAGGATCCTGTGGATAATAAGCTAGAGCACTATGTCATACTTCATTTTTTTTTTTAATTAAAGGAAAAAAAACTTATTCACACACGGAAACATCTCACCGAAATGGATTTTTGTGGGATCTTCATTCCTATTGATTAATTAGAAAAGCATTATGGAATAAATGGTTAGAAAGCTTGGGTCCCAGGATGAGCCTGACCTCAAACATCCCTGTACCATGTCCTAGAAAATTACTTGATCTTTGTCAGCTTCTGCTTATTTATCTGTAAAATGGGTTTATAATAGTTCCTGCCTCTTAGTTTTGCTAAATGATACGAGATTTTGAGTAGATGCTCAATAAATGTTAGCTATCCCCATTGGCAGAATGCATCTAAAAAAAATATTCTGTCTCTTCAAGGACTCAGGAAACTATGATGGCCCACAAGCTAAATCCAGTCTACTGCTTGTTTTTGTAAATAAAGTTTTATTGGCACACAGCAACACACATTTGTTTATATATGGTTGCTTTCACGCTGTAACAGCAGAGAGCTTGGCCTGCAAGTCAAAGGTATTTACTGTGTGGCTTTTTATACCCCTGGTCTACCCCTTCACCAACACTCCTTCAGACTAATATCTCTATTAAGCCTGGCTGATCTTTATGTGACACAGCCAAGAAGAGGATCTGAGAAAGGAAATTGAAAGTACCCCAGACAAAGGTAACTGCACCATGGAGCAGATAAAAGCCAAACCTAAGAGTGTCAATATGAACTGGAGATATAAATCCTCAGGCATCCAGCGATATTAGAAGAGTGGTACTAGGGGGAAAAGTTGAGAAAGTTGACTTTTAACAGGTATGATCCCAGGCACAAATGAAACTTCTTTTATTTGAAAAACTAAGCTGCTTCAACCCACAGTTTTTTATTAAAGGTATTTATGAGTACTCTTCCAGTCCCACACATATAAACCATGCACCACCTGAGCCAGGCCACTGCACGTTCAAGCTTTGTGACGCATATGAAGCAAGATTTACCTGCATTACAACAGTGAAAGGGAAATAAATTTGGTGATTTCATTACTCTCTGTTCAATGAAATCCTTATTTTATTGCTGAGCTTTGACACTTTTTCCAGAACCTCAACTATCTTTTCTCTCACCCACTAAGAAGTAGCAGCAGCACCAAAAAATAATCTGGACATCTGGATATTGCATTCAATAATTTATTGGAATCTCAGTTGTACTGCTACAATGAAAGTAGAGGAGATAAAAAGAACTTTACCCATACAACAAACAAAGGAATTGGAATAATAGTCTTTTTTTTTCTCTCTCTCTCTCCAAAATATTAAATTTTATCAATCAGAATCTAACAGCTCTGGGACCAAAACATGCTTTGTTGTTAACAATATCTCAATCACACTTATTGCTTTTCCAATACAACTTTCAGGGGACTGATTTGTGATAAAGCTGATATAGGTAATGCAGAGGGGGACAAACATATAGCCAAATAAATCAGGTTAAAATGAAATTGATGGAATGGACTCAAAGGCAACTCTTCACTCACTTTCTCCAGTTTCGATGCTGCGTTTGGTCTTAATGGCTGCCTTTGAAACCTTTGTATCTGACCTATTCATAGGAAGAATAAAGCACCGAAAACTACTAAGATCTAGGCAGTGCTGCCTTTTTAAAAGTTTGTCTTTAGTTGATAAACAGGCTTTCTCCAGAGGAGAAATAACGCCCTGTGGTACAGTCTTGAGCTTTGTAGAACAGTTTACTGTGTCACCTGCCAGTGTTACATTCTCTACCAGGAGGGGCAGGATGAGGGCAGAAGGGAATTATTCAGGGTAATTGGAGTCTTTACTCTTAATTACTACATTTTACTGCCTCCACAGCAAATAACTACTTGGATTTTAAGTGGAAAATGGGCTCTGTCAACACTGGACTATTTAATAAATGAAAATGAGAAAATGTCACAGGACAGAAATGAGAAAGCAAAGCTAGGTGTTTACCTCAAGCTCCTTACAAAAATAAATTCTAGATGAATCACAGATCTAGATGTAATAAGTGAAATTACAAGGATACTAAAGGGGAATAATTTTATAATCCTGGGCTTTAGAAATGTTTTTGCATGTGTCACAAAACAAAAAAATTTAAAGGAAATCAGAGATACTTTGAATTACAAAAGTATCAATTTTACATGCTAAAATTTCTATAAGATAAAAATACCACAAGCAAAATTAAAATAAAAGTTGAAATATGTTAAATAACTGGGAATAGAGAAATATTAATGCACTTAGAATAAATAATTTCTGGAAATTAATAAGAAAAATCTGAACCCCTCCATACAAAACTAGGCAAAGACCATGTGTAGGAAATTTGCAAAAGAATTTTGAATTTCTAATATGCACATGAAAAGTTCAATTTTATTAATAAACCAGGACATCCAAATTAAAGCCACAAAAATTTGTAACTTATCAGATGGTAAATGAAAAGCAATATATACACTTGAGAGGGACTGAGGAAACCACATACTCAGCGATGCTGCAAGTATAATTTGGTATAACTGTTTCTTAAGGGTTTTTAATCAAGATATATTCACATGTGAAATGTAAAACTTACATTCCCCAGCAATTCAACTTTCTAGTATCTACTCTAAGGATATAATTGGTCGAATGAGTAAAGGAATATATAATACATGGTCATTATATCACTGTTTAATGAAGTCTAACTAAGCCCGTTAACAGTGAGTTACTTAAAATAATATGGTAAAGTTCATATAATCAGATACTACGTAGCCATTTAAAAGTGTGTGTATATCTATCTATATTCCTTGATGCCTAATAATTGGAATTATTTTGGATTTATTTTGGGGACCTCTTCTTTCTTTAGAAAATTTCACTCTTGGTGACTTCAGCCACTCTTATGGCTTCAGGTAATATTTATATGCAATATAGACCTTCACATCTAACTATATGACATCCCTAAAATGGAACTCTTAATTCCTTCCTCAAAGTAGTTCTTCAGTCTTACTCATACAAAACACAACTATCCATTTGACCATCTTTGATATCATCTTCTCCCTCAAAATTGATATCCCTCCGGCAGCAAACATTATTAACATCACAAATTCCTCCACAGTATCTCCACTTTTCCTTCTCCTTTGCTACCCTCTCACCCATGGTTTCCTCATCTATTCAATAACATCTGAACAACTGTATAGCTTCCCAAACTGTTCCATCACTTGCATAATTACAGTCTTTTATATGTTATCACACATATTGGCCAAAGAAATTTAATTAAAAATTAGATTATATAATCTATTAAATCATGAAAAGATTAAATTAGATAATAAAATCAATTAAAATGAGATCATGCAATCGATTTCTTAAAATTGTGTGGGGTCCTATTGTTCTTGGAACACAATTCAAAATCCAAAACATGGGCAGTGAGGCCAGCATGACCTGATTCCTGCCAACCACTTTAGCTTTCTCTCATACCATTCATTTTCTTCAAAAAACTCCACAATGTCCTTTTTTTTCCTAGGTTTGGAATGTCTTAGTTCCTTTCAGCCTCTAAGTCTTTAAATATGTTGTTCCCCCTACATGGAATTTTCTTCAGTGCCATCCCTTGTATCATTTATAGGAGAGTTTTTGCAAATTAGCCCCAATTCCTCACCTCTCACTATACCCACATTTTTTGCAATATGACTTTGGAGGACCTTTCATCACAAGCATAGTCTACTTTACCGCTGCTTAATCTGGCCTGGCCTTACAACCAAAATGCAGCAGAAGTGACAATCTGCCAATTCTGAGCCTCTGCTTCAAAATAGCTTTGTAATCTTTTGCTCACTCTCTTTCTCTTGGAACCCCACCCAGCCACTATGATAAAAGCTGAGACTAACCTGCTGGAGCATAAGAGACTCTGTGCAGAAGAACTGAGTCAGTCCAGTTGCCCCAGCCTGTACTGAAAGGACCCAGCAAAATCAGTAGAGCTGCTTATTCCATCCCCAATATATAAGTGAGCACAGATGAGACCAGAAAAACCACCTAGTAACCCAAAGACTTGTGACCAAAAATAAAGATTTACTGCTATATACCACAGGGGTTTTCTCCTTGTTTGTTTAACAGCATTATTATAGCATTAGGTATAAAAAACACAATGTATCACTGATATTGGATAAACTCTAGTTTTCATCCATCAGAGATTTCATCCATCTTGAGTCCTACTTTCCTGCACCACCAATAAATAACCCCTACATTTTAGTTTCTCAGAATTTCTTCAACTATTTATTAAGGTTTTTATGCTATGTATATATTTAGATGATCCCTTTCCCACTACATACACAGACTCATCATGGCCAAGGACATGTGTGTTTTGTCAAGCACTGTACCTTCAAAATATCAGAGTGCCTGACACATGATAATAGCTCAGTAAAAACAAGTTAAATGAATTCATAAATATATGAATATATCTTTGTAATATATTGTTCCTGAAAAATAAGATTAAATTTTTATTTCCATCCTTGCATAGAAATAGAATAAACTTTATTTTATTCATGTGATGAAATACTATACAACAGTTAAAAGGAAAGAAGGAAACCAGCATGTAGAAATATGACTAAATTTTAAAACTTAGTGTAGAGGGGGAAAAAAATGTTGCAAAAGGAATTGCACTCTGATATCATTTATACCAAGATTTAAAACAAAAGGAATAAAACACAAAGCCACACTTCAAAATATAATAATTATGAGGAGAACATGAACATCAATAATTCTATTTATATAAAGAAAAAGAGTGAAAACCTACTTCAGTATTTATTAAGATCTCAATTTTGTGCAGACCAACACTACTGAGTTAAGAGAATAAATAAAAATATAAACATTACTTTTCTTGCTTTCAAAAATATAAGAGTAAAGGGTATGGCATTACGATGCTGGGCTGGGTTAGGTGAGGTGGTGTGAGAACTGATGCTGAAGGGGTTTTGTCAGCTGACAAAAGAGAATGCTTGAAATAGATTAATTAGATTAGACCATCCACATTGTATCTATTCCTATACCTGTCTCTAAATAAAATTTAGCAGTCCAGTGGAGAAAATGCAGAAATTAAGCATCTGACTTCCCTGATTTATCCAAACAATGCCTTCTTCCAACAGAGAATCTTTGTTAAGGAGATGCCCTGGGAAGATTATTTAAGCCCTGGACTGAGCCAAACACCAATAGGATTTAGAATGGCCCAACTTGGAGGTTCTCACAGATGCATTTCACCAGTCTCTGTGAGTCTCCTCAAGTCATCTTGACAAGAAGGAGCCCTCTTTGCATACAGTTTTACATGTAGTTTGGCGTTTCCAAAATCTTATTCCCCAGAAGTAAAATGAGCATCTTAGTCAGGAAACTTGAATTTTAAAAGAAAGATCATTACTATCAAACTTTGAGAATTCTGAAATCCAGACACTTTAGAGAAAGAAAGTAGTTGGGCCATTCTATTACTGATTACTACTGATGAGGGAAAAGGCACACAAAAAGAAAATCACACACCTGTATGCTTATCCTTGGAGGACAGCACACAGTCAGACTCAGGAAAAGTGAATTTCAGTACAGAAAGAGGGTGATGACATGTATTTAAAGAGAAAGGCAAGCTGGGTGATGTCTAAAAAGTGGGAATAGGTTGTGAGATTAAAAAAAAAAAAAAAAAGGCCAAGACTTTGAAGACTTTGTGGGGGAAGAGAAACCCAACACAGTAACATCTTTGAATTTCATGATTACTTCCCTTCCTAATCTTAATGTTAAGTGACAATAAGGTCCCACTTGATGTCAGTGTTTATGAATTAAAAATGAGACCAGTTGTCATGGTTGGACTTTTCTCTGGGTGAAAATTCTGTTTTGGATTTCACCATGGTTAGGTTTTCACCAGATGAATAAAATGAAGGAAGAAATGAGCAGTTGAGTCAGGGGTAACTGGAAAACAATGGTTTCAAAGGTAAATCAGGGAATATAGTCTGGTTAAAAACAGAATGATGACAAGGGGTGGGAGAGGGACAGAGGGTAGTTGTTAGGATTAATATATTATGGGATCCAATGAGTCGCAGTGTGGTTGGAGTCCATGGACTATAATAGGGGCAGTGAGCTGGATAGTTAAGAAGTGGTGTTCCAGAGTTGGGAAGGTTGAAAAATTAGATATGAGTGAAGCTTGGCATTTTAGATAGTGACAAGATTTTGGAGTCAACTTGACTGGGTGGCGTTTGGCTAAGGTAGAGAGATGAACAAGGTCAATGTAAGATAAAAAAATCAAGGAACTGAGAAATCAGGTTATTGAATACTGAATGCTGAATATAGTGTAAGATGAAATGGCCAAGAATATGACAAGAGTGTTTTGGTGAAATTAACAATAAGCTAGGAGGTAAAGTCTCCAAGGAATGATGGGATGATCTGGAATGAGAACATGAAGACAACATGGGTAGCATAGTCTAATGGCCATGATCCTAGTGACTGGGGCATTACATATGAGAGGAAGGTCATCTAGAAGTGGCATTGAGGAAAAAGGGGCACTCTATCCTCATTCACAGACTGGGTAGTAAGAGGACATGGTACACACTGCTATATTTAATATAGATAACCAACAAGGACCTACTATATAGCACGTGGAACTCTGCTCAATACTCTGTAATAACCTAAATGGGAAAAGAATTTGAAAAAGAATAGTTACATGTATATGTATCACTGAATCACTTTGCTGTACATGTGAAACTAACACAACGTTGTTAATCAAGTATACTCCAATATAAAATAAAAATATTAAGAAAAAGAGGACCTGGGAGAAAATAGTCACAAGTTTGGCGGAATACAAGAGAAGCAGCATCCTCAGATGAAAGCCAAATTTCAGGTGATGCAACCCAGTGAGGAGGAAGTCAGCAAAGTTTAAGGGTATAAGGATTCGGCTGGTGACTGACTTCGTTTCATGAAGTCCAGGGAAGAACTTTAGCAGCTGGGGGAGGGTTGGCAAATGGGGTCAGAAGTGGGAACAAGCAGAGTTACGTGTAGATGAGGGTTTGGGCAGTAAGGGGTGACCTTGGAACTCTAGACTTATTACAGTGCCCTATGTACAGCGCAGTGGATCCCCAGCATATCAGAGATGGTAATGTCAAGGCAAATACGGAGGCAAGGATACATGCTTGGGGATGCGTGGTGGAGGGTCTTGTCGAAACACCCTCTCCATTTCTGTTGGGAGAGCGTGGAGTTGAGGGGAAGGGACCTTATTCGGAGCATCACGGACTGACGTTTCCTTTTGTTAACTGCAGAAAGAGAGGTGGAGGGCAGAGATGAGATAACCGGGACCACAGGCCGTAAGATGCTTCTTTAGGACAACTGCCACTGGGGATGCTTGTGTTGAAAGCCTGACTTCTGCTGTCAGTCAGAGCCACGTTTAAAATCCTGGCTCTGCCGCACACTTGCTGTGGGAATTTAAGCAAGCCCGGGAACTGCTTTTCCCAGGACTTGGCTTACTGGATACGTATTAACTTTTATAAATATTCATATTTATGTTAATAACCATAGTCAAGGCCCTAAACCTTCTAGACGTGCCAAAAAGAAATGTCATAAACTTTGATGTTTGACTCAGCCAGATTTTGTTCCTTTTTAAATGAAAACACTAGGATTACTTTCTAAATGAATCCTGAGAACAGTACAAAGACAAAAACAGAAAGCTGAGAGGCAACTGGTGGGGGGAACAGCCCCGTAGCACAGTTGTTTACATTTGATTACTTTTGCTTAAAACTGATGAAATAATTAAAATAAATCCTTTGTGCTCAAGGGATAGAACCCTAGTAAGATAAACTCTAGTAGCTCTTATGGATGGGATTTCTGGAAGAATTAAATGAGGGTTATATAATCCCCATTCATAAAATAGAATTAACTTATGCAAACAAACTCATTAATATGCATGTGAAAGTAGATCTGTCAACTTAAGTATTCTCAAATAGGTGGGGAAACACCCTGCAGTTGACTCCTTAAGTCATGCCTGCAGATCTAGACTTTCTCGTTTGCATTTTCTGATGTCATGAGTAGAAATTTCTGACAGGATTATAGTTTGAAAACCTATTGTTTTGGTTGATGCTCAAACACATTTTTTTCTTGTTCTATATTCCAAAAGCATTGATATATTTTTTTAAGTAAGCCTATAGTTATATTTGAGCAGGTGCACAAACACCGAAAATAGAGTTTACTTTGCTCACTGCTTCCACCTGTGTTTGTCACATAGTAGATGCTCAATAAATATGCATTATTTGAATGTGGAAATAAATATGTTAATGGCCGTCTTAGAGTTTGGAAATATAGATTAACATTTGCTTTTCCCCTGGATTTATGTAGACCATATCATAGCTGCCTTTTTATATCACCTTGGGTTAACCTCTATATGCTGCTATTAGATTGTCTTTAGGCACTAACATAAGTCTTATTTTGAGACTGTATTTCCTGCTCAATATGGTATTGAGGCCAGCAACGTATGTGTCACCTGGAAGCTTGCTAGAAACTTAAACTATTGGCACCCCGCTTTGGCCTCTTGAAACAGAACTTACGTTTAATAAGGTCCCCAAGTGATTTGTATGCATATTAAATTAACATTTCACAAGCACTAGTTGAATGATTAGGGAAGTGGGTTATAACATCAAGAATCTCAGGCATTACATCTCACCTACACTATTTTCTAATGACCCTAGGCATGTTACTCCACTTCTCTGAAGTTAATTTTCCTTGTCTATAAAACTGGGTTTATAATGGTAGCTTCTGTGTTACATGGTAGTTTGAAGGATTAAAGTAAATTATCCTCTTTAGCTAGAAAGAACTGTTGAGAAGGTTGTGACCTCCTTTTAGGAACATATATGTAAGCATCCATCATAGAGGATATACTCCGTATCTTAAAACTTGACATGCTTATGTGCCTTATTTTTATAAATTCCCATCATTCCCTGGCTCGTACAAGAATGGAGAAGGGGGTAACATAAATGTAACACTACCAGCTCAGGAAGCAGAACAACTTTCTTCCCAAACCATCAATCTCGGAAGTATAGGAAAAGGCACAGGCTCATGGAAGCACACCAAGAAATGTCCAGGAAAAATATTCTAACCTAGTTTTCTGAAATAGGTAGGCAGGACCTCTGGACTGAGTTATGCTTTGTGAGCCTTCCACCAAGAAGAGCCACATAATATGTGAATAAAGCAAGCATTGGATTCACCTGAAGTTTGAAAAATTTAGCAACTCATTTCTATTGCCTGTGCAGAGGACCTACTGTGGTGGTGTTACAGCTATAGCCAGAGGTTGGTGAGATTTGCAAATAGAGATAGTGACATTGGCTACAGTGATAGTAAACTAGGCACATAGTTCGGGAAGCCTCTTAACTAACGCTATGGAAGAGGCTTAAGGAGTATCTAATGAATGTGAGCTGTTATTTTTAAGATATGATATAAGAAGTCACCGTAAGAAACCCAATGTTGTAAGCATTTGAGCAGGTTTGTGAGGGGAATGTGATCCACTGAATCACCCACTTTGCTCTTGAGGATTCACAAGAGAAGCTTCTCTCAAGTTCTAGAGTCAGAGCGATTATGCTTATAGGAACAATTGGCATGTTTTTATCCCCTGGAAGATATGAACCCTTTTTTGCCTTGGCCACTGAAAAGCTCAAGTTTAGTAATTGGATATGACTTTATGATATGAATTTTTATTCCCTTTTTATTTTACTTGAGATATTTTTCCCCTTGATTTTAGCTGACAAATTGAGCCTCAGTTTTAATCCATATCATCTATTTTAATAACTCTCAGATATCAAGACTAATTATAAAACTGCTGTAATTGAGTGTGGCATTTGCACAAAGATAGACAAATATAACAATGGAAGAGAAAAGAGAGAGCCTAAATGCAGTCCCAAGCAGTGGGTGTGCATGCTTGATTACCTTCAGAGATGGCACTATAGAACTGTGAGGCAAGGGCTGCATTTTTAATATCTTGGTTGGCTCGATTGGATCCCTATGAAGATATATATATTGAACCTACCTTGCACCATGCCAATAAATAAATAAATAACTTCCAGGTGCATTGCAGTTTTAAATATGAAAGACAAGACAATAAACTGTAGAAGATAATATAGGAGAGTATCTTCATTTAACCAGGGCAGGATAACGTTTCTAGAACTTTTTATAAAAAGCATCATTACATATAGGAAACAATCGATAAATTGGACTGTATTAAATTTGAAAATTTCTGTTTATCAGAGACATGATTAAGAGAGTATAAAAAGGCAAGCCACAAGGTAGAAAAAGCTATTTCCCTACATAAAACCAACACTGTGCTGATATTTAGAATCAGTCACTAAGAAAAAGAAAGATAGCTCAATAGAAAAATGATTTAAATTTTTTTTAAAGCGGGGGAGGCTTTGCATGTAGCCAATACACATGTAAAAGGTGCTCAAGTTCATTAGTTATCAGGAAATGCAAATTAAACCCAAATGAGATACCCTTACATATCCTCCCCAAAAGCTAAAATTTTAAAAAGACTGACAATACCAAGTGTTGTCAATAAAACATTGCTGGTAAAAAGATAAATTAATAAAACCACTGTAGACAATAGTTGGCATTATCTTTTAAAGTTGTAAATATACATACCCAAATGCCCTATAATTAATTCTACACTATGGTATATACAACAGAGAAATGTATACACAAATGTACTGAAGATAGATACATGATTATTCGTAAAGAATTATTCATCTTTGCCTCTAGAAACAATCCACATTTCCATTAAGAGTAGAAGTCATTCATAAATTGTAGTATGTTCGTACAATAAAATATTATATATCAATGGAAATTAATGATCTACAGCTACCCACAACAACATGGATGAATCTCACAAATACTGTCGGCTACAAAACCAGACTCAAAGGAATATATATTGTATGGTTTTATTCATATAAAATTCAAAAAGACAATATTTAATTATATATTTACAAGTCAAGATAGTGGAGAAGAGAGAGAGAGAGTAGTAACAGGAAGGGTAGACCAGGGGAGGGCCTTCTGGAGTGTTCCCAGTTTTCTGTTTCTGAATCTGGTTTAGTACTGCTTCACTGATCTATGTATGTTTTGCAATTTTCTTGTATGTGTTTTGCTTCTTGGAAAAGATTGTATATAAATTAATACGTTAAAACATGATGAGCATTTCCAGAGGTTGCCACCAAATCCTCTTTATCATTTGAATTTACTTTTTAAACATTTAATTCTAGTCTGCTATTTTGGTAACACATTAATAATAAACCCCAGAAAATAATTCATCTGATTCTTTAGTACAAATAAAAATTTTGCTGTGATTCCTGACCAAATTTATAAATCTCAAAAGCAAAATCTCTACAGGCTATGTTCAAAACTTCCTCAAAATCATTTGTCAGATAGCATAAGAGTAATAAATAAGCACTTCAGCTTTGGGTTTCTTTCTCAGTTTTACACATCAGAAAATCTCAGTTTTGATCGGATGAATACCTTACTTTCTAACGTTGTCTTCTCCCACCCCAACTCTTTGCCTGTGCACCTCGAATGTACAACTTTATTCAAATGGACCAAAAAGACTAGGTCCTGCTGAATATGAGTAGAGGTGAGGGATAAGAGAAGGCCTGCATTTTTAAAAAGTATCATTTCTGATAAGGTACATAAATAGATGTCCAGCAGTGATGATGAAGAGAAAATGAGGCTAAAACATTGGATAATCCACTCTCCTGTTGATTGAAAAAAATAAAAATAACAGTGGCTTGCTATAATTCAACCATGCAGCTGCTCTGAGTCCATTTGTTTAAGGCTTAGATTAGTTTTAAAAGCGAAGACAAACTCTTCTCCTTTTTATGATACCCACTGACAGTTATTACATTAAGATAAATTCAGAATATTAAATCCATTGCTACATTGTTTAATGCTGTTTCCAAAATGATCATTAAAAATCAATACTAATTTATCAGATTTCTTTTATTTAATAAATTAAAGGAAAATATTTCTTTACCCACTTTGTTTAGATACTTTTCTGATGTACAAAAAAAAAAAAGGTTAAAAACCATCTAGCATTTACATTTATAATTAGATATGCATTACCCACTTAACACACACTTCACAATTATCAGAGCCTTTACAGTTTCCAAATGCGTTTTTGTGTTATTTTTAAAACCCCTTCTCTTGAGTTTTAATTTGCTTTTCAGATATAAATGCACTTTGTCAGTATATCTTCAGGATCATGTATAACTGTTTTTATATTTCTTATATATGAAAAAATATTAAAGACATTCTGAATTCATCAGTACCCAATGAAGATTTTAAAATTTATTTCTAAGATGTGAGAGGGTTTTTGTTGTTGTTTTTCATGCTTGTACAGACCCTGGGCAAGACACAGAAATAAAAATACACATCACCTACAAATATACAGATATCTTAGAAATCCTTCTCGAAAGAGCCAAAGGCTTTGATATCATTACTTTTACTTGGAGACCTTTTCTGTTGTTCTCTGACTATGGGTTTTGGATTCACGTGGATTCTGTTTTACTTCCTCTATCTACAAATAAATGTATATTTAAAAATTATTTTCAGATGGAGATGTGAGAAATTCTAAGTCTGTGGTAGGTTGGTGACCTTGGATGAGTAACATAATTGCCCCACTTCGAATTTCTTTAATTTCTTCATCTGTAAAACATGATTTAGGAGAGCTTACAGGTATAGAATAAAGATGAACAGCATTGCAGATATAAAACCCTTGGCATTTCTCTGGAAAAAAAAATTATGGTGATTGTAAATGCCTGCATGTTTATAGCCCTTTAAAATGAAATATTATTGCATTTTAACCTTGAGCCACCTAAAATCAACCCTGTGACACAGAGCAAGAATCCCTTAACCCCATCCTACAAGTGTTAGAAATGAGGTTTGGAACATCCCTAAATATGTGTACCGTGGTTTTAATAATATTAGTAATATCATTAATTTATCAGACTGATATTTTTAAGGGGAAAAGTATGTGGCGTTTTCAAGCAACGTTCTATAAATAACTTCAAAATTCTTAACATCAAAGTATTTCCATTGTTCATAGGATAAGTACTGAAGTCCCAAACTTGGGCTATTAATAGTTGCATGGGCAGACCTCTGCCAAGCTCTCCATCAACAACTCAACAACAATATATCAGGTGCCCTTACCCACTGCTCTACATGTAATCATAAGTATTTGGGCCTTACAGTAAACCTACATAAGGTGGGTACTACTGACACCTCCATTTTACACTTAAATTCACACCTGTGCACAATGTCACATAGAGTGGGGAATATTTTTCAAACATAGGCAGTTCATGCCTGGTACCTCTGCCTAAAAGCTTCATGATATGAGGAAGTTCTGCAGGTTTCTCTGTCATCTCCTAATATCACCCAATCATTCCATTATTTGTAGATTAAGCTTGGAAATAAAGGGTCTCCAAAATTTGGATATACCTGGCTCCAAATTATGTTTCAGCCTTGTCCTAGAAAACCAGTTATTTCTAAATCATGGCCTTTCACATTCCAGGCACCCTGGCCTGGGTTTTGCCATTGCCCTCTCATTTTCTCTAATGCTTGAGACTTGTTTGCATTTGCATTTCCTCTCACTCTCCTGTCAACCTGAATGTTCTCCTCCACCTACTTTCTGTGTTTGGAACACAAACTAATATTCCAAGGCTCAGTTCAAGCCCAATTGCCTTTGGAAGGCTTCCTTTGCCCTTTGTCCAATCCAGACAAACTTTACTACTTCCTTCTCTGGTCTCCCTTATAGGTTACATCTCACATCATCTGATGCTTTTTTTGAGGAGGTACAGTGGGCAGTAAGAACTTGGACTCCAGGTTCTGATTGCCTGGGTTTGAATACTGACTGTGCTACTTATGTGTGTGATTTTGGGCAAGTTAGTTAATTCTTCTGTGGCCTCAATCTGCTCATCTGAAAATGGGATTATAGTAACTTCATAGGGTTGTTGTGTAAGGCTCACTGAAGTTAATTTACATAAAAAGCTCGGAACGGTGCCTGCTATATAATATGTACTATGCAAATGCTAGCAATTTCTTTCCTTTTTTTCTTGCACTCAAGATTTCACCTGCCTGCTCTGTGAAGACAGGGAGCAGCTATTTCTTACCTATCATTTAATCTTTACTCCCTAGCACAGTGCTTGATGCATATAAATAAGGTGTTTTCTGGTTGCTTGGTGGATGAATAAATAAATGACCATTCATTTATTCAACTAGTCCAGCTTCGGTCTAGCTAGGCTAGGAGGCTCCAGCAATAATGGAACAAACTTATGTGAAATGGTATCTGTGATTAAATTTTAAATAGTGCAGGACCAAAAAAACCCTATTCATAAGTAACGTTTATCCCAATGTTGATCTATTCATTGGTAGAGTTGTATATTATGAGTGTCTAAAAAAAATACAGCTCAGTGAAATCATGGATTTCTTTCAAAATGCCTATCTTTTTTACTCAAGGATGACATTTTAAACAGCAATGACAGATGCAATGTTCTCTCACAGAAGTACGGAGTAATTCATTAACATACATATGAAAGGAAGGAGTCTACATTCAACCTTTACCACCAAAGTCCTTGAGAAATAAAAGAAATTCAAAGCAGCTACAAGTGTAGCTTGTAAAAAGTCAAACCGGTGTTATCATTCAAGAATACCAGGGTGATAACAGGAGCTTTTGATGACTAGACACTTGCTGAATTTGATTTAGGGTTGAGGTTGGGTAGAGGAAGAAGAGAAGAGCTTAAATTAGAATCTATCTGAGAATTTGGAATGACAAAATCTTGCGTGGAAGAACTGAAGGAGACTTTTGCAATTAAATAGTTCAAAACATACTTTTGATAAGTCCACAGAGATGACTGACTTGTCTGAGTAACATAGCTGGTTAAAGACAGATTTGATTTAGGAGGATTTTTCATAACAGAGTTTTTTTATATTTGGGCTGCATTTCAAGATGGTTTCATGGTGGGATGATTCAAGGTGAGGCAGACTCTAACAGGCTGAGTCTAATATAAACTCCAAGGGTGCTTTTGAATTTCTGAACATCAGGACAGAAGTTGCAAACAAAAGTCATCAACTATCTAAATGTATTTACCTACAGAGTCTCTCCCATGGACAAGTTAGTTACTGAAAGGCTGTTCATAATTCATTTGTTCTGAAGGTCAAAGTGGCACTATACAGTTGACTGCCAACTGGTAGGAAGCAGAGTTGTTGACACAATTTTATTTTGATGTATAGCTTTGTTCTTACCTATGGAAATTTGTATTAGGGCTTCTGGACCCAATTTCTCTGTCAAGAAGAAGATCAAATATCTTATATTAAATGTTTAGTGTCTGTCTTACTTTGGGCTCCTTAGAAGCAGAGTCTGATGCAGAGATTCAGGGTGTTGATTTATTGAGGAAGCACTCCCAGGAGAAATGGAGGGATGGAAACTGGATAGAGCAAGGGAAGGGGCTAAGCAAGAAGGTGTCTCAGCTGTTGTCTAGCTCCATCCTGACCCCATGGGGAGCTCTAGGGCATGCATTGAAGAACAGGGGCAGCTGTGGGCATTAACAGCTGAGCCCACTGCCCGTTAAAAGGGATCTGGACCCGGCACCAACAGCATCTACCACCAGGCTTATTGTGAAGGTTACTGTCCTACAGATATGGCTTATTATTTCAACAATGATTATACCAATAGCAAATGAAATAAAGAAAAAAGGTCCACATAATTTGTGTGGGCAGTGTTTGAAAAGGACTGAATACCTTAACACAAAAGCCATAAGTTTTAGAATCTGAACTTTTATACTCAAGTTACAACTGGTTTTCTAACAATATACTTTTGAAAAAATTCCAATCTCAGTGAGCCTCAGACTTCTAATCTGTAAAATGGGGACAACAATAGCATCTTCCTCTTATGGTTGTTCCACAGTTCAAGAAAGGTAATATATGTCAAATACCTAAAAGTCTTGAAAACAAGGGAACAGCTGGTCTGGAGAAAGTTTTAAAATGTAAACTAGATTTTTTTATGAGTAACTGTAGCAGTTTGAAATATGTAGATGTTTGGCCAACTTGAGAGAGTAAATGAAAATATAAAAAGAAGAATTAGAGTTACCGTTTCCTGAGTGCCTATAAGGGACCAGGGGTTTCACATTCATTACCTCAGTTAATCCATTTCACTGTCCTGTGGATGCTGCTGTAATTCTCATTGTATACATTTCATAAAAGAGGCTTAATATTGTTAAGAGGTGACCTAATATCATACTACTGGTTGTTTTACAAAGATAGAATTTGAACTCAGATCTGTTTGTATTGAAAATATTAGCATTTGACCACCATTGTTGCGATGTTCAGAAAGGTACAAAAGCCTTTCTAGCAAAATAAACAATGTTGAAAATTTATGAAAGTAGTGGTGAGAACTCAAATTAAGTTGAGGGTGCAGCTCTTGGCTTTAGAAACTTTCCATTTGGTTGGAGACTTGCATTTGGATTCTACTTTTTCTGTGCAAAGAAACAGAACAGATACTTAATAAGGAAAACTTACTCTTTTTTTTTTTGATAATTATGGGGGGAAAAAAAGCCAACTGAAATGATTACTTTTATTCCCCTGAATTCTGATGATATCACTTTTTAAAAACTTGTGGTAAAATATGTATAACATAAACTTTACCATTTAAACCATTTTAAGTATACAATTCTTTAGTATTAAGTACATTTGCATTGTTGTATAATCCCCATCCATCTCCAGAATTTTGTAACCAATCCAAACTAAATCTCTGTACTCATTAAACAATAACTCCCCATTTTCCTTCACCTAGTCCATGGAAGCCACCATTCTACTTTCTGTCTAGGAATTTGCCTAGTTACTTACCTCATATAAATGGAATCCTACGATAAGTATCCTTTTGTGTGTGTCTTATTTCACTCAGCAAAATGTTTTCAAGGTTCATACATGGTGTAGCATGTAATAGAATTATAAAATTTCCTTTTTAAAGTGGAATAATATTCTGTTGTATGTTTATCCCACATTTTGTTAATGCATTTATCTGTTGATGGGCATTTGGGTCCTTTCTACCTTTTACCTGTTATATATAATGCCACTATTAACATGGGTATACAAACATCTGCCTGAGTCCCTTCCATCCTTTGGGGCATTTACCTAGAGGTGGAATTGTTGTGTCATGGTAATTCTATGTTCAAGTTTTTAAGGAACTGCCGTGCTGTCTTCCACAGTAGCTGTACCATTTTACATTCGCACCAGTAATGCACAAGGATTCCAATGTTTTCACATCCTTGCCAATTCTTGTTATTTTCTGCGTGTGTGTGTGTGCGTGTGTGTGTGTGTGTGTGTTTAAAATAATAGCCATCCTCATGAGTGTGAAGCAGCATTTTCTGGCTCTAATTTGTATTTCTGTACTGATTAGTGATGTTCAGGATGTTTTCATAGAGAAACAAATTCCCAATTGGATATTTCTCTTCTATTATGTTCTCTCTTTTTCTTTCTGCCTCTCTTCTCTCTGTCTCTCTATTTCTCTGCCTCTCTCTTTCCCTTCCTCTCTTTTTGGAAGAGTAACCTTATTAATGAGATTATGCATATGCATAGATTTGCATGTGTATACAAATGTAATTTCTTTGAACGAAATTTCAGAAAACGTATTTTGCAAAATTAATATCCTGTATCTCTTAAATGAGATTAGAAGAAAGAATTTGTAAGTGGAGTCTTCTGGGCTGTAAGTCATCAACACATTTTTTTTTTTTTTAAATAGAAAGCTTTCTGCTTTTTTCCATGGTCTATGTCTTGACTTAAGGTGTTTTTTTTTTCTTTTTTAAAGGATGTTTTTATTTATTTATTTATTTTTGGCTGCACTGGGACTTCCTTGCTGCCTGTGGGCTTTCTCTAGTTGCAGTGAGCTGGGACTACTCTTCATTGTGGTGCATGGGTTTCTCATTGCAGTGGCTTCTCTTGTTGCGGAGCGTGGGCTCTAGGTATGTGGGCTTCAGTAGTTGTGACACGTGGGCTCAGTAGTTGTGGCTTGTGGGCTTAGTTGCTTCACGGCATGTGGGATCTTCCTGGATCAGGGCTCAAACCCATGTTCCCTGCATTGGCAGGCGGATTCTTAACCACTGTGCCACCAGGGAAGTCCCCATCAACACTTTTCGATTCATCTTTAAGATCTTTGTGCTCATTTGTACAAAAAGTAAACCACTCAGAGTTGTATAATAGCAGTGGCAAAGCTAGACCTGGTATTTTCACCTTTTGAAAAGAAGTTATTTACTACTTGGAATGAACAACTGACTTAAGTAAGGTGGCGAGAGTACTTATGAAATACAGGAAATGAAGGGAGATACTTTATAGGTGATTAAAATATGTTGGTTATGTTTAGGGTTGATTCAAGAGATAATTACACTCAACCAAATCTCTCCATGGACTTAGCAGGAAATGTTTCAGGCGTGGGACCACTACAGATACTGGACACGAAAGGCAGAGTGATGTGGTTCTTTTTTTGTTTTTGTTCTTGTTTTCAAGTTTAAGACTTGGAACATAAGATCCTTTAAGTCTGCAGGAGAAAGATCAGCTAATGGATGTAGGCCATTCTTCTTTCTGCATGAATAGTAATAGAAACGATTTTAGGGATCAACAGTCACACACCTTCAACTCAAAAAAAGGAAAATTTTGTGAAGAGACAAGAAAGTCAGCAAGGACAGAATTGATTTTCCCGTTCATCCAAATGAAAGCATACAATTTCTTCTTAATTGAAACCTTTCCTCTTTTTTTAGCAAAGAGAAAATATGATTTAACTTTGAAAAACTTCTAGTTACACATATTTTTAAAAGCAGAAAAAAGGTGAGAAAAAATAATGTAGGGGAATAAAAATATATATTTTTTGTTTAAGAAGGGGAACAAAGAGGAGGAAATAGATGGCCATGTAAAGCATAGTGCATTAATTTTCATCTTAAGTATTCAGTTATTTTCAAGAATGGATAGAATCCATAGCTTTAGAGAAACTCCAGGGTATAGCAAATAAATGTGCTGTATGTGTTTTCCTTTGCCAGAAAGTCAAACTTATTCTTATGCAATCTGATCCAAATCATGTGTATCTTCTAGGGTTATCGCCTATCCAGGTAGGAGATATAATTCTTTTGGCAGGATCATTGACAGTCTATGGAGCAATTGTTTACTTCTGTAAAATAAGTTTCTTATTAGTATTTTGCTTGCTATTATTTTTCCAAGTGCTGGTCTTAGCTGAAATGCAGACATCAAGTATTGTGTTTATCTTTACCGTAAGGTTCAAGCAGCCATCAGCCTTTGTTCAGATTCCATTTAGCTCTATAAACTTTTGCATTATCCTTTGATTTCTGCAGATATAAATACATTCAGATACACTTAGTAATGTTTGTGTGTATGTATACATGTGTATATATAGGACCACATACATATATGTACATATGTATAATGTGTGTATATTTATGACCGCATGCATATATATACGTATGTGTGTGTGTACTTATTTCTGAATATGCTTATATACATATTCAGAAACAATGCCACCCCAGAATGGTCAACATAGGGGAACTATGTGTAGAACAAGGCATATTTGGAATACAAGAACACATATTTGGAACACAAGATTTGCAATGGGAAACAGACCCAATTGTTAATTTATATATCTAGTGATGACTAAAGTAGTTCTACAAGGTGGGCTTTGGACATATATTTTATTTTTTTAAATTTCAAAATAATTACTTTTTCAAAGTAACAGAAGCATAGACCTTTTCATGAGGGCTGCAAAGAGTAGCTTCTCACGCTTTGGCCCCTGATATATCCTCTGAGGTGGACATGGGTAGGGATTGGGTCAGGGAGGGGGTACAAAGGAGACATTTAAGGCTTCTACTTCATCCATATCAACAGATGTAATTACTTTCAAACAAGGCTTTCCCTGGATCCAATATGAAACATTTCAGCCCCTGGAAACACTACAAAAAAACTATATAAGGAACAGTATGTCTGTTGTTCATCTGCTAATGTCCCCAAATGTCTCCAAGGTAATTATTTGGATGACATTTTTGTGATGCAGCTGGACATTGTTACAGTTAATATAAAGTCTGCCTTTGGCAACTACTTTATTTCCACCTACATCAAACTGTGGATGCATGATCACTTTTCCTGGGAGAATACCTGCCTCCCCCAAAAGACATCTCTGCCCTCAGCTTTTGCTTCGTGTGCTCTGCATACTAATACCCAATGCAAAAGAAAAAGGAAAAAAGAGTAATATATATAATCTTTATCTTAATATGTATATCTGGAACTTTCAGAGATATTTCTAAATATAATTCACAAAATACAATAACACTGATATTTCCTTCCTTTTTTGAAATAGATTTCAGCTATCCCCAGGAGTCTGAATTCACAAAATGCACACTGTTAAAACTTTTTGCCTCTATAAATTCATATTTGCTCTCAAAGAGCATGTGATTGGCAAAGCTGGATTTTTTCCTACTATGATTATAATAAAAATATATTTTTAGAAACATAAAGATTATAGATTTTTCCCACAAACTCACATGCAAATTGGAGCTTCGCCTTCTGGCTCAGAATTGTTCCCAGAAGGTTGGTGGCCAGGCACTGGTACGTGCCAGTATCTTGATCTGTGCGGGGGCTACTGATTGCCAAACTGCCTCCATCCAACCTGTAGTGATAGCTCATGGTAAAATCAATATCTGTGCCATTTTGCTTCCACCTTCAAGGAAAAAAAAATCAAATCATGTTTCTGATATACAGGGTTGACCACTCCTGTGTTAAACAACATGCACCTGTAATTCCTGAGACTGTTAAAATGAAACAAAACATGGTTTTATGTGGATATATCCCACCAGTTTCTTCAAAGATAATTGTCTTCATGAGCTCTGTGATATCAATAACTATGTTATTTTGAAGATCTTCTACTCTTTACAGATTATGAACATTCACCCAAATGTGTACAAAGAGGCAATAGAACTCTTGAGAAATAAAAAGTAGACATTCAGTCAATAAACCGGGCTGCCCTATTCCTGTAGCAACTTTTCAAATAACACGTACCATACCTGAACACGCACAACTGATACTGCAAAATTGAATGTCAAAAATGATTTAGACAGGGCTTCCCTGGTGGCGCAGTGGTTGAGAGTCTGCCTGCCGATGCAGGGGACGCGGGTTCGTGCCCCGGTCCGGGGGGATCCCACATGCTGCGGAGCAGCTGGGCCCGTGAGCCATGGCCACTGAGGCTGCGTGTCCGGAGCCTGTGCTCCGCAACGGGAGAGGCCACAACAGTGAGAGGCCCGTGTACCGCAAAAAGAAAAAAAAAAATGATTTAGACATAGAAATCCAAGAAAAATATATTAGAAATGGCACAAAGAAAGCCAGCAAAGATTTTACAATGCCAATTTGAGGCCGATAACAAAACAAAAATAACCGGAGTACTTTAGAACATGATTGTCTCTGTTAGTCTCTTACTAGGAAAATTAATTTCAACAGTATTTAGAAATACTGAATATTTTTCAGTATTTCTACAGTATTTAGAAATATTTCAACAGTATCTAGAAATGCCAAACTAAAATTATACCTTAACAAAAACAAATGCAGTTTGAGACGTTTCTATTTTAGGCTGCAAAAAGTTTCTTGGCTTACCTATTAGTCAACAATCTTTTTGTACATGAATTAAGTATCAGAAAGGCCTAACAGTTACATTTATTTTCAAAGAAATGTAAGATGGTTTAGAAATTGCATTTGGTCATTTTAAGATGAATGAATAGCCAGTAATTATCTTTAACTGGACTCACTTCCCCCACCTTGCAACCCCTAACTTCCATCAAAATATTCAGACATTTTGAAATAAGAATACTACATACTTAAACAGATACATTTCTAGGGCACAAGCTGTGTGTAGTCATATAAAGCATTTAAGAAAAGAGATATTTTAACCTCTTTTTTTTTTTTTTTTGTGGTACGTGGGCCTCTCACTGTTGTGGCCTCTCCCATTGCGGAGCACAGGCTCTAGACGTGCAGGCTCAGCGGCTATGGCTCACGGGCCCAGCCGCTCCGCGGCATGTGTGATCCTCCCAGACCGGGGCACGAACCCATGTCCCCTGCATCGACAGGCGGACTCTCAACCACTGTGCCACCAGGGAAGCCCGTTTTAAACTATTCAATTAAGATAATCAGTCAGAAAAACAAGTGAGTGGCCTCTTCCTATGTAATATAGCCGATTTCCAAATCATATTTTTGTAGGGTCTATGCCAGCTTTGCAATTTCTTCCCTTATTTTGGTAGAGGTAGCTAACTGTAAGAAAGGAATGACATTTTATAGCATTATTCCAGATGTCATTGGCTTTTTTAGGAGTATTCTGAAACATCCCGTGGAAAAAGTCTGGCAAATATCTACAACAGTAGAAAAGAAATACGGACTTAGGTAATCTACCCTATTAAAGATGAGAAGTGATTGACCAGATATCAAATCATCCAGAGGTTTTGAACAAACTCTGTCACTTTTAAATTATTTAGCCAATTCTTGTGCACCTCAACTTCATTTTAATAAAGGAAGTTGAAAGACAGCAGTCAAAAATAGTATATTTCATTTGCCTGAGCTATCTGCCAAATTTTTTTCTAGAGAAATTTGTTCGGCCTCTTGTTCTAATTTCAGAAGAAGAAAATGGAGAAAACTATTATTTTTTAGGCCTATCTGAAGCCTCGAATATTCTCCTTGCCAGCACTGTAATACTGTCTTACATGGTCTTTTAACCTTTGTGTTCCCTTTCATTTTCAATGCAAAGGCTATACAGCACTTAGTTGGCCAGCTCTCTTTAATTTTGGAATCAATCACTGAAATAACTGCTGTCATCATTATATGCTCCTAATTAAGCTCAGTAATTGTTTTTCAACACAAATTCAAAGTTGTTGGCTTAGCTGCAGCAAATGAATTTTTCACAGTATCCCCATAATCATTCTAATCACTATGGTACAATGATTATTAAACTGTGCATATAGATCAAGGGTTCAAGTCGTGGTGTGGGCTTTGTCCTAATTAATATGTTTAAATCAATGGAGAAATAGTATTAATGAATTCAAGTGATTGTCATACAAACGTTACGGATAGAATTGCATGCCCAGGAGAATTATCCCATGATGCAAACTAGGAAGTATGCTATAGATGATTATTTTAAGCATCTGCCTTAATATCATATTAATTCCATGAAACATATGGATTTGAACTAAAATCTTGAACTTTTTCTGGTGAACATCCTTCCCTATTGAGTAGTTAAGAATATAATGGCTGGGGGCTATATTTGTTTGCTGGCCTGTGATAATGCATGAGAGTGTGTGTGTGTGTGTGTGTGTGTGTGTGTGTGTGCACGTGAGTGTTTTTCACAACTGAGCCTTCCTTTAGAATTACACGCAGCACTATTTCTGGGCCCATCCCTAGACCTTTGAAGAACTTCAAAAATGTCAATTTTTTAGTAGTCTCTTTGGGTGATCGTAATGTGCACTAAACTTGGCTCCATTGATCCTGTGGAAAGAGTCCTAGGCCTAGCTTTGACATTCCTTTGCTGTGTATGCTTGTGCAAGTAATGACTTCTCCAAAAATCATATCCATCAATTATAAAATTTGCACAATAAAAATATCCTGCTTTATCACATGAGGTTGTTAAGAAGATCAAGTGAAGAAATGAATAAAAAGAATAGAAGGGCAGAGTAACTACTTTTATGATTTTTACTCAGAGACCTAGAGCTTCTCCAGACTTAAGAATGTCTTTGTGACTGGAGTAGATTAAATTACAGAAAGGAACCTCCTCTTGTGACCAGGTCCAGAGAACATGTGTTAGAAATCCTCTATGACATTCAAAGATAGTGTATCTGGTAGAGTGTATCCAACGTAAAAATGATTTATGTGTGTGTGTTCCTTCATTTTCCCAAATAAAAGATATATTCTGAGCTGGAACTAAGCTCGTTACTATCTGATTTTCCTAAACTTTTTAAAGTATAAGCAATCCTACCCAAGTACATTTTTGCATAACCCATTTTCCTTCCCTTAACAAAGCTTCCTGGTTAGATGTTAATTGCCATGTGTTGCCTGGTCTTTTAAAGAATAAAGAATGATCCTTTCCATGGGAAAACTTCTGTGCCGACTTGCCTGACATCTGTATCTTCTTGTTTTCTACTGAAATCCTGTTTGTGAAGGCGTTGACTCCAACTGTAAGTGACTTTAGGCAAGTTACTTTTAAACTGTTTCCAAAGTTCTGCTTTAAATATTGCTTATTTTCTCCTATGAGATTTCACTTGCTAAAGGAATTTACTAAAAGGAATAAAACACACCTTAAAGTCAACCACACCCTCACTTTGTGGATAAGGAATCCAATGCCAGGAGAAAGAAATGATTATTCCAAGGTCACATATGGAATGGATCTAAGTCAAAGGCTCTTTAATATGGCTTCACACTATATCCAAATAACCTCAAATAATGTTAGACTCTGAATCATAAAGATTGTCCCTCTATTTCATATACACACACACAATCTAAGATGAATACAGTTACGATGTTTTTTAAAAATTTTAAGTTAGAAAGGATTATATTAAAACTAAATTTTGTATTTTGTTGCTAATGTGCATTGTCTGAAATACCTCTGCCCTTTGCTTTATTATCAAGAAAATTGGGTCTTAGTCTGGCATTTAAGCATTAAAAACTTGGTTTTGTTCTCACTCTTTTTTCAAAGCCTCTTGCCTATGAGTATTTTATACCATGATATTAGAGCCGAGCTAAACCTGTTCATGGGGATTGGAAATAAGAAGCTAAATTACCTGTCTTTAGCCTCCTAATTTTTACGTATGTTAGAAACAGAAGCCATTTCACAACACTGGAATTTGCAATCTCTTCATTCAGTGTATTTCTTCATAGATAATATTAGCAAATTGTTGTGAGAACCACTGTTTTATATCTTTTGGCCTGTTAATAAGCCAATAGACATTTTTATATAAGTACATGATTGACTGATGATTTATCTTACTTATACTAAGCAAATGTTTCTTATTTTATAGGGATTCATACTTTTTTTTTCCTTTCTCTAACAAATTCTGTCAATCTTTAGGATCAATCAAATTGGCTTTCAAAAATAAAATTCCAACTTAAACTGTAAGGTGATCCTGAAAAATGTGTTAATCACATTTTTATATATTTAACCAAATTTTAAATTAAGTAAGATAACTCTGTATTTAAGGAAAACAAACCACCAACCATGAACTGGGTGAACCAATTTATAAGCTAAGTAATCTTCATCAACCAGATGGACTTTATTGGTTTGGGTGCCCTAAGGATAGGAAAGCTTTAATAAAGTGTAGTAAGACACAGTTTTTCAGCTCTTTTGTTGTAAAAAAACAAATTCTGAAGTTCTTTTGACAAAATACAATGTAAAGGAGAGTTCTCTTTAACTTTGTGCGTTTAAGTCATTTAGCTAGTTAATCTAGACAATCTTAAGATCAAAGTAATTATACATAGAAATTTGGTATTTTTAATGGAACATAAAAATCACGCCAAGCCCGCTTATTTTGCCAAAATGGACTGAAATTGTTGCTTTTTGTGTGTGATGATTTAACTTAACTACTAAAAATTAAGACTTTAAAAAAATGCTTTTAAAATCCCAAAGCCAATAGTGATTTTAAAATCAATAGTGATTTTAATATTTATTCTACTTTTCCTATATTCACACTGCATATGCAGTTCTTACCAACAAAATATCTTTATGATTTATATAAGCATAATATATACATGCATATATTTTTTAATTTGTGAAGTCCACCCACAAGGTGGATCAGATTCTGCCTTTACTGCAATATTCTAAGAACTGAAACACTACAGAACTTTCTGCCTTATTATTTCAGAGGTAATATGTGAGGAGCAAATATATATTTTTCTACTTGCCCAGAATGAAAATTCCTTTTCTGCATTAGATGGTACATAGCTGTCTTCAACATGTTTTTCTAAAACCAGTGCTTTTTGGGTGATGGAACATGTCAGTGGAGCCACAAAAATTAGTCGGATAAAATAAAGTTTCCATCTGGATTAATTCCTTTTAGGGGAACATTTTCACAGGTGTTGTATATGGGGCAACTGAGGCAGTGGCTCCAAATTGTGGGGAAGGGAGTACAAAATGAACTTGTGCTTTATAGTCTTTCATATTGGGGAAACAAATCTTTTCCTGTCCTTTCCCTTTATTTTTTCTTCTTTTTTCCTGTATTCCTTCCCTCCTCCCTTCCTTCCTTCCTTTCTTCTTTCCTTCCGTTTTCTTTCTTTCTTTTCCTCTGTCAATTCTCTCCATAACATGGCATTGCACGGCACCAATCTCAAGAATAACTGTTCTAAGCAGACCTAATCAATAAGTCATAATAGTGGTTGCTGCGGGTGGGGGTGGGGTAGTCATCACTTGGCAAGTGGCATGAGGGAACAGTTTGCCGTACCAGAAATGTCCATATCTTCATTTGAGTGGTGGGCACGCAGCTGTATACCTATGTAAAAATTCTTTGAGCTGTATACTTCAAATTAAGTCACTTTATTGTGTGTATATTTTACCCCGAAGACAAAGAAAAAAACAAGCAGTGTGGTACTCAGAAGTAGAACTTTACCTATAATGGGGTGAAGGGTAACCATTAGCAGCACAATTCAGGATGATTTCAGATTTTGACACATCCAAAGGAAAAATAACATCTTGTGGTTCCTGGGTAAAAATAGGACGGCTCAAACGACCATCACCTGGAAAAAGAAAAGAATTACACCACATGAAAAAACCTGACCCTGTTTTGAATGCAAGTCTGAATTAGACATCAAGTCAATACATAGTTTTAAAAACATTTTATCTTGAAATAATCGCAAACATATGGAAAATGTTTCAGAAATGGTACAAAAAATTTCTTTCCATGCCATTTAGAGTAATTTTGCAAATTTATGCCACATCATCCCAAATAAATTAGTTTATATTTCCTACAAAGCGTACGATAAAATGATCAAAATCAAGGAATTAACATTGATTCAATACTAGCATCTAATCTTCAGATCCCATTTCTCCATTTTCCCTAATAAAATCCTTTATAGCAAAAAGATCCAGTAGAGAATCACAGATTTCATTTAGTTGTTTTCTCCTCTTAGTCTCCTTCAATGCAGAACAATTTCCCAGTCTTTCCTTGGTTTTCCTCACCTTGGTACCTTTGAAAATTACAAGGCACTGATCTGGTAAAGTTTCACTCAATTTGGGCTTATCTGAGTGTCGACAGGGTAGGGGTCCTGGTAGGAGCTGTGTGCTGAGGGTATGGGTAATAAAAAGGGTCTATAAAGATTTTAAAAAACAGTAATAAAACCAATGAGAAAACTGGCTCTTATTTTTAAAAATTATCACCATGAAAAAGACTGGTCCCCACCAGCCAGAGTATATTGATCACATTGTCTTCCCATCTTGTCCCTCCATTCCCCTCACCCACTGGGTGCACCACTTTGTCTGCTGTTTCATTACAGTTAGATTCAGGAATGCTGTATGCTTCAGATTGTATCCTACCAGATAGTGCAGGACTTCTATTTGTCCCATTTCTGCTGAAGTTAACTTTGATCACTTGGTTAACGTGCTGCTGCCTGCTAGACTTCTCCACTATAAAATTGCTTCCCCCCCCCCTTTATAATTGGTAAACATTTTGTGGTTAGGGACTTTGAGACAATGTAAAAATATACTGTTCCTTACTGAACATTTAAATTTTTTATTTATATATTTCTATCAGTATGATCTACTCTATCACTGTGAATCCATCGTTTCTTATTTTATTAAAGTTATAATGCATTACTATTTACTTTGTTGCCCAAATCATCACTGATTTGGCCAGCAGGAGCCAGTCAAGCTAGTTTCTTCATCTTTTTGACATGTGCCTGTCATTCTTTATACTATTCTTTACTTTCTGGTACAAGAAAGTTTTGCAGAATCACCTTGCATTTCTCCTGTTCCAGCCATCAAAGTAGTCTTTTTTTTCCCTAAGCAAACCTTGTTCCTTTTATTAGAGAATGGTATGTAGAAACCATGATCTGGAACTAAGTGTACTTATTGTTATTGAGGTGTTCTTGCTCTGAGGATTTTCAGTGTGTGCGTGTGTGTGTGTGTGTGTGTGTGTGTGTGTGTGTGTAGGTTTTATAGATTATATGTGTGAATACATATAGATACTTATATGAATTTATAAACACATATGAATATATATAAGTATGCATATGTATAATTTTATATACAGACATATATTTATGTAAATATGTATATATGTGTGTGTGTGTATATATATTCTTATTCCATACTTCTATCTATCTATGGTGATTTATAGTGGGTTTATTATAGGTTTTTTTCTGTCTATATTTTTAATTTTATTTATTTTTGGCTGTGTTGCGTCTTCGTTGCTGCATTCCGGCTTTCTCTAGTTGTGGCAAGCGGGGGCTACTCTTCGTTGCAGTGCACGGGCTTCTCCTTGTGGTGGCTTCCCTTGTTGCAGAGCACAGGCTGTAGGCACGCTGGCTTCAGTAGTTGCAGCATGCAGGCTCAGTAGTTGTGGCTTGTGGGCTGTAGAGCACAGGCTCAGTAGTTGTGGCTCACGGACTTAGTTGCTCCACGACATGTGGGATCTTCCTGGACCAGGGATCGAACCTGTGTCCCCTGCATTGACAGGTGGATTCTTATCCACTGAGCCACAAGGGAAGTCCTCTGTCTATATTTTTAACTCCCTGTTCCAGCTGTGAGAACCCTGGTTTCCACTATTCTCAGTGTATTTATGAATTTGTTCAATCTCCTTGTATGTAACTAACCTCCAGTTACTGTCACCACCTTCTCCCCAATGTGAAGCTCCTCTTCACCCTGTACAGATTCTGATACCTGCTGCAAGTTTTACTCCCATACCTTCTTTGACACCACTTGTAAGCTGTCTCCTACCTCCTCACCTCACTCATGTTCTGACCCTGTGCAGAGTCTCCCTCCTATGAGGATGCTGTCTTTCCTCTTGACCTCTGACAATCTGTGCATGGTTATATTCCAAAGTGGGTAACTTTCTCACATCCTTGAGGATCTAACACGTCACCCTGGAATGCCCTTTCCCTGTGGAGACTCTGTCCTCACTCGGTTAGCTTCCAGGTTTCTACCTTCACCACCCTCTCCTGGCAATGGAACCCTCCTCAGGCTTCTCAGACTCTGATAGCCTGTGCCAGGCCACCTCAGTAAGGGCATGCCCTTCTCACCTTCCTCGGGCTCTGCCACTCCACTGGGCCACCGCTGCCTTACCCCTTGTCCTGCATGCCTGACCTTCTCACCACTCTTAGGCTCCAACAACTCATGCTGGGCTACTGTGGTGCTCATCGTCCACATTCATGTGTATGCCTACCTTACAGAGCCCCACTTCATGGCATTTGCACTGAATAGTTAAGAAAGTAAGATTTGGAGGAAAGGAGGAGGAACAGTTCGGTACTTATGTTTTAGGTTAAATTCTGTGTTTTTAAAATGTGCAAATGAATACATAAAGCAAAAGCCTCATCATGTTAGGATTTAATTTTAGGACACCCAGTCCAGAACTCTAGTAGTTGTACCTGAGGGTTATGTATGAGCATGGTCATTTCCTCTGATACCAACCACAGCTCTAGAGAATCTCAAAGTTGGTAGGTCTTTTGTAGACCATTCAGGCCAGACTTCTTGGTTTGGAAAGACAATAGAGCTAGTGGTCAATAGCATGTGCCCTTGAATCAAATGGGCTTCAGTGGATTTGTGAAATTTGCAGTCTTCATTGACAAAATAGACTCTGTATATCAGATGGTTATTTTGAGATTTAATGGCATATTACTTATAAAGTATATCACATTGTGCCTGGTACATGTAAATGTATAATCATCAAATTGTGAAAATTACCATCATTATTGTCATCATCATCATCATCCTTATTATTATTACACACAGGGAAAGGGAAACTAAAACCCAGGAAGTTGAATCATCTTTTCCAAATTCACCATCTGCGTTGAGAAATAGGAGGAAGTTAAACTTAGGCATCTTGATTGTCTCACTGTTTTCACCATCCACTCAGATCTATTTCTTTCTTACAGGATATTTGCACCCAGGTAAAATATTAATTTAGTAACTTTATCTTAAATTGTAATTTTAGTATACTCCATTATTTACCTAGAAGTGCAGACAGTTATTAGCTGTATAATGCTGGACAAGTTATAACTCTTAACTATAAAGTAGCAATACATCTTACATTTTTGTTTTTTTGTAAAGGCTGATTGAGAAAGAGTGAGTTAAACATGTAATACAGACTTTCCTTACTCTAGTACCTAATGAAATGCACAAGGAATTATAAATATAAATAAGCAACAAACAAATTAACAGTGTCTGAATAAGAAAAGGGACAAATTCCAATGCCATTGGCTTAAAAATAATCAAAATAAGCAAAGAAACAACAGAAAAAAAAATTTGTGCATAAGAAGAGTTTGTCCAGGCTCAGAGGGGCAAAAGAGTTCTTGACGTCTTAATCTCATCCCTAACCTCTGTGAGATTTACTGGTGAAATGACAAAATTCTGAGAATTCTCATAACAACCTCCAATTCTGGAGTTAAGCAGATTTGTATATACATGCATAGTGTGTTTTAATCTGTTTTCTCTTCTGGCTGAAGAGAGGAGTAGACAGGGCTCCTGGAGAAAAAAGAGTGAAGCAGAGAAGCATGAATAGTAAAGCTGACTCTGTTTCACAAACTAATAGTTTCACACCTATATATTCACTTGGTAAAATCTCTAAAGCCCAACCAAAAAATGACACATTTCCCCAATAAAGTATACCTATGACTCTTCCACCAATAATCTTGCTACAAACCACTAAAAAAAGAAAAAAGAAAAAAAAAACCTTAAAATAGAAACACCCAGATATTCTGCTAAAGGCTGAGCTTCCCACAATCCCAGTATTCCCTCAGGCTACAAAATGGGGGTACTCATGATATGTGGGTATTCAGCCTCCAAAATGGAGCTAAAAGGAAGAAAACAAACAGTTCCTTGATATGATGAGAAGAGCATTTAAAAATATCCCTTTCTATAAAGGAATGACTGAGTTGTCTGCACACAGTGCCTCAAGTATGAGCAAATGAAAAGAAGTGGAATAGTAAGTATGGACATATATTGCAACAATAAAAGTGAAAAACATAGCCTGCCAAAGATAGACAAAATATCCAATCTAGAAGAAAATATAACTCAAGGAATCCTAGGAAATTTCTCAAAATTTTTCACACAGTAGAGTAAGAACCTGAATTCAAAAAATGTAACTCAATGGCAAGATGAAAAAGACAAACTATAGCATCAGATAAATTAGGATGTAACTTAAACATAAAAATTGCAACCAAAAGAGCATCATTAAAGAATTAATAAATCAACTAAAATAGGCAAGAAACAAAACAGATACCTACTAAAAGTCAGATTACTGACATAAAGAGAAGATTAGAGATAATTGTGATGAATACAATAAAAAAAACACAGATAAGAGGGAAGAGAAGGTAATGGATAAGAAAGATAGATAAAAGATGATCCAACATAAAGATCCTTGATGTCACTGAGATAGACAAACAAATGTATTGAAAGATATTAGCAAGAAAACTTCCTGTGAATTGAACGAATACACCACATTCCAGAGTCATTTTAGAGAGAGGACTTAACACCAAAGCACGTGTTAGTTAAGTGACTGATGTTCAAACTTAAAGAAAAACTTTGCAAGAAGACCAGGTTGAAACAGAAAATTACTTAAAAGAGTGAAAGATAAAATCAGATTAATTTCAGATTTTATAATAGTAGCATTAGCATTCTATACCAGAAGACAGTGAGGGAAAGTCTACAGTATTCTGAATAAGAGGGTGACATGACTGTTAGTACCCACTGATAGAGCTTTCGAATCTAATGACATTCAACATTCTTTAACATCAAAAAACAAACAGAAAACTCTCAGGGAATATAACATAAATGAACACTCTTAAAGAAACGACTTAACAATGAAGTCTATCCAGGTAAAAATGAACCAATATACAGATCTCAAGAATGAAGGAGGGGGCTTCCCTGGTGGCGCAGTGGTTGAGAGTCTGCCTGCCGATGCAGTGGATGTGGGTTCATGCCCCTGTCCGGGAAGATCCCACATGCCGCGGAGCTGGGCCCGTGAGCCATGGCCACTGAGCCTCGTGTCTGGAGCCTGTGCTCCGCAACGGGAGAGGCCACAACAGTGAGAGGCCCGCGTACCGTAAAAAAAAAAAAAAAAAAAAAAAATGAAGGAGGAATAGGATGCACAATGAATACATTTAAATATAAAACTACCACTTAAGAACCATGTTGGTTTTAGTTATAGAACAGAATATGAATGCCATAAACTTGGATAATATAACAGTATAAACAGAAAAATGAGGGATGGGTAAAAGAGTACAGTTTGAAATGTGTGAGTGCTAATATCTTCTTTCATAGCAAAAATTCAAGAGGAATATGAGCAGGGGTTTTTGTTTGTTTTTTCACAGATCTTTATAATTTAAACATTTTCAACCACCTTCCTCTCCCCCTAAAAAGAAAACCTGGCTGAAATATTAAGCACCGTGCTATGCACAAAATAGGCAGACAACAAATGTTAATTTATCTTCCTTTACCTTCACTCAGAGAAAAGCTCTGTTCAATCTTCATATAATCTAAATTAAGGGTATAACTTGACTTAATAATATTTTATATTTGGGAGAGTAATTTGTAGTTTTCCAAGGAATTTTACGTGCACCAAGTAACAAATTAAATTCCTGTGACACGTTTTTTGAGACATACATTTCCATTCCCATTTGACAGATGAAGAACTTGAGACGAATGGAATCAGGCATTTTCTAACAAACTTTGGTTCATTTTGAAAGACAGAAAAGCTTGGTTTTGGTGAATTATCATCAGTCCATATCTTATTTAGTCATTTATATTTGTTGTTATCAAATTTTTAAGAGCTTGAATTCATACCAGTAAAATGTCTAGCTTTTGTCAACTAATTGCTTAGTCTCTTGTGGTAAATCTTTAGATTTTTTTCATATTGCAATGAAATGATTAAATAATAGCAGATTTTGTTGCTTTGCCTACAGTGTCAGAAAGCAAGGACAACATGAGCTTTCTGTACAAGAAGAGCTGAAACCATGTGACAATATAATATCAAAAGCAAGAAACCAAAAATGCTTTTTAAGTACCTTTTCTTTAAAAATGCACTAGACCTTAGGAAAAGTGTCGGTATTTTGATCAATAGTGATTAAATAGTTGTATTGACAACACCTACTGCTATAAAATCACCTACAATATAATGCTACACAATAAGAAATGTTTTACTTGGCAATAAAGGAAGAACTTTGCAATAGAGGAACATTGAAAAGTAAATAATTCTAAATGACAATTAAAAGCAAATTATACAATGTTATTGAAAATTCATGTAGGGTTCTGCCCCATTTTTCTTTCTCTTTATCTTCCATGGAGTTCAAAAAAAATTAGTCCTGTCATCTGACTCCAATACTGGATCAAACTACCAGAATCTAAAGTTCATTGTCATCCCCCTGAATGCCAAAAACTTTTGATTATATCGACGGCAGTCACATTTTGTCATTTCTGAACAGTTCATGAACAGCTTTATGGAGAATCATCTCTTAACTGATAGGAATAGGCCCTTAAATTCGTATTTTTTTAATTCACCCCATTCTTATGGCCATGAATGACTGGACAAAAGGTGAATATGTCCTGCTCGGCTGCTGTACTTCTCTCTCCTGGGAATTAGGAAATAAAATGAAGAGGTTCTTAGTTTCTGATTGTTACTTGAATAGAGAGGAGGTTCTTCAGGATTATTAGAGCCTCCATCTTCCATAAAACTTGTTAAGAGTTAAGAGAATGCTAGTCTAGATGGACCCTCAAGATGCCAGAGAAATAAGACGTGGAGATCACTTTCCTCCCCACAGCTGCTTAAAAAATACATCTACATGTGAAACAACTCCTACAGAACACCTCCTGAATGCTGGCAGAAGACCTCAGACTTCCCAAAAGGCAAGAAACTCTCCGTGTAACTGGGTAGGGCAAAAGAAAAAAGAGAGACAAAAGAATAGGGACGGGACCTGCACCTAGGGGAGGGAGGTGTGAAGGAGGAAAAGTTTCCACACACTAGGAAGCCCCTTCGCTTGCAGAGAAGGGGGATGGGTGGTGGGGGGAAGCCATGGAGGAGAGTGCAGTAACAGGGGTGCAGAGGGCAAAGCGGAGAGATTCCCACACAGAGGATCGGTGCCGACCAGCACTCACCAGCCTGAGAGGCTTGTCTGCTCACCCGCCGGTGTGGGTGGGTGCTGGGAGCTGAGGCTCTGGCTTCGGAGGTCAGATCCCAGGAAGAGGACTGGGGTTGGCTGCGTGAATACAGACTGAAGGGGGCTAGTGCACCACAGCTAGCTGGGAGGGAGTCCGGGAAAAAGTCTGGAGCTGCCTAAGAGGCAAGAGATGATTGTTTCAGGTTGCGCGAGGAGAGGGGATTCAGAGCACCATCTAATTGAGCTTCAGAGACGGGCTCGAGCCATGGCATTCAGCACAGACACAAGAGACAGGCATGAGATGCTAAGGCTGCTGCTGCAGCCACCAAGAAGCCTGAGTGCAAGCACAGGTCATTATCCACACCTCCCCTTCTGGGAGCCTGTGCCCCCCACCACTGCCAGGGTCCCGTGATCCAGGGACAACTTCCCTGGGAGGACACAGGGCACGGCTCAGGCTGTTGCAACATCATGCTGGCCTCTGCCGCTGCAGGCTCGTCCCGCATTCCGTGCCCCTCCCTCTCCCCCGGCCTGAGTGAGCCAGAGCCCCCTAATCAGCCGCTCCTTTAACCCCCTCCTGTGTGGGCGAAGATCAGATGCCAGAGAGCGACCTACCTGCAGAGGCGGGGCCAAATCCAAAGCTGAACCCCAGGAGCTGTGCGAACAAAGAAGAAAAAGGGAAGTTGCTCCATGCAGCCTCAGAAGCAGCGGATTAAATTTCCACAATCAACTTGATGTACCCTGCATCTGTGGAATACCTGAATAGACAACAAATCATCCCAAAATTGAGGTGGTGGACTTTGGGAGAAACTGTACACTTGGGGTTTCCTGTACGCGACTGACGACTTTCTGATTTATATAGCTATCTTAGCTTAATTTTTAGTGCTTGTAATCATTGGTGGATTTCTTTATTGGTTTTGCTGCTCTCTTCTTTTTATTATTATTTATTTATTTATTTTTATTTTAATGATATTTAATTTTTTTTTTAATTTTAATAACTTTTATTTATTTATTTTTTTCTTTCTTTTTTTTCTCCCTTTTATTCTGAGCTGTATGGCTGTCAGGGCATTGGTGCTCTGGCCTGGTGTCAGGCCTGAGCCTCTTAGGAGGGACAGCCAAGTTCAGGACATTGGACTACTAGAGAACTCCTGGCCCCACTTAATATCAATTGGCAAGAGCTCTCTCTGAGATCTCCATCTCAATGCTATGACCCAGCTCCACTCAACAACCAGCAAGCTCCACTGCACGGCACCCCACACCAAACAACTAGCAAGAAAGGAACACAACCCCACCCGTCAGCAGAAGCTGCCTAAAATCACACTACATTCACAAGAACCCCAAAACACCACTGGACGCAGTCTTGCCCACCAGAAAACCAAGATCCAGCCTCATCCACCAGAACACAGGCACCAGTCCCCTCCACCAGGAAGCCTACACAGCCCACTGAACCAATCTTAGCCACTGGGGGCAGACATCAAAAACAACGGGAACTACGAACCTACAGCCTGTGAAAAGGAGACACCCCCAAACACAGTAGTTAAGCAAAATGAGAAGACAAAGTAATATGCAGTAGATGAAGGAGCAAGGTAAAAGCCCACCAGACCAAACAAATGAAGAGGAAATAGGCAGTCTATCTGAAGAGAATTCAGAGTAATGATAGTAAAGATGATCCAAAATCTTGGAAATAGAATAGAGAAAATACAAGAAACGTTTAAGAAGGACCGAGAAGAACTAAAGAGCAAACAAACAATGATGAACAACACAATAAATGAAATGAAAATTTTTCTAGAAGGAATCAATAGCAGAATAACTGAGGCAGAAGAATGGATAAGTGACCTGGAAGATAAAATAGTGGAAAAAACTACCGCAGAGCAGAATAAAGAAAAAAAGAATGAAAAGAACTGAGGACCGTCTCAGAGACCTCTGTGACAACATTAAATGCACCAACATTTGAATTATAAGGGTTCCAGAAGAAGAACAGAAAAAGAAAGGGACTGAGAAAATATTTGAAGAGATTATAGTTGAAAACTTCCCTAATATGGGAAAGGAAATAAGTCATTGAAGTCCAGGAAGTGCAGAGAGTCCCATACAGAATAAATTCAAGGATAAACACATCAAGACACATATTATCAAACTATCAAAAATTAAATACAAAGAAAAAATATTGAAAGCAACAAGGGAAAAGCAACAAGTAACATACAACGGAATCCCCATAAGATTAACAGCTGATGTTTCAGCAGAAACTCTGCAAGCCAGAAGGGAGTGGCAGGACATATTTAAAGTGATAAAAGGGAAAAAGCCTATGACCAAGATTACTCTACCCAGCAAGGATCTCATTCAGATTCGATGGGGAAATTAAAGCCTTTACAGTCAAGCAAAAGCTAAGAGAATTCAGCACCATGAAACCAGGTTTACAACAAATGCTAAAGGAACTTCTCTAGACAGGAAATACAAGAGAAGGAAAAGACCTACAATAACAAACCCAAAGAATTAAGAAAATGGTAATAGGAACATACATATCGATAATTACCTTAAACGTGAATGGATTAAGTGCTCCAACCAAAAGACATACACTGGCCGAGTGGATACAAAAACAAGACCTGTACATATGCTGTCTACAAGAGACCCATTTCAGACCTAGGGACACATACAGACTGAAAATGAGGGGATGGAAAAAGATATTCCATGCAAATGGAAATCAGAAGAAAGCTGGAGTAGCAATGGAGAAAGATGGAGGTAATTGATATTTATAGGACATTCCATTCAAAAAAACCCAGAATACACTTTCTTCTCAAGTGCTCATGGAACATCCTCCAGGATAGATCATATCTTGGGTCACAAATCAAGCCTAGGTAAATTTAAGAAAACTGAAATCGTATCAAGTGTCTTTTCTGACCATAACACTATGAGACTAGATATCAATTACAGGAAGAACACTATAAAAAATACAAACACATGGAGGCTAAACAGTATGCTACTAAATAACCAAGAGGTCACTGAAGAAATCAAAGAGGAAATCAAAAAATACCTAGAAACAAATGACAATGAAAACATGATGACCCAAAACCTATGGGATGCAGCAAAAGCAGTTCTAAGAGAGAAGTTTATAGCAATACAATCCTACCTCAAGAAACAAGAAAAATCTCAAATAAACAACCTAACCTTACACCTAAAGCAAGTAGAAAAGGAACAAAAAAATAACCCAAAAGTTAGCAGAAGGAAAGAAATCATAAAGTTCAGATCAGAAATAAATGAAAAAGAAATGAAGGAAACAATAGCAAAGATCAATAAAAGTAAAAGCTGGTTCTTTGAGAAGATAAACAAAATTGGTAAACCATTAGCCAGACTCATCAAGAAAAAAGGGAGAAGACTCAAATCAACAGAATTATAAATGAAAAAGAAGTAATAGCTGACACTGCAGAAATACAAAGGATCATGAGAGATTACTTCAAGCAACTATATGCCTATCAAATGAACAACCAGGAAGAAATGGACAAATTCTTAGAAAAGCACAGCCATCTGAGACTGAACCAGGAAGAAATAGAAAATATAATCAGACCTAATCACAAGCACTGGAATGGAAACTGTGATTAAAAATCTCCCAACAAACAAAAGAACAGGACCAGATCGCTTCACAGGCAAATTCTATCAAACATTTAGAAAAGAGCTAACACCTATCCTTCTCAGACTCTTCCAAAATATAGCAGAGGGAGGAACACTCCCAAACTCATTCTGTGAGGCCACTATCACCATGATACCAAAACCAGGCAAAGATGCCACAAAAAAAGAAAACTACAGGCCAATATCACTGATGAACATAGATGCAAAAATCCTCAACAAAATTCTAGCAAACAGAATCTAACAGCACCTTAAAAGGATCATACACCATGATCAAGTGGGGTTTACCCCAGGAATGCAAGGATTCTTCAATATACACAAATGAATCAATGTGATAAACCTTTTTAACAGACTGAAGGAGAAGAACCGTATGATCATCTCAATAGATGCAGGAAAAAGCTTTCAACAAAATTCAACACCCATTTATGATAAAAACTCTCCTGAAAGGAGGCATAGAGGGAACTTACCTCAACATAATAAAGTCCATATATGACAAATCCACAGCCAACATTGTTCTCAGTGGTGAAAAACTGAAACCATTTCCACTAAGATCAGGAAAAAGACAAGGTTGCCCACTCTCACAACTATTATTCAACATAGTTTTGGAAGTTTTAGCCATAGCAATCAGAGAAGAATAAGAAATAAAAGGAATCCAAATCGGAAAAGAAGTAAAACTGTCACTGTTTGCAGATGATATGATACAGAGGACTTAGAGAATCCTAAAGATGCTACCAGAAAACTACTAGAGCTAATCAACGAATCTGGTAAAGTTGCAGGATACAGAATTAATGCACAGAAATCTCTTGCATTCCTATACACTAATGATAAAAAATCTGAAAGAGAAATTAAGGAAACACTCACATTTACCCTTGCAACAAAAAGAATAAAATACCTAGGAATAAACCTACATAAGGAGACAAAAGACCTGTATGTAGAAAACTATAAGACACTGATGAAAGAAATTAAGAATGATACAAACAGATGGAGAGATATACCATGTTCTTGGATTGGAAGAATCAACATTGTGAAAATGACTATACTACCCAAAGCAACCTACCGAAGCAGCCACATAGCACAGGGAGATCAGCTCGGTGCTTTGTGACCACCTAGAGGGGTGGGATAGGGAGGGAGGGAGGGAGGTGCAAGAGGGAGGGGATATGGTGATATATGTATACATATAGGAGATTCACTTTGTTATACAGCAGCAACTAACACAACGTTGTAAAGCAATTATACTCCAATAAAGATGTTTAAAAAAGAAAAAAAGAACAGTGTTGGGTACACACAAATACAGTATATAAACCATGAAAAAAAATTCTGTACATGATGTAAATAAAATAAAATTGGGTAACTATAAAAATGAAAAAGAGAGAATGCTAGTCTATATAGAGACAAAGATTGAGACAGACAGGCAGACAGTAGAATAATGGAGAGAAAGACTAAATAGTAAAGCGGGACTTTATTCCCTAAGCTTGTTAATCCTTGGTTCCAGTTTCTAGTGAGACCTGCCTCTGGGTTCCATGAGCCATTGACTATACAGTTTCTTTTTTTCGCAGTGGACAGAATGTTGGGAAAGACTGATTCAAATAAACAGTATAGAATGACCAGTGTTCTGCTGCTTTTCTCCTCTCCAGAAATACCAAAGTGCAGATAACCTCGGCAGACAACAATTTGTTTTCAGAAGTTATTAGGGTCAAAGTTAAGCACGTGAGAAGACCTGCATCTAAAAGAGAACAGAACTGAAAGGCATATTATCCGTGGTTTTACTTGAATTTCATTGTTTGGGCTTAGGCAATTTCAGGTTTCACAGAGGGTTAAGACTTGAACTCTCCAAGGTCACACCCAGAGCGAAAATTGCTGGCATCTCTCTTTGTGCTACAGTCCTATCCCTCCCAATAAATTTCCCCACCCAGGCACCTTGCCCCCCAAAAACATCTTCTGTTACAGAAGTTCAATTTTAAAATTATTTTCCAATTCATTAAAAACAGGGCAAAACAAAACAAGCAAAAAAAGTAAAAGAAAAGAAGATATCTGTGCTTGTTTTTACCAAAGAAGAAACTAAAACCAGGGTGTGTAACCAATGCGACCACACAGGGCTAGGCGCTTAGAAGGGCCTAGCAATTCTAGTTTAATGCTCTGAAGTCACCATGTTAACATTCTTGATACTATTACCTGTAATTTTGTGCTTAAGTGAAGTCCAGTGAGTCTGATAAGTCCTGAGTGCTTGGAGCCTTGGCTAATGGGAGGTGCCTCCTCCAGCCACCTCCAGGCCTGCCCCCTTGGACAGGTTCTTCTCCTTTTGCTCCTCATCTCCTGATGCCTCAGGCCTCTCCTGCCTTCCCCTCATCCCCTCTGCCTAGCAACACCTCCAGCCCCAGCTCCAGGATGGGGCCCAGGTAGATCTCACACAGCGGCAGGGTCTGCTGTGAGTGTGCTGTTGTGTCTCAGAATAGGGCATGGAGGTGGTCATTCCTGCCCCCACCTGGCAGCACCATAGTACATTAGTACATAGTGCATAGTGTTGGGCTGCTTGTTAAGGGTGAGGCTCTTGTCCATTCCTGCTCTAGGTACCTGGGGTATCCTGGCACAGAGACTGCAATGCCTTGAGGGTTGTCCATTTGCTGTGAGTTGGCGGAATGGTCCAGGGCACAACATGTTGGTCAGGCAACTGGTGAGGGGCAGAATCCAGTGGCCAGCAGCAGCATCTGGGCCATGTTTGCACAAAGTAGTGGCGAGAGGCCCTCAGGGCCTCTAAGGGTCTACTTCACTCAACAAATATCCCTGTGCCCAAGGGAAAGTGACTTTAAATAACAAATAAAAAACATCATACCAGATCAAGAGAGGTAGCATGACTAAAGTTTACAGAATTTAAATGATTTGATCAAGGTCACACTGCTAGTGATATTCCAGAAGGGGTACTCAAACAGAGGTTTGACTCCAAGTCCAAGGTTGTACACCCTACAGTATATCCACCAGAGTTCTGTTTATTTCCAGGACTAAAAGAGCTCTATTCTGTCTGCTTTATTTATTTTCTCTTACTAAGCCTCTGCCTTAGTTTCCAAACCAATTTCTTTAGCCTGTCAAACCTACCCTAGACTAAGGTCAGTTGTGTCTTCCCTGAAATTTAGGTTCTATAAAGAGAAAATCTCTCTCTCTCTTTCTCTCATTCTCTCTCTCTCTCACCAATTTCCCTTGTTATTCTAAGCAAGTCACAGAATTGTAAAATAGAAAAGAAAAAAAGGTGTATCAGAGAAATTCCACCTAATTTACAGGGGAGGAGAAGTAACTCCAGGGAGGTCAAGTGCGTTATTTAAGAATTAGAGGCAGACATGAGTCTTAAATCTGACTATAGAGCTCTGCACTGGAATTCCCAGTATATCGTGATGCTTAGCTTGGGTAGGTTTTATACAGGGAAGACGTGTTAGGATTATTTTTTAGTGGAGAAACGAGAGAGAAAAATCATCAGCTATATCAGAGAATAAAGAAGATAGATAGAGTTTAAAACATAGCTATGAGATTATTGTAATAGTCCAAGTGGAGAGATACATTCTAAAGTAATGCAGCGAGAGTAAGAATGGAAAGGAAAACTGAAAAGGTGATTTGTCAACTAATTGAATTTGGAGGATGCTTAAGTGGAAAGAAAACATTAAAAATTGCTCAGAGATTTACTGTTTTTCAAAATAGGGGAAAAAAATAAAAGAAATTAGTTCAGATTTGCAGATGTTGACTTTCATGGCTCCTTGGGGCTCATAGGTTTAGCTGTCCAAGGAATAGTTGTATATACTGATATGGCTTGGTAATGAGGGCTGGGATGGAGAGACTGATTTTTTGGACTCATTGGTCTTTAAATTTTAGTGAAAAGAGAATTTTATTCTACTGATGGTTTGATGGCAATACATTCTACAGATATATTTGAAATTGTTTCAAAAAAGTAGGTCCCCCCCCCAAAAAAAAGTAGGTCCCCATGTTTATGGCAGCATTTTTTACAATAGCCAAGACAGGAAACAACCTAAATATCCATCAGTGGATGAATAGATAAAGAAAATGTGGTATATACATATATGTGTATGTATATATGTGTGTGTGTGTGTGTGTACACACACACACACACATATATGGACTATTAGTCATAAAGAAGAAGGAAGTACTGGTGTTTGTAACAACATGGATGAACTTTGAGGACATTATGTTGAGTGAAATAACTCATTCTCCCTCATAAGTGGAATCTAGAGAACTGGAACTCATAGAAACAGAACAGATTGGTGGTTGCCAGGAGTAGGGGTGAGGAAGAGTGGGGGAGGTGGGAATAGGTGAAGGTTGTCAAAGGTACAAACATCTAGTATAAGATGCGTAAGTTTGGGGTATATAAAGATGTACAGCATGGTGACTATAGTTAACAAGAGTGTATTGTATATCTGTAATTTGCTAAGAGGTAAGCTCTTAAAAGAAACACACAAAAAATTGTTACTACATGAGGTGATGAATGTATTAACTAACCTTATGGGGTAATCATTTCACAATAAATACATATAGTGCATCATTAGATTGTACACCTTAAACATACACAATGCTGTTCTATCTCAATTGACTTACACAATGTCAATTATATCTCAGTAAAGTTGGGGAAAAAATATAGGGTCAAATTAGCGTTAACTTTAAGCATTAATTAGATTCAAGGTATATTTTGACGTTGGCATTTTTTTTACACCTGGATAATCAATGACTTCTTATTCAAGTAAACATCAAAAGTCTGTAGAGGAGGAGGTTAATAGTTACCTGAGAGTGGCCATGCTTGATATTTCTTTCATGCAACAGACATTTGAGAAGACAATTCTTAACTGAGAATCTACTCTGAACATGATGGAATCATTTTGGTTATTTTTTTATAAGTTACTCTAGCAGAATGAACTAATGATATACACATGGTATAACATTGGAGACCTGCAGTATTTCAGTATACTCAGACAACTATGGTGACCTACTGATTTGGAAGTTAAGCCTTAAACCTGCCTGGAAAGTATATGACATATTGGAAGTGGCACACAGATAATAAAGTAAATCATAGTAAGTGTGCCTTACCATATATTTCACATCTGTTGATCTCTTCAGTCTAAAGCCAAACCAAAATAAAATTCTCCATCGTTGCTTATTTTGATATTGCCAGCACACAGTGATAAAGGCCAACATAAGTAAATTCAACCACATTTAATTAGCTCTGATTATGTGTTAAACCTTCTTTATGCACTGACAATGCAAAAATAAATAAATGAATTGCACTCAAGATGCTTATAGTCAAATAAGAGCAATTTTGGCATATAGTTAGAGCCAGGGACAAAGTTGAACTTTTATAGGAATTATTTTATCCTTACATAAACTCTGTCACATAGATTCCAATATTCCCATCATAAGAGTGAAGAAATTGATGTTTGAGGAACTTAAGTAACTTAGTCAATAACAAACAGCTAGAGAGTGTTGGAATCCAGTTTTGAGTGTAGGCAGGCTGACTCCAGAATGCTCTACATCACTCTCCATCATGCTCTACATGCTCTACATCACTATGATGTATACTCCAGAAAGGGAGGCTGGCAAAAACAATTAACTAATTGCATTATTACAGGATAAGTGTTCTACCAAAAGCACAAATATGATTTTAAGGAAGTCCAGAGAAGGAAGTAATTAATTCTACTTAGAGGTTATGGACGAATGACAAAAGAGGCAATATTTGAACTAAGTGTAAAAGAATGAGAGTGAGAATGCCTTTGAAAGAAAAGGGAATAGTAAGGAAACTTTAAGAATAGCGATATGAAAATACCTGTCATTCAAAAAATACAACTGGTCTGGAACGAAGGAGAGTAATGAAATATAAGGATGGAATTATAGGTTTAGAAGAGTTTTGAAGGACTTTCAGTGATATGACACAGGTTTGAACCTGATGTGTAAAAGTTAGAAAACATGGGAGTGTTTTCAATTTTAAGCAGACATATGACAAACTTAGATCTATGACTAACTGGGGGAGGATAGGGGAAGAAAAGCCACAGATCAGGAAGATTATTTATCAAACATTTGAAAACACTGAGATAACCGGGGCATTGTCAGTAAGAATGAAAAGAATGAGGATGAAGTGAGCCATTTTGAAGTGTTTAGAGGCAATACCAACAGACTGGTATAACTGATTTGATGTGAAAGATGAAGGAACGAGAACATTTAAGATTACTCTGAGATAGCTATTGTGGATGAATGCAAGAATACATGTATGTTGAAGTCCTTAACTGTTAAAGGGAAAAGGAGAAGAAGAAAGACTAAGGGCAGTGAGGACGAAAGGAGATGAGAAAGTAGATATGTTTAATTCATTTTTCATTCATTTTTTAAACAAACATTCATTCAGACACAAACAATTTCCTTATGAGTTACTAGCCTACACACCCCATGTTTTCTGTAATCACGCAGATGTGAATGGAAGTTTGAATGATTAAATAAATGAAACATCGATTCACTGCAGAGAATCATTTTACAAGGCAAACTGGGTTTAGAGAATAAAACTATTCAAGAAATTCTGCAAGTATTTAGGTTCACGTTTTAGAATCTTACACCTTAAGCTGTTCCTCCTTGACAATTGAGTGATGCCCTTGGGGTGACAGAGGAGGGATCTAGTTCATTGTGTAGTAACTGGCCTTAGAAAGGTTCTTTCACAATAACAGGAAGGAAGGCAGAGTAGAGACAGATAGAAAACGTACTGATACAAGTGGGATTGAAAACCTGTTAAAATAATATTCAGATTTTTTTTTCCTTACTTTCTTAGGAAGGAGAAAGGAATATCATTAGCTGACACAGATGATGGGAGAGGAAGTATGGGAAGTTTGAGAAGAGACGATAATGTGTAAAATGATCATCAGGAGAATGAAAAAGTGAATAGACAAGAGATATGTGTTGTGACAGGACAAACCAGTAATATTTGTGAAAGATTTCAAAAGGGACATGAAAAGATTACTGAGTGTCCTGTTCAGTGCACTTTTTGGGGTTAATTTTGCCTTTCAGTGTCTTTTATCTATTTTACAGCAGTGAAAGGAGGTGGAAAACTATTAAGAAGGCAAATGATTCTAACCATTAAAATGCAAATGAATTGTGTCCAGTGGAATGCCATTGTTTTTTTTTCCCTTTTTCCCTTATGGAGAAACCAGCCTTTTGTTTTGTTTTGTAACAGCTTTCTTGAAATATAATTCACATGCCATATGATTTAGCCATGATAAACCCATATTGCATCTATTTATGAATTAATATTACCATTTCTTATCACCTGTATGGTTCTTTGCATTCTATTTTGAACAAGTTGCAACATTTTACTGGTTTCCACATTAATTGATTTGTTGAAGCAAAAATTTTCCCATGGGCTTACTTATATTTGTTTGAGATTCATGATTTTTGTCATTTAAAGAATATCATTAAGACATGTTAAATTTGAACATGCCAGAGGGACTCATGCCAGAGGGACTCAAGGTTGGAGGGGGCTGAGGACAGAGGCAGAGTTGGATGGCATTGCTTTGTAAAAGGTAGTAACAACATGGAATTTAAATAAAAGGGAAAACTGAAGATGGAAGACCAATGATCATCAACATCTATAGAATTGACAAAAGAGAGAAAACAGCCAAAAAATTCTGAGGAAGATCTATGTGAGAAGTTGAGACTATTTTACCAGGATCATTGTATGAGTTTTTTATGGCTACCATAACATATTACCTGAAATTTAGTGGCAGAAACCTACACATATTTATGATCTTATAATTCTCTAGGTCGGTATTCCAAAATGGGTCTCACTGAGCTAAAATCAAGATTGGTAGAACTGTATCTATCCCCTTCTCAAGGCTCCAGAGTAGAGTCCTTTTCTTTGCCTTTTCCAGCTTCTAGAAGCTGCCTGCATTCCTTGGTTTGTGGACACCCTTTCTCCAACTTCAAAGACAGCAACAGCAAGCACATTGAATCCTTCTCATATCAAATTACTCTGGCTATTCTTCCATAGTCACATTTTTCCTGATTCACTTGTCTCTCTTCTAGTTTTAAGGACCCTTATGATTACACTGGGCTCATCCAGATCATCCAAGATAATCTCCCTATTAAGATCAGCTGATTAGCAACCTTAATTTTATCTGCTACTTTACTTCCCCTTCACCATGTAATCTAACATATTCACACCATCCAGGGATTAGGGAATGGACATCTTTGGAGCCATTATTCTGCCCATCACACCCATCACATGGGAGACCAAGAAAGGAGAGCTTTTAATAAAGGGCATAGTTAACATTGTCACATGTTAGTAATAATGAAAAACAGAAACACCAGCAAAGCACTAGTGTTGGTCATCAGAAAGTCTCTTGTTTCTTCTTTAGGAGAAATTTCATTTTCAAAGTCAAGATGGATTGAGACATAAAGGCCAAATTTTAACTAAATTCAAGACAGAGAAAACTATGGCGTTGTATATAAAGTACTCTACAAAGAAATCAGATGGCAGAGAGAAAGAGAGAGGTGAACAGAAATAACAGCAGGGCCTAGAGCTGTTGGTATATGTGAGTTTCAGTTCTGATTATTTATATTTTTAGGAAAAAAGGGACAAGCTTATTTGTAGGCTGAGGGGCTGACTGAGAGGCAAACTTAGATTCTGTCTTTTGAACTTCTGGGTCTTTGACCCTGTAACTTGCCCAATTTAGAGCATTTCAGCATTAACCTTTGAAAAATAACAGCATGATGTCAGGAACACAAAGCACCAAAAAGCACTTTGCTAAAATGTCCCAGAGTGAAGATGTTAGAAAACCATTGGAAACCTATTATTATCATTGAGATATTACAGGGTCCTCTTTGGTTGCTCTCTGAGATAAGATTGTGTCTGCCTGAAATGGCATTGATTCCATATATATACCAATAACAAACCGAAGAAAGAAAATTTGGAATAAAGAAAAATAAATAACTGAGAAAAGCACTCTAAAAATCTGTGAATGCCAGACATAGTACCCCAATGTATATTATTTGATGATGACACACTTAATTTTGGTTACACAGTGTCACAGCAAAGCATGCTGATCTGTCAGTCCTGCTTGTACTTATTGCCAGCATGAATATCTTAACGAAATCAGTGTTTTGGGGGTTAAATGTCAGCCAAGTGGCTTCCTGTGGAAAGTTAAAACAGTACCTCACTCCCATATATTTCATCTATGCCTTTCCACTTTCTCATGTACAATTCTATCACTCATTCTAGTCATGTACTTTTCCTGCCCTCTGTGCCAAGCAAAAATGCCACCAAATTTGTCAGAATAGGTTTGCCCTTTGTGCAGCAAGCCTGATTAATTTTTATCAGCTCATCTCTCTCTGGATGTTTGGTAACCTCACTCCTTATTACCGTCTTAGAGATCTTGCCTACAGCCAAGGGCAGATCTGCTCATTTATAATTTTCTGGTTCTTTTTCAGCTCTTTTCTCACAGGCTGGGGTGAGGTATTTGTTATTTCATTTTGCCTCTATCTCCCTGTAACTTTGAAACATTTTTGTTAAGATTTCCTCATTTTAGTTAAAAAATTATTTATTTAGAAATAGATTTATATTGTTTCCAATTTATCACAATGAAAATTTCTTATAAATGTAAAATTATTGGTTGATAAAAACCTCTCATGCATTTCCTGTACTTGTCAATGTGATCTTTCTTATCAAGAAATGCTCCTTAGAGTGGATGAACACTTATTCTCTTTATTTCTCTCTTGCTACATCGGTTTAAACTTCATAAACACCATAATTACACTAGACCGGACTTGAATGTGAAATAAGAAAATGAAATAGCGTCCCCTGATTCATTATGCTGTATTGTCTTCTTCCCAATATAAAGATTAAATGACAGGGATAGTTTACAGAAATGAGAAGAACGAGTTCAATTTTTTCGGACTCATAATCAACAAAAGATTTTTTCTTTTCTTTTATGAGTAGGGAAACTGGCTGATTCCCTATGTGAGAGAAGCACTTGACATTTTCTGTTTATTCTTTCAAGGTTCAGCTAGTTCTGAATTTTGCCTTTTTCTTTTTTTCACTTCAGTGTTTGAACATAAACAGTTTATCCTGTGATGCTACATTGACTTTTGTAAACATTTTACAAAGATGAATATGCGTCAGGCTTTTTCTTCTTCTCTTTCCTATTGATTTTTTTCCCCTAACTCTCCCCCATTTTACACAGGGTAGAATTTTGACGCTAGTATGTCTCACATCAGAAGCCATGATCTTAACAACTCATGAAGATACAGGAATTAGGAATAGAGAGATTATTTAGAAAGAAGAAAGAGTAAGTAAATGCAAATGCCCTGAGTTGAGAGAAATTAAGGAGAATTTGGAGAACTCACATAATCCTTGCTAAGGAAAGAGTTGACAAGAGATGAGGCTAGACAGATAGATATCCAAAGTAACATCAAGAAGGAAATTTTAGCCACCTTAAAGAATAAGAAATTAATCCGGAGGTCTTTGGGGAGCCATAAACATGATTTAAGTTTGTGATTACATTTTTCAGTTGGAAAAACATGTCCAAATTCTCATGCAAATTTGCCAGGAAGCAGTAGCTGCCATGCTTGTATTTAAGGAGCTTAACAGAGAGCCCAGATATGAAGTGCTCTCCAGATAAGAAGGTCTACTGAAAAAAAATGCACAACCTAAAAGTTGAGAGTTATGTTTTATTCATCAGATTTTCTGAGGACTTCAAGTACAGGAGACAGATTCTCAGATCGCTCTGAGGGACTGCTCCAAAGAAGTAAGGGAAGAGCCAGGATACATAGGGGTGTTTGCAACAAAGACCAGGTAGTCAGAACATCAAAAGATTACCGTTAATGAATTAAGCACTTTTCTCTGTATGGGAACATGCAAAAGTTTGGACGCATTGAAACCATTCCTTTGATATGCACCTTAGCTTACCTAGGGCCAGTATCCAGAGTCCCCTCAGGGTGCACTGCTGTGGGTGGCTGCAGTGGCTGAGGGCTTGGTGGGCAGCCCATTTGTCTCCATCCTGAGTTTCTTCAGGGCTCACCGTCAGGGTGGCTGTAGTGGCTTGATGGCTGCTGCAACATCCTTTGTTTACTGATATGGTAGGCAACATTTTTCATTATAAGAAGGAACTAGACTTAGGGCAAATCTACTGTTTTTCTTTATTTGCCTATCTGTCCACAAAGGGTCCAAATGTCTCTGGCTTCTTCTGATGCCATGATCTTGGCTGTCTCTTTTGCTTCTTTGGAGGTATCTTTGCTGTCCAGTGACCGAGCAAGTGTCACATATACTGTTAGACTCAGTTCACATAGTAATCACTGGATGCTGCTCCAGAAAGGACTGGATTAAAAATATGGGCTTTAGGGCTTCCCTGGTGGTGCAGTGGTTGAGAGTCCGCCTGCCGATGCAGGGGACACGGGTTCGTGCCCCAGTCCGGGAAGATCCCACATGCTGCGGAGCGGCTAGGCCCGTGAGCCATGGCCACTGGGCCTGCGCGTCCAGAGCCTGTGCTCCGCAACGGGAGAGGCCCGCGTACCGCAAACAAACAAACAAACAAACAAAATATGTGCTTTATTTTCTAGACAAATAAAAACAGAATTCTAGCAGAGAGACTAACTGACATTTAGCAAACATTGCTATGGTATATTGGCTATTACCTATTTTATCCTTTCTTTTATTTGTTTCTTCTAGAGGTAGCATAGAAGAAGCTGACTGTTTTGTAAACTTTTCACAAACACCAATAATTCACAAATGCCAAGGACTTTTGTTGACAAGAGCACAAGTGATAACAGAAAAAATAATGGAGAGCTCACTTTTGAGTCATAATTTAACTCAATCACAATGTTTTGCAGTGTTTTCTCCACCCACTCTGTACAATTTGTCATCCCCCCCATCACCAAAAATTGGAACAAAAACAAATGGGAAACAGAGAGAAAAAGCTTTTATTGAGCTATATTATTGGCATTTTCCACATTTCAAATGGCCATTTTGTAATACCATGTACATGTTTCCAAGGGCCGCCATAACAAATTACCGATAACTGAGAGGCTCAAACCAACAAATGTGTTCTCTCACAGTTCCAAAAGGCTTAAAGTCTAAAATGAAACTGTCGTCAGGGTTGATTCTTTCTGGAGGGTCTGAGGCTTCCAGAAATCTTCCAATGCCTCCATCCTAGGGTCTAGTGGTTGTTGGCCATCCTTGGTTTTACTTGGCTCATAGACACATCACTTCAATCTCTGCATCCATCTTCACATCACCACCTTCTGTTTCTCTGTGTGTTTTCTTCTAAAAGTACTCCAGTCATTGGATTTAGGTCCCAATCAAAATCTGTTAAGATTTTATCTTAATTAATTACATTTTCGAAGACCCTATTGCCAGATATAATCTCATTCTTAGTTTGTAGGTGGACATAAATGTTGTGGAGGACACTGTTGAACCCACAACACTTAGCTCAGCATTTTTTTGAATTCTTTCTTTTATTAGAGCTGTTCCAGATTTCTCAGACACTTTCAACACTAAAATAAGAATTGTTATTCTTTAAGGTGCAAGAGGCAATCTAGGACTTCCCTGGTGGCGTAGTGGTTAAGAATCCGCCTGCCAATGCAGGGGACATGGGTTCGAGCCCTGGCCCGGGAAGATTCCACGTGCCGCAGAACAACTAAAGCTGTGTGCCACAACTACTGAGCTTGCACTCTACAGCTCACGAGCCACAACTGCTGAAGCCCGTGCATGTAGAGCCCACGCTCCTCAACAAGAGAAGCCACCGCAATGAGAAGCCCACGCACCACAACAAAGAGTAGCCCCCACTCGCTGCAACTAGAAAAGCCTGCGCGCAGCAATGAAGACCTAACGCAGCCAAAAATTAAAAATATAAATAAATAAATAAATTTATTTTTTTAAACAAAGAATCCTCCTGCTAATGCAGGGGACATAGGTTCGAGCCCTGGTCTGGGAAGATCCCACATGCCGTGGAGCAGCTAAGCCTGTGCACCACAACTACTGAGGCTGCACTCTAGAGCCCGTGAGCCACAACTACTGAGCCCGCATGGCAGAACTACTGAAGCCCGCGGGCCTAGAGCCGTTCTCCGCAGCAAGAGAAGCCACCGTAATGAGAAGCCAGCACACCATAACAAAGAGTAGCCCCTGCTCACTGCAACTAGAGAAAGCCCGCACACAGCAACAGAGACCCAATGCAGCCAAAAATAAATAAATAAATTTATTAAAAAAAAGAGGCAATCTATATTCAATGTTTCCCAAACTTATTGAAGGCAGATTTTTTCTTTTTAAATAGCAGCTTATGATATAAGTTTGTTTCTTTGTTTCTTTGTTTTTTATGGACAGTTTTTTGGAAATGTTGGGGAAGACGAGCTTCATATACTTCATATAAAACTCATTTCTTCCTCTGCCTTTCAGTTTCTCTTTGTATTCTGGCCTATTCTGGGAGGATGGAATCATTTCCTAGAATAATAAAAACTAACTTATAATCGGCACACATTACAGAGCAGACACTATATGAAATATTTTATAAAATAGTATTTAATGCATTTTAATCCTTATACAACCCTATAACAACCCTGTAGTTATTAATATTATGTCCATTTGACAGATAAGAAGGATGACATTCAGAGGACTGTGACTTGCCCATGTTCACACAGCTGATAATATAAGGAGCCTACACTCTTTGTCACTATGTGTGCTTCCTTTCCATGTAAGTACACATTTCTCTATTTTATCATGTTGTGCGTGTGTCCTGGGAGTGGGGGTGGGGAGGGTGCACCTGACTTGCATCACTAAGTGCTGTAGGTGCTGCTTTCTATTTATTTACTTATTTAACTTTATAAGCTCCTTAAGTTTCATTAAATGCATAATTGACTTGGAGATAAAAATGTCCACTTATGCATAACCTCTCATAACAATTTGGCTTTAACAATTCAAACAGTGGTACCACTAGCAAATCACAGATGCTGATTAGCAAGGTTTCAGGGCTGTGCTTGGAACTGCTGGCACCTCTATCACTATTACATTCAGAAAATAGATGAGGTTAGAGATAAAATGGTCTAATTAACCAGGAGCTGCTTCAGTATCCTCAGTGACCAGCCACAGATTAATCAGAAACAGACACCTTGCTTTTCAGAGGGCCCAGAGATGATGCTTAGATGTATATCAAGAACAATGGCACTAAAATAACTAATAGCCAATTATGTCTATAACCTGAAAGAACTAGTTGAGAAATTCTCTAGGGCAAACGTTGGCAGTAAAGAGGAGAGTCTCTGAATAATCTCTTGTCTCAGAGACAGTGCTTTTGTATCTCAAGAGTTTTAGAGAATCTGATGGATACAGAAATGCCAAAAGATTAATAATAAAGTTAATAATTTGAATACTCTGTTTTCATCACTGTCCTATAGGTTTCTTCTTCCTCAGGGATTGGTTATTGATAGACATATAGGAACTGCCCTGGGCTGGGCAGAATGTTTCATGGACGTGCTTTATTTTTGGCTATTTTTGTTTACCTCTGAATCCTCAGGACCTGTTATAGTGCATATGATCATTGCTGGATACTTACTTGGTGAATAAATAAATAAATGGACAATAAAAATAGGAATCTAATATTATAATTAATTGATTTCCTATAAACCCATCACTGAACTCTTTATTAAGTATAAAGGATTTAATCTGTATTTGTCTTAACTGTATGTTTTTTAAATGAATATCTACTGAGAGCTTACTATGTGCCAGGCCCTGGTCTAAGGGCTTTGCATACATGATAGCAGTTTACCCTTATCACAACCCTTTGTTCATTCAACAACACATATTTATTTTGTGCTTCCTCTGGGCCAGTCACTTTTAGAGGTACAGCAAACAGCAGAAAACAAAACAGATAAAGAAACCCTTTTTTCTTTTGGATCTGAAAAGAAGAAAGTGATATTACTATTTGTCTGAAGTCAGAAGTAGACTTGTTCCAGGGTAAACCTAGGTACTTAACTAAAGAGCCCCTACCGCTAATAAAAGCCTCTACACCAACCACCATGCTAAAGGTTTTCTGTGCCATACTCCATGTACTATTTTTGTGGTGATCACTACACTAAAGAAAGAAAGAAGATACATGCTCTCTGGATGATTGTTCAGCCTGAGCAGATGCCAAATGCTGTTAAGCAATGCCTATCTCTAAAACAAATTCTTTCTCATTGAATCACCAAGGTTAAGGGAGATATTTCCATAAGCAGAAGCAAATTAATTTGGAGTTTTTCATTAACAATAATGAGATGGGGCAGTAAGAACCTAACCTTTCATTGTTTCTTTTTGCTTTATGACAAAGAGAGCACCTTTTCAAGCTGCCTAAAAAGATATTACTTGCTGCTGAGTTTTGTGTGAGCTTTTAGTGCTGCTCATGAAAAAAATCTTTGGCTGCTGAAATAGTGGGTATAGGTTCTTGTGTGGAATATAGGAAGTTAAAGTGATAAATCCCTAAGCAACATGGAAATAAGATTACACTAAAGGTGAGATTAGTAAGAGCCAATATATAATGAATGAGATCAATCATCAAAATAGCCCCATGGGTTGTCTATAAATATATACCTGAAAAGGTCTGGTAACACCCAGGTCATTCAAGGGGTAAAGTAACAAGACAAAACTAGGGTGGGTCTAACCAAAGCTATGAGTTTTAATCTGGTACATGTAACTATGAATAACTAAAAAGCCTCTTAACAACACAGAAGTGTCTGCTTAGACCCAGAAAAGAAGAACAAAAGGAGTAAGTATTTGGAAGTGTTTTTTTTGTTTTTTGTGGTTTTTTTTTTGCGGTACACAGGCCTCTCACTGCTGCGGCCTCTTCCGTTGCGGAGCACAGGCTCCAGACGCGCAAGCTCAGCGGCCATGGCTCACGGGCTCAGCCCCTCCGCAGCATGTGGGATCTTCCCGGACCAGGGCACGAACCCGTGTCCCCTGCATCGGCAGGTGGACTCTCAACCACTGGAAGCCCCTGGAAGTGTTTTTATAGTACTCTTTCGGCAGGAGAGACTCTAGCATGGCCACTAAAACAATAAAATATTAATGGTTATGTGCATTTAATGAGTGTATCAACTTGTGTACATTCAGTAAAGATTAGACTTGCCCAAAGGGATGTTCAGCTCTTTGCCCTAGAGGTAATCTCTAAGCCCTTGGGCTGTCAGACCTGGTAAGAATGTCTGTTTACTTAGGGCCTAGGCCATGCTGGATAGTCTAGGCTAACAATGTGATTAGTGGTGCAGAGGGTGGGAGGTAAAGCAAGACTGGGCCCTGCAGTATCAGCTTGACCTCTGGAAGGGCTTTAGCCTAAGGTAAGGCACACGGGCAGTCAACTAGTCTACATGACTGAGCCCCAGTAAAGACTCCACATCAAGACTGAGTGCTTCCCTGCATATGGTAATGCATCTTTCCTAGAAATAAGCACTCTGCACGGTTCCACTAGGAGAGCACACCTGAAGGCTGTGCACATGGAACTCTTCTGGACTCTGCCCTATGTGTCTCTTCCCTGGGCTAATTTGAATCAGTATGTTTTCATTGTAATAAACTGTACCAGTCAGTATAGTGGCTTTGCAGATTTCTGTGAGTCCTTTAAGGGAATTATCAAGCTTAAGAGTGATCTTGGATTGAGCTTTTACTTTTCTTTTTGGCTGCACCATGCAACTTGTGGGATGCTAGTTCCCCACCCAGGGATCGAAACTGGGCCCCCTGCAGTGGAAGCATGGGGTCAGGATTCCTAACCACTGGACTGCCAGGGAATTCCCATGAGGTGATCTTGGGACCTCCTGAATTTGCAGTTAGTACCAGAAGTGAGGGTGATCTTGGCAACTCCAGAACTTTGCAGACATATTATTTAATCCTCACAGCAAACTAATGAGGTTTAAGATCACATGGCTGAGAAGAGAACATAAACAAAATATTTTCTGACATAAATCTTAACAGTATTTTCTTAGATCAGTTTCCAAAGGCAAAAGACATACCAGCGAAAATAAACAAATGAGACTCAATCAAACTTACGAGCTTTTGCACAGCAAAGAAAACTGTAACAAAATCAAAAGATGACCTATGGACTGGGAGAATATATTAGCAAATGATGTGACCGAGAAGTGCTTAATTTCCAAAATATACAAACAGCTCATACAACTCAATATCAAAAAAACAATCAAAAAATGGGCAGAAGACCTAAATAGACATTTCTCCAAAGAAGACATCCAGATGGTTATCAGGCACATGAAAGATGCTCAATGTCACTAATTATTAGAGAAATGCAAATCGAAACTACAATGAGGTACCTCCTCACACCAGTCAGAATGGCTATCATCAAAAAGTCTACAAATAATAAATGCTGGAGAGGGTATGGAGAAAAAGGAACCCTCCTAAGCTGTTGGTGTGAATGTAAACTGGTGCAGCCACTATGAAAAACAGTATGGGGATTCTTTTAAAAAAGTAAAAATATTGTTACCATATGACCCAGGAATCCCACTCCTGAGCGTATATCCGGAAAAAATAAAAACTCTAACTCGAAAGTATAAGTGCACCCTTGGGCTTTCCTGGTGGAGCAGTGGTTAAGAATCTGCCTGCCAATGCAGGGGTAACTGGTTCGATCCCTGGTCCGGGAAGATCCCACGTGCCGTGGAGCAACAAAGCCCATGTGCCACAACTACTAAGCCTGTGCTCTAGACCCCACAAGCCACAGCTACTGAGCCCATGTGCCACAACTACTGAAGCCCACATGCCTAGGGCCCATGCTCTGCAACAGGAGAAGCCACTGCAATGAGAAGCCCACACACTGCAATGAAGAGTAGCCCCTGCTCACCACAACTGGAGAAAGCTCATGTGTGTCAACGAAGACCCAACTCAGCCAAAAATAAAATAAATAAATAAATTTATATTAAAAAAACCAAAAGGATACATGCACCCTAATGTTCGTTGCAGCACTGTTTACAATAGCCAAGACATGGAAGCAACCTAAGTGTCCATGCACAGATGAATGGATAAAGAAGATGTGCTATATTTATATAAAATGGAATATAACTCAGGCATAAAAAAGAATGAAATATTGCCATTTGCAGCAATATGGATGGACCTAGAGATTATCATACTAAGTGAAGTACATCAGACAAAGACAAATATTATGTAACACTTATATGTGGAATCTAAAAAATAATACAAACAAAGCTATATACAAAATAGAACCAGACTTACAGACTTAGAAAACAATATTATGGTTATCAAAGGGGAAAGGTGGGGGGAGGGATAAATCAGCAGTATGGGACTTGCAGGTATATACTACTATATATAAAATAGATAAACAATAAGGATTTACTGTATAGCATAAGGAACTATATTCAATATCTTATAATAAGCTATAATGGAAAATAATCTGAAAAAGAATGTATATACATATATATGTGTATATATGTGAAACACTTTGCTGTATACCTGAAGTTAACACAACATTGTAAATCAACTACACTTCAATTTAAAAAGAAAAAGAGAAAAAGATTACATAGCTAAGAAGTGGCCAATTTAAGGCTTGAAACCCAAAAGCCTGACTGCTAAAGTCATACATTAATCACTTTTCAGTTCTCACAGTAGTGTAGAAATCAATAAGGATGGTACTCTGTAAGGGACAGGGAGGATTTATAAGACTTCACCATAACTCTAACACATAGTCTCAAGACTATCCATTTTTTATGCTGGCCAACCAACTTCTTGATATCTAATTGTTTTAAAATGTAGGTTTTATTATTATTCAGGTATAGTAAGGACAACAGATTTAGGAGATGACTGCCATTAAAAAGATAGTTCAGTATTTGTTTTTCTCCTTCTGAATTACTTCACCCTGTATGACAGACTCTACGTCCATCTACCGCAATACCGTATGCTAACACATATATATGGACTCTAAAAACAAAAATGGTTCTGAAGAACCTAGGGGCAGGATGGGAATAAAGACACAGATGTAGAGAATGGACTTGAGGACACGGGGAGTGGGAAGGGTAAGCTGGGACGAAGTGAGAGAGTGGCATGGACATATATACACTACCAAATGTACAATAGGTAGTGGGAAGCAGCCACATAGCACAGGGAGATCAGCTCGGTGCTTTGTGACCACCTAGAGGGGTGGGATAGGGAGGGTGGGAGGGAGGGAGATGCAAGAGGGAAGAGATAGGGGGACATATGTATATGTATAACTGATTCACTTTGTTATACAGCAGCAACTAACACACCATTGTAAAGCAATTATACTCCAATAAAGATGTTAAAAAAAAAAAAAAGTTTGTTACAGTTCCCAAAAGCAGGGGAGATTCCATGCCATGCAAGGCTACGCAGGGAAGCACCAGTGTCAGTCAAGAGGCAGAGGAAGTGGAGGCGAGAGCTTGTATTGTGATTTCCATAGGAAGAAACAGGGAAGGCAGGCTAAGAAGGTTTAGGATTGACTAGTTTGAATACTTTCAGCAGCCTCTGGGGTCTAGGGTCTGTCTCTAGTTGTCTGATAACTGCCCCTGAGGTGATTAGGGCTGGGGAATAGTGGCCCAGAGTGTAAGATCCCAATAAAGGAGGTGGTTTGGGTATGGACTCCAATAGGTTGGTGTGCATATGAAAGACAGCTCAATGGTGTCTCTAGAAACTGGCTAGCCCTGGGAGGGGCAGACCCTCCAGGGTCAGCAAGGCCCCAGATGGCAAAGTAACAGAAATACAGAAAATGAGATGACATGATTATTCAATAATCCATACTGCCAGGTAGCAGGAAACAAGAAATAGGGTATACACCCACAATGAGTCAATATCACCCCCAAGGAAGTGAAAATTAGTTCCAAGGAGTGGAGAGGATGGTGAAAAAAATGTTACTTTTTATGTATAAAGCACAGGACTACGTATGTGAATAAATATACAGAATATATATGGTATTAAAGCTTCATGGGTGGGGGACTGAGTGCACCCCTTTCTGGCAAAAGGAGAGTGAAAATAAAATAAAACTTGAGAAAAACTGGAATAAAGTATCCTAGATAATGAATGTAAATATTCTGTTAAGTGAAAAACAATCCATTATAATAATATATTATTAATGTACTAATATTAATTAATATAATTTTTTTCTGATTTATATATAAAATCATATAAATTTGCTCAGCAAGTGTTTGTCCATAAGACCTGATCAACTCTGTGCCAAGAAAACCTAGTCTCCAACACCACAGAACTGAGAATCAGACTCTGAAGGGTGATGAGTGGAGTGAAACTCCACTATTCTCTGCTTGGGCACCACCATTTCTCTAAAAGATTTCCTATCTTCTCCCTCTAAAATATCATTAATGTTATAAAGACATCTTGTAAAACAGAGATTTGTGCTTTTAAGTGTCTGGGGGTGGAGGAGCAGCTCTATACTCACCAAGAGTTTGCTGATCTTAGATTGGCTCGAGTATTTCTGGGTTAATTGTTCTTTCTCTTTTTTATAATTTCTGCTGCATCTGAGAGAATAAGGGAGGTAATCAGAAATGCAATGGGTAGTGCCCACTTTGGCAAAATGAAGTAAAATTGGCCTGATACAAAGAAGATTAGCATAGGACTTGCATAAGGATGACACAAATGTTTTTGAGACATTCCATTTTTTCTTCTTTTTTTATTGAAAAAAAGATATGAGAAACTACCTGGGATAATGGAAATGTTTTATATCTTGTTTTGAGTGGCTACAACTATAAAAACTTATTAAACTGAACACAAGATCATTGTATTTTATTGAATATTAAACATGCTTTAATTTTTAAAATGAGTGCTGTGAGAAGACTGAAACAATGATTTAACTCTGGAGTTTGCAGGGTTGACTGCCTTATATATAACTAAGGTTGAACAAATAGAGCACTAAGCATAAGCTTATTGTACTTTATATAACAGATGAAACTGCATTGGAAAATCACATATTTATAAATTGAAGAGTTCATGAGAAAATGGAGGCCCACAGATAAAACTGACTTTACAAATATTGCAGCTGGAAGAAGAGCAGCACTAGAGGGAAAAGTATCCAAGAACATGCCCAGATTGCTTACCGCATGCTAGGTACTGTACTGACATTTCAAATTCCTTATTTCATTGATTGTTTATACCAACCCTATGAAGAAGTCACTGCTAAAAATCCATTTTTACCTTTTGAACAATGACAGGTTAAGTGACCTACCCAAGGTTACAAAGCTAAAAATGGTAAAGCTAAATCTTGAGGCTCTATTTCTGATGTCAAAGTCTGTACTCTTGACAACCAAGGCATATTACTTCCATTCAGTCATTGAAGGTTAGCTTAGGCTAGTTTAATTATGCATGATGAGCCATTAAATGGCAACTTGAATCACATTGGCCACTCTACTTTTAAATATGTAAAAGTATAAATATGTGCTATAACAATAGCACAGCCAAACCTGATTATTTTAATCTCTTTAATTCGGTTAAATGGCAGAATTTTAATGTCTCAATATGGTCAGCAGCATTCCATTAAGTCAATACAGCAACTTCAGGCAAATTAATGTACATATAAAATACAGAGCTGCAAAAAAGACGGGAGGAGCTGATTGAGTTTACTGAGTCATTCTTGTGATCTTGACCCTAGATTTTTATGCACTTGGCTTGTCGGGTATACATAATTTGTGAGTAGTTTGCATACCTGTGCTAATTTAATTGCATTATAGGTGAGCTAAGCAGAGGAAGCAATAATGAACACATTGAAAAGAGAAGATTCCAATGAACACATTGAAAAGAGAAGGTTCCAAGCTGTCTAAGTGAGGGTAGAGAGAGAGGAAAAAAAAAAAAAATTATTTGAGGGAAGTTTTGAAGCTTCCTTTACACTGGTTGTGTGTGTGAATATTTGTTTGTGTGTGTGTGTGTGTATGTGTGTGTGTATATATATCTATCTATCTATCTATATATATATATATATATATAAAATCGATGTCATTGTTGTTACTGATGCACACATAAAACTCAACAGCATGTGTGGATCTGTGACAAAAAGGAATCCTTTTGGACTTAAGCCAAATCTTTCTACCTCCAGAAGAGTAAAACCTATTCTGAAACTAATATGCAGCAAACAAGGGACATTTGCCTCCAATGTTGCAAATGACATGTATTATGATCCATATAGGCAACAGTTTCCTACAACCAGAATGCTGGACAGAGAAAAGCTTCCTGGGCAAAAAATATTTATTTTAGGTTTTGAAAGATAGTAGTAGTTTTCCAAGAAGACAAGATAAGTATAAATATTTTCGGAAGAGGCACTAGCAACTAAAACAGGTATAGAGAAATCAAAAAACACGGTGTCTTCTTAAAGCATAAATAGTTTGGTAAAAGTGGGAATTTCTAGTACCCTAGGGGAATGAATCACGGAAGGCTTTTTGGCCATGCACGGATTTTGGATATTATCCTATAAGGATCTTTTAGATGAGTTTGTCCATTATGAAAATATGAGATTAAAAAAAAGGGTAATGGGGGCCTAATCTGAACGTATCAAAAGGAGGTTGTAGATTGAAGAGTTATTTGGGACGCAACTAAGACTATTCTAGACAGATAAGCAATCACACATGTATAGAAGAAAAAAAAAAGAAAAAGCCCAAACCAAAAAACAGCCTCGCCCTAAGTACCAGGGAACTGGGTCAGTACAGGAAAACTGAACTGGAAGATTTTTTTTTTTTTTAATATAAATTTATTTATTTATTTATTTTTGGCTGTGTTGGATCTTCGTTGCTTCACGCAGGCTTTCTATAGTTGCCGTGAGCGGGGGTTACTCTTCGTTGCATTGTACCGGCTTCTCATTGCAGTGGCTTCTTTTGTTGTGAGGCACGGGCTCTAGGCATGTGGGCTTCAGTAGTTGTGGCACATGAGCTCAGTAGTTGTGGCTCGCGGTCTCTAGAGCACAGGCTCAGTAGTTGTGGCGCACGGGCTTAGTTGCTCCGCGGCATGTGGGATCTTCCCACACTAGGGCTCGAACTCGTGTCCCCTGCATTGGCAGGAGGATTCTTAACCACTGTGCCACCACAGAAGTCCATTGGAAGATTTTTAATAGAAAAACAGTGGAAACAGTTTCACATCATATTTTTCAGTGGAGGCTTGGGAGGAAACCCACTGTTCTCCAGGAGGTAATTGAATGTTCCCATTTTCTATATTTCAATTGAGAATTTTTTCACTATATTTTTGGGCTATTATTTATCTTGGTCCTTGACAATATTCATTTTTGAGGTTATAGTGTATAGTCATTTCTCATTTTGTATTTTTGTTTTTTTTGAAATAAAAAGCATTTTAAAAACTTCTAATAGTTTGTTTTTTTAACCAAAATCAAGTCCTTAGAGACTATAGAAAAACTAAGTGTACAATGGGATGGCAAATTCTGTATATCTAGTACCGGCCTATGGATGTGTATGTAAACACATTATGCTTTCTATAAAAGATCAGGTGAAAACTGTGCCCATGGAGAAGGACTTTTGTGCAGCAGACACACATTCTAATTATTTCATCCTCATTGGCTTCTATACAGCTCAAAGGAATGTAAGGAAGGGGGTGAAGGTGTAGGAAAGAAAAAAAGTGGTATGTATAGATGGAACTGATGTTAGCCAAAAAGTGCTTTATTACACATCAGGCAGTTTTTTGAGCTTGCTTAGTTCCTGATGGAAGGTTTTCACTGTAGGGGGCAATTGACCATAGGAAATGATCAGTGGGAAGCCTATGAATTGTAAAAAAAAAAAAAACAACAAAGGCTTTTGCAAGTCATTCTATGTGGATAAAATAGGTAAAAATCCTCACATTGGGGGCATTTATGAGGACCCACTGGCCTTACCTCTTTACCTCCCATTTCCCCTAATTGGCTTCACTCCTCAACTTCTTCTCTTTTCCTCTTAGGCAATGTGAAATAGACCTTTATACATTACAAGATTTCTTTTATATTTCTATCTGGACAGGGAGAATGGGGAGAAGTCATACTGAAAAGGGCAACTTATCATACCTCTTTTTTCCCCCTGTTTATTAAAAAAAATAAGAGTACAACTGAGGGACTTCTGCTGAGTGTGGCAGCCACTTCAGCACTGTAAAAGGGGCTCCAGCTGTAAAGGGTCTCCAGCCAACTAGATGGAGCAGCACTTCTCACCACAGCCACGTTCAGGTTGTCTTTTCCAAACAGACAGCTAAATTAGGAGTTAAGAGATGCCCACGTAGGCTTTTATGCTGCAAATAAAAGATGAAAGAGCCCTAACTTACAGGAAATATTAAAGAAAGAAAAACACCTAGGCGGAAAGCAGAGTAGCTAAATGACTTGCATTTGGGTTTTATTTTGCTGGTCAGGTCACAGGACTCAATATTTCGTTCATTTTAAATTCATTCTAAATTAAACATATTTTTGTGAAAATTTCCCAAAATGGTTAAAATGAAACAGGTCTTTTTCTCTCTTAGGTAATTTTGGGAGACTGGTTGGAATTTGTTAACCCATGTGTGAAAATCGCGTTTACATTCGCATGAATATCTGCAGGTATGTGATGTTCTCATATATAAACATAGATCTACAAATCTCTTTTCAAAGGATAGGTAACCCTTTAGTAACATCAGCCATCTCTGTGGTTCAATGCTGACACCCTTCTGGGTACGGCTCAAAATGACGTCTTTCAAAAATTCATGGAAATAACTCTTTTATTTTGAGATTTTACTATCTTGTACTAGCTTTCATTTTCTTCAATATACTACTAACATACATGCAAAATCTTATCTTTTACATTACACAATTAACATTTCCATCACAAAAGTCACATCCTGTTTCCTTTTTTTTTTTTTGCGGCACGTGGACCTTTCACTGTTGTGGCCTCTCGCGTTGCGGGGCACAGGCTCCGGACGCGCAGGCCCAGTGGCCACGGCCCACGGGCCCAGCCGCTCCGTGGCACGCGGGATCCTCTCGGACCGGGGCACGAACCTGTGTCCTTCGCGCCGGCAGGCAGACTCTCAACCACTGCGCCACCAGGGAAGCCCCTGTTTCCTTTTTTAGTGATCTTATTATTTGGGCAGTGCCTTGATGTTGGTACATGAATCAATGAATATTTATTAAATGAATGAAAGTAACAAAGCCCTAAAATTTATTGATAAGATTACATCTGTCTCTAGGAACTAAAAAATAGCAATAATTAAGAATAAACATTTCATAGTTCATAATCTGTACAAGACTCTGTTTTATTAATTTATATAATCCTCATAAAACTTCATGAGATGTCATTATTAATATCTCAGTGTCACAGATAAGAACAGTGAGATGCAGAGATGTAATGTATTCAAGTTGACAGTGGCAGAGCAAGGATTTGAACCAATGCAGCCTTCAGGCTGTGCTCTTAATTACTATGCTATATATAGCTTTCCTGACAGACTATATTTATTATGTCTGTTGCAAGTGCTTTACATGCACTAATTCATTTGTACCATGAATTCTATTTACAGAAGCTGGCTGTAAGCCATGATGGGTTATATTAGCACTTTCATTGGCCTTTAACAATACCAAACATAGGCTGAGGATTTCATACTTCTGTTGTTTTATTCTAATGCAGTGGTTATAAAAATGTGGATTGGAAAACCAGGGGTCCCCAGTATCCTTTTAGCTCATCCATTTGCATAGTCAAAGCTCTTCTAGATACCAAAGAAAGTGTTTCGTAATTTTTTTGTTCTTTTTCTCTTCACATATTTTATAAAATTTTTTAAAACATGCGGTATTCATTGTGGAAGAGATAAGAAACCCTGAGTGTAAAAACTACAGCAAATAAATGGAAAATTTTAAAAGAAATCATGGACTTGGGATTGGTTCACATTGGCAGGGTAGAAGGACGTGTGCTCACTCCCTCTTGTGAGAGCACCGGAATCACAACTAACTGTCATTGACAGGAAGACACTGGAACTCACCAAAAAATTACCCCACATCCAAAGACAAAGGAGAAGCCACAATTAGACGGTAGAGGGGCCAATCACAATAAACTCAAATCCGATAATGGCTGGGTGGGCGACTCACAAGCTAGAGAACAATTATAACACAGAAGTACACCCACTGGAGTAAAGGTTCTGAGCCACACGTCAGGTTTCCCAAACTGGGGGCCCAGCAATGGGAGGAGGAATTCCCAAAGAATCAGACTTTGAAGCCTAGTGGAATTTGATTGCAGGATGTCTACAGGATTGGGGGAAACAGAGACTCCACTCTCGGAGGGCACACACAAAGTAGTGTGTGCAGCAGGAACCAGGAGGAAGCAGTGACCCCATAGGAGGCTGAACCAGACTTGCCTGCTAGTCTTGGAGGGTCTCCTGCAGAGGTGGGGCATGCCTGTGGCTCACTGCAGGGACAAGGACAGTGGCAGCAGAAGTTCTGGGAAGTACTCCTTGGCCTGAACCTCCCAGAGTCCACCGTAAGCCCCACCAAAGAGCCAGTAGTCTCCAGTTGTGGGTCGCCTCAGGCCAAACAACCAACAGGGAGGGAACTCTGCCCCACCCATCAGCAGACAAGCAGATTAAAGTTTTACTGAGCTCTGCCCACCAGAGCAACACCCAGCTCTACCCACCACCAATCCCTCCCATCAGGAAGTTTGCACAAGGCTCTGAGATAGCCTCATCCACAAGAGGGCAGACAGCAGAAGAAAAAAGAACTACAGTTCTGCAGCCTGTGGAATGAAAACCACATTCACAGAAAGATAGACAAAATGCAAAGTCAGAGGACTATGTACCAGATGAGGGAAAGAAGATAAAACCCCAGAAACACAACTAAATGAAGTGGAGATAGGCAACATGCCAGGAACAGAATTCAGAATAATGATAGTGAAGACGATCCAGGACCTCAGAAAAAGAATGCATGCAAAGGTCGAGAAGATGCAAGAAATGTTTAACAAAGACCTAGAAGAATTAAAGAAGAAGCACCTAGAAGAATTAAAGAACAAACAAACAGGGTGAACAATACAATAACTGAAGTGAAAAATACACTAGAAGGAATCAATAGAATAACTGAGGCAGAAGAACGGATAAGTGACCTGGAAGACAGAATGGTGGAATTCACTGCCACAGAACAGAATAAAGCAAGAAAAGAAATGAAGACAGCCTTAAAGACCTCTGGGACAACATTAAACGCACCAACATCCGCATTATAGGGGTCCCAGAAAGAGAAGAGAGAGAGAAAGGACCTGAGAAAATATTTCAAGAGATTATATTTGAAAACTTCTCTAATATGGGAAAGGAAATGGCCACCCAAGTCCAGGAAGCACAGAGAGTCCCAGGCAGGGTAAACCCAAGGAGAAACACGCCAAGATACATAGTAATCAAATTGAGAAAAATTAAAGATAAAGAAAAATTATTAAAAGCAACAAGAGAAGAACAAATAACATACAAGGGAACTCCCATAAGGTTAACAGCTCATTTCTCAGCAGAAACTCTACAAGCCAGAAGGGAGTGGAACGATTATCATAAAGTGATGAGAGGGAAGAAACTACAACCAAGATTACTCTGCCAGCAAGGAACTCATTCAGATTCGATGGAGAAATCAAAAGCTTTACAGACAAGCAAAAGTTAAGAGAATTCAGTACCACCAAACCAGCTTTACAACAAATGCTAAAGGAACTTCTCTAAGTGGGAAACACAAGAGAAGAAAAAGACATACAAAAACAAACCCAAAACAATTAAGAAATGGTAATAGAAGCATACATATTGATAATTACCTTAAATGTGAATGGATTAAATGCTCCAACCAAAAGACACAAGTTCACAGAATGGATACAAAAACAAGACCCATATATATGCTGTCTACAAGAGACCCACTTCAGACCTAGGGTAACATACAGACTGAAAGTGAGGGGATGGAAAATGATGTACCATGCAAGTGGAAATCAAAAGAAAGCTGGAGTAGCAATACTCAAATCAGATAAAATAGACTTTAAAATAAAGAATGTTATAAGAGACAAGGAAGGATACTACATAATGATCAAGGGATCAGTCCAAGAAAAAGATATAACAATTATAAATATATATGTACCCAACGTAGGAACACCTCAATATATAAGGCAAATGTTAACACCTATAAAAGAGGAAATCGACAGTAACACAATAATAGAGGGGGACTGACACCTCACTTACACCAATGGACAGATCATGCAGACAGCAAATTAATAAGGAAACACAAGCTTTAAATGACACAATAGACCAGATAGATTTAATTGATATTTATAGGACATTCCATCCAAAAACAGCAGATTACACTTTCTTCTCAAATGCAAACAGAACATTCTCCAGGATAGATCACATCTTGAGTCACAAATCAAGCCTCGGTAAATTGAAGAAAATTGAAATATCAAGCATCTTCTGACCACAACGCTATAACATTAGAAATCAATTACAGGGAAGAAAATATAAAAAAACACAAACACATGGAGGCTAACAAAGAGATCACTGAAGAAATCGAAGAGGAAATAAAAAAATACCTAGAGACAAATGACAATGAAAACATGATGATCCAAAACCTATGGGATGCAGCAAAAGCAGTTCTAAGAGGGAAGTTTATAGCTATACAAGCCTACCTCAAGAAACAGGAAAAATCTCAAATAAACACTCTAACCTTAAACCTAAAGGAACTAGAGAAAGAAGAACAAGCAAAACCCAAAGTTAGTAGAAGGAAAGAAATCGTAAAGATCAGAGCAGAAACAAATGAAATAGAAACAAAGAAGACAATAGCAAAGATCAATAAAACTAGAAGCTGGTTCTTTGAGAATATAACAAAATTGATAAACCTTCAGCCAGACACATCAAGAAAAAGAGAGCGAACACTCAAATCAATAAAATTAGAAATGAAAAACGAGAAGTTACAACAGACACTGCAGAAATAGAAAGCATGATAAGAAACTACTACAAGAAACTCTATGCCAATAAAATAGACAACCTGGAAGAAAAGACAAATTCTTAGAATGGTATAAGCTTCCAAGACTGAACCAGGAAGAAATAGAAAATATGAACAAACCAATCACAAGTAATGAAATTCAAACTGTGATTAAAAATCTTCCAACAAACAAAACTCTAGGCCCACATGGCTTCACAGGTGAATGTTATCAACATTTAGAGAAGAGGTAACAACCAGCCTTCTCTAACTCTTCCAAAAAATTGCAGAGGAAGTCACGCTCCCAAACTCATTCTACGAGACCCCCATCACCCTGATTTCAAAACCAGACATAGATACTAGAAAAAAGAAAATTACATACCAATATCACTGATTAATATAGATGCAAAAATCCTCAACAAAATACTAGCAAACAGAATCCAACAACACATTAGAAGGATCATACACTATGATCAAGTGGGATTTATCCCAGGGATGTAAGGATTCTTCAATATACACAAATCAATCAGTGTGATACACTATATGAACAAATATGATCATCTCAGTAGATGCAGAAAAAGCGTTTGACAAAATTCAACACCCATTTATGATTAAAAAAACTCTCCAGGAAATGGACATAGAGGGAAGCCCCCTCAACATAAAAAAGGCCATATACAACATACCCACAGCAAACATCATTCTCAATGGTGAAAAACTGAAAGCATTTCCTCTAAGATGAACAAGACAAGGATGTGCCCTCTCGCCACAGCGATCAGAGAATAAAAAGAAATAAAAGAAGACGTAAAACTGCCACTGTTTGCAGATGACTTGATTCTATACATAGAGAATCTTAAAGATGCCACCAGAAAACTACTAGAGCTAATCAATGAATTTGGTAAAGTAGCAGGATACAAAATTAATGCATAGAAATCTCTTGCATTCCTATACACTAACAATGAAAGATCAGAAAGAGAAATTAAGGCAAGAGTCCCAATCACCATTGTAACAAAAAGAATAAAATACCTAGGAATAAACCTGCCTAAGGAGATAAAAGACCTGTACTCAGAAAACTAAAAGATACTGATGAAACACATCAATGATGACACAAACCGATGGAGAGATATACAAGTTCTTGGATGGGAGGAATCAATATTGTGAAAATGACTCTACTACCCAAAGCAATCTACAGATTCAATGAAATCCCTATCAAATTACCAATGGCATTTTTTTTACAGAACTAGAACAAAAAATCTTAAAATTTGTATGGAGACACAAGAGATCCCGCATAGCCAAAGCAATCTTGAGGGAAAAGAATGGAGCTGGAGGAATCCGACTCCCTGACTTTAGACTATACTACAAAGCTACAGTAATCAAGACAATATGGTACTGGTACAAAAACAGAAATATAGATCAATGGAACAGGTTAGAAAGCCCAGAGATAAACCCATGCACCTATGGTCAAGTAATCTATGACAAAGGAGGCACGATATGGAATGGAGAAAAGACATCTCTGCATTAAGTGGTGCTGGGCAAACTGAACAGCTACATGTTAAAGAATAAAATTAGAACACTCCCTAACACCATACAGAAAAATAAACTCAAAATGGATTAAAGACCTAAATGTAAGAACAGCCACTATAAAACTCTTAGAGGAAAACATAGGAAGAACATTCTTTGAAATAAATCACAGTAAGATCCTTTTGATCCACCTCCTAGAATAATGGAAATAAAAACAAAAATAAAGAAATGGAGCCTAATGAAACGAAAAAGCTTTTGCACAGCAAAGGAAACTGTAAACAAGATGAAAAGACAACCCTCAGAATGGGAGAAAATATTTGCAAATGAAGCAACTGACAAAGGATTAATCTCCAAAATGTCTAAACAGCTCATGCAGGTCAATATTAAAAAAACCAGTCAACCCAATCCAAAAATGGGCAGGAGACCTAAATAGACATTTCTCCAAAGAAGACATGCAGACGGCCAAGAGGCACATGAAAAGCTGCTCAACATCACTAATTATTAGAGAAATGCAAGTCAAAACTACATTGAGTTATCACCTCGCACCAGTTAGAATGGGCATCATCAGAAAATCTACAAACAACAAATGCCGGAGAGGATGTGGAGAAAAGGGAACCCTCTTGCACTGTTGGTGGGAATGTAATTTGATACAGCCACTATGGAGAACAGTATGGAGGTTCCTTAAAAAACTAAAAATAGGATTATCATATGATCCAGCAATCCCACTACTGGACATATACCCAGAGAAAACCATAATTCAAAAAGACACATGCACCTCTATATTCATTGCAGGACTATTTACAATAGCCAGGTTATGGAGGCAACCTAAATGCCCATTGATAGAGGAATGGATAAAGAAGAAGTGGTACATATACACAATGGAATATTACTCAGCCATAAAAAGGAACAAAATTGGGTCATTTGTAGAGATATGGATGGACTTAGGAACTGTCATACAGAGTGAAGTAAGTCAGAAAGAGAAAAAGAAATATCGTATACTAACACATATATGTGGAGTCTAGAAAAATGGTACAGATAAAGTGGTTTGCAAGGCAGAAATAGAGACACAGATGTAGAGAACAAACATATGGATACCAAAGGGGGAAAGCGGTGGGTGGGGAGTGGTGGGATGAATTGGGAGATTGGGATTGACATCTATACACTAACATGTATATGTATCTATTTTACTAATATGTAAACTAGATAGCTAATTAAGAAAATAAATCATGCATCTGCTCCTTAAATCCATTAATTTTAAGGAGAAGGGGTTTTGAGGTCACCCATATCCCACCGAACTGGATCTATTAACTACTGAACCATCTTAAGTTCCTTATTAAAGATGTAACAAGTGATGATTATTCCACAAATTTTAAGAATGATTCTTTACTCTCTAACTTCTGTTAATGGGATGCCAATACTTTAGTGTATGTACATTTTACCATTTCCAGTAAAGCTGCTCTTTCCTCTAATCCATACCAAAGTTATGTTAAGGTAATGCTAAAATAAGCACTAGTTATTCCTAATTCTATAAAGACAACCAACAAATTCTTATATATTAATTTTACATCCCCATGTGATTCCCTAATTGAACTTCTAGTGAGAAATACCAGGAATGAAAATGTTCTAATAAAAAATACATAATTCCATAAGCTTTGCCGTTCACACAAATGCTTAATTCCTAGGCTATGTAAGTTTTTTTCAGTCTGCAGTTAGCTGTTTAATCGTTTCCTAGGACCAGTATAAAAGTCATTACTTATTTTAAGATATTCATACAGAGAGGCATCATTATAGTCCATTGCAATCAGTATATTAGTTATCTTATAACTAGTTCCAAATTTGGGCTCTGGTTTTTTATTTTTAACATGAATAAGTTTGTGTCCTTCAGATATGGTATTACTATTACATGTACTATATGTAACTATCCTACACATAAACATCAGACTTTGTAGACATCTATCCACCATTAAGTTAAAGGGTGGCATCTTTATGATATATACTAATCTCAAAGCATATTCTTCTCAATTAAACATAATTAGAATTTTTGATAACAAAGCAAATAATTAATAATAAAACTTTTTAATCTACTGTATAAGCATCACCTTCCTTGAAATTTCTGGGTTAGACCTAGATTCATTGACATATACTGTCTCTTCTATTACACTTCTATAATATTCCTTAGGCAAAATTATCTGCCAATTACAGAATAGAAAAAGTGTGGTGGGAAGACTCTAAAAATGACCCCCAGTGACCCTGCCTCCTGGTATTGGGCATCTTTGTGTAATCCCCTGCCCTTGAGTGTAGGTTTGACCTGTGACTTGCTTCTAACCAGTAGAACACAGCAGAGGGGATGAAATGTCATTTCCATGATTAGGTACATAAGATTATAACTTCCCTTTTGCTAGAAAATTGTCTCACTTGCATAGTCAATTTGCACAGTTTAACAAAGTAAGCAGCTGTGTGTAGATACCCATGTGATAATGAATCGAGGGCATCCTTTGGCCAATAGCCAGCAAGTGGCTGAAGCTCTCAATCTAACAATATTCAATAAACTGAATTCTGTCAACAAGCATATGACTATGAAAGCAGATCCTTTCCCAGTTGTGTTTTCAGATAAAAACCCAGTCATGGCCAGCACCTTGTTTGCCACTTTCAGATGAGACCTCAAAGCAAAGAACCCAAATGAGCTGTAGCCAGACTACTGACCCACAGAAACTGTGACATAATAGATGGGTGCTGTTTTAAGCCTCTAATTTAATGGTATTATTGTACCATAATATTATTATACCAGTGTTATAATGCAGCATCAGAAAATTAATATAGTAACTCAGGCACCTGTTCTCTTTGAAGCCAGAAACAGAATTAGGGCTTTGATTCCTAGAGATGCTCCTCTTCTTAAAAGTAAAAAAAATAACTAAATTATATGAAAATATAGGAATGAACCTAGAATGCCGAGAAAATAAGTGGCACTGAGGATTACAAAAATATGAAATCCAGTTGTATACTGTACAATGAGTAGAATACTGGCCCTTGCAAAACAGTTTCATACTTAACTAATGTGGAAAAAATATTTATGATCATGACCAAGAGCCTGGTTATATCAGCCTCTTATGAACCCATTTCTTTTTTAATTTAAATCTTCACTTATATATTTTTCATACATTTAAAGTTTCCAATTGACCAATAAAAAATATTAATCCATGGTTCCTCTTTGAATAAGTGAAATTGTCTTAATAGAAGAATTTGTCACATTTTATCTTCAGATTCACAGCTACCTTTACTTTGTCTATGCTGATTTTTATTTCACTGTTGCTTTTTTTCTGATGATAATCTTGATGTTAGAATGGTTATATTTTTCTGAGAACTATAAGTTTCAGTGTGAAGTTAGCAGCATTATATGTTGCCTTTTAAATTCTATGCCTATGTATATAGAGGATTTCATCTTGGCCTTTTAAAAAATCACTACTTTAGCTCACACATGAAGGAAAAAGAGAGACCATGCCCATGAAAATTATACCAATGCTTTTCAGCACAATAAGTCAACAATAGAATTAAAATAAAATAAAATAAAATAATTATTTGAGACAATACATTTTATGCATTAAACTTGGACTTCTACAGAGCTGATCTTTAGGTGTATCTTGTGAAAAGCTATAGAATGAATTCCTCCAGGATTACTTTTAAAGGAAGAAATTAAATTTTCCATGCAACACCATTATGTATATAAGAAAAAATATTCATAGATGCATGATAAACATTTTAATTGGATTACACTTTTATAGCTAGAACTGAAATATAATTTTATGTCACAAGCATTCAAGCACATTTTATCAATTTTATGTTCTTTTACCCATATGAAATGTGTGATATATGATATAAATATACACACACTTTGTATAGGAGTTACATTTTTGAAGGCTAAAAACAAAAAAAGCCAGAGAAAATGTCAATAGAAGATGCTTGCCTTTATCTTAATGCTGTGTTTTAAACTAAGAGAATATTCACTATAACTACATATTTGCCATCCTTGCTCAGGCTGATGATACTATTTTGAATTCGAAAAACATTATCAAGACTTGCTCAAAATGAACTACCAAGTAACTGTGGTTCTATAGTGACTTCAGAAAACAGAACACCCTGTCTTCCATGACTGACTGATCTAGGACTGTGGAAACAAACTATAGGGAAAGTCCATTAACTGAAGTACCTCTTTGAAAACTGGAGAAGGAAGATGGTCATTGTCAGACTCTAACCCTGATAGGTGAAATATAATTACTAAAATTTCATACATAGGAATGCTAAGTTAGTTTTGTCTCTCTGGGATATTGGGATAAAACAATGAGTTAATTCTTCTACCATTCCTGAACAAAGGTCTTAGAAGAGTAGCTGGAAATGGTTGATGAGATATTAGTAGAAAGGATGAATATTAAAATGTCTTGAAATAATACACTGTATACTGAGTGTGTCAAAAGTTTAAAGCTTTGAAAAGCAGAAGGAAAAGATCTTCTGGAGAGACAGCCATGGTGATAGGAGTGATATTGGTAGGATTGTCAGGGTGACGGCTGATGGTGAGCAGAAGGGGTGTTTTGCTCTGGAGTGTTTGGAAGGGCACAAATATGTGGAATACATACACATCAAATATTCTATTCAGTAGTCTTTTGTAAATGTTATTACTGTTTGGATTCTTTATACAGTATAAGCCTGACTGAGCAGAATAAAATGCTCTCAAATATCAATTTTCCACACCCATGAATAGCCTAGCTGTTTAAGTCATGAGGCATTAACATTGACACAAACAAATCACAAGGATAGAGCACCCTATGTGCAAGGCACACACCTAGCAAGAAATGTCATCTTGTAAACTCAAAACTGCATAAACATAATACCTGGAGACACACATATACACAAATGCTTAAAACTGCATGTATAACTTTGTGTCTCAAAAAGATGTAGCCCAAAAGTTTAGATGTTTGTATTAACAGAGAACTTAAAAAAAAACACAAAACAAAAATAAACTCTATATTGCTTGTCGTAAAACTTTTTTGTTTACATTGATTTTTTTTTTTTTGTAAAACAAGATGAAATCTCAAGAAAACAAAGATTTGGAATGATTAATAAAGCACCTTGCATGATTTGATGATGCACATATAATCACGGTATTTGAGAAGTCAGTTCCTCTTAATATGACCTCCATATAGAAATAGCAACTCCAAGTTTTTCTCCCCTTTTGTAGGATATGGGTAAGTGAGTGCGTGTGTTTTATTCATTGTGCATCTCTGGAGAAAATCAGGTCACCTTCAATGATCTTATCAGTCAAAGAAAATAGGACTGCTTCACAGAGCTATTAAAATGGAAGAGAATTAAAATGTATAAAAAGCTTTCAGATGCCAGGATCAAAGGGAAAAATGTCACAGACTAGTCAGGGATTGCTGCCTTTGCTGAAATTCATGATTTTGATTAACATGAAGTTGTATATGGCTATAACATTGTAAGCAGTTGTAATAAAATAAAGTAGGAAACAAAGGCCAAGGACATTACAGAAACATGGAGGAAAGCATCAAAAAAATACTTCTAACAAGTGGAAAAAATAAACAACTAGACGAGAATTATAATAATATGCTTTTTGGTAATTTATGTATGATTCACAAAATGCTTTAGCATATACCAGGGAATTTAACCCTCACAAGTGAGGAAAGAATTGTTACCAATACTTCACTGAGATGGAGATGAAGTTGAAGATAGTTATAAATTTGTGCAAGTTCAAAGAACTAGTAGGCAGCAGGCTACTGTTTTCTTCCATGTCTCTAAAAACGACCAATAGAACACTGTAAAATCTCCATAAATATTTGTTAAATGAATAAGCTTGCATTTAAGCCTGTTTTTCCTAATTCCAAATCTAATGTTCTTTCCAGTCAGCTGACTTCCTTAATAAGTGATGAATTTATGCAAAACCATTTCTATTTTATTTGAAACATTACTGAGAGAGAAGTAAATGAAATATTTATGAGGAGTCTGTTTTTAAAATAGAATAAACAGGAGTAGTATCTTAGGATGACAGTGTCAAACCAGGATGGAAAAAAATCGATTCACTTATTTTTTTTGGTTTGTTTTTCTTCTTGTTTTGGCTGTGTTGGGTCTTTGTTGCTGCGCGCGGGCTTTCTCTAGTTGTGGCGAGCGGGGGCTACTCTTCGTTGCGGTGCACAGGCTTCTTATTGCGGATTCACCTATTTTGACTGGGACTAATAAGAATACCATAATACTATCACTCAACAGATTATGTCTTAATTACATGTAAAAGATTTGAGCACTTCTTATGAGTTAACACAGAGAAATGGAAAGATAAGTATTATACATATCCATAGTCACTTCTCCTAGTTGTACCAACTATTAATGTTTTGTCACATTTGTGCTTTCTTGCTCTCTTTTTTGCATGTTCTCTCTGTGTCTTTCTTTCCTTTTTTTTTTTTTTTTTTTGCTAAACCATTTGAAATCATGTTTGGGACCTCCAGTTTGTGCCCAGCATGTACAAAGCTGGAAAGTATGCCAACTCAATGAAAAATAACTAGACAAATTACAAATTCACAACTTTTCTTGAACCAGGAAGCTGAGATTGCAGGAATACCACCTAGCCTAAAATCTAAAGAAAGATGTGCCTATAAGGAGATAGGATAAGCTAGCATTTGTTTGCTTGGTAACAGATTGGTAAGGAAGCACGTGGGCCTGGCGGCTGCAGATAGAATAGAAATTCTCTCACTTTCAGGCCCTTGTTGTAGAAACTTGAGGCCAGAGATACAAGGGAACAGCAGCCACCATAGCAAAGGCAAGAAATCTCACTCACACACTCACATTCCCTTCCCCTATCTCTCCTATAGAAGCAAAGCTTTAAACTGTAGGGAGAAGTGCCTTCAGGAAGGGATGAAAACCCATTGCAGCTGGGGATAGGAAACAAACAAAACCAAACCTCTATACCTTTCCCAGAGTTATAGCTTGGAGGAGGGCAGGAAGACTGAGACAGCCACACCCCTGAAATCCAGGGACATAGTGTTTGCCTAAAACAGAGACTTAATCAGAACAGGAATGACCCTCCAACCACTGTATCCCAAAGCTGCAAGGAGTTCAGTGAAGTCTAACAGTGGGATTCAACTTTGGGAGTTTCAAAAAACATGTGGGTAGAGACTCTCTGAGGTACAGTGCAAAGAGAAGACCCCAAAGATGAGGATGGAACAGACATTGAGAAAAACCCAGTGACAAACCAATCCTCACCCTAAACACAGTTATCCCCAAAAGGATTTGAAGCCAGTGGTACACTGATGGTCATCACAGCAAATCTAAACCAGCACTACTCCTAACTAGATTGACTCAAATTCCCACACTAATGGCCTACCAGAAGTAAAAGCATGCCGCTTCCAGATATAGATACTATATAGTTTCTGTTTTTCTACCTGAGATGTCCAGCTTTCAACAAAAAAAATTATAAAGTGTGTGAGAAAACACACAAAAAAACATAGGCTTCCCCCTCGATGCAGAAGAAGAGTGTTCTTATGAAACCTTTCATAAGCTAAAATGGTATAAAGTGAAGAAGCAATTACCTTAGAACACATCTTGCTAACACATGCATGAAATAAATTGATATAGAGCACAGATGTTCACCAACACAGTTCAACTCTGTGGTGGCTTGATGCTGAGATTCTGAGTGTAGTCCCCAGGAGATGAGGTTGATGGTGCCACTCTCACTGCTTGGGGTGCACCCTGCCTCTATAAAGCCGAACTCTGTTTTTGCTTTTCACTTTTTTTTTTTTTTTTGATAAAAGCAAAAATCCGGTTCTGATTTCTTTCAGTTAGTGAAAACAGGCACTAATGTAGGTTTTTTGTAAAATTCAAGCGGCATAAAGTGAACTTCCTAGAAGTGGGGGTTACCTGTACAACCAAGGGACAAGGCAGTCAACAGAACCAGGATCAGATATGATACAGATATTGAAACTATCACAAAGAGAACTTAAAATAACTATGATTAATATATTAAAGCTCTAATGGAAAACATTATATGCAACATCAGCAGGGTGCTTTCTACAGATGGATGGAGAAAATCAATTGGATATGTTAGCCATGGAAAATACAGCAGCAGTGATGAAGAAAGCCTTCAACAGTCTCTGGCAGACTCGACACACCTGAAGAAAGAAAGCTGAAAGAGCTGGGAACTACCATGGATGGGTTGCATCGTTCTTTTGAATACATTCAGGACTATGTCACCATTTACGGTCTGAAGATTTGGCAGGAAGAAGTATCTCGTATTATAAATTACAATGTGGAACAAGAGTGTAAAAACTTCTTAAGAACAAAGATTCAAAACTGGCAAAGTATGTACCAGTCCATATGTACCAGTCCACTCATATTCCAATACCAAAGTGTACCCCTGTGGACAAGTCCATAACATTTATTGGTTGACTCTGCAGAGAAATCTTGCGGATCACGCACCCAAAGTAGGTGTATCTGAATTCCACTGAAGAGCTTATTTTTCTTTTTTTTTGGATTTAAAAAGTTTTAGTAAACCAGAGAGTCCACAGACCCAAGTGAGTAAAATGTTAGCTGGAAAGCAAGAGAAGCATAGACTAAAATAAGAGGTGGCTGAATAGACCTTATAATTGTTTTCATCTATATGTGTTTGGACTGGGGTCTCCTCAGTCACACTGAGGAAAACATGCAGCCTCAGAGAAACTGAAGTTAATAAACCCATTAGAAAGGCTCCAATTGTGGCAGGAACAGGGGTGTGAGCTAAGTAGATGTGATATATGTTTAGAGACACTGTCCATGGCATTCAAAGTCCAGTGGAATTGAAGATAAGTCAATAGGAATATTTAAACTAAAATACAAAGAGAAAAATGAGTGAACAAAGCAGAACAGAGGCTCCAGGAGCTGTCATACAATATCAAACTGTCTAACACATGTGTAATTGGAATTCCGGAAGAAGAACATGAGACCAGGGAAGAAGGAACATCAATCAAGATTAAAAATATGCAGGTAAGTTATAATCAAACAGAAAATCAAGACAAACAGAAAATCTGAAAGACAAACAAAGAGAAAGGACACAGGAAAACAAATACAAAAATTACAGAAACGTCCCTTCAGAAGTCATGCAGGTGAGAAGAAAATGGAGTGATATCTTTAAAGCACTGAAAAAAAAAATCTGTCTGCCCATAATTGTATACCCAGTGAAAATATCTTTCACAAATGAAGGAGATGTTAAGATTTTCTTTAGACAAACAAAATACAGAGTATATTGTCAGCAGACCTGCAGTAAAAGATATATTAAAGAAAGCTCTTCAGGCAGAAGGAATGTGATGCTAGACAGAATCTAGACAGGAAAATTGTGTGCTAAAAATAGAATAAACAAAGGTAAATGTACAATTCAGTTTTTTAAAATTGCTTTGACAGTAAGTTGCAAAATATCACATTTCATCTCTAAATACCTCAGCATTTATTTCCAAAGAAAAGGATATTATCCTTCAATAATCATGATAATATTAGCACAATTGAGAAATTTAATATAGATACAACATTTCATTATAGCCTATATTAAAATTTATCCAACTGGCCAAAAACATATATCCTTTGTATCTGCTTTTGTTTCCCAGGATCAAAGCAAGACTGCGTTTTCAATATAATCTCTTTAGTTTTTTAATCTGGAACAGTTCTCCAAAGTTTACTTTTATCACATTGATGTTTTTGAAGATCCTGGGCTGTGGAGACAGTTGCCCAATCTAAACTGTATGGTGGTTTCCACAAGATTAGATTCAGGTAAAATATTGTTGACAAGACTATCACATGTGTGATGTTCTCTACTTCCTATTGTATGAGGGAGCCTGTTATATCAGTTAGTCTCTTTATTAGTGACGCTGTTTGATCACTTGGCTAGAGTGGATTGTGCACATCTTGCCACTGTGGAAGTCTCTTTCTCTGTAATGAAGAAGTAATCTGTGTACTGATAATTTGAGATCATGCATAGTACATTTTATTCTCTAATAAATTATAAACATTCTAACTCCCATCAAAGCTAAACATCTATAAATTTGCTTCTATACTCATTGCTTCTATTTCCACACTCCTTGTTCACTGAATTCAGTTTTACTCTTTATCTCATAAATAAACAGGTTAGCTCAATTAATGTATCACATGACATACTTGTCATCACATCTATAGATTTATATATTTTTTAATTATCCATTTACTTGACCACTCAATGGTCATATGTGGTTGTCTCCCCTGAAAACACTCTTTTTCTTTGCTTTTTGTGATAAAACACTCTCTAGTTTGCTTCATATCTTTGTGGTTACTACTTCTTCACCTTTGCATGGTAAATATTCTCTATCAGCCACTCTTTTGATAACCAGCTTGAATAAAGTTGTCTCTAGTTTGGTCATAGTGTCTCTGCTCTCATCTATGCTTACCATATTTTATTCATACTTATGGCATGATGATTGCCAAATTCACCCTGGCTGTAACTTATCCTTATTCTTTTTGTTCCATGGATATTTATTTTTGTACTGAACACTTCTACAGGAATAATAAACTTACAAAGAAGAAGGAACTCATGGTCAAAACCCAGATCTGGTTATCTTCCCTCTTTCCTTCAGAAATGGCATCATGATTGTTCATTAGACACCTGGGAGTCCTCCTTAACATCATCTGGTCAAAACCCAGATCTGGTTATCTTCCCTCTTTCCTTCAGAAATGGCATCATGATTGTTCATTAGACACCTGGGAGTCCTCCTTAACATCTTCCTCTCACCTCTCTACATAACACAATGCCAAGTCCAATTGTTAGCCCTTCAATTCAGTCCTAATTCTACTTAAATAGTTCTACTGCTACACCCAGATCCTTACACCAAACCATTGTGTTTTTTAGCCTTGATTACGGTGATTGCCTTTTAACTGCCTTTTAACTCTCACTCTTTTTATTCTTTCAATATATTCACCATTGAGGAGCCAATGTAATCTTTTCAGTTTACAAATTTGATCATTTCTTTCTTGTTCCTCTTCCCTATCCTACGTCTTCCTTCCAGCTAGAAAATCTTAAATGACTACATTCTTTTGGGACAAAGAGAAAACCCTTAATAATTTATAAAAAGACCTACAAATTCCTATTTGGTTTGGTCCTGCCTCTCCCTGTTGCTTCATCTGCTCTTCCCGTTTTTACTATCTGCTCTACCCTTCTATTGGCCTTGAACTACTTGTGTTTCCTCCCACCTAGTTTTCCTTGGAGTTTATTTTTGCTTATGTCACAACAAATGCCTCTTCTCCACTGTATATAACTAATGGTCAATTACTATTCATATTTTAGACAGTCAGTTCCTCAAGGTAGTCTTCTTTGGAGTCAGATGTGCTACCATTACACCATGAGGTCCTGTGGGGGCCCCTGAAGGTAGTCTTTTTTGAATTCCCCAAACCAAGTGAGATTTCCTGTTACAGGCTCTTAAAGTCATTTGTCTTTTAGGGCACTAATCACAGATGTGTTTGTGTGTGTGTGTGTGTAAGAATAAACAATCATTGGACTACAAGCTTTATAAGGATTGGTCCATGTCAGTTTTGCTCAGTACTTTACCTACAGCACGGAGCTTGGTATCTTAACTCAGTTTTATTCATTGTGTTCCTCCTATATGTTTCTCACTGATTGAGGCTTTGGGGATATAGAAGTGAAGAGTAGAAGACATGTTACTAATAGTTGTTAAATGGTTGACTGTGATTTTATGAGATTACTGTGGACTCCAAAATCAACACAGATAGTTTCTAATTATACTTCCTACCACAATTACAATCTGGAAAGAAAAAAGAGAGAAGGATTTAGTGGCTGTCATTACCATTGCTCAAACCACAGGTCACATTTATGACAGAAAACCTGACAGAAAAACGTTTGTGATGGGAAATCTGGAAAGTTCACGGGATACAGCTAAATAATTTAGTTTGGGGTAGAGTCCATTCTACTGCATATGAAAAGATTCAGTCTGAAAAATGTGTCCTCTATATCTTTGTATTTAAAGAAATAAAAAGTTGCAGGGTACAAAATTAATGCACAGAAATCTCTTGCATTCCTATACACTAAGGATGAAAGAACAGAAAGAGAAATTAAGGAAACAATCCCATTCAACATTGCAACAAAAAGAATAAAATACCTAGGAATAAACCTACCTAAAGAGGTAAAACACCTGTACTCAGAAAACTATAAGACAAAGTGAGGTTTACCCCAGGAATGCAAGGACTCTTCAATATACGCAAATCAATCAGTGTGACAAACCTTATTAAACTAAAGGAGAAAAACCATATGATCATCTCAGTAGATGCAGACAAAGATTTTGACAAAATTCAACACCTAGTTATGATAAAAATCCTCCAGAAAGTAGGCATAGAGGGACCTTACCTCAACATAATAAAGGCCATATATGACAAAACCACAGCCAACATCATTCCCAATGGTGAAAAACTGAAACCATTTCCTCTAAGATCAGGAACAAGACAAGGTTGTCCACTCTCACCACTATTATTCAACATAGTCTTAGAATGTTTAGCCACAGCAATCAGAGAAGAAAAAGAAATAAAAGGAATCCAAATCAGAAAAGAACAAGTAAAACTGTCACTGTTTGCAGAAGACATGATACTATACATAGAGAATCCTAAAGATGCAACCAGAAAACTACTAGAGCTAATCAATGAATTTGGTAAAGTACCAGGATACAAAATTAATGCACAGAAATCTCTTGCATACCTATATACTTATGATGAAAAATCTGAAAGAGAAATTAAGGAAACACTCCCATTTACCACTGCAACAAAAAGAGTAAAATACCTAGGAATAAACCTACCTAAGGAGACAAAAGACCTGTATGCAGAAAACTATAAGACATGGATGAAAGAAATTAAAGATGATACAAACAGATGGAGAGATATACCATGTTCTTGGATTGGAAGAATCAACATTGTGAAAATGACTCTACTACCCAAAGCAACCTACAGATTCAATACAATCCCTATCAAACCACCAATGGCATTTTTCACAGAATTAAAACAAAAAATTGCACAATTTATATGGAAACACAAAAGACCCCGAATAGCAAAGGAAATCTTGAGAAAGAAAAATGGAGCTGGAGGAATCAGGCTCCCCGACTTCATACTATACTACAAGCTACAGTAATCAAGACAATATGGTACTGGCCCAAAAACAGAAATATAGATGAGTGGAACAGGATAGAAAGCCACAGATAAACCCACACACCTATGGTCAGCTAATGTATGACAAAGACAGTCTCTTCAATAAATGGTGCTGGGAAAACTGGACAGCTACTTGTAAAAGAATGAAATTAGAACACTCCATAACACCATATATAAAAATAAATTCAAAATGGATTAAAGACCTAAATGTAAGACCAGACACTATAAAACTCTTAGAGGAAAACATAGAACACTCTTTGACATAATAACAGCAAGATCTTTCTTGACCCACCTCCTAGAGTAATGGAAATAAAAACAAAAATAAACAAATGGGACCTAATGAAACTTAAAAGCTTTTTCACAGCAAAGGAAACTATAAAGGAGACAAAAAGATAACCCTCAGAACGGGAGAAAAAATTGCAAATGAATCAACGGACAAAGGATTAATATCCAAAATATATAAACAGCTCATGCAGCTTAATATAAAAAAACAAACAACCCAATCCAAAGATGGGCAGAAGACCTAAATAGACATTTCTCCAAAGAGGACATACAGAAGCATATGAAAAGCTGCTCAGCATCACTAATCATTGGAGAAATGCAAATCAAAACTACAATGAGGTGTCACCTCACACGAGTTAGAATGGGCATCATCAGAAAATCTATAAACAACAAATGCTGGAGAGGGTATGGAGAAATGGGAACCCTCTTGCACTGTTGGTGGGAATGTAAATTGATACAGCCACTATGGGAAACAGTATGGACATTCCTTAAAAAACTAAAAATAGCACTACCATACGACCCAGCAATCCCACTACTGGGCATATACCCTGAGAAAACCATAATTCAAAAAGACACGTGCACCCCAATGTTCATTGCAGCACTATTTACAATAGCCAGGTCATGGAAGCAACCTAAATGCCCATCGACAGAGGAATGGATAAAGAAGAAGTGGTACATATATACAATGGAATATTACTCAGCCATAAAAAGGAGCAAAATTGGGTCATTTGTAGAGACGTGGATGGACCTAGAGACTGTCATACAGAGTGAAGTAAGTAAGACAGAGAAAAACAAATATTGTATATTAACGCATATATGTGGAATCTAGAAAAACGTTAGAGATGAACCGGTTTGCAAGGCAGAAATAGAGACCCAAATGTAGAGAACAAAAGTACGGACACCAAGGGAGGAAAGTGACAGGGGTGGTGGTGGTGGTAGTGGGATGAATTGGGAGATTGGGAATGACATATATACACTAATATGTATAAAATGGATAACTAATAAGAACCAGCTGAATAACAAATAAATAGGAAAAAAAATAAAGAAATAATTCTTCTCATTGCCTCTCAGAGGGTATTCTGCAGGCTCCCATGCCAATTAAGAGACATTTAGTAAATTGGGTGCTTCTGAAGAGATGTACAGATTTGTTAGTTTTACCTCTGGCTGTAGCTAAATGAACAGGAAATTCTTAGAGGAAAAAATAAAGCCTTTGCAAAAATGGATGTATTGTGTGGGTAACAGAGAAATGCCTCAAGCTGAGATTTGCAGAGAAGACCCATTTTATACAGGGCTATATTAAATTAAATAAGTATTTGGTATCTCTAGGGAGAGGCACTATGGCGATATTTGAATGAGCACAAAGTTAAGTAGCAGTGAATGTAGAATTTCCTATTACTGGTGTTTTCTCCAGTGAACTTTGTAAGCCCTTTGTGAGGCAGAAATATCCTATGCATCAGAAAATCATAGAATATCATAGATAGAAAGGAATTAATAATTCATCAGTCCAATTCCATCAATTTATAAATAAAGAAACTGAAGTCTATAATAGTAACATGATTCTTCTGGTGTTGGCCATTAGTGGCATATCTGAGATTAGAATACTGATCGAATCTGTTATTCTAGGTTCCTTCTACAAGAAAAATACTAGGAAATTGGCACTTCTGGAGAGTTTTTTGCTCGTAATCCAATTTCCATGTCTTTTCAGATTCTACAAATGCATTATTTTTGTCAACTACAAAGTAAAATGAAGGTGAAAATAACATTATAGGTCAAGCAATAAAAGATAATCTCAACAGAAACTCACATGAAGACAGTGTGATAAAATGAACAACCTTGGGTTTGGGGATTGGATAGATCTGTGTTCAAATCCCAACTCTGTCATATACTAGCTATGTGAAATTGGACAGTTATTTACCTTCTCTTCATTAGTTTCCTTTATCTAAAATGGGGATAATAATACCTATTTCCCTTTAGAGTTTTCTGAGAATTAAATGAAATCATTCATGTAAAGCTCTTAGCACAATATTGGGCACATGTTGGCAAGCTTAATAAAGGGAGTTATTTTTACTGGAGCATTCACACTAAAGTCTATGCAAACTGCCAGATGATTTAAGAGCATTTAGCATAAGGGATGGATTTCCAAAAGAAGAAGCCAGAAATGAGACAGTAATAAACAGAACTGGACTGATTAACTCCTACTGAAAAGAAGTAAGATGATAATATATATAACCACAGTCTGTAAGTATAGTTAGGATGTTAAACATCCTCTGTTTCCAGAATGAAAGAGAGTAATCCTTAAAAATGTCCTCTCTTTAAGGTTTGCCTGGGAGATGTCACAGCTGGCAGGAAGGCCAGAAGGAAAACAACATCTCCAGATAGGAAGACAAGTAGGTTAAATGAGCAATGGCACTGAGTCAGCTCAAGTGTGATATAAATAGTGCTGAGTTCTGTCTCAGTTTTGTAAGCAGAGACCTTGGCCTGAACCCATCCGCTTCTGGAGAAAGATCTTCCAGTAGGAAGACATGTACCTTATGTGAAATGGGCAGAGATTCCTGCCTCTGATGGTGAACAGCCAAGTAAGACACTAAGGGACTAGCAGACTGGAGGCCAGATGCCTCTAAATCATTTTAAAAAAGAGACAGCTTGCCTCATGAGAGATCTGTAGATAGAAACTTGCCTTCTCTCCAACGTGTAAAGGTTGCTTTTCGAGAAATCTGACTGTTCTCTTCGATCCTCTGGGACATAGTTGATTCCGGGTTTTAGTGAGATGCTTAATATTTCAAAAGTATGGGTTAAGTTGTGAGATACACATAGCACACACACACATATACACACATAAATATGAGCATCACAGGCTGTCCCCGCTTTTCACAAGAATTCCTGGACACTGTTAGAAATGGTACACTAAAGTGGGCACAGGGTACTGAGTAAGGCAGAACAATCTGGAATGGCCATTTACTTACAGTACAATGTTGGAAACAACCTACCTAAGTCTCAGTTTCTTCATCTAAAACTTTTACTGTAAGCATTAAATGAGATACTAAGTAATCTAGAAGCTGACACATGGTGGCTTAATCATTGTTAGTTCCCTTCTTTCTTATCTTCTTCCTTCCTAACACATTGCTTTTATGTTAAAAGCCTCTTTTGGTTTTTAATTTTTTATAACCAGTAATATCTGCAGAAGCCAATATACTCCTGCTGTTTTTGGAGACCCTCAGAAACTGATGGAAGAGTTAATGTGGGTTCAGAATAGTGAAAAATACTATCTTTTTAGGCACCTCTGAGAAAGTAGGTACATAGTTGGAAGAGAGAGAAGTATGAAGTTTGTGTAGTTACTCTTCACAGAGCACATGAGGGGAGTGGGTTTCATGAGAGGAATCCTGAAGCAGCTGTCAACCTCCATGGAGAGATGGTCCAGTAGGCGATGGTAAGAGTCTCCATGTCAGCAGACTCAACAGCTGTAGTAGGTTTGGTGTGAAATCAGAGGTTGACGCTTTGTTGGAAGGCAGAGTATAACTAATTGTTGCTTAACTTTAGGAGCATTCTTAAGAGTATACAGAAGTCATTCCCAATTGGGGGCACTTTTCCTCCCCAGTGGACTTTTTGAGTCTGGAGACATTTCTCGATTGTCATGACTTGGGTGGGTGTTGTTGCTGACATCTAGCGGGTAGAGGACAGGGATGCCAGTAAACATTCTACATTGCACAGGACAGTTCTGTACAGCAAAGAATTATCTGGCCCCAAATCTGTAGGTTGAAGGTCAGTAGGTTGAAGATGAGAAACACTGGTTGCAAAGTTCCCAAATAGGAAATTAAGTGATTTTGTAGGTCAGTAGGTTGAAGATGAGAAACACTGGTTTGCAAAGTTCCCAAATAGGAAATTAAGTGATTTTGTAGGCAGAATTTTGAAGAAAAATTTTAGGTTATTTTATCTGTATTTTCACAGTTCCTCCCATGTCTTTCTGGCACCTGTAATTGTTCCTTCATTTAAATTTAGGGTTTAATCTGTGGCCATAATAACCCAGTTATTCACTTAGGGTAATTGAGATGGAGCATGACCCCCTGTTCATTTTCACTTTGAATATTCGATTCAGAGCATTAGGAAGTAGCCATCCAAAGCCCAGGGATCAAAGAAAGACAAAGTACATTTCCCAGGTGACTGAGTTTTAAAATCTGATCCTTAGAGTTACAAATACAATCTAGCAGCGAGTGGTGTTGGCTATTGATGCTACTTCAGCTGTTAGTATTAACCCAAATCTTAGCACTGTTCTTAGCATGATCCCACTAGCTATCATTTGTTGAACACTGTGCTAGTCACTTTGCATTTCTGCATATCTATACAAATGAATAGTGAAATGTAAAACTCACTGTAAAGTGAAGAGAGCGCTGAGAAAAGTATGAAACTTGCCAGGAGTAACTCATCCACTTAAAGGGCAGAGATAGGGTTGGTACACAGGTATGTCCTTCTCCAAAGCCCATGTTGTTAGATGTTAAGAACACGGCAGTGTACCTGAGGAAGGACTAAGGTAAGGAGAAAAGCATTGGAAAAGTCCTAGGGTATGTAAGTTTTGACACTGTTTGATTCTCTGTGTTCCTTGAGCTAAGACTTGGATAACACAAGTAATACAGAAAGGAAACATTTTGAGTTTTATAAAAATGTTTTAAGTTTCACTTTGGTTATTATGATCTGTGCTAAGATCTCAATTTGTATCTTCCTGGGGTATCAAATTCTTGAAATCAAAGGGCTCTAGAGATCAAGTGCTTCCACTCCCAAAGAAGTTTGCGATTTAAATAGACATTCTGGGTTTTAGAGGCAGTTTTGCTACTTTTGGTATTTCTGGTGTTAAGACGGCTTTACCCTTTTTTTGTCTATATAATGGAGAGAATATCCATTCCTTTCTACCTCATAATTTTTTAATGATTAATTGTGATAGTAAAATTAAAGAACTTCGAACAGTATATGTGAATATTACAAGTACTTTTTCTACTAAAACTTACAATGACTATAACCTATGTCATATATGTAACCCAAGAGTTCTAAGAAAATACACCAAAGAGTTAAGTATTTGATTATTTATCAAAGTCAAAATCCTTGGTGGTGTTTGGAAATTTAGAATGGTCAAGGTTTATCAAATAAAGTGGAAAGGTTGGGTCAATTGTCTGATTAGTTCAGTGGGGAAAATGCCTCAGCTTCTCAAGTCATCTATTTAACTAGCAAAACTTCTTAAATCTATTAATATTTTATTTCAAAAATAATGTAAACCCACTTAAAAATTTAGAAAATTACAAAGAGGAAATAAAATTCACTGAAATCCTACTACTCAGAGTTACTTTTCCAATTCAGCTCTGAAACTTGACCATACAGTTTCTTTATATTATTTTTAGCCTCTTGTTAAATATGGTGTATGCTAAAGAAATATGAATAATTCTCATCATTATCTGCAGCATCCCTGAAGAGCTAAATATCCAGTCAAAATCTGGATCATCACATAAGCACTGAGGATTAATGCTGGACGTGGACAGAATACAGTGAGTTGAGAGTGTGATTTCTAAATTCAATCTATGCTAAAATATAACTTCTTTTATTTATCTGCCATGTTTCCTTGAGCAAGTCATTTAGCTTCTACAATTTTGATTTCCTCATCTCCAGAATGGGAATAATAATACATACCTTATTGTATGGGTAATAGGTAAAGAACTAGTAGGATATTTGGCATCTTACAAATGCTCAATACAAATACCGTTTACAAATATTATTATTAGTGTGTCCTTGCAGACGTGAGTGTTTGTGAGACTTGAGCTCAATTTGACCAACACAAAGCATCCTTAAAGAAGAAACGTAGGGAAAAAAGTTCTAAGAGGTTTACTGGGGTCTTGAAGAGGCTTCAATATGAAGTTAAGAAGAACCTACTTGGTTCTGCAGCAAAGGGACAGCACGTGAGGTCTGATCAGAGCAGATGGACTATTGGAACTCTATTTCAAAATGGAAAACATGAAACTATTGTGAAACATCTCTTATTGGCATACGAGGAGCAGGGTGTGGTTGACAGTGAAGACAGGGTGATTGCAGAGACCCCTGCAGCAGCCAAGGTGAGAGGTAAAGAGAATGGAAAACAGAGTAATAAGAGTGGAAATGGGGGAACCAATGACCTCATCTCATTAGAGTAGCAGCATGTTTCAGTGCAACACTAGAGTATGAGTACCTGTTTGTGTTCAGTTCCTTCATGCCACAGATAATCATGGGCGAGCATGTACCTCTGCCCTTCCAATAACCTTAGGAGGAATCATGAGCAGTAAAGAAGATGATGTGTGAAAATATCCTATATTCTGCATAGCACTGTTCATGTTGCCATTAAAAAGTGACATCCCTGTAACCCAATTACAGCTTGATACCCTCCCACACTATTTTGCATTTTTCTTTCTTTGGGTGAAAGCACTAAAAATCATGGTCAAATCAACAGTAAGGCAACCCAGAGGCACAGTGATTTAAAATACTCTCAGCCCTTTGTTCCTGAGTGTGAAACAGCATGCTCTCTCATTCTAAAGCATGGAACTTGGGGAAATAGGGCCAAGGCTGGCTTCTGCGATAGAGAAAGGTTTAAAAGAGGTTAGGGCAGTTAAGTAGGGACTGCTACCTGAGAACTAAATGGTATGGGAGCTTCTATACAAAGAAGCTGAGATAAAAATATCAATACTCTGAGTATTATGCTTTCATACTATTTGCAAAGGATTTATTCACTGTACCAGTCACACTGTACATGGAAAATTTAAGTTCCCTGAGAACCTCAACACTCATCAGACATCACAGGGGAAACCACATTATAGTGATTTGGATATTTTTCCCCCATCAAGCATGACAAATTTGAACTGTATTAGTCCGGGGTTCAGTCAGGAAAGCAAACTCACTATGAATAATAGAGTATAGCAGATTTATTTCAGGATGAAGATCTTGTACAATTATAAGAGAAACTGGAGTACTAAGGGTCCAAAAGTGGAAGCTGAAGGATCGCAGTAATGTTATAAACAAGCCCTCTTGGGCACTGGAGCAGGTGGATAAGTCAGATCTTACAAGTGGATCTGGAAGGGTTGCAAGTCCAGCTGCCAGAGTGGACATGAGGAGACCTTGGTATAGACTGTCATCTCTGAAACTGGGAGTGGGTCTGGGGTCGCTGTTGGTCATCAGTGCCAGCAGTTGAGACAAAAGCTGGTTATGAGGAAGGAGACAGGGACACACTCTTCAGCTTATCAACATCTCTCTCTCACCACAGTTACTTACATGTGGCTTTCAGAGAAACTTGTCATTTCCACTTTCCGAATTTCACTCAATTTCCTTTTTAATCAACTCCAACCCAGAACCATACAGGGAAAGGAAATTTGGGAAATTTAGTTTTAGCTAAGCCAAGTTTGTTGGTCCTTCTTATCTCTGGATTCAGATTTCCCCTGATCATCACTCAGTTTTCTAATGAAAATAAGCAAGAATTCAACGACTATATATTGGCAAAATGTTTACCTTCTTAACACATCAGCTGCTAAACATGTGTTTCACGCTATCTCTTTACATTCATAGTTTGTCTGGAGTGTCTGAGTGTCTCACTGAATTAACCAATTTGACCACACTGACAGACAGGCAGGCTAATCCATGAGCTTTCAAAGCTGGAACTTGGGTATAGCACAACCTTAGCCATGGAATTGTAGCATTCAACAACTTGACAACAACAGTAGAGTTTAAAAACCATTACCCATCTGTGACTAAATTCCATCAGTGATGCTCTTGAAAATAATTTCAAAATAACAATCAGAAAATGTCTGATGAAAGAACAGCACAGAGCAATTCACTCTATAGCATAAAATGGATAAATACAATTCAGAGATGTGTTCCCAAGTGCCTTTTAGCTGAAAGAAGTGATGCTGTCGTTGTTTGATATGTCAAAAAATAGTAAAATTGTGTAATACTTTTCATCTTAAAATCATTGAATATCAGGGCTGGAAAGGTCTGCTGGTACAGAGATTATAAACTCTAATATTTTCAAGGGCCAAATCAGAAATAAGCTGAGAGGCTAGTCCCCAGGCATAGATTATTGTCCCTGGTCTCATTTTTCTTCAGCATCTCATTTCTTTTCTATTCCTACACCCTCATTTGGAGTGATTTTGATGTAGTAAAAATATAGGCAATGGGCAGGTGCAAAGGGGCAGAATGTCCAGCCAGGAAGTAAACAGAAAAACCTGGCAGTTGAATAGAAGATGATTTTTCTGGAACCAGTTCTCTGAACAGCCCATCAGCATCATCAATCCTCACATGCTTTGGACTCTGGAAATGTGTTCTCAAACACAAAGCATGATCCAGCTTCCACAAATATTTTATCACACAACAACAAATCATTTGGCAAATTGTCAACTTCTACTTAAGAGAGACTCTGAGTCTGGGTAAGCAAGATAAGTGTATCGCCATGAATTTAGGTATACTAAATTATACCCGTGGCCTTCGATTCAGTTTAGCATTGCTACATAAAGAGTGCAAAGTAAAAGGACAATTGACAGTTATTAAGAGATGCTGTGACCACCCAGTAGATTTTGATAATTTGCTCCCAGAAAACACTCTTCCTTCAATTATTGGTGATTTTGAATAAGACTTCTGTGTAGAGGATGAGCGGTTGCACCTCTCCCCTTTCCAGCTGTACTATTGTGGCTCTGTAAAGCTCTTATCACAAATGTAGCACTTCTGTGTTCTTTGATATAAGTGCTTTCTATTAATTTCCATGCATACAAATACAGGTAAACCACACAAACTAAAATAAACAAAGCTTCCTGCTCTTTTTTGAAATAAATTGACATTGTTTCCGGGCTCAGGGTTGAAAACTGATTATAAAGGTGGTCAGAGCATTCAGGGAGAGTTTGTTCTTCATTCAAATGTTGATTGAATTCTGTATATACCAGATTTCTTCGTTGTGAGTTTCTGGCAAAGTGAGCAGACAACACCTATTGTTAGCTGCAAGTTTTAGGAAATGCAAGTTTGATTTTTTTTTTTTTAATTACAGGGAGGGAAAGAAACTCTCTTCATCTGTTTTTCTGGTAACCTAATAGGTATATTTTCAGATTGAGTTTTTTTTTAACAGAGTCAAAATCTATTTTTGTTCCTGAAATTAGCACTAATTCTGTAGAGTAAACAAAATATCAAAATCTAAATTAATGCTAAAAGAAACAAAAACAATTATAATATCAACTCTCTCCCTCTCTGTAGAAAGTTGATATTTAATATATTAATATATATATATATATATATATATTCTGGATATATTATATATATTCCTAAGGTCACCATGATCTGGGTCTCTAATAAATCTATAAACATGATATACTTCCACTAATAAAAAGGCTAAAAATTTTTATAATGGTTAAATGAAGCAGCACACTAGCAGATGTTTAACAACCACCTCTCTGAAAAAAAATTTGTGTACACATATATATGTGTTTGTATACCTATATATGTGTGCGCATGTATGTATATATATGTTTATTATCAATAATATTAATACAATGAATGTTAGCAATTTAAATATAATAATAAAATGTACAATACTCTTTGTTATAAATTCCATAAAGTCAATTTATTCTCACAGAAGGCTTCTGTTAAGTTTTACTGAATGTATATACTCCTAGCTAATCACTTGTTTCAGTTCAACAATGATTTGACAGTTGGAGTTGCATTCCAATCCACTAAGTCTATTCCAGGTTATTGTCATTAAATCTGATATGTTATATAATCTTAAACAATTTCTCACCCTTTTACAAATTATTTAATTACTGAAAACTCTTTCAGCATCAGCACTCAATCAAGCCCTGATTTGTAGCATTTGCCACTTTCTATGTTATAAATACTCCTGTGGCTGATTTCAAGCTAACATGACATCACCATGAATGAGGATTTGGGAAGAGAGATACAGTAGTTCTTCATTATACAGTATTTCCACCATACAGGTACTATACATATAAACCACTTCAAGACCATAAATAATAATAAAATGTAGTAAAGCAATTAGGAAGTAGTGAGTTTTGAATATTTATTACTTTTTAATATAATTATTTTACTTTTAAGATGACATAATTTAACTTTGAATAATGGCTGTGTTTAAAAACTTGCTTACAAAATTCCTGAAAGTAGCACTCAGCTCTCAAGAGCTGCCACAAGTCACTTCCTGCACATCCCTGGCTAAATAAATTATTAATATACATATATGATATAGATGTTTTGTATTACATATAATTTATATATAAAATGTAAACCTAATCTATGTGATTAGAAGTCAGATAGTGGTTATCCTTTTCTCAGCTGTGATTGGTGGGTCTTCTAGGATGACAGCCTAGGTCTGCATCCTGACTTGAGTACTGGTTACATTAGGTGGGTTCAATTTGTGAAAATTCATTGAGCTGATATTCATACTCAATCTCAATAACCAAACTGAGCATGATTAAATCTGAATTGCTAAGGGTGGGACTTTGGCATAGTATTCTGAAAGGTCCTCACGTGATTCCAGTGTGAAGTTTGAGAACCAGAATTTTTCCACATAGTTTAAGTGATCTGTCAACTCACAGTAGTTTAAAATATACTAATGTGTTCACTTAAAAAAAAGAAAAAGATTATATTAAAGATAATAGAGTTGCAAAAAAATCATATAATTAGGAGGTATTTTGAACAAAATGTAGCTCCCTATCATGACTTAGGAGGCCCTGGGCAGTTTAGCCTCTCTCTCTCTCTCTCTCTCTCTCTCTGTCCAGCCTTCTAGTTTTCTCTGATTCGAATTTAGTGAAGCCACATAAGCCAAACAAAGTGAAACCATCAGAGAAAATATCCAGACAACCTGCAGAATCACAACAAAAAAAAATAGTGAATTGTTGTTTTAAAGCACTAATTTTGGGGTAGGTATATAGACAGCTATAGGCAACTGATACATATACCTACAGTTTTAAACAATATCTGTAGGATTGCAAAGGTGTTCTTAAGGTTTGCATATATTTTAATGAAAGGAGGTACATTAAATCTATTTTTTTCCCAATTTTACCTGCTTTTGCATTAACAATGGTTTTAAAAATGTGACTGCATTTCTACCTCCAATTCCTCTTTTATTCTGGTGAGTTGAGGAGAATTTCTGTAAATACAGATAGTTTTCTCTTTCCCTGTCAACCTCTCCACTTAGGACACATCCTTTCATATATTTAAAATACATAGTCTCCAAAGTGAGGTGGTTTGCACCTATAGAGTGTACAAAATGAACCATTGATGGTGAGGGAAGAAAATGTTAGGCATTCTATACCTGTCTATTTTATCTAATACTTTCCTTAACTTTGATTTTTGTGTGTTTTATAATATAAATTTAGATTTGTTGGGTTTATATGTTTATAACTACTATTTTATTTTCTGGTCATAGAATTTTGGTGCCTATCTCTTTAAATCATATTACAGTTTGAACAGAAGCTAGCTTCTTTACACAATGAACACCAACCTGAAAAAGCCAACTGTTACATAAATTTGAATTTATGTTGAGAAGCAAAGTCTTGAATAAATACTGAACAAAATTTTCATCTGAGTATTGGATTATTTTCATAAACTCGGCTATTTTCTAGTCCTATGGTCCTTGATGAGTCTTGTACCTCTGAATTTCAGTTTCTCCAGCTATAGAAGAAAGAATAATACTTCCTCTGCCTACTTTTAAGCACAGATGAAACACTGCATGTAAAACACTTTATAAACTATAAAACACTAGGTAAAAGATATAACTAATCAAATATCAAAGGTTAGTCTTTCTTTTCCCTTTAGAACTGGACATTCCATGATTATTAACTTATTTTCAACAAGAGCAAAATTATATATGTGTATATATATATATATATATATATATATATATATCTCAGAATGAGTATATATTTGAGAAAAATGACATCTTTTAAGCAAAGTGTGTGGAAATGATAAAATTCCTCTTAAGAGTTAAGGAGAAAGGGAAATTATTGGTTCCTTGGAGGATTATTCAGAGTGGAGGTCACATTTGAACTTGGCTGAGAAAGATTGGATTTGCCTTCAGTTGGGGGGAAATCGATCTGAAGAAAGACAATGCAAGTGGAGACAATCATATGAGGAGAGACTTGGGAATAAAAAAAAAACTGCAGAGCTCGTACTAGTAGTACAGTCTGACTTAAATGAAGGATACATGAAGGAGAGTAAGGGAAGACATGGCTCATGACACAGGTGGAATTGAATTAACTGGAGAACTTTCAATATTTGTTGAAGGAAATTGCATTTAAATGCTTGATTAGACAGTTTGAACTTCATAGGAAGTGGGATCTGTGAAGGTCTTGACACAGAGTAATGACAAAATCAGCTGTGCTTTATGATTTGTCTGCACAGGAGTCTGTGTCAATAAGCTATGTCTTGGAAAGGATGTAGAGGATGTCTTGAAATAGGGAGAAGTCTTAGGAGACCACTATAAAAGTCTTGGGCAGAGTAATGGGGGGTTGGCTTGACTGATGACCCTCAAACTGGAAAAGGAATGAACAAATGTATCCTGAGGTAAAATACAGCACAAAGGTTTTAAACGTTTATATTATTTATGACACAATATCAATGGGCATCTGCTACACAATAATATTAAAATAGCACTGGCTGTGTGTTCAATATGCTACTTCCTGAACAAACAACACTAACATTATGCCTGAGTAGGTCAAGTGTGTCTGAGCAAACTGTATTAGCTTTACAAATTAGGGGTAGCTTTATGTGTTCATTGTATATCATGATTTGTTTTAAAAGCAAAAAAGTACCTATCTGAGACCAAATTATGTGTTGTGATTAAAACACTTATGCCTAAGAGTGGATTCTAATAATATCCAATAAAATTCTATAACTGTTTGGGAATATTGGATTACACCTAAGTAGTCATAGGGGCTTACTTTGAGACGTCAGTCATTTATTCACTTATTTCAAAATATTTATTGATTGCTTACTATGCATCAGGCAGTGTTCTAGGCATGAAAGATGCAGTCATATATACGACTGGAAATAGTTTTATCTATGCAGAGCTTATATTCCACAAGATGTAGAAAGAAAATGGACAAGTAATAAATAAGCTAATTTCAGACAGTAAAAAGTGCACTGAAGACAGTAAAATAAGATTGATGAGAGTAGGGCCAGTGATGGGACTAGGTGCTGACTTCCTCCACAGTGTTCTAAGGGAAGGTTATTCTATGGAGGTGATTGATCTGAGGTGGGTGTAATGGAAAGAGAAGATTTGGAGAAAGATTTGGAGAACACTGTTTTGGGCAACTGAACAGCAACTGCAGGACCCTAAGGAACAATTTTGAAACTTCTGGGAGCCTAAGAAAGAATAATGGCTCTAATATAATGGAAAAAGGGGAGTTTAGTATAAGTTGAGATGGAAGGGGTTGATGAAAGTCAGATTGTCTAGTGTCATGGTAAGAAGTTTGATTTTAAATCTCAGGAGAGATTTAAGTGGAAAAAAAAAAACTATCAATCCCCCATGTTATTTTCAATTTGTGGAATAACTATTTATGGTACCCCTAAAATTAAAAAAATTACCTGATGTTATCACCTCCATAGAATCCTTGACCCTTTTCTTCAAAGACTTCAGGGTAAAAATGCAATTCCTCACATTCCTTTCTACTAAGGGGTCTACATTCCCTATACAATATCTTGTCTACATAACAGTCATTTCCTTCCAATGCTGACAAAACAATTTTTTTTCTACATTTTGTTATCATTCTTAAAAAGCAATTTCATTTAGGGTTTAAGAATCAATTATTTTTGCAGGAGCTTCAAGATGGCTGAAGACTAAGAGGCACAGATCACATTCCTCCCCACAAGTACATCAGAAATACATCTACATGTGGAACAGCTCATACAGAACACCTACTGAATGCTGGCAGAAGACCTCAGACCTCCCAAAAGGCAAGAAACTCCCCATGCACCTCGGTAGGGCAAAAGAAAAAAGGAAAAACAGAGAGAGACAAAGAATAGGGACGGGACCTGCACCAGTGGGAGGGAGCTGTGAAGGAGGAAAGGTTTCCACACACTAGGAAGTCCCTTCACGGGCGGAGACTGCGGGTGGCGGAGTGGGGGAGCTTCAGAGCCACGGAGGAGAGCGCAGCAACAGGGGTGCAGAGGGCAAAGCGGAGAGATTCCTGCACGGAGGATTGGGGCCAACCAGCACTCACCAGCCCGAGTGGCTTGTCTGCTCACCCGCTGGGACGGGCAGGGGCTGGGAGCTGAGGCTCTGGCTTTGGAGGTCGGATCCCAGGGAGAGGACTGGGGTTGGCTGCGTGAACACAGCCTGAAGGAGGCTGGTGCGCCACAGCTGGCTGGGAGGGAGTCCGGGAAAAAGTCTGGACCGGACACTTTTTCTTGCCTCTTTGTTTCCTGGTGCGCGAGGAGAGGTGATTCAGAGTGCTGCTTAAAGGAGCTCCAGAGACGGGCGCGAGCCACGGCTATCAGCGCAGACACCAGAGACGGGCATTAGATGCTAAGGCTGCTGCTGCCACCACCAAGAAGCCTGTGTGCAAACACAGGTCACTATCCACACCTCCCCTCCCGGGAGCCTGTGCAGCCCGCGAAGGCCAGGGTCCCGTGATCCAGGGACAACTTCCCTGGGAGAACGCACCGCGCGCCTCAGGTTGGTGCAACGTCACGCCGGCCTCTGCCACCGCAGGCTTGCCCCACACTCTGTACCCCTCCCTCCCCCTGGCCTGAGTGAGCGAGAGCCCTCGAATCAGCTGCTCCTTTAACCCCGTCCTGTTTGAGCGAAGAACAGACGCCCTCAGGCAACCTACACGCAGAGGTGGGGCCAAATCCAAAGCTGAACCCCAGGAGCTGTGTGAACAAAGTATAAAAGGGAAATCTCTGCCAGCAGCCTCAGGAGCAGCGGGTTAAATCTCCACAATCAACTTGATGTACCCTGCATCTGTGGGATACCTGAATAGACACCAAATCATCCCAAATTGAGGACGTGGACTTTGGGAGCAACAATATATTTTTTTTTTTCGTTTTTTTGCTTTTTATGAGTGTGTATGTGTATGCTTCTGTGTGTGATTTTGTAGGTATAGCTTTGCTTTTACCATTTGTCCTAGGGTTCTCTCTGTCTGGTTTTGTTTTTTGTTTTTTGTTTTTTTTGTATTTTTTAGCACTTGTTATCATTGGTGGATTTGTTTTTTGGTATGGTTGCTCTCTTCTTCTTTTCTTTTTATTAATTTTTTTAAATTACTTTTTATTTTAATAACTTTATTTTATTTTACTTTATTTTATGTTATTTTATTTTATTTTATCTTCTTTTATTTTTTCTTTTTTTATTCCCTCCCTTTCATTCTAAGCCATGTGGATGACAGGCTCTTGATGCTCCAGCCAGGCATCAGGGCTGTGCCTCTCAGTTGGGAGAGCCAAGTTCAGGAAACTGGTCCACAAGAGACCTCCCAGCTCCAGAAATATTAAATGGCAAAAATCTCCCAGAGATCTCCATCTCAAGGCCAAGACCCAGCTCCACTCAATGACCAGCAAGCTACACTCTTGGACACCCTATGCAAAACAACTAGCAAGACAGGAACACAAGCCCATCCATTAGCAGAGAGGCTGCCTAAAATCATAATAAGGCCACAGACACCCCAAAACACACCACCAGACGTGGACCTGCCCACCAGAAAGACAAGATCCAGCCTCATCCACCAGAACACAGGAACTAGTCCCCTCCACCAGGAAGCCTACACAACCCACTGAACCAACTTTAGCCACTGGGAACAGACACCAAAACCAACGGAAACTACGAACCTGCAGCCTGCGAAAAGGAGACCCCAAACACAGTAAGTTACGCAAAATGAGAAGACAGAGAAACAGCAGATGAAGAAGCAAGGAAAAACCCGCCAGACCTAACAAATGAAGAGGAAATAGGCAGTCTACCTGAAAAAGAATTCAGAATAGTGATACTAAAGATGATCCAAAATCTTGGAAATAGAATGGAGAAAATACAAGAAACGTTTAACAAGGACCTAGAAGAACTAAAGAGCAAACAAACAGTGATGAACAACAAACTAAATGAAATTTAAAATTCTCTAGAAGGAATCAATAGCAGAATAACTGAGTCAGAAGAACAGGCAAGTGACCCGGAAGATAAAATAGTGGAAATAACTACTGCAGAGCAGAATAAAGAAAGAAGAATGAAAAGAATTGAGGACAGTCTGAGAGACCTCTGGGACAACATTAAATGCACCAACATTTGAATTATCGGGGTCCCAGAAGAAGAACAGAAAAAGAAAGGGACTGAGAAAATATGAAGAGATTATAGTTGAAAATTTCCCTAATACGGGAAAGGAAATAGTTACTCAACTCCAGGAAGCACAAAGAGTCCCATACAGGATAAATCCAAGGAGAAACATGCCAAGACACATATTAATCAAACTATCAAAAATTGAATACAAAGAAAAAATATTAAAAGCAACAAGGGAAAAACAACAAATAACACACAAGGGAATCCCCATAAGGTTAATAGCTGATCTCTTAGCAGAAACTCTGCAAGCCAGAAGGGAGTGGCAGGACATATTTAAAGTGATAAAGGAGAAAAACCTACAACCAAGATTACATTACCCAGCAAGGATCTCATTCAGATTAGACAGGAAAATTAAAATCTTTAAGAAAACCAAAAGCTAAGAGAATTCAGCACCACCAAACCAGCTTTACAACAAATGCTAAAGGAACTTCTCTAGGCAGGAAACACAAGAGAAGGAAAAGACCTACAATAACAAACCCAAAACAATTAAGAAAATGGGAATAGGAACATACATATCGATAATTACCTTAAATGTAAATGGACTAAATGCTCCCACCAAAAGACACAGATTAGCTGAATGGATACAGCAACAAGACCTGTATATATGCTGTCCACAAGAGACCCACTTCAGACCTAGGTACACATACAGACTGAAAGTGAGGGGATTGAAAAAGATATTCCATGCAAATGGAAATCAAAAGAAAGCTGGAGTAGCAATTCTCATATCAGACAAAATAGACTTTAAAACAAAGACTATTACAAGAGACAAAGAAGGACACTACATAATGATGAAGGGATCAATCCAAGAAGAAGATATAACAATTGTAAATATTTATGCACCCAACATAGGAGCTACTCAATACATAAGACAAATACTAACAGCCATAAAAGGGGAAATCGACAGTAACACAGTCATAGTAGGGGACTTTAACACCCCACTTTCATCAATGGACAGATCAGCCAACATGAAAATAAATAAGGAAGCACAAGCTTTAAATGATACATTAAACAAGATGGATTTAATTGATATTTATAGGACATTCCATCCAAAAACAACAGAATACACTTTCTTCTAAAGTGCTCATGGAACATTCTCCAGGATAGACCATATCTTGGGTCACAAATCAAGTTTTGGGAATTTAAGAAAACTGAAATCATATAAAGTATCTTTTGCGACCACAAGGCTATGAGACTAGATATAAATTACAGGAAAAAAATCTGTAAAAAATACAAACACATGGAGGCTAAATAATACACTACTTAATAACCAAGAGATCACTGAAGAAATCAAAGAGGAAATCAAAAAATACCTAGAAACAAATGACAATAAAAACATGACCCAAAACCTACGGGATGCACCAAAAGCAGTTCTAAGAGGGAAGGCTTTAGCAATGCAATCCTACCTTAAGAAACAAGAAACATCTCAAATAAACAACCTAACCTTGCACCTGAAGCAATTAGAGAAAGAAGAACAAAAAACCCCCAAAGTTAGCATAAGGAAAGAAATCATAAAGATCAAAGCAGAAATAAATGAAAAAGCAATGAAGGAAATGATAGCAAAGATCAATAAAACTAAAAGCTGGTTCTTTGAGAAGATAAACAAAATTGATAAGCCATTAGCCAGACTCATCAAGAATAAAAGGGAGGAGACTCAAATCAATAGAATTAGAAATGAAAAAGGAGAAGTAACAACTGACAGTGCAGAGATACAAAGGATCATGAGAGATTACTACAAGCAACTATATGCCAATAAAATGGACAACCTGGAAGAAATGGACAAATTCTTAGAAATGCACAGCCTTCTGAGACTGAACCACGAAGAAATAGAAAATATGAACAGACAAATCAGAAGCACTGAAATTGAAACTGTGATTTAAAATCTTCCAACAAAGAAAAGCCCAGGACCAGATGGCTTCACAGGCAAACTAACATTTAGAGGAGGGCTAACACCCTTCTCAAACTCTTCCAAAATATAGCAGAGGGAGGAACACTCCCAAACTCATTCTACGAGGCCACCATCATCCTTATAGCAAAACCAGACAAAGATGTAACAAAGAAAGAAAACTACAGGCCAATATACTGATGAACATAGATGCAAAAATCCTCAACAATATACTAGCAAACAGAATCCAACAGCACATTAAAAGGATCATACAGCATGATCAAGTGGGGTTCATCCCAGGAATGCAAGGATTCTTCAATATATGCAAATCAATCAATGTGATACACCATATTAACAAACTGAAGGATAAAAACCATATGATCATCTCAATAGATGCAGAGAAAGGTTTTCACAATATTCAACACCCATTTATGATAAAAACCCACCAGAAAGTACACATAGAGGGAACTTTCCTCAACCTAATAAAGGCCATATATGACAAACCGACAGCCAACATCGTCCTTAATGGTGAAATACTGAAACCATTTCCACTAAGATCAGGAACAAGATAAGGTTATCCACTCTCACCACTATTATTCAACATAGTCTTAGAATGTTTAGCCACAGCAGTCAGAGAAGAAAAAGAAATATAAGGAATCCAAATCGGAAAAGAAGAAGTAAAGCTGTCACTGTTTGCAGATGACATGATACTATACATAGAGAATCCTAAAGATGCAACCAGAAAACTACTAGAGCTAATCAATGAATTTGGTAAAGTTGCAGGATACAAAAGTAATGCACAGAAGCCTCTTGCATTCCTGTACACTAATGATGAAAAATCTGAAAGTGAAATTAAGAAAACACTCCCATTTACCATTGCAACGAAAAGAATAAAATATCTAGGAATAAACGCACCTAAGGAGACAAAAGACCTGTATGCAGAAAATTATAAGACACTGATGAAAGAAATTAAAGATGATACAAATAAATGGAGAGATATACCATGTTCTTGGATTGGAAGACTCAACATAGTGAAAATGACTCTACCACCCCAGGCAATCTACAGATTCAATGCAATCCCTATCAAGCTACCACTAACATTTTTCACAGAACTAGAACAAAAAATTTCATAATTTGTATGGAAACAGAAAAGACCCCGAATAGCCAAAGCATTCTTTTTTTTTTTTTTTTTAAAGGGCTTCAAATGCTTGGCTTATTTATTTGTTTATTTATTTATTTATTTATGGCTATGTTGGGTCTTCATTTCTGTACAAGGGCTTTCTCTAGTTGTGGCAAGTGGGGGCCTCTCACTATCATGGCCTCTGTTGTTGCAGAGCACAGGCTCCAGACACGCAGGCTCAGTAGTTTGGCTCAAGGCCTAGTTGCTCCGCGGCACGTGGGATCTTCCCAGACCAGGGCTTGAACCCTTGTCCCCTTCATTAGCAGGCAGATTCTCAACCACTGTGCCACCAGGGAAGCCCCAAAGCATTCTTGAGAAAGAAAAACGGACCTGGAGGAATCAGGTTCCCTGACTTCAGAGTATACTCCAAAGCTACAGTAATCAAGACAGTATGGTACTGGCAGAAAAACAGCAATATAGGTCAATGGAACAGGACAGAAAGCCCCTAGATAAACTCATGCACATATGGCCAGCTTATCTTTGATAAAGGAGGCAAGAATCTATAGTGGAGAAAAGACAGCCTCTTCAATAAGTGGTGCTGGGAAAACTGGACAGCTACATGTAAAAGAATGAAATTAGAACACTCCCTAACACCATACACAAAAATAAACTCAAAATGGATTAAAGACTTAAATGTAAGGCCAGACACTATCAAACTCTTAGAGGAAAACATAGGCAGAACACTCTATGACATAAATCACAGCAAGATCCTTTTTGACCCACCTCCTAGAGAAATGGAAATAAAAACAAAAATAAACAAATGGGACCTAATGAATCTTAAAAGCTTTTGCACAGCAATGGAAACCATAAACAAGACAAAAAGACAACCCTCAGAGTGGGAGAAAATATTTGCAAATGAAGCAACCAACAAAGGATTAATCTCCAAAATATAGAAGCAGCTCATGCAGATCAATATCAAAAAGCAAACAACCCAATCCAAAAATGGGCAGAAGTGCTAAATAGACATTTCTCCAAAGAAGATATACAGATTGCCAACAAACATATGAAATAATGTCAACATCATTAATCATTAGAGAAATGCAAATCAAAACTACAATGAGATATCCTCTCACACTGGTCACAATGGCCGTCATCAAAAAATCTACAACAATAAGTGCTGGAGAGGGTGTGGGGAAAAGGGAACCCTCTTGCACTGTTAGCGGAAATGGTATAGCCACTATAGAGAACAGTATGGAGGTTCCTTAAAAAACTAAAAATAGCTCTACCATACGACCCAGCAATCCCACTACTGGGCATGTACCCTGAGAAAACCATAATTCTAAAAGAGTCATGTACCAAAATGTTCATTGCAGCTCTATTTACAATAGCCAGCACATGGAAGCAACCTAAGTGTCCATCAACAGATGAATGGATAAAGAAGCTGTGGCACATATATACAATGGAATATTACTCAGCCATAAAAAGAAACAAAATTGAGTTATTTGTAGTGAGGTGGATGGACCTAAAGTCTGTCATACAGAGTGAAGTAAGTCAGAAATAGAAAAACAAATACTGTACGCTAACACATATATATGGAACCAAAAAAAAATAAAGTAAAAAGTTGTGAAGAACCTAGCGGCAAGACGGGAATAAAGACGCAGACCTACTAGAGAATGGACTTGAGGATACGGGGAGGGGGAAGGATATACTGGGACAAAGTGAGAGAGTGGCGTGGACATATATACACTACCAAACATAAAATAGACAGCTAGTGAGAAGCAGCCGCACAGCACAGGGAGATCAGCTCGGTGCTTTGAGACCACCTAGAGGGGTGGGATAGGGAGGGTGGGAGGGAGGGAGATGCAAGAGGGAAGAGATATGGGGACATCTGTATATGTATAACTGTTTCACTTTGTTATAAAGCAGAAACTAACACACCATTGCAAAGCAATTATACTGCAATAAAGATGTTTAAAAATATTTTTTTAAAGAATCAATTACTTTTGAAAAAGATTTGATTATCATATAGCTACCTTTATTAGTAGGCATTGCATAAAAATGGATTTTCAGCATTTGTTAATTGGACCGTCTCCAGTAGAAATTGCAAAGACGTGACTTGACTTAAGAATATAGCCTGGTGTTCCATTCCTAAAGGCGCTATTATGCTAACAATAAATCTGAACAAGACTGTAGGCAGAGTGTGGGTTGTGATGTACTCAATATTTATCACACTCTGACCCAAAGGAATATCCATTATGTGCTTCTGGGATCCTTAAGTAAAGCAGGTTTATTACACCTGCCAATTTTCATGGATTTGCTGTGTGAAACATCGTCTTCTTTGAAGAAATCTTGGTCACAGTGCATGTTTCCATTCTTGTGGCTTTCTTTGTCAGCTAGTTCAATTACTCTGGTTCTCAGTTCAATAGAAACTATGTTTGAAATAGAGTAAAATTCAAGCAGTCATACATACTTTTCAATGTCCCCTTATCACAGACCGCTGATTGTGAGTATTTAGAAGAAGGTACATTTTCTCCAGATTCACGTTAAGGCTACTCCATTTGTAAAATGGGATGCTGTGCAAAAACACTAACAAAACAGTTTTTTTTTTTTTTTTTTCTTCATTGTTATAATCCCTAGAAACAAATTGATTCAAGTTTTAAGAATCATTTACTCTGGAGTAGTTTTGAAAATAATATAACTACATTTATCAGTAGATATTACATAAAAATAGTGGCAGGAACAACATCTTATAATTTTAGTCTCAGTTTGTTCCTCAAGAGTAATTAATACAGTGAGAGAAAGTGGCTCATTAGGGCCTGATGACATAATACAATAGTTACATGCCTACAGGAGGCCTTTAATCCTGCTTTGCCAATAAATGTGACTAGCTTCCTGTTCACGTCCTTGAATTATTCAGTTTCTCTCTGGAAAAACTGAGTCTCATACTGCATAAGCAGTACTTCTTCAGGACTAACCAAAGAGATGTTCAGTCATAGTTTTACAAGATATGGACAAAAGTGTTTGGCCATAGGAAAAGAAATACAAATGGCACACAAATGAGCCACATATATTTATGAACCAAATGTGTTGTTTAAAAAACTACCATTTAAGCTTTAATATTTTCTTAAAGGAACAAAGTTAAAAGAGAATTTATTAGGCGGAAATTCTTAAGATGATATTATTAAATCCCTTATAACTAGTGATGTTTGCTATTTCCTATTAGGTTTGAGTCTAAAATACCAGCCATTTGACCTTCATTAACACTACTCTTAAGGACAGCAGAGTTTTTATGAGGTTCTGGGTTTAAACTTGTGCCATCTCTAAGCCTGGATAACTCATAACATATATAGCACAAGATTTAGCTGATTATTACTTTTACCTTGCTAATCAAGTATTTAGTATTTAAAAAAAATATCAAATTTTTAAAGATTTGGACTTAAATTGTGAAATCTGTCTATAATTTATCAAATATTATATGAAAATCATAGTGAGATGAAAGACTTAAATGAATAATAACATATAGTACATTCTGAGCCTTTTTTTCACCATTGGAAAATTTAACACTTAACCACATCGGTAAACCTTGGGTTTCCTACGCATGTGACATTCTAACATCAACAAAATCTGATCCTACATGATTTTTTTAGCTTCTGCTATACCCTACAGATTTGTTCCAGCCACTTCATTTACTATTTACTTAAGCATAAAATATTTTTTCATGAAAACTTACCGTACTTCATGAAAACTTTCTTGGCTACAAGAAAAGAAAACAGAGTTGTCGGTTTTCCTCCATTGATCAATGTGGTCTCCAATTACCCCATTAATGTTATGTTTTTTCCAACCCTGAGACATAGATGGTTCAGTAATTTGGGGGCTGAAAATCAACCTTCTGAGTCTATATTAAGCCTCTTGATGCTTTTTATCCTTCCAGGCAATATTGTGCCTTTTCTCCATTCCTTTATTTTCTCTATTCCTCATTCCCAGCAGGGAGTAGATATCTATCTCAAGTGGAATTCTATTTCTAATCTAACTCCTTCACTAATGTTCACTAACATACGTTAAAAACAATTTTTAAACCTGTATTAGACAAGATTCTTTCCATCACAAGGGACAGAATTTCAATGGAAATTGGCCTAAAATAGGAAAAGGGCACCTTATTGGTTTATATTGCTTAAAGTTCAAAAGATAAAGTTAAGAAATTGTGCCTTTCTTCCCTTGGATTGTTCTGCCTCTGTGTGAATTTCATTTCCAGGCCAACTCTTCCTTCATAGCAGTCCTTGGTACATCTTTATACTAACTAGAACAGCACAGATGCAATGTCTTTCTGTCATTTTAATTTAGCAAAAGCCCAGGGATTTGTTTGGATATAATATATCCTGAACCAAATAGTATGGTGAGGGAGGATGGAATATGCCAATTGGCTGATCATGAGGTTATACCAATCTCATTCAAACTACAGAGACTGATAGGAAAGATTGGTTTCCCAATAAAAGTCAAATATTCTTTATCAGAGGAAGCAGAAATGGATTGAGGGTTGACAAAAACAGCAGATGTCCTCTTAGAACATTTCCATGTTATATGCTCCCTACTATGTTTTTCAAATAGCAAGTTGTACTTTCTCTATTGCAATTGTTGACTTACTTGTTTGTTTCCATTTTTAGGCTGAAGAGGACAGGGACCATAGCCCTCTTATTGGTGAAGGTCAATATCTAGCTCAGTGCCCGGCACATCTAAGGTACTAAAACTATCTGTTGAATTGAATGGAATTGCTTTATTTAATTAATTTGATAAATATCTACAAACCATATACTAGGCAATGGAGAAACAGCAGAGAATAAAACAGATGGAAATCTCTGCTCTCCTGAAATTTACTTTCAAATAGGACATAGTTCGAAACTTTCAAATGTTACTAGAGTTTCATCTCTAAAATTCTATGATAATAACATAACATAGGGGCAGTCGTACAGGGATACACCGGAACAATTATTCCTCAGAGGAAATTATATGACTAAACCTTTTCTACTTGATGATAATCCAAATAGGACCAATGCATTGGAACTAATTCATTCATTCGTTCATTCCACAAGTATTTACGGAATCCCTACCAAGTGCCGGGAAGATAGAGGCCCAGCTCTCCTGGAACTTAAAGGTTAGTGAGGAAAAAACACGTTGCGTTAGTTTCCTATGGCTTCTCTAAAAATTACAACTTGGTGGCTTAGAACAACACGCATTTATTTTCTCACAGTTCTGGCAGTCCCAAGTCCAAAATGAGTTTCACAGGGTGGAAACCAATGTATCCACAGGGCCATACTCCCTCCAAAAGAGAAAACATCTGTTTCCTTGTCTTTTCCAGCTTCTAGAGCTTCATTTCTCTCATTTCTTGGCTTATGGTCCCTTCCTATATACTTAAGGCCAGCAGCATAGTATCTTCAAATCTCTCTCTCCTCTTTTATCACATTGCCTTCTGCTCTGTGACAAATCCCCCTTTGCCACCTTCTTACAAGGGCGTTTGTGATTTCCCACTCAGTTATTCCAGGATAAACTATCCATCTCAATATCTTTAACTTAGTCACATCTGCAAAATCCATTTTGCTACTTAATGTAAAAGTCACAAGATCCAGACATTAGGTCCTAGATCCTTGGGGGCAGTTATTTAGCCTACCACACACATTAATGAAATAATTAAAAAGTATTTAATTAGTGGGCTTCCCTGGTGGCTCAGTGGTTGAGAGTCCGCCTGCTGATGCAGAGGACACGGGTTCGTGCCCCGGTCCGGGAGGATCCCACATGCCGCGGAGCGGCTGGGCCCGTGAGCCATGGCTGCTGGGCCTGCGTGTCCGGAGCCTGTGCTCCGCAACAGGAGAGGCCACAGCAGTTAGAGGCCCGCGTACCACAAAAGAAAAAAAAAAAAAAAAAAAAGGTATATAATTAGCAATCATGTTTCTTAATTAAATGGTTTTCTCATAATATTTTAAAAATATTAAAATAGAACAATAGAACTTTTAAATACCCATAACTTCAAAAATGTTCCAGAACCATAAAGTGTGCCTGGGTAGATTATGGTTCATGGTAAAAGCCTAAAGGCCAATGTTCATAGTAAAGGAGTTAGATGAAGTAAAGTTAATTTAAAAAAAAAAAAGAAGAAGAAGAAAAACAGAAGAGATTGGGGGCAAAATTTTAAATTTTAATTTAGAGCGTGGAGAGATTTAAAATGTTAACATTTTGAAAAGACTGTAACCGTAAAAATAGGAAGGAAAAAGCACATAATTGTGAAAGATTTGCTGGCCTTTCAGAATGAATCAAAGGCAAGTTTTAGAAAAACAAAGAAGATATTACATATACACATAGAAAGAGTAGTATATCATTAGAGAATCTAATTTTCTAAACTAGCATAGTATCTGCAAGTAGGGAGACATACCATGAAATCTCTAAAAAAACCAAGCAGATTTAAAGTAATACTCTCTTGTGTATATCATTATCAGCATCCTTACCTCTGGGGCAATGTTTAGCTCAGATTATCTTATTTAAATAGCTATGGCTTACAAAAAAAGATCCAATCTGTTCTTTCACAAGAAAATTGTACACCAAGGATATATGATTATTTTTCCCTTTAGGATAAAGCAAAAAGACATGTTGAATCACATACGGTTTCAATAAATAAAAGTTAACAGAAGAACTGGAGGATTTTTCAGATCTGATATGTGCTCTGAAAATGATAATTTATTTTTTTTACCATAAAAGTTCTTCTAGAGATACTGTGTTGATTCAATATAGATATTTAAAGGGCAAACTGTTAATATTAAATTTTGACGGGAAGCTGAAACTTGAGGGTAGAAATATAATTTTTATTCACATATGTATAATTTGGGGGCACCTTGATGCAGCCTTTTTTTTTCATCTATTACAAAAAAAATATTGTTATTTAACTCTAATTCTTTGTTACAGAGAGTTAGAAGTGACATGAATCAAAATAATGTTATAACTTTGAATAAACATGATATGGCTGTAGCACTTCTAGCCACTAGATTCTCTAGTAGTAAAAATACTTTTATTTAAATGGTTTTCTGATTCTAATAGTTGTTTTCTGCATATTTTAGCCTTCTCATAGCTTTTAAGATTAGAAATCTTTCCACTTCTTAGAATTGTCATTAAATATTTGTCTCTTACAATTACTGTGTTTCTGGCTTGTAAGTTACTATGTTTGTTCCTGTGTTTCTCCCAATATATTAGGGCTTTGTCATGAACATTGGAAACTTCAATAGTATCCACTACCACAGTTGATGGGAAGCAGTGTGTTGTAATAGAAGAGCTGCTCTGGCAATCAAATGACCCGGACAATATCCATGCTCTGTGGCAACTCACATAGGTAAGCTTGAAAATTCAGAACAGAATTCTGTGTTCTTAATAGACTATGGTTGATTATGTACAAATACAGCTACTAGTATCCCCTTTACTGTTTCCATGCCCCTTTACAGTGTAACTTTGTGGCTTTTCTATCAAGAGATGCAGGATATTTTCATATCTCTTGAATCTGGACTGATTATGTGACTTGGAATTGTTAAAAGAATGCAGCAGAAATGACATTGTGTTAGTTAACAAGCCTTGACATTAAAAAAACTTGCATACTTCTGATTTCTCTTGGAACTCTGAGCAGGCACTATGTGAAGGAGGCCAGACTCACAAAGGATGAAAGAACCTTTGGCCCAGAGCAGAGACAGCCCAGTGGTCTCAGCTGAGAATATCCTAGACTAGCCAGATCCCAGATGTGACCCAGTAGCTAACCACAGATGTAAAGTACTCAGGCAAAATCAAAAGAATAGCTTAGTTGATCGCATTTAAAATTGCCAACCTACAGACTTAACTAAATACATGGTAATTTGTTATTTTAATCCATTCAGATGTGGGATGGTTTATTACATGGCAAAAGCTAACTGATACACAGACTTAATATATTTTAGTTGAGTGAAAGGATATATCATTGAAATGCAAAGAAAAATATTTCTAAAGTTATTCTACTTCTGATGTGAAATTCTATATTACTTTTTCTTCTATACCAATATAGCTTTTTTTTATCCATACCGAATTCTAAATTTGAGGGGAAATATACATTTCTATTTTAATTTTTAAAGACCACTCTAAAGGAAATAAAAAAGAAATATTCTTCATTGTTTATTGATAAGAAAATTACTTAATCACATTTTTTACTATAAAAATTTCATGTGACAATTTATAATTGAAATAATCTTAGTTCTGTTAAAAGTGGCACTTGATTTATTTTTTAAGGATTAAACTCTCTATATTAGCCATAGAGATTACCTTCAAAGTTTTATCATTTTAGTCATTTAAATAACATAAGTATTTTGTATTTGAAAATTGCTTCCCCTGCAGAAAAAAATAAAATGCCAATAGATTATCGAACAAAACTCATAATAATAGAACACTTTACCTGCATAAGTATTTATGAGTGTCAGCAGAATTACCAATTTCCAAAGCAACCTCATTTCCACTTTCTGAGGTCAAAATTTCTCCCATACAATCAGCCGGAAAGAAAATGTCTATCTTCCAGTCTGAAAGAAAAAAAAAATGTCATGAAATGACAGATATACAAACATGCATATTGTAAAGTATGTATGAATTGTTGCATATTCATTCAAGTTGATATTAAAATATTAACCTAAATAAAGCAACCTAAAGGTCTACTTTATATATATATATGTGTAGTTTGTAAATTTCCATAATTTCAGCTCATATTTCCATAATTTCAATTCATACCTCAGAAATACATGTCATTTGCTGTAGTAGTTTATGGGCTGGAGTACAATTCAATTGAATGTATTCTATGTGGATTAAAACTTTCATGAGTATAATTTTAAATTCAGTTCTTTTTGAAATGTTAGAGAGGTTTAAAAACATGTTAAATCAACTCCCACAATTCTGTTGGTGACTTTTATTTTTGATTTTACACCATTAGGAAAAAGGTAAAATATTACTCTTATATATATTAACAGTGATTTTATACATTTCATGGATTTTTAAGTGTTTTTTTTTAATCAGTATTATTCTCAATATCTTGAGAATATATTCATTGGGAAACATTATTTTCCTATTGTTACTAGAACTAAAATTAATATTGTGGTATAAAATTTCTGCTGGAACTCAATTTCTGGAAGTATTATCTTTCAAGTATGAGACATACATTTCCTTTGTGATCACATCACAATTTTCTCTAATTTATTTTGACATTTAAGCTTTCCAGTGATAAATGAAATCAAGATAAAGTGTTTGTTCAGCCTTTACTCCAAAAGTGAAATCTAGTAAGCAGCTCATAAAGCTCATAATCTCAAAAAAGTATAGAATAAACTCACGTAGGTCACATTTGATAAAATTATTTTATATCAAATGATAGGACCCTTTGGAAACTTTTAACTTAGTGTAAATATATTGTCTTGCAACTTCAAATATCTCTTGGAAGCATGTGGATTTTAAGTGTAAGTCTAGTAAAAAAAATTTTTTTTTGATCATTTCCTGATATATTTTTAAATTGTAAAAATCTTTAATTTCTTTCTGTTACTAGTTACTTCAACTTAAACCCCAGGGACCATATTCAAATTTAAGTCTTTATAAAATCCAAGTTAAATGCTTTCAAATTTAATCTAGGAATAAAAATCAAAAAGAAAATAAACAATATTCAGGTCAATATGCTATGCTGATTTGACAGTGTCCTACCAGAAATTCTGTCATATCTTACATCATCTTTGCATTCTCTTTGACACCACAGGTTCTAAGCTCTTAACCCCTTATATTTAAGTGAAATTATACACTATATCCATTCATTAATTTATATTTTTTCAAGAAATATTTATTTATTTATACTTATTCTCTGCCAGACATTAGGTACTTTGGTGTTAGTAGTGAATCTAAAACCCTTCATTTCTACCCTTGAGGTCTTGCCATCTTTTAAGAGACACAGACTTTTAAGAAAAACAGCAAAATCAAACACACACACACACACACACACACACACACACACACTGATAAATAGTTAGGTGTGGTAAATATGGTAATACTTTGAAGAAAACAAGTGCAAATGAGATCTATGAGGTGGGGTTCAAGTAGTATTTTTGAACGGAGGCTTGAAAAATGAGTATGCTTTAGCCAGGCAAAGAGTACATGTACATGAGGTAGGGAGCATAGGAGAGCAGGGATTAAGATAGGTAAGATGTAGAAGGAGACTACTAGCTGTCTAAGCAAAAGGGAGAGAGCGTGACAAGGTCCTGAAGCAGGCCTGAGTTTGCATTTTCAAAGACCTGACAAAGATCCAGTTTGCTATTCAGAAGGACAAGGTTGGAGAAGGACAAATAGGTTAAACTGTGGGCCATGTTGACGAGTATGGATGTTGTACTTCCACATTATAATGAGGATTTTTAAGCAGGACAGACTGAATTTAATATACATTGTACAGACATCACTAGCTGATGTGGAGAATGGAAGGGGTAGAGTAAAAAGTAAAAACTTATAATTACCCATTTATCTGATGGGCATTCATTATTTTTTCCGACCAAACAATTCTTCCCCCTTCTTCTGATAAAAGCTCTGTGTTTTTTTTTTGTTTTTGTCTTTGTTTTTGTTTTTTTAGGAACCATCTCCCTAAACACCCTCAGTCCATATAATGAGAGTGAGATTTCTTTCACCTCCTAGCTCCAGGGATGAGGATGTGACCAGGGCTATGTCAATCAGGAATTCATTCCCCTGGCTACAATGTTTTGTAAAAGGATGGGCATGTAGCCTAAGCCAAACCAGTGACAACAAAGCCAAGACATTTGTCAATAATACTAAGACAGTAAAGTTGTTAAGATATAATCTGTTGATCCAATGTAATACAAAATTTTGCAAGTCCTGTCTTGACCCAATTTTGAAAGCATGGCTAAAAACTCTCAACTCCCCTTAGCAGATAGTTTGCTGAGTCCCCACCCCAACTTCTTCCCTTATCAGGCCCTGACACTTCTGGGTTATAATGCACACAAAGCAATTTCCAGAGGCCTCCAGTTACCTAACAACCAGGAATGGCCCTTCTTCCTAGGGCTGACAGAATTATTCAAAATACTCAATCTCAAGGATGCCCTCGAAACTTAGCTAACACTACCTCACTTGCCATACATTAGCTGCTCTTATCCTGTCCATACATACTTGTCATACATAAGTCCCAGCTTGCTATTATCCTGTCCCTGGGTATACTTCTGTGAATACCCCTTCTCTCATTTGGATCTGTAGGAAACAAGAGTTTTGCTTCCTATATCCCAGTTTCACATATCTGAGTGTTATTATGTTGTGTTCCTCCATCTAAAGAACCTGTAGTCATAGCTGATATCATGACATTATGAAATGCCATGCTTAAGATCTGGAATTCCCAGATGTGAGTGAATAAGACAAACTCTTTGCCCGATCCAGTTTGGGTTGTAATTTTTTTTGTCTCTTGCAAACAAAATCATCTGACTAGTGTATTCATTTTTCAGCCTGAATTTATATAAAGTTTTTCTTAAAGACTCCAGTGCAAACTGACATGATATATACCCCTTGAGCCTCGTATTTATCAAAGACTCCATTATATTGCCAGCATTGTTGTACATTATCTTGAAGATAAAGCTGTATGTAATGCTTGCTCCTAATACATGGTATGGCATGTAATGTAGAGCTCATAGGTATTCAGTAAGTAAGTGTCTGGTTTGTATTTGACAACCAACCAATCTAGTATTATCAAGAAAAAGACTAAACTGGGAATCTAGAGACTTTGCTTCTACTACTGTCTTTCTCTTAACCAGCTTATTAATATTGGGTGTTTCATTTATAATCACAATGATTGTCAGCTTCCTCCTATGAAAAAGGAAGGGTTTGACCTAGAGATCACCCTTAGATTTCTTCCAGCTCTGATAATCGAAGATTGTTTGATTCAACCAGGTATCTAACTTCATAGCACATTTTTTCCTTTATCATCTGATTGCTTATCAACATCCTCTAATGAGGGCCAAGTCCAAGAGATATTTTATTTTGCAGTGCTGTATAAAGATAGCCTAAATAGCTAATATTTATGCATCAGTTGCCATTTGTAAAAGTTCCATTTGTAAAAGTTTAAATTGCCTGAGGAAGGAGAATACACTGGCTCAATGAGAACAATCTAGATAAGAAGAGTCTGGTTATTTACTCACAGGAAAAAGGGATAGAAATATTCAGTAGCTAAAATTTATGCTGGGCACTGACACGCAAAATAGCCACAGGAATTATTTCTAGGTTCCTAGAATCCTAAAGATTGCTTGAGGCAAAATAAAGGAGGCCAGTATATAAACTTAACTTAAAAGAACTTCCCGAAGCTCTAAAAAAGTTTCAAAAATGCATCACCAGCACTTTGTTTTAGATGAGGTTTATAAACCATGCAATCTTTAAATATCATTTTGGCCTGAAGAAGTGGGTGTCTTGGTTCATAACCCAGCTGCTGAGGTTATTGTTCTATTATTACTGGACAAGCTTGTCCCCTCCAGACCATATGTGTTTCTTTTTCCTCTCATGGAATTTCTCAGTGCAAAAGTAACAATTTCAAACACTTCAACACAAGAATATGTGTAGGTACACAATCTCTTTCTTGTAATCGCCCCCCCCAATTTTTTTTAAATCTCTGAAAGTTGAAATCCCTTGTAAGTTGAGTGGCAAAATTAATTTGGTGGTAAAATCTGTACCAAATTAATGTGAGGTTGTTTATTCTGTTTCATCTAACTTAGCATGAATATTTAGGTTTTGCTGTTGAACAGAAAGTGTTGGTTGATGATAGAGCTGTTCAGCCCACTGAAGGTATTGTCTAAATACATGTAAATTTGAACATTGCCTTTCTAAAGACCAAAGTAGGGATCAGCAAACTGAAGTCTTCTGACCAAATTCAGTCTCCTGCCTGTTTTTGTAAGTAAAGTTTCACTGGAACCCAGCATACCTATTTATTTATGTACTGTCTGTGGTTGCCTTTGTGCTACAAATGCAGAGTTGAGTAGTTGTGCCAGAGACCATATGGCCCTCAAAAGTGAAAATATTTACTATCTGGCCCGTTATAACCTTAGGGCTTCTGGAAGTTCTGTTGCTGATCTCTGGTCTAATATATTCTAAAGTCTAAAAACATTTGGCTGTGAAAATTTCAGGTAAAGGAATGTGGAACTCTATTTCTCTAACCCCATGTATACATACATACTCAGTAAGAATTGCACGTTTAACAGAAAAAATAAATGGGTCTTGATTTTGAAGTAGCTTCGGACTGTATCGTACCTTAATAGGATATCTTCTTACCACGTGTCCCCAATCAGCATCTGACCCCCCCCCCCCAGATGGCACAGGAGAGAAGAGTTTAGAGATGATTGCTGGGACTGTGAGTTTGTACCTAAGACTGATTGTTCTTAACCCACACAACACAAACGTTTCCTTCATTTGGTTCAGAATAACCCATTTTGTTTTCAAGTAGAAAGCCATCACTCAATCTGTTTCGTGGCCATAAAACCATTCGTCAGTCTATGAATGTGCTACAAATGCTTGTAAACCAGGAATGATTAGGAAGTTAAGTATTGGCTCGACTTTAGGTAATAGAGTAATTCTGGGAGGTTGTTGCCAGGTTAAATTGTGGTGTGTCCAGCAGACATGGGAGACAATGGGTGCTACCAAAAGAGAGATGGAATGCATCTGTGCTGTTTAGCTTTGACAAAAGTACCTTCCAACTTCTCTTTGCACTGAGAACTAGCAACATTTGCTTAAACAAAACGGTGGGTGGATGTGCACGTACAGTTTTGTAACAAGCCTTTGAAAGGGGCTCATGAAGGATTCTACTTGGTACTCAATAACTACACTTACAAGCTACAGAGAATGCCTAAGATAACCTAACACATCACATTGAATGACAGAAGAAAAACATGGGGAGCTATTCTTGTCTAACTGTCTCAACTTGATGCTCTTTAATGTCTGTAGATACATCTATGTGATACCAATTTGGGTGACAGACAATTTTGTTAATCGGTACATACAGTGTATAAAAATCCTCAGGTCGGGCTTCCCTGGTGGCGCAGTGGTTGAGAGTCCACCTGCCGATGCAGGGGACGCGGGTTCGTGCCCCGGTACGGGAGGATCCCGCATGCCGCGGAGCCGCTGGGCCCGTGAGCCATGGCCGCTGAGCCTGCGCGTCCAGAGCCTGTGCTCCGCATCGGGAGGGGCCCCAGCAGTGAGGCCCGCGTACAGCAAAAAAAAAAAAAAAAAAAAAAAAATCCTCAGGTCTATTACATATTGTACCTATTTCTTGCCCTTTTTGCATTATCTGAAATGATTTTCTCACTTTGGTAGTAGGAAAAAGAAGCAACTACTCATTGGCTTTAATGGTTACTATAAATACAGGGTAATATAATGACCAGTGGAGGAATATTACTTAAAATATTGCCAGCTTCTCTCTATGTGTATTAACTGTGCTGCTTTAACATGAAAGGAAATCATTATTGCAAGTGCATTACTCCTAATGGGCTTATTCTTCCTCTACTTATAGCAACATTGCTTTGACATTGAAGAATTTCATAGCAGAGATTAAGATCCATTTTCAGATGGCATGTTCATCATCAGAACAAATGTGCTCAGCACTAATTGCCCTTTTGTTTTTAATTGACCACTTAATTAACTGCACTAGATAAATTAAAAATCTCAAATCCATTTTCTTCAGGTAGCCCCACTGTTTTATTTCAGTATGATAAAAATCTGTGGCCAGATAGAAGGGAAGATGCTTAATAATTTTACAACAGATTTCCAACCTCAGCATTCATGGAGTTATTTACTATCAAACTAAATCAATAATAAATTAAAAAATGAAATATTTATGATCTGAAAAATCTGATTTAGACTAGGAAACCCCAACTGCCTTTAAGTCAGGCAAAGTAGCAAGATAAATTATGCCATCACAGTCTTTGTTTTCAGAATATAATGCAATCACTTATGATAATTGTTATGCCAGCTCTCAAAATAGGCAGTCATAATAGATGATAGATTAGCAGAAAGATATAACACAGCGTGTTTAATGCAGTCGTAGAAGAAACATTCCTTCTTTTCTTCGAGGAGACATGATTACATGTTAAGTTGTTAACAGCATGAAATAAATGCAAATATGTTTGTTATGAAAATAGTTAGAATCATTTCTACACATTTTCTTATTAGCGAAACCAAGCTGTACAACTTAACCTAGTCATCAATAGTCTATCTCATATGGCTTTTGCTTGAGGCAGTGGAGTCTTGCTGAAAGAGACCAATGTGAAGAAATTAGTTTTCTAAGTGATAAGAAATCATCCTTTCAATGAATTTCAGAATTGAAAGAAAGTACAGATCTTCCTCGATTTACAATGGGGTTATGCACCAATAACCCCAATATAAGTTGAAAATATCGTAATTCAACAATGCATTTAATACACCTAACCTACTGAGCAGCATAGCTTAATCTAGCCTACTTTAAACATGTTCAGAACATTTACATTAGCCTACAGCTGGGCAAAATCATCTAACCCAAATCCTCTTTTATAGTAAAGCATTGAATATCTCTTGTAATATGTTGAATATTGTATTGAAAGTGAAAAACAGAATTGTTGTATCAGTTGTTTACCTATGTGATTGGGGGACTGACTGGGAGCCGTAGCTGCCCAGCATCATGAGATAGAAGCCTACAGCATATTGCTAACCTGGGAGAAGATCAGGGTTCAAAATTCAAAGTAAAGTTGAATTTGAAACATCATACGTTGGGGTCCATCTGTGTAGAGATAATATTGCTTTTGTAGGGGAGGAAACTGAGGCTTCAAAGGAGTAAATAATTATCCCTATTCAGTTCGTGACCTAGAGTGAGACCTGAGGGCAGATCCCTGATAGAGAGTCCTCCCTACTGCCTGCCCTTTTTGATCTGTGACACTGGACCTGTCACCTAAGTATAGCTTCAGCCTCTGTGAGCCTATTTTCCCAACTGAAAAATGCAGGTAATTATATCTCATAGAAATGCTGTTGGTATCTCTGTTAATCAGACTAAGAGAATCAGGGTGGGTGATAATGTAGTTTGGAGGATTTGTAATGTCAACTCTCATCTCTGAAAACGGTGACAAGAAATATTTGCTGTTCAGGCAAACCTAACTTTATTAGACTTACTACAGAAAGAGAGACTATAAGTTGAAATAGTCTTAGTACTACCTCAGAAGGGGAAGTTATGGATTATATTTATAGGATTTTATGGCCTGAGCTGAGTGATTTTAAGGTTGATCTTGCAAGATGAAGAACTGACTAGAAATAGGCAGAGTTCATGGTGTAATAGCTTTAGATTGATGGGCGCCATGTGGTTAGACTCTTGATGTAGGTCTTGATGTTGTTCTTGAAATGAAAGTTTTATCCTATAGAAGTGAATACTTCCTAAAGCAAATAACTAAATTACTTTGCTTTCAGTATCATTTAACACAGGGATAGGGAATTATGCCAGTTTCAGTTCTCAGTAATGGGTTGAATAATAAGATGGACATACTGCAAACCAAGCACCAAAGCAGAAGGGAGTTGGGAAATTTTTCTGTAAGAATCAGATAGGAAATAACTTTCACTTTTACAAATCATTCGGCCTCTGTTGCCACTACTAAACAGGACTGTTGTAGCAAAAATGCAGCCATAGACAAGACATTAACAAATGGGAGTGGCTGTGTTCTAATAAAACTTTATTTACAAAAAAGTGATCAAGGGTAGCATTTAATCCAAGGCCACAATTTACCAACCCCTATCTAAAGAATGGCATGGAGAGAAGTTTCTAGTGGGAAGTTATCAGCCCAAGCCTACTGAATATTTGAGTAACCTCTGGAATGACAAGAAGCTGGGAGGGAGAGTGAGTATATCAGATACAAGATATATTCAGAAATATAATTCAGAAATATCTTGATTAAAACAAATGGAGTATAGTCATTTGCCCCATTCTTTTTAATCTAAATATTTCTGAATTTTGCTACTGATATCTATGTTACCTATATGATATATATTATAATGTATATGATATACATATATCATACATAGATAAGTTTAACAGTAAGAAGTGGATTAGTTTTCTTTTCACTCTTTTTGCTTCTTCATGTATTCCAAATTTAAAAAAGGACTAAAGAAAACAAGAATATTTATAGCAAGATCCTACTGAAACAACTATGCATACGAAGCATTTTGTTCGTTTGTTTTGTTTGGGGGAATATAAATAAGCTTATTTGGGAGCAGTATTAGAGCATCAGAGGAAAAAAAAATTACTTCTTTATGTGCTTAAGAAAAAGCAGTCAGACTGGGGGAAAATTTTCTTTTTTTCTGCTTTACTAAATTTGTCAAATTAAAGGAAAACAAAGCAAAACAGATTGGTATAGGCCAAAACAATATCTAAATCTAATAAGATGGTATTTAATAAGAGTACATATTAAGTTTTAGGTTTAAAACATTGATCTATTTATTCAGCATAGGAGCAGCATGGGGAAAAGAGACTTTACATAATTTCAAGTTAGAAAAACAAACACAATATGGGGTGATTCTAGGCCAACATTCAATATTTGCTTATCTTTTGACATAGTTGCTGAAAATCAGATGTAACTGAGGTTGCATTAATAAAAGCATAGTGTCCAAAACAAGGAATGTGCTATTTCTACCTTAACGTGCACTTATGTAACCACATAGGGAGATTGTATTCTCTTCTCAACATCAAGGCTTAAGAGAAATTTTGACAAATTGAAAGCCTCTCCTAGGGAGCAGGGTGAGGATGATGAAGTGGCTGGGAGCTTATGAGGGTCACTGGAAAAAAATGAGTATGCTTAGCCTGGGGAAGAGAGGATTTAGCAGGCAGAGGAGAACCATCTTCAAATGTTTGAAGGGCTGTGTTGTGGAAGAAGGATTAGACTTATTATTTGTGTCTCAGGAGAGCGGAACTGGGACCAAAGAGTAGACATTTCAGGGCAGCAAATTTCAGCTTAATATCAGCCCAGAGCATTTTAACAAGTAGAATTGTCCAGCCAGTGGTTAAGTGCACTGGCTTTGAAACCTAGACTTTCTAGGTTTGTATCTCAAAACTTACAGTCACTTAATAGCTTTGTGACTTTAGAGGAAGTAAAATACCATCTCTGAGCCTTAGTTTTATGATAATGACAATGGAAAAAGTACTATCTACTGCATGGGTTTATATAAGGATTCAGTGAGATTGTGCATACAAAGAGAAAAGTGGTTTCTCCATGAGATACCAAGTTCTTCATGACTAGGCATATAGAAGGAGCAGCTAGATGACAATTTCTCTGGAATATTATAGAGGGCATTTCTGCACCAAGTAGAACGTTAAGCTAGATGACCTCTTAAGCCCTTCTAAACTTGTATCTTTTATTTCTGTATAGGAGCAGGAAACTGAAAATCCTCTGTACCAGGGATCATTAGGTGGTGGTCCAAAAGCTGCATTCCCCTAGAAAAACACTTGAAAATTGGGAAACCAGAATAAAAAGGAACATTCTGGCTTCTTTTTAAGTATCTGAAGACTTGGTATCAATGGTTCACATTTCTACATGGTTGAGAAGCCGAATCCAGCCTCTGTACCCCAACACTGAATTAAATCTTGGAGACAGAGTTTTGGGTGAAGTAGAAAAGAATAGCTTTATTGCTTTGCCAGGCAAAAGGGGCCACAGCAGGCTAGTGCCAGCAAAGCTGTGTGTCCCCACTTGGAGAGGGTAGTGAGAAGTTCTATAGTAATGGTTCAAAGAGGGTGTGATCAGCTCATGGGCATTCTTCTGACTGGTTGGTGGTGAGGTAAGTGGGAGTCAGCATCATCAACCTCCTGGTTTCAACTGGTCTGGGGTCTACATGCTTGTGGGCAGCATACCTTCGTTAACTGTTAACTTCACTCACCTGATGGGGGTTTCAGTATCTACAAAACAGCTTAAAGATATTGTTGTGTGTATCCCTTGATGGGGAACAGGACCTTGCCCCAAGGTGACACTATTGTTTGTTTCTCCCCTGTCTCTGTCCCTTCCCTTCCCTAATAACAGCTGCTTGAACCTGCCCGTTGGAACTCAGGGAAGGTCATGGAGGCTGAATAAAGCCTATTTCTTATAATCAAAGAACTGGGGGACACAGAAAGCTTTTTGTGCATAGGAGCCTCACAGGGCCCTGCTTGGTATCAGTAACAACACCTTTAAAAGGCATTAACAACAAGCATCAGCAGTGCTTGGCCCTTTAATATCATTTGCCTCAGTTTAGACAATAGACCCAGTTCGTCTAAGATGCAGCCCACCTTAGTCTCATATCACCTGCCTGATCTCTGAAGGCGGTGTATTGCCACTTCTGTCCTACATTAGCTAGGTGAGATAGCTGGAAGCAGTCCTTCTGGACTGCAGTCCTTTTGGACAGGATAGAAAAATAGGAGGAGGAAGAGAATGAATGGGATACCGGCAGACTGTCTGAAAGGGAAGATTAACAACAAAAGTATTAATAATATTAGTTTTTGAATACTGACCAGTTACCAGGCTCTATGTCAAGGACTGTATGTACATTGTCTCATTTAATCTTTACAGCAGTCCTATAAGGTGTGTAAAATGATTGCTTTCCTTTAATGGGTGAGGATACTAAAACTTGGAGGGGTAAATATTTGTGCAAAGGTGTGCCCAGCTAATAAATGGCAGAAAAGTTTCTCATCTGACCAGTATCTGTTCCGATCCTGAACCTTTGCTTTCCTCCACAATGGCCAATCTTACAAACTTTACAATTTTGCCTAAAGCCAGTCCTGGGAGATTCAGTTCTAATTTCTGAGCAAACATATTTCTGATAGGAAAGATCTCTTCCTATCAGAGTTGCAAAGGGAAGATTCCTCCTTCATTGTGAATAACCTGAACTGTTATGAATCTATATGGCACAATGCAAGGTTTCCCACAGTGTGCTTTTTGGACTTAAAAAAAAAGTAGCATGTAGTCAAATACTATGCAAAATGCAAGGTTAAATAAGGTGAACAAGTTCTTTCCTGCAGGATTTCTCAGTGTCTCTACTCTTCTAATGCACATTATAGAATCTGAGGAGAAGGGTACGTACTGTTTCTTAGACTTCCGTGATCCTGGGACTCTGTTTTCTTCAGTGTTTACCCTAGAGTGAAAGAATGCTCCATAGAACACAAACCTAATAGAGAGAAAAGAGCCCTGGACCAGAAATGCGATGGTATCGAAGTCCCAACTCTGCCAACAGCTAGCTATGTGATCTAAGTCTTGTAACCTCTGTTTTTATGTTGGGACAGTAATATCTGTCCTACTGACCGCTCCAAATTTTTATAAGGATCAACTAAAAGAGGATTTAAAAGAGCTCTCTAAATTGAAAAAAGCCCAAGATATGCATAAGGGATTATATGACTAATGTTTCTGTCTCCTACATAACTGATCAGGGAAATGGGCTAGATTTTAATCACTTTCATGTCAATCAGCGATTTTCTGACCACACATAATGTTGTATCTTTTTAAAATGCATGAATGTGTGAATTTTCTGATCTACCTGGAAAGAATTATCAAAATATTATCTATATATTCATATTGTCATGAATACATTAAAGCTATGCAATTGTAAGCTCTCTGCTGAGAAAGAACACACGTTCTTCCAAGGCTATCTATTAAGGAAGGAAAGAGGAAAGAAATAGTGAGTACTCATAGCAGGATGTACACTGATTCCATTCTCTTCCCTTTGGCTAAGGTTCATGGTCCCCAGCCCCTGGACAATTGGACCTTTTGCCTTCTCTTCCATCAACCTGTCCCCTGATATGTGCTCCTGTTGGCAGTCCTGACCTCACAGAAATAGGAGTCATCTCTGGAGGAAAATGCAGTTGCCTGTCAACACTGTCGCTGTAAAACTGGGAAATTCCTCTGCTATTGAGAAGCTAGAATTTCTAAAATAAGAAAAATAAAAAGGAGAGAGAGAAAAAAATAACTCATTTGGCAACAGGGAATGGCATTGAACCTTGGTCTCTTAAGTGCCCCATTCCTTGGCTTTTTGAAGTTGCAGAAATGCGGATCAGGCTTTCTGCTGAGTGTGTTACTCTTGCTAAATACATGGTCCCCGAGAGGAAAGATGCTGTGGCCTGGGGCACGGGGGACAGACCTCATTCCCCAGCCCTTTGCTCATTCTTTCACCTTTGGAGATGGCTATTGTAGGTAAGGAAAAAAAAAGTCATCTGCTGACCTGACGATACACTTCCCCAAAAGCAGGGTATTAAGATGTTATCTCAGATTTCCCCCAGTTCATGCCTGCTTCCTGCCTTCTTACTAATAGGACCTAAACTGCCTTCCAATACCTGGCTCTCATGTTTATATAAATAGTACCCCACTTTTGTAAATTGATATATAGTGTGAAAAGTGCTTTCTCAAATAAAATGTCTCATTTTGATTTTTTTTTTTAATTACCAAGAAAAACAAAACGTGAGGCTCCGAGAGCTTAATTAACTTTCCTGGAGTCAGCCAGGATAAAGTATGCCTACTCTTTTAAAAGTATTGTTTTATATTTTCCACCCTCTAAATTTTGGTGACTTGAGACAAAACTGTATTCTAATTTATATCCAGATATAGGTAAGGGTATTGTGACCTGTGAACAGTAGGGAGGGAATAACAGGAGGATGTGAAAAGCATTCTTAGAGGAAAGGAGCAGTACCTTCTGCAGAGGTTCCCCATGGGCAGACTGGCCCAGTGAAAACATCATAGGACCAGGAATCCAAAGGGCTCAGAGACAGTCCACCACTGCCAGTAACCAGTTACATAATCTTAGTAAATCCAGCAACATTTCTGGTCTCAGAATTCTATGCTGAGATGGGAGAGCAGGCAATTCAACAGAAACAAGTAGGAGGCAGGCTTCCAAATAATGTAACGCTACTTCAAGTATTGGGCCAAAAGCATATAGGTAGTATGTGGCCGAGCTGGACCTTGGACCTAGGTCTTTTGATTTTAAGACTAAGGCCCTTTCCATATTATATATAGGAAGCACAGGATTGATGTCAGTGATCTGGACATATGTACTTGGAATTATTCTGAAAAAAGACATTAATTGGTTTCCAGAACAGTAGGCAACTTGAATGTAAAGGTAGTTTTAGGAAAATATCTAAAGTGGGACAGGCTATAGTGAGACTAAGGGCAGAGTGGTGCTCTTAAAACTGCCTTTTGTTCAGTCCCTATGGCTGCCTACTAGACTAAGCAGATCTGTGGAAGGAAAGAGAACACCAGACAGTAGTTTCTTTTCTCTGCATAATGTAAACAAAAGGCCATGATTCTGGGGAATAGCTCCCAACCCAATCCAGCAGTCCAGTTTGCATATAGGTAGATGCCCACTACTGCCCTGAACTCCTATGTGCAAGAGGGCATTGGTTCTGTTAGGCCGCCATGTCTGAAGTGACATGGAAAGGATGACAGAGTCATTGACTCAGTGGCTTTGAGCTTTTCAAGAGGAGACAGTGGTAGCTGAAGGTCTGTGCTCTGTAGCCACGCTTCCTCCTTTCAATCCAGCCTCTGCCTCTCATTCAGTAAGGAATTTGGTAGGTTACCTAACTCTTCTGTGCCTTCGTTTCCTCATCAGTAAAATGGGAATAATAATAGTAGCTACTTCCCAAGTCTGAGGTGAGGATAAGTTAATTCATATAAACTGCTTTGAAGAGTATCTCATTTGAAACCAGAGCACACTAAGTAATAGCTGCTATTATTATTGTCATCATTATTGTTATTATTATTAAGTACAAAACAACCAAATTTAAAAGATCAGGTCATTTTCAAGGATGCCTCTATCTTTGATTATGTTGGTCCATCTTCCTAGAATTCTCCAATTTTAGAATTCTGCCAAGATTCAATGACCTTTATCCCATGAAGATTTTATTATACCTTCATTTAGAAATGCTTTCACTTTCAACTTCTAATCAATTTATCTTTAATGAGGAATGAATAAAATATTTAAGGTATGACTACTTTTCCATAATATATTTTGCTGGTCTATTCTTCAGGGTTGTGTGTGTGAGTGTGTGTGTCCTTGTACACAGGAAGGATCAAGTTACACTAATTCATTGAGTGGGTGAATGGTTGCTACTTATGACTTAAATGTATTTCAGGGGTGTTATGGAAAAAGCATTCAGAAGCAATAATAATTTTGAGAGTTATCATTCTCTTTGTTACGTTATAGAATTCAGTACAGTCTCCTTGAAAGGTGATACACTAGACCTTTTAAATAAGGGTAATGAAGAGAAGTAAGTAGACTTACCCTTGCCTGTCTTCAAGTGACTATTACCCAAACAGTCTAGAATGAGGAAATAAGTGAAAGAAGAATTCTTTTTGCACTAAAGTGATTCCAGGCAAGGATGATATCACCTATGCTCCTCTTAACATCTTTTTCCAACCTATATGTCTGGTATGTCATCAATGGGACAGCCGGTCTTTAGGCTTCCAGAAGAGGTATATCTTCTGAAAGGGCAGTGACTTTGGATTCTGCATCTGAATCTCCAATGGCTTAAACTTGGCCTCCCAAGTGTAAAGTGGTACCTGGGTGCAACACATTTTTGGCTTATTGGTTGCAAACAGATTTTAAAACGATATGAGTTTGAAAACATATTGATCATGTTGCAAGATGTTATTTGGAGATTTTACAGTAAAAGAAATATAAGCACAGCTGCATATTTCAGAAATTTCAGTCCCAATTTGCTTGTCAGTTCCCAGAACATACTAGTTTTTCAGGGGATGTACATATATAAATAAACTAAATGCATATAGAAAAGCACATATATCTTTTCTTTCCAAATAGCTTTCCTTCACTCTACCTGACATAAACTCCCTCATGTCCCCAGCCAGAATGGTATTTTTGGCACAATATTGTTCCTGACTTCTCTATTGCCTCCTGGGGACCTGCCTTTCAAACATCTAATGTGAATTTTCTCATGAATGCCAATGATACACGGCTACATTTTTCCTTCGAACTTTTCATCCCCCAGGCACTCCAAGTACTCTGTAACTACTTCCAAGTTATCCATAATTAGATGGGTAGCAATTACTTGTAATAGAGGGTGGAAAAGGCAAAGGGCATTTTTATTGGTTCTGGGAAGATTTAACTACATTGATACAGCATTTACTGAAAATCCCCGTCACCCCAGAGCATGATGAATGGCCACTTCCATCTCAGCTCTGTCTCAGGAGGTTTCTGGGTACAAAGTGCCCTGAGGTCTCCTTTGCCACACAGAGAAGCTGGTCTCCATTCATGCTCTCATGTTAACTTCACTTGAGTTAAGTGCGCAGACAACAATTTATTCACTCCCAATTCAAATCAAAATAAAGGTTTAATTTGCTTCCCTGTCTTCTGGGGCTAATCTCCCTCATTGAACACTCATACTCCCATTAATTCAAGGAGAACGACCCCCTGAGCAGCCTTTGATTAGACTCGAAGGATTAATTGTTCCTTTGGAAGCTTACACACAGCATCCACCAGTATCAACAAGAACCTCCCTTTGTGTACCCCATACCCCAGGGCAGAATTGGGTATGAGACATGACCATCAGCAGCAGCAGATAATTCACACTCTACCTACTTCTGAGCTCAAGTGCTAAATTTCTAGGATACATATTATAGTGTTCCGTCTTCCCTGCAAACCTACCATTTGGAGGTAGAATACAAAGATGTCAACTCCTGCTAAATGTCAGGAACTTTTATCATATAGGAGATGTCAGAACAGACTTTAGCAGAAGTTAGCTTTATGGAATATCTCCAGGGTCTGCCTCTAATGTTAATGGATCAACCTTCCAGTTGAAAAAAAATAGAGTTCTCAGTTCTTTTGCTATTCTTTATATTCTATGACTTCAACTTTATTATTTACATTCAAAGAATCTCTTGAGATAAAGTAAAATAGTATGTTTCAATAATTAGTTTAATAATAAGTTAATTAAGAAAGGATTCACTCCCCCCAACTATAAGCTGAGTTCCATTTACAACAGCTCTTATAAACCAGCTTAGAGAAAGATGAGATGATTTATATGTTGACACAGCGAGGCAGAAGTTCTTCTGTGTACGTGTGTATATTTTCATAAGGGTGAACTAATTTATTTATCAAACAGTATTTTCTTTTTCTGAGCTCCCCCAAAAGTAGACTGTGAGTCAAGGACTTTTTAATGCAAAAAGGTTGGTTGGGAAGTTATCCTAAGAAACATGGGAAGGGAAGTGGCTTACTCAGACACAGAATGGAGCCAGTAAAAGTTTATTATCTGGCCAGTTGTCAGTGTGGTCAACTGGATCTCAGTCTCTCTGGGGAGTACTGGATGCAGAACAATGTTCAGTTATCCCAAATGAGGGGCACAGAAGATGAGTATTTATCAATTTCTCATCCATAATTGATTGAGAGTTGGTTCTGGGAACATTAACTCTCAGGCAGTGCTAGTTTGGCCTGCATGGAGAAAAGCATGTTTCTCAGGCCGGAAACAGAGACAGTCAGGTTTTCACAGTCATCAGAGTTGTAGTTGTGAATCCTGATGATGGGTATGGGGGTGGGAGATTCATTGAGAGCATGGACAACATCTGCTATAATTAAAAAATCTCTGCCATTTATTAGACATTGGGTTGTACATTAGCCTTGAAATAGAATCAGTGCCTTTTATAAAAATGGGACTTCAGCAAAGGTTTTTATTACTAGAACACCAGGATTATTGCTACACATCAATCTTCTTGCTTTGCAATTGGCTTTTTCATTAAGTAAAGAGGAGAGAAGACAGAACATTTTATAGGTAAGTCACACTAAAATTAAGGTTTGGCCTTTCAAACCAATTTCTAAACTCCATATTAAGGAAGCATGCTTTTTTTCAAAGGGATTTAATACTTAAAGTAACAATAAAAAAATTAAAGAAAGAAAACAAAATGTATTCTATGTAAATAAACACTGCCTGATGTAGATAGTTTTCAAAAGCATGACCTGGGAGTTTAAATCAGTAACTGTGGAAAATTACGTAGAAACTCATATCTAAAACCAATTCATGTACACTTAAATATTTAAGTTACAGTACATATACCTCAAACACTTGTCACTTAGAAAGTGTTTTGTGTTCCAGCATTGATCCTACAAACTTGCTGGAGTTAAGAAAAGCATCTTATATTTATATAGCATTTTGAATATTAAAATGCACCTCACATTCATATTTTTATTTAAACTTCATAAATATATGTGAGAAAAGTATTATTCACATTTTATAAAAATGGAAAGTGACGGTGCAAAAAGTCAGGTGATTTTCTATAGGTCACAAAACTAGGAAAAGTTGAACCCAAAAATCATCCCAAACCTTTTTACCAGCTAGTGCCTACATGCATGAAGACAATACAATTCCAGCTACTATTTCACTTGGAACTTTTGGTCAGACCAATAAGACCAAATTTCTTGAGTTGCCTGGGAATTGAAGGTTCCTGGGATGCAATATGTTGAGTTCTATTATCAGGGCCATCCCAGACAAACAGGGAAAATTGGACCTTCTGCCTGGCACTTAAAATATGCACATAGTTTTAGAAGCATATGCTGAAGTCTTTGGTGATTATACTGCTCTGTAGTTGTTCTCGAAAGTTACAGTTCTTTAATAACATACAGCTGATCTCTTAATATTGATAATATTCTATAACTCGCTTTTTTAAATGAATCCACTTTTTCCTAAGTGGCTCCCAAGAATAGCATTAGCTACATTAGTATTCTAATACCCTTCCTGGAATATAGTTTACTCTTTTTTCACTTATATTCATTTACATAAATCCTAAAAGGAAAACCATACAAATAAAAGAAGGCATATACCTAGTTGTTCCAATATTGAAATGAAGATTAGATGAGATAAGAAATGAAAAAATTGTCTACCTAAAATAGCTTTATGGAGCTTAATAGTACTCAGAAAGCTTGAGTTATTAAAAGTCCAATATCTTTCAGCTTGTAAGTTGAATATATTTGGGCTGCTAAAGGGAAAATCAGAAGTTCTAATGTTGTCATTTGTTTGATCAAAAACTATAGAAACAAACAGCCCCCTCAAGCATGTTGTTCTGTAGAAATACATGTATCTGTAGGAGGCTGTTGAATTTTATAACTAAAACTAATTAGGTGAATAGCTAGTGACTTTATTTCCCTGAAACAAGCACAACTAAATTCCTCAATTCTCAACTCATTGAGTCCATCCCTGCAGGGCAATCAATCATTAATCTATCTACATACCTGAGTTTTGGTATAGGCACTGTCTCTAATTTTCTGTGTGGCGTTCGGAAAGTACTCTGCTTGTTTGAATGTCAGTTTTTTATCTGACAAATTGTGGAGTGGGGAGGCAGTTGGACCAGATGATTTCCAAATTATCCAGAGAATGAATTATAGAACTTGACCTGATGACAAGGAACATTACAGTTGATCCTAAATTAATGGAGATGCACAGGATTGGGGTGGTGCCCACTCTGTATCTTGGCCTCACATGTCATTCTGGTCACTTTAGGGTGTCATCATATGGGAATGAATGCAACAAAGTAATCATTATGTGACAAAATGTCAAAAACATTTATTATGTACAAGTAATGTTGAAAGTTGTGGTCTGAAAAATTATATTCTGAGATAAAAGAAACATAATTTCAAAAGAATAAGTTGATTGATTCAGATAGGTTGTCTCTATAATTCAACCAATAAATAGGTTAAACCAACTCAAGGTAGACTCTAAAAGTAGCTAAAGAGAAGCCAATTATGTAAATCTGGTTGGTACGCACTTAATTTAGAATATTTCTTGGAGACAGCCATTCGCTGCTACAAAAGTTTTGAACCTCTGGGCCCTGCAGTGGGTGCTCACTCAATTTCAGAGACATATACTTTGCTTTCTATTGCTCAGAATTTTTTGTTTCTTTTTAACAATCTGTGTTTTATATATACATATACATATACATATATATATATATGTGTATATATATATATATATATATATATATATATATATATATATACACCCACACAAAATTGAATGGCTGCATCAAATATTGAACTTTTACATATTGAGAATATCACTTTAACGATTGCTTTAGCCTAGCAGAAGACCCTAAAAAATTCTGGAAACGTAGAAAAGACCCCCTAGTTATATGTTAGACTGCCTTTTCCTAGTGGACAAGAATTCAATCAACAAAATATATTTAATGCTGAGAATACTTGATATTAAAATAACAGATTAAAAAGTGAAAATTCAATCAACTTATTGTTTTTCTATACAAGATATCAAAGTAGTTCATTGACTTTACAGATTTCCTCTGGTTGTGTCAGCCAAATCATATTATTGGTTAGTGTTACTTAGCCATAGCCCTAATTAAATCTCATGGTTATAGGGGAATAAAATATAGTCATTTAGAGAGGTTTATGTGCTTACATATATATCTGACAGTAGATATTAATATGGATAAACTTGATGCATAATCTGAACTTAAAGAATTTATGTAATCGAAAATGGATTTAGCTTACAAAACACAAAGTATCAGTCTTATGAAATTTTCCTTCTTGTGTTCATTATATAATAATATTGTTAGAATATAATAGAAGCATTTATTTAAAGTTGTAATATCAAGAGAAATTAATTTTCCTTTTTTCTGGTGGTTGTATAGTTATTTTAGAACTGTGCTAGGATTTGTCCTTTAAGCAAAAGTGTTTCCATATCACGTAGTAGACAAAAATAGGCATTTTTAACTTTTCCACTTTAATTGAAAACAAATAAATACTTTTACAAAAGTATGTGTAAACTATATATAATACATATAAAATACATGAAATGTATATACTTCTATAGAATTTATATATTATATATATATGTATAATTTAAGGTACTTAGGACACCAGTGATGTAGTGATGACATATCAGATAATTAATAGATAAGAGGATCCAGAACTAATGGGAAAGGTGCTGACTCTCCAGATGACTTTCACTCTATCCTTCTTCTGGTCATGTGGGGAGTTCCTAGTTGGTGATAGGAAGAAAGAGGCATGTGGAAGAGACACAAGAAGAAGCTCTAGATATAAAGATTATGCATTCATTTTGAAAGCCTTTCTCATCTCTTCTGGCTTGACCCAGGACATTACTTTCATTCCATAAAATGTGGTGTCTGCAACCAAAAAAATCTTATTTAACAAACATTGATTGATGACCTACTAAGAGCTCTTTGTGTCAGTGATAAAAAGTTGAACAAGGCAAAAATGGTCTGTGCCCTCCTGGAGCTTTTATTCTAAAGGTGATGGGCCAGAGACAATAGGAAAATAGGCAGAGCCATAATAAATAAACATTGTGATAAGTATGAAGAAATAAATAAATAGAATAATTAGTGACCTGAGATATAATGAGATGGGGAGTCATTCTGCTACTTTAGGTAAACTGATTAGGGAAGGTCACATCACTGAAAATCCTTCCAATTAAATGAACTCTCACCTTACTACGTGATAAGCCAAAAGTGGGGAATGAGTCTTAACCAGCAGAATTAGATTTATCTAAAGGATCTATAATTAGCATACATTCATATGCACATGCTTGTTTTTTTTTTTTTTTAATATCAAGTACTGATTTTAACTTTCTCTGCAGTTCTCCATATTAAAGATGAGGAAATGGAGGCTCAGAAGGCTGGCAAGCAAAATAAACTCATGAAATCTGAAACTTTTCCAAACAATTATCAATGTAACTATTTAGGAAAACATAGGAGGAAGACAAATATAAACTGAGGAACATAACATTGGTTTGGAAGATTGTTAACTCTCAAGAACTGCTGTGATTCTAGAGGTTATGAAGAGTACCTAATGGTAACAGGAGATATTAGAATTTAAAATGCTAATGAAATATAAAAGCAAAATGAAAACTACAATCCCCAACAGGCAGAACACATCTAGCTCATCGTAGCAATATGGTACTGGCTTTTGTCTTAAATCTTTTCTCTTAAGATGATATCATCTCAGTGTATTGGGGCTTGTCAAATAAACATTAGGATGTATGTAGTATCAGTACCTTGATTAGATTAAGTGGAAAAGTAGGCTTTGATTTACAGAAATTCACATCACAGCCAAGTCTTACTTGAAATACTTCTAGTCCATAAAGCAACACTGAAACTTGAGGCATCTTGCTGACACTATGACTTATTTTTTAATATTTGTAAAGGGCAATAAGTAAGAATGAGTTCTTATATCATTTTACAAGCTGGGTGACTGGTTAGTAGTCATTTTTATTCTGACCTGGTTTGAACTTGCACAATACTCGCATTGCCTCTGGCATTTGACTGTGTGCAGACTACATTTTATTTCTTTCTCCAGAAATTGAACTCTGCCTAGGAAAGCCAGAATTTCCTAGAAATTGTGCTCCAAGCCTATTGATTTAAAAGGCAGAAATAAACTGCTTTCTTTTGCCCCAGATTCTATTTTCAAATCTTGCTTATGTATCTCAGAATTTATTCAAAACCAATTCTGAAAATGAGTGCTCTAAAACTCTGGGTTTGTCTCTCAGTCTTTGCACAGATAGTGAATCAATAATTTGGTAATTTAAAACAATCAGATATATGAACTGTCATTTATGGGTAAGGCACAGTATTAAAGATTTAGATAACTAGATTAAAAATATTTTAATTGGTTATTTTTGTTTCACAGATATATCTTAAGTGTACACACACAAAACATTAACTTACATTTCCTAAGCGCTACATTTCCTGAATGTTACAGATAAAGAAAAAAAAATGTAGGCTGTTTCATTCAGTTATTCTTTTGCTCATTCTATAACTTAAAAACAAACAAATAAACAAAAAACTACTGTATAAATTGCAAAGGCCCAGGTCTTGAAGATACTACATTGAGCAAACAGGATTGTGTATAAACCTTATAGATATTAACTTGTTATTTTAAGAAACTGATAAATGCTATGATATAAGCAGTGTGGGTATTGGGGGGAAATATTACAAAAGTACCTCTCTTAGTCTAAGGAGGATCAGAAAACCTTCCTGGAGGAAATAACTGAGAACTAAGGAATAAGTAGAAGTAAAACTCCATGGTGTTGGGGAGTGAGGAAGGGGAAAGGATATTCTGATCAGAGGGAAGTAAATGTGTGGAAGATGAGCACAAAAGACAACTTGACTGACAGAAGAAACTAAGTGAGGTTCAATGTGGCTAGAGCATAGAAAGAAGAGGGTAGGGTGATTTGAGGAGGCTGAGGGGAAAGAGACTAAATGACACATTAACGAAAGAATAACGTTACTAGGGTTGATGAAATTTAGAGTTTCTCAACTTGGGCAATATTGACACTTTGGGATGGCTAATGGTTTGTTGTAAGAGGAAAGGCAGCTGTTTTGTCTATTGTGGACTGTTTGGCAATATCCTGGCCTCCATACACCAGATGCTGCTACCACCCTCCTCCAATGTGATAATCAATACTACCTTGATATTTTCAAATGTCTATTTAGGGTGCAAAAATCACTGCTGGCCCAGAAGCACATTAAATGGATTATGTGTCACTATCAACTGAGAATTATCCCAGAGATGCAAGGATGGTTTGACATAAGAAAAATTAAGCAATGGAATACACCACACTAATAGAGTGAAGGGAGAAAAAAAGGAAGAAAAAATGCTTATCTTAATTGATGCACAAAAAAAGGATTTGACAAAATCCAGCACCCTTTCATAATAAAAACACTCAGAAAGCTAGGAATAGAATGAAACTTCCTCAAAATGATAAAGAACATTTCCTCCGAACCTGGTAATAAGACAACTCAGTTGAACTATTTCTCAGAACTTTTAGTAAATAGCATAAATATCTGGATATGTAAAAATAAATATTATGATCATGGACTTTTTTAAGTTGAAGCTGTTCTAAGAGTTGAGCTGGACCAAGGGAGCACTGTCCTTGGATTTTGCAATTTTTTTTTATCACAGACACACACACACACACACACACACACACACACACAGAGACACACACACACACACACACACACAGGTTTTCTAATGTTACTTCTTCTTTTTTCTCAAATGTGCCTAGACAGTAATGTTCTAAGGCCTAAAATCAGACCATCAACAAACAAATAAAATGATAGTCATATTATGATCTACATCTACTGACTTAAACAGGACTGAAATAATCACTTTACTAATAGTTCAGCTTCAAAATTCATATTACAGTTATTTGGAAGAGGGAACCTGAAAGAGTCTGTGACACACTTGCCAACAGTTCCCTCCTCCACTTATGCCACATTGACTTCTTTGCAGAATTCTTCCAAAAGTGGGTGGAAATATTTGAGATGGCTCAGTGAATTAGACCCCTTATGTATGATTATATGAAAAGCTAGCCACACACCATTTCCACCTTCTTAATTTATGGATCAGAGATCACATTTGTAAATAAAAGAAAAAGGAGAGCGGAAAATGATAACTGCTATAGAGGAATTGGAAAGCAGTCATCTTAATAACACAAAGGTCATCAATCTGCAGAAAACATTAATGACACAAATGCTAAACTTAACTCTCAGATGTCTCTTGGAATTGCCAAAATCATTTCCATTAAATTATGAATTAGAGAGACATGACTGTATGAAAGGCCAAGTGACCAGTACTTGAATTGAGGAAAACAACATGAATTGGATTGGTGTGAGGAATAAATATTCATTCTTTCAGCAATTATGTTACCCATATTTACAACCTGTCCACAGACTATAACCTAAAGAAGAGAGGAGAATAATAAATGAGAATTAGAGTTCAAAAAAATTATGGAAAACACACATTATTAAGGACCTGAGGACTTTTGGATCAGTGAATTGTGACCGTATGGGCAAGTCACTTACTCAGAAGGTCTTACTTTTTACTTTTGTGAAAGCAGGACTTTAAAGTCCCTACTCTCTTGGTTTTGGAGTCAGTGTTCACCCTGACATCCAATTTTTGGCCACTTTTCTCACTCTCCTTCATTGAAACCTCTATCAGATAAAATATTTTAATAGCTCAAGAATATTCTTCTCAGTACATTTCACACCTGGGATATTTTTGTGATAATATGTTTTATATTATTTTCCCCTTCTTTTTTCTTGTCTATGTTTTAGAAGTTCCCTAGGATATTATACTTTATAGATTAATTCTCTACCTTTCTTATTTTATTGCTACTACTATAAAATTATTTTTGTTTCTTTCCTTTCTGGATAATTCCTTCAACTTCATCTTACAACTCTGTGCTGAATGTAATTTTTGTTATCAGTTTTGTTGTTTTGATTTTAGCTATCATAATGTAAGCTTCCAAAAACTATTTCTAATTCCTGTATTGTTTTCTTCCTTTTATTTCTTTAATGTCTTTTTTGTGGATGAAAAAGTTCTTATTTGTAATTTTTTGTAAAATCATTGTTTAAATTTTTTTTTATGTTGGAGTATAGTTGGTTAACAATCTTGTTTTAGTTTCACGTGTACAGCACAGTGATTCAGTTATACACATAAATACATCTATTGAATGGGAAAATTCTTTTCCCATTGAGATTATTACAGAGTACTGAGAAGAATTCCCTGTGCTATACAGTAGGTCCTTGTTGGTTATCTATTTTAAATGTAGCAGTGTGTACATGCCAATCCCAAACTCCCAAACTATCCTTCCCAAGTTTTTACAATCTTAATATGAAGAAATCAGTGATTTTTTTAAGTTTTCTTATTTGTTTCCCTATAATGCCATTTTAGTGGTTATTATTTAGTTGAAGGCCTTACTCTTGTATACTGAGGGCTTCCTCAAATGGTTCATAACCCTAGCTCTTCATTCATGTATCTGTATTCATGGATGTAGTGTGTTGGCTGATGCTCTTCATTTTTAGGTTATTAAGGCTGACAGTTTTTTATTGGAAAATTCCTAAACATGGATATTTTTAAGTCTATGTTTTGGGTCTTTCAATTTCTGCACAGAAGGATCATCCAAAGTCGGTTTTCTGTCTCAGGCCTGATGCTATTTTCTTTTGTCTTAAGACTGAATGTCTGGAGATCCTGTAACTCAATTTCTCTGCACATATTCTCCAATCTCCCATAGGTTTTGTTTGTGTGTGAGTGAGAGGGAGAGAGAGGGGCAAACAGACAGACAGACAGAGAGGGACAGTCCGCTGATTGGAGAAGGTGATGACCTGGGAGCCCAAGTGAAAGCCTTTCAAATAAACCTTCTATTCCAGTTTTAGCATCCCTGCCACTACCTTCCAAGCTATAAGGTGACTCCAGTTTCTGGTCCTTTGAGGGGAATCCACAAGATATTTCACTTACTTCTTGCAGTCATCTTCCTTTGAGAGTATTTTGGTATGACGCTTTCTCTTTCTGCATTTATCCTTCCACTTTGTGTTCTTGTAGTTTTTGAGATTATAACTTGTCTCTGTGTTTCATTGACAATGGAATTTTGATTTCTGTTTCTTGTTGTCCTCTTTATTTGTGAATCATTTTAGAGAGGGTACAGGTAAAGAAATGTCTTTTATCAACATCCTGAGACTAAAAACAGCACCTTTGTGAAGTCTTCTTCACAACATCATCAACAATTATCTTTTACCTCTTCTGAGCTACCAATTTACTTGGTCTATATTTATGTTCTTTTTTGTTTTACATTTATTGTGAGTCTTTACAGATCCCTGTGTTCCTATAGACCTGTGAGACAGGAACTTTGTCTTTTAGTAGATTACTATCTACATAATTTCAGATAGGACCTACCACATATGAGATGCTTAATAACCACTTGCTGAATTGCATTAATAAAGGAGGAAGGAAGAGGATGTTATTCTGTGTCATTACTTCTATTCATATCTCTCCTCCTTCCTGCCACACACAGGAATTCAGCTTTCAACATTTCCAAGGCTTGATTCATTGGATGAATAAAGCTGCAACTAAAAAAACCTAAATTGAAGTTATACAATGGCTAAAGAGAAAAGATGCTCACACTGGTGAGTGAACACAAATAAAGAGCTCTTCAATTAATGCTACCAGTCATCTTGCCTTTACAATCATTCCTCATTTCTGTCTCTCTCTCTCTCTCTCTCTCTCTCTCTCTCTCTCTCTCTCTCTTTACCTTCCTGTCTTGGAGAAGTCTGTGACTAGAATTGTAGATACTCATGGAACCACACATAACTGAAAAGTCTGCCACCACCTTCTTGAAGACATCCCTATTTTTCCAGCTGGAAATCATCTCTTTCTCTTTTGAATTCTGTAGTACTTTTGCTATCACAGTCACTAGCTGTAAACATGCAAATCTCTATCGAAATGACCTATAAATGAATAGTGACCATATGTGGGAACAGGATTGTTCTAGCTGTGTGCCCATACCAGAGTCATGGAGAGATATTTTAGAAAGATGATTCTCCTAACCCACTGGGTAGGTGAGGACTTTTAACTAATATGTTTTAGTAACATGATCCATTCTGTGTAATTATACATGAATTTCTATGTGCAACCTGAGACAGTCTGCAGCTAAATAGAGGTCTCCAGTTAACACTAGAGTGGTATCTAGGATTAACTAGATGACACAGGAGAGTTATTACTTAGTTATTAACCACCTGAGTCAATCCCCTAGGAAAGACAGAGCTATACAGATTCAATAGTCTCACTGTGACAGTGTCACTGTATTTGTTTACTGAATTTGAATACTACATCCTACAAATGTTTTATTTATCTCTTAATTTAATTCTTAATATTTTCTCATGTTATTATGTTTCTTCAGAAATCATTCCTTTTCCTAGAATTTATAATGAAGTTGTTCACATATTGAGCAATATACTTTATTGCATTAATTACTCCCAGCCTCACATTTTTCATATGATAATTTGTTATTTATCTTCTGAATCAATAATTAGACCATAAACTGAATAAGTCGTGATTCTGGAAAAATATACACATGCCTCTCATTTATTCACCAGGAGGGTATAAAAATCCAGCATCTTTTTTCAGTAAAATGAAGCTGATTTGAATAATATCAATATTTGTGAACGCATTTGGCTACTAGTTAATCCAAAGTAATTAGACTGTGTATTTATTATTCTAAAAGTTCCTTGCCTCTTCAGGAGTTAAAGGCAATATAGTATTTCCACCCCTATCTTTCCCTTCTAATCTCATTTTCTACCACTCGCCTGAACTCAGTTTTCCTGTCAGGAACCCCATGAGATATCAGAGCGTGAGGAAAGGCACTCTGACTTTCATCTTCACAACTCAGTGCCTATTGTATTGCTTAGTACCTAACAAGTATTTAATAAGTAATAATGTGATTAGTGAATGCTCAATATTACCATGCCCATTATTCTATAAGTGCTATACATTTTAACTTCTTTTGTTCATTCATCTCTTCTTGGAAATTGCCTATGATTGCTTTTCCACCCAATAAAATTCCCTTGCATTTCTCAATGTCATGGACTTTCTGAATCTTTATGTAACCTTCCTAGGAGGATCTGGTCCCTCCAACACTTAACATTGCACTCTCCTATGAATCTTTGGGTCTGTTTTCCCTATTTTGCTGTGAGCTCTTTGAGAAAGGAATTTCTAAGTACCTGAGAAATTATAGGTGCATTAAGGTTTAATTAAACTGATAGAGTGTTCCCTGAGGGACTGAAGAGTGAAGTGCAGAAAATCCACAACTTTTTCTGATCCTGTTGTTCTCGGTGTCTCAGTAATTTTCTCCTGGCATCCCTAGGCCAAAATAAACACCAAACAGTTGCATGTATAAAGCAGTTTGATTCAAACAACTTATGTTTTAACAACCTAGGGGCTGTTTGAAAGGTAATATGCATATCCAGGCATACCTTGTTTAATTGTGCTTTGCTTTATGGCACTTCAGATACTATGTCGTTTACAAACTGAAGTTTGTGGCAGCCCTGCCTCGAGCAAGTCTATCGGTGCCATTTTTCCAACAGCACTTGCTCATTTCATGTCTCTGTGTCATGTTTTGGTAGTAATCCTTGCAATATTTCAAACTTTTAAATTATTACTACATTTGTCATGGTGATCTGTGATCAGTAATCTTTGATGTTACTACTATGACTTTCTGAAGCCTCAGATGATGGTTAGCGCTTTTTAGCAACAAGATATTTTTAATTAAAGTATAGACATTTTTAGATATAATGCTATTGCACATTTAATAGACTACGGTATAGTATAAACATCACTTTTATATGCATTGGGAAACCAAAAAGTTTATGTGACTCGCTTTATTGCAATTTTTGCTTTATTGTGTTCTGGACTCAAACCTACAGTATCTCTGAGGTATGCCTGCAATGATAGAAAAGATAATATTTTTATTTTCTTCTTAAATAACGACTTTTACTTATGGCACATATGCTCCTGTTAGGCAGAGCACAACTTCTCAACCCTTGAAATAAGAGTGCCCAGCCTTGTTTCCTATTCGACACTGATTTTCACGCAGCATTTGGTTTTTGTAAAGCACAACCACTGGAAGCCCAGCTCCAACAATGACACGATATTGAAAGCAAGTAGTGTGATAAAATGTTGGAGCAAAACGACCTCAAAGTAGTAGTCCATGCAGTAGCTGACAGGTGTCGAGCATCACTGTGTTGCTCTGGAACATTTAATTACATCCCGTGATGCCTCTGTGAATTCACTGTGGTGCTCTGGGGTGCCTTGATTTTCAGTTTGGGAATGGAGAGTATGGTGGTAGAACACATTGATTTTGGCAAAAGACTGCTTGGTTTTGAATTCTGGCTCCTTTATTGAATGGCTCTTTGACTTTGAGCAACTTACCTTTCTGGATCTCAATTTACTTATCTGTAATATGTGGAATGATATCACTTCTTCTTAGGGTTTTTATGAGAATTAATTGTGTTAGTCTAAGAAAAGAACTTAGGAAAGTGCTTGGGACTATATAAAGTGGGTAGCTATTCCTGTTGTGATTAATACTAATTTGAACTAAATATCTTGCTTTTGTAGTAGAGATCAGCCAAACACCATACAGGGTCGCTATATGTCCTCGGGGGCCTACCACTATTCCTATACCATCTACGTTATTTCTTTACTCATAGTGAATCTAATGATACTATATTACTTGAAATTCACTGAGTAATTACATCAGGCATTGTGCTAAGACTTTTAGATTCATTCATATCAATTAATTCTCCAAACAATCATGAGAGATGTTATTTCCAAGTTATACAAGTGAGAAAACTGAAGCTAGAGATGTCAAAAAGTATATCTCAGTTCAACCAGCTAGTAAGTGTCTCAGCTGACTAGTATTGAAATCCAGATGTGCCTGACTCCCAACTTGAATTCTTCACTACTACCCCTTCTGATGGACCAAAAGGAAAGACAGTTTCTGTCACTAGACTAAGAATCTTAGATCTTCTTACAACTGAAGGACAAAGCAGAGGTTGTAAAACCAGGTACAGGTTGGGTCAGGACCCAGGAGGACTTGTATTTCACATCATTCACAATTGCAGCTTCATCTCAATCACAGTCCTGACAACACTGTCAATCTGCTCATCATTTTTTTCCTGAAGTACTGATTTAGAGTACAAGATAGAAATCTTCAGGGCTGCTGAATATTAAGTGAAAATCTTAACGGAGTCATTATAAAATATATCACCTTCCTGCAGGATTCATCTATAAAAGGAATTTATTTTTTCCAAATTTACCAACTTTGAGAGAGACTTTTAGAAATGTTTAGAGGCTAGAATATGTGTGGAGTCCACCATCTAAGGAATAATGGATAGTATTGATTTCTTTCAGCCACTCAAACCTCTACATGAGTCTATGGTGTCCTAAATCAAGAAGCAGTTTTTGGTTTTTGACAATGATATAGAAAGTATCTACTTTCCCCATGATGTTATACCTGCTTTATGTGGTTTCTTAAATTAAAAAAAAAAAGTTTCTTCTATGGTTTTTCTATTGTTTAGCAAAATTGGATCTGTTTTAAAGTCAATCTTCTAATGAGTGAATATTTACATAATCTAAATCAAAAAGCAATTCTGTTTCTCTGACACCAATATTTTAAATGATGATTCTTCTGTCTCTTTCATAAGACTTGGTTCACTGCTTTTTGAATGTCTGTGGTGTAAATATCAGATGTAGAAAACATAAAGCACTTTTCCTTAAGAAGGACACAGGTCTAGCACAATTTTGGCCATGGGAAATATTCAAATGTAACACAACAGCTGACAAGTAAGTGCTCCAACACTAGACAACAATTTGAAAACACCATCCATAGATAGGTTAAAATTGACCTACCCAGTGAAAACAGCTATAGGAGACATTTATAGAAAAGAAATATATAAAAATAACTAAACATTTGAAAATTACAATTAACAGAACAAGAGAAGGCACTGAAAAAACTGGAATCTGTTTGTAATTCCTTTTTCAAAAAACTGTATACAAATACAAAGCCTATATGTGCATATAAATAGAAATATGGGTCTATTTGCTTTCCATTTAGATTTACCTCAGATGATCAGCATCAAAACTGGTAAAGAGAGGAGAATGAAAAAAAAATATCAGTTTTTAAAGTTATTACTCAAATCTTTTCAAGTCTGTTCAGAGGCAATAAATAATGTAAAATGAATTATTATGTATTCTAAATAAGAATACAGTGTGAATACAGGCTCAAAGTAACTATACCATTTTAGAAAGTCAACAGCAGCAGAACAACTGCTGGCTATTTAGAGTTAAAAATCATAGCCACAAAGATGAACTTATTTCTTAAACTGGGAAGAGAAAAATGACGGTAGATAATATCTTATTTACACTATTTTGACTATTTAAAAATGTACTGGGCTTCCCTGGTGGCATAGTGGTTGAGAGTCCACCTGCCGATGCAGGGGACATGGGTTCGTGCCCTGCTCCGGGAAGATCCCACATGCCGCGGTGCGGCTGGGCTCGTGAGCCATGGCCGCTGAGCCTGCCCATCCAGAGCCTGTTATCTGCAATGGGAGAGGCCACAACAGTGATAGGACCGCGTACCGCAAAAAAAAAAAAAAAAAAAAGTACTGTATGTTCTATTTTTTTGGCTTTGGTAGGTTTTAAACCAGAAAATTAGCAATAAAAGATTACAGAGTATTTCAGAGCATTAGATTATTTTACTCGAAAATTTTGCACAAACCTACAAAAAGCTAACTTTTTCCTTTGAGAATGAATATAGAAACCACAGCCACTGGAGTTGCATGTTAAAATCTGAGTCTCAGTGTTTACTCAACAGTCTTGGGCAAGTCCCCTTATCTCCGTAGAATTCAGTCTCAGTGCTCATTGCAGATCATAAATTAACATCCAATTTATTAGAGTTTCAAATGTAAATGCTGTTTCTCTCTTAAAATCATAGGCTTAATTTATATTCTTTATATAATCTTAGTAAAATAAGAAAAATCTGTTTACTTTTGCCATTATTAATGTTCAGTTATTTCAAGTTGAGTAGACTAAACTTACTTAAACAATAAGGGCCATTGATAACTAGTTTATTATAATGTCCTCAAATATTTTAAATGGTAGTTATAAAATTTAAGTATTTTGTTCTCTTAAGGGTCTCAAAGGTCTAACCAATCAACATAAGGACCTTAACAAGGAAAATCCAAGTATTTAAATGTTTTATATTACCCTCATAAAATAGTAAGTCTTAACTTTCTTTTCAACATTTCAAAATGTTTTAAATTAGTTACTTTTTATATATTGTTCAACTTAAACTGATATGTTTAAAATCAGTTATTTGATTACAAACTTAAAAGTGTAAACATAAGTCTTAGTTGTGCAGGGGATCCTCAGAGTTTTAATTATTACAGGCCCTTTATACATCAATGCACAGAAGTGGTACTAATGAGCAAAAACTTACCCTAAACTGAAATCAAGAGTATTAATACCATGGGTTTGATTTATGTCATTATCTCTATATTTCATTCTAAAACATTTTTGTGTTAAAAGACATTTATCCTCTAAGGTGTTTACCAACCTCAAATCAGTTAAAACTTTTGGGCGGCATAAAATTGAGAACAGGTGCTAGGAGCTAACTATGCCTCGGATAATTTTCTGCATAACACACATGAGACACACTGAAAATTGTAATTATATTTACTGTAATAACTGAAGACTCCAAGTTTAAACCCTTCAGATGGAGGTGGATTTTGCGGTTCTAGTTGCACTCTTAAATAGCCTTGTATGGCTCATTTTGCAACCCGTGACCCAGGTTACAGTTAACTTCTTTCAGTAAACTCCTTGCAGTTCATCTAATTCCTCGTGCATTTCATATTATTCTCATGTGGCTGGGCCACACCTCTTATAGATATTTATCTGTCTTTGGTGGGGGGGGGGTCCCAACTCCAGGTTTGAACCCTGCTAATTACACACATTAGCAGCTAACATAAAAAGCGAAAGGTGATAGAACAGAGAAGCGAATCATCTTCAGAAATTCTCAAACACACCGGGAAGTATGGTCAAACATTGCTAACTTACTTAGCATTTATCACCCTGGAAAATTTAAAATTCTGAACCATTTCATTTTGATCTTTTGGAGTCTAACGCATGATTAATGACACATTTAAAAAGCAATCTAATTTTATTTATTTATTTATTAGTTTTGTGTGTGTGTGTGTGCTACGCGGGCCTCTTACTGTTGTGGTTCTCCCGTTGCGGAGCACAGGCTCCGGACGCGCAGGCTCAGCGGCCCTGGCTCACGGGCCCAGCCGCTCCGCGGCATGTGGGATCTTCCCAGACCGGGGCACGAACCCGTGTCCCCTGCATTGGCAGGCAGACTCTCAACCACTGCGCCACCAGGGAAGCCCAAGCAATCTAATTTTAAGCAGGAGAGGTTATTTATTTTGCCCTCTCACAATATACACAACAAAAAGTGGCATTTTTGAGATCTCCATGAATGGCAACTGCAAATGAATGTACTTGAATTTGCTATGAATAAATATGCAGTCATCTCATAATTATAGAGAGAATTGAATCAATTTAACATTTAGTCCTCAAATGAACAACGGAACTTTTAGGGAAATAGATATGCAAAAATTATCATTTTAAACCACGTAATACATTTGATGGTCATTTCTCTGGCTTTTACATGAAAAGTATTTGTTTCTCAACCAGGTCAACTGAGTTTCTTTTATCTACTAATATTACAACACTTGAGAATTTCAATGTTGTTTTATTATTATTATCATTAGTGACCAGAAGGATGTATGTTAACAAAACAAAATTATTATGCTACAAAAGAAAAATCCACATGGTGACACTCATTGTAACAATAAAGTTACACTTAAAAAACATAAATATCTTTGGTTACATATTCATCTCTGAATTGTTCTGGTTAACCATGAGCCCAGAGAAATGTATGACATCTATTGGATAGACTTCTAGCCAAAAATAATTATAACTTGATATTAAAATAGCACTTAAGTCCACAGTATATTAAAAAAAAATCACTTAAGAAATTTACAAAGGTTTCCAACAATGAAGAGAAGTCATATATATTCTTGACTCTAAGTATATGGGTACCTGTGAACCTGCTTTACTCTTTATCTTTTTCTCGTCAAAGGCCAAATCCAGCACATAAGTCTTATATTTTGGTCTTGGTTCAAATTCTAACCAACTCTACGCATATAATACACATTGAAGTGAAAATGAATCTAACAGATTTTTTTTGTCTATTTTAAAAATTTTCTTAGTCTGATTTAGCAGTTTATAATTATAAGGACTTGGAAATCCAAAATTAAGCATACACAACTTTTAGAGACAGGCTTGTGCCGTGTGAGCCTTGGTATATTTTTCATAGGGATGCATAAACAAGGGGTCTGCAGTGTGAAAAATGCAACTTTTAGGGGTCTGCTGCTGAAAAATGCAGCATTTTATTTTTCTTCTAAAAATTGACCAAGTGATTGTGATTGTTTCATTTATTGAATGCTCCCTAACAAACCACCACAAAAATTGGTGGTTAAAACAACAATGTATTATTTCTCAACGTACTGTGGGTTCACTGGATAGTTCTTTAGATCTATGTAGTGTCTCCTGGGGTCACTCATATCAGAACTGGACTGGAAGATCCAAGAAACCCTCTTTCCTGCCTTGGCACAGACTCTTAGCTGAGGAGCCTGCGTTTCCCTCCAAGCAGCCTCTCTCTTTGTGTAGTGTGTCTATAGGGATTCTACGGACATCTTCCTTCAGCAGAAATGAGAACTTCCTTAATGCATGCTGTTTGGGTTCCAAGAAAATGAAAGTAGAAACAGCTTGGCCTCTTAGGGACCAAGAATTGCCATAGTTTCACTTCCACTTTTGGTCAAAACAAGTTATGAGTCCAGAACAGAATCAAGGGGAAAGAAACAGACATCACTTCTTGAAGAGAGGGTGGGTACATATATACGGGGAGTGGAGGGCTTATTGGTGACTATCTTTGGAGATTATCTACCACGGTGAGAATCTTACATCTCTGTATATTTTTAATAAAATTTTAGCTTAGAGTGGAAATATTATAAGTTTTGTTATCCTTAAAACATAAAAGTTTAGGGAAATATTTAGGAGTAATTTTTGGAAGAACATACTATTTGTGATTTTATTTTTCTATATTATTATTTTATATACTTTCCAAACTTTCCATTTTGAACCTATACTTTAAAAATTAGTAAACTGTTCTTTTACTATTTTTTTCAAATCTTTCAAATGACTATTGTGTGAAAAAGTCAACATAAGGAAAAAACAACAAAATTGCAGGATTTGTGAAATTCAAAACAGGTTTTGCTTTGTTATCAAATGAGAGGAAACTCTAAATAGGTGGTTATTTTCTCTGTTCCCTATGCCATTCCATCTTGATTTCCATATCATCCTGATGCTAAATATTTGAATAGTGAAAAATGAATTTTCCCACATTGTAGACAGGAGAATTACTTTAGTACCTAATTCTGGTGGTATTATTTCATTCCCAGTAGTCCTCAATAGCTCCTCTATTTTTGTAGGAGCTGTAAAACCCTTGGTCAAGTTCTCATCTATTTCTCTAGCTTCCTCTGGGCACCTGGACCTCTGGTCCACGTGGAACTGTCTTGCCTTCTTCAGTTTCTCATTCCTGCTGTGCCCCCTCTGCTCATCTGCTCTTCCTTCTGTATGAACATCTCCCCTCACATCCAACTAATCAGCACCTAGTCAACACTCCCCCATGGAAGTCTTCACTGGCCTTTCTTATGTCATATTGTCTTCTTATGGCACCGTGGAGCTGTTCTCCTGGGCACTTAGCACAGGTTCTACTTTATGTGGTAATTTAATTCAAATATATCTCCTCAAAATGCTGTAAGATTCATGAGTACAAGATATGTTTCTCTAAGCCCTAATACTCCAAACAGAGTCTTGGACATGTGGAATAGATAATAAATAGTTACTGAATGAATGAATCAATGAATGAAAATGCTATGAACGAGGTGACTGCTTAATGTATAGCAGACAAAAATGTTGATATGTATTACTCCTTAATAGGTACAAAGAGTGAAAATGCATCTCAGTAAAACAAAAGAGAGTGAGACTGCTTGACACAAATGAAGTAAATCTATTCATCGGCAAAAGGTACAAGTAAAATATTTTTTGTTACCAAACTCAAAGTGGTAGATATTATTGTCACTCAGCAATATTTCTCATCCTCCTCTTAAAAGGTACACAAGCAATTTCACTTCTTCACTCTCTTGAGTGATTTCTTTAGCCAGTGAAGTGTGAATGCAAGTTTATGTATCACTTCTGAGTGGAAGCATTTAAACGCCACTGCAGTACACTAGAATTCTCTTTTCTGAAATTGTGGAAGCACATGTTCATATGAAATTGTAACATTGAGCTTTCTCTTGGAGGATAGTTTCCTCAGAAATGCACCCAGAGAAATCTCCTGGTTCAGACTCCTAAGATTTAGAGGTTGTTTCCCTTGTGCACTGTTGGTGAGATTATATATTGTTACAATTACTATTGAGAGCAGTATGGAGGATTCTTAAAAAATTAAGAACTACTATATGATCCAGCCAGTTATTCCATTTCTGGGTGTATATCTGAAAGAAATGAAATCAATGTCTTGAAGATATAGCTGCACTTATGACAACCTAAGTGTCCATCGACAGATAAATGGATAAAGAGAATATAACTATATACATATATATATATATTAGAATATATATGTTAGAATATTTTTTATCCATAAAAAAGAAAGAAATCCTGCCATTTATGACAACATGGATGAACTTTGAGGACATTATGCTAAGTGAACTAAGCCAGAGATAGAAAGATAAATACTGTATAATCTTACTTACATGGGGAATCTAAAAAAAACAAACTCATAGAAACAGAACACACTGGTGGTTGCCAGAGGTTGATGGATATGGGGGAAATGGGTGGATATGGGAGAAGTGGGTAAAGATGGTCCAAGAGTACAAACCTTCAGATATAAGATGAATAAGTGCTGGGGATGTAATGCATGCATAGTGACTATAATTAACAATATTGCATAGTATATTTGAAAGTTTCTAAGAGAGTAGATCTCAAAAGTTCTCACCATAAAAAAAAAAAAAGGTAACTGTGTGAGGTGATGGATGTGTTAACTAACCTTACTGTGGTAATCATTTCACAATGTACAGACCTTCATCAACTTCCAATGGGGTTACATCCTGATAAACCCATTATAAGTTGAAAATATTGTAAGTCAAAATACATTTAATACACCTAATTTATCAAACATCATAGCTTAGCTTAGCCTACCTTAAACATGCTCAGAACACTTAGATTAGGCTATAGTTGGGCACAATCATCCAACACAAAGCCTCTTTTTATAATAAAGTATTGACTCATGTAATTTATTGAATACTGTACTGAAAGTGAAAAAATGGAATGGATGTAAATGTATCACTTGTTCACTCTTGTGATTATCTGGCAGACAGGGAACTGCAGCTCATTGCTGTTGCCCAGCATCAAGAGAGATTATATCGCATATGTTAGCCCAGGAAAAGATCAAAATTCAAAATTCCAAATACAATTTCTACTGAATGTATATCACTTTTGCACCATTGTAAAGTCAGAAAATTGTAAGCTGAACCATTGTACATTGAGGATTGTCACTATACACATATCAAATCCTTATGTTGTCTACCTTAAACTTACATAATGTTATATGTAAATTATATCTTTTAAAAAGCTGAAAAAAAAAAAAAAACAAGTGAAGAGAACACTTAGTAACATGCATACAATGATATTTGATATCTTGTTTGTGTCTGTGTTGTCTCTGTTTAAAGTAGACATCTACTGAATATACATCATTGAATAAAATGAGCAAGACCTCTTGTCAAAAAAAAAAAAGATTTAGGGATTGTTTGTTATTGTGGCATAACCTGATTTATGAATGTCGTGATTCTAAACTACAAGTAAAACATGTTTGTTTGATAGCGTTTATCTTTATCATTCAATATGCCAAACAAAGTGTGAATATATTTGGGTCTAAATCACACACAAAACTATTCCTAAAATGCTGTTTGGCCAAGCCAAATACTTCATTATTTTCCTCCAAATTAAGATAGGATCACATGTGAACATAACAACATTTCTTTCAAAAAAGAAATTCTTCTACTGAGCAGCTGGAGAAGAAATTTATGTATCTCATATAATTTTGAGATAAGAAATTATTACATACCTCATATGTACTCTCTCTGTAATTTATAAATTGCTTATGAATCTAGAGATGTCTACAAGTTTTACCCTCAAATCTATTTCCTATTACCTCTGTGCACTTCTGAGTCACCCTTTTATGCCAAATCCCTGTCAAGCCCACAATATACATCAGGTCCAAAGACAAGACAAATACAATTTGTAGTGATGTAATAAATAATGACTTATATTTCCTGATTGCTTCATCATGGAGAGGATTACTGAGGTTGCCAAGGACAGAGACATAAATTTAAGTTTAACATTAATTATCATTTTAATATGTGCTATTTTTTACACCATTAGATTTAGATGGCATTCTAATAGCATACTCGGAATGAACACAGATGTATTTGAATTTATGTTTCTCTAGTATATTTAGAATCTATGTTCATTAAGCAAGCATTTATTGAGCACCCATCACATGCCAGACACTGTGCTAGGTACTAGACCTAAAAATTTGGAAATATAGTTCCTATCCTTAGTAGACTTCAAACTTATTAATTTAGACTTGTTTGTGATCTGATGAACAAGCTAGGTCAAACAGTGATTTAATTTTAATAAGACTGATAACAGTAGTTATAAAAGTACATTTGGGAATACTAACTCATTTCAATTTCTCTAAATTTGTGGAATCCAGGCCAGGTATTATTGGCTCCACTGTGAACATATGGAAACGGAGGTTCAGATAGTATTTCATACATTTTACAAGGTTTTACACTTAAAATGCAATAAGGTAAATATATTATAAAATTTGAAAAAAGTTTGAGGTATGTATGTATGAAAATTAAGGGTTATCTCCTTATATGATGAATTTCTTGAGCATAAGAAAAAAGTCCAAATGGAAAAAACAGACAAAGAATATGGGCTGACCTTAACAAAAGGCAGAGATACAACTGGTTCAAACAGCCATGGAATATTCAGCCTGTATTTTTGAAAAAATGTGAGTTAGAGAAATATTGAAATAGATTTTATTTGTGCATTTGTTTTTCCAATTCAATCAAAAGAGCATTTACACTAATAACATGTAGTGTTTACAAATATGTGGGCAATGGGAATTCATCTGCCTGGAAATACAAAGGGAATTGTCTTCTTAAAGCACAATTTACTAATAAACACATTGACATCTTCAAAATAATGTACTATAGTGTGTCATATGACATTGAAATTGTAATACTAAAATTTATTTTTAAGGAATAATCAGAGACACGTGTAAAAGATCCAGGTACAAAGATATATATACATCATCATATTTTTATAAGTAGTAAATAGTTAGAAAAAGCTAAATATCTAATGATAGGTTATTGGTTTGAGTAAAATTATGGCATACACATCTGGTAGAATATCCTTCAAGTTTAGAAGAATATTTATGTTACGTAAAATGTTCACAATATGTTAATTAATGAAAACCAGTTACAAAACAGAACACATAGGATTGGTTCAAGATGGCAGAGTAGAAGGACGTGTGCTCACTCCCTCTTGCAAGAGCACCAGAATCACAACTAAATGCTGAACAATCATCAACAGGAGGACACTGGAACTCACCAAAAAGCTTACCCCACATCCAAAGACAAAGGAGAAGCTACACTGAGATAGTACGAGGAGCGCAATCACAATAAAATCAAATTCCATAACCACTGGGTGGGCAACTCACAAACTGGAGAACAATTATACCACAGAAGTCCACCCACAGGAGTGAAGGTTCTGAGCCCCACATCAGGCTTCCCAACCTGGGGGTTCTGCAATGGGACAAGGAATTCCCAGATAATCAGACTTTGAAGGCTAGAAGGATTTGGTTGCAGGACTTTGACAGGTCTGGGGGAAACAGAGATTCCACTCTTGGAGCGCACACACAAAGTAATGTGTGCATCAGGACCCAGGGGGAAGGAGCAGGGACCCCATAGGAGACTGAACCAGACTTACCTGCTAGCGTTGGAGGGTCTCCTGCAGAGGAGGGGGGCAGCTGTGGCTCACCATGGGGACAAGGACACTGGCAATAGATGTTCAGGGAAGTACTCCTTGGTGTGAGCCCTCCTGGAGTGCACCATTAGCCCCACCAAAGAGCCTCTAGGCTTCAGTGCTGGGTCACCTCAGACCAAACAACCAACAAGGAGGGAACTTAGCCCCACCCATCATCAGACAAGCAGATTAAAGTTTTACTGAGCTCTGCCCACCAGAGCAACACCCAGCCCTGCCCATCACCAGCCCTTCCCACAAGCCTCTTAGATAGCCTCATCCACCACAGGGCAGACAGCAGCCTGTGGAACGAAAACCACATTCACAGAAAGATAGACAAAATGAAAAGGCAGAGGACTATGTACCAGATGAAGGAACAAGATAACCCCTCCCCAAAAAAACTAAATGAAGTGGAGATAGGCAACCTTCCAGAAAAAGAACTCAGAATAATGATAGTGAAGATGATCCAGGACCTTGGAAAAAGAATGGTGGCAAAGATCGAGAAGATGCAAGAAATGTTTAACAAAGACCTAGAAGAATTAAAAAACAAGCACCTAGAAGAATTAAAGAACAAACAAACAGAGATGAACAATACAATAACTGAAATGTAAAATACACTAGAAGGAATCTATAGCAGAATAACTGAGGCAGAAGAACGGATAAGTGACCTGGAAGACAGAACGGTGCAATTCACTGTCATGGAACAGAATAAAGAAAAAAGAATGAAAAGAAATGAAGACAGCCTAAAACACCTCTGGGACAACATTAAACGCACCAACATTCACATTATAGGGGTCCCAGAAGGAGAAGAAAGAGAGAAAGGACCCGAGAAAATATTTGAAGAGATTATAGTCGAAAACTTCCCTAACAAGGGAAAGGAAATAGCCACCCAAGTGCAGGAAGTGCAGAAGTCCCAGGCAGGATAAATCCAAGGAGAAACACACCAAGACACATAGTGGTCAAATTGACAAAAATTAAAGACGAAGAAAAATTGTTAAAAGCAACAAGAGAAGAATGACAAATAACATATAAGGGAACTCCTATAAGGTTAACAGCTAATTTCTCAGCAGAAACTCTACAAACCAGAAGAGAGTGGCATGTTATATTTAAAGTGATGAAAGGGAAGAACCTACAGCCAAGATTACTCTGCAGGGCAAGGATCTTATTCAGATTCGACGGAGACATCAAAAGCTTTACAGACAAGCAAAAGCTAAGAGAATTCAGCACTACCAAACCAGCTCTACAACAAATGCTAAAGGAACTTCTCTAGGGAGGAAACACAAGAGAAGAAAAGGACCTACAAAAACAAACCCAAAACAATCAAGAAAATGGTAATAGGAACATACATATTGATAATTACCTTAAATGTGATTGGATTAAATGTGCCAATCAAAAGACACAGGCTCGCAGAATGGATACAAAAACAAGACCTGTATATATGCTATCTACAAGAGACCCACTTCGGACCTAGGGACACATACAGACTGAAAGTGAGGGGATGGAAAAAGATATTCCATGCAAATGGAAATCAAAAGAAAGCTGGAGTAGCAATACCCATATCAGATAAAATAGACTTTAAAGTAAAGAATGTTACAAGAGACAAGGAAGGACACTACATAATGATCAAGGGATCAATCCAAGAAGAAGATTTAGCAATTGTAAATATATATGTACCCAACATAGGAACACCTCAATACATAAGGCAAATGCTAACACCTATAAAAGAGGAAATCGACAATAACACAATAGTAGTGAGGGACTTTAACATCTCACTTACACCAATGGACAGATCATCCAGACAGAAAATAAATAAGGAAACACAAGCTTTAAATGACACAATAGACCAGATAGATTTAATTGATATTTATAGGACATTCCATCCAAAAACAGCAGATTACACTTTCTTCTCAAGCGCACACAAAGCATTCTCCAGGATAGATCACATCTTGGGTTGCAAATCAATACTTGGTAAATGGAAGAAAATTGAAATCATATCAAGTATCTTTTCTGACCACCATGCTATGAGATTAGAAATCAATACAGGGAATAAAATGTAAAAAACACAAACACATGGAGGCTAAACAGTATGTTACTAAATAACCAAGAGATCACTGAAGAAATCAAAGAGGAAATCAAAAAATAACTAGAGACAAATGACAACAAAAACACGACAATCCAAAACCTATGGGATGCAGCAAAAGCAGTTCTAAGAGGGAAGTTTATAGCAATACAATCCTACCTCAAGAAACAAGAAAAATCTCAAATAAACAATCTAACCTTACACCTAAAGGAACTAGAGAAAGAAGAACAAACAAAACCCAAAGTTACTAGAAGGAAAGAAATTATAAAGATTAGAGCAGAATAAATAAAATAGAATCAAAGAAAACAATAGCAAAGATCATTAAAACTAAAAGCTGGTTCTCTGAGAAGATAAACAAAATTGATAAACCTTTACCCAGACTGATCAAGAAAAAGAGGGCGAACACTCAAATCAATAAAATTAGAAATGAAAAGTGAGAAGTTACAGCGGACATGGCAGATATACAAAGCATCATAAGAGACTACTACAAACAACTCTATGCCAATAAAATGGACAACCTGGAAGAAATGGACAAATACTTAGAAAGGTATAACCTTCCAAGACTGAATCAGTAAGAAATAAAAACTATGAACAGACCAATCACAAGTCATGAAATTGAAATGTGATTAAAAATCTTCCAGCAAACAGAAGTCCAGGCCCAGATGGCTTCACAGGTGAATTCTGTCAAACCTTTAGAGAAGAGCCAACACCCATCCTTCTCAAACTCTTCCAAAAAATTTCAGAGGAAAGCACACTCCCAAACTCATTCTACAAGGCCACCATCACCCTGATACCAAAACCAGACAAAGATACTACAAATAAAATTAGAGACCAATATCACTGATAAATATAGATGCAAAAACCCTCAACAAATACTAGCAAACAGAATCCAACAACACATTAAAAGGATCATACACCATGATCAAGTGGGATTTATCCCAGGGATGCGAGGATTCTTCAATATACACAAATCAATCAATGTGATACACCATATTAACAAACTGAAAAATAAAAACCGTATGATCACTTCAATAGATGCAGAAAAAGCTTTTGACAAAATTCAACATCCATTTCTGATAAAAAGTCTCCAGAAAGTGGGCATAGAGGGAAGCTGCTCAACATAATAAAGGCTATCTACAAAAAACCCACAGCCAACATCATCCTCAATGGTGAAAAACTGAATGCATTTCCTCTAAGATCAGGAACAAGAAAAGGATGTCCACTCTCGCCACTATTATTGAACATAGTTTTGGAAGAGCTAGCCATGGCAGTCAGAGAAGAAAAAGAAATAAAAGGAATACAAATTGGAAAAGAAGAAGTAAAAGTGCCTCTGTTTGCAGATGACATGATACTATACATAGATAATCCTAAAGATGCCACCAGAAAACTACTAGTGCTAATCAAAGAATTTGGTAAATTTTCAGGATACAAAATCAATGCACAGAAATCTCTTACATTCCTATACACTAACAATGAAGGAGCAGAAAGAGAAATTAAGGCAACAATCCCATTCACCATTTCAAGAAAAAGAATAAAATACCTAGGAATAAACTACCTAAGGAGGTAAAAGACCTGTACTCAGAAAACTAAAAGACACTGATGAAAGAAATCAAAGAAGACACAAACAGATGGAGAGATATACCATGTTCTTGGATGGGAAGAATCAATATTGTGAAAATGACTCTAGTACCCAAAGCAATCTACAGATTCAATGCAATCCTTATCAAATAACCAATGGCAGTTTTTACTGAACTGGAACAAAAAATCTTAAAATTTGTATGGAGACACAAAAGATCCTGAATTGCCAAAGAAATCTTGAGGGAAAAGAATGGAGCTGGAGGAATCAGACTCCCTGAGTTCAGACTATACTACAAAGCTACAGTAATCAAGACAATATGGTACTGGCACAAAAACAGAAATATAGATAAATGGAACAGGATAGAAAGCTCAGAGACAAACCCACGCACCTATGGTCAACTAATCTATGACAAAGGAAGCAAGGATATACAATGGAGAAAAGACAGTCTCTTCAATAAATGGTGCTGGGCGAACTGGACAGCTCCATGTAAAAGAATGAAATTAGAACACTCCCTAACACTATACACAAAAATAAACTCAAAATGGATTAAAACCCTAAATGTAAGAATGGACACTATAAAACTCTTAGAGGAAAAGATAGGAAGAACACTCTTAGACATAAATCACAGCAAGATCTTTCTTCACCCACCTCCTAGAGTAATGGAAATAAAAACAAAAATAAACAAATGAGACTTAATGAAACTTAAAAGTTTTGCACAGCAAAGGAAACTATAAACAAAATGAAAAGACATCCCTCAGAATTGGAGAAAATATCTGCAAAAAATTAACAGAGGATTAATTTTCAAACTATATAAACAGCTCATGCAGCTCAATATTAAAAAAAAAACAACAACAACCCAATTAAAAACTGGGCAGAATACCTAAACAGACATTTCTCCAAAGAAGACATACAGATGGCCAAGAGACACATGAAAAGCTGCTCAACATCATTAATTATTAAAGAAATGCAAATCAAAACTACAATGAGGTATCACCTCACACTGGTTAGAATGGGCATCTTCAGAAAATCTACAAACAACAAATTCTGGAGAGGGTGTGGAGAACCCTTTTGCACTGTTGGTGGGAATGTAAATTGATACAGCCCCTATGGAAAACAGTATGGAGGTTCCTTAAAAAACTAAAAATAGAGCTACCATATGACCCAGCAATCTCACTACTGGGCATATACCCAGAGAAAAACATAATTCAAAAAGACACATGCACCCCAATGTTCATTGCAGCACTATTTACAATAGCCAGGTCATGGAAGCAACCTAAATGCCCATCGACAGACGAATGGATAAAGAAGATGTGGTACATACATACAATGGAATATTACTCAGCCATTAAAAGAAACAAAATTGGGTCATTTATAGAGACGCGGTTGGACCTAGAGACTGTCATACAGAGCAAGTAAGTCAGAAAGAGAAAAGCAAATATCCTATATTAACACATGTATGTGGAATTTAGGTAAATGGTATGGATGAAGCAGTTTGCAACACAGAAATAGAGACACAGATGTAGAGAACAACCTTAATGACACCAAGGGGAGAAACCGGGGGCAAGGGATGGTGGTGGGATGAATTGCGAGGTTGGGATTGACAAATATACACTAATATGTATAAAATAGATAACTGATAAGAACCTGCTATATAAAAAATAATAATAAAATTAAAAAATCAACTATCAGAAAAAAAACAAAAAATTTAAAAAAGATAAAGAGAGAAGCCAATATGTGGTCTTAATTGGATCTTGATCTGAGACATAATCAGGGAGATTTGAATGTTGTCTGAATTCTACATTATAATCCCTATATTAAGGGATGGTTGTTAATATTCTTTGGTTGTGATGTGGTTTTCTGGTTAGGTGTTTTTCAATGTCTTTATCTTTTAGAGATATATATGAAAATATTTATGGATGATAAGATATAATGTCTGAACTTGTTTCAAAATATGATCAGAGGACTAGAGGGATGAGTGGAAGAATTGAGAATTGTCAGTAGTTCTTTTTTGGAGCTCAGTGAGGGTTCCATAGGAATTCACTATGCTAGTCTCTGCTTTTTTGTATATATTTGGAAGTTTTCATAACAAAGAAAAGTGTTTTTAATGAATGGAAAGGACCCAAAGATGAAGAAGAGTCTAAGCTCTTTGCCAAAGTCTTACTGTCATTTCCAAGAAAGCCTGTTTACTGAAAGTAACACTTTCTATATAAATTTCCCCAAGTAATTATCTTGACAGAATACTTCCGGTTGACACATCTTCTTTCCAAATGTTGTTGAGAATTTCTGAAACACAGGACAAGTGCTCCTTCCACAGGGTTACAATAAGAAGTTTAATTCACAGAAAATACTGTATAAACTCATATGAAACATTAAATCGATGTTTGACCTGTGTATTGTATTTGTTGCTGCTTGTGCAGTCTGAGCCTTTATAAACTTATTCACCTTAATTTCTATAATCTTAGCAGGGAGAGAGAGACCTTTCTCATCCTGACACCAAAGACAGAAACCATAACGACAGATTAGTTACACAAAGATGTAAAATTTAGAAGACTGGAACCAGTGTCTTTTCATAATGAAAGGCATTTGCCAGCCATGACAGCAAAACAGATTAATATTCTTAGTATTGAAAAAAAAAAAAAAAAAAAAAAAAAAAAACCTCTTCCCAAGTCAGTCTGTGAGGTGAAAAATAAAACTACCACTTCTATTTTAAAAATCAGCAAAAATTTTGGACAGATGATTCCCGGAAGTAAAGGAACTAATGTACGACTGCCAGGTACAATATAGGATACCCAATTAAATTTGAATTTCAGATAAATAACAAATAATTTGGGCCATAATTATGCTAAAACATTATTTGTTGTTTATCTAAACTCCAATTTATGCAATTTACAATTTAGGCAATCCTACATTAGTATTTTCATTTGCCAACTCTGGCAACTCTAACTAATGAATTTGAGAAAATGATTAGCTTCAGCTCTAATTATCAAGGGAGAGCAAGTACAGCAAGAAGAGCAGAGGCCCCACCAGGCAGGAGTGGAAGAAAAACACTGTACCTGCACCCACCTGGCCCATCTGGAGCTCAGGGGAGGAGGCGTGACCTCAGGGCCTCACAAGGGCAGGAGGGAGGTGGCCAGCACAGAGGCAATGGGGGTCACAAGTTTAGTTGAACAGCCCTGAGCATGGTCTTCAGGGGAAAGGAAAAATATGATCAGCAGCTTGGAGCAGAGGACCCCGTGCAGAAGCAACACTTTTATTATTTGCTCTTAAAACTTTGTTGTGATCTATCCAAATGCATTTTTATCTTTTATGGAAAATTTTATGATATACTATGTAATACATACAAAAAGGAATTTAAATATCCATGTACTCACCTTCCACTTTAAAAACATAAAACATTACCAACCAATGTTTCTCTCCCTCCTGCCCTCACAGCCTAGGTAACTACTATAACCTGAGCTTAAGAATCATCATTGCCTTTAATTTTCACATCTTTTACATATGTTTGCACCCCTAAATAAAATACATAGTATAGTTTTCACATGCTTTCAACTTTCATGTAAATAACAGCATAACGTATGTATTCTACAATTTGCCTTTTTTCACCCCACATTTTGATTTTGAAATTGATCCATAATAATGAGTGATGCTTTATATTAGTCAGTTTCAGCACTGTGTAATATTCCATTATTTGGATATACCAAAATTTCCATTTCTAGTCCCTGTTGATGGACAGCTGGTTTACAGTTTTTGCTACTACCAAAAATTACTGCTGTGAACATCCTTAAACATGTCTCTTAGTATACATTTCAGTGCACTTCTCTAGGGTATATGCCAGAGTGGAATTACAAGCTCAAAGAGTGTTTACAGCTTCATCTGTAATTCTACAAAGTGATTGTACTAATTTATATTCCCGCCAGCATCAATAAATACATTTTTTACAGTTAAAAAAAAAAACATCACCACATAGATTCATCCTGATGTTGTATTTTACACACACACACACACACACACACACACACACACACACACACACACAGAGACACACACACACACAAAAGATGACTGAAAGGATGCCATTATCTTGAGTGTTAGGATAATGAGTAATATTTATTTTTCTGCATTTCCAAATTTTGTATAATAAATATATACAACTTGCATAATCAGTAAAAAGGGATTAAAATAAGTGATATTCTGTTTGTTTTCAATTTCCTTCACTGCTATGTGGAGTAATTTGCTGAAGTTACTTAAGAATTTGGTGTAGTTTGCAAATTTTGAACATATTTCATCATCTTAGTGAGTCCACAAGTACCATTTACTTGATGAAAATGAGTAACATTCAGGTAAAGAAGTTGGGACATGTGATTAGAAAATTATGTGAACATGTATATAATATGAGATGTTATTTTTTTCAGGTAGTTTATGAATCCACTGGATAACCTAGACTATATCAACAACAATAGAGGGATAATTATTCCAAACAAATATGCATTCCTTTTTATGTAGTCCTTTCTGTGTTTCTCACTATATACAGTTTTTTCATTAAAAATTATTTTCGAATTAAATATTTTATTAAATTCTAATGCTCATTTCTCAAGTAAGATCTAAAATTTTAGCCCCCCACATTGGTAGAGATGGGTATTTAATTGAATTCAAGAACACATATTAGAATTTTGATTTCACAGTAGCAGAACTCTTCTCTGTCTTGTTTATAGTTGTACTCCAGTACCTGAAGTAGCATCAATCACATAGTAAGTATTCAGTGAATATTTGTGGAATTAATGTATTAGTGAAAATCACTGTCTACAATGAACCAGGCACTGAACACACAAAGAGGAACAAGTCAGGGCCCAAGCCTTCAGGAACTCACTCTGGGGAAGAACAAAACTGGAATACATAATTAAACAAATTAAAATATGGTCCAAACTTCCATGAAAACAAAGTGTTAAAAAAAATTTTAAACTGTGTTTATAAGGCAATAATTATAAATGTATGCATCACATTTTTTCAATCATTTATAAAGATAATACTGAAAAATTTTAGTGTACTGAAATGTTATTTAATTAAACTTGAAAATTCCTTTTACTACTGCTATCAGTACATTTTATTGAATTATATTATTAGTATTGTAATTAAGTATGTTAAATTATTGATCTGGATTAAACAGAATTTGTGAATAAATTCGGATAATTTCATATACAGATAAAAGCATGAAAGAAAATGTTACCCAGGGGCTAGAACTCTGAGAATTAAAAAAAAAAAAAAAAAAAACTTTAGGACATCCAAAGATACATTTATAAGTCTTGAAACTTCAATGGTATAAAATGATTTTTTTGTTCTTCCAAATTTCTTTGTGGAAAATGACTTTTACCTTTTTATTTATTTATTTATTTATTTATTTATTTATTTATTTATTATTGGAGTATAGTTGATTGACAATGTTTTGTTAGTTTCTGCAGTACAGCAAAGTGAATCAGTTATACATATACATATATCCACTCTTTTTTAGATTCTTTTCCCATATAGGTCACTGCAGAGTATTGAGAAGAGTTCCCTGTGCTATACAGTAGGTCCTTATTAGTTATCTATTTTATATATAGTAGTGTGTATCTGGCAATTCCAGTCTCCCCATTTACCCCCCGCCCCTTTCACCTCATGTAACCATAAATTTGTTTTCTACATCTGTGACTCTGTCTAAAGATGTTTTTATTTTATTTTATTTTATTTTATTTTTTTAACATCTTTATTGGGGTATAATTGCTTTACAATGGTGTGTTAGCTTCTGCTTTATAACAAAGTGAATCAGCCATACATATACATATATCCCCATATCTCCTCCCTCTTGTGTCCCCTTCCCACCCTCCGTATCCCACCCCTCTAGGTGGTCACAAAGCACTGAACTGATCTCCCCGTGCTATGTGGCTGCTTCCCACTAGCTATCTATTTTACATTTGGTAGTGTATATATACCAATGCCACTCTCTCACTTCGTCCCAGCTTACCCTTCCCCCTCCCCATGTCATACAGAGTGAAGTAAGTCAGAAAGAGAAAAACAAATACTGTATGCTAACACATATATATGGAATCTAAAAAAACAACAAAAAACAAAATCAAATGGTTCTGAAGAATCTAGGAGCGGGACAGGAATAAAGACACAGATGTAGAGAATGGACTTGAGGACTTTTACCTTTTAAGTGAAGAAGTCACTAATGGTAAAAGAAATTGGCTCAAGTATTGTGCAGATGATGGACGTGTGTGTGTAAATGTATGAAAACTTCTATTTGGGCTTCTATGTTGAACCACACAGGGCAAATAGGTTATTTTTCTTTTAAATTCCATTCTCTCTTTTTCTATAAGAAAGCTGTTTCTGTCATTGCATAATCACTCTGACCATCTTACAACAATAGATGAAACTAGAGTGAAGTCAGCTAAGACAGTTTTCCCCACGAAAGTGCCCTATAGCTTGAAAGGAAGAAGCAGATAGAGGCCTCATTCTCTTGTCTACAAACCATATAGACACAGTTGGCACAAAATAACAATAATGTCGGCATCTCTGAAAAACACGTATATTATTTTAAGAAAACTTAATTATAAGAGAACTCTTGAATACACACTTTTGTGTTAATTTAGATGTAGGATGTAAGAATTAGCATACCTGTCAGCACCACAGATTCACAATTAAGCATGTTTAAGAATTTGCTGACTAACAATATTAAATGCCTAGAAAACATCTTAACGTTACATATTTGAAAAAACTTTCCTTCTATCAAACCTTGAGTAACTATAAGCTTTTCATCTCAATAAAACTTTAAGGAATTTCTTTAATTTACTCATATCAGCCGATGGAAAATTAGCAGCATATCTGGTTTCTGACCTCTTTCATTTGCTGCTCTTTACTATTGGAGAAATTTGATGGATGTCAGAGAGGAAAATTAGGTTCTTTGGCTAAGAGCTCTATTCCAACAAGTGTAATGCACTCCTGACATTTACAAAGACACCACAGAATTCTCTCTATACAGCTCCTTACACAGCCCTGTCAGTCATGCAAATGTAATAGAAGCCAAATAGATTAAACTTTGAAATAATAAAATAAAAGTATTGAAAGTAAAGTGTCCATATTGGCTTTTTTACACACAAGAGTGGGAAATTACTAGAAACTTTGCAAAATATCATATTTGAGTCTTTCCTTCCAGCCTTAAAAGGAGACTTTTAAAGAGCTTTTAAAACACATCCACCCCAATATTCTCACTTTAATCAGCAGAAGCCACCTAGAGGAAGAATGGTCTGTTTAGCAGTCAGCTTTACTGTGTCATTAGGAATTGCTGTGCTAAAAAACATTTTCAATAATTGCTGCTACATTTTAAGAATTTGCACATCGTTAAATTTAAAGAATTAATATAGCTACCACTCCCAAAGAATATATAAATGTTCAGCTTTTCTAACTAAATTCTAGAGTATTACCTAGCATAGTTTCTTATTGAATGAACTGTCCTTTTGGACTGAATCAGACACTTTAGTAAGCTAATGTTTGTGGAACCAATGGAAACACAGATACAGCTGGCTTTAACCATTTCTTGTTAGATAATGTGAGGATCTAGAAAATTACTTAAAAATTAAGGAAAGTAACCATCTCTAATTTCTGTGAAAAATCTATTTTTAAAGCTCAGAATTGGGGCTTCCCTGGTGGCACAGTGGTTAAGAGTCCGCCTGCCAATGCAGGAGACACGGGTTCGAACCCTGGTCCAGGAGGATCCGACATGCCGTGGAGCAGCTAAGCCCGTGTGCCACAACTACTGAGCCTATACTCTAGAGCCTATGAGCCACAACTGCTGAAGTCCGCGCCTGGAGCCCATGCTACGAGACGGGAGAGGCCACCACAGTGAGAGGCTCGCACATCACAGCAAAGAGTTGCCCCCACTCACCGCAACTGGAGAAAGCAACCCCGCACACAGCAATGAAGACTCAATGCAGCTAAAAATAAATAAAATTAAATTTAAAAAAAAACCCTCAGAATTAACTTTCAGCTTAATATTTTGGAATGAGTGTATGCCTCCACCCCTAACGTACCATTGAATTGATCCAAAACATACCAAAAGAAATATATGAAATCATAGAGGGCCAGGAAGAAAAAAAACAGTAAGCCAGAAAGTTGATGACTTTCTAAAAGATAGAAAGCAGATGGGGAAAATTCGAGTCAACGTGGAAGTATATGATATTATGCAGTATAATGAGAAAGTTATCATTTCCACCACAGATGCATAAAATACTATCTAGGTACAATATACTTTAAAACAAATATAAAAATGTATATAACCAAGGGTGTAAATGAAAACAAAAAATCCTCAGGGAACCAAAAATGAAGAGGACACTCAAATGTAGACTGGTGAGGAGGTGGTAAAGCTAAAATAATCCAAGGAGAAAAGGACCCTGCATGAAACAGGGGATCTTGAAGGATTCTGCTTATCTGGTGGAAAAAGAGTCTGTCATAGGTAGCCAGAACACCAAGTTTATCCCAGGCTTGGTTGTAGGGCTCAAATTTATTCCATCTGCATGGTGAGGTAATTTTAGGCCAAAAAGTTAACATAGAAAGTAGTCCAAAACGGGGAAATTATAGAGCCACCCTAGAGGCAAAAGTGGAGCAATGCTATAGAGAAGCATCTTCTACTCACATGATGCTGGTCTCTTATGGAAAGCGACATCTGCTGAAGATGAATTTGCCATAAAAGGAAATCATAAACACCAGAAAGAATGAGCCACCATGAGGGAAATCCAGCAGACACAAGTAATGGAATAATTTGTCTCTAAAAATGAAAACTAGTTGAACAATCAAAATTCAACTTTAAAATAAGCTTAGTTAAAAATATTGGAAGCAGTTTAAAAATAAAGTGAAAATAAAATGGTAGAAAGGCAGACACTGGGTAAAATATCTTGGAGAAAATTTAAACAAGTCATGGTCCTGTTTGTGAAGAGGATTTATATATTATCTCTAGCTTTTTTAGAAAATATAAAGTTATATTTTATGTTAGAATATTTATGTTCACTAAAATGTGATAGAGTATCCAATTTTTAAGCTAGTAAAAAATATATAAATAATATATTTATCAATCCAATAAAAGGTAGTAAACAATAAATACAATAAAATAAACTGTTGAAATTATCTCTGGGAAGTGGGACTAGAAATGTGTAGGAAGGTATTTTTATTTTACTACCTTTGCCGTAGTTTCAAACTTCATTACTGTTGTTTCGAGCTGCACGTATTACTTTTTTAGGACATTAAAATTTTAATTAAAAAAAAAAGCCCTTAGTAACAACAGGAAAGAAATGCATAAGCATTTTGTCATGGCTTTTCTTGGTGAAAGGAATTATGGCTTTTTAAAAAATGTTTTTCTGTGCATTGAGTTTATAATCAGAAAATTAAATAAATCCTTTTTCTTGATCAGGCCTGATTGGTCTATGCAGAAATATCACTTCTATTTTTAAGCTATATGGATCTTAGGGCCAGCATCTCTAAATCTCTCATAATGCTCCCTGAGCTGCATTTTCATATCTTATTGTGATTTACACCTCCAAATTTAATTGTCTACTAAATACCCAATATAATTGAATAGATGATTGTAATATTCATTCTTTTCATTGTTTTCTATTATTTTTCCCACTTGATCCCAAAGCTTATAGACAAATGTTATAGTAGTGATACTAACATAAAAACAATTAAACAACTAATACAAAGAGTACTTATTAATTTCAAGGCTTTCTTCCAAGGTGTTTTCACATATTAACCTATTTAATCCTCTTGCTAGTACTTTGAAGTCAGTACTATTATTCTCTCCATTAGGGATGGGGAAACTGAGCTAAAGAGAGGCTAAGTAACTCACTTAAGGCAACAAAGCTATTCTGTACTGGATGTAGAGAAGAGCAGGTATATAACTGATGGGTGGCACTTCAGCTCAAGTGGCCTGCCTTCAGAATCCTGCTTATCACTTTATAGCCATGCAGAGAATGGAACTTAATGGAACATGTTTTACCAGTAAGATCATTCATTTTTTACTTCATAGGATACATGATTCTTTTATTGCTTCTTTCAAAAATATCAATACCTAAGTAATTTCATTCGTTTATTCATTTAATTGGAAACCAATTATGTGTAAGTTTTATACCCGCTCTACCACCATAAAATATTTGAGAGTGCTAATTTTGATTCATGCTACTAGGACTCAAATTCACTGTAATTACCTTAGGATTCATTGCAGGATAGTTAAGTAAGCCATAGACTTCATCATGAAAGACTAATAGGAGATCAAAAGAATGCCCAATGACTCTGGGTTTTTTTTCTTTTTTTCTTTTTTTCTCTAGTATGCCCTGTGTTATGCCTTTACTATAACAAGTATTTAATACTAGAATACATAGTGCACATGAAATCAATTTTAACTAAAATAGCTCTTGTCAATATGAATGAGAATAATTTAGTTTCTAATTTTCTAATGAAATTTCCACTTAAAAGAATTTTCCCCAACTGAAAGATTTTTACTTAAAGTTCCTTAAAGAGATTTCTATTCCTCATTTATTCTGCAGCAACAAGGAAGAAAGAAAAACATGATGGTGGTGGAATACAAAAACAAAGCAAAAAACCCTCTGTTTTCAATGAAAAATGTGAGTAGGGGTTACCCCAAAACACAAACTCTGACGCACATTTCCATCACTGCCAAAGTCCAAAGAAACATCTACCTAAGGGGGTATGCATCAGGGAAAAGTGACATTTACTTTCTCCTTCTCTTACTTTTAGGAGAATGCAGTTTGCCCCCAAACCTGCTAGCTTATACACCCTGCCCACACACGTGAACAGCGCCCCCCCACTGTCAGCATCCCCACCACAGTGATACATGGTTCTACAATTTGTTACAATTGGTGAACCTATATTGTTACATTACCATCACCCCAAACCCACAGTTCATATTAGGGTTCATTCTTGGTGTTGTACATTCTGTGGGTTATGACAAATATATAATGACATGTATCTACTATTATAGTATCATAGAAAATTGTTTCAGTGCCCTAAAAATCATCTGTGTTCTGCTTATTCATATTTCATGCATATATTTTGAAAGGAAAAGCAGATCGTGGGGTGGGGGGAACAAAGGGAAATGCAGTTAAAAAACATAAATCTCAAGAAGAATCAGCCCCAGCTTGGGGAAAGTGCTTAGACAGTTACTCTTACATAGATTTAATATCTTCTGCATATATTTTTAAAAAGAAAATCAAAGTGAACTGAAAAAGTATAAAATTAAAAATAATTTGGATAATATGATAGATATTGGAGACAGACAAATGAGATCCAACATGCCCATAATTGGTGATCCTGAAGAAAAGAAGCAGTATAAAAACAATCTCCCCATTCTCTGGGAAAAAATTAAATACATAGTGTAACAACAAAAAATTTGGAAATAAAAGAACCTCAAATCAATGGAGTTCACCATATTCAAGCAAAGTTGATGAAGACCGACCAACTTCAGAACATATTCTGGCAAACACAAACAGACAAACAAGAATCATGTGGACATCCATCACAATAAAAAGCAAGTTATATACAAGGATGAAAATTTCAAACATATCTAAAAACCACTGGGCAGCACCATTTAATATGGGAAGTGTTCTCAGCTTTGTTTATAAATATTTACAAATTTCTGAAGGAAAAAATAAGTTTGATTCAACAAAGATAACTTATCTTTCATGTATAAGGCAAATGGAAGAAACAGTCTATCTAAGCACAGAGAAAATACAGCATCTATGACAGTTTCTTTGGTGGAGGGGTACTACTTAACAGTGACCTCCAACAACCTGAGAAATAATTCAAAATAAAGAATACAGAAATGGTGAATTGAGCAATTGGTAAGGACTGAATCCGTTCAAATTTGAAATAAGTCCAAACCAAGACTGTAGGAATTAAGCCAGGATGTAAATACTGTAAATCTCAGTAATGTAAAACTGATAATATAATTAAAATTCAGGTGGTATGTGTATGGGAGATAATCATAAAGTACATGTGCTAATTTCTTTATCACAACAAGGACTTATAAGAGATTGTTTAATAAACATGCATTTTAAAAATGAGTTGAAACTATTAACATTTTCATAATTGTTGTTCTTAACTCTAAGATAATTTTTCTGGAACTAATCTCTGTTGCAAAGAAATGAATACCCAAAATTTAGTCATTTCTTCAGTTTCATACCAACTCCTTTTTTTTCTGCTTAATCCAAATCTAAAATTAAATTCAGTACCTTTTTTAAAGAGTAGGGTAAAATCATATCCTTTTAAAAATATCTATCTATGGATCTATCTATCAATCATCGATCATGTTATTTAAATACTTCTTATTTGTAAAAACAAAATTAAATATGTACGGTAAGAAATTGTTCTTACCAAAGTCTTTCTCTTTCTCATTTAGGCATCGGCATTGGATCTCTCCAATGACAGTCTTTAAATTTCATGGTTGTTATTTATGAGTGTTGAGATTTCTTTTTCAAACTTTTATGTTTGAGTTATTTTTAATGAGTATAGCTTATGCTACTGCATTCTAAATAACATAATGTTAAATACATAAATGAGTAATTTCATAACCTTCCTCCACTAAAATAATTTAAGAGGTACAAATTTACTTTTGTACTACTGAGTACTTTATTTGTCAGAAAAAATGAAGTATGCAAGCAATATACCTCACATGCTTTTTACAAGATAATTAATTTGTTTTGTCTAAGTTTGGACCAAATATGTAATAATTTTCTAAATGGCAATGTAAATTCTTTTTCATTATGGAAAGTTACATGGAGAATTAAAAAAAAAAACTATTCTGGTACTTCACTAGAAATGTTCAAAGAATTAATGCACAGTAGTTGATGGGCTTTTTTTTTTGCTAAGACGTGATAAGTTATGCATTTATATAACCTCATATAAGGCCTTATATAAAAGTTTGCAGATTTATATGTTTGAAATCTTTGGACTGCATAGCCATGTTGTTGCTTTAAAAAAAAATCACTGAAGCATCAAAGATAAAATGACTCTGTATTTCTGTTTGTTATACAAATCTCGTCAGTATTTTTGTATGTATCTGTTTGTTTTGTGAATTTGTGTAGGTTTACACATGTGTAAAAGAAGGGAGGTTCAAGGCAGAGTGTGCTTAAATGTCTCTTTTTTTTAATAAAATACGATGCACATAAATTGGTAGTCTTTAAAAACAATAATCAAAAAAAAGATGATAAACCCATGAGGCAAACGAAAATTGTTCAAAACAAGCAATTCAGTATTCAACATATGGCTTATTTTTTTTATAAGACCTTTGAAAAACATTGCCACTTTAGATAAGCTTATGAATACCTCATTTTCCGAATTGATTCTGTGTAATTCTACTGTTCTCCCTACTTTTTCCTCTTCTATTTAGTCATTCTGTGAATGTTTCTCAGAGGACATAGTCAGGATGCTGATTATTTAAACATAAGTAGTTTACAATTGGAGAAGCAAGACTATGAATTCCAATTTCCCCCCAAACCCCCAATGTTGACAATATTCCATTAACATAATGGGTTATATGTGGCTAATCTCAGAGCTCTTAAAAGTTTTATTCCCAAGTCATCAACTTTTGAAACTTTCCATAAAGTATTATACATACCTTAATACTGACAAGCTTAACTATTATGAATGGAAACTCCAGAAGCTATTATCTAGAAGCTACATAAGAGGCAAAATACCAGATAAATTTGGTGAGCTCATGTGACCTCCAGTCTTGCTTTGCTCCCCTAACTAAAACCCTCCCCCAGGAAACTTGTTATAAACATTCCTTTAAATCATCCGTTGGACACTGTAAACCCCACCCCTTTACCCTTTGATGAAAAAAATTTAGCAATAACATTTTCCCATTTGCCATTACAGAAAGGGCGTGAAGCCATCTGAAAGTACCAGAATTAGCACTGTCATCCCATCTTGCCCATTAGTTTTACTGCAGCAAAGACTAGTGAAACGCTGAAAAATATACCTGTAGTCTCTTTCCCTGGTTTGATCCTAAGCTCCTCCGAATACAGATTCAATACATTTTCTTCCACAGGAATAAATGTATTTTAAGCATCAGCATCATAGAAACACAGCATAAATAAAGCAGAGACTTCTCCCCCAACCCCAGATTTTACCTGTTATGCTAATACAAAGACATTGAAAGGAAGAAAAGCTGCAGCTTGCCCAGCAATATTCTCATTGCAGCAGACATCAGAATTTTGTACTTACAGATCTTACCAGGGAAATGTCTCGGGATCTGTACAATTTTTCTGCAGAACTCTGTTTCAAGCTCTCAGCCAGGCATGCTGTGCATCCAGGCAGAACCAAGCCGTATGGAATGTCTATGCAGCTGGGAGGTAATGGGACTCTTTTTCCCAGCTGGGACCGCAAGCCTTTTATCCACTGAGTACTGCGTGGCTCTTCTCTGGTCTTAAGCATAAAACACGCTCCTCTCCTGCTGCATTACTGACGGAACCTAGACAATTAGTTCTTGAGGCACATGTGCAAATCTCCCGTTTGGAATATTCAAAAGGAAAATTCTCCGTACATTGAAAAGCCAGTTCTATCTTCATCGTCCTTCACAGAATCAGAGAATGCTGAGAGCAGCTGCCATTCCAGTGGCATGAAAGATTAAATTCACCCTCCCCTTTTTTTGACTAGAGATAGTCACTCCTGTTGGGTCATCAGAAAATCTCTCTTATTGAAAACTGGGTCAGGCTAACTACTTATTAGGTTTCCAACAGGAAAAGAAGTAAATTTTTTTCTTCCTCTTGTTTCACTGCATTGTCATTTGCAAGCAAAGATTAAGCTGGTCAAGTGTCTGCCCTAATTTAGCCTATATTCAAACGTAAGCTTTCTTATAGCTTTCATGCCTATAGCTCCTGCGACTCGTTAGGGTGAAGAGAAAAGGGAAATAAAACCCAAGGATCTTATGCACTGTCACTGAATCCTTTCTAAACCATATTTTTAAAATATGTGCATGAGGCTTCTAAAAGACAGGTAAACACATAAAGAAACTAAAGGCTAAAAGAGTATAGCTGCTCTCTCAGGTTACATATGTATAGTCTCCTGAGGCCGAGAGCCACTGTATATGTGTTTGCAAAACAACTCTGTAAGGAAAAGAATGCTGTTTGTGTTTCACATCCAGCCCTTCAACTAAACTTTTTAATATGTTTGAGTTTTGGTATTGCTTTTGAAGGGAGTAACAGCTTGTTGAATAAAAGCTAAGAAATAAGAAGACCACCTGCATGCAGAGATGCCAACAGATACACACATGGCTACAACATGAGAGCAGAAAAACTGCTTGAACTTATTTTCATGTTGTAATAAAAAGAAATTGCACTTTTTACATCTTAGAGTAAATAGATACTGGGAAGATGAAATCCACAAATCAAATATGGTATCTTTCAGACTCAGTTTTCTTTTATCTGATGAGCCAGAAGGTTTCTATGACTGCGTGTTATGACTACATTCTATGGATTTCTATGATTACATTCTTCTGTAAATATGTCAGTCACATACCTCATTTCTACACAGGGTCTAACAAACATTATAGGAGGGTTTAGAGAGGAGTTAATGCTTCATAATACTAGGTAAACTCAAAATGGTCTGTACTATTCTTTTAATTCATGGGGAGGCAAATTGGAAGAATTATTTTATAGGGATATTTGTCTTAGTTGAACTGCAAAACTTTTTAAGTTAAAGGCATCTCTCTTTTTTGAAATCAAAATGTTGTTTATTTATAAAAATTCCAACATGCTGAATTTTTCTGAGGATGTATGAGAAAAAAAGTCATAATGTAGTAAGTTTTTCCATGAAGAGGAATTCATTTAGTTTAAAGGACACCCCTTGACTCAAATCTCTAATGCTTCTGCCCCACATTCAAAGACCATGCTCCTTCCTCAGGCCAGGTCCTCCACTGTGCTCTAGTTACTGTGCTGTCTTACATATTCAAACAATGTTCCAGCTACTTGTCCCCCTTTTCAGAATCACCAGTTCTGTCTTTTTTAAAGCACCTTGAATGAATTGTCTATACTCATGGTCTTCAAATCATCCTTTTCCTTTCTCCCTTGAATCCAATTTAATTGGCTTTTTCTCCCCACTGTTCCCTGTCTCACTAGCTGTTCCTGCTCAAAAACTTTTGCTGGTATCTTCTCATCTTCCAAATCTTTAATCACTGGCAGCCTCAAAGTTTTAAATTAAAGTCTGTACACTAAAAACTATAAAGGAGTACTGAGAGAAATCAAATAAGACCTAAATAAGTAAAGAAATAATACCATGTTCATGGACTAGAAAACAATATTTTTAAGAGGTCAATTGTCTACAAATAGATCTTTAGATTTGAAATAATTCTAATCAAAATCTCAGCTAGTTTTCTTGTGGCAGTTGTCAAGTGATGATAAAATTTCTATAGAATGAAAATAGCTAAGAAAAGTAAAATCAAAATGATAAAGAACAAAATTGGGGAAATTATACTCTGATTTTACCACTTACTACTACCCTAAAGTGATCAAAGCAGTGTAGTATTGGCAGGATAGTTCAACAGAACATAATAGAGTGTCTAAAAATAGAACCACACTTATATGATCAATTGATTTTAGACAAAGGTGCCAAGATAATTCAATGATGAAAGCATCATATTTCAATAAATGGTGTTTAAACAAATGGATATTTATTTGGGATAAATTAACTTTGACCCACCATACATACACATGCAAAAAAAGGATCACAAACCTAAAAGTAAAATTTGAAATGGATCACAGACCTAAAAATAAAACTTTAAAACTTCTAAAAGAAAATATACAAGTTATTGGGCTAGGCAAAGATTTCTTAAGACATACATACATATGTATACACAATAACACAAAGCATAGCGAAAAATAGAAATATTGGGCTTTGTCAAAGTGGAAAATGATCTTTTAAATATATCATTAAGGAATTTTTACAACTCAATAACAAGAAGACAACCAACTAAAAAAAATTTTTAAATATATAAATGGACAATTCACCAAAGATATGTGAATAACATTTAAGCACATAAAAAAAGGTGCTCAATATCATTATTCATCAGGAAAATGAAAATTAAAACTGCAGTGAAATACCACTGCACACCTATTAGAAAGACTAAAATTAAGAACACTGAAAATTTTTGAGCATGTGAGACAACTGGAATTCTTACTCCTGGCTGCTTAGAGTGTAAAGTGTTAAAACTACTTTGAAAAACAATTTGGTAGTTTCTTAAAATACTATTACCAGGAAACTCCACTCCTGTGTATTTTCCCAAAAGAAAAGAAAGCGTATGTCTACACAAAGTTTTGCAGTGAAGATTCAGAGCAGTTTTTTCCTAATAGCCAAAAGTTGGAAACTACACAAATGTCCATCAGAAGATTAAGGGATTAAACAATTGTGCTACTCTTTCATAAACATAATATTAGTTAGCACTAAAAAGACAAAAATTACTGATACTCATTACTTAGATTAATCTAGAAAATAATATGCTAACAGAAAGATATTTTTTAAAAAGGCATGGCAGTTTTATACTGACAGAAAACAAAAAATGGTTGCTTAAGGCTGAGGTGGGAGAAGATTAATTGCAGCTGGGCATCGGGATATTTTAAAGTGCTGAAAATATTGGTTTTGATTGTGATAGTGGTTACCTGGTATGTACATTTGACAAATGTTTTCATACTCTACAAGTGGGTATATTTTATTTCATGTAAAGTATATCTTATAAAGTTGGGTTTTAATAAATTAAATGATGATGATGGTAGTAGTAGTTTTTCTTACAGGTTTTGGAAAGATAATTATTGACAAGCCTATCATTCTGACCAAATATTATTGTTTTTGCTATTATTGTTATTACTGATTTTAGTGGACAATGAAAATTGTCCTCTACAATCTCTATGATTGTTAGTCCTTTCAATCCATTTTGATCTACCTGTGTCAATTTGGTTCATTTTTGTTTTTCTAGGGGACAATGATGATGACGGTGATGATGGTGATATTGAGAGGTAAACTTTTATAGCTCAAAATATGTGCCAGGTAGTGTTTTAAGTATTTTATATTATTTATTTAATCCTCACAATAACCTGATTAGTGTTATTACTTTCCATGTGTAACAAACAAGGAAACTGAAGCACATAGAGGTTAACTAAATTGTGTAAGAGCATCTAGGCAGTAAATAGTGTAAAGGAGGGATCAAACCCAGGCAGTCTGGCTCAAGAATTCAATATTAATATTGATTTTATTATTCAAATCTTTATATTCCTTTTTACATTTTGTCTACTTGACATGTCAAATTCTGTGAAAAGCATATTAAATTTCTCCCACAAAGATTTTTTAAATCAAATAATCCTTAGTTTTTAAGAAGCTTTTGCACTACATATTCTCCTGCTAGATTGCTTAATAGATAAATGTTATGTGTGTGTGTGTGTGCGTGTGTGTGTGTGTACATATATATCACTATGTATCTCACTATAGTGAGATATATATACTATATATAGTATCTATCTATTCTCTACCTACCTATACAGTGAATTGCAGCTTTATGAGCGTATATGTATGTATATATACATATGATTGCATCTTTATGATATTATAACATCTTTAGGAATCCTTTTAAACTTGTTTACATCTCTTGGACTTGAATTCTATTTGGCATCCCTACTTTCTGGTTTGCATTTTCCTATATACACTTGCACATTAACAAAATTTTTTGCCACTTGGTTTTAGCTGTCTTTCTCATAATCATCATAAGGTTGGGCTTTCTTTTTTTTAATTGGAGTATAGTTGCTTTACAATATTGTGTTAGTTTCTGCTGTACAACGAAGCGAATCAGCTATATGTATACATATATCCCCTCCCTCTTGGACCTCCCTCCCTCCCTCCCGCACCCTACCCAACTAGGTCACCACAGAGCACCGAGCTGAGCTCCCTGTGCTACACAGCATGTTCCCACTAGCTATCTATTTCACACATGGTAGTGTATATATGTCAATCCCAATCTCCCAATTCATCCCAGCCCCCCTTCCCCTCCCCATGTCCACATGTCCATTCTCTACATCTGTGTCCTTATTCCTGCCCTGCAAATAGGTTTATCTGTACCATTTTTCTAGATTCCACATATGTTCATTGCAGCAGTACTCACAATAGCCAGGACATGGAAGCAACCTAAATATCCACTGACAGATGAATGCATAAAGAAGATGTGACACATATATACAATGGAATATTACTCAGCCATAAAAAGGAATGAAATTGGGTCATTTGTAGAGACGTGGATGGACCTAGAGTCTGTCATACAGAGTGAAGTAAGTCAGAGAAAAACAAATATCATATATTAACACACATATGTGGAATGTAGTTGGGCTTTTTTAACCCAATGTGGCTCTGCTTTGTGATAGGGTAGCTTAGTGCATTTGCATTTAGTGTGGTATCTGGCATTCGTATTGGAATCTCTTTCTTTCTTCTCAGTCTGGCTGAGGCATGGAGTTGGGAGTCTTTCTGTGTGCAGATATTTGCCACGCGCCCACATGGTCTGGGAGACATTGAGACCTACATTTCACGTTCTACCCAGCTCAGTAGGACAGCCTCATTCGACAGGACCCCCGACATTAGGCACAGGCTGATGGGTGTAATGCATGTCTCAATTCTGCCACAGAATTCCTTCAGCAGTTAAGTCAACTTCAGGGAACTATGAGACGGGGCTGTTTTTCCCCTCACAGCCTCAGGGAGCATTTCCCTTCATGCTGCTATTTCCTCTTCTCTCTTGGTACCAAAGGAAAACAAACAAACAAACAAAAACAACAAAAAACACAGTGTTCGTCTTCATCCCAACACTTCCCAGCAGAATACATAGGCTCCTCTCACCTGCCGACTCTTGAAGTGGGTCCCCCAAATTTTATAAGCTTCAAGCCCCACAAAATCTTGATCTATTTCTTCCTCTTGAAAACATGCCTATTAACTATAAATGATATATAGTTGCCTTATTGTGAAGAAACCTCTAATGACATTCTTTCTCTAAAGGAATTAAAAGGAAGTTTACTTTATTGAACTAATGCAATTATTTAAAGATATATGATATGCCAACATAGAGGTGTTGTTTTCTTGATGTTATTGTTTTGTTTCCTTTATTTTCTATTCAGATACTTTGGTATGCACAACTGTTCTAAATAACCCTTGTTGGGGCTTCCCTGGTGGCGCAGTGGTTGGGAGTCTGCCTGCCAATGCAGGGGACGCGGGTTCGTGCCCCGGTCCGGGAGGATTCCGCGTGTCGCGGAGCGGCTGGGCCCGTGGGCCATGGCTGCTGAGCCTGCGCGTCCGGATCCTGTGCTCCGCGGCGGGAGGGGCCACAGCAGTGAGAGGCCCGCGTGCCACAAAAAAAAAAAAAAAAAAAAAAAATTAAATAACCCTTGTTTACAAATGTGTATATTTAATGAGATATTTTCCCCTGCCCATGATAGCCATTTCTCCTAATATTACCAAAATGTAAACAATTTTTTATAATTTCCTGAGGGCTTCCCATGGGCCAGACGCTAACTCTAAAATCTTGCTTAACCCTTACGACGACCCTATGATGTAGTTTCTATCACCTTTGCTATACTGGCACCTGAGATTTGGAAAGATTAAACAGCATGCCAAGATCATACAAATTGTAAAAGGCCATACAGGAATTTGAACACAGGTCCATTACCCTCAACATCTGTCTCCTGAACCTCTCTGCTAGGAGCTCTTTGCTGTATACAATGGCATATCTAATGGAAGGCAAAAATAACTGCTATAATTTTTATGCTTATTTCACTCTTAAAGACATAAAATAAAAGGTTTCTCTTGAACACAATTGTTTAAGCTATGACTGCACAGACTTTGACAATTAACTAGATAATTAAGCCCTATATTATTTATAGAACAGCTGATTTCTCATGAAAATAGTATGAATCTAAATATTTGGCTCAACTCTCCACAGTGCTTTGAAAAGGATAGAAGTATTAAATGGTCCCAAGAAATGTAAACTATAATTTTTCCCTTACCATTTTCTTTTCCTTTTTCGTGAGAGAGAGGTGGGGATTAGAGTGCTATGAAGGGAAGTTCAGTACACATATCACATTTACTTTCCCTCAGAAAAGAGCACATTGAAGGAAGGATGATAACAGTTTTCTTAGTCTTTTGCCCCAACACAAAATTGTTTTTTCACTTTATACCATGTATGTATAATTTTACAGATATTCAAAAATTCACTTCCCTTTGGGAAAAAAAAAGGAACAATTTTTTGCCTGGAAATGTATTGCTTTTCAAAGGGAAGATAGTCAGGGAAATGAATATATTCTTCTACCACATATTAAGAAAAGGTATATTTTAGAAGAAGTATGTTCCAATAATTCAGTTCAAACACCTTGCATATGTTCATATAAATATAGAAGAATTTTTACACAATGGTAACTTACAACAGGGAGTAGGTAAGACCTGGTATCTTGTGACATGAATTATTTTGCTTCAACCAGAGAAGGACACTGAGAAATTGTTCCATGGAACTGCCTGCCACCTGCTGCTTCCAACACTGAATTTTAATGAGCACCAATTGCTCTGCAAGGCTCACTATTTTAGGAGTATTATTTACCATGAGGCCCACTATGATTTTTCTAAATTATAGAGTAAATTGCTTGGGCCCCAGTGAAAATAAATGTATTTCATTAATGCAGCTCCTCTTCTAGTCTAATCTTTTTAACCCTGAAGATTGAGACATTTTCCATGCATAATAATTATGAATGTGTCCTATTTCATAGACACAGTGAAGAGGTCACAGCACATAAACTCTAAAATCTGGAGCTTAGCTGCTTAAACAACTGTTCTGGCTTCCCCATTCTTGTCCTTCATTTATGCAATATACAAACTACTACACTGAGTTTTAATGGTGATTAGACATAGAAAACATGAGTTTCATCAGAGTTTCCATCAAGTGGAATTTACTTATTGGCCCACTGGCATCGTTACCAGAAATACTGCACAGGTTTTTCTTTCACTGACAATGCAGTGGTATTTCTTTCATAATCATGTGGTAGATTGGTTTATTACCTTCAAGTCTTTATCCTTCCCTGTGTATACACAATTGCTATTGCTTCATTGTAGGTGGAGTATACTTCCCTGTCCCTCGATTTTTGGACTTGACATGTGGCTTGCTTTGACCAATAGCATATGAATATAAGTCACAGTGTGCTGGCTATAGGCCTACGTTTTAAGTAAATCCATGTGTTTCTGTTCACCTTCTTGTTCCTTTGGTGTTACTATAGAAAAACATGTTGGCTAGCCTGCAGTCCAAGGAGAATGAAAGATACGTGGAGCAGAGCTACTTCAGCTGATTCACAGACTTGGGTTAGTGCAGCCCAGATGGGCTGAACCTCAGCTATCTTGTAAACACAAGCAATAAAATCAATTTTTATTATTTTAAGACACTAAATTTTGGGGTGAATTGTCATGCAACAATAACTAGCCAACATAGATATTATCACTCCTTGAGCCTAAGTCAACATAGTCTGGATTCCTTTTAGAGCAGAGCCTGAGATAAGGACTTTTTGTCTTTTGTCATAGATGAGTGATTTATTTGAAAATGTGATCTCAGAGAAGTGAGGGACAAAGAGAATTAAAAAGTGAGCAAAAAAATCCAATACAGGATGTATTGTTGAGTTTTCCATCGCTCAGTATGAATGGTTGTTCAATAATATGGGAACATCTAAGAAGTTTATCATATCCAGTGCCTCTCTGGGCTACCCACCTAGATTGAGCATTAGAGAAGCATATATCTATTGGCTGCCATCCCCAGTGGTAACATGATCATATACTTCATTATGTAAAACAGGACAATTATAACAGTAAAAAGAGAAAGTATTAATAGTAATGCTGGCACAACTGGTATAACTCAAATCTATCCTGGGCCATTGAGGACATGTGATCACCCTACATATTGGTCCAAGATTGTCCTAGGAGACATTAACTTTTCTACACATCCATGGTACAAATACATGAGTGCCAATCAGGTTTGTATGCTCACTCAATACCATGGAATCAGAAAAACTGCTGAATGGGAAACAAGAGTTATGAGAGATAAAATTTGTCAGGTAACATCTGTGTTAGATGAAACATTGCCTTGAATATTTGGTCAGACTGAGAAGATTTGAAATTGTGCAGAAAAAGGCATTGAATTTAGTTCCCACTTTGCCATACTCAGATCTATTCAAAACCTTCATTAAGTCCAATCAGTAACAGAGTCAACTTCTGGATTGAGCCAGAAAATTGCAGAAATTCTCTGCAATGACTTAAAAACAAGAGGCTTAGAGAAAAATAGCTATAGCCCCACTGAAACTAGACTTGGGATGGTAACTGATAACTATCATCTCATTTCTTTACTACAAAATCTAGATTTTCTTACCCTCAGCTAGGAATTTGGCTGTCCTTGACTCTCTGTTTAGGTAACCCAGACGTACTTCCCTGGGGAGATTATACCCTTAGACCTCTTGCCCTAGTGAGACTACATTGGCACACTTCCCAACTATTATTTTACAATAAAACTCAAGAGATAATCCAGTGTATAGTCAGCATTACAGATGTTCTCCTCCAAGACCCCACTCTGTAGCAGAAACTGTTGCTCCTAATGGTATTAAGGGTTAGCTAGTCCCAGCAATATAATAATTTCTTTCTTTTTCTTTGGGTCACTAGAATAAGATAATTAAAGAGATCAAGTAGATGTTATAGAATATTTATTGTCTCCTAGTAAAAGTTTTCTTCCATTAGGATTCAGAACCTCTAAATTAAGGCATCTGAAATTGCAGAGATAGGAGTACAAATTCTGCAAATGGGCAATTGGGAATGATGGTAAGAAAGACTAATTGTACTACTGCCCTTCATTTCATGGATCTACATATCCCACTCATGGTGGACATCACCATATATCAAATGCAGGTTTAGTGTATATATCACATCCCAGATGACTGGGCTCTAACTCTGCAAGGTATGTTCCTGGAACTGTCAACTTAGCTAAGTTTTGAACAGTTCACTCCATCATTACATTTGACTGGCTGCCCCTGAGTAAGAAGGGCATATAGAATGAATGTTGAAAATCCCATTTTCGTTCACCCATTGTCACTCATACTTTGACATAAAATGAATCCCTTCAGCTTAGGCAGTGATACATAGGTTACCATAATGATAGATTAAGCATTCTGTAAGTTCTCAGATGGTGGTGGTAGCAGAGGAATTGCAGGCAGGGAAGGAAAATCTATATCCTGAGTAGCTTTCAATTCTGATAAGAATAAGTCACTGTTTCCTTCAGGTTGGATAATGTCCATTATAATCAACTTCCCATCAAGTGGGTGCCTGGATTCCTGAGGAATGGTGCCGTATTGAGGGGTCATGACTGGTCTCTACTGTCAGCAGACTAGGCAAGCAGCAGTGGCAGTAGCTAGTCATCTACACATTGAAGAAGGGCATGCTGTTGAATTTATGCCTATCTACATCCATGAGGCCGTGGCCACTCAGTTCTTGGGCTTACTGCACCAGAACTTGTGTGGCCAAGAAGAGAGAATGACTGGCATTCAAGATTATTCTCTCCAGTTCACTGGTTGAGGGCCTCTTTGCAGTGGATGCCTTCTGGTGGACATGAATATAAAACACAAAGAAATACACAGATCATGCTTGCTACTATGTGTCTATCTCCAATGACTGTCCCTTGTTTCTGATTTACTATTCTTGTTCTTTCCAGACTCTCTACTAACTAGGCAAACCATTCATTATTGCTTAAGGGTCCATGTATATTCATAACTCAGGTCCCTTCTCCCTCCCTACAAAGAGAACAATAATTGGACTGTTCACTTCTCAGTCCTCCAGAAAGATTTCCGTTTACCACTTTGTTTAGAGCCACCTTTGAAATAGGATATAATGAGATAGTAGTCCATTTTTGGCTCACACCAATATCTCACAACAACTGAACTGTTATATAGGCTTGATATATGTTTTCCCTCTTCTTTTAGTTGGTCAGTATTTCCAGGTGCAAAATATTGTCGGCTGAAAAACTCAGAAGGCCCACCAAGTGACGTGCCTCTTTATTAATGATAGGGGGTATATGGTGAAATAAATTGTCCTATCTTAGAAAGGATGTCTCAGGATGCCACAGATATTTGGACACCTAAAAATGTTAAAACAGCAGTCCCAGAGCCTTTGTGAGTTTACCTACCATCATATGGGATTTAGCATTTCTTATAATATGGCATGTCTAATGGTAACAAACTTCCTTAGCTTTGTTTGTTTAGTCAAGTCTTTATCCCTCCTTTGTTTCTGAAGGACAGCCTACTGGCTAAAAAATTCTTCCTTGGCAGTTACTTTCTTTCAATATTCTGAATATGTCATTCCATTCTCTTCTGGCCTGGAAAGTTTCTGTTGAGAAATCTGCCTATGGTCTTACAGTGGTACCCTTACATACAACTTCTCTCTTATCTCTTGCTGCTCTTAAAATTCATTTTTTTGCCTTTGACTTTTTTTTTTTTTTTTTTTTTTGCGGTACGCGGGCCTCTCACTGTTGTGGCCTCTCCCGTTGTGGAGCACGGGCTCCGGACGCGCAGGCCCAGCGGCCATGGCTCACAGGCCCAGCCGCTCCGCGGCATGTGGGATCTTCCCGGTTCGGGGCACGAACCCGTGTCCCCTGCATTGGCAGGCAGACTCTCAACCACTGCGCCACCAGGGAAGCCCTGCCTTTGACTTTTGAAAATTTAATTTTAATGTGTCTATGTGTAGTCCCTTCCAGGTTAAAACTATTTGGGATCTTTGGGATTCATGGATCAAGAAATCTATTTCTATCCCCAGGTTTGGAAAGTTTTCAGCCATTATTGCTTAAACATTCTTTCTGTCCCTTACTCTTTCTCTTTTCCTTCTGGAATTTCTGTAAGACGAATATGGTTTCTTTACATTGTGTCACCTAATTCCAGTAGGTTTCTTCACTCTGTCATTCTTTTTTTCTTTTTGCTCCTCTGACTGGGTGATTTCCAATGTCTTATCCTCTACGTCACTGATTCTTTCTTCTGCGTGGTCAGATCTACTTCTGAAAATTTCTATTGAATTCTTCAATTCAGTTATTGTATTTTCCAACTCTAGGATTTCTGTTTGTTTGTTTGATATTTGCTATTTCCTTGTCAAACTTCTTGTTTTGTTCATGCATTGTTTTCCTAATGGTTTTATCATCTGCTTGTGTTTGCTTGTAATTCATTAAATGTCCTTAAGAGGATTATTCTGAATCTTAAATCACTCATCATTTTGTCAAATCTAGAAAGTACTTCTACACATTATGACATATAAAGGAGTACTAGCATTCTCTGTTCTCTCCAAATTTCTCCAACTCCTTTCTTCAGATGTGTTTTTCCTTTTAATTTGCCAATTGTGATAACCTTGTTTTTTGGTCCAGTAAATGTAATTAAGACCTGTGAGTTTTCTATCAATTGATTTGAAATTCTAAAAGCCATTAATCACATTTTAACTACAGATCTTCCTCAGCTTACAATGAGGTTACATCCTGAAAAATCTATCATTAATTTAAAAATATCATAAGTTGGGGACTTACCTGGCAGTCCAGTGGTTAAGACTTTGCCTTCCAATGCAGGGGTTGCAGGTTCAGTCCCTGGTTGGGGAGCTAGGATCCCACATGCCTGGTGGCCAAAAAACCAAATCATAAAACAGAAGCAATATTGTAACAAATTCAATAAGGACTTTAGAAAAATACATTTAAGAAAATAAAAAATAAAATTAAAAAAATTTTAAATAAAAAAAATCATAAGTTGAAAATGCATTTAATACACCTAATCTACTGAACGTCAGAGCTTAGTGTAGCCTACCTTAAATGTGCTCAGAACACTTATATTAACCTTCAGTTGGGCAAATTTATCTAACATAAAGACTATTTTATAACAAAGTACTGAATACCTCATATAATTTATTGAATACTGTACTGTAAGTGAAAACCAGGATACTGTAGTTGTATGGGGACACAATGGTTGTGTGTATATTGGTTGTTTACCCTCGTGATTGTGTGGCTGAGTGGAAGATGCAGCTGCCACTGCCCAGCATCACGAGAGAGTATCATACCACGTTTTGCAGGGAAAAGATCAAAATTTGAAATTTGAACTATGGACTCTACTGAATGCATATTGCCTCTGCACCAGCGTAAATCTGAAAAATTGTAAGTCAAACAATCATAAGTCAAGGACCATCTGTATTTTGGATTTCCTTTTCTTCCTTGTGGCTCCAATGTCCACTGCTTTTCAGCCACTCAATAAAAACTATTTCTGGGTTCATATTCAGATAAACTCCTTTATTTTCTGAACTCATCAATTGCTTAGGGTCATGCTACATTTTATTTTACTTTCTATTTGAAACTTGGATGTGCTTAAGTGTTTTTGTGATTTTATCTTTGCTTTTATTTGTTGGGAGAAAAAAAAGGTTCTTTTTTCAAGTACAACATAGGACTATCATTTTCTAGCTTCTTATTAATTTTTTTCTTTTAACAGACTCCATTCCATTTTTTCTTTTTCTTTTTTTGGAAGAAATTCAACTTAGATCTTAGAATTTCCTTCACCTAGTTAGACCATTTCTGACCATCCTGCAGCTAATTTTATAGCACTTTAAAGTTATTTTAATTTTTTTTTATGTTTCAAATCTTTCTCTCTCTTGGTTTTCAGCTTCCATTTTTCTGGCACATATCCATATGTATCCTGTGAGTCTTTTTGTCTGAGAAATATTTATTTGGGTGCTGGTTCTTTGGTATAGGATTTATACTCAAAATAGTTTTCTCACAAACTTTGAAAGCATTATCTTCTAGAAACTGGTTTTACTGATGCCAGTCGGATTCTTATTCTTAATATATTGCAGATTATCTTTTTTTCTGAAAATTTTAGCACTTTCTTTTGTTTCTTACAGATCTTATAAAGGTATGTTTAGGTATATCATTTTTTAAAAGTTCCTTCCTTTGTAGTTTTGATACTTTTAATCTCAAAATGTGTGTCTCTAATATGCTGGGGAATTTAATTTTATTATTTCTTGATAATTCATTCCCCTCCCTTTATTCTGCTCTTTATTTCCAAAAAGTAAAATAGGTTGGTGTTGCATTTCTTTGATCTTATATTTATCATATCTTTTCTGTCTTAGTATCTATCTTCTTGATTCTTTTATCTTAATTATGTTTTTAATCTTCAAGTTTTTATACTCAGTGTTTTTATTTGTGTGTATTTAATTGTATTTTTAATATTCTAAATTTTAATAACTTTTATTTCATAATTTGACTTGATTGAGAAACCCTACCTCCTCTCTGAAAGCATTATTCCTTTTCTACATGGTTCTAAATGTAGCATTTAATTCCTAATTCTAGAAAAATATCACTGTGGAGTGAATTGTGCCCCCTTGTCCCCAAAATTTATAAGCTGAAGCCCTAACCCCAAAAGTGAAAGTGATAGTGACTGGAGATAGGGTCAAGAGGAGGTAATTAAAGTTAGGTGAGGTCATATGGGTAGGCCCTAATCTAATAGGACTGTGGCCCTAGAAGGAAAGGAAGACATCTCCCTCCGTCTCTCTCTCTCTCTCTCTCTCTCTCTCTCTGCCAAAGCAGTGTCTGCAAGCCAAGAATAGAGGCTTCCCCAGAATCCAACCATGCTGGCACCCTGATCTTGCCCTTTCAGCCTCCAGAAGCGTGAGAAAATATATCTCTGTTGTTTAAGTCCCCTAGTCTATGGTGTTTTGTTGTGGTATCCTGAGCTACCTAACACAAATACTTATTATTATTTTTTTTTTAAATCATGATAACCGCATATACCATTTGTTTATTGATTCATAAAGCTAGGCTTCTCCTTATGAGTTTTTGGTTCTAGAGAGAAGGGGTACTATTTCTGTCTATATTTCCAACATGCAGTATACTACTTAGTGCTCACTAAAAAGAATTTTGTTGGATTGATTTTATTGCTCGAGCATGATGTGATAGTTTGTTTAGGTAAATCTCAGGCAGTGCTATAGTCAGGCGAGGCAAGTCTATGCCATGGTAATAAGTAAACCCGGAATTTCTCTGGCATAACATAACCCAAGCCCAGTGTAGGTTACATGGCTTTTGGCTGTCTTCCAGAGAGTAATTCAGAGACTAGGCTTCTTCTATCTCTCAACTTTGTCACCTCACCCTCCTTTGTTTATACCTGTGCTAAGGAGAGAAAAAGCTAGGGAAAATACATCCACGTATGTATGTCAAGACCAGAGGGACATACCAGCTCTGCTCATTCTCCACTGGAAGAATGAATCACTTGATTCCTTCTAGTTTCACGAGGCACAGGAAATAGATATTAGATAAACAGTAACAGTTTATGCCAGATGCCTTCTATAATATGTTGAGAATTCTGTTTAATACCCTAAAATCATCTTGTCTACTTTCTGAATAACCTGCCAACAAATCTCCTGGATCAGTGGTTCACCAGCAGTAAGAAGAGCTTCTGATTTTATTTCCCTTTAAGTTAATTCTTACATAAGTTTTAGTATAATATATATCCTATAAAATTCTGTAAAATTATTTTCCTTCTTTAATTAATCTAATGTATTAGTAAATTAAATCTAAAAATGGAAGAAATAGAGCAGTAACCATAAATGTCTATGTAATTGTGTAGTAAGAACAAGATAACTTTCAAACATCCCATGTAATTAATACCTTTCTTATCTGGTAGAAACATTATTATTAGAAAAATTCTATGATATTTGATTGCTTAATATAGCCAATACTATTCTTATTAACTTAGATAGTTTGAGTAGAGTTATTTGGAGAAATTAAACATAAGTTAAAAAAATTTACTGTAAAGGAAAAATACAAATTACTTCAAGGTAGTTATCTAAATTAGTAGTTCACACTGATGGCATTTATTAGACAATTATTCCAAGTTCACTTTCAGTTATAATAATATTTAATTAATGATAAAAATCAATCTCTTATCAAATAAAAAAAAATCCCTAAATTCAAGTTAAAATGATTGGTAGAAAGTAAACAAACTGATTATGAAAACTGGAGTTCAGGGAAAACTCCCCTAAAACTAAAATGTTTAAGCCAAGGTCTAAAGAATGGATAAGAGTTAATTGCATTGAAGGGAAACAAAAAACATGAGCAACACTGGAAACAGTAGGGACAAAGGTCTTGAATCGGAAAGGAAGCAATGAGTATTCAAAACATCAAAAGAAGGCAGGAGTGACTGAGAAGCAGTAAGAAGGGTGAGAGTGGGGCCGGCAAGGCTGGAATGGCTTCCCAATATTTGTCACTCTCATTCGTTGCCAGATTAATACAGAGTAATTATTCTAAATTTATCATTCACTCACTCATTAAATTCATTCAATGAGCATCTTCTAGTGTTTCATTATGATATAGATTTCTGAGGGTAAAGAGACAAAGACCAGTTTTTGCTCATATGTTTGTTTGTTTTACCCCAAGGAGCTCACACTAACTCTTTTATACATACAACAGGCTCATTAATTTGCATGACTATAAAGTAGGTATGTGAATTCTTGTCTACCACAATATTTCCTTCCTGCTGACTGCCATGATGTCAGAGTGGCTCTCAGATTGCTGCTTTGCAGAAACCTTGCCTTATAACCACCTTCCATGTGTACTTATTGAACACTTACTGTGTCCCAGAGCTGCCTTTATTGCTCACACTTTTGTACTTCCTTCTTCTTTGGACAAACATAGGCCAAGCCTGCATGATATCCAGTGAAATAGAAATGTGGCCAGCGATTTTGTGCATGTATCTGAGATCTGCCTTTCTCTGGAGTCATTTCTTTTCTGCTATGCAGCAACAGATTTGAACATTTTTTAGCCTTACCATGATATCTCAGACCAAGGAAATAAAAGGTTCAAATCAATATTTGAAGCTTATCTGTAATGGAATTGCAAGCTCTTTAACAAGACAACTCACTGTCAAGACTGATGAGAGATAATTGGGTGTTTGGAGAAAATATGTGGGAAGGGTTAAACTCTGAAGTTATTTCAGAGCCTATATTTTTCTGACTAGTTTCAAATGAATGATCATGTGTAAATTATAAACCATAATGCAATTGTACCATCTTAAGCTGTCCTCAATATCTTTATAGAAGCTTTGTAGCCAGTCAGTCTCCAATTTTTTCACAGCAGGTATTTTGCAACTTTTTCTTTTAACAATCTGTAGATTAGAATAGGTTGGTTTGTAAAGTCCAGATTTTTTTTTTCTTTTTTAGTGGTTGCTGTTGTTACTGCAACTTGACTGAATCCTCTTACATTGATTTCTCAAGTGGAGAAAAACCTGAAAAAAAAGAAAACAAAAATGACATTTTCGATGTTGTACTTCCTGAGTTTGCTAAATGGTCACTTAAATTACTTTCTTTCTGAACATTGTAGTGTAGAGAAGTCTGTCACGTTATATATTCACCAATAAACCAGTTGTCCTGGGTGCCACGGAATGGCTAATACCATGAATGTAAATCCCATTCCATATTTATTCAATTATCATTAGTTATCATTTTCCTGGAAGAAAGTCTGAGGTGGGAATTTTTATTCAGGTAATTTATAGGCTAAGTGCTCTCTGGGTAAAGCGAGTGAGGAAAGCAGGATAGGGCAGAGGAAAAAAGCTAAGTAGCTGTAAACAAATGCCAGGGTGTCTCAGTGAAAGCTCTGGAGCATAGATTGCACCACAGAGTTGATTCCACTTTGTGGCAAGAAAAACAGCCTCTATACCCTCACGGAAATAAGTCTTGGCTGTGGGCTTTGAAAGAGCGTGGGTGGAGAGCCGTACACTCCCCCAGTCACCACAGATCCAATTAACTGAGGGTACTTCTCTGGGAAAAAAAAGGTATCATAAAACTTCAGCAGCCCATTCTCACAGCAGCTGATGGCCTCATGCCCAGGTCTGGAGAAGTGGCCGGGGCCAGGCAGCAACAGCATCCACTACAGAAGCCTGTCCTTGGGTCACCACATGACAGCAGATTTTTAACCTAACCACACAAAATGATTACTCTGTCTTATAAGATCATCAGAGGATGAAAAGAAACCCTTAATAAGTATCCCTTACAAACGTAAGTAAACAAGTATACATTTACAAGGAAACAAAAAGTTACCACTAGTATTTTTCAGAAATTCTGAAAGAAACTCCTTTGAACTCTCACTAACAATATCAAATTTTGGCACTTAGAATTGGTATGATTGTTTCACTATCTGTTGATAAATTGTTTATTCTTTGGCCATAAAATAATTTTGAAAACGCATTTCCTCTCTACACTACTAGAAAAGCAAAGTAAAACACAAGAGTACACGTAAAAATATGCATTTCTTTTCCTTAAAATATGCTAGTAAATTTTACCAATCTGTCCTCTAATTTGCATAATCTGACTTCTATTAATAATTTAGCAAACTCAGTGGAACTCTAAAACTCCAGTATATTTTAATGGAGAAATCAAATAGTTTTTCTTCTCACACTATTTTCCAACTTTTTTGATGTTTTGTTAGCACACTGTGAATTCCAGTATTAAATCATATCATTTTTTTAATTTTAATATTGCAGTACAATTGAGACAGGCAGTTCCTAGAAGGAGCAGTGTCTGATTCTTCATGTTTCTCCATGGAGGGAGCCTTGCAAATAGGAGGTGCTCAATGAACATGTGTTGAGTTGGTAAATAGAAAGTGAAGTTACATTTTATGAGAAAGTCACATTTTGAAGACAGCAAGGAAAGCAACAATTCCATAAAATTGAAATTATCTTTAGAAAGCATATAAAACTCCCATTAAGTAACATATATGGTTTTGTGTGTATATCCCTGTGTCCGCTCCTCTAATTTCATGTTGGTCAATGTTCCTTTATGCTTCTCAATTTTTCATCAGTTTCTTCTTTGCTGATAGTGATAATTCATCACTACCTGCTTGAAGATCACTTAAACAATGAATTTAGTGTTTTCCAATGGCCAGGAAATCTTGAAACAACTTTTATATGTACTTCTCATACGTTTTGATAGTTTGCATTTGTTGTTTTTGGTGTGATTACATCCATTGCCCATTTAATATGAAAAAAGAGACGGGCATATCCTGTGTATGAAATTAAATTTGTGTAAGTTAAATACATTAATTATACAATTTTATTGTATTGCTTCTTAAGTGAATATAATTAGCACACCAACTTTAAAAAAAATGACATTTCCCATTGATTTTATTAAAACTTCTAAATTCCCTCCCATCTTCTTGTCTTCACATATATTCATTATCTTGAAAAGTATTAAGTGGTTTCTTTTGGACTTTTACATTATGGTCATAACCAAGAGCCACTGAATAGTACCCAAATCCATCCCTTAACAGTGACTTGCTTTTCTATATGCAGACTGTCACATTGTTGTGTTTACAGAATTGCTTCCAACAGCTAATTATTGTAAACAGCATAATGCTATATGGTACTGACAAGAGTAAATATGATAATGACCATGCATACTCATCATAGCTTTATCTTTGGAAAACTATTTCTGAAAGTAAGCAATTGATGCTCATTGGAATACAAAGTGAAGGAAAGGGGGAAATTTTGATTACTAGGTTTTAGAGGTTTCAATTTGCTGATAAAGTATATCTCTAGCATAATGACATGCAAGAATGTGGAAGAAAAGGCTCCATCACCACTTGGACAGCTGTTTACATTTTCTTCCATCTGGAACACAAGTGAAAAGAGTAAAATTTTGTTTGATTGGAGCGACCCAGGTCAGGGAATTAAAAATGCAACAAAATTCCCCTAAAGCAGTGTGGTCCACAAACTGATTTCCCAGAAGCCAACACAAATTTATTTCTTCCCCAAAGTAATCAGCATTCTGGACATTAAAAAAGATGGAGATTTTCCAGCAATTGTTTTCCCCTTCTTCCAACCTCTATCGTCATTCATTGTTTTCTTCTGAAGTACCATTTCAACCAGGAGTCCCACTTCCATGTAGTAGAATCAAACAAGAGGACATTCTCAACCATAGGGAGAAGATGATACAAGTTTTGGGAAATTTTAACATACCTGCTTTGTCTAATCATACACAATAACATAGACACAGGTTTCTGGTGAGCAACTTAAAACAAAATTACATTAGTTGAGAAATATAACCACACAAAGAGAAATTGGTCTATAGCGAAATCAATTTTAGTATGATATGGAAAACAAATTGAGGCTTTTCTAAAGCTTACTTATAATACTAACCATAAATACATTAACATCTACAATTAATTCCAAAATAACAAACATACAGAATAGCGTTAACTTCTAGTTGAGGTGAAGTTTTGACCAGGAAGAAAGACTTTACTGATAAACAAAGTGACAAATAAGCTCCTGAGAAATAAAGTATCTCTATGATGTTTCCTTATTGTATTACAACTGTCTCATAGTATTTGTATTACACATTATGCTAGTCTTATTTCATACTACTGTAAAATGAATTCAATACAATCTGAAAATTGTATAGTAATTCTGTATATATAAAAAGTAATTACTTTTGCAATGAAAAATATAAATATATAATACATTTTGGCTTTTAACATCCTTTGACTGTTTAATTATTGTGTCATTTTCAGTCTTCTTCCTTTATGTAATATTTTTCAAAACCTGGGTATATTTAGACCTATGTAAGTTTTCTATTGCTGCTATAACAAATGATCAGAAACTCAAATATGAATTCAAAAAAGATCTTGCTGCGATTTATGTCAAAGAGTGTTCTGCCTATGTTTTCCTTTAACAGTTTTATAGTGTCTGTCCTTACATTTAGGTCCTTAATCCATTTTGAGTTTATTTTTGTGTATACTGTTAGGGAGTGTTTTAATTTCATTCTTGTACATGTAGCTATCAAGTTTTCCCGTGCGTTAGAAGCTAACACAACATTGTAAAGCAACTATACTCCAATAAAAATTAATTAAAATAAAATACAATAATATGAATTCATTATCTTACATTTCTGGAAGTTATAAGGCCAAAATCAAGGTGTTGGGAGGCTGTATTCCTCCTAGAAGCTTTTGGGGAGAATCTACTTTCTTGCCTTTTTCAGATTCCTACACTCCTTGGCTCTTGGCTCTTACCTTGCTAATATTATTCCCACCTCTTGTTTACATTGTCACACCTCCTACTACAAATTCGATCTTCCTGCCTCCCTTTAAAAGGAAATTTGTGATTGATTACATTGGATTCACCCAGATAATCCGTGATAATCTTCCCATCTCAAGGTTCTTTACTTAATCACATCTGCAACCCATACTGCTGGGTTCTGAGGATTAGCACATGGATTTTGAGGGAGCCCATTATTTAGCCCATCACCGAAACCTATAATTTAATTATGAACTGATTCTTTTCCATATCATATAATACCATGTAAGTATCACATTAATCTTTGCCCAATACTCATCTTCCATTTTTGGAATGTTTAAAAATTTTATATTAAAGTATTTTTTTCTATACTACAATAATAAAAATCTCATTTAGTTCAGTCCATCTTATCAAGCTGACATTTAGAATTCTTATCTTTTCACAAAAATAATGTCATTTTATAATGCTTTCTATAAAGAATGTATGTTACGTATGTGAATATCATTTATCTTAAAATTTTCTCTAATAACTTTTTCAAGTATGATGACCAATTTCTCATAGTTAAGAGAAAAATTAAACTACCGCTTAGTGTTCACCTACTATGTGCTAGAAATTATAGATACATAATTTTAAATTTCAGAACAAAATTCTAAAGATAGGTATTATTATGTACATTTTAAGAGTGACGAAACACAGACTCAGAGTGGTACGATGAATTTTCCAAGGCTGTGCAGTTGATAGATTATGGATCTATTATTTGAACCTAGATCTTAGTCAAAAGAAGACTCCATCGGTACAAAATGGCTAAATTACCCTATGCAGATTATATCATTGATATAGTTTTGGGCAACATTTATCTTTTAAAATGTTCTGTATATATGTATTCTAGTCTGGCATCTGGGTTCTATTATGAATGAATGCTTCCCCCACAAGTCTATAGATGAGTTTATTAAAATAAGGGCATAATAAATGAAAAGCATCATAACATGAAGTGGCCTTCAAGTTTTCATGGACACTTGAGGGGAATTTATCTGCTCCTTAGCATTCTTTTTTTATTTTTCTCGAGGCACTTCAAAGCTGTATTTTTTTTTTAATATGTCTTTTTTTTAATATGTTGTTTCCTCTAGGAGGCTGTCCTAGTTTAAAAACTGCATCACCATAACCTAGGGCTTTGGGGCTAGAAGACGTCTCATAGGCATTAAATTCTGGTGAGTATTGTGTATATAATTGATGATAGAATGGATGATTGAATCAATTAATGCAATGGGAGTTTTACAGAAATAATTGTTGGGCTTTATGTTGGATAAATAGTTAATGGTGTCTTTCTAATTTTTCTTTTGACTTTCAATATATGTTCAACATACCTCTGACATGATGCTGCATTCTGTGTAAACCTGTCCAGTTGGGTTAACACTCTTAAAGACTTATACTGATAAGGAAACAAAAAGTCTTAGCTTTGGCCATATTTCATATAAAAATGACAGTGGTGTAGGGAAAAAAAAAACACACACAACACATCTTTGGGACCTGTTTAATAAGTACAAAAATTATGTAGAACGTGTGCTTTAACAATGTTATTTATTCAGAGGAAGGTAACTAACCATTTTTGTTAGAAAATTAGCAGATTGTTTTATTAAAATGGTCAGTTGATTAACTGATTTTAATTTTTAAAAAATTTAAGTTAATATATATGTGTTTCCCAAAGTGGAAACTGAGTCACACTATGTAAAATACCACAGTTTGGATTTCTACATGAATCATTCCTACATTGTCTTTATAAAGCTACAAATTCTTATTCTAAAGCAAACATTTGGCCCAGATTAATCTTTTTTATAAATCAATGTTTTCATATACAGAACTTGCTTAAGGCAAAGCACACCTGCATAGGCAAAAGCCATTTTAATTTTACAACACTTTCTTAAAGAAGAAAAATAGCCAAAAGGTATTTTTCAAGGGTTGTAAATTTACAGATTATTCATAATTGAGCTACTGCAATGCAAACAACTAAGTTGCTTTTTTCTCCCCAGAGAAGATCTGTTAGATTCTTCTTTCAATTGGAAAAATCCATTTGGCAGAAGAGAACTAAAACTAAGTCTAGTGGAAACTCTGTACCTACATGCGTTTATATGGCAAAATCTCAATCTCAGTGTCCTCAGAATAAATGTTCAGTATTATTCATTGGTACTTTTCCTTTATCAAGTTTTCATTTCAAGGAGCTGGGTTGAATTTTTATCTGAATTTTTGATCAACCCAAAGGCTGGCTCAGGATTTCTCAACCTTAGACTTTTGACATTTGGGTGGTGAGAGAGGATCCTTGGCCTTCACTCATTTGATGTTGGGTGACAATCAAATTGTCTCCAGACATTGCCAGATGTCCGTTGGTGATGAGGGAGGCAGCAAATTCACCCCAGGTTGAGAACTAGTGGCCTAGCCAAATGGAAGATCCAAACGGAATCAGTGCTATGTCTGTTAAGCAAAGAGACATACTCTGATATTTCTGGACAGTACCGAAAGAAGTACTTCATTCAGTAATGATCAGGGTCACTGCTTGTGTTCTAAACTGTAGATTTTGTGCCTGACTTCAAAAACCCAAGAGGTACATTATACTTGGAAACTGGGCAGAGGGCATGTACGGACATGCCCTGGAAATAGAACTAACCCATTTGATGATTTCTACTGCTGAGATTTATGACTTTAGAGTCAAAACTTCCACCTCACGTTCCAACCTTTAGTTAGGACAGCTAAGCTAGTTATCCAAGCGAAAGCATGAAGTGAATTCAGGCATTCCGACTCTATAGCATCCTTTCTGGCTTTTCGCAATGAATTCCAAAGGTTGCTGAACTGAAACTGCTGGAAGTATTAGTCAGAAACTTAGAGAGCAAAGGAACAACAACCACCACAATACACACACACACACACACACACACACACACACACACACACACACTTACATTTTGAAAAAGTGTATAATACATGGCCCTCTCCTGTAGTATATTGCACACCTATCCACACAAACTGTTTTTAACTTTCTTTCTCTCCATGGTTGTATCAAATTGAGTTGTTTATGTTTTGGTCAAGGGTCCTCTCTGAATTGAAGAAATGGCTTTCTCTTTGCAGGTCCACTTCTTCTACCTGTGTTGTTCCTGAAATGCTGACAAACATGTTGGCCTTTTCAAATTCTGTCTCCTAGGTAAGGAGCTTTCTATTCTTCACTGGCCTTCTAATGATTTCCACCAGAAGAGAGAGTTCTGAAAGGACTGAAACTCAAAGCTTCTGGGTTTTGTTTTCTTTTGTTTGTTAGTAAACGGAGCTGGGAGGCAATATTTACCTAAGGGATTTCAAATAGAATTTCAGGAAATATTATTCCGTGAATCTTACTACCTTTTTTTAGGTAAGGCAGTGAGCATGTGCACAGAGCATTACTGAAAGCGATCAGAAATAAAGAGCCTGCACTTTTAAACTAATTTCATAAAATGCAGAGATAGTAATTGGATTATGGATTAATTGTCCATACACACAAAATTATGGGGTTTTGGTCTGATTCTTAAGTTTAGCTGGTTCCCTTGTTTGAATAAAGAAAGACATGCCTATTCTTCTTTTTGCAGTAGACTGGTAAGTGCATTTATTGGGGTAGAGTGAGAAAGAGGCCAAAATTCTGCCAAAACACTTCAGAGGATTAATTAAATGCTAACTAAAAATTTTTAAAAAAGCTGGATTCTAGTCATCTCCTTAAATCACAGATACTTTGCCTTTAGAAGGTGTGTAGTACCAATTTCTCTTCTTAGGACTGCCCCAAATTCTTGATATTCAATTGGGGATTGTCCATGGCATCTGTTTTTGAGTAGGTGTTGCTTCACAGCTTAGTTCAAACTCTGAAATGGCTTCACCTTCAATTTGTGGGTAATATTGATCCCCTAAACTTCATGCATGGCTCTATTATCTGGCACTATGAGGTCATCTTGTGAATCAAAGTGTATATCCAATGTTAAAAAGGAGTTTCAGTCTACCTGATGATGCAAGTTAGGATATCATTTCAATTTAAAAAAAATATGGCTTGCTTACATCACCTCATTTATTCCTCACAGAAACTAAATGGGGTAAATCCTATTAACCCCAAACTGAGTCTTAGAGATATTTTTATTAACTCCACATTACATAGAAGTTGGCCTTAGCTCTTATAGCTTCAATAGGTAAAACCAAGACTCAGAACAATGTTTGTCTGAATTCAAAACCATACCCTTATCTGAAAATCCCTTCTTCTCTTTTCAAACTATCCACCCATTTCTTCCACTTGAAAGTAGGTCAGGGTGCCTATCTTTCACAGTCCTTAATAGAAAAACAGTTTTATACTCAAGTATCAATATTTGCTTAAAAAAGATTGTATAGTCCGTTAAATAAATATGCACCAGAGAACCTCTTACTTGCATTAGACACATTCCTGTAGAGATTTATAAAGAACAGTGCTTGCAATTTATTTCCAATGAACAAATGTTTGTTGAGAGATAGTTAGGGACAAGGTAACAAGCACCGTGAGGCTACAAACATGCAGAAGTCTATAATCTTTCAGGGAAGCAGAGACAAAGGAGAATGAGATAATTCTAACAGGAGATTAAAAGCATTACTATGGATTTTCATAAAATTATTAGACACAGAAGTTTTTGTCTCATTTTTTTCCTTAATAGTGTTAGATTGTGAAAGACCTTTATCAACTTCAAAAACCATAAAAGAAAAATTTATACATTCATGTACATCAAGTAAATTCTGCATAACCAAGAAAAATCAAAAGCAAATTATATACTTGAATAAAAATATTTAGAATTTGTAGAGGAGTCTAATTTCCTTTATATATAAAGGAAATTCCTTTATATATATATATAAAACTCAATAAGAAAGAAGACACATGATATATGTACAATGTTATTCATTGAAACATTGCTGACAATAGCAAAAATGTTGGAAATATGTGCTCATCAGAGAGGACTGGCTACAGGCATTATGTGCATGGATACTATATCATATTGTGCATCCATTTAAAAAATGAAGTTGTTTCTTTTAAACTGACCAACTATTCTATATATTAAAGAAGATATATTGCAAACTATTAAAGATAGGACCCAAAACAAACCTTACCTTAGGCTAAAATAAGTATGCACATTTGTGTATACATACATATCTTAATAAGGTTAATCTACAAGAAATTCCTAGCAATGTTTGACTACACTGAGATCTAGGGAACTAGAAGTTATGAATGGGAGGGAAACATTTCACTGTTATAAGTGAATTCATTAGGTAGTGAAATTTTAAATTAAACAAAAAAAAGCATTGTAAAAGACATTATAGGGAGGCTTCTAAGGGAGGAATTATAAAGAGTTAAATAGAAAGTTAGAAGATAACTGACCACAGAAAAGAGAAGCAATTCAGCCTAGAACTCAGTGAATGAGTTTAGTCTTAGAATAATTGAATTTATCATGCTAGGGATCATGTATTTAAAGTTGTCTGGTGGACAGGTGGCAATGTGGGTCTAGAATTTTGATATGTTTAGGTTAGCTTCTCTTTTCTCCAAACTGACAGCACCAAGCTACCTCCATTCCATATCCATGCCAGGCCTTGTCTCAGCCTAAGCCATAAGCCCGGACTCCTCTTGGTTGTCTGAGAGGAGAATTCTGATGAATGGAGGATGCTGGAGTTTAGTGACCAGTAAAGAATTGTGTGAGGATCATAGACATGAAAGTTGAAGTTAACGGAAAATAAGGAAGACCATAAAACAGGTATTGATATTATATTCTATAATTCCCCCTTATATATATATTTTTCCACTGCTGTATTTCTTGCTGGCTATGGACACTGGCTGTGTTTGCTTACAGTTTTACACCCTTTCTCTGAAATCAGCACACTGATGTCTCCTGTAACGAGCCCTCGCTCTCTATTTTCATTCCCTGTGGTTTGGAAGGGACTGATTTACATCCCTGGAACCAGAGACATGCCCATGATGTCAGCCATCCCAGTTCATCCCCGTAGGCCACAGTTAGGGAAAGCAAGTGAGTTAAAAAAAATTATCTCAATACTGGGACCATTTTGTAACTATTCAAAGCAGAGATGATTTCTCCTCCACTAGGGATACTTGCTAAGATATAAATGTGTAAGCCTAGAATTGGGGGAGTCAACTACATAGAGTTAGTGAGCTACTGGAGAATGAAGTTAACACCAAAGAAGGAAGGCAGAAGTGTGTGTGTGTGTGTGTGTGTGCACCCCTGTGCATGTATGTGTGTGAGAAAGAGAATAAATCCAGATCACATCTATTGAATTCCTGAATCAAAGCCAAATTCCTTCTGAAACTTTATTTCCTGAGCCAAAAATATCTATCTGTCTCCCTCCCTCTCTCTCTCTCTCATCCTCATTATCACCATGAGGCTGTCTCAGAAGTCTTCACAACTGAGGTTTTATTATTTAAAAGAAGTGTACAAAATTTACACAATGTAATACTTGCCAATTTGGTAAGTAGTATTATAAAACTCCATGATTCAAATTGTTTTTCTATTTAAGGTAAGACCCAATTTTATAAAATTTTTGAACATGAGTATAAAGTTTCTTAACAAGCAGTTCTAAGGGGCTCAGTGAACACTTGGTGACTGATTGTTCTCACATCTCTTTACTTCAACACACTGCAACAAATGTGTTGAGCAACTACGGTAGTCAAGGCTTTGCTTCACTAAAACAAGCATTCATACTTGTGCAAAGCACAGTCAGTTAACTGACTTTATAAGGTTGGGTCCAAGACTGTAGTGCATGAGTTTTGATATGGGACAGGAAATCTAGTGAAAAGAAGCCAGATTTCTTGTGGGCAACCTTATTTCACTATTAATGTATGGTTTCATCTTTCCATAATGTGTGTCTCTGAGTTTCTCTTTAGCTTTAAAAGAGGAGAAAATTCTGTAATCTTTTGTGAACAATGTAAAAGTAACATTTAGATTTAAGACAAAATAACAATATATTTTAGGACACACAACTCAGATGTACGTAGCTCATACGTTCACTTTTTACAGTGTACATGAATATATTACAAATAACACATTGTTTGGCTCTGCCCAGAAAGCAATAAATAAAATCTAGGTTTAATGTCATTTACATATTAGTAGTAGCTGAAATTTTATAGATGCAGCTTTACTGAAAAAAAAAAAGCAGTTATTTTGGGATCTCTACAGCTATAAACCTGTACGTAGATTTTTACAGTGCTGAGTAAGCTTGTATAAAATTAAAGCATAAAATTTCCCCACATGGCTACTTCGGTTATCTTTGGGAATATTATTCATTTGAAGATTTTTATTTCAAATAGCAAACGTATGGAAGTACTTTTTTTTCTTTTGCTTGATGTGGACCAAATTAATGAAACTAATATAACCAACAGACAGAAATCGTCTGTCACAGACACTTGCAAGACATTTTGCATAGAAATGTCCTTGTGTTCTGACATTCTGATTTCTTGTTTTCTGACAGTGCTATAATTTGCTTTAAGAATTGTTTTAATCAACTGCCAAATGATTCTTATGCTGGATAGAAATAATTGAATTTTGTAAAGATAGAGTAGCTGCGGTATGATTAAACATTTATTTTTCATTGACCCTTCTTGATTTCAAACCCAGGGTCTAGTTAAAGGCAATGCTTCTTAAAAGAGACGATCACCAAAAATAGTTTTAATAAAGCTTCACAGGTTAGTTTTGATAACACTGTTGTTTTCTTTAACTAGAGGACTAACGTCGTTCCTGCGATGACCAAAGTCGGTAATTAAACATCTCTCAGCTAGCCCATGTTGAAACTGCAGTTTCTGAGAGCTTATATATCCATGAAAATAAATCTCTGTGGGGCCATCTCAACTCAAGAAGCATATCTTTTAAATGAGCTATAGAATCGAACCTTGCTCTTTCCCTAAAGGGTGTAGCAGATTGCAGAATGCTTATTTATAGAACTACTTTAAATACAATCACAGCCTCTTCTTTTGAAAGAAATACGTTTTCACTGATTTTTTTTCATTTCACTTTGAGATGAAAGTCGTCTTCCTTTATTTATGAGATTCTATTCACATAAGGTAGGGTTGTATATTAAAGAAAGTACACCAAAAAATGGGAAACACCAAATCATGATCTTATATTTATTCCTAGAATTTTTAAAATTCATAAAAGCCTTAGAAATCACCTAAGGATTAAGAGGTGCTTTGGGGACAAACATTTTCTTTTGCCTGTCCAGTGTCCATTTTCTTTTCTCTTAGTGACTACTCAATTCTCCTTTGCAAAATCACTCCTCCCCTGATGACCACGGCACACAGTCCATTTTCTCCCAGTTCTTGCTACCTAGTTTTCAGGAACTCCTTGGTCTCTGGTCTTTCTGAAACCTGGATTTCCAGCTTCCCCTTCAAATCTGTCAGCTACCCTGGTTCCTTCTAATTAAGTCATTTTGGCTGGTGAGAGCTCCAGCTGGTTTTTGTTGCTTGCTCTCAAAGAAACATTGCTGACTTTAGCCCATTAAATGAAAGCACAAGAATTGTGTCTATCATTGCTTCATGCCCTAATGTCTGAAACACAGTAAAGGATCAAGCAATATTTATAGAATTAATGAATAAAACCTAGAGGAAAGGAGTGGCATGTCAGTTCTCACAGCTAGATTGTGCCAGAGCCTGAGTTAGACATTAAGTTCTCCTTAACTTTTCCTTCCATTTTTTTCTTCCCAAAACGCAGCCTTCTCTTAAGCTATACATTCCCTGCTCCAAGTTTTCTGAAGACAGAGCTTACATTGCTGGCTCTTGACATGTGTGCCACTTCTTTGATACGGTCACTTTACACTATTCTGATACTTCCAGTGTTTTATCTGAGTGTAAAAGTATTCCAGGAGTGCCACTGGATGACAAATTTATTAAAGTCATCATCTTTCACATCCTCTTAAGGTCATAAATCTAAAATTATGAAATAAAATAGAATATAGAATAAGACCAATTATTTTCTCATTTACATTCATTCAGCACACAGTGAACTGTACACTGTTTGGGTAGAAAAAAGTACAAGATCATGCAGTTCCGGTAAGAACACAGATCGAACATAAATAACTCCTTGGTTTAAAAGATAATTTTACAAAGGGTAAAGTCAAACTCTTGAATATGTCCTACAAAGCTGTGTGCTATCTGGCCTCACGTTTTATTTTTCACCTCAAGTCCTACCTGCTCTGAACATCCAGAGCCTTCTAACCCCACTCACGTTTTACCTCATTTCCTCCATATACACTGGTGTCTCAGAGAAATGTCTTGGACCCTTACTATACCCTTACACATACTGCTTGCTCCACCTCTAATGCCGTTTCCTGGGCTTTTTATTATCATCCCATGAGACCCAGAAAAAACATTAACTCATTCATTACCTCTTTTTCAGTTGGCTCAGACTCCCTCTCTCATCTCTTACAACACATTCTATAAACATCCATTCTAATGTTAAATACATTCGACCATAATTATTTTTACATGTTTCTCTCTCCTAATATTCTACACTCTCTTCAATAGTAAGAAATTAATCCTGTTAATTTAGTTATTTCCCCCACTTCTCTCCATGCTAACTGGCATATTATAGGGTCAACATATATCTGACAAATAGAAGCATAATTGAGCAGAAACGAGATAATAAGTGAGAACTTTCAACTCCCAGGCTGGGAGTCTTTCCATCGCATCAAGCTGAGTTTATCCATAACAGACAGAACGACAGCTATTATGTTATAATCTAACTATAAATCCAAATGATTTTCTTTAAGTTCAAATATATTTACAAGTATATTATGTAAGACTGGGAAAGGGAATATAGACAATCTGATGGTTTAGGCTACACATTCTCTAATTCAAATATCTTTAGGTTTTAGAATATATTCTTTTGGTTAGAAACACCCATTTAATTATTTCACTTAACTTTGTAATGGGTATGTGTAACCCTTAACCTCATCTTAATGTTGTGGTTTACATTCACTCAATACCAATTATAAATGTGATTCAAACCAAATAAATAAATAAACACATCTCAACCCTCTAGCTTTGCTTTGATTGAATAGTAGGACATAAGCACAGTTTGTAACCCTGGCTGACTGGGTAATTGGTAATGTGTAGACTTGGTCTGTGTTTGCTTCATAGTGTATCTTCATTCTGAAACCATTGTTTCTATTAGACTTAATTATGCTCCCCTGCTACTTTAAATCGAGGGTATCCTCAAAATGAGGATTGCATCTATTAAATTTAATTACTTCCCTCTGTGGATCAAGTGCCTAAGATGCCACTACTAAAACGAGGCTGTTATTAAGAGAGCCTGTTCCTAAACTGGAACATACATCTATAAAACAGCTCCCAGTTTCTTAGCGTCATGGTTCCAACCAGCTGTGTGCAGTTCTTGCATGAGTTCATTCTTTTTCAGTAAACATGCCTTATGGAGCTAATATCCCAAGTGACTATGCATACATCTTCTTCCCCCGCACCTGACTCCATCCCCAGCCTGTCTTCTGAACATTGATTATGTAGTTCTACTCAACTGGTATTTCAACAGGGAAACACCATATCTACTCTAGCATATTGTGGCTAATGGCTACCGGTAGATAAACCTTGAGGCTATATATGCTTTTGCAATAATTAATTTATTAGTAACATTCCTAAGAGTGTTGTAGTAGAAACTGGAGGGTGATGGAAAAAGGAAAAACACACAGAGAAATTTGCCAGCTGTGTACCAAGGTCTATTATTACAGTTTTAACTCAGATAATTGAACTCCAGGGGATATCATTCCTTGAATGTTCATTTTAGAATTGTCCCAACATAATTCCATTGATCTTCAGATGCATTTATGAGCAACCTAATACTGATGCTTTGTCTAAAGAATCTCAAACAACATTAGACAACGAGAAGGAACAAATTACACTATTTTCTATTAATAAGGACACTTACTTAGAATTGTAGTATTTGTCTGCAAGTCTCTGACTCTGAGCAAATTCTTTTGGTAAAACGAAGGTGGTAATTGTAATTCCTGCCTTACCTGTCTTCGGAGGTTATAAAGATAATGAAACACGAATTTCCATTTCAAATTTCTATGTTAAAATTAATTTAAAATATCACTATTCATACAAATATACACGTTCAAGACAGAAAATAAGAAAACAGCAGAGAGGAAACCAACCTATTTTGGACAGACAGTAAAAAATGCCTATCCCATAAACAAACTGTCTACATGATTCTGAGCTGGTTTGACTCAGAATTTTTTACCCAACTGATGGGATGTTTTGGCATCCTGAAGACATCATTATAAAATAGCAATTATTTTCTCATCTTTTATTACCTTCTCTTGGACAAGAGCATATGCCAGGAAACTAATTATCAAAAGCATTTTCATCATGCAAAACAAGGTGATCAAATTACTTGGGTCAGTTCCTAAATAAGTACTTTTATGTAATCTAGATATTTAAGTGAACTGTCTGTGCTCAAGAACCTGCTCCTACAATCCCTCAACCCATGTTCTCCAGGTGCTTTCCGCCACCACTTTTAAAAATGTGTTATGTTGTGATACCTCTGGATTATAAATTATTCAAAACACAATTAGAATGACAGAGCAGTTAATCTCTGACCTTGGACAACTGAAAAGGAAAGGCATCTTCTATACCCTGTGTGGAAGTCTTGAAGAGCCTATTTACTAAAGAATAAAGAGCTATGGTAAAGGAGGAAGGGTGTGAGACAAAAAAAGATCTGGATCTGTAACATGAAAGATTCTTTAATTCTTAATGACTCTTGAGAGCAGGACTAACATCAGTTGTTGCAAATTTAAAAAAATGAAAACAGTAATAATAATTACAACAATGACTAATATTTATTCAGTGCTTATATGTACTAGGCACTTTGCCAAATACTTTATATACATTTTAAAAAATTTATTTATTTATTTATTTATTTTTGGTTGTGTTCGGTTTTCATTGCTCTGTGTGGGCTTTCTCTAGTTGCAACGAGTGAGGGCTGCTCTTCATTGTGGTGCGGAGGCTTCTCGCTGCGGTGGCTTCTCTTGTTGCGGAGCACGGGCTCTAGGTGTGCGGGCTTCAATATTTGTGGCTCACGGACTCTAGAGCACAGACTCAGTAGTTGTGGCCCACGGGCTTAGGTGCTCCACAGCATGTGGGATCTTCCTGGACCAGGACTTGAACCCATGTCCCCTGCATTGGCAGGCGGATTCTTAACCACTGTACCGCCAGGGAAGCCCTATATTTTCTAGTTAAATCCTTTGAACAACCTTACCAGGTAGTACAATTATTACCCTGACTTTACAAATGAGGAAACAGAGACAGAAAGAGATTGAGTAAATTGCTCAGTGTCACATTCCAGGATTCAAACTTAGGGCTATTTGATATCAGAGTCCACTCTGAATCTCTATACTACATTATAAGAGAGGCAAAATCCAGCTCAATATAACTTTGAATTCTCCAACAGCAGAATATGCTTATCAGTAGTAGTCATTTCTATTCATAGAAATTAAACTTGATAGAATAGCAAGCTTGAAGCTACCCTACAGGTGAGGAAAACGAAGTCTGGGATCTGCAAAGTGGCTTTTCAACATCATAAAACTGTTTAGAAGCAGAGATGAGATGGATCTAAGTCTCGCTTCCCCAATCTAGTGATTTCTTCATTATACCCACTGTTTTTACAATTCGATCCTGGAGGAACACCTATAATGACGTTGTAGAATTGTTTCAGCAAGGAATAGTGCCTTGGGCTCTGTTAGTTATTTTTCTGTCTGTCCAGCTAGCTTTTCTATCCTTATTCCTATAATTGAGACTAGTCCCCTAGTTATAGGAATCAGCAATAGAAGTTGGCAGCTGTTATAACTTATATCCCAAACAATTGTGATTGGCCCAAACAATGGACAATTCAGAGTTTGGTATTAATCCGTGGATACTTGGTATTAATCCATGGATTTTTAGAGGCACCATGTGCTTTTGCATTAGAGTTGCTGATATGTGGTTATTGTTAACTTACGTTTGGTAGAAGGAAATTGGACCAGCACACAAAAATTAATAGGAATTAGAGAAGGTCAAAGAGAACCCTGAAGCCATCAAACCCAGAGTTCTAGGTTTTGAATCCATTAGTCTTTTGGTTCTTTGATTCTATGAACTACCCCATATCCCTCCTTGACTATACTAGTCAATTAATTTCGCTTTCAGTTAGAGTTCCGTTTAAGTTTCTTGCAACTAAAACACAGAGGCCTGACTACTCAAGATGGAAAAGGGGAAGTCTGTTTCCCCTAAGGTTTCTTTCTGAATCAATGTCACTGTGAGTCACTGATCCTTATGTCTTCTGTGTTCAGTCATTCGACACCACTGCCTATTTACCACCAATTCATGAAAGCATCCAGGAAGTCAAGCCGAGCCACTTACTGTGAAGTTAAGTGAAAATCTCTCCAATACTAATCCTCTTTTCAAATGGCAGAATGTAGAGAGATAGTCTAAAAATGAGTCCCAATCTTCATTAAAATGCTCGGCTTTCTTCAGTGGAATCAAAAACACTGTAGCTAGAAACTTTTCTTCAGCACCACTAAAAAGAGGCATTGGAGTGAAGCATTTTCCTTAAAAAATTTTGTTTTCTTGCAGATAAACTCCTTAGTGGCCTTATGCACTAGGTTATTTCCTCCCAAGCACTTGTTTATTATCATGTAGACATGGGAGATGACATGGCTATTTGTTGTGCATAAAATGTACTTATAATTCTCTTGCTGCCTCTCAGGAACAAGTTTTTGTAATTCAAAAGCCAATGGTCAATAGACTGAAAAGGGACAAGCCTTTTAAAATCACTGCAAAATTTCTTGCTCAGGACACTTAGGTCCTTTGGAGAATAATTTATGAACATATTGATGACCAGCAACTTACATAAAAACAACGAACAATAATAACTAGGATTCACAGACAAGGAAGATACACCTAAAAATATATTTGTGATGTTCTCATTAACCATAAAATTATTTAGCTTTGAACCGCTGACTTTGTATCAAGACTTATCAACAATGGAGTGACTTTATGAGGTTAAGACATAGAGGGAATTATCGAATAGATTGATTACGCCTCAGGCTTAGTGTGGGATTATGTCTAATTTTCTTAAGTGCTGCTTAGACAATAAATAGGCCCAGAAGAAGCTCACAACATGCTAAATATCTGATATATCTCTAATCAGCCTTCAAAATATGGATTGATTGCCATTTCGAAAGCACTACTTTATTTCAAACCATGACTAGGGTATAAAATTCTATTTTCAGGTGGTTTACTACACAAATGTGACTTTCTTCTCTGTAAATGATTAAAACTTAATTTTTAAAAATCCGTAAACTGGAAAGAAAATTAAAAATCACTCTGTTTCTGATACCTCTCTTGGTATTTACTAATTAAAAACAAGAGTCAGCACCAAAATGTTAGCAGCAATTTTCCTGTGAATTCACAGCCTTAGAACAGTGGTATCCCTTCAAGAAAGCATTATTCAAAATGACAAGGACAGGGTATCACTAGGCAAAGAACCATTAACGTTTAACCTTTCCCCTCTTCTCTGATGTTTTGTGGAAAATATGTTAGTAACAGATAATTTATCTGACTCATTCTGAGTCACTCTTGACCAAGCAATCTACCCTTTGGGGACATCTTTCCTTCCCCCACCTTCACAATTTTGTACATCTTTCATGCATTGAGTCTCCTTTGACTTTAGATAGAGATTCATATTTTAAAAGATGGAACAGTCAAAGCAAATGAATAATATGGACTTGCATGGGAACAGAATCCAACAAAAAATGGAATCAAAATTAAGAAAAATAATGAAAATGTACACACCTGAAGAACTTCAATTTCAATTATGAGGATGATCCAAATGTTTCTTTCTTTATAAGATTGGTTGCCAAGTTATAATTCATTTTGATGTCAACACACATGATATTATTAGTTACAACTTTATGAAAAAATTAGGGTTAAAGAAGATTATTATATAGGTTGGGAAGTTTGTTCATTTTTCAAGAGGCTTGAGGAATAATGAATATTTACCTTGGTGCACAGTTGTATTATCACCACCACCCCTTTCATCATTGTCATCCTTCTCCTCCTCATCATCATTCATTAGTTACTCTAAAACAAGTCCCATGCTCAGCACTTTTACGTACATGATCTTCTTAACCATCAAAGAAGTAGGAAAAAGAAAGGGCAGCAAATCCACAAGGTAAGCAGTAAAATCATTTGAAAACTGCATATGAAGTAGAGAGAAGTTAATAAATGCTCAAACACATGGAGAAATCTGGTATAGAATCCAGAATTTGAATCCAAGCAATTTGAAAGTCTTGCTTTCCGTTCAGTTTCTTAATTCACGAAGATTTATGTGCAAATGTCTTTATGCAAAAATTCTGCGATATTATTTGAATTGTATGCTACTCAAAGAGCATACAAAGAGTGAAGATTACTGAAATTTGAAAGATTCTCAACACTTCTGGAAAAGTCTCTGAAGACAAGGCTTTATTCTTGGTTACTATCACAGTAACCAAGTACATGTAATGATGCTAAATCATTTTAACTAATTAATATTTTATCAAAGTAAAACAAACATTGTGTTTACAGAATTAAATAGTGTCACCACATGCTTAGGATGAATGTCATAATCTCCTTCAACCCTCATCCCAAACTTGGAAGAAGAAACTGTCTTCTGGATCTTGCGTCTATATTTCCAAATAACAAGTTTATATTGACGTCTCTAAATGGATAGACTGTAGACTGATATTTAAATTTTGTTAAATTTTGTATTGTGGCAGGTGAAGATTTTAGCTCTCCTACTGTCTACTTTCCCTACCTCTATTCTCCAAACATGGTTATATCATAATCTTTAGGTAATGCCATATTCAGTATTTTAATAATCATGACCACGTAAATATTGTTCACTTTTGAGTCACAGTACACTATGATTATACTTGCTTTCTTGTTACTCCTTCTTTTGTTTATCCTGGAGGTAAGTGTTCCTCATTTTTATCACTTATTAGTCTTTGAATCTTTTGCCAAGACTTCCTACACCCTCCAAAAGATCCCCAAATCCTCTCAATACAATATTCACAGATTCAGAAAATCTGTCAATTTCATTTTTTTTCACCCTTTATAGATATCTCTTCTGGAGTCATTTCCTTACTGCTCCAAATTATACTAGTTGCTTTTATCAGGGCCTGTTGTCCACATATTATCACAGGTTTTCCTTTGATCTCATCTAGGGAATTCCCTTGATCTCACTCCTGGAATAGATCTCTCTTCTCTGGATCCAATGCCTCCATTTTCTTTTTTTCTTTTTCATTATCTTTGTAGTGCATCCTGCATTTGAGTCCAGAACAGGGCATGGAAGGAAAATTTTTGAAACATTGGTTATGTCAACACATCATTATTCTTACTCAATTTATAAATCTATATTCAGTCATATTATTTATTAGAATGAATGAATGAATGAACAAGTAAATAAACAAATTCACTCTGATTTTTGAAGATATTTGATTCAATTATCTTCTGGCTTTCTGTGTGGATGTTGAGTCTCCTGCCAAGATGATGTCTAGTTCTTTGTATGAAACTTCCTTATTATTAAGATTTGAAAGATATTGGATCTTCTTTTTATAGGCAGTATTTTAGGGAAAATACCATGAGCACATACCACAGAGTGGATCTTTTTTGAGTCTTTTTTTTTTTTTTACCTCTTTACTGTAGTATAGTTGCTTTACAATGTTATGTTAGTTTCTGCTGTACAACAAAGTGAGTCAGCTATACATATACATATATCTCCATATCCTCTCCCTCTTGAGCCTCCCTCCCACCCTCCCTTATCCCACCCCTCTAGGTCATCACAAAGCATTGAGCTGATCTCCCTGTGCTATGTATCAGCTTCCCACTAACTATCTGTTTTACGTTTGGTAGTGTATATATGTCAATGCCACTCTCTCACTTTGTCCCAGCTTCCCCTTCACCCTCTGTGTCCTCAAGTCCATTCTCTACGTCTGTGTCTTTATTCCTGTCCTGCCACTAGGTTCATCAGTACCATTTTTTTAGATGCCGTATATATGCATTAGCATACGGTATTTGTTTTTCTCTTTCTGACTTACTTCACACAGAGGGGATCTTTTTAAATTCATTTTCTTGGATGCTTCATGGACTCTTCTAATGTGGAGACTTATTTTATTCAGTTCTGGGATTTCTTTTCCAGTATCATTTCTTTACTAATTTCCTATTCTATTCTCTGTTGTATTTTCTGGAATATCTCTTACAGGATATTGGACTGTCTGACTCATTCACACATATCTTCTTATATGTTCACCACTATTATCTAGATCTGTATCCATGTAATTTCCAAAAATATTACAGACATATCTTTTAAAAATTAGATGCTTTTAATTTTATCTAATCATTTACTTAATTTATAAGATCCTTATTTTGTTTTCTAATTACAATTTGTATAGCTATTGTAAAGCTTCCTCTGTTCTTATTTTGGAATTTATCTGAGAATATTGATTATACTTTTTTTTTTTTGAAGTATTCTACTTTCTGTAAAGTCTTGTTCATCCTAAGTTATTTGTGTTTTTGTTTTAAGTTTATTCACTTAGTCATCTTCCACCTTGGAAAGTTTCCTAAAATGTGCTCCTCAACTTTGGCTATTTGTTTATATTTCACTTGGTACTCCCCAATATCAATATTTGGATGTCTCTTCTCTGGAGTGGTTCAGTTTAACCAGAGAAGGATGCTCTTACATCCTTCATTGAAGGTCATAAACCTCTCTGTTAGTTTTATAGAAACCAGGAAGAAAAAGACAGCTCAAATGTCACAGTTCTGTAAGCAGCATCCTACCTTCTTGGGATCCTGGAGTTGGAAGTAACTGATTCAGTTACTTCAAAGATTAGATCCCCTATCTCTTGGGATGTAGATGGTTTATCCACGTGACTATTAGTAATGGAAGTGGTAATCTTGGGTTTGTCTTTCTCTATATGCAAACTTTTAAAAAATCTCTCTTAGAAGCATATCCACCATCAACCTAACTGCACCTTTTTCAATAATATGTGCCTTCAAATTTCAGCTTTCCAGGAGTTGTCTGGAGTAAATCAGCTGCCACCTTGTTACTATTTCCTTCATCTACTATGGGGATTTGACATTTTTTTCTGCCCTGGTTATCCTATTACCATGTCTTCAACTTTCCATCTTTTTATATTGTGATTTGGAGATATTTATTTATCTTTAGATTCATTAAGACCAGAGTTTGCGTTTCTGTTTCTTGTACTTCTTACAGCATAAGAGATGATAGGGCCTAAGAACATTTCTCTACTATCTTAAAACTAAAAGCCTGCTGCCTATAAGATGGGGTCTATAAATTAATAAATTGATTAATAAACAACTACAAATATCAGTGGAAGTATTGGTTTAGTGATCATTGTAAATATGCCTCAAATCCTTGTTGAAAATTGAACCACAATTTTCAACAATTTTAAATAGTAAAAACAGACTGATTACATTTTTCTTTGCAACACAGCTTCTCTCCTTATACAGGAGATGCTGAAATTGACCAGTGGGTGTGGAAAACTCCACTGAGAAATATTAAACAAAGAAAATTGATAGCTAAGTAAATATAGTGCTTAAATTTAAATATACCTAGGAGCTCAGCTATTATTCTTAAGTACCTTAACCATCTCCCCCAAGTCTATCCATCCAGTTATGCAGAATGCAAAGAGATACCACTACTTACTCCACTATCTTCAATGGATAGATGATTACATCTATAAATACAAAAATGCTGCTTTAAAATCCACATCACACTCCCTAGGAATTTACATGACACATTTCAGTGACTCAAGCAATGATACTTGCTAATTGGTCACAGTTGCTGATTGGCTGACCCTTCATAACAAAATCTTGTGTTAAGTTTCTCAACGATTGAGAATGATAGGGTAGCTATGATAATTTTATGTAGAACAAAGATATTATGAAAAAATAAGAGACATGATTTTAGAATTGATTTTATAAAACAATATAATTAGCCTATGAAAACTGTAATATGCACACTGTAGTTTAGGAAGTGCTCAGGTATAGAGAGTCCAAATAAAGCAGTTGCTAAAACTTACCAGCATATGTAGAGCACAAACATGTTCTTTAATGTTTCAGAGCGTCACTAAATTTTACCATAACTATTTAACATTGTAGTATACATGGTTGGTTACTTAATGTTGAATTCTCTAAAATTTCATCATACAACCTGTTAATAAGTCCAACCTAACTTTTTAAGAATACCTAATAAATAAGAATACTATCTTAACAGAATCCTACCAGCTTCTTAGAAGGGGAAAGTCATAAGTTGTGTATTTACAGGAATTGTTCTGAATTCAGATGTTTTAAGGGAAATCTTTCAGGTCAGGAAAACTATTAGGATAGGGAAAATTTTAAGATAACAATTCAGACTTGATGGATATAGTTAGGCAAGGGTCTTTAAATGATTCTTGTTAAGTAAACTTGTTTGATAAGCAAGAAGTTTGCTCAGGTAAATAAACTCTTACCTCAGATAAAAACGATTTTCAAGAATTCCCTGAAGAAAATAGGATTTGTATGTAGTTTTCTCTTTCTTGGGCAAAGGTTTTTCAGAAAACTCAACAAAGACAACTTAGGTGATCTAAATTCATTTCTTTCCTGGGCAAAATTTCCTGAACACAAAACTAAATCATGGTGATACAGGTAGTCTCAGTTATACTTCTCTTTAAATCAGTGTGCTTTTGGATCAGATGGCCTTATCCCAAACTCTAACAAATACATTCTGTTTTTTCTCAACCACTCTTTAGGTCAAAGAATAGAGAGGGAGGAGGGTCATCAGCAAAATGGCAGCTCCAAATCTCTCTCCTCCAATTGAAACATTGAAATACAAGAAAAACTATGAGTTCCAACTTTGTCAGAATGCTGGAAAAGAGTCAAAGATTTACAACAACAAAGCAAACACTAAATCAAGAAAGAAAGCTTCAAAACGGTAAGAAAATTTTGTGGCATTTTTACTCGCACTTGTCCCATCCCCATCCCTGGAGTGGCACCACTACTGATGATGGAAGTGTATGTTCCCAGTGTGGAACTCTGAGCGCTCATTCTGGCAGGAATAGAGAAGCCCTTCATCACGAATCATCATGTATGTCTGTTCTAACATGTATATTGTCTATCTGCACAATTGATACAAGGCACCCAACTTTCTTTCACCTGGCTCAGAATTCAAGCTGGAAAAGTGGTGGGCATTCCTCAGAAACACGGCAAGATGAACTAACAAACCACAGATATCTGGGGTAAGAAACATACAGTAGACTGCTTAAGGCCCAGAAGAAAAAGTTGGAGAGAACTTCTTTGGGAAATTAGGAAGTTCAAAAGGATTTTATGTGAATGGGGGATTTAGAAAGCCAATTTTGAAAGCTTGCTCAAAGCAAGATGCACACTCAGAAAAGTTTGGAGAAGACCTTAAACGTTTACCTTAGGCTGAACCTGGGCTCAGTGCAAGACTGGCTAAGTTGTAAGGAAGTGCCCTGACACAGAGCCAAGATGCAAAGACTGAGACAGGTTGTTTTCATTTTTTTTTCCTTTTGCATATTAGCTTCTTTTTAATCTCCACACTCTTGAGAACATTGGTGTCCAGACAGTACCTGAACACAAGCTGAGAAACAGAGACAATGATCTTATATAGTAAGGAATACAGTCTTTTCAAAAATATAGTTTGGAAAATCACTAAACAAATGGACTACTATAACCATCACCAATTTAAAAAAAAAAGCAAAATAAAAACAGCAAATTGGAGAATGAGGAGAATTTACATCTAGACTTACTACATTATAGTATTCAGATGTCTAGTTTTCAGAAATAAACTCATAAACCTACGGCCAATTGATCTCAACCAAGGATGCCAAGATCATTCAGTGAAGTAAGAATAATCTTTTCAGGAAACTGTGCTGGAACAACTGGATATTTTCTTGCAAGAGTGAAGTTGAGGCTAACACCATATACAAGAATGAACACAAAATGGACCTAAATGTAGGCATCATAAAGCTCTTTGAAAAAATAATAGGATTAAATCTTCATGACCCTGTATTTGGTAAAGAATTCTTAGATATAACACCTAAAACATGAGCAACCAAAGGAAAAAAAAATAGATTAGTAGGACTTTATCAAAATTAAAAAAAAAAAACTTTTATGGTTAAATGACAGTATAAAGAAAGTGAAAATAGAATCCCTGTATGGGAGAAAATATTTTCATATCAAATATCTATTAAGTGTCTAGTATATATAATATACAAAGAAAACTTGCCACTCAGCAATAAAAAGATATTCCAATTAAAGTATGGGCAAAGAATTTATAGATATTTCATCAAAGAAGATATACAGATGGCCAATAAATACATAAAAAGATGTTCAACATTATCAGGGAAATGCAAATCAAAACCACAGTGTTATACCACTTCATACCCACTAGATATAAAATTAAAAATTAAAAAACAGACAACAAACATTGGCAACGATGTGAATAAAATGGAACAGCCATACATTGTCAGTGGGAATATATAAAAGTACAGCCACCAGGGAAAATATTTTGGCAGTTCCTTGAAAAGTTAAGTATAGAGTTACCATATGACCAAAAAATTCCAATTCTAGATAGATACCTAAGGGAATTAAAAACTTGTGTTCATGCATAAACTTTTACACAAATGCTTACAGCAGCATTATCCATAATAGCCAAGACATGGAAACAACCCAAATATTCACCAGTAGATGCATGGCTAAACATTCATCTGTTGAATGTATTCAATGCTACTGCTGGTGATCTTCCTCCTCCTAACAGAGCCTTAAAAAATATCAAAGTACTGTTGCAACATGAATTAACCTTGAATACATTATACTAAGTGAAAGAAGCCAGAAGCAAAAGACCACATATTGTATGATTCCATCTAATGAAAATCCAGAATAGGCAAACCCATAGAGATATAAAGTGAATTAATTGTTAGTAGGGGATGGGGTTGGAAAGTCTGAAAGTGAATACTAATGCATACAGGGTTTCTTTGTGAGGTGATGAAAATATTCTGGAATTAGAAGGTCACACAATCTTGTGAATATACTAAAAATCTTTACACTTTAAAATGGTGAATGGACATTGTACCGCGTGCTTTTGAACAAGACCTTCATTTTTAAAAGGAGGTACGTATAAAGCGACAAACCTTTCTTTTACTGAGCATGGTTTCAGTTATGAGTTAAGACTCAGCTTGTAATCATGGCTGTGTCTGACTTGAAGGCAAACTCCATCTGCTAAAGAAGCAATAAACATAAATTTGTGATGTTATTAGCTGTTGAATCAACCATTCCTTTATCTAGCATGTGTCTGGACCGCTTGTTATATGAGATAGTGACTCTCCTTATTGTTTAAGCCCTTTTTGGGGAGGGTTTGGTTCCTTGGAGCCCCAAAGCTCCTTATATGAATTAAGAAGTATAGATAGTAGAGACAAGATAAGTTGCTATTTTAGATTGTAATATATAGAATTTCAATATACACCACAGCATTCTTCCCAATGCTACACCATTAAGGTATTACTGATCAGCAAAATATATATAAATCAAAAAATAATTGTGAATTGATTTCATATCTGTCTATATTTTCTTTGGAGTTTGCTATAGATCAGTCATTAAAATTCATTAATTACCTAAATCATTTGTCAGTTGTAGCAGATGTTGTCAGTGCCTCACTCATATTCCTCAGACCTACTATTTTGGTGTGCGTACAGCAATTTCCAACTGCCAGTAAATGTATCTCAGAGCCTAAGGCATTTTGCAGAACCACAGAAAACTGTTCAGCCATGCTTGTGTTATAGAACAGAGTGTCAGAGAATCAAAACTCTGAGAGCAGTTCTCAACCAATGAGTCTCAGAAGTTCACGTATAAATATCCAGCTCCCTTTTCTTTCTGGTGAAATAATTCAAAGGATTGTGTTTTGCACCATGTTTCAGAGCTTTGTTATAAAACTGAACTCCAGAGACTCATTGTGGTTACTGGCTTGATATACTCTTTGTTTCCTCTCTTCCCTTTAATACTTCCCTATCAGCCTACCAGTGTTCCCTGCACCTGCCACGTTAAATATTTGCTTTCAAATTCTCGTCTCTTCCAAAGAGACTCAAACTTAAGTATTAGAGTGCTACAAAAAAATAAAGGCAAAATTATCAATCTGGAGATATATGTCTTATTACTACTTATTACTTATTAATTATTACTTATTATTACTTGTTACTACTTGTACTAAATTTTTCATCACAGTCTTCACTTTTTTGTCATCTGGGAAGCCCTAGAAATGAACGAAGATTCAAGAGTAGTACTCAGTGAAGTCATTAACGTTATTAAGAGTGAGGAACTGAATCCATGGCCTTTCCCCACTTCTGCTTTGTTAACAGTGTGATTACCAATAACTCCTATTTCTTACTGAAGCTAATTGGACTTCTTATAGAAAAGTTCTCATTAATAGTTTTTGCTTGTTTGGAGAAAAAGTATTTAATATATTATGTTCACTTGAAGAACTGCATTATGTATTAAAATAACATGTATTGCTAGTATATTTGGTCATCTGAAAAACTAAAATTAATCTGTAGAAAGCAAGCTTCATCAGTATTTAATGTATAAGAAAGTGAATGGAAAAACTAGAGCCATGCTTTTCATGCTTAGGTTACGATGAATGGTGTTGATTTGGTCATCTGAAAACATAGTTACTAATTCATTCAGTCAGCTTTGCATCTTTTAAAGTCTTGTATAATCCTTTTGGTAGTTCCTTCCCAGTCTGCATGACAGCAATGAATAGATAAAATATACTTTTTTCCTATCTCTACAAAAATATTCTCCACAAACTTGACAAGTTCAGAGAGAAATCACACTCAGCATTGCTTCAAATGGCATTTGTAGAAAAGTGCTGTTGAATAGAATCATATCATTTTGGTTAGGGACTAAATCTTAGTAGTCAGTCCCCTAATAATAATAATAACAACAACAACAATATATATATATACAAATGAAGGGTTGGCATTAAGACCAAACTAGAAAATGAAATCACCTTGTCAGCTTGCTATTTCACCATTTTAAAACTAAGAGCAGTATGCCAAATGTATTGATCCGACACTGCTATATCCTTCTCACTGGGGACTTGATTTTTAGATCCACCTTTTGTAAATTAATTAGATTTATTGTCATTTATCTTTACTTGTTTATGTTACTCCATTGCCATTAAAATAATAGTGTTATGTTTTCATTGTATATATATTTACAATTAGCTTTTATTTATGGCAAACACATAGATTTTTAAAATTTGTTCTAGTGATATAAAATCTCCATTTGAAATAAATCTAAGAATACTAATTGAGTCAATTTAGACATTATTAAATGTATATTAGTGCATAGAAATGACAAAAATAGATGGAATATGACTACAGCAGAAGAAAATCTGTCTTAAAATTGGAATTGGATCCTGTCAAACCTGAAAGAACATAGTTTTGGGACTATCCTGTGCTACCTGTGTGAACTTAATCACTTCCCTTTATTCTTCTGGGCTTCAGTTTCCTTCCAAAAATACTGCACCTTATAACCTAGTATTTTATGATTTTTTAACTACTATTCATAAAACTTTCTATTGTTCCATAACCTTTTACACGTATAATTAAAGTAATTTTTTTCTACATTTTGATCTCTAAATCTCCTACTTCTTGATTCTGCTACATATGCCTCAGAGTAGATTGTACTTTTGGTTGTGATTTTCACTGTAAACTCATCTTTAGGGGGTTCTTTTTTCTTAGAATGGACGACCCAGAGCATCAGCAAATTTTTACCACTTGGAATAATTTCTTTGTTGCTGGCATCTTGAGATTTTTGTTATTTTTTTCCTTCCTTCCTTCCTTCCTCCCTCCCCTCCCCTCCCCTCTTTCCTTCCTTCCTTCCTTCCTTCCTTCCTTCCTTCCTTCCTTCCTTCCTTCCTTCCTTCCTTCCTTCTCCTTCTCAAACAGACAATGCCACTACTTACTTGCTTTTGTTATATTTTACTATCTGGGACTGAAGGGTATCATTCCACATCAGCTCATTTGTCATACTACTAAAGGTTATTTCATATTTATAGAATATAATGGGAGCTTAGGTTTGTATTGGTATTAGGGAATATATATGTTTTTAGCTGGATCAACTTGTTCTTTTTAATCATAACTAGATTCCATTACAAAATCTAATCTATCCGTTCACATTAGAAAATGTTAAAATACGTAGAGAAAGCTATTTTTCATGGCATTCTACCTTTAGTTTCTTATACTTCAGCATATAATTTTTTGATTAAAATACAAATGTTTCCAAAATTCTAAATATTGTTAAGAAAATCCACTGTCCTATTTAAGGGTCCATAATTCTTTACATTTAGTCATGTAATGTGTTTTCTTGTCAAATGTGATTTACTATGTAATTGAATAGATTTTCATTTAAACATGAAGCACTTTCTGAAAATCATTGACATGTGGAAATGGCAACATTTCCCCTTAAGCCTTGAAAACAATTATGTTAAAGGACCAATTCTGATTGACTTTAAGAAGTTCAAGAGTTCAATAAATAAAATAGGTCAAGTGTTAGTCATATTTTTATAGTGTAGCAAATGTGTGTGGCACTTGGACACAATATTTCACTGAGTTCACTGTCCTCAATCACACTCGTTCATTACTTTTTTGTTTCTAATTAATGAATATTTGTCCTTCAGAACTTAGCTTAAACATTACTTTTTACATAAAAACTTCTATGACCATCTGAATTGGGTTATAACATATGCTTATATAATACCTGGTAATTGTGTATGTCACACTTTATCAGCATTATGTGTTTAATGTCTATCTTTTTCCCATTGCCCTATAACCTCTCTGAGGGCAACAACTCTGTAATCTGGTTTCCCTTTATATCTCCAATCCTTACACTCTTTGAGGATGGAAGATGCTGAAGAAATGTGTTGAACGCAGAAGTGAATATATAAACAAATACATGTTCCAAACTATTTCTACACATAATTTCAAAACACATGTTGAAAAAAAGAATGTGATATAATGAAATCAGAATAACTGCTACTTTCAGGTGTTGGTCAAATATGTTCTCTGTAACCATGAGCTTGACTGATAGTAAAGACCATAACTGTCCTTGGCTGCTCTTCCCAAGGTTGAAAAATAGGGGTCTTCACTAAGCCAGATTCATTTCCTCAACATCTTTTGTATTATCCCTGCTGCTTGGGTCTCAATTCCCTTTTATATAAAATGAGGATCATGTACTGGAATGACCTCTAGGGAAAAGTTTTCAATTAATACACTAACCAGACTTTTCATATTTGATTTTTATGTTTTCTACAGTATACCTTGTTATTTTCTTTCTGATATTCCAGGAGGAACTTAATACTTCTTTAGGAATTCCTTCATTCCGAATAAATACTAAAACCAAAAAAGATTTAAAAAGAAATAGCTATAGGTCTTGATTTTATTTAGTTTTTCCTCTTTTGGCATTTTTATTCCATGAAAATAATTTGCTTGGTCCACGATTGTTGTACATCTTGACCATCCAGCCTATTTGAGTACCTCTAAAGTAGCTGCTTATTTAATCAATAGAAAAGGAGACCTGAAAACAAGTTAACTGAATGCTTCCATAATCATACTTAAAGCTACATCCCCAAATCTCAGTTTTGCTAACAAATATCACTACTCTCGAGGGGTTTCTCAGAAAGATATTAAATTCTGTTCATTTTGTAGACTTTATTTCCCCCCAGCTTGCAGTATTTAGATGGTCTCTGACTTGTTCTCCGTTACTTGCATTGTTGCAAGTTGGCAGCAGACAATTTTCTAGTCTATTTATTTAAAGACCACCTTCAAATACAACTAAAAAAAATATGATGTGTAACCTGTAAATTAGAATTTAGATAGAAAATATAGCATTTTTGCGGCAGGATTTTTTTCTTTCTTTTTTTTTTTTTAACATCTTTATTGGAGTTATAATTGCTTTACAATGGTGTCTTAGTTTCTGCTTTATAACAAAGTGAACAGTTATACATATACACATATCCCCACATCGCCTCCCTCTTGCTCCTACCCTCCCTATCCCACCCCTCTAGGTGGTCACAAAGCACCCAGCTGATCTCGCTTTGCTATGTGGCTGCTTCCCACTAGCTACCTATTTTACATTTGGTAGTGTATATATGTCCATGCCACTCTCTCACTTTGTCACAGCTTACCCTTCCCCCTCTCCGTGTCCTGAAGTCCATTCTCTATGTCTGCATCTTTATTCCTGTCCTGCCCCTATGTTCTTCAGAACCGTTTTTTTTTTTAGATTCCATATATATGTGTTAGCATACAGCATTTGTTTTTCTCTTTCTGACTTACTTCACTCTGTATGACAGACTCTAGGTCTGTCCACCTTGCTACAAATAACTCAATTTCATTTCTTTATATGGCTGAGTAATATTCCATTGTATATATGTGCCACATCTTCTTTATACGTTCATCTGTCACTGGACACTTAGGTTGCTTCCATGTCCGGCTATTGTCAATAGAGCTGCAATGAACATTGTGGTACATGACTCTTTTCGAATTATGGTTTTCTCAGGGTATATGCCCAGTAGTGGGATTACTGGGTCGTATGGTAGTGCTATTTTTAGTTTTTTAAGGAATGTCCATACTGTTTTCCATAGTGGCTGTATCAATTTACATTCCCACCAACAGTGCAAGAGGGTTCCCATTTCTCCATACCCTCTCCAGCATTTATTGTTTGTAGATTTTTTGATGATGGCTATTCTGACTGGTGTGAGATGATACCTCATTGTAGTTTTGATTTGCATTTCTCTAATGATCAGTGATGTTCAGCATCCTTTCATATGTTTGTTGGCAAGCTGTATATCTTCTTTGGAGAAATGTCCTTTTAGGTCTTCTGCACATTTTTGAATTGAGTTGTTTGTTTTTTTTTGATATTGAGTTGCATGAGCTGCTTGTAAATTTTGGAGATGAATCCTTTGTCAGTTGCTTCATTTGCAAATATTTTCTCCCATTCTGAGGATTGCCCTTCTGTCTTTTTTAAGGTTTCCTTTGCTGTGCAAAAGCTTTGAGGTTTCATTAGGTCCCATTTGTTTATTTTTGTTGTTATTTCCATTTCTCTAGGAGGTGGGTCAAAAAGGATCTTGCTGTGATTTATGTAATAGAGTGTCCTGCCTATGTTTTGCTGTAAGAGTTTTATAATGTCTGGCCTTACATTTAGGTCTTTAATCCATTTTGAGTTTATTTTTGTGTATAGTGTTAGGGAGTGTTCTAATTTCATTCTTTTACATGTAGCTGTACAGTTTTCCCAGCACCACTTATTGAAGAGGCTGTCTTTTCTCCATTGTATGTCTTGCCTCCTTTATCAAAGATAAGGTGGCCATATGTGTATGGGTTTATCTCTGAGCTTTCTATCCTGTTCCATTGATCTATATTTCTTTTTTTGTGCCAGTACCATACTGTCTTGATTACTGTAGCTTTGTAGTATAGTCTGAAGTCCAGGAGCCTGATTCCTCCAGCTCCATATTTCTTTCTCAAGGTTGCTTTGGCTATTCGGGGTCTTTTGTGTTTCCATACAAATTGTGAATTTTTTTGTTCTAGTTCTGTGAAAAATGTCCCGGCTGGATTCTACTGGTATATTAATTCCTGTTGTAGCCTCAGATATTTGGCTTATAAATAAGGACATGTCATAAACAATTCAACTCCTCCCAAGTCTAGTAATAGTTTAAACAGCTTTTTCAAAGGCTGGTTCATTCATTTGACTAAGTAAATCTGTAAGGTACAGCTGCAAACTACCAATGAATCTGTGATACCACATTAAAAGAGCAAGAGCTGAAACATTTCTGTTTATGCTCTTGTGAGAACCAGTGTGTTATTTGTGTAATATTCTTTGTAGCTAAAATTAATACCTAGATACTTTAGAGTTAGTTGTGCTATATAAATCAGCATTTGAATCTTATTAGTAATCCCCCCCCCCATTTTTTTTTTAATTACAGTTGTTTCAGTCTGGTACAAAATACTTCAAGCTAAATTTGAATATTAAAGAGTTTTATGGCAGCATTTTGGCTGCTTCTTGTAGTGAGTTCCCTTTGGAATTGCAGTCTTAAGTTTCATCTGGCTTTTTAAGGAAGTGATTAATTATTTTACTGTGGTTGTTTATAATGTGTAACTCTGATTACTTCAGTGTTACATGGGCTCTAGTGTTAAATTATTTCTTTTTTATTTAGTTTAAAGGATTTCTCGGCTATACTGTTTCTTAAACCTAAAACAAAAACAAAAACAATAAAACAGTCAGCCCTTGGGATCATATATGAAATTTGAGACCACATATAAATCCAAGATTTGGAAGTGAGAATTTTTAACTCTAAAATCTATAGAGGTAACCCAGAGCTATAAAGAATCTTCACATTTTAAACTTCAGAGGGACTTTAAAAATCACCTTGTTTAATCACAGTACAATTCCATTATGGATTCAATCCTTTGATATATCTTGTCTACCATATAAACTATAATTTATGAACTAATTATTAATACATTTCCTATGTTTTTTCACCAAAGTAATATGTACTTAACATTCAGAAATTCCGATCAGTATATAATAATTATTGGGACATCAAAAATTAATTTCACGCCAGAGTGCAGAAACTACATTTTTTGGGTATAGTTTGTGCTTTACTATTAGACAGTAGTTTTTTAAAATAATAAAATGATCCTGCACTCACCCCATTGCCAACTATCAAGAATTTCATTTTATAAGGAACAAAGGGCCATAGTAAGCAGTCTGCATTACCATGGGTTGGTAATCAGATAATTAATTGATACCTTAGAAAACTGAGCCCAGGAGTCCGCATAAAACAATGAATGCTATAGAAATTCAGAGCTTGGGACGTTGTTGTTTTTAAGTTTCTTAATACTGTGGACTATTGCTTTATCTCCAGAATTTTTCACTGTGCCTGGCATGTAATTAGTGTGCAATGCAAGTTCCTTGAATAACTGAACTAAATGAACAAAATAAAACACTGAGTAACTTTAGTATTGTGAGTAGAAATTTGAGATATCTGTGTTCCTACAGTGAGCGTGGAGAAGGACAATCTTAGAAACATAGATGAAGAGAATTTAAAAATAACTTGGTCTAATTCCTCCTTTTGCAGTCTCAAGACATAGCATGTGATGAAGATCATACAACTGACTTACCAAGGGCATAGTTAGGTCTTGAACTCAAGGCTTCTAGGTGTGATGAAAATAATTTTGCTTACTTCATTCTTCATGTACAGCCAAGGAGGATTGCTGTATTTATACAAGAAGGTGATATTCCCTAAGTAGGAATTAATACCTAAAGACCCCTGTTTTATACACTCTGCTTCTGTTCACTTTGGCTTAAATCTATGATAAAGGTTGTTAGCAATCCTGATAGAGGTTGCTGTTGAATTTCTTGATCATGGTGTTTATAATGCTTCAAGCAATGTCATTCAGCAGGCAGCTTAGTTGGTATTGATTTTACTAAAAAGAAAAATGTATCCATATAGCATTCCTGAATCATTTGTTAGTAGACTGGCTGTTAGTTATGGTCTGTATCTGTTAGATTTAACTCTGGTCAAGTGGCAATGTAGGTGCAGCAGTTGGATCCTATCTATCAAGGAATGATGTGTGATGTATTTTTTTAATGTGACAGAACTCCTCTAGTCTGAGCCACAAAATTGAAAATTGGCAATCTGTACACCACATTCAAATCTTCTGGTCGTGGGAAGGTATCTTTGGGGGGAATTTGAAGCTGATAACATAAAATGGCAGATTGTTCTGTCAACTGCTACTAGGTACCACTTACGTCGTTGTAGCTATAAGACTATTTAGCTATTTTTAACAGCTAGCAGGGAAGGTCCTATTCAATCGGATTGGATCAGTCAGAAATGGAAAACTTTGTGTGTCTCATATCTTCATGGCTTATTGCCCCGTGTGCCTGGAAACATCTTTTACATCCCATGTTTACTACAAGAAATGTTTCTCTATAACTGTAATATTTTCCCCCAATATCCTTGGTAAGAAAGAATAGTAAAACCCACTTTTAGTCTCGATAATTCCACAAGTGTGATTCTGGATAAGTCATGTATTGCTGTATTTGTACTCAGAGAGTTTTGAAATATATGATGGTACGTACCATAATATTAACACCTAAATATCAGATTCCATAGAAAGTCTTTAACCTATGTGATCTCACTTAATTATTATAAAATTTTAAATATAATCTTCATTTTATTGATGTGGAAAGTGAGGCTCAGATAGAATTTGTTGCTGATCTAAATTATGACAGAGCTAATTATGAATGCTGGTGTTTGTAGTTCCAAAGACCACACTATTTTTACTATATCATACTGACATCTTGCTCATTATGGAGGCTTGTCTTTTATTAAATTTCTGAATGTATACTGTAGAGTGGTGTCCTTGGATATCTATAGCAAAGAAAGTTAACTGACAGTGATTCTGTCTAATTTACAAACATAAATGGAATTCAAATGCATATGGCATTTGCAAGGTTAAAAGTCTCATAGGGGCTTCCCTGGTGGCGCAGTGGTTGAGAGTCCGTTTGCCGATGCACGGGACACGGCTTTGTGCCCCGGTCTGGGAGGATCCCACGTGCCGCGGGGCGGCTGGGCCCGTGGGCCATGGCCGCTGAGCCTGCGCGTCCAGAGCCTGTGCTCCGCAGTGGGAGAGGCCACAACAGTGAGAGGCCCGCGTACCGCAAAAAAAAAAAAAAAAAGTCTCACAGAAGATGATGTCTATACATGCTTCGTAATCTTAGAGTTCTTTCTGAATTGATTATGTGTGTGTGTGTGTGTGTGTGTGTGTGTGTGTGTGTGTGTGTGTGTGTGTGTGTGTGTGTTTAGGGAACCTGGGGGCTTCTGTGGAATAATCCTTGTTTCAAGCAAGATTTTTCTGATTCTAATTGCAAAATTATCTTGCTTTGGCAGGGCTCCTCAAATTTTCCTATGATCTCCCGTTCACATTGTTTCCCCAAAGAGATTTCATTTTAAAAAACTGGCTCAAAATAAATAGATGGCATTTGTTAACACTGATAGATTCATTTTCTTCTTTAATCAACATCAATTTTCTTTTTATTTAAAGTTAAAAGAAAACAATATTTAAGTAGTGGAAGTAGTGAATAAAGCTTCCAAATCCTTTAATTATTAATGTCCCAATGGTCTTTTCTTTTGACTTGAAGTTGTACAATTATACAAAATCTATTTATGTATAATTAAAATGGTCGATTTTTAGTTTATTTTGTAGTTAGATGACTTTTGATGTCACATATATATGCATACAGAGACACGAACATGCACTCATTACTGTGGAATCCAAATTAGGCAGATCTGTAGCTTTAATAGGGTAATTTTAAGCTATATTTATTGGTCTGAACTTTAGCAGACCCGATCTAAAAAATAGTTTTAAGATTAAGGAGATTCTCAATCATAAAAAGAGTCTCAGAACTAATCAGATTCTTACTGATATACCAAGAGAAATACGGTATATGACCCAAGAGAAATATTGGATTCACTGATTATGTTGCAATATGATCACTTTTTTGATTGTTTCAGCTGAAAGTTACACCGGGAAAATATTTTCAGAATCATTCAAAATGCTGGTATATCTGGAACTATATTCCTTTGAACATGTCTATTTTGTTTAGACATACAAGTAAGAACAGACAAAGTGTGATTCCACTCCCACGCTATCGTCCTTGGAAAGTTTCCTTTTAAATTCAACTGTCTATGAATGTGCAAAGAGGGTGAAAGTTTTTCTGTCATATTATGCTTAGAAACTTGTAAGACTTTCAGAACATCGCAAATTGAAAGAAAAGAGATTGAATTTAAGACAACATTAAAAATGAACTAGACACATTGGTACTTTCAGCAAGGTTACTAGAAACCTCTCTTTCTAATAATAACCACAGAAATAAAGGAAAAGAAAAAATCTCTTAAGTGATACAGCTTTAATCTAAATGGAAAGACTGCAAAGCATGCAATTATAGGTGTGTAAAAAGTCAGGAAGTGAAAAAGCCAAAATAATGAGAGATTCTTTTAATATCTAGTGTCACAAAGTTGCAGTCCTGTCAGAAGTTTTGGTCTCAAGAGGAATCTTGGAAAGGAAAAAAAAAGCCTCAGAAAATAATAACTAGAACTTGGCAAAGAAAGCTCCTTTATGAGAAATGCCTGCAGGGCAGAAATAATTGGAAGCAGAGGCTTCCTTTGCCTTGACAGGTGCCCCTTGGTTCCACCAGGAGTGGATCCCCTAAAACACCCAAAAACAGAATAAAATAAAAAATTATCTGGGGATGATCTCAACATTGTATTTGGACAAACAGAGGAAAAAGTGAAGAGAGATATTAACTTAAGTGGACATTCAAACCATGTCCACCATGGGGCTAGAAGGCAATTATTGGGGTAGTGCAGGGCAAAAGATGCTTTAGCCTGAAGTATCCAGTGAATATTTCCTCGGATGACTGGGATAACTGTTTTCATATCCCCATCCATTTTTTTGAGTGTTGAGCTGGTCTGAGAAACATTAGTGCTTAGCAGAAGGAAACTTCCCTCTTGGTGGCAGTGCAAACAGTGCCTTTGAGAGTTCATTTCATCTACCAGAAGGTTCAACTCTCACAAGAGCATACTGGTGGAGAAAGAAGTATATCAACAACTACTCTTTCAGCACCAATGCCAGTTTAGCTGCCAAGATAGAACCAAAAATATGAGTCAAGTAAAACAAAAGGTTGAAAGCATTTAAAATTTATTTTAAAAATCTAGTATCAGAACTTAAATCCCTTATTATGTAGTGAAGTAGTTTAAGATTATCTATTTATCTATCATCTGTCTATCCAAATGGCTGTTTTATGAACTTCTTCCCAGTAAGAAGCATTGCATATTTCTAAAAGATTTGGTTGATGGGAAATGTTGAAGAAAGGAACTGAGGTTCATAATATTATAACATGGAAATATAAAAATATTTTGAAAACTAATATTTCCCTCTATTCACCTTAGAACTTTGCTATTATAAAAATACTTTAGTAGAGTGATGACTGAAGAATTTTATGTTTAGAATGGGTCAAAGGATAACATTTAAGATGGTTTGACTGTGACAGCATGGTTGAGCTTGAACCTATATTTCCCAGAATCCCCTTCATTGTATAGTTGCAGGTTGAATTTGGCGAAAAAATGAACTTGCATGAGATTTGGACAGTGTAAGTGAGGTAGTGACTAATACTTTCTGCAAGTTACCTTAGCCAGATGCAGTCCTTAGGTATCCTCTTTCTCATCTACTCTGTGTCGACTCTTCTTCCTGGTCTGTCACCAGAGGCTTGGCTGCATAACCACAGAGGAATCCCAACTTTCCATTGATCTCCTTCCCTTCCTTTCATCATGCTGTAGAGAAAAAGTACTAGATTAGGAAGTCGGAAGCCTTCCATTCTTATCCAGGTTTTCCCATAGCTTCAAGACCTTGAACAATCACTTACTCTGTGCCTCAGTTTCCTCAATTATATAATAAAGGTATTGGACTAGAGAAGCTCTCAGATCCTTTACAGGTCTAAACATTGATCTATGTCTCTGCTAGGCTTTTATTACCAGCTGCCTTGTACAGGAGGTGAATCGAGTGAATGATTTCATCACTTCCTCAGGTGTGCACGCATGCTTGACCCCACAAAGCCTGCTGCCTCCTGAAATCAATTTTGTGCTCCGTGTTTTATTTCTGCTCTGATAGACAAAACTCTAGAAGCTCTACTTTGAAAAAACTTATTTTAGTGTCCTGAACTTTTTAAAAAATATATGAGAAAAACAAGTGTAAGTGGCTTGTTACCACTGGGGATGAAATAATTACATTATGGGCATAGGGAAGCATTGATGCAGCAGTTTTCTATATTTTTAGTTATTTTGAAACAAATATAAATTATGCCACAGTTAAGAGTATACATTTAAAGTTGAAATAGTAAAAGAGAGTTGCAAGGCGAGATTTAAATGAGGACAGATTGGACTGGGTTATTGTTTGGAGTAAAATTGAGGTGTAAAAGTAAAAAGATTCCAGAATGTTCTTTTTTTAAACTTTATTTATTTATTTACCTTAGACTGTGTTGGGTCTTCGTTGCTGCGCACAGGCTTTATCTAGTTACGGCGAGCGGGGGCTATTCTTTTTTGCGGTGCACAGGCTTCTGTTTGCGGTGGCTTCTCTTATTGCAGAGCAGGGGCTCTAGAGCACAGGCTCAGTAGCTGTGGCGCACGGGCTTAATTGCTCCGCAGCATGTGGGATCTTCACAGACCAGGGCTCAAACCCATGTCTCCTGCATTGGCAGGTGGATTCTTAACCACTGAGCCACCAGGGAAGTCCTTCCAGAATGTTCTTAATAGTCAGGAAAGAAAATTTTCAATTAGAAAGTCATTAGTAAGAATGATTTAATTATTATAATAAAATGCTAACATAATCAAAAATACTTCTAAAGAGATCTTATATGTTTTAGTATGTAATGATTGAATAAGATCAAGTTCAGCGTACACCTATTTTGATTTGCAGGCTAATAGCAAGTTCAGGTGACTGATCCTCAGTTCAGCTCAGAGCTTAGTACCATACTCTTTCATTCATCTTCCTTTAATCATAATATTCAGCTTATCAATTACTTCAAATCACTTAGGGAATACTGAGTTATCTGATCATTCCTTTGTCCTATCATTTGATGGTTAATGTGGAAGTACTTACCACATGCTGGAAATGTGCAAGAGACTCAATGCATTTTCCCATTTAATCTTTATAGGAACTATGGTAGATTATATTATTACCTATTTTCTCCATATGAAGAAACTGAGGCTTAGAAACCTCAGGAATTGGCCAGAGAACACTTAGAAAGTCCCAAACAAGGGTTTGAAGGCCAATGTGCCTGATTGCAAAATCCACACTTCACATTTACAATATACTGGCTCTTAAGTATAATCCCATATGGTATCCAGCTGTAACTCTATATATAAGTCTCCTGCTCATGGAAGTAGAAAATGAGTCCAGTGAAGTTAAGTGACTTGTCCGTGGCTTACATAGTCAGGGGTACAACATGCTCAAAAGATCGGAGATGCTTGTGTCTAGATACAGACAGAATTCACTTCGGAGGGAGAATAGCAGTTGTATTCACTCAAGGTCTCTTCTTTTAACCTGTATTATTTCAAGTCACTAGTCTCTTGCTGTTTTGTGTACACAGTCTAAAAAAGTTGCTAAATATAGAACTCTGATGTGAAGAATATTCCATCTGAAGTCAGAAAGATGAACCAGATAACCCTTCCTATTTTTTTCAAGACAGCCAAATAATCTTTATATTTTCCTAGGGTTATTGAATAATTCTAAGTAAAAGTTCATGATCATTTGTTTTTATTTCTATTTTATTTTATATTGATGCAAGCAGTCATTTTTTGTTATTTTCTTATGAATTAGGATGCTAAAACTTCTATTATATCTAAATATTTTTAGTGAGAAAGCTTGAACAAATGGTTACATTGACAATTACCATTTTCTTTTTAAAAAGTGCAATAAACTACAGTATGATGATATATGCCTATGAAATTCCTAATTTTGTCTGTTTGACACAAAAAACTTCTCAGGTTCAATCTACATTTGAACCCTTTGTGTTCAGTTGTAGCAAAGTATGGAAATCTAACAAACAAGATTAACTATATATTAAAATTACATTTTAAATTTAATCAGTTCATTTAATAAATGCAATTTCTTCTTTACCTCACTTTTCAACTATTAACACTAAATAGAATTTAAAATCAGAAAATTTTCTTTATAGTATTAATATCAGAAAGCATCAATTGTTTACATTATTAGTACTCTACCTCTTTATCTCCACACATGCCAAACCATTCACTTTTTTATTGTTGCATAATAACCTTCATGTAACTCTTAAGCTCAGTTCAACTGTGAGCTCTTTTGAGAAATTGTCGCTGATGCCTCCAAAATATTCTGCTGTGGTAGGCTGGTTAAAAAGCATGTCCCGAGCTCATCACCTCTTTCTATATCCAAGCCCTCTGCCATGTGACTTGATAGTGCTTTCCATCATGAGTAGAGTAGGTTTGTCTACCCTGTGAATCTAGGCTGGTTATGTGAATTGCTCTGTCAAATAGAATGCAGTGTACATGAAACTCTGCCGGTTCCAAGGCCCCATACACTACTGCATGCGCTCTTGATATGTTGCTATTACCATGAAAACAAGCTCTGGATAATCTGCTGGATAATGAAAGACACAAGGTTAGTCATTATGTCAGATGACTGCCAGTTGAGTACCAGGCAAGAATGAGGTCTATCCTAGGACATCTAGCCCCCAGCTCACACACCAGCTGAGTACAGATGTGTGAGTGAGCCCTGCCAAGATGGGACAAGCCTGACCCAGATCATCAGAACCAACCAGTCTACTCATAAGTGTAAGAGCAATGATAAATGCATGTTTGTTTACTACTCTGTTTGGGGGGTGATTTCTTATCAATATTTTGATAGACCTTGTTGATGCCAAGCACTTATTCCTCTTCCGTCACAATTAACACTTCTTACATATGCCTTTAATCTCTAATCATTTCAGCTATACATATCTTGAATCCTTAAGTATTTTAAAGACCATAGAAGAGCTGTGCGTGGTTCTTGTTACCCATTTTTAAAATATAATTTTTAATACTCAACAAAGTACCTATATTAGTGGGAGGTTTTATAGAGTAAAGGAAAGAACTGTGGAATAAGCATCTGCTAAGCTAACTGCATGTACTACTTCTTTCCCATAAGTGACCTTTGGCAAGTCTCTTAACCTTTCTGTACTTTCTAATTTTAAGCCGAGTGTTAGCCACCACATCACACTTTAGAGAGAACAGCATCTTGATACTATCCTCCTACTTTGATAATGAAGCCAGAAAACGTGCACTTTTAGTTTCCATTTTACAGCAGGGCCCAGATTTGAAAGCCTTACTCGCTCCAAATTCTATTGGACATCTCTATCACTTTGTACCACATTAGCATTTCAAATGGTCTCTCCTTCCAGTAGCTTTTGCCTTTTCCAATATATTGAACAGGATAAAATGTAAATTAACTGATTTTTTTGGTAAGGAATGTAAATAATATTAATATATTTCTTACAGAACTGGTCAAATGATATACTGAATTCTGTCTCCTCTCATGTTAAACATGTGCTTATATATCTAGGTAATTTCATTCACCAGTTCCATCCAAAGGCTTAAAACCATTGTGGAGGTTAACTGAAAGAAACATAACATTTTGAGGATGTTTGAAATATGTATATATGACTATTAAAAGTACTGATATAAAGCAAGCAGAAAAATAAATCACCTGATAACTAGCTAATCAGTAACGATTATACTGGGTTTTGAGAGAAATTTGCAGGTGTCACAAATCTCATTATGCTTTTGCTTGGCTACGTTTAATTATAACTATTTGCAGATTGCAAATAATTATATACATATAGATGGATCTAAATAGCAGATTGCCGATACAAATGATGTATTTCATAAATAGTGAGCTATCAGTAGAACTACATTTTAAATATCTTGGTAAGAGAAGTACTTCTGTGCCCTAATATGAGCTATACAATTTTTTTAAAGCAAATGTTTGGCTCTCATAATCCTGGAGCACTTGTTTTCTGGAACACTGCACTTGGTTTGAAACCGGGGTAATTAGTCAGGATTGGCAAGGTTTCTGTGAATAAAGTACACGTTTGTGGTCATTTGGAATGCATAAGAATCTACCATTCAGTGGTAGCTCTTGTGTTTGTTCTTCAGGAAATTTGGAACTATAGATATACAAATGAGCTTATGAGAATCTTAGAAATCTGCGACTGATATCCCACCTTAACAATTATTAGGTTAGCTTGACGTCATCAGATTCAATTTGTAGAGCCCAGATACTTATAAAAATTGTATTTATTTCCTCACACTAAATAGATAGCTTTTCAAAGCTGTGTTGATCTGAAGAACACTGGCACAGTATAAATTTTCATTCATATTACTGGTACTTAGGGCTTAGACAACAGAAGTAACTAACCAACTAGTTTGCTTAGTGATTCTCATTGAACTTATCACTCTTGGTAGGCTGTGTCTAAGTCTTCAATTTAGTAAGGCTCTAATATGACTTTAAGATTACTTTCAGGTAGGGAATAAAGTCTAATTCATTTATATCCTACTGGATGTCACCCTTGGATCCATCAAGAAACCAAAGTGTGCTTATTAAATTATTCTGGGTCTAGAAAAATATATACTAATTGAGATACAGGAATACCATATTTTACTGATATTAGGGTGTATAAATTTGACAATTTAACATCTCTAAAATAGAGCTGTATCACAATCAGAAGCATCTTAAAAGTAGAGTTGGCCAGATAACATTAATGAGGTAGTTGCTTGTGTACGTGCAAATTTTTATAATTTCTTTTTGGGTGACATCGCTGGATACGAGCAACCTTTTGACATGTAAATTATTAAACCACTTGAGAATCATTGGAGAAGTCTACCAATTCTAGATACTGTCTGAAAAACCTTCAATTGTCATCATCTGGTAAAGTCAGGAAAGCAATAAAACTTGCATCACTGGTGTCAGACCTTATAAGAGAATCCTGGAGAGAACAGTGAAGTCATCTTTTAAAAAATGTTCCTGCCCTCTCCTCTCCCCCAGGCCTTGGATGGTACAGAAGACATCATGGTGTGGAAAAACACTGACACCAACAATTGCGAGTTGAAAAGTGATATAAAAGTTTTGGATTTTAATGTTAAGACATTTGAGAAACCTTAACTGTTTTTAAAGTTCTTTTCCTTTTCACATACACATAGAAGTTAACTTTTTTAAATGACCGAAAAGAAACCTCGAAATGATCTTATTTAATAAGTATAAGCACAGAGTTTAGTAAGAAGAAGACATAACGAAACAATAAGAGAGCCTTGTGTCATAGTTGATTTGGCAGGAATTTTTCTTCTTTAGTTTTACAAAAAATAAGATGTCTAATGAGGGCAGCTTAGATTTAATAAGTAAGGTACTATTTATTTGAGAAATCACATTACTATTTACAGTTTAGGAATATGAGTTTGGTTTTAACCTGGTCATAAAATGGAGACTGAGGACCCAACCATGCTGTGATAAACCAAATGTGATATTCTATGTAGAGAAAATTATTATTGGACATTGTAAAAATATTGCTTATGAGAGTAAAAGTCATCCCTATGTTTTATAAACTTTGAATTCGGAACTTTTTAAATCAAATATAACATGGCTTTTAAAATCAATAAAGATATTTTTGTCTCCCTGGCCAATTCTCTCAAGGTATCACCTTATATATATATTTGGGGACCTTTATGAAGAATGTATGACTTTACTCTGAAACACTTTCTTAATTTGAGAGTCCTGCAGATGCTGGGAAGAAAGACAGTTTTATTTGTGAATCCAGGACATCTTGGGTCTGTTTTATTTAATGTCTTCCTTTAGTTTATCCTCTTCTCTAGCATTTTATTATAAGCAGCAAGAACCCAGGAGGCATCTTCCATATTCTGCCTAGAAATCTCCATAGATAAAATTTCCATTTCATTAGATACATTTTCTACTTGCTACTTTATCACAAGTAGTTTTGCAAAACTTTCTGCTAGTACATAGCAATAATTCCCTTTCTTTCAGTTTCAAATTTTCTTACTTTTTCTGTAAGATCTCACTGACAGCCTCCTCAGAGGCCATCAGACTTCCACTAACTATTCAAAGCCTTTCCAACGTCCGTCTGTCTACCATCCATAGCCACTGGCAGTTTCTAAAGTTTTTGTTACCAAGGACCCTATTTATGGTACCAAAATCTGCTTCAGTTATTATAATTATTACAAGAATTCTCAAAACGTAGTGGCTTAAAAAAACAATATCATATAGTATCTCTCACAGTTTCTGTGGGTGAGGAATTTGGACAGGGTATAGTGGGAACAATTGGTATTAGTGCACAAGGTTTGGGGTCTCAGGTGGAAGAAGGGAAGACTGGGGACTGGAAAACTTTGAAAGTTTTTTTCTCACTTGACTGGAAGTGGATGCTGCCTGTTCACTGTGGACTTCAGTTTCTCCTCCTGTTATATTCTCCATGTGTCTGGTTTGGGAATTCCAGTAGCATGGTTGGGATCCAAAGGCAAAGTTCCAGAGAGAGATGGGTGGTAGGGGGGAGAGTGTCAGGCCGAAGAGGATCATCTTTATGACCTTACCATGAAAGTTTCATATTATCATGTCTGTCATGCTTATTTATCACAAGAGTTACAAAGCCCAGCCTCTTTATGAGAAGAGAACATAGACCCTACCCCTACATGGGAGTGATGCTTGTACTATACGATGAGCACATTTGGAAAATGCAAACTGACTCCGTGGGGTTCTGTGGGTAAATTCTCAATTTTTGTTTTGTGAAACACATCTTTATTTCACCTTTATAATTGAACAGTATTTTTACTGAGTATTATCTAATTCTAGGTTGGGAGTTATTTTTTTGATAATATCATTCCAGTGTATTTTGTTTTTCATTGTTGCTTTGTAGAAGTCTGCTGTCATTCCAGCTTTGCTGCTTTGAAGGCATCCTGTTATTTTTTTCCCTTTTTTTTCCTCCTAGATTTATTTATAATTTTATATTTGTTTTGTCATTTTGCTATAATATGACTAGGTGTTAGTTTTTATTTATATTGCTTGGTATTTGTTAGGCCTATTGATTCTGTGGATTCATGTCTTTTATTGTTTGGGGGCAACTATCAGTGATTGTCTCAGCAAATTTTACTTCTGCTGCATTCTCTTCCTTCTTTGATTCTACAACTCTTACATTAGAACTCCTCATTATATATATATTTTTAATTTTTACAATTCTTTAAAAATATTTTGCCCCTTTGTTTTTATTCCAGACAATTTCTTTTTACATTTCTCTCAGCCTATTACTTCTTTTAACTGAGTTCCCTTCAGCCAAATCTAGTTTGTTGCTGAAACATCCATTAAGTTCTTAGTTTAGGTTATTTTGTCTTCCTTTGTAGAATTTTATTCAATTAATTTTAAAATATGCTATATTGTATTTTATGGTTTCCTGATCACTGGAAATTTGCAAAATTTCCTGTTATTATTTTTTAAATAGACTACTTTTTAGAGAAGTTTTAGGTTCACAGCAAAATTGAAAAGAAAGTACAGAGATTTTCCAGATACTACCTCGCCCGGGCCCTGTTCCCGTACTCACATAGCCTCCCCATTATCATTCGCTGACCAGAGTGTTACATTTGTTACAATTGAATGTACATTGACACATAATTATCACCTAAAATCCATAGTTTACATTCGAATTCTTTCTTGGTGTTGTACATTCCATGAGTTGGACAAATGTATAATGACATGTATCCACCATTATTGTATCATATTGAGTAGTTTTACTACTAAGTAAACTAAGTAGACAGAGTCCTTGTCCTCATGGAAATTATATTCTACTTTGAATTTGTCAGATTTTGAATATAGGAAAAAATTGTTACTTTTGCTATTTATATCAATTTCACACTCTTTTGGCATAAAAAAATTTCATTTTCCTTTAAGTGACTATTTTTATCCATTAAAAATATTTCTATTGGAACTATAAATTACGTGGCTCTTCTGTACCACTGCCCCATAGTGAAAGTGTTCTTTGCGCATGGGAAGGGAAAATTAGAATAAATCAAAATATTAGTTATTTCAGAAGTAACTTTAATCCCTGAGGAAAATATAGTGACCAACTATTTTTAAAATAATCAATACCTTGAATTTATCCCTTTAGATTGAATATTAAATTACATAATTTGTATATTCATAGAAAGACTATATTGTTCTTTCTTTGAAATGTGAATTTGATTTTTTATAGTAACTTTTTATAGAGATAAAAAATTAAATGGCTCAGATACATTTAATATACCTACTCAATCTTTCTTTTTGTTATTTTGACAAATATATAGAATTTGCTAATTTTTCAATTAATTTCTCCATAGGAAAAATAAGTTTACAATAAAAGAAATAAACATCCAAATTCTCTGCTACTAGAAGCAATTGAAAAATGCCTATTATAATTGCAAGTTCTTTGAATCAAACTGTGGTTTAACATCTGAGACTACATAATTAACTAAAAATAATACTATTTTTGTTCTGAAAAGGATGGTTGCAGCTATGCTCTTTGTGTCTCTATTCAAATTTATCCACTGAAATTAAGATTATAAACTTACAGTACAAAAAGCATAATTTACATTTAAATAATGCTTAACTTTTTGAAAAGCATTTTACAGTCATAATCCTATTGGTACTTAACTAACTCTCACATAGGCAATGCTGGTGTTATATATGCCATTTTATGGATGGAGAAACTGAGGTTCAGGTAAGTTACTTCCCAAAGCTTACATAGTAGGTGAGTATTTGAGTTAGAATCACCAAGCTTCTGACTTCTAGTCTTGCCCTTTCTTACACTTTACTGAATATATTCTGCAGATCACCATGCTGAGGGATGCAATATTAAACATTTTTTAAAGGCTCTATGGCAAATAAATTTCAAAAATCCCAATTATTGCAGATTCACAATGTATGTTAGCATATTAAAAAGCTCTGAGAAGACCATTGGCACTGTTTAACTTAGTGTAATCCAGCCTCTCTCACATTTATTTGTGCATGGAATTCCTTTTTCATGAGACACATATCCATAATCTGTGTAAATGTTTTCTGTAAAATATATTACACAAAGAGCAGTACTGTATTATATTCTATGGCTGGTCTTATCTTTTATCCATTGTTTGTTTTTTGTAGACCAAAAGCACTTTATGGGATTATAAGAGGTGTGCTATATAGTTTCTACCCTCAAATGGTTTTCAATTCTCCTAGGAAGCAGAATACTTCACTGATCTGAAACGTTTCACAAATTACATTATGTCATAATGAACAATAAATGATGTGGTTGCTGAGAAGATGGAGTGCAAGGGCAGAAAAAAGATGGATTAACAAGGGCAAAATTTTCTCAGGTATGTTTTCATGGATAAGTCTGTTATAAAAGATTACTGAACTGATATCTATTCTAATATACTGAACTGATATCTATATCTAATTCTAATTTCTCTGTGTGATACTGGATAATTCAGTTCAATTAACATTTCCAGATTTTTTTTTTAATTCTTCTAGAAACTTGTATTTATTTGACTAGATCATTACTTTTCAAACTGTACCTGACAAAATTCTTGAGAGAGCATGGCAGGGAAGAAGTTGGGAGAAATTTTGTGGCACCCAGTTCCCTTCTGATCTATCCCGAGAAGCTCCCCTGCTTCCATATTGGTATTCTTCACCAGATTTCAGGTGAACAGTGGATTCTCAGGATGAAATTAACTTTGAAACCAGTTCCTTTGGAAGACTAGCTCCTTCCTATTTTAACATTCTAAGAATCTCAATCTATGGAAAATTGAGAATGAAAAATCTAAACTATTTTAATTTTTACAATAAACTATTTTAATTTTTATAATATCTAATCAATCTGTACACAGTATTTACTTACTCGACTTTAAAAAATGTTTTTAAGAATAGTGTCATTAATTGATAACCAAAATTTCTTAAATGATCTGTTTAGAAAATATTGGGCACTCAGAATTTAAATCTTGATATCCATCATTATTTTGCAGTAATATGCAGTGATAACACAAAGCAAAATTGCAGAATATTCACTTATTGTTCAATATAATATCATATGCTAATTTAGAATGCAGTTTTTATATATTTTGATTTCTGGAAGTACTGATCAATCACTTGCAGAAAGTTTGAACACTAAGGGGAAATTACTTCGACTATTCATAAAGATTAATTTAAAGTGCAGGATGAATTCTTATGAACATGGATTTATAACAGTTTCAGAAACAAAGGTACACTTGAGCTTTGGAAGAAGAGGGAAGGATCTCATTTTTCAAAAACTATTTAGATATCCAATAGTCCTTCTCTTGGGGTGACTTAAATTTCCCAGAAGGCAACATTTTGAGATGAAGCAAAATGTGTTCATTTCTTTCTACCTCAACAATGACACTGAATAAAAATATATCTAAATTGTGTTTCCTGAAATAAATGGACCTCCACCATCATCTTCTGTGGGATTTATCAGACAGGTCAATAAAGTTAAGTGGAAATAGATTGCCTTTTGAAGACATATTAGTGGGCTTTTACCACATAATGGTTTCCTAATTACTTGCCTTAATGTACTTTCAAAAATTAAGCAATTTATTCCCTACCTCCTGAGTGAAAAATATTGGGAATTTTTCATTCCTATGTCCAAGTTGTTTAGGATGAACCTTCAGTGAAGTGATGGAGTAGGGAAAATATACAAATTTACTGCTTAAAAATCCCTTTGTTAGAAAAAGTTGTTGAGTTTGTGAAGTACTATGCAGAATTTATATAGTCTGTAGATGTATAAAGCAACAACAATAATAATGGCAACTTTTAATTAGAAGGTCTCTTCTATATACATGGGGAAAAATTATTCTACCGTGAGATAGCACATGCACCTTCTCCTTTTGATTTCACTGCTGTACAGATTTATCAATAGTTAATTGAAACCCATATTGGAACGGGTTTCATAGGTATACAGTTAAACACAGCCTGACTTTATGCATGTCACCAGGTTTAAAATGATCTATTCCCATTTTACTCAGAGAGCAAACTACATAACAATCCATGAAATGGTACCCAGCAATGAAACCTACTATTTGATCTGGGCATTTTGATGCAATTCACTTAACTTGGCTGAGCTTCAGATGCTTAATCTACAGGAAAGCTTATGTCAGAAATCCCAAGTAAGTGAAGGCACTGCGGATAGATATGACTGATATGTAAGTAAAAGAATTCTTACCCTTGTGAGACTTTACTCCTTGATTATGGCACTCTTATGGTAAAGCAACAACATCTTTTTAAAAATGTAAGTACAGCATACTAAAAGGGACATAAATGGGGAAATGCGAGGGAGAAAGAATGAGAGAGAAAGTATGTGTGGGGGGGGAGGGCAGGGTAAGGAGTATTTCAATGAAGAGCTTGGTATCCCCAAGTAATTTAAATTCAAAATTGCATGTGTTACCATTTTAAAGCAATTATACTCCAATAAAGATGTTAAAGAAAAGATAAATCTACATGGCGAAAGAAAACTTAAAAAAAAAATTGAATGTGTTTATACCTGTGGCCCTATCATTACCTTACTTCTGTAAAATAGCATGAAACTCTCTAAAACACTAGTCTCTCCTATTGCTCTTTTCTAAGTTTCAATCTGATACAATTTTTAAAGAAAGTGAATACTCAATCAGACCCCCTCGGTAGATGAAACAAAATGCAAACCTTTATCTTTTGTGTTTCCCTTCATAGTTTAGCAGTTCTCAAGCTTAAAGCCTTCAGTGGCCATTACAGCAAAGAATACCTCAATCAAGTGCTACAGTGTGTTAAGGCATCTTAATAATAATAATGAAATAGACTCCCTTAAAGTGGGTATTTGTTATTCATTTAAGAGCTTAAATCTGCAGTTAAAAAAGAACACAATTTTCTCTGACTGTCAGCCCACTGACGAGTGTGGAGCAGTAAGTACAATGTGCCTGGTGAGAGTATCTGTTGCTCAAAACCATTTTCATTCTTCATTCTCCAGTTAAACAAATATTTATTGAATGTCCAAGAAGTGCTGGGCTATGCTAAGTGCTAAGATAAAAGAGTGATTGACAAGGTCTTGAACCATGGAGGAGACAGACATGTATCTTTACAATTACAAGGCCTTTAATAAATGTGTATAGAAGATAACCTCAAATAAGTGATAGACACTTTGGTTTAGGGTGTTAAGATGGTGGGGAGATCCAGGGACAATTTTATACTGAAGGACGGACTTGTTGTTCTATTCTATTTCTCTCTCTCCAGTGGCACTGAGATCCAACATTAGTTAAAGAGCACACTATATTACACATCATGCTTTTTCAAACATTGTGCTCCAAATAAATAATACTATCTTCAAGTGATTCCCCCACTCTTTTACATTGTATAAGGGAAGAGTACATCTCTTTTTTTCTCCTCTCAAGCTCTGCATGATTTTGTGAGGTAGACTGTTGTGTCAAGTGGTCAGATTTTAGGAAATGAATTTGCTACACAGTTTTTGTTGTTTCTTTGTTTTTTCTCTCACAATGATGATCAATTGTTAAAACACTTTTTTTTTGTTTTTTTTTGTTTTTTTGTCTGTAAAATAAAAACAGATATTAGCAAAGTCGCTGGTCAGAAGCAAAAGTTTTAGAGCCAGGGTTTGAGATTAAATTTGAGAATTAGCTCTGATATTTATTGGTTATATGACCTAAGGAGAATGACTTAGTTCTTTGTGCCCCAGTTTACATCTTTAAAATGGGCTAATAACACCCTCCTCTTCGGATTGGGGTGAGGAGTAAATGAGCTAACACAGGCAAAGTACTAAGAATAGTACTTAGCACATACTAAATGCAACATAAATGTAAGCTATTATAATCCATACACATAAATCAGTGTGGGTGGGGCTGAGGTCAGAAAGATTATTAATCAAAAAATGAAATAACTAAAATCTATGTTGTTAAAAAATAATATTTATTTGACTGAAGTAATTTTTCCGATTCATGTAACATTCAATAAATATTTGAGTTCTTTACTATTGGCAGTGGGGATATACAAATATATACAAAGTTAAAAATGGGCAAAAATGGTGCCCTCCTAGAACCTAAATTCAAGACACTGAAGTTGCATAAGAAGGAGATTAGATTAACTGACTTTTCAAATCCCATCATAACCCATGATTTTAAGAAAATGTTCCAGGAATTTGTTTTTCAATGAAATGAGCCTTTACTGTATGGCATGCTTTGTCCTCAGCACTTTTCCTACGTACTTTTTTTCTTTGTGATGGAGGTGTAAGGGAAGTATTGTTATCAGCATTTTACCAATGAGAAAACCATGACTGGGAAAGTTAGGAAAGTTAACCAGGATGGAACAGTACTCAGTAGTAAAACTAAAATGCAAATTTAGGAGATCTGATTCCAAGGGCACATGCTCTTTACCAATAACTAGTATTGTCTCATTTTAAAATTCAGTGTGTCAGGATTACAGAAAAAAAATGAAAAAAACACCCTTTCAATATTTCACTCCGTACAAAAAATGTATTGAACTATTTTGTTTTGTTAGAAAGATAAAACTTGTGAGCACTTGTTTCTTTTTGGTACTGAGCATATAGATGCTTCTTGTATGAATCTTTATAATTTTATCTATTTTTTGAAAGGTACACATAGAGGATCAAGTCAATTTTTATGCATTTACTATGTGCTAGGCACTGTTCTATGCTCTTTATGTGTATTACTCATTTTTTTTTTTTTTGCGGTACGTGGGCCTCTCACTGTTGTGGCCTCTCCCGTTGTGGAGCACAGGCTCCGGACGCGCAGGCTCAGCGGCCATGGCTCACGGGCCCAGCCGCTCCGCGGCATGTGGGATCTTCCCGGACCGGGCACGAACCCGTGTCCCCTGCGTCGGCAGGCGGACTCTCAACCACTGCGCCACCAGGGAAGCCCCGTGTATTACTCATTTAATCCACACAACTATCTTGTGTGAGAGATGCTATTATTAAATCACAAATTTTAAAGATGAGGAAACAGTAACACAGAGAGATTGAATAAGTGATAGAGTTAATATTCAGATCCTGGCAGTAAGCTTCCAGAGCATGTGTTTTTCCTAAAGCTATCTGCTACTCTCATTTCAAATAACAAAATGTAACACTTATGAAACATTTATAACGTGAAAGCACTGTTGCCTTTATTTTACATGAATTAACTGGTTTAATTCTATCTACAACCTTATAAGGTTGTAGTATAATAGAAACTTGTATATTTTTCCTTTAAAGTTAGAAAATGTGAACTACACAGAGATTTAGTAATTTGCTTAAGTCCACACATCTAAAATGAATATCATCATCAACAATAATAATTACCTTTGAGTATTCAAATGTGTCGAGCGTAGTGATACCATTTCTTTTTAATTGTTTTACTAGTTCATCCAATTAACTCTGCCAGGCAAGTACTAGTCGTATTTTACGTATAAGATAATTGAGGCTCAGAAAACTTAGGTAAATCACCCAAGCCACAAAGAAAGTAAACGTCTAAGCCAATATTTGGACCAGTGTCTTTCTGACTTCAGAGGGCAGGGTCTCATCTAAAGGTGCAGATAGAGATATTTCAAGCAGTTTCATACTTACTCTGTGAAAAAGATAAGAACCCTTAAGGAGTGTCTTAGGAATAAAATATGATTTTTTTGACATGTTTTGCATTCAGTACTTCACCAAACCCATCCCCCTAATTTTTCAGAGAAGGTGAAAAAATTGGGTCAAGGTTGAATACCATTCTTAGTTTTGCCTTTTGAATATACTATGTAGTTCATCTCCTGAGTGTATAACTCTCTCCATAATTTACTTACAGACTGAGATAAAAGTTCCATTACATTCTGACTGATTACTCAGGTTTTTTCATTAGGTGAAGTTAAAAGCCCAGAATCTTTATCTAAAGACCATCTGACGGGAATTGTGCTGACATGATACTTTCATTTCTGGTTGGCACTATAGGGTGAATTTTCATTACTTAGCAATTCCTTACAAATATTGCTCAGGTTATGTTAGTGTGAACCGTAAGTCCCCTGAAAGGATCTGATAAGATAAAATGGCTGTTTTCTGACTATTTCCATTTCAATCTCACACGTAAGCGATAGAGTTCTGTATAATACCTATCTGGGGCCATAAAGACCTCTGATGTCAGCTTTTTCCATTTCCCACTAGACCAATGTGATAGGTAAGAATGTGTACTGTCTCCTTTGTTGTCCTTTTTGAGTTAAGTTTTAACTTGTCACTACTTGTATTGCTAAGTACAACAATGAATTATTCACCTAGAAATGAAATCTGAAAGTAGAACTTCATTATCTGCAGATGATGTGTATATATATATATATATATATATATATTTTAATGGGCAGGTCCAGCTAACAATTCTCTTACACTTCAGAGAGAACTGTTTCAAAAACAGATCAGCTGGGGAAAAAAGAAAAGTACTTCAATAACCCAATCTTCATTTAACTGATTGTAGGACAAAGTCAGACTTCAACATGGTGCTAAAAGAGACCTTAAGAATTAGCTAAAAGTATCATAACCAAATAATGGCTCACATTTACACTGTTCTCTTAAAATATAATACATTTGAGTAATGTTGGTATGTGGGTGAAAGCTATCATGAGAATATAAATGTCCAGTTCTGTGGGAAAATAGAGTTGGATTTCAGGGCATATGAACTGTTTTATGTTGTATCTAACATGTATATTTACTCACTGCACTATATAACTTAGTTCTTCTACATGGATTTACTTCAAAGCTTATAAAAATATATTTGTAGATTACTAACTATCTAATCATAATAAAGTACATAAGAATATCTGAATGATAAAGGAATAATAACACTGTTCCTGATGCTAATGGTGGTAACTTATATTTACTGAGTTCTTAGTATATTCAGTCTTCAACTGAGCAAAATACCTCATTTAACACTCAAGACAATGAGTTTTGTATGTACACATAGGATATGTATTATTTTTTATTATCTCAATTATATAGCTAGAGTAATTGGTATTTAAAGAGAGAAATTTTCATGCAACTCATATGAGGCAGAGGTGTGATTCAAATCCAGCTATGTCTAACTCAAGAGACAATGATTTTAACTCAACTTAAATTACAGACAGCTATTAAAAATAAGACAGAAGCACATGCCTATTCATAAATCATGTTACTTTTTGTGGTATCTCCTCTCATGGAAAAAGATTTCCTACAATTGTTTACCTTTATGAACGCATGGTAGTTTCTCTCCATTCCCCAAGTTTGCTCTCACTGTACTTGTTAGTTTTCTTTTTTCTTCTCATAGGAAGTACATTCACATTATACTCTATTTCCACTTCTGGTCATAATTTAATAACTGTTAAGAAACTAGCCCTTCCAACAGATAAAACTTTATAATTTGACAAATATATGAAGCCGATGCTTTCAGGAGTGGACAGCAGGCAGCACAAGACTGTGATGACTGAGAGAAGGAAAACTCGCAATGTGGGCATTACATTAATCCAGTTCTATGCCTGAGTGTAATTTCATGACCACATTTCAGAGAGCTGTAATCCGAGCATAGCTTGGGTGTCCAGCTGAGCTGAAGAAGCAGTCAAGAGAGTTTAGGCAGCTAATGTGGTGAAAATCTAAAGGACAGAACAACAGAGAGGAGGGCTCTGAGCAGAATGGGGGCTTCACAGTTCCTATGAGGCGTCTCCAGGTTAGGACTGGGCTACGCAAATACAGGACCAGACCTCCCAAAATGTACCAGATAATGTGAAGAGTGAAGGGGTACTCTAAGTAGACTTTGACAAGTTAAAAATATATATTGCTCCCTGTAGAGAACCAATTAAAAAATAAAAGGAGAAATAGCTACAAAGTCAATAAGGAAAATAAAATGGTATGCTAAGTTAAATAATAATTTTTAAAAAGCAAGAAAAGTACAAAAGAGAAACAAAACACTGAAAGGACAAATGACAAGCAAATATATTGATCTCTTAAACCAAAGAAATCAATAATTATATTAAATGTAAATATACTAAACAGTTCCAATTAATAAGCAGAAATTTGGTAGACAAGGAAAATAAAGCAGATCCAATTAAGTCTTTTTTACAAGACATGATTTTAACATATAAAATATAGACAGATTGGGAATAAAAGAAGGAAAAAAGATAGCATACGAAGAGTAAGTAAAAAAGTTGAGATAGCTATAGTAATATCAGAAAATGTACATTTCATGACCAAAAGTATTACAAGAGATAATGAGGAGCAATACCTTGAAAGAGAAGCAATTTACCAGGAAGACATAACAATTGTAACTATGTATATATCTAATAATAGAGTATTAATATGTATGACTCAAAAACTGTCAGAGAAGAAAAATAGTCAAATACACAATTATGGTCTGATTGTTAACATCCCTTTCTCAGTAACTGACTGGACAAGCAGACAAATATGTATATAGAAGATTTCAACACAAGCAACTCACTTGACTTAATTGGCATGTAACTGTGACATATAGCATTTAACTCTAGAGTATAACCATGACAGATCACACACTGTGCTATAACATGTCTCAATAAATGTTAAAAGTTTGAAATCTCACAGAGTACATGATCTGAACAAAGCAGAATTAAATTTCAAATCAATAATAATAACATGAAAAGTCCCTTATATATTTGGAAATTAAATTGCACATTTCTAAATAATCCAAGCTCAATAAAGAGATTACAAGGGAAATAAAATATTTTGAGGAATAAAAATCAAAACTATTTGTCAAAATACACAAATACCAAAATGTCAAAAATATCACTAATAAATACAGTCACATTCTGAGGTACTGGGGGTTAAAACATGAATTTTTTGGGTGGGGGGCACAATTCAGCCAATACTACAGACTTTATGTTATATGAATGAAGCTGGACACAGAGAGGTCTATACTGCATGATTTCATTTATATTGAATTCTTAATAAGCATAAATAATCTATAAAGATAGCAATTGGATTAGTATTGTTTGGTGTGTGAGGTGGTGATAGTCATGTGTATTGACTGCAGTGGAACCCAAGAGAACTTTGGGAAGATGGGAATGTCTCATATCTTAATGTTTGTTCCATAAATGTACATATCTATCAAAAATGATGGACCTGTGTGATTTTATTTTATATAAATTGTACTTCAGTATATTTGACCTCAAAAAAAGATACTCAAATTTTAGTTCAGTAAACATTTAGCACTGTGCTAATCTTTAGGGATAAGACTATTCTCCAAAATTTATTGTCACCCTTTGTTAGACCTGTGCTAACTTTAAGCTGATTTGATAGTTATTTTTATCATTCCCATATTACAAATAAAGAAATAGAGGCTTAGACAGTGCACAATGCACAGTGAGGAAAGTGTTGATAACACCATGGAAGTGTAATTCAGTCTCTGTGCTTATAACCTACAGTTGTTTCAAGGAATTCTAAATTGAGTGGGTAATTCCCTTACCACTTGCTCCCTAAATGGATTTGGGAAGATCGCCTTGAATTTGCATTTGTTTTTTTATTTATAAATTGGAAATAATAGCTATGGATTCTCTTTCAGAGCATGTTAAAAGCCTAAAGTATTTTCTCAAAAATATGCAGTTTTGCTATAGTTAAATATGGCATTTTTAAACTATGAACTTCAAATTGGATGCAAGTAATTCAATTAAATATTCTTGAATTCACTCTTTTCAAATCGGGAGTAATGAGGAAAGTTTTGGCACCCGAAACTTGGAAATTATTTTATATTTTCATGATTATTTGTATGAAAATGCTGTTAATTTTGCCTACTTCCTCAGATTATTTTTGTAATAAAGGGCAGAATAAAATGTATAATTGGTGCTTGTTTTAAAGGCAAAAATCACACCTAGCAAAATTTCAAGAAGCTAGCATATGTGCATAGAAAATAGAAAATACATAAAACCACAAAATCTAGGGAATGAATAGTGCTCTAAAGACAACTTAAAAATAATACCGAATACAGGGCATATTTTGGGATTGAAAACAATTCTTATGCTGACTGCCAAACACCAAACATAGAAATTTTTTCTCTTATTGTTCATATATATAAATCATGTTTGTGTGTGGGATGAGAAGCTCTACTCAAAGAAAAGGAGGAAAAAAAAAAATATATATATATATTTTTGCGGTACGCGGGCCTCTCACCGCTGTGGCCTCTCCCATCGCAGAGCACAGGCTGGCTCACGGGCCCAGCCGCTCCGCGGCACGTGGGATCCTCCTGGACAGGGGCATGAACCCGCGTCCCCCGCATCGGCAGGCGGACTCCCAAGCACTGCACCACCAGGGAAGCCCGAAAAATATAATTTTTGATAATAAAATATCTACTACAATTATTTAACATAGTAGATATTCTAAAGAGTTTTTACCGATAAATCCTTTCAATTTTATCCAAGACTTCTTTTTTTAACTTATTTATTTTATTTATTTATTTTTGGCTGTGTTGGGTTTTTGTTGCTGCGCTGTGGCTTTCTCTAGCTGCAGCAAGTGGGGGCTACTCTTCGTTGCGGTGCACAGGCCTCTCATTGCGGTGGCTTCTCTTGTTGTGGAGCACGGGCTCTAGGCACGTGGGCTCAGTAGTTGTGGCTCGTGGACTCTAGAGCGCAGGCTTAGTAGTTGTGGTGCGCAGGCTTAGTAGTTGTGGCGCACAGGCTTAGTTGCTCCATGGCATGTGGGATCCTCCTGGATCAGGGATCAAACCCGTGTCCCCTGCATTGGCAGGTGGATTCTTAACCACTGCGCCACCAGGGAAGCCCCTATCCAAGACTTTAATGTGTAGCTTTTGTTAAGTAAGGTAGTAGTGTGTTTATTTTATGAACACATTTCATAATTTACATATATTTTATGCATGTGTTTATATGTAAATATATATGAATACATAGCTGAATATATATAAATATTATTTCCATGTAACAAATATTTCTTAGTGAAAAATTCAGATTCTTAAAACAGGAGCAGAACCAAGATCTACAAAATTAACAATTTTTTTTCCTGCAATAATATGATTGAGCATCTTGCCTTGCTGTTCTTCCAAGCCACATATTATGTACATGTACATTGACATTACAAATGATCTCAAGAAAAAATATTTTATCTTAAAAATGTAGAAAAATATTATCCTGTATGTATCCATGCAAATTAATTACTGAAGGTAGTTCTGCCCCAACACATAAAATCATTTAAAACAACCACCACACAAATAATCTTTTTTAAAAACTCAGATGTAATTTTTTCCTGTCTCTTAAGTTAGTACATGTGGCTACTGACAGTGATGGTGAAAACCAAATATATTATGAGTTTTCTTTATTATTATTTTGCAGTGGATTTTAAAAGGATTAGCAAAGAGTTTAACCTGTTGCTAGAAAGAAAACTATGGAAATTTTTATTCAAAAAAAGACAGTAAAAAGGGAATGCTATTTTTTTATTGCAGTTAAGCTTCTCATTAGCCACTCACTTTTACTCATTTTTGAAAGAATGAAAAATGACTAGCATTACTCAATATTCTTCTTTTTCATCAGGAATGATAATGCTTTGTATAATTTCTACTTCATGCCTGAGTATTGATAATCATGCATTACATGTTTTTTTACTAATCAAAAGAAAGCTATGTCTCTATAACATTCTTCGACATCTGTTTAAGATGGAATATTTTCCTTTGACAGGTAACCTTATATTAGATTTTTCTGAATGCACCCTTTGGAAAGCATGTCCTGCTGGTGCTCACAACTCCCTTTGGATCTTTCTTTTAATGCACATCACAGCAAGTAATACCACACACCTGTTGCTTTTTTGTGTCTCCTTTTTGTAAATTTAATTCCACAAACCAATTAATGTCTGTGTCCAACATGCAGTTACTGGGGGAAGGGAGGAGCTCCATAAAGCATCTGGCCCGTTGCCAATTTACAGTTATGACAAGAATCATCAGTTTGTGTGAGTGTAAGAATAACCAAAAAGGCAGGTGTGCCATATACCCAGTAATGCACAGGTTTCAAGTGTTCAGAACTAAATATCTCCAGTCCCAGAATGGTATCAAGAGTGTGAATCACTCTTAGACCAGTCAAAGAAAAGAGCCATTCACATTAACATCGTTTTACAGGTTACAAACATCTAGAAGGCATGACAACCTTCAGAAACTCCCATGCCACTGCTGAGGCACTTTGGCCCCAGTGATTACATAACTAGTTTTATTAGATGACTTGATTTGACCATTCTTTTAGGTAGTGTCCTCTCTTGCTATGCCGCATTCTTGCTACTCTGTTCAATGCCTTTAATAAAGACTGGAAAGACACCTGAGAATATATTCAGACTATTGTACTTTATAGATGAAAGAACAGACATCCAGTTTTTACAATACGAAATATATATCTCTATATCTCTTTCATGAAAATACCTCAGCCATTCTTTTATTTCAGAATTATTGCTATAACTATGGGTTGGTGAACAAAATTGAGATGTTCAGTCATTTGCCACAGGAACAATCTTTGATTATGCTTTTGCAAATTGTATGAAAATAACAACAAAAAACAATAAAACTCTATGAAAGAGTAATTTTAATACGTTAACATTTCAGAGTTAATAGTTTATTTAGCTTGTACTTTTATTCTCAAAACTGCAGCCTTGAAGAATTTTCTTGACATGCTATTTAAAAAAAAAAAGAAAAAAGATTACAGAAATCACTAGTGTCACCTGTTGGCGAAACTGAAAATTACAAGATATCTTAGAAATAGATTTCTTTAAAAAAAACTGTCTATCATCCTTATAAGATCCACTGAGGAAGCATCTGTGGGATTTTGAGGCTAATAAAACTCTTTTGTGCTTCATTGTATCATTTCTCATTAAAAAAATTGTGCTATTTTAGATCATAGCTGAACAATAGCAAAACTGTTTTTGCAAAATGAGTTAGAAATGTGAGGCTGTTTTAGATAAATGGATACATATTTATGTAGCAAACATGGATGCTATTGTAGAATAAAATAACAGTAACTCCTATCTCCCTTTCTATTACTAGCTGTACTGATACAGTGGGGCTGCTTTGAACTTGGGTAAAGTATTGCCCAATAACATTAAGAATCATAAGTTTGGAGTGTGGGAGGAGGAAAGAAGCTTATTCAGTAATTTCTTTCAAATAAGTCTTAATTCCTATTACCCCAAACCATCTACATCTTATCACTTCCTTTTTTCCAAAAGTTTATAAATGAGTGAAATGGCAGTGATTTAAAAATACAAAAAACAATCAAGCCCCCAAGGAAACAAAGCCAATTCTTCTTACAGTTTCAAAAAGAGAACAAGAAGGGAAGAGAAGAGAAGGGGAAGGGAGGAGTGGGGAAGGAGGTACACCCAGAACTGGCTCCTTCTGATGTGCCAGCAGAAGTACATCCTTGCCATCACTCGAAGTGGTCCAACCAGTATCATTGGTAATTAGTAGAGATTTTGTTAAAAATGTAGAATCTCAAGCACCATTGAAATCTAATGAATAAGAGTTGACATTTTAATAATATCCTCAAGTAATTTATGAGAATGTTAATGTTTGGAAATCATGGATCACACCACTTGGCTTGTTTAAGTCTCACAATGCCATTAGGTACATACTTTTATCCCCATTTTACTGGTCAAGAAATAGATCCTCAGAGAATTTCTCTTTACTTTCCCATGTGTTTCAAATACAGCAAGAATCTCACAGCCAGGCAAAGTTTAATTTGTGTGCTTATCAGAAATGACATTTTCTAGAAATTTGTGTTTCCTAAACCAATCACATTATCATTTACGTGTGAACATTTTTTTTCTCCTATTAGAAAAAATAGAATTGCTTATGCATCTGTAGTCCTAGTCCCATATTTGTCATGCCAAAAAAAGTTTAACAATTTGAGAGTATGTGTGTGTAATTGTATCAATATTCTCTGTACCTTTGGGCAAATTTGTCAACTTCTATTAGTTTCAGTGTCATTATCCATAAATAATCTGGTGGTAGAACAGTGGTGCTCAATTCTAAAGGAACTTCACCCCTTTTAGAGAACAAATATTTTATAATGCCTCTTTTATTATCCTGAAATTAAGTTCACAGACATTATTGTCTATCTCTCCACATAATCTAGGAAAATGGAAAAGTTATATAATGCTCTAAATTGACATAATGGAGAAACAGAAGGAAACCAATTGATGAAATATTTTTCACTGTGTAATTGTTTTAGTATGACTACTCTAGAAGATAAAACACAATAGTTACCTGTTTGCACCTATTTCCCCAGAATTACCATGAATTTTGTGGCCACAAATACAGATTGATATAAATAATTGTATTGGCAGTTTATATAGCACAAGTGGTGTGACTGCTAGTGATGTGACTTCCCCAAATGGCAAACAACCCTTAACTTTGAGGAAGGAAAATAGATTTGATTTATTGATTTATTTATTTGATCAATCTGGACAAAACACTTGCTGACTTAACTGGACCAAACTTTAGTCAGGCTTCTCCCCAACTCCCACATCCAGTTCCTTCAGCTTTGTCCACTTATAAAAGAAGAGCCATTCTGCCTGACCTTACAATCAAAGTGTTCTCTCTACTGCAATATTCTCCCTCTTCCTATTGCAATAGTCTTTTTGAATAAAATCTCTCTTTATCTAACTCTGGATTTTTTTTTTTTTTGACATACTCTAGAAATTCCCAAAGGTATTTGGCTAAGGAAGATAACGGTCTTTGGAAGGACCTCACATTGTGGTCATCTTTCGTAGGTCCCTTTTGATATGTTTAAAGGCAGCCTTCATAACTGAGTTTTAATAACTTTTCAGAAAAAAAGGGGTACAATATAATAGGCCCTATTCCATATATTAGCACTTGGGGCTAGTTGGTATTTTTGAATGCAAAATATTTTGTCTTTAAAAGTAAAGCAGAATTATATACAAAGCTCAGGTGATTCTGAACAGAGTTTTGAAAGTAGTGTGAGATATGAAAAGCTCTCTTCATTGTGTAAGACTTTTCCATGCCTTGTGATTTGTAGCAGTGCTGGCTACCAAATACCATTAGTATTCCCAATTATAATAGCCATCACATCCCATCAAATTCCAAAATACTACCTAGAAAACCATACTGCCCTGGTAAAATTCCCTGCACTAGAAGACATCAACCTCCTTTTTACTTGGAAAAATTCCACCTTTCTAAATAATTATAGAGCAAAAAATGTATACTAAAAATGGTCTATTTGCAAGAGAATATAACTTTCATTAGTCTGAACTAATAAATTCCTGAAATATAGGGATATGGGGGGGCGGGGGAGGCATGTGTGTTTATACCTTACCTCATTCCGAAAAGATTTAAGAAAGTGACACTAATGTATTTTTTTATCCTTTTATGTATTTCCAAGGCTGGTGGATTAAACAGGTCAGCATAATCATTTTCTTTAAATAGGAGATTTAATCTTTTTAAAGGCTGTGTATGTCTAAATCGTGTAATTAACATTATTCTAAATGTATTATAGGAGTGTATTATACACAGAAGTTCTAGTAATTAAAATTATGGAAAATCATTTGGTTTTATTCCCATTCATCCATTTAGTCAGCCAGTCAAAATGTGGTTAGATACTTATGCACAGGATATAGTCCTAAATGATCTAGGAAATACTCATGAAACTTAGATTTTATTGGGAGGAGAAAGGGAAGTAAAGGCACATACACAAAATAAAACCATCAAATAAACACATAAAAGTACAATAAATGCTAAGAAGATCATTGAAGTAGAGCTATGACGGAGAACAACCTTGTTGCTACTTCAGACTGGGTGGTTAGAAGAATTATTTCTAATGGTATAACATATAAGGTGACGCCTGCATATTAGGAAACTACTAGATGTGTGAATATTATGAAGAAAAGCCTGTCAGGCAAAGAGAATAGTTTGTGCAGTGGTCTTGACAGGAAGAAGCCCAGGATAGCTAGAATTCAGTGGGCAAGGAAGAGAGGTTATAAGAAGTCAAAGAGGTAGGCAGGGCCCACGCTGGAAGTTACTTACAAGTCATGCATTCTTAAAAACCTAGCACAGCATATTATTCAGAAGGCTTTGAAAGTAAGTAGTCTAGCTCATCCACCCATGATTCCACGTATCAGTGTATTCATCTATGCAACCAGGCATGCATATATCCATCCATGCATCTATTCATCCATCCATCTATCCATCTATTTATCCATGCATTATTTGCTCATAAACATTTATCACATACTGTGTTCTGTTTGTTTGTTTTTTTTTAAATCGAGTACAATGATAAATAAATTCCCAATTGCTGACCTCAAAGAACTCATGGCCTGATGGAAAACAGTCTATTTTACGATAAATAGAGAACCAGGACCCCTCCTTCTGTCACTTTCATTGCTCTGAGTTCTGATGCAGAACCTGCTGAGAGTTTTACCCAGTTGAGTTGTCAGCCTCCTTGCAATCACACAGTAATGACTCTCTGTGTTGTCTGACAACAATCAAGCCCCTTATCTTCAGATAACTTGCAAGATAAAGCCTGTGACTGTGGCATCAAGCCAGACTAATGTGCCTCTCTCACTATATGAGAACACATGCCTTTGGATATAGCTTTAGATGGATACACAGGTGCTGATGATAAATAGATATATTACATTGTTTGCCTAAGTGCACAGATACACAAATAGATAAATTCAATGGGGAGAAAAGCTGGCCTTGGGATATCATCACCTAATCCCTGGGAAAGCTGATTGCTAGAGCCTTGACAGAAGGAACCTATTTACTTGTAACAAGCACCATGACAGGCTGATTTGACAACTCCTGAAGTAAGTGTTTTAAAACTATAACGGAAGAAGAAATTACTTAACTTCAAGTCCTTGTAAACCAAGGAAAACTTGTCATATGATGTTTTTCCTTCTGTGACTTTATGTTGTTGTTCTCCTAAAGGCACACTATTAACTGGATTTGGTGGCTTTATTATTCAGATTTTATTTTGAGGAAGAAAAGGGTGGCGGGGAACAGAGAACTACACAGCATGCTCATTAAGGGGTAGATTTTCTCTAACTGTTTCCTAAATGGAATTTCTGGCTCATCTGACCTGTATTTTGTTACCTCCCATATTTGCTAGAAAAAGGTTGAGGGCTTAGCATGATATCTTAACTGTGATGATTCTGCTGTAGAGAAAAAGTTAAAATATCTTTAGCTGAGGAATAGAGAAGAGATTCACTAAAGATATCTTGCTGTGTGAATATAGAATTGTCTCACACTATTCTCCTCCATCTTGTAGAAAAAAGAACAATCTCCTCAAATGTCACCTCTAAAAATTGCCACTGTATTTTAAAGTCCCACTGAAATGATGGAGTTGACTCTTGCCCAAGGTCAGTTCGGAAAGCCTGGTATCTAAATAATAATACAGTTCAGGCTCCCTGTACTTAGAAATGAAACAGTTAGGATTTACCCCTTTCCCCCTGCAGCGATCCTGAGATAAATCTTTCCCAGAGAAGTCAAACTGTTGTTAAAAGCATGTCACCATTTTGGCCAGCTTGAAAGTTTCACAGCCTAGGGTCAGAGTTAAATATTAAGTAGTTTGTAGTTAAACATAGAGAAGACAAGATGCAAGGGAAACTAGTTCCTGAAGCCCATCGAAGTGGACACCTTAGGTGCTGCAGAAACATTTGGGGGTTGACCAGGTATGTTCATCTTTCTCAGGGAATAGCTACCTCTACCCAGCTGCCCTAGCAGCCATGAATCAACTTTGAGAGCCAGAGCTGTGCAGCCTCAGATGTAAATTCGTAACCAAGGGTGGACCAATCAGATTCTTTTTCCTAGGAGTTTGGAAATGGAGCAAGTTAGCCTTAAGTCTATGCAGATGACTTTGAATGGGGTACATGTAAAATCAAGCATAATAATGGCCATTGACACAGAAAAAATTAAAGTCCTATAGAGAGAAAATAATAAAGTTCACATTGAGAAAAGTGAAGACCTCTCTGTTGTCTTTGCCCTTTATTCCATGCAATTTCCTTTATTAACTGAGTTTGAAAGGGTTTTATCATTGGAAACTAAAAGATTTTACCTAAAAAACACTACTCAAATAATTAGGCCACAAAACTTATTTTCTCAATTGCTAATACTGCAGTTTACCTGAAGTATATGTGCATTGAAATATTAAATAACTAGTCTTAGTGTTTTTCAAAGTCAATAAACCATGCTATCAATTTCATTTAATCACCTAGAATGTATAATGCTCTGATAGTTTGGTGGGAATAGAGAGATTAATAAGATGTCCCTGACCTTGTAAATGAGTAGGTGGGGCTCCTTGTCACTACGTTTCTGTAATATTTTTATGTACAACATACAAATACTTACATGGAATGAGAAAGTAATCTATAGTCAATGTATAGATCACAGTAGTCATGATTTTAACTGGTACATGCAGACACATTCAGCGTCAGAGAAACATCCCAAGAGTTTTCAAGACTGTAATAAACTAAGTTCCCTGAGAAGATAGTGAAGTGAAATGATGTGATAAGCTCCTCTACTTATATAGACCTGTCCTTGGAGAAATACAATTTCAAATGCTTGGGAAATCTATACAAAGAAAACAGTCCAATAACATACCAGGAAATCTATAAATCCAAGATGTTAAATGTCAACCTACTGTTAGTTGGATAGAAAAGCTTGGCAATTAACCTCTAGATGTAACAGTTGAATGTGTTGGAAAATAATTGTGGAGTGAGGTTGTTAATCAGAATTATTTGGCAGGTGATGCCTTAGATAAACTAAGGAGATGATGATGAAAATTATCAGAACACTGGGCTACACTAGGGTTTATTAGCTTTCTTATTTGGGGCACAGGGAGTCCAGTCCAAAAGAAAAAAAAAAAAAAAGGATTTAAAATGTGTGGATATCTAGCATGCCATGGTAGTAATAGAGATTTGATTAGAAAAATGACTAAGGAAAACTAAATTGTAACTTCATTACTTCTGGAGGTGCTTTAATTTGGTGCCGTACTACATCACAGACTGCTCCCAGACCTCTTCAAACATAATTATTCTTGGTTCACAAGACACACTCTTCAGGCCAGCATTCAAATTCCATCTCCACCACTCACAAACTGTGTAGCTTTGGACAAACCACTTAGCTTCTTTGAGCTTGTTTTTTTAATCTATAAAACAAGAAAAAAAATCACAGTAACAGCATCAAGAAAGATAATTGTATTTCTCCAGGATATTTTGGATATCTAGCCAAATGAAATAAATTAAAATGTTAACTAAATTACATAGTGCTGTGAAGGAGTTAGCTAACATGTTTAACCTTCTGTCTCCCTCATTTCTTCATCTTTGATCATCACCATAAACACATGCCCATTTATTCATCACTAGTCCAGCCTGTTCTCCATCCTCATAGCCATCCCTCCCTGCTCCCCTGCCACACCAAATCATTCCATGTTCTGAACCAAATACCAATTCCTTTGATATAACACTTCTCTACAGTTTCCTCGATAGCTTTACATAATGCCCTCTCCCCTCTTCCTTCATTTAAAGAAAGCTTTGGTTTGAGAACAAAATGATTATTTTCTTTTCTGTTCCTTTGTTAGACCCAGAAGAAAGTTGGAATTTTCCTTCCTCTCCACTCTTACTTGCTCATGAAAAACTGGGCATGTTTTAAACTCTTCTGAGCTTTTTCTAAATTAGTAAACTGTATCTGGACGGTGGGGATGATTAAATTAGGTAATGCATACTAAATAATCTGATTATTGCCGCTGACCCTCCCATTCATTGTTTACCTCTTGTCTGGGATTGGGTTCTGCAGAAGGCATCTGCTGGGCTCCCTGGCCCTCAGGCTTCTGGGTGGGCTTGGCAGGTCAAAGGAGGGCCTGAACAGACAGCAGCCATTGTTTTACCGCTTCTCTGTCAGTGACACTATTTTTCTCTGGCTAGAGTCTCTGTCAGGCACCCCTTTTTCGCAATCCTCATGAGACCTCTGATGATACCTCCCCACCCCTTGAGGCCTAGGGTAGTAACAGCTTCTCAGTTTTGGTAGATTTTGGGAACCTCACCAATCACCAATGATTCTTTTCACCCTGTCCATACTCTGTAAACTGTCCCTTCATTAAATTCTGTTCAGTTAAACCCTTTTAATTAAGCCATCTTTTTTTCTGCCAGAGTGCTAATTGATGCAAAAAGGATTTAGCACAGTGCCTGTCAGTAGTCAGCATTCAAGAAATATTGGCTTTTTATAACAAAATAATATTTAGAATGATGAAATAATTATTCATTTATTATTATTTTTAATCAGTGTCAGTATATCACGCCTGAAAACAACCCCTAAATTAGTCTATGTTGGTCTCTTCCAGGATTTCCGTAGACAAAGAGCTCTGTAAGACACAACATAAAGACCTGCTATTTTTAGTTTGTTAGTAAACAGAATAGTCAAAAGCAAACATCAATTTTTTTTTTTCAAAACTGAATTTGTTGTTTTAAATCCTTTTTTGATTGATGGATTTTCTGGTTTTTTTGTTAAGCTGAATAATCAGTTGTGAGATTTTTTATTTTATTTTTGTTTCTGATGGAACCAGTTTTAGTTGAAAGGACCCCTCAAGTTTCATGTGGTGGATTAAAGGCAGTTTAAGATTCAACAGAAATAAATTGAGATTTTGAATACTGGATTATGACAGTTGAAAAGCATTGCCTAGAGTCCTGTTACTCTCCTTTATAACACTTTGTACCCTTGGACGAGAAAGCCATTATCTTCTTGGAGATTCATTTGTTAAATAAGAATAATAATATATACTCCACCCAAATCACTGAGTTGTTGTGAATATCAGTTGAGTTAATATACGTACAAGAACTCCATTGTATGCAAGGTGATTAATTTACAAGCATTAACTGAGTAGCCATGATAGGCCAGATATGGTGCAAGATTCTCAGTATAAAGATGAATTAGCGCAACGCCCACTGGTGGTGAGCAGGGTGGCAGTGAGGGTTGGCATGGGGGAAAATTAAGTAAATAACGTGCATTGGTTTTGTATAGCTGCCTTAACAAAGCACCACAAACTGGGCAGCTTAGACACAGTTCTGGAGGATAGAAGTCTGAGGTCAAGTTTGGTTCCCTCCAAGACTGTGAGGGAAGGACCTGTTCCAGGTCCTTCTCCTTAGCTTTTGATGGCCATTTTCTCCGTCTCTTCACATTGTCTTCCCTTTCTGTGGATCTGTGTCCAAATTTCCCCTTTTGATAAGGACACCAGTGTCCAATGACACAGTGACCTCTCATTAACTTGTTTACCTCTGTAAAGACAAACAAGGTCAATTCTGAGATACTGGGGTTTAGGACATCAACATATAAAGGGGGTAAAGGGAACAATTCAATCTATAACATAAAGAAAACAGAGTGACAATACACTGTGGTAGAGGAGAGCATAGGGCACTTTGAGAACATGAAGATGAGATGTCTACCTGAAATTATTAAAAATTCTGTCTTAAGGCTCATTTTCTAATTTCTCTCTGTATTTAATTAGCTTTAAATCATTTTGTGTTTTCTCAATATCCAGAGCTTTGCTGCATTAACCTAATGAAAATACTCCTATTCATTAACCTATAAGTCATTAGATTCCTCTCTTTTCAAGTGTTTCAGTGGGACAGAGCCCAGGACTCCAGTCTCAGTTAAGGCACTAACTAGCTACGTGACCTTGGGCAGATGAGTTAACTGCTCTGAACCTCTATTTTTCTAATGGTAAATCAAGCGATCAGGTGGTGAGCTTACTAAAATATCTTTTAGCCCCTATATTCTAAGGTTCTAATTAATGTATGGATGCTGCCACACACTAACAGAAGGCCCTTCCTTTTTAAAGAGTTCAGCTCTGCTAAATTGGATAATAAATTTACCTACTTCTATATAAAAAAGCACAGGCTGTACTGAACAGTTAATTGATTCATTTTGAAATAAAAAGTTAATATGAAATTCTTAATCTTCTGGGAGGAGACATTCAATTAGAGTGTGCTTGGTTTCAACTTCCAATGTAATGGCTCTGCTTAAGTGAAAAAGTGAATACATAGTCACATTAACTTAGGGACTTCAAAGACACACCTACCATGGTATTTGGATACTTTACTCAGAAATTGTAACTCCCAGGACTATATGGTTCTTTGCTTTGATTTTCCACTTTATGGTGTGTAGTTTTTCTTCAAGGGGTCCAGAATATGCCACTGTGGCATAAAAGTTATATTGAGCTGAAGGCTCATTAGAGATTCAATTGATGCAGGAAGATGCTTTCTCTGTACCCCCCTTCTCTGCCTAATAGCAGAGCCTTCCAGAAGAATTCAGCTGCCATAAATAAACCCTACTTTAAGGAAGGATTCCTGTACCGGAGGAAAGAGTGACTACCGTCACTGGGGGTGAAAAATTGCACAAATAGACCTTATTAAAATAAACCTTGTCTTCCATTAGTTTTCCCCATATATTTCTCAGTCATTTTCTGCCATTTATTTTCCGTTAAAATTCTAGCTGTCTCCCCTTGTTAAGCTGGTATATAAACCCCAAATTCTAACTGCTTCTTTGAGTTATATTTTCTTTCTTACTCACAGGTCTATATAAGTGGATAAACTTTGTCTCTTCTCTTGCTAATCTGCCTTTTGTTAATTTAATTTGCAGACACCTGTCGACTGAAAAAAAAAGTACAACCTAAAAGTTGAGAATTATGTTTGGCGGACACAGCTGCAGACTTAAGCCTGGGACACAGCATCTTGGATAGCTCTGAGTCTGAACGACTGCTCCAGAGAGGTAAGGGAGGAGCCAGGATATATAGGAGTTTTTGCAGCAAAGACCAGGTAGGCAGAACTTCAGAAGATTACTGTTAATTTAACAAAACCAGATATCTCAGGTTAAGGAATTTAGCACTTTATTATGTATGGGAAGATGCAAGTGTCTGGTCTCCCTGAAAGCATTCCTTTGATATGCATCTCAACTATCTGGGCCCAGTATCTTGTGCTTTCTCATCCTGAGTCTCCTCAGGGAGGTGGGTGGCTACAGGGATTGACTGCTAGATGGCAGGCATCCTGTTTCTATCTTGAGTCCCCTTAGGGCTCACCATCAGGATGGCTATACTGTGATGGCTTGATGGCTGCAACATCCTTTGTTTACTGATATGGCCAGCAACATTTTTTTTTTTTTCCTCATTGACACCCCCAATGAATTGCGTAAGAGAGTAGAAGTAAAGTTTTTCCCCTTGACATTCTGCACATCAATCTGACAATTTAGAAAGTATTTGACTAGTAAACATATGTAATTATTAATATAATAGCTAGAATGGAGATAGTTCAGAAGTCATGCTTTTAAAGGTAGAAGGAAGCACAGTCCTTTATATAGGTTGTTTGAAGGACAATTACAGAAAAAGAAATATTGCCTGTCTTAGTGAAAGTGTGGGTCATGAACATCATAGCATGTTCTTTTTTGGCCACAACTTGGAGATGTTCCCTGAAGAGATGCTGCTGGTGTGGAGAGACACTGATAAAAAATCAGCATTTTCAGTGTAGAAGGGCAATGCTATCTTGGGGAGCACTCCCTTCTGGTGATAATTCCACACATTACACTGAAATATATATTAGCATTCCTGGTGGGTTCAGGGATCTAGGTGTCAAAATGTTCCCCTACTGAGAGTCAGCATGATGTCCTTAGGAACACAAGTTACAATTCAAGATTGTGCCAACTGACACCAAGCTGTACATTTGGAGAATCCAATTCCTTTAAGAAGTTGAAGAAGCAGAGGGAAATAAGACTGCCTGATGAAAACTCTGCGGAGTAATAAAATAGCAACTTTCTTATAGAAAGTTTGTGAAATACTTTTGTAAATTTAGCAGTATGGATGGGGCCCCCGACTAGTCAAGAGTTAATACAAAGATCGTTACCATGGAGCCCACTGATGAAGTGGAGCCCAGATGAAGAAGGGGTGTTTCTTCATCCTTGGTTCTTCCATTTGCCATGTACACTTGGTGAGACTTTGGAGACTTCAGTGGGGACCAAGAAGGAGGTATTCTGTCAAATTTGTCCCAAGGCTTTTTTCAGTTGCCAGCTCTTCATTTGTCCATTCACTCCACAACTATTTCTTCAGAATCTACTGTGTATCAAGCACTGTTCTAGGCACAGGAGATACAGAAGTGAACAAAACAGACCCAGTTCCTGTCATCATGCAGCTTTTCATATGTTGGGGGACTAGTGAAGAAGGCCTGGAAGATGGGGCAGAATGTGGAATAGGTGCAGACATGCAGAAACCTCGTGAATGCAGATCCTAAATGCTGGACCCCAAAGTTAAATTTCACATGGAAGTCAGTAGGGATCTGTTGAAGGAATTTAAACACAAAGAAGGCATATCTTGTTTTACATTTCAGAAAGACTATTCCAGCAAACCTTAAGAAGGGTAGATTCATGAACAAAGCAAAATAAAAATCTGTAAGCAGACAAAGGTATTTCTTCCCATGAAATTCAGTTAATAATGGCATTTAAATATTCTATGCCTCAATTTTTTCACATATGAAATAGGTCAGTTGTAGTAGATGAGAGGTTGTCCAACTATATAGTTCTAAGGCCACATTCAGTGGGCTGCTTGTTTGTGTAAACAAAGTTTTATTGGAAGATGTCATACTCATTCTTTTTGTGTGGTCTAGGGCTGTTTCTGCCCTACAATGGAAGAGCTGAGTAGTGGCAACAGAGGCTCTGTGGCCCATCACACCAAAAATATTTACTGTGTGGCCTTTATAGGAAAAAAAAAAAAAAAGCCAACTGTGCACTAAACAGTCAGGTTTCTTCCAGTCATAATATTATTTGAGTCTAACCAAATAATTGACTAAACACCTATAGCCTCTTCCCCCTTTCCTTCTCACATGTGTGCTATTTATCAGTTAATACATACACACATATAATGATTTGGGATGTTTCAGATAATTGAATATATTGGTTAACTGAGAGTTACCCATGCTCAAAATATGTAAAATTTTAAATACTTAGCTAAAAAAATACATTAAATCTAGAGTTAAGTTAATTTGATACCTGAGGATACAGATTACTTTGAGAGGAAGTAGAATAATGAATACTCAGTATAAAGTATTAGAAAGTAAAGTATGTAAGCTAAGGGACTAAACATAACATCATGAGATTGATGTATCTCAGATGTGATTTACTGAATCAGTCCCTGACATTGTCTTTTCCAATTATCATTTGTTTAACTTCTAAACATATTTATCTTTTAATTGTTTGTATTATATCAAATGTGATGACCTGTATAGAGCCATGAAAGGACAGCAGAATTGCTCAGAGGTCTCATCTGCTCAAGTATTCACAGCTTATTGCTATTAATAATGGAAATACATCATATTTATGTAGCACCTTTCCTTGGAAGAATTCATTAGATCATTTATTTTCCCAGATTTTTATTTAAAATTCCATGGTTCATACTTCTATCAAACTTTTCTTAGAAATATGGAGGGGTAGATAATTTGTAGCTATCTTTTATCTATGGTGAAATTAAAGTACAAAAATCACCATTTATTTTCTTTTTCTTTTTTTTTTTTTTTCCCTTATTTTTGTATTTAAGTGACAGAACTAGTTAAGTGTAGTACATCAGAAATCAGATCATTTAGACTGGGGTCTACCTCTCAAGCTAGAATTGTTATGATATCTCTTTGTTATTTCTTTAGTCAGATGGATAAGGCACCAAATGCTGAGATTAGAAAGTTAGTTTCTGAAAATTCAAAAAAGGAAACCTCAACTAAAACTAGAGTTGGGAATGGTCTGTAAAGGGAGCTCTCCAGCACTATCATTTACTATCATTTGTAGGCACTGACCTTCATTTGCATGCTCCACAGGAAGAAGTATACCTTGCACTACCAAAAAGGAAGTGCAACTACTGTACTATCTGGAAGGTAGAATTTCTTCTTGCCCAGAAACAGCCCAACCAATTAGAAATCTTGCTACTCAGCCAATGAGAAGCCCCCAAACTCCTACTTTCTGCAAATGAACTTTCATTTAGAACAGCCAATCCCAACTCCCCTTTTTTTCCCAATTAAAGCAGTTCCCTTTCTTTGTTCTCTGGACTTGCCTGTGGTTTGCTATAGTTTGTATATCTAGATTGTAATTCTTTGCTACCCTGAAAAAAAAAAAAGGGCAAAACAAACAAACAAAACTGTTGCTTATAAAATAACTGGCTGTTTTACTATTTTAGGTCAAAATTCCTTTCTGACTTCAAGAATTTCTCAAGTTCTCTGAGTCTACTTTCTATTAAGAAGACAGATACAATGCCAGTGTAGGTAAATCTCAAATCTATTCCAAAAGTGAATGAGAACCTAATAATTCTAAGTAAGAAAATTTCAAAGTTTTATTGATTGCTAGCTCCAACACTGTCCTTGTTTGGACTAAATTTCTTCCTTTATTTCATCATAAAGGAAGAAATTTATTCCTACAGACTATTCTGAGCTTAGTTCAAATATTTCTTCTTCCCTGAACCTCTATCAAGCTCTTCAGTCCTGGGTAGTTTCTCACTGATCTGAATGATGTTAGCAGGTATTGAGTGTTTACTCTGCTCTAGGCACTATGCTATCTAATACTTACAGCATTCCTAGGGCAGGAGTTATTAATTTTATTATTCCCATTTTATAGATGAGAAAGTTGAGTTTGTCCAGTGTAGGGAAGACAATTTTTCCTCTACCCTTCTGAGTTCTTGGCTTACACATTCCCTGGTAATAAAAGACAGGTTAAAAGGAGAAAGACAAACAGAACTTTAATAATATATATACCTCCTGTATACATAAGAGATACTCAGAAGGGCTGAGTAACTCTCCCAAATGGCCCAATCCATCCCTTAAATAACATCTCCAGCTACAGACAAAAGAAGATGTTGGTGGAGAGGGAAGCCAGTTCTGGAAGTTTACTGGGTAAAACAAACTAGAGTATGGTTGCTAAGCAGATTTAAGTCATTGCCTTCTCTAAGAAGAGTGTCTAGAGATTTAGTCATCCTCCTCTTGCTGTTACAGAGAGGGAGACCCCCCTTTCAAGTAGAGATTTCCCTTATAATTGTACATGTCTCTTATAAAAAGGTAACTTATATTCAGTTCCCAGACTTTTCCAATGTCTGCCTTTTCTTAAAAATAATCAGTCTAAAATATTCCCTATGCCAAAGAGACATGTTTTGTGCAGGCAAATTCTGCTCCCCTTGGCTAGTAAGTGGTAGATACTGGATTCAAACCCAGGAATCCTGACTTCCAGTTCCCCACTCTTAATAAAATTCTGCTTTCTAACTCATCAATCCCTATATACTCTGCTCATTTGACGTTTTGCCTTTATATTTTGTAAATAAGCTTTACACTTTTAATTAAAATAAAGTATCTGTACCTTTTCTCTCTAATCAGATAGTATGCCACCTGATGGTAGTGACTGTCTTATCAGTATCTGGAAGATAGTCAGGTGTTTTTGACCGAAACAGAAGTGCACAATGTAAGAGTTTCAGTTTTATTTACTGAGAACTATATCCCAGGAAACAGCCTCTCCGTAGCTCTGAGAGAGCTGCTCCTTGGAGGTAGGAGAGAAGGCAGTATATACATACACATGGTTTTAGCTAGGGAATATATGTGGTCAATCATACATCTCAGTAAAAGGTCACTGCTAGTCTCAAGGAACAGATATCTCAATTAACGATTTGGGGATTTTTTTCTTTGAGCATTATTTTTTTTAAATTTTTATTGGGATTTAGTTGATTTACAATGTTGTGTTAGTTTCAGGTATATAGCAAAGTGAATCTATTATACGTATACATATGTCCACTCCTTTTTAGATTCTTTTCCCATATAGGCCATTGCAGAGTATTGAGTAGAGTTCCCTGTGCTATACAGTAGGTCGTTATTATTGGGTTGGCCAAAATGTTCATTTGTATTTAGGTAAAAATAAAAGACATTTTTCATTTTCATGAAGAACTTTATTGAACAACGTATTCACTAACTGAACGAACTTTTTGGCCAGTATATATTTTATATATCGTAGTGTGTATGTGTCAATACCAATCTTCCAATTTATCCCTCTCCAACCCCCCCTTACCCTCTGGTAACCATACATTTATTTTCTACATCTTTAACTCTGTCTCTGTTTTGTAGATAGGTTCCTTTGTACCCTTTTTTAGACAACACATATAAGTGCTATCATATGATATTTTTCTTTCTCCATCTGACTTGCTTTACTCAGTATGACAATCTCTAGTTCCATCCATGTTGCTGGAAGTGGCATTATTTTGTTCTTTTTTATGGCTGAGTGATATTGCATTGTATATATGTACCCCATCTTCTTTATCCATTCCTCTGTTGATGGACATTTAGGTCCATGGTCCATTTCCTGGGTATTGTAAATAGTGCTGCAATGAACATTGGGGTGCATGTATGTTTTCAAATTTTGGTTTTCTATGGATATATACCCAGGAGTGGGATTGCTGGATCATATGGTAACTCTATTTTTAGTTTTTTTAAGGAACCTCCATACTGTTCTCCATAGTGGCTATACCAGTTTACATTCCCACCAACAGTGTAGGAGGATTCCCTTTTCTCCACACCCTCTCCAGTATTTATTGTTCATAGATTTTTTGATGATGGCCATTCTGACCAGTGTGAGGTGATACCTTATTGTAGTTTTGATTTGCATTTCTCTAATAATTAGTGACGTTGAGCATCTTTTCATGTGCTTTTAAACCATCTGTATGTCTTCTTTGGAGAAATGTCTATTTAGATCTTCCACCCATTTTTTGATTGTGTTGTTTGTGTTTTTGAAATTGAGCTGCATGAGCTGTTTGTATATTTTGGAGATTAATCCCTTGTTGGTTGCTTCATTTGCAAATATTTTCTCCCATTCTGAGGGTTGTTTTTTCATTTTGTTTATGGTTTCCTTTGCTATGCAAAAGCTTTTAAGTTTAATTAGGTCCCATTTGTTTATTTCTGTATTTATGGTATATTTTTACATTTGGGAAGATGCAAGAATTTGAGTTCATTAAAATTCTTCCTGAGTTGTACATCTAACTATCTAAAGGGACTGTTTTTCCAAAGCACCGAGTACCTCATCCGGGTTTTTGTCCTGAATTCCTTTCAGATGCAACATTGGTCAGCAACTGCAGCCACTAATCCTTATGAACTGAATGGTGGGCAGCATTCTTTGTTTTATAGTGTGCACAAAAATCTCTGGAGTGACTGAAATAAATAAATGTATGTGTACCAGTGTGTCTGTATAGAGTGCGTATATTCAGTCTAAGGCAAATGTCAGATGTTTTATAAAAGTTCTTAAGAGCATTACCATCCCTAAAAGGAGGAGGAGTTTTTCCTCACTTAAACAGCTGTCTCATGTTATGTGCATCACTCTTCCAGAATTTTTTTTACATTCTACCTATAACCATTGATATCTGGATATGTTTTAGCTCCCTTTCAAAATTATTAGCTTCTTGAGTTTAAAATTAAAGTCATTTTTTCCCCTTTATCTCCACAGTTCTTCACAGACTGACTTGTATGTGATCTGCAAAACTACAAATCTCTGCTTAATAAATGAATAAACAATTGATTTTATTTGTTGATTTTTTATTTTGTTAATGTGCTGATGCAAGGGAAGATTTTTAGCTTTCATGTTTAGACTCTTTTCTGAAACTAGAAAGTGTTCCAGATTGTATGATATCTCAAAGTCCTAATAACATTTTAATTGAAGTTCTGCCTTTGATGCTTAACCTTGGGGCCTATAAGGAGTTTCTCTGATTTTGTGGTTAACTTTTTACATCTGAGTTGTAAATTTGACTAGTTTGAGGTGGCATAGCAATATCAGACTGGGCTCACCTTGAGGTCAGGAACTTTATCATTTGGAAATCATATTATTTTGAAGTAAGCAACTCTGGATACAAAGAGTAATTGTGTCAGGGTTCACCATATAACAAGTTGTATCTATAAGAAGAAATGAATTTTGTGAGTCTGTGAGAGAGTGCAGAGCCATATGTCTTTTTACTTTTTTTTTTTTTTTCATGCTGCTATGAATATGGTTGTACAAGTATCTCTTCAAGACCCTTCTTTCACCTCTTTTGGGTAAATACCCAGAAGTAGAATTGCTGGATCACTGGTAATTCTATTCTTTTTTTAGTTATCTATTTTAACATCTTTATTGGAGTATAATTGCTTTACAATGGTGTGTTAGTTTCTGCTGTATAACAAAGTGAATCAGTTATACATATACATATGTCCCCATATCTCTTCCCTCTTGCGTCTCCTTCCCTCCCACCCTCCCTATCCCACCCCTCTAGATGGTCACAAAGCGCCGAGTTGATCTCCCTGTGCTATGCAGCTGCTTCCCACTAGCTATCTATTTTACATTTGGTACTGTATATATGTCCATGTCACTCTCTCACTTCGTCCCAGCTTACCCTTCCCCCTCCCTGTGTCCTCAGGTCCGTTCTCTATGTCTGCGTCTATTTTGTGTCCTGCCCCTAGGTTTTTCAGCACCATTTATTTATTGATTTTTTTAGATTCCATATATATGTATTAGCATCTGGTATTTGTTTGTCTCTTTTTGACTTACTTCACTCTGTATGACAGAATCTAAGTCCATCCACCTCACTACAAATAACTCAATTTCATTTTTTATGGCTGAGTAATATTCCACTGTATATATGTGCCACATCTTCTTTATCCATTCATCTGCTGATGGACAGTAAGGTTGTTTCCATATCCTGGCTATTGTAAATAGAGCTGCAATGAACATTGTGGTACCTGACTCTTTTTGAATTATGGGTTTCTCAGGGTATATGCCCAGTAGTGGGATTGCTGGGTCGTATGGTAGTTCTATTTTTAGATTTTTGAGGAACCTTCATACTGTTCTCCATAGTGGCTGTATCATTTATATTCCCACCAACAGTGTAGGAGGATTCCCTTTTCTCCACACCCTCTCCAGCATTTATTGTTTGTAGATTTTTTAATGGTGGCCATTCTGACCGGTGTGAGGTGATACCTCACTGTGGTTTTGATTTGCACTTCTCTAATGATTAGTGATGTTGAACATCCTTTCATGTGTTTGTTGTCAATCTGTATATCTTCTTTGGAGAAATGTATGTTTAGGTGTTCCGCCTATTTTTGGATTGGGCTGTTTGTTTTTTTGGTATTGACTGCATGAACTGCTTGTATAGTTTAGAGATTAATCCTTTGTCAGTTGCTTCCTTTGCAAATATTTTCTCCCATTCTGAGGCCTGTCTTTTCGTCCTGTTTATGGTTTCCTTTGCTGTGCAAAAGCTTTTAAATTTCATTAGGTCCCATTTGTTTATTTTTGTTTTTATTTCCATTATTCTAGGAGATGGGTCAAAAAGAATCTTGCTGTGATTTATCTCATAGAGTGTTCTGCCTATGTTTTCCTCTAAGAGTTTTATAGTGTCTGGCCTTTCATTTAGGTCTTTAATCCATTATGAGTTTATTTTTGTGGTTGGTGTGAGGGAGTGTTCTAATTTCATTCTTTTACATGTAGCTGTCCAGTTTTCCCAGCACCACCTATTGAAGAGGCTCTCTTTTCTCCATTGTATATTCTTGCCTCCTTTATCAAAGATAAGGTGACCATATGTGTGTGGGTTTATCTCTGGGCTTTCTATCCTGTTCCATTGATCTATATTTCTGTTTTTGTGTCAGTAGCATACTGTAGCTTTGTAGTATAGTCTGAAGTCAGGGAGCCTGATTCCTCCAGCTGTTTTTGTTTCTCAGGATTGCTTTGGCTATTCAGGGTCTTTTGTGTTTCCATACAAATTGTGAATTTTTTTGTTCTAGTTCTGTGAAAAATGCCAGTGGTACTTTGATAGGGATTGCATTGAATCTGTAGATTGCTTTGGGTAGTAGAGTCATTTTCACAATGTTGATTCTTCCAATCCAAGAACATGGTATATCTCTCCATCTATTTGTATCATCTTTAATTTCTTTCATCAGTGTCTTATAGTTTTCTGCATACAGGTCTTTTGTCTCCTTAGGTAGATTTATTCCTAGGTATTTTATTCTTTTTGTTGCAGTGGTAAATGGGAGTGTTTCCTTTATTTCTCTTTCAGATGTTTCATCATTAGTGTATAGGAATGCAAGAGATTTCTGTGCATTAATTTTGTATCCTGCTATTTTACCAGATTCATTGACTAGCTCTAGTAGTTTTCTGGTAGCATCTTTAGGATTCTCTATGTATAGTATCATGTCATCTGCAAACAGTGACAGTTGTACTTCTTCTTTTCCAATTTGGATTCCTTTTATTTATTTTTCTTCTCTGACTGCTGTGGCTAAAACTTCCAGAACTTTGTTGAATAATAGTGGTGAGAGTGGGCAGCCTTGCATTGTTCCTGATCTTAGTGGAAATGGTTTCATTTTTTCACTGTTGAGAACAATGTTGGCTGTAGGTCTGTAATATATGGCATTCATTATGTTGAGGTAAGTTCACTCTATGCCTACTTTCTGGAGGGTTTTTATCATAAATGGGTGTTGAATTTTGTTCATAGCTTTTTCTGCATCTATTGAGATGATCATGTGGTTTTTCTCCTTCAATTTGTTAATATGGTATATCACATTGATTGATTTGCATAAATTGAAGAATCCTTGCATTCCTGGGATAAACCCCACTTGATCATGCTGTATGATCCTTTTAATGTGCTGTTGGATTCTGTTTTCTAGTATTTTGTTGAGGATTTTTGCATGTATGTTCATCCATGATATTGGCCTGTAGTTTTCTTTTTGTGGCATCTTTGTCCGGTTTTGATACCAGCGTGGTGGTGGCCTTGTAGAATGAGTTTGGGAGTGTTCCTCCCTCTGCTATATTTTGGAAGAGTTTGAGAAGGATAGGTGTTAGCTCTTCTCTAAATGTTTGATAAGATTTGCCTGTGAAGCCATTTGGTCCTGGGCTTTTGTTTGTTGGAAGATTTTTAATCACAATTTCAATTTCAGTGCTTGTAATTGGTCTGTTTACATTTTCTATTTCTTCCTGGTTCAGGCTTGGAAGGTTGTGCCTTTCTAAGAATTTGTCCATTTCATCCAGGTTGTCCATTTTATTGGCATATAGTTGCTTGTAGTAATCTCTCAAGGTCCTTTGTATTTCTGCAATGTCAGTTATTACTTCTCCTTTTTCATTTCTAATTCTATTGATTTGAGTCTTCCTTTTTTTTCTTGATGAGTCTGGCTAATGGTTTATCAATTTTGTGTATCTTCTCAAAGAACAAACTTTTAGTTTTATTGATCTTTGCTATCATTTCCTTCATTTCTTTTTCATTTATTTCTGCTTTGATATTTATGATTTCTTTCCTTCTGCTAACTTTGGGGTTTTTTTGTTCTTCTTTCTCTAATTGCTTTGGGTATAAGGTTAGGTATTTTATTTGAGATGTTTCTTGTTTCTTGAGGTAGGATTGTAATACTATAAACTTCCCTCTTAGAACTGCTTTTGCTGTATCCGATAGGTCTTGGGTCATTGTGTTTTCATTGTTATTTGTTTCTAGGTAGTTTTTGATTTTCTCTTTTATTTCTTCGTAATCTCTTGGTTATTTAGTAATGTAGTGTTTACCTTCCATGTGTTTGATTTTTTTACAATTTTTTTTCCTGTAATTGATATCTAGTCTCATAGTGTTGTGGTTGGAAAAGATACTTGATATGATTTCAATTTTCTTAAATTTACCAAGGCTTGATTTGTCACCCAAGATATGATCTATCCTGGAGAATGTTCCATGAGCACTTGAGAAGAATGTGTATTCTGTTGTTTTTGAATGGAACGTCCTATAAATATCAATTAAGTCCATCTTTTTTAATGTATCATTTAAAGCTTGTGTTTCCTTATTTATTTTCATTTTGGATGATCTGTCCATTGGTGAAAGTGGGGTGTTACTATGATTGTGTTACTGTCGATTTCCCCCTTTATGGCTATTAGCATTTGCCTTATGTATTGAGGTGCTCCTATGTTGGGTGCATAAATATTTACTATTGTTATATCTTCTTGGATTGAGCTCTTGATCATTAGGTAGTGTCCTTCCTTGTCTCTTATAATAGTCTTTATTTTAAAGTCAATCTTCTCTGATATGAGAATTGCTACTCCAGCTTTCTTTTGTTTTCCATTTCATGGAATATCTTTATCCATCCCCTCACTTTCAGTCTGTATGTGTCCCTAGGTCTGAAGTGGTCTCTTGCAGAGAGCATATGTACGGGTCTTGTTTTTGTATCCATTCAGCCTTCTATGTCTTTTGGTTGGAGCATTTAATCCATTTACATTTAAGGTAGTTATCAATATGTATGTTCCTATTACCATTTTCTTATTTGTTTTGGGTTTGTTATTGTAAGTCTTTTCCTCCTCTTGTGTTTGTCCTTTAACTTTTTTGTTCAGTTTATTTCCAGACATGCTTTTCTTTCTTATTTTGGGTTATTTATTTATTTAACTCTGTTTTTTTCATTTTTGTCTTCTTTCTTCTGGATAGTTCTAAATTTTTTTTGTAACAATACTAACAATACTAAACACAGTTTTTATTAACATGCTTTCAGGCAGAGTTTAAGTTTAATTACTCATGATATTCTGCTCTGATTTTCCAGTAAAGATAATTTTTAAAGGAATAGAGATGTGATGCTTCTGTACATTACTTTTTATTGATTTTTGCAGAGAAGTGTGAAGATTATTAATTTTCAGGTTTTTAAGGTTGGAAACACAGAGCTTTTACCAAGTTCAAAAACATCTACACAAATTATCTTTAAAACTCATAAACTGCACTTTCTCTTCCACTGTTGGTGAAGGTTAGAGTGAATAACTCTGGGATTAGGCTCTAGGTTCTCCTGATTTTTCCATTAATAATAAAAGGTAACATTGCTGGTGTACTTATTATGTTCCAGAATCACGTTTAACACTTTTTATCTCCTTTAATCTAGTTTTTGTTCTAGATTATCTTTAATTAAAGCAGAAATGCCAGTAAGCGAGGACAAGATTCACAAAGTAAATAATGGAGGTGCCAAGATTTTTTAACTCATGTTCTCACCTCTATCAGTAAGAATACTTGCATATGTAAAAATCATGGATGGCCAGAATTTTGCAGGGAGTGGTCTTTGAAATTAGTTACCTCAGTTGTCTCATTTTATAAATTAGGATGGATCAGTGAGTTGAGGTGAGTTGCCTAAACACATTAGAAGCTGTGTGTGTTACGAAATGCTGTGCAAAAATCTACCGCAAACCTTCATGAATCGAATCAACAATATTATATCTCATAATTGGGCAATTAGTGCTGCCTCATTGGGACAGTCTTTCTGCTCCACATTATGTCTTCTGAGCCTGGAATGTCTGACATACTGCTACATTCACATATGTGGTGCCTTAGCTAAGTGGCTGGAACCACTGGGGGGGGGTGACAAGTCATCACTTATTTTCACTTAGCCTTTGCATGTGGTAACTTGGGCTTCCTCGCCACATGGCATCTGCCTGCCAAGAGGGAAAATACTGTTAAAAAACAAAATTCAACTGAGTATATTTTCAAGATTGTGTTGGCTTTATTCAGTGATTCAGGCAGCATCCTATCAAGCAGATAAAAAGGAGATCCAGGGAGCTGTACACAGAGAAAGACTTTTATAGGTAGAAGATAGTGGGAGCAAGGAATTTATGCCAGCAAAAAGTGGATTCGTTGTGGTAAGGTCACCTTCCTTTAGGGGTGGCGGGGGACTATCAGGCAGATTAACTCACTAATGCTGGCCAAGTGATTCCTGTTTGGTTTAAGATTCTTCTCTAGAAGAGGCTGAAACTGTAATTCAGTCTGAGATTGGTGACATGGGATTTAGCGTGACTCCATTTGGGGCCTATTGTCTTGTTTTCAGCAATCCCCTCCTTTTCATCAGACTCTCAGCCTGAGAGATGTGATCAAAGTTTAAGGCATTAGCATTGCTCCCAGTTATCACCTTGAAGTTCCTGCAGTTTTCTGCTGATCCTTTCTGTGGTATTCATGGGTCACAACTTTGGGCTCGCATTTAAGCCAGTCATTCTTGTCATTTCTTTTCGGATGTCCTGTTCTTAGTGAGATTATTTTCTTGGTGGCTACCAGCTTGGAACATGCATTTAAAGCTTTTGAGAGAATGCATCCCATAAGGGACACTACTATGATTATTATAAACAGGATAATTCTCAATGTCTGGAGTGCATTTTGGAGCATGGCCCCCAAGACCCAAACCAATCAGAATCAAATATATCAGAGAAAGTGCTCTGTTGAAGGAGTCACTTTCTTAAGCCAAGTGGCTTGTTCAGTGACCTTATGTAGCTAAGAATCAACTTCCCCAGAAGTGTCTATCCAAGAGCAGCATGTGGTGTTGGCCACAGCACTAGCACCTCTTTGCTCAGCTAAAAGATAATCAAGCCTATCCTAGTATCAAAAACAACTTTGGCCAGACAGTCTAGGGATTTTGTTGGGCAGCTATTGCTTTAGCAGCACATTCTGCAATATCTTCAAGAGCTAAGGCAAGATTCCTGATCATAGTCTCATTTGTACTTACTCCTAACCAGGGCAGTAGGGATCTGCCAAAGGAGGCAAATTTTGAATCACGAATGACTCCTGGTAACTCCAGTTTGAGTGAGTGGCTCAGAACTGGAAAGGTGACAGCCATGGGGGACAGTAAAATGTAAAGATCTGTAGACCACACAGGAGGTTTTATTCTGGTTACCCTTGCCTTGTGTCCCTTTCTTTGTATAGAGCCTGGATGTAAGTTTCTGCAGATTTGGAGTTGTTAACCAGAGACAGGAAAATGGACCCCCAGGGTTGGGGAGTCTGACACAATATAGAGAGGATGTGTTTCTCCAGAGAAATTGAGGCATCGGAAATCAGGAAAAAGTTTGTGATGAGCAGAACTTTATGATCACTGGCATTGTGGTAAATCCAACAGTTGTTTGGCGGTTGTATTACCCAACAATGAGTAATATGAGATATATGAGCATTGGCATTATCTTTCCAAGCCAGAACAAGGCAAAAGGTGGACAAAAGAATTGTAAATGCCTTCGTGATATAAGAATTAGCAAAAGAATGGTCAGTGAAGGAAGGAGGAAAGGAAAGAAACATTCTTGATCCTCTTGATCTGACAAATTTAGAGGAAGCAGTTTACCTCGATGTCGGCTACCTCTTTTCGTAGTTAGTTTGATCTTATGGTCTCCAGCTGGTGAGCAGTTCCTAGGGCCTGAGGGAGCCCTTTTTAATTGGGCTATATGGACCCAAGATTCAGGTTCCTGCAGTTTGGCTGCCATCTGGTAGTGTAGAGGATCTGGTATAGTCCCTTCCAGAAAGATTCAAGGATAGTCTTTGTTCTTAGTGATCCCAAATCAGAAAGTTGGGAGAAAATTGGAAATGTTAGTTTGGAGATTCGTAGCCAGATATTTGAGGAAGCTAGAAGAATTCAGTATGCAGTCCAGTTTATAGATATATAACAAACCCTCAAAGACAATTAATAGGATTTAAATCTAATATCTATAAAGATGCAAACATAATCTTCTCTTCAGACACAGAGGTAATAGAAGAGGATGAAGAAAAGCTTTAAGACTTTTTATGCAAAGAGGAGGAAAGTTGAGAGATTTGATTGATTAGAAATATCACTGAACACTATTTTGGGGGAAATATTCAAATTTGGATTAAAAAAACAAATGTTGTTACCAAAAGCAAAGAAAAGTTAAACTAAAGATGATACTTCTGTATTGCTCTTTAAGGAACATTGCCATCTTTCAGAGAGAGGAGGAAAGAATAACCACAGCACAAGACAGTTGTCTTTCTCTTTTTAAAAATTCTAATCTTTAATTTTGATATAACCCTTAATATCAGAAAGGGATGAGTAGTTAAATTAGAGCTTAAAATTGTTGAGTACCAAATTCTCCAATTATTTTCCGCCTTTGGAGATTTTGTAAGTAGAAGATTAACAGTCTTCTCAATATTTGAAGCAATAAAATATATTTTGGAGATGATATTAACATCCTTACTTAGAGTGTTCTGAAGAGGAAGAGGTCAAGTTCAAGAAGAAAAAAACTTCCACAGATACTCAAGTGTTACCCAGACCTCTGCAGTCTTTCCAGTTTTTATGCAATGCCTCAGCCTATCTTAAAGAAAAATCTATGTATTGGATTGAACGAGACTTTTCTTTTTCTTTTTTTCAAATAAATCTCTTTTTTAAAAAGAGAGGTTAATAGCTCATCAGGAAAGACCAAAAACTAAGCCTCAGGAAATTAACCATAAAGGCATTAATGAATTTCTGTGAGAATAGCCTGCAGTAAAGCTTCAGAGACATCATCCACCAATCTTAGCATTAGTCGACATTAATTTTGAAGTAGTTATTGCTAATATGAATACGTATAACAGATTCAACTATATTTATTTGCAATCTTTAAAATTCAACGTGATGTTTCCTCCCTTTGATATATACATTTAAATTCCCATTCATACTAATCATGCATGCTCTCCTAAGAAGCACCTCATCACCCATAACCCATTTTTAGTGGGAAGAGAGAGTCTCATGCCTTCTTTATTCCACATGCCTAACTCATTTCACCAACCACCAACATTTCTATTGGAAAGTTAAGAGTTGTCCTCCTCCCTCTCAACTGCCTTATGTAGTGCAAATTATTATTGAGACCAATGAGGAGCCATCAAGAAAAAGAGCAACATTTTCTTTGGTGTGAAAGAATTCAAGAGAATATGACTAGTGGTTTAGGTAATGGAATCTGGAATCAGACTACCTGGGTATCAATGCCAACCTCGCCACTTACTAGCTGTGTGCCAGAGCAAATTGATCATTGTTGGTCTAACTTTCCCCAAGGAGAGATAATAGTAGCACCTGTTGCATAGAGTTGTCATGAAGGTTAAATGAAATGACCTATACTAAGTCATTATCAGAGCACGCAATATTATATTTTTTATTTTATTATTTTATTATATCAAGCATGCCGAAGTGCTACAGAGTTTAATCTTTATATGAAATAATACAACTTATTAAAAAAAATAACTCCCAGTGTTGTTTATACAATACCATGTAGCTCAAATATCACTTTCTCAATAAGGCTTATCTCATTTAAAATTCATATCCATACTCCCCTATCTTGACCCAGTACTTCCAGCCCTTTTTTTTTTCCATGACATTAATTCCCTAACCTGAGTATTTATTCCATTTAAATTATTTCTCTTTCCACTAGAATATCAGCTCCTCAAGGACAGAGATTTATGTCAGTATTTTCCTCTAGTATATCCCAAGTGCCAAGAATAGTGCCTGGAATACAGAAAACACTATATAAATATTTGTTAAATGAAAGGAGGAAGAAGAAAATAAAGAATGGAAGCAAATACAATTGTTCTTGCAAAAAAAAAAAAGAAGATGGGAAGGGAAAGGAAAAATGGGTGCATCACTTGTAAGGTTTAAAATATTTTAAGGGAATAGTAACATTATGAAAATGATGAAAATGTTCTTGCTCCATGAATAGTTCATTAACCTTTTCTAGCTTAAACTATAACAACAAATTTAGAGCTTTTAATAGTAAACATTTCCTCAAAAGAAGAAAAAAATAGCTTTAATTATATATTTGAAATAAGCATAACATTGAGGACATGAATAGGCCAGGGGTGCTTGTTCTGACACATTTTGTTTTTGTATTCTTTTATTTTATAGAAGCAATTTTCTGTAAATAGGGGCCACAGATATCCAGTAATCACCTTCCTCAGAAGTGGAACCTACAGAGCAGAGAGAGTCAGCTCTCTCTAGTCCACTGACTAACTGGAAGAGCCTACCTAGAACCTATCACTCTTATACCTAGTTTAGGGCAAGATAACCATCTTGCTTCATCAACTCCATCACAGATTTGCTCTTGGAGGGACAAAGGAAGATATTAAAATTATTTAACTAGCATTTGAATTGGATCCAGAGGTAGAACTACTCATGGGGGTGAACACAAAACAAGCCTATGTCAAAAACAATACCAACAATCCTAATAATTGGGTGAGCCAAAGTCAGACCATATTTTTGCCTCATTTCATCATTTGAAATTTAGGAAGAAATTAAAAAGTATCCTGAGAAAATGGTGCACAGAACCAAAAACAATGGGGAGAGATGAATTCTCTATAAAGGGTGATTAAATTTATCCAGTTTTAGGAAAGTATTAATATGTTATCATCAAGGTGATAACATCTAGATGGCATCTTTATGCAAAGGATTTCTCATGCTACTTTCTTCACCTTCTCTTTTCTCCTGTCTCACCTCTCCTACTTTATGCTATGTATGCAAACATTCTTTCCAACAATTACATAATCTCTTCATAATTACATATTTATGAAGGGATATAAGAGGAATTTTCATACCACACCACCTAAGAGTCCAGAGGTCAGATGTTGAGGTTGACCATACATGTCAGTTTGTAGGACGACCCTGGTTTTTGTCAATATTCCTCATGTATCTATTAATAAACCCCCCTTTCATTCTCAGAAGCCTTTCAGTTTGGATGAAGAATGTTAAAATCACCGTAAAAACGTTGAAGTCCAGATGCCAAGAGAAGAGGAAAGAGTTTCAAAGAGGACACATCACGGTGAGTCCATCTTCCAAGGCCACTACCTATTAATGTTTACAATGGAGAATTCAGAGTACTAAACGCAGCATTCATTCCAGGTGACTCCAGTTACCCACACCCAGATTTACATCATTGCTACATCTTGAAAATGGCATTCACTTTTGGGTCCCAGGATTTTCCTAAAGTCTGTTTATATTAAATACCTGTCCTTGTCCCAAAACTCTGATGTTCTAAAACTGTAAAATCTTTCTTTCCAAACTTTCTTACAGATTATTAAATAGAAAAGGGGGTATCTTACCAGGCATGGCTCCAAACACTTAACTCAAGGGATAGTATCTATTTGCTCCATACTTCTAAAAGTTATTTATCTACATCAAAAGTGCAAAAATATATTCTTTACATCTATGTAGGTATTTAAAAGATTTTAGTCATTTAAATCTAGATGAAAAATAAAACCTGACTATAATAAGTAAAAGAAATCCATCAGTTGAGTTCAAAAGATTTTTTAAATGCAAATAGTCTATTTCTCATACAGATATTGTACTATGGTAGTGGAGGGGGGGCGGTTATAGATTTCTGTCCATTTTAATTGAACCTCTCCTCATTTGATGATCTCTTTCCTTTTGTTGGAAAATCATGATCACCTCTATGTTTGGTGGCATATTAAAACATAATTAACAAACTAAAAATTGGTTCAAACAAGGTGAACAGGCAGACATAATAAAATCAGTCTATTGATTGTCATTTAGTTACTGTTTCACTCTCAGGCGGTGGAGAAGTGACAAATTGTGGGCCATGAAATCCTCAGCCTGCAGGATCACGTCATTTAAATGGGAGGATTACACAAAGCTTGGATCTGCAGAAAATGACACTCCTCTCAAATTACAATTCTGGCTGCTCCAGTGGCAGAAATGACCATCATCAATATGAGAAAATGTACAGGATCACAGGAAATGCTGTCCTCCATTCCTCTTCCTTCCCGATACAGCTTTCTGCTCTCCAAAATGAGATAGCTGAGTACTTGCTGGATCGTTTCCTAATGATTAAAGATGCTGCCAGCGTTACACCATATGTTTTGTTGCTTGTACGTTGGGGCTCTAGTGAAAAGACAGATACCCCACTACAGGAGAAGCATGTTTAGGCAGTGCCCTTTTCCTAGAACCTGATTAAATCAGGATGCTTAAAAGAGTTTTGCTTTTATGATACAAGTAGTTTGAGCCCTATTGGCACTGAGTTTAAACACTGCAAGCAAAATATTAGTTTTGGGTCTGCAGTGTATTCATAGCCCTGAGTGTCTCCAACAAGCTTATCTGGAGGATTCTGTTTATGTGAAAGAAATTGCTGTGATCAATCACTGTGTAGTAAGGGATCAAACAAAATGCTGAATCGAGAAATATTTTCCATTGGCCCCGTTCAGCAAGAGACAGGAGCACCACAAGTGAGCTGTTATATATTCTGCAAGAAAACTACAATTTATGTTCTAGATTTTTTTTTCCTTTTTTAATATGAAACCTCATGTTTCAGGATCATTTTTTTCCTCCAGTTCGTATTATGCAGTCTCTATAGAGCAGAAGGCAATTTCAGTTGCCTAACCTTGGCTGTGATGAGTATTTTAAAAGCATATATTTTTCCTGAAATAAAAGAAAACCACTGAAATTCTCAATGTGCATTGCAGAAATGAATTCAATTTGTTTCTTCTCTAAATCTGTGAGACAGTGGCCAAAATCATCACCATTTCATAAATACATTGAAACACTGAGAGAACATTTGGGTTATGGGAAGCTCTTCAAAGAAATAGCAATGGTAAGGAAAAAAATCGAATCTGAGTCCTAATTTCCAAGTATGATGATAAATCATATGGTCATATGTCATTTTAAAATGTATTTCTGTGTGCCCCTTTATGATTTCACAGGGTAAAGTGGGCATTTGAAATTGTACAGGGTGATAACTCTTTTGTAGAGTTAGCAATAGGCAAATTTTAGTATTCTAATTTTATATTTAGAATACTTCCTTTTCTTTTTTCTCCTTTTCTCTTTTCAATTCCCAGCCCCCATCTAGTCATATACTTATAAATAAATTTGGGGCAATCTATTTCGCCCCCTCACTTTCATCCTGATGCTCCAATTAGATCTTGCCAGTGGTTTTCAATCTGGTACCTTTGTATCCAAACTTATTTCTTCATTGAAAAATCCACTGCTGGATTACTCATTTGAGAGTGATGCTCTGAATAGGTCATTCTGCTGCTCGAAAGTTTCATGAATCTTATCCTATAGAATAAATGTCAAATTTCTTATGTAAGCATTCAAGATCCTCCACCTTCTGGATGAAAATTTCCTTCCTCACTTTTTTTGGGTTGTTGTTCTTTAATCAAATTCTACTCTTCAGACAAATAGTCTTTATCCTGCAGCTTTACTCATTTGTTTCAGGATCCCAAGGACCCTTTCTTCCTCTTGAACTTGCCCACAGCTTAATTTTTTAAGATATGAATGCTATCCTCCTTCAAGCCTCTCCTTCACCAGCACATACTCTATGACATCATTCCCCATCCTTTAAGTATAGAAGAGAACTTTCTGGTCTTTCATACTCCCACAGCCTATTGCTATTACCACACTTAGCACCTTTACATGATATCCTCGGGGTGGATATGCATGCTTTAGTGTCCGTGAACCTGCTAGGCTACCAATTCCTTGGGAAGAAAAGCCACAGCTTGTCCATTTTGCCCTCTCACTGATAAATAGTGATTTACACGTGTCAGGTGCTTGATAGGATTTTGCTAAGTGAAATAAGAGGAGTATTTCATTTTTCAATACTGTGGAAATCATCAAAACTTGTTTGTCACAAGTTTCATTCCCTTATTGAGCTCTTTTCTTTCTTAATAAATTAATAAACTGGTTTATGATCATAGAGGTAAATGAATTAATGAGTTATTCTCATTCTAGGAGTCTTCATTTAGAAAGAGACTTCTTGGTGACACTGCCTTGGGGCTTTGACAGCTTTATAAGATGGACAGCAATACCTTTTACTCTTGCTCTGCTGACTTTTGATAGCATTGAGCTTAGAGGATTTGTCTTAACTGCTTTTCCCATGAAATACGGGGACCCCTTTACCCTCAGGGGATTCATACCCCAAGCTCCGTTTACCCATATCTTTTCCTCTTAAAAAATTCTTTACAAAGGTCTTTGTCCTACAGTTTAGTTGATCTTGGTTAAACTCAGCCTGGGCCTCCTGTTCTGGAGGAGGAACTGAATATTCCAAATGGATAATAATTAGACCATCTATAAAAACAGACCTCTGGCCCACAATCTATTGCAACCAGCTCAATGTACTATTTATAGTAACCAGTCCAGGAAGCCAAACAAGAACTCCTATAACTGTTGGCTCAAATGGACCACAAATTTTTATCAATTCCCTAATTTTTATCCTCACCTCAACTTAGGACCAAAAGGAGATAGCCAATTATGTACCTTTAACCAATCACATAGATTGCCTGGATCCTAGTTACCTGTATACAGCTTCCCAATGTCAACAGCTTCCAATCAGCACATACCTTTCCACTATAGAGCTTCCCCGCTCCTCTGCCTGCCTTTGATTCTGCCGAACCGCAAGTGATGGTGGCTGACTCCCTTGCTATACAAAGTTCTGAATAAATAGCCTTTGCTTATTCTCATTTGGATTTGTTTGCACAACATACTAGTAACATCAGTAGCTAGAATATTTTAGAGACTATTCCTCAAGGCTCACCTGGGAAAGTTAGCTTGGTCTTATTCCACTTAAGTTCTCTATTGCTGTGTTAAAAACTACTCTGAAACTTAGTGGTCTGAAATAATAACCAGTGATCATTTCTCATGATTTTGTGAGTTAACTGAGTGGTTTTTCTGCTGGACTTACCTGTACTCACAAATGATGGAGCATTAGCAGGTGGGGTGCCTAAGGAATAGGCTCAACTGGGACTACTGGGACAGCTGAGTCTTTCTATGTGGTTCTTCCCTCCAAGGCATGGTAGTATCAGGGCAGCATCCTAGGTACTCAAAGACAGAATGTGCAAGCCCTCTGGAGGTCTAGGCTCTGGAACGCACACATTGCCACTTCTTGTACATTGTGTTGTTCAAAGCTAGTCACACTTTTAGCCCAGACTCAAAAGGGTAGAAATTTTTCTTAATGAAGGCTTAGTAAAGTCACACTATAAAGGGGCATGTGTGTAGGAATGGGAGACATATGTGGCCAGTAAACAATCTAGCACGTGCTTATATGGTGGTATTTAGACTGTTGTGTCTGCTTCTACCGCTGACTAATCTACCAGATTCTCAACCACTCCTGGGCTGGAAGTGGTAACAGCGAGGTGATCATAGGTATAGTCAAGGGTGGTGTCTGCACCAAGCCAAGCATCATCTTTTTCATCTTATCAAATAATTCTCTAGTGGCTTATTTATAATTCAGCCCAGCAAATACATATCAAGCACCCATAGTTCCAGGACTGTGAAAGATGCTAAAGACACAAAGATGAGGAGAATACTCAAGGAGTTGACAAAATAAGATTGGATAAGTACTCTAAGGCTAATAACATAAGGTAGGGTTACTTAAGAACCATGGGCAAAGTTAAATTACAATGGGAATTATAAGGTTCAATTTAGTGCCCTTGGAAGGGTATTATTCTGGGTATTTATTGCTTTTTTGTTTTGTCTTCCTATTGTTTTATAAATGCCCCTTCACTTCATTTGTTCCTGGCAGGGCTGTCAATCAAAAAGCCATACCACCCCCAGGGTTATTCAGACTAGCCAATCGATTTCCCAAATCCCTGGACAAAGTGATTGGTCCAGGTGATCATCTGACACAGGTAGGACCAACTGGAGTCTGTGTTCCTTCCTCCCTCCCATCCTCCTTCCCTCTTTCCTTCCCTCCCTCCTTCCTTGCTTCCTCCTTTCTCTCCCCCTCTTTCTTTCTCTCTCTCTCCCACTTCCTCCCTTCTTCCCTTCTCCCCTCCCTCCCTTCCTCCCTCCCTCCTTTCCTTCCTTCCTTCCTTCCTTCATCTCCAGGTTCTTCAACTTTACCACCTCACTGTGCTATTGGAAGCCCATTGGTGAAGGTATTCTCTCTCCGCTGATCAATGCTTATATGGACACTTCCAACCTTTTCTTTTAGAATCTATTCTTCCGACATTGATCAACACATCTTCTGATAAATATGTTCTTTAGTCTTCCGTTATGTCTTGTATCTATCGTACGAGGCTGCATACCTGTGCTAGTGTGTCTTAAGTTTTAGTTTTAAATCTCAGACAGGAACTTAGGAAGTTGAAGTTTTACGGAGGTGCCTCATGGTTGCCTATAGGATATGGCACCAACACAGTGTATTATAATTACATCTTTTATGTGTGTCTATCTTCCTACAAAAGTAAAATTTGTTTATTATTAGGATTTATTATTTGAACTCTAAAGAGTTCATCTTTGCACCCTTATCTCTAACAGAGTGCCTCTCCCATGGTAGATACTAAATAAATAATTGTTGAAGATATTAGTTGTGTGTGTGTGTTTGTCTGTTTTTGTAAGCAACAGAGACTGACTCTAGCTAGCATAAGAGGAAAGAGATGAATTAGAAAAATATGAGAGTTTGTAGACTCAGAGAGGAGACTGAAAAATTAGGCTTAGAAAAGACAAGGACCAGTATAACTCTAGGGGTCTGGGTTATATGACTTGATGTGCTGTCTTTTTTAGGTTAAGTATTTGGAATGAATAAACTACTATTTCTAAACTTTGTGTTAATCAGATCAAGAGGGATTAAATGGCGTTCATGCACCATACATCTGGCCACTACAGGGCAGGCTACCTTGACTGACATCCCACCAGACTGTAGCCAGTGGAGGCAGGGTTAGTTTCCTCAAATCTGGAGCTATTGCCTAAAGGTGAAGGGATGCATGCTGACTACCATATGGAAAGAAGGCCACTATTTTCCTGATTTAATGATATGACACTTTTGGAAATCTGAGCTTGGCTGGCATTCTTAGAAGATATTAGGCATTTGGGAGATTAGAGACATTGATTCAGAAATCATTTGCCCATGGTTACTATGTAAGGTTTTGAGAATAGGTAAAATCACAGAAGAAGCAAGAACAACAACAAAAAAAGAGAACAAAAGTAGAGAAACTGTGAAAACCACTCATTTTTATGGAAAAAAAGAACGAAAGTAATGAGAAGGTAACCTTCAGAAAACTGCCTAACGTCTGCAAACCCTTCCTGGTTTATGTTTTATTTTGTTTTGTCTTTTGTACAATGCAGATTATAATAGCATCTACTTCTGTGGTGAGTTATGAGGATGAAATGAGATAATCTGTGTAAAGCCCTTACTAACTGTGTGGCCCATCAATAAATGTTATCTGCCATAGTTATTAGGAAAAGGAGAAAAGAGAATTCCATGTTTTAGGAACTAAGGAGGTTGGGAAGGTCAATAGGTTTCATGCTTCAGGGTAACTGAGAAGATGAAGACTGAGGATCTGACTGTTAGATAGTTATTGGAAATATGTAGAAAATAATTTTCAATAAATGACAAAAGAAGAAAAATTGAATGCAATGAGGCAAGCCATGGTTAGGGCAGCCTTTCTTTCAGAAGGCTGAAGTCAAAGGAAAGGAGCTGGGAATTCATGTAATTCTCCCTGCCAGTTGCCCATCTGAGATCTGTCCTGTTATTTGTGTTGGATTCTGGATTTAGACATACCCCTTTCTTCTGTGCTGGAGCCTTGGAGAGGACAATTCTGAAACCAAACCTAGACTTTTACATAATCTATAAATGTGTGTCTACCCTTGGGACTCAGAAAAGAGCTTTTAATGGAAAATTAATATCCAAGCCTAATTTAAAAAAATGAAACTGAATAAATACAGTAAGCAAAACAAAAAGCCAGCTGGCAGAAAATGAGGTTGCTCCCGTTACTTGCACTTCTGAAACACCTACTTCCAAGAGCTAGGAGAGCTTCATCAGTACTTTCTGGTTTTGAGTTGACATAGAACAAGTTCGTTGCTTGAATTTCCATCAGAACAGTTCAGCTAGGTTTCTTCACCATCCATAGTTTTTATCAAAGGAAAAAAATATTTTTATTGAACTTGAATAAAGACCAAGACTACTAATTGAAAAGAAACCTTTTCTATTCCTTTTAAATTTTTGGTGAGTTTTTAAGCATAAATGTACTCCTTGAACACTGAATTATTTACACTGAGCTCTATGTATACATTACTAAAAAGTGATGTTCTCTTTTGTGTGTATTAATCTCCTGTTGAAATCACATCCATCCTTCAATAGCCACTGAAAGACTCCTTTTTTCCTTAAATTCTGCTCATTTCTTACATTTGCAATTAATGTCTTCCACATAACATGTTTTTCTCACAATCTACATTATTTTGTATTTCTGTACCTTCCACTAGTTAAAAGTTCCTTGAGGTAAAGTACTTATTTCTGCGTTAGTCTTTTCAACAGAATCTAGCATAATCCCTTGCTGTTAGTAGGTACTGAATAAATGTGTATGAAATTGAATTTTATTGTTGAATATATTTTTTTACATCAAGAAAATATTGCTTTGTTGAACTTGCTAAGTTAATTTTTCTGCATACTCAAAAATCTACTTACCCATCACCTGATGGTAAGACTCTTGGGGAAATAGTCTCATACAAACTTAAGAGATTGAAATCAATGAAGATGAAAATGCATGTCTCTCCCAGTTTCTTCTTCTTCTTCTTTTTTCTTCTCCAGGTCTTGTCCATCTAATTATAGTGATTGGGCAAGAAAGATCCCCAAAAGCTAACAGGGGCAAATTAACTTCAGTAGTAACCAACACAGTATAAAAAATGGCTATTGAAATTACATTACTTACAAGCTCAAACCTGGTTTCAAGGCAAGCTCTTTGTTTCTGTGTTGAGGGAGACCTACCATATCTCAAAATATTATTAAAACTCTTTATATTATCATTTTTCCATGGATTTCTAGACCAACAGACTTTGAGAACAGAAAAGAATCTTAATTCTCACCAGATCTTCTCTCTCAGCTCAATTTAGTGATTATGAAACTGATATACAATAAGATTATGTAACTCTCTACACACATAACCACTTATCATGGATTTATGACACAAAAGCTCCAGTAGCAGAGAACTTAAAAAGACATTCACAATGTCTTCCTTTAATTAAGGGCAACGGTCAAGTTTTCTCCTTTAACAGAAGTGGGATTACTTATGTTGCTAAATTTCTCCCTGGCCAGGTGTCTACTTCTTATTTGGAATAATTTCTGTAGCACTCACCCACACTAGACCAAAGAGACCATCTTCTCCTTGAACACTCTACAACCAGCAAAAGCCAACTTGTCCCATTCTTGGCCTAACTCCAGTGGTATACATCCCCCTACATCTTCTATCCATGTTAATGAGGAGGCTAATGAGTACCTTTTGCTAGGGGAGTTATGTCCCCAAGATACCTTGTAATTGTTATAAAGGTTTTAGAGTGTCATTCTGTGTTGTTGGAATTTCAGGTCATTTATTGTTGAATCTCACAATGTTCACACCCTATGAATGGTTTTTTGCTGAAGGTTTCTGTTGCCTCTGATCTTTGTTTTTTGTGATAGGTCAAAACAGTAGGATTGAGACTCAGCATATTAATGGTTGGTAGGCACAATTACCTGTAACACTATATATTTCCTGGAATTCCTAACTTATATTATTTTATGCCTCTCAACTCAGCTTGAAATAGTCATTAGATGGATAGTGGCAGTACGTAGTGTGATAACCTGTCACTGGGGCCATTTAAATTTTTCAAAGCCCAGAGGCAGGTTAAAATCAGAGGCAGCATCTACTTGCCTCATTAGACATTTGTTTAACCAGTTTCATCAGTTCTCTGTCTCCAAGTTAACATTGGAACCTCAGGCTTTAATAATGAACACAAAGTAGTTGAAGACTGGCCCAGTCTATACTGATCACTAATGAAATCCTGGTGCTTTCAAAAACTCTTCAATAATTAAACCTGGCAAGACACACACCAGGTGTAGTTTGCAGAGTGCTTAAGGCAATCGAATAGGATAATTGATGATTAACACAAAAAGGATCTGCAATTTGTTCCCTAGAATAGAAATTAGAAGGCTAAAGAGAATTCACAGGCTCATAAATGAATGATAGTACACACATGAAAATGGGTTGAAATGTTAAAAAAATTTAAAAAGCAGTTCAGTGTCAGCCTAGATATAATGTACTATATTTCAGCAAAATAAATTTTCGTTTTAATGTTTGCAAAAGAATCAGGATTCTCTGCGCATCTCTCTTTGGGAAGGGTACTAGAGCAGAGAAATACAAGTTATCCAAAAAAGCTCTGTAACATCACGAGAAAGATATTGAAAACTCCGTGAGTCTGAAGAGCAACCAGGGAATGTAGTTTCCAGTCATTGTTCATTCCCATGTGCTTTAGATTGTCTTAGTTTAACAGAGTATTATATTTCTGTGACATTACTGGAGCTGGCTTCCTGAGGTAATTATGTAAGTCTGCTTTTTGAGAAACTCTGCATGGGGCAGGAGGTAGCTGTGGGAGCAAAAGGATGAGAAAATGGCACCATATGGCATTGCCACAATGGAAGAAGCCATTAACTACTGCCAACATTAAAAGAAAACAAATTGCTTTTCACATACACGGAACATAAGTAGAGCAGCCTTGATATAAGACTGCAAACATATAGTGCTGAATCTATAATAGAGTACCAATGGAAGAAAACAGAACTTGTTTTACTTGGTAAAATGATACTACTAAGCCACCAACAGTCAGCCATATACTTGACATGTCCTTATCAGAAGTGGTGATAAGTCTGGACTCATCCATGCGAACAATGTGTCCTTTCGCCATTATGGTAAACAACTGTTTGCAAGCAAATAACCACCACTGAGTGAAATGCTAACTAGACTATTCAAAGATTAAACTCACAACTGTGTTCTCTTTAAAGTCAGCTGCCCAATAGACTAAGCTAATTTATAACTCCAGTATACATGTATAACTTACTTTAAGCAAACTTTCATGAAAAATAGTTCAAATTTTTCTCCTCTTTTACCACTCCTATTTTCTTTAGTTTATTGATTTCATACATATTTACTTGTTTTATTCTCTTTCTGACCCTCACTAGGTTATAAACTCTCTGGAGGTAGCGTCTACATCACTTTTGTTCATCACTCTCTAGTGCCTGGAACAGTGTCTGCTGTACGGTGAGTTAATAGATAATTGTTGAATCAATCAATCTGTAACCAAAATAAAAATAAATGGTGGATAGATTAATATTTTTAAACTCTTTCCCAGAGGATAGTGAAATATAAATAGTTTGGTATTTTAGCAATAGATCTGAAACTGAAAAGAAAGAAAACGTAATCTGTAAACTCTACCAAAGAAAAAGAATCTTCTCACTGTAAGTCAGGAGAGCCTTGGTTAAGTTTCAAACTAGAAATCACCTTTATACTTTATCTGCAGCATTGGGCTGCATATCATGATGATCGGTAGCCTCCAAAGGCTTTTGAAATATGTACCAAGCTCCAAACTTCTCAGCACAACAAACTCCAAATTTATGTCCACTTCAGCCTTTGCCATTTCAGTGATAATTTACTACTTGGGTTGGAGATAATAAGTAAATACTATATATTTCTGCTCACTTACATGGACAAGAGCTTTCAATGACTAGCATATCATTTATTTTATTATACTGTAGCTCTAGCCAAACATTCTTATCCTCTCACACCACATTTGCATTCAGTGATTTAATATAAATCAATGCTTTTTCCTTGCCTCTTTCTTTTGGATCAGAGTGCTTACTGATCATTTTATTTTTCTGGAGGGAGGTTGAAGGTTGAAGAGCGTACATGTACAAGTATGGGATGTATGTTTGAAAGAGGGGACATGAAGTAGAGAGGATATCTACAGGTATATAATGTAAAGCTTTTGACTTGGCCTTTTGGATTACAGAAAGAATGTCATTGATACACACTTCTTCCCTAACAGTTCATTCTGTTAAATGAATAATATTCTCTAAAAATGTCCCACTTACAAATCATTTGATGTATGCCTCTTTACAGATGAAATTGCTCCAATACAGAAAGTGAGGTAGAAAAACTTGTATAATAGCCAGAAAAAGTTGTCATCCAACCTAACTTGAAAATCTCCAGTAATGAAGAGTGAAGGAACAAACGGAGGAGGGATATAGAGAATGATCCATATTTACGTGATGGCTTTCTTTGTTGTTGTTGATTCATCACCAACACATTCCATCCACTAGCAAGTTCTACATATCCTAACACCAAACCATATCCTGGTCTATTTACTTCATCTCCATTGCTCATGGCCCCCTCTGTGCTCATCAGGCCACTGTCATACCTCACCTAGCATGCTATAATTGTCTCCTTGCTTCCATATTTGCAGTCCAGCAATTGGCTCTTCACATGGCAGTCAAACCGACATTTTCAGAACATAAACCATCTCATATCCTTTGCCTTCATAAAGCATTCCAGTATCTTCCCGTCTCCCCCAGAATCAAATCCAAATTCCCCAGGACCAATATGTTGCCTGACCTCTGTTTACCTTCCCCACCAGCATCCCTGTCACCTTTTCTGTTCCCCAAACGTACTTTTGACTGCCTCAAGGCTTTGATATTTAGTTTCTTCAGCCTACAAAACTCTCCCCCTTATCTTCTATTTGCTGAACCCCAGTCCACCACATAAGTGTTCATTTACTACCCTATAGAGAATTAACCTGTACAGTCACTCTCTGTCCTATTGCCCCGTTTAGCTTCAGGGAAACTTATGACATGAAATTTATTTATTCCCAGATTCATTCATTTTCTTGTGTATTTGTTGACTGTCTATTTTTACCTCTAAAATCTAAACTTTATAACAGTAAGGCCAGGTCCAGTTTCGCTCACCGCTTCAACTCCAGTTGTCCAGAAAAGTTTCTGACTCACAGAAGCTATCCATTAATGCTTGCTGATTGAGTAAATGAATAAGAATTCTAGTTCAATATAGCAAATTTCTGAAAATCACCTAACTTTTTTATCATGGAATACGCCATTTAGAAAGTAGTAAATCCCATCATATTTGGCCCTTTTAACCTCTGAAAGCACAAATTAACTAGGATAACAATAGCACTTATCACATTGTGTTAAAACTCATAATTTGCTTGCCCTTCTCCCTAAACTCTGGGCCGTATGATGCCATAGACTGTGTATTATTCAATTCTAGATCTCCTGTGCCTATTATAGTAGAATATTTGTCTATAATGACACATGTTACCAAAAGACCTCATGTTCTGCATAGTAGCAGGGGATGACAAAGCCAATTTTAAGTAAATATTTTTTTAACCAAAGCACAAACAGAAAAAAAATAACAATTGCCTGTGGAGTTAACTAGGCAGACAGCTTAGTGTAGCTGAATGGTGCCATAGAATATTTTAATAATGTCCAAAAACTTTAAGTAAGGAGTTGTGATAAGTACTGAAACAAAGCACATGGAAACGGAGATCTCAGTCAGTGAGGCTGATAACGTGGACTTGGAAGGAAGCACAACTTGTGCTGGTTGAATAAAGCTGACGGTAAGCCTGTCTAGGGAGGAAGCCCTGTCTGCTTGCATTCAGTTGGAATGATCTAGAAGGGTTCTCACTGCCAGGGCAGTAGCTGAGATGATGGCTTTTTTCTTTTCTGCTATAGGGTATGATCTGTTTACTTTTGTCTGGCTCATTTTGCTTGAGAAAAATCACATGTGAACCAATAAAATTTTGTATAATGCTGACATCATTCCCCTACTTATCAATCAAATATGAACCCTATATAATGGGTAAAATAGACATAGTGGTGGTTGAAAGAATGATTTAACACAAGAAGCATATTTTGGCTTGAAGGGGACCTTCAGAAGTTTTCTTTGGCAGTCAGTGCAACTTGGAAAATAAAAGAGAACATTTAATCGCTTCACCTCAAAATAATGGAGTGTCCTAAGGGACTTACAATCTGAGATATTTTATTTGGAGATCAATGACGCAATGTCTATCTTTTAGGGGGTTTTCTCCTATCATTTTGACATCCTCATAAAGAAGGATGGATTTCATACACACTTCCATTTGATTTTACATTTTTAATGACTAATCTTAGTGTTAATTTTTAAGGAGTTGTGGTACTCCTTTAGAAAATGGCATACTTCTGTATAATTAATATCAGAACACTATGGTTAGTGTTGGTTGTAGAATGCTAACTTAAATATTATGAACTGATCCTTTTGCGGATATTCTCACCTGCTTTTGAGTAGCTCTTAATAAAATATGACTGATTAAGTCAGGATGGATGATGGACTTTGTTGTCGACATTTCAAATTATGAATTGGCTTCACATTCAACATGTTGATTAAACAGAATTCTCCATTATTAAACAGCCCTATGTACAGACTATGCAATATTAAATCCACACATAAATTTTATGATCTAATAAGTGAATTATCTGTAAGCTAATTAAATGTATGAAAACCTAGGTAGGAAAATTAAAATCAAAGAGTAGGTATACATTTGTAAATAGCCACTACTCATTCTTCCAGGTTGAGTGATTAATGCTAACAAGTGAAAGGAATAGTACTTGAGCAAAACTTTTCAGTCATTGCTGTGTTTTAAATGAGAGATTACAGGGACTTCCCTGGCAGTCCAGTGGTTAAGACTCCGTGCTTCTACTGCAGAGGGAGCAGACTCCGATCCCTGGTCAGGGAACTAAGATCCCACATGCCACTTGCCAAAAAAAAGAGAGAGAGAGAGATTACAAATTAATAGAAACCTAAATGAAGTTTATGGAGGTCTCCATCATCTTGAGTAAAATTATGTACAGTCAGGCGATTTTAGATATAAATGGTGAAGAAAGCAATGATTCAACACTGAATCATAGACTCTCTGAGTTAAAAGAAATATTATAACTTACTTATTGGAAGCTTCTATCTGATAAATTACTCCCATTTATAAAACCGTCCATATATTTGTGTTTCTTCCCCTTTTGTGTTTCTTCCCCTTTTGTGTTTCTTCCCCTTTTGTGTTTCTTCCCCTTTGTGTTTCTTCCTCTTGTGTCCTGCCTACAGCTAAACATAGTGCAGTCTACTCTCATTAAGCTAGAAAGCTTCAGTTCTTGAAATCACTCTGTATACAAAAGTGTATAAAATGGAGGTATAAAATATATTTCTCCACTTCTCACATTGGCAAAAACAGCAACATAACAAATTGTCAACAGTCACATTAGAACAGGGAGTTAGAAGCATAACTTAGAAGAGGGAACTCTATAAGCACATGATGAATGAGCAAATGCAATGGTGCCCAAACCCTCAAAACTGAGTTCCAGTGGTACACAAGTGAACCTTAACTTATACAAAGCCATGGGAAATGAAAACAAGTATTACTGAAGGTGATTGCACTCCAGGTATGATCTCTCAAGTCTGGGCTGGAGAGGAGCTAGTATGAGCTTGCATTTGTACTTCTCAGAGGAAGGGAAGATTCAATATGCACACACACGTGCTCTTTACAGTCTTGTTACAACATTGCCTCATGACGCGTTTGCAGCCAACTACAACCTTTTCTTGCACAGACTGCTATCGCTGTTTGAGTCTATCTTCTCCTTATTGGCTTTTTTTTCTTTTCTTTTGCTTTGATTTTTTTTCCTTCTTAATTCAAATATGTTGATCCTTACTATACTTCATTTTATTAGGATCAAATTATTATTTCAACATATTGGTGTGGAATTGGATCTCAACACTACTAGTCAAAGTGTTTTTTTTTTATTATTTTGCTTTGAGCCACTCAGGATGTCAATGGCCTCAGCCAAAGCACTGGTAAAATTAGGATGAGATCGGAAAGAAACCAGAGATTTTTCGCTAGGGACTCTGTTCTAAAATGATCAATTTCTATTTATTACATCAAATCTGAGTATATACTGTTGATATTTCTACGAGGGAAGTGATCTGGGGAAAAACAAATTAAGGTAGAGTCAAATGTAATCTGTTAGTCATCTACTAGTAATAATGACATTATGAACCTCATTCAATTTTATGTGCTACTTTGCCCACGTTTTCTAGACATATTTGTTGCCTCATCCTTGGAGGATTAAAAATAATAAACACACATTGTAAATTAACTATAGTTCAATTAAAAAAATAATACCCTACCTCACATTGTTCACGAAAGACGTCATATGTGATTTCTTGTATGATACTCCTGATTCTCATGCCCTTATTCAGGGTACCACAGGGCACCAGTGGCAGCTGACCATCACTGGGTATCACATGAGTCATGCATTTCTAAACAGACTTCTCAGTAAAATTATTTCCTTTATTATTTTCACCAGGCATGCTGAAAATAGATGCTTTTGTAAGCTTTTCAATGAAGCAAAGAGAGAACTCCTGAAGGCTAAGATGGTTTTGACAGTGTGATTCATTTTTTCAAGCCATAGGCACTGAAAGAATAAAAAAAACAAATAAACAAAACCTGTCAGGTTAGCTGTCAAATATAATTAGACTATAATGGCTGCTATGAGACCTCAGTTTATTTCCAGCACTGGAGCTGGAGCAGCACTTCGCTATAATTGTGCCAGTGGTGGGTTTAACAGGCTGGGCATGGAAATCTGATTGATGGGACAGTCCTTTCTTTTTACACCCAAATAATATGCTAACAGTTCTCCTGACAAAGATGGCCCAGAAATTAAGGTTTGGTGTAGAGCAGTGTAAAAGGTATGCCCTTTACGATCAGGAGGCTAAAGTCCTCATCTTTTCTCTGCCACCACCTAGCTTGGTAACTTTAGGCTGGACATTTGAACATGATGTGTCTCCATTTTCACATCTATAGAATGAGGGGCTTGAACTGAATTATCTCCTTTCAGGACAGCTTTAAATTCTTTTATACCATTCATTATCTGGGAGCCTTAAAATCAGTCAGGCATTAAATAGAGAATATTCAATTCACTGCAGTTTTATTTTACCTTTCATTGGACATTTTGTCTGTGATGGAAATCAATATTGTTTTTGCTCTTGATATAGGAATATTAAAAGCTAGAGAGGGAAGTAAGGAAGAGGTGGCAAAAGTTGGTGAGAAAAAGAAAAAAGATTCAAAGATGCCTTTTTCCTTCATGAATCCAGAAATACCATGGGGCCCATGTAATTAACAGATCTCTAATTATTATACACAATTGGGAGAGGAAAAAATTCTTGCTGTTGTATGTTACTGAATTAAAATATTTAAAGTCTATAAACCCAACAGCCATCCCTTTTCTCCTTCCTTGCTGATATTATGCCTTGCTGGTGGACCTGATCCAAAGAGGTCTGTGAGAGCCAATTGCTCAGTTTCCAGGAGTTTTGCAAACCATTTTTTAAACATAGACATTGTTAAAAACCAAGTTACATAAACTCACAATTAATTACATTAAAAACAAGGGAATAAAAGGTCAAAACTCATCATTTCCAAGTATCTTACTACCTTGTACTATTATCTTTGCTCCTGTGTTTTTTCTACATTTATTGCATCCGTATAGTGGAAATTATATATAGTGGTATGCTACTTACTACTGCACATCGCTTCTTGGTCCCATATGGAGGATGCCATGTTGGTAGCATGAACTTAGCTAAGCTGGGAGTATTTACACCAAGGAAATAGGCAAATGCTATAAATCAAGAATTAATAAGTTTTTTGATTGTCTAGACCTAAGAGAGTGATGGAAAAATGTTAATAATGTAAATTAAATTTTAAAATGTCATGTCAATAGCAATTATTACTGTGAAAACTGTAAAACATTGCGGAAATCTTGCTGATATTCAAAGATTCAGCAAAGATGTCCTCACATCATTGATAAACAGGTGAACTTTTTTTTTAATACATCTTTATTAGAGTATAATTGCTTCACAATGCTGTGTTAGTTTCTGTTGTACAACAAAGTGAATCAGCCATATGCATACATATATTCCCATATCCCCTCCCTCTTGAGCCTCCCTCCCACCCTCCCTATCCCACTCCTCTAGGTCGTCGCAAAGCACCGAGCTGATCTCCCTGTGCTATGCAGCAGCTTCCCACTAGCTAACTATTTTACATTTGGTAGTGTGTATATGTCGATGCTACTCTCACTTCGCCCCAGCTTCCTCCCACCCACCGTCCTCAAGTCCATTCTCTATGTCTGTGTCTTTATCCCTGCCCTGCCACTACGTTCTGACATACATCATCTGTGTGGTTTCACTTTCGCATCATTCGTTAACTCAAATGAAATTAGCAATTAACATTCAAGGTGAACTACTCTCAGGAGCTGCAACCACAGTTTGGCTACAGATATAATGTTTCGAAAAAGTCAGTGGACACATTTTGTGTGTATCAATTAGGTATATGGAATTTACAGTAAAGAATACTGTATAGATTATTATCAATTATTTGTAAATAGTGTACTATACATCCTTTATATCAATGAAATTTATGATACACTTATATATGTATAAACATGTGCCCTCCCTTCAGAAAGCCATTTGTTAAACATTTACCAGCATTACCAGCCTTCAAAATTGAATATAAAATCAACAGAAAGTTGTATTCCCAGTTCCCATTGCAACTAGGAATGGCCATTTATCCCAGTTCTGCCCAATTACAGTAAAGTGAACTTGTTTGAAGGCCTCTGAGAAGTATTTTATTAACGGGTAGAAAGGAAGAGTTGTATGAGAAGAAAGTCCCTGCCTCTTCTGTCCTGCCTTAAATATTTTTTTAGAAGTTATATGCTATGAGCTGCAGCAGCCATTTTGTGACTATGAGCAGAAGATTAAGAGAGTCATATAGAAGTTATCTGGAGCTCTGATATGAAAAAGTCACTAAAACCATCCTTGGAATTACCTCTCTCTCTATTTCTTTTTGAGATTAATTAATTCCTATTAACTCATTTCTTGAGTGCATCTCAAGAAAGCTCCTCCTAAACATACATGATTCCGTACCTACGTTGCCACATTGATGTCTTGTGTGTGTGTATGTGTGTGCGCATGTGGGCTTCAAGCCACACCATTCTTTCTACTCGATTATACTCTTTTCTTGGGCCATTGCAAAGGTCAGCCACTCTGGCTGTAACACTTCCAAACCCTCCTCATTTCACCATCAGTGTTAAACTGTACAAATCTTTCATCTGAAGATCACTTCCTTAGAGAAGCATTCCCAACCCCATGTCTCCCGTATCCTTATTTGTTATTATTTATTGTTCGGAAAGAGTGTCTTTTCTTCTGTAGCATTTATCTCAGTTTTATATTTTACATTCATTTGTATAATTATTAATAATATCTGACTTTATTATTTTTATTAATAATCTTTTATTCCTTTTATTAATAGTATGACTAACTGCATTTTTACTTAACTAATATCTTAACTTATTTATGACTCTCTCATCCCTGAAATAAATTTTAAACTTAGAAACTTCCAGGAAACACCACATAATTTCTTATTATTCACTGGCTCCTCCTTCTCAACCCCCTTTGATGAATCCATATCAGCTCCTTAATCTCTTAACATCAGTGTGTCCCACTGCACAGTCATTATATCTGTCCATTTCTTGATACATCACTCAGTCCCTTTGGGATCTCATGCAATCTAATTTGTTTAAATAATATCTATGATGACAACAGCCCAGACTTGTACTTCCAACTATAGCCTAATGGATATCTTCACTGGGAACTGAAAAGCAACATGTTCAAACAAAACTCCTGATCTGTTTCCACTCTCCTCTCTCCTCCAAAGCCTTCTCCATCCGTACTCTCTCCCATCTCAATTAAACGTACATCTATTTGTCCAGCTATTCAGGCCAAATCATTTTGAGTTAACCCTGATTTATCTCTTGCTCTCTTATTCCAGGTCCTATTGATAAGCCAATCCCATCAGCTGTATCTTCAAACTATGTAGAATGCACCCACATCTCCCCAGCTCCATCATTGCTGTCCTGGTCCAGTCCTTTATCACATCTCACTTGGATTATTGCAGTTGTCTTCTAACTGGTTTCCCTTCTTCCTCTTTACTCCATTTCAGGTTCTTCTCTATATAACAGAATTTGGCTTTTACTCTGATTGAGAAAGGGAGGCTTTGGGGTATTAAGACAAAGCCTTTACAATGGCTTCTAAGAACCCAAAAACTCTGGTTCCCTATCACTCTCTGGTCTCATCTGCTACCGGTATCTCTCTTGCTCAATTTACCATTGAACCACCAGGCATCCTCCAAACTGAGGCCTGTGCACTGGCTACTTCTTCTGCCAGAAATCTGTCAGAGAGCTACGTGGCTCACTCCCTCACCGCCTTCAAGTTGTTCCTCAAGTATAACCGTCTCAGGAAAGCCTTTATTGGTCACGTTTCAAAAAATTGAATACCTCCAGGTCCTGACACTCCCTTCTCTGCTTTATTTCCTTTCTAGCACATTTTGTCTTTTTATATAATGTACAGATTACTTATTTATTTTTTCTTATGATTCTCCATAACAAGAATGTAAGTTCCATACAAATAGGGATCTTTGCGTGTTTTTTACAACTTAGAGCTTAAAACAACTTTGTACACAGTAGCTGTCCAATAAATACTAGTTCAGTTAAAAAAAAAAGCCAGAATTATGTTGTAGTTGTTGTTGTTATTGACACAGAGACACAAAGTGAGCAAATGTTGTTGGAAAAATGATGCCAATAGACTTGCTGTATGCAGGGTTGCCACAAAGCTTCAATTTGTAAAACATGCAGCATCTGTGAAGTGCAATAAGATGGGGTATAACTTTGCTGTGTGTTGGCCTGTACTGATGAGCCTTTTCATTTTGTAATTTTCACATATCTAGTTGTGGCCTTTTCTTTTTGCTTAGAGAATCCTTTAACATTTCTTTTAAAGCTGGTTTGGTAGTTCTGAATTCTTTTAGCTTTTGCTTGTCTGTAAAACTTTGATCTCTCCACCAAATATGAACAAAGCCTTGCTGGGTAGAGTATTCTTGGTTGTAGGTTTTTCCCTTTCATCACTTTAAACATATTGTGCCACTTCCTTCTGGCCTGCAGAATTTCTCCTGAAAAGCCAGAGGTGACCTTATGGGAGTTTCTTTGTATGTTATTTGTTGCCTTTCCCTTGCTGCTTTTAATATTCTCTCCTTATCTATAATTTTTTCCATTTTAATTACAGTGTGTCTTGGTGTGTTCCTCTTTGGCTGTATCCTATATGGGACTCTCTGGGATAGCTGGACTTGGATGACTGTTTCCTTTCTCAGGTTAGGGAAGTTTTTAACTATTAAATCTTCAAATATGTTCTCAGCCCCTTTCTCTCTCTCTTCTCCTTCTGGGACCCTTATAATGCAAATATTAGTGTGCTTGATGTTGTCCCAGAGGTCTCTTAAACTGTCCTGTTTTCTTTTCATTCTTTTATCTTTTTTTTTTTCTGTTCACCATCAGTGATTTCCACTACTCTGTCTTCCATTCCTCTGTACCATTTAGGCTACTGTTGATTCCCTCTAGTATTTTTCATTTCATTTAGTATATTCTTCATCTCCGGTTGTTCTTTATACTTTCTCTTTGTTAAAACCTTCTAACTTCTTGCTCTATGCATCTCATTTTCCCTAAGTTGCTGTTTTTATTTTTATGTATGTGGTAGGTTGGTTACGTTTCCCAAAGCTGGAGAAGTGACCTTCTGTAGGAGACATCCTATGCGTCCCAGCAGTGCACTCCCCTCTCGTCACGTCACCCGAGCTCTATGCTCTAGGGGTTCCCCCATGAGGGCTTTGCGAGTCCTCTTTCTGTGGAAGGCTGACTATGTGGGTGTCTGGTAGGCTTCGTCCAGCTGGTTGCCAGGCCCTGCCTTGTGCAGAGGCTGCCACCTGCTGGTTGGTGGGACTGGGTCATGAAACCACTGACTTGGGGAACCACAGGCCCCGACCAACCCATCCAGGCTAGTTCTGGCTCATTGGTGGGTAGACTCAGGGTCCAGAAAAGTCTGGGGCTGTTGCCCGCCCACCTGTGCGTGAAGCCAGGTCTTAGGGTTAGTGTCAGACTACTAGCAGGCAAAGCTGGATCCTGGAGTCTGGTTGCAGGGCCCCGGGATCCCAGAGCTGGTGTCAAGTTTCTGGGTGGGCGGGGCAGGGGGGTTGCGCAGGGTCCAGTGTGTCCCGAAGCTTGTGTTGGCCTGCTCGTGGGCAGGGCCCCAGTCCAGCTGGTCTCAGGACAGTATCTGGCCTGCTGTGAGCCCGAGTCAGGACTGTGGTTTTCCTGAACGTGATGTCTTCCCCCTGGTGGTTGAGCCTGATCCAGAGGCTAGAGTAGGCTCCCTGGAAGGCAGTGACAGGGCCTAGGGGATTCTGGGACTGTTGCCTGCCCATTGGTGGGTAGAGCTGGGTCCTGGGCCCTCTGGTGGGCAGGGCTGTGTCTAGAGGAGGCTGTGTGCACAGGAGGACTTAAGGCAGCCTGTCTGCTGATGGGTGGGGCTGTGTCCCCATCCAGTTAGTTGCTTGGCGTGAGGCGTCCCAGCACTGGCACCTGCAGGCTGTTGGGTGGGGCCAGGTCTCGGTGCTAAGGAGGTAAAGGGAGGAATCCATAGCACCTGCACCAAGTAAAAGGAAATTCCAAGAACGTCTGCTGCCGGGGTCCACATCTGCAAGAGGAGCCCTGGCACCGACCCCTGTTCCTTCAGGAAATTCTAAGACCAGCAGGTAGGTCTAGCCAAGCCTCCTATCAAATTACTCCTTTTGCCCTGGGCTCCGGAGGGTGTGAAATTTTGTGTGTGCCCTTTAAGAGTGAAGTCTATTTCTCCCATCCTTTGGGACTCACAAAATTAAGTCCAGCTGTCCTTCAGAGCTGAATGCTCTGGGGGCTTGTCTTCTGGTTCAGGACCCCCAGGCGGGGGAGTCCGGCGTGTGGCTCAGACCTCTCACTCCTGTAGGAGAATGTCTACAATGTAATTACTCTCAGTTTGTGGGTTGCCTACTCGGGGATATGGGACTTGACTATATCACGAGTCCGCCCATCCTACATGTCTCGTTGTGGTTTCTTATTTATAACTTTAGTTGTAGAAGATCTCTTCTGTTAGGTTCTGGTCTTTTCCATCAGTGGTTATTCTGCAAACAGTTGTGATTTGGGTGTGCCTGTGAAAGGAGGTGAACACACTGTCTTTCTACTTGCCATGTTTTTTACATCCAAAACTATGTTTTACTCCACAATTATCTATCCCAAGTGCTGAACTTAGCATACGACCCATAATAGACTCTTTTTTTCTTTAACATGTTTATTGGATATAATTGCTTTACAATGTTGTGTTAGTTTCTGCTGTATCACAAAGTGAATCAGCTATACGTATACCCATATCCCCTCCCTCTCTCATCTACCTCCCCCGCTCCCCTCACACCCCTCTAGGTGATCACAAAACACTGAGCTGATCTCCCCTTGTGATACAGCTGCTTCCCACTAGCTATCTATTTTACATTTGGTAGTGTATATATGTCAATGCTACTCTCTCACTTCGTCCCAGCTTACCCTTCCCCCTCCCCGTGTCCTCAGGTCCATTCTCTAGTTCTGCATCGTTATTCCTGTACTGCCCCTAAATTCATAAGAACATTTTTTCTATTTTTTTTTTAGATTCCATATATACGTGTTAGCATATGGTATTTGTTCTCTTTCTGACTTACTTCACTCTGTATGACAGACTCTAGGTCCATCTACTTCACTACAAATAACTCAATTTCGTTTGCTTTTATGGCTGAATAATATTCCATTGTATATATGTGCCATATCTTCTTTATCCATTCATCTGTCGATGGACACTTAGGGTGTTCCCATGTCCTGACTATTATAAATAGAGCTGCAATGAACATTGTGATACATGACTCTTTTTGCATTATGGTTTTCTCAGGGTATATGCCCAGTAGTGGGAATGCTGGGTCGTATAGTAGTTCTATTTTTAGTTTTTTAAGTAACCTCCATACTGTTCTCCATAGTGGCTGTATCAGTTTACATTCCCACCAACAGTGCAAGAGTGTTCCCTTTTCTCCACACCCTCTCAAGCATTTATTGTTTGTACATTTTTTGATGATGGCCATTCTGACTGGTGTGAAGTGATACCTCATTGTAGTTTTGATTTTCATTTCTCTAATGATTAGCAATGTTGAGCATCCTTTCGTGTGTTTGTTGGCAATCTGTATATCTTTGTTGAAGAAATGTCTATTTAGATCTTCTGCCCATTTTTGGATTGGGTTGTTTGTTTTTTTGATATTCAGCTGCATGAGCTGCTTGTATATTTTGGAGATAAATCCTTGGTCAGTTACTTCATTTGCAAATATTTTCTCCCATTCTGCAGGTTGTCTTTTCGTCTTCTTTCTTTAATCCATTTTGAGGTCTTTAATCCATTTTGAGGATATTTTTGTGTACAGTGCTAGGGAGTGTTTTAATTTCATTCTTTTACATATAGCTGCCCAGTTTTCCCAGCACCACTTATTGAAGAGGGTATCTTTTCTCCATTGTATATTCTTGCCTCCTTTGTTAAAGATAAGGTGACCATATGTGCATGGGTCTATCTCTGGGCTTTTTGTCCTGTTCCATTGATCTATATTTCTGTTTTTGTGCCAGTGCCAGACTGTCTTGATTACTGTAGGTTTGTAGTATAGTCTGAAGTCAGGGAGCCTGTTTCCTCCAGCTCCATTTTTCTTTCTCAAGACTGCTTTGACAGAAGATATACAGATTGCCAACAAACTCATGAGAGAATGCTCAACATCATTAATCATTAGAGAAATGCAAATCAAAACTACAATGAGATATCATCTCACACCAGTCAGAATGGCTATCATCAAAAAATCTACAAACAATAAATGCTGCAGAGGGTGTGGAGAAAAAGGAACCCTCTTGCACTGTTGGTGGGAATGTAAACTGATACAGCCACTATGGAGAACAGTATGGAGGTTCCTTAAAAAACTAAAAATAGAACTACCATACGACCCCGCAATCCCACTCCTGGGCATATACCCTGAGAAAACCATAATTCAAAAAGAGTCATGTAACACAATGTTCATTGCAGCTCTATTTACAATAGTCAAGACATGGAAACAACCTAAGTGTCCATCAACAGATGAATGGATAAAGAAGATGTGGCACATATATATTATGGAATATTATTCAGCCATTAGAACAAAGGAAATTGAGTTATATGTAGTAAAGTAGATAGACCTAGAGTCTGTCATACAGAGTGAAGTAAGTCAGAAAGAGAAAAACAAATACCATATGCTAACACGTATATATGGAATCTAAAAAAAAAAATAGAAAAAATGTTCTTATGAATCTAGGGGCAGGACAGGAATAACGATGCAGAACTAGAGAATGGACCTGAGGACACGGGGAGAGGAAGGGTAAGCTGGGACAAAGTGAGAGAGTAGCATTGACATATATACACTACCAAATGTAAAATAGATAGCTAGTGGGAAGCAGCTGCACAGCGCAGGGAGATCAGCTCGGTGCTTTGTGACCCACTAGAGGAGTGGGATGGGGAGTGTGGGAGGGAGGGAGACGCAAGAGGGAAGAGATATCGCATATATGTATATGTATAGCTGATTCACTTTGTTATAATGCAGAAACTAACACACCATTATAATCCAATTATACTCCAATAAAGGTGGTAAAAAAATAAATGAAAAATTTTAAAAAGTAAATAAATTACTTAATTAAAAAGAGAAACAGTTTGCTTTGGCTATTGGGGGTCTTTTGTGTTTCCATACAAATTGTGAAACTTTCTGTTCTAGTTCTGTGAAAAATGCCTGTGGTACTTTGATAGGGATTGCATGGAATCTGTAGATTGCTTTGGGTAGTAGAGTCATTATCACAATCTTGATTCTTCCAATTCAAGAACATGGTATATCTCTCCATCTGTTTGTATCATCTTTAATTTCTTTCATCAGTGTCTTATAGTTTTCTGAATATAGGTCTTTTGTCTCCTTAGGTAGGTTTATTCCTAGGCATTTTATTCTTTTTGTTGCAGTGGTAAATGGGAGTGTTTTCTTAACTTCACCTCCAGATGTTTCATCTTTAGTGTGTAGGAATGCAAGAGATTTCTGTGCATTAGTTTTGTATCCTGCTACTTTACCAAATTTATTGATTAGCTCTAGTAGTTTTCTGGTAGCATATTTAGGATTCTCTATGTATAGTATCATGTCATCTGCAAACAGTGACAGTTGTACTTCTTTTCCAATTTGGATTCCTTTTATTTTTTTTCTTCTCTGATTGCCATGGGTAAAACTTCCAAAACTGTGTTGAATAATAGTGGTAAGAATGGACATCCTTGTCTTGTTCCTGATCTTATAGAAAATGGTTTCAGTGTTTCACCATTAAGAATGATGTTGGCTGTGGGTTTGTCATATATGGCCTTTATTATGTTGAGGTAAGTTCCCTCTATGCCTGCTTTCTGGAGATTTTTTTTTATCATAAATGGGTGTTGAATTTTGTCAAAAGCTTTTTCTGCATCTATGGAGATGATCGTATGGTTTTTCTCCTTCAGTTTGTTAATATGGTGTATCACATTGATTTGCTTATATTGAAGAATCCTTGCATTCCTGGGATAAACCCCACGTGATCATGGTGTAGGATCCTTTTAATGTGCTGTCGAATTCTGTTTGCTAGCATTTTGTTGAGGATTTTTGCATCTATGTTCATCAGTGATATTGGCCTGTACTTTTCTTTTTTTGTGACATGTTTGTCTGGTTTTGGTATCAGAGTGATGGTGGCCTCACAGAATGAGTTTGGGAGTGTTCCTCTCTCTGGTATATTTCGGAAGAGTTTGTGAAGGATAGGTGTTAGCTCTTCTCTGAAAGTTTGATAGAACTTGCCTGTGAAGCCATCTGGTCCTGAGCTTTTGTTTGTTGGAAGATTTTTAATCACAGTTTCTCAGTGCTTGTGATTGGTCTCTTTATATTTTCTATTTCTTCCTGGTTCAGTCTCAGAGGTTGTGCTTTTCTAAGAATTTGTCCATTTCTTCCAGGTTGTCTATTTTATTGGCATAGAGTTACTTGTAGTAATCCGTCATGATTCTTTTATTTCTGTAGTGTCAGTTGTGACTTCTCCTTTTTCATTTCTAATTCTGTTGATTTGAGTATTCTCCCTTTTTTTCTTGATGAGTCTGGCTAGTGTTTTATCAATTTTGTTTATCTTCTGAAAGAACCAACTTTTTGTTTTATTGATCTTTGCTATTGTTTGCTTCATTTCTTTTTCATTTTTTTCTGATCTGATCTTTATGATTTCTTTCCTTCTGCTAACTTTGGTGTTCTTTTGTTCTTCTTTCTCTAATTGCTTTAGGTGTAAGGTTAGGTAGTTTATTTGAGATATTTCTTGTTTCTGGAGGTAGGATTGTATTGCTATAAACTTCCCTCTTAGAACTGCTTTTGCTGCATCCCATAGATTTTGGGTCGTTGTGTTTTTATTGTCATTTGTTTCTAGGTATTTTTTTCTTTCCTCCTTGATTTCTTCAGTGATCTCTTGGTTATTTAGTAGTGTACTGTTTAGCCGCCACGTGTTCTTATTTTTACAGTTTTTTTTCCTGTAACTGATATCTAGTCTCATAGCATTGTGGTCAGAAAAGATACTTGATACGATTTCAATTGTCTTAAATTTACCAAGGCTTGATTTGTGACCCAAGTTGTGACCTATCCTGGAGAATATTCCTTGAGCACTTGAGAAGAAAATGTATTCTGTTGTTTTTGGATGGAATGGCCTGTAAATATCAATTAAGTCCATCTTGTTTAATGTATAATTAAAGCTTGTGTTTCCTTATTTATTTTCCTTTTGGATGATCTGTCCATTGGTGAAAGTGGGGTGTTAAAGTCCCCTACTATGATTGTGTTACTGTTGATTTCCCCTTTTATGGTTTTAGCATTTGCCTTATGTATTGAGGTGCTCCTATGTTGGGTGCAAGAATATTTACAATTGTTGTTATCTTCTTCTTGGATTGATCCCTTGGTCATTATGTATATTGTCCTTCTTTATCTCTTGTAATAGTCTTTATTTTAAAGTCTATGTTGTCTGATATGAGAATTGCTACTCCAGCTTTCGTTTGATTTGCATTTGCATGGAATATGTTTTTCCATCCCCTCACTTTCAGTTTGTATGTGTCCCTTGGTCTGAAGTGGGTCTCCGGTAGAGAGCATATATATGGGTCTTGTTTTTGTATCCATTCAGCCATTCTATGTCTTTTGGTTGGAGCATTTAATCCATTTACATTTAAGGTAATTATCAATATGTATGTTCCTATTACCATTTTCTTAAAGGTTTTGTATTTGTTTTTGTGGGTCTTTTTCTACTCTTGGGTTTCCCACTTACAGAAGGTTCTTTAGCATTTGTTGTAAAACTGGTTTGGTGGTGCTGAATTCTCTTAGCTTTTACTTGTCTGTAAAGCATTTAATTTCTCCGTCAAATGTGAATGAGCTCCTTGCTGATAGAGTAGTCTCGGTTGTAAGTTCTTCCCTTTCATCACTTTAAATATATCGTGCCACTCCCTCTGGCTTGTAGAGTTTCTGCTGAGAAATCAGCTGATAACCTTATGGGAGTTCCTTTGTATGTTATTTGTTATTTTTCCCTTTAAGAAATGAGTTTAAGTCATTTCTGCCTTGAGTCACGTGTACTGTATCCAGATGGTGTGAACACCACAGTGCTCTCTCAGGGCTGCCTCCTTGAAGTAGCTCCCACTGTGGAAACTCCCATAATTGACTCAATAAATATTTTTTTTTAATGAATGAAAGAACGGGCTACTCTTTAGAGATTGCCTGATAGACCTTTGATGGCTGATTAATTATTTATGTCGTGTGTCTCTTGGACTGCTCAAGGTGATTCTGATGCAGGGTACTTGAAGATGGTACTTGCTGAAACAGTGAGATAAGGATAGGGAAGAAAGATAGAAAGAGGGGAAAATCCCTTTTGTGACTTCTTTGGTCATTTCACTTTATCCTAGGGTTTCTGCTTGAGTTTCGATAGAAACACATGATGCCAGTAAACATCAGCAACATGTGTTTTGCATCTTGGCTGTTATTGCTTAGTAATGAATGTGAGACACCTCCCACAAATCCACAGGGTGTCTTTGCCAGAAAAGAACAGACGACCACCTGCAGCTTTTCATCTACCATCATCCGCTTCCACGCCTGTTTAATACAGCATCAGTTCTCACGTCAGATCAAGAATGAATCTGTGTTCGACTTCATGTGCCTGTATTTAAGGGACACATTTTTATATTTGAGGGTGAAGTTTTAATTTTCTTAAACTTACCAAATTAATGGTTGGCTATCATAAAATATCTATACTTTTCTTACTGAATTATAATCTTTTCTTCCTCACATCGTTGCTCATTTCCTTTTCTTCCTTTTCTTCTCTCCTGTCACCCCGGCCCCCTCCTCAGCTCTCTTTTTGCTTCCCTTCTTTCTTTCCTTCCTCTCTTGTCCTCTAGTGAAACTGTGGACATGTGAGTGTATGGATGACAGCAGGCACCAGCATCTTCCATGTTATACCCAGGGTTCTGAGCACAGCATGCCTTTGGCCCAGGCAGGTGGAGGAGCTGAGAGAAGCAGGCTAGCCATCTGGAGATGAACATATGGGTGGTGTGGCATACATTCTCACACTTGGCGGCTGGGAAGATCGGAAATAGAAAGTGGAGGTTTGACTCCTCTTAATCAAATAAACAACAAAAAAGGAATTTGAAAGGGGTACCAATGTGGAAGGATCCTAATTTTAAAAGGAAGCATGGGTTTCCTAAATTTTCAATTAAGGCAGAATTTTTAAGCTTTAGAGATATTTCCACTTTTATATAACTAATGAATGACTTTCTTCTTTTTAATCTTATCATCATTATTTTAATAGCTACTATATTAGCAGCATAATCAAATACTAGTTGTTTAGTACAGTAGTTCCATAAATTGTAAGATTAAAAGAATCACTTAGGGAATTTTTATTCCTTCCTGCTGATAGCCAGATTCCAACTCAGACAAACTGAAACAGAATCTTCGACAGTGAGTACAGAAGAGGTACAAAATAGGGTGAAAAATGGAGTAGTTTTTTTTTTTTTTTTGTGGTACGCAGGCCTTTCACTGCTGTGGCCTCTCCTGCCATGGAGCACAGGTTCTAGATGCGCAGGCCCAGCGGCCATGGCCCACGGGCCCTGCCGCTCCGCGGCACGTGGGATCCTCCTGGACCGGGGCACAAACCCGCGCTCCCCGCATCGGCAGGCGGACTCCGAACCACTGCACCACCAGGGAAACCCTGGAGTAGGTTTTTTTTTAAAAAAAAAAAACCCTCCCTAGATTTAGTCTAACCATTAACCAAATTTGGTATATTTATAAAAAATTCTGGGGCTTCCCTGGTGGCGCAGTGGTTGAGAGTCCCCCTGCCAATGCAGGGGACGCGGGTTCGTGCCCCGGTCCAGGAGGATCCCACGTGCCGCGGAGCGGCTGGGCCCGTGGGCCATGGCCGCTGGGACTGCGAGTCCGGAGCCTGTGCTCTGCAACGGGAGAGGCCACGGCAGTGAGAGGCCCGCGTTCCGCAAAAGAAAAAAAAAAAAAAAAAAAAATTCTGGCGTTGGACTCAGGAGTGCTGTTTTACTTCTAACTTTGATCTTTGCCAGAGATTTAGGCAAATAACTTTGGTTTCTTGGGACTCCATTTCCTCACCTCAAAAACAAAAAGATCAAAATAAAAGACCTCTATATTCAGATATTCTGTGATGAGATTTATAATTCTATTTTTACTATAGTTGAAATCGAGTCAAATGGATAAAATAGAAGTGTTGTATTATACACTAAAACATATTGAGAATTATGTCAAATAATGTAATAAGTTGCCTGGTAAAACAGATTAGAGTAGTGGTCTTATAATTATTAGCAATGTTTCCATGATGGCTATTTTATTAGCTAATCTACTCTCTACAAAATTGAATGAACAGGGGAGTTAAGTGATATGTATAGAGAAAAATAAATTTTTTTACTTAGAGTATTGGGTTTATTTCTGGTCACATCATTTTCAGAGTTTTTTGTATTTACCTAGAGAATGAAATCCCTGTTCAAGGAGGAGTGATTAGGGTTTTCTGGGGTCAGAAAACATTTAACATAAAGGTTGATTGAATAAATGAAGGTCATTATTCTTGAAATGAGGACCTCCAAGTCAGAGTAAGGAGCATGATGCTTTTCCTCAAATATCCAAAGAAACATTAGGTAGAAATTCAGTTACAATTCTTTTATGTAGACTAAAGGAAGTCTACTCATTTCTTCTGTAAATATTTACTGAGTAGATGTTATATGTCAGACCATAATTTAGATGCCATAGATCAGATATTGAGCATAAAGAAATATAGCACCCACCTTTATAGAAATTTTTGGCCAGAACCTAATAAATCCTAGAAATAAATGTATGATAAGTTCTTTGTAGGAGAGAAATTAATCTAGTTAGAGAGGTCAGAAATTGTTTCCTGGGGAAGAAACCATTGAACTGGAATCTGGAATATGAATCAATAAGAAGGAATTAACTTAGCAAAATAATCATTTAGTGCATGTGTATATGTGTGTGTTCTTGAAAGTATGGCTGAATGGAAGAGTGTTGTTTAGGTAGAAGGAACAGCATATGCTAAGGTCTTATAATAGGAGGGACATGGTCTAATTGAGAAACCAAACAGGTGGGAGAGTGTGGGGTGAGTTGAGCCTGTATAAAGAAGCTAAAACATTTAGGATTTCATAGGTCATATGAAATGTGATCAGAATCCACTGAAGTGTTTCATGGGGTGAAGCATGTGACATCATTACATATTTATTTAGATAAGTGCAGCATGAGAATAATTGAAAGAGTTGGAAAAGTGTTGTGGATTAATCAGTTAGAGAGCTTCCACCTCCAGACAAGAAATAGTGAACACTTAGTCTTAAGAAGTGGTAATGGCCACGGAGATGAAGTGAAGTGAGTATATATATATATAGGAATTTAAGAATAAAGAGCAACAGAATTTTTTGTTGAACTTTACAGTGAGAGAGAGAAAAGGAAGGGTGTCAAGGATGATTCTGGGGTTTCTGGCTTGTATTGTACAAGCTATGGATAGTGGTGGTTTCCTTGTTCCCTGGTAAGATTACTCTGGAGGAGACCAGGTTTGAAGGCTTGTGTATAGATGTTATAGGTTGAATCGAGGCTTGCTGAGCTCATGTGTCATGTTCAAAATTTTTATATCACCAAGTCCTTACACACATACAAAGACCGGGAGAGAAAGGGCAAATGAAGAAAGACCTTTGCGAAAGCAACTTGGCTCTACTTGGTCCTGATCTTGTTTTAAACCAATGCTGAGACAAGCATAAAAGGAGACCTCAGCAAATATTCAGCAAGAATCCAGTGTGACATTACCCAGAGGTCTGCATTCAAGGTTGAAAGTGGTACTCGAAAAAATTTGCTTGTCTGTGGCTTCCTTGCTTGGCCCTAAGCCTCAGTGTCTGCTGATAATTCAAGCTGTTAATAAAAAGAGTGCAACATTTTCCCCGAAATCAACAATGAACTATATAAATAAAACACCATGTGAAGAAATACATAAGGCAAAACAAGTAAAGAAATAGCTGAGAAAGGAGAAAACAAAGTCAGTAAAAGCTATCAATCAGGAATGTTTTAAGAATGTAAACATTCAATATTGAAAAGAAAACAGAAACATATTTGTAGATGTTGTTTAATATTTGGACAGCCTTCATTAGAATGTTCAGCACAATAAACTTTTTTAGAAAAAACCTTCCTGCATAAATATAGTGTGCCTATGATTTAAACAATTCTCTCTTTGTTATCTGAACTACTAAATAAAATAGCTCCAAATTCCCATTGACTGCCAGGACCTCTCCAAGTTATTTTATCTAAAATAGAAATTGTAGGACACTGTGAAGTTTTACTGTTGATACACAATTCTACCATATCTTCAAGTTTTTAAAATTTTGGTATTGGGCAGTACACTATGCTGTGGGAAAATTATAGCATGTCCTTCTCAAATATCTTGGGTTTATGACAGAAAGACATCACTAAGAAATCAATCATTCTCCAGGTTGAATCTTTTCCACTTTTGCCTCAGAAATAGTCAGCAACTTCAAGCTTTTAAAATGATGATTTCTTTGGTGGCCTATGGGCTGTAAATCATGTGAATAATTAATTGATGTAATTAAACACATAAAGCACCACTTGCAAAATTTTGTACTGTGAAAATTAGCTAGGGTTTTACAGTAAATAGGCAATTCATGCCAAAGAATAGAGAAGTAAAGAATACATATTGAAAAAAATTTAAAAAGAATACATATTGAGATTCTGTTTTTTGTGTGATATTACCACAACCAGAGGAAAACTTTTTTTTCTTTGGCCGCGCGTGTGGCTTGTGGGATCTTAGTTCCCAGACCAGGGATCAAACCCTCACCCCCTGCCTTGGATGCGCAGAGTCCTAACCACTGGGCTGCCAGGAAAGTCCCCCATTTTTAAAAAAAAATAAACTCCTAATTTTATTTTCTTTTATTGATTTGTTTATTTTTGGCTGTGCTGTGCGGCGTGTGGGATCTTAGTTCCCCAATCAAGGATCGAACCCGTGCCCCCTGCATTCGAAGTGCGGAGTCTTAACCGGTGGATCATCAGGGAAGTCCCTGGAAAATTTTTTAATTGTCCCTTTTGGTGGACAAAATAACATAAACATTTATAATACTAATTAATCAGTTGGTATACTTAATACTGAATCAAAAGATTAAGTCCAGTTTTCTGACATACCTTCAGTTGAGAAGGAAGACTTACTACAATGGATTGCAGAGGGAAAAGGTTTTTTTTTAAGAAAAAGGGAAGAGTCATGCTAAGGCCCCTGGCTTCAAGCAAGCTTCTTTTAGATCCCTGCACCCCAAGAGATAAGCTACTCGTTCCCTCAACCAAATCTTCCCTTTCTCCTTCACAACCCCTCAACCACTGCCCCACCATCAAAAGTACCTCAGCCCTGCCCTGTTTCCACCGCTTTCTTTCCTCTTATCCTTCATTCTTAAGAGTAGCCATCCTGGTTGATATTAAATTATGCACTTTTTATTTCTTAAACATCCCTTTCCTTCATTAGAACTAAATCTTGTCATGTTTCTGATTATGTTCCTGTTTCTATGAAAAACGACTAGCAGTTTGTAGGGCTCAAACAATATTTTTTGAAAAAATAAGCACTTATGTGCCAGGCACAATCCAAGGTGCTTTATATGTATTTTTCTTATAATTCTTCAATAGGTTTAGCTTATAATAAACACTCAATAAAACTAATTTTGTTAAAATAAAACAAAATATGCTTCCAGTGTAAGGGTGTGCTTGAATTCCAGTTAAATCCACCCAACTCTACTGGTTGAAATATTTCCAAGGACTGATTTATCAATAAATGGCTATTCGGCCAAATTTACTACATTTCCTGCTAAATCTGATCAAACATACTGTTAGTAATAGCAAATATATTTTAAAAGCAAATATATTTCATTTATGGAAGTATCCTTGATTTCTGAAATTCAGTAGGTATGTAATAAATGTCTGTTTAATGAATGAAATAGTAGCTATATTAGTTTATGTTTGCAGCTACAGGTATAGTTAACTAGGTCCTATGAGAAATATAATACCAAATTGCATTTGTGCCTACTGCCTATGTCTGGGATCAGAGCTCTGCATAGACACTTATATATGGACGCAAATATTCATTAAATATGTTAGTGAAAATACAGTTCAGAGAAAATAGAAGGGATGCAAATAAGTAAATTCTGTGAATGACAACCATCTATAGTAGGTGCTATTGACTAAATTGTGCCCCCCCCCATTCAAATGTTAAATCCTGAACTTCCAAACGGATTGTGTTTGGAGATAGGGCTTGTAGGAAGTAATTAAGATTAAATGAGATAGTAAGAGTAGGTGTGTAATCCCATAGGATTTTTGGCCTTATAAGAAGAAGAGAGAGCCATCTCTTCCTCTCTTTCCACACATCAACCCACGAAAGACCACGTGAGAACCCAGCAAGAAGGTGGTTGTCTGCAAGCCAGCAAGAGATGTCTCTCCAGGAACCAAAACAATGGACAGACTCCATAACTGTGAGAAAGAAATGTCTGTTGTTTAAGGCCCCCAGTCTATGATATTTTGTTATGTCAGCCTACACGACTAGTATGTTTGGTACTCTTAATTGTCTCCGTTATACTGATGAGGAAATCGAGGCACAGAGATGTTAGGTGTTCTGCCTGAGGTCATACAACTAGGAGGTAAAAGGGCCAGGATCTGAATTTAGCATATATGATTCCAGAGCCCATCCTATTAATCATTTACAGAGCTTCTAGGCATCAAATAAGTAAAAGGGTGCAGATACAAAGAAAACATGCCATGTGGAGAAATCAAAGAGAAATGAACATGAGCCTGGAGAGGCAAGTAAATTCCAAACCAGGCAAGGGCTTTTTAAAAAATGTTCTATTTTCCTCAGGGCAAAAGCAAGTCATTGAAAGGGTTTAAGCAAGGGGGACAGACGATGGGATGATGGATGAGATGTGGATTCTGAAGAGGCCACTCCAGCTATAGCCTATTTGTTAAAAATATTGAAAAGACTTGATCTCAAGAGTGAAATAAAAATGGTCATTTGGAATCTACTTGGAATCCTTATCTTTTCCACAAGTCAGCTTACTGCCTGATATATCACTATAAAGGCAGAACTGTGTTAGTAAGGCAAAGAGGTTTAACTTCTCCAAAGAGGTTAGAAATGTGAGGTTTGCCTGCTTAAGCATCTCAGTTGTGGTAAACAGTGCATTATTTTCCCATTGCTATCATAACAAATTACCACGCAGTTAGCAGCTTAAAACAACTGAAATTTATTATCTTATGGTTTTGTAGGTCTGAAGTCCATGAAAATTGTGGCTAGTCTGGTTCCATTAGTGCTACACAATTGTAGAACAGGGTTGCCATTTCATTGCTGGCTGTCTGATGGGTCATTCATTCTCATCTGCTAGAGCCCATATTTCCAGGTTTTTGGCCCCTTTCAAAGCTGATAATGGTGTCTTCATATCTCTCACATGCTTCTCTTTCTGCCTTATCTCTCCAATGCATCTCTTCTGCCTCAATATTCTGCCTTGATCTTCTGCTTTCAAGGACCCATGTGATTCGAACGGACCCAGATAATCTAAAATAGTCTCCTTAAATTAACATGAGCTGATCAGTAATCTTAATTCTAACTATAAAAGCCCTCCCACAGCGGTAAGTAGATTAATGTTTGTTTAAATAAGCAAAGGATGGGAGTCTTGGGGGGAATGTGCCTACCACACGTGGTCTCCATTTTCTATGTACATATCATTTAGAATTAATTATATAGCATGGACGATGTTTTTGAACTATTTTTTGGTTTAGTTTCAGTCTCTATCAATACACACTTTTTCATTCTTCCTGTAGTCATAAAACAAGAGTTAGATAAACATGTATTCTTTTCAAAGAAATCATAATTTCTAATGCTAAGGGTGGATATGTCATGACTTGTGGAGCCAGTATATAGGGATAGAGACTGAAAGCCTAGAAATAATTTCTTAATATGATAAATTAAGGTATTCCACTCATTCCAATTATCTTTCCAGCAACTCATCATTCTTCTGGGATTTCATTTTTCTATTTCAGATATAAATGACATATTTTATTCAGTCAAAGCCACATTAATAATTTCATAGCAAAATATGACAAAAAACAAGTGCACTTGAGATGATAGATGATGGAAATTGGAAGTAGGAACAAATTCTGATTTCACTTATTTTACTCTCTGTGCCAATACCTCCAGCAATGAAGGGAACAAGGGTATGTCATGGTAAATATCCGCATCCTAAAGCAAGGAATAATTAGTCAATATTGGTATTTTGTATGAGTCTTCATGCTTCATCTAAATCAATCCTTATAAATGCATTAGGTACTTCAGAGATGCCCTAAGGCAGCTACCAAATAATATCAGTGATTTTGAAGGAGTTAATAAGTACCCCTTAGGAAGGAGCTTATCTGAAGGTAACTAAGGTATTTGAGAAAATGCTCTAAGATATGATAAATATGGATAAAAACTAAAAGTGACATTTAATTCTACACACAGATAAAAGAATAAATTAAGTATTACTTAATGGATTCCAAATTTATACTACTTTCCCTCCAGTAAAAAAATAATCAGGTAAGATTTAGTGAACAGCGAAATACCTTTCTAATTTCAAAGAGCTTTGAAAAATAAGTGAACATTCCAACAACTAATAGGGAATTAAGTTTATCTTTCCTTAAACAGAAACAGTAAATCTAGGAGCCAGTATGAACAGTTACTTTTCAGTTTGCCCTACAGTGTTCCTGCAGTCCTATGTCTTATGTTCAGTGTGATCAGCATCTCTATGCTTTCTGTAGGGAATCAGAAAAAATGCAGAGGGAATGCTAATTACATGGTCATTATAGAATTTACAACATGTTGATTGATTACTAGGCACTAACATCTATGCAGATGAGGAACTGAAGGCCAGAAGTTATGAAACACAAGAATGAAAATGAGCTCAAGAATCCCACACGAGTCTTCTCAACTCTGACTCTTTAACCAGTAAGTGGAAAGATCATGAAGTTTAGTTGTGTTTTTTATTTTGGAGTTCATGTTAAACGCGCAGTGCAACTAAAAGGGCATCAAATTACTTCTCACATATTGTATGAATACTGTATATAAGTAGAATAAGTATTTAGAAAGCAGTTGGTGGTGGTGTAGGAAGATGTCCTTTTCCTCAGCCAAATTGCAGTTACATCTACGTTGCCTTAGAAAACATCTACAATGTTTTACCATCAACTAATTTCAAAGGGTGTTCTATTTCCAAAGAGACAGGGAGTTTCTGAGTATGCATTACCTATAATTCTTTTAGAAAGTCCAAATGTAGTCACGTTTATCTTGTGTTTATAGAGAATCACTCATCTTTCATAATACAACTACTTAGCACTGAGAAATGCATAGGTAACTGACAGTATATGTCTCCCAATATAAAATAAAGTTTATATTTTGGGCTTAAAATATGTAGGTCAATTTACCAATATTTTGATAAACAGAGTAGATCCAGCTTACGTCAGACTATGTCTGTGAGGTTTCGTGGAAGTTGCTTGCTTCGAGTCTTACTCATGAAGTTGAAATGATACATAAATATATATCCTTACACCATTTAAATGAAACTCAAGCCCAAGAGTATCTAATGAGCAACGTTTGCAGCCTGTAAGGAATTTACTAACACCACTGGAGCCAACCACTTTATAATATACTTGGGCCTCAGTTGTGTCAGAGCTCAGAATAAATCAGGGAGCAAACTGCTGTTTATGCCTTCTGCAATCGTCAGCCAAGCTCAGGAGAACAGCCATGTTTACTCATACCATTTTTTGAGTTGTTAATGCCCTTACAAAATAGAACTCTGAAAAAATGATACAGAATCTGAATGAGTACAACTTTAAAACAACCATTTTCTAAAAGAGGATCACATTTAAGAAAAAAAACAAAATTTACAATGCATAAGTTCCATGATTTCCAAATTTGTTATCATTGCTTATTAGTGGATTGAATAAAATCATGGCAACATTTCTAATGGGGTTGAATTCTGTGGAAAATCATACAAAGGGGAAGTGAGGTGTATATGTTAGAAGAAAAAGAGAAGAGATATGTTCTCCTACTTTCAGTGTGGAATAATTTACAGACTCCTAAACATTCTTGCCCAAAGTTCTGCGATGTATTCTGTATAAGCTATCAATTAACAGACAGTTTGATGATATATTAAGCATGTACTCTGAAGGAAATTGTTTTGTTTTGAATCCTGGCTCCACCAATTACTAGGACTGTCATCTAAAGCTGTAAATATGGATAATAAAACATTTGTTTGTGGAACTTGCAAGAGGGCAAAATGTCCCACCCCAAAATGTGTCTCTTTGGCCTGAGGATTATTTTAGGCAGGTTGTTTTTAAGAAAAAAATGCTCATGTAGAGCTTTCGTCTCTCCATTCTCACTGCCTAAAAGAATTTGGACGGAGGACCTATTCCACGGAGGGAGCCATCACTGAAGATGACTATAGTATAATATGAACTAGGTGTGATAGACCAGGAGGAACCTAGAAAAGTCTGTTTCTTAAAATTCCTCTTTGTGTGTACCAAATATTTGCTCTTTTTCACCTTCCTGTGAATTCCCTCCCTTCCCTTTTATTTTTTTTTTTTCATTTTTGCATGTTTAATTTTCAGGTTAACAGGATGAACACCATGAATGTAATTAAAAATAGGTTATGTTGTTTTCTTCTATTGACCGATGCTAATGTAAATATGGGGCTTTAGCTCACATTAGTTGCCTTCTTTACTGCAGGGCTGAATTGTTCAGATGAATGAAATCATCTTAAGTTGAAATTTTGGGGGGTGAGGAACTTATAAATTTTATGATGGATTAGCCATTTTGCTGTCCTATTTTTTTTTTAAACATCTTTATTGGAGAATAATTGCTTTACCATGGTGTGATAGTTTCTGCTTTGTAACAAAGTGAATCAGTTATACATATACATATGTACCCATATTCTTCCCTCTTTTGTCTCCCTCCCTCCCACCCTCCCTACCCCACCCCTCTAGGTGGTCAAAAAGCACCGAGCTGATTGCCCTGTGCTATGCGGCTGCTTCCCACTATCTATCTGTTTTACATTTGGTAGTGTATATATGTCCATACCACTCTCTCACTTTGTCCCAGCTTATCCTTCCTCCTCCCCGTATCCTCAGATCCATTCTCTAGTATGTCTGTGTCTTTATTCCCATCTTGCCCCTAGGTTCTTCATGACCTTTCTTTTTGTGTTTTAGATTCCACATATATGTGTTAGCATACGGTATTGTGTTTCTCTTTCTGACTTCACTCCGTATGACAGATTCTGGGTCCATCCACCTCACTTCAAATAACTAAATTTTGTTTCTTTTTATGGCTGAGTAATATTCCATTGTATATACGTGCCACATCTTCTTTATCCATTCATCTGTTGATGGACACTTAGGTTGCTTCCATGTCCTGGCTATTGTAGAAAGAGATGCAATGAATATTGTGGTACATGACTCTTTTTGCATTATGGTTTTCTCAGGGTATATGCCCAGGAGTGGGAGTGCTGGGTCATATGGTAGTTCTATTTTTAGTTTTTTAAGGAACCTCCATACTGTTCTCCATAGAGGCTGTACCATACATTCCCAGCAGCAGTGCAAGATTCTTCCCTTTTCTCCACACCCTCTCCAGCATTTATTGTTTCTAGATTTTTTGATGATGGCCATTCTGACCAGTGTGAGATGATATCTCATTGTAGTTTTGATTTGCATTCCTCTAATAATTAATGATGTTGAGCATTCTTTCATGTGTTTGTTGGCAATCTGTATATCTTCTTTGGAGAAATATCTATTTAGGTCGTCTGCCTATTTTTGGATTGGGTTTTTTTTTTGATATTGAGCTGCGTGAGCTGCTTGTAAACTTTGGAGATTAATCCTTTGTCAGTTGCTTCATTTGTAAATCTTTTCTCCCGTTCTGAGGGTATTCTTTTCATCTTGTTTATGATTTCCTTTGCTGTGCAAAAGGTTTTAAGTTTCATTAGGTCCCATTTGTTTATTTTTAGTTTTATTTCCATTTCTCTAGGAGGTGGGTCAAAAAGGATCTTGCTGTGATTTATGTCATAGAGTGTTCTGCCTATGTTTTCCTCTAAGAGTTTGATAGTGTCTGGCCTTACATTTAGGTCTTTAATCCATTTGGAGTTTATTTTTGTGTATGGTGTTAGGGAGTGTTCTGATTTCATTCTTTTACATGTAGCTGTCCAGTTTTCCCAGCACCAATTATTGAAGAGGCTGTCTTTTCTCCACTGTATATTCTTGCCTCCTTTATCAAAGATAAAGCCATGCACATATTGTCACCTTATCTCTGGGCTTTCTATCCTGTTCCATTGACCTATATTTCTGTTTTTGTGCCAGTACCATACTGTCTTCAATACTGTAGCTTTGTAGTATAGTCTGAAGTCAGGGAGCCTGATTCCTCCAGCTCTGTTTTTCTTTCTCAAGATTGCTTAGGCTATTCAGGGTCTTTTGTGTTTCCATACAAATTGTGAAATTTTTTTGTTCTATTTCTGTGAAAAATGCCAGTGGTACTTTGATAGGGCTTGCATGGAATCTGTAGATTGCTTTGGGTAGTAGAGTCATTTTCACTATGTTGATTCTTCCAATCCAAGAACATGGTATATCTCTCCATCTATTTGTATCATCTTTAATTTCTTTCATCAGTGTCTTATAATTTTCTGCATACAGGTCTTTTGTCTCCTTAGGTAGGTTTATTCCTAGGTATTTTATTCTTTTTGTTGCAATGGTAAATGGGAGTGTTTTCTTAACTTCACCTCCAGATGTTTCATCTTTAGTGTGTAAGGATGCAAGAGATTTCTGTGCATTAGCTTTGTATCCTGCTACTTTACCAAATTTATTGATTAGCTCTAGCAGTTTTCTGGTAGCATCTTTAGGATTCTCTGTGTACAGTATCATGTCATCTGCAAACAGTGACAGCTTTACTTCTTCTTTTCCGATTTGGAATCCTTTTATTTCTTTTTCTTCTCTGATTGCTCTGGCTAAAACTTCCAAAACTATGTTGAATAATAGTGGTGAGAGTGGGCAACCTTGCCTTTTTCCTGATCTTAGTGGAAATGGTTTCAGTTTTTCACCATGGAGGACAATGTTGGCTGTGGGTTTGTCATATATGGCCTTTATTATGTTGAAGTAAGTTCCCTGCATGCCTACTTTCTGGAGGGTTTTTATCATAAATGGGTGTTGAATTTTGTCAAAAGCTTTCTCTGCATCTATTGAGATGATCATATGGTTTTTCTCCTTCAATTTGTTAATATGGTGTATCACATTGATTGATTTGCTTATATTGAAGAATCCTTGCATTCCTGGGATAAACCCCACTTGATCATGCTGTATGATCCTTTTAATGTGCTGTTGGATTCTGTTTGCTAGTATTTTGTTGAGGATTTTTGCATCTATGTTCATCAGTGATATTGGCCTGTAGTTTTCTTTTTTGTGACATCTTTGGTTTTGGTATCAGGGTGATGGTGGCCTCATACAATGAGTTTGGGAATGTTCCTCCCACTGCTACATTTTGGAAGAGTTTGAGAAGGATAGGTATTAGCGCTTCTCTAAATGTTTGATAGAATTCACCTGTGAAGCCATCTGGTCCTGGGCTTTTGTTTGTTGGAAGATTTTTAATCACAGTTTCAATTTCAGTGCTTGTGATTGGTCTGTTCATATTTTCTAGTTCTTCCTGGTTCAGTCTCGGAAGGTTGTGCATTTCTAAGAATTTGTCCATTTCTTCCAGGTTGTCCATTTTATTGGCATATAGTGGCTTGTAATAATCTCTCATGATCCTTTGTATTTCTGCAGTGTCAGTTGTTACTTCTCCTTTTTCATTTCTAGTTCTATTGATTTGAGTCTTCTCCCTTTTTTTCTTGATGAGTCTGGCTAATGGTTTATCAATTTTGTTTATCTTCTCAAGGAAACTGCTTTTAGTTTTATTGACCTTTGCTATCGTTTCCTTCATTTCTTTTTCATTTATTCTGATCTGATCTTTATGATTCTTTCCTTCTGCTAACTTTGTGGTTGTTTTGTTTTGTTTCTCTAATTACTTAAGCTGTAAGGTTAGGTTGTTTATCTGAGATGTTTCTTGTTTCTTAAGGTACGATTGTATTGCTATAACCTTCCCTCTTAGAACTGCTTTTTCTGCATCCCGTAGTTTTTGGCTTGTCGTGTTTTCATTGTCGTTTGTTTCTAGGTATTTTTTGATTTCCTCTTTGATTTCTTCAGTGATTTCTTGGTTATTAAGTAGTGTATTGTTTAGCTTCCATGTGTCTGTATTTTTTACAGATTTTTTCCTGTAATTGATATCTAGTCTCATAGTGTTGTGGTCGGTAAAGATACTTGATACGATTTCAATTTTCTTAAATTTACCAGGGCTTGATTTGTGACCCAAGATATGATCTTTCCTGCAGAATGTTCCATGAGCACTTGAGAAGAATGTGTACGCTGTTACTTTGGATGGAATGTCTGTAAATATCAATTAAGTCCATCTTGTTTAATGTATCATTTAAAGCTTGTGTTTCCTTATTTATTTTCATTTAGGATGGTCTGTCCATTGGTGAAAGTGGGGTGTTAAAGTCCACTACTATTATTGTGTTACTGTCGATTTCCCCTTTTATGGCTGTTAGTATTTGCCTTATGTATTGAGGTGCTCCTATGTTGGGTGAATAAATATTTACAATTGTTATATGTTCTTATTTGATTGATCCCTTCATCATTATGTAGTGTCCTTCCTTGTCTCTTAATAGTCTTTATTTGAAAGTCAATCTTCTCTGATATGAGAATTGCTACTCCAGCTTTCTTTTGATTTCCATTTGCATGGAATATCTTTTTCCATCCCCTCACTTTCAGTCTGTATGTGTCCCTAGGTCTGAAGTGGGTCTCTTGTAGACAGCACATATAGAGGTCTTGTTTTTGTATCCATTCAGCCAGTCTATGTCTTTTGGTTGGAGCATTTAATCCATTTAAATTTAAGTTAATTAAGTTAATTATCGATCGGTATGTTCCTATTACCATTTTCTTAATTGTTTTGGGTTTATTATTGTAGGTCTTTTCCTTCTCTTGTGTTTCCTGCCTAGAGAAGTTCCTTTAGCATTTGTTGTAAAGCTGGTTTGGTGGTGATGAATTCTCCTAGCTTTTGCTTGTCTGTAAAGCTTTCAATTTCTCTGTCAAATCTGAATGAGATCCTTGCTGCGAGAGTAATCTTGGCTGTAGATTTTTCCCTTTCATGACTTTAAATATGTCCTGCCACTCCCTTCTGGCTTGCAGACGTTCTGCTAAAAGATCAGCTGTTAACCTTATGGGGATTCCCTTTTGTGTTACTTGTTTTTCCCTTGCTCCTTTTAATATTTGTTCTTTGTATTTAATTTTTGATAGTTTGATTAATATGTGTCTTGGCATGTTTCTCCTTGGATTTATCCTGTATGGGACTCTCTGTGCTTCCTGGACTTGATTAACTATTTCCTTTCCCATATTAGAGAAGTTTTCACTATAATCCCTTCAAATATTTTCTCAGTCCCTTTCTTTTTCTCTTCTTCTTCTGGGACCCCTATAATTCGAACGTTGGTGCGTTTAATGTTGTCCCAGAGGTCTCTGAGACTGTCCTCAATTGTTTTCATTCTTTTTTCTTTATTCTGCTTTGCAGTAGTTATTTCCACTATTTTATCTTCCGGGTCATTTATCCATTCTTCTGACTCAGTTATTCTGCTATTGATTCCTTCTAGAGAATTTTTAATTTCATTTATTATGTTGTTCATCACTGTTTGTTTGCTCTGTAGTTCTTCTAGGTCCTTGTTAAGCATTTCTTGTATTTTCTCTATTCTATTTCCAAGATTTTGGATCGTCTTTACTATCATTATTCTGAATTATTTTTCAAGTAGACTGCCTATTTCCTCTTCATTTGTTAGGTATGGTGGGCTTTTGCCTTGCTCCTTCGTCTGCTGTGTGTTTCTCTGTCTTCTCATTTTGCTTAACTTACTGTGTTTGGGGTCTCCTTTTCGCAGGCTGCAGTTTCATAGTTTCCGTTGTTTTTGGTGTCTGTCCCCAGTGGCTAAGGTTGGTTCAGTGGGTTGTGTAGGCTTCCTGGTGGAGGGGACTAGTGCCTGTGTTCTGGTGGATGAGGCTGGATCTTGTCTTTCTGGTGGCCAGGCCCACATCTGGTGGTGTGTTTTGGGGTGTCTGTGAGCGTATTATGATTTTAGGCAGCCTCTCTGCTAATGGATGGGGTTGTGTTCCTGTCTTGCTAGTAGTTTGGCATGGGATGTCCAGCACTGTAGCTTGCTGGTCGTTGAGTGGAGCTGGGTCTTGGCGTTGAGATGGAGATCTCACGTTTGATATTACATGGAGCTGGGCGGTCTCTTGTGGACCAGTGTCCTGAACTTGGCTCTCCCGCCTCAGAGGCACAGCCCTGACACCTGGCTGGAGAACCAAGAGCCTGTCATGCACACGACTTGGAATAAAAGGGAGAAGAAAAAGAAAGAAAGAAAGGAAGGAAGGAAGGAAGGAAGGAAGAAAGAAAGAAAGAAAGAAGATAAGATAAAGTAAAATAAAATAAAGTTTTTAAAAGAAAAAATAATTATTATTTTTTTTAATAATTAAAAAAAAGAGAAAGAAAGAAGAGAGCAACCAAACCAAAACACAAATCCACCAATGATACCAAGTGCTAAAAAGTATACTTAAAAACAAAAAACAAAAAACAGATAGACAGAACCCTAGGACAAATGGTAAAAGCAAAGCTATACAGACAAAATCATACATACACACTCAGAAAAAGATTACAAGGGATATGTGTGTGTGTGTGTATATATATATATATATATATATATATATATATATATATATATATATATATATATATATATATATCATTGCTCCCAAAGTCGACCTCCTCAATTTGGGATGATTCGTTGTTTATTCAGGTAGTCCACAGATGCAGGGTGCATCAAGTTGATTGTGGACATTTAATCCGCTGCGCCTGAGGCTGCTGGGAGAGATTTCCCTTCTCTTTGTTCGCACAGCTCCCGGGGCTCAGCTTTGGATTTGGACCCACCTCTGCGTGTAGGTACCCTGAGGGCGTCTGTTCTTTGCTCAGACAGAATGGGGTTAAAGGAGCATGTGTTTCGTGGGCTCTGGCTCCCTCAGGCCGAGGGGAGGGAAGGGCACGGAGTGCGGGTGAGCCTGCGGCGGCAGAGGCCGGCGTGACGTTTCACCAGCCTCAGGCGAGCCGTGCATTCTCCCGGAGAAGTTGTCCCTGGATCACGGGACCTTGGCAGTGGCGGGCTGCACAGGCTCCTGGGAGGGGAGGAGCCTGCTCACACACAGGCTTCTTGGTGGCGGCAGCAGAGGCCTTAGCGTCTCATGCCCGTCTCTGGGGTCCGCGCTGATAGCCGCGAGTCGCGCCCGTCTCTGGAGCTCCTTTAAACTGCGCTTTTAATCCCCCCTCCTCACGCACCAGGAAACAAAGAGGGAAGAAAAAGTCTCTTGCCTCTTCGACAGCTCCAGACCTTTTCCCTAACTCCCCCTGGCCAGCTGTGGCGCACTAGCCCCTTTCAGGCTGTGTTCACGCTGCCAGTCCTCTCTCTGCGCTCGGACCGAAGCCCGAGCCTCAGCTCCCGGCCCCCGCCTGTCCCGGCAGGTGAGCAGACAAGCCTCTCGGGCTGGTGAGTGCTAGTCGGCACCGATCCTCTGTGCGGGAATCTCTCCGCTTTCCCCTGCGCACCCCTGTGGCTGCACTCTCCTCCGCAGCTTCGAAGCTCCCCCCGTCCGCCACCCGAAGTCTCCGCCCGCGAAGGCGCTTCCTAGTGTGTGGAAACCGTTCCTCCTTCACAGCTCCCTCCCATTGGTGCAGGTACCGTCCTTATTCTTTGGTCTGTGTTTTTTCTTTTGCCCTACCCAGGTAGGTGGGGAGTTTCTTGCCTTTTGGGAGGTCTGAGGTCTTCTGCCAGCGTTCAGTAGGTGTTCTGTAGGAGTTGTTCCACATGTAGATGTATTTCTAATGTATCTGTGGGGAGGAAGGTGATCTCCACGTCTTACTCTTCCGCCATCTTGAAGCTAACTCCCCTTCCCTTTTAAGTCCTCGACCCCTATCCACTTTTCCGTAATCCAGGATGACATGTATACCTCCTTTTACTTCACTGTCTTTGGAATCTCTCATTTTATGTGGATTCCTTGTAACCTGAAAATTAAATTTTATTTTCTCCTGTTAATCTGTATCATGTCAGTTTAATTATTAGGCCAGCCAGAGGAACTGGGAAGGGTAGAGGAAAATTTTCCCTCCCTGATAAACTGTTGAGGGGATTAAATTAGGTAATATATTTGAAGCATTTAATAGAATGCTTGGCGTGTATTAGGCATGCAATAAAATTAGCTAGTAATATTGATAGAAGTAAAAACAAAGCAAATTTAAGACAAGAATTGCTAGGTGTTACAAGCAGCAGCATATTGCCATATTGATGTTATAAGATTTTGTTTGTGAGTGCTTTATATTCATTTCATTTAGGAATTACAGCCTGTCTTCCTTTGAAAGGACCTTAGACAAATTACAAAAACAAAAAAAACAAAAAAAAAAAACTTAAGGGAGCATAGAGTCAATATGAATAAAGTCACATTTAATTAACATTTCCCCCCTTACCTAGTCCAGTGCTTTGCACACAGTTCACATACAAGTAATCCTTAGTGAATAAATAAATAATGGAATGGAAAGATGACTGGAAGTATGCGTGCATAAATGAAAAGCATCCTGGATCATCTGAAAGATGCAGAAAGATTATATTTTCAACATCAGACTTAAGCAGGTTGCCACATTTCAGCAATAGTTCTAACGGGAAGGAAAAGTAGGACAAAAAAGAGAAATATTTAGGTATCTGCTTTTACTTCTTTCCTAAGGGAAAGAAAACATTTTTCCTCCCTGACATTAAGTGTGAGCAGAATTTCCTCTGTAGCTTGTGCTACAAAGGAAAAAGATTCTAGTTTCTCCTGGTTTTGCCACTATCTGGCCATATGAGCTTAATCTCCCTAGAACTTTGTATTCCTCAGTTGTAAAATGAAGGAGTAGAACAAGAGTACTGACAAAGTTCCTTTTACTTTCAAATTTTTGTAATTTAGATAAAGGAGATTATTTAAAGCCACTGCATCAAGGAGCAGGCGGGGATTAGTTTATGAAAATGCAAGCTTAATAAGTCAAATCTGTTCTACTTTAGTGGGATATAACTTCTGATTCTGAGATCCTGGCCACTGTTAATCACAAAGGATCATTCACTCCTTGATCAGCTGGAGGCAATGGAACTCAGACTAGATACGAACAGACTGACTTTAAATCTCAGCGCTTGCTACTTACTAGCTGTGGCCAGATGATCTCTCTGTTCCTCTTTATCCTCATTTTGTATTAAGTAGTAATAAATAGTATATACTTTCTAAGCTTGATTGAGGGGTTGAATGAGTTACTGTAATATGTGTAGTAGGAGTGTGGCACAGTAAGCACCAACAAATGTCAACTATTAATATTGAAGCTCGGAGTTGGTTAGAGGAGTTTTCTAGAAGATGAATGGACAGTTGATTTGTCTCTGTAAGTCTACCCCACTAGACACAGGTCCTTTGATGGCAAAAGCAATGCTTTTATTTATTCTTCAGCACTAGTTGACAACCAGTATTTGTTGAGCTACATCTATGTCTCAGGCACTGTATAAGCATAGACAGTGCATTAAAGAGCAAAATTTATACATGGACCATACCCTCAAAGAGCTTGACTGGGACAGAAATTAACAAAACCATCCAAGTAAATGCTTAATTTCATTAATTTACTTAATTTGTTTTTGTTGTACAGTTACATGACTAATTATAACCAATTTTATGCTTATAAATATTTAAGAAAAACATAATAAAACAAATTTTTTAACAGGAATAGATATATTACTTGATACAGTTTATTGTTTTCCCTTCTGCCTTCATATTTAGTCTAAGAAAGCCAACTTGGTCTGCATTCTTTAAGACAGCCTTGTGAACCTCTCTGACATACTAAAGCTGAGGTTTTTATTCATTCAAACACCACTATTCAGCACTGTTCCTAATACTGGGGATGCTTCAATGAACATAAAAGATCCCTATTCTCAAGAAATTTATACTCTACTTTGGAGAGACAATTACCTAGAAAATAAATGAATACATAAATAAGTAGAACTGTTTTATAGTGAAAAGTGCTTTGCAGGAAATTAAAAACTGGGTAAGTGATAATATGATAGTATATGCCTTGGTGGTATTATTAGGTTGAGTGATTAAGAAGAAGCCTCTTGAAGGAAGTGACATTTGAACTGAAAGCTGATTGATGAGAAGGAGCTTTTCATGGCAGGCACTCATGGAGGAAGAGAATCCCAGGCAGAGGCAGTGATTAATGCAAAGGTCCAGAAATGGGAACTTCGCATGTGGGAGGAACAGAAAACTCAGTGAGGCTGGAATGCAGTGAGTAAGCAGGAGAAAAGAGCTTACAGCAGAAAGAGGAAGAATTCAAATCATCTAGGACTTTGTAAGATAAAATAGGGAGTTGAATTTTATTCTAGGTGAAATGGATAGCGATTGGAAGTTTTTAAGCAGGGGAACGGCTTTCTGATATGTAATTTAGGAAGAACATTCTAAAATTTAAGATGACTGTAAAGATTATAAAAGGGCAAAAAAAAAAAAAAAAAGAACGGTAAGCATTAAGAAGTTGTGTCAGTGCTTCATACACCAGACAATGGTGGTTACCGTGGAGATTTTAAAAATAGAAGGAGTTAGGGTTTATTTTAAAGGTAAGGTCCAGAGGAACTCCTGATACATTGGATGTAGTAGGTAAGGAAAAGAAGACAAACTTTCTCTAAAGCACCAGATAGTAAGCATTTTAGTATTTGAAGACTGTACAGCCTCTGTTGTAACTACTCAGATCTACCACTGCAGTGTGAAATAAGCTATAGACAAAATGTAAAAAAAAAAAAAATATGATGTGGTTGTGCTCCAATCAAATTTTACTTAACAAAATTATGTGGAGGGTTAGATTTTAGTTGTAGTTTGCCAACAGATGGTGTAGACAAAAAATTTTGTCCAGGTCCTGTTAAGTTTAAAATGTGTCTCAGACATCCAAATGAAAGTACCAAGTTGGATATTTACTACTGGAGTTCTGAGGAGAGGTCAAGACTTCAGGTTGAGATTTGGGATTTTTCAGCATTTAGAATGTGTTGAATTTGAGCCATATTGTTGAGTGTACAGACAAAGAAAAAAAGGAGACTCAAGGATAATGTATTGAAACACTCCAATATTTGGCCTTTTGAGCTAAAAAAGGAGCAGTCAGAGAGACAGGAGGAAAAATCATCATAATTTAGTGTCAATGAAGCAAAGAGAAGAAGTGATTTCCAGAAGTCATGTTGAAAGCTGCTAGAAGATTAAGTTAAGGCTAAAAATGAGGCTATTTGATTTAGCAATGCGGAGGATATTTTGATGACTAATAGTTGAATTTCTGTGAAATGTGAGAAGTGGACATAGCAATAAAAGACAATTGTTTTACAAAGTTTGTCTGGGTAGGGGAGTAGAAAATTTGGGTCACAGTGAAATATGAGCTAAAGTGATGGCTTTTCATTTAAGAATGAATGATGATAGAACATGTTTATTAGTTTTTGGGAGTGAGTCATTGGAGAGGGAAGAACCAAGGTAGGCAGAAGAAAAAGAATACATGTAAGAATTCAATGCTGCAACAAGGAAAGATGGGCTCAAATCCAGAACACAAGGGGGTGAGGACTGACTTTGTCTCAGAATCTGGAGATTTTAGATAAGTCACTTCTCTTTCTGCTTTTGGAAGCCTTATTTAATAGTTAGTGGTGTGCTAGAGCCCATTTGAATCAGCTAGAGAGCACCAGTGTAAGATATCCAGGAATTTTAACTTTTGATAACTTGAAATTGGCCATGCTGTGAGTACTTACTACAAAGTAATAAGCAAATCCTACAAATCAAGACCTTTTTTTTTTTTTTTAAAGAATGTGAGAGCGTTGGACTGTTAGTCTCCTGACCTTCGTATCTGGAGACCATTACAGGGATTCCTTTGAGATGTCTTAATACTGAAGTTTCCATGTTAAAATCTCGCTGTTCCAACCATTGTGGGCTATTGCTAGAAACTGGTACAGAAAGAAACTTTGAAACCAGCATATGAACTAGGACTCAAAGCACTGACTCTTCATAGTTAACTGGAGTGTTTTCAATATAAAGGGGACCTTGAACCTTAAAAAAAAATCTGAACTATGAAAATCTGTCTGGAATGAGGTTTCATCAGATGCCTACTCTCACGACAGTTTTATTCTTACTCAGTGCCTGGATTTTTGACTTACAATTGGCCCATGGAATCAAGGTTCCCTTCTTGTGTTGTCCATATATGCCACTTCCCATTGGCTACTGATGCAGACCTTTTCCCTGACCCTAACTCCAGTTGGCTTCCCAAGCAGGGTTGGGGCAGTCGGCTCATCTTTTCTCAGTAGTGATCCCTGTTTTCATCTCTATTTGGGCTTTGCAACTCCCATCAGGATCCTGATAACTTACTATGAATTAAATGTGTTTCCCCAAAATGCATATGTTTGTTTCCTGACCTCTAGTATGATGGCATTAGGAAGTGGGAGCTAAATAGGTCATGAAGGTAGAGCTCTTAATGAATGGGATTAGTGCCCTTAGAAGAGACTGGCAAGAGTTTGCTAGGAGAATGGAAAGAGAACATGGTTGTCTGCCAAACAGGAAGTGACTTTATCAGATACCACATCTGCCCAAGCCTTCATTTTGGACTTTCCAGGTTTGAGAAATGTTAGAAATAGATGTTTGTTGTTTAAGCCACCCAGTCTACGGTATCTTTGTTATAGCAGCCCCAAAATGATTAAGACTCAACCTATACAAACAGTGTATGAGACCTAATTACCCCATAGAGCTTCTGTATTATAAATGGGAATAATCGTTATGTGTGTGAGGCACATAGAAATTCAAGCTTATTTTCATTTTTAATTACTGAAAACAAACCAGAAACTAATTGCTACCAAGTCTTCAAACTTCATAAGTGAAACTCATGCCAGAATAAACAGATGGCCTCCAAGCCTCCTTCAAGAAGCACATCCCACCACAGTCAGGACTCCGTGGCATCCAAGTATGTGCCATAAGGGAGCTTAAAAGGCGACATTTAGATCTGCAGTCCTGCACATTATAGGCTCACACATTTAATAGGATTGGCATGTCCTGTGCCTCTAAGTCAATTATCCTTCTAAAAGGATAGCGGGGAGAAGTAAATTAATTTTCCTGAAAGAGCCTCATTCCTCTAATTTTTAATAGTTTTCCCCAAGACTTCTCCCTGACTCAATACCTGGTTGATATAGAGAATAGTGCAATTTAGGAAGGCAGATATTTCATCTCTTTTCTCTTCTTCAAAATATCATTAGATTGCAGATTCCAAAAACTGTGATGCAAATATAAGTAATTACTTATAATAGTAATTACATATTAGTGATCCCATTGGTTAGACATTGTGATTGGACAGTGAATAAAATGTCCCTGCCCTAGGGACAACTCCATCTTTCTACTAACTAACAGTCTTCAGAAGTGGTGAAAGAAATGAGAAAAATTTTTTTCTTCATCGCTTTTATTTTCACTCTTTTCATAAGTTTTCTCATTAACCAAGTTTACCAAGTTTATATAGCAATTTTTTTTTTTTTTGCGGTACGTGAGCCTCTCACTGCTGTGGCCTCTCACGTTGCGGAGCCCAGGCTCCGGACGTGCAGGCTCAGCGCCCATGGCTCACAGGCCCAGCCGCTCCGCGGCACGTGGGATCTTCCCAGACCGGGGCACGAACCTGTGTCCCCTGCATCGGCAGGCGGACTCTCAACCACTGTGCCACCAGGGAAGCCCTACACTGCAATTTTATATTACTTACACTGTTGGAGAAATGTGAAAATTAGAAGTAATGGCAAGAAAGACATCACCAGGCCAGGAGGCAAAAGAGAATTGGAACTGGAAAATCAAAACAGCTCACAAAGATTGAATTTACTTTCATTGATTCTGTCTTGAACTTTCTTGGTGAAGGACTAGAAGTCTGTAAAGAAATGTAAGTATCTATGGAATTTTCTTCTTTTTTAAAATGTTATTGATCTTATACATAATGGCACCTTATATTTGTACATGGCTAGCATTATACAGTATATGTCCACATGTATTACATGCATGGCGTGCATTACATTTCCGTTATTTTTATTTTGCAAATGAGGAATGAAATCCAGAGATGAGGAACAACTTGGCTTAAGTTAAAGAGACAATGGAAAACCAAGAATGAAGTCAGGTCTTGTCAACTTGATTTCATTCCTCTTTCCTTTAACTAACAAGCTCTAATCGCTTACATCGATATTCATTTATTAATTCAGTTAATAGTAAAGAATGAGACACATCCTGTATCCACTCAATGCTAGTACTGGGTGTATAGTGGTGAAGAAAACACAAATTGTCCTTCCCTTATTGGGACTTAGAGCCTAGCTGGCTATAGAGAAAACAGTAACCAAAAAACGTCTAAAAAAATAACAAAACATGTAAGACACGTGTCATAAAAAATGAGCAGGGTGCTCTTAGACAAAGAATATGGGTATGCCTTATTTGAGGTGACAAATAGTAAGTGTAGGTCTCTCTAATGATGTGAAATTTAAGCAGAAACCTAGAAAATGGAAAGGGCCAAGTATATGAAAAGTGGGAGAAAAAATATTGCAGGCCAAAGGAACTTGTGGCAAGGAAAGGGTTTGATATGCTTGAAAAACTGAAAGTTTGCCACTGCAATGAAAATGGAAATAATGAGCGAGAGGATGTCAGAAGTTGGAAATGTGGTCAGGGGCTAGAAGAAGGAAAGCATTGCCGGTCATGAAAGGAGTTTACATTTTATTCTAGGTTCAGTAGGAAGTCAGTGTATTGTTTCCAGGAAAGAGTGGCATCATTATTTTATGTGATACTCTTAACAGTGCTGGTAGATAAGTAAGACAAGTATTATGATGGTTGGTGGACTAGAGCATGAAAAGATGCAGAGAGCTTAGGTAACTTGCCAAAGTTATACAGCCCTTTAGTCACAAACTTCTCATCCAGGTTTCCCTGCCTAGCCTGGTGGAAATATCCATGATAAACTTTAAGATGAGAATGAGTACCTCATGGTTTAAAAATAGCTAAACAGTTTCTGAAACTCTACTGTCAAAATGCATAAGTCCTGAGCAACAGAGAAAAAGTCAGCTTTCAGCAGTGGATTGCAGTTCTCTTAGCTTCAGAGCATTTAAAACCAGAATGCTTGTGTGGATTTTTGGCAATGGACACACTGTTTATAAGAATTGTCATATCTTAAAAAAAAGAATGTGTAATGTTTAATACAGAAGCTTTATCCACTAGTTAGTATCATGAGGATTAATTAGTTAAAGCTGCACAAATACTTTCAGGATAAAGACTGCTAACATGTTAATATATTATGTTCTTGCTGCTATAAATCAGACATGCTGATATTGGAATTTGTTTAGAAACCTTTCACATACGTAAAGTAAAATTTTAGATTTTCTGCTTTTGTTTGTTGTTGTATCCTATAACTGTCTGGCTTAAAATAAGTGCTCAATAAAATTGTGTGCCATGAAATAAATTAAAATATGACTGCATAAATCCTTTGAAAAGTGTGATTATGAAGATACTGATTATTTTGAATTTAATTGCATTTTATGTCAATGGTTACGTTATTTACACTGTTAGTTCTTTGCATATAAAGCGGTGAAAATTAACCGAATATAGTGTATACATGTGTGTACGTGTGTGTGTAATTTATTCATCATATTGTGAAACAGTGGCAGCATAGGGGGTCAAAATGTCAGTGTTCTATTCATTGCCCTGTCTCACCACACATTAATTTGTAAGGTCAAGAAGATAATCTCTTTAGAGCAGTCTTTAGAATGTTAGGATATACATTTCAAATGTTTTTAAACACAGAGATCATATAGCATAAGGACTTTATTCTTGTCTTAGCAAAAGGTTTGAAATCCTGGTCACTCTATCCATGATAACTCCCCAGTTATTCTCCATATAATTCCTGTGCTTGTTTCTTTCTTGGCAATGATGCAAGCTATAATTGAATTACTTATTTGTCTACTTCCTGTCAGTCCCAGCAAAGTATAGGTTCATGAGGACAGGAACCTTGTCCTTCGTATCTTTCACTTCAGAGATTTGCACAGTGCCAAGGCTCAAGGTGCTCCATAAATATTTGGAAAATGAGTCAACGGGTTAATGAGTAGACTAGGTTCAGATATGTAACTAAGGCTTCTGTTCTGTAAATCCTCATACCCTTTCCCTTTATTCTTTACATTATTTATTCTTCAACAAATATCTTTAAAAAGGCTTTATGTATCAGGTACTGTATTAGGCTTTGTGTAGCAAAATGGAAATAAACATAGTCTTTGGGGAAAACAGCCTTTTAAGGGAGGCAGGACGAAAATAAGAAACACACATAAATAAAAGTCATAAATTATAATAATAGCGTATGGTAGCCAAATTGGGTACTGATGTATAGGATAAAGAAGGACATGGGAGTCAAGAAAGATTTGGATGGAGAACGTGAATGATTTATGAGAGCCTGGGAATGAGGTCAGGGGTCAGTAAGAGACTCCAAGAAGGGACAGTCTTGGGATTTCAGAGGAGCATAAAGGAAGAAAATGAGGCTGGAATACAGTGATCAATAAAGAAAGTGAAGCATGGTAAATTTGGAGAGGTAGAAAACTATCAGATAAGATTGCCTGATAAAATATAGGGCAACCAGTTGAATTTAAGATAAATAGTAATTTTTTTTGTATAAGTATGTCCCAAATATTTTGTGAGATGTACTAAAAACTTAATTGGTGTTTATCTGAAATTCAAATATAACTGGGCATTTTATATATACAGTTGACTCTCATTATTTATAGATTCCATATTTATGAACTTATGAATTTGCCTCCTCGTTAACATTTATTTGTAACCCCCAAATCAATATGCATGATGTTGTCACAGTCATTCGTGGACATGTGCAGAGAATCAGAAAGTTTAACTCACCCAACATGTACTGTCCTAGCTGAAGTCAAGGCAGTGCTCTACCTTCTTATTTAAGTTCTTATACTATACATGTGTCCTTTTCATAGGCTGTTTAGCACCACATATTTCTTGTATATTTGTGCTTTTGCTGGTGATTTTTCTGTTCAAAGTGGTCCCCAAGCTGAAGTGCTGTCTATTGTTCCTAAGCCCAAGAAGATCATATGTGCCTTAGGAGGAAAATATGTGTGCTAGATAAACTTCTTTCAGGCATGAGTTACATTGCTGTTGATCATGAGTTCAAATATTAAATGAATCAAATATATTTATGTATATTTAAACAGAAACACACATAATACAAGATTATGTATTGATTAGTTGATGAAAATGTTCCAACTGGAGGCTCTCAGAAACCTAACCCTCCATTTCCCCAGGAACAATGGTTCTGTATTTGCTAATTCAGTGTTGTTGGCAATTTTATAGAACATAAGTACTGTGAATAATGAGAATAAACTATATATCCAGCATATATATGTAAATAGATATACACACGCACAAGTGGACTGACTATATATCTATGTGTGTGTTATATTTATTTATACTTATATATTTTATATAATTTATAAATGTCTAAAACATAAAATTTTGTAACATATAAATATATATATATATTTGTTACATATATAATTCTTTTCTTAATCTGGCAACCTGAGATACCATGCAGAGCTTTTTAGACCATGGTAGGTAGTTCAGATGTCATTCTAGGTTTCTATGTTCAAAAAGTCTCTGCAGTTTTATCAGCGAGAGCTTAAAAATGGAGAATAAGTTGAGAGGGGGTGAAATTTGGAAGCAGGGAGAACAATCAAGTGTCTATTGTGGTAGCCAAAGGAAGGACAGAAGATAAACTGATTTAAAGATAAATTGCTGTTTGTAAAGATAAGAAATAATAGACATTTCTGAGCTTAAATTTGAAGGTAGAATAAGACTATGGGCAAGCCACACCAGCCCCCTCGATAAACATGAACAGCCATATGAGTACACATGAGTGGCTAGATTGCAGTGAAGGTTAAAGATGGAGGTAGTATTAGCTATCACTCTAGTGGGTCATTAGAAGAACAAAATGGGATAACACATGTAAAGAGGCTGGTGTAATTTATACTTATGGGGACTGTGCAGGAAATCTAAATGCATTCTGCCACTGTGCTCACCACTCCACAGACAAATCTTATATTTTGCCATAAATATTAGTTGAAAGGATTTTTTTTTCAGAAAAATGAGTTTCCAGGATAGTTATCTTTAAACAGTTTATATGACATTGTTTTAGCGTCAACATGGTTTTCATATCCATGAAAAGCTGCCTGCAAGTGAATTGGATGCTCCCTTAGGTTTAGTGGTATAGGCATATATTTGTCAACTGTCCAAAGCTTTCTTAGTATTCCACAGGAATAAACATATAAATATTCAGATGCTCCTGTTCTTGGCCAGCATTAGCAGCATAAGGCACCAAAGCCTGCCATGTGGTCCAAACCTTGTAGTCTTTAATTCAACACTAATGGCTGAGACATAAGAGCAAACACTTGTTCATGTTCCAGGGTCATCTGCTATGAAATCCGCTTGGCAGGTCAAGTTGGAAAAATGTTGACACAGAAAATGTTAAATAAAGGTTTGCTTTAAACTTCCATAGGGCTTAAGTTGTTTCTGGTTTATGAGTGATAAATACTGCAAGATAAGATGTTAAATAGACCCTCCCATTTCTAGCAGGCAAATGTTGGAAGAGTCCAAGGAATGTACTGGAATGCTTTCCAGTCTCAACTATAGGGGATAAAATGTTAGAAACCAGATTGTATTGGTTTGAGATTAGCTCTCATGTTAAATGAAATGGTTTTCCTAAATTAATTAATTAAACAATAGAATGCATACACATTATTTATTCAAATCGTTTGTATGTATAAAATGCATAGTTTAGTGTAATGCAGTTTTGAAACATTAAGATAGAATGACACAAAGAAAAAGACAGGAGGAAAAAAACCCTGTAGTTTCTAAATGTCTGCTCAAAGTTCTCTCAATAAGAAATCTGTAACTACTCAAGGAAAAAAGAAAACATCAGTCATGTCTACTAATTTAATCATATACCCAATCAGTAGAGTCAGAAAGAAAAATAGTCAAATTCAGTTTGTGGTATGTGCATGGGCACACGCACCTGCACATCGTACATAGGGATTGAGAAAGTATGGTTGGGGAAGGGGGTGGCAGGTTACATTTCTACCTGAGACATGGAATGCTGCTTTTGTTGGCACCCCGTCTCATAATCTAGTATTCAAGTCCAGATCAAATTTCATGCAAAGTGATTCCATCTTCATAAATAAAAATATGTCACCAGACTTAGAAGGGCAACACTATTCTCTTCAAGCTTTTGGCAAGGATGTTCAACATTTTATTTGAGCCAGATGGACCTGATCAGCAGATATAGTTTCACTCAGAGTAAGTTTGTGTGTATTCAAGGAAAAGGGAGGAAAGAGGCAAGACATAACCATTGTTAGGCACAGATATTTGTACACGCAAGACTCTAGGAATGCAAGCTTTTTAGCTTCTTCTGACCCTCTGTTCCAAAATGTTCATACACACACAAAAACCCCTATTTTTTTCTTATCAAGCCTTGTTGTTTTTGTTATTATTACATTTGAATAAAATTTTGAGGTTTCAAAAGAATTATAGGCTGGCTTATTGCATTTTTATGTTCTAAATCCATACCACTAAGCGTGACTGTAAGGTGCTTTATAATCTGACTTCTGTTTCACCTCTCTCTTGTGTGACTTTACTATACTAATAGTGTTTAATCTTCTACTCAACCCTTCTTCTTGCCCTGTGTTTGGAACTTTGTTCTTTTCCACCTAACTCTGGTTGGTAATGAGGTCTGACAGTATCACCACCACCTGGGAGCTTATTAGAAATGCAAATTCTATGGCTCCAGCCTAGACCTCAGAATCAGAATTTCTGAGGTTGGAATCCAGCATTTAGCAGTTTAACAAGCCCTCCAGCCAATTCTAATGCATGATCAAGTCTTAGAATTACCAACGTAACTTTTGGTTTAGAGGCTCAGCTCATGGTCATCTCCTACAGGAACTTACTAACAAATCCTTCTTATTGACCAAATTCCCTCCTCCTTGTTCCCTTAGTAACCCAAATACATCAATGCTTATAATTTTTTATTGAAATCACTTGCTTATATTTTTGCAGTAGGGATCAAGATTCTTTTGCTACAGTTCCTATGAGTAAAAACAAAACAACAGTGGCCAAAAATTTATTTTTAACACTGGTTTCCTCATGATTTAGATAAGCAGTATAGCATAGTGATTAAGAGAATGAATTAATGTCTGGCTCTACCACTTACTACCTGGGTGACTTCGTGGGATTTGCTTTATCTCCATTTGTAAAATGGACACAATAATGTTGCTGGACTGTTGTAAGGATTAAATGGGTTAATACATGTAAAGCACTTAGCATGGTCCCTGGTATGTAGAAAACAGTGCCTAAGTATTCCTCCCCATTCTCTCTCTGTTATTCATCTGGGACCACAATAATAAATATTTTAGACTTTTATTCCCATGCCCTGTGTTTCTTATGTTCTTTTCTGGATTTTTCCTTATTTTTATTTTCTTCTTAATGCTTCAGTATATGTCTCTTCTGACCTACTTACCAGTTCATTAATCCTGTTGTCAATTGTATCTAACATGTTGTTCTTTGAATCTGAGTCCTTAATTATATTTTTTATATTTTACATTTCAAATTTTTAATTTATTTTATAGTTTAAATTTAGTGTTGCCAAATAAAAGAAAGTGTTCCCAGTTAAATATAAATTTCAGATAAGCAAGAAATAATTTTTAGTATGAGTATGTCCTAAATATTTTATGAGACATACTTTTACTAAAAAAGTATTTGCTGTTTATCTGAAGTTGAAATTTGACTTGAAATTCTATATTTTTATTTGCTAGATCTGGCAATCCTATTTCCAGTTCTCTACTAAACATTTTTATGACTACACAATTTTTTAGTATATAAAACACTGGTATTTAAAAATCTGTGTATCCAAATATCTGGAAGTTATCCAGGGAATCTGTTTTATTTTATTTTTCTTTCTCTTTGTTTTGATTATATGGACTTGTCTACTGGTGCCGTGGGCAGAATTCTAAGACAGCTCCCAAGATTCCTGACCCCTGGTGTATATGCCCTGTGTAATCTTCTCCCTTGAATGAGAGAGGGAACTGTGACTACGATGGGGTATTATTCCCCTGATTATATTATTTTCTATGACAAAGGGATTTTACAAATGTAATTAAGGTCCTTAATCAGTTGATTTTAAATTAATCAAAAGAGGTTTTATTCTTATTCATTCTAAATCAGATGAGTAGGTCAGGGTTGTTTGACCTAATTATACAAACTCTTTAAAATTGGATTTAGAGCTCAAGGACAAGGGAAGTCAGAGAGATTTAAAGCAAGGGAGATGCTCTTTGCTGGCCTTGAAGACAAAGCAAATTTCCATGTTGTGAGAGGGACCATGAGGGGGGGGCACATGGGAAGAAACTGTGGACATATGTTAAGGACCTGTAGTATCTCCCAGACAATAGCCAGTAAGAAAACAGCAATGTCAGTCCTGTAGCCACACAGAACCAAAACCTGAACATTCTTAAGAGAGGACCCCCAGCCTCAGATGGGATCACAGCCATGGCTGACACTTTGATTTCAACATTGGAGACCCTGAACAAGGGGCCCATATAATCTGTGCTGATAGTGGAAACTGTGAGAGAGTAAGTTTGCGTTTCTTTTCTACTGATTTTTAGTGTGAGTACTGGCCTGTGTCAAACTAGCTTACCATTTTAAGCTACACAGATTTCATATAAAATTTTAACAATTCTAACTTGAGAAATACAGTCAATCCAAATAGATCCATTCTAGATACATCATTGTTTATAAAGATAATCTTGACCCTACAAATATGAGTGTCTAAAAGTACTCGGTTAGGAAATAAGAGAAAATCAAACTTTTTGAGTAAATATGGAGGGTTATTAGGAGACGGATATTAGATTCTTAGATCTGTAAACAGTTGTCATACAGGATTTATTTTTAAAAGCATACTCCCAGTTTGAGTACAATATGGTAAACTAGACTTACATATTTACTTCACTACTGAGAGTCCACTGGAAAAAAAAGTAATAATGGAAATAACTTTAGAAATGCAAAGGAAAAGAAAGCATACCAAAAAAAGGAAACATTTCAACAAATTTCGAGGTGTTGTAAAATGGGTAGAATAGGTAGAAAAATTATTTTCCTTAGAAGTGGGAGAATCTGCCCAACAAAACCCCTTTCCAGCCTTTGACTTCAGAGTAATCAGGTACTGAAAGTTTGGGAACACAATGGGAGAGAAACCAGAAATTAATTGGAAGGTCCTATAAATTGTCACAGCTCGACAATATTTTCTCTCCCAAAGGAGCATAGAGGGTAAACAGCAAAGATGTTTACCATGAAGGAAACAATATCCCAAAAGCCAATGACTCTTCTCTAAAAGAACTGGATTATCTCCTTAGGAAAAGGTAAGGTCTTTAATGAGGACACTGGTTCTTTTCTTATCTGAGCATTTTAGGGAATCTGTGGCCAGTATCACTGTCCTTTTAAAGTATGAAGTGACAACCAAAGATCACTAAAAGCAGCAACTTGAAAGAGTAGAAACAAGAGAAATAAATAGATAAGCTTTTTTTAAAGGAAACAGACCTAATTTATAGGAAAAAATTTAAAGTTATAAACTATAAAGATTTTAAAACCTATTACAACCATAAAAAATGAATGGCATGCTATAAATTTTTTAAATCAAGAAAGTTCTCTTAGAGAGTAAGAACATAATTGTCAAAAATTAACAATAGAACTTCTAAATAAAGTTGAATAATTCTTACGATATATGAGGAAAGGAAAAAAATACAAAAATGGGACAAACTCAGAAGGTTCAATATTGCAGAGAGAACATTAGAAATAAAGAATAGGAAATAATAGAAGATAATTTTGCAGAGATGAAGAAAGACCTAAACCTTCAGAATTGAACCCAGAGCATGCAGCAAAAAAAAAAAAAAAAAATGAAAGAACCCGGACATGTTATCTTGAAATTTCATAACATTAAAAATAAAAAGAAAGTCCCAAAAATGTCCTGAGAAAAGAAAAGCGAATTCACTACTAATGAGAAAAGCATCAAAGTCTCATCACCTATTGTGAATGCTAAAAGTTATGGACAGATAAATTTAAATTTGGGAGGATTGAGAAGGAAGTAAAGGAGGGAGGGAGGGAGAAAGGGAAGAAAGAAAAGACATTTTCAGACACCCAAGTAGAAAAAAAATAATCTCTTGTTGGCCCACCCTTTTATAGAGATAGCCCTCATAACAACCTAAAATCAGAAACAGAAAACTTTATTTCTGGAGAGGAAAAAGGTGGGAGAGAGACTATGGTTACCATTACTTTTATGTTATTTCAAACCCCTCTGTAGCCATTAGTTTTGTAACTAGTGTTTATCTTAAGCATGTCCTGATTTAAGGAATTGAAATTAATTATGTTAAATGTCAATTTGACCTGAAAAACTTCAGCCCAACCAACAGAAGCACCTTATTTTGATTTTTGTATATGCAATTAGACTAATTCTGATTGATCATTTAATTATACTACTCTCTTAGTTGTCTATAACCTCAGTCCTGATATAAATGAATCAGAATAGTCAGTACATTTCATAATTATTCATCGTAAATCCTTTCTTTGTGATACAGTCTGCCTTGTCAAACTCCCTTTAAAAAAAATCTAAAGATATTCTCTTCATCATGCCTGACATGTAACATCTGTGGCTAGTATAAGACAACAAAGGGAATATGCATAATAAACCTTGCTAGAAAGAAATTTAATTTGAAAAATATATTTTATTTTCACAGGTGGCTGGGTATTGCATCTTGTCATAAAATCAAAATGATGTGCTTGGTGTTGGCATGTATTTGAAACAATAAAGGACTTGTACAGCCATCAAATACCACGTTTTGCTTCTTCATTTAACTGAATTCCAGAGTCGCTGTAATATGCTGTTGTATGAAGGAATCTCTAATGGAGTACATTTATAGTTTTGTTATTTAATCTTTGAGAGATCACTGGGATTATCTAATTCAATTAATTTATGTATCTCTTGTCTGAACAATTGATTAGACCATTAGATTCAGACTTTCACAAAAAAGCATTAAATAGGGCTTCCCTGGTGGCGCAGTGGTTGAGAGTCCGCCTGCCGATGCAAGGGACACGGGTTTGTGCCCCGGTACGGGAAGATCCCGCATGCCGCAGAGCGGCTGGGCCTGTGAGCCATGGCCGCTGAGCCTGCGCGTCCGGAGCCTGTGCTCCGCAACAGGAGAGGCCACAACAGCGGACCCGCATACCGCAAAAAAAAAAAAAAAGCATTAAATATAATACAGACTGAGCTAAAAACAGCCAGCTTAATTATCACTTGGCCTTGTGTGCAAGGTATATTTTTGGCCACAGGAATATAGTGGTTAACAAGGTAGATAAATAGATAATGCACCTTCGTTCATGGAGCTTCCATTCTAGTAATTTTGGTTTTGCAAAAGCATGACAATAAAAGAGAAAACGGGGGGCAAATGGAGCCCATGTTCAAATACTAAGCACATATCATTTGCATTTTTAAAACAGCATTAATCAGATGACAAAGGATCTCAATTTTTTATTTTACTTGATGAACATATTCAGGTTTTTCCTCCCAAGAGGAAAATAATTATACTTGGGACTATATAATTTCTCTGAAAGTTGTAGTTTGTCAGAAGTCTCCCCTCCATCTCTAGAGGGATAGGTAATTCATGAGAAATCCTTTCCTTGTGTTTCTTTCAACTGTACTAAGAGATGCAAAAATATGTCACTAAGTCTTGAGAAGATGGAGACTATGTCAGGAAGAAAGAGATATCCAGAGAGGCTTTGAAAAGATAAAGAAAAGTAGATCTAACAAGCCAGAGGCAGGACAAAGTACTTATTCCAGATCTCCAAGTTCATCTGAGACCAACAAGAACTGCTAGAAGTCCCTAAAGACCATTACAACCCCCTTGTCCTTGATGCTGTGCAGCCACATACATCCCACTGTAACTACTTAATGTTCTTTTAGATATTCACCCTGAACTGAAGCATTTAATTTCCTTCTCTGCTTCCACTGATGGTACCCAAACTCTCTGACTCATTGGGGTGATTTTGTGGAACTTCTTACGCCTGCCTTTTCTTCTGTGAGTGTCTTTGGCTAAAACATTCACTTGCTGAAATCCCAAATGTTCCTCAGTTGTAAATGAAATTTCACTTCAACTTTGACCATGCCCTTGATCCCTCTAGCTGGAGGGATATGTCCTTCAACTTCACCATCATGTCATGTCACTCATATAAGATATTTTACATATACCAATATCTTGTAGATATTACTGACAATTGTTTATCTCTTCAAACCACCATCAAATTTCCTTGAAGTGCAGGGGTATGTTTTGTTCGGATGGAAAGAAACCAGATAGAATTTAATGAGTTTTGAACTGGACTATGAATGCTGACTGTCACTACCAATCTCTATGATCATATTTAAAATCCTTAATGATTCTGAATGCAAATTTGTCATCTATAAAATGAAGGTGCTTCATCAAAATAGCTGTGTGATCCTACTTCTGCTCCACAGTGCCTAACATACTACTTTTAATATGGAAGGCCATTATAAGCATTTATGGAATTGTGAATAAATTTACTTCAAGAGTAAATGATTCAGGGTGATAAAAAGGTATTTGTCTTTCTCTTTCTGACTTACTTCACTTAGTATGATCATCTCTAGGCCCATCCATGTTGCTGCAAATGGCATTATTTCATTCTTTTTTGTGGCTGTATAGTATTCCAGTATGTGTGTGTATGTGTGTGTGTGTGTGTGTGTGTGTGTGTGTATCCCATCTTCTTTATCCATTCGTCTGTTGATGGACATTTAGGTTGCTTCCATGTCTTGGTTATTGTAAATAATGCTGCTATGAACATTGGGGTGCATGTGTCTTTTCAAATTAGAGTTTTGTCCGTATATATGCCGAGGAGTGGAATTGCTGGATCATATGGTAGTTCTATTTTTAGTTTTTTAAGGAACCTCCATATTGTTTTCCATAGTGACTGCACCAATTTACATTCCCACCAATAGTGTAGGAGGCTTCCTTTTTCTCCACACCCTCTCCAGCATTTATTATCTGTAGACTTTTTGATGATGGCCATTCCAACTGGTATGAGGTGTTTTGATTTGTATTTCTCTAATATTAGCAATGTTGAGCAATTTTTAGATATGTTTTGTTTTTCTCTCTCTGTATATTGCACTTTTCCACTCCTTGAGATTGTGCTTATTGGCTTAATGGTTGGATACATCAGGGAACAAGCTTGAAACAGCCGAAAGGGCTTCCTGGCTCTTTCTAGCCTCAGTAAAAGAAACAATGCAATGGACATAAAGAAAGTGCTTGCCTCAGAGATAGAACCATAGCAAAGATGATGGGAAATGGTGAAAGTAGAGAGGATAGTAGGTCCAGGGCTGAGCTTCTGAAGAGGCATCAAGACCTGAGAAAAAGGGTAGATGGTGCATAGAGATGAACAGAGGCAAAAGGCATAGACAACTCAGAGAACCATGAGCGTTGATGCTATTATTGTCTCATTACTGACTGGTGCCGATGACTCATTGACCTTTACTCCATCTTGGCACTACTTAAGATTCCATATGTACCCACAACACATTTTAAGTTTGGAGGAACCTTGAAAAGAACTGAGGTTAAATTTTACATATTCTTGGTGGGATTAAAATATGAATAGTCTTTAAAAATATATAACATGTTTTTGCACATCAGTGTAAATAGGCTGAGATTCATATCTTCAAAACATAATGAAAGGGCTTTACAAACTGCAAATTGCTACCAAATAACCCTAGCTCTTTTGAGTGCAAAGCTTTGCTCTACGGACCTGACAGTGGGATATTCTGAAGTTTGCTAATCTGAACTGCCGCTCTCCAGGCCTAACGTGATTCTGAGATATCTGAAAGACTCCCTATCTATTGGCTCAGTTAACTCTTATTCTTTTTTGTTGTTTTTCTATCAGCAATCCTGTGGAAAAGCAATGCTGAGATTTACAGTCATTTCTGTGTCAGTTATGCTTACTAATTTTTGGATATCGTTATAAAATATCACATTTGCATGATGAATTCCCACTTAGTATGTTTCAACAGTGACTCATATTCTATTTTAACAGAAGGTTAAAGTATTTTTAATCTCATTTTTGAGTGAAGCCCAAACATTAATATTATTCCTGGTGTACAGACCAGTAACTTGAGGCATGATCCTATTGCTAGTGGTTGACAAAGCCTAGTCAACCAGGAACTCCAAACTAAACTTCTGTCTAGATCTCAGGGTCTTTTTACTACACGTTGTGGCTTAAAAACTATTGTTGTCCTGGGAATTCCCTGGTGGTACAGTGGTTAAGACTCTGCTCTCCCAGTGCTGGGGGCCCAGGTTCCATCCCTGGTGGGGGAACTAGATCCCGCAAGCATGCCACAACTAGGGAGCCCACCTGCCACAACTAAGACCCGGCACAACCAAATAAATAAATATTAAAAAAAAAAAAGCTTGCTTTAAAAACAACAACAACAACAACTATTGTTTTCCAGCCTTCTCATTTCTCATTTCTGTTCCATTCTCCTTTTAGGAATGGTGTATTCCAGCAGCCAACCAAAAGATCTCCAAATGGCCAAAGCCAGTACAATGTGAGTAACGAAATGAAAGTATTGGATTATAAGTCAAATTCTAACGTAAACATTAATGAGTCCAAAATGAAATAAGTGATGATTTAATTATATTTAATAAATAGATAAATCAATGAATAAGGAGAGTAAACAAGTTTTCAGTGTAGAAGAATGTCAAATAAATCATATAGATACTCTCTCCTTTCACCTCAGGAAGGCAGAGCATAATGCCCTGCTTCATAAATGCAGGCTGTTTAGTAATTTCCTTCCAAACTGTGCCGTGCACAAAGGAGGAAAGAGAAACTTTACAGTGGACCTGACAAACGTTACTTCAGCCAATCGATCAAAGTCAACCTCAGCAGTGATAAGTCATGTGGATACTGTGCACCCTTGGACTGGTGTGATGGGAATGCATTTTACTTTTGTGGTCTTCCTCTCAAAAACCTGTATCTCAGTCTAATCATGTGGAAAACGGGAGACATACCTCAGATGACCAGTGTTGCACAAAATGCTTAACCAGTGCTACTTAAAAATGTTAAGATCATCAAAAACAAGGAAAGCCTAAGAAATGGTCACAGTCAAGAGGAGCTTAAGGAGACATGACAAAGAAATGTAATGTGGTATCTGGAAACAGAAAAAGGACACCAGATAAAAACTAAAGAACTATGAATATAAATTATAGATTTAGCCACTCATAATGGCTTATTAATTGTACTATAGTAATGTAAGATATTAATAGTAAGGGAAATTGGGAGGGAAGAGGAACTCTGTACTATCTTTGCAATTTTTCTATAAATGAAAATATTCTAAATTTTTTTAAATGGCATATTTTTCTTTCTGTATAATCATCTGCACAGCCTCCTTGCACTGTAATATCTACTTTTATTGTCCTATATAACATTTACCAAGTTTTCATTCTAACTATGCTGAAGAATCAATTAATTTTTCAAAACATGTTGATAATCTGAGGAAAATAGGATATAGATTTGAGGTCTAGCTTGCTCTTCTCCCAAGCAGAAAAACGCCAAATCTTGCCAACCACCAAATCCATGGTAATTCCCCACAGAAATAGCAAGTCCACTTTAAAGATTTATTTACAAAGCAGAAACCCCATCCTCTCCTTCTAACTGCCTCCAGCTGCAGGGAATTACTAGAAAGGGCTTAATACCCTAACAATCTAATCAATTCCAAACTGAAAACTTCATTTTGCTTTTAAAAGATTAGCACTGCCCATTTAGACTTTCTGCCTACACAGATTTAAAATAGATATTGCATGGCCATGCCATTCAATTGATTACAAAATTAATCCACGTAAAGGGGAGAGAAAAATGAGTTTGAATGGACTTTTTGCTTTGTAAAGTAAATTCTAGCCGTAGGATAGAGACAAAAGCCTGAGAGATTTGGAAACGTATTCAACAGGGCAGATAGAGGCACAATCTGAATATTCTGACCACAAGAAATAGGAACAGCCTCCTCCCAACACTACTTTCAGAACAGCGTTTTGCTTCTGGGAAGAAACTTCTTGGTATATCCAGTGCTGTCCTAGCCCTACCTCAGAAATAGCAATTTCGTGTGGAAGTGCAATAGTAAATTGACTTTCTGTAAGGATTTTATGGTCAGTGTCAAGTCACTGACTGTCTTCTGTGGTTCTGAGGCTTCTCTGCTGAAGGAGATGTGGGAACAAGCTCGTCAAGCAGGTGGGCTGGGATGGCAGGGAAATTGACCCGTCGCTGCCTGACACAGACCGCCCAGCTTAACTGTGCACGAGGGAGCCTTTGAGATCCTCTCACAAGTCGCACTACAGGGATTCAACTGCCAGAGAGAAAATGCCTTTTAAAAGGACAGCTGTCTGAATTTTTAAGAATTCTGAAAAGAGGTGAAAGTTCAAGAGCTCCTGGTTTTCTTTTCTTCTGTACTCGTTTCCCTCTGTGTGCTGTTTATGTAAAGCTGCTGTAAACCAGGCTTTTGGGTTTGTCTTTTGTCCACAGTCAGTATCTTGAGAGGCTAAAATCATGAGGAGAGTCAGGAGTACTGTATCTTAGGCCAAGTTTTTGCATTTTATAGTCCAGCTCCAGTGCTTCTCAAATTTTAATGTGCCTGGGAACTTCTTAAAATGCAGATTCCAATTTAATACGTTTGGGTTGGGCCCTGAGAGTCTTCATTTTTAACGAATTCCCAGATGATGCTAATGTTGATGGTTTGCAAATCATGCTTCGAGTGGCAAGGGTCTAACTAATGTATTTTTAGGCACTATACAACTATACAGAGTTTCAATGCCCAAGTCTTGGGAATGTCAGAAAGGCATCCCTCATGCACAACGACAGAGGTTTCTTAATGTCAACCTCTTTTCTTCTCCTGGTTCATCGATTTCTTAAAAAAATCCTTCTCTTGTCCTTCCACTTACTTTATCCATAGCAATTAACATACACCCTAGCTTCTTTTATCATTTTTATTTCCTTTGAATGAATATATATGTTCAGACAGGTTACCATATGAATTTCACCTTTTTCCAACAGCCCTCTCCAGACTTATTCAAAAGCTAAATTTCTTTCCTCTCTCTCCACCATCATCCTTAGCATAAATTTAGTAGATTATTGTGTTAAAATTGCATTTATCTTCTACCTTATATTAGGTTTATATTAAAAGCCTTCTGCTATTAGCCTAACACTGGAAGGTGTCAGTCCTAAATTTTTCTTCTCCCAATTACTAATGATGGCTATGAGAGCAACACTGATGTGGTAAGTAACTGAGGACTAAACACAAACACACACATGCATTCTAGAAAGCACATAGGTGACTAGGTTAGTTTTTGTTTGTTTGTTTTGTTTTGTTTCAAATTAAAAAATTAAGTCAATGGGAGTTGTGAATGTATAGGAATACAAAGTGGGTATGATAAGAGACACTTAAATTTCACCCTGAAGATATGGGTAATTTCCATAAAATTATACCAAGAACTGTTTGAATTATATTTGCCATATTATTTTACTCTTGGAAATGAGAATAAGGAAGTAAAGTGAAGGATAAGTAAATATCCTAGTCTTCATGGCTTTATGGTGTGAAAGATTTGATGTAATGTAGAGAACATCTACTTCTATGTTCTGTATAACGACATAATCTTGCTCACAGGATAGGAAGACAGAATGAGAAAACCTCACTAGTTTGTGAATTCTGCTTTAATTCATCTCCTTCTTATGAACAAAAAAAGAAAATAGCCAAACATGGCAATTTTGATCTTATTTTCATTGTTACCAGTGATTTTTTCACTAGGGATGTTGTTCAATTAATGAAAAGATTCCACCTATAGCTTGGATTGCATAACACCTCCTTGTCCTGCGTTTGAATGAAAGCAGATGAATAAATCACTGTGCAGTGGTGCCTCTTTTTTCCATTGGAAAATTGGTCTGAAAACACAAGGTCAATACGTCACATTAACTTTATAACTAATGTTCACTATTTAGCCAGCTAACTGTAACTGGGAGTGTTTATTGTTGTCGTATTGTTTTGTTTCTGTAATTATATATTGCAACTGTTTAGTGTAGAGTTCTGAGGATGAGAGCTCAGACTGCTTGCTGATGGAATCTACATAGGACCTCAAAGTTGCTTTGATTGGCTAATACAATATTTTAGAGGTAAAAAGACAGTAATTTGGATGCCATGGGAAGGGGCTTGCACCTTAGTTCAAGGAGTTTTTTTCTCCTGTTTCACTTCCTCACATTCTCACCTTTCCTCTCCTCCATCCAATTCACTTGTGTATACTCCCTGACTTGCGTTTAAGGCATCTGAATTTACATCCCTGTTCTAGATTTGGTCTCAGTAAAGACTTGGAGTCAATACCAGTGTATCTGCTGGATGGCATTTGCTATCCTAGCACAATGCATACTAGTGCTTTTAGTTTTAATTACCTTTCAGCATTCATCTGTCTATTCTGTTATTTAAACAGTTCACTTACAGCCATGGTAGCTTTTCAGTGGTAAACAGAATACCTGATACAAAATCTGATCATTCAGTTGTTCTTTTCCTTGTTAATCTAAAGTGAAAACACACTCTTAGGTAAAAATCCTCTTTGTATACTTAAAAGATGGGGAAAAATAAACCTCTGAAATACTCTAAAATAGTAAGGATTTGTTTAGCTCATCTTTCCTTTTATCCACATATGTATAAATTAGCCAAGATACACTTTGGGCTAGCAGGTTCCACTTTATTTTGACAGTTAGTCAAATAATAGTATAATGTTTTTTCCAATGTATACTCATTGAAATGAGACTATTTCTTTCTAAAAAGAAGCTGCATCAGACTGATCTTCATAAATGTAGAGAGAAAGACAGTATAAAGGATTCCTCAAAGGTCTTCTGAATTTTTAGGATAATTATTACATGTATTGATCATATTTTAAATAGACAAATGAATTTTGGACGGTCATCAATCATTAGTAAATTATCTATATGGTGGTAATATCTGCATCAGATTTTACTTTCAAGTTAACCAACACATTCACTCAACAAATATCTATTATCTGCTCTGTAAAATGCAGGTACTAGATTCTATTCAGCAGTCATCTCCTTTGCTATGGAATCATTCTTGTTTTGTAGGTTTTTCTTGTATGTAATTTTGAAAGTTACATGGCATTCAGGCAATAGAAAACAGTACAACATATTGAAAGGCATATGAGAGAGAGAGGATGGATGGGAGGGAGAGAGGGAGGGACAGAGGGAGGACAGAAGACACTTATTTTAGGAAAGTACACTACCTGCGTTTTGGCCAATTTTTAAAAAAGTTTTAAAAGTTTTTAAACTTTATTTTGTATTACGTTGACCTTTTAAAATTAGACAAATACAATCTTCTCTTTTGTCTACATTTCTTATTCATTTCCCTAACAACCACAATTTTATGATTTATGATGATCCTTCATGGTATGATAAATTTATGGCTTGGTACATATTGCAAAAACTCAAATCTGAATAGTACCTTTTTTTTTCCTGTAAATCCTTGCACAATAAACAAATTGCTTAGGAGAGGAAGAATGAAAAATAACCACATTTTCTTGTGAAAGGTCAGGTAACGTATTGCAAATCTGGTGAAACAATAGCTTTTGAAATTTAGGAGTCAGGCTTATATACGTATGTTTTTTTGTTTTTGTTTTTTTTTTTAAAGGAGGGCTCAGACTAGCCTCAGGCCTCACTCTGGCCTTTTAAAATATGGTTAACTCATATCAATCATATAATTTGAATTTGTATCTTTAACAGCTAACTTATCTAATCCTTATTAGAAAAAAAGCTACCTGTAAACTTTTCATTAACTGCCACCAGGACTGTCTCTATAGTTTGTGCATCCACTGCAAATGCAAATGTGGGCCCCTTGTTCAAATATTCTTAAGAATTTCAAGATGGCAGCAGCAGAGAATTAAGTCCAGGATAGAGACTTTCTAAGCGTGGGGTGCTCTGTCCGCATAGGTCACACACCCATAAAGCCTGTCACTAGTAAACGTTTAAGCGTAGGATAACAATGGAAAAGTGCTCTGGAAAAACTTGGTATTTTGGGTTGTGTGTGTGTGTGTGTGCGTGTGTTTAACATTTTCTTTTGAGATCATTCATATGCAGTTTCAGGAACTAATACAGAGAGCTCTTCTGTACCCTTTACCCAGATTCTCCCAATGAACACATTTTGAAAAACTAGAGTGCAGTATCACAACCAGGATATTGACATTGATACAGAGAACTTCGCCACCACAGGGATCGTTCATTTTGCTTTTTAGTAACCACACACACTTCTGTCCTGGCAACCACTTATCTGTTCTCCATTTCTATAACTTGGTCAACGTTTCAAGGATGATGTTTCAGTGGAATCATACAGTATGTAACCTTTTGGGATTGGCTGTTTTTATTAAGCATAATCCGCACTGTTGTGTAGCACTCCAAAGTATGGATGCACCACAGTTTGTTTAGCCAGTCACCAGATGAAGAACATCTAGGTTGTCTCCAGTTTCGGGCTATCATGAATAAAGCTGCTATGAATATTCCTGCGCACACTTCTGCCTGAAAATGTCTTTACTTCTCTGGAATAAAGACCTAGAAGAATAATTGCTGGGTTACACAATAGTTATTATGTTTACCTAAGAAACCTACAAACTCATCCTAAGTGGCTCTCCTTTCTTAAATTCTCACTGACTGTATGAGTGATTCAGTTTCTCTGCATCTTTACCAGCACATTATGTTTATTTTATTTTATTATTTTTAATATTAGTCATTCACATAGTTGTATAGTGGCTTTACTTTGCACTTCTCTAATGGCTGATGTTATTGAACATATTTTCATGAGCTTATGTTATCATATGTATACATACTTCACTGAAGTTTTCTCTTTTTTTTTTTTTTTTTTGCTCATTTTCCAGTTGGATTGGTTGCACTGTGAAAGTTGAGTTTCCAGCATTCTCTGTATTTTCTGCATAGCGGCCCATTGTTGGATATGTGATTTGCAAATATTTTCTTCCTATCTGTAGCTCTTTCAATACTTCTGACAGGGACCATTGCAAAGAAAAGAGTTTTAATTTATCATTTTTTCTTTTGTGGATCATGTTTTTGGTGTCACGTCTAAGAATTCTTTGCTTAGTTCTAGATTCTGAAGATTTTTTTCCTGTAAGTTTTCTAAAAGTTTTATAATTTTACATTTACGTCCATTATCTATTTTGAGTTAATTTTTTTAAAAGACATGAGACATAGGTAGAGATTTTATTTTCCCCTATGAATGTTCTATTTCTCTGGCACTGTTTGTTAAAAAGATTGTCTTTTCTCTTTTGAATTGCTTTTGCACCTATGTATGAGATCAGTTGCATGTGTTAGGATGAGTCAAACTCAGAGTTTTTTATTCTGTTCCATTGATCTATGTGTCTGTTTTTCTGTCAATACCAAGTCATCTTGATTACTTGAATATGTCTTGAAATTAGGTAGACTGATACCTCCCACTTTATTCTTCTTTTGAAAATTGTTTTGTTTATTTGCCTTTCCATATAAATTTTAAAATAATGTTTTAAATCTACAAAAATATTGCTGGGATTTTAATAGAAATTGTGTTAACTTATATATTATTTGGGGGAAAGTTGACTTCTTTACCATATTGAATCTTCAAATCCATTAAAACAGTATGTCCCTCCATTTATTTAGATTGTCTTTGATTACTTTCATCAGCATTATATAGTTTTAACATAGAAGTCCTATACATGTTTTCCTATATTTACACCTAAATATTTCATTTTTAACAACTGTAAATGGTATTGTACTTTTACGTTTGGTGTCCATGTGTTCCTTGCTTATGTACAGAGATAGAGTTGAGGGTATTTTTTTTTTAGGTCTTCAACAAGTTGAGGAAAGTTCTATTTCTGTGTTTCTGAGGGTTTTTAAAAATTTTTATTTTATATTGGAGTATAGTTGATTTACAATGTTGTGTTAGTTTTAGGTGCATAGCAAAGTGATTCAGTTATACATATATATATCTCTATTCCTTCAGCTTCTTTTCCCATTTAGTTTATTACAGAATATTTAATAGAGTTCCCTGTGCTATACAGTAGGTCCTTGTTGATTATCTATTTTATATATAGTAGTGTGTGTATGTTAGCGCCGAAGTCTTAATGTGAATGGTGTATTTTGTCAAATGTTTTTTCTACATTAATGCAATTATATGATTTTTCTTCTTTGGCTTATTGATATAGTAGCTTACATTGTTTCGTTTTTGAATATTAAACTGGCCATGTATCCCTGGAATAACCCCACTTGGTCAGAGTGTATAATTCTTTTTTATACATCACTGAACACTGTTTGCTAGTATTCTGTTTGAGGAATTTTGCATGGGGAATGGGGACTGTTTCCTATTCTTATATCTACTTACATCATATTTGAAACAAATTTCTTATAAAGAGCATATAGTTAGATCATGTTTTAAAATCCACTCTGCTAATCTCTGTATTTTATTTGGTGTGTTGCCATTTACATTTGATGTAGTTATTGATATGTTAGGGCTTATGTCTGCCATTTAGTTTTTTATTGTCTATTTTTTTCTCCATGTTTTATTTCTCAATTGTATTTCATTTCTTCCTATTGGTTAATTGAAAAATTTTTAGACTTCCATTTTGATTTATCTATAGTGTTTTTGAATGTTTTTATAATATAGATATTTTAGTTATAGCTCTGGTTTATTATTCATATATAACTTATCACAGTCTACTGTTGTAATATTACCTGTTTGACTGAAGTACAGAAACCTCACCTGTTTTATGCCCCTTTACTTTCTCATATTTATAAATACTTGTCTCAAATACTTTCTTTCATACATTTAAAACCATGTCAGACAAAGTTATAATATTTTTCTTCAATGATGAACATAGTTTAGAAAACTCAGAGGAGAAAGGAATCCTATTGTATTTATAATAATTTTGCTTACCATATTCATTTTTATTCACTGATGTCCCAAGTTTACTCATTTTATCCTTCTGTTTTTGTTTAGAGAGAAACTTCTTTTAGCCCTTCTTTTGATGTAGTTCTGCTGGTGACAAAATAATTTTCCTTTTGTTTAAGTATATCTTGATTTCCCATCCAGTCATGAAGGATATTTTCACTTGGTGTAGGATCCTTGATTGAAAGGACTTTTCTTTCAGTTCTCTAAATTGTGCCACTTCTTTCTGCCTCCCATGAATTCTAAATAAGAAATCTACTGTCATTTGTATTTTTTTTTCCCCTAAAGGAAGATATTTTTCTCTGTATACTTTCAAGATTCTTTTTCCTTATGTTTAGTTTTCAGTAACTTAAGTATTATGTCTCATGGCACGGATTTTTGGGGGTTCACTCAGTGTTTATATGTATGTGTATAAAACATTATAAAGTGTATTATTAGAAAAGTTGGGGGAATATTTACATGTCCATTTCTAAGAACTAATTACCTAGCCCACTGAGAATTGCCATATAGCATGTGTACAAAAAGCTTATACAAATCAATAAAAAAAAAGTCTAGATGCAGGTCTACTTAATGGGAAAAGGGATTATTTATGGCATAGGCCATAAATAAAAGAAAAACAAGTGGCAAAGTAACCATATATTAAATAGTTTATCATAGCTGGATTATGGATTTTTTTCCTATTAAATTGGGAAAATTCCAGAAGAAAGAGGACAGAAAGAAAATGATACTGCCTAGTTTAATGCAGGGTATACCTTCAAATTTGTAAATTCGAAAATAAAATCATTCTGAATAATATCACACTTTCTTAACATATTGTGGAAAATAATACAAAATATCTACATTAAAATGTATTAAGTTCATCAGTACCATTTTTTTTAGATTCTATATATGTGTGTTAGCATACAGGATTTGTTTTTCTCTTTCTGATTTACTTCACTCTGTATGACAGACTCTAGGCCCACCCACCTCATTACAAATAACTCAGTTTCGTTCCTTTTTATGGCTGAGTAATATTCCATTGTATATATGTGCCACATCTTGTTTATCCATTCATCTGTTGATGGACATTTAGGTTGCTTCCATCTCCTGGCTATTGTAAGTAGTGCTGCAATGAACATATGTGGAACCTAGAAAAATGGTACAGATGAACCTAGTGGCAGGGCAGGAATAAAGATGCAGATGTAGAGAATGGACTTGAGGACATGGGGGTGGGAAAAGGGGAAGCTGGGCTGAAATGAGAGAGTAGCATTGACATATATACACTACCGAATGTAAAATGGTTGGCTAGTGGGAAGCTGCTGCATAGCACAGGGAGATCAGCTCAATGTTTTGTGACCACCTAGAGGGGTGGGAGAGGGAGGGTGGGAGGGAGATACAAGAGGGAGGAGATATGGGGATATAGGTATGTGTATAGCTGATTCACTTTGTTATACAGCAGAAACTAACACACCATTGTAAAGCAATTATACTCCAATAAAGATGTTAAAATAAAAAATAAATTAAAAAAATAAAAGTAATAGGGAAGTTTTGTGATGAGAAGAGAGAGGTGCTAGAAAACTCACCTCAACTGAGTCAGTCTCCCTAAGAGCTAGAGGTGGGATAGGGAGGGTGGGAGGAGATATGGGGATATATGTATATGTATAGCTGATTCACTTTGTTGTACAGCAGAAAGTAACACAACATTGTAAAGCAATTATACTCCAATAAAGGTATTAAAAAATGTATTAAGGATCATAGAACTTCAAAGCTTCTGTGCTGAGTGGATTATAAATGGATTTAATGTAATTGCCACTTAGCTCTGGCTCTTTAGTGAGTAAAAAGTAATAGCTACCATTCTTTATCAGGATTAGTCTTGAATGATGCAAGTTTTGAATTAGGGGAGTCTTTTAGAAAGTCCTCTTTCACACACATAGCACATACACACATCAACTCTGTTATAATATGACAAAAGTGTTTCTAAAAATTACCACACTATGCAAAGTCATGAAATAAAAAATAAAGAGCCTATAGGATAAATGGAGTTGGAACATAATGCTTTAAAAACTTTGTCAGTGACATAACATACACACAAAAGAAATAGGAAAACAATTAAAAATGTTAGCACATTTTTATGTATGTTAAATGGTTAAGAAATACATAATTACAAGAATAAATATATACTTTACCCTTAAAAAGACCTGAAGTTCCCTGTGGAAGTGGGTGTTGAAAGTGTTTCAGCTTTTGAGGGACTATGAAATGGTGGGAAACGGTTTATCTGAAATGAGACAAAAAGTCATAACACAGACTATAAATGGGTTAGCTATTGATAGTAACACGTGCTGAACTGAGGTATCTGCAAGTGTTTGGGTGTATGCATGTTTACATTGTGTATATGTGTATATTCCTACAGGGCTTAGTTCAACCAGGTGCTGTTTTGTGCCTCCACCTAGTGTTTCTCAAAGACGAAGTAACACAAAAGCAGATGTGAAATTTGTGTAATGCTTAAACTGTCCTTTAATATATCAATAGTATTGGAACAAATTCACTTCTTCCAAACAAGCATTTTAGCAGAACTGCCTACACCTTCTTTATAATCAGGATACATTTGTTTACAGGTGCTTAAGTTGGCTGAGACTTTGTGTAGTGTAGTTTAGTACAATTCCTTTTAATATGGTGTAAACCTTGTAAAATCTGTATGCCATTTGATCCAACATATCAACTTTTGGGACTTTAGTAAGGAAGTTAAAATCATTTCATTTCAAAAACATTTAGTGTGAGGATAAATTTAAATACACGTAAGTTAAACCCTACTTTAATGTATAAATATAGGTATTTGGTTTAATAAATTATGGTATATACATATAATCTACTTCCATGAAAATATTAAAATAGCTTTGCAAAACTTATCTTTTGATATGAAAAATATTTATGGCATACAAGAGAGAGGAAAGAGAAGATATTAAAATAATACATATGGTGAAAGAGTGTCAAGGATAGTCATTTTTTTTTCAGGGTAATGCATTATCACCATGTCCCCTTTTGATAATGTATTATACTAATCAATCAGTAAATTGTTGCCTCTGGGTGGATGGGATTATAGTTTTCACTTAAGTATTTTTGTTCCTTTTGTTTCTAAATATTTACTGTTATTTTATTCTTGTAATACATATACAGTTAGCATTATAATAAAAACATACTTTTTGCAAATTATAGTGTGATTTTCAGAACAATCTGATGATATATTTTTATTAAGTGATTTACCCGTGGCCCAAAATTTTAATAGGTACACTGCCTTTATTAGACCCAGGCCTTATGTCTTGGGCCACTGGCAGACATTCTAATTGATCCCTGATTCACAATTTTTATCAACACACTCTTGGTGTAACTGCCCCTGAGCAATTAGAACTGGCACATGAGATGACATCTGTTGGCTTCCTCTCTAATTCACCACACTTGTCAAGATGACCAGTATGAGGTATTCCCACTTGAACACCCACTGTCACTATCAATCGTGAGAAATTTAGTATGGCTATTTTTAGAGCTGACCAAAATGAACTACACTCACTGTATTGTCATATGTGTATTTTTGAAACAGATATGTGTCCTACGGCAACATCAATAAATGATCTATTTTTTTCCAGCATATAATGCTATCTTTCTTCTAATGTATCCTCAGAGGATTCATTTTTAGATCTCACTCTTGGACAGAATATTGCCACGCTCTCCTTCACTGGTGACATTGAAATAAAACTGCTGTGAGCCAAGGACTAGAGAAATAAATACAGTATTTTTTTAAAGAAGCTAATTTGATAGCAATTGAGGGGGAAACAATACTGTGCCAATGTCAAAAACAGCGCTTCCTCAAATCCTATCCTTTTTGCAGTGCAGAACAACCTTCCCGAGTTATACTTCTCTCAAGTCCTGAAGCCAAACTTAAAAAGTTTAATCCCACATGAATGAGGAATGAAATCCTTCATAAAGCTAGCTCCTGGACAAAAAGCTCTACTTAAAAAAAGAAAGAAAGAAAGAATAAAAAAAGCTGACAGCAAATAGGATGGTAAGTCAACAGAATTCTAGCACTGTAACCTTACCACCTAGCACACAAAGATTCTGGGCAGCCGAGCATCAAGCTATGTTGAGAAAAAACATGAGTCTCTGGTGCTTACAAATTCAATTCCATTAAACAAGTATTTATTGAGTGTCTTCCATGGGCTCAGCAATGTTTTAGACACCATGGAAAAAACAAAGGAAGTATAAGACAGTTACTACCCTGAAGGAGTTTGAAATCTTGTTGAAGAGCTTCCTCTGGAAAACAGTTTGCTGCTGAATGAGTCAGAAATACACGATTCAAAACACCCTGTGGACAGAAAACCTATTCACATGTCATCGAGATGTCATTTTAATGGAAGTTCAATCACCTCATTTTTAATTTACCAAAGGAATCAACCCAGAGCATACAAACGTCTTTAGCCTTGTCCACATTTCAAGTAGATCATTGTAAGCAAACAAACTCACTTCCAGACCCAGAATGCTGCTGATGAACTGTGTTGGAGCTGCCTGAATTTGCTCCTTGACCTTGTCTGGCAAGTAGGATAGTCATTTTTTTCCCAGTAATGTATTATCACCGTGTCCCATTTTGATGATGTATTATACTTACACATCATTGAAGAGGCAATTTGCTTTGATGATGTACCGACATGCAATAGATCACAATTCTGAAGGAGCGAGAGAAGGAGCGCCCTGGAGCTCTATAATTCAAGTAGCGATGGCATCTGTAGAAGAACAGGGAGACGATTAATTTAAATTATCTGGACAGGCACTGGGCTGACAGAAAGACTTTTGAACCTTTCCCAAATGTGAAATGTAAAAATAGTTGTGCTAAAAGTGCTATCACATGGTTATAAAAGCGCAGCATCAGAGATCCTGTGTTTATGGAACTTTTCAATATCTTGACTACATTCGTGGAGGCACAGACCCACACAGGTAACAAAAATGCATAGAACTTAATATGTACACACACACACACACACACACACACACACACACGTGAGTATAAGTCAAACTCAGGTAATCTGAATAAGATAAATGGATTGTATCTGTGTCAGTATCCTAGTGTGATATTACACTATAGTTTTACAAAATGTTAACATGGAGGGAACTGGGTAAAGTGTATACAGAATATGTTGTGCTATTTTTTACAAATGCACATTTGTACATTTGTACTTTTTTATAAATGCACACGATTGTACAATTCTCACTAACTTCAATGAAAATATTTCACATTAAGAATCTCAGTATTCTATAATAACACTCAATATTGGAATTTGTTATATTTTAAGAAAGTTTGCAGAAGTTAGGAGAAAATCATAAATGCTAATGTTTATAAATCATGAGCAACTTTATGTGATATCTAAACTGATTGTACATAAACTTAAGAAGCCTATAGTTTATTACAATTGGGGACAAGCTACTTAAAGTAAGGCCATAATTTCTAAAACACAGTGAGTTTAGGTTAAGAGTCAATGATCATCACTTTTTAATGAAGTAATTAATAAAAAGCAAATCTGCCGTTTACAGTAGCAAATAAAATTAAAGATCTGGTGATGTTTAAAGTGGAATAAAGACAACTTGACAATGAAGTGAAGGGGAAATAATGAGGTGAATATTAAAGGATTATTATATAAATGACAGAGAAGACTTTGGTATCATCTCAAGTAAAAGAATTAGACCCAATGATGGAAATGCAAAGGAGGTAGTCAAATGAAGGTATATTTCAAAATGGAAAAGACTTCCTCAGAAGATTTGAGGAGATATTTCTAGAGGTGCTTCAAACATTCTGTAGGTCTTACACTTCCTTATAAATCTGAAATTCTGTGACTCAATCATAGGCAAAGTTACACTGAAGAAACAAATATTTGACAAGAATGTAGATAACACAATTTACAAAAACTGATGATGATTAGTAAAGAGTTGCCAGGGATAGCTGGAGCATATTCTTAACTGTTGAATTTGAAGTCAAATACCACAGCCAAGATCTTGGTATCTCTTTCAAGAAATCAAAATGCACCAGGATGAGTCTTCAGTTAGGTTCAGTTTTGCAAGTCTGATATTTCTGGGATAATGAATATATTAGCTTTTCTAAATAGAGAATTAGCATGAATTGTAGGAGAGATGGCTGAAGCAACATTCCTTTGTTCTAAAGAAAATAGTTCTAGAGCTTATTGGAACATACCAGCTAAAGTAGTCTTAATTTATTGCTACTTAATTCAATCCCCCCTTAAACTCTCCCTTTCTTTTAGTTTTTAAAATTTGGAAATGTATTCATCCCTAATTGTGATTTCCTACTCTCCTCTCTGACATGCATGATAAATGCCAAGCCCATGAGAACTCATCCTGTTGAGAATGAAGTTAAAAGGCATGTTTGTCTTAGACCTGCGATATAATATACAACAGATTTCCAAGAGGGCCTATTCTCTTTTTTTATCTCAGTGTGATTTTCTTAAGAGAAAAATTTAAAGCCCTTTTATATACCATTAGTTTGTTTTCTGGAGATAAAGACATAGCAAATATAGAGATTTAAAAAAAGAAAACTTTCTTATTTTGCTAGCCAAAAGTGTTTTTTTTAAACAATATCACAATAAAAGTCCAGTGGCGGTAACATTTATTCCATTCTTAAGATGCTCATCAATTCAAAGAACAAATGTCCCTATTTGTTTGTTTCGGTAGTTTAGCATAACCAAATACAGCAGTATTTTAATAAAGCTGAAGGGGATTGAACATCCCTTTGCTATTACTTCAAAATTAATTAATACTAGCACTGACGCTCCTAATTTTTTTATGCACTGAGGATAATTTTTCAATTAAAAACTGGTCTATGACTAATACAGAAAATAAGTCAAATAATAATTATATACTCCCCAAAAGAAGCAGAAATTAGGATACAAGTATACATTTGATTATAGATTTACCATTTTTTAATAATGTTCCCTACAGATAAAAATGCTAAGTTGCAAAAGACTTAAATTATGACATGAATTCACACATATGTTTTGTCATTGACATCTGGATTAATTTGCAAATTTATTTTGAAATTAATCATACCTCAGTAGTTCCAGGACATTGATAAATTTGGAATCTAAGAAAATCCTGAAGATTTTATCTCTTTGGAAAAATTAAAACTGGATAGCACTCAAAGATGCATATTATACAAATAAAGCAATAGACTTTTTAGTACATGTTTTGGGTTGGAAATTAAGCCTGAGTTCATTAACAATAGGTTGGTACCTACTTGGATTTAGTTTATCTTGAGTAATCACTTAGGAGTCAGGCCAGTCAGGTCATTTTTTGTTTGTTTGTTTGTTTGTTTTTGGTAGCATTGCAAGCTAAGAGAACTAGATATTGAAATTCAAAGTCTCTTAAAAAATGGAATACTCTATGTAGAAATAATAGAATCACAAGTACATAGATTATTCACATCAGTTTTTTTTTAAGATTTTTCTCTTTTTAAAATTAATTAATTATTTTATTTTTGGCTGTGTTGGGTCTCCGTTGCTGCGCGTGGGCTTTCTCTAGTTGCAGGAGTGGGGGCTACTATTCATTGCGGTACACAGGCTTCTCACTGTGGTGGCTTCTCGTTGCAGAGCATGGGCTCTAGGTGCACAGGCTCAATAATTGTGGCACACGGGCTTAGTTGCTCCGTGGCATGTGGGAACTTCCTGGACCAGGGCTCGAACCCATGTCTCCTGCACTGGCAGGTGGATTCTTAACCACTGTGCCACCAGGGAAGTCCAATTCACATCAGTTTTAAGCATGACGATTTTAAAGGGATAAAGACAAAATGGAAAATATTTTGTAGTGATAAGCAATATGATGAGAGAGGATTCAGAGCCATGACATGTTACTGACCTCTGAACGAACTCAGTGTTTACCCTCTATACAGATGACTCTGGATTTAGGTCAGTATTGCATGTAGCAGTGAAGAATGTAACTGGGCCTAATGGTGGAAGTTTCCACAAGGAGCTTTCAGTTCTATATGAAAATGGGGACATTACACAGAGATGTTATGGACTTCCCTAAAACTTTTGTGAGTCTCTAAGTTTTTCTGTTTCTTTTAGTTAGAGGTGTTAAAAAATAACAATTCGCAGGGAAAGCGTAATTCTTAATATTCATGAATCTGAATAAGGATAAAATGGAATAATACCATTTTATTATTGTATATTAAGGACTAGTTATATATCAAGACAGTCTAGTATCAAAATACAACTTGGCCCTATGTAAACCTATTTCTTTTTTTTTTTTTTAATTTATTTATTTATTTATTTTTGGCTGTGTTGGGTCTTCATGTCTGTGCAAGGGCTTTCTCTAGTTGCGGCGAGCGGGGGCCACTCTTCATCGCGGTGCGCAGGCCTCTCACTGTCGCGGCCTCTCCCGCTGCGGAGCACAGGCTCCAGATGCGCAGGCTCAGTAGTTGTGGCTCACAGGCCTAGTTGCTCCGCGGCATGTGGGACCTTCCCGGGCCAGGGATCGAACCCATGTCCCCTGCATTGGCAGGCGGATTCTCAACCACCGCGCCACCAGGGAAGCCCAAACCTATTTCTTTAGATACATATTTTCACAACTTTCAACTAGCATATCTGAACACATAAGTATCTGATGAAGTTTCATAATGGATTCAATGCAGTATATCACATATTCAAGCATAGTGATGGGTTGTACAAGGATTCTTTCTGTTATTAATATTAATAATAAATGCAATTTTTATTAACTAATGATAACGTAGTATGTGCTATTCTAAACACTTTGAGTCAATAATTCATTGAATCATTAGAATCAAAGCATTAAAGGGTTAAGTATTTATTTAAGGTCACCCATAAATCGTAGAATGAGAAATGAAGCTTCAGTTTATCTGAAACACATAGGACACTTTTTCATAATTTAATCACTTTAATTAAGCTTATGGGATTATTTTTCATTTATACCAGTCCAATAATTACCTCAATATCTTCTTTGTTCTATAGAGATGAAATATGAAAAAATTAGCTCAGGGATATATATATTATAAATATAATATACATATTATATAACATTATAAGTTATATAATATTTTCTAGTATAGATATATAGTTTTGCTCAGGGATGGATATATATATGTCATATATATGGCATAATTAGTGTAAAAGATATCTAGAACAGAAAGACTATGAATAAAACTACTTGTTTTTATACTTCATATAATAAAGACAGTAATTGCTGGAGAATAATTTTAATCAAGTATTATTTTAAAGTTTGGGACATACGTATTTATTTTGTTGGCTACTGTATTCTTTCATGCTTCAATGAGGCATATTTGAGTCACAGGTATTTTTGGCAAGGTCTGTGATGTTTCAACCAGCATGATGAATGAGGCCTTTGAAGACAGGAGGCAACAGCCTCTGACTTTGGCCCCAGGAAACTGTATGAGCCCTGACATTGTCTGTCTTCAGTAGGAAGCAAGTTTATCCTTGAGTCCTTTGACCCAGATAAGTTTATTTGCTTGCCTTTCTTGGCTCCCTAGTGGTTTATCTGGGCAGCAAACTCAGTCCCTTTCACTCAAAAAATAAAAGATCACACATGATTTGGCAAGTTTGTTATAGTTTCATAAATGGGCTGGGTGATCCAGGTAATGTCATTTCTTTTGCCTGTATCTCTACACATAAAATGGAAGGAGATTATTGGGATCACTATCCAGGTAATTCAGGCGAAAGGTTTTATTTACAAAAATTAGGACTCTGTGTGAGTTAGCAGGATGTATTTAAATCAATGATTAACATTGGTCAGCAGATCATTTAACTGAGTTGCACAATCATAATATTCATTTTGGAGGGGTTCCTCACTTTATAGATGAAACTAGCTAAAGTTTAACACAAAATGCAGAGTAATGTACTGAATGTGATGAAGAGTTATTCACTAGCTAACAAAAATGTTGCAGAGGGTTATTAGAAAAATTACAGTTTTCTGCAATGAGGAATAGAGACAGCCAAGAAACTGAAATATGTACAGCTCAGGAGGCAGCTGATCAGTAGTAGGACAAAAGCCTGTCTATGTGATTTCCCCTGGATTGGAATTCCCTAGGAACAATAGCTTAGAGATGTGCAGTCCATGGAGACAAAATGCATATGTTTGTTCCACCCTTTCAAACTTCTTCTGCCTGAGGTTAATAATAAATACTATAATTAAAGCAGTTTGTGAAGTATGAACCTAAAGAGGTGAAAACAGGAATTGCACAGGTGGAGAAATGCCCATAAAGTTGTACTCCAAGTATGTGTGGCATGACAGCTCAATGTATTGAATCTTAGCATCTGAGTACCTTCACACTTGCTGAAACACTCCAGACAAACTAAATGAGGATGATTCCAGGTTTTGCTGAAAATGTATGACTTTTCATAAAGAATAAGTTTCAGGTTCTTATTCTATAATTTAAAAGTGGCTCAAAAACTGAGGTATCCCCCACTACCACAAATAAATTTTCATCAAGTTTTGATGTTTGCATCTTGTCTTTAACTCTTTATCAAGACCACCTAGAAAAAAACACCATCTGGTCAAAAACATAAAGTTTATTCTTTCTTAAGCTTTCCATGTCTGAATCTATGTTTTGAACCCTAAAACTTCCTATTTTATAAACAGTTATAATAGATATGCTGCATCTACTCTGATATGACCAGCATTATATCTGAGTAGCATATATATATTATAGCATAATATATAATGCTATAAAATGAAAGCATTATTTGTGTGTCTGCCTACTTTTAGACCAAGTATTTTCATCAAGAGTTAATATGCTTTGGTGCCAAGGAAATTCAATGAATAAAAGAAAGAAAATATTTAATAAATGATTTTGATACAACTGGATAGCTGTATTGGAAAAATGATGAACCTTGACTCTTAACTCACTTCATAGACATAAATGAATCTGGGATGAATCATAGATGTCAATATAAAAATTTGAGCCATAAACCTTCTAAAAGAAAACATAAGAGAATAGTTTAGTGACATTGAGGGAAGCAATCATTTTGTTTGATGCAAAAACAATAACCATAAAAGAAAATAATATATATTGAGTTTACTAAAATTCAAAATTATATGTCATCAAAAGACAATATTAAGAAAATGAATAGGTAAGTCGTAGATTGGAAGATATCTATAACACATCTATCTGACAGAGAACTTGCATCAAAAATATATGAAAACACCTGCTAATCAACAACAAAAGGGAAAACAATTCAATAGAATGATGAGCAAAAGCCTTGAAAAACTACTTCACAGAGAAAGATACACAAGTGACCAAAAAGCATATGAAAATGTGTTCAACATCATTGTATCATCAGGCAAATGCAAATTAAAATGACAGTTCTAAACCATTTCACACTCACTAGAATGACAAAAATTAAAAAGATTGGAAACCCCAGAAGTTGGCAAGGATGCAGATTGTATTAGTTTCCTATTGCTGCTGTAACAAATTGCCACACGCTTAGTGGCTTAAAGCAACACAACCTTTTAAACTATAGGTTCTGGCAGTCAAAACTCCCAGAATCGAGGTGCTGGAAAGGTCATATTCCTTCTGGAAGTTCTACAAGGGAATGTATTACCTTGCCTTTTCCAGCTTCTGGACACCACTTGCTTTCCTTGGTTCATAGCCTCGTCCTCCATTTTCAGAGCCAGCACTGTGGCATCTGTTTTTTCTGCCTTCATCATCATATTTCCTTCTATGACTCTGACTCTCCTGCCTCCCTATAATAAGAACCCTATGATCACCCTTGATCCACTGAATAATCTAGGATAATCTTTCTCTTTCAAGATCCTTAAATTAATCACATTTTCGAAGTCCCTTTTGGTGTGTAAGGTAATATATTATCAGGTTTGGGGGAGTAGGACATTTGGGTGTCCTATTATCTTGCCTACCACACAGAGCAACATGAATTCTCAAAAATGCTGTTGGTGACATACAGTGGCACAACCTCACTGAAAAATATGTTGGCAATGTTTTATACATTTAAAGATAAGCATATATAGTTATACCTTATGACCTAGGAATTCCAGTCCAGGTTATTTACCCAAATAAAAATGAAATATATATACACAAAGAGGCTTACATAAGAATGCTTACAGCAGCCTAATAGCAGACAAAAACTGGAAATAACTCAAAATATTTATGAGAGATTATATAAATGCATTTTGGTATATTCCTACAATGGGATACTACTTAGCAATAAAAATGAGCAAACTAATGATACTTGCAACAACATGCATGGATTTTAAAAACATTATTTTGAGTGAAAGAAGACTACACACTGTGGATTTCATTTATAAGAATCCAAGAACAGGCAAAACAAATTGGTTCACTGGAAATCAGAAAGTGGTTGCCACTTTGAGGGTGGAAATTGAATAGAAAGACATATGAAGGAACTCTCTAGAGTGATGAAAATATTCTATGTCTTACTTAGGGTCTTGGTTACACTGGTATATACAATATCATAACTCATCAAAATGAACACATAGGATTTGTGCATTTTATTGAATGTAAATTATACAACCATAAAAACATGTTTTAAATGTTTAAAAATTCTTGTCTTGAAAAAATTTTGAGACCTTATGTTACATTTTTCTTCTACAGGTCTTAATTCTGCCTAAAGGTAGTACAAATTTCATTATATTGAATCTATGTAAAAGAACATAGCAACCACCAGCACAAAACTTTATTAATTGTTAACACACATGTATGAGTGGTCTTTTTCCCTCTCTTTATTTCTTCTCTCCCTTTTCCAGAACAATTGATTATCATCGCTAAAAGCAAGCAACTTTACCTATTAGTAAACTGGGAAATGTTCTTTTTTTTTCATTTTAATATACCACAGACAGCCCTATGGCAAAACATTTTTATTAAAATCATTCCTAAAAATATTTGGATTTTGAAATAAAATTTCTTTCATCCTTGATTGATGAGTTTATTTTATGTTAAATGAAGATATGCTATAGATGTAGAATCAATCCACCCTTATCTCTACTCTGTGTCTATATCTATCTATCTACGTGGAAAACATAGGTTATTATAAGCCCATATTTTTTGATTTTGCACTGAACTTTCTATTATTTCCTCTTAGAATGTCGCTTTGAATATTCTGTTTATTCATCAGAATTATTGATTCGGCCTAAACAAAGGAAAACATTATTAGGAATCACACTAACTGTTCCCTAGATCCTTGTTAAAAACACTCAGGCATACAAAGGGGTTTTGTTTCCCTTTAACCCACATGTGCTTTTTGCATTGAAATTCCACAGCATTTTGTTCACCAAGGCAGGCAGCTGACATATTCATGTTCATCACTTCAATAAAACCAAAACAAATACTGCATTTCTCCAAGAAATTCGTACTGTGAATACTGATAAAGTTAACAGGGATATGCAGGCTTTACCTGCAACCTCTATGTTAACTCAAATACTGTCAAAATAATAATGGCTTTTACTTGTTCTTCTCTACGTTATTCTAGCTAATGGCGCCTTCGTTTTTTTTTCTGAAATTATCCTTCAAAGTTGATTTTTGTGACATCTGTATAAGTCCACAGAGCTGCATTGCCTTCTAAATTGTATCCACTTGTTCCCAAGGATTTAATTAAGAATCTCAAAAATTGAGTAGTAAGATCAAAATATGCTTTGAAAGTTTTCAGTAAGGGGAAAGGTTTGCTTGATGAAGCTGCTTTAATTGTGAGTACAAGAAAGACTACTTAATTGATAATAAGACTGATCCTAATTTCATAATGCAAAAAGAGGATGGAAAAGGGAAGGTAGATAGTAAAAGAAACATCAGATATTTTATAATATTATAGTAGTCCAGAGATATAAAAATATGATGCATATTATCATACTGAGACCAAAACATACAGGTGTTTAAGAATTTAATTTTAAGTTCAATCCAAGCATTTTATAGCAAAGTGTCAGTAATTGTTCCTAAAATTATTATATATCATAGAAAAAATAATTAAAATGTGCTGTTGCAGAAAATAAGTGCAAAGTATTTATCAACTTGTACGTGTCCCTTCAATTTCCTCTGATCAGATAATGCTACTTTGGCTAACTGTTTAAAATTAACTAACGATTATTCAAATTTACCTGCTATTGAAAAGATTTCAGCTTGCCCCCCCACCACAAAATACCTGTTTGGGTAATACCATATGTATTATTAATAACACGTGTATGACTGATCCAGCTCAAGAATTAATTACAATTCAAGGCTAGATTTCCCAACTGGTACTAGTGAGGCCAAAGTCATGGTTTTCAATCTATTAAGTTTTGCTGTTTGCCTTTGGATTCTGTACTGTGAATTTAACCCCCCTCATTTTTAAGATCCCATTCATCAAAGACATTATCCATGCCATTATCATGATATTTCCCACTCTAGCCATCTTTTTAATGAGGGCCTTAACTGTCAGAGAAATAGGAAAGGAAAATCTGGGTAGATCAGTAAAACCCTACGCCACTGATGGAAAAAAGATAACAGAGACCATTTGTTACGATGGGTCCAAAATAGCATGTTCATCTATAGAGGACACTGCATGTTTAACAGTATATAGTATCAGCCATCATTATCCCTCAACTGCGAAACTGAAATAGTCTTCTATCTAGCCTACATCACTATAACTTTTCACCCTTCAAAACTATCTTCTCTGCAATGCATGTGTCCTGTACTAAACAAATATAAGAAGGCAACTGCCTTTAATAAAATTAAAAAAAAAGTCCTCTGTATTACTGTACGTTAAAAGCATTATTCCTTGGCTTACACAATAGCCATTTTCATTTGATTTTGTCATTCCTCTCATCAGTTCTCTCCATGTGCTTTCATAACTAGGTACTTTATCGTATGACAGCTTTAAAACATCATTTCTTATGCAGATTGTATTTGTTTCCTGGGGCTGCCATAGCAAATTGCCACAAACTGGGTAGTTTAAAAGAACAGAAGTTTATTCTCTCGAAGTTTGGAGACCACATGTTTGAAATCCAGGTGTCAGCAGATTTGGTTCCTTCTTGGGGACAGTGAGTGATACTCTGTTCCAGGCCTCTATCCTAGCTTCTGGTGGTTGCTGACGACTTTTGATGTTCCTTGGCTTGCAGGTAGAGCACTGCAATTCCTGCCTCTGTCGTCACATGACCATCCTCCCACTGTGTGTGTCTGTCTTTACATGGTGTTTCCACTGCGTGTATCTGTCTCTGTGTCTCTTCTCCTTTTCTTATAAGGTCACCAGTCATAATGGTTTGAGGGCCGACCCTACTTCAGTAAGACCTCATTTTAACTTACACATAAATTACGTCTGCAAAGATTCTATTGTCAGATAAGTTCTTATTCATAGGTACCTGGAGGAAGGACATCAGCATATTTGAAGGGAGACACAATTCAACACACAAGTAGGATATGCATTTATGTCTTCCTCTTATTTTTCTTTTCTTTTCTCACTTTACCATGTTTTGCCCTCATTCCTACTTGGAAAAGCTTCTACCTAATCTTAAAACACCAGCTCAAATGTCCATTCTTTTTGTAGATTTTCATACTCTTTTTGAAGTAGACTCATTCTTTTCTCATAATAATTTTCACACAAGTTCTTAGAACAAGGGTTACGGCATCATGTCTGATACATAGTATATTCTCAATAAATGAATTTCAAATGAATGCATGGTACTTATATTTTATAATATTTATAATAATGTATTAGACTAGACATCTTTGAGCATATGAAACTATGTATTATTCATATACTCATGCTAGTTCTTAATAATATTTATCTATCTGAATTGGAGAATTTTCTAAAAATGAATATTACATCATTTAGCTGGATATTAAATGCTTACATATCACTTAGTCTATACCTATTTCTTTTTTAGAAATAGATGAAAATCATCCCTCACAAATAAAAACATACTGATTTTTAGGACCTTTTCTGTCCCTCATCACTTTCTTTTTTTTTTTTTTTTTTTGATTTTATTTATTTTTTAATTTATTTTTGGCTGCATTGAGTCTTCGTTGCTACGTGGGAGCTTTCTCTAGTTACGGGGAGCGGAGGCTGCTCTTCATTGCAGTGCGTGAGCTTCTCATTGCGGTGGCTTCTCTTGTTGTGGAGCACGGACTCTGGGTGTGTGGACTTCAGTAGTTGTGACTCGCAGGTTCCAGAGGTTAGGCTCAGTAGTTGTGGCGCACAGGCTTAGTTGCTCTGCGGTATGTGGGATCTTCCCGGACCAGGGCTCGAACCCGTGTTCCCTGCATTGGCAGGCAGATTCTCAACCACTGAGCCACCAGGGAAGTCCCCATTCCTCATCACTTTCACTTTCACAGGTTTGTCTAAAGATACAGGATCAATGAAATGTTTAATTTGCAATCGAATATAATATAGAAAAATGCAAAATATTTTCTAAATATCTATATACATGAAAACAATATGATTATTGTTATGTGTAGAAAAATATTAGATGGGCACTAACCACAAAATACTATGAGGAAGCTAATGTGATCATTCACTGGGTGTGTCATCATACACCAAATCCATTGTCTATAAGCCATTAGAAGTACACGTTTAGCAGTTTACTAGGGAAAATGAAAAAGTCTTAGAGACTTACTCTTTGAGTCAATGGTTCTGTGAAAAATTTAAATTCTACGAAACTGAAGCTTAGAGAAATATCTTTCTTGATTGGGCTAGATGTTAACATAAAATCAACTGGTTTCACCTACAATGTGTGGAAAGAGGCAGGCATTAAATAATTTATAACGTTTGTTCTTTCAAAAAAATCATTACATTTTATATAAAAACAACAGGTAGCAATACTTTTCACCTTAGTCTAGTTTGCATAAATTCCCTTTCTGGTACCTTAGCCAGTTTCTCAAAAATATAGGCACCAGTACTAGTCATACTTTCAGCCTATTAGTATACCAATACTAATAAATAGCGTTATGTTATTCTATAATAGCACGAACTTTGATATTATGTAATTATTCCACGTTCGTGTGAATGTTCCAAGTGTTATTTTGGTGGCTACACTTGCCATAAGTATAGTTTTATATTTATCTTACAACTAGCGATTCAAAGATTCTCAGGTGTCTCTAACCTTAACAACTACAACACAAGTAGTTTTCTCTCATTTAAATTAAGAGCACTCTGTATGTATGTAAATATATTTATATGTATGTGTTTTTTATATGTGTATGTACATGAGTGTATATGTGTGTGTGTGTGTGTGTGTATGCATTCTTTTCCCTGAAAATATCATATCCCAATTCTTTCTAAAATCTACTGTTGACAATTTTATTGTCTTAAGAGAGCACAAAACTCTACTTGGTATTTAAGGTCTAGGCTCCACGATTTAGTTTTTCACCTTCTATTCCCACAGCTGCACTCCATGCTTCAGTTAAACAAAAGGACTCACTATTCCCATCTCCTTTACTTTGTATTCACATCCAGTAAAGTTTGACTCATCCTTAATGGACCATCTCCAATGTTACCTCCTCCTTGAAATCTTTATTAATCTCCCCAATTAAAATCGGTGTTTTTCTCCCTTAATTGTGTTCAGTGTTTTAATCTCATTTAGTGAATGTAAAACATCCTCTGTTTTGCATGGTATTAATTAGCATAATAGATGCATCTCGGTTTTAAAACTACAAAATCCTTCAAGATAGGAATTTTTCTAGTCATCTTTATGTTCCTGTATGATAGCATAATGCCTGGTCCAGAGAGGATATTAAAAAAAAATATTTGTTAAATTGAACTGGATAGAAATATTAATACAAATTGTAAGTTAGAACCTATTAGTAAGGAGTTGTGTCACAGAGAATCAGACATACTTTATACATACATCTAATATATTGAAAAAATTACAATTAGAAGTTAAAACAGAGTATTTAATAATGGGTGACAGTATATCTTATTTATCTTTCCCTAATGCACTTCACAGGACAAGTTCTGTATTTTGAATCGTTCTTATTGTCAGAACAGATAAATGTGGATTCTTAAAGGCTACATCCATGGTGTGTAGGTGCTGGGGAGATTCACAGAGAAAGGAGAAAGCACCACCAGGTCTCACATGTTAGATTTTCACAGAAATATGATGTCTTGGATTATATCTGTACTTACTCACATACTGCTTCCTGAGTGTTACCAAATCTTAAAACCAGAGACCTCAGAAAGGCATTTCTGACATATTTTTATTTTAGCAACAAAGAAAATAGACCAGAGATTTGGAAGTACATTCTCCCTGACTAGTCTTGGGATTTAACAAAGGCATAAAATCTGTGAAAACTCTACAGAAAATGGAATTAGCACCTTAGTTCTCCTTCAGAGCAGAGTTACCTCTCAGTTATCCAGATTATTTTTTTTAATCAAAGAAGATTATAATGTTAAGGAAGAATCCACAAAGAGCAACAATTCTGAAAAACAAAAGTACTTCCTCCTTATTTACCAGTAACAATAGATGTTTTACTAACCTCATGTTAATACATGTTAGAGATGCTTAGGTAATTAAGTATCTAAGGCCTCTGGAGGAAACAAAATCACCCAGGAACTTGGCCAATATTCAAGTAAAAAAACTTTTGAATATCTATAATGACAATTCACTAGTAGTCACCCTTAAATAACGTAAGTATTAAATAAAGTACTCAATCTTAAATAATCTTTAAGACATGCTTTTCCTTGACTGCATAAAAAGAAATTAGATATATATATATCTAATTAGATATATATAATTAGATATATAATTATAATTCTTTATATGGCTGAGTAATATTCCATTGTATATATGTGCCACATCTTCTTTATCCGTTCATCTGTCAATGGACACTTACGTTGCTTCCATGTCCTGGGTATTGTAAATAGTGCTGCAATGAACACTGTGGTACATGACTCTTTTTGAACTATGGTTTTCTCAGGGTATATGCCCAGTAGTGGGGTTGCTGGGTCGTATGGTAGTTCTATTTTTAGTTTTTTAAGGAACTTCCATACTGTTTTCCATAGTGGCTGTATCAGTTTACATTCTCACCAACAGTGCAAGAGGGTTCCCTTTTCTCCACACCCTCTCCAGCATATTTATTGTTTGTAGATTTTTTGATGATGGCCATTCTAACTGGTGTGACGTGATACCTCATTGTAGTTTTGATTTGCATTTCTCTAATGATCAGTGATCTTGAGCATCCTTTCATGTGTTTGTTGGCAATCTGTGTATCATCTTTGGAAAAATGTCAATTTAGGTCTTCTGCCCATTTTTCGATTGGGTTGTTTGTTTTTTTGATATTGAGCTTCATGAGCTGCTTGTATATTTTGGAGATTAATCCTTTGTCAGTTGCTTCATTTGCAAATATTTTCTCCCATTCTGTGGGTTGTCTTTTCGTCTTGTTTATGGTTTCCTTTCCTGTGCAAAAGCTTTTAAGTTCCATTAGGGCCCATTTGTTTATTTTTGTTTTTATTTCCATTTATCAAGGAGGTGGTTCTAAAAGGATCTTGCTGTGATTTATGTCATAGAGTGTTCTGCCTATGTTTTCCTCTAACAGTTTTATAGTGTCTGGCCTTAACGTTTAGGTCTTTGATCCATTTTCAATTTATTTTTGTGTATGGTGTTTGGGAGTGTTCTAATATCACTCTCTTACATGTAGCTGTCCAGTTTTCCCAGCACCACTTATTGAAGAGGCTGTCTTTTCTCCATTGTATATTCTTGCCTCCTTTATCAAGGATAAGGTGACCATATGTGTGTGGGGTTATCTCTGGGCTTTCTATTCTGTTCCACTGATCTATATTTCTGTTTTTGTGCCAGTACCAAACCGTCTTGATTACTGTAGCTTTGTAGTATAGACTGAAGTCAGGGAGCCAGATTCCTCCAGGTCCTTTTTTCGTTATCAAGATTGCTTTGACTGTTCAGGGTCTTTTGTGTTAGCATACAAATTATGAAAATTTTTGTTCTAGCTCTGTGAAAAATGCCCATGGTACTTTGTTAGGGATTGCATTGAATCTGTAGATTGCTTTGCGTAGTAGAGTTATTTTCACAATGTTGATTCTTCCAATACAAGAACGTGGTTTATCTCTCCATCTGTTTGTATAATCTTTAATTTCTTCACCAGTGTCTTATAGTTTTCTGCATACAGGTCTTTTGTCTCCTTAGGTTGGTTTATTCCTAGGTATTTTATTCTTTTTGTTGCATTGGTAAATGGGAGTGTTTCCTTAATTTCTCTTTCAGATTTTTCATCATTAGTGTATAGGAATGCAAGAGATTTCTGTGCATTGGTTTTGAATCCTGCTACTTTACCAAATTCATTGATTAGCTCTAGAAGTTTTCGGGTAGCATCTTTAGGATTCTCTATGTACAGTATAATGTTATTTGCAAACAGTGACAGTTTTACTTCTTCATTTCCGATTTGTATTCCTTCTATTTTTTAGTTTTCTCTGATTGCTGTGGCTAAAAATTCCAAAACTACATTAAGTAATAGTGGTGAGAGTGGGCAGCCTTGTCTTGTTCCTGATCTTAGTGGAAATGTTTTCAGTTTCACCCTTGAGAACGATGCTGTCTGTGTGTTTGTCATACATGGCCTTTATAATGTTGAAGTAAGTTCCCTCTATGCCTACTTTCTGGAGGGTTTTTATCATAAATGGGTGTTGAATTTTGTTGAAAGCTTTTTCTACAGCTATTGAGATGATCATATGGTTTTTCTCCTTCAATTTTTTAATATGGTGTATCACATTGATTGATTTGTGTATATTGAAGAATCCTTGCTTTTCTGGGATAAATCCCACTTGATCATGGTGTATGATCCTTTTAATGTGGTGCTGATTTCTGTTTGCTAGTATTTTGTTGAGGATTTTTGCATCTATGTCCATCAGTGATATTGGCCTTAGTTTTCTTTTTTTGTGGCATCTTTGTCTGGTTTTGGTATCAGGGTGATGGTGACCTCATAGAGTGAGTTTGGGAGTGTTTCTCCCTCTGCTATATTTTGGAAGAGTTTGTGAAGGATAAGTGTTAGCTCTTCTCTAAATGTTTGATAGAATTTGTGTATGAATCCATCTGGTTCTGGGCTTTTGTTTGCTGGAAGATATTTAATCACAGTTTCAATTTCAGTGCTTGTGATTGGTCTGTTTACATTTTCTATTTCTTCCTGGTTCAGTCTTGGAATGTTGTGCTTTTCTAAGAATTTGTCCATTTCTTCCAGGTTGTCCACTTTATTGGCATATAGTTGCTTGTGGTAATCTCTCATGATCCATTGTATTTCTGCAGTGTCAATGGTTACTTCTCCTTTTTCATTTCTAATTCTATTGATTTGAGTCTTCTCCTTTTTTTTTTCTTGGTGATTCTGACTAATGGTTTCTCAATTTTGTTTATCTTCTCAAAGAACCAGCTTTTAGTTTTATTGATCTTTGCTATCATTTCCTTCATTTCTTTTTCATTTATTTCTGCTTTGATCTTTATGATTTCTTTCCTTCTGCTAACTTTGGGGTTTTTTTGTTCTTCTTTCTCTGATTGATTTAGGTGTAAGATTAGGTTGTTTATTTGAGATGTTTCTTGTTTCTTAAGGTAGGCTTGTATAGCTATAACCTTCCCTCTTAGAACTGCTTTTCCTGCATCCCATAGGTTTTGGATCATTATGTTTTCATTATCATTTTTTTCCTAGCTATTATTTGATTTCCTCTTTGATTTCTTCAGTGATCTCTTGGTTATTCAGTACTGTATTGTTTAGCTTCCATGTGTTTGTATTTTTTACAGATTTTTTTTCCTGTAATTAATATCTAGTCTCATAGCGTTGTGGTTGGAAACGATACTTGATATGATTTCAATTTTCTTAAATTTACCAAGTCTTGATTTGTGACCCAAGATATGGTCTATCCTGGAGAATGTTCCATGAGCACTTAAGAAGAAAGTGTATTCTGAAGAAAGTGTATTCTGTTGTTTTGGAATGGAATGTCCTATAAATGCCACTTAAGCCCATCTTGTTTAATATACCATTTAAAGCTTATGTTTCCTTATTAATTTTCATTTTGGATGATCTGTCCATTGGTGAAATTGGGGTATTTAAGTCCCCTACTATGATTGTGTTACTGTCGATTTCCCCTTTTATGGCTGTTAGCATTTGCCTTATATATTGAGGTGCTCCTGTGTTGGGTCCATAAATATTTACAATTGTTATATCTTCTTGGATCGACCCCTTGGTCATTATGTATATTGTCCTTCTTTGTCTCTTGTAATAGTCTTTATTTTAAAGTCTATTTTGTCTGATGTGAGAATGCTACTCCAGCTTTCTTTTGATTTCCATTTGCATGGAATATCTTTTTCCATCCCCTTACTTTCAGTCTGTGTGTGTCCTTAGGTCTGAAGTGGGTCTCTTGTAGACAGCGTATGTATGGGTCTTGTTTTTGTATCCATTCAACCAGTCTGTGTATTTTGGTTGAAGCATTTAATTCATTTACATTTAAGGTAATTATTGATATGTATGGTCTTATTCACCATTTTCTTAATTGTTTTGGGTTTGTTATTGTAGGTCTTTTCCTTCTCTTTTCACTTTTAAAAGGTAGGTTATACTATTAATGTGCTCTTTTGGGGAACTTATTTATGCTGAAGAGAGTGGAATTATTAAGCATTTCAGGCTTATAACATTAAACTATTAACATTTGGCTTTTAGACATTGATTATTTTTGTTAAATGACCTCAGGGTCACAAGTTCTTCTTTATCATTTATTGTATATAATTATTATATATTAAAACAGTATTATTTTAAGTTAAATAAAGTAAAACTCACTTTATGATGGTATCCAGACCTATGAGCTTTAACACATACATAGATTTTTGTAAACACCACCAATAACACGAGAAAGAACAATTCCAACACCCAAGGGATTCACAGACACTGCCCTCAAACCTAACCAGGGGCAACAGGCAGTCTGTTCTCTGTTCCTAATAGTTTTACGTTTGTTTATATTGTCTGTATCTACAAAGAATCCTGCTAGGCATTTAATTGGAATTGCATGAAATCTGATAATAGATTTAGAAAATTTGTGTATTAATTATACTGAGTCAATCCATGAGCATGGTATTTCCCTTCATTAATTTATATTGTCTTTGATTTCCTTCATCAGCATTTTGTGGTTTTTATCATATAGCTCCTACATGTTATTTGTTATAATTAGAGTTAGGACATCTCATTTTGGAGGGACCATGGTAAATGGTATTTTTAAAATTTTAGTTTTCAGTTTTTTATTGTAAGTATATAGAAAAATGATTGTATTTCTATGTCAATTTTGTATCCTGCAAACTTGCTGAACTCACTTATTAGCTCTAAGAAAATTTTGGAGATTTCTTGAGATTTTTCTACATAGACAATCATGTTGTCTATCATCATTTCTTCCTTTTCAAATTACATGCTACTTATATATTTTTCTTGCCTTGCTGCACTTGCTAGGACTGAGAGCACTATAGTGTTGAATAATAGTAGTGAGAGAGTACATCTTTGACCTGTTCTCACTAATAGTGGAAAAGCATTCAGTATTTCCCCACTAAGTATGATGTTAGCTGTAGTTTTGGTTAATTGTTTAGAGATATTCTTTTTTCAGACTGAGAATGTCACCTTCTCTTCCTAGTTTGCTGAGCATATTTTTTTTTAACATGAATGGACATTGATTTTGTCAAATGCATTTTCTTCCTTTATTGATATGATTATATGTTCTTTTATATTATTTAGTCTGCTGATAGGATGGATTACATTGATTGATTTTTGAAAGTTGAACCAGCCTCCATTGCCCCAGAATGTGACCCACTTGGTGAACATTCCATGTGCCATTGAAAAGCACATGTATTGTTGGGTTGAGTGTTCCATAAATGTCCATTAAGTCAAGTGTTAAGTCTTCTATATCTTTGCTGATTTTTCTGTCTGTCTGCTGTAACAATTACTGAGAAGAGAGTGCTACTGTTCCCAAGAATTTGCATTATAGTTCCTCATTTAGTTCTATCAGTTTTTGCATCATTTTGTTGCAATTTTTTAATTTTGTTGTTAGATGCATACACACTTCATTTTGAAAACGAAGAACCAAGTTGAAGGACTCACACTAAATGATTTCAAGATTTACTAAAAGGCTATGGTAATTGAGACAGTGTGGTTTTAGCAAAAGTTCAGAGAGAGATATTAGTGGTACTGAATAAAGAGTCCAGAAATAGATCCACCTTTTTATGATAAATTTGACAAAGATACAAAGAAAATCAGTGGAGAAAGAATGGTTATCAAAAATTGTGCTAAAAGAATTGTTCATCCACATGCCAAAAAAAAAACAAAAGTAAGAAAGAAAAGAAAAAAGAAGAGAAAAACCTTCTCCATTCTTTACATCATATACAAAAATTAAGTCAAATAAATTGTATACTTAAATATAAAACCCAAAATTATATAACTTCTAGAAGAAATCATAGGGAAAAATATCTTTGTGACCTTGTATTTGGCAAATAATTCTTAAATATTACAAGAGTTTGATGTATAAGTTTGTCTTTATTAAGTTTTAAAATTCATTTTGGGTACAAGAGGCATAGGGTATATTTTCAGGTGATGGAAATATCTTGATTGTGATGTGGTTACATAACTTGTACGTTTGTCTAATTTATGCAATTATACACCAATTAATTAAATAATTAATTTTCCTTTATGTAAATTATGCCTGCAATAACCTGTCTTTAAAAATAAAGTTTGACTAGGAGGTGAGTTGTTAAGGCATTTGAGAGATGGGAAAACCTGTTTTGATTTTTATTTTGGGAGTGCTGGAGAGCTACTTGAGGATTTTGAGGAGTTAAATGAATAAATATATGGGGCATAATAATTTCTCTGTTTGAAGCATGTAGGATGGGTTATTCTATAGATGGGTATATGATTAGAAGGAATGTGTGATATAGTTTTCCTTTGGTTGCTGTTGCTAAGGAAACATCATTCCTGGTAAACCTATCTACTTTTCACTTCTGAAAGACAATAAGGCATCTCACCAAGGAACCTACTGTCTGTCTATCTATCTATCTAAACATCCATCCATCCATCCATCAACTATCTATCATCTATTTTAGCTTATACTATTCTCCATACAAGGAAGAAGTGTTGTTTTATTTTTATTATGTATACTTTAAATTACTCTGTAAAATTTAATATTTAATGCTACAGTGCATTATTATTATTGTAATTACCCCTACCTATCTAAAAGTACAACCTTCTAATAGACATTTTAAGAACTCAGGTCTTTGTGGTGGTAGCATGACTTATTGGAGAAGCTCTGGGCATTGGAGTAACATAACAGGCTAAATAAGAGCTCTGTTATACACCTTGATTGCTCTCATGTAATTGTATTTAGCTTATTTGCATCATCCTGTAAATAAATAAATAATGATCATAATGTTAATAAATTTCCATCACATAGGTTTGTCTCATTTTAGCCACAAAACAAACCTATGTGGTGAGAATTACTATTATATGCTACTAATGTATATGTATATAGATAGATACATGGAAAGAGTACTCAGTATACTACCTATCATATATTATTCATTATATGTCAGTTCTTCCTCCATCCCCTGACCCTTTGCTAACCAGGACAACTTACATGGTTTAAACCTGTTATGTACTCTCTAAAACCACTTATTTGGCTCAATTAAATGCTAAGTACAAAAACCAAGTTATTGAAGTCCATATTTTTAGGAATTATATCTTATGATCCTGTTTATAATACGTTAACTTACAGGATAACTTATATTCATAGACCTGAGGTCTTGAAGTCTCTAATATTTTTAGTATGTTATATCTTAATATATTTATGATAGTCTATGTATCTTCTTTATTCAGAAATGCTATGGAAGAGGAAAATCAATATATTAGATAAATGGGGAAAGTTGCCTAAACTCTACGTAGCCATGTGTTAGATGTTTCTTCTGAAAGAAATGAAACAGACTAGGTGGATGTTTCCTTGAAGTGGAAACTACACAAAATCTGTAGCTGCTGGGGTACAGGAAAATTACTAAAAATCAGGAGACTTTGGTGCTGATATCAATTCTTCCATATCCAATTACTGGTCTTAAGTAATGACTGGTCTTTAACTACTCTCTTTGTTATCTCATCTGTGCAATGAGAATGCTAGACTAGTTGCGGCATTGCTGGAATTAGCCATTCAGCATAAAATGCTCCTTCTTTTACTACTGTAAAATTTTCCTTCGGGAAAACACTCACCTTCTAATCTTCATATGTTTCTACTGTACATGGGGCTCCACCCCTGACTCTAGGGTTTTACTTAAAACTTTGGCCCAGGCAATCTGAGCATGACAGCAACTTGTCCCTAGTGATTAGTTCAAGGATGAGCACAGGGCCCTCATAGCCCACAAGATAGACTGTAGAAACTTTTTCTTAGACTCTTGAAAGTGAGATGTTATATTTTTTCTACTAACTTGATAGGTTGTGGGTAGCCATTTTTCATCACTTAGAATGTTGAAATTAAGCCAGCATGGGGGAAAACTGAAGTGAGATATAATGAAAGCTGAGTCCTGGTGACTTTTTAAGCCACTAAAACCAGCTATGCCTGAAGTTATATTTACCTGTGAATCAAGTTACATGAGGCCATTTAATACCCACATTACAGATACATATTAATAATCACATGCTTGTATGTATTACATGAAAAGATGGAATATGTGTTTTAAATGATCAAGCTGGCTAATATATTAAAAAAACTTGTGCAAAGAGTGACTTCCCTTTGCAAACTGGATTATTAAAAAAAATAAATAAATAAGCCAGACATCTCACCAAACAAGATATACAGATGGCATATAAGCATATGAAAATATGTCCCACATCATGTGTCATTAGGGAAATGCAAATTAAAACAACGAAATACCACTACACACCTACTAGAATGGCCAAAATCCAGAACACTGGCAACTCCAACTTCTGGTGAAGATTTGGAGCAGCAGAAACTCTTAGTGCTAGTGGGAATATGAAATGATACAGCCACTTTTGAAAACACATTGGCCGTCTCTTATAAAACTAAATATATTCTTAGTATACATACGACCCAGCAGTTACGCTCCTTGGTATTTACCCAAAGTTGTTGAAAATGTATGTCCGCATAAAAACCTGAACATCATGGTTCATAGTAGTAGTTTTTTTCATAATTGCCAAAACTTGGAAGCAATTAAGATATCCTTCAGTTTGTGAATGGATAAACTGTGATACATACAGATAATGGAATATTATTCAACTCTAAAAAGAAATGAGCTATCAAGCCATGAAGAGACATGGAAAATACTGCTGTGGTGAACATTGATGTGCATTTATCTTTTTGAATTATGGTTTTCTCCAGCACTGTTTACAATAGGCAAGACATGGAAACAACTTAAATGTCCATCAATAGATGAATGGATAAAGAAGATGTGGTACATATATACAATGGAATATTACTCAGCCATTAAAAACAATGGAATAATGCCATTTGCAGCAACATGGATGGACTTAGAGGTTGTCATAGTGAGTGAAGTAAGTCAGACAGAGAAAGACAAATATCACATGATATCACTTATATCTGGAATCTAAAAAAATGATACAAATGAACTTATTTACAAAACAGAAACAGACTCACAGACTTAGAGAATGAACTTCTGGTTACCAGGGGTGAAGGGTTGGGGGCAGAAAGAGGTTGGGAGTTTAGGATTGACATGTACACACTGTTATATTTAAAATAGACAACCAACAAGAACCTACTATATAGCACAAGGAACTCTGCTTACAGTACTCTGTAATAACCTAAATTATTACATAGAAAGGAATTTGAAAAAGAATAAATACATGTATAACTGGATCACTTTTCTGTACACCTGAAACTAACAACGTTGTTAATCACCTGTACTCCAATATAAAATTTTAAAAAAGAAAAAATCACAGAGTGGATAGGCATGATATTAATATTAAAATGTCATTAAAAGCAAAAATCATTATGTGAGACTGAAGTGTTTGCCCTATATTTATAAAGGTACAATAAACAACACTGTTTTAGTTTTTAAAAAAAAAAGAATAGTTGAAGGAAAGGAAAAAAAATTTACCAACCAAAGATAACACTGTCCATTTTGATACATGTTTTTTCTTTTTTTTTTTAAGTATTTTTATTACATCTTGTATACTGTGTCTTTCTTTTAGCATAAAACATGCCTTTCCCCATGCTATTAAAAATTTTCATGATTATTATTCTAATGGATAAAATCCCATTGTCTATGTCACATATCAACATTTACATAACTTAATATGGGACATTTAGGTTGTTTCCAAATATTATAATATTTAATGTTTATCTTATAAACAAAGCTGCATCTCAGTACAAAAAAAGAAAAAGAATAAATGGTCAATAAACAATTATAATTATTAAGAAAAGACATGGAGGAAGCTTAAATGCATATTGCTAAGTGAAAGATGCCAATTTTAAAAATCTACATACTGAAAAATTCCAACTAGGTGACATTCTGGAAAAGGCAACACTATGCAGACAGTACATAGATCAGTGGTTGCCATGGGTGGGTTGGGATGGGGAAGGTGATTAGGCAGAGCAGAGAGGAATTTTAGGACAGTGAAAATACTCTGTATGATACTATAATGATGGATATATGTCATTATACATTTGTCTAAACCCAAAGAATGTACATCAAGAGAGAACCCTGTGGACTTTGGGTGATTATAATGTGTCAGTGTAGGTTCATCCTTGGTAAAAATGTAACACTCTTGTGAGTGATGTTGATAATGACTTTACGCACACATGGGGGCTGGGGTATGTGGGAAATCTGTTTCTTCTTCTCAATGTTGTTGTGAACCTAAAACTGCTTTCAAAAAATTGTCTTTAAAATTTGTTTTTAAATAGGCTAGAAACATTTTTTTCCTGAATTACAGTATTAGTCCTTTTTCAAACAAAATGTTAATGATATACAAAGATTGCAAAGCACAAATCTTCAATAGTATCTGAATTTAATAAATCTTTCATAACTGCTGGGAAATAATCATTATGTGTGTCAAAGCTATGAACTAAACCACACATCTGCTAAGGCATAGTGATGGACTTTTTAAGGATCATGGAAAGTGTGTCTACTTTTAGATTGTGAGTCAACTTTTACTCTCCATCCCCCACTACTCCCAAGCCACACTTTGGAGACACGTTGGGAGATTTTTTATATTTTGGTCAAGCCAAGATCACTCACAGGAGACCATCTAGAAACTGCTACTATTATTTCTTCTGGAAAACTTAAGAATGAGGGAATGAAATAACTTGGCATGTCTTCTACTCTCACAAGAGCCATTTAAATATTTTATCTACATTTCCCTGGGGAGTGGGCTGGGGAGTGGAGGAACCAAGAATAGTGGTACATGTGTGAGTGTGTACACACATGCATACACAGATGGTACCTCATACTCTGAAATAGATATTTTGTGCTGAATTACTTGATTTTGTTGCATACTCTTAAATCTGTTTTCTTAGACAATGTTTAAATTATAATCTTGTAAAGCCTTATTGATTACAATGCTAAACTCACATGATGGGCTCAATAAATACACACTCCATTGATTAATAGTGATCTTCATAGCCCCACTGTTGGGATAGCGATCTGCTTCATGCAGTTCATTACGATAGCAGCATGAGTAGTTCTGCAGTTATACAGGGACCAGCGAACAGTGGCTGCATCAGGCCAAATCCAGATCTTGCTTGATTTTATAAATAAAATTTTACTGCAACAGCTACATAGTTACACCCATTTATTTATATGTTGTGTGTGACTGCTTTTGTCCTAGAGTAGCTGAGTTGAATAGTTGCAATAGAGACCTATGGTCCTCAAATCCAAAAATATTTACTGCCTGGCCCTTTCCAGGAAAAGTTTGCTGTTCCCTACTCCAGTATATTTATTTTCCATGTTGTCTAGCATGGTGAAAATGTAACTTTGGTCTTTATCCATATGAACTTAAAGCTTAAAAGATCAAGACATAAGGACTAGGATTCAAGTGATGGAGTAAATTAAAGTGTCAATAAACATACAATAATAGCTTGCATTGTTTTCATATTTTATTTTCTGTAATCAGATAAATTTTAAATAACACAGTTTAAGTAATTAAGGTAGATATTGAATGTAAGGAAAGCAATCAACATGAAGAAACCAGGATTCTATGTGTTCAATTTCTTTGAGCTTAAAATTTTATTATAAAGTATTAAAATATTATCTATATTATCTAGTTTTAGATATAGATATAATTATCTATATTATCTAGTGGGTATGATAGGAATTTATCTAGTTTTAGATATAGATAATTATCTATATTATCTAGTAGGTATGATAGGAATTTTTAAAAATTTAAGCATGTATGTGTTTTGCCAAAGCATTAAAAAAGTTTTCAATGTTTAGAAGATATGTAGCAATAGAATAAGTCCCATATGTTAAGTGAATTCTTTGCAGCTGGAGATACTTAAGCCCAGCTAGATGCAGAAGCACTACTATGGAGGAGAGTCAGCACAGTAAGGAGGGTTCTCCAGATTACTTTCAGCTGAGATTTTGTGATTTGACTTGGTGATGATTAGTTCACATAAATAAGACTCAAGAGCCATCACTGAAAAAAAGAGATAAAAAAGTGTGTATGTGTGCCTGTGTGTGTGTGTTTGTGTGTATACGTACATATCTGAGTATTTTCTGGAGAATTCATTTTTAATTCTGTGGGGTTTTTACCAAACCACTTTCTGCTGCTATGGAAGCTACAAATTATAAGCTATGGATCCTGCCCTCAAGGAGCTTAGATTTGGTTTTAAGAGTTCTGTGGAGAGATTGTTCACATTAGCTCATCCATTCAGGAAGCTGAGGTATGAAGGCAACAAAATCTGAACAGTTGTTCAAAAGGCTTAAGATGTAGAAAGAGAGAAAAGGCACAGGTAAAAAGAAAGGTATTGTATACTTTCAGAAAAGAACAAATCAGCTACACTTGCTGAGATCACAAGTAGTGAAAAATCAACCATATGAGACACCTGACAATCCATCATGTAGAAGTAATCACTATTCATATTTTGTTATATGACCTTCTGGTCTTTTTATGTATCTGCACACTTCTGCAAAATTAAGGTGTATTGAATATAAAATTATGTAACTTGCTTTTTCCACTTAGCAAAATAAAATGACTATTTTCCCATAGCACTAGATATTCTTTCTAGCTGAATGCTTTGTCTTGAATAGTTGAATCATAGTTTAATTAATCCCCAGTATTTGATATTTCCACTAAGATGGTTAAAGACAAGCATGATTTATATAAATTTGTAGTGCCCATAGACAAATCTGATATTTGAACTTATAGTATCCTAAACAAATTTTTCAATGACTAAAGACAAGTGGCAATGCTATTTTTGAGTCGTTATTAACTTATACATTTATGATGGATTTTGTTAAAGAGAGAGACTAAGGAAAGGGAGGCATGGACAGACTTTAGCTTATTATGTGTTTGAATACCAAGTGTGGCATATTATGGTAAATATTACCTTATATGTAGAAGTTATCTTAAATAAGAACCCTTTATTTTAAGGCTATAGCAGGATTCAGTTGTTTCTTACTGATGGGTATTACAAGAGATGGAAGATTTCATCATTATCCACACTTCCTTGGATTGTTTGTGGATTCTGAGGGGTTTGTTCACTTTCACATTTCCTTTTGCCATTAGAATTATTTTTATCTGAAGAGAATGAAGATGAATTGTATGCTTGTACACTTGTCCAAGCTTTTCTCCTGTGTCCCATTACCAGCCTACTACCTTTCTTTTCCCTTTGTACTTTTCTGTGAAGATTTCATATCCTATGTACTGGGAGAATAATATCTTTGGAAGGAGTGTTTTATCTATATTTTGTAGAAAGAAGTAAAACAGGGAATGTGTGTTGTTTAAAATATGTATCAATAACTTAATGAAGAATTGATAAAAATAGGAAAAAAAATAATTCCAGATAAATGCACTTTGAAGAGAACATGGTTGTCCTCAAAAGAAGAAAATTCAGAGTAAAAAAAAAAAAAAAAACTCTATACATTTTTTATTGAGTCTATCTCTGTAGCACTTTCATGTTCTTTAATCTCTTTTTCTTCCTTTTTTATCAGTTGGTTTTTGAAAACTTAATTCTCTGTGCTGCACCTTGAGCAGTAAAAAGTATAGCCAGAGTGAGAAAACTTTTTAAATTTTGCTTTTTATTAGAGCAAAGATTCGTAAATAGAGCAAGAGAGAAACAAAGCTTGTAAGATTGATGTGGGAAGAGAGAGAAAGAGAAGCTGACGAAACAGAGGTGCTAATAATGGCATTTGTTTGGTCCCAAAAGCTGCAAAACATTCTACCAGGCTAAGTACAAATATCTTATCCTTTTGTTCTAGGTCAAAGAGTCTTCTCGTAATCATACTGTTGGTTCTTGGCAGGTCTAAATATAATTGTTATCAATAAATGGGGAAGCAATATTAAATTACAAGTGAAATTTCTGATCAGGTTTTTCTGAATTCAAAAATGTGCTCTTGACACATGGCTTTTCTTAGTAAATTAATAACATACAATCCTATTTTTTTCCTGGTTTTAACTCACCATATATGGGATGATTCGATTTAAAGTCAATTTACAAAAAAATTATCCATAGAAATAGATAATTTATATATTAAATTATCAATATAAATCTTGGCAATTGTCTATATAAATCTTACAGCATATTGAGCTGCCAAATCAATATTGACTTACAATCACTATGTGTGCACTTGGTGAACTATATCAGGTAGGAAAGTCATGGTTGAAGTCGCTGTCTTATAAGTATAACATTTTGGAATAGTAGTTTCGTTGTGAATTCTTCTACTTAGAAAAACATCAGATAGGCAGTATAAATTATTTAGCGAATCAGCCTATCTGCTTGCTAACAGTTTGTGATTTCTTTCCTAAGCACATGAGATTGATTCTGAAAAGTGCTCCTCTTTCTGTGGGTCTAGAATTTTCTGCTTCAGCCACTGTGCAAAACGAGAAGGATGTTTCAGACTAGATGTTTAGGATTTCTGCTTCAATTATGTGATTATTTAACACAGTGTTTTTGTAAATAGACCTGATTTCTTACTAATCACAAATATCACAGTTATCAGGCTAGTGCTAGAGGAGAGGGTGTAGCTTTGTGGTTCGGAGAGTTGGATTCAGAGCTTAAATCTGCCATTGCTGATTAAGAGTTATGTTATGCTGGTGAGTCATTAACCTCTTCAATACTTAGTGCCTCATCTATACAATGGAGATCCTAATATCTAATGTACACAGTTGTTGTTAGGAGTAAATAAGATAATGCCATTAACCGCTTAATCTACAGTAGCTCAATGCATGGTAGGTCTCTCAAAATCCCCTGTTGAAAGCTCCTTGAAGCTGGAGATCCTATCAAACTAATTTAATATCTCCCCTGTATGATACCATGTAGATTATGGACAGTAAAGCTGATTTCTCATTATGAACACCAAGAAAATTGGGAAGGTAAAGATTTATTCACCTCAGGTTCTACTCATCTTCAAATCCTTAGTTTTATTTTACATTCTTTTGGATTTTATTTATTCCAGGCCTCAAAGCTGTTATCTTAGGTGGGGCTGCAAAAAATTTTTAAAACATCATAAAATTAAATTTGCTAGTAGCTACAAATAGCATGTTGACAGAACTGCTTTCTTTCTCATAAAAAAGCATGCATACATATGGAGAGTATCTCATTTTTCTAAATCTTTTTCCAGTGTTAAATATCTGCAGCAAACAGAAAATGTATACATGATTTTCATTTATCACTTGTAAGTGTCTGAGAAGCTGCAGGATATGGCACTCACACTTAAGTCATAATTGATATTTTAACACAAAATATAAAACCATACATATCATTATAACTAATAAGTAATAAGTTGAAATCTGATCCTGTGAACAGTAATCCTGTGTCAAAATCTGATGTTTAAAAACTTTGTAGACTGATAAGAGGTGATCTCCATGTGCTTGTTAGTTTCTTTTTCCTTGTATTACAGGATATTAAGGCAGCTTTTAAAACATATTCTTGTCTAATAGTCATATTCTATAATGTGACGAGCTAAGCATGTTTTTAGTATTCTTTTGTGAACCTCTGTTAGTAAATTACAATGATCCTCAGTTTATTCATATGTGAAAGGAAATGATAATAGATTAAACATTTTCCACAATAGTTTAAATGCATATATAATTTCTAGCAGAGTACATTGTAGATATTCAATAAGTGGCACATATTATTTTCATTATTTATGAATATTTGAGTTTTTCTCTTATTACTAAAAAATACATCTACTTTAAAGCAAATGTTTTAAATACAAAAGTAAAATCAAGAAAATAAAATCAACAATCTCATAATAGAGCAATAAGATCAATATGATTCTTATGTATCCTACCCCATTTTTTTCTGTTTGAATATTTATTAGAGTAACACATGTCCCAGATAACTAATGAATTTGTACAGAAAAACTCACTATAGAAAACCCTCAGTCTATAGTCTCATTCCTCTTCAACCCTAGTTCCACTTTTTAAGAAAAACTCAGTTTTTAGATAATGTAATTATATGACTATTTCTCAATCTATCAGATGTAGAAAATATCTCTTGACTCCTCAATGTGAAAAATAACGTTTTAGTTTTAATATACTGTACTATAATTCCTCTAATGATTATATTTTCAACATTAAATAATATACTTAAAACTCAATTTCTGGTTCCATTAACATCCAGCAGTATTTCTTGACTTTTTAAGATTAGCATTTAATTTCCCTTACTCTCTCTTCCATTTTTCTTTTTCCACTTTCTCTCCCATGTTAATGTACTACCCTCTGTAAGTTGTGCTTTAATTTGTACTTTGTTGATGTTTTAATATTAATATTTTATATTGCAACTACCAACAAGTTTGTTATGTGTTGTCCTTAGGTTGACGCTAAAAAGTAGTTTCACATTTTTTGATTATATAAATTTTTGGTTGTTCAACAAAGTACTATAAGAAGATTGCATTTAGTTGTCCTCTGATCCAATATCTGCACTCTGTGTTATGTATAGGAGAATTTTCTTAGCATGAGGTTCAAATAAATCACCTCCTTTAATTGCCTAAAACCATTCTGTCGGTTCGTTTGCTCTATGACTGGACCATGACAGTCATATAAAACTTTGTTTTTCTTAGAGTTTATAACTGTTTTTTCCCTCTCTTCTTTTTTTAAAAATTCATCATTTTCCTTTATATATTCATGCTTTTCTAAATCTTTAATCTTACTATCCATTCCGTGGATTCCCCTTTTCTGGATGCCCCTTTCATCAAGTCTTCCTCCTGTTTTTAATCTGAAAGTGTTATATAATCCAGGTTGTCTGTCCTGCTGTTGTTCTGGTACTTCTCATCATAACTTGCCCACTGTGTTTCGATCTCATGTGTTCATTTTTCTTGGATTAGTCTTTGATGTGGATTGTTTACCCTGAAGCGACTTTTAAAGAATGCTTTGTGAGAGGAAAGGCACCAATGTCATTTCACATATTTTTTTTTATTAAGCTTTACATTTGATTTGTAATTTGACAAGTATAGAATTCTAAGTTAAAAATATTTTTTCTGCAAAAGATTGTGGTTCTAAGATTTCATAAGAATATAATTAGGTATTATATAATTGATTTTTTAGTATGTGTTTCTGGGGCCTTTACAAGCCATTTCGATCTACATTTTAGTGCCTATTTTCAGTTCTAGGAAATTTTCTTTCATTATTTATTTGATAGTTTTCTTTGGTTTTTCATTCTATCTTGTTTTGGTTTGTTTTCTCATATAATTCTTATTTCTGAGGGACCTCCTTTATTGGTCCTTTGTATATCAAAGTTATTTGTATTTTTATCTCTTTTTTTATATTAAAAAAAAAATCTGCCCTTAGTATTTTAATCTTGACAGTGACCTTGTTCTCTGATTGCTCCTTTGACATGGCAAACTCTATTTTAGAAATTTCATACTTTCCCAAATTTTTAATTATAGACTGGATTATTTTAAGTTCTGTTCCCTGAGTTATCTCTCTTTGCTGTTAAAATAGATTTTATGTCTGAGTTTCTTGAGTTTCTTGATTCTGCTAGCTCTCCTCATAAGCAAGTTTTGAATTTAAAAGGTGAAGTTGCAAAGAATGTTCTCTTACGATTTTGCTTGATAAATAGTACGGTTTCCTTTTGATTCTCCTCACTGAGTTAGAACTTTGAACAGAATCTCTACATGGGATCGAATGAAGTCTGACATGTTAGCTGTCTGACTATCAAGCTTCCTCTACCAAATGCCAAAATGACCATGATCTCATAATTAATACCAATAGCCACATTTGAAGCCTTAACTTTCCTCTAACTGTGGGTGCTTGGCAGAAGGACCCTGCTCGGGCTTTTGCCTGACTAGCAGATGCCAGTGGTCTGAGATTGGTTGTAGGATTGCTACTTGGTTTAGTTGTTTTGCATAATGATGATTTGGGACCCCACTTGCCCCTTGCCCTTGACTGTGTTTCCTGTCACTGACTTCACAGCCTCTAGTGACCCAATTGGCTCCCAAGTCCCTCAGCCTTCCATACTCTGGGATGTGTGGCGTTCCTCATATTGTTCATCGATTAATCCACTTCCCTCTAGTTTTTACCTTTCATTCAGTTATAAATCACCTCCAGTTACCTCCCTTGTTAATATATAATCATTTTATGCTATCTTGAAACATAGAAAGTAGCTAATGTTTAACCATTTTTGACTTAACAGAAACGGCGATTTCAAATCGTTTAACTAATATGATACAGTCCGTAAACTGCTTTCCCTTCAATATTTTTATTTCAGTCAGTTCTCAGGATGGAAGGTAATGATTGTACTAGCGATCCATCTCAATTTGGGAGCTTATATTATTTTAATGAGAATATTCACAGGGATGTAACTTGAGCCCTGCTGGATTATAAACCTGACAAAACCAGTTCCTTCTTGCCTGAGAAGGCTGAAGTTGTCATATGATAAAGAGGAATACTTTTTCTACACAGTATTTTATCTACTTAAGATCCTAACTGTTTTGCACATATTACTTAAAATGATACTGGTCAATTTTGGCCTGGTAATCCTTCCTTACTAAAAACGAAGCAAACAAAGAAACAAATCCACCAAATCACAATAAAGAAAAACCTTCTGTACTTCTAATGCATGATTTTTCCATGAGAAATTAAGTCCAAAAGTAAAAAATAAAGACTCTCTTCCTTGAAAGAGAAGCGTAAACTTAGCTGACGGTTCTCTCGAACAGACACACCTAGGAGAACACGCCAGGATGCAAACATGTGTTTAGAGGCCAGGAACACAGGACATTCACTCCTTGTTCTGCTTCCATAGCCATGTGATGGACAAGCTGAGAGTGCAGTGAGGCCAGCACGGACAGACCAGAGTGTCAGGTTTAGGACTCCCACATGAGGCTGCCCTGCCATCGTCTTCAAATTGTTGTGTAAGATTTGCAGCTCTGCTTGGCTTTCTGCTGTCCAGAAGAGAGAAAATGGGGAGGCAGCTTTGAAGAATGCAGAATATGTTTGCATGTTTTCGGTCTTACATACTGCAGTAACCTCTCCAGGGCCATAGCAATGAGGCCCGGATCCTCCTTATATCCTCAGTGCTTGTGTCCTGAGAGACTGAGAAGGTGTCTGGAGGTATGTGACCCACCCTACGTTCCAGGGAAGGACTGAGATACTGAGTACTGGTTAACACTTCATTCATGGACCAGTTTACTTGTCTGTGTTGAGCTGGTGTTTTCACTTAATCTTTCAAATGAATTCTGCAAGGGTCAATCGAACTCTAGTTGAAGATGCCTAAAATCTCAGATTAAGCTTTATTCTGCCACAATAAAGCTATTGTCTTCATCTGATTAACTTTCTCAAGTATGAATTGGTATCATTTTCTGGCTAAAAAAAAGGTAAGGGGCTCTGAAAACATCGGTCTTACTTAGGTCTCAGGTGTGTTATGAATTGAAAAAACTTTGTAATAAACTGTATTTAAATTCTTGACAATTATAATAGAATTATAATAGAAATTTGTTGCTTTTGCCCATCCACATCAGTTTTCCTATATTCTGGTAAGAGCTCCCAATTTTGCTTTGATGGATTGGCCATTTAGTAAAATTGTCCACCGTGGTATCCTGCAATTAGGTAGGCGCATAATCCACATTTGTCCTATTCCATTCACTATAGAATCGCAACCTTGAGCAGAGCGATCAAAAACAGAAGAGATTTTTAGCCACTTCATCCATCCCAGGGGTAATGCCCTGAGTACTTTGATTATAATTTCCTGCTCCTTAGACCACTGGAACTATCTCTGTTTTTGTTCATCCCCAGCCTTGTTCTTCAAATATGTCTTCAGTTTTCTGAGGTATCTATTATATGTCAATATATTTATTTCCTGCTTAAGAAAACCAAAGTCCATTCCTGAAAAACTATTACAAGAATGTAATGACCTATTTAAATTGGGAATGCTCAAGTGTGCAGAAAATGTGGCGACAGATATGCTATACAAGTCTTCTTATAAACAGAATCTTCTTTGTCAGTTGTGACACTGTGTAAATGAACCATGTCATTCAACAGTGCTAATTCATGGTTAATTCTGCCCCTGAGCTCAGGCATCTTATTCTTTTTATTTCTTTTTTATTTTTATATTGAAGTATAGTTGGTTTACAATGTGTTAATTTCTGCCGTACAGCCAAGTGATTCAGTTACACATATACATATTCTTTCTCATATTCTTTTCCATTACGGTTTATTACAAGATATTGAATATACAGTAGAACCTTGTCGTTTTTCCATTCTATACATACTAGTTTGCATCTGCTAATACCAAACTCCACTCCATCCCTCCCCCACCCCACCCCTTGGCAACCACAAGTCTGTTCATCTGTTTCTGTTTCATAGATAATTTCATTTATGTCATATTTTAGATTTCATGTGTAAGTGATATCATATGGTATTTGTCTTTCTCTTTCTGACTTACTTCACTTAGTATGATAATTTCTAGTCCATCCATGTTGTTGCAAATGGCATTATTTTGTTCTTTTTCATGGCCAAATAGTATTCCATTGTATATACGTACCATATCTTCTTTATCCATTCATCTGTTGATGGACATCTAGGTTGTTTCCATGTCTTGGCTATTGTGAATAGTACTATGAATATATGGGTGCATGTATCTTTTTGAATTATAGTTTTGTCTGGATATATGCCCGGGAGTGGGATTGCTGGATCATATGGCAACTCTGTTTTTAGTTTTTTGGGGAACTTCCATACTGTTTTCCATAGTGGCTGCACCAACTTACATTCCCATTAACAGTGTAGGAGGGTTCCCTTTTCTCCACACCCTCTCCAGCATTTGTTATTTTTAGACTTTTTAGTAATGGCCATTCTGACCAGTGTGAGGTGGTATCTTATTGTAGTTTTGATTTGCATTGCTCTAATTATTAGTGATGTTGAGCATCTTTTCACGCAGACACAGTCTTATTCTTAATGAATTATGACTCACCCAACCCAAATGCAAAAGATTAATATAAAACTGCCACATGATTTCACGCCACATATATGGTCAGGTAGACACAAAGCCAGGAGGAAAAGGACAAGAGAAAATGAGGCTCCAGAAAAATGCTACTCAACTTTTTTCTTCCTTATACTCTCTGTGTGAAAGCATTATAGTGGTATTGACAGCAAAAATGACATCATTATGCAAAAGAGGCCATTGGGGAAGCAACGATAATTTTAAAGATGGGCAGAGCTGAAGCAAGTGCATATGCCTTAAAGAAATGGGGGAGGAAAAGGACCTGTGCTTCTCCAGGGACTGATAAATTAAAACAGATCTTTAAAAAGAAAGCAACACTCTGTCCATCAGCTTTTGTTTCAGTGGAGTTGTCTTCTCTGTAGAATATTTTCTTTAGTAGAAAAATGTTTAGGATACCAGATGCTATACAGACAAGGGATAGTGTACTACTCATCAGTTGTTTGAGCTGGGCGACTGAGATGGGTTAAACATTGTGAAATACAAAATTCACTATGAACAACCTGAGGGTCTGTTGACATTAACAAAGTGGGGCAAGATTTGCATTTATAAATGTTTTAAATTAATATCTACTAATAATACTGCTTTGAACTCCATAAATCTTTTTCTTCAGTGACATGCATTATCTACTTAATATAGTAATACTTATATGAATATGTGTGTATATAACACATACATGAGTACCATGTAAGACATATATCTTAATACACATAAAATATATACTGCTTACGACTCTCTGACTTTGGGTAAATAGCTCATCTATCCTATTTCTTCATCTATGAAATTAATTATAACACCTAGCACATCAACTTGTTGTGAGGGTTAACTAAGGTAACATACAAAAAGTAATTAGAAAATATACATATTATATGAATTATAAATCTCATTTTTCTTTGGTTGAAAATGTCTCTAATCCCTTTATTATTCCTGCAATATTCTGTGATAAAATTATTAATGGGAAAATCATTACTATTTTACTGAAATTTTTCTGAGTTAAACTTGAAACTTGGTATTGCATAGCTTTTGACCAGCTTCATGCATTCAATTATTCAAGTAGGTAATTTTAGGCATGTATTTTGTGTCCAGTGCTGTGTTATGTAAAGCAGATGCAAAGATGAAAACAGGTGCATCTGCTCCAGAGTCTCATGATTGTGGCCCAGTAGTTGAAAAACAGGTTTAAAAGGTAGAATTTAGATGAAAAAACTTCTGTGTTCTGTGTGAACACGATTCATGTGTGCAACTTGTCTGCGCTCACTTAAGTGTGGACTCTTAAAAAAACAAACTCATAGAAAAAGAGATCAGACTTGGGGTTATCAGAGGTGGAGCATGGGGGGAGAGAAACTAGAGGAAGGTGGTCAAAAGGTACAGACCTCCATTTATAAGATAAATGAGTACTGGGGATGTAATGTACAACATGATGACTTTAACTAACACTACTGTACGCTATGTAGGAAAGTTTTAAGACAGTATATCCTAAAAGTTCTCATCACCAGGAGAAAATTTATTTTCCTTTTTCTTTCCTTTTTATCGTATCCGTGTCAGAAGATGGATGTTAAACTAACCTATTTTGGTAATCATTTCACAATATAAGTAAATCAAACCATCATGCTGTTTCTGTAAAACTTATACAGGGATGTATATCAATTATTTCTCAATAAAACTGGAAAAACTTTTTTTTAAGTTGACTGTATAAGTTAAATGAAGAATTGTGGTATTAAGTTCCCAAAACATTTTAAGTAAGTTGTAGGGAAGTTAAAATGAAGTGGGTTCTTGGATAGAACATTTCTATAAAATAAAGACATTTCCACTGTGTTTCAAAAATATAGTCATTGATCTTGTTAATAACCCTCCCTTTTTACCATGTGGAGAATATTTCATTCTTCCTCTGATGTCAGTGACTTCCTTTTAGAATTGCTTCCCATTCCTAGAAAGGTGCTCATTACAAAAGAATGGATCTGCCAATAATCTGAAGTACTAAAGTTTCAGTAGACAAAGAGCTTACTGTTTTGATAAACAGGAGGTTTTAATTTGAATACCCCAGATAGTATGTTTATATTAACCAAATTAATTTTTAACTTGTCAAATTATATAAACCACATGATCACACCCTTTAGTATTTTACTGGATATATATTAGGTCTTGTTATTGCTCGATACCATTTCCATCATCATTTGTTTCCCTGTTTATTTGTTGCCCAAACAAAAAGTATATTCTCTCTTTCTGTGTTTGAGGATCTCCCAGGTCTTTCAATAAAGACTTGGTAAAAGGCAGAGTCCACCATAAAGCTGAAAATATGAAACATTTGTGTACTACTTATTTCCTGAGTCACATTATCTATACTTCCCAGTCATTCCAAGAAGCACTTAATACCCATTTAATAAATTCATTTTTCACTTAAATTACCTAGAGCATAATACATTTGGGCACAGATTAAATATACGACATATGGAAAGAAACAAATGTTTTAAAAGTTTCCACTATATGCTAGGAACTGTTGATGTTTTTTGAAACATATTAACAAGAGCAACAAATAATAATACTTTAGTCACTATTTTATTATTTATAAAAGTTTTTCATTTCCACTGCACACATACTGAAACAACATAAACTTACTCTAAACTATTATAAAATTATTATGCACTTCAAAAATCCTTTATCATAAGACACACCAAAAGCCTTTCTTCCTTTCCAAATGGCTGAGTGTAAAGCTTTGCCAAATTTGTGTTAATGAGGAAGTAAAAAACATTTTTCACACTCTGAAGCCTGAAGCACATCCTCTTGCTAACATTTTTACGAGCTTTTTTAGTCTTTACAGCAAATTTCTATTTGTGGTTCTTCTTCGAAAGAAGGCTGGGAAATTTTTGCAAGAGTTCATCATTTTTCATCTCTCTTATGAACTTTGAATAGATAAGTGTCTTGCTTTGCAGTTCAGTTATTCTGAAAAGTTAAAGTAGACCCTTGGGGTTACTGTACAAATATCCACCCACAAGATTCAATGTAGAACAATTCTGTGCTGCTTGTGTTTTACATTTGCTACTCACTTCCAGAGCCTGACCTCAGCTGATAAACATTTTTCACTTTTAGTTGCAAGTGAAGGGGCATGTTATAGTCACAGCTACTTAATGTTCCCAGTACCTTTCTTCACACCTAGAAATGTGCGAAGCTACGTTGATAGTGTGCAGGATAGTTTGTCACTTATTAGTATGCTTATCTATGAATCTTTCTGTCAATAAGAAAATGAAATTTTGCTTGGAAATAACTGATAAAATTTCTTCCTAATCACCTTTTAGGTAAAAGCAATTCAGAGCTATGATTACAGGTAGCTGCAGGTAGCTGGCTATTTCTTCTCCTTGTGATTCTTTTTTCTTTCTTTCTGTTTTCTTCTTCTTCTTTTTTTTTTTTTTTTTTTTTTTTTTTTTTTTTTTTTTTTTTTGGTGAGCAAATTATTCAGCTTCCTTTCAAAGGATTTCTGAATTAGGGTTTAGGTAACATTTTCAGATTCAAAATAGAATTTCAAGTACGGAGAAACCAAATCAAGTTCCTGGAAGGAGAGAATAGAGTTTGCTTTTTAAGTACAGGCCACTAGCTCCCAGTCTCTCACACCATGTTTCCCTTAACCAGTTATTTTCTAATGATGGGGAGAAGTGCTCTGCCAGTAGACTGAGACAGTATGGAGAATATCAATATTTTTGCAACTGCAGTCCAGGAAGTACAAAAACCAATAGCTGTAGCAGAAAACCATAAATTATATTTGTGACAAGTTTAAACTGAGATCATTCAATTTGTGGTGCTATTTAAAATCTGCAATTAGCCCCAGTTTGCTTTGTAGTGAATCTGTGATTGTAGAAGGAAGAGAAAAGCCTCTCCAACAAGAAACAATAAAGACAGGAGATACTTACAGGAGGCAGCTTGGGGAGCTTATATCTTCTTTGTGATGTACAGAAATCATGTTTTAAAAGGCTATAAATCTCCAAATCACCTGTGACCGCAGTGTGAAGTCAATTCAGAGTTAGCAATCATTCTGGAGGTCATTTTTTAATCCAATATCAATTTGATGGGATAGGGAACACATAGCATTTAGGATTAATGTAATGCTTTATGACCACAAGACCACAGAGGTGGGCTGTGAAGAACAAACATAGCAAATTTCTCCACAGTGGAAAGTACCATTTTGCTGATCAGTTCTAGCGTTCTAAGCTAGGCAAGAAGCAGTCTTTCATTCTCATAATTCATGGATGATCAACACCAACAACAAATAAATACTTCAGTCCAAAATAAGTTGACTTAAATAATTTCAAAACATAATTGTGTATTATAGATTCCAAGTTACAGAGATGTTAGAAAGTATAGTGAGATACGGCTATGCTTCCACCACAATGGTGGGAATTCAGTTAACAAATTAAAAAGACTGACAACATCGAGTTTTAGGACAAATGGCAGCAGCCTCAGACTGGAGACAGTGTGAATTTATCTCATGATTTAGAATTATTTGCCTTTGTCTACTAAAGTAGGACATATGTTTCCTCTGTTACCCATTAATTCCACTCTTTCAATATCTAGTTAATACAAATGTGATTTGCATCAAAAGACAAGGACAGAAACATCCATAGTAGCGTGATGTCTGATAGTCCCAAACTGAAAAAGTCCAAAGGTCCATCAATGGTTGAATAGATAAATAAAGCATGACAATTTATACAATGGAATATTATACAAAAATGAAAATGCCTTTGTACAAAATAAGAGTATACATGTTCTCATTTATAAAATGTTCAATTGAAGCAAAAAGTAAGTGGCTTGTAATAACAGATATTTATTGACTCTCAATTCTGATGCTAGCAGTCTAAGATCAAAGTGTCTTCAGGGCCATACTCCCTCTAATGGCCCTGGGGAGCACCCTTCTTTACCTTTTCTGCTTCTGGAATGTGCCAGCAGTCTTTGGTGTTTGTTGGCTCCTAAATGCCTTGTTTCAGTCACATGGCCATCTTCTTCCTATGTGTCTTCACACCATTTTCCCTCTGCATTTCTTTCTTCATATCCAGATTTCTTCTTTTTATAAGGATAATAGTCATACTGGATTAGAGGTCTGTCCTACTCTAGTATCTCATCCTAACGAATTACATCTCCCACAAGCCTCTTTCCAAAGAAGGTTACATGATGAGGTACTGGGAGTTAGGATTGCAACATATCTTTTTGGAGGGAAACTGTTCAACTCGTAACATACCTGAAATTCTCAGTGTGAAACTACTGAGATGAATTGAAAAATACCTGGGGTTGCATACAAAGCTGCATGAACCCCCATGTAGGGTGTACCTACCGGCTTTATGATGCGATGTTTGTCAGTAATAACTCAGGTACCAACATTTGAGGGTGATTTCTCTGAACACGACCATTGTCTGACTTTCCTACAGTCTACACTAGTGTATGTGTAGACAATACCTTTAAATGTAAAGGTCACGTCTTTAAATTTATATATATTTCTGGGTCGAATATCAAACATCTCAGAGTCAACCCATTTCTTTTCTGTTACAGGACTGATCAGTGATTCTAGGATATTAAGAGTCAAGCATCAAGCCATGAAAATATTAATGTAGTGCAGGGATAACACATATAGGAGGGGAAGTGTAGAGCATTATAGTCTACATCCAAGCTCATCACAGACCTTGAGAAGGGAGAGCAGAATACACTTCAGCAGAGACCAGACAAGACGTTACACTCCATCTCAATACCACGTTCTAGGCAGCCATTCCCAATTACCCGGAGTTGGTATGTGAGGTGAAACCTATGCTTAGTGTATACTGAACATGGCAGGGCCAGCCCAGGGCTAAATGATCAGGTCAGGTAAATTTGACCTCTGCGACATCTTTCATACCTTCCATTTGGGCTCCTTTCTCCTTTCTTCATATTCTTAGCAATATCCTGATGTCTCTGGCCACCCATGACTCAGTGGTTTATAATCTCAAGAGAGGTTGCTCTCATTGCTTACTCGCCATGTTAAGTTTGTACCGGCATCCACTCTCAGCCACCAACTTTTGCCAATTTCTAATTAAATGATAATATGTATATTATAACCATGACTGTTAATGGAGTATATTATTACTGCACCTATGGAAAATTACCTTGGCCTGAAGCATTGCTTGATTTTGATAACAGAGATGGTACATTGTGATAGTTATGGGCTTTGACTCTTGACTCAGAGTGTCTGGATTCAAATGTTGGCTGTTCCACTCATTCATTTTGGGCAAATTACCTTCCTGGTCCATGCCTTTGCTTCCATTCTATATAATACAGATTATAAAGTCCTGTCTTACAGAGTTGTTGAGATTAATGAATGAGTTAATACAGAAATGCTTTAAAACATTTTTGGCATATAGAAAGCATTTCACACCAGTTAGATATTTTAATTGTATAATTATGCAAATAGGAATCCTATATATGATGGTTAAAACTTAAAGGTTAAAAACAAAAAAAAAATTCTGTTTGATTTTTACCTATATGTTGGGCACAGTGTTAGATTTTGGATATATATGGCTGTGTCTTGAAGGAGAATTTAATGAAAGAGAAAGGCATAGAAATTAAAATGAAATATGGTAAGTGCTATGATGACTTTATTTAGTTCTTGTTATGAGAACATGCTGATATGATGCGGCAGATTTTTTTTTTTTAGCTTTGAAACTATTTACTCTTACTGTATTCTTTTTTACTATACAGTAGAGAAATTTTCCAATTAAGGCAATGACGTGCTTTTTACAAAGATCTAGCTATCCTGTCTTGCTGTCTTTTCTCCCTACCCTATTCGTTCTCACTTCATGCTTTTCTAGCCTAAATTATTAGATATTCTTAGACTAATACACTTTATAGATGAGTGGGGTTCTTTAACATCTGACATTCAGTTTCTAAGAAATGTCCCTGTAATTTAAAGTTAGGTTTATTTATGAGAATTTATGATGTTGGTTAGCATTAATTAATTCACTTGTACTTTGAAAAGAAAATGTGTATATGCATATATATGTATGTATGTGTATATATATGTATAATTTAAATTTTGGCTGACAAAAAAGGACATCTTATTAGACATTGCAGGTAGTTTATTACAAACATGAAATATTTTCTCTCATGACTTAGCTCAGCAATTCTACTTTTCATAGTTCCTAAACAAAATAACATTTTGGTCAGTATTCAAAGATTTCTTTTTAATCTGAAATTTCTTTCTAGTGTATGATACAAACAGGAAGAAAAACATCATGAAGGTTGTTTTCATATTTAAACTTACCTTTTTAACATAACAATGAAGTACATAACTTTTAAAACATCACTTGTCACCAAATATACAGGGCCAGATAGCAGATCCTGGGCTCTAAAAGCTTACTATTTAATAAAAACCTCATCATTCATAAACAAATGTTCAGAGCGCCCAGTTGTTTGCCCATTTTGAAATAGAAGTGTAATCTTTAAAGCTTAAAATCCACAGTTCCTTGCTTTAGGCATTTGACAGAATTCTATGTTGATAAAAATAAAAGTTGTTAAATACCAAGGCTATAGGCTAACATTCAGAAACTTTTTCAAAATGCTCTACCAGGCCAACTCTGTGTTAAAGATTTGACTCTTATTGCTTAACAAAAGATACATCTCTATGGTTAATATGAAAAGAATTCTAAATTGGCTGTTTACTCTCTCATGTCCCCTCCCTGGAAGCCTTGAGTGAAACCCTCCTCAGGATATTAGAAGAGAACATGTGTTGGAGCCATGAATATATATGTTACTCTAGTTTCTTCCTATTGACAAAGTTAGTTATGCAAGTAGAGAATGAGTTCACTACCTTTCTTCCAGATTCTCTTCTATTCTATTCTCTTTAGCATCTCCCCACGCTTTTCTTAAACCCTTAGCAATCTGTAAACTTAGCTCTCTATGAACTTTGTATGGATAGTTCAAACAACAGATGCTGCCCTTTGAAATCTGTTTTGAAATCTGTTGCAAGATGTAATCAAAAGTAAGTAGGTAGGAGAAGAAGGGCAGACCTACATTTGCTGTTTTCTCAATAGCGTGAGCCTGTCGTAAAAGCGTGGTTTCTTACCTCTCTTTTGTTTGAAACACTGACCTTTCTGCAGTAATTAAAGCAGAGTGTGTGGTTTCTGTTCTGTAGAGTTCCCTGGAGTTTTAAATTTACTGTTAATGTGTATGTTTGCTGGGTACTTTCAGACATGACCTGTGCTGTTTTCAATTTTAATTCAAGTTAATGTGGGAAGGTCTTGAGTCAACCTTTAGAAATGCTCATGGGTTGTCATTATAAACAATACAAGATGGCATTCAATAACTGTTAGGAAGGAAGAAATAACTTCGAGTACAAATACACTTTGTGAACAGAGGTTATCAATTATTTTTCTCCTGTGGAATGAAAGCAAGAACATTATTATGTTGAACATAATAGAGTTGTTTACTTAGACTGAAAATATTTGAATCCATCTTGGATTCACCTAAGCTTTAGATCACGTTTGTATTGTCGCCATCACTGAAGCAATGACGTAAAATCAACCACAGAGAAGGAGCTTCAAGATGGCGGAAGAGTAAGATGCGGGGATCACCTTCCTCCCCAACAAATACATCAGAGGTACATCTACATGTGGAACAGCTCCTACAGAACACCTACTGAACGCTGGCAGAAAACCTGAGACCTCCCAAAAGGCAAGAAACACCCCCACATACCTGGGTAGGGCAAAAGAAAAAAGAAAAAAACAGAGACAAAGAATAGGGACGGGACCTGCACCAGTGGGAGGGAGCTGTGAGCGAGGAAAGATTTCCACACACTAGGAAGCCCCTTCGCTGGCGGAGACTGCGGGTGGTGGAGGGGAGAAGCTTCGGAGCCACGGAGGAGAGCGCAACAACAGGGGTGCGGAGGGCAAAGCAGAGAGATTCCCGCACAGAGGATCGGGGCCAACCGGCACTCACCCGCCGGGGCGGGCGGGGCTGGGAGCTGAGACTCGGGCTTCGGTTGGATCGCTGGGAGAGGACTGGGGTTGGCGGCATGAACACAGCCTGCAGGGGGTTAGTGCGCCACGGCTAGCCGGGAGCGAGTCCGGGTAAAGGTCTGGACCTGACGAAGAGGCAAGAGACCTTTTCTTCCCTCTTTGTTTCCTGGTGTGCGAGGAGAGGGGATTCAGAACGCTGCGTAAAGGAGCTCCAGAGACGGGCACGAGCCGCAGCTAAAAGTGTGGAACCCAGAGACGGGCATGAGATGCTAAGGCTGCTGCTGCCGCCACCAAGAAGCCTGTGTGCGAGCACAGGTCACTATCCACACCCCGCTTCCGGGGAGCCTGTGCAGCCCGCCACTGCCAGGGTCCCGGGATCCAGGGACAACTTCCCCGGGAGAACGCACAGCGCGCCTCGGGCTGGTGCAACGTCATGCCGGCCTGTGCCGCCGCAGGCTCACCCACCATCCGTACCCCTCCCTCCCCCCGGCCTGAGTGAGCCAGAGCCCCCGAAGCAGCTGCTCATTTAACCCCGTCCTGTCTGAGCGAAGAACAGACGCCCTCCAGCGACCTACACGCAGAGGCGGGTCCAAACCCAAAGCTGAACCCCAGGAGCTGGGCAAACAAAGAAGAGAAAGGGAAATCTCCCCCAGCAGCCTCAGGAGCAGCAGATTAAATCTCCACAATCAACTTGATGTACCCTGCATCTGTGGAACATCTGAATAGACAACGAGTCATTCCAAATTGAGGAGCTGAACTTTGGGAGCAACGAGATATATATAGACATAGATATAGATATATTTCCCGTTTAATCTTTTTGTGAGTGTGTATGTGTATGCTTCTGTGTGTGTGATTTTGTCTGTATAGCTTTGCTTTTACCATTTGTCCTAGGGTTCTGCCTGTCCGTTTTTTGTTGTTGTTTTTCTTTTAGTAAAGTTTTTAGCATTTTTTATCATTGGTGGATTTATTTTTTGGTTTGGTTGCTCTCTTCTTTCCTTTTATTACTAAAAAAAATTTTTAATAATTATTTTTTATTTTAATGACTTTCTTTTATTTTACTTTATTTTATCTTCTTCTTTCTTTTTTTTTTTCCCTTTTATTCTGAGTCGTGTGCATGACAGGCTCTTGGTGCTCCAGCCAGGTGTCAGGGCTGTGCCTCTGAGGCGGGAGGGCCAAGTTCAGGAACTGGTCCACAAGAGACCTCCCAGCTCCACGTAATATCAAATGAGAGATCTCCATCTCAACGCCAAGACCCAGATCCACTCAACGACCAGCAAGCTACAGTGCTGGACACCCCATGCCAAACTACTAGCAAGACAGGAACACAACCCCATCCATTAGCAGAGAGGCTGTCTAAAATCATAATAAGCTCACAGACACCCCAAAACACACCACCAGTTGTGGACCTGCCCACCAGAAAGACAAGATCCAGCCTCATCCACCAGAACATAGGCACTAGTCCCCTCCACTAGGAAGCCTACACAACCCACTGAACCAACCTTAGCCACTGGGGGCAGACACCAAAAACAACAGAAACTATGAACCTACAGCCTGCGAAAAGGAGACCCCAAACACAGTAAGTTAAGCAAAATGAGAAGACAGAGAAACACACAGCAGATGAAGGAACAAGGCAAAAACCCACCAGACCTAAAAAATGAAGAGGAAATAGGCAGTCTACTTGAAAAATAATTCAGAATAAAGATGATCCAAAATCTTGGAAATAGAATAGAGAAAGTACAAGAAACGTTTAACAAGGACCTAGAAGAACTACAGAGCAAACAAACAGTGATGAACAACACAATAAATGAAATTAAAAATTCTCTAGAAGGAATCAATAGCAGAATAACTGAGTCAGAAGAACGGATAAGTGACCTGGAAGATAAAATAGTGGAAATAACTACTGCAAAGCAGAATAAAGAAAAAAGAATGAAAACAATTGAGGACAGTCTCAGAGACCTCTGGGACAACATTAAATGCACCAACATTTGAATTATAGGTGTCCGAGAAGAAGAAGAGAAAAAGAAAGGGACTGAGAAAATATTTGAAGAGATTATAGTGAAAACTTCTCTAATATGGGAAAGGAAATAGTTAATCAAGTCCAGGAAGCACAGAGAGTCCAATACAGGATAAATCCAAGGAGAAACACGCCAAGACACATACTAATCAAACTATCAAAAATTAAATAGAAAGAACAAATATTAAAAGGATCAAGGGAAAAACAACAAGTAACACAAAGGGGAATCCCCATAAGGTTAACAGCTGATCTTTCAGCACAACCACTGCAAGCCAGAAGGGAGTGGCAGGACATATTTAAAGTGATGGAAGAGAAAAACCTACAACCAAGATTACTGAACCCAGCAAGGACCTCATTCAGATTTGACAGAGAAATTAAAAGTTTACAGACAAGCAAAAGCTAAGAGAATTCAGCACCACCAAACCAGCTTTACAACAAATGCTAAAGGAACTTCTCTAGGCAGGAAACACAAGAGAAGGGAAAGACCTACAATAATAAACCCAAAACAATTAAGAAAATGGTAATAGGAACATACATATCGATAATTACCTTAAATGTAAATAGATTAAATGCTGCAACCAAAAGACATAGACTGGCTGAATGCATACAAAAACAAGACCCATATATATGCTGCCTACAAGAGACCCACTTCAGACCTAGGGACACATACAGACTGTAAGTGAGGGGATGGAAAAAAATATTCCATGCAAATGGAAAACAAAAGAAAGCTGGAGTAACAATTCTCATATCAGACAAAATAGACTTTAAAACAAAGACTATTACAAGAGACAAAGAAGGACACTACATAATGATGAAGGGATCAATCAAATAAGAACATATAACAATTGTAAACATTTATTCACCCTACATAGGAGCACCTCAATACATATGGCAAATGCTAACAGCCATAAAAGGGGATATCGACAGTGACACAATAATAGTAGGGGACTTTAACACCCCACTTTCACCAATGGACAGAGCATCGAAAATGAAAATAAATAAGGAAACACAAGCTTTAAATGATACATTTAACAAGATGGACTTAATTGATACTTATAGGACATTCCATCCAAAAACAACAGACTACTCTTTCTTCTCAAGTGCTCATGGACCATTCTCTAGGATAGATTGCATCTTGGGTCACATATCAAGCCTTGCTAAATTTAAGAAAATTGAAATTGTATCAACTATCTTTTCCAATAACAGTGCTATGAGACTGGATATCAATTACAGGAAAAAATCTGTAAGAAATACAAACACATGGAGGCTAAACAACACAGTACTTAATAACCAAGAGATCACTGAAGAAATCAAAGAGGAAATCAAAAAATACCTAGAAACAAATGACAATGAAAACACAACTACCCAAAACCTATGGGATACAGCAAAAGCAGTTCTAAGAGGGAAGTTTATAGCTATACAAGCCTACCTTAAGAAACAAGAAACATCTCAAATAAACAACCTAACGTTACACCTAAATCAATTAGAGAAAGAAGAACAAAAAAACCCCAAAGTTAGCAGAAGGAAAGAAATCATAAAGATCAAAGCAGAAGTAAATGAAAAAGAAATGAAGGAAGCAATAGGAAAGATCAATAAAACTAAAAGCTGGTTCTTTGAGAAGATAAACAAAATTGGGAAAGCATTAGTCAGACTCATCAAGAAAACAAAGGAGAAGACCCATATCAGTAGAATTAGAAATGAAAAAGGAGAAGTAACCAATGACACTGCAGAAATACAATGGATCATGAGAGATTGCTACAAGCAACTATATGCCAATAAAGTAGACAACCTGGAAGAAATGGATGAATTCTTAGAAAAGCACAACCTTCCAAGACTGAACCAGGAAGAAACAGAAAATGTAAACAGACCAATCACAAGCACTGAAATTGAAACTGTGATTAAATATCTTCCAGCAAAAAAAAGCCCAGGACCAGATGGATTCATACGTGAATTCTGTCAAGCATTTAGAGAAGTGCTAACACCTATCCTTCGCAAACGCTTCCAAATTATAGCAGAGGTAGAAACACTCCCAAACTCATTCTATGAGGTCAGCATCACTCTGATACCAAAATCAGACAAAGATGCCACAAAAAAAGAAAACTACAGGCCAATACCACTGATGGACATAGATGCAAAAATCCTCAACAAATTACTAGCAAACAGAATCCAGCAGCACATTAAAAGGATCATACTTTGGAGCTTCCCTGGTGGTGCAGTGGTTGAGAGCCCACCTACCGATGCAGGAGACACGGGTTCGTGCCCTAGTCCGGGAAGATATCACATGCCGCGGAGCGGCTGGGCCCGTGAGCCATGGCCACCGAGCCTGCGCGTCTGGAGCCTGTGCTCCGCAATGGGAGAGGCCCCAACAGTGAGAGGCCCGTGTACTGCAAAAAAAAAAAGATCATACATTACATTATGATCAGGTGGGGTGTATCCGAGGAATGCAAGGATTCTTCAATATACACAAATCAATCAACGTGATACACCATATTAACAAATTGAAGGAGAAAAACCATATGATCATCTCAATAGATGCAGAGAAAGCTTTCGACAAAATTCAACACCCATTTATGATAAAAACCCTCCAGAAAGTAGGCATACAGGGAACTTTCCTCAACATAATAAAGGTCATATATAACAAACCCACAGCCAACATCGTCCTCAATGGTGAAAAACTGAAACCATTTCCACTAAGATCAGGAACAAGACACGGTTGCCTTGTCTTGTTCAACATAGTTATTCAACATAGTTTTGGAAGTTTTAGCCAGAGCAATCAGAGAAGAAAAAGAAATAAAAGGAATCCAAACTGGAAAGGAAGAAGTAAAGTTGTCCCTGTTTGCAGATGACATGATACCATACATAGAGAATCCTAATGATGCTACCAGAAAACTACTAGAGCTAATCAATAAATTTGGTAAAGTAGCAGGATACAAATTAATGCACAGAAATCTCTTGCATTCCTATACACTAATGATGAAAAATCTGAAAGCGAAATTAAGAAAACACTCCGATTTACCATTGCAACAAAAAGAATAAAATATCTAGGAATAAACCTACCTAAGGAGACAAAAGACCTGTATGCAGAAAATTATAAGACACTGATGAAAGAAATTGAAGATGATACAAATAGATGGAGAGATATAACATGTTCTTGGATTGGAAGAATCAATATTGTGAAAATGACTCTACTACCCAAAGCAATCTACAGATTCCCTGCAAGCCCTATCAAAGTACCACTGGCATTTTTCACAGAACTAGCACAAAAAATTTCACAATTTGTATGGAAACACAAAAGAGTCCGAATAGCCAAAGCAATCTTGAGAAGGAAAAACGGAGCTGGAGGAATCAGGCTCCCTGACTTCAGAGTATACTAGAAAGCTATAGTAATCAAGACAGTATGGTACTGGCACAAAAACAGAAATAAAATTCAATGGAACAGAATAGAAAGCCCAGAGATAAACCCATGTACTTATGGTCACCTTATCTTTGATAAAGGAGGCAAGAATACACAGTGGAGAAAAGACAGCCTCTTCAATAATTGGTGCTGGGAAAACTGGACAGCTACATGTAAAAGAATGAAATTAGAACACTCCCTAACACCATACACAAAAATAAATGCAAAATGGATTAAAGACCTAAATGTAAGGCCAGACACTATCAAACTCTTAGAGGAAAACATAGGCAGAACATTCTATGACATAAATCACAGCAAGATCCTTTTTGACCCACCTCCTAGAGAAATGGAAATAAAAACAAAAATAAACAAATGGGACCTAATGAAACTTAAAATCTTTTGCACAGCAAAAGAAATCATAAACAAGATGAAAAGTCAACCCTCAGAATGGGAGAAAATATTTGCAAATGAAGCAACTGACAAAGGATTAATCTCCAAAATTTACAAGCAGCTCATGCAGCTGAATATCAAAAAAACAACCCAATCCAAAAATGGGCAGAAGACCTAAATAGACATTTCTCCAAAGAAGATATACAGATTACCAACAAACACATGAAAGAATACTCAACATCACTAATCATTAGAGAAATGCAAATCAAAACTACAATGAGATATCATCTCACAGTGGTCAGAATGGCCATCATCAAAAAATCTACAAACAGTAAATGCTGGAGAGGGTGTGGAGAAAAGCGAGACCTCTTGCACTGTTGGTGGGAATGTATGATACAGCCACTATGGAGGACAGTTTGGAGGTTCCTTAAAAAATTAAAAGTAGAACTACCATATACCCAGCAATCCCATTACTAGGTATATACCCTGAGAAAACCATAATTCAAAAAGAGTCATGTACCACAATGTTCACTGCAGCTCTATTTACAATAGCCAGGACATGGAAGCAACCTAAGTGTCTGTCAGCAGATGAATGGATAAAGATGTGGCACATATATACAATGGAATATTACTTAGCCATATAAAGGAACAAAACTGAGTTATTTGTAGTGAAGTGGATGGACCTAGAGACTGTCATACAGAGTTAAGTAGGTCAGAAAGAAAAACAAATACCATATGCTAACACATATATATCAGATCTAAAAAAGAAAAACGAAAGGTCAGAAAAATCTAGGGGCAAGACGGGAATAAAGATGCAGACCTACTAGAGAGTGGACTTGAGGAAATGGGGAGGGGGTAGTGTAAGCTGTGACAGAGTAAGAGAGTGGCATGGGCATATATACACTACCAAACGTAAAATAGATAGCTAGTGGGAAGCAGCTGCATAGCACAGGGAGATCAGTGCATTGCTTTGTGACCACCTAGAGAGGTGGGATAGGGAGGGTGGGAGGGAGGGAGACGCAAGAGGGAAGAGATATGGGAACATATGTATATGTATAACTGATTCACTTTGTTATAAAGCAGAAACTGAGTCACCATTGTAAAGCAATTATACTCTAATGAAGATGTTAAAAATTAAAAAGTAAAATAAAGTAAAATAAACCACAAATCTCAGAGTGTCAAACGATGTTTAAACTTAAATGTTATTTTTCATCATATCACTTTAGATTAAACAAAATTTCTTTCAGATATTATAAAATTATCATGACAATAGTTTGGCAATGACCGCCTCGTGAAAGATTGTAAATATTTAACGTTTTCCCCAAAAATCTTATATAATAGTGTTTCCGAAAAAGAAATATTGTTTCTAACCTAGAAATTAGTGAAGCAAATGCCCAGTAAAACCATCAAAAGACAGTAATGCACCCCATAGAATGCATGATGAATAGAGTTGCTTTTGTCTCCTGACTTTTTAAAATGTCTTCCTGCTCTCTATCAGTGATTCTTGAAATCCACCACCTCTTCAGATCCTCTCAGAGATGTTTCATTAGGTAGAAAAGAAATAAATTATGAAACAGCAGGAATTGAGCTGAAAAAAGTTAGAACCAATGTAATCCAATATTTGCATATGTGTGTTCACTACATTTAATAATAATAATGATTAATCAACTTGTTTCACGGAATTCTTTTCATTCGAAGATAAATGACTGTCTAGGCAGGAGCTGGCATATTTGTTAACCAATAATGTGCTTTATCGTGTTAGTGGTTTAAACATGGTGTTTGATATTTTTTTCAAATTATAACATTGTTTCAAGCATCATAGTTAAAAAGCCCTTCAAAATGCCACAAAGAAATCATTAGTCTAGTAGAGTATATTTTTGTATAATTGATGACAGCTGTGTAATGATGTGGTAAGCTGGCAATTAGGCATAATTTGCTTATGCAAGTTAGATGAAAAAAATGGGAATCAATATTCAATCTACACCTATGTGAAAAGCAATTAGTTTAATTGATGGGGAAAAACCCTCAACAATGGCTAATTATTCCAAAATGACCTGAAACACTCATGCAAATTAGTAGAATTAATTATACATGAATGGCTAGATTATATAAATCATTTTTAAAACCTTGAAGTTTCTATAGTTATTCATATAATGTAGTAGGAAGGGTGATTTGATAACATAATGGATGCACCTTAGAGAATAATCATCAGGTTTTGCTTACAATCTGTTGGCACGATGCCATCTCAAAATGGACAATATTGAATACAACAAAACACATGTCATAGCTTCTCACTCAGGTTTAATAGTTCAACAAAGAAACATTCATCCAATAAGACACTGCTTTGTATAATTATTATTTTCTCTCAGTTCCTACTTGGCAGCTACGGAAATTACTGAGAAACTTGTAACATTTTATTTTCTCTTCTCAAGTAAAACTCAAATATCTTGATTTACTTATCACCAACACTGGTTTTCTTCATGAAATAGATGACGATTTACTCTGTACTTATTCTGCATTTTATTCATCACGTAACCATGCCATTCTCGTCATTACTTCTTATGAAAGAAGCAGTTTCACAAGTGTCTGAAAACAATGTATTTGCTATACATCTGAGATTAATTTTAATTCAGGGCTGATTCGCATTATCAATATATCAATCTGTAATCTAAATATTACATATGGATTCACTGATGACTTTTTTGAACTCCAAGCCCAAGCAACATAATGGATTTTAAATAAATTAGGGACAATGCCACAAACAAAAGCAAGTATTTGGGTCTGACTTCATTCTCTGATGTAAAATTATAAAACAGAAGTCCCGTTGTTACAAGAAATTTGCTTCAGCTGAAGTGGTTTCTGATATAAAGATAATATTTTTAGGAAGAAAAACATACACACACACACACTCAGAAGATGGGTGATGCCCTAACTCAGGTTGCCTATCTTGGTAGGTACCCCACATTTCAGAATATCTTTAAACTTATCTCAGTATCTTATTCTGCAGAAAATCAAAAACAGCTCACACAGTGATTCCTTTTCTTATAAGCTTGCCTTCACAGTGCTGCTAGAGTTTCATTCTAAGATAAACCTAAGTATCTTCACTATTTTTAACGTTTGTCGGTTAGTCTATCCCTAGTTCCTCAGTGGTCTCTATAAAACCTTGCTTTTTAACTTGCAATTCTAGTCTTCATCTTTCCCTTCAACATCATAGCTTTATCCTTGTGTAAGTCGGCCCTGTGGTGCTGGCCAGTGGCATAACACAGTGGCATTAACACTCTATAAGGACTCTGCACACATTCTCACAAATTATGGAAAGATATTAAGCATGAATCTTCAGAATGCCCAAGTGCATTTTACAGCAGCTCTGATAACACTCTGAGCTGTATTACATTTTTGTTCTCAATGGGAGCCCCTCAGGGAGGAGGTAAAAAGTTATCTGCTGTCGAAAAGCCTTGATGTGTTTCCAGTCATGGAAGTTTCACACTTGAGAACTGAACACGGTTTTGTATTGAATATTTTGACCTTTTCCAGAGAATGAACAAGTCTGAAAACAAATAATAGAAGTGTAGGGCTGTGAGCTCTGCCACTGGCTCCTGGTCGTTGCAGGTCTTTTCATAGCTGCTTATTGAACCCATAGAATTTGGAGTTATCAACCTTGTGATTCACCAGAGTCCTGTTATCTGGACCTTGTAGGGTGACCAGGGGCAAAAGTTTCTCACCCGAGCGTTGCAATAAGAATTTCAAATTCCTGATCACCTTTCTGAATTTAAATAGGAACTCAATAGGTTTGGAATATGTTGTTTTATATTTGTTTATGTACTTTTATTTTAGTTATCTCACAGTCTTTACCACAACTGTATGACTTAAGCAAAGCATTGTACGTAGGGGGTGTTGAGTCATAGATGAAAAAAGAAAAGGAACCGTAGGATGAGAAAATGTTCACATAGAATGTTGGCCCCAGAACTAAGGTTAGTCTATGATACTTTTCTTCTAGGTGTGGAAGTTGTTGCTAGATTGGGCTGCTCATCTAAAGAGTTGGTATGATCTGTTCAACTCAGCAAGCAGTTCACAATCAATGTCCCTGCATCAATCCTAGGTCCCCAATTACAGCATACACAAAATATATTGAACCCCTCCAATCTTTAAGACCGTCTACTTCAAAATTACAGAAGTCTTAGCATTTAGGAAACAGGAGAAATCTTAGAGAATGTCTAAAGCAGCAGTTCTCAACCTGGCTGTACTTTGGAAACCCCCGGGAAGGTCTAAAAACTGACACCTGGGTTCCACCCACATCTGCTGGTCTGGAGTGCACCCTGGACAGTGGGATTTTTAAAAATTTCTCCAGAGGATTCATAAGTATAGCCAAGATTGGGAACAGTATTGTCACAGATCTGAGGCAGTATTGTAGGACTTAGAAACTTCTATGCCTATGGGAGCCAAAAAGGTTACATAAAAGAGGGAAGTAGGACAGGTATAAGAAAAATAACATTGCTATCTCTTATTGCTTATTTTTTCTACTCTTGATTGAAATATGCATAAGAGAAATATTGTTTCACCATATATAAGAAAAACACCTGTACAAGCTCAATGTCAAATGGTAATTGGGGGGTCGTAGGAAGTGTTGGGGATTGTGTTTAACTAGAAAATGCATGACCATCTAAAGTGGCAAATGCTAAGCTCCAGGTGAATTCGGGCTTAGAGTGTACAGATCTATTGATTTCGTCAAGAGAATATAACTTTTTTTTAAATTTCAAATTGCTTGTTGGTTTAAATGCTGGCTCATTCAATAACTAACTAATTAAAAAAAATTAAACAGGAGAGCTTTATAGTCAGAGTGGAGTAGAAGGAAATGAGTGTCTAAGGAGGAGGCCTTCCCAGCTCTTACCCAGTTTTGTTGTTTTTTTTTTAAACCACAGGGTTAGGGTGAAGTTCAGGCTGCATATGTGGTCTCCACCAACACTGCCCTGGGAGTTGGGAGCTTATCACTGCCTGACGTGGATGAGAGATCCATTTCCCTGCTCTGCTTTTTCTGACACCACCTGGTGGGATTTTGAACACCTCCGTGCTGCCTGGTAAGCACAGTCTAGGCTCCGCACTTGGCTTTTGCTGATGGGGGTGGGACTATAATCTTTTCAGAGGTGCTTGACTAGAGTAATGCATTATTTTCTGAAAATTGTCTTTCTTCTGAGGCTATTTCATTTCTCCTCCTTGGGCTAGAGAGAGCGGGCTTTTCTTGAGCCACCTTTGTCTATATACATTGACCTTCCTGAGTTGCTGGCTCCTTTACCTTTACGTCTGTGCTATGAGTCAAAAAGAAAACACAAAGTATTCACCACCATGTTGTCCTTGGGTCTCAGGACCTTTAGCCTGCCTGCCTTCTTTCCTCCACCTTCAGAGTCTTCTTTTGTTTGTTTTGTATAAATGTCCAGGGTTTTTAGCTTCACTTAGCAGGAAGAAAAGGGTAAATGTGTCTACTCCAGCTCTCTGGACATGGGAGTTGTTTAAAATATAATTTTTAGAAAAGAACTCTAAGAGATCAGTTAGCCATCACTTGCAATATCTAGTAACTCTGTTAATAAAAAGACATTTATTTCACTGTTTTCCTTTTAAAAATGTATCATCTCCTACTGATGGATAGTACTTGGACTTCCTCTCAGTGATTTGCTTTCAATTCTACAGTGTAAACCTAAGAGACTCACCTCACTGCTTAGTCCCTGAGAAATCTAGCACACAGCAGTTTGTGTTTACAAAGCTCACTGACAGCATTAGCTCAACTATACTGAGCTGGAGTATGTGAAACGTTCAGCATTTCTATGGCATTCTCACCCATTTTCCTCCCACTGACACCTAAATTTCAGACAGAGCAAAGAACCTGGAGGAGGACAGATCAGAGCAAATAAAATATAAATTAGGGCCTCTTCATTAAATTCAAACCCTAGAAAAGCTGGTAAATGTAACTTCTTACTGGTATTTTTAAAGCTATAAAAATTGGACACAATAAAAGCAATCCCATAAAACTTTTATAATTGTCATTGTAAAATGTATTTTCAAATCAGTAGTCCAGACACAAAGCTCTCTTAGAGCTTTAAAATCAGCATATTGTGCTTACTTAGGAGCATTGTACTGTTCTAATAGTGTAAGCTTGTGAGTATGCCGCTGCCTAAAATTGTATACTCTGTACCCAAGACATCGCCTACCCCAGTGCAAGGCATCAATAAATGCCTGTTAATTGAATTTTGAATAATGAAATACATACTGCTACCCACCCCCCCTTCCAAGTTCTCATCCTGGTCTTTAGGAAATGTCCCTAACATTCCAGAAGAGTACTACTTGGATACTCATAACTGTAGCATTGAGTAAATGCTTTGAGTGTTCAGCATACGTGTAGATAATATACTACTTCCTTGACTCTCAGAATCCCCCTCTTAATTTCCTACCTCTTGATTGGACATCACTCTAGGTGTGTCAGTTCCTTAAGAAGCTACATTCTTCACATTTCATTTGTCGCTCTTGATTTTAAATTTTATGAGCCTGAGGATCAATGCCTGTCCTCACTAGTTTTACCTTGGCATGCGGCCTGTCAAGGTGATTTTATTCAGCTACCCCATGTGTCACTGTGGGTCAAGAAGTGTACTATTGGGGAAGACTGCTGATATCTTTTGACTAAAGCCACCCCTTCCATGTCAGTGGGCAGCAGGACCAAATCTCTCATGATCCGGAAGTACGTAGCAATCAAGCACCTTCTTGATGTCATAAGGGCACGCAGAATGAAAACACAAACACCAGCCCATCCTAGGAAAGTCAATGATACCTTGATGATAAGCAAGTCAAAACAGGCTGGTATCCTTTAGCTTCATGAAGATAGCAACCAACAAAAATGCAAAAGGGTCTGTCATACATCTGTAGAGGATTGTCCTGTGGAAAAGGAATGAGACTCATGCTAAATATTAACAAGGGTGGAGTTTGTCACCATGTAGAAACTTCAAGTGGATAAACTCGATCTCAATATGAGGAAGAACTTTCTAACTGAACAAACTGACTTGTTTTAGGACAGGCTCCCTCAGAAGACAGTGAGTCCTACCACTAAAATTATTCGAGTTTAGACTAGACATTAAACTCCACATGTAAAACTCAGTTGCTTCACAAGAAGGTAAGTTTTAAATGGAAATTAGCAGGGTTAGGTTAAACTTCCTCCTAATACCAGCATTCTGGGATCCTATCAAAGATGAGCTCAGTCTGCCGATGTTTGCCTGCAAACACTCAGAAAGAAAGAAACAAAGAAAAAAAGCCAAAGCATAAATAACTGGAAATAGATACCAACCCAGAAGTAACACCTACTCTACAACTAATTGCTGGTGTGATTATCCTCTAATTGCATAGCGGTGAATGTGTCTTTTCTTTTCAAATCTTCTGGCAAGATGGCTAAATCCAAGCATAGTTTACAGCAACTGTAATAGGGAAATATATTTTGGAGTAGAATTTGTTGAGTCCTTGTCAGTACCTGTCATTATTTTATTTGATATTATTGACTTCAATAGCATTCTCAGGTGATATTTCCTAGATTAACGAGTGGATTTTTGCATAGAGGAAAGTAAACACTTTTCTCTTAATGAAATGCATTAAAGAATTAACTTTATGTCAGTCCATTTTATAGAAGTGGTATTTCTAAGCCCTGTTAAAACTGTTTTATAGACTTCCTAACTGCTGAAACACATTAGGAGGTAATCACATTAGATGTTGCCTGCTGAGTCTGACAAGACTTGGTCTGTAGTTTAAAGTAACTGTTCCAATAGTACAGTCAGCTCACTAGTAGCTGAGTGACTCTAAGTGAAATAACCTGACTGCACCATTAGTCCAAATGAGCACTTCAGTCCCATTTATGCTTCATTTGAAACTAAGATTAGGAAGATGTCACTTATAAAAATGAGCTTCATTATAATATTATCCTCAAGGGTCAGGATAGTGGGCATATATTAAGGTGAAACCTCATACAAATTTTTAAATCATGTGTCTGTTAGTTTTTGATTACAAGCACCTATTACCTACATAGTCAAATCATAGCAATCCCTATGATATAATAAATCTTAATATAGCCATTTCAGTTTATCACTGTTAGATGAAGATCAAGCAGACTTTAATTTGTTACCCTTGACAAAGCCCAGTCCCCAAGGTGTTGATGGAAATTTTACCTTAATAACCACAGTAGCTAGCCTTAAAGATCCACCCCCGCCCCTGCCTCCCATGATCCCAGCTTCCTGCTATTCAGACCCTTATGCAGTCTTCTCGCATACTGTACCATGGTTGGTCTGTGTGACCATAGAATACAGCAGAGATGATGGTATGTCACTTGTAAGATTAGCTTGGGTTGCCTCTCTTGCATAGCTCTTCCTGAGGGAAGCCAGCTGCCATGTTGTGAGGATACTCGAGCAGCCTATAGAGAAGGCCATATGGCAAGGAAATGAGGTATCTGGTCTCAGGAACTATGCAAAATAATACGTGTTTGTTGTTTTAAGCTGCTAAATTTAGGATTTTTTTTTAACATCTTTATTGGAGTATAATTGCTTTACAATGGTGTGTTAGTTTCTGCTTTATAACAAAGTGAATCAGTTATACATATACATACGTTCCCATATCTCTTCCCTCTTGCGTCTCCCTCCCTCCCACCCCTCTAGGTGGTCACAAACCACTGAGCTGATAAATTTACGATTATTTTAATGCAGTTATAGATAACTAAATTCAGATTTTAGCACCTTAGAAATGGAATGCTGCAATAACAAAAATTCTAAAATATGAGAATGACTTTGGAACGGAGGGCTGGAAAGAAGCAAGAAAAGATGTAAAGATTTTGAGGAGTGTGCTAATGAAAACTTAAAGTGCCTTGAACACAAGGATTTAAAGGAAAATGAAGAAAATCTTATAGAAAACTGGAGTTTAGCAATACTGTTGCCTGTAGTAATGTACAAGGTAGAAAATGTGCCTAAAGAGCTGGCTGATCTTGCTGAAAACTTTTCTGAGCAAAGTATTTAAAGAATCCCTTGATTTCTCCTTGCTGCTTATAAGAAAATTTAAAAGGAGAGATAAACTAAAGGAAGCGTTGTTAAACAAGAAGAGATCATTTTCATGCTAGTTATATGATGTTAATAAATATGTAATGAAAAGAGATGACATGAAAAATTCATTAAAATATGCAAGAAGTAGGAAATTTGAACAGACTTATTAACATGAAGTAAATTGAATTGGTAGTTAAAGACATGTTTCCATTCCAGCAGCACTTACCCACCCTAATTTTTTTAAAAAAATTAATCCTAGGTGGATTCAGCTGACAATTACCAAACTATCCAGGATAACTTATTCTATGCTTATTAATTCCCTAGGGCCACTGTAATGAACTAGCACATAATATGTGGCTCAAAACAACAGAAATTTGTTTCCAGAGCTTTAGAGCTCGAACTCCCACATCAAGATGTTGGCAAGGTTATGCTTTCTCTCCTAGCTTTTGGTGAACTTCTTTTAAAAAAATAGACTTTATCTTTTAGAGTTGTATTAGATTCATGGCAAAATTGAGTGGAAGGTACAGAGATTCTCACACACCCCCTGCCCACATAGCTTTCCCCATTATCAACATCCGCCACCAGAGAGGTGCATTTATTATAATTGATGAATCTGCACTGACACATCATTATCAGCCAAAGTCCATAGTTTACATTAGGGTTCACTTTTGGTGTTGTGCATTCTGTGGGTTTAGACCAATGCACAATGACATGTATCCACTGTTACAGTATCACACAGAGCAGTCTTACTGAGTTTTTAATACTCTGTGTCTATTTATTCATCACTCCCTCTTCTCTAACCCCCAGCAACCACTGATTATTTTATGCTGTCCATATTTTTGCCTTTCCCAGAATGTTGTATAGTTGAAATCATACATTATGTAGTCTTTTCATATTGGTTTCTTCCACCTAGCCATATGCATTTAAGTTTCTTCCATATTTTTTGTGGCTTAATAGCTCTCATTTTTTTTTCTTTTTAGCCCTGAATAATATTCCATTGTCTAAATGTACCTAGTTTACCCATTCACCTACAGAGGGATGTCAGAGTTGATTCCAAGTTTTGACACTTGTGAATAGAGCTATTATGAACTTCCGTGTGTAGGAAGTAAGTTTTTAACTCCATTGGGTAAATACCAAGAAGCCTGACTGCTGGACTGGATAGTAAGAGTGCGCTTAGTTTTATAAGAAGCTTCCAAGTTGTCTCCCATAGTTGCTGTACCATTTTGCATTCCCACTAGCAAGAATTACTCCATATCCTTGCCAGTATTTGGTGTTGTCAGTGTTTTGAATTTTGGCCAGTCTAATAGGTATGTAGTGATATCTCACTGGTGTTTTAACTTGCATTTCTTTGATGATATATGATGTGGAGCAACATTTTTATACGCTTATTTGTCACCTGTATATCTCTTTTGGTGAGGTAATTGTTAAGGTGTTTGGCACATTTTTTTAATCAGGTTGTTTGTTTCTTATTTGTGAGTTTTAAGAGTTCTTTTTATATTTTGGATAACAATCCTTTATCAGATATGTGTTTTGCAAATATTTTGTTTCCCAGTCTGCGACTTGTCTTTTCATTCTCTTGACAATGTCTTTCGCAGAGCAGAAAATTTTAAATTTTATTCAAGTCCAGTTTATCAGTTATTTCTTTCACAGAGTGTGCTTTCGTCGTGGCATCTAAAAAGTCATCACCAAACTCAAAGTCATCTACATTTTCTCCTATGTTATCTTCTAGAAATTTTATAGTTTTATATTTTACATTTATTCTGGAGATGGTTCATGTGAGGGCCAAATTCCTCCCCATCCATGGATGTCAAAAACATGGGGAAAAAATGATCTTTTTCCAAAATTCAATGGTGAGCTAAGCATAGGACAAACATTCCCATTCCAAAAGAAAGACATTTGAAGGGGGACAAAAATCACAGGTACCAGTCAAGTCTGAAACCCAGCGTGGCAAATTCCATTAGATTTCGAGGCCTGAAAATACTCCTCGTGGCTCTGTCCATTGGGCCCCTCAGGGCAGTCCCACCCTTTCAGCCCTCCTCAGCAGCATCCCTGTCCTCTCCCCCCATGGCAGTGGCAACCCCAATCTCTCAGTCCTTGAAAATCCCCGTGGCCTCTGAGCTACTGTTTGAGTCTTTCTTTTCTTTTCTTTAAAGATAACACATGTTTGTTGCTGAGTAGCTCTAGCCACCCACGTCCTACCTGTAGCATCCCACAAATCCAGTACCTTTCGTCATGTATTCCCATCTCTGTCCTCTCCTGTCCGAGCAGCATTTCTGCTGAGATAGTTGACTGCATCCCTGTGTCATATACCTAATCTCTTTAACAAACGTTTATCCAGGCACACTCTTGGTGTTTTCTCTCCACAGCACATTGTGTAATTCTTTGAAATACGGATAAACCGAAAATTTTCCAAACTTTGATTACATCCACAAAGACCCTATTTCCAAATAAGATTATATTCACAGTTACTGGGGTTCGGACTTCAACATATCTTTTGGGGGGAAACACTTCAATCCAGATCACATACATTTTACATTTTTTTTTCTGAGAAATTAAAAAAAGTAAAAGCTGTTTAGATTATTTTATGTCATATAATTTTATTCAAAAATCATGATCTATAGCAGATTATAGAAGAAAATACTACTGATTATATAAGAAAATAAAATTTTAGCCACATTTTGCTATTAATATAAATGCAAATATCAGTAATAAAGTATTAGCCAAACCAGTCTAACAGTACATCTACACAACTTACAGTACATTCTGATAAATGAGGGTTTACCACCAAACTTCAAGAATATTATTAGTTGGGATAAAGGTTTAACTGAAGTCATGAAGAAACCCCAAATTTCAGTGATTTAAATAAATGGGAAGTTCATTTTTGTCTTGTGGGAGATTCTGGTCAGTTCAGGGTTGTGTCGTAGGTCTTCCTTACTTGATCCATGGCTTCTGAAGTCATTCCAGTTATTGTCATTTGCAGTCAGCAAGAAGGAAGGAATGGTTATGGTCAATCCAGGGCAGGTGGTATAGATGTTGGAGATAATCTGTAAGTCACTCATAATAACTTTACTCTCATTCCATTTCCCATATTTAGTCACATAGCCCCAACTCTCTGCAAGGAAATCTTGCTTGAAATATAGGTACATGAACAAGTAAACCGGCATACAGTTTGAGAATAAGGCTTGCACTGTACAAAATGGCAGAGTGTGTTATGTCTAGAGTATATAATGAAAGCAACAGAAGATTCAACATTCCAACTAGAAAAACAAAAAAGAACATGAATAGGTATTTTATAGAAGTAGAAACTCTAGGTTCTAAAATGTGTAGAGAAAAAGCTAAAACTAATTTTACACACATTAGAAGGTCAAATGTGGAAAGATGGCATGACAAATGCTGTGGATTGGTCCTTTCAAAGTCCTTTCCACCCTCCTTTTAATGTGCTTTTCTGTATTACAGAAGCAAGAAAGCTAAAATCACATTTCCCACTCTCCTTTGCGGCTAAGGTTTTGGAAACAAATTAAGTTCTACAAGTAAGGTAAACACTCATGCATTTGGAAGATGAAAATATGACAAAGGACCTCTCCTTGCCTTTTTATCTGCTTTCTGCTAGCAGAAATGAGTCAAGAGCTGTGAGTAGTTTCTGCAGCTATGTCCCATTCTCTGGCATTCTGAACATCCTTTGGGGATGCCAAGAAGTATTTGCATCTGTAGTAATGGTGGGACCTTCTTTCTAGTTGGAGTTTCCTGATACACAGATAGCAGGTACAACAGCTTCTTAATCTCAGTAGTTCAGGGTGGCCTCAGAGGTTGTAGCTACCCTATTAAAGGTACTTGAATATCGTTCTGGTGTCATTCCTAGCAATACAGCCTAGACTTGCTTCGGTATCCCATTCAATAATTTTTTGAAAGCATGGTAATTACCTTTGTTAAACCCCTTTCTCCTAAAGTGGAAAAATTAATTTCCATTTCTGCAATGTGACCTGTTTGAAACCACTGACTATTGCTGAGTTTGGTAGACGGTCTCATAGATTCCTAGTATAGACTGATGGAGTCATTCTGGAGAGCCACTCATGAGTCCCTAGTCAAAATCAGTATATGAATACCACATTACAAACAATTCCGGTCCTGGCTATATAAGTCAGATACATGCTTACACAAGTTTATAAGAAGACGTTGGCAGGAATTTATTGCAGTGATGTTAGTGATGGTGCAAAGCTAGAAGCAAAATGGGTTTCCATTACAGAGAAAGTGATTAAGTAAAATTCAACATATGCTCACCTTAGAGAATTGCACAACAGTAAGAAGCAATGAACTGGGTATACCTGTACAAGTATAGGTATATTATAGAAACATATTGTGAACTTCAAAAGTGAGAAATGGAATAAGATAAACACTACTATTTATGAAAATGCAAAACAACAAAACAAATTTTATGAAGCATACATCAACAGAGAGATACCTATCAAATGCATTCAAAGTGTTGCTTTGTTAGGGGAAAGGTAATGCAAAGTGAGGAGTAGGGATAAAACTGAATGAATGAAGAAAAGTGAGTTAATGGTTTTGTTTATCTGTAACATAAGATTAAGCTACGTGTACTTAGGATTACATTAATTCATCCCTCTATGCCTGCAGTCAAATAATTAGAATTCTCCATACCCAACACAGAGCAGTTACACACTGAAACTTAGTTGTAGTGTACATTGTGGTTGTCTCCATAGAATTGATGGTACCTCCCCCCTCCCCCTGCCATTGTGTAACATTCTTGTGGTTAATGGGACCAGTAAAAGGGATAGGACATAAACGGCCAGACAGGATATTCCTGTTCCCCCTTGCAACAAAGATCACTGTAGCTAACCTAAATCTAAGTGTCCTACCCTTGGCTATAAGGATGATTTCAAGTCTGATCCAACCTACAGGAAAGTCAGGATTTATGCTTGGGAACTCTAGGTCACAGATTTCTTGAAACTGCCATTGACCTTTGCAAACATAAGGGACGCCTACAAGTAAATCTGACACATTTGAGAACAAACCTAGGAGACTCATGAGAGCAGTGGCTCTGGACTTCATATTTACATCAATCAGTAAATCTCCTTAATGTTTATACGAGTTAGAGTTGAGTTGTCCAGGACAGAGAGCGCCCTAATTCATCCAGCAAATACACATTGCTTTCTCTCTGATTTTATTCTTTTTCTTGCTGTTTTCGTGTGTGTGCATGCTTGTACATGAGTATACTGGTGTATGCACACACGTATCCTTATGGCAGTCGTGTGACTGCGTAGTATGAAGAGGGTCAACCTTGATGTCTAAAGAACTGGGTCCAATATGCAGCTACATTTCCTACTGGCATTATAATTGTGAAGAAAATACTCATAGATTCTCCATGTATTCTTTAGGGGAAAAACAGACTAGTCCTAAACTATTCCATGTGTACCACAGGACTACTTTAAGTTTCAAATGAAATGACATATGTGAAAGAGTTTTTAAAATTCCCATATAACATGATAATTATGTTACCATATAAACAATTATTATTACCTTGTATATGATGCAGTCTATAGAAGCATTTAAAACATTGAAATCCCCAGTCTCTTCAAGTTTATCTTGTATTCGACTCAACTTCCTTCATTTTTAAAGCTGCACAAGCGAAGGACAAAATGTCGTTTTTTACTTTGAATTCCCTAGCTTTTGTCAGTGTGTTTCACAGCCTTCACTTCATTTAAGCATAGTTCCGTGGTAAATTTCTATATATAACTGCACTTTCAAGTTGCTTAAAGATATAACGTAATTGGGTGTACCTTTAACCCAGTGGCTTAAAATCCTAAAGGAATGGTGTGCACACAACATCTTCTAGTATTAAAGAGGCTGAGATCAAATAAAATGCAATGAACAATGTCTGCTCCTGCTGACCTGGAAATGTTGTTAGTGAGATACTGGGCACAAATGACAGTGCTACCTCAAGAAACATAATGAGGGAGTTTTGTCAAGCCAAACCTTTTTAAATGTTTGAACTCCATAAAAACCTGCAGGCATGACAGATTAAATGTAATACTTACCTCTGATTCTGAGCTGCAACTTGTATCCTCTAATTCCTGTAAATAAGAACAGATGTGCTGTTAGAAGGTTTTGATTTGTGTGTATATGTTTCAAAACCCATCGAGCACAGTGAGGTTTTTCCATTTGGGGGATGGTGGAGGAGCTTTGTTTTCTCGTTCAAGCGTGTCAGAAACAGGAAAATAAGTCTCACTCGTCTCCATCCTATTAAAAGAGAGGCTCAACACAATTTACAGAGTTGGTTGTGTGCTTTAAAGATGGATGAAAAGAGACTGAGCTATTCAAATACATCTTCAAATATTTAGAGTAGCAGGAGAAAAACATTACTTTAGCAAATTTTGAAACTTAACAGTCATGAGTTTCAGCTTGTATTCGTGTTATACCAGCAGCAACTTGAGAAGTCAGTAAGCACCTAGAATAAATAAACAGGGTAAAGATACTTCAGGAATCCCATTTCTAGGCAAGCTTGCTACTCCTATAAGTCACACATCCTCTGCTTTAAGGATACATGTTGCTGTTTTTTAATAGGGCAATTTCTTTAGCAAAACATAGTAGTCTCAACTTTAACACATATAAAAAAATATAATTTACAAGTTTTGCAGTTTCATTTCTGCTGATGACAGTTTCATAAGAGCCTCACAAATCTAATTAAACAGTTCACAGACACACATTTGAACATGCTCACATGGCAGTGATATAAAAAGGATGATGATAATACTTTTCACTTACAGTGAACGTTTTACCCAAGAGACTCAGAATAATGCAGTAAAGCTTGCATAGTATCAAGAAATAACATGGAGTCTGTTAGACTTAATAGCTGCATGTAATAAAACAATACATAGAGGTCTTTTAAGTGATGTTTTTCTGAATAATCATATTTATATACCAACTATAACCCACATATTAAAATTATGAGGGAGAAAATATCCAGCTCTTTTCACATGCCACAATAATAAGTGAAAATCAAAAATAGTCAACTTAACTGGATTGTCTCCCTACTCTGAAACAAATGACTTTAAAAAAAATTGAAGTATAGTTGATTTATGGTATTATTTTAGTTTCAGGTGTACAGCATAGTGATTCAATGTTTTCATAGCTTATACTCCATTTAAAGTTATTACAAAATAGTGGTTTATACTCCTCTGTGCTGTCAACAGATCTTCGTAGCTTACCTATTTTATATATAGTAATCTATGCCTCTTAATCCCATACCCCTATCTTGCACCCCCTTCTCCTCCCCACTGTTAACCACTAGTTTGTTATCTACATCTCTGAGTCTGTTTCTGTTTTGTTATATATATTCATTTGTTTTATTTTTTAAGTTCCACATATAAGTGATAACATAGAATATTTGTCTTTGGCTTATTTCACTAAGCATAACAAAATGACTTTTTAACATTACATCTTTTTAAATCAACTCACCAGTTTCATTTGGTACTATGCAAATACCACTTTTGACTACATATATACATGCTACTGAAAATTTTAGATTTTTTAAATAGTAAGAAACCAAGACTATAGGTAAAATATATAAGCAGAAAGTAAAAATCCTTTTATTGTTATTGTTATTTACATTTGACCTCATCAGAGAGATGAGTTAAAATCTGTTTTGAATGATAGTGAGGAAAACAAGGAAGGTAAACAATTCAGATTACCAGTAAATATATTTGATTTTATTTTAATAGTTTCTATTATTTTGGGGTTGCAGTACTACCGAAAAGCATAAGATTGAACAGTCAGTTTCTCAGGACAGTGTTATCATTTGAGATGATTAATTAGATGTTTCATACCATCCATAATGATAAGAACTATAAACCATATTTCTGCCATCTTTGAAACCCTAGTTCCATGCAAAGTGAGCAATTACTAATTGCTTCAGAAATATTTGCTAAGTAAGTTTAAACACAAATGTAAATGAGAACTGCCAACACACAGCAGTGTGATGGTCAAGAGTGTGGCCTTTGGCATTAAAGGGACATGAGTCTGAGACTATTTAACAGCTGTGTGACTTTTGGCAAATTTTCTAAGTGCTTAAATATCAGTTTACCAATCTATTGGGCTCATACCGTCTACCACATAGTATTGCTAGGAATGTGAAATAAGGTAATACATTTAAAGTGCTTTGTACTGTACACTGCAATAAATGCTAGCCATAATTAAGAGTGATCACTGTTATTGGTAAGTCAGCCTTGAGTTGTCCTCCAATAATCCTATTAGATTGATTTTTGGATTCAATTATTAGTGATATCACCCATTTAAGTCTGGATTTCAACACAGAGGAGGTTTGTCTTGAAAAGAGGACGATTATGTGATAAAGTAAAAGAAAAACCTCATTACATACTTGCATAGTCATAGATTTTGGTTTAGATCCAGAAAACAGCAATTGTATGGGGTCAGTAAAATACCTTCCTTCGAAAGAACGTTGACTGATTTCTCTTTGATCTGCTACTTAAAAAGTGGCAGTCCCCATATCAAAGTCCAGAAGTGACATTATTTCACTTTTTCATACATATTTTTAACTTTTACTAAAATATATGTAGTAGTCCCATCTGCTTATGACACTTTTATACAAACAGGGTGCTGCTTCCTGACTATTCTCTGTGAGTTCATAATCTGAGTAACCCTAACACAACATACAAGCATATGCTCTTCAGAGAAACCGTGAGAGACACAGGCAATGGAAGAGATATTTTAGGATTAAAAGCAACAATATTAATGGAATCATCTTTAAAAATATGAAATAGATCAGTGCGTATAAGATGCATCTTCTAGAACCCCTTATAATATAAGACAAATCCATCAGTCAAAGCTTATTCTCCATATACCAGCTGATGTTAAAAAAAATGAACTAAGGGAAAAGACAAGAAAAATTTTAAGTGAGGATTTACCTTCTTTTCCTCTTCTAAATATGCTTCAGTAAGCATTTATCTCTTTTGTCCTTGTGTGGAATACTCAATGATTGGGAAAAGGAGACCTATTAATCAGAAGACGAAATAGAGATGGGGTAGGGAAGCCTGATCTCTGCTTCCACGTACATATTATGAGCAATGAGCAGTAAAATTAAATCTTATTCTATACAGGAGAAATGATAATCAGCAAACAGTAGTGTCTTTTGGGTGTGAGGTGAAAACGAAAATGAGTCCATTAGAATAGAATAGTTTGAGAATAGTTCCACAGATCCAAAAAAAAAAAAAAAAATACTATCATGAAAACTACATTGTAGCAATTTGGAGAAACTTGTATTTTTAGTTGGGTTGCAAACATTTCACAAAAATCATAGTTAAAGTTTCATCTTGAGATTACACACATATATGCATTTTTTCCCACCCAAGGCAGGCAGAATTCTCCATCAAGATTAGTTTCCTCTGAGGCAAACTTGTGACGAGGAGGCTAAAAATTGCATGGAATGCTCTGATGTTGCTAGTTTGAGTCGACAGAATTGAAATTATCCAGAGTTGTGTACACTCCCATGCTTTCAGAATTAGCCACTTTTATTTATGGTGGCTAACTAACCATAAATAAAATGGCATTTGCAGAGGTAGCTGATGGTGAACTCAATGGCTTTCCTCTTTCTTCATCCTCTTTGTCAAATATCCCAGGCTCAGCATTTGAAGTAATCTTCCCTTTATCCTTCTCTATATCTGATGTGACCAATCAGTCTCAAATCATAATTTCCTTTGAAACTTGTGTCAGTATCATTCCTTTTTCTCAATTTTTATACCTCCCACTCTTTTGCAAAATAACAAAACCTCATGATTTTTTTGTTGTTCCCCCATCTCTCATCTTCCTTTCCAGTGTCCTCTGCTTATTGCTATAGGACCTCCCCAAACACAACTTTATTTTGTGTTGCTTGACCCACAAGTCTTTTGTGGATCTCAGTTGCTTCCTATATCAAAAAATTAGCTTCTTTTACCAATAATCTAGGAGCCATCCCACCTAGCAAATTACTTTCTCATTTTTCCCTAATTAATACCTCCCTTCTCCAACTGGCAGCCACCTTATCTCTGTACATTCTTTACTGTATTTGTTCAGACCATTTCACCTGCTCTGAAGATTGAGACTGCGGGGTCCAGAGTCAGGTTTACCAGGCTAGCATTCTGGCCCTACTAATTGCTGTTGATGTTGCTTTGGATGACACTGTCCTCTTTATATCCGCAAAGTAGGGTTGTGAAGATTAAGGAGATAATTTGTAAAAAGCTCAAGCATATATTAAGTGACCAACAAATGTTAGCTATTATGATTAGGTAAATCCTATTTGTTTTCACAGACTAGCTCAAATGTCAAAGAACAAATCGACTTAAACCTAATGGCAGTTTAGGGCAGTGTTTAAAAGTATTGGCTCCTGAGAGGGACTTACTGGATTAGAAATCTAGATTTACCATTCTCTATCCATGTGGCCAGGGAAAATTCTTCAGATGTCTGTGCCTCAGTTTCCTTATTCATCAAATGGAGATGATATTAGTATTCACTTCATAGCGTTTTTCTTTCCTTTATTTTCCCCCTCAACACCATTTATTGAAGACTGTCTTTTCCCCATTGTATACTCTTGACTCCTTTGACATAAATTGACCATATATGCTTTTGTATACATGCATATATGGTTTATTTCTGGGCTCTCTATTCTGTTTCATTAATCTATGTGTCTGTTTTTATGCCAAAACCATACTGTTTCAATTGCTCTACCTTTGTAATATAGTTTGAAATCAGGAAGTTTGATGCTTTCACTTTTGTTCTGCGTTCTCAAGGTTGCTTTGGTTATTCAGGGCCATTTGTGCTTCCATACAAATTTTAGGATTGTTTGTTCTGTTTCTGCAAAAAATGCCGTAGAAATTTTGATAAGGATTGCCTTGAATCTGTAGATTGCTTTGGGTACTATGGACATTTTAACAATATTAATTGTTTCCAGAATATCTTTCTACTTATTTGTGTCTTCTTCAGTTTCTTGCACCAGTGTCTTACAGTATTCAGTGTATAGGTCTTTCACATTCTTGGTTAAATTTAGGGTTTTTCTGGAGAAAAAAATAAGATCACCCCTGGGAGGAATTGAGAAAAGTTCCTGGCACTATGCTCATTGCTTACTCCAAATTTTATTTCTTATGAGACTCAGGTTTATGGTAGTTTCTGGGCTTATGTTTCTGTGGGATATATTTATCATTAAACTGTATCTAATTTTTATGTAAATCGGATTGATTTTTCCCTTTGCCCTGCAACAGTGAAAGACATATAAAAATAGAATTTTTTCTAACTATGGATTCAGCCCTGAGTTAGATGTGTCTGTACCACAGTAAAGCCTATTCCCTGCATGGATTCCTGTTAGTGGTTCAGAGTAAACATCTGGTAAACATTCATTTTTATGTGATGGTATCTTAGTGTTGCATTAATTTTATTCAACTTTTTACATGCCTGATCCTGATAACCTTCTAGAACAGGCTCACCAAACTACAACCCACAGACCAAATCTGGCCCACTGCCTGATAAGTAAAGTTTAAATGGAAGACAGCCAAGCTCATTCATTTACATATTGTCTATGACTGCTTTCGCTCTAGAAAAACAGAGAAGAGTAGTTGTGACAGAGACCATTTGGCCTGCAAAGCCTAAAATATTTACTACCTGGCCCGTACAGAAAACGTTTGCTAACCCCTGTTCTATAAAACATTAATTTCTTCCCTAGTGAGGAGGGATGTTCATTTAATAAAAATTGCCAGATGTAGATGTCAGTGGCTCAAATTTTCTTATTACTTCGATATCTGTCCCTACTGTGAATATATGCACTCGAACATGCTAACTGTTTAGCTTGCATTTATACCTGCCTCAAACAAGCCGATTAATATTTTAATTTATTTATTTTATTTTTGGCTGCATTGGGTCCTCGTTGCTGCGCCTGAGCTTTCTCTAGTTGCGGCGAGCGGGGACTACTCTTCGTTGCGGTGCGTGGACTTCTCATCGTGGTGGCTTATCTTGTTGTGGAGCACGGGCTCTAGGCACATGGCCTCAGTAGTTGTGGCACTCGGGCTCAGTAGTTGTGGCTCGTGGCTTCTAGATTGCCAGCTCAGTAGTTGTGGCGCACGGGCTTAGTTGCTCTGCGCATGTGGGATCATCCCGGACCAGGGCTCAAACCTGTGTTCCCTGCATTGGCAGGTGGATTCTTAACCATTGTGCTACCAGGGAAGCCCCCAATATTTTTTTTAAAAACAGTCATTCTGTCAATTTTTAATATTTTTTAAAATTCAAGGAAACTGTTTCTCTGGCAACAGGTAGTAAAATAAATGGTTGAATGAAAATGTTTTACTGGTTGCTCTCAAGTGCAGAAACAACCTTAGAGTGAGCTATACTAGCTATTAACATTTATACTAAATTATTTTTAATGATCCGTAAAGTCATATGGGTAGTAAAGCAAATCAGAATTATTAGGCATTCATGTCCCACCAAGATATTCTTAACCGTCTCTCTCAACTCTCATTTCCATATCTTCACTAAAGTCATTTCTCTGCTTGAAATTCCCTTTCAAGGGAATGGATGCCTAACACCATTTTTATCCCTAAAGCACACTATTGATAAAATCCCCATTCAAATGTCATTCACTCCATGATATTTTTTTATGATTTCAGCCAATATTATATTTATGCTACTTATTTCTATTTTGTGCCGAAGAAAGTAGTGTACATGGTTCTTTTCAATGATTACATTGTAGATTCCCTGAGGGCAAAAAACATATATTTTAGGCATCCGTGGAATTTAAACACCAGGAGCCTAATTCTAGAACTCGTGCTTATAATCCTCTGAATAACCCAGACGACTGGGAAAGAAATAAAGAGAGCCTAATTGTTTCCAGATTACAGGAGCTGAGAGATATAAGAAATAACTAAGAAGTGAAAATTCTGGTGTAGGGAACAGTATTGGGAGGAAATCACTATGTAGCTTCCCAATTAGTAGAAATCTCCCTAAAACTATTTCGACATCATTGTAGAGAAGCTGATGAAGACATCTGCTCAGTGTTTAACAACTGACATATCAGTAAATATGATTGTTAGACTCCATTCAGTCTTATATTTCAATAACTTTATGTAAAATGTTGATAATTTTCTCTATGAATGTGGGTTTAGTATTAGCTGAGTAATTTAAGAAATACAGCTGGAGTAAAATAGAGGTATAAAGACTTGTTCCTGAGAAAACATTACACATTCAGAGCTCTTACCATGTCTTCTGTCATCCAGGCCAATATTTTCAACTTAAGTTAAAAATTGAGAATATATATGCATATACATACACACATATATTAATATTATGGGATATACATATATCATGGAATCCCAAGTATGTAATATATGTATGTATAACCCATAAAATGCATTCTTTAGAAGTAATTACTTAAAAATTCTAAGTGAAATAACACAAGTATCATGCATGATGCCACCATGTTGTTAACCACTGTTAATACTTTGGTAGAGATATGCACACTGTTCCCTGTTTCAGTATCACTGTCCCCTCCCAAAGTTTCCACAGAGATCTGAACAGGAGTGAGAGAGAGCCCAGATCATCATGCTTTCCTAGTAACACCATCCTTCCTTCTCCTCCAAATCACATTTGCTGTTCCACCACCATCTGCCTCTCAGACCAGACCTCATGTGATCATGTCCCACACATCCGTTTGTTAGTGACTGCAAGACGCCTTTGCCAGCAGGGCTCTTTGCCCTGTATAGTACTGAAGATCTCAGTCTGACCCACCTCCTACTTTCCTTGACTCCTAAAGCTGTTCTGATCTTGCCCAGCCGTCTGGACTTCATGGCTCCAGCAAATTAAGTCATGTTTTCAGTCTTTTTCCTGAGCATCCCCTTAACCATTTAGCTGGAATTGAATCCTAGCTCTTTCTTAAGGACATGGCTTCCTCATGATCTTCTTTAAGCTGTGACAGTTTTCTCTCCCATAATCCTTGTAATTCTGAGTCTTAATGTATGATAGACCACCTTTGCTCTTCAAAGCTTCTTTCAGATTATGATTTATCTCTGTTCCCTAAAGTACCCAGCTTTGTAGCTCATGTCATCATATTCTACCATCTGCCTCCCTTCCATATTCTAGACAATGATACCCCCTTGAATCCTCTATTCCACATTCCTGAAGATTTTAGCATATGAACCACTGCTACTCTTTCCATTCCAACTTTGTGATAATTCTTGGTGACTTTAATAATAATCTGAGCAGTTCTTCCAGGACTCCGGCTTCTCATACCCTTCATTCTTCAATAATCTTGTCATTCACACTATCTCAGCCACCTACTCTCATGGTCATAGTCTAGATATTTTCATTTTTAATAACTATAGCTCCTCTATAATCTTAGTTTCAATTATTGCATTTTCCACTTATTAACTCATTATCTCTCCAGCTGCAATAATCTGTCAATCTCTCAGGACTTCTCTATTGATCCTAGTGCTTTTTACTCTTACAAGATGAAACAATACAATCTCTCATTTGCATGAACCCTGAACGCCTTTATCAATCCCTGTTTCTCCTTTCTGTTCCAATCCCTTTCCTCATCTTCAGCTGACAACCTTGCTTCCTTCTTTTACTGAGAAAATAGAACTACATAGAAGAGTACTCCAGTTGCACCAATAACCACAACCACCAGTCTGCCTCTATCTATAGCCTGCATCCTCTATATTTAGTACCACTGTTATTATGTATCTTCCATCTGTAGTGCCAGTAAAGAGCAACTGCTTCACTTCTGCAAAGGATCCCAGGTCCTCTCACCCTCACCCAGCCATTGTTTCTTCTACCCTAAGTAATCCTTGATTTTTCTCTCTATTGCATTATTGCCATTAGCATATAAGCATGCTATAATATCTCTCGTGTAAAAACAAGGACAAAAACCTTCCTTCACCCCCATATGCTGCTATCTATTGTTCCCGGTCTATGCTCCCTTATAGGAAATCTTTTCCTACTCTTTCATGTCCTCTTGTTTCATTGTTTTAAAACCACTGCAATTAGATTTTTATTTTCACCACATTCCCAAATGCTCATACGGATGCCACCAATGACCTCCATGTTGCAAAATCACATGGCCAATTTTCATCTATCTTCCATGACTATAAGATTTATTTGAGGGAGTTCATCACAAACTCCTACTGAAATAGCCGCATTTTGTTTTGTTTTCAACTCTCTGGGTTCTCTTCCAATCTAACAGCAAGCTCTTCCTGCAGGAATACTCCAGGATTTAATCCAGAGATGCCTTCTTTTTCTGTCTATATACTCTCTACGTGATCAACCCGAGTCATTCCTTTAAAAATCCTTCAGTACTTTTGCACTGATGACTCCAAAATTTCTGTCTTCAGTCAGACTTACATATCCAACTGCCTAATCTCCATTTGATGCAAAATTGGCAGCCCAGTCTGAACATGCCCCAAACTAAATTTCCACTTTTCTCTTAAATCTATTCCTTCCTCAGTCGTTTCCATGCACCCTTTCACTTGGTCAGGTTAGAGACTTGGAATCATCTTTAAGTCCTTTCTTTCTCTCATTCACTATGTCTATCCATCTGCAAATACTAATTGTTCTGTCTTTTAGTTATTTCATATCTCTCACCACTATCATCCTGTTCTAAGTCACCAACACTTCTTATTTTGCTTTATGAAATAGCCACCTAACTGATCTCTTTGCTTCCATTCTTGTCACTCACATACATACACACACACACGCATATATCCCTACAGTGGAATATTATTCACCCATAAAGAAGAAGGAAATCTTGCCATTTGCAACAACATGGAGGAAACCTGAGGAAGTTGTGCTAACTGAAATAAGTCAGACAGAGAAAGACAAATACTATGTGATTTCATTTACATGTCGAATCTAAAAATAAAATCAAACTCATAGATATAGGGAGTAGATTGGTAGTTGCCGGGGTGAGAGGGTGGGGGAAGAAGTTGAAGGTGATTAAAGAGTACAAACTTCCAGTTATAAGATGAATAAATTCTGAGGATCCAATGTACAGCATGGTGACTGTAGTTAACAGTACTGTATTATATACTTAAAAGTTGTTAAGAGAATAGATCTTAGAAATTCTTAAGACAAACAACAACAACAACAAAATGGTGATTCTGTGAGGTGATAGATGTGGTAACTAACTGTATTGTGGTAATCATTTCACAATGTATACATATTTCAGATCATCATGTTGTATACCTTAAAATTACACAATGTCATATGTCAATTTTATCAATAAAGCTAGGAAAAAAGAAACTCTGAATCCATAGGTCAGTAGTTAAAAAAAAAAATCTACGTTTTAAAGACATTTTCCAATTCATTATACAGGTAGTCTAAGGATAACACTTTAAGGATCACTGATAAAGACAGTGTGTCAGATGCATCTGATCGTTAAAAATAAAATTATTTTAACAAGTGTTGATTTTTCAAACAATGAGTCTGCTTCTACAGGGAAGTCACTAAATTTTTTCCTTTCAATATTAGGTCACAAATGATTTTTTAGTTTACAAAAATTATAAACTGTTTACTATCAATTTTTCCAAGGGCAGAGTGTTATAATGAATTGCAAAGATAAACATGCTATGGTGTTCCAACTCACAAACACCTCTGTTAAAGTCACACAGCCAAAGGCTAAAATTGAACAGCTTTGGTAAGCAATAAAATAATTTTTTTTGTTAAAAATGAAACGTCCTAATCTCCCAATTCATCCCACCCTCCCCTTTCCCCCTCTGTGTCTACACGTCCGTTCTCTACGTGTACGTCTCTATTCCCGCCTTGGAATGGTTCATCTGTACCATTTTTCTAGATTCCACATACATAAGTTAACAGAAGATATTTTTCTCTTTCTGTCTTACTTCACTCTGTATAACAGACTGCGGGTTCATCCACATCTCTACACATGACTCAATTTCATTCCTTTTTATGGCTGAGTAATATTCCATTGTATTGACATAATTACACTACCATGTGTAAAATAGATAGCTAGTAGGAATCTGTGTTGTAGCACAGGGAGCTCAGCTTGGTGTTCTGTGATGCCCTAGATGGGTGGGATGGAGGGGGGTGGGAGGGAGGTACAAGATGGAGGGGAGATAAGTATACATATAGCTGATTCACTTCGTTGTACAGAAGAAACTAACACAACGTTGGAAAGCAGTTATACTCCAAAAAAAAAAAAAAAAAATCAAACGTCCAATTATCCTGCGGACCATAAGACTGATTGTGAAGGGAAGGAGGAAAGTCTTGAGCAGGTAGTAATATATTCCAAATGCTTAAAAATACATAATATCAAAAGGAAAAAAATGACCACTGAAATAAGTCAGATTGTTAAATTCTTCACTTCTACATAATTATAAATCCCTTTGCTCACAAAACAACCTTCTGGTCTGTAATTTGATAAACTGAATGGACTTTCTTACCAGAAAGTTATGCCCCGTGAAGACAAATAGTTCTGGGTTGTAGGCCACATAAATCTCCAATTTTAAATCAACTGCCATGTTGGTTTTTGAGATATTCTCTGGTGAATCTAGTTCATTTCAGTTCTTCAGATGATTGCTGAACAAATGGATCATAAAGAACTTCTCCATGTACAGTCACTTCGTGAAATCATGGAGTGATTTACTACCATGTTGGGCAGGGAAACAGTAAATGGATTTTATTATGCTAGACAAGTTTGCAGAAACATTGAAGGACCATCTCCCAGCAATAGTGCACAAAATCGTCCTCCAATGGTGAGAGTGTTGGGTTTGGAACATTTTTCTACACTTCTTCAAATTCTGAGGTCTCATGAAAGAACAGGAAACTTATCACAGTTAAGTATTAGAACTGTCTATCGATGTCACATTATATAATGAATATAGTCAAAGGAATTTGAACCGAGGCAACAATTCAAATTCTGCCCAACAGAATTGGGGCACTTCTGTTGGATTTTATAAGACTTTCTACTTGATTTAACTCTCTTGGTGATTCTGAGGTGGATAAAGATGGTTTTCAGTTACAGTCTTAATTCCTGGTAGCACTATTTATCAGATAGGAAACAGAGACACAAAATAATGGTTTAATCAAACAATACAGTTCAGTCTGCAACTTTTTCTGTATAGTTTAATATGTGTTCTGAATGGAATGTTCTCTTGGCACTTGAGGAAATTTCAGCAGAGATTACATTTGTTCCAATACTTTTTTGAGAGTAGTGCCAGTCTTTTGACTATAATAGACTTTTAATATGGGGCAAGGTTGCCCCACTTTTATTCTCCTTGGATAATCACAACTTTTGATAAATATACATTTATAAATTGATTATTGTCTATCAATGATCAGATTGATTAATGTCTTTTTCTTCTCCTAAACCATCAGCCCATGAAGCCAGACCTCATATCCGTTTTATTTGGTATTGTATAGCCAGTATATGACCTACTACATAATAGAACTTAATATATAGTTATCAGTGAATGAAGAATATCTTAATATGTGAATTATAAAAAACCAGGCAGGAAGAATGCCCTATGTATTTCTTTTGTTACAGAATTCCTTTCAGTGCATTTAATTGAGAAACCATTCCATTTACCCTCTACGAGGCAAAGAATCTTGCCCAAATTAAGAAATAAAAAGTGTCATTAAAAACAATAATAGCAACAATTTGCATCTATCCTGTTTAAATGATAATCTAAACAATATTCGTTTAAGACAAGCACAAAGACAGAACAATAAAACCCTTTAAAAACTTTCAGTGCTTTGCTATTTTATACATTTAAGAAGGATCAGGGTAAAAATTTAAGCCTTTCTTTATCTTTTATGTGATAATAAACATTAGTTTTCTGATAGTCTTATTCTCCTCATTTGTTTAGTAAGAGTCACAAATAGATTTACACCTTTGTTTAATACACTTTATATGAATTGTAACATACATTATCTAACTTTATAGTATTACCATGATAACCATTTCTTCTCATGTACCGTGTGGATATTGAAGATAAGACAACTGAAATAGTTTGCGTAGTGTCATACAACTAATATACTGGGGCCAGCATGTGAAGTCAGGTGTTCATATGCCAAACTCACATTCTTTCCACTGCCTCAGGGAGCCCAAGATTCCATACCTGGTCAAGATACTGGTAGTTCTTGTTTCCAGATTTATGATTCTCATTTCAAGTGTAATTCCACCACTCTCTACTATCTCATATCTGGGTTCCTAACATTCAGAAACAACATCTCCAGTCTTTTAGCTGTTTGATTGTTAAAAATTCATAGTAAGCAAATACATTATGTTCAAGTTCTTTCTCCTTCTCTGTTCAAAAATGGCAAAGGATCTGAGATTTTCTTAATTATGAAAACTAATTTTATTTGTAAATATGATACAGGTTTGAAGCTACAAAAAATATATATATATAAAAGAAAATGTAGAAGATATGCAAGAAGGAAGGGAGGGAGGGAGGGAGGGAGGGAAGACAGAAGGAAGGAAAAAAGCAGGAAAAAAAAAATGATATCAAGATAGACAAAATGACTTAACATTCCCCTAAAGCCTGCTACTCTTTTCTCTGTTTATATGTTAGTCAATTATAGATATTGTAGTTAGCTATATATTATCAGTTTATTTAATAAAAATGAGAATGCACATGCCCTAAGGCCACCAGTGTATGTAATAAAGTGTTTGCTATAGTAATTTTGTTGAAGAAAACAAATTGCTAATAATTTGAATGTTTTTGAGTAAGAAATGGTTGAGCAAATTACAGCATATATTTCTCATGGAACATAAACCAGTTATGCTTTTCATAAGTTAGATTCATATCGACTGGCCTGGAAAATTGACTGTTAGAAAGTGATACGTTAAAAAATAAAAGCAAGTTTCAGAGTAATAATTTTAGTATATTAACATTTATGTGTAAAAAAAATTTTAAAAGATAGAAAAATGCATTTGTGCTACTAGAAGCATAGAAGAAAAACTGGCATTATGTGTGCCAATCTGTTACTTTAAGTTATTTTAAGAGATTTAGGTCTGGAGCAAAGAAGGAAAGTATATTCTGTTTTATTCTCCTTAAATTCCTCTGCATTATTTGAATTGTTTGAAGCCTATATTACTTTAAAATTGAAAAGAAAATCTTATTTTATGTTTTAAAATTTCTACTGAAATCAAATCTAGATTGCCATAGTATTATGGTGTATATTTACTATATAGTAATTGAAGTGAAATGGGCTCAAACTATCTTTCAAAAAAAGTTCTAGGAAACCTCCAAATAATTAGATAATGACACACACATACAAAACCATAATTGTGCCCCTTGGTCATTTTTTTTAAGTTTTTATTTTTAATTAAATTATAATTGATTTACAACATTGTGTTAGTTTCAGGTATACAGCACAGTGATTCGGTCATACATATATACTTTTTCAGATGCTTTTCCCTTATAGGTTATTACAAAATACTGAGTATAGTTCCCTGTGCTATACAGTAGGTCCTTGTTGGTTATGTATTTTATATATAGTAGTATGTATATGTTAATTCCAAACTCCTAACTTATTCCTCCCCCGCTTTCCCCTTTGGTAACCATAAGTTTATTTTCTGTGTCTGTGAGTCTATTTTTGTTTAGTATATAAACATTTAGTATCATTTTGTTTTAGATTCCACATATAAGCGATATCATATTATATTTGTCTTTCTCTGGCTCACTTCACTCTGTAAAATAATCTCTAGGTCCATCCATGTTGTTGCAAATGGCATTATTTCAGTCTTTTTTATGGCTGAGTGATATTCCATTTTATATATGTACCACATCTTCTTTATCCATTGATCTGTCGATGGACCTTTAGGTTGCTTCCATGTCTTGGCTATTATAAATAGTGCTGCAATGAACAAAGCTTTCAGAATACAATCAAATATTTTATTAGGATTCTCATAACTGTCACTCAGTAGATAGTCAGAATTTAAATCCAGACTTCATTTAATGTAGCTATACTATACATTAGTAGAGAAGTTTGGGGGACAATGTGTTGAAACAAAAGAAGATTTCATATATACATACCAAACAGCAGAGAAACATCTGTGATTGAGTGTCACCCCATCTCAGAGGCTTGGAAAGATATAGGGTTGTGTTTTTTTCATTTCCTTTAGAAAATTTTGTTAATTTGGTTTGGTTAGGTTTTTCACTTTAAAATTAGCTAACGATCACAAAACCCTCAAAACCTAATTAAGGAGGTCAGAATCAGGTCTAACATTGCTGTTGTGAGGTCCTCTGTCATTTTAATTAAAAATAATATAATGCTTAAGCCATTGGGAACATAAGAAAAATATCCATATTTAGACATGTTCAACTACTTCTCCCTGATTATTTGCCTCATCCCATATACATTGCAAGTCCTCACATGACAATGCTATTAATGTGAGAGAGAGTGAGGGAGAGACACAGAGACAGAGAAACAATGACAGAAAGATAGAGAAAGAGAGAGAGAGGGAGATGGGGTGGGAAGTAGGGAGATGAAGGAAAAGAAGGAGAAGAGAAGGAGGCCGAGAAAGATATTTTAACTCTGAGACTCAAGCTTCAGAGCTACAGGATATATACAAGAATGTATACATAGTAGGTGAGCAATAAATGTATGTTGGCTGAACTACCTTACTTGAGATGTTTCACTGCATCTCCATTCACAACATTATTTTACAATACTAAGAAATTGGAAAGGAAGCCAATAACCAACAAAAGTTCCTTAAAAAAAAAATCTATGGTGCACCCATCCATTAAAAACAATGTTACAGAAGTACATGGACAGACATTAAGAAATATTCAATATATTAAAGATTAAAAGTACGTCAAAAATATAGGCAATAAAATCACATTTTTGTTTAAATCTGTGTTTTGAAGGAAATGAATAAAAATATCAATAGTGGTTATTTCTAGGTGATACGAGTATAATGTTTTTGCTTATGGCACATCGACATTTCTGAATAACTTACTTATTAAAACAAAGCAAAAGTATAATGTTACTTTAAAAATAAGAAAATAAAATACCATTCAGTTGGGATATTTGTGTAGCCTCATAAGAAATTCAGTCAGAGGCGTGTGTGTTTTGCACATGGATAGATGGGGGTTGGTGTTGGATATCTAGGAGCATTTCCACTTTTAGATCATCATGTGCACCTAGGTTGAATTTTGGAATGATTGAGAAAGACTTTAAGGGTATCAAAACCTGCGTCCCAATCTTCAGCGATTCTGACTTATTTCATCTTGAGCTGAGGCCTGAGTATGAACCTTTTTAAAAGCTCTGCCAGTGATTCTAATTTGCATCCAAGGTTGAAAGATACCACCTTAATCTTTTCTTTTCTTTTCAAAATAAATCTCATCCCAAATCAGGCCTCTTTCTGCATTAAAATATAGATGCACAACTAGGAATGACCCTTCATTTATTCTAGGGCATGTCATCGTCCACTTCCTTAATCTACCTACATCTTGTGTATTCTCTATCTCCTGATTCACATCCTGCATTTGTTTGAAAACAAAATATAAATTCCTTTCGAACCACTTCATAATAGCACAAAAAGTTTCAAAAGTACTTCCCACAATGTTACTTTGCCAATAGGTATTCTCATTTTATATTAATACATTCAATTGCTCTGCTCTCCCCCATTATATAATAGCTTCTATAGCCCAAGCCCCCCCACTCCACCCCCAATACCCAGAAACACACAGTTCCACTCCTGTGTGAGCACATATTCAGTTCATTAATCAGTTTTGTAACTCTAAAATGTACATATATGTTAATCTTCTATAAATGCATGATTTTAGACAGAAGTGCATCTACACGAGATAAAAACCTTTGTTAAATTCTGATTACTTTTTTACTACCCTCAAATCACCTTGGTCAGCATTTCTTAGCAATGAAGTCCAGTCTGCTGAAATAGTCTGTAGTATACCAAGTGGTGGAGCTAACCTGAGACTACCATCTCACTTTCTCTTCTAATGTTTTGAACTCTGGTAGATGAAAAATGACTGCAGTTAATCCACCATGTCACCTCATAGGCAATAAAAATACCTAGCACTAAAGTAGCACTTTTCATCAAAAGGACTCCAAGCATCTTATACACGATTTTCTCAGGAAGCCTCACAACAGCCATGAACACTACGTAGGCAGTTCTCATTATCCCCATGTTCTCTACTGAGAAACCATAGCATGGAGAGGTAAATTTGCTCAAGTTCACACAGGGTGTAACTGAAATTTTTGCTTTTCAAGGATGTAACTAAATATTTTGGTATCCATCCAATGCGTGTTAAGTTAAAATCTTACTTTTACTTTTTAAGGTAAAAAGATTTTATCATCTGGAATATTGTTCAAAAGTCTAAGAAAATCATTTATGTTCTCTAGAGCCCCTTATTACTTAACTGATTTTTGATAGTATTTGCTAATGACTTTTTCATTATTTATATCTAAATTAAAATACACCATCTTACTAGCTACTGTTACCTAATGCTGAATATATTGGTCTCTTGCCCCATTCGCACATAAGTGAAACCTTACCAAACACAACAGGTTTTTAAAAAATAATTTGTAGCATTACTGTATTGCCTTACAGCCTCCAAAATAATTATATTTTTTCAATAAGAATTGTCACTAAATTGTACCATGATATAAACTCTGTCCTTTCTACAGAGGCAAAGGTTAATAACTACCAAAAATAGCATTCCCCGTCCTTTGTGGAATAGTGCTAGTGAAAAAGGAAAACGTTGGTGTTCATTTGTCCAAATAGTATTACACTGAGAAACTATATCATCATAAGTTCAAGGACTTCAGCAGCCTAGCACATACTCCTTTCTAACTCACTCAATAGAAGCATTGCCTATTCATTGAAGATAACTACGTGATTTTAAGTTTATCTAGCAGAGAGTTTTGATTATGTTTCAAAACTTCCCCAGGTCATTTAAAGTTAAAATTGTTAGTATTTTATTCATACTCATACGCTAACTATATAAAATGTCCATATAGCATAAGGTTCAGAGGAAAAAGTGGTGCTATAATAAAGAAAAATATATATATTTAATCATATCCCATAAACTGGATAATTAAAAACTGTTATTTTAGTATCAAGTGTGATCTTTATTATATGTTTGATTACCTAATTATAACTAAGAGTTTGTAAGTTCCATAAATCAAGAAATTATCTAATTTATACTTAGAACCTTGGCAATGTCTGGTACAATGTCATATACAACATTTTTTGTGCTTTGCAATGTTCGTTAAATAAATGAAAGAATGAGTGAGTGAATGGTTAAGTGAAGAAAAGCATTTGAAAAATAAGTAAAGTTCTTTGAATACTAGGAAAATGTGAGTCTTGAAGCTTTAAGGAAGAAAGAGGGTGAGTGGAGATGAAAACCCTGATATTCAGTAACGTTAAAGGAAGATATACACTACAGAATGTACCATTAGGTTGATGTTAAATGTTTCACAGGATTTTATAAAATTTAAATTTTAATACCCATTTTATGTTAAAAAAAAAAAAGAAAGTTAACTTGTTTGAAATAGCAAAATGCAGAGAAAATAATGGTTGGGTTTCAGAAAGTTTCCAGAGCTGTTAATATGTAAAACAGTACTAAAACACTACAATGTATGAGCTAATCTCCTGGAACAAGTAGAAAAGATAATTTAAGAAATTGAATCACTTGCAAATATTTTGATTGATTTTACATTTCACACACACACACATATGCATGAGGATATTTTCACTCATTTATTATTCATTCATTTACTCATTTATCCAAATATTTTTTGTGTGCCTAATATATGCTTTTTACTCATTTCCTGTCCTTAAGGAAACTATAAACTTCTTGAGGGATCTAAATCTTAATAACCATGTAAATGAATGGAAATTTTTGATTTTAATATGTATCAAGAGAGAGAAGTAAGTGATGCTCTAAGAGAATAAAGGGAATAAAAGAATAAAGCTGATAGATTAGTTTAATAAGACCCTAATACATCATCCTTCTTGTATCTTCCTAGCTACTGATAAACCTGAAGAGGGTGGAGAAGACCATATGATTTGGTAGCATTTCACAAACAAGGCACAATAAGTGTGCTGCTTCTACCCTCCCTCTTTTCTCCCTTCACAAAAATAAATCAATTCCCCAATATACAGATTTAAATATACAGAATAAAAATTGGATGTATTTGGTGAGTACATGAGGAAAAGCAGAAGATATGCAGCCCTTTAACAGCAATTTTTATATTAACATAAAAAATCTATTTCCACTAGTTTTAGACATGAATCAAAACTCAAAAGACATAATAATTTTAAATCGAACATCATACACTCATTGACTTTGTTTAATCAGGAGAAGTTGGTTCAAGTTTAAAAGTCACAGGAGAGGAGTTTTTAATTGTGTATCTGTACAAACCCAAGAAAAAAATCTACTGGGAATTCTTTTGCATTACTTTAAAAATGTTCTAAAAGTAATAAGCAAGAGCTTATTATTTGGACTCTGTAATTCACAAACATTAAAATGAGAAGAAATCTTAGTGATCATAAATATGTTGCATTCCTTCATCCCCCAAACCCTATATCTTAAATGAGGGACGTCAAGGCCAGAGAAACTGAGGAAAACTATTAGAAACCCAAGTCTTCTGAAAAGGATAGGGAAGAGCATAGCATGATGGGAAAAATATGTGCCTAGAAGTCAGACAGATATAGGCTTTAGTCTTCCCTCTGTCAGTTATATTATTTATCACCTTTATTTAGAATGCCCTTCCACACCACTGACTTTGTCTTTTCATCTTTCAAGCTTCATCTCAAGTTTAACTTACAACTTTGTCTTTACTGCACCCACTCTACTCTTAGAGCCGATAATATTTGTTTTTGCAGTTAATGTCACAAGATTAGTTTTCCCTATCAAGCACTCAAGGGCAAGGTGCTTGTGCTACCTATCTGATTATGCATTATTTGTCTTTGTACCAATTTTTAAGTCTTTTGCAAATATGAAATGTCTCAAAGGTTTTATTCAACCCATTAATTAATGAGGAAACAAGTAAGATGTTAAAAATGGCTCTGAGAGGGCTTCCCTGGTGGCGCAGTTGTGGGCTTCAATGGTGGCGCAGTGGTTGAGAGTCCGCCTGCCGATGCAGGGGACACGGGTTCATGCCCCCGTCCGGGAAGATCCCACATGCCGCGGAGCGGGAGAGGCCGCAACAGTGAGAGGCCCGCGTACTGCAAAAAAATAATAATAATAATAATAACAAATAAAAATGGCTCTGAGAACATTTGAAGAGATAGGTGTTTGTAAACAATTTAATAAAGGAATCTTAAGATGAAAATTCTAAGTAAAATACAGACCTGATTACCAATATGGCAATGAACCATAACCTTCTATATTTTGTTAAAAATCTTTATTGGAGTATAATTGCTTTATGATGATATGTTAATTTCTGCTTTATAACAAAGTGAATCAGCTACACATACACATATACCCCATATCCCCTCCCTCTTGTGTCATCCTCCCACCTTCCCTATCCCACCCCTCTAGGTGGTCACAAAGCACCCAGCTGATCTCCCTGTGCCATGAAGCTACTTCCCACTAGCTATCTATTTTACATTTGGTAGTGTATATATGTCCATGCCACTCTCTCGCTTAGTCCCAGCTCACCCTTCCCCCTCCCCGTGTCCTCAAGTCCATTCTCTACATCTGTATCTTTATTCCTGTCCTGCCCCTAGGTTCTTCAAAACCACTTTTTTTTTTTTTTTTAGATTCCATATATATGTGTTAGCATACAGTATTTGTTTTTCTCTTTCCGACTTACTTCACTCTGTATGACAGACTCTAGGTCCATCCACCTCACTACAAATAACTCAATTTTGTTTCTTTTTATGGCTGAGTAATATTCCTTGTATATATGTGCCACATCTTTATCCATTCATCTGTTGATGAACACTTAGTTTGCTTCTATGTCCTGGCTATTGTAAATAGAGCTGCAATGAGCATTATGCTACATGACTCTTTCTACATTATGGTTTTCTCAGGATATATGCCCAGGAGTGGGATTGCTGGGTCGTATGGTAGTTCTATTTTTAGTTTTTTAAGGAACCTCCATACTGTTCTCCATAGTGGCTGTATCAATTTACATTCCCACCAACAGTGCAAGTGCTTTTCTCCACACCCTCTCCAGCATTTATTGTTTGTAGAGTTTTTGATGATGGCCATTCTCACCAGTGTGAGGTGATACCTCACTGTAGTTTTGATTTGCATTTCTCTCATGATTAGTGATGTTGAGCATCCTTTCATATGTTTGTTGGCAATCTGTATATCTTCTTTGGAGAAATGTCTTTTTAGGTCTTCTGCCCATTTTTGGTTTGGGTTGTTTGTTTCTTTTTGTATTGAGTTGCATGAGCTGCTTGTAAATTTTGGAGATTAATCCTTTGTCAGTTTCTTCATGTGCAAATATTTTCTCCCATTCTGAGGGTTGTCTTTTCATCTTGTTTATGGTTTCCTTTGCTGAGCAAAAGCTTTTAAGTTTCATTATGTCCCATTTGTTTATTTTTGTTTTTATTTCCATTTCTCTAGGAGGTGGGTCAAAAAGGATCTTGCTGTGATTTATGTCAAAGAGTGTTCTGCCTATGTTTTGCTTTAAGAGTTTTATGGTATCTGGCCTTACATTTAGCTCTTTAATCCATTTTGAGTTTATTTTTGTGTTTGGTGTTAGGGAGTGTTCTAATTTCATTCTTTTACATGTAGCTGTCCAGTTTTCCCAGCACCACTTATTGAAGAGGCTGTCTTTTCTCCACTGTATATTCTTGCCTCCTTTATGAAAGAAAAGGTGACCATATGTGCATGGGTTTATCTCTGGTCTTTCTATCCTGTTCCATTGATCCATATTTCTGTTTTTGTGCCAGTACCATACTTTCTTGATTACTGTAGCTTTGTAGTATAATTTGAAGTCTGGGAGCCTGATTCCTGCAGCTCTGTTTATTTTGTTTGTTTTTTTGTTTTTAACATCTTTATTGGAGTATAACTGCTTTACAATGGTGTGTTAGTTTCTGCTTTATAACAAAGTGAATCAGCTATACATATACATATATATATATATATGTATATACATATATATATCCCCATATCTCTTCCCTCTTTCCTCTCCCTCCCTCCGACCCTCCATATCCCACCCCTCTAGGTGGTCACAAGGCACCGAGCTGATCTCCCTGCGCTATGCGGCTGCTTCCCACTAGCTAGCTATATTACATTTGGTAATGTATATATGTATATGCCACACTCTCACTTTGTCCCAGCTTACCCTTGAAGCTCCGTTTTTCTCAAGATTTTTTTGGCTATTCAGTCTTTTGTGTATCCATACAAATTGTGAAATTTTTTGTTCTAGTTCTGTGAGAAATGCCATTGGTAGTTTGAGAGGCATTGCATGGAATCTGTAGATTGCTTTGGGTAGTAGAGTCATTTTCACAATATTGATTCTTCCAATCCAAGAGCATGGTATATCTCTCCATCTTTGTATCATCTTTAATTTCTTTCATCAGTGTCTTATAGTTTTCTGCATACAGGTTTTTTATCTCCTTGATAGGTTTATTCCTAGGTATTTTATTCTTTTTGTTGCAATGGTAAATGGGAGTGTTTCCTTAATTTCTCTTTCAGATTTTTCATCATTAGTGTATAGGAATGCCAGAGATTTCTGTGCATTAATTTTGTATCCTGCTACTTTACCAAACTCATTGATTAGCTCTAGTAGTTTTCTGGTAGCATCTTTAGGATTCTCTATGTATAGTGTCATGTCATCTGCAAACAGTGACAGCTTTACTTGTTCTTTCTGATTTTGATTCCTTTTATGTCTTTTTCTTCTCTGATTGCTGTGGCTAAAACTTCGAAAACAATGTTAAATAATAATGGTGAGAGTGGACAACCTTGTTTTGTTCCTGATCTTAGTGGAAATGGTTTCAGATTCACCATTGAGAATGATGTTGGCTGCGGGTTTTTCATATATGGCCTTTATTATGTTGAGGTAATTTTCCTCTATGCCTACTTTCTGGAGAGTTTTTATCATAAATGGGTGTTGAATTTTGTCGAAAGCTTTTTTGCATCTATTGAGATGATCATATGGTTTTTCTCCTTCAATTTGTTAATATGGTTTATCACATTGATTGATTTGCTTATATTGAAGGATCCTTGCATTCCTGTGATAAACCCCACTTGATCATGGTGTATGATCCTTTTAATGTGCTGTTAGATTCTGATTGCTAGTATTTTGTTGAGGATTTTTACATCTGTATTCATCAGTGATATTGGCCTGTAGTTTTCTTTTTTTGTGGCATCTTTGTCTGGTTTTGGTATCAGGGTAATTGTGCCCTCGTAGAATGATTTTGGGAGTGTTCCTCCCTCTGATATATTTTGGAAGAGCTTGTGAGCATAGGTGCTAGCTCTTCTCTAAATGTTTTGTAGAATTCGCTTGTGATGCCATCTGGTCCTGGACTTTTGTTTGTTGGAAGATTTTTAATCACAGTTTCAATTTCAGTGCTTGCGATTGGTCTGTTTATATTATCTGTTTCTTCCTGGTTCAGTCCCAGAAGGTTGTGCTTTTCTAAGAATTTGTCCATTTCTTCCAGGTTGTCCATTTTATTGGCATACAGTTGCTTGTAGTAATCTCTCATGATCCTTTGTATTTCTGCAGTGTCAGTTGTTACTTCTCCTTTTTCATTTCTAAATCTATTGATTTGAGTCTTTTTTTTTCTTGATGAGTCTGGCTAATGGTTTATCAATTTTGGTTATCTTCTGAAAGAACCAGCTTTTAGTTTTATTGATCTTTGCTATTGTTTCCTTCATTTCTTTTTCATTTATTTCTGATCTGTTCTTTATGATTTCTTTCCTTGTGCTAACTTTAGGACTTTTTTGTTCTTCTTTGTCTAATTGCTTTAGGTATAAGGTTAGGATGTTTATTTGAGATGTTTCTTGTTTCTTGAGGGAGGATTGTATTTCTGTAAACTTCTCTCTTAGAACTTCTTCAAGAGTTGCATCCCATAGGTTTTGGGATTGTCCCATAGGTTTTTGGTCATCGTGTTTTCATTGTCATTTGTTTCCTGGTATTTTTTATTTCCTCTTTGATTTCTTCAGTGATCTCTTGGTTATTTAGTAGTGTATTATTTAGCTTCCATGTGTCTGTATTTTTTACAGATATTTTCCTGTAATTCATATCTAGTCTCATAGTGTTGTGGTCAGAAAAGATACTTGATATGATTTCAAATTTCTTAAATTTACCAAGGCTTGATTTGTGACCCAAGATATGGTCTATCCTGAAGATAGTTACATGAGCACTTAAGAAGAAAGTGTATTCTGTTGTTTTTGGATGGCATGTCCTATAAATAACGCTTAGTCCATCTTGTTTAATGTATCATTTAAAGCTTGTGTTTCCTTATTTATTTTCATTTTGGTTGATCTGTCCATTGTTGAAAGTGAGGTGTTAAAGTCCCCTACTATTATTGTGTTACTGTCAATTTCTCCTTTTATGGCTATTAGCATTTGACTTATGTATTGAGGTGCTCCTATGTTGGGTGCATAAATATTTACAATCGTTATATCTTCTTTTTGGATTGATCCTTTGATCATTGTGTAGTGCCCTTCTTTGTCTCTTGTAATAGTCTTTATTTTAAAGTCTATGTTGTCTGATATGAGAATTGCTACTCCAGCTTTCTTTTTTTTCCATTTGCATGGAATATCATTTTCCATCCCCCCACTTTCAGCCTGTATGTGTCCCTAGGTCTGAAGTAGGTCTCTTGCAGAAAGCGTATATATGGGTCTTGATTTTGTGTCCATTCAGCCAGTCTATGTCTGTTCGTTGGAGCATTTAATCCATTTACATTTAAGGTAGCTATCGATGTGTATGTTCCTGTTACCATTTTCTTTATTGTTTTGGGTTTGTTATTAAAGGTCTTTTCCTTCTCTTGGGTTTCCTGCCTACAGAAGTTTCTTTAGCATTTGTTGTAAAGAAGATTTGGTGGTGCTGAATTCCCTTAGCTTTTGCTTGTCTGTAAAGGTTGTAATTTCTTTGTCAAATCTGAGAGAGATCCTTGCTGGGTAGAGTAATCTTGGTCATAGCGTTTTCCCTTTCATTCCTTTCAATATGTCCTGCCACTCCCTTCTGGCTTGCAGAGGTTCTGCTGAAAGATCAGCTGTTAACCTTATGTGAATTCCCTTTTGGGTTACTTGTTGTTTTTCCCTTGCTGCTTTTAATATTTGGTCTTTGTATTTAATTTTTGATAGCTTGATGAATATGTGTCTTGGCGTGTTTCTCCTTGGACTTATTCTGTATGGGACTCTGTGCTTCCTGGACTTGATTGACTATTTCCGTTCCCATGTTAGGAAAGTTTTCAACCATAATCTCTTCAAATATTTTCTCAGTCCCGTTTTTTTTGTCTTCTTCTTCTGGGACCCATGTAATTCGAATGTTATTGTGTTTAATGTTGTCCCAGAGGTCTCTGAGACTGTCCTCAATTCTTTTCATTCTTTTCTTTTCTTTATTCTGCTCTGCAGTAGTTATTTCCACTATTTTATCTTCCGGGTCACTTATCCATTTTTCTGCCTCAGTTATTGTGCTATTGATTCCTTCTAGAGAATTTTTAATTTCACTTATTGTGTTGTTCATCACTGTTTGTTTGCTCTTTATTTCTTCTAGGTCCTTGTTAAACGTTTCTTGTGTTTTCTCCATTCTATTTCCAAGATTTTGTATCATCTTTACTGTCATTACTCTGAATTCTTTTTCAGGTAGACTGCCTATTTCCTCTTCATTTGTTTGTTCTGGTGGGTTTTTACCTGGCTCCTTCATCTGCTGCGTATTACTGTGTCTTCTCATTTTGCTTAGCTTACTGTGTTTGAGTTCTCCTTTTCACAGGCTGCTGGTTCGCAGTTCCCATTGTTTTTGGTGTCTGCCCCCAGTAGCTAAGGTTGTTTCAGTGGGTTGGGTAGGCTTCCTGGTGGAGGGGACTTGTGCCTGTGTTCTAGAGGATGAGGCTGGATCTTGTCTTTCTGGTGGGCAGGACTGCATCTGGTGGTGTATTTCAGGGTGTCTGACCTTATTATGATTTTAGGCAGCCTCTCTGCTAATGGGTGGGATTGTGTTCCTGTCTTGCTTGTTGTTAGGCATGGTTTGTCCAGCACTGTAGCTAGCTGGTCTTTGAGTGGCCCTGGGTCTTAGCGTTGAGATGGAGATTTCTGGGAGAGCTTTCGCCATTTGATTTTACATGGAGCCTGGAGTTCTCTGGTGGACCACTGTCCTGACCTCAGCTCTCCCATCTCAGAGGCTCAGACCTGACACCCAGCCAGAGCACAAAGACCGTGTCAGCCACACGGCTTTTGGGAAGTCTGAGATCTTCTGCCACCGTTTAGTAGGTGTTCTGTAGGAGTTTTTCCACATGTAGATGTATTTCTGATATATTTATGGGGAGGAAGGTGATCTTACTCCTCCACCATCTTGAAGGTCCCTTACTTAACCTTCTATATTTACTGCTGTTCAGAGTTATGTGTATCTCTACCAGACAAACACTTAGAGTTTTATAATGTAATATGTCAATTCACTAGATATGGGCCTATATTTTATAATAAAGTGATTAGAACAAAATGCATTGCTTAACACTGTGTGATATGTGTGTATATATGTTTGTATATATATATGTGTGTGTGTATATATATATATATATAATATATATATATATGCCACCCATATTTTGCCTAATTTCAAAATCCAACATGTTTTGCCTTAATATCTAAGAAGTTGCATGCAAATGAAAATGTTTGTCAAGTGGATGATTGAACAAGTGAGTCAACAATGTTTAGCATATAATTTAATATGTCTGAACATCAGTTTTCTTATATGTAATGAAAAGTTATACACTTTACCTTATAGGGAAAATAAAAAGATCATAGATAAATATCATATGCCTATTGCCTGCACTCAGTAAATATCACTTCTTGTCTTCTATTTTGCTTACTGTTTAGCGACAGTGATTTCCACGACTCTGTCTTCCAGCTCTCTGATTTGTCTCTCCGTATCATTTAGTCTACTGTTGATTCCTTCTAGTGTATTTTTCATTTCAGTTATTGTATTTTTCATCTCTGTGGTTGTTCTTTATATTTTCTAACTCTTTGTTAAAAAACTTCTAACTTCTCCTTCTGTGTATCCTTTCTTCTTCCAAGTTCTTTGATCATCTTTATAATCACTACCCTGAACTCTTTCTTGGGTAGGTTGACTATCTCCACTTATTTTTTCTTCTGGAGTTTTATCTTGTTCCTTCATCTAGAACATGTTCCTGTGTCACCTCATTTTTCCTAAATTGCTGTTTGTATTTTTATGTAACTGGTCAGTTTGTTATGTTTCCCGACCTTGGAGAAGTGATGTTCTGTAGCAGATGTCCTATGCATCCCAGCCGTGCACTCATCCTCTCATCACTTAAGGTACATGCTCTGTGGGTTCCCCCATGAGGTCTGAGTGGGTCCTTCTGTTGTGGCAGGCTGAGTATGTGGGTGGTCTGGTAGGCTTGCTTGTCCCTGGGTCTGGTTGAGTGCCAGGCTCTACCTTGTTCAGAGGCTGCCGCTACTGGTTGGTGGGACCAGGTCAAGAGGCGGCTGACTGCAGAGCCCCGGGGGGCCCCCAGGGCTAATGCTGGAGTGAGCTAGAGGGCATGGTCAGGGTCCAGAAGACTCCAGGGCTGTTGCTTCCCTACTGGTGGGTGAAGACAGCTCCTGGAATTAGTGTTGGACTATAGGTAGGCAGAGCTGGGTCCTAGAGTCTGGTTGCAGGCCCCAGGAATCCCAGAGCTGGTGTCAGATCGCTGGTTGGGGGAGGACTGGTTCCTGATACAGTTGGATTTGGGATCCAGGTTCTCCCAAAGCTTGTAGTGGCCTGCTAGTGGGAAGGGCCAGGGGCCAGATGGTCTCAGGGCAGATTCTGGCCTGCTGTGGGTAGGCTTATCTGCAGGAATTGGGATTGAGGTTTTCTTGTGTTTGGTGTCTACTCTCTGGTGGTTGATACTGGTCCAGAGGCCACAGCAGGTTCCCTGGAGGGCAGGGCTGGGGCCCAGGGAATTCTGGGACCATTGGCTGCCCACTGGTGGGTAAAGCTGAGTCCTTGGCTCTCTGGTAGGAAGGGCCATGTCCAAAGGCTGCTGGGAGCTCAGGAGGTCTTTAGTCAACCTGTCTGCTGATGGGTGGGTCTGTGTCCCTGCCGGTTTCGGGCTGTTGGATGAAGCCAGATCTCGGTGCTAATGAGCTTGAGGGAGGAATCCACAATGGTGCCCTCCAGCACCAGCATCCACGTAGTAGAAGGAGCTCCCAGTAATGGCTGCTGCCAGTGTCTGTGTCCCCAGGGTGAGCCACCCCCTGCCTCTCTGGGTGACCCTCCAAGACCAGCAGGTAGGTCTGGGCCAGGCTCCTGTCAAATGACTGCTTTTACCCTGGGTCCTGGAGTGTGTGAGATTTTGTGTGAGCCCTTTAAGAGCAAAGTGTCTATCTCCCCCAGCCCTTTGGGACTCCTGAAATTAAGCCTCACTGGCCTTCAAAGCCAAATGCTCTGGGGATTCATCCTGACATGGGGCTCAGTGCTCTCACGCCTGTGGGAGAACCTCTGCAATATCATTATTCTCCAGTTTGTGGGTCACTCACCCAGGGCTATGGGACTCGACTATATTATGGGTCTGTCCTTCCTACTTGTCTTGTCATGGTTCCTCCTTTATGTCTTTAGCTGTAGAACACTTTGTGTTTTGGTGGGTTCTAGTCTTTTTCATCAATGGTTGTTCTGCAGATAGTTGTGATTTTGGTGTGTCCATAAGAGGTGAGCTAAAGGTCTTTCTATTTGGTCAATCCTCTATCACTACTGGCCCAGGCACAATAGCAGCAGCAGTGGTATCAGCACCCCAAGCAGCCCAAAGAAGTGTGAAGACAGCCCCACACTTTGCTTTCTCATTCTTTAATCAGTGTTTTTCCCAGAATGCCTGTTACTTTTCTGTGAACTTCCCCCTAATTAGTGACATACATATTTTCATGTATAAAGTCCAGCTTTATCATGCCTTTACATAGTTTCAGCAACTCCTTAAGTATGAAATACAAGAGGCAGAGATAGCAGTAGCAATGTACATCACAGCTGTAAATTATATTATCTTATTAGTGCAATATCCTGACACCTTGTTTTCTTGCTTCTTATCTTATTTACCCAAGGCTACCATATTTTTTCTCTCAAATTCTCTACCTGTTAGTTTACTCACATATCCCACAAGGTTTCATCTCAGCCATATACTACTTTTTCTTAATTTATTATGCTCCTAGCTGTGGAACAAAGATGGCCTGGAGCACTTTTAAATCAGGGGCATGTGATAGGAATTGGCTTTTTCTTCATGTTTTGTCAGTGGCACAACTGAACCTCCTGTTTTGTTTGCCATTAAGCATATGGTGATGCTAGTCATCAATTCACAGTATCCCTGTTTTCATGGGAGAGAATTGTGGTGGTGGTAGCAGTTAGCTGGTCATTAAGTCCTTCAGTATGCCTTGTCAACCTTCTATTTGCATATTAAACTAATGGCTTCAAGTCTGGAGTGAAGGGGGCATGAAGGAGATCATTATCTTGGAGAAAAAAATAATGCCTTTGCTTCTTGGAGATAATAACACTTTAGGATTTTTTAGTACATCAAAAAGAAGAAAAACAAGGAAAAGGAAGCATGAAAGTATGACCTGACAATAACAATCTCAAAGATAATCTAGGTACTCTACAAAGTTTTTTTTCTAGTATTGAAATGTAGTTGACATACAATATTATATTAGTTTCAGGTGTACTACATAGTGATTTTTCCATTTGCATACATTATGCAGTGATCATCACGATAAGTCTAGTAACCATCTGTCCCCAGACAAAGTTATTACACTATTATTGACCATTTTCCTTAGGCTGTATATTACATCCCCATGGCTTATTCATTTTATAACCAGAGGTGTATACCTCTTAATACTCTTTACCTATTTTATGTGCCCTAATTGTCACCTACCCCAGCAACCACCCATTTGTTCTCTATCTATGAGTCTGTTTTTGTTTTGCTTGTTTGTTTTGTTTTTAGGATTCCACACATAAGTGAACTCGTACAGTATTTTTCTTTCGCTGCCTGACTTATTTTGCTTAGCATAATACCCAGAAGATCCACCCATGTTGTCATAAATGGAAAGATTTCATTTTTTTATGCCTGAGTAACATTCCATTCTATATATACATACACACACACACACAAACACACACACCACATCTTCCTATCTATTCATCTATCAATGGCCACGCCATATGAGCCAGCAATTTTGCTTCTGGGTATTTACACAAAGAAAACAGAAACGGTCATTTGAAAAATTATATGCACACTAATGTTCATTGCAGCATTATTTACAATAGCTAGGATATAGAAACAACACAAGTTTTTTTTAAAATATAAATAACTTAAATATTTAACAAAAGATTGATATTACTGACTGAAAACAAAACATAAAAAGCAAAAAATAAAAACTAGCAACCTCATTGCCACTAGAAACAGTTAAACCTATAATATTTTAAATGACTTTTCTTTGAAATGTACAGAATAAACACATATGATGTGTTACTTTCACGAACTTTGTGATTGACTAAAATTGTCATTGACATAGTACATATTTAAACACCAGAATAGGCAACTGTGATAAAGGTGGAAATAAAACAATCAAGCAAATAAAATTAATTGGCTATCTTGAGGAGATTTATAAAAAGACTAATATGAGACAGGGCTTACTGCAGGTAATTGGTCAATATTCTTTCAATTACTTGGTAAAATTCATGAGTGTAGACATGAGGAACAGAGAATATAGGGTCAAAGAACTAGAAAAACAAATAAAAGAAATAATTATTTTTCCTTTTCCAAGAGTCCACAACAAATGAAGTTGCTTAAGTAAGGTCTGTATCTCACATAAAATTTTACAGGTGAAATTTAAATCGATTTCCTTCTTCTCTACAATAAACTGGTAAATAGTTGATTATCATAAAATAAATGTTTCAAATACTTGGGAACAGTTAAGTATCCTCTTAGTTTTCTTTCTACAATATAAAATTACTTATAAATTAATTTATGAATCATGCACATACCTTTAGAACAAGCATAGTACATAAATCAGCAATTCCCCTTGAGGAATAAACTTGTGTGTTCTTTTAAAATATATGCAAAACTTTCCATTTATATAACATTTTCTTCTGCCAAAGTGCATGGGCAACCTCACATATATCATTCTAATAGCAGTACTTTGTTTATGTTTAGCATCTTTATACAAAAAATGCAAACCAGTTTGGAGACAAATTCAGTCTTTACAACTGTTGTAAGAGACAGGCAAAATCTTCCCTAAATATAGGAGGAGTATTAGTGTTTTCTCTTATACATTTCCATGGATCAAAATTTAGGGCAGCATTCCATTGGGGAAAGAAGGAAGGGAAGCGAGGAAAGAAAAAAGGGAAGAAAAGAATGAAACCTCAAAAGAAAAAATAAAAACACTATGTCATTCTTTATTTACTATTAATTATTTCCTCTTATTTTCTCTCACTTATTCCTCTCATGGATTCTCTGATGTTTCCTTGATCCCCAAATTATCCTTTCCAGGACTCAGGCTCCCTTTCATTTTAATGGCCCATTCTCCTTTACATTGTGTAATTCAAAGTGTCACCTAAACCTCTTAAATACTAATTCCTTTGTTAAGTCTAACTGACTTCCATCCTCATAACTTCCCTAGCCACATTTCTAGAAGCAACTTCTTTTTTTTTTTGATGTAAGGGCATGCTCATTCTTCCAGGCACTTGGAATCAGAATTTCTTTGTCATCTTTGATTTTACATTTCAGTGTGTAGTTGTTAGCAAATTTTGCTGGTCACATCATCATCATATCTAGCTTATCACTCCCTTCCTTCTAATTTTAATAATGATCAAACTAGTTTAATCCTTGTTTCTTCTCACTTGGATTTTTATAACAAATCTTAAGTTGATACCTGTGTATCTTGTCTTTCCCTTTACCAGTCTATGCACAATGCTTCTGTATTACTTTGTTAGATTATGAAGCCCAATTTATTTGGTACTTCAAGATTATGAACAGATTATTCACCCTGACATGTATGACATTCAAAAGTATGTCCTGATACTTATTTTCAGCTAGATTTATTTTTCATATATACCTTAGCCTCATAGATTCTGTCCTGCACTCTGTGCTTTCCTTCCTCTCTGTTTTAATGCATGCAGTATCCTCCACCAGGAAACTCTTCTCGCTTTGGAATACCTAAACCCTCTATTACTCCTCCTAATCCATTAAAATCCTGTCCTGCCTTTGGTTTTCAAAAGCAATATCATTCAGTAAATGTCCTAAGTTTTCCTAATCCTCATAATAAAATGTTTTCCCCCCTTCCTTTGACTACACATGCATTTAGGCTTGTACTTTTTAGAGGCACCTAATTTTACCTCCCTGTAATGTATATATGTGTACTTCTCTAATTTCTTTTATCAAATCTTAGAGCCATTGTGAACAAGGATGTTGAGAAAATGCTCACTGTTCAAGGAATGATTGTGGTCTTGTGGTATACTCCTAAGTCACTCCCAAGCATACACAGAAAAAGGTGGAGAAGATGGTTTAAAAAAACACACAAAAAGCCTGGTTTAAAACAAAAAAATCTCTGTCCCTACTGGGTTTACATTTGTGTGACCGAAGACTAGTCTAGGATATTCAAATCAATGAAGGTACAAAAGCACATAGTAAATCTTTCAGCAAAATACTTATTCGGCTGGAAAAGAGAGAGTCACACACTGTGGCCTTTATGGTTTGGCTCTAAAGCAAATCCATAGTCACCTTTGTGTTTTTAACCATGCATCAAAGCATGCTCTTAAAGAGCGGGAACTATTACACATATATGAATGTTTGTATCCTGAGAAGGTCACATGCAGTTTCAGTCATTGTAGTTGGCCTCATCCATTTCCTTTGAATCCTGTTAAGACAGAGAAGGGCCACCTGATAGAGTTCTTGAGGCGGTCGTTTCTCTTTGGGGCCCCACATCATACTACAAACTACTTTAAAATGTTCCTGGAAGGAATAAATCTTTAATTTAAAATGAATCCTCACTGCAGAAGCTTGAATGTACTTGAAATATCTGAGAAACCCTTGAAGTTATGAATATATAAAACCTCAAAGCTAGTCATTTTATAAATAAAAATCATAAATTTGTAATCAAAAGAAGATTTCCTCAGTGTAGGCTCCTAAATGTTTTATATCTGATATTCAGTGAAAGGTTTGCTTTTGTGGATGCCTTATCCTTGATGCCCTGCTCATCCTATGTGTCTTAATCTCAGATACCATTCCAGCATGTGTATATAATTGATTTTGTAGAACTTAGAGTCCAATCCTGGCATCCAGCCTGACTTTTATAGAAAATATAGCAGTTCAATCATTTAATTTTTTTTGTCTTCGATTTACATTGTTTCTGAACTGTGTTAAAAACACCTTCTTGGGCTTCCAAAAGAGAATTTCAGAAAGAATATTTTGAGATGAGATTTCTCTTTAAAGTTCAAGTGGATAATAGGGTCTTGTAAGACTCCTCTGGTAGAAGATAGCCCTGAATTTGCTGGGGTTTTCTACTTCAGTTGATAAAATATCCCATTAGCTTAATATTTGGGGGAGAATACCATTTTATTGCTAAAAATATAGACATTTATTTAATTTTTATCAAAGATACATTTTAAAAGTCACATTTTTAAAAATTGATGTATTTATTTATTTTTGGCTGAGTTGTGTCTTTGTTGCTGGGCACAGGCTTTCTCTAGTTGTGGCGAGTGGAGGCTACTCTTTGTTGTGGTGTGCGGGCTTCTCATTGCGGTGGCTTCTCTTCGTTGTGGAGCATGGGCTCTAGGCACGCAGGCTTCAGTAGTTGTGGCACGCAGGCTTCAGTAGTCGTGGCTCGCAGGCTCTAAAGAGCAGGCTCAGTAGTTGTGACATGCAGGCTCAGTAGTTGTCACTCACGGGCTCTAGAGCGCAGGCTCAGTAGTTGTGGCTCATGGGCTTAGTAGCTCTGCAGCATGTGGGATCTTCCCGGACCAGGGCTCGAACCCGTGTCCCCTGCATTGGCAGGCATATTCTTAACCACTGCACCACCAGGGAAGCCCTAAAAGTCACATTTTTGTCACCAGTTTCCAATTGCTATCTGGAATCCAGTTTAAAATGTTTAAAGATATAATATATTTTTAAGTCCACGAGAAGATAAGAAAGCCTATAGGAAATATTTTAAACTTCCTGTTACTATCAAACCCTTGTCTATAGAATTCTACTTTTAACAATGCACAGTCTAGAAGGAAACCAGAAAACCAAAAACGTAGAAGAAGCTAGGGAAAATGAATTGGAAAATAGCCACTATGTTAGAATATTCAAAGAAAACTATAGATCTCAAACTATTTCAAGAGTATACACCCATGATTACAAGTAACTCGGAGATTTTTAAACTCTTCATAATGTAGTTACACATTAAATGAAACTTTTATTTTTTTTATACTAGTTCAAATATTTTCCTGTAAAAGGTCAGCACACATTTCCTAATTAACTTCGGAGGTGAGCAGAGACTATAAGACCAAAGGCACAAGGAACTTCAAATAAGTACTGTACTCTAGTTGGTAAAGTTGGTTCCTATGGAGTACAGGTTAACAATTCAGAAAACCTTACATACGTAAAATGAAATTCAACAATTAAGTAAATGGGTGGCAGACAGTGGGAGCTAGGTTTCTCACTGTTGGCATGGGGGCTTCTAGATAAGCAAGGGAGAAGGTTAGAATGATCCGTGTTGTAATTGCAATTAAAGACATGAACATGAACTCATGTTTAGCATAAAATAGATACCAATAGATAGATACATATAGAATTATCTACAGATATGTGTACATACCTGGGTTAGTATATACACATATATTTCCTTTTCTATGAGCTTCAGGAGCCTCGAAGCCACACCCCACTAGCAATAAGTACACTCCACCCAGATCTTGGTTTCTCTAATAAAAGGAGAAATGGTTGATTCTAGGGCTTGAATGGGGAATATATAATATTATCATAGAATATCTTGTACTGCCAGAGAGCAAAGTAGTGCTAAAATCCAAACCAAACCAAACAAACAAAATCAATGATAGGGATGTATCAAAGGGGCACAGGAGACAATAGAAAGACCTCCTAATAGCCATAGCTAGAACCATATGAGCAACAAAATTTAAAACATAGCATTAGATTAAAACCTAATTTATAAAATATCTTTAAATCCATACTTATATAAATTAATGATTGAATAAATGAATCATTGGAGGGGAGTAGACAGTTATCCTGTACAGAAGAATCTCAAATGATTTACGTAGATACTGTCTCCCCAAAAGAAGTGGAACATAACTTCCCACTCCTTAAGCTTCACATAGGACCTCCTGCTAAAGAAAGCACTATGGAAAGCAGAGGAAAGAATAACTTTATAGCAGAGAAACCTGAGAAACACTCTGTTGGCTAGGTGACTAAAGTCAAGTCAACAGTGATAAAAGTCATGTTGATAGCATGTGCTCTTGACATGACCTGAGAATGGTACTTCATCTCTCTGTATTCTTTTTCCTAAAAATCTATGACCCCAATCTAATCATGAGAAAAACATCAGACAAATCCCAATTGAGGGACAGTCAACAAAACATCTGACCAATAATCCTCAACACTGTCAAGGTCATCGGAACCAAGGAAAGAAACATCTAAGAAACTGTCACAATCTAGGAGCCTAAGGAAACATGATGACTAAATGTAATGTGGTGTCCTGGATGGGATGCTGGAAAAGAAAAAGTGAAAAATGTTCCATAATAATGTAAGATGCTAACAATAGGGGAAACTGGATGTGGGCTATATGAGAACTCTGTACACTTTTTCATAGCTTTTGTAAATCTAAAACTATTCTAAAGTAAAAGTTTATTTTAAAAAAATAGTAAAACTTTTTCCAGGTGATGGACATGATCTGTGTTTGAGGCTAATGGTATTTACACAACTCTGTCAGAATTCATAGAACTGGGCACATAGCAAAAGATGAGTTATAACCTGTGTACATTCCATCTCAATAAACTTTTCAAACTGTCTGGTGGCTTGTGGTTGTCAGGAGATCTGTGAAAGTGATAAACCTCAGAGAATGTCTCTCTTTAAATAGCAGTGATGAACAAGAAAATGATGTAACTATTGCATTACCTGGAGGCACAATATCAGTGATTAGATTGGAGTACTTTCAACTGATTTTAAATATATTACATATAGAGTTAGATGTCAGGGAATAATTGCAGTCACTATCACCTTGTTTAAAATACATTGCAATGAATGATATGACTGATAAGTGGTTAATATCCAAAATATACAAATAGCTCATGCAGCTCAATATCAAAAAAACAAACAGCCCAATTTAAAAATGGACAGGAAAACTGAATAGACATTTCCCCAAAGAGAGCATGCAGATGACCAACAGGCACATGAAAAGATGCTCAACACTGCTAATCATCAGGAAAATGCAAATCAAAACCACAATGAGGTATCACCTCACACTTGTCAGAATGGCTGTCATCAAAAAGAACACAAATAACAAATGTTGGTGAGGATGTGGAGAAAAGGGAACCCTTGTACACCATGGGTGGGAACTTCAGTTGGTGCGGCCACTGTGGAAAACAGTTTGGAGGTTTCTCAGATAACTAGAAAATACCATATGACCCAACAATTCCACTCCTGGGTATATATTCAAAAGAAACAAAGACAGTAATTTGAAAAGATATATGCACCGCAATGTTCACAGCTGCATTTACAATTTCCAAGATATGGAAGGACCTAAGTGTCCATCAACAAATGAATGGATAAGAAGTGGTATACAAACACACACACACACACACACACACACACACACACACACACAGTGGAATACTACTTAGCCATAAAAAAGAAGAAAATTTTGCCAGTTGCTACAACATGGATGGACTTAGAGGGTGTTATGCTAACTGAAATAAGTCAGAGAAAGACAAATACTGTATGATGTCATAAACAATAAAGGAACAGTCACAGATATAGAGAACAAACTAGTGGTTACCCGTGGGTAGAGGGTAGGGGAGAGGGGCAATATAGGGGTACAGGATTAAGAGGTACAAACTATTATGTGTAAAATAAGCTACGAGGATATATTGTACAACATGGGAAATATAGCCAATATTTGATAATAACTATAAATGGAGTATAGCCTTTAAAAACTGTGAATCACTGTATTGTACACCTGTGACATATAATATTGTACATCAACAATACTTCAATTTTAAAAATAAATAAACTACATTGCAATGCAAAGTAATATTTAAGAAAATAGTGTTGGAGCTGATCCACCTTAGATCTGAGTCCCAGTTCTTCCACTTACTAGCTGTGCAAACTTGGACAAATCATTTCACTCACCAAAGCCTCTATATGTACATCAGCACAATGAGAATAATAATACTTACATCATAAAATATTTAAGGATTAAATAAGGTAAATCAAACTTAGAGCTAAGTATCATGCATAAATTAGTGGAGGTGCTCTATTAGTGGTAGAGCACCATATGTTTATTATAATGTAATTTTATGTTTATAACAGTGTGAATGTGTAAAATGGAGATAAACGGAAGGGTCAGAGTAGTAGAAAACTCTAATTGAAAGGCAGGCCCACCCTCCCAGTAGTTTTCAAAACACAGTGTGTTTTTTACTCTGGCTTCCCATATAATGTTAAACTAAGAATGAATGTTAAACGCAATCTGGTTGGGTTGTAACAATTCCATTTCGATTTGAGGGAATAAAAAGTCTAATTAGTGAACTTTTGCAATGACCAATTTGCTTCTCCTAGAAATCTAGGGTAAAGGGCTCACTTAGTGGTTTTTACCTACACAAAATAAACTGTTTTTTCCTTCCTGATAAATTGTGTAACTCATAGGTCAATAATAGTATCATGCATCACAAGTCCTTTCTCATGCCTCACAGTGCCTCAGGGCGCCCATTCTAATGTGATCTGTCAGCCCCTACCTAACAGATTTAGTTCTTACTTGTAATATATTAATAGCTTCATTTTTAGATTTTGCTTTCTTCCCAAATAGCAGTAAGAAATTGATTGCCAGCTCACTGAGTTGAGAATGGAAGCAGATTGTTGAGCATGAATTACAATCATAAAAACAGCATCACGACTGCAGATTTGAATATGATAAATAAGAGAGAACTTACAAAGGAGTTGGGGAGCCAGCTGGGGTGATTTTCTATTAGAAATGGAAGAGATGGGACTTTCTGGTACGTTTTTAAGCTTCAGAAATAGTTGCCGAGGCATGCAATAGGAAATTACCATCTACTTCAAAAGATGTAAACATTTATTTTGCTTTTATTCTAAAGCATGGTAGTTCTCACAGGTCCTTAAAAATGCACAGTGGGAAAAAAATGGGTCCTTATTTAATCTACGTTAAGTGAAAGAGTAGAAAATAGATATGGAATTAAAAGACCTATATTCATATACTGCCTTCATTACTCTGCCAGTATAACATCAGGGATGATAAAGTCATTTAATCTGCTTAAATTAGCAGGTTTTGTACAGTCTGTCTCACAAGGTTTTGGTGAGTTTCAAATCAATCCATGAAGTAAAGAATTGATAAACTAGACTTCATTAAAATTGAAATTTCTGCTGTGCAAAAGACACTGTCAAGAGAATAAGACAAGCCTCAGACTGGGAGAAAATATTTGCAAAAGACATATCCGATAAAAGACTTTTATCCAAAGTACACCAAAAAAAAAAAAAAAAAGAAAAAAAAACCTCTAAAAACTCAACAATAAGAAAATGAACAACCTAGTTTAAAAATGGAAAAAAAAACCTGGACGTCTGACCAGAGAAGAAATACAGATGGCAAGTAAGCATATGAAAAAAATTGTTCCTAATCATATGTCATTAGGGAATTACAAATTAAAACAACAATGAGATACTACTACACACCTATTAGAATGGAGAAAACCCAAACCAAATGCTAATGAGGATTTGGATCAACAGGAACTCTCATTCATTGCTGGTGGGAATGCCAAATGCTACAATCACTCTGGAAGACAGTATGCTGTTTTCTCACAAGACTAAGCATATTTTACCATACAATCCAGAAATCCTGTTTCTTGGCACATACCCAGAGTTGCTGGAAACTTATGTCTGCATACTGTACTTTATAGCAGCTTTGTTCATAATTGAAAAAACTTGGAGGCAACCAAGATGTACAGTAGGTGAATGGATAAACAAACTGTGGTACATCCAGACAAGGGGATAATACTTAGCACTAAAAAAGATGAGCTACCAAGCCATGAAAGACATGGAAGAACCATAAATGCATATTACTAGGTGAAAGAATCCAATCTGAAAAGGCAACATACTGTGTGATTCCAAATGCATGACATTCTGGAAAAAGCAAAACTATGGAGACAGTGAAAAGATCAGTGGTTGCCAGGGTCTGAGGGGAGGGAAGGATCAATAGGCAGAGCACAGAGGATTTTAGGACAGTGAAACTTTTCTGCATGATACTAATAGTGGACGCATGTCATTATATTACATTTGTCCATACTCATAGAATGTAGGACTCTAACAATGAACCCTAATGTAAACTATGAATTTGGGTGATGATGATGTGACAGTGTAAGTTCACCGATTGTAACAATTACACCATTCTGGTGAGGAATGTTGATATTGAGGGAGACTGCATGTGTGGGGGCAGAGGTATATGGGAAGCCTCTGTATCTTCCTCTCAATTTTGCTATGAAACTAAAAGTCTTAAAAAAAAATAGAGGGCATTAAAAAAATATGTAGTATGTGGATCACCTGCATTAGAATCACTTCCGGGCAGTGGTGCTTGTTTTTAATGCAGATTCTCAGACCTCTTATTAGTCCTACAGAAACTTAATCTTTGGACATGGGACAAGATAATCTGAATTTTTAATGGGCTATCCAGATGGTTATTAAGAATAGGATAGCCATATGATTAATCCTCCAAAGTCAAGATATTGAGAGAAAGAAGCATTGTTAATAATTATACCAGGACTTCATTCAGGCAAACTAGCACATATGGTTACCCCATATAAGAACACCAACTTCAGAACTGCTACCTACAACAGTGATTCTCATTCCCAGATGCACATTGCAATTATCTGGGGTGCTTTTAAAAACAATGACGCACAGGACCTCTCCAAAACTCTTAAATCAGGCACTGACATTTTAACATAGCTTCCCAGATGATTCTAAGTGGACTCGTCTGATCCCCATTAAATCCTTGAACAAGTTCCTTTTTTATAAGAGGGAAAAAAACCCTTTGTTAGAAAAATAAAGACAACTTTGTCACATTTTTTAAAAATCTGGGATCATATTGCCTAAAGATAACAGTAGCATCCTATAGCTCATGGGCCCTATGTTAAGTTAGAAGAATATACTTTTATATAGTACAACATAAGGTTTTATGGGTTGAGATAGCATGAGTAACATGAAACACACTTCTGGGAGAAAAAGAGAACATCTGGGGTCAATGGCACAGATGAGAAAAGGCTTCCATTACTCAGAGGAATCACGTTTTCAGGCCTCTGGAAAAAATCAGTGGCAAGAGAAGAGGAAGGGCTATTGATTGAGGGCACATAGTTAAAAGGGAGGCAAGAAATTACTCACAGGTGTGAGACCATGTTCCTCATGAAAAGGGTGAGCCTCATAAAGGGGTATCTGGGAAAGAGGAAGTGATAGAGGTAAGTGCTTTCAAGAAAAAGTCATGACCATTTTTCAAGGCCTGATGTTGGGGTCTGCAGTGGGAGAAAGCACGCTGGGGCATGAGTGAGTTCTGATTTGGGTTTGATGATCACCTTCAGAAGTCATCCTCAGGTTTCTAGTCCTTGAATTATTTTCTCTTAAGTAATGTCCTCTTCTTCTCCTATATACCTAGGGTCGATTCATGGAAATCTAGCTAAAGAATTAGATAGTTATGAGGGTTTCATGATGGACCACTGAGAGGGCAAGGAAATGTATCATGAGACAATAGTATCAAGATGAACGTTTTGGAGACAAGCAAACCTGGGTTCAAACCTTGACTCTTTCATGTACCAGCCATGTAATCTTTATTCTTCGTTTCTCTTCTGCAAAGTGGAGAGACTAACACCTGCCCCAAAGTTGTTGTGAATAGTGAGATAAGACATGAAAAGCTAATTCCATCTTAAGTGCTTAGCAAATTATTGGTATTATTAGTACCAAACTAGTAACTGCTGGAGTTTTGATTGTTATTTAAGAGAAAAGAAGGCCAAAGGGTGATAAAGCATGTAGAGAATAACTTGGCAAATGAATAATCAAGAACATGGAGTAAACAGGAGTTCTCAGTGCCCAAAGATCTGATTCAACAGCCCAATAGGACTTTCTCAGATAGAAAATCTTTAAATGTTAATAACCAGACAATCGGCGTGACAAATGTAGTGCTAGGAAGTAGAACAATGGAGTTAACAGTCCATTATAATCCAAAAGGTCTACAAAAAGTGGAGATTTAGAAAGAAGTCAAAATTATTCTTTTTATTTTTCACTTCTATTTTAGAACTGAATTTATCTATAGATACATTTGATTTATGGATTTAATCTATGGATGATGGTATACTGGTAGTTGTGATTTATGTGGTATATGCAGTATTTGTTAAAGGGCTTGAGAAAGCATGAAGCAAAGTTTAATAAAGTATTAACCAAACAACTCATCACCGAATGCTTTTCACAAGTAATGCTTACTTACATCTCCAGCACTAGAATTCCTAGAACAATTATTTTATATGGAACCTGGTAGGGTATAGGGTCTGAATCATTCGTTTGACAGTTGAATTCATTTACCTAGATTTAGACAAATCTATTTTAAAACTGCATTATTTGCTTTAAACTCATTTTTAGTCAAATCTATGTAAATAAAAGATTTTTTCATCATTTTTGTGTTTTTACAATGGAATTACTTTTGCATAAGAAGTGCACATGTAATTTAGTATTGTCCACAGTAGTATTTGGCAGACTTAGTTACCTTTTACTCTTAAATATTCCTAGGCTTTCTTACAAAAGCCCTTGTGAAAAGCCAGGTTTACTTTTTCTATACACTGATTTTATTGACAATTTTCCAGTCTTCTCTTTTGCTCTGTATATGTCTTGATTTAGCATACTCATTTTTGTTTTCTCTGTAAATGCACTTATCATGTCAGCATTATATTTTTTCTTTTAATATATAAAATTGACATTTTTATAAGGTGCCAGAATTTTTTCTTAAGTGTCTCTTTTCATCTCATTCATAATAGGCAGTATTTGTTTTTTCATATAATTTAGAGATTACTTTTTAAAAATTCTTTAAAAAGTGAAACAGCTTTCTGTGAGTTTCTAGATCTCAGTTATTACATCCATTAGTTTGGGAGGTTTTCATTTGTTTGTTTTGACGATAATGTTCATATGATCTCAAGAAATGTTCTGATTACTTACAAAAAAGGAACTAAATATAATAGAACATCTTTCTCAAGCAATGTTATTTTTGTTTAATTAGATCCATTTGAATTTTTCTCCAATTAGCAATTTCTCAGACATTGTCATCCTACTTCTCTTCCTTATTCCACTGCTTAATTTGCTGAAAATATGGCCACACCTGCTGCTTCCGTTCTTCATTTGTAAGATTTTGTAATAGGTTTCTATACTTTTTACTGAAACTGCATATCCATGTAAACAATAGCCATCTGTATTAGTTTCCTATTGCTGCTATAACAAATTGGTATAAATTTAGAGGCTTAAAACAACACAAACATTATATTACAGCTTTGGAGAGCAGAAGTCTGAAATAGGTCTCAGTAAGCTAAGATCAAGATGTCAGAATGGCTTTGTTCCTTTCTGGAGAATCAGTTTTCTTGTCTTGCCACCCTCTAGAAGGTGAGTGCATTCCTTGGCTTATGACTCCTTTCCATCTTCAAAGCCAGAGGTGGCCAGAGGAGTCTTTCTCACATTGCATCGCTCTGATACTGACTGTTCTGCCTCCTAATTCCATATACGAAAGAGCCTTGTGATTAAACTGGTCCTACTTGGATAATTCAGAAAAATCTCATTTTAATGTCAGCTGATTAGCAACCCTAATTCCATCTGCGACCTTAATTCCCTTTTGCCATGTAATATAACATATTCACGGGTTTCAAGGATTAGAATGTGGGCACCTCTGGGGACCTATTATTCCACCTACTCTACTTTCCTATCATCAAATTCTCTTCATTTCTACATGTTCTGTCTCAGTCTCCATTGCTGGTAATCCTTATTTTTGGAACTCCATTGTGGGTGTCCTGTGAGGTTTTCTAAAGCATTACAATCTCCTTCTCCTTATGTTTCCTTTTCTGGAGAAATTCTCTGTTTTTCATGTAAAGATATGATTTTTACTCTGTGCTGATGATTCCAAAATGTTTAATTTTAGCCCTGATATTTCTGTCTCCCCCTCCCCCCTGCTCTTTCTCAGAACCCAGTCCTATATCTTCCAAATTTTATTGGGTAATTTCCGCAGCCCTCTCAAATTTACCCTATCTGGTACCAGGACACCAGTTTCACAAGTGTGTGGTTCTTAGGACTGTGGCATAACTTAAAGGAAGACAAGACACTGTGGTTTACTCTCAGAAAAGATTACTGATAGAATTAAGTCTAGAGCAGCATGGGGTATTAATGTCTAACTGGAAGAATGTAGGACAAAGAATTTATTTTTTTCTTGCATTACTTTATTATTATTTTCAATTTTTTTTTAATTGAGGTATAGTTGATATAAAATATTATATAAATTTTAGGTGTACAATAGTGCTTCACAGTTTTTAAGTTTACATTCCATTTATAGTTATTATAAAATATTGGCTATATTCCCTGTGTTGTACAATATATACTTGCAGTTTATTTATTTTATACATAGTAGTTTGTACTTCTTAACCCCCTACACTGTTTTTTCCCGTCCTCCTTGCCCTCTCCCTACCGGTAACTACTAGCTTTTTCCCTGTATCTGTGAGTCTGTTTCTCTTTTGTTATATTCACTAGTTTGTTGTGTTTTTAGAACAAATATTTTAATGTTCCCTCTTCCCTTGCAAAATTCCTTACAAGCATGATAACACCCCAAAGTATAAGACGGGGAGTTAATAGGAACGTTTCAGTAAGGGTGAGAAAAATTGTCTTGCCCTAGCTTACTTTTGCCCATCATTCATGAACATTTGTCCTTGGAGGGTTCCTGATTTCTTTACATTGTGTACTCATAATATGTTACATTCTACCGAAAAGCACTAAAGTATCCAGATTTATTGATTATCATGTTATTGAATCCTTCTTCCACGTAAATCATCAGTAAGTGTGACACATACTCAGTAAGACATGCTTCTACATAACAAGTAGGTGAAGAATGGCAAAATACTTGTCAAAAGGAGTGTTTATTATCTTTTAGTTCTCTTTACTAGATTACAAAATGCAAGATAGAGAGCTGGAACGTGATTCAGTCCTTGACAAATTATGACTCCAGACAACTTAAGTGGAAACATCAGAATAATTCCCTAGGTTTTAGGCTCCTAAAATATTTTCAGTATTTTTCCACAAAAGTCCTCTTGATTTGATCTTTTTGAGGATTACTTATTACAATATTTTATTCACTCTTTCAGGCACGAACCCTCTTGCCAGTTTTAATTACTTTCTCTTACAGTCTTTTCTCCTTCCCATCCACATCCACTAGCCCCCATGTCCTGTGGATTAATCTCTTCTATTTGTGGCTTCTATGTTCATTGCCTTCATTCTAATTCTTAATTATTTTCTCAAAATAGAGATATCACAATAGCTTATTAATGAATTCCCTTGCCTCCATCTGTTTTCTATTTTTAATGAAATCTACGTCTCATTGTGAATTAATCTTTCTAACTTACCGATTCCTTATTGTTCTACCTCAAAAATCTTTAATTGCGCTCCTGTATGTGGAGGATAAATCTCCAAATATATAGACTGTTTTTTATAAGTCTTCATAATTGGTCAGTCCTACCTTTCCAGTTTCATTTGTCATTATTGAATTATATCAACTGTATACCTTGGATCATCACAAAGTGTTCTGTAAAAACAAATCTAAACAAAATATTTTTTTAAATTTTATGTTAGTAGGTTGGGAGAGATAAAGCTTTTAGAAAAATGTGACAGGTTTATTTACTCTGTGATGTTTCAGTATCTTTAATACACTAATGTTAATGGTTAAAAACCTCAAGAATTAATGCTGATAAGCAGGGATTCTGACATACAAATGATTAAAAAGCCCTCTTCATTCATAAAACACTATTGATATTTTGAAACAACACTGGAGAAATCTGTCCACTTCTGCATCTGGCTGGGTTCACCTCTTGGTGCCCTGTAGGATCTGCAGATTCATGGGGTGCTTGCAGTTTGGTGCAGCTAGTTTTTCTTCACAGTTACTTCTTTCCTCTCAGCTGGTTTTTCTTCACAGTTACTTCTTTCCTCTTATTAGTTGCCTATAGACTCCCATCTCAGGAACAACATAAAATCATACTTAAATGAGCTGCAGTAGATTGTTATTTGTTTACTTAAGCATAAAACTCTTAGGACTTAGGGCTTCCCTGGTGGCGCAGTGGTTGAGAGTCCGCCTGCCGATGCAGGGGACACGGGTTCATGCCCCGGTCTGGGAAGATCCCACATGCCGCGGAGTGGCTAGGTCCGTAAGCCATGGCCGCTGAGCCTGCATGTCCGGAGCCTGTGCTCCGCAACAAGAGAGGCCCCAATAGTGAGAGGCCCGCGTACCGCAAAAAAAACAAAAAATACTCTTAGGACTTAGTACCATCCTAACACTCTAGTAGTTTTTAAAGATCCTTATTCTCTCATACTTTTAATTACTAGATGTTAAGGCCTGGGCAAATATCATTTTAAAAGTGAGAACTAAGTAAACAGGCATAATTTTGAGAAAATTAAAACAAGAAAGATATAAAAGTCAAGCTGAAATTTGACTGCGAAGACTGGTCTCTCAAACACAGTGAATACAAATGATACTTGTAGGTCCACAGACTGTATTGAGACTATGTAATTACTAATAGTGATTACTATAAACTGCACTGAATGCCTACTATGTGTGAGTGCTAAGAGTCTTTGCTAACATTACGTCATTTAATTCTTATAACAATTCACAGAATTGGTAATATTCTCCCTAATTTGCAGATTCACTACAATAAAGAAAGGTTCATTGATTTACTAAAAGTCACACAACTACTAAGTAGCAGATTTAGACTTTAAATTTGTGTCTTTAGCTGACTTTAAACTACCAGACTCTATCAGGTGCTGAGTTTGGACCCTCCACTATCGAAGAGACACAAGGATGATCAGAAGAGAGCTCAAATTATGACGTAAAGGGAATAGTGTATGGAAGGCTTAACAAATATTTCTTTTCTAGATAGAGGAGAGAAGAAAAAGCTAAGAAGCCAATTTACTACACATCCATTGATAGTGCCAAGAGAGTTATATCGGTGAGAGCCCTCAGTTACGAGTCACAGAAATTGACTCTGGCAGAACTTAATAAAGAGAATCTATTGAATGGATATCGAATAGATTAGAGTACTATCAGGAAATCCAGAGAACTAGACTCAAAAATAAACGGAAACAATAAAGAAATAGGCAGCTGGGAGGATCATAATGAAAACTTTTCATAAAACTAATTCAGGGAGGACACCACCCCTGTCTTCTGGAGCAGTGTATGCCACAGACCTTAAAGCCATGGCTACCACCTCTGGATACCACGACTGAGCCACTTAGTCTCTTACCCCTGACAGTCACGTATTTATGCCACCCCGTCTACCTCTGCTATAGATTCTCAGCCAGTCTCTCTCTTTTTTTTTTTTTTTTGCATCATTACCTGCCAAGTTAAAGACTTGGTTGGAAGCATCTCGTTGATTGACCATGCCCTAGTGCAGGGAAGGATGAATACACTGGAACGTGCTGATTTCAACTTTTAAAGAAATAATCTCTGCCTTCTACTGAGACTTAAAATAGTGAATTATCCAAACATAGAGAGTACAGATTCTAAGCCTTGAGAAAAAAAAAATAACAAGCATTTTCTGTAGTCTACAATGTGATATGACTGCTGTTTCCATAAAATCTAATATCAAATCCATGGCTCTAAGCTGCAGTAACCACTTGAGGTACACAGTTAATTCATACTATTCTATTGATCTGTATTTAGATTTCATAAGATGTACAGTTTTAAAAGTTAATTCACATACCAAGTTTTTCCAAATATACTTGAGAGTTTTCTAATAAATAAGCGAAATATTAGCTTTTAAACTTAAATTTTGGGTAATTAAATTAAATGCATTTCTACATTCACTTTATCAATAAAAAAGAAAAAAGTAAAATATATAACATTAGAAATTACAAAAAAGAAATTACTGAAACCAAAGGAAAATTTTAAACCATAAGAAACTACTTTTTCTATCTCTACAGAAATAAACTTGAAATTCTAGGCAAATGAATTATTTCCCAGAGAAATACAGATTACCAGAAGTGATCCCATTGAAGTTAAAAAGCTTAAGTAGACCAATTTCATAGAATAAATATAGGAAACTATTAGGAAAGCACCACACAAAATAGCACCAGGCCCAGTTACTTTCACAAGGTAATTTTTCTAAACATTCAAAGTCCAGATAGTCCCAATGCTCTATGATTATTTTCAGAGCATTAAAAGGGAAGAAAAATATCTTAATTCCTTACAAAGCAACTATAATAGTGATACTTAAATTAGATATATACCACATGATGAAAGAAAACTATAGGTCAATATTACTCATAAATATTAGTGTAAAAATCTTAAATCATTAGTAAGATGAATCCAACACCACACTAAGAAAATAATACACTATGAACAAATAGGATTTACTTCAGGAATGCAAGGTTGGTTACATATTACAAAAATCATTTCTACTATATGCTATATTAACAATTTAAGGGATAATTATATTATCTTCACAGACACTAAGAAAGCCTTTGACAGAAAACATGACTAATTTATGACAGAAGCACTCAAGGAGATATGAATTAAGGTATTCTTTCTTACCCTGCTAAAATATATTTACCTTGGTCTTAAGGCTGGTATGTTATTTGATGGGGAAATACAACAGGCATTTCCAATAAGATTAGGAACAAGGTAAGGATACTTATTATTACTACTACTATTTCACATTATTCTATAGTGTTGGCCAACTCAATTAGATGAGTGGAATCAATAAGAAACATAAAACATAGATAAGGAAGAAGTACAACTATCTCTATTTGCTGTTGTGGAAAACCACATAGGATCAGTAATAGACCTCGGGGCTTCCCTGGTGGCGCAGTGGTTGAGAGTCCGCCTGCCGATGCAGGCGACACGGGTTCATGCCCCGGTCCGGGAAGATCCCACATGCCGCGGAGCGGCTGGGCCCGTGAGCCATGGCCGCTGAGCCTGCGCGTCCGGAGCCTGTGCTCCGCAACGGGAGAGGCCACAACAGTGAGAGGTCCGAGTACCGCAAAAAAAATAATAAATAATAAATAATAATAATAATAGAGCTCACTCAAGGAATCAAATATTTCAGTTAATTAGGTGGATATAGAATTAACATTAAAAAATCAATAGGCTTTATGTAGTCTCTAACAGTGAACAGTTAGAGAACTTTAGAGAAACCCCATGTACAATAGCAAAAAGAATAGTAAATATTTAGGAATAAATTTAATTAAAAATGTACACATGTATGAGGAAAATTTTAGTGCTCCTGAAAGACACTAAAGAAGACGTGAACAAATGGAAAGGCACCCCCTGTTCTTGCATAAAATGACTCAACACTGTAAGTATGTAAGTTCTCCATAAGTTGTTTTATAAATTCAATACAAACCTAATCAAAATACCAACAAATTACAAAGTTAGATAACATGATACTAATTTTCAGATGGAAGAAAAAACATGCAAGAGTACCCAGGAATACACTGTAAAAGAAGAAATACCAGGGAAGACGACTCTTACCATACATTAAAAGATACTACAAAGTCTCTACAATTAAAATAGTGTATTACTGGCACATGACTAGACAAGCAGAAGAATGAAATAGAAGGTCCAGAATTAAATATATTGGGGAACTTAGTGTATGACAACAGTGGCATCTCAAATCACTGAGATAAAAATAAACTTGTTAATAACATGTACTGGGACGACTGCATAGCCATTCGACAAAAGGTGAACTTAGCTCCACATCTCACACCATAAGCAAAAGCTTAGCTCCACATCTCACACCATAAGCAAAAATAATCACCAAAAGCATTTGAATTCTTTCAATCCATGAAAAACAACAAGAAAGGAGGAAATGGAGTATTCATCAAAATCCCTGCCCATGTCTTCACTAATTTCTTCACCATAATTAATAATGAATAACAACTTCCCGTATACCACATCCTGTCAATGTATGATGGGCTTGACTACACATGAGTCAGCCAAGCTCTTAAAATGCCCCATCACTTTAATTGAGAGACAAAATTGAATTTAAACATGTTACTTTGCACTTAGAATGCCACACAAAATGTACGTTTGTGGAGCCTTATTTTTATAACTCCTAGCTGTGAGGTGGCTCTGTGTATACATTATTTGCACATATACATTCCCAGCCCACCTTTAATGACAGAGGTCTCTTAATGATTTCTCCATTATTTCCCAAACTGTCAGAGAATTTGAAAAGTTATTTTACCCTCTTATAAGATCATTTCAAGCCCATTTTGCAATGAAAGATCCACACCTGAGATGCCTGATAAAGAACTACCAGTAAGTTACCAAGTGGCAGGGGAAGGAGAGAGGCATTGAGGTCTAGTTAGGTCAACACTAACCAGGAGATCAGAACTCTGGCTTCTGGTTTCTGCTTGTGCTCTGACACTATAATTCTTGGTATAAATCAGTGCCCTCTGGATTTTCAGTTCTTTCAAAATAAAGGGATTAGGCATGAACTGATTACTAAAACTCCTAATTGTTTTAATAATGAGAGAGTTGTTCTGTTCTTAATACATACAGATATACTTTATTATTTATTTTTGAAAAAATGCAAAGAAACACAAAGAAAAACATCAAGGATAATATCATTTGTATCATTTCTGTTTCCTTCAATCCTTTTATCTCTCTCTTCTTTCCTTGATCCACTATTTACCTATCTGACTGTTTATATATTCACGTATTCAACTATTTCTTTTTGAAATTAGGATGTTAAGGTTTAATAGACTCCTTTTTTACCTAAAATACATTGTAACCATTTTTCTGTGTGATTCCATCTTCTTCTGTTATAGCACTCTTCGTGGCCATGTGGTTATTTTATTGATTAGATACCCCATGGCTATTTAATCAATGTCTGTTTTTTAAATAATTAAGTGTATCAAATCTTGATTTTTGATTTGTTTGACTTAGGGTGAAGAAGTTGAATTGAATCATTAATATTTTACAATCAGGGCTTCAACTCTATACGTTTGGTAGTTTGGGATCAGATTTTGAATGTGAAATTTGACAGCTATAGAACCATAATCAGAAACCTACGTCCATCAAAAGGATAAAATCCCTGACATATGTATCTGTGAAACCAAATTGAAGCTAAATCAGTTTCAAATAATGGTTTAAACAGCAAAGAAAAACAATATGAGAGACATTGCATCAAGGAAGTCTCAACATGAATGCACTAACTATTGGTGTCATATTAAGGGAAAGAGCTCTCCTATTTTGTATTTCACCAGGATCGTGTTAAACATTATAGGTGCTGGTGACTTTTTTTTATGCAGTCATATTAGAGAAATATTAGCTCCCATACTTATAATGCCTCTGAGCCATTGTTGAGATCCATATTTGTCAATTCAGTTGAAAAGATACATGTTAGATACCTTGACTTTTACTTCCACCAGAGACCTGTTATCTAACACTGACACTTTTAAAATGATAACACAGTGTGATCATATTGTAGCTGAAAACAAGTTATAAAGCCATATAAATCTCTCCAGAATTTGCAGGCTTAAAATATGTATGTCGAAGTAGGCAGTCCAATGAATTTATCTAAGTTTTATTTTAGAGTAATGGAAACTGCAAGAGAGAAGTAAATGAGAACCATCGTTAACATGATTTAGCCAAAGGGCACTGTTCTTATAAAAAAACGAGATGATGGCAAAGTGGTCCTTAATTCATTTTCTATATACAACACCTATCAAATGCATCGTTACTGTTTCCATTAAAGCAGAATCTTACAAGTCATTCTGTTTGCTATCTCTGGAGCAAGGGCATTTCTAATCAATGTCACTGTGTTTGGAAACTTGTACAAATGACTGGTGTCTTGTTAATTCTTTAACTTCCAGTTATAAGTACCTTTAATTCAGAGTAAAAATTTTATGGCTGTTAAATATCATACTTGCAAAAGTGCTTCCAGGATGCTATGCCTGCCATGATATCATTGTAAAATTTCTCAGTTGCTTGTGAATTTTGTTATGCAATTTATATCCTAGTGCAATTAATGCAGTGAAAATAGGAAACACTTGTATACTCCAACAGATCACAAGTGGAACGCTTTTAATTGGGTACGAAATTCTGTTCACATGCCATCAACAGAATTTTAAAAACGCTTACCCACTTTCTATCACGCTCACCCACTTTCTATCACGCTCAATTATGAATCATTGAAAATCCTCTTAGAGGGCATACCGAGAGGACAAAACTATTTTTTTTGTAGATGTCATGACTCACCCACAATATTTTGCAATTTTCCAAATCCAAATCTATATATATTCTCAGATGACTAGTGCTATGTGGGTGGATTATCATTTGAAATTGAGTGGTTTTTAGATGATTGCATTAGGCCATGCAGTTATCATTATATAAAAATTGAAACCAAAATTCTTCACAGCTGAAATTTTCAAATGATATGTGTTCTAAGTTTCACTGAGTAAATGTGTTTTTGCCTTAATATAACATTTGAATACCTAATACCAATCTCATAACTGTCACTAAACCTTACTTGAATAAGACTAGACTAAATTCTCTGATCTACTACTTAACAATCGTGAAAACTTGGAAAAATTATTGAATTCTCTGAGCCCCAGTGGTAGATTAATAATAATCCTTGGAATAGAGTGGGGTTTAATATCAATTAAATAATACATGCAAACCACTTAGAGTAGTTCTTTTCACACAGTGAGCAATCAGTAAATATTAGTTAAAAGTATTGTGTTATCTTCCGTAAACCAGTATATCACACACAAGAGTTTATTCCATAATTAAAGCACACATAAATTTAGGTTAGTTCTCTCCATTATATTAAACATGGATATAAAGATATGGACAATTAGGCTTTTCTGAAATGTGTTTACCAAATATTCAGAAACAGCCTTATCTTAGGAGATAAACATTAAGATAAACATAAAAAAGTAAAGAAAAACTCTGCATAAAAACTCTGTTCAAGTTATGTAGCTACTCTGCCCTCAGAAAGGAGGTACAGGGCTTCCCTGGTGGCGCAGTGGTTGAGGGTCCGCCTGCCGATGCAGGGGACGTGGGTTCGTGCCCCGGTCCGGGAGGATCCCACGTGCCACGGAGCGGCTGGGCCTGTGAGCCGTGGCCGCTGAGCTTGCGCGTCTGGAGCCTGTGCTCTGCAGCGGGAGAGGCCACAGCAGTGAGAGGCCCGCATACCGCAAAAAAAAAAAGAAAGGAGGTACATAACTCCCCACTCCATAAATGTAGACTGTGAATATGAGGGCCTTCCGAAGAGTACCGTATGGAAAGGGGGAACAGAAGAGAAAAGAAGAAACTTTGCAATGGAGAGATCAGACAAGCTCTCTCTCAGCCAGGTGATAAAGATCAAGTCGTAAATAACATTGATGGTATATATAGTTGATATGATGTGATAAAAATGGCACTGTATCTCTGTGATCTTCCTCCCCAAAACCCACACTGCCAGTACAATAATAAAAACATCAGACAAATTGCAATAGAGGGAAAGCCAACAAAATACCTGTGTTCCAAAAAAAAAGAAGAAAAAAAGTCAAGGTCAGCAAAAAAAAGGAAAGTGTGAAACTGTTACAGTCTGAAAGAATTTATGGAGACATGACAACCAAATGAAACTAGATGGAATTCTGGAACAGAGAAAGGACAACTATGTAAAAATGAGAGATATCTGAATAGACTATGAAATTTAGTTAATAACAATGTTTTGATATTGGTTCATTAACTGTAACAAATACAGTACCCTAATGCAAGATATTTATAATAGGGAAAACTGGGTATTAGATGTATGGTAACTCTCTGTACTATCATTGTATTTTTTTTTTTTTTGTAAACCTAAAACTGTTTTAGAAAGTAATATTTTAAAAGTTGAGAAAGACTATGTAAATGAACGTATTCTCTATACAGAATATCATGCCAGGAATATGTCCTAAAACTCTAGGGGATCCTCTTGTAGAAAGGTAAGTCTCTATGTTAAACAGGGTTTGTTTTGCCAAGTATAAAACTGTATAATCAGAAAAATGCAATTATCTGGGGTTTAAAGTATAAGACCAAAATTAACATTGAAAATCAGAAAGATAAATAATTGTTTGATTATGCTGTACACTTTAGGGCTTGTTTTATGACTTTTTTCTGGTAATATTTTGATCACTTTACCTGTTAGAAAGCGACATATGCTTAAATTAAAGGCTGCTAAGTAGCACAAATTTGAAAGTTGCCAAAGAGATAAAGATGATCACTGACTTAAATTAATCATTGGATTGTAATGAGGTTATTCAGCTGTTAAAAATGTCATGATGGGAGTTTAAAATACAACTCACTATATCTTACTTTGTGTCATAGATGTGGTTTAAATAGAATGACAAAGATAAAATTAACTTTTCGATATTATATTATCCATGCAATTGTAATGTTAATAAAATGACAAAGCAGGGTGTCATGAGCAAGATAAAACGTTTTTTTTTTCTTTCTCACAGAGTAGTTTAGGATTAGTTTAGCAGTCCAAAGTTGGTTTTCTCATCTTTAATATATGGCTTCTTCTTTTGGGTCCAATTTAGTTGTTCAGATGGTCACCATCTGTCAGGCAGCATCATGTGGAACAGGACCAGGGCTCACACACATTCACTTTCTAGGCCTGACCTGAAAATCACAGACCACATTCTACTCACATTCCACTGGGAAGAACTTTGTCCCATCACTACAGGAAGTTGCAGGAAAAACTGAGAAATGTACTCTCTTGATGGTTAACCTAGTAACCAGCTAAAACTAGGAGGTTCTTTTATTTAAAAAAACATAAAGAATTGCTGGTAGATATCCAGTCATCTCTGCTACAGTAATGTCCAGGTCTCACATGTCCAAAACTTGCATATAACCCACTTGAGGAACTTGTTAACTTGCAGATTGTGATTTATTAGGTCTGAGATAGAATCTGAGGTTATACTTCTAACAAGCTCCCAAATGGTACCATTGCTAATTATCCAAGAATCAAACTTTGACTTTCAAGACTCTAGATTATATCCTGCCTAGAAGATTTGCCTTTGAGCCAGATCTGGAATGGACCAGTATTCAGCTTAAGCAATATTTTTACTCTTTAGTTTGCATTTTTTGTTTCTTGTATGTGGGATGATGATGGTGGCGATGAGAGAAATCACAAAGAAGGCAGTAGCATTGCAGATAAAATTAGAAATAAATGGGCTCTATACAAGAAAAACTTGCAGTATATTTTCTCATTATTAGAGTTGTGTATTTATCACTGCGACAGTTAATCATAATAATGAACTGAGAAACAGGATGAAATTGTGGTGAGGCAGTATGTGGGTGAATGCATGCTGGAAATGGTGAGAAGAAAAATTTAAATCTGTGCATGAATTGAGAAAATATAGTATGTTTCAAAGGGCAAAAGAACTGTTAAAAGTGAGTTTTTTCTGCTCAGTAACATATTGAATTTTATATCTATTTTTCCCTGTATAGCTGAATACTCTTATTTTTGCACTCAGTATATATATTGACAGTAAAAAGATCAGATATTTTTGTCTCTGTTTTGCAAATATATACCCCAGACCCATCAATAAAAAATGGATGGGTAGAAACACATGATGCCAACATGTCCACGTCCTTTGGAGTAGGGTAATGGGCAAGGCTTGGGAACTACTAAAACTCCCACAGTATTTCTAGTATATAAATATACGCATTTCCAGCTCACCTGCATAATTCACCCAAAGAAAATGTACATTATTTATTCATTAACATTGAAATTTCTAACATATGATTTCTAGAAACAAGATAATCAAAGGTTTTTTTAATAGTTTATTTTCTGAGTGAAGTATTCACTCTGAGAGTAGAACTATGTAGCACCACACTGCTCAGGGTCAACAGGGCTAGGATCACTACATAGTCATTACACGCTCACTGGTGGTTGGGATCAAGAAAGGAAAATGAAGCTTCCTGAAGGTCGCTGGAAAATGTATGGGCTCATTTTAGATACTTTTAGTTCTTACCATAAGCAAAATACTGGTACTCTGAGATATAGATTGAATTATGGTGCGTCTCTGAGATACAACATAAATTCCCTCTGAGAATTTATTATCTAGTAGGGGAGATGAGAAATTGATGTATGAAAATTGCTATAGATGATTAGTTCCAAAAGCCTAGTTAAAACTATGCCTGTCACAGGCATTTATACTGGTTGAACTAATTAGGAAGGAGTTCATAGAATCACAAGATAAGAAGGCATTCAGAGGTCTAGATATATAATGCATTACTCATCCAGTCTCCCCTGGATAACCCTCACCATGTTTTTGCCAAACTTGTACTTAAAAATGTATAGGAATGGCAAACTGATCACCTTCTAGGGTAGGTCATTCAGATAGCTCCAAGACTAAACATTCTAATAAACAGTGTTTAAATAAATCTTAGATTTGAATGCTGTCTTAAAGAATAGTGGAAATTCAATAAACCAAGATTATTCCAGGTAGTGGGGATAAGGGGAGTTATGCAGAAAAGCACAAGACCATATCAAAGGAGAAAACTCGTTAATGGATGCCAAGAATGAAAAAAAGCATAATAAAACTAACTTATATGAATGTAAGCTATGAGTTTGGGCTGAATCTTATAACAACAGAATACTTACTGAGGACTATTGAGAAAGCACATAACATGAGGGATGACATGCTTTAAAAATATTCATCTGTCGGTGATATTCTAGATAGATTGGGGAAGAGCATAAACTAAAGACCAGAAACATAATAGTCAAAGGTGAGAGGGAGAAAGGCTTGAGCTACATGATCACAACAGTACTAAGCCTCAGGTAAACTGTAGCAGATGGTATAAATGTCTTGTGCGCAAATATATATATATATATATATATATATATATATATATATATATATATATATATATATATATATATATACATACACACACACACACACACATATATATATAAGTTTTCAATGCATCTGAGAACTTCCAACTGCCAATATCTGCATATCCTTGTCCAGAATCTTTTCTCAGAAGGCCACTCTGATTTATCCCTGCTGGAAAATCAACTTTCTTCCTAAAGTAATGATGATGAGGACTGTATTAATACCTCAAGTCCATTGACCATTGAGTTGGATATTTCTGAGTCTTTTTACATTGTTTCCCAGTCTTCCCTATGAAAGTCAGCTTCATTCACCCACTGTGGTTTAATAACACATTATTGGTTACCTACATTTCCCTGTATCACTTTCCCATTTCTCTCTTCATGTTCTCCATTCCCAGTAATAAACTACATTCATTTGAATATTTCAAATTAGGGTCTGCTTCTGAGAGAACCTAAATTAAGGCATTAACTTTTGTCAAAATGGAAGAAAACACTTTTGGTGAATGTTTGCATTTAGAAGGTCTCAGTAGCAGTTTAAAATGTTTTGAAGAGTACTAGGTCAAAGTCAATTAATTAATTAATTTAGTACTTATTGAATACGTACTCTATGCTAAGTACTGCATTAGAGCCTGGAAATAAGAGTGAACGAAACTAAATACTCAAGCTCGTGAAGCTTATATTCTAGTGAGTATTTTATTTAACAATAAGACAAATACATGTAAAGATTGCAGCAGAGACAAATGCTACAGAGTAGAGAGACACAGTAGGGTGTAGCTATGAGAATACATAACAAAAGAAATTGACTCAGTTTGGATCAGAATTTGACAAAAAATTCACAGTTATGCTGAAACCCAGGGGCAAAAAGAAAATACATGTGCAAAAACTTCATATTAAAAGGAATCTTGTGGCATTAAAGAGTTAGAAGGAACACCCGTGTGAGCCAAAGGAGTGCAGGGTACTTGATAAGGCCAGAAATACAGGGTCTTAGATGGCATTTTGGGGGATAGGATTGTAGCAGAGACAGTTAGCTATCCACTGAAAACTGTCTCACCATTTACGATGGAAAACTCACTGGAAGTGGCTTTCCATTGAAGGAACATAAGCCCCAGATGTAAGTCCAGCTATATATGGCCATCAGACTATTTCAAGCCAATGGAATGTGTTAAAATTTATGTGCACATCTGGAATAACATGATTAAGGAGTAATGTGACTTCTTCACCCTTTCTTTACTCTTCCATCAGAATGTAGCAAACTCTGAGTCCTTAAGGCATGGAACTGGTATTCTCATATCATAATTAGATTGAATCGCGCCTAGCAGAGACATCTGTTTTTTACTGAACATGAATGAAAGAGAAACTTGTACTGTGTTAAGCCAGTGAAATTTGGGGTCTATGTGTTACAGCAGCTATTCTTTCTTTAATACAATGTCTTATACTAAGAGAAGTTCTGAGCCATTGAGGGGTTTTAAGCAATGGAATGGATGTCATTATATTTGATTAAAAACAGAATTCCTGTGGCTACAGATTTCAGAATTTGAGTATTTGAGCCTAGGCAGAGTGAGTGCAGGTATTCAAATTAGGAGGCTCTTATAGTACTTGTGGTAAGAGAGGATTATAGCCTGAAACTTGAGCAATACCAAATCTTGCTTGGCAACACCAATGCTTAAGTTTTGCTTGCAGTTGGAAGAAAATAAGTCATGACTTACAACTTGTTCTTTCTTGATAAAAACACTCATTATTTCCTTTTGCCATGACATATGTGCAGTATAACTAATGGAAATACCATTAACTAATGAAAGTTATAGGCAAAAAAGACTCATGAACCTGTATTTCATCAATTGTAAGACATAAAACATACCTTGACTTATTCATCCCATTTCTTCATGGTATTGCAAACTGTCAACTAAATCAATGCTTCTAAAACCCATTAATTGTAATGAAATAGCATCTGTGTTAAAAGTGATGAAATATGTTTATTAACATAATTAAGCATAGCAGCATATTCTTTAAGCTTAAAGTATACTTCAGTTAGTCACTGATGTAGCAGTAGTAAAGATGACATCAATATGATACAGAATTCCTTTTGATGGTTTTCAGTTCAGGAAATGAATACATATGGATAATTCCAAATTTGCACTGCGTGATTAAAAAGATTTTTCAAGGACATTTAGTCCTTTACAATTATAAAAATGAGAATGTTTTTTCATATCACTTGGTAAAATCACTGTGTACAGTAGTTCTCTAGATCTAATAATACAGAATTCTTACTGCCTTCTGACATTACTCCCAGATGTCACTGCTTCTTATCAAATAGAGACAAAGCTGAGAGTTTTACACTGTGCACACTACCAGAACCTGTTTTATATCTAAACTGACACATCCAATATTTATTAACAAAAGTAATAATTTCATTGAGGCTTGTCCACACCATCTCTTTAAAGGATTACCTCCAAATGCATACAAAAAGTTTTGGGGGAACACGCAATGTTGAATGGTATATGCCATATGAGCTAGTAGGTACAATGCTGTACTGCTTGTAAGAAAGACCTAGAGTTGGTTATTTTGTCATTCATTCATTCATTTACATTCATTCATTGATTCATTCATTGCTTTCCATCAATGGGCAAAATTATCATCTCAGTGCTGTCTTTTTCCAAATGTGTGATCTTAATCAATCTCTTTAACCTTTCTGGAGTCAGTAACTGATCTGCCTACTTACAAGGCTTTTACTAACGTCACCTAAAGCTATAGATGTGAAAGTATTTTGTCAAACTGTGAAGATCAGTACTAATGTGTTTCCATCTTAAATCATCATGTGAAGCCTCCCAAATTTCTTGAGTGCTCTCTGATCTACAACACAAACCATGCAAGAGACATCTCACAGGGAATTCTTTTCTGAATCTTAGCCTACTAATAATTGAGAAAAGCAAACTGGATATAAACTCACCATGAAGCTGTGAATGTAAGTTCTGTATTTTCATTCCCCATACTAATCGCTTGATCTTGTAGAATTATTATCTCCTGGGTTAGTCCTTACAAAGCAGCTCTTGCTGATCTTTAAGACAAAGTCATTCCTAAGAGTCCTAGTGAACACTGGACTACGGCTACATCATACTATGTTGTCATACATTAACACATCAATGCATTTAATGTGATCGTGCATCTTCCCTTGCAGAACATCGACTTCAGTTACATTATCCAGAAAGAACAAATGAATTTAAAAGTGAGAATAACATGATTTGACAAGGTAAATTAGCTGCCGAGATCCACCCTGCACATGGGAGTTAGCCACTGAGTTACATTTTAATGTATAATAAGTGAACTTGTTCCCTCTCTCCCTCTCTTTCCCACTCTGCCAACACACAGAAGAAGACATCATTCCTCCAGATAAACATAAATTGATTTTTTGGCTTAGAAGGAGGATCTCCTAGTAAAAGCTGTGCATTCAAGAGTATAATGAGATTGATTCCATGCTCTGCAAATAAAAACACATGGCATTTAAATTTGGCTACTTCACGGATGAGTGAATGATTAAGATGAGTACATATGTTGAAGAAGCAAGTTAACTGAGACTGTTAAAGAGAAATGCCATGACATATCGAACAACTGAAACATCATTTAGAGACGTGGCTGAACATGTAGGTTTTAATCTGCTGCTCAAGCCGTACTTCAAACCAGGCAAGGCCAAGTTCAAAAATATCAGGAGCTTGCAAATATTTCCTTTGAACATAATAATCCTCACTGTTTGATGTCATATGTAACATGAGAATATGCTGGATTATTTATTTTAAATAAAATTAATGACAAAGTGACTGGATTGTATTTCTTACATACTTCGGTAATCGGATCACCATGAACCGATTTGAGAGCTATTTTTTTTCATCATATGAATTTTGATATCTTGAGCAGCCAAAATTTGAAAAACAATGAAATCACCCATAGATATGATTAAAAACAATAATTTCCTTATAATCTACTGAACACCTCCAGTCTCCTTTCCTTTACGTATGTTGTGTTATACACAATCTATATTTATTAGTATCTATTGACTTCTTCTGCAGTAGGCACTATGAATTAGAAACTTAAGAATTAATAAAAAGTATGGCTAAATACCAAAAAGCTACTATCTAGTGCACAAACCACACTTTATGAGCAAATATGTACTCTGCTTTATTCAGTTACATAGCAAGTGTTATTCCTTATGAGCACATACTCTTCTTAAAGAAAACAGTTTAATTACAAATGTACACATGTACATTATAAAAATCTCAGTGAGAATTACTTTGAATATAAAGTAAACTTCATCTTTCTTTACAATACCCCACATTATAATCACCAGAGTTAACCATTGATAACTGGATTGTTTCCATTTAGCTGAACACTCACTGACACAGACCAGACCCAGACAGCTTGTTTTTTACTAATGTGATCTACCTAGGCATATATTTTGAGGCCTGGTGTTTATCAGTTAGCTTACTTTGAAGTTACTTCCAAATGTTGACTGATACAGATCTACATCAGCATTGTGTGTGTTTGTGTGTAAGACATTCTTACACTTAAGTAACTGAAAGTAATTAAGATCTTGAGTTATATTGCCAAATTAATTTCAATTAGCACTTTTATTTTGAGATAACTGAGTCATGTGCTGTTATAAGAAATACTACAGAGAAATCCCGTATACTCATTACCGAGGTTCCCCCACTGTTACATAATGCAGTATCACAGCTAGGATATTGACATTGGTACAATCCACCAGTCTTATACAGATATCTCAAGTTTTACTGGTACTTATTTGTATGCGTGTATGTGTGTGTACGTTTTAGTTGTATACAATTTTATCACATACATAGGTTTGTGTATCCATCACCACAGTTAGGATACAGAGCCATTCCATCGCCACGAGGATCCCTCATGCTGCCTTATACAACCATATCCACCACCTACCCTTTGCCTTACCTCCTTTCCTAACCCCTGGCAACCTCTAATCTGTTTGCCAGTTCAAAAACTTTGTCTTTTCAAAATGTAATCTAAATAGATTTATAAAGTACGTTACCTTTTGGATTGACTTTTTCTTTCACTCGACATAATTCTCTGGAGAGTCATACGAACTGTTGTATGTATCAATAATTTACTCTTTTTCACTGCTAAGTACTCTTCCATGCCACAGATCTATAACCATATGTTTATCCACCAACTGAAGGATATCTAGATTGTTTCCAGTTTGGGGCTGTTTTTAATAAAGCTGACATGAACATTTGTGTACAGAGGTTTGTGTTATCATACATTTGTTTTCGTCTAGGATAAATGTCCAAGGGTGCTACTGCCAGATTGTGTTGTAATTGATATATAGTTTCATAACAAATTGCCAAACTGTTTTCCAGAGTTTCTGTAACATTTCACATTCCCATAATATATGGGAGATATTCTCCCACAGTTTCTCCACATCCTCACCTTCATTTGGTGTTGTTACTGTTTATCATTTTAGTCACTTATGTAGGTATGTAGTGATATCTCACTGTATTTTAAATCTGCATCTATCTAATAGCTACTGATGTTGAATATCTTTTCATGTCCTTATTTGTCATCTGTACATTCTCTTTGGTGAAATATCTCTATACCATTTCCTCATTTTCTAATTGGATTGTTTGTTTTTTCACTGTTGAATTTTGAAAGTTCCTTATGTATTTTAGATTCCAGTCTTCTTTTGGATTTGTGGTTTAAAATTATTTTCTCCCAGTCTGTATCTTGTTTTTTTCATCCTTTTAACAGAGTCTTTTACAGGACAGAAGTTTTTTGTTTTTTTGTTTTTAGTTTTGTGTTTGTTTTTGTTTTGATGTGGTCCAATTTATCAATCTTTACTTTTATGAAACACGTTTGATATCAGTCTAAGAACTTTTTGCCTATCTGTAGATACTGTAGATACTGAAGGTTTTTGCTTATTTATTTTAAGTTTTAAAATTTTACTTCTTATATTTAAGTCTGTAGTCCATTCTGAGTTGATTTTTATGTAAGGTAGGAGGTTTAGGTCAAGGTTTATTTTTATTGCCTATAATCAGTCACCATTGGTTGAAAAAACTGTCTTTCCTCCGTCAGATTGCTTTGCTACCTTTGTCAAAAACCAGTTGGACATCATTGAGTGACTCTAATTCTTGGCTCTATTGCTCTATGTGCCTATACCTCTGCCAATACCACACTGTCAGACTACTGTATCTATATAGTAGGCCTATATTCAGGTAGAATAATTCATCTCATTCAATTCTTTGTCTTTGTTTCTTTAATATAAATTTATTTATTTATGTCTGCATTGGGTCTTCGTTGCTGCACGCAGACTTTCTCTAGTTGCGGCGAGCGGGCTACTCTTTGTTGCAGTGAGCGGGCTTCTCATTGCGGTGGCTTCTCTTATTGCAGAGCATGGGCTCTGAGCACGTGGGCTTCAGTAATTGTGGCGCTATTAAATTTAAGAATAAGTTTGTCTACGTCTATAAAAAGCCTCACTGGGATTTGATGGAAATTATATCAAATCTCACTGATAGACACAGACCTCACTAAAAATAAAAAATGCCTAAAGAGGTAAATCAGTTTGTCAAAATTGATATCTTTGCATGTTGAGTCATCCAATCCATGAACATGATATATCTCTTCATTTATTTAGGTGTCATTTAATTTCTTTCAATCTTATAAATCTTTTGTTAGACTTATACCTAAGTATTCCATTTTTCTTGGATCAGTTGTAGATCAACAGTTTTCTGTTTTTCAAATGGTTTTGTGTTTTTTTTTAAAGTTCATCCTCTACATGATCATTGTTAGTATATAGAAATGTAATTATTTTTTGTGTTGATCTTATGTACAGTAACCTTGCCAAATTCACATAGTAGTTTTAAGAGTTTATTTTATAGAGATTTATGCTAACAAGTTAATTTTTACAGGATTATATAAATTATGTATTGACAAAGTATTTGGAAATATTCCCACATTTACTGTACCCTTTTCAGGACTAACTTCTCATGTTTTAATGCCACAATTATAGCTAAAAATCTTAAATAAATATTTTTCCGTATGTGATAATCATTTAATATTGTCACCTAGAACTCTTGTTTTCATCATTTTAGATAAATGGTAATATTTTACTTATACCATGAATATGTGACTGCTTTGACCAACAAAAGTAGTGGAAATAACAATTATCATTTTAGAAAGAAGCTTTAAAAAAATTGCCACTTTAGCCACATTCCTTTTACCTGTTTTAGCCCCTATGAAGACCTGTGTTAAAACAGAGCCCCCATCAGCTATGTCCCTCAGTGATACCATGAGCAGAGCTTCCCTGCTGCCCCATGTTCAAAATGTAACAGGAAATAAACTTGTGTTGTATTAAGATTAGATTGATACAAAAACTGGTACTGAAAGTAGGAAACTGGTCTTAACACATATCTAATGTAAATCAGTCAGGTAGAGCCTCAAAAGTTGCAGACAGGAGGTAAGCTGAGAAAGCTGTTCATCTCCTAATAAGGGATATTTCCTAGTCTCTCCTATGGATATAGCCAAGAAGGAGAATAAATTGGAAAGTATCTTTCAGAAGGTAAGACCAGGGGCTACAGAGACCACTGTGCAAAGGATTCTCAGAAAGCAGAATCAGAGCTTAACCAAGGGGTATGCCTCACCTTCAAGATAGAGGGCCCGTAGAGTGAGTTTTCAATTTTATAGAAGCATATATCTTTTTTAAAATTTTAACATCTTTATTGGAGTATAATTGCTTTACAATGGTATGTTAGTTTCTGCTGTATAACAAAGTGAATCAGCTATACATATACATATATCCCCATATTTCCTCCCTTTTGCGTCTCCCTCCCATCCTCCTATCCCACCCCTCCAGGTGGTCACAAAGCAATGCACTGATCTCCCTGTGCCATGTGGCTGCTTCCCACTAGCTATATGTTTTACATTTGGTAGTGTATATATGTCCATGCCACTCTCTCACTGCGTCCCAGCTTAACCTTCCCCCTCCCCGTGTCCTCAAGTCTATTCTCTACATCTGCGTCTGCGTCTTTATTCCTGTCTTGCCCCTAGGTTCTTCAGAACATTTTTTTTTTTAGATTCCATATATATGTGTTAGCATACAGTATTTGTTTTTCTCCTCCTGACTTAGTTCACTCTGTATGACAGACTCTAAGTCCATCCACCTGACTACAAATAACTCAATTTCATTTCTTTTTATGGCTGAGTAATATTCCATTGTATATATGTGTCACATCTTCTTTATCCATTCATCTGTTGATGGGCACTTAGGTTGCTTCCATGTCCTGGCTGTTGTAAATAGTGCTGCAATGAACTGTGTGGTACATGACTCTTTTTGAATTATGCTTTTCTCAGGGTATATGCCCAGTAGTGGGATTGCTGGGTTGTATGGTAGTTCTATTTTTAGTTTTTTGAGGAACCTACATACTGTTCTCCACAGTGGCTGTATCAATTTACATTCCCACCAACGGTGCAAGAGTGTTCCCTTTTCTCCACACCCTCTCCAGCATTTATTGTTTGTAGATTTTTTGATGGTGGCCATTCTGACAGGTGTGAGGTGATACCTCATTGTAGTTTTGATTTGCATTTCTCTAATGATTAGTGATGTTGAGCATCCTTTCATGTGTTTGTTGGCAATCTGTATATCTTCTTTGGAAAAATGTCTGTTTAGGTTTTCTGCCCATTTTTGGATTGGGTTGTTTGTTTTTTGATATTGAGCTGCATGAGCTGCTTGTAAATTTTGGAGATGAGTCCTTTGTCAGTTGTAGAGGCTTATATCTCATGTCTCCTTTTTTTTTCTAAGTGAAAATACTTATTATGTATATCCTATCACTGTTTCATAATTATATATTTTGTGTGAGTAGGAGTAGATAACTTATCATTAATTTTGGAGGTTTCTGGATCAAGAAGAGATATAGCCAGTTCTTTTTATAACTACCATGAACTACAGCTCATCACTCAGGTATCCTAGACATTAATCTTGATGTTGTGACTCTGTGCGGCTTATAGGTTATTCCCTTCATAGACCAGGTGAATGTTTGTTGTTGTGTGTATATAGGAAGGAAAGGATAGTATATAAAATATGTGGTGACGAGAAGGCAGATTTTGCTGGTCAACAGGGATAATCATAAGTATTCCAGTTTTTCTCTTTTCCAAGCACATGGTAGGATTGTACTCAACTGGCCCCCTTGATATTAAGCTTGGCTTTGGCCACTATAATAGGAGCAAAAAGTTACAAGTGTCATTCTTCAGGCAGAAGTCTTAAAGCCGGTTTTGACTATGTCTCCTTTATTGATTGTGGAAGGAAAGGAGTTTTCAGCACTTGGATCCTTGAGTGACTACAATGAGAATAGACCAACTTGCCAATCCCTGTTGGGCAAGGAGCTTGTGAAAGAGAAACTTTTGGTATTTCAAACCACTGAAATCTGGGGATTGTTTCTGCAGTGTAAACCAGCCTGTGCTGACTGATACGCCACATTTTAACCAAGTGTCTTCTTTATTCTTAAATCACATAAAAAAAAAGAGTTAAATACTGTGTTAAGGTCTATACGTGTGATAGAAATTTAATGAATACCAGCTAGGAATTTTTATATATACCAGTTTTAATTTTAAATTATTTTCAAAATCTGAGAAAGAGCTACTAAGCCTAATAGGACCAGATTTTCACTGAAGAAGGACAAAGTAGCACTTCATTGCACTGAACTAGCTAGCTAATGAGCTGTAGTAAAAGTTGCATGTAAACCAGGAGAACAGAGACAAGCAATCTCATTTTAATCTCACTTATTTGCACCCATTGCAGGAAGGTCAACTTGAAGTAGTTAAAAGTCTTAATTACTGGACCAAAAAGCAAAGGTATTTTTATTACGTTGAAGAACACATAGTGGAAATAGGCAAAAGAAACCCTTTGTTAGTGAACCTATAGACATGCTGTATAGACAGAGAAAATACCAGACTAAGCAGAGATGTTAAGTACATTGATTGTAAAATATGCTTCAAAATTCCCACAAACTGCTTATTATTTTAACAGAATGAAACTTGCACTCAAAACTTGATACTAACTTTACTACCAAGCCATGTTTGGCTGCTAAAAACACCTTATGTCTAGTTTCTGATCAAATTAGCACAGATTTTCAATGGAGCAGAAATTAAACTGTGCTCAAATTGTAATAAGGAAAAACATAGTAAGAAGGCCAAAGCAGAGAAGAATATATACTACCTTTAAAATAGTTAAGGTTTTGAATTATCTCACTAGTTGTCCACCTGGAGGTATTTCGGAACCTGGTTAGCAAATCTGAGTATATTCTGGCAACGGAATAAAACCAATGATATTCATAATGGTATATTTATGTTTTCATATTTACTATATATTTTACTGAATCTACTTAAACGAACTATAAGTAATTAAGTGGTGTGATCATTTTTCATATTTGGTACACCTTTATTAAATCTGAATTTACCTAGAAGTGTTTGGGAAGAATTGTGAACAATTAGAGTGATGAATATTTTTTGCTTATTGTTTGCAGTTTAATTTTAGTTGTGTCATTATTAACATCCCAAATTATCATATCATGCCATACTGCTTTAGCTTACTGTCCTTCAGTTTTCTAGCATAGTCAACTTTTTTGTTGATGAGCACTAGAAACAAATTAGCACATTTATAGAAAATAGAGAACACTTTGTCCAGCTGGCCTGCAGAGAGCATATTGGATGGGCTGCCCCAAACGTATGATCTCCTGCCAGGTACAGGATATAACTCCTTACACCATTTGGAATCCATAATCCACTACTGAACTACCAACCTTGGGTGGAATTCAATAACTGACTGTAGCACATCACCTGTTTTGAGGAAGATGTCAAGCTTTTGAATCTGCACGTTTTATTTTAAAGCTGAAAGCACATTATTAAGGATGAAAGATTTCTGTATATTTCTTATATATAAACATCCTGCATGTGCCTCTGGAAATTCTCAAAACTGGAGCATTTAATGACACAGTCTTCTATGCAGCTAATAAGAGGTGATGATAGAGGTACAGTGTGGACAAAAGTCAGAAAGTTTTTCTCAGTTTCCATATGAGATCAAGAATTTGGCTCTGTAACTATAAATAGTAATATTATATTATAAACCTCAAGGTTGCTAAGGCTAGGTCTGAACTGTTACCAGCACAAAAAAGAAATGATAACATACGACGTGATAGAAGTGTTAACTAATGCTGCCATGCTAATCTTATTGCAAGTCATAAAATGTATCAAATCAACATATTGTATACCTTAAACACAAACACCACAATGGTTTTGTCAATTATATCTCAAAAAATTTTTTTAAGAATTTGACTCAGATTCTACAACTTTTTTTTTACTTCAGGCATGTGACCGTATCTATATAAGTGCTAAATTTGTTATTATAAGTTTGTATGTATAGGAATGAAAATAGTGTGTAATGCTGCTTAGTGACGGATATATAAATGTTATTATAAGTTTGTATGTATAGGAATGAAAATAGTGTGTAATGCTGCTTAGTGACGGATATATAAATTTTCCTGTCTTAAAATCAGGCAGAAGGTAAAATATCCTAGATCTTTCTTAATGCATATTAAGTACCAATTTTATTCTTCCATAATATCAATAATATCTAACATTAACTGATCACTGACTATGTGCAAGGCCCTGAAACTGCGTAGATTTAAAATGTGTGAAATAAAAGGAAGTCCAGTGATGGTGTTAACAGACTTGGCATTTGAGGATTGGCTGGTGTCCTCTGCTGATTCCTGAGAAGAGCTGTAAATTCCTGCAACTTATGTTAGCTGGGCGTCAACCTTCTCCTGAGAACTTGCTGCTTCCAGAAAGCACTGTTCTCCTTCTTTTCTCATCTCTGCCCTTGGGGACAGAGGTGAAGTTTGGCGGAAAAGCCAGAGCTTCTGTGACTGCTTGAGATAGGCTGCAGCAATTTTCAGTGTGCCTTGCTTTTCCATGAAGAGAATTGTTACATCTGTATAACCAATAGAATACTACTCAGCCATAAGAAAGAAGGAAATTTTCTCATTTGCAGCAACATGGATGGACCTGCAGGGTATTATGCGATGTGAAATAAGTGAGACAGAGAAAGATACTGTAGATATCACATATATGTGGAACCTAAAAAGTAAAACAAACTAGTGAATATAATAAAAAAGAAACAGACATAAATATAGAGAACAAACTAGTGGTTACCAGTGGGGAGAGGAAACCAGGGGAGGGGCAAAATAGAGGTAAGAGATTAAGAGATACAAACCATTATGTATAAAATAAGTTAAAGGATATATTATACAACACAGGAAATATAGCCAATATTTTATAATAACTATAAACAAAGTATAACCTTTAAAGATTATGAATCACTATGTTGTATACCTGTAACTTCTATAATATTGTACATCAGCTATATATCAACTTAAGAAAACCCATGTGCTTTGACCTCCACCTACTAATTTGTCCTCATTTCATAGCACTTTTCTCCTTTATACTCCAAAAATATATACCTTCCTTCTTTCTGTGAACATGCCGAGATTGTGAGCAAACTAGGGTTTTCGTACTAGTTGGTCCATCTGCCTGGAATGATTTTACTGCATGTATTTTCATAGATGGTGTGGCATGCGGTCTCTTAAGAAGGCTCCACCTTCTGCTAGTTTTGTGTCTTTATGTTATCCCCTCCCCTTGGATGTGGATTGGAGTTAGAATTGCTTCCAATAAATAGAATGCAGCAAAAAGTGATGGAATGCCATTCTGAGACTAGGCTTCCATTTTGATTGCAGACTTTATTTATTGCCTTCTTGGCTTACATGCTTTGAGGAAGTGAGCTGCCATATTAGAGAAACCTACACATGGCTAGAACCTGAGGGCAGCCTCTGATTGGCTGCCAGTGAGGAAGTCAGGTCCTCAGTCCAAGAACTGGTGAGGAACTGGTGAGGAACTGAATTCTGCTAACAACCACCTGAGCTTGCAGGTTGATCCCTCCCCATTTGAGCCTTGAGGAGAGATTATAGCCCTAGTCAACACCTTGAGTCTAGGCTTGTCATGGGACAGAAAGCAGATGACCCAGCTAGGTCATGCCCAAGTTTCTGACCCACAGAAACTGTGAGATAATAAATGTATATTATTTTAAGCCACTAACTTTGGGGTTATTATTATTCAGAATAGATAACTAATATAATAGAAGAAGTTTCCTGTCATGTAGGTGTCAACCTAACTATCAAGTCATCAGAAATTCTGTCATTGACGACCTAATCTTAATGTCCCATCCTCACTAAAAAAATCACTGTTTATTTTATCACTTTTTTTTTATAGCTCATTGCTATCTTAAGGCAAAGCTACTAGTTGTCACCAAATATCTCTTCTCTCCTGCTTCCTCATTACTAGAACTTCTGGTCACATGAACGCTCATTTAAAAAACAAGCAAACAGACAGACAAAAAACATCAACAGAAAAAGCACTGTAACTTCCAGCTTTCCTTGCAGTTAGTCGTGACCATAAGAATAGGTTCTAGTTGGTGAGATTAAGTGAACCTGAATGTCCAAATCCCAACAGACATTCTTCTTCCCACCTTTTGCCACTCTCCCTAATGTGGATGAGATGGTTTAAGCTCCATATTGGACCCTGAAAATGAGGGTTACTCACGGGGATGAGAGCACAGACTGTTGAAAGTAACTTGGCCTCATTTGACTATAGTCACCAAACCAGCCCTGAAACACCAATCTAGACTTTGACATAAGAAGGACACAAACTCCCTTGTTTAAGCCACTATTATTTGGGAGTCCAGATATACCAAGGCAATCCTAAATCTAAGAGATATATATTTATTAGATTTTGTTTGCTTATTATTTGATTATAGACCTTCCTCATTCTCCCTGTTACATAAATTCCATCCGTAAAAGCTCCGTGATGGATGACCATTTTCTTATTTCCAGTTTTCATTGGTCCATCTCCCATGACTAGAACAGTGTTTGGCATGGAACAAACATTTGATAAACACTTGCAAAATAAATGTATATGAATGGTCATTTAGGCTGATTTAAAATTTTTGTTATTACAAAGCTGTAGCAATAAATACCCTTGTATAGACATCTTTGTGCAATGATGAGTATTTGTTCTAAGGAGGACACCAAGAGGTAGAATCGCTGGATGGAAGAATAGGTACATTTATATTTAATAGTAACTGCCAACTTGCCTTCCAGAAAAATCTCTACCAATTTATATTTTTATCCACAGTTTATCTTAGGAACTATTTTCCTATTCTTTCGCAAAGAGTGGATATTACAAATCATATTTGCTTTTGCCAGTCTGATGAATGAAATAGATCTCCTGTGATTTATATTTTGCTACAAAAAGATTGCTCTTCTGCAAGCCTACTCAGATTCTTAATATGTAACATGCTTTGAGATTCTCTGTAAGGGATAGCCAATATACAATGTTTCCCAAAGTAACCGTGGCATCTTTTTTTCTTTCTTAATGAGTCTCAAGACACAAGAGTTCAGCACTCTCTCAGAAATGTTAGCTTGGACTCAAGCGGTGGCTGAGATGCAGTGTACAGTTTCTCTCTAAGCTTCCTGGAGGCTAAGATGAATATATTTGGAACTTTCCATCAAAGGAATTCACTGAGAAATGAGACAGTAGTAAGAGTTACTTATCTTTAGATTTTAATTTAGTGGAACGACCTTGAGTTCATAACTAAGCAATTACATTAAGCCATGTGACTCTTGGTTAAGATAATGGGGTTCTCTGAGGAAGAGGAATACCTGTCTCAGCATAGATGCCAAGAGGAAAACCTTAGTCCAGTTCACTTTGTGCACTTGAAGAGTTCTGGGTGGGTTGAACAACTGACACGGCTTACCCTAGAGTGAGGGCTTTCCCAGGACTTTGATCTTTCAGTGCTGAAACTAGAAAGACCTGGGCAAACTTGGATGAGGTGGTCACTGTAGTTCAGGCTTCATATCCTGGGCTGGTTATTTTTTATATAAAGTCTTGTTTTTAGAAGAGTATTTGCTGCAGAAACACATTGCATTTTCACATACAAACTTTTTGTCTTTCATGCAGCTTGTGGTAAAACATCGCTGTTCCAGCTATCTCTTCCTGCATTAAAAACTAGCCCAAAACTTGTGGCTTAAAACAGTGGCAATCTTATCGCGTCTCATGATTTTTGTGGGTCAGGAATTGGATAGAGCTTAACTGGGGAATTATTCTCCTCCAATTTGTATTAGTTTAAGGCTTTTATGAAGCAGAGGTAAAAATGAGTCTAGACATGCATGGGATTTCTTGGGGAAATGCCTGTGAAGGATAAAGAGGAGGGAGTGGGAATAGGTAGGAAAAAACTTAGGCTGGGATCCAGGTCTGATACCTATAAAAGAGACAGAGAAGGAGAGCGCACTGGGGAGGAAGACCAAGACTGTGGTGTTAGTTTAAGAAAGGCTCAGGCAGGCTGCAAATTACCTGTGAGAAGATATGTATTGAATTCATGTCCTCCAGGAATGAAATTCCACTAGTAGACTAACTATGCTCAGTCACTGGATAATAGGAGTCTAGGAGAAGGGTGGCTTTGGAACACATGTTTCAGGAGGGGTGACTGTCAGTATATATACATATATATATATATATGTATATATACACACACACACACACACCCTGCAGCCAGTTATCTTGACAATCTGAGCAGTACATTTTCATGGCTGTCACACAGCTGTGGGATGGGTGGATCTCAATGGCCCAAGATCGCTTGGCACACATGCTGACAGCATGAGCGGGTGTCTGGAGTATCCATTGGAGCACCTTTTCTAGAATGATAAAGGTAGTGTGAATGATAATGGTAGTGTGAATTCTTATATGATGGCTCAGGGAGTGTGTTCCAGTGAACAAAGCAGAGCTGCACAGCCTTTCATTAGGTAGCCCTGGAAGATACCTAGAGTCCCTTCTGCCATATTCTTTTGGTTTAAACAGTCACCAGTCTGCCCGAGTTCAAGGGGAGGGGACATAGACTCCACGTCTCATGAGCGGAATAGCAAAACATTTGCAGCCATGTTTTAAAACAGCCACATGGCCTAAGTTCTTCTGTCTTTCAGTTGGCACACGCTCTATCCATTCTTGTTATCTCTAAGAGGAAATTAATTTAACTGTTAAGGGAGCCCATTCTTTGAAATGAGATAGACATGAAATTGAATCCAAGTTCTATGACCTTAGTTTAGTTTCCCTTTGTTTTGCCATAAACTCCCAAATGAAATGGAAATAATAATAATATTTAACTCACTCCATTTTTGTGAACAGTAAATGAGATCATGCATGTAAGGTTCCTGGCAGGCAGTAAGCACTCAATACATGTTTGCTAGTACTCATGTATCTTTGCCATTTTTTATACTGTAGCACTGCCAATTCCATTGTTTTGGGACAAATCATTTTGAGTGTGTCCTGCTGCCAGAGAAGTATCTTTGTGGGTAAAATTCATTTATTTCACCGAAGTGTTTCAGACTTTTCGATCTAGAAGGGACACATAACAATCAATTAAAGTTAGCATTCCACCAGCATTTACTGAGCAGCTCTTCTGGACTTGGCTTAGGAGTTAGGATGAGACTGCAAATGGAAAGGAAAACAAGGTACAAAGGTATACATTTTGCTTTTGTAGTACTGTAAATGGATTAAAAGGCGGCACTGCAGCCCACCTCTCCCCTCCCTGCAGCCCCATCCCAGAATGCCAGCAGCAGGCTGGCTGTGCTTCTCATGCCCAGGTGTGCAAGCGTTTGACTATGGCCACTTTGTGGATGTCCCCATCAGGCTCCCTGTGGATGCAGGGACCGAGCTTTGCACTGATAGCAGCTGAGCACCTCAGACGGGGAGTTGTGCCAGCTCACACAGAAAAAGGTCTGGCTAGGCCCGGCAACCAGATGGCTGGCAGCTGGCCCAGCTGATTTTTTTCTCCATCCAGTTTCTGGGCTGAATGTTACGGTTCCCCACGGTGACCTGGGGACTGTAAATTTTGAGCCTTGTTGATGAATTTGAGAAGTACTGTGTAAATAGATCTTATGAAATGTAATGCATTCTTAAATCACAGACACTGTGCTAAGTGCTTTATAACATTATCTCATTTAATCCTCCCACTGCATTTCTGAGGTTGGACTATGATATGTATTCTACAGATGAGAAAGCTGAGGTTCTGCTACATGAAGGGAAAAATTAGAAAATCAGGGTTTGGCATTTTAAATGGACCCATGGCAACACAGTGAATGTTTTCTTTCTTAATAAAATAGAATTCAATGAGTGGGGATTTTGTCCTTTACAGTTTAGGTGTAAAGAAAAGTGTATAGTAGAAACCCAATCTGATATAACTGGCACTGATATTTGATCACCCATAAAAATATCACTTAATGTGTGGGATCATACACACAAACATTTTTAATATAAAAATATAAATGTTCATTTTTTCATTAACTGCTGCAAAACCAAGGCTTTTTATTTACTGAGTATAGGTCTGCTGACAAAAGTTCCCCGCTGCCTTTTTACTCATTTAAAAAATTCTCAGGACACATCATCTAACATTTCCAGCTTTAGTTTCCTTACAGAGTGAGGTCTTTTATATTTTTATGATTGTTTGCCCCAATTATTTAAAACTACTATATACCTAATTCTACAATAATTTTTTTATCAAGATGCCCTTTGTGACTTACTTTATAGAGCACACATATTTCTTCAGTTTTAAAAATATTTATTGATAAATAAAACTTAAAGCTTATCATTCAACTCAAATAAGTGGTTTGGGTAGCAAATGCAGCAACTGTTAGTAAGCACATCCCTGGGGGACCAGGAGTGCAGCTACGTCCCCGAGGGCAGTCAGAGGGGCAGGTGCCAGCTCACCTGCAACATTCATTAAACATAGAGGGTTGGAGCATAGTGGGTCTACCTCTGGCTACTTTTTACTTATCGTTAAGATCACATTTGTTTCTACTGACACATGTACTATTTGATCCACTGTTTTGGCTTTCCTTCCTCATTATGTTCCTAGGCTATCCCTTTGCTAACGATTCATTTGCTTATAGAAATGACTGGGCCATTTTTGTTCCGTTGGGTTGCTTTTCTCTTGTTGATTTGTATGATTGCTTTATATAGTCTATAGATACAGTGTCCAGTACATTGTCATTAGCTACATACAGCTGTTGAACACTTTAAATATGTCTAGTACACCTGAGGAGCTGAATTTTTCATTTTATTTAATTTTAATTCATTTAAATTAAAGTAGCTGTTTTGTGGCTGTCATACTGACCAGTAGAGATCTATACTTATTACTCTAGAATTTCCTCAAGTACAGGGCTAACTTAGGTGACCTGCTTCAAAAATAAATGAAGAGATTTCAGAGGTAAATTATAAGGATGCTTTAATGTTACCCTGGGAGATTTCCTCTTAGTTTGATTGAAAGAGAAGGTGTGCTGTAAGTACATGTCTGCACACAAATACATACTACTGTATAGTAAATTATTTTCTAGATAATTCTTTCTTTTGGCTTAGTTTAGCTTAACCCTCATTTGTGAGTGAGCCAAGAAAGTCAGAGGGCAAATGTCTTGCCATCAGGGTATAAACTAATTCCTGTGTGCAATGACATGCAAATCAATGTAAATATCCATATTTGTACTACAGCTCATTAAATGATCTTATGATAAAGCAGAAATATGCAAAATAATGCAAATATGAAAGCAGATCGGTCAGTGATCATGTTCAAAATGTTGATCACTGCAAAGCTACCTGGATTTAGGAAAGTCTTCAAATCATGTCTACTTTGATTTCTGAGTCTACCAGGTCAGCCTTTCCATTGCATTCAGGTATTGGAACCTTCACTGGCCTGTGAATTGTATCACCCCAACTTGGAAATTATGTTTCATAGACCTTTGTGTGTCTTAATTTATAATCAGCATCTTCCAATCAGCATAAGTACAATGGACTAAAAGTTTTGAGATAGAAATAACCTATTGATATTTGTAATGTTCAAAACTGGCTATAAGATCAAGCATAATATAATCAAAACATTTGGTTGAACTATTTTACTGCTACTGTGGTATTTTAGTGTTTAGGAGGGCATTTAAAATGTCTGCTTTTAACTAAACTATTTTCAGTATACATTAATTGTAAAATACATTTCAAAATACGTTTTAGCCATGCTTTCTCCCACATTTTAACGAATACAATTTTGCTCTCTTTTTTAAATTAATTTTTATTCAAGTATAGTTGCTTTACAATGTTGTTTTAGTTTCTGCTGTACAGCAAAGTGAATCAGTTATATGTATATATATCTCCACTCTTTTTTAGATTTCCTTTCCATTTAGGTCACCACAGATCATTGAGTAGGGTTCCCTGGGCTAAACAGTAGGTTCTCATTAGTTATCTATTTCATACATTGTAGTGTATATATGTCAATCCCAATCTCCTAATTCGCCCAACCCCCTTCTTCCCCCCTTGGTAACCATAAGTTTGTTCTCTACATCTGTGACTCTATTTCTGTTTTGCCAATAAGTTCATCTGTACCATTCTTCTAGATTCCACATATAAGCGGTATTATATGATATTTGTTTTTCGTTTTCTGACTTACTTCACTCTGTATGACAATCTCTAGGTCCATCCACATGTCTGAAAATGACACTATTTTGTTCCTTTTTATGGCTGAGTAATATTCCATTGTATATATGTACCACATCTTCTTTATCCATTCCTCTGTTGATGGACATTTAGGTCACTTCCATGGCCTGGCTATTGTAAATAGTGCTGCAATGAACATTGGGGTGCATGCATCCTTTCAAATTACCGTCTTCTCCAGTTATATGCCTAGGAGTAGGATTTCTGGGTCATATGGTAGCTCTGTTTTTAGTTTTTTAAGGAACCTCCATACTGTTCTCCAGAGTGGCTGTACCAATTTACATTCCCACCAACAGTGTAGAAGGGTTCCTTTTTCTCCACACCCTCTCCATCATTTATTGTTTGTAGATTTTTTGATGACGCCTATTCTAACCCGTGTGAGGTGATACCTCATTGTAGTTTTGATTTGCATTTCTCTAATAATTAGTGATGTTGAGCATCTTTTTATATGTTTGTTGGCCATCTGTACATCTTTTTCGGAAAATGTCTATTTAGATCTTCTCCCCATTTTTTTGATTGGGTTATTTGGGTTTTTTTTTGATATTTGCCATCTAAATTGATTTTAATTATATTAAGGAACAACCTCCAGATATTATTGGAGTGTCAGGGAGGGATAGGTATAAGGTGACTGTTGGCAGTTAGGAAAACTCTTTTCTATGGAAACCATAAGATTGTGTGTTGTCAACACTATTCAGTTGCTAGAGGGGTGGGTAATAATTGTAATGAATATAAAGATTAAATATTATACTTAAAGCTATTATACACTGGACATTTTGTAGTAGGTGCAGCCTTGCATCCTGTGAAATATCCTTAATTGAGGATTACTCATTGAAAAAAATTTTTTTTTAATTTTCTTGTCCTTTTGTTGACTGGCTACTCAATTTGATGGATTTTATTCAGTTGCGTTCAGCCAATTAATACCACACAAGAGAATAAACCACTTAAATTCAGCATCTTCCCTCTTATGGAAACTTTGCAGAATAAATGTTCTTCATTGAAAAGTCAGGAATGGTAATTTCTGCATGAGAGCAGAACCATACTGTGCATTAAAGTGAAATGAAATAAAGTGCTCTACCAGGGAAACATGGAGCATTGTGGTCTGTGAGATTGATGAACATGCTGAAATTGGAATTGTGATTTAGATTTATGAATCAAATGTTCCCAGAGGAGGCGGCTTGTAGAGGAGACACTTTCCTCAAGAGATGTAAACAAGAGTTTGGATTAATTTGTCTTGACAGTCTCTTGCCACTAACAACTCCTCTTGGCAGGAGAAACAGTTGACCTCTGCCAAGCATTTGTGTTCCTCTCTTGCACCCCTGCCTTTTATGCAAAGTAAAATGAGGCTGCTTCAATTTTATAGAGATTACTAATTCATCCAGCAGTAGAGGAACTAAAATAAAATCCACACAATTGGTTTAATATTTTAAAAAGAGCATCCTTAAGGTGCCTGAAGTCTTTGTGGATAAATTTTAGCAATCTTTTGGCAGAATCTTTTAAACTTACAGTGTTGAAATGCCCATTTCACAGATTGCAAATGTGTCTCATGGTTGAACCAAGTGCACAGAGAATTATTATGAGTATCAGATTATCTTAAAAATACTTTTCTTGGTCTTTGTTACAAGGCCTATTCACAAATATCCAAGTAGGAATACTGTAGATTTTTATAGCTAAATAAAGATTGCAGCCCCTTTTCCACCAAATTTTACTATAATGTAATCATAAGTGTACAGTACAGTTCTACATTTATGTAAAAATTCATTAGAATTGGACAGAAACTTCTGAATTATCTGAGTCAAATTTCAACTGTTCCCTAAAGTCAATGGAAAGAAAATATTACTAATGGACAGTGAATGCCAAAGAGCAATGGCAAGAAAGAATAAACGGGCAGAAGGCGAAAACATGAATATTTAACACATTCTATAATGAGTCAGTGATAAATCTAGAATTGATTTGCACTTTCACTCTGGCATATAAGGCCCTTACCTTGCTAAAACAAAATAATACACAAAATGAAACAAAGCAACAGACAAAAATCTCATGATATTATTTTACAGAATGCTTTGGCTGCAAGTAATAGATAAACTACTCAAATGGTGTAAACAATAAATGGATGTGTTATCTTAAAATTGTGTGCTTACCTAAGTACACATGTAGGGCAATTCCAGGCATGATGCTCCATCTTTTATTCTTTGGGGTTTTTTTGAATCTCTCTTCCATCTTGTTCTGGCTTCATCTTCCAGTTGATAGCAAGATGGTCATAGCATTTCTAGGCATCACATACAGGGAGAATACCATCAAGAGTCAGGAGGGGCTTTGTGCTTCAATGAACACCCCTGTACATTTCCTATTTTGCACTGTGCAAGAATGATCCTAGTTTATGAATCTGGAATTGAAATTATTGGATTGGAGTGTATACACAATATTAATTTTACTACATACATTCACGTTTCTTAATGTAAGAAAATTAATATGGGTCAACTTATAGTTCTACTAACAGAGAATAAGAGTTCCTGTCTCTTCCTATTCTTATCAACACTTAATATTGCGAGACTGATTAATATTCTAACATTCTCATTAAAGCTTTTATATATACCTCTCTGATTTTAGTGAAGCTGAACATCATATATGTTTACTGGAATTTTTTCAGATCTTATCATGGCCTGTACATTGTGCTGTTTGTGATGGTCTTTTTGAATCAGAGAGTTCATGGATTTAATGATAGTCTGGTTCAATCTCCAGTATATAATGGAATCCATTTTATATAAGCACAGGAGGTCCGTCAGCCACCATCTGTTTAAATACTACCAATTACATAATTTTTACTAGTGTCCTGTCAATATATTTTAATATTGGAGAATTCTAAACTCTAACAAATAGTTCTGTAAAGTGTTTCTATTTAGTAATCCCTAATGTTTAAAATCCCTATTTTAATTTTCATAATGCATGGTGGTAAGGTTTTTTAAGCAATTTGTTTTCTTCTTATAGTTTGAATATATTTTTAATATGCTTTCAATTTGTATACTTAATGTTCCTAATTTTAAATATGATAGCACCAAGGACTCATGTTTAGGATGTTACCATTTGTCCAAAAGCACGATTGCTACAGAAATGGCCTTTTCTCGTTGTTAGTATATCTTAGTTATGTTTCTTATAACTTCCAAATAACATATTAAAGAAAGAAACTCTTTGGTGCTTGGTTGCAACCAGACGGCACCCATACATATGTTGGTGTATTGGATGGGACATTTTTAGTTATATATAACAAAGCCCACTTGAACCAATTTAAAGAAAATGAAGGAAATACTGTATTTATTTTATGTATCACATAAACACAAAATGACAGAAATGCATCATAAATGAAGAAATGAACTGAAACAAAGGATTCAAATAGTGAAAGGGCATTCATTCTGTCTTTCGTATATGTTCTTTTTCTTGAATCTAGTTCATTTTTCTTCCTGATAGCACACTGACATTCACTATTTCCCAGGCCATATGTTGGAAATGTAGCTTCTATGACATCCTGAGTTTTCTTGTTACTGGACCACCTACATGGAGAGAATTGAATTGGCCCTTTCCATTTTTAATCTCCCAGGGAAGATATGTCATGAGCTCATGTTGGGTTAGCTGCCCACTCCAAGTCAATAGACTGTACACAATATGGTTGAGACATATAATATAGACATGGCTGCTTTGGCTCTACCAACATGATTTGAGGGATACAAATCACATAAACTAGAATGGGATTGGGCTTGAAAATCAGTGTAACAGATGCTCACTACAGTATCCATTATATTGAGATGCTCACTACAGCTAGTGAATGTTGGGTAATATTTTATTAAACACCTACTTTGCAGTCAGCGCAGGACTTGACTTTTGGGTAAGATGACTGAACTTTGAGGCTACTTATACTTCCAGCAGTTAGGATGAAAGTATCATTTTGTAGTTTCTATTACATACCAGACAATACAGCAGACTCTTTTCGTATTATCTCATTTGACACAGCAATGCTAACCTTTTAGCACTGTGAAACTACACTGCTCAGATTGCTCTTCAAGAGAACCAGCTGCAGGGAGCATAGCTGTTTGACAGCTTCTAGCTGCCATCTCTTTGAATTTGCCTCTGTGTTGACACCAGGCAGTGCTTTCCCTGGGCTGCTTGCTCCTAGCCAAGGATTAAGCCCAATGGGGACACTAGAAGTAAGCCATTCCTGCCCTCTGCAGAATTCTTCTAGTGGGCAAGTTAGGCTTGGGTGTTCTCCCTCGGCTATAAGATCTTTTTAGTTCTGTGCTCTTGTCTGAGGCTCTTCATACCCTGTTCCCTTCCCTTTCTCCTTTCACAGGTGCCAAATCTCACCTGCAATGTGAAATTCTGCCTACTTTTTGTTCCTTCTCTTTTTAATCTTCACGAGTGTTTTCCCCAACAAATACTTTGCATATCTTACCCTGTCTTGGTGTCCATTTCCTAGAGGATTCAAACTAACACTTCCCCATTTTACAGATAGAAAACCAATCCATAGAAAAGCTAAATAACTTTCCCAAAGTCACATACCTATTGTTAGTAAAAGGCAAGTGTCAGGATCACACATAGATCTTTCTTACATGAAAACCCAGATTTTTTCCACTTCATCATATGCTTTTTACAAGTTTTATAAGAGTGATATCATTAATTTAATGTGTGAGGCATTCAGAATAATGTATGGCATGTAAAAAGTAATGTATAAGTGTTATTATTCTTCTGATTTTTGCCTTTGTTCATGTGTTGTAAGAAATTTGGAAAGCAGCTCAGCACAGCAACTTCTAGGAAAGCTGTATGGTGGATTGTGAAAGTGGCCATACATTTTTCCTCTCCTGCATTCCCCCCACCCCCTGCAACATGATACTGTATATCTTTTCATTAAGAAGCAGATACTATTTTCTACCCTTGAATCCGCATTAGCCTTGTGACTTTCTTTCAGCAGTGAGACATTAATAAATATGATGCAACAGAGGTTTTAAAAAAAAAAATGTTCATTGGGGATTACCTTTTTGTGGCTCTGGAAACCTTTCAACAACCATGTGAACAAGTCCAGGCAAGTCTGTTGAAGGAACAAAGAACATACAGAATAGAGCAGAGAACCACTCCTAGAACGCAACCTCCCCTTGACCTAACTGCCCCCATCTTCCCTGCAGCTCACTACACATACGTACACAATATTAGTCGAGATCAGCAGGAAAACTACCTGAGTGCAACCTCAATGGCTGACTCACAGAATTAAAACCTAAATAAATGGTGTTGTTTCAAGCCAGTAAGTTTTGGAGTGGTTGGTTATGTAGCAAAATTTAACTGTTAACCAATTATAACTGCAGAAGGGAAAATATTTGTAGTGGATTCTTTTGGTTATCTATTCAATGGCTGTTCCTTCCCTCTTTCTGGTTATCATTACACTAATGGCCTTCAGGAACTAGGTACAAAAAAGCTTATGAAGCCTCTCCCTGGCACCCACTGGTTACATTTTGATTGGTGTAAGCCAGTCATGGTAATTCCATTTATTTTGCTATTGACTGGGCAGCAGATATAATACTGACAAATGAGTCATCTGGGAATTCTCTTGTTGGACATTTCCAGATACAAGGCAGAAAAATGTCACATCCTGGCTTTGAATGTTGCTTTGTGGTAATGTGATGCTTGGTGCTCTGGCAGCTACCTTGAGGGCATGAGGTGAAAGTCAAGAGAAACCGAGAAGTTGATGTGGATACCTGATACCACTGAGTCACTGAATTAATCAACCCTTGAACTGCCTGCTCAAGATTTCCTGTTATGTGAAATAATGTATTTCCTACTCTTTAAGACATATGAGTTATATTTTTCTGTAACTTTTTCTGTAACTTGATGGCATCCAATTTAATACAGTGGTTAAATTTAAGCTTCTTAGAAATTCAATAGAAACTTTTGAAATGAACACATGAATATTCATGCCAGGAGACAAAATCTAACCACTAATAAACTTCACCTTTCAGAGTTTCTATTCCCTTCTTCCTCCTCTTCTCTAAACCTACACAGAGCTTTATAAAAAAACTAAACAAGAAAAGCAGCGCTTCAGTTTCACACCAAGAGAATGTTCTCCAATTTTCCGAAGTATTGCTGAATATTTCCATTTTAAAAACACAGCTGATTCCTTTAAAATGAACTTACTTAAACCAGAGAGTTATGTGCCACAAACTTAGAATAGAGCCTAACATAATATGTTTGATCTTTGAGAGGGTGATACGATCCCTTCAGAGAAGGTCAGAAATCATGGCCTAAAAATACCATTTTCATAATTGCTCATGAGATTATCCATCTAGGTAAGGAAATAAAATGTGTTTTTTATTTCTGGTGTAAAACAGTGTCCACTAGGACCCACTGTTGCCTCATAACTCTCCAATAAAATCCCTTGTTTCTAAAGTGTGTTCATAAATTGTCCCTGCCAAATGCAGAATGTCTCATCGGGCTTTTTCAAAACAAGCATGCATGTTGCTGTTTCCTTATTTCAGTGCAACCCAGAAATTGTCTTGCTGTAAGATGGAAAAGAATGATGTTGGAAAGCAGCTAACATAAGAGTAAGTTTGATAACTGGCAACATTATAATGTCTGATGAGAGCGCTACAGTTGAAGCCTGCCAATTATTCACATCTCCAAAGGGTAAATGATTTCCAAAATGGCATGCATCCACCCGGGTAGGGTATCCAGGGTGTTGCAGGAATGTTTCTAAACTGTGATTTGAAGGGTGACGGTCTGGAAGCAGTGTTAATGGAGCTTTGTGCCTGGCAAACACTGACAAGAGGCATTTAGACACCCTACATTTCCTCCTTGGGAATGACAGCATCAATTATGGATTCCTCAGGTAATTTCATCTGGCAGTAGAGATGCAGGCAGTGGGAGAGGATGCTGACTCATAAGGGAGACTGCTTATCAGTCCATCAGCAAATAATCTTTGGTGCCTGCAGTATGCCAGCACAGTAGGGTCTGAGTCTTTATGATCAGAACTCCTGCCAAAGATAAGTGGGTCATGGAGGGCAAAGGATATGATGAGGATAGACTGGGGTCTCTTCCACATAACCATTGGTACCCATGGTGTCACCAAATACCTTTAAGGACAAAGACTTAAGTTTGGATATACTCTTTTAAATTTAGTAAATTAAATTAAACCTAGGTGCTTTTATGCAATGATGCAAAGGTTACCATGGTCTCAACCCTCAGAAAATTAGAAAATCTGAGAAATGTCCCTTATGGCAAAATCACAAATCATGTTGGTCTTGCTGCCTGTAATGTTCTCAACAGTTAGTACATTTTACCATCCACTTCCAAACCTCCAACCACATCTCCCAGGACTAAATCCATGCCATATTTTTCAGCTTTACGTCTCACTCCTTAAACATACATGCACGTACATACACACATACTCCTCTCCTCCAAGCTTCTTCCTTAACTCTTGTAATTTGCCATTTTCCTGCTCTTTTCTCAGTTTGGAATAAGCTTCCTTTCTTTCCCCCTGTCTACTTATACCTCCTCTTCCTTTTCTTTCTATAAGAAATACAATTTCATCTACAAATCCTGTATTTATTTCTCTGAATTTGTTTTATTTCCTAGCATTTACTAAGATACATATTGATGCAGACCTTTTACCTAGAACAAAATAGATGCTTAATAAACATTAGCTATTTTTGGTTTCTTTTATCTTCCACATTTTGTATCATGCATTCCTTTTTTTTTCCTTTAGAGCTTAAAGGTCCATTTACTTTTGATTTTGTACAGAAATGCTTCCCTTATCATTCTTTTTTTTTTAAATTGGAGTATGGTTGCTTTACAATGTTATGTTAGCCTCCATTGCACAACAAAATGAATCAGCCATACACATACAGGTATCCCCTCCCTTTGTATCATGCATTCTTAGTTATGTAGCTTTCCTGTATACCACGGAAGATTGTCTTCAAAGATGGCTGCCAGCACCTCTCATTCCTGAATGCCCGACTACTTCCTCCATCAAGTGGTAAGGTCTGTTTCCCCTCCCGTCACATCCTTGGTGGGCCCAGGATCAATTACCTTGATCAACAGAATGTGGCTGCAGAAGTGTTGTGAGACTTCTAGGCCTATGGTGGAAACTTTGACTTTTATCCTCTTGAGACCCATCTACCATGTGAAGGGTTTGGAGGGTTATTGTAGACATGAAAAGAGAGAGAGAGAGAGAAAGTCCACACCAGCCACTCCAGCCACTGCAGCTGAAACACGTGACGTGTGAGTGAACCATCTTAGGTGCTCCAGCTGCAGCCGAGCTTTTAGCTAAATGAAGCTGCATAAGTAACTCAAGTCAACTCTGTCTCTGCACAGATGATCCACACCCCACAAACCTGGCGCAAATCGTGTACTTGCGAGCCAACAAATGGTAATTGCTTTTTAAAGCCCCTCTAAGTTCTGGGGTGGCTAGATATACAGCAATACAGATAATTAAGATATCTACAATGTACAAAATGCAAACACTGAGGGACAGCAGCATGCCTTCCACATTTGTAAAACCCCTAATGCCTAGATCAACATCATGCCAATAGTCGTCATTAAGTTCACATCTTAAAATGAACAAAAAATGCTCCTTGGCTACATACAGCTCCTGCTTACCCTGTGTCATTTAGGTGATCTCTTTAAAACCGAATGATTGTACTGCAGATATCCTTGGCACTTCTGCTTAGCTGGCATCTCCCTTGTACACTGGCAAAATTTGCTCTGAAATGCATATTTTCTAACCTGATTTCAAGCCCAGTGTTCATCATTCTGTCCCAAGGGTGTTCTTCTGGATACCTTTTTGTGTGCTGATCCAAAAATGTGGCCTCATCTGCTTCAGTCTTTTGCATTTCAAAGGAAATATGAAATTATCCATGGCTATGGACAAACACTCTTTCAACAATCAGAAAATGAAGAGATATGGAAATCACTTTCCCTACACCTCCCCTGCCCACATGACATAGCACGTTCCAGTCTTGGTGGCATTAACCACTTCCAGCTGATGTTGAGGGTTCTTCCAGTTGTATGAGCTCTTCCTTGGCACTCTCAGGTTTTCTTGATCTTTACTATGTTGTGAAATTTTGAAATGCTAAAACAGATGTTTCACTGGTTTGATGTTCCCTTCCTCTGGTTCTGTAACCCCTGTGAAAATACCCCGCACATCTAATTGCCAGCAAAACTCAGGTTTGCATCAAAGTGTCAGTGGTGGGGCTTCCCTCGTGGCGCAGTGGTTGAGAGTCCGCCTGCCGATGGGTTTGTGCCCCGGTACAGGAAGATCCCACATGCCGCGGAGCGGCTGGGCCCGTGAGCCATGGCCGCTGAGCCTGCGCGTCCGGAGCCTGTGCTCCGCAACGGGAGAGGCCACAACAGTGAGAGGCCCGCGTACCGCAAAAAAAAAAAAAAAAAAAAAAATGTCAATGGTGATGGCTAGCATTAGCTTTGACACGAGTTGTCCACTTTGTCATGTCCACATGACATGATGATTAGTTTTTAATATGAAAGAGATCATTTTGCATCAAGATAATACCATCTATGGAACTTGGATTTCCAGTGCCTTGGACTAAACTTCCACTTCCAGTTGTCCATTTTGTTGAGGCTGGTAGAAGACACATCCACTATTGGCTACTTTGCAACAATTTTGTCTTATTTTTACTCTGTTACTAGAGTCATACTCTATCACTTTCTTTTAAAGCACCTTTTTAGACTGGAATCCTAATGCTAGATAAATCAGTTGAGTCATGTATGAAGGAACAAAATCTGTTTCATCTTCATTAAGTTGTCAAGAATCCTAAAGCGTTTGTTGTTTACAAGCACTGCAAACTTGACATCTTTCTAGATTATTGTTCTGAATTAGTATTTATATATGAACAAAACATGCTTCTTAAAATATTTTTATTCATTAATAGTCCAGTGATCTGTTTATCATTGGGGAGGATTTTACCAAAACCCATCTTCAAATTTGCTCATTTAAATCTAACTTGCATAATAAGGCTAACATATTTGGATCAAGTATTAATAAAAAGCAATCATGGTGATAAGTACTCAAGTATTTGAAACTGTGAATTTGATGTTTTCAACATTCGGTAATTCAAAGATTTTGCTATCTGTATTAAAATTTTATTTCCCTGCTCTTTCACTTTCCTATTATCAGATGTTTGTGCTCCTTTAGTAAGTGTTACTTGGTTCAAATGGTGAAGTCTGTGCTGGATGTATGTTTTCATTGATATAATAAGAATGGCTTTAATCAACCCTCAACACAGAGGAGAGGTTTAAAGGAAATCCTTTAAATAATGAGCATCTAGATATAATCAGCTGTCATTCTCAAGAAGACTCCATTGCCAATTCACACTTCTCATTCTTTGCGTCTAGATCAATGGCTCAAAAATTTATTCTGGAGGACCTTAGAGGTGGTGGAGGAGTAAGATGTGGAGATCACCTTCCTCCCCACACATACATTAAAAGTACATCTACACGTGGAACAACTCCTACAGAACACTTACTGAACTCTGGCAGAAGACCTCAGACCTCCCAAAACGCAAGAAACTCCTCACGTACATGGCCATGTGGCTGACAGGGTCTTGGTGCCCTGGCTGGGTGTCAGGCCTGAGCCTCTGAGGTGGGAGAGCTGAGTTCAGGACACTGGACCACCAGAGACCTCCCAGCCGCATGTAACATCAATTGACGAGAGCTCTCCCAGAGATCTCCGTCTCAATGCTAAGACCCAGCTCCACTCAACGACCAACAAGCTCCAGTGCTGGACACCCTATGCCAAACAACTAGAAAGACAGGAACACAACCCCATCCATTAGCGGAGAGGCTGCCTAAAATCATAATAAGTTAACAGACATCCCAAAATACACTACCAGATGCAGTCCTGCCCACCAGAAAGACAAGATCCAGCCTCATCCACCAGAACACAGGCACCAGTCCCCTCCACCAGGAAGCCTGCACAACTCACTGAACCAACCTTACCCACTGGGGGCAGACACCAAAAACAACAGGAACTACAAACCTGCAGCCTGCGAAAAGGAGACGCCAAACACAGTAAGGTAAGCAAAATGAGAAGACAGAGAAACACACAGCAGATGAAGGAGTAAGGTAAAAACCCAACAGACCAAATAAATGAAGAGGAAATAGGCAGTCAACCTGAAAAAGAATTCAGAGTAATGATAGTAAAGATGATCTGAAATCTTGGAAATAGAATGGAGAAAATACAAGAAGAATCTTGTATTTAAATATTTAAAGAATCTGTTCTCTTTCCCTATAATCCTGACCTTTCTCTTCATCCCTTTTTTCAATGAGTTTATTTAAAATCAAATGCCTCTTTTTTTCCTTCCAAAGTACAGAAAAATATTACCTCTCCTCAGTTCCAGTTGTAACCTGCTGAAATAAGATGAACCCATGCTCTAATGACAGCTAAACTTTGAGAGAAAGTGAGAGGACATGAACAAAAGGACGGTTAATGGACCAAGGAACTGTGGCTTGGCATAATGATGGGGTTCTGAAGAGACTGGGAGGGATTTAGAAGCTTGCCCGTGTGCTAGTCAATGAAAGAGTATATTCTTGTCCACATACATCCATAACCTTTCTAAGAAGGCAGCAGTCTACTGCTTCCATGGCACAGTTGATTGAAAAAGTAGTTGTCACTCACCCCTTTCAAAAAGAGTTATTTGAGAATCCAGGAGCAGAGTTGACTATGAGCTTGGCTGCTGTAACTGAAAGCTCATGTCCATGCAGGTCTTGGGGCTACCATTTTAGGGAATAGAAGATTAGAGTGAGAGGAAGAAAAAAGAAGAGAAAGTGAAAACTGAGCAAATGTCTGGAGAAGGACAGACATGCAATGTCAGTGTGGCAGAAATAGAGACATTTTTGGACCTAAACGCTGCCTGCATTTCTGCCTTTCATAAGAATGGTTGTCGAGGTACTCTTGAACTCCTTCCTGTGTATGGACATCCTTTCAAAATCTCCCCTTTATTCTGAGGTTCTTTGGTCAGGTCTTTGTTCCTTGAAATTTCTTGATGGGTACAGTATTTTGAAGAAAATAAGCGTAAAGAAGAACAACACAGAAGAAAACTCATGGAATTGATGGGAGAAGCTACCCAGAAAGAAGTAAAAGTATGGATGTATTAGTCACACACATGAAACAATGAAGGGGAGGAAAACTTTATTTGGAGGCTGAAATGCACAAAATGGAGTCAAAACAAGTGTGGACATACTTCAAGCGAAATGACAAAGGTTAACAGGGTGGGTCCAAACAATTTAGGATGGAGACAAGGTATTGTAAAGAAAATGCCAAAGAAGGTTAAGTTTTCATATATCTCCTCTCTGACTGAATCTTCAGTTCCAACATCCCTACACCTCCTTTCTTCTACAAAAATCACTGAAAAAAATTACATTTCTTTTTTTGCAACATGCTTTGTATTAACCTTTTCTAATTAAAATTTGAACCTTTCTTTTATTTATGAGGTACTTAAAATGTTATTGTTACTCTGAGCACTGTTTCCCTTCTTTAATAATTTGCAAATAGCATAATTCCTTAACAATATTTTTATGGAAGGGTCAGTGAGGCCACAAAACACATTTAGCCGACAGTACTTGGAGTTTCTGTGTTTGAAAACATGTTCAGCTATTTCCATCTATTTCTTGTTTATTTGGAACTTGTGAACTGTAAATTTCACTTTTTATTTATTAAGTTATTTATTTGGCTTTCCCCTGGGTCATAATTGAGACTCACGAAGGACTCACTCACTACTTAATTTGGTTATGATTCCTATCAGAAATGACCCTGGGAGGTTTGAATATGGAAAAATAGTGTCCTCGTTTGGAGATTTAGCTTTAGTATAAATCTAAAGGTCCTGGTGCAGAAGACTCACACTGCTTTGGAAAGGAGATGCTTTATGGTGCTTTGAAACATAGAGTCCATTAATAGAAACCAGCAACTAGCAGCCCTCAACACTAACACCATATGTAGACTGGGCCGACACTCAGCTAACTTTCCCACAAGCCCTGCAGCAGCCAGGTGTTCAGATTCCCTTTGCCTCAGTGGTTCTCCAGGTGGCCCAAGCCTGAGTTGCCTGGAGAGCTTTTTCAGACAACATATGATGTATATCTGTATGTATGTGTGGGTGCACGTTTGTCACTACACACTTATAAACATATACATAATACATGCACAGATTCACCTCCATGGACGAGAATTCTTCAGTAGCTTGTGCTGGTCACATGTCTGTTTGCTCTCAAGTCCATTCCTTACTATGGGAGGGTAGGGGAGTGGAGAAAGCAGGGTATGTCTGCTCAGTCCCTCCTACTTGCTTCTGCGGCAGATCGAGCCACAGGGGAAACTCCACCATAAGCTCTTGCTCCCACAGGGTGGCTGTTCTTACAGGTTCTCAGCTCCAAAGGGACAGCAGGTCCATGGCCAGCTGGAATTTTCTGAGCTGCTTCACAGAGCAGTTTCTGTTTTCCTGGATGGCCTCCAGTGACTCACACACTCACATGTATGCATACATATTCGATAATATTATGGTTGTTATTACAGTTGCAGCAGCTGGACACTTTCATAGTGCTTCCTCTGCAGGGCACTCTTCTAAGCTATTAAGTCGTTTAATCCTTATCACAACCTGTGAGGTAAGATCTAGTATTATCATTTCCTTTCTGTAGGGGAGGCAACTGAGACCTGGAGAGGTTAAGTGACTTGCCTGTGGTCACACAGCTAGAAAGTGCAATATGAACGTGACAGTCTGGCTCCACACATGTCCTCTCAATGGCGTGCCCGTATGGTGGAGAGCCCAGACCCTCCATGGCTACACACGCTGCCTTTCCATGCAAGCACGTACAGGTGTGTGCAGCTCATCTCCATTTCCTCCACGTGAAGGTATAAACGTAGTTGTAGAAATCTGATTTAGCATGTGAGGGTGTAACCCAAGTAAAAATATGATCGGAAAGTCTTCCAGATGAGTTACATTTACAATCCTATTTAGAAGTCATTACTTTAATTGTTACCTGCTGTGACTCTCGTCTAATTGTAAGGCAGAATTGGGCAAACCTTCCCAGAGGTGAGAGGTTTTTTTTTAAAAACTCATCCTTTTTCTTTTTTCCTGTTTTAGCCAGAGGCCAGCATGGTGTAGATTTGTTTTTAATATCAAAGGATCTTTCTAGATTCCCATAGTCCCTCCCCCTGCATTGCCCCATTTTGGTCTTTTACTATGAAAAACACACGCACCTGCATCTTGCCTCATCTATCTAACCCGAGTGAGTTGTTACAGCCCCCCTTGGCAAGTAAGGGCTGCAACGTTGTCTGCTTTAAATACTATACACTTAAAAATTGAAATCTATCTTAATGTAGAATTGATTAATGGGTGGATCCAGACCTTTAAGGCTAACCCCATACCTCATGGGTATCTTGAAAGCAGGGGTGATTTGAGGCATCTGCTATTTTTGTAACCTCATTAGTGATGAAGGGGCTCAGGACAAGAAAATGAATCTCAGTGTTTTCCTGAAGGGGGGATTGTTCTGGTAATACAGGGAGGAAACAGAAAATGTAGGCGAAGTATGTCCTCTGTATACTTAGAGAAACTGCTAGTGCATGACGTCAGGAAAATACTGCCTCCTACGTTTTATCTGAGGCCAACAGACTTGATTCTAGCTTCTCCGCAGTATTTAGGAATCCCCAGCTGGAATGTCCAGCTATAAGGTGGGGGGAGTGTGACTTGGAGTCTGTTCTAATGACAGGAAACATTTTTTATTATGATAAGAAAATAACATCAAAGTAAAATCACATTCTGTTGACACAATAAAGTAGATTCTTCTTCCACTTTCCTCTCCAGTCAGGCACAGTTTTCTCAGCTCTAAAATTGGGGTAATAATAATGCTACCATCATTGATTGTTGGGGGGAATGAATGAGTTCATAGCTGTATAGCACTCAGAGTACTACCAGCTTCCAGATGCTGAGTAAATGTTAGTACTAGTATCATAACTGGTAATGAGTAATATAATTTCTGATCAAAGGGCTCAATCAAAAAAATTGACGTTTGAATTGTGTGTTATTTATGGATGGCTTAAGAGTTTAATATAACACTTTGACACCCATTTTTTTTCTTTCTGAAACTAGAAATTATATCCAGTTTCTACTGTGACATAATGGAATACCAGGACACCATTATAATATTTTGTATTTGAGAAATCTAAGCTAGAGACTTTCTTGAGGAGGCAGAGTTACCAAAAGCATAGTCAGGACTCAAACTCAGGTCTTCTGACAAATAGCTATAAACCAAGACAAACTATGATAAGGCCTAAATAATGGAGGGATATGTTCTATGATGCTTCAGATGAAGAAGGGGAGATATTTTATTGGAAGCTGGGATAAGGAAAGGGTGTCTGCTTGAAATTCTGTTCATTTGCTTATATTCTGCCTGGATGTTTCCATAGATTGCACTGAGTTAGTCAGCCTTACTGTTTGGGGGTCCCAAATGACCATAGGAGTTGGCCCTAGAGCCATTTCTTCCTAATCCACTTAGAATTGCCCTCATCCTTTTCACTTACATAATAAATCAGGCTTAAGCCTTGCCCTCTGCTTGAAAGGTGGCTGGGAATGAGTTCTAGTTCAGAATAAGACTAACTCACTGCACATGGGCCACCCAGTTGTGATCCTCTGTGCCGTGGCTGCCAAACCAATTCTGGGTGTAAGTCAGGGTATAAGTTACTGGCCCGAAAAACCTAGATCCACCAAATTTTATTTTATTGAAATCCATCTGCCCTCTCTTTGCTACTCTTTGCCCTGTGTCAGAGGCAGACGGGCTAAAAGTGCTTGGGCAATTTTTGGGCAATTTGGGATTATTGTTTCCCTGGCTGTCTTTTGCCAGTAAAGGCTAGTCCTTCATGCTCCATGCTGAGAAGAGTTCTGTGATCACTCCCATTAATAAAATGGTATATACAGACTTGCTAATTCAAAATGAACATCACAGAACTAGGACCAGGGTGAGGTGAGTGAGGCCCTCATCTCGGGCCTGAAACTTAAGCAGGTGCCCCAAAATGCAGTAATCAAAATAAATAATATTTAATGGAATATTAATTTAAAATCAATTTTAATGCAAAAAATCCATGATAGATGCTATATCGAAATTGCAAATGAATATGGAATGCAGTACTACATTTCACAGCCCTTCCTCATTCACCTCACAGCCTGCAGCCTATAGTTTACTGATTCTTTTTTTATTATTGCATTAAAATATTTCTCTTGATTCCTGAGTTTTTTTGGTACCTGTTAAAATTTCGCTCCATTAGCACATGCCTCAGTTTCCTTACCCTGGTCCAAATTAGGTTCTTAGTAATCTTGCAGTAGATATGCCTAGATAACTAACTCCAACCCACTGCACATTTTTCATAACTTCTCACAAAACTCGAGTTCCAGAAAAGCCCTGGTGTGGAAAATTCCAGAGAATAGAGAATAATGGTGCCTATTCATTTCATGCTCTTGACAACCAAATGAAGTGGGCACTTTTATTATGACCCCACTTAATGGATGAGAAAGATGGAGCAATAGTGGTTACATCATTTGCCCTGGCTAAGAGAGTAAGGGACAAAGCTGGGTTTCAGACTCGGACGGACTGACTAGAGTATCAGGCGGCAGAAATGAGAGCCCATGTGGTCCCAGAAAGAGAGAGTAAGAGCCATGGGATGTGGGAAGGATGTTTCCTATGGGCGTTCTGGTTCCTAGTTCTATACTATGTGAGGCCGGCTACCCTCCTGCCCTTGGATTCCATGAGACTTTTCTGTATCCTTTAAAGAAATTTCCATCATAAATTTGTGTTAGCAGAGGTAAATTTCTGCCTGCCCCCAGGAGTCTTCAGTAAAAGAATAACTGGGTGAAGTTTGGTTCTTCCAAAACTCTACGCTGACAATAGCCATCTCAGTTTTTCACTTGGATAACTCCATTAGTTTTCATCATTTCAACAGTTATTCCATTTTCATTAAATGTTTACAACTTTGTCAGTAGGCAGTTTTATCATTATTTTTCGTTCTTAAAATAAGTGTTTATAGAAGTACACACATATCGTCCTTTTTTTCTCAGCTGGATTGTACTTATGTTGCACTAGCTTTCTGCCCATGGCATCCAGTTGTGTTGCATACACAGGTGTCACACAATAAACATTTTAGAAAGTACAAAATCCATCTTTTGACTGTTTTTATTTGTACTGAGATACAAGGACAAACATCATCTCCAACACTTTTAATATGCAACCATATAAGCATAAAACGATGTTCGTTTTCTGTGCTGTTAACCCTGGAATAAACAAGTCTGAATTATGAGATGCTGTAATTCCTTAGAGAGTCACCGATGACAACAGAAAACATGAGTGCAAAGCTCAGATGGTTTGTGGGTTGACCAGAAACTCAGTTCGAAATTATGGCTCAATAATTCATCTTTCTCCTATGAAGTTGTTTTAATTTGATATCCTACCTAGATCAGAGTACCTAGCACATAGTATGCAGACAAAATCAAACAGGGCCTAGAAAAATATTAAGTATTCATAAATCCATTATAACTGAGTAGTCTGGGAAATTATTTTATTTTCTTCACCTGTGCAATAGTATGTGAGTCTGAGTTCATTGTGGACCGCATTCCTGAAGTTGTGTTTTGGAGCAAGTGATGGATATGTCCTAAAAATACCAATGACGTTTCCGACCCACTTTGTGAATTTCCATATCCTCAAGGTTTGCCAAGTCCAAAATAAGCATATTGAAGCCCAGCTGGCAAAAAAACCTGATCTTAGGAAGAATTACTAGTGATTCTAATGCAGATCCTAACGGCTAGAAATCATTGAATGGCCACTGCTTGAAAAAATAGTTAAAATTACTGTACGGGGTCAGAGCCTATGAAGAAGTCTGTTTTCTCTCTATTCATGCAAAATTCCAGGAAAAATCTTAGCTGTCCCTCTGTGATATCACGCTTAAAGGTTCAGAAATATATCCTTCTAAAATCTAGCATACCTCCATTAAATTTCTGGGCCTCAGTTTTTTCCTCTGTAAATTGGCAATGACAGTATCAATTTTGAAAGAGTATTGTGAGGATTTAATCAGTTAATATATAAGGGTGTATTGACTGTGTTATGAATGTACAGTGTTGCTGTTTTTATTATTTGTTATGATTTTACTCTTAGAGTTTATTTCCCTGTCATTAATTTAACTAAATCTTCTCTGAAACTGTATTATGAAACTCTGCTTAACATCTCTGGGGTTAACCAAGGTATCCTCAGGTTTATTACTTGCTATATAAGGAGGACTTTGTTCGAAAATCAGCCGTTCAAGTTACAGAAGGTACATTTTACTCACTGTGTGCTACTGTCTGGCTAAAAATGGGCTTTGTTTTCCTTTATCAACATTTTGTCATGACTGGGATTTCCTCGGTCATGGTACAGTTGTGTGTCCCTCTAGAAATACTTTTTCTTTGGCTTGATTACTGCAGCCCTTACTTTTTATTTGACTGTGACTTTTCCTTCCAATTCAAATGTGAGCATCAATCACCTATTTGGAAAGCTGTTTTGCAACATCTTGCCATCTAACTAAGGATTACTGTCTTTTTTTTCACTCTGCACTCATCTGACCTTCCAACTAGAATCTAAGTTCCTTGATAACTGCCCTATTTCATTCAATTTTGTAACCCTTAGCATAGGTCAATGCCCAGATTGTATTATGTTTTAAATGAATGAATGAAAAAAATGTGTGAGATATGTAAAAAAAAAAAAAAAAGTACCAGAGTGCTTAATTTTCACAGTCCCTTGGCTACTCCCTTATTTAAAATAGAACATTTTGGGGGACTTCCCTGGCAGTCCAGTGCAGATTTGCCTTGCAATGCAGGGGACACCGGTTTGATCCCTGGTTGGGGAACTAAGATCCCACATGTCACAGGGCAATTAAGCCCATGTGCCGCAAGGAAAGATCCTGTGTGCCACAACTAAGACCCGACGCAGCTAACAAATAAATAAATATTAAAAATAAAATAAAATAGAACAATTTGGAAGATTCTGTTATGCAGACACTTTTCACTTAGTGGCTCTGTTTACCGAATGGGATCCTGATTGCCTAAAAAAAAAATGAATGTAAAAGCCAGAGGTGCCAATGGGATTCTAGGCACTAGGAGAATCTGACTTAACCCTGTTATCAATAATAACAGCAACTACAGGAACGAAGCACAAAAAAAAAAAAATTTAATATTGTCAATTTCTAAAATAAAATAAGCAGATGACAGAAGCCTTCTAGGTGTTTATCAATTCTGTTTTGTTGTAATGAATTCGGATATGTTTCAAGTGGACATGTTCAGCAATTATTAGATATTGGCTAAATGTTAGAATGACAGATAGCATGTGGACGAGCTTGAGATACATTCTTATGTCAACCAGTAACTGTTCAATTTATGTGAAACTGTAGAAAAGTTTCGTTCACGTTAGGGAGCTCTATCAAAACAAAAACATAATGTGAAATTTCAGAGTATGTGATGCACAAATATTTTTCTAGCGTCTCTCTTACGAACTTCTCTTAGATGAAGATTGTTTTTCCTAAAACAAATTCAAAACACAAAGGCTGTATTCACTGGAAATGTTGGTGCTCTGTGTAATGAACAATGTCATGTTTGACACTAACAAGCTGGGGCAGCTTTGTATTTATTTCTAATCTAATTTGTTGTGTTTGCATAGACATAACTTATGCAAAAATTATATAATTAGAATGCTAAAATTGTGCCAGCTATATTTAATACTAGTGTTTTATGATCATACTTCTTTTTTTTTTTTTTTTGTGGCATGCGGGCCTCTCACTGTTGTGGCCTCTCCCGTTGCGGAGCACAGGGTCCAGACGCGCAGACCCAGCGGCCATGGCTCATGGGCCCAGCCGCTCCGCGGCATGTGGGATTCTCCCGGACTGGGGCACGAACCCGTGTCGCCTGCATCGGCAGGCAGACTCTCAACCACTGCGCCACCAGGGAAGCCCTATGATCATACTTCTTGATCAGTTATGAGTTTACCAAAATATGAAAAGAACCAAAAGCATCATCTTCTTTCTTGATGTACTTTGGGCATGTGTCTATGATATTAATCACCTGAGACGTCATGGACCAAAGTCTAAAAAATGACTACCAATTTTCTAAGATTTAAAAAACTGAAATTTCCAGAGGTGATAACTTGGTTTACAGCATAATTTGTCATTCTGTGTACCTAATTGTAGTTTTTACTTATTTCTCATATTATCTAATAGTTGGCAAATGACAACTAGAAGTCATTTGGCATTTTTTTTTTAAATTGTATGATATTTATAACCCACCTTAAGATAGATGGAAGACACTTCTGGATAGTCTTTTATCTACTCACTCAGTTGATCTGAAGAATATTTTTTCTTCTGTATATATAGTCTATTACTTAGTGATTCCAGAGGAATGTTATGCACTGTATTTTTAAAGTTTGTGTATTTAAATTAGGAAATGGCCAAGTTACTGCCTTTATTATCTAATTTTTATAGTTAATAACATCCAATAAATATGATGGACCACCAATGTTCAAGAAAGCACTCAAAAGTGGAGTATCAAATCTAGAATAAGGGAATTTGTGCTTCTTCATTAATCATAATCATAATTGAACTAGCTTGACAGATCAGGAATTGAGTTTAATTGTAAAATTTAGGAGCATGGAAGTCAGCTTTGAATATTTTCCAAACATTCCCAAGACCATAGATTTGTAGAATGGAAATGCTGTTCCTTTTGAACTCTAGCCATGCTTATCTTTAAGAAAAAAAACCATCCCAGTCATTTAGAACCTGAAACAACTTCCAGTGGGAAATTTCGTAACTTCAGCACAAGCCTAATCAGCAAATCCCCAGCCACGAATAAATAGTTCTGGTGTAACACCTTGAAAATGAAACCATCACCCAGAACATTTTATTTCCCATTGTCCATTTGCAGTCTCATTCCAGTCAAAGTTACAAGATTTGGTTGTGCACATTTTTAGAGTCTAGGAAGGTATTTACATGTTCTGTAGTTCATTGTAGTAGAACATTTTTGTGTTTGTCTAAAAATTATGTACACGATCTTTAAGACCATTTTGGAAAGAGCAGGAACCTCAAACACACATGCATTTTTCATTACTTTCCAGCTGCTATTTCTTAGATTGTCAGAAATGGGAAAATAACCTGAAGACTATCATTCTGCGATTTGCTGAACGGGAAGATGGGGTTGCCACCAAATCCCTAATTGAGACCAAATTAGAATAAATGGTTGTTACGCTCTCCAGCCTAATTGTGGATGGTTTGTACTTGACATTCACTAAGATATAAATTAAAATAAAAAGAGCATTTTCAGAGTCATTGGAGAAGCTTTGCATTAATGATGGCCTCCCTTGTACTGCTAAAGGTTTGCATTATTCATAATGTCATTATCAGGACTATTCAGTGCTGAATGATTTGTGCACCCAGAAATTGTATGGCCTGAGCAGACAAATAATATCTGTAGTTTGTATTTATTCTTATGACTGCTTAACCGGGTATGGCTTCTTTTATCTCTGTTGTGAGCTTACTTACTGCTGTTCAGCGGGATGTACCATCAATGACATAAGCTTTATTCATTTACAGATGCAGAGGGCTGCAACAAAGTATTAAATCCTGCAAACGTGGGGGAAAACTCAAAGGCTTTAATCCTTGGACTGGTAATCGCCATTGTACCGCTGCCATATGTCAACGCTGAAGTTAAGTTTCTAGTCTGCGCGCAGTCAGGCAGGCATGCGGGCATGTGCTGCCTGCTTGTTTGTTTAAGATAGAGTCTTCGCCGCCACCACAGTAACTTTGCCATTCAAGCCCCTTTCATCTGCACAAAATGTAGTACCGGGAGTCACACAATGAAATGCCAACGGGTCCTTTCAGAACTGATTGGTCTATTTCATAACTGCTTTCTTATTCTAATTAAACTTAGGGGAGAACTATGTTTTAGCATCTTGGGCTATGGAAAGACAAGGAATGGCAGGAGGGAATCAGAGCATTTAGAAAGCTCTCTGCTGTGAAAGCAAGCTTTAAAGGTCTACAGGGTTTTCTTTTTTTTTCCCCATCAAAGAGATCATCTTTTGAAATCTTCTCCATCAGCTCCCCTCTACACATACCAATTTCAGTTTTATAACACCCCTTGCTGTGCATCTCTTGGCAGGAAACTTGCCCATCTTGCAGAGTCTTGCATGAATAATTCATTTAAGTGTCGTGCTGTCTCTCAAAAGCCTAGATTACTGCTTTGGAGGAAATGTTTAATAGGATTCTTCCAAACAATCCAAAATATAGTTCCAAGTTTTTTGAGTCCTATCTCTTAGAAGGTCTGAGTGCAATGAAAGAGTGAATGTGCTGAAAGCCCAAACACATCTAGGCCGTTCAACCTCTGTCTAGTTGGATGGGGACCTCACAGTGAGGTTAGTGTTTTAAATTGGGGTCACTGCTTTTCAGACACATGATTCTTAAGTACAGGGTTTCAGATGAAGACATTGGCACAATTACTTTTTGTGAATCTTGAGTGTTTCAGCCACTCTCAGAGAATAACAAAGGATCTTGGAGAACCAGGCAGACAAGCAGCTGAGAGAAGTACTGAGTTGGATGTGGGCAAAAAAAACCCTACATACAGCAGCCATTGTGATCTCCTGCTGTTACCCATTGACATTGTTCTTCAAACAGTAGTCCTAGTCTGGCTGTTGGCCAAACTAGAGTGTTCAAAGGTTTTCTTTAGACTCAGAAACTTACCTCTTTTAATCCCTGTCTGTTCATTTCATTGTATCTCTTCACCTTTACCTCCTCTTCCTTTCTCCACAAATCCTTCCTTTAGCAATTCCATCAAAGCCTACCTTCAACAAAGTCTTTAAAAATATTCCTATTGCCCTGGGACTGATGGCCTAAATTTTAGGCTACTCACCCTCTCCCAGGATGATTTACATTATAAATCAAGAAGAGCATCACAAACTTGAAAAACAGTCTCTGTTGAGGCTTTTTTTTGCTTAATGAGTTTGAGAATGACAAAACTAGTACTTGCTCATTGTAGAAAAACGAAACAGGTAAAGCAAAAGAAAGAAAAACTTTTAAATGATAATCACCAATAACATCTTGACACTATGGTATATTAATCTGTATTCAAATTTTATATCTATATATTGATCTATCTGTAGTCTATAGATCTATATGTCCATGTATATCACTTTACAAAGGTGAAGTAATCTACAGCAGAATTTTAAACAGTTGTGGAATTCCAGAGGCATGTCTACCCCATAGGTGTGCCCTATCTAGGTCATTGGGTTTTAAATTGTTTCACAGAGCCCTGCAGGTTAGTTGAAGGGGTTTGAGTTAGATACCACTTTTTGTCTGTTTGTTTGTTTTGCCCTCAAGGTCTGTGACACTTGTTTCCACTGTTCTTTGTCGCTTGAGGCTAACTTGAATGGATTATATTAAGAGGCACCCTTACCCTCCGGCTTCCCATTGGGTTCAGCTAATGAGAGAATCAGCAGGAGCTCATCAGGAGGGAAGATAGTGGGTTTGGGGGTATTTATTCTCCCAGTTTCCTCTCTTGGGAGGGGCCATTAATAGCACACACTTCTTTCTTCTTCTTGGTTTTAGTAACCAAAACCTCCCCTTTCTTCTTCAGGCCTAAGGGTAGTAGCAACTTCTCAATATAGTTATTATTAATGCAAAGCAGGCTATCCCAAAACATAGTGATTTAAAACTCAAATCATTTATTTGTTCCAAGATTCTGCAGTTTTCGCAGGGCTTGGTAGAGATTCTGCAATTTTTGCAGGGCTCATTTCTGTCTCTTACCTGTAGAGGGTCTACTTCCGAGAAGGCTCCCTAACATGGACGGCAAGTTGGTACTGACTCTACGCTTGGAATTCAGCTTTGACTGAGAGTCAGGAGGCCTTGGTTCTATTTCACACAGGCCTCTTCAAGGCTGTACTACTTGAATTTCCAAAATTCCCAATGTAGTGGTGGGGTTCCAAGAGCAAGCTTCTCAAAGAAAACCAGCATGTAAATGGCATCACCTTTCATGATGCAGCCATGGACATTGCATAGCATCATTTTCTACTATAGTCACAAATGTTCCCTGATTCAAGGGAAGGGAACAGAGATACCACCTCTCAGTCAGAAGAATCAAAGTGATACTGTACAAGGAACACCTGGGATGAGATATATTATAGCCATTTTTTTTTTTTTAATGCAAAGAGACTGCTTTAGACAATTAATAACTCTAGGGTGTTGTGTTCTTTTGGGTTTCTTTACACCCTGTCTATACCTTTGTAAATAATCTCTGCTAAATTATCTTCAAATTATCAAATTTGAAGATGCCATATTTTCCTGCTGGGACAGTACCCAGTAAAGGCTGAAAGTGGATGAGTGCAAGGAAGATAGAGGAAGATGGCTGCATTTAGCAAGGTGCCGGGAACAAACCTCAACCTCAACTACTGCAGTACTATCTTTAATTTTAATATACATTTTGTACTTCATAAGATCTCATTTGTATGAAGTGCCCTTCTGCTTAAAAAAAAATTGTGTTTTACACAACTGTTTAGGTCCTTGAGCACATTGTTAACAGTTTTCAAAGTTGTTTCCTGCCTACTCTAATAAGTCTCAATCAAAGCCTTTACAAGTCTGTGCTTCTTACCATGAAAGTTCATTCTTTGTGCTTGGTTAATCACCAGATATGTACAAAGCATGTGCAATATTCAACGCACTGTCAGATGCTTGAACAAAACATTATCATCACTAAATTCCTGGACTTCTCCAGACTGACAGTCATGGTGTCATTAACCTCAAACTTGAATGTTCTGTTCAAACAGTGGACTCATACAGGAATAGTTTTTTAAAAAAGGTTCAACGAGACTTTTTCTCTTTTGTACTGTACATCTCTTCTCAGGTGAAACCCTCCAAATGCCTATTGAACCCACAAAAGGAAATAAGAGGCAGGAGCTAGGATATATTCTACTTGTGACAACAAGCAGAATAGAAGGGAGTTGCTGCCGTGTTCAGCTGGTGGAATTGAATTCTCCTGTAAAATAAAAATAGAAAAAAATCAGTATTTTGGCTAGTAGGGAATCAGGTAAAGGTTATACCTTTTTTATTTCTTTTTTTCTCCTGGCTTTCTAAGCTTTTTCCTACGTGAAACAGAAAGCAGTAGAATTGCTAAACACAATGAAGCAGAAATAAATGAAGAGCTGTAAGTCATTGGAAAATTTAAACTTCAGGTAATTGTTCATGGATTTGTCTATTTTGAAGTGCACAGTAGAGACACAGTCACAATAAATTATAATACAGAACAATAATCTATTGATACATACTCCCTTCAATTAAAAAAATGCCAATTTTAACTTAATCATTAATGTTCTGGGTTAGAAAGACCAATACCCTTTTCCCATTGTCCCCTGTGATATTAGGGTAGAGTTGGCCCTTAGGTCATTGTGTTTTTCAGGGTCCAGTTGAGAGACAAAAACTACACCAGTTTTTTTAATAGAGAGAATGTGATATAAAGAAATGTTAACCATGTATAAAGTTGTAACTAGGTAACTGAAGAGGCAAAAAGGGAAACTAAGGTATCATAGAGATGGTAACTGCAGGAAGCAGCTGTCACCCAGTAGGGCTGGGGAAACAGGGAGAAGCTTGGAATCATTGCAACTTAGAAGCTTGGAAGAAAAGCCCTGTGGAATGGACACACAGACTTCTGAGCAGGGATACTGAACAGCTGGCACTGGTCGTCTCAAGAGGGACACAGTGAGGATGGTTCTACAGGTGCTGAAACACCCCTATGACAAACACAGATGTTCCAGGGTGGAGAAGCACAGCTAAGGTGCGGGTCACAAGAATAGGAAGCCCACATGAAGCAAGCAGGAAGGAACAAGTCCATTTTTCCTCCTCTAGCCTTTCATCACTCTCTATCACCTTCCCCCTGCCCCGAGATGGAAGAGCCAGTGAGCACCTGGCAAAGAGGAAATAGGGTTTGCAGAGTCCCAGCCCTGCATCACAAAGCTGAGTGTAAAAGGATGGGTTTCAACAACAGCTAAATAATTGGCAAAACCATTCCTTATAAAAATCAGTGTCCATATTAGTTATTTACTGCTGCATAAAAATTAACCAAAAAATTAGTGACATACAAAAATCCCCAAACATTTATTAACTCAGTTTGAATCAGGTAAAGGAATCCAGGTATAACTCAACTGGCTGCTTCTGTATTGGGGTCTCTCACAAGACTGTAATCAAGATGTTGACTGTGTCTCCATGGTCATCTCAAAGCTCAGCCTAGCACACCCTATTCCAAGCTATTTGCAGGGCTATTGGCCAGCCTCAGGAGATCTACTTCCAAGCTCACTCATACGGGTGTTGGCAGGCCTCATGTCCTTGCTGGCTGTTGGCTGAAGACTGTAGAGAAATAGTTTCCCTTTCCACTGGGGAAGTGTTTCTGTCCTGCTGTCTCTAGTCTTGATGCAGATGTACTTCCAGGTGATAGCCTTCTGATACAGAAGACTGATGTACCAGTCTACTCTCCCTGCTCCAGTTCCCGCCATAAAATTTACTGAAACAAAGCTTGCCAAGCTGTTTCTTGGAAGTTGAATCTTGAGTAAATGAGAAAGAGATAAGATAAAATGATTGCAGATGATTCATTGCAGTGTTGACAGTGACAATCAAGGCAGTGTCATGACTGCCCTCCTTAGTTCCCTTCATAGCTCCCAGAAATCCCTTGGCTACTACTTCTAGTAGATTCAGCGAGAAGTATCTCTTGTCCAGCTCACTCCTAGAGTTATTCTTCTACTAGATCCACTTCACTAAAGATAATAATTTTCGGTACTCATTGCTCTCCTTAAGAACTCTAAATAATAAACCAGAGCATAATTTTAGTCTTTCTTTTCCATTTTTCCTCACATATGAGATTAATTGCTGCTAGTGCAGGTAGATTTATTACAAGAAGATGTTTTTTCTCTCTAAGTATTTTATCCTCTCCTATAGATTATTTGGAGTTTCTTGGAGCATATGTGGTATTGATAAAGACATCTTTAATTAAGAGTATTCAGTTCTTGGTAAGCCATGTAAATTGTTTTCCCTATTCATGTTAGTTGAATAAATCTAGTAATTAGATATCAAGTGAGAAGTTGTCTTATTTATTTATTGGAAATTTATTATGCTTATTATATGATAGGGGAATAATATAGCCTAGTCTCAGTCTCATATCTATACAAGAAAGCCTTTGGCAGGCTGGCAGTTTCCTCCATAAATAGCCTTTAATTGTGCCTAAACTCAAACTGGTATAATGGAGATAGGAAAATTGAATTCGTTCAGTATTTACTATGTAACAGCCTGTTGAGGTTGGTGCTTTTCAAAAATTATCTCATATGGGACTTCCCTGGTGGCACAGTGGTTAAGACTCTGCCTGCCAATGCAGGGGACACAGGTTCGAGCCCTGGTCCGGGAAGATCCCACATGCTGCGGAGCAACTAAGCCCGTGTGCCACAACTACTGAGCCTGCGCTCTAGAGCCCCCGAGCCACAACCACTGAGCCCGCGTCCCGCAACTACTGAGCCTGCATCCCGCAACTACTGAGCCCGCGTCCCGCAACTACTGACCCCATGCTGTGCAACAAGAGAAGCCACCACATTGAGAAGCCTGCTCACCACAGCAAAGAGTAGCCCCCGCTCGCTGCAACTAGAGAAAGCTCGCACACAGCAACAAAGACCCAATGCAGCCACAAATAAATAAATAAAATTTATCTCATATGATTTTTCCCCATAATGCAATCACATAGATGATTCTGTTCTCATTTCTCATTTTAACAATCAGAAAACTGACATTATAAAACTTATGGAAAGGTGCAAATAAGTAAGGTAGGCCAGATTTGTAGCTAGAAAAAACTCCTTCAAAAAGTTTAAATCCCAGAGCCCCGACCAACGTTGGAACCACTGTCAGCCCATTTTTTATCTTTGTGCTTAGAAGGAAAAGATGCCTCCTCCAGGTAGACAAACCTTGCAGATACGTGTCTTGGCAAGAGGACTAAACATTTGCATGAATTAGCGAAAGGCACCTTTTCTTCTAAGTAGATGCAACTCTGAGCCAGGCCACAAAGCTTGGAGAACAGAGCATGATTTGATTTGAACCTCCAGGCATGTCTTTGGTTCAGTCCCCTTGGGTGGAGTACAACCTATGCAATGGAATATAATGATCTTTTCTCAAAGACACCTCTGCCAAAAAATAAAAAGTCCGTGTCTAAGATCTCTCCTTTATTCAGATTTCAGCATTAAGTACTACATAATTTTTTGCCCTAAAATGTTTATTTTTCTCTTCATTTCTCTATTATATAATAATGCCAATTATATAGTAAGTTAGTGGGCTCTTGCTGCATTAAAAAATTATCTCAAAACTTAGCTTCCTAAAATAACAAGCATGTATTATGTCCTACGGATTCTTAGCGTCCGGAATCCAGGAGAAGCTTAGCTGGGTAGTTCTGGCTTAGCATCTTTTATGAGGTTGTAATCCAGCTGCCAGTCGGGGAATCGGTCATCTGGAGTTTTACTCTAGCTGGAGGATCTGAGCTCACTCCAATGGCCACTGTCAGGGCTTCAGTTCCTCACCACAGGCACCTCTCCCTAGGACTACTCATGATGTGGCTTCCCCCAGAGTGAGTGACTAAAATGAAGAAGAAAGATAGCAACCGTAATGGAAGCTGCAGCGACTATTATCATATGATCTCAGAAATAATTAACGCACCCTCCCTTCTACTGTATTCTTTCTATTGGTCACACAAACCAACCCAGGTGCAAAGTAGGAATTGTTGGGAGCCATCTTGAGGGGTAGCTACCACATAAAGCTAAGACGGCCTCCTCGTATGTGTCAACAATCTGCAGAAATGAAACTGGCTGAGATTCTGGTTGATCGTCAGCAATATGTATGTTGACCGGCATTTATTTTGACCAAATGGATTTTGTTCTGATTTTTCTAGGTTTGGGTTCAACCAGTTGTTAAATATTTTGAATATCTTTCCTAGAAATAGGTATTATTATTATTCTCATTTCACAGATACTGAATGTGAGGTTTGTAGATCTCAATTTCTCCCTTGAATAAATGCAGTAGCAGAGGTTGGAATTGCAAAATTTTCAATAACCATACATTATGCCCTTTACCATATTCAGTTTTAACTTTGGGTCACGACTTCTGGAAGTAAGCTGGCACCACAGCGATATCACACATGTTTCTACATGGATACGTTTCAGTAACATATTAAATATAAAAGGCTCTTTTAAAGCTAACGATGCTAAAAATCCAAGGAAGAGATTTTATCATTAGACAGGTCAGAGGCTCATTTTACCCTTGTGTTCAAAGAGCAGAGCCCATGTTTCAGATAAAGAGCTTGTCTCATTTTGAAGAAGACGTCCTACGTTACTGTTTTCTTTCTGGCTTATATGATGTTTGAAGTTACTTTTTTTTTTTTTTTTATAATATTGATGTATTTATTAGTCAAGTACTAATAGTGATTATACAGTTTTTACTCTTCTTTGTACGCGGGCCTCTCACTGTTGTGGCCTCTCCTGTTGTGGGGCACAGGCTCCAGACGCGCAGGCTCAGTGGCCATGGCTCACAGGCCTAGCCGCTCTGCGGCATGTGGGATCTTCCCGGACCGGGGCACGAACCCATGTCCCCTGCATCGGCAGGCGGACTCTCACCAACTGCACCACCAGGGAAACCCCTGAAGTTACGTTTTAAGGAAATAAACCTCTCCCCAAATATTTAGCTTCTGAGTGTCATTTCAATAGGGATGCATTGAGAGCGATGGGGGGTGGGGTCCGCATGTTTGTATCCCCCTCCAACAACAGAAAGACTCAGTTCTATTTGTTAAAGTGATCAGATAAAACTGGTGGAGAGAAAAGAAAAAATGGCAACCTGACTGAACCTTGCTATTTTCAAATAGATACTAACCATGTTATATGAGTGCTTCCTGAAGGGTGAGTTTGAGTTTATCAAAGAGCAGTAAATGACAGAAGACATACTGTGTAAGGAAATAATGAATTTATGCTTAAGAAGAAATGCAAGTTATTAATAGCCACCATTTTATCTAGTCCCTAATTTAGGCAATACTTAGAAAGGCCAAGTGTAATTGAAGCTAAGGTTATTACCCAGGTGTGAGCTCAGGGAGAACCCCCAACATTTTGCTGTTGTTTGTCAGAACTAACTATGCTCAGCCCCCCAATATATCAGGATCTCTTTGGCTCTAGAGTAATGTAAACTAAGACAAAACCTATTTGGTTTGCATAAGCTTTGGATATCTTATTAGCCATGTGGCATTCCCCAAGCTATGGAAATAGAGCTCTGTCCAGGGCCAGGTCTAAGAAAAATAGACTATCACACTATTTTAATAAGCGCACACATTTTAATATCATCTCAAATCTGCTTTCATTTTCCCCATTTCCCACCTAATAACCACTCCCACACTGAAAAGCATGGGATTTGGGGCCCAAAACCTCCCTCCTTTTTTTAGGAGAAACCTTATTCAATTAGTCCATAACTAAACACTATGGCCCATGCCATACCACAACAAGCTAAAACAAATATCTAATATATTTTTCCTGTTTCCACCTAGCAGCTTTTCCTGGATGCATGGGCCAGAGGCTTCCTATATCACAAAAGTCCTATAATTCAATTATTTGTGAAGGAAAATATCAAAGGAAAGTCTTTGTGGAGATGTCAAGTTAGAAGTGTAGAAGCTGAAGTTTTCTGACTGAATTCAATTTCAATTAGATTTTAATATCAGATTTCCCTCTGATTATTAATATTATTTCACACATTAAAAAAAATTAATTCATCCTGCATAACCCTTGCTAGCTCTGTACGTCCGTCATCAAATTTGCAGTCATGCCATATTCTTTATTGTCTTTGTAGATAAGCTCTTAATCAAAATCTTATTCCACCCTTAAAAGTGTAACTTTCCTAAACTAAGTTTATAAAATGAGAAATTTCCTCATGCAAGCTTTGTAAATCAGAATCTTCTTAACCTCAGTGTATTCTGCAGAATGAAGGAAAGATGGAAAGGGAGGTGTGAAATTTTTAATAACCCCCTCCCTTTGCTTCTTCTAATGATTTAAGATTATATGTTACTTAATGAGACAGTTTTCTGTTGACTTCTATGAAATATTTTCTGGATAACATATAAAGTGGGCCTCTCTTGGGGAAAAAGAAGGTACATAGTTTTTTATATTTAAATCAGCATATGACATTAAGAAATTAATTTACAAACCATAAGTGGAATAACTATGGTATGAACGCATGTTGCTGCTTCTTAAGTTTTGACCATCTTTATAGTAATTGAATGAACTTAGTCTCTTTTTCTTTTTAGGGCAAATAGGTTTGAATTTTTTCCCCCAACTTGAGCTGCTAGTAGCCACCAACAGTGCCGTAATGAGGATTTTGAAACTGTCTGAAGTTATTGGAAACATTATCATGACCAACTAAGGATGTCTGTCATGAGTTTGAGAGGGAGAAGTGGTAGCATGTATTTTGCAAGACATTTTGCCTTCCTCGTGTATATAAAGTCAAAGGGCAAGACTGACTAATTTTTCCTATTATTTAACTTCAGGACTCAAGGGAAATATTTCCCATACTTATGGAATTAAAACTCTCTGTGCTGGTGTTTGGGAATGCAAACTTTCCAAAACTTCCCCAAGTGATTCTAATGAGGGACCAAGTTTGGGTGCCATTGTCTTAAGAACCAGAGTTAAATCAAACGTATTCTGCAGTTCAGAGGTAAGTGGTAAGCGGTGAGCTGAGCATGTGCATGTATGTGGCGGGTGAGGGGGGGTGGTATAGGAAAGCAAGCAATCAAATTCTTGTTTTATAATAGACTCACAGGATCACTTCTGTGCTTTGTAATTTTTTCTGCGTGTGTGTTTTTGTTATTCTGAAGACAAATTCAGGGGAAAACAAAAAATAAGTATAGACTTGTCCAGGAAAATAAGAACGAGGTAGAGTATAATCTCCATTAGGGACATAGGATCCCTCTTGTTTCTCTCTTATTTAGAATGGCTCACCTGCCTTTAGATACAGTGGAAGTGGAGAACTGTGGCAATTGTTTTGAAATTCATTGAATTACCTGATAATTGCTTCCAGTTTCCATCTCAATCAGACTGTGAAGACCTAACCATAATTTACTTCCTGGTTGGTTGAGTTATTCCCAACAATACTTGCACTGCTTTCTCTTAATACTGTACAATGTTATCACAGACCATAGTGACATAAATAAGGAAACACATGAATTCCCTTACCTCTTCTCATATATTTAAAGAATTTATTAGCTTCTAAATCCATGGGGCAATATATATCTAAATGTTTTCACAAACATGTTTCTCTCTCTCTCTCCCTCTCCCCTTTCCCTCTCACACACACACATCCTATATAGCTATTTTTGTTAATGCATTCTAATAAAGAAAAACTTTGAAAAATTCCACAGTCATTAATTCCACAGTCATTAAAGTTTCTCAAGATGAGTCACTATCTAACGATTAAAAATAACAATGTTTTGTAACATGCAAAATTATAACATATTGCAAAAGATAATTAAAATTCCTGCATATGCCTAGGATATTAATATTTTTGCCTGCTTTTTTCTAATTAGAGATATGTGGGTATTTAAAAATCTGCTCCCTACATGTGCTGAAGCATGCCAGGTTTTTCCTGAGTCATTCTGCCAACCCAGATACTGTGTTTGAATGTGTCTTCTATTTCAGTGATAGTATATACACATGTGATATTTTAACATCACTGGAACATACTGGTGTGCTGGGAATGTCAGCACAGATGTAGAAACATGCTATCATTATGAGAAAATAATTCATTTACTGGGCATATTCATCTTCCTATTGATAGTGGTGGCCCTTACAATCCAATGTGATTTACAGCCTCAACATTTACCTGCCAAAACTGATAGGCTTCCAGAACATGGAAAAGTTTTGAGGTGCTGCTATGGACTGAATATTGTGTCCCTCAAATTCGTATGTTAAAACCTAACCACAACACGATGGTGTTTTGAGCTGGGGGCATTGGAAGGTGCTTAGGTCTTAAGGGCTGAGTCCTCATGCACTAGGTTAGTGCCCTTATGAAAGATGGCCCAGAGAGCTGCCTTGCTTCTAACACCATGTGAGGATGCAGTGACCAGATGGCCGTCTATGAACCAGAATGTGGGCCCTGACCAGATACTGAATCTGCTGCCACCTTGATCTTGAACTTGCCAGTCTTCAGTAACGTAAAAAATAAATTTCTGGTATTTAAGCCACGCAGTCTGTGGTTGTCTGTTATAATAACTGGAGCAGATGAAGAGAAGGGAGGACCTTCTTTTAGAGCCGGTCCTCTAGTAGCAGAACCTGACCAGGATTCCTGGTCCTCTAGAACCAGGGGTTTGGATGCATTTGACTAATTAAGGGAGGGTGCTCAAGAGGAAAGAAGTGAGGGAAGCAAGATAGGAGGGGGATGGGATCAGCAAGAGGTGGTTCCACCTTGAGGCAAGAGGGCCAGCATTTTGTGCCCCCATTTTACTAGTTTGCTAGAACTGCCTTCACAAAATGCTACAGGTTGGGTGCCTTAAATGAGAGAAATGTATTGTCTCATAATTCTGGAGGCTGGAAGTCCAAGATTGAGGTGCTGACAGGGTTGGTTTCCTCTGAGAACCATAAGGGAAGGATCTGGTCCAGGCCTCTGTCCTTGGTTTGCAGATGGCCGCCCTCTTGCTGCCTCTTCACATGGCCATCTCTCTGCACACTCGACTCACCGGTGTCTCTGTCTTTTTTTTTTTTTTAATTTTTTATTACTTATTTTTGGCTGTGTTGGGTCTTCGTTGCTGCGCGCGGGCTTCTCATTGCGGTGGCTTCTCTTGTTGCGGAGCACGGGCTCAGTAGTTGTGGCTCGCAGGCTCTAGAGCACAGGCTCAGTAGTTGTGGCGCATGGGCTTAGTTGCTCCGCAGCATGTGGGATCTTCCCGGACCTGGGCTCGAACCTGTGTCCCAGGCATTGGCAGGTGGATTCTTAATCACCGTGCCACCAGGGAAGCCCTGGTGTCTCTTTTTATGTCCAAACATCCTCGTAGGAGCTTCCCTGGTGGCGCAATGGTTGAGAGTCCGCCTGCCGATGCAGGGGATGCGGGTTCGTGCCCCGGTCCGGGAAGATCCCACATGCTGCGGAGCGGCTGGCCCGCGATCCATGGCCGTGGAGCCTGTGCTCCACAACGGGAGAGGCCACAACGGTGAGAGGCCCGCATACCACAAAAGAAAAAATTCCTCGTATTTTAAGGACACCAGTCAGATTGGATGAGGGCCTCCCCTAAGGGTCTCATTTTAATGAATCACCTAATTAAAGGCCCAGTCTACAAATATAATCATATTCTGAGGTACTGGGATTAGGGCTTCACTGTATGAATTTGGAGGGTGGTGAACAATTCAGCCCATAACATACATTAATCTGCCAGTCAGTGGCTGAAGGCCACCCCTGGGGCCACCTTCTGGGTGTGTCTGGAAACACTTAAACCAGGTAGGGGCTGGGGAAGGGAGTCTGGCCAGAGCCCCACAGGGTCCACTGCAGAAATGATTATAAATAACAATAGCTAATATTTCCTGAGCTTTAATAACATAGTTCATCAAATTTAGGGCCCCACCAATTATAAAATGCACTATTATTTTAAGTACTATAAAGAAAGTTAAAAATGCCCAAGGCGAGGGTTTAACAGAAAAAAAAACCTTCACGTAAAGCTGCGAAACCCAAGAGCTAAATCTGCAGTGTCGGAGCAAATGAGTAAAAAAAACACCAGGCAGGAAAGGGCAGTAATGAGCTTTCATATTTCAACGTTGGCACAGGATGGAAGGAAGAAAAAGACAACTCCCATTAGAGTTAGAACCACAAGCTCTTAGTACCATGGATATTTTACTTGCATTCACACCACCAAGATGGTCCCAAAACCTTGAGCAGACACTTTAAAGTGCTCTCAGGTATGTGGTGCTCCCAAATGACTGGCAGAAACAAATACGAATCTGGATAAACAGTCAAGTAAGATGTTATTGATTATAAAACATTTCCTCCAAAAATATAAAATAATGAGAAAGATAAATTTTGGTATATTCCAGGGCTTGTTCTCTAGGGGTTAACAAGATATAGTCCATGGTCCAGATGTAGCTGCCACCTTTTTTTTTGTGAATAAATTTTATTGGAACATAGCCACACTCGTTCATTTGTATAGTTAGTCTGCGGCTGCTCTTGTGTAGCTGATTCATTGCAACAGAGACCATATGGTTTACAAAACCAGAAAGAGACACTATCTGATCCCTGACAGAAAAGGTATGCTGACCCTGATGAACTTCCACCTATTAACTCTTTAATTTTCATAATAATCTTATATGGTAGGTAGTGTTATACCCCCCATTTTATAGACAAGGAAGTAGAGGCACCAAGAAAGTAAAGGAATTACCCAAAGTCGTATGGCGTGGTAAATAGTATAAGAAAGATGTGATCATAGGTGTGCCATTCTTATGTCCAATAGTTACCTATAGAGAAGTCAAGATGTACAAAGAAAGGGATTGGCTGATAATAGGAGCTTCATAGATAATTTGTGGCCTGAGTGAGTGAATATACTTGAAGCCAGGTCACTCTGAATCCAAATGCCATTATCTCTGGGAAACTAGATTTTTTTTTTTTTTTTTTTTTTTGCGGCATGCCGGCCTCTCACTGTTGTGGCCTCTCCCGTTGCGGAGCACAGGCTCCGGACGCCCAGGCTCAGCGGCCATGGCTCACGGGCCCAGCCACTCCGCGGCATGGGGGATCTTCCCAGACCAGGACACGAACCCGTGTCCCCTGCATCATTAGGCGGACTCTCAACCACCGCGCCACCAGGGAAGCCCGGAAACTAGATTTTTAAATGTAATTAAGAACAGACTCTTTTAACCTCTCCACTTAACTAACTTGCCAGAGTAATTCATACCACTGCCTCTGATAAAAATATGCTGACTAATGCATCTAATAGGCTACGGTCAAGTACTTTTGCTCCTAGCAGTTGAGGTGGATGATTCTTACTTGAATTAGTATTTTAATTAACTGACCTACTATCATCCTGATTTCACTGAGGAAGTGGTCATCCATTGTACCAGATATAGAACTTTTTGTGAGTTAATAGAGATTCTAAAGACAGAAGATGTTTTTCCTTGACAAATTATTTATTTCTTGCCTAATGCTTATAAAGAATAGTTATTATTTTTTAACAAGTAAAATTAAATTATTGAAAGTCCTAGCTGTTTGAATTTAATACCCAGTATAAATCTTAAAATCATTAGAAATTGTGGTAGTTATATGTGTGTATATAAATCTTCCTAAAAATGTTCCACATAAACTCTTTTTGAAAGGATTATTTTTAAATAATGGGAAAATAGGAAATAACATTAGGAAATATTAAGAAAATAATTGAAAAATATTTTTTCAACTATTAAAACCTTTAAAAATATATTAGAAGGACTTGATATGAACAAGAAGAAGGCAAGGTCTTCTGTCCAGTGGGCGAGCCTGTGTGGAACTCAATCGGTTTTGGCTCCAGTGTACTTGCTTTTAACCACTACCTTTTATTTGCCTTTTTCTGGGAAATGCTACTCTGTACAAGTTCTGTACAAAGGGCTTAAGGAGCTTTCTGACTAAAGCAGCGAGGAGAAGACATCCGAGCTGAGTTTTGAATGGCTCATGGGAGCTCAGCAAAAGAACAAGGAAGAGAGAAGGGTTGGGGGAGCAGGTTAGTAAAAAGAAAACCTATGCAGAGACCAGACGCACGGAGATGCACAGCAAGTACAGAGAGTTTAAAGCAGTTCAGTACTAGCAGACGGTCGGGTAAATGCTGGCCCCCGGTGAAGGATGAAACCAGGGAAACATACACGCCGTGTCTGGAGTGGGAAGGCTTTAAATGCCAAGCTTAGTCTTCAGCCAAGGAGCCGTGCGGAGCCACCGAAGAATTTAAACAGTGGGCCAGGGATCTCATATTTCCATTACTGAGCAGTCTTCGTGGCAGGGGTGTATAATGATCTGGAATGCGGACAGATGGGGTCTCTCTGAACCTTCCTTATCAGTGTTTGCTGACTTCTCCGCTGTCTACGCTTCCCGTGCGGCCGTGATGCAAGAGCCAGTCCTTGGCCCCTTCTTCTTACTCTCCACACTCCCTTGTTCAAACTTATCCAGTCCCATGACTCACAAGTTGCTGCAAGCCAACTGGGTCCCTCTGATGAGGAAGAGCCCGTCACTGCCCACTAACAGCTGCTTGAAGCTGAGGAATCTCAAACTCCATGCATCCAAATCTGACTCGTAATCCTCCAAACTGTATCACGACCTCAAATCAGTAATGACCTCCCTATTCCATCAGATAGGCAAGTCTATCAGAAAATCAGATTTCCTAAATCCCTCCCTATTTTTCCTTTTTTTAAAATTGTGATAAGGACACTTAACACGAGATCTACCCTTTGAAAATTTAAAGTGCAGAATACAGTACTGTTAACTGTAGGCGCAGTGTTATACAGCAGATCTCTAAAGCTTATTCCCCTCACATAACTGAAAGGTTATACTTGTTGAAGATCAACTTCCTATTTCCCCTCCCCTTCAGTCCCTGGCAACCATCATTCCACTCTGTTTCTGTGAGTTGGATTAGTTTAGATACCTCATATAAGTGGAATCATGCAATATTCATCCTTCTGTCTAAATTCCTCTTTTTCTCTCATCACTTCTAACGTTTTACTCAATTTCAAAATGATACTTGAATCATGTTAACCTATTAACAGCCCCATCCTTGCTCTTGCTGTGGGTCTTCAATACCTCTCCCCTGAGGTGTGTTCCCTGGTCATCTCCTAATAGAATGGGGCCCTTTGTGTCCAGTGTTTCCCATCTTCCATCTGTTTTCCACCCTCTGATGATCACAGTCCTAAAATATCAGGCTGCCCCTTGCTTAAATCTCTTCTCTGTTTCCCTGTTGCCTACAAGATAAAGTCAGCACAGTTCTCAACTCTAACTGTGAACTGGAATCTCATGAGGAGCTTTCAAAATGCATAGATGTCAGAATCCCACGCCCAGAGTCAGTTACATGCTCCGGCGTGAGGCTCAGAAGGGCTAGTTTGTCAAAGCTCCCAGGTGATTCTGATGTGCAGCCATGAGTGAGAATTACCGCCATGAGCCACAGAAGATGATTGATTTGCCCATGCTGACGTCTCCCCTTTCTCTCCCACCCTTACCCGACTTTCAGCCCATGGCTTGTCCTTCATCCATGTTGAAAGAATGGTAAATTCTCAAATATGTCAATCTATTTCAAGCCCTCTGGCTTTAACGTATGCTATTCTCTGTGTCTGCATGGCTCACCTTCCCTCCTATCTGCCTGATTCTTCTCACCTCAAGCAGAACTGACTACTCCCTCCCTGGGCACCCAAGCCTTCAGGTTCTTCCTCATATTTTAGAACATCTATCGCTTTATTGCATTTGCTCTTTACCTGCCTGTCTTCCCCCATAAGAAATAACTCCCTGAGTTGAGAGTTCAGGTCCAGTTTTGTTCCTAGTGTTATCCCAGGATCTTACATCTAGAACAGAGTCTCTCAGCTTTGGCACTGTTGATGTTTTGCACTAGATAATCCTATTGTGGGGCTGTCCTGCACACTGTAGGAAGTCTAGCATCCCTGCTCTGCCCACTAGATGCTAGTAGCACACCTCCTGCACTCGGGATGATCAGAAGTGTCTCCTCTGAGTGGGGGAAAGGGGGCAAGATCAGCCCAGATTGAAGACAGCTGAGATGCTAAAGCTGATTGGAGGAGGGAATTCATCTGAGGTGTGGCAAACTGCTACATTGATGCCCTCTGTGAGTCAAGCCTCCTTATAGCCACACCTGTGGAGTTCCCCTCCCCATACTGATGCAGGGCTTGGTCATGTGACTTGCTTTGGCCAATAGTCATCAACAAGCGTGATGCCCGTGGAGGCTTAAAAACCGCTTGTTGAACGGGGGCTTGCTTCTTGCAGTTTAGCCGCCATGTGAGAAGTTCAGGCTAGCCTCCGTCAAGATGAGAGGCCAGGTGAAAATAGAGACACCCAGACATTAAGGAGAAAGGTGTCTTTCCCAACATCCCAGTGAAGACAAACTTCCAGCTTACCTGCCACATGGATATGCTCAGGTAAGACCAGAGTCGGAACTTCCCTGCCAGACCACAGAATCATGAGAAATAATAAATCATTGTTTTAAGCCACTCGCTTTGGGGTGGCTTCTTAGGCAGCAGTGCAGAATGTGGAGCTTATTGTCCAGGTCCAGTGGAAGAAAGGGGGAGTCTGAACAAGGGCAGTGGTAGAGGGAATAGAAAACATGGGACTTAATTGGCTTTTTTATGTTTTCTTCTGGAAAATCTAAGTCTCCTGAAGGATTCGACTTTGTAAATAGTGGATGATTTATACTTGCACACATCTTTAAGGATTTGAAATCTCTTATATATCTTGGTACTTTTTTCTTAAGTGTTTGCCATGCATTGGACTCTTTAAAGCGTATTTCATTTAACTCTAATAACACTGCGAGGCCAGTCATGATATCATACCGTTTCATAGATTAGGGAGCCGAGGTTCATAAAGACTTGGCCCCATCAAACAGCTAGTGAGTGCTGGAACTAGAATTCAGGTCGAGCTACGTGTGGCTCCCAAGAGCGTTACTTTCAAACGCTCTACCATGTTTTCCACAAAAGCCTTTGGTGTAATTTAAGATCTTCTTTATTTTTTTATTTTTTTGCGGTACGCGGGCCTGTCACTGTTGTAGCCGCTCCCGCTGAGAGCACAGGCTCTGGACGCGCAGGCTCAGCGGCCATGGCTCACGGGTCCAGCCGCTCCGCGGCATGTGGGATCCTCCCGGACCGGGGCATGAAGCCGTTTTCCCCTGCATCGGCAGGCGGACCCCCAACCACTGTGCCACCAGGGAAGCCTTGATCTTCTTTATTCTTGATGGCAGGAAAGATAAGGTATTTATCATGCCCTTCATTCTCAACAACTCCTTTCCCTGGTACATCTTCACTTCCTGAACCGTAAAAGCTATAGGAGGTTGGATGTGGATATGGGCTTGCAGCCTATCATAGGAGCCAGGAAAGATTATTTGCTTTCAATTGATCAGCCACTTAGTTCTCTCCCCTCCTTCCATATCTAAGGGGAATTCAGTCTTTACCAGCTGATCCCAAGGCTCTTTGTGATGCAGAATTAAGAGCTCAGATAGAAAGTCGTCTCGGGTGGACAGAGCCACAGGTGTGCTTCTACTAGAGGCAGGGATTTGAGGGGCAAGACAGAGGGATCAGCTCCAAGAGGGAACAAGTTCACTTGTGGCCTTTTGATAAGTCAAGGTCACGCATTCCCTTGTGAATGTTGTACACTTCATCTGAAGCCACTTAACCAAGGAATATAAACTTTCTTGGGAAAAAGTCAAGAAAAGAAAACTTTTCTCCAAACTTAGTAAAAGCCGGGCCCATGCTTAGTGATCCTTATCATTCCTGCAGCTGTGAGACCTTCTATTGAGATTGTCTCCTCCCCTTCACCAAAAGCAGGGTCAGGAAATCCCACCTGAGAAGCTGTCATTGATGAGCTGTCAATTGAAACATGGATTTGGTGATTTCAATCTAAATTAACAGCAGCCGGCAGTCTTGACTGCTTCTGGTGACAAAGGTGCATAAAAAGTCCAGTCATCTTTTAGTCTAAATGTTCCTTTTCATGTTTAAAGTTCTTACAGTCAAACAGACGTTAGGAGTGCCCATTTGGATTTGCTGAGTTGTGTATCCATTTGGTTGCCAAGGTGAGAAGGGACTAACATTCTTAGGACAGTGCAACGTTTGGTATAGTCAAGTGCTAGTTAACTGCATATATCTAAGTTGATCGTTTTCTGGAAAATACAATAAAAATTATTTGGTGCTCAAGTCTAGGCCAGTGTCAACTGTGACAGAACTTTTCTTTCTTTACTATTTAATCCGGCACATACTCAGCAGGGGGCACTGGTTTAAAACCAGAAGGCTTGCTCACTGAATGGTTTCAGTGCGATTAGATTATTTTTCTTTTCAAGCCATTTTCTAACTGGAACAAGTGTTTGAAAATGATGTGTACATTGGCTTTGGTAAATGGTTTATGAATCTAATCATTTTCAACACAACTGCAAACTGGATTCTATACCAAGTCTATCAGTACAGTAGCCACTTGCCACGTGTGCTATTGAGCACGTAAAACATGGGTATTTTTAATTGAGATGTGCTGTAAGTGTAAAATGCAAACTAGGTTTTGAAGATTAAGTACCAAAAAGTAATGTCAAATGCTTCACTGGTTTTTATATTAATTACCCATTGAAATAATATTTTGGATATATCAGATTAAACAAAATAAAATTTGAGCTGGTCTCAGTTTTTCAAAAATATGGCTGCTAGAAAATTTGAAATTACAGGTGTGGCTTGTATTGTATTTCTATTAGACAGCACTACATTTTCTTGTATGAGGAAGTATTTTCCCATTATACTGTCTTTTTTTCCGTTTAGTCTGTATTCTTGCTTTCTCTCAGTGTTTCTCATTTTCTCAGATGATTCCAGAAACCATGAGGCCCAAATGGGACTGTGGCATTAAGGGAATTATCTGAAAACTATTTTTAAAAAACATAAGGCGCCTCTCAGAGCTCTTATTATCACCTTGGGAGTGTGTTTTGAGCTCAGAGAAGGAGTCTTCTGAACCCAGAAGTATACAACAGCAAACAGGAAAGTTCTATTTGACTAAAAAAAAAAAAGACTGTTCTTGGTTAAATGCTGAGGGTTTTGTTTTTTTTTAATGCTGAGGTTTTTGAATCAAAACTAAGCCCCTAGTTTATGCCAGAGGCTTTTACATAATTACCTCACTTAATTCTTGCAGAGAAGCTTAACGAGATTCAGAATTAGTCCTATGCTACAGATGAAAACTTGAGACTCAGAGAGGTTAAGCAACTTCACTGAGATCACACAGCTGGGAAGTGACAGAAGGAACTTTGGAACTCTTATTTGTTGAGTCTGTTAGGTCCTCTCTCTGTAAGTCTCTGGCAGATGAAGAGCACCCTGGGTTTGGGGTCGGGGACTGGCAGGTGATGAGTGGGTGGGCTCTGCTTGCTTCCAGGTGGTCTTCTGAATCAACAAGAAAAGAGGGAGCTGGCTAGTTGAGAGCAGTGATATCACCGTCGACAGGTGTAGGATGCTGAATAGATCAGTTACCGCACTCAGCATGTGCACAGAACAGAAAGCAGTGCCTTCTTCTGTGATCTCAAGATAAATGTTTCACTGTTCTCACCTCTGGCTGGGGCCCATTTTCAGCAACAAAAGAACTGCTTTAGAACTATAAATATTCTGCTGATTAGACAAACTGGATTCATTAGAAAGATCAGGCAGAAAAGAAAAGTTAGAGGGAAAGCAGAATTTATCAGTGCAGTTCAGACTCTCGGGCTTAGTGAGGTGTCATTTTCTCCACAGTTCGATTCCTGAGAACAGCAGAGCCATCTCTTCTGTCATCACCCCTAGTGTTCTCTCTTGTAAAAATCAGGGAAGTGTCACGGTAATTGTATTCATGGCATCTTTGTCATTTTCTAGGCTATAAATGAGCCAGCACTAAAACAGTGCACATCAAGCTGGATTAGGCAAAGTGAAACTTAGTCTGCCAGGAAGAGTACATATTTGTGTAACGGCTGAGCTGATGATAATATTGATTGAGCATGGACTATTTGATAGATGGCTTACCAGCACTATTTCACTTAGTCCTAATTCATATTAAGAGAGCAGCACGGTCATCAGCCTTATTTTACTGAAGAAAACACAGAGGCTCAAAGTTGATGTAACCTGTTCAGAGTCATGGGGCTGTCTAGGCCAGGATTTCAACCACTGACTCACCATGATACCGTTCTGCCTTACTCAGAATATCTTACTTCCATGAAAAAAGTTACTTTCTTTCTCTGGTCACTTTCTTGAAAAAAAAAAACATGCAAAAACCTACATCAAAGGCATTTGCAACACACTGTATCCTCTTCTCCATTTTCATTCTCTAACACAAAATTGATACCAAATGTCAGTCCATGTATTTACGAAGGTAGTTGCTTCCTACTCACCTCATTTTGCCATTTGCTTTGATTCGAAGAAAGGAATAACTAAGAGCAACCTTTACAGCTGTAATTGGATTTTTGCCATCGGGAATGGCTTGGCCCAATTGGATCCTAGAAGAAATAACACACATTTTAGGTTTAGTTTTATAGAACCTATTTACTGTAACCTTAGAGGTCTCAGATTTTATCTAGGAATGCATTATGTTCAAGATTTGCAACTTGGTTGTAACCCACTAGGAAAAAAAAAGGCTAATTTAAGAAGATGTTTCTAATCTTGTCTTCCAACCTTCACAGTGGACATACCCATCTGAAATTTACATTTGTAGTCATCTTTAACTCTGCATAAAACTTCTAAAAATGGTCTTATCTACCAACTGCAGGAACCATAAGGATAATCTGGTCTCCAAACTCATTAACGAAGCATTTTGCTTTCCTTTGTGTTGTTGAGAGATTTTGTTATTTCTTCAATATGTGGTTTTTATAGAAAATCTTTGTTTAAGACATTATGTATCATACATACAGTATTAGATGAAAGGGGAACATTTGGGTAAACTATTATTTTTATTAGTACTAACAACATGGAGCTTGCATTTTTAAGAGAAACCGTTTAATTGGCCACAGTTGAGGAATTAAGAGTTTTCAACTCGTGTTGGAAAGCATAAAGGATATTGAATATGGTTTCGGAATTAAAACGGGCAAGGGTAAGGGGCCATTTGGCTGCTGGTTTACCACTTCCTAGTGAAAATAGAATACATCTCCTAACTATAGAAACATAACAGTTATTTGGAGTCTTATGAAATTATACTATGGTCTTCTATTAAAAATAACCCAAAACAGAACATGCAATTCAAGATCAAGATTCTGAATATACTTTTTCAGGAAAAGCTAAGTCCTTTAAAAAACAAAATGAGTGACAGATAATCCCCAAAAGGCATTATGGTAGATTAATCTCGCAATAGAGAATACTATTTCTATTTTGTGGATTTTGTACTATCTGAAGAATTTGAATAAAAGCCTGTTTTCTTTTCCTTATTTCTTTTTTAACATCTTTATTGGAGTATAATTGCTTTACAATGGTGTTTCAGTTTCTGCTTTATAACAAAATGAATCAGCTGTACATATGCATATGTCCCCATATCCCCTCCCTCTTGCATCTCCCATCCACCCTCCCTATACCACCCCTCTAGGTCATCACAAAGCACCGAGCTGATCTCCCTGTGCTATGCGGCTGCTTCCCGCTATCTATCTATTTTACATTTCGTAATATGTATAAGTCCGTGCCACTCTCTCACTTCGTCCCAGCTTACCCTTCCCCCTGCCCGTGTCCTCAAGTCCATTCTCTATGTCTGCATCTTTATTCCTGTCCTGCCCCTAGGTTCTTCAGAGCCATTTTTGTTGTTCTTAGATTCCATATATGTGTTAGCATACGGTATTTGTTTTTCTCTTTCTGACTTACTTCACTCTGTATGACAGACTCTAGGTCCATCCACCTCAGTACAAATAACTGAATTTTGTTTCTTTTTATGGCTGAGTAATATTCCATTGTATATATATGCAATATCTTCCTTATCCATCCATCTGTCAGTGGACACTGAAGTTGCTTCCATGTTCTGGCTATTGTAAATAGAGCTGCAGTGAACATTGTGGTACATGGCTCTTTTTGAATTATAGTTTCATTAGGTCCCATTTGTTTATTTTTGGTATTTGCTATTGTTTCCTTCATTTTTTTTCATTTATTTCTGATATGATTTTATTTCTTCTTTTTGTTATAATCGTATATGCGAGTGTTTCCTTAATTTATCTTTCAGATTTTTCATTATTAGTGTATACGAATACCGGAGATTTCTGTGCATTAATTTTGTATCCTGCTACTTGGCCAGATTCATTGATTAGCTCTAGTAGTTTTCTGGTAGTATTTTTAGGATTCTTTGTGTATAGTATCATATCATCTGCAAACAGTGACAGTTTTACTTCTGTTTTTCCAATTTGGATTCCTTTTATTTCTTTTTCTTCTATGATTGCTGTGGCTAAAACTTCCAAAACTATGTTGAATATTAGTTGTGAGAGTGGGCAACCTTGTCTTGTCCCTGATCTTAGAGGAAATGGTTTCAGTATTTCACGATTGAGAATGATGTTGGCTGTGTGTTTGTCATATATGGCCTTTATTATGTTGAGGTAGGTTACCTCTACGCCCACTTTCTGGAGAGTTTTTATCATGAATGGGTGTTGAATTTTGTTGAAAGCTTTCTCTGCATCTATTGAGATGATCATACGGTTTTTCTCCTTCAGTTTATTAATATGGTGTATCACGTTGATTGATTTGCATATATTGAAGAATCCTTGCATTCCTGGGATCAACCCCACTTGATCATGGTGTATGATCCTTTAATGTGCTGTTGGATTCTGATTGCTAGTATTTTGTTGAGGATTTTTGCATCTATGTTCATCAGTGATATTGGCCTGTAGTTTTCTTTTTTTGTGGCATCTTTGTCTGGTTTTGGTATCAGGGTGATGGTGGCCTCATAGAATGAGTTTGGGAGTGTTCCTCCCTCTGCTATATTGTGGAAGAGTTTGAGAAGGATAGGTGTTAGCTCTTCTCTAAATGTTTGATAGAATTCGCCTGTGAAGCCCTCTGGTCCTGGGCTTTTGTTTGCTGGAAGATATTTAATCCCAGTTTCAATTTCAGTGCTGTGATTGGTCTGTTCATATTTTCTGTTTCTTCCTGGTTCAGTGTCAGTTGTACTTTTCTACGAATTTGTCCATTACTTCCAGGTTGTCCATTTTATTGGCATACAGTTTCTTGTAGTCGTCTCTCATGATGCTTTGTATTTCTGCAGTGTCAGTTGTTCCTTCTTTATGATTTCTAAGTCTGTTGATTTGAGTCTTCTCCCTTTTTTTTCTTGATGAGTCTGGCAAATGGCTTATCAATTTTGTTTATGTTCTCAAAGAACCAGCTTTTAGTTTTATTGATCTTTGCTATTGCTTCCTTTAGTTCTTTTTCATTTATTTCTGATCTGATGTTTATGATTTCTTTCCTTCTGCTAACTTTGGGTTTCTTTTTGTTGGTCTTTCTCTAATTGCTTTAGGTCTAAGGTTAGGTTGTTTATTTGAGATTTTTCTTGTTTCTTGAGGTAGGATTGTATTGCTATAAACTTCCCTCTTAGAACTGATTTTGCTGCATTCAATAGGTTTGGGGTCGTCACGTTTTCATTGTCATTTGTTCTTAGGTAGGTTTTGATTTCCTCCATGATTTTTTCAGTGATCTCTTGGTTGTTTAGTAGTGTATTGTTTAGCCACCATGTGTTTGTATTTTTTATAGGTTTTTCTTTTTTCTGTAATTGACATCTTGTCTCATAGTACTGTGGTCGAAAAAGATATTTTAAACTATTTCAATTTTCTTAATTTTACCAAGGTTTGATTTGTGACCCAAAATGAGATCTATCCTGGAGAATATTCCATGAGCACTTGAGAAGAAAGTATATTCAGTTGTTTTTGGATGAATGTCCTATAAATATCAATTAAGTCTGTCTGGTCTAATGTGTCTTTTAAAGCTTTGTTTCCTTATATATTTACGTTTTGGTTGATTTGTCCATTGGTGAAAGTTGGGTCCCCTTTAAAGTCCCCTACAGTTATTGTGTTACTGTTGATTTCCCCTTTTATGGCTGTTAGCATTCGCCTTATGTATTGAGGTGCTCCTATGTTGGGTGCATAAATATTTACAATTGTTATATCTTCTTCTTGGATTGATCCCTTGATCATTATGTAGTGTCCTTCTTTGTCTATTGTAATAGTCTTTATTTTAGTCTATTTTATGTGATACGACTATTGCTACTCCAGCCTTCTTTTGATTTCCATTTGCATGGAATATCTTTTTCCATCCCGTCACTTTCAGTGTGTATGTGTCCCTAGGTCTGAAGTGGGTCTCTTGTAGACAGCATATATACGGGTCTTGTTTTTATATCCATTCAGCCAGTCTATGTCTTCTGGTTGGAGCATTTAATCCATTTACATTTAAGGTAATTATCAATATGTATGTTCCTATTCCCATTTTCTTAATTGTTTTGGGTTTGTTATTGTAAGTCTTTTCCTTCTCTTGTGTTTCCTGCCTAGAGTAGTTCCTTTAGCATTTGTTGTAATGCTGGTTTCATGGTGCTGAATTCTCTTAACTTTTGCTTGTCTGTAAAGGTTTTTAATTTCTCCATGGAATCTGAATGAGATCCTTGCTGGGTAGAGTAATCTTTGTTGTAGGTTTTTCTCTTCCATCACTTTAAATATGTCCTGCCACTCCCTTATGGCTTGCAGAGTTTCTGCTGAAAGGTTAGCGATTAACCTTATGGGGTTTCTCTTGTATGTTATTTGTTGCTTTTCTGTTGCTGCTTTTAATATTTTTTCTGTGAATTTAATTTGTGATAGTTTGATTAATATGTCAGATTCCTCATCCACTCTTCCTAAAATTGGGGGAAAATTATATATATATATATAAAATTATAATGTACACACATGTGTGTGTATATATACATACATACATATACACTTAGAATATTAAGTATATGTATGTATGTGTGTATATATACATATATATACACACAATTATATATATAATTCCAGCAGATGCAAGGCATGGTATAATTTGAAGAAAATGTAAGTAAATAAAATATTGATACATAAATATAGCCAAGTAGAATGTGAGGTTGTAATTATAGTCTTTGATGTGCAGATGAAGAATTTAAATGAAGAATTAAAACTTGAAAAGTTGTGTGATTTTCCTCAAGGATACAAATTTAGCACAAGGATTTAGCTTTTACTTGCCTCTTCTAGTTTTGCTGGGTCTCATCCCATGTACAGGAAAGATAGAAATTACAATAGAGAAGCGAGTACTACTTTCTCTCTCTTACTTCTCTGGTTATTTGCTTGAACTCATTTTTTCTTCATTGTGAATTTTCAGAATGTTTCCCACCAGCCAGGGAGTAAAACTCATTAATTTATTAAGTAGTAAAGGAACTAGAACTCATTGTAATAATACTTGAATCAGCAGCATAATGGATTCCATTTGGAAGTGCCTACTAGGATCACTGTCATTATCATCAAAACACATATAATTTGCTTCCTTAGGCAGTGTTGACCTCTAGGAGTCTACCTCTACTCATATTTAAAGAGAACCTGACAAGATTAAGGATTTGTACAGAGAATGACATCCCTTTTTTTACTTCCCTCTTTTTGCTTCCCTTTCAAATTGTTATTTCATTTGGAAATATCTAAAAGTAAGACATTGAATCCTTTCATCTACTCTATAGAGATTAGGATTAATACTGCTGTACTGTTTTTAGAAAGTGAACTATGAGACAGAGTCAGCTCTCTGTGATTTTCTGAGTCTTTGATGTTATTAACAGCATTAGTAATTATAGCTAACACCTTCTAGAATGTAAGTTCCAAATGAGCAGTGGTTTTGGCTTGGTTTTTGAAGTGTTTTATCTTAATACATAACAGGCACTCAGTAAATAATTGTCAATAGATAAATAGATTACACCTTCCTAAAAAAAAAAATGATGTGTCTTGGCATGTTTCTCCTTGGATTTATCCTGAATGGGACTCTCTGCACTTCCTGGACTTGAATGACTATTTCCTTTCCCATGTTAGGGAAGTTTTCAACTGTAATCTCTTCAAATATTTTCTCAGACCCTTTCTTTTTCTCTTCTTATTCTGGGGCCCCTATAATTCAAATGTTGGTGCATTTAATGTTGTCCCAGAGGTCTTTGAGACTGTCCTCAATTCTTTTCATTCTTTTTTCTTTATTCTGCTCCGTGGCAGTAATTTCCACTATTTTATCTTCCAGGTCACTTATCCATTCTTCTGCCTCAGTTATTCTGCTATTGATTCCTTCTAGGGTATTTTTGATTTAGTTTATTGTGTTGTTCATCATTGTTTGTTTGCTCTTTAATTCTTCTAGGTCCTGGTTAAAAGTTTCTTGTATTTTCTCCATTTTCTGAGATTTTGGATAATCTTTACTATCATTACTCTGATTTCTTTTTCAGGTAGACTGCCTATTTCCTCTTCATTTGTTTGGTCTGGTGGGTTTTTACCTTACTCCTTCATCTGCTGCATATTTCTCTGTCTTCTCATCTTGTTTAACTTACCATGTCTGGGGTCTCCTTTTCACAGGCTGTAGGTTCATAGTTTCTGTTATTTTTGGTGTCTGGCCCCTGTGGGTGAGGTTGGTTCTGTGGCTTGTGGAGGGTACTGGTGCCTGTGTTCTGGAGGGTGGGACTGTATCTTGTCCTTCCGGTGGGCAGGGCCACAACTGGTGTGTGTTTTGGAGTGTCTGTGAACTTAGTATGATTTTAGGCAGCCTCTCGCTAATGAGTGGGGTTGTGTTCTTGTCTTGCTAGTTGTTTGACACGGCACTTCCAGCACTGGAACTTGCTGGTCGTTGAGTGGAGCTGGGTCTTAGTGTTGTGACGGAGATCTCTGGGAGAGCTCTTGCCGATTGATATTACATGGGGCCGGGAGGTTTCTAGTGGTCCAGTGTCCTGGACTCGGCCCTCCTACCTCAGAGGCTTAGGCCCACCACCCAGCCAGAGCATTAAGACCCTGCCAGCCACATGGCTTAGAAGAAGAGGAAGAAAGACAAAAAAATGACAGAACCCTAGGACACATGGTAAAAGCAAAGCTGTACAGACAAAATTACAAAAAAAGAGGTATACACATACACACTCAGAAAAAGAGAAAAAGAAAAAATAATACATATATATATATATATATATAAAAGGAAGAGAGCAAGCAAACCAATAAACAAATCCACCAATGATAATAAGCTCCAAATAGTAAACTAAGATAAACATAAAATCAGAAACAAATTAGATGGAGAAAGCAAACCCCAAGTCTACAGTTGCTCCCAAAGTCCACCACCTCAATTTTGGGAACATTCGTTGTCTGTTCAGGTATTCCACAGATGCAGAGTTGATCAAGTTGATTGTGGAGATTTAATCCGCTGCTCCTGAAGCTGCTGGGAGAGATTTCCCTTCTCTTCTTTGTTCGCACAGCTCCTGGGGTTCAGCTTTGGATTTGGACCCGCCTCTGCATGTAGGCTGCCCTCAGGAGTCTGTTTCCCACCCAGACAGGAGGGAGTTAAAGCAGCAGCTGATTAGTGCTCTCTTGCTCACTCAGGCTGGGGTGGAGGGAAGGGTAGGAGTGCTCGACAAGCCTGAGGAGCAGAGGCCTGCTTGATGTTGCAACAGCCTGAGGCGCGCCATGTGTTCTCCCAGGGATGTTGTCCCTGGACCACGGGACCCTGGGAGTGGCGGGCTGCACAGGCTCCCGGGAGGGGAGATGTGGATAGTGACCTGTGCTTGCACACAGGCTTCTTGGTGGCTGCAGCAGCATTAGTGGTTCATGCCTGCCTCTGGGGTCTGAGCTGATAGCCGTGGCTCGCACCCATCTCTGGAGCTCACTTAGGCAGTGCTCTGCCTTCTGTGGGCACATTGGGAAGGAATCACCTCTCCTCTTGCACCCCGAAACAAAGGTCTCTTGCCTCTCCGGCAGGTCCATACTTTTACCGGGACTCCCTCCCGGCTAGCTGTGGCACACTAACCTGCTTTGGGCTGTGTTCTCGAAGCCAACCCCAGTCCTCTCCCTGGGATCCAACCTCCGAAGCCCGAGCCTCAGCTCCCAGCCCCGCCCGCCCCAGCGGGTGAGCAGACAAGCCTCTCGGGCTGGTGTGTGCTGGTCAGCACCGATCCTCTGTGCTGGAATCTCTCTGCTTTGCTCTCCACACCCCTGTTGCTGCGCTCTCCTCCATGGTTCCGAAGCTTCCCCCCGACCCCCCATCTCTGACAGTGAAGGGGTTTCCTAGTGTGTGGAAACTTTGCCTCCTTCACAGCCCCCTCCCAGAGGTGCAGCCCCATCCCTATTCTTTTGTCTCTGTTTTTTCTTTTTCCCTACCCAGGTACATGGGGATTTTCTTACCTTTTGGGAAGTCTGAGGTCTTCTGCCAGTGTTCAGTAGGTGTTCTGTAGGAGTTGTCCGACGTGTAGATGTATTTCTGATGTATCTGTGGGGAGGAAGGTGATCTCCGCGTCTTACTCCTCTGCCATCTTGAAGGTCTCACTTCCTTATTGTTTTAAACAAATGTCCAGTCCTACCTGATCCTCTTAGGGTCAGACTTTAAGAATCAGCATCTTACTTGACATATCCATGTCTTGAAAACAATGCTTTTTTGCATGTGAATTATATGAGCATATTGTGAAAAAGCGGATTCTGATTTAATGGGACTAGGATGGGACCTGAGATTGATCATTTCCAACAAGCTCTTCACTGCCGCCCATGCCACTGGCTAGCTGACTACACTTGTTGTAGGAAGGAAGGCGAGCCCTGCCACACGGAGCCTCACTTTCTGTCTGTCTTCTCATTCAATCCAACTGCAAGTCTGTTGATTTTACAGTCAAACACTATGCCTCATAGGACCACATCTCCCCGAATTGCATAGATAAGACCCTAAACCAAGGCACTGTCTCACCCTTCCTGATTACTGTCCTTGCTTCCTAGGTTCCTGACTTCTGTCTTTGACTCTTGCCCTCGCTCCAGAATATTCTTCCTACAAGTGGCAGAGAGATCATGTTTCACACATAAATTAAATGATATCAAACTTAATTGTTATTATCTTCCAGCCCATTGTTTGCCAGCCCATTAAAAACAAAATCTGAACTCTGCCAACAGTAAGACCCTCCATTTTCTGCCCCAATTTCCTCTTCCACCTTGTCTCCTATTTTTCTCTTCCTTTTACTCCATGCCAGCCATACTGGCTGTCTTGTTACTCCTTCAAAATACCAAGTGCATTCTTACCTCAGGGCCTTTGCACTTGTTTTCTCTTCCTGGGAAGTTTGTCTTCCAAATCTTTGAATGGATCATTACCTTACATTATTCAGTTATCTGTTCTAATATCTGCTCTTCAAATAAACCTCCTACATACCTTATTTTTTAACTTCTTCTGTTCCAGTTATTATGGGTTCTTCAATAATCACCAAAAATTACATGGCTTCAAAAAAAAAAACAATTTTGTTCTCTAATCTACAGTCTGGTCAGAGTTGGGTGGGAATAGCTCATTTCTGTTCCTCTCAACTTTGGTGGGAGTGCCTGAAAGCCTGGGCGCTAGAACAATCTGAAGACTCATTCACACATATGCCTGACAACTGGCCTGAAAAGACTGAGCAGCTGGGCCCAGGCATCTGTCTGTATCTCTTGTGGTATCACCACATGGTCTCTTAGCTGCTTCACGGTAGCCAGACTGTAAAACCCCAGGGAGTAGGGGGAGCCGTGTGGAAGCCAAATGGCCATTTGTGACCTAGCTTCAGCAGATATGTACACACTGTCACTTCTGCTTGATTCATATCTGCCAAATTCTGTTTGTTGGAAGCAAGTTACTAAGGATGGCCCATATTCGAGGGGAGAGAAATTAAATTCCACCTTTTGGAGGAGGAACGTCAAAAACTTTGTTAAACTTTTTGTAAAAACCATCCCGTATTCCACCTGCTCACCCAGTATCTTTCCTAGCCGTGCTCGCAAGGTGAAATCACAGTCTTCTTGGTTCCTCTTACTAGAATATAAGTCCCACGAGAGAAGGGACTTGGTCCTCTTTACTGCTGTATCTCCAGCAACGGAAACTGCTGGACCAAGAGTCGGCTGTTACAAGTACGTGATGATTTGTTTATTTAATAAACCTATTTCCTCTGCAGAACTCAGTTGAATTCCCACTTACTGCTGTTACTAATTGAGTGTACACAGGAAATCCTTAGAATAGTGCAGCTCACATGGTTTATGCTTAATTAATACTAGGTGACATTCCTAATAGTAGCTAACATTGATGGTATACTTCATACACACCTAATTCTTCACATGGATTACTTTATTTAATTTCCTAAGAAATCTACAAGATGGTACTGTTATTACACATCTACTTAGTGGCAGAAGTGAAATTCAAAACCAATCCTGCCTAATTCCAAAGGAGACTTGTCCTGGCTATTCTATTTCACTTTTTTGTCTTTTTTTAAGGGGGGGTGGGGGGGTACTGTAAGCTTCAAGTGAGTTATCTGTGAGAGTGGCTTGCCAAAAGTACACTGCTAAAGGAGTGTGATATAATCCTTTATTTGCTTTATGTGTCTCAATCATTGTAATAGACATTTGTGTGCGTACTTCATCCTCATTTGTAAGTTTTTATTTTCAGGCAATGACTGACGGTACTTGTCTATCCCACAGTACCTTAGATAGACCAAGAGTTTGATAACTATCTGAGGAATTAATGTGTAGGGTCTAGAAGTCCTGATAGGAAGAATGATCTTAAAATTTTAAAATGCCTATTATTTGTATGCATCATATGCATAGTTCACTATTTGGAACTAAAATGCCTCACATTCTTTGAGAAGTAGATAAGACAATTGTCAAAAAATAGCCACTTGACTTACGATGCGTGGAATCATGAAAGTGGAAAGACGGAAAGAGTGGAAGATAAGGTTCAAAATTCCGATGTACCTCTTAGTAGAAGGAGCAAAACTCCTAAATGTTTCTGTTTTAAGCTTTAAAGATGCATTTAATTATTGCAGTTGGATTGCCATTGTAGCATTAGCTAACAACTCAGGCATGTCACATAATTATCATTTCTTTTTTGTGGTGACGGTAATTAAGATCTAGTCTCAGAACCTTTGAAATGTATAATACAATATTGCTGACTGTAATCATTAGGCTGTGCATTAAGTCTCTAGTTGCAAATTTGTACCATTAAACCACGTACACCCAATTCCTTGGGCCCCTGGTAACCACCATTCTGTTTTCTGAGTTTGGCTTTTGGAGCTTCCACGTGTGAGTGATACCACATATATTTGTCTTTGACTTATCTCATTTAGTATAATGCCCTAAAGGTCCATCTGTGTTACAGACGGCAGGATTTCCTTTTTTCTGGCTGAGTGATATTCCATTGTATATATAAACCACTTCTTCTTGATCCATTCATCCATTGATGGACACTTAGGTTGTTTTCATGTCTGTGCTATTATGTTTATTGCAGCGTTATTCATAAGATGGCAGATAACTTTTAATATCCTGTTTTCATTTCCTTTGGATATAGGCCCAGAAGCAGGATTGATGGATCATTTGGTAGTTCTATTTTTAACTTTTTTGAGGAACCTCCGTAAGGTGTTCCATAGTGACTGAACCAATTTATATACACACAGGTTTCCTTTTCTCTACATCTTTGCCAACACTTGTCTTCTTGATGATAGCCGTTCTAACAGATCTGAGGAGATATGTATATTTCTTATCTGTGTTTCCCTGATTATTAGTGACTTTGAGCATTTTTTTCATGTACCTGTTGGTCTTTTAGAAATTATTAAAAACTTGTATTTTAAAATTATGAAAGTTTATTATGGAACACAAATTGTTGTCTTTTATTACATAGAAAATTGTTCTTAAATGACTGTGTTACCCACAAATGTTTTAATGGAGGCATTCCAAACCCTTGATAATTGTTACCAGGGAGAAATAGGGCATGGCCTGTGATGAGTTCTCTGTCTCCCAAGTGTCACCCCTCAATTGCTTCCTTTTTAAAAGGTGTTTGATTTTATTTGGAGTAGCAATATGACCAGCCCCAAGGGGAAATTCACAATGGATTTTAGACCATTGTGTCTCTTCTATTTTCCTCTGCTAGATATGTGCCCAGTCATGTGTCATTAGAATTATCCATGTAATAAAATTATGTTCAATGAAATGTAGTGGAGTCTACTGCAGGACTTCTAGGGAGGGGATGCTTTCTCATAAGCTGAAATTGCACTGTTGCATTTTTTTCCATCCCTTTCTGCTTGAGCCATTGATGACTTCCTCATATTTGCAACAACACAAGAGACCAATAAAATTGAAATACACCCTCATCTAATAGAATCCTGAAAAAATTGAGCCTCTCGATAACCCTTGTACAGTCTACCTACAGATTTCTTAAGCAAACAATCAAAATTCTATGAGTACAGCCACTCCTCATTTGGTTATTGTTGAGATTACTCACAGTTTACTGTACCCTAACTTACCCACATTAGACAATCTCAAAAATCTAGAATGGTTGCAAAGCAAGGGTTTCATTTACTGTGTTGAAACAGTAGCATCTTGAAAGAGGCAGTTCTGATTCTAGCAAAAACAGAAACAAAAACCAGAAGCAAAAAACATGCCCAACAAAAACAATTCTAGTTTTCTCAGTCTTGAGCCAACCAAACATCCAGAACTGATCCTTCTCATAAGCCATCAATAAAATTTCACTTAAATTCAGTTAAATGTAGCGTGACCAGTTGAGCAAAAGGACAATGAGGAGTTCTCATACTACTCTTCATCAGTCCTACTGACTTAAAAATTTTTTTACTCTTTTATATAGAGACCTCTTATTTTGTATGGACTGACCCCTTGAAATTCTGTGAAGGAACTGAGAACCTTGTAAAGGAACTGAAAGAAGTTCAGGGCATCGGGATCCAAGACTGAAAAGTCAGGTGGCAAAGCCACCCAGCAGAAGTGAAAACAAGAGTAAGACCACGTAATGCCAACTTAGAGAGTTAGGACTCTGTCATAGCAACAAGGAGCAATTGCTCTCCTAATGAGAGTTACTTTTTCTGACTACAGCATCAAGAAGAAGTTAGATGGGGCAAGATGGAAGAAGATGGGGGAAAGTGAGCACTCGGTGGTTGATGTTATTTAGACAAAAATAATGGTAGCCTAAGGATGGGGCTGGATAGAAGGGACCATGTGTGAAGGTAGTTTAGGAAAGTATATTAAAACAGAACAGGAGTTGGTGTTAGGTTAGATAGAGACATGGAAGGAATATGAGTAGGTACAATGACATCAACATTTGGGTTTCAGATTTAAGAAAAGCAGACAAAAGATAGAGGAACTGTTTGCTGGGAATGGCAAATTAGGCCAGATTCTGCAGAGAAATAACATTAAAAGAGAAACGTATAGAAAACATTGGTGAATAGGTTAAGAATACGGTCACTGTGCGGGAAGCCCGACAGTTGTGGATTGAAGAGTAGGGTGGGCAGTGAGTTGTCAGAGATGGTGAAGGCGGATGAATATTGAAGGGGTGGACAAGAGAGGAGTTGACTGGAGGGAATGGGAATGGAAGGTGGAAGGAAAATCTTTGTTTGAATAGGAGGGAGCTGAGGATGTTGCTGGGATGCATCCTGAACAGTTATTACCTTTATTCACATCTCTTACACATCATACACTAAAACAAACAGATTTCTGTTGTTTTCCCTTCTGTGGCAATGCGGGCAATACACAGAAAATAGTCAGACTCTGAGAATGTAATTGCCAGAGGTAGTGTTGTCACACAGAAACCAAAAGGGACTATTTTAAATTTGAAAACAACAATAAAAGTGCAACCTCACTGGGACTACAATGCTTCTAGCCTCCTCTTCCACAGCAGAGATTGCTTAGAGGCTGCTGCTTGCTACCTGGGTGCTTTCCTCTTAGGGTCCTCCTGGAGGAAAGCAGAATCTCCAGTGTGCAGCCTCCCTTCTCACGGGGCCTCCTGTTTCTATTCTGTTCTCACAGAAAGCCATTTCAGCTTTCGTTTAACTTCCTCTTGTTGAGCACAAGTCCATTTCTACAGACAAGGTGCCAGATAGCTCATGTGTAGAATTGTATATCAGCCTTGGAAAACCGACTATGTTTATGGTAGAGATGCCTTCCTGTTCCCAAAATGTATTTCCTCTGAGTCCTGGGTACTTAATGAGACTCCATTTCCCAGCCTCCATCGCAGTTACAGGCAGTCACGTACAATGTGCAGTGTGGGCTGAAATGATACCTGTCACTTACAACCTTCAAGTGTTTTCACACATCCTTTTTCTTTTCAACTACCTAGAATGGATACAAAGTCCAGGACAAACTTGTAAGCTACTGATTGAAGATAATGGTGTCAAAATGTAGAAGTCTGTGTCCCTGATTTAGCACCTGAAGGAGAGTCGTCTGACAATCAGAAATTTTTATCAGTGAGACATAAACTTCTCTGGTATTAAGCTTTTGAAATTCCAGAGTTTAATCCCTAAAAACAGCCACAATAGTAACAAATACATTATTTATTCATGGTAATAATGTGCCTTTTATTGATTTATATACCACTCTCTATAAAACTATTATATTTAATTCTTTTATCAACTCCATGAAGTATCATTATCACCATTTTACAGGTGAGTTTAGGTTTCAGAGCAATTACCAAATGGTCCCAATAGTTTCTACAATAACTTTCTAAAAGCCATGTAGAGACTTATATAGTATCTTCACCTGAAACATTATTATGGAACAAATTCCGGGAATGTTTGCCCATTTATAACTTCTGCTTCAGAGCAAAAGTAAGCTCTTAATTCATTTTTAAATATATAGGTATAAAACATGTGAAGAATGCAGAGCTAAACTATTTTTTACAGTATTATCATTCACAGTAACATTTTAATTACCTCAAGTCAGATTTTCTACCATGCATATGCAAGGTCAAATTCTAGAGTCCCTTTTAAAATAATAAAAAAAGGGAAAGGTGTTCTCCTGTTAAAGTCCAAGATATAGGAGTACATCATAATAAAAATTTGCCAGCCATTCCTTTCACTTGGTATAACCTATTTAAAATGAATAGCTCAAAACCGGCCTGGCTTGACCTAAGTATATATGCAAAATCTTGAATCTTCACACTATGGCTCATTGAAAAGGCAGTGGGCTTTACAACAAGATTGACAACGAAAGGAAAAGTGATGAGGAAAATGCCTTACTTATCTGCTACAGTACTCGTGATTGCCGGCTGTAATTTTACAGTTCATTATAAGAGGGGGAAAAGTTTGACAGTCAACTTGAGTACATGTATATCATATTGATACAAATAATAAGTTTGCTTGAAACACTCTTAATGAAGCCACTATAGTTGTGTGTTTTTGAAGCATCAGTTTTCATCGTTTTACCCCTAATGGAATTATGTGGGTAAAATATTTAAAGGTCATCAAACACTGTGGGATGTGAGTCAACTGTAGGAAAGTGAAGATATTAAAATTACACAGGGATGACACAAGCTATTTTCTGAGTTATCGCTTGATATAGCCTAAGATTTGACTGAGTAATTGATGTAAATAGCATTGCTTTCATACATGTCAGGATAGATCAAATAGGGGTCAGAAAACTTAACAACTTTAATTATCAAGAGCAATTTTTACAGGCTAATAATAAAATTTCATATTTCTTGACCTAGCATTAAAGTTCATCCATGGTCCCTGTCATTCCCAATAATATCCTTTATTCTTCTTCATGTACACTGTGATTATGCAAAAATGATCTATTCTTGCCATTTCTTCGGCTCATATTCCCTGTACCTAGAATGTTCTTCCCACTCCTTCTGTTGAAATGTTTCAAGGCTTAATTCAAATATCATAGCTGCTTCTAAAGTCTTCCCAGATTTTACCCACCACAGTCAAACTAGCATCAAACAAATATTTCAACCTGATCTTGACCTTCCTTGGGCAAATGATGGACACACTTTTTATTTTGTGTTAAAACTATTAAGTCTCCTTCCTTCCTTCTTTCCTTCCTTCGTTCCTTCCTTCGTTTGTTTGTTCGTTCCTTCCTTCCTCAGTCATTTACACCCATCTAATTCATGCCAGACATTACTAGGCAATACCTATATATGTTGAGATATTATTCTAAACATATTTTGCAGGCCATAGGTGACATAGGAGATAACTAGGTAGTATTCTTTGAAGAGCTGTTGTAAAATTATCATATGACTCTGGTATTCTGTCAGAAAATCTAATGTTTCTTGGCAAGAATAAAATATATCTGACATAGGAAATTCTATACTTCTGAAAAAAACATGCTAGGAAGCAAAAGGCTGGTGCTTTGCCTGATTCACTAGGTAAGTGATTTGGGAAATAATACCTAGGCACCAGGAATACAGAGACATCTTGTGACTGTTTCCTCCTCAGGCGATCAATCAATCAATCATCAATAAATAAAAATAGAGTATTGTTCTCCAAACTTTTTTCATAAGAATCACAAAAAAAAAATGAGTCCCAGACCTGGTCCCCAGGGATTATGATTAGTGAGTTTAGGGAGGTCTAGAATCTATCATGTTTTGTTTTTATGAACCATCCATCCCAGTAATTACAAGGAAAGTTTGTGACCTAACTTCACACTTCTTCGTGTATAGGAGTCACTGGGAGGCTTGTTAAAAAATGGAGATTGTTCTGTCTCACCTCTAATGATCCTGATTCAGCAGATCTCAGGTGGGGTTCAGGAATCAAAAATTTTAATGAGCATTTCCAGGTAATTCTGACTTGGGTTCATAGACCACAGTTTGAGAAATACGGGAATCAGTTGCGACTTACGAGAGTTGAGAGATTGCCTAGTTGATGGCTGTAATTCTGGCAACCAGAGCAGAGTTGGTGCTCAGTAACCATTGCTGAATCAAATCGGAATGCCCTATGATGCGGTACTGTTTTATCTAGCTAAATAAACCATTATTAAGAAGGGAAAAATAAACTGATTTACTAATAAAATAACAAAGATTGATATGTCTCTTCCAGTCCTCTGTGTCTTCAGTACATTGATTGTTTCCAATTCATTCTTTCATTTATTCAACAAATACTTCTTGAAATCCTACAATAGGCCAGGCAGCCTGTGAGGAACGGGTGATACAGCCATAAATAAGGAGACATACCTCTGTCCTGCTGGAACCTAAGGTGTAGGAGGGTTTTATGGTTATCTATTGCTGGGTAATAAACCATCCCAAAACTTACCAGCTTAAGACCAACAATCATTTATTTTGCTCACAGTTAGCAGTTTGAATACAGGCAGTGGGACATCTGTCTCTGTTCCATGTGGCACCAGCTTGGGCATCTACTGTGGCGGGGAGATCCAGTTTCAAAAGGCTGCCTGGCCACTTGGCGGTGACTGTCACCTGTGTGCCCAGCTGGGGCTATCAGCAGGGGTCCTGTTCCCCCTGTGTGTGGCCTTCCCAGGGGTTGCTTGGGCTCCACACAGCATGCAAGTCTGAGGGTAGCTGAACTTTTTACGTGGGTGCTGGCTTTCCTCAAAGACAGTGTCGTGGCAGAACAAGGTGTAGGCTGAAAAGCGTCTTCCTAGGTAGCCTCTGAAGTCACAGAAGGTCACTTCCACTAAGTTCTGTTGGCAACTCAAATAGCTAAGGCTGTCATAGATTTACAGGGTAGGAAATTTTCTTCCAACTTCCAATAGGAGGAGTAGCAAAGAATTTGTTGCCGTTTTTAATTGTTCACCGGATGAGACAGATATTTAACAATGAACTAAATACATTTGCAGTAAGTACTACTAAGAAAAAGTATCTGGTGCTATGAAACCATAAAACAGAGGGAGATAATTAGGAAAGGACCCCGTAAGGAAATAATATTAAAGATGCGACAGGCTCCAAGTCAGAGTGCTCCATAAAACGTGAAGAGATAATAATTAGAAAGCAGGTAGAAAAATTAGGCAAAAGAAATGAGGCTAAAAATGGTAAGAGCGAGTCTTACTTGCTTGATCTGTGTTAGGCACCATTTCCAGACTTTGCATCTATTATCTCATTTAACTCATAAAAATCCTAGGTGATAAGTAATCGTATTCCCATTTTGCACATACTGAGAAATAAAGAGTTCCCCAAGGTTACAGAGATAGTGAGTGACAGTGCCAGGGTTTTAGGGTCTGGTTGTATTCTAGAAATTTGAGAGTAGGGCCATCCTTGTACCAAAGGCAATCACAGTGAGGCACAATGAGTAGTTAGGAAATTCCAGTGGGGGAGCTGGCACCCACGGAGAAAGTTAGGCCGAAAGTAAGAATGAGCAAACACCAAAAATGAACTTCATCTACTGCACCCCTTGCTCTGGTGAAGGGTTGTAATTTTCTCTCACAGCAGAGTTTCAGAAGGAGATTGAAAAATAACGGCGGGAGTCCCATTTTTAAGTAGGGAAGGGAAGTCGTTCCCTTTGATTTGGCTCCATTTGCCAACTCGAATTTTTTTAAGCCCTAAAAGACCTTAACTACCTCTTTCTCCAGGTACAGTGGAAATGGATGATCTTGCAGCACTGGACAGGATTTTCTAAATAAATAATATCACTTTAAATAAACCTTGAAAGGTGTAAGTCACTTGTATAGGTTTCCACAGGCCGAGGTGACAGTTCAGTAAATGTATCACCTGAGTGATGTGGTTCTTATGATGTAATACTTCATCTGGACCAGTGTGATATACTGTCAGGTCTGTGTTGCTTTGATGATGTGTTACTTGGTAAAATAAGGTTAGCCGTCAAAAACTCATTCCAAGGAGCTGAAAGTTTGGCTGGGGGAAAAACATTTCAGGCCTTTAAAAAATACATTTTTCATTTGAGTGGAGGGAACGATGACATGGTTAGAGTCAAAAGGCTTGAGAGCCTTGTGAACCCTGGTGGAAAAAAAAACATCTTTCAATACAGACAACTCGGGAAAGTCAGGACAAAATCAACGAAGCCAGAGCCTTCCTATTTTGCAGGAACCAATGATACACAATTACAGAATGGTACAACTTGGGTGACTTTTTGTAACTTCCACTACTATGTCTTTGAGACAGCACAGGATGGAAAAATTATTTGCGTAGGTGTTTCAAGAGACTAAAGTTTTATAATTAACATCTGGAATTACTGTTCGGTACATGGGCTAGAAATGTCTTATTATTTAGCATAGCCCTATTTATGGATGCCTTAACAACTGTTTTTTTTATAGAAGGTGATAATGTATTCTAAAATGATCTTTAATACTGATATTTCAAAATCTGTTCTCAAATATGTGTGTGTTGTATGAAATTAAAAATAAAAAACCTTTCAATGTTTCATTTGGTTTCAGACGTGCTGACTAATCTTGGAACTTGATTTATATTTATCACAAAATTCAGCTTTTAGACCCACCTATTTTCAGTTTCTACTTGATATTTTCATGATAATGTGAAACTTTAAAAATAGGGTTAGGGGGCTTCCCTGGTGGCGCAGTGGTTGAGAGTTCGCCTGCCAATGCAGGGGACACAGGTTCGTGCCCCGGTCTGGGAGGATCCCGCGTGCCGCGGAGCGGCTGGGCCCGTGAGCCATGGCCGCTGAGCCTGAGCGTCCGCAGCCTGTGCTCCGCAACGGGAGAGGCCACAGCAGTGAGAGGCCCGCGTACCGCAAAAAAAAAAAAAAAAAAAAAAAATAGGGTTAAGGAAAATAAGTACCTTAAAAAAAAAAACAACGAAACAAAACCTCTAAGGGAGCCAAATGGAAGAAGTATTTCTTTTAGGCAAAACAAGCAGGTCCTTAAGTTCTGAAGTTCTAGAGCTGGGCTCTGATTTTGGTAACAGTTGGATCTTTTCACTTGTCTAGAAGATAAAAGAGAAAGAAAACGTATCTATTCATCATTGAGATGAATATCACTTTCTATCAATGAATCTTCGTTTTTCTAAGAAGAACCAAGAATCACTCAACTAAAAACTATCAGACTAAATCAAAGTACCCAAACAGTGATTGTGAAACAAAATGTTTTTTCTCTGTTCCCTCTCTTCTAAATACAGTAGAGGTAGAGATAGAGCATGCTGTGTTACATCATTTTCCAACTTTAAAGAATAATCCAAGGCGTTTTCAAATTTTGTCTGCCACAATTTGTTCTTACTAATTAGAATGTGTAATTATATGTACCTGACTTGAAAATATCTTGGTATTGGGGTAAGTTGGAGTGGAGTTAGGTATGGTGGGGAATCTATCCAGCTACTAACCTGAAAAATGGATGTAAAGAAGAGTCACAAACTCAATAATTGTTTTGAAATCAGTTCATGTATTATTAGTTTTGGCCTTAAAATAACTTCTCAGTGATTAAGTGCACAAACAGTAATTTTATCATCAAATAAAAATCGCAGTTACCTATTAAGCTCTCACCACTTGTTTGCCAAAAGAAAATATAGCGTCGAGAGAGGAAGACATAAATATATCAACTGATATCCATTTCTAAATTTCCTTTTTAACTTAAATACACTTTTACTTTCTTGAAATTTCTTAGGAGTTTTTAAAAGTATTGTTGAAGGAAAGACCCTAGAGAGTTTATAATATATCACAAACATTTTTAAATTTCAATGTGATGGGCATTTTAGTTATTTAGTATTTTTTTGAGTTTAAAATGGGTGATTTGTTACCAGAGTAATTTTACAATGATGAATTAAACTTGATTTATACAGATGATGATAAAACATAATAATTGGGTTTTGTTTTTTTAAAAAAAGGCAATCTAAAATCTATTTGTGTTTAAGTGCCCAAACCAAATTTTAATAACAAGACTGAGATAAAGGAACTATGGAATATATGTGTATGTGTGTGTGTGTGTGTGTATATATATATATATATATATATATCTCAATATAAATAACTATGTGGATATATTTTTTGCTTTTTTTCTTTTTAAGGAGAGAGATATGGTGAGAATCTAAAACATCAGAAGTCTTATAATTAAACACAAAGGTTGTGATGTTGTAGGAAAATATTTCCATTGTGATAAATGTGTAAGAACTAAAGGAGAATTTTAAACTAAATGGAGTCCCTACTGTGTGGAGACAGAGGTCTGGTAAGAGATTGGAGTGCATGACATGAGAAAACCTGAGAGATACTCTTACCTGGGAAAGGAATTTTGAGTGACATGAGAAAGAAAGGAATAAATACATCAGAGAGGGAGAGTGACTTACGTTTAGCTGGTTACATGATACCTAAGTGGAATTTTTGACAAAGAAATACAGTGAAAATACTTAAATTTCCAGACCTACAGCTGGGCCAGTGTGCTTTCCAGTAGAGTGGGGTGTGCATGTCTTAAACTCTTCAACTAAGACTCATGTGATCAACAGTGCAGGAACTGAAGTGTGTCATTACGATGGCCTCTGTTACCTGGAGGAGTGCATACAGGGTTAGAAGACATAGTTCAGTGAGGACAGGACAGAAAGTTATAGGGGCTTGATGGTAAAATAGTATGGAGGACACTTGAAGGAGACATAATACCTTGCCCTGTTCTCTATGCTCATTTATGGATTTGATAGTTACCTTAACAGGGAAAGTTTCAAATACACATTCTTTTCATTATGTGTCTCTGTGTTTCCCAAAGTGTAGTAAGCCTAGTATTGGGAGTATTCAGAATGATTTTAGGTGGTATGCCATAGGCGTTTGTTCTAAAAGTTATTCATTTAAAAGTATATATATATCAGAAAAAAACATGGCTGATGATTTGACAATATCATTGCTTAAGATAAGGTCAAATCAGTCTTTAAATTTTGAAAAAAAAGTGAGTTGCTAATCAGTAAGAATGTTTAGGGAACTCAAAGATGTTGAAAAATAGTCAAGATGTTAAGTGGAAAGCTGAGATGGGAAAAACCCTGGTTCCCTATTTTTCTTCCTACAGCTTTCTATGTCTCTGATACAGTCTAGATTTATTCCTTTCATCATTCTGTACCCATCCTCTGTCCCATGACTGACCACATAATTTGTGTGACCCAGTGCAAAATAAAAATTCGGGGCTCCTTGTTCAAAAATTATAACTAACTTCCAGATGGTGACAGTAGAGCCTTAAATAAAGTGTGGGGTGCTTGTGAGCTCGAGGCCCAGTGCGGCTGCAGAGGTCACGCACCCGTGAAGCTTGTCCTACCCCTTCTCTCTGTAAAGGGTTAGGTTAAGTTGGGACCTGCCAAAGTTACATGTTAGTCTTTGTTGCAGGAAATCTGAGATGCAGAGTTAGAAAATTTGTGGAAGTGTTTGTGTATGTGTGTGTGTTTGGGTATTATTGTTTCCAATGGAAAATCAGAGTATATCTAAGACAGTTCCAGAAAAGTCAAACATCAGAACTTTCTCTGTTGTTACGTATGTGGCAGAACATGTAGTCATGTGAGTTACAGAAACCAGGGTCCCAGTGGTCTCCTTTGGAAGATATTAGGGCCTCATATTGGTCTCTCCTATGAGATCTCCTACTTTATATAGATAACCAAGTATCCCAAGTTACTTTTCTAGGTTAACCTAGGACTCCCAGGAGGTCATCACTTCTGGGAAGAACGACATTTCCGCCTCCAGCGCATAAAATGGGAGATGATATATCAATTGCTTTTCTCTCCAGGTTCATCTTAAGTCTCATCAGGCCTGCAAAAATTGGAATGTTTCTCTCTCTCTCTCTCCCGCCCTCTCCCGCTCTCCCCAGCCTCATGTTTTTGCCATCATCCAACTTATATTCTTGCCTTCAAGTCTCAGCTTACAAGACATCTCCCCGTCATGCATTTCTGAAGCCCAGGTGTGTTGGTTCTGTTCTGGGCTTCCAGACTGCTTTGTTCTCCTTGATGCTCTCCCCTAGAAGAGCACTTCCGAAGCTTTCTGGAAGTTCCTTGCTTGCCTATCTGTCTTCCCTCTAGATCCTGAGATGGGTGAAGGCAGGACTTCATCTTGTTGACTGCTTATTCGCTATATTCTTCCAAAGATCCTGGCACATAATACACTAGACATATTGAGTGAATGAATGATTGAATGATTTAATGCATCAGTTAAAATATATGTGAGGGGTGAGAGCACTAAGAATGTCTACAAAAAGATACAAACGAACTAGCCTAAACAGTATTTTTACTGCTTATGACATAAACGTTATGGTTGCCATATGGACTTTCAGGCATGTATATAAGTATCTTCATCCTTATATATGAATTCATACTGTACTTTTCAAATAAATGATTGCTTTTAAAAATACTTTCAATATTCATTTAATGTCTAGTTTCAAAATAGATTTCATATCAAAAGCCTGTGCATACCAAACCAATAATTTTGTCGAAATTTTCACAATAAATGTGAATTTATCCTAGTGCTTAAGTAATAATTTTTAAAAATCACCAATATTTACCCTTTAAGCATTTAAACCATGTTTGTGGGCGATTATTTTCATATATTAACCTACTCTTCTACTGTATGTGAAAACAGATTTAATTTGTGTAAAATTGTCTTTTAGTGGGGACAAAGGGTAATTCATGTGATAAATCATTTCTGATTCTTAAATATGTCACAAAGAACTTCAAAAATGAAAAATTTTCAACCTTCTACTTCTAGAGTTTATTGGCTTTGATGTTAGATGCTTATGTTTTCTAAAATAATATCCATTCCCAAGTCTCTTAATTCTGTAAACTCTGGACTTAGATTCAGTTATGAACCATAGATCAACAAATCTGTAATCTAAAACGTCTGTCTCCTTATGTATATAAAATTTACACATTGTGTATGATTATATTTGGGAGTTTATGTGGAAAACAAATTTTCAATTGTCATATAGAAGTGTTCCATCATTAAGAAATTTTGCAGTAATACGTATAAGGGCTTAAGACATCTGAGCTATATGCAAATGAAGTAGAAAAATTAAGCTTTGTAGAAAGAAGTTTCTGCCTGTGAGGTATGTTGTCAGAAGGTTTTGGACAATCTGACAAGGGGATGAACAATTTGGATCTTTGGGTGGAAAAAATGTACAAAAATAGCTGAGAGTTATTACAAATGTGCCCTGCTTTTCTCTGTTGGGAGTAATGGACTGGAGTTGCTATAATAAGAAGAGTGAGTTCTGTTCTTTTTTTGTTTTAATTTTTATTGGAGTCTGGTTGCTTTACAATGTTGTATTAGCCTCCACTGCACAACAAAATGAATCAGCCGTACACATACAGATATCCCCTCTCTTCTGGATTTCCCTCCCATTTAGGTCACCACAGTGCATTAGGTAGAGTTCCTTGTGCTATTCACTATGTTCCCATCAGTTGTGTATTTTATACATAGTATCAATAATATATATGTGTCAATCCCAGTCTCCCAATTTCTCCCACCCCACCCCTTTCCCCCTTGGTATGCATACATTTGTTCTCTATGTCTGTTTCTCTATTTTTGCTTTGCGAATAAGATCATCTATACCATTTTTCTAGATGCCACATATATGCATTATTTTATGATATTTGCTTTTCTCTTCTGATTTACTTCACTCTGTATGACACTCAGTCCATCCACCTCTCTACAAATGACCCAATTTCATTGCCTTTTATGGCTGAGTGATATTCCATTGAATATACGTACCACATCTTCTTTATCCATTCCTCTGTCAATGGACATACAGGTTGCTTCCATGTCCTGGGTATTGTAAATAGTGCTGCTATGAACATTGGGGTGCGTGTTTTTTTTGATTTATAGTTTTCTCTGGGTATATGCCCAGTAGTGGGACTGCTGGGTTGTATGGTAGTTATATTTTTAGTTTTTTAAGGAACCTCCATACTGTTCTCCATACTGAATGTATCAATTTACATTCCCACCAACAATACAGGAGGGTTCCCTTTTCTCCACACCCTCTCCAGCATTTATTGTTTGTAAATTTTTTGATGATGGCCATTGTGACCGGTGTGAGGTGATATCTTATTGTAGTTTTGATTTGCATTTCTCTAATTAATAGTGATGTTGAGCATCTTTTCACGTGTTTGGCCATCTGTATGTCTTCTTTGGAGAAATGTCTATTTAGGTCTTCTGCCCGAGTTCTGTTCTTAACTGGGGATTAATAGGGACTCATAGAAGATGATGTCTGACTTCCTTTTGATCTGTACAATTCATTTCTCACATCTTTTCTACATAACTAGTCAAACCTTGCTAGAGAAAATACAAATACCATAAGTATATTTTCTTTGCCATTTTCTCTCTAATGTTGCTGGACACAAACTGTGTTTTCTGAAAGGCTGTTCTTTATATAACAAGGTCAAATATAGGGACATTTCGACTTTCAGCAAAGAGGAGCATAGTGTTACAAATCTAGTGCCTTGATATCACAAAACCTCTTTCACATGCTGAGAGCATTGTGACCAAACTGTGAGACCTTCATCAATAACTTACCTTCTATTTAAAAAAAAAAAAAAAATATATATATATATATATATATATATATATATTTTAAGCAGTTTCAGCTTCCAAACAAAATTGAGAGGAAAGAACAGAGATTTCCCATATGCCCCTAGTTCCCAAACATGCATAGATGCTCCACCTATCCCACTGTCAATATTGCTCACCAGAATGATACATTTTTTACCAAGCACCTACGTTAAGACATCATTATCACTCAAAGTCCATCGTTTACCCTAGGTATTACTCCCAGCGTTGTACATCCTATGGGCTTAGACAAATGTATAAAGACATGTATCCGTCACTGTAATGTCATACGGAGTATTTTCACTTCCCTAAAAATCCTCTGTGCTCTGCCTATTCATCCTTCCCCCACCTCCACCCTGGAAACCCCTGCTCTTTTTATTGTCTTCATAGTTTTGCCGTTTCCAGAATGTCATATAGTTGGAATCATACAGTATGTAGACTTTTCAGACTGGCTCTTTCCCTTTGTTATATGCCATGTTTTTTCATGGCTTAATAGCTCTTCTTTTTACTTTTATTGCTGAATAATACTTCATTGTCTGGATATACCATAGTTTATTTATCCATTCACCTACTGAAGGACATCTTGGTTGCTTCCAAGTTTTGGCAGTTATGAATAAAGCTGCTGTAAACTGTGGTATGTCCGTTTACATGTGGATATACATTTTTATTCATTTGGGTAAATACCAAGGAGAGCAATTGTTCAATTGTATGTTACCTATGTTTAGTTTTGTGAGAAACTGCTAAATTGTCTTTCCAGGTGGCTGTACCACTTTGCATTCCCACCAGCAATGTGCAAGAGGTTCTGTTGCTCCACATACTCACCAGAATTTGGTGGTGTCAGTATTGCAGACTTTGGCTAATAAGTCTGTAGTGGTATCTGACTGTGGTTTTAATGAACATTTTCCTAAGGAAATAAGATGTGAAACATCTTTTCATATGGTTACTTTCCCCCTCTATATCTTTTTCATTGAGGTGTCTTTTAAGGTTTTTGGCTCACTTTTTAATCTGGTTGTTTGTGTTCTTATTGTTGACTTTTAAGAGTTCTTTATATATTTTGAATGATCGTCCCTTCTCAGATGTGACATTTACACATATTTTCTCCCAGTCTGTGGCTTGTCTTCTAATTCTCTTGACACTGTCTTTTGCAGAGAAGTTTTTAACTTTCATGAAGTCCAGCTTATATTTCTTTCTTGGATTGTATCTTTGGTATTGTATCTAAAAAGGTGTCACAACACCCAAGGTCATCTAGGTTTTCTCCTATGTTATATTGTAGGAGTTTCATAGTTTTGCATTTTACATTTAGATCTATGATCCACTTTGTGTTGATTTTTGTGCAGGGCGTAAAGTCTGTGTTTATGTTCATTTTTTTTCCATGTGGATGTCCAGTTGTTTGAGCACCATTTGTTGAAGAGACTATCTTAGTTCTCTTGTATTGCCTTTGATCCTTTGTCAAAAATCAGTTGACTGTATTTGTGGGGGCCTATTTCTGGGCTCTCTGTTTGGTTCCTTTGATTTTTTATTATTTTACAAATACCACCAAATACAAATGTCTTCATTATCATAGCTTCATAGTAAGCCTTAAGGTTGGGTAATGTCAGATGTCAGAGTGCCAACTTTATTCTTTTCTTTCAATACAGTGTTAGTTATTCTGGGCCTTTTGCCTCTTCCTGTTAGGTTATTACGTGAAATAATCCTCGTAACTTTGTAAGGAGGTATTACTATGATTCTCAGAAAACTAGGGCTTAAACTATTACATAAGTTGCCTAAGGTCACAAAGGTAATATGTTTTGAAGTGAAAGTTCACTTGTGGGCCTTCTGACTCAAACGCATTTACATTTTTAATGCTTAATTAAAGATCAGCATTAGTATTTCAAACCTGAGGGACTGGAAAGAAGTACATTTATGTTTGTGTTTATGTATTTGCCATACTAAAAATAAAGATAAAAAAGCTATTAGAAGAAATATAATAGGAGATCAGGTCAAAGGATCAACAGTGGAGGATTGTTATATCAACAATTCCTCCCTACATTTCCATCATTTTTGAATCTTACTAGCGTTAAGAAATTAGTCCAAGGATGAATTGCTCTGAAGGGACTATACATAACTTTTCCCATCACTCCACCCCTGCTTTGCTGTTCAAGACACACATGTATATATCATATTATATATAAACAAAATAATTCTAGTATATAAACTTAGCATTCCTGGAGAAAGATGTATACTGAAAATAAGTGAGCTTGCCTAAACTTTAGATGACTGCCATGGCCAGTAAAATACTTGGTTAAACATACAATTTTGTGGAAAGTAAAGGTTAAAAGTTAAAAGTTCATATTCAGGTTTGCTGCTTAAGTGTCATGAAAGTTGCATGGTTAATATTGGGCAATACATTAGCATTGGACTGAAATCACTTTGCTCCTTTTTACTCACAGTCTCACTTGGTTTTTGTTTGTTTGTTTGTTTTTTGCGGTACGCGGGCCTCTCACTGTTGTGGCCTCTCCCGTTGCGGAGCACAGGCTCCGGAGGCGGAGGCTTAGCGGCCGTGGCTCATGGGCCCAGCCGCGCCGCGGCATGTGGCATCTTCCCAGACCTGGGCACAAACCCGTGTCTACATCGGCAGGCGGACTCTCAACCACTGCGCCACCAGGGAAGCCCCTCACTTGGTTTTTAAAAGAAAAATTTATTTAGAAACAGACTAATAATCTTCAACCACAACCTTTATCTAGTAAACTTTGGTTACCAACTGCCATATTAATATCATGGAGCCTTTAGAAATAAAGCCCATATATTTTTGATTGTATATTTGGAGTGTATCAAATAATTGCTAGTTTATTGGCTAATGGTTAAAAGTTTGGAATTTAAAGTCAAACAGACAGATATAAATTTGGATCTGAGCTATACTTTTTGTTAGCTCTGTGATTTGAGGCAAGTTAACTAACATCACTTGTCTTTAATAGGTGATTTAAAAGTTCCTATTTCACAGTCCTTTGAATTAGAATGAGATAAAACAGGTAAAGTGAATAGCTCATAATAAACCGTGTAGTAAACAGCAAAACATACTGGCTGTTTTTATTATTCACTGTCATAATAAAAAGAGTTTCAAATGAGTGTTGTCACAAAGCCAAGTATTGGGGTGCAGGTATTACAGTAAGAAACTAAAATTTTTAAAGCATAGTATACATTTATTTTAAAATTTTGAAAATAGTATATGCTATCTGAAAACCATCTAGACGTTCAGTAGCTAACTTCAAGTTTAAAAAAAATTGTCACCTAAAGTGAACTCTCGGATAGTACAGGCTGTTTAGAATCTTCTCCATCCCTATTCATTCTGTCTAATACATTAGTACAGCCTATATGTGTTGAACTAAAGACTATGGACATGCAAACTACCTCTACATTTATCAACAATACAATCAGAGTTTGCTCTCTCAGGGCCAAAACGGTCAGTCAGTGTGAAGGGTGGGACAGTGGAATATTTCATCAAACCATTGATTCCTTTTTAAGGTAACACATATGTGAGCTGAAATATTCACTTTTTTATTTGGTTGTTCCATGTTGGAAGCTGAAGAAACTTATCCTCTATTTGTCTTTTTTGGCCACACTTATTTCTGTGTGCAGCTCCAGTCAATATGCCTCTGAGACTAATTCATGCCCTCTGAAAAATGTGAATAAGAAGCATTGCCTGAGACTTAAGTTTCTAACTTAAGGGAGAGACTACAGGCAAATTTTTCTTTTTTCTTTTTTTTTCATAACGGGAAGTGGTTTGGTATGGTGAAAAATGAGACAGATTTTGGAGGAAACTAGCAATGATACTAAAGTACCTTGTACACATCTATAAAATCTTTATAAAAATTTACCTTGTGACTGAGACTCATGCCTTTTTCTGCCTCCACTTTAGGGCAAACTTAGTTCCTGGGTCTGCTGTCCAGAACTTTTGGCTTCTCTGACATCATCCCGTTCTCCTACAAGGGTCACAACAAGCAGAGGAGGAAGGTAAGAGTTGTTAACATTCCAGACGCATAACATATAATCAGCAATATATTGTGATTAACGACTAAAAAAGCCAATCAAATTGTTATGTACAATAAATCTCATATTCCAAGGTCATAGGAAGTATTTTCTTGAGCTTTTAAACACCAATTCTATACTTATATTTACAGAACATAAAATTGCAGTATTTTAAACTTACAATTACTTACACTGGGATCTTTCAGATCCTTGCTACTGGAGGTATGATCCAGAGATCAGTATCATCTGCATCATCTGGGGGTTTGTTGAAGTATAGAATCTCAGGCCCTACCCTTAACAGTTGCGTATGAATCTGCATTAACAAAACACCTAAGTATTCCAATGTACATTACAGTTTGGGAAGCACTGGTTTACATGACATGTTTCTTGTTGTTGTTGTTGTTGTTTTGACATTATGAAATAGAATAATCCTAACCTCGATAAAAAGTGATGTTATATTTTCCACTGACACTGCATCATTTATTTCTTGTCACAGATATTTATAACTGCTTTGCTGTGTTAAATCACAGAAATTGGTAATCAAATGAGATTGACTCTAAATGTAAACATTGATGAAAGTGATATTTTAAAATGTAATAAAGATTTTTAAGAGAGATAATGCTTAATTATGGGTGTTATTTAGATAGTTTTATGTTATGGGATTTACTTTCAGGAAAAGCATGATTCCTAAAATATATGAATTATAGAGATCTAGAAAGCGACCAGATATATTGATTATTACATTTGTTGATATTTGTATATAACATTGGCATTATTCAAAGACCGTCAGTTGGTTTTGAAGATTTTAAGATGTATATTATATTGACAATATTGATATTCTATTGACAGTATCATATTGCTTGATACTAATTGGCGTTAAACCCAGAAACATTCATGCACAACGGCTGATGCAGTTGGTGATATTTCATTGTGCTCTTGTTTCAAATCTGGAAGTCATCATAAGATATCTTCTTTCAGAATTAGAGTTGTATATTGTGCTAATTGGATGTTTATAGCTTTAAGGGAAAATTGGTGTTTATCAATCATTTAATTATTGTAAATTAAAATGTATATGTAATCATCTACATTGTATTAAAACTGGACAGATTTATAAGGAATTCTAGGTGAAATATTAGTGTTAGCACCATGCAAACCAGACTGATAATTGGGAAATCTGTATAATTTCTTCTACTGTATCAAATTAACTCATTCTACTAATTTCTCTAAGGCTTGCTGAAGCAAAAATTCTCTGGATAAATAAATTCAAGGGCAATTTTACCATATTTTAAAATTTTTTCATTGAGGCATAGTTGATGTACCATGTTATGGAAATTTCAGGTGTACAACATAGTGATTCACAATTTTTAAAGGTTAAACTTCATTTATAGTTGTTATAAATTATTGGCTATGTTCCCTGTGCGGTACAATATATCCTTGTTGATTATTTTCATACATAGTAGTCTGTACTGGTAACCATTAGTTTGTTCTTCATATCTGTGAGTTGGTTTCCTTTTTGTTATATTCACTGGTTCGTTTTATTTTTTAGATTCCACATATAAGTGATATCATACAATGTCTGTCTTTCTCGGTATGACTTATTTCAGTTAGTATAATACCCTCCAAGTCCATACATGTTGTTGTAAATGGCAAAATTTCCTTTTCTTTTATGGCTGAGTAGTATTTCATCGTATACGTATACCATATCTTCTTTATCTATTCATCTGTTGATGGACACTTAGGTTGCTTCCTTATCTTGGCAACTGTAAATATTGCTGCTACATGTACATTTGGGGTACATGTTTCTTTTCAAATTAGTGTTTTTGTTTTTAGATAAATGCCCAGGAGTGGAATTGCTGGGTCATACGATAGTTAGTTTTTTACATTCCCACCAAAGTGTACTAGGGTTCCCTTTTCTCCACATTCTCATCAACATTTGTTATTTGAGGTCTTTTTGATGATAGCCATTCTGACAGATGTAAGGTGATATTTTTAGTGGTTTTCATTTGCATTTCTCTGATTAACGATGTTGAGCATCTTTTCAAGTACTTATTGACCATCTGCATGTCTTCTTTGGAAAAATGTCTATTCAGCTCTTCTGCCCTTTTTTAAATCGGGGTTTTTTTTGACGTTGAGTTGTATGAGCTGTTTATATATCTTGGATATTAATCCCTTTTTGGTCATATCATTAGCAAATATTTTCTCACATTCAGTAGTTTTTTGTCACAGGTTTGCTTTGCTGTGCCAAAGCTTTTAAGTCTAATTAGGTCCCATTTGTTTATTTTTGCTTCTATTTCCTTTGCTTTTAGGGGACAGATCCAAAAAATAATACTATGATTTATGTCAAAGAGTGTCCAGCCTATGCTTTGTTCTAGGAGTTGTATGGTTTCCAGTCGTACAATTAGGTTTTTAATCCATTTTTTAGTTTGTTCTTGTTTATGGTGTAAGAAAATGTTCTAATTTCTTTATTTTACATGTAGCTGTGCAGTTTTCCAAGCAACACTTACTGAAGAGACTGTCTTTTCTCTATTGTATATTATTGCCTCTTTTGTCGTAGATTAATTGACCATAACTATGTGGATTTATTTCTGGACTTTCTGTTCTGTTCCATTGATCTACTTGTCTGTTTTTGTGCCAGTACCATACTGTTTTGATTACTGTAGCTTTGTAGTATAGTGTGAAGTCAGGAGTGTGATTGCTCCAGCTCTGTTCTTTCCCAAGATTCTTTTGCAATTCAAAGTCTTTTGTGTTTCCATACAAATTGTAAAATGATTTGTTCTACTTCTGAGAAAAATGCCCTTGGTATTTTTTTTTTCTCCTTTTTGTGGTACGTGGGCCTCTCAGTGCTGTGGCCTCTCCTGTTGTGGAGCACAGGCTCTGGACGTGCAGGCTCAGTGGCCATGGCGCACGAGCCCAGCCGCTCCGCGACATGTGGGATCCTCCCAGACCGGGTCACGAACCCGTGTCCCCTGCATCGGCAGGCGGACTCTCAACCACTGCACCATCAGGGAAGCCCGCCCTTGGCATTTGATAGGGCTTGCATTGAATCTGCATATTGCCTTGGGTGGTATGATTATTTTAACAATATTAATTTTCGCAATCCATAAAAACAGTATATCTTTCCATCTGTTTATGTTGTATCCAATTTCTTTCATTAGTGTCTTAAAATTTTCCAAGTACAGTTCTTTTACATTCTTAGGGAGATTTATTCCTAGGTTTTGTTTTGTTTGTTTATGTCATTGTAAATGGTGGTTTTCCTTAACTTCTCTTTCTGATTATTTGTTGGTGGTGGTTATTGTATAGAAATGCAACAGATTTCTGTATATTACTTTTTATATTTGCAACTTTACCAAATTCATTGATGAGTTATAGTAGTTTTGGTGGCATCTTTAAATTTTTCTATGTATAGTATCATGTCATCTACAAACAGTGACAGTTTTCCTTTTGTCCTTGCCAATTTGGATTTCTTTTACTTCTTTTTCTTGTCTGATTGCTGTGGCTAGGACTTGCAATATTATGTTGGAAAAAAAAGTGGCAAGAGTTGGCCTCCTTGTCTTGTTTCTTAGAGGAAATGCTTTCAGCTTTTTACTACTGAGTATGATGTTAGCTGTGGGTTCATCATATATGGCCTTTATTATGTTGAGGTATGTTCCCTGTGCCCACTTTCTGGACAGTTTTATCATAAATGGATGTTGAATTTTATCAAAAGCTTTTCTGCATCTGTTGAATTGATCATATGGTTCTTACTGTTGAATTTTTCAATGTGGTGTTTCATGTTGGTTGACTTGCAGATATTGGAAAATCCTTGCATCCCACATTTTCTTTTTCAAAAACAAAGAACTAATGGGTTCTTTGAACTTAAATTATTTCTTTCAACAAATATTTATTGAGCCTCTATGAGAAGAATATCATTCTGAGTACTGTGTGGGGAAAAAAGAAATCAGAAACTGTTTCAGATCACAAGCAGAATATGTACATATATCTCCGTCTTTGTGTGTGTAATCATTGAAAATAAAGGCTATTCATTTCCATCTAATTGTTATTTTTCATATGTTTCAGGCACTAGTTATGATTGTAAATAGGTAGTAGTAACAGTAGGCCTTACTCACCACTGACATTATATCAGCAAAGTTGGTAAGCATTTAAATTTCATTATCTCTTTGAACTTAATAAAAATCCTATGAATTGGACAAATGTGTTATTTCATTTTGCACCTCAAAACAAAGAGGGTCCGCGATGTCTTGTTTATATTGTTCAAGATCACAGAGATAATAAGTGTTGAATCCAGAAATAATAGCCAGTGTGCAGGATGCGTGTGTGTATGTGTGTGCGTGTGTATGTTTATCAGCACTCAGTATAAGCTTCTGATTATTGAATAACTCTAAAGAAACACCAAATAAAGAGACCTTCAAAAACAATAGGGTAGACTCATTCTGTGAATACCATTCTTAACCGAGTAGCAAACAACCACCATCAGAAAGGTGAAAGAAATCAGATTGAACATTAACGTTTCTCATCATGCACAAGGTTTCTATTTTTGCCTCTTTTGAAAGAAAAGAAAAAGATTTAGTATAGGCAACACTATTCCACTAGTATAAGTTACTGTCCTGTGACAGTATAAAAATTCTTTTTCTAAAAGGATAGAGAATAAAAAGAAAGTTTGAGTATGCATATAATGTCTGTCAGAATGCGACCAGTACCATTTTCCATCATTCCCTTCCTCTTGGTACTTTTTTCCAGAAGGTCCAGAAGTACAGGATGTTTCTGAGTCCTATTTTCTGACTTGATGGATGATTTTCCTTTAAAAAAGAAAAGTAATACCCTTTCAGGGCAAAGATGGAGACGCCTGCCTGTCAGTAGCCAATGGTGCCAGATACTCAGGTTTTTTCACTGTTCCACAGCTAAACTTTTAAAGGAGAAAATGGAAGGGACACAAACTTGTCTGCCCCCTGAGGGCCTCTAAAGTGACTAATACATACTTTGTTCACGATCACATGGGGCCTGTTAAAACAGAGGAGTGACTATTTTTATCTAGTTGGGTTAGAGTTGGACTCCCCATAGAGCCATAAAGAATGGGAATGTAGACCATCATTTTGGAGGTAGTTCCAACTGAAAGAACATTAATGTTGGAAGTTAGAACAGGAGTCTTCTTCATATCAAGGAGTTAGAAACTCCACTATGGTTTCTGCATTAAAGACCCACTGTTCTTCTTTTGTTGTTATTGTTAAGTAATACAAGGACCATACTGATTTTTTTTTATTATGGTATAATGAAGTTATACTTGTTTTGAACTTTTATATTTGTGAATAGTCTTGACATTTCATCACAGTTTAATATGTTATATATTTAGACTTAGTCATCACTCTCCACCACCTCTTTTTAACACATTTGTAATTGGGAGGAACTAGTTCATTTAAACCAAATGAATCACCCTCTGCCTGAATTAATATTTATTAACATGAGTTATATTGGTGGCTCATTTTTTTCCTCTCCTCCTCTCCCATTTTACTTGTTGTCATTAAGCCTAGCTGTATCTTATTGTAAGAAGAGAAAAGGGAAAAATAAATCTCAACCCAGGGCTAAGTGTGGAAGATAACAACAGCCAATAAACAAAGTGCTAATATTTTTCCTGATGGAATAATGGACACCTTGTGTAAACACATTCTTTATAAATTAACAGGTTTATTTTGTTTCTGAGTGCTAATGAAATGGTCAGAACTGTACTGCATTTAATAAAGTTAAACACTTGGAAATAGCCATGCCCATTCTCAAGTCCCATCATGGGAATGATAAACCTAAAGGCCAGTTAGGTGTTTATGGTTTAATTTAATGAACATGCATTATGAACTCATGTACCATCCAGTGGTGTGCTAGAGACAGCTTGTGCATTATTCGTATCTTTATCCAACTCCATATTCAGTGATATCACAATGTTGACTGGAAATGGGTTACAGTAGGAGTATTTATACCATTGGAATCAGTAAATGCTATAAATTAGAGCTCTCCTGTTTTTTCCCATCCAAAGAGAAGTTATTAAGCATTTTCTAGTATACCACTGCATCTGAGTATGCAATTCTTTTTGACCTATTGGCATCTATACTTGCTTGTTGCTTTACAAATGCCTGGCATTATCCACAGGCTAACCACACATCAATCTGGATAACCTGCAAATTAATTGGAAAATGTCCAGCCCAAAGCTCATGTGTTGTATTTCCTTGTTACTTTTGTCACAAATTCGGACCTCACTCAGTATTTACTGAGTGAATAAATCACCATATGTGATAAAAAATAAAAGCCTTACCTATCTGAATATAAAGTTATTTTTATAAGTAAGTGCATTTAATGTAGACTAGCTCTTGTTGGAAATCAGTGTATACTGATTTACAATTATTGAGGGAAAGTTTCGCATGATAAAAGAGAAAAAATATTAAAGAAATAGGACTGGACTCAAAATCCAGCTAAGCTACTTGCTAAATAGACCTCTTATTCAAGTTGTGTATTCTTCAGTTTCTCATCTGCAAATAGAATAATATCAACTGTGGGCTTATTGTAAAGATTCGAGCAATATAAAGTATTTGGCACATAATATGCTTAAAAGTGGTAATAGATATTGCTAATATAATAAGGTCAATAAGTATTATTCTTGCTATTATTGTTATTTTAGACATCATCACCTGAGGATAAGTGACTTTTCTAAGTAGTATGTGAGTTATGGAGTCACTGGTAATTCCTTTAACTGCACTGGAAATAAATCTCTTTGAGTTGAATCTTTCATGAAGACTGAGAGTTGATCAAGATCTGGTCTATGCATTTTCTTTACCAGATAGTAAAATTCACTTTCAATTGTCCAGCTAAAATTTGCAGTGAAATTTACCTAAATAAGAGACTTAAGTTAATAGTAAATTTCTAAGATCAAAAAGAAGCAAATCCCCAAACATCTGGTAACTGGGACATAGACATCTCCTTTAGGGAAATAGGGGAGTGAGTGATTATGCAACAATTTTGTTCTAACTCAGTGGTTTTCAAACATAATGTGCAGAACAGTCACCAGAGAAGCTTGTGGAAGAAATGCAGATTATTGACACCCCTTTTACTAACTCCCTACTCAGGGAGGAAAAGTAGAGAGGGAAGAAGAGGAGGAGGAGAGAGAGGGAGGAAAGAAGGATGAATGGGTAAGAGAGAAGGGAAAGGAGACAGGGAGAGGGAAGAAATGAGGGAGGAGGGGGTAGAGAGAAGAATATTTTTGGAAAAGATTCATATTTACTTCTTAATGTCTTCTGATATTCTGAAGTCTCAACACTGGGCTTTGTATTTTCACTTTTTCAGAGTTTTGACATTTGGAAAAAAGATTGGGTATTTATATTGATGTCATTTAGGTAGATTTGTATTTTAGGGTAAGTCATCTTACTGGAAATGGTGTCACAAGTCAGAATGATATGAAGTCAAAAGTGATTTTCTCAATGGAACAATGGTACAGTCCAGAGCAGCATCCCACACACATCATGAAATGAGAACAACAGTCCTCTTTTTCTTCAGCTGCAGGTGATAGACATATACAACATAAAGCTTTCTCAAGGGATGCAAATTTACCTGGCTGTGCTTCAGAGTCACCAAAGAAATAAAATTGCACTTGATATGATACTGCATCTCAGTGTACTCTGTAGAGTTATTATTCTCTTCATAATTCATGTCCTATTAATGCAATAAGGCATAAATAAAGGAAAGCCATTGGTATCCTGAAAGTTTGAAGGATTCCACTCCTTGAAGAAATTTGTTCCAAGCATTTTTTTTTTCTTTTGGTAAATATGGGATGATTAGAATTCTCTAATAATCATTTTGAATTGTGGATATATTTCTTGATCTTTTTTCATGGTATAAATGTTAATGGGCCAGATTACCAGCACCAAAGTTCAATTTGTTGGTCTTCTTTGCTTTCTTAAAAATAATGTTATCAATATTAATAATCGACATTCATAATGTCTCAACATTAGCAATTGCATACCATCTTCATTGGATGGGTACATAGCTGCCTTTAAAGTGTACACATTGACATGTATTTACATATTTCTCCCCGAATTTTTAGTACTCTTTTTTTTAACAGACTTTTCATGAGATTTAAAATTTAAGTTTGCACGCTGGTCAGATTTCAATGCACTTTGGGCTGACTTTTGTCTCAACTCCACAGAATTAGAAATTCTCCTTTCTTAAAAGGACTGCATTTAAAAATAATATACTCACAGATCCCAAATTGCATTATTGCACCACCATTCAATGTATTAAAATTTCAATGTACAGTATGACTATAGATTAATATAATTGATATTATAGAACCAAACACATCAGAATCATATCAGCTGGGATCCAGCCAGGATATAGAAACTATTCTAAGAATTTTAAGCAGTTAATTCAGTATAGGGATTTGATGACGCAAGCAACATGAGAGCTTACAAAATCAAAAAGAGAATGGGAATGCAACACAGTTTAGTAATAGCCAACTACCAGCTACCATGCCTGAACCCTGAGAGAGAAGAAAAGGATTGTTCCAAATCCCAGGGAGACGTCCAGCAGATAGCCAGGTGAGAGCTTCAACTACCCAGAAGTACAGACATTCCCCCACAGACATGCCAATGCAGAGCAAGAGAGGAAGAAAGACCCTAATTTCTACCTTGCTAGGTAATGTACTTTGCAGAAGATGTAGAATGCCTCTGAGAATTAAATAGATAAGGAACAGCTCAGATAAATATCTTCATGTATATTGTTCTTTGTAAAGTTGTCTTCATGAAAGACTCCAAGATCACTCATGATGATGCCATTGCACAGTATATTTTTTACATTTCCATTTGTAGAGTTTTTACTACTCTCAGAAGGAAATCTGTCTTTCCCAGAGCCTGTGAATAGCATAACTTCAGTTATGTCCTGGCTTACTGTTATAATTACTGCACATGACAACATGCCTGTAATTTGCCTATGCTGCAAAATGTGAATCACCAGATGTTGACTGCGACGAAATGAGATCTATCTGTTCTAGCAAGTTTTACGAGCTTTCCCATTAGGGAAGTGAAGGATGATACAGTTTTGACTGTATATATTATCACAAAGCTCAAATTTTGTGATAACCAAGTAGAACTTCTGAACACTCTTATTGCTTTTAAACTATTACCCTTTAACTGGGCTGTATATCAGGACTTTAAGACCAGTTAATGGTAACATAGAGTTAAGATTTACTGAGTACCTACTATGAGCTGGGCACTATGTAGGAACTATGCAAACATTACCTTATGGTGTTATGAGGTAGATATTCTGTTTAATGTGATCTAATATCCATTCTCTCTCCCTTACAAATCTATAGCATGAATATTTGAACTCACCTGGGGCTTTCTTTTAGGTGACCTAAACCTGTCTCATTTTCCCACTTATTTTCAGTTCATTTGTGTATTTTTGTGAGCAACTTTTAAAATCTGAGGGAACGCGACAAGCTTTAGATAAATATCTCTCCACTTGAAATAGCTTTGTCGATTATACATTAGACTGTGAACTTTCTTAGAATGCAGGCTTTCTTATTGACCACTGTTCGCTTGATACCAGTGTCAGACACAGAACGACTCTGGAATATTTGTGTATGTGTGTGTTTGTTTAATTAAGCTTATTTGAATCTCAAATAAGCTTATTTGAAGCCCAATATTTTGAATATTTGAAGCCCAATCATATACCACACAGACCAATTTTTGAATATTTGAAGCCCAATCATATACCACACAGACCATATACCACACAGTAACCAATTTTTTTCTGTTTCTTGATCCTTGTAAGTATGCATGCCTGTTTTTTTTAAAAAATGTATTTTTCCAACTTTTTCCTGGGTCCTCTCTTAAGAATGAGATTTGATTGACTTTGGTATTATATTTTTTCATTTCACTGTAGCACCTTTAGTTTGAAAAGACTCTTCCTAATTACTAAGAAGTATTAACAAGGATTTTTTTTATTTTTTGCATTTTTTTGTTTTTCAGTAACTTTTCTGTAGTTCTGTTGCATTCTTCAGTCTATAACACAATGAATACAAGTTGTAGGATAAAACAGTCTTCTGAATATCACTGGGATGTTTCATACTACAGAAGTCTGACAGTTCTCACAGCTTCACTCATATTTTTTAATAATGCAGGTCTCTAATTTCAGAGTAACCTTTCTTTGTCTTAGAACAGTAAGGTTGTGAGTAACATTAGCATGGCTGCTCAACAATTCTTGTCAGTGGAAAAGATGCTTGTGTGTTGCTAGTAACGCTATGAATCCCTCATTGGGGATTTATGCAGATGACAGAGTGGATTCTTGCCTGAGTCTTAATGGTTATTTTACATAACTTGGCTTGGGACCATGCTAAGGAACAAACAACTTCTAAGAGCTATCTATTTTGCTTTAATAATTTTGTGTTTTTGAAATCACATGGAGAAGCAGGCAGCTCTGCAACCTATGGAACAATGACATAGCATGCATAAAGCTGAGCTGATACCTTGAGGTAATTCTCGTTTGTGAACTAAAAACATATTCAGTAGTCAGCTACAGCTAATGTGTCTCCGTGATAATATATTCTTGTCTTGAACACAGCAATTTATTTCTGCTAACATATTCCTTTCAGCACTTACATCCCTATCTCCCACTCAATTATATATGCATGAGTTCGTGTTTTCACATGGCGTGTTTTATTCACACCTTCTACACTTGCAACACTTAATCCAACAGTGTATTATTTACCTCTGCCAAGCATTGTGTTCAGACAGGTACAAGCTTATCCAAGAACTTCCCAAACACCACATAATCACAAGTCAACAAGTCCACTGGTTTTGTATACATTTGGCAAAATTACTATTTAGTTCAATGGGAGGCAATGTCAATAAAGCAGGTTTTTAAAAATTTAAATGAATGTGTGATTGACTTGTCCATCGAGATTGGTCAAAATGCCACTCAATGGAAAGAGATTTGGGGAGACAAATATACTAAGATAGTCCATTTGGAAGAGCATTTTCCACTTGGCAGGTTAAGCTTCTCTTTGCAGATACTGAGAGAAAGGGTATAGTCTGGTATGTCCATATGATTGAGGTCTTGTTTTTAAACTTAGTAACGTTTGACTATTTAAAAACTTGCAGCTGGATATCGACCAGAATGACATCTTGATAGGAGGAGAGGTTCTGCCACTCCCTCCTGCATGCTTACCATATTAGTTTTTTCACTGGCAGGCAACCTGGTACCCTACAGCTTTAAAGTGGAATGTCTTAGTGGCTACTTTGAAACCTGACACTGACTTGCTTTTCCTTGAAGTAGGAAATAGCCTCAGAGATGATTACCAATATTAACGAGTTCAAGCTCTACTACTCACCATGTGTCAGGCTAGTAAATCAAGAGACAAGGTGTTGGGGTAAGAAATAGTGACTTTATTTGCAAAGCCAACAGACCAAGAAGATGGTGGACTAGTTTCCCAAAGAACCATCTTACCCAAGTTAGAATTCAGGCTTTTTTTTTTTTTTTTTTTTTGCTGTATGCGGGCCTCTCACTGTTGTGGCCTCTCCCGTTGTGGAGCACAAGCTCCGTAAGCGCAGGCTCAGCGGCCATGGCTCACGGGCCCAGCCGCTCCACGGCATGTGGGATCTTCCCGGAACGGGGCACGAGCCCGTGTCCCCTGCATAGGCAGGCGGACTCTCAACCACTGCGCCACCAGGGAAGCCCCAGGCTTTTTTTATACTAAAAGGGGAGGGGACGCGGCTGGTTGTCACAAACTTCTTGATTAAGGAATCCTTTGTTCTTGCAGCTGTCAGGTAGATCTGGTCACAAAGTTCCTATAAACCTCCAACAAGACAATTTTTATTTTCTGTTCTGCAACTTTTTATAAAGGTCAGAGCCTTGAGAATGGGGTATCATGTATATTTCAGGCTATAGGCAACGTTCTTTTACAAAGGTGCAGACTCAGCATGACTAAGCACAGGCAACAGAGCACAAGGGTTAGAGCTATAGGAATAGATCCAGTGTGGAGTCACGTTTCTTTGTTTCACCATCTCTTCCTGTCTTGGCACAAAGCACTATTATGGCAACTCATGGTGGTTCTTACTAGTGTTTAGAGCTTACATTTTTTTAACCTCATCAAAGCAGAGTTTCTAGAATAAATTTTGGTGATATTTTATCACCAAAATTGAATGGAGGAGGAAAATAACTTACCTGTGTAATTCAGTAATATTCTTCTTCTTTCTAATGGGGGATTAAATCTTTTGTAACCTCCTTAAACTTTTGTTACCTTTCTAATTTAAAGTGACAAGTTAAATGCTAATGCAATTGATAGGGGTGAGCAACTGGTCAATGACCAGCCTGATCAGACTACATAATGTAGCTGAAATTGCTAAAATAATGCAGGCCCATTGTAATTTTGACAGAAAACAGTTTTCTGCAGGGCTTTATCTCTCCCTAGGTGATATTAAAAGCCAAGAATATTGTAAGGACTACATTTCTTTCAAGGAAAGTTGGGAGACATCAGCAACCTTAACTTCAAGTTAAAAATATGTACATCAATTTCTGAGTATCTTGAGATTTGTGTCTATTTTGAATGGGAAATTTGATGGTAAATTATGTTAAAAATAACACAGCCCAAACTGGGGTGGCTTATGCTAGGTTCCATGTCACCAGAATGAAACTTAACTACAGTTTCAGCTCTACCGAAAATGAAATCTTAAACCAGTCATTCACCAATTGCCTGATCAACACTAGCTGGGTAATCTTCCTGATAGACAGCTGCCATCCCCTAAAGGAAAGTAAACTTGGAATCACTACCCAGCTTTTCTGTCTCCTATAAGTTCTTTGTTCCTGCTCCCTTCTGCCTGTAAAAATCTTTCATTTTGTACATCTTGTGGGAGTTCCTTTCTATCTGCAGGATTGGATGCTGCCTCATTCAAATAGATTTTGCTTAAATAAACCCTTAAAGATTTTAATATACCTCAGTTTATGTTTTAACAAATATAATACTGCAGTTTAAAGATCCTTGCCCACTTTGCAGCCACAATCAAATTATAAGTTGTAATAGGTAAGAACCTGCTTTTTCCACTTAGCTCTAGGTCCTTTAAGGCAAAATGAATTAGACATTTTTAGCAGTTATTTGGTGATGTAGGGGTAGGCAATGGGAGTGGGGAAAGATTGCGTGCAAATTCAAATACATTTATTTCAGTAACTTTGGTACGACCAGGATGTCTGTAAATGGCTAGCGTGATGAACGTACATCTGTTAGTATTTGCTTTCTAAAAGCTCATATTTTTTTTTAGTATATCCTTTTTATATCTATTTGGTGATCCTTGTTTTTTTGCAATATTGAACTAGATTACTGTTAGCCCATATTGCGCTTTTGTACAGAAAGGAAAAAGGCACCACTTCCGGAATATTCAGGGCTACACCGGGGCTCATGGCAGAACTGGCTACATAATTTGTGGGGAGCAGTGCAAAATGGAAACGTGGGGTCTTTTGTTTAAAAATTACTAATAATTTGAAGACAATGACAGTGGAGCAGTAAACCAAGAGCAGAACCCTTCTAAGTTTGGGCCTGTTCAACTGTATAGGCTACCTGCCATGAAGCTGGCCCTGGCTTGTGGTTTTGTCAGAGGAGCACAGGCTGTATTTTGAATCACATTTGCCCTTTGATGGCCAGATACCATCATTCAGGAAGAATGTAGGGCCTTGTTAACTAGGCTGTGATGAATTCTGGCATCAACAGGAATTATATAAATTAAGGGCATTTTAAGATGGTATTAATGACAATTCAGACTTTTGGCTAGAATATTTTTCTAGGTAATGCAAGATGTAGGTTGGTAAGTGGTGAATGGGACACTGAATAACTTCTCTTGCTCATTCAGTTAAGCACCTAATCAAAATTATGTATTGTTCATTTATTTGTGATCATTTTCATTGCTTAGTCATTGTGGTAGGGGACAGTGTACTTTAGTACATTAGACCTGAGAAAGTCAGATCTGAGCGTGAATTCAGACTACATCAGTTCTTAGTTGAGAACATTTAGCCAAGTTACTTAGATCATTAAGTTCCTCCTCTGCAAAATGGGGGAAATATCCACAACCTAGAATAAGTCATGTACACCTCTATAATAGGCATTCACTAAATAATATCTTGGATCATGTTAAAATAAAATCAGGTTATTTCTCTTAATGGTAAAGAATCTGTATTAATATCTATGAGCTTTGGTTAAGAATGTCTTAAGTTACTACCAATGATACCTTGCAAATCTGAAATACAATCTCCAAGGAAATTGAATTAAGACCCTTTTTAAGGAGAGAAAGGGTTATGAAATCAAACAGTGAAATAATATCAAACCTAAAAATGGCATAAAGATTTTCTTTAACACTATAATGGAAGCCTAAGTGTGAATTTTAATCGTTTCCTGTGTGTGTGTATTTTATAGGAGGAATTTTTTCTTGTTAAAATTGTACTTTTATTTAGAAAATCAATTATTTAAATATAAGTCACTAAGGAAATTAAGAGATTGACGGTGAATGAACAATACAAATGTAAATAACTAGTACTCTATGGAGAGAAAGCAAAGAATTTAATCTGGGAAACTTTTGAGTGTTAGCCAGTTAAAATATTAGCATTGTGCAAAATGATTTCCATAGCAATGGGAATTTGGAAGTCTCAAAACAATTTAATTTTAACATTTCATCTCATTTCCTAATACATTTCATCTTGATGAGAGGCCAAAAATTCTTGTGATATGAAGATATAAATATCAATGGATAAATTTTTGTCAGAACACATTTTAGAAAACATAATATGTTGGATAAAGTGCAGGATTTATATCCAAACAGACCTTGTTGACGTTCCAGCTGCCAACATTAAATAATATTTCTGTAACTTGGCAAGTCATTTAACGTTTGTGACCTTAGATTCTTTATTTTTTAAACTAGGGCAATAACACCCATTTTACAAGAATTAAGATGGAGTGTGATATATGTAAGTGGCCTTCCAACATGGTTCTTGCTTAATAAGTGATTATTATTGATGGTTATTAACATTAATTATTTTAAAATATATCTTATTTTTATATTTTCATCGTATTTTCCCAAGTAGATTATTAGCTCTTTGTGTGTAGGCGCCATAGTAAAACTCTTTTGCATACTCCAAAACCAACAACAGAACTTTGACCAGTTAACAACTTAGTAAAGAACTGCTGGAAAAAGACATGATTCTATTCAACAATTGAGCATTCTCTCTTAGGTCAGGGATTGGAAATTCAAATGCCTAAAAAACAGGACAAAAGATGCCATGGAAAGTTTTCTTATGAAATATTATGCTGTGCTCTTTTGATCCAGACACACATTATTTGCATGTGAAGCTCAGACATATATTTTCCATTTCACCAAGGTACATTCTCCTCTATTTTTGTAAATTCAGAGACTTTTCAGGTTTTGACGTTCCCACATTCAAGAGTCATAGACTAAAAGGTATTTTAGCTCTTAATTCTAAGATTAAACAAGTGCATAAGTATAATGATAAATGATTAGATTGTCTATCCCAATGTCAGGCGGCAACGTGATACAGCAGTGACTATTACAAATGGGAAGGCTTATGCCCCATCCAAAAGGACAGCTACACTTCATCCTTAGCCAATTAGTAGTAGTGAGATGTGACCCAGTATTGCTAGATGGCTTTATTTTTTCAAGAAAATATGAAAATTCCACTTCTTGTGAAATTTTAAAAATTGGAAGCTACTTTGTTGTATTTTGATATGACTACTAGCACTATGTGGACAAAGCTGAACATTTCTTGGACTGATTGCAAGTAGTCCCTGATTTAAGTAGTAGCAGATCTTTGTTAGCCAAATCTATAATCAAACCTCCTGAAGACATGACTCCATAGCCAGTTGGTTGGACTGGTGGCCCAGCAACCATTTCTACCTATAGGATGGGGTAGCAGTGAAGAAAATAATATACACATTCTTATTTCTAGATAGAGACCCTAGCATAAATAAATGTCATTCCCAACTGTATTCATACAAATAGCTTATGATTATTGGATAGCTGAAAAAGGCTAGAGACCTATTAACTACTCATTGACTGTTCCATTGCTAATCCGTCTTTTCATTACAAGCTCCTCTATATGCTACCCCCACTTTCCAAATTAGAAACAGGCGAAAAAAATGGAAGAAGAGTCAGAATATAGCACAAGTTAAATTCTGATAATAGTTTTGACATGTTACCCTAATTAGCCTGAATATATCTGGATTTCTATGACTACTGCTGACTGGTTGAAATTAGTCAAAATAGTAGTGATTAATGCATCCTTTATGCCGTTCCTAATCACAAGGAATAAAGAATCCCTGCTTCACTCCTGAAAAATGAAGATGTCTTGTAAAGTTAAATGATGAGGTAAGGAAAACAGGAATGGGCCTCAGCAGCCAAGGAGTTGGGTTTTATAGAGGAGCACACTGCTCTTCTTGTGGTTCACAAAGAAAGGCCTGTCAGTACTTCCGGTGAGTTAGCACCTCTTTTAGCATTTGCCCCTGAAAACAGGCATTCAGGTCTCCTCATTAGAATTCTGCTCACCCTGCTACCCTCTCTGCTTTACTCTCAACATGTTTATATGCCATTATTGAATTTTTCTATTCTGCTTTCTGTCTCATAATTACCACTGCACTATTGACTTCCAGTGCCTGGTGACTTCCACTTGTCTCATGGATTTAGCTGCATGCCCCTCAGCTCAAGGTTCTACAGAGAGGAAGTTCTTACTGGATCTGTTAATCACCATCCAGTTGATATGGTGTTCTTCTTGGTAGAGTTTTCAAGTCAGTCATGGCTTATCGTGCATCCCACCACTGTATGGACAGATGCCTTAAGAGCAGGTCCCCATTTTGGTCCAATCAGCTGTGGCCAAGGCCGGTGGGGTCACATGGTCTGAAGTGCACATACTCATTCAAAGGAATTCCTTCCAGGAGGAATGAGATCATGACAGAGCCTCTGAGGCTCCTCAGAAGGAAATACTCTAGCTTGTAGTATCTTGGGTGGCTGGGACAAATACTAAAGTTTCCCCTACACCCTCAGCTTTAACTATAGGTTGCCAAAATTTTTCAGTGATTCAAACACACCTTCAACTCAGTAACACAACATATTATCCAATGTTTAGTTCAGTAGTCCTATGGCTTCTGAATTCAGAGGCGTCCACAAAGTCTATTCTGCCCTGAAGTTATTGAGACTTTTTGATGCTAAAATACTATTAAGAGTTTGTAAAGTTTTAAAATAGAATTGTAAATTTTCATATTTCCTTCCACAAAGCTCAAATGCATGAAAGCTCACTGATGTCATGAGTGAGACTGCTTATGCCCATAATTCTGAAAAGTTACTAAAATATCAAATAAGTGATTGGGAGAGATTTATTTAAAGTTTCTAGTAGGTAACTAAAGTATCTGTCTTGAATGCTTGATTTCTAATTAGCTATGAAGTTCTAGAACTAGGGAATTAATTCTGCACAGATTGAGACAGCATCCTTTGACATAGACACTGGAACTTCAGGATAAATAATTTCTTTCAAGTATTCATTTCTCCATTTTGGTCAACATCTATATCTACAATTTCTTATTCCTTTCGATGTGATGTAGAGTTCAGTGTTTTGAAAAAACTACTTTTAATTCTGAACCTTTGTATTTGTGAAGCCCATCTTATTTCCTGTTCAAATCCAAAATCCTCTATTGATAATGAGGTCCATTTCCTCCTTTAGAAGGATGCTCAATTGCTTCTCATACATTTAGGCCATGTGCACACACATGCACACACACACGCACACAATATGAGAGGTGGAAAACTGAAATGTTCTAATTACAAATGATTAAACATTCCCTGAAATAATTTGTTTTCCACTGAAGTCTTACTTTAGTAAGTTTCCAAATTGAAACTCTTGTCTATGGTGCTTGGAAAACTTAGCAAAATGTTAAAATTTGAAAAAAAAAAAATGAATAAAAGAACCATCACTAGGTTATTTCTGTAGCATATATTGACATAAACCAGTATTAATAAAAAGACTACTGTTTTTTCATATCCTTTTCTTCTGTTTTACTTTGATCTTCAGTCAACTTTGATACAGAGCATAATAAAAATGATCACTTTTGTGTAAAACCCAGAACTCAAGGAGAAAATTTTATTTTGATTTTTCCTTTTTAAAAACTGTTGTAATGAACATGTACCGGAAATCTAACCTCTTAACAAATTTTTAAATGTACAGTAATGTATTGTTAACTTTAAGGCTATTGTTATACAGCAATAATGTTGTTGTACCAGTTTTTCTTCTCGTATCACTAGCAACTTTATACCCATTGAACAGAAAATTCTCATTTCTCCCTCCTCTCAGCTCTGGGCAACCACCATTTTACTTTATGCTTTGATGACTTTGACTGCTTTAGATAGCTTATATGAGTGGAATCATGCAGTATTTATCCTACTGTGCCTGGCTCACTTTTTAGCATAATGTCTTCAAGCTTCATCCATGATGTACTATATAACTGGAGTAACATATTTTCATGAGTGAATAATATTCCACTGTAAATGTGTGTAAATCACACTTTTTTTATTGGAGTATAATTGCTTTACGTTGTTGTGTTAGTTTCTGCTGTACAATGAAGTGAATCAGCTATACGTATACATATATCCCCTCCCTCTTGGTCCTCCCTCCCTAGATCACACTTTTAATCCATTCATCCATTGTAGGACATTTAGTTTGTGTCAACTTCTTGGTTACTGTGAACAATGTTGCAATGAAAATGGGAGTACAGACATCTCTTGGAGAACCTGGTTATTTTTTTGGATAAATACCCAGAGATGGGATTGCTATATCATATGGTAGTTCTATTTTTAATTTTTTGAGGAACCTTTATACTCCATAGTGCTCCATAGTGCCTACACCATTTTACATTCCAGAGAACATTGCACAAGTATTCCAACATCTCCACATCAACACCAATACTTATTATTTTATTTTTATAATGGCCATCTTAAAGGGTGTGATATGATATTGCATTGTGGTTTTGATATGCATTTCCCTGGTAATTAGTGATCATCTTTTCATATAACTGTTGGCCATTTGGATGGCTTCTTTGGAAAAACGTCTAAGTTTTTTGCCCATTTTTTAATTGGCTTATATTTTTTGTTACTGAGCTGTAGGAGTTTCTTATATATTTGAATATTAACTCCTTATTAGATGTATGACTTGCAAATATTTTGTCCTATTCTGTAGGTTATCTTTTCCCTCCATTGATTGTTTTCTTTGCTATAAAGAAACTTTTAGTTTGATGCAGTCCCACTTGTCTATTTTTGCTTTTGTTGTGATTTTGATCTCATATAAAATAAATCACTGCCAAGATCAGTGTCATAAAGCTTTTCTCCTATGCCTTCTTAAGGCATTTTTATAGTTGTCAAGTCTTATAGTGAAGTCTTTAATCCATTTTGACTTGATTTTTCTGTGGGGTGTAAGTTAAAGACCCAACTTTATTCTTTTGTATGTGGATATCCAGTTTCCAAACACTCTCTGTTGACAAGGCTATTTTTTCCTATTGTGTATTCTTGGCGCCATTGTCAAAGGTCATTTGATTGTATATGCATAGGGCTATTTGGGGACTCTCTCTTCTCTTCTATTTGTCTAAATATCTGCCTTTATATCAGTACCACATTGTTTTGATTACTCTAGCTTTGTAATATGTTTTGAAATAAAGAAGTGTGAGACTTCCAACTTTGTCTTCTTTCTCAAGACTGTTCTTTCTATTTGTTTTTTTTCTGTAGTTCCATATGAATTTTAGGATGAGTTTTACTATTTCTGTAAAAGGTACCACTAAGAGTTTGATAGGAATTGCATTGAATCTGTAAATTGCTTTTGAAGGTATGGACCTTTTAACAATATGAACTTTTCCAATCCATGAACATGGAATATCTTTCCATGATTTGTATCTTTCATTTTTTTCAACAATGTTTTATAGTTTTCAGTGTACAAGTCTTTTGCTTCCTTGGTTAAGTTTTCCTGAAGTATCTTATTTATAAGATATTATAAATATCTTATAAAAGCTATTGTAAATGGAATTGTTTTCTCACTTTCCTTTTCAGATTATTGTTAGTGTACAGAAATGCAAATGATTTTTGTATGTTAATTTTGTATGATGCAACTTTTCTGAATTCATTTATTTTAACAATTTTCTGGGGATTTTGTTTGTGGAATCTTCAGAGTTTTCTACACATAGGATCAATTCACCTAGAAATGGAGATGATTTTACTTCTTCCTTTCTGATTTGGGTGCCTTTTGTCTCTTTTTCTTGCCTAATTGCTCTGGCTAGAGTATCTAGTACTATGTTGAATGGAAATGGTGAGAGTCAGGTTTGTTGCACTGTTCTTGATTTTAAAAGAAAAGCTTTCAGGTTTTCATTGTTGAGTATAATGTTAGGTTTGTTTTTTTTATGTATGACCTTAATTATTTTGAGGTACTTCTCTTCCTACTTTTGTTTTTTTTAATCATAAAGGGGCATTGAATATTGTCAAATGTTTTATATGCATCTATTGATAAGATCATATAGTTTTATTCTTTTATTCTGTCAACCTGGTGTAATACATTGGTTAATAATAATATGTTGAACCATCCTTGCATTCCAGAGATAAATCCAAGTTGATCATGTTTTATAATCCTTTACTGTGCTGTTGAATTGAGTTTACTGCATCAATGTTCATAAGGAATATTGGTGTGCAGTTTTATTTTCTTATAGTATGTTTGTTTGGCTCTGGTATCAAGGTAAAGTTGGCCTCATAAAATCAGTTTTGGAGTGTTCCCTCCTCTTCAACATTTTGGAAGCATTTAAGAAGATTGACATTAATTCTCCTTTGAATGTTTGATGGACTTCACCAATGAACCCATCTGGTCCTGGCTTTTCTTTGTTGAGAGATTGTTAATCAATGATTCAATCTTCTTACTAGATCTGTTCAGTTTTCTCTTCTTCATGGTTCAGTCTTGATAGGTTGTATGTTTCTAGATATTTATCTGTTTCTTCTATATAATTCAATTTATTGTCATAAAATTGCTTGTAGCAGTCTCATAATCCTTTTTTATTACTGTGGCATGAGATATGATGTTTCCCCTTGATTTCTGATTTTGCTTATTTGAATATTTATTTTTCTTTCTTTATCTAAAGATTTGTCAGTTTTGTTCACCTTTTCATAAAAACCAGCTCTTAGTTTTCTTGATTTTTATTTTATTCTCTAATTCGTTTATTCCTATCTCAATCTTTATTATTTCCTTCCTTCTGCTAACTTTGGAGTGTTCTTGAAGCATATCCTTAGGTATACTCCTTGCTATCAAAACTTTGTAATGTCTTTAGTTCCTTCCTATTTTCTCAAACTGAGTTTCTAAACTCGGAGCTATTCCTTGAGCCTTCAGCATCTTTGGAGTGCACTTCCTTTTTGCTTGAAAAATCATATTCTGTTATCCCAAACCAAGAACCATGGTATTTTTTGAGCAACAATTGTGAAATAAAACTTTACCTGTATTAAGCTCTATTGTTTAGGTATATCGATGGCATTAATGGTCCAATTCTTTACTGCTCCTTATATACACATCCTTCGTAATGTAACCCTAGAGTTATTCCCATAAAGAAAGAGAATATTTCACGACCACGTGGGATTTATTTTGCCCAGTGGTATTTGATGAAAGTGACAGTGTACCAGTTCCAAACCTGGGCCTCAAGAGACCTTGAGTGCTTCTATTTGTCTTCTTGACTTCTGCTATCAGCCATGAGAGAACATTTCTAGTGATTCTGCTGACCCCATGTGAAGGATGGGAGGTACATGGAAAAGAGAGGAGTCACCTGAAGCTCAGCCTAGATGAGGTCCCCACATGAGCCCAGACTACATCAGCTAAATGACTTAGACACATGAAAAGTAAATTCTTATTGTGATATGCCAACACATTTTGTTATGGTTTTACACAGCAAAACTAACCAATATAATTATATTGTGTTATTAATCCCAAGTTTTCAAATGAGACACAGGGGCTTAAAAAATTAAATTTAAGTAGCTAGTAAATAGAAGAACCAGGATTTAAAATTGACTTTGGCCGCTACAAAGTACATGGTCTTCCACTATTCTCTGAGAAATCTAATATAGCAGTATTTTTACATGTTCAATAGCTTACATTTAGAAAGGGATCCAGCAAGAAATATTAAATTTATCTTTTTAAGATTTGAATTATTTTCTGTGACTATGAATCCAAGCATCTCCTCTTTTATTTGTACTATAAATAAGAAACAACTATAGGAAATGTCTGATTTTGACCTGCTTTTTATCAAACATAACGTTCAATCTTGTTTTTAAAGTTGTATATCAGTTAGGGGGACTTGAGACGTCACTGAGCATTACTGCCACAAATAGCGTGATGCTCGAAATGAACAGTACTACCATGGAGACAGTTATTTGCTTACAGAGATAGATTGCTAGGTAGATACCAAATTTTCCCACATAAGAAAATATAGCTCATAATTTTATCACCATGGAAATCTAGTAAACGTTGAAAAACAAGCAAAGAGGAAAGAGAATTTTTAAAAAATCAACCTATATTAAAAAGGTAAAATAATACTAGTGAATAAAAGCTTTTCCTACTAAAATCTCTCCCTTTAAAGAGAACTGTTAACATTTTATTTTACCCAAGAAAAAAAAGTTTTTTTCATTTATCATAATATACCATGTCCGTACATAGGCTTTCTCCCATTAGTTATTTTCAACAGACCCCTAGTGAGGAACCTAAGGTTATTTCCATTTTTTAAATATTTGTAAATATATCTTAGAGTACATATAGAATGAGTTATTTGCAGGACAATGCCAAGCTGAGTTAATAACATGTACATGCAAATTTTGCTAAATACTGTCAAATTGATTTCTAGAAATTTGCCCCAATTTGTGCTCTCTCATACAAAAATTACCCCAAATAGCATTCCTACACACACACACACACACACACACACACACACACACACACACACACACACACACTCACTCTCTCTCTCTCTCTCTCTCTCTCTCTCTCTCTCTCTCTCTCTCTCTCTCCCTCCCTCCCTCCCTCCCTCCCTCCCTCCCTCCCTCCCTCTCTCTCTCTCTCTCTCTCTCTCTCTCTCTCTCTCTCTCTCTCTCTCTCTCTCTCTCTAACTTCCCTGGTGGCGCAGTGGTTAAGAATCCAGCCACAACTACTGAAGCCTGCGCACCTAGGGCCCGTGCTGTGCAACAAGAGAAGCCACCGCAATGAGAAGCCCTCACACCACAACAAAGAGTAGCCCCAGCTTGCGGCAACTAGAGAAAGCCCGCACACAGCAATGGAGACCCAACGCAGCCAAAAAATAAATAAATAAATCTATTAGAAAAGCAAAAAACGAATAAAGAAAAAAGAAGAAACCAACTTTACAACCCCTAAGGGACTAGAAAAAGAAGAACCTAAACCCAAAACTAGTAGCAGGATACAAAAAATGAGTACTAGAACAGAGATAAATGAAATAGAGAATAGAACAGCAATAAAAAATATCAACAAAACCAAAAGTTGGTTCTTTGAAAAACAGAATTGACAAACCTTTAGCTAAGTGGGTTTAAAAAAAAAAAAAAAAACTCGTTACTACTGTTTCTAGAAAAATAAAAAGGATTATAAGAGTACGGTAGTCCCCCAGATCTGTGAGTTTGCTTTTCACAGCTTCAGTTAATTGCTATCAACTGCAGTATGAAAACATTAAATGGAAAATTCCAGAAATAATTCATAAGTTTAAATTGCATGCCATTATAAGAAGAGTGATGAAATCTTGCAGTGTCACAGATTGTCCTTTTCCTTACTACCTGGGATTCCCAACAATCAACATCATCCTGGCTTGGTGGCCCAGGATCACGTGAAGAAGATGATTGTCCTGACGTGTCAGAAGGTCCATAGTAGCCCAATGTTATGTCATAATACCTACATCATTAACTTCATTTCCTCCCATTGGCATTTTGTCATCTCACATCATCACAAGATAATATATTATTTGCCCGTTTTTAAAAAGCTGAGGTTTTTTGTTTGTTTGTTTTTTTACTGATCTGAGTGTAGTGTCCTTAAACTTAAAAAAAAAAAAAAAAGAAAAAGTCCTTTGTCTGACATTTCTATATAAACCTTTCAAGCAGAAGATTTGATCACTGTCTTGTTACTCAGGGTAACTAAAATTGGTCTGAGGGGAGGAAACACTTGAGCCTAAATAATGCAGATTGGTGGTAGTCTTACTTTTTCAGTGGACTGCCTTCTTGTCTCCCAAATTTTGCCAATTTAAACCTATAATTTATATTTCATCGAGATCATGTTATTATTTCAAAATAACTTTCCAAAAGTAAACATTTCTATATCCCTGCAAACTGAAGTCCCAATAAGGCTTTTAAAGTTTTATTTTTCCATGAATTAGGTTTGTGATGGTGTGTTTAGCTTTTATTCTGGGAGATTTTTTATTCCTGAAAGGTGCTATAAAAATAAATGAGTTGATTTATAAAAAATGCAATGCATGTTTTATTTTGTTCTCATAGTGCTTACTTTTCCTAGGTGAGTAATATATTGGATTAATTCTCCACGTACACTGTTTGAGTTTAATTTGTTGAACAGCATTATCCATAAATAAGAAAATAATCGCATGTTAAAGCTGATTCTAAAATGCATCTAATTTTCAGCATGTCTTGGTACTTATCATCTAAAATATTTGATCCTCCAAAACATTCATATATTTTGGAGGCTTTATAGCATTTCTATTATTATGCATGGAAACAATCAAGTTCTCTATTATAACTATCCTAGAAACCATTAAGCTATCTTCACTAACCACATTTAAATTAACACACTTAAACTCTCACAATATAAATGAAATTTTAGCTGCTATTACTTAAAATAGGAAGACTCAGTTGTGATGGTGTTGCATAAAACTGGTGTTTGACACCTCAAATAATTTTTTAAAACTTCAAAATGGACCAAAAGCTGTTGCTTTACCTATGGATTTTTAACAGCCCATTGCTTTTCAGGATTCAGCAATAAGAGATGGCTATTTTAAAAAGTTTCTTTTCCACTTCAAAGGAGGTCTTGTGGGAGTATACATCATTCCTTGCATGAAAGTTGAAAAAGGAATCATGTATATAAAACCCACTATTGAACATGTAAATATGTAAGAGTATGATACAAAGAGTCACAAGAGCTAGAGGTTATTCTCAACCCTACCTCTGCCTCAGTGTGTGAGAACATGGCCAACATTTAGTGGTTTTGGCCTCTGTTCTTCATCCTCATAAAAATTGGTTGGAATCACAGAGGGATTTATTGTAAAGCTTATGAAGTTTCAGCTTCAGGGATTCTCATTTGCACAGGTCACTTCCAAGAGCCCAGGTGGCCCAAGTATTTTTGTATTCCTGCTTTAAATATCTTTTTCTTAAGAGAGGCCTCCCAAATGGGTGTGCTGCTGGATTCCTAAAGCCTGGATTGGTATGCATTCTGGAATACGTTCTCCTGACTTTCTTCCAGTTCTACAATTCAGTGCTATTTTATGAATGCTCAGTAATTGTTCATACAGTTACTCACAACTCTTTGTCACCCATAGTCTTTTCTGTCATAAGATGTTTCTGCTTTTCTTACTACACTCTACAACTGATAGGAAGACTGATTGTTGCTGGGATGTTTGAAAACCCTTGAGATCTGTGTTGTTTACTCTTTTACTTTTCTATCTTTTCTTACCTCTTAGTATAGTGATTGTAAATTGTCATTCCATCATTGGGTGTATCAGAATCACCAGGGGTTCTTTTTTTTTTTTCTTTAAATGCAGATTCTCACCACTGCAACCTAGATTTACTGAGTAAATGAAAGAAGGAAAGGGTTGCTGATACCAGAATTCAGCATTTTGAAGAAGCCCTTCAAATGCTTTTTGTGTCCACTAATCTTTAAGAGCCAGCATGTTCTGGAAGGCTTCTGTGAGTGTTTCTTAGAAATTAGGACCATATGGCAAGGAGAACAAGAAAAGCTAAGCACGGGTGAATGTGTGTGACCCTTTCCCCAAACAAAAATGGATAAGATTAGCACATTTTATTGTATTATATCATATTATTATCCCATGTCCCAATTTATATTCCCTTTTTATTTGCCATTTTCCCCTTCCGCTTTTCTGTGCCCTTATAGCCATACAAAAGAGAGGAGAGACAAAAGCGGCAAAGTAACGCTGCCTTACGTTCCCTTGCCAGACTTTTTGCTTGGAGGTTCAGAACCCAGATTTGGAGAATTGATATAACCCCTCCCTTAATACTTGGGAATAATCTTTGCACAGACCTCTCTTACACCGTAAGGAGTTGCTTCAGTAAAGGTCAAAAAGTGGAGTAACATACACACAGAGAAAGAAAGGCACACCCAAGCCTTTCTGAGTTCCATGCCTGCTGCATGCCATGATGGAACTCAAGATGATCCCAGCAGGGCAAACGTGTACCAAGTGCAGGCCAGGATCCATATGGAATGAGCAATAGACGCTCCGAGGGCCCTGACATATTTGACACTGCAAGAAGGGATCGTTTTAGAATGTGGTAGTATTTTGACTAGTCCCACATCATCATACACAGCCCATGCGCCAGAAGATACTGAGAAACAGCTACAGAACATGTTTTGGAAACACAATTTCCATTGTTAGAAATGGAAAAGCACAAAAAGTGGGAGAACAAAGAGTATTTTCAGAGGCTTTCTTTACCCCCCCATAAACATATTTAGCCAGTGTTTTAGGGTGACAGTTTACTTGAAGATGTGTGCAGCCTGGCAGATAGGGAAGCAAAAAGGAAAAACAGAGGGAAAAGTTACTTGGAAATGACCTCAGTTTTTTTGCTGTGCTCAAATTTTGTGATAAGGCTGGTATTCCACGCTGGGCTTTGGAGGACATAGTCACATGTATATGATTAGCAAGAGGATGAGCAAGCGGAAGTGTGTGCGTATCAGTGAGTGTGTCTCACAGAGAAATGGGTACTTCATTTGGCCTGGTGTATTGCTTAGTTGAAATGTTTATGTTGCCCCATCAATTGAGATTGTTTATGCCCTTTTCAGTAGCCATGATTTTCACTGTGCGATCATAAATGGAAACTTGCCTCAAAAATGTTTTAGGAAATGAAAGTTCCTACAACTAGTTGAAAACTACATTTTAACAAAATATTAGTGTTCTTTATTTTCTTCTTTCCTTCTTTTTATTGACCAATGAGTATAACATGGTTGAAGACAGAGTATAAATGAATATTAGCAAGGGGTGTAAATGAAAAATTTGGAAGGGGGGAGTTTTTAAAGCAACTTTAGTGAGAGAAATATTGTTAAGAAAAACAAGAAGGCAAATCCATCCAATTGTTTGCAGAATGTGAGTTCTGAATGCCAGAAAAGACTGGTAGGAAGATGTTAAATATGAGTGATCACATGAATTTTCATTAATTATCATGAGTGCTCACGTTACTTAAAATCTTCCTTATAGCTTAGCCAACACCTTTAGTCTTTATGGCCACATTTAAAGATGTGGAGGATCTCTTAATGTGAGGCTTGGCATTGACCATCATATCTACTGGAAGCTCTCTATGGTCATAATTTTCTTTTTAAACATCTTTAGATTTTTATCTCAAACCTGGTGCTCTTATTGACGATAACTCAGCATCTAGAAAAAAGAATTAAGAACAATATGCGGAAGTCAGGCCATCCATTCATATGAACCGTTTATAGACATGCTGTTAAAACACATTACCTTTTATTCCAGCTTGCCTTTGTATATGTCATTATTAACGTTTACGCAAATCTTACTGCAAGTGTTTTGTTTCATGAGGATACAGAGGAATGCACACGAAATGGCAAGTACTATTGTCATTGACGCTTACAGATAGCTTTGAGATTTGAAGACACGCCTTCAGGATGTTTATCAGAAGGAAAAATTAGCCTTAGGAAAGAGGCTAAACTGATCCGTAAGGTTATTTGAAGGAATCATCTTGGGAAGTTATTTCTATGAGAATAACTTGCTGTTGTTAGAGGGTCATTCATTATCTCTAAGACGGGCAGATTACTTAGTTGTTGCTGTCTTTGATAACATGGGAAAAGGAAGCTCAGAGTTCGGAATCAATTCTGATATTAAAGAGTTAGTTTCACATTAATGTATTATTGGGCTCAGCCAGGTTCCCAGGAGCTATTTGGAAATGCTGGGCTGCTTATCACAAACCTATTCCCACTACTCAGGATATGCTTTTTTCTACGAGTCAGTGGTTTCAATGACTAATGCTGGGCATATAGCAAAAGATGGAGTAGCTCTTACAAGAAACTCTTACTCATTTCATTTCATTTTGAACAACAGTATAATTCTTAAAATTCTTGAAGTAGCACTGAATCTAATTAAGCAAATGATTTCCAAATTATGATCCTTACTAATGCCCCTCCCCAAATTCAATGTCTATTAAACTTTTTATATTATATCTTCTCCCAGGGTTTCTAATTCCCTTGTTGCTTATTTAAGCTGACTTTTTTAATATCAGATTTTTTCAATGTAGTATTAATATTATTACTAAATGTTTATTTGGCAGTATATATTTCTAACTTAACTCTTCAAAGAGAAGTATCATCTCTACTAGCCAATGCTATTGTTCTTAATGATACAAATTACTTGACATTTGATCAGTATGGCTGCATGAATCACAGTGAGAAAAATACTAGTGATGATTGCACCTTCTAGGTATGTCTGTTGTGCTACTGTCTGCTCATTTCCTATATATAAAAAAATAACAGGGCTTCCCTGGTGGCGCAGTGGTTGAGAGTCCGCCTGCCGATGCAGGGGACGCGGGTTCGTGCCCTGGTCCGGGAAGATCCCACATGCCGCGGAGCAGCTGGGCCCGTGAGCCATGGCCGCTGAGCCTGTGTGTCCGGAGCCTGTGCTCCACAACGGGAGAGGCCACAACAGTGAGAGGGCCGCGTACTGAAAAAAAAAAAAAAAAAAAAATAGCATTTTACTTAGTACTGACTTTGCCTCAAGCCTGAGAAAGTATTAAACTCTCCAATACTTCAGCTACATATTTCTATAGAAACAGAAAAAATGAACTATAATGAAAACTATAAATTCAAATACTTGTTAAATGGCTGAGGAGTATATTTGGTAGTGTGATAGCTATTAAATGCATTCTAACATCAATAATAATTGAAAATAGTAGCAAAGCAATCATTATGAATGGTGAAGCCAACATAAGCTAAAAAGAAATTGCTATTCATTATTTTTTGTTGCTTTTTCTAGTTCCAGAGTTTTCCTCCATACTGTGATAATGGTATGAAGCATCAATGTATGCTATAAAATATGAAGCAATTTTCAAAATATTTTTATAATTATTTCATTGTGTATACTCTCATTTTCCAAAATATCTCAAAATAGGTTAATACTATAGCTGAGGTAATGAAACTAGACCTTCCAAGAAGGAGATTGCACTTTATTTCATAAAACATTTTTTCAGTAACATTTATTGTGGACTTACTGTATGCAAGGATCATTGCTAAGTACTAGGGATACCAAGATTCATGAAATGTGTCTTATTTCAAGAAGCTACAAACTAATGATAGAGAAAAACATTAATAGAGAAATGTACAAGGAGCTATGAGGATACTGTAGAGGAAGATGACCCAGGATTACTTGGGAAAGGACCAAAAAAAAAAAAAAAAACATTGTTTTCTCCCTTCCCCACCAACTGCAAGTAACATAAACTTCAGGTGTCTTCCTCAGTCAAAAGTATTACTCTTTCCCTCCAAATGCTTAGCATTTATTTCTTCTCCCTTCCTCTCTGACCCTTTTGCTTTGAGAGAGGAGTTGAAAAGGAAGGGTGCCTGTCACATACTTACATAAAATTTCCTCTGTTAGATCCTGCAAAAGTGATCAGTTTTCCAATGATGTATATAGAAAATAGTGACTTGCCTGGTTTAATTTATGGCATGAGAGCATAAGTTTTGTGGCAGAAGAAAAACCTTAAGTTTAGTATGCGGAGCTCGTTGTCTGTGGTACAACTGAATAGATTTGCACTGGGGCCTGCCTGCATTGGAGACAGGGTAATTGAATCCATAGATCTGCACTCCATGATCTGCTGGGCTGTCAGTTAATTCTCTTTCTGGTGCATCAATAAACTTCAAAATTAACATTCATGAGAACTTAAGGAAAACTACCTAGCCAAAAAGATTTAGGCTTTGTCTTTATTTGTCTTCTATATGAAGGAAACAAGTTTATAAAATATCCAAGTATTCTAAAATATTCATAGCCTGGCAGTATCTTAGAATTAAAATTCTTTAGCCGATTCTTGGACATTTTGAACGAGGACATTAGATCATTCTTGGTACTTAGGGCTACACAACAGAAGTAATATCTGGAAAGGAAATAAGTCATTCAAAATGATTTTGGACATCTGTTTTCTAATAGAAAACTGCTTCCTTCCTGTAAAATATTTTATCGTAATAAGAAGTAATAGTGTTTTTGTTTGTTTGGAAATCTGTTTATTTTGTGTGTTTGCTTTTAACTTGAGGCCACAGAATTTTCCTAAATAATGCTTATTTGGAATATTCTGCCCTTTTAGAGAATTTTATCTGATGGCAAGTTTGAGTCTTTGTAAGGACACTGACAACTGATAAGCGTGGCACACTGTGGCTTTGGCGTCAGAAAGACATTAATTCAAATGTCAGCATATAAAATGGGGACTCCTTTAAATTCCCTTCTGATGGGGGAATGTGCAATTTTTACTATCCCCATATCTACCCTTTACTGAGGAGAGGAAAGCCAGTCATGCTGTTCTTAAACCCAACTCTGTTAGTCAACCAATAAAAGGAAAGAGTTCTTCTCTGGCACCCTATAGCCCTAAAGTGAAAAAAGTAGATTGGAAATGACTTCAGTGGGAAAAGTTGACCACAGCAATACGGTATCAGTTGATAACCAAAGGGTAAAGCCAGTAAGAGATTGCTGATCTTAAAAACACCGGGTCTTTGTGGGTATCCAACAAATTGTCTGTTCTTTGATATTGTCAGTGGGGACTCTTAGAATAACTCAACTTAAACTAGCTTTTCTATTTGCATTTTTTTCCCATTGTTTCTCCTCCACCACCTTTACAACCCAAGCACTAATATCTTTTTATCCTCCCTCCTAAATATTGCATGCATGCAGTCAGCTTCCATCCGTCCCTATTCTCCACCGCCATGGTCCACTTTCTAAGACCTTTCAAAAGGTGCCATTGACTGAGACCTTCGGCACTTTCCATACTCCTGAGAGATTCTTCAAGATCTCAACTTTATCTACCTCTTCAGCTTAAATTTGTGTCATTTACCCCCCTATTACTCTACACTGAAGCCATTTGGAATGTGGGACTTCTAGCAGCTATTCACAAAAGCCATGTTCATTCCAAACTAGGAATATCTCCCTTGCACCTTCCATGTGCCAATACTCTTACCCACCCTTGATGTCTCAGCTGAAATGCCTTTCCTGACTTTGTAACTTATTATTCTTACAAACGCCTTTCCTGACTTTGTAAATTATTATTCTCCTTGCCATAAGCTTTCATAGAATCCTATGTTTTTCTTTATATCAAGCTTTTCTATATCAACTTTTTAAAAAAAATCAGTTACCTAATGTGTTGATTTTCCAGTAACTTGCAAGTTCCACCAAATTAGAAACCATTTTATCTGTGTTTATCTTGTATCCTCAGTATTAAATAGAGTGCGTATAGGTAGTATGGCCAAAATAAAGACTTGACGACTGATGAAGCGGATGATAATGCTGATAATCTGTTTAGGAATTAGCCACCAACACTAATTTACTCTATACAGCACCGTTGAATAATCAGAGACGTTGATTAGGATATTACAAATGATTTAAATCATTATATTCGCAGGAAATCCGTTATTTTTCATCACTCAGTCCAAATTAAATTGCATAAATAACTTTAATCCCCCCCAAACTGTATTATGTCAGAATTGTTTTGAAAAGTATAATTTTGCCAATGAAGATTGTTTACAGTACGATTTATTCTGTAGGTTTGGTTCTAAAAAGCCATAATTTTTATAGTGTGTTAGATTAGATTATTATTAAAAAGTATTTATTTTCTCTCCATGAACATCCATGACATACGTATACTTCTCTGCCCTTTGACTTTGGGTTTGGCAAAGTCATTTGTTTGGCCAGTGGGTTGCTAGCAGACATGACATGTGACACAAGCAAAGGTTTGGTATATGTTTGTGCAGTGGGGTATGAGCAATTTTTCTTCTTCTCTGTGCAGAGCTTTTCCCTGAAAGTTGTGGTCCCCTTAAAATGGGGTCTCAAACGTGAGGATGTGGAGAAAAGGGAACCCTTGTGAACTATTGGTGGGAACATAAATTGATACAGTCATTATAACAATATGAAGGTTCATCAGAAAATTAGAAATAGAACTACCCTCTGATCCGGAAATCCCTCTTGTGAGTTTATACCCAAAGGAAATTAAATTCTGGAAGAGATATCTGTGTTCCTATGTTCATTGCAGCATTATTCACAATACCCAAGACATGGAAACACTTAGGTGTCCATTGACAGATGCATGGATAAAGAAATTGTGATAACATTAAAACAGGAGGTCCTGCCATTTGCTACGACATGCATGAACCTGGAAGACATTATGCTAAGTGTAATAAGTCAGACAAAGGAAGAAACAAACTTCATGATCTCCCTTATATGTGTAATCTAAGAGAGTCAAGTAGAGAGTAGAATGGACGTCACAGGGGTCAGGGAAATGGGGGAAGAGGAGATGTTGGTCCAAGGATAAAAAGTTGCAGTTATGTGGGACGAATCACTCTAGATATCTAAGGTTCAGCATGATGACTATAATTAACAGTACTGTACTGAATACTAAAAATTTGCTAGGAGAGATTTCAGGTTCTCTCATCACACACACAAGCTATGTTAAATAGCTTGACTGTAGTAATCATATCACTGTGTATATGTATATCAAATCATTATGTCATACCCCTTAAATATATAAAATTTTTATTAAAAAAATAAAAACCCTTAAAAAAATAAAGAACCAGTGGAATGGTTTTGTTCAACTGCTTCTGGATTAACATGTTCACAAATAATAGATTTTAAATGTTGGCTTCCAAGTTTAAGGGAAAAAAAAAAACCTCTCAAATGAATATACAGGGAGCAGAGCTAACTCAGCTGAGCTGTAGACTCGAGAAAAATACATGGTCATTGGTGAATGCCATTGAGAGTGTCAGGTTTTTTATTAGTGGCAATAATTGATTTTTACCCATAGTACACAAAAATTTATAGGGAAGGTGGTATAAGGTAGAGAACACCAGTTGTTGCCTGGGCAAATCACCCTAAGTGAAACTTCCTTAAATACTTGAGTGTAGTATAAATGAGTAAAGGCTATTAACACTAGGATGTAAGGTTGTCAGAGCAGTCGGAAATATCACATGAGTAAATAGTAAAGACATTCAGTAATGTGTCTATACTTTCCACACACTAGATACATCTCACCCCAGGTTAGTTTCCTCTCATCCTAAAATCTGACCAAGCTCTGTTTCTTACTTGTGTCTCTCTATATAATTTCTAGTCACTTGATATGATCTGAAGGCCAGTGCATCCTTAACTAATACTAAAAGCTAACAATATTTGTGCCCAAATGTTTACACTGAGACATGCAGAGATTTTTGTCAAGCCTGCAACTAATCATTAAAACATAGAAGTGTGATCCTTTTTTCACCATCATAAAGCATCAAAAGGCATTTTTAACATGATGCTATAACTCATAATCAGTTAAAATTTTCCAGTATGTTGGAAGCTGAAGTATGTTTTCAAAATGAAATTGGTACTCTACTCTCATTAATGAGTGCTTTGGAATATGTATGGAAATAGTTCTCCTCATTTTCAATAAATCTTCTTGTTCAGTACAGCATTTAAATGGGTAGAGGGTGGGGAGTAAAAATACCACTTTGCAGGCACAAAACTTTTAACTAACAGCAGATGGTGAGACTGTAAAGAAACTGCTCCTCATATCAAGTTTATGGAAATTGGTCTATTTCTCTTAGAGTCACACATCATTTAGTACTAGAATCAGGGGTCAGGGCAATACTTGACATATGTTAACCCCAGTATATCTACCTCTTGTTGGTATATATGCTGCGTGTCAAGGAATTTGATTTGAGTCAAAGCATGCTGTAATTTTTATAATAACAAGCTGTGACCTTTGATGATATTTTACCACTGCCCAGTAATGAATTCTTGGAAGAGCTTGAACCTCTTTTGTTTCTTTGAAATAAAGCTTAATCTTATATAAATGCTTTGCGGAACCAAAAAACTGTATTCTTTTTACATACAACCTGGGTTGGGGGGGGGGCGCAGTTTGAGGCAAAGGAAACAGTGGGAAATATGTGTGTTGGGGTGTGTGTGTGTGTGTGTGTGTGTGTGTGTGTGTGTGTGTGTGTGTGTGTGTGTGTGTGTGTGTGTCTTGATGTGGGCATGGAGAAGTCATGGAGGGAAAGGTGGTAGGCTAGAAGTTAGTGGGAGAGGAAAGATCATTTACTGTCCTTCTATGGTAATTTTTTTAATTCCCATAAATTCTTGGATACACTTCCCTTTTAAAGTTGGAGGCTGATTCCCTTCCCCCTCAATGTAAGATGGACTTTTTGGACTTGTTACTACTGAATAAAATGAGGTAAAAATGATGCCATGCAACTTCTAAGAGCAGATGATAAAAAGGATAGCTTTTATCTGACTCTATTGTACTATTTGCATTAGGGAAAGGCATCCGCCCTGTTGTGAGGTAACTCAACTAGCCCCGCTGGGGAGTCTGTGTGAGGAGGAACTGAGGCCTCCTGCCCACAGACAGCATGACTTGCCAGCTATGTTGATGAGCCACACTGAGAGCAGATCCCTCAGCTCCAGTCAAGGCTTCCGATGACTACAGCTCTCAAACATGTGACTAAAGCCCATGAAGCCAGAAATGTCCAGCTAAGCCACTCTCACAGTCCTCTTTGTCACTGTGAGAATTTATAAAATTTTATTAATATTGTAAGCCACTAAGTTTTGGCGTAAGTTGTTATTCAGCAATAACTAATATGCACAGGTTTAAATTCGTTGATCTCATTATATCATCATAACAATTAGATACTATTATTATCTCCTTTTAGTTTATTTTTTTAGATGAGAAGCTGAAGATTTCAGAGTTGAAGTGACCAAATTATTACATTGTTCAGGAGGTCAGTATATCAGTAAGGATTAAATATAGCTGCAAGTAATAGAAAATGCAACAAAAATAGTAAGACAAATATCTACGTTCACTTAAAAATAAAAACATTGCATGTTAGAAAATTGAGGGCTGGTTCTCTGGCTGATGGAACACACAATCTATCCTAGCTCCTCCTAACTATTCACTATTTTTAAAATGTGGATTTTTTTATACTCATGTTCACACGATGGCTACTGTACCACCAGCTATTGCGACCATATTTGGGGCAGGAATAAAGGAAATGGGCAGCGGTCAACACTCTTTGCTTTGATAGATTTGCGTTTTTGTGTCAAGAAGAAAACCCTCTCCATGAGTATCTCCTACACTACAGTGGCCATGGTTTTAATTGCATCTCTTAGCTGCAAGGAAGGATAAGCACATTGACCTCTGGGGGAAAACCTGGGATGTGTGGGTAGTAAGAGATGGAAAATGGATATTTCTAGGCAACTCGTTTGCAACTCTCATCATCTACCTCTTTGGTTATCCTATGTTCAGATAAACTCTTTTCCCCTTTTAATTTTGCAGACACACTCATCCCAAAAGGTATAACATCCACACTGGTCATTGACTGTAGCTCAAAGGTTGAGAACTCTGGGTAGTGTACAGATGAGTCCATTATTTCCAGAATAAAGAATAAAAGTAAAAATGTATGCCATAGAAAAAGAGTATTTTATGGTAGTAAAAGAAATGAGTCTTCATACTTACTAGCAGCCAGGTACTGGCTAAAATGACAGTTAAATAGTTTACATTTTCCTAACGTGAAGGAATCATTCAAGAGATGTAAAATTATTCTTGCCTCAATATTCAAGTTATGCTTTGATATAAATCAAATTATTTAGTGCAAATTTTTACAGTCTCTCAAGATTTTCATATTTCTTTAGATCTTAAGTGAAGCTGCTGATTATAAGCGAAAAACTAAATTAGCTCCTCGATTAATTAGTAAGCTCAGAATTCGTTAAATGCACACTTTACTCTCAAGAAACAATTATGTACAATCACTATAAGTTCTTCTCAAACTTGTATAAAGTTTACCTTAATTAAACTTAAATGGCTAATTAAATAATACGTATATGTGTCGTTTTCTCATATACACAGTTAATCTGCTCAAATCAATTGCAAGGAGGTTTTCCATGAAAATAGCCTATTATAAACCTAGCAGTTTTAAGGATGTTTTTCTAAAAGGCTTCTGTTAAATTCAATATTGTTTATTGGGCAAATGATTTAAGTGCCTCTCCAAATTATATTGAATGAGAAAAAGAGGAGTTAAAAAATATTAAGTCCTTATTATACCTGAGACTATGAGAGAGGAATTTTATGAAATAGGACAAAGGTTTTGTAAAGTTTCTTAAAACTACATGACATATAAAGAAATAAAGCAACAGAAAAAAAAGAAATACTCAGAAAAATATGTAACATAAATGGTCAGAATAAAAGATCAGTAGAAATACCTAAAGATTAATCAAACAAAATCGCCCATAACATAATTCCTTGACAACAACAGCAGATATGCAGAATGAGAGAGAGAAGAGAGATGTTGAGACATGAAGTTTAATTCAAAGGACAACTTCACACAACAGAGTGGAGAAAATAGAATATGAGGAAAAATGATAAAACCCGGGGGAAAAAAAAGCTTAGCTTTAAATTGGAAAAACCAAGTAAACACCAAACAGAAAGAGTTTTTTAAAAATCTCATACTTTGATACCTTCTTGACAAATTGTTGACAAAGTTTCTAAAATTTTTATGAAGAAAATCTTGAGGATGTATTCCAGCAAAATAAGAGTAATTTAAGCGAAAGGAAGAGATAGGATCCAGACAACATTGCAATTCACACAAACATTCAGTAAAATGAGATTTTAGAATGGCAGTTTTATACCATACTTAGAAAGCAGTCAGTGCAAATGAAAACAAGAAGTCTGTGGTCTCTGTGACAAATGTTTTCAAGAAGAAAATGGTTTCTGTTTAGCCTATACTACAATTATGGATTTGGAATATCTAATGACTATCAATGGTGGTCTATGTATGAGACATACTGAAATGATTTATCATTGTGTACAGTTGCTAGAAAGTTAGGAAAAAACTTGTGTAAAAACCTCTCATCTGAGCTGCCAGACTTAGCAGCACTGTTTTATTCTTTTTGTCTAGGCATCTTAGTTGATTTTGTAATAAAATAAATTCACGCAGTAACAATATGGGCATGTAACCCTTAGTACCTCAGAATATGACTGTATTTGGAGATCGCGCCTTTAAAGAGGTCATTAATGTTAACTGAGATCATTAGGGTGGACCCTCATCCTATGAAAATCTATGTATTTTTTTCTATAAACTATCAATATAAAAAAATACATTTCTGTTTAAGCCACCCAGTTATTGGTACTTTGTGATGGCAGCCTTGGCAAACTAATACTTTAACTGTTATTTAACTGAACTAATTACATCACCTTCATAACAGAACAAAATAGGTCCTGACTGATTTTGATAAGAAAAATGGAATAAACATCTAATGTAGAAAATTGTCTATGAAAAGGAGAAGAATTAAAATGATTAAAAGGGATTGCTTCTTAGAAGCAGCACTAGAAATGAACAGGAGGTGAGGTATTCAGCTTTTTAAAAATAACATTCTGTACTGATAGTTTTTTGTCCATGGATTACTTTTTACCAAAAAAGTTGATGTAATTAATTATTTAGTTTTGAACTCTTTATAGAAAGTTACCATAGATTCTGTGGCTTCTGTGTCAATTTCTTTTCCTGGTATATTTTTATTGCATGAGCCATTCTGGTTTACAGAATATGAAAAAGAAAATAAAATGGTTGTGAGAACTAATTTATCCTCTGGTTACCTAAAGTGGAGACTACATTGGCGACAAAACACAAGGGAAGGGCTTCCCTGGTGGCACAGTGGTTGGGAGTCCGCCTGCCGATGCAGGGGACACGGGTTCGTGCCCTGGTCCGGGAGGATCCCACGTGCCACGGAGCGTCTGGGCCCGTGAGCCATGGCCGCTGAGCCTGCGCGTCCAGAGCCTGTGCTCCGCCACGGGAGAGGCCACAGCAGTGAGAGGCCCGCGTACCAAAAAAAAAAAAAAAAAAAGGAAAAAGTCTAATGTAAGGGACAGACTTCAAAGGAGTTTTCGTTGGAAGATGCAGACTGAGAGTAAGATACAATGCAGGCAAAGTTTATAAATTATAACCACAGCCATTGAAACAGATGGAGTAACAAGTGGTGGAACAAGAGATGAAATGTAGAATGCTGGTGGTGAAGAGGAGGCAAAGAGACCAGAATCAACTTTCTGAAAGGACTTCATTTCAACACAGTATCTTTGAGAAAGTGGATGCTTTTTGAAATAACTGAGGGACAATTCTATTGTACCCATGTCCTAGCCATTGACATCAGATGGGTCTAGTAATTCAGCTTTTGAAATTATTAGAAAATAAGTAATGTAAAGTTGATTAATTGCAGCCAGTCTTTTAGACGAGGTTGAGGGTCATAATCAGTTAACAAAGGGAAAGACAAAACTCACCGCGAGTCTAGGGGTCTGAATCAAACTATTTACTATTTATGCCCTATGTGCAGGGAAGGCATAACTTGGATCAAAAATTAAAATATAAAAATTTTGGGTTTCTATGTGTTTTATAATGCAGATGGGATGCCTTTCATAAAGAAAAACACATTTTTTCATATATGTTACATAATGTTATTAGTCAGTTTAAGTGAGATGGAATTTGGAGATTATTTGTGAACAGATTGAAACATTTATCTATGGACAAAGCAAACACAACTACATAATCTCAAATGCAAGTCACTCAGAATGAATTGTTTAGACTTTTATTTTTAATTGACCAGAAAATTACTTTTTTGTCCCTATAATAAAAAAAAAAAATCACCATCAAATGACTGGCAGTGACAGTCTCCATCACGTACATTACTTGCCTTTCCATTACAGCCAAAGGCATGGTAAAACATTCTACACTTGTTTTAGTCCATCAGGGCTGCTATAATGAAGTACCACAGAGTGAGTGGCTTATAAACAAAAGAAATGTATTTCTTACAGTTCCGGAGGCCGTGAATGCTGATGTCAGGAAGCCATTATGGTTGGGGAAACACCCTTCTCTGGGTTGCAGGTTTCTGGTTGTATCCTCACATGTCAAAAGGGGATAGAGTTCTCTGGGTTCTCTTTTATGAAAGCACTAATCCCATTCATGAGGCTCCATCCTCATGATCTAAGTACTTCCCAAAGCCGCCACCTTCTAATATCATCATGCTGGACATTAGGATTTCAACTTAGGGATTTGGGGAGGACACAAATATTCAGACTATAGAAACATTTGTTCATTCTGCTTCTTCATGTCCCTATCATTCTTCAATCTCTGGAACCTGGCCTTGACTCCCACAATATGACTGAAATAATCTTCATAGATGAACAGGGACTTATTTGTAATTGTCCTCATCTTACTTGACTTTTCAGAAATTCTGAGTGCCAGACTACTTTCTATATCTCCCTACTGGTTATTTATATTTGGATGTTCCTCAAATAACTCAACGTCAAACATTCCAAAATGGAACTGTCTGTCTCCTTGTTCTTCCGTGGTCTAATAAGCTAACTCTTCCAACTTCTTTTCCATCCCCATGTATTGATCACTAATTAAGGTCAGTGCTACCTCCTAGGTATTTTTTCTAATCTAGCCATTTCTCTCTGTCCTTGTGTCCTTATTCTAGTCAAGACTATCTTTTGCCTGAATTATGGTCATGCCCTTCTAACTAATCTTTTTGTCTATGTTCTTCTGCAGCTCCATTCCATTCTCCATATTGTATACAAAGAAATCTTTTTCAAAAATTACTCTTGCAAACATGCAGTATATATGAACATATATATGTGTATATAATATATGTATACATTTTATGTGTGAGTGTGTGTGTATGTGTGTAATTTCACAGCCTTGGTTCCTCTCAGTGTAAAATTCCAAATGCTTGCCCTGGCTCATAAAGATCCTGTGTAGTTTTGGCTATCTCTTCTTATTATTTCTGTTTACTTATTCAGCCCCCGTCTCTCACTATATCGGCCCTGCAATAAACAATTATTGAACTATTTTCAGTTCCAGCATAATGATGACATGTTTTCTTCTTACTTTAGGGTTTTAAAGCATCCTTTTCCTTCTATTCACAACTTTTTTATTGTCAAACCATGTCCCTCTACATTCCCACTCCGACTTCTGGATAATTCTGTAGATTAAAACGGTCAGTAGCTGGTTTTGGCCTTTCCTTTGGCCTCTGGGACACAGGAGGATTGCCCATGGTCATTTATTCTTGCCATATCAACTCAAGGAGTTTCTGGAAGTATACTTGTATTGGATCAAAATAAGTGATAGTCCAGTTGGGGACTACAGGACTGGCTGAAACACCTATTTTTTTAAGTATGTAGTGTTGATGATGAGATGCGGCTGAGAACGTATGGGTAAGACATACCCCTGAGTGGATGCCCAAAATACTAGGCATAAAAGTTGGAATGGGCTGAGGGCTGAGACTTTTTAAAGCCGAAGCTCTGCACATACTTAGCTTGTCTTTCACAGCTACGCTTCTCTCGAGTGTGGAATGACTTAAAGTGTGCCTGGGAGCCATAGCAAGTCAGTAATGCTCCTGCTGTGCACATTCTCAATTGTTTCCTTTCTGTATCTTTTTCTAAAGATCAGTCAGCCTGATGCTAGTTGAAGTATGTTGAGTCTCATGAGTTAGGTTGTCAGTTTAAACCTAAGATCGCTGCTGCCAGTAGAGCAGAGAGGCAGTTGCATCTCTATTCATTCTTTAAACTTAGCTAGTGGGCCATTTCCTCCAGGAAGTATTCCCTGATTGACCAGGTAAGTCAAGGATTGAAGGTCCTAATGTTCTCATAAAGCAGATACATGTCTCTCCTCAACAGTTATAAAGCTATATAATTATTTCTTATCTTTATCCATAACTAAATTATATAAATACTTCCTCTTATTCATTGGTGTATCCCCAATATATAATATAATACCTGACACTTAGTAGGTTTATAATAAAATTATTAAATAAACAAATGGCTAAAGAACATAAATCTATCTCTGCCCTGGGGAATAGGGAACTGGTTAATAAGATTTAGGTAACTAAAGCTAAGTTTTCTATTTATTCTCCCCTCGTATCAATTTATTCTTGCTGTGTAACAAACCTCTAAAGTGACAATAATCATTTATTACTGAGCATGTGTTTTCAGGTTGGCTGGGATGTGGCTGGTCAAGGCTAGGCTTAGTAAGGATACCCTGCTTTAGGCTGCAGTAGCTGGATAGCTCCATCTCTTAGTGTAGGACTATGGATTTAGTCCACAGGTCTCTCATGGTTCTTGGACCAGCAGGATGGGTAGGTCATGCTTTTTATATGGTGGTGGCAGAGGTGCAAAAGAGCAAGTAAAAGTATGCCAGTTCTCTTTCAACACAGGCTTGGCACTGGCATGCTCTTACTTCTGCCTACCTATCATTGACCAAAGCAAGTGACAGAGTCACATCTGAAATCAAGGGCCAAGAAGATACATTGCACCCACAGTGAGGCCATGGCAGAGCAAGTGAAGCAACAACGTAAAAAAAAAAAAAGTAACTATGTGACGAATGTATTAACTAACCTTATTATGGCAATCATTTGGCAACATATACATATATCAAATCATTTCTTTGTACACCTTAAACTTATACAATGTTATATGTCTATTTTACCCCAAGAAAGCTGGAAGAAGAAAAAATGTTTCCATACTGCCTCACATTTCAACTATTAATTGTGATTTGTCCAGGAAATTTGAATCAATATGAAACCTAACTTTAATAATATGGGTACATGCAGAATTTCTCTAAGTTAGGTGGTCTGGGCTTTTTCTTATGAATATAGAAAAATAACATTATATATGTTCTTATGACCAAGTTAGTTTCTCCTGAGGTGAAGAGTGGTTATTTTAAATACAGAATCTCAACCGCTCAGTTCTTCAGATCCAAGTATTGTTTTTGTTGTTTTTACTTGGATTATGTGGATAATTTTCTTGAGCATTAATTGGTCATGGCCTGCAAACATCTGACTCAAGCTGTATTACTTTTTGCTGAACAGTTGAGATAGTCATTAGCATTACTGAACATGTTTCCACATTTTTGTAATTTATTTTAGTCAAAGGAGAGATCAGGTTTTGCATTTTGAAAATACTATTCACATTGTTAGGATCCTTCCAATCAATTCAAGCCGGGAAGGTGTAGATTCATTATTTTATAATCTAGATAACATCTAAAGTAATGATAAATGCTTTCCTTGGAATAAAAACACACATTTATTTCTTTTCTAACCTACAAATTACTTGTATAACTTGATACTTTAGCCTGCTTCCAATATTTAAAAAGTAGATGATTTAAGGTCAATCAGTGAATTCATTCCTCTTGACTTTAAATGTGTCTTCATTATATGCGTCCCAAAGAAAAATTATTACCTAATCTGCAAAGATACATTTTAATCACTAAATAATCTGCTGGATGCATTTACAACTGTAATTTTATGCATTGTGAAGCACTCTAATTGCTCAATGTGAACTTTAGTCTAATGCGTAGGAAAAAAAAAAAAAATCAAGGTGCAAAAGTATGCATAATACAGACTGACTCCAGATAAATGCACTGAGGAACAGAAAGAATTAGGCAGTGTTTTAAAGGCAGTCAGATTACTAGTTCTTAAACCTCTGATACTGGTTATAAAGTTGGTTAAGGTAGGGATAGGGGAAAAATGTTTGAGGAGGGGTTATAAAACATCATGGAGTTTTGATTTTTTTTCTCTTATTTTAAAATGTCTGTCTCGACAGTAGTTATACTGGGATAGGAACTATTGAGATCTGAGCCATTTTGTCAGAATGGCATGGAGAAAAGTGCCATTATGACACATGAATGACTGTGATAGACTGAATATTTGTGTCCCCACCCCCTGCTAATTAATAAGTTAAATCCTAATGCCCAAGGTGATTGTATTAGTAGATGAGGTCTTTGGGAGGTGATTCACGAAGGTGGAGGACGCATGAATAGGATTAGTGCTCTTATAAAAGAGGCCCTGGAGAGCTCTCTTGCCCCCTATGTATGTTGAAAACATTGAGAAATCAGCCGTCTGTTAACCAGGAAGAGTCCTCTCACCAGACACTGAATCTGTAGGCACCTTGATCTTGGACTTTGCAGGCGCCAAAACTGTGAGAAATAAATTTTACTGCTTATAAGCCACAAAGTCTATCATATTCTGTTACAGCAGTCTGAATGGAGTAAGAAAGTGACTTTTATAAATCCTTGTTTTATTTTACTAAATATGTAGTTAGGTGAATGTAGAGTGTTTTCTACCCTCTACACTTGCTACTTTATAAGATTGGCCTGTACCTTTGTGTTTATGTATGCATAATAACTTTATGATTGCTTGATAACCTTATGAGAAAGGTCACCACACCGGGGGAAGCAGAAGAAGAAAAGCATATGCTATAAATCACTGGAGATGTTTGATCCCTGAATGTGTACATCCCTGTAGATTTTTGATAACCTCATCTAAGTATATGCAACTTGTTATGATACCTGATGTTTCAAAAAGTACATTGATTCACGTGTGAACTTTAGAATAATGGTATTGCAGGTAATTAGAACCTGAGGGACAAGAGACAAAAAATTAATAAACCTGTTTTCTGCCTTATTTATACTGGTATTTCCCTATTTTGAAGAGGGCAAACAGTTGATATTCATTGAAGGAATGAATAAATGAATGGTACAGGAGTCAGGAATTGTGAATTAAAAGTATAGAGTATACATGGCATAAAAGAGTTAATATTGTAAGACAGATGGACTGGTGAGAAGGTAAAAAGTAAAACCTGAGTGAAGAAACTAAAGACTCTAACCTGGGAAAGATGCACCTCTTAAGGATAGAGAACAGAGTCTTTTGGGGACCTGGTTTGGCCTGAACTGAGCATCTAAAGATAGACAGCAGTTGAGACTCAGTGTTGAAGCCAAGAAGAAAAACACATAGATTGGTTAGGCAGAGCTAAAATTTAACCTTGACTACAGGTCCTGGATCCTAGTCAGAGATGATCACCTAATGAGACCCCAAATTTATAGATTCTTAACTCTTTTCTAAACCACATAAAACATATGAAATATTTTATTCATTTCTTGCAACAACCCTGGGATAAGTATTATTTTATGATCAGTCCTTTGCAAAGGAAGCAGTTGAGATACTGAGAGGTTAATCTACCCCAGGCTCCCACAGCAGGGAATAGAGAAAGCCAGGATGGAAACCCAGGCAGAGCTCTGTGAGCTCATGCCCTTAACCCCTGGAAGGTCCCTGGAGAAAGAAGGAACTTAAGGGTTATGGCTTCTCACCATTCAGATGGAGTTAGGAGCACACTGTGTGATGACATGTGTGGGTAGAAATGTCCTAGTAAAGAGTAGGCCTGCAAGGAAACTAGCACTTCCATCAGCGAGTCTCGGCAGATATAAAAGCAGCAACACCATCTGTGTGGGTACGGATTCCCAAGGCATCTGGAGAGATGGCCTTGAACTTTCTTCATTACGAGGCTAGATGGGAACAGTTCTAATTGTGGCCAGGACATGATGGCATCAAGGCCAGAATGACGTTCAGTGTTTGGAGTTCCCTGGGGAAAGAAAAAAGATTTCACTAACACTTTTAAACCATAGATAAGAGCCAGTTACATCCTTAAACATTTCAGAGGGCACTGGTGCCTAGACTTAAGCTGCCGAATTTAATCATTTTGCATCATCTACCTTTATAACAAAGGCTGATAGGTTTTCACTACTTTAGGGACAGTCTGGTGACCACAGAAAGAAAATTTATTTTCAACATGTTATTTGATTGAAAGGGTTCTATCCCTGAAGGGTATTATGCTAGGCACTCATAGACAATAAAATAAATTGAAATATAGACACTAGACACTGTTAAGTTATAGACGGTTACTAATGGGCATCTTTGCAGTAAAGCACTGTATTTGGAATCGCACATTGAATTCTACCACAAGAGTTACTAGCTGTAAAATAAGTGCATTATGTTCCTTGTGATTTCAGACCTTTTGAGCATTATTGCATTTTTTCTAGATTATTTATTGCTGGACTCATGGCTTTAAATTGAGAGATGCTCTCCTGAAGAAGATATTTGAAAAAATATATTGTGCGTATTATTTGAAAATGCAATTCATATCCCTTTAAAAATAAGAGACTGTCTTGTGTTTTCCAGTTTTTCAGATACCCTGACATATATATAGTATATGCTTAGTAAATAGTAACTGCTCTGCTTTCCATATCTGTGATTTAAAAACACAGCTTGTCATACACAAAAATAAACTCAAAATGGATTAAAGACCTAAATGTAAGGCCAGACACTATAAACCTCTTAGAGGAAAACATAGGCACGACACTCTTTGTGACATAAATCACAGCAAGATCCTTTTTGACCCACCTCCTAGAGAAATGGAAATAAAAACAAAAATAAACAAATGGGACCTAATGAAACTTAAAAGCTTTTGCACTGCAAAGGAAACCATAAACAAGACAAAAAGACAACCCGCAGAATGGGAGAAAATATTTGCAAATTAAGCAACTGACAAAGGATTAGTCTCCAAAATTTACAAGCAGCACATGCAGCTCAATATCAAAAAAACAAACAACCCAATCCAAAAATGGGCAGAAGACCTAAACAGACATTTTTCCAAAGAAGATATACAGATAGCCAACAAACACATGAAAGAATGCTGAACATCACTAATCATTACAGAAATGCAAATCAAAACTGCAATGACGTAACACCTCACAGCAGTCAGAATGGCCATCATCAAAAAATCTACAAACAATAAATGCTGGAGAGGGTGTGGAGAAAAGGGAACCCTCTTGCACTGTTGGTGGGAATGTAAATTGATACAGCCACTATGGAGAACAGTATGGAGGTTCCTTAAAAAACTAAAAACAGAACTACCATACGACCCAGCAATCCCACTACTGGGCATATACCCTGAGAAAACCATAATTCAAAAAGAGTCATGTACCACATTGTTCATTGCAGCTCTGTTTACAATAGCCAGAATATGGAAGCAACCTAAGTGTCCATCAACAGATGAATGGATAAAGAAGATGTGGCATATATATACAATGGAATATTACTCAGCCATAAAAAGAAATGAAATTGAGTTACTTGTAGTGAGGTGGATGGACCTAGAGTCTGTCATACAGAATGAAATAAGTCAGAAAGAGAAAAACAAATACCATATGCTAACACATATATATGGAATATAAAAAAAAAAAAGTTATGACGAACCTAGGGGCAGGACAGGAATAAAGACACAGATGTAGAGAATAGACTTGAGGACACTAGGAGGGGGGAGGGTAATCTGGTACGAAGTAGAGAGTGGCATGGCCATATATACACTACCAAATGTAAAATAGATAGCTAGTGGGAAACAGGTGCATGTCACAGGGAGAACAGCTCTGTGCTTTGTGATGATCTAGAAGCGTGGGATAGGAAGGGTGGGAGGGAGATGCAAGAGGGAGGAGATATGGGGACATATGTATATATATAGCTGATTCACTTTGTTATAAAGCAGAAACTAACACACTGTTGTGAAGCAATTATACTCCAATTAAGATGTTTAAAAAAACAATAAATAACATAAAAAAATTAAAAAACAGGTTGTGATTTATTTGCTGAGGTGTTTTATGCTATTCTCATAGAATATCTTTGTTTTCCAAGTCACTGGATGAAAGAGTGTCATAGAGGGCTATGAGGAGTAAGGCTGGACTTCTAGGCCTATTATCTCAAGGAATAGCTGTTCTCTAGGCTGGGACTTCTCTATTCCCTTGGGCAGTAGAATGAGAACAGATGTGAAAAGGAAGAATCCTTGCTGATAATTTATCAGACCTTGTGATCCTTTGAATTTTACTAACTTCTTTATCAAAACTTTAGGAGGAAATGTGAAATAGTGTGGTAGATTTTGAGGTCCACACAGCAGAAAAAGAGAAGGTTGTGTACGTGAGTGTGGCCATTTTACGTAGGTGTGCATGTATTTATGTGCTTGCCTCAGAATTCTGCCCTATCTACCTTCTACAGGTAGCATGGCCCTCTTTTCATTGAGACTAGCCTCCCTATTTCACATGGTCCTGATGGAGGCAGGGAGGCCATACACTGTAGTGATCTGACCATAAAGATCTGGGCTGGACTGGCTGGGTTCACATCCAGGTTTGAATACGTACTGTGTGACCTTGGGCAAGTTACTTAACCTCTCTGTGTGTCCGTATCTTCATCTTAAAATGGGGTTAATACAAAACCTTCCATATTAGGTCGTTGTATATTACAATTTTTATAACCTGGGTTTCCCTCAAAAGCACAGTCTAAGATAAGGGATTGGGCACAGTTGGTTTGTTCTGGAAAGTGATCACAGGGAATGAGGACAAGGGAACAGTAAAACAGTGAAGAAGCAAAAGCGTTTTAAAGATGTCTCCAAGCTGGTCACTGCTGTGGGCACTGGGGTTCTACCCTGCTGCAAGCCCTTTAAGACCTGTGCAGACTGTCTACCAAGAGGTTGAGGAGGGGTGTATTCATATCAGATCTCCCTTCCTCTGTTGGGCAGTGTTTGCACCATGGGGTGTTAACTTTGATGCACTTGGAGGTTTGCACACATTTATCGGAATAGTTCCACAGGAATCTCTCCCAGCTCTGGGACAGAAGCCCAGGGCAGATACTGGGAAGTTTGTTGCAACACATAGGTGAGATATTGTCAGGTTATACCTGGTGGCTGCCACCAACCAGCTGGAGTGAAAAAGATGGCCCAGGAGATATGACAGGAGAGATGTTAACTTGGGATTAAATGGGAAAAAAAAAAGTGTCCAAAATATGTAAACCATTGTCTGGCTCATAGTAAGCACTCTTGCATACTGTTCTGGGCAGAGGTATACAAGAATTTTACAGAAAATCATGTCTCTAGATTTCCTTCCCTTCTTATAACATGTATATATTATGTCTTAAGATAATATGGTCAGAGCTTTACCGTGCCACGTTCCAGGAACAATAGTAACAATTTGTCACTCCCATCTCTTCCCATGGAAAGAAATAATTAATTGCAACTTGACCAGTGTCCAAAGACACCTTAGGCTTGTAAGACTATCCAGGGGACAGAAAGGTTAACAAATTCCTGTGGACCCAAAGATGTGTGATCAGTGTAAGTGCTTGAACAAGATGTTTTCCCAACCTCACCACACACACGCGCACACACACACACACACACACACACACACACACACACACAAAATTCAGCTGAGAGAGAATATCTATGAGTATGAGCTACTTCTAAGAGAAGTTTTAGATCTGTTTCAACCCACAAAAGAGGCAGTTTTGAGCTGAAAGTGGGACCTACTTATTTTCTTAATTCCCAGTTGCTTCGCTGAGAATATTAAACTTTTTCTCATTGTGGATAATGAATTAGCAAGCTTAACTTTAGATCATTCACACTTTTTTCTTAATCTATAATTGAAAAATATGTGCTTCCTTTTGTCTTTATTTCCTTTGATGCTTCCTCATGATACTTAAATTTTTATTTCTTTATGCTTATAAAATATGGGGAAGCACATAGGCAGAGTGTTCAGCAAGGTATCTATCTATAAGTGAAGACTTTTTCAAGTTTGCCTTTCTTACCAAAGATGGGGAAATTGGATAGATTTTCTGGGGAGAAAAGAAAGCATACTGAATGTAGAATTTTTTTTTATTAAAAAGCAGAAAGGATTGCTTGGAAGAAAAGTAAAAATGCAAATAATTATCAGCCTTTTTGTCCACAATAATGTTCACATGGGTCAAGATGTCCTTTTAAATATTTTAAATTTGTTTTGAAGTTTAAAAGTTACTTACACATTTTCTGAAATGTCTATTTTGTATGTTAGACATATGCTTTACAATATTATTAAAATTAAAACCATTGACTTTTAACAGATCCTTTTTGGTTTATTAAATCCAACACATTGACTCTTCTGTGCATGACCTTAAAAATCAGAGCACTGCCAGTGCAAATGAAATCACTGTTGGGGGTTTTTGTGCTCTTTCACAGAAAATGCTCAAGAGACCAGGTGAGTACCCCATAATGGGTCTACCTTGCTTCTCACAACACGTTTAACTACAGTAGTGATAGTGAATGGCCACAAATCTAGGCATAAATTGAAGACTCGGGAAGTTTAGATATGGTGTTAGGAGTGCCTTACTATAAATAAGGACTGGCTGCCCTTGAACGTTTTTAAAGCATGTGTGAATCTGGTGTTAAAACTAGCAAAATTCATTGCTCATTTTTCCTTGGCTAGGAGAAAAATTTACAGTATGTCTCTTGGGTCTCTTGAGCTATGTGGGAATAAACAAATCTCGGTTTTAGTGAGAGCCATATAGCACCTTTATTAGTCTTTTGGGAACCAGAAACAGCTCCATTGACTGGGAGATTTGCTCATTTTAGAAAATTACATGGACTTTTGTGTTTAGGATGCCCTATATTATCTTAATTGTGACTCTTTTAACATACTTACTGCTTAATGTATGACTTTTCTTTGCAACTTTTATCACCTTAACTCTGCTGCTTGGATTTGAAGATTACAGCAACCAGGAAAAAACAATTGACCTTCCCCAAGGTCATCATGAGAACCTCTCCCAAGCAGTGATATATTTGGGTTATATTGGGCTGTGATAATCTAGATTATTTAAAGTAGTAATAATAATAACTAATAGAAAGTTAGGACAATGGTTTGTTGCTTGATTTCTCATTTTATATAAGGTGATGTTTTCCAATGGATTTTATACACTAACATGTTCCACTAATCATTATTTGTATTTTTGGCATGAATACTGTAGGAAAGATTCTGGGAAAGAAAACAAGGAGAGACTTTGCCCTAAAGATGCTCATAGCCTGATATGGGCAATGAGGCAGTTTAAAAAATAGCAATATATTGGGCTTCCCTGGTGGCGCAGTGGTTGAGAGTCCACCTGCCGATGCAGGGGACACGGGTTCGTGCCCCTGTCTGGGAAAGATCCCACATGCTGCAGAGCAGCTAGGCCTGTGAGCCATGACCGCGAAGCCTGCACGTCCGGAGCCTGTGCTCCACAACAGGAGAGGCCACAATAGTGAGAGGCCCGCGTACCACCAAAAAAAAAAAAAAAAAAAAAAATACCCAAAAGAAATATATATATACATTTATATGAATTTATATATATGCCTGTATAATAATTAAAATATTAATTGCAGCACTATCAGGATAGTCAAAATCTGAAAATTACCCAAATTTCCCTCAAGAGTAGAATGAATTACTAAGCTGTCTCGTAGTTGCATGGTAGAATATAATATAGCCATAAGAATTAATAAATCACAACTACAAGTAGAAACATGGATGAATCTCATAAACATAATGCTGAGTAGAAGAAGCCAGACACGAAAGAGTGTATACTGTATGATTCCATTTATGTAAAGTACAGACAAGTGCATCTGTGCTGTTAGAAGTCAGGCAAGTTACCAGTGACTAGTGACTGTAGTGATAGATGGGGACATGAAGTGACCCTCTGGGGTGCTGGTTGTTTTATGCTTCTTTGAACTATGTGCTATGTGTACAGGTCATGAAAATTCCTAAGCAGTACATGTATGATGTGTACATTTTTCTATATAGACATACTTCAATTGAGATTTTTAAAATGAGCAGTATTAAGTAGAAAAAAATCAGACACCTTTGTGGAAGAAATGTTTTGTAAGAGTCTGGGCTGTATTTACTAGGTGCCACTGCCTTAGTTTTCCTGATGCATTGACAGGGCTTGGAGATCTGGAGATAGTCATGAAAGAAGAGAAACACAAGCCAAAGCAAAGAGAAAGTGTCGGGTCCTTGAAGAGAAGTAGGACAAATACAAAGAGGAAAAAACTAAGGTTGGGCCAGGCAATGAAAAATTTTTATATATTATGAATAAGACTTCTATTTTTCTTTAGGTGATGGGAGTTGATGAAAATTTTTGAGCAGTAGAATGGCATAGGTGTGTTTTTGAAATCTAGTAATTGAGTTTGGGATGATGGATTGAAAGGCAGAGTGACTGAAGGGGAAGAGATTTAACCACGCCTCCAGTATTAACAGGGGAACTTCACATGGATCTGTACTGCGTGACTGACGGCAGTGGGACAGTGACTGGTGCATAACTGGTGCTCATTAAATATTTGCTGAATGAACACCGATGTAAAGCAGTAAGTGAAGGAATGGGACCTTGCATTAGACTCTGTAAATAGTCATTCTTGAAGAATGAGTTTGCTTTTTCAGTGGTTCATCATTCCAAAGCAGGATCTATTTTTTATAAAGTGATGCCTTTTGAAATTGGGGCTGGAGCACACGGTAAACTCTCCCACACTCTTACGTGATAGATCATGGAATCCTAACTGCTTCAAGTCCAAATTATATCTAGAAGGCAGCGGTGGGCTGGGTTGTATTATCTGTCTGCTAATTCTGCCAAATGCATTTTGAAGTGAAATACAAATTTCTCTCAGGTAGAATATTGGACCCCTTTCTTGATAATTATCCTAAAGAGAAGATCAACAGGCACAATGTACTTTGGGTGATTTGGTTAGGAATCGTTTGACACTGTAATTCTTTAGTAGTTCTTATCCCGAAGGTCACTAATTCCAGCATTCTGAGAGAGAGATCAATGATGGTAAGTGTGACATTAGTGCTTTCCCTTAGAATTCTGACCGTAAGTATACTTATGAGGTTTAGGGTCCGTTTTCAAGGAAAAGGTATGGGTTTGTGTTGAATTCCATTTTTCACTTAGTTTTGCTTGTGAGTCCTGGAAAGAACTTGGGGGCATTTGGTGGCGATTGGCTCTGGCCATTTATATCTGAGGAGGGCAGAAGGGGTGGTCCAGCTCCCAAATCCAAGCAAGGATGTGTGCCAGGTGGATCAGGGAGACAACTTCTCAGCAAAGTATGTGGGCGGAAAGGATGACGGGATCATCTAATTCTTTCCAGCGAGTGTTTGCTTAACTGAATCTGCTAGATAATTATCTTCATTTTCTCTTTGCTCTTCTCGACACAGTTTAATTGTAGAGGAATGAAGAAGATAGAAAGCTTAGCTGATTCATTATATATTTAGTGGGAAATAAATACAGTTTCAATTCCAACTCATATTTCCAGACTTTTCATCCTTCCTGTTTTTGCTTTCCTACTTCCAATCCATCTTCCACATTCTCACTAAAGCTATCTATAATTTTTTTTTTAATTCAATCATGCCACGTCTCTGCTGAAAAAGTTTAATGTGACAACTGGGGAGGCATTAACTAGCTTTTTGTAGGTGTTAATGGTCTGTTTATTGAATCAACACTCATTGAGGAAAAGAAAAAAATCTATCATAAATGGCAACTTAGAGATAATATGACCCTAAAAAGATTTGAGCTTGGTTTTGTTTTCCTTTGCTGATTATATTTTAAACTATCCAGCCTATGTCAAGGTCTTCAGTAGCGATAATGAATTGCTTCTGTCTGAAACATGTTCTGGAGTTCATTGTAAGGAAATACTGTTGCAATTTAAATACTGATGCAGGAGTAATTGAGGTTGTAAAATGTGTTTTATGAAGCCATGCTGTTATTCTTGTTTATTTATGGGGAGAAAAAAATCTTTGAGTTTGAATTTTCACATAAAAGAACTGAAAAGTTTACACCCTGCCCAAAAATATGTATTCAGAATTTAGGAAGGGAACATAGTGATTAAAAGAAATACCAGGTTCAGTACATGTTAATTATGGAATGAATCAAATAACTTTACCTTCACACATCATATTTATTTCTGAAATCTAAGAGGACTATTTATTATGTTTCAACATGTCACATTTTTGTGGAAATTCTTGTAACGTTTTAAAGAAACTTCTAACATACCCCCCATTCAACTCATAAACCCATAAATGTGGAAACATTTTTCATGTGTCATCATTTAGAATTTTTAAATAATAAGTACATTGGAAATAAAGTTTCACTTGTTTATTGTAACAGAAAACTGAGACACAAGTTCAGAAGAAGATATATGCCAGACAGGAAATGGAATGTTATCAAGGAAAGTTGTTAGTGTTTTCATTAATGTTCCTAATATATGATTTCGCTCATAAAAAATAGTATATGCTGGGTTCATAGTTTCCTTCTTTCAAAGGAAATTTTGCTGTTTCTCTTGGTGTCCATCTCTTCTTTGCAAAGTGATAGACACAAAATCATTTGTAAGTCATGGTTTCCTAAGATATGATTATAAAAAGATAAGCAATGCAAATCTGAGGCATCTTGTTTTTTCTTTACCTTTAAAAATGTTTTTCTTTTGCCTCCACAGATTTACTTTCTTAGACTCCATCTAAAAATATTTTTTAAGAAGGAAAAAGAAAGTACCTTGTGACAATTTGCATATGTTAATGCAGATAAGCATCTAGACATCTGGATGGCATTTTAATACCTTATTCTCATTCAAGGAACTAGACCTCACACAGATGGTAGAGACAATTTTAAGAGCATTGTTGTAAGCAAATAAGGCAGCCAGGAAACCGAACACACTCCAAGATAGGCTTTGCCACCAAAGAAGCTTTTTAGTGAGATGTTTTGACTACAAGATTGTATAGCCCTTATCAGTATCTGACAAAAGGAGAGGGACCAGCAGGCAATTTTTCCGATGCAAAGCAAAGGGGAAAAAACCTACACTACCGGCATGCATTTTCAGCTTTGAATAATTGAAAGATTAAATGTACTTTTTATACTTACACAGAATATATGTGTGCGTGTACCCATACACACATACATATGTACATATAACATGTATAAGTATATATACTCATACGTATATTTTAATAAAGTAGGCATATAGGATTTACCAATAAGTTCATCTCTTTCTTCCTTCTCTCCCTAGAGATACCTACAGTCAAATATTCGACTGTTAAAAGCCGGTAATCTGGAATCTTTTTGCCTGGGTTTAAACCCTGAGCTTAAACCTACAATTAACTAGCTTTGTTGTTTTGAGCAAGTGACCTAGTCTCTTGTTGCATCTGTTTTGTCATCTCGGATCATGATGGTCCCTGTCTTAGAGGGTTGATAAAAGGATTAAGTGGATCAAATATTTAGCACATGCCCAGACCTATCACACATTCAATAAATGTTAGCAGTTATTATAATTGTTTTGTTTATTTTTTTTTATATTCTACTTTTGAGTCTGGCCATCTGTAATACAAAAACAGTTAACTTGTTCTCTCACATGGTAATAGTGGGTTTCATGGTCTCCTGGGGATGTGATAATCAGGCTCTGGAATCAGACAAACTGTCTTAAACCTGAGTCTTTCTGTTACGAACTGGTCTGTCGTTAAAACTCTGTCAGGGTCAGCTTCTTTATGTGGTAGGTGGGGACAGTACCTAACTGTTTTTCCTGTATGAGAATTCATATGAAGTAAAGCTTTTGGGGACCCCAATGCAGGTCACATGCCTTGTTACTGAGACTTGCATGGCTACTCCTACCCAAAGGAAGAGACATTCTGCAACCATATTTCTCCTTATTCTATCTCTCTGGTAATCACTGCTTAATTTGGGCCAATTTGGATTTGGGATTGAGCGACATTTGTGAGTTGATGCTTAGCTTTATTTTTTTTAAGTATTTTTATTTTGTTTATAAATTTATTGATTGATTTTTGCCTGTATTGGGTCTTTGTTGCTGCACATGGGCTTTCTCTACTTGCGGCGAGCGGGGGCTACTCTTTGTTGCAGTGCGCAAGCTTCTCATTGCGGTGGCTTCTCTTTGCTGCGGAACACCAGCTCTAGGTGTGCGAGCTTCAGTAGTTGTGGCGCTGGGCTCAGTAGTTGTGGCTCGCGGCCCCTAGATCACAGGCTCAGTAGTTGTGGTGCACGGTCTTAGTTGCTCCATGCATGTGGGATCTTCCTGGACCATGGCTCCAACCTGTGTCCCCTGCATTGGCAGGCAGATTCTTAACCACTGTGCCACCAGGGACGTCCCGATGCTTAGCTTTTAAAATAATGGCATTTCATTTGAGCAGCTATGTATTTGTCATGGTTGTCCTTGGTTATGCCAAAAGAAGTAAGAGTTTTTTTAGTAGAGAAAAGCAGAAACGGAAATAGAGGAGTGAAAGCCCATCTGGAAGAGAGAGAAGACAGAGTGAAACAGAGAATAGATAAAATAGAGTGATTTCCGGGGTTCCATGGCATATCTCAGATTCATTCAAACTGATTTTTTTAATCTACCCACCCAGTACGTGATAGATTTCTTTCACTAGTGAATAAAGTATCCCTGATTAAGATGACATATAATTTGACTTTCACTATTAGATCATCTGTGGGACTATACGGTGATGTACTTTATCTTGTCCATGGAATAGAAATGAGCATTCTCAGATTCCATGGAGTTTGGAAATGAACTGACAACTACAGGGAAGGGGAGAGCAGGGATAGCAAACCATTGCTGCATCCGCCGGCACTACCTTATCCTAAACCCTTGACAGACATCATTAATCAGACATCACAGCCTCTCTCCTATTGAATAGAGAAGCAGTGTTAGAATGCTTTTCATTGCACAACTTCAGCAAAACACTCGAACTGAGTAAGACTCGAGTGGGATGTGATGTCAGGAACAGGTCAAAGCAAATGGTTTAGGACTAATCCCAGGAAACGCTTTCTAAGTGGGCTGTCCATTCCATGTGATATGTGGGGCAAGTGTAGTTTCTTGAAAAACTGATGGAAGATGGCCATAAATAATAAAAAATATATTGTATATAGTTCATGTCTTTAAGAGGCAAAATGAATTCTGAATGTTAAAGTAGGTACATAAAAACAAAACAAAGCAAGATAGTGATTATTTTACTATGGGTCAAATAAACAGAACAGATAATAAGAGGTCATGTGCCCTGAGGACTGGGGAGCCTGGCAAGGACTAACAGATGAGGGATAATCAGAAGGGTATGCATGGGCATCATTGAAAACTCAAGTTGTCTGGGGCAGACATTCATGCCAGGAAACAATGGGAAATAGAATTGACAGGCCAAGCAGGGGACAAGCTGTGGAAGGCCTTGAATGTCATGCTAAGAAATGAGGACTTCATTTGTAGGCAGTGAAGAACATTTGAAGATTTTTGAATATGGAATTGTTGATGTCAGAACTGAGAAGGATATTACATCAATTGGCCTAGCTCTGTACCTTAAAGCATGAGAAGTTATAGTTGTTTGATAGTAACAGCTGATTATTCATGCTCACAAGTTAAATATACTACTTATGTAGCTGACTATATATTTCCAGGTTTAAAAAAGTGGAGAAAATTGCCCATGGTGATAAGAGGATGTAAGACAACTAGGGCCATACTTTCTAAGGCACTGGTTAAATTCCACCTAGTCATCTTAGTAAATGTTTTATAGCTTATTTTATGTATAGCATCATTATCTACTTAGAGCAGTGATTCTCCACCTCAGCACTATTGACATCTTGAGACAGATAATTCTTGATTGGGTGAGGGAGAGCCTGGAGCATCAAAGGATGTTTAGAAGCTTCCCCAGAATTTATCAGTAGATGCCAGTAGCACACCACTCCCATAGTTGTGACAACCAAAAATGTCTACAGACACTGCCAAATGTCTCCTCGGGGTCAAAATCATCCCTGGTTGCTAACCACTGACTTAGAGCATGGATTTCTATTTAAAACTTAAAGAAATAATTCCTTAGATTTCAAAATATAATCTTTACATATAACCATGCAGTGGTTTGCAAGGTAAATTAGAGGAGCTAGAAGTGGAAGACAATAGAATATTCAGGAATGATCATGTTAATCTAGGAGTGAGTTGATGAGGCAATGAACTAGAGCTCTGTGCCGGGGAATAACAAACAGAGGCACTGTTTCTGGCAACTATTACTATTATTAGTAACAGTAGGAGTGAGTTGCAGGAGGTGTAATGCAACTATTACTAGTAATAGCAGGAGTTGCAGGAGGTGTAATGCAACTATTACTAGTAATAGCTGGAGTTGCAGGAAGATTAATGGCAGTAGAAGCAGCATTTATTGGGCACACATAATATTACTTCTCCCGAAAACCCTTTGAAATCATTGTTACTATTATTATCTCCATTTTACAGAGGAGGAAAATAAGGTTAAGTGGTCATTCAAGGTAGAATCAAGAGTTCAACTTATATTGGTTGGACTTCAACAGTCTGTAATGACTCACTCCTCAAACTGTAAGTTTTCATTGTGAATGGTAAATAGGAAAAGGCCATCAGAATGGTCACCCTCTCTGTTAAATTGGGCCATCCTTCCCAGATCCCATTTGTTTTGTCTAAAGATGTGAACAAAAATGTTTCCCCTTAAGAATGGAATATGCTAGTGCGAGACTTGGAGCCCTATCTCTTCTAGCTGAATTTGATACTGCTACATTGCATTAATTGAGAACATTTACAATGCAAAATGGGCCCATTTTCCAGGGACATATTTTGCATGATTGTCTTTTACTTAAAAATTCATTACACAGATAAAAGTGTGATTGTAATATAACAATCGTAGCCAAATTATGGTATAAAGAAACTTGTTAAAAATAGACAAAAGTAGTTATAAAATTTTAGATGTTATAAAACCTATTTCTTACTGTTAGTACTGTAAATTTTTTTATATTACCCTAAAGACTTTTTGTAGACATCATTTTATGCCCATAACTTCCTTTCACAATTCCAGCATGCTCCTGAATATAACAAAATAAATCAGTTAGTGCCATAACTGATTAACGTTTTGTGGAATCTCCAAGCTGGCCACTTCTCTCCTTTCATTTGGAGATAAAACACCTTTTGTTTTCTTCTCTATAACACAGAAACTCCTACATTAAGCCCAAGTAGGAGAAATAAAAGGAAAAAAAAAAACCCAGACACGACTATTTGGAATTGGTTGGAAGCTTGTCCAGATGACCTTTAACATAGTGTTGGGAAAATACAGATGCCTATCTTGGAATCGGCAAATAAATTAAGCTCATGGTAAAATTCTAAATTTCTGACTTTAGAGGTTTGTTATATATGTCAATTGAAATATAAGCTCAAGAGTAGGAGATAAAAAGCAGGGTTCAAATATGAGACCTGTTTAGCTTCTCTCAGCTTTAGTTTCTCAATCTGTGGGGTGGTAATAAAATATGAACCTCACAGGATATTAAAAGAGAAATGAGATAATGTATATAAAATGCCTCCGTAATGTCTAGCACAAAGCATAACAAATATGGTTACTTTCCTCTGGTAACAGAGCTATTGACCAATTTCTACAGTCGTCATTAAGCAAGAGTAGTAAACCTGGACATGTAAGGCTGTTGTAATTTCAGTCCAATACCCAATATTTATGGAAATGCCAATACTTATGGAAATGCGTGGCATATTTTTCTCTCCCAAACACCTGTTGAGGTGGTCTTTAACCACTAAATGGGTCAATGACCTGTCTTCCATTGCAAAATTCAGTCTGTATTACCAGTAAAGGATAAACACTTAGGCACGTAAGAAATTCAGGTATGTGACACTTGAGTGTGCAGTCATAAGTGGGCCGTGTAAAGTGTCGTCACGTAAAGGCTTTCTAGCCTAGCCATTGGGATCCTGACAACCTACATTCTAGATCCTAAGTTTGTGTTTATTGAAAATTCACCAAGCAAGACATATTTCAATACCTTTTCCATTTTTATTATCAGTCTCCATAATTTTAATTATGCATAGGATAAATAATAGGAATAAAACAGCATGATTCAAAGCACGGTATTTATGTACATTCCTTGTGAAAAACACAACTGAAAGGTTAAGAATAAAGTTGACACCTATTTAAAAAATGGCTTGAAGCAGGCTGGCGTATAGTTAAAACTATTGCTGTGGGAAGAAATCACACTCACTTTAGTATTTTGGTATGTTTTCTTTCTAATAGAGAAAAACCACACCTTGCAAACGTGCTACGTTTATCCTTATTTCTCTCTGGATGAGGCCTCCTTTTCCATTTTATTGAACACTTTGCAGAAGTGTGCACTGTATTTGGAATTTATTAGATTTCATCAAATGGCAGGTGGTTATGAATTTTGTTTCCAAAAAGGAGACCTCAGGGCTATTCCATATTAAAGGCTTTATTCCCTTTTGGTAGAAACATGCAAATCACTTGTTTTTGCTAAAAAAAAAATTATGAAACATTTCTTCCCTTATTATTTTCCGCGGGAATAACAGTTCCTATTACTCATAATTGTAAATGCGATTGCCATCTTGAAGTTTATGTTCATGGGAATAAGATATTTTTGGACATTTTAGGGATATCAAGCCTAGGAAAATCTAGTTTTTATTTGTAATTTGTATGTATATACCATATGTTAATTGGACTATCATGAAAGCTACTTCAAATTTGACTCTATTATTCATCTTCTGGGGGCACAAAATAGAGTGAGAGGTAAATTTAACCAGAGCAATTGACTCTTCATTGAAATTATGATACAGTTGAAGAATAAAGACACGTATGCGTGAAGAAACAATATGTGAAGTAAAACATCGTTAAATAGAATCTATTGCTATCATAAAGTACAAAAATGTTTGAAACAGGAAAGACCTGTACTTTCAGTTTGAATGACAGTAAAATGTCAGCAAAAAAAGCAGGACTGGGCTTCCCTGGTGGCGCAGTGGTTGAGAATCTGCCTGCCGATGCAGGGGACACATTGCTTATGTGATTTATGACTTCGTCAGGAGGAGGGAGAAAGTGTGTGCAGCATGCCAAACATACTGACCATAGAACCTCTGCTCTTGTGGAACACCTTGAGGGACTAGTATCCCATTGGACACACTTTGGAAACTGTGGTCCCTCATAAATAACAAGGGTCAACCAATGTTACCTGAAGTATCAAATTAATTTTGCCTGGAGAGATGCTACCTTAACTGGGAGAGTTCATATACTCCACCTCCCCAAGCCCCAAACTGTGGAACTTTTAGAGTGGTCTGGGAAGATCCCACATGCCGCGGAGCAGCTAGCCCCATGAGCCACAATTACTGAGCCTGCGCCTCTGGAGCCTGTGCTCCGCAACAAGAGAGGCCGCGATAGTGAGGGGCCCCCACTTGCCGCAACTAGAGAAAGCCCTCGCACAGAAACGAAGAGCCAACACAGCCATAAATAAATTTAAAAAAAATATTTTTTAAAAAAGCAGGACTCTCTATGCAAGGCTGGTTACTTCTGTGATGTCCCAGTCTTTATTTATCTGCCATGTAGTAAACTGGTGTTAACACTGATGTACTACACCTGAAACACTGGAAGAGAACCTTTGAATCTATTCCAGTCCACATATGTTGCTGGAACTAGGACATCTCCCCCTAGTAAAATTTCACTGGGGAAAAAAGAATCCTCTACATGTGGATAGACAAGTGCTAAAATACATGACTCATCTAACTGCCTCTAAATAATCAGTTAACTTCGGCCACCAATTATTCATAAGCATGTAGGTGTTCTGTGCCACGACACATTCTCCACAGGCAACAACTGCCTGGAGTTGCCAAATGAATAATTGCACCACGATGAGACACTGCTGTTTGAGCACTGACAAGGTGAGGGATAAAAAATGAGGAACAGTAGTGAAAAGTAAGTGAAGACTGCAGTATAATGTGAATTCCAACTAGGAATTCATGTGGACCAGCAGAATGGGCATTTAATGGATGGATTGCCACTACTTTCAATCCTTACTTTCTAACCTTGTTTTCCCTCAGCCCCCAGCACACACCCCAGGCGAACAGACACACAGCTGTATGTGCTTGGCAACTTCCTACCCATTTCATTGTTCAGTGGTTCTGGAAGGGCATGGAATGCAACTGTAGCCTGGAAACATTTGGAAAAATAATACTGTTCATGACATCTTTGTTTCTTCCTGAGTGATATTTGAAGGTGACTTTCCTGCCTGCCGTTAGCAATTTTCCAAAATTAAATACCGTAATTTTTGTGTTTGATAGGCACAGCTGTGTCTGTTACCAAGGGCAAACACACCTGCACAACACTCTGTGTTCATTTTTATACTGAGATCTTCTTTTAGAACCCAGTTTTATGGGGAAAAAAAGTCAAATTTTGAGGGCAGTGAATTCTTGGATTCCACATTGCGTTGTAAAAAGGGCAAATTCATTTCTTTCCAATAGACGTAATATAAGCCTAGCCAAAGTCTTAGCAGTGAAGCAAATGGGATCTCCATCTACCTCTGTGAGCTTTGTGTGTATATATTTTTGAATCTAGTTTTTAAAACTCCACAGTGTTCTAAATTTGATAAATACTAGTGGAAAGTGGCAAGACCAAATTTAGAGACTGGTGTGAGAGTTCTAACTCTGGTATTTGGTCAGGTGACCCCATTTCTCAAAGTCTCCATTATTTTATTTGCCAATTGCCATGTCAGAGTAGATGAATGCCCGCAGTCGTCTGGAACTCTAAAAGTTCCACAATTTGGGGCTTGGGGAGGTGGAGTATATGAACTCTCCCAATTAAGGTAGCATCTCTCCAGGCAAAATTAATTTGATACTTCAGGTAACATTGGTTGACCCTTGTTATTTATGAGGGACCGCAGTTTCCAAAGTGTGTCCAATGGGATACTAGTCCCTCAAGGTGTTCCACAAGAGCAGAGGTTCTATGGTCAGTATGTTTGGCATGCTGCACACACTTTCTCCCTCCTCCTGACGAAGTCATAAATCACATAAGCATTTTAAGGCTCTCAGAAATCCTACAGAAAAGAAAATTAACTCTGTTTGATCCAATCTTTCTCAAACTTAATTGGCCTTATGTGTTAATGTCGGCTTTCCTTATCTGGCATCCTTCCTTTGCCCCTGCAAGTTTACTCTTCATCCTTCTCCATGCTTTTCTGTGTTCATGGAACTGCCCTGTGTGGGTTGTAACATTGGGTTTCCTTTCCACTGGCTTGTGGTTGTGCAGCAATGAAGAGCACCCTCTGAAGAAAGGAGGGAGGGAGAATGTGTCTGAAAGAAGGGAAGTTAAGCCTTTTAATTCCCTGGCTTCCTCCTTACATGCTGACCGTGTCCTTACATCAGAGATCACACTTCCGGTCCGGTGGCCCTCTGCACACAGCTCTTCCTCTAGGTTCCTGCAAACTGTTCTCTCGCTGCCTCCTTTCAGGTAGAGGCTGGAAACACACTCCTTTTAGGTTACTGGCTTGTCTTTGATTTTTCCTAAAACTTGCCCACATCTTTTAAAATACTTCCTGTTTTAGACTCTTCTCAAATCACCCATTTTGAGTCTTTCTGTTTTCTGCTGGAACCTTGAACGATACACATAGTATCGTTTTTACCTCGCTGGTTCATGATATTTTGATGGAAATACAAATTACTACCCTTAAAGTGAGGACAGTTCTTGTGGGATCAAAGTGTCTGGAACATTGTAGTTTTATCTGATTTATACAGCTAATTATAATTATTCAACCACCTCTCTATGTGTAGACATACCGTAAGGCCATGTCAGTAAAATCAGATACTCCTAAATCCTATCAGAGTTTATTTCACTCCTGTGAGCCTTCCTTTTGCTCTTATTGGATCTTACTGTTACCTAGTAGTGATAGCAATTTAAATAGTCAAACATCAGGAAGTCTTGCCATTTATTTAAAGTAGGATCTTTATTTTTTTTATTTTTTATACAGCAGGTTCTTATTAGTTATCTATTTTGTACATATTAGTGTATATATGTCAATCCCAATCTCTCAATTCATCCCACCGCCACCCCCCAACAAATAATTATTAAGCATATATTTTTTGTGTGTGTCTAGCACAAATCTAGGTTTTGGGAATAAAAAGGTAGAGAAAAATTAATATTGTGGAGCATCGCAAAGAAGCCTGCATTCTCTCCACCACAACAATGATAACAATACCAATACTAAACAGAATGATAGCTAATACTTAACATAGTTCTAAGTGCAATGAAGGGTTCATGTAGTCTGAGTACTTTATCTGCGTTAACGTATTTAGTCTTCCCAAAAACCCTATGAAAAAGGTACTATTATCATCCCTATTTCACAAATAAAAAAATTGTGACAGGGCTTCCCTGGTGGCGCCGTGGTTAAGGGTCCGCCTGCCAATGCAGGGGATGTGGGTTCGTGCCCCAGTCCGGAAGGATCCCACGTGCCGCAGAGTGGCTGGGCCCGTGAGCCATGGCCGCTGAGCCTGCGCGTCTGGAGCCTGTGCTCCGCAACGGGAGAGGCCACAGCAGTGAGAGGCCCGTGTACCGCAAAAAAAAAAAAAATTGTGACAAGGCAGAATAAATGAATCTGTTCAAGGTTACCCTGCAGGTTAATGATGGAGCTGGATTTACATCACATGCAGTTGCTACAGAGGAAGCATAATTAATCATGAAAACAGGGCAAAAGGAAGACTTGACTAAGTTGACATCCAAAGGATGAAAAGGTGAAGAGCGAAGAGTGTAAGGGAAGAACTTGTGCAAATGTCCTCAAAGAACTGAAAACAGAACTACCATGTGATTCAGCAAAGCTCCCTGTATATATATAAAAGAATTTATAAAAAAAAATTGAAGTCAGAATCTTGAAGAGAGATTAGCACTCCCATGTTTATTGCAGCACTGTTGACAGCAACAAAGATGTGGAAGGAACTAAATGTCCACCCCAGATGATCGGACACAGAAAAACAAAGGGTGTTCACCTACAGTGGAATACTATTCAGCCTTAAAAAAGAAATTCTGCCATGTTTGACAACATGGATGAAGCTTGAGGACATTATGCTAAGTGAAATAATCCAGCCATGGAAAGATCAATACTGCATGATTCCATTTAAATGAGGCGTCTAAAATAGTCGCATTCATAGAATCAAAAATAGTGGTTTGATTCCTCATTCCTCTCCTCCCAGTCTCCTCCCAGGGACTGGGGGGAGAGGAATGAGGAGTTATTAATCAACAGGTGTGAAGTTTCAGGTGAGCAGTATGAGTAAGTTCTAGAGATCTTCGGTATATCGTACTTATAGTCAAAAATAATGTGTTGACTTAACAAGCTAAGAGGTTGGATCTCATATTGAGTTCTCACCACAATAAAGTATAATTTAAAAAATTTCTATGACATTCCATCATCCAGAGCAGAAGGTACTTAGGCCAGTCAAAATGTAGTTGTTGGGTAGCTGTCTGTACAAAAATGTACTGTACGCAGTCTTCATGGCCTGATATTTAGTAATGTCAACATCATGCGTGGGGATATGGTTACAGACCTTCAATTGAAAAATTTGCTTCTTGTGTCAGCAACATATTTTTTTTAACCGGATTATTGGATTATTGAAGGAATTAAAGTGAAAACAAATTGAGTTTCAGAATAAAGACTATTTCCACAGTTAGTGAATGTTCTGTTTGTTATTACTGAAGAAGTAAAGAACTCTTTACTGTCCTGACCGTATTCTCTTGTGTAAGTCACGATACAAGTTTCTTACCGTTTCTAAGCATATGGGATATCGTTCTTTACACTAGTGTGCCTTTATATTAAGCCTCATCAGTTCCTGGCAGCAACTTTTTCCCAACCCTGCTGAATGTGCAATGCTCTCCCAGAAAGACATCCGTGTAAGAGTGTCATCTCAAACGTAGCAAAAATCGGTTTTTCTATGATATCAGGGATAATGTGCTTTTGAGGACTCCTTCTCGCTTCCCTGACAATGCTGACAAGCAGAGGAAATTAAATGTTCCACCTTTCTAGGTTCAGAAAAATACCCGTCGGAGTGCTAGGAATGGACATAGCAAAGTATCACTTCTGAGAAACCCAAGCCCCTGGATATTGAAAGGACTAGAGGAGGGAAAGGCTACCACTTTCTGAAGTAGTAGTTACTTTTGATCTTACCCCTTTGCGTGCTTACGGCAGAGGAACTGTCCCCCACCCTTGCCTTTTACAGATGGCCTGGAGTGTGAAGAAAGGGACAAGGGTAAGTGACATGGTGCCAGAGGGAAATCCCAAAGATGTTTGCATTCTCTCGGGTTGCCATGGCAAGGATATCAGAGCTTCTCAAGAGTCATGTTTATTCTACAGAAGTTAGTTCGGGCTTAAATCATCTTGTCAGTGTTCCACAAGGACCACACCCACAGGGAAAGGGAACCCCAGCCACAAGAGTGTGGAGGGTAGATTATTTGGGACAGAGTGATGCTGGGAACCTGGAGACAAGAATGTAGAACTGTAATAATTGGATTGCATCACAGAAATACTCATGCTGAGCTTCATCTTTCACCAAAAATGATTGGGAAAAAAAACAAAAAAAAAAGATGTCCGCTCTAGGCAGATGGGGGTAGAAGGCTGCTCTAGACCCAGAATGTTAGATTCAGATTTACCATGTAACGGGATTCACGGGTGTACGTAGCGGCACTGAGATTTCTGGTTGGAATTGGCTACCTTAACGAAGGTCAGAATTTGGAAGGCTGTTTGTAAAATGGCTTAGTGTAATGTACTGTTGGAGACTGAATAAGAGAGCCACTGGTCTGTGGTTTTCTAGGAGGGAAAAAGAGCATTGCTTATCTGTGTATAACTCAATTAAGAAGTTTTACTCAAACACAGTGATTAAAAAAAAAAACTGCCCTTCCCAAGAAACACATATTTCATTTCATATTTAATAAAATTCTCTCTTTGCCTGGGCAGCTAGGAAGTTTGGATCCAGGCTTCTTTTTGCGGGCCTCTCACTGTTGTGGCCTCTCTCGTTGAGGAGCACAGGCTCCGGACGCGCAGGCCCAGCGGCCATGGCTCACGGGCCCAGCCTCTCCGCGGCATGTGGGATCTTCCTGGATCGGGGCACGAACCTGTGTCCCCTGCACCGGCAGGGGGACTCTCAACCACTGCGCCACCAGGGAAGCCTGGATCCAGGCTTCTTTATACTCTGTCACAGCACCTGTCACAGTTAGTATAGTTGCCTTTTTATTGCAACAACTTTTTCACATTTTGTGTTAATTTTTTCTATCATGTTCTATTTGTCTGCCATCTGTCTGTGTATCTATGTATGTATTTATCTGTCTATTATACCAAACTCTTTTTGGAAGTGTTGATATCTAAATAAATTTAATAATATTTATTAAATACACTTCTTTTGTTCTTGATTTATTCATCTATCATAAATACAGTTTGGAAATAGAAATTTGTAGGTAAAAGTTACATATATATTGATCATGCCCTTATATAAAAATATATATATACATATACGAAACTCTAATCATATACATGTACATGTACATCTATGTATGGGACTTGTAGTAAATTTCTTTTGGTTTCTTATTTGTAAACGTAAATCTCATAACTCTAAGCTCCCAACACAGTTGGAAATACCATTTATCTACAGAATTCTTCTGCTGGTGTTTTGCTCCCAGGGAAGCTGAGAAAATAAAGAGTTCAGTGCCTTTAATGTTTCTGCTTTTTATGTTCATCATAGTGTCTGCTTTTAGCAAACACCCTCTTACATTAAAAGTTCGCTTCATATGTAACCTTAGGAATTTCCTTTGGTAGCCCGGCCCTAAAAAGTTGCCCCAGAATTACACACATGCCATTGAAAGATCTATTTGTGCTTTTCTTTTGTTTTTGTTTTTGTTTTCATTTCAGCTGAAAGTATACTTCCTCTAAAGTGCACATTTGCAATAGGCATATATTACTGATGGCAGAAATAAATTTCGATGCAAATTCATATTGTTCTTGTATGTGGTAAAGTGACAGCCTTTTGGAAATCATGTACCCAAAACTCCAGGGAATCTCAGATCTATTATCGATTTCATGCATGGTGAGACTTTTATTTTAGTGTCCCCTATCTCTCATTTTTCGTTGTTTTTTTCAGTCTGTTAGTATTATCCATGCCCTTTGAATCGCCCAGGAGTTTGTCTAAGACTCCTCCTGGGTAGATGACATACTCATATGTGACTGCATAATTGAATTTTGACATGTGCCAAAAAAGTTGTAAAGTAGATAAGAGAGAAAGTACTATAAATAGATATTTAAAAGAAGGGAACAGATGGCCTCTTTGTGAAGATGTTCAGATACAGCCAAAAAATGACAAACAGATGGTTCACACATGTGGGGTAGGTTGATGATGGGACCTGGAGCTGGTGGGGTAGAATGGACAGAGCTCCAACATTTCCTGAAAAACTGAAGTTTAGATTGTCAGAGGAAAGCCCTACAGACTACATGAAAATACAGACAAACTTAAAAACGTGGAGCACTCCATATCATCTTCCTAGAAACCTGCATTTCATTGTTCCATCAGTAAATAAGTAACTTACACTTAACTGTTGAGGAGGAAAATTTTCAATGTGAGGATGGTAGGGCAGATGATGTACAAGTATCTCACCTTGTTCACCCCTCAGTTAGTGCTGACTTAGGTTTACTTCTTTTTCAATATTGGCATAGCCTTGTTTGTTTATTTTACAAATCAAATATTAAGAATATTTAAAATATACCAGCTTATTTCCCATACATATATGTTGCTAGTTATTTCTGCTTATAGGGTGTATGTGGATATTTTAGGAGAATAAAGGGTCAGTGAGCTCTGTCCTCTCTTAGGCAGCACTTTCTGTGTTAGGTAATGCTCCAAACAAAGAAACAGACAAACCTGTTTTCTTTTCAAAAATAATTACAAAGGCAATGCTTGAATGCTATAGTTTAAACAATGCAGAGTCATATAGATTGAAAAGTGCCCCCTGCACTGTTCTCTTCTTCCTATTTAAAATCTGTATTCTAATCTTCCATGGCAACCACCATTATCATTGCAGTACATATTTTATTCTATCAGTTTCTATGAATTTACATGTGTGTATGCATGTCCAAATTCACATATATGGATTTTATTCTAAATTCAATAATTTCTGTTCATGAGCTTTTTTCTCTTAATAATGTCTTTAGAGCTTTATACAAAAATCTAACCCCTTTGGAGAAAGGTTTGCATATTATTTCATAAAATGGAAGTCCTATAATCTATCTGTGGAATATCTGGCATATTTCCATTTAAAAAAATTTGTTACCACCCATACTTCATTGCGCAAGCATGAACAGATGGATTTATGATCACGTGTGGAAAACGAAAGCAGAATTTTTAGGTGAATACCGAAAGTATAACTCTGAACTTTTTTTCATAGACAGATTGGCCTTTTTAATTTCTGTTTCTCTCCTCTGTATGTATTCTGACGTTTTTGTGTAATGTGAAAAAATAATGCTCAGAAATATACAGTAATCATATGGAAAAAGTCTGGGAGTTTACAGAGACCAACCTAAAGAGCAACTCTGATAGTACTTGTGTCTTCTGTTGTTTTGCTTACTGATCTGCAAGGAATTTGAATCATATGGGACACATTTTAAAAGAGTCACATTTTTTTTTTTCCTATGAACTGATCTGTGTATTCAGGCATGTCACCTGCCCAACTGGGGCAAAAAGAAAGATTGATACTCAGAAGACTGATACTGACACCCCCTTGAATATATATCCCCCTGGGAACTTGCTATATTAATTGGACACAGTGATTAAAATCACCAGGTTTTATTTCTGTTTTACTTTACTTGACCTGTGGAGGCGCAGCTTTCATTTTTCCTGTCCATATGCTTCTGGCTTCTGTCTAGCTACTATCCCATAATTTTTTTCTATTAATCCCCACATTATTCATGGTCTTTATTATGCCAGGCCTCTGTAATTAATTTCTCTGGGTTCTAAATGAGAGCAGATTTATCTTCAGTTTCATTTACATGTGCTTTGTCCCTAAGTAACATAACTCTTGAAAAGATAGATTTGGTTGATTTATGTGGAAATGAGACCCATAATTCTTTGCAGTAAATATGCCTGACTCTCATTCTTAAAACTCTTATTTTGGAAGATTCTAGTTGTATCCTAAAAGAGATTTTAGATGTGATGGATATTTTAGAGGGTATCTGCTTTGGATCAAGCAACTTTCACAACGCATTGTTTTATTAGTAAAACTTACTAAGTGTATGCAAGTGAAACTGTGAAATGAGAGCCATGTTTTTTATCATAGGAAGAAGAAACAACCCATATCTTAAGTCTAAATCTATAAAAAAAAAAAAAGAATTCCAATATTTTATATATGCATAATGGTTTCCAATTTAAAAATACTATATTAGCTCGATAGGGACCACAACCATAATATGGTGGAATATTAATATTTTAATTTTTAAAGAAGATAAAATTGACTTGCCAGTATGCCACAGCTACCTGCCCTAGGATTCTGGTGTTTTCCTTCTTCTCTGGCTTCTAACAGGTTGACAAACTATTTCTTAGTTTTAATTGCCTTATTCCAGGAGTGTCAGTAATCAACAGAAGCAGCAACTGTTCCCTGCTTATTGGTGTATATAGATTCATATCATTTTTTAATTAATATATTTTATGACTTTTTCAAACTTCTTTGTAGTTTCCTTCAATAAATCATGAAAGGGAGCATATGTGACATTTTTGCCCCACATAACCCTATATTTCCATCAAGTTGGCTTATTTTCAGTGTACACTTTGTTTACACATTCTATGTCTTCGTTGAATGAATGTAGGGCTTCTACAGTATTTAAATCATTTTGTACATGGTCTCTAAGTGACCTATCTATACATTTTTATCACCTCAAGCTCCAGTATTTTGATAGCATTTGTTGAGTATTCATTTGTTATAGCAGCATATTTCCTGAATAAACATTTTGATTTAAAACTTTGTGCATTGGAGGAAAAAGTAAATATGCTTAAATATCAACCATTTTATTTCTTCTGATATAGCTTTGTCTATTCTGATATAGTTCATGCCAGAATACAGTTTAATAGCCACGTTACATACTTTTACTTTCCACAGATAAACTATGGTTTGATTCAAAATTTTGCAATTATTGAACTTCATAGTTGATACTTTGTAGCAGGGACTGCTCAAAGTTTTGTATTTTCATTATAGTTAAAGGGTGCTATACACATTTTCCTCTTTCTTTGCTTGTTTGAAGCTCCTTATGTGAAACGTTATTATTCGTATAACCTCAGCAAACTTGTGTGTGACTACAGTATTTATAAATTAACAACAGTGGTACTGTCATTCAAGCTTTTAAGGCAGAAGACGTTGTCTATCCTTAGTACTTGTTTTGTTCCCCTTATTTGTAGTTTAAAAAATGCTCTTGGGCTTCCCTGGTGGTGCAATGGTTGAGAGTCCGCCTGCCGATGCAGAGGACATGGGTTCGTGCCCCGGTCCGGGAAGATCCCACATGCCGTGGAGCGGCTGAGCCCGTGAGCCGTGGCTGCTGAGCTTGCGAGTCCGGAGCCTGTGCTCCACAACGGGAGAGGCCACAACAGTGACAGGCTCCTGTACCGCAAAACAAAACAAAACAAAACAAAAACGCTCTCAAAAGGTAAACGCTTGGTTAATAGGTCTAAAAACACTTTAAATTTCATTGGAATACCACTTCTGAATGGTGCTGTGGGCAGTTTCCACTCAGTCAGAATATTTGTCTTCAGTTTCCTTAGTTACTGTTCCTACATTGATTGGATTTCCTGCTTCTTTTGTTACGTTTATTAACCACAAGTTGAATCATTCTATTTCTGAACTCTATCAGTTTCTTTTGCATGACTAAACTACAGTTAATCAAGCCATTTTTCCAGTTTACTCTCCTGACATACACTTGTATAACAGAGTATTTTTTCCCTGTCACATGAATTGTGCCATTTGCAAATACCATTGATATTTTTCTCTGCCATTTCTTACTTTACCGCAGCCTTTATTATTTCATATTCTATTTTTAGGGGTCATTTATGTTTTTCTTTTAAATAGTTTCTCCAGGGTGAATATCTTTGATAGATTTTGTTCATGTCTTTATTCTTTTTTGTGTTAGTTGTTTTATCTGGATCTGACGCTTCCCCCCTTACTTAGCCAATAATTTTTGAAGTTTCTCATTGATTCTTAATATTTTTCTTCACAGTATAATTTTTCATGTTATTTTTTGAGTTTTCTTAGGACATGGCAAAATGTACTTCATTTATAGGAATATTCCATGTCTTTCAACTTCAGTAAAATTTATGCTTATTAATAATTTCCTTTTCCTATAACACCGGCAATGGGATGAAACCAGACATCTGTTTCTTTGTGCTATCAGCATATTTAGGAATTGGCAGAACAGTTTGATCGAAATTTTTCTAAATACGATCACAGTACCTTATAGATTTTCATCTTTATTTTTTAATAGCAACATAAATATGCATTACATTTGCCCTTTAATCAAGTGTTTGTGAGTCAAGTAGACTTACCAAGACTTAGATGGTTCTGAGGAGAGGCTGCATTTCTCAGTCTAGTATACGAAGAAAGAAGTTAAACTGTTGTTAGGAAGAAGAAAATATCATCCATACCCGATGTCATGTGCATTCTTTCTGGTCTCCAGGATTTTCTTAATCTTTAAAATGGGGATATTACTATACTTTTCCCACCAAGCTACCAGAGAGGGCCTTGAGGAGGATCGGACGAAATAATTTGTTCAACATTTTACTTCATGGCTTATCTACTGTTAGTAATACGTTTATCCTTTTATATATAATATATATTATGTGATAGGATTTCATAGAACTATATCATATATATATACATATAACATATGTATATATTTAAACATTATCTTATAATGAAAACAAAATGCAGTGGCAGCTATAGATTTTGAGATGTGATTTGCTAATTTTGTGGTCTTGAATGATTTCTCCAATCATGACAAAGTACACAGTGATTAGAAATACAAACGTCATCCATTCTTTTGATAGAGTACCCAGGCTTCTGTAAATCTGGGGAAACTCTCTGATCATTATTGGCTTTCTAATTCCCCTTCAAGGCAGCTATACATTAGGCTATTGTCATATTACAATTTTCTCCCAAAGAATTGTTCACATTAGTACTTCCTAAAGTTAAAATGGCCTTGGATTTGGTCTTGCTTTCAATGTGAACTGGTCTATGGGTCAGAGATTAATTGCCAGCAGTGTTCCTAAAAACACTATGAAAATAATTTTGAGCAAAATACTCCATTTAATATAACAGATTTTTGGTGTTTGTGATAAAAATGTTCATGTTGAATCATATTTCTCCGCACTCAATTAGCTGGATATTTCGATATGTTCTGTAGATACCTCAATTTTAATATGGCCAAAAATTATCTCTAAATCTTTCTCTCCCTCCAAACTGTTTCTCTCCACTATTTTTAATTTTGGTTACTCTATCTGTATTTACTCATTATCTCAAGCTTAAAATCTCAGAATTATCATTGACTACTTCCTTTATTCATTCCTGTAAAGTCCTTTTGATTCTACTTTCTAATGCTTCTCAAATGTGATCTCTCCCCTTCTTGCCCTTTGCCAGTGCTTTGTTTTAGGTAAAGTTTACCTCTTACCTGGACTATATCTGAACATTTGATTTACCTCCCTATTCTCAGTTTTTCCTTAGCCTCCCATCCCTGGATGTTTCATTCTATCCTCTACATCATTCCCCAAATTACTTTTCCATTATAAATTGTCATCATTTTTGTATATTTAAAGGCTTCCAATGTAAGATCATTGGCCATTAGGGAAATGCAAATTAAGCTACAATAACATGCTACTCCACATTTACTAGAATAGGAAAACATACTGACCATACCAAGTGCTGGCAAGGCTGTAGGGCAATGGGATCTTCTCTACATTGCTGGCGGAAATGTAAATTGATACATCCATTCTGAAAAAACAGTTTGGCAGTCTTTTTTTTTAAGTTAACTATGCACTTACCATGTGACACAGAAATCACATTCTTGGGTATTTATCTCAAAGAAATGAAAAGTTATGTTCACATAAAAACCACACACAAAAAAAAAAAACCATACACAAAAATTGATACCAGCCCTAAACTAGAACAACTCAATTTTCTTTCAATAGGTAAATGAATAAACACAGTGTGGTACATCAGTACAACAGAATACTTCTTAGCAGTAAAAGGGAACTATTAATATACACAACTGGGACATGTCTCAAGACCTTATGCTAAATGGGGAAAAAAAGCCAATTGCAAAAAAAGTTACCTAGTATACGATTCCAGGCATGTAAAAGTCTCAAAATGACAACTGTAGTGATGGAGAACAAACTGATGATTGCTAAGGGTTATGGTTAGGTGAGGTGGAGAGTGTGACGATTAAAGAATAACAGGAGGGAGTTTCTTTACGATGATGATGGAACAGTTCTGTATCCTGATGGTGGTGACAGTTACCTGTGTCTATATATGTGATAGAATTTCATAGTGGTATCCCCTGAGGGATGAAAGGGGACTTATAAAAGCTGATGAAATCTGTATAAGGTCTGTAGTCCAGTTAGTAGTATTGTACCAGTGTTAATTTTCTGGTCTGGACAGTGTTACTTGGTTACACAGGTATATGAGAATCTCCATACTATTGTCTTTTATTTTTTAAAAAACTGCACTCTTTTAAAATTTGTTCATCTTAGGCCCTTTTGAAGTAAACTGTTGTTAAAAGAGGGAGAAACAAGGCTTCTGCAGATTCCTCAAAGCCAAGAGAGATAAAACCCAACCTCTTACCAAGGCATAATCCAATGTAATCCAATGTAAATCCAAATTATTTTTAAACTCCGGAAACAACATTCCTCTTCATTCTCACGAGTAGTTTCTATCTTGACCACCTGAAAACCCTCACAGCTATGCATGGGATTCCTTCTTCCACCCTCTTAGGGGCAGATTCCTACTCACCTTTCAATACAAGGGTCGATCGCCTATTGCTTGTAGTCTTTCGCAAACCTCAGTTGCTGCTTCTCCTCTGTGCCCCATCACACGCTGTCAGACTTCTACCTGAGAACTCACCACATTCCCTGGGTTTTTTTGTTTGCTTGTTTAAGCAAGCATAGGTTTCCTCCACTAGACCATGAACTTAGGATACAGCACCTTGCTATTTCACTTTCAGCCCAGAGGAAACTCTACATTGGTCCATTGAAATTACAAACACAATATAACTGAGTTCATAATTTAGCCCCCAATAAATTAATGTTTCCTGTGTTTTTCTCAAACTTTCACCCTTAGACTTTGTTAAAAGAAATATTTTTATTTTCTCCCACCCATGATTCAAGTCTACTTTGCATTGTTGTTTCTGACCTTCCTATTCTTCAGTGATTGGCAGAACGTAGTGATTTTCGGATATAGTTTTAAAAGCAACCTATGTGGATCTAATAAACATTAATACCATCTGTGCTTTTCTATAGCCCAGGGAAATTCTATCTAGAGTTACAGAACATTTTCAAATAGTGTTAGAAATATCTACAGTCGCCTTGGAGTCCATGACATTTTATTTGCCAGATATTATGTCCATAGCATTTAATGCCTGCTGTTATGTGCTCTTATAGCCACAATTTTTAAAACATTTGTTTTATATATAGTCTCTTAGGTCAAGCTCTCAGGAAGTCATCTTAGATTATGTCATTTTGATATGATAGAATCACTTTCCAGAAATGACCGTAGTGACAACATGAAAGACAATAGGACTTCGATATAGGAAACAAAAGCAGAACCAATAAATAAATTTTGCATGAAGCAAATTATGTGTTAAGTTGGACACCACAATTAGTAATACTATGGTGATGCTTACAAATTTCAAACTTTTTTTTTTTTTTTTGCTGTACGCGGGCCTCTCACTGTTGTGGCCTCTCCCGTTGCGGAGCACAGTCTGCAGACGCGCAGGCTCAGCGGCCATGGCTCACGGGCCCAGCCGCCCCGCGGCATGTGGGATCTTCCCAGACCGGGGCACGAACCCGTGTCCCCTGCATCGGCAGGCGGACTCTCAACCACTGTGCCACCAGGGAAGCCCGAAATTTTAAACTTTTATTCAGCCTCATTCCCAAACATACTCCTTCCGTCATCAGACAGCCAAGGTCTCTCCCTCCCTCTTTTTGACTTTACTATAGACAGCATAGAGTACGTGCAACATGAGTTTTAGTCAAGACAGTATGATTCATAGACTTTCCAAAGACTTTCCAGCCACATTTCTTACCCTCAATTATGAGGCTGTACATAAAGGCTTTGGCTGTATCTTTCCTTTGCTCCTTACACTTCAGACTCATTGGCCTTCCTTTTGTTCCACCAACAATTGGAGCTTGGACTGACTTTCCACTAGCTGTTTTCTCTGCTCAGAATGTAGTTCCTATAGCTCAACACATGCCTTTTTCTGATTATTCAAACTTTAGGTTAAATGTCATTTTCTTAGAGAGGGCTGTTCAGCCTGAAGCAGCTTTATCAGAACATGGTAGGGCCATCCCAGAACAGTTCACTAGGGCTAATGGTACAATCAAGTCTCTTTCCAACTTGATCTTCAGCAATGTTACATTGTAGCTTGAAATCACGTTTCACGCTGGGATTATTTACCTCACAGAAAACAGCCAACACTACAACCCAGGGCTTTTTTTTTTTTTTTTTTTTGAGAGCTGGTTATTAAACATTGCCTCTACCACCAATCAATATGTAACTCTTTTAATTCATTTATTTTTAAATAATCTTTTGTCTTTTTAAAAATCTGCATTCATATATATGTATTTGTTTCTGGTAGAATATAAGAATTCTGAGGACTGATTCGCTGCTCTCTTCACAATGCCTAGAACAGTGCTCTCCACAGACAGGTATACAGCAAGTATTTGTTGAACGAGTGAATCACCAGGCTAGACCTGTTGTTTAGAAAAGGTGAATTTGCTAACACCTAACACCCATTAGTTGATATTTTTCCTACAAAACTTATTTAACTCTGCGAATGATTTCCTCAAGTAATGTTACATCTAATGTATGCTGTATTATTACTTTCTTTCAAGTAAAGTCGAACACGGGCCACATTTCAGGAGGGCTAGTTAGATCTGCTTTATCCTGCATATGAACTTCACTCAGAAGAGAGAACTTTTAAATCCTTAAATCATCTAAGTAATCTCTTCAATTATTTCATGTCAAGGTTAATAATTAAATGTTTAAGACTTCATTAAGCTATGAAGCTAACTATAAAAATGCAATATTTTAGCCCAATTGACTAAAGAACAATCCCAGATGTTATTTAACATGAAGAATAGCAGTGATCTGCATTTCATTAAAATATGAGAACTAGAAAGAGAATTTTTAACATATTATGTAAAGAAGTTGATTTAACTCTTTTTGATAAGGGAATAGTATCTTCAGTTCCCTAAAACCATGTTGATTATCATTAGACGCTGAGGTTACCTAATCTGAATCATTGCCATTTTTTGCCTGCATAGCTGTGAACCCATATTTGTTAAGTCACCCATTATCAAATGAAATTTAAATTCAAGTTCTCTTCTTTTTTTGACTGGATTTATCCTGCTAGTTCTTATTTATTCACTTATTTTTATCCAAATGATCATTACCTTTATGTTAAAATCTGTCACTTATTTGGAAAATTCTTTTGAAATGCTATCATTATAATTCAGTCCTGAAAAATGTATGTTTAAATAATAAAGAAAATGCAAAATATCATTCTTTGTTACAGCTTTTTTAAACTTTACTGATAGGTGAGTCAGTGTGATAAGGAATGTGTCAAAGGCCAAAATTTCCCTTTAGAGTATTGATAAGACTTCCCAGTGTCTTCTGTTCTCATTATAGGCAGAGTTAATGTGTCATTTTTATTTTTAAAAAATTGAATAATCCAAGTATTTGATGATCTTAGGGTTTAAAGAGAAAAAAGTATTGAAAATCAGATATCCTGGATGGAGATTCTACTCTCTTAAAAAGCTAATTCACCTTTTATGCTGTTAACTACCTTCAAAGATGATACCGTTAAAGTGATCAGTTATGACATTGCTTTCTATTGTTCAGTGTGCACAGAATCAAATCTGCAATATAGTGTTAGAAGTGCCTTTGGGTCCTAAGGCCTGGGTTAGCTGAAAAAGTAAGACCGTGACTAAATGGCATTCAGTTTTATTGTTCAGCATCTGATAAAGTTGTTTGCCATTTGTTTTTAGGTCCACGGTTGCTAAAATGTTATTCTTACCTCATGCTCTAGGAGTGACGCATGGCACTAGGAAATCATTGTTCTTTATGGCAAGTCAACCACAGCACAAGGCTGCAAATAATCATCGGGCCTTTATTTACTAATACACTCTGAGAGATACTGCGGAGAATTCACATGGAAGTAGGAGGGTCCTTTACCACAGGGAAAAATAAGTCTAGTTTAGATAGGTTTAAATTCACATGGGTAATGACAAAGGGAAGAGGGAGATGACTGAAACATGAGAACAAACCAGTAAGGAGTATTTAGAGAACCATTATAACCAAACTCTGCAAACAGGGATTCCTAAAATGGAAGAGAAAATAAAAGAGGTGTTTGTTGATTGGAGATCATGGTTTTGTTGTAAAACAAAGCTAAGTCTCTGTTCTAACTTGTGTAAAATTAGGAGCAGAGGAATGATTAATGTATTCATGGCATATATGCCTCAACAGACCACCAGCCTCTGTGTATGGGGGACACAAAAAGGAGACAACCTCCTGACAAAATCACACGAAGAAGCGTACATATACACACTCACAAAAAGAGAAAAAGGAAAAAATATATATATATCTATATATATTAAAAAAAACAGAAGAGAGGAACCAAATCAATAAACAAATCTACGAATGATAATAAGCTCTAAACACTAAGATAAACATAAAACCAGAAACAAATTAGATGCAGAAAGCAAACCCCAAGTCTACAGTTGCTCCCAAAATCCATCACCTCAATTTTGGGATGATATGTTGTCTATTCAGGTATTCCACAGATGCAGGATACATCCAGCTGATTGTGGAGATTTAATCTGCTGCTCCTGAGGCTGCTGGGAGAGAGTTCCCTTCTCTTCTTTGTTCGCACAGCTCCCGGGGTTCAGCTGGATTTGGCCCCGCCTCTGCGTGTAGGTCATCTGAGGGCGTCTGTTCCCACCCAGACAGGACGGGGTTAAAGGAACAGCTGATTTGGGGGTTCTGGCTCACTCAGGCCGGGGGGAGGGAGGGGTACGGAATGCTGGGTGAGCCTCCCAGCGGCAGAGGCCAGCATAATGTTGCAACAGCCTGAGGTGCGCCGTGCATTCTCCCTGGGAAGTTGTCCCTGGATCACGGGACCCTGGCAGTGGTGGGCTGCACAGGCTCCCGGGAGGGGAGGTGTGGATAGTGACCTGTACTTGCACACAGGCTTCTTGGTGGCGGCAGCAGCAGCCTTAGCGTCTCATGCCCATCTCTGGTGTCCGTGCTGCTAGCCGTGGCTCACGCACATGTCTGGAGCTCGTTTAGGCAGCTCTCTCCTCGCGCACCAGGAAACAATGGTCTCTTGCCTCTTAGGCAGTTCCAGACTTTTCCCTGGACTCCCTCCTGGCCAGCTGTGGCTCACTAGCCCCCTTCAGGCTGTGTTCACGCAGCCAACCCCAGTCCTCTCCCTGTGATCCGACAGAAGCCTGAGCCTCAGCTCCCAGCCCCGCCCACCCCGGCGGCACCAATCCTCTGTGCGGGAACCTCTCTGCTTTGCCCTCTGCACCCCTGTTGCTGTGCTCTCCTCCGCGGCTTCGAAGCTCCCCGCTCCGCCACCCACAGTCTCCGCCCGCGAAGGGGCTTCCTAGTGTGTGGAAACCTTTCCTCCTTCACAGCTCCCTCTCAGAGGTGCAGGTCCCGTCCCTATTATTTTGTCTCTGTTTTTTCTTTTTTCTTTTGCCCTACCCAGGTACGTGGGGAGTTTCATGCCTTTGGGGAAGTCTGAGGTTTTCTGCCAGCGTTCAGTAGGTGTTCTGTAGGAGTTGTTCCACATGTAGATGTATTTCTGATGTATTTGTGGGGAGGAAGGTGATCTCCACTTCTTACTCCTCCACCATCTTGAAGGTCTCTAGGTTGTTTCTTATATATACAGTGATCAAGAACAAGAACACAAATGAATATGTAACTATGACTACTGTGCAGTGTTTTGTTTGCTTTTCTTTTTAAAAAATTTTATTGTCAGATCAAACAGTACGTCATACTGGGAAAATTTCGTTAGTGAGGGTACAGGTTAAGTTGTCTGTGGAAGACTAACGATGGGAGCAATTTCTTTCTCACTCTCTGCATTGAAAGGTGGAGTTCATTTCCTCTCTCCTTGAAACTGGGTTGGCCCTGTGACTGTTGAATCAAAAAATGTAGTAGAAGTGACACTGTGCCAGTTACAAGAGGGTATCAGCTCCCATTTCCTTTTTGTTGGAATGCTTTCTCTGCGGTGAACCAGCTGTCATAAGAGAAGTGGACACCCCAAAGCTGCCATGCTATAAGGAAGCCCAAGCGGGACATATCCTTATATCATTTAGACGTTATGCATTTGAGTTGAGTAGGCTCCTTATTTGGATGTTACCTTTAAAAAAAAAAAAAAGAACAAATATATCTTATTCATTTTCATTAATTTTTACAGTACGCATTTATGGAGTGCAATTAGAGATACAGAAGTAAAAGTATGTTTGCCTAGAAGGAATCCGTATTGTGATTACATTCTGAGAGACAAGAGAAGTGAACACCCACAAATAATAAAATATTACAGGTGATATGACAGAAAAATGCACAGTGTACAAGTTGGAACACTAAGCTAAGAATGCTAATTCTATCTAGAACCGTGGTGTCTACTATACTCTGCGTATTTTACTTTTACTATTATTATATTTTATTATTATAATTATGCATTGTGCATTATTGTTCATTATTGTGCATTATTATTAATAGTAATAACAACTCTCCAATTTTTTAAAATTTATTTTTATTGAAGTATAGTTGATTCATGATGTTGTGTTCATTTCTGCTATACAGCAAAGTGATTCAGTTATACATATATTTACATTCTTTTTTAATATTCTTTTCCATTATGGTTTATCATAGGATACTGAATATAGTTCTCTGTGCTATATGGTAGGACCTTGTTGTTTATCCATTCTGTATATAATAGCTTACATCTGCAAACTCCAAGCTCCCACTCCATTCCCTCCCCCAGCCCCCTCCCCCTTGGCAACCACAAGTCTGTTCTCTATGTCTATGAGTCTGTTTCTGTTTTGTAGATAGGTTGATTTGAGGCATATTTTAGATTCCACATATAATTGATATCATATGATAGTTGTCTTTCTCTTTCTGACTTATTTCGCTTAGTATGATAATCCTAGACCCATCCACGTTGCTGCAAATGGCATTATTTTGTTCTTCTTTATGGCTGAGCTACTCTCCACTTATTAAGCACAAATCAGATGCCAGGCATTATGTAAGTGATATACTACCCTGCTTCTACCTGAGAAAGAGACAAGGAATTATGAATGATATGGTTCTAAAATTTTCATTGCAAACAAGTCTCAAAAGCAGTATGGCACTTAGGTGACTCAATTCATCAGGGAAAGGAAATAACTAGATTATAAACCAGGATACCTCTTCAGAAAGCAAACTCATCAATGGTAGTACCCTAAAGTGTTATATATGAAGATAGAAATATTTAAGGTTTGTCCTCGACCTCTTGATGCTAACGTCAGAAAGGACAACATTGTGTTCCAACAAAAATTCCTATTATTCTTCTCACTGATAGAAATACATGTGGAAAGAGCTTGTCTCATTAAGGCAGATCGTATAACATACAACTGCTGACAAATGTCTCTGAGTAGAATCTCTCTTCTGATCAGCCTTACTGAAGGCGATAATTTGTAATCTCAATTTAATTGTTTGCATGAGGATGAAAGTACTGAAAATGTGACTCTTGAAGCACTTGAAAATAATTTGAATCCTTTAGTTTTTGAAAGTTCACTTCAAATTTGCTTTGCTTTCTCATAGATAACACAAATATAAATCTTTAGCCTAGCACTTTCGGAAATTATTTCAAAATTGGAATTAACAGTTGAATTCAATGTATCATACTTAAATTGCTTCATTCATAGGGTAGAGTTCCAAATCCACCACTTTCTAGCTATGTGTTTTCATGCCAGTCATTTGTCTACCTCACGTAGGCCTTGTGAAGATGGAAGGAGAGAATACATGGTGGTAGTTTTCAAAGGGACTTCGGCAGAGACACCCATTCTTTAAATCACTGCTTACTAAGAAGCCAAATATGAAAAGCATATAACCTTAGGGTTACTTGAAGGACTTCCAGTCAGTACAGTTTTACAGGTTTAATGTATAAGAAAGAGATTTGCAACAATATAAAATCATTTTCTTGGTGAATATCAAAGAAGAAACTTTAAGTTCAGTTATATTCCTTTTTCATCTTTTCTTCCCACAATACTGGCTAACATCAATTCCTACATATGGTAGGGGCTTCAAAATTCTCTATGAGATAGGTGTCTAATTAAAAATTTAAAAATTAATCATCCCATGGAGAGGAGAAATGAGCAGGGGTAGGACAAAATGAATGAATAGATAGGAATGTGTTAGGTAGCAAATTTGTTGTAGATGTTACACAGAAAGAATCTCATTGTCAAATAAGTTTGAAAGACACTCAGTGATTAGGTAGTCAAATAGAATTCTTTATTGCACGGCTTCTCAGAGCCTTAGGTACTGATGTGCACTGTGATTCTCCAGGAAATTATTCTTCAAAGTTAGGCAGCAAACCCCTGAACTTTAGGAAAGACAGAAATGTGTTTTATTCATCATTTTATCCCCAGTGCTTCCTATAATATCTGACACATAATCGACCCTCAATATGTAACAGTTGATTGAATTGAAATTGTTTCTGAGTTTTAGTTCCTGTGCCACTACTAAGTGGCTATTTGACTTGAAATACATAACCTTTTCTCTCTGGCACTATTTCTGTTATACTAGAGGTTTAAAAAACAAAAACATAGAAGCAAGCACAAACAAACAGAAGCTCTGAAACTGTACCCACTGAACTGCTAAAAATTTCCATGTAGATTTATTACATTCTGAGATCTAGAGAGGAGTTGCATGCTCAAATGGGAAAGTCGTATCCAATATAGGAAGACAAATATATTTATCTGTGTCAGTGTTTCACCTCATCTGTTTTATTATTTATTATTGCTTTCCATGTCATTTATGCTTAACATACTCTTGTCCACATTTAATGAACTTCATTCTAGGAGGGTTATTTTGTTAAATTTAGTTTCTAAGCTTACTCCAACTAAATTACAAATTTCTATATGTGCATCACAATTGAAAATAAATGTAGGAAAATATAGTTACCATTATTAAGCACTTATGTACCAGGTGCTATTCTAAATATAGTACATTTATCATGATATCTAATTTTATTAATTCTTTCAATATTGCCTGAGATAAGTATTACTGTCTTTATTTTCTTAATGAGTAAGAAATTTTGAGGGTAAGAAACATTAAGGAATTTTTCCAAACACAGAGCTAGAAAATTATAGAGTTGAGGTGTAGACTTAGTTTTATCTGACTCAGAATCACATACCCTTAACTAGTAAATAACAGAAATTTAAAATACAAAAATTAAAGTTCTCTCCCATCCTGACTTCCCCAGAACTTCATTACCCTGAGGCAGCAATGGAAAGAAAATGCCTTCTATATTAAACCCACTCTCCTCATCATGAATATGTACACTATTCCAGGTTTAGTCCCAAAGTAATGGATGAGTTCAAACAGGCAGAAGGCGAGAGATTGGAACATTAATATCAGAGGTCTCAAGTGATTTTCTACCGCCTATGACAGTATTGAATGAGCTTAAACTAATGCTAGCATCAAGATCTTCAAAACATCATTGATCGTGGGGAAAAGGGAATCAATATTAACATCAGGATCTTCCCTCTTACTTACAGCTTTACTTCACTTTTATGTACAACTAACATAACCCCAAACAACTAATAAATTTCATTTTATAATGTTGCCTATGAATTTCACACATTCATCCTTTATTGTTCCATTAGTCATCACTGCATTCCTGCCTCTGTTCATTTAACAAATATTTATTGAGGACCTATTTGTGCTGGCACTTGCAGGCTCTGGGATACGTTAGTAAACAAAAAAGACAAAAATCCATGACATAATAGAGCTCAAATTTTGATGAGGTAGAGTCAGACCATAAATAAAGTGAACGTGTTAATATTTATGTAACATGAGAATGTTATAAGTACTATGGGGAAAATAACTCAGAAGTCAGATAAGGAGTTTTGGAGAACAGAGTGAATTTTAAATTGAGTATTCAAATAAGGACTTACTGGGAAAGTGACATTTAAGCAAATAAATGAAAGAAGTAAAGAAATGAGTCGGTTGGATGGATATCTGAAGGAAGAGCAATCCATGTGGAGAGTCCAGCCAGTTGGCAAGTATGTTAGGAGTATATCAGTGAGGAAAGGAGTGCTAGGAAGATGGAAACGCCATCACAGCTGAGTAAAAGCCATCATAGGCATAGTGCGTGACAGGTGGCTCTACATCTCACCCTTACTTTGGCAGGGCTTCTGACTTCTTTTGCCAGTAGAACATGGTGGAAATGTTGCTATGTGACTTCTGAGCACAGGTCTTAAAAGGCATGCGACACCCACTGTTTCCTTGGGATCGTCATGCTAGACAGAGTCCACTGCCATGGAGGAAATCTGACTGCCCTGAGGCTGCTGTATTGGAGAGACCACACGGTAAGATCTCATAAGTGAGTCAGAGAGATGCCTGATGAGCCTCCAGGTGTTTATGTCATCCCTGTTCAGGCACCAAGCCTGTAAATGAGGAAGGCTTCAAGATGTGTCAGCTCCAGCCTTCATCAGACTGCAATCACATGAGAAAACCCAAGCCAAAACCACCCAGCTGAGCCTAGTAGGTCCCCGGGTGCTTGAAAGGCAACAATAAATGATTATTAGTTTTTTAGAGCCTCTGTGTTTTGGAATTGTTTGTTACACGTAACTAGGTAATTGGAAGTAGTAGCTTTTTGAGTATTTTGAGCAGAGGAATGATATAATATTATTTCTGTTTTAACAGGATTTCTCTGGCTTTGTGGGGGGCAAGAGAGAGTATTTTAATAGTATAGGAAAAATATTAGTGGCTTGCAGAATGGTTGCAGTTTAGGTATTCAGAAGGAGTACTTAAATCTACTTTGAGGGTATAGACAACAACTTTACCTGGTAGAGTAGGTGTAGGGTATAAGATAAAGAGTTGAATTAAAAGGTTTGCAAGGTTTTTAATCATCTGGCTGAACATTAGCTCTCATTTAGTGATTGTGGGCAGAATATGGGAGGAGCTAGTTTGAAGGTATAAAGTCAGGACCTGAGTTTTGGGCTTCTTAAGTTGGACACGTCTATTTGACATCAAGAGTAGAAAAAGCACAGAAGTAGATACATGTAAGAGCCTAGCGTTCCTAGGAGAGGTCCTGTCTGGAGATATAAATGTGCAAGTTGTTAGTGTATAGAAAATACTCAGCCAAGAAACTTACTGAAAGTGTAAAGGGAGAAAAGAAAGACCAAGAACTCAGAGCACTTCAATTTTAAGAAGGCAGAAAGATGAATTGGGGCTAGCAAGGGTGTTCAAGAGAAAAGGGCTAAAGAAGTAGAAGAAAAATTAGGAGTGATGTCCAAGGAAGCCAAGCGGGAATAATGCTGAACCAAGACCAGTATTCATTATGAACCTGAACACCCAGAAAACGGTGTGAAGGCTTAAAAACTATTTTGTCTGTGTTCGTCAAACCATGGCAACTAATAGTGACGTCTTGAGTCCGTTCTCAGTGTAAGTGCCAGTAGAACTTTAGCACATGATCTAATTATCAGTGAAATTTCAGAAATTGGTGGAAGATTGGGAGGAACTTGGAACTTTTTTCTAGACATGATACCAATTTATAATAAGTAAGGGGAATGGTTAGGGCAGGGTGTTTTAGCCTCTTCTCTGTTTGTTGAGTGTCAGGGAGCATCTACCACCACGATATCTCTTTGATTTTAAGTGGGGATTTTCCTGCAGGACACTGAGGCTGTATCATTCTTACTGTTCATATTAACAGCTCAAATGAGCATTAGTGATACCATATTTGTTTCACATGCCACACATTTTCACACATTTAAATATATAAGCTGCAGAAATAAATTAGTCCAACCATCCTATAGAATGGGCTTTTCTTTCCAAGAGGCACAATTAAACTTCATTCTGCTGATTTTTCTTTTCTATATTTCCCCATGTGTTTATTTTAATCCCAATACAGATGTCACAGTCCTGTTATTTTACCCCTTAAGGCTGTTGGTATTAAATACAATGTAAAATCTCAAAGAAATGCAGAATAATATACACATACAACTAGTTTCATAAGTGAAGCGTTGAAATGAACTCTCCAAGGATTGTATTTGTTATTAAATGTTCCCTGTTGAAATGAACAGATAATTAATATGCCTCATGGTTAGAATGTAAAATCTGCTTCATTACACAAAAACCTAGGGAATTAAAACCATCCTTTTCTCTTCCAATTTATGAAAGATAAATTTAAATTTTAAATTCCATGTTCTACTCATTATTAGGGACTGATAATATACACAATATATGTGAAAGCCAGTTATCTAAGAGCAATTTTAGGTTCACAGCAAAACTGAGATGAAAGCACAGACATTTCTCATATACCTGCTGCCCCCATACATTGCATGCACCAGAGTGATACATTTGATAGTTAGTGAACCTACATTGACACATCATAATCACTAAGGTCCATAGTTTACCAGAGGATTCACTCTAGGTGCTCTGCCTTCTTTGGATTTGGACAAGTCTATAATGATATGTATCCATCATTTTAGTATGATACAGAGTATTGTCACTGCCCTAAAAATCCACTGTGCTCTGTCTATTCATGACCTTCAGTTTTAAAGGATAATTTTGCAAGGTTAAGAATTCTAGGTTGGTATTGTTTTTTCTCACCACTTTAAATATTTCACTTCAGTGCCTTCCTGCTTGCCTAGTTTCTGAGAAGTTGTATGTAATTCTTATCTTTGCTCCTGTAAGGTGTTTTTTCCTCTCTGGCTTCTTTCAAGATTTTTCCTTTAACTTTGATTTTCTGCAGTTTGAATATGATATACCTAGGTGTAGTTTTTTGAGCCTGTACCCTGCTTTGTGTTCTCTGAGCTTCCTGGATCTGTGGCTTCCTGGCCTAACACTGATTTGGGGAAATTAGTCAATATTACCTCAAAGATTTCTTCTGTTCCTTTTTCTCTTTCTTCTCCTTCTGGTATTCTCATTACATATATGTTAAACCTTCTGTAGTAACCCCGCAGTTATAAAATATTCTGCTTTTTAAATTTTTCCCTCTTTGTTTTGCATTTTGGGTAGTTTCTATTGAGATATCCTTAAACTCAAAGATTTTCTTCAGCCGTGTCCATCAAAGGCACTTATTTCTGTTATCCTGTTTTTGATATCTAGCATTCCTTTTTGTTTCTTTATTAGGATTTTGATCTCTCTGTTTACATTGCCTATCTGTTCTTGCATAATATCTACGTTATCCCTTAGATCCCTTAGCATATTATTCATAATGGTTTGAAATTCCCAGTTGGATAATTCCAATGTCCATGACATATCTGAGTCTGGTTCTGATGCTTGCTCTGTCTCTTCAAATTGTCTTTTCTGCCTTTTTTACACCTTGTAATATTTTTTTACACCTTGTAATATTTTCTTGATGACTGGCTGTGATGTACCAGGTAAAAGCAATGGTTATAAATAGGCCTTAGTAATGTGGTGGTGGGATGTCAGGGGAGGGGAAGGGGTCTATATTTCTATGACTCGGTCTCAGTCATTTTGTGAGCCTGTGCCCCAGATCTGAACATCACATACGCTTCTCAGTTGCCGTCTCCCCAACCCCCATGGGGTACAGGGTGGCACGAGTGGCCTGTAGTTGGATATTTCCTTTCTTCCATGTGGAAGGATAGAGGAGGTTGGAGTTGAGTACTTCCTTGCTTCCATATACAATGCTAGAATGGCTGAAGTTGACTATATTCCCTTCCTCAGATTGGTTAGGCCTTGAAAACACCCCAGTAGTTTAGTGTCTGGTAAAATACGTTCTCTTGGGAGCAGACAATATTAAAAAAAAAAAAAGAAAGCAAGCTCTGACGTATTTAAAAAATGTTCCTTTTCCTCTCCCTCTGCCAAGAAGCACAAGGGATTTTTCTCTGAGAAAAAGTTTAGTGTGAGAATCTAGTCGAGGTCCTATAGGTAAAACTCACAAGTGTGTGTGTGTGCCCCCAGGGACTGGGTTCCCTGGAGCTTCTGACTCTGAGAATTGTCCACACTGAGCCCCCAGCAATTCATCAGTTACAGTTGAGCTTTCCCTACCCTGGCACTGGTGCCTGTGGAGGTTTCTGCTTTGGGGGTTCTGCTGCTATAAGGTGTGATCTTCTGTGTTTGCCCTGTGTCTCTCCAGTTTGGGGGCCCGTACTTTGCCCTGTGCCCTCCCATCTCTTATGCGTTTAAGAAGAGTTGTTGATTGTTCACTTTGTCCAGCTTTTTACTCATTGCTGGGATGGAATGAAAATGGCAGAATACAGAAGTTCTTTTTAGACCAGAAAACAGGAACCTTGTAATTATTATTTGAATAAGCATTCACATTACTACCACAAAATTCAAAGAAATGTTCTTAAGTTTATAGGTCATTTTTATATCTTATGTAAAATGTATATTTGTATATTTTGCCCACATTTGTACATTTTATTACCTTACTGATTTGTAGGAGCTGGTATTACAGGAGATTAATCTTATATTTTTTACATATATTACAGATATTTTTCTTCCGACTATTGTCCTTCAAACACTAGTACGTTTTAACATGGATTATGGTCTCTTTTTGCATATAATAAATATAGTAGTATGTTTCTTTTAGTAGTATATAGTAAGTATAGTGTAAAATATCTCACTTTTTTCCATTAGTTTAGAACATTAGAAAGATCTTCACCCAATTCTGCAATTTATTGAACCAATACATACACACTTACATACACACAGGTGTGTGTGTGTGTATATATATATATATATATATATATATGTGTGTGTGTGTGTGTGTGTGTGTGTGTGTGTGTGTTTGAGTATACAGTTGACCCTTAAAATGTGGAGGTTAAGTGTGCTGACGCCCCCCCACCCCCACCCCCGCCAGCTGAATATCTTTGTATAACTTTATATTTTTTCCTTGGTATCTGAGGGGGATTGGTTCCAGAACTGGCCTTGGATACTCAAATTTGCTCAAGTCCCATAGTCAGCCACTCTTATCTGCAGTTTCACATCCAGGGATTCAACCAACCATGAATCATGTAGTCCTATAGAATCTATTGAAAAAAAATCTGCATATAAGTGGACCCATGTAGTTCAAACCCAAGTTGTTCAAAGGTCGACAGCAGATGGTGTGTATGTGTGTGTGTATGTGTGTTCTATATTTGGAACTGATTTGTGTAAGTGCTAGTATGAATCGGAGACTTCTGTTTTCAAGAGCATCGTCAACTGTTGCAACATGATTGAACACTTACTGAACAATGCCGCTTTTCCACCACTCATTTGAAATGTCTTCTTTGTCATAAACAAATCCTTATGTGAGGAGCTCCTCAAGCACATGATGCTCACTGGCACCTCCTTGCCTTTGCTGTTCTCTCCCATTCACATCTAATGCCCATCTTTCCTTTTTCTACGTGGTGTATACTACTCATTCCTCATATCCTCAGTTTAAGTGTCAAGGGTTGTGCTTTCACTCTACTTGTCATGATATCTTATACTGAATAATAGTCAGCTGGTATTGGTAGGATGTCTGATATACTTCTGGGTAAACTTGATCCATAAGAATACATAGTGCTTTATTTCTGAAAGGATGAAGATGAAGATAAGAAACAGGTACATGTGTTGCTCAAAATACATAAGATGATTAAATTTATGTCTCATTACATCATTAACATATTGGGATTTCCCTTTTAGTACAAATACTCTTTCAATATGTGCTTGTTTTATTGAAGTATATGTTTTTAAAAGTATACATGCATAGCCTAAATATGTATATGTTCAAGTAGATATATTAGTGTTATAACCTTCAAGAAAATTAGGGTTCCCCTAGAGCGTGGCAAAGTCAAAGTTATCAATTATTGTTTTAAAGTTTCTGTATTTCAGGCATTTAGCCTGGCACGTTGCAAGCATACTGTTGTCTTGCGGGAAATGGAAAAATGTTCACGACATTATCTGAGGCAAGGCTTCCAGCCTGGAAGGCAGCATACATCTGCCAGTTCAGTCTTTGTCCTCTTTGTGGGAAAAATCAAAGGGATGTCACTTGATCAAAGTGTGAATCACAGAAATGTTGTGGTTGGTCCCTTTGAAAGTCTGATATCAATTTAACACTTCATTAGTTAGAAATTTTCTCCTTTGGTTCCAGTTACCACTTTCCCAGTTTAAGTCAACAGCAACAACAACAGCAACAGCATGTTTGCCAGCTAACTTGAATTGAACACTGTAACTCAGCTTGGGGGAAGGTGATAGCTTTGGTACTGATTCATCTTTTGAGCCTTTTGTTGAGGGTAGTTACTAGTAATTCGATTACTTCTATGCACAGAATCTGTGGGTGAGCACCCCCCCTCTGATGGAAGAAAACTGGAGTTTGCCAACTAGTTAACAAATGTAAAATTAGGCAATTTTCCTGGGAAGTAAATATATACAGTTAAGTGTGTGTGACTATTATACAGCAGCAGAAAAATCCACATGCTGGTTTATTTGCTTATGGTGCTTTGGAAAATCGGATCCTTTAGAGAGAGAGAGAAAAGGAGAAAGAGAAAGCACAGACTTTCAACTCCACTGATTTTAATTAAGCAAACTGTAGACTGGCAAACCCTGCAAAATTCATGAACCTGTTGAGACAAAAGAGATTACACAATAGGTACTGGGACCAATGGCTAGTCCTTAATTACCTGAAACTGACAAGACAGTGACTTGTCAAGTTGATGGAAATTATTTTCTATAAAGCCTGACTGGTATGGCAGTGCAATATTTATTTTTTAGTTGCTCTGTTTTCTGTTTTATTTTTTATTGAAGTATAGTTAATTTACAACATTTTGTTCGTTTCAGGTGTACAGCAAAATGATTCAGTTATATATATTTTTTCAGATAATTTTCCATTATAGGTTATTGTAAGATATTGAATATAGATTCCTATGCTATACAGTATTTCCTTGTTGCTTATGTATTTTATGTATAATAGTTTGTATCTGTTAATCCCATATTGCTAATTTATCCCCTTTGGTAACCATACATTTATTCTCTGTGTCTGTGACTCTGCTCCTGTTTCGTGTATATATTCATTTGTATTATTTTTTAGATTCCATATATTAGTGATAGCATATCATGTTTGTGTTTTCCTGTCTGACTTACTTAATATGATAATCTCTAGGTTCATCCATTTTGTTGGACATGGCAATATTTCATTCCTTTTTATAGAAGGCAGCACAGTATTAAGTTTTAAAGGAAAGAGAAGTCTGGACTAAAAAGTTCTTTGTCATTAAAAATGAGTGTGTGTGAAAAGACAGACATGGGAATTCTGATGATACATTAAGTGAAAAAAATATATAGAAAATAGTATAGTCTATGTGCTTCCATCTTGGTGAAATTTACATGCACCAAACCATTTTAACCTGTTCAACTAATGCAGGAAGATATATAGTCACTTATCTTTCTTTCTTTCTTTTTTTTAATTAATCATTAGAACAGCCCCTCTGCCCTGCTATGAAAACATCTAGTAGTGCTTCTCTGTCCTTCTTCAAAAGCACAGAGACCTTGAACGGTGCACCAGTGACGTTCTTCTCAAAGCCACACGGTGTTACTGTCAAAGACTGGGCATGAAAAGCTTCACACTTGGCTACTGCTACTGCGATGCCTTTGTTGGTTGAAACCTAGGCCAGATTGGTGCCCATAAGGCACCAGGGATAGAGTCCATTTTAGATCACACTCCCATGTTCTGTTTTTATTCCAAAACACACCATAATAGAGCTAGTAAGACTGGGTTTAGAGGATTTTCATCAGGAAAACTCTACTAGCCCAGCCTCCGCACATCCCTGTCTCTAGAGCTGATCCCAAGTCACCAGGCTAAACCATCCTGGATTACATTAATATGTACCCCTCATTTCACATCCAAGGAGTAGGGATTGACGTTTTATTCCATTTTCTCTTCTGTCTCCAGCAGCTCAGGTTTCTACCTGTATTGACTGTTTTTTCTTTTCAGTCAGTTATGTCTAATTTCAGGGTAATGAATGGCCAACAGTCTTAAATATATATATCAGAGATGTCAAAATGTAGCATTCACAAGATGCACCTAAGTTCTATGTTCATATGAACATATGCTTAGAAAATACCAGGGTATTATTTCCAATCGGCAATTTTCTATTTTTATTCTCATGTGTATTGATCATTCTTATTTTTTCTAGTTCACTAGCAGATACATGCATTATTCATGTCAAAATAAATGTTTGAAATTATGAGAAGATTGTCATTTTATGTCCTATTTCATGTATGTGAAATATTTTCATTGCTCAGCTTCTGTGAAGAAGCTTCTAACTCTAATATGGGAGACGAAAACATACAACGTAGGCAATTAGTAATGAGAAAAACGGTTAGTGTGAGAGCCACACAGATTCCTAAATGAAAGTCGCAGTTTACTAAATGAACCCCCTTGTCCCTCTATTTCTCCAGATTTATAAATGTTAGAAACAAAGTTCCTCTGCATGGACTCCCAACGAAGTTTCTCTTAATATGTCTGGCATAGCTGATTGTACCAAATCATCATCTGTCTGTATCAATGATACATACAGTTCAGGGCGGTGAGAATTGAGATAACTGTGTAAAACTCTCCAATACTTTTCTCTGAAGTGTATCTCGGCATTTGAAAATCAAAAGTGTCTTTGGCTTCAATTATCCAGAAAATTGCTTTCATTACATGCTCAAACTTGGCTTGTTTGGTCCACCACAGAAATTCCCTCTCAAACTGAAGAAATGAAAAGCAAACAGGATGTCGTTTGTTAATATTATGTCTATTTATTTCATTTATTTGGCTGCGCCAGACCTTAGTTGTGGCACTCAGAGTCTTTGTTGCTGCTTGCAGGATCTTTAGTTGCAGAATGTGGGATCTAGTTCATTGACCAGGGATCGAACCCGGGCCCCCTGCATTGGGAGCGTGGAGTCAACCGCTGGACCACCAGCGAAGTCCCAGGATGTCATTTAAATAAACTTTTGGGCTTCCCTGGTGGCGCAGTGGTTGAGAGTCCACCTGCCGATGCAGGGGACACGGGTTCGTGCCCCGGTCTGGGAAGATCCCACATGCCGTAGACTGGTTAGGCCCGTGAGCCATGGCTGCTGAGCCTGCGCGTCCGGAGCCTGTGCTCCGCAACGGGAGAGGCCACAGCAGTGAGAGGCCCGTGTACCGCAAAAAAATAAATAAATAAGTAAATAAACTTTCTATTTTATTTCAGTACCTGAATCTCCAGGGCAATGATCCTGAGAGTTTGGGTTCCTTTGTGCTTCTGTTTTTTATTTTCTTTAATACTGAACATTTTGGACATTCAGTAGCAGAGGTACATGGGGGATAAAGGAGGTGCATGGGGGATAAAGAAGATAATTGATAAAATTAGTTACATCGGTAATCCCACGTGATATTTCTTACTAAGACATGTACAGTCACACCTATTTACATAAAGCGGCTTATTATTTGACTCTTGGCTACACAGGCCAAATAATGCACACAGTAAATTAGAGCACATTTACTTAAATGTGTCATGGAGATTCATCTTAATTATAGAGTCATCCTAACTAAAGAGGTAAATTTGGACTTTGTAGGAAAGAAAGAAAGAAGGAAGGAAGGGAAGAAAGGAGGAAGGAAATTTAAAAAACTGTCTGTACCATCTCAGCAGTAAGTGTCGTGAAGTCCATCTTTCCATTTTTAAAATGTCACCAAACTTATGTTCGATAAATGTAAACGAATTTTTTTTTATCCTGTCATTTAAAATGCTTTGGGAAATGCTTTTAGTTTATTTCATTTTTTTCTGATGTTGCGCCTATCTTTCATGCTTTGCTTATCTTTTGGAACTGTCTATCCAACTTAAGCTCTGCCAAGAAGATATTTAGCAAGGACATCTTCTGCTCCCAGGTATAAAAATGAGTCAAACACCACTATTAGTTTTACCCTTCAGGAAAAACCTTCTGTGAAAATCCTGATTGCATTTCCTTTTTATAAGACTCCCTCTCATATTTATTAACTGAAAGGTTTAGGTCAAATCAGCCACATGTACCCTCTGTAGTTTATCAGCAGAAGGATTCTTTGAAAGATTAAATTGCATAGGACTGACTTCTAAAGTGCAGTGGCAGAAAAATAAATCACCTAGTAAAAATGCTCTAACTGATTTTCTTGGGGAATGTTTTAAAATTTTAGCAAATTAAATATATTACATTTAAACCTATTTGTACTTGAGACTGCATTGTTTATAGACGCTTGAAAGAACTGTCATTTGTGTGTAGAGATAAGCAAATGGAAGCATCGTAATTATCCATAACTGTGTTTTGTGTTTCCTGGAATTTTAAAGTAGTCCAAAAATATCAATGAAATCAAGCAGGGAGAAACTGTTGCATTATTAATAGTGTATTTAAAAGTAAATAAGATCTTGAATGTCTTTATAAATCATTTTTAGTCACCATCATCCTTCAAGCATCAATTCACTGTATTTTTAAATGCACATTCATCATCTCTGTATGTGGTTTTCCCCATCTCTCATTTTTCTTTTCTGCCTTTCGGTTTGGGGAACAACGTAGAAGTGATCTCTTGGAAATACGTGTCTCTTCTCCCTTAGATGGAGTCCACGTTTATGGTTAAATAATGATTTGAAAATTCTAATTTCTTTCCCATTAGCCTTTCTGACTCCAATTGCTTCTAATCTCAAAGGTTAAGAGAACCACACACCATCTTCTTGCATCTCCCGACACCAGATCCTACTTAAAATTTTCTGAATAGGTCCTCAACCTCTCAGCCCCCTGTGCCGACTCCTTAGTTCAGTTCAGTTCTCGTCACCACCCTCACCCCTGCCGCCTTAGGTTATTTCAGGAGCCTTTTAACGTCATGCTTTTGTTTCCTCTCTCTCCTAATCATCATAACAATGGCTGCTTTTAGTTCACATATATTATGTGCCAGGTCCAGTGCTAAGACTTTTCACTCTTGCATTTAAACCTTAGAGCCAGCAAGCACGGGGACACATAATATTATCCGACTTTTCACGTGACCAAAGTGAAGGTTGCTTAGGGTTTAGTTTTAAATTAAGGCTCTCGTGTAGATCCAGTTATGTCTTACTCTAAAGCATGAGCTCTTGTGTGTTACTATATGCTCCCTCCCTCTCCATTGTGGCCCCAGGAACCTTTTTTTTAAACCATGAATCTGACATATTTCATTATCTTCTGCAAAACTCTTCCATGGATCTTAACAAGAGTAGGTTTAAGTACACATTCCTTAATATGATATCAATGTCCTTAATTATCTGATTCTCTCCTGCATTTCTGGCCTGTTCTGTTTTCAACCACTTTCCCAGTTGCTCCTTATATTTCTGGTTAATCAGAAATATGTACTCAGTTTGTAGATCCCACCTAGAACATGACTCTCTGCCTTTGCCTATGCCGGCCTCTCTGCCTGGAAACCCCTTAACGTAACCCTTGTCTTCCTATCCTACACCCTCAGCTCTGAAGACTCTTCTCACTTCCAGGGAGAGATGGTTTCTCTCTGCTCTGGGCACCTTCGCACCTGTACTAGGTAATGAACTCCTCAAGGGTAGAGCCTATGTGTTTTCTGTCTTTATGTTTTTGAGGATCTAGCAATCATGCTTTGCTCATACTGGGATTAAACATACTTTTTTTTTTTTTTAATGAATGTAAGCACACTTACTTTACACAGGAATTTTTGAATCATTCGCTCCCCAAATAGCCCTATTCTCTTTTTCTATTTTGGAGAGGAGATAGAGTTTTCCAAAATGATCCTGTTTGACCAATATAACTCGTTCACTGAGTCAACGCATTTGAAGTGGCTTCACTGCCTTAAGAAACGTCGTGCAAGTCTTCCTTTCTGGAGCTATGCCAAGAGCTAAATACGAGGCTATTGAATCCTCTGCTTCAGAGCCACCCTTTGGCTTATTACCAAGATTATTTTTCTCAGTTACACTGATTCTTTATGTGTATTTCCTGCCCTTGGCCATGTTTAAAATTGAAACGCTTATGTCTCTTCCCTTGACTTCTCTTTTAAACCTATTATTATTTAGTTCATTTTTTCTGAGATCCTTATTGGAAAATTTCTGGCTATAACACTTTCTTGTAACTTCTATTTCTATCCCAGGTTTTTGCTTAAGCTCAGTGTTGCATTAATAAAGTTGGGCAAAGTTTCAACAGCATTTAATCTCACATTTTAAATTATTCCTCACATTTTACTATCTTGACACATTTACTGTAATAAAGGGAATCATTAATTCACTTAGAAATATGTGTGTGAAAGTTGTATTTTTCCTTTCGATTAATTTCCATATTCATCATTACTTTGCTGTTAATTTACTCTGCATTTGAGAGAATGAGAGTGAAGAACACAATTTTTTCCCCTTTTGTTCAAAAAGAACTGTCTTACAAATCAAATGGGGCTGAAAATTAATTTGTGTTTTGGCTATCAGAGAGGAAGAGCATACTTCTCGAAGGTGTTTTTTTGCTCTCATCCTCAACGTTTCTCCTCAATCTAAGTAGATGATACCCTTCTATACTTTCCTAGAAAAAAATACCATAAATTGGGTGGCTTATGAGCAACAGAATGAATTTCTCACAGTTCTGGGGCACTGGGAAATCCAAGATGAAGGTACCAGCACATTCAGTATCTGGTGAGGAACCATTTCCTGGTTGGTAAATGGCATCTTCTCACTGTGTCCTCACATTACAGGAGAGAGGGAGCTCTCTGGTGTCTCATTTATAAGGACATAAACCCCATTCATGAGGGCTGTACCATCATAACCTAATCACCTCCCAAAGGACCCACCTCCTAAAACCATCGCACTGGAGATTAGGTTTCAACACATGAATTTCAGGAGGACAAACATTCAGTCTATAGCATTACCACTGTCATATCAATTTCTAAAATACATTCTTGTCCTTTATGAAAAGGAAAGAAACCTTGACTTCCCTTTGGATTAAGGAAAACAATCATGCAAAACAAACTTTTACAAAGCCAGCTTCAACTTAAACAGTATTTGAATGACCCCTCTGTCAGAAAACAAAAACCATGCTTGGAAAAAAAAAAAAAAACATGCTTGGGTGTGGAGGTCAAATATCTTATCCAGAGTTAGTGGCAAGTGATGGAGTCCTGGAATAAAGGGAAGGTCTTGAATCACGTTTGGCATTTTCTCTTTTGTGCACGTAGTGAATTGATAGTGATAGTGACTCCTAAAATTAAGAAAAAGGAATCTATCGTTTTTATACTGGTGATAGAAATAGCCATGTTGAGAATATACCAAAATTATAGTTGTGAAATGAGAACCAAAGTATAAAACTGGAAATAGCTAAAATTGACTGATGGCTATACATGCCACGTACTATTCTTAGACCTTTTTATAAATCAATAAAAAGTCCTCACAACAACCCAGGGAGGACTTCTACTGTCCACATGTTACAGAGGAGAAAATTGCAGTCTGCAAAAGTTAAATAAGTTCCCTTAGTTTGTTTATTTATTTATTTATTGAGAAATAACCTACTTGGTTTATTGGGGTAACTTCCTGGTCATCTACAGCTAAGACATTCAGCTGTTCAATACCAACTTGGTCGCCAGGTGTGCAGCCCTCTAAATGAAGGGCCGGGGGGGAAACATGAAGAATGTGAGTCACCAAAAGGCAGTCGCTCTAGAGACTGAATCTTGTTTGGTAACTGATGTTAATTCCCCCAAAGTTCTCTCTCTTTTCACACACACACACACACACACACACACACACACACACACACACACACACACACACACACACACACACTGTATTTTATTTTTACAGGAGATAAATAAACTGACACCAAGCATTGTAAATGGATGACCACAACCCTTAGTTTATTTTTAATAAGTGAAGGAACTTGGAATTTGAACCCAGGCAAGCTGACTCTGGAGCCCGAATTATTAACTTCAACATGATTATGCAAGTTACCAAATAAAATAAAACCTGGGCAATTCATGATGTCTTTCTGTCTCCAGACTTTACTTTTAAGAGACCCCTTCTGGGTCTGTCCTTACTGTGCAGGAGTGAAGGATGCAGGATTGTAGTGGTTTTTGTTTTTTGGGTTTTTTTTGCGGTATGCGGGCCTCTCCCTGTTGTGGCCTCTCCCGTTGCGGAGCACAGGCTCCGGACGCGCAGGCTCAGCGGCCATGGCTCACGGGCCCAGCCGCTCCGCAGCACGTGGGATCCTCCCGGACCAGGGCACGAACCCGTGTCCCCTGCATCGGCAGGCGGACTCTCAACCACTGTGCCACCAGGGAAGCCCGATTGTAGTGGTTTTGAAGATGGCCTTTGTCTTGGTCTCCTCCTGACTTTGAATTCGGGGTTTGCCTTTTACCACAGCTGTGGCAAGTTATCATAGATGGTCATACATCTGTTTGCTCATCTCTAAATGGGCATAAGAACGTTGGATGCAAAGAATTTAGAGGGAGGGTGAATAAGAGGTGATGTGTGTATAAATAGCTCGGCACAGTACCTGAGATATAGTTAGCCCTCATAGATGATTCTTAGCTTAAAGCATCCCTTAGAGTAACCCCTACTGGAAGAGGAGAATAGAAACTTATCAATACTTGAGAGTTGTAGAGAGCGTAACACCAAACCCAAACAAATTTTTTCTTGTTTTATTTTACACATTCATGCAAACTTTGTATTCTGCTCTATAATACATAATTTTATGTTAAAAACATGATATTTGGAAGTACTTATCACCAGGAAGTTATGTTTTAAGTGTGCTACCTATGTCCTTGGCTAACGGTCAAAGGCCGTATAGCAGTAAATCTGTATCCATTTTGAAAAACTAGGTTGTAGCATAAAGCCACATGCAGCAGAATTACAATGATTTGCTCATAAATAGATGTAAGAAAGACTGTTAAAGTAGCAAAAACTTTGGTAGCATTTATTAGCTTTTTCTGTGTCATAGGCACAGATGGTGTCACACACAGATAGCCTTACTTCTTCAAGTGTTGTTTGAGAATTCACAGCTGCTTGACTGGTAAGCTTTGCTCTCACCTCCTCCCCTGCAGATATGCTCTGGAGCGATGACTCACTGACATGGCTTTGCCTCTAGGTGGCGCGAACCATGGTGTGTAGCCTTTCTTTCGCATCCTTGTGATTAGACCGCAGCTAGTCTCTCATGCCCTATTCAGCTTCCTTCATTCTCAGTCTCCAAAGAGCAACTCTTCTCCCCTCCCCACTGCCCCAAAACCTCTTGAACCAGAATTCCCAACTCCAGCTCCGCTTCTAGGGAAGCAAACTTAAAACATAGAGACTTATTACTCGAACAGAATGCTGTGAACTCCATAAGAAAGGGGAAACAGAGTTTCAACATTTTGAAGCAGAACGATTTAAATGCTCAGATTTTTTTAAAAAATATTTTTGAGTATTATCTCAGTGTTTCAAATGTAGTACTGTGGTAGGTACTGGGGTGTGTGAAATGGTTTTAAGTGACAGATTGTTCAATTACTGTAGTTTCGTGTTTATGTTAATACCAGTTAGTTAAATATGTGTGTGTATACATGTATGTGTATGTGTGTTTGTGTATATATATATATATGTAGCACACCAAATATATGATTTTGCATTTATGATTGCTTAGAAGAAAAAAACATGGAAGTTATATTTAAATTTGATTTTAAAAACATTAATTATAGATACTAGTTGGATATGGCAAATATATTAAATGTATAAATTGATGGGTAAAATGTTAGGAAACACTTCTGGTCCCTTAAGTTCTTCTTGTCTATAGCAGGCTGAGAATTTATTTGGATTGCCATGTGATGGTGCTGTCCAGCATGGTGGCATCTGGCAAAAGATTATAGTAAATTCCAAGTGATGGCCAAGTGTTGCAAGGTTGGAAAAGGCTTGGTAACCAGCTTCTGTCATGGGGACTTGCTCTGTGGAGTTATTTGGAATGATTTATAGTGTACTCCACCTTCCCCGCAATATAAGTGTGTATTTTCCCATCTCCTCGTTTTAGGCATGATTCATTAGGAAAAAAAAAAATTCCTGCATCAGATTTCAGGGGCTAGGATATGATCTTTAATCATTTAGATCAAGTGCACTAGCTAGGGGCTCATGTGTCCTTGCATCCAGTGGCTTTCTGTACCAAATTGTTTATGTATGTGTGTTTGTGAGTTTTGTAGAAATAGGTTCTATAAATAACGGTAGGTTCTAAAGATTTTCCTGTTCCCCAAAAGATCAAGAACTACTAGACAGCACAGAAAACTTGTGAAACAGAAGATCTAGAGAGTGGGAATAATTGCATTGTTCCCTGTAGAATACATAATCTTGAAAATCAAATGTATTTTAGGTTAATCATAAATTTGTATTGATAATTCCAACTTATATTTTTACCTCACTAAACGTTCTTTTAACTGAAACCAATATCTTATAAATGTATCTCTTAAAAACAGCATTTGTCTAATATCTTCTAAACCATGACTATTTTTTTTAAAACTATTGGGATAAATATGTATAACATAAAAATTTATCATTTTAACCATTTTAAATGTTCAGTGGAATTAAGTACATTTGCACTGTTGTGCACCATCACCACTATTCATCTCCAGAACTTTTTCATTATCCCAAACTGAAACTGCACCCATTCAACACTAACTCCCCATTCCACCCTTCCCCATTCCAGCCCTGTTAAACTCTATTCTACTTTTTGTCTCTGTGAACTTGATGATTGTAGCTACTTCGTGTAAGTGGAGTCATACAGTACTGGTCCTTTTGTGTCTAGCTGAACCATGATTATTTCAATTCTGTTATATTCAGCAGAGTTCATGGTGACAAGAATTGTTCTCATTTCATATTTGTCTTTAGCATCCATGTATTACCTAATACATAATGGTTTTCAAAGTGTGTCTATATAGAAAACAAACTAGTGGTTACCAAAGGAAAGAAGGAAGGTGGGGAGAGGCAAATTAGGAGTATGGGATTAAGAGATACAAGCTAAGTTGTATAAAATAGGTAAGAAACAGGATATTGGGCTTCCCTGGTGGCGCAGTGGTTGAGACTCCACCTGCCGATGCAGGGGACACAGGTTCGTGCCCCGGTCCGGGAGGATTCCACATGCCGCGGAGCGGCTGGGCCCGTGAGCCATGGCCGCTGAGCCTGCGCGTCCGGAGCCTGTGCTCCGCAATGGAAGAGGCCACAACAGTGAGAGGCCCGCATACCACTAAACAAAAAAAAAAAAAAAAAAGAAAAAAAAAAAAAAGAAAGAAACAGGATATTGACACCTGAAACTAATATAATATTGTAAATCAACTATTTACAGATAAAATAAATAAATTTTATTCAATAAAATAAATAAATTTTAAAAGAAAAAAATGATAGCTATCTTGCTATACAGTAGGTTTAGTAGCATAGATATTATTGGAACAAATTTTATATCCTCTGTAATAGTAAATTTTTATTATCTCCTTGTATACTGATATTTCAATAAAAACAATTTATGAGTAAAAAACATATCTAGAAAAAGAACATCCATATAATTTAGTTCATAAGTTTTTAGACTCTCATTGTCTCTTGTGAATTTTGAGAATTCAAAAGCTGTATGGCATAGAGGTGGAGAACAGTCTTTGGATACAGACAGACACAGTTCTAGTTCTAACAAGACCACTTAACTAGTTGTGTGACTTTGGACACGTGTTTCATTCTTGTGAACATTCAGTTACCTCAGGCTAAAGATGAGCATGATGAATCTAACTCAGAAGTTGGTATGAGAATTAAGTGAGGTAATATCTCCATCTACTCAATAAGTGTTTATTAAATGCTTATTATAAGCCAGACAATGCATTAAGTGCTGGCTGGACTGTGATGAGTAATAGAGAAAAAGCCCATAATGCCTTCGTGGAGTTTGCAGTGTCTGTATATAGTAAATGCTCGAAAGTGTTAGCTGCAATTATTAATATTGCCCAGTGTTTGATCCCTAGTCTGAAAAAAAAATAAACCTGCTTTATCATATCCACGTGTATGTTAGAAAGTTTCAAGCATTTTATCCAGTCCTAAATACAGGACACAAGTCAGAATGCTAAAAATTCTCTAAAAGTTGATGATTGCCTTAGTAATCAGACAAGAACCTTCTGGAATGGCAAATTTCGCTGAGTTGACATATTGAATAATAAGATGGTAAAAGAGCATCAGGATGAGCCCCTTTATTGAGAGGTTATGAAAAAATGGAATCCGGAGGCATTGGAGTGAGCCAGAGAAGCTACATTTCACTTAGAAGTGTTGGAAATTCTTTGAGAAATTGGTTTATATCTGAGAACCTGAATGAGTCTAAAATGGCCTTCATCATCTGAAAAGAACAAACGTGAAATAAGACTGCTGTTATTTCTTTATCTTATTGAGATTCTTTTTTGCAAGAGGATGTGAGTATGTGAGTTTTCTATAATAACATCATACCTGATGTTGGATCACTAGGTAGTTATGGGATAATCTAGGGCTCAGGGAGAGATTTTTATGACAAGCTTTTTTTTTTTTTTTTAAACATCTTTATTGGAATATAATTGCTTTACAATGGTGTGTTAGTTTCTGCTTTACAACAAAGTGAATCAGCTATACATATACATATATGCCCTTATCCCCTCCCTCTTGCATCTCCCTCCCACCCTCCCTATCCCACCCCTCCAGGCGGTCACAAAGCACTGAGCTGATCTCCCTGTGCTATGCGACTGCTTCCCACTAGCTATCTGTTTTATGTTTGGTAGTGTATATATGTCCATGCCACTCTCTCACTTCGTCCCAGCTTACCCTTCCCCTTCCCCATGTCCTCAAGTCCATTCTCTACATCTGCGTCTTTATTCCTGTCCTGCCCTTAGGTTCTTCAGAACCATTTTTTTCAAGCTTTATGATAGACTTGCAGTGTTTTTCAGGAAGAAAATCCCACTGAGGATAGAAAGTTCATATTTTTCTTTGACTGTTACATATCACAATAAAGGTGATATTCTGCTGATATTTGAGATTCATGTTTTCTGCAAGAAAACTAAGTGTTTTGTTCCGTGTGATAGTGAAGCTGTCTAGGAATGCTAAGGCAAGGGGAAAAATGACATTTAGGTAATATTTACAGAAATAGGGAGGAAAATTTAAGCCCATGAGCCAGAAAGTAAACTGATAATTATCTTTTCCCCTGAGTCTGTCCAGTTTTAAGTGGCTTTGGCACTGTTTATGAGATGATTTTTCTTTATATTTCATTATCTTTTGATTTGAATTTAAAAAAACGTCTTTATATGCACTATGGATTATTTAGAATCCACAAACCTAATTCTTGGTGAAGAATCTATTGTTTGTTCTTTGCCAGCTATAGTACATCCTTCTGTGATGGTTAACATTATGTCGACTTGGCTAGGCCATGGTACCCAGATACTTGGTCAAAACAGTGGTCTGAATGTTACTGTAAAGCAATTTTTTAGATGACGTTAACGTTTACATCAGTAGACTTTGAGTAAAGCAGGTTAACTTTCCATAAATGTGGGTGGGCCTCATCCAGTCAGTTGAAGGACTTAATAGGGAAAAAGATCCATCTCCCAGAGGAAGAGGGAATTCTGCCAGCAGACTGCCTTTGGATTCCAGCAGTAACGCTAACTCTTCCCTGGGTGTCCGTCCTACCAGCTCACCCTGCAGATTTTGGACTTGTCAGCCTCCGCAGTCACATGAGTCAATTCCTTAAAATCTTTCTCTTCTATATATACATACGTCTTATTGTTTTCCTTCTTCTGGAGAGCCCTGACTAATACACCTTGTATGCATGAATCATTCTTGAAACAGAAATTTCTACCTAGGCATTCACCTTGGACAGTTGATTGGGAAGTGGTTTTGCCAGGCTGTACAAGACACAGTTCAGCTACATTTGGAAGCCCAGCCATGAGAAAAATAACAGAGAGATTTTAAAAATAGAACTATGTTATCTATCTAATTCTACACTGATGCTTCTGGTTTTACCTGTGTGTCTTTTCATAGTTTCATCTTCCCCATCCACACATTTTTCCTATTGTTCACATCAGATAACATAAAACATAGTCTAATAAAAAATATCTTTTTAGCAGTCAGATGGAAACAGATACTCTTTCAGTCTAATAAGGACAAATGCTAGCAATAAGTTAATCTCATTATTAAAATTCCAATTGTCTTTTAAAATCTCCAACATGAGGGCAGCTAATGGGCTAAAAAATAGCAGAAGATTCTATGACAGAAAAGAGATTATGACTCCCATAAAAATTAATTTACAAAAAGATTATGAGGGCTTAAGATAGCTGATTCCTCAAAAAAAAGTTTTTTGTTGGCTAATAGGGACAGCCATTTGAATGGAGGATGGGTATAAACTGAATGAGCTAAAGAAACCGTACTGGATTTCTACCACTCTGGAGACAGAATTTAGAGTATTAGAATTGAACCTAAAGTAAAGAAGTGAAGTAAAGATTACACCCCGGTTCCAGCTGGTCATGATGAAATAACAAAAATATCTGGCTATTGTAGACTATATTACTTATCCCTTTCATGACAGTCCCTTTCATGCCCAGCTGGAAACATGGAACACAAAATAGAGGCTGGATACTAAAGACATGATGGTGAAGAAATCAGTCTTGGCTTTCAAGGTTTTTAAAAACTTGTGAGGGCTTCCCTGGCGGCGCAGTGGTTGAGAGTCCGCCTGCCGATGCAGGGGACACGGGTTCGAGCCCTGGTCTGGGAGGATCCCACATGCCGCGGAGCAACTAGCCCCGTGAGCCACAATTACTGAGCCTGCGCGTCTAGAGCCTGTGCTCTGCAACAAGAGAGGCCGCGCTAGTAAGAGGCCCATGCACCACGATGAAGAGTGGCCCCCACTTGCCGCAACTAGAGAAAGCCCTCGCACAGAAACGAAGAGCCAACACAGCCATAAATAAATAAATAAATATTTTTTTTAAAAAAAGCAAAATTCCTTTAAAAACAAAACAAACAAGAAAAAACTTATGACATCCTTCTATTTATTGCAGCTCTTTGCATCCATCCCCTTTTTCAGTGCATTAGCTCGTTGCAGTCAAGGGACAATGAATTTATGTATGTTTAGATGCTTCACAAAGTTAAGCATAGATACAAACATACACACACACACACACACACACAGCTGTTTCAATTTGCTATTGCCACAAAATTCTGCTTAGCAAATCTCACATTCATTAGCTTAAAGCAATAAGCATGTATTGAATCTCATGCATCTCTGAATTGCCTGTGGCTCAGCTGGTCTGGAGGCTGGGCAGGATATAGCTCTCCTGAACTGTGCTGGGCTTGGCTGGGTGGTTTGGTTCTCATTTATGTGTTTTCTCTTACTCCCAGAGAGATAGCTTGGCATGTTCTCATCACAGAGGCAGAGGTACAGGAGGTCAAGCCCAATCACACAGGCATTTCAAGCCTCAACTCTGTCACATGTACGAAATTCACATTGGTCATATAGCAAGTCACCAAGCTGTATCCAGGGACAAGTGGAAGAAGAGATACTGCAAAGTTACCTGACAAGTTTGGATGTATAATTCCGTTGCTGGGGGAGGGCGAGTGAAGCATTGAAGGAATCTACCACAGACACACTTAAGGAATTCTAAGTGTATGCATGTTTCTCCAAACCATATCTATGTTTATGGATTCTCAAGAATAACTTACAAAAGTGAGAGTTTTGGTCTTTGTTATTACATTGAATATGCTGATATGCAGAGTTTCAAAGGCATCTCTAAGGTAAGAACTTTTAGCATATTTTAGTGAAAAAGAAAAGCAGTACACATACTTCACGAAAGGTGGAACAACTTTTATAGGAATGCTGTAATTCATAGCTATGTGGAGTGACAAAATTGTTCTTATGCCCCTCCTAAGATGGATTAGGGTTTTCTTTGGTGTAAAACTTCTTATACAGATCAAGAGAGAAGCTGTCCTCACAGCTCTTTGTGAAAACATACTAAAGAAAATTCACTTCTTTATGCCCAGCAACTTGATTTTATACCTCACTTTGTGGACCACACATCAAGCAAGAGCAACCAGTATGACTTAGGAAAGCAAAAAGCCTAAAAACTTTTTTTGTTAAAAAGTGTCGTCTCAGGGCTTCCCTGGTGGCACAGTGGTTAAGAATCCACCTGCCGATGCAGGGGACACGGGTTCGAGCCCTGGTCCTGAAAGATCGCACATGCCATGGAGCAACTAAGCCCGTGCACCACAACTACTGAGCCTGCGTGCTACAAGTACTGAAGCCCGTGCGCCTAGAGCCCGTGCTCCGCAACAAGAGAAGCCACCGCAATGAGAAGCCCACACACCACAACAAAGAGCAGCCCCCGCCCACTGCAACTAGAGAAAGCTTGCGCACAGCAACGAAGACCCAATGCAGCCAAAAATAAATAAATAAAATAAAATAAATGTATTAAAAGAAAAAGTGTCATCTGAGAGTAACTTTTGATTCCTAAAAGAAAAATACACTTGTTTTATTTTGGTCACATAGTAGCATCTTACACACATTACAGTCTTTTACAAAGTAGAGTTGACCCTTAAACAACACAGGGGTTAGGAGCTCCTGCCCTCTGTGCCATTGAAAATCGTGTATAACTTACAGTCAACCGTCTGTATATGTGGCTCCTCAATGTCCATGGTTCTGCATCCACAGACTCAACCAACTACAGATCGTGTAGTACTGTAGTATCTGCTATTTTTAAAAATCTGCATGTAAATGGACCTGTGCAGTTGAAATCCATATTGTTCAAGGTTCAACTATATTTTCACACATGTCTGGTTGGATATGTATATAATATCATTCATATAGACAGAGATTTGTATCCTCATTTACCATATGAAGAAATTAAAACTCAAGTCAAAGAAATTAAGACTCGATTGTAGTCTATGTAATAGTGAAGGATGCATCTGACAGCAAATAAAAGATAATCCAATTCAGATTGGCTTAATCCTATTTTAGGATTAGGTATTCTAATCTACCTCTACCTCAGATGTAGATTAGGATAATCCCTGGTTTAATAAGAGTTTGACCTGTCTGTGATTGCTGTAGGTCTGTCTTTCTCCATATACGGATTTTATATTTTGACCACATTCACAGGAAGCCCACTAGCAGAACTGAGGCAAGTGCTTTCTGATTTACATCCCTCGACTAAGAGTACTGAGCTTTCCACTCACTGAACCATCCTGAACCAGTCTCGCAGGCCCTGGAATACTGTGTGGTGATTGGTCGGTGCCTGGATTACACGAACCAATCCCTGTAGCCGTGAGCTGGACATTTTGTCCCAAACTCATGGAGCTCGTTGTAGCCAAGGTTTATCCCCATTACTGGAGAAGAAGATACTTACCCAAAATTGAACAAACAGATCATACCAAAGAAATCTGGGGATTTAACCAAAGATGAGGGTGTAGGAAGAGGTTTAAAGCTAATACATAGCATATATAAGATTAAAATCTGTCCCCCGCAATCCTTTAGTGACCTTTTCACTCTTAAATAACCTAGCTTTCATTGTGTAATACACATTTTGAAATGGTTTGTGTTACTAATATTTACCTACTTTCTCCATTATGCGAATAATAAGAAAGAGCACATGTCTGATTATAACAAGGTGGTAAGTCAGGTCATAATCTATTTCTTGAGCCTCTGTTGAGATTTTCTGTGAAATAGCAGTTAAGGCAAAAGCTTTGCTACTTCTGAGGCATGGTATTTCAATGTATATCATACATTCTGATGTTACTGTTCAGTTGTCATCTTTTACTAATAAAACCCTTCAGAGCAAATGACCATTTATTTGATTGATTCATGTAGACAAATTCTTTTTTTTTTTTTTTTTTTTTTTTTTTGCGGTACGCGGGCCTCTCACTGTTGTGGCCTCTCCCGTTGCGGAGCACAGGCTCCGGACGCGCAGGCTCAGCGGCCATGGCTCACGGGCCCAGCCGCTCCGCGGCATGTGGGATCTTCCCGGACCGGGGCACGAACCCGTGTGCCCTGCATTGGCAGGTGGACTCTCAACCACTGCGCCACCAGGGAAGCCCAATTCATGTAGACAAATTCTTATACCTTTAATGGCAGCTTGACTTGGAAGGCAGATCGAGTCATACATTACCTGTGAAGATTGTTCTTCCATGTCAGCAAATGCACATTTTGTTGGGAATAAATCACCAGAATGTTCGTGGCTACATATATGTTATATATGAAACATTGTTAATGGCTTACTATCTTTGCGCCAGTATGGTTTTATGCTGGACAATTTAAGGGCAGTTTGCAGTCCAAAGCCTTTGGTCATTTTTCAGAGGCTCCATTACATTTTCCAGGCTACTTAGAATAGCACTTAGTAAATTGCTGCCTCAGGGCACTAGATAATGATTTTATGGTTTAAAGAGTTAATATACTTAAATTATCTCACTTAAGTAAAATGCCTCATTACACCACACACACACACACACACACACACACACACACACACACACACACACACACACAGATCCACTATAACTTTGGCCACTAAATTTTACTGCTGGTGTTCCCAAGATGTGTTAGAGTAATAATAATTCAGTTTTCAACATTAAAGGCACTCCAGAGACCATGTCATCAAACTTCCTCATTCTAAAGAGGAGATAACGGAGTCGCTGGATTTATCTGTCTGTTCGCTACTCTAGTATTTTAGAACGCTACAGCTCTCCGAACTCCAAAACTTGCATAATTTGAGGAGTAATTATTTCTTTCTTTTCACAGAGAATAAAATATTCCCAAATTATGTTTGAGGATGAAAGAATAATGAGCCACCAGCCGAGGATGTAGCTGGTGTCTAAACTCAATCATTGTGGGGAAAGGGTAACAGCATTTCACAGATCTCTATAATTTTTTTAAATCTTATTTAATTTCCCAATAAAAGGTGTGGTTATTGCCCATGCTATAGTTCTCAAGGCTAAAAAGATCCAAATATCTTAAAAAAAAATCCATAAAGAGGTGAGCTCGTCGGACTGTAGTTAGGCTGATTGAGTTTAGGTTTAATATTCCTCCTTAGCTGTAGCATCCCCCTCTGCTGTTTGTAGGCATTGTCCTTTCCTTTCGCAGATTTGACATTCTCTTTTGACCTTAACTTCTTAATGTCCCTTCATTTTCTCAATGCTTCATTTTTCATGCTTTCAAAAATGGAGTCTTTGAAATAAGGACACCTGTCATACTGTCAGTTCATAGTAAAATCAGCACCGTAACCCAGACGTCACACTTCTCTGTCTGGTTACAGTCGGTTTGTATAACGAGATTTAAAACGATAACATTAGTGTTGTTCCTGTGAGTTTCAGAATGCAATTTTTTCAGCTTCTCCCATTCTCCACACTCCCTTTCTTTCTAACTTTTAACATTCTTGTCTCTCTTATCCCTAAAAATATATAAATAAAAATATATGAAACCTTTCTTCCCCACATACCTATCTAGCTACCTCCCTTTTGACTCCATATTCCACATTCTTTAAGAATTAATCAATGTTCTCTGCCTTTATTACAATTAATTTTCACCCCGACCAACCCACTAAAACTGGCCTCATTGAGTTAATAATGATCTTTTACTCCTCAGATCAAATGGATACTTAAGTTATTCCATCTCTAGAGCAATGTCTTCTTTCTGAAACTCTTTCACTGTTAGAAAGAAAACGTTTGCTTGGTCTCTCTCCCACCTCTTAGGCTGAAATTCTTTTACTTTCTTATCCCCTGCCATGCTTACCCTATAAATTTTTTTTGTATCTTACAAGTCAATTATTGATATGTTTCATTTTCTCAATTTCTAATAATCAGATTAATTTATTCAGCTCTTTTACAAAGGAAGACTTTTGTAAAGATGTTAGTGAAGCCCAGATCACCAATCTTTCGTCTTTGTGAATACACACACATATGCGTGTATATATACATGTTTATGTATATACATACACACATGCATAAATGTATACACATATATATACATGAAATGTTTGCCAGTGATGCTGTGTTTACACAAGATTGAAATGAACAGCTTTAGAATAATACTTCTCAAAGGCCCCTTGGCTATACATAATTAGGATCTTAGCTTATTATCTGGGAATCTGCATTTTTAAACAACTACAAGGTGGTTTTATGTGAATTCATGCTAAAGAATCAATTCCTTTGCCAAGGTCCAGGCCGATCACAAAACAGGCTCTTACATGTTCCTAGTTGGCTACTGTCTGTTGCATCTATTGAAGAGCTGCCATTTCCCCTCTGTCAATACAGTAGAGCTGTTGGCAGGAGGTAACAGATAATTATAATTTGTAGGCTTTTAGGCCACGAGTTTGGACACTGGGCCTCCGGGCCGAATGTTTTCCTGAGACCATATTGAAAATTTTGGGGCATCACCCAGACTCACACCCTCTTATTGCTAATGGTAGTGCTTGCTTTAGGTGGTCACAAAATTGATCGCAGTCTGAAGGATCAATGTAAGGTTTGAAGGTAAGGACTTCCTTATGTGGAGAGGGACATATTCTGATCTGAAGGCACATAACTTATCAACCTAAGGTGATATTTTTTTCCTCAGCCCTTTCCCTTCTTCTCTCAATACTTGTCCCTATTTTAAGTTTCTTGATTTGTCTACTTGATTGCTGTTTAATTCCTTTGTTGCAGCCCTTGGGGCTTCTGGGAACTTGTGCACATCCGTGCATGATTGTAGTGTGGTAGCATGAAAGGGACCCTTGACAAGGAAGCTGGGTACCTTCTTTTCCAGCTCTGATTCTGACACCAACCAGCCGTACCTGTCTATGTTGGCATTTCACCCTTTTTTTTTAAATGGAGAACGTTACAGAACATTAGTCTTGAGCTCTTTTGAAGTGTTCTGAGGTCTTGCTGAGCTCTGAGGAAAGGAGTCGAGTTATGAATGTGGGAATGGCATTTGGCAGTAGGTGTGCTAGTCCTTTGCCATATGTGACCTGAAGTTTTTAATTGTATAGTATAAACAGCTTGTGTACGTGTGTGTGGGTTTGTAAATAGTATAAACAATTGTATAATATAAACAGATGTTAAGCATTCATTTGTATGTACGTGTATGGGTATTTATAGACTATCAATAGTAGAAAGTATTGATGGGAAAAGGTCAACCTGTTCTAATAAAAATATTTGAAATGAATTTGAATAGACCCACATATAAACATATGTATATACATGTGCATATATATTTAGGTGTGTGTACCTATACACAAGCATTGGACTTTGTTTTTAGATAATGACAGTTTTGAGTGGGAAGATGAAAAAATAAGTTCGTTACGAGACAGTTTGTCTGGCCACACCGTGTGAGACAAATTTGAAGGATAAATATTTGAGACTAAGACGGCCATTCAGAGACTCTTAAAATAGCTCAGAAAGAAAGAACAAGAGTCTCAACAGGGTAGTAGCCCTGGGAATGAAGAGGAGGAAATGGATAGGACAGAGTGTGAATCAAAGTGGTGGTTCATATAATCAACTTCTCTGAACAGTTTCTGAATCAGAGTTACCTTAGGGAAGCCCCAAAACATTATTCTTAAGCACTCATATACCTTCTCAGTATGAGAAATAAGCAGGTTCTTTTGTAGGTGCTGAAAGACTTTAATTAAACTCAATCAACTTATAAAAGAAGTCAAAGTTGAGGAGGTGACTTAATTGGGCCATGGGAGGGCTCTCCCTTTAAGGTCAGAACTTCCCATCTAAAGGACAACACGCCCAACGGCAACGTCTGTACTACATTTGGAGATAGGAATCTTTGAACGATTCCACTAACTCCACTAATTGGCTGCCGCCACCTGCATTAATGGATACACTGTAGTCTTTTCCCTGCGAGCCCAGGACATATGTGGCCACATTGCTCAAGGTGCACAAGTTGCCCGCAAAGCCAGTGAAACTTACGGCTCCTGTCAAGGTGGTGGCTGGATTATTATTATTACTGATCCACTTGGCTACATCTTGTCACTATGTCACAGCTGGCTTGCAGTCCTAGGGAAGAGCTATTACATATGCTGAATCTTGAAAGCTAAGGGGGAAAAGTGAAGGGGGAAAAAGAAACAGTATTAACCACCCAATACCCTGCTGTGCTTTGCTTTAGGGTGCCGGTGAGAAAGTAGAGTTCATAGTCTGGTGGAGAGACTGTTGGTGTTAGAGAAAAAATTTTATTTAAATTTTAATGAACGGTGGATAAGTGCTTTAGATTATGTGAACGTTCAATTTATAAGTCAATTTTGGAGTGCCTACCTCAGAAATCACATAATCTAAAATCACTCTCATAAGAGTTTGGCTGTGACTAAATTCACACTTAAACGAGAGATGTTACTCTAAATTTAGCCTCATTTTTGGATCATGAAAATTGTTAGATTGGGTCATACATATGGTGCCAAGTAGTGCTTAATTAACTTAATGGGCCAAGACTTCATTTTGCGTGATCTTTATGGGATTTGTGCAACTATTGGCAGTGGAACTATAGTAGGAGCAAAAGCCAAGACGCTGCCACCAGGGGGCGCTTAAGTACTTCCTTTTCTACAAGTCACTCAAGCAAATCAGAACAACTGATGTCTGGAAGAAGCGTAAGAGTAGACGCTGATATCCTGAAGGGTGACCTTAAACTTCTTTTAAATGCGTTAGAGACATATACTGGCCCTAATGATAAGATTTAGTCTATTTAGTGAGCCAGACCACACAATTACACACACATAAAGGGGACAAGTGTTTTCAAATGACAGTGATTATATCAAAATATTGTTGAGTGCTTATTTAATGTAAGAAACAGAGTTCATTAACTCCTTTTATTATCTCAATTCACACATTATCTCATGTTAAGTATCTCGATTCTCACAACATTATTATGAAGTAGGTACTAATATTATTTCTTTTGTGGAAGAGGAGATGGCCACTCTGAGAGGTTAATATAGGTTACAGGACTGGTTAGTCGCAGAGCTGGTATTCTAATGCAACCATCTACTCAGAAGCCTCAATTTTTAACCAGTGTGTCCATTTGCCTCTGAAATCAGCACCCTTAGAATTGACTGAAGTCCAGATGTTTGTCAAAATTTTGAACAAATGGTATTTAAAATATAGGCGAAATTTAAAAGTTTTAGTTGACACTAAAGTTGTATTGAATTTCCTTCCTGGTAAAAGAAAGTGACAAAAGAGGATGGACAATTACATTTGGTAATAAATGCAGAAACACTATAATAGTAATATAATACACTCGAGCTGCCTTTGTGAATTAATTTTAAAATGGTTGCATGCCTGGAATCGCTTAATAGGAACTTCCCAGTAGAAGAATCTCTGACTTAGCCTTTCTTGTTAATAGGATTGTCAGGTTTTTTTTTTTTTCTCTCCAACTCTGAACAACAGACAGCATTGTATAAAACTTGTCCCAATAGAGGCTCCTAATCAGCAGGGGATGGAATATGCGCACGCTTATTCAGAGGCCCATTTCCTTTGTTTTGTAAAAAACCAGTTGGGAAGAAGGTTAATCACAGAGATTTAATTCAGCCCAGGGAAGAGTTCCTTCCCCATTCTGGCAATGGCCTTAATCTTAATTACTTGATTTACCCCAAGGAAGAGTCAGATTAATGTACCTGTTAGAACACCACCCAGTTTGTCTAATTAATGTAAATTGTAAAATGTTCAGGAGGTGTTAGGAAGCAAAATGTGGTTTGTTCCTCTAATTTGAAATCACTCTAATTAGGATGTGTTCTTGGAGAGAGGGTTTCTTGTGTACCACCTCCAGGAAAATCGGGAAGATTTCTAAGAAACAACAGAAAGGGTTGGGCTGAAGTTACATTGGAGATGCATTGTTTTTCTGAACAAAGACATGAAATAATGGAATCCATGAGTTGAATGTGTGTTGGTCTCAGAGCGGATCAACTCCTTTAAATTGTCTAAGGCTGAGAAGACACAGTTAGAAGTGCAATTCAGGCTTTATAGCCTCAATCTCTGACCATTAGCACAGCACTCTCTTCTCATCACCATCCCCGCCACCACTACAGCCACCACCGTCGTCATCCAAAGCGATTATACATCTGTTTGTTTAAGAGGCTATAAAAATAAAAAATAAACATTGTCCCTTTCACCTAGGGGTTTACTATCTAACCGAAGAGATAAAGAGAAGTATTCTTTTTAATTCATAGTTTGAAAAATCTGGGTTTTATTAGTGTCTCATATAATATTGGATAAGGTGGTACATAAAGAAATACTACCGGAGGGGAAAAAAAGCATCCTAATAATTTTAGTCATTTATTGAGCATATATTTATTGGATATCTGCTATGTACTAAAACACCTTGCTTGGTAGAAAGGACACCAGAATGAACGAGACCTTTGACCTCCAAGAACATTGCATCTAATGGATGAGATAGGATAGGAATCAGGAAAGAATAACACCTGGGAAACATATTATGCTGGGGTTAAGCATGGGTAGCCGTGGGAACGTATGAGAGGTCCCTCACTCTATTTTCTAGAAGTGTTTGTGAGAGAATATCCCAGGAGGAGGTCAACAGGAAGAGTTAAGTGGGCAAGGGGAAAATGAGAGCATTTCAGTCTGCAAAGATCAAGAGGTAAGAGAGTACAGAGATCACCCAGGAGTCAAGAGTGAGCTTTCCGTGGTCAGAGTTAAGAGAGTGGAGTGAGAGATGGTAAGAAATGAGGCTGGGAAGGTAAGCAGGGGCTGACTCCTAAAATCCTTCTTTTGCTGTGGGAAGTTTAAGCTTAACCTCATAAGTGCTAAGAAGACATGAGAGCGTTTAAACAAAACACTTTTGAACTTGAGAAAGATCACTGTAGATGTTGTGCGAAGAAGGAATGGCTAAGAATTAAGAAAGGAATCAAGTAAATTCGGTGGCAGGCTATCAGAACTTTGGGGTAGAGATAGTAGGTAGTATTCTGACTGTGGTGGCAACAGTGGGGCTAACAAATTTGGATGGTATCGAGATATTCCAGAAAGAATCTTAACTGGATTAATGATTGGATACATGGGGGTAGGGGAGATATAGGATAGGATTCCTTTCAGACCTAATACAGATCTTCCTCGACTTATGATGGAGTTAAGTCCTGATAAACCCATTGTAAGTTGTTAATATTATAAATTGAAAAGGCATTTAATACACGTAACCTATAGAACATCATAGCTTAGCATAGCCTGTCTTAAATGTGCTCTGAACACTTTCAATAGCCTACATTGGGCAAAGTCATCTAACACAAGGCTTATTTTATAATAGTGTTGAATATCCCCTGTAATTTATAGACTACTGTCCTGAAGGTAAAGAACAGAATGGTTATATGGTACAGAATGGCTGTGAATGGATCTTTTGCTTACCCCTGTGACCACCTGGTTGACTGGGAGCTGCAGCTCACTGCCGCTGTCCAGCATCCGGAGAAAGTATCGTAGTACATATGGCTAGCCCAGGAGTAGATCAAAATTCAAAATTTGAAGTAAGGTTTCTACTCAATGTGTATCACTTTTGGACCATCGTAGTGAAAACAATGCAAGTCAGGGGCTCTATGTATTTTATAATTTATTTATAAGACTTGTGGTTTGGAATACACAATTTCAAAGAAAATTAATATGGTAGCATAAAGGTGCTGGTAAGAAAACTGGGAATTTTAGAAGTGCCGGAGGCAACCAAAATTGTATCAGTACATTGCTGATTCTCTTATCTGCGTATGAGTTCTTCAACTTTAAAAACTGAACATACTTGACAATCAGTAGGCGAGCAAAAATTAACTTGGAGTTTTCTAAATGGTTGGACTTTGTTTCATGTACTCGGGGAAATTCTCATCTCTGCTTACATACTTAGTAGGTCTGCTGGCTTCTGAGATATAGTTATGATATCATTACTTAGCTGGTTTTCCAGCTCACAGGAAATTAGAAGCACCAAAAATAAGGAGGCTAGTAGGAAGCTAGCTCACTGACAGCAGGCACAAGAAGAAATGATGATGAATATTTATTCTTTGGGGAAGTCTTTTTTGAGCACTTCCTAGGTGCCTAGCACTGATGATATCCTCCTTCTGCGGAATCAGCAATTGGGGATTCAGCTGACAAAGGAGGAAAAGGAAAACCATATAATACAGATGCAAGAACATAAAAGAGCATCACAAACCAGAGTAATTTAGCATGTTTTATCATAATCCCATATTTTACAACCCTCACAGTCAACCAGCAATGTTGTTAGTGACAGCAAGTCTTTAAGAATAGAAAGAGGTACACTAGACTTCACTGCATAAAAAGAAGGGAGCATAAAATGTTTCTAAAGCATTGCATCAAAAATGGCTGATCTTTAAATTGGTGAAATCTAGATAACGTAAGCTTTTTTTTTTTCCTTAAACTATTTTTTAGGTAAGGAGGAGTAACTCTACTAATTTTATGTGAGAAAACAGCAGTGTTTATTTTTCTTCTTCTTCCTCCTCTTTTTTAATCTAAAAGTACACCTCAGCCATGCACAGTATCAGTTGTAACAAGATTCATTTTTATGGAGTCGAGGAGTGTTGAAGAGCACTTTTCAGCTCACTTTCTTGAGAATTGCCTGGGATATGTGGGTGTTTTGGGCTTGTCGAATTTATGGAAGGAAAGAAGTGGGAGCTGTCTTCCCATGGAAACTCCACTGGCCCCTAGAACTTCTGATAAGAAATAGTAGAATTTTCTGAGAAGATTCGAACTTCTCCCATTTGATGGCCAAACTCCTCCCTCTCCCTTGAAAATATGGATCTACTTTCTGCCTTGATTTCTTCACTTTTAATTTGCTCTTAACCTTTCATAAGCTGGATCTAGCACCCGTACCACCCCGTAACAGCTCTCTCTAAAGTCTCAGGTGATTCCTTTATAGTTAAGACAATAGAATCTGGCCTTTTGGCAGCATCTGGCGCCCTTTCCGTCACTTTTTCTTGAAACACTGATAACTGCCTACTTTTTTCTCCTAATATGTGTCATAGCTTTAAGTGCCTATTTGTGTGATAATGTGATTAGGTCTGTCTCCTCTATCAGACAGTAAGAGAAGGGTCCTTGTCTATTTTGCCTATCTGTGTATTATTACACCTAGTGGATGCCACAGAGAAAGTTCAATAAGTATTGACGACACGAATAAATAAAAGGCTAACTTTAGGCCAGTTTTAGGAATATGGGAGTGGAGAAAAGAAAAATGGTTACTATCCTAAAATTTGAAGTCAGTGTTCCTTTGCTAGTTTAGTTGTACAAGTTTGATAACTCAGTAGAACCTGTCCAATAATAACTTTAAGATCATGTAATTCTATTAACTCTTACCTCAAGGCAAGAGGCAGGCACAATGATATCAGTAGCTCAATTATAATCAATGATAATAGTCAAAATATTTTAAAATGGTACAGCATTTCCTGATGAATCAGAACAGTTACTGACTATAAACACTTTGGCCCTCGTGCTAGTATCAGCTGAGTACCCGGTATGCATCCCCACAAAATTTGTATGTTGAAGCCCTAACCCACATTTTGACTATATTAGGAATGGGGCCTTTTAGGGGGTAATTAACATGGTCATAAGGGTGGGGCCCAAATCTGTTAGGATTGGTGGCTTCATAAGGAGAGGAAGAGAGATACCTTTCAATCTTTCTCCCTCTCCCCACCTTTGCTCAGAGGAAACCGTCTTCAAACCAGGAAGAGAGCCCTTACCAGAAACCAAACCCTGCAAAACCTTGATCTTGGACTTTCCACACTCTGGAACCACGAGAACATAAATTTCTGACATTTAAGCCACCCAGTCTATGGTGTTATGTTATGGCAGCCCTAGCAGACAAACATGCAGCTCTGATTAATAGGAACAATCTTGCTGCCAAGAATCTGGTACACTTGTTACACAGACATTGGCCTTGAGCTTATCTTTAAAAGCTTCTGTATAGCTTCTACAGCTTTTTGTAATACACCTTAAAACTTAAAGGTCCATTGATAGGAATACTCGTCTGGACACCCCATGCCAGTTCTCACAGTAGTAATAAATTACTTTTTGCAGTATTTGTATCCTAGAAAAACACATGTGGTTAACTTTATAAAGAAAAGTATCACTTATTACAGGAATTTACTATTTTCAGAAATGGTACAGTATGCCACTTACCATAATGAAGTTTTTAAAGGATAATTTTGTAAGATGTTCCAAAAGTGTTTTTTTTTTTTAATCTCTTGATAGAGCAAGTGTGGAAAATGAAGCTTTGTTAAAAGAGAGTTCAATGTGGTTATTTCATTGCTGGACCTTGTAGACACTTCCACATGCCAGTGTGTTGAATGAATTGATCAGTAATGTTCATTAGGCTTCTCAAGAGGTAGACACAAATGCAGAATTTTCCAAGGACATCTGACAAAAGGCTCCTTATTTCATTTAATACAAAGTAAAAACCTACGGAACCGGTACCTGCAGGACACATAGCTTCTCAGTAAATCCTATTTTAAAATGAAGAACTCTTGCAAAGAAAAGAATCACTGTATCAGTAGATTTCAGAGCAGGAAAAAGAAAAACAGAGTATTTTCTAATAGTTTGAAACAGAACAGAATTTCACACCTGGAATTCTGGGAGATGGGTGGGAAATATTGCTGCTAAATCATTAGGTCACATCCTGTAAACTGCATTAATGGCAGAAAGGTGCCACTGCCAATGGGATATCAAAAAATACAGTTATAGGAAACGATTAAGAAATCACAATGATCCTACGCTGCAAAGATGAGAAGTGTCAGAGGACGTGCCGTCCAGCCAGGCCCCACAGATGCTCATGTCTGCTGAAATCAATACATCTCCACTGCTGGAGGAAGGTGGCCCACTCTCCGTCTCACATCTTCCTCAGCCTGCACAAGCGCATCTCATTGGCACATGTAGATTGAATCCAGAGTCCTAGAGACACAGGAGTCTGTGAAAGGTAATACCCAGGCTACTACCTCGGAGATACAGACCTATGAATCATACACTCTGGATTTCTACTTCTCTTGTCAGTGAAACACATTGTAAACAGGTATTCTGAGATTTAAGTCCTGTTTCCAATCCCCTTTTTTCTAATTCCTTCAGGGAAAATAGAGAACAAATCTCTTTAACACTCTTTTACCTTCTTGAAGAATCATAAGCACATAGTAGGGGCTCCAGAAGTATGTGTTGTGGGAATAATTGAATAAAAGACATGTACATTTTTATGTAGTTGAGGAAAGAGGAAAATACAGTGACATGAAAAGAATGTTAATAAGTGAAATGCTTCTCATGTGGAATCCACAGGTAGTCCTCAGCAAGGGTCACATTTGCTTTATGAATTAACTTCATTTAATAATGACCTATTTCAGTTATCTTAAGCTTATCTACACAGTAAAATTGAATTAAGCTATATTTACTACAAGTTACTCATGAAAAGAGAAAAGCACATGTATTGAATATGAAGACATAAAAGATAAGATTGAAAGAGCAGCAATTATTATGAATCCCCTGCATTTTTCCCTTTCTTTCTTCTTTGCCACAGTGGTCAGAGACTCTCAAAGGACCTGACACACTTCTCTTCAGTGTAGACGGGGCTTACATTACAGTTGATGGAGTATCAGTGCTTTCTCCTGAAACATGGCTCGGATATACAGGTTCTCATCTGTCTTTCTATGAGAAAGCCAGAGATTAAAGTTGGGGCTTGGCCTTGCCAGTCCAGGGGTGAAGACTCCACACTTCTACTGCATGGGACATGGGTTCAATCCCTGGTCAGGGAGCTAAGATCCCTCATGCCACGCAGTGCAACCAAATAAACAAAGTTGGGGCTTAAGGTACCTTGTAAATAGTATCAGTGCCAACGTGTGTGTGTGTGTGTGTGTGTGTGTGTGTGTGTGTGTGTGTGTGTATTAGGGAGGAAGAGTTTCTCTCTCAATATACTATTTTATTGTAATATCCAGGACAAAGAGGGGAGATTCTAAGTAGCTCAGATATTTTTTCTTACTTAGGTGGATATTCTAAGAAATCAGAATATTCTTCTGAGTGGATCCTATTAAGCAGCAGAAATGTACATTTTGATTTTTTATTTTTGAAGAAAAAATTAACACCTTACCTAAACTCTGGATGGTAGTATGGCGTTGGTTTCTCCCCTTCACCCCTCTCTCTTTCCCTGTCTCCCTCTCTGCAAGAAAAGTTAAGAACACAGTGAGATAATAGACACCAAACCTAATAATAAGATCAGACACCAGACGTCATATTTTCAGACACCAAATCTGATAATACACGCCAAATACTCAGTCACTCTGTCATTGTCTAGTTTCTCTTACAGGTGGGTTTGAAACGTGAGTAGTTCTATAAACACTACTGACATCAGCCTCATGGCCTGGGGTGATGCATTTCCTGTATGGCCTGCCCTCACCATCTCTGTCCCTTTGTTGTTGTCACCTTGGAGCCACACGTTCCACCAGATGCCCGACTCCACATCAGACCTGGTGAGAAAAAAGCAAAACAAACACACACACTCACACACACACAATACTGGGGTATACCTCTAAGATACTAGCTCTCTTTTAGGAGCTAGTATTTGCAACCCTGGCAAATAGGAGTAGGGCATCTTTTGTACTAAAAGTCCCATAGGCTGAAATTCATTTTACCTTTTTCATTGCAAGCCCCTGGTGAGATCAACAGAAGTGGAATTTAAGAAACCTTCACTACAAAATAGATAACTAGTGGGAAGCAGCCACATAGCACAGGGAGATCAGCTGGGTGCTTTGTGACCACCTAGAGGGGTGGGATAGGGAGGGTGGGAAGGAGACGCAAGAAGGAGGGGATATGGGGATATAAGTATACATATAGCTGATTTACTTTGTTATAAAGCAGAAACTAACACATCATTGTAAAGCAATTATACAATAAAGATGTTTAAAAAAAAAAAGAAGAAACCTTTACTACTATATCCTGGGAATTGTATGCACTACTCCATGTGTGTGTGCTTTCCTTTTCCCTGGAAAGAGGGTAGAGAACTTATATTGGAGCCTCCAAAAGGTCTAGAGTCCAAAGAAGGCCAAGGACTACCAGATGAAAAGTTGTCTTTAGTTGAGGGAATTTTGAGCTTCTGTGAAATCCTCAAATCATGGAAGTCGTTACCAAAAGGAAAGAAGTCTGCTTAAATCTGAGCAATCTTCTTTAGGCTGTTGCCCTTCAGGGACTCAGAAGCCTGGCATTTGGGCTCAGGTTTGCAAGAAGCAGGTGTGTGGCAGGTGATGGGAGCTCTTGTGATTAGGAAGAATAGTCTGGAGCCAAGAGGCTTGTTCAATCATGTAACACAAAGGGATTAAAAGAAAAGAGGCAAGCAAGCACTGAGCAGTTAGTCTTTGTGGTTGGAAGTCTTTTGTCTTCCTCTAATCTCCTTACATGTGATTGCTGTGGTGGCGTAGGCTCTTATATTTAATAGACTCTCAAGTTGCTTTGGAGATGAAACGTTTTACACTTACATAAAACATATTTTATACCAGAACACAGATGCTACAGTCAGTACCCCCTCGCTCCAAGAGAGCATTTCACAAAGGGTCCCCAAAGATTTCGCGGCTGCATTTATCATATATAAAAGAAAGATTACAATAATACTAAACTCCAAGATTAACGTAACAGAAATAGAAGCACGGAAGATGGGCTTATTTATTACTTTCCCTCTTGGGGAGTATCAGACAAAAGTGTTTTTTAAAATGCACTTAACAATGGCAAGGATAACTGTTCCAGGTATATAGATTTTCAGTAACTGCTCAAGTTGTCAATACATTGCACTCACTGCTCAGTAGGTGCACCTAAATTGTGTATTTTGTTAATGAAGAATTGTCAAGAAGTATTGGCTTCATTTAGAAAGCAATATTCTTCTCAGTAGCCTTGGTCTCATTTTAGGAAATCCACAGGGGATACGTAATGTAAGAGTTCAGAGCACAAAGTGTCGTATCATTATTCCCCAAATCTTTGCAAGTATCCCCCAAAGCAGAAAAGATTAAATTATAAGGTTTTGATTTCTCTACTGTTTCAAAGCACAAACCTGTAAAAGGGGAACATTGACACTCTTTTTCAAGGGCATAAAACCACCTTTAACTCACATGAAATGCTTTGAGTTGGTATGATTTGCTCCTCAGATCTCAAAGCACTTTGTCATGTTTCATTGAACTTGACACTTCCCTTTGCGCAAGAGAGGTTAACCAAAAAAAAAAAAAATCTTGCACTGTTGGCTTTCTCAAGCCACTCCAGGATTAAAAAGAGACACAGCATGTCTTTGTAGCCTTACAATTCTTAACAGGGAGATTTTCTATGCATTCCATTTATGGGGATGAGTAGAAGTCGTGTGTGTATACACAGACAAAGATGGGAACTGTGCCTTCTCCAAATCTACCCATTTCAAGATGGTGTCTGGAATCTATGATTCAAAAAACGATCGAAGACTATCCTGCTAAAAGTTGCCTTATTTTGGAGAATTGTGAGCTTCTGTGGTGTCGTGAAAACATGTAGGCAGTTAGAAAAAGTCTTGGTAGTACTTCACCCAGATGCTCTCTGAAATGGTAAATGGGGATAATAAAAAGTTATTGCTTCATCCATGTATTTTGAAGGTTGAGTAAGATGAAACTTATAAAGAGCTTAAAATAGGGCAGAAAGTAAACTCAGTAAACATTAACAAACAATGCGAATAGTAATGGGAGTTGTAAAATACCTTCGTTGCTCCCTGTAACCAGTTTGCACGTTACCACATCTATAGAGTTTAATGTATAAAATCTGACAGTAGTTATTTTCTATGGAGCTTAATTTATAAAATCTGAAAGTTACTATTTTCTCCCTTCCTCCTTTTCTCCCTCCTCCCCTCCCTTCTTCCCTTCCTTTCTTCTTTCTTTCCTTGCTTTGCTGTCTATTTCATTCAATCAGTAATTCTTAGTGAACACCTATTTGTAAACACTGTGGATAAATTGAAGACCAAGCTAAACACAATCAGTGAAACATGGAATTAATATTTTAGAGCATAGAGGCAGATATTAAAGCCAAAATTTCACAAATGCTTAGTGCCAATTGTGGCATGTATTATACCAGAGATAGCATGGGAGACATTAATGGATTGTAACCTGAGCATATATACAAAATAGGGGCAGACTCACAGTGTATGAAGCACTAATTGAATTGTTTTCTAAATTCTTTGCTAATGGATAGACATACAGTAGTAGATAAAAGCATACAAATCGTTTCCCTCATGAAGCTCTCATTTTAGTTTTCGAGTTGTGTGCTAAGAAACTCTAAGCATCTTAGAGATGTGAGACTCTGAATGCCCACTGGACCAGTTAGGGAGAGGGCACGCACTGAAGCTGCACAACTCCGCACCCACTTCGGTCAGATATGGGCAGCCCTCCCTCTGCATGACACCATATTAACACAAATGTGTGACTGTGTGTACATAGGAACTCAGTCCTTGCTTTAACAGGCTTCTAATACGCATTAATGTCAGTTAACTTGGTACCATGTAAACTTGGATGTCCTCTCATGTATGTTTGACAAAGGTCGTACAGCTGAAATGAAATAATTGTCAACTCTTAGTTAAAAGTTCTAGTCTGGAACATGGTTTTCCAGTTCAAGAGTCCTTATAAGATTATATAGCTCCAAAGAACTGTCCTACTGCACTGGGCTAAATATCTCATTTTCTTGACTTTCTGTTAAGAATCAGCTCCGTTACTCTCGCTACCCTGATCATCTCTTTGTATACATACTAGTTGGACAACGTTCCTCTTAAAGCTTGGAACTCAAGACTGAATATCAAGTATACTTTGCAATGGAATATTTATCTGTAACACTCTGCAGACTGTATGTTCTATCAAAGTAGGTACATGTCTACGCAATTCCCTCTTGTAACCTCAGTACCCTAGCAGAGTAACTGATATCTAATTGGCATTTAATGGTCGTTTCATTAATAAATACTCTAGGTGTTGTATGATCCTCCATAATATGGATACGTACTTTAGTAACTATAACATGATCACACGACCTTTGCTGGTAGCCACGTCACACAGTTGGCTAATTTTGTGTTTCTTATCGATTGAGCAGATTGGCTACTTTTCATTTGTGAAGGTCCTGAGAGAGCAGCCATGAGGGAGGTAAATTTTGTTGGGGAGGGATTGTGAACACAAAAGAGCAAAAGTCAGATCTGAGTGGAATCCTAAAGTGGAAAGGAAGTTGTTAAGAACATTATGATCTGTCTCCCCTAAGTGCTTTGTGCTCAGAGACTGAAAAGAACAAGGAAATCAAACTTCACATCATTCTGGAAATGCCAAGGCATAATGCAGAAATTTTATGGGTTGATATTTTAAAGGTTCTGCATTACAGTATTGATTTGAATGATTTGAAATTTCATACAAAACTTCATTACCTCTTAACTTGGTGAAAGTCACCGCAGAAAGAAGTGTTACAGAAATGGGCTATTCCATAGTGCCTTTCATATTCATGTCAGATTGTCAGTGCAGACAACTGGGACTTCAAAATGATGTGGGGAAAGTACACTTGAATGTCATATTTGGGCAAAGCAACTTGGCACTTACGTGACCAAGCTTAAAATACTCACACTGAAATTAGAAATTATACTTCTGGAAATCTAAGGAAATAATGAGGAGACAGTCAAAGATGTATGTACAAAATACTTCATCGTGGCACTTTTTTATAACAGAGAAAAAAAGGGACAATGTTCTTTAACATGGAACCGCTAAGACCAAATTATGGTTAAACCTATATGATAAAAAACAAAACAAGTATACTTCCAGAAAGATGCAGAACAATATGTATAGTAAGTTATCTTTAAACTGAAAGAAAAAGATGGAAAGGTAAAGCAAAAACTAATAATAATTGTTACCTGTAAGAGGAAGGAGGAAAGGAATAAAGTAGAAGAAAGAGCCTAGGTTACTTTAGTTCTGAATTTGGAAGCAGGTAAATGTTTTATGTAACATGTAATATGGAAAAAAGAAAGCCTGACACTCCAAAGGAAAATAAAACAAAAGAACTTGTGTGTGAAGTTAGTGGCTTAATGATGTTAAAGAAGAAAATTTGCATTCTAATAATTTGTATAAGTTTTGTGGAATATATCTCAATAACAAAAAGATGGCAAAAACATCTTTTTTTTCTTTCATTTTCTTTAAATTGAAGTATAGTTGATTTACAATATTATATTAGTTTCAGGTGTACAGCTTGGTGATTCAGTATTTTTACTGATTATACTCCATTAAGTGATTACAAGATATGGTTATAATTCCCTGTGTTATACAATACATCCTTGTTGCTTATCTATTTTTTATGTAGTAGTTTGTATCTCTCAATCCCACACCCTTAATTTGTCCCTCCCCCTGGCAAAAAAAAAATCTTAAAATGTTATCTGTAATCATATTTAAATAATACTAATATTATTATTTTTAATTCATTACCCACATATTTTGGAATAAATCAAAAAAGTATGTTTATATCACGAGGAAACATGACTTTGATTGTTAAAATAACTATAAAGTCAGAGAAGTTAAGCAAAAGCCCTTGCATCCAATATTTGATTTGAAATTATCAAAATGAACTCATACTGTATTTTAACATGATATTTTCTATATCTCGCCACTAAAATGTCCAGAAACAATGACTGTCCCCATATTAGTGAATAGCCCCAGCACACAGATTGTGGTCTGTAAGTGGCTTTCCTAATAAAAGAAATCAGGACACCTTGGAGAGATGTTCAGTTCCAGGTTTGGGGCAGAAAGAGTATAAGATGAAACTGAAATATATGCTTGAACCCCCAAACAGGGAAGTCACATAACTGTCCTTATAGTGGAAGGTAATTATAATCACTTTTAAGGGCACAACCCTATCTAAGAAAAGATGAGAACTGTGAACATTGAAAATAGCGATAATGGCAATGAATTGACATGTACCAAAATATAAAAAATGAAGATGCATAATGATAGCATAAAAATGGTAAAAAGAGAATCATGTACTTTTCTTACCGTTTCTATTCACACCATCTCAGCGTAGCCAAAGAGTTTCTTTATATAGAAGTATTTCAGGTAATAAATGTGGAAAGAATGATAAAATTAGATTATTACAATTATGTAACCACTAATGAAAAAAAAGATAATAGTTGCTAAAACCAAAACCCAGAAGTGAATGGCTGGTAGGAGCTTTATAATGGATAGATCAGGTTGTCAGTATCTTTAAATCTTAGTATCAGGCACACACACATACACTCATATACACACCCACCCAGAAAGCAGAAAACGATGTGCATATAGATGTGATGCAATAGGAATTATTCAGCATCACCTACAGCTATGAATTATCCATGTCATATTATCGAACCTGAATCTGATCAAGCTTCAAGACTCACCAGTTTGCAGGACATACACAGGTAGAGCAGCGTGTTGAAAACACCACAGAGAAACTATCAGCCAAGTTCAGGGTGTGAGAAATTCTTCAGGACGAATAACTGATTTCTTCCACAAATTAATGGCATGAAAACTAAATAAGAGAAGGAAAGGGACCGATAGATTAAGAGACTCAACAGATGTCGCAACCAAATGGTATATGTTGGATACATTTTTAATCCCAGTTTAGGCATACAAAATAGTAAAAACACATTTTAAAACCAGTTGTGAAAGATTGAACATTGACTTGGTGATGTTGAGCACATTTTCAAATGCATTGCAGGTGATAATGGTATTTTAATTGTGTTACAAAATAAAATCATTATCTTTTAGAAGTACAAACTGAACTGTTTATGGATAAAAATTATATGACGTGTTACATTTGATTTAAAGTATGCTAGTGGAATGATCGAATAATGGGTGGTGGTGCAGGTGAATCAAGACTGGCCATATGTTGATAACTGTCTAAGCTAGGTGAAGGGTATAAGATGTTTTAATATAATATTCTCTCTTATTTTATCTATGTCTGAAATTTTACATAATAAAAAGTTAAAATTAATATTTTTAGATAATTAACAACAGTTAGCTCTGGGTTATAGGATGTATGAATCTTTTACTTTCCTTGATTTATTTTATTGTATAACTTTTTTTTAGCAAGGGCGTATGACTTTCATGAGCATTAAAAAAAAGGTACATAGATTTTAAGTGAACTCAAGACCAAATCTAAGCTGATATAACCAGGTTCAAATTCCCTAACGCTTGTAGAGAATCACTATATTGTTTTCCAAGGGCTGCTGTAACAAAGTACCACAAATCAGTGGCTTAAAACAATGGAAATTTAATCTCTCACAGTTCTGGAGGCTAGAAGTCCAAAATCAAGGTGTCAAGAGGGCCATGTTCCTTCTGAAAACTGTATGGGGGAATTCTGTCTTGCCTCTTCTAGCTTCTGGTAGTGGCCATCAGTCCTTGGCTTATAGCTATTATCTCTCAAGTCTCTGCTTCTGTCGTCACATGGTATTCTCCTTGTGTTTGTGTCTTTTCCCCGTATAAGGATGTCAGTCATATTGGATTAAGGGCCCATCCAACTCCAATATGACATTATCTTATGACTGACTATAATTATTTAACCAATTATATCTACAATGACCTTATTTCCAAATAAGGTCACATTCTGAGGTTCTGGGATTAAAAGTTCAGCATGACTTTTGGGGCCACACTCTTCAACCCATAACAGTCACAAGTGTCATCTATGACTCTTGAAATAGCTGTGATATACTAGGCAGAAACCCTGCATAAATTTGGCCCAAATTCAAATCTCAAATAAGCCCTTTATTCTGTGACCTTAGATTTAATTTTTTGTTTTTTGTTTTTTTTTTTTTTGCGGTACGTGGGCCTCTCACTGTTGTGGCCTCTCCCGTTGCAGAGCACAGGCTCCAGACGCGCAGGCCCAGCGGCCGTGGCTCACAGGCCCAGCCGCTCCGTGGCATGTGGGATCCTCCCGGACCGGGGCACGAACCCGTGTCCCCTGCATCGGCAGGCGGACTCTCAACCACTGCGCCACCGGGGAAGCCCCAGATTTAATTTTTTGAATCATACTTTGCTTGGCTGATCATACTAACAGTGATAATAATAATAATTTGTCTTAGGTCAGTTTCTCTACCAGACACCCTAAGGTAGAATTTGTGTGCTAAACCCTGGGGTGGGGGTGAGGGGTAAAATCCTGCAGCAGCAAGAGTGAGGGGGAAAAGGCAAAGAGGCAGGAAAACACTGGAAGCAAATATGGTGGGCCCTCCATACCAGTGGTTCAGCATGTGCAGATGCAACCAGTCTTGGATCCAAGGTTGGTTGAATCCCAGGATGCGGTAACCACAGATGGAGAGGGTCAACTGTACCGTGCCATTTTATGTAAGGGAATCGAGCGTCCCCAACTGTGGCATCCTTGGGAGCCCTGGAACTGCTCCGCTGTGGATGCTGAGGGATGACTGTACATGCTGGGACACTATTACCGAGTTGGTCACAGCCTCACAAGAAGACAGTGTCAGCTGCTCAGTCATTAGGGCATTTCCAGACAGGCTGTGTGGAGCCTCCAGAGCTTAGCATCCTTCAGTGGCGTAAAGAGAAGAAATATGTATTTGCCAGCTCCTTCCTATCTCCTGTTTCTCATTGTTCCTACTTAACCCCATGAATCCTTAACTCTCCAGCTCTCCCCATACACCACTCTTGGTCTTGTTACCCAGTCTGCCTAGGCAGTCCAGGGAAGCCAGACCCCATGCCAAACAGGGAAGGGCTTCCTCTGAATGCGGAAGTGGGAAGAGTAGGCAGACCCTCTGGTGGGTAGGGTTGGGATGCATTAATGGCAGGTAAAATGGAAGCTGTGTCCAAACCCAGCCCTTACCCTGGAAATTGTTTATGGAGATGAGGCATATGAGGCTATATCCTGAGATTTTCAGTGAAAAGCAGCTGAGGCCCAGGGGCAGATAGACTGAGAAAATCTAGCGTGACACATAAATTGGGTCCAAAAACCACTCACCAACTTACAGATCATTTGTGATGAGTACATGGGAAAATACGTAAAACAATCCCCTGCTGCTTGGTACCACCTGCCTTAAGTCAGCCACTCCGTAAATGGTTCCTGCTTATTTCTGTTTATTTGGAAGAGACATATTTCAGCATCCAAAGAGCTTATCATAAAAATGATCTTTAATTTCTTTAAGAGGGCCACATGAATTTGAGAAGAAGGGGTCAAACTGTATTTAATTGAGAAGATTTTAGTTGAAAACCATGGTGATGTAAACTCAGCCTCTGAACTACTTGTAATGGAAAGGCAACTAACCGCACAAAATAATATGAGCTTGAAAAAAAAGGATGTCTTAGAATTATATGTGAGTTTTTGAACTATCGTAAATAAGAGTTCAGACTGTGGCCTGATGCACTTTTATTTTACTACATTATTTTATTTTTATTTTTTGCAATGAAACAACACTCCTCCTTTTTATTTATCTTCCCTTATTCATTCCTCTTCCCACTCCTCCATCCTCCTTAATACTTCTTGTAGTTAAAAGTCTGGGCTACAGGGAAAAAAGAGATTTAAAAATTCAGAGACCAGCTTTGTAACTCAAAAGCTACATGCAAATTGTTTAATTTCTTAAACTTTAGTTTCCTCAGTTGTAACTAACAAGTCGCAAGGATTAAATAAAATCCCATACACCAAATGCTTAGCACATGCTGTCCTTGGCATTGTCCTGTTTTCATCCCCACTGTCTTCCTCCTCTCTAGATCTGAACAGAACCGCTGCCTAACTTCCCCACCCTCCTTTATTCCCCAGACCCTGCCTGCCAGCCTCTCTTCACTCTCTCCTTCTACCGTAGCTGGAGGAATCCTGGTCAGAGGGAACTCTTTGCAGTACCTTCTCACTAACAAAAGCTAAACATGAAATTCCCAAGTTTGTCCCACCTGTCTGTCCAGCTTCGTTCCTCACTATCCCCATAGTAACCACGTGCACACCATTTCCCATGTGCCCTATGTGCTGTGACCTAGACATTCATCCCTGCAGTGTTCTTCCTCTTCTGGCACATAGCTAATGTCTGCTTGTCATTCAGGCATCAGTTGAAGTTTTTCTTCAAACTAAAAAGCTTCTGTACAGCAAAGGAAACCATCAACAAAATGAAAAGGTCACCTGTGGAATGGGAGAAAACATTTGCCGTCCATGTATTGTATAAGGGGTTAATATCCAAAATATACAAGAGATTCAGACAACTCAATAGCCAAAAATACATAACCCACTTAAAAAATGGTCAAAGGGTCTGAATAGATATTGTTCCAAGGAAGACATACACCTGGCACCTGAAAAGATGCCCAACATCAGTAATTACCAGTGAAATGCAAATCAAAACCACAGTAAGATATTACTTTACACCTGTTAGTATGTCTTTTAGGAAAAAGACAAGAGAAAAAATACTGGAAGGGATGTAGAGGAAAGTGAACCCTTGTACACCATTGGTGGGAATGAAAATAGGTACAGCCATTATGGAAAACAGTATGGAGGTTCCTCAAGAAATAAAAAATAGACTACTATATGATCCAGCAATCCCTATTCTGAGCATATGCCCAAAGGAAATGAGATCATTATCACGAACAGATAGCTGTATTGTCATGTTCATTGCAGCTGTATTCAGTATAGCCAAGATAAGGAGACAACCTAAGTGTCCATCGATGGACAGATGAAGAAAATACGGCATATCTACACATAGGAAAATATTTAGCCTTAAACAAAAAGGAAATCCTGCCATTTGTAATAACATGGACGAATCTGGAAGGCATTATGCTAAGTGAAATAAGCCAGAAAAAGACAAATACTACATGGTATTGCTTACATGTGTAATCTTACAAAATGAAGTCAGTCTCATAGAAACAGAGGGGGAAATGTTGGTTGCCAGGGTCTGGGGTTTTGGGGAAATGCTGAGAGATTGGTAAAAGGGTACAAACATTTAATTATAAGATGAATAGCTTCCGAGGATCTAATGAATAGGATGGTGACTATAGTTGATAATACTGTATTATATATATTTCTATGTATCTGGACATGATGTACTGGATTTAAAAAAACGGGTATAAATAGGCCTTAAGAATGTGGTGGTGGAGTGTGGGTGGAAGGGAAGCTTTTCATAGTTCTAAAATTCGGTTTCTGTCTTTTAATGAGCCTATGCCTCTGGAATGTGAACTTCACAAGAGTTTCTCAGGGTGTTTTTGTTGTTTTGTTGCTGTTGTTTTCCCCCTTCTTAGACTGGACAGAATGGCTTAAGTGGGCGGGAGTTGGGTGTTTCCCTTCCCTCGGATCAGCTAGGTGCTGATAATACTTGATTAGGCTAGCCTCCGATGACTAGTTTCCCTGAAGTCAGGCCTGGTTTAAAAGAACAGAGTTCTCTGATGTATTTCAAAATGGTTCCCTTTCCCCTCCCCCTGCTAGGAGCAAAATAAGAATTTTCTCTGGTATTGACTTTAGGAACCTGGTCAAGGCTCAGGAGGTATAATCTCACAGGATTGTGCCCCCCCCCCCGCCCCCATGGCTGGGTCCCCCTGCAGTTTTTAGCCCTGAGTTGCCCACATTGAGTCGCCAGCGTCCGGGCAATCCCAGTTCAGCTTTTCCTACTACAGCGCCCGTTCCCGCCTCAGTTTCTGCCAGTGAATTTCTGCTCCAGAAAACCACGACTCCCTGTATCTCCCTGTCTCTCTCTCCAATCTTTAGGGCAGTGAAACACAAAACCTTGTGTTTTCCTCTCTTGTGGATCCAAGAAGAGTTGTTGATTTTTCAGTCTGTTCATCTTTTTACTTGTTAAGGCAGAGCGGCGACTTCCGGGTTTCTTACACGTGCAACAGGGAATTGGGAACCCACAGTTAGATGATGCTCTGCATTCTTTCCCCAAAACTGAGCTCTCACAAGACAGAGGTTGACTGTGAAAGAATTCCCCCTTCCTGAAGTCTGTTTCTGAGGCATTTATCCAGGGTTTCCAATGTATGTCGCCTAAATCTTATATGTAGAAGAGTCATCCAGGTATTTTCCAGCCTTTTCTTGAAGTATCGATTTTGAATGACAGTCTTAAACTGCATTTTTAAGAATGTTTCTCCTCTCCTTGAATATTGCCTAGCAATGACAACTGCCTTCAGGCATGTTTTTGTTTGTTTGCTTGTTTTATGGTAGGTGCTATTTTATTGTAACCATGTGTAGCCACAGTACCTGTCGGGGTCTCCAAAGACCTTTAAGCAGGATGATCTTGGGACCCTGTGCCCCTTGTACTGCTACCCTTGCTGTGTTCTGGGTTTTTTTGTTTTGTTTTTTTATTGGGGTATAGTTGTTTTACAATGTTGTGTTAGTTTCTACTATACAGCGAAGTGCAGCTCCCTGTGCTATACAGCAGCTTTTTATTAGTTATCTATTTTATACATGTTACTGTATACATGTCAGTCCCAGTCTCCCGATTCATCCCCCCCAAGGCATGTTGTATTTTTGTTTGTTTGTATATTGGTGAAAACATGTGAATGCGTAATGCCCCTTTGAGGGTACCACATTTCTTCTGTTTCAATACTGCCTTAGAAAAGAATTAAGGATTTGAGGGCTTTAACCCGCACTAAGTGTGCCTGTCAAGAACGTCACCACCACCTCACACCTTAACCCAGCCTTCAGTCAAGTGCTTCTATAATTACACTGTAAGTAGCTAATTAAGAAGGTGTTTAATGTGCTGTAGTTGAGAGTGCTTTCTATTCAGGAAATTAGTTCTACTGCTTATTAGGAGTTGCAAATAAGCAATTCAATAACCTGAATCCACTCCAAACAAAATACTAACCGGGTATCTTCATGGAGGCATAACTCCAGCTAGAATAAATGTGCATGGAAATTACTTTCTCCCCCTCCCACTTCTTCACGTTATTGTTATCCAATTCCACAAGGCAGAGATAAGAAGCACAACACCTGCATTTCTCAGATTACCAATCTCTTTATCCCGTGTTGGTAGAATGACACTCATTTTTTCGCTGGTAGCATTGCTGCCACCATCACAGCTGGATCTTTATTTCTTTTTCAAATAAATGAAATTAAAGGTGCACAGCATGGCATAGTTCAGCTGTATATCTCCAAGTTGCACACAAATTGAAGCTGCTTGTAACTTTAATTTTTAAATTTCTTTGCCAGCATGCAATGATAAAAGTAAAGAGAGTCAGACAACATGGTCCGTTTACCTGCCTGCCTTCCTTCTAAATAGATAGCAGTTGGTTGTGAATGTGTTACTACTATAGGGCAATTTTATGGCAAAGAATTTTTTTTTTTTCTTAAAAGGTAATGGAAATATCTGGAGAAAAAGACAGATTTTGTTTTCCTTTAAAAATTTCTCAGGCATCGGCAAGGTCAGAGCTGTTGATAAATGAAGTTGGGGTAATTTACTGAAACTTTTGTGGTGAGTAGATTGGGAAACTGGAAGAAACTATATACCTTATTGCAAGGTATATAAGGCATTTTGTATTCTGCAATCATAGCATTCACTTTTTTTAATTGAAGTACAGTTTATATACAATGTTGTATTAATTTCTGCTGTATGGTCTAGTGATTCAGTTATATATTTATGTATATATATATATGCATCATTCTTTTTTATATTCTTTTCCATTATGGTTTATCACAGGATATTGAATATAGTTCCCTGTGCTATACAGTAGGACCTTGTTGTTTATCCATTCTAAATATAGTAGTTTGCATCTGCTAACCCCAGATTCCCACTCCATCCCTCCCCCCGCCCATAGCATTCATTTCCATAAGATAACTATATTTTGGAAAACGCCAGCAACCTAATTGTATGAAATTTTGTGAAACACGTTGGTGTTTCCAAACTTGGTTATCTGAATTTTGTGATCCAGACTTGGTTATCTGAATTTTTCTCCCAGGATTTGGAGCTTTAAATGCAGTCATATAAGATTAAAAAAAGGGGGGTGGGGAGTGGCTGGAGCTGACTCATTCTTGCATTGAAGAGACTTTGCATTATGGATTGAATTATTTTCCACTCAAAAGTGTATTAAAGCCATAACATCCATGGTAGCTGTGAAATAGAGTCCTTGTAGGTGCCATGAAGATAAGGTCAGACAAAGACACAGAGGTAGGATAGCCACGTGAAGACAGAAATAGAAGTCGCTGTTATGCTTCCACAAACCAAGGAATGCCTGTGGCTACCATTAGCTCGAAGAGGCAAGAAAGGACCTTGCCCTAGTGGATTTGGAGGGATAGAGCCCTACTTCTGCTGTCCTTTGGACTTCTAGACTAAAGGACTGTGAGATGCAGAACTTCCCTGCCCAGGGATCTAACCCATGCCCCCTACATGGGAAGCACAGAGTCTTAACCACTGGACCACCAGGGAAGTCCAAAATTTCTCTTGTTTTAAGCAACCCAATTTGTGATCATTTGTTCCATCAGCCCTAGGAAACTAGTAGACCTTTCTTTTGCTTTTTCAGCTTTGATCTACTAAGATGCCCCATTTCTGGTTCCTTCCCAAGCCGAACTCATCAGTTTCTCCTTTGTTGTTTAAGTTACCCCATAATCTTTCCAGTAAATTCCCTTTAAACTTAGGTTAGCCTAAATGGAGTTCTGCTGCTTGCATCAAAATGTCCTAGCTAATAAACATTTCTTGCTGCCATCCTAGGTGTCTTTTGGTATTGGTAGGTAGTCAGACATAGTTTATTAAGAAAAATGAACCAAACTTGAAGTCACGCAGAGGTAGGGCAGCATGTACTCTTATAGACATATTAAGATAGAACATTGTTTAACAGGCCAACCCAAAGATTTTTAAATTATCTATATTTAAGGAATGTACCACTGATTGACTTAATGCTTACTATAAGAGTCCGTACTCTGTGAAATAGCCGTGAACTTCTAGACTTTGTCTGGTAGAGATGCAAATCATTATTTTCTGATAGATAATATAACTAAAACGTTTGGGTTTCACTGCCCTGTAGAACATTAATGAGTTTTATGTCTAATCTAGCCATGTTATGCCCACATTCTTTTTTCCAATTCCTATATACCCTTTGTTCTAACAATTATGCTTTGAATCAACTTTGCCTTCCTGCTGATTACTGTGTTAATGAGGGGAATCAGTCTTGATACATTTGTATGAAAACATATTTTCAAATTTTTGGTAATTATACTTTGCTGCATGCACATACAAAATTATTTGAGAATGCTGACAGTTCCAGATTAGCTGAATGACCTTGTGTAAACATATCTACAAGGCAGAAGTTAGAATGTTGATATTAAATGGAAAATTTGAAATGATTTCATTGTACTTAGAGAAAAGAATGATTTTCCTGTATATATAAAATTCTAGAAAGCTGACTCACTCAGATACATTGACTGAGAGAGTACTAAGTGTCTCTTAAAGCTAAGACAAATTTTCACTGAAAATACGGTCATTAAGAGTTATGTTAAATATCTTCAAGTCCACGTTATTTCACCCAGTTCTTTGGGTGTAACTAAGTCTGCACACAGAAGCATAAAAATATTACATAAACTGAAACCACCCAAAGCAGCTGAAAACCAGCTGAAAGTTACTTGAAACTGATGAGAAAATGAGGTAATTTCCATAGCAATATCCAACTTTAGTTTTCACTGCAATATTGAAAAATGTAAAAATAAAAACAACAAAGAATGAGTGTAACCAAATCCCATAGTATTTGTAATGTAGGACCAATATGACATTTTGAAAAGGACCAGACATCTCCCTAATGGCAGGTGTGTGTGTGTGTGTGTGCGCGTGCGTGCACGCGTGTGCACGCATGTCTGTCACAGCAGTAAAATTTGGGACAGCATAAAGGGTAGAGAAGGAAATAAGGATACCACCATTTTCTGAGTGTTATTATATGCCCTGCTCTAGGAGAAGTCTTTTTAAAAAGCGAAGTTTTCAGTTCTTGCCATATGAGAGCATATATTGTTATCAGTGCCATCAGTAAATGAAAGTCAAAGTGATTATCTTTCCCATGCAACAGCTCATGCAGAAACAGGATTCAAGTTCATGTCTAACTCCGGAGCTCCTGTTTTAGATTTTCTGTTAAAGATCATTGCATTACTTCAATGAAAACAGTTGTTGACGCATTTAATGTGAATAAACCTGAGATGCGATTATTTGAAAAATGACATTATTTTATGTCCCTTTGAGAAAGAATAAAATGTTAGAGCTTAAACTGATACCGTGCTTTGTTATCAATTAGTATGTTATTTTACAGTTATTGAAAAAACTTTTTACTTAGTAATAGATACTTTTATCATATATCACAAAAAGGAAATATAAGAAAAATAAATTTGTGGTATTCCTATATTTTTTCCAATTCAGTGTCCAATTTTTCCAGATAACATTTAGACTCATAGTTATATATGTTTTTTCCACATACAGCTACTAATTAACATCTACAAGTGTTTCAAAACTAATGGTAAGAAAGCCTTTCTTTAACATATGGTTGATTGCTATCCCTGAGGGTTTCTTCAAAGCCAGTGATATATTTTATTTTAATTTGACGCTGGTAAATATACAAAAATGTGTATTTGCCAGTGTGTGTGTATATGTGTGTGAGTGTACAGTCATATGATTAAACATGTGAATTTTGGGCATATGTATATATTCTATAACATTTCTAGGTTGTGAACACCTAGTGGGGTACACTTGGATATTATTCATCTTGACAGTCTCCTCAACATGCATTACGTTGTCTTTCACAAAATAAGAACTCAGAAAATATTTATCAACCTGAGGACTTCCGTGGTGGTCCAGTGGTTGAGACTCTGAGCTTCCACTGCAGCGGGCCCTGTTCGGGAAAGATCCCACATCCCACGGCGTGGTGAGGCAAAAAAAATAAAATATTTATAAACATGAAGTGGGTCTAAAATATTCTACACTGATTTTTCAAACTTTCAAATTATTTGGCTTCATATGTAATAAAGAAATCCATTAAGTAGAGGGAGTTTTCTAGACATACTGAAAATATATCCCTAAATGTTTGTCATTTATTAGCAATAGAAAATCAGTAAAGATAGTAAATTCCAAAATATATCAATGAAGGCAAATTTTTCCTTAGAAAAGATAATTTGAAATTATAGTATTGCATGGAGTTCTCCAGTGTTATTTGTTGATTTCTGCCTAATTAAATGCAGATTATAAAGCAAACATCTGCTAGGCTCATTCCCACCGATCAGTTGGGTAACTAAAGGTAACAAAATTGGTGTGTTTGGTTTTCTATCTAACACAGGATTTCTTTTATTACCAGCATTTTAAAATAGGATTTTTATCACCATTTTATGTGACTTGTAATTTATACATTAAAAATAAAAATTTCAAAAATAACGATCACTTTGCATATTATTCAATAGGAATGTAGGGTATGAAATCTTGCTTTGATTGAATACTAAGTTAGACTCCAGACTTCTAAGTGCCCCGACTACCACCTGGTCTTCCCAAATACTCATTTGTAATTTTGAATTAAATTTGAAATAATTTATTTAAACATGTCATACAAATACGTTGGTATGTTCTAGAACAAACTGTTCCTACTAGTAATACATCAGTGTATCAAAACAATTGTTTCTCTAAGCTACTGGTTTATAACTAGGAAACCAGACTTTGCCTTTTAGCTGATGTGCCCACTGCCTTACTCCCTCCAGTTCTGGGAATTTTGCAATTATTCTTCTAACCTGAATGCTACACACAGACATAAACACACACACACGCACACACACACACACACAGTTTTTGAAATAAATAGTATAACATAAAAATTCAATGGCCTGAATACCGTAACATGGTGGCTAACAGTACAGATTTTGGAGTAAATTGCTGGGTTCAAATCCTGTCTCAACCACTACTAGCTTAGGGCCCCTGGGAAAGTGACTTAGGCTCTCTGTTCCTCATTTCTTCATCTGTAAAATGGGCTAATAGTACCGAATACATAGGAGTGCTTTGAGGAAAAACTAATATTTGAAATGCATTGAGAATTCTACCTGCCACATATTAAATCATATAAGTGTTTGCTAAATTTTAAACAATGAAAATATATTTCTATTAGTACTCACATCACACACTGAAGGATTCTGTAAATGTTTTTTTTTTTTAAGTGACAAAGCTGGTATTTTTATTTTGTTTTATTTTTTAATTAAAAACTTTTTTTAACATCTTTATTAGAGTATAATTGCTTTACAACGGTGTGTTAGTTTCTACTGTATAACAAAGTGAATCAGCTATACCTATACATATATACCCATATCTCCTCCCTCTTGCATCTCCCTCCCACCCTCCGTATCCCACCCCTCTAGGTGGTCACAAAGCACCGAGCTGATCTCCCTGTGCATGCAGCTGCTTCCCACTAGCTATCCATTTTACATTTGGTAGTGTATATATATTAATGCCACTGTCTCACTTCGTCCCAGCTTACCCTTCCCCCTCCCCGTGTCCTCAAGTCCATTCTCTACATCTGCGTCTTTATTCCTGTCCTGCTCCTAGGTTCTTCAGAACCTTTTTTTTTTTTTTTTAGGTTCCATATCTATGTGTTAGCATATGGTATTTGCTTTTCTCTTTCTGACTTACTTCACTCTGTATGAGTCTCTAGGTCCATCCACCTCACTACAAATAATTCAATTTCATTTCTTTTTATGGCTGAGTAATATTCCATTGTATATATGTGCCACATCTTCTTTATCCATTCATCTGTTGATGGACACTTAGGTTACTTCCATGTCCTGGCTATTGTAAATAGAGCTGCAATGAACATTGTGGTACATGACTCTTTTTGAATTATGGTTTTCTCACGGTATATGCCCAGTAGTGGGATTGCTGGGTCTTATGGTAGTTCTATTTTAGTTTCTTAAGGAACCTCCATACTGTTCTCCATAGTGACTGTATCAATATTTTTTTAAATGTATTTATTTATTTTTGGCTGTGTTGGGTCTTCGTTTCTGTGTGAGGGCTTTCTCTAGTTGCGGCAAGCGGGGGCCACTCTTCATTGCGGTGCGTGGGCCTCTCACTATTGTGGCCTCTCTTGTTGCGGAGCACGGGCTCCAGACGTGCAGGCTCAGCAGTTGTGGCTCACGGGCCCAGTTGCTCCACAGCATGTGGGATCCTCCCAGACCAGGGCTCGAATCCACATCCCCTGCATTGGCAGGCAGACTCTCAACCACTGCGCCACCAGGGAAGCCCGTGGCTGTATCAATTTACATTCCCACTGACAGTGCAAGAGGGTTCCCTTTTCTCCACACCCTCTCCAGCATTTATTGTTTGTAGATTTTTTGATGATGGCCATTCTGACTGCTGTGAGGTGATACCTCATGGTAGTTTTGATTTGCATTTCTCTAATGATTAGTGATGTTGAGCATCCTTTCATGTGTTTGTTGGCAATCTGTATATCTTCTTTGGAGAAATGTCTATTTAGGTCTTCTGCACATTTTTGGATTTGTTTGTTTTTTTGATATTGAGCTGCGTGAGTTGCTTGTATATTTTGGAGATTAATCCTTTGTCAGTTGCTTCATTTGCAAATATTTTCTCCCATTCTGAGGCTTGTCTTTTCATATTGTTTCTGGTCTAGATCCCTGTGCAAAAGCTTTGAAGTTTCATTAGGTCCCATTTATTTATTTTTGTTTTTATTTCCATTTCTCTAGGAGGTGGGTCAAAAAGCATCTTGCTGTGATTTATGTCATAGAGTGTCGTGCCTATGTTTTCCTCTAAGAGTTATAGTGTCTGGCCTTACATTTAGGTCTTTAATCCATTTTAAGTTTATTTTGTGTACAGTGTGTGTTAGGGAGTAATCTAATTTCATTCTTTTACGTGTATCTGTCTAGTTTTCCCAGCACCACTTATTGAAGAGGCTGTCTTATCTCCATTGTATATTCTTGCCTCCTTTATCAGAAATTAGGTGACCATACATGTGTAGGTTTATCTCTGGGCTTTCTATCCTGTTCCATTGATCTGTATTTCTGTTTTTGTGCTAGTACCATACTGTCTTGATTACTGTAGCTTTGTAATATAGTCTGAAGTCAGGGACCCTGATTCCCCCAGCTCCATTTTTCTTTCTCAAGATTGCTTTGGCTATTCAGGGTCTTTTATGTTTCCATACGAATTCTGAAATTTTTTATTCTAGTTCTGTGAAAAAGGCCATTGGTAGTTTGAATAGGGATTGCATTGAATCTGTAGATTGCTTTGGATTCTGAAAATATGATGCAGTATCCACCTATTTTTTGATATTTACCTCTTCCCTTACCATAAGTATATTTGCTTCTTGCTACTGCTTTCTCAAAAACTTTATTACAAGGGGATTCCCTGATGGCACAGTGGTTAAAAATCTGCCTGCCAATGCAGGGAACACGGGTTTGAGCCCTGGTCCGGGAAGATCCCATATGCCGTGGAGCAACTAAGCCTGTGCCCTGAAACTACTGAGCCTGTGCTCTAGAGCCCATGAGCCACAACTACTGAAGCCCTTGAGCCACAACTACTGAAGCCCGCGTGCCTAGAGCCCTTGCTCCGCAAGAAGAGAAGCCACCACAATGAGAAGCCCGCGCACCGCAACGAAGAGTAGCCCCCACTCGCCACAACTAGAGAAAGCCCGTGTGCAGCAACGAAGACCCAATGCAGCCATAAATAAATAAATAAAAATATTTATTAAAAAAAAAAGGATGTTTTTTAAAAAAAAATTTATTACAAAGTATAACCATATATAAAATGCCCACATAGCTGGTTATTTCATTGAAACATAAAATTAGCCCCAGTCATCCACCCCTCAAATTATTAAACTCTTCTTTGTTGGGAATGAGTAGAATTGGGTGGATTTTACCAAGCAGAGTTTACAAGTTTTAATAGGGCCAATACTATAGAGAGCTTATGGCTCAGATACTCTTATTGAGGAATTTCTGTGGAAGGCCCCAGGAATACAAACATTTGCAAAGTCTTATCCTGATGCCCTCGAGGTGCCAGCATTAGTGATCACTGATCCCATCCAAGTTGAGATTTGAAAATTTCACCATCTTCATGTACTAAATCACACTCCACGTGAATAAGAAGCACTGTCTTTGACTCTGAGGCATGAAAGGAATTCATAGTGAACTTTTACTGATGTTTCAAGCTCAATAGGATCCACATAAAGAAAGTCATCCATTCTGTCTGCCTTTCTGTGCATTTGAATTGAAGAATTGAAACAGCTCTCTGCCCTACCTAGGAACCTGAGACTTGCTTCCTTTCACAAGTAGAATATGTTTCATATAAATATGATTTTCATCTGTCTTTTTTCCTTTTAATTATCTTATAGTAAACATGAATGGGATTCCCTTAAGAGTTGTACACATTGTTAGAGGTAAATACAGTTTATTATTTAATAGGTGAGGCTACTGGGTATCTTATTGACCTCAAATTCTCGATTAGCTCCCTTTAGACTCCCACGTGGTTAAAGTATTGGAAACAATGTGAATAGTTTTCATTGAGCAGCTCTCCCTGCAAAAGTTCAGCGGTCCCATTTTACTATTCTATTTACATACTAAGTTATACATTAACTTGTACAATAATCTTTGTTCCACGCATTGCAAATGCTGGAATATTAGTTTTGTATAATGTTAAGAAATGTTATAAGGAAAAATTTTTGCAGTGAATTTGTTTCAAAAACAGTGAGTTAAATCAAAAGAAATGGGTTTCTTTACCGCAAGTCTTCTCAGAACCATGTTAATATGCATCATCTTCAAGAGAGAGATGCAGGATGCTGTGTCTTCCCAACATTTTTACCAGCCTTTTTTTTTTTTTTTAACTTAGAGTATTTCTCAGAATTCGTGTTATGTGATACACTGTTTGGGAGTGGCTTCTTGGTACACTTTTCTTATTTCTGAAAACTGAGGCTAAAGTAATAATTTGTTTACCAACACTTGAATTCTTTTATCAGTTAATCCTTCTTCTGTTCCCAGATAGCGGAGGGTTAAGGAAAGCAGTGCAGTTGTGAATAATACTAAGAAACAAATATATACCACTTAGCTCATTCCTCCCCTGGGAAATGTAAGTACAGCTTTGAAATTTACTATTTCTGTCATCAATGTAGAAATTGATAGTGTTGAGAATATTTATAAAGAAAAGCTGTTAGCAAGACCAACTAGGTCTGCCATGGCACTAGAGAACCTCCAGCTGTTTCCCCTAGTCTAATGCCAAGCCATGGCTAGAGTACTTCTTCAGTGGCAGTGAAAAACAAATGAACACTTTCCATTAAAAGTCAAATGAGGATCAGTGAATAGGTACTCCAGGAAGCCAGCTTTGGGATTAATATGAGGGAAACATGGTCATACAAAAAGGCTAACGTGGTAAAATATGTAACAGAATAGATTAATGCTCTGAATGTAGGACCCAAAGCCAGTTAACCATACCCATGGACTTAGAGAATGTTTCTATTTGGAAGAGAACTTAGAGTAATAGTAGGAGGATTTCAGCTCCCATGATGTCCTAGTCCCTTTGGCCTGCAATTATAGAATATTATAGATTGGGTGGCTTATGAACAACAGAGATTTATTTCTCACTTTTCTGGAGACTGAGAAGTCCAAGATGCAGGTGCTAGCTTATTCACTGTGGAGCGAGTGCATGCTTCCTGTCTCACAGGTGGCTCTCACATGTTGCTGTGTCCTCACATGGCAAGAGGGGTGAAGGAGCTCTATAGGGTCTCTTTTATAAGGGCACTAATCCCGTTTATTAGGCCTGCATCTTCATGACTTAATCACCCCCAAGGTCCCCACCTCCAAATACCATCACACTGGGGATTGGGATTCAATTTATGAATTTCGGAGGGATAAAACATTCGATCCATAGCACATGCCAACTCTGATTGACTTGTAGTGGCTTTCTGAGTATTATGTGGAGGAAAATTCAAGTCTCAGTGTTAAAGTGTAACATGAACAATTAACAGAAGATCATATTTTTAGGAATTGGAGTGTTGACAGTGTATGGGTCACCTGCTTGGAATTTGAACCAGGTGTTTGCATCCCAAGTCATCTATAAAAATATACTCTGCTGAAGTTTACCCCCTGAGACAGCCATCATTGCCTTCCTTGCCATTTAAAATCTTAAATAAGACATTCAGTTATATGTCAATCATATTCACTCATCACAATTAGAGCTGTTGAAATGAGAACAATTTTTCATAAACCCACTTGGGTCTGAAAGTCTTCACAGAGCTATATAGGCTGAATAAAAGTGGAAGGGTCTGTCATTCCAACTTGTAGAGCAAACCAAGTTGGAAATCAGGCATGTTATTCTTCATAAAGAAACAAGTAGGGAAGAACAGAGAAATGTCCTTGTGTAGAAAAAGAAAATTTAAATATCATAGTTTTGCTTTTACCTTAGTGCCGTCTTTAAAATCTTTGTCTCTTGACTACACAATAAATAATGAACTCTATACATCTTATAGCAACAACATACCCATACAAAAGCTATTCAAAATATGTAATGGAAAGCTTTCTTTGCAGTGTTTCTTTTCCTCTTTCCTTTTGTCTTTGTCTTCGGACTTAAATAGACTGTCAGCCATCTATTTTTATGGAATTTTTTGTGAATTGAGCATTTGGTAAAAGATGAAAACAGAATTGTAGGTTTTAATCACATAGAGAGGGAGACATAGAGAATAATATGTTCTAAAATCTAGGAGATGTCTTACATATAAAAATGAAGTACCAGGCCTTCCCTGGTGGTCCAGTGGTTAAGACTTCACCTTCCAATGCAGGGGGTGCGGGTTTGCTCCCTGGTCGGGGAGCTAAGATCCCACATGTCTCGCGGCCAAAAAACCAAAGCATAAAACAGAAGCAGTACTGTAACAAATTCAATAAAGACGTTAAAAATGGTGGACATCAAAAATTCTTTAAAAATATAAAGTGCTGACTAAACGTTAATAGAACGTGCTTTGTGTCTTCCAGTTAATAATGTCTTTTCCAGATTTCAAGTAACTGGAATCTTGAATGTTCACAATGACTGGGATTGTCTTTGGTCATGGAATGGACACTGTGATTGTAACCTCATTAACACTCTGGTTGATTTTGTACTAATAGGATAAAACAAGCATGGTAAAAGGAAAGCAGAAATTTATCACATATAAAAATCAGAAGACCTTATTCATAAGATTAGAGAAATTTAGAACTGCAAGGGATTGTTATAGACTATTTAAACTTCTCCTTTCCAAATGAGGAAACATACCCCAAGAAATGTAGTGATGTGTGCTACGCACTTGGTTCAGTGTAATGGGGCCAAAAGTGAAACTCAGACTGTAAGATTATGCCATTTTAGTGTCCTTCCCCTTTACCCAATAGAAATGATTTTAAAATGACAAAATCATAAGCTAGTATAAACAAATTCCACTCTCATCCAGCCTTTGCAGTGACAATTTGGAAGGTCAGAACCACATTTTTTTCATTATTCTGCAAGAGTACAGTCATACGCTGAAACAATTTGAACACTTTATGGGATGTAGGCTTTCTAAGACAATTGTGAAAATAGTAGAACACTCAGATTGTTAATTTTTGAAGACACAGCTATTTCCAAACTGTTTTTACTTTCGTTATGTTTTGTCACTTACTTTTTTACACATGATGAAGATTAAGGTCTCGGTAATTTAAAAATTACGCAACAGCTGCTGCAAACTGCTTCTCACAGTGGAACATGAAATTTATGTTGGGAAAACACCTATTACTAGCTATAAAATGTGTATGAGCCTCTGCAGCCAACTTTCTCCTCGCAGCAAAATAGAATGGTTACTTTGCTTGGGGGATTAACCATTAAAGGAGAATTGTATTGATACGTGTTAAGTATTGTTCTACTACATGAATAATGCAACCATCCTTTGTGATGCTCAGTATTTTGGAATTATTTCTAGACCAATTTATTATTTAGATACTTGTATGCTGCCTTTTGCAGCAGATCTTATTTTGTTGGATAGCATGCGTAACTGTATAGGTATAAATGGCAAATGTGTATCCGTAATTAATTTTGGGTCTGTGTGTTCCCACAGCTAATTAGATGGGCATGTTTTATATACCATATAAAATATCCACATCAACCAGAAAAAAAAAATCGTACTATTTTGGGGGTGTTTTATGTTTATGACGAATGAGAAAAAGTAAGCTCTCAGGGATTTACTTTAAGAATTATTTCTCAGAGCATTTTGAATGTTTCACAAAGATAGTGTGATAATCTTGTTTTGTTTTCTTAACCATGTAAGTCTCACAGGCTTAGCAGCCCTGTTTTCGAAATCAAGACACATGGTGGTTAAACAGTTTAATCATCTTTTGCCAATGCTACCCCCAAACAGCCAAATTCATCTCCCCAAAGTATTTCTCATAAAATTTGGTCTGGTAGCTATAAAATCTTCAGCATCTCTTCCGGGTCTGCTGAATGGACTCATCTTCACATTTCGGGTCCTTTTGAGAAGCACAGCCCAGTGACTTTGCAACGCTTTCCAGCTCCACTCTCTAAATACACCTTACATGCTACAGCCCTGCCGTACCCTTATTGTTTTCTTTTTGTTCCAAGGCTCAGTCCCCCTCCACAAGAAGATCTATTCATCACCATCTTTAACAGTTCTAACTATCCTTTCAAACACAACTCAAATGCCTTTATTTGACAGTCCGATTACGTCTCATTTTATGGACTAGATATTTTGTGGGAAGTGGGAACAGTGGCCTGCAGGCTCGTGATAATCTTTCCTCATCCCCGAATTCCAGTAAAATGTACAGGTTAATATGTTGGAGATAGATCTACACTGCTTGGGTTTAAATTCCAAACGCACCATTTACTAGCTGTGTGCTTTACGGTAAGTTATTTAACCTCTTGTTACCCATCTTAGTTTGCAGCTGCTTTAACAAAATACCAAGACTGTGTAATACCCAGTTCTGGAGGATGGAAGTCCCAGGTCATGGTAGCAGCATGGCTGAATGAGGTCACACTTCCGCGTTCATTGCTAGACCGGTTTTGCTGTGTCCTCACATGGAAAGGGCTAGGGAGTTCTGGGGGATTAACTTTGTAGTTATGGGAAATGTCCACAAGATGGCAGTACTTCCTCCTGCCCAGCTCTGGTTCCTGGTGCCACCAGAGCCTGAGGGAAAGTGGGTTTTTGTGGTTTGACGATAGAGTGGCGTGTGCCAGCAGAAACGCCGCAGGGCTTGTGTCTCATTTCGTCTTTCCCCGTACCCTTCAGACTCAAGACAAACGGCAACCTCTGCCAAACCTCGATGCTGTGGCTGCCACCTCAGGAGTGCGCGGCCATCTGAGGAAGGAGGCTGGAGGTGGGAACCCCGCCACCGGGAGACCTGGAGACCTGGGGACATTTCAAAGCTAATCCCACCCAGAGGCTGCACCCTCCTTTGGGTGTGCTAGGCTTGCTTAAGCTGTAGGAGGGGCCATCTGGGTCAGGAGATTATGTCGCCAGCCAGAGGGGAGCAGGCACTCCAGGTCCAGTGGGGGCTCATTGCTGGCGCATCCTCCCCAGCTCCCTTCGCCCCAGAACAGTCCAATCTTAGACTCCAAGTCTGCATAGGCTCCAGGGTTGTGCCATCAGTTCCGTTTATCGAGGCCTGAGAGGAATAGGGATGGCATTTTTAAATTTTTAATTAGTTTTTTTTTGCGGGGGGGAAGGTTCTGCAATCGGTTTATAACATTGTGATAGTTCATGGTGCACAGCAACGTGATTCCCTCCTATATGTACATATGTCTATTATTTTTTGTAATCTTTTCATTATAGCTTAAAGTGCTAAGTAGAGTTCCCTGTGCTCTGCAGTACGTCCTTGTTGCTTATCTGTGTCATATATATTTGTGTGTATATGTTAAGCCCAGCCTCCTATTTTATCCCTTCCCCCATGTCCCCTCTTTTATAACCGTAAGTCTTTTTTCTAAGTCTTTGAGGCAGTCTGTGTCTTGTAAATTAGCATCTTCGACTCAGTTTTTAAATTCCCCCTATAAGTGATAGGCGATAATATTTTTCTTTGTCTCTCTTACATCACTTAGCCCTTGGTCTTCTTAGATCCATCCATGCATTGCGTATGGTAATATGGCTTGCTATTTCATTGCTGCGTAATACTTTTTTGTATATATGTACCACATCTTCTTTAGGCCATCCTCTGTCCATGGATATTTTGTTTGCTTCCGTGTCTTGGCTATCGTAAATCGTGGTGCAGTGAACGTTGGTGTGCATGAATCTGTGTGAATTACTTTTTTGTGCATATACGCCCAGGAGTGGGACTGCTGGATCATGTGATAGGTCATTTCTTAGCTTTTGAAAGAAGCTGTGTACTATTCTCCATAGTAACTGTATCAATTTCCATTTTGCCCAACAGTGAGGGAGGGTTCCCTTTCTTCCAGGGCCTCTCCAGCATTTATTGTCTGTAGACTTTTTAACGATGGCCACTCTGATTGACCTGAGGGTATCCCTCATTGTAGTTCTTAACTGCATTGTTCCAATAGTTAGCCATTTTGAGAATCTTTTCATGGGTTTTCTTTTTATAAACCGTTTGACTACAATATACTTGTTGAAGTGGGCTTCTTGAAAGTCGGCCCCCTTTTGAACTGCTTTTCAACTGCCTACCCCAGGGAATTTATGGGGTTCCTATGTTGGTTACAGCACCGCAGACCTTGTGAATATTCAATGCCAACAAGCTGGGGTTTTAACGTTGTAGTTATGGGAAATGTCCACAAGGTGGCAGCACTTCCTCCTGCCCAGCTCTGGGTCCCAGTGCCACCGGTGCCTTAGGGGAAGTGGGTTTTTGTGGTTTGAAGTTAGAGTGGAGTGTGCCAGCAGAAACGCCCCAGGGCTTGTGTCTCATTTCGTCTTTCCCCGTACCCTTCAGATTCAAGACAAACGGCAACCTCTGCCAAACCTCGATGCTGCGGCTGCCACCTCAGGAGTGCGCGGCCATCTGAGGAAGGAGGCTGGAGGTGGGAACCCCGCCACCGGGAGACCTGGAGACCTGCGGACATTTCAAAGCTAATCCCACCCAGAGGCTGCACCCTCCTTTGGGTGCGCTAGGCTTGCTTTAGCTGTAGGAGGGACCATCTGGGTCTGGAGATTATGTCGCCAGCCAGAGGGGAGCAGGCACTCCAGGTCCAGTGGGAGCTCATTGCTGGCCCACTCTCCGCAGCTCCCTTCGCCCCAAGACCATTCAACTCTTAGACCTCAGGTTTACTCAGGCTCCAGGGAAGTGATATCAGCCCAGATTTTCGAGGCCAGAGGGGAACAGGGTCGGCATTTCTTTTTTTAATTAATTTCTTTTCGGGGGGAGGGTGATTCTGCAATCGATTTCTAACGTTGTTTTAGTTCATGGTTCACAGCAACGTGATTCCCTTCTATACATACAGCTATCTATTATATTTTGGAATCTTTTCCCATATAGATTAATACAAAGTGCTGAGTAGACTTCCCTGTGCTCTGCAGTAGGTCCTTGTTGCTTATCTGTGTCATATATGTTTATGTGTATATGTTAAGCCCAGCCTCCTAATTTATCTTCTCCCTACACCATCCCCTCTTTCATAACCGTAGGTCTTTTTTTCTAAGTCTGTGAGGCAGTCTGTGTCTTGTAAATTAGCTTCTTCGACTCAGTTTTTGATTCCACCTATAAGAGATATGCGATGCTATATTTCTGTGCCTGTCTGTCTTACATCACTTAGCCCTTGGTCTTCCTAGATCCATCCATGCATTGCAAATGGCAATACTGCTTGCTATTTTATAGCTGAGTAATATTTTTTTGTATATATGTTCCACATCTTCTTTAGGCCATCCTCTGTCCATGGATATTTTGGTTGATTCTGTGTCTTAGCTATTGTAAATAGTGCTGCAATGAACAGTGGTGTGCGCGAATCTGTGCGAATTACTGTTTTCCGTGCATATACGCCCAGGTACGGGATTGCTGGATTATGTGATAGGTCACTTCTTAGTATTTTAAAGAACCTCCGTACTCTTCAGCGTAGTAGCTGTACCAGTTTCCATTTCACCCAACACGGAAGGAATGTTCCCTTTCTTCCAGGGCCTCTCCAGCATTTATTGAATGTAGACCTTTGGATGATGGCCATTCTGACTTGTGTGAGGGGATCCCTCGTTTTCGTTTTTATCTCCGTTGCTCTAAGCTTAGCGATTTTGAGCATCTTTTCTTGGGTTTTCTTTTTTTAAACGGTTTGACTACAGTATACCTGTTGAAATGGGCTTCTTGAAAGTCGGCCCCCTTTTGAACTCCTTTTCGACTGCCTACCCCAGGGAATTTATTGGCGCCAGGTGTTGTTTACAGCCCTGCAAGCCTTGTGAATATTCAGTGCCAAGATGCAGGGGTTTTCACGTTGTAGTTACGTGAAATGCCCACAAGATGGCAGCACTGGATCCTACCCTACCTGGTTCTTGCTGCCACCAGAACCTTTGGGGAAGTCTGGTGTTAGGGTTGTATTGGGTTGGCTAAATGTTTCGTTCGTTTTTTTCCCTAAGATGGCTCTAGTAGCACTTAGTTGTCTTTAGCTTTATTAGAAACAATTTTGTTAGATTGTATGTGACAGCTGTCATATCAGCGTGCATTTAAAGAAGAACGTATCAAAACTGGTGACGTTTTGTGTAGCCATTTTAATATTGAAGATAGAAAAAGCAACATTTTTGATGTAGTGTGCTTCATTATTTCAAGAAAGGTAAAAACGCAACTGAAACACACAAATATTTTGTGCAGTGTGTGCAGAAGTTGCTGTGACTGACCAAACAGGTCAAAAGTGGTTGCAAAGTTTCCTCCTGGAGATTTCTGGCTGGACGATGCTTTACGGTTGGGTAGACCAGTTGAAATTGATAGTGATCAAATTGAAACCGTAATTGAGAACAATTAACGTTATACACATGAGAGACAGCCGACATACTTAAAACATCCAAATCCAGCGTTGAAAATCATTTGTCCCAACTTGGTTATGTGAATCGCTTTGACGTTTGGGTTCCACATAAGTTAAGTGAAAAAAGCCTTCTTGACCGTATTTCTGTATGCCATTCTGTACTGAAATGTAATGAAAACGTTCCCTTTTTAATACAGATTGTGACAGGCATTGAGAAGTGGATACTGTAAAACAATGTGGAACAGAAGAGAGCGTCCGGAAAAAAGCGAACGAACATTTTGGCCAACCCCATACACATATCTCTTCTTCTTCCGAATTTTTTCCCATGTAGATTTTGACAGGGTTGAGTAGACTTCTTTGTGCTCTATGGAAGGTCCTTGTTGATTTTTTTATTCCATATATATTTGTGTGTATATGTTTATCCCAACCTCCTTATTTATCCTTCCCCCACTCCCCAGTCTCCTATTTGGTAACCGTAAGTCTGTTTTCTCAGTCTGTGAGTCTTTTGTAAAGTAGTTTTTATCTCCATTGCTCTAATAGTGACTTGGAGCCTCTTTCCATGTTTTTTCTTTTTTAAAACAGTTTGACTGCAATATCCCTGTTGAAATGGGCTTCTTGAAAGTCTGCCGTCTTTTGAACCTCTTTTCGACTTCCTACCCCAAGGAATTTATTAGGGTCAGGTGGTGTTTACAGCCCCGCAGTCCTTGTGAATATTCAGTGCCAAGAAGCAGGGGTTTTAACATTGCAGTTATGGGAAATGGCCACAAGACGGCAGCATTTCCTCCTGCCCATCTCTGGTTCGTGGTGCCACCGGTGCCTTAGGGGAAGTGGGTTTTTGTGGTTTGAAGTTAGAGCGGCGTGTGCCAGCAGAAACGCCGCAGGGCTTGTGTCTCGTTACTTCTTCCCCGTTACCCTTCACTACCCAGGCACATCTTAACCCTTCCAGAACCTCAATGCTGAGGGTGCCATCGTATGTGGGTGGGGTGACTCTGAGGAAGGAGGCGGGAGGTGGAAACCCCACAACCAGGAGGTGCTGAGACCAGGGAATATTTCATAGTTAATCCATCCCAGAGGCTGCACCCTCCTTTGGGTGCACTAGGCTTGCTTTAGCTGTAGGAGGGGCTTATCTGGGTCTGGAGATTGTGTCGCCAGCCAGAGGGGAGCAGGCACTCCACGTCCAAGGGGGGTTCATTGTGGCACATCCTCCCCAGCTCCCTTCGCCCCAGGGGAGTCCAGCCTTAGGACCCAAGCCTGGTCAGGCTCCAGGGGTGTGACACCAGCCCCATTTCCCCTGGGCTGAGGGTAATATAGTAGGTATACCTTTTTTTTTTTAATAATTTAAATTTTTTTTGGAGTAGTTGATTTACAATGTTGTGTTTATTTGAGGTATACAGCAACATGATTTAGTTCTATATATACACATGTACCTGTTCTTTTTCAGAATGATTTCCCGTGTAGATTATGACAGTATTGAGTAGAGTTCTTTGTGCTCTATGGTTGGTCCTTGTTGGTTTCCTAATTCATATATATTTATTGTATATGTTAATCCCAAACTCCTAATTTATCCTTCCCTCTCACTTCCTCTCCTAACGCTAACCCTCCTATCTGTCTTGTTGTGCTTACTTGCTTTTTGTTCTTTTTTATTTTATTCATTTTTTGGCTGTATTGAGTCTTCGTTGCTGCGTGCGGGCTTTCTCTAGTTGCAGCGAGCAGGGGCTGCTCTTCGTTGCGGTGCACAAGCTTCTCACTTCCGTAGCTTCTCTTGTTGTGGAGCACGGGCTCTAGACACGTGGGCTCAGTAGTTGCGGCCCACGGGCCCTAGAGCATGCGGGCTTCAGCCGTTGCAGGGTGTGGGCTCAGTAGTTGCAGGACGTGGGCTCTAGAGCACAGGCTCAGTAGCTGTGGCACACAGGATCTAGATCACAGGCTCAGTAGTTGTGGCGCACGGGCTTAGTTGCTCCGTGGCAGGTGGGATCTTCCCAGACCAGGGATCAAAGCCGTGTCCCCTGCATGGGCGGGTGGATTTTTAACCACTGCGCCACCAGGGAAGTCCTAGTGGCTACTTTTTTATGTCTTTATTTGTAGAAGTTCTGTTTTGCTCGGTTCCGGTCTCTTTCCTCAATAGTTGTTTTACAAATGGTTGTGTTTTTGGTGTCCAATGAGAGAAAATAAGCTCATAGTCACTCTACTTCATCATCTTAGCTGATCTCCTGCCGAGTTCCTCTTCCTGGCTGTTCTCTTGCTACCTCTGGAGGTGTTAGGCAACTCCCTCTTCGGTCCTGGATCCTAGCTGGGCAGTTTTTACCTTGTGAGCTTTCAGGCTGTTTGAGCATTTCTTTTCCCGGACTGGGTCCAAAACTCCTGAAATGGCAACACTGATTCCAGGGTTACTGCATGTCTCTTAGAACACACACTTCAGTAATATCCACAGTAACTCAACTTCTTCAGGAAGAAAGATATTCTGGGTAGTACTCTTCCATATGGGGCTTTTTAGTCCAGGATCAATAACCTGGATGTTAATATGCTGTAGAGCCTTTGGAAGATTTTGAGCAGGAGAGTGATATGGTCTAGTTAATTTTTGTTGTTGTTGTTTTTTGTTTTTTGTTTTTGCGGTACGCGGGCCTCTCACTGTTGTGGCCTCTCCCGTTGTGGAGCACAGGCTCTGGACGTGCAGGCTCAGCGGCCATGGCTCACGGGCCCAGCCGCTGCGCGGCATGTGGGATCTTCCCGGACCGGGGCACGAACCCGTGTCCCCTGCATTGGCAGGTGGACTCTCAACCACTGCGCCACCAGGGAAGCCCCTAGTTAATGTTTTTAAAAGTTCACCATGGGTCACTGCAAGTTAAACCAGGGGGACTGCAATGGCATGGTAGTGAGTAAGAGGAAAACCATTAGAGTGTGATGTCCTGGAAGGCAAGGAAAGAAAATAATTTTCACCATTGTGATTACTCCTGCGAGGTCTAGCAAGGACAAGGGCGTGCCCATTGGGTTTGGAAACATTAATGGCATTAATTGTATTGGAAGCAACTTTTGAGCAGTGGTAGGTATTTGAAGGATGACCGGAGTTGGAAGATGATGCAGAAATTGAGAAAGTAAATATAGACAGCTATATTAAGGAGTATGGCTTTGCGGGTGGGTGAAGTTGGAAGCCCAAGGATGGAGTGTGGTTTTGCATATGATATCAGTTAAGCCTGGCAAAGTTATGCTGACGTAACAAACAACCCTGCTGCTCAGTAGTTTAGCGCAACCCTTATTTTTCTCCCATGCTATAAACCTAATCAAATTTTGCAATGGGCTTTGCTTATCATTCTCACTCAGGGACCTAGGCTGGTGAAGGCTCTTCATTTGCTTCCATGAACACCTGGAGTGAGGCAGAAAATGTGAAAAGTCCTGACCTTGCTTTCAGACTGGAAGCTCTAAAAGTGGGAGGTGACTGACTGTAGCCATGTCTGCAGCTAACTTAAAGAAGCATGAAAAGTACACTCCTAACGTGCGTTTGCAAGGAGAAAGAAATGCTTGAAAATATACAGAAAGGAGCCTTAAAAACATCTGTAAGAACTTCTGTCATTAAATATTAGTTTCCCAAATTCTACAACACGACTGCCCCAAGTAGTGAGAAAGAGAAATGGATGATACAGGACAAAGGGGAATGGTGAAGATGGCAGAGGATGGTACTCCATGTTCAAACTGAGAAAATAGCCTTAATTCAATATAAGCAGAGATATTTGCTCTATTGTAACTATTGTAACAGAAGGCAATGCAGAACGTTTGGAGAGATTGGTATATTTGATGGGACTATTTAAATAAACAATAGGACATCACTGTGCTGACCTTTTAAAAATGGATGAAGTTTATATAGATGAAGACAGTTATCTAAAAGGTAAGTGTTACTGGAAAAAGAGTTGCATAAGACACTTACAAAATAAAATATTCTGTAAGAGGGCTTCCCTGGTGGTGCAGTGGTTGAGAGTCCACCTGCCGATGCAGGGCACACGGGTTCGTGCCCCAGTCCGGGAAGATCCCACGTGCCGCGGAGTGGCTGGGCCCGTGAGCCATGGCCGCTGAACCTGCCTGTCCGGAGCCTGTGCTCGGAAACAGGAGAGACCACAATAGTGAGAGGCCAGCGTACTGCACAAAAAAAAAAAAAAGAAACCCAGGTTATCAAGATGAGTCTTGAATCATGCAAGTTTTTAATATTTTAGGGCATTAGGAACACACTCTGGCATGAAGTGGAGTGCCCTGAACAACCGAGTGTATTAGCTGGAGTTTCAGAATGTGAGTAACTAAAGATAGATTAAATATCCCAAGAGGTCTGAAAAACTATTAACTATATAAAAATTTCTGAGCCCAAAGGGACTGGGAGAATGATGAACACAGGCTCTATAGCAATGAGCAATCTTGTAGTATCTTCCCTAACTGCCTGGGAAAACAGAAATATCACGGAAGGAAAGAAAGTATGCTTTCTTGCTAATTGAACCAATAACCAACATTTGTGCCTGAAGTTCTAGGACTGCACACTCACTAAAGTATATTTGACAGTGGATAGAGGATAATTGTAGGCAATTACTGATAATAAAGACTCCTTAATTATGGCAAAAGTTAATCTGTATTTTTCCATTGCAGAGAAATCTATCAAATGATTTTACTGGTTATTATCTTGATAAACAAACAAAAGAAACTACTGTAGTCTTGCCAAGCTGTCCAGAATGTGAAAATAGATGGTGGGTGGAGAAAAGATATATATGATGTATATCAGCCAGTCCTTTGTCTAATCAGGGATTTTAAAGTCAACTCCAATTTTTATTTCATGTTTACTTTATTAAGAATAAAGCTAAAATTTGTCTCCCCCTCACTTTTACGTATCTCCTTATTTCACAGTGTTTGGAAATTGCTTTGCTTTCAAATTCCCTTTCCTGCCCTTATGATTTGGGATTTCCTTGACCAATTACTTCTTTCTCCATTTGTTTCTTTCTTGAAGCAGGTATTTCCCCTTAGCCGAACAATGTACAACATATGACTGTCTAAGCATTTTTTTCACAAATGACTTTTCTTTGTTCTTGGAATTTTGCTATTTAGCTTTAGCGTGGAGACCCATGTCTAAACAGTGTCTCTTAAATCATATGAAGAAATAGAAACATTTAAATTAGAAAGCCAAAATAGCTGTTACAGAGGTCACTCAATATTGACCTCCCACACATAATATTCATCAAGTATGAATAAAGTTTTTTTATAGGAAAGTTATAAAGTGGAATTATTGGTAAAATTCACAGATACACGATGTTGGAGCTGTGTTAGTCGTGAAGTCGGACAGTTTGGTGTGGATGAACTAATAGGGTGGGTGCTAGGACGTGAAACATGAAAAGGTTTCACAGTGGGTTCTAGCGTGTAATTTTATTCAAAGAAATTCTGTGAATGTAACGACTAAAATGTTGTACACTAAAGTTACCATGGTATAACCTTGCCAGTTATTCTAAGGAAAGTTAAACTGATAATTATTGGTCTTTTAGTCTCCATGATTTACATCCTCTTACGGACTAAATGTCGATCTAAGAAAGAAATGGAAAATTTTGTTTGAGTCACAGTTTGAGGATTGTAACCCAGAAAGAGCATCTCAGAAAGCTCTGAGAACTGTGCCACCCATTAGAAGTCAAGGCACACTTACACAAGTTTTTTGAGACAGAGGGCTATACACTAAATGACACATTATTGACAGTGTACACCATCCAGATCATCGTGGCCCCTTACGAGATCTAGAAGAAATGTTACCTTTTAAGGCGCTGTCTTGTTGATGCTGGGAGAATGTTGCTTTTTATGGTCGAGCAGGTATTCCTGCCAGTGGAGGAGGTTTGGTTGATGCATAAAGCAGATGCACAAGGCACAGTAGGGGAGAGAGGAGGCCAAAGGGCAGAGAAAAATTTTTATGTTTAAATTTTTCTTGTCTGGCCATAAAATTTGAATTTTATTTCACATGTATATATCCCTTGAGAATTCTTGTGTTGCACCCCTCGCCCCTAGTGTGACTGTATTTGGAGATAAGACCTGTGAGGAAGTAATCATAGTTAAATGAGGTCCTGAGGGTAGGGCCCTCATCCTATAGAATTAAAAGAAGACACATCAGAGAGCGCTCTGTCTCTCTCTTTCTCTGTCTCTCTCTCTGACTCTGTCTCTCTCTTTCTTTCTCTCTTTCTGCCAGGGGAGGACACAGGAAGAATGCTGCCAGCTACAAGCCAGAGAGAGAGTCCTCACCAGGAACTGAATAAGCCAGCACCCTGCTTTTGGACTTTCCAACCTCTCGAACTGTGAGAAATAACTTTCTGTTGTTTAAGCCGCTCAGTCTGTTGTATTCTGTTAGCGCAGCCAAGCCAACTACGACACACAGGAAGTAGTATTGTATCTGTTAATGTTCACAGGGATGAGTACATCAATTAATGTGGGTAAGGCCACACATTAATCTTGTTGAATTGTAGCATTAAATAAAACTGATAGGTTGATGATTTTTGAAAATTAGTTGTAGACCTTTTCTAAGATAAAGTCACTTTTGACTCTATAGCATAGATCGGTGCTTCCCTACCTACAGATATTTATGGTGACAATGTTGAATTTTACCTCAGCCCTGTGCTCCTGGAAGAAGCCAGGACTCAGAAATCCTCCCACCATTTTGTGTTCTGGAAAATGGCTACTGCAAAAAGCACCTTTCCCCAGGTGACTTAGGTAAGAATCAAGATACCCACCCCCCAGTTTATATAAGACAAGGCTAGAGACAGACGCCGCAAATTCCCGTTCTTTGCCTTTTAAATGATTGGCTGGATCATTTTTTGTTCCCACTGACCAAGATAACAAAATACTTGTTAGAACTTGGTACAATATAGCTCAGTTTTCAGGTCTACAGAAGCTGCTGAACAACAAGAAACTTTATTAAAATACATAGAATTGGATTAGATAGAAACTTCTCTCCTTCCCCCAGGACTTAGTCTTGACCCGCGCTGAGCCAGTGCCAGCATACAGTCCCTCCTTAAAGGCCCTTCCAGGGAATAGGCAGGAGTTGATATTAGGACAAAATATTCTTCTCAGTCATCCTACTTCCCCAAGCCTGGTGTTGCCTGAAAACTGGCTTCGCCAAAAGACACGACCAAGCCAAAAGGGGGGAAGGAAGGATTTATTCATTGCAGCAAGTCAGGAGACCACCAGGGATCTTACCCAAAGCGGTGTCTCCCCTACAACAAAACTGGGGAAGTTTTAAGCTAAGGGTACATGCATACTCATGAAGGAGCTTGGGGGGTAGGCAGAGTCCAAGCTTTAGTTGATTGAAGTCCTGAGGGTCAGAAAAGGTCAACATCATCCCTTGGGTTCCAGTTGATCTGGTGGTTAAGCGCCTGAGGGGGGATTTAAATTCGGTAAAACAGCTTTGTCGTGGTCCAAAACACGGATTGGAAAAGATTTCCAGACACAAGGCAGAATGTAAAGAAGATAGAATTTATTAGAGAGAAGGGTCACTGCCAGAACAGCGGGACAGCTTCCTAGTAGTCTGAGAGAGTCGATCCCGAACATGTGCTGTTGATCAGTTTTTATAGCCAGAAAGCAAAGGAATGGTCTGAGGTGAAAATTTTGTTTACTGACTGGTCAGAGGCACATATACCTCCCTTCTATACGGTGGGAGTGGGACGGGCCAGATGCCTTTCCTTATTTGGGAGAGGTCTGGTTGCCCAGGTGGGCTCAGGAATTTCATAACCATCTCCATGTGTTAGGGAGGGCAATTAAGAATCCGGTAGGGGGTGTAACGCTGAACATTTTTCAGGCAGGGTCATCCTTTGTCCTTGAAGCACCACAAGCTTAAGACAGTGCTTTAGGCTTATCTTTGCCGTTGAAACAGGAGCGAGAGTCTTTACAACTGCTTTGTTATTTTTGCTGTTGTTATTTTTCTTGACTGATAAGTTTGTCCTTTTGTTCTCTTGAGCTTTTGTTAGTACTGAGACCTGTTTTTAAGCCCTGTGGGCCGGTTTAGATCACAAAATAACTTAGGCCAAAAATGGCTTCTCTTCTGTCAAGAAAGCCGTGCCTGATTCTCCTTCTCCAGAGACTACCGCCCCCCCCGGCCCCCCCCACCCCCACCCCCCCACCCCCCCACCCCCGAGCTTACACTGGTACTTCCTAGTCTTGTTTACTTATCCTGAGAAAAGCTGCTTTTGCCTGACCTCTGAGACACTGGCTGATCTTGTGATGCCAGTACTTCCCCCACTGCAATAGTCCCATTCACCCACCCCTCTTGTAATAATCCTTTAGAACAATCTCTCTTTACATCCAGATTGATCTTGCATTTGACGAAGGAAACCTGAAGGAAATAAAATTTTGTCAGAAGGCTCTGGCAATCTTAGATTATCCAGCTCCTCAGACTGTTCTCTCTCCTTTCCCAGTGACTACCACTGTTTTCGTTTCTGCTCCTATAATTGAACATGGATGGGTAAGATAAAGTAATACATGATCAAACTCGGGGGGGTTCGCCTTCCTTTTGGGAAGATCTCCTCTAGAATATTTTCTGTCTCATCCAATTCTACGTACTGGAATAAAGATTCTTGTTGTTCAGCACCTTCTGTAGACCTGAAAAGTGAGCCATTGCACCAAGTTAGTTTTAGGGGATTTTTATAAGATACATTAGAGAGCGATGGATGTGATTAATAGTCCTATAATGTTCTGATCAGAAGGTTTGCCTACTGAAATGATTGGGGTTCTCTCTAGGAGCAATATGTTCTGATTAGAAGTAAGTTGGGCTTGGATTTGCGACGTCCTGAGAAGAACTGTGGTTTAGAATCATGCAGAATTCGGTCCCAAGTTCAGTCTTCTGTTTTGCAGCAGCTGACTGAGTTAGGATCTCAACTGTTTCATCTGAAAATCAGAAGAAAAAATAAAAGCTCACATGGTTGCTGGGATGGGCATTGTGGGCAAAGTGCTTAGCACAGTGCCTGGGACCAGTTAAATAAAGAAATACTACTATTATTAATAAGGTACTTTTTTTTAGTCCTCCTTTGCTCAATGGAGGAAGTTCTCTTCCTGTCTCTGGCTGAACCGTTAGGCAGTTCTATGACTCTCCTGGTCCACTTTAATATCTTCAAACTCCTTTGTTAGTTTAAGTTGCAAGACACATCCTCGGTTTGGAAATGAGAATGTCTAGATCCAGAAAATCCTGATTGTAAAGTAAGCCAGCGTATGGGATCTGAATAAAGGATATGTATGTACGTGGAATATCTGATTTGTGTCTCTTTTTCTCCACCTCTAATCCTGACAGGTGTTTGTTGAAGATTCTTCCTCTCCTGGAGGATTTTGTTGGTTCTTTGGGGACCAACCCCATCCTATTGTTGGGGAACTCTTTCCTCCAGCTCCATTGACTGGGGCAAATGGATTTTCATTGCTGCTGGTCACTTCCTTCTGTAGCAGTTCCTTTAGAAACCAGAAGTCTACTGCTTGCTTTTCTCTGCTGACGTTATTCCTCCTCCAGGAAAGTCTTCTTGGACAAGATTTGACCACTAACCGCTGACCCTCCACCCCACGCTGGATCTCACTCCCTCATGGCTCTCACAGGAAAGACCTGCCCATCCTTGCCCCAACAGACACTTGTAATACAAGGTGATTCCCAAGCGGCTTTCTCTTTTCCAGCCTCTATTCCCTAAATTATCCATCTTTTGCTGTTCAGATTTCAGATAGAAGTCAAACACTAGTCTCGTCTCCTGTGTCCTTTCAACCTCAGGTGACCCATTTCAAGGTATCTGTGTGATTCTGTTGAAGTTATTTTCTCTAAAGGAAAGGGAGAAACCCTTCCCTCAATGTTGGTGGTCTGTGCAGAGACATATAACTGGTTCTTGGCCATCTAAAGCTTGCAAGTTCCACCAGGTAGGCTCTTTTACAGCACTCTTAGATATCTGCTATCTGATATCTTATAGATTTGAGTCCATTTTAACACCATCTTCCATTATTATTATTGGTTTATGAAGGCTCTTCAGCTCATATCCATAGGTTATATGTGTAATTAACATGAGCTTAGCACTAGAAATGATTCACTCCCTCTCCAAGTACAGAAACCTTGGGCAGGTGATCTAAGAAACTTCCAAAAGGCTCAGGAGGGAAAGTAAATAAATGAAAAGAAAATAAAAGGACGAGTTTTAATATTCAGCCCAAATTTCATACCAACAGCAGCAGCATGGGTGTTAGTGAAGTGTGTGGTACCAGGTTTAGTGGACATTTTAGCTTCCTTCTCAATTCATATCCTCCCTGATAGAATAAAAACACTAGCTACTATTTCTTTTCTTTTTTTTTTTTTTTTTTTTTTTTTGCGGTATACGGGCCTCTCACTGTTGTGGCCTCTCCCATTGCGGAGCACAGGCTCTGGACACGAAGGCTCAGCGGCCATTGCTCACAGGCCCAGCCGCTCCGCGGCATGTGGGATCTTCCCGGACCGGGGCACGAACCCGTGTCCCCTGCATCGGCAGGCGGACCCTCAACCACTGCGCCACCAGGGAAGCCCAGTAGCTACTATTTCAGTGGGCTTTATTAGCAGGCATTGTGCTAAACACTTTTCTATATTTTTTATGTCATTTAATCCTCAATGTCATTCAGAATGCCAGAAGAATTTAATAATGTGTCCAAGATCACATGATTAACAAACACAGAGGTATAAAGTTCATACCAGCTCTGTCTGGATCCATAACTTGAGCTCTTAGACACTGCACTGGTTGATGTTATTCCAGACCCTTTCCTAGGTTTTGCAGAAAATTTGTCCAAGGTCTTGTGTCACAATCATGCCCTGGACAGGCTCGTTCTGTGAGGAGGAAAACATGTTCTGAGAGTTTATTCAATATGTTTCCTTGAGTTTGTCTGGAGAAGTATCCTGCCACGTATCAGTTTAGAGAGCAGTGTTTTCTTTAAGTTTCCAGATGGTCCACCAGTGATACAATCAAAATCAATAATAATGGATTCAAAAGGTGCATTTTGTACACATAAACAACAGAAAATGACGTCTTATTTCTTCTTTGGGAAATACCAGACAGCCTAATGTTAGCTAGAAGGGTAGAGATTATGCAGTGAATGTACATACATCTGTTTATAGAAAGAAAAAGAAAGAGGGAGGAAGGGAGGCATGAAGGAAGGAAGGAAGGAAAAGAGAATGGGAGGGATGGAAAGGTGGTGGGGGGGGAGGAGAGAGAGAGAGAGTTGGAGAGGAAATGACTGAGATCATTAGCTCCTGAACTCTATTTTTCACATGTCCCACACGATGTTAATGTAGATTCTGTGATAGAGTTCTAAGAAGATGCACGTTTGTGAAACACTGGATTAAACAGGCTTCCATCCTACATTTTCTCAGTCTTTAACATGTATTTCAGCTCTCTAAGAAGGGGACACAGTTTACCATAATTTCACACTCCTTTGATCATAGAAGCCTTTGTTCCCTCCATCCACCCACCTCTCAGAAGAAACAAATATTACAAAGTGTCAGTGCTCCAGGGAAATTTCTTTGAGAAAGGATGGTCTTGGTGGTCACAGGAAGGAAGCTCCACTGCTCTAATCAAGTGTGATTATTGGAAGAGAAATAGAATCAGAATTGCAGGGGTCTTTTCTCCTAAAGGAACAAAGTCAAAATGGTTTTCTGGTGAGAAGGAAAGTGTCCAAGTCAGATGTTTCACCAATGGGAACACAGCATAATGACGCTGCACGTTCAACGCCACCATCTGTTGCACGTTCCCTGAGACGGATGGCAAGACTTAGGCTTCTCTTTGAAGATTTTAAGTGATAAATGCTTAGTTTTGGCGCCAAATGTCGCGGTCTTTTTTAGAGACTGATTTCCCTGCTGAAATAATTCATCATAATGATGGGCACTGACTGTACACTACAGATAAACTTCCTTCTGCTATCTGCAAATGGCACATAAACAGTAGGAGGGCACCGAGGCTGCAATATGCAGCTTCTTTTAGTAAAAGCCAGATGTTAGTAAGGGGAATGTTACAGGGCTTTCTAATTTACTTACTATTTTACATCACACAGTGTTAAAGGAGTCATATTAACCTCATTTTTCATTAGAAGAATAGCAAATAAGCTCTTCTGGTAGAAGGAAGTTATCCATGCTACTTTGGAAAACAGTGTAATGAAGATATCATTCACAGAAACTGACTTTCCTGGATTCCAAGGCTTTCTTTGCTACTAAACCCTCTTTCCACATGGCTGAGCCCAGCCAAATTGTCACCCATCGAGGATTCATGTTGACAGCTCAGAGACTGAACAGCCTTTTGCTGTGACCCTTATAAGCTAGCTCTGAAGTCACTTGGCCATTCCCCATCTTCTTGGAGAACCCCACTATTTTACCAAACCCTGCAACCATTAGCTTTCAAATCTCTTCTTAATTCTATATGAAAGTAGTTGCTGGGATTTCTTGAAAGCATAAATTCTTCACCCCTGAATCTAAGAGATTCCAAGCAAAGGAATTATGAGGTTATGTTTAAATTAGTAATTATATAGTCTGAAATAAGTGAGAAGATAATAACTCTGGTAATCTCAGATATGGGGTAAATGTGTGGTATTCCTTGCTCTTTCTGAATTTTTTAATGACATTAAAAGTCCATATTTTTACATACGTATAGAACTTTTAAATTTAGAAATTACCTTTGCTTGCAGTATCACAGATAAATCTTATCACAAGTTGGTGAGGAAGATGGAGTAAGAATTTGAAGCCCAGCCACGTGATTGGCCCAGGAGCACTGGCGAAAATGGGTCCCCCTTGATGCCATGATGTTTGAAAGGTCAGCTCACTCTCCTCTATGCATGGTGTCTCCTACAAAGATTATGTTTTTTGTTTGTTTGTTTGTTTTTTTAACATCTTTATTGGAGTATAATTGCTTTACAATGGTATGTTAGTTTCAGCTTCACAACAAAATGAATCAGTTATATATATACATATATTCCCATATCTCTTCCCGCTTGCGTCTCCCTCCCTCCCACCATCCCTATCCCACCCCTCCAGGTGGTCACAAAGCACCGAGCTGATCTCCCTGTGCTATGCGGCTGCTTCCCACTAGCTATCTACCTTACGTTTGGTAGTGTATATATGTCCATGCCTCTTTATCGCTTTGTCACCGTTTACCCTTCCCCCTCCCCATAGCCTCAAGTCCATTCTCTAGTAAGTCTGTGTCTTTATTCCTGTTTCACCCCTAGGTTTTTCATGACATTTTTTTTTTTTAATTCCATATATATGTGTTAGCATACGGTATTTGTCTCTCTCTTTCTGACTTACTTCACTCTGTATGACAGACTCTAGGTCTATCCACCTCATTACAAATAGCTCAATTTCGTCTCTTTTTATGGCTGAGTAATATTCCATTGTATATATGTGCCACATCTTCTTTATCCATTCATCCGATGATGGACACTTAGGTTGTTTCCATCTCTGGGCTATTGTAAATAGAGCTTCAATGAACATTTTGGTACATGACTCTTTTTGAATTATGGTTTTCTCAGGGTATATGCCCAGTAGTGGGATTGCTGGGTCATATGGTAGTTCTATTTGTAGCTTTTTAAGGAACCTCCATACTGTTCTCCACAGTGGCTGTATCAATTTACATTCCCACCAACAGTGCAAGAGGGTTCCCTTTTCTCCACACCCTCTCCAGCATTTATTGTTTCTAGATTTTTTGATGATGGCCATTCTGACCGGTGTGAGATGATATCTCATTGTAGTTTTGATTTGCATTTCTCTAATGATTAGTGATGTTGAGCATTCTTTCATGTGTTTGTTGGCACTCTGTATATCTTCTTTGGAGAAATGTCTATGTAGGTCTTCTGCCCATTTTTGGATTGGGTTGTTTGTTTTTCTGTTATTAAGCTGCATGAGCTGCTTATAAATTTTGGAGATTAATCCTTTGTCAGTTACTTCATTTGCAAATATTTTCTCCCATTCTGAGGGTTGTCTTTTGGTCTTCTTTATGGTTTCCTTTGCTGCACAAAAGCTTTTAAGTTTCATTAGGTCCCATTTGTTTATTTTTGTTTTTATTTCCATTTCTCTAGGAGGTGGGTCAAAAAGGACCTTGCTGTGATTTATGTCATGGAGTGTTCTGCCTATGTTTTCCTCTAAGAGTTTGATAGTTTCTGGCCTTACATTTAGGTCTTTAATCCATTTTGAGCTTATTTTTGTGTATGGTGTTAGGGAGTGATCTAATCTCATACTTTTACATGTAGCTGTCCAGTTTTCCCAGCACCACTTATTGAATAGGCTGTCCTTTCTCCACTGTACATTTCTGCCTCCTTTGTCAAAGATAAGGTGACCATATGTGCGTGGGTTTATCTCTGGGCTTTCTATCCTGTTCCATTGATCTATCTTTCTGTTTTTTGTGCCAGTACCATACCGTCTTGATAACTGTAGCTTTGTAGTATAGTCTGAAGTCAGGGAGCCTGATTCCTCCAGTTCCTTCTTTCGTTCTCAAGATTGCTTTGGCTATTCGGGGTCTTTTGTGTTTCCATACAAATTGCAGAATTTTTTGTTCTAGTTCTGTGAAAAATGCCAGTGGTAGTTTGATAGGGATTGCATTGAATCTATAGATTGCTTTGGGTAGTAGAGTCATTTTCACAATGTTGATTCTTCCAATCCAAGAACATGGTATATGTCTCCATCTATTTGTATCATCTTTAATTTCTTTCATCAGTGTCTTATAATTTTCTGCATACAGGTCTTTTGTCTCCTTAGGTAGGTTTATTCCTAGATATTTTATTCTTTTTGTTGCAATGGTAAATGGGAGTGTTTTCTTGATTTCACGTTCAGATTTTTCATCATTAGTATATAGGAATGCCAGAGATTTCTGTGCATTAATTTTGTATCCTGCCACCTTACCAAATTCATTGATTAGCTCTAGTAGTTTTCTGGTGGCATCTTTAGGGTTCTCTATGTATAGGATCATGTCATCTGCAAACAGTGACAGCTTTACTTCTTCTTTTCCGATTTGAATTCCTTTTATTTCCTTTTCTTCTCTGATTGCTGTGGCTAAAACTTCCAAAACTATGTTGAATAAGAGTGGTGAGAGTGGGCAACCTTGTCTTGTTCCTGATCTTAGTGGAAATGCTTTCAGTTTTTCACCATTGAGGATGATGTTTGCTGTGGGCTTGTCATATATGGCCTTTATTATGTTGAGGAAAGTTCCCTCTATGCCTACTTTCTGCAGGGTTTTGATCATAAATGGGTGTTGAATTTTGTCAAAAGCTTTCTCTGCATCTATTGAGATGATCATATGGTTTTTCTCCTTCAGTTTGTTAATATGGTTTATCACATTGATAGATTTGCGTATATTGAAGAATCCTTGCATTCCTGGAATAAACCCCACTTGATCATGGTGTATGATCCTTTTAATGTGCTGTTGGATTCTGTTTGCTAGTATTTTGTTGAGGATTTTTGCATCTATGATCATCAGTGATATTGGCCTGTAGTTTTCTTTCTTTGTGACATCCTTGTCTGGTTTTGGTATCAAGGTGATGGTGGCCTCGTAGAATGAGTTTGGGAGTGTTCCTCCCTCTGCTATATTGTGGAAGAGTTTGAGAAGGATAGGTGTTAGCTCTTCTCTAAATGTTTGATAGAATTCGCCTGTGAAGCCATCTGGTCCTGGGCTTTTCTTTGTTGGAAGATTTTTAATCACAGTTTCAATTTCAGTGCTTGTGATTGGTCTGTTCATATTTTCTATTTCTTCCTGATTCAGTCTTGGCAGGTTGTGCATTTCTAAGAATTTGTCCATTTCTTCCAGATTGTCCATTTTATTGGCATAGAGTTGCTTGTAGTAATCTCTCATGATCTCTTTTATTTCTGCAGTGTCAGTTGTTACCTCTCCTTTTTCATTTCTAATTCTATTGATTTGAGTCTTCTCCCTTTTTTTCTTGATCAGTCTGGCTAGTGGTTTATCTATTTTGTTTATCTTCTCAAAGAACCAGCTTTTAGTTTTATTGATCTTTGCTATTGTTTCCTTCATTTCTTTTTCATTTATTTCTGATCTGATTTTTATGATTTCTTTCCTTCTGCTAGCTTTGGGGTTTTTTTGTTCTTCTTTCTCTAATTGCTTGAGGTGCAAGGTTAGGTTGTTTATTCGAGATGTTTCCTGCTTCTTAAGGTGGGCTTGTATTGCTATAAACTTCCCCCTTAGAACTGCTTTTGCTGCATCCCACAGGTTTTGGGTCGTTGTGTCTCCATTGTCATTTGTCTCTAGGTATTTTTTGATTTCCTCTTTGATTTCTTCAGTGATCACTTCATTATTAAGTAGTGTATTGTTTAGCCTCCATGTGTTTGTATTTTTTACAGATCTTTTCCTGTAATTGATATCTAGTCTCATAGCGTTGTGGTCAGAAAAGATACTTGATACAATTTCAATTTTCTTAAATTTACCAAGGCTTGATTTGTGACCCAAGATATGATCTATCCTGGAGAATGTTCCATGAGCACTTGAGAAAAATGTGTATTCTGTTGTTTTTGGATGGAATGTCCTATAAATATCAATTAACTCCATCTCGTTTAATGTATCATTTAAGGCTTGTGTTTCCTTATTTATTTTCATTTTGGATGATCTGTCCATTGGTGAAAGTGGGGTGTTAAAGTCCCCTACTATGAATGTGTTACTGTCAATTTCCCCTTTTATGGTTGTCAGTATTTGCCTTATGTATTGAGGTGCACCTATGTTGGGTGCATAAATATTTACAATTGTTATATCTTCCTCTTGGATCGATCCCTTGATCATTATGTAGTGTCCTTCTTTGTCTCTTCTAATAGTCTTTGTTTTAAAGTCTATTTTGTCTGATATGAGAATTGCTACTCCAGCTTTCTTTTGGTTTCCATTTGCATGAAATACCTTTTTCCATCCCCTTACTTTCAGTCTGTATGTGTCTCTAGGTCTGAAGTGGGTCTCTTGTAGACAGCAAATATATGGGTCTTGTTTTTGTATCCATTCAGCCAATCTGTGTCTTTTGGTGGGAGCATTTAGTCCATTTACATTTAAGGTAATTATCGATATGTGTGTTCCTATTCCCATTTTCTTAATTGTTTTGGGTTCGTTATTGTAGGTCCTTTCCTTCTTTTGTGTTTCTTGCCTAGAGAAGTTCCTTTAGCAGTTGTTGTCAAAGATTATGTTTTGATACGTTTAGTTTTGAACTTGTTTGAAAGGCATGAATTTGGTGGGGGGGGGGGTTGGTTAGGAGGACAGATAAGGGATTGCTGTGTATTCTGTTTATTTTATACAGCAGGTTCTTATTAGTTATCTATTTTATACAAATTAGTGTATACATGTCAATCCCAATCTCCCAATTCATCTCACCCCATCCCCCCTGCCGCTCTCCCCCCTTGGTGTCCATAGGTTTGTTCTCTACTTCTGTGTCTCTATTTCTGCCCTGCAAACCAGTTCATCTGTACCATTTTTCTAGATTCCACATATATGCATTAATATACGATATTTGTTTTTCTCTTTCTGACTTACTTCACTCTGTAGGACAGTCTCTAGGTTCATCCACGTGTCTACAAATGACCCACTTTCGTTCCTTTTTATGGCCGAGTAATATTCCATTGTATATATGTACCACATCTTCTTTATCCATTTGTCTGTCTATGGGCATTTAGGTTGCTTCCATGACCTGGCTATTGTAAATAGTGCTGCAATTAACATAGGGGTGCATGTGTCTTGCTGAATTATGGTTTTCTCTGGGTATATGCCCAGGAATGGGATTGCTGGGTCATATGGTAATTCTATTTTTAGTTTTTTTAAGGAATCTCTGTACTGTTCTCCCTAGTGGCTGTATCAATTTACATTCCCACCAACAGTGCAAGAGGGTTCCCTTTTTTCCACACCCTCTCCAGCATTTGTTGTTTGTAGATTTTCTGATGATGCCCATTCTAACTGGTGTGAGGTGATACCTCATTGTAGTTTAGATTTGCATTTCTCTAATGATTAGTGATGTTGAGCAGCTTTTCATGTGCTTCTTGCCCATCTGTATGTCTTCTTTGGAGACATGTCTATTTAGTTCTTCTGTCCATTTTTTGATGGGGTGATTAGCTTCTTTAATCTTGAGCTGCATGAGCTGTTTATATATTTTGGAGATTAATCCTTTGTCTGTTGATTCATTTGGAAATACTTTCTCCCATTCTGAGAGTTCTCTTTTCGTCTTATTTATAGTTTCCTGTGCAAAAGTTTTGCTATACAAAAGCTTTTAAGTTTCATTAGGTCCCATTTGTTTATTTTTGGTTTTATTTCTATTACTTTGGTAAGTGGGTCAAAATAGATCTTGCTGTGATTTATGTCAAAGAGTGTTCTGCCCATGTTTTCCTCTAAGAGTTTTATAGTGTCCTGTCTTACATTTAGGTCTTTAATCCATTCTGAGTTTATTTTTGTGTATGGTGTTACGGAGTGTTCTAATTTCATTCTTTTACATGGAGCTGTCCAGTTTTCCCAGCACCACTTATTGAAGAGGCTGTGTTTTCTCCATTGTATATCCTTGCCTCCTTTGTCATAGATTAGTTGACCATAGGTGCGTGGGTTTATCTCTGGGCTTTCTATCCTGTTCCATTGATCTATATTTCTGTTTTGGTGCCAGTACCGTATTGTCTTAATTACTGTAGCTTTGTAGTATAGTCTGAACTCAGGGAGTCTGATTCCTCCAGCTCCATTTTTTCCCCTCAAGATTGCTTTGGCTGTTCAGGGTCTTTTGTGTCTCCATACAAAGTTTAAGATTTCTTTGTTCTCATTCTGTAAAAAATGCCATTGGTAATTTGATAGGGATTGCACTGAATCTGTAGATTGCTTTGGGTACTATAGTCATTTTCACAATATTGATTCTTCCCATCCAAGAACATGGTATATCTCTCCATCTGTTTGTGTCATTTTTGATTTCTCTCATCAGTGTCTTATAGTTTTCTGAGTAGAGGTCTTTTACCTCCTTAGGTAGGTTTATTCCTAGGTTTTTTATTCTTTTTGTTGCAATGGTGGATGGGATTGTTTCCTTAATTTCTCTTTCTAATCTTTCATTGTTTGTGTATAGGAATGCAAGAGATTTCTGTGCATTAATTTTGTATCCCGCTACTTTACTGGTTTCATTGATTAGCTCTAGTTGTTTTCTTGTGGTGTCTTTAGGATTTTCTATGTGTAGTATCATGTGATCTGCAAACAGTGACAATTTTACTTCTTCTTTTCCAATTTGTATTCCTTTTATTTCTTTTTCTTCTCTGATTGCCATGGCTAGGACTTCCAAAACTGTGTTGAATAATAGTGGCAAGAGTGGACATCCTTGTCTTGTTCCTGAAGTTGAGGAAATCCTTTCAGTTTTTCACCATTGAGGATGATGTTTGCTGTGGGTTTGTCATATATGGCCTCCATTATGGAGGTAGGTTCCCTCTATGCCCACTTTCTGGAGAGTTTTTATCATAACTGGGTGTTGAATTTTGTCAAAAGCTTTCTCTGCATCTGTTGAGATGATCCTATTTTTTTTAGTCTTCAATTTGTTAATATGGTGTATTGCATTAAGTGATTTGCGTATACTGAAGAATCCTTGCATCCCTGGGATAAATCCCACTTGCTCATGGTGTATGATCCTTTTAATGTGTTGTTGGACTCTGTTTGCTGGTATTGTGTTGAGGATTTTTGCATCTATGTTCATCCATGATATTGGTCTGTAGATTTCTTTCTTTGTGACATCTTTGTCTGGTTTTGGTATCGGGGGGATGGTGGCCTTGTAGAATGCGTTTGGGAGTGTTTCTTCCTCTGCAATTTTCTGGAAGAGTTGAGAAGGATAGGTGTTAGCTCTTCTCTAAATGTTTGATAGAATTCATCTGTGAAGCCATCTGGTCCTGGACTTCTGTTTTTTGGAAGATTTTTATTCACAGTTTCAATTTCATTACTTGTGATTGGTATGTTCATATTTTCTACTTTTTCCTGGTTTAGTCTTGGAAGCTTATACCTTTTAAGAATTTGTCCATTTCTTCCAGGTTGTCCATTTTATTGACATAGAGTTGCTTGTAGTAGTCTCTTATGATGCTTTGTATTTCTGTGGTGTCCATTGTAACTTCTCCTTTTTCATTTCTAATTTTATTGATTTGAGCCTTTTCCCTTTTTTCTTGATGAGTCTGGCTAAAGGTTTATCAATTTTATCTTCTCAAAGAACCAGCTTTTTGTTTCATTGATCTTTGCTATTGTTTTCTTTGTTTCTATTTTATTTATTTCTGTTCTGATCTTTATGACTTCTTTCCTTCTACTAAGTTTGGGTTTTGTTTGTTCTCCTTTCTCTAGTTCCTTTAGTTGTAAGGTTAGATTGTTTATTTGAGATTTTTCTTCTCTCTTCAGGTATGATTGTATTGCTGTAAACTTCCGTCTTAGAACTGCTTTGCTGCATCCCATAGGTTTTGGATCATCGTGTTTTTGTTGTCATTTGTCTCTAGGTATTTTTTGATTTCCTCCTTGATTTCTTCAGTGATCTCTTGGTTATTTAGTAACATACTGTTTAGCCTCTGTGTGTTTGTATTTTTTACGTTTTCTTCCCTGTAATTTTCTTCTAACCTCATAGCGCTGTGGTTGGAAAAGATGCTTGATATGATTTCAATTTTCTGAAATTTACCGAGGCTTGCTTTGTGACCCAAAATGTGATCTATCCTGGAGAATGTTCCATGTGTACTTGAGAAGAAAATGTAATCTGCTCTTTTCAGATGGAGTGTCCTATAAATAACAATTAAATCTGTCTGGTCTATTCTGTCATTTAAAGTTTGTGGTTCCTTATTAATTTCTGTCTGGATGATCTGTCCATTGGTATAAGTGAGGTGTTATTGTGTTATTGTCGATTTCCTCTTTTATAGCTGTTAGCAGTTGCCTTGTGTGTTGAGGTACTCCTATGTTGGGTGCATATATATTTATAATTGTTATATCTTCTTCTTGGATTGATCCCTTGATCATGATGTAGTGTCCTTCCTTGTCTCTTGTAATAGTCTTTATTTTAAAGTCAATCTTGTGTGATATGAGAATTGCTGCTCCAGCTTGCTTTTGATTTCCATTTGCATGGAATAACTTTTTCCATCCCCTCACTTTGTCTGTATGTGTCCCTAGGTCTGAAGTGGGTCTCTTGTAGAAGCATATATATGGGTCTTGTTTTTGTATCCATTCAGCCAGTCTGTGTCTTTTGGTTGGAGCATTTAACCCATTCACCTTTAAGGTAATTATCAATATGTACGTTCCTATTAGCATTTTCTTAATTGTTTAGAGTTTGTTTTTGTAGATCCTTTTTTTCTCTTGTGTTTTCCACTTAGAGAAGTTCCTTTAGCATTTGTTGTAGAGCTGATTTGGTGGTGCTGAATTCTCTTAGTTTTTGTTTGTCTGTAAATCTTTTGATTCCTCCATCGAATCTGAATGAGATCCTTTCCACGTAGAGTAATGTTGTTGTAGGTTCTTCCCTTTCATTATTTTAAATATATTGTGCCACCCCCTTCTGGCTTGTAGAGTTTCTGCTGAGAAATCAGCTATTAACCTTATGGGAGTTCCCTTGTATGTTATTTGTCATTTTTCCCTTGTTGCTTTCAGTAATTTTTCTTTGTCTTTAAGTTTTGCCAATTTGATTGTACCTCAGCATGTTTCTGCTTGGCTTTATCCTGCCTGGGACTCTCTGTGCTTCCTAGACTTGGGTGGTTATTTCCTTTCCTATGTTAGGGAAGTTTTCGACTGTAATCTTTTCAAACATTTTCTTGGGTCCTTTGTCTCTCTCTTCTCCTGCTAGGACCTCTATAATGCGAATGTTGTTGTGTTTAATGTTGTCCCAGATGTCTGTTAGGCTGTCTTCATTTCTTTTCATTCTTTTTTCTTTATTCTGTTCTGTGGCAGTGAATTCCACCATTCTGTTTTCCAGGTCACTTATCTGTTCTTCTTCCTCAGTTTTTCTGCTATTGATTCCTTCTAGTGTATTTTTCATTTCAGTTATTGTATTGTTCGTCTCTATTTGTTTGTTCTTTAATTCTTCTAGATGTCTGTTCTTTAATTCTTCTAGGTCTTTGTTAAACATTTCTTGCATGTTCTCGCTTTTTGCCTCCATTCTTTTTCTGAGGTCCTGGATCATCTTCACTATCATTATTCTGAATTCTTTTTCTGGTAGGTTGCCTATCTCCACTTCATTTAGTTGTTTTTCTGGGTTTTTATCTTGTTCCTTCATCTGGTACAAGTCCTCTGCCTTTTCATTTTGTCTATCTTTCTGTGAATGTGGTTTTCGTTCCACAGGCTGCAGGATTGTAGTTCTTCTTGCTTCTGCTGTCTGCCCTCTGGTGGATAAGGCTCTAAAAAACTCCAGCACTCCACACTCTGGAGGCCCTGCTTTGTATGTGCTGCCTCTCCCCTTCCGCACAGGTCCTCTGTGAATTCTTAATATCTCTGCTGCCTAGTTGCTTTTTCAGTGTGTGAGGAACCTGAGAAAATATTCTTTCTTTAAAATATCATTAGTAGAAGCAGTAATAGTACTGCCTAATTTTATTGACTACATAGCTGTATGCCTGGTACCACTTTACAAGCATTTAAAAATCATAACTATCAAGACAGAGACTGATGTGGGAAGAGAGAGGGAGAAAGAGAGAGAATATTAGTTTCCTCAATTACAGTTGATGAAACTGAGTGATACAGACTCAGAGATTAAATAACTCCCTGGAAGCCATTTACTTAGCTGGTTACCTAGCTGGTAAGTGGTGATGCCAGACAGTAAATCCAGGAATGTCTGACTCTTAAAACCTAGGGTTCATAACCACAAACCCAGGAAAGGCAAATACTCTGTGTATGTGCTGCTAGTCCCTATTCCTAAGTCCATGGCAGACATTATTAATCGATTCTGGCACTTTCTGTTGAACTACCTCAGTGTGCCTTCCTTCCCCACAGAGCTCTTCCAACAGCCACTACTATGTGATTGGAGCTGGCATGTAACGTGAGTTGCCGTCCATTCATCAACTATACTGACTTAAAAATTCATACTCTCAATCACTAAGATATACTTTGAGGAAAAAAGTAGCTAACTCATCTTATCAATTATTATCACGCTGTCAGTAGTAATATCACATAGGCATGGTTATATATGTATTTTAGTTGGTGACAGGTCGGAAAAGAAGTGAAGGATTGTTAATTTAGACTGCAGTGCATGCAGCCAAAGAGTGATGATCACAGACTTTGTTTGATATGGAATATGCATTTTTAATTATTTAGGCAAGTGACTCGTTGTTACTAGTTCCAAAGTATAAATAACATTTTAGAGACCATGTGTCCAACCATCTGCAGGATTCCAGTATAATGTGTGTTCTAATGAACTTAACTATACAATTGGGAGCTGTGCAAGCAATTAGTTGCTTTCTCTTTGTCCTCTGATTTCACCAAGGCTGGCAGAGAAAGGAAGAATTTTGTAAGGAAAAAGAATAAAAACAAATAAATACTTTTAATGGGTGGTGGGTCATGAATGCTATGGCCATTTGTGCATAGTCCCAAAGAAAGTATAAGGGTCCTGAAATCCTTAAAAGCAGGTTAAGGTCTTCTGTGTTACATTAGTTTCCTGAAAATCCTCAGACTATAAAAAATGGAGAACTACCCACTCAAGGGAAGCCCAGCAGTGGGCTACAATTAGAAGTGCATCCAGGGCTTCCCTGGAGGCACAGTGGTTGAGAGTCCGCCTGCCGATGCAGGGAACGCGGGTTCGTGCCGCGGTCCGGGAGGATCCCACATGCCGCGCAGCGGCTGGGTCCGTGAGCCATTGCCACTGAGCCTGCGCGTCTGGAGCCTGTGCTCTGCAACGGGAGAGGCCACAACAGTGAGAGGCCCACGTACCGCAAAAAAAAAAAAAAAAAGTGTGTCCATAGAATTTTTCACCACTTGTTTCAATTATAACAAGTCCCATACATTTTTCTGAGAAAGGCTGCAGACAATGATCAGTTTTGATGTGATGATTTCAGCGAGAGGATGGAGAAATCCGTGATGGCTGTTACAGAAGCTTTACGTCTAGCAGAGTAGAAAGATGCAAGACCTCTGGTGAGATGAAAAACTCAATAGATCCTACTGAAAAGCTCTTTTCCTATAACTTGTGGTACAGATAGTAGTTAAGACATTAAGATAGTTTATAAAAATCCATAACATAAATTATAAGGGATTTTATATTTTATGTAAGCAGTTATGGGTATTTCCATATTGATGATCATAGTCATTATCTTACTTGCTTTCACACATGAAAATCATTATATCTTACAAATAGTTACATTTGGCTTAAAGTGTCCAGCAACTATTTGGCAAGAACCTATTTTGCTCCTTGTTATTTTAGTTAAAATTTTCTTACTCATTCCTACCCACAAACCTGAAAGGTATCATCACAGATGAGAAAACTGAATTTTGAGGGGCTTGCTAGGTCATACAGCTGGAAAGTGGGGGAGCCAGGCTATGAAATCTAAAATATTGAAGGTTACCTTTTGGATTTCATCACTACAGATAAGCGATGTGACGTTAGGCAAGTCCCTTTTTCTGAATTCATCATATAAAATAATGATGTTAAACTAGATATCCTACTTTTTTCTAGCAAGGGATTCTAATCCAGAACAATGACAAATGTAAAAGCACAAACATCAAAGCACATTATAGAGGTTATACATATACACACACATTATATCCATATTTGCATACATACTTATTAAATACATATATATTTAAATACAGATATATGTATATAGATAGATGGATAAAAATATAGATAAGAAAATATGCTATATCTATATACTTTTTTCTTTCTTCCTTTTTTTTTTTTTTTTTTTTTAACATTCTGGCTACAACATGCAGCATGTGGATCTTAGTTCCCTGACCAGGGATCAAACCCATGCCCTCTGCAGTGGAAGCATGGAGTCTTAACTGCTAGATGTCCACGGAGGTCTCTGTATCTATATACTTTAACCACATGCTATAAAGAGCACAGTGACTTCGTCAAACTTTGTTTTTTAACATCTTTGTTGGAGTATAATTGCTTTACAATGGTGTGTTAGTTTCTGCTTTATAACAAAGTGAATCAGCTATACATATACATATACATATGTCCTCAAATCTCTTCCCTCTTGCATCTCCCTCCCTCCCACCCTCCCTATCCCACCCCTCTAGGTGGTCACAAAGCACCGAGCTGATCTCCCTGTGCTATGCACCTGCTTCCCACTAGCTATCTATTTTACGTTTGGTAGTGTATATATGTCCATGCCACTCTCTTACTTTGTCCCAACTTACCCTTACCCTTACCCTTCCCCATATTCTCAAGTCCATTCTCTAGTAGGTCTGTGTCTTTATTCCCATCTTGCCCCTAGGTTCTTCATGACGATTTTTTTTTTTTAGATTCCATATATATGTGTTAGCATGCAGTATTGGTTTTTCTCTTTCTGACTTACTTCACTCTGTATGATAGACTCTGGGTCCATCCACCTCACTACAAATAACTCAGTTTCGTTTCTTTTTATGGCTGAGTAATATTCCATTATATATATGTGCCACATCTTCTTTATCCATTCATCCATCTATGGACACTTAGGTTGCTTCTATGTTCTGGTTATTGTAAATAGAGCTGCAGTGAACATTTTGGTACTTTTGGTATGACTCTTTTTGCATTATGGTTTTCTCAGGGTATATGCCCAGTAGTGGGATTGCTGGGTCATATGGTAGTTCTACTTGTAGTTTTTTTTAACATCTTTATTGGGGTATAATTGCTTTACAATGGTGTGTTAGCTTCTGCTTTATAACAAAGTGAATCAGTTATACATATACATATGTTCCCATATGTCTTCCCTCTTGCATCTCCCTCCCTCCCACCCTCCCTATCCCACCCCTCCAGGCTGTCACAAAGCACCGAGCCAATATCCCTGTGCCATGTGGCTGCTTCCCACTAGCTATCTACCTTATGTTTGTCAGTGTATATATGTCCATGACTCTCTCTCGCCCTGTCACAGCTCACCCTTCCCCCTCCCCATATCCTCAAGTCCGTTCTCCAGTAGGTCTGCGTCTTTATTCCTGTCTTACCCCTAGGTTCTTCATGACATTTTTTTTCTTAAATTCCATATATATGTGTTAGCATATGGTATTTGTCTTTTTCTTTCTGACTTACTTCACTCTGTATGACAGACTCTAGGTCTATCCACCTCATTACACATAGCTCAATTTCGTTTCTTTTTATGGCTGAGTAATATTCCATTGTATATATGTGCCACATCTTCCTTATTCATTCATCCGATGATGGGCAATTAGGTTGTTTCCATCTCTGGGCTATTGTAAATAGAGCTGCAATGAACATTTTGGTACTTTTGGTATGACTTTTTTTGCATTATGGTTTTCTCAGGGTATATGCCCAGTAGTGGGATTGCTGGGTCATATGGTAGTTCTACTTGTAGTTTTTTAAGGAATCTCCATACTGTTCTCCATAGTGGCTGTATCAGTTTACATTCCCACCAACAGTGCAAGAGGGTTCTCTTTTCTCCACACCCTCTCCAGCATTTATTGTTTGTAGATTTTTTGATGATGGCCATTCTGACTAGTGTGACATGATATCTCATTGTAGTTTTGATTTGCATTTCTCTAACGATTAATGATGTTCAGCATTCTTTCATGTGTTTGTTGGCAATCTGTATTCTCCTTTGGAGAAACGTCTATTTAGGTCTTCTGCCCGTTTTTGGAATGGGTTGTTTGTTTTTATGATATTGAGCTGCATGAGCTGCTTGCAAATTTGGGAGATTAATCCTTTGTCAGTGGCTTCATTTGCAAATGTTTTCTCCCATTCTGAGTGTTGTCTTTTGGTCTTGTTTATGGTTTCCTTTGCCGTGCAAAAGCTTTGAAGTTTCATTAGGTCCCATTTGTTTATTTTTATTTCCATTTTTCTAGGAGATGGGTCAAAAAGGATCTTGCTGTGATTTATGTCATGGAGTGCTCTGCCTGTGTTTTCCTCTAAGAGTTTGATAGTGTCTGGCCTTACATTTAGGTCTCTAATCCATTTGGAGTTTATTTTTGTGTATGGTGTTAGGATGTGTTCTAATTTCATTCTTTTACATGTAGCTGTCCAGTTTTCGCAGCACCACTTATTGAAAAGGCTGTCTTTTCTCCACTGTATATTCTTGCCTCCTTTATCAAAGATAAACCCACGCACATATTGTCACCTTATCTCTGGGCTTTCTATCCTGTTCCATTGATCTATATTTCTGTTTTTGTGCCAGTACCATACTGTCTTTATTACTGTAGCTTTGTAGTATAGTCTCAAGTCAGGGAGCCTGATTACTCCAGCTCCATTTTTCTTTCTCAAGATTGTTTTGGCTATTCGGGGTCTTTTGTGTTTCCAAACAAATTGTGATTTTTTTTTGCTCTAGTTCTGTGAAAAATGCCAGTGGTAGTTTGATAGAGATTGCATTGAATCTGTAGATTGCTTTGGGTAGTAGAGTCATTTTCACAATGTTGATTCTTCCAATCCAAGAACATGGTATATCTCTCCATCTATTTGTATCATCTTTAATTTCTTTCATCAGTGTCTTATAATTTTCTGCATTTCTGGTCTTCTGTCTCCTTAGGTAGGTTTATTCCTAGGTACTTTATTCTTTTTGTTGCAATGGTAAATGGGAGTGTTTTTTTAATTTCACATTCAGGTTTTTCATCGTTAGTGTATAGGGATGCAAGAGATGTCTGTGCATTAATTTTGTATCCTGCTACTTTACCAAATTCGTTGATTAGCTCTAGTAGTTTTCTGGTAGCATCTTTACAATTCTCTATGCATAGTATCATGTCATCTGCAAACAATGACAGCTTTACTTCTTCTTTTCCAGTCTGGATTCCTTTTATTTATTTTTCTTCTCTGATTGCTTTGGCTAAAACTTCCAAAACTATGTTGAATAATAGTGGTGAGAGTGGGCAACCTTGTCTTCTTCCTGATCTTAGTGGAAATGGTTTCACTTTTTCACCATTGAGGATGATGTTTGCTGTGGGTTTGTCATATATGGCCTTTATTATGTTGGGGAAAGTTCCCTCTATGCCTACTTTCTGAAGGGTTTTTATCATATATGGGTGTTGAATTTTGTCGAAAACCTTTTCTGCATCTATTGAGATGATCATATGGTTATTCTTCTTCAATTTGTTAATATGGTGTATCACATTGATTTATTTGTGTATATTGAAGAATCCTTGAATTCCTGGGATAAACCCCACTTGATCATGGTGTATGATCCTTTTAATGTGCTGTTGGATTCTGTTTGCTAGTATTTTGATGAGGATTTTTGCATGTATGTTCATCAGTGATATTGGCCTGTAGTTTTCTTTCTTTGTGACATCTTTGTCTGCTTTTGGTATCAGGGTGATGGTGGCCTCGTAGAATGAGTTTGGGAGTATTCCTCCCTCTGCTATATTTTGGAAGAGTTTGAGAAGGATAGGTGTTAGCACTTCTCTAAATGTTTGATAGAATTTGCCTGTGAAGCCATCTGGTCCTGGGCTTTTGTTTGTTGGAAGATTTTTGTTTTTGTTTTTTTTATTTTTTTGCGGTACACGGGCTTCTCACTGTTGTGGCCTCTCCCGTTGCGGAGCACAGGCTCTGGAAGCGTAGGCTCAGCGGCCATGGCTCACAGGCCCAGCCGCTTCGTGGCATTTGGGATCTTCCCAAACCGGGGCACGAACCCGTGTCCCCTGCATCGGCAGGTGGACTCTCAACCACTGCACCACCAGGGAAGCCCTGTTGGAAGATTTTTAATCACAGTTTCAATTTCAGGGGTTGTGATTGGTCTGTTCATATTTTCTATTTCTTCCTACTTCAGCCTCAGAAGGTTGTGCATTTCTAAGAATTTGTCCATTTCTTCCAGGTTGTCCATTTTATTGGCATACAGTTGCTTGTAGGAGTGTCTCATGAGCCTTTGTATTTTTGCAGTGTCAGTTGTTACTTCTCCTTTTTCATTTCTAATTCTGTTGATTTGAGTCTTCTCCCTCTTTTTCTTGATGCGTCTGGCTAATGGTTTATCAATTTTGTTTATCTTCTCAAAGAACCAGCTTTGACTTTTATTAAGCTTTGCTATCATTTGCTTCATTTCTTTTTCATTTATTTCTGATCTTATCTTTATGATTTCTTTCCTTCTGCTAAATTTGCGGGTTTTTTGTTCTTCTTTCTCTAATTGCTTTAGGTGTAAGGTTAGGTTGTTTATTTGAGATGTTTCTTGTTTCTTAAGGTAGGATTGTATTGCTATGAACTTCCCTCTTAGAACTCCTTTTGCTGCATCCCATAGGTTTTGGGTCATCGTGTTTTCATTGTCATTTGTTTCTAGGTATTTTTTGATTTCCTCTTTGATATTTTCAGTGATCTCTTGGTTATTAAGTAGTGTATTGTTTAGCCTCCAATGTGTTTGTAATTTTTACAGATTTTTTCCTGTAATTGATATCTAGTCTTATAGTGTTGTGGTCGGAAAAGATAGTTGATACGATTTCAGTTTCTTAAATTTACCAAGGCTTGATATGTGACCCAAGATATGATCTATCCTGGAGAACGTTCCATGAGCACTTGAGAAGAATGTGTATTCTATTGTTTTTGGATAGAACGTCCTATAAATATCAGTTAAGTCCATCTTGTTTAATGTATCATTTAAAGCTTGTGTTTCCTTATTTATTTTCATTTAGGATGATCTGTCCATTGGTGAAAGTGGGGTGTTAAAGTCCTCTACTATGATTGTGTTACTGTCGATTTCCCCTTTTATGGCTGTTAGCATTTGCCTTATGTATTGAGGTGCTCCCATGTTGGTGCATAAATATTTACAATTGTTATATCTTCTTCCTGGATTGATCCCTTGATCATTATGCAGTGTCCTTCTTTGTCTCTTGTGATAGTCTTTGTTTTAAAGTCTATTTTGTCTCATATGGGAATTGCTACTCCCACTTTCTTTTGATTTCCTTTTGCATGGAATATCTTTTTCCATCCCGTCACTTTCAGTGTGTATGTGTCCCTAGGTCTGAAGTGGGTCTCTTGTAGACAGCATATATATGGGTCTTGTTTTTGTATCCATTCAGTCAGTCTGTGACTTTTGGTGGGAGCATTTAAGCCATCTACATTTAGGGTAATTATCGATATGTATGTTCCTATTACCATTTTGTTAATTGTTTTGGGTTTGTTATTGTAGGTCTTTTCCTTCTCTTGTGTTTCCTGCTAGAGAAGTTCCTTTAGCATTTGTTGTAAAGCTGGTTTGGTGGTGCTGAATTCTGTTAGCTTTTGCTTGTCTGTAACGGTTTTAATTTCTCCGTCAAATCTGAATTAGATCCTTGCTGGGTCGAGTAATCTTGGTTGTAGATTTTTCTCCTTCATCACTTTAAATATGTCCTGCCACTTCCTTCTGCCTTGCAGAGTTTCTGCTGAAAGATCAGCCCTTAACCTTACGGGAATTCCCTTGTGTGATATTTGTTGTTTTTCCCTTCCTGCTTTTAATATTTTTTCTTTGTATTTAATTTTTGATAGTTTGATTAATATGTGTCTTGGCATGTTTCTCCCTGGATTTATCCTGTATGGGACTCTCTGTGCTTCCTGGACTTGATTAACTCTTTCCTTTCCCATATTAAGGAAGTTTTCAACTATAATCTCTTCAAATATTTTCTCAGTCCCTTTCTTTTTCTCTTCTTCTTCTTCTGTGACCCCTATAATTCGAATTTTGGTGTGTTTAATGTTGTCCCAGAGGTCTCTGAGACTGTCCTCAATTATTTTCATTCTTTTTTCTTTATTCTGCTCTGCAATAGTTATTTCCACTGTTTTATCTTCCAGGTCACTTATGCGTTTTTCTGCCTCAGTTATTCTGCTATTGATCCCTTCTAGAGAATTTTTAGTTTCATTTATTATGTTGTTCATCACTGTTTGTTTGCTCTTTAGTTCTTCTAGGTCCTTGTTAAACGTTTCTTGTATTTTCTCCATTCTATTTCCAAGATTTTGGATCATCTTTACTGTCATTATTTTGAATTTTTGTTCAGGTAGACTGCCTATTTCCTCTTCATTTGTTTGGTCTGGTGGGTTTTTATCTTGCTTCTTCATCTGCTGTGTGTTTCTCTGTCTTCTCATTTTGCTTAACTTACTGTGTTTGGGGTCTCCTTTTCGCAGGCTGCAGGTTCGTAGTTCCTGTTGTTTTTGTGTCTGTCCCCAGTGGCTAAGGTTGGTTCAGTGGGTTGTGTAGGGGACTAGTGCCTGTGTTCTGGTGGATGAGGCTGGATCTCATCTTTCTGGTGGGCAGGTCCCTGTCTGGTGGTGTGTTTTGGGGTGTCTGTGGCCTTATAATGATTTTAAGCAGCCTCTGTGCTAACGGATGGGGTTGTGTTCCTGTCTTGCTATTGTTTGTCAGAGGGTGTCCAGCAGTGTAGCTTGCTGGTCGTTGTGTGGAGCTGGGTCTTGGCGTTGAGATGGAGATCTCTGGGTGATTTTCGCCGTTTGTTATTACGTGGAGCTGGGAGGTCTCTTGTGGACCAGTGTCCTGAACTTGACTTTCCCACCTCAGAGGCACAGCCCTGACGCCTGGCTGGAGCACCAAGAGCCTGTCATCCACACAGGTTTAGATTTATGTTGAGTGACTGGGCACATGCAGTTCAGTTGAAGGATATTTTATCTGTGTGCTGGTGTAAGCTTTAGCGGGTCCAGTCTCAGTCCTGTAGACATTTCTGAATCCCAGGGTAAAAGTCACTTACAGTGTTCAAGTAGGGATCCATGCCACGGTGGCCAGGAAAAGGCCCTGACCTTCAACCCGGCCTCCATCCAGGCTCTCCCACTCCCTCCTGGCTGCCATTCCCTGCTCCTCCTCAAACATTTTTTTTAGACCTCAGTTTCTTCTTAAATTAAACGTGGGGGTGACTAGATCAGGAGTTCCTAAGAAAGGTGAATAAACTGGGCTTGAGCAAATTCTCTAAACCCCTGTTTAAATGGAAAATTGAGCATCTGAGCAGCTTTGGGCATCTGATGAAAGCTATTACAGATTTTTCCCAGAAAATAGACATGTGCAAATAGATTCCAGGCTTATATATATGTCAGAATAGTAACTCCTGGACTCTGAACTCCAAAAGTTTCCATTGTGACATTCTATCACTATAAAGTGCTCTCTTCATAACAGGTTTACTTGAAAATGACTGCTTTTAAAATTTGAGTTGTATTGCTATTTTTTCCCTTACAGTTGAATATAAATTGTAGGAAATACAGTGTTCTTAATTACATTTCTAGAGTATATTTTGGGACTTCTTCTACATTTTGATACATACGGCCAAATTGCTCTTTTAAAATGTTTTACCAGTTAGTGTTACCAGGAGTTATCAACAGTTGACCATCTATCTCCCTTGCTAACCCTAAATACTATGATCATTCTTCCTCTTTACCTATCCTGTGGAGACTAATTGTGCTCTTTCTTTAAATTTTACTGTTACATTTTTTGCACCCTGTTTGCATGTCTCAGATTTGAATTTGCCACAGCCACAGCCTTGGTTGTAAATCAAGGTAAAATCTGAGAATGAAAAATGTTACCCTCTGAACAGTTATAGTTTCAGGAAGAAGTACGAACATAGATGCTTTCTCTCTGGAGTAGTGGGCTCTTGTGTAACTCTAGGAAAGTTCAGTGTTGGTATAATATGCATGTTTATTTTACCATGTACACTAGGCATCCCCATTAACTAAAAAACTTTCTAAAGATCTGTGAAGCAGAGGCTTGGAGGATCCTGGGAAGTAGGATAATTTCAAAATGGTTTACAGTAATCTGTTGTAGGCATGCACTTCTGCAGCCACTGGGAAGATAAAGAAATGGCCGAGAGAGGGGGGTAGAAACTGATTAAAGGTTTGGAAGGATTTAAGAAGTGTTGCTTATTCCAGTGCAAAGAGACTTTCTGCTCAGACTTGGAGAGAACCAAGAACTGTGAGATTGCTCTGCCACAGAACCAGAACAGACGCTGAAGCAATTTTCCAACCATTTCATAACTTCTCAGAGTCCCTCAAGAGTAGCTGTTTCATATGCTTAATTAAAAAAATATATATATATTGGGACTTCCCTGGTGGCACAGTGGTTAAGAATCTGCATGCCAATGCAGGGGACATGGGTTCAAGCCCTGGTCTGGGAAGATCCCGCATGCCGTGGAGCAGCTAAGCTCACATGCCTAGAGCCTGTGCTCTGCAACAAGAGAAGCCACCGCGATGAGAAGCCCACTCACCGCAACGAAGAGTAGCCCCCGCTCGCTGCAACTGGAGAAAGTCTGTGTGTAGCAACAAAGATCCAACAGAGCCAAAAAATAAATAAAACAAAGTAATTAAGTTAAAAAAATATATATATGTGTGTGTGTGTGTGTGTGTGTGTGTGTGTGTGTGTATGTACGTACATATAATAGGAAGTTGTGCAATTTATCCTAGAGCAGCATTTCTTGGGGTAAAAAAGAAAACATCTGTCAGCTATCCCAAAACATTGAAGATTAATATTACTTTGTTGTGGATTTTAGTCCGTAAATCATCAAGGGGATATGCTGTTACTTCTCATTCTGGAAGTTAATTTACTACTTGTGTGAAAAGAATATTCAGAGAACTGATGGAATGTAATTTTGTTCTTTCTAAATTTTTCTTTATTTTAATGGATTGTTTTCCAATATCGGCATTGTTGTAGGTCAGTTGTTCTCTAGGTGCCATCACCTGACCAGCAGGGGAAGCAGCAACATCTGGGAACTTTTAAACATGCAGATTCTTGGGTGCAACCCCAGATCTACAGAACCAGAAATTCGGGATGGAATCCAGCATTCTTGTGCTAACAAGCCCTTCAGGAGTTGCTGAGGGTGCCAAAGTTAACTTTTATGTACTGAAGTGAAAGTTCAACTTGAGTTTGAAGTTAATGTTTTATTTGTATTAGATGTCAACTCAGATTTCACTGCCTCACTTTTCTTAACAAGATAGTTTGCTTCAAATGGCACTCTTTTACTGCAGAATGATCAACATGATCATAACTACATTTTTTCTGTTAATAGGTTTTTTTGTGTTTTCTTTTGCGGTACGCTGGCCTCTCAATGTTGTGGCCTCTCCCGTTGTGGAGCACAGGCTCCGGACGTGCAGGCTCAGCGGCCATGGCTCACGGGCCCAGCCGCTCCTCAGCATGTGGGGTCCTCCCGGACCGGGGCACGAACCCGTGTCCCCTGCATCGGCAGGCAGACTCCCAACCACTGTGCCACCTGGGAAGCCCCCAGTTAACAGTTTTTAAAAAGTGTTTCATTACTAATGTCATCATGTGTGATTAGCACTTTGCATATGGCTGAGTTATTCACATATTTGAACTCATTTTCATCTTTACAACAGGCTGATGATACACGTTACTATTAATTTAGCTATGCAGATGTTCAGCAGAACATATTGTATCTTTGTACCTCTCGTATTTATAAATTACAGATAAAAGGAAGAATAAAAGGAAGATAAAAGGATAAAAGGAAGAATTATCAATTTGTTTAGAAATAGATAATAATATAAACAAATTGGAGGTCACTTCTGTTTCTACCAGAAAGGAAAAGATGAAAAAGAACATATATTTTTCATGTCCTAAGTATTATAGCACAATTTCATCATATATTGAGTTGAAAAATCCTGATCCCTTAGAAAAGACCTGTATAACTGACAAAACTTGAATTAATGAAGTTCAATAATGACACAACTTAGAAGTGAAAGAGTAAGGGTAAAAATCTCTAAGTAATATATACACAATACATGCTTCAATCTCGAAAACTGCCTTCAAGGAGAAAAACACCTTGACTGTAGAATGCTTTCTACAGGGTATAATATTGTGAAACACTCCCACCTGGTGGTTTACTCTTTTAATTACATTTTTATTAAAATAGCAAAATTATAAGATACTTATACTCTTTAACTTCATCACAGAGGCATGTGTTGGTATTTTAAAAATTAATTGTAAAACAGTAAATTTTTATACTCTATGATGAAATGTATTATCGTAGAAGTATTTGCCCTGTGAAATTATAAACATAAATTATAAATATTTAGTTATCAAAATCATTCTAATATACATTGTGCTACAGTTAACTTCTTTGTATGTAACTTGCTGAAATTTACCTCCCCCTCCAAAAAATGTGTATTGAATCTCATAAGTGCTTTAACTGATTTCATTACTGAGTTACATAGTTGTTTTACAAAACATTAAAAACAGCTTCTCCTGAAAGCACAAGACAGGGCTTGGCATCAGCTTTGAAAAAAAATTGTTTTTCCATGGTCAGGCCTGCTGTATGTAGTTTTGTATCTTTACTGAGGCACCTGTATATTCTTTTTTAAAACTGAGATATAATTGACATATGACATTATATTCTTTTCAGATATACAACATCTGACTTGATCTTTATATATATTTTGAAATGATCACCAAAATAAGTGTAATATAGTCTAAATATATGAATACTTATAAAATGCAAAATTCAGGTCAACAGGTTTTTTTTGTAGTTGTTTCTGAAGCATACTTAGGTAAGTTACAGGTGCACAACATAGTTGTTCACAATGTTTAAAGGTTAAACACCATTTATAGTTATTATAAAACATTGGTTATATTCCCTGTGTTGTATAATATATCTTCGAAGCTTATTTATTTTGTACATAATAGTTTGTACCTCTGAATCCCCTACTCCTATCTTGCCCCTACCTTTCCACAAGGTAACCACTAGTATGTTTTCTATATCTGTGAGTCTGCTTCTTTTTTGGTATATTTACTAATTTGTTTTATTTTATAGATTCCACATATAGGTAATATCATACAGGATTTGTCTTTCTCTCCCTGACTCATTTCACTTAGCATAATGCCCTCCAAGTCCATCCATGTTGCTGCAAATGGCAAAATTTTGTTCTTGTTTTTTCTTGTGTGGTTTTATGGTTGTTTTTTTTTGGCTGAGTAGTATTCCATTGTATATGTATACCACATCTTCTTTATCCATTCATTTCTTGATGAACACTTAGGTTGCTTCCCTATCTTAGCAGTTTTAAATAATGCAGCTACAAACATTGTATGTATCCTTTCGATTTAGTGTTTTTGTTTTTCTCAGCTATGTACCCAGGAGTGGAATTGCTGGGTCATATGGTAGTTCTACTTTTGTTTTCTTTGAGAAAACTCCATACTGTTTTTCACAGTGGTTGCACCAATTTACATTCCCAAGAAGAGTTAGGGTTTTCTCCACATCCTCTCCAATATTTATTATTTGTGTTCTTTTTGATGATAGCCATTCTGACAGGTTTGAGGTGGTTTAGATTTGCATCTCCCTGACGATTAGCGATGTTAAACATCTTTTCATATGCCTGTTGTCCAGAGTATTTCCTCTTTGGAAGAATGTCCATTTAGTTCTCCTGCCCATTTTTTAATTGTTTTTTTTTCTTTTATCTTGACTTGTATGACCTGTTTACATATTTTGGATATTAACCCCTTATTGATGATATAATTAGGAAATCTTTTCTCTACTTGGTAGGTGTCTTCTCATTTTGTCAGTGGTTTCCTTTTCTGTGCAAAAGCTTTTAAGTTTAATTGGGTCCCATTTGTTTCTTTTAGCTTTTATTTCCTGTGCTTTAGGAGACAGATCCAGAGAAAGATCGCTGAGATTTATGTTTAAGAGCGTTCTGCCTATGTTTTCCTCTAGGTGCTCTATGATTTCCAGTCGTACTTTAGGTCTTTAATCCATTTTGAGTTTATTTTTGTATACGGTGTGATCCAAATATTCTAGTTTAATTTTTTACGTGTAGTTGTCTAGTTTTCTCAGCACTACATATTGAAGAGACTGTCTTTTCTCCATTGTATATTCTTGCCTCCTTTGTCATAGATAATTGACTATAAGTGTGTGGGTTTAGTACTGGGCCCTCTATCCTATTCCATTGATCTGTGTGTCTGTTTTTGTGTCAACTTTGTGTAGTATACTCTGAAGTCAGGGGGTGTGATTGTTCCAGCTCTGTTCTTTCCTGGTATTGTTTTCTATTCAGAGTCTTTTGTGTGTCCATACACATTTTAAAATGATTTGTTTTAGCTCTGTGAAAACTGCCACTGTTATTTTGATAGGGATTGCTTTGAATCTGTAAAATGCCTTGGGTGGTATCATTTTAACAGTATTAATTCTTCCAATCTATAAACATGGTATATCTTTCCATCTCTTTGTGTCATCTTCAGTTTCTTTAATCAGTGTCTTACAGTTTTTGCAGTACAGTTCTTTTGCCTACTTAGGTAGGTTTATTCCTAGGTATTTTATTCTATTGGATGTGATGTTAAATGAGATTGTTTCCTTAATTTCTCTTTCTGATATTTCATTGTTACTGTATAGAAATACAACAGACTTCTGTATATTAATTTTGTATCCTGCAACTGTACCAAAATCACTTAGGATCTCTAGTAGTTCTCTGGTGGTATCTTTAGGATTTTATATGTGCAGCATCATGTCATCTGCAAACAGTGACAGTTTTACTTCTTCCTTTTCACTTTGGATTCCTTTTATTTATTTTTCCTGTCTGATTTCTGTGGCTAGAACTTCCAGTACTGTGTTGAATAAAACTGGTGAGAAAGGACATCCTTGTCTTGTTCCTGATGTTAGAGGAAATGCTTTCAGCTTTTCACTGTTGAGTATGATGTTAGATGTGAGTTTGTCATATGTGGCCTTTATTATGCTCAGATGTGTTCCCTGTATGCCCGCCTTCTGGAGAGTTTTTATCATCAATGGATGGTCAATTTTATCAAAAGCTTTTCTGCATCTATTGAGATGATCATATGGTTTTTTATTTTTCATTTTGTTAACATGGTGTATCTCATCACTTGATTTGTACATATGGAAAAATCCTTGCAGCCCTGGGATAAACCCCATTCGATCATGCTGTATGATCCTTTTAATGTGTTGGATTCAGTTTGCTAATGTTTTGTTGAGAATTTTTGCATCTATGTTCATCATTGATATTGGCCTATAATTTTTGTGTGTTATACTTTTGTCTGGTTTTGGTATTAGGATGATGGTAGCCTCATAGAATGAATTTGTAAGTGTTCCTTCCTCTGCAACTTTCTGGAATAGTTTGAGGATAGGTGTTAGGTCTTCTCTATGTCTTTGGTAGAATTCACCTGTGAAGCCACCTGGTCCTGGACTTTTGTTTGTTGGGAGCTTTTAAATTACTGATTCAGTTTCTGTACGGGTAATTGATCTGTTCATATTTTCCATTTCTTCCTGGTTTAGTCTTGGGAGATTTTACCTTTCAAGGAATTTGTCCATTTCTTCTAGGTCATCTATTTTATTGGCATATAGTTGTTTGTAGTAGTCTGTTATTATCTTTTGTATTTCTGTGGTGTCAGTTGTGAGTTCTTTTCCATTTCTGGCTTTATTGATTTGGGCCTTCTCTTTTTCTGTGTGTGTGATGAGTCTGGCTAAAGATTTATCAATTTTTTTTTTTTACAGGTTTCCTTGATTGATTGATTGGCTGCATTGTGTCTTCGTTGCTGCATGCGGGCTTTCTCTAGTTGCGGTGAGCGGGGGCTACTCTTCGTTGTGGTGCGCAGGCTTCTCATTGCAGTGGCTTCTCTTGTTGCGGAGCACGGGCTCTAGGTGCACAGGCTTCAGTAGTTGTGGCACACGGGCTCAGTAGTTGTGGCGTGCGGGCTTTAGAGAGCAGGCTCAGTAGTTGTGGCGCACAGGCTTAGTTGCTTCACGGCATGTGGGATATTCCTGTACCAGGGCTCAAACCAGTGTCCCCTGCATTGGCAGGCGTATTCTTAACCACTGCGCCACCAGGGAAGTCCCAGATTTATCAATTTTGTTTATCTTTTAAAGAACCAGCTCTTAGTTTCATTGATCTTTTCTGTCATTGTTGTTTTCTGTCTCTATTCCATTAATTTTGCTCTGATCTTTATGGTGTCTTCCACTAACTTTGGGTTTTGTTTGTTCCCCTTGCTCTAGTTCCTTTAGGTGTAAGGTTATGGTGTGTATTTGAAATTTTTCTTGTTTTTCAGATAAGCTTGAATTGGTATGAAGTTCCGTCTTAGAACTGCTTTTGTGTAAGATTTTGGGTTGTTGTGTTTTCATTTGTCTTCAGGTTTTTTTAGAATTTCCTCTGTGATTTCTTCAGTGGTCCATTGGTTGTTTAGCCTCCATGTCTGTGTTTTTTGCAGTTTTCTTCCTTGTAGTTGATTTTGAGTCTCATAGTGTTGTGGCTGGAAAAGAGGCTTGCTATGATTTCAGTGTTCTTAAGTTTAGAGAGGCTTGTTTTGTGGCCTAGCATGTGATCTGTCCTTGAGAATATTCCATGTTCACTGGAAAAGAATGTGTATTCTGCTGCTTTTGGATGGAATGTCCTATATGTATCTATTAAGTCCACTTGATATAATGAGTCATTTAAGGCCAGTGTTTTCTTATTGATTTTCTGTCTGGATGATCTATCTATTGATAGAAGTGAGATGTTAAAAATTCTCTACCATTACTGTGTTACTGGTGTTTTTCCCTTTATGCCCATTAATATTTGCCTTATGTATTTAGGTGGTCCTGTGTTTTCAGATGGTCCAAGGTAGCTGACTGCAGAACCCCAAGGAGCCCCAAGGCTAGTGCTGGCTCACTCGTGGTGGACAGAGTCAGGTTCCAGAAGACTCTGGTGCAGTTGCCAGCCCAACGGTATGTGAAGCCAAGTCCTGGGGTTAGCACTGGCCTACTAGTGGGCAGAGCTGGTCCTGGAGTCTGATTGCAGGGCGCAGGGGTCCCAGAGCTGGTGTCTAATTGCTGGGAGGGGGGTCAGTTCCTGACACAGTTGGTATGGGGCCTGGGGTGTCTCAAAGCTTGTGCTGGCCCAGTAGTAGTGAGGGTCAGGGCCCAGCTGGTCCCAGGGCAGGGTCTGGCCTGCTGGTGGGCATGCTGTGCCACTTGCTACAGGACTGTGGTTTTCTTATGTCTGCTGTCTGCCCCCTGGTGGTTGAAGCCGGTCCAGAGGCTAAAGCAGCCTTCCTGGAGGGCAGGGTGAGGGCCCAGGGGTTCTGGGGCTGGTGCCTGCCCCCTGGTGGGTGGAGCTGATTCCTGGGTTCTTGGGTGTCCAGAGGCAGCTCAGTGTGTCTGAAGGCAGCCTGTCTGCTTATGGGTGGGGCTGTGTTCCTGCCCAGTTACTTGCTTGGCCTGATGTATCCCAGCACTGGTGGCCTATAGGCTATTGGGCCAAGGTAGGGCTGGATCCTGGGGCTAAAATGCTACAGCAAGGATTCCACGATGGTGCTTGCCAACACCAGTATCCACATGGTAGGAGGAGCTCCCAAGAACGGTTCCCACAGGGTGTCTGTCGCCAGGGTGAGCCGCATCTCTCCCTGAGACTCTCCAGGATCACCAGGTAGGTCTGATCCAGGCTCCTATCCACTTACTGCTTCTGCCCTGGGTTCTGGAGTTCAGGAGAATTTGTGCGCCCCCTTTAAGAATGAAGTCTCTATTCCCCCAGCCCTCTCGTTTTTCCAGAAGCAAGCCCCACTGGGCTTCGAAGCAAAATGCTCTGGAAGCTTTGCTTCCTGGTCCAGGACCCTTAGGCTGGGAAGCCTGACATGGGGTTCAAATCATTCACTCCTTTGGGAGAACCTGTGCAATGTAATTATTCTCCAGTTTGTGGATCGCCCACTCAGGGATATGGGACTTGAGTATATCACCAGTCTACCCCTCCTACCTGTCTCCTTGAGGTTTGTACTTTAGTAGAAAGTCTTTTCTGGTAGGTTCTAGTCTTGCATCAAGGGCAATTCTGCGAATATTTGTGATTTTGATGTGCCCTTGGGAGGGTCTTACTACTCTGCCATCTTGTTTGATCTCTCCTTAGGTCAGTAGGTTTTAATAAGCAGACTAATTTGGTTTTTCCCTTACTGTGATTTGTTGTTTCCCATTTGGTGTTTAGCTCATTCATTTACCCAACAATTATCTTTTTGAGATCTATTACAGGCTGGGGCCTATTCTGGGTGTCAGAGCAGGGAACAAGATAGGCAAAGTTGCTTTTCTCACGGAGCTTACATTGTAGTAGGAGCAGGGACGAAAAAAAATGACATAAGGATATAAATTAATACAGTAATGACTGCTTTGAAGAGAGAAAAAGGAATAAAGTAGCAGCCCGTGACTATTGTAGAGTTGATAGAAACATCTTGTGTGAAGAAGTGACCTTTAAATGGCCTATGAGCCAGTTTATATAAGATTTGGGAGAACATTTCAGACAGAAAAACAGCAATTGCAAATGTCATTAGGTAGAAATGAGTTTTCCTGGGCTCTAGAAACACAGAGAAGGTCAGAGTGGCCAAAGCATAGCTCTCTACAGAAAGAGAGTATGAGATATAGTCAGTATGGTAGGCAGGTCACTAAGATAGCTCGTATGGTCATGTGGTTAGGAATTTGGAATTTTGGCTAAGTTCACTGAGAAACCATTAATATAATCTGATTTATACTTTGTAAAGCTCCCTGGGATTGTTCACGGATTGCAGAGGAGGACAAAAATGAAGCAAGAAAACCAGCCCTAGGAAAAAGATGTCTTTTGCTTGGTTTAGGATGGTAGTAATAGTGGTGAAGAACTATGAAAGGGTTTAAAATGTATTTTGGAGTTAGAACTGATAGGAGGTGATGTGAAACAGTGAGAGAAAGAGCGGATCCAGGAGTGACTTTCAGGCTTTTGGCCTGAGTCATTCAGTGGATACTGGGGTCATTTTTGAAGACAGAAAACCTGGGGAAAGAACAGTTTAGCGGTGCTAATGGAGATTCTTTCATGTTTGTGGACTCGCATTTTTCTCAAGTGCATTCATTAGCTGGGATATCTCCTTGTGACTCTCATTCTTTTATTTATTTAACAGATATTTAACAAATGTCCATCAGATGTCATACACTATACTAGACAGTTGATGTTTCCAGTAAAAACGAAGATGCAGCCCCCTACCCTTATAGAACTGCTAAACTAATCAGAGAAATAGACATGGTAATTAAATAGGCATGCTATAAAACTGCAACAGGGATTAGTGCAAAAAATGAGAGGTAAGTAATGTTGTGATACGCTAGAATAGCGTGATTTGACCTAGTTATGGAAGTCTTGGGAGGTCTCTCTTAAGAAATGGCATTAAACTTTAAAACAGATCAGTGATCTTGTGAAGAAGGAATAACTGTAAGGGGCTCATGACAGGAAGAAATTGACCAGATACTTGGAGCTGATAAAATATGGGTCTTAGCCTGAATTCCTTAACAGCAGAGCCTGCAGCAGTCAGGATATGGGCTACTAATTTATTAGGGAGTAGAGTCCTCATAAATTAGTATTAGGCATTAAGGGAAAGGGAGAATGAGGCAGGGAAAAAGTGAGAAACTATTAATAGAGGATGCACTATTCCACTGGTCACTGTTAAATGCAAACGACTGCTGTAATCCATGGAACCATCCTGTTAAAGGGAGGTGGGAGGGGACAAGGGAAAAGAGAAAAGGTTGGCATCTATCCACCAGTTTCCCTGTCTTACTGTGTAAACCTTTTCTCCATGGGGTGTTACTTCCTCCATGAGCAGGGTTCCGTGGTATCTCATGCCATAGTAGGAAGGGAAAAAGCCTGCCGGCAGAGTTTCGTCATGAGCACCCCACCACCCCGCCCTTAACCTCCACCTGGTTTTAGCCAGCTGTAGTCCATGCAGAGCCGCTCACTCCAGCAGCGGCTGCTACAAGGCAGACAGCACCCAGAGTATCCGAAGCAGGGCATAAGAGGCATTTGATACAATCACTGTAACAGGATTGGAGGGAGGAAGGGAAGAATGGTATATGATGGGAGCTTAGGAGGAGTCTGACCATGCTGGGTATTGAAGAACAATTAAAGATTTTTGTCCCTCTCTCAAGGGCACTGGAAAGTCATTTTGGGGGATCAGAATAGGGATGAAAGTGGTCCAGCTAATGTGTTCACAGGGCAGAGCAGGGGGCTGATCCAGGAGAAACACAGGCAATAATCTCAAGAGAATTTAGTGTAGGTTGAGTGTAGGGGAAAGGAGAAAGCTGGGTATGAAGGATGATGCCTAGGTTTGTGGCTTGAGTACTTGGATGGATGCTATTGCTTCAAATCACTGAACTGTACAGTTGTGGGGTGGGGGGGTGGGGGGAGGTGGATGGGAGCTGAACAGCTTTGGAAGGGGGCAATTGGCCTTCGCTTTTGAAACACTTCTCCCCCAGTCATCAGAGAGCAGACATCAAAACTTCAGCTATAAGAAGAATTCTGGGATAAAAATACCTTGAAGTCACTGGCCTGCATGTGACAATCAAAGCCTTGGATGGATGTGACACTTCAGGGAGACAGTAGAGTGGGAAACAGACTTGGAATTGAGTCTAGCAAGAACTTCAGGATCCGGTAAGTTTGGATGTCCTATTTTCTTCCTGGAGAATTGCAGTGTAGTAAATGTTACCGCTTTTTAGGTTGCATACAGTGAGCTGTTTTCTAGATACAGTTTGGCTTGTTTTCCCCCATTATATGTTCTGACCACATGATCTTAAAACCAAGCAGTTTCTAAACATGATCAATAAGTCAGCTTTGAACTCAACCTCACCTTTCTAAAGCATTCCTAAGAGGAGTGAGGGAATAAAAAATATATACTGTATGTAAACTGCTTAGTACAATTAAAACACTTTTAAAACTCACAGTTGTCCACAGATTGTCTGCTGACCCACAGGCAGTGCCCCAATTACCCACTAGCCTTATTTGAAAGTATAGCATATTGGATGTTTTCTTGCAAAGCAAAACTTCTACAGTGTTCTAAAAGCAATCAGATGAATATACATTCATCTTCATTTTACATTATCATAAACAGAGGGTTTATTGGCATATTTGTTTGTAGACGTGCATGATGTTAGATGGTTTATTTGTAACTATAGTCATTCAGATCAAAATCCTTTATTCATCCCTCATTTACGCTCTACTAATTTATACTTCATTTATAGATATCCCAGGATCAGAGGCAACTGAAGTTAAGGTTGATATGTAAATTCTGATTGTTCGTATCTGGGTAGAAAAGCATACAAACGTTTTTAGAGTACATGAAGGCGAATGTTTATTTGGAAAGTTGAATTTCTTGTATACTGAAAATATTTTTTTAAACCAAACATATTCATAAGTGTAATACAGACACCACCTACAATACAAACACATTTTAAGCAAGTTCTACTATGAATATTAACCTAAGCCAACAGAAAATCAGGGAAACCAGTTTCTACATACCTTTTACCTGTTTGGGGTTGTAATCAAACAATTTAAGATATAAAGAAAGCTTTGGCTCAACCCTACTTATTTCACTATGGGCACACTGGGATAGATACGACCACAGATTACAAACCCAATCCCTTTATAATCAATGTAAAATTGTTACAAGACTCATATCTTAATGACATGTAAACATTTTTAGGGTTTCAATTGGCAATTATGCTTTAAACGCTTAGAAAATCACACCAACATTTTTCATTTTTGTTCTCTCTTGAGCTCATCTCTTCCATGAATATAAAGTAGGAAAAATATTATTTGAGAATGCCAGCATAATTTCATTGTGCTTTACACTTTTATAAACATGGATACATCTAAAATATCAGATGCCTTTACACCAACAGAATAAATCCCCCAAATTCACATTTTCTTATAAATACACCTGCAAAATTCGTGAAAAACCCTTTTGTATAGCAAAGACCCTGCTTAATTATCTTCGGATTAATAATTTTTGATGGCATGTGCAAATCATTACTGCTCATGGAACAGTAGAGTGCGTTCCTGCAGATTTGGTTTTCTATAAAAATATATTTATGTGTTCACAGGGAAAAAGTTGAGTTGGTATGTGGGGGGTGATTTTCGACATATCATTAGATTATAGGTTTATGAAGTTAGAAGGCATCTTAGCTTTTATCATGTTCAAATTTTTCTTCATAAAAAAGAACACCCTGTGATGGAGAGAAGGTAACTGAGAGAATCATTAGCACTTTAGAGAGACAGTTTGAAGCCAACAGGTCAAGCAACTTGCCTACGGTTTATGTACAAAATCAGTGCTGGAACCAGGAAGAGAACTTGGATTTTCCCCGCCCTTGGACAGCTGTCTAGGAACTGATCCCCACCAACAGGCCTTGAGATTATATACAACCTATTACATTGAAATCCTATTGCCAGGAGACTAGAGAAAGTTAGTCATGGACCTATTCCTTCTGTGAAGCTTCCCGGTAGAAACCACATGCTATTGAGAAAAGGTAATAGAGGGTGATAGCAAAAGGCAGTGTGAAAGCAATCTCATTTTTCAAGTCCCTAAGTTTTGGCCGTTCAGAAAACATGAGCAGGAACATCCTTCTTACTCACGCAGTTAACGGAGAACTCTACGATCTAGGAAAAGCAAACATTTCATGATTTGTGTTTCCTTCTAACTTAAAGGTAATTAAATTGATAGTAAATCTAATCCTAATGCACTTCTGAGATTATGTCCATCCTGCAGGATTCCGTTAAAACCTTGTTTAGCTGATGACAAAGAAGAGCAAGTGGAATACTAGTGGGACTAAACTCAGAAGTCCTAACCTTGGCCTCATCGATAGCTGAGTACCCGAAATTCCTCCCAGGTAAGTCAAAACATGATGATTCTTCCTTGAGAAAAGTTGTGCCTTAAAATTAGATGGGGATGAAGCTCAAGGGGCCGGATGGGTGGGTGCGTGCACCCTCAGAGTGAGGGTGAGGCCCCACAGTAGTATCTTCCCCCTTTGGGAATTCTTACTTCAGGGGTGTGTTCAAGTCCTGAGCCCACAAAGAATTGTTTTAAATAAGACCTTCTTTTGCCGCCTATCCCTTTTGGAGGACAGACAAGGTTTAAAACGATCATTAGATATTCCATGTGGATTATTGCGTTGACCATTATACACACTCCCTCATTTTAGTGCACAAGAAAGAGCGGGCTACATACATCAAAGTCAAGGGTTTAACAATATACACCGATGGGTACAGTTCAAAAAACAAAGTAAAATCTGTGAGTCCATTTCACTTAAACATAATTAAGAAATACACTTAAGAATGTTGAGGTAAGGTTAAAAATGTTTTCCATAAAATGAGAAGCTCCACACTGAATTTTACTGACAGACATGCATGCACCGTCCTTCATAGTATTTCTAAACCGTTTCCATGTATAATTTTAGAAGGACTAGTAGCTCACGTGCCAGGAAATAAATTCCCTGACTTTGTACTGGCTTGGACAGAAGGCGAACATAGAAAACTATCCCCCCCACAAAGATGTTTAAAGTGGGATACAGGCAAAACCTATGTATAGGAATTTCTACTGTAAACAGTTTTCCTTTTGGGGGGCTGGGGTAGGAGCACACTCAACAACAAAAATTTACTTTGGAATCATTCCCCTCAATATTTATATGATGATATTTTATTTTGAGACAGTGGGGAAAAGCACATAAGAACAAAATCCAAATGCTTTGTACAAAGTCTTCAGTTTGGGAACCTCATGTGATTGGTTGGAGCTTTGGAATGATGAAACATGGTGTATTACTATATCCTCCAGCTGCACAGACATGCCTGTTAATGTTCTTTTTCTCACTCCAAAATAAAACAATCTCTATTTTAAATTGTGTAAATATTAACATCATATTTACAATGCATTCATGAAATATATGGAACATAACATTATACAAACATAGAGAAAAGGTACAGGCAGTCAGTTTAGAATGGAGCTATTAAATAGATACCAGTTGTTAGACCACAGCATCACGGACACCTCCTGCCTGTTCTTTCATAAGATAACCTGACCACTGCTTCTTTTGCAGCTGAATTGAGTCCAAAACAAAAACACAAAAAACAAAGATGTTTTTTGTAGATGTGATGAGTGACAGAAATTACAAATTCACGTTGAAACTGAAAAAGGTAGAATTCTGTCTAAGCATGACCGTCTCTGGGCAAAGAGTTAGGCGCTCAATAAATACTAGTTGATCGTTCACCTAAGACTTCTACTACTCAAATTTTAAATAATAAATTTAGACTGTATATATTCCACGAACTGTTTCATTCTCTTTACATTTTAAATAACCAGTTTGCTTACCATCTTTTAACCTGTCAGGAAGCGAAGTCACTAAGACAGTTCTCCGAGACGGAATACACGTGTGCATACACAGAAAACCCACAAGGTAGCAACATCTCTGCAAACACAGTGAAGAGTAAAACCAGGCAAATATGGAGTTCACTGGATGGATACTTTGGATTCAGGTGAGGTGAATCTAAATACAGGATTTGTTTTGTGTTCTACATTCTGAGCACCTGAAAAAAAAAAAACACAGGCGTGTAGGTGTTTTACTTTTTCAAGGCAGTGCTATTGTTCTCACCACAACTGCAGGAAGTTCGAATTCTGGATAAAGTCTTTTGCCACAATGTTTCTCTTCCTAGAGGAAAAGTTCTTGCTCCCTTGAAGCAGATACATATGGAATGTTGGTGTGCACCGCTGACGGGTTTCTATGCTCTGCGTTTACGCTCGGAGTGGAAATGGTGCTGTAGAACTTCCATTGCTTTCCACTGATCCTTTCTCCTTCGATCCAGCATAGGCGCCAATAAATGACCCATCCTCACTGAATAGACCGTGGTCACCTTCTCCATAATCGACTAAGCTGTCGGCACTTTCTGTGGCCTGCATATCCCTGTTAAGGGAGCGAAGGCTTCCTTTGAGAGGTTTTTCATCGCTGTCACTAGCAAATAAAAAAGAAGAATTCGACAAAATCTAATGTGAGGTATTCACGTAAAGCAAGACTCATGCACAAGTGCTAATAGGTTTTTAACTTTTCCGGATATTCATATCAGCACTGAAGACGAGACAGGTAAATCCTGAATGACCCCTTTCACCAAGAAATGTTTAAATCGTCATTACCAAATTTGTGTCGTTCTGAGTAACTGAGAAACTCACGACCCTCCTGCTTCCCTTTAAAACTGAGACATGCAGATATCCAATCTGTTGATTACATAGAGAACAAATGTTATTTCCTTCCCTTTCATGAACTTCTGGAACCCTCGTCTCGAACTCAAGTCTCAGTCTTCTTTCTTTACCTTTGATCCTGCATGTTCCTCCAAATCCCTCCAGAAATGTCTCTTTGTTTAGGTTAATCAATCAAATTCTGTTTCTTGTAACCAAAGAACTTTCTTGAGTTCCTAAACTCAGGTTTGTTAAATGAGAAAAAAAAAAAGCTGGCATTTTCAGAACAGAACTACTGCAAGTATCCTACATTCATTTATGCTTTGCATTCTATTCAACAAAAGCAAGTCTCAGTTAGTCCAAGGTCTATAAAATGATATAGTTTTCTTAATTTCTAGATGATGGGGTTTTTTTAATATCAACTTCCATCACACTAGAAAGCTGTACACCAAATTAGACGATTTTATAAAATTCTAAAAAAGGAAAATTTGGGAGAAAAATATAATTGCTGTGCTATTAGCACTTGAATGTGGTAGTCCCTGGTGCTGGTCATCCAATAGGTCCATATCTCAGCCTGCTGGAAGCGTGGCAGGATGATACTTCACTGCCCTCTGAGTTAGTTAGGCATTGCCATGGGACTTGCTTTGGCCAAAGTGAGCAGAGGTGACAGTCACTTTCCAGCCAGTACTCCGTTTGCCATGTTCCATTTCCTCTGCTGTGCTGACCCCTCAGTGCTCGCTCACCAGCCGGTGCTCCCAAGTGACCAAGATGGCTCGAGCCATCTGTGTTGCACACGCAACTTGAGAAAGAAAAATATATGGCGTTGTTTTCAACAGCAGCGTGACCCAGACTGTCCTGACTCATAGAGTGACTGGCTCCCGAACTGGGCTGCTACAGTTATAAAAGCAAATACGAAGAAAACAAAAAGACAAAATGTGGCATTACCTTAAGGACCAGGCCACAAATAGCGAGCAACTCTTACCAGAAGCTGGAAAGACGAGAATTCACGTTATGTAACTGTCTCCTTGCATAATTTTCCAGGTAAACATGTAGTTTTGGGGAAAGATGATGGAAACTGTATTAACTAACAGGATGCCAGGTGAAAGCTTGCAGGGGATGACTGTACCCGTCTTTTTACAGCAGCAGCAAAATATGAGGGAATGGGTTTGAAATAAGGCATGTCTTCGTTTTTTCCTCATAAAATCATAAAATCGAACCAGTAATATCTATCTTTCAAAAGTATTTTCAACAGTTGCCATAGGCTCTCAGTGATCCCTGCCTTGTGGGATTTGAGTCACAATTTCCTAAATTTGTATAATTCCAAGCTTTCTTTTCCTCTCTCTCCCTTCAGCCTTTAATGCTCCTTCTCCGTGGAAACTACCTCAGATGGAAGGAAGAAGAAGAAGTATAGTGCAAAGTAGAGCCTAGAATGAGGCTCAGATGTACATCAGTTAATGCAGGATGGCTAATCAGAATACTCCACATCCCTGATTCTAGTAATGATCCAGGGTGAGGCCACTCAGAGCCAAGCAAGTCCATTATTTGATATGGACGCTGGTCTTGTGTGCCAACGGCCATATACGCCTGGAAACTGTAACAGCTCCTTTGGCTGCAGTATACAGAGGACCTGACTGAAAACAGTGGCATCCTAGAAAAGAACAGGTAAGAAAAGAAGAGGTACCTACCTCATTCCAGATTTCTTGCAATTTCTCCTACGTGTGACACACTTTTATACCTTCATAAGTTTGCTCTGGTAGTTAAGAGTAACGCAGTCTTTTTCATCCTTTCCTCCTTTGGAATGGACCCTTCCCACAACTTCTCTTAGGCAGAAATGGTTGCTCCCTTTTCCGCTCTCTTATTCTCGTTCATTAATTACAGTTATTTATTTGCATTGATACTTTTTTCCTCTGAAGACTAGGTTCATCTTGAGGACATGCTCTGTGACTCAATCACCTTTTAGGTACACACCGTAGGTGCACAGGATACAAGTTTATGGGTGTAAACTCCATACAACCTGGGTTCACAATGGCCACGGCGAGGAGAGACTACAAGCTGTTTTGGCTACTCCATCTATAGCTACTCAATCTACATAACAGTAGTGTCCTCTGCATAACACCTTTCAAGAAAAGTGTCCTAGCACACACGCTACCTAGATAGCGGTTACATCCCCACCGCAGCACAGAGAAATTTGATTGGGCCCCTTAAGGCCCTTTGTTTTCTTTTCTTTTTAAACAAACTATTCTTTATAGGAGTATTAAAATATAGTCCTGTAATCGTTAAGAAGAAACACTTTTTTTCTATTTGTAAGCTGATGATGAATATGTGCTCTGCTACATTTTTCAATGGAACGTAATGTTTACCTGTATTCACCAAAGGTTTCGTCTTTCACTGACTGAACTTCTGGGTCTGGATGCAGATCTTCCTTTTCTTTTACTGAAAAAAAGGGGGAGGGGAGTAATACAAGTAATTTTTAAAGACATATTGAACAGTGCTGTTGACAGTGAAAGTCAGGTTTGTTGTGGTTGTACCTATCACCCATCAGAGTTATCTCTGCGTTCAAATAAAAACAGAAAAAGGATTCTCTGGCTTGTCTTCATTTGCCATCAGAGTTGCAGGCTGCTGCAGATATGCACACACGTAATGTAGTGTTATGTGGGCAACACGTTGTACTGGAAGAGTCCCTAACTTGGTTATGGTCTCTTAATGAAGACCAAATTACTGTATATACATTTTACTAGCCTAAACTTTTTGAAGATGTCATTGGCTGATAGCAGATCTATGTCATTACAAACGAAGGGGAATTAAGAAAAAGTCAATCATTTGGTGGTTCTCTCTCTCTTACTCCAAACTGCCTCAGTAAGCAGATTATTCAAGTCTATAATGACACAGAATAAATTAGATTTATTCTGCATCGTGGGAGACAGGCCCAGGAGGCTCTTGCTTCACTGTACCAGGAAAACTCAAACTAAAATCCTTCTTCATGGCACCTTTTACTACTACTTGCCGAGACCTGGGAGTTTCTCTTAGTTGTCCTGAAAATGAAATGCTGACTTGTTTTTCTTTTCTGGGCACGATTTGAAGAAGCTTCTTCAGAATTGGGATAGGGCAACATTTCACAAATGACAATTCGTTGGGACACTCAAAAGGAAATGCTCTCTCTCTTTAAAGTTTCCAGTTAATTACCTAGAGCGTTCATGAGTCATTAAAAATCTAATTCCTAACAAATTCAGTCTAAACAAGAAAAAACAGGTATAATGGCATAAATTCTGTGTAACTTGACAATTTAGAAATTATTCTCTTGTTTGATTGTGCAGTATACATCATGGGCTCCCCAAAATATTTTGCTGGATGAATCGTAAGCCAGTAAAGGATTTCACACTGATCTGAACATCAACAAACGAATAGCACTGGGATCTAAATCTTTGCCCCTGTGTAAAAGCATCATGAATGCTAAGCAAAAATAATAATAATAGTAACAACAGAACATGTATATCTGAAAAAGACAAACGAAATTTGGAAATTCAATGAAATTAAAGCCAAGCCAGATATTAATTAATAATTAATTAATTCAAGAGGCAGTGTATCCGATATATGTCATGGTAATAAGAAGTGTGTTCCCAGCACTGGTTAAGTTCAACACAGTTGACTAGCAGAGCCAGTACTATTATAATGGACTAATGCAAAACATCTCTGGGTCATGAATGTGTAGAGAGGCGTACTATAAATGGGTCCCTCTTTAGACATTAAAATATATGTGTGTGACTTAGTAACAGGTCTTACCAACATCTGTGATACTTTACAGATAGAAAATAGAAGCTTGGAAGTATTATATGTCTCCCTAGAGCCTATTTTATATACTAGAAACAAGAAAGCAACCAACTGGAGATAATATTCTAGACCCCACGTATTCCCTTCGGTTAGTTAATATAGGAATTTTTTCCCCCTCTCAGTATACTGTACACCTAATGTTCTAATATCAATTTGACTTAAATGTGTAATTAAAAAAAATTAAAGATGTCTCTGAAGACGGCCCCCGAGAAATTAAAGACAATTTAATAAAATTCAAAGTCATATTAAGAAACAACTTTACCTGAGTACTTTCCACCTTTGTTCCTCTTCACAAAGCAAACAGTCAACAACATTAGGGTGAGAAGAGCAATCGCACACATCAATCCAATAAACCAGCCTTGCGTGGAGATGTCATCATATAAACCAGCATATTCTGTTGTACAAAGAGAAGTCACACGTTGAGCACTAGAAACGGTCTTTGGAATTATGCCCTTCTGGGGAAAATTAAACACCATTTTTAAACGTACAAAATAGCATCAATTTTATTTTTTCCTTGGAGTGACCCTAGAGGGAATGTGATTCGAAGGACATTTCGTTGGGAGAATACTGATAAATCATTTAATCATTTTTTAGAAAGGGCCCTCTCAAATTGCGTTCGATTCTGTGGATGAAAACCAAAGACAGACAGTAGAGACAGATGCAGTTAAACACAGCAGCAACAGCAAGCAAGCAAAAGCACAAGCTGCCCCGGTTACATGCAGGTTGCTATGGAGACGCTGGGGTTTTTGGTTGTGGTTTACTTTTGGGTTTCTGTTATTAACACACGTTAATTAGCAGCAGACATTTTTAGGCAACTACTCTGGTAAAAACAATAAGGGATAACTCGGACCTTGGTGAAACATTTTTTGTTTTGACAATTTTCAAATGCTATGCCAAAACAAATGAAAACTACTGTTGTTATAGCTAACATACTTCGTATTTTTATCTTTAATATAGGAAGTATGTAACATTAAATAATCTACAGAACACAGATGTATTGTCTAAGATGGCTCCAAACAGAGTCTCATTTCTCACCTCTCCCTCTTGTCTCAATTACATCTTCAAAAATGCTATTGTTATCAACCCAATTCTTAGTCAATAGGCGAACTATATGTTCAGCTCCCGGCTCAAATGTCTCTACTGGGTGAATCTTTTGAGTAAGGTTTACTCCTTCTGATATCTTCCCGACACGTTTACCTAAGAAACGTACACAGTTAAATCATACGAATTGTCATCACTGAAAAGTAGGACATGAAAAGTAAAAAAGTATTGTTATTTGAGATGAATAAGAGAGCCCTTTGTAGCATTGTTTTCCTCAGTTTCTGAATTATCAGAAGATCAAGAAAAGCAACGTTTCAAGATTTTCTTTTTTAATATGCTGATATGGAGTAAATGAAATGAACTGATTCATGTCCTTTTAAGACGATGCACTTACTTATTAATGAAGTGATACTTTAAATCCACCTGGTCATATGAATGGTTTAAAACCAAACACAGACTTCAAAAAACTATACAATGTCATCAGTTGCAATTTGGACTTTCACAAACCTAGCAGGGACGGAATATGGCAATTTTGGCTTATAAGAAAGCATATGGCATCAAAGTCTTAACTCTGTATTATTACTTCTTTTTGCTTTGGTTGTCTTCATAAATATTGGTGGAATAGCATCACAGTATGCTCATATATTAAATATTTGAAAATTGTAGGAACTTAAGCTACATAAAAGTGCAGGTTTACAGGTACATTTAAATGAAATGCATTGAGATTTTCAAAGTGAGAAATTTACACGTTTCAAGAGAAACGTGAATATGTCAATATATTAATTGTAGAATATCAGTAGCAGATAAAAATATGACTCAAGTGTCATTAAAATATACATTTAATGTCTAATACTATAACAAAATACCTAAAATATTTTTCCTTTTGATCCATACTTTTGCTAAGAATTAACTCAATTAAATAAATGTAAACCAAGAAATGTCAACAAGTTATTTGAAAATGAAATATATTCCATGTTGAGAATATTAGGAGTCATTACACTGTTTTAAGTGAGAATGTGTCACACGTTAAAATTTAGTTACAACTTTTCACCACAGAGTAAAAATTGATTAAATAGTTACTGATAACACAAGGAGCGTTAAAAAATGGCACCATGGGAAAAATAAGACCAGTTATATTAGCTGAAGAAAGCCTTCAAGATTGAGCATCATTGAAACAAAACACAATTAATTTTGCCCTTGAAAAACAGAAATTTAGTGTTACGTTAAGTAGCGCAAGCTTTTGAAAAATAGAGCAAAGCAAGTGTTTTATTCAAACCAGTAATGACACAAAAAAGAATATTTCTGATTAACTCCATTTTTTCCCCCAGTTAGATTATGGAATGTGAGCCACCTGAAACTCAGAGTGACAACCAGAAAATGATGGGGGACAAAAATGCTTGTGTATCAAATCCCACTCTCTGATTTAATGCCAGATGACCTTAAAATGTGCCATCTATGCAAAGAGAAGAAAGATACACAGAAATAATTCCAATTTGCACAGAAGTTATCATTTTTAGAGTATTTAGTGATAGCAAGATGGATTTCCTCAATAGAAGTATATATATATATATATATATTATTTTTTCTCTTTTTCTCAAAGATCATGCTGAAATTGAGTGGCAGAAGGAGATTACAGTTTCTTTCCTGTAAATATGGCAAGATAGGCCTATAGAAGAAAAATCAGTGTCAACTAGGGAAGGGGACAGTATCTGAAAATGCAGGATCCTGAAAAAGAGCACAAACATACTAGTAAGAAACATTTTCAAATTTCAATACATGAGTGAAGAAATCTGCTGTAAAACACTCTAGCACATTAGTTATATCTTTAATTTGCAGAAAAGATGTAGCGTCATTTATAAAACCACATAAACAGCATTTTCTACCCTCTGAAAAGAGTTTGTCAAACATAAACACAACCAAGCCCAAATTCTCCAAATATTTCCATAGATACTAGAATGCCTAACTATTGTCAGGCAATTTTGTGAATTTCTTTTCTTACATGCTTCAAATTGGCAGGAATGGGATTAGCATTTCTGACACAGACTATGGTCTTGGTCTTAAAAAACAACCACCCTCTCCATGCCCTAAATTCTGATTTAGAAAATACGAAAGTTGCATGTTTACATGACCACTATTCTGACTGACTTTCTTTGTGTTGAACACTTGATATCCGTTTGAACTCTTGAGAAAGAAGAACCTTTTAGTTACTAGAAAGTTTTCAATCACCATCTTTAAATCTACCTCTTAGGAGTAAGTAAATGACTTCTTCATTTCACGTGGTGTCTAATCCATCCTTGGGAATAACTTGTGGGTTTCTGGGGAGAAACCATTTTGAATATATACATATATATTTTTTCCCCATAAAAGGGAGTTTGGAGTATTTAGGGAGTCTGAGGAAAACATAAGCTCTTCATTATTTAGCTACAGTAGGAACAAAATGAGAGGAAGAAACAAACTGACAATAAAGGTCACAGCATAACCATTCACACAAACCCATTGATTTTATACTGATTCACAAACTTCAATACATTTCCATATGTATCTTTTATAAATGATAGACAATTCAATTTTCTTCATTATTATTTTCTCTTTTTCCATAGTCTAAAAATTGGGAAAGCATCAAGAACACATAAATGACACATAAATGACTTATTTGTATTTCCCTTCCTACCATCTCCCTTCCTACCATCTCCCATTTCCTTTTGCCTGCCTCAGATATCCCTCTAAATCTGATGGACTTGAATTCTACACAAGGCCCTCTTTTTAAACTTATTAGTGTGTATATCCATTCCTCCAATCCATTTCCCTTTCTTGTTCTACCTTCTTATTTTCTCTCCTGATGCCCTGTTGATAACATAGAAAGCTTAGTAAAAATACCGCTAAAATCATAATTGGAGAAATAATTTGGGAAGGGAAATGGCCTGAGTTGGGGGAAAAAAAAAAGTGCAATTGCATTAGGAGAATTGTACAAATGAAACCAGAGATTTATGAGCCATTTTGAAGCTAGTTACTTGGCATCAACCAGTAGAGAGTAAACTAAAATTGATATATGAATCAATGTATATATGAGTCATGACATGGAGGTGAAATGTCTTAGATCAGCGTTGCTGATCAGCGTTGCAAAATGTCTACCAGTGCAAGAGGCAAATATTTTCCCGTGTGGAAACATTTCCACAAGAAAAATATCCCTCTACTAATCTTACGAGTAACTTTTTGACCTTATATCCCCCTATTTTAATTAAGCAAAATTATAGTTCCTGACCTTATATACACTAAGGCTATAGTTTGATTACTGATGTGTAGAAGTTCATACATTGAGGCAATGTGAACTTTAGAAACAAGATAAATTCTCTACGTCAGTGGAAAACAGAAGGTCAGACAGATTGAGATCACAATCATTTCTAATTTACAGTGACGAGCATGATGCAGCCCTTTCAGAGCAGTTTAAAACATAGCACGCATAAACCTCCTGTACTTACTCCCTTCTCCTAACGTGGAGCTTTCCTCGGTGATGGGTTTTCCACAGCCCTTTGAAGTGCAAGCCCTCAAGTAGAACTTGTACTTGGTAGTTGCATTGAGGTTTGAGAGACGCCAGCTGGGCTTTGATGGAGTTGTAATGTTGATATCATTTAGTTCTCCAATCTCATAGGTGTCATTTACTAAAGAAATAAACAGGCATATCAACGGCTCAAATTTCACAGCCTTAACCATTCAAGTTATGTTGTCTCTTATTTTTGCTTCTATGTACGCTTGTGGTCTGCAAGATATTATCTTAATTATTCAGAGCTATCAACTTACTTAATTCTCTGAGGTAGGTGTAATTATTATAATGTATTATACATGAGAAAATTAAGGTCTAGCAACAATAAACACCTTGCCTAGACCTAGAGCCACTAACTGGCAAACTGGGATTTGAATCCAAACTACAGCCTTTTAACTCCAGAGCCCATGTTCTTAATCACTATGCCATACTGGAAAATCACTCCAGCTTTACCACATCTATTTAAAATGATGAACTTTCCCCCATTATTATATTTTCATTGAACCCTTAAGTATTTTTTAATCTCCCTCTGGTGTGATAATTTGGACAATAATCTACATGAGTCTTCTATAGTTTCTGGTTTAATACGTGGCACCAAATCAGTACTCACATATGTAGACTCAAGAAACTGATAAATTACATATTTTTAAATATCTACTGTATACTAAGCACTATGTAAAGTCATATATGGAAAAAGATGATTTAGATAGTGCCTTTCAAAGAATCTGCCACATAGCAAGATCATGATAGTTGTGCAAGGGCACAAAGTACTGTAAGATTGCCGTAAGAATAATACAAGAGATGAAATGGTACCAAAACTGTGCAGCCATTAGTGGTAAGAAAACGACTAGAATAAACACTCTTGACGCTCAGTCCAAGAGACCATAAAAAAATACATTTACTCTTTAACATAAAAATGCCTCCATTGGTCTATATAATGCAACGATATGAATGGAAATGAAAAAGAAACTAATAATCCAAACACAGGAAAGAAGAAAGTAAAATAATCACCATTTGTAGATTATTGGAGAGCATTCCTGTAAAATACCACCAATCAATTGAAAAACTACCACAGTCAACGTAAGAATTCAGGAAAGTACAGAGAGAGCTCTCATATACACACTCGACAACTATTTAGAACATATAAGAGCCACAAAAATATATAAGCCACCTAAAAATATTTCAATCACTTAATAGAGAGCAGAATAAGTATATAATATTTTATTAAAAAATCCACATATCAAGTAGTACAGTAACCACTGCAATTGTTACTATTTCAGCCTTTTCTCTATATATTCTAAGAACTTGTTTTAAAAATAAATTTATATATTATATACAGATCAGCATGAAGGTTAGAATTTAATGTTGAGTTTCTTCATTATGAGGATAAAGATAAGGCATATCTTTATCAAGCAAAGTGACATTTGGAAAGTCTTCAAATATTTCTTCAGTGCTTTCTACATGTTTGAAATCCAGTTCATGGCATAGTGTAGGCTTTACAGTTCAGCACCTAGAATGACTGAGCTGGGTCTGAATCCTTGTGTAACACTTATTTTACTGCACAGCTCTCTGTAAGTGAGCCCTATATGCTTCTCGTCCATAAAGTAGTGATGGTACATACCTCATAGATTTCCTCTTTTAATGAAAAAAAAATGCAGGGAGAATTCTTAGTACTTACTGATCCTGCTATATACCAAACACTCAAAGACCCTAAAATGCTGCCTCTATTAGGGTTATGGCTGTATCCATTTAATCATAGGTACCTAAAACAGAATAGGCCATCAGAAGCTAAAGCTGGTACCTGACCTGAATTGCTGCAAGCCTTGAACTGACTGATGGCAGTTCAGGGCTATGATCAAGTTGACTTTTGCAAGCAGTGTAGACTGGGTTTCTATAGTCCTGGTGTTTTTTTTGTTTAGGAATTCATGTCTTCAAAGTTTAAATTTTTTCCATGAGCTCAGTCCCCTAATTTCCATTTTGCGATGATGCCTAGATTTGAAAACTATTGAAGATGGGAGGCGTTATGATTAAAATGAGCTGATTTCATCTAAACATGTTTGTTTGATTTTTTTTAACCTAACGGCACAGCAGCATAGGGGGAGAGCCTAGGGTAATGGTCCAAAGACAGCTTCTTGTTTCTCTCAATATTACATGACTGTACCACTGGGCTACCAATAGAGGATTCTCAAATACAAATAGATGCAGGGTTGAGATTGGAAACATGCACCAGAGACAGAACAGGCAGTGTAGTGTGGAAGTTAGTGCGCTTTGAATCTCCACTACGTCATTAAGTTTTTCTTTGCGTATCTCCTAATGCTCAAAGCCTCTTATATATACGTATTAAATGCATGTTTTCTGGTACCTATTAACATACTGCTTTTCTTCTAAAACAGGAATTGGCAAACCTTTCCGAAAAGGACTAGATTGTAAATATTTTAGCCTTTGTGGGCTATGCAATCTTTGTGGCAACTACTCAGCTTTGCCACTTTAGTGAGAAAGCAGCTATAGACAAATTTAAGTGAGTGGACATGGCCGTGTTGCAATAAAACGTTCTTTATACAAACAGGCAGCAGGCTGGATTTGGTCTGCCAGCCGGTTTACAAACCCTGTGCTGTAAAGGAAGTATGCCAGCTTACAAACCATGAATTGGATTCTCAGCATGGTAAACCAAGTACGCAACCAGGAAAAATGAAACATTACTAGGCAAATCCAGTTCAAATATGTACTTACTTATCTGGTACTGTAATAGATAGCCAGTTAAGTTTCCATTTAATTTCTTAGGTAGTCCCCAGGATAAAGTGGCAGTGTCTTTATCAACTTTGATGACCTTGAGAAAAGTTGGCTTTTCAGGTACTGGAAAACACAAGGTCAACAACAGACACTCATAAATTGGTAAATTTCTTTTAAAAAATTACAGTTTATTAAATTGAGAAGCTAACTCATATGACGTAAAGTACAGATTAACTAATAAGGGAGGAAATGTCTTGGCCATTGGGATATTTACTTGGTTATTTATTTTAAATTGTTATTTATTTAAAAATTGGATATTAAATTTATTAAATACATCGTTATTCTACATCATTATTCTCTCACCTCCTTCTGGTGTTTGAAATATATAAGGCTCACTCTCTGGACCAGCTCCTTTGGAATTATAGGCTAAGACTGTTAAGTGAAATTCACTAAAGGCATCTAGGGAAGGAACCATTCCATAGTTTCTTTGTCCTGAAAATCTCAGAATGTTTACTTCTTTAGGATATGTTCTTCCATCCAACAGACTTTTTGTTTTCCACCAATTTACCTGCAATGAAAATAGCAACGCTTGAACACATCAGCCGTGGTGACACATTCTCTTTTGGCTTCTTCTGGAATCAGTTCTTATTTACAGGAAATCTATTAATTCCACAGTGAGAAGAAGAAAATCTATGATAAAAACCTGATATCCTTTCAGATGTCCATGTACTCTTTCCTTTGGAATTGTTGACCAAGTAACTTTAACTAATGTGCTGTTTATCACATCCACCCCATGGATCACTGGAGCTGTATCAGGATCTGTTAAGCACATAAGAAGGATTAGCTTTCAGTAATCTCCAAGCACGATCATTAAGATCATTTCCAAAAGGTGATCTTTCATGTTTTTTAATCTGAGGAAAACACTTGTCTCAAATCAATTGCAAATGGAACCAAGAGTTTCTCATTACAGAAGAGTTTCAGGGTCCAAATAGGTTTCTAGAGAAGAGGAGAGCCTGGACCACACTGAGAAAAGCCCCCCTTCAGATGGATACAGTGTGGGCAATGTAACTGGAAACACGGGCCAGTAAAATTTTCTGTGGGCATCTGCCTCTGGAAACATGTGAGCTAAATTAATAATATAACTAAAATTACTTGGGAGTTCGATGAATCTAATATTCATAAGAAGAGCTGACATTAATTGAGCATATTCTGTGTGTCAGACACTGTGCTGAGGGCCTATACTGGACCGGCTCACATCATTGTTAGAACCACCCTATAAAGTGGTATTATTATCCCCATTCTACAGGGGAGCTAACTACATGCGAATAAACCAAACCCACCACAGCCAAGACTAATATATTAGTTCACAGTGAGAAGTCCTGTGTAGTGAGAATTTAGGTAGCAGGTGAACTAGACCTTCTTCTATTCTTGGATCAAAATATTACTTTGGATACTGCAAGAACAATGAGAATAACTCCTACCGTGTACAGATTTGGAATGCAGTCTTTCCTTTTTCCAATAATTTATTTGCAGCTGTTATTATGGTATAAATATTTAATAAGATCGTATCACCAGTACCTCAAAACTCTGTGTGTGTGTGTGTGTGTGCATGTGCTCACGTGAGATTCCATATGCAAATCTGGGTGTGCACCTCATCTTCATTAGGAAAGCTCCAGCTCTGAGGCCAGGGTGCGACAGCAGACAGCTATTAGGAAGTCCCTGACAAGTAAGGGTAGATGTGATTGGAAACCTTATGACAGTTATGCTGCTTAACTGTAGGCACTGCTGATTCCAAGTCTTTGATTTTCATGATAGAAATAGCTTTTTTGGGAAACTGAATAAAATTAAACCTTTCAACATTCTTCCTTACCACCCTATACTGACTGATCAACTCTCCTGCGGTCAACCCTGGAGTAGAAACCGTGTGTTATATGTCTTTTTATCTCCTACAGCTAGTACATCCACTTTGCATGCAGTAGTCGCTCAAAAATATTCATCGACAGAGTGTAATATACTTGAGAGAAACTATTATTAAGTACTTGGGGTTTCAGGTGCACCACTTACAGTCTTCTCCAGAATACAGAATCACTGACTGAGGCTCAGGGCCAGAGCCCAGGTGATTGATGGCTTGGACCTGGACATCATATGGAGCATAGACAGCAGACGTCATCACCCGCAGGGTGTGGTTTGTGACTGTTTCTTCCTCCCACTCCACCGGGGCTCCCTGTGGTTTCCAGGTCACTCTGTACTCCAGTCCAGGTCCATTCTGCTCCATGGGTTTCAGAGGCTGAAACAGAAGGCCACACTCATCTCGTGTGATCACAGATATGCTGAGTCAGAGACACAGAAGCCACCCTAAGTGGCCCAAGAAACGTTGCAATAAAGGTATCATTTCTTGGGAGATCTTCAGTCCCCCTCTTTGGTTTGGAAATACTTGTGAAAAATGTTGTCATTCTGTAAATTTAACCTTGAAAGTTACTCCCTTACCTCCCCAAGTAGAGACTCTCACAATTTAGATGCCTGGATTATGCCTAACAGTTCACATATGAAAGAATTTACTAAGAGATTCCACAGAGGGTTTTAGCTTTTGTTTACACTTTGTTCTATATTCTGTTTTGGTGTTTTTTCCACTCGCAGAGAAGTTGCAGAAATAAAAAGGACATGGCCATGAATTCCAGGGATGTAAATGGGATTTTTTCCATGGCTTTTCAGTCAGAACTCTTTCTACCTGACTCCCTCCATCCTCCTCCATCTTCCTTCCAAGAAAAGAGAGACAGCAAGTAAATATTTTTGGATAATATGCATTTTTATACATTAGTACCCAGAAGATGTACTCCTCTCTACAATAAAATATTTCCCCAGCTCCTTGCCCATTCTCTTTCTATTTCTTTTATGAGAAAGCGCTTCCCACCCTCCACTTTATTTTGCTGTATAGAAATATATAATGGAAGAATTTCTCATATAGGAATTGGTTATTTCCACTCCAGTTTTTAATCGAACAGTACTTTAATTCAAAAAACATCAATGTGATTTAAACCATCTGTTTAATATCATAAAAATGGGAATGTTCATTTAAGTGAATCAGTTACACAGAATACATTAAAAATGTGATTTTAGTCATAGATTTATAAGGGTCACTTATATAAATAGTAGTTTTGTCTGTATATGCAAGTGATTCAATAATATCATATATAGTGTTCTTACAGAATTTACAATGCTTCTGGACTCAGTCTGCTTTACTAAAATACTTGTTAGACGGATTGGATGGAATTAAGTTGAAAGTATACACTAAATCAGCAAAATAATTTCAAGTCTATGCTTATTCCAGGGCGAATACTTAAATTAGCTAGGAGGAAAAAATATCAAAACAAAAACTTTGAGATTTTCATAGTCATTGTTTATGTTTTGCTTTCCAAGTTGTGCCCCAAGATATCTTCTACTCTCATATAGATACAAATTCACTGGAGGCTTTAGCATTGCCTGGATAAATCAGGCCACAAGCTTTTAGTTCCATACTACAATCTGCAATTACAATTTCCTTTAGTCCCAACTGACAATAAATGTGTACAAATACTATTATTCAATTTACACGTTTTGCTTCAAGAAAGATCGTTACATTTGATAAAGCTCTCTGGAAAAACTTAAAACTAACTGTGCCACCAGAGGCAACACTTTTAAGAAAAATCTTACCTAAATCGCCAGCCTCCTTGGTGCCTAGGCTCCCAAAGAAACTGCAGGAATACTTCGTATTTGGCTTTCAGACAGTGGACAGCAAAACCTCAGCAAATTCTCAGATAGGTCCCCACTAAAGATAACAGACCAGAGGAGCAATACGGAGCCAGGGAGGTGAGTGGTGGGTAAAGACCACCAGCCTCCCCTCTGCTCATGAAGCTGCTCGGAAGGAAGGAATCTCTATAAAAGAGGTTCTTAACTTGATGGCTAGGCATCTCTAGATGGGGTCCATGAGTGCCCTTCAAAGGGTCTGAAAAGCCGTGAAACTGTTAGGAAAACTTTCTATGTATAACTTTCTAGAGCAAAACTATACTTCTATCGTATTTTCAAAGAGATCTATGAACAAAGCAAAGGTTATAATGACTCATCTAGAAACTGGACGGATTTTCTGTACTGCCTAAATTCATTTGAAAGGTGGTGGACTTTCTTATTATACTTGCAGTAGAAATAATAAATCCTAGGTCCTTTAGGAGTGAAACAACTTGGCTTTGATCATATAATCAGGTAACTGAAGCAGTTCCTATTTCCCGAACATTAGTGAATTGGGTTTTTGTTTGTTTGTTTGTTTTGTTTTTGTTCATCTGTTTTCTGGAGTCTTTGAGATTAGAAATTTGCTATTTTATAGAAGTTTAAATTTAACATAAATAAATTTACATCTAAGAACAAAGGGAAAAGTCAAGCAAGACTCATCATGGTATAATTATTTAACCAATCAGGGTGCAGGGGGCTCTTTTTCTGTTTTGAGGGATAGGAATATTATCATTTTTTAACACTTAAAACATGTGAGTGAGTCATGACCTACCTAATATAAGAGAAGTGAATCTTAGAAGATAATGCTAACTAAAAAGACTAGTTCTATCCGTAAGTTCAAATTTAATACATTAAAAAAATTTTGTATCCTTAATATTTAATGTGACACATTTATAAAGATAATTCATATATAATAGAACATGAGCTAAATAAAATAAACTGAAATTCATTTTTGACTGTAATATAAGGTTCACCCATTCAATGAGTAAATGCATATTCATTAACAAGCTACATACAAAAGTCTGTATATTATTTTCCCCCACTGAATTTTTCAAAATGGTATTGTTTTATTTCTCATGTATTTGCTTATCGTCTGTCTCTCCAACTAGATTATACATTCCAGGAGAACAAAGACTTTTTCTTAATTGCCATAAATAAACCAAGGACCTCATAATACATTGCTTTTATTCATATTTAATGCTAAAAAGAAAACATAAAACAAACAAAAATTAGGGACAACTAGTCTGTTCCTATTTAACCCTTTTGTGAAAGTTTTTTTTTTTTTTTTTTTAAACAAATTGGTTCTCTCTGGTCATTATCTTGTAGACAGGAATTATTTTGTGAGTCAGTCTTTGGATGGGATCTGGTAATACGTTCAGTGTGCGCTTGTCAACTTGGGGAATTATCTGGCATTTAACTCCTTTTTACACGATAATCGATGCAAAACAGTAACTGATGAGTAAATGTACTTAAACTTCACTGGTTGTGCTTATAGTTGTTAGATCTCTGACATTTCAAAATGATATGAAACACAATGGAATATATTATGAATATAATTGTCAACATAGTTCCAAATCTGAGTACTTTCTTCCTTTGGTCAATTAATTATTAAATTACATGTCATTTACTCTTCAAAGACAAATTGTAAACACTTTCATGGTATAATCCTATTCTTCCAAGAAGAGAGCATTAGTAATCAGTCTTATATATCTTTGGGGCGGGGGAGAAGAGTGATTTATGAATAAGATCATCAGTAAGAAGGACTGCAGATTCCTGCCCCCTTTTCATTACTGACTCAGGGCATGGCATCTGGATAAGGTCACTAAACTGACAGTCCCAGCTTCTCTGGACAGAATGTAATGCTGATACCATGGAGCTACTGTAGCCCTCCCAGAGGAGTGGTGAGGATTAAGGAGCTTATGTTAGTGGAAAATGGTATACTTCTTTGAGGATCTAACCTGGTAATGATACACTATTACTGTCATCTAATCAATCAGTTATATCATCTCTCTTACAGAAATTTCCATGGAATTTAAAAGAAGAAGTGATACTCTAAAAGAATAAGATACTACCATAATCTCAAATTCTAAATTAAATAATCATCAGGACAATGTGGTAGCAGCTATTTATGGCCACATATTCAAGAAAATAATAATATTCTTGAATATATTTAGTCTCTGTATATTACCAATTTTTGTTTCAAATGTGTAAAACTTAATTTCACTGAAATGGGAATAAAGGGTTAGTTCTGACATAAAATTACTGACTCCATATTTTGCAGGTATGGGCAATGTTGTCATATAAGACCAATATATGATGAAGAAAAAAGGAAATCAAACTTTGTACATTCTAAAATTATTCAGAAAATCACATCTGAAATGAGGTGTGGAAATAAATTAATATATTCCAGCATACATTCAAAAATGTTTGTAAAATTCAATGAATTCAATGTCAGAAAACTGTTATTAATCAGAATCTTTGGATGGGAATCTACTTTCAAGTAAGTTAAAATACTTGTTCATCAAACATGTCAAATAGAAGGGGAAAACAGCTTTCCACTATTACAGAAGAAATTTAGAAATGACATTCAAAAAAATTAAAGTCATCTGAGCAGATATAAGATTTTATGCCAAATTCAAGGAGGAAAGTCTATTTTAATAACTTTTAACAGAGATGTATATAAAGAGGAAATGAGTAGGGTTTGAAATCCAAAGATATTCATGTTGAAATCCTAGCTCTGTTGATTTCTAGTTGTGTGGTGATGGGCCAGTCTATCTATCAGCCTGGACCTCAGTTTCTGTATCTAGAACAGAGCATTAATGATGCTCTCTTGATAACACTGTTCTCAGAATTTGAAATGAGTATGCAAAATGCCTAATAGTGCTTAGTAAGTGGTGACTATTCCTTGCGAGTCATCCTTTTGATATGAATAATCTTTATTAGCCTATGTACCAAAATTTACCGAAAGACTTTCAGTATTTCTTTGAATGGGAGACGATTTAGAATATTGGTAATAAAAATATTAGGAATTGTAAACTTTGGGGGATGGATTATAACGAAATCAACCTGTGTAACCTTTCTTCAATTATCTACCACTGTTAAACTCTATTTCACAACATTCTAATCATGATGATCTTTAAAATATACAAATAAAATATTTTTATAAAATATACAAATCTTAGCCCTTTGTTCTTAAAAGATATTATTCTATCATCATACTTAGCGTGCGGACCTAAAAAAAGGAAAAACACACAAAGGTAATAAATAACACAGAAAGAATTCTCACCTCCCATTTGATAATCATTTCCTTGGGTTGAGAAGCTTGAACCCTTATGTTTTGTGGATTCTTGTCTGGAGCTGAAAAATTACAAGTATTAAAATTACTTTTTCCCACTGTATGGTCCATAGATAAATCATCATATCATCCCTCCTCCCACAAAAAACAGATTTTTAAAAACTTTGATTATATTTGTTTATTTCTATCTGGCCCAGTTTGAAAAAAGACTTACGGCAGTTTTCTTTTTTTCCCCAGCTGTACTGAGATATAATTGGCACATAACATTGTGTAAGTTAACACTATGTTAAGGTGTACAACATAATGATTTTAGAATGTATATATATCACATATATATAATATTTATATGTGTATATTGTGAAATGATCACCACAATAATGTTAGTTAACACATCTGTCATCTCACATAAGGCAGCTTTGAAATATATATTTTACTTCAGGGAGTAAAATCGTGTTCATGGAGTGATATAGTGATTATTCAATGGAGAGTGGAAGGTTTTCTTTACGTGTCTTCATTTTAACCCTGCTCTTTAAATTTTAAACCTGCTTTTAAAAATCTAAACCCACTATTAAAATATACATTTTTAGTTTTAAATCTGCTTTACTTTTTCTATTAGAATTATTGTTAGAAATTTTGCTGTGAATATTTGCCTCTAAGTGAATAAAATTAAAGATCATGTATTAATATCAACAGCCAAGTTTTAGGGGCATCAAATAGGGAACAGCAGTTAACGTGCCCATGAAATATATTCAGATGGATCCATTTTATAAAAAAGGGCTAAGTATGGAGTTTAGTGCCAAGATGAATTTATACTAAAATCATACAAGTACCTGATTCAGTTATTATCTCCCCTTGATTTTTCTCAATCCTAAAAGGGAATTCTATCCTAGCATATTTATTTCAGCCAGAGGAAAAAAACCAGGCTATGACCACATTGATAACCAATCCCAATTCAGTAATACAAATGTCAGCGCTGTCATTATTTTTTTGGTTTATAACATTATGTAAGTCTCATTCTTACAATATTATAGTTTGAATTCTGTATACACTACTACAGCATGCTCATTCTTGAGAATTTTTTTAAAAAGCATCTTGGGAATTTAGATAGGTATTAGATATTCGTTTAGCTATTGAGATACAAAAATACACTAAATGGATAAAATTAATGACACTAGATGCAATGAAAATTTAACAAGCTGCCTATAACATGTCAAATGTTTTATTTCAGGAAGTTGAAATGAGGAGAAAAATAAAGAGAGAAAGTTGACTTTCTCCCTATATACTGAACTTCGATTTAGAACTTACTTTATGGTACCTGATTTTAACACAATACTTAGCTATCAGAAGTTACTCAGAGTAATGCTTGTTCATGTACCTCCTTGTAATATCCTGCTATCTATCAAACATTTACATACGACTTTTGAGACTGATGTACTTTAAATTGTGTGCTGTTAAGTTTACAGAACTATTCAAGCTCTCTACTGGGAGAAATCTAAAATCCTACACCAGGTTATCAATCCTTTCCCTCCCCCACCGCATTTGTTCAAAGATGCGACAGACTAAAACTTGTTAGGAAGTTGAGGTGTGAACTTACATACCTGCTGGGGGTGTTTCATGATGGTCTGATGGCTGGCTAGGCTGGCTTCTCCCTACTTCATTCACGGCTATGACCCTGAACTGGTATCTCACATACGGAGCCAAAGATAACATGACTGTTGTTTCCTCTCCTTGGACTCTAGTCAATTCTTCCCACCTTCCAGGTTCCTCTCTGTTTCCTTCAAATTCTATAATATACTCTGGCAGTAGGAACATAGAAAAACACATTAGAATGGATTGAGAATGTTTAAGTTATACTAAGATTTATATACAATATTAAACATTTTAAAGGATGTTCTAAGGATAACCCACCCTTGGCGGTATTAATGGCTTTAATATTAACTCTGGAAACTACAGTTATCCCAAGTCTTCCCTACCGCTAATATTGCTGTTGTGATCATCTCCAGCCTCCCATGTCAGCCGAACACTTCTGTTCTGTCTTTCAGACAAGTGAAGGTTTTCTGGCGGATCCGGAACATCTGATTAATAATGAAAAATGACGGTGATGAGAAGGCAGATTACTGCCTTTGTCGATCCCACTTCCTCACTCAGGCACATTGCAAGCCCCCTTCCCCTCGGGGCCCCTGTCTCCACTCTGAACTGCCAAATCTCACCAATCTTTCTGGTTCTATTTCAAATGGAAGGAAGGGTGGGAGGGAGATGCAAGAGAGAGGAGATATGGGGATATATGTATATGTATAGCTGATTTGCTTTGTTATAAAGCAGAAACTAACACACCATTGTAAAGCAATTATACTCCAATAAAGATGTTAAAAAAAAAAAAACCCAAAAAACAAATGCAGCTTCCTTCACATCTGTACATTCCTGCCCTACTGTATTTACCTCACTCTGTGGTGATTCCCAGTTCTCAAGGGGCCATCTTTGACCATCGGCATCAGAATTTTTTTTTTAGGAGTAGTTATTAATGATGAAGATTTCTGGGACCTATTTCTCTGGCTTACTGAAAGAGCTGGGCCCAGGAGTCTGCATTTCTAAACAAATGTCCTGGTAGATATCATGAACAATGAATTTTGAGAAACATGAACTTGATCAAGGAGACCAGTATCTTCCAGCTCATATGCTTCTTTATATGCCTGGTTCATCTCCTGTATGCGACTAAACGGATCTTCCAGAGTAGGAACCATATTTTATTAATTTTTTCACCACCCACAATGCCTTGCACATAAATGTTTTGTGACTAAATAATTAAGTGAAAAATATATTATCACTTCAACCATGCATCTAATTATCATATTAGAGCAATAAATTTAGGCCCTATGACTACAGGAAAATAAGAGAACATGAACTCAGGCTTTCTTTTCTACATGGTTTGGATTTTTATTTTAATTTGTAACAGTGAGTTATCAGTATCTTATAGCAACTTTTATACTCTGTTGGCCTGGAGTTCAGAAGAATAGGAAGGGCGTTTATACTGGAAGAGGAAGATATGGCACTGAATGTTGTGACAGAGACTAGAAAATTGAGTAGGCGATGACAAATTTTAAGTGCTAAAGTACTTGGAAATTTCTGGTACTTTAAAAATAAAAGGAACAGTAAAAAAAAAAGTGATCCCTAATGATCCTAACTTCCAAACTTTGGTTTCAATTCTCCCATGTATTCAAGGACATTCATCTTTTCTCAGAGGAGACAATGAAAGTAGCATCTAATGGGGCCTTCTTATGGGCTCTTCTTTCTCCAAGTGGGAAGCAACATCCATTGCTCCTGCTGAGTATTTGACAATTGTTGGAAGTTTATACTGACAAAAAAATTGTTTTCAATTCAGAGGAGAATGTGTTTCTTTTAAAAATGTGGTCAGTGACTGCGTCCACACTGTAGAGCCTTAAATAAGAATTTATTTCCTTAACAGGCCTGAGGATCTCTGAGCTCGGAGAACTTAGGCTCCTCTTCAGCACTTACTAAGGCCACTCATTTCTGACATTTTCTGAACCAACCAGTGCAGCCTGTTGTGTCTGACATTAAAATCCGCTCTTTCCGAGAATCCCATGGAGCTACGATTGATGGACTGCAATTGAGACCTAAATGAATGATGCTCTTAAAGGATGTTTCTGGCAAGGCTTCTGAAAGTAACTTCTGTTTAAAATGGGTCAAGCATATACTTTAAAAGACTATTTTCCAGGAAAAAGAGTCTTTGAGAAATTATACGTGGATTTGTCATTTGTTACTGTCAGTTATGAGGCTATGCTTCTTAAAATCAGAGGCTGGCCTGAAAATTAGAATGTAAATGCCAAGAAGTGGTTAAGAAAATGCAGCCTATCTCATAGATTATTTTTTATTCTTTTCATTCTGAAAACATTTGGTAATTACCTCATAAGTAAATAGTACATGTAATCCTAGCCACTATTTATTTAAAATGATCAAAATTGAACAGTTCTAGAAGATGGCAGCCTCATTACAAGACAGATGTATTAAATTTCACAAGAAAATTTAGATGGCATGTACCAAGTGGTAGGGACCCCAGTCCCCTTGCCATTGCTCAAAATACTTGGGGGCAAAGGTCATGGATCCTGACATTTACACTTAAAACTGTCATGCCTGGGATAGACTCCAGTTTACCTTAGGTTCAACTATGTTGTCTGGAGAATTACTACTGGAATGATTACTAAGGATTGAACCTTTCTGCCCCTGAGGTAGCTGAAACGTATCACCTAAAGGTTTCATTCTTTTGAACCAAGTCCATACCACCTACCACCTGGGAGCTACATTTTTTTTTTTTTTTTTGAAAACCCAACATGGTGGCCATTTGCTTCGCTTGAAAGATGGTGGTCATTTATCTCACTTAAAATATAGTGGCCATTTGCTTCACTAGGAGAGAACCTGCCTATTTACTCATTTTTCACCAGCCTACCTCAAAAGAGACTGAATTCTTTCCTCTCAGCCTGTACCCATGGTAGGCAACCTACCTGTGAATCCCAGCCACCAAAGCGCTAAAGATACAGATACCTGTTAATAATCAGGATTAATCTAGACATATGGTAAAGGTGTTTAGGCCAAATCAAACCTCTTCTAAGAACTATCAGCAAACTCAAGGAAAACTAAATGGTGCCCACTGAAACAGAACTATGAGAGAAAACTGTAAAAATGTCTTTATCAGTCAGGGTCCCAGCACAGCAGAGAGTAAACAGTTCACACAAGTTAGGGTACTTCAAAGAGATTCTAATCAAGACTCTTTCAAAAGATGTGAGCGGGATATCCAGGGTGGGGGGTGAGGGGTGGGCAGGGCAGTTACTGGAATCCCATCAGAGAGAGCTGTGTGGACAAAGCCTCTGAGAGAATCAGTGACTTTGGCAGAGGGACACACACAACCAGCCTGCAGGGAGGGATTATCCAGAAAAAACACACTCTCCCCCAACCGCCTCTGCTGCCAGGGCTCCCCGGTGGCTGAACCGAATGAAAGCTTGAGGGTAGGTGGCTTGTTGGTGTCCACACAGGTCAGGTTTCCAGATTCAGAGAGCTGGTGGACGGTGAATCTGGAAGGGAAACTAGGAGAGCTATCCAACAGATGGTCTAAGAGCTAGCAACATGGGTAACTGCAGGGGTAATTGCATTGATTACACCAGTGAGGTGTGCACATTGTTTTCTAATCAGCATTATTATTTAAAAAAATCAGAGGCCTTTCTTTGCAGAAGAACCCTTGAAGTCCCTCCCTCCCCCCGTTCCTGGGACCCTGGGAGCTGAGCTCGGTCTAGGCCACTGGTTTAGGGCAGGGCCAGTGTTTAATCACCACTGGGCCCCTACCCTGACCCCTCCATGCTAGCCCGTCTCCATTCCTTAGCCACATTTCTCTGTGCACTAGGAAAGTGTAGCTCAAGGATCCTGGGAACTCAAGCATGCTTCAGTTTTCTTTCTGCTGATAGCATCACCTACCTCCCACCGCTTCTGGCAACATTACCCAAGTAGAGAAAAGAAGTTAAGCGTCAATTAACTTCTTTAGAACCAGAAGAGGCGAAAGCATTCGAAAGTAGGGTCACTCTTTAATTGAAAATTTCAAACTAACAATAAATGTGTACGGGCTTAAATAATCATTGGTTTAATTGCCTAAGAACAGTGGAATTTAATCGGTAATGGAAAAGAACTGAACAAAGATTTCTTTATTCGTTAGTGCACTTACCAAGGACAGTTACTTGAGTCATAGCAGCAGTGCTATCTAGAGCAGTGTGAGCTGAACACGAGTATACACCTTGGTCTTCTACGGTGACATTAGATATAGTCAAATTAGCTCCATCAATAATTATCCTACCAGGAAAAAAGTGAGTCTATGATGAGGATGAAACAAACAGAAACAATAGAAAAGTAATCCTTTCAAAACTAAATATTCCCCATAGAAAGCAATTTAAGGAAGAATTAAAAAAAAAAAACTTGTCCCATAATGTAAATTTTATTAGAGAATGCCATACTTGAAAACTGGAAGTATTATTCAAGCACACACAAATGTCTACAAGCCATGAAAGGGATCAGGTTGGTTGGTTGGTTGGTTTTTAAATTGCCAAATCCAACCATCTGTGATTCATGGGTCAGTGATGGAACCGTCTTGCCTGGTGTGTCTGAAGAGTGTACCATACCTCACAACAGCTAAGATAAATTTGAGTCATTCTTAAGGTATGTTTAGGGAACCACCTACATAGGATCAACTTGGGTGCTTCTTACAAAGGCAGATTCCTGAATCACACCCCAGTTCTGCAGAACCACAATATCTGAGATGAAGTCTGGCAATCTCTATTTTTGACAACTTTCTCTTTTCTCCATCCTTCCACCTCCCACACTGAATGCACTTTAAGATGGGATAAAAAGTGAACTCTGTGACTTATCTGAACAGTAGATGGCAGACTAGTGCTTCTTTTTGCAAATCATTTGGCTTTTTATTATTTGTTCTCTTTTTGCCAATTTGTAATTGAGTTTACTATATGAATTTTTAAAAAATGAATTACACCTTTACCCTATGCTTATGTATTATTAGCATAACTATTCAAGGATTTTTAAAAAAAATAAAGTTCCATTAAATCTGAGATATATTCACAGCAGTGAGCTATTTAATTGAAATAAACAATGTCTTCCTTGTGGGGAGGGAGGAAAAATCTTAAGTAATTTGGTTTCTTAACATAAAACTCATATAGGCTGCTGAAAAGTTCGAGTTATAGAAAACCAATTAAAACTGTAGTAAAGTCAAACATGGTTCTGCCCTTTGATTATAGACAAAGTCGGCCCCTCCACCAATCACTGAATGATTTGCTAATCAATACTACTTGGTATTGCTAGGCAAGAATCTCACTATAATTCTAATGATAAAGCTTTGACATAGTTTCTCAGTTCATGTTAGTTATGTGTCCATTTGGTACAAATATCAGAATATTACATACACTGACAAGTTTGCAAAGTTTACCTTCTTAGATGAAGAAATACAATTTAACCTCTTCAAGAGGGCTGTTTGTGTCCTGCACATCCACGAGGGCCCAGGGGAGCTGAAATCTAGCCTACAATCTTCTTGCCAAGATTTGTACCCCGGTGTGGGACTGCTTCACGCCAGAAAGAAAGGGCAACTTAAGGGCAACTTTTCTGTAACGCACTGTCTTTTAAAACTCACAAATGTCCCTCATTTTAATCAAGGTAGAATGACCCCCTGGTCCTTGAAATCTGGGAGGTATGATGTACCCAGGGAGGTTATTAAAAATTTCCTTTGTTGGGCTCAGTCCAGTTTCCAAATCAGAACTTTTGGGAATAGGACAAGGGCCACTGCATTTGAACATGATACCTAGGTAATTCTGGCTCACATCAAAATCTGACAACTATTTGTGTTAGCAAGGATACACTCTGCTGTGCTGAAGTAACAAACAGCTCCAAATTCTCAGTGCCTAAGACCACACTCTTTATTTCTGTCTTACACTATGTTTCTATCATAGGTCAACTGTATTCTGCTTGAAGAAATCCTTGTTAAGCACATTATACATTTTAAAAATGGTTTCTACTCTGCATAGAACCTGTTCCCTGGCTTCTTCTTCATCTCTGTTCCTCTCAGTCTTTCCCCGTTTTTACCTGCTTAACTACCTCCCTTTGCCTTCATTCTACAACCTCTCATCCCCTTCATCTGAAATATCCAGATCGCTAGTCCCCAAACCATGTTAACCTCCAGTGTTTTCTTGCTCCATTCCATCTTGTAACAAATTTCGCTCCAGGCAATATTAAAAATGTTGCTTTCTTTGGAGACCTGTGTTTGAGGCTCGGTTTCACCAACTATGACTTGTATAATCTTGCACAAAACTTGGAGCCTAATTCACCTTATTTAAGAAATGGGGATAACAGTATTTTCTTTCTTTTCAGGAGAAGTAAATGAGGGAAAACACATAAAGTGATTTGTGTATACAGCCTGGCTTACTATGTGCTCAAAGAGTGTTACTAATAATATTAATCAAATTGATTTAATTCATTGTTGGCTTGTAACTAATCACATTTCTTAATGCCCCCAACTCCCATTCCTCCTGCTTTTCTGCTTGAACAAATTACCTTAGTTCCTCTTTGCTTAGGAAGAGACCCTTCTCTATCCTTATAATCTCTGCCTAATCTAATGCCTTATAACCTCTGCATCCTTATCCCCCACCCTGAGTCCTACCCCATTCATCTGCTGCCACTTCTGAGGGGAAAAAGAAGCCCTTCCTTGATGCCAAGATAAAGCCCTCGCACTTGTGCTTTTGACAGCTTTTCCCTCTCACCTCCTACTCATGGACACGTGGACACGTCCCATATCCCTCTGCCATCCCTCCTCCTTCAGGACTGGGTCGTTCACTCTGTCTATGGTCATGAACAGTCCCCATTACATTTGTTGAGGACAGTCTAAATTTTAAAAGTGGTTTGATAGCATATCCACACTCCATTTCATTTTTCATAACAACATTGTACTGTCTAGAGCCACCTGCAGGTTAGAAATCCACAGACAATTCCTTGAGGTCATTTCAGCCTTCGTAATAGGTTTACTGTGAGCACCATAGAGGGAAAGCATGTATGGGAGGCACTAACATAACATGAGGCACCCAGCAGGTATAATGGTCCAGGGTAGCAGTTTCCAATACTTATCACACCCCTGTACCTAACAGGGGACAAAAGGGGAGAGAAGAAGGTATTTTACTTCTCATTTTCCTCTATGTGCCTTTGGGTCAGAAATCTAAGCACTTTCTAGGTAAAAGCTTCTGGTTCCCAGCCTAGTGATAAGGAGAAGGTGTCCCGGCAGAAGGTGAGAAATGGGAGCTTACTAATGGTTCTACAGAAGTTTAGCAGATACCTGTGATCTCAACTCCCTGCTACAATTCCATGTCTGCTCCTGGCTCTAGTCAAGACCAGCCTGCAACAGTCATTCCCAGCCCAGCCCACCCCAAATATCACTTCTGTCTTAAGGAAAACTAGAAGAATGTCTGCATTACTTAGGTGACTCAGAGAGCCAGAGGCTCAATTGGGTTCAGCCCCAGCGTCCTGCAGAAGCTATAAAACTGAGTCACACAAAGAGGCTGGTTGGAGAGTCTGGATTCAGGGCCTAAATATGCACGTCACATTACCAACCAGGCATGAGTCAGATTCCCTTCTTGGCTGTAATCCAGAGGTTATACGGAAGACCCCAAATAACTACACGGTTGACAAAACAGGGAGAATTTGGGGGGGATCTGAGCAGTTGACAAATCAACTCACACCTAACCAAAGGCTGAAGATCTCTGTTGCAACGTGTAGCCTGTTAGGTAGCAACAATTATTCTCCTTTTGTGTCACTGACAACTGGTTGCAGTACATATGCTGCCTTTCCACAAACATAAAATACAGAGGAGGGATGAGATGGAATAAATTAAGTACCCAGGGTGAAACCAATCAATGCCTTTATACAGAAGCGGCACACACACCCACAAATACCAAAAAAGACCAAGCAGGTAACAGAAATGAGACAAGACTACCAGAGAAATGAGGAGAATGAATCATCACAGCTAAACTGGACTGAGTATATTCTAAGTGCTTGGTGTTAACTCCTAATAACCCTATGATGAAGTGACCTTAAACCATTTTTTTGAACTAAACTATGTTATAGAATATAAAACTAAGGCACAGAAAAGTTAGGCAGCTGGTCTAAGGTCACAGACCCAATAAGTGACAAAGTTGGGATTCAATCCCAAGCCCCTGGGTTCCAGTGGCCGTCTTCTTAATGATGACACTGCCACCATCTTGCCTAAGGAATGCAAGTCCTGTCTAAAGATCTTCAGATTTAGTTTTTCAGAATGATGAAGAACAAGACGGCGGGTGAGATTTGGAACAAGGATGGTCAAGTTTTAACCCCTAACTTAGCAACAATGCAAAAGGAAGGGGAATGTCCTCTGCTTCCAAAAGACAGCACATGCATTCATTAAATATTGACTGTTTTCTCTTCCTTTGATACACTTAACAGTGTTTAAATATAGTGCCAGTCAGCGTCTAGTCACACTTACTCTACATTCCCTCTTCTACACTTTTACATATCCTTTACAAAGAAGCTGGAAGGCTCAAAAATATACTTGTCAATAATTATCAATGGGAAGGATCTGAGATATGATTTAGCTTCTACCCATGAGATAAATTCCTATGAGATTGGGAGGTAGAAGAGAAATGGGCAGCAGCTCCTCTGGGGCCTTGTGAGCTGACAGTGACTCCGGCAGATATAAGAGCTGGCAGTGCTGGACTCACCAGGAGAACCAGTGGGGTGAGGGGGGGCAGTGAAGACAGCAGCAATTTCCAGACATGTGAATTGCAGCTGCAATGCCACATCACCGAGAACCCAAAAGCTTAGTAAGCAGCACCCACAGACCTATCTCCTCCACTCTTTCCAACGGTTTTGTGAGCACCCAAGCCCATGCAATAAATATTCCTCAAATAACAGGAGCTGTTTCTGTTGCCTGCACTCACAGGACGGTACACGTTACATGAAAAATCGGTAGCAAAAATGAGGAGAGAAACGTGTGGAAGTGAAACAAGTACACTGTTTGACCTTTTAAATACTGCCTTAAAGACTGAAATGTCATAAGCAGTTTTTATATTTTAATTCAGTGTGTATACTTTTACAACTATTTTTCTTTCAAATGCAAGGTTTAATCCCAAGCAAATATTATGAGATACTATAATAGTTTACCATAAATAGGTGTTGTGTTTTGTTAAATTCTTTTTCTGCATCTATTGAGATTATCATATGGTATTTATCCTTTAATTTGTTAATATGGTGTATCACATTGATTGCTTTGTGTATATTGAAGAATCCTTGCATTCCTGGGATAAACCCCACCTGATCATGGTGTATGATCCTTTTAATGTGTTGTTGGATTCTGTTTGCTAGTATTTTGTTGAGGAGTTTTGCATCTATGTTCATCAGTGATACTGGCCTGTAATTTTCTTTAAAGACATACCAATTTCCAACAAACACATGAAAGGATGCTCAACATCACTAATCATTAGAGAAATGCAAATCAAAAACACAATGAGGTATCACCTCACATCGGTCAGAATGGCCATCATCAAAGAATCTACAAACAATAAATGCTGGAGAGGGTGTGGAGAAAAGGGAACCCTCTTGCACTGTTGGTGGGAATGTAAATGGATACAGCCACTATGGAGAACAGTATGGAGGTTCCTTAAAAAACTAAAAGCGGAACTACCATATGACCCAGCAATCCCACTACTGGGCATATACCCTGAGAAAACCATAATTCAAAAAGAGACATGTACCACAATGTTCACTGTGGCACTATATACAATAGCCAGGACACGGAAGCAACCTACGTGTCCATCGACAGATGAATGGATAAAGAAGATGTGGCACATATATACAATGGAATATTACTCAGCCATAAAAAGCAACGAAATTGAGTTATTTGAAGTGAGGTGGATGGACCTAGAGTCTGTCACACAGAGTGAAGTAGGTCAGAAAGAGAAAAGAAATACCGTATGCTAAGGCATATATATGGAGTCTAAAAAAATGGTACTGATGAACTTAGTGGTAGGGCAGGAGTAAAGATGAAGTCATAAAGAACGGACTTGAGGACACGGGGAGAAGGGGAAGCTGGGACGAAGTGAGAGAGTAGCAATGACATATATATAGTACCAAATGTAAAATAGATATCTAGTGGGAAGCTGCTGCATAGCACAGGGAGATCAACTCAAGGTTTTGTAATGACCTAGAGGGGGGGGATTGGGGGGTGGGAGGTAGGCTCAAGAGGGAGGGGATATGGGGATAAATGTATACATTTAGCTGATTCACTTTGTTGTACAGCAGAAACTAACACAACATTGTAAAGCAATTATACTCCAATAAAGATTAAAAAAAATAGTTTACATACCTGCCATCCTCTGTGCCATTAATTTCAAAGGCTTCTCCATCTTTACTCCAGGATAATTTTAAACTGTATTTCAAATGTGAGTCACATTTGCTCTCACAATGTAATTCAAGTGTGTGTGATCTGGGGACACGAGGATTCTTAGGAGAAACTCTAAGTTTTGTAGCATCTGTTTTTACAAAATAAAGATACTAGTTAGAGCTATAGAACACAGCTTACTTTGCTCTCAAGTGCCTGCAATTTAATCAACCAAATTGGTCAACACTGATAGTCAAATCCACATGCAATGTTTGTCACACTGTTATTTCCTAACATCATATGTCATTACTATTTTCATTCCTTCCAAGCCAGGGCACCTGGGTAGAAGTATTATATTAATAGCAATTTCCCATGAGTGTAAGCAAGCAAATGCCTCGGGATATTGAAAATAATATAAATTGTCTGGTGCTTCTGGACATGTGATCAAAATACCATAAAGAGGAAATCAATTAATTTTCTATTACCTTGTTTATTATTAACTCAAATCTGAGGTTAAATGGTGAAGCCCATGCATAGATGAACTAACAACATGAAGGTGTGGAACGCGAACATAAGCACCATGAACGTGGAGGCTTTGCTTGTTTTGTTTCATTCAAGTAACTCCAGAGCCCAGAAGGGAGCCTGCGTACAGTAGGTACTCAATACATATTTGTTGAATGAGTTACAGTGAGTCATATTTGGAAAGTAAATTAGTAATATCAATAATATGAATAAAATACCTAGGAATAAAAATAAAATACCTAGGAATAAACATACCTAAGGAGACAAAAGACTTGTATGCAGAAAACTATAAGGCACTGATGAAAGAAATTAAAGATGATACAAACAGATGGAGAGAAATACCACGTTCTTGGATTGGAAGAATCAACATTGTGAAAATGACTATACTACCCAAAGCAATCTACAGATTCAATGCAATCCCTATCAAACTACCAATGGCATTTTTCACAGAACTAGAACAAAAAATTTTACAATTTGTATGGAAACACAAACGACCCCGAATAGCCAAAGCAATCTTGAGAAAGAAAAATGGAGATGGAGGAATCAAGCTCTCCAACTTCAAACTATAGTACAAAGCTACAGTAATCAAGACCATATGGTACTGTCACAAAAAAAGAAATATAGATCAATGGAACAGGATAGAAAGCCCAGAGATAAACCTACGCACACACGGTCACCTTATCTTTGACAAAGGAGGCAAGAATATACAATGGAGAAAAGACAGCCTCTTCAATAAGTGGTGCTGGGAAAACTGGACAGCTACATGTAAAAGAATGAAACTAGAACACTTCCCAACACCGAACACAAAATAAACTCAAAATGTATTAAAGACCTAAATGTAAGGCCAGACACTATGAGACTCTTAGAGGAAAACATAGGCAGAACACTCCATGACATAAATCACAGCAAAATCCGTTATGACCCACCTCCGAGAGAAATGGAAATAAAAACAAAAATAAACAAATGGGACCTAATGAAATTTAAAAGCTTTTGCACAGCGAAGAAAACCATAAACAAGACAAAAAGAGAACCCTCAGAATGGGAGAAAATATTTGCCAATGAAGCAACACACAAAGGATTAATCTCCAAAATATACAAACAGCTCATGCAGCTCAATATCAAAAAAACAAACAACCCAATCCAAAAATGGGCAGAAGACCTAAATAGACAATTCTCCAAAGAAGATATACAGATTGTCAACAAACACATGAAAGGATGCTCAACATCACTAATCATTGGGGAAATGCAAATCAAAACTACAATGAGGTATCACCTCACACCACTCAGAATGGCCATCATCAAAATATCTACAAACAGTAAATGCTGGAGAGGGTGTGGAGAAAAGGGAACCCTCTTGCACTGTTGGTGGGAATCTAAATTGATACAGCCACTATGTAGGACAGTATGGAGGTTACTCAAAAAGCTAAAAATAGAACTACCATACGACCCAGCAATCTCACTACTAGGCATATACACCACAGAAACCATAATTCAATAAGATTCATGTACCACAATCTTCATTGCAGCTCTATTTACAATAGTCAAGACATGGAAGCAACCTATGTGTCCATCTACAGATGAATGGATAAAGAAGATGTGGCACATATATACAATGGAATATTACTCAGCCATAAAAAGAAACGAAATTGAGTTATTTGTAGTGGGGTGGACGGACCTAGGGATGGTCATACAGAGTGAAGTAAGTCAGAAAGAGAAAGACAAATACTGTATGCTAACCCATATATACAGAATTGAAAGAAAAAAAATGGATCTCATGAACGTAGGGGCAGGACAGGAATAAAGATGCAGACGTAGAGAAGGGACCTGAGGACACGGGGAGGGGGAAGGGTAATCTGGGACAAAGTGAGAGAGTAGCACTGCCATATATACACTACCAAATGTAAGATGGATAGCTAGTGGGAAGCAGGTGCGAAGCACAGGGAGATCAGCTTGGTGCTTTGTGACCACCTAGAGGGATGGGAGGGAGATGCAAGAGGGAAGGGATATGGGGATATATGTATACATGTAGCTGATTCACTTTGTTATACAGCAGAAACTAACACAACATTGTAAAGCAATTATACTCCAATAAAGATGTTAGAAAACAAAACAAAACAATATAAAGCTCAAACGTTGGTACCGTGGCTGTCTTGGAAAATGTCTGTTTCTTTATAATTGTTTCAAAACATATAATCCTTACTCTTAAGGACCATATTAAAGGCAGATATGCTTTACCCCAATGTGGCACTTGGTAATCCTCTCAGAAGCTAAATCTCATGAGCTGACCTCCAACTCCACAATCATGTTCTAATATTTGCTATCTATATGTTAGTCAAGAAACTGATTAAAAATTGAGGTGTTAGTAAAATTGAGTTTTTGATATTCCAAGCATGAAATCTGAAGAGGTTATCAAATTGAATTAATTTCAAGTGAATTACTAAACATCCTAGTTCTAAATTTAAAGGAATCCATTGAATACTAATTGATACCATTTAATAAGCACTTATTTCATTTAACTAGACTCTGTGAAGAAGTTTACATTCATTGTGACATTTTACAACAATTCTATGAATATTAATATCTCTACCTTACCGAGAAGATAACTTAAGGCTAAAATGAAATTAAGTAAGGATACTAGTATTTTCTGACTAGTAAGGGACTGAGCTGTGATTTGAACTCAAGGCTGGAAGACGCCAAAGCTCATGCTGCATAGCCTCTTATTCAATTCCATTCCTGACATTCCATTTTCATATGTGAAAAGTATGCCCTTAATTCTCATGGATACGGTTCCTATATAACCCTTACATATACAATGGACATGAGAACAGACCAAAAGTTTATGAACGTGGCCTTCTCTCTGGCCACTAGCAGTTTTGAGGTCCACTTTGGGCCAAGCACTGTGTTGGGCAATAGGAATGTGAAGGTTCATTTGGATTCCAGACTTCACTCTCCTTATCTTTCACCTGGCGGAGTTGCTTATCTTTGATCTAGGTTGGTTTTACAAAGTATAAAAAGAATCATCTTCATTGATGTTATAAGAGCATTTAAAAAATTGCACATACCACTTGAAAATGCAGAGAGACATCCACTATAAGTAGGCATCAGTGAATATTAGTGTGCCTTAAAAATATAGTCCATGGGGCTGGCATGTTGGGTAACTTAGGGTATAGAAAAAAATACGATGGAAGAAGGAAAGAAGGGTGTGCATGTGTGTGCAGAGAGAGAGACAAATGTTCAGGTAGCAGTGAAAACAGATGATTAAACAAATATGTACCTGTTATCTAAGCAGAGGTAGTAGCAGGCCATGACAGTGACCTGTCACAGGAAATACAAACCCTCCCTCCATTTACTATAGAATCTTTCTATTCTTTGTGTTTCCCTGAAAAGGGTTCTCTGAGCAATTTTAAAATCAAAATACTGCTGATGCCTGTGGATCTGGGTTCCAGTAAGCCTGAATCTAGGTGCTGAGATGCCCCTCTTTGGGACACTGACATATCTTGGCACATACTTAACTATGGGGAGCAATTACAAATGAAACAGGCTGCTTGAACAAGAGAAAAAATACAGAGCTGTTTATGACTCAAAAAGAGGACAAAACTCTGCTCACTTTGTCATGCCGGAGTCTTTACGAAACTGATCCTTTATGAGTTTATTTGTGAAATTTTTAGTTCAAAGAGTTGAATACTGGTGACATTACATTGAGCTGGTTACTGAAATAAAATAGAGTTACAGGAATACACCAAAATAGAGGACTTTTAAATATTGCTGGTCATCCATCACCAGGAACACCTAGTTCCCTCTTACAATTGTATAAAGCCATGGACACATCATCGACAATCCGATAATTCTTGTGAAGGTCGTTTAGATGAAACCCAATCTAGGAGTTTTGAAACAGTCTAAAGAAATTTAACAGATGCCTGAACTTAAATCATATTGTTTCACTTGGGAAAATGAAAAACTGAAGCCATGTGACAATTCATGCAAAGTAAAAACAAAATAAAATTACTTCTAATATCCAAATTGGCCGTGACTGCTGTTTTTCCTTTAGCGTTTTCTACCCAACAAGAGTAGGACCCAGCATCTTCTTCTGTGGTCTCACTGATCTGTAACGTGCCATTCTCATGGAAATGATACCGTCTGCCTTCAAGGGGTTTTGCTTCTTCCACCTTCTGCCTATAGAAAGTATAAATCAATGTGGGTTTGATAGAATCCTATACTCTTTGGCAAACTGGCGGCTGATGTCATTCAGTCTTATCCCTTCTTCAGGAGCTTAGCAGACCTTATGAAATGTTCCATTAGAGTTCACAATTTTTCCACAAGAGGCGATAGGGTATACATCTCACCTGCCCAAATAGACTGTGACTGGAGGAAATCTGTGTCTGAGCTCTACGCTTCTGCTGTATTTATAACAGCGCTCAGTACCACTTTACATCTGTCCTCAGAGTTTAATAAATACTTTCTGCCTTATTGATGGTGAACCCTCCAGTTAGTCATTGCTTCAGGGTACTAAATGGGAAAGCTGGTAATTGAACGAGATAATGAACATTCTGAACCTCCTGCTGTCCTAGAGGAACGTTGGTCACTCAGAAATACTATAGGCCAGGAAGTCTTTCCTGTCCTGTGGACATGGATAACACTGACCCTCATCACCCAGAGTCATTTTCTCCTACATTCATCCATTTTCCAAGCATTTGCTGCCCAGCTTGATTCTCCCTATGCGTTTCACAGTAAGAGGCTTCCGGAGAGAAAAGATGCAAAGGACAAAGTCTGGCTGCTGTCCACACGAGATTTTCCAGGGCGGGCACTAGGGTAAGGCAAGTGAGGCGCTTGCTTCCGAGACAAAATTTAAGGGTTGCCAAAACAAAAATCTCAGTATAATCAAGATAAATATTTTAATGAGGTATTTCTAAAAGTCAAAAATAATACAAAAGAATCCACAATGAACAAAATATCCAAATTTTAAATAAAGCTAGAATCTGACCCTATACTTGGATGACCTTGCCTTGCTCTCCTCATTCTAATCTCAGCCCTGCAGAGCCCTGGGGAAAATTATGTAAGACTAGTTTAACCAAGTTTTTCTAGTGAAGGAACAAATATGGTAGATTCATACAATGGTGTGTTTGAAGTTACTATACCAACTAATATATCGAAATTACATTCAAAACACATGTTGACAAAGTTTTAAACATAGGCACTTGGAATGAAATGCAGACTTAACAATTATTTAGATAACACCCAAAACGACAACAGTAATGTATGACCTTAGATATATCCGTAATGGAGACCTAAACTACCTATAAAATTGTCTTAGCAATCACTTCAATTTTTTGCTTTCCTTTGTGAGCAAAAATGGCTCACCATATTTCCCCATGTGAGAGAATACTACAAATCTAGTCAACAGTGCCAGGAAAGGTAGGTAAGTAAGTTTGCTACCTTAGTTCTCAGAGGCGCTCGCTACATGTAATAACTTGACACAGTGCAGCCTGTCAAGTGATGGATGAAGAAACAAGGCACAATCTACAACTGACATTCTCTTAAGAAAACCGTGTAACAGCTTACCAGGACACAATTGCCTCGGGTGAAGCAAAGAACTCACAGTGTAAGAAAGCACTGTACCCCACCACCGTGGCATAATTTTCTTCATCTGCAGTTTGTATCAATGGACGGACATCTGTTGGAAAACAATGTAAATGCAGTTTTAAATGTTCATATAATACAAGCAAATGTTTTTCTATACCCCAGCCATATTAATAAGGGAAAATAGTTGAATATCACAGTTCGTATTCCTGAATTGGAAAGTATCCCAATGCAATACATTTTTGGAAGTATAACTTTTAGTACGAGGTCTCATGCTCAAATGTAAGGTGAAAGGTACTTTGATTTTTCCCAACGTTTTATGTGCCAAGAATTCAATCTACTTGTGAGTATGACCGTGAACATTTTCCTGTAGAAAAGAGCAGACAAACAGTCTGCTCCCAAGTATGCTTACCTAAAACATCGATGTTGGCATTGGCAAGGATAGTGCCATGGACGTTCGAGGCTTCACACTGGTACACAGCAGTGTGATTCGGTTGCACATTGGTAAAACTGATTTCCCTGGGGGAGATGACGTCACCAGAAAATGGATTTCCTACAAGAGATGAAAGACTGTCAGTGTGATAAAAAATAGAACCTAAAATATTTATACACTATTCATTAAACGTGTCACACAGTATTTATATTTTAAGACCAGTTTAGGGTGAACAAGAGTTCACTGAAGCCAATTCTTTAGAATTTCTTAACATCAACCATGATTTTTTCTTTCCAGGCCCTTCTGCAATTTCAATCGTCCTTCAAATAAGTATTTTTTGCCAAAATATGTGTTGATCTCTAGCTGTCTGCCTCTCCATACCCCCATCCACAACAAAGATTCCACATTTTCTGTTTAGCACTCAAGTCCCACTATGAACTGAATCTCACTTACTCTTGTCATTGAAGTCCTGATACTGCCCAGCGTAAACCACATGATCAACACAGCTGGATCCCCCCAGTCCACCAATATTGACTGCTATCTTCCCCCTTGACATGTTTTTCCTGTTTCACTTCTCTGCCCGTCTGCGATTTTCCCATCTACACCATTCATTTCAATTGCCCTGCTTTGCTATTTAACCACTTCAGATAAATAGCTCATATATTTCATTTTCCCAGGAGGACTAAACTCTTCTTGAGAGCACAGACCAGGTTTTCTACCTTTTCGGCAATAAATCTTACCCCACTGCTTATCCATGTGTAATTCTGGAAATATCTTTTGCAAGTGAGAAAATCTAATATTTATGGTACTTTATATTTTTTTTAATTTATTTATCTTGGCTGAGTTGGGTCGTCGTTGCTGCACTCGGGCATTCTCTAGTTGCGGCATGCAGGAGCTACTCTTTGTTGCGCTGCACAGGCTTCTCATTGTGGTGGTTTCTCCTGTTGCAGAGCACGGGCTCTAGGCGCACGGGGTTCAGTATTTGTGGCACAAGGGCTCAGTAGTTGTGGTTCACAGGCTCTAGAGCACAGGCTCAGTAGTTGTGGCGCACAGGCTTAGTTGCTTCATTGCCTGTGGGATCTTTCTGGACCACGGCTCGAACCCTGTCCCCTGAATTGGCAGGCGGGTTCTTAACCACTGCACCACTAGGGAAGTCCCTATGGTGCTTTAATTAAGGGCCAGTGAACTCTGTTGGATACAGCACATGTGTTATCTCATTAACTCTGCTCAGAACCTGCAAGATCAGCGCCAGTATGGCCAGTGAGCAGGTCGGGGGGACTGTATTTCAGTCAATACCACATCCCACAGCATTTAAAAAAAAAATTTTATTTATTTATTTATTTGTTGTGGTGTGAGGGCTTCTCAGTGTGGTGGCTTCTCTTTGTTGTGCAGCATGGGCTCTAGGTGCACGGGTTTCAGTAGTTGTGGCACACGTGCTCAGTAGTTGTGGCACACGGGCTTAGTTGCCCCGCAGCATGTGCGGATCTTCCCAGAGCAGGGCTCGAACCCATGTCCCCTGCATTGGCAGGCGGATTCTTATCCACTGCGCCACCAGGGAAGCCCCATTCCCACAGCATTTGGCCATGTGTCAAAGCACGTGGCCTGCTCTGAAACTACAAACAAGAAGTGGGAAGAGAAACATATTAGCTAGGAATGTTGAATAAGGGGCACAAATGTTAAAATTTTTCATTTATGGGCTTCCCTGGTGGTGCAGTCGTTAAGAATCCACCTGCCAATGCAGGGGACGGGAGTTTGATCCCTGGCCCAGGAAGATCCCACATGCCACAGACCAAGTAAGCCCGTGCGCCACAACTACTGAAGCCCACGCGCCTAGAGCCCATGCTATGCAACAAGAGAAGCCACCGCAATGAGAAGCCCACGCACTGCAATGAAGAGTAGCCCCTGCGTGCTGCAACTAGAGAAAGCCCGCGGGCAACAATGAAGACCCAATGCAACCAAAAAAAAAAAAAAAAAGAAAAAGTGACGATGCTAAGTTTTAGGTCATAGAAAACATTGACTATTACATAATAAAATAGAAGATTTTTTTAACATCTTTATCGGAGTGTAATTGCTTTACGATGGTGTGTTAGCTACTGCTGTATAACAAAGCGAATCAGCTATATGTATACATATATCACCATATCCCCTCCCCTCTTGCATCTCCCTCCCTCCCACCTTCCCTATCCCACCCCTCTAGGTGGTCACAAAGCACCGAGCTGATCTCCCTGTGCTATGCAGCTGCTTCCCACTAGCTAGCTATTTTACATTAGGTAGTGTATATATGTCCATGCCACTTTCTCACTTCGTCCCAGCTTACCCTTCCCCCTCACCGTGTCCTCAAGTCTGTTCTCTATTTTATTCATGTCCTGCCCCTAGGTTCTTCAGGACCTTTTTTTTTTTTTTTTTTTAATTCTTATACATCATTTTTCCCTCTGGGAGTGAGAAATAAATACATCTTTACACTTAACTGTGAGCTCCATGGGGGCAAGACCTTGTCTATGTCTTGTGCACTATGTTCCTAGTGCCTAAAGAGCAGTTATCACAGAGGAGGCAGTCAGTAAATATCTCTTGGAATGACTGAAACATTTTTGTTGGGTGGCATTTTACCCATGGCCGAAAAATAGCCCCTGAAAGATGGCCACAGTCTAATCTCTACAACGTGTGAACATTTTACCTTATGGGGCAGAAGGGACTTTGCAGATGTGATTAAGGTCAAGGACCTTGAGATTGGATGATTATCCTGGATTATCCAAGGGGGCCCAAAGGAATTATAAGGCTCCTTATAACCAGAGAACGTTTCCTGGCTATGGCCAGCCAAAGAGAGATGTGACTACGCAAGGATGGTCGGAGAAACGCAACCTTGCTGTTTTGAAGTTGGAGGAAGGGAGCCGTGAACCAAGGAATGTGGGCAGCCTCTAGGAGCTGGAGAAAACAAGGCACGGGTTTCTCTCCTAGAGCCTCCAGAAAGAAGCACAGCACCGCTGACACCTTGATCTAAGCCCAGGGAGACCTGCATTGGCCTTCCAACCTACAGAACTGTAAAATAATAAATGTGCACTGTCTTAAGCCACTGAATTTGTGGTAACTTGTTATGGCAACAATAGAAATTTGATACAATACCGTAGGACAATGTATCTCTTAAGAAGCATCAAGATGAGTAGCTCTTACAAGTTTAACGTTAAAAAGAATTGTGTCTTTGATCTCATCCTGTACTCTCACACCCTACTTCGAATTTAACAAATTTCAGAGTAAACCCCATCATGCTGTTCAGTTCTTATACCATTTGCCCCATGGTAAACTGAGTCTGCATAGCATTACAAAAAGAAGAAATGAGACTATGGCCTCCTGTTTGGGTGACAAGTAATTAAACATTGCTCCAGGATGCCTTCTGGGATAGGTATGGAAACTGCAGAGTATTGTGGCATACAGACTTCCAGGAGTTTCCAGAATTCTAGAAAAATTCTAAAATTCTTTATCACACAAAAACCACTAGTCCTGACCTAAGTTGTCTTTGGTCAGCTCAAAGGGCAAACATGCAATATAGGGAGAGAAACTTCAGCTCCGGAATTAATCATTTCATTTCCATTTATGGCTCTAAATTCACTTGGGTTGTGTCCTCAATCAAGTAAGTAATGTAATCTCTGAGCCTCATTTGCCACATCTACAACCTGAAGAATAAAATTATCTCCTTTGCAGGGCCCACTAGGAGGCTCAGAAATATTGGATGCAAAGTATTTGAAAAAGGGTAGGCTTGTAATCAATAATAGTAATCATTTTGATTTAATTTTCAAATATTCTATATAAAGGATATGTAATTGCTAAAAATATAAGCTTAAAGAGATTTCAAACCCTTTAGTGATCCACTGGCATCAAACATCCCAATTATAAATGGTTATGACCTGTTGGCAGGGAAGCAAGGAGAGCTGTGGAAAGAACACGGAACATGGGTCCCAAAAATGTGGCTTTGGTTCTAGGTCTACCATTATCAGCTGTGCTATCTCGCATTAGTTTGTCTTCAGCCTTGATGTGCTCACCCATCAACAAACGTGTTGGCTCTATTTTGTATATAAATCCATAACCTACCTGTTACTACTACCAATCTAGCCCAAGGGCCCAGTATCTTTTAGGCAGCTCCTAATTGGAGTCATACAATTGCTTCTCCATTCAGAGGCCAGAAAAATTCTTTGTTAATAAATTAGATCCTGTCACTCTTCTGCTCTGAATCGTCCAAGAGCTGCCCACCTTACTCACAATAATATCCCAAGCGCCCTTCTGGACTTTCCCCTTTACATATGATGTGGTCCCTGCACCTCCGGACTAATCTCTCCCAGCACTGCCCCCTCCTCACTCACTCGGCTTCAGCCATACTGCAGTCCCTGCTTTTCCTCAACACTCCAAACATACCTCAGGTCTTTACACTCACTGACCTCTCCACCCTGAAAGCTCTTTCACAGGTAGTTGCATAGCTGCATCACTCTCCTCTTTCAGATCTCTACTCAAAGGTAAATAACCACAAGGATCTTACTAGTATTATCCTAAAATCGGAGAGCAGCTCTAGGTCCTGGACTCTCTTACACCCACCCCTTCCCCAGCTACTTTTCACTTTACCACATTGATGTGTTTATTCTTCTATTGCTTATCTCTCCCTACTAGGATGTCCGACTCATGAGAGCAGGGACTGTCTGTTTTATTCACTGCTATCTCCCAAGCAACAAGGCCAGTGCCTGGCACAAAGAAGGCATTCAATAAATATTATTGAATGAAATAATCAATCTGTTAAATATGAATAATCGTACTCCCTTTAAAAGGCTCATGTGGGGACAAAGCAGTACGTGAAAGTTCTTCGTAAACAGCCAAGTGCTATTCAAATATAAAATTTTATGATTTTATGTTCCAGAAAATCTGCATTTTTTGTTTTAGCACCCTTAACATTCTTTATAAACAAAAGTTGTTTTCATTTCTGATTTACCTGAAGTCTTATTTTTCATTTCTTATTCTGTTCTCTAAAGAGATGAGGAAAAATGTCTCAAATCGAGGAAACTAATAATGAGGGCTGAAGTGTCATCAACAGATGAATGAATAAAGAAAATGTGAGATAACTGCTGTATTTAAAATGGACAACCAAAAAGGACCCACTGTAGAGCACAGGGAACTCTGCTCAACGTTATGCGGCAGCCTGGATGGGAGGGGAGTCTGGGGGAGAATGGATACCTGTATATGTATGGCTGAGGCCCTTTGCTGTGCACTTGAAACTGTCACAACATTGTTCATCGGTTATACTCCAATATACAATGAAAAGTTAAAAAATAAATAAATAAAAACAAGACAGATTCACAAAAGCAAAAAAAAAGTAGAAAATGTGAGATACATATCTATCTATCTATCTATCTATATCACACACATATGCACACAACGGAGTATTATTCAGCCATAAAAATGAAAAAATCCTGTCATTTGTAACAGCCTAGATCAACCTTGAGAGCATTATTGTAAGTGACATAAGTCAGACAGAAAAAGACAAATACTGTATGATCTCACTTATATGTGAAATATAGAAAACAAAACAAAACAAGCTCATAGATACAGAGAACAGTTAGTGGTTGCCAGAGGATGGCCCAAATGGATGAAGCGGGTAAAAAGGTATAAACTTCCAGTTATAAAACGAACGTCATGGAGGTATAATGTACAGCCTGGCAGTAATAGTTATTAAGACTGTATTGCATATTTGAAAGTTGCTAAGACAGTAGATCTTAAAAGTTCTCGTCACAAGCAGAAAAATTCAGTAACTCTGTAAGGTGACAGACATTAACTAGACTTACCGAGGTGATCATTTTTGCAATATACACAAATGACAAACAATTATGTTGTACACCTGAATCTAATATAATGCATGTTCGTTATGTATCAATCAAAAAAAGAAAAGAAAAAAATTTTCAGAACTGTTCATTGTTTTGCCAAAGTATTTGTATTTTAAATAAGTAGGCACATTCTTTCTTCTGAAAGCTATAACAAGACAGAACTGAAAGTGATTTTGTGTTGTTATCTGCTGAGAAAGTAGATATGGTCATACTGTTATTTGACAATTTCTAGATTAATAGTCATAAGCTTGTGTGAGTAATAGATATTTTAAAATAACTATCATTTTAATTTTCAATCTCATCATCGAATATGTTCAGTTAGTATTTGCTTATCATTGACACTGTACCTATTGTCATACGAAGAAAAATGAAACAGATGCGTTTCTCAAAAATAACAATGAGCACTAAGGCTTCCTGAGTATTTGCTACGTGAAAACAATAGTAAACAATACTTTGGAAGTGCTTTTTGCATGGCAGTCACTGTGCTAAACATTCTCTGTGTGTGTCATTTAATCTACATAAAAATCCCCAATGGTTGGTGCTATTTTCATCCCCATTTTACTGATGAGGAAACAGGTTTTAAGAGGGTCAGTAATACACCAAATCACACAGCTAGTAAATGGTACAGCCTGAATGCAAACAAAGACCCTCTGGATCCAGAGTTTATAAACTTTCACAACGTTCTACAGATAAGTAATATCCTACTTGGTAGACTCCATCGGTCTCTTTCAATTACAACCAACTACCATTAGTTCCATTTTGCAGTTGAAAACCTAAGCTTCAGGAGATTCCCAGCTGTATGATCTTGAGCTGTTTAGTCAATCTCCCCAAGCTTAGGTGCACAGCCTAGTTGGGACTCCAGGTCTATATGTCACCAGGATGCCTGCCCTGATACGAGTGGGTCTAGGGCAAAGGAACTAATAGAATCAACACACATATGTCTCCATATTATAAATGCTCTAAATCAAGCTGATCAATTGACCAATAAGATCTGTTCTATTATCCTACTTTAACAAAGACATTCAAAATGACCAGGGACGGGACTTCCCTGGCGGTCAAGTGGTTAAGACTTCACCCTCCAGATCAGGGGATGCAGGTACATCTCTGGTCGGGAAGCTAAGATCCCACGTGCCTCGCGGCCAAAAAACCAAAACAGAAAACAGAAGCAATACTGGAACAAATTCAATGAAGACTTTAAAAATGGTCCACATCAAAAAAATCTTAATGAAAAAGGACCAGAGCTCTGGGTTCAAATTGAGGATTTGGGACTTCTTGGAGCTCTATGCTGCAACACAGTGGAGTAGGGAGATTAGGCATTCAGTTCTGGTCCATCCCTTCTTTTCCACGCCCAGCCCATCTGGGAAGGGCTCAGAGCTGACTGCGCAGGGGATTTTTCTGGTCTTGGGTTACTGAAGCTTGGTCGAGAACCTGCAGTGAGCCAGGTTCAGGCTTTGCATGTCACTTTGGCCCTGCGGACTTCTCAAATCACGGAGCTAGGCATGCCATAGCAGGTCCTTGTAAAGAGCAGAACCCAGTGAGGAGTCCCTGTTGCCTGGATCCAAGGGAAGTCCTAAATTCCAGTCTGTGCTCTCAACCACTAGGTCCCTGTTGCTGTTTCTTCTCAGGGAGAGGAACCTTCCTCCTTGGATGCATCCTCTATACCACTCAGTTGTCTTATTTTTTAAACCTTATTTTTATATAATTAACATAATAGCCCAACAAATATTATTTACGGCTTTTCCATAAATCTCAGCATAAATCAAATTGCTTTGAAAGATGCAATTTTGGATTCCCTGGTTAGATCTGTCTTGTCAGTCCAGCCACTTACCAACTCCACTTTAGCCATAACGAGGGTGTCTAAACACTGTGTCCCAGCAAACCACTGCCTTCAGCAGTGCCTCACAGTTGGCGTTTTCACTTACTCTCAATTGGGAAACCATTGACTCTCCACTTGATTGCGGGCTCAGGTTCTCCTTCAGACTCACACAACAGGATACCACTGCTCCCAGTGCTGTACACGCCACTCTGAGGTTTCTTTGTCCAGCGAGGGGGCTCTGGAGATAAACTGAAGAGCTCATCAACATTTTCTATATCACAGAAGGTCCAAAAATGTTAAGGGCTGTATTTCTAGTATGCACCAGCAGATGGCAGACACAACAAGGTGTTTCACACTAGCTGTTTTTCATAAATGTTCTCTAAGGCAAGATGGGCATTGTTTTTGCCTGGAATAAGGTTTGTGTGTGGTTATGTGCTTTTATGAGTGTGTGTGTTGCAATCTGGAATCTTAGCATGTGTAATAAAATCAACACACTAAAAGTAGTTACCTACAGTCACTGTATTTAGCTACAACGAGTATCTATCGCATTACAGAAAATGAAGGAGGGGTAAACATGTGAAGTTTATTGAGTGCAAGGCATCTAAAATGGCTGATATTCAAAAATATATTTTGAAAATTTTTTAATGAAATTAAAATGTTCAGCCGTTATTTAAAATATTTCTTAATTAATGACTCTATAGCATTTATCTTTCCATATGTAATTATCTATCTTAAGAATTTGGGAGACATTACTTCCTAGAATTTTTTTTTTTTTTTTGCAAGGGGGTGGGAGAAGGAATCCTAAAACCAATATTTACCTTTTTGCCTTCAAAACAATGGAGGAAAAGATAGATTTAAATCATACACTTGTATCTTTCTATGCCCTAACGCTCCAATCTTATAATTCTAAGTGGTGTGTCTCAGTATAGAAGGAGACATTCTTTAGTGCAAACATTACTGTCATGTTTTGTCACCTTAAGTATATTACTATGTCAGGAGTGAAGAAAAGATTCATATTAGAGCGTGGATGGTTTGGATAATTTGATTTCAGAGAAAACTGCACAATACCGGTAGGTAGTAATTCCCATCAAGTGTTGCTTATTTTCCCTAAGACATTTCTGGATTTCCATTTTTAGTCAAAAAGGAAAGTCTTTAAGATACATATATGTATAAAATGAAAAATGTCATTTAAACAATTTTTTAAGGAAAAGAGAGATTATGTGGGGGGAAAAAAGGTCTATAAATTCACCAGGGAAAACAAAAATATACAAATATCCTAGCAAGTTTAAGTCCAAACAAGAGACATGGCTTTGTAATTATTCAACAGGGTGTGGACTTGTTAAATTCCAAGTTATATATGTGTCTTCATAATCTACAATTTGTAAATATTTAGTCATTAAGTTTAAAATGCAGTAGTCCAAATTATAAACTGCACATGACCCTCCGAGGTGAAGGGTTTTAGCTTTTGTGTGTTTGTCTGCATTTTTTATGTGAGTGTTACTTTCTTTTGGTCTTTTCATATAACCACAGTGAAATTAAACATTTGAGTTAGAGAAAAAACATGAAATTTTTCCTATTCACAGTAGAAAACTAAGACTATTGCTTTCAGAACAGGTAAAAATACAGGAGATCATGGGGATGTAATATATAGCATGGTGACTATAACGGATAAATAATACTGTACTGTTTATGTGAAAGTTGCTAAGAGATTAGATCTTAAAAGTTCTCATCACAAGAAAAAAATTGTAACTATGTGGTAATGGATGAAAATGACACTTATTGTGCTGATCATTTTGCAATACATACAAATATCAAATCATTATGTTGTATACCTGAAACAAATGATGTAATATGTCAATTATATTTCAATAAAAATATTTCAATAAAAATAATAAAGGATACCATGTAATTATGACCTTTCCCTAAATCTTTATGAATAATAAAATCAAGATTTCCATTTCTATTCTCATCCTACAAATTTCATTAATCCTTCGGTACGCGGGCCTCTCACTGTTGTGGCCTCTCCCGTTGCGGAGCACAGGCTCCGGACGCGCAGGCTCAGCGGCCACGGCTCACGGGCCCAGCCGCTCCGCGGCATGTGGGATCTTCCCGGACAGGGGCACAAACCCGCGTCCCCTGCATCGGCAGGCGGACTCTCAACCACTGCGCCACCAGGGAAGCCCTTAAATGACCATCTTATCCAACCATTTCACCTTACAGATGGAGTACTGAGCTTTGGAGAAGTCATCTAACTTGCCCAGGGTCACCAGGAAAAGAAGCCCCACTTTCTGTTCTTGCCTTTCCATGGACCTGCAGACCTACTGGATGATCAGCACCGAGACTCCGAAGTAAACGTGGTGTTATTTCTAACTCATTACTATTTCACTAATTTGGATCACAGGTAGGAACCAAGGCTAAATAGCTTTACCAACTTTCACTCTGTGCTTCGAAATCCACGCTTCCGCAACAGCTATCAACTGACTCAAGAGGTTTTGCGTATCCACTAGAAATCATCGTTAAACTGTACCTGAACCCCTTCTCATAAGCTTTGTTTGGAAATTTGTTTTTATGCTTTTCATCCCTGTTTCTTCTGAAGAATTAATCTGTTCCTGAGCAAAGGTAGAATTGGCCATGCAATGCGAAAGGGACTTCAAGCCTGTCTTCTTCAGAGCATCTTCTTCTTGGGCCTGTCACGCCACTGCTCTCAATTCCAGGCCAGACTGAGAATCTCACAATTGGGATCTGTAGTGAGAGCACCTAGACTAGATCACCAGATGCGTGATCTCTGAAGAACCAGGGCAGAATTGTTCTCTTTCTGATGACTCCTCTGCTTTATATAGGGGAACAAAATCTGCCACCCCAAAATATTTCTTTGGCATCCAGATTACTTTGAGCTGAAAATAATCAAGGCCCAAAAGACTCAGGAAGAAACTCTGACCTCCCCGCTAACCGCCTAAGATAGTTTAGATAGAAGGCCTGTTTCTGGAAGAGAGCTACTACAGAAATATCTGCGAAGAACATGGGCCAGTTGTGGTAGGGGGAGCTCTGCAGGGCCTAGAGATTAGAGTCCACTCTGTGGCCCAGCAAACATCTGAGTACCAAACGCTTGCTCTACCATCTCCAGTCTTCCTTGGAGATGCTGTCCTGTCCCCCTCTGAAGTCCCAAACATCCTCTTTTGTCTTTAGCTGAAGACGGTATTTAAGATGAGGCTTGGGCCATTTGGGTGAGTTACTCAGTTTTTCTGGCTCTCTCCCATGTATACATATTATTACACTTTTGTTTTATTTTCTCCTGTTAATCTGTCTCACGTCAATTTAATTCTTAGATGAGCCACAACAAAATAGAAGGAAAGAGGAAAATTTCTTTCTCCCCGACACTGGCACAATGAGAACAGATGCTCGTGGGGTAATTTTCAGTTGAACTGAAATGACTGATCCCCAAAGACTCCAGTGAAAAAGGCACAGAGAAAAAGGAAGGGGCCTTGGACAGGAGGGAATCACTGACTTCTGGTCATTCACAATCTCATAATTTCATACCTTGATTGAACATATTTACCTCGTTGCTACTTTGTTGACAATAGGACGCATGGTGAGCCTGAGGACACGGGTACAGGATAGGAAATGTCTGGTGGCTGAAGTGAGGCTAAGGGCATGCAGGGACAGAGAACAGATTTTTCCAGAGGTTGGAACATGCAACCCTATTCCTGACAGGTAAGATCTATTTGAAAGGATGAAAAAAGGGCTCAAGAGAGAAGAATGATTAAAATGGAAAACTCTGAGAGAAAACAACATCACTGAACTCCAGTCTTTTATCTATTATCCTAAAATCTATGGTAACTGATAAGGGCTTCCCTGGTGGCGCACTGGTTGAGAGTCCGCCTGCCGATGCAGGGGACACGGGTTCGTGCCCCGGTCCGGGAAGAGCCCACATTCCGCGGAGCGGCTGGGCCCGTGAGCCATGGCCGCTGAGCCTGCGCATCCGGAGCCTGTGCTCCGCGACGGGAGAGGCCACAACAGTGAGAGGCCCACGTAACGCAAAAAAAAACAACCAAACCAACAAAACAAAAAAAATGTTAGCTATGGTAACTGATGAAAGCAACTTATGTTGAAACTTTACTCATTTAGTCATAATTGTAAATTAAAAAATAAGATGATAAATCTCTCTCACACTGCTCAAAACTGAGATGCAAATGTCTGAACATGTAGAATGTGATAAGCAAGCTAATTAGAGATGTTTTTCACTAGACGGAAAGCAAAATAAAACAGGAAATTTGGTACCTATGAAACATACAACACAGGTTATTTTCTTATAACAGATTTCTATAAAATATCTATATCCTAACAAATCAAAAATTATTAGGTTCAGCAAACGAGTTTCATTGCAGCTTTCTGGAAATAAATTTATTTGAAAATGAGGCTTTCTTAAATAGATCAGTGACTGAATTGCATTTGAGTTCATAACATCTTTTTAAAATGCAGTAAAATTATGGGTATATAATTATGTATAAATACTTTCCTATTATACTTACTAAGTTTCAAAAGCCTTACATGATAACAATGTTTGTGCTGTAAACTTTCGTACCGTGACTTTATTTAATCAGTGGAAATGCAACTGTGGTCATACTTTGATTTCTGGATTTGGAAAGTTTTAGATGCCATTTTAATAGATCTCTTTTCATTGAATGTGTAATATTATATTTAGACCATGGATTCCTAGAAAGGATAGATGTGCCTCAGCAAGACATCCCGGCTGTTGTTGCTTATACATATTATAGGATTTGAAAGTGCAGTTTGTTTTCCTATTTAGAATGTTGTAACCTAAATTACAGAGTTTGATTGTGTTTAGTAATAAAGAAGAAGTATCACAGATATAGAGAATACAGTAAAATACATGCTTTTACTTAAGCACAATGAGTGTTTTCAGAATGGGCTGGATTTTCAAAGTTCACAATAACATTGCTCTTTTCCTATATGGCTAATCCTTGTTATTTAATTTGAGTTTCCAAGCAAGAGACAAAGAAAGGGAAAGAAGAAGGTGCAGCAAGGCAGAAGAAAATTGAATGCAAGTGAACTCATCCGTCCATATAATTAATGAAGGATATATTTACTGCTTTCACACTTAACAGAAAAAAGACTTCTTGAGCTCAGTTTGCTTTTCACTCGCATGGGTGAAGAAAAACTCCTAAAACATACAACTGAGGGCTCATTTAGTAGTTTCTCATTAAGGATAAAGGATTAAATGTTCCTCATAAAAACATTATTTACATCTCAATAGTGCTAATAGCTGTTTTATGAATAGTGAGGACAATTTGTTCGGGAAACCTATATTCCTTTGGAGTCCTATAGTCAACCTTTTAAATTGTGTAATTAATTTTACATCCTTGATCTATTTTTTCCTTTTGCAACCTTTGCAGTTCTTTTGAAAGCTTCAGTCTTCTAGTCAAGAAAACCATGGCCAGATTGTTAAAATATTCAGCTACCGTAGCAATGTTCCAGCCATCTGGAAGGATTTCTAATAGTCAGCAATTCGGAGTACGAGCAGCTAACAGTGAGACCTGTCTGGTTCCTGGGTATGTGCTGGCGGGGACGGGGGCGGGGTCAGGAGTTACAGAAACACACCCCTGTTGCATGGTATAGCCATATTATGTAGAGGCATCAAACGATGACTAAAATTAGAGAAAAAAAATAAATCTCTCAAACTCTTCCTCTCTGAATTTCTTAGTGAATAATTTAATGTCAGAGGAATATGTCACTGTTGGCAAATGTTGCTATTTATCCATAATACGAGGCTTTCTCCTATACAGGTTTTGCTTGTGTGGAACTAAGGGAAACGATATTCTCATCTTTGGTTCTTCATTCTTCCTAACTTAACCAATCACACACGTTGAGAGAGGTCTTGGAAATACGCTGCTCTTCCAAACAGCAGCATGATTACAAGTTATCTTAACATTTACTTGTGAATATAATTTGTGTCTGAGTATTTTTTTTTCCACTAATTAAAACTGTGGGCCTTTACTTAGGCATTCCTTGTGCAAAATGAAGCTTTAAGAGGTGAACTTTATTGGAATAAAAATGGAAGCCTTAGAGCACCAGTTCATTAAATGGAAACCTGAAGGAGACCATTCCTTTCAATAGTTAAGCCTACACAGCACTAAATAAGTACAAATGCAGTCATCATCCCATTAATTTAATCAAAACAGTCAAGCAAACCATACACAGAAACCTCAATGTGATCAGAAGCACAGAAAATAGCCTGCATCAATCAAATTCACAGGATGAGTAGGTAACCTTTATATCTGCCCAGCAGGCAGAATCCTGCTATCTACATATTGGGGCTTACCATCTTTTTAAATGGTGACATCATCACCTACTTATTTCTATGAGTACAACGAACAAGAGCCCAACTTCTATTGCTCAAAAGGCTTGTTTACAGAAAGATGGCTTGAATATAACGTGTTTTTCTGGACCTTTTGACAGAGAAATAACACTTACACCATACTGTCTATGTTTCTTTCCCCATTAGTAACATATTTTTTTTTCCCATTAGTAACATATTAAACATCATCTGAACCCAAGATATAGACCCCAAAATAAGAAAGAACTAAGACAATAATTTGTCTGACTCCCTCAATTCATTGAAGAAATGGAGGTTCGGAAAGGTGAAGTAAATTGCTCAAGGACACAGGACGTTAATGACAGGACTGGGAAAGTCCAAGGTCTCTTCCAGGCCCATCATCATACTTTCTCCCATGGTAAGGCTTACTTAAGATTTCATATTATGCAGTGTCACATGTATATTAAAATAAATTTTTCTTCTCATAATATGGTGATATAGGAGATTAGGTTTAGTGACTATTCAAATAAATAATGGAAGTCATCTGTGTTCAGTCCCTAACCAGAGATCTTTTCTTGTCATTTGTCCCTTCTATGTGGTTTTGTGGGGTAAATGACAAACCTGATTAATTGAAGTGTAATATATTCCATTGCTTTCTCTAGAATTAAAAGTTGAAACAGCTTACTTGTTTTAACATATATGCATTAGAGGTCGACTACATATGGATTCCTTTTTTCTTTTTTTTAAATAGAAGAAAAATAAATCAACGTGGGAAACGTACCTTCTACTATAACATGAAAATCATGAATGGCTGATCCCAAGAAATTGTTGGCTGTGCAGCGATAGTTTCCTTTGTCCCGATAGGAGACATTCTCTATCTTCAAAGTTTTGCCATAATTTTCTTTTGTTTCTCTTCCCTTTGGTAAATCACCTCCCATTTTGTTCCAATCAACCTGTGGAGTTGGTCTGTGAAACAATACATAAATGATAAACATTTATTTTAAGTGAAAAATAAAAAGTAAAGAAATCCACAGGACACATCCCTCACTGTGGTGCTTTCAGGTCTGCACTCAGAGTTCCACTGAAAAACATCAGGCTTCCCAGTGCACAGACCTGCCCACCACCATCCATGGTGAACATCAGGGTTGGATCAAGTCTCTTTCATTGCAAGCTCCTTCACTAAGCTGCTTCCTCAGAAAGCCTCTATTTCCTCTACTGAGAGGGCTAACTCCATGTAAGTGCTGAATAGATACGGTTAGATGAATGACAGATTACTGGGCCTGTAGAAATATTACAAGGTATTTTTCAAGTGTGCTATCTCCCTGTGGGTGGTTTGAAAGGGCCAGAAATAACGGCCCTCTTCCCTAGAAGAGTTTGAAAAACACGATGAAGTAAGGCCCAACAGCGAGCAGCGGGAAACTGTGGTACCCCCTTTAATCCTTATGAAGCTGATATTGGACAATAAGACTCAGATGTAGGGGCCCAACGTGCTGTCTGGAACAAGGAATAGCTCATTATAGGGCAAGGTGGGCTCTGCAGCACAGACCTGGCCACCCAGGTAGCTTTCCACCCTGACGGGGAATACACCAATAGAGGAATGAACCAAATCTCCCTTGCTTAGAAAGATTAGATCACCCAATCAAAACAAACAAGTGATAAAAGAGCAAATCAATAACCAGACTGATAACTTGTCACACACAAACACAGTAACATTTTTCCACCTTATTTGGGTAGAAAACAAGAAGGAGGAATCAAGCCAGCTGCGTTTAAAACAGAAAAATCCCATCTCATGAAAACCAGACAATTGGGAGAAGTGGGACCCTCTAGACTTTTGTGATTTAAAAATGATGTGGAAAACACTGATGCCTGATTTTAACTGATGGATGTTTTTTTTTTTTCTCCTCTTCACTTGGGCTATATGACTGAGTGGAAGACACTTTTGTTGCTTTTATTGATGATTTTTTTTTCCTTCCCACTATATTTCTTTTTATCATTAATACCTGAAAGTTATTGAGTATGTTCTAAATGTGGTCATTATTATCATCATTTTACCAGTGAGGATTCTCAAGTTCAAGAAGTTAATTTGTTTAAAGTCACTGGGGTAATAAATGACACATTAGAACTTGAATTTGCCTGACTAAACTTGTTCTTTTGATCAATGTGTTCTATTTTATTTGTGCTTTTCCAACTCTTTTTTTTTTCCTTTCTAACCACGTATTCTTGGAATATAGGCTTGTAGTGAACTTAGTTACTAGTTAATAATTGAACAATTCATATTGTTTGTGTCAATTATCTTAAATTGTATTGTTAGGCGGTGGTTAAACTAATTCACTTATTATGCAAAAAATATTAGAGGTAAAGATGAAGGTCTTTTACACACATCTAGTCTCTTCCCCTTTCCTCGAGGCTCAAGTACTTACCAGCCTTACAGATCTGGAACCACTACCTTTTATTTTACCCGGCTTACAGTCCATGGCACACTTCTGCAGGAAACAGTAACGATGCTCAGACAGGCAGTTGTGAGAGTATGTTAGCCGTTGGCTTCCTGAGCACACCACCCAACAGGATGCATAACCCACGCCTCCTAACTGCTTGCTTTGCACTCCATCTGTCAAAATGGCCATTTGCCAAATTACAGGGTGCTCTGGACCTCAGTTGCTCCAAATCAGGAGTTTTTCGTGAGTCCATGCTTTAATAGTACAAGCATCTCACTTGCTGTAAAATCTTTTTTTTTTTTTGGTTAGGCCTTGGAAACCAGTCTGATCCTCTAATACCTATTCTTTGAAAGAACAGGATAAAATGATTATCTGTAAGTATCATATGACTATGAGACATAATTCATCTAAGGACACATCTATACCATTGCAAGAACGTCCTGTGATATTCTTGCTAATTTTTTTCTTTTTTTTAAATTTAATAAGCATTTACTAACAGCACTAGAACAATAAATTTTTGAAGGAAAATATATTGCTTAATCCATTTTTATACATAAATATACACCATGTCATCATCTCAAGCTTTTGTTCAGGTCTTTGCCCAGTCAACTTTAATTCTTATACTTCCTTTGTTTGCAAAAGAATCGTACGTAGCTTAAACTCGTGAATTTACAAAACAGAGAGAAAAGAGAAAATTTGAGCCCAACAGTCAGCGGAGGGAATTTGCCTTTAATCCTACTGAAGCTTTCGCAGGGTGTGACTGAGTGTGCACTGGCCCATGAATATGGTCTTTTCCACTGAGGGACTCACTGTCTGCACTTCTTCTGGGGAGGGAACGCTTTTCTTTTCTGAATGAAATTCACAACATCATTTTAACTATTCTCAGTTTCCACCTTACAGAATCTGTAGAATCTGAACCCTTCAACCTTTCCCTGTGAAAGCCTTCCCATTTTACTTAATAGTATCAATATTTTCATTATTAATAGCCATTTTCTGAAACACCTACTATAACCCACTTCTTTAGATTCAGGGGTAATGCCATCCTTTGTTCACCCTGGCTTTAACTGAACAAAACAGTTCATTTGCTTGAAATATGCCAAAGAAGTTAAATTTAGAGAGAGTTTAGGAGACAAATAGGATCGAATCCCAGCCTCCACTTCATACTAAGTGTAGAGAGGTGAATTCAACTCTCTGGCCTACATTTGCCTAAGCTGCAAATGGGAATAACTGTCATGAGAAACAGTGAGGATAAAATGAGCTAAGGTACCTATGCCAATGCCTAGAGGGGTGGGATAGGGAAGGTGGGAGGGAGACGCAAGAGGGAGGGGATATGGGGATATAAGTATACGTATAGCTGATTCACTTTGTTATACAGCAGAAACTAACACAACAATGTAAAGCAATTATACTCCAATAAAGATGTTAAAAAAAATGAGCTAATGTATGTAAAGGGCAAAACGTACCATCTGACACATAATAAAGAGGACAATGTCCTCGTTATAATTATATTTGTTACAGCACTTTAAAACTTCTAAGGAGAAAATTTTTCAGGTACTCTAAAAGTTTTACAATGTATCACCTTCACCTGAAAGGCAACCAGATCAGCCAGGATTCCCAACCCAAACCCACGATGAGTAAGAAGAAACCACTTCAGGTGAAACTCTTCTGACAAGGCATCAGGCATCCTCAAGTTCCCAAAGACAACACATATTGACATTCACTTTCTTCTTCTATATTGCTTCATGACATTGCATTTTCCAAAAAGCACGTGAGAGCCTTTCTATTATACTGAAGACAATTCATGTAGTTGCCGGCACACTCAAGAGGTAAGTTATAGCATTTGTGAGAAATAGGAAAAAAGGATTACTGACATATTCTCCCTGCCCAAAGAGTCAACCAAGAATAGTGATGAACCCTGAAAGAATTTAATTTCTACCACTATAAACGCATATGAATAAGAACAAAAGAGTAGGCAGTTACCAACATGATTCAAACTGAACCTGAGTCTTTCATCTCCTCACATAATACAGAGACCAAATTCCCGAACAGAGGCCATGTCCCTGCACGTCTAATTAATTTACGATCATACACTTTAGCAATTTAAGACAGATAAGCAACCTGAATATTTCTGCTGGATGGAAAGAGAAATTTACAAAGCTTAGGAGTTGTAAAACCATTAAAATCTGCTCCTTTTCTTCATAATCCAATTTAAAACCACCCATTCAGAATATACACTGGATTATGAATGAGTATGAACTTCAAACTCTAGTCCATGAACTAGATGCCCAGCTATGCAAAGCCCTTAGTTTACGAAATGATTTTGTAAACTTGGGTGCTAGGAAGGTGGAATGTATTTTCTCATGGTATTCCCAATGGCAGGGATGGGTATGTGGTGGTAAGCATAGAAGGATGATGATAGGAAAAAGGTGACCTTGTATGACCAAGTATTAACTAAGATGGTCCCTGTTTACGTTGACTTACGGTAGTTACTCAATAAAGTCACAATTTCAAGAGGTGACCAAGTGAAGACTCCTTAGCCTTTACTTGGAGGATTTGGAAAAGTGTTATTTCTTCAGTCGTGAAAAAAGTGTGGTTCACGAGTTCTGATGTAAAACTCTCTTAAATTGCATGATCTGGACCTGCTTGTGTGCAAAGGACAGGTGGGTGAAATAATAGATAAACAGGGCTCCGTGGAACCTGAAAAGACATTAACAAGCAGGGGCAGGACAAATACAACTGAGAGACACAAACCTTGCACTAATAGTGATGGGCGGACTCCTATCAACCTCATGCTCTAAGGATGGCATCCCACTGCTGACTGAGCCAAGGAGAATGCTGTCACTGACACCTCCATTCACACTTTCACCAACTGACAGAGAGATCTAATTATAAATCAATCTCAGTCACAGCCTGAAATCTGCAGAGTGAAGTGCAGATTACTTTCTCCAGGGATGTAGTAACAGGATTTTTTTTTTTTAAAGAAATCATTTTTAAAGATGCATGCAGGCACATCCTTCACTGCTACCTTATTCTTTACAGAACAGAACGGAAAAAATCAGGAACGGGGTCAAGTTACTCACAGGCCTTCAGCAAAACACTCGAGCAGCAGGGTGTCCCCTTTGAGGATGGTAACAGACGACTCACTGCCACTCTCGGGAGAAGGCAACAGTAGTCTGGGTTTCCTCTGCTTGATTGAATTCGCTACAAAGCAGAACAGAAAAGGATCAGATTTTTTTTTTTTCAAACTAAGAAAAGTAAACTCCTTTGGCACTCAATCTTTCTTAAAAAATATTTAACCATATGGACCTCTGTGTGTGTATGTATATTTACACACACATTTTAATTTATTTTCACACATTTACTTCACATGTTTTTCACACATTTTAATATACTCCCATTTAAATAGATTCCACTCATACCACGAAGCATGGGTTGCCCTTCAGATGCATTAAGTGTTGCATCAAGTTTTATGAAGGTTATGATTTAACCCACATCTTCAAATTCAGAAGTTCAAACACTGTTCAAGATAGTTAGTTTCTTGATGAAAGCCCTTAAGTTAATTGACAGTCAATGGTTTTATATTCTACATTTTAATCATACATGTTCATGTTTGATGGCCATGTGTATTTTTCTAGAATTTAAATGTGCCTAAATATTTGACAGGCTTCCTGGGCCCTGCACCCAGAAATTCTGATTCAGGAAGCCTGTGGTGCACACCAGGCATCTATGAATTTATCAGGCTCTTTAGGTGACTCTACTTGCAGTCTCAGGCCCTCAAAGACAAACACTGTTGTAGGAAAGACTCAGAAGCATTCTCAGTAACTGGGTAAGGAAATGTTCCATTTCTTATTTTCCTAAGAATACTTTCAAATACAATGGAAAATGAGGAAACTTCCATTTTCAATGCAAACTTTGATTTCATTTCCAAGTGTTCACACAAATTATGTTTCACATCCAATATCAATGTAATTTGACGCGATATGCAAAGAGTAAACAGGTGACGTGCTGTTGTCAGAGTAGAAGAATGAAAATTACTGGCAGCTCTGTGTACCCTGCTGTAGCTTCCTTCCAAGTGTATATTTCTTGAAAAATAATTTTGCACATGCAGGATGTGCAACGATTTTTACTGACTGCTGGAAAGATATGACAATATATGTTTGTGTTATTGACCTCAAAGGAAATGATGTTGGCCATATATACCTAGTCAGTCCATTTTCAAACTGAGGGTGTACCAAGAGGAGCCCTTATCCAGCCCTGCCGATGTTACTGGTATATTAGATATCTAAGCATGGAGGGTTCAATGCTGGTGCCAATTTTAAAAGGAATATTTGTCACATTCAAACAAATGATTCTTTTCTTTACAGAAAAACAGCCTACTATATAATTCAGGTTTACTCAGCCATCTTCCATAGAACACTACTGTGGTAAGTGCTCTGTGGGAAACACAAAAAATAAAAACCTTTTCATAGACAAATGAGTTTGGAAAATGCTGCAACCTATATTCTTTCTCAGTGAGTCACAATGGACAGTTGTGTATTAAGTACTCCAAGAGGTCTTGCACGGAAAATAACCATCTAACTTTCTTACACCCAACGCTTTCCCTATGTCTGTTACACTCGACCAGTCCTTTTTCCTTTTCTTCATGTAACAGCTCTGAACCAAACTGCTGATCAACCAGGAGAGACATTTTGGGAGACCTATAATAATTACTCCATTAAAAATGTGTTATATATGTGTATTTACTTATGTTAATTATATCATCTATAAGTATATAGGTGTATTTATATAGTTATGCATTTATAAATATCACTCCTTTTTACATATATTTAATGGGGATGGGAGGAAATAGAACCCTCTACGCTAAGCAGTTTTCCTTACTAAGAATATTAGTATTTTAATAAACTCACGACGGTATTAAAGGAAAAATTCAAATTCTAAGATGACAATGAGCTACCGTAGGTGAAAATAAATGTCAACATTCTGCACGTCATCAACTTACCCTTGGAACCAATTTCTGTGGATGAACTTGAGTCATTAGCATGCTTTACTGAAATAAAAAAATGGAAGAAAAAAACTCACAAACATAATGGTAGATGCAGATACCAAAACAGAATGAAAAGCCATAGTTTTCTCTTAGAAAAATTACAAAATGAGATATAACCATGCTTCACTAGAAAAGCACCTTTGGGGATATAGTTGAAAAACATTTATAACGAGCTTAATCTTGAACTACTACAGATGAAATCCAGGTGGAAGAGATACAAATTATAGCTCCATTAAAGAGAACTGAGGTTGCCAAAAGGATGCTATAGTGAAGCCCTGGCATAGTGAATCTACACACAATGATGAAAAAATTATGAACCAAATTAGACAATGGAATGGTCATGCCAACTTTTGACTCCACCAGAGCCAATTACTCAGTCAGTGAACTGCTGGAGATTACCTCCGCCCTTTGAATCTATGGTTCTTTCTCCCACTAATAAGGACTGTTTTCAAATGTAGGAACCCAGACTGGCATCTGCAGAATTAACTAGGAAAGAGGAGCAATTCAAATAAGTTTGCCAATTTGGGAAGGACAAAAAAGCTTGATGTGATAAAAATCGTAATACTGCTTCTTTTTATTTTTGACTCTGTTCTTTTCTTCCACGTTGTCAGCCTGCCGGTTTATCCAAAATCACAGAGATCCAGAGCCTGAGACTTGCTTAGAAAGTCCCTGGAATTTCCTCGTGTATTTCGCCCAGGGGAAATGACTAGACCTTCCAGACATCAAGTGAAATACATTTGTACTGTGAATTGAGATTTGATTTTCTGGATGCAGGAGACAGAGCTACCATCGATGTACAGCTGCAGATGTCTCTTTCATTGGGATGACTGTCTCTAGAGTTGAACTAAACACTGGTGGAAAATATCAACCCAGCTCTAACTGGCTTCAACCAGAATAAAATTATAGACACATTTGTATCCCCCATTCATGCTGGCACGAGAAATTATTTGGACTTACAACTGTTAACTGTTAGTTTCATAGGCATTTTCTGCACAATAGTCCTTAATCTTGGGAATGCAGCGAAGCAACAGTAATCATTCCGACTGTCTTTTTCTTCCACATTTGCGAAGTACAGATCTCCCTTTTGGCTCATGTATACTCTTTCATCTTGTTCGATGTGTTCTAATTCTGGAAAAGAAATATCTTGTCATTAAAAGGGGCAACTGTCCTTTATCATGTCTCATCTCCTTTTTTCATTATCCTTTCCTTTATATTAATTTTATTTTATTTTTCATGTCGGCTCTTCCTATTCCTCTCAAGTCCGGTCTTACTATAAAAGCAGTTAGTGAATAAGAAGTAAAATACAAAAAATAACAAAACCCTTGGGAGTGCACTTATCAGTCTGGGCATTCTACCTCCCCTGACCATCCAGGACTCTACCTGTGCTTTATGGGTCTGCACTGGCTTATCTGAAAACTGGTCCAATTCAGATAATGGCCTAATTATCACTCTTATTTTATTAGGATCATATATCTTTAAAACAAATTTCCACAAAAGTGTGTCTGAGATATTAATCTCTCTTCCATGGATGCAGCCTGGAAAGTTCTAAGATGAACGGAATCTGCAACTTGGGCTGCAGCCAAGAGTAGCTTCTTTTGCTTTCTTTCAAATGCTGTACGATTATTATTTTTCTCTGTGGGACACAATGGGAAAACATTTACAGAGCGCTGCTAAGGCACATGCCAGAAGTAGGCTTTACAAGAAACTGGAATTCCAACTCAAGAATTGGTAAACGTTTTTGACAAATTAAACACAAAAGTTAATACTAATTTCTATGTGTGTCACTGTACGAAGTGGGTACGACATTATTAAAAGAGAAATTTAAAGCTAGCAACACAGATACAAGCCATCCTCAGTTTTGAAATGGATAATATCCCAAAGGTAAGTAAATTGTTTGGAATACCAAAAGTATTTCCTTCATAGACATACTTTATCACATCAATAAAATAAATCCTCTACTCTTTCCAGATATGACAAAATCAAGAAACATATTTAGTGGTTTTCTAGTGCTTTCATGTGTATTTAGAACTTAGAGAAGACAACAGATAGAAATAGTTTTTAAAATCTACTTGATTTCACATTGACAACCATATATTAATTTTTTATCTTTAATTGCAGTATGTTAGTTTACATGATGCATGAAATTAAAATGTCCCCTTATGGATACAACAGAACATTACTTACCAATATTCATCCAATAAATGTGTAAAGGTGGGAGGCCTTTGGGAGGGTTGCACGGGAGGACAATTGGATCACCCTCCTCCACTTCAAGAGGGTCAATTTTTTCTTTTGGGAATTTTGGAACATCTGGTATAAAAAAATCATTTAAAGACATTATTTAAAATTTATGTTACAAGTAATGTTTTAACGTTACAAGTAATATCTTAAAGCGTTCTTTTTAAAAATTAGAGCATTTTTAATAAATTCAACACCCCAAATCTTGGTTCTCGTATCTCTCCTGCAGAGGAAAATACTGTTAAAAATATGTGGTGCATCCTTATACAACCTTAAAAATATTTCTGCATCTGTAACTGTAGACAACAGACGTTTTTGCTCTGACCAATAAGGCAACAGTATGCTTGTGCCTATTTCTCTGTGCAGAGATGTAAGCTGTGAGTCACAGGAGTCGCTCGTTTTAAGTTTTGATAGATAAGGAATCTTTTTTCTCCAAACCCTGTGATTTATTTTTAGGGAGATACTTATTTTCTGTCTTTTGCTTTATTGTAAAGCCCTTGAATGTGATTGGCAAATATTCCATTCAGAGCATAATCGAACTAAATAAACAATTCAAAGCCCACGTGGGGAAAACGGTACGAATGCAATGAAAAGCCAAACATGATCACTATATGTTGCAGAGAGAGTCATTCACATTGAAATCACTCCCAGTAAATGAAATATTAAGTGAAATGGAATTGATGTAGGAAAGGAGAGTTTGCAGTATTTCAGCATATTGTTTCTTTCCCATGCTGGAATCAATTTGCTAAAAATCAATGCATTGGGACTATAAGTCACAACTGGGTAGAAGTTGAAATCTGACACCAATGCTTGATGTTCTTATGAAGTGATTTATAAAATAGTTTTAGGAATATTCAAGATATATTCTTCCTCAACATTATTTGTACCTTTCCACTTCGTTATGGGAATTTGCGTTATAGAATTACTCAGACTCTGATGGACGAAAAGGACCTTAAGAAGGTACTTATAACCTTCCTGACCTGATGGAATTTATTAGCAGGTTTTCCGTCTCTGTATTTCATTCTTAAATTATGGTTCACAAAAGATTATCATTATTCTTGGGAGTCTAAAGATATACTCATTCATTGTAAAATTTCTTCTTGAGAAGCTTTGTGCAGTGCCTGTATATTTGCTCCCTTGAGCCTCACCCCCTAACCTAACTCTTTAGTGATTGAGGGAATTTGCTGACATTTCTTATCGATGCACTAGCTGGTTACAGTGAATTGCTTTTTGTCTAAATTCAAGGACCTTTCAAGGCTTAACACTGCAGGCGGCAGTGTGGTTATTACACTGCCTTTGCCAGTTCAAAAGGCAGGCATCAGTCATGTGACAGTCCTCAGTGGATTCCCTCATGGTCAACTCATTGTAACAGATTTCTCCTGGTGAGTCTGGAAATACATTTGAGATGGTAACTATATTGGAATCATCCTTTTGCTCTAGGTAGCATGAAATTTCCATCAAAAAATGGGAAAGAATGCTGAGTACGTTCCCTACCTTTACCTTGTAGATAAAGTATCAATACCACCTATTTGGTAAAGACTTAGCTTTGACGGACAAATGTTATGCAAGTCATTTTGCAGAAAGTATACCTTATGCAAGTTAAGTAGAGTAACTTACAAAACTAGTATGTACCCTAAGCTCCAAATTCAAATCAACTTTTACTGAAACTTGCTATAACTGAAGCCCGGTGTTTGCTGGTATTGAAGTTAGCTGTGTTGCATGGCAGTTACTGAATCTGTTTATATACAGATACGAGCAGCAAAAGAGGAAGGGAAACATAGATTAGGAACTGGAAGGAGCATGTAATCCTGTTCTATAACCAGCAAACTTTACAGTGCCAAATATGAATATACAGTTTTCTGGGTGGTATCTATTGTGAAGTAGCTAATGAAGTTGCACAAAGCCCTAATTGGAAAGCCTCCTCTTCAGTAAAAATTTAATAATTCAAACAGAGAGTATCGCCAGTGAAGCACTATCATCCTTGCCTTAATTAAATCTACATTATAGAATTCTAATTACAAAAATGTAACTACGTTATTCAACTGGCTTCCAAGGCATCAATAATAAAAAATAAAATAAAATAAAATTTAGAAGTCTACAAAACCTTTATCACACACACACCATAAATCTTTGGAACAGCTTTAACCAAAGATGAAATTAATACCTGGAAACAAGGAAGAATATTTATATATTTAATAATTTAAGGTCTAAGAATAAACACTGTAAAGGACATAAATTTGTCAGGTTTTCTTAAGTCTTACTCTTTGACTCTGAAACTATTTAGCGAGCCTGATGCAAAGCTAAAAAGTGAACATGTTAACATCCACAGATAAATGTGAAATTTAATTACTCCAACTTAACAGCAGGCATGAAGTTAATTCAAATAAAGAAATGAGTCTATTTAAAAATAACTCCAACCAATGACTTTTGCTAATTGTGTTTCTCTGGTATAAACATTAGCATTGTTGAGTCTGGACAGATGCAATACTTTAAAAAATGAATTGTAAACAATTGTTTTTCTTTTGCGTGAGCCAACTACCCTGCTTTAGCTTACCAAAACATTTCAAATAAGTGCTCCATCATCACCAAAAACAAAATAATTTGTGTTTCAGTAAGACTGGACTTTACCATGGAATGGTCTCTTTGCAAAGGGATCAGAACCAACTTCGACATCAGCATCTACCTAAGTAGGGCTTTAAAAATGTTTGGAAATCCCATAATAATCAAGTCTAGATGAAGCTATAAACATTTTGTCCCTATCAGTCTACCTGCATCAGAAAATCAAGCAAATCATAGCACTCATCTCTTTACTGTTCTCCAGTAACTTTCCACATTTATTATTCAATGTAGCAGACAGATTTCTCGTAACAACTCCAAGGGTACAATTTCCTGAAAACCCATCTAGCATGAAAAACCTTTCCTAGAGACAAAGTAGCTGCATGCTAGTCTTCTTATTGGAGCTATCAACGCATGGCAAACCTGCAAATACAAACTCTCTAGCGGCTCTACAACTTGAGGTGCTGACAATTGGTTTTGAAACTCATCATCTTAATTCTTTCAACTTAATATACTGAAAAAAATAACATCTCTGTACTTGAAATACAGAAGACTTCTGAAAAAAGTATTTTTTATCTATAGGATAGCCTACAGGATAAACTAGGCTCTAGCCCAGACACTAAAACTAATGGCTATGTAGCTTCAGACCAATATCTTTACCCTTCTGTGCCCCCTTTTACTTTTCTCTGGCATCCTAGAATCCTTTCAACTCATCTCTCTGGAGTCCTCAAAAGTCTCACTAGGTTAGAAATTTCTTAAGAGCAATCTGTAGAGTCCCACCATTCCAACACACTTAACGGTAAAGAACTGTAATGAAATGGCATCTGAGTAATTTAATTAAATACAAATCTTTCTAACTAATCACTTCAATGAAAAGATACTGGTGACTGAACCACCATCAAGTTATGTAAACTACAGATTATCTTTCTCTGGCACCCAAAGAATAAAATCAAATCTCCCTATATTCTCTACCTCTCTGGGAGTCTGATAATCACTGCCAAGGTATGTTCAACAAAGAAGTATAACGCTTTCTAACTCATCTAGAAGTTGTGTCAACAGAATGATCAAAGCATAGGCAACACTGTGTAGCATCGCGTTATACACTGCTCTGGAGCCAGCTGCCTAGGGCTGAATCCTGGCTTCATCACTTACTATGTGACCTGAACCTGTTACTTAATGTGCTTCAGTTTCCTCACTCATAAAATGGAAACTGTCATGACATCTAATACATTGATTTGCATCAAAGTTTAAATAAACAATTTCATATAAATCAATTAACATAGTGCCAGGCACTTAAAAATCACTCAGTATATGTTGGCTCTTATTCAAATGTTTTCACTTTGCATGGTACACCCAGCCACATTGTACAGAGATGAGTTGGGCAAAGAGACAAAGAGCTTTCCTTTGCTGCTGTTTCTGGTTTTTCGTGTAGCCTGTATCATAACAACTTCTGCAATTTTATGCAACTATTTGGAATTAACTTTATTAAAGAAACTAGGGAGGGGGCCAGAGGGAAGAAACACTATATATTTCATGGAGAACCTATGACTTGTTTAATGAATTATCCTGTACTGCCCTTCCTATGCCAAAGAACTTTATCTATTTTGACTTCTCACTGTTTACAGGACTGGCCTGGAGAGTTTTTGAGTGTGTTTCATTTCCCTTGAATGTGCTCGGCAAATTGCTTACAGGCTGGCACCGTTATCATGAATGCATGCTACTGAGCTCACATGCTGTATCACCCTTAACTCCAGTCTCTGTCTGCAAAGAGATTTAATTGATTCCCATTTCCTATGGTGTACCCCATTAACCCACTTAGAAGTACAGAGAAATAACATTGCCTTTCAGTCTATGAATTCACAGTAAGGAAGGACAACCAATTCAGCCCATTTCATTCTAGTCATTCACATACTCTGACGGATGAGAGCAAAATCCTGGGCCTTAATTAAACCTTTAAAACTCTAAGTTGCACTCTCAACTGAACAAATTGATCTTCTTTGGTTGGTTTGCATATATTAGTAGAAGAAGTTAACATATGCTACTGGACCCCTGCTTTTGCTAGCCCTCCCAAATCAGAGCAGTAAATAGCCAAGGTATGTCTTAAGGAAATTGACCTGAGGAATCTGAGGAAGCTGTACAAATGTAGAAACCCAGCACATTAAAAATTCAAGTCGGTTTCCATTAAAACAGTATACAGATATACAGATATACAGATATACAGCCATAAAAATGAACACACTACTGATTTATCCTACAACATGAACACATCACAAAGAACAGGCTAAGTGGAAGAAGCTAGATGCAGAAGATCATATATTGTATGATTCCATTTACAAGACGTGTTCAGAAAAAACATTTATAGAGGCAAGAGTCAGACTGGTGATTGCCTGGGGCTGGGGAGAGAGAACACCTACAAATGGGCACAAGGAATCTTTTGGGGATGATGGAAATGTTCTAATACAGGCTTTTAATGATAGTTATACCAGAATTTTTTTATGAAAAAAAATCCCCGATTGTGTACCTAAACACATAAAATTTATGATGTTAAATAATACTTCAAAAATTATTTGAAGAATACAAGGTAAGGAAAATTAGTATAGGCTAAGACGGACTGAGAATGCTAAGTGGAGAAGGTTGATCTGTGCCCTGAAGGACGCATAGTACTGAACAGCCAAAACAATTATTTATAGCATCCTTTTAACTCCACCGACGTCTGTCATAATGAAGGCAAGAAAACAGCTCATGTTCTCCCCAGACCCACTCACCACACCCACAGGATTTAAGTTTCTTGGTACAGGCTTTGTTTTGTTCACTGCTATATCTCAAATTACTAGAAGAGTGTCTGCCACATGAAGGGAGCTTAATAAAGATCTGTTGAATAATTCACTAACTCTCCATGCCATATCTTGGAAAATCCATTTAGTTAAATGATTTTCCCCATGTTTGAAAACAGCACGTTGTGTTTGGTTGGTTGGTTTTCTTTTACTCTTTCTTTTTTCAGCAAACTCAACTGCAATTTTGTTAAAAGCAGAAAAGTAAACATTGTGTATAAAGGTCTGTTTGTAGGGAGTAATAACCAGATTTTTAGCTACTGTACTTGTGTTCAAACTTAGGTGGATCAAGCCTTTAAGGTTGGTCTAAAGAAAAGTTTAAGAAATGAGAGATACAAACTCTAAAACTCAAATTACAAAGTTTAATATAAAAGAAGAATCAATTCTTTACAGCTTAAGAGAAGAATCAATTGATAAAGGTCGTAGGAAGCTTTAAATGGTCTCTGACCATTTGTCTCTGACAAATTCCTAAGAATTGGGGTGGCAGTCCTATTCAACATGTAAATGATTACAGAAAGCTGTTAGATGATGTAGTAATTTCAGGAGGGGCTGGAAATGATGCATAAGAAACCTAATTTATTTTGCTCTTTTCTATAGCAGCAGAAAAGATGGAGCAATTACCCACTACATAGCTCAGATTCAACTCTTCATCTCTTAACTACAATACTGGCAGATTCTGGCCAGAATTATCCTTATATTGTTCATGTTTTCACTTGGTCTGCTTAGATAATGAGAGAAAACATTTTTTTTAAATCCTCGTTGTAGAATCTTATACTAAAGTGTGCCATTTCCTTCTCTGCAATAGGTCTTGCAACTGCCTTTTTCCTTTGTGTTTCCATAGCAACCACTAGAATTCAGGTTAGGGATCACCCTCATGCCTTGTCTTCTACAACAGATTTTTAACATCTCCCTTTCTCTCCCTCTCTCCCATCTTATTTCAGTCAATTAGATATATATTGTATAGTTACAGTTCTATGTTATAGACTATAGTGTAGTTATATAATATAGACTGTAAGTATAGCTGTATAGTTATATGATTTTATGATTCTCAACCAGTTTTCTGACCCAGAATTCATGAACATTTCCTACTATCATTTCAAACCCAAACTCCAGAGGCCAATTTTCAACACTGTATGCCACTGCTCTGTCCATTATTATTCTATAATATCACACTTAATAACCGAGAATATCTAATTAAGACAAATCAGTATGCTACATACTTATTAATTTTATATATATTAAAAGGTCATTTATAAAATAAATGTAAAGAACAAAAAAATACAACACTCTACCTACCACCCATCATAAGAAAAACATAAAATCACCATTATCTTTCTGTTTGGTGCAGATCCTACCCCTTCCCCATTCCATCAGAGGTAACTACCGTCCTAAATTTTGTTTTCATCATTTTCTTGCTTTGCATTATAATTTTACCACATGAAATGACACTCCTGAACAATATGCTATTAATTTTTACATATACTGACCGACCTTAAATAAATAAAATCACCCTTTTTTTCTAAGATTTACTTTTATTGTTCAACATATTCTTAAGGTTCATCAATTTTCACTGCTGAGTAGTAATTCTTGTATGAATATACCACAATTATTTCATTCTATCACGAAAGAACTTCAGTTTTTTCCAGTATATTTAAAAAATACAAACAATGCTACCACAACTATTGCTGGTGCACGTGGGTAAGGGACATGTGCACGTGAACAAAGAAATGGAATTTCTGGGTCATAGGTGAGAACTTCTTTAATTAAGGAGGCAGTGACAAATATTCTCCACAGTCCAAGCAGTAAACTATTCTCATCAGTGGTGGATACGTGTTTTGGTAGCTGCACATTCCCACCTAAAATTGTTACTCTCAGACTTTGTTATATTTCCCAATTTTGTGGGATCAAATGCTTTTATTATTTGAGTTACAGTAAATCTATTTCTGATTACTAATGATATTAAAAGCATTTTCATATTTTTATTGGTCATACCAGTCTGAGGTGCAAGTTCATGTCTTTTACCACTTCATTTTTTGTTTTTTCCTTAGAGGATGGTAAAATTATTTATAAATACATTAGTATTATCTTTAGTTATATTCATTGGCCATGATTTTTTTTTTCTGGGTTGTGGCTTACCTTTTCCCTTTTGTCCTAGGGTCTTTTGATGAAAAGGGAATCTAAAAATCAAATGTAGTCAAATTATCCTTAATGGAGATTTAATTTGTCTTAAGTAATCTTTCTCTACCCTGATGTCATAAATACTTTGTCCGAATCACTTTCTAAGTTAAAAATTTTTTTTTCCTTGCAAAGTTAAGCCTTTAATCCACTTGGGATGTATTTTTTATACGATGTGACCTAGGACTTGAAATAAGTGTGTCTCTATGTGGATAATCAGTTGTTCCATACCATTTAGGGGGAGGGAGGGAGGGAGGGAGGGAGGGAAGGAAGGAAGGAAGGAAAGAAAGAAAAGAAAAAGAAAAGAAAGAAAGAAAGGGAAGGGGAGGGAAGGGAAGGGAAGGGAGGAAAGAAAGGAAGAAAGAAAGCCCATGCCAGCTCTTTCACACTACTTTCACATATATGAGGGCTGGTTTATGGGTCCTCCATGCTGTTCCACTGGCCCATTTGTCTAACGCTGTGCAAAACCATAGGCTTCAGTACATTTTACATTGAGTTTTACATTGAGTCTTGTTATCTGATAAGACCAACACCTCCTAACATTCTCCAAGTTTCTACCAAACCTTGCACTGTGTTCCTCAAATACATTTGGAAATCAAACTGGTCACGTTTCACAAACAGACAAAAACCAAACTAGAGAGTTTTGACTTTGATTATTCTATACATCAAGTCATGAAGAATTAAACTTTTAGCTTTACTGAGTCTTCAGATCAGTGAAGATGGTATTTTTTTCCACATCTATATCTTTTAAAAATGTTTTCCAATAAATATGTGTACTTTTAATACCTCCTTCTTGGATTTATTTTCTGCTTCTATACTATTGTTCCCCTTCGCTCTCTTTTGAAGTTTAACCTGTTATCTAAAGATAACTTATTAGGTAACAATTTTAAGATGAAAATGAAGGAGATAAGATTAATTTCCATCCCTTCTTCTTTTCTAAAGTATTTTGAAGATGAAAAAAATCTCTCTCCTCATAATACTTTAGCTGCCTCAAGTCTGTTTTGTTAAGCATAATTTCTACTATCATCACTTCAAAATACATTCTATTTTCCTTTGCCATTTCTTATTTGGCCTTTGAGTTAGACATGTTTTAATTCTGAAAGATATAAGACTTTTTCTAATTTTCTTTTTAATACTGATTTCTCCATTGTATTTTGGTCATATTTACTTCCTAGCTAATATACCATCAAATATTGAAAATCATTCTGCAGCTTTAGGTATAATGTTCGATACATGTTCATTAGCTAGAGCTCGTAAATGGGTTCTTTAAATCTTCTATGGGTTTTCTAATGTTTCCTCTGCTTGAGCTACCAAATAATGAAACAGATATGTTAGCATCTCTCATTACTATGGTAGATATTTCTCTTTCCCCTTGTAGTTCCTTTTCCTGCTTCAAACATTTTCGTATTATATATGCCTAGTACATTAATCTCCAGGAAGCCTTTATAAAATAAAGTCTATTTTGACTGATATTAATATAGCCATACCTACTTTTCTTTTGAATAGTATTTACCTAGTCAAGATATTTATTCAAGATATCTATTTATGTTTTCAAAAGATGGGACATGTTTTCCGTCCTTTCAGTTTCAACAATTCTATTTTCTTGTGATTTAGATGTGTTATATGGTAAATAGCTTATAGCTTTTAAAACATTTTGGAGCATTTAGTCTATCTACTTTCACCTTTAATGAGTGATATATTGAGATTTATTTCTATAGTTTTTTCTTTCTTTTTCTCTCCTTTCTTGCCTTGTTCTTCCTCACACCACATAGTTTGATAATCATTCACATTTGCTCTGTACATTTAATGTAATTATTCTGTAAATTTTAAGATGCATATTTTACCTGTCAGAGTCTAAATTTGAGCTATATTCTCTCCTCTAGAAAAATATAGAAAACTTAAAGAAATTTAAACCCAGTTCCCTGTCCCAACTTTGAGGATAACGCACAGACGTTTTTCATTATTTGTTTTTCCAAGGCTTGTGTACATTCTGCTCCTCCAGCATAAACCGTCCATATCCTGGAAGGTCTACGACTTTGAGTCTCTTCAGTGTCTAGAACTCTGCAAGAAGAAATTTCTAAATAGCAACTCTTGACAGTTTTATACCTAAGATTTTTTTCTGTAAACCCTTTGGTTAGAATCAAGTAGTGTTGGATACCTTAAAATCTGGGAAAATAAATGACCAAACTTGGAAGTCAGTCATCAGAGATCCCATGCTGGAGAGGCCAGATCTGATAATGAAGAAGTTGCTTACTCTTTGGAATAGTTATTGATAAATAACACTCTTAAGAGTAAAGGAGCTTGCAGTTTTCCATGATCATGATTTATGGAAAATATTACTACAATATACTAATCACTGGTTCTCCTCTCCTAGGGGGCACCCACAATATTGAACTTAAGTGGGCCCATGCCATTTGCTCTGCCCCCACCTAACAAACTGTGAGTAGCAGCTGCCTGTGTAACTTGTTGTTGGAAGCAACGTTCTCTGTCCTCCACTCTTTGACCTAGATGGCACAAGTTTCACATGGTGCTGACACAGGATGATGGGTACCTCCATTAGCTTGGATCGCCCAGTGGCTGCAAGGAGAACAGCTGCCCGACCCACAGCAAACTGCATCATCAAGGAATAACCTTGGGTTAACACGAGGGCTTGGGGATTACTTGTGACTGCAGTATAATTTAGCCAAATCTAACTAATATATTTAACTTTATCCTATGAGGCAAAACAAATACTATTGTTTTCCCATGTTACATATATTATTACTGAAACACAGCAAAATTATGTTGTTTTCAAGGTCATCCACTTCTAGTGGATGTATCAAGATCTGGAAGACAATTTCCCTTATAAATAAAATATAAGGCCTATATAAGCTGATTAAAGGAATAATCTGTTATTTCACTGCAGCCCAGTATAACGCCTGCTAAACTTCATTAAAACATTAAATGAAATCGCCACTGTAATACTTACTTGGAACTATAAATTCCATTTCTTCTGACATAGCAATTCCCAGTTTATTAGAAGCAAAGCAGCGGTATTTCCCTTGAAAGTGAGATATGTGCCCCTCATTCGGGATCCTGAATGTTCCCGAGTTGTTAGATACAATTATCCGAGGGTCAGAGAGATCAAAAGGCTTGTCATCCTTACTCCACGAAAATCTGTAAGATAAAACTAAAACTAGTAATCCTGAAAAATCGTATTTCTTACTTATAAACAAATGTACAGAAATGAGGAAACAGATCTTTTATAGTAAAAAAAAAAAGTATATATTTACATATTTAATTGAATATAATACAAAAAAGGGTCTCTGAAGAATCTGAGAAATCTTACAAACTCCTACAGACTGAAGGTTTATGTCCCCCTAAAATTCGTTGAAGCCTAATTCCCATTGTAATAGTATTTGAAGGCAGGGCCTTGGAGAGGTGATTAGGTCATGAGGGTGGAATCCTCACAAATGGGACTGGTGTCCTTATAAGAGAGACCCCAGAGAGCTTTCTTGCTCCCTTCCATCATGTGAGGTTACAGGGGAAAGACCGCTGTCTGTGACCAGGAAGCAGGTCATCACCACACACTATATCTGCCAGTGACTTGATCTTGGTATTCTCACCTCCAGACCTGTAAGAAACATGTTTATTGTTTAAGGCACTCAATCTGTGATATTTTTATTACAGCAGCCAGAATTGACTAAGAAACAAGCCATGAAAAAGCTGTGATAACTGACAGGAAAAAAAGGTGAAAATAGGTTTTGTTCTGTTCTTTTTAAAGTTATATTTTAAAACTTTTCCAATTAGAAAGATAATGCAGGATCTTTACTAGTATTTTAGAGACTGCAATATTTGGAGACTAAAAAATATAAATATACAATATGTCACTGTGTGTGTGTGTGCGCGCGCACGCGTGTGAAGAGCTCACTCAAAATTCAAAAACACACAAGCAAGTGCTATTAAATTTGGTCATATATGATCAATATTTTTGGACATAGCTGTAACATATTTGAGACCACAATGGATGTGTAATTTTTCCATGTGAGTTTTTCCAATTATTACAATGTTACTAAAGACAGATTTTATTACATTATCTCCTGTCTTACAGTTACTATTTAACTTACTTAACTATTTCCATTTTTCCCTTTTATGAACAATTTTGTTACAAAAAACCCTACATATTTATTTTTGGGGGTACTTATCCAAATATTTCATTAGGTTAATTCCTTAAAAATGAAACTGATAAACCAATAACATAAGAAATATTTTATCACTTTTGATAAACATTGCAGAATTGTATTCCAGAAAAAACATACACAAATTCCTATCCCCATATGTAACAGAGTCACTTCTATGGACAAGGCTGTAAAAAGCCTTTTATTAAATCTTTATCAATCCAACAGATATATAATGACTTCCCAATTAGATTTTATTTAGTATTTTATATATGAATTACCCATGCAAATTTAGGTTTGCTTCAGGACAACACAGTCTTACATAATCTAACATTCTTTCAAAAAGAATAACAAAATTTCACGAGACACATGTTTTTCTTCGGAGCATGCCTCTCTCCTGACAACAACTTTTACTTCTTTTCTCTCTCCATGTTTTTACTGCTTTAACTTACAAAAGAACACATAGAATCTGTTCTTTAAAATTCCAATACATTGACTAGGGTAACTCCACATATTCAAAATTAAGCATTTCCAATTGGTGACATGTTATATCTTTCCATTCATTCAAGTTTTCTTTTACCCTACTCTGCAATGTACATGCTAAACAGTTCATATTACGTTTTGTTGATATTGCTGTTACTATTGAAATTACTGGATTTGCTCCTTTTACTATTGTGATGGGATATTTCCTTCTCGTTTTCTAATATTTTCTGTTTTGTATAGGCATTTAATGACACCTTGAAAAAAGAATAATGATTGACTGCTTAATTCGTATTTGTAAAATCTTGGTTTTTGCCAGTGAATAATGACAATTTAACATGTTAATGATTCACTAATAATTTTTAAAATATCCAATTATCAGGCAATAAAAATGTTATTCACATTACAATTTTAAATAATCCTGATCAGGTAAATCAATAAAGGTATGTAGGTTTGCTTCCCAGAATCATTTAGAACTTTAAAATCTTTTTTTTTTAACTTTTATTGGAGTATAGTTGCTTTACAATGTTGTATTAGTTTCTACTGTACAGCTAAGTGAATCAGCTATACGTATACATATATCCCCTCTTTTTTGGATTTCCTTCTCATTTAGGTCACCATAGAGCACTGAGTAGAGTTCCCTGTGCTACACAGTAGGTTCTCATAAGTTATCTATTTTATACATAGTATCAATAGTGGATATATGTCAATCCCAATCTCCCAATTCATCCCACCTCCCCCCGCCTTCCCCTCTTGGTATCCATACGTTCGTAGAACTTTAAAATCTTGAATTCTCCCCACATCGTTTCCCTCCTTAATCTCAATACACGCACATTTCTTTCTCTCCAAACTGGGAGATACTTAGAAAAAACTTCATCACTGATTACAATTACCTACAGTAATAATTGTTTCACTAATAATAAAATACTAGATAGTAATATCCCAGTCATTTGTATGCTGCCATCTAGGATGAGTTGACATTTCTATGACAACTTAAAATATATCAAGTAACAACCTATTCACTGAATACAATATGGTTACATTAAAAGACATGCAATAACAACTATGTATAGAATATCACTTATAAATATATTAACTTTGGCTTAATAAATGCTACCTTTCACTCATCAGAATAAAGTATCTTCTGCTTTCTAGCTATCTTGTTCACTCATAAGGTAAAGAATTGTTTAATATTTCCACAATGCCAAAGTCTATGCTAAGTATTTAACGTAAGACATTTTATGATAAAAGTAATTTTAAGTGGCAAAAGAACATATGTAAAATAACCAAACTTTATTTTTATAGACATGGCTATCATTCATTTGGAAATCTTTACTTTCAATCATATGTAGACTTATAGTCCAATCAGCTTATACTGATTAGAGTAAAAATTAATATAAAGGATTGTATACATTTAAACAATTATTTAGTTTGAAGGAAATACTCACGTTGGTTCTGGATTTCCCTTAGCTTCACATTCAATTTGAAAATACTCATCAAAAGGAAAGGCAACTTGTACTTTTGACTGTTTTATGATTGTTGGAACCTGTTGAACTAAATATTAAAATATGTATTTAAATAACATGCTCTCCAATAATTGGGTGAAGTTAGTTTAGCTACAACAGAAATACTTTGAAATAAACACACTTTCTATATTGGTAAGTACAAGGATTATAAAAGAATGAAAATTATCGAACAAACCTCACTTCCTCTTCGCAAAATGTATTTAGTTGTAGGGAATATACTTCACTGCCATCAATTCATGTTGCCATATAACTTATTTAATGCCAGAATAACGTAACAGTGTAACAACTTTAAAACATCTATGTTTAAATTATTGGCATTTCATCTATGTTGATGTGTTTATACAGTTTTACTTGGTTCAGTCATTGACAGTTCTGTTTTTTATTTATAGTTTTGTAAGACATTATAGTTAATTTACTACTTCTGTATGGTTTCTTCCATTGGTATTTGATAATTTATTTAATAATTTTATTATTGGACATTAGATTTTTTTCATTCAATAGACAGCCTCAAGCATACAGATTTTTCCTTTATTGAATTAGTGACATGATAAATTTCCAGGCATGGACATAAATGGTAATGACTATGGATAAATGTTAGTATTTCATAAGGGGCTAATTACCACACACATGAGTACATTGGTTTCCCACATCCTTGCTGCCAACGAACAATAGCATTTTATAAATTTTTTTATTTATTTATTTTTGGCTGCGTTGGGTCTTCGTTGCTGCGTGTGGGCTTTCTCTAGTTACGGTGAGCGGGGGCTATTCGTTGTTGTGGTGCGTGGGCTTCTCATTGCGGTGGCTTCTCTTGTTGCGGAGCATAGGCTCTAGGTGCACAGGCTTCAGCAGTTGTGGCACGTGGGCTCAGCAGTTATGATTTGCAGGCTCTAGAGCGCAGGCTCAGTAGTTGTGGCTCACGGGCTTAGTTGCTTCGCGGCATGTAGGATCTCCCCGGACCAGGGCTCAAACCTGTGTCCCCTACATAGGCAGGTGGATTCTTAACCACTGTGCCACCAGGGAAGTCTCAAGAATAGCATTTTAAAACAATAAGATACTTCATTAATAATTAGCCAAAAAACCCAAAACCCTTCTCCTCTTTATTTTTATTTCCATTTATTGCTTTTGTTATATTTTTCCCTGAGCTTGTTTATTTGTAACTTCCCATTTACACACATTTTTTAATATCTTTTTCCTACTTGGAAGCTTGAGGGTACTTTTCCCCCGTATAGAATTTAACACTAATAATCATTAGGATAAAAATAATAACTAATAAATGATGGTTTCTTTTAAAAGGATTCCACATATTCAAATATTCCCTCATTGTGATAAACATTTTTAGTGTTTGACAAGTTAAGTACCTTCCAGACAAATTTACAAAGTATGGGGTGACTTTGTCTCTCGCCAATTCAAGCAGCTGGATGGCATTGCCGAGAATTATGATTATAAAATAAATGTACTAACGCTGAAGATACAAACTTGGATTAAGTTTTAAAATAGGACACAGATCATGATATATGTTAAAATCTACTGTCATGGAACACTCAACAGTTTTCAAATTAAGACATTACAATTTTAGTACAGTTCTAACAACCTCTGTCAGGGGACAGGATTGAATTCACAAGGAAATATAAATGGTTCAGTAGCAGGAATCTGATTCTGGCAAACATACTTTGAGAAAAGCAATTTGCAGAAAGGCCCTGAGTGTGATTCACATGGGTAATATTCCACAGCGGAGTTACAAATAGGCCCTAAACCCTGTGACATTGAGCCAGGCCCTGAACCACTCTGTTTTCTCATTTGTAAAATTAGAGATTCAAGCCAGGTAAATAGATTTTTTGGTCACTGAATGCCTTGACATTCTTAAAAATTATAGGAAATCCCAAAGTGCTTTTGTAAACGTACATTTAATAATATTTACCATGTTAGAAATGAAAACTGAGAAATCGTCTAAATATTTACTAATTCATTTAATACTATCATTTGTTAAAATAAATATTTTATCAAAAATACTAAGTATAATGAGAAAAGTGGCCTTGTTTTACATTATTGCAAATCTTGAATATTTTAATAGATGGCAGCTGGATTCTCATATCTACTTCTGTATTCCACATGTTGCTGTAAGTTGTTTTGTTGAAATAAGTGAGGAAAATTCAACCTTATACAGATATGTACTTGAAAAAGGGTGACATATTTTATAGTCCTTTCTGATTATTGTGGGCATTGTTTTTGGATAGTACACCGAAACTCACCAAGTGGCAGTTTCTTAAGGGTTTATTGCAATATGGAATCTGAAACCATATAGATAAATTTTCATATTCTGCCATTAAAGTGTTTTATCCATGGGTGCTTTTTAATTTGTGCATGATTTTGTAACATCATACAATATTCATCTGGAAAAAAATATTGGTTCACCGAGTTATACAGATCTTCCAAATACTGACACACATCACTATACAATTTAAAAAATTCACATTTGTTAATATCATCACGGATCTAAGAAAAGCCTTAAATGTGGGGAAGCTGTCAATCTCACAGTGTAGGATACAAGTTTTCCACAATTCTCATTTTCGCTTCAACAGCCAAATTTGATCATTGACAACATATATTATCAGTTGTTTCTCTTGAAGTGACAGGCTCACTTGGTTCGTTTTGGGGAAAATATCCATGAAAGTAATCAAAGTTTGTCTGTCAGTTGTACTTTTAAGTAAAAATGGTATTTGGCTTGGCACTCAAATAATGACACAATCAAGGAACAGAGACTGTCATAGTACTTTGTTACACAGCAGAATTATTTTATGTATATTTCACAGTTCATCCCACAGAATATTAAGACGAATGTACTCAAGGATGAAGATTTTTAAAAATCAATAATGTTTAACTGTTTCAACAAGGACAATCTTAAGCAAAACTTTGCTGTATGTTTTTTAGATGTTTTGTTGTTTTGGTGTGAGTATACGGTCCTGAGGAAACCCATGAGTTCGGTGTCAATGCCTTGATGTGTGCTGGGCAACTGCAGTGTTAGCACCACTGCTTTTGTGACATCAGTGCAAATGTCAACAGGATGGAAAAGGAAAAATGACACTTTAGTATTACTATGAAACATGTGATTGCATGGACTGCCTGAACAAATCTCCGTGACCCTGAGGGGTCCATGAATCACATTTTGAGCACTGACGGCCAGCCTAGAATAATAACTCAACAGCCATTTCCCATTTTAAACTTTTCTTTACTTTTGCCTAGTAAAATTTTACTAGTTAAGTGACAATGCAAGTGCAGGCTTCATATTCAGAAACATTTTAAAAACATGCAAAAAACATTCATATCTTCATTGACATTTACCTTGTTTCTGATTACCACTCTTTCTCAGTAGAGCAGATCTTGAACTTACTGCAAATTCACATACTATTTAAATGTTATTACAGTTATAAATGGTGAGGGATGGTGCACAATAGCAACAGTCCCTAAGATACCAGCTAATAACTTGTGAACAACTTGTTTATTAGAACATTATTCTTTCTTAAATTTGCTAAGGTTGTAAAGTCTCAGCCATAACTAATTATTCAGGGAGTGGAGCTAATAACCTTTGGGTGTTTATGAGAATATGTATCCTACATTATAAATCCTTTCCTCCATAATTAGGCCAATTACAGAGACACCAGACTCATTGACATTCAAATTGAATACCTGCCTTACTTGCATTTGCTAGTGAGAGCTCTAGAGTACTGAAATAAATGGGTAGTATTCAGATGTTCTGAAAACATGTCATTAATATTTTATAACAATTGTTGTCTAACGACATTAGAGTGTGAAAAGGCATAAGTAACTGAGACAACCAGAATAAAAATGTGTCTTATGTACTAATACAAAATTTCCAATCACCACTGGTGAACTAAATGAGAAAAGATGGAGGGAAAATGTACATGCTATGGTCAGAATGTATATTCTATGGTCAAGAATCTGAACCAGGAATCCCAGTGCATCTTTGGTGCTACTGGGAAGAAAATGTAAAATTATTAACCCTTTTTCCCACAAGGATTGCCAAGAACTGTGCTCTTAATTTGGCACTGCATACTCAAAACCCAAAGAATGTACTTAAGATGAATTATTTCAGGCTCTTGACCAGTGTTTGTACAAATAGGCCAATATATGTGTAGGCTAACAGATTTCACCTTGACTAAAGCAAAAGTTTAAATCTGAGAACATGTAAGTGAAATTCCTTAAAAGGGTGAATATTGACACAGAGACTTGAGGGCAGTAGAGAAAAGATTCTTACCTTGGGGATGAAATACAAATGCAGGGCCACCCAAAGTGTGTCATGTGAAACTGCTACATCAAGTATTTAAAGCAGCCCTTAGAAAATGGTTTTAGAACATATTATATACTCAGAGAATTATTTCCTTTTCTAGTCACACTCAGACTGTCCAAGTACTTCTGAAGAAAAGTTTCAGTTGCATTAGCACCTCTCCAATAGTTATTCAACTTTCTGAGGTCAAGACTAGTCCTTTGAAATTTAGATGATCTGCACAGATCATTTCCAATGCTAAGGTTCTAATAAACATTCTTATCTCTTACATTATAGCTCTCCTAATTAGGTATGGAAGAAATAATAGGGATTAATTCTTCAACTGTATGGATAAAAATACCTAAGTAATCTCTCAATGGTCTTTTTTAAAATCTTATGTGCTTATAAACGAGAAATTCCCCAAACCTGTACATTAGTTAATACACTATTACATAAATTGTGTTTGCACGTGTACTGTTTTTTGAACTAATTACTATAACTTGTTGAAACTGATTTATGATAGAGTTACATCCATTTTACCAATATATGTTAAGATATATCACGACTAACATTTTGATATGAATTCACCCTAGACAATGCTCTAAATTTGCAGAGGTGGTATCATTTTACATTTTTAGTTGTGTACTATGAAAACGGCTTTTTAATATTGTCCTAATTGTTTTCATTCTTAAATATATAATTAAAAAAAATTTTTATTGGAGTATAGTTGCTTTACAATGTTGTGTTAGTTTCTACTGTACAGCAAAGTGAATCAGCTATACGTATACAAATATCCCCTCTTTTTTGGATTTCCTTCCCATTTAGGTCACCTCAGAGCACTGAGTAGAGTTCCCTGTGCTATATAGTAGGTTCTCACTAGTTATCTTTTTTTTTTATTTTTATTTTTGCGGTACGCGGGCCTCTCACTGTTGTGGCCTCTCCCGTTGCGGAGCACAGGCTCCGGACGCGCAGGCTCAGCGACCATGGCTCACGGGCCCAGCCTCTCTGCGGCATGTGGGATCTTCCCGGACCAGGGCATGAACCTGTGTCCCCTGCATCGGCAGGTGGACTCTCAACCACTGCGCCACCAGGGAAGTCCTAGTAATCTATTTTATACATAGTATCAATAGTGTACCATTCTTAAATATATAATCATTTTGAAAATAATACAAAGTTTAATCAGTTCCTTTTTTGTCCTGATTAGTTGAATGCCAGTAACTTCTGGAGTCACATTTCTCCCTAAAATAAACTAATCTGATACATAAAAGTAATAGCTGTTGCTAATATTGCAGATTATCTTACGTGGTGAAATAGCACCTGATCTATAGGTTATATTTCTTGTTATGTGCCAAGTTTGCCTAAGAGGCTAAAAGCTGCAAAATAATTAATTATAGCAAGCGGCCAAATGTAAGTCTTCTGAAAAATTTAAAAGTCTTCTGAAAAATTTAAAAGGAGAATCATCAGAATGAATTCTGATGATAGATTGCTGTAAAATCTGTAGAAATATGGTAGAAAAATCACATCCTTAACATATAATTATTCTACTTAAAAATCAAAATGCAAATATGGACTTTTATAAGTAGGTATTGAATGTTGTCACTTTACCTGAAAGTGGTATATCAACAGCTGTTGAGAATTTTAACAAGAAGAAAATTAGAGATGTGATTAATCCTCTTCCACTTAACAGCATCCCCATTGTTCTTCAGGAAGGAAGCAACCCAGAAAGAATGAAAATCCTAATGTCTCTTCTTACTTTTGGTTGAAAGCTGAGAAGAATGTGGTTAACCTGGAAACAAACAAACAAAAGACTAACAAATTCATGTACTGTAGGGATTCTAAGTTCATGTACTATAAAAGGTCAACATAACAGCAATTGAATACATTTTTCTGTTGGTAATAATTTCCTCCTTATGAAAGTGTTCTCAAATAACTCCACACGAATCTTAGTTTTTCCTCTTTGTATTTAAAATAAAAGACAGTTGATAAATGCTATATGGTAAACCAATAAATCGTATTTTTTTGGTCAGAGGAATTTGTACTTGGAAGGTACTCTAGTATACTCTAATGAATGTCGGTGGCTATGAGAATAACCTCATTTAGGTCATTTCATTCAAAAGGTGACTCTTTCAATCAATTCTTTATATCAAGCATTCAACCCCATCTAAGTCATTCATTAAGTATCACAAATTTAACTTCTAATTTTCCTGGCAAAATACCTTTTCATGTTCAAAATTATCACACTAACAGATGGTGAATAGCAATATACAGGGAAGGGATAAAGGAAAAACAAATGGATAAGGACTGGCCATGTCAACTAAAATTTCCAAATCTAGGCTTTACTCAAGCAGAAGATAAGAGCATCAGTTACTTTCCACTTCGGCAGAATGTTTATTCACTCCAATGTTGACATAAATAGAGTAAGGATTAAAATATCAATTTTCCCTTACTTTCTCTTATGATTTTCCTTTTCTTCTGAAACATTATGATAATAGACACCCAAACGTTGTTTATAATGTATTGTTTTTCAATTAAATCAAAGATTCTTTAAGCTCTAGAGTAATTTACACTTTTTAAAAGTTTCACACACATGATTTCATGTAATCCCTTAATAACCCTTTTATTCCCCTATCCCTAGATTACCCTTGCCCCAGTGATAACCATTACTTTGTTTTCTGTATCTGTGCATTTGCTTCTTTTTTGCTTTATGCACTAGTTTGTTGTATTTTTTAGATTCCACATATCAGTGATATCATACAGTATTTTTCATTCTCTGCCTGACTTATTTCACTTAGCATAATGCCGTACTAGTCCATCCATACTACTGCAAATGGCATAATGTCATTTTTTTTTTTATGGCTGAGAAATATTCCATTGTATATACAATACCACATCTTCTTTATCCATTCATCTGTTGATGAATATTTAGGTTGCTTCCATACCCTGGCAATTGTAAATGATGCTGCAATGAAAGTTGGGGTGCATTGTGTCTTTTGGGGTTTTTTTTGGATGTATACCCAGGAGTGGAAAGCTGGGTCCTGTAGTAGTTCTATTTTTAGTTTTTTGAGAAACCTTCACACTTTTCCACAGTGGCTGCAGCAATTTACATTCCCACTAACAGTATATGAGGGTTCCCTTTTCTCCACATCCTCTCTTATTTGTGCTCTTTTTGGTGATAGCCATCCTGACAGGTGTGAGGTGATATCCCATTGTGGTTTTGATTTGCATTTCCCTGACGATTAACTATGTTGAGCATCTTTTCATGTGCCTGCTGAACATCTGCAGTTCCTCTTTGGAAAAGTTATCTATTCAGTTGTTCTGCCCATTTTTTAATTGGGTTGTTTGGGTTTTTTTTAATGTTGAGTTGTATGAGCTATTTATATGTGTTGGATGTAAAACTCTCCAGAAACTGGGCATAGAGGGAACATACCTCAACATAATAAAGGCCATATATGACCATCCCAAAGCTAAAATCATACTCAGTGGTAAAAAGCTGAAAGCATTTCCTCTAAGATCATGTACAAGACAAGGATATCCACCCTCACCACTTTTATTAAACATAGTTTTAGAAGTTGTAGCCACAGCCATAAGAGAAGAAAAAGAAATAAAAGAAATCCAAATTGGAAAAGAAGAAGTAAAACTGTCACTGTTTGCAGATGACATGATAATATACATAGGAAATCCTAAAGACACCACCGAAAACTGAGAGCTCAGCACTGAATTCAGTAGAGTTGCAGGATACAAAATTAATATAAGAAATCTGTCACATTTCTATACATTAACAATGAAGTAACAAAATGAGAAATTAAGGAAACAACCCCATTTACCATAGCATCGAAAAGAATAAAATACCTAGGAATAAACCCAGCTGAGGAGGTAAAAGACCCTACTCAGAAATCTAAGACACTGATGAAAGAAACTGAAGATGATACAAGCAGATGGCAAGATATACTGTGTTCTTGAATTGGGAGAATTAATACTGTTAAAATGACCATAGTACATAAGGCAATCTACAGATTCAATGCAATCCCTCTCAAAATGCCAAGGGCACTTTTCACAGAACTAGAACAAATGATTTTAAAATTTGTATGGAAACACAAAAGACCTCGAATAGCTGAAACGATCTTGAGAAAGAAGAACAGAGCTGGAGGAATCACACTCCCTAACTTCAGAGAATACTACAAAGCCACAGTAATCAAAACAGTATGGTACTCGAACAAAAACAGATACATAGATCATTGAAATAGGACAGAAAGCCCAGAAATAAACCCACATCCTTATGGTCAAGTAATCTACAACAAAGGAGGCAAGAATATACAATGGAGAAAAGACAGTCTCTTCAATAAGTGGTACTGGGAAAACTGGACAGCTACATGTAAAAGAATGAAACTAGAACATTCTCTAACACCATATACAAGAAAAAAAAACAAACCCTCAAAATGGATTAAAGACTTAAATGTAAGACCAGACACTATACAATTCTTAAAGGAAAACACAGGCAGAACAATCTTTGACAAAAATAGTAGCAATATTCTTTTGCACCTGTCTCCTTTAGCAAAGGAGATAAAAGCAAAACTAAACAAATGGGACCTAAGTAAACTTGCAAACTTTTGCACAGCAAAGGAAACCACTGACAAAATGAAAAGACAACGTACTAAATGGGAGAGGAAATTTGCAAATAATATAATGTATTCATAAAAATGAATTGGCTTCAAAATGTGATAATTAGTTTCTTCAGGTACATAAATTTTTCCATAAAAATAATTTATTCACTTACAACTAGTAGAAAAATTAATTCCATACAGTCAGATAAGACATCAAATTTATATTTAACTCCAAATATTTTGAGTTTTTTATTTCACCTCAAGTTGTACCTCAAGTTATGGACTGGTACTTTTCATATACTTATGCAAGTAGGTAAAATTTAAAATAGTAACTAATGCTGCTGTTTAGCTGTTTGAAAATTTTGAGAGTCTGAAGAGACAATAATCTCATTTATATTTTAAGAAAAGTTACATTGAGCACTAAGGAAAATACTGCCATCCACCCCACAAAACGTTGTGAATGTTTGTTCTTAAATTAGAGTAATGTCATTACTCTACTTTGTCTGACATCAACTGACCCATTTGTAAAATGGGAATTGGAAAAAACAAAAACAAAAACCTACCCTTGGGCTTCCCTGGTGGCACAGTGGTTGAGAGTCCGCCTGCCGATGCAGGGGACACGGGTTTGTGCCCTGGTCCGGGAAGATACCTCATGCCGCAGAGCGGCTGGGCCCGTGAGCCATGGCCGCTGAGCCTGCGCGTCCGGAGTCTGTGCTCCGCAACGGGAGAGGCCACAACAGTGAGAGGCCCGCGTACCGCAAAAAAAAAAAACCCAAAAAACCTACCCTTGTGTGGTTCAGAATAATTCCTAAAATAACAAATAACTTACATTGGTAATTAAAAATATTTTCAAATGTGTCATTATGTTAAATGACACCTATTTTCCTGGTGAAAGAATTATTCCAGTCAACAAAACAAAATGTGAAAAAAAATTGCTTTCATTATAAAAAGCAGAACATTGCCTAAGGACAAAAACTCAGTTCTGCATATTTGTATAAACTTGGGGGATACTGAACCATTTAGCTATTTCTAAGATGAAAAGTCAGAAGGAAATATTAATGCTGTGGGCTTTGAATTTTCCCTTTCCTTCTCTCTTCTGAAACACTCTGGTAATAGTAATCTAAATTCATTGTTTATAGTTATATATCACTCTTTACCTGCTATCTCTTATTTAATACTCTGTTCCCTTAATATTCAATGCTGATTTAAGGGCATTTCATGTATTTGTTTAATGAGCTGTCCTCTATCTGTAAGGAATAAGGCTTTCAAATGCTATTAGGAGACCGTATGTCCAGATTAATATATCATCCTACCCAGAAATAGAGAAAATACCAGACAATCAAATATGTGAGAACAGGCTTAATTTCAATTAACCTACTGATTTGGGCTAGTGAGCTCAACAGTCCCTAATTGCCATATTAAATAGCTTATAGATATGAATTGTTCAATAGTGATGATATGACTTTTGTAATTTTAATGATTTTTAACTACATGGTCTTGATGCAAGAAATTCTCTCCCATAAAAGTATGTCACATTGAAGCCTTGGCTTAAAATAAGCCTATAAATTAAGCGCCATAACAAACACTGATGACACCAGCAGTTTCCAGAATATGGATAATGGTTAGTTTGATATCTGACTTTATCTCCTGCAGGGAGTAGCTTCAATTTACCTGAGACTTCTATGTTAAGAGGCTGTTACAGAAAAGTCATTGGAAGTTAAAATGTGACCCCCTACAAGCAAGACTCCATTATGTGATGATGATGACAGCCCCAAATAGCTTTCCTATTGAAAAGGAAAAGTCAGTCATAATCTCATTGTCAGAATGCATAAAGGACATACTATTTAGTAATTATGTTTTACAACAGTAAGACAGCAATAAAATTATGGTAGCAATAAAATTATGTTCTCACTTGTCTTTCATCCAAGAATATGAATTTAATGCCTCACACCAGACCTCAAGATAAAAGCTACTATTGGAACTCAGGATGGAGCTGACACTTAGACAAGAAAAAAATGTACTAAACTATTTTTGAGGCACAGTCACATAAAACGGATGTCTGAATGACATTAACTCAGATCCAAAAAAGAATCAATGAATTTTCATGAATCTGGACCAATTGGGTTACATCTTCTTACTATGCTAGCTCATCCTCGGAAAGAAGAAAATCATCCCTGACATCTCACTCAAACGGAAATAGATGTCTTCTTGTCATTAACATCTGACTCTTCCTGATTGCTTCAGCTTCTCCAGGATGACTAGAGTCACAATGATTAAGAACACATTGGTTTCGAGACAGCAACTGAAACATGGACAGGCATGCATACCACATGAGACACTTCCAATACAGCAGTAAGGAAATGAAGCTCTTCGTTTCTCCAAAACAACAGCCTCTAACATACACACATCAACAACATTAGAAAGTGACCTCATAGATCCTTCTCATGTTCTTAAAATAGCTCCACTCTGGTAAATCTAGAAACAACTGACTCCCTTAAATTCATTTTCTGCTTTAAGAAATGGAAGAGAGTTGGCTTAGCCTTTTCATTCCACCTGGCCTCCACAAGTAAATGTCAAGAGACTCTGGCCTGCTGACCAGCCACAGAAGAGCGTGGTATGTAGTAAATAAGAACATGGAAAACGGAGTCAGTTTATCATGACCTCAAAGCCATCGCTCACTAATTACGTGGCCTTGGGCAGTTCACTTAACCTTTCTCATTCACCTCTATAAATGAATATGAGTTGCTGCCCTGTAAACATACTTATGAGTGTTAAGTGAGGCAATAAATGTTTAGCGTACGTGATAGGAGAAAAAATGAAATTTACTACTAGTGATAGCGATGGTCACTTTGTTGTTAGTGGTACTCGGGATATAGCCTCTAGTAATAATATTCTGATTCAAAGAGTATAGATAACTTGTATGGCTTCTATTTAATAAAACTGTAACGACCAAAAAATAAAACACTTTTCACTGAAGTATTCAATGGTGAAATGATATTAATTGATTTAAAACACTCTAAAAAAAGACTTTTTAAAAGTGTGGGGGGACTGTGATAAATTTTTTTTTTTTGACTGTGATAGATTGATAACAAAAACTCTTCAATTCTCCTTGATAACAAAAAGTCTTCAATTCTCCTGCATCCACATGCATTGCAAGATGACTTTACAGGTACATCCTGACTTCTTAAATCTGGCCAGCCTTTGACCAATCGAGTGAGCTCTGAGCTAGGGCATTGTGTGTTTTTATTCTCTCTTTTGGAACTGCTCAGTGTAGACTGCACTAGCCTGCTGGAAGATGCACGACATCACCCATCACCCTCTGAAATCCTGGCCAACAGCCAACCAGCCACCAGTGTAAAAGGACAGCCATCCTAGACGAACCAGCCCCAGATACATCAGTTGGCCACATATGCAAGAGCCAGCCTGACCACTATCAGCCCAGACTGGCTAAGATCAGCAGAACTGCTTGACAGGTTTCAGGACACACTACCCCAAAACGTGATACTTTGGCATACTGAATATTTTAAGCTGAAGGAATTTTAGGAATGGGAAGACTCTTTGACCTTCCCCTGAAGCAAATTCATAAAACCCTCATGTAAGAGTTGCTCTCCCTATACAGAGAGGAAAAGAAGCATCCTTATCTCCAAAGATGGAGGGATGCTGTCAAGAATCTAAATAAACAGACCTTGCCAACTTTCTTGCAGTTTACTATACTTAGCTCAGATTCCTTTTGTTCTACCGTATTTCCCCACGACTTTTCGTTCTTTCCCAAACCTAGCATGAAAAATACTCAGGTGTAACCACCTCTTCAGGTCTTCCTTCACTTCCTTATGAGGGCTCCCATATCACATAAAACTTACATGACATAAAGTTGCATGTTTTCTGTTCATCTGTCTTTTGTTACAGAGACCCAGCCAAGAGAGTAGAAGGAAAAATATATTATTTCCTCCTCCACACACCCAAACAGACAGACCTAGGAACAATAATAAATGGTTCTTGTATGAAATCAATCTGTTTTAGCATGGTTTGCAATGCAGAAAGAGCTAACTGATATAGTGCACATAGAATAAAAAAAATTGACACAATATTGATAATTGTTGAAGCTATGCAATAGATATACATGGAAGTTCCTTACACTATTCTATTTGGGGGTATATTTTAATATTTCCATAATAGAGATATTTTTAAATGTTTATTCAGTTTGTGGATATCAGAGATTAGCCTAAAATATTCCAACAGCAATAAGGAGATTCTTTTAGGCAAAACAAAGTCATGAGAACTTCCACTGGCATACTTCTTTAACAAAAACAAAATCATAGGCAGAAAGATTCCTTTAAGGCTACCACGCTAACCAGACCTCTTTTGTTTGAACTAGATTCAGAAGAATTTGGGTCCCTTTAACATAAGTGTATCTGTTCCACACATCCTGCACAACAAATAAATAATGTAACACAATGTCTGTTCCTTATTGTTTTATGGGTTTGGAATGTCCAACAAAAGAAAATATAAGCCCAATATATATAGTAATTATTTTAATCTGGGTAGCTGTTAGTATATATTTGATGTCTTTTGATATTTCTTTCATGCTTTCAGTCTTACCTCACTGACTTCGCATTGTTTCTGTTGGAGTCTGCTTTAAATTCCATTAATGAAGTATAAGAAAGGCAAAAAGGAATAAAAGAAGTGAAGATTACATCGTCACATTGGACTATTATATGCTACCTTTCTAAATCAAAGAGAAACACAAGTATTTTAAAATGAAAGGTCTCAGGCTATCGTTAATATATTCTGAATAATAATCGTTCCCTAATAACCACTTGTTTTTTACACTTAACAGTAATGGTGTCATGTTTACTCAAAACATTTGATACTATTGTTCTCCAAGGTCCTGTTGAATTATAAACACTTTTCTTTTTCCTTGAAAGCAATAATGTAACACAAATTCATATACTTGAATTTCAAAATAAAGACATTTCTACCTCATTTTAAAAGGAATACAATCTGACCAGTGAGGTGAATGAATCAAAAGCAGCTTAGCAAGCCAGCTAGTTCAGGATAGTAAAATTTATCTTGGTGGTATTTTTCACATTCTTGGCATTTTCTGTCAATAATTATTCACAAACATGTGCAGGTCAAATTTCTAAACAGAGACTATTATAAAGCAATTCCAAAGGGAAAAAACCCCAGCTCTTACGATCACTGTTTCTGCTGCAGCAGTTACACAAAGCAGCCGTGTCAGCGGCAGTCCACGTGCCATTTCTAAAGAAGGCATAGAAGGTAAACGGTCCCAAAAAGTGCTGTGCTGACATTCCTTTTCACTAAGACACAGCATTGAGTTGTTGTAGCCACTGTGATTTCTAGAGATCAGAATTAACTTAGGCACACTAAATCATTAAACATTTTTCTACTCGGGAAGCTTGAAATAGATCAGCAACCTTTATTATAGTCAGCAGGAAGGGATGTATTAGGACACTGGTGTCCAAATTGTGGTTTTAAAAATAACTCATTGGATTTGTGTAATAGTCTGGGACAGTGCCACAACACAGAATTATTTAACTTTTATTTTCTTTTCACACAATAAGGGCTTCAGAATCAGTGAGCTGCAACAGCAAGCGTCTTATATAAGGCTATCTGACATTTTCATGATGGGGTGGATGTCACCCTCACTTCCCTGTGACCTCAAGTGTCCCTTTATGAAACTCCTTTTTACATGCTTGTCAAGCTACGGCCAACTATTCCCCTGATTCAAGAATTAGGTCTTATGGGGAGGAAGTCCAGCGTACTTTGGTAAGACTAAAGTGTGATCTGAATCACTCAACACCTTGAAACTGGGAAAGGATAAACACAAAGAAAATGAAAAGGCTTTTTTTTCACTGACATGCTTGGCTAATACCATAAATCAATTTACAAGTGGCAGAAACATGTTAATCCTGAAATAACTGCTAATGGCATTTCGCTCTGAAAACAAAGGAAATATTGTACATTATGGCCAGATCCATTCAAATTCTGTTTCATGTCACTGAAGTGACAAGACAAAAGAATTGCTTCGAGTGGTAATTCATCCTCCCTACAGAAGATCAGAGAAATGTAGATTTTTATTATAAGCAAATTGATGTTATTGGAAAAATGTCAGCATTAATAATTATGTTGAATAAACTAACACCATTAATAATACCAATTGTTTAATTAAATAGCAAAATACTGTGCTTGAGCTCTGACAGGAATATAACTGACTATAATATTTTTTTGTTTTCCCCTTTAGTTACCTACAGATCCAAAATTCTTACCAGGCAGTATTCTGAAGTGATATCTAATTCAAATTCTTTCAACATGGAGAAAAACAATACCACCGTATTTCAAGGTCACTTGACTATAGGGATGGAGAAATTACGCTTCCACATGTAAGTCATGTTCTGAGTCATTTCTCACAAAACTCATGTATCAGTGATGATCACATAGTCAGTTTTTTAAAAACTGAGGAATAATACAGATGTACTAAAATACACAGAACTCAGGTGTACAGCTCAGTGAATTTTTACGTATGTATAAATTCATGTAACCACTTTTCAAACTTTTTAAGGAGTTCTAGGGACACAAGGCATTACATTAGCTTCCTTCCTAGAGGATTCCAGATGGCCAGTTCACAAGAAAGCAAAACCGGTTTGTGTTCCTCTAGCCTACTGGATCCAAATGTGGGTGGCACCTGGATTATGTGTGTGTGCGTAGAGGGGGGCAGTTTTGGTTGTCACAATGACTGGGGAGTGCTGTTAGCATTTTCTGTGCAGGAACCATGGATCCTAAATGACCTACATTGTTCCATGAAGTCCTGCCCAATGAACAACTGCCTTAGCTGAAAAGCTCCCCCTCCACCCCAAGCTATACTTGTGTTTAGTGTGCTTGGTGAAAAGAAGGTTGTGTGCTCAGTAAATTAGGGATATGCTATATGCTCTATTATATGCACCTGTGAAAATTTTCAGTGCATATTAGCATATAAAGGCTGAGAACCTTATTTTGCTAAATTCAGGGTTTCACAAACTTATTTGACTATGAAAATCTGTTTGTGTATTTGTGTGTGTGTTTGTGAAATTTTCATCAAAATCCACACATGGAAGAAACTGCTTCATGAGTCATCATCAGAATAACTGTTAATGATGAGATCAATAATAGCTATCAGCCTTTAAACTTTACTGAGCAGTTTTTATGTCATAATTCCTTTTACGTTTAATTCTCATATCTGCATGATGTAGATATTACAATGACATCTTATTTTATATATAAAGAAACTGAAATACAGAATGCCCAAGTCTTACAACTAAAATGTTGAGTTGAAGTTAAAACCAGTGGATTATGTTTCTAGAACCATTATTCTTAACTATTACATCTACAGCCATTTAGAAATAATCTTCAAGATTTCAAGACAATTACTGACTATCAGAATAAAACTAGAAGAAAACACATCAAAATAAGTAAGAAATATTTGGAAAGCTACTATGGAAAGTTTGTTACTGAATAATTCCATCAGGTCTTGAATAATATCGCCTAGAAAAATTGGCTAAAATACACTAATAGAGCATTTCCTTCATAGAAAAAATTATCTCCAACTAGATAATCTACAACTTTATATCACTCTAAAATTATCTCAACCAAGAAGAGTCCATCACTTCTAATTTGAGTGAAAACATTTGTGGATTATAGTCTCATCTAAAAACAAAAATCACTTTTCTAAAATAAGAGAATCGAAATACATAAAGAAATTACAACAGATTTCTGAACTATAATCAAAGATCAACTCAGGATATAAGTTCATAAATTAAAGAAAGCATCCTTACAACTCCATTTCCTTTTTCTATCTCACTTCTAGCCCCACTTCACAATACCTAAAATTCCGGAAGATTGCTAAGAGCTTTTAACAAATAAACTATTGATATCCAGCTGTCAATTAGATCAAAGCTCAATTTAAAAAATTTTTATCCTCCCCTACTTTTCTCCTTTCATTAACTACTATCCCCTCTATTTATTGCCTCTTTATTTACTCCTTATATATTTCAACTTTGCTCGGTATCAATAAAGACATTTTCAAAAAGGAAATGGTCTACCCCCAGGTAAGTTAAAAACTCTCTTCCTTATCATTTAAGACCAATGACATAAACATATGTGAAAATAGGTTTCATTGAGTCTGGAAATCAATGCTAAAAACCAACCATAAGCAAGAATTTTATAATTTTTTAAAAGGATAAATTATATAGATATAATATTTGATTACAACAAATTATTACAATTTTTAAAAAAGAAAACTGATTAAAAAATATCCCTAAGTTTTGGATGGTTTTAATATGGTTTTTCACTTTTCTGTATTAGTCAAATGCTTTTCATGTGCATAGTCTACTTATAAAACTAAAAAACGGTTCTCAAGTTGTTTTTGCACCTGCTTCGTGCACGGATTTGTAAGAGATTGTACATTCCTTGAGGCAGGCACCAGATGCTATCTGCCCTTATTTTGCATGTCTAAAATGTAGGAGAGGGACTCCCCAGATGGTGCAGTGGTTAAGAATCCGCCTGCCAATGCAGGGGACACGGGTTCGAGTCCTGGTCCAGGAAGATCCCACATGCCGCGGAGCAACTAAGCCCACGCACCACAACTACTGAGCCTGTGCTCTAGAGCCCGCGAGCCACAACTACTAACCCCACGTGCCACAACTACTGAAGCCCGTGCACCTAGAGCCTGTGCTCTGCAACAAGAGAAGCCACTGCAATGAGAAGCCCGCGCACTGCAAGGAAGAATAGCCCCTGCTTGCAGCAACTAGAGAAAGCCCGCATGCAACAACGAAGACCCAATGCAGCCAAAAATAAAATATAAATAAATAACTTCAAAAAATAAAATGTAGGAGACACTCAATAAACCTTTCTGAATAAATGAATGAATTTCATACACATGTTCACAAAATATATTCTGCATAAACATGTACAATGTTGATAAAACTCTACACTTTTTTCTTGTTTACCCAAAGACAACTCAGAAATTAAATTTTCTGAATTACTTATTACAGTAAATATGGATTTGTGTATGTAAAACATTGATCTAAACATTGCTAGGCTTGTTCCAATAATAACAGCTAGCAGAAATAGAACTTCCAATGAATATCAATTTTATCAGTGTCAACTTGAGGCCAACTATATTCATAGCTTTTAGTGGCTCTGACCATTGCCAACAGAAGTGAAATATTTTACTTTCTAAAATTTACTATAGAATACTTCAACATAAACTATGTTAGAGCTGCATAGATATGATGTAATTTTAATCTATCCCATGGTGAGTTTAGATAATATTTGAAAGGTTTTAATCATAACTCTTAATTTCTAATCAAATGTAGCAGAATTGGCTACTACAAGTACTTCAGCTGTCTTTGTTTTCTAAAATATCAGATGGCTTGTTAATCACCAGGAAAGATGTTAGAAGAATGTTCTATAGTAAAACAAGTGGTGTTCAAGATACAGGTGGCCTTGCTAGAAACGTTTGTCCCGACACAAGCGCCGTTGCATAAATGGGATACAAAAATCAAGCAAGCCCTACTCCAGACAATTTCACTGCACTCCAGGCTAAGGATCTTACTCATTCCTGCATTCAGAGTGTTTTCCTCACTCTCCAACTTGAAGGGTAGCTGAATCCAGCAGCTAGAACAGCAACTCAGCTGCCTCTACAGAAGCTTTCTTGCAGAGTTCTATCACAATGCCTCAAAGGTTTAATGGCCAGGACTGCACTGAGCTGAGAGAGCAGAGGGTATAAGTGAGTGTAGTGTGCACGTGTGTGAGCACACATAGGTATGAGCACGTGTATTTCTTTGATGGTTAATAAATATTGGGTTGGCCAAAAAGTTCATTTGGGTTTTTCTGTAACAAACTTTTTGGCCAACCCAGTATTTATTCTCCTGGGAAACTTCAGCCTAAGACAGTCCTTGCCCCATAGCACCTGATAGCCAGGTTACGAGAAAGGACAAAAACCCTCTTCTTCCTCTAAGTCCTGGAAACTATCAGTATCTAGAAAAAAAAACTAATGATGAAAAAAATGAATTGGATTAGGTCAAGATGCTAACATCAAGAAATTATTATATGCTGTAAACTTTCTATAAGGAGGCACTTTCAACAAAGATACTTATAAGTCTGAAGAAGTTATACACCATTGCCCTTAACCTTATTCTATTTCAAACTCTTTAAGGAATAAATTCCAACAATTGGTACTTGAGTGTGGTCTTATTTTTCTCTAATCTTCGAAAGGCACTTAAGAATCTTATAGTGACTGGGAGGGTCATCACTGTTAACAACTTCTAGTGACTATTAAGCACAGGAACAGGTCACTACTAGGTCTTTCAGGGAGGACAAGGCTGGATGATGAAGGTAACAGGTCCATGATTTGGAGTATCTTCCTTCTGATTTTCTGTCTATACTATCTCACAAGCACTTGTTAATTTTTTCATTTTTTCTGTTTTGTCCCATTTCTTTTCCCATTTTCTGAGGCAAAAGCATCCGAGGCAATTTATTGGTTAAAAATGCTAACGGCCATATAGTAATACTAAAACCTTCGACTTATTTTCTCTCTAAATTTGTAGTTCATAAAAATATCCCTCTTGTCAATTCAAAACTTTTAGGTGGAATATAGTGAAGCAAATCAACTATGATTAATGAGATCTGGGGCATATTAAAGAAATAATATTTATGCATTATCACAGTCTATGGGTTGTCAAAATGGGATTTCTTTATTTATATTTATAAAAAGGTGTATTTTTTTTGCAAATAGTCTGATAGATGTGTGAATGCCTAGTTATGCTAGAAATTTTAAGCTTGTCCCAAACAAGTCCTAAAAAGCAATCCTATTCAATTCAAGTCATAAAATTCAAAGGATGATTTCTAAGTACTTAAGAGAAATTTATAAATAGGTTATAATTTCCTTTGGCTCATCATTACTCTTTTGTTTCCTTCACCCAAAAGTTAGCTATTTTATTTTATTTTAATTTTTTAACATATTTTTTGGAGTATAATTGCTTTCCAATGGTGTGATAGTTTCTGCTTTATCACAAAGTGAATCAGCTATACATATACATATATCCCCATATCTCTTCCCTCTTGCGTCTCCCTCCCACCCTCCTTATCCCACCCCTCTAGGTGGTCACAAAGCAATGATGGCATTAGAGCTAACAAAGTTCATTCATCATTCTTTGTACTTTTATGAGAAGAATTAATGCAGAATCCTGGGCCCATGACCTAGATCTCTAAACCCTTTATATCTTGGACTCACTTTCCATGAATAAGAACAAGAAAGCAATATCACCTTATATGTTGTTCTGAACTGATTACCTTGTTTTATTTGTGCAGTAACCAGTTAGATACAACTTTCTGTGGTAGAGTTATACAGCTTTCTTAATACATATGTTAACAATATGAAACAATCTTATGCCTTTTGATTCTAAAACTAATAATACTTTTAAAATTGTACTTGGTATTATCACATACCATTTTACATTTTTTGTTGTTTACCTATTTTATAACAAAAACATAACTCTGTGAAATTCTAACAGAAAATAACATATTAATATATAATATTAAAATAACAATTAGATTAATATTTAATCATAATAATTAGATTAAAAGATTACATACCTCCCTTCTCCCTCCACCCCACCCAGCCAACAATTAAGGTATGACCACTTCCAGACATTTTTCTATGGGAACATATATACTATAAGGATATAATTTATCTGTTGTTACATAAATGCTATCATATATCTAGGATATTCTGTTAAGTGAAAAAGGCAAGCTGTGAACAAAGAAGAACAAAAGAATGTTGGTCTACCACTCAGTTCCACAAGGGTTAAGTCATAACCCACTGTCTTTGCCCACCCACTGTGTCACCTGAAAGAAATTCAGGATGAAAAACAGGGTGGGGCCCTCTGTGCTTTGGATATACAGGCCCTTAGATAGTTAGATGCATCTCTCAGGAAGAATTTTAATGACCCCAGATTCTTGCATCTCCCCATAAATAGAAAGGCACTAAAATCATTAACTTGAGATATCTGTTCTTTGTGATTAGCAGTAATCATTTACCAAGATGTATTCTTGACTGCATTTATTTCCTAGCCAAAAAAATACATACGAACATACATATACATATGTGTGTATGTATAGATACACACGTGTATATATATATATAGAGAGAGAGAGAGAGAGAGAGACAGACAGACAGACAGACAGACAGACAGACTTCTCTTCTACTGCTTCAGAGCAGCTTTCTCACAGCTAAGTGAGTGGCTGCCTCCCAGGTTACAGTCACCAGTAAGGTCCCTGAATAAAACTTAAATCCACAACCCTTATGTTGTGTGTCTTTCTTTAAGTCAACAAAATTATAGAGTGATATTTATAGAACTAAACAACTGAAGACCATGGGGCTCTTCCTGGGAAAGTCATTTCTTCTCATTTCAGTTTAGAAAAAGAATGACTGAAGGAAAAGCCAACATTTTAAACTTCTCCAGCTATAAATTATAATGAGGACATACGTTGCTGCCAGTATTATGAAAGTTTTTAAGTTCATCAACATTCCCAACATTAATTCATTCGTTGGATATTTCTAAGTACAAAGAACATTCTGTCTACTATAGAAAATTTTCTTTAGTATTACATTTTGTGACTCCAAAGACAATACTATATGCATTGTGCCAACTAAAAATTGGCACTTGCCATCTGCCTCTACAAGGATTAAATCACAAGCTTCCTTGTGACTGCAGGGTGGAGATCAGGAAAGAGGCATTCGGTGCTCTGGGAAAAACTGGCAGAACAGGACTTTGGATAGTTAGATATTTTCGGTAGACGATTTTATGAGCCCAATTCTTCATCCTCTCTTATCTAGAAAGGTACTAAAATCATAAACGTCGACATCTGCTCCTCGTGACTAGCAATAACCTTCTGCAAAAATGTGTGCTTGACTGCATGTATCCCCTCTTCACCAAAATCACGTATGCACTGATCTCCCCTCCTCTTTGAAGCAGTTTCTCAGAGATATCTGAAATGCTGTCTCCTGGGCTATGGTCCTCATTTTGCCCCCAATAAAATTTAACTCACAACTCTTACATTGTGTATTTTTTTCAGTCAACGATTGGAATATCCTGAGTCACTCTCAGATGACAGTGACAAAGAAGGTGTCTCCTAAATGTTTTAATGAAACTTGATGTGAACTAAAAGTGACTTTTAGCCATGATAATATCTTCCTTGTTAGAGATCTTTCCCTTGAATGAGAGATCTCAAACTATCATCCTTTGCTACTAACATACCATTAGCCTTAATAAATGATACGCTAGAAGTATGCTTCTTTCATTAATGTTGTGGTTTGTCACACAACCTGAATTCAACAGATCTAAAAGAGTCAAAAAGGAAGTAACATTTATCCATGATCAGGTATAACTGCCGTGTAATTTATCAGAGAGTAATTGATAAAGCTGCCATCCAACCACCCGAAGCGGGACCTCTCCGTGCAAGAAGATCCCAGGCAAGGAGGCAATTTCCATATAGTAATCACACAACAAGGGTAACTACTGTAGGGCAATGATGTATCTTTTTACAAGTGATTTTCACAGCATGATTTCTGCATTTTGCTCCTTACACTTTTAACTAGACAATGCTGAGTCTCTGCAAAGAGCTAGGCAATTGCAAAGAAATCCATTCTCTGAGCAACCAGAAATCACCTCCATTATGTATTGAATCATTCAACAGAGGATAATGGTACTCAGAAGATAACTGCTGACTCTGACAAGTCACTTTTGCTTATTTCTTGGGTTACAGTTGCCACTAGAGGTTGGCAATCAATTCTCTGAAGCAGCAAAAAGTGTTCTTTTGCATTCTCCTTATTTTTTGGGGGGGCGATGTATAGCTGGAACAATCTAGTTTCTCCAGACATGTGTCATTTGCCATCTGAAGCACTAGGTGACACAAAAACGTGGTCTGTGGACTAAGCCGGCCATGCCTGTTCGTGCACGCAGAAAAAGCTGTGGCGAAAGCTTCATGAGACCCCCCCCTCTCCTAATGCAGACCCTCTGGGGAGATGATGATTTCCTTCTATTTTGCTCTGGTTCCACAGCACTCCCTACCTGGGCTGTATTATCCAGGTAAAGAAGATGAAGGTTAACAATTGTTTAGATAGGAAAACCTAATTTGGTATCTCACTCTTAGGAGACATACAAAAGTCTTACCTTGTTCTCTCAGGAAACGGTTGACGGAAACCACCTGCCTTGGCCAGGCACGATGGTAACAAATTGCATGAGTTGTCTTGCAACAAGAGGTCCCAATGAGGAACAAGGTGCTGCCACCGAAAACTAAGCGGGAGAGTTCAGGAGGGGCCAAAAGGAGGATACAGGAGACAACACATCCTGCCACCTCCCAGAAACCCTCTCGCTGGAATCCGTCTTGGCTGAGAGATGCACACACCACCAAGAAGGACGCTGAGACAGAACAAATACGGGCCAAGCAAGATGACTGGCAAGAGACAACCAGGAAACTAATCCCATTACCGTAAAACCTGAGACTGCAAGCCACGTGACAGAGCAGTTCTCCTGGCTTGCCTTACCCTGCTGCTCTCCACCGGGGAGCCGCTTCCCAATAAAGTCTTTTGTTTTGTCAGCACGTGTGTCTCTTTCGACAATTCATTCTGAGTGTTAGACAAGAGCACACTCTTGGGCCCTGGAAGGGGTCCCCCGCCTTCCTGCAACAGTTCCACAAGTTCAGAATGGTCTAGATCCTGCACACATCTCTCACTGCTCTCTCTTTCGCTCCTAACTTCCCAAACACTCCAAACTACCTCTTGCCACAAGCCTCTACCTCAGTCTGGATCACTCTTCACTTCCATCACCTTTTGCAGAGACAACTCTTTATCTTTCATTTCCCAACCCGCCTTTACTTACTTAGAAGACCTTTCACTATCACAGGCTTCAGTTACACTGGGGTTTTTCCCCCCCCAGAAGCAAGACTTTTCCCATCAGAACATGTATACAAATTTGTAAGTACACATTCACTGGCATGATATCTGATGATATTTATCTCTCACTAGACTATAAACTCACGAGAGCAGGAATCATTCAGTCTTTCTCACTGAATGTGCTTTCCCCTTCACTCCCGCGAAGACAACTGAACCACGTCACTGAACTCCATGTCTTCTCCCCCAGGGACTCTGCTTCAGATCAAATTCCTGCCTGCCTATAAGCTATCTCCACCTGAAAGACCCAAACCTCAACCTTTAGATTCCTCAAACTCAGCAAATCCAGAGGTGCATTTTTTTTCCTCTCATGGCAGTTTATATCTCAGCACCGTCACCCCCCACCAAGCCTGCCACGATCAGAGTTAAAAGCTTGAGTCCCCTCAGTGTCCTAAACAAATCTTATTAGTTTTCGTTTCTGTCAGTTGATCTATGGTTGCCTCTCTAGAGAGGCAACTCTTACTCTTACTACCTTATTGCTGTCCGTTATGGCAGGCTTCTAACAATTTTCTCTAATTCCATGTTCTCTAAGTTTCCCACTTTTTCCCTTCAAATTCTTGACCAGTTTGTTTTTCTGAAACCCAGTAGTGATCCTGTCATTCCCCTACTGAAATCTTCTAGGTAGATGAGCTTAAGCATTTTGTGTTAAAGTGGGACCAGGTGCTGCGACCTGGATGGAAGGCAAAGGGAAGTGGACTTTTTTTTAAATGTCGTATTTCCAAGCAAGCTCACTATTTGTAGGTTTCTGTGTTACCATGGCTGTTCGCAGAGGCACACAGATGCAAACTATAGATGGGGACTAATTGTCGTCCTGAAGCCACCCATCATTGCTGATGTAGTTTCACTGCTTCCCAATCAGGTTAGTACAATGTGCAACCTCCAAGCCTATGGGAGCGTAACATATAAACCCATTCTCTCACCATGTGTAAACTCATTGAAAGAGAATGGGTTTTCACCAACACACTTCTAATTAGCTGTTGGACTAGACTGTCATTTATAAAATCAAGACACTATGTCCTCCAAATATGCTATGAGCATTCAGCGCTGCAACATTTCTACCTAATATTTTACCTGGAACATAGCAAGTTCTCAAAAATTGGTAGCAATATTGGAAATTTTTATTATAATTTATTCCTATCGACATTATTTATCACCTGGCCTAATCTACTTACCCACCATTTTCTCTCCTTATCACCCAAAATGGAACCAATGGTAAATATTTACAATTCCTTGGGCCCACTGCGTTCCCTTATACTTTGCCCATCTCACTCCCCTTCTCCTCCCCCAACCCGCTGAAAGCATTTTATCTTCCTGCTTTACCCCAGCAAGTGCTGATTCATCTCTCAAGATTTAACTTGTACCTTGATTCTGCATTTCTGGAGATCAACTGTGCTGCTCTTCTGAAAGATAACTGATAAATTTTTCAAAGCACCCTTATCATAATGTGTTTTTTTTTTAAAAAACACTTCCATCACCTCACATAATTACCCATTTTTTGTGGGGTGTTAACATTTAAGATCTAGTCTCTTAACTTGCATGTATATAATACAGTATTGCTAATTATAATCACCCTGTTTTACATTAGATGCCCAGAGCTTATTCACCTTTCAACTGTAAGTTTGTACCCTTTGACCAACATCTCCCCATAGCACCCACACCTCAGCCCCCCTTCTACTCTCCATTTCTGTGAGTTCAACTTCTTTAGGTTCTAAAGATAAGTGAGAATATACACAATCAAGTAAGAACAGTATTTGTCTTTGACTTACTTCACTTAGTGTAATGCCACAATGTGTTATTTATTTACCTGGCTATGTTCCCTCCAAGACCGAAAGCTCATGGGAAGCAGGAATTCTGTCTCATCTATCCTCCTATAGTGTCTGGCACATGGGAAATTATTCAATAAATGTCACCAGAATGAGTAAACTTGAAACATGTACCAATTGCATTATCCACTAAAAACCTTATCCTTCTCACAGTATTTAACCATGTTATAGCACTTCACCATTGCACTGTTCATACTACTTTAAAAAAATCGCTATCTGTTGAAAGACTTGTTCTGTGCCACATACCATGTTTGGGGTTTTAGATTCCTTATCTGTGATGTTAGTTTTGTGTTCCCCTCATTAGATTGTAAAAATATTTGAGAGCAGGGGCTGTTTCATTCATCTCTGTAACCACATCACTGAGGAAAAAATTTAGGAAGAATATGGTTAAACAGCAGGTCCGCCATTCAATACCTCCCTTTACCAAGAGAACACCTCTCAGAAATAAATGAGGTGGCCCAGTCCAATCTCCAGCTAATGGAGATAATGACAGACTTCCTTGCAAGTAAGTCAATGGCACTGACTAGTGAGAGAGTCCTTATCTGTGAAATGTTGACTGTCTAACACTGCCTATGGTAAACGACCCGGGATGTTAAGGTTAGTGGGGCATAGTCTATTGAAAAAAGTGGTGTTATTATCTGAACATAAAATGGAGATTTTTATGATCAAAATATTCCTTTGTACAAGTAATGAGAATGGCACACATCACTTAGAGACCTCCTGTGTGAAACTGGGCAGCATGCATGCTCTGAGGCAGCAAGAAAGGACGTGGGAACTTCACCGGAAGTCAAGTACTTCTCCCTCAGGTAATCACAAGGCACAAGAAGCAGGAAGAAGCCCCCAACCTCCAGTGAAGTTCCCACGTCCTTTCTTGCTGCATGAGAGCATGCAAGGGGCCCAGTTTTACACAGGGCTTCACCTTACCTGTACCCTTAAAATTACTAGTCAAAAGAAAGAAGTCCTGAAACATGCTACAATGTGGATAAGTCTTGAAAAAGTCATGCTAATTGAAAACAGTGGAACACAAAAGTCCATATATTGTGTGGTTACTGTACAATTCCACTTATATGATATGTCCAGAATATTTTAATCCACAGAGACAGGAAGTAGATTAATGGTTGCCCGGGGTGGGGAATGGGGAGGGGGATAGGGAGTGATGCTAACAAGTACAAAGTTTCTTTTTGTGGAGCTGAAAATGTTCTGCAATTAGTGTTGATAGTTGCACAACTCTGCAGACGTATTAAAAACCACGTAATTGTACACTTCAAAGAGTAAATTGCATGGTATGTGAATTATATCTCAATAAAGCTGCTGTTTTCTCTTTCAAGAAGTAAATATATACAAATGTTAAAAAAAATTATTAGTCAAGATATATTTGGGTCAGATCTGTGATTCACAGGATTCTGTTTTTAACAGTTCAACCCACTATATTATCTCAACCTCCAATAGATATTGCCTAGAAGAACACATTTTTATGCCTATTTAGCATACCAGGCGGAAATTCTGAGGGAGATCTCATTGGATATATCCAACCAACATTCACAGGCTGATACACTGTTTCTTCCTGGGACTCATAACCACTGAAAACAGTGCAGAAGTTCGGTTGTATACCCTCCGATGGAAGTAACAAGTCCACTTAGGAGTCCATTAACATAATCACAGATGATTATCAAGTGGGCCACCTAATACACGCTACCTCTGGACCTTAGAGCTATAACAGACCTACAGAGTTAGTTTGTATTTTGAAGTCTAATTCAGCTCTATAATCATTAGCCCACTGAGATGGCCGAGACATTTTCTGCATCAGAGTAAAGAAATCACAATATTAAAATCAATTTGGTCTCCTGTTGTTAACCGAGGGTCTGTTTCTTCAGTCCCACAGAGATGAGGCAAGAATGGAGCTCTCTTTGAAGCTAACAAAAGCTTAAGGTCAGATCATCTCCATGGGATACAAAGCAAACCCAGGGAGAAGTAACAGCCAAATGATATTTCAAGCATTCTATCAGAAGGGGTACTGCTATAATGCACAGCATTCAGGCACGACTGGATACAGTTTTGTTCTCTCTTCAGTGTCTGAAGTATTGTAGGATTTTAAAATATATGATGTTCTATCTCCCATTGATTAAAAATAGCACTACTTAAGAATTGTTATTACACTGGTTCACACCATATTGAAAGGCATTTTGTAAGTATGAAATCAATGTCACCCACAATCCCCGAAGTATAATATGCCTCCTAATAATGCCAAAATGTTCTACTTGCCAACGAAGAGCAAATGCAAAGATGATGATGAAGATAACAATAATATCACTTTAATTTTCTTACAACAAAGGACACTCTTTTGATCTCTTGTCTTCCCTGTGTCAATCTCTGGTCCTTTTCTCTCATTATCTTTGGCTCTCGCCCTCATATTTATCACCCCATCCTCTAACCATGTCTCTGTTCTAATCCTTTTGCTTGGTACCTCTCCCATCTATGCCCCTCTCACTAACTTCAGAATTCCCAACACCTCTTTCTGTTCTTCCCAATGCACATATTCTCCTCTCCACACTTGCTATCGTTCACCCTGTCCCCCCGACTTCACTATGCACTTTAAGTGCCGTCATTATATGCGTATATATTTCAACAAACCTAAAAAAAATCATATGTACGTTGCTTTAACTATTCTGCTCTGATTTAAGTCTATATTTCCCCCCTTACAGTGCTTTTGTCATGATATGATGAACAGCTATTATGTGTCTATAATCCTACCTTTTTTTTTTTAAATAACTTCCCACGCATTCTGTCCCAGGTGTGGCCTCATGGTCTAAGGTGGGGCATCCACAGCCCCTGACTTCTCCAGGTCACTGTGATATATGAATGTGTGGCCCAAGTGTGAGTAATGATAATGATACCCTGAGAATTCCCAAAGCCTCTTTTCCCCTGTGGTCATGAATTTATGAAAGCATGGACCAAAAACTGCCAGTGACCATGGTTCTAAATTCATGGATAAGTCAATTTAAAGAGAAAGTGAAACATACACACAAATAGAAGGAGAGACAGATATGAGAGGTGAAAGCATCTGAGTCCTCGTATCAGTATCTGTAAGGCCAGATCCATCCATATTTCACAGTTTTCTTATATGAAATAATAAATTCCATATTTGACATTAACTAATGTGAGCTCAGTTTTCATCACTTGCAATTTATCTGTAAAAATATAAAAATCTATATATTGGAGTACAGATCTGAACTTGATGACAGGCAGGTGTAGTTTTCAGTTTGGAGAAAAACCAAAACATTTATCAAGTAAGGAATTCAGTGTATAATGGGTTGCTAAAATAGAAATTTCAGCTGAGACACCAAGACACTCAAGAAATACCTTCCAAAGAATATGATGGATAAATCATAGCATTCACCAAGAAGGGTCCTAACCTCCTCACCACATCAAAGACGTAAAAAGATGGTGAGCTGATGAAAATTAGACGAGTGTTTCTTTAGAGACTTGTGCAGTGATTCCAACTCCCATCCTCCCCCAGGTAGGAGGCGTGCTATGGGTCCATCTTCTAAACTCAAACCAAATGAGGGAGAGTTAAGAGTTGGCAGATGATTGTACAAATCTACTTATGGTCACCTAAGCCTGGAACAAGGGAACAGGGCATACCTCTTCACTAGACAAGCAGTCTGCCATTCGGTAAAGAGCAAATAGTAAAGGAAGTGCAAAAGAAAAGCCACCGTCATTGCTTTGCTTCATGGGCCCTTTTCATGTGCTTAGCAAATTGCGTTTCACTTGATAATACTTCCAAATTCAACTGCATTACCTAGAGGTAGAGAACTGATTTTTTCATTCTCTTAGAATAGGGCTAACATTTTCCTTTATGTTTTTAAGGACTCTGGTAGAGATGGATGACTCAGAACAGAAAAAAGCCTTCCTTTTTAAGGGGAACAGAACTTACCAGGCCCAAATATGCCTCTTTGGCATACGGATCATTTTAGGCTGATTATTTTAAGAAACAGCAAACACAGGATAAGTTCTAAAAACTGAGTAGAAGTTACTCTTCTGTGAGAGATAGTTACACTATTTCCATTTATGAAGGTAATCTTCTCATTTCTAGAGTGTCTCCCTCTCTGTACCAGGAAGAGAAGAATGACTGTAAAACTCTAGAAACTCCTATTCATGGAGAAAGCAATGACTTAAATGGACACGATAAACTTACCCTTGTTCACTGTGCTTTTTCCTCATAAACTCACTTAACTGGCTTCCTCTCCTACCTCTAAATATCTTCCTTTTATCTTTGCTGAAGACGGTTTAAGGTTATCACTTGGGCCATTTTGGAGAGTTACTCAGTTTTCCTGGATATCTTCTATATATACAGGAGATATATACATTATTAAACTTTTGTTTCTTTTCCCACATGTTGATTTTTCTCTCTTTTTTTTTTTTTTTTATTACAGGGGGTTCTCAGCCAAGAAACTAGAGGGAAAAATCATTTCTCCCCTCACACACTTTCAAAGAACAAAACGTGATAATTCTTCATCCATGACCCCTCTCTTCTCATGATTTAATGCTACTTTTTAATATACTTTTTGTTGGTGGTATTATTTTTGTTTTAAGACTTACACATGTAAGTCCCATGCAGTGCTTTTGCCCATTAGTCAAAAGGCAAGTAATGTTCAAGCAGCTGTTCCTTTTGTGGCTCTGGGGCACTAATAACTCTTGCAATCAAACACTGTGTGCTCTTTGACTTCTTCCCTAGCTTCTTTGAAATGATAACCATTCATGGAAGGACGGTGATTCTGTATGGACCTTTAGCTCCTTATCACTCTTATGGGCCCTCTCAAGAAATGTGAAATCCAGCTCTCTCTCTAAACCCTTGGGATCTCCAAACTGTTGGGATGCGGATTAGAAGGAAGAGTGTGCTTACAAACAGAAATGACTTGGTGGAATCATATTTATGGCTACAACACCCAAAAAAGAAACTGTTAAAAACAAACAAACACAGGCCCAACATGGAGTCACTTATGCTAGGCCACGCTACCTAATTAGAGCTTAATACCTAACCTAACTGAAGCTGAGACCTCCCCCAAAAATGTAGTCCTAACTCGTCAATCAAGAACTTTCTGGTTAGCATCAGTGAGGTAATCTGTCATAGGACCATCTCCAACCCCCAAAGGAAGGTGACAAAATCTGCCACACAGACTGCTTCCCCTATAGGTAGGTTACCTGAGCCTGAAATCATCTTTTTTGTTTATGACTTCCTTGTCTTGCCTTTAAAATCCTTTCCCTTTCTGTAGCATGGAGCTCCTCTCTACTCACTAGATGGGATGCTGCCTGATTCATGAGTCTTTCATTAAAGCCAATTAGATCTTTAAAATTTACTCAGTTGAATTGTGAAGTTAAAAAGGAAGGAAGGAAAAAAAAGAGTCAAAATTTCATCTATCTATAAATTATCATTTTAGTAAGTAGGATTACAATAAGCAATCTAAAATATCTTAGAACAGCATTACAGTGTCTGGCACACAGTAAGCATCCCATAAATTCTATTAAATAAATAAAAAAGAATAAATCAATGACATTGACTCCCTACCATTTAGACATATATTGTCATGCATTGTCACAGTGAGTAGTTTGAAAGGTGAATTCTGGTCAGCTTCACTTCTAAAGGTCAAAATGTGTTCTGTCCTGCGATGTGGTGAATTGAATTTATTAACTATGTTGATTTAATTATTAGTTCCTACTTGGTGTACTGTTATTAATATATTAATTTCATATTCAGAAAAAAAATCTGCACCCTCGCCATGTTCACTGCAGCATTATTTACAATAGCCAAGATATGGAAACAACCTAAACATCTATCAATGGATGAATGGATAAAGAAGTGTGTATATACACACAATGGAGTATTATTCAGCCACAAAAAAGAATGAAATCTTGCCTTCCGTGACGACATAGATGGACCTCAACAGCATAATCCTAAATAAAATAATTCAGACAGAAAGATAATGACTGTATGATCTCTCTTATATGTGGAATCTTAAAAACAACAAGCTCATAGATATAGATATGGAGAATATAGAGAAATGGGCAACTGGGTTTTCTTTAAAGTTTCAATAAATTGAAAAAAATTTAAAATAAGAATTATTTTTAAGGATTTAATGAATGGCTACCTTTCAAAATACAGTAACAACAGTGATGTGAAAAAAAAGAAAGATAATGGACGGGTTTCTCTTAGATGCCTAATATATCATGAAGAATCTTGGTATAATTTGGTTTTGGTCATTGTTTTTAGAGTATCAGTCACAAACTACCATCCTACTTTGCTTTTCTAAGCATATGTAGCTAAATAATATTACATGGGTAATGTGAGTTCTGATAATTTCTTTTTTATTATTAATTTTATTTTTTTGGCCGCATTGCATGGCTTGCAGGATCTTAGTTCCCAGGCCAGGGATCAAACTTATGCCCCCTGCACTGGAAGCACAGAGTCCACTGGACCGCCAAGGAATTCCCTCTTTTTCTACTTAAGTCAATGGACTCAAAAATAACCTCCTTGATTCTAACATTTATTGTTAAAAATCTTGTACAGCCTTTCCTTGTATCCATGTTACAAAGCACAATGTAACACACAAACATGAATTCAATGATATCTTCAAGTCAGAGGGGCTGAGAATAATCATTTGGAAGCTTTGAGAGGAGCACAGAGGTGAAAGATGAAGAGGAATAACCAGTATCTCAAACATTAGAACATATCCTGCCTGACCTTTGATTTCTCAACAAATATTCCGTATTATTGGCTTCTGTTTATTTTACATTTGCTTTTTTTTTTTCCAGGAAAACTGGGAAAGATCCAGCTAGTTTAGATATCCAATCTATTTCTTTTCCAGCTAAAAAGTTTCCATTTACATTTCTACCTCAGCATTTCTAAATTTTAATAATGCATCAACAGTTCATTATTTAAAGGAAAGATAATGTCTTATAAACTAACCTAAAGCATTATGCTGTATCTATATTCTTACATCCAAACAATCAATAAACATTTATTGGGTCTTCCCATAAACCATAAGTCAGGTTGATAAAAATCATTAAAAAGCATTGGTACTTTATTTATGCAAGAATATCAATGTTCCTCCCAACAATATTTATCTCCTGGGGCGTGGTGAATCAAACTTACTAATTATGTTGGCTGTATTAATTTCTACTCTAGTGCTGTAGACAACGTTTCTAATATAAAAATTTTATACTTAGAAAAGAATTGCTTTAAAAGGATGTACTGAATGAATGACTTAAAAAGATGACTCTTTATTTCCGTAAGTAAAATAGCAATAAATAAGTATACAGTAGAGGCAAGCAAAACTTTGTCATTAGATATGTGCACATATCACAAAGTCAGTGCCTAAAAGATTAGGACTCATTCAAGCAACATTTTCGCTGTTTGCAGTAACAACACAAGCTTTTACAGTCCTGACTTAAAGCATCTTTGATGAAAATGGTGCGTGTGTCATTTAGGTAAGTTTATAGGACTTAACATATGGAGTCAGCATTGCTGGATTGTGAATTCGTAAGAAACACCTTTATCATTTCCAGAGCTCGTACATAGCAGAAAATGCAATAAAGAGTGACACACAAATAATAGTTTTAACATTTATGAAAAATGCAACATGAATCATTGTGAGCCTTTCTTTCTCCTGTTTAACACTGCTATCAAACTAAGAACGTGGATTCAAAGGTAAGTATAAATACTGCCTCAGGAGTATTTCCAAACATGCAAAGGTTTCATAAGCTGAACTGCAAGAGAATTTCCCCGCTGTGAGGCTCTACAGGACCAGCACAGTCAGCAGGATGTTAAGAATCCTTCCGCAAACATATGTTACCTAAGCTACTGGACTGATCCAAGGCTCATTATGTTTGCTGACAATCATTTTGAAAAGGCATAGGTCTAACACTTCTAAGGCAGCCAGTCATCATTTCAAAAAAGAATCAAAAGGTGTCCTTTAAAAGTCTCTAATTTGGGGCTTCCTGGTGGCGCAGTGGTTGAGAATCTGCCTGCCGATGCAGGGGACACGGGTTCGTGCCCTGGTCCGGGAAGATCCCACATGCCACGGAGCAGCTGGGCCTGTGAGCCATGGCCCCTGAGCCTGCGCGTCCGGAGCCTGTGCTCCGCAACGGGAGAGGCCACAATAGTGAGAGGCCCACGTACCACCAAAAAAAAAAAAGTCTCTAATTTGAAGAATGGTTAATTGAAAATATCAATATTCCAAAAAATTTCATACTTGACTGCTTAAGTAAACCAATTACTTATGTTGTAAGTTTTTATCAGTGCCCTTAAACACTGTTATAAGAAAGTCAAGGGGATGGCCAGAGTGATTAGGCCATCTTTCCACTGCTGGAATATTTAATTCCCTCTGAGGAAGAAAAATAAAAAATAAAACCAAATTCAACATGAAGAAAATTATATAGTTTATTTATTCAACTTGTTTTGCAAGGAACCTCAATAATAAAAAGGTGCAGGTAGAATTTATTTATAAAAATAGTGAAACGGAGTTAGGCTGATATGTATGATACTATTATAAATTTACATTTATGTTTTCAGAGGACAATAGGTTTGAAAGTCCTTCCTCTTTATGAACTGCAAAATTAACCTTTTGTTAACCAATCCTTCCTCCTGCCCTTGCATTAAGGGAGCCACTAATTATTATATTAAACATACATATTAAACAGGCAATCCCTATTTTATAGCAAAAATGTCCTATAATAATGTGTTAAACTGTATATCACTTATAAATTCATCAAGATGCTAATTACCACGTTATTAAAAATCATTACAATTGTCACCATAGCTAACATTTTTGCATGTGATTACAGCTACACTCACCTTATTGGCATTTGATGTTAACATCAGTTCCACAAAATTCCTCTTACAATGAGGGAAGGGGTTCATGCAGTCCTTTAAGCATTAATTGAATGCCTGCTATGCTCCCAGAATAAGGCCACGGGTTGGGAAGGAGAAAGGGGTGAAGACATGCCTCCTTCCTAAATTGTATTAGTCAGGGATGGTTAATTAGAATCTGCCCCTCAATTAAGCAAATCAGGAACGAAGAGATGGAAGGCAATACTAAAACAGTCTTCCATGGGCTCATCAAGTGACTAAGGGGAGCTAGTTTTCTCTTTTCTAACCTAAGAAGCATATGCAGGTGGCCCTCATTATTCGCAGATTCTATATTTGCAAATTAACCTAGCTACTAAAATTTATCTGTAGCCCCCAAATCAATACAGTACTTTTGTGGTCATTCACAAATATGTACAAAGCATCAAAAATTTTTGAGTTGCCTGATACAAGTGTTTCCAGCTGCCTTGAACAAGGAGTAGCTCTGCCTTTTTGTTGCAGTTCTCATACTGTAAAGAAGTGTCCTTCTCACGGTCTATTCAGTTTTTCTTGTATTTAGGCCTTTTTTCTTTTTTGGCCACACCACGCAGCTTGCTTGCAGGGACTTAGTTCCCTGACCAGGGACTGAACCCATGCCCTTGACAGTGAAGGCACAGAGTCCTAACCACTGGACCACCAGGGAATTCCCTCGTTTTAATGCTTTTTGTTGGTGATTTCACTATATAAAATGGCTCACTATTTAAAAGTGTGGTGCTCAAGTGCTGTTTACCGTTCCTAAGTTCAAAAAGGCTGTGACGAGTTTGCAGCAAAAACACATGTATTAGGTAAGTTTCATTCAGGAATGAGTTACAGTGCTATTGGCCCTGAGATCAATGTTAATGGATAAACAATATATATAATGAAGCGTCTTAAAACAGAAACATACATACAACAAGGCTATGTATTGATTGGTTATAGAAAATGTTGTGATCAAAAGCTCTAAGAAACCTAACCCTGTGTTTCCCCTTAGGAACAATGGTTCGGTATTCCATCAGTATTTGCGGCAACTTTATAGAATATAACTACCCTAAATAATGAGAATCAGCTGTAAATATTATTGTTTTTAATTATATTTTATAGCATCTCTCATATTTTTGAATTAGTTTGAGAAAAATCTTAATCCATAATAAAAGATTAAACCAAAAATCCAAGGATTAAGTAACCTATTGTCCATAATTTCCTTCACAATATTAATTGTATCAAGTTTCCATGTGTTTAAGGTAAAAAGAAATGAACTTTGCAGCAGTGAATTTTTAATCGCCAAAGTATTACATAAACATTTGTTCCACAACTCCCTTTTAAATGAAAAAATATTTTTTAAGATCATGAAATTAAAGCAAAATCAATGATGCTTATATGTATATACACATATGTAAATATATATATATATTTTTTTTTTTGCTTGAATTATAGGCTTTCAGTTCACACATTTCCCCTAGATTGCACTTCAGTGTCATTTAATCTGTGTTCCAATGGAAGAGCTATTGATTAAAGGTATTCAAAAGAATGGAATAGGTATTCTGATAGGTAGGTATTCTAAAATGCTTCTCAGTTTCACAATAAAGCTTATCCCCAGCTCTTTTTAATAACCTGTCTTCTCCATATAAAGATGGTATTCATGGTCCTGTTGATTTTTAAAAAAGTTTAAGGTCCACCCCTGTGAACACAGCCTGACACACAGAGAATGCAAAGATGGAACCCCTCCAACGTGCGTGCGCACACATGCACACACGCACGCACACAGGCGCGCGCACACACACACACACACACACACACATTTGTCAGGAAAATGCTGAGAGCCCTAACCAGTAGAGGCGGGGGGTTGGCAGGGAACTGATCACATCCTCCTACATGGCCCCCTCTGGTGACAAACAGCATTTGTGAAACAGCAGCCCAGGGGTCAGGGTAAAATCTGTGGCAATGGAACTGGACCAAAAAATAGACTCAGAGGAACAGTAGATATGTAACCTTGGCCTCATTAGTAGCAAACAGTAACCAACTGCTAATTACCTTATGGCTATATTGTAAACTGATAACGTGTGTATATAAATTGTGTATGTTTGTATATAAATTGTGTATGTGTGTATGTAAATTGGGTATGCTTGGCACCTAAAATTTGCAAGAATTTAATATGATTTAAGTTAGGGAGAGATGGTACTAGATTAACCAACACCCTCTAATGGAAAATGAAGGTTAAATCTTAAAGTAGTGATGAACTTTCTGGTGGAAAACATACTAATTGTACCAAGTATATTCACTTAGTCACATTAATTTAGCTTTGTTCTGTCCTGTATTCTGAGGAGGAGATAATTCAATCAGAATCAAAGTAAAATGAAGCTAGCTAGCTAACGCTTACCAGTAAAATAATACGTATGTTCTTCAAGAACAAAAATAATTCTTATAGTAGGCACATCACAATAAAAAGGATGCTGTAGTAAATGAAACAGTTTCTTAGAAATCCAGCTAGTTCCATGTATTGAATATATAACCTGAAGGATTAATTATATCAGAGCAGAGAGTGGCATTTATAACCTCTACAGAAGAAACTTTAGGATAGATTCTAAGATTACAAAGAGATGTCTCCCTCATCTTCCCCAAAGCACAGTTTTATAGCAACAAATAACTACAAAGCCGCATGTCTTTAATGTCTCCGTTCAAGTTTATACAAGAGACGGTGAGAAAACAACCCAAGATATAAGCCTACCAAGTGGCAATTACGGTTTGAACAGAAAAGGAAAGATCTCCAGCATCTAATACATATTGAGTGTCTATAAGTGCCAGGCACAGAGCTAGCATCCAGAGACACAGTGAAAGACAAGACAGACTTCATCACTGACTTAGTAGAATTTATATTTTAATGATGGCAAAGAGAAATACAAATGAATATAATGGTCATGGTAAGCGCCATGCAAGAGACAAACTGAGTGACGTAACTGAGAATAGGGTAGGCAAGGACCTCTTAGGGGGCTTAAAGGAGGTCTCCCTTGGGATATTTATGTTGGAACCAGAATTGTGAAAATGGGGGTAATGAAATTTATGAACTACGTTCATTGTGAATTTTGTTCACACGTTGCTCATTATTATAATTATATTCAATTATGAAAATGGGGAGGAGAAAAAAAACTGCCAGAGAGACACATAATGAGCAAAACTATATAAAGTTTCATCACAAGTCTGGAAACACTGCCCCCTCTCACTGCAACCATTTTTCTTTCTACCTCAAGCACCAATGCAGAGTCACATAGGTTCATAATCAATAAAGACCACAAAACCAAGAAAAGAAAAATCCCACAGTTTCTGTTGTTAAGTCACTTCCAGAGGATATAGGCTGCTCATAATAAAGCTATTATTTATCAAGCCTTGGCTATGTTATACGCATGCTTTGTATAGTACTTCATTTAATCCTCACAAGTCAAGAAGGCAAGCATTATAAACTCTGTTCTGCAGTTGAGTAAACTAAGAGTCTAAGTAATTTGTCGGCAGGTACACAGCTGTGGAGGAGTCGGGTTTGTATTCCGAAGCACAGTTGGACCTGTCAGACTGTGATTTTTAACTACTATGTTAGAAAGCAAAATTAAGGAAAGAATTGAAATGATTATCTTCTCTGGCTTTCTTTATTCATCCAATCATGTTCCCACTGACTGTACTGAATTTTGCACTCAATTACTTAATTGCAGTATAAAAATAGACTTTGGCTTCTCTGGCGACACAACTTTTACATGCCAGGGATACTTGTAGAGAGAACAGTGGGAGGGACTTCAGATTTCACTGAAATGCCCGAATCAAACAGCTGTAACGATACCTTCGTCAGATAAGAACTATCTTACCTTGTAGTCTGTATTTTTGTTTTGTAGAATTCCACATTTCATCAAGATGCCTGAATGGCAGCTTGATCCAGTTTTGACTTGATCCAGTGTGTAGCATAAAAGATGAAGATGTGATAGTGAAGTCATCATTCTAATTAATATTTCAATCATGCTTGCTAACAGCCTTTTACTTCCAATAGATAAACCAGCTTGCAAAAGGCGAGCACACCCCAAAAGATTTATCTAGGATTTCTCTTCAAACAGGAAATACAACCAGTGTTCAGACTATCTTATTGTGATTGGTCAAAGAGTGACATAATAGATTCTGTGATATTTTATACTTAATTTCATTATCTACACTAATGGAATTATAAATGAATCCACACACTCATAAGTTCATAGTTTTCCATTACCACAACTATATATAATTATCTAAAATACAGCCACCTTATTCAGTTATGCCTGCCTTAAAATGGGTATTTCAGTCCAATTCGAATTTAAAGAAAAATTAGGAATGTCTGATTAATGATTTGGGGTCTAACGAAGTTAGAGAGAAAAGTCATTCTCAAGATAAACATCATTTCCCTGCTTTCTTTTAAATCTATCAGGCCAGGATTTTTTCTCTTTTTTTTTTTTTTTTTTTTTTTTTTTTTTTTTTTTTTTGCGGTACGCAGGCCTCTCACTGTCATGGCCTTTCCCGTTGCGGAGCACAGGCTCCGGACGCGCAGGCTCAGCGGCCATGGCTCATGGGCCCAGCCGCTCCATGGCATGTGGGATCTTCCCGGACCGGGGCACGAACCCGCGTCCCCTGCATCGGCAGGCGGACTCTCAACCACTGCGCCACCAGGGAAGCCCCAGGATTTTCTTTCAGCAATTTTCTCTGGTCACCCCCATCTCCCCAGTTATATACAATGTCAAGAAGGTAGAAATCATATTTGTCATGTTCTCTGAATAATGTCAAGCTCTGATCACAGGATGTTTTAAAGTCTGCATATCTCACATGTGTTTTTAATGGTCCAGTATTCATGGCATTGTTATGAGAGTGAATATCTTTACATTGGTAGGATTATACACCGTCATTTAAAAATGAGCCAGACTTCAATTCGTTTGGAACAGTTTCTAAAAATTTCCATACAAATATTCCAGTGTTGTTCACATGTACAGATAAGTCAATATGCCAGCAAACGATCACCTCTTCACACTCCTAACATAAACCTTGTGTGAATAAGACATACGTCAACATGACTGAATAATTCATTCACATCCTTGCTTTGCTGTCCTCGTACTACTCAGGGCTCAGATTAAATGTCACCTCAGACAGTCCTTCTTAGTTCACTAATCTAATGTTACCCATCACCCCCTCACAACCTCCTGCTTTATTATTAACAGAATACTTATCAGCGATAACTTTTATTTAGGCGTTTGTTCTTTTTTCCCCCCCCCCGGTTCTAACCAAGGCCAGTAAACAGCATAAGAACAGAGACTTATATTTCACAAATCATTCCCACTACCTAGCAAAGTACTTGCCACATAAGAAGTATACAATAGGGCTTCCCTGGTGGTGCAGTGGTTGAGAGTCCGCCTGCCGATGCAGGAGACACAGGTTCGTGCCCCGGTCCGGGAAGATCCCACATGCCGCGGAGCGGCTGGGCTCGTGAGCCATGGCCGCTGAGCCTGCGCGTCCGGAGCCTGTGCTCCACAACGGGAGAGGCCACAACAGTGAGAGGCCCGCGTACCGCAAAAACAAAAAAAAGTACACAATAAATGCTTGTTGAATGATATATGAGTGGATGAATCAATGTGTGAGAATGGAAACCTGAGAAACACATATGGAAATACATTCATTCATCCGATAAATACCCCATCTTTAGGCATCATGTAATACTGATTTTTAAGGACTTGCATATTATGATGAAAGAAGAAAACATGTCTTTTATACCAGTGGTTCTCAACTGAGTGCAGAGGGGAAGGACATTTCGCAATATCTGAAGATGTTTTTACTTATCACAACTGGCAGGGTAATATTGGCATCTACTGGGAGGCCAGGGATGCTGATGCTAAGCGTTCAACACTGTGTAAGATAGCCCCCTACAAAACAGAAGTACCCAGCCCCAAACTTTAAGAGTACTGATGCTTTATACTATTCTCTATTCCTCATAAGAATTTAACTTAACACATATTTATTAGGCAACTACCATATGCTAGTATCAAATTGAATTTCTGTGAAGAAAAAAAGACATGCTGTAGATGGATTACAAACAGATTGACTAATAGATAGTTGACTTGCTAGATGGAAAGATAGAGGGATATATGGCTGGATGCATGGGTACTTCATAGATAGATATATGCATATATAAACCAAACTACAGCAGTCACAACACTCCGTGTTGGACTAAAATAAACCATATTAGTGATTGCTAATTGCAGGACATTTATAGTCTTGCTATCATCTTATTGTATCTCCATAGAACATGTTCTTTTTAACAACAGAATATTGGACTGCATAAAAAGATGCACATGAGTTTGGGGAGAGACTGTATGGTCATTCTGGCATTATTGCTAATGATATTTGTGAACAGATTGGCCGTAAGTGAGAACCGATCACCAGTTTTTAGTTAGGTGCCCCATGAAGTAAATATAATGTCTTCTTCAAATGAAAAGCATGCGTCTCTTTCCCAAAAACGAGCATCACTGTGACAAGTGAGAAATGTATTAACTATGTAGACGGAATGCTTCTGCATATGATTCGGTAGCAAACTGGAATCTAGGCAAAGACTTTGAGCAGAGGCTTTTCAAAAACAGATGCTCCAATAGTGGGGATTACACTTAGATCACTGGATAGAAAAGAAAAATTGTATTTCCTTGGAGGTCCTACATTTTACATAGCATGGCCCATAAATCAGGTTATGAGTAGCAAAGGCAGGATTTATAAAAAGATAGGGAGTAGAGGTAGCTTCCTCCAAGTCTTCCTCATTTCCACTATAGTACGGAGGGACCCATAGTGTATGCTTTGGAAGCTCATATATTAAAACTGAAATGATACGGAGAAGATTACCATGGCCCCTTTTTAAGGATGACATGTAAACTTACGAGGTCTTCCACATTTATCAGTGGGATGACGTATTCAAAGTGCTGATGATCAACCAAAAATTCTAAGTCCCTCAAGACAATTCTTCAAAATTAAGGAGAAATTAAGACATTCCCAGGTCAACAAAAACTTAATTTGATGCTACCATATCTGTCCCACAAGAAATATTAATGTGACTCCTTCAAGCTGAAATGAAAGGGCACTAGATGTTAAGTTGAATTTACACAGGGGAATAAAAAGCACCAGTAAAGGAAAATATATGACACTGTATATGTATTATTATTATTATTTTTTTGCGGTACGCGGGCCTCTCACTGTTGTGGCCTCTCCCGTTGCGGAGCACAGGCTCCGGACGCGCAGGCTCAGCGGCCATGGCTCACGGGCCCAGCCGCTCCGCGGCACGTGGGATCTTCCCGGACTGGGGCACGAACCTGTGTCCCCTGCATCAGCAGGCGGACTCTCAACCACTGCGCCACCAGGGAAGCCCTATATGTATTTTTTATAGCTCTTTTTTCCTCCTGATTAAAAGATAATGACATGAAGCAATAATTATAAAACTGTATTGATGAGTTTACATTGTATAAAGATGTGATTTGTATGACAGTAACAGCACAAAGCAGAGAGGAGATAACAGGAATATACTGGGGCAAAGGTTCTGTATACTACTATTTAGTATTAATCTGATACATTGTTTTAGGTCAGACTAATTGTAATCCTCAGGGCAACCATTAAGAAAATAAAATTTTAAATACAGAAAAAGAAGCAACAAGGGAAGTAAAATGATACACTAGCAATTATTTAACACAAAAGAAGGTACTAAGGGAGGAGTAGAAAAACAAAAAAATTGACAGAAAAGATAGCAAAATGCTAGATGTCAATTCTACTGTATCAATAATTACATTAAATGTAAATGGATTCAACACTCTAATTTGAAAGCAGAGCTTAAAGAAAATTTTCCAGCCAGATACTGTTCAGAAGTGAAAAATTTCTGATTCAAAAATGTTTATAGGCTGAAAGTAAAAGGAAGAAAAAGTAACCGAAACAGATCTTGGGTGGCTATGCTACCATTAGACAAAACAGACTTTAAGAAAAACATTGTTACTAAAGACAAAGAGGGACATTCTTTATAATGCTAGTAAGTCAACCCATCAGAAGATATAACAATTATAAACTAAGTGTACCTTAAAACAGAGTCCAAATACACAAGATTAAAAATGGGCAGAAATGAAAGGAGAAATAGACAATTCAACAATAATAGTTGGAAATTTCAATACTTCACTTTCAATAATGGATAAAATAACTAGGCAGAAGATCAACAAGGAAATTGAAGATCCAGAAGTTTCCATGGGCTTTTGTGGGAGGACACAGGAAGAGCTGAATAGAAATAGAAAACCACAGACACACTATACCAGGATGGAGTAAACCTGTATTAGTATGAGTTCTCCAGAGAAACAGAACCAACAGGATATGTATATCCGCATATAGATGTAAATACAGATATACAGGGATTTATTTTGAGAAACTGGCTCACACAGTAGTGGGGTTTCTTAAATCCCATTTGTGCAGAGTAAGCTAAGAGGCTGTAGACTCAGGAATGAGTTGCAGTTTGAGTCCACAGGCCGTCTGCTGGCAGACTTCCTTCTTGCCATCAGGCAAGGTCAGACTCTGTTCTATAAAAGCTGTCAACTGATTGCATGAGGCCCACCCACATCACAGAGGTCAATCTGCTTTACTTAATGTTCACCAATTTAAATGTTAATCGCATCCAAAAAAATACCTTCACAGAAACACCTAGAATAATGTGTGACCAAATACCTGGAAACTGTGGCTTAGCCAATTTGACACATAAAATTAACCATTGCAGGCTCCAGTGATGAGTTGGACAGATGATATGGCTAAGACTCAGAGGGGCCTAGCACCACGTATGGCTGTTAGCACAACTGAAGTCATCTTGGGCTCTTACATTTTCTCCTGTGCTTCTCTGACCCTACCCAGGACTGTACTGGGCAGTAAATCACTTCTGTTACAAAGGGCTTTGTAGTTAATAGGTATCATTTAATAATCATTAGGACCAGATGGCCTCTATGCTCTGTTAGTCCCGTTAGTCCCCAAACTATGATGACAACTTGTACTGACTATTCCCCCCAGCCACAAAACGACTGATAGTTACCCATTCATAAATCTTGACTTACGAATTCACGTCCTGTTTCCAAGCACCTATCCCTATGCCCTAGGTTAACTAGAAAATTATCCCAATGGCCCACTGGCAGTGTGGAATGCAGCTGCAAATGCTTCCAGATCTGTGTCTGCCCAATCCCACCCTGTGAGTAAATTACCCTGCCTCATTTTTCAGTCTCATGTTGTTCAGTTTGGTGGGCACTTTTTGTTCCCCCTGTCCTCCAACACACCACTTAACAAAACTTGAGGTGGAGAATCAAAACCAGAGGATTTCTGGGCCCTGGTAGTGCAAAAGAACCAGCAGAATCACAATTTTGCCAGCCTCATAATTTACAACAGCCTGGGGTGCTGGTCATGACTGGGTGACTGAGACATTAAATGCTAACCGCAGGGCATGATGGTGAGAGCAAGAAGGGAATCAGAAGATAGCACGGGCCTGATCACTTGGGCTATGAGCCCCTTTCTATGCACCCATGGAGTCATGTAAATTCCCAGGCTCTTTGGCAATTTCTTGGGGAGTAGAAGTCTAAAAAGGAATATCTGAAGCACTGAACAATTGCTAAGGAGACTAAGTTACTCAAAACGGTTAAGGTTTTACAACCTGAACACTACTGAAATTTTGGACTAGATAATTCTTTGCTTTCGAGAGATATCCTGCGCATTGTAGAACGTGTAGGAGCATCACTGACCTCTACCCATGAGAGACCAGTAGCACCCTTTCCTTTCCCAAGTTGTGACAATCAACAATCTCTCCAGACATTGTCAGATACTCCCTGAGGGGCAAGATCACTCCAGATGAGAACCACTAGGTTAGAGAATGTGATATTCTTAATTGGAAAATTCTCTAGCCAAGAGTTTTATATATTGTGTGTGTTTGTGTGTATATACATCCGTATGTGTGTGCACACGTTTGTATGTGGGTGTGTATGAGTGACAGGGAGGACGGGCACTTACTATTAGTTAACTCCTAAAACCAGGGAGGAAAAAGATTGCCATCTATAACCCATGAGAGAAGAATATGTATTAAACTACCCAGCTAACCAACACACCGAAGTTCTTGTAGTTCAACTCTTTACCCTTCACTGATCCCTCACAGGAAAAGTCATTTAGTTGATTATAGTCGAGGTGACAGTTTCCATCACCCCCTGACTCTCGCCTCTTGTGCCATTCTTGAATGCTTGCCTTTAGACAGATTCAGGCTCTCTTTCTCAGATCCTGCTCGCATGTAGTAAATATGCCAGAAGGAGTTCTGAACCAGCTTTACCAGTAATGAAAATATTTCAGCATTTTAATTCTTATCTAACTTATTTTGTAGGTCCTTCAGTTTGCCATTAATGATAAAATGATTTGCCACAGATTATTTTCTTCTTTCAAGAAGAAAATTATTTTCTTTTTTTAAGAAGACTGAGTTTCAATTTTCTTGACAAATTTTGCTAGAAAAAGGTTTATATACCATCCATGTCAACACAACAGTCTCTTGAAAAACCCCTGCAAAATCTCCCATTCTTTTAAGTACAAATTGTCATCACTGTTGCTGAAATTAAGTCTTAGTCTATCAATAACATTTTAAAATCTATTTCAAAATTTTATCTTAATTCTGACTTAGCAAAGATATTCCATAGACCCATAGAGCACCAGTATAGACCTCTTTTTTATTTATTTCTCTCTTTTTTTGTCTAGTGGAAATCTGATTTTATCCCAACATAAGCATAGTCAGCAGTTTAGAAAAAACACTGGATAATGTGAAATAAAGGACTATATTTTTATGCAGTGGTTTTATACTCAGTAGGAAAAAAAACCCAGTAGGAAAAAAAAAGGCATTAACACATTTTCAAGGGACTTCGCAAGTGCAATTTTTTCCCTTGGCTCAGCATTTCATTTTTACAGGATCTATTAATCAAGTCTAAGCAGCCTTTAAATCCCCAGTCCCTACTTCAGGTTGTTTCACAACTGCTGCCCTCTTCTCCCTTTGTCTCTAGTACTATCTTCCTCTTTCTCTATTGTTTAACTCAGCTCTTTGCTCTACTCCTTCAATCATCCCCATCTACCATCCTTTGAGAACAGCAGCCATCAATTTCCAAAACCATACAAGGACTAACGTTTATACTTTTGAAGGGAATTCACTGAATAATAAAGATCATTTAAGAAATGCCAGGAGAAATTGATCACTCCAGAACTTAGAGCAACCAGTCCAGACTGGAGAGAGAAAAAAAGGAAAAAGATGACAAATTCATCTTTGTTATTTATTGTATTTGAATATTAAAACTCACAGAATCTAAGAAGTGTTTAACTTAATTGAGAAGAGACCATCTATAGAAAATAGCTCCCCCTTAATTACAGTAAACCTTTTAAGAAGCTAAAGGTATGTAAAAAGATGTATAAGATTAAAAAAATAGTACAGCGATAAAAGGAACCACGTATCTCCTTCACTAGGAAATTGTTAGACCAAAATTTTTTCACTAAAGTGGAAAGCCAAGTAAGTGGTTGGCTATTTTCTTCTCTGTCCTTATCCTTAAAAGTAACTGAAAAATTCCCAAGTACCTAAAGGCTAAACATCATTAATCTATTTTTCTCAGATACCTGTCATAATTCTGAATGTTGTTATTCTATAGGTGCATTTTATTCATGTCCCCATAAAAATACTAAGATCTGGGCATGAGAAATACAGAGAAATCAGAGCAATCCCAACTTGATTGAAACCATTTAAAAGCCAAGGGCAAATCCAAGCTTCCTGTTTTTTTCTTCCACAACAAGACTCAAAATAATGCCATTTCTTGCTTTGTTCCTATCCTTGATAGAGTTCAGATACTAAAACATTACTTCCTGTCTGAGATTTGCAGACTGCTATTCATAACATCATAAGATACCGCTTTTATTGAGCAACTCTGTGTGTACCTCTGCAAGGAAACAGTCTCTTCCTTAGGTCCAATATCCCAAATCTACCATCATGCTTCTTGAAGTGACAGAAAACTGCTTTCAAATACAATCTCTACCCCGCCTTTTTATAGATACTAAAAAAAAAAAAAAAAAAAAAGCAGCAAATCAAAGGGGAAAACAGGTTAATTTTATGCCAATCACAAAACCTGGTGACAGGTGCTGCCATATGTTGCGACAAGATCTCTTGACCATGGGTCATCGCTTTGAAAGCAACTAGAGAATGTCTTGCAGTACTGTGACACACAGAAAGGCCCCCTGGGATCTCATGCAAAGAGACGGGTATGAAATTAACTCGTGGCATCATGGTATTTTCCAAACATGACAGCTCCCAGGTCAGTAGCCAGTTAAGCACAGTGGGGATTGTGGGCGGGGGTGGGGGGGGGGAACTTTGGCATCTAGTAAACGATTTCAGTGGAGTCTCTGGTGAGACCTAAGAAAAAACCATCCCCAGAGAGATGTCTAGAAAGGTTAAAATCATAGAAGGCAGTGGGCAAATATCAATACATTAAGTTAAGCTAAGTAACTCTGTTTTGGACAGTCTCCTAATTTTACTTTGCTTCCTGGACCAGTTTCCACAGAGAAGACGAATAAAGTATTCAGTATGATGATTTTGAAGAGCTCTTTGTTTCTTCCCTGAATTAGAACAAGAGTTTCAGTCATGAGTTGAGGAAGTACTGAAGAAACCACGCTTCCTCCCAACACACACACAAGGGTGCACACGAATGCGCGCACGTGTGCGCACGCACACACACAAATTCCCAAACTGGAACTTTCACAATTGTGTTACATGCGCAAATGTAAAATCTCATTATAGAAAATAAAGATGTTAAAAGAGCAAAGCAAAACACTTGCATCATATAATAAATGCATCTGTCGCAGGCTTACTTTACTGACTTCTGAGTTAATTCCCTTTCCTACACCATTTCCAAATGTCACGTCAAAGGTAATAGGTGGAAATGGGCAAATACAGAGTAGGAAGAATAAGCAAATTTAGCATCTAGAAATATAGCCACCTAAACCAGGTATTTATTTTCTTTGAATTCCTAGTATAAAAACAAGACTTTTGCACAATTTTCATAGTACGTTTTAAGAGAAACAAATCATAAGCACAGTGATTGTAGTTTGAAATGCAAGCAATTTTTGGTCCTGAAAGCATAAAAGTTACATAGGAATATGAATGTGGTAGGGAGCGAGAAATTACATGGGATTGAATGCTATGTTCTTCTGTCAACAGGCAAATTAAGTGTATTAAGGTTATGTGTGTATACAAAGAGAGACTATTAAACTCTAGTTTCACAGTCTGGGCACTAGTTACTAATGCCTAGTTCTTTATTTTACTTTTTTAAATACAAACTTTCCTCAGAATGACTTTATGATCATAGTATGTGGACCTTACCATTTAATTCTAGGACTGGGAATACCTTAATTATCAAATAATATCCTTCAATTTCCAAGCAGTTGTTTAACACATTTTAAGACCAGTAAGCATTCAGCATATTATAAATGATTTCCTGGAATGATTATATATATGTAACCAATACTATATAACACATACTATGTGCCACGCACTGTTCTAAGAACTTTATAAGTAATTCACTGAATCGTAATAGAACAATCCTCTGAGGTATGTACTATAATTATCTCTAACGTTCAGATGAGATAACACGGAAGCAGAGAAGACAAGCCATTTTAAACACATCTACAGCTAATATGTGGACTACTCTACAACTGAACCAGAATCCAGGCTCTTAACCTCCATGTCATGATGCCATGAAAGTCCTTTCCAGATCAGGGCTCAACAACCTTTCCAGTCATGATGTTTTCCCTGGGACTTAAGTTCTTTTTGTTATCACCATTTAAATTTCATGGACTAAGAGAATGGAGTCACTGAATTCCGTTAGTTGTAACTACACCACCAGCGTGATAAAACACCAACTTTCTTTCAAGCAGGTTAAATTCTTCTGCATCCCCAGCCCACCATCGCCCCCGCAAAGTCTCCAAAGCAAGACTCTAACAGCCTTAATGTTTTAACGACTCCAGCCTTCAGAACAAGATGATTCATTCAACATATTTTATTAACAACAATGTATACACATTATATATATATTATATGCATTAAATAGAGTAGTGAATTAAACAGACATGATCTTTACCTTTCACTTTTTATTTTGGTGAGGAAAATATATATTCATTGTCATGATTACTTTTATAACATAAAATTTATTTTTAAAAGAATGGTATAAATAGGTGACTTATTTGAACTTTGAAGTCCAGTAGGTCTTCAACTCTAACTCCTCTGATTACTAGGTTTTAGAACTTGAATTACTTTCTTCACCTTTCAAATTCACAGTTTTTTCAGCTATAAAAAGGGAGTAATAGTGCTTTAAAGATGAAATGAGATTAAGTATAAAATGCTTGGCATTTTATAGAAAATTAGAAAATTGCTTGGCACATATATATATATTCAATTAATAGTATCTTTACATCATTGCTAATAATGTTTAAATTTTACACATGCATCCTTTTATGTAAGTTTATCTTTACACAAGTGTTCTTTTCAGACTAAGAACTATCCTTTTGAATAGTAGTAATGGCCTTTTTTCAATTTCAGGAAATAAAGATTTCTTATGATAAAACAGTAAGTTTATTAAATTCCCCATTCAACAGTCTTATGAATACATAAACAATTAGACTACTGGAAAAAAGGCAACACACCTGGTCTCTAGGTGTCCACTGTTCCCTGTCCATGACACCATGCAAACCATCTGTTGGCTTTTTCTGCAGCAAAACACTGAATATTTCACTACACTAATTGACAAAATTGTGTCATTCTACATGGCAACTAAAACAATTCATAACATACGTTTTTTATCATAGACATGAAGCAAACCTGGACTCACTCTTGCCATCAATACACATAAACAGAAATAAGAATGTAATATTGTGGAAGTTAAAAGCACTCACAAATAACTGGAAAGCAAGTAGGATATTTGCTTTTGTTCTGCAATGATAGATTTATATTTTCAATCGGACAATGGAAATCTGACCAATGAATAGTAAGTTTAAAAAACAAATTAGGGCTTCCCTGGTGGCGCAGTGGTTAAGAATCCGCCTGCCAATGCAAGGGACACGGGTTCGAGCCCTGGTCCGGGAAGATCCCACATGCCGCGGAGCAACTAAGCCCGTGTGCCACAACTACTGAGCCTGCGCTCTAGAGCCCGTAGGCCACAACTACTGAGCCTGCGTGCCACAACTACTGAAGCCCACGTGCCTAAAGCCCATGCTCCACAACAAGGAAAGCCACTGCAATGACAAGCCCATGCTCTGCAGCGAAGAATAGCCCCCACTCGCTGCAACTAGAAGAAGCCCGCACACAGCAACCAAGACCCAACGCAGCCAAAAATAAATAAATATTTTAAAAACCAAATTATTTTAAGATAGCAAAATACATTCTTAGGATATTAGTATGATGCTACATAATGAGTCATGCAGTGAGCGAGAGCCTGGCCCAGCCCTACGAGCCAACAGCTAAGTAAACTTGGGCCATCACTGATCCTGCCTGCCCTCCCCCAATCTAAGGGGTAGTTTCATTATTAGCAAATGGGTAGAATAATCCCAACCAGCACCTACTGTGTGCACAGTGCCATGTTAGGCACTGAAGATACAGTGGTGAGCGAGACCAGCCTGGAGCCTGTGTCAACAGGATATAGTATCTAAGTTGCTTAGTCAGAAAAGGGAGGTACTTCTTTCTCATAAAATGCTGAGGCTAAGTTATATGGTCTACTAGAAAGACACATGAAGATGCTACAAGGATCACAGCGGTTTACACAGAAAACTTAAGAAATTAAATATCAGTGTTTCTTGCACATTAGCAATTGGGTAAATCCTCATATAAATGAAAGAAACACAGAAAAATTGGGCATTGACTGAGGCAAAATATACCTGTACTTCCCCAACTGGAGGAAAAATTTTTTTCAATTACAGATGGCTTAGATACTCCTGAAAATGGCCCAAAATATTCTATTTAAAATTTGAAAACCACAGTAGGGGAATCTAAAACCAAATAATGTGCTGTTTCCAGTGAAAGGGAGCTATTGGTAGCATGTGTGTCAGCCTACCTCACACTCGGGTTAAAAAAATAAATAAACCAAACAATGATTTCAACAGAAAGTTCTATTCCAGTATCTGGGTTTAGAAGCTCGTGGGTTGGTGAACTTGAAAACCAGTTCTTTCCTCATTTAACTCATTTGAATAGTGGGTATATTTATTCTGCTTATCTAAAGACAGCTTTAGTTGGCTTGATAGTTTTGAATGTTAATTTGAGCATGGTTTAACCTAGGCAAACTCATTTATATTGGAATAGTGATGTATACAAATAGCACCCAAAATGTATGCGTGTGTGCACAGTGCTTCACAGGGATCAGAAGTTCCATGTGAGACAGTACTCTGTCCAGATTTGCGCTTTCCAAAATGGTAGCCATTAGCCACATATACTATTTACATTTACATTCATTAATTTTAATTTTAATTAAAATGAAACAGAATTAACAATTTAATTTCTCAGTCAGTCACACTTCAAGTGCTCAACAACCACATGTGACTTCAGGTTACCATGTCGGACCAGGCAGATACAGAACACTTCTATCACTGAAGAAAGTTCTATGGGGCAGAGCTGGTGTGGACATTCGTTTATTTTCATTCATACATTCATTCGTACTCATTTTGGGTTCTTTGCACCACAAATATTAAGTACCTACCATGTGTCCAGCCAAGGGCTAAGCCCTGAGACACAATGGTAAGCAAATATATTGTTCCAATTACCACGGAGCTTACATTCCTATGGGGTGAATAGACATTAACTAAATAATCACACAAATAAAGGTAAAACTGAAAATATGGTAAGTGCAAAGAAGGAGATGGAAGAGGTGCTATTTTAGAGGGAGGAGATCCATCTACCCAGCAAAGATGACTCTGAAGTGACAAGTGACTTGAGCTAAGGTAGGATGTCCAGGAGCTAGCTGGGCAAAGAGGCAAGAGAGTGTAGTGGGCACAGATACATGAGCATGTGCAAAGGCTCTATGGTCAGGCGGGCCTGGAGAAAATGAGGAAGGTAAAGGTCAGTGGATGGGAGTATGTGAAGAGAGGGGGGATGTGTTCACAGTTGAGCCTGCAAGTTACTTAGGTTTGTATTACTGAAGCTTTGCAAACCATGTAAAGAGCTTGTCTTTACCCAAGATAATAGAAATTAATTTTAAGGCACGCCAAGTAATGTCAAGCAGAAGGATGGTATGATTAGCTTTGTATTTCAGAAAGAATCTCTATGTAGAGTATGAGGAACTACCATATGGGCAAGAGTATATAAGAACAGTTAGGAGACACATCCATGCATATTATCATCCTGCCACCTCGAGTTTAAATATAGACAGATTATAATTTAAAATCAAGATGCATCCATACTTAGACAGCTAAATTTTTGAAAGATGTTATTATAATAGAAAACATAAACCTAACATCAAACTCATGGATCTGATAATTTCCTAACATACGCAATTTCACCCATCCACAGAAGACAACGGGAGAGGGAAGCGACAGGGAATAATGTGAATATGCTGAATTTAGCTCCTACCAGTATCGATGAGGCTTAATGGCCGAACAATGAAGGTGCAGAGAGGACCCAGCTCCTGAATGAGATTAAAGGAGATGAGGGAGCCTGAGGAGAAAGTGATGAAGCTTCGGAGTCATAATTATCTCAAAGAAATTAAAGAGCTTAAATGCTGTGGGGAAAAGGCAGCCAAACTAAAACATATTGATTCAGGTTCTTGGAGGAGGAACTCTGAATGTGGTCACAGGAGGGGCAAACTCTTTTCGGTCGTGAAAAAGCCACTAAGCAAATTCTAGCTATTGTACACTCAGCAACACCAAAAAGACTGAAAAATGCACAAACTTCCATGAAGTGCTTGATTTACTATGACCTCCTCACTGTTCCTAGAGTATGTGCCAAACTTTCTTTCCTAAAATCTTTGCCACTGCTGTTCACCTCACTGGAATAGCTCCTTCCCAGATACTCACACAGCTACTACTCTGATCCAATGTTACCCCTTCAGAGAGGCCTCCCTTGGCTATCATATTTAACAGTGGCCCATGTCCCTGCTTTTACTTTTCTTAATAGGAAATATCACCACCTGACACTTTATTACCTACCTCTTCATTGGTTTGGCTATTTGATACCTCCCTAGGTTAGACTATAACTCCCATAAAGGCAGAAATCTGTCTTGTTCATCTCTGTATCCCCAGCACCAAATGCCTGGCAATCATACGAGTGCAATAAGTACTGGGTGAATGAATGCTTGAATGAATGAGAGGATGTGTTGAGTCGAGAGTACAAACCCAGCGGTCAGTCATCTTTGGAATGTTTATCACAAAATGTGCTGATTGCTACTTTGAACTCATTCAACATAAACTCTTGCCTGATCTTGTAACATCTTTTCCACAATGCAAACAACTCCATAGCCTTTCTAGTTATGAGACTGAAAAGTCTCTCCTGCCTTTGTTGGCTTCTTGCGGTTGAGTGTCATGGCTAACACGTTAACTTCCTACATAAGCTACCTGAGGGAAGAATCTATGTCTACCTCATCTTCTTATGTCCGCAGAACCAAAACACAGCATTTTGTAATGAAAGGAATTTGTGTTGTTGAAATGTTTCTGAGAGGGAAACTGCAAAGGGGAAATAAAAGAAGGCTTGACATTTATGAATTAGAAATATATCTATTACTAGGACTTCCCTGGTGGTCCAGTGGTAAAGAATCTGCCTTCCAATGCAGGGTACCTGGGTTCGATCCCTCGTCAGGGAACTAGGATCCCACGTGCCATGGGGCAACTAAACCCATGTGCCACAACTACTGAGCTTACGCACCCTGGAGCCCGCGCGCCACCACTAGAGAGGGAAAACCCTCAAGCCACAACTAGAGAGAAGCCCAAGCAGACCGCACGCCATAACGAGAAGATCCCACATGCCTCAACAAAGATCCCATGTGCGGCATCTAAGACCCGACACAGTCAAAAAAAAAAAAAAGAGGAGAAGTGTATCTATTACTAAACCTAAGACTTGGAAGAAGACCATAAAATCCATTCAGAAATGCCAAAGAACAGTGTACTGATAGGAATAAAAAACAAAATTATGAATTGGAAATACATATATCACTACCCCTAAGGTTTGGAAGAGTACAAGAGTACCTGCAAATTTCACAAAAAAACAAGGTAATGAGAGAAATAAAACAACTACAGCAACAAATATAGATACATCCTGAGGCTTTGAAAAGAATAAATTTCCCCAATATTTTTGGTATTGCTACATGTGCTTGTACAAATAAAATTTTTTAAATAACACTAGCAATATTATGGTAAAGTAAAAAAAAAAACAATGGCAATTTAAAAGTAATTAATAGGTGTAAGAATTCCATGTATTTAAGGCAACTGGTAAAATTATTTATATGCATATTATTTATGAATATAAAATTGCATTTGCCCAATTCTGCTGAAATCCTGCTACATTTGCAGAAAATGTCTACCGTATGATTTCACAGCTAGCACATGTCAAAACAGTGTTTTATCACAATGTGATTTTTAATAGCTAGAGATATGACTCCCAAATAGAAATGTCGCAAAAACATGATCTCCACTTAACATGAAAGACGACTTTCATAAGAGTGCTTCGAACACAGCACGCATACAAAAGGAAGAACCACGATGCATCCGTAACACACAATACTCTCACCACGTTCAATGTTCACTTTGATTTCCCTTTCCTGTCCCCATTGTTCCTCTTCATCTCTTTGTCAGATAACGTTATCACACATTTCCCGATTTCTACAGCTTAGCATGAAAGTATCAGCCTTAGCAGCTCTGCATCCCTGGATTTCTATTTATGCCAAGGTCCATTCAAAGTTAAAAATTGTGACAGTTTCTCCATCCTCACACATTCCGGGTATTTCATCTCATGGGAATTTCTACTTGGTAAATGTATCAAGTAGACTTCTGTAATCTCCCTGTCAACCACTCTGCCTATGACTAGCTAGAAAAAAATCAGTGGGCACAAGGGGTCTACGTGCAGGGAAAAGAGAACAGGAGGCCTCACGGAGTTCTCTAATCCAGCTGTGATTGGTTTATCAAGGATTCTCACCTAGGTTGGAACATTAGCAGGAAATGATTTCACTTTTTTCTTCAAACGTTGCTTTCAACACTACTTTGCCAAATTCTGCTTCCCACCACTCTATGCTGTCTTATTCCATAAGCCTCAAGTCACTCTTTAACACTAAATATCAGGCTGGTTCAGAATGCTCCCTCCTTCCCCACTTCTGGCCAGCACTATGCTGGAAGGAGTTGCAATGAGGAGAGTAATGTCATCGCTTCTTTTATTCCTCCTCTCTCTCTAGCATCCTGGAATTCGAACTGATGCTTCTAGACTGGATCTTCAGTTGTGTCGGCTCCTGAACAGGCCCCTGGCACTCCCACCTCTACCCAGTTTCCACCCCTAAGTACAGAGCCCAGACCCTCTTGTTGCTGTTGTCACCGTGCTCCTAGCCACCCCCCAGGGTGAGGTACCAGCTACTTAATACAATGTCTGTTTGATAGATGGGACATTTCAGGCACCCTGCTAGGCCCAATGGTGAAAGTCTGGACTGCTTTACCGGGTCCACCCTACCCTCTCCCCTCAGTTTGCTCCTGCCCTGCTCACATCAGCACAGTAGGAGATCAGGAAGTCGTCACTGATTCAGGTAACAGGGAACAAACTACCAGTCTCCCACCTTTCAGGAATATCAATCTGTGCGAATGTGTCATTGACCCCTTCACTTGGCTTTACAAAGGCAAAAGCGCTACAGAGAGAATCCCCTCTTACCACCGACAGTGTACATTGCGCAAGGCTAAAACATTTCAAAGAGCCACTCTCACCCTCCTGGCCCTGAATCGTGCTGTGTACAAGCTGGGCAGCTGAGGTAATGGTTGGGGAAATCTGGCTTCTTCTTTCAGCTCTTGGGAACCCCCTGCGTGGTATACTACTGTAACAGAGCAGGACTCTGTGACGCCTGCCTACAGTAGACCCCCACTCATGTCCTCCACCTGCCTTTTGTTTGCTAAAAAAAAAAAAGATTAGTCAACGAATAAATTTAATCAGAGAAATAAGAAAATGCAGAAAGAAAGGGAAACAGTCAAGAAAAACAAAATAATAATACTTTAGCCATTAAACAAAGTCAAGGACCTTTAGTTCCTCCTCAAGGACTGTAGATGATATTCTAAGCCGTGTCCTTTGAGCTGTTTTGCAGATACTGAAACCCCCACCAGGTGGAAGAAGTTAACTGTCTGCCGCCCACAAGCACGTAGACCCCAGACCAGCTGGAAGCAGAAGGTTGAAGATGCTGACTCCCGATTACCTCACCACTAGCCAATCAGAAGAATGTCCACGGAGCTGACCACGCCCTGCTCTGTGAACACTGTAAGACTCCTCACTACCCTCTCCAGGGCTGGACACACAGTTTTGAGGGCATTAGCCCACTGTGACTCCCTTTCCCTGGCAAAGCAATAAAGCTATTCTTTTCTACTCCACCCAACACTCTTTCTCCAAGTTTCTATCAGGCAGCAGTGAACAGAGGCCAAGTTCCAGCAACACAAGTCTCCGCTCTGCTTTCCGCTGTGGGTTCTAACTACCAACTTGGGAGCAACAACAACAACAAAAACACTAAGTCTCACTCAACATCCTTTCAACACTCATTACCAGAGAAGTGTAAATTACGCTAATATTTTAGCCACCACCTGAATTGCTCTTTGTCTTTATACCCTCTGTTCTAGAGAAGCAGAGCGAATTATTTCCTAAAACTGACTCCTAATAATGGACACAGGATCTAAATCCAAATCGGCCATTAAGATTGTGTTTTAATTGTTTTCTGTATGCTAAATAAAACTAAGATTTATAGGTGCCTCTGAATACAAAATTATTAAATTTTGTAACATATTTATGGCATGTATAATAACCTTGAATAAAGGAAAAGGAACCTGTATCAACAATTCCATTAATTATGAAATTGAATCCAATATAAGCACAATCTAGTCATCATTAAATATACTTTCCATGTCACTGTTGTAACTTCTACAAAATCTTATACTTTATTATTCCAAATTAGTATTTGAGTCACTGTTTAAAATAAAATGTAACATAGAAGCTTGGGAAATATACTGAAAATCTGCACGCAAAGAATTAAACCTATTGAACATGTGCTGGGGCAAAACACATTTAGAGCAAGAATAAACAGAAAATGTGATAATGACAACAAATATGAATGGAATAAACTACCAGCTGTGATTAAAAAAAAAAACAAAGCAAGTTTTTTTTCATAGGGAACATACCATTTTAAAATTGACCATCACTGGCACAGGTGATTAAACTCACGGCTAAAGGTGAGATTCCTGACGCAAATGCATTTCTAGGATAATCATTAGAACTTCTCCTTAAGAAAAAGCGCTCAATTTGCATTTACTTGTTTCTTGGAATTAGTTCACATGTTAAATCTATTTTCTCAACGAAATACCTCTTAAATCAGAGTTTGCCAGAAAGTTATATGTACTCTTCTTGAGTTTTATACAACTTAATGGAGAAAATCAACATGAATCTGGCCTTGCCTTTGAGATACACAGCAGAGTTTAATTAGGTGTTAATGTTAAATCAGTGAAGATCATAAAATATAATGTATAAGGTGATTTTAGATTCTCAAGACAGGAAATTTTATGTATGGAATGCATTTAATTTTAATTTTCTTCTGGCAAAATAAAAACAAAAAAATTTTCAGTTCTCATAATTTTAAGGTAATATCAGCCACTAGAAACTTGTCAATACTACAAGTTTTTAGAAAGTGAATACAATTTTAAGGAGAAGTAAATAAGAACAAAAATACGAACATAAAATAGAGGAAAATGAATAATCCCAACCTGCCCTAAGCCTAAAACACCTCAGGGTGGTGAATTTTGATCGTCTGCTAGTAAGTTGCTACCAGGGCAAGGAGACAAATTCTCGTCATACTTGGAGCCACGAGGGAAATGACAGCACGAAGCCTCTTCTTAGCATAATTTTGAGAAGAGATCTTGCTGCCAACTAAACGTGCCTTAACAAAAATGGTAGCACTTATTTTTTCAATTGTTCAATAGGCATTTATTTAAATCCTGGTGTATACAGTGAAAGGGTACAAAGTAACAGGAGCGTAGGATCCTTACCACTGTGAAATATGAACAACATACTGGAAATAGCAGGTGAATGCAAGGAACCAGGCTCACCAATACGAAAAATGAGGACAAATTATGCTGGTAAATGCTATGGAGGTGCAGACACATGACTTGTTATCAGCCAGCTTCCCGCAGACTCAATCCCTAGCATCTGAAGTAGGGGGAGAGTGAGATGATTTCCTGGATGTCTTAGTCTGTTCAGTCTACTGTAACTGTACCATGGACTTATAAACAACAGAAATTTATTTCTCACAGTTCTGGAGGCTGGGCAGTTGTCCAGGACGAAGGCGTTGGCAGAGTCAGAGTCTGGGAAGAACACGCTTCCTAGTCACAGGCGGCGGTCTTCTTGCCGTCTTCTCAAACGGTGGCGGAAAAGGTGAGGGAGCTCTGGGGCTCTTTTAAAGAGGCACTAATGCTATTCATGAAGGCTCCACCCTCAGGACCTAATTGCCTCCCAAAGGCCCCACCTCCTAGCCCCATCACACTGGGGATTCAGCTTCAACTTAGGCATTTTCAGGGGGTCATAAATATTCATTCTATAGCACTGAACCCTAAGATAATCAGGGAACAGCTCTGATTAATAACTACTGTTTTAATAACTACTGTTGTTACAATATGAAGTGTAAATAACTGTGTCTTAGAGTTTCCTAAACTGCTACTCCCAAGTGTTGCCTCGCTGATTTAGAGAATCCCCATCCCCAGGTGAGAGCTTCAGTGGCCACGCTGTGCTCACAGGTGTTCCAGGACTATCCAATTTGCTCCTACCTTATTTGTTCTAAGAGAAATCAACCTAACTTCTTGATGCAGGAAAACCACATAATCTCTCTCAGACAGGTTGCCACTGAGGGGGAGCGATGTATGCCACCCCCAAATGTGCCATTTTGGCATGTGGATTGTTTTGAACTGAAGCCAATTACGACCCAGCAGATTCAGGAAAAGCTTCCTGCCTCTCCCTTAACTGCCCAGAACAATATATTAATAGATACGGAGCCTGTACCAGGAAGAGAAAGCTATTGTCAGAAATAACTTTTTATATCAGAAAGATTTATCTGCAAGGCATGGCAAACATCTGATTACTAAATGGGCTCTTCTCACATTCTGTGACTTGTCTTCCACCCCTTTAAGGCCCCAGTCTCCCACCCCCTTCTCCTTAGCTCAGGATGGTATATAAGCCTCAGCTGCCTGACCGTCCGTGAGTCTCATATTTTTTTATGGAGCTCCCTAGGTACAAAATTGTTTTTCTCCCGTTCATCTGTCTCATGTGAATTTAATTATTAGGCCAGCCAAAGAAGATAGAAGGGAAGGAGGGAAAAGTTTTCCACCCCATCACAAAACAAGCCTCTACCCTGATGTTACTGGCACCAAAGCCAAAGCTTAACATTTTTACAAATAAAGAGCAGGCATGGTGCCAACTTATATCTCAAGGAAAGGGGCTAATTCTTCCATAAGTTCCATCAACTCCAAGACATCCCAAAGAAACTACAATCTAAGTAAACATAGCGTGCCTGTCATGCACATAGAGCTTCAAGGTCAGTCCCTACCCCACTTCTCAGTGAACCTCCTCCATGTAGAAATTCTAGAGCTGCCCTGAGTAAAGACACGCCCTCTTTTTCCATCTGCTGGTGTCACCTTTGTAGGTGCCTATTGGTGCCACCTGTAGCTCCAAAGGAACTGAGGCTTGAGCTAAGCCACCTGCTCCTGTTGTTGCCACAGCTGCTGGTAATATGTCCCGACTAAGCCATGTAATTCTTCAAAGTGCAAGAAAGAAGGCTCTTTCCCCAGGCATTTATGCTTAACCGAGAATGCTGCGCAACAAAGTTGGCCACGGTTACTAGACTTACCACACTTTGTGGAGCTTTTCGCAAGTGCCCTTGAGAAAATGATCTGCTCCTAGTGGACGAGGTATGCAGACCCAGAGCCGCCACCCCCTTTAAAAAGCCACTGGTCCCATTTATTTCTCTGCATGGAATTGTTTGGGGCGGGGGGGTTGGTTGGTTTGTTTATTTTCCTTAGAAGGCTTGTTATTTTGACCAAAGCTCCAGAGATTTCAAGAACTTCGAATACTGAGGAGAAACCTCTTCCATTCCAGAAGATTCCTGGGGTGTTTATCCAAATTTACCACCTCATTTTCCATTGCACTCCCCACCTTAGAGCAACCATCAAGTTTAAAAACCTTAAAATTCCACCTCATTAAACCCTCTGCTTCACTGTGAATACTTAAAAGCCTCTTTCATTGCATTCCCCACACCTCTCTCTCACACAGGTTTTGAAAGAATGTGGGGATAATATATTATTGTATAGAATTTGAGAAACATTCTGGGTAGGGGCTACCCTCTTCCTCGCTTCCGTATATCATCCTTCTCCTGGGCTTGGGGATCAGATCAATCAGAGTGTGCATTTCAACTGAGAAACTCAGTAGTTTTTGACTAAAAAAGTTAGTGTGAACCTCAATTCCTTATCTATAAAATGAGGATACTGAGAAAGCACAATTCCTTGAGTTACAGAGATCAGTAAGTGATATCAAAGTATCACAGTAGTAGATTTACAAACTATCTATATCTCATTTACAAAATATACAAAAGTCTGTATCTCACTTGTAGTTCTTTCTTAATACCCAAAATAAAGTGCTTTCAAAAATGCTTGGGATTATTAACCAGGAAGCAAAGACTGGAAAGTACTGTTGACACAGAGTTGTAGACGTCTAATTCACCTAGCACTCTGGTCTTTTAGGCAAATAGCCCATTATAAAAAAAGACAGAAGGTCTTTGTATTCCAGAATGATACATTTTCCCTACAACCCCAAGACTATTTTATTAATCAGAATGTCCTTTGTTAAAAGAGCAAGGATCATTCATTCAGAGAGTTAGATAATGACCAGACTCAAACCCCTCCCCCCGCTCAATTCTGAGTATCTCAAAGACAGGAAGTGAATCTGCCTCTGCAATCTTCATTATGGCACACAGTAGGTCCACGATACTTCCATATCCTGTATACAGGTCAGGGGCACTGTGCTAGTCTGACAGTCCTGAGTTATTAAAGATGAAAATTGCCAGCAAGCATTCTCACCGTTGATCTTTTGTAGTATTGTTTTCAAAACGACTTCTCCCTTTCTAAGTGATCTGTTTACGTGAAAACCTACGCAGTTTTATTACTACCGAGTTCTTATTTCCACTGGAATACAAATAGGGCCTCTACACGTTCATTCTCAAAATGATTCCCTAGGTGTAGGAAAGAGAGCAATAAAGGCAGGGGTTATGAACAGTATTATTTACTACGTGGGCTTGTTTAAAAAGTGCAGAAAGAAACAATTCACCTGTCCTAGTCATGTGGCAATGAGTTTAGTGTCATTTGAACAGAGTACATAAAATGAATCATTCAACTCATTTAACTACTAATTGGTTATCCTTATAGTAAGGTCTGAATGACAGTGCCAGAGCGAAGCACCCAAGGGAGAAAGAAACTAGAACAAGAAACTGCAGGCATTTCTGCAAATCTATCCTAAGACAGTGATAGTGCAGCCTGTCAACACCATCCATCTTAGATAAGCTGACACTGGACGGGAACACACAGGAAAAGGTCATTCTTTTCAAATCAATATTGACACTTTGCACTACCATCATGTGGCCCCGCACATGGATATATTCAAAATAGCTTACACAACTGTATGCAGCTAAGAACAAAGCAAAACAACTGTGGCATCCTTAAAAATCACTCTTTAAACACCCACTGACCCAACACAAATATGGTGAAGGCCCTCTATGTTCTAGAGCCTGTAAAAATCTAAAAGTAAGATATACAAAAGCAAATACATGCATAAATAAAAATAACATAATTCTTGTCTGATTGATTTATGGAGAAACTGACTCCATACATCAATTATGTGAATCAATCTTAGCTAGATGGAGAGATTTGGAGCAGTGACAAATGCAAGTGGCAACAAGGGACTTCTTATGTTTTGTCTAGAACATCCCACCACTGTAAGTTTCCAGTAACAAATGAGCATTTCCTTTCTCCAACATTATTCTTTCTTAAAAGAAAACAAAATAACAAACAAGAAACGTGCCACAACAAAACAATGAAGAAGATCTCGAAATTCAGAACCATCACAGTATAAAATGACAAATTTTCAGTTAAATGTTCAACATGTCCCGTGCATTCTTTTTTCATTAACTACTCCAAGAGCCATAACCTCTTAATGCATCAATACCACCCTGGGGATGAGACTGAATTAGCTCCTTCAAATGGCGAGGAGTTCATTTGATGAATCACCACAAGTCTCAGGGCACTAGAGCGGACAGAAGCTGGTCGATAGGGCGGCTCATTCCCATTTCTGAGGAGCTTAGCTGCCTGGGCATCTGGATTCTACTTCAGTGCAAATCATTTAGCAGGGAAATTGACACAAGAATCTACTCTCCGAATTTCCCTCACTTTGTGCTACGTTTTGGACTGAATATTATACGGTCCTCGTGTTTCAGGGCCATTCTGAATTCTATGGGGAAGGATACTCTTTAAATATCTGAACGAGATCATAAAAGAAACTGTCATTAAGGATCGACAGCTGATAGCAATTTACCTGGTAGTTGAAATGGGTAGAAGGCAACTCAGAAACCCTGGAATCAAAGGGGGGTGGGGGTGGGGGCAAACTCTGCTCTCAGGTGTCTTTGGTTTACCTTCCACACGGACTTTTCTTGAAGGCCTGAATTAGCTTCCATTGCTTAAACATTAAGCGTTTTAACAGTAAAATTCAGATTTCTGTCCTTTCTCTGAAAATGTAGAAAGTCTGACAAGACTAGTCCTGCTTTGGCATCTGGCAATGATCTTCCAGGACGTGAAATCAAGGGCAGTCATCAGTTAGTTCCCTTAAACTATAACTTGCTTAATAAATACTACGCTGTAATCGGCCTCCACTGACTAAACTCCTTTTAATTGTTCTTGCAAATTGCATACCCTCCAAACTTCACACAGCTTACTTAGACAAAACATCACAGGACTCCTTTAACTGCCCCTATAGATAACACCTCTGACTGGTGGGTTACTATAGTAACAACTGCTTAAACTGGAGCCAGTCTTGCCCAGTTCAAGCCGGTGGAGACCACTGACCTGTGTGAGTGTCCAATTGTCCGTCTTTCGACAACAGACGGCTCAGAACCCCCGCCTCAGCTCACATTAACTCTACCACTTTCTGAACATGCATCCCATGAAGATGTGTGTAACTCAGATACACCTGCACAGAACACTGATTACTTCACCATTTTCTTGCCTCCAACCATCCCTCCCCATGCCCAAGACCACCCTGCTTCTTTATCCCATAAATATCCCAAGCCCTTCATCTTTGAGGACCCTTGTTCTCCCCTCTCCTCATTTGTCTGCCTCATGAATAAACCCTCTGTCTGTGACAAGCCTCGGCGACTCAGTGTTTGGCTTGCTGCACATCGGGCAGACAAACCTCGTTGGGTAACAAGTAGAGCAGAGGTCTCCAGTTTAGAACAACCTGGATTCTCCAGGGCACCAGTCCCCACTCCTCCCCATCGTCTTCTACCTCTCCTGATACTCACCCCTTAGCATTTAAATGTGTGGCTCATGCCCTGTAAGCACTGCAGATCTTGGCTGTGAATGTACTTAAGCTATTAAAATTCTCAAGCTAAATTATTGACCTGAAGAAGTTATGAAGAATACATATTGTTCAATTTCCTTGTATTAAAATGTTAAACACTGAATTATACTCCAGCAATAGTGGCACTTCCCATTATTATCATTTTATTCAAAATTTACTTTTCCTTCTAAATTTGATTTAGGTCTTTTAGAGCCGATTCTTTGTGTCTCATATTTTTAAATAATTATTCTATTCTTTGTATTTCAAATTTGACAGATACGTTAAAAATCAAAGAGACATATAGTTTTTAAGGCTGGAATGTTGCTTCAGTATCCTTCAGCTCCAATGCATATATTTTACAAGTAAGAAATCTTAATAAATGTGTGACCTTTTGAGGGCACACAGGTAGTGAATATGATATTCAACCACGGAATATGATTGCCCAACCTCAGTAAACACTCAACTTTAGTAGCAACTGGCCTTACCTATTCCATGGTGCTTCACGAGGGAGAAAAAAATACCGTTTTCTGAATATAAGAAGTTTCTCCCATTCTCTCCCCCATCTCCCTCTCTTTTTTCTATCTTTTCTTCTTCCTTCCCCCCCTTTCTTCTCTCCCTTCCCTCTCTTCCTCCTTTCTCCCCCTTTTAAAGACCCAATATTTAATTCTTACCTCCAAGGAAACTAAACATCATGCTAAACAGATAACATTTTAGTGGAGAGCAGTATTGGGTGATATTTGTATGCAATTTTGTTTCATTAGGCTTGTATTATGCAGTACTGGACCTTCTTTTTCTACAATGATCAAAGTTAAAAACATGGGTTGTGTCCAGACCAGCTAGCTGAGAGGCAGAACTAAGTGACCAAACCATTGTGGGATTTAACAACTTAGCTCATCGTTCAGATGATTCACATTTCTTTCTGGAAAACAAATTCAGTACAATTAATTTAATAAGTGAAAAAGGGGTCAGACAGAATGGTTTCTCAAACTGTCACAAACCAGATTTCCAACAAGCTGGTGGTTGCAGAGCTGCAGAGACCTCGTGGAAAAGTTTGGGAAAAATAATTTCATTTAAAAACCATTTTGTCTTTCCTAATCTTGTTTGTTTCTTATTGCTCTTCTCCCTTATTTTATTAGTAATGCAGTTTATAGGAAAATAAGAGTGTCTCCTTCCGTGGAAAGCTTTTACGTAGATCTTTTCCTTCCACCATCCAATGCGTTGAGTTTTTGAGATCAACATTTTGAACAAGTGTCACAAACTACACCCCAGTGTCGATGAGGTAACTTTTATAAATGATCTCCCTGTCTTGTTTGTTTGGTAAGCTGCAGTAGTCTGCAAGTACCCATATATGTATGGATCTGTGCTGTCATACTGGCATGAGAATGTGATCTAGCAAAATATTATGGTTTGGGAGATAGTGATCCCATATTGGACATAATATGCAAATGACTTAAAATGTAAGATGGAAGTGGTTATTTCTAATGGCGTTATACAGATTTATGTCTTCTTTTAAGAATGTAAAGGAGAAGAACCATTTTTGGATATTTCAAAAATTTACTTTTTATATTTTATTTACAGTTTTTGGTGTATTAAACATTGTGTGCACATATGCAAAAACAGCCCTGCTAAAATTTTAGAATACAGATGAATTCCTAGAATCCCGGGCCCCCGCAGCCAGAGTGGGGCCCAGGAATCTGCATATGTAATTAACAGCCCAAGTCATTCTTTTACTCATTTATGCAATTATTCATTTAACAAAATCTTGTGACAAATATTATGCTCTGTGCTTGGTAGTATGGATAGACAAAGCCCCTGCTTTTGTAAATTGTTTTAATACGTAAATAAAAAGATATAAAATGCCTGGTAGCCACAAGAGCTACGGACAGAAATCAAATTGGGCAATAGCAGGCAAAGATGGATGAGGTAGCAAGATGGGATATTCAGGCAAGACCTCTATAATAAGATGTTGCGCATATAAATGGCTCAAGGACCAAAACCGGAGAAAAACTTCCTTTGAACAGGCTAAGGAAAAATAAAACTGATGTCTTGCTTTTCAGCTTACACATGGTGTCCGATATTTCATACGCCTTCAAATGTCTAATTTCTCTTGGTACTTAACAGTTTACTCTCATTTCCCTGCAATTCCTATTTCCTGCTACACACACACAACACAAATCACACATATTTTTATTAGAAAGACATTGGCATAAGTTTAAAACAAAGAAGGTGGGGCACAATTGTAGTATTTTTGAAAAAAGACAGTTAATGAATGATATAATAAAATTGCCAAAAAGTTGGTAATCCTAGGATATAGTAAAAGAAATACGGTATTTAGAATAAAGAATGTGATTGTCACACTTTACTTTTTTTCCCCTAAAGGAACACCTAGACATTTTTATCCAGGCTTAGGTGCTTAAATTTAAAATTGATTCAGACAATCAATGGACACCACCTCGTGGAAAGAAAGGCTGAAGGAGCTGGGGATGTTTTCCGGGGAAAAAAGATAACTCAAGCGAGACATAAAGCCTCTCTTCAAACATCTGAGTGTCACAGAAAGGAATTCGATTTTGTTTTCTAGGGGCCCAATGGGCAGAACTGGGAGAAACAAATGAAAATTCCTGGGAGAGAGATTCGAGGCTTGGAGTTACACACACATGGACTTGGAAGCCTCAGGAAGGAGCCCTCTTATCAGAGGAGGTGAAGTAGAGGTTGATGACCATGTATGAGAATGGTAATGCAAACGCCTTCACGTCCCAAAAGAATGGTTGAATTAAAGGACAGCTGAGGTCCTGCTGACTCCTATGACGCATGACTCAGAATTCAGTGACTCATAATAGTAGGACTGACTGCCCAGTGAAACAATAGTCCCTCTTACTCTCACAGGCCTCTCAAACTAGAAGGCATGTTGGTGCTGCCTGGACAGATACCCATGTGAGAAGAACTGAACATCTGAAGTTGATGCAGTTGGCCTTTCAAAGGGCCCTACGTGTCCTTCCAGGACTTGTCCACCCCCTTTGGGGGGCCGCCCTCTCCCAGCATCCATCATCATCTCCCAGGTGGCCCCAAAGACATACAAACACATCCCCAGAACATGCTGCCTCTTTCAGAACCACTCAGCCTGGGGGTCCCCAAGAGTCTCTCTTCCTCAAGGGGAGATATCAAACTAACAAAATAAACAAATTCAATGTTTCTCAAGCCATTCAAGTGATACATTCGTGATTTTTTTTCATATGCATGCATTACTTGCACTTATTTTTAATTGACTTACTTTTCTATTTAGATTAAAATATCTTTTTTTAACATCTTTATTGGAGTATAATTGCTTTACAATGGCATGTTAGTTTCTGCTTTATAACAAAGTGAATCAGTTATACATATACATATGTTCCCATATCTCTTCCCTCTTGCGTCTCCCTCCTTCCCACCCTCCCTATCCCACCCCTCTAGGTGGTCACAAACCACCTAGCTGATCTCCCTGTGTTATGCGGCTACTTTCCACTAGCTATCTACTTTACGTTTGGTAGTGTATATATGTCCACGCCACTCTCTCACTTTGTCACAGCTTACCCTTCCCCCTCCCCATATCCTCAAGTCCATGCTCTAGTAGGTCTGTGTCTTTATTCCCATCTTACCCCTAGGTTCTTCATGACCTTTTTTTGTTTTTTTCTTAGATTCCATATATATGTGTTAGCATACGGTATTTGTTTTTCTCTTTCTGACTTACTTCACTCTGTATGACAGACTCTAGGTCTATCCACCTCACTAAAATATCTTAAGGTAATATGTTCTCTCACTACTACAGAATGGGAAATCAGCACCACATCCCATAAAAATAAATACATTGAAACCTAAACAATTAAATTCTAAGCAGACACTGTGACCAGCTGAATCTTGGATTTTGAAGTCTGGTCTCTTTTTATGAGAAAGAGATGGTAGAACGTGTTAAAAATGTATAAAATCATGCACGCACAAAACTAGTTTTTGACTTAATCCGAAGCACCAAAAGAGAATGAAAAAGGAAAAATATTTGATTTATATGTCTGCTATTTACTTATACTTAATCTTAGATTATCTATGATTATTTTTTACTCCATCAGTGGTACTCATCCCATAACTAATCAAAGCTAATAACCCCATGTTAGAGGAGACATGAAGCCTTAACCCCTAAAATTACCCAGGTGGACAGAACTTTAAGGTGAGAATGCCAGGCACCATGGAAAATCCATGGAGAGATCTTTAATCACCTACATATTAAGTCCCCCCTTGAACTGGAATTTCCATGTAAGGACAAACACAGACACAGGCAGGACTCAGTTCTTGTTTCTACTGTAGTTCCCTTTTGCCTAGATACCAGGGCCAACAATATAAGGTTGTCCAGTCCAAGTCGTTCACTCATTCAATCATCCCCAAAATATATTGGGCAACCACCATATGCCAGCTGTTCTTCTAGGCACTGGGAATACAGCACTTAAAAGACAGATGAGGGGCTACCCTGGTGGCGCAGTGGTTAAGAATCCGCCCGCCATTGCAGGGGACATGGGTTCAATCCCTGGTCTGGGAAGATCCCACATGCCACGGAGCAACGAAGCCCCTGTGCCAGAACTACTGAGCCTGTGCTCTAGAGCCCGTGCTCGGCAACAAGAGAAGCCACTGCAATGAGAAGCCCGCGCACCGCGATGAAGAGTAGCCCCTGCTCGCTGCAACTAGAGAAAGCCCAGCGCGCAGCAACAAAGACCCAACACAGCCAAAAATAAAATAAATAAATTTATATATATAAAAAAAAGACAGATGAGGTTCCTGCCCTAACCTCCGAATCTGCCTGGGAACTGAGGACATTTCTTCCTTTGTCTACTCGCACACTCTCACCTTAATTCCTGGGATCTATGGTCTCATTTCCGAAAGGACAGTGAATTAATTAGAACTATACAGCAGCATTCATCAATACTGCTTTTGCTTCTTCACTTTCTTTGGGCTTCTGCTTAGAACTAAAAACATGTTAAACAAAGTAGAGAGTTCCTTGCCTCGGTTTGTGTGTATGCATGACAGAGAGAAGAAACTACAAAAGAGAAGCAATATTCATGAATGCAGTTTAAAAATATAGTAGACTTTAAGTATTCTATATCCTGGTCCTTTATTAAATCTCCAAATATATGTATATCACCAGAGCATGTCATTTCACCCATTACACAGTAAAGCAGAGCTTCTCCTTTTGAGTGATGTACAGCTGTTGTACAACTCGAAGGAAGAACTCTGCATAGAATACAAATGAATGATATTCCCTGGAGTTGTACAAGGCAGCATTCTTGCTTTGGTTGTAGGGAAGGAGGCCTTACTTAGAGCAGTGGTTTTTCAACCAGGGGTGATTTTGTACCTTCCTTATAGACATTTTAACAGACCAATGCTTCTCAACGCTACTTGTCGAATAAAATCATGGGTAGAGGTTGAAAAGAGCACCCACACCCACCACTACAAGAAATAGCTATCTGGGCTTCACCTACAAAGTTGGAATGGCTGCCCAGAGAGCCTTAGATCTAAAAAGTGCCACAGTAAATTATGATAGGCAGTCAAAGGTGAGAACTACTGTGCTAGTTTGCCAGGAAACACTGGGGGAAAACAACGCAAGAAGATACAGCTTGCAGCATATATATGAATCATTTATCTCTGCAGTTTCCGTATTTCAGATACTAAGCTTCTTCCACCAGGCACTGACACTTGCCCAAAATAAATGAAAACCTTTAGCGTTTACACTTTTTCCCGGAGAGTATACCTAAATAATTAGCGTGTGTGTGTGTGGTGTGTGCACGCACACACACACACACACACACACACACACACATACACGCCAGTTATCAGATACAAAGATGACATGGTGCCCATCTGTGCCTCTCTGTGACCTAGAAGTTACTGAATTCTAAAGGTCATTTGAATGACCCGAATCGTAAATCAATGTGGTATAAACTATAATCACTTCAAATGTCAGAAAAGGTTTTTATAATCTCATGAAACTCTAGGAAATATTCCCATTGCTTTTAAATCATAGCAACTGGAACTCTAGCCTTTTTAGTGGATAAAGAAAGATATTTCTTAAGCTACACATAATTGACTAAGTCACAACTAACAGCTCAAAACATCCTTTTCCCAGAAAACAACTGCTTTTTGAGACTATAATTATAGTAGCAAGCCAGTGAGAAGGTTAAGAATGAAAAGGTCTATAAATAGCATTCTGAGAGAAAACACAAATTCAAGTACAATTTCATAGGGCAGAAATGGGCTCCAAAGGGCGGAACCATGGTAGCTAGAGATAGGGGGAGGCGAATCCTGGTGCATGAGCAGAGAAAAGGGTAGAAACAATTGAAAATACAAGTCTAGCTTCTCTGCATGGCTTACAAGGCCCTGCATGGTCTGGTGCCTGCCAACCTCTCAAGCCTCTCTCCTCCCAGCATCTTGTGTTCTAGCTTTACAACGGTCATTTTTAAGACCCTAGAAAAAATCTAGCTCTTTCTCTGCTCAGACTTCAGAGCTATACTTCCCCCGGGCCTGAGGGTCTCAGCCAGCTTTAGCTCCTCAGAGAGGCCTCTTCTCTAGCTGGGGACGAATCTTAAGAAGTTACCATAGAAGATTTGTTTCCCTGGGAAGCAGACTCTGGTCTATTAATGAGCTATCTGAGATCAATGCATGGGGAAGGGATAGCAAGGAAGCAGAAGTGGACAAAGGGAAAAGCTGAGCTGTGACACAGCATAAAGAGACTCCTCAGCCCACCCTACAGGGAGTTCTGACGTGGGCATGATCCTTAGAGCTGTCCTAATCTGGGTTAGGGTCCTGGGTCTTTATCCCTCTACATCAGGCAGTAGATGTCTCCCTGCAAAGGAGCCATGACCTTGAGCAAGGGGGTACTCTCTTCATCTGAGGCAATCGTGACCCTGACTGGGTGCTTACATGTGAGGGCTGGCTGCTGGCAGCACTCCAAGCAACAGACAGAACCCCTGGTTCTCAAAGGCTGATCTGAGTGGAGCGTTACAGAATCTACCACTGTGACTTCATCTCATTGCTCCTCCATTCTCTCATTTGTAAAATGAGGTTGATACTAAAAATCTCAAAAGATATACAATATCTAACATGATGAATGACTCAACAGTAAGTTCTCAATGAATGTTAAATTTGCATCTTTACCTACTCTATTCAGGAAAAAATGTGGATGCAATTTTGACTAGGGAGCATTTTTTCAAAAGATGATTCCTTTCTTTCTCCCTTCATCCATTGACTCATCCAATATTAACTGAGTGGCTACTAGGTGTTAGAGATTTTCCAATATGTGAGGAAAGAGTGTAGTAGGTTCTTGTCCAAATGGAGTTTACACTTTAGTAACAGGAAGAAAGAAAATAACCATGTAAATAAATAAGTAATAGAACACTGTTAGGAGTAATAAATGTTAACTGAAGGTTGAAGAAATGTGTTTCTTAAAAAGCTGTATTATTGGACTCATTAATGGGTCATATAAACCCAAATCAAACTAACTTAATTAAGGGAATTTATTAGCCCACAAACAAAAAACATACAAAAAGCAGAGGGAGAACCATCACCAGGGGCCTCTGAATTCTGCAACCCAAACATCATCAAGCCATCGTGCTTACTCTTACTTCTGTCTTGTTTGTTTGCAGCATCCTTCTCTGAGACTAGCTCTGTTATTCCAGCGTGAGTTCAGTAAATCCCCAGCGAAGGATGCTGAATATAACCAAACTGGCATTACCTGTCCCATCCTCTAAGACTGTGGTGCTAAGGGAGGATGACTGGATCATAATTCGATAGGTACACAGCCTTGTAGCCAGGGCAATACAAGTCATGTTGTTAATAATTATCGAGGCCTTGCCATGTAGAAAATACAATGCATTTACATAATTGTATCTATTAAAAAATAAATTCTGTAAGTACTATTATCTCCTCTTTACTGAAGAGAAAACCAAAGCTCAAAGAGATTGAGTAACTCACAAATGCACGTGTTATTAGTAAGTACTGAAGGTCAAATCCAAACCCACTTCAATCAGATCTCCAAGGCACATGCTCATAACCACTAGGTAATTAGGCCATGCTAATGTTGGTTACTATATAGTTATATCATAATCAGTGTAATTATTTCATTACCTTAATTAATCCATGCTAATCGGTCTTCCACCTAACATGAAGGCATGATAATTGGACATTCACAAATGAAGAGCATATCCACACCAAGGCCAATAGAATGGGAAATGGCATAAGAAAAAAAGAGCAGAGGAAATCAAGATGAAATACCATTTAATGCTATAATCGTTGAGGCCAATCAGACAATGATTGACCAATTTAACCATATCTAATTCATGTCAGGGGTTTGCATGCTTCCATTAAGTTGGGAGGAATCTATATTACATTGGCAAATCAGTGAGGCACTGTAAAATGTACACGGGTCTAGAAGCTAGGAGATATAAGATCTAATTCTTATTCAGTAAATATGAATTTGACTTTGAATGAGTCAACATCTCAGTTTTCTAACCCATAATTTAGGGACAGTAGTCCCTAGGCTGCCTATTTAATATGTTTACTATGTATTCCCTAAGGGTTAAGATAAAGAAAAATACAAAAGAACTTAGAGTATTAATCACACAAAACATGAGGGTGAGTTTTTAAAATACCAGGTAGAAAAAACATATATCTGGATTCTTTCTTATATCTGTAGCACTAGAAAAAAAGATTAAATGTTTAACATAATACAGACGAAAGTAAACTTTGCAAAGCTGAAACATAAGTAAGTGAAGCATAAACAGACTGAAGAAGATGCTCCAATCAAACCAAACACTTATGTACTTAAATAAATAACGAGGTGTAAACTGAATCATTTTCTAGATTTAGAAATGTCATAGAATTTTACTTTGACCAAAATAACCTTAGAAGTATTCTTATGCATTTTATAAGAAATAAGAAAACACTTTTCTGGAGGTATTTCTACATGTTATAGTGGTTGAAAACTTTGGCCTGAAAGTTTGTTTTTTATCATTTGATTTTACAGTCCTAGAATTTCAATTTCCAACTCAGCTTGATATTTTTAGTTGGAAAATTAAATTCATTTTAAAGAGGACTGTAAAAATGTGACAATTACAAAGGGAATGATTTGAGAAACCAACCATAATGGGAAATTAAACATCCCACCAAAATCCTTTAAAGGCTTTTTAGCAGAAGAAGTATGTGTTATAAAATGTAATCTAAGATAATAGAAACTTCTAAAATGTGGATTATAGAAATGTAAGTAAAGTTGCTAAAAGGTGGAACTGTGCTTCTTTTCAAAATCTACTTCCCTAAAACAATACTTCCCCTAACCTGCCAGCATATAGACTTCCCATATCCAGAATGAAATTTCCAACTTTAGATTTGCCTGAAAAATCATGGAACCATTAGAACAGGAAGGAAGCTTGCAACCTAAATCCAACACCTCCATTTTATAGAAGTATGAAGTTGGAACTCAAAGTAATGAAATGATATGCCTAAAATCACACTACAGACCAGTGCTAGACCTCAAGGTTATGGTGGTGATGATGATGACGATGACAGCTACCACTTATTGAGACAATTCTGTAATGTACGGATTATGATCAGAAGCCTAAGGTTTGGAGAGGTTGACTAATTTGTCAGACCCATTCTCTTAATCAGTTTACTATCTACTGCACTGTCCTCTGCCCTGTATCTGGACCCATTTTCCACCACCACTTCCCTTCCAAGAAAAATGAAAGCGTGTTAATAAAATTCTCTAATCAAATGGATCCTTCTTACCTTCCCTTCTTGCCCAGTTTATTTCCTACCTCTGATCAGGCATCAGTTTCTCAGAGAAGCTTTCTCTGACATTCATAGGTCAAATCCCCATTTAACACTCCTTAGTAGCATTGATCAGAGTGGCAATTTCACGCTTTTTTGCATGATAATCTGATCAATCTGTGTCTACCCTAATAGAGATAAGCTTCATGAGGGTAAAAACTGCCTGTTTTAGTTTGCTGCTGTATCCTCAGCCAAGTGTCTCTTAACAGTTAAACAAAAATAATCGTTGAATAAATTAATTTTTTTTAAATGTTTAGTTTCTACAAATGAATGAAGCATCCTATATTAGACAACTGTAAAGTGATTTATAAGATTTATTTTGCTTTTACTGCCATTTTCCACGTGGCACAGGTTTAAAATGTTAAAAAATATGTAAAGTATGGGTGACAGGAGAATATAATGTATAGAGATATGGTACACAGTTAAGGAACTTGCTATACTCACAACATGGAGTGAAACACCAAAAATCACATAAGGGTTGATTAACCGGTTAACAAGAAGTTAACAGCATGGTAACATGGACTGAAGTCTCTGACCCAGCCCAAACTCAAAAGACAATAGTTACTCAAATGTAAAATAATTTGCCTTGTGTTTCCAGTTGTGAAAAGAACCCTAATATAGACAAGAAAGGGCCGCAAATAACTGGAAGCACAGCCTAGAGTCTGTTTGCAAGTAAGTTACTTAAGCTAATGGTGCCAGCTACTCTCGATCTCAAAAGCAGACCTCAAACATACTATTAAAAAAAAACAACAAGATTCATTTGTACTTTTCTAATAGTACGTGCTGTCCTTAGGAAAGGGAGTTTATACTGTACAGTGTTCTTAGAGAGCTTTGATGCATTTCTCCTTTTCCCTCCTTCTCTTGCTTTTTGTAGGGCAGGGAATGTTGTGGTGTCTGTGGAGGCCCCAATCTTTGATCTCTGTGCACAAGGCTTCTTTCCATGGCAGCGTCACTCATGACAGGCTAAATTAGCCTTTGATCAGAGGCTTTGATTTCCTTCCTACTTCCCAGCTTCATCACCAGGCTCTCAGATGCGCCTGCTAACTCTGTCCTCCCCAGCTCAGGTGGTGACAGAAGTGATGTATTTCATTGTTTTGCTTCTTCTCCAAGGCCTCAAATATTTGCACACATGTGCAGTTCAACAAAATCTGCTATTTAGGGGAGATGCCTATGATTTGTCTCACTGTTATACATGGTATTGTTCCCCAACATGGATTTCCTTAGGGCAAAAATGGCATTGTGTTGAGTAAACACAGTTTTCTCTCTTCATTGGATTTTACTCTAAGTCATTGTTTGCTGGTGATACATATTTCCATGGACATTTTATTTGTGCAGTAGGTCATGTTGCTACTTGAAAAGTCCTTTTAAATAACAATATAAGATCCACAGTGTTTGTTTATTAAAAACATCACCAAAGTTTTGCTGGGTTTCAGTGTCTTTTTGTCTTTAATTTTTTTTTTTTTTTTTTTTTTTTTTTTTTTTTTTTTTTTGCGTTACGCGGGCCTCTCACTGTTGTGGCCTCTCCCGTTGTGGAGCACAGACTCCGGACGCGCAGGCCCAGCGGCCACGGCCCATGGGCCCAGCCGCTCCGCGGCATGTGGGATCTTCCCGGACCGGGGCACGAACCCGTGTCCCCTGCATCGGCAGGCGGACTCTCAACCACTGCGCCACCAGGGAAGCCCTGTCTTTAATATTTTTATGGTCATTTTACTTCAGTCTTTTCTCTGCAAAGGAATAGCAACATTTTTCCTATTGAAAAAAGGCTCTGCCTTCTGCAATTGCATAGAGAAAATAAGTAAATGATTAGAAAATGGCTAGGAAGACTAAACCCAATCCTATTAAAATCTTACAAACCAACAGACTGGCAGTAACAACAAAAACCTGCAAAATGATCACAACGCTTGACTTTAAAATAAAATTCTTCACATAGTGCTCATTCTACAATCTTTTGATTTTGAGACTCCATTTCCCTAGTGACTTAAAAATCTACCTGTAGCATTTTAACAACATATTTGCGTATCTCACCTTCCCTCTGGAGCCCTTACTGCGTTTTCATGCTTTAGAGATCGCATTTATTTGTGTACGTGATTTGAGTAGAAGCAACTGTAATAAGACTCCAGTTGAAACAAACATGTTTTTGGCACCTAGATACCAAAATTATGTGTGCAAATTGGAGGTAATCCAAAGAACAGCCATGAGAATGATGGAGGGAATGAAGTGCTTGGCTAAGGAAGAAATGCAAGGCTTCTGAATGTCTCTAGAGTGGATAAACAACAATAGAGGAACAAAACAGCATATAAATATTTAAAAGGTGTAAACATCAACTATGGAGAGGAATGATTAATTCTGGGACAAGGGCATGGAGCTAGTTCTGATGCTCTTATATCACAGAAAGGAAAAAAAGAAAAGAAAAAGGATACTGTTTAATATCATCATTTTGAAATATGCAATATTAATTACTTATACAAAATATTTTAGCATCCAATGGAATCTTTTTTTTTTTCTTTTTGCGGTACGTGGGCTTCTCACTGTTGTGGCCTCTCCCGTTGCGGAGCACAGGCTCCAGACGCGCAGGCTCAGCGGCCATGGCTCACGGACCCAGCCGCTCCGCGGCATGTGGGATCTTCCCGGACCGGGGCACGAACCCGTGTCCCCTGCATCGGCAGGCGGACTCTCAACCACTGCGCCACCAGGGAAGCCCCAATGGAATCTTATCGTCTCTGAATGCCCTCTTTCAAGAGATGCTGAAAAATCGACACTTAATTATTCAAAATAGGGGAACTTCTTTCTGAGGAGATCAATTTTACTCAGCTTCCACTTAGGATTTCTTGAGGAGAGACTTTCATTTTCGGTTAAGACTCACTCAACAATTCCTCACGCTTTTATTTCAGAATGGTCCTGAAGTGAATTAGCCATAGGCAATGCCAATCCGGGGCCTCTTAGCCAGGTGGGGATATTAAAGACAGAAGAGTTAAGGGAACATTAGAATTCATCAGAAACCAAGTTTGAGTGAAACTAGAAACTGCTAGCAAGATTGCCTAGACTATAGGACCCAGAGAAGCAATCAGAGAATTTAGCCCAGTAGGTGTCCAAGGAGTGACCTATCAGGAGAATCTTTCCCTCCCTCTGTCCTTCCTTTTAAATCTCCCCATCCCCTACCTTTATAAAGCATCTAGTGTGAGCTAGGGTCTATGCTCAGTGATAACAAAGCAAATATATATTTGAACTGGGCCCTGCGCTCAAAGACATATTACTGAGACAAATGTGTAAACAAATAATTGAAACTTAGTGTAAGGCCCGTAAACAGAGTTAGAACAGAGAGAGGCAGGATAAGCCAAACAAGTTGCATTTGTGCAGTGTATTCATCAGGTTCTCCAGAGAAACAGAGCCAATAGCATATATATAGGGATAGAGAGAGATGTATTACAGAAATTGTCTCATGTGATTAAGGAGACTGAGAAATCCCATGGTCTGCTGTCTGCAAGCTGGAGAACCAGTAAAGCCAGTGGTATAATTCAGTATGATTCCAAAGGCCCAGGAGCCAAGAATGCTGATGACAGAGCAGAAGACAGGTGTCCCAGGTCAAACAGAGAACAAATTCCCCCTTCCTCTGCCTTTTTATTTTCTTCAAACCCTTGGTGAACTGGATGATACTCACTCAGATTGGTGAGGGTGGTCTTCTTTATTCAGTCTACTGACACAAATGCTGATCTCCTCTGGAAACACCCTTACAGACACACCCAGAAATGATGTTTCGTCAGCTATCTGGGCATCCCTTATCCCAGTCAAACTGGCATTTAAAATGAACCACCACAGGCAGTAAATGCAGCACAGTGCACTGAGAATATTTCAAAAAGGACAGGTTGTTCTATCTTGTTCCCCCCAGAGTATGGGAGCCAAGCCCTGATGTAACTGAGCATGCAGAGGGCTCTCTGAGAGGAGACATGGATTTCATTGGAAAATAATCAATACCTTTAGGACAACTTCACAGACCAGCAAGGGAAGGCAGCTATAATCTTCTCTCACATAATAGCACTATTCTAAGATTTAAAGGAAAATACTACTCTCTCTTACCTCCTCTCCAGACATGCAGCTTAGTCTTTGATATAAAAGAATATTCACCCAAATCCATAAAACAGTAGGAGGAGCTGTGTGTAGAGATAAGCACCATCAACCAGTCTCAGCACGTGACCCAAGGCGACTCACCATATTTAACAGAGCACACATTTTATGTGACCTTCTGCTATAAAAATACAGTCTCTATCATTCAACTACTTAAGCCTTCTGTTAAGATATATGGAGAGTATCATCTTCAGATAAAGTATACATAGGTATGGAAATGATTAAAATGTATAGATAAACCTATGTTAATGTGCTATGCACAAACTCAAGGTCATATGACCCACCTCCTAGAGGAATGGAAATGAAACCAAAAATAAACAAATGGGACCTAATGAAACTTCAAAGCTTTTGCACAGCAAAGGAGACCATAAACAAGATGAAAAGACAACCCTCAGAATGGGACAAAATAGTTGCAAATGAAGCAACTGACAAAGGATTAATCTCCAAAATTTACAAGCCGCTCATGCAGCTCAATATCGAAAAAACAAACAACCCAATCCAAAAATGGGCAGAAGACCTAAACAGACATTTCTCCAAAGAAGATACACAGATTGCCAACAAACACACGAAAGGATGCTCAACATCACTAATCATTAAAGAAATGCAAATCAAGACTGCAATGAGGTATCACCTCACACCGGTCAGAATGGCCATCATCAAAAAGTCTACAAACAATAAATGCTGGAGAGGGTGTGGAGAAAAGGGAACCCTCTTGCACTGTTGGTGGGAATGTAAACTGATACAGCCACTATGGAAAACAGTATGGAGGTTCCTTAAAAAACTAAAGATAGAACTACCATACGACCCAGCATTCCCACTACTGGGCATATACCCTGAGAAAAGCATAATTCAAAAAGAGTCATGTACCACAATGTTCACTGAAGCACTATTTACAATAGCCAGGACATGGAAGCAACCTAAGTGTCCATCGACAGATGAATGGATAAAGAAGATGTGGCTCATATATACAATGGAATATTACTCACCCATAAAAGGAAACAAAATTGAGTTATTTGTAGTGAGGTGGATGGACCTACAGTCTGTCATACAGAGTGAAGTAAGTCAGAAAGAGAAAAACAAATACCGTATGCTAACACATATATATGTAATCTAAAAAAAAAGGTTCTGAAGAACGTAGGGGCAGGACGGGAATAAAGACGCAGACATAGAGAATGGACTTGAGGACATGGCGAGGGGGAAGGGTAAGCTGGGACGAAGTGAGAGAGTGGCATAGACATATATACACTACCAAATGTAAAATAGATAGCTAGTGGGAAGCAGCTGCATAGCACAGGGAGGTCAGCTCCATGCTTTGGGACCACCTAAAGGGGTGGGATAGGGAGGGTGGGAGGGAGATGCAAGAGGGAGGGCATATGGGGATATATGTATATGTATAGCTGATTCACTTTTTTATATAGCAGAAACTAACACAACATTGTAAAGCAATTATACTCCAATAAAGATGTTAAAAAGAAGTATAGACTGTGCTGTAAACAAGTTCAAATACATTTGAGTGTTGAAAAACACAACAGCAAAATCAGTATTCATGTATTGTAGTCTATTCAGAGTCTTGGGGATTATTTCACCCCATATTTTTAATTCTTGAGAGGTTGTATGTGGGGGACTCTCTAAATCAGAGATTCTCAAAAGAAAATTAATGCTGAAGTATGTATGTGTGTGTGTGTGTGTGTGTGTGTGTGTGTGTCTATATCTCCTAGGACTATGATTCCCTAAGCACTTTCTGGAAGCTGCATAGTTGAATTTCTCAAGCTCTACAACAAAAATGGATGGCAAGGGAACTTATTTTGTAGAATTAAATAATGATTTGGTTGATTATCAAGAGGAACACAAGAAAATAAACATAACTCAATAAAATAAAGAATGCATTGTTATGAGTCAGCAGTTGTTTTGCAGGTTGCCATCCATTTTCATGATGTCAAAAGACACAATTATTAATACATCATCATGACACAACCCTAATTAAGGTTCCTCATGGTAGCATGCTAACATCTTTTTTTTTTTAATTTAATACCCCAGACATTGTAATTTCATCCTTTAATTTCTGAAAAGATTTACCTAGGTTTCTTAGGATCTAGAAATTCATTTGGATGAAATCATAAAAGTGTTTTAACATAATAAATGTACTCCTCATAACCAATCATCATCAAAGGATTCGATTAATCAGATTTCAGGAAGAGTTTTCTCTAAGAATATGAGTATATATCGCAAATGCTTTTTAATCTTCTAATAGACCAGCAGATTAACTGGAGTTAGAAAGACTGCACAGAGTAGCCTCTTGCAGCAAGTTCCAAAGGGAAGATCTAAATACAGTGGACGGGCAAAATCACTCCACTGAATGAGACGGAGAGCACAAGTTATTCAGAACACACACACAGTTTCCTCATAGACCTCTTCTTGGAATAGCCCCACATTTGTTTAGAAGGCCCCTCCTGGTTAACAGGCAGCAGGTAAGCTAGCAATGACTCAGAAAGTCAAGGAGTTCCACCTCTTTCCACATTGTCTTCCTTATAGCTACTAAGATCCCAATATACAACGAGCATATAGAAAGATTTTGCATGTACCCCAAAACATCTTAATTGTACAGGAATGCACATTCTTTTGGTAACAAAATGTGCTCTTGAGAAAGTAAAAAGAATATTATTCTTTCATTGAAAAAAATACCATTTTTTTCTCATGCAAAAAACGAGTGAACATAACAAAAAAGCAGTGGACTCACAGATACAGAGAACAAACCAGTGGTTACCAGTGGAGAGAGGGCTAGGGGAGGGGCAATAAAGGGGTAGAGGATTAAGAGGTACAAATTATTCATATAAAATAAGCTACAAGGATGTACTGTACAGCACGGGGAATATAGCAAATACTTTATAATAACTATAAATGTAGTATAACCTTTAAAAATAGGGAACCACTTATGGTACACCTATAATATTATGTATCAAGTATACTTCAATCAAAAATACTATTTTTTTCTCAAATTACTTTGTCTTTAAAAACTAATAATGTTAGTAAGGGTTGACATTTACCGAACAATACTATGGACTCAGCACAGTGCTAATAGCATTATCAAAATAATCTGATTTAACCCACACCTACAGGAAATTACAACTATTATTCTAATTTTATGAATTTGGAAATGGAGGTTGAAAAGGGCTAAATAGCTTCCCCACAACCAGATCCTTGTGTATCTGGCCCTTAAACGTAAACTTTTTCTCACTCTTCCAAACTCTTTGAAATTTGTTACAATTCAGCCTGGTACCGCACAAAGAATTTGAAAAAGCTCCAAAGGAGGATTCAGGTCAGATTTCACACTGATCCAGATCCAAGGGACAGTTACTGAAGCTGAAAGCCCTTCAGACCATGAAGGGGTGAGCTCTGTTTGACTGATGAAAATATAGGTTTTCTCACTAAAACTTCAAGCCGCCTAGGAAGCCAATCTGCTCAGATCCCAATGGAGAAATTCATTTTTCTATTAAAAATGATATTTAGGTAAATATCATCAAGATGCAACTTTCAAATATGCCCAGAGGTCAGCTAACAAGAAAAATAACTTTTAGTTATTCTGCTCTTTCAAAAATAAGCCATTTTAATGGAACTCCAAAAGCAAAAGACAACTCACATTATATATCTGGTCCATATCCTGGGTCACTCGCTATGGCTATATTCTTCTACCAAGCATTGCAATAATTAAATGCATTCAAGATGCATAAAGCACCTGATTAAGGAAAATATTCTTACAAGGAAATTAAGTTCCCTTTAGTTCCACTATGATATGTCTGCAGTATTAACACAGGGTTATTGTTTGTAGTTTACAGCACCTAGAGACAGATTAGAAAGAGATAATTCCCATCTAAGGATTCACTTTTAATTTTTACCTTTTCCCTGTTTAAGAAATTGATTTCATTTTTCTTTCTGTTCACCCCTCAAAAAAATTCCCAAATACCTAAACAATAGCATTGCTCTGTCGCTGAGGATAAAACACATCCTCTAGACTTCTATCTATGAATAAATGAAGCAGAGATGCAGAAAACAGCCACATAATTACTCTTCTTATTGAAAGAATTATTGACGTGTCTTTTCTCGCGGATTCAAGTATTTTGCAACAGACCACAATTTGTGCGAATTTCTACTTGGCAGTCCTCCATGAACTGTTTTTCACAATAACCATTTGCTTTTGTCTGAGGCTGTGACCAATCGATCAAAATAAAACTGTATAGTCTAAAACGATGAGAGCTCTATCAGGAAGCACTCTCCAAGATCAGAACTCTATGAATCAGAGTTAACATAAACCTTCCATTCAAGAGGCCATCTCTCACCCAGGTGTGTTATCATCAAGCCTCCCATCTTTTAAAAAATCAACATGTGAAATGAAGGAAGTGTTTCAACCAGTATATACAATCGTTTTAATGTTATTTCCCAAATCCTTTGAGGATTGGCTCCCAATCTCTAAAAGACTATTTATAAGCTTTTTTTCTGAATGCCATCCTAAGAGTACATCTATGAAAAGCTAAGATATTCTGTTGAACATAAGGACGGTCAAAATAAGTCAAAGATTTTTCTCATACCAGATGTCTTAACTTAATGAGCATCATTCAGAAGAGCTAAATTCCATCTAGTAATTCTAACTAATTCCTGTAGAAACTACTAATTAAAGAGATTTATAACACTACCATATCTTTCGCCTTAAGAGAAAGAAGGATAGCTAAAATATTCAAGCAACGCACTTCCTTTCTGTGCATTAATTGCCAACCTCTTTGGCCTTATTCCAAAAGCTGTTGTCAGAAAGTTATAAACAGATTGCAATGCCTCTGGAGAGAAACTCACACCGATACACTGAAAAGAAAAATTCCACCCTGGCAAGTATGAGAATAGTCCCTACTGCTTTCCAATTGACCAAGTGACACACTGCACAGACTGTGGCCCGTATACTTCTGTTTAGTGACCTCATTTCAATCCCTTTAGGCCGACTTCTGACACTGTTATAATTTGCCTTATTACAACAGAAAGAACTGTTTATGGATGACTCACAAAGCGCAAAACATTTAATATGGCTCCTAACCAGTGGGTTCATGGTACACTTAGCTTGAGTATAATTGTATCTATTGAGGTCTACAGGCTAATAGAAGCTTTTTCTCTAAATACAGGAATATAATAACTGGCCATCATTTGTTGTACCCAGCATCCTCTGTGTTTCAGTAGCCACCCAGTGGGGAAAAGAAAAAATGACATGTTTCCACGTGTGGATTCCAAATTAGATATGCTGACTGCCCCGCCCCATTTACTGAGGCTAAATTTAAATGATATAATATAGGATGTCCTCTACTTATCCCAGTGATAAAGAATGTCATAAATTGGGTACATTCTACAGCCAGGGAGCCACTTTTATGGTTCCCATATTAAATCTAAGACACCTCTTCAAAACCCACCCATCTCATATAGCTACTGCAGGTGGCTCTTCCCAGTGGGTCTCACCTTTTTACCTCTGTCAATGACACCCATGACAACAGAGATCAGTGCCTGTGCTGAATTATCCACACTCTCGCTTAGCAATTTCAAGATAGTTGCTTGGCATCAGGCATGGAGACTGTAGCTACTGATCAAACTTATTTGTATGCTCACAGCAGCAGCGTATGCCTGCTGAGCTCTCATCCGCTTCATTCAACTTTGGTTGAGAAGGTACTCACATTAATCACGGATATAAGTTCTAGGCTGCTAATCCAGTCATTGTGTGTGTGTGTGTGTGTGTGTGTGTGTGTGTGTGTGTCTGTGTGTGTGTGTTTGGTGTTGGTGTATATAAAGAATTATTTCTGTACTATTAGGTCTCCTTTTATTCCTTCATGTTGTATGTGTATGATCTTCAAAAAAGGGTACGCAGACAATCCCTTAGAATGCAACAAGTAATACTAAAACATATATATGTATAACTGATATTGAACATATATATTAAGGCATATAGTTTGATATTAAAATATCCATATACACATATATGAGCATATATGTTATTTTTATCGCATTGTATCACATTCTTTTAAATTTCTGTCTGCTTTTCTGTTTTCTTATGGTAAATATTAGCACACTGTGAATCTGTACAATTTGGGATATACATATGTTGGAAGTATAGGCTCAAATATTATTATGAGAAGGGTACACACATACACACACATGCACTACACTACTGAAGTCTAAGAAAATATCTTTCTGGTTCTACTTTTATTATATTTAGCAGGATACATAATCTTTTGAATTTGTTTGTTTAAAGCCTTTACCCTTTCTCCTATCACCAGATATTAGTATCACAGATTCTAATAGCTTCTTTTCCATTCTTAGAGAAAAGTTGCTTGTTTATTTTTCAAAGCCCCTAAGTTTTTCTACTTAAGAGATATTAATAAACATACCTACCAAATGTTAAGGGAGGAATGAGGAATCCTGAAAGGAAATCTGAAGAATTTAGAACCATAGTAAAGTAAAATGGGCATTTGAGGCCTTGTTGGTTGTTTGCTTTTCATTGAAAAAAAAAAGGACAACTGAAAGAAACTATAGTGTAGGCACATCAAACTAATTAAGTTAAACTCAACTCACTTGAGGAAAAAATAACAGAAAGAGAAAGTACACTAGAGGGAAAAAAAGAACTTTTTCAAAGTAAGAGGCAGTTAAAAAATGGATTGGGGTCCACCCAGTGAACAGTGAACCCATGGCAGGTATAAAACAGGAGCTTTGAATCCGCTGAAATCAGGTCTACATGCCTTCCTGATATGAACATCTTGCTGCTCTGAAGTTATTTAGAATGTGAAAATAGTATTTTTCACACAGTGTGTCCCCTACAAGCAAACCTATGACTTCATAGGTGCTCAGCAAAAGAAATGGTGATCTCTTACAATGCTGGGGGAGAGCTGGCTATATAAGAATTATTTAGAGGCAACATGCAATTCTTCTACATGGCACCATCCTGGGATACTTTTAAGGTGAATTCTCCTTACCACCGAATTTACAACAAATCATATGTAAATTGTAACTGCATTCTAGACAAAATCAGCAAGAGACCAATGGCTCTCATAAATATTCCTGCTAGCTTCCACTCTGTATTAACACAGTGAATCTTGAGTTCCATAATGTCAAACCTTGATTGCGGCTGTAATCCCAGTGCCACTGATTGGCAACATAATGAAGCTTAAAAAAATACATTTTGGATGAATTAGTGATTGAATGTGTAAAAGCTACACATATCAAAAATTAGTGGCACTTCAGTTCTTTAACCTCACAGTCATAGGTGTGAATGTCACTCTGATAGAGGCGGAAGGAGCACATTAACCACTGTATTTGGCAAAACAGACATGGAAGCATAAGGAAAAAGAGCCAGAGGAGCTAAAAATAAAGTGACTGTGCACTTACTCACTGTGTGATCTTAGGCTAATCACATAACCTTTCAGAACTCCACCTGTCTCATCGGTAAATAAGGGATAATAGTATCTACCTTGCAGTACAGGGTTGAGGGAGAGGACTAACATGTACAAATGGCTTAGCTCAGGGATGGGACCTAGAAAGTGTTCAGTGAGCAGAGGGGCAGCACAGATCTCCATCATCACCCAGAGGTAGGCAATGAGGCTGGGAGGGGCACCTGATCAGTGCCCCCCACAAGCTCAAACTCAGCCAATAGGTGGAAACCACATCCTAGCATAGGCACCTTGACAGCTGCTGTATAAGCTACCTGTGTGGACAGGTACATGCCTTATTCTCATGAGACAGAAAGGGATTTCTTTACAGTATTTTTTTTTTTTTGCAAGTTTGTGAGTTCCTCAAGGCCAGGAAAAACACTTGTTTTATTAATTTTTGCCTCCCTCAGACTCAAGCACAGTGGCTGTCAAGTTGTCAAACACTGGCTGCTTATGAAATGTACATCGAATGAAAATGCTTATTTTGGGTGTGTGTGCGGGTGTGTGTGTGTCTGTGCATGTGTGTAGTGTATGTATTTGGAATAAAGTGGATATTTTTTCTTTTCTTTTTCCTTTTAAAAATGTACCTAATCTTGGGCTTCCCTGGTGGCGCAGTGGTTAAGAATCCGCCTGCCAATGCAGGGAACACGGGTTCGAGCCCTGGTCCGGGAAGATCCCACATGCCATAGAGCAACTAAGCCCATGCGCCACAACTACTGAGCCTGCGCTCAAGAGCCCGCGAGCCACAACTACTGAACCCACAAGCCACAACTACTGAACCCGCGTGCCACAACTACTGAAGCCTGTGTGCCTAGAGCCCGTGCTCTGCAACAAGAGAAGCCGCTGTGATGAGAAGCCTGTGCACCTCAATGAAGAGGCCTCTGCTCGCCACAACTACAGAAAGCCCCTGCGCAGCAATGAAGACCCAAAACAGCTAAAAATAAATAAATAAAATAAAAAAATTTTTAAGTACCTAATTTCAATCTTTAACCACTGGAGAGTTTCTAGTGCTTTATAAAACAGACTGAGAGCACCCCAGCTTCTAGTCAATATTTGGGTCAATATCCTTAAGACGTTGTTATCGACTGACATTTACTTGGCATGAATGAGCTCTTGATTCAAATCATGGAGGTCCATACCCTCAAAAATGTGTGCCCAGATGCTCCATTCAATTCTGTTGAATGAATATAGTATCTTTTAAAAAGCAAGTGATAGGGCTTCCCTGGTGGCGCAGCGGTTGAGAATCTGCCTGCTAGTGCAGGGGACACGGGTTCGAGCCCTGGTCTGGGAGGATCCCACATGCCACAGAGCGAATAGGCCCGTGAGCCACAACTACTGAGCCTGCACGTCTGGAGCCTGTGCTCCACAACAAGAGGGGCCGCGATAGTGAAGAGGCCCACACACCGTGATAAAGAGTGGTCCCCGCTTGCCGCAACTGGAGAAAGCCCTCGCACAGAAACGAAGGCCCAACACAGCAAAAATAAATTAATTAATTAATAAACTCCTACCCCCAACATAAAAAAAAAAAAACAAGTGATATGTGATGCACATACTATTCTCTAGGATATAAGCTGGTGGTACAGTAGAAATGAACACACAACAGATATTCTTCAATATGCCTAACAAAGAATGCACAGTAAAATGAAAACAAACAAATGTTTGCTTTTGGAAATTATTTACAAGCAAAACCTTACACAAGCAATATGAAGATGTTGAATTTGTTCCTACAAACACTTCTGGAAGAATACTCTGAAAGAGTCCCTATTCCTGATCATTGGTTTTAGTATTTGTTGACTAAAAAAAAATTATTGACCCCTTACTAAGGAACAACTGAAGACATACTGGATGCTGGATGCTGTGCTAAGCAATTTGTGGATTATCTTATGTAACAGAGTGCCCTCCAAGTTAGGTAGCACTGACCATAATTTTATAGATGATTAAATGAATTCAAATAGGTTAGTTAGCCTACACAAACTCACAATAAGTGGCAGAGCCAAGACGTGAACCCAGTCTGTGTAACTCCAAGCCCATGCCTTTACCTACTAGCTTACCTTCCCTACGACATCATTCATGTCAAGTGCCATGAGTTTGAGAAAAGGACTCCATAATAATTATTTCTCTAAGTTCTATCACATTTTTTTTGTCCAATCACATTTTAAGATATACATTCAACTGTCCTAAAGATGCTAATAGCATAATATGGTGAAATTAGCAAAGAATATTCCAGGGCAATCTGACGACCTAATAAATATTATTCCTAGCTCTGTTATTAACATTGCCTATTAAGCGCAAGTTTTTTAACCAGTTTGGGTCTCAGTATCTTCATCTACGACATGAGAGTGCCAACAGTGATTTCGAGTTTCTTTTTGTCTCAGAAGTCTATAAGTACAAGAAAAAAATTCTCTGATAATGGAGTTGAAGGAGGTACACAGAAGATCAATTAAAATATTCAAGAGGCTAGGATCATGAGACATACAAGGGAAGACTCAAAAGGTTAGAAGTCTTTAGTGTGTAAAGATGAATACACAGAACAGATAGATCAAAATAAATAAAACCTTGAAGGATACAGGAGAGGTGAATACAATTGTCTTTTCTACAACTTGGACTGTTAAAACTTAAAAGCGAGGAGATCCCTCAGAAATGAGGTAATTCATACAGAATAGAATTCTATTACTATGATAGGCCATATATGTTAAAGAAATAGTTTCCAGAAAGGTCAAGTCATGTTTTTGGCAAGTGAACTCATAGTTTATTCACAGAAAGGAGGGCTTATATTTCACCATTTGAGAACATCATGCAGAACAAACACACCTTCTCAAGAACCCCTTCCTTCCCTATAGATGGCTAGTCTACAAGGATCTGGAATTAGCCAATGATATCGATTATCCTCAGGTACTCTGGATTTTGACTCAACTCCATCATGTAGCACACAGGAAGTCATCAATAAATATTTGCCAGAATGAATGAGTTCTGTCACTTACTAGTTGTGTCATCTTAAGGAAATTACTTAAGTCCTATCTTCTCTACAATCAAATGTGGCTATAATTTATTCCGTTGACTATCTGAAAGTAAGAATCAACATGACTAAACTGCAGGACAAATTCTCAGAGGTGAGGTTTTCTGCCAAAACTCCTAGGAAACCAGCTACAGCCAAGAGTTGAAGGCAGTTTGTTGTGCAGAACCCTGAGGTGGAGGAACAGGACCTGTTACTTTGGAGTATGATAGGCAGGGGCATTCCCCGTTTTCTCAATATGTCAAATGCATGTAAGTATTAACAGAAATCATTTCTGAAATGGTTTTGAAAGCAATAAGCAAACAGTCAATGTTTTAAGTTAAGAATAAATCAAATAGATAATCTTTTAGATCTCAAACAGGATCTAGCTCTGATTTTACATTACTTTCTAATGCAATTGGAGACTGTCTCCCCAGGTAGTAGGAATGTCCATTACAAATTTGCAGTAGCAATTCTGAAAACGATTGAGGAGCACTTTGCTTTTATATATGATCCAAAATGTGTGTGACAAAAATCTCATATATCAGAGAAGTGAGGCTCCTTTGACAAAAGCCTATCAAATCAGTTGATCATGGGCAAGTTAATAGCAAAAGCAGACTCATTTAGTGATGATAAGAGGATATGTTTATGTGGGGCTTGCTGTATGCCAGGCATTGTGCTAACTATTCTGTACTTTATGAATTAATTTCATCTGTACAACTCTATGAGGTAGACACTTTTTGTTTTTAAGGTCCTCATTCCAAAGATGAGAAACTAAGGCAGAAAGAATTTACATATTGCCTAGGGTTACAAAACCATTTCTCCGGAATGCACCTTTATAATTTTGATAGCCTTAAATACTGCCAAAGATATTACTGCAGCATCAGGACACTTTTAAAGCAGACCCTCGTTCTTTAGGGCTTCAAGCTTAGTGACACAAACATTTCAAATCATGATTAAAGAATGGAATTACAGACCATTAAAAGTCACACTGGAAAATGTACTGAAACTGCCTGAGAATCTTTCAGGCACATTTAGGTATGAAAGGGAGTTAACATGACTATTATTAGGACTTTCTGTCCCAAAACATTGCACAAGGGGTCGTTGTTTATTCATTCAAATATTTATTACTTGTCTACTCTGTGTCCTGCACTGTGGTCAGGCACACCCATGAATGGGGAGCCCTATCTTCCTGAAATAGGAACTTGTCTAAACAAATCCGATCCCAGGATATTATTCCCAATTTCCTGCTTGAGCCATTCCACCTGCTGCTTTGGTCAGAGCATTTGCTCAAGCGGTTTTCAACCCCTGACTGGTCTCCACTGTTCCTGCACCACTGGCTTGTGGACCTCAGACTCTACTTCCCTCTCAGCTTCACCGAAGCACACCCGAGCTACACTCTCTAATCTGCCCTTGAAATAAGACTAAATTTCAATAATCTGTCCACCTTCCCCAGATGTTTTCAGCACTGTATGTATTTTAGTCTTGATAGCTACTTAAGGTTTCACATCACAGGGAACCTTAGGAGACAAAGAATTTTCAAGTGGTTTCACTACTCCATCCATGAAGAACTCATTTTCACCCATGAATTCATGTTAGAAAGGCTTCATAGGAAATGACAATTGGTTAAGGTGGATAACTGTGTGGGGTTTTTTGCTTTATTATGAGTGTAATAAATGTTCACTGTAGAGATCTGGTAAAATACAAATGTATATGTATGTGTGTGTATATATAAATATATACATATGTGTATACACAGATATACATATAAAATAGAAATCATCTGCCAAAAATAAATATTACTAACATTTTAGTGCATTCCCTTCCCCAATTAATATATCGATATTCAACTAGTAGTACAGCTACACACACAAATATACACACATACATGTATGTATACTAATGAATACCTAAAAATCATAAACTGTTTAGCTATACATAACATTATGAACATTTTGCTTTATTGAATAACCTAACATACCTTTTCCTCTCACTGATGTGGCCTCTCCCGTTGCAGAGCACAGGCTCCAGACACGCAGGACCAGCGGCCATGGCTCACAGGCCCAGCCACTCCGCGCCATGTGGGATCCTCCCGGACCGGGGCACGAACGCGTGTCCCCTGCATCAGCAGGCGGACTCTCAACCACTGCGCCACCAGGGAAGCCCCCTAACATACCTTTTATGTTCATATGCTTGGGCCAATATTCACATAACTGGAAATCTAGCCTGATTTAGATTAAACATATGAAAAAATACTCAAACAGTAATGTAAAATGTTTACTTCCTGTAATTTATAATGATGAAATTTTGATTAACAACCTAAATGCTCAGAAACAGAGAAATAATTAAGTACTTGGAATATAGCTATGTATTAGAAAAGTTTGTAGGTTTTTTTAAAAATGTATTTTCAAAGAATATTGAATGCTAGAGAAACTTCTTATGTCATAATATTGGGTGAAACCAACAAAATTTTATAGAGTTTGAGCTTGATTTTACAAAAAAATTATATGTATCTATATCTACCTGGGCAATAACATTGGAAACAAATACATCAAATTACGAGCATTGCTTTTGGGGGGAAAGGGGCAAGGAGAGAGTAAATATGATCTAATTTAATAGATATTTTTTTAATAGTCATGAATTATTTTTTTGCACCAAAATGAACATGATAAGAAATGAAAACACTTTTCTCCCAAAGGCTGCATAGTTATCTGAACTAGGTAAGTAAATGGCCCAATTTATCAAGCTGAAAAGAAAGAAATTGCGTTCCAGTTTTAGGGTAGAGGGTGGGTATGGGAAAGCAAGAGAGGCAGCTGAGAAGTCTAAGAAAACAGAGCAGAGTCAAGAAGATAAATGAAGTTTGGGGAAGCTAAAGATAAAGACAAAGAAGAAATAAAAAAGGGATGAGGCTGAAAAAATGTAATCATTTCACAATGTATATCAAGTTATCATGTTGTACACTTTAAATATAAATGATTTTGATTCATCAATTATACCTCAATAAGGCAGGAAAAAATAAAATTATGTTTCTATTTAAAAAATAGAGATAATGTGTAACATGATGATCATATTTTATATACACTCATTGGCAAATGGAAACTTTGTTCTATAAAAAATTTCTAAGTGCAAAAACCTAACTGTGAAAATAAATAAGTAGCAGAGCATGGAAAAGTTACTCTGATAAACTCAAAAAAAATCTAAAACTGCTACAAAGAGATGTCATAAGATGTTCAAAAATTAAAGTAGGCTACTGTTATTTACAGACTTTAAATGGTATAGTAACTATTTAACTTATAAGTTATTAAAATAAAATGCTAATTCTAATTAATCGTAATGCAGAAGAAAATATACAAATTCAATGACAACTCTCAAAATACTTTTAATGGGAACCAACTCAAAATAATTCTGTATGAAGGGCTCCAGGAAACTGTGTGCAAGAAGAATAATATACAAACAAAATTGTGTCACTCAAAAGACCAAATTAATAATTTCTAACAACCCGCCAATATGTAGACCTAGACCATGATTCCCCAGTGCCTCTTCACACTGAGCTCAGTACAAGGCAGATGCCAAAACCACTGAGTTAAAGAGATGAATATGCAAATTCCCAGTATGACTTTCTGGTCAACCAGCAGTGATTGCCATGACTTCCACTCCTACCAAAAATTGATCAGTGAATCAATGAGAAATATAAGGGGATCAGAGATTTCTGACATGAAGAGATAGAAAATCACTAATGATGCTTTAAAAAATATTCATTAAAATAAAATTTATTTTGGGCTAAGTAAGGCAAAAGTATAGTTAAGGATCACACCAACCCATTGAGGGTGAGATACATTTGGGGTGATAGAGAATAAGAAATAAAGTCGAAAGATACAATTCTGGTTGAAAATTTCAATTAACATTAACTTTTTAAAATATCAAAAATCAACATTTAGAAAAAAATATTTAATGCAATCCTATTTTGCAAAATTTCAAATTTGGTCACCTAGGGCTAGGCCTGTTTCAATTCTCCATGAAACTGTGCATCTGCAATTACCTAAGACATTAAAGCAAAAGAAAAAGAAAAGACAGCAGTGGTGGTGATGGTGGTTGTGTTACTGTAAAAAAAAAAGAGAGAGAAGAAGGAAAGAAAGAAAAAAATCTGCCTTAATTATGGGAAATCACCAAAGTAATTTTTTATTTTTTATAAATATTGGGGAAAGTTATTCAGATCTCCAATCTGCATTGATTTTTATCCCCCAGGGAATGTGAAAAAGAGATAGTATAGTAAAACATAATGCAGAATTTCAGTTAGACAAAAACTCTAAGTAAATATAAACCAATATACTAAATTCACTTTTCAGGTATCCAATCCTATAGTAGTAGGACTACCAATTAATGCGAAATGAAAATTAGTGATGATTATCCAGTTAAGAGATTCTTAACCCCATTAGAATCACAAACACATTTGAAAATCTGGAGAAAGCTGACTCTTCAGAAATATACACACATATTCATGCATTAAATATACTGAACACAATTATAATGGTTTCAAAAATCCCCTCTGGGGCTTCCCTGGTGGCGCAGTGGTTGAGAGCCTGCCTGCCGATGCACGGGACACGGGTTCATACCCCGGTCCGGGAAGATCCCACATGCCACGGAGCGGCTGGGCCTGTGAGCCATGGCCGCTGAGCCTGCGCGTCCAGAGCCTGTGCTCCGCAATGGGAGAGGCCACAACAGTGAGAGGCCCACGTACCGCAAAAAAAAAAAAAAAAAAAAAATCCCCTCTGATCTAGATCATTCAAACAACTCAAGATAAAGTTCAACATAAACAGAGGATGTTCAGCCTTAAAATAGGGAACTAAAATATATCATAATTGTTTAATCAAATTTTATTGCAAATTACCTATCTTATATAACAATATAACATCTTACATTTTATAGCACTACATGACTTTTTTCATTTAATCCTTGAAATAACTTTGTGAATTTTATCAGGTTCATTTATATATCAGGAAAAATACAATCCAATGAACTAAGTTACTTCTTTAATTTCGCACATAGTAAGTGACAAAAGTCAAGTGTAGAAACCATATTGTGATTCCAATTCTAGTACTTTCTCAACAGTGTCATAATCCAGTTTCTAAGCTAAAAAAAAAAAAGTGGTTTTTACCTTGTGAAGTTAGACAGTTTAAAATAAAACAAACTCAATCCTTTACTGTGAAAGGAAAACTTTTTTTTTTTTCTCCAAATCATCAGCTGGTGGTTGTTATGACCCAGTGAGCAAGCTGTGGACCAGAGCTTTCCTACTTGGGATTTTGTCAGTTTAAAGCCTTTGCTTTCATCTATTTCTGTTTAACGTGATAACACAAAAGTCTAGAGAACCACCACCTTCCTTAGCTTCTTCACATAATCTGGGCTCATACAGGAGCTTAAAAGACATGTTTTATTCTCTTCATTATATACCGAATGCTCCATATTTATTATACAAGAAGAGATCCTTTGATCCTTCAGAAACAAGCTCCTTTTTGAAGCCCTGGCAACATAATGTTCAAGAGGGTACCTCCAATAGGGGCCAGTGGGTCACCCAGCACACATTCTTAAGTACTTACTTTGTACAGCTCCTTATTAGGTCTTTATAATAAGGCAGAAGCTCGGGGTGGGAGGATGCATCCAAAGCAAAACAAAACAAAAGCAGCAAACACTAAGAGGGGTTCAACTCCTTCCCTTAGTGAGCCCTCAGTGAAATGGAGAGAGGAAATTTTATCTAAGGAAGGCTGGGATGGTGGACGGAGGAGGGGTACAGGCGCGTAATTAATTTGCAAGTTCAAGACCAGAAACAGATTAAGGCTAAAATTGCATGCAATCAACGTTATTTTCTGTTTTCTCAAAGCCACCTAAAACATTACAAAGTATAATCTGAGCCCAGACATAAGGATCACACAGAAATCTCAATAGGCATTTTATAATTCCACAAGAGTGAAGAAACTAGTAGCTGAGAGCTGAATTAATTATCTGGAAAATTCAAGCAAAAAATCCTTTCCTCTAATACTTCCATATCCACAAATATTTCAGGAAATATTATGCTCTAGAGACCTATATATTCTAGAAAATGGACTAATTTCAGAAAAGCCAACTCTACTTCGGACATTCACATTCTTTTGGTTAGGAAATGTAATATTCTCAGGTTATTTCTTGCATTAATTATTCACTTAGTGTACTTGCAGTGGATGCCACTGAATTCGCTTCTGTGTTTAGGGCAAAATTTGTGGAACTTATGGATGGACACAAGGGGAAAACTAGCTGGTCAGTGAACGTTTGGGGAATAGCATTTTTTCCTGTCATTTTTACACATCAGTGGTCAAAATTAATGAAGTTTCTGAAGGAAATAACAATTAGAAAAAAAGATTAGGACAGACTTTTAATAAATTGTATCAGACATAAACCAAGTTGGGAGAAATTATAATTAATAAACGGTGAAATGTAACACCGCCTTAAAATAGAAAGCAGAATCTCCTTAGAAACAACACGCAGGCTAATACAAAAATCAATGCTCACCGTGCTGATTGTTTGCAAAATTACACAATTAATCCTGTGTAAACTAACCTATCAGCAATGCACACTGCAGGATGCCTGATAACTATTAGGCTGCACAATGTATTAAAGAAAGAGAACTTTAATGAGATCCCATGAGAACCTAATGATTTAAATCACTTTTTCCCCCCTAAAAGAACATTCTTACGCCACTTAACGGACATTATTTTCCATATCTAATACACATATGGTCAAATCCACCATTAAATCAATCACCAGGAACCAGAAGACAGTCTATCTTGAGTCTAAAATATGCCATTAAGCTTATTTCAAAGTAACAAAGGATTTAGAAATCTACATGAAAAAGATGCCACACTTATCTTCTTAGATTTGATAGTAATCTACTGCTATCCTATGTCAGTGGGCTCTCACAGGGGCGAAGGAGCCATTACAAAATCGTATTACCACATGATATACCACTCGAAGATATGTAGTCTTGTGTGCATTCAATTTATGTAAATTATAATCTGGCTTATTCCACTACAAAAATAACTAGAAATAAAGTAAGCATTTAGGTATAATCATTTTAAAGATAGTAAAATGATTATACATGTACCTGTTACACATGTACTTACACTTACATGAGCATATAAGTAAAGATGTTTACATTCATCTGTAGGTATTCCCTTGAACACTTAACAGATAAATAGACAATTCTGCACAGTTTAATCAGAAAAACAGTTCAATTTTTTTTTTGGGGGGGGATGATTGGGGTAAGCCTTTTAGGGACATTTTTCAACTCTTAGATTGAATGTAATTCCATCCAAAAGCATATCACTTGGATAGAGGCAAAGTGATTCTTCAAAAACTGCCCTGTGCCTTCATTACATACTCAACTGAATTGAAATGCCCTTGAAGAAGACATATTATTGTTAAATATTCCAATAACCTCATTAAATTTGGTCTTAACTTCTTCTGAGCCCTGATTCTGTAATCCTGACAGCAATCTTGTCATAGATGAAACCCAGTTAGGCATTGTCTACCTCTATACCAAACCTGCATGCCAAAATAAATGGATGCATGGATTGATCGATATGTCAATCCATCTATAGATCGATTAATACACAAGGGCATTAATTGCAATAAGCGAAATTGAGAAAAAGAGAAATGCTGTCAATCATCTTCCTGGAGCCAGTGTAGACATCCCAGGGAGCCCCAGGTGCACTCACAGGTATTGGCTGGTTTCCATCCCTTTACTCCACTGTTGGAATCAAACAGAGCAAAATTGCCAGTGGGAGGTCAGAAGCAAAGAGTACAGGTATCTTAAAGAGTAGAAAGATGGGGAAAAGTGAGGAGAGACCAAAAGAGGAAAATCCAGGAGGAGAAAAGAATACAGGCGCACAAAGGAGAGCAATTTGCCTGAAAGGCTGGAAGCCTCCAAAGCAATAAAGACAGGCTACATTTCTGCAGTGACGTGTCAGCACAAAAACTGTAGCAAGGGCCCACACGTGCCAGCGCCGTGCCACATGTCACCTACTGTCTTTCAAAATGACATGAGCCTTTTAGCTCTTATTTTCATATAATAATAAGAACGTTAAGAAAAAAGACAGGGTTTTGGTTAGTTCATTTTTTTTTCTCATTTAGCTCAGAAGCACAATACTCGCCTACTTAGTCCAAGGAACTAGCGCTGATATCTCAGCAGCATCACTAAGCGGAGCACACACACCCAGTGCTACTCTAGACCCCAACTTCAGGTCTTGCTTCTCCGGGTGGATGTATCACTTCCTGTCTCCTTATGTTTCTTCTCATATAACTTTTCTATGAACACAGTTAGGCAGAAACAAATATTAAAAGTGATCTACGAGACGGCTCCGTACTTGGTTTTAACAGATGGGCATTCATAGGTGGTTATTAAACTAAAAGTAAGATGAACATGGGGTGGGAAGGAGATGGCTACCATTTATGGTCCTTATAAACCCTGGTAATATCTACTGGGTTGGCCAGAAAGTTCGTTCGGTTAGTGAATAGGGTGTTCAATAAAATCCTTGGTGAAAATGAAAATTGTGTCTTTTTACTTAAAATCGAACGAACTTTTTGGCCAACCCAATACACCTGCTACTTTCTTGTATGATATAAATATTAATTTTACCATGAAGACTCCTGGTGAAATTATTTTCCTGAAATAATAGGCATGAATTAATCTGACATGCATTTCAGTGTTCACCAAAACTTTTCCATTTTCAACAAGAAAATATTTTGACCAGGACTAAGACACGCTTCATAAAGGACAGTCTGATACCCTGTATAGCTTCCATCGCAGCACTTATTATTCATCTATTCATCGTCTACCTACTGAGCTAGACGGTAGGTTCTTTTAGCGTAGGTAGCAATCCAGTTGCTCACTATTGTTCCTGAACTTAATGGAGAAGTTGGTATACACTCAGAGCTCAGTATTACACGTTGAAAGAATAAAAGGTTTATATACTTAATCCTCTAGTCAATTAGTACCTAACACAGTCCTTCTGAGTTCTTTCAATCAATTTTCTGCACTTTTCTCTCCCACAGAACTCTGCAATTTGATGTAACCAACATGGTTTTTGATACTTCACTGGATCTAATAATGTTCACAATTGCAGCAAATACATTTTTAGCAAATGCTACATGCTGCTCACTGTTCTAACAGTTTTTAAAAGAATAATCCATTTAGTAATTGCAACAATCTTCACAGATAGGTCTTATTCTTTATACGTGATACAGTAGCAGTTTCACTACAAAAATTGACCACGTTTTGAAAAGCAGATTAGTCCCAAAGAAAGATGGTATAGCACCCATACAAAAGTTAACTCTATGGGTCAACACTTAGAGGACATTTACCTTCTAATATTAACATCACCATGCATATTTGTTTTCCTATAACAGTTCACTTAGGTATCACTGTTTTATATCATATGACAGTGATGGACCATAAAGCTTTCACCCAAAGGTCACTTAATATTATGAATCTTTCAACCAGAAAATAGTTTGAAGGGTGGTATGTTTGGCTGAATAATGACTCCCAAAGTTGTCCACATGCTAATCCCTGAAACCTGTAAGTATGTTGCCTTACATGGTAAATGGACTTTGCAGATATGATTAAATTAAGGATATTGAGACAGTGAGATTATCCTGGATTACGTGAATGGAGCCAATGTAATCACAGGGTCCTTACAGGGAGAAGGTAGGAGGGTGAGAGTCAGAAAAGGGAATAAAAGGACAGAGCCGAGAAAGAAACTAAAAGATGCTATACACTGCTTGCTTTGAAGATGAAGAATGGGGCCGTGAGACAATGCAGGTAAACTCTAGAAGCTGAGAAATGTAAGAAACAGATTCTCCCCTAGAGGCTCTAGGGGGGGCACAGCCTTACTGACATCTGGATTTTAGGACCTGTAGCCTCCAGAATGGTAAGAGAAGAAATTTAAGCCACTAAATTGGTGGTAATTGTTAATAGCAACAATAGGAAACTAATGTAGGTTGTGTATAGCAATATGTAGATAAGAACTCACATTTTAATTTTGAGGGACAGTTTTTGGTACTTGTTTTGGGTTCATACAAATGCTGCCTTCATTCTAATTATTTTATAAGAAGATGAAGTAATATTATATTTATAAGCCAAAATTAAAATGACACTGCTTTTTACAGACACTTAAGTCTTTAAATAAGATTTGTCATGTAGATAGTCTCATATTAATCATTGAGCACATAAAATATTTTCATAAATTAAGCCACTTAATATTAAGGTAAAATGGATTAATATCTTGTATAAGTTAAACACAGCATCGACAGTCTTATTAACTTAATATGAAACAAGTAATTTAAACTCTCTTCAGTGGTGTGCTCATGTATATTCCAAGATAAGATAAGAACACTTACAGAACTGAGAAGAACACTGGGAAGATTATCTGATATTGCAAGTGTTACTAAAGTATGTCTTTGAACTTTGTGTAAGTACTGGAATGTTACTATGTAGATCCCCTCTACTCTTTTAAAGAAGAGACTGAGTTGATTTTTTTTTGCCTAGTTTTTCACAACTACCATGTTGAAAGTGGAAAGGCATGAGATTTCCCTTAGGTCTAAGCAAGTGAATCTTGGAATACGTTTACAGTCTAGTACAGGTAAATACTCTGATATGCTGGCATTGTAATCAGGAGCTGAAACAAACTCATATATCAGTCTTCTAACGATAATGTTTCCACAACTGAGGACTCAAAACCACTAACTCTGAATTTTCAATTTCACAATGTAGCTTAGATGTTTTTGTGTTATGAAGAAATTTGAATACAGAAAAGTAATACAGAAATACCTATATGATTGCCATCTGGAATTAACAAATACTAATATTTTGTCATATTTGCTTCATAACTCAACTTTTTAAATAAATAAAATACAAGAAATCAAGTCGAAGCCCCTTAAATTTCTTTTCTAAGTTCCACTTCCCGACTTCCCTGGTGGTCCAGTGGTTAATACTCCACACTGCAGAGGTAGTGGGTTTGATTCCTGGTCGGGGAAGTTCCGCATGACGCATGGTGTGGCCAAAAAAGAAAAAAAAAAAAATCCATTTCCCTTTACTTCCAGAAAGAACCAACATAATCCACTTGGTGTATAACAAGACATGTTTTATATTTTTCTACAAAGACAATATAATTTTGTATGAGTTTTTTTAATTCACATAATTGGTACCATCCGCAAGGTGTCTTTCTGAGACTTGCTTTTTTTCAGGTAAACTGTTGTTTTCAAAATCTGCATTTAGATTTAGTTCATTCATTTGAACTATTCTATAAAACTCAAGATCTATATATTAAATATTTTATATATGTCAAATTATTCATTCCCTTTAGAAGGACATTTAGGTTGGCTTGTTGTTTTGGGGGGGTTGTTTTTTGGGGTTTTTTTGTTGTTGTTTGTTTTTCACTTATAAATGGTTGCATGGAACATACTTGTATATTTCTCCTTGAGCACATGTGTGAGCATTTCTCTTGGGTGATCATGTAGCAGGCATGTGGATGAGCATGTGGCTGGGCATTGCAGGGTGTAAACATTTTCAACCTTTCTAGCTCTTGCGAATTCCTCCTCCAAAACGGGATTATGTCACTTTACACTCGTACCAGCAGAGTATGAATGCTTCCACTTCCTGGAATCTTCACAACATTCAGCACTAGAGGTTTTCATTGTTGTAGCCTAATAAATGTTAAGCAGCTTCTCACTGTGATATTTTAAAAATCAGCTTTATTGGGGTATAAGTCACATACCATAAAATTACCACATTTTAAATGAACAATTCAACGGGTATTGACAAAAGCATGCCGTTGTTTAAACATCACTGTAATCAAAATAGAAAATATCCATCTCCTCACCTCCAACCCCCACCCATCAGTCCCTGAAGTCACTGATCGTACCTCTGTCCCTTCAGTTTTGTCTTTCCCAGAATGTCATATATCGATAAACGAAATCACACACCGTTTGACTTTTTGTCTGACTCCTTTCTCTAAGCACAATGCTTCTGAGAGTCATTTCTGTTACTGTGTATATCAGCATTCACTATTTGTACTGCTGAGTAGTAGTCCATGCTGTGGATGAACCACAGTTTGTTTTCACTGTGATTTTAATTTGCACAGTCCTGATTACTCAAAAAGTTAAATATTGTTATATATATTTTGAGCCTCTTTTTTCTGAAATGGGTGCTCTCTCTTTGCCCATTTTCCCATTGTGTTATCTTTTTTTCTTATCAATTTAAAAACTATTCTTCGTTCTTTCTGTCATTCTCAGCATAAGTGATAGATATTTTTCACATAGATTTGAAAATAAATACCCAAAGTGTAAACTTTAATCCTCCTAGAAGAACACATTTAGCAGTGTTTGACATCTACAAGCCAAAAAATAGGGTAGGCATCTGGATTAAAGTCAGTGTACTTTATTTTCTATTCAGTAAACCTTTAAACGGTAGAATGGTTCTTTCCTAGGAAGGAGGGAGGTGGGTAATGTGTCCTATATTGACTTGGGGACACTTAATAGGAAACATTAATATATAGCAAGAGAAAAAGATATCTAAATTCTATTTGAAACAATTATCTCACCATTTCAACCAACACACATCATGCTTATGATCAATAATTGAATGGAAAATGTCTTCCATCTTCTACCCCCAACACAAAACTGCTGTACAAATTAATAAGCAGGTGCTCCCAGAGTAGTGTGCATGTACTCTTTCTGCAATTGCATGCCCTCATCCAGACCAGAAGCTCACTAAATGTCACTCACCCCGGCCCTGAGCCGCCCCGGGGCTCATACAACTCACTCTGCTACTAAGCAGCATGGAAACAAATATCTTAAACCTTGTCATCACACAACTCCTTATTCTTTGGTTGTTTCCTGTGTAGGTTTTCTGCCTGCACGGGCTGTGTGTTATTCCTTATAACAAGCCCCAAACCACCCATATCATCTTATTAGAAGTACAATAAACAGTCTCGCTTACAAAATCCCCTCTATCACACCCTGGTTCAAGTCCAAATCGTCCTCATCTCCCATGTAGAAAACCAACAGATCTTGCTCTCCATCATAATCTACTCTTCACACAATAGCAAAAGCGATTCTTTTTTTTTACAAACATAAATCAGATCAAGTTGCTTAAACCACCTGAATAACTGAATAGACATTTTTCCAAAGAGGAAATGCAGATGGCCAACAGGCACATAAAAAGATGTTCAACATCGCCAGTCATCAGGGAAATGCAAATCAAAACTACAATGGGATATCACCTCACACCTGTCAGAATGGTTGTCATTAACAGGAACACAAATAATACACGTTGGTGAGGATGTTGAGAAAAGAGAGCCCTTGTACACTGTTGGTGGGAATGTAAATTGGTGCAGCCACTATGGAGAACAGTATGACGGTTTCTCAGAAAACTAAAAATAGAACTAACACATGACCCAACAATTCCACTCCTGAGTATATATCCAAAAAAACCCACAAACACTAATTTGAAAACATACATGCACCCCAATGTTCAAAGCAGCATTATCTACAACTGCCAAAATATGGAAGCAACCTAAGTGTCTGTAAACAGATGAATGGATAAAGAAGATGTGGTATACACGTGCACACACACACACACACACACACACACACACATACACTGAAATACTACTCAGCCATAAAAAAGAATGAAATAATGCCATTTGCAGCAACATGGACAGACTTGGAGGGTATTACACTAAGTGAAATAAGTCAGATACAAAAAGACAAATCCTGTACGATACCACTTATGTGTGAATCTAAAAAACACAACAAACTGGTGAATATAACAAAAAAGAAGCAGACTCACAGATATAAAGAACAAACTAGTGGTTACCAGTATTGGGGCAATATAGGGGTGGGAGACTGGGTGGCACAAACTCTTGGGTGTAAAATAGGCTCAAGAATGTATTGTACAACACAGGGAACATAGTCAATATTCTGTATTAACTGTAAATGGAAAGTAACCTTTAAAATTGTATAAATGATTTTTTAAGTTGCTTAACTGCCTGGATTTTTTTGAAGTTACTTAAAATCCATATTCTCATGCATGACCTAGAACGCCTTATGTGATCTGCCTTAACCTCACCCGTGCCAAGCTCTCCCACGCTCACTGCACTCCAGGTCTCAGCCTTCTGTCAGTTCCAGACGACGCCAAATTCGTGTCTTCCACACTGCCTTTCCACTCCCTGCCCCTCTGCCTGCAACTCTGCTCTTCTGGCTCTTTTCCTATTTGCCTTCTCCCCTTTCTGGCTCAGCTTGAAAGTCACCTTCTCAGACAGCCCTTGCCAAAGTTAAGTTCCTTCTCTCATTTTTCTCTACCACAGTCCTTTGTTTCTTTCCTGTAATGATTTTATTGTTTATTTATTTATTGGCTGACATTCTCAGTAATGGCAAACTATGAGAGGGCAGGGAATCTGTCTTGACCTCAATGGTTAGCACAGTGCCTGGGATTTATAACAGCTCAATAGATATTTGAGGAATGAATGAATGACTCCTTGAAATCAAAACTACGCACATACCACACACACACACACTTCACTTGAAGACGCTGGTTCTTCTGTCTTCTATTTGGGAGCATAGCTACAGCCCCATAGGTAAATTTTTCTGATATGGTTCCTTGCCAGCATCAATCTGGTCAGACCAAGTTGCACAGAAGACAATTCCTCCCCTGATGCACACAGGACTGAAGGGGGAAAAAATCAAGCTAGTAAAAATTTCCTTCCTCTGCAGACTTGTAAACTGCTAATCAGCACAAGCAGCTTGTAGCAGATTGAGCTCGAAGTGTAGCTGAAATGGCACATACCTAATTCCAGGTGATTTAATATCTTACATGGCCCTAGTGAAAATACTGACAAAGAAGAAGAACACGATTTGGAGTCTTTCTGCACTGCTGAATTTGCTGTTAGCTTTGGAGCCTCTATCAAGGCATTTCCATTAACCAGCATTGCTGAAGAAAGGAAGTCTCGGTGTGGCATGCAGAAACCACTGCCGAATTGGGAAAATGCTAGAAAACGGTAAAATGCTAGTTATCCAGGTGTGAATATTTAGGAGCCCTTTCTCAAAATGTACGGTCCCCTTGGTGAGTGTCAATGTAACGTCCAGCAACGCGCCTTGAGCGGTCGATGGCACGTGCCTAAGGAGGAAGTAAGTCTCCTGAGTATACTGCCACTACTCACAGGCAATTACCAGCGTTAAGGGAAATATGACGTTGAGATTCTTCGAGCAAAGTCACATCTTACTAGTGCCATCTGTAAGCACAAACTTTCTTTCTTTTTTATAAACGGGTCTGATGGAAATTGACTACTCTAGGGTTCAGAGATCATTATTTTATTCATAAAAGCTTTCTCTAGGGACTTGCCTGGCGGTCCAGTGGGTAAGATTCCGTGCTCCCAATGCAGGGGGCCTGGGTTTGATCCCTAGTCGGGGAACTAGATCCCGCATAAATGCTGCAACTAAAGATCCCGCATGCCACAATGAAGATCCCACATGCTGCAACTAAGAACTGGTGTAGTCAAAATAAATAAATTTAAAAAAAGCTTTCTCTAGTGCATTATTTCAGAATTCACTCTCCTTAGCTTTATAAAAGGTAATAGTCGCTTTAATTCTTCTCCTGACAACATTAAAAAGAATACAGGGGCTTCCCTGGTGGCGCAGTGGTTGAGAGTCCGCCTGCCGATGCAGGGGGTTCGTGCCCCGGTCCGGGAAGATCCCACGTGCCGCGGAGCGGCTGGGCCCGTGATCCATGGCCGCTGAGCCTGCGCGTCCGGAGCCTGTGCTCCGCAACGGGAGAGGCCACGACAGTGAGAGGCCCGCGTATCGCAAAAAAAAAAAAAAAAAGAATACAAAAAGCAGGGAGATTTTTTTTTTCAATTGTCATATAGGAGAGTCAAATTTGAAATCATGGGACATCAAAAAGAAAAACAAAACTGTAGTATTTAGAATTATTGTGCCATATACCCTCAAAGATACATTTTACCCTCAATGAGCCAAAACTTCAAATACCAGCAATACTATTTCTCCCACAGTACTTCAGTTTAAAGCTGTACCATTAGACATCAGATTTGAAATATCACCTGATCAGTAGTGTCCCTCTAAAATACAGCAGTATTTTTTAAACACCATATTTTGTTTACATATTCTGGCAGCTAGGTCTCAGATCCTAAATTCTTAGGTTTAAAATATCTCCAAATATATATATTCTCACTCAGAACATTCATTATACCAAAGTTCAAAGGTTTAGGCTGGCAGTTGACAAATTTGATAAAACGGACCGATCCATGGAGCCAATAAATGAAAAACGAGTGGAAATGTTGAAAGTCAAACAATTTTAGAAATCGTAATATGGCAAACCCAGAGGTAAACTTCACCATTGAATCATTCAACAGATGTCAATGACACCGTTGTCAAAGCCAAGTTGTAAACCTTTTGCGAGAGATGGTTCAATGCACAGAACAGTTTTATAATTAATCACCTAGTATGTGGCCAAGAAATAGATGTCACGTTTTGCCCTCAATAAGCATACAGTGGCATAAGCAAACCCACTGACAATTTTAAGAGGTTTTCACTTTGCTGATGAATGCTTTATGAGAAAGCATAGCCTAAGAGAGTGAATGCAACATAAGTGAGGTTCTGTAGATTTGCAAAAGAGCAATTACATACACGTATGTGAGTATGTGTGTGTGCTGGCTGTGTTTAAGCTCTCAACTTTTAATCTCTACATTATGCCTTGACACTGTTACTTAGTAGATGCACATAATTATTCATTGTAAGGATATGTCACATCACTGTAACTACTGCTTTATAAACTCTACCAACGGAAGCACTTCTTCCAAGAGAACTGTGGAGTTTTGTGTATTTCTAGGTATGAATAAAAAATTCATAGCAATTAACACAGGGTGCATTATTCAGAGAGCTATCAGAAGGAAGAAGATCCATTACTAATCAATATTGTGGGTATTCATTTTTGTACCTTCTTTAAAAAGTAAAATTACTTAAAGTTGTGAGATTATACAAATAAACAAGAATTTAGAGAATCCTGATATTTCATAGTCAGACCCTAATATTTGAAGTCCTTATCATTACTTTCCTGTTTCCCCTTTTTTTCATTTCACATGCATATTATGTTTACAAAACTGACCACAGAATGACCATATGTGCATTATCTGAGCTTCCATGACTAAGAATGAGGTCCTAGAAAAGACTAGAGAACGCAGAAATAGCAGTACTCTGAAACATGGAGGAGAAATTAACCCAACTGCAAAAAAAAAAAAAAAGATAGTGCTGTGTTTTCCTACTGGTTTCCTGGACATCTTAAAACTGAAAATCACTTCGCAAGGTCACTGGCACCAAACATCCCTACGATGGCTCAGGATGCCCATACCCCTGACCTCTCTGCCAGTCAAGCAGGCATTAGGCTGGCTCCCTAAACGCAGATGCTGTGACGGTACCATCTTCCAAATACGTTTGGCTTTCTGTAAGCCCACTTCAAATTAGGGAGGGTTCTTTTTTTATAATACGTGGGAAGGTCTTTCAGAACTTGAGAAAGGTATTCAGATCACATTTTAACACTTCAGATCTTCTCAAACAGCACTAGACTACACTGTGACAAACACTGCTAAAAATCAAATGCTCATTAAATAGGGCTTGAACATGTATTTTGTTTCAGAGAAATGATAACTGAAATGGAATTTTGTCTTTGCCTTTCAAAAGTTCTGCCTTTTCCCTGACACCTTTTAGTAGTGCACAAGCTGGAAGTAACCTTTCTCTATTTTGACCACACATTATCAGTACATTAAATGGCATTTATAATCCTTTATTTTGCAGTATACTTATTTGTGTACTTGTCCCAGCTCTTTAATTAGACATACTCAGATTAATAACATTTTACGGGCATGTATTCAGTGGTAACTGTAAGCATCTTCAGGCCACCAACTGTGTCTAATTCATCTTGGAATTTGTCCATTCAGCGTAGTGATTTCCACACAGCAAGAACTTCCTAAATTTTCACGTAAAGATTAAATGCAGGAACATAATAGAATAAAAAGAGAGGAGGACTGTGATGAATTTTTCTTAGGGGTGTCTTCACCCTCCTGCAGTTGGGTTGCATGTCCTGGAGTAGTAGTCTCAGTATTGAGACAATCTTAGAAAGTGGCTTTGGGCAGGATGTAAGTGAACATCCTTTCTCTTTTAATCCTTCTGACTATAAAAACGTGGAAGTCTCAGGTAGGTTCTAATATATCATTAACAGCGCTTTAACTCTTCTAATCTTGCTGTTTCATAAAGAGGGAGCAGGACTTAAGCCTGGAGACTTGGTCAGGCAATAGGACCTCGCTAGAATGTAACGACCTTGGGTTGTTTTCATTGTATTCACGTTTGTAGTAACCTTTCATTATTTCCCACTGACGCAGGTGTTTCATTGATAGTAGTGTAATAAAACTTACATTTTAAGTCAGTGTCTTTTTATAATGAGCCAGTTAAAAATTTAAGTGAATTATGGTAGACGGCACAAAGATAAGACAAAAATCGTGACAATCGTTACATTTCAGCGAGTACAGTCTTAGAGAATTGTAGATTACTGAGTGACCAGTGACTTTAAGAAGAAAGGACAGCAGGAAATGTGTCTGAGAAGACAGACAGGAGCAACGAGCTGGCCAGTAAGAGGAGGGGGTCTCTAAGGATACAAGAAAGAAGAGAGGAATCATGAAGCCTGAGCCCAGCTGGATGTGGAAACCAAGTATGACAGTTACTTGGCCCACAGAGCAGTGGGGAGCCAGGGGAAATTTTCAGGAAGTAAGTGACATTATGGTCAAAGTGACAAGCGAGAAAGGGGATTTTAACAGTGACGTTTAGGTCTTAGTGGAGACGGGCGACAATAAAATGCAGAAATCCAGTGAGAGAAAGGTTGCTGTGGTCTAGTGATTAGAAGACTGAACAAGGAATTTTCCGGAATAGCTCATGAGAAATAAATCTCAGTGTGTCAAGGAGAAAGCTGAAGCAGGTTTTCCGGTTGTTTAAAGTAGAGAAAGGTTAAAGAGGACAGAAAATGGCAAACTGCTAAAGGGAGATGGGAGAAAAGATGCTCTCTGCTACAGTAAAAATGTATTTGCTATATCAAAAAAAAACAAAACTGTGGGGAAACCTACGATTGCTTGTGTTTCAGTAGTCCCAACCATTTTTTTAAGTACAAAGTCATTATAGAAACCTCAGTTTACAACCACCATCAATTGCTTCCATTTCTTTCATTTTTTTTCTGAGATCCAAGAGAGCAGAATTTAAAATTTATAAGGTTTTAGGTTATATCACTGAAAAATGAAACCTGTTCAGAAAACTTGCATTTTCTGAATAAAGAAATCTTTTATCAGTCACAAATGATTTGCCATTAAAATAACTTTAAGACAAAATCAGATGACCTGATTTCTAGTTCCACATTCACACATATGAGTTCCACGAGTTCCCTTAACTCTCTGAACAGGATCAATACCTACCTTGCTTAAATACCTAGCCCTTACGAGTACCAAATTAAATGTACATACATTGTGTCTTTCAAAGGCAATTTAAAGCATCACCAGTATAGAATTAAATACACCGTAGCATAGCCTTTTAGGGTTACATATATTGCATTTTGCCTGTTGACATAATTTTTGAAATATGAAAAATATAGTGCAATACTCTGCTGGTGCTTTCGGCAAGACTGCAGGAGAAACACGTCTACTCACGTTTATCAGAAAGGTGGGAGTCAGAGGTATAAGGAAAATAGCATGCTTGGCTCCCAAGTACTTAGAGAAAAAATGGCAGGCTATAGAAGGAAGAATATGATGGGAGGATTTGAGAAAATAGAAAGGCAGAAGCAATGAGAACACAAACGGAACCTACATCAGGCATGGCGGTAGCTGTTCTTCAGCCACTCTCAGTGAGCCCTTGAAGAGAAAGAAATAGTCCAAGAAAGCTCCCTGGCTATATATTCTTAACCTGCTTCTTGTTCTGTGCACAAGAAGAAATAAGAATAATGTTGGTCCTCGCTCCCCATTAGCGCCTTCCCATTACAGCCATGCTTCTGAAAGTTACAGGTAAAGCAGGGTTGCAGCCAAACGCACAATCATCATTTCAGGCCAAGAAGCCTGCTTCCTTGTCCATGTGTGGCTGTAATGGACAAATAGAAGGAAATGGAGCAGCTCTTCTCTCTCCCTCCTCAAGCCTGGTGCCTTATGGAATCTCAGCAGTCACCTCCTTGATTCCTGGCCTTCGAGTTCCACCTTGGCCCTTCTGACTCTCAGGAGGTACTCCTGGTTCTCCCACACCCAAGCCATTTCCAAGGTAAATGGAGAAGAGTAAGGATAAATGTAAATGGATCAGAAGACAAAAGCATCAGAAAAGCCTATCCCGCTGAAGAATCTTTAGGCAAAAGTATTCTTGGCCAACTCGTCCCTCCCTTACTCTCAACTCTAGCCTCTCTCTCCAGACAAAACCACAGGCACTTCCATGGAGCCCAAATTCACCCTCTTGTCACACTCCCTTCTCAAAGGCATTTGTTTTCCTGGGCTTAAGATATTCAGGAACTGGGGAAGACAAAGGAGTATCCCCTTGGGACAGAGAGTAGTTCTACTTGTTCCATGTTTCTTCCACTTTTTAATCAATCGTGTATGAAGTACATGGTGTCACAGTGGGCTTGATAATCCTGTTATTAGCATGTCTTTGAAAAAAAATTTCTTCCTACCTTGTCTACTAGAATCCTCCAGCAAGGTAGTTAGATGAGTCCTCCCTTTGAATCCAGAATAGTCTTTGATGGCTTGGACCAATGGATTACAGCAGAAGGGCTACTCCACACCTGGCCTTTAAGACAACTGACAATCTTCTAAGTTTAGCTCTTGGAGCCCTGAGCCATCACTCAAGAAGTCCAACAATCTGTTGCAGAAACCAGTGAAGAGGCCATGTGGCTACATGAAAAGGAAGAGAAGCCCAGCTGAGCTCAACCCAACTGGCTAAAACAACGGACATGCAAGTGAAGCCATCTTGGGGCCACCAGTCCAGCTTAGCCACCATCTGAAAACCACGAGGTGACCTCAGTTGTTACGAGGTGGGGCTAAAGAAATCACTTACCCCAGCCCAGGCTGAATTCCTGACCCACAAAATTATGAAATTTCATAAAATGGAGTTTTAACTTGTTTAAGTTACGGGTTAGTTTGCCAGGTAGCAATAGATTTATGGGACAATGCCCCTTCACATTTTACATGAATTGCTACATGGTCACATTTCTGAATCATTTTTCATCATTTCCCCTCTTAGCTACACATAAGCCTCCAGGTATTTTTCTTCCAAACAATAAGCAGCTTGTGTATTTCCCCAAGAATCTCATTTGCAAAACACGTATCTACTGAGGTCTTAAACAGTTTTAAGCCATATGGTGAATTCCCGGTACACAATTCAACAAAATAAATGATGAAAATAGCGTGAACTCAATTTCAGAAGTCAATGGAATGGTGATAGTATTTACACAGCACAGTCTCCCTAAGTGATGGTAATAAAAAAATACACTGTGATTTCCCTATAGTGGGCAATACAACATCTTATCTGCAAAGAATAGTACCTTGGATAGTTATCAGTACATTGCTTCTACAAGGACATCTTGTAAAAGGTTTGGAGGTTTTATTATTGCTCTTTTGTATTTGTATTTAACATTCTTAAACAGCTACATCACTAGTTAAGAGGGTTTTACGTGATTTTCAGATAAATGATCTGTACTCCTATACGTGGTACATGAAAATTTATCTTTTCTATTCTAAACTATGTTGTAATTTCTTAATGACTCAGAACCATCCATATACGCATGATTTCTGAGTTGTCTTTTTCTAGCGTTTCTATCTTTATCCCTTGCTGAAGAGATGTTAGCTGTAAATTCTTTTGTCTGTGAATGAATCTGCAACATTTCCTTCATCTGCTCTAACTTGCAGTTTATCCTGTTGTCCGCTAAAATAAAACAGACAATTAAGCTTACTGGGATGCTTCTAAATTAAGAGTAAATAGTCATCGAATAAGGCTGGTCTTTCCACAATAAAATTATTGCAGTTTGGTGAATTTTTGCAGAGATTAGATTTAGGTTGCTATGATGCCTCTTTTGTTCAATTTTTAGATACTAGCTTAGGATTTAAATACTGGAGTTACCTGGTGAGTAAACTCCAAATGAATACCTATCATTACAGTCATTGATTTATTTGACATTTTTACTCTTATTTGTAGCAGTAAAACAGCATGGAGGAAAATGAGCATTGTTTTGGCAATAGGTGAGAAATATTTATTTTTAGGACATCTACATAGGTCAAAATAAATTCGGATTGAAAGTATTTAATATGATATGTTAACTACAGATTAATAAACTACTCTGTATTATTCAAGGCTTCCAATTTTATTTTTTTAATATTTATGGACTGGGAGTAGCTGTGTAATTACTTCAGCTTTCCACTTCAGTTTTAGCATGAGTTGTGAACAGTGCACACCCTCCTGCCCACCCCATGCACGTATACACTTACAGCCGCTCACATAATCTTGTTTCATTTATGGAACCAGTTGTAAATAACCAAAACCATATTGGTATGCAATCTTCAAAGACAGTAAGTGCGATGTAAATCCAGTTGAATAAAAATCTAGAACAGGGCCTCCGTTCCCTTCATAGGACACAGAACCAAATGGACAGCCAAATTAGCCTCCCATTAAGGACACATTCTAATTTTCAGAGGAGACAATCAAGGGACTCTCCACCAGAAGCATTCAGTCTGTTAAACCCATTATTTAAATGAACTTGGGAAATGATGACACAAACCTTTCTGTCCCTCCTCATCAGCTCAGAATTTGGAGGGGCAAAGGAAGCGGAATGCATGCTTAATTGAGGCAGTAAATGCTAGGCTGTAGCAGACTGTTACACTGTTAAACACAGCAATGGGTTTTTAATGGCTGCTGTCCAAAATTACACTGGAGATAAATGGTTTATTAGTAATAATAATAGCTGGCACTTTTATCCTCAAAACACTTAACAAATATTAGCTCATTAATCCTCCAACTGCCACTGGGAGGCAACAGTAAATGCTTCTATCCTCAGTTTACAGCTGGTGAAACAGGGAAATAGAAGGTAGTAACCAAGTTTTCAAAAGGAGGTTTTGTATATGGAGGTCAATTTCCAATTCAAACAACTCATGTCAATTTTTATACATAATTGGATGGTATTCCCTCTAATGACTGCCAGCCCTTTTTTGAGGGGACAGTGATTAAGGTCAAATCCAATTTATTTGAACTTGACTCCCATGAGTTATACCTGAATTGCTCAAGCCTGGTCCTTTAGCATCATTTCAAGCAAATCAATTGTGTTCAAAATCTATTCAGCCCAAATCAATTACATGCGGAAACTTGTATGCATGGAAAAAGGTCTCTTGAGATCCTTTGAAATCTAGCTCCACTGAGAATTGCTGGAGGTCACAATGTGAAACAGGGTCGAGGTCAAATTTAAACACCTTTATTTTGGCTTTCTATTTTTAACCATTCACTCAGATCTCCTTTGTGGAAAACAGTATATGTCTCAAATTAGTGAACAATAACGAATAACCCAAAATAGTCCGTTATTCATTCTGGTGTAGTCTATAGATGTTAAAATTATTATATTTTTCTTTGTTTACTTTTCCATCGTGGACAATGTTTTCAATTTCTTGCCATTGTATAATGCCTTAAGTATGTTAATTTAATGAATGATTTCTCTGCTGAGTCATCAGAGGCACTGTACAGAACAAGTTTAGAAAGTCTCTGAATTTATAATACCAAAATAAGTTCATTTCTTGAGGAGCTAAGTGCTGTACTCTAAAGAAGCAGGCATGGATCAAACAAAAGCCTTAAAGCAATTCCACTCCATATAGTCCAAGGAAATGGGATCTGCTCTATAGACAAAGCAGAAAGCAAACACATTTTTGCCACTATCTATTATATAAAAAAGAGCCTTTTGGAGTCAGTGTTTGAGAATGCTACTTGTATTTTGCATATTAAAAAATGTACATTTTTTTCTAAACACCACACACCAAAAAAATCAAACACCTCTCAAAAATCCTAAATATATTGACCATGCCTATAATAGAGTTGATTTCTTTTTCCCTCCAAAGCCTTATCTTAACTGACAGCTGCTAATAAAGACAGCGCCGTCGTTATGATAGGTGTCATTTTCAAGAACAGTCAGGCTGGGATATGGCATCTATCACTGCCGACTATTTCTGTCTTAATCGGGAGTGGCAGATACACCTTTGTGGAAATGTCAACCGTGTAATGCAATTGGTTACATATAATACCCAGATATGAAGGAAATCCATGCATATTGATACTATAGAGCATCAGAAACATTCCTGCCAAGAAATAAGAAATGGTAATGAGGGCAAGCAAAAGCTTTGGTGAGGGTGAAGGTTGATTTTTACATATACTGGTGCCCAGGACACATTTCAGGAAGACTCAGACACCAAACACTTTTATGACATGATTTTGGAGAAAACACAGATGTCCTCCTTTCCCAATGTATCTCCCACATGGCAGTGCCTCACAATGAATCTTTGCAACAAGAATTTTAAATCCACCATTTTAAATGCCACCATTCCTGGTATAAACATACAATATCATGTAATACCCTAGGAGGAGCCCTTATTATCTACTTTTCCACATGTTTACCTGAGGTAATAAGACACGGAACAGGTAAATCTGGTTGGACAACGGGGATGAGTGCTGGCCCTTGATGAAGACCATAGTTAGAGAATCCTACGAATCCAGGGGGGTACTGACGGACATTGCACACATGGGAAATGAAGTCAAAGAGAGAAGAGAAAGGGTGTGCAATGGACTGAACGTGTGTGTCTCCCCCAGATTCGTATGTTGAAACCCTAATACAGATGTGATGGTATTTGGAGGTGTGGCCTTTGGGAGGGAATTAGATCATAAGGGTAGAGCCCTCATGAATGAGATTGGTACCCTTATAAAAGGGAAACTGGAGAACTCTCTTGGGCCCTTTCTGCCGTTCTCCCTGTGACAATACAACAAGAAGTCAGCAGTCTGCAAACAGAAGATGGCTGGCACCCTGATCTCAGGCTTCTAGTCTCCAGAACTGTGAGAAATAAATGTCTGTTTTTATAAGCCTCTCAGTCTGTGGTACTTTGCTACAGCAGTCCAAACTAAGAGGGGGTGCTGAAGGGGTCTGCCGGACTCAAAGGCAGCATAGTGTAGTAGTTAAGATCTTGTGGCTGGGGAGCAGATACTTCTGAGTTTAAGTTCCGGCTCAGCAACTTCCAGGCCATATTGTGTGAGCCAGGACAAGGACGCCCCTACGTCTGTGACACTCAGCGTTAAATGGGTATTATCATAATAGTACTTTCCTCAAAACACTGATGCAGAGATTGCAAAATGCATCATAAACATTTAATAAGTGATAGCTATTTAAGTGTTTGCCTGGCACAGTCTCAGTCCTGCGCAAAGCAGTTATTCAATAAAAGTTTTTTAATGATTGGTCGCTGTCAATGTCTCACAGAACATACAATCAATCAATCAACTAATCAATCAATGTGCACTGGAATTACGGAAGCTATGTAAAAAAATCTAATCTCTCTACCTTTGGGCAGGGCTATATTCAACCTTGGAAATATAATTGGTGAAGTTTTCAATACTTCCCCTACATTTACTGCATCCCTCAGCATATATATTAACTCTGAATTTGTTTTTAAAAAAAGAAATCAGCTATACGATAGTTCTCTTTTTTTTTTTCAAATAAGGAAATCTAAAAGCTGTAGAGTGGATTATGAACTTGGTTACATATCAGGGTATCTGCACTTTAATTCTGGTTTCACCACTGCCCAGCCCGCTATTCGACCTTGCTTCAGTTTTTTTTCCTCTATATAATGAGCTAGCAAACCTGTCACTTTTTGTGTGCCATGTTGTTGAAAAAGTCACATGAGATATGGGGCTTTTAAAACTCTTTAAAAAGCTCAAATAAGTACTCAAATAATGCAAGACATGGTGATTTTTAAATAGAAATATTCAGAAGGAATCTTCCAAATGGATGGAAATGCAGTGTCAAGTGTCAAGAGTCTCAGAAAAGGTCAATACTTATCTTCCCCTTGAACCTTTGCACATGAGAGGTGTTATTTCCTTTGAACACATCAATATGTAAGACATCCCATAGTAAGCTGATATTCTATCACATTACATTCTTTAGTGGAGGTCTTCAACACAGAACAAACTGAATTCACAATCAACTCTAATAGCATCAAATCATCAAAAATCTCCACATTTTTCTCACCAATTTACCTTCTATTACACTGACTACGTCCCTTGGCCAGGGAACATACAAATTTCTCACATCAGGATGCTACCAATGCATCCCTGATCTATTTCCTCATCCTCTTTACCCTGACACCACTACACCAAAGAGAGGTACCCTCCAGAGACCCAAATATCCAGGTCGCAGTGACTTCAGGCTGCCAGAGGATTATTTGAGGGTGTCTCCACTTCCTGGGTACGACACCTGCAATCTCTAGAGTTAAAATCACCACTTACAGCAAAAGCTTTTGTTAGGGAGGAAACTCTGCTAAAAATGCAAGCCTGTTACCTTAGAAGAGAGAATACATCTTTTGCATTATTCTCTCTGCTGTAAAGCTCTCATCTTGGAAAGCAGAGATAATGCAAGGGAATAGACAAGTTTGTTTTGAAGTTTGAAGGCTGCAACTGAAACTCACCTCTGGCCATGAGCATGCCCACCTGGGGCAATGAAAGAGGAGCCGAGAAAGGAACAACAAAGAAAAAGAGGAAAAGATAGCCCTGAATGCAAATTTAATGATTCTCCATCTTGTCCTGCTTTTGGCGATTCGAGCTTTCTTCCTCCCCATTACCCACATTCTATACATTTGAAGCCTTCAAGGTGTGCTTCATATTCTTCATTAACCCCCCAGATTCAGATCCCTTCTCCACCTTTCTCCAGGCTGCTCTGTGCAGAGGGATCCAACTTCAGCAGGACACTTGCACCAGGCTCCCTTGTGCACTGCCTGCTGGTGGGTACAGCCACTGCGAGGAAGGAGCCGAAGATCTTGGGGTAGGAGACCAGTGTCCTGTTACTCAAGAATGGCTATGTTTCTCTAAAACCACAATTCCTGTCTGCAGCCTTCCCCAAAGCTATGGCTCTCACCTTCCAGTAAATTTTCTCTCTTGTCGTCCCACTGGACTAAGGGCAGTAACAGCCCCAGGGGTGCCTCTGCAGCCCTTGTTGGTTTCCCTCAACCCTGCCCAAAAAGATGTGGTCCCTTCTTTAAATGCCCTTCAATTGCCCCATTTGAGTACTACTTATATACAGGAAAAAATCAAAGTGAAAGCAAGAGAGTGCCAGGTTTTATCCAGAGAAGATGAAAAACTCTGGGTCCTTTAAGACTGCCAAGGGGACATGTTACCCAGTTCCAGCCAGTGGTACTCTCTGTCACCTGGGCATTCAGGTCCAATATTCCAAGAACATCAAGTTTTCCAAGGTAAGTCAGAAATATGAATTTTATGTGAAATATCTGGGTTTTAAATATTGGCTCAAATATTTCTTAAACATGCCTCAGGCCAAATAACACATATATAGGCTGGGTTCAGTCCAAGGGACACAGGGTTGGATCTTAAATAGACTACGGTGCCTCTTCTTAAAAAAAAAAAAAAAAATCTGCTTTTCCTTATAATGCAGAATTATAACAAGAAAGGTAGAAATTCTCATCTATACAGCTCTTTCCTACTCAATTATTTAGTCCAAAAACAACCACCTTCCCTCCCTCATTTGAAATCTCAAGGCGAAAAGAGAGAAACAACCAGAACTCAAAAGTGACAGGAATCTTGATATCTGGGTCTGTTCTAAATGTATGAATCTAATCAAATTATTTAATTTCTGTATGGCTCTCTCCATTCATCCACGAAATCAGGATAATGACTTTTTTCCTACCATCTTCACAGAGACATTTGGCTGAAAAATGAAATACATAGTAAATGAAAAGCACATTTGAGCTCTTCAGAGAATAAAGTGCTGTCTAAACCAAAGGGATTAGTAAGAAAAACCTCAGAGGTTTATCAGAGCTCTTCTTTTTCAACCACATTTCATTATGCCAAGGTAACCGTGAGTCAATGCCTCAGGCCAACATGATATTATAGAAGACCCACCCAAATCTAAGGCGGTGGCTCTCAACTCTTGCATCAGAATCTCACCGGAAGCTTTCAAAAATCCACATGCCTGATGACCACCTCCAGGGATTCTTATTGAACTGATCTGGGTTGCTAGTTTTAAGAAAAGCTCTCCAGGTGATTCTCATTTCAGCCAAGCCTGAAAACTACTACTCAGGATCTTTCAAAGATGTGAAACAATCACAACCAGTATATGTGCAGATAATTGATGTATATGTGCACATAATTGATGTAGGTGTCAACCCATGTTCCATACTTTTAATAATAATATAATAAGCTCATACTTATTCATATACATAGATACACACTTATGTCTATCTCTCTTTTATCCATTCATACACTGAGCATGGAGTAACTATTATAATAAAAAAGCCAGAATTTACTGAATGCTTAATGAGTTCTAATAAGTTGTCTACATAGACTGCCCCATATAACGCTCATAATAACACACGTGAGCTGGGTGTGGATATTACTCCTCATTTCCATAGATGAAATCAGTCTCAGGGAGGTTAAAATGACTCAGCCAGGGCCACACACTGAGGAGTTCACAGAACTGGATTTGGAAGCCTGGCAGCCTGACTATTACAGCCACACCAGTCTGCTTCCCACTGTGCCAGAATCTGTAGGGTTTATGAGATGCATAGAATGAAGCATGCGCCCTCAAAAGATTTTACCATCTGAGAAGGGAATTACGATGCACACTAACATTCACAGGCTGAATAGGAAAATGGTATATGGTAGTCCCTGGAGTCAGGGAGAGGTGGACTGAAAGATGGGCAATGGCTGGCTTTGCTAAGCTCCTACTTCACAACTACAGGGGAAATGAGATGCACGCAAACATCTGAGGAGAGAGTGTGATAAGACCACCTGGAGAAGAAACCCTGGTCAAAGAACAGAGTGCATTTATATATCTGCCATTCAGCACATTTATTATTCTGATCATCTCCCAGTATCACTTGGATTGAATGTTTATGCCCCCCTAAATTTACCAAATTATCATGTCAGTCATGACTTTTGAAGACTTCACCTCAGTTCGAAATTTATTTCTGATTCTTACTGAAAAATTGTGTACACACAATTTTAACATACACACATACACACACACACAGACACACACACTCCCAATAATTTGACTTCCAAAGAGGTACACAAGTTGCAATCTTTTGGTAGTAATAAACTAATGTGAAAATTAAGTAAACAGTTTTTACGGAAAATTTTTAAAAACTGAAAACAGAATATTCTCTTTGTATTTTTACTATCTAAACACAGTGGAAAGGTAAGCAGGATCATTTTTCATCCACAATACATAAAATCTAAATTAGTTATGGTCTATTTGTGCACTGACTAAAAACATTCGTTAACAAAACAGAATTTTCTAGTTTACTGGATAAATATACCAGGAGAAATTGCAGAATAGTGTTAGGTTGCCAAGCAACCACTGCTCTACTCCCTCATTCATCAAGCTTCTTATCCCAGTGCTAGAGAATTCCAACCGATTTGTTTCTTGGGAAAATTACAGTGACTTTCGGTAACACAATAATACTTCTATTCTCAGAAGATAAACTTAGATGTTCTTTTGATCAAAGAGATGTGTTAATTCATTATTCTCTACATGGTGCTAATGAGAAAGCTATAATTAACTAACTATACTAGTGCGACACATAAAATAAACTGCAGTAATCAGTAATGTTTAAGGTTTTAACCAGATTCCCAAATCAGAAAATACAGAATCTTTCCTCCAATAAAGATGTAGAGAAAGGAGAAATCACCATAACTAATTAAATTGAGAACTGTTTCCATTCTCTACCCTCTCCCCCCCAAAAAAGGGATAGAGGCACGGGATTGCCAAAATGTGAGAGATTTCACTTTAATAGCAAAGAAAATAGCTCAATGACAATTCTACTTGTAGGTAGACATAAAATGCCGGAGAATACTGTAATCTTTTCTTTGAAAGAATGCTTAGCACAATATTTTTCCAGGAATGAAAAGAAAGAATATTAGGCTTTCACTCACTAGCCGTGTTAATTTAGCATATTGTATGTAAATCACCATAATAATTGCATTCCCTTCATACGGAATTAGTTAGTTAGAATGAAGCTGTAATCAAAATGTTCATAATTGAAAATATAGTATTCTCGGTCTCGTTTTGAAAAAATAACAAGGAACACTGATTGAATCAGATAATACAGTACATCATTGAAAACAGCCTTGGTATAGAGACAGGTTGGTCCTCTAGATTATACCTTAGCATGTCAATTAGCTCCCCAGATTCAGGACTCAACACTTCTGGATCTGTCATGGGTTTTTATTTTTACCCTTTGTCTTCAGCCTAACTTAAACTTTCCATGTGCATTACTGCTTAAATTTTTAGGGAAAATACAAAATAGTGAAAAGCTAAATTTTGTTTCTAAAAAGTATTAGACTCTATGGCACTGCTGGCTGTCATAAGTCAAAGTGCAAAATAATTTCCAATAAATGAAACATTTAATGCCAATGCTCCTGGGAAAGAATGTGTAAATGATCACATGAATTTCAGGCAAGCTGTCACACTAATTCCTCAAGGCACCCTTTAAAGATGACATATTCACTGTGAAGAAGGGGGTGTTGGTTGTCGTGCAAAAGTCAAACTTGACTCAATACTCTGCTATCTGAATTGATATTCACAGAGCTTCCTGACACTCATTTCTTCAAATCTAATGCCATTAGCTACCCTCTATTACTTAATTTTCTTTTATGAGATAAAAACTAGTAGAATCTTAAATCAGTCTTAAATCATTACTTTTATTTATAATTCTCCATTAAAAAAAAATGAATCAGGCTAAAATATTTCAAAAAAGCAATTTTGGGTCAAACAACCTGCTATCTTCAAAGAATTCAGAAGTTAACTATAAAAATCAAGCTCCTATCCAGCAAACATTTTCCTAGGTGAGGTCTATTTTGTAAAATCATAAGGAGCTTTGTGACGGTGACATCTGTCTGGTTTTACTTGCTTCAGCTTCATCAAAACTTGCCAATATTTTAATAAGCAAGTAATTTAAAAATGAATTTAATACTACTTCATTTAATGAGATGAATTAACTTTAAGGTAATAAATACATTATGTGCAATATCAAATCCTGTCAGACCTGTAATTAGGTCAATGGGGTGTATAGTTTGCTCATCACCAGATATGTTGGAGCACCTATATAACCAAGAGTAGTAATAAACGTCCGTAGCCTTTTCTTTAAAGGGAAGGGCCCATAAGATGCAACAGAGAACAATCTGGAAAACACAGATTAATCATCACAGTCCTGCACTTCTGCAGTGAAGAGTACAAACATGCTCGGAAAGAGATTTTAATGAACTTTCTTAGCCAGTACTCACACCTGCCTAGACATAATTATTTGTCTCCATTTATTCACTGACAGTATTCAGGAGCTTGTGAGGAATGATTATACACTGTGTGCCCTGCCGTTCCTAGAGGTGAGTCCACTGCAGCACTTCAGGCCATAAAATGGAAAGCCATGTTACACACTAGACTCTACAACCAAGTTAAATTTTGAAAGCCACAGGGTGGTCCATTATAAAGAGAATGAAATTAAGACAAAGCCAATTGCAACATTAGCAGGTGAAAGAGGAAACATTTTTACACACAAAGCGGTAAAAGCAACTGTTTTTTTCTTGTCACTAAAAGTTTCCCCCAGTAGCTTTCTAAGCTTCTCTCTCCATCCAGTTGGTCAGTTTATATCTTCCAATCTGCTCCAAAGCAACGCTTTGTAGGAGTAGGACTGGCCAGTAATATTAATGTCAATTGATGGTCTCCAAAAGTAGAAATTAGTATTTTGCCTTGAATAAAAATGCAGAGTAATGAGAACACGCCGTATCTAATTGAGGACTAACTTATAATAAAAGTAACGGCGTCAGCAACCATAACTTTTAGTGTTTATTATGCATCAGACACTGAGCTAAACTGTCTACTGGAATTATCTCATTCCAGGCGCTCAAAAACCCTAAAAGGAAGGTACTGATATTATCCCTATTATTCAAAAGGGGAAACTGGGGTACGGGGTCGATAAATGTCTCGTCCAAAAGCACACATCTCAGAGACCATGGACCTGAAATTCGAACGCACGTGAGCACGGCGAGAGCCTTTGCCTTGCACGAGCCCAGGTGGCTCACCAGTTGCCCACCTCCGCGCGCACGCGCAAATGTGCCCCCCACCTGGGGCGTTCCCGTGAGCGCGCCATCGCGCGCGCGCGTGCCAGGCGCCGCTTGCCAGCTCTGGGCGCTCTTTGGGAGCTCACGCGGGCGGGGCTGGAACCCCGCGCCCCTCGAGTTGGGCTGGACCTGGATCTTCCTCCCCGCCTTGCCGCCCTGCTGTGTCACTACACACCCGCCTTCAGCCGCTCACCTCCCACCCCTTCCCCTGCCCGCCCTTCGGCGGACAGCCCGACCACCCACCCTGCGCTCGCCCCAGGGCGCGGCTCCGGGCGTGGGTACCTGAGCTAGCGCGGCGGAGGCTTCTTGGGCCCTGGCTTGTCGCAGGAATTCCTCCGTCCTGCCCTTGCATGAGAAAGTGAGGCTCGCAGCGGGCAAAAGGAGTGGGAATGAAGAGACTGGCTAGCGTTCCCCAGCCTCCTGGCTCCAGTCTCTGCTCTCCAAATTAATCACTTTCTCCCTGCTCCCTCCCCACGCACACTCTCACTCAAAAAAAAAAGAAAAAAAAAAAGGAAGGAGGAGAGGCACAAAGAGGAAGAAGGGACCTTCCATGACTGGCATCTCTAGCTCCCTCAGCTTCGCTACCAGGGAGCCATGGCAACACGCCCCCAGCCTGACCCCTCGCCCCCTCGGTGGCCTGGGGAGGTGGAGCTCCTAACCCTCCCAGTTTTCTCGCCCCCCAACCCAGCTGTCCACAGATCTCCCTTTTCCAGCTGGCGTCGCGTACCGAACCCCAGCGGGATCTGGAATCCTCCCCTGAGAGTGGGAGCAAGACAGTGGGGCGGGGGTGTTGGCGGAAGAGAACTGAGCCTTACGACCCAAGAGATGGTAAGGGGCAGAGAGGAGTGAAGCCAGGACTGACCCCAAACCCAGCTGGTCCTCGCAGCCCCCTCTCGGGAGAGGGCTGGAATCTCCAGGAGGGTCTGGAATCCTCTCCAGAGGGTAGGAAGAGATGCTGGTAAGGGAGGTTGGAGGAAAGACAAGAGGGTCAACCTACCCGTGACCAGGCGGAGAAAGTGGGAGCCGGAGGATTCGAGGACCCGTTTACTCCGTCCGACTGACCGGAGGGGTCTGAATCCAGCCTCAGCCTCCAGGGGGCGGGGCTGGGAAAGGGGGTGTCTCTAACTGGTTTAAGGCTGAGGGACCTCGGACCACCCTACTTCGTGCAACAACGGAGCCCTGATTGCACACCATCTCCGACCCATAAGGAGTTGACCCCCTCCCCCCAGAAGCAAACCACTTACCCTCCTGCTGTCTCGCTCAAAGATTTGGGGAGCCCCCAGGGCTAACGAAACAAACGCAAACTGACCCTCACCCCGGACACACCTGAGTCGCTTCCTGCACCAGATCCGTTCGGTACCTTCCCTCGGGAAAACCTCTCCCTCAGGCTGGCTTGGAACGGCAGAGGGACGTGGGGGTCCAGTAGCTCCCGGCAGATCCACGGGAGTTTCTGGCCGGCCGCTCCCAGCTGATCTGCACGCGGGTCTGCCCGCGGAGATACCGCCGCGCCCCGCCCACCGCCGGCAGTGGCCGAGAGGACGCGGACCTGTTCTGGCTTGCGCTCCGTTCCACGCCCACCCGGTAGAGGCTGGTTCGCGCCTCTCCTCTCTCCGCTGGTTCTGCTCCGCTACCCCTCACCCACGCCGCTTATTTTCCTTCCCTTTGCACACTCCCGTGGGACAGGGAGAGTTACAGGCTTAAGACTTTTATTTCATGGTGAAAAGCAAGGGACGAAGCCAAAACTTTGCTCGCCATTTTCCACATCTATGGTCAAAGAGGTCAAAAGATCGCTGCCCCTTTTGTCTGGAAAAAAGAAATTTTAAAGAAACCCCTCCTCCTCCCGAGAGTTCCAGTCAGTACATATTCCAGACACGGGTCGCCAGTCTGGTTTTCTCTCAGTGCTGCGTGTTGAAGGAGTGTGATGCCATGGACCTATTAAAAATAATTCTTTTTGCTTTCCTTCCTCATTTAGAGGCGTGATGGGGCGTGCTATTTAATTTACAAATGATGCTACTTCCATAAACTGCCAAATTATTGTATACATAAATTTACGCACCTTCTTCTGTTACCATTTTAAAAACATTGTTCTAACACTTACGGTCTATAATTTTACCATATTGTTCCCTAACATTTTTTTCCTATTTATTCTGTATTAATTCACTATTATAAAGTAGAAGAAAGCCCTGCGTGCTTATTTCCATTGCAAAAGGCCACTTCTGATGCCTTATCAATTCCACCAAAAAAAGCAAATTTTATTTTAGGATTCCAAAATTAATCTGGGAAAGTTACAGTCCTTGCAGTATAAGTGGTTTATATACCCCTTTCATTTTTTTCTCCACCGTGATCATATTTTCCAAAATTTTCACACAGTACTACGTTTTTTTTTTAAAAAATCCTGTTGAATTTAAGTTCTCTTTGATGGTTAGAGAATCATTGACTTCTAATTTTTACTCTAGTAAGGCAGTGAGATTGACCTTACAGTCTGGTTTTGTTCTCATCTAGTGCATTGAACAATGAGGACATTTAGAGCTGTGAGCTACCCTCAGAGCTGGATGCCACTATAGTGAGCAGCAAGGGGAAGGCAACTCAGGATTCAGCTTCAGAAGCAACTGAATAAAATATTTTGAAAAGGAATAAATGAACTTTTAATTTTAATAATTGCTAACCTTGAAGCCCCAATTCTGTCAGTTCATGTGTGGGCATAGTTCTTACTGACTGCATCGCAAATTGCAAATGCAAGTGAGGGCAGGATTTGTCCTGAGTTTAAATTGAACTGCTGGAGTAATTTCTTTGCCTGAGGCCTCATTATTCACGTGGCATGTCTTCTAAAGTAGAAACAAAGATAGAATATTGAATAAAATTCCAACAGGGAAAATACTGTGTCTGTAGGAAAACATTTCCAAGGTCAAGGAGACACAAAGCTAAGTTGATCTCGGGAGTTTACCACCTTCTGGATAAACATCTGCTGAGCAAAAGACTCAGAACTCCATCCTGGCCAAACCAACAGAATACTGAAACATATTGTTCTTCTTTTCTCTATGATGAGTTTGCTTGACATCTGGATCATTATTTTAAAAACAAATGTTTATTGAGCACCTACTGTTTATCAGTCATTGTCCTAGGTGCTAGGGTACAGTGGAAAATTCAACAGGCAAGGCCAGTTGCGTCTTTTTAAATCAACTGCCCAAAGATATATAAAAGAATACCAAAGTATAATACCTGAAACAAGAAGATGAAGTGTCAGCTCTTAAATATGGGTTTTTATTGAAAGGAAAATAACAATAACATACTTCTGAGCCTCTGGCACTGCATATAAATTAGGAAATACCCAAAGAGTGAACCCGTGGCTTACCAGGGACAGCCATTAAGTCAACATATACACAAAAAACTTTACTCCAGGCAGCTACATTTTAAGAAAGAAGTGAGAAAGAAGAAAAAGATAGGTAAGGAAAAGGGAAGAAAGGGAGGGACAGACGGTAGGAGGAAGGAAGAGAGGGAGGAAGACAGGCAAATGATTAACCAAGAAAGGAAAACAGTATTGAGAACAAGAAAGTATTTTAGCCAACTAAAGGAAGTTTTTTTTTTAAAGGAATACAAAATGGAGGCAATGACTTAAACTTCCACATCCAAGAAACACCTCATAGCTCTTACCTCCAAGGATAAGTTCTTATTTTTAATACATATTTAAGGGCAGGCAACCAATCTAGGCTTTCCTGTCCCAAGAAACTTGCTGCTTTGAAACCCTCTCTTGGCTCCCATTCTCCTGTCTGACACTTTATTCAGCACATTTCCCACTCTACAAACAATCCTAATCTATCAGGCATCACGCCTTTGCACGTGGGTGCTGCAGAAAGACTAGATACTTATGTCACGTAAAAATTTGATTGCATTAGCCTTGAAAGGTGTGAATTGCTCTCTCACAATGGAGGAACACCACGTAAAATAAAAATTCAACTATTAAATCACAAATGAAGGGGAGAAAAGGAGTTCTTTCATGAATAGAAGCAGAAGGTGAGAGAGATAGGCCAGTCATCTGGAAAAAAGAGAAAAGGTATTAAAAGCTGGGGTATTTTTTAGCTTTTACTGCTAATTTACTACTTACCCCGGCCTGAACCATCATTTGGTATCATTCCCAGAGTAGGGCCATTGGAGGAATACTGCCTTTTGGCAAAGCCCAGTAGCTAGGGATATGGCATCACTCCTAGAAAAAATTGTTTAGCAGAAGAGCTGTAGTTTTGGAAATGGCATTTCAGTCTATCAGTTCAGAATAGTCACAGATCGACAGAGGTTTTCTGGCCAACTGCTATAAAAAAGGAAAGCCGGATGTTCCACTGAGGGATAAACTCTCAAAGGAAACCTTGGAAGTACAAAGCAGCCACCTTCGGCTTAGATATTAATCAAGCTAAAGAAGACCGTATTAACTCTGAGGACTTAAAATGACAGAGTCGATACTCCTTTAACCTGTCCTTTAATGTGAGAACAAACGACATGTGTTAAAAATCAAAGGGCAATAATTCTGGAACAAATAAAAAGATAAAATCTTGTATTTCATTCTGTGGATCATTAATATGTGTGATTCACCCTTAGGAGGTCATGGAACCAGATACTTTAACTGGATTCTAAAAGGGCTAGCTAATGTTATGGTCATTAATAACATTATACTTACATAGCTAAGACATTGCTTGTATTTTGCCAAATCTCAGGCTTCAGGGCATTTGTTGATTTCTTGTGGAGATCAGAAAGATTTCCTATCCTCCAACCAGAAACGCCCAACTGACAATTATGGCCAGCTCACTTTCCTATTGGTGATTGCCCTAAAGTCCTAGTCAATCAAATTTTGTCTCAAAGACCTGTGAACTGTGTTATAGAATGAATTCACATTTATTGCGGGAAAACACTGGTATTTTGGGAGGGTGGGAATTTCATCTAAACCTCTCTACTTCCAACATAATATAAAATCTTTTCAATCTGATAGGGACCTCAGATAAAATATTCTCCTACAACTTCTTTTTATATTGATACCTGAGATGGGTAAGGTTCACAAATTTTCTCAAGGTTGTACAATCGGTTAGTGGCCTAGAAAAAATTGAAAGATCTCCTAGTTTTTAATCTTGTGTCATTTTAGAATATGACAAGCCACTGCCATCTTGGAAGATAATTTTATTTATTCCAATTCTGCTACAGCAAATAAACGTAGGCTGAATAGTCAAATGGTGAGTGATACCACAAGAATAAGGGTATTTGTCTCTGACATTTACAGAGACAAATAGTTTAGTCGAAGTAAAGGACTTAGTTTATCCTTTTTCCCTGTCTATTTTGTCCAGTTGATTTTGGACAATAGGTTTTACCACTGTCAACATGAAGTAAACATGTTAGAGAAAAAGGAGAGAACCAGTGGCTCTCCTTAATGTAAGACCTTGTGGCAGGGGACTTCCCTGGTGGCACAGTGGTTAAGAATCTGCCTGCCAGTGCAGGGACATGGGTTTGAGCCCTTGTCCAGAAGGATCCCACATGCCACAGGGCAACTAACCCCGTGCTCCACAACTACTGAGCCTGTGCTCTGGAGACCGTGAGCCACAACTACCGAGCCCGCGAGCCACAACTACCGAGCCCACGTGCCACAACTACTGAGCTTACACTCTAGAGCCCGTGCTCAGTGATAAGAGAAGCCACTGCAATGAGAAGCCCGCGCACTGCAACGAAGAGTAGCCCCCGCTCGCTGCAACTAGAGAAAGCCCATGCGCAGCAACAAAAACCCAATGCGGCCAAAAATAAACAAAATTTAAAAAAAAAAAAAAGGACCTTGTGACAGGATGTTGTTTGCTCTCCTCCCTTCTCCTGCCTCACCCCCAAATCTGTTCCTTCTGTTTTTTTTCTTCCTGGGCACATGGCCACCTACCAAAAGACTACATTTCCCAGTTTCCCTCGTGACCAAGTTTGAACCCAAGACTAAGTTCTCACTAAAGCGACATGAGGAGAAATGTAGTTGGCAACTTCCAGGTCATCTACTTAAAAATAATCTAGCTTCACAGCTCTTTTACCTTCTAGCTAGCCTGCAGTGGTAAAATTTTTATGTTGAAGAAGACAAAAAAACACCCCTTAGCCTGAGTCACTGGATGACTCCATGGATTGGAGCCCACTTCTTACCAGGAAATGACTTTATCTCTTCTTTGAGCCAATGTCTTTTGCGGTCTCTTTATTATAACCGTTTAAGCTTTTCCCTAACTAATACAATTGTGATCTCTGTCATCAGAACGATTTCAGAATAGTAAAGGAAAATAAGAATGGAAGCTGCAGTGGACAGTGCTATTTTTTTGTTTGCCTGGCATTTATCTGCATTCATAGAGCTCAACCAGCTTTAGAGAATAACATCCCCCTGTGTTTATATGGCTGAGTTGAGGCTAAGTGCAATGCTTCTTATCTACCTCTGGTCCAGGTGACACAGGCATGAACAACCAATATTTTCTATCCCTCTGATCAGAGCAATGAAAGGCAGATTCAAAAGGAGCCAATGAGAGACCTACCTTGGACTCACTCTGAGCAATGGGGATAAAACCTGAGGATTGCTCAGCAGGCATGAGGGAAGTGAGGCTGTTTTTTATCAACACTTAGAGCACGCCTGACAATGAAGGCACCGCAGGGAAAAGAAAAGGAGAGAGACAGTTACTTGACATTCTTATTTGAAGACTTAAATCTTCAAATAAGCTGAAAGTTCATTGTTTATTAAAAGCTGAAACTGGAATACATCTTGACTCTGTAGCTAGGTGAGTGGAAAAATATTTTACATAAAATAGTTTGTATTGGTTTCCTGTTTCTTGTGATCGAAATCATTTTTATTCACTATAAATGCCCAAGTAAGATTATTCTCTTGGGATAAGTTGTTTAGTAAAAGGGATGTGCATGGCAAAGTGTCTTCCTTTCACGAGATCACCGATCTGATTGGCAATGACCCCCTGAAATACTCTGTCCAAAGGATTCCACCCTATATCTGAGTTCAGCAGGAAAGGACAAAGTGATCTATTAATGATGCCTGTCATTGATATTACACAAGAAATGATTCTCATGTGCCACAGGTATTTGTCATCCTTGTTTTAAGTCATTCTTAAAGTTTGGCATAAATCTAGATGTATGTGGACTTTACTTTTGTAAAAAATTATGACATAATAGTACATTCTCTGGGAGCACATTTTTAGCTCTTTAAAAATGAGCCATGGACCAATTAGTCCTCTCCCTGTAGTGTTTAGTGGCCATAATTCATGCTTTCATTTGACTTTTTTCCTGCAAAATAAACAAATTAATTAGCAGACTTGCATTTAAAGCACAAATTGCTAGTATGTTATACTGTGTTAGCAGAAACCATAACTCAGTGATTTAGTCATTGCACTGGATTTATTTTCTTTCAAGGGTTAAATGAGACTTATCAATCGATTTTTTTCATGTTGTTTTTCAGAATATGATAAACAGACAAACTCAGTAAGGCATTCCAAACCCTATGCCACAGTACAATAAGCTCACAGCAAGGATTCTGAATCCCGTTTGTATTGACACAAAAGATTTGCCTTATCATATAGGCATTAGTTCTTCTATCTTCCGCTGTACCTTTTGTGTTTCTCACTCAGGTAGTTTTTTGCCAGCTTATGCTAAAACATTTAAGGACACAGAACTACAGGCACGAGTGTTACATAACCCTTATATTGCCGATATATAGTGTTTCCTCCAAACAAGCAAAATTTATTGGCTTATATTCTTTTTCCTATTGCTCAGTCCATCACACTAATACAAATGGGAAACATGGTTAAAATTTTTCATATCTTGTATAAAGAAGCCAGCATAAAAGTTTCCTAAAATTAAGCAGCTTTTAATATCCTCAAATATAAGTAAAGGAAGAAATTTGATGATGCAAGTCTGGAATATTCCAGGGTCCCTAAAATATTCTGATACAGTATCCAAAGAAGACATACATGAATTGACAAGTACCATGAATATATGCAATGTAGATAATAACGAACAACCATAGCACATAAATCAAAGTAAATAACTTGATAATATTTTGGCTAATGAAAATAAACTAAACAAAACAAAAAAGCAAAGCCCAAATATAATTGCATTACCCAATTTTAGGACAGACACCATTTTAGACACCATTAATTCATGTAACCATTTTAGGAAAAAATAATTACATTATGTATTATTGTTTTAAAATTAAATAATAAAATTAGCAATTATACTCAATAAGTTTAAGGATGTCCATAAATTTGGATCCAGGATTCCCACTTCTACGGCTCTATACAACGTAAATAACCTGAAATACAGGTAACTCAATATGCCCATAAATACTCAATGATAAAATTAATTATAAATACATGAGAACATAATTACCAGGTTGAATTATATGAAATTGTTCCTATGTCAGTCCTGCAAACATGGTGATTTCACACTGTTCAACCTAATGAATTATTCTGCAACCTTATGATGATTAAACAGTCTAAAATTATATTTTTAAAGATTTGTAATGTAAGAAATTCTTTCCAATGTAAAGTTGTGGAATTCTAGTTATGGTTCCTTTCAGGACCAACCCTCCTGTAGATAAAAACTGTAAAGAGTGCTCGCTTCGGCAGCACATATACTAAAATTGGAACGATACAGAGATTAGCACGGCCCCTGCGCAAGGATGACATGCAAATTTGTGAAGCGTTCCATATTTTTCTGTTTAAAAAATTATATATATGTAGAACTGGGGGGTTTGAATACTCATTAGATATTTGGTAATATTAAGGAATTATTGTTAATTTTGTGGTTGTGATAATGATATTGTGGGTTTTTTTTTTTAATCCCTATCTAGAGATACATGCTGATATATTTAAAACAAAATAATATGATGTTGGGAGCCATTCAAAATAATCTGGGATGAGGGGTGAGTAAGTAGCATTATTGTTGAAACAAGATTGTCTATGAGTTAACTGTTGGAAGCTGGGTGACAGGTCATGGTGGAGGGGGTCCTCAAACTCTTTTCTCTTTTGCTTATGTTTGAATTTTCCATAATAAAAACTTAAAAATAAAATAAAAACAAGCAAGCAAACAAAAAAACTGTAAAGAATGGATAGAATATAAACGTAATAACTGAAAGCGCTGGAAGGTTTTCCCAAACAGGCAGATGCTGGAAAGGGTAGAAACCCAGAGGAAGGAAACAGCACTGGATGAGTTTCCTATTTTATAGCTTTTAACCAGAGGGCAGGACCCAGTCTGTCAGCTAGATCAACAGAAATTTTCCAACCTCAAAGAGAGAGACAAGATTGGAGGGAGAAAAATGAATGCAGCTTCAAAATACTTAATATGTGTATAATTGGAGTCCCAAAAGAAGAGAGAAAGATGGGGCATAAAATATATTTGAAGAAATAATGGCAAAGATTTACCGAAAGTGATGCAAGTCAGAAATGTATAGATTCAAGGAATTCAGCAATGCTATAGCAGAATAAATACAAAGAAAACCCCACCTAGAGCACAGTAATTAAGCTGCTAAAAAACAAAGAGTAAAAGAAAACCTTGAAAGAAGACAGAGAGAAAAGCAACACATAACATACACATGAATAGCAAGCTTAAAGTGCTAAAAGAAAAAAAAAAAAAAACCCTAGAAGTCTAGATCCAGTGAAAGTATTCTTCAAGTATGAAGGCAAGATAAAGATAGTTCCAGATAAAAGAAAACTAAAGAGGGTTATCACCGTCAGAGCTGCACTACAAGAAATGTTAAAAGTAGTTTTTAAGGCTGAAGGGAAATGATACCAGATGAAACTAAGATCTTTAGAAAGAAATAAAGACCCTGGAAATGGAAATATGTGGGTAAATATTAAAGACTATTTTTTCTTCCAATTTATTTAAAGTATACGTGACTGTTTAAACAAAAAGCCCTAGCTCTTACTTCCAATAAAACTGAGACAATTCTCCCAACTCAAGAGAAAATGCACATTATTACACATACAAAAAAATACCATATATATATACCATTTCATATATAAAGATATGTTTCAATAATTTATATTCCTGAACAAAAATATAGCATCTTTCATAATGTAGATTTCATCCAGGGTTTTATTATTAGCACAACTGCAAAGCCTGCAGAGATTTTACAGAAAGATCAGCCCAATTAGATAAAAATGAGAATCCTCTTTTCAGATCTAAATTTTGCATCATTATCTCTCTAGGAAGAGATCATTAAATTATGATTTAGTCACAGGGCTGTTTACTGATTAGAATGCAAAACACTTAACCATTTGCATTTGAAAACAAAGTGGAAGATATATAGCTAGTCCACTTTAAAATAAAAGAGCTTAAAATTTATCTACATTTTAATGAATTGCTTAAGAGGAAGTACAAAACAACTCTCTGCCCAGTATAGTGTGTTTTTTCTATTATGCACGCTCAAAGGGCTGATAAATTGATAAATATCTTACACACAAGGTAATTAACAACAATTCTTGTATACCAAACATGTTTTCTTTGCTTCATCCAATGAAAAATACATTTGGGGGAAACTTGTTTCTGTTTCTCAAAATTAGACTGATGTTTATTCCAGGACCAGATACAATTATTATGAACCAAAAAAGTATTTATCTTACGGTGTTTCAACCAATATCATATCATGCAACAATTGGTTATCATGAGCAGAAGAAAGATCTTTTTTATTTTTCATAATCATCTAATAATCAGAAATTATGAAAGCATAATGTATAATGCAATTTTTGTGAGTTTTCAAGGCACTGGTAAGTATTAAGTGTCAAGTTAAAAAAGAGGACAAGACAGAATAAATAAATGTGAGTTTGTTTTATATTCCTAAAAATTTTTCTTTATAAAATAAATATTTGAAGGATACCATGTTTTTAACACACATAAAAATATGACAAATCTAATGTACATACAGAAAACACAATTTTCCACTAAACGCTACTGAAATAAATTGCAAATAATGTTTTTATAAACTGATATTATCTGGCAGCCTAATTATGTCTTTAATTCACACACTCACTCCAAAATTCAGATATAGTGAAAAGATAAAATGCTCACCAAGGGACTTCCCTCGTGACACAGTGATAAGAATCCGCCTGCCAATGCAGGGGACACGGATTCGAGCCCTGGTCCAGGAAGAACCCACATGCTGCAGAGCAACTAAGCCCGTGTGCCACAACTACTGAGCCTTTGCTCTAGAGCCCGCAAGCCACAACTACTGAAGCCTGCGTGCCTAGAGCCCGTGCTCTGCAACATGATATACCACCACAATAAGGCGGTGCAGCTCAATGAAGTGTAGCCCCTGCTCGCCGCAACTAGAGAAAGCCCACGCACAGCAAAGAAGACCCAACACAGCCAAAAAAAAAAAAAAAAAAAATGCTCACCAAGATATCTAATGAAGGATAATAGTAACCTTTTGAAAAATTTAAAATGCTATTGAAATATTTTCATTTTGAAAGTAAGCTAACATATTTACTAGGGACAAATTGCAAAGCCTTACTGACTAATTCTTACTCAAATGATTTAAATATCAAAGACTGTTGCCAGATTTTGAAGGTGATAGCTGGCAATTAACTTCTGTGAAAGTTTGTGAATAAAGCAAGGCATATGTTCCACACTTGACGAATTACACACATCCATTATAAGATCTAGAATAGAAAGACAGTCCCATGCCAACCTTCAAGCCTCAACAAGAATTTATTCAAGCCATAACTCTACACTGATGACAGAGCAAACCAACATAAAGTGGGGACTTTACCAAAGGAATTGTTTATAGAAGGTCAGAAGAGGTTTCCCGTAAAATGCTGTGGAAACCCAACTGTTTTGTTCTATTTTATACTTACCATAATAAACTCCTATCCTTTAAGTTATAGAATTTTCTCACCATCATGTGATCTAAAATGTAAGGTGAAACAGGCCCTTGTTGGAATTATCTCAAAGAGGGAAAATAAAATATGGTCTCTGAAATGGTGACTGTGGTTTTGTTCATATCCTTTGACAAATGAATTAGCCTCCTCGGGAATTGGTAGTTAAATGTAATTCTGGTCGTGGAGATCATCACCAATTTTGTACTTACTTCCATCAGTAGGTGTAATCTTCTATATTTGTTGAAGATGGATGACTTTGTCTGTGCTCTTGATTCCCCAGAGATTGAAATTCTGTAAAAGAGTACAGAAAGTGTCATTAAACGGGGCATCTATGGTGCACATTAAACTCAGAAAAGTGCATAATAAAGTCAGAAAAATAACAAGCCTAAAACACGAGCAAACATTGCTTCCCTAAGTAAGCAGGAGCAATGGAGAGAGACAGAAAGGGAAAAACATAAATCGCATAATGCATACTAAAAATGCTTCCTCTAGAAAACACATTTTTATACCTTTATTTCACATTCTTTGAGAAATAAATAACCCTATCAATAAAATATGTGGTATTCTAGGGTCAAAGCGGTAAACTGAACTTAAAAGGATCATTCAGATTTTAAAAGGGAATTGGAAAATAGGCATAGGCACGTAATTGACAACCAGATGCTTTTGTGAACCTTAGACTTTGCGAGCATTTCAGAGGCCCTCCAAGTGAAGAATACAGTTAAATTGTATAGTGATACCATTGTTCATATAAATTATCTTAGGAGAAAGAAAGAGTCTGTAATGCTACCTGAATCATTATCTAACACATATACACATAATCTGCATATGGGAAACATGTAACATGGAAACTTCTGCTTGAACCAGAATAGTTAATTTTCTAATATTTGGAATAAATGGAACTTTAGTATGTTTTAAAGACCACCTTGAATACCTTATGGAAGCAATAGGTCCTTCTTGTATCTAAAGTTGGAGAGATTCACTGCCTTCATAACAGCCTAATCCTTACCAAGGGATATCCTGTGGAGATGTTCAGTATCTGCCATAATAGGGATTCCTTTCATCTGAAATGTAGCTCTGATAACAGTGCTGCTTACAGGATACTCGGGAAGTGAATAGAAGTGGAGCATCCTGCTATGAGCTAGAAAGCACAGGCAGGATCTTCACCACTCTGCCAGGCCAACACCAAGGCTCCAAAAACAAAGGGCTCTTTCCTAGTAGAGGTACACACAACTCAGTCCAGGTGAAATGCATTCCCTAAGGCTGATTTGTCTTCCCTCCATGCATCAACGAGGTTATAGTCCAATTGGTCCAAATGGCCATTTCATTAAGGCTCTCGGTAAATACTGGCTTGGCATAGTAGTTGGCCAAGTTTAAAAACAAATATGTTTTATTCTGAGAGGTAAACTATTTAAAATAGCTCCTTGGTCTTTACAATCACAGTATTTGATCAAAACAGCAAAACCAGCAAAGTAGAGCCAAATAAGATGTTTCCATCTAAGTTGATTTTTTCTCCCGATGGGGAAAACAGGGGTGATGTTCATATATAAGCAAAATTCTGTAGAATAATCAAGTTCTTAATCATTCTGAAGAGTGTATCTCAGAATTATAATCAGTTGATTTTGTTCTCTAATTTTACATCAGTGGAGATGACTTGGCTGGTGTATCTACAGACTTTTTGTCTTGTAACAAAGCACCACATGCATTTTTAACCATAAATTATCCTTGATTTGATAGTACTGAATGTAACCATGGAACAAAGTGACAACGTGAATATATCTTCATAAAATAAAGTGATCTGAGAATTCCTAAATCATTTGCTTCAATCAAAGAAGATATATTTCAGTAAATGATCAAGTATTTGCTGAATACTTATTATGTACCAAAAATAAAAACTCTGAAATAATGCATAGTTCATTCTTACTCCACTTGGGACAATGCAATATATAAATGGGGATAAATTATAAAACTGGCCTTTATAAGGGTCAGGCATACAGGAATAGGGGATCATTGTAAGATTTTAAGTTATTTTAAAACATTGATTCCATCAAATTTTTCCCATACTCAAAAATCTAAACTGTCTCCCCATCATGAATAGGAGGAAGTCCTCATGTCCTGGGTTATTACTAGAGGCCAACACCAATCATACTCAGTCCTACCAGCACCACTCACAAGCACACAGTCTATGTTTGTGCTGGGATGTTAAATAAACTGATTCCACAGAGACCGTAGCTCACCCATGACCTTGAATCACCATAACTCTAGATGACCCATCTTGGCTCTTAACATGTGTGGTCTTATTGTCGCAATTATCCTTTCATTTTTCATTAATAATAATAATGACAATAATAAGGGCTAACACTTATTGAGGGTTTACTAGAGGTTTGCCACAGTGCTAAGGTTTAGATATGCCACCTCCTAATTTGTACTCACAAAACATCTCTCAAGGATGTACGATGATTATCCACATGAGAAAATGAGCCATGGTGAGGTTAAGCAAATTGTCTAAGGTCAGAGAAAGTGATGGAGCCACGACTTTATCACAAGACAGTTTGAGTCCATAGTATAGAGATGTGATCAATATCTAGTGTTCCCCAAGAGAAGGTACTTTTTGAAAAGCTAGGAGTTGTCTGATATTTCATGTATCACTCACAGTGAAGCCTGCAGACTATTTGGCCCATAGTAAGGCCTTAATGATTGTTGAATCGGTGCATGGATGGATAGATGGATGGATGGAAGGACAAATGGAGAGATACTAAGGGCAGGAATTAATTCAGGGATGAGGCCTGAGGTTCTTTTAAACAGATGGTGAAGATAGGATATTTGGCACGAAGGACAGGATTTGAGAACCGAATGAATATGAGAGGAGAAGAAGTAGGAGAGTAGAACATGACTTAAACGTTGTAAGACTGGGAAATTGAAGCAATGGTGGCAAGTTAGAAAGATGAATCAAGTTTCAGACCACATATTCAGTTCGGTTTGGGACATGCTTTGATATGAATAAGATACTCATGGAAATATCAGCTAATCGTAAAGTTGCAAATGAGAGATTTTGAAGTAATGAACCTAAGGATTTTGTTTTGTTTTGGGGGTTGTTGAGAGTTGCTGCTCTGTAAGGGTTCTCGAGAGTGTGAGCTGCGGGGGGGCGGGGGGGCACGTGCGGAAGGAGTACCGGAATAAACCACATCCACCATCACATTTTAGGAGGCAGAGAAAGAAAGCCACCAAAGCACATGAAGAATAAAGTATAAAAAAAGTAAAAGAAATACTAAAAAGTACAATGCCATGATCATTACAGCAGAAAAATATGTCAAGGAAATGGTATTTAACAATATCAAATGAATAAAGGGTTTGGAGCCAAAAAAAAAAAATAAAGTAACTGTTGACTTTGCTGAAACATTGGTAGACTTATGGTTCTAGAAATCTTATTTCATTAAAAATCGGGTTATTGAAAAAAAATTAATAAACTGTTTACAAGGGATTACTAGGTACCAAAAACTGAACTCAGTGGTATATATAGACTAACATTTAATCTACACAAAAACAAAGCTCTGAGTTTGATACTATGATTATGCCAACTTTAAGAATGAAGAAACTGGGACTGAGGGTGAAGTGCTGAACCCCAGGGCTAAAGAGTGAAAGATCAGGGACTCGAACTTGGATCTGTGTGATTCATACATGCTTTATTGCATCATTTGGCAGATCTAATTAGAAGAGACAGCAATATCTCAAGAAGGCACTTATGATATAAAGGAGATAGACTGGTATAGAAGGATAAAGTGGAGATGATTGGTAAAAATAAGGGTGACTATGAGATTCCTCAGGATTTAAGAAATAGTGAAATCAAGAAAAGTTATCTCGGGCTTCCCTGGTGGCACAGTGGTGAGAGAATCTCCCTGCTAATGCAGGGGACATGGGCTCGAGCCCTGGTCTGGGAGGATCCCACATGCCGCGGAGCAACTAGGCCCGTGAGCCACAACTACTGAGCCTGCGCGTCTGAAACTTGTGCTCTGCAACTGGAGAGGCCGCGATAGTGAGAGGCCCGTGCACTGTGATGAACAGTGGCCCCCGCTTGCCACAACTAGATAAAGCCCTCGCACAGAAACGAAGACGCAACACAGCAAAAATAAATAAATTAATTAATATACTCCTACCCCGAACATCAAAAAAAAAAAAAAAAGAAAAGTTATGTCTACAGGCAAGAAAAACCAATCCTTCCTCTAAGACAAATCAAAGTTAGGAGGAATTCACTATAACATCTAGCTGTGTTCCACCACTGTCTTCCCCTTGTCACTTCTCTTTTCTTTCATAACCAGATCAAGTAGTTACCTTTGATTCCAAGGACAGTTTTCACAAAGTAACTTTGTTCTCTCCTGCTACAAGTGATACTCCCTGTGGTCTGACCAGGTAAATTCCAGCATAGCAAAGCCATATTTTGATGTTACTGCTGGGCAGTCCCCTATGCTCACTGTCTATGCAAAATTATCTGGGCATGAGACTGAAATTCTTGCAAAATAACAGATTACCCAATATGCTGGCTGAAGGGTCGCCAAACCAAGGCCTGTAGGCCAAATCTGTCCTGCCACCTGTTTCGTAAATAAAGTTTTATTGATGCATATTCATGCTCATTTGTTTACCTATTGCCTATGCACGATTTTGTGCTACAATGACCGTTGAGTTATTTCAACAGAGACCATATGGCACTGAAAACCTAAAATCTTTGTATCTGGCCCTTTACAGAAATGTTCTCAACCCCTGTCCTGGACCTTTGGGATTGCCAGCAAATGTTTACAGTGTTAAGAGTAAATCCCCAAATCCAGATGGTCTTCTAAGTTATCCAGATAGGCATATATACTATAACAACTTAACTACTCCTTTTTCTCCTTTTCCATTATATATAACTCTGCAAAATAGAAGTTTGGTAGGCCACGAGGCAGAGACTACAAGTGTCAATCAATACTCTGTTCTCCTTTTGTTCCTGGGCATGCAGTTGAGCTAGTTTTCTCAGGATCCCTTGCAGCTGGGTGGAATCATGTGACTGATTTCTGGCCAATGGAATATGGGATGGAGAAATATGTGCCCCTTCCAAGGATGGTCATAAAACAATCTTTCAAGTTTGCTCTCTTTCCACCTTTGGGGATGAAAGCAAAGGGGAAAACAGCTGTGTTTCAAGAGAGAAAGAACCTGGGCTCTCTGCATTAACTTTTAGAGAAGAGACACCTAACCTGGAACACTTACAGTGAATTTATATGAACAAGGAAAAGGTTCTGTGAAGCCACTAGGATTTTGGAGAAGGGACAAAAATTTCGTTATATCAGCAAACATTAATTGCTCTAATAAGGCCCATAAGATATAAGTTTTCCACCAAATAAAATGATAGTATTATGTTTTTAACCTTTATAATATAACCATCAGATCATTAGAAAACAGTTATTAATGATCTTATTTTACAAAGCCTGAGTTATGGTAACATGCCCCTGTTAATACTAATTATCTGCATCTATCTAAAAATGTTGTTTCTATATTCTCTATTTCTGTGAATCACACTGTGTTAGTTTGCTAGGGTTGCCATAAAAAAATATCACAGATTGAGTTGCTTAAACAACAGAAATTTATTGTCTCACAGTTCTGGAGGCCAGATGCCAATATCAAGGTGTTGTTAAGTTTGGTTTCTTCTGAGGCCTCTCTCCTTGGCTTGCAGATGCCTGTCTTCTCACTGTCTCCACACCTGATCTTTCTTCTGCATGTACACATCCCTGGTCTCTGTGTGTCTGACTTTCCTCTTCTTATAAGGACACTAGTCAGATTGGATGAGGGCCCATTCTGAGGGCCTCATATTAATTTAATGACTTCCTTAAATGCTCTATCTCTAAATATTATCATATTCTGAGCTACTGGGGTTTAAAGCTTCAACATATAAATTTTGGAGGGGACACAATTCAGCCTATAACAGGCACCAAGAATCATTCATTACTTGACCCTTGTTCCTTTCCCCTGCGTCACCTCATATATTTGTCAAGTCTGATTAAGTTTATCCCAGAATTATCTTTCATTTCTGTTCCTTCATCCCCATTTCTACTGCCACCGAGTCCATAACCTCATTTCTTTTAGCCTGAACTTCAGTAAACTGTCCTTCTGTATCTACTTCCCTGCATCTTCATACCATCCCACTATCTGCTCAAAATTCAACAAAGGTTTTCAACTACCCTATGAAATAAAGATCATACTTTTAGACCTATCATTCATAGAAGATTATGTTTCTAGCCTTCTATCCTAATACCTGCTTTCATTCAAATTTGACATTTATTCCCCCAAATCTAATCTGGTTTTCTTAACACTCGGCATTTAATTTCTCTACTCCTTGCTCCTGGAAAACCTGTGCTGTTATCTTGATCTACCTTAACTGAATGTATTTTTAAACTCTCCAACAGAATGCTTCTGATCTCCAAAGTTATTCCACAGAAATTCCCTTCTGAACTTCCATCACATCTTCAGTTTCACTTACACTAGTGGAACTCCATTTTGTCTTATCATTACTGTAATAATTATTACATTAGGTACTGTGCAAAATGCTTGACATATATTACCTCATTAATCTTCCCTTTCATCTTCAATATCTGTAATTCTTTCCCCCATTTCACAGAGAAAAAAATGAATCTTAGAGAGTTGAATATCTTCCTGAAGTTTACACAGGTAAAAGTGGCAGAGCACACACTTGAATCTAAGTCTGTCTGCTCTGGTTCCAGTGATTTTAAACACATAGTATATTACCTCTGCAGACTTACACAGAAGCTTTTCTATCTGTGAGCATCTCACTTATGAACTTCCATGGATGTGGTCAAAGCCATTCCCAAAACAGAAGCATATCAACTCTGTCAGCTGCCAACAAATGGCATGTGATATAGGGTCACTTTCGTCTCTGCCATTATGCTCACATACAGCCCATTTTCAATTATGGGTAGAATCATTCATATTTTAGTCACCTTTGTAAGCCATAGCGTTCACTACCTGGTGTGTCTTGCGTATGTATATGCTACACAAAATGATGCACAAATCAATTGGAAAAATGAAGAGTATTATCAATTTCAACCAAGAAGATCACCATATTCTCATGTATGATGGATTGCCATCTATTAAAAAAAGAAAGGAAAGGAAAACCTATACAGAATTAAAGTTTGTGTTATATTTTTCTCTGGATCATTTCTCTCCTCTTAGGATGTCAGACATATATGGCTTTCAAAATATGTGGCACCCTTTTTAAACAGAGTGAACAAATTAAAGTACTTATAGACACTAATTATATAAACTATTCACATTTGCTTGATAATATATATGTGCATATATATATTTCTCAACAAATTAGAAATTTGGTGTTATTTAAACTAAATAACAATGTGTATTTATTTTAAAAATCATGACCACTCATTTTACTACCATGACTTAAATCATATCTACACCAAGTAAAGTGAGTAACTGAGGTAGTCATCCAAATAATTCAGATCAAATCAACTTTAGTACAAAAATTCAAGCAATTTTCCTTTCTGAATTATTCTGTTAATTGTTTGTACTCTGAACTTCACTCTATTTGTGAAAAAACAGAATTATTTCCAAATCTCTGTTACTATTAAGTCTGGATCATTAATTAGTAATACATTTTCTGAGCTCAGAAGGAAATCACACATGAGGCAGTGACCATGGGCATAAGGAGTTGACTCTATCAAAAGACTAATTTTATGATCAATGCAGTAACAAAAAGAAATCTCAGTATGATCATCCAAATTGATTTAGTTGAAACAACAAAACTATATCTGCATAAACACAGTCTGAATTTCACTTTTTCCATGGTATTCTTAGTAGGTTAGCAAGTACAAAGAATCAATTCATGAACCTTCTTTACCTCAGGTATATTCTGAGCAGTCTATAGAAGGAAAAATTAGTCTCTGGACCCAAATTTCCAATGCCCTGTCTTAGTTTGACAAAAACACATAAGGGCAAAGATGTATGTGGGCTAGTGCCGCAAGTTCTTCAAAATGAAGAAATGCTTACAATGCATTTAGAAAGCATGTTGGTGACAGGCAAATGAGACCTAAATTTAGCTTGAACTGTGGTGAAGCGGATAAAGAGTGATTATGGCTGTTTGTTCTGATGAGGTTAGTAGCCTGGATCATGACCTCTTGAGAAAAATAAGATGGAGTGTTCTAATGGATTTTTCTTAATCTAATGTAGAAATGACATTGAATGATGGTTCTTAATTAGCATCTTCCTCTTCACCAGCATTTGGTGTGACATCCCCGCATTTGCTTTGATAGTCTGAGTAATACAAAGCTAAGTCTCAAAAGGTGAGCTCCTTCTCTCTGCACGGAGGACATGAGAACGACAAATTTAAATTGGTACCATGCAAACGAAGAAAGAGACGTTGCCTCAAATTTTCACAAGTAACTCAAATTTGTATTGCAAAGTCATAAGAATGCTGGCCAATGTTACAATATAGCACTTCTAATTCCTTTACAGAATTATTCACTCTTGACTCTATCACTCAACGGATATACAATGTTAAAAAACACAGCAGAAAAAGCATGGTGGTGGATATTGATCGTTTTCAAAGGCTTTGGGCAGTAATAGCCCTTGAGAGTCTATGCACGGTAATTCATCCTATGTTTAACGATGTAACAAGAGGGTGCCAGATTTATTTTTTCCTTACTGCTTAAAGAAACAGCCTGTTGTTCAACATCCCCTCTCTGAAACAAGAAAAAATAAAAGGAATATAAGATTCTGAAAATCCTTCCTCAATTAACCTAGTGTCTGACTCCTGTATTTTGGCTAACATAGTACCTTACCGCGAAGCATGTAAGTTTCTTCCAAGATTTTCCTGCAGGAAATCTACTAATGACCTCGGAAAGAAATAGAATGTTTGGTGGTGGTAGTGGCTATGGCGGGTGGGGGTGGGGGGGCACAAGGTGTGAGGGCTTGCTGTCTGACCCATGTTTTAAGATAACCTCATATCAGGAATTAAATTCAACATTCAGAATCCATTCCAATTCCTTATCTTTAAAACCAATAGAGCTGGTAATTCGGAAAAGCCGGATGGATAAATGGAAAACCAGACTCTGATTTCCTCAGGAGAATCAAGCTTGCAAATCCCTGCTGAATCATGGAAATTAAGCATTTCCCCAAACCAACCTTTTCTTTTGCCCTAGGATAACCTGATCACATTTCTTGGCTTCATTTTCTCTATTGGGCTAGCAGTAATATGAAACGCAGAGGCCCTGTCAGGCCTAAAGCCAATTTCAAAGGAAAGCCAGTTCCTTGGGGGAAAGGCAGCCATGCAAAGGCAAGATTGTGCTAATAGTTAAATCCCATCTTCAAATGCCACCAACTGTCTTAAGAGAAGATGAAATAGGAAGAGAGAAGAAGAGAGAGAGCCAATATGAGGAAATAAAGCAGCAATGAGAAGGAACAGCAGAAAATGGAGACAGAGGGCAATCAGTGGAAGAAGGCAGTGAAAAACAAAAGCTCCTCCATGTTTTAGGAAATGTTCTATCTATCCTGGGATCTGCAAGCTAAATGCAGACTAGTTCTTCACAAATAATTTGAAACGTTCTTCATGCTGATTTGTTACGTGAAAGAATTAATTCAAAGTGATATTTCATAACACCTTTGAAGCTATTTTACTCTGATGACTATTTGGGTAATAAAATGAGAATCATTGGGGAAAAAAATAGCTATTTATTTACTTACTTTATGATACTACTTTATAATAGTGACTTTCAAATTCTTCGTGATTTTGGAGAAAATTTAGCTGATACATTCTGAGAATTATTAGGTTTTTTACAGTATTGGCTATTACACTTTATTATTGTTGCAGATTATATTAAATATTGGCTATTATAGACTATGTCCAAGTATTATAAATAGAGGTGTTTGAAGAAGAAATTTTTGGTATTACATGTATGTTGGGTAAGATATTATTATTGAGAAGTGGTACAGAATAGAAATATTACTATTTAATGACCTTCCTTACCTGGTCAAATTACCTTTGAATTAACAATTCGTAAGGTGTATGAATACTAATCAAAACAATGTGCATTGTTAACATGGAAATTACTTAACAGGAAGTCATCTTTTTTTTTTTTACCCTGAGCGGCCATAAATTCAACACAAATTCAAATTCTAAGTAACATTCATGTAGAAATTATTAAGAACATTGTTCATTTAGGAAGCTTCTGAGCATAGTTTGCTTAAGTTAATTTATTCTGAAATTTTCAAACAACAAAAGGAAATATGAAGGTTTATTTTCAATTATTTAATGAGCCAAGCTGAGTAATATGCAGAAGACACAAATCACAATTTCATTCCCAAAGACCACTTACTTCCTCATGCTTAGACCAGAGATATTAAGATTTGTAATTCTTTATCTTTCTTAGTCCCACATTTGGATTTTAAGAAGCTCCTGTTCCTTTGCTTTGCTAAATCACTATCATGATGTAGACATCATAAGGAAAGCGTAAGAAATAATTTTTGCTCTAGGTTTGAGGATTTAAACAGGTACATAGGAGAGTAATAAGTAAAAGAAACAGAATTATAAGAATCCAGGAAAAAACAAAAGGCAAATGAAGATAAACAGAGAATGAGATTGCATGCAGCAGAAAAAATAACAATAAACAATTTCAGTAGTTCACGTTTATTGAGAACCTACTATGTGCAGCACACAATTAAGCAATGTGGTTTCACAAACTTTCCAGAAGAACAAACTGAGGCTGAAAGAGAATACATAACTCAGCCAAGGTAACACAGCTACAAAATTACTGAGCTTGGATTCAATCCAGGACAACAGAATGTACACTGCTCTCTCTCACTGATGGCTCTATTTCTGAATAAAATTAGATTTGGATAGAATTTATTAAACTTAATTCAGGAAAAAATACACCCTGAACTACCAGGATTCTTTATATCTTATATATTTAAATAATTCTTTAATAATGTCCTGAAAATTTGAAATTTGTAGTCTCAACTTGTAATATGGAATTCCTCCAGAAAATATACAGACACATTCAAAGTTATATCCACAAGAAAGAGAAATTTCTTTAGTACTTCACCTTAAGTTCAAAATATAAGCCCAGAACAGCATTAGCAATAAATCAAATTAATGAACATTAATAAAATCCTAGTGATATTGCTGCAGTCCAGTGTAAAATACAACCCCAGAGAGTACTGTCATATTTCAAAATAAAAATACATTTTGCTAAGTTGGTAGGAATGAGATGTATATCTTATTTCATAGCTACTGTTTGAAGACCAAAAGGTCTGCTTTCAGATTGAGGCACGCCTTCTCTAATGTCAGATAAAATGTTAAGAACTACCCTTTGAATTTTCAAAGAGGTATCTTATAGTTTATCACCTCAGAGTTCATTTGCTATCGGTTAGGGCTTTCGCTCTAGAAGCCTGGAGCTGAGAACAATTCAAGGTCACTCACTTGACAAGTTAGAACTTGGAAAGAGAGTACCACATGCAGTGAATCTGGTTCAGATTAAAAGACTCAATATTCAGCTATGTCAGTCCACCATCCCAGAGTACACTTTATAACACTTGAGGATTTTATAAACTTAAAAAAATTACACCTTTAAAATTTGCTTTCAGATGGAGTGAAATTGTCTCTGTCAGTAATGACTTTAATATTTTTAGTACTTTAAAGATCATTTTAGATTTGTCTATATATGTTAGATCCAAAGATATCAAATGCATACTTTACAAATGTACCCTGCATAGTGATGTTTTGCATAACATCTGCAAACCATGAAAATAGTCCTGAAGACTCTAGGAAGAGCTTATGTGCGAAAAGTACCCAGAAAAGGAGATTTATGGTGACCTGTTGATGGTTTTGGCTGTGTATGGACAAGACAACCAGTCCAGTGAGGGAATGTTTTACTTTGCATCCTGTAGCACTGTCAACTCACATTTGCAAAGGTCAAAGGGTCATGACATCAGAAGGATTCAAAGAAGCTTCGTACCAATTCATTAAAAAATCAATTTGCAAGCACAGATAGGATATCAAGGTATTGGTAACAGCCAAATCTGATTTATCAAAAATGAATCAAGCTAAATAAATACAACTTTTATCATATCAAAGAACTCACACTGCAGGTAGGAAAAATTTAGAAATAAGAATGGATTTGATTTTTCTTTTGTTTTGAACCTACACTCACATGAAGTTTTTATTTACAAAATGGTGAAGGAGATTACTTCCGGAACAAGAATAATTCAAAGAAAGCACACATATGCTCGTATGCTTGTATACAAGTATATACGTAGTTGTATATATGAATGCATACTTCCATGGAATTTTCCATGCAAACTTCCTGGAGTTTTCTGGCATTTTCACTCAGTTTTTCAAATCCAAATTACCTGCATTGAGGATGAATAGAATTTAGATAAGAAAGAAATATATTAATATAATATATAATATAATCCAGTGGTGGGAACACTTAAGCAAATGCATATAGATGGGCATAATTGTAGCTTGTTTATCATACATTGAGAACAGTGGGCCATCCGGACATAAGGAATGTGTTGGAGAAGAATGGTAGCAGGAAGAGACGCAGTCAATGATGAGTATTCAAAGAGAGGCAAAGGAGTTTGGATTTATATGTATTTAGATGTAGGAACCTAGCAAGGATTTGAGCAACAGCAGAAATGGCATGGCTCCAGAAATGTGACCTTCAGTAGTGAGCAGGATGGATTAGAGGAGAGAGACGAGCTGGGAAATAAGCTAGGAAGATATCACAATGATACAAGCATGACTGTGATATGGTGGCCAGATGGGGTTGGCAGGGGGTTGGTGGTGTGACACTTCAAAGACAGAATCGGGGGAACCTGGTGTCTTTACCGCCCGCATACAAAACCTGAACTAAGGATTCAATCTGGGCATTGGGGAAATTGGGAGAAAAGTCTTTGTATAAACACCAACTGTGTGATCTTGGGCTCATTATGTTTTCCCTTGAGATTCAATTTCCACATCTGCAGGTAAGGTTATCAGTAGATGCTTTTTCTCAGCTCAGAACTCTATGCTTCTACAATACAATACACTGAAAGAATGGCCACAGTAAAATGGACTGCAATGAGATAAAGAAAAAAGTAAGAATGGATAGTTGTTTGTATATAAAACATACTAGCGCACTTAATATGGATGAGGAATTGTGTTAATTATTTCATATTTAGTTTCTTGTTTAGGTCTCATAGCAAACCAGTAACTCAAGAGGTAGATTAAAGGAACGAACAACCAGCCAATAGAAATGCATGTCGAGGGAGGCAGCAAAGTATCCTCTGGGGAAAGATGGGCTAAACTGACAGGGTAGAAATCTGAGGGTGTTCTGGAATGAAGCAGTCTCCGTCAAGTCTGGCCCAAGTGGCCTGGGGTTCAGTTTAATACTAACTCAATGATATCTCTTATTTATTTAACTCCCAGTGGCCCATCTGAAAAGAAAGGGCAGTGACACCCATCTTAGTCTCCATTTACCAGCAGGCTGTGAATCTTCTTCTTTTCCTACTTGCCAACCTCAGACCACTAAATTCCTATAGCTGCCTTGTTACTAAGCCATTTCAGCATCAAATGCATTCCTTTTTGGCCTCTCCTGACCAGGAGCAAAGTAGAGAACAATTGTTTAGGTGACATTAACACTCGAGCTTAGATTAATGATGCCAAATCTGATTTATATTGTCTCTCCTCAGCCATATGATCTAGCATTCTCTGTGCCCTTTCACTGCAGTTGCACATTAAGCTGCATGCTTTAGAGGTTTTCTGCAACAACTCCCAGACCACTTTCCTAATCAGTATTCGCCAGTATCTTTCCTTCCAACAGAAGCACATTACTTTCTTCTCCCTTTGTTCTTATGTTTATTCTTGTAAGGTTTGTCAGCATCAACTTTACAATTTATTAGTCTGGTTTCAATAATGACCGAACATCCTATAAAAATATATATTTACTTTGCTTGATAGAAAAGTACACCAGCCTGTTTATAGGAAAATTACGAGGTAGCATTTATGAGGAATGCCTAAAAATAAGACATCTTTCTTCAACTGGGTAATCAAATATTGACAGAATTTTTAAAGTTTTAAGATTTATGGTGGAATCTTGGTTTAGGTCTTATAATAGATGACATATTTTATCTTACTGTGTGTAAAATCATTTTGGTCAAAATATGTATAAAGGCGTCAGTTTGTTTTGGAAGAGAAAGAATGAATGCATTATGAAACTGTTACAAGACTTTATTTTTCTTTAAGCTCTGGTATGTAATTTTTTTAAAAGGCAACTAATTGCAAAATGTTATTGAATCAATCTTAGATATAAGATTTTCAGCTTATGTATTTTCAGCTTTCTTGACACAAAAATGTGAAAAGCTTGATGAAAATCGAAGAGTATGAGATGCTGCTTAAAGATAATAATCTTTTCATTCTGGGCTCACAGACTGTGCCAGGGAGAAAGCACAGGGAAACAAAAGCATTAGGCCCCAGGCTTCCAAAGGAGGAACAGACAGGATTTCAATCCGTGGGTTTATTCAAGTGGTGGTCACTGTGATTCACTAGCTGAATTCTGGCTCTAATTGCCATTACTCAGAGTATGCCTATTTATCCCCAGACAGGACAAAATGGCTGTCTTTGTAGCCCAGCTTTACAGCAGCACATTTACAACGATCAACACTTGCAATTGTTCTTTATTCATGCCTCTAAGAATACAAATTGCACTGAATGGTGAGAAGTAGCAAGATGAGTAGTGCTTATGTTTTAAATCAATCAGGTTATGCATTCATTCATTCACTCATTCATATATACATACAATATATATACTAGACATGGTGCTAAATGCTGTGAATAAATAGTGAAGAAAAGCAGACACAGTCCCTACCTGCAAGGAGCTTACAGTCTAGTGGGGAAGGGGGTGGAAAGAGGCGATGTTAATCAAAACATCACACAAATGACAATTATCACATAGGCAGTGAGGGAGAGGTACATGTGTACCAGAGCCCATAAGAGGAGAATACACACCACGGTCAAGAATCTCCGTGAAATTGTCCCAGAGGGAGTAACACAACACTGTGATAATGTGAAATGATGGAATAAATTAACAGGGTGAAGAAGCAGCCCAGGCAGAAGAAACAGGATGGGTAAGCCCCTGGTGTGAGGGGAGCTTGATGAAAGGAACTAAAAGGGCAGCTTTGTTGGAGTACAGACTGAGAAGTTTTAGCATCGCAATAAGAATCCAGTTTTAAAAAGAGTCCTCTGGGCCATAACATGGAGTTTTGTTTTATTCGGTATGGAATGGGAAAATATTAAACTGTTTCAAATAGGGAAGGCATAATCAGATTTGCATTATAAAAGAATCGCCCTGGCTTCAACGTGGAGAATAGATTATAAGAGAAAATCAGAAAATCCCCAGGACTCTTCATGGTCTGTAGTGCAAACAAGTGATGAGGCAATTACATTCCCATTTTGGCTGTACTGAAATTAGAAAGATGGCAGAGAAGATATACTTGGACTGAGCTGACAGGTTAGATTGTGACCCAATTGCTCTGCAGAGCATGGTCTGGTCTTAACAACCTAATGAGGTTGGAAACAAAGTTCTCTATCAACCTCTTCACTTCCATGACCCCCAACTCTGGTTCAAGTCATAGATCGCTCTTTTGCTCCTCCAATGGCCTCTATCTAACTTGGAGTAGAGGATACACTTGTCACAAAATGGCTTTCAATGCCCTAAGCCATCTTCACAAGTTCTTTTTCTTATCCTGCTGTTAAGTCTTTAACTTCATGTGCTCCCCCACCCCCATTCTCTTCTCTCCAGCCACGCCAGCCACCTTGCTGTTCTTTGAGCAGGCATACTCTTGCCTCAGGATTAGGACCTGCTATTCCATCTGCTGGAGCACTCTTCCCCCCATATCCACTTGGCTGGCTCCCTCATCTCTTTCAGCTTTTTACTCAAATGTGCCTTTCTCACAGAGACCTAACATGACCATCCTATTGAAACTTGCAATGACCCCTTTCCTCAAGTTCTCCCTCACATCTCTCTCCAACCCGCTTTTATTTTTTTTCTCCAAACCATGCATTATAAGCATAGAAAAGATGACTTGCTTTATTTGTTGCTTTTATTTCTTATCTGTCCCTTCTCACTGAGATTCCTTTTGGGGTTTTGTTGTTTTCTGAGTTCCCAGTGTCTAGAAGAATGCCTGTTGCCTCATGGGCTTCCAGTCCATACTTGTGAAACGAATGAATCTTGGGCCACTCTCCAGTGCTTCTGTCCAAGCAGTCCAACCAGGAAATTTCTCTTTCAAACATTTTGTTGCTAAAGCAAAGCTTATTTATTCTCTAATTACACAGTGTCCTCTCCATATCAGCCACTTTTTTAAAAGATTTGTTTCTTCATTCCAGTTGTATTAATGCAAAAAGTATTTACAGGGCATCAACTCTGAGATGAACTCCATGTGCTATGCTGGGACTATAATCAAAACGTATAGATTTGGCCCTCAAATATCCCCATCCAGATGAGGGCTTACATATAGGTCACAGGTGTAGAGTAGTATGCAAAGTGTTATTTTCAAGGTCAGTCTGCTGCTCCTGGAGAACACTTAAGAATGCTTGGGCATTTAGGAAGGACTCTATGGTGGAAATTATTTTGATCTAGGCTCGCAAACTGGCAGTCAGCAGGCTGACTCCAGACTGAGGTTGTATTTAATGTGGCACATAGAATATTCTCTGCCCTCATCAAAATAAGCAAATGAGTATATACATACATACACTATGATTTTAAAGTGGGACTTCATATTAAAATCTGGATCCCTTATTACTCTAGAAAAAGAATCTTTTTTATTTATTTATTTATTTTTTAACATCTTTAAAAAGAATCTTTTAAGGAAATAGAAGATGTGAGAGTACTGTAGCCATCTCCTTCATGGCAGTGATGAGCTTAAGCTGATCATTCTGTTTTTATCAAAACAAGAAGACAAAGAAATGATCAAGAATGGAGAAAATATTAAGAAAAATGGAATCAAGCGTATCTCTTGCTGCAAGTGTCATTTCTGTGTTTAATAGGTAACTACCAGCACATTCCCCTCATTTGCATTATTTCCCTGGTCCCTGTAGGCCAGGGAAATCTGAGATTGTATAATGTGATGCAGACCTTGAAAGATGAGTTGGGAAGGACATTGCAGGCAGAGAGAGCAGAGAGGTAGAGAAGAGGATGTGAGCTGCTGGAGAGAAGAGCGCGTAGAAGAAGTGGGGAGCCAGGCCATAGAGGAAAGCTGTGGCCAGATTATGAAGGTTCCTTTATGAAATGCTAAAATGTTGAGATTACCCTGTGGGGGAATAACTGAGGCAAATGTATTTTTCAAGCTGTTGAATGAATTATTCATTAATCCTGTTACACTTGTGAATTAAAAAGGAATAAATAAAACTGAAAATGAAGACCTGAGGGATTTTCTATAAATTTAGCTCCATGAACTTGAATACAATTCTTTCAGCTGCTCAAAGCTGTTTGCTACTTTCCAGTTCATGAGTATGTTGTAACAAGTTTGACGTTATGGGAAATACGATCTCCAGAGGAGTTTTTCTATTAAATTTATTGTACTAGAATGAATTCAAAATTTTATTTATAAACTTCAATTAAGATACAGTAAAGAGTAAGAGACAAAGAAATGTATGCACCGTGTGCACACACGAATAACATAAGCTATAGTCAACCCCAGGCTCCCTTGCGGCTCCTGCACTGAAGTTGGAGATGAATAACCACCACCCGCCTCCACTTCCAGTTACAAGAGTCTAAGTGACCCAGTTATGGCCCAAGAGACATAAACAGAAGTCTTCCAGGGGGACTTAAGAGAAAATATTTGCTTTCCTAATAAAAGGGAAAGGCATGTCTGGCAAAGATGCTCTTTTTCTTGTTCTTTCTTCTTCTTCCTACCAAATGCCAGCAGGTAACTGCCATTCTGCTCCTTTCTTGGAAGCCCCGAAAATATTCAGCTACTGAACCCCTCTCTGGCTTCTTGTTATGTGAGAAGGATAAATGTCTCTTTCTTTAAGCCAATTCTCATTCCTGGTTGTGGTACTTCTAAGAAGTCCCTCAATGATCTCACTTCCTGGTATTCAAATCCTTGTGTCATCTCCTCCTCTGGAGGGTAGCTGAGACCTAGGTATACTTGCTTCTCAGAAACAGAATACACCAAAAGAAAAAGAAAAACAATGTCAAAAGTGATGGGATATCACTTCCAAGATTAGTTTACACTCGACAGTAAGCTCCATTTGGCTTTCTCTCTTGCTCTCTTGGGAAACCAGCTGTCGTATTGTGAGGTGCTCTTTGGGAAAAACACCGGTGTCTCTGGCCAACAGCCCACAGGGAATGAGGCTACAACAAGCACATGAGTGGGCTCAAAAGCAGATTTTCCCCCATTTGAGCCTCGAGATGACTGCAGTCTCAGCTGACACCCTGATTAGTCTTTTTTTTAAAAAAAATATTTATTTAATTTATTTATTTTGGCTGTGCTGGGTCTTCATTGAGGCACTTGGGATCTTTTAGTTGCGGCATGTGGACTCTTAGTTGTGGCATGCATGTGGGATCTAGTTCCCTGACCAGGGTTCGAACATGGGGTCCCTGCATTGGAAGTGCAGAGTCTTACCCACTGGACCACAAAGGAAGTCCCCAACCTGATTAGTCTTAGGAGAGAACCTATGCCAGAGGTACCCAGCTCAGCTGCACCTAGATGTCTGACCTGTGAGATAATAAAAGTTTGTTGCTTTTAGTTGCTAAGTTTTGAAGTAACTTGTTATGTAACGATAGAGAATAATACACGAGCAGACATTAGAATGCCTAAGGGAGCTTTTTTTTTTTTTTTTTTTTTGCGGTACACGGGCCTCTTACTGCTGTGGCCTCTCCCGCCGCGGAGCACAGGCTCCGGACGCGCAGGCTCAGCGGCCATGGCTCACGGGCCCAGCTGCTCCGCGGCATGCGGGATCTTCCCGGCCCGGGCCACGGACCCGTGTCCCCTGCATCGGCAGGCAGACTCTCAACCACTGCGTCACCAGGGAAGCCCCTAAGGGAGCTTTTTAAACATACCTGTGCAATGGCCCTGAAAGAGACCAATTTCATCAGAAACAGAAAGGGCTGGGGCCCAGGAATCAGTCATTTTAAATAATGTCTGGGTAATTCCAAAGTCAGCCGTACTTTAGAACAACTGCTTCAAGCTATTTCTGGCTGGTTTTCCTGTATCTTGCAGCTGAACAGGTTCCTAACTGTTATGACTTCTAATGTCAACTATATAACAAAATATTTCAGATTTTGTTCAAATTCAAAATATTTTAGAATTAGATTTCTTAACCTAATTCTGGTTTTTCTTTTTGCATTCAGTAAAGTGCTGAACTTAACCTTTGTCGTTGCCTTATATCATTACAAGAGTTTTGATTTTCTTTACCTATTATTAATTTTAACATGTCAATTTTGGGAGGAAGGGGAAACCTATTCTCTTCTCCTAACTATAGTTGCCTATGTTCTTAACCTTCTAAGTTCAGAATAGATATAGAAAGAAATGTCAAGTTATAGGACCGTATCAGGCACTACATAAAAACAGCATAAAAACCCTGTCTCTATGTTCCATTCTGTGAAAAGACACCATAGGAGTCACATCTGGATACTCGGTCCCACTTCTGTCCTCACTAAGCAAGTCACTGTTTCTGTGGTCGGTGCATTTTTACAAAGCATTCAGGCAAAGTTTGCTTTTTAACTTTAAATAATTTTTATACATTTGAGGTAGCACTTACTGAAAGTACCTGAACTGGGGATCCGGAAAGAATTGGTTATGAATTCTTATTCATTTACCAACTAATTCATATTGAGTAAATCTGCTCATATGCTGTTCAATTTCTTCATGTATAAATAGGAATAATGATATATAATTTACAGAATTATTATGAAATTTACACAGAAAAATATAAAGCTCAGATAGATCCTAGACACTTCGTCAGTGCTTGGTAAATGCTAGTTGCTATTATTGTTGATATTTTTGTTTTTAATAAACAAAAGAACAGTTACATAAAATATAATGTCATGGTTAGCTCTCCAAGGATAACAATAATAATAATTCTATATCTAAGTTTCTGGAAAGCACATAAAAGAGGAGGATAAAATGTTTTTAAAATTCATGTCTAAGGGTAAGCTGGGACAAAGTGAGAGAGTGGCATGGACATATATACACTACCAAACATAAAATAGATAGCTAGTGGGAAGCAGCTGAATAGCATAGGGAGATCAGCTCAGTGCTGTGTGACCACCTAGAGGCGGGTGATAGGGAGGGTGGGAGGGAGGGAGATGCAAGAGGGAAGAGATATGGGGACATATGTATATGTATAACTGATTCACTTTGTTATAAAGCAGAAACTAACACACCATTGTAAAGTAATTATACTCCAATAAAGATGTTTAAATAAATAAATAAGCAAAATAAAATAAAATTCACATCTGTAGAAATTATTACCTTGTAAAAATGTTCTAGGGCATATACCTTGAAGAATTTTGGAGGTGGTACATAACCAATGTTAAGAGTTCATGGGTACTTTTAAAGCTTGAAAGAACCTAGTAGGAATTAACAGGTACTATATATTTAAGTGAGGCAAGGGAGCTGGACTAATGAGTCCCGTGAATACATTTTATTAGGATTTATGCTCTTTCTGTTTGGATCCTGCCAAAGCAGTATTCCCACATTGGAAAGTAACAAGTTAGACTACAATGTAACAGCAAAACCATTGGAGCTTTTTCAGGTAACATTCTATAAGAGTTGCCTGAATTCAGTTCATATTGCATCGTAAAATTAACCACAATCTGGACTGTCTAACATAACAAATCTAGAAATAAGGGTTATAAACATTAGGTAGTAATAAAAATCAAAGAAGAAAATAATGGAAAGAAACTTGAAAATACTGACATTTTATGGGAATCAAAGTAGGCTTTAGATATTGGCAAATATGACCAAAGTTAGAGTTGTCCTGGGCACAAGAAAGATCAGTAAAACCAGCAAACTTGATACCTTCATGAAGCTTAGAGTCTAATGAGAAGACGTAAGTGGAATGAATAATGCAAATGTGTTCAGTGTGACCATGAAGAGGTATAGGGTGCTGGCTACAGGAACATATAATAACCATACCTAACCAAGGTGGGGAGTTAGCATAGGTTTTCTGGAAGATGAGTTTTAAATTCAGATCTAAAGACAGAAATCATATTAATATATACATATGGAAGTCACAGGTATTGTGACAGCCTTTTGCTATACAAAGAATTACTAAAATTAAAGGAACGTCAACTGCAAGAAATCTGGGATATTCTCCCTTGCAGATAAGAATCATGAATGATATGCCTGGACCCAGAAGAAACTGTCTGGTAACAGTGTTCATGCAGTGGACATAGTTACAGAGAGTAATTCGAGTGGCAAAGCTCAAGAACCTTCTTGCTTAGTGCCTGAGGTAACTAGAAGAAAACAGATATGAAGACATTGTGAGCTTGGTTACCAGGGTGTTCCTCCAAAGCCCTTCCTATGACAGTAGTCTGGCTTTAAGATAGCATCTGGTCTTCTCTGTTTCAAACTCTTTAGTCTCATGAATATTATTACTGGCTAAGAGCTTTTTCTTTCTACTCAGTGCAATTTTGTCTAGGTGGTATGAAAAGCTGTGTAAACCTGGACATCAGAATGGAGTGTAGGTGGGCATGAATGAGAATTAGGGAACATGGTGATTTATATCTAGGTGCTGGCTACAAACTGCTGTTTAGTTCACCAAATCGCTGAGCTTCTAGTAGCAAATACTAAAGCCATGCTTATAAGACTACCAGGTACTTACAGTGCACCAGGAATTATTCTAAGATCTTCACATATGTCACCTAGCTTAAGCCTAGGTTGGTAAACTGGGGTTAAATAATTTGCCCAAGGTCACACACTCAGTAAGTGTGAAAGCCAGAATGGGAAACTGGAGGTCTCTCTGCAGTACCTATGCTCTTAAGCATCTCAAAGGACAGGTTTTGTTGTTGATTGTTTTGTCTTTTTCTTTTTTCAATAGGTAGATGAGATGTGGTCTGAAAAAGCAACGTAATAATTATCTATGGTGATACGAGGGGCACTAGAGGGGTGAGTCATCTCAGGATTGTGTTGACATCCTTGGGCTCCATTAGATGCCTGTGCAGAGATGATGCCTGCCTGCAATTCAACTCCTCCTGGCCTAAGACAGAATTTAAACTCTATAGCTCTGCAAAGCAGAGCTGCCAAAGGAAGCCATTGATTGTGTGGATCAGGGAGTTACGTGGGGCCAGGTCTCTAGAACAGGTGAGACTACTATTAAAATATATGGTCAAAGTCTACCCTTGGTATGTTCCATTATAAATTTCAGGGGTGGATTTAAAAGGCACAATTTTAACATCACTTGAGGAAACAAACCCTGGGGTGTACGGTGTTGTTATTCTCATTATTATTTATACAGTTATGTCAGGCAGTATAATTATTATCATTATTCTTGATGTTTTGATCCACACTGCCTCACAGATGTTGCCCTATCATGAGAAGGAATGCATCTGCTTTGCTCACCGCTGCAGACACAGTGTCTCACAGAGTTCAAATTTAAAAAAATATTTGTAAAATAAATGTATCTTAGTAGAGAGAAATATTTACTTTAAATCCACATTAATTCTGGTGGGTTATTTATAACACATGATAAAGTTAAACACTCAAGAACATAAAATATGAATTAAAAAAAGATATCCAACATGCACACTTAAAAAACACACCAAGAGGAGAGGGAAATAAAGAGTTGTTTAGTGGGTACAGAATTTCAGTTTTGTAAGATAAAATAGTTCTAGTGATTAGGTGCACAGCAGCATGAATATCTTTATCATTACTGAACTGTACACTTAAAAAATGGTTATAATGGTAAATTTTCTTTTTTAGCACAATTACAAACTTAAAAAAATTGTCATAAAGAACACTTGCAGAGTAAAACTAAAATAAATAACCAGGTAAATTCAAACAAAAACTTATAGATTGTTTAGAAAACAACATATGCAAGGCTATAAGAGCTGTGAGTCCTTGATATGCTGATAGTAATTTCTTTTGCTCCTTATTTCCTGCTAAATTTTTGCTGCTAGAATTTCCCTTCCCTACTCTCAGATCCCTTATCAATGAAATGAAATCTAAAATTGCAAAAACTTTGTCCGATATTCTTAGGAGAAAAGGTCTCTATAATTGTAAGTATTCGTGGTGCTTATAGGGGAAAAAAAAGTCTTGCCTGCTTAATTGTAGAAACTTTACAAGACCATGTTTCTGTACCTACAGCTCTTCTTTACTTAGATCCTAAACTAGAATCATGCTAATGATTAATTTGGATATGCTTAAGACTATTCTCTACTTGTAGTGCCAAGTGCATTTTTTGCCACTGATGACCTGCTTTGGGAGAAATACCCTGCTGTGTTTATTATTATTATTATTATTATTATTACTTCTGACCATTTCCGAAGGCTTACATACAGAAAAGATTAAAAAAAAAAAAAGAAACTGCTATAGATGCAATGTTTGTATTTCCCTAAAATTCATATGTTGAAAACATAATGCCCAAGGTGATGATATTAGTAGGTGGGGTCTTTGGAAGGTGGTTAGGTCTTGAAGGTGAAGCCCTCATGAATGGAACTAGTGCCCTTTAAAAGAGGCCCCAGAAAGCTCCCTCCCTCCTTCCATCACATTAGGCTACTATGAGAAGTCTGAGACCTGGAAGAGGGTCCTTACCTGGCATGCTGGCACCCTGATCTACTATTTTCAGCCTCCAGGACTGCAAGACAAAAATTTCTGTTGCTTATAAACTATCCAATCTGTGGTATTTCATTATAGCAGCCCGGATGGACTAAAACATAAACAAACAAACAAACCAACCAAGCACAACATTGCTGAACAGGCAAGATCACTGAACTTGGAAGAAAACCGTCTGCATTAACATCCAGTTGGCTTTATGAACTAGTTCATATTCTTGCTAAATCTCATTTTTTTTTCCCCCCAAACAGAAGAGCTCTTCAAACCAGATTCTATTGTTTCTCTGACAAATGTATTCTGACATCTGAAGTAGCTGCCAGGAGATTTTCAGGGTTTCATTTCTCATTTTGCCAAAAGACCTTTTTTTTTTCTCCCCCCCGCCCTTTTTTTTTTGGCATGCACTCCTGTACACTGCTCATGCATTATGCATACACATAGATAATTTTGTGTGTATGCAGTAAGTGAGAAGTGGCCCGTACACTGAGATTTCAAGAACTCTAAGAAGAGCCCTGAATTCCTGGTGTCATGACCTGAAATGCCGTTCTGCTCTTGACATTGCCTCTGTAAGAAACCAGACATTTAAGTAAATGACATTTATTCCAACTCCATAACCCATCATGGTCTGGGATAGGTCAGGGCAAGGAAGACTAGGAAACAGAAATCTATTGGCAGCATTATCTGAAGGTTCCAGTAGGAAGCAGAGTCCAATCAGATAAGGTAAGGAAGGAACTATTTACAGATGTGTAGACAGGTTAAAGGAAACTACAGTGGATGTTCAGGCCTGGAGCCTAGCAATGGTAGGACACCATTAGCACACTTGAGCTCGAGGTGAGGGGAGGAGGAATAAGGTAAGAGTGAGATATAACTGTGCAGCAACAGAAGATAAGAGCTGTAATTATGGAGGCAAGCAGCCTCTGGAAGAAAATGCAGCCCGAACAAACAAGCAAGCACAGAAAAAAGAAACCTACTACTCTCTCTGTATGTATGTAGGTCTTCTGCCAGTGCCTGCCACCAGTCAAACCCTGTGGCACTGCTTCTCACATGATGGTGATGTGGCTGGTATAGGGACCCTACTCTGAGAAGCATGGAGGTACAGGAAGCCAGCCAGCAAGAAAGCCCAGGGGACGCAGTGCATAAACAGTCACCCTCCCCAGACAGGCACAGAGCAGAGGAGGAGAAAATATGATTCTCAGGATGGAAATGGAAGCTAGCCAGCACAGTGAGAGACCATCAGCACGCAGGGAAGAAATCCAGAAGGCAAATACAATATAAAGTTGGCGGGTAGACAGCAGGGAGAATTCCAATAGTGAACGGAAGGCTTAGTTCTTTGAATGAACTTGGGGAACAGTGTGAGATCCCAGTTCCTAGACTGGGAACAGAGGTAAGGATCAGCTGTACCAAGAATAATACAACCTCAATGTAGGATCCCAAGTGGTAATATAAAGGAGAGGGGGTTGTGCAGTGAGTTATAAGCAACAAGGCAAGAGCTTACAGTAGAAATGGATCGAGGATTCCATGATGCTCAACTTTGAGCTACTGACTTGGACTTCTTAACCTTCCCCACACCACTGGGCAAGATTGGTCCCAGTGTATGGTATGGGAAGTTCAACAGTCCCATTTGTAATTGAACTGACAAGCTAGGAAGAGAGATCTGAAAAAATGAGTAGAAAGCTTTTTAATAATATAATTTTGCACTATGGCTTAAATTAATGTACTCCAAATGTAGAGGGAGGACTTGTAGCATCAGCATCACCAGGGAGCTTATTAAAATTGCAAAGTGTCGGCCCCCCTACTACAGAGGTATTAAATCAATATCTCTGGGGATGGGGGTCACAAATCTGTAGTTGAACAAGTCAAAATCACTGGTCCTCAACTCGGTGGCACATTGGAGTTACCTAAAGTGTTTCTTTAAATATCATTGCCTGTGTTCTACCTCCAGAAATTCTGATTCAGTTGGAATGAGACGTATTGTAGATTGTTCTCAAAGACTTGAATAATCTCCCATGCCCCTATGGAGGACTATTTGCCACTCCACCTATCAAGAGGTGGAGTTTATTTCTTCCCCCTTAAAATCCAGGCTTCATGATGTGGCATGTTTTGTCCACTAGATTAATAGCAGTATGATACAAAGAGTGACTTAGAAAGACTTGCACATTAGGGCTTGCTCTTTTCAGCTATTTTTGGCAACCTGAGATCATATTGTGAATAAACCCTAATGAGGCTATTAGAGAGGCCACACAAAGGGGAAATGAGGTGCCCTTGCCGGATGATTTGCCAAACACCAGGCATGTTAGTGAGGCCACATTCAGTCATTCAGCCAGATGACTACACGAATGACCATAGGTGAACGGAATAGAAGAAGCAGGTGGCTGGGCCCAGCTCAAACTGCAAACAAATATGTTTTTATTTTAAGACCCTAAGTTACAGGATGGGTTGTTATGTAGCACTATACACTGATACAGGGTATGAGCTGAGCATTTGAGGTTTTAAAAGCTCTCCAGGTGACTTTGATGTGCAGCAAAGTTAAGTACCGCTGGTATTAAATCACCTGTTCTTCCATATGATTGTAATTGGAATCATCTGGAAAGCTTTTACTATTGATGTCTGGGCCTCACCCCAGGGTTTCTGATATAATTGATAAAGGGTATATCCTAGTCATTAGAATTGTTTAAAAATTCCCAGGTGATTCTAGTATGCAGCAAAAGTTGATGACCACTGCTCTTATAAGGTATTTTTGTTCATATGGAAATATACAATCATTTGTACCAACATCTTAGTTGTAGAGGCACCATGGGTGCAAAGGATAGTGAAAAGAGAGGTAAAGCCCTATTAGGCCAAGAACTAACCCTACACACACTTACATCCCTTTTACACAAATGTCTATAGATCCTCACCCTCTTTGGGATAAACAGTTCTGATAATGAGAATGGTTGGGGCCTTCAGATAAGCTTGCTAAATACCAACCTCAAGGAGCATGCATTCTCTCTACCTATGGCTATCATATAAATCAGAAATTGTTTGTTCTTCATTGTCTATAGACTCACTGTTTGTTGACTGGCTAGAATTAAGGGAAAAAAAGCTTTAGTTGAATATTAAAATTGAGAACTTTCACATAAAAATCAGGATATCCTGTGGGTCTTGAAAAATCACAGTCTTGGAAACACTGATCCTCTTTCTCAAAAGGCAATAATTTGAGTGAAGCAGAATTGCTTGTAGACACTCCCTTCAGATGGATATTGTGGTCTTGAGTTTACAGCAGTTCCCCTTTTCCCAGCTCCTACTTGCATCCCCCCTTCTGCCCTACCCTCCATGTCCAAGAACGGCATCTGCTTTATTGTTTAGGTTACTTGCCAAGGCCCCTGTGGACAATGGATATTTTGCATTCTCTGATCATTCTTTTCTTAACTTCCCATTACATTTTGCTATTTAATTACTTTCTTCCTTATGTGGTTGTCTTTTAGTTTACATGGTCAAATCTTCCCTATCCAACTAGACTGCAAACTCCTTGAAGCCAGAAGTACTATATGAACTTCTTTGACATCTCTGAAGGAAACCAGCACAGTGTTAGATCGACAGAAGAATGCTTAATAAATATTCGTTGAAATACATTTGAATAACTTGGAAGAGAGTGGTCATTAGTAACTTGAGTCAATTACACATCCCCTTAATTATAATTACTATTCAAGATTGAACTGATGGTTCTGGAGCTTCACAGAATTACCATTTTAGAGCAGCCTGAATTTGGGAAATAAAAATCATTTCTAAAGGAGAAAAAATGATTCACACTAGTGCTTCTTAGGGTTGTTTGCATGTCATATGTACTATGTTAAATTCTGGTAAGGTATTCCCTGGTACTAACGTAATTAATCTTGTTCTGCATCTTCTATCACTGCTTTCAAATCATATGTCGTAATATATAGTTTCCCTGCACTACAGGTCAAATAATAAAGTAAATTCATTAAATAGCAGCTTCGTATGCTCCTAAGTGTACCTCTGCAAGAGAATCTTAATAATCAAAGAAGTTGCTGATGTAGGGTTATGATAAATTGCTTTGCTACAGGGTAATATAAACCTCAACTAGTAGGATGAATACTTATGCTTCACAAGGAAAGCTGAAATGCTGGAAACTATTTAAATATGTGCTTCCTGATACATGAAGACAATCGTCTGCAAATATTCTAGACGAGACACAATATGACTTCCATATTAAAGTGAAATGTCTCCTTAGGAAAAAAGGCTCAAAGAAAGATGTTTTGAGAAAGGAAATAGACCCACGAAAGAATTTAATATCACCAGTGTATTTTGTGGAAACATCTTTAGATCAACGATCTTTAAAAATTCTTTTTCCAATTCACAATTATCAAACTTAAGAATAATTGGTTTTCAAAATTCTTTCTGAACGCTAATTTTCATGGCTGATAATGAAGGGCTTTAGCAACTGAAATCCTCAGGGTTTAAAAGTAATTAACACAGAGGACACTTGTTTTCTAAGCTTTCCTCATTGGTTGATATTAAAATATGACAAGAAATACCAGCTGAGGGGTCACCATACTTGCTTTTGTGTAGAAGAAATAGGACAGCAATATCCTGAAATCTCACGGAAATGTGACCAATGGCACCAGCAAACTCAGTAGCTGGCTGGAGATATTTGGTATTTTTTCTTTGTCAATGTGCAGCTGTTGTCTCATACTCTTTTTGGGATACCCCTTTTACATAGTGTAATTAATTTTTGCTTTTTCGTTTATTAATGCCTCCTCCCCATTTGTTTGATTTTCCTTTGTTGTTATCCTACCTTCTTGAACTGTATGCTTACTTCATTTATTTTTTAATTTTTTCTATTATCTGTGTTTGATCTTAAGTTTATAAGTGTTTCTCCTGATGTCACCTTGGCTTCATTCTGCAGGGCCTAATGTAGTGTTCTTAAAACTTTACATTTCTAAACCATTTGCAGTTATAAGAAAGTCTCCAACTTAAAATGGTTCAACTTCCAATTTTTTGACTTTACAATGGTGCAAAAGCAATACGTGTTCAGTAGAAACTGTACGTGGAATTTTGCTCTTTTCCCAGGCTAGCAATATACAATATGATACTCTCTGGTGATGCTGGACGGAAGCGGCAGCCACATCGCCCAGTCAGCCATGCAATCACAAGGGGAAGTAACCCATACATTTACAACCATCTGTACCCATACAACCATCATGTTTTTCACTTTCAGTACATTGTTCAATAAATTCCATGAGATATTCAACAATTTAGTATAAAATTGGCTTTGTGTTAGACGATTTTGCTGAACTATAGGCTAATGTAATTGTTTTGAGCCTATTTAATGTAAGCTAAGCTAAACTATGATGTTTGGTTGGTGGGGTGTATGAAATGCTTTTTGACTCACTGGAGTTTCAACTTACCACGGGTGTATCAGAATGTAACCACGTCATAAATCAAGGAAGATCTATCTATACTTATATTTCATATTCTCTTTTCAAGGCTTATTTAGAAGTGTGGCTTGTTACAGTCTTTCAATGAAAGATGTTTAGGTATTCTTTAATTCCTACCTGTCTAACTTCATTACCTCTTGATTCGATTATTTAAGCTATATAATTTCTGCTTTGGAGACTGTATTGAGACTTTTATGTTTGACCTAATACGTGAGCATTTTTTGGTTCCTGTGTTTAAAAATATGTGTTATGTTTCTTTTTAGAGTTAAAAATATCTAGATATACTTATTAATCCTTTAAAATTTATTAATCATATTATTCGTATTCACTTTCTTTACTCAATGTCAACTTGATGTCAATTTTTAAAAGGGAAATGATTTTCATTGTGATTTGGGAAAGTTCTTTTATTTCTATTAGCTTTACAGAGAATATTTTAATTTTATGTGTTTGTGAAGAACCACATCATCAGTGGGGTATAAAAGTTAAAAAAAACAAACTCGAAAACACTGAGAGGAAGGCAAAGGGAAATAAAATAACTCAAAAACTTGCCATGGGGACTTCTAGTGGGTAAGACTCCACACTCCCAATTCGGGGGCCCGGGTTCAATCCCTGGTCCTGGAATTAGATCCCCCATGCATGCTGCAACTAAGAGTCTGCATGTCGCAACTAAAGATCTCGCATGTCACAACGAAGATCTGGCACAGCCAAAATAAATAAATAAAATAATAAATAAAAATTAACAAAAAAGAAATAGGAAGCAGGGTGGCACAGTGAAAAAAGCAGTGCACCTTGGCGTTGAATGCAGTTCCCTTACACACTAGCTGTGTGACCTTGGGCAAGTTGCTTACAACCTCTGAGCCTGAGAGTCTTAAACTGGAAATAGTAAAGCCTTTCTTATAAGGTTGTTATAAAGATGAATGAGGTAATCTGCGTAAATAACTTAGTGAAGTGAAAGTGTTTGGGACATTATAGGTAGTCAATAAAGGGCAGTCTCTATCATTATTGTAGTAAAACTAACAATACTCATATAATTTAATTATTGTTCATGAAGCTTCTAAGGGGAATTAACATTCAAATCACGATGTGTAGTTCATTAGTTATTTATTGCTGCATAACAATATTACCACCAACTCAGCGGCTCAAAACAACATACATTTATTGTCTCACAGTTTTTGTGTATCAGGAATCTGTGCACAGCTTAACTGGATCCTCTGCTTTAGGGTCTCTCACAAACTATTATTACACTGAAGGTGCCGGCCAGGAGTGGGGTCTCATTTCAAGGCTCATAGGGGAAGGATCTGCTTCCAAAATCATGTTTGTTGGCAAAATTCAGTTCGTTTCAGCATGTTGGATTGAGGACCTTGATTTCCTGTGGGCTGTTGGTAAAGGCTACCATGTGGCCTTCTCTATAATGTTACCCACAACCCGGCAGCCTGCTTCCTCAAAACCAGTAAGGGAGAGAGGCTTCTAGCAAGACAAACGTTACAATCCTATATGCCATAACCACAGAAGAGACATCCCATCATGTTTTCTGAATTCTTTTGGTTAGAGGTTACAGGTCTCACCTACACTCGAGGGAGGAGATTACAATGAGGGTATGAATACTAGGAGGAAGGGAAGATGGAGAACATCTTAGAATTTCTCCACCACAGCTAGAAACTAGAGGGAGGGGCGTTTGGCTTCATTTAAGAAATACTTTAAAATAATTAGGACTATTCAAAGAAGAATGGGCCATACTATGAAGTGCTCTCATTGACCAGATGGGTTCATCAAAGATATTAGAGATTAAATGTGGCATGAGGGAAATTCTGGACAGCGCATTTTCAAGTTACCTTCCTAGTAGGATATGATTTCTTTAGAATACTGCTGAGAGTGCTTCACTACAGTTTTCCTTGAATCATATTCTAGTTGTTGGCTTACAGGAGACCGATGTCTTCTTAAGAACTGAGTGTTCGGGAAAAAAGGAGTAAGACTAGCTAGCCCAATATCTACCCTCTACTATCGTCGATCATTTGAAACTTAAATACCCTTGTCAACTGTTTTCCCTGTTAAGTCTTTGAGATGTCATTGTACAGGCAATAACCTAATAAAATATAGTTATACAGTTTTAAAAAAGCAAACTATTATGTTGACAAAAGAGGTTTAAAGAGTCTTCAGTAGTGAGTTTAACAATTGTCATTCCCCATTCCATGTTCAGAAAATAGCAATTGAACTCATTCAATATTTGTTGAATGCATAACACATTTTGCTTGAAGTCAAGAGTGAAATCGTAGAGTCAGACTGGCAGGGTTTGTAACCCCTTCTCTGATAATTACTTCTGTGTGACCTGGGACAAGTTACTTAATTACCATTCGCCTAAATTTCATCATCAGCAAAAGTGAGGGTAATAATATTGCTCTTCACACAGCTGTTCTGAGGATTAAATAAATTTATTCCTGTCAAGTTTTTACAGGACTGTCCTAGGTGTGGAATAAATTTTCATTATACTATTTAGTCAAAATGGATTAAACGTAAGGACAGATGATGGCTTTTGGAAATTAAATAATTTTTTTTTTTTTTTTTTTTTTTTTTTTGCGGTACGCGGGCCTCTCACTGTTGTGGCCTCTCCCGTTGCGGAGCACAGGCTCCAGTCGCGCAGGCTCAGCGGCCATGGCTCACGGGCCCAGCCGCTCCGCGGCATGTGGGATCTTCCCAGACCAGGGCACGAACCCGTGTCCCCTGCATCGGCAGGCGAACTCTCAACCACTGCGCCACCAGGGAAGCCCTTAAATAATACTTTTTAGCTAATAATTCTTGCATGTAAGTATGTAAATAGCCATCACAAAGTAAGCTTTCCCACTACTATCATAGCAAATATGTTATAATTTATAGGGCACATATAGAACTAGCCAATTCCCATTTTGTTGCAGTTTCATTACAATGCTTTTGTTATTCTTAATGAGAACCTTGGATTTGATTAAAATGCAAGAAAACAGGTGGTTACTCACATTTTAATAATAGCAGGGTAATGAAGCCTTTGTCTTCCAATTTAATTAATAGATTGTCTCCTTTTGATCCAAAAGCAGTAATCGCTTTTGGTAAATAATCAGCCTGCCAATATTTGTCAAACATTTCACACTAAATTGCTATCATTTGGATTACAGATGTATGCGGTTCACAAACCCTCCTCCTGGTTTTTTCCCAGGAGGAGCAATGCGCAACTAAATGAACTCAGAAAGAACATGAGGATTTGGAAGAACTAATTTGAATACATTAGAAGACATTTCACAAAAGTGCTAGTTTGCATTCTTGCACAGACTTGAGCAACGCTAACAAATTGCCTTGACTGAAAAAGGCTGTTTCCTTCCTTTTCCTATTTCTTTGTATGTGGGAATTTATAGAAGAAATATTTTACATTGATGGTGAGAGAGTTTTAGAAATAACCCGTAGGTTGAAATAGTGTAGCTTGCCAGTATGTCTTCACCAACTTCAGTTTCCTGGTCAACCAGAAATCTTTTTTCTTTAATCTGCCAAAGTCATGCCAATTGCCATAATGTCATAGGCGCCAGTGGGGTGGGCCTCACAAATATTTCTGTTCAGGACTAATTAGACACTAATAGTTTCTAAGAGATGCTAGTCTATCCTCCATCTCTACCATGACATTCTTTTAATTTGTGAGATAGGGACACATTTTTGTACTTTTTAAACTCTTTAAAGTCATTTTATTCAATTAAAAATAATTTGGCAATTTTGTTAGATATATGTAAAACTCATATATTATTTAAAGTAAACAAATAATAGAATTCACAACCAAGAAAATAAAAGTGCTGTCTTGTTTAAGTCCCTTAATAAAATTTCATAATTTTCTTAATATATACTTTTATGCCAATTTTTTTGAGTGAGATTTAACTGACATATAACATTATATTAGTTTCAGGTGTACAACATAAAAATTTGTTAATTTCTGTACCTTGTGAAATGATCACCACAATAAGTCTAGTTAATATCTGTCACCATATATAGTTACAAATTTTTTTCCATTTTTTTCTTGTGAGGAGGACTTTTAAGATCTACTCTCCTAGCAACTTTCAAATATGCAATACAGTATTATTAAATATAGTCACCATGCTGTATATTATCTCTCCATGATTTATTTTATAACTGGAAGTGTGTACCTTTTGACCCTCTTAACCCATTTTGCCCACTCCCTACTCCCACCCTTCCACAACCACCAGTATGTTTTCTGTATCTATGAACTTGGTTTTTTTGTTTCTTTGCTTGCTTGCTTTTGTTTTTAGATTCCACATATAACTGAGATCATACAATATTTGTCTTTCTTTGTCTGACATTTATTGTGATATATATATATATATATATATATATCAATATATATATATATCAATCCTCTCTCCATTCACTGATGGACACATTTCTATTTAGCTACCATAAATAACGCTGCAATGAACATGGTGGGGGGGGGAGCGTATATCTTTTAGAACTAGTGTTTGCATTTTCTTTGGATAAATACCCAGAAGCGGAATTGCTGGATCATATGGTAGTTCTGTTTTTAGTTTTTTGAGGAACCTCCATACGGTTTTCCATAGTGGCTGCACCAATTTACATTCCCAACAAGAGTGCACGAAATTTCCTTGTTCTACATCCTTGCCAACACTCATTATTTCTTGTCTTTTTGATAATAGCCATTCTAATAAGTGTGAAGTGATGTCTCATTGTGGTTTTGATTTGCATTTCCTTGATGATTAGTGACGTTGAGCATCTTTTCATATATCTTTTGGCCATCTTTATATCTTCTTTGGAAAAAATGTCTATTCAGATTCTCTGTCCATTTTCTAGTCCAGGTTGTTCGTTTTTTGGCTGAGTTGTTTTGCACGTTTTTGTACAATTACAAATACATTAAGAAAGACAGAGATTGGAAGACAGTTTGGATGTTTCTTACAAAACTAAACATACACTTACCATACGATCCAGCAATCATAATCCTGAGTATTTACTCAAAAGGAGTTGAAAACTTATGTCCATCCAAAAACCTGCACATGAATATTTACATCATCTTTTTCATAATTGCTAAAGCTCGGAAGCAACCAAGATGTTCTTCAGTGGGTAAATGGAAAAATAAATTGTGGTATGTCCAGGCTCTGGAATATTATTCAGCATGAAAAAGAAATGAGCTATAAGCCATGAAAGGACATGGAGGGACTTTAAATACGTATTACTAAGTGAAAGAAAGAAATCTGAAAGGCTGCATGTACGATTTCACCTATAGGACATTCTGGAAAAGGCAAAACTATGGAGACAATAAAATGATCAGTTGTTGCCCGGAGCTGGGTGGCTGGGGAGCAAAGAGGTGAATAGGCAGAGCACTGATTTTTAGGGCAGTGGAAATACTCTGTATGACATTATAATAATGGATATATGTCATTATAAATTCATCCAAATCCATGGAATATAAACATCAAAAGTTAACCCTAAAGTAATCTACAGACTTTGAGTGATCATGATGTGTCCATGTAGGTTCATCCTTGGTAAAAACTACCATTCTGGTGAGTGATGTTGATAATGGAGGAGGCTATGCACATGTGGGGATGGGGGTATAAGGGAAATCACTGTACCTCCCTCTCAATTTTGATGCAAACCTAAAGATGCTCTTAAAAAGTGAAGACTTTAAAAAAGAAAAAGACAGAGGCAATCTCTCCTACATCAAAAAGAATAGCAGCCTTATTCCACTAACCCATAACTCCAGAAAACAGCGACCTCTGGTAAGGGTGAATATGTTCAATTTATAGTGTGCCCATCTTTCTTCCCTTCTACCTACTGCCTGCTAACTTAAATGCCCATTAAATCTGTGCACTATTTATTTGTAATACGAGCACCTGTGTCTCAGCTACTAGACCAAGACAGCCAGCTGATTTCGCATACCACCGAATGGCAAACAGACAGCCTTACTGTTTCAAGCTGTTTTACTCATGCACACGCGCACATAACTCTTGAAGGTATAGTGTGTCCAGCTAGAAGGAGTAAGAGGAACAATCCTTAAGGATAACAAGAAGTGTCTTTTCTCAAAATCCCCCAACTTTAACATAGACAAGTAATAATAGCAGAAGAACGCTCTGGAGACAGACTGTCTGATTTTGTATCATGGCGACCCTTGGGCAAGGTATTTAATGCTTCAATTCTGGGGACACGGGGTTTTTTTGGGTTTTGTTTTTTAATATTTATTTATTTATTTCTCTGACGCGGAATCTCCGTTGCTGAATGAGGGATCTTCGTTGAGTCAGGTGGGATCTAGTTCCCTGACCAGGGATCAAACCCAGGCCCCTTGCATAGGGAGAGAGGAGTCTTAACCACTGAACCACAAGGAAGTCCCTGGGGACACGGTTTTTAAAGAGAAGACGCTGAAATTATTTAATTAGTTAGAGCTTACGTGGTTGCCTTATTTGGGAATCCCGGTTGGCTGTTTGTGATTGGTTGTTCTTAAGTTTCGTTTTCTAAAATTCAAGTGCACTGACTCGCTTAGGTTTGGTTTGCTTACATAGGTTACTGAGGCCTTAGAGCAACCTCGGTTTAATGGCCTCCTTGCTGAATACTTTAACTGAATTTAATGCTTCAGCTATTACTATAGCCATACAAACTCATTCTGGCAGAGAATCCATAGTGTTGCATGTGGCCCTTTTTGATTAAAGCCACATCTACCATCTGTGAACACAACATATGTATAAAAAGACTTACAATTAGCCCTTTCAGAACCAGTTCTGAAATTAATGCATTTGGAACGAATTCACCTGTATTTTTCCTCATCAATATCGCTCTTGTTGTAAATGCCTTTTACATTAAAGAGTTATATATTTGATTCATCTTTGCTTTAGAAAAATTTTAAAAAGTAAAAAGTATGAGCTAAAAGACAATATGTAACGCATTAAGTAGAAATATTTATTATTCTCTCTGTTATATAGATTTTTAAAATTTATTTATTTTATTTTTGGCTGTGCTGTGTGCGGGCTTAGTCGCGACAAGCGGGGGTTACTCTTTGTTGCGGTGCACAGGCTTCTCATTGTGGTGACTTCTCTTGCTGCAGAGCATGGGCTCTAGGCGCACGGGCTTCCGTACTTGTGGCCTGTGGGCTTCAGCTGTTGTGGCTCACAGGCTCTAGAGCTCAGGCTCAGTAGTTGTGGCGCACGGGCTTAGCTGCTCCGCGGCATGTGGGATCTTCCTAGACCAGGGCTCAAACCCGTGTCCCCTGCATTGGCAGGCAGATTCTCAACCACTGCACCACCAGGGAAGCCTTGTTATATAGATTTAAGTACATTGATTACTGTCGTATATGATAGTATTATTTGAATATAGGTGTTTCTATTGTCTTAGCTAATGTTTATTGAGCTCCTAGAATGGGGCAGATGATGCTCAAATGTTCTTATGTATTTCCTTAATCTTCCAGTAAACTTACGGAGTAGGTGTTGTAATAATCCTAGCTTTACTGATGAAGAATGAAGAAACTGAAACACTGAGGAGGTAAGTAACTTTGCTAACACCTTACATGCTATAGTGGATGGACCAGGATTTGGATCTAGGCAGTCCTGCTCCAGTGTCTTGCCCATGCCCTCCCTTATTTGTTAAACAAATACAAGTTGAGCCATTAAAAAATAATATTTCCTGATATTACCCTTACACTTCCTCTTCCTATTTATTGATTGTCCATCTTGTGGGTGTTGAAATTGAGAGACAAAAGGATTAAGTAATTTGTTCAAAGTCAGTCAGCGAAAGTAGGGAGCCAGGACTTGAACTCGGGCTCTGTTGCTGCAGCTGGGAGCACAACCACAGGTTCTGTTGAACAAGTAAGCTGTTAGTTTTGAGTTTCAGTTGAAAAGAGTTCTGAAGATGGATGGTGGTGATGTTTACACAAACAGAACATACTTAATACCACTGAACTGTACATGTAAAATGGCTAAGATAGTAAGTTTTATGTTACATGTATTTTCTTATAGTAGACAGAAAGAAAGCTGTTAGTTTTCATGTAAAAAAAAAAAAAAGTATTTTCTACTTGGTCTGGCTTTCACTGCTAGTAGAGTAGTTGAGTCTACCAGAAGTATCTCCTTCTATAAGTGCTGGCCTTCTAGTCCTCCTGGCCTTCAGTAATGCCCACTATTACTCTCTCTCTTTACATTTAAGGCAGAATCACTTTGCACCTTACTCTATTAATAGAGTAGCATCCATTCATCCATTAACATCCATTAACACACCATCCTTACAGTCAGAGAATACCTGACTGTAGCTTTAGAAAAGAGGGTTCCAAGAAAATGGGTCATGGTACCAGTAAATTTCAACAAGTGCTTGATGGAAGAAATAAGAAAGATGGAAAATAAGTTTCATCTCCTCACAAGGTCCTGAGAGAGAGCAGTGAAATGGGAAGAGGGGAAGGTAGCTGGGGAACCTAGGAGCATCAGGACCAGGGATGTTCCAGCAGGGAGTCATAACCGTTTAAGTCCACCAAATGTAGAACACCACAATCTTACTCACCTCAAATCCTCACCCACTTCTGCAGATTAGCAAAGCCCTATTGTTTTCAAAAACACTTTCTCAGACAGTATTTTATTTTTTGTGTACCAACACTACCAACAACACAAACACAAATGAAATCAGTGGCGTGGCTAAATTTCTGCATGAGTTTAGAAGACTGGAAGATTTGATTTGATTTGTTTTTTTTTTTTTTGTCCTCACTGCACAGCATTCGGGATCCTAGTTCCCCAACTGGGGATTGAACCCATGCCCCCTGCAGTGGAACTGCAGAGACTTTTTTTTTTAATTAAAAAAATATATTTATTTATTTATTTATTTATTTTTGGCTGCATTGGGTCTTAGTTGCAGCATGCGGGATCTTTCGTTGCAGTGCATGGGCTTCTCTCTAGTTGTGGCACACGTACTCCAGAGCGTGTGGGCTCTGTAGTTATGGCACATGGGCTCCAGAACACACAGGGTCTATAGATGCAGCATGTGGGCTCTCTAGCTGTGGCTTGCAGGCTCAGTGGTTGTGGCTTGTGGGCTCAGTAGTTGCGGCGCGGGGGCTTAGTTGCTCCGTGACATGTGGGATCTTAGTTCCACCATCAGGAATCACACCGGCATCCCCTGCATTGCAAAATGGATTCTTAACCACTGGACCATCAGGGAAGTCCCACAAGTCTTTAATTTTAAAATGACAGCCCTTCAAAGTGGAACAATAACAAGAAACTCTATAGGAAACATATACACAGATACAGACTCTACTGTTTCACAGGTTAAAGAGAAACATTGACATTTCCCCAATGTCATTTTATCACTTCATCAGTGACATTCTGGTCTATTGGGGGATATGATGAGATGGCTAATAAATCCAAAAGTAACCAACGTAGCTGTGAAGGGGACAGTAGAGGGCGAGAGACGATTGAATGCTCTCAGTGACTGGGGTAAATCTTTAAACTTCCCAGACACAGACTGAGAAGGAGGACGAACTTGTCAGTATTTTAGTTCTATGAACACATTTTCAATAGACTTATCCTAGGTCATTATTTCCCCTTGTTTATGAAAGAATAGAGATATTTTTTGTGTGTGAGCTTAGTTTAAATTGGAATGAAAACATTACTGTAGTAAAAAGGCTTAGGGATTCAAGCTTTTGCCTTCCAATTACATGTTTAGTAAGGGTTTCTAAACCCAGTAAAATAAAATCACAAATCAAGAACTTGACTTTGTGAAGAACAGTTATAATTTATAAAAGAAACACTTTTTAAGGTGGTATGAACTTGACACTAATCACATTAGAATCTAACTTCCCCCTAAAATAATCCAGCACTCTAGGAAAATTAAATAGAAGATAGCACCTCTTCGCTTAGCTATTTTATTGTTCTTTTTTGTTCAGCCTAGTCACTCATGAGGAAGGGAAAATAAAAAACACTTTGTAAATATAAAGAAGTGAGATAAGATGGTAAATTTTCTATACCTGCTAACTTTAAACAGTGATTAAATATTGAAATAGATTTACTTCACTAAAAATTCCAAAAAAAGAAAACAATGTTTCTTTCAAAAATTAAAAGTGCTTTCTGAGAAGGTATGTTAATAGTTTCAAAGCTCTAATAAGAAAATGCCATAATATAATATACTAAGTGACCCATTCCATAACATTATAGCTTTGTTTGACATGATAAATTGCTTTATAACATGCTAGTGTACATTAAAAATAACTCATAGTGCTGTAAATCATGGCTATATCTGTTTATCCTTTATTATTATTACTTTTTTTAAAATTATTTTTACATGTGACTACAAACCAATGCTGGAAAATGAAGACTTGTTTCCTAATATTTGTAAGATAGGTATCAACACAAACTGTGGAAATTGATGTCTCCGTATAATTGCTTAGTTTTACTCTGGTGCCCTTCAATATATTTTCATGATTTATTATTAAAATGCACCTTGATCTCTACCATCTGAATGACTTCTTGACACTGAGCTGGCAAAATAAGAGCAATGTGAGTAAGCTAAACATTCATTAATGCCACAAGTTCAGGAAAAACACATATTAGATTTTTATAGGAACACAGGGAAACATCTGAGGTTACAGAAGTTTTATACGTGACAAGTTTGGTGTGTGAATACAATGTAACATTGTATTGTATATTGAAAATGTATAACAATGGAGATAAGTTGGAACTTTACAAGATGTCTTAGCTTTTTCTTTTCTGTTTTCCCTTTCTGTTTCTTTTTCTATTTCTCTCCTTTCCTCCCCTTTTCTTACTTTCTCTTCTAGAACAATTTAATCTTAAAAACTTGGATAGAGTAGAACAGAGTAAGTATGTTCACCATAAGTGGGAGGGGACCACAGTGGAGGGTGTCAAGGCAAACTGGATGTCTACGTAGAAGGGCTACTCTGTAGCGCATGTTGGAGCCTGACTGGGATAAGAAAGGCATCAAATGCAGAAAAGCGGCCTGGTGGGGATCTTAGGGCCCAGTTGCATGATGAGGGTATTCACATAAAGGGGTGCCAAGTATAAGGTGTCTCAGTCCAAGTGGGTTGAGGAGGGTATTTGTGTGAGGAAGAGGATGCTGGCCAAGACAGGATATTAGTTAGATACAGAAGGAACGATCAAATAAGTATATAAAACTAACAGGAGCCAGGTTTCTCACTGTCAGAGGAAGGGTGACACAAATAAGGAAGAGAATTACACTGAAATGTATAGTTTTAGATTGAAATTGACAGTATTGCTATGAACTCATGGTTTTCAACATACATATGATGGATATGTAAATGAATATAGATGCATATGTGAATGTACTTTGTATATATGTGTGTATATATATTTACAGTGACACACCAATAGCAAAGAGCACCCAAATCTTGGCTTTTAAATATCATTCTTGAGCTCCTTGGAGAAATGGATAATTCCAGGGCTGAAGGAAGAAAAGAAAGTACAATGTGATCCTGGAATATCTTGTTATGCCAGAAAACATGGACACACTCAAAAAACGGTGGGAGGGACTTCCCTGGTGGCGCAGCGGTTAAGAATCTGCCTGCCAATGCAGGGGACACGGGTTCGATCCCTGGTCCGGGAAGATCCCACATGCTGCAGAGCAGCTAAGCCCCGTACGCCACAACTACTGAGCCTGTGGTCTAGAGCCCACGAGCCACAACTACTGAAGCCCGCGTGCCTAGAGCCCGTGCTCTACAACAAGAGAAGCCACCGCAATGAGAAGCCTGTGCACCACAACGAAGAGTAGCCCCCACTCTCCACAACTAGAGAAAGCCCGTGAGCAGCAATGAAGACGCAGTGCAGCCAAAAATAAATAAATAAATAATGGTGGGAACATTTCAAGAGGGTGCAGAAGCCAGCTATCAGGAATTCCCACTGGCAAAAAGAGACAGGCATCAAAATAAACGTAACAACGGATTGTAAACCATAGAATACCATAGAAAACTGAGTTCATTATACAGATATAAATAAATTAGTTAATTGAATGTTTTACAAGGAATGGGCTATTTACACAATTTCTAAGTATTTCTCAATAAAATAATCATTAATTACAAAGAAAAAAAGTGTAACTTTACATTGGAGAAGTATAGAATATACCATCTTAAAAGAAGGATCAAATGAACAAACAGAATGAGAGAAATAGAAATCACAAGCTATGTAAGGATGCAGGGAGAAGAACATAGCAGCACGCCAGTGATATTCCTGCTAAGGATGCATTACCTAAATCTAATCATGACGAACCTTCACACATCCTCAGATTGACCGACAGTCTATCAAATAACTGGCCTGTGGTCTTCAAGTGTCAAGGTCATGAATTCAAGCAAAGACAGAGGGATTGCTCTACACCCAAATGTGGCTTGCTCGATCACCCAAATGATTCCAAACTGGATCCTCTAACTGCAAAGAACGTAATTGGGACAATTGGTGAAATCTGAATGGGATCTGAGGATTAGATGCCAGTTAATGAAACGATTCTAATTTTCTGCTTTTGATGGTTGTATTCTAATGAGGTAGGGGAATGTCTTTGTTTATAGGATTCTGGGGGATAGGGTCTGCATTTACTCTCAAATGGTTCAGAAAAAGGTTCTCTTTTAATGTACCAGCATTTTTTTTCCTGTAAATCTATGGTTGTTTCAAATTTTTTAAAATGATAACAATTTTTGTATCAGAGTTTCTCACAATACAATTTGTTATTCTCCCAATAATAATTACTGAATGCAAACAGTAATGCAGTAATAATTCTGATTGCTTTTACAATCTCTGAATTTAATAGATGTCAGAGATTTTTACCACCTTAGAGAATTTCTATAAAATTCAATTATTTTCCCAGCTCATTTTATATCTTGCTGTGATGTGTTTACACATTGTACCCTGGAACCTAAGGATAATATTGAAAATCAACCGTTAACAAAATGAAATGTAAGCCCTGTGACAGCATATATCATTCTTATATTTGGTTTCAAATATGCCTATTTAATTCCAGTTTAGAGTGAAATCAGATAAAATGAAAATTCTGTTTAAGTATTCTCCATAAGTTAACTGAGTCCCCAAAGCGATTAGTCACACAGAAATTTTAATTAGTTTGATGAAATCTGCCTTTCAAGCAGTTGGAAATTTGGAGATCCAAGAAAATGATCTGTTGGTTTTTTCCTTCTAAAAAACCAAACCAAAGCAAAACAAAACCTGAGGAATTAAAAACCTTTGTCTGAGAGGAGCAGAGAATGGACTCCCTGCCAGCACAGTACAATTTGTATGCAACCGTGTTCCTCCACAGTTATCTCTGTTTTAATGTGCGTGTGGGGTTCTGGATTGCAAAGTGGCTAAAGTATGCATGATACTGCAATGTGAATAATGGTATTAATGCAGACAATACGGATTATTGACATTATATTTTACATAAAACCAGATAAACACAATGGGCCTTGCATATAAATCTGTGCTGAAAAGGCACAGCCTTATCACATTACCATTGATCAGTGTGAATTTCCTTTCCAAAGCAGAGTTCCAACCAGGGTCTGCAGCCAAGTTCTTTTCTATGTGTATGCAAAGACTTCATTTCAGACACCTTAGGCTGGAGCAGCATGTAAATTGTCAGGAAAAAATATCGCTAGCCTGGAGCTACCAATAGAGCCGGTTGTACAGCCAAATGTGCAGATTTGGCAAACCAGCTGTTTTCTCTGCTCAAGGAATTTTCATGTTGTGCTCCTGCTAAGCAAATCAAATAAGCATTACATCAGCGGCTTTTATACTGCATTAAAACCTGAGGCTTTTGTGGAGATTTAAACAAAGGTTACTCTATATTTTCTCTTCTGATGATGAGTATTTCTCTACTTTTTAAAAATGTACAAGTTCCAGATAGTGAGAACAGCAGACACAAAGTTATCCCACATATCGGGGATTTTAACTATGATAAAAACAGAGGGAGAGGGAGAGACTAAGGCAGAGAGAAGGATTGAGCAGGTTGCAAGAACATAATGTTGTTTCTTTTGTTTCTAGAGTAACAGATCCGTGAGGACAGTGATTTCTGTCTTTTTAGTTCACTATCAATATTAATTAATGAATGAATTAATTCTATCAGTATTGTTAGCACATGGAAAAGTGCCTGGCAGACTTTAGAATTTGAAAGTGCTAATTTTTAGGCTAGAAAGAAGTGAATTATGTGAAGTTCTCACCACGCGTTTAGATCATCACTCAACTTCGGAGAAGGTTAATTTTGAGAGGATGAATCCTTGTAAAATGAAAAAGGAAATCTCCTCTCATGCTCTGAGAATATGACTACAGTCTGTGAGAATATGACTTTCTGGTAGAGTTTCCAGTCAGGTCAGAGGACAGTCCAGACCAGTTTCTTAGAGCATCATTCATTCATTTAATATATACTTACTATGTATCTGCTATGTGTCAAGCTCTGTAATATGTGCAGGAGAATTAAACATTTATGGATAATGTCCCCATCTCAGGAAGCTCAGTGAGGGTAACTGAAAGAAAGAGATTCTGCAGTACAGTACAGTAAGTATTATGAAATGTGAAGGATGTGGCCTTTGACCAGGTGATGCTAGCATTCATAAGGAATAAGCATCAAATAATACGAGATGGGTTTAACAAGACAGACAGACAGAAAGGAAGGCTGAACAGTTATGGTACTACAATTATGAAAGCCCTCAGGTATGTTTTCTAAGTGATAGGACAGTTTCTGTCTTTATTTTAATCATTTGGGTTGAGCTCACTGTCTTCAGGCTTTGGCTTCTACCTGCCTGAAACCCTTGTCATTTAAAACTTATTATTTTACAGGCTATTTTTTTTTTTAACAGTCACTGTGCTAATCTGGGTCCTTGTAGCAAATCACTAAACTTGAAATGGAGTAAAACTGTTGGAACACCACCTAACATTTGTTTCAGTTGATAGAAATATTATAGTGATTTTTATCTGTTTGTTAATTGCGGTTAATTCTCTTTTGGTAACTACTGCTTTCTTCTTTATTTTTCCTGATAATTTGCTAATAGCACCTAATTTTATATATAGATATTAAAGGAGATACACACACATGTACAGATTTACATAAGGTTTATATGTGTAAATTTATGTGTACGTTAATTGTTGCTTAATAAAGAATTTGACCTTTGTCCTTGGTTACTTGGAGAAGGCTATAAATCCTTGGAACTTCCCAAACAATAAGTGTCTCTGTTATTCATGAGCCTCTTGGATCACACCTCAGTTGATGCTGAAGAGATGACTCAGAATGGGGGGTGGTCATCAGAAAGATCAACCTTTGCTTACAGGATGCGGGCTTTGAGCCAGCCCAGCCTCCACGTAGGGGTGGAAGTGGGGGGCTGGAGATTGAGTTCAGGTGCATAGCCAATGATTCCATCAATACTGTTTCTGTAAATAAAACTGCACAAAAAAGAGCTTAGTGGAGCTTCTTGGCGATGAACATGTCAGTGTGCTAAGGGAGTGACATGCCCTGATTCCATGGGGAGAAGGCATGGAAGCTCTGCACTGGGGATCCTCCTAGACATCACCCTATGTGACTCTTCAATTGGCTGATCCTAATTTACATCCTTTATACTAAAACTGTAACTGTAAGCATAGCACTTTCCTGAGTCCTGTGAGTCCTATGAATGAATTATTGAACATGGGGAAGGATCATAAGAAATTCCTAGTTTTGTAACCGGTTGATCAGAAGTACTGGTGGCCTGGGGACCCTCAAAATCACTGCTGGCATCTAAATGAGGACAGTCTTATTGGGGACCATGCCCTTTAACCTGCGGTAGTCTGATGCTAACTCCAAGTGGGTTAGTTTCAGAATTGAACCGTAGTGCTTCAGTCTACATTGCCTGAAGGATGAAGGTCTGAAAACATGAATGACACACAGGATTCTAAGATAATGTGTTGTTGTAATGCCCAATATTTTATATAACTTTTTTTTAAAGTTATCAAGATCCTTTGAGAACAATGTACAATGCCCAGATTGGCTCTGTCCATGGTACAGATTTACAGTCAATGCCCTTCACTTTGTATTTAAATGTTATTACAAAGTCATTTTGTTGTTCATCAATTGATACATATGTAAGGCCCCAGAGAAAGTGGTCAGTACATAGGCAGTGCTCAACTCATGCTGACTTTCTTCTCACTCGACCCTCTCGATAACTAAAAGCATCTCTAAAAAGGCATCTCTGAATAGGCACACACTCTGAAAAGGTAAATCCTTTGGTGATGAAGAAAAATTCCCCTTTTAAATACGTGCTGACAATATAGTCCCCTCAGTGGAGGACCGCAATCAGATCAGAGGCGCTGTTATCACCATAGAGACATAGTATAAATGGATTTATCTGCATTCTCATTTCTGCTCTCACTCTGAGCCCCACAGCCCTACATCCAAAGGAAAACGAATATTTTTCTGGCACTGGGATCAGGAATTTCAGGACTTATTTTATGAAGCCATTAGTGCTTCACCAACAAATGAAAGAACAGGTGTTAAAGACATGGGTTTTGGGCAGGAGGAAGGTATTTGGGATTAACACACATGAATAGGGATAGGGTGGTAAATTATGACCAATATCTGGGGAAGGACTTTGGACATTATTTGGATTACGTTCTCTTTGTATTAGAAGACATTTCTTTTATGAACAAAAATTGGTTTCTTTGGAATTCTCCTTGCCCTGATTTCTTTCTGTCTTTGGGGCTTCTACTCATCTGCCTGATTGGCCTACAGAACAATTTATCATCCCTCTTTTACACATCTGATTTCCTAAAGGTCACCTGGCAAGTCAGGGATGACACTGGGCATATTCTCTTGGGTAGCTTCTAATAATTGCACTTCCTCCCCAATGCTTTGGGTGTCTGGCACATTTGTAATTGACAGAAGGATAACAATGCAATCTGGCTGGTTTCCAAGGCCACCCTCAAATAACATTGTTTGGGTATGGGGGTGGCTAAACTGCCCATATCCACTCCTTAGCCTCAGGAAATGAAAAAATTAAAAATCCAAAATAAAGAAATTTTCTAATTGGACCATTATTTGTTTCTTTAATTTAAAAAATATGCATTTAATTAACAATGAAACTTTATAGCAAGCTGATAAGAAACCTGAATGCTACTTAAACTCTTTCCAGCTATCTTTACAAATGCCCAACCTGTTTCTGTCTGTGATACCTTATCTTTGCACAAGTGCTTTGTGCACAGAGAACTCTGGTTGCAGATTAAAGCTAGTTTCTGAGCAGTGCTTAACCAGGCTCACCCAGGAAAAGTGCCTGTTTCTGGAATGATGCAGGGATGCCAAAGTGGAAAGAATTTCACCTGTCACATCTCTGATTAGAGTGGGGGAAAAGTATCAATGTTCCTCTTCTTTAAAATGTGGGAAAAAATAAGAAAGGCGATATTTCATCAGCAGCAGGTGTCAGGTAGGTAATTTACTAACAGACTCAGAAGATTTTGTGATTGCCTTTGTACATCCCTTGGCAACCTTGTATTTGCCTACTAAAACCCACAAAACTTTCTGTTTTAATATCAAGGGTTTTTGTTTTTGTTTTTAAAATATAAATTCGAGGTGTTATGATGATGAAGAAAGAATATTTATTCTGCTTCTGAAACAGAGCAGATAATTAAACAGTATAGATCTTTTTTAAATTTAATTTTATTTATTTTTTTATACAGCAGGTTCTTATTAGTCATCCATTGTATACATGTCAATCCCAAACTCCCAATTCATCCCACCACCACCCCCGCTCTCCAGCTTTCCCCACTTGGTGTCCATACGTTTGTTCTCTACATCTGTGTCTCAATTTCTACCCTGCAAACCAGTTCATCTGTACCATTTTTCTAGGTTCCACATATATGTGTTAATAAAGGATATTTGTTTTTCTCTTTCTGACTTACTTCACTCTGTATGACAGTCTCTAGATCCATCCACGTCTCTGCAAATGACCCAATTTTGTTCCTTTTTGTGGCTGAGTAATATTCCATTGTATATATGTACCACATCTTCTTTATCCATTCGCCTGTCGATGGGCATTTAGGTTGCTTCCATGACCTGGCTATTGTAAAGAGTGCTGCAATGAACATTGGGGTGCATGTGTCTTTTTGAATTATGGTTTTCTCTGGGTTTATGCCCAGTAGTGGGATTGCTGGGTCATATGGTAGTTCTATTTTTAGTTTTTTTTTTTTTTTAACATCTTTATTGGGGTATAATTGCTTTACAATGGTGTGTTAGTTTCTGCTTTATAACAAAGTGAATCAGTCATACATAAACATATGTTCCCATATGTCTTCCCTCTTGCGTCTCCCTCCCTCCTACCCTCCCTATCCCACCCCTCCAGGCTGTCACAAAGCACCGAGCCAATATCCCTGTGCCATGCGGCTGCTTCCCACTAGCTATCTACCTTACTACGTTTGTTAGTGTGTATATGCCCATGACTCTCTCTCGCCCTGTCACAGCTCACCCTTCCCCCTCCCTATAACCTCAAGTCCGTTCTCTAGGAGGTCTGCATCTTTATTCCTGCTTTACCCCTAGGTTCTTCATGACATTTTTTTTCTTAAATTCCATATATATGTGTTAGCATACGGTATTTGTCTTTTTCTTTCTGACTTACTTCACTCTGTATGACAGACTCTAGGTCTATCCACCTCATTACAAATAGCTCAATTTCGTTTCTTTTTATGGCTGAGTAATATTCCATTGTATATATGTGCCACATCTTCTTTACCCATTCATCCGATGATGGGCACTTAGGTTGTTTCCATCTCCGGGCTATTGTAAATAGAGCTGCAATGAACATTTTGGTACATGACTCTTTTTGAATTTTGGTTTTCTCAGGGTATATGCCCAGTAGTGGGATTGCTGGGTCATATGGTAGTTCTATTTGTAGTTTTTTAAGGAACCTCCATACTGTTCTCCATAGTGGCTGTTATCAATTTACATTCCCACCAACAGTGCAAGAGGGTTCCCTTTTCTCCACACCCTCTACAGCATTTGTTGTTTGTAGATTTTCTGATGATGTCCATTCTAACTGTTGTGAGGTGATACCTCATTGTAGTTTTGATTTGCATTTCTCTAATAATTAGTGATGCTGAGCAGCTTTTCATGTGCTTCTTGGCCATCTGTATGTCTCTTTGGAGAAATGTCTATTTAGGTCTTCTGCCCATTTTTTGATTGGGTTGTTTGTTTTTTTAATATTGAGCTGTATGAGCTGTTTATATATTTTGGAGATTAATCCTTTGTCCATTGATTCATTTGCAAATATTTTCTCCCATTTTCAGGGTTGTCTTTTCGTCGTTTATGGTTTCCTTTGTTGTGCAAAAGCTTTGAAGTTTCATTAGGTCCCATTTGTTTATTTTTGTTTTTATTTCCATTACTCTAGGAGGTGGAGCAAAAAAGATCTTGCTGTGATTTATGTCAAAGAGTGTTCTTCCTATGTTTTCCTCTAAGAGTTCTATAGTGTGCAGTCTTACATTTAGGTCTTTAATCCATTTTGAGTTTATTTTTGTGTATGGTGTTAGGGAGTGTTCTAACTTCATTCTTTTACATGTGGCTCTCCAGTTTTCCCAGCATCACTTATTGAACAGACTGTCTTTTCTCCATTATATATCCTTGCCTCCTTTGTCATAGATTACTTGACCATGGGTGCATGGGTTTATCTCTTGGCTTTCTATCTTGTTCCATTGTTCTATATTAACAGTGTAGGTCTTAAAAATTAGAACTTTTTGTTTGTTGAAAGTTTGGGTAAAAGATAAGTATACAAATTTAATTAATTATACTTCTTTGAAATTTGATTAATTGTAATATATAATATTCAAACAGCTTTTCAAACTTAGCAAAGTACTTTTATATTTTAACTGTGATCCTAAATATGGTAGATTGCATGACTGGTCCTAATTCTCCACCCCTCCTGGTATGCATGCTGGCCTATATGCACTTTGCCATGTGACTCTGCGGTGGCTCTGACTTAGGCCACGTGACTTGCTCTGGCCGATAGAATGAGGCTGGAGTGAATACATGCCTAATCTGTGCCTAGACCTCAGGAGGTCTTGCGGGTTTCTGCTTGTGCTCTTGCGCTTCAGCTACCACCACGAGGAGGACATTCCTAGACTAGTCTGTTGGCTTCAGAAGATAGCTGAGGGACATATAGAGCAGAACTGACCCACAAAGCTCTCCCAACCAAGCCAAACCGAAGGAGTTCTCAGTTGCCCTGCAACTACAGGAACTATAATGATAAATAATTGTTCTTTTAACCCCCTGAGTTTGGGGATGGATGGCTATGTAGCAATAGCTAAGAGATTCTGCAGTATAATAGGCTGGAGTGTTGCACTCTTCATGGTTTACTGAGGACAATACAGAGAGCCTAAATAGTTCAATGGCTTACTCAAACTCACATGCAAATCAGCATCACATTGGGCTTAAACACATCTCTTGCTTTCAAACCCCCATGTTATTTTTACTCTGAAAACATTCTCCTTACCAGGTCTTGTGCCCTGTTCTCTGTAAGTACACCTCTTGTGCAGAGCATAAAACCCAATGATTGAATAGAACACTTAATTTCGAAAATGGCTGAAAAAGAAGGGAGTCATGGAAGGGTGGCGAAGGCTTTAAACATTACTCGGTTTTTACCCAAATTCAACACTTTTCTGAGCTGGGATCAAGAGCGATTAAGCTTGAAAGGACGAAGACAGGCCAACCTCCTATTTAGTATATTCATCTTCATTGCCTGGGGTTTAGAAAGTCCCACGCAACTGGAAACATTAATTAAGTCTGCTCTTGTAAGAAATTCTTCAAGGCCCTCTCTAAATGCCACATATAAAGCTTTTATAAGAGACAACCAAAGATAAAGATCTGAGACAAACTGAGGCAACCTATATTCATACATGGAAGAAAAAATTCATGCAATAGAGTACTGAAAAGCCATCAGATTTCAACTTCTATCTGGGCATCCTTTATGTTTGGCAGATGGGAAGAGATTGTTGTTTTATTTCTTTTTTATTCTATTTTTGCTTTTCTAGGGGAATGTAGAGAGGCAGACTCTTACTTATTTCCCGTAGAGGTCTTTAGGGACACATTTAGAGACTAAAACCAATACTTATAATATATTTTTATAATATATTATATTTATATTTATAATATTTATTTATATATATATAATATTATATATTTATATATATTTATACTTATAATATATTTATAATATATCTTATAATAATATCTATAATATAATAATATAATATAATATAATAATATATTATATAATAATATATATTATATATAATATAATATATCTTATAATAATTTATATATATATAAATATATATATTTATAATATAATATATTTATAATATATAATATATTTTTCAGATGCAGCTAACTGAGCAGGCCCCAGTGGAAGGCTTTTAATAATTGGGCTTCCAAAATTGTGTGTGCACTGACAGGTAATATTCATGCACATAAATTTGACAATAATAATCTCATTGCTCTCATATTTCAACTACCATCTACATGCTGATGACTCTCAACTTTTAAAATCTAGCAGAGTCCTCTTCCCTGAATCTCAGCCTTCTATATTCAACTGCTTTTTCAGATACATGCAAGTGAATGCCCCAGGGTACCTCAAAATTAACACAGGCAAATCTAAATGTATCATATTCCCCTTACCACCTTTTCTTCCTGGATCCCCTGACTTAGTTAATTGCCTCACTATCTACCCAGTCACCCAAATTATCATTCCAAGTATCATCCTTGACTCATCCTATTTCTATATCTTCACACTCTATGGGCACAATGCTCTATCAGTTTTATCCCATAAGTATTTCTGAAATCTGTCTCCTCATTTACAATTCCTGGCTTTCCAACATTTCACAATCGAAGTATTGTGCCTTCTGTCTTAAACCTCTGAATCTCTCTTTAAATGAAAGCTGACCAAGTAGCTCTCACAACTGAATGGCTTCCAATAATAATCTACTTAATAAAATCCAAGCTTCTTAGCATGGTCTTATAGGGCCTGAGTAGTGTGGTCACTGCCTCTCTCAAAGGCTCATCTATACAGAGTGGACTCTAGAAGCTGACTGGCTTCTTATTCCGGCTTCACTACTCTCTGCTTATGCAAACTTGAGCAAGTTTCTCAACATCTTTGTGCCTCAATTTTCTTGTCTATAAAATAGGATTATAATACTGCTTATCTCAAAAGGTTGTTATGAGCATTAAATGAGTTAATATGGTAAATAACTTAGAATATTACCTAATACAGAATAAGCCCTCCATAAATGTTTCTCAGACCCCAAATTTCTGCTTTAAACATTCTGATCTACCTGGCACTTCCTGCATGTACCAGGTCACATTCTATGTTCATGCCCTTCCTTAAGCTGTTTCCTTTGTCTGTATCAAAGTTCTCCTTCCTTTAACTATCTCCAAACCATGCTTCATTTGATCATTAATTGAATCAGTTATTCATGCATTCATTCATTCAATGAAGTATAATTTATTGAGCAGTGACTCTCTGTTATGCAAGCAGCATACAAAGGTGACCACAAACAATATGGCACTCTGGCTTCAAGGAACTTGTGGGTAGTTGGGGTTGGGAGATGGATAAACACACAGTCATAGTCACTTAATTAGAAGATAATGTGTGTGTGTTGAAGAAAAGACCGGAGAATATAGAAACATATTTGAGAGGAAACTGTATTTGACATATGCAATTTTGAGGAAGTATTTCAGGTAACCCGTCCGCCAGGAAATTGTCCCTGATAAGGTTAGGTTTTTCTACTCTGCATTCTCAGAGCACACCTGGTATATTAGTCTGCTTGGGCTGCTATAACAAAATGCCACAGACTGGGTGGCTTAAACAACAGACATTTATTTCTCACAGTTCTGGGGGCCGGAAGTTTAAAGTTCAAGGTGCTAGCCAATTCCTGGTGAGGCCTCTCTTCCTGGATTGCAGACAGCCACCTTCTCACTGTGTCCTCACATGGCTGAGAGGGGGCAATCTCTCTCTCTGCCTCTCATTATAAAGCCACTAATCTCACCATGAGGGCCCTACCTTTATGACCTCATCTAACACCAATTACCAAAGGCACCATCTCCAAATGTCACATTAAGGATTAGGGCTTCAACATATGAATTTTGAGAGGACACAATTCAGTCCACAGCACCTGGTTAGCCTACCCCAGAGAACTCACCTTAAGTGATCAAAAATGTCTGTTTCTTTTTCTACTCTCCCTTTTTAACTACAGTGACTTGAGGACAAGCACCACATCTTTATCCATTGTTTTCTGTCCCCATTAGCCAAGAATTGTTCTCATAGGTTGTTTGTTCTTCATAGTTTCAGCACGTACATGAGTAAGTGGCAGATTTCCATAGGATTCCTATGCTCTATGTTAATCATGTCCAGATAGAAAGTGTTAAAGACATAGCACCACTGAAATGGGGTACTATAAGTTCACACCTGCGTGAAGTTAATTGTCTCAGTAATGGCTCAAAAGACATAAGACAAAAAAAGAAAGATCTAACCTAAGACGTAAGCAACAGTTTGCTGAGGTTTCTGAGAAAAAGCTTGCTTCCTTCTTATTTATTTATTTATTTATTTAATTTATTTTTGGCTGTGTTGGGTCTTCGTTGCTGCGCACGGGCTTTCTCTAGTTGTGGCAAGCAGGGGCTACTCTTCGTTCGGTGCACGGGCTTCTCATTGTGGTGGCTTCTCTTGTTGCGGAGCATGGGCTCTAGGCCTGTGGTCTTCAGTAGTTGTGGCACATGGGCTCAGTAGCTGTGGTTCACAGGCTGTAGAGCACAGGCTTCAGTAGCTGTGGCGCACAGACTTAGTTGCTCTGTGGCATGTGGGATCTTCCCGGACCAGGGCACAAACCTGTGTCCCCTGAACTGGCAGGTGGATTCTTAACCACTGTGCCACCAGGGAAGTCCCAAGCTTGCTTCCTTAATAAAGGAAATCAATGCAACTGGTTCTACCCCATTCCCTTTTGTCTTCTTTTCGGTGTGAAGGTGGAAATGACATCTAACAATCATCTTGAGAACTGGAAGAGCTAGGCTTGAGGGAAAGGCCAAGGGAAAACTGCATCATCATCCTAATAGCACTGAGTTATTGAACCAATCCCTAACTACAATATCTGGAATTCGTATTATATAAGAAAAATAAACTACTGTTCACTTAAGCCAATGTAGTTTGACTTTTGTTACTTACAGCTAATGCACTTCTGATTCCTCTTTCCAACCTGCTCATATAACACATTGTTTTTGCATTATTACCATAGCTACATTGCATCACAAAATAAACTATCATTCTCTCCAAACTCTCACATGTGTGGAAATAACTAGATCATCTTCATATTCCTATCTCACATGCACTTTGCATATGGTAGACAAAATAAAATTTGCATAGATGTGAAATGGCTGAAAATGTCTCCTGTTCTAAGGGATATTTACCTTTGAATAAGTCTCTATAGGAAAACTTACTATAAAGAAGAATCCTTCATAATATTAAATTGGTATCCTACAGTATCCAATCTAGTGACATCATAGGAACTCAGCAAATATTTCAGTATTCGAAACTAAGAATAAAATATCTCTATAACCTCGTCTCCCAAAGATGGTCACATTTGTTTTAGTGTATTTCCTTATAGTATTTTTTCTCTGGATACACAATATATACGTTTTTCATCTGTAACATCAAAATGTCATCCAATTAGGATCCTATTGTATTTACTGTTTTGTAAACTACCTTTTAAACAGAATCATTCATTGTGAATATTTTTCATGACATGACACTCTTTAACAACCTAATTATAGTAACTCATATGAGTTTGTTTGTGCTTTCTTTTTTTTTCCTTAAGAAATGAGGGAAGAACTGGGGATCATTATCTTTTTTTAAAATTTATTTATTATATTTTTATTTATTTTTGGCTGCATTGGGTCTTTGTTGCTGCACGCGGGCTTTCTCCAGTTGCGGTGAGAGGGGGCTGCTCTTCGTTGCTGTGCGTGGGCTTCTCATTGCGGTGGCTTCTCTTGTTGCGGAGCACGTGCTCTAGGTGCACGGGCTTCAGTAGTTGTGGCTCGGGCTCTAGAGTGCAGGCTCAGTAGTTGTGGCACATGGGCTTAGCTGCTCCGCGGCATGTGGGATCTTCCCGGACCACGGCTAAAACCCGTGTCCCCTGCAGTGGCAGGTGGATTCTTAACCACTGCACCACCAGGGAAGCCCATGAGTTTGTTATTTAGCTGCACCATAATTAACTTATCTGTTGGATATCTAGGTTGCTTCAGTCCTCTTGCCGTGATGCCTGTAGTGGTTGTGTGTTGCTTTCATTTCCTCCCTAGTATTATTTCTTTTGGGGCGCTGCCATTCCCTTAATTCTGGAGTGATGTCAGTCACAATCTATTGCCCATCCCTGGCTATGGTGACCTTGAATTAATTAATATTTAATTTTCTGGAGAAAGCGATTGGTCTAATATTAAGACTATAACTCAGGTAAAATCAGAGCCCTTTTGGGGATTTCTATGTAGATGACGGGGATGAGTGGGAGAGGTGGGGAAGCTATCACTTTTCCTTAGTGTTACTCACTTATGTTGATGTGGGCCATTAGTTCTCAGAAGCTAGCTTCCAAAGTACCTTGGGAGAAACCTACCTTTGGTTAGGGAGAATAAGCATAAGATAACAGTGGAGACTGGTTGAGAAGTTAACGAAGAGAGAAAGAGCACTAAGTTTCTGGATCAAGCTGTGCCTGAAGCTATTCTACTTCTGGATCTCTCAGTTCTAGGAGCCAATGTATTCTTCTGTTTTTATTATTGTTATTTTCACTTAAACTAGTTTGGGCAGGCTTTCTGATAACACCTAAGTAATAAGTCTAAGAGTAGTCTGCTAAATTCTTCATGAACAAATGAGAATCTCTTCATCTCATTTTTATGGCATTATAATTTTGATGTACAACTGGCAACTATATATTTTTAATATGATAGTCATGTCCTGAAAGAAACCTGGAAAATACATGGTTCATGTGTTGTATTATGTTTTATACTGACTTTTCAAAATGGAATAGGTTTTGCTCCTACCTACCACTCTTTCAAGAGCCTGTTTACTTCCTTCAGATGAGCACAGCACATGGTAAGTGTACAACAGAATCGTGATGAGATTATCAAATGATTGGATTTGCTGCACGAGGAGCCCCAAGAGTTTCTTTTTAAAGGTACATTGATTCCCTCAGGTTATGATCAAACACTATATCAAACACTTTGAAATACTGTTCTCTTTGGTCTTTCAATTTTATATGGTTATAAAAACCTTCATTGTGTTTGTTGCAATTTTTTAGCATGAAATGTAAGCTGAACTTTAAGAACATGAATTTTGCTTCCAGGGAAGGAACTATAAAAGTCCCATTGACTTTTATAGTCCCATTTAAACACAGATGATGGAACTATTTGCTAGGTTTTGGGGTTTGAATTCCAGGTATCCACACAAGTTCTGACAGTTCTGACAGTTTGACAAAATCATAATTTGAAGGTGTTAGAAAGCTTTTGGCCATAAAGGATCATATTTAAGATGGTAAAGATAACATTGCAGGCCTCAGAAAAGAAGGAAAAGGCTTTCATGTTGTACTATGTTCCTCCATCACTAAATAGTGCTTGTCACGTTTTTTTTTCTCTACATCATCCTAGAAACTCTCCAGCTTTCCTGAGAATGTCCAACTTCTGTATGGAATTAAATAACAGCCAAAGGAAAAAAACATAATGTTTAGGTTTAGTCATAAAGTTTAGGTCTGTTTCAATGTCAGAATCATCAGAGTCCCAAAAGCTAATTAATGAAGCAAGTGTCAAAACTAAGGCAAAGCAAATGACTAAAACAAGGCAGCTGGCAGGATATAATAAACTACAGTAAGTCCCCTACATACAAACGAGTTTTGTTCCAAGAGCGCATTCCTAAGTTGGGTAGTTAGGTACCCAACTAACACAATCGGCTATATAGTACTGTACTATAATAGGTTTATAATACTTTTCACACAAATAATACATACAAAACAAACAAATACAAAAAATAAAGAAAAGATTTTTAATGTTACGGTACCTTGAAAAGTACAGTAAAACAGCTGGCCTACAGGGTCTGGCATTGAGTGAACAGGCAAGAAGAGTTACTGACTGGAGGAGGGAGAGGAGGTGGGAGATGGTAGAGCTGAAGGATCCTCAGCAACAGGAGATGGAGGGCAAGCTGCAATTTCACTCACGTCTGACACTGACGGCACAGGTTCCTTGCTGGATTCAATTCTATCTACCCTCTTGAAAAAACGATCCAGTGATGTCTGGGTAGTAGGTCATTTTTTCTCATCATAGGTCACACCGTAGCACTGGATTGCATTCTGAAAGACTGCTGCAACATTTGTGTACCATTCTCTGTTAGGGTCCAGTGCCTCATAAACTAACAGTGCCTCCTCAAATAAAGAAAATCCCCTTGCCATTTCCTTCGTGGCGAATCTCTTCGGTTCTTCAGTTACTTCTTCTTCCTCTTGTCTCTCTTCTTCCTTTCTCTGGGCCTCCAATTCATCAGGTCTTCATTAGTAAGCTCCACATTTACATCTTTGAAAGTTTGCAACTTGAAGGTTTGTATGTAGGGGACTTATTGTATTATAATTGTTCCACTCCTTTACAGCACACTGACCAATATGCCCATCAACTATATAATCTTTTCTTCTTTAATGAGTTTATTTGGGTATATGCCTTTCTGTCTGATATTCTACTTTATTTTCTGATATTCTATAGTTCGTTATAACTGAATCAAATATACTATTGTTGAGCATCCCCTTGTAGGCTGCTATAAGTGTAAATCCAGAGAGAGTCCATGCTTGAAGGAAAACCCAAGCCCTACAGGGGCCAAGCAGGTGCCTGCAATCTCAGAGGAAGACCATCCTTGCCTCCAATGGCATGAATCAAATGGGAACCCCAGAATTCTTCTCCCTGCTGGCAAGGGTCCCCTTTATCCCTCTTTTCCCTCAATGCTAGAAGCCTCTTCACCCCTCTGCCTTGGGACCACTGGGGCTAATCACTATGCCTTTTGCCCGGGTTAGGTTGACCATCACAAGATGTCCATGTTTCCCACATTGTTGCTCATCATCCAGGCTCCAGACTCTATTCCCATTGCCTTTTGTGACCTTTATTCCTACCTCCGCATCTCCTGAAACCCTTTCATGGAGCACCGTGAAACTCTAGGTCAGTCATCAGCAAACATATTCTCAGCTTCATCAGCAAACATCCGCTTCTTCTTGCTCATAGAAATCTGCTCTCCTCTGATGGCACCATTTTCCTTTTCATTTTCAAGGGGTGACTCTTTTCCCTCCTCCAATTCTCCTGTCATAGCACCTGGAGGCAGGATAGATGGCCCACTGATCTGCACTGACACTTCAGACCATTCTTTCTTGAAACTTAAACATTCAGCTTTGAATCTTATCTCATACAATATTCCTCTTTATGTTCCATCCATCCTCTTTCTTTAGAAAAGTTTTCTTCTATTACGCTCTCACTTTCTTCAACACTACTGGTATCATAATTCTTGATAATTTCTGTAGCCACACAGAAGATTTTCCGATGCGCTCCTCCTAAATTCTTGGCCTCTGCTCCAGTGATTTTGTCCTACTCCCTATCCCAGGGCCTCTATGTCATTGGCATATTCTTGACCATGTTATTTACCATTAATGGCACCACATTCCATTCTACTTTTCAGTTCCCGTCTTGTAGAACCTAGGCTCCAATAATACTCAATCCCTCCTAAATATCTAATGAATTGATCCCACCAAGTTTTCATTGTTCTTCACTGCCTCCTCACTAAATCTTCTCTTCCCTCTACATTCTGCTTAAATTTCATGGTCAGTTACTATTTTCTCTTATGAGTTAACCTACTGCAATCATTTCCTTGCAACTGCATCACCCCGCTCTACTCTCTTGACAAAACCACATTGCTGGTTAAATTCACATCTTTGGGTACTTAATACCTCCACCAGCACTGCTGAAATTGGCTGGAGAAGACACAAAATATTCTGATTGATGTCAGTTTTAATTCACCAAAATCCTCAAGGTGGTCCCAAATCATTCCCATAAACATACTGATATGTTGTCATTTATCCCATGTTAAAGAAAATTCTCTCCCTTGATCCCACTTTCCCCTGAAACTATCACCCAATTTCTTTTCTTCCCTTGAAAGATTAGCTATATTCTATGTGACAAGTTATACTACATCCATCTCTCTTGCCACTACTCCAGTCAGTTTTCAGCCCCACCATTCCACCATAGCTGACTTTCTGAATGCTGACAATGACCACGCTGTTACTAAATCCCAGATCACAGCTCAGTCCACATAATGTGAAATGCTCAGCAACATGTGCCACTGTTGATTTCTCTCTCTTTGAAAAGTTTCTTTATTTTGTTTCCAAGACATCTGGTTTATCTTATTTGACTCCTACCTTTCTAATCACTTACTCTCCAGTCTCTTAGGCTGGTTCCTTTTCATTTCTGCAACCTCTATATGTTGTAGGAGCCTAGGGCTCAGTCCTAGGACCTCTTCTGCTTTTGCTATCTACAGTCACTCTTAGGTGATCTCAGCCAGTAACATCACTTTAAATACCTATCTCTATGCTGACGTCTCCTAAATTTCCATCTCCATTATAACCTCTCGTCTGAAATCTACATTTGTATGTCCAACTGCCTATTTGATGAATGTTACATGAATGCCTAAGAGGTAAGTCCAATTTGACTGTAACTAAGCTTAAAATTGCTTCTTCACAAACTCCCTTTCGCCTTGTCAAAACTTCTCAGGGTCCTTCTTCTTGGTTAATGTCTATTCTTTTAGTTCAAGTCCAAACTTTGATATATTCCTTAACTCTTCTTTATCTCTTACACTCCATATTCAGTCTATCAGGAAATCTTATCACTTCTAACTTCAAAACATTGAGAATTCATCCTGTTCTCACGGCTCCTACAGCCACCATCCTGACCAAACCACGAGACCTAGATTCTTGCAGTAATCTACTTGGTCTTCCTGCTTCCACCTTTGCCACATCTATTTGACACACTAGCTGGAGTGATCTCCTTACAAAGTAAGTTAGATCCTGTCAAACTTCTGCTTAAGGTTTACCAGAGTTATCGTTGAGACCAGATTTAAAGTTCTAATGAGGACTTTCAAGGTCCTACTTTTTCTAACCCTTGTTACCTTTCTAATGTCATTATCTCATCCCTTCTCCCAACTGTCCTCTCCTCCAGCCATGAAGCTCTCTGATGCTAGACCCAGCTTAGGACCCTGGTACTTGTTGTCCCCTCTACTTGGAATGAGCTTCCCCAACCATTTGTCTGGCTCACATCCTCACTTCCTTCACAACTTGCTCAAAATTCCCCATCTCAGTAGGGCATTTCCTGATGACCTTTATTAAAACTTCCTCCAACATGTCTTGGTTAAAGTTCTTCTTTTGCATTTATCACTATCACACATGGTGCACCTTGTATTTATGTAGTTTACTGTCTCTCTCCTCCACTGGAATATAAGCTCTGCGTTGTTTTTTTCTGTTTATCATTGCCTCCCCAGTACTTCAATCAGTGTCTGACATATAGTAGGAGATTAAAAAGTATTTGTTGAACAGATGAATCCCCTTGGAATTTTATGTGGCAAGCACCAACGGAAGTAACTTAAAGTTTTTGCAGTTGTCTCTTTATTGGGTGAAGTCTGGACAAAAATGTACAAAAAACTTAGGATAGTTACCTGGACTTGAGATAAGTCTATTTTGTGCTCACCTCAATATCTCCTGGCTTCCTCTTCTATTCCTTTCCCCCTTCCTTTCTAGAGAACAGGGTGACAGGTAGAAAGTAGGTGCCATGTTCAGCTTTGCTGTGGGGAGGGGAAGTTGCATGTGCAAATGAATTTGCTTCAAACCCAACCCAGTATGTATTATAAGAGCCTGTGGAAATTATTGCGGTCCAGCTACTCAGACCTGAAATCATCATCTGTCTCCTGCAGCCCTTATCCCTGTATCGACCCCACTACTGTCGACCAAAGAGATCTGCTCTGACATTTCACTCCCTTACTCAGGGTCCCCTGGATATGACCCTCATCCCAGTAAAGACAGATACTCAAAAGCATGGGTTTTTATATTTGTGTAAGCTTTTCCATAGTCAACAAATTACCCAGGAACTTTATTTGTTCAAGAATCATCCATAAGTTTGTAATGAAGCTCTTTATTAATCTCAATCTTACGAATTTTCTAAATGAAAAATTCATTAGAACTTGTACTAGTTAATGTCCTTATTCAATTATTTCCGGCTCAGTTCCTAGCATTTCCATTATGCCTTGCTAAGGAGACCACAGGGCTCCCAAATTGCTGCTGAGTGCATAGTGTTTGTATAATAAATATGATTTGAGTGCTTCAAATGTGCACTGAATTATGGAATCTCAGGTTGTAAAAAACATTAAATCATCTAGCTCTGACACTTTCTCTGATGTTCCCTTTTGAACACCTCCTGAGATGGAGCACACATTGCCTCTTGAAGAAATGCAAATATAGGCCTGTTACACAACTCTTCTGTTGAGTTGTGATCAAGTTAATTTGTATATCAGGACGCACAAAATGCAGGCAACCCCAGCGGCCCAGCCCACGTCACAAATCTAAACCTGCACTTGTGGGAAGCAAACTGTCAAGGAAACCTAACATACAACAATCACAATCCTCCAACTCAACTTTAGCTAGTTTACCTTACCCTAGAAAACAGAACCTGCTAGCCTTATAACGACATCCCTTACAATCCCTCACCAATCACCCTGTTTCCATGTTGCTTCTTCTAATGTTCTATAAATTCGCTCTTGACCCAAATCCCTCAGGGACAGTGCTCCACTGCTTGTGAGGCACTGTACTCCTCAGTCCATGGATTGTTTTCCTTTGAATGAAGTACATCATCCTCGTTACTAAGTTCTTTTAGTTTTGCCATTTGCAGCCATAATTTCTGCCGCCCGCATTTATAATATTGATCCTAGTTTGGTTGCAGGGCATAGTGGTGCAAGGGAAAAAGATTTGGATTCAGAATGAGATGGCCTGAGTTCAAGTCTGATTGAACGGCTTGAGAGCTTAGTTGTTTTTGGACTCTACACGCATCTGTTGAATTTCACTTTCTGAGCCCGTTGAATGAATCAAGGTAGGCTGAGTGCTTTAACAACAGACTTCAAAGTGTGCAATGGCTCAAGCTCATTAGAAGTTGAGTTCTTACTACATCACAGTACAGGGAGGGTTAACAAGTTAATGGGGCAGCCCTTTTCCACATGCTCAGTCAGGCACACAGGATGATGGGGGCTCCATTATAATTAGCATTGGTTTCCAAGGTTCTGTTGCAATTCTTCTTTATTCCAGCTAACCAGAAGAGGAAAAGCACATGGAAAGAGGCACAAAGGATATTGTGTGTGTCAGGGGTGGGGGACACACACACGTGTGTGTTTTTAAATACAGCACATGTAGAAATGGCTCCCAATTCTTTCATTAATGTTCTTTTGACTAGAACACATTCATAGGGCCACATCTAACTTCAACGGGGGCTAGAAAACATTGTCCCTTGTTGGTGGCCATTTCTGAGGGATAGCACTATGAAAAGAAAAACAAACTTTTTTAGTCTCTGCCACAGCTGCCAAATGAGACAATAATACCTCACAGGATTGAGAAGATGTGCACATGTCAGTGTTTTGTGAAATACTAGTTATTATTTTCATATTTTGCATGCAAACTAAATGAGTTCCTTTTATCCTCTGTGTAGCTGTCTTAAAATGCTTAGAGTCAACCACCATATGTCTTTGAGGACCCTTTTCTCCTGGTTAAGTAGCTCTCCATTCATTTTACTATTCCCTATAGTCATCATTTCAAGGCCTTTAACAGCCACAGTTTCTTCCTTTGCACATGCTTCAAATGTGGCATCCACACCTGGGTGTAAGGCTTCGGGTTGAGCATGCACAGCATAGAGGAGACAGGGGCTGTTCCTTCTCTTGTTCAAGGCTCTGTGTCTCTTTTAATGCAGTTAATGATGGAGATAGCTTTGCAGGAAGCCTCATCACAGGGTTGATTTCTACTGACCTCGCACTGAATAAAACCGTTAAGTATTGCACTGTTATGTTGCCTTGCATTTCAAAGATATTGTACTGCCTTTGGTTTGGAAAAATATCTAATTTTCATATCAATACAAAAAGCACTAAATGATCAAGAGAATCTGGGGCGTATCCCATGGGCAAAGCTTTGACAAATTTGTGTAGCCATACAGCACAGTGTCTTTGCCATCCATTGTTTTTATTGAAACAACTCTTTTTAAACAGTTTTTGTCACTGTTTGAATTTTTCTTCTTAAATTTTTATTTATGTATTTATTTAGGCCATGCGGCGTGGCACACGGGATCTTAGTTCCCCGACCTAGGATCAAACCCATGTCCCCTGCAGTGGAAGCATGGTGTCTTAACCACTGGGACACCAGGGAAATCCCTCTGTTTGAATTTTTTAATTATACAAATGTTACATTAGTACAATATCATTTTACAATAATCCAAAAATATACGTAAATACCGTTCTTGACTCTCCATTCAAATAGAATTCTGCTCCTATTTATCTATGTACATACAGATTATAAAGTTTTGTTTTTTTAAAAGATTTCAGACACATATAATACTGTGCATATATCAGTGCAATGCATTTTCATTTACCAATGTGTTTTATATATTTTTATATATATATATATATATATATATATATATATATATATATATATATATATATATATCAGTGCATATAAATCTACCTACTCTTTTTCATTAGGAATACTTGTTACATGGATATGAATAGTCCATTTAATGAGTATTCTGTTAAGAGATGTTTTGGTCTGATTTGTTCCATTATAAAAATACTGCAGTGAACCTCCTGAATTTATCTCTTTGTACACCTCTGTGATTTTCCTCTCATTTTAATGTGTCATTGCTGGGCCACGAAAATGGCACATGTCTAATTTTAAGAGGTATAGAAACACTTGTTTTGAAAAACTAATACCAATTTCCACCCTCTCGCCCAACAATATTGGAAGAGATCTGATTCCCTACAACTTTGCCAAAGTTTGATATCTCTTTTAATGACCAAGATAGGTTTTCAGGTAGCCTCATCATGCCATTCATTTTTACTACCAGTCTTTTAATGTTTTCCAATTCTGGGGAAAAAGTCATAATTTTAATTTACATTTCTTTGGTGAGCAGTGACTTAAGATCTTTTCAAATGTATATTGTCCATTGGTTTGTTCTTTTCTGTGTATAACAGGATGCTAGTTCCATGTCTATTCTTAGACTTTTGAGTTTATCCTTTTACTACATTTTGATCATTGAGGGAGGATCTGGTCTCTGTCTTGTTGTTGGTGTCTCTGCAGAGCCTAATGCAGTGTTACCCACATAGCAGATGCTCAAGGTCTTACTACCTCCCTTCCTCTCACTCCCCATGTCTAATTTACCAGCAAATTCTGTGGGGTCCGCTCTTGAAATACATTCCAATCTGTTGTGTGCTTATTATTTCTCTGCTTTCACAAAGAATTTAACTTCCACACAAACAAGGGCTCTCTCCCTTGTGTTCATGCACTTATTCTCACTAATTAGTAAGCATTCTTATGTTCTTAGTGATAAGTCTTCTGTTCTATGGCTGGTTTCACTACTTACCTTATCCCAAGTTAGAAGAAAAGAAGATTTTGGATCTAAATTTTGAAGGCAATACGAGCAAAGAAATTAATGGATTCTCTTTCATTTAGCTTCAATAAAAATACTCCTCAACATTTATCTGAGCTATAATACCCTTGTAGGATCACATTCCCACATGTGGCACTATGGAAAGCAAAATCATGGCTCCCTCCAAAGATGTCCACGTCCTAAACCCTGGAATCTGTGAATATGGTACTTTACGTGGCATAAGAGGCTTTGCAGATATGATGAAGTTAAGGATCTGGAGTTGGGGAGACTGGCCTAGATTATGCACGTGAATCCAATGTAATTATAGGATTCTTATAAGAGGCATTATGGAGGGTCACAGTCAAAGAAGAAGATGTGATGATGGGAGGTGAGAGTGGAGTGATTTCAGGAAGAGGCCATAAACCAAGGAGTGTAGGAAGCTTCGAGAAGCTGGAAGAGCAATGAAACAGATTCTCCTGTGGCTTCCAGAAGACACACAGCCCTGCAAACTCATTTTAGACTTCTGACTGCCACAGCAGTAAGATAATACGTTTTTGTTGTCTTAAGCCAATACATTTGTGATAATTCATTACAGCAGAAATAGAAAATAATATAGGCACACACCCATTTATAAAGCATTCACAACCCAGTGTGCTGGATAGACAAGAGAGGCTGAGGGTTTTATAAAATCTCCAATTTATTTTTCAATAGTCTCACTCCTTTGTCTTCAACTGATTCCCACCAATCTTACAGCAATAAGGCTGAGAACTGCTATTTCACAGGGCCTAATAGCTATGCCAATGAGTCAGGTAACAGTATATGTATTAGTCAGGATTCTCCAGAGAAACAGAACCAACAGCCTGTGTATATATAGAGAGACAGATTTATTTTAAAAAATTGGTTTATGATTGTGGAGGTACAAAACTATAATCTGCAGGGTAGGCCAGTAGGTTGGAGACCCAGGGGAAAGTTGCAGTTCAAATCCACATGTAGTCTGCTGTCAGAATTCCTTCTTTTTTGAGAAGGTCAGTCATTGTTCTATTCAGGTCTTCAACTTATTGGATAGGCCCACCCACATTAAGGAGAGCAGTCTGCTTTATTCAAAGTCCACCCATTTAAATGTTAATCTCCTCCAAAAACAAAAACAAAACAAAACCAACCAACCTTCACAGAAACTGCCAGAATAATGTATAACTGAATAACTCATATTCATATTACACTGATTTTCCTCTAACTTACTAAAGTTGAACCCCAGTCACCGGTAAAGTCCTTTTCCCTCATGTCTTAGTTAAGCTTCTCTTAGTGCGTAACAATAGAAATTAGTTCTTTCTAATGGAATTTGTTGGAATAATTCTATCATTGTATTAGGAATAAAAAGAAGCACTGAACAAAGCAGCTTCAGTAAGAGCAAGAACTGAGACATATTCAGAGAAATTCAGCAAAAAAGACTCTGGGCTCTCTCTAAAACCCTGATAATTATGTGGGGAAGCTTCCATGACTTTGAAACTCTGTCTCTTTATTCAACATTTTTAATTAGATTAAATTTAATTTTAATGTAAAGCAAATCTTATTGTCTGCCTGAATCATGTCAAACCCAGATAACAGACCACAAGAAGAAGACGTTCAGAAAGCAAAGACATAGTCACAGATAGCCCAAACTTGGGTGTCAGGGCTATTCTACATAAGCACAACTCACCAAGAGAAAGGTAGCCATCTCTGAGTGGGAACTCTATTACATCAGATAGGTTTGGTGGCTGCCAAGGTCTTGCACAGATGCTCAGCAATATTTCAGTAATGACCTTGGAATGTCTGCAATGCCAGGTACTGTCATGTCAATGATGAATTGAAGTATCTGAATTGTCAAAGATAAATGATGTTCTCTTATGGTATGTGAGAAGAATGCCTCTTTCCACTTTAAAAGTTTTACTGGATATAAATGGTCTCCAAGAGCTGCTGCTTCTCCACATATCTTTCAGGCTCTACTAGCTTTTCTTTAAAACTTCCCTACCCTCTTTCCATGTGACTCATAGAAGAGACCAAAGAGATGGAACCCGAAGAGAAATCTAATGACAGTTCTTGCAGTGGTTTCATAATCATTCACTTTCTCAAGAGATCAAAATTTGTTTTGTTTTTGTTTCTGTTTTTACTGCCTGCCTTATCATCTCTTATTATGACTTCTATTCAAGCAGGCGCCAGGTCTCTTAAGTAAACAGACTCCTGGGAGAATTGCTTCACCATTCAGCAGTCATTCTCAGACATGTCTGAACCCTGGTGATAGACAGTTTCCATATCCTTCGCCCCTCCCAATAATACTTCACCTTTGCCTCATGCTGCCCATTTTACAAAGTATTCCACATATGTTATCTCATTTGATTCTCAAGGTGACTCTCAGAGGGAGGGAGGCAGGATAGTTTTACCTCTATTTGATAGACTCAACAAATGTGTCTTATTCAAGTTCAGCTAGTCAGTAAGTGGGTTAGATTGGGTTCTTTTAACTTCAAATTCAGGGCTCATTCTATTCCATCATACTGTCTCCTTTAAAGGGAAGCATGGATTAATTTATTCCCACATGAGAAGCTATCAGGACAGTGAGCAATCAGATGACATACAATGAGGATTTGCTATTTACTATGCAGAGAAGCAGGGCACTTTGCCTTGTGAACAGCAGGATTTCAATTGTTGCTCATTCCAATACCATGGTGAATACATATAATGTATAAAATAATATTAAATAATGTATTGCTCCCTGGATATATAAATACAGCATAGTATTTTAGCTGCTTATAATAAAGTGTCAAGGCATCCTTGAAACCTGCCCAGGAACCGAAATGAAAACACAGGGCCTATATTTTGCACAAAAATCAAAAGTCGAGAACTCTCAGGATACCAATGAAGCCTAATAAGTAAGGCAATCAAATTACATGCCTAGATAGTCTCACAAGCAGTGCCAACAGACTAAATGAAGTCAATAATATTGTCTATTTTAATTATCAAAAATGATCTGAGATAACAGGAACCTTCTGAAATTATCCCAAAGTCTATAAATTGTAGTTGTTCTTGTGCCTCTCTCCCACCTACCATTTCATCTTTCATTTTGAAGGGTTCACAGAGAAGGCATGACATTTTAAAATCTCTTTTCCAGCTACAATTCATGTTGGAATCCTTTATTATATTTTATCAATAGTTCAGAATCCCACAGTTGTTGAATTGGTGAGGGCAAAGGTATCAGGCAATCTGCATGATATTTGAGTCTCATTACCAACTCAACTTTGGGAAGGCTGTGAGCCATGGAGATGGGCAGCACCTGGCAGATAGGAGTCATTTACTACATGAGATGTAAAAAGAACATACAAGATCATACATTTTTTCGCATTCATACACACAGACTTGTGCGAGCTTGTCTTATTCCAGCATCATATTAAAAATATCTCTGTAGTTAAGTCTAGTTTAAACTGTAACAATTCTAAGAATGCCTTGTATCTTGAAACCGTTCTCTCAGAATTAGATTTCTTGGACATTTCCTACATAGTTTTTTTTAATCCTAGCCGGGATTGAGAACTTTGTTAATTCAGGCATCTTTATTTTTTACTTCATCTTTGTGTTTTGTGTTCTACAAAGAATACTCACATCTCTCCACACACATTTGGAAAGCATTCAATTTAATCACAGTACTACCAATAACAACAGAGACAATAATAGCACTTATTTTAGACAGTGTTTTCTCCATGCTAAAAATTGTCCTCAACTACTTACACACATCATTCCATTTCATCTTTATGTCACCCTACGAGTTAGATTCAGTTTTACCTTCCCCACTTCAGATATGAACACTCATGCTTACAAAAGTTACCTAATTGGCCCATGGTCACACAGATAGTAAGTAACTGAGCCAAAATTTGAACTCAGATGATAAGACTGGATTCTGCAGGTTTGTATTGAACATGCCACACTTCATAAACTCACATCATTAGCGCGGTTATAGGACTCATTTAACACAGAAAACAAAATACAACATCAAGATCCCCCACTATTCACCCCCTTGAAGGGGTCAACAGTTACTCCAGGTGAGAGTGGTATTTTCTATTTGTAGCACCATCAGTACTTTTAGGGAGCTAAAACAATGCAAACCCAGCCCATTTACTAGAAAATTAAGGTGTAAACCCAAGCTTTACAGGGACTGAGTCGGCTTCAGATAGGAAGAAAGGACAGCATGCATGTAGGAAAACATCATTTCAAGCCTGATCCAAGACATCTGTGTGGCTCTGAGCAAATCTATACGCCTCCCAAAGTCTCAGAGTCCCATTCAATAAATAAAAATAGCTTATCAATCACCTAAAGCCCCTTCCAGCTATGTGAGTCTCCGCTTCTGTTTGGTCAATGCTGCTGGTTGACCTTTCCTGGGAATCTTTGATAGAGATGGTGTAATTTTTATGCCTCACCGTGAGTTTTTACTTATATACTGATATTCTGGAGCAGTAATTCTCATTGGGGGAAGGGCACTATTTTGTCCCCCAGAGAACATCTGGCAAGATCTGGAGACATTTTCGATTGTCATGACTTAGGTGATGCTACTGGCATCTAGTGGGTAGAGTTCGGGGATGCAGCTACACATACATGCTACATTGCACAGGACTGGTCCACACAACAAAGAATTATTCAGCCCCCAAACGTCAACAGTGTTGCTTTTGGGAAACGCTGCCCTAGATTGGCATTTAATATCACTGTGCATTACAAAATGCTAAACTCATATCACTACCTTTCATCAGTGATAACTCTAATGTCTTTTTCCAGTTCTGTTTTCTATTTGTAGGACGGTGCCAATAATGCTCTATAATTTGATATCCCTGCTGCCATTCCTAATATGTATCTCTTGGTCATATAATTATCATTAAGAATAGAAGTGCAGAAGATGAACAAGTCTATTGCTGCCAATTTTATTTTCCCTCCTAATAGTAAAGAGATAGTTAAAACTCCCTTTGCACCTTCTGTTTTTCTAAACCTGAATGTACTTTCTTTTGAAATGTGAATTCATGGCCAAAACCCACTGAGGGTTAAACATTTCTTGCTCAGAGAATTTAACACTGCAAGATATCACAATGGTGCTGATCTTAATGATACCCTATTTTATCTGCACAAAAATGAGAATCACAAGTATAAAATATCACTAGAACAAAATAACTTACGCTTTTCAATGTGTCTCTCCATTTAAAATTGGCAGCTAAAGACTCACTGTGGTTACAAGGATGAACTCAATTCTTCCAACATGAAACAAATTTCAAACAAGGTTTGCTGCGTCTTTGCCTTTCATGGAATTCATACAGACTAAAATGGAGGTTACTCATCACTGTTAGTAAAAATGAGCGCTTGGAAGAGACAGAGCAAATGTTTGAAATGTGAAACATGATGTTTATAGAGACAGAACATATTGAAAAGAGGTAATGTTCCATCAGTTGGGCAAAAAAATCTTGCTCTCTGCTTTAAAATTTGAATCAGAATCTATAATACAAACATGTTTCAGAGATTTCTGGGAAAACTTAAATTCTAAATCTCAATTATTCCAACCTCCTTCCATTCTACAGAACTGTTCATCAGCCAGTCCCTTTGTTTTTGTTATGAATGACCATTAGTCAGACTATTTAAAGCAACTGATGCATTCAATTGTCAGATATAAATGTCTGTGGAGAGTACCACAACTGAACCACGATTTGATTTAAATCTTTTTCCTTCTTAACCAAAATGGCAGGATTTGAAAGAGTACAAAAAGTACATCTGTTATCAGAACAAAGGCTGAAGAAACAATTAAGAGAAAGATTAGAAGGCAAAAACACCTGCAAATAGAAGTTAAAGACCTCTAAATAAAGAGAGAATGAGACAAATGCCCTACTGCTCATTTACTCTGTTAGGACAAAGGAAACCGGGAGTTAAACAGGAAAGCAGGCAGAGCCTGAATTGAGTTTTCAAGTTGTGATATTGATTTAATCATAGCCGTCTTTTGTAAAACAAACATTTTTATAATTGGCTACCTTTTTTATCTTGCAGTGAAGCTACAGTTAGTCTTAGTTGTAAATGCAATTAAATGAAATTAAGGCATTTTCTTCAACCATCCTTTCATTCATTAATATATCCAACAAATGCTGACTGCGTGCTATATGAGAGGCACTGTCTTAAGAGCGGAGCCTGACAGTGAGTAGAGCATGGATGTATTAGTTATATGTTGCTGCCTAATAAGTGACTCTCAAATTTAGCAGCATAAAGCAAAATAAATATTCATTATCTCATGATGGCTGTGTATGTCAGAAATTCAGGAGTAGCCTGTATGGTTCTGGCTCAGGGTCTCTATGACTTTGCAATCAAAGTAGCATCCAGGGTTGTAACATCTGAAACTTAGAGAGTGGCTGGAGAATCAACCTTCAAGATGATTCACTCCCATGGTGCTTGCTGTTGGCAAGAATCCACAGTTGCTCCACATGTGGGCTTCTCCACAGGCTGCTTGAGTGAAAAGGTGCCTGGCTTTGCCCAGAGTGAACAATTCCAAAGAGAGCTAGACCACAATCAAAATCTATTTTATGGGCTTCCCTGGTGGCGCAGTGGTTGAGAGTCCGCCTGCCGATGCAGGCGACACAGGTTCGTGCCCCGGTCCGGGAAGATGCCACATGCCGCGGAGCGGCTGGGCCCGTGACCCATGGCCACTGAGCCTGCGCGTCCAGAGCCTGTGCTCCGCAACGGGAGAGGTCACAGCAGTGAGAGGCCTGCGTACCGCAAAAAAAAAAAAAAAAAAAAAAAAAAAAATCTATTTTATGACCTAGCCTTGGAAGTCACACATTGCAATTTCCATACTATCCCACTGGTAACCAGGTCAAAACTATTCCGTTTGGGAGAAGATTACACAAGGGTGTGAAGAGCAGCATGAGAGGATTACTGGGCCAGAATAAAGGCTGGCTACAAATGGCTAAGAGCTCATTTCTGCTTACAATGAGTAGATTTTCAGGATGAGCAGCAAAGTTCCTTCTCTTATGGAGCTTACATTCTGGAGAAGACAGATAATAAACTCATATAAGTAATAAATTATCACATTCAGGTATTTGCTGTTATCAAGAGAAAGCAGGATAGAGACTAACTGGGTGATGAGACCGGGATTTTTTTTTTTTTTTCTCTATGCGGGCCTCTCACTGTTGTGGCCTCTCCTGTTGTGGAGCACAGGCTCGGGACATGCAGGCTCAGCGGCCATGGCTCACGGGCCCAGCCGCTCCCCGGCATGTGGGATCTTCCCAGACTGGGGCACGAACCCGTGTCCCCTGCATCGGCAGGCAGACTCCCAACGACTGCGCCACCAGGGAAGCCCCAGGATATTTTTGATAGGATTGTTAAGTAAGTTCTCTCTCAAGTTGCTTTTAAATGGAGATGTCATTGACAAAAAAAATTCAAGTATTTGAAGCTCTCTGAAGAAGTATGGCTGGGACAGAGAAAGCTTATGCTAAGGATTTAAATGGACACAAGCCTGCCTTGTTTGAGGAATAGAGAAAGTCAGTAGTCTTGGAGGTTAGCGTACAAGAGAAGTAGGAGATGAGACAAAGCCACACAGATAGACCCAAACTAACTCATTTATGCCTCATAAGTCAGGGTAAGGAATTTCCATTTCATTCTAGGTGTGACAGAAAAAAAAAACCAAACAATTGGAAATCCGTTCTTTTTCAGGAAAAAAAGTATTCATCAAGATCAATGGATACATAGTTGCTTTAATGGGTACGTTTGGGTGTGTGCATGTTGGTAAGACTGCCAGAAGGGAGAGTGAAGGCTTTCCTTCGGCACCATGGACAGAGGCCATAAGTAATGTTCACTCTATGTCCCAAGGACAACGATCCAACGCCAAATCTTGCCTTATGATGTTACATTCATGAAAAAGGCAAAAGGAGCTGGATGGTAACCATCTTTCTCCCTTTCTGACTCCCTCAACCAGGCAGAGTTAAATATATGCTGCCCAAAGACATATCTAGTAAGTCATCATACTATTTTAATTTATTACTCATCATGATGTCTCTCTTCTCTCCTCACTCTCCACTCTCATTTAAAGACAAGATGATATACAAGTCATCTGTATATTTCATGCAACAAATACAGTCTCAGCACATAATGTATGCTCAGGATATGTTTCTTGAATGAACAAGCAAATTACTGATTAAATGAATGTATATGAAAACAGAGCCGCTTTTGAAAAGAAGAATGAAGTGTCATCATAAAAGCGACACCAATTATTGGAAGTATGAAAAACAATTAACTTTGCGATGCCTATACTAGGGACAAGTTACAATTTGCATCTAAGAATATTCTTAGATATGAGATACATGGGTATAAAAACTGACTCCTATGATAGGTAGCCAAGAGGTAGTCTGGCCTTGATGCTGTAGGCTCTCTACATCTTAAAATCTTTTGTGGAAGGAATTATTATATAAGATACAAATATTTCTACTAATTTGTTGCTTCTGGAAAGAGCTTTTGCTGCCCTCTCAGGCAGTGTTATGGTTGGATGCTACATTTGCATTTTGCCAATGGAGTTTATAATTAACTACTCACTTTTATATCTCCAACCTATTTCTCACTTAGTTCGTTTTCCTTCTGTGGTTTTGCCTCCTCCCTCAAATGACGATTTCCTCACTGAAACTTTGCTCTGTCTGCTTTAAAATTTGAATTTAAAAAATAGACATCATAAGAATTCTTTACAAAGCATGTTCACCTCTTTAGAGAAAAAGTGTCATGGAAACATAACAAATGCATAAAATAAATGACCATGATGCAGTTGCACATCAGATATATTAGTATCATTTATTTTAGATTTTAACCATCTAAGTGATAAAGGTCACTGAAGGGTGTATGTGAAGACAATTAAGGTCATTGGGATTTTCTGGGGATTATTAGCTTTCCTTAAAATGGCACCAGACCTAATATTGAGCTAGGACTGCAGAGTGGCAAGAGCTATTTTTAATTATTAAAAGTAATTTCACATGTGGTTTAACAGTCATAATTGGAATTTCGAGTTATGCTTTCCTTGGTAACAACCCATTTCCTTTGTTTGGATAAACCACAGGCATAGAGAGATGAAATATGATGTCCTTTAATATGTGGTACTTCAAGAAATTATGTTTCACTGGCAGGCATTTGGCATTTCCACAGCTGAAATGCAATATCGGTAAAATACAATAGAGACTCGGCCCTGCCATTAATACATCTCCCTCGCCTGTTTCTGGGGCTTCAGTAAACAAAGGTTATGGGCAAAATAGTGTCTGCCTGCTCTTCCTAGAAGCACTCACGAAGAGCTTGGGAGTGACTGGCAATATGCAGCTGTCATCCTGAGCGGCTCAGTGGGCTGTGGGGAGGATGGTGCTCCTGAACTATCTATCAGCAGAAGCAGGTGTGTGGTAGCTACTAGCTATTTTGGGGGAAAGAAGGAGGCATATCTGCTCGAAGCACAATATCCCTCTGGAAGAACAACCACCGCCATTACCACTGAAGCAAACAGAATTGTTCCTGCCATTGCATCTCTCTGAGATGAGCGTCTACTTTTATGGGCCTGGTAAGAGACTACTCAGCCGTCTAGGCCCATTTCAAACATTTCCTCCGGGCTTCCCTGGTGGTGCAGTGGTTGAGAATCTGCCTGCCAGTGCAAGGGACATGGGTTTGATCCCTGGTCTGGGAAGATCCCACATGCCACGGAGCAACTGGGCCCATGAGCCACAGCTACTGAGCCTGCGCTCTGCAACAAGAGAGGCCGCGACAGTGAGAGGCCCGCGCACCGTGATGAAGAGTGTCACCTGCTCGCCACAACTAGAGAAAGCCCTCGCACAGAAATGAAGACCCAAAACAGCCAAATAAATAAATAAATTTAAACAAACAAACATTTCCTCCTCTTGGGAAGCTGTGGCTGATTTACAATGGGATTAATTTCTCTTTCCTCTAGGTCCTTGGGGCCACTTACTTCCTAAGCAGTGATGTTGCTAATCATCATTCACTCCCTCATGCATTAAATAGATACTTACTGAGGACCTACTATGAATCAGGGACTGAAGCTAAGCATTTCCAGGTTTATCCTCACATCAGCTCTTGGCCATAGTGCTAGCATTTCTCCCATTAAATAGATGAGAAAACTCAGGCTTAAGAGGGGCAAAGTGATTCACTCAAATCACATTGCTAATAGGTAGTTAAGCTGAAATTTAGGGTCAAAATTTGTTTGATCCCCAAACCTAAACTTTTAACTAGTAGATTATATCATCTTAACATGGAATTATCTTATATGATTTTAAGTTACATTGTATTTGATATATATATGTAAAATACATGTACTTATGTAAGTGTGCATATGTACTAATATGACAGGATCTATCATATGATGTAATATAATAATATAACAATATAGTATAATTCAGTACATGTTATGCTGCAGCTGACTCCTACTGTTATGATTACCAGTCTCTGCCCAACCCCACATTCAGTGACATCATGTAGGTAATTTATTATCAGTCATGGTAGGAGTATTTATTTACACCATGGCAATTGCAAATGATACACATCTGAGCTATTTTTCCTGAAGAGTTGGTTAAACATTTAACACCACTGCTGGTTATACGGTCTAATTTTATAGTTAGTGGAATATCCAGCCATGTCTGATATTTAATTGTGAGCTCCTCAAGTGAAGGGGTTTATTTTAACGACATCTTTTTCAGAGATTGTCTATATATAGCATAGTGCCTAGCACAGAGTGGGTGCTCAGTAAAATTATTTTTGCATGAAGGAGCGAATATTTTACAGCATCTTTCACAGCTTTTACAATATTTACTTCCATTAGCCTAACAGTCTCAATGTTTGTAATATCACTACAGTGGGTTGCCAAGGGATAAAATGTATAAAGTCTGAATTGCAATTCTTTGCTTCTCAGCTGAATTGCTTCACAGGGTTAGCACACTGCATATCAAGCACACCTAACACTTATTTCTACCTAGGACGCTTGGAAGGATGCTGGCTGCTCAGGGGACAAAACTGAAGTCTATAGCAGCTCCAAACAAAGTGATTACACATACACACCTAAAATACAAATATTTGAGTTATTTATGTATGTTTGCCTTCGCGTTTTATTTCTTTTGTCTTCTTTTTGTCCCCTTTGCTTGCTCTGTCCTAACTTGTCTTTGAAGTGATCCATACATTAAAAGCCTAGGTTCTTGTCACAAAAGAGAATCCTTTCCAAAATTATAAAAACACGACCTCAGTCAGTACTCATAAATGTTGATGATGATGATAATTTTGTCCAGAAATTTAATTTTTCATCAGAAAATATGCCAGAAACCATTTTTATCCGAGATTAACATAGGCTTTGGCATCTGAAAGACTGTTTATTCATCCCAGCTCTGCACTGACCAACTATGTAACCCTGGGCCTCAGTTTTCTCTTCTGTAAAATAGACAAAATATACCTGACTTAAAGGGATAAATCCAGATAATGTATTGAAAGTACTTTGCACAATGCCTAGTCTCTAACGAGCATTCAGTAAATGGACAATTTTTTCAGCATCTAGCATAATGCCCTTAAATTAATATATCTTGAATGAATGATTAAATGAGAAAACTAACAGCTCCTGAAGATTTAAATATGTATTCACTTATTTCCAGAGCTGTCCATTAGAATTTTCTGTGATGGTGGGAATATTATATATCTGCACTGTTGAATATGGTAGCCACAAGCCACATGTGACTATTAAGCACATAAAATTTCAAGTCAACTAGTCTAGTGTGACTGAGCGCTTAAATTTTTAATTTTATATAGATTTAATTCATTTAAATTCCAATGCCCACAGGTGCTTATGACTACCATATTAAATTGCAGTTGAAGGATCAACAATAGAAAACTGGATTATATTTTGGACTCAGAACAAAATTTTCAGAAAGTGTTACTCATTGTTTGAAGGACAACATAAATACAATTCTCCTTTTTTTGTCCACAGTCCTCCTTTTTGTTGCTTCTTTATTCTGTTCTCACCCACAAAACTGGAATTGCTTGTGGAATTTTCTACTTTTGAGAGACAGCTTTGTGTACTGCGATTATATCTACGCTTTGAAGATCCTACCTGCCTGCCTGGATCTATTTAAACTCAAGGGGTTTATGACAGGCATTGGGGTCCCTAATCAGGACAAGATGCGAGGTGAAAAGAATTAGAAGGTCACAGTGGCCAGGTTTATAATCTTCAAGCCTTTCTCACCATTCAGATGTAGCTGCAATTAAGGGTGGTAGCAATTTTGTTGTGTCTGCTGCTGATAAAAGTGACCTGAAAGCCCCACCAGCTTCATCTGTTCTTAAGTGTTCTATTTGGGAGGAACACATAAATTTATTTTAGATAGTGCCCTGAGTGCCCATGAGGGGAAAAGATGCTACATACATTTTTAAAATGTTGTGATAAAGAGGTGCTCTAAGCATTGATATTTGCAAACATTTAAACCACTAAATCATAAAGCATAATGACCCTCAGAAATCATCTAACTCAAACTATTTATTTTACAGTTGACAAGGCTGAGAAGTGACCAGCTAAGGGACAGAAAGATAGCAGCAGAGCTAAGTTTAAAACCCAGGCTTGCTGATTCTCAGTGCTCTTTGTATTACACTCCATAGGCTGTTACAAATAGAAAAGCACTTGTAGGCTAGGAAAAGGGTTATATGTAAATATATTGTAATGTGATACCTTGGAAAGGAGTGTCATTTATGTATTTTCCCTAATTTTGTGCCTCCCCCCACCTCTTCCCCATAGGCACACATTGACTACAATTCTCTCAGAGGACATAATACCCTCTTGGAGTAAATTAGGCAGGTTGGAAAATTGCATTAACTCTTTCCACTCCCCAGGGAGCACATTTGGTAAATCCCTGCTTCAGTGCACTAATTTTCCTCCTGGTGTGTGGGTAATGCACTGGGGGAAAGGGAGCTTATGCGGGGTGCCCGTGAGGTCAGGGACCACATTATTGCAACTTTATTGCCAATGAGATGAGCCGAAGCCTCCCACATGTAAATCAAAGAGTTAACAATGCGGCCGGGTGGCTGTTCTGGCTTTGTCAGTTCAGGGTCATAACTGGACAGGCTGCGATCTGTCATCTTTCAGACACTTGGGTTTAGCAGCCACTGTATTTTGCAAGCCATCAGCTGTGCTTATGCAAAGCCCGTAACAGGGTATTATACAGCCTGAAATCACTCAATCTTCAGGACTCATTCTGCTCCTACCATCTAATCTTCTACAGGATTGAGAAGGTAAGGTGAGATCGGAAATCTATGCAGTCATCATTTCGCCCAGTTTTTCTAATTTCCTACTTTGAGTCAGACACACTGTGGACTCTGAACCCAGCATTTACTTCCAGAAGGGAAATTCAAATAGCTTCATTTCCCTCCTTACCACAGAAGAACTGCTTCAAGATTAAACGTGAATATACCACTCTCTCCCACCCACTCTACATTTCTATACACACTCATACTTGCCTTTTTATCAAGAAAAAAAAAACAACCAAAACCATAATTCTACCAGAAAAAATGAGAATAGCAAGTGCCTGCCTCGATTCCTAGTGCACAGTTTTTTAGAAAATAAAATAAGAATTTGCAATCCTGGGGGCTTCCCTGGTGGCGCAGTGGTTGAGAGTCCGCCTGCCGATGCAGGGGATGCGGGTTCGTGCCCCTGTCCGGGAAGATCTCACATGCCGCGGAGCGGCTGGGCCCGTGAGCCATGGCCGCTGAGCCTGCGCGTCCGGAGCCTGTGCTCCGCAACGGGAAAGGCCACAACAGTGAGAGGCCCGCGTACCACAAAAAAAAAAAAAAAAAAAAAAAAAGAATTTACAATCCTGTGAATGGAGTTATATGCATGGAAAACCAAACTCAGGAAAGTGACTCAACCAGTATCCACCTTCTGGAATTGTCTCCATTTTTCCAGTAGCTGCAGGTTAACATTGAGGGATTCAATGAGGTCCAGGCTTCTGAGCATTCAACTTCATTAGGCATGCATCTCATTTTGGCAGGAAGCCACCCACTTTAAGCAAAACCCAGTCACAGATAAACGGAGGGCAATCATCTCCCGAGTAATAAATGCAGGGCTGCAGAGAGTGGGCTGCCAATCTTGTGGGATGGGGAATAAAACAGGCGGAGGGAGCAACTGTGCTGTGTGTCCTTATGATCCCAGAGTGCACAATATAGCTGAAGCAGGAAGATGTCCCAGACCAGCTCTCAGAGGCCAGATCAAAACCGCCCATTCAAAGAGTGGTAATGTGACATGTTTGACCTGAGTGGTACCTTTGTCCCTGGGAACTTAGACATCTTACAGACCCTTTCTATTAAATCCCTGTAGTGTCGTTGGCAAAGGAAATGAAACCAAAAGTGCGCACAAATTGGGACACTGAGGCACAGAGAGGCCTGGGGATTACTGTGAAGGTGACCTCAGTGAGGCCGACAAGCAGACTGAAGTAGAGGATTGAGGGACCCATCACAAATTTTTAGACAAGGCCACTGAGAGCTCAAACGATGCAGTTGGCACACTCCAGCATAACAAACTGAAACGTGCCAGGAGATAGCATAAAGGAACAAAGCAGGAGGGTGTATAATCAAAGGGAACAATGAAGACGATTATCAAGAACACCTAGAAAACCAGTTATTTTTCGGAACACTGAATTTATATACACTGGCAATTCAATAGTTTTAAAATACAAGCCAAACAAAACATGTTGAGAGGTCCAATCTAGCGCACAGGCCAACCTTCTATGCCCTTTAGCCTAGGAAATTAAATACATCAGGTCGAATTTCAAAGCTCTCCTTTCTTCTGCCTGAATAGCCAGACTCGGCTTCCTTCTGTCACGTTAAGCATGACAGCATTGAAGCTCAGTCTGAACACACAACTTGTAAACTTGGTTAAGATGCTGGGAGAGCAGCATGATCCAGGCCACAGAAGCCAGGACTGCAAACAGAGATGCCTTGGTGAGGATGTCCTTCTTTGTAAGAAAAACAAAGCACCTGCTATCTCCTTAGAAAGTCAATAACAAGGATCTGCTCATATCTTTCTAATTATGAGTCTAATTGTCTAATATTTTGAGGCCCTGTCTTGCCAACCAACTCTCTCCGCAAACTCTACCTCTCTCTCTACCCCATGACCCACGCTCTCTCCATGCCTTAACTCCCTGCATATCCTCCTGTCAAACAGCTGTCTGGGTATTCACATCTTTGCTTATACCCAAGAGAGGCTAATCTTTGGGATTTTCATAACACTTGGGGGTGAAAGAAGGGTAAGCTGACTGATGAAATCCCTTCTGCATTAATGGGCGATAAAGTAAAATCCAATCTCGTGGGGCCATCATACAGAAACCCTCTGGTCCTACTTTTATGTGGGTCATGTATCTTAATAGGTTTTCAAGCAATTTAGAAGACAAGACCAAGCAGCTGGTAAGGGCCAATTTACAAGGCCTCAGCTCCCCGGCAACACACACGTTCCCTGTAACAAAAGCCCACTTGGCATAAACAAGCCTTTTCCAAAAATGAACACATACACACACACACACACACACACACACACACACACTCTCTCTCTCTCTCTCTCTCTCTCTCTCTCTCTCTCTCTCTCACTCACTCACACATCTTAGGAATTCCATTTTACCTAAACGTTCACTTGCTTTATTTCATAGAAGCATCCTTTTCTTATTTATTCGATGGCCTGCAACATTTGTTCAGTATTTATTTTTCTTCTTAGCTTTCTCAAAATGGCCACTCTGAGCCCTGTAAATGTTAGTCGCTTTCTGTGTGTCTGTTGTAAAGGGGAGAAATAAAACTGTGGATCCTCTGAATGAGCTGGCAACCCATGGACCACCTTCTTTACATTAGTGGTTCCATGGCAACACTTTCACCAGTTTGGAGGTAAGAAAGTGATGTGATCCTATATGTGATAATAATTTAGCTTAGTAATTTTACATTATGCAAATCTAAAGCAAGCTGTGCTTTGAGGTGTGCCAGTGGGGTACAGTAAGGCTGCATGAATCAAAACAGGGCAATCCACAGGGGGAGAAAATGAGTTTAGCTCTTCAAGGTGCCTTCTGCTCTGGAATACATTCAGGAAAATTAATCAGACCCTAACATTGCCGTGTTACTCTCTCTCATTACAAACCAGGGTAAACAATTACTGCATAAAGCACTCTCTGAGAGGTTCCAAAAGGCCACTGGTGCTTACTGCTGATTTTCATAAATGATCTTCAAGGACCTCCCCTGGGGATCGGAGATCTGGGGAGGTCTAGAGGGAGGTTAGTGAGGAATGCATCTCATTACCATGGTGATGAGATGCAACATGCAGCCTGGCTATAAAACCAGTTGCCATGATGAGGGGCTGTAGATTTCTGGTTTTCTGGGGAAGTGTCAGATCTTAATTGATGGCAGACTCCTGGGGCATGCTTACTTACTTTCAGAGTCCTGATCATAAGAGGATGAGCTTTGGAAGCAGAATCCTGGTTCCAACACTTAGGAAACCTGCGACTTTTCAAAACTTAGTTGAAAGAGGACAGTATCATCTATGCTTCACAGAGTTGATGTGGGGATCTACAGAGAGTAAAGCATTCTGATTTAGGTCCAAACATGCCCTGGACTTTGCACTCAAGGAAGGGTTCCTGTTTTATTTGTTTATTTATTTTGCCAAGGTCTACCTTCCCCACTAACTGGACACGTTTGGTGAAAAGAGCAACAGTGCTTCTACCTTGTATACAGCAATATGTATCTTGCAAACTGTCACGTATGTAATGTGTACACAGCTCAGCTAATATTCTGTCAGTGAATAATCAAGTGAATACAGGATGGCTATTTTCTTTGAAAAAAGGACGCCCTTTGTCTGCTTTACTTACAGAGACCAAGGCAGAAACCTGTGACCAGGATGGTTCAACTCAAGAAATTCCAGTATTCCCCTTGATTCTACCAAGGGGAAGGTGTACAGACGAGACAGATTATAAGAATGCCAATGTGTTGAGACATTCTTGAGATGAGCAAATGAGTCTGGAGAAAGCAAATGCAGTGAACTGTTAGAGAGGAGGGAATTCTTGGAGAAGCCACAGCTCTGTCCCCTGTGCCCTTTTCCCTTTCTTCAGGGCATGATTGATAACATTCCATTCCTCTCCTGGGGCTTCGAGCTGCAATGACAAGACAACTCTAGAACTTGGAGCCACTTGTAGAAAGAAGCTATAAAATCAATGACTTTGTTTATTACTTCTGTGGCCACAAGGCAGAGCTTGCACTCAGACAAGTGGATCAGCACAGAGAGGTGAAAGAATATGATTTGAATATGCAGTGAGTCCAGAGAACACACCCTGCCGTATTGCTGAGTATCCTTGTCTCACCCACACAGAGTCCTGTTTACAGTTGGATTTGTGCTGTTGGTGGCAATGTAAATTGATACAGCACTATGGAGGTTCCTTAAAAAACTAAAAATAGAACTACCATATGACCCAGCAATCCCACTACTGGGCATATACCCAGAGAAAGCCATAATTCAAAACGACACATGCACCCCAATGTTCATTGCAGCACTATTTACAATAGCTAGGTCATGGAAGCAATCTAAATGCCCATAGGCAGGCGAATGGATAAAGAAGATGTGGTACATATGTACAATGGAATATTACTCAGCCATAAAAAGGAATGAAATTGGGTCATTTGTGGAGACGTGGATGGACCCAGAGACTGTCCTACAGAGTGAAGTAAGTCAGAAAGAGAAAAACAAATATCGTATATTAATGCATATATGTGGAATCTAGAAAAATGGTGCAGATGAACCGGTTTGCAAGGCAGAAATGGAGACACAGATGTGGAGAACAAACATATGGGCACCAAGGGGGGAAAGCGGTGGGGGGGTGATGAATTGGGAGATTGGGACTGACATATATACACTAATTTGTATAAAATAGATAACTAATAAGAACCTGCTATATAAAAAAATAAATAAAATTCAAATTTAAAAAAAGCTAACTGACATTATTCTGTAAATGTGAATGAAGGTGTCAGGTTGGAACCTTCATGTGGCATCGTATGTGTTGAGGTCCCATGCTGACTATTGTAACTCATTATCAAACAGCATATTTTGGCCTGAGAGAGCAAGAGCTCCTTTAAATCAAAGTGGTTTCCTAACCATAGTGTGTAACTAAGGCTGCCTAGGACAGCTCATGGACAAATAATGCTCTTCTACTTCCCCATGGAACATAACGGAGATCAATGAAATGCTCAAGCCAAATATTGCTTTCAGAACAGAGAAGGGGTTATCAGTAGGTTTATTTTTCCTGACCAAACTTTGTAATAACCTCTGTATTTATTCAATTGCGTGGTTTTTGAATCAGTGGTACTTACTGAGTATCTGCTATGTGTACCCTACTTGGTCTCACAGGAAAAAGCCCCCTATCAACCAATGAAATCCAATGCCTTAGCTTGTCATTAAATGAAATCAATTATCTCACCCCTACTTACCGTTTTGGCTTCAACTTCACACATTACCACACCCAGAACCCAATCCTCCAATCACTGGAACTACAACTGAACCCTGGTGGCCTGTTTCAGGATTGGGGTTTCTTAGAAATACATTTGCTCCCTCCTTACTTGACTCATGAAAAAACTATAAATGATTAAACATTATGTTCAAGTATTACTTCTTCCAAAAGCTTTCCAGACTTTCCTCACCCTCTCCTTTGTAACCTGTGTGTGCACACATGGGCATGTGTGTGCATGTATGTCCCTGTGTGTGTAAACATACTTCTCTAAAATGCATTCTGATAGGCAGAATAAAGCCCCCTCCCCAGCAAAGACATCCACATCCTAATGCCTGGAACCGTGAATGTGTTATTTCACATGGCAAAAGGATCTTTGTAGATGAGATTAAGTTCCACATGTTGAGATGAGGAAACTATCCTAGAATATTTACTGTAATCACAAGCGTCCTTAAAATGGAAGAGGGAGGAGGCAGGAGTGTCCATTAGATTAGAGAAGGTGGGATGATGGAAGCAGAAGATGCTGTGATGTCGTTGCTGGCTTTGAAGATGGAGGGGTCTAAAGACAAGCAGTGGAGGTTGCATCTGGAAGTTGGAAAAGGGAAGAAAATAGGTTTCCCCCTAGAGCTTCCAGAAGGAATGCAACCCTGATAAAACCTCGAGTTTAATGCATTGAGATGCATTTCAGACTTCTTGAGATGCATTTCAGACTTCTAACCTCCACAACGGCAAGATAATAAATCTGTGTTGCTTTAAGCTACTAACTGTGTGGTAATTTGTTACATCAGCAATAGGAAACTAATACACACCCATAACATTTTAGCGATTTTGTGTTCCCATGTCTTTCTCCCTCCACAGGACTGTATGCTTTTTCAACTAGTTAAAAATAGCTACCCTGTAATAAAGGTGTTCATCTCAGGTGCTGAGCTAAGTACATGTATTATGTCATCTGATACTCAAAATAACCGCACAAAATTAGAATACAAAGCTGTAGGCACTGGTGTTCGGTGCCTGGTATTGGGCCCAGATTGCCTGGGTTCTCAGTTTCATTACGTACCAGCTCTATGACGTTGGGAAAGTTATTTTTCTCTGCCTCATTTTCCTCATCTGCAAAATGTGGATTAAAATGATGTCTATCTTTTAGGGCAGTGGTGAGAATTAGTTGATGAATTCATATAAGGAGCTCAAAACTGATGTCTGGCATATAACAAGCATTAGGCAAATACTTAACCATAAAAATTATCATCCCCATTTTAAAGGTAATAAAACTGAAGCCCAGAGAACTTAATGCACTTGACATACAGAGCAGGGATAGTAATGAAATAAAACCCAATTACTCAACTTCAACATGTAAAACATGTTTCTTGACTGAATATACCCACAATTCACAAATCTCCCTACGTAATGGGAGAAACTGCACTTATAACAACACAAAAGAAAGAATGAATCATTGAGAGTATTTCTAAATGTTGCAGGAGATGTAAAGTAGGAGTTATGCTGTGATGGAAATGAGAGAGACAATCATTTGCATAACTTGGTAGGTAAGGTAGGAAGTGGCTGTATCACAGAATATAGTATATGACAGTGTCAGGAGGGTTTTATGCTAAGAGGATGATTGGCTTGGTGACATTAGTACTTATTGAAATAACTGTTCACCCTAGAAACATGCTGAAGAGTCAAAAATCAGAACCACATATAACAGCATTTTCACAGACTTCATAGAAGGGCATGCATTTCTTTGTTAAGCGTCTCTCTATGACATAGGTTCTTAAACCTGAGAGCATCAGATTGCTGGGTCACACCTCCAAGCACTTCAAATTCAGTAGGGCTGGGGTCAGGCTACAAAACTTGTATTTCTAACAATTAGTAGGTGGTGCTAATGCTTCTGGTTGGGAGACCACACTTAGAGACCCACAGATCTATAGCAATTATTTCCCCACTGCCTTAGTCCAAGATTACTTCCAAAAGACTCACAAAGGGAATTTAATTGTCTCAATCTGATTCAGGGAATTGAAAGGGAAGTCCTGTCTGAGTACCTGTAACAGCTTGAAGCCCATTAAAAGTACAAGACTCCAAGAAAGCAAATCGGCTTTATTCGAGAAAGCTTTTAAAGGACTTGCAACACCAAGGAAATGATTCTAAGGCAAGGTTATATCAAATACTCAGTTTTCAACATACAGAACCACTTCATTCTATGTTGAGAGTATCTCCTGACTTAACTGGATCTCTTAGGCCCTACTCCCAATACCACCTCCATTAATTTGTCCACACTCCAGGATAGGATTTTAGAGATATAAGAGATAAATATTTAAGAGGCTTTTGCTTGGTTTTCTGTATTAGTACTTTGGCCAAGAAACATTCTCAAGTGACACAGCACTGAGCCTAGGCATAGAAGGCTAATCAACCAAAGAAGACTCATTCTTAATAGAAATTCAAAATCATACTTCTTCTCTATCAGATTGGTTGGGATCTCTCTTAGGGATATTACCACCCAGTACAAGAGGAAGAGGAAGGAAAGAGAGCTGAATATTTTGCCATTTTTTCTTTTATTTTCTTTTAATATTTCTCATCTAGCTAAGAAATAACTTTGGGAACACACTTGGAAGTGAATAAATCAAGGGTTTAAATTAGGATGATGAAATCCTAAAACACTACACTAGTTAAGAAGAAAAAGCAAGAAAATCTATCTCTGATCGAAACTGAGGCAAGTCACTGGGCAAGATAAGCAGAAAATAATGAGTGTATGGTCATGCAAAAATTATCTCAATCATCTTTAAAATTAATCACTCATCAAAACGCAAAAGAAATACCATGTTTGAGGATGTGGGTCGTAAAGAGATATAATTACAACCACAGGAATAAAACTGACCTTCAAAACCTCTTAATTATGAATAACCATACTAGCAATGCTCAATGTTTGGTAAAAAAAAATATTATTTTAAAAGTTAATAACAAAAAAATTTAATCAGTGCTTCAATAGGAAAGTTATAAATATTTGACTTGCTGGAAAAACTACCCCCTACAGTTGCTTCCACCCAGCAAATTCTCAAGAGGAAGATGTGAACGCAGTTGTAATTCAGTGCCAACACTGAGAACAATATAAACAAGAGTGAACTCGTATATTCAGTTTAATTGTTGGCCTCTTAGCTCAAAGATGAGTTGCTGCCCACCTGTAGAGAGAAACTAATGGGCAAAGACACATTTTCTCTCTCACTTTGCAGAGAGTGAAAGAGTGGAAAAGAAAAAGTGGGTGGGTGGAGATTTATTTCCCACTCAGTAAAATTAAAATGATGAACCAAAAAGGAAAAACCACACTGAGTGCCATGATGTTCTTGTTAACTGGGATATATGTATGCCAGATCTCCCAATTTGTTGGTTCTTCTCTGTATTCTTCAGAGCATCTTGTACATACGGGCCCTGCCATTGTTAATTTTGTGACTATGGACAGGTTATCTTTATCTTATTAGGTAAAAATCTTTAACATATGCTAGCCACGCATCTCAGTGCTTTAAAATATTAACTTACCTTTTCTTTTTAATAATGCAATGATGTAGGTATTATTATTATTATTCCTAATCTACAGATGCGAAACCTGAGGCACAAACAGACTAATGAACTTGCCCAAGGTTACAACATTGGCAAGTAGGAAATCCAGAATCCTTTACCTACAGAAACATCTATTGAAGCTATAGACATTTCTGTGTCTCAGTGTAGAAAATAAGATAACCTACTTTATGCACGGATAAAGATTCAACATGTTAATTTTGTCAAGCCTTAGACCAGAACATTGCTTCTGGTCACTGACAAAAATGTGTTAGCTAAAAGTAGTGGTACTACATAAGCACTTAATAAATGTTTTTTGAGTGAGAAATTTCACTTTGCAATATTGAATGAAATCATTACAAGCATAACAAAAATTAATGAAATACCATTTAGTAGACCATGACTTTTAGCAAAGAGAAATTCCATTTATTGATAGTCACCTGAGTAATGATCTCTAATAAATCTCCTATATGGATAGTATTGAGGACTACGTTTGTGTAAAACATTGTCAGTAGAAAAGGTTTTAACGTATTTTTTCTACTCAGTTTGGATTCCAGACTGTTGAGAGCCAAGGTTGAAAACAATATCTGAGATTGTCAAATGGACTTTGGAATGAGCTCTGAGAGGGATAGAAGGTTGCTGGTAGAAGCAAAAGCAATTAGTTACCCATCATGTGGTTATTGATCTTCCTGTCCTTTTTGTTATCAGGACCTCAAAGTCTAGATAAAAGCTGTGACTTCAAGATATCACAATTTGGAGTAAATATGAATAACCTTTAATACATAGGGGCTGTATTTTTCTGTGAGATACAGAGAGTAACTAGCTCTGACCCCTGCAAAGGGGAAGTAATTGTCAAATTCAGATGACACCTTTCAAAGATGGGTAATTTAAAAAATAAATTAGAAGAATGAAATGTCACTTGGAATAATTGAACCGAATTTAAAATAACAATAAATATTCTACTTCTGACACTCAATTTTAAAAGGGCTTTTAACCTCCATTTTCTTTTGAGGTTTGAAAACAGAAAGATCTTTTAATCAAAGGGCTTATATCAGATTTCCAGATTCTATACCTTGCACATTTGGAGATAAGTATTTGAACACAATCAGGTACTTACTGGAATTCTTGACAAGGAAAATAAAATGACTCTAAAAAATAAAAAAGCCCAGAAGTCTGATTGCATCCTCTTGTGAATCCTCCTTTCCTAAACTGAATATGTTTTTAAAGATTTGTATGAATTAGGAGCATCTATGAGTTTTGTTCAGGAAGCCATTCTATGATCACGTATATCAGGGGCAGGCCAACTACAGCTCACTCCGGTTTTTTCGGTAAACAAAACTTTATTTGAACAGAGCCACAGTCATTCACTTATGAACTGCCTGTGGCTGAAGACAGTGTGGCCCACAAGGACTAAAATATCTACTATCTGGTCTTTTGCAGAAAAAGTATGCCAACTCCTGATATACATTATTAGGAACTGTTAAAAAAAAAAAGTTGGGGAGCTATTTGATAGCCATTGGCATATCTTGTAAGGTTGCATTCCCTTTAAACAGAGCTATCATTAGTTTCACTGAGAAAAACTTTTTTTTATGAGAACTAATCAATGCATTAAAAAATGATATTAGCTTTTCAGTAATGGCACCACCATCCACTAAAATTCTGGGAACAAAAAGTGAGGATTTATCCTTAATTTGTTTCTTCTTACTCTTGACATTCACTTTATCAGCAAATCCTGTCATGGACTGCCTTCAACACGTTTCCCTAATCCATGTGCTTCCTCTAATTCCACTGCTGCAATCTTAGTCATTTCTCACCCGGACTTCAGCAATAGCAACTTAACACATTTATTTTTTGACCCTACTCCAAATTATTAGTTATCTAACAGCTGATGGGATCTTTTTAAAACTCAAGTCTGATTATGTGTCAAGTCTTCTGCTCAAAAGCCTGCCCTGTCTCTCCATTTCGCTTAGAGTAAAATCCAAACTGTCTGCACCATCTGGGCCTACATGGTCTGGCTCCTTTCTGCCTGTGCATCACTGCCTGCTTGCTTACTGGGCTCCAGCCATGTGTACCTTCTTAGTTTTTCTCAAACAGGTCAACATGGCCTTGCCTCAGGGCCTTTGCACTTGTTCGCTCTGCCCAAAATAATCTGCTCCTGGATCACTGCATGGTCTACTTCTCATTGTTCAGGTCTCATTCCAAATGTAATCTCAACAAAAAGATTTTCTTGAATCCTCTGTTTTACATGCCCTGCTTTATCCTTACAATCCCTTACAAGTATTTACATTACCTGATTATTTTCCTTAAGGATTTATCATTTTCAGAAAACATCTAACTTAGTTATTTCTCATTTCTCTTGTCTTTATTGTTACATTTAAAGTCTATGAGAGCAGAGAGTATGGCTGTTGAGTTTACTGCTGCACTCCTAGTGTCGTCTCTTGTACATAGTATGTGCTCAGTTTATATTTGTTGAATAAATACTATGGGGGTTAAGATTATGATTTAATGGAATAGAAAGATACATGACATTTTTACTTACTCAAAATCTAAAAATTATATGTGTAATGTAAAGGTCAATGAGAAACGTGTTTAATAATGTCCATAGGAGATCAGGGAATGAAAAACACATAGGTTAGCATGGGTGGAAAAGATCTTTTGGAAGAGAAATAAGATTCCAGTTGAAGGAGGGAGCGGGTGAACATCGAGACAAGTACCAGTACTTGTGAAAACAAGGTAAAAAGAGAAGAACTCCTGGAGACTAACCAGATATGAAATTTGCAGAAATAACAGAAACTTTATTGACCATAAAATAAAAATTAATGAGGTAGCTGAAAGCATATCGCACAAGACTATTGTGAATCAAATTACTTAGGTACTGCAAACTCTACACCAGAATCAAACAAGGAGATGAGGAAATTTTCTATCTCCGAAATAGAGATAGGCTAGCATAGGCTTTTGCAGACAGTCCCCTAGTGCTTCTGCAAGTGGAAAGATGTGGATATTGGATAGCTTCCTTGGTTTCCCTTTCTCTTCTCTCTCTCCCTTTTCCCAGTCATCCCATGTTTGTACGAGCAGTTTTCAACGTGCTCTTACTTTTACAACGGACAGAATGCCTGATATCTGGTCCCTTTCTCTTTAATTTAGGTGTTTATCCTCTGAACTACAGTGGCTAAATGTTCCAAGCTACAATGAACGTTTTTCTTCTCAGAGCTTCTAAAGCAATTCCCTTGTTTCCACATGAGGTAACCACTCCCCTTTCTTCTGATGTCCAAACTGTGTTGTTCTTCATTGTATATTTACCAACATCCCCTGTATGTATACAGCTCTTGCTGTTCTTGTGCCTGAAAACTCTTTCTCTTCTTTCCTCTGTCTATCCTACAATCCTATCTACCCATATCCAAACTTACCATCACTTTAGAAGCTCCAATGCTATTTTCTTCTTGAAATTGTTTCTAATTTTTACAGCCTATTTTCCTTAAACATAGCTTATAGACGCCAAGTGCTTGTGGATCAGAAACCATGCATAAGTGTAATGTCTGCAAATATGTTACTGCATTTGATCCTGGGTAACTAATTAAGCATCATCATCCCCATTTTACAGATGTGAACATTGGAGCTGAGAGAGGTTAAATAACTTACTCAAGGTCAAAAGTTCTGTCAGAGTTCTGACTTTAATTCAGGTCTGTGCTCGTAGTGACTGAACTCTAAGCCAAGTGAGCATTCTTTACTTTCTTCCCTAAACTCAGGTCCAATTATTCAGTCTGCATGCACCCAGTACTGCATAACAATGATATCCCATCTAATTGTCCAGTCCTCTGTTCTGATTGGGCCATGCCAATGCTGAATTCATCATTAAAATTTGAATATACTCGTGCTTGTACTTTTTGTATGAGGTATATTATTCATCTTTATAATCTTTCCAATGCTTATAACAGTCCCCTGATCTGCCTATTATTTTTCTAAGGAAAAAAAAAGGAATAATTAAATAAATAATATACATTTAAATTTTTAATAATTCAGTATTTAACTCTCCAAGGTTGACTATAGGGTTCTTGAGAGATGTTCATTCATTCATTCACTGATTATTTACCAAATATTCTTCACATAGGGAGCTCTCAGTATTTGCCTGGAAGCATGCAAGGTACTAGGAAATAGCGAATAAAATAGATCTTGTCCTTGGCAGCCAGAGCTTACAACCTGTGTTCACACTCTTTGTTCCTCTCTGTATATGATGCTAGGCACCAACATACAGTAATTGATGGAGATTAATAAGTTCATAGGATCTTACTGCAAGTTTGGACACAATAGAAGAAAGCACAATTATAGGGAATAATTACAAATGCAATAAAAACCTTTTAAAAAAAACTTATTAGACTAGCAGTCAGCTAATGCTAGAAGAAGTTTGTTAGACCACGGAATAAAAAATTGAATTATACACGCCTTACACATTTTATTATTAGTTTGAAACATAAAAAATGCAATACCAATCATTGATGTAAGGCCAAGGTCTTTTCTTTATGCATGGATCATCTGATCAGTGTTTCCTATCATTTCTGCTGCATAAACAACCCTCATAATGGATTGTCTGTAATTTCCATTTTCAATGTTTATAACAAGGAATGAGAACTTAAAGATATTTGTGACATATATTTTTTTCTGAATCATTTACGGTTGTTTTTTCACATTAGATTTAACATTTTTTTTAGCAACTTTACATTACTGGGTTTTTCCAAAACATTCAAATTAGTTTCCATAGAGACACTACTCTTTATTTTCACACAGACATATCCTCCGTTTATATTATATTTAATTAAATTATGTAATTATAACAACAAGTAAGTGACTTAAACAGGTTTGGGAACAAATGGCATAACAGATTCTTGGTAAACATTCATTTCAACTGGTGGGAACAAAAGTGCATGAGTCACTACAGTTTCTTACTAGATAAATTCAGTGTGTTACGAGTAGGGTGACCAACTACCTGGGGTTTCCCCAGTACTGATGGTTTCCTGGGCTTCAGGACTTTCAGTGTTAAAACCAAGACAGTTTTAGGCAAACCACACTGGTTGCTCACCCCAGCTATGGGTGTCAGTGACTATGCTTTATAGATGAAAAGTAGATCACTGGTAAATCTGGCAAATTAATCAGGTGGAGTTTGATTAACAGAGTTTGTGCACAGACTCGTATATAATCTCAGGATCCCTTATCCAGCCATGTTCTTGTTTTATCCCAACATGTCTACTTGACAAGAGGTAGTTTATACACACCACTGGAATCACTGTAGTTTTCCCTGAGCTTTGGAGGCTAGGCCAAAATAACCCATACTCCCACAAAGTAGACAAGATTGTAACTCATGCAACTCCAAAGTCGAATGAGTTTCTGCCCTGCTCCATGACCCACATCTCTAAAGGATGATTGCCAGTGGAGCCAACTCTCTCCTCCTGAGAACGTGCCACCCACCCCTGTAAGGGTGTCATCTGGCCAATGGCCTCCGTGAGAAAATCACATAATCTGACATCTATTCATATCCCAAAGTAGTTTTAAATACAAGAAGGGAATTTCGGTAGTTTAGGCCACTTTGAGCTGCAGCAGACACAATCTAGTTTGCATAACATGTTTCTTCATCAACGAATCAAAGTGTTGTGAGGTCAAGTTTTGCCCATTCTCACCTTGTCATACATGGCTTCTGATTATCTGAACACAGGAGGTAGACTGTAATGGCTCTACACGTAATATCTGTGTGGTTCTCCCTTTCAATAGCAAGGCTGTGAATGTAAACTTTAGGAGAATACGAATATTGTTAAGAGAGAAGTCTGTAACTCTCAAAAGTGAACTAAATATTCAGTGTTTACCCCCATGGTGGAACATCCTTCATACATATTTTCTAATGAACACAGGGAGATAAATATTCTAGCTAGGCCAAAAACTAGGGAAAAGGGGAACATGCAGAATCTCTAAGCACATGCTCCTTTGAGTTATTTGAAAGAGGGAAAATTGCATTTATTATTCAGCTACTGAAAGCTGCTGACAAGTTTAAGACAATCCTACCAAGGGCTGTCTTGGGATTTAGAGAAATTAGATTTGGCAATGCCCTGCCCAGGACTGCTAACATCTTAATAATCATAATTCTACAAATCAAGCCTCAGTTTGAAGTTGTGAAAAATGGCATCTGTAGGATAATCCATATAAATCAATTTCGTATCTTTCTTTTTCCCTGGAAGTTCCTCAGCTGGAGAGAATTACATCAGACTTCATGTTCCCAAAGCCTGCTTCCCAGGTGTTGTACTATAAGATTGAAGGGGGCAATATTTTTTGGTGTGTCTTATGATACAAAGTCCTTTTTTAATGGCTTTGTGTATGGCAAGTTTAGAGTCAGACAATGTCCTCTCATGTCTAATGTATTTGTTGTTATTCTCAGCACTCATATTATCAATAAACATCATACATAAGTCCAAGTGAGGAATGACTACATTGGCATATTTCTGGAAGGCTGAAGGGCTCTGTCACAAGATCTGGTTGGTTGGTCATCTTTGCAGACATGAGCTGTGGGAAGAAAGCCGTAGGCAATGCAATTTTACAGGGAACATATGGGCAGAAATTTACAAGATCCTTGGGGAGGGACTTCCGTTACCCAGATGGTTGCCAAAATTCCTGATCCCTGCACTCTGGAAATGAGACTGGGAGAGTTAATCAGATCAGTATGAATGATGATGTGAGAACTTCAATGTGTGCCACCTCTCTGGTTCATAGACCTCTAATGAATGCCTTCATTATGGTCTACCTCTTTCGGAAGCTCGTAAAGTCATGGAAATGTCATCCTAGAGCCACTAGTTAGTTCACTCATCTGTGAGTAGATCAAGAACATGCACAGATCTTTTTTTTTTTTTTTTTTTCCCGTACGCTGGCCTCTCACTGTTGTGGCCTCTCCCGTTGCGGAGCACAGGCTCCCCATGTGCAGGCTCAGCAGCCATGGCTCACGGGCCCAGCCGCTCCGCGGCATGTGGGATCTTCCCGGACAGGGGCACGAACCCGTGTCCCCTGCATCGGCAGGTGGACTCTCAACCACTGCGCCATCAGGGAAGCCCCATGCACAGATCTTAATGAGCAATGTCCAATAGAAGAATAATTAAAACAATCTCTTCCTTCAAGTGCCTTGAACGATAAATTTGTTTTAAAGATTATGCTCCTAGTTGCTATCAAATAGTTAGGGGCAAGTATAATTTTTTGGTCTATGAGTAAAAGTCTACAAAATCAGAACTAGTTTCACAATTCGGTAAAAAACTGTGAAAGGAATTGGTGAAAGAAAAAAATAATCTGAGTAATTAGAATTTATTATAAAATTTCCAGTAATCACCTTGTCTACATTATTTACCACTATGACCCCAGGATTTAGCATAATACTTGCTACATAGTAACAATTAATAATTTTTAAAGAAAAATTAAATTTTCCTGGACCTCAATTCATTATTTTTGGTAGAGGTCATAAAATTAGTATTTTTTTACTAACTTGTACATATTTTTCCTTTGCATTAACAAGACCAGGAACAGGAAATTACTGAAAGGTATGTTGAACTGAGAACCAGGAATCTTGGGTTACAGTCTCTGTTCTCCTAATTTGCTGTGTGATCTCAAGCAACTAACTGCGGTAGAGAGATCTTGGTTTGGCATTAAATAGATGCTATAAGACAATTTAATTCTTCCCTGCCATTTGCCATTTTGAAGCTTAGTATCCTCATCTGTAAAATGGTAGTGCATAATACTTATGTCAAAGCATTGATGTCAGAATTAAATAATGGGAGGAGTTTTTTTCATTGAATTAGCATAGTTCTTGGCACACAGTAGTATGAGGTAACTTGTACAGAAGACTCATTATATGCCAGGCACAGTTCTAAATATATTACAGGCATTAACTCATTTAATTCTCTTAACAACTCTATGACCTTGGTAATACTATTATCTCCATTTTATAGATGGATAGAATGAGGACCAGAAAGGTTAAGTAACTTTCCCAGAGTTACACAGCTAATAAGTCACAATGAGAGGATCTGAACCCAAGCAGTTAATTTCATAGTCTGCTCTTCTTCACTTCTCTATTCACCAATAATAGATGCACACTAAAAATACGGGTTTCTTTCAACTGTAATATTGTATCTGTGCTATCTTGTCCCTATAAGAGTTTTAAAAAATATTTGTGTTCTCTTGGTATCTGGAATATGGAGAAAGTTCCAGAAAGAAATAAGGTCCCATCCAATCAGCCTTGGTATTGGTATTTGAGTTTGATAGTCTCCAGCAAAAACTTCTTTCAGAGCTCTCTTCCTTCAGTTCTGAAGGAATCAGGTAGAGAATGTGTGCGTAGCAGGTCGGAGTCTTATCTGCCATGGCTGATCCAGTCCCTGAGAGACTGGACACAAACATGCAGTGATTTTCAGCTCTGGCTTTCCTCTCTTGTCCTGGGATTCTTAGGACCATGCTGAGAAGCTAAGCCCTACCCCACAGCTAAATTCAAGACTTTTCCTGAAACTGGGGCTAGATGCCAACTGAGTAGCTGCTTTAGCAATAGAGACACCTGTCTCCGAGAAAATTAAACGAGATCACCAACTCATTTGCATAAACTAGCAGATGGGGAAGAGTTGCATTTGTTATCAATTTTGGCTGGATTTCAACCAATTATATGGACTTAAAATGTTTGGTCTTTCATTGCCAAACTTGTGAGCTATCCACTCCCCTAATGTGTTTTTCATAACCATGTTTTTTTAAGATTCAAAATAGTAATGGCATCCACTTTACATTTTTCCCCTAACTGGCTAATACATTAGTTGAGACACTCATACTTCCAACCCTTTCTCATAAACCTTTATAATAGTAATTCCACCACTGATTTCCGAAAATTGAGACTGTGACTCGCTTTTTACCACTTATTTTTTAAACAAATCTTAGCTTAAGACATAATATATTCATATAGTATTTTTTTACATTAATGCTATGTTAATTTAATATTGTTAATACTTAATAATAATAATTTAATATTGTTACTATTAAACAATGGTGTTCACCAGTTTAAACCTAGTGCCAAGCACAATGCCTAGAACATAATAGATATTCAAGAGAGATTTGCTGAATGACTGAGTGAATGAATAAAAGAATGAATACTTGAACCACCAGCATCTGAATATCAGCTTTCATGGCTTTGATAGGAGGCAATGGGAATTTCAGGAACCTCAACAGGGTCTGTGTAGGGAATAGAATTGGTTATCCACCCCAAATCAATATTTACAAAGTGTACACCAACGTGAGCTCCTCCAGGGTGGGCAGTGTCTCTTTCATCTTTCCAACACAGGTTGTTAAGTAGGGCCACATACATGGCAGAATCTCAATAAGTGCTTTTAAATGACCACAAAAGAAGTGTAAGATTTAACCCTTCCCCTCCTGGGAAGGCATAATCTATATTTCAGTGGCAGAAGGGCTATCTCCAACATCCTGTGGGTTGCTTCCTGCTACTCCTACAGCTCAAAATGAATATCAATCTAATATTTACTGAAGTTATTTTGACATTTTTAATAATCCAAGACTGCTGCTAGCTCAATTCCTTTTCAAAATGGGAAGATACTCAGAGTATAATTCTCCTTATAACTTTATTCAAGAAAGGGATTTGGAAAAAAGGAATCACAACTCCTCCGTCATGTGTTACTATGCAGGCGATAAAGCAATTCATCTTTTGTCATTAAGTTGTGACATCTGCCTGCATGCGGCCTGAGATCCAATGAGTTTGGCTTTTTCTAATTCCCTGGGTCATTAGCTACATAATCATAATTATTTTCATCTGTGCAGATTGGTTTTTTTTTTCATCCATTATTCTCCTCCCCTTCTTCATCACATTTCCACGTTGACGGAAACCATGAGAGTGCCATCTGGTACAACCTGTGCATGGGGCCAGTCAAATGAAAGGCAGCCACTGAAGGATGCCCATATTTCATCAGATGCATTTGTATGCTGCCTTTGCTCTCATACCATTTCCTGTCCCTGCAGATTTCAAGGGCTCCCCAGAGATGACTGAATACAGACCTCCTGCCCCCAATTCCAGTGGCATCTGAAGAGATGTCTCTATTGAGGGTGATACAATTGACACCAACTTATGAATAACTATATTTGCAGAGAATTAACATTTCCTGCATGTCTACCAAGTGACGTAGGCAATTATAGAGGCAGCTGCCAAATGAGTATTAACATAACTGGAAAAGCTTCCCTGTGTATGAGTCAGACTATGCAGGCAGTGTGTAGCATCCTCAATAGACTGCGTAGACTTTTATTTCTAAGAGCAATTATTTTATGTGCAGACAATGCCCCATCTTGAAGCAACTGCCTGGAATCCTCCTCAGTAGAAATTACGTTGCAACTTGTGGGAAGCAAATGTATTAGAAAGATTGTGCCTCTGCTTTTTTAAGCCCATGAATAAACCTGTAGGCAAACTATTTGATCTCTATAAATACCAGTGAAATTGGTACATTAATTCTTTTTGGTATTCTCAGCAGCTTTATTTAGTGTCATGAGGAAGAAGTGGCATTGAAAGGGAAGCCAGGAGACCTGGGTCCTAGTTTAAACTTTGCGTTATACAACCTGAGTATTTGACATCTGTATTTTGAGTTAGTTTCTCTGGGGCTCAGTTTCATTTTCTATAAAACGTTCCTCAAAGTGTAACCCATAGATCCTTGCCTCAGAATCACCTGGGTTGATAAGTTAAAAGGTATATTCTTGAGTGACTTTTGCTTCCAGGAATATCGAGTAGAAATACTTTTCCCTATCCCTTCCACTAAACATAACTAAAAACCATGGACAATATACATAAAGCAAACGTAAGAAAGGTGGAGAGAAGAATGCAGATTGACTAGGGATTTCAAGACCCAAGAAGTCCAATAAAAAAAAATTTTAAAAAAAGACCCAAGGAGTGACATGGCAGTGAGTTTCTTGGGTTTTCTCACACACCCCACCTGGAGCTGAAGAAGCTGGCAAACTGGGAATGCCAATGAATGTAGACCAAAAAAAAAAAAAAAAAAAAAAAAGGCCCAATCAAAGCTTATTTGTGCTAGCCAAAGTTTGAGAAAAGAAGAAGCCTACCAACATAAAAAACTTCATACAATCACCTCTGTACTCCAGCCAAACATCACAAAAAGAACTGTGGCCCCACCCCTAACAGCAAAGGCCTCACAAGGCTGTAATGAGGAACGGCAACCCTCCTGTTGGGTAGTGTCAAAAAGGCCAACTCCAGAGCTGGGACTTTCATCCCCACAGTCAAATAATAGGGCTCCAGCCTCCACAGTGTCAGTGCAGACTACATGGGAAACCAGATCTTTCTCCCCAACCCAGCAGTAATGAGGAGCTCTACTTCTACGGTATCAACAGAACCAGAGTGGGGCACTTGGACTTCTACTCGGCAGTAAGGAGATAACATCCTTTTCTTCCCAGACATGTCAGAGGGATGTCACAGCAAGTCCACTAAAACACAAGGTTTAAATAAGATCCAGAGACTTATACTATGAAAATGTGCAGGTTTCTATTAAAAAAAAAAAATCATTCATCATGCCAAGAACCAGGAAGATCTCAAACAAAATGAAAAAAAACATAGAAAACCAACAGATGCCAATACCAAGATGAACTGTTAGAATTATCAAAGATTTTTAAAGCTGCCATGATAAAAATGCTTCGGTGAGCTATCAAAAACATGCATGAAACAAATGAAAATTAGAAAGCCTAAGCAAAGAAATGAAAGTTATAAAGAAGAACCCAATCGAAATTTTAGAATTGAAGAAAACAATAACTGAAATAAAATGCTCAGTGGATTGGCTCAGTTGCAGAAAGGAGGGGATAGAGGATAAAATCAGTGAACTGAATGATGGAAAAACAGAAATTAACCAGTTTGAACAACAGGGAAAAAAAGACAATAAAAATGAACAGCCTCCTAGACCTGTTGGACTATAACTAAACATTGAACATTTATTCCATCCAAGTACCAGAAAGAGATGAAAAGGAAAGTAAAATTGAAAAAAGCACTCACAGAAATAATGGCTGAAGACTTTCCAAATCTGGCAAAAGACATAATCCTACAGATTCAAAAAGCTAATTGGATGCTGAATAGGATGAGCCAATAGAAATCCATGCCAAGATATAATATAAACTTCTGAAAACTGAAGACAAAGAAAAAAATTTTGAATGCGGCCAGGGGGAAAATGGCACAATTACTTACAGAACAAAACAACTGGAATGACAGTTTCTTATCAGATGTTATGGATGCCAGAAAAAATGACAAAATATTTTTCTGGTTCTTAAAGAAAAGCAATGTCAACCCAAATTCCTTTAACCGGTTAAAATATCCTTTAGGAAGGAAGGAGAAATCAGGACATATTTAGATGAAGGAAAACTAAGAAAATTTGCCACCATCAGACCTACCCTAAGAGAATGGCTAAGGGGAGAGGGGAGCTTCAAGATGGTGGAAGAGTAAGACGTGGAGATCACCTTCTGCTCCACAAATACATCAGAAATACATCTACATGTGGAACAACTCCTACAGAACACCTAGTGGACACTGGCAGAAGACCTCAGACCTCCCAAAAGGCAAGAAACTCCCCACGTACCTGGGTATGGCAAAAGAAAAAAAAAAAAAAAAACAGAGACAAAAGAATAGGGATGAGACCTGCACCAGTGGGAGGGAACTGTGAAGGAGGAAAGGTTTCCAAACACTAGGAAGCCCCTTCGCGGTCGGAAACTGCGGGGGGCGGAGGAGAGAGCAGCAACAGGGGTGCGGAGGGCAAAGCGGAGAGATTGCCGCACAGAGGATCCCTGCCGACCAGCATTCACCAGCCCGAGAGGCTTGTCTGCTCCCCTGCCGGGGCGGGCGGGGGCTGGGAGCTGAGGCTCAGGCTTTGGAGGTCGGATCCCAGGGAGAGGACTGGGGATGGCTGCGTGAACACAGCCTGAAGGGGTTAGTGCGCCACAGCAAGCCGGGAGGGAGTCCGGGAAAAAGTCTGGAGCTGCCTAAGAGGCAAGAGACTTTTTCTTACCTCTTTGTTTCGGGGTGCGTGAGGAGAGAGGATTCAGAGTGCCGCTTAAAGGAGCTCCAGAGACGGGCGTGAGCCGTGGCTATCAGCGCGGACAACAGAGACTGGCATGAGACGCTAAGGCTACTGCAGCCACCAAGAAGCCTGTGGGCGAGTACAGGTCACTATCCACACCTCCCCTCCCAGAGCCTGTGCAGACCCCGCCACAGCCAGGGTCCCGTGATCCAGGGACAACTTCCCTGGAAGAACGCACGGCACACCTCAGGCTGGTGCAACGTCACGCTGGCCTCTGCCGCCGCAGGCTCGCTCCGCACTCCATACCCCTCCCTCCCACCAGCCTGAGTGAGCCAGAGCCCCCGAATCAGCTGCTCCTTTAACCCCATCCTGTCTGGGTGGGGAACAGACGCCCTCAGGTGAACTACACGCAGAGGCGGAGCCAAATCCAAAGCTGAACCCCAGGAGCTGTGCGAACAAAGAAGAGAAAGGGAAATCGCTCCCAGCAGCCTCAGGAGCAGTGGATTAAATCTCCACAATCAACTTGATGTACCCTGCATCTGTGGAATACCTGAATAGACAATGAATCATCCCAAATTGAGGACGTGGACTTTGGTAGCAATGATTTTTTTTTTTCACGTTTTCTCTTTTTGTGAATGTGTATGTGTCTGCTTCTGTGTGTGATTTTGTCTGTATAGCTTTGCTTTTACCATTTGTCTTAGCATTCAACTCGTCCATCTTTTTTTTTGTTAGTATAGTTTTTAGCGATTGTTATCATTGGTGGAATTGTTTTTTGCTTTGGTTGCTCTCTTCTTTCTTTTTTTTTAAATTACTTTAAAAATTTTTTAATAATTATTTTTTATTTTAATAACTTTATTTTATTTCTATTTATTTATTTTTTCTTTCTTTTTTTCTCCCTTTTATTCTGATCTGTGTGGATGACAGGCTTTTTGTGCTCTGGCCGTGCGTCAGGCCTGTGCCTCTGAGGTGGGAGAGCCAAGTTCAGGAGATTGGTCCACCAGAGGCCTCCCAGCTTCACATAATACCAACTGGCGAAAATCTCCCAGAGATCTCCATCTCAACGCCAAGACCCAGCTCCACTCAACGACCAGCAAGCTACAGTGCTGGACACCCTATGACAAGCAACAAGCAAGACAGGAACACAACCCCATTAGCAGAGAAGCTACCTAAAATCATAATAAGGTCACAGACACCCCAAAACACACCACCAGACGTGGACCTGCCCACCAGAAAGACATGAGCCAGCCTCATCCACCAGAACACAGGCATTAGTCCCCTCCACCAGGAAGCCTACACAACCCACTGAACCAAACTTAGCCACTGGGGGCACACACCAAAAACAACGGGAACTATGAACCTCCAGCCTGTGAAAAGGAGACCCCCAAACACAGTAAGTTAAGCAAAATGAGAAGACAGAGAAACACAAAGCAGATGAAGGAGCAAGGTAAAAACCCACCACACCTAACAAATGAAGAGTAAATAGGCAGTGTACCTGAAAAAGAATTCAGAATAATGGTAGTAAAGATGATGCAAAATCTTGGAAATAGAATGGAGAAAACACAACAAATGTTTAACAAGGACCTAGAAGAACTAAAGAGCAAACAAACAATGATGAACAACACAATAAATGAAATTAAAAATTCTCTAGAAGGAATCAATAGCAGAATAACTGACGCAGAAGAACGGGTAAGTGACCTGGAAGATAAAATAGTGGAAATAACTACTGCAGAGCAGAATAAAGAAAAAAGAATGAAAACAATTGAGGACAGTCTCAGAGACCTCTGGGACAACATTAAACACACCAACATTCAAATTATAGGGGTCCCAGAAGAAGAAGAGAAAAAGAAAGGGACTGAGAAAATATTTGAAGAGATTATAGTTGAAAATTTCCCTAATATGGGAAAGGAAATAGTTAAACAAGTCCAGGAAGCACAGAGAGTCCCATAGAGGATAAATTCAAGGAGAAACACACCAAGACACATATTAATTGAACTCTCAAAAATTAAATACAAAGAAAAAATATTAAAAGCAGCAAGGGAAAGACAACAAATAACATACAAGGGAATCCTCATAAGGTTAACAGCTGATTTTTCAGCAGAAACTCTGCAAGTCAGAGGGAGTGGAAGGGCATATTTAAAGTGAGGAAAGGGAAAAACCTACAACCAAGATTACTCTACCCAGCAAGGATCTCATTCAGATTTGATGGAGAAATTAGAAGCTTTAGAGACAAGCAAAAGGTAAGAGAATTCGGCACCACCAAAGCAACTTTACAACAAATGCTAAAGGAAATTCTCTAGGCAGGAAACACAAGAGAAGGAAAAGACCTACAATAGCAAACCCAAACCAATTAAGAAAATGGTAACAGGAACTTACATATCGATAATTACCTTAAATGTAAATGGATTAAATGCTCCAACCAAAAGACATAAACTGGTTGAACGGATACAAAAAAAGACCCGTATATATGCTGTCTACAAGAGACCCACTTCAGACCTAGGGACACATACAGACTGAAAGTGAGGGGATGGAAAAAGATATTCCATGAAAACGGAAATCAAAAGAAAGCTGGAGTAGCAATTCTCCTATCAGACAAAATACACTTTAAAATAAAGACTATTATGAGAGACAGAGAAGGACACTACATAATGATCAAGGGATCAATCCAAGAATGAGTTATAGCGATTGTAAATATTTATGCACTCAACATAGGAGCACTTCAATACATAAGGCAAGTACTAACAGCCATAAAAGGGGAAATCGACAGTAACACAATCATAGTAGGGAACTTTTAACACCCCACTTTCACCAATGGACAGGTCATACAAAATGGAAATAAATAAGGAAACATAAGCTTTAAATGATACATTAAACAAGATGGACTTAATTCATATTTATAGGACATTCCATCCAAAAACAACAGAATACACTTTCTTCTCAAGTGCTCATGGAACATTCTCCAGGATAGATCATATCTTGGGTCACAAATCAAGCCTTGGTAAATTTAAGAAAATTGAAATCATATCAAGTATATCTTCTGACCACAATGCTATGAGAGTAGATATCAGTTACAGGAAAAAATTGTAAACAAAATACAAACACATGGAGGCTAAACAATACACTACTAAATAACCAACAGATCACTGAAGAAATCAATGAAGAAATCAAAAAATACCTGGACACAAATGACAATGAAAACACGACGACCCAAAACCTATGGGATGCAGCAAAAGCAGTTCTAAGCGGGAAGTTTATAGCAATATAATCCTACCTTAAGAAACAAGAAACATCACAAATAAACAGCCTAACCTCATACCTAAAGCAATTAGAGAGAGAAGAACAAGAAAACCCCAAAGTTAGCAGAAGGAAAGAAATCATAAAGATCAGATCCGAAATAAATGAAAAAGAGATGAAGGAAACGATAGCAAAGATCAATAAAACTAAAAGCTGGTTCTTTGAGAAGATAAACGAAATTGATAAACCATTAGCCAGACTCATCAAGAAAAAAAGGGAGAAAACTCAAATCAATAGAATTAAAAATGAAAAAGGAGAAGTAACAGCTGACATTGCAAAAATACAGAGGAGTATGAGTGATTACTACAAGCAACTATATGCAAATAAAATGGACAACCTGGAAGAAATGGGCAAATTCTTAGAAAAGCACAACCTTCCAAGACAGAACCAGGAAGAAATAGAAAATATGAACAGATCAATCACAAGCACTGAAATTGAAACTGTGATTAAAAATCTTCCAACAAACAAAAGCCCAGGACCAGATGGCTTCACAGGTGAATTTTATCAAACATTTAGAGAAGAGCTAACACCTATCCTTCTCAAACTCTTCCAAAATATAGCAGAGGGAGGAACACTCCCAAACTCATTCTACGAGGCCTCCATCACCCTGATACCAAAACCAGACAAAGATGTCACAAAGAAAGAAAACTACAGGCCAATATCACTGATGAACATGCATGTAAAAATCCTCAACAAAATACTAGCAAACAAAATCGAACAGCATATTAAAAGGATCATACACCATGATCAAGTGGGGTTTATTCCAGGAATGCAAGGATTCTTCAATATACGCAAATCAATCGATGTGATACACCATATTAACAAATTGAAGGAGAAAAATCATTTGATCATCTCAATAGATGCAGAAAAAGCTTTTGACAAAATTCAACAACAATTGATGAGAAAAACCCTCCAGAAAGTAGGCATAGAGGGAACTTACCTCAACTTAATAAAGGCCATATATGACAAACCCACAGCCAACATCATTCTCAATGGTGAAAAACTGAAAGCATTTCCACTAAGATCAGGAAGAAGACAAGGTTGCCCACATTCACCACTATTATTCAACTTACTTTTGGAAGTTTTAGCCACAGCAGTCAGAGAAGAAAAAGAAATAAAAGGAATCCAAATTGGAAAAGAAGAAGTAAGACTGTCATTGTTTGCAGATGACATGATACTATACATAGAGAACCCTAAAGATGCTACCAGTAAACTACTAGCACTAATCAATGAATTTGGTAAAGTAGTAGGATATCAAATTAATGCACAGAAATCTCTTGCATTCCTATACACTAATGATGAAAAATCTGAAAGAGAAATTAAGGAAGCACTCCCATTTACCACTGCAACAAAAGGAATAAAACACCTAGGAATAAACCTACCTAGGGAGACAAAAGACCTGTATGCAGGAAACTATAAGACACTGATGAAAGAAATTAAAGATGATACCAACAGTTGGAGAGATATACCATGTTCTTGGATTGGAAGAATCAACATTGTGAAAATGACTCTACTACCCAAAGCAATCTACAGATTCAATGCAATCCCTGTCAAACTACCACTGGCATTTTTCACAGAACTAGAACAAAAAATTTCACAATTTGTATGGAAACACAAAAGACCCTGAATAGCCAAAGCAACCTTGAGAAAGAAAAATGGAGCTGGAGGAATCAGGCTCCCTGACATCAGACCATACTACAAAGCTACAGTAGTCAAGACAATATGGTACTGGCACAAAAACAGAAACATAGATAGAAAGCCCAGAGATAAACCCACGCACCTATGGTCACCTTAACTTTGATAAAGGAGGCAAGAATATACAATGGAGACAAGACAGCCTCTTCAATAAGTGGTGCTGGGAAAAGTGGACAGCTACATGTAAAAGAACGAAATTAGAACACTCCCTAACATCATACACAAAAATAAACTCAAAATGTATTAAAAACCTAAATATAAGGCTGAACACTATAAAACTCCTGGGGGAAAATATAGGAAGAACACTCTTTGACATAAATCACAGCAAGATCTTTTTTGATCCACCTCGTAGAGTAATGGAAATAAAAACAAAAATAAACAAATGGGACCTAATGAAACTTCAAAGCTTTTGCACAGCAAAGGAAACCATAAACAAGACCAAAAGACAACCCTCAGAATGGGAGAAAATAGTTGCAAATGAAGGAATTGACAAAGGATTAATCTCCAAAATTTGCAAGGAGCTCATGCAGCTCAATATCAAAAAAACAAACAACCCAATCCAAAAATGGGCAGAAGACCTAAATAGACATTTCTCCAAAGAAGATATACAGATCGCCAACAAACACATGAAAGAATGCTCAACATCACTAATTATTAGAGAAATGCAAATCAAAACTACAATGAGGTATCACCTCACACCAGTTAGAATGGGCATCATCAGAAAATCTACAAACAACAAATGCTGGAGAGGGTGTGGAGAAAAGGGAACCCTCTTGCACTGTTGGTGGGAATGTAAACTGATACAGCCACTATGGAGAACAGTATGGAGGTTCCTTAAAAAACTAAAAATAGAATTACCATATGATCCAGCAATCCCACTACTGGGCATATACCCAGAGAAAACCATAATTCAAAACGACACATGCACCCCAATGTTCATTGCAGCACTATTTACAATAGCCAGGTCATGGAAGCAACCTAAATGCCCATCGACAGACAAATGGATAAAGAAGTTGTGGTACATACATACAATGGAATATTACTCAGCCATAAAAAGGAACGAAATTGGGTCATTTCTTGAGATGTGGATGGATCTAGAGACTGTCATCCAGAGTGAAGTAAGTCAGAAAGAGAAAATCAAATACCGTATGCTAACACATATATATGGAATCTAAAAAAAAAAAAAAAATGGTCATGAAGAACCTAGGGGCAAGACGGGAATAAAGACACAGACCTACTAGAGAATGGACTTGAGGACATGGGGAGGAGGAAGGGTAAGCTGTGACAAAGTGAGAGAGTGGCATGGATATATATACACTACCAAACATAAAATAGATAGCTAGTGGGAAGCAGCTGCATAGCACAGGGAGATCAGCTCGGTGCTTTGTGACCACCTAGAGGGGTGGGATAGGGAGGGTGGGAGGGAGGGAGGCACAAGAGAGAAGAGATATGGGGATATATGTATATGTATAGCTGATTTACTTTGTTATAAAGCAGAAACTAACACACCATTGTAAAGCAATTATACTCCAATAAAGATGTTTAAAAAAAAAAGAATGGCTAAAGGGAGTTCTCTAAAAAGAAAGGAAATAAAGAAAGAATGAAACTTGTACATCAGGAAGGAAGGAAAAACATGGTCAGTAAAAATATGGATAAATACATTAGAGTTTTGTTCTTCTCTTGGGTTTTCTAAAGTACATTTGATGGTTGAAAGAAAAATTATGACTGCTGATTCGGTTCTAAATATATGTAGAGGAAATATTTAGACAAGTATATCATAAATGGGGGAGAGCACATTGACATAAAGAGATCTATAAGAGGTGGGCTTTGTACCAGGAAAGCAACAGTTTTCCTGACCACCCCCATGGCCCCAGCAGATTTCTCATGTTATCTCACGGGTAAGAATTCTACCACCCTGGCCATAGAGGCAAAGGAATCTGGAAAGTAAGTTCTTTTAGCTGGGCACACAGATTTTATTAGAAAAGAAAAAGGGAAGAATAACTATTTCATGGGCCACAAGCAGTGTCTGATAGTAACTCTGAGAGTCAATGAAAAGAATTATATACGATGCTATTTTTAAAATGCTTAACACAGGGCTTAGCCCATATTAACTGTTTTAATAAATGTTTCTTTCCCTTTTTCATGGAAGCACACAAAAATAGCACAATATAATATTTCAGATACCTAGAGTTTTTATATAGTAGTAGATCTAGTTTTTCATTGCCAAGAATCATTTCTGATCTTTTCACAACGACATCAACGGCTTTCATGTACTTACTATCTTACTGGCTGAACATGTGAAATAAAAGTTGGCAGTTCAACAGTAAACAGTGGGTAATGATGTAGAACCATGGGTTCAGTAAGTTTAGAAAACATACAGCAAATGGCCAATATCAATCAATATATACATATACTGGACCTAGGAAAAGGCAGTGGTAATGCAGCAGTGAATAACCCCTGATTTTTCAATTAGAAGAAAAATAGAGAGGCTTCCCTCCAATAAAGTAAAACATACCCACCCGTACTCCTCCCCTAGGTATACACTGTGATTTCCTGTATCTACACTCCTCTCCCAAACCATACCGAAATATCTTACTTCAGGGAATGAAGGAAAATCATAACTGTTGTAAGCCTAATTCTGGAGCATGGAACCTAGGGCATTCTGTAGGTTTCTGTGTCTGTTCCCTGTCCTTCCCACATCACTTCCTAAAGGAATTCCTTCTTATAAAAATTGTGGCCAAGCCTACATTCCAGGTGTTCTGAATTACTGCAGGAATACACCCCTGAAACTGTAGGGCCTCTACACTACATGGGTATTGGTTTGGAATATGCAAAACATTATTTATTTTTATGTTTTGGGTGAGGTATCAAGTTGAAATTCAACGAATCCTATAATATCAGACACTGTTGGATGTTCACCCAGTACACATTCCTTAATTTTTTTTCTCTTGACATAACTACAGCATTGTTCAGTTAGCCACATACTCAGTTTGGAGCCTGGTTAATTTCAAGGTAATTCTCTGTCCCTCACCAGTTACTGGTTCAGAAACAGGTGTAGGACTCAACTTAGGCCAATGAGGCTTCAGAACGTTTCTGTGAAAATCCTCTTGCTGCTAAGAAAGATAATCTCCCTTTGTCTTCTTGGCATTGCCTTTCTGGGGATGGGGGCTCCCTGAAACCGCTTCAATCATCTTTTAATGAGTCAGGAGATCTAACCAACACAGGAAGATGGGGGAAAAAAAAGTCTTTGATGGCAATGTTGAGTCATTCACGCCTACAAACCTAAAGTCTGTCTTACCTTCAACTTCCAACTATACGAAAACATAACTTTTCTTATTTTTAATTCCTCTTTGAATTATCATTGTAATCTGAAGATTCTTAATTGATACGTCTAGAAAAACAAAAATGGTAAAAATTAAGTATTCAGGGAAAAAATAATTTTGGGTAACTGGAAATCAACCAGAAAATCAAACCAACTAAATAATTAATTTTCACTCTGGTTCTAATAATTAGTTCCAAATTGTATTAGCTTCCTCATACTGGGAGGCACAGCGGAGTTAATATGGTTTACTCTCAATTTATGTATTATATATATATATATTTATTTATTTGCCCAGATATTGCAGGGCCTTAGAGTATCTTTTATAAATGTGGAAATAGGTGATCCTGGTGACACTTAAGCCACCAGGGACTATATAATGTACTGTGGCTTTACCAATACCTGGGTGAACCTTTTCCTTCTAAATTATTTCCTTATATCTTCGATTTTTATCATTATATATTTCCTGTTCCTTAAAGCTTAAAATCCAAGGATTTCAGCTTAGTGAGAATTGTGTTGGCTGCATCTAGTTAACTCATACATTCTCAGCGGCAAAGGAGCATAGCAAATGCTAAAAGCAAAAGCACCTATATATTTTTGCTAAGGAAGCTATTGATTAAAGGCCATTAATCTCATCACATACACAGAAACCAAGAGAAGGAGAGAGAGAAAAAAATGAAACAATGTTTGGTATATGTACATCTGGCAGATCAAAGAGAAGAGTGGATTATTTAGCATGGCACGAGTGGAAATTAAGGTAAATTTTGACTAGAAATGAAGAAAATGCTTCCTGGCGGTAAAGTAACTGGATTATAAAATCACATCCCAAGAGAGATAGAAGGCACTTTATCTTGGATCATTTGCAAAGGTGTAAACACACAGTGAAAATATTTTGAAAAGTCCCCATTATGGAAATAATTTCTTTCGTGGAGTTGTTTTAATGTGGCTCAGTGATTCTGTCCTTTCTTTCTCTTTGAAATAAACTGGTGAAAACAGCAAAAGAAAAACAGTCTTAGTAAAGATATTAAGCAATACGTATGTGCTGTGTAATTGTAGTGAACGTGCACATTTTCAAAAATTTTAAATCATTAACAGTGATCCATGGGATGAGAAATTTCTAGGGGCTGGAAAGAAGAACAAAAGTCATTCAGCCCCTCACTGGACAGGTAGTAGCTATCATTTACTTAGCACCTACTCTATGCCAGACACTATACATTCTTTTTAAATCAGTGCCACCCATTCCTGTAAAGCAGGCCTTATTATCTTCCTCCAAAGAAGAGAAAACTGGACTCAGAGAGTGGAAATAGCCACCCGCAATCACACAGCTGTTGAGTCAGGATGTTAATCCAGTTGGTCTGGCTTACAGTCGGGAAGAAGCACAAAGCTTTCCTTCCACTAAAGCGCATTTCTCAGGAGGCAAAGATCCTGAGGCCCAGCGGGCGAAGCATCTGGGGCCAAGCCTTGCAGCTGGTTGATGACAGGCAGTCACCCTCCTCAAGTCTCCACCTCCTCCTTATTCCAGTGCTCTTCATTTGCACGTTACCTGAACGAACCACCTTGGTTAACAACTAGGTTCTAAGGGCTGGGTAATTAGGGGCAGGCCAAACCTGTGTCTGCTTCTCTGGTTAGTGACAATTAACTTGCTTTTCAAAAAACGTGCCTCCTTGTGAGTACCTTCTCTATACGTCTTATTTTCCTCCTTCCTGTAATGTCCTTTTATGATAGTTAAAGCCTTAGAAATATAAAACCTTAGAAATTGTTGGTAAGGTTCTGCTCTTCCCAGCTACTCATTTGGAAAAGGACAACATGTCACTTCTCCTGATAAAGTGCGATCCATTTGATTTCCTTAATCTGGCTTCTTATATTCCTCTACCCACCTCATATACATAGCCCCCCATAATCCCTTTTCCTACCTGCAAATTCCTCATATTCCTACCATTGGCATGCACTCTGCTTTCTCCCACGTTGAGTAGTCCCGTCTCTGCCCAGAGCTCTGTTGGCAAAGTCTTTTATGTCAAAACTAGTCTGACTTCTCTTTTGAGAAGCCGGACTTCCTTCCTGTGATCCATGAAAGGTCGGTCAGTCCTCATACTTGCTCGGTGGGGAGGCTAGCGATATTCTTGCTTACAAATGTAAAACAGCCACTGGCTAAATACTGGGTTTAAGTGACCTGGTTTACAACTTTGACTTCCAGCCACCCAGTCACAAGCCAAGCTGTCCGTGGCAGGCACTAAGCACAGTGTTTAAGAAACAATAGCAATCCAAGAATAATGCTACTCACAAAATCTATGCAAAGCTAAAGGCGACTCTTTCTTGAGTCTCCTTCCTTTCCAACTTTTGCCCTTTCCTTTCCCTTTCCTTTTGCTCTTTCCCATCCCTTTAAAGACAACATTCAATGATAGGGCTGTCCCTTTCAATTGCAAATGAAACCCTAGCTCTCTAAACACAAGTTCCTTCTTGGCAAGCTTTGCAAAAGGACATTTAAAAGCCGGATTCAAAGTGGCAGAGGGTTTCAAATTCTGGAGACATCACAAAACGATTCCTTATTGGTAACAACTGGTAAAACCTGAGGCAGAAGAAGCCAGACTGCCCCCTTCCGGATGGTCCTGTGGAAAATGCTCTCTGAGCTTCTCTTTCAAAATAACATGTGTTTTACAAAGGTGGTGAAAATGGCTGCCTCTCTGAATCTTGTAATATCCTCTTGGTTTTAATGGGCACCCAACTTGAGGCTATCTGGATGAAAAGAACAGAGAAGGGGAACTGGAAGAAAACCTGTTTTAAAAAGATATGGAAGTTTGAAAAGCACAACAGCCTTTGATACATTTTGCCCATGAGCAATGAAACAGGTTACCCACTGGGGCTAAGTGGCAAAAGTACATGAAGAACACACCCACACACACACACAATACATAGCAAAGTACAACCAAATACCCAGGGCAGGAATACTGCACAGAAGGCTTCGTTCTAAAGGGGTTGTTTTGAGAAGGAATGTTCTTCTCTGTCATGAACTGGAATTCACTGCACAAGCACAATGCTCTCTTCAAAGATTCTGGCACATAAACAGATAGCAGGAGCCGTCCAAAAATCCTTGATAAACATACACAGCCTTTCGCACAGTGGCTGGGAGCAAAGTGCTTTTCAGTATGAATGAATTTTTTTGACCTCAGAAAAAATGCTTCCTTGCCCAGTGGTTAACTCCAGAAACTAGAGTCCATTATAGTCTCTGATGTCTGACGGACAATATATGGTGGTTTGACAACGGCCAACGTTCAATATTGATTTTTTGTCCCTTTTAAGTTACTATTAATAACAAAATGACAAATCAAAACCAATACAACATTACAACCTGTAGAAAGTAATTCTTTGGAAAAGCTAAGCTAAACCTAATTTTTTTGGGAAAAAGAAAAAAGAGAGAGCCCAAATATAAACATAAAATACATGTGCCTTATTCAAGAAAAGCAGGGCTCCATGCAGAAAGGCTATTCTCTTGATACAGCCACTTGAATCATTAATGTTGAAGATGTGTACATTTTTCAAAGCCACATTTCTGAGTGAAACTGAATATTGACAGTGCATCCAGAACTGTGGTGTCTTTGTCAGGCAACAATATTATAAGGGGGCTAGAGGAAATTCAGTGGCAGGTAATATAGAAGTCTGTACCTATAAATCACCTCAGTACTCTGAAGATTGCTACGATCATCCTCACTTCATCTCTGTTGAAATCCATTCTCTATAGTTCATCCTCTATCAAGCTGAAGGCTGATTTAGTAGGTACTCTGGCATTCGAAAGATGGTGAGGGTCGTGTAGGAAGAAAACTAGAATTTCATGAATATTAAAACACTCCTGGTACTTCCTCTTTCATTCAGCTTTGAACAAAGCTGAGATAAGGTTTTTTTGTTTGTTTTCTTGTCTACTGGTTTGTTTGAAGAATTTCTGTATAAATCCAGCCAACCGATATTTCTCCATTTACTTAAAAAGATATTTATTGAGTACAAAAACATATACCAGGCACATAGTATAGTAGAGGCTGCTAATATTAATATAAGGTTGGATAAACTTTCAGTTATAAAATAAGCAATGAGGATGTACAGTATAGCAACTATAGTTAATAGTATTCTATATTTGAAAGTTACTAAGAGAGTAAATCTTAAAAGTTCTTATCACAAGAAAAAAATTTGTAACTGTGTATGGTGACTGACATTAACTAGACTTAATGTGGTGATCATTTCACGATACATACAAATATTGAATCATGTTGTACACCTGAAGTTAATATGTTATATGTCAATTATACCTCGATAAAAAAAAAAGACAGCTATAGGACCTGTCCTCATGGAGCTTGCATTCTAGTGGGAGAGACAAAAACAAGCACAAACACAGGAATGAATGAATGAATTCAAACTGTGATCACTGTTAAGAAGTCACTGATCCAATTAGGGGCTGAGTTATAGAATGGGGAGGGGGAAATGTGACATATGCTATGGGCAAGGAAGGGTTTTTTAAGAAGGCAATCCTTTCATGGCTATCAAAAAAAGAACACAGAGGTAGTCCTGCAAAGTGTTGGAGAGAATAATATACCAGACAAAGAAGAGATGTGGAAAGGTCCTGAAACAAGAAAAGAGTTCATAACAAAATACAAAAATGCAAGAAAAAAAAACCCCAAAAACCCCACAACCAACCAAACCAAAACCCACACAAATACGGCCAGTGCATAGCTGGCTAGAGATAAATAGCTTGAGAGGATAGAGACAAAAGTAGAGACCAGATTAGTCTATGCTGTAGGCTGTGATTCAATAGGATGGACATCTGGATGAGTATCAGCCTTGGAGTTTCAGAATGACATATGCGGGCGGGGGGGCGGGGAGGGTTCCAATGACTCAACAGGGCACACTGATGGGAGTAAGGGGATGAGTGACACTCTTATGGCTACACGGTCAAAATACTGGCATCTAGCCACATATATTAAGACAGTACTGAGTGGATTTGGTGACTTAAAAGCTACTGATCTTTTTATTGTACCTGTTCCTTTACAGAAAAATTTCAAAACAGCAAAGAGTAGAATGTTAGACTTGGGAGTAACCCAGACATCATCTGTTCCCTTAGGTTACAAGGGAAAAATTGAGGCTGAGTGATGTCAAACGACGGAGGCAGGACTGAAAATTAAATCAACCATGCCTCTCCCCACCCCAGTAAAGTATTTTAGGGTGTGTGGCTAAGATATGTGGCTTAAATGGAATGTATGGAGGTGAACAGAGCAGAGGAAGTGGGAGGCTACGGTTCAGGGTATTAGAAGAATCATTAACGGAAAGCTGATGGACAAATCTTCATGTAGCTTTGGTTACAAGAGAGTGAAAGGAAACAACCTACATTTCCATCAATAGGAGATAAATCAAGAAAAGTATGTAAATTCTTAGGATGGGATATTTTGTGGCCATTCAATGTGTTATTTGTGAAGAGGTTTTGCTGATGGTTAAAACTGCTTATGATAAAAATGAGAAAAGCAGGATATAAAAATATAGATATAAATTATGAAATGTGTTGTCACCCATACAACGTAAAAAAGACTAGACATACATTTGTAAAATATAATATTTTACTATTCTACCTGTTTTGATACTCAATTATTATGTTCCAGTTGTGTTAAGCCCATGTATTATCTTATTAATCCCCATCAAAAACTAAGAAGAGGGCTTCCCTGGTGGCGCAGTGGTTGAGAGTCTGCCTGCCGATGCAGGGGACACGGGTTCATGCCCCGGTCCGGGAAGATCCCACATGCCGCGGAGCGGCTGGGCCCGTAAGCCATGGCCACTGAGCCTGCGTGTCCGGAGCCTGTGCTCCACAGCGGGAGAGACCACAACAGTGAGAGGCCCATGTACCGCAAGAAAAAAAAACAAAAAAACCTAAGAAGAAGGCATTATGACTGAACACATGAGTAAACTGAGGCTTAAGAAGGTTTAATGAGTCACTTGAGGTCACAAGGCTAGAAAGATGCTGAGCCAGGTGAAAAATTATGTACTACTATATTCTAAATCATTTTAAGATGAGAAATCAGATAGTACTATCTTTTAACTTATCTTTTTCTTTTCTGTGTTTTCCAACTTTACACTGTGGAAATAAACTGCATTGTAATTTAAAAAATAAATTGGGTAACAAGTCAACTAAAAAGATATAATTGCAACTTGTGCTTCATTGGTGATCTGATTTTTCCCTCTCCTCTCTGGTTTTCAAATACTTCTTGATAGCTGGCTTTCTAGTCTGTTTTCAATTCATTAAGTGCTCATTTAGCACTTACTATGTTGCTAGTATTATTGATTCTATTTACCCTCAGAACCACTGGGCATGAGCTACTGAAAACACAAGTTCCCTTTCAGTACAATTACCCTTGTGCGAAGGAAATGACTTCCTCTGCTTTCACTTGCTCCTATTTGTTAAAGCTGGGTCGCCAGAGGGTTTGCACAATTGGAATTCACTTTCTCCTTACTTGTCCTCAGCGAATTCCTTATATTTGCAAGAAAATATTTCATAATTTCAATGCACTCTTACCCCATAATAGTCTCATCTCTGCCCAGGAAATGAGAAGTATTTTGAGACCCAGAAGCTGCCAACCTGAGTTGTGTTGGAAACATTAAATGCCTCTTCTTTCTACTCTTACCAACCTCTAGCTTTTCTCTAACTATTGATTGGGGAAGCAACAGTTTGCAAAGCTTTTTAATCTTTTCTTTCTGTGTGATGGCTTTACCAATGTCTTCAAAACAGTTTTCAACAAATATTTTACTTCAATAAAATGTCTTAAAAATGTGACAATTTTTCTGAATTTATGGCACTACTCTGGCTTTGATTATTTTGTTTGTTGTTGTTTTTTGTGGTGTTCTAACCTAAAAAGAAGAAACTAAAAATGACTGCTTTAATTTTATGTACTCTAAAAATTTCATCAAACATAAATGTTTATTAACCTAGAATATAAAAATTCTTAAATGGAAGACTTTTAAAAGAAATTTTCTAAAGACATTTGCTAGGTATTTCAAAATCATGGAATCATGTAAATAATAATAACCATAACAAAACTAACAATGCCTGAGGCATTACTACATGCCAGATATTGTGTTAATTTTTTTATTTTAAAATTTTTTTTCGGGGCTTCCCTGGTGGCGCAGTGGTTGAGAGTCCGCCTGCCAATGGAGGGGACACGGGTTCGTGCCCTGGTCCAGGAGGATCCCCCATGCCGCGGAGCAGCTGGGCCTGTGAGCCATGGCCGCTGGGCCTGCGCGTCCGGAGCCTGTGCTCCGCAACGGGAGAGGCCACAGCAGTGAGAGGCCCACGTACCGAAAAAAAAAAAAAATTTCAAACATCTTTACTGGAGTATAATTGCTTTACAATGGTGTGTTAGTTTCTGCTGTATAACAAAGTGAATCAGCTATACATATACATATATCCCCATATCCCCTCCCTCTTGCCTCTCCCTCCCACCCTCCCTATCCCACCCCTCTAGGTGGTCACAAAGCACCCAGCTGATCTCCCTGTGCTATATGGCTGCTTCCCACTAGCTATCTATTTTACATTTGGTAGCATATATATTAGTCCATGCCACTCTCTCACTGTGTTAATTTTTTTTAATGAAAATATTATTTATTTCACTTAACCCTCCAAACAAGTTTTGAGTTAGGTGTTATTACTGACTGTTATACCTGTGAGCAGGCTATAAGAGGCTATGTAACTTGTGTAGGGACACACAACCAGTAAATAGCAAAACTAGGATTTAAGCCCAGATCATTCTCACTTGAAGGCATATCTTTCAATAACCATAATATCCTCCATGGTTAAATTATATCTGCCCAATGAAGTGGTATTTATGTTCATTCATTTTTAAATAAAACCACAGCTTGGAAAGCCAGGAAAGTTTTATTAACATCCATGTCATTCAGTTCAGTTTATGTTGAGTGTCCGTGTGTTAAAGGAAAGCTGCTTCCGAACTATTGATCAAAGCATATAAAACTAACAATGGAAGAAAAGAAACAGCAGATCTAATTTATTGACCACTGGTCCCTAAACACAAATTGACATTATCAAATCAATCGCCTAATTTTAATAAACCTTGTCTCCACATCCCTAATCAATAGTATAAATTTAGATTAGCTATCGCATATTTTTACAAGAACAATCTGCAACATGTAAACCTTCGTCAGCATTATATGTGGTCCCATGGGAAACATGCCTATATTGTAATAAATGCCAAATTGAAATGTTTTAAATTAACCATCCCTTGAAAACATGCAATTTAAAGATCTCCATGCAGAACTTTAAGTATTAATAAAAATGACTACTCTTAATTCAGAGACCACCACTTGTCATGCTCCATCAGCACTGCACACACTTATTCTACTTAATCATCACCACAGTCGTATGAGATAGGTATTATCTCCAATTCAAGGCTGAAGAAACTGAGCCACATACGGGCTAATCACTTGTTCAAAAACCCACAGATGTTAAAGGGTGCGCAGCCATTTAAATTAAGGTATGGGGACTGTAAGTGCTTATGTTCTTTCAACTAAACAAGACTGCCTACCTTTGCAAGCACTTGGCCTCTGTTTCATAAGGCTTCCAAATCTTAGCATTCATAGGCTGAGCTATCAAAAGGCAAGGTGGCCTTATTTAGAGTAAAGTGAAAGCTACAACTTAAGGTCTGTTTTTTCTATTTAAATTGCTTTGATATTTTTACTAAGGCTTTACATTAGCCTTCATGTATTTGCTGTTTATGCAATCACTATAAAGTCCTAATGGTTGTGTGGTTACCAGAAATCCAATTTTAAATTTTCTTTCAAACATTTAAATAGCAGTAACTCATGGGCCTTTAAAAACTTCCTCCCTGATTAAGGAGTAGTTAAGTTCTCTGCACTGGGTAAGAGGAACATTGTTAGAATCTACCTGAAAATAGGTCATAGAAAGAAATATGAATGCTTCATCAATCCTCTGTCCCCTTCTGCGTAGGGTGTGATGTCGGGAATTTTTGTTTTGGCCGTCAGTTGTTACTAGTCTGATCAGAGACAAGTTGGTTAAATTTGCTGAACTTCAGTTTCTCCATTTGAATAAAAGATAATGATAATAATGCGATTAATATATTACTTCTTTATATATTTTATTAATAATGAACGAGGTTATGTTAGTGAAAAGAGGTTTGTAAACACAAATGTGAATTAATGCTCCTAGAGATTATCACAGAATTCACCTGATCCAATCTCTCAATTTTACATACACAGAGGCCCAGATAATTAAAAGAATTATGCAAGGACACAAAGTGACACTTCTAAACAACACGCCAGCTCTCTCATGCCAACTTTTATGGGACATTGCTCCCAAAGCAGCATATTTACAGGAGGCCTTATTGCACAACTCTAGAGGGCACCATTCATATTGTGAAATACAAGCGAGGCATGCCCTGAAGCACAGCTTGAAACTCAAAATAAATGGGGCCCTCAGAGTTGTGTTGCCAAGTGACATTGTTTAATAGCTTCATCTCAACTGGCTTTTTCTTTCCTCTTTCACATACTTATCAATAAGCTCATTGTCTGAGTATTTAGAAATTTCTGTTCATGTTAGTGATTACCCTTGCAACATCTTATTATTTTAAACTGAATAAAGGGGTCTGTGCTACATACCCTTTCCTCAAAACACATTGCCTTTGCATAGCTCTGCATTGTGGGGGGAAGCAAGGGGCTTCAAAACCATAATGAAATTTACTGTTCGTCATATTAGCCTTGGCAAAAATAATGGATTTTTGACCATATATTGTCCTTAATTTTTCCCTGTTATTTGATATTGTCTATTTATGTTCTTTGGCTCTCAGAAATATTATACGAACTTGTATCATCTTTCTTGCATTTTCTTGACATCCTGAAAAGCTGTTTGTTCTCCAACAGCTTTTCTTTACTCTTCCAACGCATCAGTGTTGGTATCTCCCAAAGTTCAGTTCTAGGCTCTCAGTTCTTTCCCATCTTAACCAATGAATATCTTCCACTGCCAAGGTGAAGTCCTTGGGAATCAGAAAGACCTATGTTTTGAATCCCAGCTCTGCTATTGATTATGTATATCTTCTCTGAACAGACCTTGGACTCTCTGAGCTCTGTTCTGTCATTATCAGACAAGACTGATTATACTATCTCATAGAACTAATCTGAGGAATAAATATTATCATGTGTAAAAAGCACCATATGTCCTCACAAATTATAGTCCTATTGCAATAATTTCTATGTCATTGCCTTTTCACTGGAGTGTAAGTTCTTCGGGGCCTGGAGATTATTCCAGTCTTGATCACTATTGTATCCTCAGTGTCTAGAGTCTGCTGTCACTATGTAGAAAGTGTAAAGTAAATGTCGACTGAATGCAAGCTGGCACCCACCTGGTACAGCTTCTGGGTAGTATTCTAATCAAACTTACCATGCTGGGAGCCAGAAGCAGTGCAAGCTATAGCATATGCATTAATTTCCATTTCTCAGAGAAGAAAAACTGTTAATTCAAATCAACACTTTATAAAATTCTCTTCCTCCTAATCTGTCATCTTCTCATGGCTCCCATTTCTTTCTCAACAATGTACCTTAAACTTGTCTGTAAACACTCATTCTTTTTCACTGCCCCACCCCTCCTGCCTCTTTTTCTCTCATTACTCATATTGTGCAGAAGTAGAGGAACTAGCAGCAAGCAGAAGAAGAGGAGCTCCAGAAGGCCAAGGACAGGATTCTTTTTAGCTGGCAAGGGGAGTAGGGGAAGAATGGCTGTGCATGCGTTAATGGATTTTGCCTCTATGTCACCTATGTTTTGAATGAATAAATGAATGAATGCCATTGGCCAGGTCCCACCACCTCTTGTAGTCCTCTTTGCCTGTTAGTCTTCCTCACTCCCTATATCCAGCAAGTCCTGGACCATGTTCATTTTGAAATGCATTCTTTCAACTTTCCTTAATTGTAAATAACTGATTTATGGTATTCACTCACATTCTGCAAGTGCTAATGAAAGAGAGGGTGCTACTGCAGCAGCTAAAGAGAAATGAGCTGGTGCAACGCTAGGGGACGGATATTAGATGAGAAAATGTTCATGTTTATTCTCCAGATAGAGACAATGAACGCGTTACAAAGCAATAGAAAGTGAGATCAGAATGAGGGACATCTCTGTCCCAAACTGAGCTTTGTGTGTACTCCCTAATCATTTCATGAAGTGCTACTCTTTGCCTTTTGATTTATAAGCTACTTGAGAACAGAGCTTTTATTAATTCCTTTGTTCCTTTTGCAACCATCAAGGTAGATGAGCAAAGAACTAAGCATATTGCAGGTTCTCAATAAATTGAAAAAGTGCCTTCAATTCATAAAATGTCACTTTCTTCAGACCTGTGCAAAACAGAATAATCCTTAAAAAGCTGAAGGAGTAACTAGATATAATATGTGCTGAGAGGACTGCTCTTAAAATATTGCATTGTCTTGCTTAGTTAAATTGCTCTATTATTTTAGCCCACCTACAACTGAAAAGCATGCTGCTAGGAAGTCTCATGATGACACCTGTAACATTAAAGAGGGAGTGTTAGTTTTTGGTGAAGAGTAGAATTTAGAGAATTTGACTAAAGCGCCACTAGCAAATCTAATGGAAAGATGGTAGACCCGAAATCAACCTTAGCTTCAACAATTATGAGCGGTGTGATTTGAAGCAAATCTTTTAATATTTATTTTTCAATATCTACATCTGACTTCATTTTGTAGGATATTAGAAATGAATATAAAACATTAAGGCAGCACCTGGCGTGGAGTACTTGCTAAAAATTTGGTTGTGCATCCTCCATAATAATATATAATTCTCCAAGTCAAGCTGCCTGTCACTGCCATTCAATCTCCTTTAAAATATGTTCTTAATATTTTGACTGTTCACTTTGCATTCTGTCTATTCCTTGTCAGTTTTACCATTTACACCCTTCTAATTCACGCTGATGCTTTTCAAGTCTCGGCTTAGTCACCATTTGGATGCAACCTTTAGGTTACCTAACTGGGGCTCATAAATCAACTCCTCCTGGATTTCAATTTCTCAGCTTGGTTTTGGGTTACCCATTAAGGCTCATTCGGGTCTTGGCACAAAGTCAGTCGAAGGCAACATGCCTGAGGTGGAGCAGCTCCCCAGACACTGTGTTTCACCAGGTGTAGGAAGAAGGCTCAGCTCCGCTGATTATCTTGCAAAACTGCGTTTGCTTCTGGCTGAGAGCAGACTGCCCTCCCCCGCCCCTTCACTTCATAACAGTGAGAACAAAGAAGCCTGCTCCTGTGAGAGATAAACTATTCAGCAGTGTTTGAGATGATTAAAAACGAGAAAAAGATTCCTTGTGGGTTTTGGCGGGGCTTTCTCCTCCCCCTCCTGATGGAAGGCAGAGAGCTTCAGTCAACATTCTGCTACTAGGCACGGGGTTTACAGCAATTCTGAACCAGGTCTAACCGAGCAAAACAAAGAATATTTTTCATACCTTGAATAACCTGAGGTGTGTTTTGGGGGTTGGGTAATCTCTTTCCCCGAAATGGAATGTGAAACTGGTGTTCGCCTTAACAAGTTCACAGAATGACTTCAGGGAAATCTCAAGTCTAATTTGTGTACTGATTTGTGTACATGTAAATATGTGGTTTTGAAAGTGGTTCTTTGCTGCTGCTGAGCCATCGATCAAGTTGCATTTTTAAGCTCGCTTTTGGAGTATTGTTTACTTGAGTGTTTCAAAAAGAGTATTTGGGAAGAGTGTAACCTTTTGAAATGTGGCCTTTGAGACTATTTTGGAAAGGTCCATGAAACCTGTTTGCACATTTTGGGGATATTCATTTCAGTCAAAAAGTGCTTACTGAGCATATACAATATCATCCGAAATGAATTATAAGGACATTATCAATAAGACTTTATGCTTATCTTGGGCTAATACCTTTTCTATTCTCTTTTGATTGCAAAGGAGTAAAAGAGTTGTATTTGTTTTCTAGGCTGATGTAACAAATTACCACAAACTTCATGGCTCAAAACAACACAAATGTATTCTCTCACAATTCTGGAGGTCAGAAGTCCGAATTCAAGGTGTTGACAGGGCTAAACTCCCTCCAGAGGCTCTTGGGGAGAATCTATTGCAAGCTATCTCCTAGCTTCTGGGAGCTGCCATCAATCGACCCTCGACATTCCTTGGCTCGTAGTTGCATTTCTCCAGTTTCTGACTCCTTATTTACATGGCCTTCTTTTCTGAGTATATCTTCTTTTTGGTGTGTCTATCTCCAACTCCCTCTTCCTTTCTTTTATGAGTATGTGTGATTGCATTTAAATTCCACTCAGATAATCCAGGATAAGCTCCTCTTCTCGATATTTCTAACTTAATCACATAAATTACCCCATGAGGTAAGATTCACTGTTTTGCCATAGAAAGTGATAACCTTAGGTTCTGTGGATTAGGATGTGGGCATGTCACATCTTTTGGGGGGGGGGTCATTTTTCAGCCTAGCAGAGTTATTATCTCTCTGGCCTCTGAAGATTAGTGTCCATCCACGTGCAAAATATCCTCTCCCCATTCCCAAAAGTCTCAACTCATTACAGCACCAGCTGAAGTCCAAAATGTCATCTAAGCGTCTAAACATATCACCCCAAAGTTCCAAATCTCATCATTTAAATCATCTGAATCAGGTATGAATGCAACTCTGGGTATGATTCATCCTGGGGCAAAATTCCTTTCCCTCTGTGGACCTGTGAAACCTAGGAAAAAAGTTATCTGCCTCCAAAATACAATGGTGGGACAGGAATACGATAACAATCATAGATGTTCCCATTCTAGAAGGGAGAAAATGAAAGGAATAAAGGGATCATTGATCCCAAGAAAGTACAAGATCCAGCAGGCGAATTTCTTTGGGTTTCAAGGCCTGATAATAATTCTCTGTTGCTTGAAGCTACACCCTCTGGGCCTGCAGCTCTGCATTCTGCACCCAACCTGCTCCCAACACTCTGTCCTTAGAATCATTACTCCTTTTTCTTGATGGGTTGTAGGTGTTTGCTCCTGTAAAGTCCCAGTCTGATAATTCTTCCTTCATTTTGTCTCATCTCTATCCGTTTCTTTCCAGTCAGGCTGTGTTTCTGCTTCTGCCAATATAATATTTTCAAAAACCCTGTGCGTCTTCCACGTATGTCATGGACTGTCAAACCATTAGGCAAGAATGTCTTCCACAGATCTTTCTTGGATAACACTATCTCTATTCCCAGCTTCTACTGAGATGGTTGAGGGAAGCCATGAATCACACACCTATAATGGCTTTATCAAATTGTTGTTCAATCACATCCTTGGCTTTCTTTCAAAAACATGATTTCCTAATAGTGAATCTCCCAATGTCGGCCTTTTTTTTTTTCTCAATTTGGATAGGCTATGAATTTCTGACATTATTAAATTCTGGTTCATTTCTCCTTAACAGTTCCTTTCTCAACTTATTTCCTTCCTTTTGCATTTTTACGATCAGCGGCAAGAAGAAATCAGGCTGCACCTTCAACATTTTGCTCAGAAATCTCCTCAGCTAACTATCCAAGCTTGTTGCTTGGAAGTCCTGCTTTTGACACAACTATTGGACACAATTCAGCCAAATTTTCTGTCACTATATAACAAGGCTACCCTTTCTTTCATTTTCCAATAACAAGTTCTTCATTTCCTCCTGAACCCATACCAGCAGTGCCTTTAGCATTCATGTTTCTGACAACATTCTATTTATGACAAGATATATGTAGTCTCTAAAACTATAGAAGATTTCTCTACCACACTCCTCACTTCCTTCTGAGCTCTCACAGGAATCTCCTTTAGTGTCCACAGTTCTGCCAACAGTTTGTTCAAGGAAATCTAGGCGTTTGCTATCAAGCTTCTCCAAATTCTTCTAGCCTCTTATCCATTGTCCAATTTCAAAGTCATTTCCTCATTTTTAGGAATTTATTACAGCAGGTTATAAAAAAAATCTGTTTTAGTTTCTTATTGCCACTGTAACAAATTACCACACATTTGGTGGCGTAAAACAATAGAAATGTATTCTCTCCGAAATCCAAAATCAGTTTCACTGAGCTGAAATCAAGGTGTCAGCAGGGCTGAGCTCCTTCTAGTGGCTTTAGGGGATTACCTGTTTCTTGCCTCTTCAGCTCTGGTGGCTGCAGGGATTCCTCGGCTTGTGGACAAATCACTCCAATCTCCGTCTCCATCTTCAAATCACCTTCTTTTCTTCTGTCCCTTTTTTTTTTTTTTCTATGTGTCTATGTCCAAACTCCCTCTGCCTCTCTCTTATAAGGATACATGTGATTACATTTAGACTTACCTGGATAATCTAGGGTAAATGCCTCCTTTCAAGATCCTTAATCATATCGTTTGCCCTATAAAATAATATTTACTCCTTTGCCATACGAGGTAATATTCAAAAGTTCTAGGGATTAGGGCATGGACATATCTTTTTTCGGGGGAGCATATTCGGCATATACAACAGTTAACAATCCAATGATATCTTACTATGTGTCAGACACTGTGATAAACATTTTAAACTCTTATTTCATTTAGTCCTTGAAAATATGCTTTAAAGAATGTATTATTATCTCCATTTTAAAGATGAATACATTAAAATCAGAGACAGTAAAATATTTCCAGTCTCACAGTGGATTTGTGCCATTGAAGGTACAAAGACCTTATTCATACTGCTCTACCACCTCTATGTGGCTACTGTGCTTCAGTTTACATGTCAATGAAAAAAATTTTTTAAAAAGATACATATACCTAAAATAGTTACAGATTTCATCATACTCCAAGCCTGCTCCCCTTTACTGTGAATCCAGTACACTTTAAGAATAACCAGTAAATGGAATGACTCAACTGCAGGTGGACATATTATGGGGGTCGCAGTGATTCTTGGATTACAAATGTCCATTCATTCTCATTCTCTGCCCCACGTGAAACATTCATTGCTGCCTGATGGCTGTATTAAATTCAAGCAGTGAGGAGGGTGCATACTGTGTGACTCAAAGCACTGCTTTGCTACCTGTTTCCAATCTGGTGAAAGATTTAGAGCTAGGAATCTACACACATGAAGAAACGAGTGTGGTCAACTGTCAGCATCCACGTCCATTAAACAAAAACAACTTGGTCTCAGTCTCTCTATGAGGAACTATGGGGAGAGACAAAGGGAAGATGAGGCAGTCCTGTCCTAAAGAAAACAGTGGAAGCTCATGTTCATTAAACGTACATGCTAGAAAAATTATGGTGCTGGAAAAGACACACTGGAAAGTAGAAGGTCAAGTATCAGCAATGACCTGAGATGGAAGAAGCTACTTTGAAAAGTCAACAAAGACAGAACCTTGCATAGAAGCATGCAGCTAGGCAGACAGAAAAGAAGAAACAGACATAGGTGATGGCAATGCTGACAATGCTGTACATATTTTTGTGATTGGAGCAGAATCCAAGGACTGGACTGGAGAGGAAGGTAATTAGGAGATTTTCCCCAAAACTCTGAGTCATTTTTTACTTTATAAAATAACACTGATCATTTTTAGTATTATTAAGACAATCTGTTTGTGTAAATATTCCATAAATCACACATTAGTGAACACACAGACAATAATGATCACAGGTAATGACACCTTGCATAAATAACCACTGCTAATATTTTATTCTGAGTCCTTCCTGTTGTATACATTTATCCATATCTGTATACTTTTTTTCTATATTGAGATTTTGATGCACAGTCTGCCCTGGTGACTGACTTCTTCACTTAGAAACCTTATGTAAAGATTTTTCAGGTAATTAAATATTCCTCCAAAACATGATTTTAAGAGCTGTACATCGATCACATTGGTATGTTGTTATTCATTTAATAATTCCCTAATTCTGAGTATTTAACTCATATCTTATTTTACCCTTTTATAACTACTGATCTGACCAACATATTTGTACCTATAACTTTTATGCATATCAGTAGGATTCATCGGTTTCAAATGAGAAGCAAGGGAGTCCCAGCAGTGATTCAACGTTAATATTCTCTCTCTCTTTTTTTCGTCCCTCTTATGTATCTATCTGTGTGTGTTGTACGCACTCCCCCAAACATATGTATATATCTACTATGTAGACATATACACATATACAAATATGTATGTTTTATAGGATTATTTTATATAGAGAATGTTATATTAATATGATAAAAAGGGTTATTACATATAGCATTTTGTAAGATTATTACATATATAATAACATATGCATTATATATTATATACAATGGCTTATATTATATATAGGGTTTATATTGGTTTTGAAGGATTATTATACGTATAATACTCCATATATACATATGAAATAACCCTACAAAACAGATAACAATATACCAGCAAGGCTAGAGAGGTAGTTAAAATACATACATGGCAAATCCAGGATTCAATCTCAGTCCTGTCTAGCATCAAGATTTAAATTCTTTCCTCTAAGACCATACTTCTACTGCTGCTGCTACTACTAATTTACCTTAATTGAGCATTAACTATATGTTAGATAAAGTACTAAGTATTTTATATGACTCGTACAACTCTTACAACGACAACTCTGTGAGGTAAACAACTGTTATAACTATTTTAGAGTTGAAGAAACAGAAATAGAGAGAATTGAATAATTAGTGCAAGGTCACATAGCTAGTTACCATATTTGTCAAGAAGTCCCAGTGTGTGGAAACATGATATGGAAAGATGACTTTTACTTGGAGATCTTGAGTTAGAACTCCCTGCCATTTCTCTTAGTCCCACTGGCAAATATTTCAATGATGGCACTGCAGTGTATTGGGTAACAATATAAGCTCTACAACCAGATGGTTCCAATTCAAATCTCAGCTCTGGCACATACTAGCTCTGTGATATTTGACAAGTTATTTAACATATCTCTGCAAATTTTCTCATCTGTAAACTTGAGATAATAATAGGTTAGTTACAAAAATTATATAAGTAAATAACAAAATTTAAATGTTCTCTTATAATAAGGCTTCAGTAACTGTTAACTAATATCCATAGAGATAATAAAACTAATGACAAAAATATCAAATAAAAAATAACAGATAAATGGAGGCATTTTTCTCTTGGATTGAGCTGTAAGAAAGGAGGAGATTTTTGTTGGAAAATTCCAGTTAGGCCTTCTTCCATTAACATTTAGAAAATAGTGAAAATACTATAGAAACATAATAACCATCTAACATTTGACTCTATCTAACTTTTTTTTTTTTTTTTTTTTTTTTTTTTTGCCGTACGCGGGCCTCTCACGGTTGCGGCCTCTCCCATTGCGGAGCACAGGCTCCGGACGCGCAGGCTCAGCGGCCATGGCTCACGGGCCCAGCCGCTCCGCGGCACGTGGGATCTTCCCGGACAGGGGCACGAACCCGTGTGCCCTGCATCGGCAGGCGGACTCTCAACCACTGCGCCACCAGGGAAGCCCTCTATCTAACATTTGACTCTTTTATACTTCATAAAATAATTAACTTACTTTAGTCTTCTCCTCTGTCTGAAATCAAGTGAGCTCTCAGCTCTGTGCTGGGTGGGCCTTAAAACAAGCTTAGGGCATGCAAAAGAACTAGAATCACTTTTCCAGCTTTTAGGAGAACAACACTAATGAGATGTAAAAAAAGCCACAGGCGTGGCCCATAGAAGGTCTGAAGTGTGAATAGGGGCTAGTGAGTTGAGGGGAGCACCCTTCTCACTCCTCCAAATCAACACATACAAGTCTGCAAGCTTAATGACCGTGGCTCGTCCTAAATACAATAAGACATCTGTACCACATCTGGTAAGACAGGACCTGGGGGATACAGATGAAATAATTTTATAATTAAAAGGGCCATTGACCAAATACTAAGGTAATGGAGGCCCTAAAAGCAGAAGTGAATGACTCACACAAAGTGATTCCAATCCAGGTATTCAGACTCAAAGTTCAGTGCTCTTTCACTTACCTCGTTTATGTATGTATGTGTGTGCAAGAATATATGCGTGTGTCTATGCATGAACATGCATATATATTCACGTATATGTATATATACATGAAAATGTATATGGACGTTTATGCAGAAATATGTATATATATGCATGGATATCTGTATATATACATCCATATACATATTTCATTCTGTATACTCTATCAAATACTGTCAGGCTCTGTTGCATAATTTAGGTCATGAATTATTGATAATATCCATAGAGAAAGTTTAGGTTAATTTACATCAAGATGCTTCTTGAACACATTTAGCAATTTTTCACAGCTACACATAGAGCTGCATAGATACAGATTTAGTTTTTGTATTCTATGGATTTCCTTTTATGGATGTGGTGTCAAACCACAGGGACATTTTCAGAAAAGGATATGACTAGAGCAAAATCAAATGACATTGCAACTGAAGCCCGCATTTTTGGTGAGAGCTTTCCTCTGCTTCTTTGTCACCGTGTGTAAGACAAGCTGTACTGTGCTGTTTCAGACAAAGGAGCTGGCAAGGGAAAGGCTATGAGACTGTGCTCTTTCTTGTCTATCTAGTCACAACTAGTGTGCAAAACCATGCTTACTTTTGTAGTGATAGGCAGTCATAACTCACTTCTTTAATGAAAAATATGCTATGATCTACCTTTCCCTGAAGCAAAAAGCCATTATAACTACCCCGTGTTTTGTTTTCCTTAGTAAAACTCACTCATTTCATCTACTATTGGGATAGCATTTCATTTATCTTAACTCGTTCTTTTCCTCTAGATAGTAAACCAAGCTCAGTGGTGATAAAGATGATGAGGGTCCCCCTGCTCAAATGCCGTAATCTCCTAAAGCTTCCCTTGTGAGGAAGTGAGGTCTGCAGTTCTGGTACATTGACTGGATTTGATTTCTTTGTGTTGAAATAACTCTGTATTTCCCTGTCACACCAGGATGCAGAAAAGTGAGGAATAATTGGCATGTTCTCTCGTTTTGATCTTTATTAGTATGTGATGTTGGGAATCTACTTACTGGCAATTTCAGCCTCATTACTAGGGTGTGTGTTGTGGCATAAAGTAAGCAGCTCAGCTTGAAGATCCAGGCAATCTCACGCCATTATGTTAAATCTGGTACATGCAGTTGTGAGGTGCTAAGTATTATCGTCAGGCAGGCAAGTCCTTGTTCCACAGCAATGGTTCAGTGCTTAGCACATCACTGGCACTTAGGGCGATGGATGAGAGAATGAAAAAATTTTACCATTCCCCTGTACCACTGGAACCATTATTTCCTTAATATTTTTGTCCAGCATGACTCACCTCTTTCAATTAATGTGTTACAAAAGAAAATTTGATAACACAGGTATCTTTTGAGAGTCATTATTCATAATATGTATGTACACAAATATGGCACTATGAATATTTAGATTCACTGGCTTTTTCTTTCCATATAAAAATGACAGCACATAGACTAAATTTGGAAGATGCTGAAGTTTGAATATCCTCAATTAATAGTCATAATAATAATATAAAGCAGCTATCATTTAAGTACTTTGTATATACAGAGTTACCTCATTTAATTTGATCCTCATAATAACCTTAGGAGAACATCATTGTTTTTCTCACATTAGAGACAAGGAAATTGATACTAAGCAAAATCGAGATTAATGATATGATAAAACTTATAATAAAAATAAACCAGAAGTTATCTGTTCAGCTGTTCTTTTATGCTGAGTTTTATCAATAATATCTTACTTGATTCACACAACAATCCTATGAGAATTGCTATCTTCATTAACAGATGAGGGAACTGAAGTTGCCCAGCCACACAGCTACTAAGTGGAAAAGTCAGGATTTGAGCTCCATTATCTTGCCTCCTAGTTGTGCAGCACATACCTCTATGTAGCACAATTTGCTACATAATCACACCATATAAGTCAAAAGCATACCTTATTAAAGGAAGAGCTGGGAGGGCTTTAGAAATATTCTAGTTCTGCTGGCTTACATTTTATAAGTGAGGAAACTGAACCTGAAGTTGCAATGCTCATCAGTTGGACTGTGATTTCAAATCAGTCCAAAGAACTGAGCTGTATTTCTCAAAAATTCTGTTCATTGGTGAAGGTGGCAGAGAATCAATCTGCATTAGTGAAATAACCAGGAACTTTTGTACTCATAACCACACCTTCAGAGCTGTGTGTATATAGCATGAGAGAGCTTGTATAAACAGAAGAAAATCACTCAACCAATAGCAGTAGAAGGTTAGCAGTTGACCTTTGCCTTCTTTCAGGAAGCACAGAAGAGCAAGGAACTGTTCAAGCTTGGGAGAAGAGGATCCACAAAGTACTATTTGTTTTCTTCCATTTGATTTCTATATTAAGCTAAGCACTTCCTTTAAACTGATGCCCAGAGCTGTCCTTTAGCTACTTGCCATTATCACATCTAAATCCCGCAGGCCCACTTCAAATGCAGGGGATACACCTGTGGGTTGTGAATGGGTTTCCTCAACAATGCTGCCCAATTGACTCACATTTAAAAATACTTTGATCGACCCATCCCTGTCACATGAGCTAGAAGCACAAGAGGAGGATGCTGGAATAAAAAATCTGCTGCCACAGGCAAATATGTTGACTTTACCAAAAAGAGATATCTCCTGTCTCTATAGAAGAAGGATTACGTGCAATGGGAAGATTGATGTTCCTCTGTCAGAAAGCTACCTTGGAACAGGTGCTCCCAATTAATTTCCATGAGCCACATTCACCCTGTGGTTAGATAATTAAAAAAATAACCTGGGTGAAACCTCTCATGTCAGTATAGCTAGCACATTTGATGTAATGAAATGCACTTAGGAATATTCCACTAAAAATGATTCATCTTTATTCTGGAATACATTTTAATGAATAATATTACTGATATTCTAGATATTAAAATTAAATCAGAGCTATCCTATAAAACAAAAAGAATATAAGGTTATTCTGGAAAATGTACAAAATATAGAAAAGAATAAAGACAAATTTCAATACACAGAGACATGAGTATGATTTATTTCCATTCTGTTTTTGCATATATATTGATGTAAATGTAGTCAAACATTATATGGGAGACTTATTAATCGATAGCACATTCATTAAAAAAGTAATTAACCAAGTAATATACATAGTCATTGTAAACTAATTGGAAAACCACAATTAAGTAAAATACAAGCCTCCCTTTTTTTTTAGAGTAGCACAATATTTTATCTGATATGTTTTATTTGTTTGTTTTCTTAACAATTCAAAGAATCATATTACTGTGGTAATTGATTTTGGTGGTTGTTACGGAGCCCATGTGCCTTGGGGAGGATTTTAAATATCATGAAACTGAGTTCCTTCCAGTTTTCTTTCTCATTAGGAGGACTGGAGAGACCAGCCCCTTAGAAAAGATTGAACAGAGATATAAAAGAGACAATTATGTGGTCTATTACCAATTCTGATGGACCTTATGGTATTTAAATGAACAAAGCTCTCTTTGTCATTTCATTAACATGATTCCTTTTCAGAGAAAGAGCAGTTCTCATCTACTTCCTCCATTTTGGGAAAACAACCCAACTTTTCTCAAGCTCATTTGAAAGGGAAGAGTAATTGATTGAGAATGTGTATGGCCTCTGCATGTACCTAACTCTGCGGCTTCTCTCAACCTACACTAGTGCAAGAAGTGGTATGTTATATTCCAGTGGAATAAATAAAGGTTTAAAAGCACAGAACATAATAATGCTTATTTGATTTATAATTCCATGGCATTTGTTAGTGTGTTGTTTTCATTCCTTCTCTTTTTCCCTCTTAGGAAAATGAGATGCATAACATCTGGCCAGAACATACTGTTCTGAAAGGGTTCAAACTTAATATGCTGGATTTCTTCATTTGAAGTTTACCCCATTACAAGGATTTTAGTATTTGCATATCATTTTTCCTTGTTCCCTTTAAAAAAGTAATTTTATACATTAGGTAGTCTACTGATTAAACTGTATGCATCCAAATTTCCCATATTTAAAAAGCCATGATGAGCATAAATGAAAATAATGATCCATGTGAACAATGGGCTTTTCTAATATTTCACTCTGGCCTATTTTAAGAACTACTGAGGCATAGAAATATTACTGTACATACACTATTCTATATATTGCATATTATTATATATACATAAATAGATCCTTTTATTAGTTATCGTGGTGTTCAATATTAAAAGCTGGGGAAGATTTTTGATTCAACTGATATCTGAGGAGACAACCACCTTATGATCTCTTTCTTTAAATTTCTTTGCTGCTTATACAAGATACCGCTTTATGTAAAACACGGAACCACATACCTTGAGCCTGCTATTTCTGTTTGACTCTTCCAAAAATGAAAGGAAAAAGATAAGGTGAATCAAGCATTAAATAAAGCAAGGATACAAATCTCTGTACAATTAAGTTCTTGAGTAGGGATGGGAGCAACATTTAGATGTGCTATTGCAGACACATCTGCAGATTTCTTTAGGATTATCCAAGGTTCTGAGCTATTTCACCTTGGAGCTTTTGCCCAAGATGGTATCTCTCCCTGTAATGCTTGTTTACTAATGTTAACCCCTGGGACTCTCACCTAAACTAAACCCTATTTGTTTTTTGGGTAGAAGTAGATAGAGATTTTGTGGGACCTGAAGCTTATATAGATTGGAGGGGCTTATTTTAAGAAAAAAAATATATATATATAAAATTATAAATACAGGGACTTCCCTGGTGGCACAGTGGTTAATAATCCGTCTGCCAATGAAGGGGACACAGGTTCGATCACTGGTCCGGAAAGATCTCACATGCCGTGGAGCCACTAAGCCTGCGCACCACAACTACTGAGCCTGTGCACCACAACTACTGAAGCCCGCACGCCTAGAGCCCGTGCTCCGCAACAAGAGAAGCCACCGCAATGAGAAGCCCACTCCCCGCAACTAGAGAAAGCCCGCACGCAGCAACAAAGACCCAACACAGCCAAAAATAAATAAATAAATTTATAAAAAAATTATAAATACAAAAGGTATACTGGAAGTGACTATTGATTGAGAATAAGAAAATTCAGGAATTACTGCAGACTCGAGATTCAGGCTACTCTCCTCCAGGACCTCTTTAGACAAGACTAAAAATGCTTAAGCAGAAATGATACCTGATTGTCTCTTGGATTTTCCTCCCCAGCTGGTACACCCCCAGACCTCCTTGGGACCTTCCCAAGGGAGGGGCCAAAAGCTGGTGTTTCCTTAGCATCATGGCAAATCTACCTTTAAGTCACACTCAGTCCTTTCCTGTAAGTCTTCCCTAAAAGCCTGCTTTCAGCATCCCTATCCTGGGCTTCCATAGCATCCTGTATCCACCATCATCATACCATTTACCACCTTGTACTGTAAATGCTTCATTACAGTAGGAATCTTTAGGACAGGATATCTGAATCCCTCCCCATTTTATTCCCTGTTTCTAGCACAGTTCCTGAAACATACTATGCAGTGAGTTAATCTTTTACAATAACAGCAAATAATTGTGTACTGCTTCCTACGTGCCAGGCCCTGTTCTAAGCATTTTCGTATATTCACTATGACATAGCTACGATTATTATCAACATGAAACAGACGAGGAAACTAAGAAGTAGAGTTTAAAGAACTTGTCCCAAGCCAAACAACTAGTTCAAGTTGGAGCTAAGATTCAAATGCACACCGTGTGCTAATGAAGTCCACTTTCTTAACACTAAGCAGTACTGCCTCTCAAAAGGCATGAGTATAGGGAGGATGCTTTCTTCACTCCTATTCTGAGTGGCATTTGAACTCTACGCCTCAAGGCATTGTTTGTACAATGACCAGCTCCTGATCATTTAAGAATTGATCATCCAATTTGTGGATTTTTGAAGACTTTTCACCCCCCTACAGCTTCTTGCCTGCAGGGAGCATTTACATGCTTGTTAGAACCTCCCCAGAGATGAAGGCCAGAACAGGGAGGTTATTACTGCCATTATCCTGCACACTCTCCAGGTATCTATGCTGCTGGCGACTGGGAAAGCTAAGGTTGCAGTAGCTTGTCGGTATGTGTGGATTCCAAATAGGACACAGCTCCTAATTATCTATACCTACCCTATTCACCCCTTAAGGGTTGACCATCCAGACCAATACTCTCGTTGGAGAGATGTGTTAAGTACACAAGTGGAAGCTCAGAATATGCACCTTAAGTAGAGTTGAAAGATTTTTAGTAGGAGAGTGACAGGATAAAAACTATATTTGAAGACGGTTAGGAGAGGGATTGCAGAAGAGGAAGAAATGGAAGACAAGGAGATCAGTAACAGGCTAGCTGGGATTCCACTGCAGCCAGCTTCCTATGTGGACACTTACACTGCAAACATGTCAACCATTTTCAGCATTTTACTTGAAATAAGTATTTGCTAAATTTGATTTTATTTTAATTTTTCAACTCCAATGAATCTCTTAACAATTTATTTTGAAAACCATATGAAAAATTGTACTTTAGTTTTGAAGATAAAATGTGCATATGCAATTGGGTTCATCCAAATAGTAATTTATACTTACATTTCCTAGCCAGCAAACAAAGTTGACTAAAACTTCCCTATACCAAGGTTTACTTCTACTATGCAGAATTTTCTTTTTGTGAGAGTAAGAGATATCAGGCCCCAGGGAAATTTTTCTTGCGATTACAGGCATTGAAAGAGGGATGACTTTTCTAACCAAGAGACAGCTTTTGTGATTTTATAATCCAGACTGTATATGCTTTATGCAACATTAATCTGCCTCGTTTTGCTCAGATGAGAGGTTTTATATGTCATTCCCAGGAAAAATTGATGACCATAACTGCATAATGAGGTTGAGTTCTTAGCAGCTTATTAGGATTGGGTTTCTGAAATTTTTTAAAGCATTCGTGGAGCCTGGCAGAAATGAGCAGAATTATTCTGCAGTAAACTCTCATTCATTTAGAAGGCACTCATTGGGAGTTTACAACCATGTGGCAATAGCTGCAGTGACCTTTAACAGGGCACTGCCTACGCAATGGAGTTATATGAAACCAATTGAGGAAAGCAAACTCTTTTAAAGCATTTGTTATCCGGCTTCCCTGGTGGCGCAGTGGTTGGGAGTCCGCCTGCCAATGCGGGGCACACGGGTTTGTGCCCCGGTCTGGGAGGATCCCACATGCTGCGGAGCGACTGGGCCCGTGAGCCATGGCCGCTGAGCTTGCGCATCCGGAGCCTGTGCTCCGCAACAGAAGAGGCTACAGCAGTGAGGGGCCCACGTACTGCAAAAAAAAAAAAAAACAAAAAAACTTACTAGCTACCATTTAAGCAGGTCTTCTACAAAGTGTTATCAGTATTACTAGTTTAGTTTGAGTTAATTTATGCCTTAAAATACCACTGTGTTTTAATTCTTGTAATTCCAATCACCACCATGCCTCTGTCTGATGCAATTTATTCCATATTGACTTAATAGAACAGATTTTGTCCATCTAAAAAAATAGAATGTTCTTTGGCAAATATCCACTGACATCATCAGAAATCATGCATTGGATACTTTTCAAGTATGAGACTATTTCAGAGATTTTAAGAATGGGTTTTTATATATAGTATAGGTTTTTAGTGCTCAAGCCAGGTTGTCTTTTGGAAATTTGGAAACTAACAGTTTCCTTGTCCTTTTGTCCATTTTTCCAAGTAGGAAGTGCTTTCTACTGAATGTGGGATACCCTTTGTGTAGCATGGTCTAGAACTTAACAGAGGCTCATTACTTTTCTTGAAAAATGGAGTGGTTGAATAAATGAGTGGTGCAGGCTTTTATATGTAGTGCCCTGTATTTGAAGCTGGTAACAGACAACACAGAATCCTTTAGTCAAGAAGGTCCTGGCACGGGATTCCAGCCAAGCAGAAATGAGCTAGCAAATAACAAAGGTCTAGGCAGAGGTGTGGAAGATTCCAGGAGGAGAGTAGGCAGGCACCAGAGTACTACACAGGCAGAGAGGGCCCAGAGCGCCAACAAGAAAGGCACCATCAACAAAAGGTCCAACTATGGGCCCATAAATGTCAGCTACACACAGGAATCAGTGGAAGGTAAATAGGAGAGTACCTCCATGTCTGAGAAACTCTGCATTCCTTCATTCAGCTTTTCATTGAGTGGTTGATCTTAACTATTTATTGTGTATTACTATTCACCAGATTGTATAGCATCTGCCTAGAACTCATAGTTTTCAGCATTGGATAGTTATTCAATAGCTGTTGATTAAATAGAATTGGTTGAAGATCAATGGCATAAAGTGAATAAGACTGAAGTAGGTCTGGAAAAAGTACCCAGGCGAGGTGCTCATGTATGTAAAAATCAGCCATGCTTTACTCCACACATTTCTCTGCATCTTATCAGTGACACTGAATGTGACTGTCATCACCCAGACATATCTGCAATCAGGAATGATATCCAACTGTATTGTTACATCTTTTAGTATAATTTCCCATTGTCCCTTCTGTTCCTAAAGTAGAAGAGTGAGTTTGAGTTAGGGAAGATTGCATGGCTCTTAAAGAAATGGACTCAATGTGACACAAGGTCACGGTCCCATGTGGACTCAGTAATGCTTATAGTAGAATTAGCTATGACTGGAAGAACACAAAAACACACATTTTCTAATTTACTATCACTCTTCTTTTCATCAGCTAATCTGTGTAAACATGTAGATGAAATCATAAGAGCAGGCTACCTCAAGAGCAGTGAAGTAAAAGGAGACTTTTTTCTTTTATTAAAAATATTTTGTTTTTTATTTTTGCATTTGACCACTCCACTGAGCAGCTGAGTCTTATGGTGAGACAATTAACTGGAAGCCATACATCTTCTAGCTTTTTTGGTTATACCTAAGGGGCTATAGCTAAATTATGTATAGGGAAGAAAATTGTCATTGTGTATCTTCAGAGTCTAAAACTATGTTTTGCATACTGGAAATTGATCAAACATCAGTTGACTTGAACCGAGTTTGGAAAATGCATATAGATCTGAAAGATGTCCTTTAAACCATGTAGGTAGTAGACATCACCCTATCAGATTAGCTATAGGCACAAATGGGGTAAGAAGAATATGGGATCAAGGATGAACTAATCTGAAGTGGAAGAAACGTGAACTGATAAATCAAGAATCGGGATCAGAAAAATAGAGAGAGTAGCCATGGATCAAGAAGAACCAATCAAGTTCATAACGGAAGTGTCCTGTTGATCTATTGTTTTTCACGTTATTCACATTTCTGACTTTCGGTTTTTTGTTGTTGTGTGTTTTGTGTTTTTTTTTTTTTTTGCGGTACGCGGGCCTCTCACTGTTGTGGCCTCTCCCGTTGCAGAGCACAGGCTCTGGACGTGCAGGCTCAGCAGCCATGGCTCACGGGCCCAGCCGCTCTGTGGCACGTGGAATCCTCCTGGACCGGGGTACGAACCCGTGTCCCCTGCATCGGCAGGTGGGCTCTCAACCACTGCGCCACCAGGGAAGCCCTGACTTTTGGTTTTGATACTGTCAGCTAACAATCTGCCTGCATTTCCTTCAAAGAGATAGTTCATATTCCTATTGAATATGAATTAAAAGATGACCTAAACTTCTGTGCTCCTTTGGAGTATTTGTTTGAAAATCGTGTCCATTTCTAGAAACTTCTGATAGTTAAGCAATATCTCACTCAAATCCTGTCTCTCAGTAGCTTCAGTGTTCTTGTTATGAAGCAGAAAATTCACTAATTTGGACAATGTGGTGTTGAAGTGTCCTGGTTCTTTGCAGAAAATCAACTACATCAACATCTTTCAAATATAACCTGTCTGAATACTACCAGTGTTTTGAAAGTTTTCTTTGTAAAATTTCAATGACAACGAGTTTATGGCAAACCTACTACATAACTTACTGGTATGCGGGATACAGTAAAAAAGGAAGCCAAACCTATTCCTGTTAAAAAAAAAAAGAGAGAAACAGAGAGCGAAACACAAAACAGTATATAAGGCTCCTTATTCTACAGGATTGATCAAAATATTGTAGGTATTCATATGATGTCATAAATAGTTTCAAAGGCCAGGAATTTAACCTGATATGTGGTTTTTCCAGGATTTGATCTTGGGCCTCTCTGACTGCAAAGTCATTGCTCTTTTTACAATATTCTAAAACTAGTGAACGTTAGTTTGGAAAGCTAGCTTAACCAGGAAAAAAAGAAAATTCTTTCTAAGAAAAAGGACTTGCAAGGTCTACTCTGGCATTTTTGCCAAAGAATACTAAGTGTATATTAAAGGGAGGCATAAACTGAGCCTTAAAAAAATTAGGTGAAAATGTTTCCTTTCAAGAATCTGCTGAGGTTAGTTAAATACCGTATTAGTGAAATGATCAATTCAAAGGCTAGCTTACACCTTTCTTTTCTCAAGAAACTCAAAGTCCTTCATGATATTACCTAAGAGCAAACCCTGTAAAATACCAAAGGAAGTAAGACTGTGGAGCAATAGAACAATTACATTGTCTTCACATACTGATGAATCACCTGTGCTCTTACTCTCACCTGCTCTTAAATTTGAGTACAAATTTCACACAGCAGAAATGACAATTAAGGGGAGTGTTGGTGGGGCTTAAAAAGGGTTCTTACACAATACAGTAAAAAGAAGTTTTATGGTGGGAAGAGAGGAAAGGCCAAATCAGTAGTAGTTCCAGCCACTAGATTTCAAAGCATTTCCTGTTGAATTCAAAGATGGGTGCAAACAGCATACTGCCTTTGCTTCGCACAGAGAAAGGTGCCTAACTATGAACAGGCTTCTAATGACAATCTCTAGTTCCTTATCCTCCTGTGCACATGTACACATACACACACACACATACACACAAAAACACAGTTTGATGTCTCCCTGCCTACCCACCAAAATGTCACAAATACACACACACATCAAGAACATATACATGTACACAAATACACATACCATCACATGCATGTCACACATATCACACATGAACTGACCGTAATGCACACCTACCTTCACACACATGAATGTAAGGAATGTGGTGCATACCACCCAATTCGTGTTCATGCATGTGCACATGCAACACACATATTTCATACAGCCACACATCCACACACTCACATGTGCAACATACACACGCACACATGTAGATAACATGAAACACAACGCTAACACAGAAGCACACACATGCCTTAGGCAAGAGGACACACCCACATCACAAATGCCCATACGAATACACTCACACAGGTGCACAAACAATAAGAAAGAAGACTCTAGAGAAATTAAATATATCTCTATTAAAAAGTTTGGCAATTTTTAAGTCATAAAGAGAGAAATGGGAAAAAAAGGGAAATCAATACAAGAAGGATAGAATAAACAAGTTTTCAAGCCTCTGAGGCTTCCTTTGCAGAATGGAGATTACCATTTTAATTAAAAAGAACACAGTATCAATGCCATAGCAAGTCATGATAGGTGTGTTTTACTCCAAAATTCCAGGCAGCACTGCTTAATCCTCTAGATACACAGTTCAGTTCCCAGCTAAGCTGAGTAATTTGATCAAGGTCACTGGGAACAGTAAACAGTACGAGCTTGACTTATGTTTGAGCATGAACCACAAGTCCACTCCCTTAAGTTCACTTCAATATTTCATTTCATAAACAGGAAGGGGAAATGGATTTAACATAGAGATTTCTCCATTTAAAATTCTATTTAATTCCTCATCATAGATGAGAAGTTTGACAGTGATGAGGTGCTCATAATTTATGTATGAATCTGTTGCATTTTAAGTGTGTCCAGGTGCACATGGAAAATGGAGATATGTGCTTTTATGTGGTGTCTCTGCATGAACGATGTCCAGCTAGCAGCACCCAACACACTCTGAGGATGCAAACAATGCTATTTTAAATATGATTAATAAACATAAATGAGAAAGAAAATATTTTTCAACACTCCATCTTATAACACATTTTAATAATTATTTTTGTGTGTGAAGAAAAACAATGATTCTGTTGGCGTGCAGACATAAAGCATGATTCCTTACCACCCTCTTGTGGTGATTTTAAAGAACAATTTTCTCATCACTGAATATCCTCTACCTCCTCCCCACCTCCTACCGCCGTTTCTAATAATGGGCCTCTAGAGGCTTTTAGGGTGAACCACAGAAAAATGCTTATATTTGACAATTTTTGTTCTACAAACATGGTAATGTCATGCATTATGGTTGTAACGAAACCCCTCCTGATTGCCAACATGTTTTCTGAACCCCAGGACAATTCATACACCACATTCTTGGATTTGTTTAAATTATCATTCCATTAGAACTCCCTGTCTAGGGTGATCAGAATTGTATCATACTCTTTCTAACCACATTTTTGTCAGTATTTACCAACATGACATTCTGGTCCATTAGAGCTGGTTCCAGTCCTGCACTGCACACATGACTTCTTCTTTGTTCCTCATTTCATGAGTGTCCCTTCCTTGCTCATCCAATATCTATCCAGTTCTTTATTGCCCAACTCAATATAACATTCTTGGATGTATCCGACTTCCATGAATCTGGGTCTTCTATTTTCATGGCCAAAATTTGAACCTAATAAATTAATTGCTCTATACTGCCTTAATCTCTAATGGTGTCCCACTCTTGAACCACTGCCCCCTGCCCCTGGCAGCTATGTACTGAAGGAAGACTATCTGTCTGTCACCTCTCTATCTATCTATGGTAGGCAGGATAATGGTCCCCCCAAAATGTCCATGGCCTAATCCCCAGCACAGTGAATATGTTTTGTTATATGGTAAATGAAAATTAAGGGTGCTAATCAGCTGACCTTAAAATAGAGATTATCCTTGATTATCAGATTGGTTCAGTGTAATTACAGGGGTCCTTAAAAGTATAGAAGGAGGCAGAAGAGGGAAACAGAGAGATGGCAGCATGAGAAGTATTCAGCCCAGCCTTGCTGGCTTTGAAGGAGGAAGGAGACTAACAGCCAAGCCATGTGCACAGCCTCTAGAAGCTGGAGAAAACAACCAAAGGGATTGTCCCTTAAAGCCTTCAGAAGGAATGTAGTCTTACGGATACCTTGATTTTAACCAGAAAGACCCATTTTGGACTCTGACCTCAGAACTGTAAGATAAAAAATTTGTATTGTATAAGCCCCTAAATTTACAGTAATTTGTTACAGTAGCACTGAGAAACTGATTGTGTATCTACAGCTCTATATTGGCTCCACTGGAGGGGATCGTACTGGTAGTGGGAGGCAACGGAGACACACAAAAAGGTGAAAGTTACCATTTTTCAAGGGTTGCTCTTATATTTGACATTAGACAGACCTGGCTTCTACTGACTCTACTACTCATTCAATTCTTGAAATGTTGTTCAATTCTGAGCCTCGCTAAGACTCACCTCGCTCCCTCACAAGGAGAGTAAGGAGGATTTATAAGGTTTCATCCTCATAGGCTTGTTTGAATATTAAATATACAAAGTTTTAAGTTCTAAGCCTTTTGTGTCTCATTTAGTAAAATGTCTCTCTCTTTATCCAAATATACCTGTTTTGTATCATACGGACGCTGCTGCTCTTGAAGAATTTATAATGGAGGACGGAATTGTCGAGACTCCGAATAGATAACCAATGGAGTACCTCTAGCTAGATTATCAGCTCAAAGAAGATATCACTGTTACACAAAACCCATTGATGCTGGGCTCATGTGAACTATGCATATGTTAATAGAAACCACACTGCAGCCTTTAGGTTCAATCGCAACTTTGTCCCTATTAACTTCAGCAAGCATCAATGGGACACAGATTTCATTCAAGGCTGTGATTGCTTGAAGAAGTCATTTTATCTCCAAGAACTTCAGTAGAATTGGAAAGACTGGAGACCGCCTTCAGTAGCTGACATCTTCTCACCCAGGGTACTCTCGGCATACGTTAGAATACTTTTACATCTTCTAGTCATAAAAAAATTCTGATTTTAAAGAAACCTTAGGCTTCTGGTTTCTGCTCCCACATGTAGAGAGCTCAGACATCAACTTGGCTTATGACAAGAGAAAGTTGAACAAGCTGAAAATTGATGACTTTTCTTGGATTCACCCGTGCATTCAGAGAGGAATACCTGAGATCTGTTTACCTGGAGCAGAAGCCGCTGGAGCCCTCTACTGGCAGGAACACTTAGATTCTAATTTTGACAAATTGCTGGAGGCTGAGTATGAACTAGTGTGAGAGTGAGGAACCCTTGGGGACTGTACTAGTGGGGGCCTCACACTATAGGGCACTATATTTAGAAACACTACCTGGTTCTTATGGAAGATCTGGAAAGGACCCTTCATGACTCTGGCAGGAGGAAGGGAAGAATAACCATCTAGAAAGAGCCCGGAGCCTTCTCCATAATAAAGACTGTCTGTCCAGGGGAAAAGAGTTTGCTAAAAGTTTATCTCAGTATTCCTCCTACTTATGCTCTGTTTAGCTTTCCTATCTCACCTAAGGGGGAAAACATAGTCAATAGGGATTACGACTTCAAGGAAATAGATTGGGAATGCCACAGTCAGGGAAGGGAGTACAGAGCAGTGGGGGGAAAATCTGTACCAAGAATGCCACAGTCCTAGGATACAGGGCCATTAGAACACTGAGATTTAATTGGAGGATTACATAATGCTTTCCTTCCCCTACACTTTCACTCCATATCAAGCTCCAATATGATAACAGTGCTGCAAGAAAGAGCTGCAAGAGCCTTTCTCTGAACAGAAGTTCTTAGGGAAGCCAAAGTCAAGAGGGGAGACAAAACCAAGATCGTTAGAGGAATTTGAAGCTTCTGACACATACAGCTACAGAAAATATTAAATACAGCCTCGCTCCTAGTGAGATTACCATAAATCCTCACATGAAAGGCTTATTTGCCTCAGTTCCTACTACCCAGTACAACATGTTTGGCTTTCTACAAAATACTGTAAGGCATGACAAAAGAGAGTAAGAAAACAAAATCCAAAGAGACAAAATAATCACCAGAATAAGACTCAGATATGACCCAGATACTAGAATTATCCGATGGGGAATTTAAAATAAATATGATTAATAAGTTAAGGGCTCTAATGGAAATAACATGTAAGAACAGATGGGTAATGTAAGCAGAGCAATGGAAACTCTAGGAAACAAAAGGAAATTTCAGAAATCAAAAGAACTGTTAACAGAATGAAGAATGCCTTTGATGGGCTCATCAGAAGACTGGACATAGTTGAGGAAAGAATCAGTGATCCTGAAGATACAACAATAGAAACTTCCTAAAATAAAATGCCAAGAAAAATAAAAAGAATTTTAAAAAATCAGACCATTCAAGAACTGTGGGGCAATTACAAGTTTTAACACACATGATATCAAAATAACAAAAGGAAAAGTGAGAAACAGAGCAGTAGAAATATTTGAAGCAAGAAAAAAACTAAACAAAATTTACAATTCTATATATACCACCAAGCAAAGCATCTACCAAAATTTTTCCAAAATTGACAGGTGACTATATGGGCACTGGAATTGATGGAGAAAAGCCCGTAATTCCATGAGTGATGAGTCACTTTCACTGCAGCACAAGGTAACAGAAAAGGAGCCTAGGAAGTTAATATTGGGGTGGCAAGTTGGGGTGAGAGCATGGAAGACCATGAATACTAGCCTATGTTGTTTGTACCTCAATCAAAAATCTGTGATAAACTTTTCCTTAGAAAGAAATAGTAATAACATGTTTTAGAGTAAGGCAAGACTGGAAAGCCTTAAGACCATTAGTTGTTACTGAAAAAATCCAGGAAACAGGTAATAAGAACAGTGTCTTTGACAAGGGCTTAATTTCCAAAATATACAAACAGCCCATACAACTCAATTAACAACAACAAAAAAAAACAACACAATAAAATAATGTGCAGAAGACCTAAAGAGACATTTCTCCAAAGAAGACATACAGATGTCCAACAGGCACATGAAAAGATGCTCAACATGGCTCATTATTAGAGAAATGCAAATCAAAACTGCAACGAGGTACCAGCTCACACAGGTCAGAATGGCCATCATCAAAAAGTCTACAAATAACTTGAGGATGTGGGGAGGGGTAAAGGTGAGCTGTGACAGGGCGAGAGAGAGGCATGGACATATATACACTAACAAATGTAAGGTAGATAGCTAGTGGGAAGCAGCCGCATGGCACAGGGATATTGGCTCGGTGCTTTGTGACTGCCTGGAGGAGTGGGATAGGGAGGGTGGGAGGGAGGGAGACGCAAGAGGGAAGAGATATGGGAACATATGTATATGTATAACTGATCCACTTTGTTATAAAGCAGAAACTAGCACACCATTGTAAAGCAATTATACCCCAATAAAGATGTTAAAAAAAAAAAAGTCTACAAATAACAAATGCTGGAAAGGGTGTGGAGAAAAAGGAACCCTCCTAGGCTGTTGGTGGAAATGTAAATTGGTGCAGTCACTATGGGCAACAGCATGGAAGTTCCTCAAAAAACTGAAAATAGGGACTTCCCTGGTGGTCCAGTGGTAAAGAATCCACCTTCCAATGTAGGGGACACGGGTTCCATCCCTCGTCGGAGAACTAAGATCCCACATGCCGGGGGGCAACTAAGCCCATGCACCACAACTACTGAGCCAGCGAGCCATAAGCTACAGAGCCCATGAGCTCTGGAGACCATGCACCACAACTAGAGAGAAGCCCACGCAACACAACCTGAGAGAAGCCCGCGTGCCTCAACAAAGATCCCACGTGCTGCAACTAAGACCTGACTCAGTCAAATTTTAAAAAAAGAAAATAATTAAATAAAATAAATAAATATTTAAAAACTAAAAATAGAGTTGCCATATGATCCAGCAATCCCACTCCCGGGCATATATCTGGACAAAACTATAATTTGAAAAGATACATGCACCCCTATGTTAAGAGCAGCACTATTTACGATAGACAAGATAGGGAAATGACCAAAATGTCCATCGACTGATGAATAGATAAAGAAGGTGTGGTATATATATATATATATATATATATATATATATATATACACACACACACACAATGGAATGCTATTCAGTGATAAAAAAATGAAATAATGCCATTTGCAGCAACATGGATGGACTAGAGATTATCATACTAAGCAAAGTAAGTCAGAAAGAGAAAGACAAATACCACATGATATCACGTATATGTGGAATCTAAAATAGGACACAAATGAACTTATTTACGAAACAGGAACAGACATAGAGAACAGACTTGTGGTTGCCAAGGGCGGGGTGGGCGGAGGAGGGTTGGATTGGGAGTTTGGGACTAGCAGATGTAAACTATTATATATAGAATGGATAAACAACAAGGTCATATTGTATAGCACAGGGAACTATATTTAATATTGTGTAATAAACCATAATGGAAAAGAATATGAGATATATATATATACATGTATATATATGAATCACTCTGCTGTACATCAGAAAGTAACACAACATTGTAAATCAATTACATTTCAATAAAGAAAATAAAAAATAAATTAAAAGAAAGAACAGCGTCTATGGTAAGAGGTAAATGCTTTTACCAAAGATGGTTTATGGAGTGAGTCCTGCAACCAAGCAACAAAAGTGATAAAAGTAATAGATGAGTAAAATGTAATCAAGTAATAAATTCAAGTAGGGAAATCTTACTGACCAGCAACAACATTAAACTACTTTCTAGCAAACAAGTTGGCATTTCAAGTTTAAAGTTTACAGAATTGCAAGTAGCAACAAAGTAGTTATTTAAAACTTCCTCCAGAAGGCTGCAACAATTTATAAATGCATAAGGAAATACATTCTTAACTACTCATATGACCTTGGAGATCATGGAGAATGCTATTGAAAAGGATAGTTCTGGAAAATGCTGATTTGGGTGTTTTTAAAATTTCTGCCGGACTACCATTAAGGCCTCATATCCCACAAATACAGATGCCGTGGGCAACTGATTTCAGCCTTGCTGACTTCAACACTCTAATTACCACTTTTCTTTATGGATGAATTAGTTGAGTAGCTGTGTGATTTATCCTGATTGATTATCATCATGGCACAACATTTGCAGATGGAATAGTCAATGAAATGCATTTTTAGCAATAGCTATTCTGGCTTCCTTCAATATATTATACATGTAATGTCAAGGTCTTACAATTATATCTTGCATATTTTAAGGCAGTTTTCTTGAGTATAGTATCTATGGAGCTTACCTGAGTAAAAATGCTTATATTATAGTTGCATCACTTGGATGATGTGTTGTAAAAGCAAGATGATTCTCTGGCCAAATGCTCTTTCCCTGTGTATACTATACAGAGTTGTTAACAGCCTGGCCAAAGAGGTGACAAACTGGTGACCACATGGGCCAGATCTAACCCCCACATGTGTTTTGCATGGACCATGAAATGCTTATGAATTTTAAAATAAATACAAATATTATTTTTAAAAAGAACAGATCTGGGACTTCCCTGGCAGTTCAGTGGTTAAGACGTTGTGCTCCTAATTCAGGGGGACCAGGTTCGATCCCTAGTCAGGGAACTAGATCCCACATGCCGCAACGAAGTTCCCACGTGCCGCAACTAGACCTGGTGCAGCCAAATAAATAAATAAATATTAAAAAAAAAAGAACAGATCTTACTTGAAAGCTCATTGCTTTTTTTCTTTAAAGATTAGGAAGTTGGGCAACACTGCTCCTACAATTCTGTACACCAACAATGGCTCCCCCAGTCTCCATTGTTCCCCAACTGCATGCACTTACATTTAATTCCTGTCTCCCTTGCTTAAATCACTTGCCAGTTCCTCTATTAGGTCTTGGATTAGTCAGCTAGGGCTGCCATAACAAAAGATCACAGACTGGGTAGCTAAAACCACAGAAATGTACTGTCTCAGAGCACTGGAGGCTGGAAGTCCAAGATCAAGGTGTTGGCAGGTTTGGTTTCTTCTGAGGCCTCTCTCCTTGTCTTGCAAATGCCACCTTCTGACTGTGTTCTTACATGACCCTTCCGCTGCAAACACACCTCTTCCTCTTATAAGCAACCAGTCCTGTTGGATTAGGGTCCCATCATTATGACCTCATTTAACCTTAATAACCTTCTTAAAGACCCTGTCTCCAAATATAGTCAAATTCTTCCCCTGCATTTGCTAAGTGTTGGTCTTGGGCAAGTTAATTATTGTCTCAGAACCCTGGTTTCCTGATCTGTAGAATGAACATCTAATAACACTAAATGTCTCTTACTCCAGTTCTTGGTAATCGTTCATGTACTGAGGAATCACCTGGGCCTTTGTTAAAATATAGATTGATTCAGCTGATCTAGGATGAGGCCAGAGATTCTGCATTCCTCACAAGCTCCAGGTGATGCTGATGCTGTTGTTCTGCAGACCACACTTTGAGTAGCAAGGTCTCAGAAGATTAAATGAGTTAATAGGTACAATGCATTCAGGATACTGCCTGCCACATCACAAAAATCCAAAATCCTTGACTCCAACTGTCGTCATTATTCCAATGGAGCTGACTGTAGATCAGTAGAATATGTCTCTGTAGGAATATTTAATGTATCCCAATTGTGGTTTTCCTTTGGCTCCTTGCACTCTGCTTTAAATTCATTCAGTTTTGTTATATTTTCTAGGCTTAGAAACTACTCTAAATCCCTTTTGCAAAAAGGAAGATTATACAAATTAAACACATTGATTAATGGAGAAAGAGAGAATATATTCTTATAATGAATTGAAAATAATGTGACCACAAAAACTAAACCAGAAGGCCAGTTGTAATCACCCACACTCTCTGATCAGTACTTCCAGCAGACCGCACCCCAATGCACCTGGGAGATGATTTCACCCCCAAACAGCCTTATAATGCCTACTCTTTCAATAGTTCCTAGTTTGCACATCATAGCCCACCTTTTCCAAACTTCTTTCAGGTCCTTAAAATGTATTACTTTTGCACATGTCCTGGCCTTTGTATTAGCTATTTCCTCTGGTACTCTCTTTATTCTCCCCTCCCTTCAGATCTTAGCTCATATGCCACCTTCTCCAGAAAGTTATCTGATCTCCCTCCCTTTTACATTTGTGTTTTTTGCCCCTACAAGTCCTCTCATAGCATCTTTTGACTACCTTTATCTCTCTGCATACAATAATGTATTTTAATTGCTTATTTACATATACCAATCTGTCTCCCGCACAGATCTGCAAGTTCCAGGAAGGCAAGAGCCCTATGCTTATGTGCTATTTTAGCCTCAGTACTTAGACCTGTGCTTGACATATGGTTGGCATAACAATGAAGACTCAATTCATGTGTGCTCTATTAATGAATGAATGTATGGATGAGTGGGTGTGTAGGTAGGTGGATGGAGAGATGTCTTGGATGTATGGATAAAAAAGCAAATGCCCCCATTTTTAAGGATTTTTGCCACAGCATTTATCAGCAACAACTTGACAATTTTATTTAGCCTGGAATACTGAGACACAACGATCATCTCAAAATCGACATACTCACTGGTAGCACCAGTCAACCCATCCTCTTTGCCCACCTCAGAAGAATGTTTATGAATAATGAAATTACTAAATGGGTTTTAGCATGTGGCAAACATCTGTCTGTGATACCCACCATGAAGGGGTTACAGGCTGAAGCTCATTTAACTTCAGTTCAAGTCTCAGATTTCAACTTCACCAGAGTCAGCAATCTAACACATGTACAGTTGTACACAAAAAGAAACGAGCAAATACTGAGGCGTGGATCTCAATGAACTCACCATCATTAGAGGAAAAACACATTCAAATGGTACTAGTGACTGATCATACCTTGGTCTTACCACCTTCACAGTTCAAAGAAGAGACAGCTCATGATTATTATTAAGATAAAAATAATGAACTTAGTTTCAGCTTGTAAAACATGATTTCATAAGTCATTGCTCAATTAAAAATAAAATGGATTCTTCTTTTTGGATTGGACAAACTGAACTCTTATCAGAAACGATGTTACATTTTCAGAGAAGAGTGACATTACCAAGCTTAATCAACCCTCTGAAAGTATGGTATCTTAAAAATATATCCAGAGGTTTTTATCTTGGTTGGAAGTATAGCACACTCGATTATGTAGGACAGAAACAATTCAGCATCTGTCTTGAGGCTTATTAAGTTCCCCAGGACTTGTGATAATGAAGATAAACAGTCTAAACTTCCCTAGACTTGGGACCCTGGTTACCACAATGTCTCATTAGGAAGAAACACACTAGGAAATACATGGATAAATGTATTATAAGGCACCATGCCTCTAAGTGGTGCCCCATGCCCTCTAATTTTTTTTTAATATCTTTATTGGAGTATAATTGCTTTACAATGGTGTGTTAGTTTCTGCTTTATAACAAAGTGAATCAGTTATACATATACATATGTTCCCATATCCCTTCCCTCTTGCGTATCCCTCCCTCCCACCCTCCCTATCCCACCCCTCCAGGCTGTCACAAAGCACTGAGCTGATCTCAGTGCTATGCGGCTGCTTCCCACTAGCTATCTATTTTACGTTTGGTAGTGTATATATGCCCATGCCACTCTCTCACTTTGTCACAGCTTACCCTTCCCCCTCCCCATATCCTCAAGTCCATTCTCTAGTAGGTCTGTGTCTTTATTCCTGTCTTACCCCTAGGTTCTTCATGACATTTTTTCCCCCTTAGATTCCATATATATGTGTTAGCATACGGTATTTGTCTTTCTCTTTCTGACTTACTTCACTCTGTATGACAGACTCTAGGTCCATCCACCTCAATACAAATAACTCAATTTTGTTTCTTTTTATGGCTGAGTAATATTCCATTGTATATATGTGCCACATCTTCTTTATCCATTCATCCGATGATGGACACTTAGGTTGTTTCCATCTCCTGGCTATTGTAAATAGAGCTGCAATGAACATTTTGGTACATGACTCTTTTTGAATTATGCTTTTCTCAGGGTATATGCCCAAGAGTGGGATTGCTGGGTCATATGGTAGTTCTACTTGTAGGTTTTTAAGGAACCTCCATACTGTTCTCCATAGTGGCTGTACAAATTCACATTCCCACCAGCAGTGCAAGAGTGTTCCCTTTTCTCCACACCCTCTCCAGCATTTATTGTTTCTAGATATTTTGATGATGGCCATTCTGACCAGTGTGAGATGATATCTCATTGTAGTTTTGATTTGCATTTCTCTAATGATTAATGATGTTGAGCATTCTTTCATGTGTTTGTTGGCAGTCTGTATATCTTCTTTGGAGAAATGTCTATCTAGGTCTTCTGCCCATTTTTGGATTGGGTTGTTTGTTTTTTTGTCATTGAGCTGCATGAGCTGGTTGTAAATTTTGGAGATTAATCCTTTGTCAGTTGCTTCATTGCAAATATTTTCTCCCATTCTGAGGGTTGTCTTTTGGTCTTGTTTATGGTTTCCTTTGCTGTGCAAAAGCTTTGCAGTTTCATTAGGTCCCATTTGTTTATTTTTATTTCCATTTCTCTAGGAGGTGGGTTAAAAAGGATCTTGTGGTGATTTATGTCATAGAATGTTCTGCCTATGTATTCCTCTAAGAATTTGATAGTTTCTGGCCTTACATTTAGGTCTTTAATCCATTTTGAGCTTATTTTTGTGTATGGTGTTAGGGAGTGATCTAATCTCATACTTTTACATGTACCTGTCCAGTTTTCCCAGCACCACTTATTGAAGAGGCTGTCCTTTCTCCACTGTACATTCCTGCCTCTTTTATCAAAGATAAGGTGACCATAGGTGCGTGGGTTTATCTCTGGGCTTTCTATCCTGTTCCATTGATCTATCTTTCTGTTTTTGTGCCAGTACCATACTATCTTGATTACTGTAGCTTTGTAGTATAGTCTGAAGTCAGGGAGCCTGATTCCTCCAGCTCCGTTTTTTGTACTCAGGATTGCTTTGGCTATTCAGGGTCTTTTATGTTTCCATACAAATTGTGAAATTTTTTTGTTCTAGTTCTGTGAAAAAAAAATGCCATTGGTAATTTGATAGGGATTGCACTGAATCTGTAGATTGCTTTGGGTAGTAGAGTCATTTTCACAATGTTGATTCTTCCAATCCAAGAACATGGTATATCTCTCCATCTATTTGTATCATCCTTAATTTCTTTAATCAGTATCTTATAATTTTCTCCATACAGGTCTTTTGTCTCCTTAGGTAGGTTTATTCCTAGATATTTTATTCTTTTTTTTTTTGCGGTACGCGGGCCTCTCACTGTTGTGGCCTCTCCCGTTGTGGAGCACAGGATCCGGACGCGCAGGCTCAGCGGCCATGGCTCACGGGCCCAGCCACTCCATGGCATGTGGGATCTTCCCAGACCAGGGCACGAACCCACGTCCCCTGCATCGGCAGGCAGACTCTCAACCACTGCGCCACCAGGGAAGCCCTATCTGAAGTCTTTTGATAGTTCCCTATATTCCATAGAAAGAAAAAAATCGAAGCTATTTAAGTATAATGTATTAAAGGCTCTCCATGGTCCAATACCAGATAATATCTAGCTTTGCTCCCAAATAGGCTGCATATTTCTTTGATAGAACTGAGAAACTGCTATGCTTCCTGGTCTCCAAGTCTGTCCACATGTTGTTCTTTTGCATGAGTTGCTTTTTATCTAGCCTTTGTAAATCTCACCTCCCTTCACCCCACATCTTTCATGACTAATTCCTATCTATGTACCATCACTGACCTTCTCTTTCCTTTAGGAGTCCTAGGCATTTTCCTGCATCACTTACAACTTCCCTCTAAAATGGCACTCATCTGACTTTATTGTGATTGTGTGTTTACACAACTGTTTCTCCCCCTAGATTGTACATTCCTTCAGAGAACAGGGCCATTGTGCAACATTCTAACCCTAGAAACTGGTATAATCTCTGGAACTTAGAAAGCATTCAATAAACAGAAGTAGAGGAATGAATGAATGAATGAGACTTTCTTACATTTAAGGGAAAATTGAGGTATTTCAGGATTCAGATTAAGGTTATGTCTGCCATTACATTTGTTCATTTATTAACAATATTTCAAAATAATAGAAAATATTTTCTAATCCTAATAGGAACTAATAAGAACAATGCACGTTAAAACCATAGCATTGATATATCATTTTTAGAAGTCTATCTACATTCATTATTGGGAAGGATGTGGAGATATGGATATTCTCATACACTACTCTTTTATTTTAAGATTTATCCATTTTATTTTATTATTTTTATTTTCTTTATTTTTTTGTCTGAGTTGGGTCTTAGTTGCAGCACAAGGGCTCTCTTGTTGAGGGGCGCAAGCTCAGTAGTTGTGGTGCACGGGTATAGTTGCCCCTTGGCATGTGGGATCTTAGTTCCCTGACCAGGGATTGAACCCGCGTCCCCTGCATTGGAAGGCGGATACTTTACCACTGGACCACCAGGGAAGTCCCCTCATACGCTACTCTTGAGAGTTAAAATTTACTTGTCCTATTTGGAAAGATATGTGGTAAGTAAGTAAATGGAAATTCACACATCCTTTAACACATTCATTTTACAATTTTATTTCCCTCTCTCTCTCTCTCTCTCTCTCTCTCTCTCTCTATATATATATATATATATATATATATATATACACACACACACACACAAACACATATGAATTACTTAAGTGACATACTTAAGTGTGCTCAACTACAGCCTTTGGTGTAATAGTAAAAATTAGAAACAGCATTAATGCATATCAAGATGAAAATGACTAAATAAAAATTGGGTATAATCATACAACAGAATGATATATATAACAGTTAACATCTTGAAGTAGATAGATCTTAAAAAACATAATGATGATTAGAAAAACGCAAATCGCAAGATGATAATTACCCCATGCTACCATTTGTGTAAATAGAAACCTCACAAACCAATACAATATATATGGTTTATACAAATGAATTTATGTTTGAAAATACAGAAATGGGATGGAATGATATTAAATGACCCCTTGATAGAGGATGCCTCTGGGAAGGAGTATAAGTGATGAGATTTGGGAAGTAGTCAAAGAGACCTTCATTTTCTTTATGGCATTTTAACATCTTTACTTAAAACATAAATTGAAGTATAGCACTGGTGATGGAAATGTATGCACTGCTTGTTCAGATTATATATTTACCTATGTCTTTTATATCTCCCCTCTAAAAGATAGGATAAACAAACCATGGGTACCAAAAAATGCTCTCAGAGTTTTGGAGATGCAGCCAGGAAATGAAAAGAGAAAGGCCACAGGATCACACAAAGGACAGCATCAAACCCTACCTGTGGGAGTAAAAGGACGTCAAGTCAGAGACGTCTATACATAGGAGTTATGCATGCCCCTCATGTTACCTTTAGGGAAAGTCATGACAATCTTGAGGTATTTAGAGAGGCTTATGAGTACTGTAAAATGAATGGCTTGGAAAATAAAAGGAAAGCAATTACTATGGAAAGAAAGGAATAAAATTGGCAAAATGATGTTTGCTGTTGCTGAGACTAGAGAGTGGAGAGGCAAACAAGCTGCCTCCCTGGTCTGGTTATTACAGATAACAGCTGTCTGAATGTAAGAGTCAGTGCACTGAATATGTAAGCCATCAATCAGTAGTCTTAAACTATAAAACAACAAAAAAAGCATCCATAGCGCATAGCCCACAGGACATTTACTATGCTACCCTTACTGACAAGTTTCTTAAAAGGAGATCAAAAGAAACTGTACTCCATTTTTTTATAGAAAATGAAAGTGACAAGGATGAGAAGCATACAGTGCATAGTTTAGATAAAGGAAAAGAAGTTTTTCCAACAAGTACATATTCTGCTGACAGAAAGAAGCAAAGGAGAAAAGAAGTTAGGTTGTGAATTGTGAAGAACACATTAATTAAAACAGACTCTGAATCACTGTTGTGCTTGTATCAAAGTACAGTATTAACGAGATACGAGAAGGATCCAGAGTGCTGAACGCCTCAGTGATTTTAAACTGGAACTTTTGAACTCTGTTAATTTATATACTGGCTATTATAAAATTCAGAAAACTGTCAGTTGCTATCATAACACTATTGTTTTTACACTGACAGTCAATGACAAGCTTACCCTTCAAGAACAATAAACATGCAGAGAAGTAGAAGGCATTTTATGAAAGCCACCCAGCTGGGGTTCACTTCCCACCTGCCCTTTGCCCCCACCCTATCAGCTTGAGTAAGCTGCCCAGCTAGTCTTGTTCTCAGGTCCTTACCTGGAAATACAGAAACCAAAACAAATGCTCCATTAAATCTCTCTCTGTACTAATACTTTAGAATTTTATTAAACCTATCTATATACGCTGTGGAAATTAGAAGAAGAAGTGTTTTGTGAAAGAAAAGGCACTCTTACAGTCAATGGTGGAAGATTCATGCTATTGCATTTTATAAATTATGTAAGTAATATATGCTCTTTAGATATGCAGAGGGACTCATGGGCATTGGAAAAATACTGGATTATAGATTGAATATGGAAATGTGCTGTTTGGCATCTTTCTTTTCTTTCATATATCAAAAGAAAAACTACAAATAGCTCCCCTTAGTATCTGAAATGATCTGAAAATTAAACTCTCCTGGCCCTCAGTAGAAATAGAAACTAATTTTGGAGTTACTGAAAAATTTGATTCACAGTTTAAAAGGTTATCAAAGTTCATTTTGAAAGAACAAAAAAAGAATTTTTATTTTCCTGAGAGGAAAATAGAAAAATCGTATGAATCGGATTTGAAATGTTATAACGAAAATGGTAATACTGTTGGGGAGTGGTGAGAACATAAAAGGAAAGAAGAGACTAAAGGAGAAGAAAGTAAGAAGTAGAATCTCTTTGTTATTGAAATAGAATCATATAGTAGTAGTGTATGTGTACAGCTGATTCATTTCATTTTGTTGTGCAGTGGAGGCTAACACAACCTTGTAAAGCAACCATACTCCAATAAAAATTAATTATAAAATAAATCTTTAAAAAATGGAAAAAAATTATAAAGTTAAAAATAAAATAGTAGTGGGAGGATCCAGAAGAGAACTTAGATGAAGGATACCCCCGGGTCCTGGAACCCACTCCAGTCATGCTACTTAAGGCTGTGAGATCTCAAAATACAGTGAATTAAATCACACAGCCTTTCTCATATCACTACAGGGTTGAGTTTTCCAGGCTAGTAAGGTTGATCTATTGCATCTTTTCGTTCTGTCATCCCCTAGAGGGCTGTTCTTATCTCTATGGTCAAACCTGGGTCACGGCCACATCCATGTCTCAGCCCTCAGGAAGTTGACAACTGAGAAAGACAGAGACAAACATCTTCATTTAGAAGAGGACTTTGAAGCAAGTTGCTTCATGTCTTCTGTTCACATTCCATTGGTCCAAATTTGGTCACATGGCCATATCCAACTGCAAGGAAGGCTGGGAAATGTAGTTTCAGTGGGCAGTCTTGTACCCACATAAAGCTGGGATCTTTTTTTTTTTTTAAACTAAAAACCAGAAGGATAAAATGGATACTGTCTAGTAAGGAGTTTGCCAAAGAAGGAAGCGGGTCCACTGCCCTAAAAGAGCTGAGTGTGAAATCTGACAAAGGGACCTGTAAAAAATGTTCTGGGTGTGCAACAGTCCTGTGAGAGCTGAGTCATTGCATAACCACCCCCTCTGCTCACTGAGTGTCCACCTCCTGAGATGGGCTGAGACCTGGGACTCTTTGCTGCAGTGCTACAGTGCTTGCACCTGGACACACCTCTCCTGGAGCAACAAAATACAAAGAAACTAGATGGGGCTAAAAATAACTGCATGCGTATGCAGTTAGGGCAAATTCTGGACAAAAGATACAAAGACCAAGAAAATCCAACTGCTACTTTTGAAGAGCCCAGAGAAAAAGCAGGGGGTAGGGAGCAAAAGCAGGTACTGTGCATGCGCCTGGCACACACCACCAGCTAAGGGGTGGGCAAACCACCTAAGCCACCCTTCTGGCTGGACCCCTGGACACACCCCTACCCTCACCCCATATAAGGAACAAGCTCACCACCCCCCGCCCCCACCTCCCCCCCTACCCCGGCGAGCGAACAAGCAAGGGAACCTGCTGTTTGTTCCCACTCCCCGCTGCTGCAGCAGAGACCCCGATAAAGCCTTGCCTGAATTTCTTGTCTGGCCTCTGAACAATTTCTATTGATTAAGGAGGCCAAAATCCCTGGTCAGTAACACTCTTACCTCTTGTTTTGAGGCATAAGCCAAATTTACCCAAGGTGTCTTGTGCAGACTATTGTATCCGCAGCTAGAGTCTTCCTCACTGACTGGTAAGAGGAATGCCTAACTGGCCACAGACTTTGCTTGGGCTCTGATTAACTCTCCCCATGTCCAAATTACTAGAAAATCCAGAAGAAAGGTGTAGGGCTCTGGGAATTCGTGTAGTGGTCTACTTGGGAAGTCACGCTAAAATCAATAAGCTAAAGACCCAACCATAAGGTGGAACAAAAATCAATAACGCCCTTGATACCAATATTTATATAGACATGAATGAATATTAAAAAAGAAATCTATGCATATAATTTAAATGCAGAGTCTATATAGGGCAGGTCAAAAACTGTCATAAATAGAACATAGCAATATTTTCACACTTCACCATTAAATGAGGAATTCTATTAGATGCTACTGTGATAGACATTATAGGAAAGAAAATTAGATTTCTTTTAAGTGTTACTTATTAATCTCCTGCAAAATTTGTACAGTTCTAAATATATATTTTTCTCACTGCAGTATTAAAGTTACTGTTGATGTACATGTTGAATCAGAAAGGTGTTTCTTTAGGTCAACGTTCCTATTATATTACTGGGAACAAGAAATAACTTCCTCTGTCAGTATACATCTAAAATAATTGTGGTGAGGAAAATCTATTGATAGCTGTAGATAGACAACCAAGTAGGTAATATTTTAGTAAACACCTCAAGTGTTCAGCTGTAACCCCTGTAGAGCTGACAAAGATTGCAGGTCATCAAGTCACCTCAGACCCTGATTGAATTTGAGGTAATCTGCTCTTACTCTGGCCGCCTGCCATAGTTTTAAAATTTTTTCATTCACCAGGTCTGGCATTAAATAAAATGATTAACTGAACCAAGAAAAAAGACCAAGAAAAAACAAAAAATTATACAATATCAACTAAATTATATACTATCCAGATATTAGAATTACAAGTTAGGGATTTTAAAGTAATTGATTATTATGCTGAAAAAAACAAAATGACAAGACACAGACTTTCACCAATATATTCCAGACTGAAGTACAGAGTTAAAAAAAAAAATGGAAAAATACAGAAAGGAGCATAAAAACACATAAAAGGTGACATACATAAGTATAACTGACATTGAAAATATCCAATCTAAGGGAAAAGAGATAATGAAACAAACTACAATGACCAAGACTTTTTCAAATCTAAAGACATCAAGAAGCACTACAAACCACAATAGAATATATAAAAGAAATCCACACCCACGCTCATCCTAATGGCTGAAAAGACAAGAGACAAAGAAAAAAATCTTAAATGAAGCCAGAGGGGGTTAAAAAAAAAAAAAAGGACAGTATTTTCAGAGTGGCAACAATAAGGCTGCTAATATTTCAACAGAAAAAGAGAAGAAGAAATGGAGAAAGTTGGAAACCAGAAGACAAAGAATGACGTCATTAAAGTGCTAAAAGTAACTACAAACCTAGAATTCTATATGCAGAGAAAATACAGAAATAAGGTAAAACAGACATTTTGAGACAAAATCTGGGATATTTTGTCCTCACTGGATTCCCACTAAAAGAAATTTAAAATTTCTTTAGGTAGAAAAGAAATGATCTCAGACTGAAACACAGAAAGTCAGGAAGCTAGGAGAAATGGAAAGTGTAAATGTGCAGTTAAATCCAAAATAGTATCACTTTTCCAAAATGATAACAACAATATCTTGAGCATTTAAAATATATGCTGAATTAAAATTAAGGACCACAAACACAGAAAAGGCAGGTCATGTGTTCTTTGGTCCTATTATTGACTGGGGAGTGGTAAAAGCACTCATTTATAGTAGACTCTAATAACTCAAATGTGCATATTACAATATCTAGGACAACCCACAGAAAGAATAATAAAGAAGTGTATAACTAACAAGCGAATAGTAGGGAGAGTGGGATAAAATAAAATCACTTTCCTAGTCTAAAAGAAAGCAGTTAAAAAGTAAAAGGACAGTAAATAAGTGAGAGGAAAAGAAATGGAAACTTGACACCCAGGTATGTCAGTAATTAACTATATTAAACAAAATAAATACTCCTAATAGATGGTAAACATTGCCAGTTTGGATAATAAAGAAGACAAATTATATGCTACCTAAATATAAGAACACAGATACATTGAAACTGAGAAGACGTAAAAAGGTAAATTATGCAAACATTAATCAAAAGAAAACTGATGCAGCAATATTATTACCTGACAAGGTAGACTTTAAGTCAAAAAAATTGATGGAAAAAAAAAAAAAAACGCATCTCCTGTGATAAAAGCATCAACACCAGGAGACATAACTGTTGTCTGATGTCTATTTGCTTCAAATTGTCTGGTATTTCCTCTCCTACCTCTTATTTGATTTGGAGTTAACTGTGATGGATCAGAAATGAAATTATTTTTAAACTCCATTATTCTTTCAGAATAGAATCAAAGATTTCTATGTCAATCTTGAAAACACTGACTCTACTGAGTACTTACTACACTTTTAAAAAATTGTTTCTTAGATGATTTTTTTTTCCTGGAAAAAAATTAAAAGACTAAAAATTAATAACTTCTTTGGAGCATTTTGTGAGCTCTAAACTATTTAGAAAAGAATAAAATGGGAAGCAAATTTAGAGATATAATTTTACAAAAACAGTAATTTCTTGTTCTGACTCAAAGTGGGATATTTGTTCATTATAGAACAAATGAAAATATAGAGAGTAAAAAGTCAAATATCAAAAGTCACCCATAAGGCTATCCTAAGTAGAACCCATAAACATATGTGTTTGTTTTCTTCAAGACTGTTTGAGAAAGAGGAAGTGGGAATCATACTGAATATACAATTGTTTTATTCTATTTTTCACTGCATGGAGAGGGAACATATCCACATTTACTAAGTCACTTTTTAATGTATAAATTTTAATGACTACAGTATTTCCCTGTATTTCCCTGTCATTTCACCCTTCAAGTTTGTGTCTCATTTTTCCTACATGGATTTCTTTCTCTGAGGATAATCTGTGTATAGGAGATAAAACAGCTCCCTTGACCTCTGCTTTCAGTGAGTAGGACAACAAAGAAGAAAGCCTGAGGTCAGGGAATTTTATTCCACTTGTCTCTCCTTGCTGGGTCAACTCTGATTGGCTGCTCCCCTCAGAGACCTTCTCTCCTTCCAGATTCTGATCTGTTTAGACCCTCCTCAAACAGCTTTGATTTGTGATAACTACCCATTTTCTTCAGGGTCCCTGGCTGAAACAATATGACGTTATTGGAATATATCTTTATTTATTTCATTATTTTCCTAATGCTTTACATTTAGGATTTTCTTGATTATTTTGAACCTGAACACTGCAGTAATGAAGACGCTGATGCACACAATTCTGGTGGACATCTTTGGTTATTTTAAAATTATAATATATTTTCTAATTGGTGATATGTAGAGATTCTTGCCACCAACATCCTCCAACACTGCTAAGATCTATTATTTCTGATAGTTTAACTGTAGATTCACTTACATTTTTATGAAGATAATCATATCAGCTGTAATTTACATTTTCTTTCTTTCTCTCCAATCTATCTGCTTCTCATTTCTGTTTCATATCTTACTGCACTAAGACATATAATAAAATGTTGATTGTAAGCAGTATTAATGGGCATAAATTTCTTCCTGATTTCAAAGGGAATACCTACATTTTATCACTAAATATAAGCTATTGCTTTAGGATAAATTTCTAAATGTTGAATTATTCAAACAGTAGAACTGTTTTAAAGCTTTCTGGTATATATTATGAAATTTCTCCCCAGAAAAATTGCAGTATTTTACATTACTGTCAATATTTTCTGAAAATGCCTTTTTCCATACAATCATGCCGACATTGGGTGTGAATTAGATTTGTTTTGTTTTTTGCAACCAGATTTTTTAAAGTTATGATTCATTACCATTGTCATGATAAATGTTTAAACATTACAGAAAAATAAAATCTCCCTTCCTACTTCCTGATATTTCCATTCTCATCTGTTAGAGATAACCACTACCAGACTAATTTAATAATCTATAATTATTTGTTTAAAAATAATGTGTGTATTTTATGGTAGCTGTTTTAAGAGATTAAATTAGTAAATTATTATTTAGAAGGAAAGTAGAAATTATAGCTCCTAACTTCTTGATGGTTTTATAAAAAGGCTGTATTTGATTCATGCTAAAATGTATTTCTACAATGCTAAAAGGGTAGAAATTGAAAAAAAATTTAAGTGCACACTTGAACGTTACTCTCTCATTTTTCAAATGAAAAATATGAGTTTCACTGACATGGGAGACATAATTCTCCATTAGACAATAAGTCATACAAATGAGAACATAGAACCAATCTCAGTAAAGACAAGTAAGCTTTCTTTGTTCCATGGTCACACCAAATGTACTACAGGAGAAAAAAAAAAGGACTAAGTTTCTGTTGATAGTCAAAAATATTATCCTTGTAGGAAACTGACAATGTATTTCATTTACTTTAAAACAAACTTCACTATTTTCTAAACCCATGAAGCCAGATTTTCTATTTTAAAGTATTTCAGAAGCATTTTAATCATTGAGATCCATTCTTTCTTTCATGTATAAGCCCTTAAAATTACTTTAGAAATGAGCTCCAAGCTTGGGTCATTTTTCTCTAACATAAATGCCAGACACTAAAAAAAATAAAATAAAAACAAACCATTCCACTCTACCTGCTACATCTAGTTTTCCAAAGTGAGATGTTTGTTCCCTAGCTATGTAAATGTAAGTCATAAAAAATACTAAATGTTGACAGCTTTACTCCCCTTGAAATTTACACTAGGTAGTCACTGGTCTATGGAAGGTACAATGTCTATGAGAAAACTCATCAAAAATATAGATTTAAAACATACACCTGCCTTTTGCCTCAGAAGGCTGCATGACTTTCATCTCATCCCATAAATAATGGAGGCATCAGCATATTTATCTGCACACAATAACAAATCCCATCCTCCTGGTAATTGTAAAAACACTGAAGCTTGTTATTGACCTTGTGTAAAATATAGGGACAGGACAAACACATGAAGAAACTTTTTGTCTGTCTATATCCACTTCTAAAGCCCCATCACACACTTTGAAAACCATTAAACCAAAAGTCAGTGATGTGAAAAGACGGAGGAAAAACATATTATCGAATAAAGCAAAACAGACAAGTTAAATCAAAAGATGCATTCATCCACACCATGTCGCTCAACGTTCCTATTTTCTTTGCTTAAGTTATTTTTGAGATATTTGCATTAAGGGAAGGCTAAAACCTTCAGATCTCAAAGCTATGACTTACAATGTTACTTCTCACATTCTTTTACTTTGCTACCTCATTCTGCAAATGAATAGTTTCTACAGATATACTTTCGAAGTATAAAACTTTTCCTATATTGTTAGAGGACACATATTCTGGTTGAGTTACATTGAGAATGATCAACAAATACTTATTGACCACCATTTGCAAGTAATTATTGTATCCTCATCCCAATCTCTGCCAGTTTTCCTGGGCAGGGCTCTAGAACTACAACACTGTCCACTGCCCTGGGGAGTATAATATGCATACATTATGGATAGATGACGTGAAAATAAGTCATTAAGTCCTCCAATGAGCAATGCACAATAATTACTATAATAGTCTGGAGAAGAGAGAGAGAAATACAAATTATAGCAGGGAAAAGAGGCCCTTTAAAGAGAGGTCAAATTTGAGTTGGTTATTCAAGATTGGAGTTGGATGGATGGGGAAGACAACAAAGACTATTCCACCCACAACAGACAAGTGGAAGGAACACAGTATAAGTGTGGAAACGTACATGAACTTAATATGCGCTCCAAGGACAAGATGATGGATTTACCTGGGGGACAAAAGAGGTGAAATAAATCTGAATTTGGATAAGGATTATAGTGGTCAACTATTACAGGTCTTCAAAAATAGGGTAAATAGTTTGAATTTGATCTGAAAGGTGAGGGTGCACAAATATTCAGAATGTGAGCCTCAACTTGCCCTTCCATACTAGACATCAATTTTTTAAGGAATTTGTTTAGAGCAGTTTGAGGTTCATAGCAAAACTGATAGATTAGTACAGAGATTTCCCATATACACCCTCTACTCACATGAGCAGAACCTCCTCCATTATCAACATCACCCACCAGAGTGGTACATTTGTTATAACTGAGGAACTTACACTGCCACATCATTTCACCCAAAGTCCATCATAACCTTTGGGCTTGTTCTCGGTGTCATACATCATACGTGACAATTTGATCAAAGTGCTCCATCTCCCTGAGGCCAGGAAGAAACTTAGACTCTTTAATTCTTGGTACTAATAAATTAGCAAAATTTTCTCGTAAGGTCAAACACCTTTTGCCATCCTGGGTACTGGCAGCAATTTGAATCATAAAGCCAACAGGTGAAAATGATTGTGAAGGATGGGCTGGGGTGCAGGAGGTAGAGTCACTCAATTAAAATATTGCTAAAATTATCCAGACAATGGATCCTGAAAATATTTAAAGGTGAAGGATTTAATGGAAGGTGTGCTGGAGGACGAGAAGAGAAAATAGTGCAAAAGAGCTGAAAAGGGAAACAGCATAAGGCAGAGACAGAAGGGTTCACTTAAAGCAGGTGGAAGAAAAATTCTTTCCTTTAACTAAAATAAATAATTCCATAAATATTTACTAGAATTCTAACATTTACGAGCACAGGGCTAGAATATTTATAAACCTTATCTGAACTAACTCTTTTAAAATCAGTATTAATTTTCTTTTCCAATGAAAGATGAGGAAAGACTCAGAGAAATTTAAAAAACTTGTTCCAGGTCCCATACTCTTTCAGCTCTATCATGCATCTTCTTTCAGATGAGATGAAGTATAACAGAAACAAGGGGGAAAAACTCCCTTGCTTAAGTTGAATTTATATTTAAAATATTGATTAGGAGTTACTACTTAGTAAACTAGTAGTAAACCTAGTAGTTTAGTACAATGAAGAATTTAGCATGAAACAAATATTTTCACTACTCTCATTTTGAACATTAAAATTGCTTTTGAACTCTAAGTATTAAAAGAGCTATTAATCTTGATAGCATTAAACCTGATACAATTATGCTTGACTTTCAAGATTAAGGAAGGTTTGACAAAAAATAATTTCACCTTATGTGTAGTAGTAGGACATTATCAAAGGGAATGAAATACATTGTATGTGGAGTCCTCTAAACTGTGTTTATAGAGATACTTATTTGGATCATTCAGAAAATAGAAATACTGAGAATTTTTTCATTGGGTATTCTTGTTTTTCTTCGTGTTGTTTCAGAAGATTGAGCCAATAGTGTGTATTTTATCAAACAATTGTCAGTTCCCCACCTCACAGTGTCTGGAACTATGCCCAGTAAATATCTGTTGGCTGAATGACAGACTGACTGGCAGGCTGTTGGGCCAGAGATAATATTTATTGTTCTAGAAGACAGAATTAGCTAAATAGCTTAGAATAATGTCATTCTCTTGTTCAGGATTCTGCAGGCTCACCATTTCACTGAGTAATTTCCCACATTCTTTCAATGAAAGAACTTCAAGATCTACCCCCACACCCTCTTCTCTGACTTCTCTCTCTCTCAGTCTCTCCAGTCCAGTCACACTGGCCTTCTTGCCATCCTCAAAAGCCCAGACATGGGTACTATTTATGGTGGAGTTTGCTGTACCGTTTTCTCTGCCTGGAATGCTCTTCCCATTTTCTTTCTTCCTTCATGTATTTGCTCAAATCTCATCTTCTCAAAGAGACCTATAAGGAGCACGCTATTTAATTTTGTTACCAGCTGCCACCCCTACCCCTTAGCATTTCCATTCCTTTTCTCTGTTCTCCTCTTAGTTTTCCTATAGCACTTATCACATTTTAACAGTATATGTAGTTCATTTAAATATTAAATTTGTTTATTATTTTTCTATTATATCTATAAGCTCAACGAAAGCAGCAATCTATGTCTTTCTCATTCACTGATGTATCCTGAGCATCTAAAAGAAGCCATATGTTCAAAAATATTTTTCAAATGAATGAATGAATAAATGATGGTAAATAATAATGGTAATGCTTTCTAAGAGCATCTACTTTCTAAGAGAATTAAGTGTTAAAGTGCTTACTAAGCATGATTGCAATTTTCTTTTTCACTTAAGGAAAAAGCGAGGAAACTGAGATTTAGGTTGAATAATATGCCCAGATTTTCACAGCTAGTAACTAGATGTCTAACTCCAAGTCTGTAAACCCTCTCTACAGATTATTGAGGCTAGAACATACTAAAAAACATGTTAACTGTTTGCTCTTAGTGAAGACATATCAACGTTCAAAGGTAAGGTTGTAGAACATGGAAGTGATTTGCTACAGAAGGAAAGTCCTCTGGGGAATGATGTTGTAATATGATCAAATTTATAGATTTTTATTCAAGATTGAATGATGTACTATAATAATACTACTAGGAGAAGAAAGGAAATTTTTCTTAAATTGTGTGACTACGTACTCCATCTTTCTTTTGCTGCTAATTATGATTGGATTCATAAACTAAAAAATAAACTAAAAAATCATTCAAAACACATAAGTAAGCTTATTCAATTCTTTCACACTCAGATTGCACAATGATTTCATGCAATATCTTTATTATAAGGTAAATTATCATATTAAAATATTTCAATGATTTTATATTTTCATTTTTGAGACATATAGCTTTTCTGTCATACTTCTCATTTATTATAACCCTCTTTCTGCCTCTCTCAAATTGGGTGTCAGAGGTCAGTTAAGAAGGTTTTAAACATCTCAACAACATCCATTAAGCTCCAGTAGCTTAAAAATCTTATAATTATTCAATCATCTGATAGCAATAAAATATTTTAAAATGCAATCTTATTTTCAACACAATCTTAAAATGAGGTTTTAGCAAAAAAGAAAAATCACCAACTTATAAAAATCTCTAAACTACAAAAGTTTCTATTAAAAAGCAACAAGAGAGGGGCTTCCCTGGTGGCACAGTGGTTGAGAGTCCGCCTGCCGATGCAGGGGACGCGGGTTCATACCCCGGTCCGGGAAGATCCCACATGCCGCGGAGCGACTGGGCCCGTGAGCCATGGCTGCTGAGCCTGCGCGTCCGGAGCCTGTGCTCCGCAACAGGAGAAGCCACAACAGTGAGAGGCCCACGTACCGCAAAAAAAAAAAAAAAAAAAAAAAAAAAAAAGCAACAAGAAAAAAGTATATTTTAATTTGGTGCAACAGCAGCATATGACAAAATGGAAAATGGTTCTCCTGTGAAAGGCAATCTTCCCTTTGTCAGAGCTCTGACAAGCCAAAGATGACTTACTTATTGATCTTTCTCCTTGTAAAATAAAAGAATTGTCTCAAGGAAGAAAAAAAGAAGGTAAAGAGTTAAACTTCATTGTATAAAACCAGTGAAGGCAAAGATAATTTACCAAAAAATTAAGTTATATCATGTGCATTGAAGAAAAACACTAAGTTTCCAGTTTTGATAAGTGGAGACATTTATTATTGCATTTTGGAATGCTGCTTCTTTACTTCTACAGGGAGACTGCACCATCTTGAAAATACTATTTTAGAGTGACTGCTACCAAAAATTGTTTTCTCTTCTCCCTTCCTCCCTCCCTCCTTCCCTCTCCCTTTCTTTCTTTCTTTCTTTCTTCCTTCTTTCCTTTCTTTTTCTTTCTCTTTCTTTCTTTCCTTCCTCCCTCCCTCCCTCCCTACTTCCTTCCTTCCTTTCTTTCTTTCTTTTTCTTTCTCTCTTTCTTTCTCTTCATTTTTAAAATTGCGATAAAATATACATAAAATAAAATTGATCGTTTTAACCACTTTTAAGTATACCGTTCTGTGGCATTAAGTACATTCACACTGTTGTGTAACAATCACTTTTTAAATATTTATAAATAAAATATTGTATTATCATCCCACCCACTTATCATATCTTTTTCACCTGAGCCACACACTAGGAAACAGATTATGAACAGGGAGAAAGTTTTCAGTGAGTTCTATAACCACATGATTTCAATTTCCCAACTGACGTATGTGATATAAGAATATTGATGGGCTTGAAATTAACACCCCATTGCTTGCCTTTACTTTTTTTTTTACCTTTTTTGGTAAATTCGTGTGAATTCCACCACCCTATTCCAAAGCATGTTCCTTGGATTATCAGTTCTGAGGCTGTTTTGTTTTTGTTTTTTTGTTTTTTGCGGTACGCGGGCCTCTCACTGCTGTGGCCTCTCGCGCCGCGGAGCACAGGCTCCGGATGCGCAGGCCCAGCGGCCATGACTCACGGGCCCAGCCGCTTCGCGGCATGCGGGATCTTCCCGGACGGGGCACGAACCCGTGTCCCCTGCATCGGCAGGCGGACTTCCAACCACTGTGCCACCAGGGAAGCCCTGAGGATGTTTTAAGTGTTACCCAGAAAAGGAAAATAGGATCAGATAAATTTGAACCCACTAGGTTAAACAGGTTTCCTTTCTGTAGGAATTTCTTAGAACGTCTCATTTGCTGGTGTGCATTGTAACTCTAAGTCAGAGAGGTGACCTACAGGTTTTATAAAGATATTTAACCAATGAACTCTCATAGTACTTGAGCGTATTTTACGACTATTTTGCAATGGAGTACATTTTGAAAAACATGAGAATTTAGTTCTACAGATCTGTCATTCTGATTTTTACAGTATCATTTGGTACTAAAAAGTAAATAAATAAAAAACATTTATTTTGATGTTTCTTCATCCTGAAACCTGCCATTACTTTTCACACCCACCCTCTGTCCTGAACTGCCCACCTGGTTCCCTCAAAACTCTATTATATCTTTCTGCCATTTGTTCACCCAATAGTTTTACTCTTTAAATTGTACTTCCCTTCAAAAGAGGCTATGACAGGAAATATACAAAAAAAGTGAGAGGAAGAAAAGAAATTCATTATCTAAGTCTTAAAAAAACAGAAAACCCAAAGCATACTGAAGGAAAGCCTCGCAAGAGACATGGCTCAGGAGGTTTGTGTTGTGGCCAGGCAACAGAAAGTTCTAATGAGGCCATCTCAGCAAGCCCTCTGCAGACTTTCCTCCCTGGGGTCAGCACTGGACACGCATTAGCAGGGAGGGATCGATCACTCTTCTATTCTGTTCATTGCTGTGTTCATGTGGTCCCCCGCACCCACCCCAACCCACCACTACTTTAAAGAAAAAGTTGCCTTTCCAGACCCTAGGAGGAGGAGATCCGTGTGTTCAGTCCACGCTCTAACTAAAGAGGAGGATGAGGCCCAGACCCCACCCAGTGCCAACTGATAAGAACATCAGCTACCACAAAAAAACAATATTGAGCTGCTTAAGATAGCTGGCTTTTCTCTTAAATTTTGGTCTTCGGCAAAGTCAACACAGAACCACCAACACATGATAAGAATAACAAGATTTTGTGCATTTTTACCAATCTTTATTTACAGCATACTCTGTGGTAGACAATAAGCCATTTAAACCCATTGGCATTGGGAAGGCTTCAGAGTTACAAAGAAAATTCAAAGATATTTTGACATGGGCACTGGGATCAGCAATCTCTTTAGCTAGAACTTCCAAAGCACAGTGCCTGCAAATGTCAAACCAGGCTTTCAGCAGTCTTGGACAATTTCCTTTCTTAGACCATTATGGTGGTGGATGGTCAATATCTTAATTGTCTAAGACCACTGCAAGGCTCTGTGAAAGGCAGCACACTCGTAAGGGGCTGTTTGCCAAAAATGGGAACTCCCTGAGTTTAATTTTTTCCTCAGGTCTTCCAACCTCCCTGACTACAGCTAAAGAATGATCATTCGTTCCTACAGGGCTTTCAGATCTCTACCCATTCCAGTTTGGGGATTTCTCTCTCTCCATCTCTCTCTCCGTCAATCTCTCCATCTCTCTCTTTCCCTCAACCTTTCTCTTTCTGCCTCTCTCTCCTTGACTTAGTCCCTCTTTCCTATCCACTAACCACCCTCCCAACATAATTTCAACAAGAAGCATTCCAGTTCAGAGGGTAGAAGAAAAGGCATCTCTGTCTATATAGCCATCTATAAAGTCTGAAAAGTACTGTGATTAAGTCTATTGGGTGCCTCCTCCATTTCTGAGCCAATCACTATGGCTATGTAAGGGGGAGACAGTGGTTAATGGTCCCCATCAAACTACTCCCAGCGGAAGTAGAGGCACCATAAAAGAAGATCGATATTACCAAAGGGGAGGTGGAGTGCTGGGCTGGGGGGTGGTGGGTGGAAAGCAAAGAAAGGCTTTATCAGTGCTCTGAATCCCAGCTGGAGACAAGTCTGAGAAAAGGTAGAAATTTCTCCTAGCACAGTAAAACCACAAGGAATACAGGAGAACAAACAAGGGAGCATTCCACCCATTGTTGGGAAAATAGAGACTAGATACAATTCTTACTCCCAGCCAAAAGTATCTAACAGAGAAATTAACCTGAGTTGACCAAGTCTGTTTTTCATCCCAGCTAAAATGTGTGGTGCATGTACACACCCCCACACAGTTATCTTCAACGTACCCATTAGAGTCACGGGATAAATGGTTTCTCCAGCATTTTATGGGTGCAGGATTCTTTATCCTAAACGTTTTGTTTTATCTCTTAGGGAATACTGTCACTCTCTTACTCTAATCTACATCTAGTAAAAAAAATAGACAAAAGGACACATTTATTAGTCTTTGCTTCTTCTGGCAGATCTTCCCAGTGCCAGAAAAGATATTCCTGGCCTCCAAATCTCTAGAATACTAACTCCATACCATTTATAAGATACTTAGCTTATTTTGTATTGAATTCTAGCTAATTATTACATTTTTACATACCCTGTTTACAAAATTTTTGAAGAACATCTGCTAACAAGACACAGCAGTAATAGCTAATTTTGAGCAACCACTATGAGTCAAATCATATGCTAATTCTGGGTGTGTAAACATATATTTATATATTTGTGTCCATGTGTATGTATGTATGTATATGTGTGTATATTGCTCGAAATATACCTAAGAGACAGATATGTCCCATTTTCAGATGAAAGAATTGTGGGTCCAAAGGTAGATTAACTTGTCCATGATCAACTACTAATAAGAGGCAGAGCTGAGATTTGAACCCCTATATGTGTTTCCCCAAAGCTCCTAGAATAGTTTGGAGGGGACACAATTAGAGAGAGACCAGTTAATGGCTATGGCTGTAATCCAGGTGACAGAAGATAATAGCTTGGACTATGGTGATGCAGGGAACATGGAGAAAACTAAAGTGCATTTAAGGATAATATAAGTTAGCATCGACAGATCTTGATGTGAGAGTTGAGCTCTGCTCCATTCATCAGTGTTCCAACCTTTTGGAAGTGCTTAGAAAACACACCTTGGGTGAGAGGGTGAGAGTTGGGGAGGATGATGCTGTAAGGCTGCTCGGAGTATTTAAACCTCTTCTGCTGAGGACCCCCTCCCAAATCAGATAAGCTGGGAAAAGAAACTACTAGGTCAATGTCTTGGGCAGTCCCTCCCTTAAAAGCACAAGGAAACTTAAGAGAGGGAGAAAACTCTGGTAGTGCCATTCCTTCAGGGCTTACATTGAAAGGCAGGGTATTGGGGAAGGAATCTCTAAGATTAAGCAATTCGTCACTTTGGGGTAATTAATCTGAGACAGAATAGAAGTTTCCCATCTCCACTAACTGTAACCCCGAGAAGACTTATGAGTCACTGGCCCGGACCGCCATGAATTTGGTGCTCCCTCTCATATTTACCTGTTACTTTTGCATCCAGGTTGCCTATGAATATGTCGATAGTCTCAGTAAACTTCTAACCTTTCAAATGATGAATGCAAATTTAAACATGGATTTTACTTATTGGAAGGCATTGATCATTTTAAACTGTATTAATGAATAACTAATTAAGGTTGGGAAAATCTTGTTAAATTTTCAAAATCAAATTGAACTTTTATATGACAATGATAGTCACCCATTAAAGTGGTAGTAATTATCTGTTAGTCTAGTGACATTCAGTACCACAGAAAGGTTGTATGTTAACTGGCTTCTATTCTGGGGACCATTTCCAGATTAGAATTGGAAAAACAAAATAAAAGAATTTGAGTCATATATGTACAGACTGGATTCAAGATTTACAGCAGCAATGTAAAATGAAATGTAGTTCCTTCCATAAATATTTTCCTTCTCCTTCGCTCTCGACCATACTTTTCTCCCTACCTTCCTCTCTCAGTAGTCTTTCATTTCTGTTTCTTCCTTTTTCTTTCTCTGCCTCTCTGTCCTTCTATTCTTCCATCCTCTTTTTTTTTTCTTTTTAACATTTCCTTATGTTCTTTCCAAAATAATCCAGCAGAGGGCGAATGTTCTTTGTTTAAATTTTATAAACCTGGATGAAAGTGAGTTCCTCCTTCCTCCCTGCTTTCCTCCTTCTTTGTGTAACAAATACAGGATTTTCACACTTTCCTGGGTCCCTAAATGTCCCCTCTTCTCTTGCAGCTCTCTGCAGTTAACAAACTCACGTAAACACCAAGAAATGATGACCTCTTTTTTTTTTTCATTAACAACCTCTTTATTGTTTCTAAATAAAATATGCTCCATGAGACATATTTTAAAAATGAGTTAAAGATGAAGTAATCTCCGTGTCTAATTTTGTGTCACCATAAAACTCCTTCCTCTAAATGTGTAAGTAAGCATCAAATAGTAAAGTTGGAAAACAGGAGTCATAAATTAATAGGAAACAAGGAGAGACAAAGCAGCACTAAAGAAGTAGTTGCATTAAAGCTTATAAAAGTTATGGCTCAATTTTAATCAGGATAATGTGGTTGCTTTGTATTTATGTCTGTGAGCAGTAGTTTTACCCTATGCAGAGAATGCTTCTGGGAGATACACTGTGGAATTACATGTGTAGTTGACAGAAGCTCTGGTTCAACAAAATTCTCTTTCACTAATCCTCACATTAGAGAAGATATAGCATACCTTTATGTTTCTTATTTAAAAAAACAATTAAAATTTTAACTAATTTTAAGAGAAATCACCTTTAAGATTCAGTATTTAGTCTGATAATATCTTGAAGACTTTCTTCAGTACAACAATGCTTGTTCCTAGAGTTTTAGGAGTACTTTTTTCTGTTATTTGTTGGGTGGCTGATTGGTTTCTCAGTTGATTTTAATTTAGTGAGTGGTACACAAATACAATGTCTTAAATTTTTAACTAAAGAGAAGTAGGGAATGTAAGGTGAAAGTCATTCATTCATTGATTCATTCATTCAAACAACCACTACTGAGGTCCTACCTACTTGTCAAGGACAGCACCTGGTGATGGTCATCCTGCTAAGAAACGGAGACATGGACCCTCCCCTCACGGAGCTTTCAGTTTGGATGTTTTCCACTCTCCTCCCCAATTATCAATTTGATATAAACCCTTTCATGCCATTTGATATCCACTGTTTTGCATATATATTTTGTTCAGCTTTACTGAGGTAACATCAACAAATAAAATTGCGACATGTTTGAAGTATACATTGCGATGATTTATATGTATATTCCCTTTTGACTGTGTGTTTTCACACAAACGGGATTCAATTATTTATGTTGTCCTCTCCCTTGCTTTTTCCCTCTTATCACTCTATTAATAAACTTTAGTATATAGAACCTGACTGCATAATTATTAACCACTTCTTTGTATTATAAATTATGGATATGACACAACTTATTTTACTGTCCCCATATGGATAACCTATAAGCATTCTCATATTTTTACTATTGAGAAGAATGTGGTAAAGAACATTCTCCCTCCCAGTATGTCTTCTACCTTCCAGCTCACTCCGTGTAGAGTACACCCCAACATCACCACTTCCGTAGACCCCATGGGGACTTATAATCCTTCCATTTGGTGATCTGAAATCCACTCCTTCCCCCATAGTCACCTATTAAAATCACTCTTCTGTGTAAATCCTCACCCTTACCTCTTTACTCACTCGCCAACCCTGGGTAACTCTAAATCTCTACCTACCCTCTGCCTGTGTCTGTGTAGCTGAACATGTTTGGAGGAAGATCACAACCAGCTAATCAGTCTCACTTGAAATTCACGAAGTCAAACCTCAAGCAAGTCTTTCAGGCTCCCTGGCTGTGACACTGTGTTTCCTAGTCATTTTCCTCTCCAGGTCTCCTAGATGACTATTTCACACTTCCTTCTCTCTTTGAAAATCCCCAACATCCCTTTCCCTAACTGAGATATTAAAGCAGTCATAAAAACACTAGAAAACCTCCAGCCTCTGTATCAACCCACCTCAGAAGGTCTATACCCATATATTCTTTCTTACCTGCAGTTTCTACTGTTCTCTCTTCTTCCACCAAAATCCAGCCCCTCCTTTTGTACTCTGGATTCTAAAATGTACTTTTCTCTATTTCTCAAACACTCCACATTTGTTCCTGCCTCACAGCCTTGGTGTCAGATATTACCTTACGGAGAAATCTCTTTTTTTCCAGATTACCATATTGTTCCCTGCTCACCTCGTTCACAGGCATAACCTCACTACCCACTTCATATTTTGCTGTCCCCACAAAAGCAAACCTCATGTCCATCAGCTTGCATGACATTTGCCATTAACACTATCCTCCTACAAAGTAGCATTTCATTCTCTTATTTTAATTATACATACTGTACATCACCCCACCCTAGAAAGTAAGCTCAGTGATGACAAGAGTTATTTGTTTTGTTTTGTCTTTTATTCTCTGATCTATATTGCCAGTTTCTAACACAGATCATGGACACTCTAGATGCTCTATAATATTGGATGAATGAATAAATTAATATCTATAGGTACTCGTGTTTAAAAATTTGTCTAAAAGGGATCCCTACCAGTGGAATTGCTGGATCTGCTAGCATAGCCACATAAAATCTGATAGTTTCTATGAAATTCTCTTCTAAAATGGTTAGGCCAATTTACAGTCCTATAAATAGTATGAAACTCTGTGTTTCTCCACAATTTAATAAACAGTTTACATAACTAAATTTGAATAATTTTTGCCAATCTAATAACCCAAACAAATCTTAATTCGTTTTGAGTTGCATTTCCTATATTACGTGTTGGGTTGAGCATATTTTCCTACCTTTGCTGGTGACTTGTATTTCTTAATGAGTAGCCTGATTTTCTAGGCAGTCTTTAAGAATTCCAGATTTACCCTTCTGTCTGTTATATATGCTATAAATGTAATGAGTATTTAAATAAACAGGACTCTAAGAGTTAATTATGAAGCAACCATTTTCACTCCTGTTTTCTCTTTACATTTATTTAAATGAAACTTGTTCTTCCCCAGCCGCTGGGTGAAAAATTGGGTAATTTCATTTCTAGTCACTTTTGGGTAATACAAAGAGCATAGGCTTCGAGAGTAAAGTATACAAATAGTATGCAAATAGTACTGATTTAGAAAATACAAACAGTATATACATAATATGGAAATAGTACAGATTTAGAAAGTGCACTTTTTCATCTGATAATCAAAACTCCAAAATTCGTTTAAAATTGGAGCCTATCTGCTCTCAGTTTGAGCTCTAGAGGGAAGCCTCCAGCTAGGAAAGGGGATGTGCCTGGATTTTTCATTCTTTCTTATATTCTCCCAGCCTTACTAACTTTAGTTTCTGGCCCTTGTGGGTTGGGATATTGGAGAGAGGAGGAAGGGAGTTAAGGGGGGGCAAGGATTTGCAAAAAGCCCTTAATTGATAGATACTACCGTAAGATGAGATGGCGTTTTCTCAGCTTGGCAGATAATTGAAACAGACTCTCACATGGGGCTTGCATGTGTTCTGTTGAGCTCTCTCATCATTTGACCTGTGTGAATGCCTGGGAATCCTGCAGTAACTCAGCTCCAGTTACTCTCCACTAAGGTTTGATTGACCTTTGTGGACAGGTCGTAAAACGACATCCCTCAGTCTACTTCCAGAATATGACCCACATCCTGATCACTCATGGGTCAGACACATTCTGGGAGAACAGCGACTTCTGAGACAGCTCACAAGCCCACCTCTCAACCTTGACATTTCTCAGGTGAGAATCAGGCACAATTGTCACTTCTAAATGCAGTGGACACTTTGCAGGTTCTCCTCGTGAGCTACTAGTCTTCTCAGTGGTCTTGAAATGTGCATTTTCTTACCGAGGAGAACAGAGTAGGATCTCTCAGCACTGCAACAGTTCACTTCAGACATCATCTGTTCACATACTTCTGTCCCATCCCCATGGCCACCCCCAGATCCTTATATGAAACAGGTGAGGAGATCAAGAGTTGTGTAACTGGCATTTAGATATAGCCATTAAAAATGTTCATCCTGGGCTTCCTTGGTGGAACAGTGGTTAAGAATCAGCCTGCCAAAGCAGGGGAAATGGGTTCGAGCCCTGGTCCGGGAAGATCCCACATGTCGCGGAGCAACTAAGCCAGTGCACCACAACTACTGAGCCTGCGCTCTAGAACCTGTGACCCACAACTACTGAGCCCACATGCCACAACTACTGGAGCCCATGTGCCACAACTACTGAAGCCCGCACGCCTAGAGCTCGTGCACCACAACAAAGAATAGCCCCTACTCGCAGCAACTAGAGAAAGCCAGCGTGCAGCAACAAAGACCCAACGCAGCAAAAAATAAAATAAATAAAATTAAAAAAAAAAAAAAGTTCATCCTGGCCTGATACCTCAGTTTTGAATGTCTGTTGTATCTTGGTGTTGTGGTTGAACCTCCAACTTAATAGTGTGCTACACAAATATTATCTTGCTAACATGTGACTTGTCTTTTTGATGTATTTCTGGCCCAAGACATCTTAAAATTTTTACACAATTAAACTTTCCAATATTTTCCCTGGGTGTGAATCTTGTTCAAGAACACCATGCCTAACTCAAGATAATAAAATATCCCTCTCTATTTCCTTCTAATTATTGATTAGTCTATTTATAGATAAATATTGACTCCATCTGTGATTTATTTTGATATATTTTGTAATATAGGTCATCTAATTTTATTTTTTCCTAAATGAAAGCCAACTGGTGTCAAAATGGCTGTGCTTTTCCCACTAATGTGAAATGCCATCTTTATCATATATGTAATTCCTGAGTAGGATTCAAATCTGACCAAGCAGGTATTTTTTTTTTTTTTTTTAGTAAGTGGTGGGCATTCTATATTTAAAAAGGCCAGATAATTTAATTACTGATCTGAGCAACATGTCTATTTTACATGTTTCCATAAATTCTACCAAACAGTCAGTAGTCATTACTGCAAGTACCTTAACCATTTTCTGGCTTTGTTACAAGCTTAAAAATAAAAATTAGATAATATAGACTGAGGCCTTTGGCAAACTATAAAGCCATATAAAAATTTATACACTATTCCGTTTGATCTTCTTTTATTTTAAGAATAGACTTTTAAAAATGTTTAGAAAACCTACAAATGGGAGAAAATATTTGCAAACAATATGACTGACAAGGGATTAATTTCCAAAAAATACAAACAGCTTATACAGCTCAATATCAAAAAAATCAAACAACCCATTCAAAAAATGGGCAGAAGACCTAAAGAGATATTTCTCCAAAGAAGAAATACGATGGCTAACAGGCACATGAAAAGATGCTTAATATTGCTAATTATCAGAGAAAAGCAAATCAAAACTATAGTGAGGTATCATCTCACACCAGTCAGAATGGCCATCATCAAAAAGTCTACAAACATGGGCTTCCCTGGTGGCACAGTGGTTGAGAGTCTGCCTGCCGATGCAGGGAACACGGGTTCATGCCCCAGTCCGGGAAGATCCCACATGCCGCGGAGCGGCTGGGCCCGTGAGCCATGGCCGCTGAGCCTGCACGTCTGGAGCCTGTGCTCCGCAATAGGAAAGGCCACAACACTGAGAGGGCTGCATACCGCTAAAAAAAACAACAACAAAAAAAACAAAAAAAAACTCTACAAATAATGAATACTAGAGACAGTATGGAGAAAAGAGAACCCTCCTACACTATTGGTGGGAATGTAAATTGGTGCACCCACTATGGAAAACAGTAGGGACGTTCCTTAAGAAACTAATAAGGAATTACCATATGATCCAGAGATCCCAATCCTGGGCGTATATCTGGGAAAGATAAAATCTCTAATTCAAAACGATGCATGCACTCCAATGTTAATAGCCACACCATTTACAATAGCCAAGACATGGAAGCATCCTAAGTGTCCGCTGACAGATGAATGGATAAAGAAGATGTGATTTTCATGATAAAATATATGAATTGTTGTAATTTCATAAAATAATTAGGTCGAAAAATATGCACAGCACTCAAAATTGATTTACAAGAAAATTTCTACTCTTTGTATCTTCAAGTTACACAAAAAAGAAATATCTTAGCACTGGAATTCAATTTGGAAACAAAATGGAAAAGCAAAATAAAATTGAAAAATAACAGTCAATAGACTTGTTCCCCCCAGTACACATATTTCCCAAAAGTACCACTTGGGGAACTATGTAATTTCAAAGCTGTTTTCCAGAGAGAGAGAGACAGATATTTTTGCCTTCCAGGTTGGTGAAACTACTATTAATTTTATGGGTTACTGTAAAGTGGCGGGCACTCAAATTAACAAATGGATATGGGCTTCTAGTGTGGACATTACCTCCTGAAACTTAACCTAATTTGTACCAAATAAATGCCTTAATTAGAGAAAAAAGATGTGACTACACACACACACACACACACACACACACACACACACACAGTGGAATATTACTCAGCCATAAAAAAGAACAAAATAATGCCATTTGCAGCAACATGGATGGACTAGAGATTATCATACTAAGTGATATAAGTCAGAAAGAGAAAGACAAATATCATATGATATCATCTATATGTGGGATCGTAAAAAATAATGATACAAATGAACTTATTTACAAAACAGAAATAGACTTACAGACATAGAAAACAAACTTACGGTTACCAAAGGGGAAAGCGGGGGGAGGGATAAATTAGTAATTTGGGATTAACAGATATACACTACTATATATATAACAGATAAACAACAAGGACCTACTGTATAGCACAGGAAACTATATTCAATATCTTGTAATAACCTATAATGTAAAAGAATCTGAAAAGGTTATCTATCTATCTATCTAACTGAATCACTTTGCTGTATACCTGAAACATTGTAAATCAACTATACTTCAATAAAAAAAATTATGAGTGAGCTGTCATTGTAAAACATAGCCCCAACAAGTCTCACATCCATTTCCAAACATTATACTCAATAAGATAAAAATTATCCATTACAAACGGCTTATTTTAAAATTAGTTTTATGCAAGAGGATTATGTATGACTTACTATTTCATTCCAAAATATTACATAGTTTAATGATGTCAGTTCTGTACTTCTTTGACATTATATCTACATTTGGTTTGAAAGAGCAAAAGAGAATAAAAACTGATTTCAACAAATTTGTCTCAAATTCATCTGAGTCTGCTGAGTTGTGATAATGGAATGACATGATGAAATGACACAAATATTGTTGTAGCTGCAATAAATAGGATCGTGTTTTCTCTTGAGGAGGAAAAACAGAGGCTAGCAATATAAGAAAATTTTATTTTTATCAGTTCCATTCTGCAGGTAGCTTTTTTATGTTCTGATGTTTTAAAATATGATGGACAATTAATGCACTGAGCAGCTCTTATCGAGCCTAATAGTTAAAAAATAAAATAGCACCAACTTCCTTTTGGGAAGCTACTATAAAGAGAGCTATGATTAGATTAAAAAATAATGAGAATAATGCACAGTATGCTGTCAACTGCACATTTGTCTAATAACAAATCCTTCTAAGGATGAAGAGTTAACTAAAAATTACCTAGCAATCTGTTACCTAGAAGTGTGAGGTCAGGCTTGGAGTATAAAAACTGGAAAGTTCCTTTACCATACACTTGAATTATCATATGGTTTCAGGAGGAATATATTTGACCATTGACTGCACATCTTTCAAAGGAAACACAGGATAGATTTAGGAAAGCCTTATGGTCAGACAGGAGCCAAATCTAGTTCTTCAACGATCTCATTTAAATGAAGGTGAAAATGCAGTGTTCAAGAGACACTGGTTTGATGATTAGAGGAAGGAGGGGAAGAGAGGGGTAACAATAGTATGCAGACAAATAAATTTCAAATTTGATATATCCTTAAATCTGATATGTTTTAATAAACAAAGAAAATTCCTTATTACTTCTTTTTTTCTAAAATGAAATAAAAGCCCATCAAGTTATATCCAGCCTCTTCTTAGAATCAGAGGAGAAACTGGTGCCTGAAAGAACCTTTGGATTCACTCTTGAAGGTGTTCCGTGGGTTATCAGACCTCTACACACACACAGCAGCTATCTGCTCTCTCTGCCCTTCTGACTACTATGCTCCAGCCAACCAGATAGCTGCCTCTGGCCTTCCTATCAAGTCAAACTCATGGATTTGATTTGTGTTGGTCCTGCTGCCTCAAATGTCCTGCAATAACTTATAGGAAGCATGCAGGCCAGAGGCTTGAGTAAAAGTTGTAATCGTGGGACTTCCCTGGTGGTATAGTGGTAAAGAATCCGCCTTCCAATGCAGGGGACGCAGGTTTGATCCCTGGCCAGGGAACTAAGATCCCACATACTGCGGGGCAACTAAGCCCATGTGCCACAAGTATTCAGCCCACACGCCCTGGAGCCTGCACATGCATCACAACTAGAGAGAGAAAACCTGCAAGCCACAACTAGAGAGAAGTGCGCACACCACAACTAGAAAGAAGCCCACGCACCGCAACAAAAGATGCCACATGCTGCAACTAAGACCCGATGCAGCCGAAATAATAATAATAATGATAGATAAATAAATAAATAAATAAGGAAAAATATTTTAAGAAGCTGTAATCATAAGAGAGGTGTACCAATAATATTTATTGTGCATTTAATAAATGCCAATGATTGTGCTAAGCACTCTGTGTGAGTCATTTCACATAACCTTACAACACCTTATGAAGTAAGCATTATTATTACTGCCACTTTTTGAAAGTGGGATACAGCCCAATGTGTCACAACTTGTAAGGGACAGAATAAGTAAGACAGCCTGGGCTCCTTGCTCTGAAACACTGAGTTCTCCTGCTTCTCCCATGTCCTTGGGAACTAGAATGCAACAGGGATGCTACATCCCACCTCTGTATTGTTTGTGTCAAAGGGAAAAGAGGCCCAGGACAAAAACTAGGTGGTTAAATGCTACTCTCTGAAGGTTAGGACGAAGGTAAGAGTAATTATGATCCCCAGCTTGTTGAATGAAGATAGAGGTAGGTGAGTAGGGTAGAAACTACTTGAGCAGTCCAGTGAAGTTAACCAAATAACTTCATCCCTCATGCCCTCAGCCATATTATAGGGCAGGTATACTTCATAAAATTCACAGACTATAAGTTATCTTTTCAGAGTCCAAAAAATTTCAGAGGCACATCCATTTTCACAACCAAGGCTCAGAATCTGAGTTGAAGAATGATGGAGACTGAATTGGCACCAAACTCAAGACAGATTTGTAACTTTTCAGTATCCACCTAAATTGGGAAAATATTTGGAGTAATGTTTTACATCATTCTGGCAAGAAAACAAAACAAAACAAGAGAAACAGAATAAAAAGATCTGAAAACCGACTTTTCTTAAAATTTTACTTTGGAAATTTTGACTAGTGATTCAGCTAGAAAGGCAGAATTTGCCTGAACCTGTAAGTTCTACTGAGGTAAGACAGAACTTCACCATTGGGACTCATTCATTCATTCAACATACATTTCTTGAGGGCCCCAGCACCAGGCCCTTTTCTAGGTGCTAGGAATAAAATTGTGAACAGGACATAAATTTTCTGGTTTTGCAAGGTTGTATTATAGTAGGAGAGACAGGTAATAAACAAGTAAACGGTGAAAAAAAGTCATATGGTGGTATATTATAAGACAGATAACAATAAATGCAAAGCATTGGTAGATAATAGTTGGGAAATTATTTAGGTGATGAAAAGCAAGTCTATCTGAGTAGGTGGCATTAAAACTGAGCCTTGAATAAGAAGACGGAATTAGTCCTGGGGAGCTCTGGAAGAAGGGTGTTCCAGGAAAAGAAAAGCTCTTGCGCAAAAGATCCGAGGTGAAGAATCAGACAGCAAGTGTGATGGGAGTTAAATGAGGGAGGGGTGTGGTGCAAGAGATGAAGCTGAGGAACAGGCAGGGTCAGACTACACTTAAGCACATTAAAAGTTCAGAGTCAGTATCTGCGTTTGATTTTAAGTACAATTCAAAACGAATGGAAGATTGTAAATAGTGATCATATATTTTTCTACATCAGCATATTTTTAGGAAAGAAAGGTACTTTTCCTAATTAATATATCAGGAAAACAGATATAAATTGGAACCATCCTAAGCAAACTGGGACATATGTAAAGAGGTGAGCTATGATCTGATTACAATGTTTAAGGATTACTCTGAATGCTGAGCGGTCAATGGATTTTAGAGGAGTAGGAATGGAAGGAGGGAGAAACATTAACAGGCTTTTTCATTGGCCTAGAAATGAAAGAGTGGTAGCTTTAATGAGTGTGGCAGTAGTGAAGATTTTATTTCACTAAACAAACACATAAGTGGCAACAATGAGTGATTTACATGGATGCAGAGGCAACAGGGTTTGCTAAAAGGGAGCATAAAGTTTTTTTTTTTTGGTATCGATTTTTTCTTTTTTAATGTCTCTTTTGGAGTATAATTGCTTTACAGTGTTGTGTTAGTTTCTGCTGTATAACACAATGAATCAGCTATATGCATACGTATATCCCCATATCCCCTCCCTCTTGCATCTCCCTCCCACCCTCCTTATCTCACCCCTCTAGGTTGTTGCAAAGCTCTTGAGCTGATCTCCCTGTGCCAGTAACTTCTTACCACTAGCTATCTATTTTACATTTGGTAGTGTATATATGTCAGAGCTATTCTCTCACTTCGTTCCAGCTTACCCTTCCCCCTCCCCGTGTCCTCAAGTCCATTCTCTACGTCTGTGTCTTTATTCCTGTCCTGCCCCTAGGTTCATCAGAACCTTTTTTTTATTTTTTTTAGATTCCATATATATGTGTTGGCATACGGTATTTGTTTTTCTCTTTCTGACTTACTTCACTCTGTATGACTCTAGGTCCATCCACCTCACTACAAATAACTCAATTTCGTTTCTTTTTATGGCTGAGCAATATTCCATTGCATATATGTGCCACATCTTCTTTATGTATTCATCTGTCGATGGACACCTAGGTTGCTTCCATGTCCTGGCTATTGTAAATAGTGCTGCAATGAACATTGTGGCACATGACTCTTTTTGAATTATGGTTTTCTCAGGGTATATGCCTAGTAGTGGGATTGCTGGGTCGTATGGGAGTTCTATCTTTAGTTTTTTAAGGAACCACCATACTGTTCTCCATAGTGGCTGTATCAATTTACATTCCCACCAACAGTGCAAGAGGGCTCCCTTTTCTCCACACCGTCTCCAGCATTTATTGTTTGTAGATTTTTTAGATGATGGCCATTCTGACCAGTGTGAGGTGATACCTCATTGTAGTTTTGATTTGCATTTCTCTAATGATTAGTGATGTTGAGCATCTTTTCATGTGTTTGCTGGCAATCTGTATATCTTCTTTGGAAAAATGTCTATTTAGGTCTGCCCATTTTTGGATTGGGTTTTTTTTTGATATTGAGCTGCATGAGCTGCTTGTAAATTTTGGAGGTTAATCCTTTCTCAGTTGCTTCATTTGCAAATATCTTGTCCCATTCTGAGTGTTGTCTTTTAGTCTTGTTTATGGTTTCCTTTGCTGTGCAAAAGCTTTGAAGTTTCATTAGGTCCCATTTGTTTATTTTTGTTTTTATTTCCATTTTTCTAGGAGGTGGGTCAAAAAGGATCTTGCTGTGATTTATGTCATAGAGTGTTCTGTCTATGTTTTCCACTAAGAGTTTTACACTGTCTGGCCTTATATTTAGGTCTTTAATCCATTTTGAGTTTATTTTTGTGTATGGTGTTAGGGAGTGTTCTAATTTCATTCTTTTACATGTACCTGTCCAGTTTTCCCAGCACCACTTATTGAAGAGGCTGTCTTTTCTCGATTGTATATTCTTGCCTCCTTTACCAAAGTTAAGGTGACCATATGTGTGTGGGTTTATCTCTGGGCTTTCTATCCTGTTCCATTGATCTATCTTTCTGTTTTTGTGTCAGTACCATACTGTCTTGATTACTGTAGCTTTGTAGTACAGTCTGAAGTCAGGGAGCCTGATTCTTCCAGCTCCGTTTTTCTTTCTCAAGATTGCTTTGGCTATTCGGGGTCCTCTGTGTTTCCATACAAATTGTGAAACTTTTTGTTCTAGTTCTGTGAAAAATGCCATTGGTAGTTTGACAGGGATTGTATTGAATCTGTAGATTGCTTTGGGTAGTAGAGTCATTTTCACATTGTTGATTCTTCCCAACCAAGAATATAGTATATCTCTCCCTGTTTGTATAATCTTTAATTTCTTTCATCAGTGTTGTATAGTTTACTGCATACAGGTCTTTTGTCTCCTTAGGTTGGTTTATTCCTACGTATTTTATTCTTTTTGTTGCAGTGGTAAATGGGAGTGCTTCCTTGATTTCTCTTTCAGATTTTTCATCATCAGTGTATAGGTATGCAAGAGATTTCTGTGCATTAATTTTGTATCCAGGTTCTCTACCAAATTCACTGATTAGCTTTAGCAGTTTTCTGGTAGCATCTTTAGGGTTCTCTATGTATAGTATCATATTATCTGCAAACAGTGACAATTTTACTTCTTCTTTTCCAATTTGGATTCCTTTTATTTCTTTTTCTTCTCTGATTGCTCTGGCTAAAACATCCAAAACTGTGTTGAATAACAGTGGTGAGAGTGGACAACCTTGTCTTTTTCCTGATCTTAGTGGAAATGCTTTCAGTTTTTCACCATTGAGGACAATGTTGGCTGTGGGTTTGTCATATATGGCTTTTATTATGTTAAGGTAGGTTCCCTCTGTGCCTACTTTCTGGAGAGTTTTTATCATAAATAGGTGTTGAATTTTGTCAAAAGCTTTTTCTGCATCTATTGATATGAACATATGGTTTTTATCCTTCAATTTGAGAATATGGTGTATCACATTGATTGATTTGCAGATATTGAAGAATCCTTGCATTCTGGTATAAACCTAACTTGATAGTGGTGTATGATCCTTTTAATGTGCTGTTGGATTCTGTTTGCTAGTATTTTGTTGAGGACTTTTGCATCTATGTTCATGAGAGATATTGGCCTGTAGTTTTCTTTCTTTGTGACACCTTTGTCTGGTTTTGGTATCAGGGTGATGGTGGCCTCGTAGAATGAGTTTGGGAGTGTTCCTCCCTCTGCTATATTTTGGAAGAGTTTGAGAAGGATAGGTGTTAGCTCTTCTCCAAATGTTTGATAAAATTCACCTGTGAAGCCATCTGGTCCTGGGCTTTTGTTTGTTAGAAGATTTTTAATCACAGTTTCGATTTCAGTGCTCGCGATTGGTCTGTTCATATTTTCTATTTCTCCCTGGTTCAGTCTCAGAAGGTTGTACATTTCTAAGAATTTTTCCATTTCTTCCAGGTTGTCCATTTTATCGGCATAGAGTTGCTTGTAGTAATCACTCATACTCCTCTGTATTTCTGCAGTGTCAGTTGTTACTTCTCCTTTTTCATTTCTAATTCTGTTGATTTGAGTCTTCTCCCTTTTTTTCCTGATGAGTCTGGCTAATGGTTAATCAATTTTGTTTACCTTCTCAAAGAACCAGCTTTTAGTTTTATTGATCTTTGCTATCGTTTCCTTCATTTCTTTTTCATTTATTTCTGATCTGATCTTTATGATTTCTTTCCTTCTGCTAACTTTAGGGGGTTTTTATTCTTCTTTCTCTATTTGCTTTAGGTGTAAGGTTAGGTTGTTTATTTGTGATGTTTCTTGTTTCTTAAGGTAGGATTGTATTGCTATAAACTTCCTGCTTAGAACTGCTTTTGCTGCATCCCATAGGTTTTGGGCCATCCTGTTTTCATTGTCATTTGTTTCTATGTATTTTTTGATTTCCTCTTTGATTTCTTTAGTAAACTCTTGGTTATTTGGTAGCGTATTGTTTAGCCTCCATGTGTTTGTATTTTTTTACAGATTTTTTTCCTGTAACTGATATCTAGTCTCATAGCATTGTGGTCAGAAAAGATACTTAATACGATTTCAATTTTCTTAAATTTATCAAGGCTTGATTTGTGATCCAAGATATGATCTATCCTGGAGAATGTTCCATGAGCACTTGAGAAGAAAGTGTATTCTGTTGTTTTTGGATGGAATGTCCTATAAATGTCAATTAAGTCCATCTTGTTTATTGCCATCATTTAAAGCTTATGTTTACTTATTTATTTTCATTTTGGATGATCTGTCCATTGGTGAAAGTGGGGTGTTAAAGTCCCCTACTATGATTGTGTTACTGTCAGTTTCCCCTTTTATGGCTGTTAGTATTTGCCTTATGTATTGAAGTGCTCCTGTGTTGGGTGCATAAATATTTACAATTGTTATATCTTCTTCTTGGATCGATCCCTTGATCATTATGTGGTATCCTTCTTTGTCTCTTCTAATAGTCTTTCTTTTAAAGTCTCTTTTGTCTGATAAGAGAATTGTTACTCCAGCTTTCTTTTGATTTTCATTTGCATGGAATACCTTTTTCCACCCCCTCACTTTCAGTCTGTATGTGTTCCTAGGTCTGAAGTGGGTCTCCTGTAGACAGCATATGTCCGGGTCTTGTTTTTGTATCCATTCAGCCAGTTTATGTCCTTTGGTTGGAGCATTTAATCCATTTACATTTAAGGTAATTATCGATACGTATATTCCTATTACCATTTTCTTAATTGTCTTGGGTTTGTTATTGTAGGTCTTTTCCTTCTCTTGTGTTTCCTGCCTAGAAAAGTTCCTTTAGCATTTGTAAAGCTGGTTTGGTGGTGCTGAATTCTCTTAACTTTTGCTTATCTGTAAAGGTTTTAACTTCTCCCTCGGATCTGAACTCTGAACGAGATCCCTGCTGGGTAGAGTAATTTTAGTTGTAGGTTTTTCCCTTTCATCACTTTAAATATGTCCTGCCACTCCCTTCTGGCTTGCAGAGTTTCTGCTGAAAGATCAGCTCTTAACCTTATGGGGATTCCCATATATGTTATTTGTTGCTTTTCCCTTGCTGTTTTTAATATTTTTTCTTTGAATTTAATTTTTGATAGTTTGATTAATATGTGTCTTGGCATGTTTCTCGTTGGGTTTATCCTGTACGGTATTCTCTGTGTTTCCTGGACTTCACTGACTATTTCTTTTAGCATGTTAGGGAAGTTTTAGACTATAATCTCTTCAAATATTTTCTCAGACCCTTTCTTTTTCTCTTTTTCTTCTGGGACCCCTATAGTTCCAATGTTGGTGCATTTACTGTTGTCCCAGAGGTCTCTGAGACTGTTCTCAATTCTTTTCATTCTGTTTTCTTTATTCTGCTCCCTGGCAGTTATTTCCATCAGTTTTTCTTCCAGCTCACCTATCAGTTCCTCTGCCTCAGTTATTCTGTTATTGATTCCTTCTAGAGTATTTTTAATTTCAGTAATTGTGTCGTTCATCACTCTTTCTTTTGCTCTTTACTTCTTCTAGATCTTGTTAAATGTTTCTTGTATTTTCTCCATTCTGTTTCTAAGACTTGGGATCTTTACTATCATTACTCTGAATTCTTTTTCAGGTAGATTGCCTATTTCATCTTCATTTATTTGGTCTTGTAGGTTTTTACCTTGCTCCTTCATCTGTAACATTCTCTTGTCATTTCATTTTTTGTCTTTGATGGGTGGTGCTGTGTTCCTGTCTTACTGGTTGTTTTGCCTGAGACATCCAACACTGGAGTTTGCAGGCAGTTGGATAGAGCTGGCTCTTGGTGCTGAGATGAGGACCTCCAGGATGTCTCATTCTGATTGATATTCCCTGGGTCTGTGGTTCTCTGTCAGTTCAGTGGTTTGGACTCGGATCTCCCACAACAGGAGCTCAGGCCCGACCTCCAGCCTGGGAACCAAGATCCCACAAGTGTCCGGTCACTGGGGTCCTCCCCCTTAGGTGTCCGTGGTCCCCCACCGGTGCCTGGTAGGTACCCTAGTTGTGAGGAGACGCAAATTCCACATCCTCCTAGTAGGCCACCTTGACTCTGCCCCTTGAGAATATTTTTTGAAGCTTAAAAAAATTGGTCCTACAGTTTATTAGAGCTGATGAACAGCATGAATCTTGTGTTGGACCTGATGCTTTTCTCCAGACATTCACAGCAGTGTCACCACCAACCCCTCATGATGGAGAGCCTTTAACTGTGTAGGTGACATCGTGATGAATGAAGAATTGTTCAGAGATTCGAGCAGAAAGCTTTTAGCCAGGAGGGCTGATGGACAGACAGGAAAGAACAATGACTCTTAGTTTTCTGGCTTTAGCAAGTAGGTGGATGCAATTGGGTTAAGGGAGCATCCTGGGCAAGAAGGGAATGAGAGTTCTATTTTGTTCATGGTAAGTTTATGGTGCCTATTCAACATCCAATTGAAGATGTCAGGAAGCCAGTTGGGATATGACTTTTAAATTCAGTGGAAGACATGGTTAAAGGTATATATTTGAGAGTCATCAGCCTATAGATAATATTATTGCAGTTGCCTGATCTTTGCTTTCTTACCCTTTACTGATCTTCAGGATCCATAAACAAGTTGAAAAAGTCAAGGCCATATTTAGTACATAGTTTCTCAGAGTCTGGCCCTCCAGTCAAATCAGAATCAAACTTGGTGTTTGCATATAATTCAGCTTTTGATGTCCCAATGCTAGAGAACTTTATTTGACATGGCATACAGTAGGGCCAAGGAATCTGCATTGTGAACAAACTCTCCAGGGATTCAAATGTTCACGAAGGTTGTGAAGCACTGCCTGGCATCATTGCCATGGCATCATTTGAGTAGTCAAAGAGGCAGAGAGAAGCAGGCAATTATGCTGCTTGTGTTGGCAGAGTTTTTGATGATGGCAGTGGAGTGGGGGTGGAGGAATGTCTTTGTACCTTTTATTAGTGTCTTAATTTTGTCATTATTATCACTGTTATTAATTTTAAGTCCCTGCAATGTTATTTGGACTCTATTTTGTTTTACCTTAATGCAGTGTAACACAGTGGCTCTCAAAGTTGGCAGACACAGGAATCACTGTACATGGACTTAATGATCAATTTGGATTCAACGGTTATGCTCAGAATCTTTATTTTTAACTACCTCACATACTCCCAAAACTTTCATTTCCTAGATGATTCAGCACAAATTCCTGCTCTGAGTTTCCACATGGGGGCTTCCAATCACTTGATGTGGCAGTCCCTATTATTTGGATATGTTCACGTATAGTGTTTGATTTACATTACATTACAGCTCCATCTGTTTGTTCTCTTTTTATGTTTAAAGAAAGAGACTAATGAGAGTAAACAGCTGGGTTCTACATTCACTTTCTGAAAATTAAAAAAAATATCAAATTTTATTTGGTTTCATGGGAACCTTATTATAGTCTCAAGAAAAGAATCTCTCTTCCTATTAATCTTTAAGTATATTTTCCCAAAATGTGCAGATGTGAAAAAGATCCTTTCAGATGAATGTTTAGATGAAAGTATTTTTCAGCACTTCACAATAAGCTGCTACTCACTGTTAGCTTTATGGGTTGCAACAATTTTCCAGTTCTAAATATAATAATTCTGAGAGTATGGTAAACCTGAACAGATTATCTAAAGGAAAAAGATAGATGCAAAGCTGAAAATAAACTACTTAAGTGGAAAATTACACTTGACTATTATTATTAATTCATTCTATTTTTAGGCTCTCTATCATTTTAAAAGCTCATACATATCCATTACTTATTTTTCTTATAGCAGCTCTGTAAAGTAGCTAAGAAGGTAATTATCATTCCTACTTTATAACCAAAGCCCTAAGAAAATAAGTGACTTGCCAGTAAGTGCCGGATATAGGGCTTAAACTCAAGCTTTTTTACTCTAAGACTGGGGTGTCATCCAAAATACCTCGGTGACCTTGTCAAAATAAATGTGACCATTCTTTTCCCTGACATTTTGAATCAGAATTTTCCCGTTTGCCAGCCGTTTGCGAAGTGCTTGTAAACAGCCTTATAAGAGCCTTCCTGAGGGTATCAACCTCTTTTTCAATAAAGTAGAAAGTATATTTTTCATGACACTTTCGATGCAAGAAACCCACCTCCAACTAGCTTAAGCAGGAAGAGGAGTCTGTGTATATGTATGAGTGTGTATGTCAGGGGAAGGGGGAATTTATTATCTTACATGAATGAAAACTCAAGGAATAGAAAATCTCTAGGTAAAGTTGGATCCAGGATTACAAACAATGCCATCCAGACCAGGTCCCTCTACAGTGCTTGGCTCTGTTCTACCAGATGATGGGGTTCGGATATATCTTTTCATAATGGTCTCTGGGAGCTTCAGACTTCATCTTCAAATCTCCATGTCAAGGAGAGATGTCTCCTCAGTCCATGGTGTCCCAGCAAAGTTCTAGGTTTACCTTGGGTTGACGGAATCAATGGTCTAGGGAGAGGGACACGTTGCTGTGACAGCTTATGAAGGGCACACCGACCCATGCTTGCTCATCAGCTGGAGGTTGCATCTCAGCACACACACAGGAGGAAAGGAAGGGCTGGATACTGGGAAGGCAATTCACCTACTCACTACATTAAGAACATCAAAGAATATTTAGCTTAATTTTCTTCGAACTCAGCATTTCCTAAGAAATATATGATATTAACTTGTTTTACTGTTATGAAAAGAATTTAGGAGTTTTAGGACTTCATAGGGTCAGTGGGATTTTGACTGCCAGTCTTCTATATGGAAGTGGGTGAGCCAAACAATTATAGATTAACTGACTTTTCAATTAGTTTACCTCCATTTAAACAGGTAAAGGGGATGGATTCGCTGGAATATAGAAAGTTTTAGAAATTCCAAAAGCTCTAATGCTTTGACCTTAGACTGTGAGGGGCTATTATAATCAGTCATTTTAATAGAGTTATTATACTGCGGTGCTTGAACATGTCCATTGCCAGACAAAGTTCAGATTTATGGGAAAGCATACATTATGTATCAGCTATAAAAAAAAAAAGTGTTATGCTATTGCACTAAATTTCAAGAAAATAAAAAACCTGACAAAGAGGATACTACACTAAAAGAAAATCTGTAGCTTCTGTTCAACCCCCTGCAGTGGCTTCAGTTTCAGCAGTCAACTATGTATTTGTGTTTAGATTCTCACAAAGCACATTGAGACATTAACAGTAGTTTTCAGAAGCAAAAGTGGTATCTAGAAGGAAGAAAGCTTTTAGTTCAGAAGAAATTAAGTCCACTTTTCATTTTAAAGTCATGAAGGTTTTAGTGTTACAAAGCCCTAGAAACACCCTAAGAGAAGAACATCAGTCCTAAGTAAAAGCACATCTTGATATTTTAGTTGGATTGTAGAAAGTATAAGAATCAGAACAGAATTTTTAAAAAGTATAATAATTATGATTACTAGAGAGTAAAGACTGTCAGATAATACTGGCATAAGCTTTTTAAAAAATGTTATTTATTTATTTTTCATTTTTTAAAATTTATTTATTTATGTATTTATTGGCTGTGTTGGGTCTTCGTTGCTGCGCGCGGGCTTCCTCTAGCTATAGCGAGCAGGGGCTACTCTACATTGCGGTGCACAGGCTACTCTTCATTGCGGTGCACGGGCTTCTCATTGCTGTGGCTTCTCTTGCTGCAGAGCACGGGCCCTAGGCACGCAAGCTTCAGTAGTTGTGGCTCACAGACTCCAGAGCGCAGGCTCAGTAGTTGCGGCGCACCGGCTTAGTTGCTCCACGGCATGTGGGATCTTCCTGGACCAGAGCTCGAACCCGTGTCTCCTGCATTGGCGGGCGGATTCTTAACCACTGCGCCACCAGGGAAGTCCCCTGGCATAAGCTTTTAAATATAAGGGATTCTCACCCTTCAGAAAAAGACAGGAAAACTAAGAGCAAGACGAGATTAAAATAATACCCATCACCACAAACTCCTTGCTGAGTGAGTCACCTTACTTGAAAAGTAAAAACAGTTTAAGACTAGATAAAATATTGCCCTGGGCTACCAAATAACATGCAGCTGAAATTCGGCAAGCGCTCAAAAGGAATCTCATACAGGTGTTTGCAATAAGTGGGAAATTAATTTTTAAAAGGAAGGGATCAGAACGACTACTTTTAATAATCGTGTTCATACAGGTTTTCAATGGGAAAAAGTGTCTCTTGTATAAATAAACATACATATTTACTTATACATAATGACACATCAGTATTCATTCCCTCTACCTGGTAAAAAGGTTAAATATTTAGGCAATACAGGCATACCAGGTTTTATTGCACTTGACTTTATTACACTTTGCAGATACTGTGTTTTTTTTGTTTTGCTTTGTTTTGTTTGCGGTACGCGGGCCTCTCACTGTTGTGGCCTCTCCCGTTGCGGGGCACAGGCTCCGGACGTGCAAGCTCAGCGGCCATGGCTCACTGGCCCAGCCGCTCCGCGGCATGTGGGATCCTCCCGGACCAGGGCACGAACCCACGTTCCCTGCATCGGAGGCGGACTCTCAACCACTGCACCACCAGGGAAGCTCGATACTGCGTTTTTTACAAATTGAAGGTCTGTGGCAACCCTGTGTCCAGCAAGTCTACCAGCACCATTTTGGAACAGCATTTGCTCATTTCATGGTCTCTGTCACATAATTCTCACAATATTTCAAACTTTTGCATTTTTACTATATTTGTTATGGTTATCTGTGATCTTTAATGTTACTACAACTCGCTGAAGTCTCAGATGATGGTCAGAATTTTTTAGCAGTAAAATATTTTAAAATTAAGGTATGTACATTGTTTTCTAGGACATAATGCTATTGCACACTTAACAGACTACAGTATAGTGCAAACATAACTTTTATATGCACTGGGAAACCGAAAACTTTGTGTGACTCTCTTTATTGCAATATTCACCTTATTGCCATGGTCTGGAACCAAACCCACAATATTTCCTTGGTACACCTGTACAGCAGTTTCCCCTCTTATCTATGGGGGATACTTTCCAAGACCCTCAGTGGATGCCTGAAACCACAGATAGTACTGGACCCTATATATACTGTGGGTTTTGTTCCTATACATACATAACTATAATCACATTTTAATTTATAAATTAGTCACAGTAAGAGATTAACAACAACTAATAATAAAATAGAACAATTATAACAATATACTTTAATAAAAGTTATGTGAATGTGGTCTCTCTCTAAGTATCTTATTGTACAAATTTAATGCCTTTTCCATCTTAACCAAACACTTACTATATACTGTGCCCATAATTTTTGCAGTTTGAGGTGAGATACCAAAACTAGCCAGAGTTTCTTTTTCCTTCCTCACAAATTCAGCGATGGAAGATTTGTTTTTACCATAGATTTTGGCAACTTCAGCATATGATTTTTTAATTTCCTTAATAAGTTGAGAACTTTCACCTTTTCACATAAAGGAAGAACTTTATGACTTCTTTTTGGCATAACTTGAATTGCTAGCATCACTACTCTTTGCACTCTGGGAGCAAAATACGAGTTACTTGAACACAAGCACTGCAGTGCCTGGACAGTGTATCTGATAACCCATAGAGCTACTAAGTGACTACTAGGTGGGATATACTGGATCAAAGGGATGCTTGGGATGCTTCCTGTCAGGGTGGGGGCAGGGGTGGAGCAAGATTTCATCATGATACTCAGAAGGGCGCATGATTTAAAACTTACACCTGTTCATTTCTGGAATTTTCCATTTAATATTTTTGGACCTCGTACTGACCTCAGGTAACTGAAACCACAGAAATCTAAATGGTGGATAAAGGAGGGGAGGGCTACTGTAACCTCTTTTCTTCCATTCTCTGCATCACTCATTTCCTCTATCTCCTCATTCTTCCTCCCTTCCTGTCTTCTCTATTTTAAAATTATATTTTATTCATGTATTCAATATGTATTTAACACTGGCTTCCAAATAAACTAATGTATCTTCAAAAAGTAACACAGTATATTTTTGCAGAGTATTTTGATAGGATCTGTACATATGGGAAAATATAATAACATTTGACTTAAGAATAAAGTAGCCAGAATATTTGGTTTAGAATACTTTTTAACTTTTCATTTTGAAATAGTTTCATACTTACAGAAAAGTTATAATCTAGTCAAGGAACTCTACTATACTTTTCACCCAGATTCCAAGAATATCAATATATAAATATTTTACCAGATACATTTTCTCTATATTTTTTTCTGAAGTATCTAAGAGTAAGTTGTGGACAGGATAACCCATTTCTCCTAAATCTTCCAGTGCATATCTCTTTGGAACTAGAATATTTCTCATATAACCACATTATAATTGTTAAAAATAGGAAGTTAACATTGAAACATTACTAGTTTCTAATCTATAGGCATTATTTAGATCAAATTTTAAATTCAGATTTCTCAATTATCTCACTAATGTTGTGTATGCATTAGAAATGCAAAAGAAGAAATATATTTTCCTGTCCAAGATCTCATCCAAGAGCTCAAATTGCATTTTGTTGCCATGTTTCTTTAATTTTCTTTAATCTGGAATAGTTCCTCAAGCTTTATCTTTCATGCCTTTGACATTTTTGAAGAATATAAGGTTTTGTTTTGTTTTTGTAGATTGTCCTTCAATTTGGGTCTGGCAGATAGATTCAGGTTATGCTTTTTTTTGTTTTTTTTTCAGGAATCAAAGAGATGCTGTGTCCTTCTCAGGGCATTAATTTAGGAAGCACATCACTATTAATGGTGATTTTAACTTTGATCACTTGGCTAAGGAGGTATCTGCTGGGTTTCTCCATTATAAATTTCCTGTTTTCCTCTTTGAATTTAATAGGTTTCTTGGAAAAATACTATGTTTACCATCAAACATTTACTCAGTAGTTGTAGTGACAATTGATGATTCTTCCTGAAATGATTTTACTCCAGTTTTTGCCAAATACTGATTTTCTAATTTCATAGTTACTTCTATATTTATTAGTTTACATTCTATCATATGGAATAATTCTATCTCATTCACTCATTCATCCATTCACTTACATCATTTTGGACTTATAGATAATTAGTTTATTCTATATATCATTACTATTACTATTTATCTTAAGGTTCAAATTTTCTGAAAGGTAATCTTCTCACAATACATGTGTAACCAAATCATCACATTGTGCCCCTTAAACTTACACAATGTTATTTGTCAATTATATCTCAATAAAGCTGGAAAAAATTTTCTGAAAGTTGGCCAGATTTCAAATGAATAACGTAACTCCACTAAAGGTGATGGGGGAGGGTGTCTGAGAGCCCCCAGAAGAGAATACCTGAGACCTCGTTCAGCAATCTCAACAGTTGTAGCTCTCACTGTATTTGCGGTCTTATTCTATACATAAGTCTCGCATGTTTGATTACCGTGAATCTGCCCCATGATTCTACTGTGATTCTGCCCCATGAAACCACCATGTTCTGCCGGTAACTTAGGTTTCTAGCTACAAGACTATAAACCAGGAAGCTCTGGGGAGGAAACAAGCCAGCTTTGCTGAAGTAAGCAAACCCCTTTGGATCTCCAAATGAGGCTTGCCATGGTTTTCAAGTGTCTAGAGCCATGAATAAATTATTTCAATAATTTTAATTTATTGAGTACCTACTATTGTCCAATCACTATTTTAGGAGCTTTACCAGCAGAATTAGATTCATCTATCTTACATATCAAAAGTACATAATGTCCAAGTTCACTTTTATATATTGCAACATATAATCAAAATTAAATTTATCTTTAAACTAATACATAGCCAACGGCAGCATAAGTAGAATTTGATTAATGAACCTGCTCATTGTAATCTCCTGCCATTCCCTATAGCTTATTTTCTATCTAAGAAGTAAGACTGATAATGATTTTAAGCCAAACACTCTAAAATCCTGGGTACTTTTAAAGAATTACCTTTGATATATATTTGTCTCATATTGCCACTGCCAGAAAGATTTTTTTTCTTTTGTATGAGCATCTTTAATGCCTTTTGATCAATTAAAAAGAACAGACAACCATTTAATGCAGCAATCTCTCTGCTAAGAAGTTACTTCGCAAATAGATGTATTTGCAATTATGTGCTTAATATATGAATTGGGATGCTAGGTGCAGCATTATTTCTAACAGGAAAAATTTGCAGAAAAAAACGTTTATCAATAATAGATTGGTTAAATAAAATGTGGTACAGCTACATAATGAAATACATTGTTTCAAATAAAATGAATAAAGTAGGTCTACCATAGCATCATGAAGAGCTTCTGAAATACAGTATTAAATGAAAAAAAAAATGTAAAGGACAAAGTGGTCTGTTTACTAACACTATTTACTATTATCATGTAGAGACAATTTCAATAATAAATATAAACATATACAATAAATGTATTATCTATATGTATGCAAACAACATATGCATACACACACAAACGTATACCATAGTACGTGTGTCTTTAGTTTATTTTTTCAGAGATACACCAAAACTTGATACATTTTTTATCTTCCTTGAGGAGAATTGGGAGCGGAAGGCTTTCTTTTCAGCTCTATAATGGAAGCTAAGCCTTGTTAATTGCTGTCTCCATCACCTAGTACACCTAAAACAGAATTTGGCACACAGAAAAAACACTTAATAACTGCCGAATGAATGAAAGTTGAAAAAGTGAACTTTATTCCTTTCACAATGAGTTTTCTAATATGTACATGTATCTTTTAAATTTAAAAATGCAGTAGAAATTATATCAGTTGTGTTATATGCCACTTCAGCTTTATCTTTTATAATTAATTGTATTTTAAGACTTCTTTGTGCTATTTACTTTAAGTTATTGCGAAGGTCTCACCTATTCTGCCCCTGCTCGGACCTGCCTCTTTATGTCTACCATGTAAAGCGTGAATATCTCACGCTTTTGCTCCTGACTCAGACTGGGTGCTCCCACCTGTAGTTTAGTAGTAGTTGTGGTGACATCTGCTCTACTCTTGATAGAATCTCCATAGATGGCCAGCCTTTTTGTCTTTTGCTTCATTCACTCTTTTTAGACATCACTGACCACAGTCAATTTTAATAGAGCCCTCCAGAATTGCTCATCCAGAGAGGCCCTTATCTCCTTCCCCTGTTAACCCTCCTTCTGTTCTTAGACCACAGAAGCAATTACACTGGTACATATAAATGGATATTCCAACCCCCTCCTAGCTCTCTCTTCTCTTTCTGGCCTATAAAGATACAAAAATCCAAGTCTTGGTCCTCAGCCATTTTATCTTCCTTCCCTACATTTGCTCTTTAAGTGAAGCAACAGTAACCTAGGCTTTAAAAGACAGAACAGACAATAATTCCAAAAATTTACATATCCAGCCTACTTCAACCTGGAACTCCAGATTTGTGTATTTTAATGCTGTTTTCCATAATGTCCACATCTCCAAATTAATTTCCAGACCAAACCCTTGTTATTCTCCATTGTAGATAATGCCAGTGCTAATCTCGTAGTCACCCTAACCCCAAAATTTAGCACTCCCCTACAGCCACCACTTTCCCTCACACTCCACATAAAATTAATCAGCAAGCTCTGACAGCTTTACCTCCAAATATGGTGAGAATCCTATGACTTCTACCACGACCACCCTGGCCTAAGCAACAGCCATCTTTCTTCCCAAACTACTGCTTAGCTTCCTGCTTCCTTGTTGAGACTCCAGCCCCTCTCATGTGTTTGTTATTCACAGAGCAGTGGGTGTACTTCCTAAAAATAGAAACACGCATAGAGTGTATCGGGTTTCTTTTAAAAACTCTCTAAGGGTTTCCAATTACGGCTAGATTGAAATTAAACTTCTTTCAATACACTTCATTATCCTTCCCTACCACACAACCCCAACCTCCTGCCTCCAACCAGACAAAGAGGTCGTGCCTTTCCTGAATTCATCAAACATGTTTCTTTTGCATGCAACACTTTTCCTCCAGAATCTTAACATGGCCGGATCCTCTTCATCCTTCAGGTTTCTATTAAAGGTGTGAAAGTCTTGTTTCCCTAGAGAGGTCTTCCCTGACAAACCCAGCTAAAATACGCACCCTTGTGACTATTCACCATTTCCTATTCTTTTTATTGCACTGTATATAATTGCATTATGTTATTTGTCACATTATTTAGTCTCCCATAGAACGCAGTTTCCCTGAGGGCAGGTACATTGCACAAATGCCAAAAGTTATTTTTTGATTGTTGACTGTACTGTTCTTCTTCGAAACTCTCTATAGTCTTCGCCTGTATCAGAGAACTAACTCCTACATGTTTGAATAGTTGGCTTATATAATCTATTGGGTTGGCCAAAAAAATCCCTTAGGTTTTTAAGTAAAAATAAAAGACAAATTCTTCATTTTTACCAAGAACTTCATTGAACAACGTATTCACCCTTTTGTTCCACTACCTTCTGCCATTTTTCAGGCAACTACATAATTCCATCTTCCCAAAACTTATCTTTTTGAGCAAAGGACTATTCCAGGTGCTTTTTACAGTCTTCCAGGGAACTGAAATGTTTTCCATTAAGAGAATTTTGTAAAGACCAAAATAAATGGAAATCCGAAGGTGCAATGTCTGGTGAATATGGCGGATGAATAACAACTTCCCATCCAGGCTGTAACAGTTTTCACCCAGTCATCAAAGAAACATGCGGTTTTGCATTATCTTGATGGAAGACTACGTGTTTTATGTTGACTAATTCTGGATGCTTTTCGTCGAGTGCCGCTTTCACTTGGTATAACTGGGAGCAGTACTTGTTGGAATTAATCATTTGGTTTTCCGGAAGGAGCTCATAATAGAGGACTCCCAGTCCCACCATATATACAACATCACCTTCTTTGGATGAAGACCAGCCCTTGGTGCGGTTGGTGGTGGTTCATATCGCTTGCCCTGCGATCTCTTCCATTCCACATTATTGTACAGTAGCCACTTTTCATCACCCATCACAATTTGTTTTAAAATCAGAACATTTTTTTTTTACGTTTAAGTAGATAATGTCATGCGGAAATACAGTCAAGAAGGATTTTTTCCTGCTTAACTGATGTGGAACCCAAACATCAAAGCGAATCACATAACCAAGCTGGTGCAAATGACTTTCAACACTTGATTTGGATATTTTGAGTATGTTGTTATACTGCATGGTATAACATTGATTGCTCTCAATTAATGTCTCGATGTGATCGCTATCAACTTCATCTGGTCTCCCCAAACGTGGAGCATCATCCAGCGAGAAATCTCCAGCACAGAACTTTGCAAAGCACTTTTGACACATTCAGTCAGTCACAGCACCTTCTCCATAAACTGCACAAATCCTTTTTTGTGGCGTTCCAGTTGTGTTTATACCTTTCTTGAAATAATAAAGCATAATATGATGAAAGTATTGCTTTTTTTCTTCCATCTTCAATGTTAAAATGGCGAAATATAAATTCACCAATTTTGATATTTTTTTAAAAAAATACACGCTGATATGACAGCTGTCACAATACAATCTAATAAAATTGTTTCGAATGAAGTTAAAGACAACTAAGCTCTACTAGACCCGTCTTACGGAAAAAAATGAACAAAGCTTTTGGCCAACCCAATACAAAATATTCTGGGATTAATACTTGCATTTTCACAAGAGAGTTTAAGAAGTAAATTCATCTCTGATAAATGTGGCTAAAACTTCCAAAACTATGTTGAATAACAGTGGTGAGAGTGGGCAACCTTGTCTTGTTCCTGATCTTAGTGGAAATGGTTTCAGTTTTTCACCATTGAGGACAATGTTGGCTGTGGGTTTGTCATATATGGCCTTTATTATGTTGAAGAAAGTTCTCTCTATGTCTACTTTCTGGAGGATTTTTATCAGAAATGGGTGTTGAATTTTGTCAAAAGCTTTCTCTGCATCTATTGAGACGATCATATGGTTTTTCTCCTTCAATTTGTTAATATGGTGTATCACATTGATTGATTTGTGTATATTGAAGAATCCTTGCATTCCTGGGATAAACCCTACTTGATCATGCTGTATGATCCTTTTAATGTGCTGTTGGATTCTGTTTTGCTAGTATTTTGTTGAGGATTTTTGCATGTATGTTCATCAGTGATATTGGCCTGTAGTTTTCTTTCTTTGTGACATCTGTGTTTGGTTTTGGTATCAGGGTGATGGTGGCCTCGTAGAATGAGTTTGGGAGTGTTCCTCCCTCTGCTATATTTTGGAAGAGTTTAAGAAGGATAGGTGTTAGCTCTTCTCTAAATGTTGGATAGAATTCGCCTGTGAAGCCATCTGGTCCTGGGCTTTTGTTTGTTGGAAGATTTTTAATCACAGTTTCCATTTCAGTACTTGTGATTGGTCTGTTCATATTTTCTCTTTCTTCCTGGTTCAGTCTTGACAGGTTGTGCATTTCTAAGAATGTGTCCATTTCTTCCAGGTTGTCCATTTTATTGGCATAGAGTTGCTTGTAGTAATCTCTCACGATCTTTTGTATTTCTGCAGTGTCAGTTGTTACTTCCCCTTTTTCATTTCTAATTCTATTGATTTTCTCCCTTTCCTTCTTGATGAGTCTGGCTAATGGTTTATCAATTTTGTTTATCTTCTCAAAGAACTAGCTTTTAGTTTTATTGATCTTTGCTATCGTTTCCTTCATTTCGTTTTCATTTATTTCTGATCTGATCTCTACGATTTCTTTCCTTCTGCTAAATTTGGGGTGTTTTTGTACTTCTTTCTCTAATTGCTTTAGGTGCAAGGTTAGGTTGTTTATTTGTGATGTTTCCTGTTTCTTAAGGTAGGATTGTATTGCTATAAACTTCCCTCTAAGAACTGCTTTTGCTGCATCCCATAGTTTTGGGTTGTCGTGTTTCCATTGGCATTTGTTTCTAGGTATTTTTTGATTTCCTCTTTAATTTCTTCAGTGATCACTTCGTTATTAAGTAGTGTATTGTTTAGCCTCCATGTGTTTGTATTTTTTACAGATCTTTTCCTGTAATTGATATCTAGTCTCATAGCGTTGTTGTCAGAAAAGATACTTGATACAATTTCAATTTTCTTAAATTTACCAAGGCTTGATTTGTGACCCAAGATATGATCTATCCTGGAGAATGTTCCACAAGCACTTGAGAAAAATGTGTATTCTGTTGTTTTGGATGGAATGTCCTATAAATATCAATTAAGGATTAATCTCCAAAATTTACAAGCAGCTCATGCAGCTCAATAACAAAAAAACAAACAACCCAATCCAAAAATGGGCAGAAGACCTAAATAGACATTTCTCCAGAGAAGACATACAGATTGCCAACAAACACATGAAAGAATGCTCAAGATCATTAATCATTAGAGAAATGCAAATCAAAACTACAATGAGATATCATCTCACACCAGTCAGAATGGCCATCATCAAAAAATCTACAAACAATAAATGCTGGAGAGGGTGTGGAGAAAAGGGAACACTCTTGCACTGCTGGTGGGAATGTAAATTGGTACAGCCACTATGGAGAACAGTATGGAGGTTCCTTAAAAAACTACAAATAGAAATACCATATGACCCAGCAATCCCACTACTGGGCATATACCCTGAGAAAACCATAATTCAAAAAGAGTCATGTACCAAAATGTTCATTGCAGCTATATTTACAATAGCCAGGAGGTGGAAACAACCTAAGTGTCCATAATCGGATGAATGGATAAAGAAGATGTGGCACATATATACAATGGAATATTACTCAGCCATAAAAAGAAACGAAATTGAGCTATTTGTAATGAGGAGGATGGACCTAGAGTCTGTCATACAGAGTGAAGTAAGTCAGAGAAAGACAAATACCATATGCTAACACACATATATGCAATCTAAGGGAAAAAAAAAAAAAAAGGTCATGAAGAACCTAGGGGTAAGACAGGAATAAAGACACAAACCTACTACAGAATGGACTTGAGGATATGGAGAGGGGGAAGAGTAAGCTGTGACAAAGTGAGAGAGTGGCATGGACATATATACACTACCAAACGTAAAATAGATAGCTAGTGGGAAGCAGCTGCATAGCACAGGGAGGTCAGCTCGGTGCTTTGTGACCACCTAGAGGGGTGGGATAGGGAGGGTGGGAGGAAGGGAGATGCAAGAGGGAAGAGATATGGGAACATATGTATATGTATAACTGATTCACTTTGTTATAAAGCAGAAACTAACACACCATTGTAAAGCAATTGTACTCCAATAAAGATGTTAAAAAAAAAAAACAAACATCTCAGGGAATTCCCTGGTGGTCCAGTGGTTAGGACTCAGTGCTTTCACTGCCGGGTCCTGGGTTCAATCCCTGGTCGAGGAACTAAGATCCCGCAAGCCACGTGGTGTGGCAAAAACTAAAGTAAAATAAGAAGTAAATTTATTTTCATCTATGTTCATTTATAACTTCTCTATCCATTTGCTTCTAACCCTATACACATTCCATAATGTGTTTCTGAGCAAACAGAGTAAGAAAGTATGACCCCCCCAAATGTTGAAGTCCATTAACTTTAGATTAGGCTAAAACTTTAGAATAGCTTTACTACTGCATGGATTTCTTAGGCAAACTAAATTTCAGAGCCCAAATAAGTTTTCCTTTTGTTTTTATTTGTTTGTTTGTTTGTAGAGGACATCACACATTTAATCTTGACCTTAACAGGGTACCTGTCTTGATTAAGCCAGTCTTTAACATGTGGCTATGTGTAACTGAAAATATTTACTGGCTTCAAAGTTCAAGATAACAGAAATTTACATTTTTCAAATTCTAATCTAAAGTAAGTTCCTTTAACACTATATGTTGATATCAACTACATATAATTCCCAAAGCAATGAGGGACTGCAAGGTATTTTGCATGTTCTGAAACAGCCTGAGATTAGAAAAAATGATTGCAGCATCACAGCATATTTTCCTTATTTTAGCTGAATATTGTTGACTTTTTTCCTCTTAGAAAATGATAGTCCCATTTTTGGGTAAAAACATAAATGAAAATAACATATAATACAAATACTTAAAATAAAAATTAAGGAAAGAAAACAAGGTGGCATAGTTTCAATTTTCCCTATTTCTCTCCTCACAATACAACCGAATAGCCTGGAAATAAATAAAAAGAGAATGACTAAAGGACTCTGGAAGCTGAAAAGTAGAAGTCAGACTGGCTAGGGTGCTCAGACCTTGAGGAAATATAGTGTGGTGAACTTTCTTAGTTTTCTTTTTTATCTCCCATATTTCCTAGACTGGGCACCAGAGAGTTCTACAGTCCAAAGTTACCAAAGTACAGACAAGAAAAACAAGAATGCCTACTTTCCTGGGCCAAAGATAAGGAAAGGGAAGTCCAAGGAAGACTTAGTGAGAAGTCCTAAGCCCATCAGGGCAATTCTACAACCAAGGCAGTAGCAGGCAGGCTGATTTGTCTGCAGTAGTATCTTCCAAGCCTGGGTGGGCCAACTCAATCCCCACTCCAACCTGTGTGTTGTAGTAATGTCAGTTTCCTGGTTTTGATATTGTATTATAGTTATGCAAGATATTAACATTGGAGGAAGCTGAATGAGGATGCAAAGGACACTCCTTTAAAATCTTTGAAATCTGTATTTATTTCAAAGAATCTGTATTTATTTCAAAGCATAAGGCTAAAAAAAATTTAAAGAAAATAAGGTGCCTACAGTAGCATTTCTTTGGAGGAAACTCTAGAAGATAGAAAACTAATGACTTCCAAGAGCTTTACCTCTACTAAGTTTCATTAAGCTACTGTCCTTCAGCTATGGCATAGTAAAATCTCATTGAGGCCGGCCAAGGTATGGAGACTACGTGATCACTGCAGAATAATGTGTTCCACTTTTATTGATACAAATATAGTGAGTGAAAATGGGACATTCTACATTCAGGGACATAGTTTTACAGCTTTTCTCACTGGTGAAAAGCACTGAATGTGACAATGTTAGACAATGACTTTTAGTAAGGAAACAAAATGAGGGTTAGAGACAGGAAGGAGAAAAAAGAAGAGCTTTTCATAAAGTCTCATTGTACCACTCCACAAATTAGCTCTTAATCACAGAGAAAAATGACCTTTAAATGAAGAAAACTGACGGTCATTACCTTCATCAAATAACCAAATTAGCAGCACCAACAGTGGAAAACAGGACATGATGCAATAATAAATACTTAATATCATCTGTGTATTAGACCAAAATCTTTAGCTTATCACAAACTATGAGAAACTGACTAGAAAATTCAGGATGAGAAACATTCCACAAAAAATGGTGACAACAATAACAACAATGGATAAACAAAAATGAGCTTGGATTCTTAAAAAATGCAATGCCATGAAAAAGGAATACAAAAAACAGCAAGGGGACCATTCTAGGTTAAAAGAGACTAAAAAATATTAAAAAAACTCACACATGACACTTGACTGAGTTTGAACTGAATTTTAAAAAGAAATAGCTATAAACACCACTGGGGACAATTGGGAGAAATGTAAATAATGTCTATCTTAAATGATATTTTATTAATGCTAATCTTCCTAGGTGTGATAAGGGTATGGAGGTCATGGAGGAGAATGTCTTTTCCTTAGGATACATACACCAAATGTTTAGAGTTAAGAATCTTAATTCTTATAAACTGTATTCTTATGGTTTAGCAGACCAAAAAAGGTATGTATGGGTAGATAGGTAGACAAAAATGCAGTGGGGGTAGGTTAACAACCATAAATCTAGAGAAAGGGTATGCAATGTTATACTACTTCAACATTTCAGTAGGTCTGAAAATTCTGAAGCCAAAGTAGTTGGAAAGACAGATCGATTGTTAAAGAAAACAATGTGTATGATATAAAAGATTATGTTCTTCGTAGTATTTTGCTTAGTTACAAATTGTTATGTTCAATGAGAAACTTCTAATTAAAATAATAAAGTGTAAAAAAAAGTGCTATCATGTATCTTCTGCTCAACATAATCCCACAGCCAGTATTTTTACCTGATGTTTACAGTCACCAGGTCATAATTCATCTAGAAGTCTAGAATTTGTTACCTCAGAAACGCTATGCTTCTCTATGCTTGAAAAAGCTCATTGAATATGAAATATTTATAGTTGCTGACTTAAAATAATATGACTATACATATTGAAAAAATATTTGTGTGAATAAATGACTAATGCATATGACTAGAATTTTATTAGGGGAATGAAAAACAAGAGGCCAATCTTAAGGAAAATAATTGTTGTCTTATTTAATTTCTGCCAATGGCCTAACTCACTCTAGCAAGTCCCGGACACTTTCTTAATCAACAACTTTGTGTGAACAATCCTTCTCTTAGGTGAGGGAAAATACTTGTGCAAGTAAGAGCCACAGGAACTGGGAGAAAACTCAATGTTCTGGGAAGTCGGACATCTCAGTCCCCAGCAACTCCACACCTGGCTACACAACACAAATACCAAAGGAATTTATTGAATAGACAGAAGAACACTGGGCTCCACCCTACACTTGTCTCAGAATCTGTAGGATTCATCCCCAGGAATGTTTACTATTTTTTAAAAAGTTCTTTTAGGTGATTCTAAATCACAGCTAGGTATAGGAATCATTAAGCAATTTACAATCATAGGACTGAAACAGTTTCCCTGGAAAGAGCTGATTTTTGTATGCTTAAACTGTATCATTAAAATTAAAATTATTCGTAGTTTGACTAATAAAATAGTAAGAATAAATCTTTTGCATTCAAAAACTGAAGAGCTAGTTTTCAATTACATTTTTACAATTTACAGTTTATGTAACGTAGGACAGATAATTTTATTTCTCAGGGCTCCCCTGTGAAAGGGGAATAACCATGTCTGTGAGTCAAGGAGCCAATACTGAGTTATGTCACTGTATTTATGCTAGTGAACATAGTCACTTTTGAGACTTTATATTTGGAAACCCTACATCAATAAGCGTATTCGTATGCAGAATCAGCTGGCACAATGCTTAACATAAAAGGAATCAAAATTTAACTCTGCTTGTAGAATTTGGCACAGATAAATGGAGACTATTTTCATTTGATCGTCTTGCTTTCATTTGAGGGTAAAAGAATACTCGGAATTTCTGTATAAAACTGAAGAAAAATCATCTATTAAGCACATTAAAATATGCTGAAATCCACTTCTCTGTGATTTACTTACAGTAAGTCTTCAACACATATCATCACAAAAATGAATCAGAGGCCACTTTGCCAAATCTGCCTGTTCAAATTGACATCTGTGGGAGCTTGCATTTAATTTTACTGTTATACATGATTTAAATTTTCATTTATTTAAAATACAGACATAGGAACAGTTTTAGAAATTAAAGAGATTTTTACTAGGGAATCAAGGAGGGTTTTTCTTTATAAGGAGATGCTCTTAATCATAGCCTAAGTATCACTGTTTTAGACACTAAAGTCATTTATATTTTATAACAATTTTGCAAAGTTACAGCCTATGTTACTACCCCAAATTCCTATAGTTTAAGAGATCTAAGATAATTGTCATGCAGTTAACTTCCAGGCATGCACAAATGTTGAATAAAACAAATCAAATTCCTTATACACTCAATGCATTTATTAAAGAGTCATCAAAATGCTAGGCATTCAAACCTAACTTTGAAGGAAAGCCAGTGCCAGAGGAGAATAATAAAGTGTATATGAATATAATAATTGCTCTATTTTGTAAACATGCAAACACACATTGAACAATGAAGTATAAATGATAAAGTCTTAACACACCCACTTATTAGAACAAATTGCTCATTAAATTAAAAGAATGAAATATGTGCTTAAAAGTCTAAGTAGTGGGAAAGGGAGTTGCTTAATCTTTTAAATACTGTGTAAAACCATGTTGATACAAGTCAATAATTCTCAGCACAATTAAACACAGAAGATGTGAAATTTCCTGTTTTGTGCAATGTTTTCTTTATGCCCCTCTCCACTACAACCTATGGTAAGGCATACAGATTCTCATACTTCTGCCTTGTGGTTTATGTACTTCATCTTAGCAGATGCTTCACCCATCATAAATTAAAGGAAGACTTTATTGCCTCTCATTTCTCTGACATTATAAGGCTTGTCACAGCACTGGATGCAGCATTTTATCAGACCTACTAAATCCCTTTTGGTATTTTGTTACATGTAACTCTATTTCTTGCCATCAATAACTTCTTAAAACACACACACACACACACACACACACACACACACACACACACACACACACGAACATCCCTTTACGGTTAGAACAAATATTCTGGGGCCTATAGTTAAAGAGCTAGTTCATAGCATTACATTGAAGTGTGATGAAAAAAAAAAATCTGAGTATCTTTGATCATGTTGAAATTGCTAGGTGAATGCCAGTTGTCTCTATGGAAATGCAAATAGTTCAATGATAATATATTATCCTCTTTTCCTTAAAGTATAATGAATGTCAGCATTTGTAATTCTTAGAATGTTTTCTCTTCCATTATTAGATTTATTGGAGTCTAAAAAAGAACAGAGACAATGCGTTTCCTTTTGAAAAGATCAGTGTTCAAAAAATTTGGCTTAGGGGCTTCCCTGGTGGCGCAGTGGTTGAGAGTCCGCCTGCCGATGTAGGGGACACGGGTTCGTGCCCCGGTCCGGGAAGATCCCACATGCCGCGGAGAGGCTGGGCCCGTGAGCCATGGCCGCTGAGCCTGCGCGTCCGGAGCCTGTGCTTCGCGACGGTAGAGGCCACAACAGTGAGAGGCCCGCGTACCGCAAAAAAAAAAAAAAATTTGGCTTAATGGTTTCATCAACTAAATGGTTGATGAAAACAGAAACCCATCCTTGTCTTTATTCTAGGGTCTTCCAGCACAGTTACCGTATGATCTGTGTATTGAAAATTCATTAAGACATTCCACAATGCCTTATAGTAGGAGTTGTTCATTCATGATATACTGCTTTACCTGCCACAGGTGCTGCATATTTGTGTGTTCGTATATTCTCAATCCTCTAAGGTAAATACCAATGACTGGGCTGCTGGGAAAATGCATAGTTTTAAGAAACTGACCAACTGTTTTCCTAAGGGATTGTAAATTTTTACATTCTCAGCAGCAAGATCTGGGAGGTCCAAGGGCTCCACATCCTTCACAATCCTTGGTGTGGTCAGTCTTCTAAATCTTAGTTATGAAAGTGAGTGGGTAGTGGCAACTTTTCATGGTTTTTTTCGGGATATAGCTGAAGACTAACAATGTTGAGCATTTTGGCCTGTACTTGTTTACCACTCATATATCTTCTTTTACCTTTCGCCCAATATTTTTATCATGTTGTTTGTCTTCTTGGTATAAAACTGTAACAGTTCTTTATATATCCTAGACACAAGTCTTGTATCAGAAATATGCTTCATAAATATTTTCTCTGTCTGTGGCTTGATTTTTCATTTTGCTAACAATGTCTTTCAAAGAGCAAAAGTTTTAAATTTTGATGAACTCCCAAATTATCAATAGTTTCATTTTGTCACTCATTGTTTATGTGCCATATCTAAAAATAGATGCCTAACCTATAAAATTTTAAGAGTAAGCTCTTATATTTAGGTCTCCTATGCATTTCTTGTTAATTTTTTGTTAATATGATATGCAATAAGGGTCTAATTTCTATATATATATATATATATATATAAAATATATATATATTTGATTGTTCCAGCAGCATTTGTGGATAAATTGTCTTCCTCATTGAGTTTCCTTCACAAGTTGGTTGAAATCACATGACAATATATGTGTAGGTCTACTTTTGGATTTTCTATTCTGTTCCATTCATCCTTTCATGCTAATACCACATTGTCCTGATTAATGTAGCTTTCTTTTGTTATAATTTCGCTTTATCTGAAATTTTACATGGATGGAATTATATAGTATGCATTATGAAGTCTTTTATTCCTGACTTCCTTCATTTGGCGTTATGCTTTCAAGAGTAATCCATGTAGTTGCATACATCTGTGTTTTGTTTCTTTAAATTTCTGGATATACCACAGATTGTTCAGTAGTTATAGAATTCCCTCTCATCTTCAAACTTCCCCCATGGTAGCTGGAAGAATTAGAAAGTAAATGAAAATGGCAAAATAGATTGCACAATTTCTAGAAATAGTCCTGTACGAAATATACTCAGAAAACAAAGAATAATGAAAAAAGTACTGTTGAACAAGCAGTAAAAACCTGGTTGATACTGAATTGCATGTATCTATAGTGAATTACAAGGCACTGTTGAGTGTTTTCAGTGAAAGCTTGGTTAATGGGTAACAGTAAAATATCTAGACCATGAGGATACCAATACTGGCCTGTCATTTTTGATATTCTTTTTTCCCTTTGTGTCAATCGAAGGTTCCACATGGTATCACTTTCCTTCTGCCTGAAAAAATAATTCATTTAACATTTCAAGGAGTTCAGATATGCTGGTAATGAATCCTCTCAGCTTTTGTTTGAGAATGTATTTATATCCCTTACATTTTTGAAACATTTTCTGTTTAAAAAATTCTAGATTAACAGTTTCTTCTTTCAATTCTTCATAAATGCCTCTCTATTATTTTCTACCTTGCATGGTTTCAGGTAAGAATTCTTCTGTAATTCTTATCTTTGTCTTTTGTAATGTGTCTTTTTTCTCTGGCTGCTTTTAAGAATTCTTTTTCAATCACCTGTTTTCAGCAATTAGATTATTATTCAAGTTAGTGTGGTATTCTTTATATTTCTTCTGCCTGGGTTTGTTAAAACTTTTGGATCTGTGGTTTTAGTTTTCATCAGATCTGAAAATATTTTTACCATTATTTTTCCTTATATCTTATTTTTGTCCACCTCCTACTTTGGGGTCTCCAATAACACATGTATTAGACAGATTGATATTGCCTCACAGTTCACTAACTTTCTGTACCTTTTTTTGTTCAGTTCTTTTTCTCAGTGCTTTATTTTGGATATTTTCTATTACTAGGCCTTCAAGTTCTCTGATCTTTTCTCTTGGGTGCCTGTTCTTCTGTTAATCTTATCCAATGTAATTTTTATATTTCTAATAATGATTTCTTCATCTCTAGAAGTTCATTCAGATCTTTCTGATGTCTTCTATTTCTCTTTTAATATAGTCATATTATTTCTCACATCTTTGGACATATTTTAGGGTTATAATAACTATTTCAAAGTTCTTGTCTATATTTGGGTCTAATTCTATAGAAATGTCTGGTTTTATTTAAGCATTGTTAATTTTATATTGTTGGGTGGTGGATTTTGTTTTATTGCTTCAAAGGGTGTCCGATTTTGTTTTTCCATAGAGGTAACTATGTGGATCAATTTTATCTTTTTGAGGTTTTCTTTTAAGCCTCATTATGACAGGTCCAGTGTAGATTTTAATTTAGGGCTAATTTAGCCCTGCTACTAAGGTGGACCTCTTCAGAAAACTTTAGCAATTCTTGTATTACAAGACATTTCCACTTAGACTAGTGGAAATGCAAATATTTCTAGTCCTGTGTGAGTACTGAATTGTTCAGTCTAATGTTTTTCAGTGTTTCTTTCCTGGTCTTGGAAAATTTTCTCCCACTAGTGTGTACATCGGTTCTCACCCAAAGACTCAAAAGGACCCTGTGTACAGATCTCTAGAACTCTCTCTTTCTAGAGCTCTCTCCTATCCAAACTCAGCTTTCTATGTTTTTGATTCAATATGATTTGCAGGCTTTGTTCTCCTCGCTGCACTGTGTCCTGAGAACTGCCTTTAGGTAATAAACTATGTCAGTCATAGAAATCATCTCATTTGATTTCCTTCTCCTAGTCATCATAGTCATGCACTGGCTATTGTCCAATGCCTGAAAACCATGGTTTAATTAATTAATTTTCCCCCACTTTTCGAGTCTTTTCCTGAAATATATGGAAAACTTTAAAACTACAACAAACTGCCAACAAACACATGAAAGGATGCTCAACATCATTAATCATTAGAGAAATGCAAATCAAAGCTACAGTGAGATATCACCTCACACTGGTCAGAATGGCCACCATCAAAAAATCTAGAAACAAGAAATGCTGGAGAGGGTGTGGAGAAAAGGGAACACTCTTGCACTGCTGGTGGGGATGTGAATTTGTACAGCCACTATGGAGAACAGTATGGAGGTTCCTTAAAAAACTAAAAATAGAACTACCATATGACCCAGCAATCCCACTACTGGGCATATACCCTGAGAAAACCATAATTCGAAAAGACTCATGTACCAAAATGTTCATGGCAGCTCTATTTACAATAGCCAGGAGATGGAAACAACCTAAGTGTCCATCATCGGATGAATGGATAAAGAAGATGTGACACATATATACAATGGAATATTACTCAGCCATAAAAAGAAATGAAATTGAGTTATTTGTTGTGAGGTGGATGGACCTAGAGTCTGTCATACAGAGTGAAGTAAGTCAGAAAGAGAAAGACAAATACCGTATGCTAACACATATATATGGAATCTAAGAAAAAAAAATGTCATGAAGAACCTAGGGGTTCTTCAATTATACTCCAGTAAAGATGTAAAAAAAAAAGAAAACTACATCAAATACACATTTGGCCAAATACTGAAAAGTCAAAAAAAAAATTAAGTTTGAACAAAGGCTAATATCAAAAACAAATATCACCATAATAAAAGGAAGTTCTGGGATACAAAATGAAATCTAAGTTTCATAAAGAAATGTAATTATTAAAATAATGTATTCATAAATATTTTGGCAGTTAAATTTTAATATTGTGATGTTGGATGACAGAAACAAGTATTCTTCAGCACTGGGATCACTCCTCTACCCATTTGTAATATTAAATAGTAGGTCACTTGTACCTGAGATTGTTGGAGGCCTATGTATTATTTGGCTAGCTCTGCTGGCATTACATACTGCTGACATTGATATTTTCACCTAATTATTCAAATTTCCTTCATCTAAATAAAATGGACTTAATATAGTAGATGAACACCTAAACTTTCCTCCTCTTCTCCACTTCCATTCCTGCATTTGAAGATTTGCTCTGTAGTAAAACTGAAATCTCACTGAAGCAATCCCGCAAACTAAACATTTTTGTACTGCTTGAAGAAAATACTTTTAGCACATTTTCAGAAGCTGATTCAAAGTTGTTTTCTTCACTTTTTTTTTTTTTTGGACTAATATTTCAAGTACTTGCTGCTTCTCATAATCTCTTGGGATAACTTTTCCTTATACCTTTAACCTAGAAATTTGGTAAAGTAGCAACATTGGCTGTCTGAAGATTTTTGCCAGTGCGCAAGTTCAAAGATGACAGAAATGATATTAAAGTCGGCAACTGGGCTTCCAAAGACTGAGGCAAAAGTCCAACCTCAACAGGTGCTTTAAGCTGTTAATACATGCTTTGTGACCACCTAGAGGGGTGGGATAGGGAGGGTGGGAGGGAGGGAGACGCAAGAGGGAAGAGATATGGAAACATATGTATACGTATAGCTGATTCACTTTGTTATAAAGCAGAAACTAACACACCATTGTAAAGCAGTTATACTCCAATAAAGATGTTAAAAAAAAAAAAGCTGTTAATACAAGGCAAATCTTGATCTTGGCTGCAATTTCTTGAGACTTCTGGAAAATACCTGATGGTCGTCAAGTTCTGCGATTGTTAGGCCTCCCACATTAAAGCACTCTCTTGTGTACGTATTCTAGAACTCCACTTGAAAAGACAGTACTCAGAATTCTCAAGTGTATTCATAGGGTTTGTCCAAATTCTCTAGGCTGGTAGCCTAGAAAATTTTCCGTTTATCTCGGAACTTCATCATCTTCTCTCCAATGTTTTCTTCCATTTCCCTTTCTATGTCTCAAATACATAGTTTATATTTCTCACTAATTTTCATTCCTTTCTAATTTGTTTCTATCCTTGCCAATCTGCTGAAAGAGCCCCTCAACAATTTCTAAATTCCTTTGAATGACTTTTCTATAATGTCAGTCTTGGAGGTGGGGCAGAGAAGTAGTTACTATGTCACTACATCGTTGTTGCTTATTAGAATATTTATGACAGTTTCATGCACAGCACCATAGTGCGAGGATACCTTTTCTTTCTTTCTTTTTTAAAAAATAGGTTTGATCTCTTTTGATTAATAGCCCGACATCAATTAGCACACAATTCTTACATTCATGAAAATTACAAAAGTTGAAGAGAAAACATTATCTGAACTAAGAAGTTACCCATTTTCTTATCTTTTGAAAATTTCAAGTAAAAATATAACATTTAATTTAGAAAAAAACAATAAAAATGATATCAAAATTAAAATCTTAATAGAGTTGGAACACAAATTCCTTTCCATAACAGAGGTATAAAAATTAATTTAAATGTCAGTTTTGACCCCTCTCACTCTGCGGAGACACTGGCAAGAGAACACAACATATGCATGAAGATTCTTTACGGTACATATTCATGCTCACTGAAAGCTGTTAAGGAAGCATTACCCATCTCTGGTGAACTCTGCATAGAATTCCCTGCAGCAGCGACTCCAAGCCTGTCAGTACAAAGCATGGGAATTACACTGTGGAGGGAAGATGCTAACCCATGGAATTCAATGCATTTTAGTTCCATAGGTGGAGTTCCAGCTAGAATTGCACAGGCAAGTTATGTATAGAAAACAACAAAAAAGAGAGGGAGAAGCCACAAATTTCTGATAATTTGAGGACAGCAACTTGCTCCCAAAATTATCAGGGAGCACAGTTTCACTGAGGCTATAAGAAAGGGACATGCCCAACTTAGTGCATTAGTGGTTACTGGAATGGCCCAGGGGTATTTGGGCTCCTTCAGGTAAATGAGGAAAAGGTATTCTCTTCAGAAGTTTGTGGTGGTCTGATGCGCTGGCTTCTTCATGCAAGGTGATGTAACACAGCTGAAATGTGTACTACAGGATTCCACTTTGGTGCTCAACACAGTGGCTTCTATAAATTTCTATTAACCTCTGTTTTTTCCAGAGACTCCAGTGCTTCACACTAGAATTGCTAGTGAAAGTCTGATTTCCAACTAGACCTTGCAGTTTCTTACTCTTTCATGTAAGCATTATACCAATTAGCTTTTGCTCTAAAACAAAGCAGTCCAAAATTTAGTAGATTAAAACAATACCATTTTATTTAGCTCACAAGTCTTTGGGGGCAGCTTAGTGATTCACTGGTCTGGGCCAGCTTGGCTGGTCACTGTTAGGTCTCCTCATGTATCTTTGGTCAGATCCCAGATTGGCTGGAGATTGGATGATCTTGGCTGACCTTACTTACATGTTTCACACTTAGAAGGCTCTCTACCAGGGTGCCTAATTTCTTTTCCACATGGCTCATCATCCTGCAGCAGAACAGCTTGGGCTTCTTCACAAGGCAGTTAAAGGATTACAAACAACAGCAAGAGAGAGACAGGAAGTTCCTTTGTTCAGGAACTCTTCAAATATCTGCTTGCATCATATTTGATACTGTACCAATGGCCAAAGCAAGTCACATAGCCAAACCCAGTCTCACTATGAGAGAGTACATCCAAGGGCATGAATGAAGAGAAGAATTTGTGGCTATTTTTATAATTGGCTTAATTATTGATTCTCATATTAATATCCTATTCTCATAATATTTGTAATGACTCTATTTTCTTTTTTGAACCTACACTTTTGAAGAATTAATAGTTGAATCAAGGCAGATGAACTCAAGAGCTGAAACAAGTGTTAACCATAATATTGTATTACTACCACAGAGAAGTAATACCAGACAGTACACAGCATAGAAGCATAAACATTCATGATCATTCTAAGAGACAGGATAAAATTAAAGATAATTAAATGTACTAGGCTATGTAGCGTAAATCCAGAGAAAGCAAGAATAATTTTGATGGAGAGGTGAACTGGTTAAAAATACATAATGAAAAAAACAGTGATCTATTTCCCAGCCTTCAAATTCACCTTCTGTCAGGGTGCCTGTTGGAAAGTTCCATACGGATTTGTGCATGATATTTCATACACATGTTCAAAATAAAATTAATTATCTTCCCTCACTCAAATACTCTTCCCACAAGTCTCTTATTTTGATTCACTCATTGATTCATTCAGCAAATATTTATCTAGTGGTTACTAGGTGCTACTTAATTTTCTAAGTGTGGTGATAGTGTAAACAAAAAGTTTCTTCCCTAAAGGATCTTACCTTCTAATGAGTGCATAGAAAAATTTAAAAAGTAGGAAGTCATATAATAGAATATTGAATCAGGATAAATACAAAGAGAAAAATGTAAGCAAGCAGTATCTGTCAGTAGGGAGTAAAAATTTAGCCACCTTGGAAAAGTGTCGTGTTGCTTTTTAATTTGAACATTGCTATAACCTGTGGCCCTGAAATTCTATTTTCAAGTATATGCCAAGAGAAATTCTTTCACATGTACCAAGACATGTATACAAAACTGATAAACGCATCATTTGTCCATAAGAGCAAAAATCTAGGGAAAAAAACAACAAATGTGTATTAGTATATGGTAGAGTATTAGTAGATAAATTCTAAGAAGAAAAATAAAACTGTGTTTGCTGGTAAGATGTATAAGTTTTAACAGCCCCTTTGGAAAACAGCTTGACATTATGTTTTAAGTGGAATATTCACATATCTTAAAGCTTAGTGATTCTACTCCTAAGTTTTTACCCTGGAGAAATTATTTCATATGTCTACCAAAACATATATAAAAGCATTCATATTGTCTTTGTTTATATTAGCGAAAGGTTTAAAAGGTTTAAAAATGTCTAAGAAATTAAATTAAATATATTCACACAACAGAATGTTATATGCCAGTGAAAATAAATAGATCTTGGTAAATCTTAGAGAATATAAAAAATAAAAGTCATATGACTTCCCTTTCAGCTATAATAAATTAGTTTGTAAAAGGCTAGAAAATCTATCTAAAATAAAATAAAATATTTTGAAGCATTGGTGAGCTATTGAAGTTGCTGGCATCTGAGGGGTCAACATTCTGGATACAAGAGAAGTTTACTGAGGTGAGCACATGCTGTTTTCCCCCAAAGAACATCTGATGATTTTTGGAGGACATGAGGCTAAAAAACTGGGGGGATCCAAGATTCTATGAGTCAGAAAAATCAACAGACCCTTCAGTATCCTCAATGTTCTCGAAAGGCAAACATGAGCTTACTGGTCTGCAAAGGCAGTCAGCAAGAGGGGTTAAGATTCTGGAGAAAAACAAGGTACATATAAGTGAGACTGCCGTCACAATGGTTTCCCTCTTGGGGTATTTCTTGAATGTTAGATAAACAGTGTGAAAGTCTAAGAAGCTAAGCAGAAATTATCTGAAAGCAAAGTTCTTTTCAGAAGTTTCACATTGCTAGGGAGACCAAAACTAGTTTATGATATGCAAAAAAGAACAAATCCTAGTAAAAACACAAAGCTCTCATTTGGAATCCTGAAGAGCTTCACTCCAGAAGTAGGAACATATCAATGATAGAACTTAAATAGAAAAACAAACTATAATTCAGCCTAAGATTAGTTCAGTCCTTGATTAGATTCAGATGATCTGCCCCTACTCTTATTACATGTCAGAGGACAAAGTAAATTCTTCTATGGAGGGAAATCCCATCATCCCGGGTCTCTGTAATAGTTCATATTCAATGTATGGCATTCAATTGAAAAATGTATGCATACAAAATATATCAGCCAGCTATATTCACAGTTATGCTACATAACAAGCAACCATAATATCTCAGCAGCATGAAATAATGAGCACCTTCCTTCCTTCCTCCCTTCCTTCCTTCTTTCCTTCCTCCCTCCCTTCCTCCCTCTCTCTCCCTCCCTCTCTCTCCCTCTTTTTCTTTCTTTCTTTCTTTCTTTCTTTCTTTCTTTCTTTCTTTCTTTCTTTCTTTCTTTCTTTCTTTCTTTTCTTCCTTCCTTTCTTCCTTCCTCCTTCCTTCCTTCCTCCCTCCCTTTCTTTCTCTCTCTCTCTCTCTCTCTTTCTTTCTTTTTTTCCTTATCTACAAGTTGGCTGGTAGTGGTTTTGCCTGAGGCCGTGGGTCTGCAGGTCAGCTGAGGTAGTTCTGTTCTTGGTTGCATGTCTAGACATCACCAGGGATAGTTCTGCTCTGCCTGTTCTATTCTGCAGTCCACACTGAATGGGTGACAGTTACCCAGAAGCATAAGTGAGCATAATCAACCATGCAAGCACATTTCAAACTTCTTTGATATCACTTCTACTAAGCACCCATTCACCAAAGCCACCTGGCAAAGTTCAAAGTGAAGGTGTTGGCAAGTACTTTCCGTCATCAATGGGGCCATGGAAACTATGTGGAAAATTAATACTAATGGGGGCAGGAGATGAAGAGAAGGGTAAATAGTGCTGGGACTCACTTGCAATTTATTCTCTTGGTCGAAATTATTTGTGTCACTCCTACACACAAAATATCCTTATATTCATGTGAAGATTCAGAAAATCTCATCCATCTATGGCATCAAGTACACCTAGATATGATTATTCTAGGAATCCAAGATTTTATACCATTTTTAAAGATCAATAGTTCTCATTTATCACATGAATAGAATAAAGGAGAAAAAGTATATGAACTTCTCAAAAGATATTATAAACCAATTGATGAGATTTAATACAATCTATGATAAAAAACATAAACTCTTATTGAACTAGGAATAGAAGGGAATTTCCTTAATCTGACAAAAGATAGGTACAAAAACCCTGCAGTAAACAGCATACTTAATGGTTAAATTTTAAAATCTTCTCCCTGGAGACCATGACTAAAATAAAGATGCTCATTCTCACTACTTTTATTCATCATTGTCTTAGTGATCCAAGCCAGTGGAATAAATCAAGGGGAAAAACTATATGAGGATAGAAAAGAAACACATAAAAATGTCATCATTCACATATGACACAACCGTGCACAAAAAAATCCATAAGAATCTGCAATCAAACTACTAGATTTGATGGATGAACTTAGCAAGTTTGTTGAATATTTAGTCAATATGAAATAAGCAAGTTTCTACAGAGCAAGTACATAAAAATAATCAAATTAAAATATGTCCTATAAATAACATAAATACCTCAGATATAAAGAAGCAAAAGATATATAAAATCTCTACACAGAAATTATTGAGAGAAATTAAAGACAAAAATAAATGAAGAAATACTGAGTTTATAGATGATTCAGTATTGTTAAGATGTCAATTCTCTTCAAGTAGATCTACAGATTTAATATTATCCTATTTAGATTATAAACAATGTGTGTGTGTGAATTGACACTGATTTTTAAATTATATGAACATTTAAAGAGTCAAAAATAATCAACTCAATCTTAAAAAGAAAAAAGCTGGAAGACGTACCATCAGTATTAAGAGAGATTCACTGACAGAGGATCCCACATACATTGCACATTTGACTAACGTGACCCACTTTATAGCAAAGGAGGCACAGCAGTGTGCGCCTGACTACTGTATCTCTTTGTTCTACCCACACTGCACCACTCAGAAATCACCCGCCCTATGAATGATGAAATAGCTCTTCAACGTGCAGCTAGGCTAAAAGCTGGGAGAGCATTCCCTGTGAGGACAGGGTGCCGTCTTCCATGATGAAGTATACGCTCTAAATCAACTAAAATGATATGGTTCTATATCCCCAATAGATAAACTAGCTGGGTCCAGGTTCCATAGGGTAAAAGTACAGCAGATCTCACTTAACATCATTCCAAGTTGGCCTTTGGGAATTTGTGCTTCTTGCTTCAGCAACTCTAGGTTCCGTGGTCTGAAGGGGCAGAGTACATGTCTTATTGAACTTACAGTCATGGCTGCTATTTGTTCTCTTTGCGCTCCTCATGTCAAGAGGTGCAGAGATAAGGAAAGGAATCAATATACTGGCAAGAGTAATAGGCTCTGATCATGGGAAGGAGATAGGGCTGCTGTTACATAAAGCGGCAGCAGAGAGTAGGTTGGCACTTGGTGATTCGAAGGGGAGACGCTAGGTACTCCATGCTGAATTTGACTGATAAATGCCAAGTGCAGCAGCTATGGCCTGAGAAGGGCATGGTGACCAGAAACTGAGCTGCAAGCTCCAGACCAGGAGCAGTCAGATAAGCTGCAGTTCATGCTAGTAAGTCTCACCAGGAAAGGAGACCAACCAGAATCCCAGAGAAGCTGTTCACAGATAGGATGAACACACTGTACAAAGTAATTGGATTTAAGCTAACAAGGGGTGACCTATACTATATAAAACTATCACCAGATGTGGCCTTCTGAACAAGCTACTCATGCCACCAGTTTCAGAGAATATTACTGATGGCTTACAGCTGTGTCCTTCTCAGGACTTTGTTCTCATGAGGGGAGCTACCTCATCCATGGTTCAGGCTCCTCTCTGGGACATCAGTCCTTGCTTCAATTTGAAACAATTCTGAAGGTCATTCCCATTCTAGCCTGTGAGTTGAGCTATGGCCTCACTTCCATTTTACCCAATCCTGCTTTCTTCATTTCCATACAGGATTTGTTCCCAAATACACTATCCAATAAACCTTCTTCATACAAATTCCCATTTGAGTCTGGTTCTAGGGAACATGTCCTAAGACACTGCTCCTATTTGGTTTAAAGCCTACACACCTACGGCTAGCAGAGTCTCTTTTCTTGCCTTGAAGGCAAGCAGAGTCTCTTTTCCTATTGTAATTCTGGCTGCAAGTGTGGAACTTTGCACATTGCTGGTGCTCAGTGGTATAAGTGATGGCTAAATCAAGAATCGGCCTTCCCACAAGATTGTAAACTTCTTGAGAGCAGGACTACATCTAATTTTTTTTTTACATTTTTACATATTCTATAATAACCATTCAGCAGAGGCCTTAAATAAATTTCCCTTACTCTTTCAAAAGAGCGATCAACTCTTAGGGCATTATTACATAACAAAAAAGAAGTTAATCTACTCACTTATATTGAAAAGCACTTTCTTTGTCAGCCTATAGCACCTGCTTGTCCTTTTCTCTTCAGAAAATTCAGATCAGCACCTTTGATCTACTAACTGCTGTGGATGGGTGAAAGCAACCTGATATGCTTTGCCATTCTGCTATTTTAAAAATTATTTTGACAGTGATGCAAAGAAAGTGCCAGACTTGTGTTCAGACATACTAAATGCTAAACCAATACATTTTCAGAGGAGATAATGATAGATAATGATGGAAATGAGCTCTTACCAGAGTCATCACTGGGCTTGAACTCTCCAGCATCAGCCATTCCAAATTGTTTGAGTGCTTCTATAGCGATGCGAACAAGGACAGTTTGAGGGAAACATAGGGGAGCCCTGATTCTATTAACTGTAATGACTGTGGTGTTTCTGCTTGCCGGTACAACACACTTTCCAAGTAGCAATAAATGCTGAGGCACATTTCATTAATTCGTGATTTCCCATAAACAGCAATGTGTTTAGCTGCAGATCAGTGTGTGACTTTATCACAGAAATGGAAGCAAGAGAAGTACAATGAAGCAAACCACTGAACCATCTTCCGGGAAAGCTCCTCTTTGCTGTGGGTGCCTTGGACCAGGTCTGCTGCAATCAGCCCAGTCAGGGGCCTGCTCCCCTGAGGGTCCTGGATTCCCCAGGGAAATCTTTCAGGGACTTGAGGTTAAACCAGACCCTGCTGCATTCGGTCAAGGTTGCTAGTCAGCTGCAGTTTCTCTCTGGAGGCCTGTGCAGCCAATCTGTCTAAGCTTAAGTCAGGAACTTGAAATTCTAATCACCGCCCTGACAGTGGTTTGCAATACGTGTTTTGTGCAGGCCACTTACTTCTTCTGGTGATCCAGCAGTTTCTCAGCTGGAGCTTTAGAGAAGGGACAGAAGCACCTAAATAAGAGTCTTCAGAGAATTAATAGTGCAATGACACTTGTACGTCTGCTGATGAGCAGTATGGTAGCCTCGTAGAAACTTAATGGAGTAGAACATTTTCATTTGTAGTTATCAGTGGGACAAACACAGTTCTCCTTACAGTTATTATGTGTAAAGGAATTAGTCCAAGACTGAGAAAGACGATATGAACTGTATTTGGCATGGAATCATAACTTTATTATTATTGGCTACTCATATTACAGTGTTATACGCTCATTCGGAAGTTAGAAGCACGTATTTCGATGTTCCTGTTCAGTGCTTGCATGCATGAGGGGCTAACATCAAATCTAAGGAAATTACAGGCGGTCTGTAGATCTTAGGAGATTCATCATTGTATGAAAATGAGTGACTCTTTGCCAGATAATTCCTTTTTGCTCCTCAAGATCCCCTACCCTTCCACACCTCTGTCCTATGAGGCTGTCCTGTACAGATACGGCAGATAATGACAAAGGACTCCTTTTCCTCTGGCTTCCTCTCAGTTCAGGCAATGGGGAGCCCCCAAGGGAGGGAAGAGAATGAGTCAGGGTATTTATTCCCCAGGCGCCCTTCCTCTCTGTAGGGTCTCCCTTGGCCTGGTGGTGAGCCTTAACTGGAGGTAACCGCTCTTAACAACTGACCCTCCCTACATGGCTCCCTTTTCCTTCCAGGTTCTAGTTCTAGCTCCTTCCCTTCAATCCTTCAGACTTAAGTGCAGATGGTCCCCCACTCACAACAGTGTGACTTATAATTTTGTAACTTTACAATGGTGGGAAAGCCTTACACATTCAGCAGAAACCATACTTTGAATTTTGATCTTTTCCCGAGTTAGGAATATGCAGTACCATACTCTCTCTTGATGCTGGGCAGTGGCAGTAAGCACAGCTCCCAGTCAGCCAGGGATCACGAGAGTAAACATCTAACACACTTACAATCATTCAGTACCCAGACAACCATTCTGGTTTTCACTTTCAGTACATTATCCAATAAATTCCATGAGATATTCAATACTTTATTATAAAATAGGCTTTGGTGTTAGATGATTTTCCCCAACTGTAGACTAACGTAAGTGTACTGAGCACGTTTTAGGTAGATGAGGCTAAGCTCTGATGTTCCTTATGTTAGTTGTATTAAATGCATTTTTGACTTACAATATTTTTGACTTACATTGGGTCTATCAGGCCATGACCCTGTTGTAAGTCAAGGAAGATCTGTATACTGAAAATCTCCCTATGATATCTGTACTTTCTGCCCACAATTTTGTAAATAATCCCTTTAGTAAACATCCTTATATTACCTTGCTTTGATGTGCCGTCTGCTTACCCTCCAAAGTGACTGACCTACCTCCATCTCTTCCTCTTCTTCTTTTATCAGGTTCTGCTTTTTTTGACTTTCCACATGATCTGGTTACTATTACATGACGTACCTGGATCTCCGCCATCAGAGAATTCAGGTTGAATCTCACAGGTTCCAAGCCAGTGCTGTCCAATGGAAATATAATACAAACCACATATGTAATTTTGAATTTTCTAGCAGCTACACATAAGAAAGTGTTTAAAAACGTTAAATTAATCTTAATGATCTATTTCATTTTACACAATATATCTGGGTACTATGCTAAACACTTAACAAACATTATTTTATGTTTTTCTTTTTTACATTAACCGTTTGTGGGTTACCCTGACATATTCCATGGTTGAGAGTGGCTCATTCCTTTATTCATTTACTCATCAATAAATATTTTAAATGCTACTGTGTACCAGGAACTATTCTAGGCTCTGTAATACTCAGTGAGCAAAGGTATGCATTCATGGTGCTCCTATTCCAGTGGGGGCAGAACAGACAGTAACAACTAAAATATATATGCGTTAGCCAAAAATAAAGCAAGAAAAGAGATAGGAGGAATATGGCAGGAATTGAAATTTTATACAGGTTAATCAGGCAAATCACTGTGAGAGCGATCTTTGAGTCATGACCTGAAAATACCAGCCGTGTAGATAACTAGAGGAAGAATAATTCAAGTAGACAAAGCAGCAAGTGCAAAGGCCCCGGGGAAGGCACATAATCGAGGTGTTCAAGGGATAGCAAGAACTACAGTGTGACTAGAATAAGTAGAGTCAGCATGGGGCCGCGTAGCAGAGGGCAAGATCAGAGAAATAGCAAGGGAGTGGGGCTCATATGTGTACATCACGCAGGTTTCTTAGGTCGGTGAGAGGATTTTACGTTTTACACTGAATGAAACTGGATGCCAATAGCAGACTTCGAGCAGAAGCATGCATCATTTGACTTAGGTGTTTACAAAATCATCCTGATGGTAGGAGAACTGATGGAAAGAAGCAAAGGAAAAGGCCAGGGGATGGATAAGAGGTACTGCAACAATTCAGGCAAGTGCTGGGGGTGGAGGGCGGCAGGGGTAATTTGGCCTGTGGTGGGCGGGGGTGTGGCCTTGGAGGGATGACAAGGGACTGGATTATGAATTTATTTACAGGATGTTGGAAATAGGAAAACTTAAAGATGACTCTAAGTTTAAGAAAATCGTTTAGTTTCACACTGCTAATAAACAAGAGAGCAGAGATTCATTCCAGATCTGCCTAACTCCAAAGTCCAGGCTCTTAATTTTGCTTAAAAAGGCCTTGGTTTTTTACTCATCTGCAGATGTCTGGGTGCTCCCATAGGATGGAATATACCTTTAGACTGGTGGGCAACTTGTAAATGATGTCTCCTTTTTGTGAATTTTGTGGTCACTGTCTCAGTGCAGTCATTGTTGGGAAAGTGCTCTCTTTCTCTCTTCTCCTGCCCCCTGTCCCCCTTCCCCCTCTCCCTTCCCCTTCCCCTCCTCTTCTTCTGTTGCTCTGTAACTCTCTCACAAACACCTAAACACACGCATTCATTACCATGAAGACTTTTAACATGATATCTTACATCTTATATTCATTTTGGAACCAAGGTCTTTTAAACCAGATTTTCACATCATCCACTAACTGCATGGTTGCTGTTTGATTGCATTACTCAACATATTCATCTTTTTTCATTCCAAAAATGTTCTATGACTCTTTAAAAGTTACTTAATGGTAATAAAGACAATAAACTTAACTCAGTCGCAAGTTTCTTGCACAAACTTAGTTCTTAATACTCCTCCTAACAAGAATTTCCCTAGGTCCAGGTAATACCCTCTGTTTATGCTCTGTATTTTTGCACCTTTTGTGTATCTCATATGGCTCCCTGTGTTTAGTCGCCTCTTCTTCTTTATCTAATCTTCTACCAATTACCACCTCCCTTTACCATAGGAGTAAGATATATTCTCTCTCCCGGAGTACATCCCCAAATTGGTCTTCATATTGGTTATCCACATTGGTTTCCTTTGGAAATCATTTTCACAATACAGGAAGATTACTCATGAAGTCTGTAATTTAAGCTGGCATATTTTTAATTCTTATGTCATTCTAAGTGCCTTAAAATATTAACAATCATAATAAAGTTGTTATTAAATACATGAGAAATGTTCTGCTATTTGGAGGCTGCTATAAATCAGAGACCTGAAAAATAAACTTCAATATGCTCCGATGACAATTATGAAAGTTCTACAAATGATAGAGCCTAAATTCTAAAAACAGATTTTGTACTTCAGCTTTAAAGTACCTATCCATGGTGGATATGGTAATTAACTCAATGCGGGGGGGGGGGGGGGGGGGACTCCTTTCACGATATATATGCGTACCAAATCATGACACTGTACACTTTAAATATCTTACAATTTAGTTATCAATTCTACCTCAATAAAGTTGAAAAAAAATCTATCCAAGTATTTAGGCAAGTTTCTGGTAAAAGCACAGAATCAGAAGTCATAAGATCTGCAATTTCTTCCTAGCTACAATTGTATGACTTCCTTAGCCAACCCTTCTAGGCTTTTTTCCTACTTAAACATCCTCACTTCTATATTATGGATAAATATATTTTATTAAGTGTAAGATTTTTTTCAGTTTCTTTTTTTTGAAATCAGGATGTGTTTTATTTTACTATTATTATTATTTTTAAGATGTTGGGGGTAGGAGTTTACTAATTAATTAATTTATTTTTGCTGTGCTGGGTCTTCGTTTCTGTGCGAGGGCTTTCTCTAGTTGTGGCAAAGCGGGGGCCACTCTTCATCGCAGTGCGTGGGCCTCTCACTATCGCGACCTCTCTTGTTGTGGAGCACAGGCTCCAGATGCGCAGGCTCAGTGGTTGTGGCTCACGGGCCTAGTTGCTCTGCGGCATGTGGGATCCTCCCAGACCAGGGCTCGAACCCGTGTCCCCTGCATTAGCAGGCAGATTCTCAACCACTGCGCCACCAGGGAAGCCCAGGATGTGTTTTATAATCTAAACATCAAAAGAATTGAGTGAACTATCATTTAACAAAAAAGAAATGCTGTTAAGTCAATTATGTGTCTAATAATAGATGGTCTATCTCAAGGCATCTTATCAAATAAATAATGTGACCATCAGACTATTAGAAGGACCTGAAGATATAACATAATGAAACACTATCTAGCTCAATTGTAAATGCCTTTAGGGCAGGGAAAATGTAAGTGAGAGAAAACCGAAAGTCCTGGATTACTCAGTCTCCAAAAGATGGTGGTGGGGCAGCAAGTGGGGGAACACCGCTAAGCTCTAAATGATAGCTGCCCGGCAGGGTAAAGGGTAAGTTTGCAGGATAGCCTGTTTTTTTAAAAAGAAACTAGAGATCAGAGTGACAGCACCAAGATGGCTACATAGGTCATTCCTGACTTCGCTGCCCCTCACAAGAAGGAAACTAACATCTCTTCAAGAATAAGACACCACTGAGAGAATCCTAGAATGAGGGAATGAGACTGGAGCACCCCCTGTACCACAAAGACCAAAACAGACTTCATTAGATGGTAAAAGAAGTGACTACACGTTGATCACACTGCCCCTCCGCCAGGTCCGCACATCACCAGGCAGGGAGGTCTTCCTTGAGCCTCTGGTCTCCACTGGAAAAAGAGAACTCAGTGGGGACAACCAGCTTCCCCAGCATTATGGGTCACTTTGTGGAAGCCCCTACTCTGATCTTGCACCACGAGGATTGCAGGGAAATCTGCAGGACCCAGCTATTGGGAATCTGACTGTGAGAGAGAGAGAGGGAGGGGTTTCCAACAGCCAGCACATGGATCTTAGCCTGAGTTCATAGTTGCAGCACCCAAGTAATAATTCCAAGCAGCAGCTCTGCTCATCTGCAGGACCAAGTTGGGGGCACTTTCAGACCAGGAAACTCAGAAGGGTGCAGCTCTACCTGATTTGGATCCTCAAATGAGGAGTTTTGCAGGCCCTAAAGTTCAGTTTGCCCATGCCCGGGCAAGGTGCTGAGTCACGGCCCCACCCACAGTGGAGAATGTCTTTTGGCCCCTTCTGACCAGAAGTGCACCCACGGGAACTGAGAGGCAGGTAGGCAGAACTGATCTCCCTCAGAGCAAAGAAAGCCAGTACTGGGCACGGAGGCTTCCCGTGCTATACAGAGGCAGGGGGGTTAATTCATAGACAAGGATGAGGGTAGCTCCCTGCCCCTCCTAACCGGGGAGCCGACTTGAGAAACTGAAAGTAACCTGGAGCAGACCCTTTCCCTCCCTCCCAGGCAAGGGGGCTCAGACATAGCCCCATCCACTGTGGAGAGTGTCTTCAGGCCCCATCTGACCAGAAGGGCTGGCAAAACACCTGAAAGCTGAGCAGCCCAGCAGGGCTCGAGCCAAGAGAAGGGCAGACAGAGCCAATACTTTGTAGAGCAAAGCCAGTGGCTCTGTTTGGACAGGGAACTTGGGGAGCAGTTCTGCTTGAATTAAGAAAATGGAGAGCTTTACCCGTTTTAGAAAGGTTTCTCCTGCTGTGGCTGGGCAGGGAATCTAATTCGTAGTCCCACTCATCTCTAAATAAAGCCTTCAGCCAGTCTGACCAGAGAACCTAACCAGAGCACATGGGTAGCTACACGGCCCATTCAATAGCTCTATGAACAGTGGCACTTGAACACCGAGCATAGCCAGTGACACCCCCCCATCTGCTGAGCAAAGCTGGTGGCCTCACCTGACCAGGTGCACAGTCAGGCCTGATTTGAGCCACCAAACAATGAGCTGTACAGGCAATGGGCCCTGGCCTGCTACCCTATCAGGGCAGGGAAGCTAATTCACAGCCCCATCTACTACTGAATATAGTACCCAGTCCTGACCGTCTAGTAAGCCTGATCACAGAACTCAGGCAACGGCAGAGCCCATCTTACAACTTACTTGTGCAGGGAATCAAGCCAGCAGCCGTATCCATCTGTCTTCAGTCAGTGGCACACACTTTTATACCCCATCCCCGTCCTCAGAGCTCAAACAGTTGCCTCACCCAAAATAGACCATAATAGCAGACCCTACCTGCACAAAGACATTACCAGCAGCATTGTTCACCCCCATGTTCATAGCTAAGACATGGAAATAACTGTCCATTGATGGATAAATAAATAAAGAAGTTGTGGTATATACGTATATAATGGAATGTAATTCAGCCATGGAAAAAAGGAAATCCGACCATTTGTGACAACATGGATGGACCTTGAAGGCATTATGCTAAGTGAAATAAATCATAGAGAAAGACAAATACTGTATAATCTCACCTATAAGTGGAATCTAAAAACAAACAAACAAACTCATAGAAAGGGAGATCAGACTTGTGGTTACCAGCAGCAGAGGTGGGGAGGAGGAGGAATTGGAGGAAGGTGGTAAAAAGGTACAGACTTCCAGTTACAAGATAACTACGTGGAAGGGACATAATATACAACATGATGACTATAGCTAACAGTGCTGTATGATATATAGCAAAGTTCTTAAGACAGTAAAATCCTAAGAATTCTAATCACAAGGAGAGTTTTTTCCTTTATTCTTTCCTTCTTTCTTTTCTCTTTATTGTACCTATATGAGAAGATGGATGTTAGCTGACCTACTGTGATAATCATTGCACAATATATGTAAATCAGACCATCATGCCGTACACCTTAAACTTAGACAGTGATGTATGTAATCATTTCTCAATAAAACCTGACAAAAAGCAACTAGAGGGCTTCCCTGGTGGCGCAGTGGTTGAGAGTCTGCCTGCCGATGCAGGGGACACGGGTTCATGCTCTGGTCCGGGAGGATCCCACATGCCGCGGAGCGGCTGGGCCCATGAGCCATGGCGCTGAGCCTGCGCGTTTAGTGTCAGAGAGGATATGAACAAGAAGAACACTCACGGCTGATGGCACGATAAATAGGTAAAATTTTGGAAAATAGTTTGGCAGAATGAAATGTGGTTAAACGTGTACACTCTGTGAACCCCACATAAATGCGTACAAGAATGTTCATAACATCTTTGTTCATAATAGTCCCCCATAAGGAAAAAAAAAGCCGACATACATCAACAGTAGAATGGATAAATGAATTGTGGTATATTCATATGACAGAATACCACACAGCGATGAAATACAATAAACCACTCCTATATACATTTATGTGAAGGACTCTCATAAACTGAATACTGACTGAAAGAAGCTAGATACAAAAGATCGATTCTGTATGATTTTACTTATATAAAGTACAACCACAGGCAATAGCAAACTATGGTGATAGAGGATAGAGAGATGCTGTTTCTTAAGGGGTTGTAAATTGGGAGGGAACACAGGAATCCTTCTGGGTTACAGTACATTTTCTATATCTTGGATCCAGGAGATGGTTACACAGGGATGTAATTCTGTATAAATTCATCATTTGGTGCATTTAATATCTCAGCACTTTCCTGTATGTAAGATACCTCAAGAAAACAAACAAACAAAAAAAATCACTGAAAAAAAAACCCCACACCCTTTGTAAAAAGGGTGTTTAGTAGTATTGGTCTGGAATGGCTTAGGTTTTGCCAATTCTGGTAAAACAGCCTCTATAATGGTTTATAGTTTCAAGGCATGTCAGAGAATCCATCATAAATGTATAGAGTTGGAAGGAAACTTGGAAAATGATCAAATTTGTCTCCATCTCACAGAAGAGGAAACAGAGACAGAGATGAAGTCCTTGCAGAAGGCCACCCAGCTAGATGATACCTGAGTTAGGACTCAAACATGTGACTCCTTTAAGTCAGAATTTCTTCTACCACCTGCTGCTTCGATGTTGGTTTGAAGTAGGTTCAACAGGTTCTGACGACCATTCAGCATATAACCACTCAGCTATCAGGGCAGCCTCTGGGTCTGCAGGACATCAGGTGGTTCTCAGTCAGTCCAAGGCACTCACCCTTATCTCCGTTTCAGCTTGCCTCCAGAAATTCAGTTTCTCCCTACCCTTCTTCAAAACACCAGCCACCTGTGCCATTTCCCCATTTCTCCTCTTACCTAGGACCACCTACAGAGCGGCAGTCTGCTCAGTGGCTTCCTCCCTTGGCTCTTTAAATCATGCATGGGTCCTTCATATGTCAATGTTTTATCGCGTATTGGGGGTGGAGGTAAAAGAGAATGGGGGAGAAATACATAAGAGGTAGCAAATCAGGTTTTTGAATCTCATGAAATATTTTCTGATGGAGCCCTGGCTGCTCTTCTCAAAGTATGTGCAAAAGCAAACCACACAACCCACAGGAGTGAAAAGGAATAAATCATATCGAAGTAATTATCAATATATTAAAGGAAATACAAACTTGTGAGATAATACATAAGCTGCTTTTTTAAGGCCAAGATCTAGTGGCAAGTATAATAACTATACTTACATAGTGTCTAAATAATATTTGATATATCTGCCACAATTATAATATGGTATGAAAATATCTATGATTTCTGTTGTTGATAACATCATAGATACTGCTAATACTACTATGTGTGGGATATTTTTTTGACTTATGTTCTTAACGGAAGAAAATGCTAACCTTCTGTGATAACATGGGTTTTTTTAAAATTCAAGGTCACTGATCTAAGAATTCTATTCCAATCATTGGTCCTGGAAGTTAGTTCCTATTTATAAACAAAATTGCCTGAAATGGGAGCATTCAAAGGAGAGAGTTAAACGCTATCAACATCAGCAATAATAATAAATGTTCAGGTCTGAGGCAAGGGCTGAATGTTTACCCCAGACCCTTAGCCATGCACTCTAGAGTCCTGATAACAGCGGTCCCCGCCCATTCTGGCACCAGGGACCGGTTTCATGGAAGACAATTTGTCCACGGCGGGGGAGTGGGGCGTTTGGTTCAGGCGGTAATGCCAGCAATGGGGAAGCAGCAGATGAAGCTTCGCTGGCTTGACCGCCGCTCACCTCCTGCTGCGCAGCCCGGCTCCCAACAGGCGCGGATGGATACAGGGCCGCGGCCCGGGGTTCGGAGACCCCTGCTTTATAACACTGTCTTTGCAAGAAGTCATAGTGGAGGAGGGGTTGCACATAAGCAAGTACAGAAATTGGGTGGTATAGAAGCGGGGGAGCAATATATTAGTAGGGAGGTGTAAGAAGGTAAGAAGATGCCTTCCTTATTTTCAAAGATCTTGCAGTTGGGAGGGAAAAAAAGATTAACCATCTAGAAGTAAGTACTAAACAATTAAGCATTAAGCCACATAAATTATACTGCATCATGAAATCATTTGAAATGTGCATTTTAATAATGGGTAGAAATAAGACTACATCACATTTAATAATATTTCTACAGATTTAAAAAATTTGCCAGGCTCTATTTTCTCTTTTTAGTTTTCTAGCATAACTTGGGAAGCTCAAAATTCTTTGTAGGACATCTTTGCCTTGGGCACCCCCATCTTCTTGTGATTTGTTGCCTCTTCTCCAAGACACTCTCAACTTCCTAAGGGCAGGGCAATGACTGATTTATTTGACTTTTCATAATTACTCAGGCTACTAATTTTAATATGCCAAATATTACCTTGGGAAACCTTGTGTCAAGGGCATGGTTGAAGGGAGCTTTGATTGATTGGTCGTTTCCCATTTTGCAAAATTTTCCGTGTTGCAATTCAGTTAAACTTTGATTAGAGATAATAACAGATGAGAGTTTTATATATGGATTATATTTTAATTAATTTTAAGTAGGATTTTATTGAGAGAAAAAATAACGTGGATAAAAATACCTGCTTGTCAATTTTTTACTAACATTTATATTTTGGTTTTGTGGTACTTAAAAGGAAAAATGCAGTTGGCTTTTGAGTATATGCATTCAGATTTAAATTTTCAATTAGTTTTTTTTTTCTTTAAGAGTGATCATCTACGCTCTATCCTGTATCCTATCCTGGTGAGGTGTACTTTATGTAAAAAAGAATGTATCATTGCAGAAATACAGAAGTAATTTTTAAAGCAACTTTTATCTTTTGCTGATCCGTTATCAGATATGAACAGAAATGCCCACTAGAGGTCTCTCCACCCTGAATTATTTCTGATTCCTGAAATGAGGTAGCATTTATTTGTTTTCAATTCCTTGTCTACTCATGCTACCTAGTGAAATTTTGCTGCATTTGACATGATAGCTAGCCATGACCCTAAGAGAGGAGAATGGCACCAACAACCAAACTGCTACGCCTGTGAGTCTATTTTATTTACATACAAGAATGTGTTTCACTGCTCTGCTCTATAGAGTTCATCTGACAGTTTTCATGCTTCTGAGGGAGGATGGAAAACATGAACGTCCTTTAAAGATAGTGACCACATGCTGTCATGTTCTTTGCAGCTTGCAGAAAATTGTGGTAGGGGCTTCCTTGGTGGCGCAGTGGTTAAGAATCCACCTACCAGTGCAGGGGACACGGGTTCAAGCCCTGGTCCGGTAAGATCCCACATGCCGTGGAACAACTAAGCCCGTGAGCCACAACTACTGAGCCTGCGCTCTAGAGACTGAAGCCACACCTACTGAGCCCATGTGCCACAGCTACTGAAGCCTGTGCGCCGAGAGCCCGTGCTCCGCAACAAGAGAAGCCACCGCAATGAGAAGCCCGCGCACCACGACAAAGAGTAGCCCCCGCTCACCGCAACTAGAGAAAGCCCGCGCACAGCAACAAAGACCCAACGCAGCCAAAAATAAATAAATTAATTTTTTTAAAAAAGAAAAAACTGTGGTAGCCTATCAACTGGAAATAATTATTATGATAGGCAACTATTAGCCCTACTCTTATCGAGTCACAGAAAATAGAGATTTTAATTCAAAGGAACAACCATCATAGGCAAACTCTAGAGAAAACTTCTTGATCGTCTGATACATTTACCTTATTCATTATGTCAAATTTTAGGGAGCTTGTCTTATGTGCATATTGCATACAGAAACTTGTTACAGTGTATAATTTTAACAATGTTTTGTGTGTGTGACTCTGTGTGTGTGTGGTGTGTGTCTGTGTGTCTAGATAAAGCAATTCTGAGATCGCTTCCAGCAAACATTTATAGACTGTCCTTTACTAGATGAGTCTTAAAACATGGAAATAAAATGACAACAACCCTCTCCATGGCCTTTAATCCCACACCCTGGTTCAAGAGAAGACAGAGTTAGTGACCAATGGATAGGGTGTTCTATTGAGAAAAGTCAGCATTTAGGATGAGCTGTGGTCACTGCCCCCACAACAGATGGAGGTCACCCAGTTTGTGAACTAATCCTCAGAAGTTAGATTAATTCTCTGATGTGGCCCAAAGAAACCGGCAAGCCAAATGAAGAAAAAAAGGATCATCAACGAAGTGCAGTGATCCATAAGACTGAATTGAAAATGTGGCTAAGGGAAGAGAAAATACCAGGTAAACCTATTGCTTTTCAAATCATAATTATTTTTCTTTTCAAAACCAGAGTCTACAAAACACAGAGACAAAAGCAGAACTACATGTAAGAAGCCAATACAGCATCTACCCTAACAAAATACAATAGCAAGCAATATAAAGAGCCTACTTTATTCTTGAATCAGCTTGCATTAATGATCGACATGAGGACAAAATAATCTCAAGATATCAGCTGGATATTAGGGAATCCTAATCCCCTGGTGCCCTGCTGCAACATTGCTGTACCAATAAACATCAGCCCAGAGGAGAGTTAGACTTAGATCCCAAACCACCTTAAGCAGAAATACGATGTCTTGGAAACTGTTGCCTCTTTAGTAATGATCAAAGTCAACGGAAGACTCTTTCTTTCCACAGGATGAGACTGGAGTGGGAATAAACATTGAAACAGGGGTGAGCCCCTCCAAGGCAAAGGATACCACCTTTTCACAAAGCAGACAGCAATAACCTAAGAGAACATGCTTTCTTAAGTGATACCACATTGTCTGGGGCAGTTTCCAACATTCACAGGTTATGGAAATACTTTGTGCTACATTATTCTACTGAAATAGCTGGAAGCCTATGCAAAGAAGCTCATGACAGTGTTGTGTCCTAGTAATGAAAAATTAGAACCAATCTATTGTCCAACATATGGGATTAGTTAGTGAAACATTTGGGTAGAATGTAAAATGATTATGTGTAACAATATTTGTTAAAAAGGAAGAGCTTTCATAATTTTAAATTAATAAGTGGAAAAGCAGTGGTTTTCAAGTATTTTAACTGACAATTAGAAAATCATTATGCTTTATAATCCCAGATACAGTTACATACAAACACACACACACACACACACACTCTCTCTCTCTCTCTCTCTCTCTCACACACACACACACAAGTGAAACCATATTCAGCTTGATTCTGCACTGTTTAGTCTGTTTCTTTACATTCTATTTAAATTAATTACTTTAATGCGGGTCATTACCCACTAAATAAATTTTCTGATCCACTAACTGGTCATAACTCACAGTTATGAAAATACTTGAGGTTGAGAATAACATATTGTATGAATCTATTTTTGTAAACATATATATTTTCATGGGAAAACTCATGAAGACATACACTGAAATATAAACTGTAGTTCTCTCTTAGTGATGGAGTTTCTTTTTCCTTTCCTTCTTTCTTACCCTTATTAGCACACTTTCCTTCAGGAAATTATACTTTTTGATAATTGAAAATCATCCAAGAAATGTTTTAGGTGCTTTCAAATCATTTCAATGTCTGACTGTATCCTCCTCTACCATTAGGTTTATCTGATGTGTTTTCTTCCAGCAACCATAATGATATCCCTATTCTCTTAGCTTCTAATTCAAAGTATCTAAACAGGGAGAGAGAAAAGTAGGTAGGAAGGAAGGATTGAAGGACTGAAGAAAACAAAGATGAGAGGGAAAGAGAGAGGAGTGATTTTCCTATAGCTACTCCAAGATTTTTAAATTTATTTACCCAAGGTACTTGTGCATGCATGCGCGCACACGCAAGTGCGTACAGGCGTGTGTGCCTGTGTGTATGAATGTATGTGTGTAGATTTTGCGCCCAGAGCTTATTTTTATGTTTGCCTAGAGACTGAGACTAAATAACAAAAATTCTGTTTGAGCCATCCAGTTCATTAGTGCTTTCAATGTGAGAAATTCACATCATGCTTTTCTGTGCCTCAGTTTCCCTATTTGTAAAACAAAGTTGCTGTGCTAAGATTTCACTTCTAGATATATTGGCTAAGGAGGAATCACCTGGATGCTGATTCTTCACTTACAGGTATACATTTTTGGATTATTGATAACTCAAAATCCATACTTCTTGCTGTATGCTGAATTCCCACATAGAGGGAACACTGCAAACTTTCTGCCTTTATTATGTATTAAACTTAGCTCAGTGGTTAAATCAGATCAAATTCCCCTTTTTATAACAAATATTAATAACATTTTTCACTATCTTCCATTATTTGACTACTTGAACTTATAACTTTGCAGAATTGAAGGAAAACCTACTGACACGTGGATGGCAATGCTACTCTGCTGACATGGGTATATATTTATTTAAACAGTCTATGTCTCCTATAGCTATTGGTTTACCTAATTTTTAGTGTTAAAGACCATGAGTTGTAGTTAATAGGTCATGTAATTGTAAAGAGCTTTGATAAGCTTTATTCATAGTCTTGGAAATACTCAAGATCCTTCCAACTCAAGATCCTTCCAGAGACCCAACCTCAATTTAAAGATGTCACTACTGAGAGTGAAAGTAAGTCTTCAAGGCAAAGATTCTCTCTGGGAACAGATTACAGGGACTTCCATACGTGTATGACTCATAGACATTTCTGAGTTCACAGGCCAGTGGTTTAGAAATGGCAGCATATGGGCCAAATCTATCTCTAAGGATTTTTTTTGTGAGGGGAAGGCAGTGTCTTTGGATGTTAAAATAATTGTTGAAAATTAGTTACAAATACTAAAATTGAGAGATTCCATATAATAGACCAGAATTGTGTTTCAGCTTCTCTCAAAAAGTTCTAACATCTCCACCCTGGACCCAAATTCCTGCAAAGCACCTCCCTGGACCTGAGTCACCATTGCACTTTATCACTGGTGCACTGCACAGTCTAACCTGCATTCCTTCGTTCGTGCAGGTTGTCTGCTTAACCTTGCTGGATCTTTGAACTTGAGACCCCCTATTGTAAGAAAACATATTATTAAGTCACCATGAGTTTAAAAATTATATATTTGATATAATTAATTAGAAAATAAATACAACAGGTAGCGGGGATTAACTAAATCAAACCATAGTTATTTCAAGCAACCTCCTTCTCTAAACTCACTCATTTCCTATCTTACTTTCAAGCCTCATTGGCTTCATGTTGTTACACTCACATGCATTCACCCCTCTCCTTACTTGCTTCTGCTTTTGGGAACTATTTTTGTAACATGCATGTAATAATGCCTGCTCAGCCCACCTTTCTGGGTTATTGTGAAGATCCAAATGTAAAAGTGCTATATAAATGCAGAGTATTATTGTACACATTATTCACGCTCAGGCACTGGTGGGTTCTTACAGACCCCGCTGCTCTGGCTGGCTTGAAGTTGACATCTCAGCACTAACATATAAAGTTAGTTATGCGCCTTCAAATCCACTTACTGCTGAACTTGACTCTTTCATACTGGTGTTGAGGCAGCAGGATCTTTTGGTCTGTCAGCTCAGTACTCATTCTAACTGAAAAAAATAAAATAAAAATTCTCCCCAGTTCCCATGACAAGAACCGAGGATGAAAACCTACTTGTGCTTTGTCTAACTGTGGCTTTGTTCGAGTTCAATATGGCTCCACCACCGGCAGGCACAAAGGGAACAGCATCTCCGGGAGATCTGCAACAGCCCATTTCTCCAGAACACAGTCCACACTCAAGTTGCATTTTGTTTGAATGGCATACACCATGTTGTAAAACATTCATACAGTTTGACAACAAAAAATAAATGCAAAGCAATCTGTTAACAAGAGGACTTGTAAATCTATTCATATCTGCATGGCCTATCCTCTCTGAGCTTCAGACTCTGCACCTCAGCACCTATCTGACATCCCACAAGGGCAGAGTGTTTTATCTGTATTTGTTTAAGTGATATAATTCCCAGTGCCCAGAACGGTGACTGACCTATAGTAAGTGCCCAATACTTTTTGGTTTTGTTGTTAAGTCAGTGAATGATACCATCCAATAAGTATCTACAACTTCACTTTGCCAGAATAAAACTGTGGATTCCCATCTCCCAAATCCAAACCTGCTCCTCTCTTTACTCTTTCCGTCTTCATAAATGGCACCACTACCCTCCCAGCTACTGAGCTGCTTTGATTCTTCTCTTTCCCTTACTACCAACTTCCAATCCATCAGAGTCCTTCTGACTCTACGGTGATGTGGCTTGACTCTGTGTACTCCTCACCAACATCAATGCTACCCCAATACAAGTGACTCTCAGCTCTTGGCCAGACAATGCCAACAGCAGCCTCCTCCAGATTCCCGTCTCCTCCTCCTATAGTCCATTCTCCTCACAACAGCCAAAGGGAACTTTCAAAAATATAAATATGGTCATATTACCTGCTACTATGAATTCTCCAGTGGCTTCTCATTGTGCTTAGACTAAGATGCAAATCCCTGGCCTATAAGAGCAAACATTTGTGGTTTGCAAAACCTGGTAGCACAACAGAATCACCTGGAAAGATTTAAAATATGTAGAGCTTGAGCCCACATATTAGACTGACTGAATCAATATCTCTGGGGGGAGAGTCTTGGTAGATTGTAATCTACCAAGCATACTTAGAACATTATACCCCATGTTTCATCTTCTCTTACACCTTACATCACTCTCCTCCTCATCTTACACTCTTCAGATACCTTGGGCTGCTTTACTCTCTCCAAAAATCAAGCTCCTGCCAGCCTCAGGACTTTTGCTTTCATTGTACTTTCTCTCTAGAATGTCCCTCCTATTTTCACAGCTGCCTCTCCTCCTCCTTCAAGGATCTTATCCTCCTTAGTGGGTCTTACTCTGACTTTCTCACTAACCTAGCAACAATCCCAGTCCTTAAGCATTTTCTGTGCCATAACTGTGCTATATTTTCTTTCTAGCACTTACCACCATCTGAATTATTCTTATCTATTCATGAGTTAATATTTCTTTCCCAACAGAAAGTAAAATCCACTAAGGCAGGGACATTGCCTGTCTTCTTTACTGCTACATCTCCATAATGCTAAAAAGAAAAACTTCAGTCTTTTTGGGCTCTGTCCCAACTATTCACTTCTGCCATTATAGTTGCAAAAGTAGCCAAGAATAGGATGTGACAAATGGCCATGGCTGTGTTCTAATAAAACTTTGTGTATGGAATGAAATCTGAATTTAATTTAATTTTCATATGTAGCAAAATATTACTCCTCTTTTGATTTTTTTTTTACCACTTAACATTGTAAATACCATTACTAGCTCATGGGCCCGTACAGAAAAAAAAATGTGGCAGGATGCATTTGGCCCATGGGCTGTAATTTGCCAAGCTCTGATTTAAGAGCATTTGCATTTGTCTTTTAATTTGAAAGGCCAGAATTTCTTTCAGAAGTACAAAGAGGCTTCCTAAAACACTATTAGCAGTGTTATTACACTATTTCCACCTAGGGATGTCTGCAGGTCTCAAACCAATTCAGAAAACATTTTACAAGTATGTACTACGTTAAACAGAACTAGATTAAGTAGCAGGCCAGGGGGCAGCTACCCAAGGTACAATCTATAACTGAAGCTAAAATATCACCATAATAAATCTGAAACAGCATACTTCTGAACTCAGTTTTCCATGAGTCTTTTTTCATAAATGACAAAATACAAATTCCTGAAAATGAAGATCACCACCCTGAATGAATAGTAATTTAAAACAAAATCATAACTTGTAGCTACCCTCATCCTCATTAAATAAATACTGAGAAAATATTTAAATAATTTTAGCATTTAAATATTTAAACATTTTAGAGATTGCAGATTATTTTTCTGCTTCTGGATTTCATATAACTTCAACTGACCCTAAGCTGAAGACATTGCAAAAAACTCCAAAAAATACAAAGAATAAATAACTCCTTCTCAAGGAGCTTATCCTGGCTGTCCTCAACTTTCACCTGGTTAAATATTAATTATACATTTTACTTCAGCCCAGAGGTCACTATTTCTGGGAAGATTTTTGATCTTGCCAACAAAGATCCATCAGTTGCCCTCAGTTCCCTGTATTTCCCCTTCTTTGCAAGTATTTACATATTTGTATTAAAACAAAGTATACTTGTTATTTATATATTTATTTTAAAATGCAAATATTTATTTATGTACTTGAGTATTTAATTGATGCCTCTTTCTCTCAGGAGTCTGCCAAGCACTTAAGGCATGCTTTATGGGCCAGGATGAATGTTCTGCCTGGCATGCAGTTGGCACTCAATAAATAATTATTCAATCAAGGAATAAGGAACTGAATAAAGAAATATGATGGACCTCAATGGAAGGCAATTTTTTTTTTTGCCTTAACAGCTATGATGACATTCCCTTCCATTTCATCTATAACTTTTTATAATTCATTGTGTACACATCTGTTATGAATATGATAATCATTTCTGAGATTCAAACAGTCCACCTTTGGGTAAATGGAGAATAAAAACAGGGAGGAGATGAAGGTACCTCCGGAGTGAAAATTCATTAGACACAGAGGTAGACTTTCCAATCACAGCATTCATTTTAAAGTTCACATGCTTGTTACTGGAGAAGAAGAAGAAAAATCAACTGCATGTATTTAAAAGCACAGGGAAACATAAGGCAAAGCCTTCTTTCAAAACCATAGGAAGCTTGTTTTCATCCTGATTGTAAAAGATGAACAGCCAACTCTCCCCTTCATTTTAATCCTCATCGCTGCCCTTACAATTAGGTCCTAGAATGCATGCTCGTGCTCAGGCACAAGATCAATGGCCATAGCACAAACGTATTTCCAGATACACTGCATATGTCTTCAGTTTCTCTGGCAAGGGGCAGACTGAAGTGGGATCTCCCACTCAGCTAACTCTTCCTAATTAGGATGCCCCGCTTTCCATGTGACTGATATTTCTTCAAGAGCAATACTACAGATAAACTTCTACATTAACAAGACTACTTAGACACTGAAAATGTATGAACCAGATGATAATATATTTCCTACCAAAAGATATGTAGCCCCAAAAGAGTTTATAACCCATGTGATCAATAGAATCCAGACTACTGATTCTAGTGTCCTTTGAGTTGTAAAACTGTGATGATGGTGATGAATAACACAAGTGTAATACACTAATAAGAAGAGATCTATATTCTGGAGGAAGAACATAAGTTTGGAGCATAGCAAGTGAATGACACTCTCCAGCAAAAAACATAATATAAAGTCAAGAGTTACAGTCCTTTCAGCAATATCTAAATTCACAATTGCCTGAAACAAATTTTAAAAAAATCAAGTGGTTGTGTTTATCTGAGGATTCAATATGGGTATATCCACAGTTATGAGGCTGTGAAATGAACACTGCTATAAAATAAGATGCTTACTCTCTAACTGATTATATAAAATTAATCTCCATTAAAATATTCTCACCACTTAATACTGGCTTATATCTCTGTTGAATCTCCTATCCAAACTAAATACAGTACAATGAAAGTTTAAGGTGAAATTGCAAATCTTGCAACAAATGCAGCATTTCATGAAGTTAACAAAGTGATATTGTAGGATTTCTTTAAACCTCAAGACATTTATAAATAGCATTTTAACGGCAAGTAGAGTAGTTAATGATTAAATAGGTAATCACTGTCAGGGATGATGAAAGAATTATCATTTGAAAAGAAAATGACTTAAAGGTAAAAAGATTCAGAGAAGTCCTTGGGAAAGCTCGAGAAGTCCTTGAATATTTTTGAAAATATGATGTTCTGTATCATTTGCTGTGAAACTAAAAAGTGAAGAATACTCTTTTACACCACAAGAAAATTTTCTCACAAAAATGTTCTAGGAAAAAATAAATATAACTCAGATACTGCTTATTTTAGGTATCAGCTTTCAGTTGCCATTCCCACCAACATTTTATAAAATAAAATATAAAATGAAAAATTGTAAATATTATAAAATAAACATTCATATATAAAATAAAATACAAATATATATAAATAGAATCAATATAAGATAAAACATAATATAAAAGAAAATAAACCTTTTCATAATATTACCTTCAGTTTTCAAGGTAACATGCCAATAAACAATTTTCCAGAATTTCTATGATATACTCATCTCCACTTTAAGTAGATTCACTTTAAGGAAACTTTTCCTCGAACCAGCTTTCCTTGGCTATGAAGAGTTACCTAAGTAAAGTTTTGCTTCCTACTTCTCTGAAAGCTTTTCTCCAACTACTTCATGATCTCCTCCTACTAGTTTTAACACCCATTAGTTAAAAGTGGGGCTTCTCAGATTTCCATGGTGGTGCGGTTGTTAAGAATCCAGGGCTCGAGCCCTGGTCCAGGAAGATCCCACATGCTGTGAAGCAAAAAAGCCCACGAGCCACAACTACTGAGCCTGTGCTCCAGAGCCCATGAGCCACAACTACTGAAGCCCGAGTGCCACAACTACTGAAGCCCACATGCCTAGAGCCTGTGCTCTGCAACAAGAGAAGCCATCACAATGAGAAGCCCGCACACCGCAACAAAGAGTAGCCCCCTCTCACCTCAACTAGAGAAAGCCCGCATGTGCAGCACTAAAAACCCAGCAGAGCCAAAAATAAATAAATATTTTTTAAAAAGCAGGGCTTCTCCAGGTTTCACTGATTTGTACACGTTAATACAGTTTATTGTCCAATGGGGATACTTTTGAATGTGAAAGAAGCCACAAATAAACAGCCATTGAGTGATTCACAACAGTTGTAACTGCTGAGCTTCCATTTTTTTGGCCTAACTCACTTTGCATGCTCTTCTTGTGTGAGCCAGTCCATTCCCAACAAGCAAACATGCAATCTCCCTACCCCAGTGACCTCCTTCTGTGTTCCCAATCTCAGATTCCATTTAGTGATGCTAACTCAATTTAGTGATGCTAATTCCATTTAGTGATGCTAACTTGACATAAACAAGACTTCCCCTCTTCGCTCTCTTTCAACCCATTCAATCAGCCACCTTTAAAGTGGTTTCACCATTTTATTTGTGAATCCATCTCATACGAATAAGACCCTGATACTTTCATTTGGACCTCCTGCACCAAATCCCTATCAGGTACTCTACCTCCTCTCTTTCCCTTCCCAACTGCATCTCATATCCTGCCATACACAGACAAAGAATAGTCTTACCACATCAGTGTTTCTTTAAGTCTTACAGAAGGGACCAATCTCCTTAGCTGTACGTGGGCAATGTGGTAGTCTTTATGTATCCTTGCCATACAACCTCTCATCTTTTCCTACATCATACTTTATGGTAAAGCAGTAACTTGTAAGCAGGGATACAGCTACTTCCTTGACAATATAAGATATATGATCTATGTGCATTGTGAACAATTTTTATATAGAAATGATCAAATAATGCCACGACAACAAAATAGTTAAGAACCATGAGCCCTGGGAACAGTGAACGTGTATTTTCAGTGGAGACAGCTATGACCTTGTGTATTCTCTACTGCTCACTGATCTACTCACTGTGACCTTGGCCAAGTTAATTAACTTTCTAAGCATGTTTCCTCATAATTAAAAACAGGAATAATAATTTTTGCCTTTCACTGTCTATTATGAGAAAGAAATGGGACAGTTTTTGTAGAGTGCTGCTGTAGACTTTCAATCAATGGTAATGACAATGATGAAGGAAATGATGATGGTAATATATCAAGCAGTTTCTCACTGCTATTCTTTTGTTTCTGTTTTCCTCCTACCTAAAAATTTTGTATCCTCTCATTTTACCTGGTAAAATTTTCATTAGTCTTTAAGGTACAGATCAGATTTTATCTGCTTTAAGAGGCTTTTCCTTACAATACCCCAGACTGAGCTGTGCTCCACATTTTTATCTCTGCATACCTCTCTGCAAGAGAGAGTAACAATTCATAAATATGTTTCCCCAGCCAGATTATACATTCTTTCAAAGTCAAAGGCTGTGTCACATTACCTTTTTATCTTAGTGCCTTCACAGTAGTTAGCACATAGTTGTAGGGAGTTCAATGGATTGGAGCTTGAACAAGGAAAGAATGTGACTAGGAGAAGTGATATGGGTGATATGACCCAAGCTCTATTGGGTGGCACTAAAATAGGATTGCATTAGAGCGGAGGTGCCTCACAGCATAAGACCTTCCAGAGGCTGCCATTTGGAAGGGGGGGAGGGTAAGAGAAGTCCTGGGGGAGGGGTGGGAGAAGAGGGTGCTTTTAGGTGATAACTCTCAGCAGCAAGGCTGGGAGTCTCTGGGTCAGAGAGCACCAAAGGATGGTATCAGCTTGGGGCCTTATCTCTCAAGGCTCTGTCTTATCAATGGGTAACATCTGCGGAGCAAACTTTTCCTGACGTATGCAAAGCAGGCATCTCTAAGCGGCTCAAAAATCAATTTTTTGGGGTTATTTTAAAAAATAATTGGATGTGTAAAAATTTGAGTTTGATACCAACAGGCTTTTGAGCTAAAGGGTCTCAGCCTGAAGTAAAGAAATAAATAACCTAGAGGCCAATACACAGAGGCTATCTTAGGCTCATTTATATAACATTAGTAGGTTCTCAGTAACTATTAAACTTATGTATAAAGTTACTAACTACAATTTTGCTATATACTCAGAATTTCCTAAGGGAACATCATATTTTAATTGAGGTCAAATCCAGACTCCAGAGGTAGAGGACTTGGCCCGTTTGTTTTCTTAAATATGTCCATTAATCTCTTCAGTTTTGGAATTCAAGACATTTAAAAGAGCTCTCTGGGAAATGGATGTATCATGACTCCCCTTTATAGCTCTACACCAAGTGTAACACCTTGGGTATCAGGTATACTCAATAAATATTTGTTATTTAAAATGAATTAATGATCCCAAATTTCACAAAGCATATATTCTTGAAATAAGATCTTTATAACAGAAAGCCTTTCTTTAGGCTTTAAAAAATATATAGTCTTGAAAAGAAAACTCAGCCCCAACCCTAGAAATATTTAATTGTATTTGTTGAATTCAGATATGTGGGTATTTTTTAGTTGAAAAATATTGAATAAAAACTTTATACATGAGAAATGCTACCTAATGCAGGCAAGTTGAGATTATCAGAAGACAATGTAATGAATCATCTTCTTCATAAAAATGCCTATTCTACCTCTCCAGATCCACAAACGGTGAGGGTGAGGAAATGAATGGATGGATGGATAGATGGATGGATGTAAGGAGGGAGGGCTGAGGGGTGGATGGAGGGAGATAAATTTTACTTCACACTTGCTATGTCCGAGGTTTAATACCTGACAGTTTACTCACATTATCTCATTTAATGCTCATAACAACTAGCCAGGGAAGAGGTTATTATTATCCTATTTTAAATCTGAGGCTGAGAGAGATTAAGTTACTTACGAAAGACAACAGAGCTAGTAAATTATACTTGAATGCAAGTTCTCTGTCTCAGAGTGCTTTTGCTCAATCACTAAATGAGTGCCCATACATGTTAAAAAAGGAGAATTTCAGCTTGCACAGATTCTGTTCCATAAAAGAGAGTTGCAACCTTTTTCCATGTTGGTCTTTCAGCTGGCCTGCTAAAAATACTTTTTTATATTGAAAAGTAATTTCAAACACACTGAAAACACAATAAAATCAATGTGGAATTGTAATTAAGTTCCAGATCAACATATTCTAGAGGAAAACAAAAGAAAGCAGCTGGAATTCTCTTATTTTATGCACTAATTGAATTATACAGCACCCACTTACTGTTCAATTAGTTTAATTATGGTCAACATCAGTCTCTGTTGTTAAGATGACAGAAGAATATAATTCTGCCACTTTTTTTGGAACTAGTGCTGTCAGACTGATATTAAATAGATTTTGTGCATAATGGTTTATTTTCAGCCACTCAGCAGTAGTACTATATAAATCAAATGATTCAAAATAAAATATTTTTTGAACAAATCTCTTTGGAATCTTTATTTCTTGCAGTTATTTCTTTATATACTCCATTGTTGGTTGAATCTTGTATGATTTTATAATACTCATATATCTTCCTTCAACAGAAATAAAGTCAAGGCATCCTTACTGTTCTAGAATGAACTCATCAACTAAAAACATGAACATGCACCACTTAAAGTAACAGGGATAATTAAGCTGACAATGAAAAAATCTTGAAAATTATTTAAGTAGCTCATTAAATGAAATGTCTAATTTAAGCTCCATATGAAGTAGAATTTAAACAACGGTGTATGTGTGTGTGTGTATATAGATAGATAGATAGATAGATATAGATATAGTTCCAGTGCCGTCTGAAAACTCACCATTAGAAGTTGTAAAACCCAGGTAATTAACTATTAGATAGCAATAAGATATTGACTTCAAACATTTCAAGTACTGGCACAAGAGCAAACAATTTAAATTTCTACAACTCACCCAAGCATTTGTTGTTTACATATTTAGAGAGGCTAGGCTCATAAATTAAACTGGAGAATAAGCTAACACTTTGTAACCAAACACTAGGAGTTAAACACAGAACCAAGAAAATAAGATACAGATTTAGGAAGATGTTATTTAGTTCAGAGGAAATCCCCCAAAGCAAGACAATAGAGCAAATCCACTGAACACTCTTGTCCAACAGAGCGTCTATGAAAATAATAAATTGGGAGCTCCCAGATACAACTAGTTCCAGAAATATTTCCCTTGGTCTGCACCAAGGAAAATATTTGGTCTACCGACTGTTTGGGTAATTTTGGAATTGGCTGTCAGTGTTTAAAGAAATCAAGGTATTTCAAATAAAGTTCTGCAATTCTAGTTTTTCATGAAAACTTCAATGTATCAGCACTAAGCATATGGTTCCGCAAGGCAATGATGCCCTCAATCTGAGGGACTATTTTTACTTCAGAAAGATCAACTGCTTTTCTGAGGCCAGGGTCCCTGCCACACCCTATGATGTGGCATGAGATCTATGTCAGTCATTCAGCTTATCTGTATGATCCTGGTAGAAACAGAAATGGGAGTTTGAGACCCTTGGACTGATGGAAGAAGAAAATAGGGAAAACTTGACCACTCCACACAAACCTGAACTTAAATTCCCTGAACAGAGACAGAAAATGTGGTTGATAATCTTCTTTCCCTAGAATCCAGCAAAGCATCTGGCATGTCAATTGATGTCTGTTGAGCAGACAGTGATTTGTCCAAAGGTCATCAGTAAATGTTGAGTTGAACCGGGAATAAAATCTTCTGGGATTCAAACAAAGCAATTGGATTTTGAGGTCTATATACATTGTCCCAAATTAATCATTCAATTAACATCTCACCAAATTAACTTGTTGCTCAATTAAATCAATCAAATCAACCCCATAGTTTGGTATATCAAAGATAAAAACCTAGCATTTTCTTTCTCCAAGACAATAGCTAAAATCTATATAAATTACTTCCTCCGCCAAATATTTCTTGAACTAGGAACTACTTACCAAACTTCTCTAAAATCAAAACAATAATATAAAGAAAAGAAAAAAATTCCTCAAAAGACAAAAGAATGACTCTGGAAAATAAAGAATGTAGAAGGGGAATAATTTTTCTTAAGGATTATATTACTTCGAGTGTGTGAAACTAAGCATATATTTTTATAATCTGTGAAAGTGTTTTCTATAAACTGGGCAATTAATTTGTCACCACTTTATCCTAGTAAAAGGTAAAATCCTGAAAAACCTAGAAAAAAAATCTACCTCAATGTCTTAACTTTAGACTTATAAACAAAGAACTGCTTTAGGGCTTCCCTGGTGCCGCAGTGGTTGAGAGTCCGCCTGCCGATGCGGGGGACACGAGTTCGTGCCCCGGTCCGGGAGGATCCCACATGCCGCGGAGTGGCTGGGCCCGTGAGCCATGGCCGCTGAGCCTGAGCGTCCAGAACCTGTGCTCCGCAACGGGAGAGGCCACAACAGTGAGAGGCCCACGTACCGCAAAAAAAAAAAAAAAAAAAAAAAAACTGCTTTAGATTGTCAAAAAATGAGAAAAAAAATGTGGGCAGGTATATGGTTTTTTGTTTGTTTTTGGAGAAGCAACATGTTTGTGCCAAGTGGATCATGATTATCAAGAAAATTTGTGAAAATACATGTATAATAATATAAATTACATTACATTGCCTATCAAAGAATAAAAACATTCACTCACTACACTTTCTCTAGAAAAAAACAGTAATTCTGATCAACACGCATTCCAGTGCATGTCAACACACTCAGCTCCTGATCCCTATTAAGCTGTTGTTGATCCTGTCTACCTAACAATAACTATTAAAATTAAAAAGGAATTAAGATGAAATGTAAGTTTCTTTTTTCACTGATGTCAATAAGACATTTGGAAATGCTTTACTGATTAAGCTTTATGATTTTTTTTTTGGTGGGGGGGCTACTCTGAGGTATCCTGTAAAAGCGGTCTACAGGAATCAAAAGAGCAAATGATTCCTTTGGAGAAATGAGTTGTCCATTACCAGAGAAGCTGAAATGCTCTGAACAACCACCGTCTTCATTCATTCAACAAGTGTTATTTGAAGGTCCATTATTTCAGGTCTGGCCTAAAATGCTAGATGTGAGAAATAAAATTGCAAACAGAAAGGTATAAAAGAAGATGCTCTAGAACTAATTGGATGAATGAGCTACACTAACTACCTAAAGTCTTTCTGAACCCTGAAATAAAATACCAATGTGTTGAACATATATTTAAAAAAATACTCCTAGTTATTGTCAACATGACATACCCCCAAAAGGACTGTAGTCACTACTAATGATTTTATCTGTAAAATTTCTTTTTTAAAAAAAATATTTATTTATTTGGCCGCACCTGGTCTTAGTTGCTGCACACAGGATCTTTGTTGTGGCATGTGGGATCTTTAGCTGCGGCATGCGGGATCTAGTTCCCTAACCAGGGAGCGAACCCAGTCCCCCTGCACTGGGAGCGTGGAGTCTTAAACAATGGACCACCAGGGAAGTACCTGTAAAATTTCTTAAAGTACTATACTGGGAAGAAGAAAAATTCAGAGACGATAAAACCTCATTGCAGTGACTACAATCCACGGGGCTGGATGTTGCAGATGATGTTACAGGTAAGAACCTCAATATTAAAAGATGTAAGAAGCATCAAGGAAGAACACTGCCTTTGCCTTTCACTATATTTACAGCATTTCACGCTCTAGGGAAGGTATTTTGCTGGAGAGCGCTCGTTAGCTATAAAGCTCTTGGAACAGGACCTGGCACAAAGTTAACTGCTACACAATTATTCAAAGTTGCTGCTGTTTTTGTATTACTATTGCCATAGGCTTTCTGGGTCAAATTAAACAGAAGCAAAGAGAGTTAATAAGGTATATATGAACTACAAGTTGTAAACCAATGAAAAATATAAAATAACATTCCTCCCACTTAAAAAAATATATCCTTTAATATTTGACTACCTTTATTTGAATAAAGTAGTTACTGTTTATGAGAAACTTCTAGATTAGCTAACATCTTCTCTTATATTCATTTACTCCAGACACTAATAAGAATAAATATACACAACAAATGGAAAGAAATATATCTCTCTGTCACAGTTATTTTGGCCAGTGTGATTTTAATGAAGGACATTCCACTGTCTCAGGTTTCTTATCTAAACCATATAAATTTGAAAAATTATTAAAATGGGACTGATTCATAAAACAAACCCTAAGCTTCATTATCACTTTCAGGATACTCTCCCATGCTTTTTTGATTAATACTTTTATTAGAGGCATTCAATACAGATAATGCAAAATTAAATGGATTTTGCCAGAATACATTATAGCCTTTAAAATAAATCAGACTATTAAATGGAGGGAAAAAGTAAAATCTGAAAAAGAAATATAATTCCATATAACTTATGACAACAGTCAATTAATCACATAACTACAATTTGAGACCTTTCCTACAGAAAGAAAGGAATAAAGGTCCATTTGATACTTCATCATTATTGTCACGTTCTCTAAAGAAAAGACCATGAGCCAAGCACCAGTCTGTACTGGACTTGAAGACAAAATTTTCTTTGTTTTTTATGACTACCCTTGACTCAACTACCCCCTGCAGCACTTGTTAGAGACAATATGAAATAAGTAAGAACCAACCCAAATTTCTATCTTTCAAAAACTGAAAGATAAGCCATTTCGGAATAGCTCTTATCTTTTGTCATTCTGTCATTTCCACTTTCTATTTCTGAAAACTTTTCTCTAGTGTTCCATTTCACAAAATTGCCTCCAATTTCCTTAATAACAAGATAGAACATTTACTTGACTTTAATTATTAAACTTCACAAGTTTTTTGGCCTTTAAGATTTCCTCTTAAATAATAAAAAAGGCGACAAGATGAACACTTTTTTACAAGGACAATCGTGCATCCAATATGAATTCATAGAATTATAATTAAGTTCATTTTTACCAAATACCAAATGTCTGCTATGAAGCCTTTTTAATATTGTCTGTGCTTTATGCCATTTCTGAAATTTATTATTTATTGATTTAATAGATTTTTAGGTGTCAGTTATAGTTTAGTGAATTTAAGTCATAATTGAAATTTTTCTGTGATATTGCTTGATGACAAGTTTAATCAATCAAAAGTTCTACTTCTATGTGATTAGAGCCTATTAAGTTTTGAGTGGGACATGGAAAGTAAAAAATTCATTCTTGCCCTCACAGAACTTACAGGATAGTTATTAGAAAGACAAGAGTAACATATAAGAGATGTTTGAAAACAACTAAGATATTCTTAGACTCCTGATGCAACAGGAATTAAGCAGGATGAAGAGGAAGAAGGAGGAGGAGGAGATGGAGGCGACTCGGGTCTTGATAAAGAAGGTGCAGGAGGAGACTTTTAGGGCAGTTTCAAGATTCCAAGAAGATAAAACTTGATGCCTAAAACAAATATGGAAGGCAAGAGGTATGGTCAGGAAGGAGGATGCCTCCCTTAGGTCATGAGCAGTATGTGCACTGAGATAGACAGAGGCAGACTAAATGGAAATATTCAGGTGTTTGTTCCTAAATAGATATAGCCTGCCTTTTAGTGTAAATTACATCATGCAGACATAAATTTCTGGAAGTAGCATATTATAATGCTTAAAAAGGTGGGCATTATTTTTAGAAATTTGAATTCCCCATGCGACTCTGTCACTTATCATATGCGTTAAATTGGGCAAGTGACAAATCCTTTAAGAATTAGCCCTTGAAGAATCGATACCTGTCTCCATGTCCCACCCTTCACTCTTGTATAATCTAGTGATCTCAACATTTTCATCGATGAGATTTCCAATGCATTACTCTCTCTAAAATATCTCTTCTTAGACCTCAGCTGCTTCAAAATCCTATCCTCCACACTTCTGCCACCTACTTCTGTGATTATACCTCTGATCTTACAATTAACAATAAACATATCCATGCCTTAATCTGTATTTCAAACACTGTCTCTCTAAAACCTCCCTCCCTGCTTTCCATTTCAGTCTCTCTAGTATCCTGCCTCCAGAAATTCTCCCTTCTCACTGTGACTTCCAATTTATTGGCCTTTCCACCTTTCCAGTTTCCATCACCCCCATTATGTCCTCACTTTTGCTCTTACCCAGCTCAATTACGTGGTCAATCACTGTAATCACTCCCTTGCAAATACTCTCAACTCACGTGGTCTCTATCCTTCCATCATCTCACCCGGCAAGGTACCAAATCTGGCTAAATACAAGCCTTTGACTACTCAGGGCCTATGTCTAAGCAGCTGAATATTCCTGAAGAAAAATGTGCAGCCAAGCTGACAGACGTTGCGTTAAATTCTTGACAGAAATCTCGAGTGGGCTCTTAGTGCTTGCCTAGCAGTAAGTACATTTCCCTAGTCAATTCACTTTCTCATTCTACATGACTCCTATTAGGAAACTTTTACTCCCTGCTCAGATTTTCCATAACTTCCATCTACTTGCTTCTGTCAGCTAAAGGTGCTGCTTAAACTTTTCCATAAGAAAATATAAGATCAGAATAAGACGTCCATGTACTTCCACTACCAACCTACCAATTAACCTGCATCTGTACCCATATACTCTGCCTTCTCCTTCTCCGTTATCAAGACAGAAGCACCTACCTAAGGCCAACCTTCCACTTGTTCTATCGTTTATTGTTCTCATCCCATGAAAGGATCTGGCTCCTGAAATCTTCCTCCCTCTTCTTGCAGCCTCAAATTTTGTCTTGTAGAGGTCAGCAAACTATGGCTCATGGGGCCATACCTGGCTGGACATCTAAGTTAAAAATGATTCTAACATGTTTAAATGGTTGAAAAAAATCAAGTATTTCATGACACATGAAATTATATGAATTTCAAAGGTCAGTGTCCATAAACAAAGTTTTACGGGAACACAGCCTTGCTCACTGGTATATAACCTACAGCTGCTTCCACACTACAATAGCAGTGTTGAATAGTTGCAACAGGTGTCTGGCTGGCAAAGCTAAAAACATTTAATAACTGTCCCTTTATAGCAAACGTTTTCTGACCTCAGTTCTACAAAATTATCCTCAATAACATTTAAACACGCTGCAATCACTTGCCAAAAAAACAGAAACTATCTCTTGACTCCATGTCTCCCTCCAGCTACACCACCACTTCAATGCTTTCCTTTTGCAGCAATAATCATCATGACAATTATCAGTTCCTAGAGTTTTCACTCCATTTCTCCTGTCTGCTTTGAGCTCACTCCAGTAAGTTTATGTACCTAACACTGAATTGAAATTACTTTTACGCTGCAAGTGGGGAACCAATGGTTACTTTATCTTATTGACACTCGACCTCTGAGCAGCATTTGAAAGGAATCACTTTCTCCTTCACTTGCATTTGGGTTCCATCCTCTCTTGATTAATTCTCTTCTCATCTGGCTGATTCTTCTGTTTCTTTTGGTGAATATTCTCATTTTCCCAACATCTAAAATCTGGAGAGCTCTCAGGCTTAGTCTTGTGACTTCTTTTATTCCTTAGTCTTGTGACTTTTTTTATTCCTCTGCTTGCTGGGTGATCTCATCTAGCACCATGGTTTTAGGTGACATTAATAAACTGATCCTCCTAAATGTATACGTCTATCCCGGACCAATCCCTTTATTTCCAGATTTATATACACAAGAGCATAATTGACATAGCAAACTTTACATGCCTAAAAACACACTCGATTTTCCCCTCAAACCTGCACTTTTTTTCTGTCTTTTCCACTTCAGTAAAGGGCAACCTCTGTTTCTCCAAATGCTTAAACCAAAATCTTTGTTGTCATCTTTGATTTTTCTCAACTTCTCATATTCAAATCCTATTGGTTCTTTGATATACTTTTAACTGTAACACACTCAAATACTATTAGCTCTACCTTTAAAATAAACCAAAAATTTCAACCACTTTTCACTGCCTCCGTTCCTATGACCCTAACCCTAGTTCAAATCATCATTTTATGTCTTGACTACAGTAGTAACCTTCTGTTTGATCTCGCTACTTCTACCCTTTTTCCCTCAAAGGATACTTTTCAAATGAATACAAATCAGGCAACTTCCTTTTACATGGCTCCTCACTGTAAAATAACTGAAATCAAAACATTTAACCATGACCTGTGTGGCCCCAGATTATCTTGCCTCTATTCTGCAACTTCATCGCTTTCCACACCCTACCTCTCTACTATGCTTCATCATGTTGGTCTGATTTCTGTTGCACACAACCTCTATGCTCACTTCCTGCTGCTGTTTGTTTTGTTTAAATGCTTTCCTTCTCCCTGCTCATCACATGCTGTCACATAACCTTCAGATTCCAGGTCAAATATCTCCCTCCCAGAGAGGCTTTTCCTGGCCACCGTGGCCATATTCATGCCCTATCTCATCCACCTACCCTTTAAAGCTCCTACTCATTTCCTTTATTTCTGTCACAGCCCTTATCTCCGTCAGCTATTATACTATTATGTATTTTTTTTTACCATACTAGAATATTAACTCCATAAGGGTACGTCCCTTACCCTGTCTTAGTTGCCACTGTATCCAAGAGTCTGAAAGGGTTGCTACTTATGAACATCTGTTGATATACTAAATGAATTAATAAATAATTTTTTTAAATCCATGTAAAATGTTTAATATATTGCCTGGCAAAATAAAATGCTAAGTAAATGGAGGCTACTAATAAAAAACAATAAATATACATAAAAGAAAAATTTAAAAATAAAATGGAAACATAAAAATAATAAATACTATTTAAAGACAGCAAGGTAGAAGAGTGATACATAAAACATTATAAATGTCAATGCTACAGAATAAACCTATAAAAATACTTAAATTTCAGATACTTCTATAATAGGTTTGCAGTACTGACACAATATTTTATTTTCTGAGGGAGTATTATATCTTTATTCAAAATTTTCCAGCACACACACATAAAATGATGGGATATGCTACTGAAGTCAGCACTGACAGCCATGGAGAAAGAGAACTGAGCTTTCTTTTTCTTGAAGAAAGGGAATGAAGTTGCTGCTCTGCCATGCTTCTTTAAGTTCAAGTTTCAATTTGTGTTAAGTCTGATCTCTTCCAAGTTCTGAACAGAACATTAAATTAAGTACTGCACAGTCAGTGTAACATATTCTTTTCTCATTCTTCTAGACCTGTGACTCTGCCCTAGGTAACATCCTTTACAAAGCTGACTTTGATCTCTTTCCTTGGTTCAGGTGGTATAAGAGATATTTTCAACAAAATTTAAGCGTGTGGTTGCAAGTGTTGAATTTATATTCAAGCTGCATAAGCCTCTTACTGGAAAAAGATAGTTGAAAAAATAGTTATATGTGAACACTGAATATCCACTTCCTTTGAAACAGTAAAGTTTCTGCAATTTGATTGAGCTTATTTTGTTTGTTTCACTTCAAGACAATTCATTAAACAGGGCTGGGTGTCTATAATGTTGAAAGCAATATGTTTGGCCGCTTTAGAAGATACCAAATGAGCCAGGTGCGGAAAATGTGTTCTATCTACTGGTCCACTCCAATTGAATGATTATAGTAGCCTGAGAGAGGGCCATCTTAAGAAGTACTGTGAGGCTATGAATGGAATTATGGGAAACAGTGATATGATCCATGCATGTTATCTGACTAAATTATTTAGGCAAAAGGGGAATCACTGCACAATGAGTGTTTGCTATGTTGGAATTTGATAGTCATTGCTCTTAAATAGTTATAGTCCTAAAGAAGAAAAGATTAAACCACATGGTTGTATGGCAGGAAGTCACGATAACAGTTTAAAGCAGAAGTAACTCTGTTGTTGCTTCTTTACTGGAACAGAATTAGCAACAGAAAAAAAAAAAGTGTACTTTTTATTTCCTTTACTCATAGGAAAGGTAATCAGGTTCCACTACCTTTGTGAATGTGGGAATCCTTGGGCCCTGGGAGAATGTTGCCTTTTGTTTCTTTCTTTCTTAATTATGTAGGGTTAGGCTGCTCTGAGTAATCATCCTCCCAATGACAGATCTTTTTTGTTTGTTTATTAATTCATTTAAAATAATAGTAATAAACTACATGTTAGCAAATACTTTTTAGTAAAAATAACTATATTTTTCAAAGCATAGAGTGACTGTTTACATCTTTGTAAATCTCATTAATATCTGGCTACATGGAACTCAGCTGTACTCTCACATCTGTTTTGCAGTCAGTCTTTTGCAACATTACATGTCAATGACAGATTTTTTTTTAATTTTCTTTTATTTATTTATTTTTTTATACAGCAGGTTCTTATTAGTTATCTATTTTTATAAATATTAGTGTATATATGTCAATCCCAATACCACCCTGAATGCGCCCCGTCTCGTCTGATCTCAGACAGATCTTTAACTAGAACATTCAAGCAAGATTATCTAAGAAGAATATAGGGATGGAAAGTGATAACTGAGAGGTAAAATGGATTGACCAAATGTTTAGATTTTCTGATCCCGAGCACACAAGGAGTGAGGAATTCTGCAGAGGCCAGGATCTTCAATCTGCTCCTAAAATTTGCCTCTGTGGTACACAGAATTCTAAAGCAGGTGTGTATGGGGAGGGTGTCAAACTATGGAAAATTACCCACATTGAGTGTTGTATTGAAAAGGGCCAATGGTACCTGAGAGTTAAACACGATCTTATTTTGAATAATAAAGATGTGTGGCATATTTTGCACATGAAATACAATGTGGTAGAATAAGATGTTTCAAAATAGAAGCACAAAATTAAGTAATAATGGGGATTCAAGAAAAGTAGAAATTTTTAAAAATCTAATTTCTTAGAGACTTTTATGTTGAATAATAGCTAGAGCAGGATGTGTTACACTGATTCATTTTACATAAAGATATTTTCACGGCCTTGATCAAATGACACATTTAAAGACTTCTAAAACCCTTTAAGGAACTGATTAAGGACTTTAGAAAACCACCTTCTATTTAGATCTTGGAGTATCTAGTTATTCCAAGTATAGAAATGAATCAGGCCAACAGTTATAAGCCTCTGCCCATATCCTATCATTCTTGCCTCCAATATGACGTTACAATAAGATCACAATATATTTCCCTGGATTGGAACACCCAAATACACTTCCAGGCCATCACCATGATAGTACTTGGCAATGAGCCACAGTTGGTTCAAATCTGGAAACAACTCTGTAATTTTGGGTCTCTGACTAGGGAGTTATCTGTCTTCCTCCCCTGAGTTTCTGGGGGCGGAAGATTTGTCAGATTTAGGAATACATTATGTTTGGACATTATGTATTCCTGATAACGTTCCTAACATTTGACAATGTTACATTATGTTTTGACTTCTGTTTCTACGCTACTTCACCTTGAAGATTTTATAACTTAGTTCACTTCTTTGACTATTTCATTGGACCCAACATATATAACCCAACATTCTCAATTATTTGGTTCCAACACGCCTCCTCATACCCTAGATCAACTAAGGAGGTTCATATATTGAATCAAAGAATTTGGTTCTCCATCAAATACTTCTTCATTGGTTCACCATGTAATGCATTTCTGTAGGTTTTGTTAAATTCAAGCTTCTATGCTAGATATGTTACCTCAGACTATTCAACAACCAGGGACTGGTATCAATTCCTGAGATGCAACAACTTGTAAATAGCACATGATTACATATGAGAAGGTATATTTCATCTGCAGAAGAGGAAATATGTTTGTTTCTTATCTTTACATGGGACAAATTATTCATGGAGCCCTAAATTTAGAGCAGTAGATGATGGTGGTATAAAGAAAAGAGACAATGAATCTGAGAATAATATTTAAAATAGAACAAGTGAATTGGACTTTCTTATCCACTTAGTAAATGATTTTTAGTAGAGACTAGAAGGCACTTTTGGTGCCTCAGGTCATTTTGCTCTAGGTGTGTGTGTTTGGGACGGAGGAGGAAACCTGGTATCCACTGTTGCAAAGAGTTCTGAATACTGTCTTTGGATTCAGTGAGGCAAAGAAATTGATTCAAATCACAGAGGTAGGGGTTACTGACTGTATGATCTTATGTGTATTGCTCAACCATTCTGAGGCTCAAACCCTTCACCTGCTTAATAGAGATATTAATGTCCAGCTCATCCAATGACTGTGAAGAATAAATAAAATGCTACTTGTAAAGGGATTATAAAAATGGTATTTTCTGTATGATAAATGATAGCTCCTGCTTTCATATGAATATAGTATTAGTAATAATAATTTTAGGAGTACTGGTTGTATTGAATATTAGTAAATAATAGTAGTGGTGATAGTAGGTAGTAATCAGCCTCACTGTGAGTTTCCAAATGCTAAGGAAATGTTTGTGTGGCTTTTTTAAAGAGTAAACTCCTTCTCAAGAGAAATGGTCATTTTATTTATACATTGCTTATGAGAGCATTCACTGACACAATCTTATTGGAAAGTAATCTGGGAAAATATATTAAAGTTAAAATATAAAGACTCTCAAACCTAGAATCTTTCTTTCAAAAATAAAAGTAATAGAATATAAAGATCTGTGTATATAAGGATGTTTATTAGAGAATTTTTGTGTGTTCCCCAAAATCTTGAACCAATCTAAATGCCAATCAATAGGAAAATAATTGAATAAATACTGGTGAAATGTTACACAGCTATAAAAAAGAACAGGATATATAATTATATATAATATATAATATATATATATTGAACAGGAGGAATTTGGATATATTTAAAGTCATATATATTTATATAAATATACATATATTACATTTATATTAAAAATATATATATTTATGATTAGGAGGTAAAACAGCTAATATTGGTTACCTTGGGGGGAAGACCAGGAGTAGGGTTCGGAGAGGAAGATCATTGACTTAAAGTCTTTTTGAATTAGATTTATATACAAACTTTCACTGCATTTATAATTTTTAAAAGTTAGATGATGTGAAAAAACCTGCAAATTTCAGGAGTCACTCTGTTTATTTGCAGAAACATGAGTACTGTATAAAGGCCACATACCTTCTGTAGACTTCACTTTATTTAGAAAACATCTAAGAGGGTGGGGAATGGAAAAGACTTGAAAGAAGAAATGTTGGAAAATAGGGGGTTATCCTGTGCATTGTTTCAGAAAATTATGGAGAGAGTGGCAAATAGCCTTTTTTCAATTGTCATTGGTTTAATTTACTTTTTAAAAGAAATATTTGAAATCCTATGATTTTTCCCAAATTGAGGGGAGACATTTTACTGACTTATGATTCCCAAAGCATGATAATTCTTTTTAAACTGGACTATTCCTTAGGCTGTGTTGGGTAGGTGGATAGTAAATTAGGGTGCAGTAACTGGTAATTCAACATATTGGCATCTTTACCCAGGTTTATAATCAAAATCTAGTCATAACCTAGTCATTGGCAGTCCTTTTAAATTATAACTTTGAGTTTTAATAGAGATTTTGAACAGAAGCCTATTGTAATCGTAGACAATCTAAATGAAAGGTTTAGATTTGGTATGTATTTTACATAGACACGAATCATTAAGGAGGCTATGATTTATTATAACACTTACTTTGTTTTAAAAAAAAACCCAACACCGAATATCTGAGTATTAATTATGGAAATTATGGAAAACAATGCAAATCCTGATAAAACAAACCTACAACATACAGGGAAACTATATATCTTAAATATATAGTCTCCAACTTGTAGTTATATCATGAAAGGAAAGATAGATTTGTTTGTTGTTATTTCTCAGGTTCCTGCCCAAGCCCACTTCTCTACATATTCACTTTACTTGATCTCACCTTTTCCTATGGCTTCTACCACCATCTTCTTGTTGACGATTTCTAAAATGTTATTCAATCAGATGACCTATCTGAGCTTAGGACTCATGTTAAACTCTCTTGTGGTCATCCCCATTTCAATATCTCATAGGCACCTCTAATTCATATTTACCTAAACTTATCATATCCTTACCTCCTACTCTGCCCCTTGCACAAGTTTTCTAACACTGTATTTTCTATTCGCTGGCATACCACCACTATCCAACCTTTCAAGGCATATACTAAAGAGAAAAACATTCTTCATTGCCAATATTCAACTAAAGTGATCAACCATACTGATTGATCATCTTGACTGAGGGTTTCCTGAGACATGAGAGTTTCCCTTAAACCCTGGAACTGCCTGGGACTAACTTGAGAAGTTGGTCATCCTACATTCAAACGGTACCAGTCTTGGGGGTCTCTTCTCTCCATCCTCACTCTCCTTCCCTTAGTTCAAGCCTAGATCTCTGGAACAGCATCATCATGGGTTTTCAAATCATTCTCCACTTTGCTCTCAGGGTGATATTTCTAAAATGCAAATATCCTTTGGACTACAGTTTTTTTAATGTATCAACTCTGTTTCATCTACACTCACATTCAGCTAACAGTGTAGTGCATTAAATTTTCACAATTCTACACATCTCTCAAGTGTCAGGACTATGTATTATTTGTCAGCATATATCTAGCACCTATCACAGTGACTTGTGTAAAGCACATGCTTAATAACTATTTTTTGGATGAATAAGCAAGTGAAAAATAAATGTCACTTCTGTTTAAAATCCTTCAGGAATTCATTGTAATCCTCCGTAAAGGGTGCAAAGGTCTACCCGAGGCATGTAAAGGTCTCCATACTCCAGATTTCATGTCTCTCCTCACCTCTTGCTATTCCCAATTCACATTCATCTCTCATTTACTGCCTGAATTTTGTGAATAATGTTTTTGATTAGATGTCTTTCTACTTTGATCTCTTCATCTGAATTACTCCCATTTGTCCTTCCTGATTAATCGAAGTGTCATGTCTTCCAAGAAACCGCCCCTGACATCCCCATTCACAGATGCTTCTCCTCTGTTGTCCTATATCACACTTCACTTGCTATTATAGGAGCATTTTATCACACTCATTGCGACCTTCTATTTATTTTTCCATCTTCCCCATAAAATTATGAGCTCTGCAAGAACAAGGATTTTGCATTATTTTACTCTTGGACACCAGCACCTAATGTAGTTACTAAATATTGGCTAGATATTAAATAAACTTGTTGAATGAGAATGGACAGTAAAAATAGAAATTAAAACTTCAATAAGTAATCTCAGTGAATAAAATAATATAAAGAATGTTACTTAAGTTGTGATTTAATATCCAATTTCTCCTTAAAATATATTTTTCATTGTATTGCCCTTGCATATAAAATCAAGAAAACCTTCAAATGTGAACTATTTCTGCTCTTGAGATTAATAGTCTTTTGATGTACTGCATTTAAAACTTTTGATTCACTCATTCATTCCTCCATTCATTCATTCAATTCATATACCGAAAAATATGATGAATGTGTTTTATGTGTCAGGCATCTTTAGAGGCGCTCAGAATACAGCAGTGAGCTAGATGGGCCAAAGTTCCTGCTTTCAAGGAGCGTAATTACATTCTACAGGGGAGGACAGACTATAAAAAGCACTAGATATATGAAACAGGATAATTTCAAATTGTAACAAGTGCTCCTCAGATAATAACTTAGACGGAATTCCCTGGCAGTCCAGTGGTTAGAACTCTGTGCTTTCACTACTGAGGGCAGTGAAATCCCCAATACCTAGGTGGGGAACTAAGATTCTTCAAGTTACAGAGTGTGGCCAGAAAAAAAAAAAAAAGAAAGAAAGAAAAGAGAAAAAGAGTGACTGTAAACGTAAAAGACTCTACTCATATATTGAGAGCAAAGAAAAATACCAAATTGTTACAAGAATGCTGACATCAAACAAGTAATTTTTTGTTTTTGTTTTTAATGAGCATGTAAAAGAAATTGTGGATTTTTTTCCTCTCTTGAACACTCTTCTTTTGTGATAAAGTCATTTTTACCATAGTTCCAAAAATCTATGATTTATTTAATAGTTTAGTGCGTTACCAAAATTTAGCCCCAAATATGGTTGATTTTAAAATGATTTTCTAAGGTGAATGAACATGTAAAAAATGGAACAGAAGTTTCATCCATTCCACCAGCCATCAACCCTGATTTTGGCTGTCTGCCCTGTGCTGCTTTCTAAACATAGGCAGCCGGTGCATGCTAAGAGAACTAGAAATGATAAACGGGGTAGAGACTGCTTAAGGTCTTTGTAAAGTTTAATGAAAGATTTATCTCTTGAGGGTAATGTTCCTCTTTCTTTTACTGAAATGAGAGTTTGATAACCTCTCATTGTGCTTTTGATAAATTACACCATACAGTCATAACTAAAATGACTAAGTGGAAAAATTTAAAAATAACTAAGCAAGGTCTAGTTATCATCGAATGGCTTAATACTTAGTATCTACAAAACTAAGTTTGGTATTTGAAATACTTTTAATTATCAAGCTGAGAAAACCTATGATTCAGTAATTCAACAACAATTACTGAAAGATCCTTTAATGTTTCTCTATGCCAATTATAGCCATAGGGATGGGAGATTATGACTTAGAATTTATAGTTAAGTTAGGGCATTCTCATATACAATCACAAAGGATGTTTTCTTGTCAGAGTTTGCCATTACTCTTGTTTAAGCCATTAATATTTAATTTCAAATTTAACAGGTTCGAATGGATTTATATCCTTACATACTCAAATGTAGGAAAACTGAAAAGACAATTATCCAGCTCTATAAAACTCAAAGAGGGCTTCCCTGGTGGCGCAGTGGTTGAGAGTCCGCCTGCCGATGCAGGGGACACGGGTTCGTGCTCCGGTCCGGGAGGATCCCACATGCCGCAGAGCGGCTGGGCCCGTGAGCCATGGCCGCTGAGCCTGCGCGTCCGGAGCCTGTTGCTCCGCAACGGGAGAGGCCACAACAGTGAGAGGCCCGCGTACCGCAAAACAAACAAACAAACAAACAAACAAAAAAAACTCAAAGAAAAACAAAACACCTCAGATATTTTATTTAACTCAAAGAAAGCTGAATATTTTTCCAAGATCCTGAAAATTTCCCGCACACTTTAGAAAGGTAAATTTTATTTTTAAGACTCAGTATATCCAAGAGTGTCTGGAAGTACAGTTAGAAAAAGGAGATAATTCTCAAGATGCCTACAGAGGTTAAAAACTATGTAGTTAAGTACTTAACACATTTCTCAAACCATGGATTAGGGATGGAGCTGTCTGCTAGACACAGAAGGCATTTCTCTGGGTATTACGTGAAGGTGGGCAAATGCCCCTTCTCGTTTTTCCAGCTGCCATTCCAGAGCTGGTTAGATTTAGGTGGGACTGCCTTTCCTCCTAGGAATTCTGTTGAGAACAGCACATGCACAGCTACTGCTCTTCATATTTTTAAACCTTTTAAGTGATTTTTATTATGAAGTAAATCATAATAACGATATTTGAGGTTAAATCAAGTAACATATAAACATATAAAGTGAAGAAGGAAGTGCCTCCAGCCCTCCCCGCTACATCCCATCCCCGCTACATCCCATCCCCACTTGTTTCCCAAAGCTCAGCCCCTCCACCCTCAGACAGACATACCTCCACTCCTCTTCCTCCAGAACAACCAACTGCAGCATCAACTGCACACAGAAACTCTATCTGTAGTATGCCTATAAGACATTAAAATGTAATATAAATACTTATAATTAGACATATGTTCATTCCAATGATAACATTGTCAAATATATACTTAGTATAATTATATAATTAAATCTACATAAGTGTATTTGTATACAGTATATAAAATATAAATAAAATTATATAATTTGTAATAAAATTGTACTATAAGTGTTTGAATTATAATTTATAAAATCATATAATATACAGTTACTCATTAAATTTTTACTTGAGTATATATAGTATACTATATTTATATACTATATATACTATAAATTTTTATAGTATACATATAAAAACAGGATCCCATCATATACACTCAACTTCATCTTGTTTTATGTATTCATTATCTTTATTTTTCTTATCAGTTCCTTCCTGGAACTCTCCCACTCCACCTCATTGTGTTTCCTCACCATAGCTTGTCTTCAGCTTTGCATTGTTGAACATTTATGCTACAACTAATTGTTCACCGTTTCTTATTCCTTCCGTCCAAGCTGTTATTCGGGTGTGTGCACACATGTCAGGGAAGATACTGTATGTAACCTTTGGCTGCTAGTGAGTGATTTTTCTGCTTCCCGTGTTTATAAGGTTCTATGGGAGGTAACAATCTTAGGGGTAGGTTGAAAGCAATCTTTTCCTTTTATGAGTGTCCGCAGCTGAAGGGAAAAGCAGTCTGATTATACAACCTTGGACAAACAGCACGCCTAACAAAAGAGATAAATGTCTGTGAAATGATCTAAAAATTCTACCCAATTGTTCATTCTTTCTACATGAATCTCACCTTCTATCATTCAAACCCAACTCAATACAAATGAGACACTTTAGTGAACATAAGTTTCAAGAATCTTATTGAAAGCAAGTTTTTTATTTACTCTGAGTCAAGAATGATCCACAGATGGAGTTACTCTCAGATGCTATCTGATTATTCCTTATGAAGCATTTAAGAACAATTTTAAAAGATAAATGCAATCTTTTGTGGCAGAATCATTGACTCCTTTCACAGCTTGTCTAATCTGGACAATTTTGCAATTAGTGAAGGCTCTCCTCATTCATGAGAAGCCGAGGTGTTCTGCCCTTAGAGAGAGAAGAAAAGGGAAACCCCTACCCTCCATAGCTGTTAAAACAACACAGCTGAGAGTGAACTCCTGAAATGGACTATTCATTTCTTCTGATTCTCTATAAGAATTAAACCAGCCCACCTGGCTTGATTGATGATAAAACAGCAAACTTCAAAAAGAACTATGTTTTCTGCCAAACAGTAGCTACTTGGTATTGGTTCTGGTGTAATAAGTGAGATAGTTGAGCTCATTATTTATTATCCTTTCCCTGCAATAAAGTGGACAAAGAAATATACAAAATAATCATTTTCTTGGTTATAATATTGCTGATGGACTCTTTTTAAAGGGCAAAATTCTGTCTCATTGTATCCACAGTGAAGAACACTGGCTTGATTTAATGCTTTTCCTGAGCATCGTATGAAATGGATTTGTAAGTGACTTGTACTGAAAGATTTAAGTATTGAAGGATTCTCAGAGGTTATGTCAGATGACTAAAGCCACTAAGGTGGAAGGGTTTAATCATTCATGTGTAAATAATGCACACTCACACGCATTACAACTGGGCTGAAATAAGAATAATAAGGAGTCATTCCTCCAGGGAATTCAAACTATGTAACATGCCCACACTAGCTCTTTAGCAAGCATTCTCATATGGCCGAGGTTGCCAAGAGGGAATGTAAATAAATGCTTGACTTAAAAGAGCCCTTTCTTTCTGTGCTTCTGGGAAACAACTAGACATATTGGAACACTGCCTGGAAGGCAAAGGATGGAAAAGAATGGAAAGTCACCATTTTGGGTAAGGACTTTCAACTCATACTCATCTTTTAACTAATATTTAACAATTTTATTGATTGCGTAGTTTACCCTTAGAAGTATCCACTGTGTTCGGACAATAATGTCCAGAGTTATTAAAGACCTAGCCCCTTCCCTCTCTTTTTCTCTTTCCCTCTCACTCCAACACAACTTCCTCTCTTTCTCTCTCTCCATCTCAATTATCTGGGCTCAACATTGAGTAGATTCCCAGTGTTAGATAACTATACCTTTCTAACTGAAAAATTAAACAGCAATTGTTATTTCTTACAATTACCAGGAATAGAAATTAGAATACTGTCTCATAGATCAGGAATGGGCAAACTATGACCCACAAGCCAAACCCAGGCTACCACTTGCTTTCTATGGCCTGAAAGTTAAGAATAATTTTTATCTTTTTTTAAATGTTAGAAGGAAATCAAAAAGTGAATAAGTTTTCATGACATGTGAAAATTATGTGAAATTCAGTCTTCAGTGTCCATAGATAAAGTTCTATTGGAACAGGCTGTACCCATTATATATGATCTATGGTTGCTTTGGCCGAGCTGGCTAGTTGTGACAGAGGCCATATGGCCCACAAACCCTAAAATGTTTACTCTCTCTTCCTTTTTAGATAAAGGAAGGGTTTTCTGAACTCAGACAATGTTCAGTAAATGGTGGTTATTGCTAGAGTATCAAAAGGGCTGAGTAAAGACTGAAACATATAATCTTCAACATGGATAGATAAACAGAGAGAACATCTGAAAGCAACTAGCAATTTTCAATAGGTACCAAACAAGACATCTCTAAGGCTCAGGCAGAGAATGTGCATGAGTGGAGTGAATCAGGTCAGGGAGATAATGGGGGGATCCTAGGGTGTGGTTACCTGCCTCAATATCTACCTGTGGCATCTGATACTCAACTGTTGCAAACACAGGCTCAGGATTGCCCAAGAAGAGGAGCTGGAAATTAAATTTTTATGTGAAATTTGTTGGCAACCAATTAATTTTTTTAAAATTGCTATTCAACAAAGTGTGGAAAAAACAAAATATGTCTATGTGCCAAATGCAAGCTAATAGGAAAAACAAAAATTGCAAGGTTTTATATGAAGAATAAGCAACAGCCCCAAATTGACAAGAATATAATTTCTCTTTAAAATACTTTCTGAGGTCAATATAACTTTGGTCATGTGATGAGACTTAGATCATTTCTTTCCTTTTTTCTTATCCTGGAGAGGCATTTTTGCTTCAGAAATATACAAGCACAGATGGGACCATGCATTTTTTTTTTCTTTTTCAGCTTTTTGAAATTCCTGCTATCTTCCTCTCATTTCTTTCCATAATACTGCAAGTTCTCTAAGCACAGGTATATTGTTTGCTGAATTTCACGATACCTAAATTAAGTGCTCAGCACATGAAATGATTATAGATGTCTGCCTAGCAAAATTTAAATGAATAATAGTAACTAATGCCCACTCCATTTATCAAAGTCTCCAATACACATAAATCAATCAAAAGTGTCAGGGCTGATATACAAAAACAGTGACCATTATACCGAACAGTTCTGATGCAAATAGGCATTTTTTGGATAACCACAGCAAGAAGTAGTATTAATATGTCACTTCTTTTTATAAACCGAATAGAGAATATATGTGCAATACCTACTGGGTATATTTTTCCCTAGTGTCTAGCTTTGTAGAGTATCTATGTACTGTAGATATATAAATGTCAAGCACTCACCGAGAAATAGCATGGTTCATGGAAGCATTAGTAAGAGATATGGGTTTTTTTTTGCATTACGCGGGCCTCTCACTGTTGTGGCCTCTCCCATTGCAGAGCACAGGCTCTGGACGTGCAGGCTCAGCGGCCATGGCTCACGGGCCTAGCCGCTCCACGGCATGCGGGATCCTCCCAGACCGGGGCACGAACCCGTGTCCCCTGCATCGGCAGGAGGACTCTCAACCACCGTGCCACCAGGGAAGCCCAAGAGATATGTTTTTGTACTTCAACTTTTTATTGTAATTCACTATACAACACTACACAACACAGCTCTTCAAATTGCCAGTGAAAAAGTTATATTTTTCTCTAGAAATAGAGGTTAGAAATGATACATTTGTAATCATCTGTGTACATAAAGCTACTTATTCACCATAGGCATAAAATATATGTGTACTCTTGCTTATTAAGCTTTCAAAGCCTACAGAAATCATTATGAAGGCTAATAGCATACAAGGGAGCAATACGACCTAGGGCAGGGTTATGGAATCGTTACCATTCTCCATTGCTTTCTTTCCTTTCCTACAGTCTTTGATATTGGATAAGGTTTTTCTGTCTCTGGTTAGATTTCTCTCAAGTGCTTCAAGAAATAAATATTTGCTAGACTATTCCCATATATTATTAGACTACAGCCTTTGCTTTTAAATGTGTAAAGCATTTTGAATTTTACAGATATGTATTAATAAATACTACATATAGAGGGGAATAAATAGAAATAAAAATATATTTAGAGGCATATGGAAATAAATTTACTCCAAGAAGTAGGAATTTGACGTGTTCCAAAATTTCTAAATACTACTGTTGAATGAATCACTATTAAATAAAGGGTACATGTGAAGCTATTTCTAAATGAATTACATGCCTAAAAAGTTGTAATACTATCCATTGTCAGAAACAAATGTTGAATGGCATTTATGTTAATGTCTTAATTTACACCATAACTATATTTCTTTAAAATGTATTTAGTATACGTTGAAATGCTTTATAAATACTGACATTTACAGGGTAGCTTTCTGTGGGTATTAGAAAGAGTCTCTGCAGTGTAATTTCTCAGAGCTCAGCAAGAAGCTAGAACTGTGTCTTCATAATGATATTGTACATCTGCATAGGATCTTTGCTTAAGGATCTCAGAGAGCTTTACTTAATATTAAGTGATTAAATCATACAGTACCCTTGAGTGACAAGTTTAATTATACCCATTTCCAGAAAGATAGCATGCTGAAAAACTATTAATCTACAAACCCAAGGTTATCCAGATAATCAAGACCAGAAGGTCATTTTGCTGGGATTGCCATGCCTCCCCCAGTGGGTAGCTCCCATATGGAAGTGAATTGTCAGACTTGGGGTTTTGCCAGTTTCTTCAGGACACATACAAAACTGAATGTCACCATTAGTAGTTCAGGCATCACATCCTGGGAAGATTATTAATGCCTCTTATCACCTGCAATTCAATAACTCTTGCATGGTTTGTTACATAGGTTTTTTTTAGAAAAAAATAATATCAAGATAATACTTTCTGTTTAAAAAAACACTAAAAATCATGAAAACCCTGTGTAAATTTGAGAAAAGAAGTTTGATTATACCTCTATATGCACATTAATTTTTATAGCAAAATACATATACACATTCACAAACACAAACTCATAGACATATTGTTCCTTGAACTCGTCCTGTTAGTTTTACCCTCCATAGCTAAGACTCTCACCTAGATTTTCGCCCCTGCTTCTTACTTTCTGTTTCACTCCCTGACATGAGAAGATGTTGCTTGTAGGCATGGGAATCTTGTAATCATAAGTGGACAGGTATGAGAATCAAGAGCCAATACACAAAAGAATGGAGAAGCTGAAAGTTAGCAATGGCCTGAATCTTAATCATATTACTGAGCTACCAGCCCATCTCTGGGACCAATTACCTTCCAACTATAAACATCCTCATGGTTTAGTTGTCTTTTTAGGTAAACTGCAGCCAGACACTTTCCCAACCAATACCATTTTATCCTATTGATCTCATTCATTACCTTCATAACATTTCTCCCCATATGAGAGGATCTTTTCTTTTTTTTTTTTTTTTTTTTGCGGTATGCGGGCGTCTCACTGTTGTGGCCTCTCCCGTTGCGGAGCACAGGCTCCAGACGCGCAGGCTCAGCGGCCATGGCTCACGGGCCCAGCTGCTCTGCGGCATGTGGGATCTTCCCGGACCGGGGTACGAACCCGCATCCCCTGCATCGGCAGGCAGACTCTCAACCACTGCGCCACCAGGGAAGCCCGAGAGTATCTTATTTATAAATCTGCTCACTGGTTTTACTGTCTCTCTCTCCCCGTACTGAAAGAGTAGTTGCACAAAAGAAGAAATTATTTCTGTCTATTAATGTCTGTATCCATACAATGTATGTTCTTGAACACATTGAAAGTCATAATAGTTTTAAACAATGAATACATCCATGAGTGAATGAACATGTTAAATGTCTTACATACATGTTTAATTACTGAAACACCAAAAATTTCCTTCAGTTTGCATAACTGGCTATCAGATTTCTACAAATTTAAGTCACTTTCTTAATATTCTATAAGGGAAAGTTATTTATTTAATTTCTCCATAAAAAATTGACATGGAGCAGCCTCTGTCTTAATTTCAGTTTTCATCAGGATGAGCCCGGTTCTGAGAGCAATGACGAAAACTACAGACTAAGCAGCTGCTTCTGCCAGGGCAAGGGGCCACTGCTGAGATAACAGCACTGTAAGGAACTAGGCAGGAAGTAACAGGCCCCTTTTAACCTCCCCCTGCCTTCAGTTTCCCTTACGCTATTGGAAACCTAACAGGGAATCAGCTGGAAAAGGAAAAGTATAATATTCCGCTTCCCATCCACAGCATCGCAAAGAAGAGTACAGAGGTATAGTTTTGTGGCTGAGAGAAATTAGGCTAGCATGTAGAAAAACAAACAAACAAACTGTGTGTCATGGAATCATGTCTTGTACGTTTATAATTCATTCCAGGGTGATTTTTTTTCTAAAACACAGATATGAGTAGGTCAGTCCTCTGCTTACTATCTTTCAGAGGCTTTCCATCTCCTTCAAATAGCTTTCAGGCTACTTAGTATCATAGACATGACCCTTTATGACTTGCCTCCTGGCTTCTCCTCTACCCTTATCTCCTAGTATCCTCCTAGGCTCTGAACTTAAGAAGATTTTGCATGAGTTCTCCTAAGTGGTAAGTTTTCTTGAACATCTGTGTCTTTGCACAGTCCTTTCAAAAATCTGTTCTCCATTCCTCTTTCTCCACTTGGCTACTCCTTACCCATGTTCAGTCAAGTCTTTGCACTTCTTTAAGTCTCACTTTCTATATTTGCTAAATGGGAATGTTAACAGATTCCATTATATAAGGTTGTTAATAAATCAAATAATACATGTAAACCATTAGTACCAACCAATACCTAGCTCACACTGAATGACTATTCGTTCTCAGTATTAGCATTGCCTTTCATAACTCTACCAAAATATACCTTCCCCTCACAAACCCTCTCTAATACTCATGTGTTCATTTTCTTTGTGATCCCATAGCACCCCTACCACAACAATAGGCTCTATCACAGTATTAGAGTCCCTGGTTTGTTCTCCTGTCTTTCCTAGTAAACTATAAAATTATTGAAGGTAAGGGCAATACCTTTTATATCTTTAGCTTCTGTGCTTACACAATGCACAGCAGATAGTGAGTTTCCAATGACTATCAGTTCAATGAAAAAAATGTTCTTTTATACAAATTTGATTTAATACTAGTTTTACTGATTATTTTGCATAAAGACAATGTTCACACACACACACACACACAAGGTAGATTAATTGCTATTTAGACAACTGCCATAGCAGCTTATTTCACCACAAAAATCCTAGCCATTCTCCAGAAATACTAACTATAAATTATCTATTAAATTTGTCAAAGCAAAGTCCTTATATTTAAAGTATTTAGGAGAAAGGTGAAAGTTATTCATATGAGCTGTGAGCTGTGTATTAGCCTAAGTTCCATCATCACATCCCTCAAAGCGGAACCAGAGACAGGGGTTTGTGTAAAGGGTGCTTGTGTAGGGAAGTGACCCTAAGGAACAGGAGTGGGAGATGGAAAAAGTGATGCTGGGGAAGTGTGAAGGCCAACAGAGAATGGCAGACCTGAGCTGTTGTGGACAACCTGGGCTCATTCCTATCGGGGACCCCAGAGGAGTCATGTGAAATGTATCCCACAATCCTTCACCTAAAGGTCAAAAAAGGATAGTATTTATCCACTAGCTTCCATCCCCCATTGGTCAAGGGCAGACTCAGGGACCACTAATGACCTCACACTGCCTGATTTTGAATACTTCAGAATGGCTAAGTGGCTTTCTACAGACATCTCAGTAAGAAGCAACAGGAAACTCCTGGGCTGGAAAGCTAGAGAGATTCTAGGTACAGCCAGGAGTGGTGTTGTCAGTGCACCTGACTGTAGCTGGTTGCCACAGCAACTGCTAGATTAAACAAAAAAAAGTCTGAGAGAACATCACTTGTGTCTTAATCAAGGTGGAATATATGTCTTTTAAAAAATTTGCTACATTCACAAACTGCTTAAAATATACCATTTAAAGAACTTATAAATAACTGCTTTTCATGCAGAAATCTAGAAACATTTGATTATTTAATCTTATTTCTAATTGGATGGTATCCTAACAATGTAAGGAGAAGTACAAAAGCATTTTGAGGAATTTTTGATAGATGGAAAACCTTCATGTGGGAATCTGAAGCATTATCCTACTGATGTTCTGTTTTTAACTGAGAATTTAAATGTCTCAGACTTCTTTTAAAAACAAGCGACTCCTTGTGGCAGAAGTTCAGTTGAATGTTCTGTAAGTGCCATTACTGAAGAAATGAAAAACTGAGGGGAGGCAAAGAGATAGGGATCAGGGCCAGGTATAAAAGTACTTTCAAATATATAATGTTCTGGCTCTTCAGTTGTGTGATGGGTTTAGAGGTATTAACTTTTGTTTCATAACATAATTATATTATATACAGTTTGCATTTGAATAAAATGTTATGTAGTAAATTTTAAAATAAATATGCCCATATTACATTTGAAGAAAATACTCCAACCATAAGCCTTTACAAGAGGCACATCTTAAATATAAATACACAGAAAAGGTTGAGAGATGGAGATACACAACAAGGAAACACTCATCAAAAGAAAGGAAAAAAAAAAAAAGGACAGTGATTCAAAAGCTTAGTGTAATTTCAGCAGCCTCTTGATGCTGAGAATACAAATATTGGACTTCAGAGCCTGCCAAGGAGGAGGGGCCTCAGGGTTTCCTCTGAGATCCAACAACCTTGAATCAGCTAAATCTTTGGTCATGTCAAGGGGATCTGCCTGAACTATACCTTCCATGGAATAGAAAAATAAAATTAATAGTGATCTAGAACCCTGCAGAGTGCCACTGGTAGGACTCCACACCCCAGGCATGTGTAACACAAATATATAAGGTTAATTACTGCTGAAAACAAGCTCACAAACAAAAATGGTAAAGTGCCTGAAATTCATTTCCTTGGCTATTCCAAAGAGATAAAGGAAGAAATGTAAGCAAGCAGGATATTGTGAAAAATGAACAGGTCTTTTAATAAATAAACAATTAGAGAAATGAAAAACGTAGTTATCGAAAGAAAAATATCATTGAATGGGATAAATAGTAGTCTAGAAAGACAAGGAGAGAGGTCCTGTGAACAAGTTCCCTGCACTAAGTGCATACAGAGGGGTAATGGCAGGGATCTGAGAAGGGACTGAGCAGACTTTGCCTTGAAGTCTCCACAGCACCCAGTGTGTGGAGACGGAGGGGCACGGCTTTCTTCCTTGTGCTAGTCCGGACGAAGGTGGGTTTAGTTGAAAGGCATCCTCTCTTCAGGCCTGGCTACCCTCTTCCCGTTCCTTTGGCAAGGGAGAATGGGTTTCATTTGGTGTTTCTTTGTCTGCACCTGTTGTTGGTGTTTCTGGGTTGTGGGCTTTGCTAATTCCCAGGCTGTGATGCATAGGAGGCACCAAAAAATCCCAGGGAACTTGTCACTTGATCATTCCTCAAGTCCCAGGGCTAGTCTACCTTTCGGAACTTTTATGAGCAAACCTCAGAGTTGCCTTATGTATTGTGTCCAGGAGTTTTAGCTGTAATCAGAAGGAGCAATAAGGTGGCATGCATTGACTCATTCTTCTCTGGAACTGCAAGCTCTAGAAGCAATTCTTAAAAGCTAACATGATGAGTCAAAGTACATGCTACTTTAATCAGTAGTATAGGAGATGGATTACCCCACCACATACTAACTAGCATTAACACATTAATTTTTTTTTGTTTATGAAGATTTATTGTTTGCAAGAGAACAAAACAATTGAATGAAAAGTGAAGAAAGTTGTTTAAATATTTTATCTTTAAGATCTCAAATAGCAATTAAGATTTATCAATGTTAATTTAGTTTATATTTTTTTCTGCCGGATGTTTAAAAAAAATCTAAATAATGTCAAGTTTTTGTTCAATATTATGAGTTTAAGAATCTATCCACTACCTTACTTATTTTGTTTTGAATTTCCAACTTTTAAAAATGTATACAATTACTACTAATTGTTTTACATAATTATGACTATATTTATCCTCTTTGCTTTCATTTAATGATTTAACTAATAAAAGAATTTTTTTTGCTATTGCATTTTTTAATTTTTAATTTTCTTATTGAAGTATAGTTGACTTACAATGTTTTAGGCATACAACAAAGTGATTCACTTATACATGTATATATATAAATATGTATTCCTTTTCAGATTCTTTTCCATTATAGGTTATTACAAGATATTGAATGTTGTTCCCTGTGCTATATAGCAGGTCTCTGTTGTTTATCTACGTTACACATAGTAGTGTGTATATGTTAATCTCAAATTCCAAATTTATCCCTCTCCTCCCCTCCCCTTTGGTAACCATAAGTTTTTCTGTCTGTGAATCTATTAGAAAAAATTTTAAACTTTACTTCAAGAATTATTCTTTACTTTTCTCTATAGAAAGAATGCATATGATATGAACTGGCTCAAGTGCACCAGACAAGAAAACATAACTGGCATGTTTAATTAAACAACAATTATAGCTGCCCTTGAGAGAAAAAAAAAGTTATTCAAATGTATTAGGGAGAATTCAAAGGAAACATGTAACAAATTAAAAAGCTACTGGTAGATGTATTACTCTGGGAAACCTAGATGATAAACTTCTATGTCTTCGAGTAATTTTAATCTTTATTATTTTATAAGATATTTTCCCCAAGCTTATCCAACCTAAGGTATAGTATAACTAGTCCCACATCCAAGGTTATTCTTAAACTTCTGAGTTTATCTATCCAATATGCACATGCTACAGGGAGAGCGAGGGAAACATTAACATTAAGCAATGTGCCTAACACTGATCTGTTTTTTGTGGAGAAACATCCCCATGCCATTTAAAAATTTCCATTAAATGAAAAATCATGCGTTTTGGAACTGTTAATAGAACATATCTACATCATCTTATAATAATGCCTAAGATGCTGGCTCTCATCTTCTTATTCCCTGTTTACCATTTTGCTTTAAGATCATTGCTGCCAGTGGTTCTATTACACGGAGAGGCTGCCTTTCCCCCTGGCAAGAAAAACTCATTGAAGAAATTTCACTCAGAAGACAGTATACTCTTGCCTCTTGCCTTCTGAAATGGCCCACACTCTGTCTGTGGAGTGTGTCTCTATCTAAATAATCTGATTCTTACCTATAACTTCACCCCCGAACTCTTTGGCGATGAAGAAAGAATCTTAAATTCACCAGGAAGAGCTATGCAGTTTTGTAAATAAGGATTTAAGTTGATTTTTCTATTTTCAGTACTAAGTCTCCTCAGTTCTTTGTCTAGTACCTCAGTTCTTTGTCTCCAAGATGTTAAGGAGGATGATGAAGCAAATCAATTTTTACTTCCCTTTGTGGGTGCTTTATAATGTAGCTGACAATGTACTCTCTTCACGTGAGACCTTCAAGATGGCAGAGGAGTAAGACGTGGAGATCACCTTCCTCCCCATAAATACATGAAAAATACGTCTACGTGTGGAACAACTCCTACAGAACACCTACTGAACGCTGGAAGAAGACCTCAGACTTCCCAAAAGGCAAGAAAATCCACACGTACCTGTGTAGGGCAAAAGAAAAAATGAAAAGTAGAGACAAAAGAATAGGGATGGGACCCACACCTCTGGGATGGAGCTGTGAAGGAGGAAACGTTTCCACACACTAGGAGCCCCTTCACTGGCAGGGGCAGGGGGTGGCCGAGGGGAAGCTTCAGAGCCATGGAGGAGAGCACAGCAACAGGGGTGCAGAAGGCAAAGCAGAGAGATTCCCACACAAAGGATCAGTGCTGACCGGCACTCACCAGCCTGAGAGGTCTGTCTGCTCACCCGCCGAGGCAGATGGGGGCTGGGAGCTGAGGTTCGGGCTTTGGAGGTCAGACCCCAGAGAGAGGACTGGGGTTGGCTGCATGAACACAGCCTATGGGGGCTAGTGCACCACAGCTAGCCGACAGGGAGTCCGGGAAAAAGTCTGCAACTACCAGAGAGACAAGAGACCATTGTTCCAGGGTGCGAGAGGACAGGAGATTCCATCCCAGTGTGCCCACAGAGGGCAGAGCACTGCCTAAGCGAGCTCCAGAGACAGGCGCCAGCGTCGACTATCAGTTCGGACCCCAGAGATGGTCATGAACCGCTAACGTTGTGGCCACTGCCACCAAGAATCCTGTGTGCAAGTGCAGGTCACTATCCACACCCGCCCCCCCACCCCCAGGAGCCTGTGCAGCACGCCACTGCCAGGGTCCTGTGATCCAGGGACAACTTCCCCAGGAGAAGACGCGGCATGCCTCAGGCTGTTGCAACATCAAGCCAGCATCTGCTGCCTCAGGCTTGCTCTGCATTCCAATTACGACTACCGTGCCCCTCCCTCCCCCTGGCCTGAGTGAGCAAGAGAGCCCTAAACAGCTGCTGCTTTAACCCCCACCTGTCTGGGTGGGGAAGAGACTCCTGAGGGCGGCCTACACACAGAGGCGGGGCCAAAACCAAACTGATCCCCAGGCACTGTGTGAACAAACAAGAGAAAGGGAAATTTCTCCCCGCAGCCTCAAGAGCAACAGATTAAATCCCCACAATCAACTTGATAAACCCTGCACCTGAAGAATACCTGAAGAGACAACGAATGTTTCCAAAATTGAGGGAGTGGACTTCAGCAGCAACTGTAGACTTGGGGTTTGCTTTCTGCATCTAATTTGTTACTGGTTTTATGTTTATCTTAGTTTAGTATTTCAAGCTTATTATCATTGGTGGATTTGTTTATGATTTGGTTGCTCTCTTCCTTTTTTTAAAAAATATATTTGCTCTCTTCATTTTTTTTTACTATATATATAATTTTTCCTTTTTCTCTTTTTGTGACTGTGTATGTGTATGCTTCTTTGTGTGATTTTGTCTGTACAGGTTTGCTTTTACCATTTGTCCTAGGGTTCTGTCTGTCCGTTTTTATTGGTTTTTTTTTTTAATCTTTATCTTTATCTTTCTGCCTTTGCTTCTGAGCCATGTGGCTGGCAGGGTCTTGGTGCTATGGCCGGGTGTCGAGTGTGAACCTCTGAGATGGGAGGGCAGAGTCCAGGACATTGGCTCACCAGAAACCTCCTGGCCCCACATAATATCAATTGGCGAGAGTTCTCCCAGAGATCTCTGTCTCAATACTAAGACCCAGCTCCACCCAACGGCCAGCAAGCTCCAGTGCTGGAAGCCCCAAATCAAACAACTACCGACACAGGAACATAACCCCACCCATTAGCAGAGAGGCTGCCTAAAATCACACTAAGTTCACAGACACCCCAAAACACACCACAAACACAGCCCTGCCCACCAGAAGGACAAGATACAGCCCCACCCACCAGAACACAGGCACCAGTACCCTCAACCATGGAAGCCTACACAAGCCACTGAACCAAATCACCCACAGGGGACAGACACCAAAAATAACAGGAACTATGAACCTGCATCCTCTGAAAAGGAGACCCCAAACATTGTAGTTAAACAAAATGAGAAAACAAAGAAATATGCAGCAGATGAAGGAGCAAGGAAAAATCCACCAGACCAAACAAATGAAGAGGAAATAGGCAGTCTACCTGAAAAAGAATTCAGAGTAATGATAGTAAAGATGATCCAAAATCTCGGAAATAAAATGGAGAAAATACAAGAAACATTTAACAAGGACCTAGAAGAACTAAAGAGCAAACAAAAAATGATGAACAACACAATAAATGAAATTAAAAATACCCTAGAAGGAATCAATGGCAGAATAACTGACGCCGAAGAACAAATAAGTGACCAGGAAGATAAAATAGTGGAAAAAACTGCCACAGAGCAGAATAAAGAAAAAAGAATGAAAAGAATTGAGAACAGCCTCAGAGACCTCTGGGACAACATTAAATGTGCCAACATTTACAGGAGTCCCAGAGGAAGAAGAGAAAAAGAAAGGGACTGAGAAAATATTTGAAGAGATTATAGTTGAAAACTTCCCTAACATGGGAAAGGAAATAGTCAATCGAGTCCAGGAAGTGCAGAGTCCCATACAGGATAAATCCAAGGAGAAACAAGCCAAAACACATATTAATCAAACTATCAAAAATTAAATTCAAAGAAAAAATATTAAAAACAGCAAGGGAAAAGCAACAAATAACATACAAGGGAAACCCCATAAAGTTAACAGCTGATGTTTCAGCAGAAACTCTGCAAGCCAGAAGGGAGTGGCATGACACACTTAAGTGATGAAAGGGAAAAACCTACAACCAAGATTATTCTACCCAGCAAGGATCTCATTCAGATTCGATAGAGAAATTAAAACCTGTACAGACAAGCAAATGCTAAGGGCATTCAGCACCATCAAACCAAATTTGCAACAAATGCTAAAGGAACTTCTCTAGGCAGGAAACACAAGAGAAGGAAAAGACCTACAGTAACAAACCCCAAACTATTAAGAAAATGGTAATACAAACCAATAATTACCTTAAATGTAAATGGATTAAATGCTCCAACCAAAAGACACAGACTGACTGAATGGACACAAAAACAAGAGCCATATATATGCTGTCTACAAGAGACCCACTTCAGACCTAGGGACACATACAGACTGAATTGGAGGGGGATGGAAAAAGATATTCTATGCAAATGGAAATCAAAAAAAGCTGGAGTAGCAATTCTCATATCAGACAAAAGAGTCTTTAAAAGAAAGACTTACATGAGACAAAGAAGGGCACTACATAATGATAAAGGGATCAACCCAAGAAGAAGATGTAACAATGGTAAATATTTATGCACCCAACATAGGAGCACCTCAATACATAAGGCAAACGCTAACAGCCATAAAAGGGGAAATTAAAAGTAACACAATCATAGTAGGGGACTTTAACACCTCACTTTCACCAATGGACAGACCATCCAAAATGAAAATAAATAAGGAAACACAAGCTTTAAATGATACATTAAACAAGATGGACTTAATTCATATTTATAGGACATTCCATCCAAAAACAACAGAATACACTTTCTTCTCAAGTGCTCATGGAACATTCTCCAGTATAGATTATATCTTGGGTCACAAATCAAGCCTTGGTAAATTTTAAAAAATTGAAATCGTACCAAGTATCTTTTCTGACCACAACGCTATGAGACTAGATATCAATTACAGGAAAAAATCTATAAAAAATACAAACACATGGAGGCTAAACAATACACTACTAAATAACTGAGAGATCACTGAAGAAATCAAAGAGGAAATCAAAAACAAATGACAATGAAAACACGGCGACCTCAAACCTATGGGATGCAGAGAAAGCAGTTCTAAGAGGGACGTTTATAGCAATACAATACTACCTCAGAAACAAGAAAAATCTCAAATAAACAACCTAACTTACACCTAAAGCAATTAGAGAGAGAAAAGAAAAACAAACCCAAACTTAGCACAAGGAAAGAAATCATAAAGATCAGATCAGAAATAAATGAAAAAGAAATGAAGGAAACAATAGCAAAGATCAATAAAACTAAAAGCTGGTTCTTTGAGAAGATAAACAAATTGATAAACCATTAGCCAGACTCATCAAGAAAAAAGGGAGAAGACTCAAATCAACAGAATTAGAAATGAAAAAGGAGAAGTAACAACTGACACTGCAGAAATACAAAGGATCATGAAAGATTGCTACAAGCAACTATATGCCAATAAATTGGACAATCTGGAAGAAATGGACAAACACTTAGAAAAGAACAACCTGCCGAGACTGAACCAGGAAGAAACAGAAAATATAAACCGACCAATCACAAGCACTGAAATTGAAACTGTGATTAAAAATCTTCCAACAAACAAAAACCCAGGACCAGATGGCTTCACATGTGAATTCTATCAAACATTTAGAGAAGAGCTAACACCTATCCTTCTCAAACTCCTCAAAATATAGGCAAGGGAGAAACACTCCCAAACTAATTCTATGAGGCCACCATCACCCTGATACCAAAACCAGACAAAGATGTCACAAAAAAGGAAAACTACAGGCCAGTATCACTGATGAACATAGATGGAAAAATCCTCAACAAAATACTAGCAAACAGAATCCAGCAGCACATTAAAAGGATCATACACCATGAACAATGGGGTTTATTGCAGGAATGCAAGGATTCTTCAATATATGCAAATCAATCAATGTGATACACCATATTAACAAACTGAAGGGTAAAAATCATAAAATAATCTCAATAGATGCAGAAAAAGCTTTCGACAAAATTCAATACCCATTTATGATAAAAACTCTCCAGAAAGCGGGCATAGAGGGAAACTACCTCAACATAATAAAGGCCATATATGACAAACCCACACCAACATCGTTCTCAGTGGTGAAAAACAGAAACCATTTCCTCTAAGATCAGGAACAAGACAAGGTTGCCCACTCTCACTGCTATTATTCAACACAGTTTTGGAAGTTTTAGCCACAGCAATCAGAGAAGAAAAAGAAATGAAAGGAATCCAAATAGGAAAAGAAGAAATAAAATTGTCACTGTTTGCAGATGACATGATATTATACATAGAGAAACCTAAAGATGCTACCAGAAAACTGCTAGAGCTAATCAATGAATTTGGTAGAGTAGCAGGATACAAAATTAATGCACAGAAATCTGTTGCATTCTTATACACTAATGACGAAAACTCTGAAACAGAAATTAAGGAAACACTCCCATTTACCATTGCAACAAAAAGAATAAAATACCTAGGAAAAAAAGTACCTAAGGAAACAAAAGACCTGTATGCAGAAAACTATAAGACACTGATGAAAGAAATTAAAGATGATACAAACAGATGGAGAGATATACCATGTTATCGGATTGGAAAAATCAACATTGTGAAAATGCCTATATTGCCAAAAGCAATCTACAGATTCAATGCAATCCCTATCAAGCTACCAATGGCATTTTTCACAGAACTACAACAAAAAATTTTACAATTTGTACAGAAACACAAAAGAACCTGAATAGCCAAAGCCATCTTGAGAAAGAAAAACGGAGCTGGAGGAATCAGGCTCCCTGACTTCAGACTATACTACAAAGCTACAGTAATCAAGACAGTATGGTACTGGCACAAAAAGAGAAATATAGATCAATGGAACAGGATAGAAGCCCAGAGATAAACCCACACACATATGGTCATGTTATCTTTGAAAAAGGAAGCAAGAATATACAATGGAGAAAAGACAGCCTCTTCAATAAGTGGTGCTGGGAAAACTGGACCACTAGATATAAAAGAATGAAATTAGAACACTTCCTAACACCATACACAAAAATAAACTGAAAATGGATTAAAGACCTAAATGTAAGGCCAGATAATATAAAACTCTTAGAGGAAAATATAGGCAGAACACCCAATGACATAAATCACAGCAAGATCCTTTTTGACCCACCTCCTAAAGAAATGGAAATAAAAACAAAAATAAACAAATGGGATCTAATGAAACTTCAAAGCTTTTGCACAGAAAGAAAACCATAAACAAGATGAAAAGACAACCCTCAGAATGGGAGAAAATATTTGCAAACCAATCAGCAGACAAAGGATTAATCTCCAAAATATATAAACATCTCATGCAGCTCAATATCAAAAAAAACAAACAACCCAATCCAAAAATAGGTGCAACACCTAAATATACTTTTCTCCAAAGATATACAGATTGCCAACAAACACATGAAAGGATGCTCAACATCACTAATCATTAGAGAAATGTAAATCAAAAGCACAATGCGGTATCGCCTCACAGGGGTCAGAATGGCCATCATCAAAAAATCTACAATAAATTCTGGAGAGGGTGTGGAGAAAAGGTAACCTTTTTGTACTCTTGGTGGGAATGTAAATTGATACAGCCACTATGGAGAACAGTTGGAGGTTCCTTAATAAACTAAAAATAGAACTACCATATGACTCAGCAATCCCACTACTGGGCATATACCCTGAGAAAATCGTAATTCAAAAGGAGACATGTGCCACAATGTTCATTGCAGCACTATTTACAATAGCCAAGACATGGAAGCAACCTAAGTGTCCATCGACAGATGAATGGATAAAGAAAATGTGGCTCATATATACAATGGAATATTACTCACCCATAAAAGGAAACGAAATTGAGTTATTTGTAGTGAGGTGGATGGACCTAGAGTCTGTCATACAGAGTGAAGTAAGTCAGAAAGAGAAAAACAAATACCGTATGCTAACACATATATATGGAATCTAAAAAAAAAAAAAAAAAAAAATGGTCAGAAGAATCTAGGGGTAAGATGGGAATAAAGATGCAGACCTACTAGAGAATGGACTTGAGGACACGGGGAGGGGGAAGGGTAAGCTGGGACGAAGTGAAAGAGTAGCATTGACATATACACACTACCAAATGTAAAACAGATAACTAGTGTGAAACAGCTGCATAGCACAGGTAGATCAGCTTGGTGCTTTGTGCTTTTGACCAGCTAGAGGGGTGGGATAGGGAGGGTGGGAGGGAGATTCAAGAGGGAGGGGATATGGGGATATATGTATACATATAACTGATTAACTTTGTTATACAGCAGAAACTAACACAACATTGTAAAACAATTATACTCCAATAAAGATGTTAAAAACAAAAAGAAAAAAAAAATAGAGACAGTATAAGTATTTGCCCATCTAATCATACAATTTGTTCTGGATTTCTATCCAGTGTGTGAGGCCCTTTGGGATGTTTCCTGCCCACCTCACCCACCAGGAAAACTGTTTCTGGAAAAGGCTCTCTTCTGCCAATAAGTAGCAGTATTAAAATATAATATAAAAATCACTGACACTAAACTGAAACTTTTAATCTGCCTTAAATCCTTAGTGAATACTAGCCTAAACCCACAGCAAACTCCTATAATTCTTTACAAAATAGGACAGTTCAAATAAGAGAAGCTCTGTCAAATAATCAGAGAAAGATTTTCTGCCAGTTATTTACTTTTCCTTTTTTAAAACCAACTATATAGGGACTTACCTAAACTATCTAATTTAAACTTCAAAAGTAGATACCAGATGTAAGCAGCTTTTATTCCCATTTTAGAGGAGGGTAAACTAAACTAGAGGGGGTTTAAATAACTTTTCCATGATCATATCTAGTAAATAGCAGAGACAAAATATAAGCCCAGGTCTCCTAACTCTTAGTCTAGTGTTATTTCAACTCTAATTCAGCTTATTTGACTAAAGGAATAATAATCTTAAAACTAGAAGATCCGTAATAGCCAACTTTTACAAGCTACGGATGTAACATTTCTGAATTTCAATATCCTCACGTATTTAAAAAGAAAGTAATGCTTACTTTATAGATATTTAAGGAATAATGTTATGGGGAAGGGGAGGGGGAGGAAGGGGAAGGAGGAGGAAGAAGAGGAGGGGGAGGGGAGGAGAAATTTTTTTTAAAAGATGTGCATGTGTACAAAGGAACAAGGGGAAAAAATTAAAGATTCAGGTATGTTCACTTCTCTGAATATAGTTATTCCCAGCATTCTTCCAGGGCTTTGGCTGCTTGTGGTTTTCCTGTCTCCTTATAATGTTTCCCCTTTTTGATTAAGTAAACTTCAACTGGATTTCTATCACCTGTAATCAGTATAATCTTAAAAAATAAAAAGTATCATTGTAGAATGTGTTAGGCTGAGTAATGGCTCCCAACAATATTCAAGTCCTAATCCATGGAATCTGTGAATGTTACCTTATAAAGGATGTGATTAATTAAGGATTTTGAAATAGGGAGATTCTCCTGGATTAACTAGCAGGGCCTAAATTTCTAAGAGGAAGGCAGAAGGAGTTTTGACTATAGAAGAAGGAAATGTTACAACTGAAGCAAGATGCTGCTGCATCTTGAAGCAGAGGAAGATGGAGGAAGGGGCTATGAGCCAATAAATGCAAGTAATTAGTTTTAGAAGCTGGAAAAGGCAAGGAAATGGATTCTTCCCTAAACCCAGCGTATTGGTCAGTCTTCTCCAGCGAAAAAGCACCAACACGACACATAGATATAGATAGTGGTAGACATGGAGATACAGAGATAAAAATATAGATACATATGCATATAGATACATAAATATATATGATTTATTATAAGGAAAGAACTCATGCAATTACAGAAACTGACAAGTCCCAAGACTGGGAAGGTGAGTTGACAAGCTGGGGACTCAGGAGAACTGATGGTCTAATTCCAGTCTGAGTCTGAAGGCCTGAAAACCAGGAGAGCCAATGGTGGAGTTTCAGCCCAAAGGCCAGCAGGCTTAAGATCCAGGAAGAGCTGATGTTCAGATCAAATGAAAAGGCAGGAGAAAAGCTGATGTCCCAATCCAAAGGCCATCAGGCAGGAAGATAATTATCTCTCACTCAGGAAAGGGTCAACCTCTTTGCTCTATTTAGGCCATCGACTGTATGGATGAGGCCCACCCACATTATGGAGGTCAATCTGTTTTACTCAGTCTACTGATTTAAACGTTAATCTAATCCAAAACACTCTCACAGAAACACCCAGAAAAATGTTTGACCAAATATCTGGGCACTCCATGGTGTGAACACAATGAAAGGGATTTTGCACTTCTCACCTCCAGTACAGTCAGAGAATAAATGTGTAGTGATTTAAGCCCCTAAGATAAAAGTAATTTTTTACAATAGCCATAGAAAACTAATTTCATAGAGGATAAAGAGAAATTAAGAAATGGTACCAGAAGGGACACATAAGGTGGAAAATCCTCATGAAGATACTGAAATTAGAATAAATTAGAAACAATTACCTGAGGACCTTCATCTACCTTGTATGTGGCTAAGAACACAACTAATAACTCCAGCAATCCCACCTTAATTAAAGGGTGTTATGAAAATGTGGTTATAACTTCCTTGGCACTTTCTACCCCACTTCCCAATTAGCCATGAGCACTAGACAAAGTTCTTAGTGGTAAAGTTTTCATGAATGAAATCATGCTACAAGAACAGGTGGTGTTGAAGAAACAAACAGATAACTTACGGACAAATTAACTGCATAACATTGAATACTAGGAATTTGGAGTCTGATTATTGTTGACTTAGAGCACTGATTGGTGACATTCCCACTGATACTGACCCAACAAAAATAGAATGTTGCTTTGATTGCCAATTTGGGTCTTCAAACTTAAACTTCAAACATGCATAGTTCACGCAATGTGCTATATTCAGCCTACATGTCTTGGTAGTCACACTGGCTTGAATTGCCCATGCTTTCTACTTCTAGATAAGATAGAGGGAGGTTTGAGGATATTTGAAACAATGCAAGGAGCTCAGTGACTGTGTTGTGAGGACACCCAAGATGACCTCTGTAAGCTGTATTTAATTCCAGGAATGTGCAAAATGAAAGGATGTAAAGAGAAGGAACAGAAACAAGGTGGTAGAAAGCCCTGAAGATAAGGATACATTTGAACTCTCAGTGTATACATCAACTCTCTCAATGCCCATATTTTGTCACAGAGCCTCTGCCATGGATGCAGTTTTCTTACAGGAAATACCCTGAAAGTATTCAAGGAGGGCAAAGTTAACAGATGGAATTTTTTAGTATCTAGAGCAGGGTTCAGCTAAGGTTGATTAAGCTGTTTCTTTTTTTTTTTACTTAATGCTTGATATGTCAACCAAAGGCTGTATTCAATTCCTCGGTGACTTGCTCTGCTAGCTCAGGCATTAGGCCAATTTCCTCAGATAGAACAAACCTCTCTTTCACCCACATGTTTGCTCAAGAGTTGACTGCATTGGTTTTTACATGAGTGAAATGTTTGTTGCACTCTATTTATATTTTGTGGCAAGTTGCCTTTTCAAAATGTGTTTTGTTTAATACTGGATCTCAGGACATGACTGAAGCACATTTTTTGTGCCCTACTGACCAGAAATAAGAAATTATTTAAGAGGGAGACGCAAGAGGGAGGAGATATGGGGATATATGTATATGTATAGCTGATTCACTTTGTTACAAAGCAGAAACTAACACACCATTGTAAAGCAATTATACTCCAAAAAGATGTTAAAAAAAAAAAGAATTTATTTAAGTACTCAAATGTCCATGCTATTTTAAGAGGAACATCATATCTGGCTTACTGAGGTGGTTTGTAGAAAATTTGGACTCTCTATTGTTATTTCTTTCACATATCTTAAGGGCAGGATGGATCATTTTTACAACTGAGTGAAAAATATGTCATGAAATTTCTTGTATTTAGCATACATTGTGCCTTTTAAGGGATATCATTAATTGAATACTTAGAGGTTCTGGAATTAAATCAAATGCCATTATACTTTTTCAGGACTTTCTTAGGACTAGCATTTGAATTTTGTGAAATAAGGTATTGTATATCTTAATTGAACCTAACTAAAATCTAGTCTAAGACTCTTTTTTTTTTTTCCCCCTGAAGAGGAGCGTTTTTTTTTAAACATGAAAGAATTATTCTAAGATAAAGGAAGAAAAAAAGTTGACACAGATGATAACTGCTAGAGTGTGTGAATTTACACATGGATGACCACCAAGTATACACACTGGAGTCACCTAGACAGTTCTGATGCTCACTGGGTGTTGACCTGTGGGAATGAATGGCAGTAGTCCATCAACCATGAGGCTTTCACATGAGCAGCCTCAACTGGCACTTTGGGGAACTCCCACTTGTCCTGGTACTTATATGCTAACCAAGACTCTTAATTTTGAGAGAGTTGGCAAAAGGATGTAGAAGAATTAATTAGTAATCAATTAGTAATGCTATGATAGAATCATAAAATGAAATGACTTCTATGGAAGGAACAGTACTTTGGGATTGAGAACATGTGGCAAATTTAATTCTCTGCTCTCCTCTAGGGCCATGGAAATGTTGGTAGGATTAGTGAGTAAATTGCAGCAGCCACAAAGCAATCACTGTAACTGAAGATTTTATTGACAAGAGGAAAGCTGATACTTTACATGATGATTGGTTTTCTAATTAGGAAGGAAACCATACTGAAAGACACTGGCTCACAAAATTAAAGGACAATCTTAAGAGTCCAGAGCATATTAGAAAACAATTTAAGTTACTTTTAAAATGTATTTGAAACATGCACTGAGAGCTTGAACATGGATGAAAATAAGAATTAATTTATCATCCAAAGACCATTTGTGAAGAGTTTGAGACTATTGCCTAAACTGATGGTGGCAACTTAGAAAAAAATGCCTTTTTAAAAAGTTTGCTCCAATTTTGGGGTAATACGGTGAAAATGATTCACATACATGTAAAAATAAATTGAAAGTATTGTAAACATATTTATCGAATTTTAATTATGAGTATAAATTTTTAAATGCATTTACCTAAAAAACTTTTAAATGAAAGTTTGAAAATAATCAAAAAAAGTGCCTATTTCACCTAAACCCTGATACTAATAAAGTAGTTTGACTGGCATACAAATGTGAAAGAAGAATTTGAATAATAATCAAACATCTTTCATCCATGAACATTATCACCAGCAAAGTATATAACCATAATCAATAATGGTTATAGAAAGAGTGCACTGTAAATCAAAGTGTAAAAGTGCTTCTAATTTCAATCAATGCTTCCAAAAGTAATACAGGCAGCATTTTCATTAACCTAAGTGATCTGCAGAAAAATAGTTTTAATTTCCATTTAATATTCTTTACCATGTCTATGACCTTCAAACATGTAAACAGTAAAAGATGAAACATAAAATATGTTATGAGAGAAAATTGTATCCTATTACTCGTTGACATAATTTCAATTGTTAAAAGATCTATAATACATCCAACTATTTTTTTAAAAAAAACTTTCATCAACCTAATCGGCATAACCTCATGTCCAGTGACATCTTCTCTGTATCCTCCCTTCCCCAACCCTGCCTTTATAACACACACTCTGATATCCATTTGGGAAATACAGATTTTATTTCCACAAGGGAAAGAAACAGTTTGTTTCTTGTGAAATAGAAAATTGACAGGAAAACATGGACACATAGGTAACAAGTATTATTCAACATAACTCTGTTCCTCTTCTATTCTGTCATTACAGCTAATCATCTTTTTGAGTAATTTATTTTAGTGCCCAAACATATTTATTACTTTGTTAGGAGTGTTAATGACACTGTGTGGTTTTTTAAAGAAAATGTCCATACATTTTTAGAAATGCAAAGTTTGTCAGAATATCATTGAGAAGAAGAGGATCTGTGAATTCAGGGACGGGAAATGCCAACATTGGTTGAAAGAACACACCAAAAGACTTTCAGTTAATCAAATGTGTATGTAGAATCTACTTTGGGGCTAGAACTGTACAATGCAAAGATTGACCCTCACTGTAAACTATGGACTTTAGTTAATAATAATTTATTAATATTGGTTGATTGTGAAAAAATATACCACTCCAATGCAAGATGTTAATAATAAGGAAAACTGTGTGGATGGGGGGAAGGCAAAGGGAGAGTCTGTCCTATCTGCTCAATTTTTCTAAAAAGCTAAAACTTTTCTAAAAAATAAAGACAGTGTGTAACAAATTGACATTAGTATTATAGTCATGTCACTTTCACTTTTGCTCTTAAAAATATATATTTTCAGTTCATTTTTTTAAAAAAATAAATTTATATTTATTTACTTTTGGCTGTGCTGGGTGTTCGTTTCTGTGCGAGGGCTTTCTCTAGTTGCGGCGAGCAGGGCCCACTCTTCATCGCGGTGCGCGCGCGGTGCGCGGGCCTCTCACCATCGCAGCCTCCCGCTGCGGAGTACAGGCTCCAGACGCGCAGGCTCAGTAGTTGTGGCTCACCGGCCCAGTCGCCCCGCGGCATGTGGGATCTTCCCGGACCAGGGCTCGAACCCGTGTCCCCTGCATTGGCAGGTGGATTCTCAACCACTGTGCCACCAGGGAAGCCCTTCAGTTCATTTTTGTTTTTTTTAACATTTTTATTGGGGTATAATTGCTTTACAATGGTGTGTTAGTTTCTGCTTTATACCTTCAGTTCATTTTTGTTATTCTTAAGTCACCTGTCTTTTTCATCAGATCCATTAAAATCTGATGGGAGATTTTTTTTTTTTTTTTTTTTTTTTGGTTTTTGGTGTTCTGTAATTTCACTCTTATTTGTCTAGGATGGATTTATTTTTATTTGTCCTGTTTAATATTTTGGAATTCGGGAATTTAAGAATTAATGTCTCTCACCTCATCTTGATATTCTTGACAATTTCTTCTTGAATACTCCTTGGTCTCCACTGCCTCCTTCTGGAACTCCAATGGACCTATCTTTAAACTTGTTATTCTGTCCACTATGTCTCAATCTTCTTTCATATTTTATCTTTTTGTCTTTAACATCTATCCTGGGTAATTCAGATCTATCTTCTGGATTATAAATTCTTTCTTCATCAGTGTTTAATCTGATGTTTAACATATCCACTGAGCTTGTGTTTTAATTATTATACTTTTCGAATTTTTCTTTTTTTATCAAACACCGCTGGTCAATTTTCATAATGAAACATTTGCTTCTTCTTACATATCATCTTTCACATCTTTAAAATGGTTAAACCCACTTATTTTATGTTTTGTATTGAACATTCTACTACCTATACATTCTATGGGATTGATCCACTATTTCTGCTGACTTTCAAAGTGGTTTGTTTCCTTGTTATTTATTTGCCTATTTATCTGTAAATTCATACTTGTAATTCTAGCTATGAAAACTGTTTGAAGATTTTTTTTGGTTACTACTGTTTTTGTTTTTTTAGAAAAAAAACTTCTGTTTGCTTCTGCCAAGTGTTCATGATTTTCAATCCATAACTGCTTGAAATTAAATTTTTACTTGAGCTTACACAAGTAATATGTATTTCCTGAAATTTATGTGCTTCCTGACTTTTCTTTAGGAATTATCAGAAAAGCTATTGCCAAGATAGACACACGCCTGCATAATCTGCTGTGGAGGGACAAAACTGTTTCCTAGTTTACTCTCTGAGCACATCACTCTCTTGAGGACCTAGCTTTCTGTTGGGTGATGCAGCCTTTCTCTTTCTGAGGCAAAAGGCTTTGTCTCCTGATGAGAAATGAATGAATTTGAATGTGATTCATTAAAATCCTGGTTTGAGGTCACCCAGAAACAGGTCATTTCTGGCCTCTGAGTAGTCTGCTCTATTTTATAATCAGCTTATGTATGAAAAAGATATCCTTTTACAAAACCTGATCAAGTGCTTTTTGATGCTGTACCCAAAACAGCCTGAAGACTATCTACCATAAAATATAAGTTTATATAAGAATAGTCTAGGGCTTCCCTGGTGGCACAGTGGTTGAGAGTCCGCCTGCCGATGCAGGGGACACGGGTTCGTGCCCCAGTCCGGGAAGATCCCACATGCCACGGAGCGGCTGGGCTCGTGAGCCATGGCCGCTGAGCCTGCGCGTCCGGAGCCTGTGCTCCGCAACGGGAGAGACCACAACAGTGAGATGCCTGTGTACCTCAAAAAAAAAAAAAAAAAAAATCTACAAACAATAAATGCTGGAGACGGTGTGGAGAAAAGGGAACCCTCTTGTTGGTGGGAGAGTAAATTGATACAGCCACTATGGAGAACAGTATGGAGGTTCCTTAAAAATAGAACTACCATATGACTCAGCAATCCCACTACTGGGCATATACCCTGAGAAAACCATAATTCAAAAAGAGTCATGTACCACAATGTCCACTGTGGCACTATATACAATAGCCGGGACATGGAAGCAACCTAAGTGTCCATCGACAGATGAATGGATAAAGAAGATGTGGCACATATATACAATGGAATATTACTCAGCCATAAAAAGAAAATAAATTGAGTTATTTGTAGTGAGGTGGATGGACTTAGAGTCTGTCATACCGAGTGAAGCAAGTCAGAAAGAGAAAAACAAATACTGTATGCTAACACATATAAATGGAATCTAAAAAAAAAAAAATCGTCATGAAGAACCTAGGGGCAAGACAGGAATAAAGACACAGACCTACTAGAGAATGGACTTGAGGATACGGGGAGGGGGAAGGGTAAGCTGGGACAAAGTGAGCGAGTGGCATGGACATATATACACTACCAAATGTAAAATAGATAGCTAGTGGGAAGCAGCTGCATAGCACAGGGAGATCAGCTCGGTGCTCTGTGACCACCTAGAGGGGTGGGATAGCAAGCGTGGGAGGGAAGGAGATGCAGGGGAAGAGATATGGGGACATGTGTATATGTATAACCGATTCACTTTGTTATAAAGCAGAAACTAACACACCACTGTAAAGCAGTTATACTCCAATAGAGACGTTTTAAAATTAATTAATTTTTAAAAATTAAAAATAAATAAATAAAAGACTGTTTTATGAGCAAGTTGTGCAACACGATTTTGCTTTGGCTTTGAACAAATCCCAATGTCACCTTTACTCTTTTATCAAGAGCTGCATTTTATTTGCCTGAGCAACCATGGAAACCTTGTGTCCATGGGTTTGTACTATAGTGTGTCTTCGTGACTCTCCACTACAGAGGTTGATCACAGTAACTGTAGCATTATACCTAATTTCACAGTACAGCTTTTGTATTATTAGTATAAATGTGTTTTTCCACTCCAGAGTGTGTTCCGCATGGGTTATTTCCTCATTGATGATGGTAGTAATTTAACAGGACTTGAAACTGGATTATTTTCTGTAGGAAGACTGACACACCAAGACCTCACACCAAGATGGTTAAGAGGTGAACACAATGAGAAAAAGCCTTACTGAAGAAAGTGATTAATGTTTAATTGCTAAGAAGTGTCTATTTCTTCAAATATATTATGGATCAACAGTATCACTAAGAAATGTCTATTGCTTTGAATTATTTACAGATCAACAATAATTATCTTTAACTATCAACCACTGTTGGGACTTCAGTACCCAGTGTTGTTTTAGGAAAAAATAAAGTCCTAGTGTCTAGTATTCTAATGTTGACTTAAAAATCAAACACTTCTTACTAAACTGATGGGATGCCCAATTTAAACTCGTACTGCTGAGGCCAACTTTCATAAGATTAAATTTAAAACCAAAGAAGTAACCAGGCATGAACTCTCTTTCAGCCTTTCGAATGTGCCTTGCTCTCTCCTTCCATAGTGACTTTATATATAGTTTTCTCTGCTAAAAATAGTCTCCATGCCTCTCCAGTCCTCCTACTATATTATTCTCTCATATCTAGGAAAGTCCTACCTGACCTTCAGATTTCATCTCATATTCACAGGGGAGGAGTCCCTGACTGTTTAGGACGAACAGCTATCCTCTCGTGGAACCATGCATTTCTCCTTTTCAGACAGCAATTGTAATTTTACATTTGTTTGAGTGACAACTTGATTAAAGGGTGTCTCTCTTATTGGACCCAAAGTTCCCTGAAAGACATGGATCTATCTCTTCTGGGGTAACTATCATATCCCAGAAGTCAAGCCCAGTGCCTGATGCAGAGTAAGTGCCCAATATATATTTGCTGAATTGATAAACTAATCAATGATTAAATAAACCACCTAGAATCACAGTACAACAATGATTCCTATGCCTCAATTCTTATAACCTTGTTCTTAGAAGCAAAATCAACCATCTTCAACCACAGGGCAGCTACTAATATAAGTAAGCAGTTTGTGCTATCCAGTAGAACATTCTCTGATGATGGAAATGTTCATTTATTTCCAATATCATCCTGCAATGTCCAATACAGTAGTCACTAGATACATATAGCTAATAAGTACTTGAAATGTTGGCTAGGGCAACTGTGGAAGTGAATTTTATACTTTATTTAGTTTTAATTAATTTTAATTTTAATAGCTGTATGTGGCTAGTGGTCATTGCATTGGAAAGCATAGGATGGTTATTAGGTTATAAAGTTGCTTCTCCTTTAGCTGAAAAATCCAGCCAAAGACTCTAGGCATGCTGGTGGGAGATAAAATTTCATGATTAGTTAAGTCAAATAGAAAAATAAAATCACTCTCAACTTTTATAGATAAGACTGAATCTCATCAATAGCAGGAAAGACTCTCAGAAAAAGAAAGTAATAACATAACTCTGTTTTTGAATTTTCATTGTGTCCTCCCTCACCTTAACTGAAGTCAAGCACAGCTGATGAGGCACTATCCCTGCCCTTTTACAGCTTTTTCACTTCCCACCCATCTTCCAAAATGCTGTTCCGACCTCACACCAGGGGAAGTGAACTTCCTCTGGTAATTCCAACACACAATGAACTCTCACTTCCTAATTTGCCTTGCATTTCCTGGGATGTTCAGAAAGCCCTTTCTTTCATTATTATATGTTTTATTTAAGGCAGCTGGGAAAGAACTCTTAAATTAGATTAACCTTTTGGGTTAATAGGCTTCTTCTTATTCATAACTAACACAATGAAGAAAGAGTTAGCTCAATAACTTGAAAGGATTATTGCACTTCTGAGAAAGCCTAACCAGTACACTGGTTGTTATTTACCCTCTAGGAGGAATTGGCCACAGATGTGATTTCAAATGAACAAGGATATATTTAATTTTATTTTCACCTTTGGCCTGTCTGAAATATGTTCACACTACTGACCACATCTTCCTTGCTTAAAATTCACTCTTCTATTGGCTTCTGTGACATACTTGACCTTACTTTCTTCCCCACTTCTCTGCAATTCTCTATTTCCTTTGCTTGATATCTAGCTCCTCTTTTCTGCTAACAAATTTGAGGCACTGACCCCAGGTGCATTTCTCTGCATCGGTCCTCATTCTGCTCTTTCCTTTAAATGCTTCTCCCAGATAGCACATTCTGCACATATTTTCTATCGCTATCAAATTTTATCACATCATGTCTAAACTCCAGTAATCTCCAGACCATGGAAATTCCCTGAGTATAATATTAGTCCCTGTCTAATTCATCCCAATATTGTCCCAGCATTGTCTTCTGTAAGCGCTATACTTATCAGATCACTTCACTGCTGAAGTAGTGACAGTCATTTCTTAATATCTGGAATCCCAGGTTCCAAGTCCACTATGTGACTTTTGAGACCTTCTAACCTTTATCCACACTCCCTGAGGAGCCAATCATAACTGCTGCTGCTGCTATTTATTATGAATCATCTGTTCACGCTAGATGATTTTTTCTATAAACAATAAGCACACCATACTAGTTGCTTCACTACCAAGCCTTTCCACATGCTCAGTCTCCTCATACGTCTGTATTCCTCTGTATAGCCTGCCTACCTCATTCCTCAAGGTCATGCTTGGCTTATGTTCTACACATAAGATTTTTCTAATTACTTGAAATTCCAGGATATTTTTCTACCTCAGCAATTCAAAATCAAATGTCCTTAGGGACAATGCACATAAGAGTGAAATGGGCAACATAATTTAAATAAAAGCATACTTTTGTATACTGAGCATGGAGGACTATAATTTCTCCCTGGAAACTGGCTCTCATTTTAATCTAAAACACAAGGATCTGCCAAATTCTTATATTTTTTTCCCTCGCTTTTACTGGAGACACACATAGAGGAACCACTTTGCTCTATATAAGAGAAACAGCAGCACAGTCGTGATGATCAAAAGCCATTTATATTCAGCCCTGGTGTCAGAAAGGCAATAGGGATTGGTGGAGACTGTGGCAACATGAGAAGCAATGCTTAGTCTAAAGGGCACCTCACTTAATTAGCATCAGCTAGTTACCATGGGAAAATATGGATATAGTGTGGTAGGTAATATTTTCAGGAAAATCTAGGAATCCTATCACCATGCAGAATAAACCGAAAGTAGCTATGCATGAGAGGTAATCTTCTTACACTAATTTGCCTTCTCTCTTGATACTCACAGTCAGGATGCATTTAAATACTACGTAATACTATTTGACATTATAACCTAGTTGCTACTTATGTTAGATCTCCCTTCACAAATAGATCCTAAGGTCCTTGAGAACACAGCTCATGGTTTGTACATGTTTTTAATCTCCCTCAGTGTGTGGCACAGTGCCAGGCCCATGAAAATCAAAGTGACACTGTGATTTATTAGCTGTTTATTTTTACCTTGGCTTGCGCCAAAATATAACCTTAGATGAAATCACAACCTTTCTATATCTATTTCATATCGATAATAAGAAAAATGTATATGAATGGTACATTATATATGCTCAATATTACTGAATGAATGATATTCATCAGATTAAACAGATTTATGAGTTATTATGAGACAAAGGTGTTAGAGTGGTTTTTTAAACTTCAAAAGCTATTTTCATAACATCATTGGTGGGATACTAAGTCACTCCCTAGTTAATGTTTGGGACCAGCCAAATGACTAGGATTTGGTAATTAGAATAAGAACCATACTGTATTGGATCTAACTAAAATGCTCTGTCATAGAAGTATAGATCTGAAATAATGATAGTCACAGCAAACAAATGTGTATCTCAAGTGAAAGAGAGAAGCAGGAAAAACTGCTCAAGATGTTAAAGAAAGAAGCATATATAATGTCCCTATATATAGCCTCTATGTTATATACTTTCTATAGTACTCATAGGTCTTCCTTTTTTTTAAGATTCATTTATTCATTTTATATTTTATTATTGCTGCGTTGGGTCTTTGTTGCTGCACATGGGCTTTCCCTAGTTGCGGTGAGCAGGGGCTACTCTTTGTTGCAGTGTGTGGACTTCACATCGCGGTGGCTTCTCTTGTTGCAGAGCACGGGCTCTAAGCGCGCGGGCTTCAGTAGTTGTGGCACGTGGGCTTCAGTAGTTGTGGCCCACGGGCTTCAGTAGTTGTGGCTCGCGGACTCTAGAGCGCAGGCTCAGTAGTTGTGGCGCAGGGGCTTAGTTGCTACGAGGCATGTGGGATCTTCCCGGACCACGGCTTGAACCCGTGTCCCCTGCATTGGCAGGTGGATTCTTAACCACTGCGCCACCAGGGAAGTCCTCATAGGTATTCTTAAAACTACTCTGAATACCGGAAGAGTAAAAATAAAAAAAGGAAGCCTCAGAAAATCTTTTGATCTTTTCAACTTTTTCCCTGTCAAGTCTATAAAAATTAACTTTGCAGTATCTGGGATGAGTCCTTATTTATTACAGGCTTAGATACCACTGGGAAAAAAATTAAAATAGTATGGGGCTTAACTGTGGACATTTTATACTTTAGAGCATATTTACAATTATAAAAATGGGCTGCCATTTACTAAATGTCAAAAATAGTCCACCTCCAACTGGGCTCAGTTTGACACTTAAAACTGCCAAAAACTTATCAGTCATAAAGATACCTAATTATAATAGGCAGCACTTGATAGGTTAATGTATGTTGACTAGTTTATTATGCCCACCCCTTCTTGGGACTCTTTGTATGTGTTAATGTTTGTTGTATTTCAAAATGAAGACTCGTTTTATTTCCATTACCTACAGGAAACTTTTCAGAGATGCCTGATTTCCCACGAGATTTATGTTCAAATAAATTGAATATACTACACACACTCTAGGTAAAGCTTTCTCATTGTTGACATGTTTTTTTAATGTCAGAAACTCAAATTTTACATTAACATCACAGATGTGGATTTATTAATTTAAATGTATATTGGACATTACTATCTATAAAAATAACTGTTGACTACCTTGTGAATTTATTGGAATACCTGTGTTAGTGTTCTTGGTCCAAAACTTTGGAAGTTTGCAAAATACATATATGTCTGGGTGGGGTTGTGAGAGGTGTGAGAGTACTTTGGATTTTTATAATGTCCTCCACTTATTTCGTCCTCAATGAGTAGTAAAGGAAAAAAAAGTGGTATACAACAGAAAGAAAGAAGAGAGAAAAGTCCAGGTATGCCCCATCCCCACGAATAACCAGGGCACGTGATCAATTTTACTTCCTTGATATTTCTAGAAATCCTGTCTGTCCCTATCCATTTTTAACAACCCTGCTTCAGTTCTGTCCTCAATTATTGAACCATAATAACGAACCCTGAAGTGTGGCTTCCTACCTCAATTATATCACTAGTTCCTCTATTATGACAGAATACACCACAATCAACACAATCAATTGATCTATGGTCTATCCATCCATCCATCCATCCATCTATCTATCTATCTATCTATCTAAATATATAGCAAAAACTTGGCCCCAATCTACCTTTATAATTCCTCTCATTTTCCAACTTGCATCTTTGAGTTCTATAATTTCTAAACTCACAGTAGTTACCCCACAGGAACCATGTCATTTCACATATTCATGATTTATTTATTCCAAATACTCTGCCTGAAATTCCATTCCATGTCTTCTTCACCTAAATAACTATTTCCTAATATTCAAAATTCATTATTGGTCAACATCCATCCCAAGTAGCCTGCCCTATCCTTCTTCCCACATTGCACACTCAGACTAGATTAAAGCTATATCTTTGTGTGTCTTTAACACCCTGTGTTTACCCCTGTCGCTTAACTTTCCACACGGCATAAGATCCATGAGGACAGCAACCATGCCTACATCATTCTAGCTATATTCTTGTGCCTAGGGCTGTGCTTTTCATATAGTAAGACTCCAGTAAATGTTTATTGAATGAAATAATGAACAAGTATCATGATACATCTGTTGCTCATATGAATAAGTGATAAGACCTGTAAGATACTAATTTTGCTACGTTCCCTGTTGATAAGACCTCACCTATCCCTTTACGTATCCCCACCCAGGACCTAATATAGAAACTGGTATTCAGCAGGTGCTTAGTAAATTTGTGTTGAACTGATCTATCCCTTTATTTCTCTCTTTTTTTCTTTTCTTTGTTTTGGGCCGCACCACACAGCTTGCGGGATCTTAGTTCCCCGACCAGGGACCGAACCTGTGCCCCCTGCAGTGGAAGCACAGAATCCTAACCGCTGGAGCACCAGGGAATTCCCTCTTTTTGTTTCTTCAGGCTGAGTTCTGACCCTTTTTCCCCCAACCATTTACCACTCCCATCTCTATTTCTCTCCATGTCTTCTGGCACCCACTTGGAAATAAAGTGAGAGAAGACGACAATCATTGTAGAACCAGATACACTTAACCTCACAGAAAGGGAAGTTGGAATGGAGGACACAAGGACAGGCCCATCTATTTGAGAATACAGCTGAAGGAAAATTGACCTGGGCATTCGACTCCAGGGCAAATGGGCCACACCAGTTATCTAGAAATTCTAGAGAGTTTCCATCAAGACTTGTCCACCTCTTCAATGTCGTATGGTGCTAGGTAAAGAACACCAGTCTCAGAAAGTATTTCCTGTGGACCATGACTTTTCCAGCCTGTCACTCTGTCTCCCTGTTACATTATCAGTGAGGAGGATAGAAGACTGGCCTAGGAAAGAAATATGCCAAAAACAAAGGGAAGGCATGGAGAGTCACAGAAACCCCTACTAATATGATTGGTTTCTTCTTGCAAACTTATGGTTCTCTATCTAGTCCCAATCATAATGAAAACCCATAAAATGAAAGAATTAGGGATTCCTAGTACGTTGTGAGGATGAAATGGCATAATTGCTGCCTACAACATAGCAAATACCCAGGAATGAACTAATCATTATGGTTGTTGTTCATGTATTGAAAGGGGTTTTATACTCAACTCAAGAATAATATAGCATCTCTGACAGTCTCTGCTTAAACATATTCAGGCTCAAAGTCTAGGCTCTGGACCAGAGTTTTTTCAAGAGCAGCACTATCGACATTTTGGGCCAGATAATCCTTTACTGGGGGGCTTTCCTGTGTTTTGGAGGATGTTTGGCAGCATCCCTGGCCTCTACTCACTAGATGTCAGTAACTACATCTTCCACTGAGTAGTGGCAATCACCAAATATCTGCTAGAGGCAACATTTCTTCCAGTTGAGAACACGGGTCTAGGGTACCTTTTTCTTCACTATCATAAACTTCTATTGTTTAAACCATTCTTTCTTTTATTGAACTAAAATATGTTTCTTTGTAATCATGGCCCATAGATACATAGCTATATAGCATATACATGTTACATAGCTATAGAGCATATACATGTCTTTCACAAGTCAGATATTTAAGGATGAGGCTTTACATGCCATGGAAACTAGAACCTTGTGAAATTGGAGTAGCCTGTCGAAGGCTTGCCCTCCCGAAATCACACATAAATGTGCAATAAACATTCACTTTCATACCCAGATCTTTCTGGAGAGCTACAGTAAAGTGACAGTGATAAATTAAAAAGTAATCTAAAACAAACACTGGAAAAGCATTACAAATATATATTAATCATAATCCTTAACTCCCTAAGATAATTTAAAAATTACTGTGAGTTAAAAAGTGAAGGAACTAATATATTAAGTTTATAGAGCTGAAGATGAAGCGAATAATATTAAGCTCCAATTATACTGTATTTTCTTGGTACAGCGAACAGATAAAAGTTTTGAGCCCTGATTTATAGTAGGATGATATTAAAATGGTGCATGAATATCCATTAAGAAAATAACTATTTTTAAAAGAAACCTTTACATCCTATCTCCCAAGGATTTTGTTTTGTTATCTCGTAAGGCAGTATTAAGATTAGTTACTATAGAATACTTTAGATGTGTTAGGAATTATGCTTAGGGCTAGGTTTATTCATATTGTCACAAAACAACCTTATAAGAAGAGTACTATTAATTTCTGTACCAACCAGTATAGGCTGGAATTTACAGTAGTAACAAATAATCTCAAATTTTCGATGTCCATTTTGAGTTGGAAAAGGGCTTCAGAATTATCTTCTTCTTACTTCAGGACACAAGATGATAGGCCTTCTCTATCTGGAACATTGTGATTGTAAGGGAAAGAAAGATTTTGAATTTCACAAGCACTTTTAAAGACTTCCACTCACGTTCCACTGGGCAAAGCAAGTCACCTGGCCACACCTAACTTCAAGGGGCCTGAGAGAAGCTGTGGTTGTATCAGGTGCTCAGAGGAAAAGGACTACAAATATCTAAACATTAATCACCACCACATTATCCCCATTTTACAGATGAGAAATCTGTCACTAGATGGTTGATTAACCTGGTCACAAATGTAGTATGTTAGAACTGGGATTTGAACCCAGATGTATCAATTTTGCTACATAACAACCACGTCTCTCTCCACTCCCCTCCCCCCAGATAGAATTAATGGCTTAAAATAAAATTTTAAGATGGTTTATCATTTTAAGACTCATGGTTCATGAGTCTGTGGGTTGGCCAATTTGGACTAGGCTCATGTGAATGATTCTTTCCATCAGGCTTGGTTATTTTTGTTTAGATCATTCATGTGCTTGTGGTCGGCTGCCATGTCTGTTGGGAGCTGGCTGGTCTAAGACGGTTCAGTTAGGACTGCTCATCTCTATTCCACATGGTATCTCATCCTTTAGCAAGGTAACCCAGGCTTGTTCTCATGGCTATGGTGGCAGAATACTGAAAGAAGGACAGGAAACACGCAAGACTAGTATCCCTAGCTTTGCGTCTGTCACATTCTATTGGCCAAAGCCAATCACAAGGCCAACCAGGTTCAGTGGATGAAGAAATAGATTCCACCTCTTGATGGAAGGGGCTGTGAAAAATGAACTTGCAAAGAACATTGATAAAGGCAGAGGCAATCTGGTTTAAAAGCCTACGTTCTTAACACTATGTTACAGTGCAATGATTGTTTCCTCTAATTCAGTGATATAGTTCAATGGCACTCCCCTGAATCTCTCTTTGTAAAATCTTATGACCTATTCTGTGTTTTTTTAACAGTGCATTTCCTTTTAATTCTTTTACAACACCTACAGAACAATATCAAAGACAAATTAAACAAGCAAGTGGTACACTGCATCTAATTATTTCTCTTCAAAACAGTTGCAAAAATGCACATCTAGTAATTATCCATATGGTGATGCTATTTCAACATTTCAGAACTCTCAACTGGAGCTGAAATATGATAAAAAGCAAGTCAATATCATGTCAAGCAGTGATATTAAATGGGAACTATTAACAAGATACTGAATTGGTGCTGTTAAATTTCCTGGTGGTTCGTAGAAGTAAATGTTGCTAGCTAGAGTTACTCTCCATTTTGAAAAATCAACTCGTCATAAAGTCCTTCTTACTCCTATCTTGTAGAATTAAGAACTATTTCTTCAAAGTCTTTGGTGGGGGAAGCATGGCACCATAATTAAGTTAGGCAGAGTTAGGTTCTGTATCCTAATATCACGATATAATAATTGACTGACTTCAGGTAAGTTATGGAACATCTATGACTCAGTTCCCACATCTGTAAGATGTGGATTATCGGGCTTCCCTGGGGGCACAGTGGTTGAGAGTCTGCCTGCCGATGCAGGGGACACGGGTTCGTGCCCCGGGCCGGGAAGATCCCACATGCCGCGGAGGGGCTGGGCCTGTGAGCCACAGCCGCTGAGCCTGCACGTCCGGAGCCTGTGTTCCTCAACGGGAGAGGCCACAACAGTGAGACGCCCGCATACCACCAAAAAAAAAAAAAAAAAAAGAGGATTATCATAGCAGCTATTTCCTATATTTCTTAGAAGGAGAGATAGAACAATGCACAAAGCCTTGCATACAGTAATTGTTCCATAAATGTTTGTTCTGATTGGAGCAGTCTTCTTTCCAGTAAGAATGGTAATCAGGACACATTTAGAAATTTAAGGTAAAAGAGAAAAATTGATGTTTAAACCATGAAACTATTTTCCAGTCCTAAGGAAACTTTGAAAGCCAATGATTTTTAAAATTCATGGAAGTAATTTAGATTAGCCAACTTTCAGGTAATTTCTAGTTTACCTCAAAGTTATATAAATAATAAGAAGAAATCACTTCCATCTCTTGCCCCCATTTTGCCCATTTAACTCAAAGAGAGGATTTGCCTTCCATCATTCCCTTTATTCTGGATAGAATACACACCTGCCCAAAGGACCAATTATCTACAGGTTTTCAGTACCTGACCTTTTCAACGCAGTTAACATTTGAAAGATTTACTCCAAGGATGTAAGTCAACAATGGAGGACTAGGCGGTTCAGAGAAGTCCATGGAATTCAGACAGAAATATATGGAAACCACACCCAAAACAATGAAGACAAAATCAGTGGCAGCAAAAAAACCTAAGAAACATGGAGTCAGAGACTTCAGACTATAAATTTGGGCCCTAGATTCAGAAGGAAAATGGGCCCTGCCCCACAAAGGAAGACAAGTTTTTCAACTGTTCCCTACGTTGCCACCAGCATAAAGGTTTCCCAAGAAGAGGCATTTTCTAAATTCAGGGAAGTGAAGCATGTGATAAATTAATTCTGCCTAATCTCTCTCTCTCTCTCTCTCTCTCCCTCTCTCTCTCCCTCTCTCATAGCTCATTTTCCATTTCCTCCTTGCCTTGTCATACATATATATATATATATGATATATATATATATAAGTATATGAATGACACAAATCATCTTTCCATTATTCACTATATTCTTCAATAGAGAACTTGTTCACTAACTTTAAAAGTTTATGATAAAAATAATAGTTGATACCTTTCTCTTTTTAATTAATAAACTGTGTTTTTAGAGAAGTTTTAGGTTCACAGCAAAATTGAGTGGACAGCACAAAGGGTTCCCATATACACCCTGTCCACACACATGCACAACCTCCCTATCAATATCCCACAGCACAGTGGTTTAGTTTTTTTTTTTTTGAAGTACGCGGGCCTCTCACTGCTGTGGCCTCTCCCGTTGCGGAGCGCAGGCTCCGGACACGCAGGCTCAGCGGCCATGGCTCACAGGCCCAGCTGCTCCGCGGCATGTGGGATCCTCCCAGACCGGGGCACGAACCCGTGTCCCCCGCATCGGCAGGCGGACTCTCAACCACTGCGCCATCAGGGAAGCCCCAGTGGTATAGTTTTTACAACTGATGAACCTACACTGACACATTATCACCTCAAGTCCATAGTTTGCATTAGGGTTCAATCTTTGTGTTGTACCTTCTTTGAGTTTTGACAAATGTAAAATGGCACATATCCAAGTTATAATATCATACAGAATGTTTCCACTGCCCTAAAAATCCTGTGTTCCACCTTTTCATCTCTCTTTCCCCCATTACCCATGGCAACCAATGATCCTTCTACTGTCTCCATAGTTTAGCCTTTTCCAGAATGTCACATAGTTGTGATAATAAAGTATGTAGACTTTTCAGATTAGCTCCTTTCATTTAGTAATATATATTTGAGTCTCCTTCCTGTTGTTTTCTTTCTTTATTTTTTTATTGGGGGTATAGTTGTTTTACAATGTTGTGTTAGTTTCTACTGTTTTAGAGTGGAAATGAGTTCCCTGTGCTATTCTCATTAGTTATCTGTTTTATACTTATTAGTGTATATATGTCACTACCAATCTCCCAGTTCATCCCACCCACAGTTTCCCCCTTTGATGTCCATACATTTATTCTCTACATCTGTGTCTCTGTTTCTGCTTTGAAACTCTGTTTTTTCACGGATTAATAGCTTGTTTCTTCTTAGTGCTGAATAATATTCCATTGTTTGGATGTCCCACAGTTTATTTATCCACCTCTTAAGCTTTTTAAATAGCCACATATTATGTAATTTAATCATCCTAATGACCATATTATTCTTACTGAACCAATGAGGGTTAGAGTAAAGAGAAATTAAGTGACATGGCCAAGATCACCTGGATTAAAAAATGGTAGATCTAAGACCTGAACTTATATCTTTATGTCTCCAAATCCTGTCTTCCCTGCTATAAATACATGACAGAATGTTTTACATATGTTTCTTAAAACTGCATTAACCAAAATTAATGAAGATGTTCTTTAACCAGAGTGTTCTTTATGTACCAACTCCCCCACCCTTTTTTTCCTTCAGAGAGTAAGTTTTGATAGAAACAAAAAGCACTATACCCAGGACTACTGTATTATTGTTTAAAAAAATAATGAAAACAACAATAGCAACAAATGCATGATTACAATTTCTCTTCTGAGCACATCCAGGGAATAAAGCTCTTCAGATAATCTAAATCATATGCTAACCCTATTTTACACTATGTGTTGTGGAGAAATGTTTGTTAAATTGTCTCAAGACTTCAGACCAGAAAGTCCCCCATCCTTTTCATTCACAGTGAAGATAAAACTCAATTCCAAGTATTTCACTAGTCTTCAGATGTCTAGGTTCTCACTTATGAGGCTTAAGAGTCTATAGACCAAATTGGAGGTGAAGAAAACAGAAAAGCACTTGGAAAGATCTGTTTAAAATTTAACAGTAGGCTCTGACACAGATAATGTTTCACTTCTGATGTCTATCCTTTCAAAGCAACTGCCAACTGGTCTTTTTATATCCACTTGAAAATATATCATCCACACTTCATGCTTCAGTTTTACTTGAACAATCATCTGTTTGCCGTTCCAGCAGAAAAATCCCACAGGAGTTTTTAATTCCATGTGTAAATACCTATTTTTAGTATAGAACATTAACGGTAGCTCATACTATGGGTTAAAACCACAGAGAGTTCCTTTAAAGGTTCTTATTTTCACAATAACTATGCTTTTCACAGTAAAATCTATTTCACTTTTCAAAGGGTTGAGAAGCAAGAAAATATTAAATAAGAAATAAATTTCCAACCAGATTTTCTAGAACAAAGAAATATATAGATGACAGAAAAGTTCTCAGCCATGATTGAATTCCATATACATGTTCTGTTAAATATTTGAAAAAGAGTCCTTAGTTGGTAAAAGCAAATTTTATTTTGAATCAGAAAATTAGTTAAAAGGAGAATGAGGACCCTAAAGAGGGAGTAAAGGAGGAGTAGGTAAATCTTATCTTGGTTCTGTGGCTTAAGTGGCTGTAGATGAAGAGAGACAGCAAGTGGCTAGAGAAGGGAAAATCTGGGAGAAAAAATGTACTACATTCCTTTACGTCTCCTTAGAAAGTACTATTTAATTGGAGACAATGCCAGCACATGAAGAGAAACCAGAGTTAGGGGTAATGCAGACCCCTGGTATGGATTCCTCTATATGTCATGTGCTTTTAGGGTAACACACACATTATGGGCCCAATTTTCCCCTCAGTTATACAGTTGGGCTCCCAAGGATCCTTAGCAAGGCATTAAGGCTCTATAACATCTGTCCAGCCTCATCGTGTACACTCCCCATCACTCACAGCACTACAATGGCCAAGGAAGTGAGGAACATCTTATGTTTACTTCCTCGCTTCTCCAAATATAGCTTCCTAGGAAAAGTTTCAGAGTACTGATTCAAATGATGATACAAAAGCTTGTCGTGTGTGGCTACACTTCCTGAGGAAAAAATAGGAATTAACATATATCACATACTTTTCCTGCTCAGAATCTCCAGTACAGCCTAAGTTATTTTCATATTTTTACTCCTCTTGAATTTTGGATTCATACTTTTGCCTTCAGATTCTCTAGTATCAGAGGTTGATGGATTTCAGTGAGAATTTTGTTGTCACTACAGTTTGTTTGTTTGGATAAGACCTCACCTAGTTTAAAACTATATCTTGAATTCACATTATTTCTACTGTGACTGATCTAAGTCTAAATATCATCACTTCTCACCTGAATTACTGTAACTGACTCCACATCCATTCATCTACCACTCCATCCTACTCTAATTCAATCTCAACAGCTTCTTCAGGTCTTTGGAATGTAAATCAGAGGGTAAACAGAATATACATGGAAGGATCAATGGTTCTCTTCTATGCTGAGTGTAAATCCAAAATTTTGATGAGGCTTTGATGGTTCTGTACAAAGATGTGCCCACCATCATCTTGTGCAATCTTGTGCAGGTACCACACTACAGCTACAGTGTTCTGCGGACCCAAAAGGGAGAGCTGGTTGGGGAGTTGGGTTATGTCTAGGGAAGGATAAGAGCTGGGCTACTGCAAGCTCATACGATTAGAAAATAGTGCTAGCCTCTGGGGTGATGAATTTAAGAGAAGACACAAGTTCTGGAAAGATAAATTATAAAAAGTCCCCTCTAACACAGCCTAGGTGCATAGAAGCAATCCCTGAAGTGTAAGATATATCCCGTGGGGTGCACGCCCTGGGCTGGAGGTCCTCGGGTAGGGCACTCCTACTCAACAATTTGTGATCTGCCTTCCTCTGGGTTAATGTCCTCCATAATTTCTGTCATCTTCCTCCCACATCCTCATTCTTCACTATGTACATAGTAAAGACTTCCTCAAACTAGAGTGTTTCCCCAGGTTTCCTTAGCATTCATAATATGAGGTCATAAGGTTTTTATATTTTTGTTGTTGTTTAATAACTGTGGCTGCAAGTCACTAGACTAAAGGTTCTAGGAGACCAAGAGTTCTGCCTTTGTTGTTCAACATGGCATCCCTCTTAGCACAAAAACTGGCCCACAATAGATGCATAATAAATATTTAACAAATAAAGTCATTTGTTTAGGTGCAGTGATTTTCAGCCCTGGCTGCACAACAGAATCACCTAGTAGGCTTTTTAAAAAATCTGATGTCCAGGAGCTGCCTCAGAGAATTAGATTTAAATGGTCAGAAATGAAACCCAGACATAATAGTTATTAAAATTTCCCCAGATGACTATAATTTATGGCTGGCTCTAAGACTCACTGATCTAGTTTAATACTTCTCAAACTTTAAAGTACATAAGTATCACCTGAAGGTCTTGTTAAGCTAAGGAATTTAGTTTACCTGGGGCACAGCAGAAGCTACTGCAGTTGCAACAAGCTCTGCAGGTCCACGGACCACACTTCGAGTACAAAAGGCCACAAGACTGTTACAACCTGATTCTTCTCACTTCCAACCAATCAAATCACACAAAAAGCAAATATCTATGGGTCCCTGGGCTATAATAATACTAAAATAATTGGATTAGTTGGGGAAAAAGGGACTGAAAGAAATTGTCAACAGTTGTGTACTGATATACCAAATAATGTTATTGAACATATATATGTGTGTGTGTATATATATATATGTATATATATATATATACACACACACACACACACACACACACACATATCTCCTAGAACCTTGTCATTATAAGGTCAGTGATCATGATCACAAAATACTATGTGAACTGGGGGAAGCCATGGTTGTCAGTAACATGATTAACACCTCTTAGAATCAATTATAATCTTCCCATAAACAGACCAATGATGATATGTGGGTTGGCAGATTTTGTTTGACATTTAGCTCCTTGAGAGACTTTTTCCAGTCTTTGGAATCTCTTCTCAAAATTCTATCCCTATCACTAGGATGAGAGAGGGGGAGGAGAGAAAGAAAAGCAAGCTTTGAACCTCAATGCTATTAATCTTCACCTGGGTTTGGATCGTTTGAGCTACAAAATATCGTAGAGCAAAAATTCCATGAAAGAATGGGCAAATTCCACTCTAGCAGTAACAGATTCTGAAAGAGATGCACACAGAACAACAACCTGACTCTATAAAAGATTAACCTCATGCAAAGCTGTCTTTCATATTGTTAGGCTTCTGCAAAAGTTGGGACTATTTTTTTTAATATAGCTGATCCTATTTCCAAGGTTTAAAATGTGACTGGAACATAATAAGCTATTTTATTATATGGAACATATACCACATGTAACAGCTAATGCAAGATTTTTTTTCCTGGTACTTGTGAAAATCTTTATTAAAAACACAGAAATCTACTGATGCTAATACATAAATAAAATCATCATTTATTTCACATTCCAAAACATTAGCCTCGGTATCATATCTAATGTTTTAAAAACTTACAAAGAAGCACATCTGAAGAACTAATCAAATATTAAAAAGAAAGCAAAGGAAAAAACAGCTAAATTTGAGAAAATCATGATGTAATCTTCATTGCTATTGTTCATTTCAAAAAGAAATACTAACGGTAGTGCATAATTCTATCTCATTTTATTAGAGACGTAAGCTATAGAGAATATCTAGACAGAAAACATCTATATTTTATTTAATCAATTCATTGATTTAACAAGTATTTGAGTTCCCTAGTATAGGAAGTTTTACTTATAAATTAGCTGGCCTGATGCATAGCACTGGTAATATACAGCTATGTAACAATTAAAATTCCATTTCCATTTTCCTAAAAAATATGTTTACACATTTATTAAATTAAAAAAATATTCTTTCTTGTTTCTAACAAAATATCAATCTTTTAAATAAATATTCACTGCTTATTGTCTCTTGATGACTTAGAAAAATTGGAACATGTACTTGGAAAACTCTCTGGGGGTATTTTTTTTACATTTGCAGCAACATAGATGGACCTAGAGATTATCATACTAAGTGAAGTGAGTCAGAGAAAGACAAATATCATGATATCACTTATATGTGGAATGTAAAAAATGATACAAATGAACTTATTTACAAAACAGAAACAGACTCACGGACATGGAAAACAAATTTATGGTTACCAAAAGGGAAAGGGACGAGGAGAGATAAATTAGGAATTTGGGATTAGCAAAGACAAACTACTATACATAAAACAGAGAAACACAAGGTCCTACTGTATAGCACAGGAAACTATATTCAATATCTTGTAATAAACTATAATGGAAAAGAATCTGAAAAAAATGTATATATTATATCTATATCTATATAATATATATATATATATCTGAATCACTTTTCTGTGCACCAGAAACTAACACAACATTGTAAATCAACTATACTTCAATTTTAAATAAATCAGTAAATAAATAAAATAAAAGCTGGGGGCGTCTGTAATATCTTCCAGAACTTCATTTAAATTGAATTTTTGTTTTTATATCTATTTATTTATTTATGGCTGCGTTGGGTCTTCGTTGCTGCTCACGGGCTTTTCTCTAGTTGCGGAGAGTGGGGTCTACTCTTCATTGCAGTGCGCGGGCTTCTTATTGCGGTGGCTTCACTTGTTGCGGAGCACAGGCTCTAGGTGCGTGGGCTTCAGTAGTTCTGGCATGCAGTCTCAGTAGTTGTGACTCGTGGGCTCTAGAGCGCAGGCCCAGTAGTCGTGGTGCACGGGCTCAGTTGCTCTGTGGCATGTGGGATCTTCCCGGACCAGGGCTTGAACCTGTGTCCCCTGCATTGGCAGGCGGATTCTTAACCACTGCGCCACCAGGGAAGCCCAAATGGAAATATTTTAAATCAACATTATATTAAAAGGTAAGTTTCATTGCCTGTATGGAAATGTTGACTCAGAAAATGGAATCTAGACTTAAAATTCAAGGCAATAGAGTTTAAAAACAGGCAAGGAAATTCACAAGTAACTTTTCCATAAAACTATCCATTGTTCCAGAGTCTGTCTTCTTTCCACGCTCACAAAATTTTTTATGAGGATCTCGTAAATAAATAACAAACATATGTTTCTTTAATGCACATCTGTGGAAACATTAAAGAGGTAATATGATGTAATGAAGAGAGAAGATTTTGATTTTGTTGTGGTTATTCATGGCTCCAAATTTCTTTGTTTAGTCTTTCTTATTTCTTTGTCCTTTTCCCCTCTTAAACTGTTCAATTCCATCATTCCTACTGTAATGACATTTTCCCCACTGCTTTTCGATATTCTGGCATTTCCCGTTTCAAGAATGTGATTCTTCCCCTGGAGCATCGATCTGCCACTGATTGGCAGTGTTGGTTGGCTGGCCTGGTTGGCTCTGCGCTGGTCACCACAACTCCCTTCAGCCTTTGCCTGAAACGTTACCTTCAGTCAGAATAAGATGGAGGGATTTCCCTGGTGGCGCAGCGGTTAAGAATCCACCTGTCAATGCAGGGGACATGGGTTCGAGCCATGGTCCAGGAAGATCCCACATGCCCCCGGAGCAACTCAGCCCATGCGCCACAACTACTGAGCCTGAGTGCCAGAACTACTGAAGCCCACGTGCCTAGAGCATGTGCTCCGCAACGAGAAGCCACCGCAATGAGAAGCCTGCACACCGCAATGAAGAGGAGCCCCTGCTCGCCGCAACTAGAGAGAAAGCCCACGTGCAGTGACGAAGACCCAACGCAGCATTAATTAATAAAAAAATAAGATGGAGAGTCTAGATAGACTGAAGTCTAGATAGACTGTTTTTGTCAGGAAATACAAAATGGATTTTCTAATACCTGCTAGAAACTTTCAAGTGGATCATGTTGGAAGGATAGTTTAAAACCTAAATAACAACAATTACTTGGGTAACAGCATAGTGGAAATGCAGATTCCAGCAGTCTGGGCTGGAATCTATTCCATTCCTTCAGGCTGGCCTCATTCCAAAAGGGAACTGTGTCTAATGCTAAATAACATGAGCTCAGGTATCTGAACACTCAGAATTTAAATCCTGACTCCAGCACTAACTCTTTAGGTACCTTGGGCAAATTATTTAATTTCTGTGAGCTCAGTTTCTCAACTTGTAAAATGCTCATGTTAATACTTACCTCAGTATTGTTGTAAAGAGAAAAAAAAAGTGAGGTAATGAGTGAGTTCATAAATACCTAATAAATGACGGCAATTTTTTATTATTATAGCAAATGAGTGAAAGTTGTCCTTGTATCAAAGAGATTTAGGACATAAATAGAAGGAATTAGGCACAACGCTTTTGCAATATAGAGTTTCTAAATATAAATATTTTGTAAAAATGTATGCCTTTAAAGTCTGTGGAGCAAAGTGAAAAATGAGGTTTCTAAATTCCATGGATATGTATTAAAAATTATATGCACTGATCAATAAAGTGTGAAAGGGCTGAAGAAACAGACTGCATTTTTCTGGGACAGTAATTTTGTTCCATGAATTATTTATAAGAAAAATGAAGCAGAAACAAAAGAAATATGAAAGCATAAGGTTTACCTTATCAGTCAAAATCTTTCAAACAACAGCAATGAAGTTATAATCATTTGCCACATGCTGGGACATCCAGGAACAATGTAACGTTCTGTCATGTAAAAAATGTATCATAATATATAACAGAAATTAATCCCTGGTGAGCTGCTAAGTGTCTGTTGTGAGTTGTCCCTAATTGTGGGTTTTTGTTCTCATAGCAAGGTAAAATTTTTAAATTAGGTAAAAATAGACTTTTAGGGAGAAGATAAATACTTGATTCTTTTAGCATATGTTACATTATAAGCAATAAATGCCTCTACAGAACTATGAACATCTAGGCCTTATTTTGGCTACAAGGAAACTGAAGCCTAGGCAAATAACATAACTTAACAAAACTGACGAGTGGAATGTAAAATGAGAACCCAGGCTTTGTAATTATCAGTCCTTTATCCTTTACACTTCATGCCCTGCTTAATTTACAAGGCAATTGTGAGAAGTAACAACAGGAAAAAACAAAGTCAGACTTCACTTTATGCTGAATTTCATTATCAGAGTAAGCAAGCTTTATTAATCCTAAAATGCATAACTGTTATATGACAATTAGATTCTATCCATGGAAATATCCATGGATAATAATAGCAAATAATTATGAGTACTTACTATGCCCCATGCTATCTTTTTAAAAAATATTTATTTATTTATACAGCAGGCTCTTATTAGTTATGCATTTTATACGTATTAGTGTATATATGTTAATCCCAATCTCCCAAATCAACCCCCGACCCCACCCCCCCACCGCTTTCCCCCTTGGTGTCCATACGTTTGTTCTCTACAACTGTGTCTCTACTTCTGCCTTGCAAACCGGTTCATCAGTACCATTTGTCTAGATTCCACATATATGCATTAATACACGATATTTGTTTATCTCTGACTTACTTCACTCTGTATGACAGTCTCTAGGTCCATCCACATCTCTACAAATGACCAGTTTTGTTCCTTTTTATGGCTGAGTAATATTCCATTGTATATATATACCAATCTTCTTTATCCATTCGTCTGTCGATGGGCATTTAGATTGCTTCCATGACCTGGCTATTGTAAATAGTGCTGCAGTGAACATTGGGGTACATGTGTCTTTCTGAATTATGGTTTTCTCTGGGTATATGCCCAGTAGTGGGATTGCTGGGTCATATGGTAATTCTATTTTTAGTTTTTTTAAGGAACCTCCATACTGTTCTCCATAGCAGCTGTATCAATTTACATTCCTAACAACAGTGCAAGAGGGTTCCCTTTTCTCCACACCCTCTCCAGCATTTATTGTTTGTAGATTTTCTATGATGCCCATTCCAACTGGTGTTAGGTGATACCTCACTGTAGTTCTGATTTGCATTTTTCTAATAATTAGTGATGTTGAGCAGCTTTTCATGTGCTTCTTGGCCATCTGTACGTCTTCTTTGGAGAAATGTCTATTTAGGTCTTCTGCCCATTTTTGGATTGCGTTGTTTGTGTTTTTAATATTGAGCTGCATGAGCTGTTTATATATTTTGGAGATTAATCCTTTGTCCGTTGGTTGGTTTGCAAATATTTTCTCCCATTCTGAGGGTTGTCTTTTCGTCTTGTTTATGGTTTCCTTTGCTGTGCAAAAGCTTTGAAGTTTCATTAGGTCCCATTTGTTTATTTTTGGTTTTATTTCCATTTCTCTAGGAGGTGGGTCAAAAAAGATCTTGCTGTAGTTTATGTTAAAGAGTGTTCTTCCTGTGTTTTCCTCTAAGAGTTTTATAGTGTCTGGTCTTACATTTAGGTCTTTAATCCATTTTGAGTTTATTTTTGTGTATGGTATTAGGGAGTGTTCTAATTTCATTCTTTTACATGTAGCTGTTCCATTTTCCCAGCACAACTTATTGCAGAGGCTAGCTTTTCTCCACTGTATATCCTTGCCTCCTTTGTCATAGATTAGTTGACCATAGGTGCCTCGGTTTATCTCTGGGCTTTCTATCATGTTCCATTAATCTATATTTCTGTTTTTGTGTGAGTACCATACTGTCTTGATTACTGTAGCTTTGTAGTATAGTCTGAAGTCAGGGAGTCTGACTCTGCTAGCTCCGTTTTTTTCCCTCAAGATTGCTTTGTCTATTCAGGGTCTTTTGTGTCTCCATAAAATTTTTAAGATTTTTTGTTATAGTTCTGTAAAAAATGGTAATTTGATAGGGGTTGCATTGAATCTGTAGATCGCTTTGGGTACAATAGTCATTTTCACAATGTTGATTCTTCCAATCCAAAAACATGGTATATATCTCCATCTATTTGTGTCATCTTTGATTTCTTTCATCAGTGTCCTATAGTTTTCTGAGTACAGGTCTTGTACCTCCTTAGGTAGGTTTATTCCTAGGTATTTTATTTTTTTGTTGCAATGGTGAATGGGAATGTTTCTTTAATTTCTCTTTCTGATCTTTTATTGTTAGTATATAGGAATGCAAGAGATATATGTGCATTAATTTTGTACCCTGAAACTTTACCAAATTCATTGATTAGCTTTAGTAGTTTTGTGGTGGCATCTTTAGGATTATCTGTGTATAGTATCATGTCATCTGCAAACAGTGACAGTTTTACTTCTTTTCCAATTTGGATTCCTTTTAATTCTTTTTCTTCTCTGATTGCCATGGCTAGGACTTCTAAAACTATGTTGAATAACAGTGGCGAGAGTCAACATCCTTGTCTTGTTCCTGATCTTAGAGGAAATGCTTTCAGTTTTTCAGCACTGAGAATGATGTTTACTGAGGGTTTGTCATATATGGGCTTTATTATGTTGAGGTAGGTTCCCTCTATGCCCACCTTCTGGAGAGTTTTTATCATAAAAGGGTGTTGAATTTTGTAAAAAGCTTTTTGTGCATCTATTGAGATGATCATATGGTTTTTCTCCTTCAATTTGTTAATATGGTGTATCACACTGATTGATTTGCATATATTGCATCATGCTATCTTCTAAATGCTTTATGAATACTAACTCATTTAATTCCTGATAAAGGTATCATTATTATTATTACTCTTAGTTTACAGATGGGGACTCTGAGTCACTGTAAGGTTAAGGCAAAGACATAATCACATCATCAAATAATATCATTTTTTTTCCTTATTGATGGATGCTTATATAAGATCAAAAAATGATTGTAGAAAAGAATAAATGTATTATATTCTTGAGATAAATGTATCTGTTCTTGAGACGAACTGAGAAAATACATATGTCTGGGGTAACATATAGAATAATTATCTATATATGAATATATCATAAGTTCATAGGAAAATTGTAGAATGGAATAAGTCTTGGAACAAATAATATGAATAAGCTTATACAGTAAAATATCTTTCACAGTTGTTAAGGTCCTACGATTTAAGAACAGCTCATATTTCCTTCTTTTCTCACCATACTTCCTCATACTGGGACCAAAGGCAACTCATCCTTGCCTGGTGTTTTTTGGTTATTGATCTATTCTGTGTATCAGTGAAGCACTGAAGCCCAAAATGGCAGAACTTATATTGAGTCATTTCCTCTTAATATCTTTTTCTTGAGGGTTTTTTTTTTTTTTCCAATTTAAGGTAACTTTAGAGACCTCCCCTTTCTCTGATAAAGGCACCTTTGATTTGCACTTAGAGCTTTTGGGGCTGGCTGTGTGTCTCTTCACAGGAGAAAAATATCACTTTGTAAGAATTTATTCTGGCAGTGGGACCCTGAATTGCTAGGTTAAGCATTAGTTAGTGAAGAGAAGGTAGACACTTTTTAAATTATTAAAGTACAACTGGTATATCACATCTCTAATGTTTCTAGGGAAGGACTACTGAAGAATTTATCACTTGTAGATTTATTTCTTTACAAAACTTGTCTCCTTTTTACTTATCTTCATGAAAATTTGTGTGGTTCAGTTCCCATAAAAATATCGTTTATGCTAGTTATAATGACAGCAAGAAAGGGTTAGAAAGTTACACTGTGGTAGAGTAAGCTGCCAGTCCTACATAAAACACCTACAAACAGAAACACAAGACACTCTGTTCTCCTCAATGTGTTCATGCTTTCAATGCTTTGAGGGGACGCAACTCTTTTCCTTAGGAAGTATTCAAATATCGTCAGGATGGTTTCACCCATTCCCAGACTGAATCTGCAAAAATAACTTTAAAGATTTTGCATGCTTTTGCGTTTCCTGGGCCCATTTCTCTGTCAATTATAATAAAGTCATTTCCCCTGAATGCTGACCATACTCTGCAAGAATTTAAATCGAGAAGGTATTTTTTGTTTCTGGATGAATTTTATAATGAAACACTACCAGTAGAAATCAGGGAAGGGGCTGTTAATACAAAGATCTTTAACACAAAACAGTGATGACTTTAGAAATAGAGCACATAACAGATGACACATAGTTTTTGTATGTTTGACTGCATGGGTAAAAGAATAAAAAACACCCAAGACAAACTGATAAGAGGAGCAAATATAGGATGGTTATGGGCAAGAGGGACTGTATTCTTCCTTCATTCATTATCTAATGGAAAGTTTGTAACACTGATTTCAAACTGAAATCGCAAACAAAGAGGGAATGTAAATTCCAGGTAAAGAATATAAAATATAATACCAAGAAATTTATTAATTTGACAGCTAGTGAGCAGTGCAAAACACTCCTAGAAGATAGGAGCACGGGCTATCGATTCTCAAACCAAAACCATTACTACAAGGGATAGAAAATGGGACTATGTCCAAGAAATCTTTTTCATTCAATTTTTTTTCCCCAAATACTACTGCATCTCTTTTGTCATAAAGCAAAAAGTGCTATGTGAATTTATTTCTGAAAAACATAAATATATTTGCAAATGCCAGAAGAAAATTTTCACAGAATTGATAATAATGTATGTAGGTATGAAATTGTCCTGACCACTACCCTCCCCTTCACCCAAACAAATTCCAAGGCATTGCAAGGTTTGGGTGTCTGGTATCATGAATCCATGCTGCAGGAGCCCTTCAGCTGCTCCCCAATATTCTTGGGGTCAGGACAAAACATCAGAATGGGCCTAAAATGCCCTTGACTCTCATCTTACTTCCCTAATCTTGGGTCTCACCAATCCGAGCATATTGAATAATGTCCTAAAATCTGTGTTATTTTGTTCCTGACTTTTGGGCTTTTGTAATTTTTGTTTGTTTGCTTGAAGAACACTCCAGGCTTCCTTCTTCTTTGCTTAATCTTGTTCAGATTTCCATGATGGTGTCAGTCCCTCTGTCTAGCCTCCTCTGAAGCCCTGCGCTTATACACCTCCATAGCATCCTATCAACCCCCAGTCATATAACTGCTGTGAGTGTATGTTGTTTGTAAACCACCCAGTCTATGGTATTTTTGTATAGCCACTCAAATGAACTAAGATAGTCTTCCTCTGCAGGCTGTAAGGCCTGGGCATGCAATTGTCTTCTGCACCACTGTGTTTCCAGCAGCTTAGCCCAGCACTGCTTCACAGTGGTGCTCAATAAATATTTAATGATTAAATAGATCCACTAACTATATCAGAATTCTAGAATATTACTTTCTTACTACCAAGGTCTGAAGTTGATCTGTGGCTAAGTAGGGGAGGTTGTCTATCTCTTGAACATGGTAGTACAGTTGGAAAGCAAACAATTATTCATGGAGTAATCAGCCCATGCTCTAGCTAACTGGAAACTCTCAGCTAACAAAGAATGGCAAATTACTGAAGAATGTATGTGACCTTATGGACTTTTTCTGCCTGTTCATCTAACCCACTCCATCTTGGAGACTTAGTTCATATTACACCTCTCCTCTAGGAAGTCTGCCTCGACGTCTCTAACAACTCGGATCTCCACTTATCTCTTCCACTTTACTGTCTAAGCTACTGGAAGTGTTTATAACAAAGAGCCACAAAGAGTGGTCAAGGTGAATCTGCCAAAGGCCAGTGGTCTGGATGCATGGCTTTGCAGGGAATCCTTTGACTTAATGAGTTCATCTTGGTCCTCAACCATAATGTGATGGTTTTGCAACTCTGTCTGCTCAGGATTCTGAAATTGATTAGTATTAGGAAATGTCTTACTAGTAAGGGATTGAAGTTTATAAATCAAAAAGGCTGTTCATTAATTTATAATGAGAAAGACAAGCACTGAGTGAACCTAGCTGTGATGTTAGCCCAACCAGTGTTTTCTTCCTGTAGACATGAAAATTGTCAAAAGTTTGCTTAGTGAGCCCTGGAATCAGAACAAGGGAACCACAAATATTGAATGGCATCAGGTTTGAAAGAGCTATTTTCTTCCTACATCAGGGCTATAAATACATAGACAATAAAAAACTGAAATATTCTTGAGAGTTTAAAAGAACACCATAAAGATTACACTGGGACAATAGGTGTGAGTATTGTCCAAGGCAAATTAGGACATATGGTTGCTAGGGATATTAAATAACAGGAAGAAGGTGGTATCTTTCTTTCCTAAAGAATGTTCAAATGGCTATAAAGATGTATATAGTCCCTTAGCTTCCAGAAGCCTTCTTTGTGGCAGGGAAGGAAGGCTTCTAGAAGCTAAGGGACTATATACATGCATGCATATATATGTGTGTGTGTGTGTGTATATGTATATATGTTGTATAAGCTACAACTATAGGAACTGACTTCTGCCAGAAACAAGTGAGCTGAGAACCCCAAGCCTCCGATGAGACAACAGCCCTGGTTAACACCTTGACTGCAGCCTACGAGAACCTGAGCAGAGGATCCAGCTAAGCCTTGCTGTGCCCAGACTCCAGATTCATGGAAATGGTGAGCTAGTATATGTGTGTTGTTTTAAGCCACTACACTGGTGGTAATTTGTTACTCAGTAAAAGAAAACTAATACAGGAAGTTAACTATTAATTCCTAAAATAGGGTAATATTGAATTCCTGCTAGTGAGCAGTGAGAGTTATATCCTTGAGCGCAAAGGCAAGGTCTTTTTCTTATCTTGTATACTCGAAAGTATCTATCATAATATTGGGTTAGTAGAGCATCTTCTAAAATAAATAGACAGATAAGCAAATAAGTAAGTAAATAAATAATAACTAGCTAGCTAGATAGAATTAATTCATTAATTTAAGGTAAGTCATTTTTATTTCCTGTAATATTTTCTACCTAAAGAGAGAGGGTAGAAGACTACTAAAAATATTATCAAACTCTCTTGCATCAAACTCTCTCGCTTAAAGTACACCCTTTCACTCTAATACGTGGCACAGGCCCTGCATGATTTGCTTCTGCTTCCTTCATCAATTTCTTCTACCTCCTGTTTTTTCCGCATGCTCCAACCACACTACATTTCATTCCAATGATAAGCTTTCTTTTTTCTAACGGGAAGAGTATTATTATTCACGCAATAGCCCTTTTGTCAGAATTAAATGAGATTATACATTAAATTAAATCAGAGCAATGTTTAGCTTCTAAAAAGCAAACAATGAACACTAGCTCTTAATAATTTTACTAAGACCTTTGCATATGTTGTTCCTTCGCTCTGCAATGCTTTTCTTGCTGCTTTCTCTCTCTTTACCCAGCTAAGTAGTTGACTCAGCCTTCAGGTTTCAGTTTAAATACATTTATTTTAGAAGTCTTTCCTGACACCACCCACCACTGTCCCTAGATTAGGCCTCCCTGTTACACTGTGCCACAGTTGACTAGATTTTCCTTTCATAGCATTTGCTATAATGCCAAGTAAATGTCCTTTATATGATTTATATGATTAGTAGTGTAAGGTCTGCTTCTTCTACTAAAACCACAAGGTTCGTGAGGGCAAAGACCCTGTCTGCCTTATTTACTATTGTTCCTAATTCCAGTATAGGGTCTGGCACGTAAGATCTGTTCAAAACTATTTGTAAATGGTAAAAGAATTAATAAAGAAAGAAATGATTATAGGAAAAGCATTCACTGAGAAAGAGAGCATCAATGGAATGGACCTTAAATTGTCTTGCTACAACTCTAAGATAAATAAAAATTGAAGAGGGCCAAGCAATGTATTAAATGGAAACATATGTATTTAAATTTGGTGAAATTAATTTTGCCAAAGATACCAGATTAAAACCTTCAAAATATCACATTATAGAAGAATTCAAAGAGTCACTCTAGCTGCAACTATAGTCATTATTTCAGGTATGGTTGGAAAAAAGCCAGAGCTGGCAGTTTCTCCCTCCATCCCTCATGCGTTATTAGGCAAATTTAGCTACTATAATAAACTCCCAAATTTTAGAGGTACGATGGATATTTACTTTGAGTTGTAACAATCAAATGTGGGTGTTTTAGTTAAGTGGCTGTTTTGTAGGCTGAGATTTAGGGATTCCAGTCTCCTCTCATCTTTTAACTCTGCCATCTTCCCCTGGGAGGGAAAAGAACAGGGTGACTATGAGTGAGAGGTTATTATGGACCACACTGGAAATGCAGCGTCTCATTCCTGCTACCATTCTGTGAGTAGCTACTTCAACATGGCGACACCGCAACGGAAAGTAGGCTGGAAATAGTGTTAGGCTGTATCCTCAGGAAGAAAAAGAAGCTGATGTGGTGAGAGCTTAGCCAGTCTCTGCCACGACACGCAAAATGAAAAGTGCATCCTGTCCCCACACCACTCCAAACTTGAGGAGGTTTATACAACTGCAGATGGACTTTTTTTTTTATACCAAAGACATATCTGTGACCTTCCAGAATGTAAAAAGATATAGGCATTATGTTATGTCAAAATGACCCCAAATGCCATAAATTAAGCATGATAACATCAACCCTGAATAAGTCAAGCATCAACCTTTCTATTACATAAAAACATTACTAAATTAGGCTTTTCCCCTGTCTATTTTTAACAGAATATTTGGGAATTTGATTATTACAGCCCAGTTATTTCTAAAAATGAGTAACACTTCCACAGGGCACTGCTAAAATGCACCGAGGCATCTTAATTGCCTATGAATATTCAAAACCTCATTATTGTTTGCAGTTTATAATTATCAAATTCCCTTCACAAAAATGTGTAGTGTACAATAAAAAAAGGCAATCCATTTAAAAGTGTTGACATCTGTATTCAACCATTTCATATTAGTTCTTACCTTTTGAGTTTGTATCATTACAATTCATTTTGGGGAGATACTAAGATTGTGGGCATTCTTTCCCCTTCAAAGCGCAGCCTGTTGACTGTGTACATTTCCTGCTTGGAGCATATGATATTTTATATAAGACATTACATGTATAGAACTGACATAAAATAAAGACTGAAAGTTGGATGGTGATAAAGATTTGTGTGCAACAGAAAGCAAAACCAGAAGTTAAGAATATCTTCCCTGGTTTTGGAAGAATCATGATGGTAAAGAGGCAATGGAAACAAATTTCTAATTCTAAGCACTGGAATACCATTGATGGTATTCCAATACCAAGATGAATTCCATTGAAAAAAATCACAATTTTCCCAACAAGTAGACTGACATCTTTATTTGATCATCAAAACAGACCTGGAAGAAAGTCAAAGAAGCTAGACAAGTCCTCCCCCAGTATGAGACAGGTTTTACTTAGATGTCTGTAGACTAATTTTTTCTTTCTATAAATATTTATGGAGTTCCTCCACGTGCCAGGAACTTTGTCAGTAGAAGGAGACATATTGACGCATAAAGTAAAAGTAGTATCCTCAAGTAGCTCAGAACCCATGCATCTCTATTTTCATATCCACGTTTTACCAATCTCTATTGTCTTTCCTTTTCTTTCTTTCACCTTCTAATTCCCTTTTAAAAAATGGTCCTTCAGCAAACACTCACTTCATACTCACTATGTGTGAGAGAATGTACTAGGTGATAGTATCTAGCTGCTCACGGTACATTCAGAGAGACAGACACATAAACCTACAATCACAGCACAGTGTGGAAGCTTAGTGATAAAAGCAGGAAAAAAAAAAAAAAAAAAAGGATGTTTTAGTTCATGACCCGACCCAACCTTCAGGAAAACCTACTCTGAGAAGTTGACAACTGATTTAAATAATAAAATATCAATTTAAGTTAGTCAGCTAAGCAATAGTAGATCTGGGAGAGATGGTCCAAAACTCTACGTAAAGGTAAAAGCAAGAAAAAGGCAAGGTGAAGAGAAAGAGCAGGAGTTGTATATGGAACTAAAAGTTTCGATTTCTTGCTGCAATCCAAAGGCTGGAAATTGAGCCCTAACCAGACCACTCGGACTGAAGTGGGAAAGAGATCCTTTGATGGAGAAAGGTGGGTGATATTTGGAAGGCCAATAGTCCACGCCAACATCAGCAACCACTGTGAGGTCTTAAGCTCAGAATTTTTGACAGATCAAGTAGAGCATAATAAAGAGGACTCTAGTGCCATGCTTCTCCAGAGATACAGGGAAAGATATGGAGATAACAGCAGGGTTATCTGATTTTTTTTTCCCAAGATGTCTATTAGTGTATCCTCACTCTACTCCCAGCCTCATAAATACAGAGATTTTGATACATCCTTGAATAGAGAATGGGAAGTAAATGGGGCTCAGCCATATTCATTTTCTTATCATGATTTCCCTCCTCTGCTCCATCACCATTTAAAATCAATGATATAGAGGATTTGAATAATATATTATATATGATTGAGTTCATAAATACACAAAAAGATAATACATAATATTTAACTGTAGTGCTTGCAATGCAATAACACTAAATATTAGCAGCAAAGTTTTAACCACTTGTCAACTACTTGGAAACTGGATAACAATCTGAGACTTATTTGGGTATCAATTTTGATTAAAAAAAACCTGAAAGACAACTAGAGGCTATTTAGAAAATTAAAAGTGATAGCACAGCATGTTAAGTCACATGGAATGCTTTCAAACCTTTTTTAGAGGCAAATTCACCATATCTGTATACAAAGCCTTGAAGATATGGTACCTTCTCACAGATTTCTGCTGAGTAATAGCATCGATTCCTTCCCTATATTTATATAATTTGAAGTGCCCTAACATTTTTTATTTTTCTCTTAACAAACTTTTATTTATTTATTTATTTTCTTCACATCTTTATTTGGGTATAATTGCTTTACAATGGTGTGTTAGTTTCTGCTTTATAACAAAGTGAATCAGTTATACATATACATATGTTCCCATATCTCTTCCCTCTTGCATCTCCCTCCCTCCCACCCTACCTATCCCACCCCTCCAGGGGGTCACAAAGCACTGAGCTGATATCCCTGTGCTATGCGACTGCTTCCCACTAGCTATCTACCTTACATTTGGTAGTGTATATATGTCCATGCTTCTCTCTTGCTTTGTCACAGCTCACCCTTCCCCCTCCCCATATCCTCAAGTGTGTTCTCCAGTAGGTCTGTGTCTTTATTCCTGTCTTACCCCTAGGTTCTTCAAGGCATTTTTTTTTTTAATTCCATATATATGTGTTAGCATATGGTATTTGTCTTTCTCTTTCTGACTTACTTCACTCTGTATGACAGACTCTAGGTCTATTCACCTCATTACAAATAGCTCAATTTCATTTCTTTTTCTGGCTGAGTAATATTCCATTGCATATATGTGCCACATCTCCTTTATCCATTCATCTGATGATGGGCACTTAGGTTGTTTCCATCTCCAGGCTATTGTAAATAGAGCTGCAATGAACATTTTGGTACATAATTCTTTTTGAATTATGGTTTTCTCAGAGTATTTGCCCAGTAGTGGGATTGCTGGGTCATATGGTAGTTCTATTTGTGATTTTTTAACGAACCTCCATACTGTTCTCCATAGTGGCTGTACAAATTCACATTCGCACCAGCAGTGCAGGAGTGTTCCCTTTTCTCCACACCCTCTCCAGCATTCATTGTTTCTAGCTTTTTTGATGATGGCCATTCTGACTGGTGTGAGATGATATCTCATTGTAGTTTTGATTTGCATTTCCCTAATGATTAATGATGTTGAGCATTCTTTCATGTGTTTGTTGGCAGTCTGTATATCTTGTTTGGAGAAATGTCTGTTTAGGTCTTCTGCCCATTTTTGGATTGGGTTGTTTGGTTTTTTGTTATTGAGCTGCATGAGCTGCTTGTAAATTTTGGAAATTAATCCTTTGTCAGTTGCTTCATTTTCAAATATTTTCTCCCATTCTGAGGGTTGTCTTTTGTTCTTGTTTTTGGTTTCCTTTGCTGTGCAAAAGCTTTGAAGTTTCATTAGGTCCCATTTGTTTATTTTTGTTTTTATTTCCATTTCTCTAGGAGATGGGTCAAAAAGGATCTTGCTGTGATTTAAGTCATAGAGTGTTCTGCCTACGTTTTCCTCTAAGAGTTTGATAGTTTCTGGCCTTACATTTAGGTCTTTAATCCATTTTGAGCTTATTTTTGTGTATGGTGTTAGGGAGTGATCTAATCTCATACTTTTACATGTACCTGTCCAGTTTTCCCAGCACCACTTATTGAAGAGGCTGTCCTTTCTCCACTGTACATTCCTGCCTCCTTTATCAAAGATATGGTGACCATATGTGCGTGAGTTTATCTCTGGTGCCCTAACATTTAATAGGGAAAGTTAACAGGAAGTACAACTTGAGGGAATAATTTTAAAACATGACATAAAAATAATTATCTTTTACATATAAGGAGTGTTTATAAGTGGATAGAAAAGGGCACACGCTATAATAAAAAAGAGTCATATGACCTTAACAGGTAATTTAAGAGAGATACATGTAGCTAGCAAGCATATTAAAAATCTCAAGTTTATTAGCAAACAAAAAGGATGAAATTTATAACTAGATGTCATTTTTTCTGATAAGAATTTGAGCTAATACTTATTAAATATTTAATCTATAAGAAGGTGCTGTGTAAAGCTCTACATGTATTAGTACATTTAATACAACCATCTTATAAGGGTGGGTACTATTATTATAATAGTTTTTATAAATGATAAAATTGAGACATACAAAGGCTATGCATTTGTCCTTGGCAGTAGATCTTGAATCAAACTGACAATTATTTAATACACAGCAGAACCTAGTGCTGGAGATGCTATAGCAGAATGGCATGCTTGCAGATACTGCAAGTTTAACTTGGTACAATTTTCCTAAAAAGCAACTTGTCAGCATAAATGAAAAGCTTTAAAGTCCATAAAATCTGGAAAATGCTCCGCCTCTATGAATTTGTACTGAAGGGAAAAAGTCAGAGATCAGTGATATTTAAGGAAGTTCACAGGAATGTTATGAACAGAGCACAATTTTATAACCAGTCATGAAAGGTATTTGGTTACAAATAATATGGTATACCCAGAAAATGAAATCCTGAAAGGTCATTTAAAATAATTAACATAACGATATGATAAGGTGGGTAAATGGCTATGATATAATGAAATAAATAAAAACGGTATTCAAGGGAGGTGGTTCAAAATGGTAGCATAGGGAGATTCTGAACTCATATCCTCTCACAGACACTACAAATCTACAGCTGCATGTGAAGCAATTCCCTCTGGGAAGGACCTGAAAACTAGTTGAACACCTCTTCCACAACAAAGGATGAAGGAGCCACATCGATATGGGTAGGAGATGCAGAGACATGGTCTTGCCAAAAACTCCATCCTTGGCATGGCAACCCACAATTGAGAGAGATTTCAAAATATGAAGCTTCTTCGTGAGGAGTGAGGGGTTTGTGCCCCACATCAGGCACCTCAACTCTTGAGACCTGCATCAGTGGGATGAGTCACCACAATGCCTGGATTTGAAAACCAAAGGGGCTTGTGTCCAGGAGAACCATAGGGCTATAGGGTATGGAGAGTCTGCTCTTAAAGGGCTCATGCAGATGCACTTGCCCCAGGACCCAGTGCAAAAGCAACAGTGTGAATAGCAACTAGAACACATGAGAAGGAGATTCATTTGTTAGTGTTACAGCAACTGCTGGAGGAGCATGAATTTGTTGGGATCTTTTCCAGGGACAGAGGCACTGGCAGTTGCCATTTTTACATTCTCCATCTACCTTGCTAGTCCTGGCACTGGAGAGTACCATTTTTGCAATCTCTAGAGCTGGTGGGCACATCCATCCCCCATTCTGCTCCTGCAGTCCTACCAAAGTCAGCTGGGCATACACAGCACACACAGAGGACACCACTAGAGCACCTGGCTCTGGAGGATAGGGGCGGGGTTGCAATTCTGGGCTCCATGGGTCTGAAACTACTGAAGAGGCACTTCTAGGCACCCTCAACAACCAGGACCTTTCAAGAAAAAATCATGCTGCATAGACAATCACAAAGGCTCTAAGAGACAACAATGGGTGAGAGCATACTTAAATGATAAGGCTCATCTCCTGTCCAAGACCACTCCTTCAAGACTAGGAAGATAGCTAGATAGCTGTTGCACATAATATGTAAAAATAAACCTAGAGAGGTAAGCAAAATGAGGGAACAAATGAATATGTTCCAGATGAAAGAACAAGATAAAACCCCAAAAAAAGACCTTAATGAAATAGAAATAAGTAATTTGCCTGATAAAGAGTTCAAAGTAATAGTCATAAAAATTATCTCTGAATTCAGGAGAAGAATGAATGCACATAGCAAGAATTCAACAAGGAGAGAGAAAATATAAGACAGTACCAAACAGAAGTCTCAGAGCTGAAGAAAGCAATAACTGAACTAAAAGGGTTCAACATCAGAATAGATGAAGCAGAGAAAAGGATCAGAGATCAGGAACACAGGTCAGTGGATCTCACCCAAACAGAGCAGCAGAAAGAAAAATGAATTTTAAAAAGTGAAGACAGCTTAAGGGACCTAAGGAAAAACATCAAAAGGAATAACATTTGCATTACTATAGGAGGTTCCAGAAAAAGAAGATAGAGAGAAGGAGGTAGAAGATTTATTTGAATAAATGATGAATGAAAACTTCCCTAACCTGGTGAAGGAAACAGACATTCAGATCCAGGAAGCTCAGAGGGTTCCAAACAAGATGCTCTTAAAGAGACCAACACCATGTCATAGTAAAATCAAAATGTCAAAAGTTAGAGAGAAAATCTTAAAAGCAGCCAGAGCAAACCAACTTGTTACATACAAGGGAATCCCCATAAGACTATCAGCAGAATTCTCAGCAGAAACTTTGCAGACCAGAAGGGAGTGGCATGATATATTCAAAGTGCTGAGAGGAAAAAAACCAAAAAACAAACAAAAACAAACAAACAAAAAAACAACTTTCAACCAAGAATACTCTACATGGCAAGGTTTTCATCCAAAATTGAAGAAGTGATAAAAGAGCTTTTCAGGCAAACAAAAGCTCAAGGAGTGAATCACCACTAAACTGGCCTTACTAGAAACGTTAAAGGAGTTTTTTAAGCTGAAAAAAAGGGCACTAATTAGTAAAAAGAAAACATATGAAAGTTAAAAAAAAAACTCACTGGTAAAGGTAGATGTATAGTAAAGGTAGTGAACTAATCACTTATAAAGCTAGCATGAAGATTAAAAGATAAAAGCAGTAAATATGACTATAATTACATTAATCAGTTAAGGGATATACAAAATAAAAACACATAAAATGTGACATCAAAAATATAAAATGTGTTGGGGGGAGCAATAATTTAGAGTTCTAGAATGTGTTCAAACTTAATTTACTATCAAAATAAAACAGATTGTTTTTATGTATATATGGAGGCACATATATGTGAGCCTCATGGTAATATAAGATACACAAAAGATAATGAGAAAGGAACCAAGGAGCCTCAGCATAACACTAAAGACAATCATCAAACCATAAGGAAATAAAGCAAGAGAAAAACAAAAGAACAGAAAGGAGCTACAAAACAGCCAGAAAATATTGAACAAAATAGCAATAAGTACATACCTATAAATAATTACTTTAAAGGCAAATGGGCTAAACTTGCCAATCAAAAGACACAGAATGGCTGAAAAGATCAAAAAACAAGACTCATCTATATGCAGCCTACAAGAGACTCACTTCAGATATAAGGACACACATAGACTGAAAGTGAAGAGATAGAAAAAGATGAATCATGCAAATGCAAACCAAAGGAAAGTTAAGGTAGCTAGGCTTATATAAGGCAAAACACAAAACCCCTGAAAAACTGTAAGAAAATAGAAAGATAGGCATTACCTATGATAAATAGTTCAATCCATCAAAAAGATATAACATTTGGAAACACTTAGGTACCCAGCATAGGAGCACCTAGATATATAAAGCAAATATTAACAGCCCTAAAAGGAGAAACTGACAGCAATACAACAACAGTAGGGGATTTAGATGGCCAAAAAGCACATGAAGAGATGCTCAACATCATTAATTATCAGAGAAATACAAATCAAAACCACAATGAGGTATCACCTCACACCGGTGAGAATGGCCACCATCAAAAACTCTGCAAACGATAAATGCTAGAGAGGGTGTGGAGAAAAGGGGACCCTCCTACACTGTTGGTGGGAATGTAACTTGGTACAACCACTATGGAGAACAGTATGGAAGTTCCTTAGAAAACTAAAAATAGAACTACCATATGATCCAACAATCCCACCCTTGGGCATGTATCCAGACGAAACCATACTTCGAAAAGATACATGCACCCCAATATTCACTGCAGCACTATTTACAATAGCCAAGACAGGGAAGCAAGCTAAATGTCCATCAACAGAGGAATGGATAAAGAAGATGTGGTACATATATAGAATGGAATATTACTCAACCACAAAAAGAATAAAATAATGCCATTTTCAGCAATATGGATGGACCTAGAGATGATCATACTAAGTGAAGTAAGTCAGCCAGAGAAAGACAAATATCATATGATATCACTCATATGTGGAATCTATTTTTTTAAAAAAAAAGATACAAATGAACTTATTTATAAAACAGAAATAGAATCACAGATTTTGAAAACAAACTTATAGTTACCAAAGGGGAAATGTGGGGGGGGGAGGGAAAAATTAGGAGCTTGGGATTAACACACACACACTACTATATATAAAATAGGACCTACTGTATAGCACAGGGAACTCTACCCAATATTCTGTAATAACTTATACAGGGAAAGAATCAGAAGAAGAATGAATATACGTATATGTATAACTGAATCACTGTACTGTACACCTGAAACTAATATAACATTGTGAGTCAACTATGATCCAATAAAATAAAACACACACACACACACACAAACACACACACATACACACAACAGTAGGGGATTTAATATTCTACTTACATCAATGGATAGAGCATCCAGACAAAAAATAAGGAAACACTGCCCTTAAATGATACATTAGATTGAAAGAACTTAATAGATATATTGAGAGCACTGCATCTTAAACCAGCAGAATACACATTCTTCTTACAGGCACATCAAATGTTCTTTAGGACAGACCACATGTTAGGCCACAAAATAAGTCTCAAAAATTTTAAGAAGACTGAAATCATATCAAGCATCTTTTCTCACCACAATGGTATAAAACAAGAAATCAAATACAAGATGAAAACTAGAAAATTCACAAATATGAGAATAAATAACATGTACTGAACAACCAAAGGGTCAATGAATAAATCAAAGAAGAAATTTTAAAATACCTTGAGACAAATAAAAATGAAAATACAACATACCAATATTTATGGGATGCAGTAAAAGCAATTCTAAGAGTAAAGCTTCTAGACATAGAGGCCTATCTCTAGAAGCAAGGAAAATCTCAAATAAATAATTTAACTTTCCATCTTAGAAACTAGGAAAACAATAAATAAAATGCAAAGTAAATAGACGAGAGGAAATAATAAAGGCCAGAGCAGAAATAAATGAAACAGAGGAAAAAAATAAAGAGAGAGAAAGAGAGAGAGAAAAAGAAAACAAGAAATATCAGTGAAATTAAGACCTGGTTGTTTGAAAAGATAAACACAAATGACAAAACTTTAGTTAGACACACTAAGATTAAAAAAAAGAGAGGAGTTAAAAAAACAAAATTAGAAATGAAAGAGAAGCTACAACTGATACCAAAGAAATACAAAGAATCACTAGAGACTGCTGTGAGAAATTATATGGCAACCAATTCCTAGATTTGTTGAAATTATATGGATAAATTCCTAGAAACATACAATCTTCAAAAACTAAATCATACAGAAATAAAAAATCTAAGTAGACTAGTTACCAGTAAGGAGATTGCATCCGTAATCAAAACAAAACAAAACAAAGCAAAAAACCCTCACAACAAACAAATATGCAGTTACAGAATGCTTCACCGGTGAATTCTACCAAACGTTCAAGTATGATTTAATACATCTCTTTCTCAAATTTTCCCAAAAATTAAATAGGAGGAAATGCATCCAAACTCAGTTTACGAGGTCAGCATAACCCTGATATGTAAACTATACAAGGACAACACAAAAATGAAAACTACAGGCCAATATCTCTGATGAACATAGATGCAAAAGTCCTCAACAAATTACTAGCAAACCAAATGCAAAAATATGTTAAAAGAATCATATACCTTGATCAAGTGGGATCACTCCAGGAAATCAAGGATGGTTCAGCAAATCAATCAATGTGATGCAACACATTAACAAAAGGAAGGATACTGCAGATATACAAAGGATCATGAGAGATTACTACAAGCAACTGTATGCCAGTAAAATGGGCAACGTGGAAAAATGGACAGATTCTTAGAAATGCACAACCTGCCGAGACTGAACCAGGAAGAAATAGAAAATATGAACAGACCAGTCACAAGCACTGAAATTGAAACTGTGATGAAAAATCTTCCAACAAACAAAAGCCCAGGACCAGATGGCTTCACAGGCGAATTCTATCAAACATTTAGAGAAGAGCTAACAACTATCCTTCTCAAACTCTTCCAAAATATAGCAGAGGGAGGAACACTCCCAAACTCATTCTATGAGGCCACCATCACCCTGATACCAAAACCAGACAAAGATGTCACAAAGAAAGAAAACTACAGGTCAGTATCACTGATGAACATAGATGCAAAAATCCTCAACAAAATACTAGCAAACAGAATCCAACAGCACATTAAAGGATCATACACCATGATCAAGTGGGGTTTATTCCAGGAATGCAAGGATTCTTCAATATATGCAAATCAATCAATGTGATACACCATATTAACAAATTGAAGGACAAAAACCATATGATCATCTCAATCGATGCAGAGAAAGCTTTCGACAAAATTCAACACCCATTTATGATAAAAACCCTCCAGAAAGTAGGCATAGAGGGAACTTTCCTCAACATTATAAAGGCCATATATGACAAACACACAGCCAACATCGTCTTCAATGGTGAAAAACTGAAACCATTTCCACTAAGATCAGGAACAAGACAAGGTTGTCCACTCTCACCACTCTTATTCAACATAGTTTTGGAAGTTTTAGCCAGAGCAATCAGAGAAGAAAAAGAAATAAAAGGAATCCAAATTGGAAAAGAAGAAGTAAAGCTGTCACTGTTTGCCGATGACATGATACTATACATAGAGAATCCTAAAGATGCTACCAGAAAACTACTAGAGCTAATCAATGAATTTGGTAAAGTAGCAGGATACGAAATTAATGCACAGAAATCTCTTGCATTCCTATACACTAATGATGAAAAAATCTGAAAGTGAAATTGAGAAAACACTCCATTTACCATTGCGACAAAAAGAATAAAATATCTAGGAATAAACCTACCTCAGGAGACAAAAGACCTGTATGGATAAAACTATAAGACACTGATGAAAGAACTTAAAGATGATACAAATAGATGGAGAGATATACCATGTTCCTGGATTGGAAGAATCAACATTGTGAAAATGACTCTACTACCCAGAGCAATCAACAGATTTAATGCAATCCCTATCAAACTACCAATGGCATTTTTCACAGAACTAGAACAAAAAATTTCACAATTTGTATGGAAACACAAAAGACCCCGAAGAGCCAAAGCAATCTTGAGAATGAAAAACGGAGCTGGAGGAATCAGGCTCCCTGACTTCAGACTACAATGCTACAGTAATCAAGACAGTATGGTACTGGCCCAAAAACAGAAATATAGATCAATGGAACAGGATAGAAAGCCCAGAGATAAACCCACGCACATATGGTCACCTTATCTTTGATAAAGGAGGCAAGAATATACCGTGGAGAAAAGACAGCCTCTTCAATAAGTGGTGCTGGGAAAACTGGACAGGTACATGTAAAAGTATGAAATTAGAACATTCCCTAACACCATTCACGAAAATAAACTCAAAATGGATTAAAGACCAAAATGTAAGGCCAGACACTATCAAAGTCTTAGAGGAAAACTTAGGCAGAACACTCTATGACATAAATCACAGCAAGATCCTTTTTGACCCACCTCCTAGAGAAATGGAAATAAAAACAAAAATAAAGAAATGGGATCTAATGAAATTTAAAAGCTTTTGCACAGCAAAGGAAACCAAAAACAAGACCAAAAGACAACCCTCAGAATGGGAGAAAATATTTGCAAATGAAGCAACTGACAATGGATTAATTTCCAAAATTTACAAGCAGCTCATGCAGTTCAATATCAAAAAAACAAACAACCCAATCCAAAAATGGGCAGAAGACCTTAATAGACATTTCCCCAAAGAAGATATACAGATTGCCAACAAACACATGAAAGAATGCTCAACATCATTAATCATTAGAGAAAGCAAATCAAAACTACAATGAGATATCATCTCACACTGGTCAGAATGGCCATCATCAAAAAATCTAGAAACAATGAATGTTGGAGAGAGTCTGCAGAAAAGGGAACACTCTTGCACTGTTTGTGGGAATGTAAACTGATACAGCCGCTATGGATAACGGTATGGAGGTTCCTTAAAAAACTACAAATAGAACTACCATACGACCCAGCAATCCCACTACTGGGCATATACCCTGAAAAAATCATAATTCAAAGAGTCATGTACCAAAATGTTCATTGCAGCTCTATTTACAATAGCCAGGACATGAAAGCAACCTAAGTGTCCATCGACAGATGAATGGATAAAGAAGATGTAGCTCATATATACAATGGAATATTACTCAGCCATAAAAAGAAACGAAATTGAGTTATTTGTAGTGAGGTGGATGGACCTAGAGTCTGTCATACAGAGATAAGTAAGTCAGAAAGAGAAAGACAAATACCGTATGCTAACACATATATATGGAATCTAAGAAAAAAAAAAAAGGTCATGAAGAACCTAGGGGCAAGACGGGAATAAAGACACGGACCTACTAGAGAATGGACTTGAGGATATGGGGAGGGGGAAGGGTAAGCTGTGACAAAGTGAGAGAGTGGCATGGACATATATACACTACCAAACGTAAAATAGCTAGCTAGTGGGAAGCAGCCACATAGCACAGGGAGATCAGCTCAGTGCTTTGTGACTACCTAGAGGGGTGGGATAGGGAGGGTGGGAGGGAGAGAGACGCAAGAGGGAAGAGATATGGGAACATATGTATATGTATAACTGATTCACTTCCGCTATAAAGCAGAAACTAACACACCATTGTAAAGCAATTATACTCCAATAAAGATGTTAAAAAAAAAAAAGGAAGGATAAATATTGTATGATCATCTCAAAAGATGCAAAAAAAAAAAACAAACAAAGCATTTGGAGAAATTAAGAAAAAAATTCCCATTTACAAAAGCACCAAAAAGAATTAAATATTTACAAATAAACTTAACCAAGGTAATGAATGGCTTGTACACAGAACACTGTAAGAATCTGGTAAAAGAAATGAGGAGGACACAAATAAATGGGAAGATATTATATGTTCATGGATTGGAAAAATTAATATTAAAAAGTCCATACTCCAAAGCATTCTATAAATTCAATGCAGTCCCTATCAAAGTTCCAATAGCATTTTTCACAGAAATATAAAAAACAGTCCTAAAAGTTGTATGGAACCACAAAATAACCCAAATAGGCAAATAAATCTTGAAAAAGAAGAACAAAGCTGAAGGCATGATGCTTCTTGATTTTAAATTATATTACAAAGACATAGTAGTCAAACTAGCATGATACTAGCATGAAAGTAGATACAGAAATCAATGGAACAGAACAGTGATCCCAGAAATAAACCCATGCATATATGGTCAATTAATTTATAACAAAGGAGGCAAAAATAAAGTTGGGGAAAGGACTGTCTCTTCAAGAAATGGTGTTGGGAAAACTGGACAACCATATGTAAAAAATTGAATCTGGACCACAATCTTACACCATACACAAAAATTAACTTAAAATGGATTAAAGACTTGAATGTAAAACCAGAAGCCATAAAACTTCTAGAAGAAAACATAGGTGGTAAGCTCTGTAACATTGGTTTTAATGATTTTTTCTCTTTTTTTTAGCTGTCTCCAAAGGCAATGGCAACAAAAGCAAAAATAAACCAATGGGACTACATCCAAAAAAAAAAAAAAAAAGTCTGCACAGCAAAGGAAACCATCAACAAAATACAAAGGCAACCTAGTGAATGGAAGAAGATATTTTCAAGTCATATATTCGATAAGTGGTTTATATCTAAAATATATGAAGAACTCATACAACTTAACAGCAAAAAAAAAAAATCCGATTAAAAAATAGGCAGAGGGCTTCCCTGGTGGTGCAGTGGTTGAGCGTCCGCCTGCCGATGCAGGGGACACGGGTTCGTGCCCCGGTCCGGGAAGATCCCACAGGCCGCGGAGCGGCTGGGCCCGTGAGCCATGGCCGCTGAGCCTGCGCGTCCGGAGCCTGTGCTCCACGACGGGAGGGGCCACAAGAGTGAGAGGCCCGCGAACTGCAAAAAAAAAAAAAAAAATAGGCAGATACCTGAATAGACATTTTTTCAAAGAAGACATACAGATGTCCAACAGGCACATGAAAATATGCTCAACATCATTAATCATCAGGGAAATGCATATCAAAACCACAGTGAGATATCACCTCATCACACCTGTCAGAATGGTAATTATCAAAAGGATAAGAAATAATAAGTGTTGGTGAGGAGGTGGTGAAAAGGAAATTCTCATGCACTGTTGGTGGGAACTGAAAACAGTACAGAGGTTCTTCCAAAAATTAAAAAGAGCACTACCATATAATCCAGCAATTCTACTTCTTATTCATCCAAAGAAAATGAAAACACTAATTTGAAAAGATATATGCACCCCTGTGTTCATTGCAGCATTATTTACTATAGCCAAGAAATGAAAAAAAAAACTAAGTCCAGTGATAGATGAATGGATAAAGAAGATGTGGTATATGTGTATACTGTGCAATTCTACTCAGCCATAAAACAGAATGAAACGCTGTCATTTGCAACAACATGGATGGACGTTGAGGGTATTATGCCAGGTAAAATAAGTCAGAGAAAGACAAATATCACATGACCTCACTTATCTGTGGAATATGAAAACACAACAAAGAAAACAAAACAGACTCACAGATACAGAGAACAAATGGCTGGTTGCCAGAGGAGAGGGGGTGAAGGGGTGGGTGAAATGAGGGAAAGGGATCAAATGGTGTAAACTTCCAATTATAAATAAGCCATGGGGATGTATTGTACATCATGGACTATAGTCAATAATACTTGGCCAATTTTAAAGTTGCTAAGAAAGAAAATGTTAAAAGTTCTCATCACACAAAAAAATTTTGTAACTCTGTATGGTGACAGATGGTAAATAGACTTATTATGGTGATCATTTCAGAATACATGCAAATATCAAGTCATTATGCTGTACACCTAAAACTGATACAATGCTGTATGTCAAACATCAACAAAGAAAAAATGTAAATACTAGAAAGTAAAACATGTTTAACCATGCTGGATCATTTTCATACATTGAAGAATAATGAAACAATGAACTGTTATTTTGCAACTGCTCACTTACTAAAAAACAGTATTCAAACTTTAAAAACTATGAATATAAAGTTTCATTTTACAAATTCTGTAATTAAACACATATATTAACACACTCACAGACAAATACAGTAAATATAAGGAAAAATAAACCAAAAAATTAACAGAGGAGAGTCGTTAGAAGGCATACTTTAGTTTTCTCCTTTCTGCATAATTTTTACAACAAGAATATTAATTTTTTAATTACAAAAAAAGGAGATTAATATTTAATGTGTGCATTTCATGTGTCTCAGATTTTGAGGCCTGTAGAATCAGGTAGAGTCAACACTGTCACAAAATGACAGCTGTTATCAAACATAGGGTCTCATTTAAATTAATGAGTAAATATCCTTCACAGCAGATGTGTAAACAGGACCCTGATTAATGAATATGCTAACTGCTCTCTGCTACACATATTAACCTCTGTTTGGTTTTTAATTGCCACACAACCTTATGAGAAAATTTATCATTTCCAGTCAAATCCCAAAGTTACAATTGCAGAACTTTTCTAACACTGCTTTCCTGACGTCGAGAATTGTCTGGGATAAGGATGACATATAGTCTCTTGTCACCACCTACAGCTCCCATTTGTTTGCCATCAGCTTTCCTGGAAAGCTCTCAGGCAGGTCCTGTTTAGGGAATGGTTCCTATTCTGGTAAGATGGGAATAAAGACAGCTACCTGCACACAGTGCAGGAAACTGTTAAGCCAGGGAGTCTTTTTTTGAGCCTGACTCCACGTGTCCCTCTCCTGTTCTTTTCATACTTTTCTGTTTAATTCTTTTACAAGAGCTCTGAATTCTGCCACAGTATTCCCATTTGGACTCCCAGGTCTATGGCACAAACGGCAGCTCCTATAATTGCATATTGTAGAAACTGCAAAAGTCCTTGTTTACCTTTGCTCAGTACCACACTGCTCAAGCTAGACTCTGAAATCAAGCTTCCTGGGCTTATCTCTGGTTTCTAATTTCATTTCTAAGTCAGTGATTCTCAACCTTGGCTCTGCATTGGTTTAACCTAGGGAGCTTAAAAATTTTCCAGGGCCCAGTATGACAGCAAGCACGCAAGAACAATTAAATCGGAATCTTTGGAGGTCTGTCCTAGGCAAATGTAAAGTCCCCCATGTGACTCCATTGTGAAGCCAAAGCTGAGAGGTCTAAGTTTTGGTCTTCTCAAAGTGAAGACAATTTCAATACAGTCAGCCCTCCATATCCTTGGGTTCCACATTCCTTGATTTAACCAACCTGGGATCAAAACTATAAAAAAAAAAATTCTAGAAAGCTCAAAAAAGCAACACCTCAATTTGACGCATGCTGGCAACTACTTACATAGCATTTACATTGTATTTACAACTATTTACATAGCATTTACATTGTATTAGGTATTATAAGTAATCTAGAGATTATTTAAACCATATGGGAGGGTGTGCTTATATGCAAATACTATACCATTTTATATAGGGGTCTTGATGTGCAGATTTTAGTGTTCACCAGGGTCTGGAAACAATTCCCTGCAAATTGTTATTTAATATAACAATTCTCAAAAATTTAAATGCTATGCAATTTCTCAAAAATAAAATGCTGGGGGGCTTCCCTGGTGACACAGTGGTTGAGAGTCCGCCTGCCGATGCAGGGGACACGGGTTCGTGCTCCGGTCCGGGAAGATCCCACATGCCACGGAGCGGCTGGGCCCGTGAGCCATGGCTGCTGAGCCTGCGCGTCCAGAGCCTGTGCTCTGCAACGGGAGAGGCCACAACAGTGAGAAGCCCGCGTACCGCAAAAAAAAAAAAAAAAATGCCGGGCTTCTCTGGAGGCACAGTAGTTAAGAATCCGCCTGCCAATGCAGGGGACATGGGTTCGAGCCCTGATCTGGGAAGATCCCACATGCCGCGGAGCAACTAAGCCCATGTGCCACAACTACTGAGCCCACGCGCCACAACTACTGAAGCCCATGCGCCTAGATCCTGTGCTCCGTAACAAGAGAAGCCACCACAATGAGAAACACGCGCACCGCAACGAAGAGTAGCCCCTGCTCGCCTCAACTAAAGAAAGCATGCACGCAGTGACCAAGACCCAACACAGCCAAAAATAAATTAAATAAATAAATTTATTTAAAAATAAATAAATAAATAAAATGCCTTTGAACTGGAATAATACCCTTTTTATAACCTGAACCCTTTCATTAGTGATTTTGCAACAATACCCTTATTTTTTCCTTCAAATTAAGCGAAGTTATTTTGAGAATCAAATGAAAGAAAAGTAATTATACTTCTGTTTGTATTTGTGAAAATGGATGTATTTTGAAAATAAGCATTGACAAATGTATCCAGAGCTTAAATTAGCTTAAGGAAAGTCAAGTAAAATAAATTAGGCTGCAAGATTAAAAGAAATTATTGTACTATGTCTTTTCTACCTCACTCCTCATTGTTTGGTTTTCATGGGGATCTAAGGCTAGGGGAGAATTTAGAATGCATTAGCTGCAGCAGAAAGAATAGCAAAAGTGAGAGAACATGGAGTTTGGAAGGAACAAAAAGGGAGAGGTACATAGGAAAGAATGGAAAGGATGGGCAATGCTGAGTGTCACAATTTCCAGGACCTCATTCTCCTCCCTTCTTAGTTATGCCTCTGGGGATTGTGGGTGCTGTAAATTTTAAAACAGATGTTTGGCATGACATGAGGTTTTATGATTGTGTAGAATAATCACACCATGAGAATGAGGAAAAGCTCAGTCCCATCCTAATTCAGAGAAGAGCTTTCAGCAAGGTTTTATAAGTTCTAAAAGTATAATAATTCCTAAGTCCCTGCCAAGAAATCTATCACCTTCAAACTTCAAAATACAGTCACTGGCTTCCTTATTGGGGGCAATGGAGAAGGTGAAATGCCCCTTTTAGGAGAGACAACTGGAGTTTCCCATCTTAATCTTCTTTCCTGGGCAGTTTTGTTGTGCCCAAAACACAACATACACATGATATAGAAAAGGGTTCATAGTGACAAGCCTTGACAAATGCACACATCTCTAAAATTTAGATTTTATATGCCAGAAAATGTGAAGCACAAATTATATCCTTTTGCCATTAAGAGAACTGTTTACAGAAAGGTTTAACTGAGGTCAATGTCTGCAGGAATATTTGTTTAAAACAGACATTTTCATTATGATTAACAAACACTTATATAGCATGTAAGTACCAGGTACTAGTCTAACTTTTACAAATATCCAACTTATATAATCCTCATATTAATTCTACTTAGTAGACAATTCTATTATCAAACCATTTTTTAAAATGGGGAAATCTGAAGTAGAGATAGTCTTAAGTGACTTGTCCAGTGGAGCATAGTAAATAGAGATGGAGCTAGGATAAAATGCAGGGGCCCTGGGGCCAGAGGCCATGCCCCTAGGCACTCTGTCATTTAACCTTTAACTTAGTGAGGAAAGGAAGCCTTTTTGGCCAATGCATGGGCATGCAAAGCCCACCTGCCCAGAGAATTCTGGCTTAGACTGGCAGGTGGGCCATAGGTTTAAAGTTTTCTGTTTAACTTTATTTACAATTTAACTTTCATAGTAGATGTTCAGATAATTATAAACAATATATATGCTAACACAAATCAGCAGTTTAAATGAAATAGCTGCAAATGAAATTTTTGAAAAGAAATGAAAGTATTAACAACTATTGTTGGAATACATGTTCCTGGATCCTGAACTGTAGACTTAGCTTTTAAAATCCCCTTTTTATGCTAAGATTAAGTAAGGACTTACCATGTGCTAGGTACTTGTCAAAGTTATTTAATTCTAATAACTTATTAACGCCTCATAACAAATCCTACAAGGTAGGGGCTATTACTATTCCCATGAGGAAAGTAAAGACGAGAAATGTTAAATAACTCTTAGCAAGTACCTTAGAGATGCTTGTTTTAGGTGGGTGACTTGGACTAGGGGTACTGGTCTTGGAGACAGAAAGAATGTGAAATGAATTTGAGACACACTTTGGAACTCGAACCCACTTAGTGCTTTCACGTACACTTTAAGGTGAACATGCTAATGCCAAACAAGCCTAATTAGTTGGTATTTCTTGTGAGGGGCTTTTCCTTTTCTATTTAGAAATATGTCCTGACGTTTGTAAAGGGGCTTTCAATTTACAAAGCAGTTTCTTCTTCTTCTTTTTTTTTCTTTGGTACACGGGCCTCTCACTGTTGTGTCCTCTCCCGTTGCGGAGCACAGGCTCCGAACGCGCAGGCTCAGCGGCCATGGCTCATGGACCCAGCCGCTCCGCGGCATGTGGGATCTTCCCGGACCGGCGCACGAACCCGTGTACCCTGCATCGGCAGGCGGACTCTCAACCACTGCGCCACCAGGGAAGCCCGTACTTTCTTCTTAACAACAGCAATAAGAAATTACAACCACTGAACTGAGTACTCACCATGTAGTAGAGGTGGGGATTCTATGGCTTGAAGATGTTAAGTGCTAAGAACTTCAGAGGTATATGTGTTCTGACTTATTCTTGTAAATGTCTTCTTAAGAAAGTAATGCTATTACTGTCTCCTATTTTACAGATGGGGACTCTCAGGCTGAAGAAGGCTGGTAGCTAGCTAACAGTTTCTCCTAATTCTAGGCCTGGGTTTGTTCCTAACACTACAGTTGCCTCCAGTCAGGTGTGGAATCCAGTCTCAAAAAGTTGAGAAAGGGGCTTCCCTGGTGGCGCAGTGGTTGAGAGTCCGCCTGCCGATGCAGGGGACATGGGTTCGTGCTCCGGTCCAGGAAGATCCCACATACCGCGGAGCGGATGGGTCCGTGAGCCACGGCCGCTGAGCCTGCGCGTCCGGAGCCTGTGCTCCGCAACAGGAGAGGCCACAACAGTGAGAGGCCCACGTACCGCAAAAAAAAAAAAAAAAAAGTTGAGAAAGATCTTTACAGGTACAAGAACTCTTCCTTCAGCCAGTGGCCTTGAATTGCCCAGATTGTCTGCATTTATAATCAGAGCCTCATTCCTAAGGAGACTCACACTTTACTAAGCTGTGTAAAACACATGCACATACACTCACACACTCACGCACAACGCACAACACACACACACACACACACACACACACACATATGAATTATCTCTATGGAAATATATAGGAATATGAAATAGTCTCATGTTAAACATATAAGCTATAAATGAGTATGAAATATAAACTTGAATATATATATATATATATATTCAAAGTTGAATATATATACATTCAAACTTGAATGTATATATATATATATATATATGTGTGTGTTCCCTAAGTACCTCCTACCAAAAGAATGCTCTATTTCCTATTATGGCCAGTCTCTCTAGCTATTCTTTTAAAACCAAGTTTACAATTCACAGCACTATCAGAAACCTAAAAGAAAGCTCAGGACTTTACTCCTTTTGCAATTTATGAAAGCAGAAACCTACACGCTGAGCCATGACCCATAAGAAAAAAGGAGGCCCTAGCAAATATTAAGGCCTTCAAAAACATGGCATATCTGTCAGCTACCAGCATGCAAACATGTAAAAACTAGAGAAGTAAACGTATAGCCGCTCCTATTTCTCTAGTGATTGAACAGAGAAATCTGTACCTGGAGATGGGCGCTAGTTATGATGAATGAAAAGCAAGCACGGGCTCTGTCCCTTTAACAGAATAAATTTTTAAAATGTACTAGCTAATCATTCCAGACATTGCCTAACTTAAAATGCTCTGTGTAGAGTGGCAAATATTTATACTAAGCCATCATCAAAAATCTGGGGGGCTTGTCAGTCCAAAAGGAATGATTCATCTGTAAGATAAGCAATCAATAACAAAGAACTCGAAATTCTCTCTTACAATAATTCAAAAAATGAGAAGAGTGATTCATTCAATTTTTAGTAAATATTTATGGTTTGCATATAATGTGTCAGGTTCAGTTCTAAGAATTAGGGAGAGATAAACAAGGCAGGTATTAATCTTGTAGTTAGGAGAATTCTAAGATGACCCCCAACCCTGATGCCTCATGCCCTTGTATAAACCTCCTCCTAATAGTAGGTGAGACCTGGAAATAACAAGAAGATATCATTCCTATGATTAGCTTACTAATCAGTTGACTTTGAGTTAATCAAAAGGGAGAGGACAACTGGTTGGTCTGACCTAATCTTGTGAGCCCTTAAAAGAAGGCAAAGCTCTAGAGAGATTTTCCTGCTTCCCAGAAGGAAGAAAGCAAATAGTTCCCATGTGTCTAGAGAGAGGGAAGCCTCTGAAAGCTGAGGACCTCAGTCCTACAGCCACAAGGAATTGATTTTTGTCAATATCTTCAACGAGTTTGGAAGAGGACACTGAGCCTCAGCTTAGAGTGACCCTCCCCCCACCACCAGACACCTTGATTTGAAGTCTTCTGAGACCCTGAATAGAGGATTCAGCTAACCCCCCACCCATGGGAACTTCACAATAATAAATGTATGTTGGTTTAAACCACTAAGTTTATAGCAATTTGTTACATAGCAATAGAAAACAAATACAGCTTTTTGGTAGGACAAATGATGAAATTCCCCAGCCTCCAAATTTTCCCTTTCTTTTGTAATTCCCTAACCTTTCATGCCTGAGATTGTATCCCCCTGCCTCTATAAGTAAGGTGTCAGTAAGGTGAGCAGAAAAACGAAAGAAAGGGGAAGAAATACATGACCTCATCAAATCATATGCTAGACAAAAGGAAATGGAGCCAGTAAACTCATTTTCTCCAGGATGATAAGCCCTGCTACCATGATGATCAATAACATTATCTTCAAAGCCATCAACTGAAGAAATGCAAAATCAAGGGGTAACAGATAAGGCCATCAGAAACACCAGTCCCCAAGAGGAGTGGGTTCCAAATAAATGAAATGACCAACTTTCAGGACACTTTATAACAGGAACCAGAGCATAGCAGGTAGATACCCCTAGGCCAAAGGAAGTTCAGGCGGAGGAATGCACACTTTGTCTCCCTCTGAAAAGTAGTTTGGCATTGATGCATACATTGTAACATAGGAAACTAATTGGCACCAAATGTAAGAAGCAATTTTTACTGTGAGTGTTAAAAGTTTCTTTTCTCTTTGAAATCGCACTTTTAACTTGGAACCACACACAATGCAGACTTCAGCTGCTGCTGTGTCTAGATTTTCATTAAAACACACATGCCATATGCAGTATTTTGATCTTGGAAGTGCTTGATATGTTAATAGTCTTGCTTTCTATTTGTGAACTTGGCATCACTCTTATTTGGTGGGCGTGATGAACGAAAAAAGGCTGGGTGGTGGGAGGACAGAATGCCCTTCACTGAACAAAGGCGAATGCTTCTAAACAGGCTATTATCTCGCTCAGCCATGGTCAGAGAACCTATATATATATATATATATATATATATATATATATATATATATATAAGAATTACAGTCGACTTCTGCAAGAGTAATGCTCTATTAAAAAACTCACTTGGCCCTTTTTTTCATTGCTTCCAAAAATTCACTTGAATCGCAAACTCCTTAGGAGGAGATCATGAACTCCTTTCTACTTAAAATCTCTATGACAGAAACCCACAACACCTAAATAAAAAGGGAACTGAAGCTCCACTGTGATGATCATTCAATAGCTAATCTCAGATCCCCAGGCTCCCGTAAAAAAAAAAAAAAAAAAAAAAAACCTTTCTCAGTAGACATCTCCTATCTTCGGAATCTCTTTGAACACTGATTTTCAAAAAAACACCCAAAGACAATCAGTTCAGTAAAAAGAAATGATCCACCGTACAATAGTTCTGATATAAGTGCAATTAAAAAATATGCCTAGTGTCTTGCTTTGATAGTCATTATAATCATGAAAAATATATCTTCATGTGAAAATCAAATCTTAACATTTTTCTGAAAGTGCAACATTGGAAAACACCTGTGCTAAGAGATTTGGGAAGATACAAAATACAAATGAACACATGAATGGACAAACATGCAAAAATAAGATATTCCTTGCCTTCCAAGAACTCATTATCTATTGAGACAGAGGCATACATGGAGAACTCTGATACTCAGCTGTCCCTGGTTAGTGCTACAGTAACATTATTTTAAAAAGAACACAACAGAAAGACAAATGAGTTCCAGCTGGGGAAACCAGGAAGACTGCTTGGAGCAGGTTTTAAGGAAAGATGTTCATAACTCTAGAATTCAGATAGTGATTATAATAACGGCCCTTCATGTCAACCATGTGTCAGATCCTATGATTGATGCTTTTTTTTGTTGTTTTTATTTTGAGATAACTGTAGAGTCACATGCAATTTTAAGAAATTAACACAGAGAGACTGTACACCCTTCACTCAGTTATCAAAATGGTAACATCTTGCATAACTATATTACAGTATCAAGGCAAGAAATCAACATTGACCTTAATCAGACCTCATTTCACCAGCTATACATGCACTCGTGTGTGCGTGTGTGTGCATGTGTATTTAGTTGTGTGTAATTTTATCACATGTGTAAATTTATGTGACCATCACCACAGTAAAGATATAGAACACCCAGTGGGGTTTTTTTTGTGCATGTTCACATTAATATTTACAGATGATATTTACTGCGTTCTTGTTATGTACCATCCTTGGCACTAGGCATTTACCTTCATTGGTGATATAACTGTTCTCTACAGAATAAATGGCAGAGACATCCATTGTGTTTCTCAATTGGCCTTCTTAGGTAACACTACTCTAATATTCCTCTGGATAACCACCCTGTCCTCCACCATTAGTCTTTGTGGCCTCTAGTGATTGACTCCTAACTATAGGTTCAAGGTTGAGCATACAACTCAGATTTGTTTGTCTTGGCCTTGTGATAGGCACACAACTTAACTGGAGGTATTAAGACCTCCAGTTAAGTAGGTATTTCTGAAAGTCTTTCCTCCTTCACTGAACTTGACCTGAAATGTTGTAGATGTAGAGGCACCGGCAGCCATCTGAATACTTCATGGAGACTGACAATGATAGCGACACGAAGGAGAGTGGTTGATACATGGAGAGAGACAACATTCTAATGGTGTCATTTAAACTCCTGAAAGCAGAAGGACCTGGCAACAGGCTACCCTTTCATTTTTCAGTTAACTGAGCCATATTTCTATTTCCTTAAGCCAATTTAAATCAGGTTTTCTGTTACTTGTAGCAAAATACTCCTAACTGATATAAAGATACTCTTATTATATACATTTTTAAATGGGAAAACTGAGGTACAGAGATCTTAAAATAATTTGCTAGTTTAAGGAAATAAGAAAAAGGAAACCCAGTTTGTACAGAATGCAACCAAGGTTGAAACTAGACACTATGAGTCTAGATGCTCTACTCTAACGGCTAGGATATTATGGACCAATGTCATTATGTCATTTGGACCAATCAACAGGGGGTTTGATTCCTCATTGTATAGATGAGGAAATAGATCTGAGAAGTTTGGAAGATAATTGTAACAAGTTGCTACATTAAAAAAATACTTCAAAACTTAATGACTCAATACCGTTTTACCTGCTCATGATTCTTTTTGCCTGCAAATTGGTCCAGTACAGCAGGGGAAATCTTCTGCTTGTCTCTCCTGGAGGTCACTCACGTGGCTGCAGCTAGATATCAGATAGTCTGTGGGGTGAATGGTATGGGAAGCATTAACTAGGATGGCCCATCTGTGATCCATGGCTCATTCATCCTCACAGGTAAGCAAGGTGAGCAGTAGTGGAAGAGTTTCCAGCAGCAATAGCGGGGCAAAGAGCAAGTGCTTTTCAAGCTTCTGCTTGTATCACATTTGCTAATGTCCCATTGGCCAAAGCAAGTTGTGAGGCCAAAGCTTTTGTATCGTATCATATTGTACCTCTCCCATATACATGAAGAAAGGGTTACTAGGCAGAAGGAATAGGGACAGGAAGGTGTTAGATAAGATCGAATACAGTGAAAGATCAGGAAAGCAATGTTAAGAGGACACAACGACGCTAAAGGTTTCACGAAGGAAGTGATATCAATGGGTCTCACAGTAGCAATTGAACAGAGGAAATGGAGGGGAGGAGGAAGGATGTGTAGCTAAGGGAAAATGCTTTCAATTAAGTAATGGAGCTGCTTACGTTCCTGGAGTCACATAGGCTGCAATACAGAATGAATGAAGAGAACTGGTCTGAGAACAGTTTACAAAACACTCAGAAGACATGTTGTGGAAGGTTAAGAGCCTTCTACCTTCCAGGCCGAGGGAGCTACAGGTTACTTGGGCAACACGGCATTTTAAACTCTTCGGATTTTAACATTTTCTAACTAATTGCCCTTTCAGTTGCTCTGCCCTACTGCTACTATGAAGGAGTTATATTTTATGTCAATAGATTTAATACCTTTCAAATTAAAGAAAATAAATACAAGTACTTTGAAATTATGCATATGCTTCAGAATCACGTGTTAAGGCCATCTATGTCTACATAAAATGTAAAAAGTTATAGATATTTCCTATTTTGGGTAATCTCTAGAATTACCAGAAATGTAATTATGCAACTGCTAATAATCTTGGTTATTTAGCTGAGAGCCATATAAATTTTATAAGGCAATAAATCTTATTAAATGTTCCCTGGAGTATCAATTGATTCGTTAACTTATAATAAATGCTTTTAAAATGCAAATTAAATAACAACTGGAAACACCTCAGTTAAATGTCACCAGGATACCTATTATATACTTCTAGTAGAGACATGTATTTTCTCTTCCCTTTAAAGCAGTGTGTTCATAAGCAGTTAGTCAATAAGATGGTTACTATGGTTGGGGGGTGTCGTGGGGGTGTGTGGGTATGGAGAGGAGGGCTTGGTGAATTAAATTCTAACTTAAAATGATCAATCAGATCATTCAACTCAGAATGTCTTTTTTAAGAGTAAGTCTTTGTACAGCCACTCTGAAAAGCTACTTGGCAATATATCAAAAGTGTCTTGTCCTTCAACTCAACCATTTCACTTCCAGGAAACTATTTCTGAAATAATCAGAAAGCCATTCAAAGACATAGGTGTAAAGACATTCATTGCGGTATTCTAAATGTGTGACAATGTCTAAATCGATCTGGTGTTTTCATTTGATGAAATATTATTCAGAAATTTCCAATGGTATATCTAAAAGATACCTAATTACATGCGGGAAATTCTTATAATGTATTATTAATGGCTTTTGTTATAATATTTATTTTTTTGAAAAGATGTAAAACCATATTTCCAGCTTCATCCCAATTTTATAAAAATATACATTTATAGAAAAACAGACCAAAGCAAGTTCTTTCAGTATTGTGTGGTTATAGCTGTACAGTGGTATAATTAATAATGATTTTTAATTCACCTCCTTTTGGGACTTCTGTGACAATTTTAAATTTTAAAAAAGTCTCTAAAATATTGGATTTCTAATTTGGAGAAATAAACATGTTACCTAAAGAAAAGAGAAACACAGAAGCAACCTTATTTATTGAGCATAATAACAGCTTCAGATTTTAATAAAGAATATTCCAGTTGGTGATAGAAATATATAATCACTGAAACTAAGGGAGAGTAACCCAATCACATATAAGAACATAACTTTGTAGGGTTGTGCTCATGCAGAGCAAAAGAAAGATGAAAACATACTGAGAAAGCTGACAAACAAGAGTGTAAAACATTGCCAAATTTAAAAATAAGCCCCAAAGCTTAGAATTTGATATATTAATTCATCAGGTGGATTGAAAATAGACTATAGCATGTGAAATGTTTAGGTTTTGTTTTTTTTTAATAAATTGATTGATTGATTGATTGATTTTTGGCTGTGTTGGGTCTTCGTTGCTTTGTGTAGGCTTTCTCTAGTTGCGGTGAGCGGGGGCTACTCTTCATTGCAGTGCGCGGGCGCGACTCTTCGTTGCAGTGCACGGGCTTCTCATTGCAGTGGCTTCTCTTGTTGCAGAGCAAGGGCTCTAGGTGAGTGGACTTCAGTAGTTGTGGCATGCGGGTTCAGCAGTTGTGGCTCACAGGCTCCAGAGCGCAGGCTCAGTAGTTGTGGCACACAGGCTTAGTTGCTCCATGGCATGTGGGATCTTTCCGGGCCAGGGCTCGAACCCGTGTCCCCTGCATTGGCAGGCAGATTCTTAACCACTGCACCACCAGGGAAGTCCCTGAAATGTTTAGGTTTTATTGCCACTGGAATCATTACATAAAAGTATGGAATTAATCTATTTAAGCATGACTTTAATTTCAGTACTTTATTAATATCATTCATTTTCAATCCTTTATTCCCACAGATTTTATTTGTTCCATAAGTATATTTTTTGTTCCAAAGTTAATATAGTGACTAGATTTGAAAAGGTACTTACACAAAAGTCCCTGTAAATTTGATTTTCCAAGGCATAAATAATGTTGATAACTCCCATAGGTCTAAAGAGGGAGCTATTGACTAAGAATGGCTGCAATATGTCAAACTGAACAAAGATAGTCTCACTTCACAAAGAAACCCTTGTACATATTACTAACTGAATTTGACACTATCGATACTTGATTGAAAAAGGTAGGTTACTTTATGAAGCAACTTCAGCACTATAAACTTGAAATACTGTTTTTTCACTGACATCATTTTCCTTGATTCAACAGCTGCTCATCCCTACTACTATAAAAAAAACTTCCACATTTGACAAGTATTGTTTTAAAGGTTCTATAATAAAATATCATATATTGCCACATCTCTGTTATACATCTTCTTCACAATATTCCTAAGTGATGGTGTTGTCAGTATGGTTAACCTTTGAAAGTGAGAAACTTGGCCTTTGGAGGATCATGATTTCTTAAAAAGTTAATCTACTTAATAACTTGGAATTGCAATGGATTATAATATCTAAAGCACAAACTTCGTACTAAAAAAGCATGGTTGAATAATAACAATTTCTGAAACATCAGTTATCCACAGTATATGTAAGTACTTTTTGACAGTGATGGTCAACTTCAGGTACTAGTTATTCCAACCTAGTGATTCATAAGTCTAAGTAACATTTCTGACATATCCTCATTAAGGGATATAATCAAGGCCGTTTCTGCCACATACAATCCTTAATTCTAAAAAGCATTCGGAGAGCAATGCCAAGCACAGCACGGTTTGTATTTCTAAAACTCCATTCAAATGCTGTGTCAATAAATTTGAATGAATGCATGTAATGTTCCACTGAAGGCAACTAATTCGTGAGCCGACTGGCATCTACTTCTTTTCATCAGCAAAACTAAATATCTTGAGGGATCTTTCCTGGTGAATTGTCAATACTTCTGTGATGAGGACATTTTCATAAAATGACTATGACTGTGACGTATGACATGGATCACAACTATTTCCCTCCTATCTGCTCTGGGAGATCTATGAGATGTGACCGGTGGTAATTGGAAAAAGGTTCAATCTAAAACACTGTTTCTTTCAAGTGTGATTTTGACAAACCCTCAAAATCCTCTAAGACAGTCTGCTAAGATTTTAAGTTGGTCCCATACAGTTATTCAAATATTCTTCAAGAATAATTGATGAAAATATAATAAACGTACATTGACAGTAAAACTTGAGCAGCTAAACAAATATCCAAATTATAAGGAATTATTTTCATTGTTAAAAAAACACACATAAATTAGGCATATAGTACCCAAAGCAATCTACAGATTTAATGAGATCCCTATCAAATTACCCATGACATTTTTCACAGAACTAGAACAAATAATCCTAAAATTTATATGGAACAATAAAAGCCCTATAATTGCGAAAGCAACCCTGAGGAAAAAGAACAAAGCAGGAGGCATAACCCTCCCAGACTTCAGACAATACTACAAAGCTACAGTAATCAAAACAACATGGTATTGGCATAAAAACAGACATACAGATCAAAGGAACAGAATAGCGAGCCCAGAAATAAATCCATACACCTATAGACAATTATCTTCTACAAACAAGGTCCTACTGTGTAGCACAGGGAACTATATTCAGTATCCTGTGATAAACCATAATGGAAAGAATATGAAAAAGAATGTATATATATGTATAAATGAGTCACTTTGCTGTACAGCAGAAATTAACACAACATGTATATATGTCAATCCTAATCTCCCAATTCAGCCCACCCTCCCCTTCTCTCCCTGTATCCACCCATCCGTTCTCTACGTCTGCATCTCTATAAAAAGCAACCTCAAAAAAAAATTAGACACATGCCTGAATACAAAAAGTAATAGATAAGTCCTATGTTAAATTTATAGATAGGTTTTAAATTTTAAATTTTTAAGAGGAAAGATAATTAAAAACATATTTTTACAATGGGTAATGTATGCTCTTAAACTCTGATGTTTTCAATGACAGAGAATACATACTGATTTAGCTCTTATCTAGATGCACTATAAAACTTTATTGAAAAGTCATTTTTTGGGTTGAATAGAAAATAACCTGACAATTACTCTTTTTCTTATATCAAGTTATAGATCATTAGCTCAAAGTCACATGGTTATCAGAAAGGAAAACAAAGGAGATTAATTGTTTTGTATTTGAGATCAAAATTTGCCTGAGGGAGATAGGTACCCAGAGTTTAGTAGCACATGTCTAGATTGATTTCCCATATATAAATTTATTCACTATAAAAGAGTGCAGTAACTTTAGTACCTAGGCCATCTGGGATTTGGAATCTGTAATCATTTAAAATATATACCACTTTTAGAACACCTATCAAATGTGAAGGCAACATTACTCTCTCTGACCCAACTTTAAGTTGTATGTTTTATTATATTTTTTTTATAATTTACACTGGTGACTTAACATTAAGCCAGTTAAACTCTTTAACATCTCTCTGAATTGCAGCCTCAGTCTCTGAGTTCGTGGTTTAGGATATGAGTTGCAAGTTGGTCAAGAAATTTTCTCTATGTGATGCTAACTGTCCCCATGAGAATGATTTTATGGCACTGACCTCTTTGCTCTCTGTAAGCAAGCTAACAGGTTTAGGTATTTTCTACAAACAATTTATGGAACAACATGAATTCTTTCTTACAAAAAATAACTATCAACATCTTTTTTCTTATTTTTTACTTTACAAATTTCAAGCATATGGCATTATAACTTGACATCTGTATATATTAAGTGATCCCTACCACAAGCCTAATTGCCATCCATCACCATACAGTTGACTCCCTTAACCCATTCCATGCACTCCCAACCCTCTTCTCCTTTGGTAACTACTAATCTGTTCTCTGTATCTGTGAGTTTGCTTTTGCTTTACTTTGTTTGTTCATTTGTTTTGTTTTGTGTTAGATTCCACATATGAGTGAAGTCATATGGTATATGTCTTTCTTCATCTGACTTATTTCATGTAGCATAATACCTTCAAGGTCCAACCATGTTGCTGCAGTTGGTAGGATTTCATTTTTCTTATGGCTCAGTAGTATTCCATTGTGTGTGTGTGTGTGTGTGTGTGTGTGTGTGTGTGTGTGTGTGTGTATATGTATGTATATTTATATATGTATATATATGCCACATCTTCTTTATCCATTCATCCACCAGCAGACACTCAGGTTGTTTCCATATCTTGCTGTAATGGACATAGGGGTGTATATATCTTCTCAAATTCGTATTTTTGTGTTCTTTGGATAAATACCCAGAAGTGGAATAGCTAGGTGATATGGTAGGTCTACTCTTAATTTTTTGAGGAATCTCCAACATCTCTTCTTAATGTTTCAAGACACTTGCATGTACCATCAATCAACACAATGAGTATGGCAAATTTGGTAATTACTATTTAATAACATTTTAAAGCTTGATATAGGTAGTAAACTCATTAGGTTACCATAAACAATTCAAAGGCGGGTAAAAAAAATACTTAAATATATCAATTTAAGTGGAATTATGAGTTTTCCATTGTAATATTAGCTTTCTCACTGCAAACAATTAGCACTAGGGATTAAGAAGAAATTAACATCATGGTAGGTCATAATCATAGAACCCCATGGTTTGAAAGTTTATTCCTAATATTCATCAATGCTAACATATTGCAAGTGTCTTCTTTAGTACAAAGATGATAGCTACATAAAAAACCAGTAAGTCTCATTTTTAGAATTGCCAGTTTGATTCAAAATCGCTGATTAGTTCTGCTGGGAGGATGGGGTCATTATGAGCTATTAGAGAGCTCAGTTATTTGTAACAGACATTTTCAGGGTCAGAGTTAGTGAGTAAGAGCAATATTCCTGTACTATATATAACAGCTGTTGCAGTTTGGAAGTCTATAGGGAAATAAAAATCTATCGAGGTACTTTTCTGCATTTATATTTTATTTGGACAACAGTCATCTCATTTTCTAAAAGGTAAAATCTTCATTCAGATTATTCATTTATTCAACAAGCATTTATTCAGTGTCCAGCATGAAAGTGAGGGCTCAAAAATGAATAAAAAGTTGTCTCCTCTCAAGGTGCTGCATTTCTGAATCAATTTATTTTTAGCTCACTCCACATTTTGATAAAATGGGATTCCTATACCATTATTTAAAATTATTTAAATTCTAAAACAAATGCAACAATGTTACTAAAAAGAGATAACATTATTTTTGAATTACCCAGATGCCTCTCAACCAGTAGAAAATTCTAACATGAGCTCCATCCTCTACCTCAGTCCATCACAGCCTTTCTTTTTCTAAAAAAATAAATAAAATTATTTATTTATTTTGGTTGCTCTGGGTCTTTGTTGCGGCATGTGGGATCTTTAGTTGCGGCATGTGGACTTCATAGTTGCGGCATGCATGTGGGATCTAGTTCCCCAACCAGGGATCGAACCCTGGCCTCCTGCATTGGGAGCAGGAGTCTTACCCACTGGACCACCAAGAAAGTCCCCACAGCTTTTCTTAATTAACATTTTTTGATATGGAGCTGGGAGTCCCATACATTTTTCAGATGTTATAAACTAAAGAGTTCAAAAGCCTCTAATAAATTAAAATAATAACCTCTTAGGAACAGAAAACATAGATAAGGATTGATTTTTTTCCTCTTTCTTTTCTTTTTATAGTATCTATATGAGAAGATGGATGTTATGTGAACCTAGTTGTGGTAATCATTTCACAGTCTATGTAAATCAAACCATTATGCTGTTTGCCTTAAATTTATACAGTGACACACGTTAATTATTTCTCAGTAAAACTGGGAGAAAAACGGATTGCTTTCAATTTGGCATTTACTATCAAAGATACTTTAAAAAAGTTACATAAAATATGTAGAAATATATCCCACTACAAAAAAGCATCTTAACAATGAATGGGAACACACCCCAATTTTTATTTCCTCTTTAACAGAAACCACACAAGGAGTAGATGACATTTTATGCCAAATAATATATGCTAGAATCTTATTTTAATATATTATAAAAATAAATCTTTAATATTTTGCCCAAATATTGAAAACTTAAAATCTTAATTTTTTTTCTGTATTCTTCACCTAAATCAATGGCCTTTTTTTCACCTGTTCCCTTTTTACTCTTTTCTCTTCTTTATAACTCATTTAAAGACCACAATGTTTAGTATCTGTAAGTCTTGTAAAGGTATTTAGACAAAAGCAATAAAGTTCTGACTGGGAATAATAACAAATAAGTTGGGGTGTGTGTGTGTGTGTGTGTGTCTGTGTGTGTATTTTCCTCTGGATGTTCCTCTAAATAAGGGTCCAGATTCTATAGATAATGGGAGTGGACAGGGTCGTATTTGAGAATAAAAACCTTTTTGGGCCTCTGAGACCAAAATAGTATCATTTGAGTTTCCAGGAAAAATATGGAATCTAATATTTATTAAACACCTCCCATACGTCAAGCATTTTGTTAATCTTACCCTAAGTCCCATGTGCCCATATTCTTTATAAATTATCCCGTATTGTGAAAAGTAAACAAGAATTTTCACAACTGGAAAAGATGCATACCTTCTTTGCTCCTTGTCTGTTTAAGGCAAGGACAACTGATCAGCTAGTTTCTCTTGAGACCCCGCTGATGAGTACTGGCTGCTTAGGACACAATGATGAAAAGGATTCTGAGGTTGAGGCTGAGTTTTACAGGAGGAAGCTGACTGGTCATGTCTGTGTTCCTTGCAGGAACAGGCGATAAGAGTGCATATTTACTGTTTCTGACTTAGATACTGCAAACAAAGTAGCGTATCTGCCTCTTACACTTAATTCCATAAGGTAAGTCCAATGAGCAGAATATATCTCACAGACTCTGCAAACTATATAAGAACATCTTCACAAACATACAATTTGATGTTACTTTGTCACCATGTGCCTATTCTTATCCATGTATTTAATAGTTTACTACAGCTTTCCCTATGATATGTTTTAAAAGATGGATATATAGAGCAATAAATAGGAAAAGGCAAATCTAAAGTATTATTAAATAAGAAATGACAGATCTAAAATTAAAAATCAATATTTAATCAACTTAATATATTAGTGACAGGTGAGGCTGAGTTTACTATTTCTGAATGCTTTCAGTATGAATTAAAAGAAGCTCATAATTGAGTAAGATTCATGATTTATCATAGGTCACAGGAATCCATAACTTGTTCCAGCTTTCATATTCCCATTAATATAAGCACTTGTGAAACACCAGACAATTTCTGGCAATGATGGTCAGCTGAATTATACAGATATGAGAACTGAGGAGTTCACATCCTAAAAATCTAAGTTTAAGGTGGAAGCTATAAACGGCCAAAGAACAATAGGTCTTTAACATAAAACTGTTACTTCCACTGCCTCTCATGTTGAAAGAACTGAAAATTAAATTCAAACATCTTTCCACAGCCTTCCAGGTCCTATACGATCCAGTCCTGCCCACCCCTCTGATGTCAGCACCCATCATTCTCCTCATTTCTACTTTGCTCTCCAAGCTCTGGAGTTATCTCCAGTCTCCTGAGTCAGTGAAGTCTGTTGCAGCCTCAAGGCCTGTGCGCTTCTTATTTCCCCTGTCTAAAGGGTTCTTCCCCAGATTTTCATAAGCTTGGCATATCTTGTCATCTAGGTCTCAGCCCAAATCACACATCCTCAGAAAATCTGGCCTGACCTTCCCTCATCTCTGATCACTTTCAATCTCATTATCTTGCTAACCTCAAGCACTATTTTAAAGTATCTTGGGGCATTCCTGGTGTCACAGTGGTTAAGAATCCACCTGCCAAAGCAGGGGACACGGGTTCGAGCCCTGGTCTGGAAAGATCCCACATGCCACAGAGCAACTAAGCCCGTGTGCCACCACTACTGAACCTGCACTCTAGAGCCTGCGAGCCACAACTACTGAGCCTGTGTGCTTAGAGTCCATGCTCTGCAACAAGAGAAGCTACCACAATGAGAAGCCCGTACACTACAACAAAGAGTAGCCCCCACTCGCCGCAACTAGAGAAAGCCCATGCGCAGGAATGAAGACCCAACGCAGCCAAAAATAAAATAAAATAAAATAAAATGAATAAAATCATCTTAAAAAAATAAAATATCTTAGTCTTTCAATTATTTATGATTGTCTGTCTTTTTCCATCAGAAAGTAAGCTCCAGGCAGGCATTACTTATGTCAATATTGTTTATTCCTACATCACCAGAGGTGAGACCAGTGCCTAGCCTAGGGGCTAGGAAAATACTTACTAAAGAACTGAGATAGTAAATAAAAAAAGGAACTATTGAATATGAATGCTTTTCCCACTTTATTTTAATGTCAGATTGTCATCTATTCTGAGAAAGTAATGTATTAGACAACATTCCCAAGACAAAAGCAACACTGAGGTGTATAGAGTTGAGTCTTTAATAATTTTATGGTTAATTTTCTTGTTTAGCATCTCGGCTCTGTTATCATTGATAGCTCTTGTTGGAAGGCACTTCTTAGACCACCTTCCCTCTTGACTTAGTTTGTACTAACTTCTAGAAGTTTTCTTTTGTAATGCTGCAGCACAATAAGCTCAATTAGTGAACAAGAGTGTACACAGCTATGAGAATGAAGATTTGTATAGTAATTGCTGACAGTTTCTTTACTATAATAATAACAGTTAAGACTGCTGGAATAAGAGATGACATTAATTCAGAAAGAACACCTTTTTTAAAAATTTATTTTATTTATTTTATTTTTGGCTGTGTTGGGTCTTCGTTGCTGTGCTCGGGCTTTCTATGGTTCTGGCGAGCAGGGGCTACTCTACGTTGCGGTGCGCAGGTTTCTCATTGCAGTGGTTTCTCTTGTTGCGGAGCACGGGCTCTAGGCACACGGGCTCAGTAGTCGTGGCACGCGAGCTCTAGAGCGCAGGCTCAGTAGTTGTGGCACATGGGCTCAGTTGCTCCGTGGCACGTGGGATGTGGGATCTTCCTGGGCCAGGGCTCGGACCCGTGTCCCCCGCATTGGCAGGAGGATTCTTAACCACTGCGCCACCAGGGAAGCCCCCAGAAAGAGCACTTTTTTTTTTCAATTAATTATTTATGGCTGCGTTGGGTCTTTGTCGCTGTGCGCGGGCTTTCTTTTTAGTTGCAGAGAGTAGGGGCTACTCTTCGTTGCGGTGCGCAGGCCTCTCATTAAGGTGGCTTCTCTTGTTGCGGAGCACGGGCTCTAGAGCGCAGGCTCAGTAGTTGCAGCGCATGGGCTCAGTTGCTCCGTGACATGTGGAATCTTCCCGGACCAGGGCTCGAACCCGTGTCCCCTGCATTGGCAGGCAGATTCTAAACCACTGTGCCACCAGGGAAGCCCCCGGGAGCACTTTTTTAAATGTAGTTTTTCCTTATTCTGTCAGCAGTGGGAGTGTGCCCAACTATGTATAATAGCATTTTATATCAACTCTACCATGTGTTCATATGAAAGAAGTGATTAGAGTGCCTGCAAAATAAACATTAGCCCAATAAAAGATCCAGTTCTAAGAGTTTCAAACATACTACGGTTTTAAATTTATGTATAATAGACTTCATGTGATTTTTCACGATTTTAGACCTTAAAGATATTTGGAAATGTATAATTATCATAAAGCAATCTGATATTTATCAAGTACTTTCTAAATGTTAGGAGTATTCATACTTGTATAAAAGACTCTCTGACCTCTAAGAGTATATTAGGTAAGAAGAGGTTGCATTTAAGAGACCAAAACCTCAAAATAACTGAGATATAAACACAATAGAAACATTTCTCCTAAGTAAAATAAGGGTCAGTTTAGGGCTGTTCAGTGTGGCACAGAGGCAATGACCTAGAGTTCTTCTGCAATGCTTAGCATTCCTCGTCCTTAGCATGTGGCTTCCATATCATATACTGAGATGGCTAGGCCATTGCCAGCCCCCCACCCCACCCTGGTCCCCAACACAACTGACAGAGTGAAGAAAGGATGAAAGGATGATAAACTTCTTTTTAAGGAGAACTTACACTGATATCTGATTAGACAGACTTAATTCACATAGATGCATAGGAAATTTAGGACACAGAGTCCTTATTCTTCATGACCATGTGCCTAGCTAAATTTTAAAGATTCCGATTCTAAGCAAGAAAGAGAGAAAAGATATTTGGGGGAAAATAGAAGTCTCAGCTATAAAGACAAAACATAGAAACAGTAAAAGTTAAATATCTAATTTTTCAATTATTATTTTGGGTAGTAAATCAGGGTGGATAAGTGAGAGCTTTGGAGTTAGGTCATCTGGATTTCAAGTTTGGGTCCATCTTTTATTTGCATTTGTGAACTTGGTCAAGTATTTAAACTTTCCAAGCCTCAGTTTCTCACCCATAAGTAGAGAATAATAGTAACTTGTATCTTACAGAGTGCTATTGAGATGATTAAATAAAATGATGGACATAGAACTTGCTTACCTTTATGCAATAAGTACTGATAATGAAGAAGACAATGATGATAGTGATGTTAATGGGTAATAGTGGAAATAATGGTATTAGTAGTATTATTATAATTATAAAACATTATGATTACTATGATTAGTAGCAGAGAATGTTGGAGGGCTTCATAGAATAGGAAGTACTGGAGACAGACCAGGATGGACTGGTTGAATTTACAAAGCTAGAAAGGAAAGAGACGTCCCAGATGAGTATATTAATACACCATGACCAAGTACAAGATCAACCTGCAGTGTTCAAATTCTCCATAACTTCACTGCAAAAGGATTTAAAGCACTTGGGACCCTGAAGCTTATTGAACTTAGATGTAAACATTATCTAATGATTTGATTATTAATACAATTATTCTACTGCAGAATATTATCTGAGTTGCTTCTTAGGAAAATACAAATTATAAGTGTATTTGAGAGAATCCAACTAAAATCCTTAGATAGCACCTTTGGATGGAAAACAAATAGCCTACTTTTATTTTGATAACAGTAATCTCAATGTTACCCAAAAAAAAATCTAAAAATCCTCACTGCTGATAAACCATTGAGAAAAAGTATGGTCATCATACCTATTTTTAATCCAGTATTTGAGAAAAAAAAATATATGCCTAATCTTTTCTTCAAAATGTGAGAAGCTTTGGGTATACCTTCAATTGCAATACTTAATTTATTCTAGCCTGAAACACTAAAATGTTCACCTGGGTGTGAATGCTTCATCTTTCCACCATTGGAAATCACTTGAAAAGTTCTACCGCCATTAGAAAGCCTAATTGAAAATTAATATGCATACATTTTCTTTCATCTTTTAAATATGCAAAAGTAAGCTGTTTCTCAGTGATGAAGAACTAAACAGTAGTTTGAAATGCCACTTATTTGAATTTCATAAGTCAGTCTTTCCCTATATCTTTTTTTCTTCCTTTAATGTCACTCAGAGAATTGTAGGCAAACAGTGGGGAACTAAGCAAAGCTCTCTTTAAGGCCTGAGTCTTAATCATACAGTTTACTCAATCGATGTGATGTGATTACTATCAATTAAGGTTATTTTTATCCCTTACTATGTGCCAGGCACTCTTCTAATATCTTCTCATTCCCTGTCTCATTTAATCCTCACCAGAAATAGATGAGGTTGACACTATTATTGTACCAATTTCAGAGCCCAGATAACTGAGACACAGAGAGAATAAGGACTTTGGCCAATGTCATGCAGGTGATAAATGGTGGAGATGGGATTACAATCCATCCAGCCTGCCTCTACGTAACACATACTTAACTCCTGCATTACTTTGCCTCTCCTGTACATAGATCCACTTCCAAGCCACTGGGTAGAAAGAAATCTTTCCTTCCTTAGTTGAAAATTGTTTTATAGCTATTTCCACAAAGATAACTGTTTTCTTGTATGGCATCTGTGGCTTCATTTCTCAGTTCTACAAATTATTGGCTGAAAGCATTATACATATAGTCTGGCTATAGAAAACATGCTGGTGAGCCCACATTTACACTACAGAATTCAGTTATATCCAGAGAAATGACATAGTAACATGTTTGATTTTCTCACAGAAAAATCTACTTCAGTGTCTACACACTTGCCTGAGACATAGTGAACTCTTTTTCAAGGCAGAAGAGGAAAAACACTGTGCATGGAAAAATACTGGCTGCTTTGTGTGTGTATGAGACTAGCTGGATCTTTACAAGAGAAACACTCCATCTGATAAAAAGCTATGAGAGCTGCACAAGCACCTAGCAGAGGACACGCATAGCTTCTTAATAATTCCTTGTTGTTTTAACAAACACACATCATCATAGCCCATTTTGACAGCCAAATAATGCTACCACCAATGTGTCATGATAAAAACAGAAACCCAATTGAATGTAAATGGGAAAACCCATTTAAAATACGTTGAAATAATAAACATATACCAATCTAATCAAGATGGTAAATAGATTTTCAGTCACTCAAGTCCTTTATGGAAAGAGGACGTGAAGATAAATTAAAGAACAGACAGACTTTTTTCATCAAAGGAAAAAAGAATTACATATGCACATACACACACAGACATAGACATTAGATATGCAAATGGATTCCTCAGTTTATCCAAGTGAACTGCTTGAAATTTATTATAAAGGAAGGATGATGGGTATCTTCCAAAGGATGGAGTATTTTAGAATGAACAGGATAATCTGTGTATGCTTCATTAATGCCAAACCTCCCTGAAAATAAAGAAAAGGCAGGGCTTCCTCAAGGAGCAATCAATCTGGGAAGTGCTTTAAAATTTGCCATCATGCACATCTTCTCCAAATAGGCGCCCAAGGTAATTTTTGAAACATAACCCAACTATATCACCCTCTCCCCTGCTTGACTCTCAATGGTTTCCTGTTGCTTTCAGGATGAAAACAATGCTTACAAGGCTCTGTATATCCCTTCTTCCACCAACCACTAGGTTCCAATTCATAACTCCTCCACCCCATGCTCCAAGCCCATCAATCTTTTTTCAGTCCCTAAAAAAACCCATGTGCTTCCTTATACCTTAGGGCCAGTCTCCAAGTCTCACTGTGGCTATTACCCCAGTACCTAGTTGAATATACAATGACTGAATACATGCTAGCCCCTGTTTCTGCTCTGTTCTCTCCCCTTCCATTCTTCACTTACGGAAGCTTTCTCTTAGTCTAACAACATCAAATGTTACCACATCCCTCTCTTCCTGGCACTGATCAAAGCTGTAACTCCACATTTATTTCTGTGATAGTTTGGTTAGTACCCACTTCCTTTACTAAACTCTTATTTCCATGAGAAGAGTAGCCAAGCCTTTTTTTTCTCATCATTGCTTCCCCAGTGACTGATATAGCAGCTCTCACATCAGGCAACTCATAAATGCTTGTTTGAATATGTGAGTGAGTGAGTAAATGAATGAATAAATTAATCACAAAAGAAAAATCCTAGGAAGAGTGAAGTCCTCCAACGTTTCAATAAAGTAACCCAGGTATCACATTCACTCTGTCAAATAAAGGAAGCAGACGGTAAGAACTCCAACCCACTGGCTAATGGTAAAGTACTTGGAAGTATAGTATTTAAAATCTGTTGTGAAATTTAAATAGTTTTGACTATTTCTCTACTAATAGTTTCAAGCAAAGTATATGCTTGCCACGTCTTCGCCACGCGGCATGTGGGATTTTAGTTCCCAGACCAGGGGTTGAACCCCCGCCTCCTGCAGTGGAAGCGCGGAGTCTTAACCACTGGACCACCAGGGAAGTCCCACATGTCTTATTAATGGTTGTATTTCTGATACTTCAACTTTGGGCTAAGGAAGAAAATCCCACCCAGTTCCAGGGGGAGCAGTACAGCCTCTGGGTCAAAGGAAACTGGTTAAAAGTTATTGGAACTCTACAAAAATACATGAAAAATAATTGTTCCACAGTATTTCATTCTGAAAATATATAGGTGAATCTTTGAAATGGTGATTTATTTCTAACCACTGTTTTAAAAATAGTGTCCTCATGCAAATGTACTGGTAATGGCTTGCGGTAGTAGTAGCTAAATTAATTCCTTTCCAAATTAATGAAGTCAATGAGTCAGACACTTTAGAATTGTAAATGAATTTCAAAAAAAAAACTCTACAAGATAAAATCTCAGATGAATTATATAAGAACATCTTTGTTTTCCTTCTTTATTTTGCATACTTCTGTAGTATTTCTCTCTCTGGGAGAAACACAGATATTTGAAAAGGGCAGCCTTTATCGTACTGTCTCTTCGGCAGCCAAATTCCACAGGTACCTTGTGGCAACGGCATGGAAGTTACAAAATATGATGAAAAACCCACAGTGTGCATTTGCCATATGTTGTCAAATGAATCATTTTTATTTATTTCACAGGGTTTCACAGGGTTTCTATGTCAGTTATTAATTAAAATTAGAGTGATCTCATTATAAGGGTTTGTACCCTAGAGCAAGATTCTCATCTGAAGTGGGAATCTGACCTTTACAGAGATCTTTACTGGCTCAACTCAAACAAAAACATGTTGATAACTCAAGTTATCAAGAATGGATGTTTGCTGAAATTCTTAAATATGTCTGCAATATCCATTTTAATGTCGTACAACATATTCCCTATGTTTAAAGGATTCTGAGGTTCATAGCCATTTAGGGGAAAGTAGAAAATAATTTAGATTAATAGTTTATAAAAAGAAAGAGAATCAGGAACATACTATTGATTCCCTCTTTTTGCCATTTCTTCTTTATTCAGTTTAAATTTTTATTCCCACCTCCTCTTTCCAGTCTTTCGAAAATTCCATTCACTTCAACTCATAACTTTTTTCGTCAAATTTTCTCTGAAAATACACTGCCTTGAGAGTTTTCCCAGAGACAGGAGAATGAATTTTTAAAAGAAAAAATTCTGAACTTAATGGCCTTTCAACTGGTGAGATTTTATTTCTATTTTATTTATGTATTTATTTTTGGTAGTGCTGATATTAGTTTGAATGTTCAAAGATGGGAAAAATAAAGAGCTTCCCTCCTAACCTAATTTAAAAAATGGAAAGTAGGTCAAAAGTCACTGTACTGCAGCTGGCTCAAATAATTTCTGACATGTAATACAGGGATGACCATTAAACTGGCATGATTTTTGCACTTATGGCTTTAATATTTCGTCCAGAATAAATGTTCAGCAATAAGGGCAGCCTCTGATAAACAGTAATTTCTGTGTTGTCTTGCAGGGTCAAGAAATGGATTATCCTTGTTGTACAAGCATTCAGTTTAATTAAGCAATCAGTCATTCATTAAGGCCCTATTTAGGCTCAGCACTGTGCTAGGTGCTTTGGGGGAAAAATAAGTACAAGATAGTGCCTGTGCTTAAGTGTAAAACTTATGTATGACTACGGCACTCATGCTAACTAAGGGGAGAAAAAATGGGATGTAAAGGTTTGACAAAGAATGACGACTACAGTAATTATCAACGGCTCCAGGGAGGAGTTTGGATATGATGTGGATAGGAGGGAGTGTACGGGAAATTATTTTGATGGGAACATATTTCAAGGAAGGAGAATGATATTAGAGTTACTGGAAACCTACATTCCACAATCATGCAATGAGAATACAACAAAAGTATGCTTACTGTTAAATGATACAGGGAAAACATCAAAGCCTGTTAGATAACTTAATAGTCTACTACATCTTTACATACACAAATGAAAGTCATCAATCAGCTTTAAAGTATTTTAAAACTCTTCATATCTGATGGAACAATTATTTTCTCCTCCATAATTTTAATAACAGCTTTTTTAAAGATTAATCTAAAGTCTGTTGTTACCATATCTTTCAAAATGTACATATAGTTTTGAAAAAATACACTGGTTTTTCCTGGACAGGATTCGTCTCTATTCATAACTTTACTTAAAACATAAAACATTAATGCTTTAGCCAAAAATAGTTACTTATAATGTTACCATTTTGGAATGACCCTAAAACAGAGTCTAGGTCATATTCATTTTGTGAATAGCTAAAGCTCTTCTCCTTCTTAGCACTATACCTACCCTATTTTTGCCATTATATTACTCATTTGTTTTTGCTTATTTAAAAAATAAACATTTGTTTCTAGACTTCAACTTCTTAAAGCTCATGATTTTGAAGTAATTTTCTACTTACAGAAATGTTGCAGAGAGAGCATAGAAAGTTTCCATATACCCTTCAGCCAGCATCTCCCATTTTTAAGATCTTACCATGGTACATTTATCAACATTGAGAAATTAAGACTGGTACAATTTTATGAACTAAACTACAGACATTATTTGGATTTTCCCACATTTTCCACTAATGCCTTTTTTATCCTGTTCCAAGATCCAATCCAGGTTATCATCTTGCATTTAGTCATTATATCTCCTTGGTCTCTGCTAATCTGCAATTTCTTTAGTCTTTCCTTGTTTTTTCATAAAGTTGGTACTTCAAAAGAATACTGGTTAGACAATTTGTAGAATAGCCCTTAATTTGGATTTGTCCAATACTTTCTCATGATTAGACTGACGTTATGTAATTTTGGAAACAGTGCCACGATGTGCCCTTCTAATGACATTATATCAGAGGGTAAGTAATATCAATATGTTTATGACTAGTAATGTTAAGCTTGACCACTTGGTTAAGATGGTTTCTGCCAGGGTTTTCAACAGAAAGTTACTATTTTTCTTTTTCTATAATCTCCTTTTTAGAAGTGATGCATTGAGTCCAGCTCATACTTAGGGGGAGGGAAATTAGGTAACGTTTCCCAAGGGAAGAGTATCAATAAATTTGTGGACATATGTTAACACTATCACAGTGATTAATAAATATATTGAGTATAACACTTTAAGACTATACAACTGTCCTAACTGTCCTTGAAATTTTGCCGACTAATTTAATCATTCACCAGTGGACCTTGCCTACACCAATGACTAAAATCATGATCTAAAGGTGGCTTTCTATTTCCCTCGTTCTGTCTATATTCAATAATTAGAATAATTCTATAAGGAACAGCTCTCTTTTCCACATTTATTTATTCAATCACTTATTTATATCAGAATAGATTTGTGAATATCCATGTTATTCTTTGGGCTATATTCTAATACTATATATAATTATGTAATCGGCTGCTTATATTGCTCCAACTTTGGCCATGGGAGAGTTTTCAAGTTGCTCCTGTGCCCATCTGACATGCTCCCATGATCTTTTTTCTCGTTCTCCTCCTCCTTCTTTGGCATCATAAGATGCACCAAGTTCATCTTATATTTTCCCTGCTCAAGCCCTGAAATCAACCGTCCCTGCAATGGACCCTGATTCCTTTTTTGGAGGATAATTTCTAGAGATCAAGATCTGATCCCTGGGTGTGTTCACTGCTACTGTGGTGTTACTGCTGTGGAAATAAATGAAACCAGCCAAATGAGAACAAGCAAAGTTTATTTATTTAAAGCTTGCTATAGCAAGGGAGTCAGCCCCCATTACTTGTGTTTGACAGAGACTCAAAGTAGATAGGTAGAAGAGCAGAAAAGCTTTATAGTGAAAGGAAGAGAACACTTCGGTTATGCCCTTTTTGGAGGCAATGACATGGGGAAGGCTTATGTAGGTGAGCTAACTAGAAGCAGGACAGCCTATGTGACTGGTTAGGGGTAAATATTTGGTTTTCTCTGGTTGGTCGTAAGTTGGAGGCAGGGACAAAAATTAGAGAATCTGCCTGTTATTAAGCAAGTCGTGGCCACTCTGGGACAACTCTTACAGGGTTTGTTGTTTAGCTTCCTGCACCAGTTGCTAGAGATAGCAGTCTGACTTCCTACAAGTCTGACTTACAGGTAGGAGGCAGGCTTCCTAGGCTGGTTACTGTAGATAATGGATGGGTTTCTTGGGCTGGTTGCTGAAATTATGGATCAGAGTTCTATTTTTATTTCCATGCTCTGGCCATTGTTCATATGCATATTCAAATTTAGGGTGTTTCTAAGCACCCTAAGAGAACAGTTAGGAAATGTATGTATATATTACAGACCCATGTATATACACACATCTCTACTTATTTCTGTATCTATTTATATTTCTGTAGATAAAATAAATATGAATTTACACTGATGCTGACAACTCTAATCCACACAAAGGAGTCTATTCTAGCATCTCCTCTTTGTTTATTTGTAACTAGTTTCTCCAATAGTAAGAAACTTGGCTCTCATCTATGCTCTATTGTTTTATAGATCCCAGGGTGTATGTAAAGTTGTTTCACGATTCTACTATAAGGTGTCACTTCACACCTGTTAGGATGGTTATTATATAAAAAAAAAAGACAAGAAATAAATGCTGGCAAGGATGTGGAAAGAAGGGAACCCTTGTGTATTGTTGGTGGGAATGTAAAATGGTGCAACTACTATGGAAAATAGTATGGAAGTTCCTCAAAAAATTAAAAATAGAATTACCATATCATACAGAAATCCTACTTATGCAAACGTACAAATATCCTTTGGTATCTACGAGGGACTTAGTCCAGGACCCTCTCACAGATACCATCAAGTCTTTTACAGTTGACCCTCTGTACATCTGCAGATTTAACCAACTGTGGAATGAAACGCTTTTCAGTCTGTAGTTGGTTGAATCTGAGAATGCAGAACCTGCAGGTACAGAGGGCAGATTGTACATACCCAAAGGAAACAAAATCATTATTTTGAAGAAACATGTATACCTCCATGTTAATTGCAGCTTTATTCACAATACTCAAGGTATGGAAGCAACCTCAAAGTCCACTGACCAATGAGTAAAGAAAATGTGATATATACATATAATGGAATACTATTCAGCCTTCAAAAAGAAGGAAATTCTGTCATTTGTGACAACATGGATGAACTCGGAGGGCATCATGCCAAGTGGGAAAAGCCAGACGGAGAAATACCATGTGATATCACTTATATATGGAATATTTATTTTTAAAAAAAAAGTTGAATAAAAGAAGCAGAGTAGAAAACTAGTTTCCAGAGGCTAGGGTGTAGGGGAAATAGGAAGAGGTTATTAAAAGGGTGCAAACTGAGCTTCCCTGGTGGCGCAGTGGTTGAGAGTCCGCCTGCTGATGCAGGGGACACGGGTTCGTGCCCCGGTCCGGGAAGATCCCACATGCTGCAGAGCGGCTGGGCCTGTGAGCCATGGCCACTGAGCCTGCGCGTCCGGAGCCTGTGTTTCGCAACGGGAGGGGCCACAACAGTGAGAGGCCCGCATACCGCAAAAAAGAAAAAGGGTGCAAACTTTGTTAGAAGATGAATAAGTTTTGAGGTTTTAATATATAACACAGTGACTATAGATGATTACACTGTATTGTATAACTGAAGTTTGCTAAGAGAGCAGAACTTAAATGCTTCTACCCTCCTGTCCCTGCAAAATGGAAAGTATGTGAGGTGATGGGTATGTTAACAAAGCGTAAAAGGGACCCCTTTCACAACGGATACATGCACCATATCATCGTGCTGCACATTTTAAATATCTTATAATTTTGTCAATTATATATCAATAAATCTGGGGAAAAATGGAATCTGTCACTGTATTAATTTTGAGTTAACATTGCAAAATATTGGGGGATTTCAGGGTAGATATGTGTTTTTCAGAGGAAACCAATATTCCATGTTCTTAAAGCAATCTTCTAGACTTGACTCTGTTCTTATTCTTCCTAGCCTCTTGAGCACCAAGCTCACTACTATGAGAGAAGAAAGATCCTTTCTTCCTTTTATAAGTCTTATGAATGAATTTCTCTTTTAGTGAGCTCCGTTTGCAATGTCTCTGTAAATTTTGATTGGAGGGGTTAGAGTGGTCTCTTCCTTGTGAATAAGGATATGGTTGCATGATCTAAATAAAAATTTCTGAAATCCCCCCCTCCCACTTTTAAATGTACAACAAATTTACTGTTTTCCACACCCATTTACCTTGGTGTGACTATTATAAATTTTTATTACTTTTTTTCCTTCAAATATTGGTTTAAGTCTTATAGTCTCTCAGAAACTGAAGTATTATTTTAATTTCACCAGGATATACTTCATTATTTCCCCCTAAGTTTATTATAATTCTCAATTTTGTCTATAAATGAAACTTTAGATCATCTCAAGTTGGCCATATGTTATCTGATACTACCAACTTCAGTTTGGTTTTAATACAGAAAGAGATCTCCAGAGTTTTTAAAAAAGTGTTTTCCTATCCAGACCACTAAGTTTTCAGGACCAGAATACAAAGTAAAATTCTAATTATGTTCTAAGGGAAAAATAAAAATCTGGGGGGGAAAGAGTTAGATCTTAAATTAAAAAAACTAAATTGTGTAATTAACTGTGACTTTTTAATTTTATTTGCTTCCTATGCTTTCAAGTCATTATTAATTAAAAATCAGCTATATTGATAAATCAAAATCTGTGTAAAAATTTATGGACACAAATTTAGTCTCATTTTTAAAAATTAATAATGCCTATTAGGAATTACAAATATTTTAACTTTAGCAAGGCTAGAGCAGGGCTTTTTAAAAAGTTTTATTTCTTAAAATTATGATTAGCACATAGGAGGTGTTTAACAACCTTGAAAAGAATTTACAACTTTTGTCATTTAAGTTACATTATATAAATATTAAATAAGAATATTCATAAATACACATAAATTATTCCTCAAGTTATTATTAATATTTACTGCACTATTGTAAACAAGTGAAGTCAATGTTCATCTTATAATTCAATTGGAATATCAACAAAAAGACTATTTTAGAAAAGCAAAGCTACTGAGGTCACAAAAATATTTTTTCTATTGGTACATTATCGATTTAGCTCGTTTATATGGAAAATTTTCATCGTTAATATTACTTTGTTTTAGTAAAATAGGGAGACAATCTATTTACATAAACTATTTTATTTTTGTATTCTTTTTTTTATTGGAGTATAATTGCTTTACAATGTTGTGTTAGTTTCTGCTGTATAGAAAGTGAATCAGCTATATGATATATATATATACGTACATATATACACAGATATATCCCCTCCCTCTTGGACCTCCATTCCCCCCCCCCATACCACCCAACTAGGTCATCAGAGAGCACCAGGCTGAGCTCCCTGTGCTATACAGCAGGTTCCCACTATCTATCTATTTTACACATGGTAGTGTATTTATGTCATTAAAACTACTTAAACAGATTTGTTATGGCATTAACAAATACTTTATGAAAGTAATTGTATGAATATAATACCCGCATTATATGTTATTTTTTTAACCCTCATTCATCCCCAACCATCCATTCAAATACAGATCTCCCTCAACTGACAACAGGGTTACATCCTGATAAGTCCATGTAAATGGAAAATACAGGCATATCACAGAAATAGTCCAGGTTCAGTTCCAGACCACCCCAATAAAGCAAATATCTTAATAAAGTGAGTCACACAATTTTTTTGACTTCCAAGAGCATATAAAATTATGTTTACACTATAGTATAACATAGACTATAGCGTAGCCTATTAAGTGTGCAACAGCATATGTCAAAAAAAAACAACGTACATGCCTTAAGTAAAAAATACTTTATTGCTAAAAAAGGTTAACCATCATCTGAGTCTTCAGCGAGTCATATATCTCTGCTAGTGGAGGGTCTTGTCTCCATGTTCATGGCTGCTGACTGATCAGGGTGGTGGTTGCTGAAGGCTGGGGTGGCTATGGGAATTTCTTAACGTAAGACAATGAAGTTTGCCTGATCAATTGACCCTTCCTTTCACTTGAACATTTAGAGGCCACTGTAGGGTTATTAACTGGTCCAATTTCAATATTGTTGTATCTCCAGGAATAGGGAGGCCCAAGGAGAGGAGAGAAATAGGGGGAACAGGTGGTCCATAAAGGAGTCAGAACACATATAACATTTATGGATTAACTTCACCATCTTGTATGGGTACAGCTCATCATGCCCCCAAATAATTACAACAGTAACATCAGAGATCACTGATCACAGATCACCATACCAAACACAGTAATAATGAAAGTTTTCAAATGTTGTGAGCATTATCAAAATGTGACACAAAGACACAAAGTGAGCAAATGCCGCTGGGAAAATGGCGCCAATAGTCTTGCTGGATGAAGGGTTGCCACAATCCATCAATTTGTAAAACACACAGTTATTTGGGAAGCACAATAAAGCAAAGTACAGTAAAACAAAGGTATGCTTGTACTGTAAGTCAAAATGCATTTAATACACCTAATTCACTGAACATCACAGCTTAGCCTAACCTACCTTACAGAACACATACACTAGCCTACAGTAGGACAATATCATCTAACACAAAGACTATTTTATAATAAAGTATAGAATATCTACTGTAATTATTGAAGACTGTACTGAAAATGAAAAATAGGATGGTTGTCTGGGTATAGAATGGTTGTAAGTGTATCTGTTGTTTACCCTCATGATCACGTGGCTGACTGGGAGCTATGGTTCACCCCCCAGCATCACGAAAGGGTACAATACTGTGTACTGCAAGCCTAGGAAAGATCCAAACTAAAAATTTGAAGTAGGGTTTCTATTGATTACATATCACTTTCCCATTATCTTTAAAGCTGAAAAATCATAAGTCGAAACATTGTAAGTCAGGGACTATTTGTAACTACAAATCTCATGTGTTTCAATGACAGATAGGCCTTTATCACCCTAATTCTTGAAGATAGATATTATTTTTGATTGTCTAAATGACAAAGTCACTTGAGAAAATCTGAAATCCCTATTTAAAAATAGTTTCAAATCCATATTCCAGCTCTTTCTAACTGTGCTTCCTTAACTGGATTATCTGAAACTCTATTTAACTTCTCTCTATAAATAAGGAGCCTCGTACCTATCTTACAGGTCTGTTGGGAGTGTATAATGAGCATACTCAGCATTATTTTGATGTTATTAGGGGGGTTCGATCCTGGTCTTAATTTTAAAAATCCTGTGGCTACCACAGACGTCAGGAACAGTAACCAATTAATAAAAGAGACTTTAAATGTTATAATTCTGCCATATAAGTTAATGGTGTTTTAATAACAATGGTAAAAAAAAAAAGGTAAATTTAAAACCATGATTAAGTGAGGTCCAATTGGATAAACTATCAATGTTGTCCAAAGTAACAGATTGCATCTCTGAAGGTTTACTGAAAAATAGCAGATCAAGATGGATATTAAGTTTTTTTTAATATAAAGACCACAAAAGGATTATGTGATTTCCAGGTTAAACACTATATTTCTAGTTATTAAAATATAATGTTTCTTGTTAATATTAAGCACAATTATCAATAAGAATACTAATGAAAAAATACTGAGAGATTATTGTACATTTTATCATAAGGGAGACAGTTTGTTATAGTGCAAAATAATTAGGTTTTGAAATAAGAAGTATGTATATTCAGGTCCAAACCTCCACTGATCAACTGAAAAATAGCCACACTTTTGAATCATTAATTCTCCTCATCATTAATATAGGATTAATGAAATTTCTCTTTTACAGTTGTTGTGATGTAAGAGATATTTATGAAGAGATTAGTGTGCAGTTTGGTATCTAAAAAGCCCTCAGTCCATGATTATAGTTCCTATGATGACAATGTCTTCTGCTTTTACAAGCATTCCTACCAAAAATGTAGGGAGACTTTTTGACATGTATCCGCTATGCATTCAATAAATGTATGAATTCATTCATTCACTCACCACAATGTTTCAGGCAGTAGGGCCAGTGACAAGAAGGAAATCAACACATGTGACCACAACGCAAAGCAAGAGATCAATTACTGAAGGAGAGACAGTTCCAAGGATGTGAGAAAGGGAAAATGTGTTGGAAAAGTATCACTTAAGAGCTAGAATTTAAGACTCATCATAGAAGATATATATGGTTCTTAACATTTGAGAAGATTGTACAGAGGACTTAAGACTGTGAAAACTAGAGTAAATTCCATGTACTACCTGAATAAAGTTCTGAGCCTCCTGTGACCCAATCTTTGAGCAAATAGACTCCAGTCACAATAAGAAAGTAATTCCAATTTTCTTAATTGTCTCTCAAAGAACATCAAAGGCACTCAATTTAAAACCTACTTCTGCAGTCATTTTGACCAGCCAGAAGAACCTGGAAGGGTAGAGGGCAATTTCTTCCTACCCAACAGCTGGGATGAGAATGGGATGCAACTTTACTGGCTGGATACTACTTGCCCCAAAGCTGTTGCAGTAAGAGATGCTGGGACACCTGATAGAAGCCAGCAGAAGTTAAGAATTCCTACCACATCAGTCAGTCTCCTGGATCTCTGCCTGCAGGGTCTGTTGGAAACAAGAGTGCTGTGTGGCTGACAAGGTCTTGGTGCTCCGGCCAGGTGTCAGGCCTGAGCCTCTGAGGTGGGAGAGCCGAGTCCAGGACATTGGTCCACCAGAGACCTCCCGGCCCCACATAATATCAATCAGCGAGAGCTCTCCCAGAGATCCCCGTCACAACACTAAGACCCAGCTCCACCCAACAGCCATATGTATGTGTATATATATGTATACATACAGCCGATTCACTTTGTTACACAGCAGAAACTAACACAACATTGTAAAGCAATTATACTCCAATAAAGATGTTAAAAAAATAAAGTAAAAAATAAAACCTACTTCTGCCATCCTTTTCATTCTTTATGTTTTACCCCCTTCTGCTTCCCCTGAAGCATCCCTTCATGTTTCTCCTTCTCTACACAGCATCAAAATACACTTCATCCCAAGAGGTCTTTCCTTTTTCATTTCCTTTGTTATATTTCTCTTTATTCTTATCCCTAGTAGAAGTTACTCTTGACACAATTCAAATTCCCTATTCTGATTTTTCCCTCCACTGGTTAGCATGATCTGCATAAAAAGGTCCCAGAACTAGGGCAGGTGTTCTCTTCCGAGAGATTCAAGGAAAGTACTGCATTTCAACATAATTGGGTTTCTCCTTATATCCTATGCATTTATTTTATGCATTTAGAAACATCATTCTGAGAAGTAATCCACAGGTTTCTTTAGGTTGCCAAAGAAGTTTGTGGCACAAAACAAGTTTAAACACCCTTAAAACTAGGGAGGAGGAGGTACAATGGCAGCAAGTATTTATTCATTCAAATGTTTGTCCCTATTTCACTTGAAAGGACTTGCAGTTTTGCAGGATGCAGTGAGCAGTCTACATGGCCAAAACTTATCATGAGGACAGGAAGCAAAGGGAGATGAGACATTGATTTCCATGAGAACAGAAACAAAAGTGACATACAAATCAGCCACTATCCTGTGCATAAATAGTAGCAGCCTTTTCATAAAAACATAAATGGCACATTCCCTCTATTTTCCCTTCTATCCTCTCTTGGATTACCCTGCTTCTTCTCTCATTAGTTTTCCCCAAATGATCCACAGTTCAAATCTAGCAAAGAAATATTCAAACTTACTAAAACTTCTGATTTCAAAGCAGATTAGTTGCTACCCCAATTAAATGGAAATCAGCTGTCACAGTTCAAATATTTCACAGCAGTTACCCAGCCATCTAATTCCCATCCTGTCTCCCCTTATACCCTCCACACCTCTCCTAATACCTTAACTAGAAATCTTCAAGGAAGTAGATTTCTGAAAGACAACCCTGTCAGCTCTTAGTGATGTTGAAAGATCAACCCACCTGCCACCAGCCGTGTGACAGTTTCGATAGTGTTGCCAGGCCCATAATGGTTCAGAGTATTTGTGAATATATTATTTTTGGCAGGTTCCTCTCCCAATTAAGGACCATACAGAACTCTCCATTCACAGTCAAAATTCCCAGCAGTATTATCCCTTGAGTAGCTAAGGAGTTTTACAACTAGGGAAAAATAAAATCTGTAGGTTTTCAGCAGGATCTGGGAAGGGACACAAATCAGTGGGCAGCTCATTCTTTTACATTAGTGGGTCAGTCTTCAGGGGCAGTACTGGCTGCCAATTTGCAGGATGTTAAGTCACCTTCTGCCACCAGCTTCGTGACAATGGCAAAACTATCCCATAATACCCAAACTTTTGCTTTTGTGAAATCAGCAGAATCCCATTATTCTCACAAATAGAAGACTTAGAACTGACCAAACTACACTTTAAGTTTTTCTCTTGAAGACAGATTGAAAACGGCAGCCCCTTTCAAGTAATGACCACTTAAAAGATCAACCTACTGTATGAAAATTCAGAGATAACATAAATTTAAACTGGTCCTCATGGTTTACAGTCAATGGTCAATGAGAACTGATTTTCTTTTGCAATTTAACTCCCCTGAAAACTTCAAAATTTATGACTAATATTATTGGCGAGTGGCTTATGTTAGCTGATGTGTATTCTATCACCAATAAATATAAAATTCAGAAAATTTATTGAGTGCTTAGTACATACCAAGCATTTCACACGTATGAATCCATCTAATTTCCACCCAAATACTTTTACTTTGGTATGAAGACTATCGTTTTAAAAAGGAGAAAATAAGTGACTTGCTGAAGCTAGCACTAGGCAGAGCCTGGATTCGAGGGCAGGCAGTCTGAATCCAGAGGCCAATTGTGATTTTGACTGTTGGGCAGAGCTCCACATACAAAAGGACCCCAAGGGCTTCCCTGGTGGCGCAGTGGTTGAGAGTCTGCCTGCCGATGCAGGCGACATGGGTTCATGCCCCGGTCCGGGAAGATCCCACATGCCGCGGAGCGGCTGGGCCCGTGAGCCATGGCCACTGAGCCTGCACGTCCGGAGCCTGTGCTCCGCAACGGGAGAGGCCACAACAGTGAGAGGCCCGCGTACCGCAAAAAAAAAAAAAAAAAAAAAAAAAAAAGACCGCAAACTTAATACTCTTTTCTCATTTTCTTGATATTATTAATAATTTTTGGACAAGGGGCCCTGCATTTCTTTGTTGCACCTGGCCCACAAATTACGTAGCTGGTCCTGCACACACATGTAACCTGGATGCTACATTGCCCATATTTCACCACCTAGCTCACAGAAAGACCAGAAAACTCTGCTTTACCCTTACCCAGTGCTCACAGCTCTTATTTGTCCTTCTCTTAACTGAAATCTGATTCTCAGCAGAAAACACCACTCTTTAGGGAGGTCACCTCTCAGGTGACAGTCAGAGTTTTGTCTGCCAGCTACTCACTACGTGCCTGAGGGTTTGGAGGGTCTATTGTATTCCATGTTTCTCGCTGCCATTTCTAGACCATTTCTTTTAGCCTCTTGTAAAATAATTCCTGTTGCCTTGAGTACCAAACTATTTGAACAGGCTACTCTTCTCCCTTTGAAAATGTGATCATTTCTAAAGCCTCCTGTTCATTCTCCATCTATTGACCTGAATCTCTGGAACCAGAGCAATCTTTGGAACCTTCAACATCCACACAGTCAACCCATCCTTTCATTACCTGGTCTCTTACTTCCTTGACCTCTAAGTCTCTGACATCCTTGCAGCCACATACTATAGAGGTTATACCTGGGACTTTGTTATTACCAGAAATGGAACCACTTCCTTAATCATAAATTCATATTTGTTACATTTTTGCTACTGCCCTCACTCCTTCCCCTTAAATTGTTTATTTACTCTTTCGACCTTAATTCTTGACCCTGCTGGAACTTCTCATCTTTTACCATCTGATTTTTCCTTATGCCTCAGCTTTTTCCTTTTTTGATGTCTTCTCTTACTCATTAAGATACCATAGGCAACTTTCCTACACTTATGTCAATACCCAAACTCCAATGCACTTATATCTTTTGGTCATACGCCTCTGGCAAAATGTCATCCTAAATTAATCCTGACCAATGCTTTCTCTACGCCTGCATTTTAAAATCCAAGCTTTACTGGATATAGACCCCTACTAGCTTTGAGTCAGATATACTTATGACCACCAGTTTCCAACAGGTCATGAGCCCTGCCAGGCAATTCAATTTGCCAATATTTTTCCAGGGTATTTGCTCTTAGGTCAAGTTCATTAGTGATATTGCTTGAGACAAGAATTCTAAGCAAGTGATTTACAAAGGAGTGGCGAAAGCAGGATAGGACAGGGTAAGAAGTGAGGCAAGGGCCTGGGTTCTGCTGAGTTCCAGCCTCAATCTCAACCCATATGGAGTCTGGAACACAAATGGCACTACATAGGTGGACTACCTGAGGCAGAAACAAGATGTTCAGGCTTTTTTATATGGCCCCTTGTAGCCCCATCCATCAGCCTTCAATGCCCTGCGGCAGGAGATAACCTCCTAGACATTTCTGGGCAAGATGGCTACATTCAACCAAGGGCAATTCTCAGAAGAATGCATCTATGAGTTGTTTGCAGCCGACATTCACAGCAGCTGGAGATGAGTGCACTGCGAAGTACATGAGATTTGAGTGGGAGTACCACATCATCTACTACATTCACTTTTTCAATCTCTACTGTAATTACTTAAAAGTTTTTCTATCTTCCTCCTACCTGCTCAGCTACTTCCCCCACACTGAATCCCTGCTACTAGCTAAGGCATTTTCCTTTATTGCATACTCTTAGAATGGTGTTAATCAAATTCAAAGATCTTATTTCATTTCATATGTGTGTTTAATATCTGTCTCCTCAATGAAACTGAAAGCTCCATGAGAACAAGGACCATTTTGATCACCAGTATTATACCTCTTGGATGTCAAAGAGTGGTCACATACGTTCTTTGACGAATGAATGGATGAAAACAGCTATAACTTCTGTAGAAGCTACTGTGTGCCACAGACTATGCCAAATGCTTTATTTAATTTCCATAGCAACCAGTGAACCATATACTAATACTACTCCCATTCCACAGAAGTTAGTTAAGTTAAGGAAGCCACCCAAGTTTCACACAACTAGTAGGAAGAAGATCTGAGATATTAATCCAAGCAGTCCCTGCTTTTATCTGTTACACTACAGGACATTATATTGCCTTTTAAATGAATGACAGAATGAATAAAGGGCTAATGGAGTAAGGGAAAAGGAAGAAGAGTGGAGGAAGGAAGGAGAGAAGGACGAAGGATGCATGTAGAGCTACACATGTACATGCTACATATGATGCAGTGAGGAGCTTTTGAGGCTCTCTGAGTGAATTGACGTTTGTTTACCCAGTCCTCTTAATCAAATATCAGTTATCACTCAGTTTATAGCCACACTTCTTCAGTTCTAATGTGTTGACTCATTATACTAGATTGTAAAGACCAAATACACGGAGTTGATTTTCCCAAATACTCAGAACTAAGATGCTCAGAAAATTTAACCATGCTAGCCCCATCACAAGTCATCCACCACATAGTCTATGTATTAACTAGCAGATGCAGTTCTGAAACTGGGCCCTCCACCAGGCAATGTCTACAGCGATAACAAAGCATTAAAGGAAAGGTACCAGCTTCACACTGTAAATGTATCACTTTAAATAACTGGAAGCCTAGAGCATCTTAAAAATGGAAGAGAAGACGATACTAATTGTTTGAAACAATTTTGTCTCCTAGGAATCCAGATGGGAAATTAATAGTTGCTTTTAATGACCTTTAAGTCATTAAAGGTCATTCTGTCCAAACTTCTCAGTGGCATCTGTCCCACTCAGGGAATTTTATTATTTATAATTTTTCTTTCCTACAAAGACTCTCATTAATGAATTTATTATTATTTTTAAGGTTAAGATTAGAAATTGAGAGCTGGCTGCTTAAAAACTTAGCTGGATTAAAGGTTTGTTTTATCAGATATCTTTTTCAACAAAATGATTCAAGATGTCTTTAGTCATCATCAGAATGTAGGTTGAGCCTTCATGTGTGTGAGAACATTTTCCTCAATTTATTATAATTTCTGTGATTTATGCACAACAGCGATGGAAACAGCTTGGTGTGGGTTTCCAAGGCACAGTGTGGGAGGCACTGTGTGTGCACAAATCCTGTTATTTGTTAATAGGATTTGTCCACATACCTTCTGCCCAATCTGTCCAGTGCTTTGAAATATTGCAGCTGCTTTTCATTTCCTGCTAAATCCGATTGGCAGCAATGTCAGTGCTACAGCTCAACCTGCAAACAGAAGCATGACTCCAAGCAAGAATACACAGGTGGCAAAACAGTCATTAATGCTACCACAAAGCAAAAATTTTCCATAGCAGGATGCCATCTGGGGATTTTCGTTACAGTGCTAGGCCCAGTTCTAAAGTAGGATGTTCCATCTGTACTGGATCCAACACAGTGGTTCTTAACTGGGGCGATTTTGCTTCCCACAGGACATTTGGCAATGTATGGAGACACTTTTGAAATTGTCCCAACTGAGGGGTGATGCCCATCATATGGGTGGAAGGCCAGGGATGCAACTAAAAATCCCACAATACACCTGAAAGTCCTCCATGACAAAGAATTATATCGTACATAATTTCAGTAGTGCTGAGGTTGAGAGCCCTGTACAAGGTATTCCAAACCAACCTAAAAGCTACAAATGATGGGTTCCCTTCTTTATTGCCATTTAGGATACAAACAGCAATGCCTACTAGGGAACAAGAACTTTTAAATGCATGGGAACTGATTTGGTACTATATTTCTGTATTGGTGACATTTATGAATATATCTCTTGCTATGCACTTTGACCAGGATAAGAAGTATCAACAATAAGGAGAAAAGCAAATGAAAATTCTTACAAATGTTATAGCTGGAAGGGACTTTTCTAGTCCAGCCTTTACAAACTCTATTCCCTGAACAACTAGTTCAATAAGACATATCCCATGATTTATAAGCATCCAGGTCGAATGACATAGAGAAATGTTGGTTTAAACAGAGTGAAATATGCTCTGATTATGCATGACCAGTCTAAGAGCCTTAAATTGCCCACAGGCACCATGACTCTTCAAAGGTGACTATAGGAAAATATATGTATATATTTAAACTCAATGGATCATGCAATCTTTTACTTCTGTAATATCTGTTAATATTGCCTTAAGCAAATGATCTAGTCCAACCAGCATGTTCATAAGTAAAGAAGTATGGTACAAAAGTGGAGTGATTTGCTCAGGGTTACTGACCAAGCAAGGGACAAAGCAAGGACCACATCAAATACCACCTAACCCAGTCCATTCTTCCTTCCACTATGCAACGTTTCTCTAAACAGCTATACGTAGTATTTTAAAGATTAGTTAATTACATTATTACACCATAGTCTATAGTGCTTGGAGTAAACATTACTTTACACAGAGCATTTTCAAATTCATTATCCTGTTTAACCCTCACAACTCACATCAGGTTACCTTTTCTCTGCTCTTCTTCCCTTCTTCATTTCATCATCATCTTTCCTCTCATCATCACTACTGCCACTTCTTGAATATAAACTCAATCACTAGAGTTTATCATGAGGTTATGGTCTTTGTTACCCCAATGTTAAAAACGAGCTGTGGCACACTGGAGCCACTTAATGTTTGTTGAATTGATGGATGCCCCATTTTCTAGATAAAGGAAAGGAAGAGGCTAACTTAAGGTAGTACATATTTTTAAAAAACACGCACTTTTCATGTACCTATTGACCATCTGCATTTCCTCTTTGGAAAAATGTCTATTCAGTTCTTCTGCCCATTTTTTAATTGTTATTTTTTTATGTTAAGCTGTATGACTTATTTCAATATGTTGGATATTAATCCCTTATCAGTCATATCATTTGAAAATATTTTCTCTCATTCAGTAGGTTGTCTTTTCTTTTTGTCAACGATTTCCTTTGTTGTGCAAAAGCCTTTAAGTTTAATTAGGTCCCATTTATTTATTTTTGTTTTTATTTCCTTTCCTTTAGGAGATGATCCAAAAAAAAAATACTGCTGCAATTTATGTCAAAGGGTGTTCTGCATATGTTTTCCTCTATGTTTCACAGTATCTGGTCTTATATTTAGGTTTCTAATCCATTTTGAGTTTATTTTTGTATATGGTGTTAGAGAATGTTCTAATTTCATTCTTTTACATGTAGTTCTCCAGTTTTCCCAGCACCACTTATTGAAGAGACTGTCTTCTCTCCATTGTATATTCTTGTCTCCTTTGTCATAGAGTAAATGACCCTAAGTGTGTGGGCTTATTTCTGGGCTCTTTATCCTGTTCCATTGATCTATGTGTCTGTTTTTGTGCCAGTACCATACTGTTTTGATTACTGTGGCTCTGGAGTATAGTCTGAAGTCAGGGTGCATGATTCCTCCTGCTCTGTTCTTTTTCTCAAGATTGTTTTGGCTATTTGGGGTCTTTTGAGCTTCCACACAAATTTTTAAATTATTTGTTATAGTTCTGTGAAAAATGCCACTGGTATTTTGATAGGGATGAACCTGAATCTGAATCTGCAGATTGCCTTCGGTAGTATGATCATTTTAACAATATTAACTTTCCAAATCCAAGAACACAGTATATCTTTCCATCTGTTTGTGTTGCCTTCAATTTCTTTTACCAGTGTCTTGCAAACGAAAACCACAATGAGATATCACCTCACACTTGTCAGAATGGCAATCATCAAAAAGAACACAAATAATAAATGTTAGCGAGGATGTGGAGAAAAGGGAACCCTTGTACACTATTACTGGGAATGTAAATTGGTGCAGTTACTGTGGAAAACAGTACAGAGGCTTCTCAAAAAACTGAAAATACAACTACCATATGACCCAACAATTCCACTCCTGGATATATATCCAAAAATCCCCCCAAATATTTATTCAAATAGATACATACACCCTAACGTTCATAGCAGCATCATTTACAGTTGCCAAGATATGGAAGCAACCTAAGCATCCATCAACAGATAAATGGATAAAGAAGATGTGGTATATATATGTACAATGGGATACTACTCAGCCGTAAAAAAGAACAAAATTTTTCCATTTGCAGCAACGTGAATGGACTTGGAGGGCATTATGCTAAGTGAAATAAGTCAGACAGAGAAAGACAAATCCTGTATGATATCACTTACATGTGGAACCTAAAAAATACAACAAACTAGTGGATATAACAAAAAAGAGGCAGACTCACAGATACAGAGAACAGCCAACTGGTTACCTGTGGGGAGAGGGAAGGAGGGGAGGGGCAATATACATGTAGGGGAGTAAGAGGTACAAACTACTATGTATAAAATAACCTACAAGGATATATTGTACAACATGGGGAATATAGCTAATATTTTATAATAACTATAAATGGAGTATAACCTTCAAAATTTGTGAGTCACTATATTATACACCTGTAACATATAATATTGTACAGCAACTATATTTCAATTAAAAAATAAATATAATAAAAACACAGTATTCTGAAGGCACTATGCTAGTCAATTTTTCATATATCATCTCTTTGCATTAGTGAGAAGTAGTAGCAGCATCAAGAGATAAGCAAAACTGACAGAGGAAAGGAAAAAAACAGCACATTCTTCAAGAAAGTATCTAATAGAAACTACCTAATAAGAAGGAAAATTGCAGTACTCGATATTTTTTTCTTGCTTTTGTGCTTTAAGAGAGTGTAGAGGCAGGCTGGACTTACTTTATACTTCAGCATATTGACTCACATTCATTTGATTTTATGCAAAAGGCCAATGACTTTGCTGGGGAAAATTTCTCAGTGGACCTACAAGAAGGGACAGGATGATGAGCAATGAACTTTTCACGACTATCTGGTTAAACTAGCTGGAATTAAACACTTCAGTAGTTTCATTTCAATTTTATTTTTATTTCTTATGGTCATGGAGTCCAGTCAACTTGATGTTTAACTCATAATTCTCAAAAAACAAAACTAAAAAGAACTTACCCCAGAAGTAAAGAGATGAAAGATCATCTCTAATGATGAATTCCCAAACCTGTATCATTATCTAGTAGATGTGCTTACTGAGGACGCTTGTCAGTTCTTCACCAACACAGAGTCCAGCATCACAGAAGAATATCTTAATGAAAGCGCTTGTTATTAGGAAGCAATGCTTAAAAATGGGATATGTTACCAATTTAAAGGGAAGCAAACCTAAAAGGGCATTATACCAAAAGAAGATAAAACTAGCTTTGAATTAGCTCATTTCTAGACCTAAATTAATGTTTTTAATTTCTAGTAATAGTCGCATGTTTACAAAAATCTTAAATGATCTTGAAGCACATAGCAAGCTAAACTGAAAGACTGCCTCAAGATATTTATTAGAAAATCTATTGGTCCATCACACATTCACATATCAATACATACCAACTATGTAGAAAGCACCAGGCTCAGTGCTGTGGAGGATTAAAGATAAAGACCATGCTCTTAAGGAAGTTATGTGCTGATAAACAGAATAAGATATAAAAAAAGATAACCCCATGCATATGTGCACAAAACTGGGTAAAAAATGCTCATTGCAGCTTTGTATGTGAAAAAAAAATTGCAGGGAACATAAATGTCCATAAAGAGAGAAATGGCTAAAATAATAGGAATTATTCACTAAGTGTAAAAGCGTATCAGCAGCAAGTAGCTCACAAAACAATCGCAATATCCAGAGTTTGATTGAATAAAGCAAGTTGCTGAATAAACATGGCCACATAAATATTATATATTTATGGGCATATAACATGTATAGGAATGATTAGGGAAAAGTTCTGGAAAGACATAAATGAAATGAAAACAGTGGTTCCCTCCAGGTAAAATACGGGAACTGGGGAGATGGTCATAAAATTATAGTTTTACCCGTAATGTTCAGATCTTAAAATTAGAATATATTTATGTATTGTTTATCAAATGTATGTACACAGAGAGATATAGATATAGGTATATATTAACATGATCAATACCAGAAGGAACAGCACATAAAGTGATACATAATTTTAAATGAGTAAAATGGTTTCTTCCAGGAGAAATTATGCAACATTTTGTGTAGGAGAAGCCAAACCTTCTTAGTTATAAAAAGTTCAGAGCTGGATACAAAGTAGTGCTATAATACACAAAAATTAAATAAAAATGGTTGCCATGGTTTTGGAGGGAGGGAAAGAGGGATGAATAGGTGGAGCACAGGGGATTTTTAGTGCAGTGAAACTATTGTGTATGAATTGGAACGGTGGATACATGGCATTACTCATTTGCAAAATTCAAAGAATTATCCAACACAAAAAGTGAACCCTAATTTACCCAATGGACTTGAGTTAGTAATAATGCATCCACATTGGTGCTTCAATTTTAACAAATTTACCACACTAATGCAAGATATTAATAACAGGGGAAACTGTGTGGAGGTATGGTGGGGAGAAGTAGGAAGTGTACAGGATCTCTCTATTTTATGTTCCATTTTTCTGTAAAACTTAAAATACTCTAAGAAATAAAGCCTATTTTAATTTTAAAATGCTATCATAGAAGAATGCATAAACAGCAAGAAGGACATAAATAAAAGAATAATTCATGCTTTGTGTGGAAGCCTTACCCAGTGGTTATATTATATCCATGACATGAGTTAACACATAGAAGGCACAGAGAGATCTACTGTGGCTGATACACAGAACATTCAGTGTTTTATCTATTTATTTACTTATTTATTTATCTGATTTATCTGTTTTGTTTATAATTTTTGATATGTCTTAAAGGAGTAGAATTATGCCAGGAAGGCAAAGAGTTAAAAATACTGCAGAGGAAGAAAGAGCTAGATTGATGACACCCCATGTGAAAAAGAGCCCTTGCTGGGACTGGAAAAGAATATGGGGTGGCTGGAGTGCAGACTCATGTCAAACAGACTGGAGATGGAACCAGAACACTAGGATGAGATTAGACTGTGAAATTAGACTGAAAAGGAGTTTGGGTATGGAAATCAAGATTTTTTTTTCCTAAGACCATGACCTACTCACTTCTGTGCTTCTGGAAGATTGATGGGAATGAGAAGAGATGTAGAGAGGACAGGAAGGGAACAGTAAATGTGTAATAAAGGTGATGGTCTGGGAATTAAAACGAGTGGGTTCAAATTTTGCTTCTCATACTTTCTAGCTGTGTATGTAAACCCAAGACACACATCTTAAATATTTCCAATCTCAATCTCCTCATAAATAAATAAATAAAAGACAAAAAAGGATGAGTTCTGGGCAATGGAAAGATAAAAGGTGTGATAATGACCCAGCTTGAGTTACTGGAAGAATGGTGATGTTAACGACAAACATAGAAAACAAAGAGAGGCAAGAAGTTTGGGCAAAGAGTTTGATCAGAGACACAGGACTTCAAGGTTTTCCAAAATATACAAAGAGCTCATACAACTCAACAACAACGAAAAAACAAACAACACAATTGAAAAATGGACAGAAGACCTAAATAGACATTTCTCCAAAGAAGACATACAGATCGAAAAGGCACATGAAAAGATGCTCAACATTGCTAATTATTTGAGAAATGCAAACCAAAATGACAATGAGATACCACCTCGTGCTGGTCAGAATGACCACTAAAAAGTCTACAAATAATAAATGCTGGAGAGGGTGTGGTGAAAATGGAACCCTCGTGCACTGCTGGTGGAAATGTTAAGTTGGTGCAGCCACTATGGAAAATGGTTTAGAGGTTCCTCAAAAAACTAAAAATAGAGTTGCCATATGATCCAGCAATCCCACTCCTGGGCATATATCTGGACAAAACTATAATTTGAAAAGATACATGCACCCCTATGTTCATAGCAACACTGTTTACAATAGCCAAGACATGGAAGCAACCAAAATGACCATCAACAGATGAATGGATAAAGAAGACCTGGTATATATATACAATAGAATATTACTCATCCATAAAAAGGAATGAAATAATGCATTTGCAGCAACATGGATGGACCTAGAGATTATCCTACTAAGTGAAGTCAGAAAGGGAAAGGCAAACACCATATGATATCACTTATATGTGGAATCTAAAATATGACACAAATGAACCTATCTACAAAACAGAAACAGACTCACAGACATAGAGAACAAAACTGTGATTGCCAAGGGGGAGGGAAGGTAGGAGACGGATGGAGTGAGAGTTCAGGGTTAGCAAATGCAAACTAATATATATAGAATGGATAAACAACAAGGTCCTATTGTATAGCACAGGGAACTATATTCAATATCCTGTTATAAACCATACTGGAAAAGAATATAAAAAAGAATGTATATAAGTATAACTGAATCACTTTGCTGTATAGCAGAAATTAACACAACACTGTAAATCAACTATACTTCAATTAAAAAAGATATTCATCCCAAATCCAACTGAAATCAGAGAGTAGTAAGCAATGTGAGGGGGTAAAACAAACAAACAAACAGAGAACTTTAGAGCTTAGGGGCAGGGGACTATATGTGAAACTGAGACATTAACTGATTCACAGGAAATGGGCACCATAGGTGCAGGGAAAATATGCAGGATAATGCCTGTGATGAAGGTGGAAGGCTGTGGAGGAACTATGTAGGAACCACTCACAATTTGCAACCAGTGGGAAAGGAGCAGGAAGGTAAGAGTAGATTCCACGGAGGCTCTAAAGAATTCTCTCTGAAAACCAGTATCCTTCTACCAGCCTACTTCTCTCTTTCTATTTCATCTCATACAGGGTCTCCACACAAATGCCTTAAAGGCACATCTCAGTCTGCATGGGCTGCCATAACAGAATACCATCGATTGAGTGGCTTAAACAACATTTATTCTCATAGCTCTGGAAGCTGGAAGTCCAAGATCAAGGGGCCAGCAACATAGGTTTTGTTCTGAGGCCTTCTCTTGGCTTGTAGGTGGCCAGCAATGCACCTTGTGCAAATATGATCTCTTCTTTATGTGCTCATGGAGAAAGAGGGAGAGGGAGAGGGAGAGGGAGAGGGAGAGGGAGAGGGAGAGGGAGAGGGAGAGGGAGAGGGAGAGGGAGAGGGAGAGGGAGAGGGAGAGGGAGAGGGAGAGGGAGAGGGAGAGGGAGGGAGCTAGCTCTCTGATGTCTCTTCTTATAATGGCATTAATCCTATCATAAGGGCTCCACCCTCATGGCCTGATCACCTCTGAAAGACCCATATCCAAATACAACACACTAGGGGTTAAGGCTTCAACATGAATTTTGAGGGGAACACAACTCAGTGCACAGCAAGGCACTAGTACTTCTTGCAAGTACATCATAGTTAGGACTCATAATTTTCTGAATAATAATTTTCTAACTATCCCTTAAATTTTAGTATTTTCTGCTACTAAGAATAAGAGAAAATGAAAGATCATTGAGAAATATCTTAACTACTCTATTAAATCCATTATATATTTACACACACACATGCACATACAGGCACACAAAACTACAGTTTATAAACAACTGTTCTAAAAAATAGTTTGTAGTGAAAATTTACCTTGTTTAAGATCCATCATTCTTATGACTTTAAAAACTTGGTGCTTTATGAGATATCTTTAAAAGAACATTATTCTACAAAGTCAACACATTTGTTAAAAAATGTGTTTTGTTTTACAGGCAGGAGTAATCTCATATATTAGAAGAAAAAGTGTATATTTTAATACGCCATATTAAAACATTTTGAAGATTCATAAGAAGGATGTAATGATATACTGGGGGAAATGATAAAAGTGATGTTGAAAAATGAATATACCTATATTTTGATAATTTTTCTCTCTCTTATTAAAAAATGAACTTTGTCATGTTCATTACTATTTTTCACTACATTATTTCAATTACTAAACCAATGGAGTATTGCCTTATTTTTTATAATAATTTTAAAAGTCACTTCTACATTAATTTTGCTCACTGGCATACTGTATCACTGATTATTTTATTCAGTGCATAGTATTTTACAACTGTTACAGAAGGACAAATTGAATTACAGATGTATAAACTCTATCCGGTATTGTTCACTTATCAGATATTTTATTATTCTACTAATTACAGCATCTATCACTTTCAGGGTAGAGGTGAGGGTTACTAAGGCATTAGTATTAGGCTAGGAACTTTAAAGTTAAGTGATTCACTCTTTTCCCTAAACCAATCTCATTGTTTCTCCATCAGACTCAAATTGCATCTTATGGTTTTATTCAGTGACTAATTAATGCCATTTTCCAAAACATTTCTCTGACATGGTTGAGAACCAAAGCCTAATTTACAATACAAAAACAATGGACCATGTGGTCATGGACAGTGGCTTTTACTCAAAAGTCAATGCCAGCTAATTTCAGTGCTTGGAAAGTTGCACAAGGGATCGATGGCAACTTATTCTTTTCAAGGTCTTTCCATTAACAATCCAAATGTCCAACAGTATGACTGTCATCCTGCTAAGAAAGGACTTCAGAAGGCAACAAACAAGATGAAAGCAATAATGACCATAAAGTGCTTCCCACAGTGCTGTGCACATAATAATTGTTCAATAAATGCTAACTAATGACAGTAAGAGTGCTATACTACCAGATTTAGTAAGGATCTTGGTTAAAGTTCAGAGAATAAGCAATATCAAAAATTAAAAGGACTCCAACTTATATTTGATATGCAAATTTCTAAGTATGTCACAGAAGAATCCTTAGTTCAGTTCCTGGAAAATGGCATGTGTCTCTTATTCATTTACTGAATGAGGGCATGAATCAATGCTCTTCAGAACAAACTGCATATGTGAGCAAAGGAGGAGGCATGAGAAACTACTGCAGGAATGTCCCTTTCATAGTCCTTTGTATAATGACCATGCTAGGCTGCTCTTACCTAGGTAAGCTAAATCCCAATAACTGTCACAGGGATCAAACAAAATCTGCACCTTGCCAGGTTTGCAAGCCTGACAGAATCAGGGCAGCTCCTTAAGAGTCAAAACATAATAATTATTAAATAAAAATCTGGAACAATGCCAAAAAATAGGACTTAACTTTTATTCTGTCTTTCCCTACAGGATATATTAAGCCAAAATTGAGGGGAGGAGGACGTGATGTTTTTTATGGTAAATCCTGAGATTCTGTATTAAATGCCTCTAACATAATAAATATTATTTCTTTAATTTGAACAGTATTTAAATTCCATAGATTATTCCACATTTATATAATTTTAGAGTCAGTCTTGGCAGCATCATAATTAGAGAGAAAACACATTTTTTAAAATTACATTGCTATAAGATTATCTTCTTTGTCTTCCCTTCACTAGATATGCATTGGTTAAAGTTTTATCCTTCTGTATATATAACCAGTTTAACTTTCTGTTTTCCAAGCATCCTTAAAAGTGTACTTCTGCAATATCCTGAGGGAAATGTTGCTCTAATTGCTTTTTTTTTTTTTTTTTGCGGTACGCGGGCCTCTCACTGTTGTGGCCTCTCCCGTTGCGGGGCACAGGCTCCGGACGCGCAGGCCCAGCGGCCATGGCTCACGGGCCTAGCCGCTCCGCGGCATGTGGGATCCTCCCGGACCGAGGCACGAACTCGTGTCCCCTGCATCGGCAGGCGGACTCTCAAACACTGCGCCACCAGGGAAGCCCTCTAATTGCAATTTTAAATTATTACGTGTGTATGCTGAGTAGGACTTAGTTTATGTCTCTGCCTATTAGGTAATTTTACCTTGAAGTTTGAAATAATTTGTTATTAAACATTGTTTAAATAATTCCATGACAACACTGCAGCCATTAATATGTCTAGCTATGATTATTTATTCATACATAATATCTATCATGTATGCGTTAATGTCACAACAAGCCAGTCACTAACTCAATGTTAAATCCTATATCTAATTCTGCTGCTGCTGATCCCCTTCACTTTAAAACCACGTTTTGAAATTTCTAATTCAGCATTATGTGAGTAAAACCAAGTTGAGATTATATACAAAATTATGTTAACTCTAATGGGAATTATAGGATTTCAGTCTTGATATATGTTATTAAGCTGCAAGTACAAAACTTCATAGTTACAAAGGCCTATAATTTTCTAGACTTTTTACCCACAGAGCCTTCCCTTCCCTTCCCCCTATTTTAAAAATATAATGTGGTGGGGGAGGGATGGAGTGGGAGTTTGGGATCAACAGATGCAAGCTAGTATATATAGGATGGATAAACAACAAGGTCCTACTGTACAGCACAGGGAACTATATTCAGTATCCTGGGATAAACCATAATGGAAAAGAATATGAAAAAAGAATGTATACATACGTATAACTGAATCACTTTGCTGTATGGCAGAAATTAACACAACATTGTAAATCAACTATACTTCAATTTAAAAATAAAAAAAATAATGTAACATAACACAGCACAACATAATACATTACACAGAGTTTTAAGACATAAAGCAGGTAAGACTAGGCCTCTCTGGTTGAAGCAGATGAACAGACCCCCTTCTATCCCTCCCTTTTGAGCTGTTCCTGTGGGGTCCCCTAAGTCTGTTCTGTGGAATCCTGGGCTCCACAGAAAACTGCTAAAATCACATGTCCTTTTCTAGATTTGAACATGACAAAACTAACGACAGTGTTGGAGAATCTCTGGTCCAACACCTGTTGTGTTCAGTTAAGTATCTCTGGATAGGTAGTGCAAGAGAAAACTCCTAAGTGCATTTTAATCATTTTTATTGGAAATGGTGACAAAAGTGGATCCCACAAGAGTTTATTTCTCAGGGCCTCTGTTCCAGAATACAATTGGATTAATAGGAGATGCTAAGAAATCATAAAGAATATAATCTATCTGTGTGATACTAATTTTGATCAATTCAGTTGATCATTCAAATACCTCCTTACTGTAGTCTGTGCCACTTTTGAAGCCTTTTTGAAAATCAAATATAATAGATTTCTTTTCTCTTTCTTAGCATACAGCTGCTTTTTAAAAATAATGTGACATTTGGCCTAGGAAGAAGGAAAAGCAGGGACTGTCTTATTTTGTGATCAATTTCTCTGCCAGGAATTCTTTTCTCTCTCTCTTTTCCTCTCTCCTCCCCTCCCTCTCTGTCTCTATCTCTCCATCTCTGTTCCCTTCTCCCTTACTCTGGAAGAGGCCCTGAAGTTAGGGGGAATATGCATCTAACTGTAAGCTACAGCCACCTTAGATTTTTCAAGAGTTTCTCTCTACATATCTGTGCAGTAAAACACACCAATCCAAAGCCTTCCTCACTTCTGTACATATAGTATTCTAGATATCCTGGAACTCGATAAGAATTCCAATCTTAAGATTCTGGATGTTTTCCATGGAAACTCTTATTACACACATTAATCTTTCTTTTTCCTAAGTAGACTCAACTTGTATAAATTCTTTTTCCTTCTATTTCAAATTAACAAAGACCAAAGCTTTCTTAACACAGTATCTTAGATCCAGATCAGTGATTCTAAAACTAAAACTGTCTGAGATAAATCTAGCATAAAGAATACTTTACTTTAATAATTTTTCTAAAATATCTTTATTTTTTCATAGCATTGTACCTTTGTCAAAAATCAAATGACTATATTTGCCTGAGTTTATTTCCGGTATCTCTATTTTTTTCCATTAATTTCTGTGTCTTTTCTTTTAGCACTACCACGAAATCATGATTACTGCAGCTCTGTAAGTTATGAAATTGGCTTATATGACATACATCATGACTGAATTCCCACAAACTCCCATTACAGTTAAAACAATTCTACATATTTCTGAGAAAATAAGCTAGACTTGGTTTTACATAATTTTTGAAATCATTTTGGCTATTCTAGTCTCTCTGTGTTTCCATAGAATTGGCTTGGAAATATCTATCAACAGCAATAAAAAAAAATAGCCTGCTAGGATTTTGATTGAGATTGTATTGAATGTAGAGATCAAATTAGGCAGAACTTACATCTTAATGATACTGAGTGCTCCAATTCATGAACATGGTATAACTCTGCATTTGTCTAAGTCTTTTTTAAAAGATTTCTTTAATTAGTGTTTTGTGGATTTAATAAAGATTCTGTACCTATTCTATTAGATGTATATCTATTATTTCATTTTCTGGTGCTTTTAAGAAATATACTGATTTTTAAATTTTCTATTTTTTGTAGCTCATTGCTAGCATATAGAAGTACATATTTTTGCTACCCACAAACTTATAAAACTCACTTGTTCATTTTGGGATTTTTTTTTACATCTTTGGGATGTCTGACATAGATAATCATGCCATGCACAAATAGAGATGATTGTATTTCTTCTTTCCCAAAATGTATGTATGCTTTTTATCTGTTTATTTTGTAAGGCCTAAAACTTTATTAAAAATGATTTTGAGTAGGAACGATGAGACAAAATTCCCTTGAGTTTTGTCTTATCTTAAAGACAAAAAATTCAATCTTTCAGCACAAGATTGTGGAATTTTTCCACATCCACTTAAGAGAACAATATATTATGTTTCATCTCCCAGGCCTACCTCACAATGAAGTCTGAGGGCTCTTTCCAATCTTTGGTGTGTGAGCCTGGAGGGGATTATGAAGAAAGATGTTGCAAGCAAAGAAGGAACAAATTCAGCCAATTTCTGTAGCCCACAAGTGCTTCCCACTGTCCTTTCACAAGAATTTGCCATACTTTGCCTTCATTAATTTGTCATCTAGTCTTGCCGAACTCTTCTAACCAGTTTGGTTGTGTCTGCTCAAGTGAGCAAGTGCTCAGTGTCCTTCCTGTACTCACTTCTCTCTCCTTAGATTTTCGCTTAGTTGGGTGTTCTGCCATTGGCTTCAAAAAATGTCATGGGGGCTTCCCTGGTGGCACAGTGGTTGAGAGTCCGCCTCCCGATGCAGGGGACACAGGTTCGTGGCCCAGTCCGGGAGGATTCCACATGCCGTGGAGCGGCTGGGCCCGTGAGCCATGGCCACTGGGCCTGCGCGTCTGGAGCCTGTGCTCCGCAAAGGGAGAGGCCACGACAGTGAGAGGCCCGCATATCGCAAAAAAAACAAAACAAAACAAAACAAAAAACTCATGAATTTAAAGTTAGTCTTTTTTTTTTTTTTTTTTTTTTAAATTTTAAGAGCAAGATCAATACTCCTTCTAATTCTCTACCTATCAGGACAGAAATTCTTGTGATTCACTTACTCTTACTGTCTAAAACAGGCATTTTTTATTTTACTTTAAAAGTAAGTTTACTGCCCACGGCATAATATAATTAGCTACTGAGTATCTTTTACAAAATAAAATCCACATGATTCCTCCTAATGACTATGAACCCTTGAAATGTTATGAATTTGTGTTTAGCTGAAAACTTTGCATTTGTTTACAGTTCCTATAAAATAAGATACAATTATAATCCTAAGAGAAACAATAAGAACAGGGTACAAAAACTGCCTACCTCATTAATAATTAAAGCCAATCTATGCTTTGTTCTATTTTTGCTTAAATGCTCACCAAAATTCCATAAGCCACATGAAAGAAATCATAAAATAAATGAACACACCCTGAAATGAAATGCAGTTGTTGAATCATGAGAAATAAAGCTACAGATGCTGAACCTAAACAGAAAACAGAACAAAGAATTGCCTGCTTCCATCTATCATTTCTCATCTGGGAGTAGAAAGCCTCATGGAGAATCCCACACCACAGTTTAATAACAGTAACCCTGGGTATTGGGCTTTGTATTTCATACATTTAACTATAAGGCATTATAATCTGGAGATGAGAAGAGAGCAGATTTTGGAATCAGACAGATTTGGCTCCAACCTTAAATTCAACTCCATCAGTTAACCATAAGTTACTTCATGGTTAATGAAAGAGACTCCCCACGAAAAGAGACTTACGTTAAAATATTTCAGGATTATTTCCAGATAGCATGGAAATTAATGGCCTAATAAGTTCAAATTGACAATGGATACCCAGAAGAACAACCACTGTGATCACGTACTTGCAATTATTTTGGTGAAATTTGGAAGCGAAATAACATATTCTTTGGCATGGCAGCCTTGTTTAGTGAATAGAAAGCACTGACTTTTTGAGCCAAAGACAATTGGTATCTAATTCCAGCCATGCCTTTATTCAGACAGCAAACTTTTGTAAATAAATCATTAAACTGATACAACCTACAGTTTCTTCACCTACGAAACGAGAATTAAAAATATCTTTCTCTCAGAACTGTCATAAACAATGCATGCAAAATGCCTAAATCTCTGTTCCTCCTCCTCCTCCTCCTTCTTCACTTTAAATATCACAGAGCTTGAGAACACAAAGTTCAAGAGTCAATCCCAAATCTAGCTGCACATCCTTGCCTCAACCAAGATAAGAAACATTACCATGCTGTAACGTATTTCCATGTTTATACTTAACAATTAAGATAAAGAATGCCTGAAATAAAAACTTTACAATTGTGATAACACAATAGTGCTCTGAGGTTTTTTAAAAAATGACTTTTAAACTCAATTTAATTATCAATTTCAGCTTTCCAAAATAATCAGGTAACCAGGAATAAATTAGATTTCAGGTATACTAATGTTGCTATTATCAAATATCAAATTAAACAATGATATAGCAGACTGCATGTCATAGACACTCCCTACTTAAACATGTTCTTAGTTCTTTATACTACTTGAAACCTTTGATGTTTTTAATGATTCATTATATAAGGCTATCTTACTGATTTGCCTTATAGTGACCGTCTGAAAATCTTACAAACTTCTCTAAAAAACTAAATTGTACTTTTCCATAATAAGACAAGTCACCCAGGTTTAAATTCATTCTATCTGAAAGTATTTTTAACAGCTTTATTGAGGTATAATTGATATAAATTGTATATTTAATGTACACAACTTGATGAATTCGAATGTATGCATGCATATACCTGCAATACTATCACCACAATTAAGATAATTCCCATATCCATCATCTCCAAAAGTTTCCTAATGCTCCTCTGTTAAGTCTAAGTTTAAAAGTGAATACCATATGCCCCAGTCACACTGACTTTAATAAAGAACACACTGAATGTAAGGAACATTTACTGGGAAGACATGTTATTTGAATAGCCATGTTAGTTTCTGCCATGATGCTTTCTAACATAAACTCAGCTGACAAGTTATTTTAATTAAAAAAAAAAAAAAAAAAAACTGTTACTGGTGAGGGGACAAAAAAAAAAAAAATGTCTGGTTTTTCAAGTTCCACTATCAGCAAATAAGATTTTTTTAAAAATACCACATGTTGATTTAAATGCAAATAGCGTAATCTTTAGAAAAACACCTTAGACTTCTTAAGATGTCACTGAACGTCAAAATAAATTGTCAACAAATATCCTCAGCAGACATTTCTTCACCTTTGGTTTCCGGCACTGGCTTGGGCCAATATGATTGTCCATTTCCCACTCAGTTTTGTAATAATCACAAAATACATTTCTGATTCCATCTACCTCTGGCCACTGAATGGGGGTTCCTTTTTCAGGCCTCTTGGTTCCTGTGGACAGGCTCTCTGTGTATCCTACAGATCAAATATCAAAGAATTCTGGAAAAGCATTCGAGAAAACTTGCTAGATTACACGTGAATTCTGGTCTCTAGCTCTCATAAAATCAGTCTCATTCTCCAGAGTATCTCTTGTCTTTCACGCTTACTGTGTTTCATCTTTTCTATACTTGATAAGGTTTGTTTTTTCCATGCAGGTTATGAGGTTTGCTTTTACCATGCAGGTTACCGTTATACCTGGCATGCAATGTAAACCCAGTGAGTTGTGAGTCCCTTCACTTTTAAGAGACTCTTTCTTTCTTTTTTTAAAACAGTAAGTAGAAACGTTTTCCATATTGTCAATGTAATTTTAGGAAACATAGAGAACTTCACATTTGTTTCTTAAACTAATTTCTCTCAAAATATTGAAATATAACCATGAGAAACTATAGTGTAAGAAAAAAATATTCTTATTAATGTAAGCCAAACCCACAATTCTGATTCTAGTTCTAATAACTTTACTTCAGCCAAGACACTGGTCATCCATATATTGGAATATTTACTTAAATCATTACATGAAAAAGGATAGCATTTGACCCTTCGTTGAACTACAAACAGGAAATCAAGAAAAACATCACAGAGAAAGTACAAAGGGTCATGTGAAACTCAGAATGATATGCCATAATGTTGAATGATTATTAATGATCTTTCCAATAAAATTATCCCTCATCTGGGGCTTCCCTGGTGGCGCAGTGGTTGAGAGTCCGCCTGCCGATGCAGGGGACACGGGTTCGTGCCCGGGTCTGGGAGGATCCCACATGCCCTGGAGAGGCTGGGCCCGTGAGCCATGGCCGCTGAGCCTGCGCGTCCGGAGCCTGTGCTCCGCAACCGAAGAGGCCACAACGGTGAGAGGCCCACGTACCGCAAAAAAAAAAAAAAAAATTATCCCTCATCTGTCATTTTTATAGTTTTAAGTGTCATTCCTCCTAATGTTTCCTAACCAGCTAAACACAATCACTGATCACTTCATCCAGACAACTGACAATCTATTCATCCCTCCATCCTCTTATTCATCAATCCATGCTTTCATCTTTACTGATTATCTACTTATATAAGTCCCTGTGTTAATGCTGAGAGGGACTCAAAGATGGTCAGTGTAGAACTGATTGTTTACCAGCCAGTTTAGTAAAGAGATCTACTTTACTGTTTAAATGTAAAAACTCTGAGTCACAAAGATCTAAATTCAAATCCCATCTCTGCTATTAGTTATGGGTTATGTGCACTTTGCTTAACCTCCCCCTTGCCTAAATTTACTTATTTGTAATGGAGGTTATAAAATCTACATTTGATGGTAGTAGGATGTTTAAATAAGATTATCATACAACCTGTTTGTTGACCTCAGAAATGGTAACTATCATTATTATTCCAGAGATGGGACGAAAAACATAACACAAATAGAAGCTAAGAATCATCAAATATTACTGATGGAAAGAAGCATTCAGAGACATCAGCAGAGTACAATGACATAAAAAGAAAGCAAAGAAAGAGGTTTAAATTTTCATGTAAAGGAGCATCAAATGCTACGGAAAAATTGAAGAAAATGACTATTTCCATGCCTTGGTTCTTCCTGGGAATACATGAGAAAGTATGATGGATTAAGTTGTTTTTTTGTTTTTTGAATTTATTTTATTAAAAAAATTTTTTTTAATTTAATGGCACTCATACCTGGAAGCAATGGCTTTGCATAAATAAGCAAAAACAAAAAAAACAAAAAACCCACACATACATCTTTGTATATGTATACAGATATGTATACACACACGTATATACTCTTGTGCTATGTCATACCCCCCCACACAAGACTGATTTGAACAATTATTATACATTTGGATATTAATTTAGAAATGTTTGGATACTCAGAAGCTCCAAATGAGGAACTGTTGTAAAGCTTTTGCTGGTGTTCTTATTTCTGATAAACATAAAATCTACAATTACTTCTTTACTTTCTGGGTAGTGAATTATAGTACTTATTCCTCTAGATTCCTCATATTATATATATAAAGGAACAAGAAAATAAAATAAGAACAAAAATATAAAGAAAGTACAGAACCCGTTGGGATGCCACCTTAGAGGGCAACCATCAGAGGTCTGAATATAATCTAATTAGTTAAAGCTATATGCTACACCATATAAGCTTCAGTGAAGATATATCCTTAGAGTTTATTACATAACTTATTTGAGCCATTATTTAAAAGTGGAAAATACAAAAATAAGGAAGACATTTGATTCAGGTGGTCTCTAATTGTAATGGAAAGTGTGTAGAATTTATAGTCAGAGAAATCTGGGTATTCAAATTACAGATGAGCTTAATCCCCATGGATAAATTACTTTATCACTTTCAGTCTGTTAGGGACAAGACTGTGTGTCAGGCAAACTCCTCCAAGTGTGCCTGAGATTTTCCTGGCTATAGCACTAAGGACCCCATGTTCCAGGAACCCTTAGCTACAGGCAACCTGGGATTGTTTGCCTAGGACTGTCCTGGTTTTAAAACTAAACATTCCACATCACAAAACCCCCCTCAGTACAGGTAAGCAGGACACTTAGTTACCCTACTACTAATACTAACATTATTATGATTATAGCCTTGAATAAAAGAGAGTACTTTTTATTTGTGTGCTGAGTATGTGTGTGTGTATATACTGATACGTGCTTTGTTGACATGAGTAAAATGTAATATAGAAAAAAGACTGCTACACAAATTCCTATTTTGAAAATGATTTGCTGGGAATGATGCAAAGATACATTTGAGATGTTTGCAAGAGTGTGAGCTGTCTTCAGATGCACAAATATAAGCATGTTTAAGTGTTTAGATGTACTTTTTTTTTAATTTATCTATTTATTTTTGGCTGCATTGGGCCAAAAGGCACCTTTTAGGGACCAACAAGGAACACATGTGCCTTGTGAAGTGGCAAATTTCCATCATTTATATATGGGGCATCTACTATTTGACAAGGCAATGTGCTTTTTATACTCGGCTTACTCAAGCAGAAATCATGGGTGACTGTCAGAAGATAGTTCAGGAGGTTCTTTCATGGGATGAGATACCCCCCAAGTCTAAGGTCTTATGATTTTCTATATAAATGTGGTTTTTTCCCTCTTGCTATTGCTATCCCATTGCAGCAAATATTATCCCATCAACACATTAAATGGCATTCCCACAGTTCCCCAGAAGAAAGTACTCAATACACTTTTTGTTAAAGGAACGCTGGCTGGATGAGTGATATGACTTCTAGAAAGAAAGATAAAGAATTAGCAACCAAATAGACTAAATTTTGGTAATTTAAAAAATAAGTGAGCCATTGAATTCCACTTGGCTGACAAATATTAATTCAACTTAGGACACCAGGGTTTCTACTTCCTAATAATCACTTCATCCTTTTTACCACCTCATATGCCTTTTCAGAGCACAAAGACAGCACAATATTATTCTTTTAGACTTTTTAATTTGGGTCTTGGTGAAAATTGGATGAGACAGGACTATTTTTAGGACACAATGACTTTTTTGCCAATAAGGTAAATGTCATTTTATTGGGAAAATAGGGCAGATCCATGAAAGGATGTGAAAGCTCTGGCACTTGTCATAGCACCTTAAACTCCCTGGGCCTCAGAATTTTAAATGATAAAATGGGGTGAAGATTAGGCCCCAGTTCTTTACATCCATTTATATTAGAGTCTTTTATTTGTATGTTTCCCCCTACCAGACTCTGAGCTTCAGGCGAATTCACAGTTATGTCTTATTCATCTATTCATAATCATAATGTTAAAATTAAAGAGAACTTATTGGTATAGAATGCAAAGTCTGGAGAAGTACTAGCTTCAGGCACAGCTGCATCCAGAAGACCAAACAATGTTTCAACATTCTATCTCTGTCTTTCTTCACATGTTGACCTCTGACAGCTTTAGGCTTGTCCTATCTTTTCACTTAGCAGTTCTACTGAACAGAACACTTCTCTTTAGCTTAACCACCAAAACTCCAGGAATGAGTTTCATTACCTTGGATCACAGACACATGCCTTAAGCAGTTCCTATGGCTCCTGAAGCTGAATATGCTAACTGGTGAGACATTTTTTATTTACTTGCCCTAGGGAGTAAGAGTCAGGGCAGGATAAGATTTAGCCCCATCTAAACTGGTCAGAACCATTTGGACTAAGTATGGCAGAGGAATATTACCCTAAAAATAAACAGAGAAGAAGTAAGGAATTCCAGAAAGATATTCGGGTTATTACAGATCCAAAAGTGTTTGGTTTTTAAATTATCATCATTAGTAGCATAATGGCAAGGGTACTTGTCAGAAAATATTTAGACTACACAAATGAAATATAAGATAACTAGATGAATTTAAAAAATAAAAGCAATGATAGCCAATATCCTGTGTAATTGTTTCTCCTGCTGAATTTCACATTCTATTGAATTTTTCCACTTGAAGATATTTATGCTTCAAATATTAGATTAACACTGGTTTCATGCAATTCATTTCTAGTCCAAGAGTCTATGCATTTTTTTTCAAATAAGAACCTCTAAAAAACTAGTTTTCTGCTAAATTATAAATTCTACTAAATTATAACTCAAAGTAAACATGGTTTATCAAATCTAAATACATTTTTTCAATCTTTTGAAAATTATGCTAAAATATTATTAAAAATGCAATAAAGATAAAGAGTACAAAAAAATGAATTACTCTGCAAAACTTAAAATATGGGTGGAAGTGTTTCATAACTCTCTATTTGGGGGTCACTCTACTTAATACATTTCCCTTACAATTAAGTGAATTTGAAGAAACAAAGAATATAGGTACACCTGAAATTTTAAAATATTTCAATTTCACAATATTGATTCTTAAAGCAATCGACATGCAGATTCAATGCAATCCCTATCAAACTACCAATGGCATTCTTCACAGAATTAGAACAAAAAATTTTACAATTTGTATGGAAACACAAAAGACCCCGAATAGCCAAAGCAATCTTGGAAAGGAAAACAGAGCTGGAGAAATCAGGCTCCCCAGCTTCAAATTATGCTACAAAGCTACAGTAATCAAGACAGTATGGTACTGGCACAGAAACAGAAATATGGATCAATCGTACAGGATAGAAAGCCGAGAGATAAACCCATGCACATATGGTCACCTAATTTACTACAAAGGAGGCAAGAACATACAGTGGAGAAAAGACAGTTTCTCTAATAAGTGGTGCTGGGAAAACTGGACAGCTACATGTAAAAGAATGAAATTAGAACACTACTTAACCCCATACACAAAAATAAACTCAAAATGGATTAAAGACCTAAATGTAAGACCAGACACTGTAAAACTCGTAGAGGAAAACATAGGAAAAACACTCTTTGACATAAACCACAGCAAGATCTTTTTTGACCCACCTCCTAGAGAAATGGAAATAAAAACAGAACTAAACATATGGGACCTAATTAAAATTCAAAACTTTTGCACAGCAAAGGAAACCATAAACAAGACAAAAAGACAACCCTCAGAATGGGAGAAAATACTTGCAAATGAAACAATGGACAAAGGACTAATCTCCAAAGTAGACAAACAGCTCACGGAGCTCAATATCAAAAAAAACAAACAATTCAATTAAAAAATGGGCAGAAGACCTAAATAGACATTTCACCAAAGAAGACATACAGATGGTCAAGAGGCACATGAAAAGATGCTCAACATCAGTAATTATTCGAGAAATGCAAATCAAAACTACAATTAGGTATCACCTCACACCAGTCAGAATGGCCATTATCAAAAAATCTAGAAACAATAAATGCTAGAAAGCGTGTGGTGAAAAAGGAACCCTCCTGCACTGTTGTTGGGAATGTAAATTGACATAACCACTATGGAGAACAGTATGGAGGTTCCTTAAAAAACTAAAAATAGAACTACCATATGACCAGCAATCCTACTACTAGGCAAATACCCTGAGAAAACCATAATTCAGAAAGAGTCATGGGGCTTCCCTGGTGGCGCAGTGGTTGAGAATCCACCTGCCGATGCAGGGGACGCGTGTCCATGCCCCGGTCTGGGAAGATCCCACATGCCGCAGAGCAGCTGGGCCCGTGAGCCACAGCCGCTGAGCCTGCGCGTCCGGAGCCTGTGCTCCGCAACGGGAGAGGCTCCAATACTGACAGGCCTGCGTACCACAAAAAACAAAACAAAAAAAAGAGTCATGTACCACAATGTTCATTGCAGCACTATTTACAATAGCCAGGACATGGAAACAACCTAAATGTCCATCGACAGATGAATGGATAAAGAAGATGTGGCACATATACACATTGGAATATTACTCAGCCAGAAAAAGAAATGAAATTGAGTTATTTGTAGTGAGGTGAATGGACCTAGAGTCTGTCATACAGGGTGAAGTAAGTCAGAAAGAGAAAAACAAATACCGTATGCTAACACATATATATGAAATCTAAAAAAAAAAAAATGGTACTGATGAACCTAGTGGCAGGGAAGAAATAAAGACAGACATAGAGGATGGACTTGAGGACACAGGGTGGGGTGGCGGGTGGGGCACAAAGTGAGAGTAGCATCGACATATATACACTACCAAACGTAAAATAGGTAGCTAGTGGGAAGCAGCAGCATAGCACAGGGAAATCAGCTCGGTGCTTTGCCATGACCTAGAGACATGCGATAGGGAGGGTGGGAGGGTGGCTGAAGACGGAGGGGATATGGGGATATATGTATCCATACGACTGATTCACTTTGTTGTACGACAGAAACTAACACAATATTGTGAAGCAATCATACTCCAATAAAGATCTATTGAAAAAAATAAAAATAAATAAAAATATTATTTCAAATAATAATTACTTTTAAAAGATCCATACATTAGTTTAAAACATATGAAACTTCCATCATTGTAGGTAAAAAGCCACCAAATATTAGACATTTCATATAAAACTACAGTTTGGTAAAACAATTGCCATTTTAGTATCACTAGGAGTTATACGGAGACATTCTAAGGACATTTCTACACATTAAATTCAATATTCATTTTAAGGATACTTTGCTACAGTCTAAACATTGCTTTGAGAAAGGGTATTTTCTGCTACAGTTTTTCTTGAGGTGCTTATTGTCAGTCAATAGTACTAACAGAAAATTGAGTAATTTGGCTTTTCTTTAGAGTATTCAAGCAGGGGAAAGATGAGGAGCTGACATCAAATTATGGGCACCTTGCCTATTTTACCACATTTTCATTTCTCTCCTACGTTAGCCTCATCTTATTGGAAGAAATGAGACAAGCCCTCATTCATAATTGCCAGTATTCATTCATAATTCATTAAAGATCTTTCTTCTACTTCCTTTTCTTACTCTTTCATTCTACTTTGTGCCTTATAACAAAATCCAGATATCTTTGAAACCACAGTACTTTGAATACTTTATGTATGTTACTGTCAATGTTGCCATCACAATATAATGACTGTACACCTTGGGGAACAGGAATGGCCTTATTTATCATCTTTGTATACAGTATCAGAAACGTGCATGTTAAATTATGTACCTCAAAGCAAACTCAAAGACAAAGGCAACATCAAAATATTGTTAAGTATTTCAAAACATATTAAATTCTGTCACAAATGGAAATTTTTGAATGCCTATGTTTCTGGTAGCAGAAACATTTTTATAAGAACATGACTATATTTACCTACAAATAAAGGAAAATTATATAAAATATCACTCACTAAAATTAATTTGTAGTGAATCATCTTTCAGATATATTCAGTAAGGATTTCAAACTTTCTTTGGTTTGAAAGATATATGAAACAAAGAGATTTATTTCTAACAAAGCTATGAATGCATAGGGCTATAATTTTCCAACACCGTAGAAGTACTTATAATGAAAATAGTCTCCTGTCATATTTCTCCCACTGTACAACCTTCTCCACTTGAATAAAATTCATAACTTGACTCTTTTGGGTTTTAGATTCTTCCTATGGTTGCCTATAAAAGTCTTACATGACTATATAATATTTACAAGGTATCATTTATAGTCTTTCTGCTGTGATAGTTGAAAGTTAGCTCAAAAATTCCAACCCCATCTCCATCTTCCCTCTCAATATATTTACACATCACTTTTTAGTTCCTGCCTAGAACTTTAAACAAAATACTTAAACCTCAATTTTTCATTCCATTAACTTACACAAAATAACTTTTCCAACATGAGGACATAAGCAATCTTACCCTAGCCTAACAATCCCCACCCATCTCTGCTCACCATCTTTGGTCTCTCAGCTTTCATCTGTATTTTTAGTTTTATGTTACCTGAATTTAAATTTCATATTCTTTTCTGAAACTGTAGCCACATGTTCTGAGTTTAGCCATAACCATTGATTTTAGAAGATGTAAACTCTTAAAACTGCTTACACATCACTATGAGCAGGAAAATAATACACATAATAAAGCCAATTAGGATGCTCAGGGTATCCTCTTCCTATAATGTCTTAATTTTTAAATCACTTAATAGAGTGCAGTTCAAATGTATTCAACGTTTTTACACTCCATCAATTACTGTTTATCTCCTTAAGGTTTTTTAAGTTCTCTATCATACTATCAATTCCTCTGATTGTCATGGGGGTCTTTGTCTTGGATATCTTTGTGCTTCTGCTATATTCTTGACTATTTCTACACAGTAATGTGGTTTTCTTCAGGCAAAATCCCCTTGCTGCTTTTCTGTGCTTTCTTGATTCCAAAGTTTCCTGATCCTTTGCATATCTGAAATGTCTTTTTTTTGTCCTCACATTTGAATGACAAGTTTGTCTAGTTATAGAATTCAGTTTGAAAATATTCCCTCAATGTTTTGAAGGAGTGTGTCTGCTGACTTTTAGCATATAGTGACGTTGGTGTGAATCTCATGCTATTACTCATTGTTTTGATTGTGGTCTCTTCTTTTTCTCTTGAAGCTTTTAATAGTTGTCTCTCTTATCCTTTTTAGCTTCTGAAAGCTCCCATTGCCTTGTCAAGTAAAGGTCTTTATTCAGTCTGACTAGGCACTGTGTGGGGCATTTTAACATAAAATCTGTTCTTCAAAGTGTCTATTATTCTTTCTTATTTCATCAGCCCTTGCTAATTTTGTATAATTCTGTTCTCCCACTGGAAATCCAAGTAATCAAATGTGGTATTTTAGTTTCTGGTTCCATTCTTTATTTTTTGTTTTTATTTATTTGTTTTTTTGTTCTAATTTTTAGGTGATTAATTTTATATTCCAATCCATGTTAAGATTTTTTTAACCGTATTTTTTAAATTCTAAGAGCTATTTTTTATTTTCTTATTATTTGTATTTCATTCTGTTTGGCCTTTTTTAGATGAAATATATCTCCAAATCTATCTGGTAGTAACAACTAGGAGTGATTTGGGGGTTTTGTTTATTTTATATATTTATTATACTATTGCCTTCATTATTTCTAATCCTTGGTTAGAAAAGGAAAGCAGCATTATGTGTAGCCTAATACAGTGTTTCTCCAATTTAATGTGCAAGTGAAGCACCTGGGAATCATGTTAAAGTGCTGATGAGGGATATTTCCTTAGCAAGTTCAGAGAGGAAAGAACCCAGACTTTGGAGGCAAAAAAAGACCCCAAAAACAAAAAAACCTCAAAAAACAAAAAACCCACAGAACTTAGCCCAGATAATTGATCTTGTGTAAGTTATTTCAATTCTATGTTTACTTTAACTCTTGGATTACATCATCTGTAAAATGGGGCTAAAAATTGTGAGGATTCCAAAAGCAAAATAAGGCTTGTAAAGCACCTGACACATGGGGAGAAACTCAATAGATAGTATTCATTGTATTATTTCCATTAGATGAATGGTCTGGCATTTGCAATAGACAGAAGGAAAAGAGGTGTCAAATGAAACACCTAATGTTTGTCATGATGTGAGAAAAAAAAAAATCCTTGTTTAGGTTTTCTGTTTGAGTTCTTAGGTTTTTTTTTGTTATTGTATTTGTTGCCATTTGTTTTTGTATGGTCATATATAAGATTGAAAGCAAAAAAGAAAAAAGAGAGAGAGACAAACTTGAAAGAATTGGCATTTAGTTAATAAATAACCCTGGAGGCAACAGAGAAACCATATTGGGAAATCATACCACCTAGAAATTCAGAATATAAGCTCTAGAATCAGAATGCTAAAGCCAAATAGAAGCTCCAGCACTGAGCAGTTGTGTGATACTGGATAATTTGTTTTCCCACTCTGAGCCTTGGTTTCCTAATCTCTAAAATATGGGTAATAATGATAATACTTACTTGTAGGATTTTTCTGAGCATTAACATATATGTAAGTGACACTATAAGATAATGTAACTGCTCTAAGTGTCTGGCAGTGTGAGAAAATCCTCTGAATAAAATCCAAAGCTGTCTATAGTCTTTTATAGATCTAAAACAATTAATTACTACCACAAAAAGTGACATTGATTTTCTGTGGTAAGATTTTTCTAATAAACTACGTATATATGAAGTATTAAATAGGAAGACATGAATGTTATGGATCTAAGTTACTAAAATTATGCTTCAAGTAGACCTTAATATTATATCCGTTAACTGCATCTAGAAAATCCTTTTTATTTCCTTTGTTTCCTTGTTTTGGTAGGAATTTTTAAAAAGGTTATATTTTCAAAATATTTGGAGACATTATACTTCCCAAAAATATAAACCAGAAATAAATCAACATTAAGAGTACTTAGTAAGAGCAGCACACAGGGAAAAAGTAAATAAGTAAATAAATAAAACCTTGGGAAGATATGGGTGGTGTGGTGGAAAGAGGCCAGGAGCACATACTCAGAGAACCTGGACCCGATTCCCCTCTTCTTCCCTTGCTCCCAAGTACCTAAGTCACACTTACAACCTGAGTGTTACCTCCTCATTTATAAATTGTTCAACTACCCCAACAACTTAAAGATTCTAGAATCATTTATCCATAAGTTAAAAGCGCCCTTCTGTAGCATCTTGGATAAAATATGTAAATCAGAAATCTATTCTGATATCTTAAAAACCTCATCCAGTGTGATTCTGAGATTTCTTAATATAACTTCATATTTATATCTCCTATCTAGTACTTTCTTCTTTATTAAGTTCTCTAAGATAAACTTCTGTAACCAGCCATAGACAGGAGTGATAAATGCCTTCCTACATGGGACTATAGGAAAGAACATGAGCTTGCTCCTATAGTTTTTCTAATAAGTGTAGAAATGCTTTTATTGGTCAAACACACCTATGGTTAAGTTTAAGAGTATCCTTTTATCATCTTCACTAAAAAGTGCCTTCCAGAGTTCTGTTCAATTCAGCTTCCCTAGAGTTAAATCTTCTTTAAGGAATATTAACTATGATGATATTCAAGTTAATCATGAATAACTAAAAAGATTTATCTTGCTGTCAGTCTCAGCTCAGTTGAATAACTGAGCATGTGAAATTTAAGGAGCTTAAAAATAGTAAACTATGCTAATTAGAAAAGTCATTTTAGGTGTCAAGCACCTTCAACTCCTGTGGGTGTTTATATATGGATAGAAATTTTCCATTTTCATGATATTATTGAAAAGGGCAATAGTGCCACGTTATGGACAATCAAAGTGAACTTTAAATAAATGACATTTTGGAGTTCAGTTAGGGTCCGATTAGTTCAATGGGTTGGAGCTGTTTCCTACAATTAGATGGGAACTTTGGTTTAATAGTCAAGAAAGTCTACTGTTCTGGTTCTGTCGTCAGCTACTTTCTGTCCTTAGCTTCACTATCACTTTCCCAAGAAGACTTCCTTGACCACTCTGTCATTTTCTATATTACCCCTTTAATTTCCTTCAAAGCATTTAAATAATCAATGATTATGTTATGTTTCTTTTTTCTTAACCGTGTCTCCCCTACAACAGAATGCCAGTTCCACAAATTAGGGGATTTTATCTGTATTATTTTCTAGCTTATCCCCAGCATTTAGCACAATGCCTAGTGCATAGTATGAGCTTAATATATAGTATGAGCTTAATCTATTTTAAGTAGATAAAGAAATACCAGGTCACACATTTAACCTTTTTGGAAGCTATTTTCATACTATTTTCTGACCTGAAGGACTGTAGACATTCCTGTCAATTTCTGTATATAATTTCTGTTATAATGAAGATTATATTAGTTAAGGGCATATTATCTCAGAACCTCAGGATTCTTCCTGTGACTCTACCATCTTTAATAATGGGCTTTCAAGGTCATCCCCAGAAGAGGAAAGAGCCAGAAGAATGGTACACGGCAGGTACACAGCACGGTGGGTCCACAGCGTGGCTGGTAACCTTTGGCCAGAATTCTGTCACATAGCTACCTGTAACTATACAGAGGTAGGGACATGTGGTCTATCTATGTGCCCAGGACGAAGAGAAAATGAATTGGGTGGATATACAGTCAGGTTCTGCCACAGTGATTAATTTGTTATCTATCATCATTTTTTTAAAAACTTGGTCTTTACTCATATCTATCTAACACAGTATCTGAAACATAGCTTATAATCAATATTTATTAAATAAATTATGTTGCAGTAGATACATTAGATTTATGATTTAAGGACATCTTATAAACTCATAATTGTGTGTCACATCTACACACATAGTATATTACGTTTCAGTATTTTTGTCTTATAGGATCAAGTATAAACATAATACTTTTTTGGATTAAGGAAAATAAAGACTTAGTGACAGTCACTGATATTGATAATTCATCAACTCCACACATAGTGGAAACCCCTTTGAATGTCATTTGGTTACAAATATTTGACAAAATTGGATCTGGCATAAGTGCTCTACTTTTCCATGCTTGCTTAAATTTTACAATTTATTGACTCCACAAGATTATTATTAATCACATCTGACAGATATCAAAGTTAATTTAATATCAACATCACATAAGAAAAGGATCTTTCTAGGTCTCAAAACTTTAGTCATTAGTTTTCACTGTTCCACTGTACTGACTTTCAAAGCTGGTTTTACAAAGTCAGGTGAACAGCTGAGTATATCAAAATATGTGCCTACCTTGTTGTCAGAGTGCTAGCACTTAAATCTCAGCTGTGTGACACTAAAAAATTATATAACTTGTCTGAGTTTCAGTTTTCTCACCTGTAAAATGGTGATCATACAACCTGTTCAGAGAGGCCAGATTGTGTGAAAACACTGTGGAAATATAAATCATTGTAGTGAAGTGAGCGACTATTATTCTTAGTGGGTTTGTTGATGTTTCACCTGCTTTTTATCCATATCAACACCTTCGCAATAAAGTTGCAGGGAAGACCTTTTTTTTTTTTTTTTTTGCGGTACGCGGGCCCCTCACTGTTGCGGCCTCTCCCGTTGCGGAGCACAGGCTCTGGACGCGCAGGCTCAGCGGCCATGGCTCACGGGCCCAGCCGCTCCGCGGCATGTGGAATCTTCCCGGACCGGGGCACGAACCCGTGTTCCCTGCATTGGCAGGCGGACTCTCAACCACTGCGCCACCAGGGAAGCCCAGGGAAGACCTTTAATCAGCTAAATCTCATTGTTCATACATATAATGCAGATTATCAAGAGATCATATTTTCTGAGTTCCAGAAACAGGATCTTTCATTGGGCTTATTTGCATAACAGCCTCAAAATCTCACCAAGGGAAGGTAAATATTCTTAAGGATGAAGATGTGAAAGTTTAAAAAAACAATAGGCACATTATGGAATCACTGGTATATAAAAGGTCTTATGCTAAGAGTTTCAAGATGCAACAAGGGATTGGAATTAAATTAAAATCAAGATTAATATGATTCACTGTAAAATCAGTTAAAGTGACCTTTATGTTTATCAAGGTATTTGTAACAAGAGAGAAACCATGGAAATTTCTAAATAGGGCAGATTTTGAGATCAGATCATCCTCAGTTTGAATCTCTGCTCTACCACTTGTTAGCTAAGAGTATATACCTAGTCTGTTCAGACTTCAACTTTCTCATCCACCAAAATTGGTTAATACTCATAATATACAGCTCAACAGCTAGAAAAGATGATGTGTTTACAGTGCCTAGCGCAGTGTCCCAATACATGATAGATGTCAAAAATAATAACACTAACAGATGGCATAAGGAAGATAAATCCCCCAATCTCTCTACAAACACTTAACCATCCTTTCAGTCTTTCCATTTTCTCTTGTTACTTTTTTTTTAGCCTCTGTATTCAGTCTGGACTTCCGTGATCAGGGCTGTCTTAGGAGAATTTAGCACCCAAATTTAACATTACCACTATCTTGCCAATTTTAAACTCTGGATAATCACTGTTACTGAATTAACCAGTCTCATCACGAAAACTGTTGCCTGAGAATATCACATCCATTCTCAAACCTACCAAAACCACAGTGCTTTCACTAATAGTCAAGAGATCTCTTTCCACTCCCAATATACACACAGTTGTTGGTTTTAGTTTTACCTAAGAGTTTTGTGATTTCTCAACAATTTTTCCCCCCAAACCTAAACTGTATTCTTCCTAGTCTCCAAACACATCATCTAGACTAACAGAGGCACTTCCTCAAACTTTCCCTGATACCTTCACAGAGGAATAATCTCAATCTCTCCCTTTTTGTTTGTTTTTCATTGTGTGTGTGCATGAATGAATGTACGTGTTGTTGATGTTGATACTCTTACTATGTATTTGTACGTTTATGTTAGTAGGTATATATTTGCCTAACAGCTTGTGTGGTACTTTTTCTGTGTGTTCTTTTGTGTGTATGTTTGTGTGTGTGTCCTTGTATCTCCCAGGCCATTCAAACAGCCCCTAAAAAAGAGTTGTTGCTTTTCTTATCCTATGTAACCCCATTGTGATGCAAATTTTATGGATATTCAGTAAATATTTGAATATACTATGACATCTTCTATCCATTAAACACACTCTATATTTTTCTTTACCACATAACTCCCAATACCTAAACACACTGCTAAAAAACATGATCATGCTGGATTGAATATTTTAATATGCAATTTCTTTTGAGGGAATTGGAATAACAGACTCTGGAATTCAATGTGTCATTTACATATTTTTGAACCTCATTAATCCAGGCCAGAAACACTTAACTATTTTTTTTCCCTAACTTTGTGAATTAGAGCATGAATGTAAGATCCAAATGTATTTTTCAAAATAATGAAAAGGGTTCATGATACACACTGCTGGTTTATCAAATACGATAACATGTCACTCTTTATATATAAAAGGACTTTATCACAATTTCTAAAATAAAAGGAGTTTTTCTATTAGCAATGTAGCAATACCACTTTCTAATAGCATGATTTAGTATTAAGGGTAAAAATGCCAACACCTTTTGGAGGGAATAGAAATATCTGTAAATTGATCAAGTGATAATTACTTGAACTCTGTTTCTTAGGGATGTTGACAATTTTTAAAAAATTATATTTAAAACCTGCTTTATAAATGTAATGGCTTTATAGAGATATAAATCACATATCACATAACTTTTCCTTTTAAAATATACAATTGTTTTTTGCCATATTCAAAGAGTTGTACAACCATCACCACAATCTCATTTTAAATATTTTCATTACTCCCTAAAGAAATACTGTATCCATTATCTTAAAAAGAAACCCTGTACCTATTCTTCCCACTTCTACCCTCCAGCCCTGCAAAAAACCACATATTCTACTTTCTGTCTTTATAGGACTGCTTATTTTATGGAATTGGTAGCCTGATCCCTGAGCAACTCACAAACCACTGTGGTGGTATAGTGTCACTTCCATTACTACTTCCTATATAACCCATCCATGAGATCCCATAGTGAGGGCGGAAGTTAACAGAGGGATAAGAGTGCATGTATTTCATTTTCCTCTAGAATTTAAGAAATTTGGGGAAATATGCAATTACAGGCACAGCCATGAAATAACAGAAGCAATAGAAACCAAAATAACTCTGGCAGTCAGACGCTGTCCTCAGATTCCAGTAAACACCCGAAAAGCTGAAGAAAGTTGGAAAGTTTCAATACAACAACATTACTTTTTTCTTTTTCTAAATATTCACAGTAGAATGGCCTCATTTCATCAGCCTCTAGAGCTTTTATTTTTAGTCCACTCTGCATTATACTGCCTGTTCACTGGGTACAGGAATAGATGCTGGCATTCAAGGACAAACAAGGGTACAGCAGGAGGACAGGTTCAAAATTGTCAAGCTAATCTATATCCGATAAGGGTAATAGAGCACAAGGTTATTTCTTATTCAATCACTTTACAACTTGAGATTTTACATGTGGAGTGGGCTTATTTGTAACAATGTATCTCCTCATGTTTCATAGTTGGGCGGGAGATGACACAAAACACCAAGAAAAAATGGATAACATATCTAGTCAAAAAAAGGAGGGTATACTTTATTGCTTTCATCTAATGGACATATGCTACTTCCTGTAAATAAAAGAAGGATATGGTTATAAGAAGAGGCTGATAACAGCTTTACTTATGCACCCTTGATATTAACTGAAGAAAAATCATCAGACAGAAGTTAGCTTCTGATCAATGTGAACAGTCAACCTATACAGAGAGAGAGAGAATAACACTTATATTTGACATCTTCTCCAAAGGACTTCAGTAGTAGCTCAGACGAAGCAGAGCTGAGGCAGGTCACCCTGAGGATGAACAGTAATACAGGTTCAAACTACAAAATGGAGGGTAAACACAGTTTACCCAACCCTGTAGCACAGGAAGTCTGAATAGTTGTCAAGAAATACAGGGGAAGGAAAACAGGAACATACTCAATTATCAAAGAAGTTTTTAAACTGTCCTTATAATTAAGGACAGTTTAAGATTTAAGCAGATTAAGATTTTTTGATTTAAATTGGTATCTCATCTACCCGAATTTTTTAAAAAAGAAATCACAGATTTATTAATTGTACTGGTGATTTCTACAGAGCTTAATTGAAAATTTGTTTCTTGTCAAAAGGGTTAAGAAAAAACACTTTGTTGATTATCAATAGTACTAAAACAAAATAGGTAGTAATTATACCAGCTGAAAACTTCCATATACTAGAAATACACCAAATGCATTTTTTTTGGCCAAATTACTTAGGACCAAACTTTTAAATCAATATTCAGATCAAGCCAAGAACAAAATTGATTAATTCTGTCATAGAATGAACTTCTAGAATAAATATGGCTTTTAAAAAAATCGGTCACTATTTAATCATTTACTACTACTATCATTTTGTTATTTAACTTTATTTAAACTTTTCAACATTTGGCTTTTTATTGGAGGGGCCCCTTCTCATCATTATTTGGTCTAGATTGCTCCCATACTTACTACAATGAGCTGCTGCGATACTAACTACTTGCTTGTTTGAAACCTAGCACTGTGCGGGTATGAGGTTATTTCTGACCAGCTCCGCTAGTAAGGGGTATTGCTAACGAAGGGATATTGTTTTTCTTCCCTTACATGCACTCTTTTAGAAAAAGTACCATACATGCACTCTTACCCCTCTGTTTAAATAAAGTTAAATAGTAACTAATTAAGGTAGAGCTATCTTTAATTCATTTTCTGAACTTAAATATCATCGGGGAAGATGCAATTTTACTGAAGCAACTTATAAACTTAATGTTCACATGCTTTCTCAAGAAGATGTTTTCTAAAGCAGATTAAGATTTTTTGCCCTCGCTTTCTAAAAAATTTGTAAAATTTGTGTAAATACTTGTTGTTCACACTATCAATTGGGGGAAAAACATACTTAAATCTTGAAACTAGAAATATGGCACTATGGCAATGTAACGGGCTTTTAAGACATGCAAATTGTTTTTAAATTTTCATTGGCATCTAAGATTTCATGGCATGTGTACTATTTTCAGGATCTTCTCTGGAGAAGAATGTTAGAAGATTCTTGACAAATAAATACTATCTCCGCCCCCCTCCAATACCTGTACTTTCTAATCACAAGAGTTTGATTCTAGCAAATAAACTAACATTTTTCTCCATGCAAATCTGATTGTTCACAAGTCTTGTATCTTGCCCAAAGCTAAATCTGGCCTATCTCTATAACATTTAAAATATTATAGTGACAATTAAGTATTAAATTCTTTAGAACAGGTGATCTAAAAGCATTTCAGGATTTAAGTGTTCTTTTTCAATACAAAAAAGTTACAAATCCACATTTAACTGTAGTTTTACTACTCACAGAGAGAAAAATCTATGTGCAGACCAAGCACTAAATGGCTTACCAGAGACTCACTGGAAGACCCACAGTTTCCCATCACTGCTGTGAAAGACAAGCTTCCACGCAATTCTTAATTCGTAACATATTTATCTAAAATTATTAACTGAGCACATACCATATGCTGGTCACTGTTCCAGGCACTGAGGATACCCCGAGAAACAAAACAAACAAAATCTCTACCCTTGGGGGCTTACATTCTAGCAAGGAGGGAAAGAGAAAAATAAAAACCATTGATAAGTGCTTTGGGGATAATAAAGTGATAAAGATGAACAGAGGGCACTGACAAGAAAGTTCTTTCCTGTAAATCAAATAAATCATCATCATTTCTCTATGCTTCTGGGAACTTTCTTCAGAAAGATTCTTTTCTAAACTGTGATTTTGTTTGGACTACTATTCAAAGTGCCAAGTAGATCTATTTTGGACATTTTCTTGCTGTAAAAATTGTGCAGAACAAATCAGGTATTATGTCTCTAATGCTTGAGCCAATATTTTCTTTTGAAAACATTACAACCTGTGACATAAGGACTATCTGTTTTAGCATTAGATAATTTGCTTAGAAATTATATGAAATAACTTTGGGAGCTTCCATTCAAATGCATCATCCTTTGAATAACTCTAATAATGCTCCATAAGAACATTACAGTCTTCAAAAATACTTTACATGTAACCTAACATTTACAACATGATAATTTAACTGAAAAATTAATATTTATGTCACCAAATTAATTAAATATGTGACAACATATGTTGAAAATCAAGAATCAAGAGTAAGAAACCTCTGGAATTTTATCAAAGTACAGATACCAATAATAACAAATTTCCAAACAAGTTTTAGTATCATTTTTCTATCAGTTTGTATCAAAGTCAAAACATCATTCTAACCTAAATGGTACATATATACCATTTAAATCAATTTTAGTTAATAAAGACCTTCATTTATTTAAAAAATAGCTATTGCTCCTTTCAGATCCCTTTAAAACCACAAAGTATCTCATTTTTATTTAGATGGAATTTCCATTTCTCCTGCTGAAATTTTTCACTTGTTCAACTTTAAGGTTGAAAATACAGTAAGTAATCATAATGATACTGTTTAGCTTTTAAATATTATCTTGGTTTTCTCTATTTTGAATCAGAACTGTTATTTCTAAATATTCTTAGGGCTACTAGAAATGAATTGTGAAATGTCATATTTTAAAGTGGTACCTGAAAAGAACCTCAAATGAAATCATCATTCTAAGAATCATATCTAAAAGCAGATGGTCCGGAACATGACTTTTCTCTTTTTCTACTCCATCTTTGGCTAAATTCTATTTTGCTTTGCCACACCAAGTCTTAAAGAAGGAGAATCTTAAAATATAATGAGAAACCTGAACAGTAGACAGATGGAAATCATTATCATTTAGAGCAACTTCAGGTGAAATTCCCATCACATACAATGTGAAAGGCAGCATAAATAGTCAGGTTTTTACTACAAAAGCTTGTTTACAAGCTTCATTACAACTGTTGAAAACCTTGCTATTTTGTTCATACACTATGTGTCTGGGCTGCAGATGTATGAATGAAAACTAATATGTATATGCTGAGAGCATAATGACCTTTAGAGCAAGAATTGGGCTAATTATGAATGGGTTATGCAAACCAGGATCTAATTGCTTGGGTTTATTACAATGATTATAATTATAATTATCATAAAAAGAGCAGTTTCTACTCACTGAGTGCTAACTCTTGATCAAGGGCTTTCTTAACCACCTTGTGTGCATCATCTCATGGTCTAAACGCAAATAATAATAAGGCAGTGGGCAGTAGTTCAATTAATTCTCACAAACATCTTTATGATGTAGGTACTATTATCCTCATTTAAAGGTGAAGAAATCGAGGCTTAGAAAAATAAAATAAAATAACTTGTAGAAGTCGTGAATTTTGGATTTGATAAATGGCAAAGCAGGGATCTAACCCAAGTTTATTTGAAAATAAGTTTGCATTCTTGTCTACTATGTTTACTGTTTCCCAATAATCATTTTCCTCTTTGCTGTGAGTGACTTCTAACTGAAACTTCTGTCATCTCAGATCTTGATTTCTACTTTGTATCTGAAACATAAGTATGGGTTACTTCCTTTGCTTGCCAACTTGATTTTTCTATTTAACTCTACACTATACCCCAGTTTTGATGTGCCATAACCTAAAAGTTGATTAAAATGGTTGGGCATCCCTCTTCTTGAATACCTGTTCCCATGATATTTTAGACATAAAACTACTGTTTGAAACTGTATGACCATTCGACTTTTCAAAGGCATGCATTATATCAGCTGTAACTCATACTGAGTTTTGGACATTTTTATATATTTTAAGTAGTTGGAGAGAAATTTAATCATTCTATTCATATTTTTTAATGAAAACTAGTATAAGAGCCATGAAACGTGCTTCATTTTTCATTTTTACTTACCCAAATAGATTCTGAAATCTGAAGATTAATGCTTTTAAACAGGCCTATATAAATCAATTAATATATATTGAGATTAATGTTCTCCTTCAAGATTACATAGTCAAAAGCCATCTTCCGTTTAGGTATTTCCTTTCCATTTACAATTGTATCCATTTCTCTGGTACACAATCACACTTCTCCACCAGTAGCTGAGTGGATTGGTCAGGAATCTTGGTTACAAAAGACAGAAATCTAAATTAACTTGGATTAAACACAAGAAGGGAGTCTTGGCTTATACAGTTGAGAAGTTATAAGTGATATTTTATTCTAGGTATTGCTCAATTCAGGGGCTTAAATAATGGCATCCTACCTCAGTTTCTCTCTTTCCCCCTCTTTTTCCTTTCTTATTTTCTCTCTCTTGGCTTAATCCTAGACCCAAACAAGGCAGTTGCCAGCATGTTCAAACTTATTTCACTTGTACTAATAACAGATCATAACATTTTAAAAAAATTATTATTTTATTTATTATTTTTGGCTGCGTTGGGTCTTCATTGCTGCGCGTGAGCTCTTCTCTAGTTGCGGAGAGTGGCAGCTACCCTTTGTTGTGGTGCACGGGCTTCTCATCGTGGTGTCTCCTCTCGTTGCAGAGTACAGGCTCTAAGTGCGTGGGCTTCAGTAGTTGGGGAGCACGGGCTCAGTAGTTGTGGCTTGCGGGCTCTAGAGTGCAGGCTCAGTAGCTGTGGCGCATGGGCTTAGTTGCTCCGCGGCCTGTGGGATCTTCCTGGACCAGGGCTTGAACCTGTGTCCCCCGCATTGGCAGTCGTTCTCTTAACCACTGTGCCACCACGGAAGACCCATAACACTTTTTAAAAGCTTCTTTTTCCCAGAAGTTTCCCCAGATGCTCCAAATTGGGGCTCACATACACGGTTTGTGTCACATGACTATGTCTAAACTAATCATGTGGTCAAGAGAGGGAATGCATCTACTGCCCATGCCTGGATCACGTGACAGCCTGCCCTGGACTAAACTGTCTTCCCTTCACCAAATTCATATAGTGAAACGCTGACCAGTGTGACTATATTTAGAGTTAGAGTCTTTAGGAGTCAATTAAGGTTAAATCAGGTCATAAGGGTAGGACACCGATCCAAAAGGATTTGTGCCCTTATTAGAAAAGACAGCAGCGAGCCCCCCACCTCCTTCTCTGTCATGTGAGCACACAGCAAAAAGGCAGGCAACTGCAAGTCAGGAAGAGGCCTCAGGAAAAGAACTTACCAGCACCTTGATCTTGGACTTTCCAGCCTCTAGAACTGTGGGAAATAAATTTTTGTTGTTTAACCCACCATGTCTATGGTGTTTTGTTATAGCAGTTTGAGAAAACTAGCCACAGACAGCCAGAGATTGGATCAGTCTCTCCCAAAGCTTAAGGCCTAAAGAGCAGAAAAACGGGATTCTGCAGAACACAACTCAGAAGCTATTTCCAAAAAAAGGTAAAGTAGATATTGGTAAATATAGTTATCAACCCAGTTTTAGCTAAGCCAGAGTCGTGGGACTCCACAACTAGGCTTCTGATACAATGGAATTATGTGCAAAGTTTTGTGCTGTATGCATCAGTGCATGTACTTGGGGAGATGATTCACAGAGTTCATCAGATCATCAATTGTTACATTAGTCCTCAAAACTGTCTGGATCTGTGTTTAGTAGAAGGGCCAGAAGGATGTGGAGCCAAGGAGGAGAAGGTGTAAGAACGGATTGTGGATCTATTTAAAATGGGAGCTGTTTTACTTTATTTAGCATGATCACCCTGGAAGATAAAAGGATTCACTCTAAGGGTTATAGCAACAAGTGCCAAGTTTATTCTTATCCTGTGAGTTACTTCCTCTACCTCGTGTATCCTAGGGGAGAAATGGATTGTTTCATTCCTGTATTTTTTTTATTTTACTGAAGTATAGTTGATTTACAATGCTGTGCCCATCTCTGCCGTACAGCAAAGTGACTCAGTTATACACGTATATACGTTCTTTTTTTATATTCTTTTCCATTATCGTTTATCACAGGATATTGAATATAGTTCCCTGTGCTATACAGTAGGATCATTCCTGTATTTTTAATGTTACCTATTATTAAAAAGTATTCAGTTACCTTAAAAATTGGGCAGAGTGATAGAAACTCTGAAAAGTTAGTTCAAATGACAGTCTCTCCAGGAGCATGCATATTAAACAGACATTCCTTCACCCACAGCCACTGCTACAAAGAGAAACAAAGCAAAAAATCCTGAACAATATGCTCATAAATAAATATGGTTGTCAAAATGATTACTTTGTAATGCAAGTGCTGATTGGGAGAGCTGGCCTGGGTGAGGTAGAAGTGTTGCCTTTTTCCTAGTTGTTTTTGGAAGTCTGAATAATCTTAATCATTATCTGTTCATATTCGCATAAAAGCAACAAATAAAAGTGAGGGAGAAGAAAATAACTTTGGAATAATAATCACTGGGTCACATTGTTATTTTATGACCATATGTCTCACAAAATTAGCAAGATAATTGAAGCTACAGAATTTGCAACTTGCACAAAATAATGAATTATGTAATTTCCAATCATTAAAATATTTTAAACATGCCATTGTGTACATAAAACAGATTCATCCAAAATACAACTGACACCCAAGTCACCTGAATGAAAGGTGATTAAAAACATAACAACTTACTGTTGTTTCTAAGCAGAGAGTAAAAATCTGCTTTTATTCTGACACTTTATTTTACATCAAACCAGTATCTCATTTCCATAAAGGAAAAGTATAATTCTTACCAGTTTATTTCTTAGATGATAAAAATATTTCTAGACTATCACAATCTTATATCCAAGTTGAATTAAAAGTATATTCAGGGGGCTTCCCTGGTGGCACAGTGGTTGGGAGTTTGCCTGCCGAGGCAGGGAACACGATTTTGTGCCCCAGTCTGGGATGATCCCACATGCCGTGGAGCGGCTGGGCCCGTGAGCCATGGCCACTGAGCCTGCGCGTCTGGAGCCTGTGCTCCACAACATGAGAGCCCACAGCAGTGAGAGGCCCGCGTACTGCCAAAAAAAAAAAAAAAAAAAAATAGAAAAAGAAAGCTGGAGTAGCAATTCTCATACCAGACACAACAGACTTTAAAATAAAGACTATTACAAGAGACAAAGAAGGACACTACATAATGATCAAGGGATCGATCCAAGAAGAAGGTATAACAATTGTAAATATTTATGCACCCAACATAGGAGCACGTCAATACATAAGGCAAATACTAACAGACATAAAAGGGGAAATCGACAGTAACACATTCATAGTAGGGGACTTTAACACCCCACTTTCACCCATGGACAGATCATCCGAAATGAAAATAAATAAGGAAGAACAAGCTTTAAATGATACATTAAACCAGATGGACTTAATTGATATTTATAGGACATTCCATCCAAAAACAACAGAATACACATTTTTCTTAAGTGCTCATGGAACATTCTCCAGGATAGATCATATCGTGGGTCACAAATCAAGCCTTGGTAAATTTAAGAAAACTGAAATTGTATCAAGTATCTTTTCTGACCACAACGCTATGAGACTAGATATCAATTACAGGAAAACATCTGTAAAAAATACAAACACATGGAGGCTAAACAATACACTACTTAATAACCAAGTGATCACTGAAGAAATCAAAGAGGAAATCAAAATATACCTAGAAACAAATGACAATGGAGACACGACGACCCAAAACCTATGGGATGTAGCAAAAGCACTTCTAGAGGGAAGTCTGTAGCAATACAATCCTAACTTAAGAAACAGGAAACATCTCGAATAAACAACCTAACCTTGAACCTAAAGCAATTAGAGAAAGAAGAACAAAAAAAAAACCCAAAGTTAGCAGAAGGAAAGAAATCAAAAAGATCAGATTAGAAACAAATAAAAAAGAAATGAAGGAAACAATAGCAAAGATCAATAAAACTAAAAGCTGGTTCTTTGAGAAGATAAACAAAATTGATAAACCATTAGCCAGACTCATCAAGAGAAAAAGGGAGAAGACCCAAATCAATAGAATTAGAAATGAAAAGGAGAAGTAACAACTGACACTACAGAAATACAAAAGATCATGAGAGATTTCTACAATCAACTCTATGCCAATAAAATGGAAAACCTAGAAAAAATGGACAAATTCTTAGAAATGCACAACCTGCCGAGACTGAACCAGGAAGAAATAGAAAATATGAACAGACCAATCACAAGCACTGAAATTGAAACTGTGATTAAAAATCTTCCAACAAACAAAAACCCAGGACCAGATGACTTCACAGGGGAATTCTATCAAACATTTAGCGAAGAGCTAACACCTATCCTTCTCAAACTCTTCCAAAATATAGCAGAGGGAGGAACACTCCCAAACTCATTCTACGAGGCCACCATCACCCTGATACCAAAACCAGACACAGATGTCACAAAGAAAGAAAACTACAGGCCAATATCACTGATGAACACAGATGCAAAAATCCTCAACAAAATACTAGCAAACAGAATCCAACAGCACATTAAAGGATCATACACCATGATCAAGTGGGGTTTATTCCAGGAATGCAAGGATTCTTCAATATACGCAAATCAATCAATGTGATACACCATATTAACAAATTGAAGGAGAAAAACCATATGGTCATCTCAATCGATGCAGAGAAAGCTTTTGACAAAATTCAACACCCATTTATGATAAAAACTCTCCAGAAAGTAGGCATAGAGGCAACTTTTCTCAACATTATAAAGGCCATATATGACAAACCCACAGCCAACATCGTCCTCAATGGTGAAAAACTGAAAGCATTTTCACTAAGATCAGGAATAAGAGAAGGTTGCCCACTCTCACCACTCTTAGTCAACAGTTTTGGAAGTTTTAGCCACAGCAATCAGAGAAGAAAACGAAATAAAAAGGAATCCAAATCGGAAAAGAAGAAGCAAAGCTGCCACTGTTTGCAGATGACATACTATACATAGAGAATACTAAAGATGCTACCAGAAAACTACTAGAGCTAATCAATGAATTTGGTAAAGTAGCAGGATACAAAATTAAAGCACAGAAATCTCTGGCATTCCTATATACTAATGATGAAAAATCTGAAAGTGAAATCAAGAATACACTCCCATTTACAATTGCAACAAAAAGAATAAAATATCTAGGAATAAACCTACCTAAGGAGACAAAAGACCTGTATGTGGTAAACTCTACAACACTGATGAAAGAAATTAAATATTATACAAACAGAGGGAGAGATATACTATATTCTTGGTTAGGAAGAATCAACGTTGTGAAAATGACTCTACTACCCAAAGCAATCTACAGATTCAATGCAATCCCTATCAAACTACCAGTGGCATTTTTCACAGAACTAGAACAAAAAATTTCACAATTTGTATGGAAACACAAACGACACTGAATAGCCAAAGCAATCTTGAGAACGAAAAATGGAGCTGGAGGAATCAGGATCCCTGACATCAGACTATACTACAAAGCTACAGTAATCAAGACAGTATGGTACTGGCACAAAAACAGAAATACAGATAAATGGAACAGGATAGAAAGCCCAGAGATAAACCCACGCACATATGGTCACCTTATCTTTGATAAAGGAGGCAGGAATGTACAGTGGAGAAAGGACAGCCTATTCAATAAGTGGTGCTCGGAAAACTGGACAGGTACATGTAAAAATATGAGCTTAGATCACTCCCTAACACCATACACAAAAATAAACTCAAAATGGATTAAAGACCTAAATGTAAGGCCAGAAACTATCAAACTCTTAGAGGAAAACATAGGCAGAACACTCTATGACATAAATCGCAGCAAGATCCTTTTGGACCCACCTCCTAGAGAAATGGAAATAAAAACAAAAATAAACAAATGGGACCTAATGAAACTTCAAAGCTTTTGCATAGCAAAGGAAACCCTAAACAAGACCAAAAGACAACCCTCAGAATGGGAGAAAATATTTGCAAATGAAGCAACTGACAAAGGATTAATCTCCAAAATTTACAAGCAGCTCATGCAGCTCAATAACAAAAAAACAAACAACCCAATCCAAAAATGGGCAGACGACCTAAATAGACATTTCTCCAAAGATATACGAACTGCCAACAAACACATGAAAGAATGCTCAACATCATTAATCATTAGAGAAATGCAAATCAAAACTACAATGAGATATCATCTCACACCAGTCATAATGACCATCATCAAAAAATCTAGAAACAATAAATGCTGGAGAGGGTGTGGAGAAAAGGGAACACTCTTGCACTGTTTGTGGGAATGTGAATTTGTACAGCCACTATGGAGAACAGTATGGAGGTTCCTTAAAAAACTACAAATAGAATTACCATATGACCCATCAATCACACTACTGGGCATATACCCTGAGAAAACCATAATTCAAAAAGAGTCATGTACCAAAATGGTCATTGCAGCTCTATTTACAATAGCCCGGAGATGGAAACAACCTAAGTGTCCATCATCAGATGAATGGATAAAGAAGATGTGGCACATATATACAATGGAATATTACTCAGCCATAAAAAGAAATGAAATTGAGCTATCTGTAATGAGGTGGATGGACCTAGAGTCTGTCATACAGTGTGAAGTAAGTCAGAAAGAGAAAGACAAATACCGTATGCTAACACATATATATGGAATTTAAGAAAAAAAAATGTCATGAAGAACCTAGGGGTAAGACAGGAATAAAGACACAGACGTACTAGAGAATGCACTTGAGGATATGGGGAGGGGGAAGGGTAAGCTGTGACAAAGTGAGAGAGTGGCATGGACATATATACACTACCAAATGTAAGGTAGATAGCTAGTGGGAAGCAGCCGCATAGCACAGGAAGATCAGCTCGATGCTTTGTGACCACCTAGAGGGGTGGGATAGGGAGGGTGGGAGGGAGGGAGACGCAAGAGGGAAGAGGTATGGGAACGTATGTATATGTATAACTGATTCACTTTGTTATAAAGCAGAAACTAACACACCATTGTAAAGCAATTATACTCCAATAAAGACGTAAAAAAAAAAAAGTATATGCAGATAAATCAATTTGCAGCCTAAACATCAGAGCTTATAAGGACAATGATACCATTTCCTTAGGGTCTAGTGGGGAAAAGTTGCCAAAGAAATGAGGTCCCCAAGAGGAAAGAAAGTTCCAAACTTACATTAAATTAACTTTACCACAGTCTCAAATGCCCATGACATCAGTTAAAAGGCACCCTTTTAGAAAGTTTTGGTTTGTTTTTTGTTCTTTTTTATAAAACACTTGCTACCAATAACATACATGAATATAATTAAACAATAAAGCAGCAAACACTCTAGAGACCTTTGGTAAAAGTGAATACCACCTCCCGCCCTGCAATGATTATACTTCGTGGCAGAAAAGGCTCACAGGCTGATGAGAGAACTTGCCCTCCCAGTCAGAAGGGCCAAGAAAACTGGCTGGACATGTGAAGTAGAACCAGGTGGCAAGGATGAAGGCCAGTGACAACAGCACTTGTGGTCTGGATTGCCACTGGGGTCTGAAGATAGCAATAAGCACATGACTCAAAAACAGATGGTTGCAAAGAGATCTCACTGCAGTGGAGGAGACTTTCAATAATGTGAATGGGGAATAAAACTAGGACTGTATGTCTATGCCTAGTGGCTATTTGAGGGACCAAGGAGAAGCAAGTGGAAAACACTGAAGGACGTTTTTGTCTTTATTGCTTCTAATAAAGAAGGCTATTTTTTCAGTTATAGTGTATTCAGAGTATAGCACAAAAGAAAAAAATACGTATGATTGATAGCCTACCACGTTAAAACAACTACTATAAGCACTGTTGTCTTTTTTTCTTTTCTGATACAAGCTTTTTCTTTAGCTCATATGATAATGCAGATATAACTTTAAAATATTTTCTACCTTTTATAAATAAGCATTTTTTATGTTGTGAAAATACCTTGAAACCTGTCCATGAGAGCACAGCCAACTGTGCTTTGTTCCAATAAATCAGAGTTGGGGATAAAGGCATATGAGAGAAGTAGAGTGGGTATAGATTGTGTAAGGAAGGGAAGAGACACCTATGGATGAATTTTAGGAATTTCTCTCAGATATTGAGAGATGTAAAACTTGGGAGCTCCAGCTTCAAGAATGCTCCTGTTAAGACAGGCATTTTCTTTATTTTTAAATTAAATTTTATTTCATTGATTTTTTAAAATAGACTTTGTTTTTTAGACTAGGTTTAGGTTCACAGGAATACTGAGCAGAAGGTACAGAGATTTCCCATACACCCTCTGTGCCCAATATACATACACAGTCTTCCCCATTTTCAAAAGCCCACACCAGTGTGGCACATCTGCTGTAATCAATGAACCTACATTGACACATTAATACCTAGAGTCCATAGTTTACATTAGGATTTGCTTTTTGTGTTGTATATTTTATAGGTTTTGACAAATATGTAATGACATATATCCACCATTATAGTATTAGACAGAGTAGTTTCACTGCCTTTAAAATCCCGTGTGCTCTGCCTATTCATCCCTCAGTCCCCCTTAACTCCTGGGCAACCCACTGATCCTTTTACTGTCTCCATAGTTTGGCCTTTCCCAGAATGTCATATAGTTGGAATCATACAGTGAGTATTCAAACTGCCCCTTTTCACTTAGTAATATGCATTTAAGATTCCTCCATGTCATTTCATGGCTTGATAGTTCATTTCTTTTCAGCACTGAATAATACTTCATTGTCTGGAGGTACCACAGTTTATCCATTCACTTACTGAAGGACATTTTAGCTGCTTTCAAGTTTTGGCAATTATGATTAAAGCTGCCATAAACATCCTTAGGCAGATTTTTATGTGGACAAAAGGTTTCAACTCATTGAAAAATGGATAAATAACCAGGAGTATAATTGCTGGATCATAAGGTAAGAGTATATTTAGTTTTGTAAGAAACTGCTAAACTGTATTCCAAAGTGGCTATACCATTTTGCATTCCCACCAGCAATGTATGAGTCCGGAATTGCTGTTGTTAGCGTATTACGTTTTAGTCATTCTAATAGGTGTGTAGTGGTATCTCTCATAATTGTTTTAATTTGCAATTCCCTGATGACCTATGATGTGACACATATTTTCATATGCTTATTTGCCATTTGTGTCCCTTCTTTCATGAGGTGTCTGTTAATTTTTAATTGGGTTGTTTGTATTTTTATTGTTGAGTTTAGGAGTTCTTGTACATTTCGGATAACAGTTCTTCATAAGATATGTCTTTTGCAAATATTTTCTCACCGTCTGTGGCTTGTCTTCTCATTCCTTTGACACTGTCTTTCATGGTAGAGAAGTTTTTAATTTTAATGAAGTCCAGCTTATCAACTTTTTTTCATGGATTGTACCTTTGGTGTTGTATCTAAAATGTCATCATCATACCCAAGGTTTTCTCCTATGTTACCGTCTAGGATTTTTATATTTTGCATTTCACATTTTGTTCTATGAGCCATTCTGGGTTAAATTTTGTGAAAAGTGTGAGGTCTGTAACTAGATTTTTTTTTTTTTTTTGCATGTGGATGTTCACGTATTCCAGTACCCTTTGTTGAAATTAAATTTTATTTTTACCAAATAAATATATGTAAATAGTTTAAATATAAATCATAATTTTTTCCATTGCTTCTTCTGAAATGTATTTCCACTTTATGAATATTATTAATATTAATATAATATATAATAAATATAATACTGCTAAATTATTTATCAATTTCTGATGTTATTTATTCATAACAATTATCATTCCTTATGTAAATTCATTACAAATATATATTATGACTAGTAAATAGTTCCTGCAAAGCCAAATACTATACTTTAATAAATTTTCCTCTTTTGCATTGAAATTAGTATCTCCTAAAGTTATTAATTTTCCATCATATCTTGCAAATGCCTATCAGTATTATCTTTCTTTTTTAAATAAAGAACTGTTGAAACATACTGGAAAATACATCACTTCAATTTTTATTTTCCCTCCACAGGTCCTTCACTCTCATGCTTCAATGTGTACATACTCTGTTGGGTTTTTTGTTTTTTGCTTTTTAGGAAAAAATACAAATGTCATTGGAAATCCATATGCAATTGAGTGAATTTTGGCAGAACATATCTTATTTCATAGTCTCCCTCAATCCTATATATTCACCAACCCCATCAATGTACCTATATACATATCATATTCACAGATAAAATTGCTGTGGATCATAGCTTCATATTTTGGCTGTGATTCATGTTTAATTATATTAAAACAAGGCTTATATATTTTCTCTGACAATATCCTCTCATGCCTTCAAACTACTTATTGAATTTTAATTACATATTTAATTGTTTAGGACTAATGTCTGTGTTCTCAGCTTCCTCCTTTTTCTAATCATTTGAAGACAGTACTTGGTATATGGTAGATTTGCAGAGCTTATTATAGACTTTAATGACTTTTACAAATATATATATGATACACACATCATGTAATCACTTTCCTAATTGAGATGTAGAACACTCCCTCCACCCCAGAAAGTTCCATCCAGCCCCTTTCCAGTCAATCCTCATGAGCAAACTGGGAGTTACCTAGGTAGCAACATTTATATATCACTTTAGTTTACATAAACAAAAAGACAATCAAGACAACATTACTGAATCCTTTCTGCAATGTTTCAGCCAAAGCTAATTTAAAGTGATTATTCTTTTTTGAATCCACATTTTCAAGGAAAGATAAATAATCATTGGAAATCCACATACAATTGAGCACATTTTTTGTAGAATTTAATATAAAATGAAACCGGCTTCAAAAACTTTCCCTTTTTGTTGGGAATGAGAGTAGGTGAGAGGACAGTGTTAGCTCAGAAAACATTCATTATTGTTCAATATGCAGAGCAGCAGGGGAGGGAAATTAAAGCAGAGGAGTGGAGAAGAACAACAGCAGTAACCATGCAAATCAGCAACCCTCCTTAGTGGAAGTGGAAGCACCCAAGGGGAATAGCATCTTAGAGTGTTCCACCTTCTTGATCTTGCTGCACTCTGTGAGAAAATACGGCAAAGCAAATACGCTGCTAGAAACTGAAGGAGAAATAGGTAAATAACTAACTGAAATAGAGCCACCCTGCTGCATTGATAAAGGGGGCTGTTCTTGGATTTACTGGGGCTTGAAGCCTATTTTACATATTAGTTTCCTCACATTATCAAGATAAATATCTTTAGTCCAAAGACAAAGAGATTTCCCAAAAAGTGTCAAATAGTTTAATAAGCAAAAAAGAACAGAAATTGAATGAAAGAAGTAGCAATTACTTGTCAGCTAATACTAGGTAGGCATTGCACAAAATCCCACTTCCTTAGCTATTAATATTTAAACTTGGCAAGCACATTACAAGAAAACAATGAAGGAATCTGACAATTTGGCAAGCTCCCCCACCTAAAGATTTACAAAAACAGAGAACAAGTAGAATATGACATTTGGCGATTGCTGTTTCTGAACTGAACTGCTAGTACTTCCAAAGCAAGTAATTTCTCAGAAAGCAAAGCAGAAAAAGCAAGCAAACAATAAAAATACCACTGATGAATCTGTAAACATAAGCTGGTTTTTGAACTGAAATATAGGGGCCTCCGTAATGGAAGACAAATTTGGACTGAATAATACGGGAACGAACTCAAATCGTTACTCCAAGTCTATCTGAAGCAAACGTAAAAATTCATTATTCATTTTTGAAAAAACATGAAGTTCTTAGTTCCAGCTGGGACCAGAAGTTGAATAGCCAAATCAGAGAACCAAAAGACATGAGGACTTTGTGATACACACACCTCTTTTGGAAGTGTGAAACAGGAAGTTTTTACGGAAGTATAATTAGTAATCATTTCAGTCTAGCCTTATCAAATTTAAGAAATGTAATACTGCTGATTAGAAAGTGAAAAATACTATCTTCTATTTCTAATAAACCAAAATCACTCCCAGAATCAATTATATATTATTCTATACAAGCCAAGCATGACTCTCTAAGAAGTAACATAGCTCTTGTGTGTATTAGAACTGTGTAGTTTTCTCTGTATCACTGTATACCTAACGTCTAGTACCGAGTCCCGTACATAGCAGGTGATCAACAAGTTCTTACTGAATAAATTAATATCACATAAATGCATTTCACCATACTATGATCAAACCAAGTCTTAATGATTCTTAAGAACCTTACATAGAAAATACATCAAAGTAAACACTCTGACTTGGGGTGCGTGTATGCATACACACACACATATATGTGTGTATATATATATGTATGTTTTGTTTGAAATATAGGGAAAAAGAACAGAAATGAAAAAAATATTTTGAATGTCAGAAGTCCAAAAATGGGTTCCATTTTTGAAACTAAAAAGTGAGACACTTTGTAAACTTAGAGATACACCTTATTTCTAAAACGACATCTACAGCAGTGAAGATTGTAATAAGTCCAAATTAGTTACGATGAAGTCATTAACTGTCGAGAAGACACAATCAAGTTTTGTGTACCAAAGCAACATTTGAAATGGTCAAAAGTTATAAATATATTCAACACAAAGAGAAATAGAACATAAACTAAAAATTGAGTTAAGTGTTTATTACTCATTTGATTTCCTAGGGAAGGCACCAGTCTGTGTCTAGGCATTTAGATTTTTTTCATCTTGCTCTAAATCAAATATTCTCTTAAGTTTAATAAGCAAATTTAGATATTTGCTAAAATTTAGGTACATATATGCTTAATTTTGTTTTGAGTATGCTAGTAAGACTTCTGCCTAAGGTTTCAAACATATGGGGAAGTTTTTTTCACTTTAAAAGTAAATTTACGCATGCAATAATTCTTACTTGTCTATATTTCTCAGGGCAGAGCTTTATTCGCCACCACGCCACTGTTTCTGAATTGGTTCCTCCCCGTTATCTTCAGTTTAAAAATACATATTATGACAGTGCTAAGAAATTTTACTAAGGAAAAAAATCTCTTTAACAAGTCTTTAAAAACTACTGATAAAATCTGTGTCACTATCTTTATGTAAACAATGAATTTCAAAGGTCTCCTATTCTAAATATATACCACTGAGAGATACAACAGGTGTTTTCTGAAAGCACTTCAAAGAATTAATAGGAATTTCTTTTCACATCCAAAGGAATAACAGGAAGGCTGTGATGTAGGAGCATCTGCTTTAAACTACTTTCATCAACATAAATTCCAAAACCGAAGTCCCTGGAGAATAATATTTATAATATTTTAAATTTTAAAATGCTTAAATATTTGAAATTTTGCAGAGAATTAGAATTCTAAAAACAAATGAAGCATTTCATCATTCAGTTTTCTTTTTCTAAATGATGAAATATCTCAAATATATGAAAATTACATAAAATTTAAGACAAACTTTGCCATAATTGCTCCATTTTAGCTTAAGCAATAAACCACTAAATATTGCATAATTAGTTAAAGCCCAAGGTAATCTAATTGTGGTTAATTTTATGTGTCAATTTAACTGATCACTGGATGTCCAGATTAAACATTATTTTGGGTGTGTCTGTGAGGGTGTTTCCAGATAAGATTAGCACTGGAGTTGGCGGACTTTGTAAAGGACATTGCCCTCCCCGATGTAGTTGGGCATCATTCCACCCTGTTGAGGGTCTAAATACAAGAAAAGGAAGAGGGAGGAGAAATTCACCCCCTTTTCTTCCTGCCTGCCTGCTTTAGCTGAGAAATCTCATCTCATCTACTCAGGACCTCAGACTGGGAAATACACAATAGGCACCCCACGTTCTCATAAAATTATGCTACTGGTTCTCTTTCTCTGGAGAATCCTGCTTAAACTAATTCACCAAAATTGACCACTATTGTGAATGTAGTATGAATACATTCCAGACTGCTTTTTACATTATTATTATATATTACAATTTATTTAACAAGCTGCTATTTTATGATTCAGGACTTTAAATAAATAAAATCAAGTTATATATATCATTTTGTAACTTTCAAAAATCCAGTATTGGCTTTGAGATTTATTCATGCTGTCATATCTTGATTTAGTTAATTTATTTTAACTGCACTAGATAGCACATTCTCATATAAATATGCATAATCTATTAGTTCATTCCCTTACTGAGGGATACTTAGATTGTTTTTTGTTTTTAAAATTATTATTATTATAAGCAATGCTGTAATGAATATCTTTGTAAATAACTCTGGTGCCAAGAATGATATTCAAAATATTTAATATTCAAAATAATTGGATACTACCCAGTAAGAATACATGCTTCACCACTCAGACCTAGCTAGCCATAAAAAGAAAACGTATTATAACAGAGTGTACTGGCTCAATATCAGCCCTGATTTATGGAGTATGGACAGATATTTCTCTAGAATAGATATCTGGAAGTTAAATTGCATAATCAAAATCTCTAAAATTTTCTAATTTTTACTTACTGCCAAACTGTTATTTTAATTTCCATATCCATGGTAATTAGTAAGATTAAACATTTTTAATACGTTTATTACCCAATAAATATATGTTTCTTCTTCAAACTGCTTACTCATAAATTTCATCCATTTTGCTCTTTATTGTCATTTCTCTATTGATTAGTAAGAGCTCTTTATATTTTCTCACTAAAAGTCTTCTGCAGATATTTCCACCCAGATCATTATTTTTCATTAAACTCTGTCATGGTACCTTTTATTCTATAGAGATCGCACTAGATCTTCTTGCATTTTTTTATCAAAGTGAAATATTTCTCTCGTTTAATTTGTTCTTCATTGTATAGGTCTTCTTCTAAGATACATACTTAATTTTTAACATACTCATGTAAACAAATTTTTGTCTTTAAAACAATTCATTCCAAACTTCTCTTAAATCTGTTTATTTAAGTTTATACTGTCATACTTTTTGTTCACACTGTCAAATACTTTTCCTTCTCACAATTTCGGACTACATTTTCTTCAGCATTTTCCAATTTACTCTTATCTGATTTCTCTCCTTAAGTTCCTCATGATTTCTGGTCTTAATGTTTTTTCAGAATTGCAGTGGACATATTTTCCCTGAATTCTAAAATTTTTGGCTGCAGTTAAGTAACTCTGGGCTTAGTCCATTATCTTAATCTAACCTCTCTTAATTTTGCAAAAACATTTTTGAATGCAAAAAACACTAACTGGCAAAAAAAAGTCCACACCTGAGAGCTATTTAAAGAAAACAACAGCAAGGTGTAGACTTAAGAAATGTGATTTCTCCATGAGGCAGATTAAACATGCGAAGATTAAGGGCAACACTAAAGAGAGAAAATGGAGAGGAAGGTGGAAAAGGCTGGAGGAGTCAACAAACTGTGAACAAGACCGACCTTGAATAAAGGGAAGAAAGGAGGAAGGTTAAATAAAAGAATCCTCAACGGTGTGCAAGTTCAAAAAAAAAAAAACCTTGGCAGGGCTTTTGGGGAGTCCTTACATATGCCTTGGTATCCCTGTGTGATCACTGACTGACTGGGAGTAGCCCATGTGACATGAAGCTTCACTACAGGCATGAAATTGTGAGATGCTTGAGTCCCTAGATTAAAATCTTTGCAACTGGAGGTCTGAGAGGCACATTCTCACTGCGGCCAGGGTGATATATAAGTTTTCCATGTTTTATTAAGAGTTATGTTATTTGAACTTCATCAATTTTCGTTATGTTTTCACTTATTTAGCATGTAACCTTCAGAATGGCAGGCATTGTGGCCAATATATTTTGAACAATACCTGCAGGCTCTTGGTCATTCATTTTACTGTAAATATACTGATTATTACTAATTTAAAATAACAATAATCCTATTGCTATCATTTCATCCAACTGAAATTTTGATAGTACAGACTGTCAATTGTACTTGTTGTTTATAAATACTGGGAGAACAAAAGGGTTTCTTTAATTCTCTCCATTAACATCCTACATGGATATAATCTTTTCAACACATTCAGTCAAAAAAGTATATCAAAGATCAATAAATAAATTACACATGGAAAAAGGCATATTGGCCAGTAATACTCATGATCAGTACTTTTTCTAAAATTTCCAAGGACTAATTTTATAATTGTCATAAAATGTTCTGTAAACATTTTCATCAGATTTTTCTGTATTTATTTTTTTCTCTTTCATCATTTTCTCATAATTCTTTTCTCTTATGACCATATTACTAATTTATTTAGGCATACTTAATTCAACTAGTTTTAAATTTTCAGTTAAGGCCTCATTTCTTCTCATACTTTTATGTTCTTTTCTAAAACTGCTATAATTTCACGGTTTTGGTATTATGCTTTTATGAGATACATATGGTATTCCAGGTACAGTCTGCCCAACAGCGGAGACAGGCAAGCAATTGCCTCTCCTCTTGGTTCATGACAGGATGCCTTTTCAACCCCAAATCACATAGCAGTTTTTAACTGGCAGCACAGACTGCAACTCACATCTAATGTGCTATCCACAGTCACTTTTCTCTTCACCCCTGTCCCCTTTGGATATCTAGACATTGTAGAGAAATCTAACATACTTTTATTATTTCTCATTGAGCTTATCTCACTTAACAAATGCCACTCTTTATACAGTTAGCAACCTGTGTGTGGAATCTGAATTTACTTTCTCTACCTTAACTCTTGCTTGTAATTTAAAGCAATATTAGTATATTTATGAAAATATTATAGCTGAGTATATAGTAGGCTTTGCTAATAGTCAATAAATGCATGTGGAATTAGTAATATTAACATAGGGACTTCTTTTCATCTTGATCTTTAATAAAAATGTGACATTACATGTTATGTGGCATAAGCTATACTGAAAACTTAAGTATATCTTATACTGTGTAGTATTTCTTAATTTTAAATGTATACTCATTAAACAAACCAGAAAATATAGAAACCACAGACAAATATACACAGAAGATAAAACTGAAAATAACTCTAAATCCTAAAAATATTTACCCATCTGTGTTTGCCTATATATATATATATATATACACATACATAACTGTATACAAACTGTAGTCACATGTTTAAATGCTTTATATATATGTATATATATACATATATATACCTACATGCAGCAATTATCCATACTTACCATCATACTTTTAAGCATTACAAATATTTATATATTTAAGCATATACATGTATATGTGTGTGTGTGTATATATATATATATAGATATAGATATAGATATAGATATAGATATGTGTGTGTGTATATAGCAATCCTACTAGTATCATTTCCTACAGAGGGAAGTTTTTGGATTTCTGAACAGATGTAAGAGAACACAATCTGAGCATTTTTGCCTAACTCTTGAGTGGCCTTTTTATATGCTTGCTAACATCCCATTACTCCCTTCTTTTAGACTGTCTGTCTCAGGAAGCCAACTTGAAAGAATTAAGGCTCCACACTTTTTGCCCAAGAACCTGCATATTCTGCTTGATATCCAAAAGGGGCTATCATGTACAGAACAATTAGAAAATGACATTGTCTTAATTTTATCCTGGAAGTACTGGGACAATGACCTTCTCACCAAGCTAAAGTGACAGAAACCCCTAAAATATTCCTTAAAATGTGGGCCAAAAAACTTAAAAGAGACCATTATGTTTCTGGAAAGCCTCAAACTAGAATATCAGGTATCTCAAAATCATCATATTCAAGTACTAGGAGGGCCCTTAGATATGAACTAGTTTAATCATTCATTTGACATGGAGGAAACCAGCGATGGATTAGAGAGTGTTAAGGCCTTTATCAGAATCACATAACTGGTATGGAGTAGAGAGCATTACCCAAGCTTCTCACTCTGGATTCTCTTCTTTCATTGGAGGTCACAAACTGGAGCTCCTATTCCACTTGCAGACAGGTTTATTTGGCTGGTGGTGTTTTCTTTTTCTAACAAATTGAATTATATGCTAAGATTTAGATACTAAAAGATGAAAATCTGGAAAAAAATGAGAAAATCTAGCAACTATGGACCCCAATTTCTAAAAAGGTCTCTGGTTTAATTAGTGCTCCCAACTTCAGAAGAGATATGCCCTTCTGAATACATGGCTGTCCCCATCAGGCCTATTTGATTCAGTTGGGTCACATCTGTCATCACTGCAGATATTTGAGTCTGTGACTTGTATACTATTCCAAGTGGCATCCCTGCCATATTAAAGTGAAGATGAACTTCAGAAGGAAAGTGTGTTTCCTATAACATGATTCAGATCATCAACTCACTTTCCAACTGCTTTCATGGTGGTAGGATTTTTGTAAGTGTCCTACTTCTTTAGTGCTCCAGGATTGAAACAATACAGTGTATGTCGCCTGTGTTCACTTAATATATTTTTTCCATGAGTGGAATCTAAACTAATCTTACTAGATGGAGTACCTTTCATGCTATACTAAATGAAGTTCAGGGACTTCCCTGGTGGTCCAGTGGCTAAGACTCCATGTTCCCAATGCAGGGGGCCCAGGTTCAATCCCTGGTCAGCGAACTAGATCCCACATGCCACAACTAAGAGTTCGCGTGCTGCAACTAAAGATCCCACACACCGCAACTAAAAGATTCCGCACGCTGCAACGAAGACCTGATGAAGCCAAATAAATATTTTTTTAAATATTAAAAAATAAATAAATAAATGAAGTTCAAAACCACTGTTATCCCAAAGCAATAATAGAAGAATTTTCCTGTCACGGCCCTATGGTCATTCAGTCTCTTTTCTGATCCCTAGCTTTTTTTTTTCCTTTTCATTTAAGTAAGAGTCTAGCATCTTTGTACATGATCCTTTGTCGTTACAAATACTTAATGTTTAAATTATTAGTTTTCAACATCCCTGTTTCATAGGAGACGTCACTCTCTCACTAGGAGTGAGTAAGGAGAAGGAAAGTGAATCATAGCACTTAATGTCTTCTTTGCTTAACACTCCAGTGGTGACCCTATGGTCCATTTCTCAGAAACTTCCCTCTTGAAAGTCTCTGAGGATTGGCGTCGCAGAAGTTATTCATATTCTAATCAGTTTTCACCCACAACAGAGGCAAAAATGTTAGTTACTTGCAGCTAGGATTGCTTTTATGACATAATTCTGGCCCATGATTTGTAAGCAGTATTTCCTGGATGAAGTTTCTAAGAGATAGATCTCACAACTGCCATAATGTCTAAAATGAAAAAAAAAAAAAGTGGGTCATATCAAATGTTGGCAAGGATGTGGAGCAGTGGAACAGACACTCAGTGGGAATATACATTTGTAAAACTTCTTAGGAAAACTGTCCGGCAGCATCTACCAATGTTTACCATTAAGTATGAATTAGGCCTTCCACTCCTAGGTATATCCCCAACAGAAATGCATATGTCTGATTATCAAAACACAAACACACAAGACTATTTATAACACAATTCATAGTAGTCCAATACAGAAAACAACCCAAATGTCCATCAACAGTGAAATGGATAAATTATGAATAATCATAAAATAGAATACTGTACTATAATGAGAAAAAACAGGCTACAGCTATACCCAACACAGGACGAATATCAGAACTATAATATTTAGTAAAAGATATCAGCCATAAAAGAGTACTAACTGTATAATTCCATTTACATAAAGTTCAAAATTATGAAAAACTATGCTATGCAGTTAGAAGTCAAGACAGTGACTGCCACTGTCTGGAATGGAAATGGGGATCTTTGCAGGGGTTGGTAATGTTTTAGATCAATCTGGCTGTTGGTCACACAGGTGCATTCAATCTATGAACATTCAACTATCCGAGTGCTTAAGACTAGAATTATGTTATACTTGAAGTTTACTGAAAGAGAGAAAGATGAAGAAAAAGAGAAGAAGCGAGAGAGCTGAGAGTGAGGGAGAGGTAGACCATAGCTGGCAGGGTCCTTTTTTCCCTCTGGTCCTACCAGACTATTTCCAGCTGAAACACAAATGAGTTATGGATGTGTAACAGTCATAAAGAGACCATGAAGATAAAACCTGTGACCCAGAGAGACAAGTGGGTGAAGACAGATAAAGTACCCAGGGTCTCTGATCTCTGATGACATCATTGAACAACTGTGCCAACGCTGGACTCTGATTTCCGGACTTCCTGTTGCCCAAGGCAAATTAACTCTACTGTTTTTGATGTTATCTGTCAGATTTTTTTTCTTGGCTGCTTTCACATGCAATTCCTATAGCTATTACACAGTTTTATTCTAATTTTTAGCAATTTTCTTTCAAGTTAGTAGTCCCATCACATGTAAATTTAACCCAAACCACTAAATGGCCAGGTTTAGTGGTTTGGGTTAAATTTACACGTGATGGGACTACTCCTGGCCATTTTTGGTAATCCAAGAGAGATTCTCATGGTGGAAAATGCTTAAGTTCAAAATAAGGTATCGTTAAAGACAAACTGGTTGGGGTTCAAGATGGCGATAGAGAAGGATCTGGGGCTCACCTCCTCCCATGGACACAGTGAATCTGCAACTACGTATGGAACAATTTCCTCTGGGAAGAAAACCTAAAACCTAAGCAACTCCTGTGCCTCTAGAGAAGGCCCACATCCGGGTGAGTAGGGGAGGCTGGGACACAACCCACATCGTAAACTCCTTCCCCTGCACAGTGACCCACCGATGGGAGGGGACTCAAAACCCCCAGCTTCTCCCTGAGGAGCAAAGGGCTTGAACCCCCCAGCAGGCGCGCCAACTTTTAAGACCTGCACCTGAGAAATGAGCCCCCCCACAAAGTGAAAACCAGTCGGGCTCATGTCCACGAGACCCACTAGGCTGTGACCATCGGAGAAAGGCTCTCAAAGTGCTGGTGCGGGGACTCACCTGCCCTCGGGCGCAGGCAGAGGCGGCTGCACATCCAGAGGCGCCAAACTTGCTGTGAAGGAGGCTCCTTTGCTCATCTTCAAGCCCGGCCTGAGGGGCAGACCTGTCAGTAGCCCACAGCCAGGGTCCTGCTGCCGGTGGCCACCATCTGCACGTCTCCCTCTGGCAGCGGGCACCATCTCGCTTTTTTTTTTTTCCAAAACTTTTTTCCTGTGGGCGCCATCTACACACCCACTTCTACTTCATTCCAGTCCTTAGGCGCCATCTTTGTGCTATGGCTGGTGGACATCATCTTTTTTTTCTTCCTTTTTCCTTTCCTGGGCAGGTGACATATATCCTCTCACTCTGCCTTCCTCCCGCCGGTGGGCGCCAGCTTCCCGCGCTCCTCTGACTGAGCGCCCAAGTCTCGCGGCAGGCGGCTCTTCTGCGTGACTTGACTGGTGACCCTGGTTTCTGCGACTGCCGCCCGCGAGACGCTCCTGGAACCCTGGACTCTGGAGGCTGAGGCAGCTTGTGTTCCTGGGTCCCGCAGGGCTGTAACAACCAGAGACGCGGTTCTGGGCAGGCCGCCCCGGTAGAGCTCAGCACAGACAGCGGGCTGAGATGCACCCCATCTTTCAGTGAAATTGTCCTATTCGTTTATCCTCACAGCTGCAGCCTGAGGGGCGGCTTCTAATTAAACACGTACTAAGGGCGACTGTGAGCCTTTCTAGAGAGCTTGGAGGCTGTTTGCAGCTCTCTCACAGCTGCGCTCCCAACCGCTATTATCTTTTAGAGGAGCTTGTGTTCCCGAGTCCCACGGGACAGGAATCACTGCAGACAGTTTTCAGCGCCCCCAGGGCTCGGCACAGACAGCTGACTAAAATACGCCTGTCTTTCTAAGAAAGAGGCCTGCTTGCTTGTGAGGAGCTCCGGCCTGAGGGCAGCTCAGGTCAGATGCGAGCAGAGGCTGCTGACAGACGCCGCCATCTTGGCGGCCCCTCTGCCCGCGTAGTTCGCCCGTGCCCGGCACACGGGAGCTTCCACGCTCCTCTGGAACCCTGGTATTTGCCGCTGCCGCACACGGGGCATCTGCAGACAGCCTGGCTTCGGCGGCTTCTGCGCGCGGGCCCACAGGACTGCGTATGTGCGCTTCTTTAAGAGCTGCCGTCTGAGGCTGGGCTTCCAGTCAGCCGAGTCAGTGCGGGCTGAGACCTCCCTTCTCTTCAGGACGCTGACAGGGCTGGGCAGAGCCTCACCCACTGGGAGCCGCGAAAAATAAAATAGGCTGCTGGACGGTCACAAAGCCTGAGAGACAACCGAGAGCCGGGGCAGGGCTGCGGGATAAAGTCCATCTACACGAGGCCTCTCCTTCCAGACCAGCAAGGTGGCTGCTTCACTTAATTCACGGAAGCCGGCACCGAGAGTCGAGGAACGTGAAGAAACAGGAATATGTTCCAAGTGAAAGAACAAGATAAAAGCTGAGGAAAAAAACTTAATGAAAAGGTATAGTTTAATTTTTTTTATTATTCATGCTTTAATTATTGGCAAAGGTGTCTGATATTTTTGGTAAAAACACAAATATGCTCGTGTTTGCAGAGAGACTAGATTGTTTTGCATCCTCCTCCCATCTTTGATGTGCCCTTTTGACTCTCCTCCACTTACCTGAAATAGAATTAATTATAATCAGTTGTTTCAGTCCATTCTTCACACTAGTTCATGAGGTCTTTGAATGTAAGCACCTGGTTTTAATCTCAGCACTTAGCATTGTTTTGCAAAGGAAAGACATATTACATATATATTTGCTATGTGTTGCATGAATGTATTAGTAGATTTTAAAGCCATGTCGTATTTGGGGTGTATAATGGGTATATGTCATTTTTTTGCTGCTAATTATTAATTCCCCCTTTTCTTTCGCAAGAGTCTGCGAAGGTTTTTCTATAAAAGGCCAGGTGATACATATTTTCAGTTTTGTAGGCCAAATGGTTCAGGGCACGATTATTAACTTTGCCTTTGGAGCTGGAAAGCAGCCATAGACATTTCATACACGAATACACATAGCTATACTCTAATAAAACTTATTTAACAAAAAAAAAAAAAAGAAAAAAAAAGCAATGATCTGGATGTGGCCATGGGCCACAGTTTGCCAAACCTTGTGTTTGAACTTGTAAGTAAAATTTCAACTGCTTACTCTTACTAATGAAGCTAAAGGGATCAGAAACTTCTACTCCATTCTCTAATATAAATGGAAAGGGTTGAGTTTACAGAACGTTGCCAGAGTTCATCTGGATTTTGAATCTGGAGCAAGTGATGCAAGGAATTAAAGAAAGTAGGAAGCCCTTCATTGTAACAGTGGGGCGTGCTGACCAGATTTTTCCTGCCTTAACATTATGGTACTCTGGGCTTCTCACATTTCTGGAGCTCTGATCCTTTTTAAGTGAGTTTGACAATGCAAATTTTATATAAAATCTAAATTTTTAGATTGAAAAATTAGGAAAAGCATAGGGGCCTTACTACTGGCTGATCCATTTAGACTCAGCATGAGTTTACCATTCACACCTCACTGCCTTCCCTATTATGAAGCTTAGTGTCAGTTGCCCTTTTGCATCACATATATGCTGTTGTTTTTCTTAACGTAGAGTTCTTCACTCATTTATGTTCCCTCCCTAGTGTGTGTGTGTAAATCTGAAGGTTCACCTGTTGAAATAGGTCATCATAATATACCTTTATTTTTAAGGTGATGCCATATCTAGAGCACTCTTGTCTAAATACAATTTATAAGTGGTCTTCTTAACCCAAGTTAAACACAACAATCCAGAAATGAAGGTAAATCATATTCTATACGCACGGAGTATGTGGAATGTCTCATTCCATACATTCTGAGTAGGGATATATGGCTTTTCTTTTAACCATAACCATAAAACAATGGGCTTTAATAGTTTAGGGACAAATAACTCCACCCCTTTATCTCCCCTACCCACCCCACCAAATTTCTCAGAAATTGTGGTTCACCATCACATTGTGTACTTTTCAATTTGGATCTGATATTTCTGGACACAATTTCAGTAATCTTACACATCCTCCTATCTGGAGTAACAAAATACTATTAGATAGAGCCCATTATTAAGCAAACTATTTCTCCTCTATTTTTCCTCTCTGAGGAGGGAGCTCCTTCATGTAACACAACTGGCTCTTCTCTTCCTTTTCACTCCCTCTGTCCTAGAGGAGTATATTTAATTTTCTGCTTTGAGGGTTGTGGAAGAATGTAGGAATGTGCGTACAGTCCCAGCATTTCTGGGAGCAGGGCTTTCCTCATAAAGTTTTCTGTCTTTCCTACTCTGCAATTCTGCAAGTTTACAAGGGACAGCCTGGGATTGTCAACTCCTGTTTCTGGGAGGGAAATCAGCCTAAGCTAGAGGTACTGTGTTAGAAATCTCATTTTTCTCCAAATTTAAAAACACATTTTCCAATATCAATTCACCAACAAGAAAAGGATATGTTTTGACCCCCATCTGCATAACTCCTTTGTCTTATTTTAAAATACATTCAGAAGCCAGACCGGGAGGGTGCGTCATGTCACTGGACACCCTCAGGATCACCACCACATGTGAGAAACAAATTATTACCCAGAGTGTTACTCGGAGGCCTCATCCCTCCACATTTTTCACTATTAGTCAATTTGATCAGCAGGATTTGATTTAATCCTGACCCAAGTAATCAATGCAAATATCTGTCGTTAAGCTTATTACCTCCGTGAGAAGCCACTGCTCTGTGTTAGGTCAGCTCTCTCATTATAACTATTTATTTCGGGGCATCAGTTTACCAGTTACAAGACCATTAGTCTTTTCAGAAAACAGCAAAATTGAACCACGTTTTGTTTTGTTCCTAAGTACCATTACATTTAGCATTTAAGGAGCTACATGTGATTTCTGGTCACTGGAGCAGGTATTTAAGGCCCTCAGTTTGAAAACAGCACAAATACATCACTATGCCCTTTTCATTAAACTGGCAAAAGGGACAATTTGGTTACATGTATCCTCAAAGCCATCTTATATCTAACATACGTCAAAGAGCTCCAGGAGCCCCAATCAGAAATTCATCTCTACCCAGCTAATAGCCCTTTCTTACTGCTTTTCTTGTCAGTGAAAAGATTCTTTTCTCATTCCCATATTACATTTTTAGAATTGAAATTTCACACTTCGCCCTCTGGAACTAGATTTTGGTGATTAATATGGGTACACTAAGAATTAGTAGTCAGCATGCATTTCATTTGTGGTCCCTAAAAATCATAATTATCTGATGCATGATATAGACTACATCTCAGCAAACTGCCAGGCTATTAATAAGGGTAATGGGTTGTTACACATTACAGAATAATTTTATCTTAATTTTTGAAGTGCAGGTTTATGTTTTAAATATTATTTAAGGAAAAAAGGAAGGAGAAATAACATTACTTAACAGAAAAAAAGAGAATGAATGTTTTATTGCTTGAAAGAGATTATTGTGGCTGTCTTCTAGTAGCATATACTCTGAAAATACATATAACGAAATAGACTATTCTGGAAGGGAAGAGAAACGTGTAGTTCAGTGCGACACTCTAAAACAGTAACCACTTCTTTATTTTATATTCAAATTATATACTCAAAATGTGAAAAATAGTATAAATAAGTTAATTTTAGGAATTCTAGGTGTATTACCAATTTAAAAATCTGATTCAAAATAATGTTCTTATATTTTCTAGCATTCTTTTAAATATGCAGTTATTTTCTGTTTCTAAACTTGATGTTTGGGTAAAAACGTAGGGCCCACTCCAATGCTATTGATTCCTGTCCTTTTCATTTTTAAAAAATAGTTCATGAATTCTTAAAATCTTATTTTTCCTAAGCCATAGAAAATCTGTCATGGATATCTTATTTCAAAGGGGTAAATGCAAAACTAATGATAAATGAAAATTGTTTGAAAGCATAAACCCAAAGCATGGCACAGGAGCAGATTCTTATTAAGACTATTAGAAGACTAATAGAAATCCTTACTACAGGTCTCTCAACAAATACTATTCCCTCATTCATAAAATTTTTCAGAATTCCATGCATGCAGATTTTTATTAGTGACTTAACAGATAGAGAGCATTGTGCAGGGGGGAAAATGGCTGCCTTGGAACTGCTACCCAGAGTAAATATTTACAAACCTGCCAACCTGGCATTGATTTTTATAGAGTGAGTACAAACAAGAAATCTAAAGCCTGTCTTCTTCCTCTGAAGAAAAATATTTTCAGTGGAGAAGTTGGCCAGTATATCCAAGTATAAAATGAGAGGTATGCACAGTGTTTTACTGCATTATATGGTAATCCCTCCACAAAAATAAAAAGATCTACAATAGAAAAAATCACAGATTTTGAAAGTTTTCTTTCATTATATATCTTATGTCATTTTTTATGTACACTAGATTATAAAATAGTCTATATATTATAGAAAATGTATACTTCAAACTTACGAGTAAATACAGTCAGTTCTACAAATTCCATTTTACAGTAGTAATAAATGCCTACATGATTTACTGAATGTATATGAAGTAAGTAAACCCCAAAGAAGTCACTTAAAATCCTCCATTCAAACCTATAATTTTAAAAGTCTGCAGTTACCTGTTAATATTCTTATCTTAATTTGATTCTTGCTCTCGGAAATTGAATGAGAGTAGATAGTCTTACGAGATTTTTCTTCTTGTCCAGAAACACCATCATATACAACACACATACAAAAGTCAACTCCCGGTACCATTTGTAAGAAAACAGCTTAGGGAGAGCTAAAAAGTTTTAATTTCCCTGTGCCACTATCAAGCTGCAGCTGTAGGAGCAACCCTGAGCCTTTGTAAAACCACTCAGCTTGCTTTTGTTTCCAGGCATTGGCAGAGCCTACTCTTCAGGGGAGGTGAATCTAGGATCATAAATGTGAAGTGCTGTTTTATGGATCTCTCGTGCGTTTAAGCAAGATTAGGAATCAACAAACTTTCATATATGCTAAGAGATATAACGGACTGGCACTGCCACATGGTGCGTCACCACAGATTTTACACACTTACCCTAAGAATTTATCAACCAAACAATATGTAGGAGTTTGCTTTGTAATTTAATTTTAAAGGATATTTAACAGAGGGTTGCTGCTGCTTCTCCCTTATGCCTAGCATCCAATCTGTTGGCATGTCTGGTAGATTTTACCTCTAAAATAACCTCTCCCTGCTATCACTACTACAGTATTAGAAATTGTGAAATCATTCCCTATATTCGTTTGCTAGGGCTGCCATACCAAAGTACCACAGATGGGTGGCTTAAAATACAGAAATTAATTTTCTCATAGTTGTTGAGGTTAGAAGTCCAAGATCAAGGTGTTAGCAGGTTTGGTTCCTTTTTCTTTCTTTTGCTTGCAGACAGCCACCTTCTCACTGTGTCCTTACATGGTCTTTCCTCTGTGCACATGGGCCTCTAAAGTACCTTTTTACCTGTCCAAATTTCCTCTTCACCAAAAACACTAGTCAGATTGGATTGGGATGCACCTTAACAACCATTTTAACTTAAGCATCTCTTTAAAGGCCCTTCTCACCAAATACAGTCACATTCTGAGGATTTAGGGGTTAAGGGTTCAACATACCAATTTTTAGGAAACAAAATTCTGCCACAGACACTATCCAGTTTTCTCTTTATGCCAAACCCCTTTTCCAAACAAAAATTTCTCCTCTGTCAAGTACATTCCTGACCACATCATTCTCTTGCTGATTATCTTTCAATGAATTCCACTGTTTCCAAAGAGAAGTTCCAATGTATAGCTTGGCATTCATATCCTTCTATTTTCCAGCCTACCTTTCCAACTACAATATCATCTTTACATCTGATCTGCAAAACAACTAAAAGAATTGGTCTCTCTTCTACCCTGAAAGAAACATCTGATTCGTGATTCTGCTTAACACTGCTCCCTACTCAAATGCTGATAACTCCTAGACCAAATATTCCTTAATCCTTCTTTATAGGGGCTATGCATTGACTCTTGAGCAACATCCATATCCCCATTGTTTGGTAACAGTCTCCTGTATCTGTAATTCCACTCAGAGCCCCAAGAAAGTTTGTGGAATGTCTCTTCCCTATCTCTTAATATATGCAGTTAGGGTGGGCTGATCACAAACCTTCTCACCACAGGTGTAGGTGGGTACATGACTCAGGTCTTGCCAATGATTGTATTCCAACTCCCAGGCTACAGGTATTATTCAAATACAGACAATACATTTATCTAATGAGCACTAATCCTAGGACTTCTGCTGGGACACTAGAGATAAAGGAACTCTTTTAATTGACGTTGTTAAACTAGCAAAAATAAACCTGGGCTGTCGGCACTTTGTCACTCCAGTGGGATAAATAAAAATAATTTAAACCCTGTGAATATTTTGGTTGAACTGCAGAGCATCAGTAATACAGAGCAATTTTAAATGCTACCAGAGGGAATATGTTATTTAGAAAGGTATGACAACTGGACTAACAGCAGATTTCTCATCAGAACAATAGAGACAGGGGAGTTATATCATCAAACATAAGAAAAAAAACTGTCTAGAATTTTATACAAGCTAAAGCAGGAGTAGAGAATAAAATTAAAAACTTGTCATACACATAATAGCCAAGGTAATTTACCATCCACAGACCTAAAAGAAATAACTACTAAAGGATGTGCTTTATTCAGAGGAAGTGATCCACAAGTTAAAGGAAAGAATGAAAGATAAAATAGTAAAAATAGAATTCAGTAAAGTATGTTCATAAGTTTAATGAATGTGCAGCTGAATATACGCACATCCTATGACCTAGCAATTTCTAGTTATATATCTAACATAAATGGACACGTTTTTATATAAATGCACAATAATGTTCAAACACTATTAATATCAAAAAACTCCAAATAAACCTAAGTGCACCCAGAGACAAATGTATAAATTGTGCTATATCTGTACAATGGAATATTATACATGCATGGGAATAAACTAATGATAAACATAATAGTATGGATGAATCTCACAGACACTATGTTAAGCAAAAGAAGTCAGCCAGTAAGGGGCACATACTTAAAAGATTATATTTGTATGGAGTTCAAGGATAGTTAAAACTAATTATGGAGTTGAGCAGTCCCAACAATGTTAACTTTGGGGGGCAGGTAGAAACTGGAAGGGAGCACAAAATATCGTGTAGGGTTCTAGGAATATTCTATTTCTTCACCTGCATGCTGGTTACACATATGTGTTCACTTCATGACATTTAACCAGATGTTTCACTTATTCTATGTGTGTAAGTCAAAGTGCTTTATGTTAAAATAAAAAAAAAATATAGAAATAATCATTTAAAATATAGTAAAATCTGAAACTTCCAAACCTAGAGAGGAGTAAAGTAAGTTTGTAAAACTTAATCAGTTCAATAGAAAGCGAGTAAATAAGCAAGGCAAATAAAATATTTTGTAGGGGACAGTGATTTATTCTTATCCAGCAAATGTTTACAGAGCACCTACCAGGTTCCAGGAACTATTCTAAACACTGAGGATATGTATCAGGGAAAGGAAATAAAAAGCCAGAGGGAGGGAGTATCCATAACAAAGTGGGAAAAAACTCACTAAGTAGATGGCATTATACAAGTACTTGAAGAGGTGAAGTTTCAAATCCAAAATAAGATAGTACCAGAAAGAGCAAACAGCAAGTGCAAAAGTTCTGAAATGGTCAAGTTAGCTACACAAATCCAAAGGACAGAGGCAGATGAGTGTGGCTGAGCAGAGTGAGGATGGGCATACTGAAGCAGAGTGAGAATAAAAGCCAGATTTTACAGGGCTCTGGAGGGAGCTGCTGAGAGAATGCACATGGGAAGTAAGAAAAATGAAAGATGGCTCTAAGGGTGTCAGCCTAAGGAAATGGAAAGCAGAGTTACCATTTACTGGAATGAGACATACTGTGGAAGAAGCAAATATGTCAGTAACGACAATAAATATAAATGGATTAAACTCCCTTGTTAAAAGAAAAGAGTTAATGGATTTATTCATTTGACACATACAATATTCTTACCTATATGAATGTGTATATACTTCTGAGGTAATTTATGTAAATGTATCTCTTTCCTTTAAATGTCAAGTTTCTTGAAATTTTTTTACAAGAGTCTCTTGAGGCAAGAGATATTTTATAACACCTTAATATATGCAAACAGTTTGTTGTATCTAATTCGGCAACAGAAACAGTTTAAATTTAGGGAGGCAAATTTATCTTTGTACTTATTTTGTTATGGTTTTTATAAGCGTACAATGCAATGTAATTCAGAAATGTCAAGTTAGTAAACCCTTAGTAAATGTTTGAAAATGGCAATGTTCTTCTTATTATTATTATTACTATTCATAGGTATAGCAGCTCATTCTCCTTGTACACATTAAAATCATAAGTTTCTGCCTTTATTATACTGAAACCTAGTACTAAAGATGAAGTAATCATCTCCAGCTACTTTGTATACCAAGAGTAGACCCATTTACTTTAGATCTACTTAGGTAAACAGTAGAGAAAAAGAGATTTTGAAGCAATGAAACTAAAACCCTTAGTGTCTGTTTCCTTTTGGGGGGCTTAAGTTTGTGCTAGTTATATTTCTCAGTTCATGGCACAATAGCAAGCTGAAAGACCCTGTCTTTTATTCTCCATTCCCCACTCTCATTCCCCTTTCTGTTCCCTGGTAACCATTTTATTTCAGATTTCTGTCTCATATGTATATGTGTTCTTAAGAAGTTTGTATTAATGTGTTTTTTTTTCCTCTGCAAGTGTTCTCACTTTACATAAATGGAATTGTGCCATAGATCTTATTCTGTTTTGTATGTTCTCACTTATCACTCTTTTCAAGGTCTTTCTATGTTACTGTAGGTATGTACTTCACTGCTTTTAACTTCTGCTTAGAATTTATTGCAGACACAGTGTCCTACTCATGTCCTCTATTCTTACTGCATCAGTGCACATCTGTGAACTTGCAAATACCTGTACCGCATTTCATTGCCTGAGGGCCTGGCCTCCAGAGACCATACTGCTGTCCACAGTATGCCCAAAGAGCTAAGGACATTATGCTTCTTGAAAGCAATCCTCAATGACCAGAGTTGGTGTATAGATTCTCCAGCAACCTCTTCTCTTGTCCGTATGGTATTCTAGGCCAACCTCCAGAGTTTCCCCAAATGGTTAAGCTTCAGTAGCTGGTTGTTGAATTAATGATTCATTCTTTATTGGCTGCTGCCTTCCCATTCATTTGGCACTTCTCTGCTCTCTTACTTGTTTCTTACACATCCCTCAAGAGTATCTTTGTCCCATAGTCTGCATCTAGGTGATCCCAAACTAAGAGAGTATTCCATCCACTTCATTATACTAGCCTATTACCCTAGTGATGGATTCCAGTGATGAACTCCAGATAACTGCCTACTCAACACAATATAATAAGCATTTTCAGCAAGTCCCCTTATTGACGTATGAGATAACTTGTCTGGGTCATATACAGTGGCAGGTTTGTTGGGTCGTGTGGCTCATATGTAAACAGACTAAGAACTGCTAGATTTCTCTCCAAAGTGATGCACATGGTTTTCTAAATACCCTCATCTTGGTCAACCCTACTTTATACATTTGTTAAGTGTTTGAAACTTATTGATGGTTTAGTTTGAATTTCTCTAATACTAATGAATTGGGATTTCTTCATGAGCTTTAGAAATTGGGATTTCTTCATGAGCTTCATGAGCTTCTGATCTGTGAATTGTCCGATCATATCCTTTTCCTATTTTTCTAATTCCATTCAGGACTTTCTTGCATTCTTTAAATCAATTTATCAAATTGAGACATTGCAAATATCATGTCCCAATCTATTATTTGATAACTTTGTGGATGGTATCATGTTTTGAACAGAAATCCTTAATTTTTGCCAGTTATTAATCTGTTATTTTCTCTGTAATATATGTTTTGTAGGTGTTGTTTAAGTAGCTCCTTGTCACTCCTAGGTCATAAAGATATTCACCTAAATTATCTATTACCTTTAGAGTTTTATACTTCATATTTATGTCTTTAGTTCTTTGATTCACCTTTGTTTATGGCTTTAAAAAGTTCCTAAATATTTTAATATATCTATACAGATTAACCAGCTGCACATTATTAAAGGGTAAATGCAAAGTAAATGAGAATCAACAGCAACAGCATAACTTGTTCTCAGTACTTCAGTGAGCACAGCATTTGAATAACTCTTGTTCCTCTCTGAAGGCCACAGTTCTGAGCTTAAGGTATGCCAAAACTACTAGATGACATTCTTGTTTCCCTGGTTTTCATCCCTGCTGCTAGGTGAATTACACTCTTAAAAAGGATACTTTTTCCTTTGACAAATTTGGGGGTTCTGCATTACACATTTTGACTATTTTTTCTCTATTGCCTCAAAAGGAGCAACTAGCTCTCTTTCTGATATTCCTCTGACGTACAAACTATTTCCAAACGAAAAGAATGAGCTTTGTCACTTGCGTTCATTGGGTGAGACCATCAGACCAGCTGGGCTCTGGAGGTGTCCCACAGAGCACGAGATTCCCACCTCTGCCTCCACTGCTGATTTTGTGGGACTGTTGAGTCTCCTCCATTTCCAAATCTATAGTTTCAATGACAGAAAAAACAGACACAGCCTCCTGAGCAACCTGTTCTTTTAGCTTTCATGGAGTTAACCTCAGTCTGTTTCTTTCTGTTAAGAGAAATAGATACTTTTCACAGATTGATTGTAAAGAGCTAGAATCTTCTTTCAGACATCCTACTAGATTTCAAGATACATGAGTCAGGATATAGCAATAAATAGTACACAATACAATGATACAAGCTTGAAATTGTAGGATTGTTTAGCGTGCTTACTATGGATGTTTTTATTCTTTTAATAATATATATGAAACAAAACAACAGATAGTTAGAAAGTTAATATTCAGAATTACATTTAAGTACTGGATGGAAAGTTAATCCTCACCTACTCAAATCCATCAAATTGGGGTTATAGTGAGAATCACTGTGGGAGCTTATTAAAATAAAGATTCTTGACCACCAGCACTAGAGATTCTGATTCAATCAGGGCCTTTGTTGGAGACTAGGGTTATAAACCAGCTAAGTTTGTTTATCTAGTCAGTGCAAACCACTCATCTTATAAATGAGAAAACACCAGTTAATAAAATATACCCTATGGCAGGACTGCTAATTGCCTACTCAACACCCTTTCTGTCTTTCTTCCTCACTTGCAGGCAAAACACTTTATTTCTCAGTCTCTACATGCAAGAGTCATGATGTGACACAGTCCTAGTCAATGAGATGTAACAGAAGCTCCTGATACAGCTTCTGAAAAAAAAAATCCGTGAAACATGACAAATTTTGGCTTGTTAATCTGATTTTCTTTTCCCATATTTCTTTTTTTTTTTTGTCCTTTTTACCATGCACCCTTCTTTCTTTTCCTGCTTGGAACATAACTGATGGTGATAGATCTAGCATCCATCAAACGAGCATGAGAATGAGCTCTAAACTATATGCCAAACTGACAGACAGAAGGAGTCTTGGTGCCTGATGACATAATGATGCTACTATAACAGACATGGACAGTCTACTTATATCAGAGCCACAGATGACCACAATTTCTCTTTGATATAGACGTTTATAATTTCCTTTGTGAAATTATACATGTGCCTGTGTAGGCATTTGTGCGTATGTTGTATATGGACACATAGGCAGACACATAAATATACAATCAGTGGACTAGAGCAAAAATCATGAGTACCAACGGAGCTAAAACATAAACTTCCATGACCCTTTATCTAGGGACTAAGACAGAGGTGGATGAGGGACACTGTATTAGTAAAACTTCTGGTAGTTGCAAATAATAGAAAGGCAATTAAAAGTTGCCTTTCAAGGATGAGCTCGTTTAAGTCATGGCTTGATTTAAGATCTTACGTAATGTCATCAGGATGCTGTCTTTCCCTCTCACTTTTTTAGTCTGCTTTCCTCTATCCTTTGGCACACAAACTTTCAAGGGATCAAAGATGGAAACCAGCAACTTCTCACATACATCTACTAAATTAAAAATACAAGGAAAACAGAATATGCCTCCCTTTTTCCTAATAGTTTCAGGCAACTGCTTGTGACTAAGAAGTCTCAGTAAGATCATGTTCACATGTCTGAACAAATAACCATGGCCAACAAGATAAGGTAATCTGATGGCCAGGTCTGGAATGAATTGGCCCTACCCAAGCAACACGTACTGAGAGTATAGAAGGAGTTGTATACAAAGAAAAGTTATCATGAAGAGTTTGTGATGGGAAGCGGGGTGGGGATTAACACTGGGCATATTAAAAAAAAGAAAAGAAAAAAAAGACAGATGTCCACCACATCACATGATCATTCTGTCATAAGCTCAAGGTAAATAATAAGATTGGAAGGCCACAGTTTAGTCTAGCAAGGTTCCACCCAGTACCTCTTCTCAAATGGTACTAGAAAGTCTAGATGTCGTTTACCATTTTAAAATATGAATTTCCAACTTTTGAGAATAATCATTGGAAGATGCATCAGAAATACCAGACCTTAATAAGCTCCAGAAGGGAACTGCTTTGACTTAACTTTTCTTAATGTACTTTTCAGTGTGATGATCTGATAGAGGTCTAAGATGGCACAGGATAAAAAGGTCATTGTAAGAATCTAAGATACCAGGCTAAAATTACATATATATTGGTGCATGTTTGTGTCCAAATAAAATAAAATTATATGCTAATGGATATATGTGTGTGTATAAAATCTGTGAGTATAAAATATTAGTAATTTATCTACTACTCTATCTCTAGCAGCTAGCACACAGCCTGAAAAACAGTAGAAATTGAATAGATGTGTGATGGGTGAATAAACTAATGGACGAAAGGAACTGAGCTGGATGTCTTTGCATCTCTCCAAGTTATGTAGGTGATGTAAGGACACAGGAAAACACCTGTAAAGTTTACTTTGGCAAGTTAGAGAGCACTGTATTCCTAACTCAAACCCTGACTCAGCTGACAAGATATTGGAAAACAGTCAACTTAAAGGTTTTTGCATTTTTTTAAACTTAGGGAACACAGTGGTAAACAAAAACATTTATCAAATACAGAGTCATAAATATCTAGGTAGCTATATTTTGCATGAATGACTCACTCCAACCTTATCATTATAATGCTTGCATAAGTTCAGTAGAAGCACAGAATCCATAAAAAGGCAGAAAACAAATATAAAAACAAGGTACTGTAAATATAGAGGAGTACTTTTACAATTATATTTCTCACCAGGGCCACATGAAATACAATATTATACAGAAAACTATACATCTGCCAAATGTTCCAAAGGACAGTGCATTACCATCAATTCCAATTCATCCTTCCAACAAAGAATTACACTTGTACCCAAAACTTTACTCTGCTTCTTTCTAGAATGCTCGTTACTTAATTTTAATATTATTTTCTGTGAACTACTATTCATTTATTTTCCTTATAGATTAATTTCTATTTTTCATAAATTTAAATTTAGAATTAATTAGGTAGGCATAGGCATTAATGTGCCATTTAAGTAACATAAAGAATCTCATTCTTTTCTGTCCCTATCATGACATTGTGATAATAACTCAGATTTTTACCTCTAATTATTTCCTCACTAACATTATTGGCTTATGTAAACTGCCTTAAACATGGAGATTTATAGGATGATGAAATCCAAAAGAATAGAATACTCTTTAAAAAGTATTAAAATTATCAATGAGGCAAAATTCCAAATGTATTAAAAAGACAAGAAAATAAATATGTGTTTGTATATGTGTGTAAGAAAGGTAAAAATCAGTCCAATTGTATTTTCTAGAAGGAAAAAGGAAAGGTGGTCACCTCTAAGTGATGAAACTGTGACTAAAAAGTATATACTTCTTTTTTTTCACACACACACTGTATTTTATTTTTTTAAGAGATAAATAAACTGACACTAAGCATTGTAAATGGATGACCACAACAAAAGCAACAATGATTGCAACTACCAAACACGAAACACACTCATACTATGTCATAATATTGACATTCTGTCCAGTAATCCTCCACTGTAACAGCTCCTTTACTTTGCATTGAAAATTGATTTGTATATTTTTTTGCCTCTGAGTCCTTGTGGGATTTTTTTTTTATTCAAACAGAAAGTCACAAAAATTATAATCATCCTCATCAGTTCACTCAGTCCCATGTAATTAATTTTTTTTTCATCTTGATCTTTTGTTAGCACTTTTATGAATTCATCAGTTTTCCATTAGAGTTCTGAAAACGCTTATTCATTCAGTTCAGCAGTATAGTCAGTTACCAGAAACCTGTACTTCTCAGAGTCTTTTCCATGAATTCCTTTAAGATGAAACCCTTTTATAGGAACATTTTTGCGAAAGCATCACAGTACACCCAGAACTGTCTGTAAGTGACAAAAGACTTAAAAATGACCACGGTTAAAGATTTGATGAAAGTTCATAATAATGCAGTAGACAAGGAAATTTAGTTATTTCTGAGATATACATTTTAAAGTAATAACTAGAATTATGACTTATAACATTATACCAGAACATACAAGATTTTTAGAAATTTCATGTAATGTCTGAAACATTTATATTAACGTATTACCATACAAATAACCCAAAGAAATTTCAGTATTAGTTGTTTTTTGTTTGTTTGTTTATACTGCAGGTTCTTATTAGTCATCAATTTTATACACATCAGTGTATACATGTCAATCCCAATCGCCCAATTTAGCATACCACCATCCCCACCCCACCGCAGTTTACCCCCTTTGGTGTCCATACGTTTGTTCTCTACATCTGTGTCTCAACTTCTGCCCTGCAAACTGGTTCATCTGTACCATTTTTCTAGGTTTCACATACATGTGTTAAAATAGGATATTTGTTTTTCTCTTTCTGACTTACTTCACTCTGTATGACAGTCTCTACATCCATCCACTTCTCAACAAATGACTCAATTTTGTTCTTTTTTATGGCTGAGTAATATTCCATTGTATATATGTACCAAAACTTCTATATCCGTTCATCTGTCGATGGGCATTTAGGTTGCTTCCATGACCTGGCTATTGTAAATAGTGCTGCATTGAACATTGGGGTGCATGTGTCTTTTTGAATTATGGTTTTCTCTGGGTATAAGCCCAGTAGTGGGATTGCTGGGTCATATGGTAATTCTATTTGTAGTTTTTTAAGGAACCTCCATACTGTTCTCCATAGTGGCTGTATCAATTTACATTCCCACCAACAGTGCAAGAGGGTTCCCTTTTCTCCAGCATTTGTAGTTTGTAGTTTTTCTGATGCCCATTCTAACTGGTGTGAGGTGGTACCTCATTGTAGTTTTGATTTGCGTTTCTCTAATAATTAGTGATGTTGAGCAGCTTTTCATGTGCTTCTTGGCCATTTGTATGTCTTCTTTGGAGAAATGTCTACTTAGGTCTTCTGCCCATTTTTGGATTGGGTTGTTTGTTCCTTTAATATTGAGCTGCATGAGCTATTTATATATTTTGGAAATTAATCCTTTGTCCGTTGATTTGTTTGCGAATATTTTCTCCTATTCTGAGGGTTGTCTTTTCGTCTTGTTTATGGTTTCCTTTGCTGTGCAAAAACTTTTAAGTTTCATTAGGTCCCATTTGTTTATTTTTGTTTTTATTTCCATTACTCTAGGAGGTGGATCAGAAAAGATCTTGCTGTGATTTGTGTCAAGGAGTGTTCTTCCTGTGTTTTCCTCTAAGAGTTTTATAGTGTCCGGTCTTACATTTAGGTCTTTAATCCATTTTGAGTTTATTTTTGTGTATGGTGTTAGGGAGTGTTCTAATTTCATTATTTTACATGTAGCTGTCCAGTTTTCCCAGCACCACTTATTGAAGACACTGTCTTTTCTCCATTGTATATCCTTGCCTCTTTTGTCATAGAACAGTTGACCATAGGTGCGTGGGTTTCTCTCTGGGCTTTCTATCTTGTTCCATTGATCTATATTTCTGTTTTTGTGCCAGTACCATATTGTCTTGATTACTGTAGCTTTGTAGTATAGTCTGAAGTCAGGGAGTCTGATTCCTCCAGCTCTGTTTTTTTCCCTCAAGACTGCTTTGGCTATTTGGGGTCTTTTGTGTCTCCATACAAATTTTGAGATGATTTGTTCTAGTTCCGTAAAAACTGCCATTGGTAATTTGATAGGGATTGCATTGAATCTGTAGATTGCTTTGGGTAGTATAGCCATTTTCACAATACTGATTCTTCTAATCCAAGAACATGGTATATCTCTCTGTCTGTTGGTATCATCTTTAATTTCTTTCATCAGTGTCTTATAGTTTTCTGCATACAGGTCTTTTGTTTCCCTAGGTAGGTTTATTCCTAGATATTTTATTCTTTTTGTTGCAATGGTAAATGGCAGTGTTTCCATAATTTCTCTTTCAGAGTTTTCATCATTAGTGTATAGGAATGCAAGAATTTTCTGTGCATTAATTTTGTACCCTGAAACTTTACCAAATTCATTGATTAGCTCTAGTAGTTTTCTGGTAGCATTTTTAGGATTCTCTATGTATAGTACCATATCATCTGCGAACAGTGACAGTTTTACTTCTTATTTTCCAATTTCTTCCTTTTATTTCTTTTTCTTCTCTGATTGCTGTGGTTAGGACTTCCAAAACTATGTTGAATAATAGTGGTGAGAGTGGACATCCTTGTCTTGTTTTTGATCTTAGAGGAAATGCTTTCAGTTTTTCACCATTGAGAATGATGTTTGCTGTGGGTGTGTGGTATATGGCCTTTATTATGTTTAGGTAGGTTCCCTCTATGCCCACTTCTTGGAGAACTTTTATCATCAGTGGGTGTTGAATTTTTTCAAAAGCTTTTTGTGCATCTATTGAGATGATCCTATGGTTTTTATTCTTCAATTTGTTAATATGGTGTATCACATTGATTGATTTGTGTATATTGAAGAATCCTTGCATCCCTGGGATAAATCCCACTTGATCATGATATATGATCCTTTTAATGTGTTGTTGGATTCTGTTTGGTAGTATTTTGTTGAGGATTTTTGCATCTGTGTTCATCAGTGATATTGGTCTGTAATTTTCTTTTTTTGTAGTATCTTTGTCTGGTTTTGGTATCAGGGTGGTGGTGGCCTCATAGAATGAGTTTGGGAGTGTTCCTTCCTCTGCAATTTTTTGGAAGAGTTTGAGAAGGATGGGTGTTAGCTCTTCTCTAAATGTTTGATAGAATTCACCTGTGAAGCCATCTGGCCCTGGACTTTTGTTTGTTGGAAGATTTTTAGTCACAGTTTCAATTTCATTACTTGTGATTGGTCTGTTCATATTTTCTATTTCTTCCTGGTTCAGTCTTGGAAGGTTATACCTTTCCAAGAACTTGTCCATTTCTTCCAGGTTGTCCATTTTATTGGCATAGAGTTGCTTATAGTAGTCTCTTAGGATGCTTTGTATGTCTGTGGTGTTGTAACTTCTCCTTTTCATTTCTAATTTTATTGATTTGAGTCCTCTCCCTCTTTTTATTGATGAGTCTGGCTAATGGTTTATCAATTTTGTTTATCTTCTCAAAGAACCAGCTTTTAGTTTTATTGATCTTTGCTATTTTTTTCTTTGTTTCTATTTCATTTACTTCTGCTCTGATCTTTATGATTTCTTTCCTTCTGCTAACTTTGGGTTTTGTTTGTTCTTCTTTCTCTAATTCCTTTAAGTGTAAGGTTAGATTGTTTACTTGAGATGTTTCTTGTTTCTTGAGGTAGGCTTGTATAGCTATAAACTTCCATCTTAGAACTGCTTTTGCTGCATCGCATAGGTTTTGGATCATCGTGTTTTCATTGTCATTTGTCTCTAGGTATTTTTTGATTTCCGCTTTGATTTCTTCAGTGATCTCTTGGTTATTTAGAAACATATTGTTTAGCCTCCATGTGTTTGTGTTTCTTACGTTTTTTTCCCTGTAGTTCATTTCTATTCTCATAGCATTGTGGTCAGAAAAGATGCTTGATATGATTTCAATTTTCTTAAATTTACTAAGGCTTGATTTGTGACCCAAGGTGTGATCTATCCTGGAGAATGTTCCGTGTGCACTTGAGAAGAAAGTGTAATCTGCTCTTTTTGGATGGAATGTCCTATAAATATCAATTAAATATATCTGGTCTGTTGTGTCATTTAACGTTTGTGTTTCCTTATTAATTTTCTCTTTGGATGATCTGTCCATTGGTGTGAGTGAGATGTTAAAAGTCTCCCACTATTATAGTGTTACTGTCAAATTCCTCTTTTATAGCTGTTAGCAGTTGCCTTATGTATTGAGGTGCTCCTGTGTTGGGTGCATATATATTTATAATTGTTATAACTTCTTCTTGGATTGATCCCTTGATCATTATGTAGTGTCCTTCCTTATCTCTTGTAACATTCTTTATTTCAAAGTCTATTTTATCTGGTATGAGTATTGCTTCTCCAGCTTTCTTTTGATTTCCATTTGCATGGAATATCTTTTTCCATCCCCTCACTTTCCATCTGTATGTGTCCCTAGGTCTGAAGTGGGTCTCTTGTGGACAGCATATAGATGGGTCTTGTTTTTGTATAAATTCAGCAAGCCTGTGTCTTTTGGTTGGAGCATTTAATCCATTCACATTTAAGGTAATTTTTTTTTTTTTTGAGGTACGCGGGCCTCTCACTGTTGTGGCCTCTCCCTTTGCAGAGTACAGGCTCTGGACGCGCAGGCTCAGCGGCCATGGCTCACAGGCCTAGCTGCTCCGCGGCATATGGGATCTTCCCGGACCGGGGCACGAACCTGTGTCCCCTGCATCAGCAGGCGGACTCTCAATGACTGTGCCACCAAGGAAGCCCCTATGGTAATTATTTATATGTATGTTCCTATGACCATTTTCTTAATTGTTTTGGGTTTGTTTTTGTGGATCCTTTCCTTCCCTTGTGTTTCCCACTTAGAGAAGTTCCTTTGGCATTTGTTGTAGAGCTGGTTTGGTGGTGCTGAATTCTCTTAGCTTTTGCTTGTCTGTAAAGCCTTTGATTTCTCCATCGAATCTGAATGAGATCCTTCACGGGTAGAGTAATCTTGATTGTAGGTTCTTCCCTTTCATCACTTTAAGTATATCATGCCACTCCCTTGTGGCTTGTAGAGTTTCCGCTGAGAAATCAGCTGCTAACCTTATGGGAGTTTCCTTGTATGTTATTTGTCGTTTTTCCCTTGCTGCTTTCAACAATTTTTCTTTGTCTTTAATTTTTGCCAATTTGATTACTATGTGTCTTGGTGTGTTTCTCCTTGGGTTTATCCTGTATGGGACTCGCTGCACTTCCTGGACTTGGGTGGCTATTTCCTTTCCCATGTTAGGGAAGTTTTTGACTATAATCTCTTCAAATATTTTCTCGGGTCCTTTCTCTCTCTCTTCTCCTTCTGGGACCCCTATAATGCTAATGTTGTTGCGTTTAATGTTTCCCCAGAGGTCTCTTAGGCTGTCTTCATTTCTTTTCATTCTTTTTTCTTTATTCTGTTCCGCAGCAGTGAATTCCTCCATTCTGTCTTCCAGGTCACTTATCCGTTCTTCTGCCTCAGTTATTCTGCTATTGATTCCTTCTAGTGTAGTTTTCATTTCAGTTATTGTATTGTTCATCTTTGTTTATTTGTTCTTTAATTCTTCTAGGTCTTTGTTAAATATTTCTTGCATCTTCTTGATTTTTGCCTCCATTGTTTTTCCAAGGTCCTGGATCATCTTCACTATCATTATTCTGAATTCTTTTTCTGGAAGGTTGCCTATCCCCACTTCATTTAGTTGTTTTTTGGGGGTTTTATCTTGTTCTTTCATATGGTATATAGCCCTCTGCCTTTTCATCTTGTCTATCTTTCTGTGAATGTGGTGTTTGTTCCACAGGCTGCAGGATTATAGTTTTTCTTGCTTCTGCTCTCTGCCCTCTGGTGGATGAGGCTATCTATACTTTCTTCTTTTAACTTTCTTTGTTTTCCTACTTTTTTTGCAAAAAAAAATTTACCATGAAATTAAGAAAATAATATTTATACTATAATATAATGTGGTATTTAGTCCTAAATATCTTTAGAACCTCTCAACGGCCTCATTTAAAAAAAAAGAAAAAAACTTTATTGATCTTACCTTGATTTCTTTATTTTTTATACTATGGTTAAGATAATTAAAAATGAAATGATTGAAAGATAAAGCATGATGATAGAACATAATGAAGAAAAAACAGTCTCAGGACAAAAAAAGGTAGGACAATAACAAAAGAACCATTCTTCATATCATTGGAACAGTAGAAGAGAAAGAGATTGAGGCTGAAAGAGTATTTGAAGAAATAATGGCTAGAAACATCCCAAATTTGACAAATACAGATCTATAGACACAAGAAGTTGAATGTGCTATCGAATCAAACTTGGGTCCACGCGACTTCCCGCAGTAAAGCCAATCTACTGACACTGGCTTGTGGTGAAGGAAAGTGCAGCATTTATTATAAGGTGCCTAACAAGGAGTCTAGGGCAGCTAATGCTCAAAATAACCCAAACTCCCAGTGGGTTTCAGGAAAGCATTTTTAAAAGCAAGGTGGTAGAGAGCAGTTGCAGGGTGTATGATCAGCTTGTGCACAATTCTCTGATTGGTTGATGGTGAAGTAACAGAGTGGTGTCACAGGATTCATTATTATCAATCATCAGCCTCCAGTAGGTCTGGGGGCTACATGCTGATAGTCATCAAGTAGTTAACTTCTTCTATTTGATGGGGATTTTAGCATCTGTAAAGCAACTAAGGATATTTGCATCAGAAACTATTATCTAGATACTTCAGGGAGGAACAAAGATTCTGTGACTGCCACATGGCTGATTTACTGTTTAAATTGTAACAGTTCTCCCCGCCCAACTGCTACTTTCGTCACTGCATGTTCACATCCTTTCAATTATTAATTCTTGAGCCAGGCTTTTGTGACTTGGACTGGGAGACTACAACTTTTCTTATGAACAGGCAGAGGACATGTGGGGAGGGGTCTATCCCACAAAGACTCCATAGGGTCCTGCTCGGTTACAGATGAACTCCAGAGAGGACAAACCTAAAAGAAATCCATACCAAGACACACTGTATTTAAACTTCTAACAAATAAAGCAAAAGATCTTAAAAGCAGCCAGAAAAATGATGCATTACCAGTAGGCAAAGACCAAATTGAATGACATCAGAGACCTTGGGAAGCCAAAAGCAAGTGGCACAATATTTTGCAATTGTTGAAAAAAAACCTGCCAACTGAATTCTATATTTTTCAATGCTATTGTTCAGAAATGAGGAAATAAAACCATTATCAAATGTAGGAAAATTAAGAGAATGTGTTGCTTGTAGATCTTTCTTTAAAGACTGACTAGAGAAAGTTCTTCAAACAGAAAGAAAATGATAAAATAAGGAATCTAGGAGCATCAGAAAGGAAGAAGGAACAACAAAGAGAGCAAAATTATGGGCACAAAATACTCTCCTCTTCCTCGTGAGTTTTGTAAATAATGTTTGAGATGAAAAGAAACAATTATAACACCATCTGATACTCAAGATAATAGTATTTAAAAAGGGGACGATATAGGGCCTAAATGGAACTGCAACATATCAAAATTTGTGTCACACAGTTAAAGCAGTACTAAAAGGGAAATTTATAGGACTAAGTGATTATGTTGAAAATGAGGAAAGATTTCAAATCAGTAACCTAACTTTCTACCATAGGAAATTAGAGAAAGAAGACTAAACCTAAAGCAAGTAGAATAAAGGAAATAATAACAGAATTCAATGGAGTTTGAAAATAGGAGAACAACAGAGAACATCAATGAAGCAAAAAACTTGCTCTTCAAAAAAGTTAACTAAACTTGAGAAACGTGTAGTAAAAATAACAGAAAGAAAGAAAACATAAACTAACAATATCAGCTATGAAATAGGGAATATCACTACAGAGTCTACAGTCATTAAAAAGTTGATGGAATACAGCAAACAGCTTTGTGCTCATGATTTTTTTTTTTTTTTTTTTTTTGTGCTCATGATTTTGACAAAAGAAATGGACCAAGTCTTCAAGTACGACAAACTACTAAAACTCAACCAAGAGCACCACCTGCAAAGTTGTGAACCAAACCTAGTTGTGCATACAGAAGAATCCTTTGTAACCATGCAAAGCTCCTCACCGTCCAGGACAGAGCCTGAGATAGGCAGGGAAGGAGGATGGGCTACATGCCACATTTTAGTCCTCCCTGTACCACTATGTTTCAGGATGGGACTTCAAGGAGTTTAGAAGGAACTCAAGAAGCATTTTAAAATTTAACTTGTCATTCCTAGTGATATTGAAGGTATACTTACCAAGCTAAGAGGATAGAACTTTGCATTTGACATTTTGTTATCTTTATTTTATAATTTTTAAACATTTAGAACTATGGTAGGTGAGCCTCTTGGTATATTGTGTAAGGGACTATTGCCTTGAGCCCTTCAACAATGAGTGGCAAGTCCAGGCAGCACTTGTGTGCTGAACTCTGTAGACCCATTGGCCAGGGGAACAACCTGAAACCAACCTGAAACACCTGAAGGATTTTATGTTCTAACATCATCATATAAAGGGTTAACATATAATCATTCCAGCAAATCCTCCTAGGGTTCTAACCAATAATTCTAGACTTTGAGATTTTAGAGAGAAAGGAAGGATGTGGTCTCAGCTCAATAGCGTACAGATCCACTTACAATAAAAACCATGTACCAGGAACCACATTAGATGCTTCGATTGAATTGCATTATCTAATGCTCACAACAACTATGTAGGTGAGCTGCAATCTGCTTCATTATATAGATGAGAAAGCCACAGCTCAGAAGGTATGTCCCAGATCACAGAGTTAGAAAGAGACCAAATACAGTTCTGTCTCACTCCAAGGCCAATGCTTGTAACTACCATTCTTCATGGCAGTAGATATATTTGGAGATCTGTAGGATAACATTACCCTGAGTGCTAGGTTACAGGGAAAGTTTCCTTTGAAAAGGCCACCTCACCCTGGGGAGACATTTTACCAGGGTTGATCCCCAAAATCTACTCCAAGTCTAAGAGTTTATTAACTTGGCCTATTAACCTCTATTGGATTTTTATGTTATTATAGTAATGTCATTTCTAAGACACTATTAGTTTCTGGCATCAAATCCAAGGAAAGGGAAAAGATCAATGAAACAAGGCTTTAGAATATCAGAGGAAACATGAACAAAAAATTGGATTTATAGAAAAAAAAAATCTTAAGAAAAAACATAAGGAAACTCCATGGAGACTATGAGTCTGCAACCTAGTCTGACAGTTTTATGTTGTACTGTAATTCAACATAATGGAGGAATGCAGGCTCTAAAGTGTTCATATTAAATTATTCATGAATAATAAAATCATCTTCATTTTAGCTGGTCACATATTTAAATTATTTTATGGCCTTCCAAATGGTGAGAGTGGCAAGGATTGAATGATGTTAATTTAAAAGCAATGGCTTAAGTTACTTAAGATTTAAATAATTCCTATTTTGAGAGAATGGAAAACTACTGCTGAGTAAATCAAGGAAGGAAGATGTAAATGCATGAAATATCACTGAGAAATGATTGTATTCTAGTTAACACTTATGTAACAATTCATCTTTTAAGGAGTTGGCTCTGGGTTTAGTGCAGTATTTTGTTAATTTTATACAGAAAGTAATATATTTAGCTGCTAAAATACTAGTGCTGTCTAAATGTCGTAGCATCTTCATCTTTGAAATACATGCCCACCAGTCTTCCAAAAAAATATGTTTATATTAATTTGCCATTGAACAAATGATACAGCCTGTAAAAGAAAGGCAAAACTTTCCTTTCCTAGCTTTGCTTTTCAGATAGAATAATATTGTGCCATATCATCTAGTATTGTTACTTACATAAAATTTTCTTCTAGGATGAAAATGCAAGGTGAATGATAAGTTTCCTTTTGAGTTGGTATCCTCACCACAGAAGATAAACCTCTAATACACTGTAAAATCACAAACTGCCTAATGTAATAAATTTCTTTTCCGGAAAGCATTATCTTTCACCTACTTATTTCTTCCATCTTTCATCCATAGAGTTTTACATTATTTTCACTTTGTATATCATGAGCCAGTCACACTTCATAACTAAACAATCTTTACCCTTGACAAATCCATTAACCAAAGAAAGAAAGACCCTGGCTTTAAGCTGGTCATCATTTGTTCTCTTGGCTATAATGCATATGTGAGTTCCTATGGACAAATACATGCATCCTACCTAATTCTATCTAATCCAGGTTTATTTGACTTTGTATCTTCTGCCCACTTTATTTTACGTTCTATTGCTTTTAGATAGATAGTATGTAAGAAAAACTCACAAGCTTTAAAATTTTATATATATAAATTCTTTTCAGTTTGCCTAACTATTCTGTGAAAATATTTTTCCCAAAAAATCCCAGAATAAAATTTAAAATCCTCATTTGCCCTCTAACTCCCTAGTCCTTCAAAAACTCTTCTCTTTAAATCATCTAACAACATATACATCCAGCTACCAAATATAAATATTTACATATGTATATTATAACCAGCAAATTCACCTTCTCATTTCTTAATGCAACTCATTCCAAATTTATTTCCAGTTTATATCAATAAAGGGTTTTTTTCCCACCTAAAGCCAAAAAATGCAATAAATTTAAAGTCTCCTGCTTATATTCCAAAAAAATTATCCCGTGAAAGATGACAGTGGAGTTTTACTCCTCTAGAGAAAGAAACCAATCTCCAAAATAATGTCCTAGGAAATGATTTTTCCCTGAGATTTTCTTCTTTATTTTTATAAAGGAAAAATAGTACAAATAGAGGAGGCATTTGAGCAAATCAAATGGTAAGAAGTTCCATGTTAGACACACTTTGCTTTTTCTATTTAAAAAAGGACAGTAGTTTTATCTTATGCTGTAAATACTCCAGAATATTTAAAAAGGCATTTATTCACTCTCATGTTTTCTGACATTGTTAGTGTCTTTTCTAGGCTTAGTTATTACTTAAATAATGATAATAATCATTACCACTCATGAAGATTATTTTTAGTGGACATGAAAGAGAAAAAAAAAATCTTTAAACTGATCTTGAAATAACTGAATCTTGAAATAACTAATCTTGAAATGATCCTTGAAATAACTGGACTTATATGTTAAGAATAATTCAAACCCCCAACAACTTCCTCTAATATTAATTAATTTACAATGGGAAAATCAATCAGTTAAACTCACCTGAAAATACAAACATCTGCTGGGGACAATGTATCCGTGTTTGTGAATAGGTAATATGATATAGATTTTGCAACAAATAGTGCAACATTTAAATCTTTTCTAAAATCATGAAATAGAGATCAGCTTTCATTTCATTATCACAAAATCCGAAAATTTTCAGAAATGTTAAACTTTTACACACTGTGTCCTAGAATGAAACCTTGTTTTTAATAATTCCAGTATTAACAAATTCTAGCATTTGGAGTAAGACAACCTGAGTTCAAGACCCAATTCTTGGCTGACTGACAAATAGCAAATTATTTAATATTCTAGGCCTGACTCCTCCTGTGTAAAATGGGCATGATAGGGTTTTGTGAACACTAAATATTATCATGCATGTAAAACACTTAGCACCGCCCATTCCTAGCTCATGACATGTGCTCAATAAATGTGATTTGCTACTGCTGTACATGCCGAGGCCTTGGAACACTTGTTCTTTCTGTCATATGTATAGTGATTCCCCTGGATGTAGTCTAAAAGGTGTGTTTGTCTGATTGACCAAACCAGAGCATCAACTGCAAAGACAAAAGAAACATGGTACTCCCATCTGCCATGTTCAGCAAGTGATCCTTCTTATCCTTCACACCAACTATGCAAAGTAGGCACTATTGCAGCCTTATCTTAGACAAAGAAATATATGTACACATGGTCACAGAGCTCAGTAAAGGGCAGAGTTTTGGCCCCCATGGACTTTCCTTTGCACCATGCTGCAACGCACACATTAAATTGAGAAGGGAAAGGAACCATCAGACCCTCCCTTTCACCTGTTTCATAGACAGGAAAGAGTAAAATATTGTTCTACGGTTTGTCTCCATAAAATTTTTGATGTGGGTGGAACTTGAAAGCCCCTCTGACAAACTCACAGATACCTGAGTATGCTGAAGTTTCTCTTAAGCTCCTGTTAAATGAAAACACTCTTTGGAGAGAACTTATTATGTGATCCTTGAGGAACAGTTAGTTGACTGATATCTGAGTTTGTGTGGCTGGCAGAATGGAAGGCAGAATTGGGAAGTGGAGGGGTTTAAAGTGGAAAAAGATATGGAGAGAGGTCCAAGATGGAGACTTAGCAAAACACCAAATGGAAAGATAATTCCCATATACTGAATACTTACTAGGCAGATACTTTATAATTCATCTTTAACTTGGCTATAGTAGCCTAATCATTAGCTACTTTTATTGTTACTAAAATCATCTTCTGTGGGAAACATAGTAAAGAAATACACTGGCTTAGAGGAAAATAATTCTGCCTTTTAGTCACAGTTCTGCCATTTAGTACATGTGTTGCATGGGACAAATTACTACATAGCTCTGATTCAATTTCCACACCTCACAGTGTTGTTATGAATATATGTTAAAGCTCAAGAGAAAATAAAATAATGTTGGATACATGCAAATTATTATCATGCAATGACTGCTTAAACAAATATTTAACAAGCAAGTCTTTATGCAAGGCACTGTTTTATTATAGAGTAACTGAGGTAAACCAAACGTTCATCTCGGCAGGAATGTCATGTAACAAAATTATTACTAATTACCACTTATTTTTAATTCTCATAGAGAAGCAAAATATAGTGCTACTAAGATGGGATTCCAAGACTTTTAAACAAAGTCACGCATCAGTCAACTCCTAAGCCTAGTGCCCTTGTCAAGGCATGTGTGCTCGTGGTTTCCACGTCAGATCATGCTGTCATCTGTGGGTAGATTCACATTCATCTCACTTCATCTCTAAATTGATCTGAACTTGAACCCAGGCCTCAGGCTAATGCAAATTGGGATGGATCCAGTGGGCAAGCTCAGTATTTACACACCTTTTCATATTCACAAAGGTTTTATCATTCCTACTTGAGTTCTAGCCTAAAAGAATAATTAGGGAGAAAAACCTATTTTTAAAATTCCAAGGAAAATATAATTAATTGCTGCCAAATTTTGGCTGCTCCTGTAGTCTGAAGGGCAGATATTTTACTGAGAGAGAGTCTCAGGCACAACCCTTGGCTCACACCAGTATATCTCATATATCAAGGAAGTGAATTCTTCCAAGTATTTTAATCATGAAATCATAAAGCAGTTCTATCCAAGTCTTCCCTCTAGGCTCTCATCATTGCTTCTATCAGTTATATCACCTATCATACCTTCATGTCCAAAGCTCTGTCCTTCAACAGCAAAAAAGAAATCAAAATTGTAAAATTTGGACATATTCCCATTTATTTTCTTCTAATAATTTCCTTCATTTTTAACACCACAGTCTTTGTCCTTTGCAATCACTGCATTTCTTTAATCTGTCACCTTTCTTGGACTCTGCTTGCTTACTTCCATAAATGACATCAGGAGAAAAAAAAAAGGTGAAGTTGAATTTGATGTTGGGTCAATGAGGATTTGAATCTTTTATTTACTACCGTAATCACAAAAGAGAATTGCTTCCTTCAAATTACACTCATAAATTACCAGCTATTACGCCTGAGTGTATTGTGCAAAGGTTGATGCTGACTAAAGTTTTAGAGGGGCAGGAGAACTTGTAATTTATGTGTCACGTGGTCATGACATAACTACTTGTCACTTGCTTGAGTAGCTACAGAAAGAGAAAAAGAGTGCTAATATACCCATATGGTTGCCAAAACTTCCCCTTGCAAACCTGGTGATGCATCCAGAAACCTAGAATGTGAGGTTTGAGACCAATTTGCTTCTTTAAAGAGCTACTCAGTTTTCAATTTTCAGCTCCAGAGAACCCAGTTATTTCCCTTTAGGAAACAGAATATATGAGGCCAAATAATGAAGCCTACTCATTTTTAGGCACAGGAGATTATCGTCCTCCTAAAGTAAATCAGCAAAACAAAGCCCGTAGATACATGCACAACCATTCATTTACTCCATAAGCAATAGTATATTTATTCCTATCCAGAGGTGGGAGGCAAAATTAAACTCATGGAATATGGACAAGGGATTATTTAAATCCATTTTCCTCACTAAGCCCATCATTCAGGGTTTATGAAGACTCTTAAGCCAAGGACTCATTATTTACCCTGCAGGTAAGCTGACCCTTAGGTGTGCAACTCTTTCAAAATAAGGATAACTTATCTGCATTGTTAGTGGGAACATGTAGTCATTGATGCTAGCTCTAAGATTAAGTTTTTCAGTAAAAAAGTTCACCTAAGTCAAGAGTAAAGTGACAAGCCACAGAATAACAGAATATAATTGTAACTTGGAAACAAAGAAGCCTCACTCAAAATATAAAAACCAGCTCTCCAAATAAATAAGAACACGACAGATAACCTAGTAGAAAAAGAACTGACAAAAAATTGAAAAGGCATTTCATAAGGATGAAATCCAAATGGGTAATAAGCTAATTAAACTCTGCTCACCTCCTTAGCAAATTAGAAAATAAATATTACAATTGCAATGTGCTATCAATATACACCATCAAGTGGGCAAAAAATTAAAGTGTCTGAAAGCAGCGAGTGTTTGTGAACACATGAAACATCTGATAACTCATATATTGTTTGTACAACATATTACATTATACAAATAAGTTGTACTTTAAAAAATAACATCAACCATTAAAGTTGATTTTATATATATATATCCTAAGACACAGTGCTAGGTATACACTCTGGAAGTACACCTGTACATTTGTACCAGGATCAGGTAAGAAGGTCAGTAGCAACATTGTGCATGATAATACCAGACAAGAATAACCCAAATGTCCATGACAATAGAGGGAACATAAAATTATGGCATACTGATATGAAAGAAAACTATGTAGCACTGAAAATAAATGAGCAACAGCTACACAAAACTTCATGGATAAATCAAGTCCAGGAATTATATTGCAAATATTTAATAATTGATACGACATTGGTTTTGAACAGATGGGAAACATGCCAGATATTAATGACTCATACAGATCTGCTGGAAGAATATCAATGAGCACTGGATAAATCTCAAGAAACATCATGTTGCTCAAAAGAAAAAATAAATACTTGTATAAATTTATATAAGTATGTAAGTATACTTATATAGAATATATAAATATATATTCTATAAAGTTCAGAAACAAAATTAATTTCACTCTTTAGGAAAGCATCATGATTGATACAACTAAAAATAAAATTATTTTCACGGAAGTCAGTAGTAGTTTAAGAAGGGAGAGAGTGGCTTAAAAGGTGATAGCACATAGTATTATATATGTAATCGGGGCTTTTGGGGAGCTGTTAATATTCTGTTACACTAAAATCATTCACTATATATCTATTCTCATACCTGATATATGCATTTTAATGCTGTCTATGTGTGTGTGTGTGTGTGTGTGTGTGTATTTATTTTACAATAAAAACATACAAACAAGCAAAATAAAAAGAAAAATACCAAAGACATATATTTCATTTGTGGGCATTTTCTTCTAGCATTGGGTGGAGATATTTATTGAATCATGATGTTAGGCTATCATTTTTTTCAAGATTTCCAAAATTCTTACGCAGTTCATACAATTATTTTTGCCTTCACATTTAATTGTCGCAGCTACTTCAGAACTTAATGCTGCTGCTTCTTCTCTCACCTCTTCCCAATCCAGGCAAGAGTATCTTAGTAACCAGTGTACTGGCACAGGCCAGGAGTAACTCCCTCACTTCTCACAACCACACTTGCCGTCTGCCCAGCGAGTGCTCCAGTCCCCAAATCCATTTAAAAGTTCTTCTTTCTAGGGCCAATTCTGGTACCATTCATAGGCTGGGATTCTCCAAAGCAGGTGCTAAGGTAATTTGCAGGGAGAATGATTCAGGTAACAGAAATGATTCAGAAACAGGAGGCAAGGCCAATATAAGAATCCAGAACTGAGGGTGACTTATACTCAGTCATGCAGAATGCTGGGGGATAAAAAACATTATCTATTAACTCCTGCACCTCACTGATCAAGAGTAACCTAAGGAGGGTTAAGTTCTTTGCATCTCCAGGTTGAGTGCTGAGGAGCTTATTTCAAGAACATGAAATAAGTGTGAGAGCTGAGGTTCTCTTAGGTTGCCCCTTGTCGAAGTTGGGAACTGGTCACCACAAAAGTGGTGAAGTAATTGGTAGTGACATATACAAGTGGTATCTGGTACCCTGGTCTAAATCTGTTTAGGGACTTCCCAGAATCTATGCACCTTCCTTCATAACAGAATCTACATTACTTTCAGGAAATCCTCAACCTCCACTTTCAACTCCTGTGATTAGTTTGGGGTTGAAGCCACAGCAAGCTCTAGAAGTGAGTGAATCAGACCTGGCCATTCACTGCCAGTCTCTACCTAGGGACCTTCGTTGATAGTGTCAAGAAAAGAAGATTTTCTGGTGTTAAAGCTAGGAAGATGTATGCCTGGAGGTGCTGAGGATTACCACATGAAAGTAGGCTGCCTATGAGTGAAGGCAACACAAGGGAAAGGAGGGTGCAGAGAATGAAACAAAAATTTCTAATACTGTCATTTCAATGTATACAACCATGCCTGAAACCAATATACTATGATATTTTTAAAACATGAGCCAATGAATTCAGGCTCCTCTCTTTTTCTTACCAGTTCTTAGGCACCTCAAAAAAGCTGTTGGGTCTAGGATTTATAAAAATTCATTTTCAAATAAGAATGAGATTTGAATTAACTCAAAATGGATTAAAGAGTTGAATGTAAAACTGAAATCGTCGAAGTCCTGGAATAAAACAGAGGTCATAAGCTCCTTGACATAGCCTTGGCAATGATTTTCTGAATTTGATACCAAAAGCAAAGGCAGCAAAAGCAAAAGTAAACAAGTGGAACTACATGAAACTAAAAAGGTTTTGCACAGCAAAAAAAGAGAAAAATCATCAAAATGAAAAGGCAACCTACTGAATGAGAGAAAATATATGTAAATCATTTATCCAATAAGGGGTTAATAACCAAAATATATAAAGAACTCTACACCTCCATAGGAAAAAAAACAAATAACCCTATTAAAAAGTAGATCGAGGATCTGAATAGCCATTTATTCCAAAGAAGACATGCAGATGCCCAATAGGTGCAGGAAAAGATGTTCAACATCAGTAATCATCAGGGAAAAACGAATCAAGATAGCAGTGAGATATCACCAAACATCTGTTAGAATGGTTATTATCAAAAAGTCAAAAAATACGGAGTGTTGGCAAGGATGTGGAGAGAATGAAACCCTTGTGCATTGTTGGTGGGACTGTAAGTTGGTGCAGCCACTGTGGAAAACAGTATGGAATTTCCTCAAAACATTAAAAATAGAACTACCATATGCTCCAGCAATTTCACTTTTGGGTATTTTATTGCAGAAATTGAAAACACTAACTTTAACCCCATGTGCACTGCAGCATTATTTACAATAGCAAAGATATGGTAACAGCCTAAGTGTCCATGGGTAGATGAATGTATAAAGGAGATGTGGTATATATACACAATGGAATAGTATGCAGCCATAAGAAGAAGGAAATCTTGGGAATTCCCTGGTGGTCCAGTGGTTAGGACTTGGTGCTTTCAATGCCAGGGCCTGGGTTCAATCCCTGGTTGGGTAACTAAGATCCTGCAAGACGCGCAGCATGGCCGGAAAAAAAAAAAAAAAAAAAAGAAGGAAATCTTGCCATTTGAGACAACATGGATGGATCTTGAGGGCATTATACTAACTGAAATAAATCAGACAGAGAAAGACAAATGCTGTATGATTTCACTTTCGTGTGGAGTCTAAAAAATAAAAACAAGCTCATAGATACAGAGCACAGATCGGTAGTTGCCAAAGGTGGGAGATGGGGGTTAGGTGAAACGGGTGAAGGAAGTCAAAAGGTATACATTTCCAGTTATAAAATAAATAAGTCATGGGGATGTAATATACAGCATTACAACTGTAGTTAATAATACTATAAAGTATTAGTATTAATGAGAATACTAATAGAGAATAAATCTTAACAGTTCTCGTCACACACACAAAAACCATGTATGTTGATGGATGTTACCTAGACTTGGGGTGATCGTTTTGCAATACGTGGACCCTTGGACAACACAGGTTTGAACTGCACAGGTCCACTTCTACTCAGATTTTTAAAATAAGTGCTATACTACTACAGAATCCATGGCTGTTTGAATCCAAGGATGTGGAACTAATACAGAGGGCCGACTACAACGCTGTGTTGACTGCACGGGGGCCTGCGCTCCCACCTCCACATTGTTCAAGGGTCAACTGTATATACAAATACCAAGTAGTATCCTGTGTCCCTGAAACTAATAGAATGTTGTATATTGGTTATACCTCAATTGAAAAAGGAAAAGAATGGGATTTGAACCTTAATATGTTGTGGATGAATTTATGATGTTGTTTTTACACAATTACTATAGGCATCCAGTTCACGTGTGTAAATCCCTGGTCTTTTTAATAAAACCTATCAGATTCATCGAAGAAGTGAATCTGTCTCAACAGACAACTGTGGCTCCTTAGAAAAAAGAGAAATGTAAATAAAATGCATTCTAAGGATTTGGATAATTGAAAGCATAACATAGGGCCTGGAGGGCTCTTCATTAAGTGTTTCTTTGACCAGTATTTATTGTCTTAGCATTAAAGTTAGTAACTGCTTTAAAAAAAAATTTACCCAAACTTCAAGAATGCACAGGGCAAGGCAAGGACGAGTATCTAATTACCTACAGAGTGCTTTCTTATTTTCTTTAAAGGCACTGTAATGCAGCAGAGAATCATGTTCCTGTCTGTGGAACACGGAGCTGTTAATATACCATTTAGATGCAGTAGTTTTCTGTGGCTGAAAAGATACTTTGATTTTATTCCCTCTTAACAGTTTTGATTTTCTGAAAATTATGATGGAATTGACTGCGGGCAGCTTTGAGAATTCATTACATGGCATTAACTAACAAGAGGATATTGTAAAAACAGCTGTGGCATCACCTTGATATTGACTGAATATGCTGGGCAGAGAGAAAGATGGAAAAATGGACATAGGGAAAGACGTGATCTATTCACGTTAATATCATATGTACAAAGAAAATTTGTGTTCACAAATTACAGTTCACAAATTGCTTTTATACACTTATTTAAGTTTCATAATCCACTCAGGAGGTAAGAATTTTTATCCAAACTTTAGAGATAGTTAAGTGACATTAACCACTGATACAGAGTCAGAAATAGAGCTGAGTTAGAAAATCTGTTTCTTCTTTTTTCTTTTTCTAATGTTCTTTCCATTCCACTGGAATTGAGGTTTTTGTTAACAAAGGAATGATGTTTTGATAAAAACTGGCTAGGATTTTAGATTTGTTCAGCCTTCTGTGAATTGTTATTGCACTTGTCGTCAGTACTAATCAACTTACCAAAAAAAATTTTTTTAAGGTTTTGCATCCTCATATTATTCTGCAGAATTTCAGAGGATCTTGTACATATATTTACTAAAGCACTAATCATCTTGGATTACAATTATCTCCATGTACTGGACTTCTGGCTGACCATGCAAACACATTGCATACCCTTCTTTTTTGTTAATACTTGTTCAAAAATCAGGTAGTCGTGTGCTTCAATTGATGTTAAGTCCCTCCCCAACCCCACAGCAAACTCATAAGGTGAATTTTGAGTGTTGAAATTTTGAATCTTGAAAACCAGTTAGTATTTCTGTCACCCTTGTTAATGATGAGTTTGGAAATGGTCATAGGATACAATTCTGATCAATGAAAAATGAGGGATGTCTGCTGAGAGATGTGTGAACAATTTTTATTTACTTTTTAAAAAGAATGTAAGATAGTTACGGCTCATCATTCTCCCTCTCCCTTCTGGATTGTGGATGCTATTTTGTGAGGATGTTATGCTTGGAGGTGCTGCAGCCACATTGATGCTATGAATGTAAAGCCTAGGAGTAAAGATAGCTCACTAAGTATGGCTGAGAGAAAAGATGGGAAGAAAAACAACGCTTAAGCATTGCTCTCACCTTTAAGCTACTGGATTTTCCAACTTTTACTGTGCAGAAGTGCAGAGATTTTGTTTCTTGTAGCCTAAAGCATCATATAAGAAACACCATGAATATTTCTTTGTAACAAACTAAATTTTGAGTTACTTGGGGACATACACTCTAGCCTACTACAATGCCAAGCATAGATTGAGTTCTCAAACACTGCTAGTTGAATGAATGCATGAATGAACAACTTTCGAAATAGTGTTATAAAGAAAGAACGATCATGCTAACACTGCCACTTTTTCACCGATTTCTGACAAATAGCTAACTATCAGAATTTTCATTGTAGAAGACTTTAAAGAGGTAGAAAGTCTGAAAATATTTGTTCCATAGGATTAACAACTTGAAATTTTTCAAGTGTGTAGTAATTGAGGTTTATTGAATTCATATAGAAGTAGCTGAAAGTCTTTGTGTTTAAGACAGGGTATCATTCATTTAAACCAGCGATTTCTGTCATGCTCTCCTTTTAGAATGTCTATTAATATGGGTCATCTGGTAGAAAAAGGGCATCACTTTGTTCTCTAGATTCTCTCTCAAGTATGGGAAAGCTCCTAATATGAGAATGACATCTAGCACAGAGACTCAAATAACATGTGAGTACACAGATGGATAAAAAGAAGCCCACAAATGATTGATAAGTAAATGGAGTTATTTGGAAGTTTCATCCTAAAGTTGAAAGGAGAATTTAAAATAAAAAGGAATTCAGGTTTCCACATGGTGAAGGGTGCTAAGCTCGAGGTGACCCCCGCACTCTCTTTTCTTCCTGTGTCACTGAGTGGGGGCTGACTTTTCTCAGTTAAACTTGTCTTATTCCTTTCAGCTGTCAAAGCCATTTTGTCATCATTCTTGAATAGATCATCATAATTTCATTTAAAATATGTACAAACAGAAAGTGTGTCTACTTAGAAGAAAAATGTTAATTTAGTTTGTTACGTTTTTTTTAAATGAAGGAAAATTGCCTCCCAGAAAAATATATCTTATATATTATATCCCTAACTTTGGGCTAATATTTCATCTGTAATTTATATATTTTCATCCAAGCTTATCTTCTTCAGCATTTTTTAAAATTGGGATGTTAAATGCAGTGAATTACATGTCTGTTTTTGATTAACATTGTTTCTGGTGTACAAATAATAATTTGATCTCTGTGTACACTACAAAGTAGTCAGCACAGTAAGTCTAATTATTATCCATCACCATACAGTTGATCCCTTCAGCCATTTACCCACCCCTTACCCACTTCTCCTCTCATAAACACCAATCTGTTCTCTGTATCTATAAATTTTGTTCTGTTTGTTCATTTTTGTTTTTTAAATTCCACATATAAGTGAAATTATATGGCAGTTGTCTGATTTAGTTCACTTAGCATAGTGCCCTTAAGAGCCATCCATGTTGTCACAAATGGCATGATTGCATTCTTTTCTTTTTTATGGCTGAGTAGCATTTCATTGTATATGGGTATATATCAAATCTTTATCCGTTCATCCATCGATTGACACTCAAGATATGTTGTTTCCATATCCTAGTTATTGTAAATAATGCTGCAATAACATAAAGGTGCATATATCTTTTGTAATTAGTGTTTTTTTCTTCAGATGAATACCCAGAAGCAGAAGAGATGGATCATACAGTAATTCTATTTTTAATTTTTTGAGGCCTGTCCATACTGTTTTACATAATGGATGTGCCAGTGTACATTCACACCTTTTCTCCACATCGTCTCCAACGCTTATTTCTTGTCTTTTTGATAACAGTCATATTAACAGTTGGGAGGTGATATCTCATTGTGGTTTTGATTTGCATTTCTTTGAAAATTACTGATGTTGAATATAGTTTCATGTGCCCATTGACCAACTGTATTTCTTCTGTGGAAAAATGTCTATTTAGTTCCTGTGCCCATTTTATAATCAGTTTATTTGGATTTTTTGCTATTGAGTTGAGTTTAAATATTTTGAGTACTAACGCCTTATTTGGTACATGGTATGCAAATATTTTTTCCCATTCAGTAGGTTACACTTTTGTTTTGTTGATGAAGGTTTTTAGTTTGATGTAGTCCCACTTGTTCATTTTTGCTTTTGTTTTTGAGGTCACATACATGAATTCCACACCAAAACTGATGTCAAGGGGCGTGGTGGTTGAGAGTCTGCCTGCCGATGCAGGGGACACGGGTTCATGCCCCGGTCCGGGAAGATCCCACATGCTGCAGAGCGGCTGGGCCCGTGAGCCATGGCCACTGGGCCTGCGCGTCCGGAGGCTCCACAGCGGGTGAGAGGCCCGCATACCGCAAAAAAAAAAAAAGAAAACTGGAGCCTACCACCTAGGTTTTCCTCTAGAACTCTTATGGTTTCGGGTCTTACATTTAAGTTTTTAATCCATTTTGAGTTCAGTGTTGCTTATGGTGTAAGATAGTGGTCTTGTCTCATTTTTTTGCATGCATCTGTCCAGTTTTCTCAACACCATTTATTATAGAGACTGTATTTTCCACATTATATATTCTTGGATGCTTTGTTGTAAATTAATTGACCATATGTGTGTGGGTGTAATTATGGGCTCTCTATTCAGTTCCATTGATCTGTGTGTCTGTTTTTATGCCAATACCATACTGTTTTGATTAGTATAGCTTTATAGTATAGTTTGAAATCAGGGACATGATACCTCCTGCTTTGTTCTTCTTTCTCAAAGTTGCCTTGGCTATTCGGGATCTTTTGTGGTTCCAAACAAATTTTAGGATTATTTGTTCTAGTTCTGTAAAAATGCCATTTTTTAGATAGGGATTGAATTGAGTTTGTAGATTGTTTTGTGAAGTATGAGCATCTTAACAATATTAATTCTTGCAATCCATAAGCATGGAATGTCTTTCCATTACTTTGTGTCATCTTCAGTTTCTTTCATCATTGTCTTAGTTTTCATTGTACAGGTCTTTCACCTTCTTGGTTAAATTTATTCCTAGCTATTGCATTCTTTTTCATGCAATTGTAAATAAGATTGTTTCCTTAATTTCCCTTTCTGATAGTTAGTTGTTAGGGTATAAACATGCAATAGAGTTTTTTTTTTTTGTTTTTTTTTTTGTGGTACGTGGGCCTCTCACTGCTGTGGCCTCTCCCGTTGCGGAGCACAGGCTCTGGACGCGCAGGCTCAGCGGCCATGGCTCACGGGCCCAGCCGCTCCGCGGCATGTGGGATCTTCCCGGACTGGGGCACGAACCCGTGTCCCCTGCATCGGCAGGCAGATTCCCAACCACTGCGCCACCAGGGAAGCCCTGCAATAGACTTTTGTATATTGATTTTGTACCCTGAAGCTTTATTGAATGGATTTATTATTTTTTACAGTTTCCTAGCAGACTCTTTAGGGTTTTCTATATATAAGATCTTGTCATCCACAAATAGTGCCAGTTTTACTTTTCCTTTCCAATTTGGATGCATTTTACTTCTTTTTCCTGCCTAACTGCTCTGGTTAGGGCTCCCAATACTCCCAATACCACATCTTCTTAATTCAATCATCTGTTGATGGGCACATGGGTTGCTTCCATGTCTAGGCAATTGTAAATAGTGCTGCTGTGAACATCGGGGTGCATGTACCTTTTTGAAACAGTGTTTTCATGTTTTCCAGATACATACCTAGGAGTATAATTGCTGGATCATATGGTAGTTCTATTTTTACTTTTTAAGGAACCTCCATAGTGTTTTCCATAGTAGCTGCACCAATTTACATTCCCACTAACAGCGTATGAGGGTTCCCTTTTCTCCACATCCTCACCAACATTTGTTATTTGTGTTCTTTTTGATAACAGCTATTTTGACAGTTGTGAGGTGATACTTCATTGTGGTTTTGATTAACATTTCTCTAATAATTATCAGTGTTGAGCATCTTTTCATGTGCTTGTTAGCCACCTGTATGTCTTCTTGAAAAAAATGTCTATTCAAGTCTTTTTTATTGAATTGTGTTTTTTTTTTGGTATTGAGTTATATGAGCTGTTTGTATATTTTGGATATTAACCCCTTGTCGGTCACATTAGTTGCAAATATTTTCTCCTGTCCTGTAGGTTGTCTTTCTGCTTTGCTAACTGTTTCCTTTGCTGTGCAAAAGCTTTTAAGGTTAATTAGGTCCCATTTGTTTATTTTTGCTTTTATATATTTTGCCTTGGGAACCTAATCCAAGAAAATATTGTTACAATTTATGTCAGAGTGTTTCACCTATGTTGTCTTCTAGGGGTTTTATGGTTTCATGTCTGACATTTAGGTAATTAAACCATTTTGAGTTTATTTTTGTATCTGGTTTGAGGGAATGTTCTAATTTCATTGCTTTACATGTGTCTGTCATTTTTCCCAGCACCATTTGTTGAAGAGAGTGTTTCTTCTCCATTGTATATTCTTGCCTACTTTGTCATAGATTAATTGCCTGTAGGTGTAAGGGTTTACTTCTGGGCTCTCTATTCTGTTCCATTGATGATGTTTGTCTGTTTTGTTTTGTTTTTTCCCCCCCAATACCATGCTGTTTTGATTCCCATAGCTCTCTCCTTGTATTTATCCCTTTATCGTTATAAGATGCCATTCTTTGTCTTCTGTTATAAAGGTTTTGTTTTAAAGACTGTTTTATCTGATAAGAGTATTGCTACCTATTCTTCCTTGTCACTTCTGTTTGCACAAAATACCTTTTTCTGTCCCCTCACTTTCAGTCTGTGTGTCTTCCACCCTGAAGTGAGTCTCTTGTAGACAGCATATTGAAGGGTCTTTTTTTTTCTTTTTTATCCAAACAGCTACCGTACGTTTTTTGATCAGAGCATTTAATCCACTGACATTTAAAATTGTTGATACATGTGTACTTACTGCCATTTTAGTCCTTGTTTTTTCCAGTTGTTTTTGTAGTTCTTCTTTGTTCATTTCTTCTTTTTGTTTTTCCCTTTGTGGTCTGATGGTTTTCTTTTGTAGTATGCTTGAGTTCCTTTCTTTTTGGTTTTTGTGCATCTATTGTAGGTTTTTGTGTTGTAATTACTGTGGGGTTCATATATTTTGGCCCATAATTATATCTACTTGATTTAAACTGGTATTCATTTAAGTTCACACACCTTCTAAATGATCCCCATTTTTTACTCCCCTACCGCACATTTTGTGTTTTTCACATCATATTTTACACCTTCATGCTTATCCCTTTACTGTTGTAGTTACTGCTGCTTTTACCTTTTACTTTATTTTTGTTTTGTTTTTAAATATGCATATGAGCTTATTTAAGTGATCTTCAATCCTCATTATATATTTGCCTTTCCAGTTGGAATTTTTCCCTTTCCTATAGATTCTTCCTTTGTTTTCATTTAGAGAAGACCCTCAACATTCCTTTTAGGATAGGTTTAGGATTGCTTCTTGTACCTGGATATCTGTTTACAGGTTTAGTTTTGGGAAGTTTTCAGTCATAATTTCTTCATACATAATTTTGATCCCCTTCTCTCTTTCTCTCCTTCTGGAACCCCTATTACACATAGGTTGGCACATTTTCTATTATCCCACAGATCTAGTATGTTTCTTTAGGTTTGTTTCCTTTTTCATTTTTCTTTCTGCCTGCTATTCTGATCGAGTGATTTCCATTATTCTATCCTCCAGATCACTTATGTGTTCTGTATTGTTTAGTTGGCTACTCATTGCTTTTAGATCACCTTTTATGTCAGAAATTGAATTACCTATTTTTGGTTGGGCCATCTTCATAGTTTCTAGTTTGTTGTTAAAATGATCTGTGTTTATATCAATGTTCCTTCTTAATTCAGTTAGCATTCTTATTACTTTTTTTTTTTTAATTCAGGGTCTGGTAGACTAATTATCTCTTTCATTATTTTTTCAGGTTTATCTCTTGTTCTTTCAACTGGGAGCAGTTCCTCTGCCTTTTCATTTCACCTAACTTTCTCTGTCTCTATGAAGTTAGGTGAAACAGTTATCTATTTTGGTCTTGAAGAGGTGTTTTATATTTTATTGGGAGCATCCCAGGGTAGACTGCATGTGCCCAATATCTTTGGTACAAGGGCTGGATCTGATGTGGATGCCAGCCACACCTTTCCACAGGGTGTGCTGGCCACTATCACCTTGACAGGGGTGTGGTCTGTGTTGGAGCAGATAAAGCCTGCTCAGGGTGTGAGGCAGGACCTCCTCTCTGCTCCATGGCTATCTCCACCCTGTCAGAGGCAGGGTCTGATCCCCATTTGCTAGAGCAGAAGCCCTGAGGGTCGGGCTTGAGCAGGCTCTGTTCCCTTTAAGTGTGTGTTTTTCCTTCTCCCCGCACCGGGGCCTTTGCAGGGAAGTGCTGAAGGAAGTGAGGCTCCCTGCTCCCAGCGTTCTGATGTACTGTCTGTGGAGGCATCTGTGGCTCCACTCAGATGCAGAACAATGTTGTGTCTTTTCCCCTGTTGTGGTCGTCCCAGATTTAGTGCAAGGTTGTGGCGTGGAGTGGGCAGGGTTGGAGTGTTTGCTGTGCTGAGTGTGGGGGTTGTGGCCTGTTGGTCATGGGGGCTCAAGCGACTGTGCTGCCACTAGGGGTCTGGGCTGCCTCTGTGGCGCTGTTTGCATATGTGCCAGCAATCGCTGCTGCCTCCCCACCCGGACCACACCCCAGGCCCCCCTTGTTGCCTCTGTGTTGCTACATCAAGTCTTTTCCTAGGACCTGGCTGCCCTAGATCCCACACCAAGCCCTGACGTGGAGTGAGTGGAGCCAGCGTGTTCACCCAGTTTGCCGCAGTGTGGAGAGGCAGCAGCCGGTAGTGCAGAACTCTCTCCATCCTGTTTGTTGACAAGCCAGCACCTGCATGCTCCTGGCAAGTGGAGTCTAGGATTCTCCACACCCTCTTTCTGTTCCAGTGGTTCTCCCGGTATCCAAAGGGGCTTGTCTCCTCTGTGTAGGACCCCAGGATTGGGATGCCCAGTCTGTGGCTCAGCCCACTCACTCCCCAGGGTGAGTCTCTGCTCATGTGTTCTTTCTTTTTCCTTTTAGACCCCTCCCAGGGGCACAGGTCCAGACCTGATGCTTTTTTTCCCATCCTACCCAGTTATGTGGCTATCTTTCTTGCAGCCTTGGTTGTACAGTAATTCTGCCAGTTTCCAGTTAGTTTTCCATGAGAATTGTTCCACATGTAGATGTATTTTTGATGTGCTGGTTGGGGGAGGTGAGCTCCACATCCTCTTACTCCACCATCTTGATCCCCCTCTCACCAAAGTCTTTACTCTTGACCTTAACAAATTTAGTGAAACGCTATCCTAGGACTTAATTCACCCCCCTTCATTGCCAGTCACATTTTATCTTGTTGGCGTCCTGCATATAACTGTATTTAATCATGTATGAACTTTCATCCTCAGAGGTTGGGATATGTATTATGAACTCAAGTATCAGTCTGAGAGGAACATGGTTTAAGAAAACCATAATAGATGGAAGCAAAAAAAAAAGTAGTGGCAGATGTTACCTCCATCCAGGGCTGGTACAGTGACTCTTAAAATTCTGCCATATGGTGAGACTCCTTCCACCCTCTTTGTTCAATTTTCCTTCCTTCCTTCCCCATATACTCAGCTGCTATAGTAAGTCTCTAGCCTTATATCTCTGTTACTTACCATTTCAAAACTATTCCTTTCTCAGTAGTGTCTTATTTAATAAAATAGCATGATATAGAACTCAAGGCAACTCTGGCATAATTGGACATTCTCAGGTAACCTGTTTTTTCCGTGAGGCTAATTTCAGGATGTTCTACTATCAAGCAACTACAAGATTAATTAGGCAAACAGTTACCAACCTATACCCACCTCTGAAAGCACTGAAGTATAATCTGGATTTTATGGAAGGTGACATTAGAAGACTAGGAGGAAGTTAACCTGAACTAGTAATAGCAAAATTCCTTGTCTTCCCCAATCAACTCCCCTCTCAATATTCCTCCTCCAGTGACATCCTCACCTCCTCTTCTTTCTCCCCCACAATCACTCTCTGCCCAGTCACTCTACACAGCTCCACTCATCAAAGTCCCTTTGCATTGCTCAAATGTCTGCCCCAGTAGTACAAACCCAAACCATCTTACTGTTCATCATATTTCTGCCCCACCCCAGAGGGCTTCATTCATCTCAACATAGAATTTTAATGATCAGATCCAATATCATATTTCACTTTATAATAGCAAGAGGGAATCCATTCTTTTAAGACTGCTTCTGATTTATGATGTGAATTTCAAGCAATCAATGTTGATTTTTGCATCTATAAACTAAGAATGTAAATTCTGGTAATTTCCAGTGGCTCAACAGATATCACCAGCTCAAGGTTTTGTGTTCCCAAGGCTGGAGTTGCCCCTGGAGGGAAATAGAGTATGCAAAATGACAGCTGATGATCCAGATTAACACTGCAGATGTTCATGACTCTTCGTGGGACATTTTTCAAAAATTAAATGCCTTTTGTTTCCTATATTTATATGCAAACAGATTTCGCAACACTCAGAATTCTGGCTTCTCTTTAAAAACTGGGAAAACACTGGTACACATTCCACACATCAGTACTCACCAGGGTTTGAGAAGGAGCTGCCGTCTTTCTCGTGGGTACCTGACCTCCCGTCCTCACTCCTTACTGTTTTTCGCCTGGTCCTCTTCACTTGCTTTTCTTGCCAGGCTAGCTCCTATAGCCATTTACGTTTACAACCCTGGCTTAGAAGTAGAGGTTTATATCAGATTATCATAAACATTAGAGAACTACTTACCATTAGATTATAAAGACTCCAGCAAGGGGTATTTGTGAGAGAACTCTGTATATGTACACAGAAACAGAGACATGTGCCCATGAAAATTTAAGCCAAATGATACATGATATAAAAATATGTTAATATACTCTGAAGCAATGGTACATTTTCCACCTTAAGTTGAATGATATTTTTGCTTTAACTAAAAGCATTATGTGAAGTAATAAAAGACTAATAAATTTAAAATTTGTTTGGGGAGAACATTAATGAACTCCATAAAATGTAAAATAATACAAAGGACTCTGAATATTTTAGAAGTTTTATTTAACAGAAGATACACTTATTTTTCCTCAAGTTCAAAATAGTTCTACTAATTAACATTTTTAATCAGAAAGGATTATTTAGAGGGTTACAATAAAAAGATTAAATTATTAGGCCTACAGATCTCTGTTACTGCACTTCATGGATGTTCTCATAATAAAATATAATAGTTTAAAAAACGAATTAATTCCATGCTTCCCCTTCAAGAGATAGACTTGTGTAGTTACTATAGCAACTACATACAATCCCAACTATTAAATTTCTTATTATAGGAAAATAAATCAACAATGACTTAGGTTACTTATGATAACATATGGCTTTGGAAGATACCTATTTATTTACCCAATATTATTACGAAAACTGCTTTACTATAAAAAATCAAAGGCAAATACTTTCTTAAAAATGAGTATGCAAGAAGTGAAGAAAGTGCTAGCAAAATCAGCCAGATTGCCCTCACGCATGGCTCCACCATGTGTCTAGACTAATTACATGTACAATATAACCCACTCTGGCCAGTCATGCCTGCTGTAATAGTGCATGTTATGTTCCTAAAGCGTACCACTAACCTTTGCAATTTCCTTTAAAATTAAAACAGCAGTTAACTTTCTTTCAGTTCAACAAAAGGTTTATGCCCTGGATTTCTCAGAACTGGATTAGCATACTAAAACGTAAATCAATGAGGACTTTTTCCAAGAAAAGCTGTCCAGTGAAATGTTATTTATCATTTGGGGTTTATCTAAACAATTGCTTGATGTACATTACAACCAGTAACAGGTTTGACTCTTGTGGCTTTTTGTTTTGCTTCTTTAATTTTTGTCTCACGGATTCAAATGCTTTGTTTTACAAATGAGCAAACAGTATTAAGGGTAGTTATAAGGCAGGAGCAAAAAACACAAGCCTAGGTCTAGGCAATAACAACATTCTCATCTCTTCAAATCAATTTCATTCAGTTCTAATGGCTTCTGATTACACAGGCTGAGATCTCAGTATCCCACATAGGCTTGTCTTGGTTTTGAAAGAGAATTGTATGATTGAAAAATACTTTCCATTTTGTATTCCAACCTTATTCACTTTATTATCCAGAATATGTTGCAGTCTTTTCATAAGAAAAAACAAACAAAAAACTCGGTCCAAATACTGCTTCTAATACCCTCATCTCCTTTTTCCCTTCAATCGGGGAATCAAAAAAGAAATAAAATTATTTGGCTTTTTGTTTGTTTGTAGCCAAAGGACTGAAATAAAAATGAAGCTGCGTGATATCTGCTAGCCAAAAGGGTTGGTTTTATATTTCACATTGAAAATGGGTCTCATGCTTTACATTTAAAAAGAACATGTTATATTTTTATCTCAGTCCTCTTGTTCCACTCACTGAACGACAGCATCAAAAATTTGGCTCAGTGTGTCAAAAAATTTACTTTTATTTCAACCTAAAACTAGTAAAGTGTAAGACATAAAGGTAAAGCACCAGAATGCTTCGTAGTTCTCTGAATTTTCACATCTGAAAAAGCCATGGCTATTTGTATTATTTTTTTAATATAGATGAGGTAAGGTACTGAAGGAAATCAGAATGTGTCACCCCAAAATATGCTACTTTGGAACACTGATTATTTTGAATTAAAAGCACTTTTGAAACAGCAGGTTCAGGAAGTTCACTCTGACCCTCATTTTTCTTCCTAAAATCAGGAAATAATATTCCCATATATTATCTGGGAAAGGCACCCTCCCTGTACCAGGAGAAAAGAAGACATTCTTACTAGCCCAGAGATAGCACTGGAGGAATCTGCAGACAAACATTACTCCATTCGTTTTCTCCCATATTTTTGCCCAAAGGTTGCCACCCTTGGAAGCCTAAAACTGCTTTCCTTTGTCTTGTCATTTCTTTACAAATTTATCGTTCTTTGTTGAAGATGCTATATAAACTGCAATCTTAAGCACCATTTTGAGTTAATCTCGTTTCGGTTTCTCCCATGGGATGTCTGCTGCAGGGGTTAATGGCTTTTTTGTTTGTTTTTTGTTAATTTCTCTTTCTGTTACAGGGATCTCAGAATGGTAGAGGGAAAATTACTTTTTCTCCTGTACAGTATAAAAATAGTTCTATTAGATCCCATTTTAGCCAACTTGTTAGATAGTCCCATTCACTCTGATGCATCTGGATTCCCTTTAAATAGAAACAACACTGTTAGAGATTGAAGAGGCTGACCTAATTGACTCCTATAATGACTGAAGGAAATGACTAATTCAGAACATATTGCAGTTTTTCCATTCATCTCCATTGACTTTGTAGCACCTCAATTTCTGCCCTGCCCCAGCCCCACCCAGTCTCTTATTTTTCCGTCATCTTTTCTCTCACTGAACCCTCAAAGGAAGAAATTCGAAATAATCCTTAGCAACTAATCTGGACACATTTAAACAATGGCTTCTGCCACATTAAATATAGTTCTATACCCGAGAAAGTCAACCATAACCACATCTAATTTGCAGATTAGGTAGGAGTGGACAAGCATTGTGTTCACATCTCCATACTGGATTTTCACTTTATTGAATGTGTCGTCACAAGATCAGTCAAGCAGTGTTTAGCTGGACCTTTGCCTCATATACAAGCCTGATCCACTCAGGGCAGCTTCTAATGAATAGTAATACTAAAAACAATAGCAACACTTTGCCTCCTTTTTCACAGTGTTCAAACCATTTCTTTAAATATAGTCAGTGTCTCTCCCTGTTTTCCAATAGATACTGAATGCTTACAAATGTGTAATTACTTTCGTAGGCAGCAAATATTACTCAGTGCATGATTGCTGAAGTGGCATACCTCCTGGCATATGTTTTACCAAGGGCTGGCATAAGCCGTGAGTAGTAGAGAATCTGATCATGCTTGTTTAACAAGGTAACCTTATGTTAAATTTTAGCATATAATTTTCCAGGTGGTAATATTCTTTCTCTGAATGGTTGCTTGACTTGCTGTAGGTATAACTATTTTGAGACAAAGCTCACCCATGATCTAACAGATTTTCCCTGCCAAAGACTAAATTCCCACCCTTCACTTGAAGATTATGGTTTTTCAAAGGGGGCAAATATCTACATTTGTTTAGATTAGTCTATTCTATTTCCATCCCCTTACTTTCAGTCTGTATGTGTCTCTAGGTCTGAAGTGGGTCTCTTGTAGACAGCAAATATATGGGTCTTGTTTTTGTATCCGTTCAGCCAATCTGTGTCTTTTGGTGGGAGCATTTAGTCCATTTACATTTAAGGTAATTATCGGTATGTATGTTCCTATTCCCATTTTCTTAATTGTTTTGGGTTCGTTATTGTAGGTCTTTTCCTTCTCTTGTGTTTCTTGCCTAGAGAAGTCCCTTTAGCAGTTGTTGTAGAGCTGGTTTGGTGGTGCTGAACTCTCTCAGCTTTTGCTTGTCTGTAAAGGTTTTAATTTCTCCATCAAATCTGAATGAGATCCTCGCTGGGTAGAGTAATCTTGGTTGCAGGTTTTTCTCCTTCATCACTTTAAATATGTCCTGCCAGTCCCTTCTGGCTTGCAGAGTTTCTGCTGAAAGATCAGCTGTTAACCTTATGGGGATTCCCTTGTGTGTTATTTGTTGTTTTTCCCTTGCTGCTTTTAATATGTTTTCTTTGTATTTAATTTTTGACAGTTTGATTAATATGTGTCTTGGCGTGTTTCTCCTTGGATTTATCCTGTATGGGACTCTCTGTGCTTACTGTACTTGATTAACTATTTCCTTTCCCATATTAGGGATGTTTTCAACTATAATCTCTTCAAATATTTTCTCAGTCCCTTTCTTTTTCTCTTCTTCTGGAACCCCTATAATTCGAATGTTTGTGTGTTTAATGTTGTCCCAGAGGTCTCTGAGACTGTCCTCAGTTCTTTTCATTCTTTTTTCTTTATTCTGCTCTGCAGTAGTTATTTCCACTATTTTATCTTCCAGGTTACTTACCGTTCTTCTATCTCAGTTATTCTGCTGTTGATCCCATCTAGAGTATTTTTCATTTCATTTATTGTGTTGTTCATCGTTGTTTGTTTCATCTTTAGTTCTTCTAGGTCCTTGTTAAATGTTTCTTGCATTTTGTCTATGTTATTTCCAAGATTTTGGATCATCTTTACTATCATTATTCTGAATTCTTTTTCAAGTAGACTGCCGATTTCCTCTTCATTTGTTAGGTCTGGTGGGTTTTTATCTTGCTCCTTCATCTGCTGTGTGTTTTTCTGTCTTCTCATTTTGCTTATCTTACTGTGTTTGGGGTCTCCTTTTTGCAGGCTGCAGGTTCGTAGTTCCCGTTGTTTTTGGTGTCTGTCCCCTGTGGCTAAGGTTGGTTCAGTGGGTTGTGTAGGCTTCCTGGTGGAGGGGACTAGTGCCTGTGTTCTGGTGGATGAGGCTGGATCTTGTCTTTCTGGTGGGCAGGTCCACGTCTGGTGGTGTGTTTTGGGGTGTCTGTGGACTTACTATGATTTTAGGCAGCCTCTCTGCTAATGGGTGGGGTTGTGTTCCTGTCTTGCTAGTTGTTTGGCATAGGATGTTCAGCACTGTAGCTTGCTGGTCATTGAGTGAAGCTGGGTGCTGGTGTTGAGATGGAGATCTCTGGGAGATTTTCGCCGTTTGATATTACGTAGAGCTGGGAGGTCTCTTGTGGACCAGTGTCCTGAAGTTGGCTCTCCCACCTCAGAGGCACAGCACTGTCTCCTGGCTGCAGCACCAAGAGCCTTTCATCCACATGGCTCTGACATGTTAACCTTCAAATGGAAGAATCCTTTCTTTGTGTGAATAAAGGTGGCCTTCGAGGTCCAGGTTTCAGGGAACTGGCACAAGGTGGCCATCCCTGGTTTCACATCAACATGATCTCAGGCACAAACCTCCTTGTTTTTCCATTTTGTCTTTAAGTTACTTGTTGAAACAACCGGCCCGCCGTCCCCACGACTGTCGCGGCTTCGGCCGCCAGGGCCCCTCCAGAGCTGGCAGCCTCAGTGAGGCTGCCCTCCCCTTGGGCTCCGGGGCAGTTCCGTGACGGCGGAGGGAAGAGACCCTGAGCCGGGAGTTAGATTAGTCTATTCTAGATAGACAGAGCTATGTGGATTTCCAAAGCACCCTTCAAGAGGTGATAAATTATATTAATTTATGCCCCCAGTCTATGAGCTGACTTCATGTAGTGACATAGGAATCATACCAAATACATTTTTACTCGGATTTTTTTTTAATGGTTATTGTGTGTTTCAAAATTTCCATGCTGTGTTCCATTCATCAACTGTGCATCCTCAAATTAGATATGGCCCCTCCCAGAGCAACTGCCTTGCATTACTGTTGTCTAAAGCTATAAACATGGTCATCATCTTTCTGATTTTGGGTGGACTTGGAGAAAAGCATGCCCAAAGAGCCTGGGACACGTATCCCTCTTCTTCAGGATAAAACAAAAACAGAAAGTGAAATGGCATGTCCAAGTTGGAATATTTAAGTTTTTGTTTGTTTCCCATCACAGAGAATGCTAATTTTTTTTTTCCACTTCTATGTCACAGTTTCAGAAATTCATTTTTTGATATTAAATCTTTTTATTCTAGTTAATAAAAAATAAATCACAATAAGATGTGTATATGGAATAGCTATTCATCTAAATTATATAGGTTTTAAAAAATGTTTTCATTTATTCTCTTCAGTTGTTAAATAAGACCTGATTTGATATTACTTTTTCATAATTCCTGAGTGATATTGGATACATAATCACTTCATTTTGATGCATATATATGCAGGAAAAAAGTAATGTCTTCCACAGAGTAAAACTTATATTTTTAAGGTATTTTGCAGAAATGTGCTCCCTAAAATCTTTGTTCCTAATCAGACACTTCAAACCACATCTCTCATCCATCATCTCTCTCTTCCTCCCTCCCCCACTCCTCTCTCTTGCTCATGCACCCATATTACTTCACTGTATAGTCTTTAGAAAAGCTATAATGTAAAACACTGTCTTCCATATGGGGGAGCATAAATAATCTATGGTTTTAAATATAGTGGCTGTCTTATGACTACATTTTTATAACAAAAAGTCGACTGAATCAAGTACTGTGACATAGAATGACCTTCTCTTTCAATCTGCAACAAATATTATTAAGAAGGTTTTTTTTTCCTAATAGTTATTGCAAATGGAATTACTTGTAGCTGATTATTTAACGGTTGTGTGAAAGGCTGTGTGATGTCACAAAAGAAATACTAAACTGAATTTTAGACCTTGAATTAGTGATGTCAGATTTCTGATAAATAGGATTAAAAATCAGTTAAATCTAAAGTTGTCTGGATTACTAAGACACTGATAACAGTTGAAAATAATAATTTTGGTCCTATTTTTTCTCTTTTTAAAACTCAGTAACTCACAAGTTAATTTACTTATCTCAAACTTTTGTATTTAAAAAAGAAGCACTTGAATTTATGCAATAATTCTTTTCTTTCTTCAGTTATCTTTTATTACACTTTTATCAAAGTTAAATTTTTTGCATTGATTGGTTTGAACATTTTCATTAGCATTCAATATTTCAAAAGATTACACTGACCAAAAAAAAAAGCCCTGTGTGTCAGATATCCAGAAACATCTTTGAATGGTAACAATATGAACAGATGAGAAAACTTGCAGACAGTTATCCAAATATACCAACTTCCAGCTGTGCAATGGCAATGCAATCGTCTGCCAGAAGTTAGTTTGCTATTTCTGTAGAAACAACCTGGTGATCACTGTCCTTATAGGAGATCTTATAGGACGCTCTGCTGCACATATACAGTTGCATAATACATTGACCTGGAATGTACTTTAAACACAAGAAGCGGCTGGTTACTTTTCTTTAAAGGAAAATGAGAGAAAGACAGGAAAGGTAAGACTTTCAAAAGTAACTATTAACACATTAACTGCATTATTTTCATCCTTCATAAAATTTTATCCATTGAAAACTGAACATTTACTTTTGGAAACATATTTTAAGGAGTTCAGAGATCTTTTGGAAGTTTGTCTAGGAATAGTCCAATTCACAGGGTAAGAAAAAATGCCACAGAATAAATGTGATTACTATTCAGAATCTTATCACAGAATAAATGTGATTACTATTCAGAATCTTATCAGTCCCTGAACTTGAACCTCAAGCCTGTAATTCCAGAAACGATAAGTGCATAGTGCTGGGAATGCATCTTCCTTAGATCCTTTAGATTTCGTTTTTCATCCTTGGCCCTGCTAATATTTGGGACTGTTCTGTGCATTGTAGTATGTTCAGCAGCATCCCTGGCCATCTACCCACTAGATGCCAGTGGCACTTCCCATCCACATTTGTGCCAACCAACAGTGTCTCCAGATATTGCCGACGTCCTCTGGCAGAGAAGGGCGAATCTGCCCCCAGTTGAGAACCCCTGAGCTAAAAGGGGAAAAAGTAATAGCCATTAAAAAATAAAAACTAGAAATTATAGTTATAATACTGCCTTAATTCAGGTTCTTCTAGAAGACAACCCTAATGCAAGTATTTGATGTCATATAGTTTATTTGGGAGGTAGTCCCAGAAAGTACCAGAAGAGGAGGAGGAAACTGAGCCAGTGAAGGGAAGAAGCCAGTAGAGGTTAGTTAATGAACAGATTTCTGCCATATGCCACTGGGGCTTAATCCTACCAGGACCCCTGGGAGACTGTGAAGAACATGCCTTAGTTTTGTCCCCCTAAAAGTGAGGGACCTGAGGTATTTATTCACCAACTTCCCTCCCTAGTTGCTTGCAGCTACTCCTGAGGTCATTGATTCTCTGGCCCTTAATGCCTGCCTTATGGAGGGTCTGGGCATCCCCTGTGGCCAGAGGAAGCCCCCAGGGAGAGTGACAGGTGTTTGTAGCAGGAAGCTTTTGGTTTCTACAGCATTGGTTCTCAAAGTGTGGTTCTGGGCTGTGAGCATCAGCATCACCTGAGCACTTACTAGGAATGCAAATTCTCAAGCAGCACCCAAGATGCTGAACAGGAACACTGGAGCTGAGACCCAGCAATCTCTGTTTTACCAAGCCCTCCAAGTGACTCTCATGCCACTCGAGTGTGTGAGCCACTGGTCTAGGCAGGAGTTCTCAACCAGGGGCAGTTTTGTTCCCCAGGGGTCATTTGTCAACATCTGCAGACATTATTGGTTGTCATAACTTGGAGAAGGAGAGTACTACTGGCTGGTGGCTAAGGCTAGGAATTCTGTGAAACACCCTACGTAGAAGAGGACAGCCGCATAATAAAGACTTAAATTGCTTAAAATGTCAACAGCACCAAGGCTGAAAAATCTTGGTTTAGGTGAATGAGGAGTGATGAAGAAATAAGGGCAGGGCATCAACAGTAGCTCCCATATTACGAGCTTCACTTTTTTGTGTTTGTTTAATTTTCTTCCAAGAGTTGTTATGGTTTCAATATTGCAAACATCAAAAACAGCCAATTAATCCATCCATATTTCATGTACACACTGCTGTTTGCCTTATGTCTTTTCACTCTGGTAAGACACTTCGACTCAGTAAGCTTCCTTTTCACTGCTCTTCGACTAGTCTCCTTGGAATGTCCTTTTCTCTTGAGGGAGACATTATGCTCTTGCAGAAATCCCTTATCTTTCTTTGCTGTATATAGCTAAAATTGCTGTCACCATCCCATTGTCTCCTGTCATGTTTTATCTAGCGATTTCTAACCTAAGGGCTCCCTTCAGGAATGCGGGTTCCCTTCCCTGTGAGTGGGATTCTGTCTAATCATCAATCTGCTCAGTTCCCAGCTCCTATAAACTTCAGAAAAGGTGTAAGCGTTAATAGCTCCTCTCTGATTTTAGTTCCTCAGTTTCAGGTGAATAAAGCTGCCATTGAAATTCTCTGATATCATTCAACATTATAACAAGGCACCTTGAATACACACATAGTAACTAATGTGCCTTGGAATTCACTTCAGGGTAGCATATTCATTTAAAATATATAGACCCACACATGGTGGATGTGCTGTTCTCACTGCTGCTGTAAACGCCAACAGTCAGCAATCATTCTGTTTCAAGCAGGGTATGCTAAGTACTTTGCAAACTGTGACAGACAGAATTTTAGCTCCCATGACTTTGCCCTCTGGTGTTACCTTCATGAATATGTTACATGCATAATATAGTTGGCAGATGCGATGAAGGCTACTGATGAGTTGACCTTAAAATAGCCATGGTAGCCTGGATGCCCAGGTGAACTCAGTATCATCACATGAGCTCTAACAGGTAGAACTAGAAGGGAAGTCAGAGAGATGTTGAACACAAGAAGGGTTCTTTGTGCTGTTTCTGGCTTTAAAGATGAACGAGGCACAAGCCAGGGAATGAAGGTGTCCTTTAGAAGTTGAGAATGTTTCCCGGCTCACAGCCAGTAAGGAAATGAGGACCCTAGTCCTACAACTACATGGATCCAAATTCCTGTAACAACTTGAATAAGCCTGGAAACAGATTCTCCCCAGACCCTCCAGATGAGAGCACAGGCCAGCCAAGACATGACACCTTAATTTCAGCCTCATGAGACCCTAAACAGATCACCCTACTGAGCCTGCCTGATCTTCTGACCTACAGAACTGTGGGGTAACAAAATGCGTGTTAAGATACCAAGTTTGTGATAATTTATTATGCAACAATTGGAAGCTGATGCACAAACAATATTTCCCTTTATGCTCATGGCAACACTCAAGGGAAGGCTTTCTACCTCCATAATTGAGAAAACGGAGGCTTAGAAATACTGAGTATCTTCATCGAGGTTTCAAAGTTGATACGTTAGAGAGTTGGGGACAGAATTTAGATATTTGCCACCAAAGACCATAGCCTTACCTCCTATTTAATGCTGCCTTCAAAAGGCACGCTGTCAGAAGTCTAGAGCAAGTTGTCTTAATTTATTGGTTTATTTGGTGGTATTTCCTAATGGATATGAACAATTGAGTCATTCACACTAAGATTAGATAGGTCTAGTTAGGAAAAAATAATCCATAAATCACACAGGCATTAGAATAAATGACTTCCCAGGTTTTTGGCTGCTAAATGCTATCTAAAACTGACCTGGAGAATGTGATAAGATAAAGCTTGCAATACAGTTGAAATAAGCATAAACAGAACACTATGCTCCAGTTAAAACAATTCATTTCACTAAGTACAAGGTAAGAGTATTGATGCTATAGTAGCCTTTATGGATATGTGGTCTTCTTTCATTCTTTCCCTAAATTCTTTCAAATCTAATACTAGATTAATTCTTTTGAAAGCAGCTGATTCTCTTAAGTCAACATTAAAGACCTCCCCACAAAGACATTTTAAAAACTGGAAAATTTGTCATAACATTATGCAATGTTGAAAGACCTTTTCTTCGTTCTTCAGGTTCTTATTTAATGATGCACAGCAGGTATCATAAGGCCTTTTATATAAATACAGTTGTACTTAATTCAGCGAGAGAAACGTGAAAGTGACGCATTAAGTGCTACACATTTTTATTTCACGTGTAATGCCTAGAGAAAAGGAAAGGCTACCAGAAGAGGTTAAAAAAATGAAGATGAATACATAAAATATGTTCAAGACAGAATAACAATCTGGGACAAGCTGCTGCTGAACAAACATTTATTATTACCATCCATCTGAGGTTTCATAGAAAATAGACACCAAGCAGGAAATGCATGTCTGATAATCAAATATGCAAAGCTCCTGACTCCTAACGATAATCGTTTCCCAGAGAAACACTTGAACCTATTTAAGTAACATATAAATAACTCAAAGCTTGTGTTGGGATAAAAGGAACAGAGCTCAGATCTGTACACAAGCAGACCAAGAAATAAATTCCACATTATTTTGGCAGGGATACCCCCTAGAACTTCAGGATCTCTCTAGTTTGTCCTAAGCTTAAAGGTTTGAAAGTATTTTTCTGGTGAGCTGAATGGTTGGGAGATCTGACGCTTTCTCACAGTCTATCCTGCTACCCCCTTGATCTGAGCCATCTTCATCTCCCAACTGGATTACTTCAGAGCCTGCACATGAGTCTCTTGCTTCCACAGTTGACTTTTCTGTAAACTGGCTGCAACATACTAGCCAGAGCAATCCATTTAAAATGAAAGTAAGTCGGGCCATTCCTCCTCTTAAAACCATCCACTGGATCCCCATTTCATTCAGAATCAATGTCTAGGTCTTCAAACACGCACAGTCTGTCCCACCTCCTACACCCCTTGCCTCCTTGACCTCAGTCCTTACTGCTGTCTTTAATCTCACTCTGTTCCACACACCTCGATCTCTTTGCTGTTCTTCAAACAAGTCAGGCAAGCTTCCACATTAAGGTCTTTGGTACTTCCTGTGCAACTCTTCCTCTCCCTGCATGATTCTTTGTTCAAATGTTCAAATTTCTTAAAGCAACCTGCCCTCCCACTCATATTGACAAAAACAGCCTACTACATTACACCTGATTCCTCTTATGCTGCTTTAGTTCTTATTTTGCCTCATACTACTCACCAACTTCTACCACACCGTATAATTCACTTAGGTTTATTGTTGATTATCTCATTTCTTCCACTAGAATTGAAAGTCTAAGAGGACAGAGTCTTTGCAGATGTGTAGAAGAGTAGTCTCCAAGAGAAATATGAGAGCCACATATATAATTTAAAGTTTTCTGGAAGCTTCATTAAAACAGTAGAAGGCAACAGGTGAAATAAATGTAAAATGTATTTATTACATGTAAAAATCTAATGTATCTGCAAAATATATAATTTCTATATATGGCCCTGGCCACATTTCAAGTGATCAACAGCCACACATGGCTATTGATACTGGCACTGGATAGCCCAAATCCGGAAAAATCCCGACACACAGTTACTTCTGAATATGTTGGAAAAAAATGAGTAAATGAGGTTCTGAGTGTCCCCTCTGAAGTTACCTGCACTGTGGCAATTGATCACTGTTCTGTCCTTGTCATGGTCCACATCTCAGTGTGACAGGCTCAGCACTCTCTCCTGTAGCCCATCACTGGTCACACTGTGCTTAGTAAGCCACTGCAAGAGGTTTCCCTTCTAAGTCCCACGAATGACTAAATTCTCTAACTTTATTTTCTAAGATATATCAGCAGCAGTTGCTATCTGTGCCCTACTCATATTTTGACCCTTACCACCTAAAAGAACCTGTTTTCTTCTAACTGTAAGTTCCTACTCCTCTTTCCCTGAGAATATTTTCTTTCCACTGGAGTACATTTTGCTACATACACCATAGGCTGAAAATTGACCCCCACTGGGAGCGTCCTCAACCAGTGACTCATGAGATCTGGTATACATACGCATGAGTGTTGGTGGATAAATCCTTGCCCATTGGGTGGGATAACTCAGAGCTGTGTGTTTCATCCTGTCTCAGAATTTCCACAGAAGCATCAAGTTCCATTTACTCATGTGGTAGATGATTTGAAATGCAACATTTATTGGCTGCCTTTCCTTCCCTTTCATACTTCTCCACTCTTTCAGCATTTCCTCAAATCATCTCCCAGGAGTTCAGTTGCATTCAAATCCTTGTCTTACATTCTGCTCTGAGGGAATCCAATCTAAGACATACCCTCTGAAAAAGGTCTCCATGAAACTGATACAAATGAAAATTATTTTAGTGGCCTAGAAATATACATTGAAGTCAAGGAATAAACTTAAGAATGTGATGAAATCTGTATTTGGTAAACATCATGTCTTTTGAATAAGAATAACAAGTACAATAGAAGAAATTATTGTAAGGTACTTGTAGAGAGAGGATTTTGAACTCCATTCAGTGAATATATATAATAAATTCATTGTCAGTGTTAGTTAAAATAGGCAAAGTTGGGAGATTATAAATTGGTACAGCCACTATGGAAAACAGTATGCAGGTTCCTCAAAAAATTAAAACTAGAACTACCATAAAGTAATTCCACTTCCAGGAATATATATCCAAAGGAAACAAAAATACTAACTTGAAAAGGTATCTGCACCTCCATGTCTATAGCAGCATTATTTACAATAGCCAAGGCATGGAAATAAACTAAGTTTTGTCCATCAGTGAATGACTGGTTAAAGACCTTGTGGTGTGTGTGTAAGTATGTGTGTGTGTGTGTATACATATATATATATATATATATATATATATATAATTCAGCCATAAAAAATGAGGAACCCATACCACTTTCAACAACATGGATGGATGGTCCTTAAAGGCATTATGATAAGTTAAATAAGTCAGAAAGAGAAAGGCAAATACTGCATGATCTCACTTATATGTGGAATCTAAAATACTTTAAAAAAAACCCCACCAAACTCAGAAAAAGAGATCACATTTTTGATTATCAGAAATGCAGCATGGGGTTAGGGGAAATTGGAGGAAGATGGTCAAAAGGTACAAACTTCCAGTTTTCAGATAAATAAGTACTAGGGATATAAGGTACAACATGATGACTGTAATTAACACTATGATAATTAGGGAAGTTGTTAAGAGAGTAGATTCTAAGATTTCTCATCACAAGCAGAATGCTTTTTGTATCTATATGAGAAGATGGATGTTAGCTGAACCTATGGGGAATCATTTACCAATATATCTAAATCAAGCCATCATGCCATACACCTTAATCTTATAGTGATGTATATCAATTATTTCTCAATAACAGTGGAAAAAATAAAAAGAAGCAAAGACAGACAGTTTCCAATTCAACAGTACCTACTCAGTGTAGATTATGGGCACAGCACAAGGATAAGTGATGAAATGTAAAACATTAAGTGCTATTCAATTTAACTGTGGTTATTATAATCATTGTTATAAAAATAAAAGCAGATAACATTTGTTCAGTTCCTAAGATATATAAAGTATTTTACATATTTTATCTCATTTCAACTTCCCAATAAACATATGGACAGAGAATTCCATCTCCAGTTATTAAAAGTGGACACTGAGGTTCAGAAATATGAACACATGCAAATCTAGAGAACAGATAACTGGTAGAGTCAGGAAATATATCCAGATATATCTGACTTTGCTGTATTTTGGTAACTTAGCATCCATTTTGCCTTCTGCTCACAGTCACTTGGCAGTCCACCTCTCCTCCACTCATCATCTGTACAGCAGGTGTGGGGCCTTCATGGGGAGAGCATGCGGTACAGTGTCAGCCTGTGATGGCTCATGATAGACTGGAATCAACAAGGTGCCATAGCACATGTGCTAGGACACCTGGGAAAGGAACTCACATCTTTCCTGGAGGATTTAAATCTGAGTTAAAGATAAGTTTTGCAAGTGCTAACATCATATGCAAACACAAGAACAGCTAGATGCAGACAAGATGGATGAAGAAACTGGTTCCTGTGGGGACATCTCTTGAGCCTCTTCCTGAATTGAGTGTAACACCACTGCTACTCCCATAGGATAACAGCTGCATGAGACAGTTAATTCCATTATCAGTTAATCCAGTTTTTGTTTGACTTTTCTGTTTCTTACAATTGAAGAGAAAAGGACTAATACAAAGGCCTAAATTCTCTCTCGCAGTCACAGGCTTTGTCTTCTAGAACTGTGTGACCTCTTTCAAACACGCAGGGTACAACATTCTGGGGTCATTTTGTAAGGATGTTATTACATTTACTTTTCTTTCTTTTTTTTTTTTTTAAATCTTTATTGGAGTATAATTGCTTTACAGTGTTGTGTTAGTTTCTGCTTTATAACAAAGTGAATCAGCTATACATATACATACATCCCCATATCTCCTACATTTACTTTTCTTTCTTTTAACACTACACATAATTTTCCCTTTATGGAAATCTATACATTCATGATTTTTCATTCTATATATTCAGAGATCTTTTTAACAGACAATGCAAATTTGTTTTCCATTCTACCAGAGTAGGTTTTATTGAAAAGGATATATACTCTTCCAATTATTATGCTTTCACCCTTGCCTTCATACAGCCTGTTCTCAACATAACAACCAGAGTGATTTTGTTTTGGAAAAACGGCAACAAAATGATACCACTACACACCCACTAGGATGGCTATAATAAAAACATAGACAGTAACAAGTGTTGGTGAGGATGGGAGAAATTAGAACCCCCATACAGTAATGGTGGGAATGTAAAATGATGCAGATGCAGGGTGGTGGTTCTTCAGAAATTTAAATATGGAGTTACCATGTGACCCAACAATTCTACTCCTACATGTATATTCAAAAGAACTGAAAAAAAGGTACTCGAACAAATACTTGTACATGAAGGAGGAAACAACTGATGAATGGATCACCTGATGACTAGATAAACAAAATGCAGACTACACATATTGTGGAATATTATTCAGCCATAAAAGAAATGAAGCACTGATATACACTACAAAGTGGATGAACCTTGAAAACATTATGCTAAGTGAAAGAAGCCATACACAAAAAGTCATATATTGTGTGATTCTACTGATATAAAATCTCTAGAACAGGTAAATCCATAGACACAGAAAGCAGACTGGTGTTTTCCGTGCCATGGAAGGTTGAGGGATGACTGCTGAATAGGGAAAGGGTTTTCTTTTGGGGTTACAAAATATTTTGGAACTAGATAGAGGTGGCAGTTGTATAGCATTGTGAATGTAGTAAATGCCACTGAACTGTGGACTTTAAGACGGTTATTTTATATTATTTGGATTTTACCATTTTTTCTAAGCGGGGGAAAAATGGCAGTTCAAATCACTCATCTGGTCAAACCCTCTGATAACTTCCCAACCCACTTATGGTAAAACACAGTCATTACCATGCCATGCAAAGAACCCACACAGTCTGCTCCTCTGTCATTTCTCTCTGGCCCTTGTGTTCTACTTTCTTCCTCTTTCATTTCACACCAGTCTCCTTGCCATTCCTTAAATGCTCAGATATGCCCCCCCACCCCTACTCCCAGGGCTTTTGAACTTGCTGTTCCCTCTTCCTGGAATGCTCTTCCTCCAGATGTCTGCATGACTCACTTCTTCCCCTCTTTCGAAACTCTGCTCAGCTGTTACTTTTAAAGTGAGTTTTGGGGGTTTTTTTTAACCAAAGAGTTTAAATTGTGTACCCTCACTCAGCCGGGGGAGTTATCATCATCCATTACACTATATATTTTATATTTTATTTAATTCCATTCCAGAATGTAAAGTCCATGAGGACAGGACCTAAGCCAGTGGTTGGCACATCGTAGGCACTGTAGTCGTTCTACAAATACTGACTTCCATCTATCTCTGTGCTCCATGAATCACTCTGATTACAACAGTTAGGTGGAGAAAAAGGCAACTGTGTTATTTGCGTGACTCACCACTTGGGGTGAGTGGTTTTGGAGCTGGCAGTGAGGGCAGCACCTTCCTGGTCAGGGCTCAGGCAACAGCTTCTTTGGAGGCCCAGTACTATAATGAGTTTTGAGAATCATTCCTAGAAGCTAAGAACAGAGTTTGTTTCTTCAGTCTTCCCAAACATTCTCTCAGCTATTGAAGCCCCTTAAGGAATCCCTCGGTGCTTAATCTAGTAAGAATGTATGGATTCTGTTTCTTCAAATGAGAACCTTGATTGATATAGTATGATACAGGTGAAGAAAATCCAGAAGTTAGTCTGCGTTCACTTTAATAAACTGTCCTATTGTTCAGTCAAGCAAATATCTAATATCTCAAGAGTGCTTACTTTTAAATATATATATATACACACGTATATATAATAGGTAAACAAATATATATATTTATATATAATACATACTAATTAGTAACAGCAAACAATAAATTATGTAGATATATATTATACAGATATAGATATAAAATTCGATGCAGAGAATTTCTGCTCCCAGCACCCTTTTTAAAACGTGTGCTAAAATTTTAAAACATCTACCCCAAAAGTGAGTAATTTACTTGTTTCTGCTGGATACCAGAATTGGTATCCATGAGCAGCACTATTTAGTTAGTTCCAAATGTCATTTTACTCCATTTCTGTACCAATCAACTGTTGTTGCTTAACCAAGAACCATGGAATCTTGTTGGTGACAATAAGCAATTATCACACGTCTCTGGGTCAGCTGGTTGGTGGCCAACTCAGCTAGAGAAGGATGGCCTGAGTGACTCCACAACAAGCTGTAGGTCTGGCTGAGTTTGACTCCTCACTTAGGTCTGCTCCCTGTGAAGGAGCAACCATTTCCCAGCGAAAGATCTTTTCATTTGATTGCAGAAGAGCCAGTGCAAATAGACAAGTCTTCTTAAGGCCTAGGTTCAGAACTGGCCATGGTCACTTTTCCACATTCCACTGGCTAAAGCAAGTCTCATGCAATATAGAAAGGCCAAGAAGTGGAAAGCACACTCCACAGCCTAAAGACTCCATCATACCATCTCTAGCTTTCATATTTGGAGGCTCAGATCAATCAGAAAGCAGGCTCTAATTTTATTATTAGTTCTATTAACATTACTTTTGAATAATTGGGGAGATAAATTTGATAGCTTTGGGTTTAAGAAATTAGCAATCAAAATACACTTAATAATGTAAGAGCTTACTTTTTATAAGTCATTTACATGTACATTATAAGGAAGTTTATGGAAACTCCTGAATACCACCAGGCAGTACATTTCCCTTTTGTTTAACAAAGGAATACCTTTACCGGGCACGTAGGTCGAGTCAAATCCTGAGTCTTTCAATTTCAGGAAGGCACAGAAGTTGACCATAAATTTATAAAATATGACATTTTAATCAAGCCCCAAGCTCTTGGCTAATTATATTCTACTGCACTTAAAGGAAAAACAGGAGATGTCAGATTGGTGTAGAAATGAGCACAAAATTGTCCTTAGTACTTCACTGATCATTATGAATACCATGGTATCAAATTACCCAGAAAAGAGACAGTAGTAGATCCTTCATAAAGTCATATTTCCAATTTTCTTTTCAATTTCATTTTGGAGTAAATTTGGATACAGGTTTATTCAAAAGCTGACATTTCCTTTCAGTTCATCTTTTCTGTGCAAAGACATGTAGCATTGGAGACCATTAAGCTACGGAAGCATGAAATCAACTAGAAATTATTATTTTAATTCTAGGCACTTGTGCATAACCAGATGCACACTGTGCCAACTAAACCTTCATCAGGACTCTACCTAGTATTCTACATGCTAATGGGGCTTGAAGTTTGGAATGCAGATGTGTGGGGATGCAACCAAAGAGCTACGCTCCAAATCAAGAGATTAGTTGCCTATCCCCAGAGAATTATCAGCTACTGAACTAAGAACTGAGGCAAAACATATGACACTCCTCTGTGGTCACTTGGCTTTTCTCCTCGGTGATGTAACTGAACTAACCTGACCTGGTTTTCTAAAGACATATTATATGAGATGCTCACAACGCACTGCTGTTCTATTAAGAGATTTTTCCCCTCCCAAAAAAGCTAGTGGGGGCTTCCCTGGTGGCTCAGTGGTTAAGAATCCGCCTGCCAATGCAGGGTACACGGGTTCGAGCCCTGGTCCGGGAAGATCCCGCTTGCCACGGAGCAACTAAGCCTGTGTGCCACAACTGCTGAGCCTGCACTCTAGAGCCCACGAGCCACAACAACTGAAGCCTGCGCGCCTAGAGCCCATGCTCTGCAACAAGAGAAGCCACCGCAGTGAGAAGCCTGCACACCGCAACGAAGACCCAACACAGCCAAAAATTAATTAATTAATTAATTAATTTAAAAAAGCTAGTGATATTTACTATATCCAAATATGCAAAGGTAACTGACCAAAGGTTCTAGCCATTCTTTCAGCTCAAGGAAGCAATAACTGAGTTTTTTACATCATTCTGGTCTACATTTTTTCCACAAAGTAATCTCCCTTTCCAATGAACTATTTGCTGATATAAGTTACAATTTAAAGGGAGTGGATAGTAAAGAGCAGAAAAGTTATTATGTATTTTATTACTTTTTTGTCTCCTGGAAAGAGGAGGGTCAGTGTGGACAGCAAGGAGAATTGATAGTAAAGTAAAATCACTGGCACTCACCACAAAGCACCTGTTAAAAGCAGGGCATGTTGGGACAAAGTGAGAGAGTAACACTGACATATATACACTACCAAATGTAAAATAGATAGCTAGTGGGAAGCAGCTGCATAACACAGGGAGATCAGCTCAGGTGCTCTGTGACCACCTAGAGGGGTGGGATAAGGATGGTGGGAGGGAGATGCAAGAGGGAGGGGATATGGGGATATATGTATGCATATAACTGATTCACTTTGTTATACAGCAGAAACTAACACATCACTGTAAAGCAACTATACTCCAATAAAGATGTTAAAAAATAAAAGCTGGGCATGTTTATCTTCTTTAGACTTGTATTACATTTGAAAATGAAAATATCACAGGACTAGAAAAGGCTTCAGAAGGTACCATGTCCGTTCTTACATTCTCAGATCAGACCACAAAGAAACAAGCAAGGGAGTGATTAAGATTTGAATTGCAATTCTGTATTTTTTTTCCTCCTGCAATCTAAGAAGCCCTAGGTTTAAAGAAATCAAATCCTGGTGTTTTGTGTCACTTACTAAACTGAATGTCTCAGAAAATCTGCATTTCTGACATCCTCAGCTTTATATCTAAAATCTGGTCACAAAGAAGATAGATTAAGAATATAAAATTATGAGAGAATTATTTATCCCCCCCTTTTTTTCTTTCCAAGGTAGGGATTCCACTTAACTTCTTTTCTTAGGGATATTAAATGATAGAGAGAGAGGGAGAGGGAGAGGGATAGATATATATAGAGAGAGAGAGAGGGAGAGGGATACATATATATATAGAGAGAGAGAGAGGGAGAGGGATACATATATATAGAGAGAGAGAGAGAGGGAGAGGGATACATACATATATATATATACACACACACACACAGAGAAGAGATAGATAGGAAGGAAGAAAAAAACTTCTTTTTAAAATATTGCAATCAATACTTTTGAAAAAAAAAAAACACTGTTCTTTCTTTAACCAACTGTAGTTCTTTGGATAGGAAATATATGTTCCAAAAAAGAAACTAACCCGAGAAAAATACATTTCCCAGCTCAAGGTTCTTAAAGATTGTGTGAATTTTTCCAAAGGTATCCATCTTGCTAAGACTTTTTCTGAATGATTTTATCTAGACAAATAAGAGACTGCAATGTTATGATTTTAGGTCCTCTAGAAAGGATGTTTAATGACCTTCTGCCTCATTTTTCAGCATTTAAAGTATCAGTTCTCAGCAGAATTAAATTAAAATTAGAATCCTATAAATTTTGCCAAGTAACAACAAAAGGATGTGTGACCATCCTGTTAATGATAGCATGCTTTGCTGAGTTACCATCGGAATTGAACTGACTCCTGTGGGATGTGCTACATTGAATTATAAAGGGATTCTAAACCATAAACTTTTCCAAAGTTGTAACACACAGGACTATGAAAGTATATCTCCCAAGCTACAATTTGGGGAATTAAATCACATAGTTGCAGAATATCATTACAAATGTAATAGAAAAATAAGATTTTACTTTCATATCCTTGAATTTGCTGATTACACTTATTCACTTTTTTTTTCTGGAATATGTCAGTTGTGTAGTTTTGTTTGTCTTAAAGTGTGTCAAGCTAGTATTTATTAACTTCTTTTCAGTTTTAGATTTCTGTTGAATTTTTAAAGAAAAATTGTGCTTGTGTTTTTGCCTAAGTGTTCAAATTTATTTATAATACTATTCATTATGTACTAGAAGCTATCTAAATCGTGCTTAAGATTTTCAAATGCCTGATCTAAAATGGAAATTGCATTCAGAGACACAAGAGAGAATTACTGTGTTTTTTTAAATAATTTACTAAGCTAAGAAAACCCAACGACCAAAACCCTTGGATACACCCTGTAAACTTGATGTGTCAAATATCAGGGTAGTTTTCTATTTCCATTTGCAAATAAAAGATGTGGATCACAGTTAATCCTTGCTGTAAAGACTGCATCCTTGACTTCATCAGTTATTAAAAAGCTAGGGAGAAAACCAAAGGCAGCAGTGAAAGGGGCTGGAATTATTTGGAAGAGATCTTCCGTGCTATAATTTTCGGATAAGGACTGAATTATAAATGAACCTGTGAAACTTGGCAAGGTACTGCCTTTAACTTCCATGCTGTGCAGTATGCCTGTGCAGAGGAAAATCCCGTTCAAAGAGATTAGCAGAAGTGATTTGTATGTGATCACAGCAGCTGAGATGATGTGTGACTCTTCCCTAGCTTAAAGTGGATTAGCAAGACTTAAAAGATGGAAAATTGTTTTGTGTGAAGCTCACCATGCTTTTGGAAACATAAATGAAATAGTCTTAGGAACTTAAATCTGATTTCTATTAGTTGGATATGGTGAAAACCCCCTTCTAAAAGTTTAAACAAAAAAAGGATTGCGGCTTGCCTATATTCACATTGGCTAATGATTGTTAAACGTTTGAAAACAATTTCTTAGGATTTTTTTTTAAGGTTTTGGATTCATTTATGTGAATATCACTTTACATGTTCTGGGATATAGTTCTGGGATATAGTTCTGGGATATAGTTACATGTTCTGGGATATAGTTCTGTGAAATAGAACATTGGGTAAGAAATAAAATAATCAAATTTTGCTCCCAGCTAGCCATTGTCTATCTGGATGGCCTTGTGTAAAACACTTACCTTTTCTTAGTTTTTGCATTCTTACCTATAATATGGGAAAATGTATACCCCACAACCCTTAAAATTTTGCAGAGTGTATCAATTATACTGTGCATCTGAAACAGTTTTTAAAGCAATGAAATATTCTTTAAGTTTTAGGTATTACTGTTTTTCATATCTTTGCTTGTAACTATTGACAACTTCTATTATGTTCACATAATAAACCTATGAATCAAAGTATTATTTCTCTGAAAACCTCTATTTCATAACAAAGAGAGGAAGACTGAGGATGAGTTATATAGGACAAAGCAGATACTGGGGTGGTTGAATATTGTTTTACTCCCCTTCTACCATCAAGATATATCATTCCGTCTCACCAGGTAGTTTAGGTTGCCTGTAAGCTATCAGACCTCACTTCATTTTTCACAAATATAAGCAAATAAAAGTTATAGCACATGTTTAATAGTGACCCATGGACTATATATCTTTTCCAAAGAAACAGTGTCTTAAAAAGGCAAGAGGGCCCACAAAGGGCATATGTCTTTATTTTTATTTGGCCTCCAGATGTCCAGCATTTGGTGTTCTCTTTTTTTGTCAGTCTTTACCAAGAGCAAGATACTTTTCAGCAAACTATCAAAGTTGTTAAGATTATAAATATGAGTCAACCATCTGTTTTTATATCCTCTTTTTCTTCATTGACTTTTGACAGGTGCTTAGAGAAAGAAATATTTCAGAGCCCTGACGTTTTTGTAAAAAATAAAGAGACCTATTGACCAAGTGCTACGGCACTCTGGTAAAAGTTTAATCTCAGCTTCTAGAATTTGGAGAATCCAAAAAACAGCACCTGGTCTGTTCAGTGATCACTTTACCAGCCACCGTGTTTCAACAAAGAAGGAGAATCCTCAATTAAAAACAAAATCAAATAAAAAAAACAAAACAGAATACACTGAAAAGACAGATGATCGCAAATCACAGCAAAAGTACACGTTACTCAACCACGAACATTCTTCTAAAATTATAAACTTCTTGATCTGATTCAGATTTGTACCTTAGATATCTATACTGGTTATAAAGTGGAAACTATGAAGAATTCATATATTCGAAGTAGAGGAATGGTCCTTGGGAAGCATGGCATAAAATCTAAGCCAGAAAATTATACATACCACATTGATCCTTTTCAGTCACTATCTCAATTAGTGATTTAATCCCAGTAATTTTGTGTCCATTTTTCTGATGACAGACAGATATTTAGGGAGCTTAACAAACAGAAATTTGTTTGACTCTCCAACAAATTTGTTTGACTTTGAAATTTGACTCTCAAAAGTCTGAATCCAAAGACTATTCGGACTCCCATAGAATACACCATGATGAAACAAAGTAGTTGGCCATTTTTACCAATTAAAAAATAGCTTACAATTATCATTAATATTATAAACACATTTATGACATATTAAATGCAAAAATATAAGACCATAACAAAAAAGCAGAATACTATAATGTACACGTGTTATTCCTCAAATATTATAGTACAGTATATTATAGTATATAATATACTATGCGTATAGTATAGTATAATCAAGCCTTTGCTGATGCAGCTTCCATCTAGTTGTGGACTTAAAGAAAGCCTATCTAGAATTATTGGATAACTGCTGGAAAGCCTACATCTTCAATGAGAAAAGTCATAACCATCTGAAAGATGAAGCTTTTGTAGTGGATATTTGAGTGAGGTGCAGCAATTCAAATACCTGTTGCTAGGCATATCACCCACTAGACCAATGTAACCAGGCCCAATGCCTTTGTTCAAACTGGTGAGAATGAAGCAATCTCTTTTTCAACAGATTTGCACATGAGAGAATGGAAGCCTGTTTTAAATGACCACATGACTCTGATAATGATTTAGCAGATTTGAAAAATAAGAAAGAAACCAGGTAATCTTTAGAGCACCTGGTTCTAGCCATGCCTAAAGACAGGAAATCTATTCCTAGGTTTTTGCATTAGATAAGTCAAATAAATTAACTTTTACATTTAAGATAGTCTGAATTGTGAGAGGATCCTTAAGTCCTTCAAAACTTTAAGTTTAAGAATCTCTCATTAATAAGAACTGTTTAACAATGGAATGGATAAATGTAACAAATTGCTATTGGAAGCGAATGCCATAAAATAAATAAATTTGCTCTTGGGAGCAAATCTCAGATGATTTAATGACAAACAATGTAAGACAGCAGGAAGAGCTTAGATGCAATATATTGTCGTGAAAATAGAAGCAAAAGAAAGTACAAAAATATTTTTGAAAGAAAAGCAATGGGTGGGAGGAAAAAAAAGATCAAAAATGATTATTTTCCCCCCAAATTTAGTATTAAACACTTCATCTTTGTAGCTGAAAAGAATAGAACTAAAAGGGAAAAATACAAGGAGTAAAAACATGATAGCTGCCAGATTAGTGAAACTTCCCATCAAAACGATGACAATGTGTGCCATTCTAATATTATGTAAAAAGTATTAAAATATAATCAACCTGTAGGCTAGCTCCAGATGGAGAGAACAGAACTGAATACACTGTACGATGTTTTCTCCCTTGCTCCCAAGCCCCTTGCACAGTAGTTGTGGGTTCTCAGAATAATACCATTGAGGACACACTGTTGACCAGCAAACGTTAGAGTGAAGCTATCCCATGCCATCATGGTCAAGATGCATTGCAGACTAAATCTAAATCTGGCTGCCAACCCCCACTACACAAGCTTTTCACAAAGGTTAGGAAGCTACAAATTTAGAACTTCCTAAATGTACTCACCTCGAATCATATTTATCTTACGTTGGCACATCCATTCTCGGATTTGGAACTTCACATTTGTCTTCCAGGTTTTATCATGTCATTTGCTAGTCCATTGATGCCCCATGGTAAACCTGAGAAACCCCAAATTCTTGATAGTTGTACACCAGGAAGGGAAACAGTTATTCTTCACTCTTGCCACTCAGTTAAAACCATTATTTACCAAAGGCTAAAACTGAAACTAAAGATCTGAAGTCATGCTCACTAAATGGAAAAAAAGTTAATTAGTTGAGGAAAAAAGAAAAATAATTATAAGCATAAGAAAGGTCTTATCCAGATGGACATTCGAAACTATCCTGCCTCAAGATAAAAAATGTTTGCACTCTTGAAAATAACTTCTGATGTTATTTATCATTATTACCATATAATGATCACAGTAGCTTCATATGAGCTCTGATTACTAGGCACTGCTTTGAGCATTTTACAGGTAGTAACCTGTTAAATCCTCACAACAGCCCTATGGGGAAGTACTATGATTATTTCCAGTTTATAAAAGAGGAAACTGAGTTATAAACAGGTTATATGACTTGTTAATGGTCACACAGCTACACTCCCGGTTCTATAGCTGAACAGCTCTACCATTACTTGCAAGTACCAACAAACACTCTTGCAATAGGTCTCTGGGCTCTGTGGATTGAATCCATGTGTTCTATGCAACTAATTCTGTGTTGTATATACCCAGTGACCTTGATGGTACTAACTTGAATATACCCTTTGGGCTTAGAATTCTTTAAAAAAACTAAAAGTTGGAGGCTAGTGGTACCATATATTGAATCCCATCAAGTTAATTTAAATTAATAGCTGAAACATCATTTATATGCAAAGGTTTTTGTTTATGTTTGTTTTTTCCCCCATTAGCACCAGCCTCATTGAGCTTCTGAATACATCTCATTGTTTTTGCAAATTACAGCCCTTGTCTATTTATGAAATCATTCTCCGTGTTGAAAGAAGATACATTCTCCAAAAAAGTTCATACTCAGAGTAGACTGAATATGTAGATTATGGGCAACTAACAATGACATGTCTGATAACTTATCCAGAATACAGACCTTTATGATGTTTTGAGCTGCCTTTACTTCTATTGGTTAAATTCCATTGTTTATAGAGACATATAAATATGTGTATTTAATGCAAGCAAAGAAACATTGAGTTCCAAGCAAAAGATGCAGATTTTTTAATGATATTTATCAGTAAGCTGATGAGTCATCACTTAAATTTCAGTGTTTTGTGATTGAAACTGAACTGTTCTTTCTCTAAAAGTAGGTAGACAAAACTCATGCCTGCAGAACGTTATTTGTTATAATGCAGGCACTGAATTATCAACTAATCGCATGTATAACTAGTGAGTATGACAATTTTTATTTAGGAATCAACTGGTGCTTGAAAAATGCTTTCTTGTAATCATTCAATCAGCATTTATTGAGTGCCTACTATATGTCTGGTACTCAATCTAGGAGCAGGTGATACAACTGTGAACATAGCAGACACAGCCAAGAGACAAACAAGAAACAAACAGGAGACTAATCCCCAAAAGTAGAGATTGTGTTAAACGTTAAGAAGATGTACTGGGTTGACTAGTGTCCCCCAAAATTCATGTTTGCTGAGAACCCCTGAATGGGTTCCCATTCTAATCAAGCTGCATCTAATTCAATCATACTGAATCAGGGTGGGCCCCAAATCCAATACTACTGTTGCTTTTATAAAAAGAGGGAAATTTGGGTAGAGACATGGACACATAGAGATGAGGTCATATGAAGACAGAACAGAGATTGGAATGATGTGCCCACCTGCCAAGGAATGTCAAAGAATGCCAGCAACCTCCAGAATCTAGGAAGAGTCAAGGAAGGGTCCTCCCCTGACTGTTCGAAGAGAGCCTGGCCCTGCCATCACTTGATTTGTGACTTCTACATTCCAGAACTATGAGAGTACAAATTTCTGTTGTTTTAAGCCACCAGTTAGTGGTACTTTTTTAAGACAGCTGTGGGAAACTAATACAAAAGGCCTGAAGAAAATAAACAGATGAGTATAACAGAAAACAATGTGGCAGGAGCTATAGGACAGGGTGGTCAGGAAAAATGCATCTGCCAGAGGGTGACTTTAAGGGGAGACTTGAAGTATGAACCAGCTTGTAAAAAAGGCAGAGGGGAAAAACATGCCAGCCACAAGGAATAGCAAGAACAAAGGTCTAGAATCAGAAAAGAGCTGGAGGAACTAAAAGGAAGGCAGTGGGGGCTGGAGGAGAGACCGAGAAACCAAGAGGTTGAGATGCACTGTTACTGAGTCTAAGCTCATACTGTTCGCCACACAACAGGCCAAACCAAGAGATGGTGAGCTCGCGCCCCCAAAAAACCATCTTGCCTGAGTCAGAATTCAGGCTTCTTTTATACTAAAAGAGGAGGGAGTAAAGTCAAACATATCCTGGTTGCGGTCAGACTCCAGAGGGGATGTGTTAATTTCTTCCTCCCTGCAGTCATTCACAGGTGGGTCTGGTCAGGATGTTCCTTGAGAGCTAAACAAAGGTATTTCAGCTTAATGCTCATTACCTGGACGGCAGGGTTCCCAGATATGGGCCATTATGGATAATTTAAGCTTATAGGCAACATCCCTTTAGTAATTAACTTGTAATAGAATACAAAAGGTTCCTCCCTAGTACAGCATGAAAAAAAGAGGTAGAAGCGGTGAACATGACACAGCTGTAACCATTTCCTAGTCTCAAGGAGCACCCACTCTAGTGAGGAGCAAACCCACATTACTGATAGCTCTGATTAATGATAGGAAGTAATAAAAGCTCTAAGCAATGTACAGCGTTCCCAGAGAGAAAGCAGTTTTTTCCTTCTCTGCGATTAGTGAAAGATTTGCTGACAAAATGCCATTTGTACTAGGTTTTAAACTTACAAATACAATTTACATATTATCTTAGGTCAGATTCCCTAAAAAAGAAAGGCTGAGATGAGGATTCTCATTCTAGAAATTCATTAAAGTAGCGCTTTCCTTTCCGGAGAAAGGAAGAAGCTAAGTAAGGATGTGGTTTCAGGTGATGTCTAGCCACAGTCTGATTCCACAAGGGAGTGCAAATTGCATAGGAAATCTCTTTTGCCTGGAAGCAAATAGCTGAGCTTTTGTATCTCCTGTCCATGTAGTCATTGGCTCTGGGTCAGCTGGGGGGCTCCATTCCCAAGCCCCTCCAAGGGAAGCAGCTTCTATGCCTAATGGCAATACCGTGAACAAGGATGTGAATGAGAGCCTTTGGGCGCCATTCTTCTAAAAGGGATCCTGGAAATATGAGCAGAGCAAAAGGGCATCAGCTAGAGATAGGCAGATATGAGCTGGTCAAAAGGAGTTAGAGTTATGTGAGTGGGAAGAATAATAAGGGCCAAGACGCTCCTATTCAAGTCGACTCCAGCTCACAGACGTCACACAATAAATAAGGAAGGAACTGGCCAGACCCAGAATGGGAGTCTCTGTAGGCAGTCTCTCCTAACTTTGCTCATCTCTGCATCACTGTAGTTATTACATTCAGCTTCTATTAAAGGATTACAAGAGAAAGAGTTTCGCTTCTTCCTGCTAGGTCTCAGAATGAGGAAATCAGTGACAAGATTTTTAAGTTCTAATGTTAACAGCAGATGCTGAATCAAATAACAGTGATTATTTCCAGACAAAACACCTACAAGAAGAAGAGAAGGCAAAACACACTGTCTCTTTTTTACGTCTCTATCCCGAGAGACAGATGAATGATAAGTCATCCCATCCTTAGGGATGGCAATACTTGTCCCAATTTCCCTTCAGTGAATCCTTGAAGCATCTATTTTGTGCACTTAACTCATGGTCATTGAAATTTATTTACCATCCAGCAGACATCATCAATCCCAGGGAAGTGAGTTCCAGGAAAGTAAAGATAATTTCATTGAAGTGTTTTGCCACAGTAAGAATCTGAATAACATTAGTCCTGATACGAAACCAAGCTTATAATATAATGAAATAAAATAATGCCATTTTGTTTGAAGTTTTTAGCTTCCTGATTTATCAATGTAGTCAAGGAAATATTGAAATAATTTTTCAGTAGAATGTATGATATATGTGTGCATATACATATATATATATATATACATACACACACAGATATGATATATTCTATTAGCAATGATAGGACGATAGGGCTAGTTCACTTCTTAGAGATAATGATGGAAATATGTTGATTATTAGCATGAATACTGGTTGTTCATTAAATCCAAGGGGACTTATGGATCAATAGCAAATTGAAAGAAAATCAGAATTAGGAGATTTGTTTCTTTTTTTTTTTTTGGCTGCACTGCACAGCTTCACTTGTGGGATCTCAGTTCCCCAACAAGGGACTGAACCCACACCCTCAGCAGTGAAAGCGAGGAGTCCTAACCGCTGGACCGCCAGGGAATTCCCAAGATTTATTTCTGAAAGTCACATTAACTGTTATTGTTTTCAGTGCCTGCAAGGCATTATCTGTAACTATTTTAGCTCATGTGATTTTTTCCCCCTATTTAATCGGAGGAAACTTTCAGTAGAAAGTTACTATTATTTTTGCATTAATATCAACACAGATCACTGTACTATCACTGTTGGCAGTTTTCACCTTCTAATAAATATTTTATAGTTATTTTTTATACAAGCATTATAAATAACTTCTTACAGTTGAAAACTTAACAAATTATTTTACTTCATTTTGGAATGTTCTCCGGGATAAAAAATATGATTGATTATAAAGTTAGAGCTAACAAATCTTTTGCAAATTCATCCAGTTTTATTCTCTCTGTGTCTTTTTATGCTCCTAATCATTTGTAGATTACATGGAGATTTTAAATAGTTTGCTTCAGTTGCAAAAATTATTGAAGAGTACTAACTATTTTATATATTTCAGATGTATCATTATAAAAGTTATTTGGTGGGAGTATACCAAAATTTATATAATGAGTACATTTACAGACATAAAATACTTGCTCTGAAAAATAGGCTATTAATTCTATAACAGGCTACTAAGATTTAGCAATTTGATAAATTATATTTACTCATTATTCAAATATATAATTTATTTTCTTATTCTGTTCATAAAATGTAGTAGCACGAGTCAGATATTATTTCTCATTTTTAGAGAAACATTGGGATTCTTTTATAGCTTTGCCCATATTCTTTTTTAAATTCTTTAAAAAAAAATTTTTTTTATTGAAGTATTGTTGATTTACAGTGTTTCAGGTGTACAGAAAAGTGATTCAGTTATATATAATATTCTTTTACAGGTTCTTTTCCATTGTAGGTTATTACAAGATATTGAATATAGTTCCCTGTGCTATACAAAAAGACCTTGTTGCTTATCTATTCTACATATAGTAGTGTATATCTGTTAATCCCAAATTCCAAATTTATCCCTTCCCCCATCTTTCCCCTTTGGTAACCATAAGTTTATTTTCTATGTCTGTGAGTCTATTTCTGTTGGTAAATAAGTTCATTTGTATCATTTTTTGGATTCCACATATAAGTGATATCATATAATATCTGTCTCTATCTGACTTACTTCATTTAGTATGATAATTTCTAGGTTCACCAGTGTTGCTGCAAATGGCATTATTTCTTTCTGTTTTCTGGCTGAGTAATATTCCATATACATACATACATATATATACATTGCATATATATATATATATATCACATCTTCTTTATCCATTCATCTGTCATTGGACATTTAGGTTGCTTCCATGTCTTGGCTATTGTAAATAGTGCTGCTGTGAACGCCAGGGTACATGTATCTTTCAAGTTAGAGTTTTCTCTGGACTTGTGCCTAGGAATGAGATCTGTGGATCATATGGTAACTCTATTTTTAGTTTTTTAAGGAACCTCCATACCGTTCTCCATAGTGGCTTCACCAACCCATGTGAGGTGATACCTTATTGTGGTTTTGATTTGCATTTCTCTAATAATTAGTGATACGGAGCATCTTTTCATGTGTCTGTTGGCCATCTATATGTCTTCTATGGAGAAATGTCTATTTAAGTCTTCTTCCCACATTTTGATTGGAATGTTTGTTTTTCTGATATTAAACTGTATGAGCTGTTTGTATACTTTGGAAATTAATCCCTTCTTGGTCACATCATATACAATATTTTCTCCCATCCCAAAGGTTGTCTTCGCTTTGCCCATATTCTTAAAGACCTTGTCAGCTCTAGCTATTCTATTCTGGATTAACTAAAAATTACATTAATTTAAATCCCTAAAATTCATAAGTGGTCTAGTCATGTAAACACTTAGATTGCAAGGGCCTATCCCTTAGGCAGTGTAAGAAAGTCTTTAACAAATATAACTATGTAAAAATTTTTCAGTTTATTTCTTATATTAAACAAATATTGATGAGTTTATTCAGCATTTGTTGAGAGCCAGAGTAACAGTTAAGATACTGGAACTAGAACCCTCAATTTCAGTTCAATTCAGTGCTCCATCACTTATTCATTCTATCACCTTCCTCAAGGTATTTAAATTCTCAACTTCAGCATCCTCATTCATTTTTTAAAAAAATTTATTAATTTTTGGCTGCGTTGGGTCTTCGTTGCTGCCTGCAGGTTTTCTCTAGTTGCAGTGAGTGGAAGCTACTCTTCGTTGTGGTGCGTGGGCTTTGCATTGCGGTGGCTTCTCTTGTTGCAGAGCATGGGCTCTAGGCACGCAGGCTTCAGTAATTGCAGCACGCAGGCTCAGTAGTTGCGGCATGCGGACCCCAGAGCATGCGGGCTTCGGTAGTTGCAGTGCACAAGCTCAGTATTTGTGGTTTGCGGGGCTCTAGAGCATAGGCTCAGTTGTTGTGGCACATGGGCTTAGTTGCTCCGCAGCATGTGGGATCTTCCTGGACCAGGGATCAAACCCATGTCCCCTGCACTGGCAGGTGGATTCTTAACCACTGCACCACCAGGGAAGTCCCTCCTCATTCTTTAAGTTGAAGAAAATAATAGTGCCAAGTGTACATGGTTGTCATGGAGATTAAATAATATATTGTATATAATGTATTTGGCCCAATGTCTGGCATATAATAAGTGCTCACTTAATGTTGCCCATAATTACAGAGTTTAGCCAGTGTCTAAGTGCAAAACAATAAAAATATTTGTCTCAGTTAACAATCAGGAGAATGTACATAAGTTAATATCTTGAAAATATAAATTATCATTTTCTAGTTAATATAGTATAACAACATAGAAATGATTCAAAATTTAAATAGCTTACTCCATCCAGAACAATAACTTGTTTATTTTTAAGTATCTTAATCTGTACATCTCATATAGTCTTTTCTTGAGAAAATTACTTTAACACCTTCATAAATATCCTCACATACCTTAGATAAAACCTGTTTTCTCATATTCACCCATTATATTAGGACTTGGAATTATCTATAATCATGGATTTTTTGCATTAAACTTTTTAGTAAAGTATAACAAACATACAGAAAATGGACACAGTGATGAATTTTAAACTCATTAATTTTTCTGCAGAATAAAAACCCCCACGTAACTACCATTCAGATCAAGAAACAGAATTTTACCAGCACCTCAGTAGCTCTTACCACACCACCTCCTGGTCAGTATCCCCTTAAATTTAGTCATTATTCTAACTCCTATTAGTTTTGCATATTTTTCAAATTTGCGTAACTGGAAGTACACAGTATGTACTGTTTTGTTTTTGGCTTCTCTTGCTTATTGTTACGCTCATGAGCTGCATCCACTTTTGTTTTCTTCATTTTCATCGTGGGTAATATTTCATTGCATGAATCATGATTTATTTATTCACTTTGTACTTGATGAAAATTTGGGCTGTTTTCTGAACTTAGCTAGTATGATAATGCTGCAATGAACATTTTCTTATACATATTTACTAGGGGACATAGGTATGTACTTCTTTGGGGTTTATACCTAGGAGTGGAATTCATGAGTCAGAGGGTCTTGGGAAATTCCTGAGTCAAACTGCATCTATTTAGCTTAAGCACATACTGTCAAAAGGAAAACATTTTGACAGAAATGGGACTTAGTGCTATTACCCATTTTATTGATTGGAAAACAATGACTCGTGGTTAAGGGACTTGTCAGTGGATCTAAGAAGTACCAGTCATAAATGTGGGAGTAAAAGCAGATCAGATACCCACTGTGTGCAAGACATGTTGCTCGGTGTTATGGATAAAACGGTAAGAGAAAGGAGCCATGACCTCTGCTTTCATGGCACACAAAATATAGTACAGGAGACAAATGTATCAATAAAATGTCAATAAAATGAAAAGTCACACTGACAAGTTTATAATTATAGACAAGTTGAGTGATTTGAATAAAAGAAGCATGATCCTAGGACATCATATAACACGTAATATCATTTGTTCTAAACTAGGAGTTCACAGAAGTCTTCCCTCAGGAAGTATGTTGAAGCTAATTTTCAAGGAACCGATAATAGTCAGGCAGGAAAAGAGGAGGCAGAAGGGCCTTCCGAACATAAGAAACAGTATGTGCACAGAACCCATGTGGGGGAAGAGAACGGCTCTTAGGACAAGACTGGGGGAGGGCGTAGTGAGCAGGGAGTCTGCAGAGACAGGCAGTGATAATAACACACTTGTCCTTTAGCCACTGTTAAGGATTTGGATTGTTTCCTGAGAATAAGAAGTCATGGAAAGATTTAAATGTGGGAATGGGGAGAGGTATGGAAAAGATCATGCTGGCTGCTATGTCATGAACAGACCAGACAAGGGCCAGCATGAATGCAGGGTACATAATCACAGAAGACATGATCCTATTTCAGACAAAGGTGAGGCAGTGGAGACGATGAGAAGCTGACTGATTACAGTGGTATATGTAAAACCAACAGCACTTGATAAGGGAATGGATGCGGGCTGTGCAAATAAAAAACACATCCAGAATGAGCCCTGGGTTTCTGGTTTGCTCAGCTGGATAGATAGGTAACTGGTTAATCCTGGGAATAAAGTCATCCTAGCTGTTGATGTCGCTAAATCTAATGTAGCTTTTTTTTAAAAAAAAAAATTACATTTAAGTCCTGGAACTAAATCCAAGAACAAATTGACTGAACTGTTTTTTGTCACCTTTGGAAATGCTCATTCTCCTCCCGACACGCCCCAGATGCTGCCAGCAGCTTTCCGTCCCTGGCATCATATCTTCAGTATTTTTAAAGCTATTGATTGTGGATTTCAGCAAGAAACATAATTTTGGAGGTGTTTAAAGATAATATCTGTTGTATGTGCATATGAAGTAGATCAATGGTAATCACCCACTTGCTATCTACTGTTCAATTTGAATGCTACTGAGATATTGTTATGAATTTCTTCTCATTTCATCTCCTACCATTAAACACACTCTATGAATTTGTTCTGAGTTTAGTTTATTATTATAAACCTAATGAAAACATTTCATCTACATAGAGCTGTCACAGAGATGTCTATGAGTGTTTTGTTTCAATATAACTGTAGGTAAGAAGTACTTAAATAGATATATCTTCATAAACAAAAATGTCTCTAAATTATACATCTGCAATTTGGGATTTGTTTAGTACATACCTTGTCATATTTAAGCTGTGAGTGATTCGTATATTGTTCTAGTCAGAAATTATGTCTTGGATGACTAAAGAGTGTTTTTAAAAAACTAGAACGTATTGAGAAAATAGTTAAGCATATATTTTTATTTCCTCTCCCTAACTCCATTTTTGATTTTAAATTAATTCTGCGTATCACTGCCACATTAATTTTTCTAAAAATACATTTTGCATCCCATCACTGAATTACTTAGGGATAAAAGATTCTTCCCTATTACGTACTACATGAGACTGTTTCACATTTTAGGTCTTCCATAAACTTTTCTTAACCTAAAAACACCCATTCATTTCTCTCTCCTTCTCAGAATGCTGGGTCTACCATATTCAACCAACCCTCTTTGTCTGCGTTAACCTTGGAAGCTTGAACTTTTGTGCATTGCTCCCTCCCACCCTTACCAGGTCCTGAAAAAGCCAAAAGGCCAGAACCTCTCCAAATACTTCCCATCCCTCAAAGTTAAGATTAAATCTAACTTCCATTAAACCTTTCATCATTATTCCAGCACACAGTGATCATTCATTTTTTCAGTTACCTCGATTCCACACATAATTAGTGCTAGTTGGCTTAAGCAATTAATGAATTGGTTTGTAGGATGATATTTATCATTAATAGATACTATATTCTCTAAAGGAAAGGACCTTTGTTTATATATTTATGTGTCTGTATCACAGTGCTGCCCATATGGGGACTCAATAAAGAGATGCTAAATTGATTACTTGATTGATTAGAACACTCTGAGCTGTTTATTAAACATAATCCAGTAATTTTTGTACATTATTATTTTCAAAGTTATAAGTACCCAAGGGATAGAAAACATTCTATTTATGTCCAATCTTTCCTTGTAATTTTGCGGCAATTGGAGAGAAAGCCAAAAATGAAACCTAAAATGAAAGTAACTGAACCATTTGGAAATTCAGAGTTATTGAAAGAAAGAGCTGCGGAGATTAGTCACACTCTTACTGCAATTCTGAAGCAGCATATGGCTGAATATTTCCTCATGAAGTTTGTTCACTGAACTCTGTAAGTGAATATAAGCACCACAAATGCACATCAAGATATCATCCAAAAATTGCCACTAACAAGTGTAGGAACATGTACAACTCTAACTTTTCAAAATTGAGTATCAATTTGGGAATGCGTGTACATAAATATATGTGATGTGCATCTTAGAAAGTGTTATATATGATCAATTTACACACATGAGATAGCCATCTATATAATATATTCATTTATTGTTCAGTAATTATGTATTGAGGACCTGCCATGTGACAGGAAATATACTAGTTGCTAACCATACAAAAATGACCAAGAACAAAAGACATGAACTCTGGTATGATGGAGTTTACAGTACAGATGTACAGAAAGATAAATACTAAGGAAGCACATACAAAAAGGATAAATCTGGGGCTTCCCTGGTGGCACAGTGGTTGAGAATCTGCCCGCTAATGCAGGGGACACGGGTTTGAGCCCTGGTCTGGGAAGATCCCACATGCCACAGAGCAACTAGGCCCGTGAGCCACAATTACTGAGCCTGCGCGTCTGGAGCCTGTGCTCCGCAACAAGAGAGGCCGCGACAGTGAGAGGCCCGCGCACCACGATGAAGAGTGGCCCCTGCTTGCCACAACTAGAGAAAGCCCTCGCACAGAAATGAAGACCCAACACAGCCAAAAATAAATAAAATTAATTAATCAATTTTTTAAAAAAGCCAAGCATTTGAAGCCCTTTAAAAAAAAAAAAGGATAAATCTGGATTATTTCATTTATAGGAAGTAAACAAATGTCATTGTAGAAAATGACAAGCAGAACCTGCAGAAGGGCCTCTCTGAGGAAATGAAATTTAACTTGGTCCCGGAAGGATGAGAAGCAGCTAGCTGTGCAAAGACACCAATTTATTATTTTCTTTACTAAATATGTTAGTAGTAGTTAGAGTGAGACATGAAGCAAAAATTTTATTTTATGAGATCTTAACTTGTTCTTATGGTCCCGTATCAAAGTCTGCTCAACAAGGAGATTCTATGATATAGGCAACTGATTGTATGTTGGTTTCAAAGTAATTATAGTTATAATTTCAAGAAGAAATATAGTAGAAGATTTTAAGAACAAGAGTATAAATCATTATCCTCATAATTCTCTTTTCTACTCAAATGGAAATACTTTTCAATTCCTTCTGACATGCACCTTATTTTTCTAAAAATGACCTAATGATTAAAGAATTACACTAATGTGTAATAAGATTTATGGAAAACAACCAGGCTTGGAATGAAGGTGTTTGTATTCGGGTTCAATCTTTATCATTCAATGGCTGTCGCCTCTCAAAAAACTCAATTCTTCTTGAAAGAACTGAATCACTTCCCTGATACAATGAAGGCCTTTATCCTCTGAAGTTTCCTACCCACGTTCCTGAAGATCATAGAATTTCACAGAATGCCTCAGTGACTACCCAGCTAGGGAAGGAGAGAGGGAATAAACAGGATATTGGAGCAGGAAGAGCTTTATGTCTCTTTCTCCTACTTCAATACATAAAAATAGTGCATAAGTTCTGATGTTATGTATTTTACATTTGGGGATGTCAAATGAGCTTTAACAGAAGAATGGGTTCTGTCTCTAAATTGATGTTGTAAACCATTGGACTAGTTGATTTGAAGACTTCATCTTCAAACAGCAGTTTAAGAATCCATGTTCTAGGACTTCTCTGGTGGTGCAGTGGTTAAGAATCTGCCTGCCAATGCAGGGGACACAGGTTCGAGCCCTGGTCCGGGAGATCCCACATGCCGTGGAGCAACTAAGCCCATGTGCCACTACTGAGCCTGTGCTCTAGAGCCTGCAAGGCACAACTACTGAGCCTGAGTGCCACAACTACTGAAGCCCACATGCCTAGAGCCTGTGCTCCGCAACAAGAGAAGCCACTGCAACGAGAAGCCCATACACCACAGTGAAGAGTAGCCCCTGCTCGCCTCAACTAGAGAAAGCCCACGTGTAGCAACGAAGACCCAATGCAGCCAAAATTAAATAAATTAATTTTAAAAAAAAACTATGTTCTTCAAAACTAAGATTAAAAGTATTTTCTTAAGATGAAATAAACTGGTAATGATAATCTCCAGATGTTCTAGCATGACTAGTTTAAATCACTGGTTAAATTACTTTATTTAAATCATTGGTTTAAATCACTTTTAAATAAATAAATTTATCTGAAAAAAATGGGAACATAAAGGTAGAGGAAGTTCAAGGCACAAACGATTGCATACGTGAACCAAGTTATGCTTCCCTCCAAGGCATTTGTGCACCATGTACCAGCTACTTCCATGCACCTTTGCCATCCTAGGTATTCTTCAAGTCACCACTACCTTCAGCCACCTCCTCAGAACACAATATTGACCTTAAATAGAAATGAAACTTACATTTCTATTCTTGCCATTTCTATTCTTACATTTTAAAGGCTCACTCAGATGAACTGTATGGTTATTTTTGTGACAGTAAAGGCAGGTAGAAATTGCGATTAAAATTTTAAAACATTGTATTTCGCCATTCATACGATGAATGAAATCCAGTGACCAAGTTTTGCATAGATTCCATGAGAAATCACTTCTTCATCAGGTATATTATAGCAGAAAAGAGCAGAAATGTGGCTCTTTCTGGCTGGTCAGCTTCTGTCAGAAACAATGGCAACAATTTGAAAGGAAACCATTTTATAGCAATGAAGCATTTTCAGCAATATTAAAAACATATACATATTTCCAATAAAGTCCTTGTAAAGCAAGATCTAATAGAATTTTTTAAAGCCAGTTTCATTCATACAAGGCATCTGCTGTGAAGAGTGTCTTGTTGTTACATAACATTGAAAAAGAACTAAGATACATAGGAAAGAAAATAGGAATTGTTTATCTTTAAAAACTGAATTACTAAAAATGTTTTATGCCAACTTATTCTCTGGGAAATACAGAAAAAGTGCATTTTTCTCTCTACCTCAGGTGATAAAATGTTCGTCTAAAAAATCAGAAGTGTTTTCGTATTTCACATGGGCCCTTAAGAAACATCCTTTCTTCAAGTGAATTTTTTCCCTGTTGGCTTTAATTAAGTTTAGAATAGTGCATCTAGATACTAAAAAATGAATGCAAATCGAATTACTGTCTAGACCAACAAGTTCTAATATTTCCCCTTACAGCTGTATTCTGCTTTCAATGTGTTCATGAAAAGTTTCTCTTAAATCAAATTTCTGATAATCAATCACACTTCAAAAGCACTAGGAGAATTTGTTATTTAAAAGGACTCTCCGTTAAGAGTGAACTGCACAACTAGTAATCCTTGGAGGTAACACACAATCTGCTTTAACTATTGTAGAAATCTGTCTTTACATGCGTTAGATATGCTTTAAGTGTGGAGCACTTGGGCAGTGCAAATGGCTCAAACACCTCCTAGTGTTAGCTAGGAAGATGGTGTCAGTTAAAACTGTAAGAGGGTTATTCACCCCTACCCTTACCACAAGCACCATCGTACCAAAAGTGTCCAAGGCACCTGTCTGCTGCTAGTGCTCTCCAGCCAAAGCCCACCAGTGTTACAGCTGTAGGTGAACAAGTTAGGTTTATTATCCACAGCAGTGAGAGACAACACTTGCCATGGGAACCATGGGATGACTCAGTAAGAGAGGGTTAGAAAACACTATATTCTTGTTAAAGAATTTGGGATCATGTTAAGTGATCTGGGGGAGAGTTTAAGGATGTGGGGCTCTGGTCTGGACTGGATATTCTCAGGAGGTGGGGTAATTCTATGAATGGATGTATTAATAAGTCTTATCTAGAAGAAGGGAAGACTAAATCCTTCAGCTCTAGAGCAACAGTCACGCATACCATATGGGAGAATGAAGTGTTTGGTGTTTCATGGTTTAGACAATGTTCATGTTTAGTCCGTGTTCAAGCGTGATTACACAGTGGTCTTATTTTTGTCTTGATCCATCATGCTCATGGGGTTGCCGCGTCTGATGTTGATGTTCTCTAAGTCAGTTTATGTTCAACAGGGGAACTCCGCGGCATGACTGCGAGCATCAGATCAGCCTGCAGCAACACCAGGTTCTATCTGCACGTCAGGGGCTAGAATTCTTTCTCAGTGTGAATGTGTTCAGACTTTAGTTTGTTGTTATTTGTTGTCTCATAATCATGCTTATTTTAAAGAAGCTTATGTTTACTCCTCCAGAGTCATCTTAAGTAGATGACTTTTCAAAATGAATTCTTCTCTAATCATTCACTTCTTCCTCATTCTTAAACCAATAAGAGAGGCATTTGCATTATCAAGTACTTTTTTAAAATTATAAATAACTTTGGAAACTTTATAGTCAAACAGTTATTTTTATCTTTTATATATAAATATGTAAAGATGTACTTTTTTCCTAATCAGAGAGCCAAAGAAATCAGAAATTTAGATGTCTTGATAGAAATGGAAAACTTCTATACTCCTTTTAATAACGTTTTTAGTTTCTATTATCTACACTTGTAACATTGTAAAGCCATTCAGAGTTGGTGTTTCTCCACTGTGGAACCCTGATAAAGGTTTTTCTTAAGATTTTCCATTTCTGGTTCCAGCCAGACTTAATCACCTAGTGGACTTCGTAATCAGTCACCTGTATTAACTGAATCCAGCAACGTAGTGTATCTAAAAGCAAGGACTCTTTCCTCTCACAGTCAAGCATTGAAATACTAGAGGATCACACCAGAGAACTCAAAAGAGAGTGAGCAGAATGAAATTCTGGTGCTTTAGTCAGAGAGAAAACAATAGGAGACAGCAGAAGCAATGATAGTTGTCTCAAGCAGTTACAGTAGTGTCTTCATTTCTGTTGCTCCAAGGAGCAAAATCCATATGACAATATTTTAATTACACAACGTGTAGAATTCTTCACTGGGAATTGGACTGGTGAGCTTTAAATGCCTGTCCAACCTAGGACTTTGGGTTATGGTCTGCAAACACGGATAGTGCCTGGTTTATGGCACCATTATCCTAAGCCGTTTGTGCACTCAACTGTAACAAACATTTGCCAGGTGCCAGGTACTGTGCTAAATGCCAGTGATATAGTAGAGTCTACAACAGACAAAGTATCTGTCCTTATGAAACCTATTTTATAACAGACAGGCAACCAACTCTACAGAGGTCAACATATAAATTAACACAATCTAAGTATAGATTGTGATAAGAAGGTGGTTTTAGAAGAGGGGAAAATTAATCCCATTTTAATAATATTTAAACCTTAACTTTGGATGGTTAGATAATCAGTTAATGAGGTAACAGGCAAATTTTCCTACTCCTATTTTTTTTCTTGGCTTATGTTTTGACTTTTAACTTTGATTCCCAAATATAGATCATTACCATTGGGATGACTGAATAGAAGAATATAGAGAAATCAATGTAAACAAATCTTTATGATTAAAAAAATTAGATTTCAAATCTGTTGAAAAATTGTTTGATTTAGACCATCAGCAACATCTAATTCAGCACAAATATGGATCACAGATCATGGTATCACCCGCTCAGAGTATTTTTTTCTTATTCAAGAATCTTTTTTCTGTTTCTTGGCAGAGAACTTATACTGATAATAATTGTGTTTATTTCTGGTTTCTTAAAGATTTCATTCCATGGAACACCAAGCAAATGGCCTACCACATCTTTATATGATCTTAGATATGATACTTGCACCCAAAGTATAAAAGCAACTAAGCAACTTCCATATCACAAAGTAGCACAGGTAGTTGAATAAAGCAGAAGTGAATGGATAAATCCTATTTTAATAAGGTTCACAAATCTTTCACTTAAATAGAAGAGAAAAATAAAAACAGAGAGGAGAATTTATATATGATTTCTCAGCAGTATAAAGAAGCTACCGTGAAACTGATTAAATGGGAGATTTAGACCTATGAAAACAAGATTCAACAACAACCAAAAGCAGCAAGATTCAACCAAAAACTCTCTGTGTTGCTTTAAATAAAACCCATTAGGATGAAGTGGGATTGTCCCATGAGTCAACCTAAGCCAAAAGCTTATGTTTAAATACCAACCATAAAAAACATTGTGCAATTTGAAGAATTCTGCTTCTCACGATGAAGCACATTACTGACATCTTCAAAACGTCCATAGATTTCCCTCATGTAAGCAACGTATAAATTTTTTTTGTTTGGTTTGTTTTGAAATTTCATGACCCGATTGGGCTTTTGGAGAATAAGTAGTATCAAAAGAAACTGTTGACTTGAATTCTCATTACTCAAGCATTTGAATAGTTATCACTTATTTATCTCCCACAACAAATCTAGATGAAAGGAATTGAATTTGAGGCTAATCCATGTATCTTAACTACATACGTTGAATATTTTCATCTCAATATATTATATATCCAAATAGTCACACCTGCAAGATGAGTATACATGAGGATCTAACATAATTTTATCTACTAAAATGTGTCCTTCTGATTGAAATATCTGCAGCCAAACCAGTTCACTTTTTAATTATGTGAGTTTCTTTCTCTTCATTTTAAGAACATATTATAATTTTCATATAAAGCTATTTTTTAAAAGTTTTCATTACTTTATTCCAGTTTATCAATCTCTGTAAATTTCTGTTGACTTTCTTTGCATTCATGTATATTAATTCACATCAGAGGATATTTTTTCTCATTTATGTGACATTAAAAATATACAGTGATATTTGTTTGAAAAACATTACGTTAAGATATATTAATGTGAGCATGTCCCTAGTCTATCTCATGTGATCCTGAGAGCAGTGAGCTTACTTATTGTTAAATCCTTAGAAATCAAGTTTCCAAACTGTCTTTCTGCAAATGAAATGAGAGTTGATTTAGAGAGGTTCATGGGTGAGTTACTAAGATTTTTTTTTAACCTCTTTATTGGAGTATAATTGTTTTACAATGTCATGTTAGTTTCTGCTGTATAACAGAGTGAATCAACTATACGTATACATTTATCCCCATATCCCCTCCCCCTTGTGTCTCCCTGCCACCTTCCCTATCCCACCCCTCTAGGTGGTGACAAAGCGCCGAGCTGATCTCCCTCTATGCAGCTGCTTCCCACTAGCTATCTATTTTACATTAGGTAGTGTATATACGTCAATGCTACTCTCTCACTTCATACAGCTTACCCTTCTCCCTCCCCGTGTCCTCAAATCTATTCTCTATGTCTGCATCTTTATTCAAGTCCTGCCCCTGGGTTCTTCAGAACCATTTTCTTCTTGTACATTCCATATATATGTGTTAGCATACGGTATTTGTTTTTCTCTTTCTGACTTACTTCACTCTGTATGACAGACTCTAGGTCCATCCACTTCACTACAAATAGCTCAATTTTGTTTCTTTTTATGGCCAAGTAATATTCCATTGTATATATGTGCCACATCTTCTTTATCCATTCATCTGTCAGTGGACACTTAGGTTGCTTCCATGTCCTGGCTATTGTAAATAGTGCTGCAATGAACATTGTGGTACATGACTCTTTTTGAATTATGGTTTTCTCAGGGTATATGCCCAGCAGTGGGATTGCTGGGTCATATGGTAGTTCTATTCTTAGTTCTTTTTTTTGTTTTGTTTTTCGTTTTTTTTTTGTGGTACGCGGGCCTCTCACTGTTATGGCCTCTCCCATTGCAGAGCACAGGCTCCGGATGCGCAGGCTCAGCGGCCATGGCTCACGGGCCCAGCCGCTTGGCGGCATGTGGGATCTTCCTGGACCAGGATATGAACCCGTGTCCCCTGCATCGGCAGGTGGACTCTCAACCACTGTGCCACCAGGGAAGCCCTAATTTTAGTTTTTTAAGGAACCTCCATACTGTTCTCCATAGTGGCTGTATCAATTTACATTCCCACTAACAGTGCAAGAGGTTTCCCTTTTCTCCACACCCTCTCCAGCACTTATTGTTTGTAGATTTTTTGATAACAGCCATTCTGACCAGTGTGAGGTGATACCTTATTGTAGTTTTGCTTTGCATTTCTCTAATGATTAGTGATGTTGAGCATCCTTTCATGTGTTTGTTGGCAATCTGTCTATCTTCTTTGGAAAAATGTCTATTTAGGTCTTCTGCCCATTTTTGGATTGGGCTGTTTGTTTTTTTGATATTGAGCTGCATGAGCTGCTTGTATATTTTGGGGATTAATCCTTTGTCAGCTGCTTTGTTTGCAAATATTTTCTCCTATTTTGAGGGTTGTCTTTTCGTCTTACTTATGGTTTCCTTTGCTGTGCAAAAGCTTTTAAGTTTCATTAGGTCACATTTGTTTATTTTTGTTTTCATTTCCATTTCTCTAGGAGGTGAGTCAAAAAGAATCATGCTGGGCTTCCCTGGTGGCACAGTGGTTGAGAGTCCGCCTGCTGATGCAGGGGACACAGGTTCGTGCCCAGGTCTGGGAAGATCCCACATGCCACGGAGCGGCTGGGCCCGTGAGCCGTGGCCGCTGGGCCTGCGCGTCCGGAGCCTGTGCTCCGCAACGGGAGAGGCCACAGCAGTGAGAGGCCCGTGTACGGCAAAAAAAAAAAAAGGATCATGCTGTGATTTATGTCAAAGAGTGTTCTACATGTTCTTAGTGTTTTCCTCTAAGAGTTTGATAGTGTCTGGCCAAACGTTTAGGTCTTTAATCCATTTTGAGTTTATTTTTGTGTATGGTGTTAGGGAATGTTCTAATTTCATTCTTTTACATGTAGCTGTTCAGTTTTCCCAGCACCACTTTGAAGAGGGTGTCTTTTCTCCATTGCATATTTTTGCCTCCTTTTTCAAAGATAAGGTGACCATATGTGCATGGGTTTATCTCTGGGCTTTCTATCCTGTTCCATTGATCTATACTTCTGTTTTTGTGCCAGTACCATATTTTCTTGATTGCTGTAGCTTTGTAGTATAGTCTGAAGTCAGGGAGCCTGATTCCTCCAGCTCTGTTTTTCTTTCTCAAGATTGCTTTGGCTGTTCGGGGTCTTTTGTGTTTCCATACAAATTGTGAAATATTTTGTTTTACTTCTGTAGAAAATGCCATTGGTAGTTTGATAGGGATTGTAAATTGTAGATTGTTTGGGTAATAGAGTCATTTTCACAATGTTGATTCTTCCAATCCAAGAACATAGTATAACTTTCCATCTGTTTGTATCATCTTTAATTTCTTTCCTCAGTATCTTATAGTTTTCTGCATACAGGTCTTTTGTCCCCTTGGGTAGGTTTATTCTTAGGTATTTTATTTTTTTTGTTACAATGGTAAATGGGAGTGCTTCCGTAATTTCTCTTTCAGATTTTTCAGCATTATAGGAATGCAAAAGATTTCTGTGCATTAATTTTGTATCCTGCTACTTTACCAAATTCATTGATTAGCTCTAGTAGTTTTCTGGTAGTGTCTTTAGGATTCTCTATGTATAGTATCATGTCATCTGCAAACAGTGACAGCTTTACTTCTTCTTTTCCTATTTGGACTCCTTTTATTTATTTTTCTTCTCTGATTGCTGTGGCTAAAACTTCCAAAACTATGTTGAATAAGACTGATGAGAGTGGGCAACCTTGTCTTGTTTCTGATGTTAGTGGAAATGGTTTCTGTTTCTCACCATTGAGAATGATGTAGGCTGTGCTTTTGCCATATATGGCCTTTATTATGTTGAGGTAAGTTCCCTCTATGCCCACTTTCTGGAGGGTTTTTATCATAAATGGGTGTTGAATTTTGTCGATAGCTTTGCTGCATCTATTGAGATGATCATATGGTTTTTCTCCTTCAGTTTGTTAATATGATTTATCACATTGATTAATTTGTGTATATTGAAGCATCCTTGCATTCTTGGGATAAACCCCACTTGATCATGGTATATGATCTTTTTAATGTGCTGTTCAATTCTGTTTGCCAGGAGGATTTTTGCATCTATGTTCATCAGTGATATTGGCCTGTAGTTTTCTTTCTTTGTGACATCTTTGTCTACTTTTGGTATCAGGGTGATGGTGGCCTCATAGAATGAGTTTGGGAGTGTTCCTCTCTCTGCTGTATTTTTGAAGAATTTGAGAAGGATAGGTGTTAGCTCTTCTCTAAGTGTTGGATAGAATTTGGCTGTGAAACCGTCTGGTCCTGGGCTTTTGTTTGTTGGAAGATTTTTAATCACAGTTTCAATTTCAGTGCTTGTGATTGGTCTGTTCATATTTTCTATTTCTTCCTGGTTCAGTCTCGGCAGGTTGTGCATTTCTAAGAATTTGTCCATTTCTTCTAGGTTTTCCATTTCATTGGCATAGAGTTGATTGTAGTAGTCTCTCATGATCTTTTGTATTTCTGTAGTGTCAGTTGTTACTTCTCCTTTTCATTTTTAATTCTATTGATTTGGGTCTTCTCCCTTTTTCTCTTGATGAGTGTGGCTAATGGTTTATCAATTTTGTTTATCTTCTCAAAGAACCAGCTTTTAGTTTTATTGATCTTTGCTATTGTTTCCTTCATTTCTTTTTCATTTGTTTCTGATCTGATCTTTATGATTTCTTTCCTTCTGCTAACTTTGGGTTTTTTTGGTTCTTCTTTCTCTAATTGCTTTAGGTGCAAGGTTAGGTTGTTTATTCGAGATGTTTCCTGTTTCTTAAGGTAGGATTGTATTGCTACAAACTTCCCTCTTAGAAGTGCTTTTGCTACATCCCATAGGTTTGGGGTCATGTGTTTTCATTGTCATTTGTTTCTAGGTATTTTTTGACTTCCTCTTTGATTTCGTCAGTGATCTCTTAGTTATTTAGTAGCATGTTGTTTAGCCTCCATGTGTTTGTATTTTTTACAGTTTTTTTTTCCTGTAATTGACATCTAGTCTCATAGGGTTGTGGTCAGAAAAGGTACTTGATACGATTTCAATTTTCTTAAATTTACCAAGGCTTGATTTGTGACCCATGATATGATCTATCCTGGAGAATGTTCCATGAGCACTTGAGAAGAAAGTGTATTCTGTTATTTTTGGATAGAATGTCCTATAAATATCAATTAAGTCCATCTTGTTTAATGTGTCATTTTAAGCTTCTGTTTCCTTATTTATTTTCATTTTGGATGATCTGTCCAATAGTGAAAGTGGGGTGTTAAAGTCCCCTATGTTTATTGTGTTACTGTCGATTTCTCCTTTTGTGGCTGTTAGCATTTACCATATGTACTGAGATACTCCTATGTTGGGTGCATAAATATTTACAATTGTTATATCTTCTTCTTGGATTGATCCTTTGATCTTTATGTAGTGTCCTGGTTTGTCTCTTGTAATAGTCTTTATTTTAAAGTCTATTTTGTCTGATATGAGTGTTGCTACTCCAGCTTTCTTTTGATTTCCATTTCCATGGAATATCTTTTTCCATCCCCTCACTTTCAGTCTGTATGTGTCCCTAGGTCTGAAGTGGGTCTCTTGTAGATAGCAAATATATGGGTCCTGTTTTTTTATCCATTCAGCTAGTCTATGTCTTTTGGTTGGAACATTTAATCCATTTACATTTAAGGTAGTTATCGATATGTATGTTCCTATTACCATTTTCTTAATTGTTTTGAGTTTGTTTTTGTAGGTCATTTCCTTCTCTTGTGTTTCCTTCCTAGAGAAGTTCCTTTAGCATTTGTTGTAAAGCTGGTTTGGTGGTGCTGAATTATCTTAGCTTTTGCCTGTCTGTAAAGGTTTTAATTGCTCCGTTGATTTGAATGAGATCTTTGCTGGGTAATCTTGATTGTAGTTTTTTCCCTTTCATCACTTTAAATATGTCCTGCCACTGCCTTCTGGCTTGCAGAGTTTCTGCTGAAAGATCAGCTGTTTACCTTATGGGGATTCCCTTTGTTCTTATTTGTTGCTTTTCTGTTGCTGCTTTTAATGTTTTTTCTTTGTATTTAATTTTTGATAGTTTGATTAATATGTGTCTTGGCATGTTTCTCCTTGGAATGCGCTTCCTGGCATTGATTGACTATTTCCTTTCCCACATTAGGGAAGTTTTCAACTATAATCTCTTCAAATATTTTCTCAGTCCCTCTCTTTTTCTCTTCTTCTTCTGGGACCTCTATAATTCGAATGTTGGTGCATTTATTGTTGTCCCAGAGGTCTCTGAGTCTGTCCTTAATTCTTTTCATTCTTTTTTCTCTATTCTGCTCTGTGGTAGTTATTTCCACTATTTTATCATCCAGGTCACTTATCCATTCTTCTGCCTCAGTTGTTCTGCTATTGATTCCTTGTAGAGAATTTTTAATTTCATTTATTGTGTTTTTCATCATTGTTTGCTCTTAGGTCTTCTAGGTCCTTGTTAAACATTTGTTGTATTTTCTCCGTTCTATTTCCAAGATTTTGGATCATCTTTACTATCATTTCTCTGAATTCTTTTTCAGGTAGACTGCCTATTTCCTCTTCATTTGTTTGGTCTGGTGGGTTTTTACTTTGCTCCTTCATCAGCTCCGTATTTCTCTGTCTTCTCATTTTGCCTAACTTACTGTGTTTGGGGTCTTCTTTTCACAGGCTGCACGTTCGTATTTCCCATTTTTCTTGGTGTCTGCCCCCAGTGGGTAAGGTTGGGTCAGTGGGTTGTGTAGGTTTCATAGCCAAGGGGACTGGTGCCTGTGCTCTGGTGGATGAGGCTTTATCTTGTCTTTCTTGTGGGCAGGACTGCATCCAATGGTGTATCTTGGGGTGTCTGTAAGCTTAGTATGATTTTAGGCAGCCTCTCTGCTAATGGGTGGGGTTGTGTTCCTGTCTTGCTAGTTGTTTGGCATGGGGTGTCCAGCAGTGGAGCTTGCTGTTCATTGAGTGGAGCTCGATCTTAGCGTTGAGATGGAGATCTCTGGGAGCGCTCTCGCCACGTGATATTACATGGGTCCGGGAGGTCTCTGGTGGTGCAGTGTCCTGAACTCAGCTCTCCCAACTCGGAAGCTCTGGCCTGACACCCTGCTGGAACACCAAGACCCTTCAGCCACACAGCCAGGTACATTGGGAGTTTCTTGCCTTTTGGGAAGTCTGATGTCTTCTGCCAGTGTTCAGTAGGTGTTCTGTAGGAGTTGTTCCACATGTAGATGTATTGTTGATGTGTTTGTGGGGAGGAAGGTGATCTCCACATCTTATTCCTCCTCCATCTTGAAGTGTAATAAATTTGAGTTACTGACATTTTTAAACCTCACCTTCAGCCCTCTCTGGAATCACACAATCTGTTTGAATGGTTGTCTGGGGTCTTCATAAAACAAGACTATGACATGCTGGAGGCTGCCAAGCATTGATGGGCATAAACCTAAACTTGGCCAGACAATGTGAAGCAACTAAAAGCTTGATTAGAGAAAAAGAAATAAGGAACCATCTCACACATGAAAATGGCTATAATCTACACTGTATTTTCTTATTTTAAAATGTAGGATTTGATTCTTAAAAATGTTGGAAAATGTTATATTAAGATTTATTTAATTTCCTTGATATAGCCATAACTGTTTCCTAGAAAATAATTACAACCATGTCTACCTTATTATATTTATTAAAAATAGGATGAGCTTCTATTATTAAAACAGCTATCCTTCCAACTGAGGTATTCCTATATCAATTTAAATAACATGGATAAAAATTATCTCACTTTTCTTCTTAATTTTTAATAAAAAAACTGTGTTTACTTCAGTCCTAAAGAATGCATGCTTCCACAAGTATAGGGTACCTGAATATTTCTATGGTAGCTAAGAGAAAAAATAACCTACGTGTTTGTAATCATGAAATGAGAGCTCTCTTCAAGTTGAAAGATTCAAACTCATTATACTTTTTAGCTTCATGGTAAATAAGTTTAATTTGTTTTGTCACAAGGAAGGAAGGGAGGGAGGGAGGGATGGAAACGAAGAATGAAAAAGAGGCTTTAACATAGTCAGGAGAGAAAGTAGAAAGGTTTTAAGACACACAAAATCTTTATAGGAATATATTTAATGCAGTATTTCTCAATATGTGTTACACATGTTACTTAGGCTAAACATGAATATTTTTATTTTAATGTTTATTATAATGCCTATTAGAAAAATATAACTAAGGAATCAAACTAGTGATTTAATGTCTATTACTGCATGGGGGGAGGTAGAATTATTTAAGTAAAATGAGGAGTCACATTAATAAGTTATTGAATAAATGATAGTTTAGTTGATATGGAAAAAAACATGAAGGTAGCCCACAAATGACTAAGGTTTATAAAACTTTACTATAAAACTGCTCTTCAGAACTGGGGATGAGTAAACTGAAAAAGTGTCAGGGAGGAAATAATAGCTATCTTTATACATTTCCAATACTAATTCACACCAATGGGAAGAAACTACAGAATACATATTTCTAGTCCACAGAAGGAGAGAGTTGTCATAAGTCCAGTACCGCTAGAAGATAAAGTGTACTGATTCCAGTACCTCATTACCAGTGGAACTTAGGAACAGGCCTGCCAAACATTTAACAGTAATGTGTAAAGGGAATTGAACAACTGGAAAGGTATTGTGCTCAGAAGATCTTTTTCCAATCCAGAAACTTTGTGAGAAAAACATAAATACACTATTACCTCATTTTACACATTTACTAGGGATAATGATAGCAGAGGTAATTTTCATAAACAGAACTTTATTATCCAGTAAATTCAACCTTCATGAAAATAGAACGTGGGAAAAGTTTTGAGTTTACTTTCACGTACTATTCATGTTCTCTGAGATAGGAAAACTTTAAGAATCAGCACAACTCATGGTCATTACAGGCAAACATTCCATGATAGTTTTTCTGACTCAAAAGTACACATTTATCAAATTTGTCTTTCCATATTACAATAATCCATCATGATTTTTGGTAACAATCACATGCTTTCTTGTGTTGGTATTAAATTATTTCATGGAGGTAATCTTTATTCATCAAGAGTTTGGTGGCAGCAAATAACAAAAATCCAACTAACTGTTGCTAAAATCACAGCTATAATTATTTCACTTAATAGGAAGTCCAGAGATAGGAAGTTAAAGACTAGTTCAAATTTTAATGTAATCATCAGTGACTTAGACTCTTTCCATTTGCCCATTCTTTTTGACACATTGGCTCTTTTGGTTTTGTATGTTTCATTGCCTTAGTTTGTTTGTCTTAGGTTTATTGCCTCATGGCTGCAAGCTCCAGATGTCACAGTTATATTTAAAATTAGAAAGAGAGGGGAGGGTTTTCTCCTCCTGAGTCTATGTCTTCTTATCAGGAAATAAAAGCTTTAATTGAAGACCCCCCCCAAAAAAAAATATCTCGTTACATCTTATGGGCCAGAAAATGTTCACATGGCTATAAATGACACTGGAAAATTTGTACATGGCAAATAGGAAAGATGGAGACGGGTTCACTTAGAACAGTCATGATTTACTCCCTGATATTGGACATATTACTGTTCTTCAAAAAAACAAAACAAAACAAAATGAAAAAACAACTGTGGTTCTGATAGCCAGCAAGAAAGGGGGAGTTGTGGATAAGTAATAAGTAAGGTCTCTCACATAAACCTTGAAGGAGCTCTGCGTTCCCTGGGCAGAAGAAAAGGATCTTCCTTTTTATTAATTTACTCAATGCCATGGGAAAACTGTTCACTTTTTAAGTACTGAATAATCCCATTCATTCACCTATCAATTTATATTCATATTTTGACAAGGGGCATATTTATTTTTAGGGAGGGAGGTAATTTCAGCAGAAAAAAAAAAAACTGGAAGAATGAACAGAAATTTTTTGCCATGAGACTGACTTAATGATTCACTAGATGAATTTGTCAAGAGAGCCATGTCTAGTAGAGTTTAAGCCTTTGTGACTGAAGCAGTCATGAACACATCAAAAGAAATGGAGAAATAGTGGAAATTCCTTCAAATTTAAAAACTTAAGTTTTATGTATATTTAACATTTTAAACTCTCAAACTTTAATTTTTGTGTGTGTATATTTGCTTTGGATTTTAAATTAAACATGAGTTAGAGTTTCAGAGTTGCAAATTACAAATACAAAGATTAAAGAACCCACAAATTTTCCATTAACCCTTCTTCAAGTTCAATGCTTTTATTAAACTATGTCCAATCTGCTCATAATCCCACCTAATGATGTTTTCTACAGATGTTGTATTTTTTAGTTCTGGGATTTCTGATTGCTTCATTTTTACACTTTTTATTCCTTTCCTGAGAAAATGCCTTCACCCATTATGTCCATGTTTTCTTGTAAATTATTTAACATACTAATAAGTTATAAAGCCTGTGTATATCTGAGTCACCTTTGGGTCTGCTTCCATTGGCTCTTTATTCTCTTGAATGTGATGGCACTTCCTGATATTTTCATGTGTATAGTAATTTTTTATAGTATTGTTATATTGAAAATTGAATATAATGCTTTGTAGAAATGTGAGATATTGTTAGGTATCTCAGAATTTTTTCTAGCACACATTTATATTGTTTACAGATAGCTTTAATTCTGTGAAAGTTTTTACTAGGTTTTGTTAGGGCAGGACTCTTTTGCTTTTGCCCTTGGTCCTTGGGCATGGCCCTTACTGGAGACTTCATTCCTAAAGTATGCCCCTTCTAAGTTTTACACAGAAAGCAAGGTTTTTATCAAACCACCCCAACTTGACAGGACTCCAACACAAAACTTATTCTCCAGTGTCAAAGCTGATGAAATCTTTGCTCACATTTTAAGGATTCTATTTGTTGCTTTCTGCTGGGTCCCTTGAAGTCTTGCTCTATACATTTACACTTTAGGAATAAACTGAAAAGTTTACAGGAGTCTGTATGCATATTTAGGTCTTCCTGTTCTGTGTCTAACTACTTTCTATCATTTTCCTCTCAATTTTTAATCTCTTTGTCAGTTTCACATTGTTATGTCTAACTCTACAGTCAAGTAAGACTGCATCTTTCACCTTGAACTCTGGGGTGCTCACACAGACTGGAGAATTCCCTCAGGGAAAAGTCAGTTAAGTGTAGATCTCACCTAGTTTATTTCATTTCAAGAGTTCTGTTTCTCTCTATTCTCTCTGCTTCTGGTGCCTCTTTAATGCCTTCAAACTCTTTTTTTAAGTTGCATTGGCAATTTTTAATGTTTCACTTGTGCACAACTGAAATTTGTCTTTAAAGTCACAGAAGGAAGGAAAGGCAGTTGTCACAGCATGAATTCAAAGATATAGGATGCTGGATAAAATCATAGGACTGCTCCTCTTTAGCCTTAGGAAAATAAACAATGTGGCACTAAATTGGATATTTATTTTTAATTATATTTACATGTAAAGACATCACCCAGATATCTGCTGAGCCACAGACTTTCTGGGTAGATACCAAGGATGCATCATTGATCTTACTTTGGAATAAATCCCCAGAAGGCAGATATCACCAATGGGTGGGAGCTCTAGGGACAAAGTCAGTTCTCATTCAGAAAGTGGACAGAAATTTAAAGCAGTCAAATATGGAGCCTTGAAAACTGGAAAAGAAAAATTTTATGACATTTGATTTGAAAATAAAAATTATCTGCATATCAAAAACTATAATTATCAAGAACAGAATCAGGCCTGCTTAAACAGTACTTACAACTTACTGATAAGATTATAAATAAAAAGTGAAACTCTTCTGTCCTTGAAAGAGATAGAAGACTATATTTTTTCCTGCAATATTATAGGAGAGCCACCAGTGTTTCGCCCTGTGTCTCTTAAAATGTCATTTCTTCTTCTATCCACATTCTGCCACTTTAAAAACAGTAAAAGCTGTTCAATATGGCAACTTCTGCTAAGTGAAAAGATGCACTGTTTATTGACTAAAAGATTATGAATGAGGAGAAAGCTGAATATTTTTAAAAAATACTAATTTACCCATAATGGGATCATTCCCAGTACGTAGAAGGAAAAATAAAGACTGGGATTTTCTTAGAAACAAAAATAAAGCCCAATGATGTAAAACATTCTACACATAATTTCTAATTTCAAAGCATCATTAGAAACTCCTGATCAGTTTGTAGCAAGAGAGCAAACAGAGAAATTTGGTGTAACAGTAGAGCATATTTCTAGCTACTTTCATTTAAATAACATCGGCCTTATCAATTGTTACTTTTCTTTTTCATTTAAAACACTGATTGCAGGTTAAATCCTAAAAGCATGAAAGTAATAACAAGTCTCAACTCAGGTATAAGCACAATGATTTGGGACTACTATTTCTGTCTTACGGAGAGGACTTAGAGGTGATGCTCCCTCTTTTAAACATATGACCCCAAACTTACCTGATTCCATATAAGTGTGTAAGTAAAACAAGTTCTGTATTTTCTCAAATAATTTTACAAGTTGATGATAAATTTGATTTTAAAGATAAAACTATTCCTTTAAAACTTAAACATAAGACCTGACACCATAAAACTCCTAAAAGAGATCACAGGCAAAACATTCTCTGATATAAATCGTACCAATGTTTTCTTAGGTCAGTCTTCCAAGGCAATAGAAAAAAAATGGGACCTAATCAAACTTACAAGCCTTTGCACAGCAAAGGAAACCATAAACAAAATGAAAAGACAAGCTACAGAATGGGAGAAAATATTTGCAAACAATATGACCAATAAGGGCTTAATTTTCTAAAATATACAAACAGCTCATACAAGTCAACAACAAAAAAATCAAACAACCCAATCGAAAAATGGACAGAAGACTTAAATAGACATTTCTCCAAAGAAGAAATACAGATGACCAAGAGGCATATGAAAAGATGCTCAACATTGCTAATTACTGGAGAAATGCAAATCAAAACTACAATGAGGTACCACCTCACAATGGTCAGAATGGCCATCATTAAAAAGTCTACAAATAACAAGTGCTGAAGAGGATGTGGAGAAAAGGGAACCCTCCTACACTGTTGGTGGGAATGTGAGTTGGTGCAGCCACTATGGAAAACAGCATGGAGATTCCTCAAAAAACTAAAAATAGAATCGCCATATGATTCAGTAATCCCACTCCTGGGCATATATCCAGACAAAACTGTAATTCAAAAAGATATATGCTCCCCTGTGTTCACTGCAGCACTATTCACATTTAGGTTGCTTTAGGAAGCAACCTAAATGTCCATCGACAGATGAATGGATAAAGAAGATGTGGTACATATATACAATGGAATATTACTCAGCTATAAAAAAGAACAAAATAATGCCAGTTGCAGCAACATGGATGGATTTAGAGATTATCATACTAAGTGAATTAAGTCAGAAAGAGAAAGACAAATACCATGTGATATCACTTATATGTGGAATCTATCTACGAAACAGAAGCAGACTCACAGACATAGAGAACAAACTTGTGGTTGCTAAGGGGGAAGGGAGATAGCAGAGGGATGGAGTGGAAATTTGGGATTAACAGATGTAAGCTATTATATATAGAATGGATAAATAACAAGGTCCTACTGTATAGCACAGGAAACTATATTCAATAACCTGTGATAAACCATAATAGAAAAGAACTTTTTAAAAAAATGTATGTATATGTATAACTGAATTACTTTGCTGTACAGTAGAAATTAACACTACATTGTAAATCAACTATACTTCAAGAAAACTATGCCTTTTAAAACATTAAGCCTAAAAATTTCATCCATTTTCTTTAAGAAATGGATTATGAAAATCATTTTTGAAATGAGATATTAAATTTATTTAAATCTTGGATTTTCTGTACTTAATAATTTTTCTTAAAGAAAAAATTAAAAACAGGAAGAGCTAGAATATGCCACCAGGACAAAACTGATCGGAAGTGTCTTCAGTCACAGACTCTGGACAACTAGTCTTGTTTTGAATTTTCCAAAGCTTGAAGTCTCCCTGGTACTAGAGGATGAGAATAATGTGACATTGAAAACAGCCAGTCAAAAACAGGGAATCCCAAGTTACCTTTGTTCAGTTTGGTTAAAGCAGCATGTGTCTTTAGCATCTCCAAGTTTTTTAGCAAATGCATCAGCTTGAAAGTCAAATCTGTGGCTTAGGGCTGTTAGGTGAAAAGAAAGACCATCATGATAAGGTGGAAAAATAAACTGGAAGATGATTAAGATGATTAAAAATAAACTGGAAGATGATCCAATAAGTAGTCCAATTAGAGCATAATGGCTGCCATAATAACCAAACACAGCAAAAAGCTCTTTTTCAATCAATTAGTACAGCAAACAAGAAAAAACACAGGAAATAATTCATCTGGCTAATAACGATATTTTTGTGTGTCCCAAATTCCAGTGCCCCAGTTCATGGCTTAGTACAGCAAGCACCTCCTCATTATTACATGTTTGTTTCTTATCCTGTAGTGCCCAAGTTGTAATCCCAACCAGCAGCTTCACTCACCTGCAGAACCAAGTTCTGGGCGTCCCCTGACCAGGGAACTTGACAGAGTGCAGATCCTACGTATTCTAATCCTCAAATGAGGAGTTTTGCTGACCCTAGAGCCTGGCCTTCCCGTATCCAGGCAAGCTGCTGAGTCACGGTCTCTCTCACTATGGAGCATACCCTCTAGATTCATCTGACTAGAAACAATTGTTCTTTTTTTTTTCTAATGTGTTTTGTCCAAAGCTTATAATTATTTCATCAGGAGGGCAGGTCTGATATCAGCTATTCCACCGTTACCAGAAATGAAACTCCATTTTGTTTTTAGATGTGATAATGTTGTTCCAGTTATATCTAAAGAAGAGAAACATTTATTAATTTTGACAAATGTATACTGAAATATTTACAAAGGAAATATATATGTCTGAGATTTGCTTCAAAATATTACAAAAGTGGAGTCTGGATCAAGATGGTAGAGTAGGAGGATTCTGAGCTCACCTCTCTCTGCTCATGGACACACGATAACTACAACTACATACACAACTATTTCTGAGAACAACCTGAAGACTAGCAGAATAGAGTTTCTGAAACTAAGGATATAAAGCAAAGTCCATGTCAAGACAGGGAGGGTGAGCTCGGGCATGGTCTAACCAGAACCCACACCCCTGGTGCAGTGACCCATAAACAGGAGGGGTATCACAACCGTGGAGGTCCCCCCTCCCCAAGAGGCAAGGACTCCAAGCCCCATGTCTGGCTCTTCAGCCCAGGGGACCTGCACCAGGAAGATGAGCCACCATAAGTCTGGCTTGGAAAACCAGTAGGGCTTGCATCTGGGAGACCTGGAAGATTGTGGGAAACCGAGACACCACTCTTGACTCTTGCACAAACTCACTAGCTGATACTCACAGTGCAGAGGCAGCATCTTGAAAAGCACCTGGTTTATATGAGAAGGAAATTCCTTGACTAATTTTAGGTGTGTGCTAGAGAGGCAGGGGTCTGATGGAGCTTTCTCTTGAGATGGAAGTGCTTGCAGGTGCCATTATGATTTTTGTGCATATCTGTCACTCTCCATCAACTTAGCTAATATCCTGTGCCCCACCCCAGAGTTCCCCCAAGGACCCAACCTGCCTAAGTTGCCCATCCAGGCCTGCCCCTTCAACATGGCTCCTGCCCTGTCTCACCCAGTGGGCCGTCTCTACCAGCACTGGCACCCCTCCACAGCAGCTCCCATTCTGTGGGGACAGTCCGGCATGCCAGTGTGCATTATATCTCTATATATAGAGATATAATGGGAATTCATTATGAAGATTCAAAGTGTTTTGTATTTTCCAAGGGTGAGGATGTAGCAAGGCCTCAGAGAAGGATGGTAACAAGGAAGAGAAAAGTATCTGGAAAACAGGAATTATTTGATCTCTATTTTTTTTCTCTGAGAAACTACCCGTTCTTCCTTTTGCTTCTGATTGATAAATAAGGGTACCTTTGGTAAAAGAATATGATTGGCCCAGTTTAAGTCATTCATCTTCTTTCCTGGACATAATCACATGTGTCCAGGAGAGTAGTCTTTTATTTCAAAGTTAACTGCAGCATCCTATTCCTATAGGTAAAAGTATTGATGAATAGATCATACAGAGCCTGAAAGGCATTGCAAAAGTTACCTTGTTCAATGGATATAAGCTGTGTAAACTTAAGCTAACTTTTGTCTGTGTGTATGTCTTTTTCATTTCCCTTTTTTTTTTTAACAAAAACTGGGTTTGAATTTAGAAACAATGTAAAGATAAACAAAATGTTAGAAATATGTGATATGGATCACAAATTAATAATAGTGAGATAAGGAATTAAAAATCTTGCTGGGGGAACTACCAAAAGAGAATCACTGTTAAGAACAGTGTGGCCAGAGTGGCCTTGTAGCCGAGAACAAGAAGGTTGGTCATTAAGAATGAAGCTCGGAGTCAGTCACAGCCACCTTCAGGGTGGATCTGTAACACCAGCAGTTACTGAGGTGGGGCTAAATCATCAAGCCTGAGCTAAGAAACCAGACCCCAAGGTCACCAGCCATAGACTATAGTAGCAGAAAGAGCTAGCTGTCCTGGAGTAAAGCTCAACTAACTGTACCTCAGCAGACACCACCAGTGAAAACACGAATACCAGATCCGTCGCCCTGCAGAGTAGACCAGTAGTAGGTAAAACCTCAGACAGCTCTTACTCCATGAAACATAGTGAAGACCTGTCACTTACGTCCAGATGCCACCTGGGGGAAGACTGAAGGGGAAAGGTGAGGCAGCCCTGATAGAGCCTTGACTTCTAACCTGACTAAATATTTAACATAGAGGGTCTACTTAAAACTGAAAGGTGCTGTTAAAACTGGAAGATGCTGAAATATTGCTGATAAACAACATGTGTCTCCTCACTGCCTAGAAGGATAAGAGTCTGTGACAATGTTTAGGTCAGTTGCATAAAATAATTAAGCTATGATTTTCATGCACATCTGACTATATGTACACTTTGACAATCCAGTTACGTCGGAAAAAGCCTAATAACTTGGATCTAAATGGTAATGGTTATCCCCTAGTAATGGTAATGGATTATCAGCTCATCATAACTTTCCAAATCTAATATTTTGACTAGCCATTTGCTAAAAAATGCCATTAGGATATATGATTAGTCATAAATATGCCAGTTAATTCAATGAGATTTCTGTCCTTTGTTGTTCAACAGAGTCCTTCCTGTTGAAGGACTCCCAAAGAAAAAGTGTTTAATAACTTAGTGCTTTCTGTTTATATTCAGAGAACTTTGTATTCTCTATAAACATTTTTACAAGTGCATAAAACATATTTTGTTCCAGTGCTTCATGATCTAAATTGTGATTCCTTAAAAGCATGGTGGAGCATATATTTTTTTAGAAAACACAGCCCCAGTGATACCCCAAAAGGTGTGCATTTAACCTTTAAGGAACTTACCACATTTGTTCTCTTTAACTGTTATTTGATTTAGCTACTATAGACATCTGCTACAAAGCTCTTTCAACTTTCCATTAAGGCAAATTACTGGAAACCTGGGTTTCTGTGGCAATGAGGGATAGCCCTTATTTTTCCATATCAGTCATCTCAGCAGTGTTAGTCTGGTGGTAAGTGCTAACCAGTATGGGAGTGAAGACTAGCATACCTTTACAAAGCTTTAGATTGTGAATCCTGGGATGGAACCTCTCAGATGGAAAGGCCTGTTTCCATGGCAACAGGAGCAGCTCCTACTGTTTCAGTTTGTCACTCATCATAGCAATGTTTGCCTTGGGAGACTGCGCTAAGCATTTCTAGCCGCATTTTGTTGTGGATTCAAGAGATTGGATGGCGATGCTGCCATGGTTACCAGGGTTTTTGTCTTAGGGGAAATCCTAGAATAAAGTAATCTCTCTGGTTCCAACAGAAATTTTAAATAACTAGCTGTGGAATAGAAAGAAAAGAAGTTGTGATAAGTAATTCCCTTCTGGGACAATGATAACAAAGTCTGACAAGTCTGACTTCCTTTTTTTTCTTTCGGTGCTTGTGGTGATAGGGTGGTTGGAAATGAGAAAATGAGAATTGGGAAAGGTTAAGGAAAATTAGAACAAGAAGGAGAACATAAAATGATTGTTTACCATTTCTTTAAAAAATAAGAACAGAAAAGAGAAGGGCTCAAAGAAAAATGTATAGTAAATATTCATATATTCAAGGAATTTCTTTTATCATTCTCTGTATAACTTAATTTAAATGATTTTCTCCCCACACTTATAAAAATAATTCATTTTCCTAGTCAGATGATGACCTCTTCCCCAGCACTGATCATTTAGGGTGTTGAAGGAATAATATAGAAAAAGGAGAACCTTCAAGCTGACAACATTTTTAAAGATTTTATTTGTTCCTTATTCCCACTCTTCCTGGATCCCAAGATTGATGCAAAGAAAGAAATAGCCATTGAGAATTACAGAAAAGGCTACAACCAATATTGTTATCTTTTCTCAAATTATATGGTTACTATTACATCCCTGGAGTATCAGAACACTGCAAACCTGACAATGATTAGCACAAATTTATTTTATAGAAAATTATTAAAAGCACAGGAAACTGTAGTACAAACATTTACAGATGAACACTTTTTATTATTTTATTTTGATTTCATGATCTCATCTTAGTATTTCTCTTATATAAGATTCTATTATGTGATAAGTATTGAATCAAACGCATTACCTGCATTGTTTCACTTAAATTTCACTAAAAACTTTTGAGGAAATTATTATTATTCCTATATTCAGAGGGATTACAGCTAGCTGGCAGAATTACTTGAAATTAGACACCGAGTTCTACTACTACATCTATCCTAGGATAGAACATCCTCATTTTTTAATCACCCCAAATCAAATCATACTGTGTGTACTCCCTTATTATTTCCTGAGCATGAGTGATCTGTGAATTATCAAGAAGTTGTCAACAGTCAGATGTTATTGTATATGTCTGTAAAGAGTGATAACTTCCTGCTTCATTTGTGGACTTTGACAAATCTTTTACATTGATAGAGTTATAATGCATTCTTTTGATCTCAGCAAATATTTAATGAGCAACTAATTAGTCTGTGATGAACTCTTTAATAGGTTATGAATATATATGATATGCATTGTTTTATCAGAACATTCTTTTGGAAAATACAGCATAAGATACTTGAACTATATTTAATATTTTGGGCCTAGAAATGGAGTGGATGTAGCCACAGTTGATAGGGCACAAAATACCTAGGAGACATCTGAGAAGAAACCGTGTTCTGCCCATATGGCAACGACTGACTGTTCACCCATTGAAACGAGAATTTGGCTCTAACTCCCTAGGCACCTGTTCAATGGTGTATGTTCTCCATAAGTTATATCTCTTAATTCCAATTCTGAGAATAAGTAGAAGGGGGTCTGTAAGAAAATCCAGCTTCCCTCTTTTTGTCTTTTCCTGGATTTTGGTCACATTGCAATAAGAATTATTTTTTTAATGCTATTTTCTCTCAAAAACTTTATTCCCAGCATAAATAACTTCATGAAGAGCTTTTAGAAGAACTTAGTGTGAAATATAAGGCCATTTTGCCAGAAGTAGTCAAGGAATGTACAGTACAGGAGACGTGGTAATTGCAGGTGTTGAGAAACAATTTCATCCTGCATGTATATGTACACATATGTGTATCCATAATTGTGTATGTGTGTGTAAATATATACATAGCTAATACCAAGATTTTAGAATTTTTTTTTTAAGATTTCAGAATTTAATAAGAAGGGTAATGAGAGCCTATAGTAGTGCCTTTGCATAAGTAGTATTCTGTAGATATTTTTGGAATGCATGAATGAATGAACGTCAAGAGAAAATGATGAATATCACTGGACTGCCTTAGTTAAAATGGAAGTTTATTATAAATCTCAACTCAGAGTTTAGAATTTTCATAATCAGTTTTCTTTATTGTATTTCTCCTTTGCTTAATATTCTAGTTGCTTTTACATTTTATGATTAAAAGGTAATTATTTTGTTATAAACAAGTAGTACCAAGATCTATTTTATGTCTTGCATATGTGCATTCTTGAGTTTAGCAAATTGTTTACTCTTTGTCTTCTATCTGGTGCCACCTCCTCGGAACATTCAGCGTTTTTCTTTCATTCAACAAATATTTATGAAGACCTTCTCTGTGCACTATGCTGGGTTTTGATGGAGGGGAGATGAATGGGTGGAGGGGAGATGAATGGGTGGAGGGGAGATGAATTAGTCATACATACATCTGTGAAAGCTCACCTAGAGTATTGTGATTAAAGGTCAGTGCATTTTAAATTATCTTAATTGATGAATATATTAAGATCAATCAAAAGTAAATGCCTACCTTAAAAAAAATTAGCCTAACTTGTAACTTCTAACAATAAATTTGTCATCTGACCATGCACATTTACTGAGCATCAGTTATCTAAGTGAAGCTTTACTGCAGAGAACAGACGTGAATCATAGAATGTCATCCAGAATATGAACTGTCCCATGAACTGCCCAGTGCCCCACAGTCTTGAATTCTGACATTCCATCAGCTTGGCAAAACATTCCTCCCCTGGTCCTCTGTGTCGAGACCCAACTCAAAAATCACTTTCCACTTATGCCTTCCCTGGCAGTTTTGTCTCCAAGAATAGGGTTAGTACCCTTTCTGTGCAGTCCCGTAGCAATCCAACCATAACTCTATTATGGAACAGACTACGTTGATATTTTCATTAAAGTTTTATTTCTAGATAATTTAAAATATACTCAAAGAAACCATGTAGAAAAAGCTGTAATCCAATCTTGGGTGGGGATTTAAAGAAATCTGCTGAGAGCAGAAGCTAATTAAGGTAGAGTATAAAGAATGAACTTTCTCCATCCAGGAAAAAAAAAAAAAAATAAAGAAAAAATCTTTCGAGAGGAAAAAGTCATATGTGCCGAGTTCAGGGATAAGAGGGAGCACCAGACAAACTGAGAAAATGTAAATAGCTTGGGAGGGTAACAGCTTTGAGGAATTTAAGAAGAAGATGCAAAGTTGAGCAGAAATTAAATAATAAAGAGCCTTGTATGCCTCTGAGATTTGACCTTCACACAGAGGATAAAGGCTTGAGAGAGAAAATGATGGTCTCATTTTGATTCACATCTGCTTCCTCTTCCCAACCGGCACTATCTTAATTTAAACAATTAATATGTGAGCAAGAAAAGAAAACCCAGTGAAGGAGATAGAGGAGGAGTTATCATTGACAAGAGACGAATCCTTTGTAGCCAGAAAACTAGAGGATATAAAGTGAAATAGAAGCCAATGCGGAGCTTAGAGTAGGGATCATCAAACTACACCTGTGAGACAAGTCCAGCCCACAGCCTACAAATAAAGTATTATTGGAGCACAGCCAAGTCGACTCATTAATACACTGTCTATGGCCACTTTTACATATGATGGCCAAGTTGAGTAATTGAGACAGACATTATCTCATAAAGTCAAAAATATTTACTATCTGGCTCTTTACAGAAAATGTTTGCCAGTCCTTTTTTTAAAGCAAAAGAGCAGTTGATTAAAAATAGGACTACCAGGAGTCCTTTGGATTTATCAGCAAGTAGGTTTTGGGAGACTCTGTGAGAGGAGTTTTCAGTAAAACAGTTGATGCTAAATATAAAGAATAGGATAAAAGAAAGTGGAGAGAATAAATGCAGTAACCTTCCCACCACCAACTCATTCCTGCCCCATTCTCAGCAATAACATGTATTATCTCCATTCACTGACGAGGAAACAGTTTCAGAGATTTTGAGTAACTTAGCCAAACTTGCACAGCAAGTACTTAGGGGTTGGAACTGGAATCCAGTTCTGTTTAATCAAAACCCATGTTCTTTCTGCTAGATTGGATTTTCCCTAGAATTTAAGTTCGAGAGCCCAGAATTCAAGCCTCATGAAATTGTTTTAGATTCCAAAAATCGTGAACTTAGAAGGCAAAGTATTCTTGCAGAGAAATGAGATATGAAACCTCATCTGTTATCCCTGTCAACATGCACACTGAAGGAGTGAGACTGTTTAATAACTATGTTCAATTAACCCCAAATCATTCTCTCTGCAAATGTAAAAAAATCTTACTCCCCAGACCCTCCTAATTTACAGAAACCACCTACTCAGAGTAAGTTTTCATAGACATAATGGAATTCACTTACAACATCTATTCTAAAATATTTTGCACAGCAAAGAAAATGAATAAATGAAACCTTTTAAATTAATAGCCATTAAGGGAACAATAATAACAACAAATAACAATGGAGAGAGACATTTCTAATGAAAGGAAAGAGAAAACTGGTAGACCAGAACCTTCCTATCCTATAAAGGTCTACATGAAAAACCTGAATAAAAGAATGTAAACAATTTTTTCTAACATGTAATTCACTATTGTCCAAATTCAGAGATTTATGTTAAATGAGACATATTAGCCTCATTCTTCCTCATTCCTTTATCAATTTTCAGGCCAACACTTTTAAGTATGATAGATAGGAGGGAGAGGTTGCTATAATATATGTCACCATTAATTAGAAATTACTTTAAAGCGGTAGCACTCAGTGGGGGCAATTTTGCCCCTCTGGGGACATTTGGAAATGTCTGGAGGCATTCTGGATTGACACAACCTGGGGTAGGGCAGAGTACTACAGACATCTTGTGGGTAGAGGCCAGGGTGCTGTTAAACATCCCACAAAGCACGGGACAGCCTCCTGCAACAAATTATCTGCTGGCCCAAAATTTCAGTTATGCCCAGGTTGACATATGCCACTTTAAAGGAGCACCACTGTAGCACAATGGCATTCCAGCCAATGGCACAGTCTCCAGCATTTCAGACATACTAATTATGCATAGGCAAATGGTATCTGCAAAGTCATGAAATATAACCCTTAAACTCTCACAGTTGGAAAGGACAGCCTAAAAGAAAGAATTATGTAGGGATGATTGAAAGATTAAAAATATTTTATTATATAAAAAATAATAATATATCAATATTACCATGTATGATTTTTAAGAAAAAGTTGTCCTCTTCTTCAAAGATGGTATTACGTATATATCAAACTGTATACATAAACCCTTTGGACAGCAGCCTATAGCTGCATAAAAACAGTACATTAAAGACCCGTATGAGGCATGTTGCCAATTCATCCACAAAGAGAGAGATAAATGTGTGACTGAAAAAGTACTTGTCGAACACAAGCTGCAGCTGTGTCTAACTAATACCTAATTACTCAACTAGAACATATTATACATCAGGCAGAAAAAAGGTGGGTAATTTGCTATCATCTACTGAGATGATTTACCAAATTACTGCATAAAAATACACTTAGCTCATATTAAAGTTATGACACTAACCAAACACAAGCATATTCAGAATTAATGGTGATTTGACCTAACTTTCCTTTGTGGGGATTTAGAAAATATACTCCACAGGAATAAACCAAAGATAGTATAAAAATCTTAACTGGAAACCTGAAATTGATATCAGAATTCTTCCGGAACTAGTATAAAAGATTTCAATAGGGCTTCCCTGGTGGCTCAGTGGTTGGGAGTCTGCCTGCCGATGCAGGGGACGCGGGTTCGTGCCCCGGTCCGGGAGGATCCCGCATGCCGCGGAGCGGCTGGGCCCGTGGGCCATGGCCGCTGGGCCTGCGCGTCTGGGGCCTGTGCTCCGCAGCAGGAGAGGCCGTGGTGGTGGGAGGCCCGCGTACCGAAAAAAAAAAAAAAAGATTTCAATAAAGTTTGGTACTCAAAAACTATAATATGGGAAAATGTCAATAATAATTTAAAAATAAATTACATTTGTTACTGTTTTGGTTACTTATCTGTTATAAAGCAAATTTATATACAGATATTCGTGTATAATTTAATCTGAACAGAAATGTAATGGTGATGAACACTATCTTCTTGGATCTTAATAATAAACTCTATGGAGACGTGAATTGGAGAAAATTCTTCTGACAGCTAACTTTGTCATCAAGTGAGCACTAGAAACGTCCTCTGGTAAATAGGTTCATTGCTCTTAATTCTTCACTTCTGTCCTGTATTCGAATTACTCCATACCATTTGTCACAGGACTTTGCATTACCTCGCACTAATGAATATGTTTCCTCATTCAACTGATGTTGAGTTTAGCCGCATGACTTGTTTGTCCAATAGCATGTGGATTAAAGTGATGGGCCCTAGACACAAGCTGAAGCCTTTAAAGGCATTTCATAACTCTGCTCACCTTTTTTGTTTTCATGCCATTTGCCATTAGAGAAACATGCCTCACGTGACTATTAACTAATTAGAGAAATGCAGAGCCGACCCACGACTTGAAAGCAAAGAAGGTATTTGTCGTTGTAAGCCAGTGAGATTTTTGAACTTGTTTGTTAACAGCAGAAATTACTATTTCCCTTAATAAAGGCTTTTCCAGAAACGTTTATACTATGGATGTTTCATGTTTACCGCCCCAGCATTTGTCTCCCTGATTTTTAATCGAAGATCCACCTTCATTCCATATCTTTAGGAAGGAGTTTCTGGAGTAAACCAAGTCTTGGCATTTTTCTGGTCACTGTAATTTGATTCAGTTATGGACATAAGATTTTAGTTTGGCCAATCACAATAAATTTCAGGACTTCTGGAAAAGCTACCAGAAAAGAATTTCACTGTTTCCTTATAGTCTCTTACTAGAAGAATGGGAAGTTTAAGCTGCTTTCCGACATCTTCCTGACACAAGGAGAAATCTAGTACTACCTAGACTTAAGCCAACCAAGTTGAAAATAGAGTCAAGAAACAGAAAGAAACAAATCCTGAGGATGTGGCTCAGTCTCTGAACCCAACTATACTTGAAAATTAATCTAGCTCTGGATATTTATATGTGTTGACAATTTCCATTTATTCCTTAATCTAATTTTAATTGAGTTAATGGTCTCTGACCACAGAGAGCTTCCTAAAGGATACAGTATCTATGGTGTCAATTTAAAGGATAAGAAATAGAGAAAATATTTTTTTTGTCTTTTTAAAAATTAATTAATTTGTTTATTGAGGTAACACTGATTTATAACATTATATGAGTTTCATGTGCACAGCATTATACTTCTACTTCTGTATACCCTACAATGTGCTCACAAGACAAGAAATAACAAGTGTTGGTGAGGATGAGGTTGGTGGGAATATAAATTGGTGCAGCCACTATGAAAGTCAGTATGGAGGTTCCACCCAAAAAATTTAGACTAGAACTACCATATGATCCCGTTATCCCACTTCTGGGCATTTATCCAGAGAAAATATTTTTCTTAAACACAATTTTCCTTTATTTGAACTGAAACACTCAGTTATTCTGTAATGTGTACAAAAAGAAGAATTTATCGCAGGAACAGAATAATTATAAAAGCATATGCAAAATACATGTCTAAATCTTCTATTCATATAATTTTCTTGTAAAAGTGAGTATCATTTTGACATAATTATAGTTTATCCAAATCCCAATGTAAAATTAACATTTCAAAGATATAATAGAATTATAATATTTTTCCTGCAGGCCAAAATATTTTATCAGTTCAACCTAAATTTATAATCTTCCAAACTTCACAGGAAGTATAAGAGACTATCTAAGGGAGGCGGGGCTGCCGAGGAGGAGCAGGAGGGGCGCCTGGCTTCCGGCAGCTGCGGGGGGGCCTGTCCCGGAGGTGGCGGTGGCGCCATCTTGTCGAAGGGGGGATCAGGAAGTGTGGACGGCGGGGGCGACAGTGGAGCCTGGAGCGGAGGCCGGAGGCTCCTGCCCGCCGGCCCTGGGGCAGCAGCAGCAGCCAGGGCCGCGGCAGCAGCTGGGGGGGCCGGGGGGAGGGGGACAGTCCCGGGATGGGGGCGGGGCCCGGAGCCGGGGCCCTGCCTGGGTGAGGAGCTGAAGCTGCTCCAGTTCCTTCTCCCCCGCGGCCTCGAGCGCTTCCGCATTGCCTGCGCCTTCCTGGACCAGCTGAGATGCGAGTTCCCGCTGGCTGAGGCCAGAGGGGCCGGGACGAGGGCCGCGCCCGGACTGCATCTCTCCCCACAGGGGTCGGTGCCTGGGGATCCCGTCTGCATCCACTGCAACATCACGGAGTCATACCCAGCTGTGCCCCCCATCTGGTCAGCGGAGTCCAGTGACGCTAACTTGGCTGCTCTCTTGGAGAGGCTGGTGGACATAAAGAAGGGGAATACTCTGCTGTTGCAGCATCTGAAGAGGATCATCTCCGACCTGTGTAAACTCTGTAACCTCCCTCAGCATCCAGATGTGGAGATGTTGGATCAGCCCTTGCCAGAAGAGCAGTGTACACAGGAAGATGTATCTTCGGAAAGTGAAGATGAAGAGATGCCTGAGGACACAGAAGACCTAGATCACTATGAAATAAATGAGAGAAGAAGCGCCAGCTGAGGGCAAGAAATCTGAAGATGACGGCATTGGAAAAGAAAACTTGGCCGTACCAAAGAAAATTAAAAAGACCCAGAGGCAAGATTACTTAAATGGTGCGGTGTCTGGCTCGGCGCAGGCTACTGACCAGGTGATGAAGGAGCTCAGGGATATATACTGGTCACTGAGGTTCAAAGGCAGAAACTATACAGTCGAACTCGTGAATGACAGCCTGTATGATTGGAATGTCAAACTCCTCAAAGTTGACCAGGACAGTGCTTTGCACAACCATCTCCAGATCCTCAGAGAAAGGAGCCGACTTCATCCTACTTAACTCTTCTTTTACAGATAACTTTCCCTTTGACGTGCCGTTTGTCAGGGTTGTGTCTCCAGTCCTCTCCGAGGGTATGTTCTGGGCGGAGGTGCCATCTGCATGGAACTTCTCACCAAGCAGGGCTGGAGCAGTGCCTACTCAGTAGATCATGCAGATCAGTGCCACACGGGTGAAGGGAAAAGCACGAGCGCAGTTTGGAGCCAACAAATCTCAGTACAGCCCGACAAGAGCACAGCAGGCCTACAAGTCCTTGGTGCAGATCCATGAAAAAAACGGCTGGTACACACCCCCGAAGGAAGATGGCTAACCCGGGAATGCCATCCCCTTCCTCCTTCCCTAGGCATCACTAGACCAATTACCTTTTTTTTTTTTTTTTTTTTTGCCCTACGCGGGCCTCTCACTGTTGTGGCCTCTGCCGTTGCGGAGTACAGGCTCTGGATGCGCAGGCTCAGCGGCCATGGCTCACGGGCTCGGCCGCTCCGCAGCATGTGGGACCCTCCCGGACCAGGGCACGAACCCCCATCCCCTGCATCGGCAGGCGGACTCTCAACCACTGTGCCACCAGGGAAGCCCCAGGGAAGCCTCTGGACCAGTTACCTTTGAATGCTGTATTTGGATCTCCCTCTGCCTCTGTGGTTCCCTCCCTCACTTTTCCTGGACATGATCGCTCTGCCTATTGCAGGACAATGATGGCTATTCTAAACGCTAAGGAAAAAAAAAAAAAACAGACACAGAACTGTTTCAAGTACTCAAGACTGACTTACAGACCAACCAGCCACCTGGCTGGAACCTTTGCTAGCAGGCATTCTTATAAAAGAAACTTTCGAGCCTCATTATACGGCTGGAAACTCAGCTGTGCTCCAGACGAGAGCCTCCTTACCTATGCTATGGATTTTTAATTTATTTTCCCTTATTTCATGTACACTGCTTTTTTTGGTTACAGTGTATGATGGATGTTTATGAAAAAAAAATGTATCTTTGGGAACACAATTACAGTTTGTTAACTTGGAAAAAAAAGACTATCTAAAACTCTACTAAATTTAAAATGAACAAATTTAATACCAGGTTTATAAACACGACACAAAAACACCTCAGATGAAGGAGAGAATAAATTATATCTGTCCTAGAGTCAAGTCTACATAAACCTATTTTTCTGGATAATATAGGTGAAGTGTTTTTTCTGTAATTGAGTAAAGAAAACTTAATCAGCTTGCCTCGACACAGTAAAAAGTTTTCTTTGGCGACCATCAGTAAAGTGGCCAAGTACCTGATAATTATATTATCAGATGTTAATATTTCACTTCTGGTTGCTTAGCAGCCACCTGTATTTTAGAAAATAATATTCTATTTCTCTGACTATATGATGCATATCATTTTAAATTATTTGGAAAATACTGAAAGGTATTAAGGAAATAAAAGCCTGCCATGTTCCAAACACAAGATAGTTATTACTGTTAACAGTGTATTGTATTTCTCTCCAGAATTTATTTTCTAGAATTGTATATATAATCGTCTGCATCTTGTTTTTTTAATATACACTTATTATATTTGATATTTTCCTATGACAATCATTTGCTAAAAAAAGAAAAAACTTTCAATAAACATACATCTCACTTTAAGTAAGAGCCTAATTCTTGCAGAGGTCTACGTGAATTGCATCCTCTCATTATCTATCTGACCCAACTACCTCCCACTCCTTAACTTTACTCTGGTCGCAACAAATCCACTGCAATTCCTCCAACGTGCCGTGATGGACCCAAGTTAATGCCTTTGTAGTAGCTGTCCCCTTGGCCTGCAGTCCCTCCTCTCCTGACGTGCATGGTTCATTCCACCTCCTCCTCCTCCAAATGGCAAAGTTCTGTGGGATGTACCATGACCTATCAGGTGACTGTGGTCATGGTCTCTGGAGTCAGAATTCACATGCTAGCTGTGTGACCTTGGGAAAACTGCTGAACCTCTCTGTCCTTTGGGGAATAACAATAACTATTCTCAGGGCCCAAACTCCACTCTGTTTTTTTTTTTTAAGTCTTTACTGAATTTGTTACAGTATTGCTTCTATTTATTTTATGTTTTGGTTTTTTGGCCATGAGGCATGTGTGATCTTAGCTTCCCAACCAGGGATCGAACCCGCACCCCCTGCATTGGAAGGTGAAGTCTTAACCACTGGACCACCAGAGAAGTCCCCAGCTCTTTTCTTAATGCTATTTTTTCTACAGTCCATTTGTATTTCATAGCATACTCTATTACTTACTGGTTATTACTGTTATTATTATAATTTACTGATATGTTATGTTTATTGTGGACTGTCTCATCTCTCACTAGATTGTAAATTTTACAAAGGTAGGTTTTCACCCTGAAGTGTTCCTCAAACAAAACTGCACTAAAAAATACACCCATATACACAAAAAATTAATACTAATATAGAACCTAGAATGCCATCACTGTCCTAAGCTTTTAAAATATATTAATCATTTGCTCCTGCCACAACCCATGGAATAGGGATTATTATTATGATCTCCATTTTATAGATAAGAAAGTTGGGGCATTCAAATATATAAGCAACCTTCCCAACTGGTAATGCTAGTAAGTGGTGAAAGAATTTGAACCCAGGCAGTCTGGCTCCAGACAGAATATTCTTGATCACTATGCTATGCTTCTACTGAATATGTATCGATTGAATGAACTGAACCAACCAAAGAAGGAAGCGCTGTCATATCAACAGGATCACGTTTCTTTGGTAGTCCCTACCTCCTTCTGAAAAAAGGGGAATTCTAGTTCTTCTAAGATTATCTTTTTCTCACCAGAGGAATGCAGGCAAGAAGGTAGAATAGTGAGGTTTTCATTTCTCATCTCACCTTCAACATGAGATGGGCCACCTTCCTGTTGGCTGAGTGTCCAAATATGTTGGATTTTCCTTTATTATTTTCGTCACCTTCACTCAGTTTCCAGCTCCACACTAATGATTTGCATCTGTAAAGCAAATAACCTTTGCTAGCCAGTGTGTTTTCCCTTTAACTTGAGCATGTTACCTTTTTATTTTAAATAAATATAGCACAACTTGCTAGTATACTATTAATAGCAGCAGTTTTCGAACAACTACATCATAACTGTGTTCAATTCACTGGAATACTGTGTTCTTTTGCCACTCTATACATACTGCCCTTTAATATAATTTCTTTTATTGGGATACGAGTTGCTTGCTGGATGCATTATGAAACTCCACAGGGCTGTATTACGAAAGCAATACTTTCTAGCTGTGCGCAGCTCTGCTCTAGCTTTGCTTAAGTATGTCATATGAGGGAGGGAGGAGGGCTTCTCCTTTAGTTCTTGAAAGGGAGTGACAGAAACTACTGTTCACTGCAAAAGAAAACAAAAATACACTTAAACTTAGCTGTCCTCTAGAACTGCCTAGAACACTGTTTCTCAAAATAGAACCCACAGACAACAACTGCATCACAGGCAGCTTGAGTGCTTGTTAAAAAAGGAGGACCACTACCCCTCATCCTGACCTTTTAGTGAACTGAAATTTGAGGAGGTAGGACAAAAGGGTTTGCATTTTTAACAAGTACCCCCAAGTAATTTGTGTGTGTATAATATATACATTAAACGTTATTCAACAAATAAATGTTCAGCCTCTACTAGATGCCATTTCCTATACTGATTTCTGGGAATATAATAATAAACAGAAAGAAATATAATCCCTGTCCTCATAAAATTTCAGCCTAGTGAGGAGCCAGATATTTGTAAACAACCACCACACAAACAAGCACAGACTCTCAACAGGGATCTGGGCTATGAAGGAGAGAAATTCAGAAATATGGACAGTTGGGCAGGAATTTCAAGGAAGGCATCTCTGAACTGAAACCCAAAGCTGAGTATAAATGAACTCAGGAAGAGGGGAAAAGGGGGTTGTGTTCCAGCCAAGAGGAAAATGATGTCATAAATCACACGGTGGGTAAAGGAGCTTGCAGAGAGAAGGACTAATGCACAAAGCCCAGGGCGTGATAGCAACAGGGAAGGGGAAGCAGATTGTGAGAAGAAGCCATTGAGGAGACAGCTGAGTCTTGTAGACTAGCTCCTCCTTTATTCTACAAATACAGAGGGAACCTCTTGGAGGCTTTAATGGGGGCGAGGACACTGGCAGTGTTATAGTTGACATTCGTCTTATCCTAGAGCTGCACTGTCCAATCAGGTAGCCACTAGCCACAAGCCACATGTCTATTTATGTTTAAATGTAATAAAATTAGAAGTTCAATTTCTCAGTCACACTATTTACATTTTAAGTGCTTAAAAGCCACATGTGGCTGGTAGCTACCTATCTGACAGCACAGATACAGAATATTCATTGTCCCAGAGAGTTCTATTGGCACAGCTGCTCAAAGTGTAGTCTGCAGACCCCAGCATGGCAGACATCCCCTGAGAGCTAGTTAGAAATGCACAATGTCAAGTCCCACACTGCATTTGAAGGTGATTCTTAGGTGACCTGTATGCATATTAAAGTTTGAGAACCATAATTCTAAAAGGTAACTGACCTTTTAATGGAATCCTATTAATCATTTGCTACTTTTTTAAAATAAATTTATTTATTTATTTTTGACTGCATTGGGTCTTCATTGCGGCACGTGGGCTTTCTCTAGTTACAGCGAGCCGGGGCTACCCTTTGTTGTGGTGCGCGGGCTTCTCATTGCAGTGGCTTCTCTTGTTGCAGAGCATGGGCTCTAGGTGTGTGGATTTCAGTAGTTGTGGCATGCAGGCTCAGTAGTTGTGGCTGTCGGGTTCTAGAGCGCAGGCTCAGTAATTGTGGCACACGGGCTTAGTTGCACTCAGGTTTAGTTGCTCTGCAGCACGTGAGATCTTCCCAGACCAGGGCTCGAACCCGTATCCCCTGCATTGGCAGGCAGATTCTTAACCACTGCGCCACCAGGGAAGCCCCTCATTTGCTACTCTGAATGGGGTGAGAAGCACAGAGAAAATTCCAATATAGAGAATGACTGAAGAGATGAGGATATTGCCTGGTACCAATTTGAGCCTCAATTTCATGAGATCTCCTCAAGTCCCCTTGGGAACTCAGTGAAATATACACACCACTTGGTTCCAATCAAATGCTTTACATCTGGGGGGAAAAAAGATTGTCTTACAGTTCTTTCCAAACATGATTTCCAGGTATTGCCCTGCTGTCTTCCCTTCCCATCCTTTCCCCTGTACTATCCCTCTCTAACGTCTTGCTGTTGTGAGTAGGATTGCTACGTATCATACCAACAGAATACAGGCTGTGATGCAAAAAGCTTAATTATCTTTTTTAGCGTTCCGGTGAAATGTTACTTGTTAGATCATTAAAAGAAACTAATGAACTCACTGCCTTCCTGAAATTGTAGTTCCGTTTTTCAGAAGTATGGTTGCCTATTTATTTTTAACTGTACTATTATTCATACAAATAGATCAACTTGTGGTTGGTACCCATTTCAGATGCGTGCTCCACTCCACTTCTGTTACACAGTCTGTTACATGACAAAATACCTGAGGAAACTCACCAAAATCTCAGACTTCTAAACAAAGCATTGTAACATATGGGAGGATAGAAAAAACTTCCAAATAGCTAACCTAGGCTCAGGTTTAATATTTGAGCTAAAGAAAGACTAGGAAAACAAAATGATAATAATCTTAAAATGAACACTTACTAATCATTAAGGACTGAATGTATCCTCTCAAAATTCATATGTGGAAGCCCTAACCCTCAATGTGATGGTATTGGGAGAGAGGGCCTTTGTGGGGTATGAGGGTCAAATGAGGTCATGAGATTTGAGAAAGTGTCTCTCCTTGACCAAATTTTAGTCAGGTTCCTTTGATCTTCTTCCCAACTGGGCCTCAACTTTTGTCCTACTCTTTCTACCTCTTGCATTGTACAATTTTAGCAAGAGTCCTGCTAAGTCAATTTAGCCAGAATTTCCCACCTCAATATCTGATCACCCTCAATAGCTAATTGGGTTCCTCTTCCCCCCACCTTACGCCAGGTGACATCTGATCTCCCTGGCCCCTTAAGCAAGAATCCTGTTAGGTTCATTTAGCTAGAATCCTCTCTTACCCCTGATGTTTCTTCTTAGCAATATTCCGTCTACTGACACCCACCCTGATCCTTGGCTACAAATTCCCACCATTTCTTGCTGTATTTAGAGTTGAGCCACCTCTCTTACTTCAAAAACCTCATTGCAGTAGCCCTCATACCTAGCCTGATAATCCTGAACACAGCTTGCCTTACCACTTTAACAAGGCTCACAATAATTTTTTCTTTAATAGGGTGGGATTCTCATGATGGGATTACTGGTATGATAATAGAAAGATATCTCTCTTTCTCTCTCTCTCTCTCTCTCTGTCTCTCTGTCTCTCTGTCTCTCTCTGTCTCTCTGTCTCTCTGTCTCTCTCTCTCTCTCTCTCTCTCTCTCTCTCACTCTCTCACTCTCTCTCACACACACACACACACACATTCTTTCTCTCTGTCTACAGAAGCATGGAGGAAAGACCATGTGAGGACAGAGTGAGAAAGCAGCCATCCACAAGTCAGGAAGACAGCTCTCACTAGAAATCAATTTTACTGGCATTTTGATCTTGATCTTGGACTTTCCAGCCTGTAGAACTGAGAGAAATACATTTTTGTTGTACAAGCCACACAGTCTGTGGTATTTTTTTATGGCAGCATGAGCAGACTAAGACACTATGTGCCATGCCCAGTGCTACATACTTCACAGATACTGTCTCATTTGATCTTTACCTACATTATTACTAAGCTAAAGTTACTAATATTATAAATACTTTACAAATGAGGAAACTGAGGCTCACTGAGGTTAAGTGACTTCCCAAAATCCCTCTGTTATTATTCCAAAGCCATCTCCTATTTACTTTGAATCTGAGTCCAAAGATACCCCATGCAAAGCTTTAAGCAATAGGTATGTTAAATGCTAGCAGCTATAGAGCCATCCGAAGCACCCCAAGTACTTGAAATGTTAACACATTTTGACATCTATATTAAACTATTACCTGCATTTAAACAGATGCTATTATTTTTACAGGTATAATTAGGCTTTATGTACAAAAGAAATATATCTGTGGCTATTCCTTGTTTTTTTTTTATTCTTTATTTTATTCCTTGTTTTTATCCAAGAAATCTTACTAATTCGGGTTCATGTACAACAGACAAGATGGCTTGCTAAACATATAAATGCACATCAAAAGCCAAGTCCTGTATGGATAGGAAACCTGAATTCTAATCCTATTTTGTAACTAATTATGGGACGTTGGGCAGGTCACTTTAGGACAAATCTCATAGGACAAGGTGTTCCCTTATGGGAAAAAGGGGCTGTTGGTCTTTAGCATTACCCCTCCCCCAGAGTTAATACTCTTTGATTTTTGTTCTCAAAGGAAGTCTTATCAAGAACTCCATTATCTCAGCTGGCAAAATAAAATGTTTGATCTTTATAACAGGTTTAGGTCCTGCCACTTGATTACTTTGAATTTTGGTCCCCAAGGTAAAAAAATGAAAGAATGAAAGAGAGAGAGAAGAAGAAGAAGGAAAAGAGAGAGGGAGAGAGAGGGAGCGGGAGGGAGGGAGGGAGGAAGGAAGAAAGAAAAAAAAAAGAAAAGAAAAGAAAGAAAGAAAGTCGGTCAATCGTATGTGCTATTCTACAAAAGAAAAATAAAATAAAATAATAAGAAAGTTCAGACGTTGATTAGCTGATAGAATCTGTCCTGCTAGCAAATGTAAAATAATTAGCTATACTGGTTAGGACTTATTCAGTTACAAGTGACAGAAACCCCTTTCAAAATGGATAAAGCAAAAAAAAAAACAACAAAATATTTAGTGATACGCACAAATGAAAAGTTCATGGGTGGTATGGCTTCAGGCAAATATCTTTGCCTGCTGGCAAAGCTCTAGGCTTATACTCTCATCTTCACTTTCCCAGAGAGATGTCCCAGAATTAAATCTCATGGGCCAGAAAGGGCCATGTGCCACATTTGAAGCAGTCCTATGGCCAAGATAGGCCATATGCTTATACTTTGAACCAGAGATGAAGGCAGCCTCACTTTTAAACACCTAGAAACCACAAGGAAAATCCAGTAAAATTACTGTAAGATTCGAGAATGAATATTTGGCAAGCAAAAAGCAGTAGTCATCCACCTTATCAAGAAGAATATTAACAGTAAAGACATAATGGTAAGTGACAAAGTGGTTTCCCCATCTTACTAAAGATAATAATAGCTGTAAATTATTGAGCATTTCCTATACATCTGGGATTGTGCTAAATGCTGTACACATGTTATCTACTTTATCTTACCCACAGATGAAGAAGCAGAGGCTCAAAAAAGTGATGTCACTTGCACAGAATCCCTAAAGCTAATAAAAGGCAGAGCTAAAATACAATATGGATTTATCTGATTTCCCAGTTCAGGTTCTTGAGACTCTTAACCACTATACTGCTTCCATAAGAACTAACTTGATATCTTATTTTCAGAGAATACAAGAAAACAGAAGCTGCAAAGTAAAATAACTTCATTACGTGGCTTCAAAATATGATGTTTGTTTGTAACAACAGAAGAGTACAGTAGAATATGGTTGACTAATAATGTCCATAACCGATCTGTGACAAAATCAGTATCATAGTGTCTTAAATAATTCAGTTACCTTATTTCCAAAATACAACAGTGTTCCAAAAAATGATTTTCACAGTAGATATGTACATGTATAGATGTGTATGTGTGTGTACACAGAAAATTAGAAATCAGTGTTTCCAAAAGAGTTATTAACAATTAGAACATGAGAACCATCCACAGCTCTTACTAGTTATATCAGAATTATGAGTTATATCAGTTACTAGTGATATCAGAATTATTCAAAGTCATACTGGGACATCACTACCCAGTAATTTGAAACTTGGCTGTTCATATGCCCGCAACCCACCAACCTCTACAGCCAGTCATTAAGTTACCACTTACGTAAACAATTTTCTACAGTAAGATTTGGCAAATGATGGTCTATCATTCAAATCCAGCCTGATGCCTGTTTTTGTCAGTAAAGTTTTATCAGAACATAGCCATGCACATTAATTTACATATTGCTTATTGCTGCCTTTGCACTACAATGGCAGAGTTAAACAGTTTCTACAGGGACCATCTATCCCCAGAGGTTGAAAATATTTGCTATCAGTCCTCTACAGAAAAAGGTTGCCATGTTCTAGAATATGGCATGCATGCTTCAAGGAGGATTTGAATGTTTAAAGATAAATTCCAAAAACCCAGAAATTTTTCTCCTAGCTTGTAAATCACTGGGAAGGAAACTAATATTTTATTAATACATATTGAATTTCTCATGCTATAAAAGGAATGTGATATCATACCTCAAACTGACCTTTGAAAATGCAGTAATGATGTGTTTATCAGGCAAGCCGCCTCAGAACAGTTGAGATGCCAGGAGTGTCCTCTCCTGCTTTAGGGCATCTTACTTTATATTGTTTCTATTTAGACCTTTAAAAAAGGAGTTAACGAGCTGAAACCTTTTCATTTACTCTCTGTGGGGCAACTGTCAATTGGAGGCTATGACATATACTTTTTCTTGAAAAGTTTCCTTAAAATCTTTTAAACCTTAAAACTTTCCTTAACAGTTTCCCTTGCATTGGTTTCTACAAATTATATATATCTTGTTCCCCTCCCACTAAATCATGTTGACCCTGGAGTCATATATAAATTAGACATGTTCAACTCTTAACAGGCATTCATGGCTACTGAGGGACTTGTCCTTTGAAAGATCAACTAGGCACTTGGCCTTTATTGGTCTGTTCTTGGAATTACTGTGTTTCATCTGTTTTCCTTAAGCAGCTTGGGCTCTGGATGACCCACTTTCAATAAAGAAGGCTATTTGCTTAACGGAAGAGCATACTGTATTTTCCCTGATTCTGAATTAAACTCTAGGGATAATGTTTCCGTTTTTTACACGCAAACTGATTACTCCAATCTTCCCTGATTGGGTGGAACGAGGATATTTTAGATGTGAAATTCAAGTTCTGATACTTTATCCTAAACTCTAGACTGCACAGGGAATCCCTGATAAAATTTCCAGCAGTTACATGAGACATATTAGGCATCAGGGTATACCACTGAGAAATATCTCTATGGTGTGCAAGTTGCTGCAGACATTTCACTTGTGCTATTTAAATAAACTAGTCATGTTTCATCATGCACCATGTTTCACTGTTAGGCACACAAACCTTAAGAATTTTCATATTTTCAACAAGCTCAAGAGTAAAGCCATGAATTTGAAAATGTATAAGTGTTCACCCCAAGCCAGAGCAGAATATAATCCCCCTCAAAGGAGGAACACATTTTTGGCTACCAGAAAAGCAAAACAAACTACAATCCTTAGAATATTTTAAAATCAGCACAAGAAAGCTGTTGACAAGGAAAACAGGATTGCAATGTGGATGAGAGAATCATATCTCCCAGTTAAGATCTTACTAAGAACAATTCATTCATTTCTGCATGTTGCTCCACTTATAGAAAGAAGTTGTGGCCCCCATTCCAATTCCAAATAGTCCAAAGGAGCATTTGCATCAGCCCTCATATCTGTAAATTACACTCCTGGAATGTCAATTTCCTGGTACTGAAACTGCTAAAATGCAAATAGGAATGCTTTCACTAATCCTACAGTTACATATGTCTTGATAAGACTGCCTTAAGGCTTGTTTGAAAATATACTGAGTGAGTTCGATATATTTTTTCTCGACCAAGCATCCATGCAAGGAGAAAACTGTGTCACCATGAGGTGGCAATCTGTTCCAGCAGTCAGCATATGACAAACAAACCAGCTGGAGACAGGTCTTTCTTTACCACTCTTAGAAGAAATGCATTCTCTTTCCACTGAGGATGCCCACCTGCTCATGGGTAACCTTGGAGCTTTAAGTGTATTTGCTCCAAAAAGGCAGAGTCTGTCTGTAGGTGCAGTCAGCACAAAGAGCAGAGTTAGGGGACTCAGAAAGACAAATCCCAAAGGGCATCATTTAAGTCCAAGAGTGAAGTGCTACCTAATGGAAGAACCACCGTAACTTTTTAGTTAGTTGAAGTTAATAAGTTCACTTTTTGCTTAAGCTGTTTAGAGATGGGTTATTGTCACTTGCAAGAGGATAGTCACAAGGACAAGGTATTTTTACAAATGCTCAAAACGTAATGAAAGCTCTATTATGATATGCTTATCAGACATCAAAATTTTGAAGATATGTGATACCTGACAGGAACATTTTGTGAGGGAGGAGGAGGAAGAATCTAGAAGCGTAAGCACAATCCATAGGCTCTGAATGGAATGCAGAATAATCAGGTACCCAGAACAGAGAGGTGGGGGGCTGGTGACGGGAGGGGCATTAAAAAGGGAAGCGAGCAGAGGTAGAAGACATGTTTTCATGTACTTGAGTGCAGTGTTTGGGGTTAGGAATGATTTAGCAAAATGTGAGATCTACAGTTTTATGCAGAACTCAATCTAAACTACTCCAACAAAACTATTTCTCCACTGATATTACCTTTGCCATGAGCCAGGGTGTCCATTATGTTAATATTCATTTCATATTTTTTACCTTATTAAGAAATACCTCTACCACTTATTGGTTGAGAGCTTTCCAACCACTACACTGAGCTACTTGATGACATTTCTCTGTATGGATGAACAGGTGGGGCCTGGAATGGCCAAACCCTTGAGCACATCATTGTGAACCATGAAAAGCCATGAACAGTAACAATGGAAATCAGTACAGTCATATATGTTTTGTTCAAGTCCTTTTACCTCCCTAAGACTAAGTTTACTCATCTGCAAAAAGGAATAGAATATAGAGATGATATATTATAGAGATTTGCAGTGAAAATTACACTCAGTATAAAATAATATATGAAAATGGTCTATGTGGCACCATAATACAGTAGGTACTAATTAAATTATAGCTGCTGTATTTTCTATAAACACATTTTACATTTGTTTGCCAATTACATTTGCCTTTGTCTGTAAATGCACATATTTAAGACAGAATTTACTTTTCCCAGACAAAATGTATACATGAAAGGATCTATAAAAGGAAAAATCTTGATTTTTCAGAATGCCGTATTGTTGTCATGGTTAAAATACTGGAGTTTCAGAAGAAAAATGCTTAGAATCATGTAAATATCTAATTAACCCATCCTCCTAATCAGGTTATTTATTTTTTATAAAGCAGTTATTCACACTGAAATTATTGAATGGCACAATAGAACAAAATTGGGTTTGTGCAATAATTTGAGGCAATCATGTTTTTATAAGTAAATAATATGCATAAATGAAACAGATTAATAATCTAATTAAATTATGACTTCTTTTAGAGCCCGTTAATGTCCTAATTTCAAAAATGTGTATGTTAATCATGCTGTTTAACAGTGCAATCACAAAGGTCAGTGTACTTTACAAAAGCTGATAAGGGTCTAACAGACTTGCAAAAGGTATTAGTCTCAGCAGAAAGCTAGCATTTGGAAGTCAATGAAAAACCTGCAAAGTTGTGAAAGCAAATACAGAAAGAAGTGTCTATGCATAAAATATTCAGCAAGATAATAAGGTAATACGGCATTGGTGAACTTTATTTTTTTATTGAAGTACAGTTGATTTACAATGTTGTGTTAATTTCTGCTATACAGCAAAGTGATTCAGTTACACACACACACACACACACATTCTTTTTTTATATTCTTTTCCATTATGGTTTGTCATAGGATATTGAATATAGCTCTCCGTGTTATACAGTAGGACCTTGTTGTTTATCCATTCTTACATATAAAAGCTTACATCTGCTAACCCCAACTTCCCTCTCCAACCCTCCCTCAACCCTCTCCCCCTTGGCAACCACAAGTCTGTTCTCTATGTCCATGATTCTGCTTCTGTTTCATAGATAGGTTCATTGTGTCATATTTTAGATTCCATATATAAGTGGTAACATATGGTATTTGTCTTTCTCTTTCTGACTTACTTCACTTAGTATGATAATCTCTAGTTGTATCCATGTTCCTGCAAATGGCATTATTTTGTTCTTTTTTATGGATGAGTAGTATTCCATTGTGTGTACCACATCTTCTTTATCCATTCATCTGTTGATGGACACTTAGGTTGTTTCCATGTCTTGGCTATTGTGAATAGTGCTTCTATGAACTTTGGGGTGCATTCATCTTTTTGAATTATAGTTTTGTCTGGATATACGCCCAGGAGTAGGATTGCTAGATCATATGGTAGTTCTATTTTTAGTTTTCTGAAGAACCTCCATAGTGTTTTCCACAGTGGCTGTACCAACTTACATTCCCATAGCATTGGTGAACTTTAAAAATTGTAATGCAGAGTGCATATGGAAGAGAACAAAAAAAAATTTCAATGGCTAAAGATTTGTGACTTTTTTCTGGGATGAATATAGTAAAAATCAATTAAAAAATTGAACATAAGTATAAAAGAGATACTATGTTTTTCTGATAATAAAAATGGCAATTAAATATAAAGTACTTGCTTCTCATCCAAGTCTCCTCTTCCTCTTTACCCCAAACCCATCCTTTAGCACAGCCTCTACTTTCTCTCTTTTATAATACACTTTCTGAAACTGAAATAAAACATACAAACACAAAAATGCATACAGAAATTTATAATCATTTTTGAAGCTTTTATAAATGGACTCACACAATATGTATACTTTCTTTTGGGGTTTCCTTCACAAATTATTATGGTTGTGAAATTTTCTTCCATGTTGTTACATGTAGTAGTAATTTTCATTGCTCTAATGTATATACCACAAGTTTTGCCATTAAAATAGTGTATTGTTACAAATAGCCTGGACCACCTTTTCTACTTATGTATTTTTGGAATATAACTAGGAGTGGAATTGCTGGGTCAAAGCACTGTGGAGCTCATCCTTTAGGTTTCCAAACTGATAGTGCTAACTTACGCTATTGCAAGCACTGCTTGGATGTTTCCATGGGTCCATAAACCCCTCATTAGTATTACCATGTTTACTTTGTTTTGAATTTTAGCCCTTTTTTATATGTAATGACATCTCACTGGGTTCCTGTTTTATTGAGGTATAATATACATGCAACAAAAGGCACATAAGTATCGATGGGTTTTGACAAATTTATTTACCCATGTAACTACTATCCAAAGCAAAATATATAGAATATTTCCATTATCCCAGAAAGTTCTCTTGCCTTTTTCCATTCAATTTCATACTCTCACCTTAAGAATTACTGTCTGATTTCTGTCACTATAGTTTCTCTTGTTGGTCTTCAAATAAGTAAAATCCTACAGCATAAAATCACTTATGTGTGGCTTCTTTTGCTCAACATTGTGTGCCCGACGTTGTGTTTGTAACATTTGTCATGGCATGTGTCAGCATTATTAATTTCCTTTTCGTTGTCAAGCAATATTCCATTGTATGAATATACCACAGATTGTTTATTCCGTTCTCCTTGTGGATGAGCATTTGAGTTGTTTCAAATTAGGTTATGATGAACATTTTTATAAATCTTTTGCAGACAGAGCTTTTAATTTATCTTGGGTAAATACCTAGAATGGAATTCCCAGGGTGTGAGATAGAATGTATATTTAATTTGATAAGAAACTGTCAAACAGTTATGCAAAGTATTTGAACAATTTAACCTTCCTACCAGCATTTATGAAAGTTACAGTAGCTCCACATCTTTGCCAACAATTGGCATTGTCACTCTTAACGGATATATCCATTGCAGTGGGTGTAAAATGATATATGATTGTGGTTTTAATTTTCTGATAATTAATGATGTTAAGCGTTTTTTTACATGCTTGTGCTTATTGATCATTCTTATATCTCCTTTTGGGAAGTGTCTGTTCAAAAGTTTTACCCTTTTTATTGAGTAATCTGTCTTTATAACATTGATAAGTAGAAGTTCTTTATATATTCTAGTTAAAAGTCCTTTCTCAGATTTATGCACTGTAAATATTTTGTTTCCATCTGTGACTTGCCTATTCATTTTCCTAATTTTTTTCATAAATAGAAGGTTTTTTTTGTTTTATTTGTTTTTTCAAATTTTATTTATTTATTTATTTTTGGCTGTGTTGGGTCTTCGTTTCTGTGCAAGGGCTTTCTCCAGTTGTAGCGAGCGGGGGCCACTCTTCATCGCGGTGCACGGGCCTCTCACTCTCGCGGCCTCTCTTGTCGTGGAGCACAAGTTCCAGACGCGCAGGCTCAGTAGTTGTGGCTCACGGGCCTAGTTGCTCCACGGCATGTGGGATCCTCCCAGACCAGGGCTCGAACCCGTGTCCCCTGCATTGGCAGGCAGATTCTCAACCACTGCGCCACCAGGGAAGCCCAGAAGTTTTATCTTTAATGTTGATAAAGTTCATATTATCAGTTTTTGTAATGACTAGTGCTTTTTTGTGTCTGTCCAATAAATCTTTGCCTACTCAAGATGACAAAGACATTTTCCTACAGATTTATGGTTGTATATTTTAGATGTAGGCCTTTGATCTATCTTGAATTAATTTAATTTTGGAGTGATATATGGAATTGATTCAGCATTATTTGTTTAAAAAAAAACTTCCCTATCCCATGGATTTAATTTCGCACCTTGGTTTAAAATAGCTGGCTGTATATATAGGTCTATATCTCAACTCCGTTTGGGTCTACTGATCTATTTGTTATTGCTTATACTGATACTACAGTCTTAATTAACGTAGCTTTATAGTGGTTCTCAATAGCAGGTAATATGTCTTTCAACTTTGTTCATTAAGAAAAAAAAATACATGCTTTTATATAAACATATTTTATTATATTTTATATAAATATACATATCCTTTGCAATTGCATTTTAATTTTAGAATAAGTTCATGAATTTCTTCAAAAACTACTGCTGGAATTTTGATTGGGACTGAGTTGAATCTACAGATTTCTGATTGCTTTTGTGATTTATTATTTATCTTTTGTTTTCAGCAATATGACATATGGCATATTTTTCTTTGTATCTGTGTTTCTTCGGTTTTATACCACTTCTTGAATCTCTGCCTTGAACACTCTATTCAGTTTTTTTAACATTCTTAATCTCAATATTCTCAACTATTGTTTCTGCCCAATTCACTCTTTTGTCTGCTTCTAAGACCCCAATTACATATTTGTTAGACATTTTTGTACTATATTCTAAATATCCATTATGTTCTTCTCTAAATTTTCTATCCTTTTGGAGCTTCACCTTCAGTTTGAATATTTTCTTTTGACTTATTTTCCAGCTTCTTCTTTCTTCAGCTGTATCTAGTCTGTTGATAAACCCAACCACTTAGTTTAATAAAATCTCCACTGTTGAGATCTTAACCACTCATTTTATCACTTAAGTTCTAGAATTCCCATCTTTTAAAATTTCCAGTTCTCTGCTAAAATTCTCCATCTTGTCACAATTTCTGAACATATTAATTAAGCTATAGTTTATAACTCTAATATGTGGTTGTTCTCTTGGCTTTTTTTTCTTGTTTTTGGCCGGTTCTTGATGTTTTGCACCTGATTGTTTTTTATGGAAGTATAGTTGATTTAAAGTGTTATATTAGTTTCAGGTGTACAACATAGTGATTTGATATTTTATAGATTATACTCCATTTATACTTATTATAAAATATTGGTTATATTCACTGTACAATACATCCTTGTATGTTATTTATTTTATAAGTGCCTGATTATTTTTTATTGCTCACCCACATTGCCTACCATTGTATAGAAAATTAGTATCAATCATTTGAAGGTTTAACTAATGTCATCTTTCTCCAGAGAGGAATTATTTTTGTTATCATGAAGCAGGGGGGTACATCGCCATAATCCACAGAGGAGATGAGATGATTTTAAGCTGGGCATTAGTTATTATGAGAGCTTATTTAGTTCCCATTCAACATCACATGTAGAATGCACTACCTTTAGATACCAACTGACAGATCGCGGTATTTACCCAGAGCCCTTAATACCATAGTTTCCCCAGCAACATAAGACAGCCCATATTCTGCTCAGTTGATTACCCTATAACCACTGCTTTAGCATTTGGCATTAATCTTACTGGTAAAAGTGGCTCCAGATACTGAAATAACCTCCCTTGGTATTCCTCATTTTCTGTCTCCTGGTTCTTTAAGTTTTCAATGTATTGGTACCTTTTTTATGTCTTAAAACTGATAATTTCCTAAATATTTTTCTAGCTTATTTCATTGTTCTCAGCAAAAAGGCTGTTCCGAAAACTCCTAGTTAGTCATTACTAGAAGCAGAATTTCTTTATCATTGCTTAAAAAATAAATATTTGTAGAAGTTAATGGACCAGCTTTCAAAAATATTAAAATATTATCTTGTCTGATAAATCTAATAGAGACAAGATTTCCCTAATGTAAATTTAGTTCAATGACATGCAGAAAATTTAGCTGAGATATGTCAGTCTGTAATTGGTAATTTATGATATTGCTTGATGATAAGGAAAAATGCAACTCATGAGTATAACTTACTGAGAATAGAGCAAGATGAAAAAAAAAGGAACCAAAACCAAAAAAAACAGCATAGTAAAAGCTGAAAGAACTGAGCTGAAATTTACACCACCACCCACAAAAGACAAGACAGATCTTACAGTTCAGATGTATCCAGACTGGTTGCCTCCCAAAACAAAAATATCCACACTCCCAAGAGGATTATAATAGAAACCAGAATGTATAAAATATAACATTAACAGTGACCAACATACAACCCAAAATTGACATGGAAAGACGTAGGAAAAAGAGACTCATTTTTAAGTGAAAAGACAACAGACAAGGTCAAGATGACCCAGATTTTGTAATTATCCGACAAGGACTTTCCAGCAGCTATTTTAAATATCACTATTTGTTATAACTTTCATAACAAATATACTGAAATGAATGTAAAGATGAGAAGTATCAGTAGAAAATGAAACTATAAAAAATAACTAAATGAAGCAATTATACTCCAATAAAGATGTTAAAAAAATAACTAAATGAAAATTTTAAAAGTAAAAAGTACACTATCTTACTTACATAAATAGTTCACTGAATGGGCTCAAAACCAGACTATGTATATATATATATACATATATATATAAAAGGTCTAAAGTAAGTTACATTGTTGTCCTAAAAGAAGAGAATAAAGAGTTTAGGGCAGAAGTGTATTTGTAGAAATAGCATTTCAAAATATGCTAAATTTGGTGAGAATCATAAATTTATAGAATCTAGAAGCTCAGTACATTCCAAATAGGATAAATTCTAAGGAAAACATGCATAGATACATAATAATCAAACTGCAAAAAAATCAAAGACATTACAAACAAAACTTAAATATGTTAAAGAGAGGAGGAAAGCCATTTAAATAAATCACTGGATTTCTTATCAAAAATCCATCAAGAATAGTAGTTAGTGAAATAAAATGCTGACAGGAAAAATAAAAACATAAAAGCTCCGATTATATATCTAGCAAAAATATCCTTCAGGAATGAAAGGGAAATAAAGATGTTGTCAAATCAAGGAACAACAAAGACAGTTTGTTGCCAGCCGATCTAAACTATAAGAAAAAATTTAAGGAAGTTCAAGTTGAAGGAAAATAATAGTAGAGGAAAAATTTAATCTTCAGGAATAAATGAAGAGATTGAGAAAATTCTAACCAAATGCATGCTGATAAAAAGAATGAAACTGATTTGGATAGCTAGATACAAATATCAAAACCTTAAATTAGATTTTTGGCCCTAACTATGGAGATTTTTCAAATGTTATTTTAATTTCAATTATAAATGAAACCATCAATTCACTAGATATATGTAGTAGAAGCTGTGTCGTGCTGCCGAGATACTTCCTAAAAATTGAACAAGACTTAGGGATCTGTGGAACAATAGGAAAAGGTCTAAAGTAAGTTACATTGTTGTCCCAGAAGAAGAGAATAAAGAGTTCAGGGCAGAATTGTAATTGTAGAAATAACATTTCAAAATATGCTAAATTTGGTGGGAATCATAAATTTATAGAATCTAGAAACTCAATAAATTCCAAATTAGGATAAATTCTAAGGAAAACATGCATAGATACATAATAATCAAAATGCAAAAAATCAAAGACATTACAAACGAAACTTAAATACGTTAAAGAGAGGAGGAAAACCATTTAAGTCACTTTTGTCCTAAAGGACAAAAGTTCTTATTTCCTCAGCTGCCAAGACTTGTTGGCTACTGAACACTCACAGAAGAGACCTGCTCAAGAACTGCCCTCATTCACAGGAGCTCCCTCACCCCCATTGCACCTCTGTCCCAGGGGCCCCCACATTCAGTGACTGGTCTGTGCTGGGTACAAAAGTCCAGCCGCCTCGCCGGAATTCAGGACAAATCTGAAGGGTCACTGCAGCTCCACAGCTCCCCACAGAATCAGCCTCTGTTCTCACATCACAGTACAACTTTTTCTCTGCATGATCTTATTTCATCCCTCCCTGGTAGGTGTTGCTCGAAAGGCACTCCCCAAAAAACCTTGTGCATGCAAATCTCTGTCTCCTAGTCTATTTCCTGGGTAACCTGACCTAAGAGAGTTTATCATACACAGAGCCCTTCTAAAGCTGAGTCCTTTGAAAATACTGCGCAAGATGAGGGGGTGAGAAAAAACAAGCATAACAGCAACTTTCAGTTGAAAATAATCACTTAGATTGTTTCTCTCAGTATGATGGGCTAAATAAAACACATTCATGGAAAGCCAAATGACAGTGTTGAGACCCACTTTCCATCTAGACTCTACCAACTCTAAGAGCCATGCGTGGGTTCCATCTACCACCAGTCTGCAGTGCCAAAGATAAAATAATAGAACACGACTGGAAATATAAGAAAAAATGAGAAAATGCTGCCTTAAGCCATAAAGCGTGTAGAGAAATAGGTGCTGAGTTATCATAAGAAGCCACAGTTATTCACTGGCATTCACAGCAAATAGACCAAATCTTCCTTAAGAGGCAATAACAGCTTTATGCTGGAAAAACCATCTCAAGTTCTTTTCTTAGGTCAAGCACATTTAAAAAAATTACAAAAACATTCTCAATAAGTCTAAAATGGGGATTAAAGGTGTTTTGGTTGAGGTTTTTGCTTACCCTGTTTCTTCTATTTGAAAAAAAATCCAGTCTTCTTAATAATCCCTTTCATTATATAGCTCCCTAGAGTTTAGAGCACACTGTTGTATACAGTATCTCATTTATATTTTTGTTACTGCCCACACAGTACATGATTATTGTAGAATTATTGAAAAACACAGAGAAGCAAAAAGTAGATAACAGATTATAGGTAATCCTAGTAGCAAGATAAATATTGGAGGCATATTTTCTTTTGCCTTCTTAGTATTTCATCCTCCCAAAGAGCCCACTGTTTTTCCTGTAGCAAACTCAATTCAGTCCTCCGCAATTCAATCCAAGTGTGGGTATGACGTACCCTACCCTTTACTCAACAAAAGCATGTTTGTCTCAGGCCTAACTAATCAAATCTCAAAATGATTGGTTCAGGGAACAGTATGAGGCAAGACAAGCCAGTGAATGTTGGGACGTTTGAGGCAGCAATTAAGGAAGATTTTTTTTTTTTTTTCAGCTGGGGATGCTAACCTGGTAGGCAATGGATTTGCATGTGGCCATTTTAGTCAACATATGTGGTGGTCCTACCTGAGACTAAAGCTAATACAATGGAAGCAGAGTACAGGTGAAGCCTAAGAGTTCATTTAAGCCTTTGAATCCAGTTGTGCTCAAATCTCTTTTGAACATTTCAGTTTGAATGAGTTAATACAGTCCCTTTTTTCTTAAGCCTATTTGAATTTCATTTGCATTACTTACAATTGAAAGAGCTCTAATAACACATAACTGTTCATGATTTGCTTATTGTTTTTCCTGGTTATGTTTAGATAAATATACACAGTTTAATAAACAACAGAAAAACAATAAAATTTGGAAGTATTTCATCTTTATTCATAAAGCCATCCAGCATAGCAGTTAAGGCAAATATTATTAATTCTATTTTACAGATAAACAAGGAAGAAAGGACAAGGCTAATACGTTATATCTTGGACTGGAACCTATGTCTTTCTGATATCTGATATTTTTTATATTGTATGACATTGCCCTTCCCACTGTCTCATTATTCTAACAATTTATTTCCTGAATATTAATAAGGATTACCTACCATCTGAGAGTAAAAGTGAAGGAAGAAATTGTGAGTTTATAAAGAACTTTATCAATCCTCAGAATGAGAATTCTAGAAAATAATGATATTGCAAAGAGAGCTAGGACCTCCAAAATTATGAATAGAGGTTTAAAAATATCCATCCCTTCATTCAACATCTATGTGTTTTGTGCCTTCTTTGTACCAGTGTCTGTCTCAGGACACTGGGAATGCAACTAAGATCAAACCCTAATTCGTCCCTACCCTCATGGAGTTAGAGAACAGAAGGACACAGAACACATACAAGTATGTACACAAATGACATGAAGATTCCAACTCTGACATGTACTTTGTAGAGGAGATATTTTGCTGCTAAAAGAGTTCATATTAGGGCAGTTTGATGTAATGAGAGTTAAGGAATGTCCAAGAGAGGAATGATGCTTAAACAGATCTTTAGGATGAGCAGACTTAAAAGGTGATGGAAAAATATTCTAAATGGAGGCAACAGCATGTGCAAAGATCCTATGAAGGTGGGGGGGGGGGGGTTGATGAAGAATACATAGGACCAGGAGAAGGTCTGTGAGTCTGGACTATTTAAAGCAAATGACTGAAGCTGTGGCTGGCTTTCGTTTCTTTAGAACTTAGATTTCTAAGATTAGGTATCAATTTTTAAAGTGCACTCAATCCACTCTGTCCCAACATATAAGTAGACATTTTCCCCACACAAATTAGCTACCTGATGTTACAAAAATCTGTAAAGAGATTCTTTTAAAAGAATATAACTAAGTTAACAGTTTTTTTTTTTTTTTTTTGCTTTGCAGTATGTAGCCTATCCTTTTCTTGCTTCAATTTAAAATATTTTAAGACAATACCTTTTCTGTGCTAATGCTTCCTAGAATTACACAATTTTATATATGGAAGAGATCTTAAAGATTTTCTAAAATAATCCTTTAATTTTAAGGATGGAGAAATTAACCCCCTCAATGTGACTTACACAATCACCCTGTTAAAATGGCACAAATGACTAGTTATTTCTCCAAAAATCATTTTTGCCAAACTAAATCCCAATTTCTATATCCACCTATTACCTTGTCAATTCTTTAATCCTTTTCACTGACTCTCTCATTTTCCCACATCTTTTGTTAAGCTGTAGAGCTCAAAGCACGTCACGTAGTACAGTAATGACAGCCAGCGTACTGAAATGAAACACCAAAATGAAAACTGCAGAGTTTTTCACATTGTATCCCTAAAATATTTGTGCCTATATGTTACGAATGTGTTTAATATTGCCATCTAAATAAGACTGTAAGTCTTACTACAGACATGTAAAAAGCTCTGTGATAATACAACTACAATTGACTTTGTAAACTCATATATTAGGAGGCATATGTTACTCAATCTATTTTTAATAAGAAATTGTCTTAACAGTACATTTGAAAAGAGATCATAAATACGGGAGCCAGAAAGAGATAAGATTTGTAACTAGAGAGTTAAAACCATCTGCTATAAAACTAATTGTTTAAATTTTCCTTTTCTTTTATATAAGTTAAATATTTCACAATGAATTGCCTAATAATTAACAGATTTATTGGCAGCCTGAAAATTCACATTCGTTGTAAATTTATTCAGCCACTTCCCCTTGCCCTTAAATCCTTTTCAGAATCAGTTTTAGAGTTTAAGTCTGCCTTGGTTTTTTTGTATCACCTTTCGTTTATTTTATTTTTTGATAATAAAATGGATTAAAAATTCTGAGCAATTATAAATGGAGCCATCCTCCAGCTATCATGAAATAATTACACCGAGAAAACTGTTGCTTTTGCATAGTGTCACATAAGAGATAAAGTAACATAAAAAGCAAGCAAATTGATTCTCCATATTGCACATAAATTAATAATTTATCATAGTAATATCGGGAAATAATAAAAATTAAAGAGTACATAAAAATTATAATGAAAAGCAACCATCCTCACAATTGCACTCTTTATGTCATTTTTTTGTAATTTTGAATAAAATTTTTACAGCTCTATTTCTTATGTCATTAAACTCAGTCAGTATAATAGTTTTGTCAAGGTAAGATGGACATATCATCACCCATGCCCTTCCATCCTATCTTCTCCCACTACTTTTAACCTTCTATCTTTTCTCAAATATTTCTTTGTTTGCATATTTTTAAGATTAAAATTAACATTATATTCTGGGTGTACTCTGATGCTTTCACAAAAATGTTCCTATGAAAGGGTTTCATCTTCAAGGAATTCATGGAAAAGACTCTGACAAGTACAGGTTTCTGGTAACTGACTATACTGCTGAACTGAATGAACAAGCATTTTCAGAACTCTAATGGAAAACTGATGAACTCATAAAAGTGCTAACAAAAGATCAAGATGAAAAAAAAATTAATGACATGGGACTGAGTGAACTGATGAGGATGATTATAATTTTTGTGACTTTCTGTTTGAATAAAAAAAAAAATCCCACAAGGACTCAGAGGCAAAAAATATACAAAAAAAAAAACCCAAAAAAAATAAACAACATTATATTCTATTTTCATAATTTTGTCTGACCTTTTGTACAGATGTATTTGTAAAGTTGAAAACTAATAGTCTGTATCAATATTATTATGAATGTCCTAACTTCACATGTCTTTGCCATATTGAGAACTTTCTACTTTATTGTAGCTTATTTCGATTCCAGAGTAGCTGTGAGGAATAAGTCAAATAAAATTACTTTTCTTACACTCCTTTACTTCAAACCATTCCACATATTAGTCCGCTTCATATTTTCCTATACAAAATTTGATTTTTCCTGAACAGTCTATTTGCCTTTCCTTTTTCTTCTTGACCAAAAACCAAAACAAGAAAAAGCTTCACCATAGCTTCAATTTATCATATACCTATTGACAAAAATATCACATATTATATAAGATCTTTTCCCCCAAATATAAAAATACCAAAGTGCTATAATCTTCTCCAATTTTAGAGTCATGTGGTCAAAAGCTGTTAACCTAGAACTTCTGCACTCTCCTAGGCTATAACTATACTTTCCTGGATCTCATGAGCTTTGTTTTTCTTGGTTTTCTTCCTAATTTTGCTAGAGTATTTCAAGAAATTTCTATGAAAAGATACACAAATGGTAAATGCTGACAGTCTTGAACATTTTTAATGTTTGAATTGATTGATATTTTGGATGAATATAGAATTCTAGATTTAATATATTTTTTTCTCAGAACTTTAAAGGTATTGCTTCTTTAACTTTTATCATTTCATGTTACTGATACCTGCCTGCTTTGCTTTACTTTGTACATATCCTATCTTCTGTTTAAGTATTTTTCAACTTAGTTTCAGAGTCTTCTCATCATTCATGAAATCACATAAATGTGACAAGGTGTAGAAATTTTCATGTTCATCAACGAACACTTTTATGTTAGAGACTCGTAGTTCCCTTCCACAGTGTGAGATTTTCTGGTGTAAGTTCTTTGATGATTTTTCTCTTGTCTGTTTTCTTAACTCTTTTTCCAGGGCTATAATTCTGATGATGCATGTTCTATACTAGCTCTCTGTTTCTCAAGTTTTTTCAAATAGTTTCTGTGTCTAATATTTTAGCTCTTCATTCTGGGATATTTTATTTAAATTAATTTCCAACTCTTCAATTGATTTAAAAATTTTGCAATCATATTTTTAACTTATAACAGTTATTTTCATGCTCTATAATGCTTTATATCACATAATCTATTTTTCATGTTTTATGAGTGCAATTGTTTACCACTCAAGGAAGATTAAAATTAGTTTTCAGGTTTTATTATATTCTGTTTTGAAGACATCACTGTTTTATTTTTAAGAGATAGTTTTAAAGAATTATTTCTGTATCCTAAGGAGGTCAGTTTTTCTTCAATTTACACCTATCTTTTTCATTATTCTAGCTTTCTTCATAATCAGGTGATATCTAAGTACCATTTCTTATTTAAGAATAAAGAGCTGAGGGGACTACTTTAGGTAGCTAATATGAGTTTCTTTTGCTTTTTAATAACCTTTTTGTAACAGATCTTTTTGTAACAGACTTTTTTGTAACAGATCTTTTCTCAGAGTGCCATGCCAGATTAGGAAGTCTGGTGTTAACTATAAAGCTTCAATTTAGGGTGATCACGCAAGAAAATGCTAGCAGGCCAAGCATGGTTCTATTAAATGACAGAATTAAGAAGGGTTTTATTCCAAGTCGCCATCACATGTACCAAATGTATTAGTTCTCCCAAGAGACTGCATCTGATTTCTTTATAGAAGACCCTCCTGGATTGGTAGTGGCTGTTTATACTGGGTTGTTTCCTGGTCAATCATTCCCCCAATTCCTACATTCATTCTCATTATTTCTCTCTTTCCTTTCTTCTAACTCCAATTTGAGCACCTTTCTGAAGTTTTGTTTTGAAGACCGAATCTTACCTCCACAAGAGTTCTCTAGGGTCATATGTTGGGCTACAGCTTCTAAGAGTCTGAAGTACATTCATTGTTCAAACAACAGACTTTCTAGCTTGCAGAAATGTCTTGAGATCTCACGTGTTAATTCTCTTTGTCGTTCTGGGTTTATTATTATTTGTACTTCAATGCCATGATCATAATGGGATCTCCGAGGAAGAGATCCAAACTTTCCAACTTCCAAAATTGAGCTAGAAGCTAAAATTATTTATGTTAATATGTTCAGCGAATTTTCATCCCTTTTGTAATGTTGTAGCTGAATTTCTTTCTTCTGTGTCATTTGCTGTGATTTCTTGAAATGTGCTTTATAATATTGTTGTTACACATTACTTTTGAGTGGTTTGATCTAACCTTTGTATTTTTAAGTGTCACTTGAGGGAAATAAAAGCACACATTAAGCCAAATACTGGAGCAAAATTGGTAAACCCTGATTATTTATAAATTAGTAGCTTTTTAGAATGTACTGGAGTCTACCATAAATTATATGGGCATATTCTTTTTTCCTTTGGCTACCATTTCACCATATTGACAGCAAATTAGTGGAAAATTCATCTATCTGTAACAGATGCTGTCAGAACCGTGCCCATTCCCCCATTACTAATTCAGTGTTCACTGCATCTTCCAACCTGCAGCACCTACACTGCTTTGCCTGAGGGTTTTCTCTGGCAGGATGAAACCTGCTTTTCTGACTATACAACAGATTAAAAGTGCTGAGGATTAACAACCTCAGGAACAACACGCAACTAATGAATGACTGACAGGTGTTTGGGGTATAAATACCTGGTGGCAGGTATTTATTTCTCAGGTGGCAGAATTCTGAGAAGTGGCTTCCAGAGTTTCTCCAACTATTTATGTGACTGTCTGTCTTGAAAAGTAAGCACTGACAATGTCTTTCTTTCTCTGCTCAAGTCTCCTCTTCAGCACCTGGAGTTACCTCCCAAATAAACTACCTGCAGTCAAATTTTGTCTCAAGTTCTTCTGGAGGCACCCAAATTAAGACACCATGTGACACAGAAACTTTAGTTGCTTCATATATTAAGATTCTTTAGCAAGTAATAGTGGATACAGGAGATAAAGCGCTTGATTCCTAACACTGATCTCACTTTCTAGAAGTTTTACTAATGAGTTAACAAAATCCCATTAGTACTCACTGTTAATGCCTCCCCAAACCCAGAATGAAGCAACTGAGTGGACATCCACTTTATTTTTCCTTTTTGTATTGAGGAGTATTGGAATCTGAAGGTTAATATAAAGAAGACAACAAAGGAAATGACTCAATCAACTAAAGGCTCTACATATTAAATTGAGAAAAAAGTCCAAAGCCCAAGGGTACGCCAAAAGTCTCTCCATGAAATAAACACCAGCCTTCAAATTAGACAGAGTGAAACCTGCTTCAAGACCTTAACCAGAAGCTGAAAAGTGCGAGAACTCTACTGAGTTCTCACTCACCTCATCTTTACATCCCTCGTTCTACTATCCAATATAAATCTGCAGGAACATGGTCAAGATACACAATCCCCAACACCTATCTCTACCTTGAAAGGAAAAGCAAACTAGTGTCAGATATTCCAAGAGGAGAGTCAAGATTCATTCACTCTGTATATAAACAAAAAAATTTATGGGCAGAATAGTCAAGCATAACCCAGATGAAAGAAACCACGTGGCAATAATGGAGATATACTACAAAGCAGGGAAAGAAGGAAGGAAGGGAGGGAGGGAGGAAGGGAAGAAAGGGAGAGAGGAAGGGAAGGAGGGAGACAGAAAAAAGAAAGAGAGTAAGTAAGGTGTAATAGGAAAACAAGTAATCCAGTTCAGAAAAAATTAAAATTTCAAGGAAAAGAATAAAATTCCTCATAATTATTTTTCACAATAGACAACAAATCAATTAGAACATGAATTTGATAAAACAACACAAAACAGCAATGAAATAAATGATAGTATGAAATGAAACTCAGATTGCAGACCCTCCCAAAGAAACACATTGACCAACAGAATGGCATCATCATTACAGAGCTAAGAAATAAGTTAAAAAATAAGAAGGGGCCGAATAGAGGCCACACTAAAAACTGAATTGTTGACATAAAAGAAGGCTTAAGCAAAGTGAATACAAATTAAAAAGTCAAAGGGTTTAAAATTATAGACATTGATATAAAACTAAAGAAGCCAGAAATGAGATAGATTTATATATTTTACTTTAAATGAAGAAAATACTACAGATTGAAATAACCCATCCTGTTTCAAAAAAAAGTTGATGTAGACATTCCACACCTAGAAATAGCCTAGTTAGTACCTCAAACATAAAGAATTCTTTTAAATACCCAGAAAGAAAAACAAACAAGCAACCAATAATGGAGAAATACAAAGCAGCTGGCTGTCCTCACCTCTGAGGCAAAGTTCGATGCCAGAAGACAACAGAGCAACATATACCAGTGTCTGAGAGAAAAAGAATATAAATCAAGATTATCCACAATGAAAATGTCGATCAGTTATTTAAAACAAAAATAAAAAGACACATGTGGATGGAGAGGAGACCTGGGAGAATGTCCATGTCCGAATTGTTTATGATAGGGAAATGCAGGCTAAAGAATATGAATTCAACTACCTAATGCATTTTATAATCACTTTTTTGAACCTAAATGTCATTTACAAAATATTTCTTGAAACAGATATTTACTTGTTCATTCAAGTAAATTTAATTCAAATAATAAAGTTATTACTCTCAAATTAAAAAATAGCAGTAATTATATAAAAAATATAATATAGATTACTTACTTTTTAATGTAAGTCTGTCTGTCTACCTGCCTATCTAGCATTCTATTTACCCTGCTACTACATGTAAAACAGGAAATGACAGTCACCTAATGTTCATAGTGGTGCATTTTACAGTTTATTTTATTGCCGTTGTTTTAATTTTGATCTTACAATAACATTATAATTGTTGGATTATTTTAGTTTTTATGCTGTGCAGTTATAATTTTAACAAAATTAATAGAGTAAGAAGTTGAGAGACACAGAATGAGAGATAGAGACAGACAGAGAGTGAGAGAGAGAAGAAGGAGGAGGAGGAGACTGGAAGTAAAGAAAGCAAGCAAATAGGCTACGATTTCCACAGCAGTGGAAAATATGGAGGAGTATTATTTTATTATATGCACTTTTCTAAATTTTATGAATACTCAAAAGTAATTTTTTAATAAAATAAAATGAACATTTTTGAAACTCTGCTTTCAGCAGCAAATTGTTCCTACAATTAAGCTTTTAAAAGTTCAAGAAACAGGGCTTCCCTGGTGGCGCAGTGGTTGAGAGTCCGCCTGCCGATGCAGGGGACACGGGTTCGTGCCCTGGTCCGGGAGGATACCACATGACGCGGAGCGGCTGGGCCCATGAGCCATGGCCGCTGAGCCTGCGCGTCCAGAGTCTGTGCTCCGCAACGGGAGAGGCCACAACAGTGAGAGGCCCGCGTACCGCAAAAAAAAAAAAAAAAAAAAAGTTCAAGAAACAGCCAAATATGTCCAAAAAAATACAGTGTAAGAGTCATTGAGCTAACCTAATTTATAGCTAGAAAAGGGGTTAGGGGAAACTAGTTTCACATGTTATCTGCCAAACTTTTTCATCACAAAATTGATTAAGGATGGGTTGTATGTTTATTAAACAGCAGTTTCCACTACCACAGAGATGTCGGCCTTCTCATCTGCCCAGACTGAGTCTGCTTTGCCCTCGCATCGAATAAGACATGGAATCCAGCCCCTTCACTAGTTTCTACAAAAAATATGAAAATGTCAATTTATTTTTGCAAATTTTATGGTCTTTACTGAGATTTGGGAGTGAGTAGATGTCCTCATGTTACATTGCAATGTATTTCATTTGAAAAATATCATTTCAACTTTTCTCCTCTCCAAAGTTCCTTCATCCCATGCTTTTGGCAGCAATTTTCTTTTAAAAATATTTTACCCACAAGGCAGTGCCTAGCTACTATTTTATTATACAAGCTTCTACTCTGGGATGTTCTTCAGGCAATTAAAATCCCTCTCCTCATGATAAAACATAGCTCATCAAACATGGCCCAGATCCTTCTGCCACATTTCCAGGGCCCAGCCCATCACTTCAAGGAATCACAAGTTACACTTTTTTACAGTAATCTTATGAACGTGGAGATGTTTGATATACAATAGAGCAATTCTACTGGTTCATTTTGATTTCCTCATTGTGGCAGACAAATTCTAAGAAGGCTCCCAAGGTTTCTGCCCCTTGGTGTACACACTGAATAATCTCGTTCCGTTGAGTGTATGTGTGACCTGTGAATACCATGAGATAGTCATTCCCTTAATTAGGATACATCGTATGATAAAGTTGTTGCAATGATCTCTCTCCTGACTATGCTATATTACATATGACTCTGCCTTAGGAGACTAATGAGAGCTTCTTTTCCTGGTTTTGAAGTAAGTTGCCATGTTGTGAGAGTACCACATGGCTAGGCTTTGAGAGCAGCCTCTAGAGGCTGACAGTGAACCCCAACCGTCAGCAGGGACATAGATTCTACAAATAAATTCTGCCAAAAATTAGAATGATCTTGGAAGAGGACTCCAAACATCAGATGAAATTGCAGCCCTAGCCAGGTTGGAACGCTGAGCACAGTATCTAGGGAACACATACCAGATTCCTGACCTCAGAAACTATGAGATAATAAATTTGTGTTCTTTTAAGCTTCTAAATGTCTGGTAATTTTTACACACCAGTGGAAAACTAATATAATGGATAAGTTCACAATAAGGAGACAATCAAAATCAGAACATAGAAGACAAGTGGACAGGTATATGTAGAGAAAAGTAGACAAAAATTCAGTAAAAACATAAAATGTTTAAACAGTACCATCCCCCAATTTGAATGAACTTTTATAGAACACTGTAGTCATCAAGCACAGAATACAATTTTTTCATGTTCTTTTAGAATATTTACTAAGATTTACCATAATCTGGACAATAAAAATGTCCCAATCAATTTATAATAAAATTTAAAATATCAAGCTTAAACCAAAGGAAAATTTTAAAGGAAGTAATAAAAATAGAAAGAAAATAAATGAAGTAAATAACAAATCAATAATAGAGAAACAATCAGAAATTGAATTTTGAAAGGATTAATAAAATTGATAAACTCCTAGCATGATGGATCAAGGAACAAAAAATACAAATGACATAATTCAGGAATGAAAGAGGAGACATCAGAACAGATCCTGCAAAGATGAAAAGGACAATAATGACAATAAGATAATACTATGAACATTATGCTAATTAATTCAGAAACTTAGGTGAAATAAATTCCTTAAAAAACAAAAATTACAAAAAATATTGCAAGAAGATATTGAAAATCTGAATAGCTCTATATACATTAAACACTGAGCTCCTAATCAAAAACCATCCCACAAAAATATCCTGGGTCTAGAGGCTTTCACTGGTGAATTTTATTAATCATTTAGGAAAGAAGGAATGTCAATCTTAGACAGCTCTTTCAACTTAAAAGTAGAAGGAACACAACCCAATTTGCTTTATAAGAACAGCATAACCCTAATATCAAAACCCGACAAAGAAAAAAATTACTTATTATCACTCATGATCATAAATACGAAATGCTTAAGGCACTATTAGCAAAGAGCATCTAAAAATATATGGAAAGAGAATATATCATAATCACATAGAATTTATCCCAGTAATGTTAGGTTAATTTAACATTAGAAAATCAAACAATATTACAATGTTAACAGATGAAAGGAAGAAGAAAAACATACCATCATTTTAATAACTGGAATAATAAAAATGTTTAGTAAACTAGAAATAGAAGGAAAATGCTTCAATCTGACAAAAAGCCTAAACCTCTACTTAATGATAAAACATTGAAGGCTTTGTCCCTGCATAACAAATGAGACAAGAATATTTTCACCCAACACTTCTATTCAACATTGTACTAGAAGTCTTAGCCACTGAAATAAAATAAGAAAAAGGAAAAAAAAAGCATACAGAGTGGAAAGGGAAGTTAAATTTTTTAATGATTTCTATATTACAGAATTGTGTACATAGAAAACACCAAGAATTTTTTTTAAATATACTACAATTAGTGAATTTTGTAAGGCCAAGTGATATAAAGTCAGTAATCAAAATTCAATCCTAGTTCTATATCTTGTTAATGAACAATGGGAAAGTGAAATTTTAAGAAAACTCTTTGCATGTCAAAATATCAAATACCTAGGAATAAACGGGGTAAGTTCTCTATACTGAAAACTACGAAACATTGTTGAGAGAGAAACCAAAGATGATCTAAATAAATGAAGAAATATACCATCATACGGATTAGAAGACATCAATGTCTATTCTCATCAAAACCAATGAATAGCTCAAGTAAATCCTGATCAAAATCCTAACAGGATTTTTAGAGAAACTGACAAACTGGTTCTAAAATTTATAATGAAATGCCAACAATCTACTATACCAAAGCAATCTTGAAAGGGTAGAACAGGGAATTCCCTGGCCCTTCAGTTGTTAGGACTCTGTGCTTTCACTGCCGAGGGTGCGGGTTTGGTCCCTGGTCAGGGAACTAAGATTCCACAAGCTGTAAGACTCCTACTACATAATGTCAAGACTGCATATGAAACTACGTTAATGAAGATAGTGTTCTCTTGGTTTTAAGTACAGTTAAATGATAAATGGAACAGAATAGAGAGTATGGAGATACCCACAAATATTTTGCAAACTGAGTGTTGACAAACCCCAAATTTTTTGTTAGAAAAGAACCTTTTAGAGAATGTTGTTGGAAAAATTGAATATCTGAATATCTGTTTTCATCTATTTAAGTTTTTTAAATATTTAAAAAGAAATAATCATGCAAACTAAAAAAATTTTAAAGTGGTTACCTCAAGAATGGTATATATAATATATATTTTTTTAATTTTTAATTTTTTAAAAATTTTTATTGGAGTATAGCTGATTTACAATGTTGTGTTAGTTTCTGCTGTACAACAAAGTGAATCAGTTATACATATACATGTATCCACTCTTTTTAAAATTCTTTTCCCATATAAGTCATAGCAGAGTATTAAGTAGAGTTCCTTGTGCTAAACAGTAGGTCCTTATTAGTTATCTATTTTATGTATAGTAGTACATATATGTCAATCCCAATCTCCCAGTTTACCCCTCCCCCACCCTTTCCCCTCTGGTAACCACAAGTTTGTTTTCTACATCTGTGACTCTACTTCTGTTTTGTAAATAAGTTCATTTGTACCATCTTTAGATTCCACATATAAGCAATATCATATGGTATTTGTCTTTCTCTGTCTGACTTACTTCACTCAGCATGACAATCTCTAGGTCCATCCATGTTGCTGCAAATGGCATTATTTCACTCTTTTTTATGGCTAATATTCCACTGTATATATGTACCACATCTTCTTTATCTATTCCTCTGTCTGATGGACATTTAGGTTGCTTCCATGTCCTGACTATTGCAAATAGTGCTGCAATGAACATTGGGGTGCGTGTATCTTTTCAAATTATGGTTTTCTCCAGGTATATGCCCAGGAGTGGGATTGCTGGGTCATATGGTAGGTCTGTTTTTAGCAATGAGCCTCTATACTGTTCTCCATAGTGGCCATACCAAATTACATCCCTACCAACAGTGCAAGAGGGTTCCCTTTTCTCCACACCCTCTCCAGCATTTATTATTTGTAGATTTTTTGATGATGGCCATTCTGAGCAGTATGAGGCGATACCTCATTGTAGTTTTGATTTGGACTTCTCTAATAATTAGTGATGTTGAGCATCTTTTCATGTGATTCTTGGCCATCTGTATGTCTTCTTTGGAGAAATGTCTATTTAGATATATCACCCATTTTTTTTTTTTTTTTAATTGGGCTGCATGGGCTGTTTGTATATTTTGGAAATTAATCCCTTGTTGGTTCCTTCATTTGCAAGTATTTTCTCCCATTCTGTGGGTCGTCTTTACGTTTTGTTTATGGTTTCCTCTGCTGTGCAAAGGCTTTTAACTTTAATTAGGTCCCATATATTTATTTTTGTTTTTATGTCATTATTCTAGGAGGTGGATCAAAAAAGATCTTGCTGCAATTTATGTCAGAGAGTGTTCTGCCTATGTTTTCCTTTAAGAGTTTTATAGTATCTGGTCTTACATTGAGTCTTTAATCCATTTTGAGTTTTTTATTTTGTATGGTGTTAGGGAGTATTCTAATATTCATTTAATGTAGCCATTCAGTTTTCCCAGCACCACTTATTGAAGACACTGTCTTTTCTCTATTGTATATTCTTGCCTCCTTTGTCATAGATTAGGTGACCATAGGTGCATGGGTTTATCTCTGGACTTTCTATCCCGTTCCATTGATCTATATTTCTGTTTTTGTGCCAGTAACATAGTGTTTTGATGACTGTAGCTTTGTAGTATAGTCTGAAGTCAGGGAGCCTGATTCCTCCAGCTCCATTAATGACCTATCTGAATGTGTTTTGTTTTATTATATGCAAGTTTTATTTTTGTAATTTTAAAATTCATATATACATATTTTTCAGTAGAACATAAATATCAATGTTTTCCTTTTATGAGAAATCCACATTCATCTTAAGAGTTGTCCTCATCCCCAGAGTTTGACATCAACAGTTACAATTTTACTATATACACTTTTCCTGTGGACATGGTTAATTGATAAAGGGCTGGACAGTTGACACCAACATGGGCCAAATTCTGTATTCCATTGATTTGTAACAAAGACACTGATCATCCTGTTTGCTCATACAAACATGAAATTGAGAGCTGTGGCATGGACATATGAATGGAGAAATAGAAAGCTATCTGCAGAGATGAATGCAACAGACAAGTGACTATGTTTTCTGAAGGGGAGAAAACAAGTGAGTAGTCACTTGCTTTCCTGATAGCTTTGCAGTTCCTGATTCTAGCCAGTCCTTAGGAAGTCCAGTCACACTCCTTGCCCTTATGTTGTATAAGACATGTCTATATCCAAGTGATAAAGTATTCACGTTTGCTTATGAAAATATACATTATCAGACATAATACAAGCTTATTTGTCCAGTCCAATAAGATAGCAGAGTCAAGAGGAAGACAAAGGACTGGTAGACTTTGATAGAAGCATCAGTGGTGTTCGGAAAAAGTTCCTAAGAGCAGATTCTGCTCAGATGCAACTCTGTGAAAGAAGGAGCAGGGTTTGGGAAGGGATTTATGAACCTTGATAGAAGAGATTTATCTTAAGATTCAGAATCATTAGGGTTAGTGAGCTAGGGTGGGTGAATTGGATTGTCAAACTCAAGAAAAAAGGGAATAACCTAATGTCGATAATTTAGGGGAGTCCCTTATCTTAAGTCCCAATATTTCACATGAATTCATTTCCTCTAAGGGTAGATTTATTCCAACATGAAGTAAAGAAACAAATGTGCAAATGAACAACAGAGAAAGATGGACTAAATGACTTAGAGCAGTGGTTCTCTAAGTGTGAACCAAGAACTAGCAGTATCAGTACTACTTGGAAACTTACTAGAAATACACTCTCTGCTCTCCTCCCTAGACCTCAAGCACCAAACCTATATCCTGTTTCATATATTTGGAAGCAAAAATTGGGATATAGGCTCAGAACAGGGTTTGATTAAATGAAATTAGGATGCTCCCTGAAACTTCAGCACACATTTACCAAATTTCACTGCTTAGCTACCACAGTGAAATTTCATCTTCTCCTTAAAAAATACCTCTAATAACACAATTTATTTTTTCATTATTATACTATTTTAGCTATGAGCAATAATTACAGTCATAATTTACTGAGCAGTAAATTCAATTTAGTGTTATCTACATAATGAAAATATAATACAATTCAATTTAGTATTATCTCAGGGTTAACCCAAGTATCAATACAATAGTATGTGTATCATGGAAGATACACAAATATTTCTTATATTAATATGTGTGCATTCATTTTCCTGTGAATTAGAAAAATACTGCTTCCATTTATAGTTTTCTTTTTAAATACAATAGTCAAAATATGGGTACATTTATAGAAACATTAAGTAAATTATAGGTGATATGTAAATATGGCGATGATTGTGAAAGTATTCATGGGAAAATAATATTTGAGAGAAGTTGTTTTTTATCATTCAATCATCAAAATAGTGCCATAAGACAGGTATTATCTCCAAGGATCAGAGAGTTTCTGTAACTCTCCCAGAATCCTACAGCTTGTGTGTCCAGATTTAACATTTAAACCCAGAGCTGATACCCAAATCCATGTCCGTAATCTTATGTTATATCCTCTTCTGCATTTCCAGTTTTATATTTCCCCAAAATATATACATTTGACCCTTGAACAACACAGGTTTGAACTGCGTTGGTTCACTTATATATGGATATTTTCAATGTAAATACTAGAGTAGACAAGATCCGAGGTTAGTTAAATCTGTGGATATGAGGAATTGCATATACAGCAGGCCAGCTATAAGTTACACATCGGTTTGAGACTGCATGGAGGGTCAGCATCCTAACCCCTGCATTGTTCAAGGGTCAAAATGTGTATACATGAAATATATACAAGTAACTGTCTATATATCATTATCATGATAATTTTTAATCTTTTCCTAATTTTAATTGTTTCAATCGCACTACCCTGTACTGTATGCATATTATTAAATATCCTCTCTGTCATTATTCCTGGGTTAAACTTTTTGAAATTCTCTTCATATTATAATGTAAATTTCTATAAATTAGGATTGTGTCTGTTTATTTATATCATGAAATAAAATGCATACACAATAAAATGCTATGTGCATACAGTACTTGGTCGTGTGTGTGTGTGCGTGTGTGTGTGTGTAATCCTTAAATATGACCAAATTTGGTGGCATATGGTGCGCTAGTAAGCAACCAAAAAAATATCAGATAGCATTTTCCTTGGGAGTGGACAATCTTTGATGGACACATTGATTCCATTCATTGCAACTGAGGAATAAAGTGCTGGAAAGAGAAAAATTATGTTTCCTGTCAACGAGGAGTTTTCCATTAGTGAAAGAGTAAGTGAAACTTGTAACACAATTATAAGTAAACTGTGGGTAAATGTATGCTGTATGTGGGTCTGTGTTTTGTTTGTAAGTGCACATTTACAATTTAGAGAGGTAAGGGTAAAGAGAAGAAGGGAGGAAAGAATGAAGAAAGTGTTAAAATTTAGATTCTCTACAGAAGAGCAATGACTCGTTCACAGTATAAGTGATTTAGAGATGTGGAATTCTGTGGCGAGTGAAAAGAGCAAGTAATTGGCATAGGGAACTTGGAGAGCAGACAGGGATTTCAGGCTTTCATTACTTATTTATTGCATTTACTCATTTATTCAACAAATGCATAATGAATGCCACTACAGTATGTGCAAAGTGCACTGGGAGGTGCTGGAATATAAATAAATCCACGTCTAGAGTAAAACAGAACAGATCGTAATGGTAGGTAGATCTTTGGAGAAATACAAATGGTGATGATCTTGATTACAAATTAGAAAAGGGGAAGATACTTGTCCACATAAAATAATGATGTCAATAACTATAAAAGTGAAAATAAATAAAAGATTGTGAGATAAACTTTATGTTTCTGATATGAACCTTTGAAATCTCAAATGGACACTGAAAGTAATTTTAAAAGAGAAGTGTTTTTCACACACCCAAATAAGCCTCTCACTTTAGCTTTTAAGGTTACTCTTTCAAGAATATCCTAAATCATACACATTAAATTCACATTTTTTTAAAGAGAAAATAGCATTTATTTGTACTTTTCTGGGAGAAACCTAAGTTTATATCCTATTAAGTATATAATCTTTCTAAGCATTTAGTTCCTTATGTAACATGGGTATGATAATACTACCTACCTTATTTGTTTTCTCATCAATAATATCAGTACAATAGTAACAACTGCCTTTAAAGACAGTTCAGAGTTTCAATAAAATAAACTATATAAAGAATCTAGCTCAGCAGCTGGCACATAATTAGGGCTCCATAAATATTAGCTAATGTTGTCATTATTATCCCAGTTAACCTCAATACATTTTTGCTAATTTTGAATGTACGCTGAGAAACTTTGGGGAAAGAAATCGATCCATTGCCAAGCAACTGAATAATTAAAAACAATATTACTGTATTAATGTGCAATTAGCTAATCACTTTTAGGAACAAAATTGGCTAAAAATAAGGAAACTAAAATTCTTTACAACTTATCCCATAAATCTCTATAAAGTTAAGGTTATTTTGTGATCCCAGAGTCCCCAATCATTTATGATAGTTTATGTTATGGGAATTCAATGACATGGAAGTATAATTCAGAACTTTTGCATCTGACTATGAAAGAGTGACAGGTATGAAACTTGCCTTTCTGAAATAAGAGATAGAAACTTGACTGAATATAGGAAAGGACTGTTTTCAAACATTTGAACAAGAAGTGTAGGACTATGATCCCTGAGGGAAGAGAAAGAAGTAGTCCACCTTAAAAACTGCCACAGCTTGCTACCTAGAGCCAATTTCAGAACAATGGCACAGGAAGGAGGAACCTGAGCAGAGAATGGAGATCTTGATAAGCTTAAGATACACTGATTGGAGTTTGGGGAAGCGAAATCAGCTGTAATTTGTGGGACAGAGTACTGAGTGGGAGGGAGATACAGAAAAAAAGGGCTCCAGTAGTCTGCATAGGAGGTTTGCAGAGTTTTCAGCTAAATAGTAATCATCATTTTCAAAGGGAAATATTCCATCAGCTGAAGCAAAACAAAACAAACAGAGTTGGATATCTATAAGCAAAACCTTCTAGAACTCACGGGAAGTAGTGAGACCTTGTTGAACACTGAGGCAATCAGCAGAGCTGCCAGAGAGTCACACCTAAATATTAAGACTAAACCAGCTTTACTGTAAAGGTTACTGTAAATATGCTCTAACAAAGCTTAAAAATAAAAGAGGGTTTTTAAGAGAAGTAAAAGGAAAAAGATAAGCTGATCAATAAATAACTGAGCTGCTTGACTAAAGAAACTTATATCATAGATGTACAAAAAAGTAGCATACATTATGACCCATAATCACAAGGAAAATCCGTCAATAAAAACAAACCAAGAAATGGCAAAGATAATGGAAATAGCAGTGAAGGAATTTTAAAAAAGCAATTACAGTTATTCTAAATATGCTCAAGGATTTAAATAAAAGCATTAACATAATGAGGAGAAAAACAGGAGATAAGAAGAAGAACCAAATGGAAATTCTGGAGGTGAAAAACACATCATGTGTATTTAAAACTAATAGAATGTCTTAATATCATATGAAATACTGAAGAAGAAAAGATCAATGGACTTGAAGTTAAAAATAATAGAAATTACCTAAACAGAAGTCCAGAAAAACCAAAACACTAAAAAAATAAACGCACAGACTTCTGGTTTCAGTTTTGACATTTAAAGACCTTGAAACTCATCATGCTTGCCCTTATAAACAGAAAAATCCAAACACTGAAAATCAATGACTTTTCTTCAATCCATCAGTTAACCAAGCTTGAGGACAAACTAAGACTCCGAAATCTGGAGAGAGAGAAGAATAAAAGGAATCACAGCCAAGATTTACTTAATTGGGGCAGAAGATAGAAACTAGTAGGACCACTTAAGTGATAAATTTAAGGAATTGCTGGAGGCTGAGTGTGGACTAGCATGAAAGTGGGAAACTCCTGGGCCCTCACCCAGGGATCTCTGACACTTTAGTGAGCTTTACCAACTGGTGAAGATCAGAGAATGATTCTCTCATGGTTCTGGAAAGGAGAAGGAAAGATGAATCCTTGAGAAATATGCCCAGAACATTCTCCATAGCAAAGGCATGCTCTCCAAGAGAAAAGACTTTACCAGATTCTTCCAGCTGGTAGAAAATCATTTTGTCCCCCTCTCATCTGCCTGTCTTCTTCTAAAGGGGGAAAAAAAGCTGTGCCACTGCAGAAAAACTCTTGAGGGTCAAAGCCCGACCCAGAAACACATAAATGATTTAGCCATAAGATTATACAATGCATCCCCTCCCTCCACATTACAACCACACCAACAGGGCTCTACATAATAACAGTGAATTACAGCTGAAACAGCATAAAGTCACAGTGTCTCTAAGAAGAAGTACTTAGGGAAGCCCAGACCAGATTCAACAAAGGAGCCAAAGATAGCAGTTGAAGAATTTGAAGGCTCTGTAATCTACAGCTTCAGCTAACATTAAACACAGACCAAGTCCTAGCCAAGATTAAAATAAATCCTCACATTAAAAGCCTGTTTACCGGGCTTCCCTGGTGGCGCGGTGGTTGGAGTCCGCCTGCCGATGCGGGGGACAAGGGTTTGTGCCCCGGTCCGGGAAGATCCCACATGCTGCGGAGCGGCTGGGCCGGTGAGCCATGGCCAATGAGCTTGCGCTTCCGGAGCCTGTGCTCCACAACGGGAGAGGCCACAACAGTGAGAGGCCCGCGTACCGCCAAAAAAAAAAAAAGCCTGTTTACCTGTTTTTTTTTTCCTAATCTATGTGTCCGAAGTGAGGGAAGTTAACTAAATTTGTTGTGGCAATCATTTTGCAATGCACACAAGTCATTATGGTGTACACCTTAAACTTATATAGAACTATATGCCAATTATATCTAAATAAAATGAAAGAAAAAATAATTATATATGAGAAAAAAGTCTGTTTGCCTCAGTTCTTATTACATGATAGAAGATATCCAGTATTCAACAAAAAATTACAGGCATGCTAAAAGGCAAGGAATAGCACAGTCTAAAGCGACAAAGCAAACAACAGCATGAAATTCAGATATGACACAGATGTTGGAATTATCAGATGATAAATCTAAAATAACCATGATTAAGAAGGTATTTTTTAATGATAAATTTAAAATAACTATGATGAAGAAGGTACACTACTTCTATATTAATGGATAGGATGACTCAGTATTGTTGAAATGTCAGTTCTCCCCTACTTGGTCTATAGATTCTGCACAATATCAATAAAAATTCCAGTAAATTATTTCATGACTATCAACAAACTGATTCTAAAATTTATATGGAAAGGCAAATTAACCTAGCATGGCCAATACAATATTGAAGAACAAATTCAAAGGAATGGCATTACCCCAAAATTCAAGATTTAGTATAAAGCTACAGTAATCAAAGAAGTATGGTATTGGCATAAGGATAAAGCTTATAGATCAATGGAGTAGAACCGATGGTATAAATCGTCAATATCAGGAATAAAAAAGCAGCCATCTGTACAGATCCTACAAACACTAAAAGAAAATGAGAAGAAAAGATTAAAGGACAATTTTTGCCAATAAATATGAAAAGTTAGATGAAATGAACAATTTCCATAAAAGAAACATTTTTACCAACAAAAATGTAAAATACAAAAGGAAAAAATATGAATAGTCCCATATGTATATAAAAAAATAAAAATGCTGTTAACCTTCCAACAAGGAAAAAAAATCAAATCAAGATCGCTTTACTGATGAATTATTTCAAACATAAGATAAAAATGTTAGACAAACTATTTCAGAAAATAAATGGAAAGAGCAATTCCTTTTATCTTATTAGGCCAGAATTAATGAGATACTAAACCAAGTCAAAGGTAATCCAAGGAAAGAAAAGTAATGTCCGTAGGTGCAAAAATATTTATCAAAAATTAGCACATGAAATCCAGCAACATGTAAAATATATAATACCAAGTGGGATTTATCCTAGGAATCAAAGACTCCTTTAACATGAGGATTTTAATAAACATACTTCACAATATAGTCAAAACAGAAAGGAAATACCATATGTTTACCTCAAATGATACATTAAAAGCATTTCATAAATTTTAGTACACATTCATTATAAGAACTTTCAGAAAACTAGGAATTAAATAGATTTTCTCAATGTGATAATGAGTATCTATGAAAAACTTACAATATTACACTTAATGGTGAACAAGTGAATCTTTGTCCTTTAAGTTTGGGAGCAATGCAGGGATGTCTGCTGCCTCGACTTCTGGTCAATATTGTACTAAAAGTTTTGGTCAGTGCAAGAACATAAGAAAAAAAGAAGTCTATAGAATAGAAAGGTAGAAAATGGAAGAAGTAAAAATGCCATTATTCCTGGAAGATATGATTGTGTGCATAGAAAATCTAAAAGAATATACACACAAAAAACTCATACTACTAGAAATAATAAGTGGATTCAGTATGGCTGCAAGACATAAGATCAGTATACAGAAAAATAAATGGCACTTTAATATCTTATCAAGGAACAATTATAAAGTAATTTTTTGAATATCATTTATATCTGCATTAAAAAACACCAACTTCCTAGGGATGAATGCAATGGAAGTTGGGCAATATCATTACAATGAAAACTACAGCATTTAAAGAAATTAGAGAGGACCTAAATAAATATATAGATATACACTGTTCATGTTTTGGAAGATTCAATAGTATTCAGATATCATTTTTTTTCCAAATTGATGTATAGTTTCAATGCAATCATTATCAAAATTTTCCCATCTTTTTTAGTATAAGTTGATAAACTGTTGTTAAAATTTATACGGAAATAACAAAGATTAGGAATGGGCAAACAATTTTGAAAAAGAGAATAAAGTCAAATTCAAAAGAAGAGCAAAATTTACCCCTGATTGCAAGACCTTCTATAAAGCTCTAGTAATGAAGACAGTGCAGTTTTGGTATGAGAGTAGACAACTTGCTCAAAGGAACAGAATAGAGAGTCCCGAAATAGACCCATAGTATGTAGCCAACTGAAATTTTGACAAAGGTGCCAATCGAGTTTAGTGTGGAAAGGAAAAAGCTTTTTAACAAATGGTGCTGGTATAACTGAACATCCATACGGGAAAAAAAAAAAAAATCAACATATTTTACTCCATATCCTTTCTGTACAAAAATAATTCTATGATAGTTCTTAGATCATATGAAAAAACTGAATTTGGCCGAATCTCAAAAATATTATGGAGAGCTAAATGAGCCAGATGCAAGACTACAGACTCTGTGAATTCCATTTATGTGAAGTTGTAAAAGAGGCAATACTTGATCTACAGTGTCAGAACACAAAAGAAGTGGTTGCCTGGAGGTGGACATGAGTGCACATTTGACAAAACTCATTAAGCTATACACTTAAGTAGGTTCATATTATTGTATATGAATTGTATCTCAAAAGAGTCATTTAAAATATCATTTAATGTCTAAAATTACAATAAAGTTAATAAACAAACTGCATTTCAATCACAAGTTATTACAGGACAATACATCCACTGATTAAATCAGAGAAAGTTTCCAGAACATGGAGGAAACTTTGATATGGTTTTGTTTCTTCGATGCCTGAAAAACTGCTTTGTATTCTCAGATGACCTACAAAAGTTCAATGCTAAAGACAGATGCACTTTACAGTAGTTTGACATGTTCATTCTTACACTGCACATATGTATTGAAAGACTGCATATAGTATTTCAGTGATTCATCCTCGCCATAGTCCAATTTATGAATGTTAATGCTGAAACTCATATATGAGCCGGGACTAAAGGAGGGGAAAAAAGTGAGGGAGAGAGAAAGAACACTTTTAAAAATAGTGGAAATTAGACATTAATAGTGTATGTTGATTTTTAATCCCTGTCACAACTCTAGGTGAATGCAGCATTTTCTGCAGTGATTTTTCATTTAATGTCTACCCTGAGTCTCAGTAATAGATGAAAGGAAATTAGCTTATTCAAAAGAAGTTTTGAAGGAAAGAAGCTAATGTTAGTGAGATTTTAAAAATTCCCAAGTGTATCTGACTCATTCATTTAATAATGTCAGTGCTTAGTACTGAGTCTGGCACGTGTGAAGCATTTAATTAATGTTAGTTCTCGTGGTGATGATAAAGATGGTAATATACGGTATGGTACTCTTTCTACCTCTCAAAGAGTGAAAAATATAAATAAACAGAACTAAACAACTTTTGTTTTCATTATAACTTATTCTCTAATAGTACTAAACGTGATGACAAGTTACAAAGAAAACAAAATTGTTTTGTTTTTAAAGGACCGTTACACTTCACTTGAAAATTTGTTTCTTTCCAGATAGGAAGTTTGGAGAGATTCAGATAAAGAGGTGGCTTTTTTTTTTTTTTTTTTGGCGGTATGCGGGCTTCTCACTGTTGTGGCCTCTCCCGTTGCGGAGCACAGGCTCCGGACGCGCAGGCTCAGTGGCCATGGCTCACGGGCCCAGCCGCTACGCGGCATGTGGGATCTTGACGGACTGCGACACGAACCCGTGTCCCCTGCATTGGCAGGTGGACTCTCAACCACTGCGCCACCAGGGAAGCCCAAAGAGGTGGCCTTTGACTTGAGAACTACCATGAGGATCTAGACTTATAAAAAAGGGAAGAGAGACCTGCCTAGATGGTAGGAACAGTATGGATAAAGGCACTGCAGAGAGGAAACAGGCTACATTTAGAAAACAAAAAGTACTCCACCTGTCTATGGCACAGGATTAAGGAAAGAAATTCCTGCTGCTACAATATCCAACAGCCACAAATTCCTGCCATCATTTATTAAGTGCCTTATCTGCATTACTTCATGTCGTTTTTACAGCCTCCGTTTGTCCCTTCTCTGTTGACTAACTTGCCCAAATTCTAAAGCAAGTAAGGGGCAGAATTAGAATTTGATGTCTACATGACCTCATATCCCCCACTGGAAGACTTAAGAGGTGTAAAGAAATGACAGGGTTGGGGAGAACTCAAAGATTTAGGACAAAATTGAGGGTATGTGTTTATTTCTGTGCTGGGTCATGCACTTTACAATTAAGTCAGTGAGAAATGATGGCTTGTACCAGCTTTTAAAAAGGAAAACACAGGAAATTATATTGTTTTAAGCAACTACTAATTTATATAATATTTCAAAATATATCCAATACTGAAGCACATGTGGTAGTTGTAAAATCAGCCAAAGTCAAGGACTTTTATTAATACACCTGATAATTAGCAGAAGTTTAAACCTTTCTTCGGTTTCTGACATTTAACTCTTGCCCTACAAAATGGGGTCCTAGAGCTGAAAGTAGCTCCCTGATGGCATTGGCCAAATTGTCCATTTAGACTCTTAGTTCTTTTAAAATACTGGGTACCAAAATTCCTTTGAAGTTAATAGCTTTAAAATATAGGCTATTAACCAGAACTGGCATGCACTGCTGGTGGGAGTGTAAAATGATATAACCACTTTAGAAGTGAGTCTAGTGGATTCTCAAAAAGTTAACGAGAACTAACTCTAAGACCCAGCAATTCCATTTCTAAATATTTACCCCCAAAGAAATAAAGCATACAGGCACAAAAATGAGTTGTATAAAAATGGTCATAAACACTTATTCATAATAACCTCAAATTAAAACTAACCCAAATATCCATCAAAGGGAGAATAGATAAACAAAGTGTAATATATTCCTACAACCAAATACTAGTCAGCAGTAAAACGGAACAGGTTACTTATATATGTAGAAGCTCAAAAACATGTTGGTAAGCCAAAGAGACTAGAGACAGTATGCGAACAGTTTGATTCTATCTATATGAAGTCCTAGAACAGACAAAACTAATCGTTGGTAAAAGAAATAAGAACAATTGCCACAGGTGCTGCTTGAGAAAGTTTATGACAGAAGTTTCTGGGAAGTTGAGAAAATTCTATGTCTAGATAGAGTGAGACTCAGTGAGTCTTGACATGTATGCATTTGTCAAGACTCACTGAGTTTAAGATACATGCTTAATAATTTATACATAAGTTTAAAATGTTTAAAATATTTGCTCTAACATCCCATTGGAATCAACAACTTCAAAATGTTAACTACTTTAAAATCCCTCTGGAATATACTTTGGAGGAAGCGTATGCTTTACAATTGACCAACTGAATTTGATCTGGACATAGTCTTAATAACATTTGAAATATTTTTAAAATACTTAAGTGAAGATCAAGTTGCAGAATTAGTGTGTGTATATCTACAGTGTAAATCCACTCATTCATACCCAAAATGTTCAATGAATGAATAAAATCTGAAATGATACACAGTGAAGTACAAGTGTGAGCTTCCAATGTGAAGTCTCAGTTTAGCAGTAAACATTAGGAGACAAGGAAGGATAAGAAGGGAGGAAGTATTTCATACTGCTCAAACATTTCAAAGAGAATGTACTAATTTGTACCAATATTACAATTTTTAAGGGAGGAAACGTTTCAATATGTATAGCAAACAAATTATACATTTTTAGATTACTTAGCAATAGAATAATTATTTCTTCACTCATACACTCAAGCATACTCATGGTGATTTAATGACCTGAACATTTTTAAATCATGTTGTCATATTTTACTTTTAGTTAAATTTACAGTTCTTCAAGAATTAATTCTCAACAAGATTTCTTCTTCTGTTTTCAAATATACAGATGTACTACTGTTTCTTCAGAACACAATTTTTTTTTCTATGTTGGATATAGAAATATTAATTTTGGATATAGGCAGCTAGTATTTCAAGATCACTTTTACTGAAATATAAATTACATACTATAAAATGCCCCCATTGTACATGTACAGTTAATGACTTTTGGCAAGTAGATGCACTCATATAATGCCCATCACATTCAAGATATAACATGTCCATCACCTCAAAAAGTCGTGTCTATCCTTTCCCAATCAATGCCACATCCAACGCCCAGCCCTATTCCACCACTCTTGTTTTCTGTCACTATAGATCAGGGAACTGAGTTTGCAAAGTCCATAAAACATTAGGCATCTCTGGTCTCCATTTTAATCAAGATAAATGATTTCAACTGATAAGAGGTAAGAATATGTAATTCAGAAAAGACTTTCTTCTGCTGTCCCGTCTATGTGTCCCTCCTCTATGCAGAAACGTGGCAAAGGAAAACGATGGCAGCTGATGGCAGCTGAATCTGCGCACAGCATATGTTAGTACACTTGAACACTCTTGTCTCTGTTCATAGTTCTTCAGACTACGATGCTGTATCCAAATATACTATACACTATACACTTATATGCCTTTATCCAGAATGTACAAATAAAATAAGCTTTTTTGTTTCAGTTATTAGAAATGTTCTTAATCCTGCTGAGTTAGTTTGAGGGTGGTTGATAAAGACACAGGAGGTGATAGAGTTAAGCTAATATTTAATTGTTACATGTTGTGTAGAGAGATATGCTTGCAGCTTCACTGAAGATCTTTCAATAACCCAAACACACAAAAACATAAGGTTCTTTTCACCAATTCAGTTCTCCAAAGCAACTGATATAGAACCTAGGCAAACAGCAGAAACTGAAAATAAAATATTTTCTTACCCCTTCAAAAAATTATCTGTCAGAATCCTGCCATATGTATCCTGAAGGATATATAAGCAACGGATAGTTTGCATACATCATCACCACCACTTGTACTGACATAGTCATTCCTGCCTTGAAAAGCCTACCTATTTTCTTTGTCCTGAATCTGCACTTTGCTCTTGAGATTCCTCTCTGTTATCAAACATTTGTAGTGAAAAAAATGTTTCCTGGGTTGAGTAAGCAAATGATAGTTATTATCCCTTAGAGTTGTGCAGTGCACAACTTGAACAGCCATATGTGGTGAATATGTGCATATCCTCAGCATTTTGCGATAGAAAATGATCCACTAATGACTGCCAGTTCTCCATTCTATTTTATAGGGGCTATGCTCCTATATATATGCTCTGCACTGCGTTTACATTTCCCTTGGCAATACTACAGCTTTATGCAGAAATTGCATAGAATATGAAAAGTATTCTATTATCCCATAAAAATCTTCCAAAATAGGGTATTAATATATTCACTGTTGAAGCAGTCTCTGCCCAGATAGTGCTGATAATTGTGCACTGCAATGACGTGGCATAATCTGGCTGGTGCAGTGAAAAAACTTCAAATGTTAAGCCAGTTTCTGTAGCTCTTCTGATGATGCTTTGCTGTGTTGTGGAGTGGCGTGACTTGCATGAAATGCTGACAGCACCGTAGACTTAACTGTTATTTTAGAGTTTTTGAAAAATATCCTGTGTACTCTGAGGTACATTTAATGATGCTTTTATATACTTGTGACATATGCATTACTATTGTCCTCTGTTTGAACTGTAAACTCCTTGAAAATATTTAATACCCTTTTCAGCATTACTCATAATTTCTAAAAATCCTTCAATAAATTTTTGGATGGCTGATTAATTGAAGCATGAATGAAAGTATGTGTTTTAGTATCCCATTGATTAAGTGGGTCATTATCTTATTAAAACAGAATAATGTATTACTAAAACATGAATTATTTAATACCATTCAACTCAAAGTCACAAAATACTTCAATTCACTTTTAAAGAAGAGAGAAAAGAAGTTGAAGCATGTGAAAAAAATACTATATTCTACATCTGACAACTGAATTATTAGTAACTTAAAACAGTCATTTCTGGAAACTTAGCCTTATAACCTATACTGCTTTTTATTTTTGTGTATAAAAATACCAACAGACATTGTAATTTTTATTACTTTTTAGCTTTCAAAATTTCCTCTATATTATCTTTGATATTAGATACCACACATCAGGTCTCGTATCAGATTTTTAAATATTATGTTAAAATTAAAGTGGGTGACGTACAGTAATCAGAAGCACTGAAAATTACCCTGTATCTAGCTGAATTCCATTCTATGTGTCACAAATTCTAAAAGACCAACTTCTCTTTGTACAAATTCATTTCAGACAGTAAGTTTCTAGATAGTAAAAAATCAAATCCACTTAGTATCATCCCCTGTTTTCTCTCCAGCATAGTGGCAATATTCAGAGAAACCAAGCCTTAATCTTTTGGCTACATTCTGAAGGTGTTCCCATGTGGGACTGAGTTAGATTGCATAGTGTGGAAGATGGATTATTCAAAGAAATATATATATAAGGAAAGATCATGCTGTCCTTTTACTTGTGACTCTAATATGCAATCATGGCTTCTCCAATAAATCTATCTGTAAATTCTTGTGCATTCTTACATTTCATGTCTAAACGTAACATAGCTACTCAGAAAATATATGTATAAGATCTAACATTTGTCAAATGTTTCCTATAGGTCAGGTATATTTAAGTGCTTTAAATGTATTTTCTCATTTAATCCTCTCCAAAGCTCTATAATATATGCACCCTTAGTATCCCCCACCCCCTCGCATTTTACAGATGAGGAAAGTGAAGCCCAGGATTGCCCAGTATCCTGCAATTAAAATAATGGCACTGAGGCTTGACCTAAGTTAGTGTAACTCCAGAGTCAGCTGTTAGCTTTCACATTACACTATTATTTGAAAGAGCTCATATATCCCATAACATTGTGTCTTGCTTTAAAAATATAGTGCTTTGGAATTGAGTAGAAATTGTGAAGCCATAGAAGAGGAAACATAGGCTTGATTCACAAAATTCTTTTACATATTTTCCCATGTAGAAATTGGGAGCATTATATATGTTTTAACTTAGAAATAGATATAATTAGGAACAAAGACACATGTCAGCAATTATATAATAGGTAAGACTTAAATACAAGACATATGGGCCTGGTTACATTATTTGTCCAGAATACAATTCATCATGAAACCTGAGTCCTTGTTGTATTAGACAATAATGATAAAAACTCTAAGTTACGGGCTTTTTGATTATTTTGGTGACTTCATCCAAATAGATAGGGATGGTACAGAGATGTATCAATTACACAGAAGATAAATTTCAAAATTTTAAGAAAATGCTTTCAACGCCAACTTCTTATCTCATGAAATCAGATAAATGATAACCTATAATGACTAAACACTTTCTTTTCAGAGGAACGTCAGATCTGATTTTTTTTAATCTACTCATAAGCCATCTTGTTGGCACAGCAGTCACAGACATTAGATCAAACACAGACTCTGGCAACAACGCATAGTGTCCTTCATAAAATATTGTTATGTATCCAAATGCCACATTATATAAAATTGGCATAAAAGAATTCACATTTCGGTAAGCTAATAAAATTGGTATCCAGAGGCTCTAATTTTTATTACAGGAACACTGTATACTCAGCACTTGGATAGTGGGCATGGCCAATGTTCTGAAACAGTTCCAACAAGAGAAGGAATAGAAAACCCTACCAATAAATCTAGCCAAGAAGAACTAAAGAAGCGATGTTAATCCAACCAAGAATTTGCTTTTGTTTTCTAATTATAACTATCAGCCAAATCTGAAATGTATGAAAGCCAAGGAGTCTGAGAAAAAAGAGACAAGATAAAAGAAAAGAAGATAGAGGAAAGGAAAAAAATGGACAAAAATAGAAAGAAAACAATGGATGTAAAGAGCTGGTAGTCATGGCCAGTGGAGATGTAGAGAGACTAGGAAAAATTACTTGAGTATACAGCAGGTGTAAGTGGTGGTCATAAGCAGAATACACCATTCATAAATGTATTTTCATATGCTAATTAACTGGCCCTTAGGAGCTCCCCTCACAAAATTCACTTTTTTTTAGAACTGCCGTCCAGTAATCAATGTTATTAAAGACAATCCTGATTTTGGAACCTGTCAAGCAAAGTCAAGCGTGTTCTACGTCTTAAGGAAGAACAGAGTACATTACATTTAAAGAAAAAATTGCATCCAAGTGGATAACATTTAAAGTTATGCCAATTAAAGAGAAAATGCCCATTTATCCAAACTTTCATTGTTCTCCAGTGCCTAGTAAACTTGGCACACCGTAGAACTACATCACAGTAAAACCCTGTTGCTGAGATGTGGGTCTCCTAATGCATCATTTAGATTTTCTATAATTTTACCAATATCCTCAATGACAAAAGGAAATTATGTAACCTAAAATGAGAAACGTCTACTAATAACTTCAGAAAGAAATTTTAGTGGAAATGTTAGTGGTATTTTACCATATGGCATATAGACGATTCATTTTATTAATGATACTATTAACACAAACAATAATGTGAATAAATAATAGAGTCTTGTACATTTCTTAAAATGACATTGGCTCAACAAAGCAGAAAAGTACTACATTCTTAAATCAAAAACAGTAATGGAAAGTCCACATTTTATCTGATTTTTAAAATGACTTACCATGCATCAGTAGCTGTACTTTCCTTTTCACCAGAATTGATCAAAAACTCTAAAGATAGTAGCCACTGGGCATTATTTGAGGCGCATCAGGAAGAATTCTTCCCTTCCCCAGCGCACCAAAAGATGGACAGCAAAAACCTGTCTGTTCCCTTCGTATTTTTTAAGATAAAAATTATTGCTCATTGTGTGTGTATGATTTGTCATGAGACAGAAGGAAGAAGTGGTGTAATAACCGATGGCCAGGAACCTCAAAGATTGAAAAGAGACTGAAATCGTAATACATACCAAACAGAAGTTGACGCATGCCCTCAATTCTTTACCACCTTGCCATTATCTCCAAGCAACCTGTTAGACAATCAACTGTGCTTAGTCATCATAATAGTAGTGGTTGAAAGCTAGGTATACACAACGGAGCAATAGCTTTGCAAACATAATTGAATCTACAAAGAAAAGTACATCATTGTTATAAATCAACTCAAATACATTTTTTAAAAAGCAGAGTGGTGGAGATGAAAAAATTCTAAATCACGCAACAATGTATCTTTTAAAAAATACACCCTGGTCTTCAAAAACCTGACTGAACTATTCTGAATGACAAAAAGAACTAAGGCATTGGCTTTTGATTTTCCTGCTGAGAGCTTATAGGAATTATTCAGTCATTTGAATGAAAGCTTCCATGTTTAATTGCAGCAGATGGTCTCAGTCTTTTTCACCTGCTGATCATAGAATGTTCATGTGCAAACATCCAAAGAGATGATCTTTTCTGTGATAGTTTTCAAATATAAGGAATTTTTTTCCTTATTTGAGAATAATTATTTCCATGAATAAAAGTGAAAATCCAGCTATCGCTTATACAATTATTGTATTTGATAAAACTTAAAACACCGTTAATTATAAGACAAACCAATAACTTATATTCCCCTGAAAAACAAGAAGAAAGTTGCCAATTTGATGGATTATACATTCACATTGCCTGAAATTTTTTTAAAGATATCGTAGAGATGTTTTAGACTTAGCTAACATCTTTAACATATCACGTTGTGTACACATGAAAAGGGAAATATAAACCAAATAAATTGGGTAGAGTATTCTCAAAAAGTTTTCACATTCAGAGTGCAATTCTCCTGAATCCCTTTTCTACTCAGTCATCCATATCCATGTTCTTTTTTATTCCCACAGTATCTTCCCCATCGACAGCATTGGTGATACAGCACTTCTCAAAAGATTGCTCCTCAGTTGTCTCCAGTTTTTTCCTTTAAGCTGCTGCCACACTTCTGGTAAGTTTTTAGTCAGTGCTTTCTTGACCTTACACAAGGAATTAATGGGAGGTTTCAGACCACAACCAGGACTCATATTCTTTCTTTAACGTGTTTATACATGGTGTGTCAACTGAAAGGCCAAGGGGTAGTTGTTTTCTCATCGTGTCATCATGAGTGAAATCCAAGTTGATGCGTGCACAGCAGGTGACAACTTGCACTGCACCTGCTGCCCTGTTGACAGTGATTGTTACATCCTATTGATTAATCGACACTGTTTTCAGAGTCACTAAATATGTAAGGAGATGTGTATCTTAGCAGCAATAAAATATGAAATTTGGTGAAGTCAACCTAGAACTGATTTCATATTTTTCGAATATATTTGAATATTCAACATGAATAATTTGAGTTAAGTAATTTTTAAAAATTGCCCCAAATATGTCCCTTTACCAGGACGTAAGTTTATCTCCTTTAAAGGGGGAAAAATGGTTAATCAAATATTGCATGCTACAAAATTTACTTATGTATGATACTTAGGATATATTTTCCACCTCCCCCCACTAGCATGTTAGCCTCACCAGAAGAGGGATTTTGTCTGTTTCATTCACTGAGACATCCCCAGTGTTTTGAATAAGACCCAGTACATGGTTAAGTACTTAATGAGCATTTGTTGAAAAAACTGGATCACAGAGAATTTTGATAATTTAATCTTCATTAGAATATAGTTGTGCCATTACTACTTCCCTTTTTTATTCCTTCATCATGATTCTTATCATATCACAGATTGTGATTATTTGAATAAGTCTTGAAGTTCTGAGGTCAGGAATGGTGTCTTACTACTATCTTTATGAGTAAGGCCCTTAGTGCCTATCATGGTATAAGGCATGCAGTAAGGGCTCAATAAGTTTTTGTAGAATTCTAAGCAAATAGCAAAATATCATAGTTTAGAGAAGTGTTATGCTAAATAACTTTTTAAAATTAAGAATTAATAATTGAATTAGAGAAGACAGGATTCATCAGTGAAACCAAAGTATTAAACATGTAACTTTACCAAAAATTCAATATCTAGATTTGATTTTGAAATATTCAATGAGACTCCATCACTGAATCATCCAGGTACCGATGCTTGATGATTAATGTTGTGTACATTGGGTTTTTACATTACAAGCGTTTAGGTAACTGTGTTTCACATTTAGAGATTTACTTTGGACGGTGTTAAATAGCAGAGATGCAAATTCAATTTAAAAGGGTCTGTGTTAGCTGTGTATTGAACCTCTTGCAGCAATAATAGTAACAATGATAACCGTTAACAATAGCTCCATGAAAGGGTTCAGTCTGGCCAGTACATTAAGTTTCTTCAATATTTAATGTTTATAGGCAACATTACTCATGGAAGTGTATCAGCTATTACATTATAACTCTAAGCATTCCTAAAAGATATAAGGTCCCTTTGTAAAATGTTGAAGTAAGTAGTTACACAATTTTCTCTATTACATATTCAGGATTCCCAAGACTCAAAATTCCCAATCTTCTTCATAGCCACTTAGAAGCTAATGTTGATCCCTCTCATTCATACCACCCAGCTTGATTTGCAAAGGGTCTTTACTATATGATGCAAACGGTATGCTATTGCGGAGTGAAGAGTGTTAGCTACAATAAAAAACACCAAATGTTTATGCTTTAGACTCTTTCAGATGAGCTACTCAAACAGCATCTAAAGAGAAAGAAAGATAGTATACTTGAGTGCATATGTTTTAAATTATCCACTTAAAAGAAGCAATGTGTAGTGAAGGTTGGCATGTGGTTTGCTATAGGACTTGATCTTCAGGCATAGCGCTTATTAACAACGGAAAGAAATGCATTCAGAGACTGTAATTCTTCAAAGTGAAAGGAGACTAAATATATATATTTTGAACTGCATAATGTCAGTTTCAATTGAATTGCATGTTTAAAAATAAAGCTACTGGGACTTGCCTGGTGGTGCAGTGGTTAAGAATCTGCCTGCCAATGCAGGGGACACAGGTTCGAGCCCTGGTCCTTGAAGATCCCACATGCCGTGGAGCAGCTAGGCCCGTGGGCCATGACTACTGAGCCTGCGCTCTAGAGCCCGTGAGCCACAACTATTGAGCCCACGCGCCACAACTACTGAAGCCCGTGCGCCTAGAGCCTGTGCTTCGCAACAAGAGAAGCCACCGTGATGAGAAGCCCGTGCACTGCAACGAAGAGTAGCCCCTGCTCGCCGCATCTAGAGAAAGCCCCCGCGTAGCAACAAAGACCCAATGCAGCCAAAATAAATAAATAAAAATAAATAAAATAAAAATAAAGCTACCTCCTTCAGAATACCTAAGTGTTTATCAGAATATAGCCTATATCCAAAACTGGTATTATTAGTCATATTAAATAATATTTAACAGCCATAGCTCCAGTAAAGAAAACTAAAAATTGACAACTGAATATTTCATTAGAACTTGTCAAAAAGCTGCAATCAATTAAACATAGTTATATACAATACACTGGAAATATGGACTATAGAACAGCTGATCAGGCCACAAAATGTGAAAGTTAAGATGTACAAAATATAAGTTCCTGCAGTAAATATTTCTCTTAATGATACAACTAAGTTGCATTTTAAAACTGAAATGAGAAGCCTCAAAGGGTGAAACATTCTGGATTGCTTCTCAAGGATACCCAGAAGTTTAGAAGGTTAACTGAAATGTATAAATATTAAAGGTTCTCTGCCACCTTCTAACATTTTTATAACTCTACTCATTGTGAGGTGGAGAAAGTGAGCAGAAAAAATCAAATCAAGAAAGCCTATATTAAAGAGGTAATGGTCATATTCGGCAGTGTATCAACCCCATGTAAAAGGAAGTATAACTGCAATTTATGAAAATCTATGTGGGAGAAGGCAAATGATCAATGACTAGTTCAATCAGGGATCACTGAAAGAAAACACAACCATTTTGTGCACTGCGTAGCTCTCAGATAATCTATGACTTGCAAGTTTTGCTGCCCTTCTTTCTTCCCACACAAAATGGTTAGCCTCTCCATTCTGCCCACTGATAAATTACAAGTTTCCTGAGCTTACAAGAACCTAAAGAGAAAAATAAAAGTCTTGTGTTCTTGAAGGCACTAGCAAAGCCCCAGGTTGATTCCCTGAAAATGAATTCATCCACTCTCATGTGCTTCTCATGTACTGTGCATTGCCATAAATGTCTTAAATCCATTTTTGATACTGCGAAGCAGCATATTTTATGAAGTATGTGATAAATTCACACATTTGAGATTAGAATTTGGCTGATTGTCCTTTCACACACTAAATAAAAACCAGGTTGATTGCTGTAGCACTTTGTCAAAGATACCAAATGAAATTCATATATCAAAATGGAACTAGGACAAACTCACTCCAGATTCACTGTAAATATATAAATCAATTCTTCAAAAAATGTCCTTCTGTAAACCACCATTAAAAACCACGGTGTCTTTCATGGTGTTAGAATCTCTTCTGAAACATAATTTTCATAAACTATTTGAAAGATAGTTCCAGTGGCATGATCTAAATAATTTAAATGGCATTTTCTTTGTGTTTAGTGGTACCAAACTTTTCCTCCTTGATCAGCCTTCTATAAAATATTTATAAAATTGTATCTAAAATGTAAAATCTTTAGTGTTCTTGCCCTTTGTTAACTCTCTACAGAGTGATATAACTAACAGCAGTGAATAAAATGTGAGATAGGGCTTCCCTGGTGGCACTGTGGTTGAGAGTCCGCCTGCCGATGCAGGGGCCGCAGGTTCGTGCCCCAGTCTGGGAAGATCCCACATGCCGCGGAGCGGCTGGGCCCGTGAGCCATGGCCGCTGGGCCTGCGCGTCCGGAGCCTGTGCTCCGCAACGGGAGAGGCCGCAACAGTGAGAGGCCCGCGTAACGCAAAAAAAAAAAAAAAAAAATGTGAGATAAATGCATCTGCACAAAAATTATATTGCATCTAAGCAGACTTTGAAGAGAAATATATATTTAAGTTAAAGAGAATTATTTATGGCTTGGCAGTAATTGTTGTAACTGTCATACAATCATCCATATTGATATTCTTTCCTGAAATTAAATTTAAAATTAATTGAATAGTTTTTTTGGTAACAAGTCTTTTGGGTTGTTTTTTTTTGTTTTTTTTGGTAACAGTTTTTGAGAAGTTGACATAGACAGTTCATTTTTGTGTTTTGAGACTAAAAATAAGACCCATAAGAACACAAAAAGTGGATTGATGTTGAAAATCTCAGTAGCCAAACTTTTCCTGTTCAAGATTTGTCAAATCAAAGAACATCATTACTGTACCTGATATACCTTTCTACAAAAGTTATGACCTATCAGCACTTATTCAAATAGGGTTGAAAGTGGTCTTTACCTGATTGGATAATATAAATCTTGGGACAATAGTAGAAAAACAACTGAGGAAGAGAAACAAATCTTTTAGTGGTCCCATAAATCATGTAAAAGAGCCTTCAGCCCCTATGTACCAGGGTTAAATTTACACATTTTATCACACTTTAATATAATGTGTGGACAGAGATGAATATTGCATAGGGGGTTGATTTATACTAGTTTTAGAAGTTTCTATAAAACTAATTTTGTGTTTCCTTATAAATTAGTATCATATACCTACTGGAATATTTAATGGAAAGCTTTCATTAATATTTAAACTACAAATGAACACAAAATACAGAGACCTTCAAACAGTCACCATTTTCTACATAAAATTTTGCCAATTCTTTTGAGTTTAGTATCTTTCTCCAAGAATAAATCAAGTATTAATGTCAAGGCATTTCTAGTAGCAATAGATCTAGATGTCAAGGACAGTCTGACATTAATTAATCCATAATGAAAAGTGAAAACACAAAGGAAAACAGACTATTCCTTATTCAGTATCAATTTAATTAATCAAATAGTTAGACATAGTAGGACATAAATGTTGAAACAGAAGCTAACTATCCATTTGTCCAAGTTATGGAACAGGTTGGGTTAGATACACTGAAAGGCTTCATGATTCTAGGATTCTAAAATATCACAAGGATAAGAATAAGATTAAGGATTAAAGAGTACTAAGTCTCTAAAGAGAAAAGGAAGCATTTAGTAAAAACTCACTGTAAACAAGTTTTGTTATGCAGTTGCCTACATGAACTCATGTTTGGTCATAAACCTGCCACATCATGATGGAGTAGCTGCTACTGAATCAGTGGATACATACCCCAGCATCTTTCAGTTGGGATTATCTTCAGCTGCACTCTACCCTGTCTCCCAGGGTTCTCCAGTAGTTGTTAGCCCCAGTTGTCACAGTGGTAAATGTCCTGATAATGCTACACCATTGACTCCTTCCTTTTTCCCTACCTCAGTTTTCCACTTCCTACTGGTGTCTCAGAAGTCACTTGTCAATTAAACTACTTTTGTAGAACTCCTTGTCTCTGGCTTGGCTTTTAGGGGAACCCAAACACAGGGCAAACACTAACTCGAGAATGAATCAAAGAACTTTACATGTGAGACTGACTTATGTTGGACAAAAAAAAAATCAACTTGCTGGTTATTGACTAAAAGTGCATTTTATAAAGTATGAATAGAATATGTCAACGACTGAACACTGCTAGGTATTATAGCAGGGTTAGAAAGTCTTGCCACTGTTGACATTTTGAGATGGGTAATTCTTTGTTGTGCAGACTGTCCAGTGCATTGTAAGATGTTTAGCAGCATCTCTGACCTCTACCCACTAGATGCCTATAGCACTCTCTCTCCTGTTGTGACAACCCAAAATATCTCAAGGCATTGACAAATGTCCCAGGGGGGCAGGATGCAGAAAGACAGAATCCTATTATTTCCCTTTAAGAACCACTGGGTTATGAAATGACTTCACTTAATTTAACCAATTAAATTCACTCATCCAACTCTTACATATAGAGTGAATACTACATACCAGGCATTGCATTAGTAAGATGGTGAAAAACACTACATTTCCTGATTTCACTGTGTTTATATTCTAGTCAAAAAAAAATAATTAAAACAAACTATTGCCTCACACTGAGAAACTGTCCATAATTCTGAGGCATTTTCTAATGGATACTGTAGAATGAATCATTTCTTTCCAAACTATTTCAAGTGTGAGCATATGTCTGCAAACGGTGTATGATTTTAATTCTGATGAGGCAAAAGACGGTTAATTTTCATAGTACGAAGTCTGCCTGGTGGGAGTAAAGGATGAGATATTTGCCCTTTGTTCTTGCTTCATGCCTTCTGTGCCGAAATACTGTGGGAGACTGAGCACATTTTGCTTTCTTTCACTACTGCAATTTTACTCTTTTTCTTTCCTCATTGCAAGTACTTAGCCCATACCTTCCACCTACCTTCTCCCTGTAAATTTTTTTTTAAAGAGTATACATGCTTCTGTTGAAAAAAATTTAAATGATTATTCTAACAGCAAAAATGGAAGAAGCTTTGGAAGGTGATTTTTTGTTTATGTTTAGTCTTGGTTTCTTAGAATTTCTATGCAATTTTCCCTCCTAACCTCATATAACTTTCTTTTTATGAATCATACAAAAATCATCTTCACTCTATCCTGGTATGACAGTTGCAAGAGGCACAACTGGTCTCCCCTGATATCTCTTTGTGCTCATCAGTTCTGCAGGTGTGGAAGTCCTTATCCTATGATCTCCTGATACTTTCTACCTAAGGGCTTCTTCTTGTCCTGTTGAGCTCTACATGGGACAAAAAAAAAGTGGAAAGTGCAAGGGCATTAATGCCTTCACAACAGCCCACAACCAGTAATACATGAGAGCTGGAGAATAACTATTCCAGCTTCTCAGTTGTTTCCCACACTCCCTTCTAGAGTTTTCCAGAGGAATTGAACCACCACCGGTGCTACTTACTGGCTTCCTTCCCTTCCCTCTCTCAGTTCCTCATGCCCCTATGATACAGTTTGGATCATTTCACCAATAAAGCATTCCAAAACATCCTGCATTGGAATGATGGGCCTAAAGAAAGATCACCAATTTTTGGAGTTTACAATGTAGGGTGAATTGTAGAAATTATTATTAATGTATGAAATATGACTATTCTCTTAGACACTAATAGGGTCTGTAGTTGAAGGGAGAAACCAGGATAGGGATATAAATTTATAATATATCTGCATCTTTTCTCCACATTGATTAAAAAGTTTTCTTTCTTATTTTGTTTTTCACTGGGGGGGGGGGGACAGTAATGTTACAATAGTATTAAGTTCCTTTGGCATTCTGACCTTTTAATACCTTGGATATTTTTAATGTCATACTGGTCGCCTGAAAGTTAGAATTCTGACAATCACTTATTAGGGAGGTATGTAAGAAAAAACATAATTCGTTCAGCTTGAAAATAATCCTTCATATTCACACTCTGATCTGGCGAAAGCTACATTAGTACAGAACATCATTACCTTGATAGTTCTAAAGACACAGGGAAGCATCTGGTATATCTGGCATGACTGGATTTTTTGCAGAAACTCAGAGCTGACATTAAGATAAAAATCCTACCGGGTCTTCCTGACAAAATGCAACTCTTCCGGCCCCTGGTGTATTCGATGCGTAGATGAGTAAAAACTTCCTTAGGGTCCAAACAAGCAAGTAGACTCAGCTTTGGGAGCCAAGACCCTGGTCCACCTTGATGTGTCAGCACCATGCAGAGCAGCTTACTGCATACCCAACCCTGTAATGCTCGACTCACTCAAATGCTGGTAAAGAGGCACACTACATTGTTTCTAGTCGCATGTGGCTGACAGGGTCTTGGTGCTCCAGCCAGGTGCCAGGCCAGAGCCTCTGAAGTGGAAGAGCTGAGTAGGTCATTGGTCCACCAGAGAACTCCTGGCCCCATGTAATGTCAAATGGCGAAAGCTCTTCCAGATATCTCCACCTCAATGCTAATACCCAGCTTCACTCAAAGACCAGGAAGCTACAGTGCTGGACACCCTATACCACACAACTAGTAAGACAGGAAAACAACCCCACCCATAACCAGAGAGGCTGCTTAAAATCATACTAAGTTCACAAACACGCCAAAACACACCACTGGATGCGGTCCTGCCCACCAGAAAGACGAGATCCAGCCACATCCACCAGAACAAAGGCACCAGTCCCCTCCACCAGGAAGCCCACACAACCCACTGAATCAACCTTACCCACTGGGGGCAGACACCAAAAACAATGGGAACTACAAACCTGCAGCCTGTGAAAAGGAGACCCCAAACACAGTAAGTTAAGCAAAATGAGAAGACAGAGAAGTATTCAGCAGATGAAGGAGCAAGGTAAAAACCCATCAGAACAAACAAATGAAGAGGAAATAAGCAGTCTACCTGAAAAAGAATTCAGAGTAATGATAGTAAAGGTGATCCAAATTCCTGGAAATAGAATGGAGAAAGTATAAGAAACATACAACAAGGACCTAGAAGAACTAAAGCGCAAACAAACAATGATGAACAGCACAATAAATGAAATTAAAAATTCTCTAGAAGGGATCAATAGCAGAATAACTGAGGTAGAAGAATGGATAAGTGACCTGGAAGATAAAATAGTGGAAATAACTACTGCAGAGCAGAATGAAGAAAAAGGAATGAAAAGAATTGAGAACAGTCTCAGAGACGTCTGGGACAACATTAAACACACCAACATTCGAATTATAGGGGTCCCAGAAGAAGAAGAGAAAAAGAATGGGACTGAGAAAATATTTGAAGAGATTGTAGTTGAAAACTTACCTAACATGGGAAAGGAAAGAGTCAATCAAGTCCAGGAAGCACAGAGAGTCCCATATAGGATAACTCCAAGGAGAAACACACCAAGACACATATTAATTAAACTATCAAAATTAAATACAGGGACTTCCCTGGTGGACAATGCAGGGGAAACAGGTTTGATCCCTTGTCTGGGAAGATCCCACATGCCATGGTCTAACTAAGCCCGTGCACCACAACTACTGAGCCTGTGCTCTAGAGCCCACGAGCCACAACTACTGAGCCTGAGTGCCACAACTACTGAGCCCGCATGCCTAGAGTTGGTACTCCACAACAAGAGAAGCTGCCGCAATGAGAAGCCAGTGCTCTGCAATGAAGAGTAGCCCCTGCTCACTGCAACTAGAGAAAGCCCATGCACAGCAATGAAGACCCAACACAGCAAAAATTAAATAAATTAATTAATTAATTTTAAAAAATTAAATACAAAGAAAAATATTAAAAGCAGCAAAGGAAAAGCAACAAATAACATACATGTGAATCCCCATAAGGTTAACAGCTGATCTTTCAGCAAAAACTCTGCAAGCCAGAAGGGAGTGGCAGGACATATTTAAAGTGATGAAAGGGAAAAACCTACAAACAAGATTACTCTACCCAGCAAGGATCTCATTCAGATTCGATGGAGAAATTACAACCTTTACAGACAAGCAAAAGCTAAGAGAATTCAGCACCATCAAACCAGCTTTACAACAAATGCTAAAGGAACTTCTCTAAGCAAGAAACACAAGAGAAGGAAAAGACCTACAAAAACAAACCCAAAACAATTAAGAAAATGGTAATAGCAACATACATATCGATAACTACTTTAAATGTAAATGGATTAAATGTTCCAACCAAAAGACATAGACTGGCTGAATGGATACAAAAACAGGACACATATATATGCTGTCTACAAGACACCCACTTCAGACCTAGGGACACATACAGACTGAATGTGAGGGGATGGAAAAAGATATTCCATGCAAAGGGAAATCAAAGAAAGCTGGAGTAGCAATTCTCATATCAGACAAAAGAGGCTTTAAAATAAAGATTATTATAGGAGACAAAGAAGGTCAGTACATAATGATCAAGGGATCAGTACAAGAAGAGGATATAACAATTGTAAATATTTATGAACCCAACATAGGAGCATCTCAATACATAAGGCAGATACTAACAGCCATAAAAGGGGAAATCAACAGTAACACAATCATAGTAGGGGGCTTTAACACCCCACTTTCACCAATGGACAGATCATCCAAAATGAAAATAAATAAGGAAACACAAGCTTTAAATGATACATTAAACAAGATGAGCTTAATTGAGATTTATAGGACATTCCATCCAAAAACAACAGAATACACATTCTTCTCAAGTGCTCATGGAACATTCTCCAGAATAGATCATATCTTGGGTCACAAATCAAGCCTCGGTAAATTTAAGAAAATTGAAATCGTATCAACTATCTTTTCAAACCACAATGCTATGAGACTAGATATCAATTAAAGGAAAAAAACTTTAAAAATACAAACACACGGATGCAAAACAATATTCTACTAAATAACCAAGAGATCAATGAAGAAATCAAAGAGGAAATCATAAAATACCTAGAAACAAATGACAATGAAAACACGAGGACCCAAAACCTATAGGATGCAGCAAAATCAATTCTAAGAGGGAAGTTTATACAAATACAATTCTACCTCAAGACACAAGAAAAATCTCAAATACACAACCTAACCTTACACCTAAAGCAATTAGAGAAAGAACAACAACAAAAAAAACACCCAAAGTTAGCAGAAGGAAAGAAATCATAAATATCAGATCACTTATAAATGAAAAGGAAGTGAAGGAAATGATAGCAAATAACAATAAAACTAAAAGCTGGTTCTTTGAGAAGACAAACAAAATTGATAAACCACTAGACCGATTTATCAACAAAAAAAGGGGAAGACTCAAATTGATAGAATTAGAAATGAAAAAGGAGAAGTAACAATTGACATTGCAGAAATACAAAGGATCATGAGAGATTACTACAAGCAATTACATGCCAATAAAAAGGACAACCTGCAAGAAATGGACAAATTCTTACAAAAGTACAACCTTCTGGGACTGAACCAGGAATAAATAGAAAATATAAACAGACCAATCACAAGTACTGAAATTGAAACTGTGATTAAAAATCTTGCAACAAACAAAAGCCCAGGACCACATGGCTTCAGAGGCGAATTCTATCAAACATTTAGAGAAGAGCTAACACCTATCCTCAAACTCTTCCAAAATACAGCAGAGGGAGGAACACTCCCAAAGTCATTCTATGAGGGCACCATCACCCTGATACCAAAACCAGACAATGATGTCACAAAGAAAGAAAACTACAGGCCAATATCTCTGATGAACACAGATGCAAAAATCCTCAACTAAATACCAGCAAACAGAATCCAACAGCACATTAAAAGGATCATACACCATGATCAAGTTGGGTTTATCCCAGAATGCAAGGATTCTTCAATATATGCAAATCAATCAATGTGATACACCATATTAACAAATTGAAGGAGAAAAACCATATGATCATCTCAATAGATGCAGAAAAAGCTTTCAACAAAATTCAACAACAGTTTATAATAAAAACTCTCTAGAAAGTAGGCATAGAGGGAACTTACGTCAACATAATAAAGCCCAGATATGACGAACCGGCAGCCAACATCGTTCTCAATGGTGAAAAACTGAAACCATTTCCACTAAGGTCAGGAAAAAGACAAGGTTGCCCACTCTCACCACTATTATTCAAATTAGTTTTGGAAATTCTAGCCACAGCAATCAGAGAAGAAAAAGATATAAAAGGAATCCAAATTGGAAAAGAAGTAAAACTGTCACTGTTTGCGGATGACATGATACTATACATAGAGAATCCTAAAGGTGCTACCAGAGAATTACTAGCGCTAATCAATGAATTGGTAAAGTAGCAGGATACGAAATTAATGCACAGAAATGTCTTCCATTCCTATACACTAATGATGAAAAATCTGAAAGAGAAATTAAGGAAGCACTCCCATTTATGAGTGCAACAAAAAAATTACCTAGGAATAAACCTACCCAAGAGGACAAAAGACCTGTATGCAGAAAACTATAAGACACTGATGAAAGAAAGTAAAAGTGATACCAACAAATGGAGAGATATACCATGTTCTTGGATTAGGAAGAATCAACATTCTGAAAATGACTCTAATACCCAAAGCAATCTACAGATTCATTGCAATCCCTGTCAAACTACCACTGGCATTTTTCACAGAACTAGAACAAAAAATTTCACAGTTTGTATGGAAACACAAAAGACCTCGAAGAGCCAAAGCAATCTTGAGAAAGAAAAACAGAGCTGGAGGAATCAGGCTGCCTGACTTCAGACTATACTACAAAGCTACAGTAATCAAGATAGTATGGTACTAGCACAAAAACAGAAATATAGATCAATGGAACAGGATAGAAAGCCCAGAGATACACCCATCAATATGGTCACCTTATCTTTGACAAAGGAGGCAAGAATATACAGTGGAGGAAAGACAGCCTCCTCAATAAGTGGTGCTGGGAGGGCTTCCCTGGTGGCGCAGTGGTTGGGGGTCCGCCTGCCAGTGCGGGGACGCGGGTTCATGCCCCGGTCCGGTGGGATCCCACGTGCCTTGGAGCAGCTGGGCCCAGGAGCCATGGCCGCTGGGCCTGCGCATCCGGAGCCTGTGCTCCACAGCAGGAGGGGCCGCAGCAGTGAGAGGCCTGCGTACCACAAAAAAATAAAATAAGTGGTGCTGGGAAAACTGGACAGCTTCATGTAAAAGAATGAAATGTAAAAGAATGAAATTAGAACATTCTCTAACACCATACACAAAAATAAACTCAAAATGCATTAAAGACCAAAATGTAAGTCCAGACACTATAAAACTCTTAGAGGAAAACATAGGCAGAACACTCTATGACATAAATCACAGCACGATCCTTTTTGACCCGTGTCCTAGAGAAATGGAAATGAAAACAAAAATAAACAAATGGGACCTAATGAAACTTAAAAGCTTTTGCACAACAAAGGAAACCATAAACAAGACCAAAAGACAACCCTCAGAATGGGAGAAAATATTTGCAAATGAATCAACAGACAAAGGATTTATCTTCAAAATATATAAACAACTCATGCAGCTCAATATCAACAAAACAAACAACCAAATCCAAAAATGGGCAGAAGACCTAAATAGACATTTCTCCAAAGAAGATATACAGATTGCCAACAAACACATGAAAGGATGCTTAATATCACTAATTATTAGAGAAATGCAAATCAAAACTACAATGAGGTATCACCTCACACCAATCAGAATGGCTATCATCAAAAAATCTACAAGCAATAAATGCTGGAGAGGATGTGGAGCAAAGGGAACCCTCTTGCTCTGTTAGTGGGAATGCAAATTGATACAGCCACTATGGAGAACAGTATGGAGGTTCCTTAAAAAACTGAAAATAAAAAAAAAATTAAAAAAAAAACTGAAAATAGAACTACAGTATGACTCAGCAATCCCATGACTGGGAATATACTCTAAGAAAACCATAATTCAAAGAGTCATGTACCACAATATTCATTGCAGCTCTATTTACAATAGCCAGGACATGGAAGCAACCTCAGTGTCCATTGCCAGATGAATGGATAAAGAAGATGGGGCACGTATGTACAGTGGAATATTACTCAGCCATAAAAAGAAATGAAGAAATTGAGTTATTTGTAGTGAGGTGGATGGATCTAGAGACTGTCATACTGAGTGAAGTGAGTCAGAAATAGAAAAACAAATACCATATGCTAACACATATATATGGAATCGAAAAAAAAAAAACCAAAAACAAAAGGTTCTAAAGAATATAGGGACTGGACAAGAATAAAGACGTAGAGAATAGAGTTGACAACACAGGGAGGGGGAAGGGTAAGCTGGGACGAAGTAAGAGAGTGGCATGGACATATATACAGTATGAAATGTGAAACAGATAGCTAGTGGGAAGCAGCCGCATAGCACAGGGAGATCAGCTTGGTGCTTTGTGTCCACCTAGAGGGGTGGGATGGGGGGTGGGATGGAGGTGCAAGAGGGAGGAGATATGGGGATATATGTATACATATAGTTGATTCACTTTGTTACACAGCAGCAACTAACACAACATTGTAAAGCAATTATACTCCAGTAAAGATGTTAAAAAAAAAAAAAAGATTAAAATCCTGCCTTCCTGGTACTCCAAAATGTAGAAAACATAAATTGGCCAGTTGCAGCAGATAACAACTGTATATTATTGAAGTAACAGACTCTTGAAGTCCCAATCTACTATTTAAACTTTTACAACTGAATGTTTTATCCAGATTTTTAAAACTCCTGTTGTGCATGATTTATACAGTGCTATTTTGCTATTTTCAAGTCTATGTTAATATAGTGGTGGGCGTAATAAATTCTTAATACATAATTGTAAACCGTTCTGTGCTTCTTTTAGCAAAGTGTGATAAAAGATAAAATAGTCATATAATCGTGTTTGTGAGAAGGATGTTTCTAAGGAAAGAAACATTGTCTAATGGAATAATTTTGCAATTGGAATATATATATTTCCAGTATTTTTTTCCACTAAATATAAGAGATTATATGACAACATAGACTTGTTATGTACATTGTTTGAACTAATAAGTACTTTCTCTAGATAAAAGTACAATGTTTTAGGGCACTAGTTTTTTGTTTTTATTTCTTGTTTTCTTTTTCTCTCACCAAGATACCTCTCAGAATACATTTCTTAAGCTCATGAACTAAACCATATAGGATTAGAAAGGAAACACATTCTGAAATGCAATGATAAAAATATTAATAACATATATTTGTAATATAGAAATATGTGCACTTCTTTAATTGCATATTAAATAACACAGTCTAGCAGTGAGTTTAACAATAACCATAATTTCAAAGTAAAGAATAATATTTCAGGATATCAGAAATATATGTAACGTTGTACAAAAATATCTGTAATTTTTATTAGGTACTACTAATACTAGGGTGGTTTGTTACCTACAATCATAATTAGGGGACATGCTGAAAATAAAGATGTAATATTTTATATTTTCCCACTCCAATTCACAAACCTCCTGGGTTCTATCAAGGACCACTGGATAAGAATTGTGGTTTTGGAGTAATAATATGATATTGATAGATCTTGCTAAAAGAACCTTGAGGATGTTTTAACCCAAAGTGATTTTAAGAAAGAAATGACTAGGGGCTTCCCTGGTGGCGCAGTGGTTGAGAGTCCGCCTGCCGATGCAGGGGACACGGGTTCGTGCCCCGCTCCGGGAAGATCCCACATGCCGCGGAGCGGCTGGGCCTGTGAGCCATGGCCGCTGAGCCTGCGCGTCCAGAGCCTGTGCTCCGCAACGGGAGAGGTCACAACAGTGAGAAGCCTGCGTACCACAAAATAAAAAGAAAAAGAAAGAAATGACTAGAAGTTCTCAATGTTTCCACAAAATAAATTTTCATTTCTGAATTGCTAAGAGCTGCAGTAGCAACTCAAGTATTTACAGAAAATGAATTAATAAAATGGGCCAACAGGAACATAGGACTTGTGAAGAACACACAGGCTCTTTCTGAAAGAAATCACATACATAAGCCAAATAAAACGTCTTGGGACCCGACTAGTCCAAGGGCCAACAATTTGTAAACTCTGATAAAATGTGCAAAACCAAAAGATAGTTTTAAATATTTATTTTTGAAAGTTATTTGCAAATAGTGTCTTCTTTCTTTACCAGCTACGTATATTGCTACAGGTAAACAGATATTATCTCTGCTTCACAACAGACAAACAGATGAAGAACAATCTAGGTCACATAGTTAGAAAATCTAAGCGTAATAGCCAGTATTCCACTTTCCTCTAAAGAATAAGTCATTCCTGAGACCTTGTGTTGGTGACACATATTTAGAAAAATAAAAGCCAAATTTAGCATATTGTATGAGCAAACAGTAAAACTTAACTTGAAAATGAATGCATAAGATCGTAAGTCCCTGTGTGCTGAGCTGTCTACTACATGTGTTGTGCTCAATTCTTGACAGGTATGTATTCTGCAAGGGAGGTGTTGGCATCAATATTAGATACTGTAAATAGTATTAGACAAAAAGGGAGTTCAGTTAGGGAAATCTCAAAGTGTCCAAGGGCACCATATAGCCAAAGTCTCATCATAACTGTTCTGTCACATTTCCAATTCCATTATTGGCATAAACTGAATCTTCCAAAACCAATGCCAACATGGAAATAATCTTTTAATCAGAATGTTACTAAGTCCAGCTTTGTTGATTCAACATTTCAGAGAATGTTTTAACCTCTGTATATCTGTTGACTTTAAGGATGTCAAGTAGTATGGATCAATTTTAATCTATGAACTTTTTAAAAATTGAAATTATGCAATCCGTACTTTATGGAAGAGAGGAGCAACTCTATGGCAAAACTCAATTTTGTTAAAAATGTTTTATTTTTTTTTTAGTCAACTGAAAATAAAATTTAAATAGATACATCTGCATAAATATCAGTGAATAACAGTTAAAATCTTTAATCCTCTTAATAATACACTACTGGAAAATTTGAAGCTATTCATAGCTTTCCAAAGGTTAGCATGGTCCCTGAGCAGGGAGGACATGTAAATTCATGAAATGTTCCATATTTTTTAAAGCATAGCTCTCAAAAAAAATTACAAAAGTTAATATTAAAAGTGCTTTATATATACACACAGATAATGTAAGATGCATTTTATACTTTCAGAAGAAACCATGTGAATATAAATACATAGGTTAAAGGTGAAACGATGGAAATAAATATACCATCCAAACACTAATCAAAACGGAAAATGTAAGAATGGCTATAATAAAAAAAAACAGGAAATAAGAAGTGTTGGTGAGGGTGTGGAGAAGTTCGAACCTTCACAGATTGCTGGAGGAATATAAAATGGTGCAGCTACTTCTTTTTTTAACATCTTTATTGCAGTATAATTGCTCTACTATGGTGTGTTAGTTTTTGCTTTATAACAAAGTGAATCAGTTATACATATACATATGTCCCCATATCTCTTCCCTCTTGACTCTCCCCCCATCCCACCCTCCCTATCCCACCCCTCTAGGTGGTCAAAAAGCACCGAGCTGATCTCCCTGTGCTATGTGGCTGCTTCCCACTAGCTAGCTATTTTACGTTTGGTAGTGTATATATGTCCATGCCAGTCTCTCACTTTGTCCCGGCTTCCCCTACCCCTTCCCCATATCCTCAAGTCCATTCTCTAGTAGGTCTTTGTCTTTACTCCCGACTTGCCCCTAGGTTCTTCATGACCATTTTTTTTTTTAGATTCCATATATATGTGTTAGCATACGGTATTTGTTTTTCTGACTTCCTTCACTCTGTATGACAGACACTAGGTCCATCCACCTCACTACAAATAACTCAATTTCGTTTCTTTTTATGGCTGAGTAATATTCCACTGTATATATGTGCCACATCTTCTTTATCCATTCATCTGTTGATGGACACTTAGGTTGCTTCCATGTCCTGGCTATTGTAAATAGAGCTGCAATGAACATTTTGATACATGGCTCTTATTGAATTATTGTTTTCTCAGGGTATATGCCCAGTAGTGGGATTGCTGGGTCATACGGTAGTTCTATTTTTAGTTTTTTAAGGAACCTCCATACTGTTCTCCATAGTGGCTGTATCAATATACATTCCCACCAACAGTGCAAGAGGGTTCCCTTTTCTCCACACCCGCTCCAGCATTTATTGTTTCTAGATTTTTTGATGATGGCCATTCTAACTGGTGTGAGATGATATCTCATTGTAGTTTTGATTTGCACTTCTCTAATGATTAATGATGTCAAGCATTCTTTCATTTGTTTCTTGGCAATCTGTATATCTTCTTTGGAGAAACGTCTATTTAGGTCTTCTGCCCATTTTTGGATTGGGTTGTTTTTTTGATATTGAGCTGCATGAGCTGCTTGTAAATTTTGGAGATTAATACGTTGTCAGTTGCTTCATTTACAAATATTATCTCCCATTCTGAGGGTTGTCTTTTTGTCTTGTTGGTGGTTTCCTTTGCTGTGCAAAACCTTTTAAGTTTCATTAGGTCCCACTTGTTTATTTTTGTTTTTATTTCCATTTCTCTAGGACGTGAGTCAAAAAGAAAGGATCTTGCTATGATTTATGTCAGAGTGTTCTGCCTATGTTTTCCTCTAAGAGTTTTATACTATCTGGCCTTACATTTAGGGTTTTAATCCATTTTAAGTTTATTTTTGTGCATGGTGTTAGGGAGTGTTTTAATATCATTCTTTTACATGTAGCTCTCCAGTTTTCCCAGCACCACTTATTGAAGAGGCTGTCTTTTCTCCACTGTATATTCTTGCCTCCTTTATCAAAGATAAGGTGACCATATGTGCATGGATTTATCTCTGGGCTTTCTATCCTGTTCCATTGATCTATATTTCTGTTTTTGTGCTAGTACCATACTATCTTGATTACTGTAGCTTTGTAGTATAGTCTGAAGTCAGGCAGCCTGATTCCTCCAGCTCTACTTTTCTTTCTCAAGGTTGCTTTGCTTCTTCGGGGTCTTTTGTGTTTCCATACAAATTGTGAAATTTTTTGTTCTAGTTCTGTGAAAAATGCCATTGGTAGTTTGACAGGGATTGCATTGAATCTGTAGATTGCTAGGTTAGTAGAGTCATTTTCACAATGTTGATTCTTCCAATCCAAACACATGGTATATCTCTCCATCAATTTGTATCATCTTTAATTTCTTTCATCAGTGTCTTATAATTTTCTGGATACAGGTCTTTTGTCTCCTTGGGTAGGTTTATTCCCAATATTTTATTCTTTTTGTTGCAATAATAAATAGGAGTGTTTTCTTAATTTCACTTTCAGATTTTTCATCATTAGTGTATACGAATGCAAGAGATTTCTGTGCATTAATTTTGTATCCTGCTACTTTACCAAATTTATTGATTAGCTCTAGTAGTTTTCTGGTAGTGTCTTTAGGATTCTCTATGTATAGTATCATGCCATCTGCAAACAGTGAAAGCTTTACTTCTTCTTTTGTGATTTGGATACCTTTTATTATTTTTTTTCCTCTGATTGCTGTGGTTAAAACTTCCAAAACTAAGTTGAATAATAGTGGTGAGAGTGGGCAACCTTGTCTTTTTCCTGATCTTAGTGGAAATGGCTTCAGTTTTTCACCATTGAGGACGATGTTGGCTGTGGGTTTGTCATATATGGCCTTTATTATGTTGAGGAAAGTTCCCTCTATGCCTAATTTCTGGAGGGATTTTATCATAAATGGGTGTTGAATTTTGTCAAAAGCTTTTCCTGCATCTATTGAGATGATCATATGGTTTTTATCCTTCAATTTGTTAATATGGTTTATCACATATATTGAATTGCATATATTGAAGAATCCTTGCATTCTGGGATAAACCCAACTTGATCATGGTGTATGATACTTTTAATGTGCTGTTGGATTCTGTTTGCTAGTATTTTGTTGAGGATTTTTACGTCTATGTTCATCAATGATATTGGCCTGGAGTTTTCTTCCTTTGTGACATCTTTGTCTGGTGTTGGTATCAGGGTGGTGGTGGCCTCGTAGAATGAGTTTTGGAGTGTTCCTCCCTCTGCTATATTTTGGAAGAGTTTGAGCAGGATAGGTGTTAGCTCTTCTCTACATGTTTGATAGAATTCGCCTGTGAAGCCATCTGGTCCTGGGCTTTTGTTCGTTGGAAGTTTTTTTTTTTAATTAATTAATTAATTATTTTTATTTTTGGCTGTGTTTGGTCTTCATTTCTGTGTGAGGGCTTTCTCTCGTTGCGGCAAGTGGGGGCCACTCTTCATTGCAGTGCGCAGGCCTCTCACTATCGCAGCCTTTCTTGTTGGGGAGCACAGCTCCAGACACGAAGGCTCAGCAGCTGTGCCTCACGGGCCCAGTCACTCCGTGGCTTGTGGGATCCTCCCAGACCAGGGGTCGAACCTGCGTCCCCTGCACTGGCAGGCAGACTCTCAACCACCGTGCCACCAGGGAAGCTCCGTTGGAAGATTTTTAATCACAGTTTCAATTTTAGTTGCTTGGGATTGGTCTGTTCATATTTTTTATTTCTTCCTGGTTCAGTCTCAGAAGGTTGTGCATTTCTAAGAATTTGTCCATTTCTTCCAGGTTTCCATTTTATTGGCATATAGTTGCTTGTAGTGATCTCTCATGATCCTTTGTAGTTCTGCAGTGTCAGTTGTTACTTCTCCTTTTTCATTTGTAATTCTATTGATTTGAGTCTTCTCCCTTTTTTTCGTGATGAGTCTGGCTAATGGGTTATCAATTTTGTTTATCTTCTCAAAGAACCAGCTTTTAGTTTTATTGATCTTTGCTGTCATTTCCTTCATTTCTTTGTCATTTATTTCTGATCTAATCTTTATGATGTCTTTCCTTCTGCTAAGTTTGGGGGTTTTTTGCTCTTCTTTCTCTAATTGCTTTAGCTGTAAGGTTAGGTTGTTTATTTGAGATGTTTCTTGTTTCTTAAGGTAGGATTGTATCGCTATAAACTTCCCTCTTAGCACTGCTTTTGCTGCATCCCATAGTTTTGGGTCGTTGTGTTTTCATTGTCTTTTGTTTCTAGGATTTTTTTTTTTTTTGCTGTACGTGGGCCTCTCACTGTTGTGGCCTCTCCTGTTGCGGACCACAGACTCCGGACGCACAGGCTCAGCGGCCATGGCTCACGGGCCCCGCCGCTCCGTGGCATGTGGGATCCTCCCAGACCAGGGCATGAACTCATGTCCCCTGCATCGGCAGGCAGACTCTCAACCATTGCGCCACCAGGGAAGCCCTGTTTCTAGGCATTTTTGATTTCCTCTTTGATTTCTTCAGTGATCTCCTCGTTTTTCAGTAGTGTATTGTTTTGACTCCATGTGTTTTGTATTTTTTACAGATCTTTTCCTGTAATTGATATCTAGTCTCATAGCATTGTGGTCGGAAAAGATACTTGATACGATTTCAGTTTTCCTAAATTTACCAGGGCTTGATTTGTGACCCAAGATATGATCCTGGAGAATGTTCCGTGAGCACTTGAAAAGAATGTGTATTCTGTGGTTTTTGGATGGAATGTCCTATAAATATCTATTAAGTCCATCTTGTTTAATGTATCATTTAAAGCTTGTGTTTCCTTATTTATTTTCATTTCGGATGATCTGTCCATTGGTGAAAGTGGGGTGTTAAAGTCCCCTACTATGATTGTGTTACTGTTGATTTCCCCTTTTATGGCTGTTAGTGTTTGCCTTATGTATTGAGGTGCTCCTATGTTGGGTTCGTAAATATTTACAATTGTTATATCTTCTTCCTCTATTGATCCCTTGATCATTATGTAGTGTCCTTCTTTGTCGCTTGTAATAGTATTTGTTTTAAAGTATATTTTGTCTGATATGAGAATTGCTACTCCAGCTTTCTTTTGATTTCCATTTGCATGGAATATCTTTTTCCATCCCCTCACATTCAGTCTGTATGTGTCCCTAGGTCTGACGTGGGTCTCTTGTAGACAGCATATATATGGGTCTTGTTTTTGTATCCATTCAGCCAGTCCCTGTCTTTTGGTGGGAGCATTTAAGCCATTTACATTTAAGGTAATTATTGATATGTATGTTGCTATTACCATTTTCTTAATTGTTTTGGGTTTGTTATTGTACGTCTTTTCTTTCTCTTGTGTTTCCTGCCTAGAGATGTTCCTTTAGCATTTGTTTTAAAGCTGGTTTGGTGGTGCTGAATTCTCTTAGCTGTTGACTGTCTGATTAAAAAATTAAACGTTTTAATTTCTCCGTCAAATCTGAATGAGATCCTTGCTGTGTAGAGTAATCTTGGTTGTAGGTTTTTCTTCTTCATCACTTTCAATATGTCCTGCCACTCCCTTCTGGGTTGCAGAGTTTCTGATGAAGGATCAGCTGTTAACCTTATGGGGATTCCCCTGTGTGTTATTTGTTGTTTTTCCGTTGCTGCTTTTAATATTTTTTCTTTGTATTTAACTTTTGATAGTTTGATTAATATATGTCTTGGCGTGTTTCTCCTTGGATGTATCCTGTATGGGACTCTCTTTGCTTCCTGGACTTAACTATTTCCTTTCCCATATTAGGGATGTTTTCAACTATAATCTCTTCAAGTATTTTCTCAGTCCCATTCTTTTTCTCTTCTTCTTCTGGTACCACTATAATTCGAATATTGGTGCATTTAATGTTGTCCCAGAAGTCTCTGAGACTGTCCTCAATTGTTTTCATTCTTTTTTCTTTATTCTGCTCTGCAGTAGTTACTTCCACTATTTTATCTTCCAGGTCACTTATCCGTTCTTCTGCCTCAGTTATTCTGCTATTGATTGCTTCTAGAGAATTTTTAATTTCATTTATTGTGTCGTTCATCACTGTTTGCTTACTCTTTAGTTCTTCTAGGTCCTTGTTAAACGTTTCATGTATTTTCTCCATTCTATTTCCAAGATTTTGGATCATCTTTACTATCATTACTCTGAATTCTTTTTCAGGTAGACTGCCTGTTTCCTCTTCATTTGTTAGGTCTGGTGGGTCTTTGCCTTGCTCCTTCATCTGCTGTATGTTTCTCTGTCTTCTCATTTTGCTTAACTTACTGTGTTTGGGGTCTCCTTTTCACAGGCTGCAGGTTCGTAGTTCTCGTTGTTTTTGGTGTCTGTTCCCAGTGACTAAGGTTGGTTCAGTGGGTTGTGTAGGCTTCCTGGTGGAGGGGACTAGTGCCTGTGTTCTGGTGGATGTGGCTGGATCTTGTCTTTCTGCTGGGCAGATCCACGTCTGGTGGTGTGTTTTGGGGTGTCTGTGGCCTTATTATGATTTTAGGCAGCCTCTCTGCTAATGGATGGGGTTGTGTTCCTGTCTTGCTAGTTGTTTGGTATAGGGTGTCCAGCACTGTAGCTTGTTGGTCGTTGAGTGGAGCTGCGTCTTGGCGTTGAGATGGAGATCTCTGGGAGATTTTTTCCGTTTGATATTACATGGAGCTGGGAGTTCTCCTTGGACCAGTGTCCTGAACTTGGCTCTCCCACCTCAGAGGCACAGCCCTGATGCCTGGCTGGAGCACCAAGAGCCTGTCATCAACATGGCTCAGTATAAAAGGGAGAAAAAAAAGAAAGAAAGAAGAAGATAAAAGAAAAGAAAAGAAAAGAAATTATTAAAATAAAAAATAATTATTAAAAATTTTTTTAAGTAATTAAAAGAAAGAAAGAAGAGAGCAACCATACCAAAGAACAAATCCACCAATGATAACAAGTGCTAAAAACTATACTAAAAAAAAAAAAAAAAAAATACGGCCAGAGAGAACTCTAGTACAAATGGTAAAAGCAAAGCTATACAGATAAAATCACACACAGAAGCTTAGACATACACACTCACAAAAAGAGAAAAAGGGGAAAAACTATATATATCATTGCTCCCAAAGTCCACCTCCTCAATTTGTGATGATTCGTTGTCTATTCAGGTATTCCACAGATGCAGGGTGCATCAAGTTGATTGTAGAGATTTAATCTGCTACTCCTGAGGCTGCTGGGGGAGATTTCCTTTCTCTTGTTTGTTCACACAGCTCCCGGGGTTCAGCTTTGGATCTGGCCCCGCCTCTGCTTGTAGGTTGCCTGAGGGTGTCTATTCTTCGCTCAGACAGGACTGGATTAAAGGAGCACCTGACTCGGGGGCTCTGGCTCACTCAAGCCGGTGGGAGAGAGGGGTACAGAGTGTGGGGCGAGCCTGCGGCGGCCGAAGCAGACATGACGTGGTGCACCTACTTTGGAAAACCATTTAGCAATTTCTCACAAAGTTAAATATAGAACCTCACAACCCAGCAGTTCTACTCCCAGTGTATACCAAAGTGAAATGGAGACATATACACATGAAGTGTGCAAGTGTATTATTCATAAACACCAAAAAGTAGACACAGCCAAAATGTCCATCAACTGACAAATGGATAGATCCAAATGGGGTAGGTAGAATAATGGCTCCCAAATATGACCATGTCCTAATCCTCCGAACCTGTGACTGTATTAACTTACATGGCAAAAGGGACTTTCTAGATGTGAGTTAGTTAAGGACCTTGACCTGGGGAGTTACCCTGAAATATCAGGGGGCCCAAAGTAATCACAAGCGTCTTAACATTGAAAGGACACAGAAGGGTCAGTCACAGGAATTCAATGTGAAAACTCTGCCTGCTTTTGTTGGTTTTGAAGATAGATGAGGAGGCCCGTAAGCCAAGGAATATGGGCAGTCCCTAGAAGATGAAAAAAAAAACAGGGCATGGATTCTCCCCTAGCCTCCAGAAAGGAATAGAGCTCTGCCAACACCTGAGACCTGTATTGGACTTCTAACCTACAGAACTGTAAAAGAATAAATGTGTGTTTTTTCAATCTACTAAATTTGTGGTAATTTGTAATATCAGCAATAGAAAACAAATCCACACAGCTCCAAAGATGAACTTTGAAAGCATTATGCTAAGTGAAAGAAGCCAGTCACAAAGACCACATAGTATATGATTCCACTTCTATGAAATGTCCAGAATAGGCAAATTTACAACAGCAGAAAGTAGACTAATGGTTGCTTACACCTGAGAGTGGGGGTTCTAGGAGAAATGGTAACTACTAATATGTGTGGAGTTCCTTTGAGGGGGAAAGGTGTTCTATAATTAGGTTATGATAATGGTTTCACAATTCTGTGTAAATATACTAAAAAGCAGTCATGAGTGAGCTGTATGCTATAAGAATTATATCTCAATAATGCTGTTTTTAAAACAGAAAGTAAAAAACAAAGTTGGGATGACTATGTTAATGTCAGATAAAGTTGACTTCAGAACAAAATCATTACCAGAGATAAAGAGGAAGATTATGTAACAATAAATGGGTCAATTTACCAAGAAAACATAGCTATCCTAAATGTGTTTACATCCAACAACAAGAGTTTCAAAATACATGAAGGAAAAACTGATAGGTAAATAAAAGGAAAAGTAGAGAAATCCAGAAGTATAGTTGAAACTTTCAATCCTCCTATTTGGTAGGTCTGTTTGCTGAAAAGACCTGAAAGCAATGAAACCCTAGTGGCAAAATGCACACCTAGCACCGATATCTTGGTTTCTAAATACCATCTCCAATAAAAGGAACCAGAGCTCCTTGAAGAAATGGCTGACATGGAAGGTACAACAGGATGAACTTAGAGTATTTTGTGCCAGACTGTAAGAATGTTTTCAAAGATTCATTGAGGACTTCCCTGGTGGCGCAGTGGTTGAGAGTCTGCCTGACGATGCAGGGGACACGGATTCGTGCCCCAGTCTGGGAAGATCCCACATGACGCGGAGCGGCTGGGCCCGTGAGCCATGGCCGCTGGGCCTGCGCGTCCGGAGCCTGTGCTCCGCAACGGGAGAGGCCGCAACAGTGAGATGCCCGCGTACCGGCAAAAAAAAAAGATTCATTGAAACATATCAAAACAACACTGGAGTCAGGTTAAAAGGACTACTACTGGCAAAGTCTGATACACCTGAGCAAAATAAATTATCATGGTGATGAATTATAAGCCACTTAATAAAATAAGTATCCATGAGTCCATACTGATATAAATAAATGTGAGAAACTAAAAAAAAAAAAATGGAGGAGAAAGATAAACTCTTCTTTAAAAGAGGATTCCAATCATAAATACAGAACTGATGAAAGAATTAGAAAATCACTACATGACAACCACTATAGTAATAATTTTTTCAGGCAAGGACTATAAATAGATGCTAAGATGGGTGAGCAAAAATCTAAAAGTGTCTCCTAAGAAGACACTTACTAATTATAAAGAGGAAATTAGTCACTTTATAGTAAAGAAAACTGGTAGCTGCCACCTAAACCAAGTGACCAAAGTTAATATCACCAGTAATTGGACAAACTGCCTCATCTTCCTACTGGTATGATGCACTGAGAAGGGTACTTCTGTGGTATTCCTGCCAAAAATGCATAACCTGAATCTAATCATGAGGAACCATCAGAGAAACACATTGAGGAATCTTCTGCAAAATAATTGGTCTGTACTCCTCAAAAATGTTATTGACATGAACGACACAGGGCTGAGAAAATGTTGCGGAAAGAGGAGACTAAAAACTCATGATAACTAAATGCACTGTGTGATCCTGGATTGGATCGTTGATCAGCAAAAACAAAACAAAACAAAACAAAAACAAACAAACCCCCGCCCCCCCAAATTTTGATTAAAACGGCATTAATGAGACAAAATTTGACTAAGGACAACAGATTGAAGTATTGTGTTAATATAAATATCTAGATTTTCAAAACTGTCTGTGATTGTGTAAGAAAAGGTCCTTATTCTTAAGAAATACATGCTGAAGTATGCAGAAGTTACAAAAGTGCTGTGGACAGGGTACTAAAAAGGGATATCTGAAAAACATCTAGCCAAATTTGGGATATAAGGGAGAGTTTTCCATAGGAACTGATAATGGTACTTTAATTTCCTATTTCTATTGTAACAAATTACCACAAACTTGGTGGCTCAAAACAACACAAATTTATTAAGCTTTGGAGATCAGAAGTCCAATGGGTCTTACTGGGCTAAAATCAAGATGTTGTCAGGGCTGTGCTCCATTTGGAGCTTTAGGGGAGAATCTGTTTCGTTGCATTTCCGTTTCCTGGTGATTGCCCACTTTCCTTGGCACTTTGCTACAGACTTCCATCTTCAAAGCCAGCAATAGGTGTTTGAATCTTTTTCAAGTTGTATCACTCTGACACTAACTCATCTTCCACCTCCTTCTTTCAATTTTAAGGATGCTGTGATTACTTTGGGTACATCCTGGTAATCCAGGATAATCTATTTAAGAATCAGACAATTAGCCACCCTAATTCCATTTACAATCTCAATTCTCCTTTGTCATGTAATTTAACATTTTCACACAGGGATCAAGGTGTGGACATCTTTGGTTGGCCATTATTCTGGCTACAGCAAAAGGGCTTAGTCTTCCTTCTGTACCAGGTACAATATTGTTAATCTTTTTTTTGGAAAAACAACTCATATCGACTAAGAAATTAAATAACGTTTTTGGTTTATGAAAGTAAAAAGTGCAGAAGAGGCTGGATTTAGGACAGGCTTGATATCTTCAAATAACTGGTTTCTATCAATCTCTCTGTTCTGCTGTTTTCAGCATTGATGTCATCCTAAGTCATTCACCCTCATGATCCCAAGATAGTTGTCAATAGGTCTCACAGATACAAAATTATCCCTTCACGTAAGAAATAGAGAGGTTATTGTTGTCTCAGCAACCTGAGCACACCTTCTGAGGTTCATTCTGATTGGAGCAGCTCATATGCCTTTCACTGCACCAGTTCTGTGGCCAGAAGAATGGAATGTGGTAATTGGCTTAGCCTTGGTGCCAGGTCCCAGGAATGGATTCAGCTTCTCCAAAACAACCAGGATCTCAAATGGAAAATTCTTGAGAATAGAATAAGGAGGAATGGATGGAGGGGGACAGCTAACAAATGTCCAGTCTATCCCCATATCCCAATCTCATATAGACAATTAGAATATTTTATTAATAAATTGTGAATAACCTAGAATATTTTAGAAGTTCTGTAATTTTACCCAATAGTATCAAGTAAAGCAATGCAAATTAAAGGAAATATGTGGACACTAAGCTCATTATTACATGAGTTACTGAATCTCAAGGTAAAACCAACCAGGCAACGTTGTCTTGTTTGAAACAACATCTGCTCAGTCTTCCACGGAAATTAGAAAACAAGAAGTCTTTGGTTGGTTCTTGAATGCAAAGGAGAGACAGATGGACAACTCTGCTCAACATAATCAGATTTCTGCCTTTTTTTTTTCCCCACAGCAAATGTATTTTGCCGGTAGTTAATTTTTTACTTTAATTTTAAATCTTTTATTTATTTATTTTTTTACTTTCATATTAAGAAAAAAGACTCATGAGTTACCCAGCTAGTTTTTTCTACCCCACTCAGTTTGCTTAAACCCAGACTTAACAAGTAAAAGTCCTTTGGTGCCTCAGGTTTTTTACACCCTATAGTACCTTACCTTTACAAAACCAAACTCCTCTCATGAGAGACTCAGTTTGGAAATAATCCCATTAATTAGCTTATAACTGAATCACAATTTTGCATGGCTGAAAAGTTAAGTTACATATAGAAAAACAAAACGGTCACTTAAATTCTTCATTGTAAGTTTTTTTTAAATGTAAAATGTATTTATTTATTTGTTTTTGGCTGCGTTGGGTCTTCGTTGCTGCACGCGGGTTTTCTCTAGTTGCGGCGAGCAGGGGCTACTCTTTGTTGTGGTGTGTGGGCTTTTCATCGTGGTGGCTCCTCTTGTTGCGGAGCACAGGCTCTAGGCGCACAGGCTTCAGTAGTTGTGGTGCGGTGGGCTCAGTAGTTGTGGCTCGCCATCTCTAGAGCGCAGGCTCAGTAGTTGTGGCGCACGGGCTTAGTTGCTCCATGGCATGTGGGATCTTCCCAGACCAGGACTTGAACCCATGTCCCCTGCATTGGCAGGCGGAGTCTTAACTACTGTGCCACCAGGGAAGTCCGCATTGTAAGTTCTTAAATATATACTGTAAAAATTTCAAAGGGGGGCTTCCCTGGTGGCGCAGTGGTTGAGGGTCCGCCTGCCGATGCGGGGGAAGCAGGTTCGTGCCCCAGCCCGGGAGGATCCCACGTGCCGCGGAGCGGCTGGGCCCGTGGGCCATGGCAGCTGGGCCTGCACGTCCGGACCCTGTGCTCCGCTACGGGAGAGGCCACAGCAGTGAGGGGCCCGCGTACCGCAAAAAAAAAAAAAAAAAAAAAAAAAATAATTTCAAAGGGGAGTTTCTTTTTTTCTTCTACAAAGAGTAGAGTGCTATATTAGTTGTTCTCTTTGTTATTGCTTTTAGATTTTAAAATTAACAAACAGTAAAATGACTTTTTGTCTGTATAAAATTCTATGAATTTTAATGTAGTCGTATACATGTAACTACCGTCACCCTGAGTATACAGAATAATTCCAACACCTCCAAAACACCCAAGGGTAATTTCTTTGCAATTACACACTCCACCCAACTTCTGGCAACCCCTGGGTCTACTCTCTATCACTATAGTTTTGTCGTTTGGAAAATGTCATATAAATAGAATCATACAATATGCAACTGTATTAGATTCTGACTGCCACTACAACAAATTAGTACAAACTTTGTAGCTTAAAACAATGTAAATTTATTATCTTACATTTTGGAAAGTCAAATGTCCAAATTCAGTGTCAGCAGGCTAAAATCAATGTGTCAGCAGGGTTGCTTTCCTTTTGGAGACTCTAGTGCGGAATCCACTGCCTTGCTTTTTCCAGCTTATACAGCCTGTCCTCATTCCTTGGTCCATGCCCATCATCGTGTTGCTTTGTTTCCCTCTGCTTTCATCATCACATCACTTTTTTCTGCCTTTTGACCCTCCTGCTTCCCTCTTATAAAGACCCCATGATTACACTGGACCTAAAAGGATAAGTTCCCCTTCTCAAGATCCTCAATTCAATCACATCTGCAAAGTACCTTTTGCTATGTAAGAAAAAAATGCATTAATGGGTTTCAGGAATTAGGACACAGACATCTCTGGGGGGCTATTATTCTGTCTGCTGCATCCTTTTGAGACAGGCTTCTTTCAGCAAAATGCCTTTGAGACTCATCCAAGTCTTGTTTATCTCAGTAGTTCCTCCTTTTACTGATGAGCATTACGCTCCTGTGTGAATGACCACGATTTATGTATCCATTCACCAGTTAAAGTGTATTTGAGTTGTTTCAGTTTAGAGCAATGATTAGCATCACTATTAACATTTCTATGTAGATTTTTGTATGAATAAATTTTTAAATTTCCTTGGTGTATACACCAAGGAATGGGATTCCTGCATCATATGTTTAACTTTATAAGAAATTGCCAAGCTGGTTTCTAGAATAGCTGTAGCATTTTGCATTTCCATCAGCAGTGTATGAGAATTATAGTTGTTCAGCATCTTCATCTACACTTGATATTGTTAGTTGTTTCATTTTAGCCATTTTAATAGGCTGTAGAGGTATCTCAGCATAGTTTTAATTCATATTTCCCTAATGGCTAATGGTGATGAACACTGTTTCATATGTTTATTGCCATTTTTGGAGAAATGTCTGTTCAAGTAATTTGCCCATTTTTAATTGAGCTGTTTTCTAACTTTTAAGTTTTGAGAGTTATTTACATATTTTGGATAAAGTCCCTTGTCTCCACTTGCAAATATTATTTCCTAGCATGTCTTTTTACTGGCTAGGACTTCCAGTACAATCTAGAATAGGGGTGGTGAGAGGACATCTATATTAGTTGTATATTGCGACATAAGAAACTGCTAGAAACTCAGTAGCTTTAAAAAAAAAACACATATATAACCTGCTAATTTCCTGTGTGTCAGGAATCCAAGCATGGCTTGACTAGGTTCTCTGTAGAGGATCTCAGAAGTCTGAAATTAAAGTGTCAGATGTGTTCTCCTGTAAAATTTGGGGATCCTCTTCCAAGTTCATACAGGTTATTGGCAAAATTCAGTCCTTTGCCCGTGTGGGATTGAGGATAGGTCTTCATTTTTCTGCTAGTTGATGGCTGGGGTCACTTTCAGAAAGTAGAGGCCACTCTCAGGTCCTAGCCATGTGGCTTTCTCAGCACATGGCAGGATACTTCATCAAAGTCAACAGGATGCTCTCTCTCCAACTTCCAAGACAGAGTTTCATATATTGTAATTTTGGAAGTTACAATTCTATAACCTTTGTCCATTAACGTTAACCTAATCAAGAGAGTGACTATCCCAACATCTTTACAAGTCCTGCCCACACTCAAAGGATAGGTATCATGTGAGACATTTAAACTCTGGGGTGGCAATTTTGAGACCATCTCCAAATTCTGCCCACCACAAAATCCTTACCTTGTCCTCAATCTTAAAGAGAAAACATTTAGTCTTTCAACATTAAATATGATGTTTGCTGTAGCTTTGATTTAGAGTCCTTTTATTAAGTTGAGGACATCATTGTAATTGCATCCTGTTCATCCCACTGGTGAGGGAAAGATTCCTGCCCTAGGGTTATGGAGATGGCAGAACACAGGACAGTCAACACTGGACAGATGAGATCAACAGCAGTTTATTAGTCAAATATATTCACAGCATGGGGGAGAAGGACACTGTACATGATGCAGGGCCACAGGGGTTTGAGCTTGGGAACAGAATAATCAAAAAGGGGCAGTGGGAGGCAAGGTTTGTAGTATCAAGAAGGTACCGTTTTAAAGAAAAAAAGATTCCCTTGAGGATATGATTGATTTGTTTGAATAATTCCATGAGGTGGCAAGGAACTGAAACTCACTACTCAGGGATAAGCACAAATTGTGCCAGATTCCCTTGATAAAATGGGATGTTTGGCTAGGGAACCTTGTCCCCAAAAGCAAAGGAGAGAAGGAAACTTGTGCTCAGGCTACTTCAAGCCCTCCCAGTCTCACCAGATGACGAGGCAGCCCATAACATCAGACCTTACACAACATAAGTTTTCTTATATTCTTAGTTTCCTGAAAGTTTATATTACAAATGCAAGTTGAATCTTGTCAGGTGCTTTTTCTGCATCAGTTGAAATGATCATGTAGCTTTTCTTTTTTTGACTGTTAAAATATGATTTAATTTTATTGATTTATGTTCTAATATTTTAAAGCCTTGAAATTCTAGGAGAAATCTCACTTGGTCATGGTGTATTATTCCTTTTATACGTTGCTGGATTCTATATGCTGATGTTTATGGAGGATTTTTACAGCTATGCTCATGAGGAGTATAGGTTTGTAGTTTTCTTCATTCATATTGTCTTTGTCTGGCTTTGGAATCAGGGTAATGACAGCCTCAGAACACAAATCGGATGTATTCTGCATGTTCTATTTTCTGGAAGAGACTGCATAGAATTGGTGTTATTTCTTCTTGAAATGTTTGGTAGAATTCACCATTAAATTGTTTGAGCTTGGGTATTTCATTTTTAAAGGTATTAGTAGCAAATTCAACTTCTCTAATACATAAAGCAGTATTTAGATTACCAAATTCATCTTGGGCAAATGTTGGTAGTTTACGGTTTTTAAAAAATTGATCCATTTTATCTAGTTGGAAAATTTATGTCCATAGAGCTGTTTGTAGTATTCCTATCATCATTTTTATGTCTGTAGGGATATTCTTTCTTTCCTGCTATTGTTAATTTATGTTTTTTCTCCTTTTTTGTCATTCTTGGGAGAGCTTTATTTATGTCATTGACTTTTCAAAGATTCATATTTGTTTCATTGATTATTCTCTATTGTTCCCCTATTTTAAATTTCATTGATTTCTGCTTGTTTTGATTTTACTTTTTATTTTCCAGTCTCCTATGGTGGAAGCCTATAATGTTGAGTTGAGACCTTTCTCCTTTGTAATATAAGCATTTAATGCTATAAATTTCCTACCACGCACAGCAGCAGTTGCATAGCACAAACTTTTGACATCTGGTGCTTTAATATCTATTCAATTTAAAATATTTTCTAAAATCCCTTCAGACTTCTTTGATCCATGGATCATTAGGAAGTGTATTGTTCGACTTTCTTGGGTTTTAAGATCTTCCTGTTTTCTTTCTCCTAATGATTTCTAGTCTAATTCCATTATGATTACTGTATACAATTCGTGAGTATAGTCTATTTCAATTCTTTTAAATTTTCTTTATGATTCATGATTAGGTCCACATTGGTGAATGTTCTAGGTTCAACGTCAAAAGAATTTGCAGGGCTTCCCTGGTGGCGCAGTGGTTGAGAGTCCGCCTGCCGATGCAGGGGACATGGGTTTGTGCCCCGGTCCGGGAAGATCCCACATGCCACGGAGTGGCTGGGCCCATGAGCCATGGCCGCTGGGCCTGCGCGTCCGGAGACTGTGCTCCGCGACGGGAGAGGCCACAACAGTGAGAGGCCTGTGTACCGCAAAAAAAAAAAAAAAAAAAAGAATTTGCATTTTCCTGATGATATGGATTAGGTATATCAGCTAGATCCAGCTGGTTGATGCTGTTTTCTAGTTTTTCTCTAAGTTTGTGATTTTTCTGCCTATTAGCTTTATTGATTACTGAGAAAAAATATTGAAATCTACAAATATATTTGTTTATCTATCCGTCTCTCCTTTCAGTTCTATCAGTTTTTGCTTTATAATGTTTTAATATCCTACTGTTTGGTGCACACATATTTAGGATGTTATATCTTCTTAGTGAATGAATTGAACTTTATCATTATACCTGCAAATTATTTTTTCTCTATATTATCTTCAGAGCACTGTAATTAGTCACTTGAGCTTTCTTTGATTACTGTTTGTATTGTATATCTTTTGACTTTTAATTAACCTGCATGACTGTATTTAAAGTGAATTTCTTATGAGCAGCATATAGTTAGGTCATGTATTTTATATGAGACTTTTAATTGTGTTTAGAACATTTATATATTATGTAATTACTGATATATGTGGATCTATCTCTACCATGATTTGTTTTTGATGGCTCTCTCTGTATCTGTCTCCCTATTTTTCCCTTTCCTGTCATTTTTTGGGTTTTTTTAAATGTATTTAGGTATCCAGTATTAATGTATCTTTTCTATGTACATGCATATCTCTGGAATCTCTTCCTCTTCTTATAAGGACACCTGTCGTACTGGATTAGGGCCTCACTCTTATGACCTCATTTAGTCTTATATACCTTTTTTAAAGACCCTATCCCCAAATACAGTCATACTGCAAGGTACTGGTGATCAGGACTTCAGCATGTGAATGTGGTGGGGAGACACAATTCAGTCTATAATACCATCATAACCAAATTTAAGTGTACAGTTCCATAGTATTAAGTGCATTTGAATTGTTTTCAAATCATCACAACCATCCATCTCCAGAACACTTTTCACTTTGCAAAACTGAAATTCTGCACCCATGCAATAATAAGTCCCCATTCTCCCCTCCCCTACTTTCTGTCTCTATGAATTTGACTATTCTAGATGATGTATTTAAATGGAATCATACAGTATTTGTCTTTTTGTGACTCGTTAATTTCACTTAGGATAATGTCTTCAAGGTTCTTCCATGTTCTACCATAGCATGTGTCAGAATTTTCTTCCTTTTTAAGGCTGAATAATATTCCATTGCATGTATGTTTATCCATTCATCCATTGATGGAAATTTGGGTGTTTCCACCTTTTGTCTATTGTGAATATATTTACTTTTAGGAGACATAGAATAACTGATTCATGCATGCTATCCAGGTTTTACAGTTGCTTCTGGTAGGAGATACAGGGTGGAGTGTCTTTACTCTGTGTTGTCTACAATCAGAACCCACTGAGAAGTTTCATTTTAATATGCAACCAGGATACTCATTATAAGCATAACAGAAATTGTCCTATGGTATTTGATTTGAAAGATAGCATACATCCAAATATGTCTACCTCTTCTACTACTATCTAGAGATGCTTTGTTTAAATGAAAATATCTCCATCTTTAGGCATTGTGTTTGAAGATGCAAACGACCTTGGAAAGACTAATACAATTTTTTTGTACAATATTAGTCATTGATATTTTAATATGACTTAGTTTATGGGTTCTTTTTTCTTTATAATTAGTTGAGAGTGGGGCATTGAGCAACTTATGATTAAATAACAACTCAATATGCAAAAACGTAATATTTCCACTCCCTCTACTTATTGCCTCCCATTATCCTCAAATAACATATATTTTATTTGAGGTAATTATATATGATGATAAAAAGTCTTTATGAAAAGGATATTTCTATCAAAAGAACCCCTTAACTCCCACCACCATGCTGAGGGAACTCAGAGGAACCTTTAGATTCTCCTTAGGCCTTATTTAAATTTGCACAAAATAATCTCAAACCAGAAATTTTCCATAGATGTTCCCTGATGATTCTGAATTGGAGATTATACTCTTAGGACTGGAGAAGTGACTGACCATCCCAGTAAATGCATTCTAGGCACTATAGAGTAGTCAATCCAATTGCCTTGGACCTAAGAAGTTTAAATTAAGCCTCTTCTAATTTGGGGAAGGTTTCAATTGCTAACAGGATCCTTGTACCTGATTTCAAAGTACAGGCTGTAGTTTTCTTTTTTAAAAAATTCATTTTTGGAAATAGAGCAATTCCCTCAGAGGAAGGATGATAAAAAACAACAACTGGGGCTTCCCTGGTGGAGCAGTGGTTGAGAGTCCGCCTGCCGATGCAGGGGACACGGGTTCGTGCCCCGGTCCGGGAAGATCCCACATGCCGCGGAGCGGCTGGGCCTGTGAGCCATGGCCGCTGAGCCTGCGCGTCCGGAGCCTGTGCCCCGCAACGGTAGAGGCCACAACAGTGAGAGGCCTGCATACCACAAAACAACAACAACAACAAAAAACCCCTAATAACTGAGTTTTCCCTCATGCCTGAATTTACTGCTGTATCTCATACTGACATAATTAATAATAAACAGACGTGTCCTTTTTCTTTCTTTACTTTCATGTGTTCCCATATTGTCTTACCATATTATGATTATAGCAATTAGTAATGGAGGAATTAGCGCTGCCTCTGCGTATTACCATCATCCTATTAATTTACATTGGAAATTCCCTGTATGCTTTGATATTCTGTGCTTTTCTGTGTTGAGCCATCTGAAGTTTCAAAGAGAGCTCTCATTATCAAATTAATTCTGAAACAAGTAAGCTTTTGCCCTTCCCATTTCTTTCAGGAGAGACCTACTAACAGATGTTCTTTTATGTTATACACATATCTCTGTTACCCACTTTGGGGGGAGGGGTACATGATTTATCTGCTTTGTATGATGCAAATGAAGTGAGAATTTGAAAAAATGGTGTCATGGACTTCTTTGTATTTACCTTCTTAACCTTCTAAATTTTAACAGAAAGTAACCTTTTCCTTATTTTATGTTTAATTAAATCTTCCCCACTCTTCAAAGAAAACCATTTTTTCTCTCCATAACGTAAACTGGAGATTGCTATTGAACCTTTCTTCTCAGTCAGTAGTTTTTAAATATTCTTTCTTCAATCAGCAAATGTAGTGCCTGCCAAAGTTGCATTTATTGGATGAATGCTTATTGTGTGTTTACAGTGAAAATGTCTGTGTCTCAAAAGATATTATTCTAAAAACTTAATTTATTTTCAGATCAAAAGTTGATATCTATTTAGATTTTATTTGAATATCAACTAGAGTACAAATTAAAAGGGATAAAGATAGTTCCACAGCTTTAAGCTAAAAAAAATTTTTTTAATTCTTTTTTTAATAGAATCTGTAATTTGGACAAAATACTCTGATAGGGAAAAAAAGTTATTTTCTACTCTGGTTGAAAGATACCCATGATTCTTTAAGGAATCAAAATCTGCCATTTATTTCAGATATGTATCTTTACAAAACTTTCACAACATATCTGCTTCTGCTCAAAAAATGTTTTGATGATGTACAGTTTTACTGATGTTAAAACGTTAGAATATTTTTACTTCAATAAGTACAATTCTCTAATAGTATTCTTTCTAAAGAATAAAGCAGGTGCTCTGAATTTTTCTTACGATTTGAGTCTAACAACAAAAACTGAAGTGTCCCATCACATTTGTGGTAACTAACCTGTAGTCATTGGTAATTATTTTATTCTCTTTGCCAGAGTATATGCTTTACACCCTAACTTTTAAGAATAGTTAAGAGTATTTTTCGTATCTTTTATGGAACTGCTTTGTAATGGAGATAAGCCTAACAGATGAAACAGGTCATGTAAAATCATTCATTCATTCAGCAAATAATTATTCAGCTCCTACTATAAGCCAGCACTGTTCTAGGTAATTAAAATATATCCCTGAGCCACTGAGACAAATATTCCTGTCCTTATAGAGGTTATAGTCTAGGATGGGAGTTAAAGAAATATATGAGAAATATAATAAGTAAATTATCTGCAGTACAGGATGATGAGTACTACAGATAAAAGGAGAAGTCAACTAGAATGAAAGGAACCAGGAGTTGGGGTGCGAGCGTATTTTTCAGGATTCAATAAATGGTCAAGGTAGGTCTTTGAAGACATACTGGAAGGTGGGGAGGGAGTTAGCCATGTAGATTCTGGGGAAGAGCACTGCAGACAGGGAGTGATTGAGGAAGAGCCTAAGCAATGGTCAAGGAAGGGAAAAGAAGTCATATGATTCAAGGGAAAATAGCAAAAGGGGGAAAACAGCAGGTCCTCCAGGAGGTTAAAGCGCTGAGAAAGGGGGCTTGATCGCTGTGTATAAACAGCAAACTCCCCTCATTTCCTGAGGTTTAGGTTTTCATGACTTTCAAAATCTCAGCTTTAAAAAATATTTTTCCATAAATCTTTTGTAAATAAATATCAGAATTGAATATTTAGATTACCCTGAGTTATTTTTGCCTCATTTAACAAAATAAAATTGGGTAAGATTGTGTCATTAGAAAGTAATGAATCAGATATGTTCTGTTCCTATTTGGGAAAAAAGACATCTGCAACAATCACCCTATTTTGATGCCAGCACCTTATTGTGATAGATTGCTGCCTTGCTGAAGAAGGCTCTGAGAGTAAATTAGTGTCTTAAGAGTTTTATAATTGAGAAAATGTTACCAAAGTTGGATCTGAAAGCTAGGCTCAAGCCCTCACATACAATAACCACAGAAACAAAGAATTCTATTGAAAAGACAAGAAGGAAATTATGAAAGAGGGAGAGGGGAGGAAAGAGGCATGGTGGGAAACGTGTACAATGGTTAAACAAGCCAGACGCCAAACAAAATATGGTCTAAAATCTTGACAAGTCATGTGCACCATTTCAATATGGAAATTAGATCTATTAGGAAGAAAACATGAAATAAGCAACCAGAAAAAACACACTTGTTTCTCTCACAGTTTGACTAAATGGCCACAGTCTACTAGAAACTATATGGACATTAAGATGAAATACCCCTGGCGGCTTTCAGGCTATAGAAGGTATTTTAATTGGTATTTTAAAATCACAACACATTGAACCTAGACAATTCAAACTAAACCCTTTTATCTTCCAATGCAGAAGTAACCCAGTCAGCTATTCCTATCCTACCGTAACTTCAATATGCTTTATAAAGAGTTACACTTACCCTGTTTAGTATCATTTGGGAGTTTAATAATTGTTACTTCTCTTTCATCATGCCTAGGAAGAAGTCTATTTACTTGATATTAAAATTTTTATAACCCTCCAGATTTTCACTAAGGGTTCTATTATTTGAAAAGCATCAACAGACTTGAATATATTTGAAACTTTGAGTAATCCGAAGTCAAATAGTTGAAACCCTTATCCTAATTAAATTCCTTACTGATTTAGAAACATGCATCAAGTTAAATTAACTATTATAAACTAAAGAATGTCACTCACCATCTGGTTCTACAAACTACTGCAATCACTAACCTGCAGTACACCCTGAAAGGAATTCAAGAGTGAAGATCAGTAATGAGGCACTCTGTGCTTGAGGAAAACAAGCAGAAAAGACCCTCAGATAGTTAGATATATTTTCAGGAGAAAGTTTTGTGAACCTAAATTCTTGCATCTTCTCATACTTAGAAAAGCACTAAAATATGACCTAAGATATCTGTTCCTCGTGATAGCGGCAATCTTCCATCAAGATGTGTGCTTGACTGCACGTACCCCTTTGCCAAAGTCACATATATTCTACTCCCCCCACACACTTCTTCTGAACAGTTCCTCAGAGCTATCTGAAAGGCTGTCTCCCAGGCAAGAGTCCTCAGTAAGATATAGAATAAATTCAACTCACTGCTCTTACACTGTGCATTGTTTCCAGTTTACTCCATTTTTGTTAAGTGTAATAAAACCACAAAACTTGTCTATTATTATCCGTGACAGATTATCCATGAGAGCTCTGGTTACCTATTAAATAAACAAGACATTTTTATTATATGAATATAATCTGCTTACTTAGGTCTAAACCAGTCAAAGAGAAAAATATTTATATATTAACTAAGCTTAAACTTTGCTTTGGTTTCCTACGTAAAGATTAATTCTCATGCAGGTAACCCCCAAACACGACAACTTCAAAAAAAAAAATTCCTATGTAAATCACTTATTCTTACAATTAAAAAAAAATGCAGGGGCTTCCCTGGTGGCGCAGTGGTTGAGGGTCCGCCTGCTGATGCAGGGGACACGGGTTCGTGCCCCGTTCCGGGAAGATCCCATATGCCGCGGAGCGGCTGGGCCCGTGAGCCATAGCTGCTGAGCCTGCGCGTCCGGAGCCTGGGCTCCGCAACGGGAGAGGCCACAGCAGTGAGAGGCCTGCGTACCACAAAAAAAAAAAAATTGCAATAAATACTATCCTTCAAGGACACTGGTAATTATGGGATTGAACAGGGTCATTGCTAAGATGATTCTCACCTCTAATTACAGTAATGGCAAATGTGTGCATAAATTAATACAATTATCGTCTGCTTGATACCTGGGATAATTCTTTTCCTTTTAGCTTCTACAATAAAGCAGTGAACCTCTTTTACACTAAACCCTATGGCCTACAAAATCTCATCATTAGTAAAAGGTGGTTTCAAGTCTAGAAAAAGCACAATCAGTAGAGTTAGAATGCCAACTTGACAATTGTCCACAGTTGGCATTTCTGTAATTCCCCTACACTCTTTGTCTCAACGAAGCGAAATCTGCATTTTTCCTCTTCAGAAATTCAATATAAATCATAGATAGAATCCACTAACATGAAAAGGTATTCCAAGTAACTGACGACTATTATCTTTCCAGAATACAAATGAAGAAATTTTTGCCAAAACAGCAAACATGACTTACCTTGTTTATCACAGAACTGTGGCATTTACAGTACACTCTATTCTGTGATACCAATTTACCTCTGCAGATTTCACTATAAGTCACATGCCTTTAATAAGAACAATGAAAAAATACAAAAGAGATTTGTAGGTTTGAAAATCTGCAGAAAAGAGGTACCTACTGACATTCAGCACAGAAGCTGATACTTTCTCTTATCGTCTTCTTTTCAACACAGATATTTGTATACAGAAAAAATTCCACACATATATAGGAGATGACAAAATAAATGTTTTGTGGAGTTTGCAATGTAAGAGAATTCAAGAAAATGAACGATAATCCAATGGTAAGAAAAGAAGGAAGTGTGATGGAGGCAGATATGAAATTTTGAGTTTACTAAAGAATAAAATACAGAAGACTCACCTTTTAAAAATAAAACAGTATCTCATGAAACATAAAGAACCCTAACATTTAATAAATGACTACCCTAATGACTGCAGTACAATTACCCACCCCATTCCCTTCTCTGGAGACATATTCTGCTCCTGACCTATCTACTTTATTTTACCCTAAAATTCTCAGCTCTCCCAGCACTTCATCATTCCTTACATAGCTGTTCATTCCACATTTTTTATGGGTATCACTAATGATGAATGTAATGGGATATTTTTGGACACTTAACAGAATTAGGCAACATAATCTTATTTACCTTTGCAACTTCCACTTGAAATTTATGTCCAAAGCACATTATCACAATACTCTGTCCTACCCATAATCCACATGAGATTGGGGCAGTGAAGTTACAATAGCGAAGATGCAACATTTCAGCTATTGCCTCTGATTCTATAAAAGAAGCAGTGGGCTACACAATTCTCTTGAGACTTGTGATATCTAGTTCCCTAAGTTAGCTACAGTGGTGGTTTACACCAGAACTATTAACAAGGGACTAAGTTTATATATGCTTCACTTAGGGTGTATATATAAAGGTGTGGAGATATATTTACATACTGTTAGTGGTGGTTTGCAGACTTTGTAAAGTTTATCACTGAAGCCCCAAGTTACCCATGAACTTGACGTTAAGAACCCTGCCTACAAGAAATCCGTAAGAGCATTCTCTGCCTACTTCCTCCCTCATCAGTCATCACTCAGGGCAGGAGCAGGCAGCTGTGCTGAGAGTTGCTTTTTACTGTGTCTACAATGAATTACTGACTCCAGCCCCTCCAAGAAACCAGGAGGTGTTTTTGTTCTGTGAGGTTTACCTTCAGTAAGTCAGTGAATAATATTTTCTCGGTATTTTTTTAGTGTATGAGAACGTAATCCCTATATTCAGCATTATGGGGAGAATTCAAAAATAAAAATAAGAACTCTGAGATGTTTGTTTTCTCAGGAGTGAGCTCAAAGCATAACTGGGCATCAAAAAACCCGGTATCTCATACAAGTGAATAGTGTCTTTATAGGCTGCTTTCTGATGGAAGATTTGCACTTTTAAAATTGAGTTTTATCATTAAAAACATGCTTTTCCTAAGCAGATATTCAGTACTGTATTAGTAATTCCAAGGAGGAACCAAACAGACATGAAACTAACCATATATAGGCTTTCATTTCAACTGCATCAGCAGAGCATATTATTTTGCTAATATGTTTCTGGTTATGAACCTTTTTCTTCTCTTGCTACATTTGTTTTGGGCGTTTGAATTGTTCTTGTCTCCTAGTGTTATAAAGCACTATTATGCTCACAACAAAGTTGACACTTGTCAACTGACTGGAGAGTTGATGGCAAGAGGCACAAAGTTCAGGCCAAGTTAAAAACTACCCATTGCATAATGGTCTGGCCCAAGCACTCTTGAAACTCACAACCAGCTGATGTGATAGGGAGAACACTGAATCTGGAGTCTAAAGAAAAGGTTCCTTTCCTGCCTACCAGTGACTACAGTTGTATGACCTTGGATAGTAAACCTATCTCAGGCTGTTTCTCATTTTTAAATTGGCTATAATTATAACTGCCCTATATACAACACAGGGATATTTTGAAACTCAAATTAAACGATGAGCTAGATCTCCTGTCCCAGATATGAGGGAAAGAAAGAGAAGGAAAAAAATTAGGAGAGCACAGGTAAGGTTAGGTAGACATCCTTTCCAAATAATTACTTTTATGTTGGCTAGAGATTACCATTAGAGGAAATGAAGGCCAAGAAATACTAAAAGAGGTCATCAAGAAAGCATCATTAGGGCTTCCCTGGTGGCACAGTGGTTAAGAATCCGCCTGCCAATGCAGGGGACACGGGTTTGAGCCCTGGTTCGGGAAGATCCCACATGCCGCGGAGCAACGAAGCCCGTGCGCCACACCTACTGAGCCTGTGCTCTAGAGCCCGTGCTCTGCAACAAGAGGAGCCACCGCAATGAGAAGCCTGCTCACCGCAATGAAGAGTAGCCCCTGCTCGCCACAACTAGAGAAAACCCGTGAGCAGCAACAAACCCAACACAGCCAAAAATAAATAAATAAATAAATTTATTTAAAAAAAAAAGAAAGCATCATTAAAGATTTGTGTTCTCTTTTACAAACTAATTCTCCCTCCTACATCTCCATTTTCTGATCTGCTTGATCGAGGGGAAAATTTGCTGTCTCTAAAATGCTAAAGAGTCTAGAATAAGACTCTGCCCCATTTTAAAAAAGTGCAACTAATTTCACTGTATGCATGAGAAAGAATTTTAACAGATTATGTAGTCAGTTCACATTCTTGTAAATTTCCTCTCGTAATTTTGATAATTTTCAAAACTTACATAAGTTTTTGTTTGGTTTTGCAAGTGATAGCAACAAGAGAATCACCACACTAGCAGATATTGTACTATGTGCCAGGTACTGTGCTAAGTTCTTCGTACATTTTATGTTATAGAAACCCAATAGTACCTATGATCTTGGTATTTTTATTACTCAAAATGTATAAATGAAAAAAATGAAGCTTGTTCTCAAGTATCAAAACCTAGATTTGAATTCACATGTGAACCCATATCTTTCTGACCACAAAGCCCATATTCATTTCTAAGTACTAATCATTATATAAGATAATAGTCATTAGAAAACAAAATTAGCAAGATAAAATCTTTGTTCCGTAGAACTTTACAATATAGATGAGAAAATTAAATGAGTACACAAACGATAAAACCAAAAGAAGATTGAAAGGAGAGTAATAGAAGGTAATATTTATTTTTTCCAGCTTTATTCAGATAAAATTAACGTATAATATTGTATAAATTGAAGGTGAATAATGTGATGATTTGATACAAGTATCTATTGTGAAATGGTCACCACAATGAGGCTAATTAACACATCCTTCACATAATTACCATTTTGTTATTTTGCTGTTGTTATGGTGAGAACAGTAAAGCTCTACTCTCATGGCAATTTCAAGTGCACAATACGATATTATTACCTGTAGTCACCATGCTTCCGTTAGATCCCCAGACCTTATTTATCTTATAACTGAAAATTTGTACCCTTTGACCAGCATCACCTCACAGCCCCGGGCAACCACTATTCTACTCTGTTTCTGTGAGCGAAGTGCTTTTAGATTCTAAATAAAAGTGAATCGTACAGTGTGTATATTTCTCTGTCTGACTTATTTCACTTAGCATAATATCCTTAAGGTCCATCCTTATTGTTGCAAATGGCAGGATTTCCTTTCTTTTTTTACAGCTTAGTAACATATGTATGTGTGTATAACATATATATATATATATATATATATATATATATATATATATACACCACATTTTCTTTAAGAGCTAATATTCAATGACTATTTATATGATGCCAGTCCTGTACTAGGCACTCAACATCTCCCAACAGTCCTACGAGATCAGTGTAATAGCCATCCCAATTTTATAGATGGCAAGACTGAAACTTCAGAAAAGCTATGTAGTTTGTTCTAAATCACACATCTAGGGAATAACCGTTTTGGGGAAAAGCTCAGGCACAAAGACTCCAGGGGCATCTTGCTAACTAATAGGAGTAGCACAAAAGTCAATGGAGAACAGAGAGTGTGAGTTAATGAATGTCCAGTTAGGGAGATAGGGATATAAAAAGATCTATGGTTTAAGAATATGTAAATATATATTCATTGTGATATTGTGATATAATAAGAAATACATACTTTGGTGTTCATCCTCAGCTCCTGGCCAGAGCTCTTAAATCCCTTGGATAAAGGTGCTAAAAGCAACTTTTGTTCTAATATCTGATCTTTACCCCAGTTCCTGACACAGAGCTCCTAAATCCCTTGGAATTTCCTTGGTGGTAGGAATGTCGTTTGTTCTAATGAGGCAACCCTTGGTGGGCTCCTAGATAGCTTCAGGATGGGGGCTGGTCCCCAGAAACTCCAAGCCATGATTAGAAACTTAGAACTTTAAGCTTCATCCTCTGTCCTCTGGGGAAGAAATGGAGAATGATAATTATTAATCATGCTTATGTGATGAAGCCTCCAAAAAGTCCCTGAACTAGGGAGTTTGGAGAGCTTCCAGGTTGGTGAACACATCCACATCCGGGAGGGTGCTGCACCCCAACTCCACAGTGATAGAGGCGCCTGTGCTTGGGGCCCTTCCAGTCCTTGCCCCATGCACATCTTAATGTAGCTGTTCATTTGTGTCCTTTAAAATGTACTTTGTAATAAAGCAGCAATAAATAAGTAAACTGTGTCTTCTAGGTTCTGTGAGCTGCTCTAACAAATTATCAAACCTCCCATTTATAGCCAAGTCAGACAGAAATTCTGGGTGACCTGGGGGCCTACTACTTATGAAGTAGGGGGCAGTCTTGTGGCACTGAGCCTTAATCTGCGCCCTAACCTCAGGCCGTTAGCGTCAAAATTGCTTGGTGTAGTAAACCCACACATCTGGTGTCAGAAGTGTTTAAGTATGAGAGTAAAGGAAAAAACAGTGAGTTTTCCCTACAGATGCACATACAGGTACAACAATATATGCATATGTATAAAAATAACTTGAATTTTTGACTCCTTATCTGGGAATTATCTATCCAAAACTCCTGAAGAGATGTCAAAGAAATCAATGACTTTTGGCTGCCAAAATCTAAGTCTGGATTTTGTAGCAGTTAAACAGGAAACGCGTTAGAAAATATGACTAAAACATGAAACCGCCGTTCACAGTACCTGATCCTTCCACAAATACCAAATCACTGTGCAGACCTCCAAGCACTGTCACTCTGTAAGAAAAAGGGCTGGTTTTCTTTTGTTCAAATTGCCTCTGACTTTACGTACACATCATCAGTGGTATGATCTCTACGATGCCTTGAGAATTAAAGGTCAATGTCAACCAAGAAAGAAGGAAAGGGAGCTAGTCCTAATTTAGAAGGATTTCAGGACCAAGTTTAGGATATTAAAATGTTCAGTCATGCCATATTAAAATGAAGTTGCTGAAGTTTTACAAAAATGATCCAGATAAAAGAAAATTCAGAGAAGTGTGGAGGGTGTGTGAACATGGACACGTGCTTACTGAGGCTGCAAGCAACAGATGGCAGGGTTATGCTTTTGAACCACATTAGAAATAAATTTAGGTCCAACTGAGTCCAAGAATACACACATTTAACATTAGCAAAATAAACCTGAAGAAGTCAGCAAAAAAGTGAGATCCATTCCTTTATTTGTCATAATGACTGTGAAGGTATTTTGTAAATTACAGAGCACTCTATTACCTATTTTCAGAACTTAGGGAGCTGATCTGGCTGTTGATAGTGATATTAAAATCTGAATAATCTTCAAATTTGCACTTCTGTTCATGCACATGTTGCCAACTTTTACCCTCACTCCAAAACAATTAAAAATGGACTAGTCATCCCTCAGTCACCTATTTTAACACACTCATCTTTTAAGGCATTCCAAGAGTTATATTTGTATTGTGGATTTGAGCAATGGTGATTTCAAAGGTATTGATGAAAAGCAGTTTATGTTTTTTTAATGAATTCAGTGGATTCAACAAATTGAACTGATTAAATTCAATGAATTATACCTCATTCCTCTTCACAGACTTCAGTTTGCTTTTGAGAAATAACCAAAGGTTTATTTTTAAGTTGTGTCTAAATTGCAGGTATCTATGTTAATAAAATAGACTATGACAATTATTGTTTCAATATGTATATAAGTATTCCTTATGGCAATTAGCAGGGAAAAAAATGAAATTTAAACTTACTAATGTCAAATAACTAGATTCACAAAAAGAAACATGCTAAAATAAAGCAAAATCTTTCTATCAGAATCAAAGATCAAAGTTTATGATCACCCCACAACTCTGTAGCCTTATTTTTATTGCCCTCAAATTAAAAAAAAACAGTATTTCTTTCCTATAAGACTGAAAGGAATGTGGTGTTAATGCTCTTCTGAGTATATCACCTATCTTTTTTTTTTTTTTTTTTTTTTTCTGCTGCTGGCCTCTCACTGTTGTGGCCTCTCCCGTTGCGGAGCACAGGCTCCAGACGCACAGGCTCAGCGGCCATGGCTCACGGGCCCAGCCGCTCCGCGGCATGTGGGATCCTCCCGGACCGGGGCACGAACCCGCGTCCCCTGCATCGGCAGGTGGACTGTCAACCACTGTGCCACCAGGGAAGCCCTATCATGTATCTTAATGATAATAAGACTCTTTGGAATGTTTGCAGAAAAAAGTTTTAATTGTAACTCTCTTTATGGTACTATATTTAATTTAAATTTCCACTTAGTAAATGTATCAATAGACTTATGCCCATAAATTAATATGTGATACAGATCTGTTTAACTAGAAATTAAAAGATTATTTCTGAAATGAAAGATAATCATTTTTAATTAAAAGTTTATTTCTTATTTTTGCCATAAACTAGAGACTTGAGTCTATTTTCTCTCCTTCTCTGTTGCTTGTATCTACCATCTTTCTCATCTTCTCTTCTAAACAGCAATCTGCTTCCTCTGATAAGCACTCTCTCCTAATGTATCTTAATATCAGCTTCTCCATGTGATACTGGATGTGATGTGTTATACAAGCCTGGAAATGCATGATGGTGAGATTACTCATGGGATTGAAAGTAGAAGTAGCCATGGCTTAAGGTCATCTCTGATGTAAGATCCACTTAATTGATCCCACATCTAAACTAAGAATTGTGTGTTATATAATAGGAATGGCCACAGACTGAGAGTCAAGAGACATGTTATTGCAATCCATGCAGTGAGTGACCTTGGATAAGTCACTTAGCTTCTCTGTACTTATCTTTGTCTATTTACTATTTAGTACTCCTTTCTTAACTTCAGACTACTTAAGAGTCACCTAGGAAATGTGTTCAAAATACAGATTTTGGGGACCTACTCCCAAGATATTCTAACTCAAAATACCTGGTGTAGCCTGGGAAATTAACAAGCAATTAATTCTGATGCAGGCAGTACAGTGGGTGTTTTTGTTTGTGTGTTTTTAAGTTAACTTATAAATTTATAATTGCCTGTCCTTGGCTTCTTATAAATGGAATCACTCATGCATAATTTGGCGTGGGGAGTCTGACTTGTGGCACTCAACACAGTGCTTTTAGTATTGGTTCATGGTATTATATTGGTAGTTATTTTTGTTCAAATGCTCTGTTTCATTACATTTAAAGTCTGTCTCTTATAAACAGCACATAGTTGAATCTTGCATTTTCATCCAGCCAGAGAATATCAGATTTTTAATTGGAGTGTTTTTTGAACCAAACAAAATTTAAAAGTGAGATCCCTGTAATCAAATTTTGGTAACTGTATGAACATATGCCCAAACCATATCCAGTTCCCTGTATATTCTCCACCTTTTCTGACCATGTTGACACCTCAGCTTAACATTCCTGACAGTCAGCTGGTTAAGAAGACAACACTACTACGTATATACAAATTGGGGTTGACTTTACACTGTGGTTTCATAGGTTTTATTATGAAGTGCAAGCACATAAAACCTTCAAAACACACTTTTTTTTTTTTTAAAGAAAAGAAACAGAAAACACTCACTGAAAAACAAAGTTTGTAAGTCAAATGAATAGAGTTGTCAAACTAAACTCCAAGGATTTTATACTCCAAAAAAAAAGTATCCTTTTAAAAAAAGAGATAAGTTTTAATAAAATAATACAGCATAAGAGAAAAGACCCAAGTGAAGAAAGAAGAGAAAAAAGTTAAGTGATTGCCATTGGAAAATTTTAACTAAGTAATTTCTATTGAGGTAACACAATAGAAATGACTTTTGGGAAGTTATGATAACAGACTCTATTTTCTTTGAGTAGTTATTAACTATCTACCAGAATTAGTGATTAGTTATACATATAGGATTATGTTTAAATCCTTTGTCTAATATATTAAATCTTTAGTTTGAAAATGGAAATATTCCATTTTCTTTAGGACTAATTTACTAAGTATCAGCACCAGGGTTCTATTATCCAAAATGTTCAATAATATTTGCAAACTGTTTTTTAAATCCTCATTATCTTTGGTTGTTGTAAACAAAGAAAGCATTTGAAGGGGATTAGAAGTATGTGAGTGAATTACCATTTAAATAAAGTTGATTCAGCCCAGAAGGGGCAATAGAAAAGCTTTCAGTCTCAGTAAATCCACTTTAATGTCAGTAAACAAATGGCCCAAAGTAGTTTTATCTGGTTCTGGCTGTAAAGGGTGACATGCAAGAGACAAGATTGGGAAAACAGTCTTTTTCTGTATCGCAGCCAGCAAGAGAGAACTGACTTTGATTGTGTGCCAGTGTGCTCTCAGCTCTTTAGCTTAAATGTTATCTGTTTATATAATCTCATAACTCAATTTATCCATCTATTTTAATGTATTTAAATGTGGTTTTCACACATGGCCTCAATTTCTTCTCTAAATGGTCATAATAAACATCCCCAAACTGGCATTATGAATGACTGTGATGGAATTTTAAATTGTGTCATTTAGAGATCCAAAATATATTGCTCTTCTTAATGATTTAAATTCTAGTAGGTGATGTTCACACTCTTAAATGATTTGTACACTGGCAGGACCATTCAACATTGTTTTTTTAAATGTCCCAAATATTCACCTCTGCAGAATGAAAAATTGAAATGTATTTATTTTGAAACATAGAGGTTATGAGAATCAAGAAAATTATATATATATATACTAAAATTTACAGTTGATAGAATTAATGCAAGGGTAGTTGATATAGTACTGCTAATAATGCCAAACTGATGTATCTGATCCTTATAATAATGACATAATACCTAACATGTGCTTGTGGCTCAGGGCTATGTATAATAGCAACTGTTAGATGTGCATTGTTTCCATTACTTTTCACAACTCTATAAAGTTAAGTACCATTCTTATCACCTATTTTACAGTTAAATAAACTGAGGCACACAGTAGTTCAGTTTTTTGAAGCAAATTGAGGATTTGGGTTCAGATAGTTGGTCTCTAGAGCACATGATATATAATGTAGGCCTATGGCTATTTACTTCTAGTGCCTGACACATAATGAGATCTCAAAAATTACTTTGTATGATCAAAAGATTTTAAAAGGTTTTTTTAAAGTTCCCAGTCAATCCGGTATTCCTCATTTGGGGGCATCTACGTTAAAATCAGCTAATTGTATCTAAGATTATTCCATTACATTGTTTCTGTTACTTTCAGTTAATCATTGACTTCTGGATATAAAAGTGTCTACACTGAGGCAGTGGTTCTTTCTCTCTTTAGTTAATAAAACTTTTTTATGTTGGAATAATTTTAGATTCACAGGAAAGTTGCAAAGATAGTACAGAGAGTTCCCTTACACCCTCTGTCTCGTTTCCCTTAATGCTATCTCACATAACTATGGTGCACTTGTCAAAACTGAGTAATTAACATTGGTTCAACACTATTAACTTAATTACATCCAGTATTTGGATTGCATGGTATTTTCACTAATATCCTCTTAGTACACTAGGATCCAATTCAGGATACAACATTTCCTTCGTCTTCTCTGATCTGTGAGAGTTTGTCAATCTTTTCTGTTTTCAATAGCTTGACCTTTTTTTAGGATACTGATTAGATATGTCATAGAATATCCCTCAATTTCGTTTGTCTGGTGTCTTCTCAGGATTAGACTAGGGTATGGGTTTGAGGGAAGAATACCAGAGAGGTAAAGGGCCCTAGTCATGACATCAAATCGGGGGTACATGATATCAACATGAGTTACCATGAAAGATGTTAACCTTGGTCAAGGTCATGTTTGCCAGGCTTCTCCACTGTAAAGTTATTCCTTTTCCCTTTCCATACCCTATTCTTTGGAAGTGAGATACTAAGTCTAATCCACACTCAAGTGGAGGAGAATTAATTTCCCCTTCCTGAAAGGGAGAATATCTATATACATTAAATTCTTCTGCAAGGAAGATCTGTCCTTTTTAAAAAATGCATCATCTACCTCTGGAAGAGAAGAAGAGAAATCAAGAAGACAGAAGAGGAAATCATTATTAGTCATGAATGTATAAATCTGATCCATCACTAGGGTCAATTGTATATTTGGCCTTGCTATTGGAGTGGCTCATTCCATCATTTAGCCATTGAGCAGATTTTCCACTCAGCTCTCAGTCCCCAGTAAACTGGAAAAAAAACCTATCATCTCACCCTCTACCATATTATTTACTGCCTTCTAAGATCAATCATACAGAAAAAGCTTCATCAAAGCCTTGCATCTCTGTTATGGGTAAGATGTCTAAAGGAGGGAAGCAAGAATAGGGCAGAGAAAGGACATACGCAAGGGTGTGGGATATGGTTTTATTTAAGTCTAACCTTGCCTGATCCATGGGGGACTCTGCAACATAAATTGCACAACATAGGTGAATCACCTTGAGGTAAGGGAGTGGCCTTTAGGACCTCCAGATCAGTGATTTACTATGTGACTTCCTGGGTGGCATGGATGCTATCAACCGAAGCTAACTCTTTGGAGAAGGAAGGCTAATTCCCTTGGAGTAGCAAGCCACTAGCTGCCATCATTCACGATAGCTGATGAATGGGCGTACTGGGCTGGAAAAGCAGGATCTAGGTGGGGAACCAACAGCATCCATTACATTGTGCACCTTACCTCTCAATCCAGATGACCAGATATTTACAGAGAATTACGGTACATATACAAGTTCTAATAGCTATCATGCGCTTGGTTTTATTTAATTGATGGTTTCAAAAGAGAGATGCATAATATACTACACATTAGTAACAGCCTTCCTTTCCTTTGTCTGTTTTTTCATGAATTACAGGTTTTAGTTTGCAGGATGGTTTGTTTTCTTCCCTTGCAGAAAACAGGCAGATATCTATTTTGAATAGATACGGCCAAAATAATAACATCACATTTTAGAAAGTAAATTAAGATTTAATGATTTACAGGGGAAAATCCTCCAAAGCAATAGGGTACATTTTCACAATCTCTAGAGCACAAGAACAATACGCAATTCTTTATGTGAAAAGCAAATGCCATGCTTTTCTTGTGTAAATGGCATGAAATTACCCTTATAAATAGGGTATTTGATAACAAAAGGGAGTCAAGTTTGCTTAAACTGAGCATTCGAGATAGATGGCTCAGCATTAAAAGAATTCAGAAAGCAAGGTCTTCAAACAACAAGTGCATGAACAGCCACCAGTGTGTATCTTGTGACTGAAGAAATGTGCAAAGATCTGTTGTGTAATAATAAATCAGCCCTTTGGAGAAAACAGGAGGTGTTGGAGACTATAACTGGGTCAGATGCAGAATATAAATTCTATCACTTCTGCGTCAGTTGTTCAAATCCAGAAAACCCTATGACACAGAGATGGGCAGAGGATCTCAAAAGTCTTGCTGAGAGTAAAATGTGAAAGCAGCCTAACAAAATTGGAGTGACACTGTGCATCTTAAAGAAGCATTCATGTTTTTCTGAGCATAGAGGGAAAATACTGATTTTAGAGTTAAAAAATGCTAGGCCCATAGAATTTACTTTAAAGTCTCAAAAGTTGAAGGATAGAAAATACCTCAAAGTTTTAAAGAACTAAATTTATGCAACAATTAATAACACCCCTCATAAGTGTAGAGACCACATCTGATTAGAGTTATGTCCTTATGACCTACTCAAGGACTAGAAATTTAGAATATTCTCCACTATCTGTGGAGTGAATTAATGTGTGAATAAATGAATAGAAATATGTATGAGGTAGCTGTAGAAGCATCATCCTTTCCTTGCCCTGTACAAGTAAACAGCCACAGTGCTCATCAGGCCTGGGTCTCCATCCAACCCCTGCTAATAGCTACCTCTGTGACCTTAATCAACAGCCTTAACCCCATGTAGCCCTCTTGTTCCAACTGTAAGCTATGTTATTCAAAAGGAGATTAAAGGTCTTCAGCAAATCTCACTTTCTAAAAATTTGCTCGTTAACCATAGCTATCATCTTAGTGCCTAGAAGGGACAGCATATGGAAGCCATGAAGAACCGTATTGTGCAGTCATCAAGTACAAGGACTTGGAATTCAGATGGGGAAACAGACCTGATTTCAGCCTCATTCATGTCTACCATCTACTAGCCTTAGGATCTCCAGCTGGCTATTTAACAACTCTTTATTTGTAAAATTCTGATGTGATAAATATTAAATAATTTAATTCTGTAACAGACTTAGCATAATTCCAGGCACATAACTGTTACTATGGCTGTTGTCAGAGATTGAGAGAGTAAGAGGTGTTCCTCAACAGCATCACTGTTCTCCTTGTTTTCCTAAGACCAGATACTTTTTCATTTTTAGCTTAGCAAACTACTACTATCACATGAAAGCAATACTCTGAGAACAGAAACAAATCATTTGGTACTGTCCTCAAGTAGAATTATAGAAAAGTAACAAAACCCACAAGATTCTTGTCACCCTCCCCCATTTCTCTCTTTCTTGCTCATATACATGCATACATGTACGTGTGTATGTATGTACACACACACACACACACACACACACACACACACACACACAGAAGGTTTAATACCTTCTTGGATGGTATGACCATTCCAGATCAAACATGAAGATTTTTATGTCCAACACTGTTCGCAGAAACAAAACAAAAAAATGTAGAAGTCACACATATTTTACTGAGGGAAAAAAAAGTTTTTTAAGTGTTACATGGTTTTAAATTTTGCTGTTGTATCTAGTAAAGGCCTCTTGGTGTGTGTGGTTGTTATTCGTGCTAGTTCACCAAATATCTCCTGGTTTCTATTTCTAATCATATAGTAAATTTATTAGTCAGTGTTCTCCAGAGAAACAGAATCAATAAAATATAGAAATATACATATATACTTACATAGAAAAAGATCTATTATAAGGTACAGACGCATGTGACTATAAAAGAAGTCCCACAATCTGCCCTCTGCAAACTGGAGCCCCAGGAAAGCTGCCGGTGTGGTATAAGGCCTGAGGGCCAGAGAGCTGATGGTGTAGATTCCAGTCCAAAACTCAAGGCATGAGGGCCAGGAACACCAAGGGCGAGAGATCTGTGTCCTACCTAGAGCAGTCAGGCGGAGGGCCAGTTCCACCTGCCTCCACCTTCTTGTTTTATCCAGGCCCCCAATGGACTGGATTATCCCCCCCACCTTGCGCAGAGCCATATGGTTTACTCAGTCCATCAATTCAAATGCTAATCTCTTCCGGAAGCACCCTCACAGACACACCCAGAAATAATGTTTAGCTAGACATCTGGGTATCCTTTGACCCAGTCAAGTTGACATATGAAACTAAACCATCAGAATAGGCTCACATTTCCTGGACCCTCCTGCTGCTTGGTGGGACCAGGAAATTTGATGGGGTCATTATTGTGAGCAGAAGTGATATATGTTGCTTCTCACTTACAGCAGTTAAATTGCCAGCTCAAGACCCCTCGGAGCCCTCCTTCCGTCTGCCACAGTGATTGGCAATAGATCAGTACCGTCCAGGAGAATTTTCTGCGAAGATGGAAATGTTCTCTGTATTGTCCAATATATTAGCCATTAGCCACAGTACATTGGGCTACTGAGTACTAGAAACGTGGATAGTGTGTCTGAGGAGCTGTATATTTTATTTTATTTCATTTTAACCAATTTAAAGTTAAACAGCCACATATGGCTGGAGGCTACCACCTTGGACAGTAAATTGTTAGGTACTGACTGCTCTCCCAGCCTTGGTCCTAGAGTGAGGACAATGCAGAGCAGAGCCCCCCCGGGCAATCAGCAATGGAAATGTGCCCTAAGTAAGGAAACTTGTATGAGTCACTGGGACTTTAGGTCTGTTTGTTACCAGAGATAGCTCAGCTCTTTCTGATAAATATGGGTTGTCTTCAGGCTCTTTCAGTTGCTATAAACTAGCTAAGCTACCCACAGGCACACTCTTAGCAAACATGTTACTAATGAGTGATACAACTCCTGCTCTAGCTGATTGGTCCAAAGGTAGACAGTTCATCTGAGGTGGGTTAGAGTCTCTTTTCTGAAAATGTAAAGACAGAGAGACTGGGCTGTATCAGCAGCTAAACCATTATGAAGAAGCTGTTGAATTTGCTATTATTCTTGACCTTCGTTGTCAAATTTTTTTCCCCCTTTGGATTCAATGAGGTAAGCCAGTATCTTTCTAGTAGACTCTCCTTTTTCTACCTTGACAGTAGTAATTAATACCAAGGAACACAGATTTACATGTCTAATGAGGAAAACAATCACTTGAATGAAAACTGACAAGAAAATAGATTAGCTAATGTTTTTCAGAATGTTAAGAAAGAAGGAGGGTAGAAGCTTTGCAATGGCATTATGATTTAATGTCCTTTCTGATAGATTTATTCAGCAAATGTATATTTAGTGTTTGTTATATACATATTTTGGACTCTAGGCTAGATACGGGGAATTCAGTGGAAAACAAAATAGATATGGTCCCAGTCTCCATGGCATGTATAGAATACAGATAGGTTTGAGTGCTTCAATGGAGTCAAGTGTCTTTCATTTCTAAAGACTGTGCGTAGATCCCTACTGGTGGGTTGGGAAGTATTCTATCATAGTCCGGGTGGCTGAGATAACAACAAATGCTTCCCCTCCCCGCTCCCTGTTTTCTGCACTTAAGAAAATCCCAGCAAGTTCAGGGATTTAGAATTTGGTTACAGAATGAAAATCTACTAATATACTTTATCCTTACTAGCTTTACCCAGACATTCACAGGTAACTAATTACTTATATCTTAAGAGATCAAAATGGTATGACTGCCTGATTAACAAACCATCTTACCAGCAGGAGACAATAATAATAATAACTACAATCCAGTAAGAGAAGTATCATTAACTGTTCCTTGATTTTTTAGCCAGGCAGTATACTAAGGGATTGGATATATTTGTCATTTATTCCTTATAACAACCCTATGAAGTAGCTGTCATTGTCTCCATTCTATAAATTAGGAAATTGATGCAAGATTAGAAGGAAAGAGACCCAGGACTCAAACTTAATTATATCTGACATCACAGCCTTTGTTTCCAATCACTGCCTCCCTCCCAAACAAAGAAAGGCTCAACAAAGAGTAATGACAGTACTTAGACCTCCAACTTCTAGTATGTGGGATGCTTTAAACTTTTTGAAATAAAACTTTTCCATTTTTTCATGCTGATTCTCTAATTGATGTACTTTAACATATTGATGTGTTTTTAAGGTTACTAAACACAAAAGTTTTTACTATAATCAGCCTCCTTTCTTGGTATTTTCACTGAAGCCTGGGATTGATCTAGAATCAACATTTGAAAACCAAATTACTTCAGTAGTTCTACACACAGTGGAAAGTTTGGGGCAGGATGGGAAATAATCAACCACTACAGTCTCCAAAATATATGCTTGTTTTTGTGTATTTAAAGCATACTCAAAGCGTGTGACATTCAGCTTCCTATATGTTACCAGTTTCAGTTCAGTAAGTTAACTTTAAATAGTCAAAAATAAATTTCCAGATGGTAAATACTAGAGAATGTGACATAAAAAGAGAAACACGTACAAATTCCACCCAATGACAGTAAATGGTATCAATCTTTGCCTTCTTTTATAGATGATAAACACAGGATTGTATTAAACATTAGTGAAAATAATTCTTTCTGAAGACTTACTATAAAAGTCATCCCTTAGAAAATAATAAATACACAGTCAATTGTATAGATTACAATGTGGAAAAATTATAATACACAATAAATTAATTTGCCCACATTACTGACAGATAGATCTTACTAATTAAACAAAATAAAGAATATCCTTTCTGGTAAAGCAAACACAGAAATGTTACTTGAAAAAAAAGATACTTATAAACTTCAATGGAGTATAATACCACCAATAGTACATGATGCCATCTTCCCAAAGGTGAATTTAGAATCAACAAATTCTTTTAGCTTGAAGAAAATGACACTTTTGAAAATTACACTTTTAATGAACAAATGAAGAAATAAAATTAATTTCCATATTATTCTGATGCTAATATGTTTGTAGGTGCATACGGAAAAAGGTTTAAATTTGAAAAGTTTTCCAGAAAGCACTACAAGAATTCAACAGCATTAAGTGAGAAAAAAGTGAATGAAACTAGTTTCCTTTGAAACCATAAGAGACATTATATATTACAAATTTTTAGTGTTAAAATCTGTATCTCAATATACAAAATTCAGTATACTTTCATTCTATCAAATTCACTAATTTATTTGAAAGTATATATCTATATCCAGTTTCAAAAACACTTTAAAATTGCTTGTACTCTAATCAGATTTTATTTTGCTTTGAGAAGGTTCAGCCTAACCTTAAACACTGTTTTTATTCTCTTACAAGTTCTCCTCTCTTATCACAGCAGCATTGCAATGATGAAGAAATACCCGCTAGAGATGGGTTAAGATCCCTTAATGGAGTAGGAACCTGGTTAAAATGTGATCAATCTCATTTAGGTAACAATTAGAAAAATATCAGTCATGATGGGACTAACCACACTGGGTAATGTCTTCTTATGGAATATATAAAATAAAATATGCTTTATTAGAAGAATATATTCACTTTTATTTTTTTATTTTATTTATCTATTTTTTTGCGGTACGCGGGCCTCTCACTGTTGTGGCCTCTCCCGTTGCGGGGCACAGGCTCCGGACGCGCAGGCTCAGCGGCCATGGCTCACGGGCCCAGCCGCTCCGCGACATGTGGGATCTTCCCGGACTGGGGCAGGAACCCGTGTTCCCTGCATCGGCAGGCGGACTCTCAACCACTGCGCCACCAGGGAAGCCCTATATTCACTTTTAAAAACACACGTTCACTATGTACAGTCGTCCAATAGAGTTCAAAAAGATGATGGATTTCCGAGAACATTCCTCAGACATGCTAGCAAAAAATCCTCTGCTTTAAGCCACCCTAAGCACTGCCACTCTACTCTCTCATTAAATCACACCCAAAATATTCAGAGGGGAGCCATCCTAAAAAGTGATGGAAAATACATGAAAATATTTGCAGAAAATAAGAAGTTTCCACCTAGTATATTGCACCAATAAGCTGCAATATGTTGTTGGAGAGAGGAGGGTTTACACTTTTCTTTATGGACATTCTTTAAATCGTTTTCTAAAATATTTCTTAGCAGCGAAAGTAAAAATGATTGCTCTTGTCATATATGTCCTACATAAAAAGTTTACTACCACAACAGTAAGAGGCTGGCCTTTGCTATGGAACCAGCTAAGTGTGGTAAAACACAGACACTGAGAAAAGGTGCCCCTTCCTACCCATTTTCCGATGCTTAATTGTGTAGCTTGAGTCTCACGTTGTTTGTTTTCTTTTGCTTTTTAGCCCCTCATCATTTTCAGGTGAATTTTTTTTGTGATTTGGAACCTATTTTTTCAAAAACAATCTGGGCACAGAGAATAAAGAAAGGTTGGCTTTTCTGGAAGAAAAGGAATTGATCATACAAAAGATGCCATCATCTTTGACTCTGATATAAAGAAACATTCACTTTTGATGTTTCCACCAAAAAAGGGTGTGTACGTCAACTGTGTGTGTGTGGTTAAACAACAAAGCGAGTAAATTTAAGATGTTTCAACCTAATATGTTCAAATTATTTCTCACTTTCCTTTATCATTCAGGAATATCCTATCTTTCTGAAGACCTGAACATCTCTGTATTTGTCCTATGCTTTTAAATCAAAGTGTCTTTCAAAAACCTACCTGAAAACTAGGAGGGGGAAAAAAAATGACCTCCTTGAGGTGGATTCATTTCCCATTTTTGCTGCTTTTATTCTAACAATCTCATCGACTATTACACTTCCTCCCACAAAAATTAATTTGTCTCACAGACCTCACCAATTTTTAGATTAATTCTAATTAATTCTTTTATTGATCCTACAACCAAATGCAATATTTTTCTATTACGTGTATTGTTCAATTATGGGAAGAAAAAAATACATCTTAGTCTTTTGAATTGTCTCTCCATCATCCCTTCCTTTGAGGAAAACATGCCTTCACTCCCATTTTTATAATAATCATTGTCAGTCATAAAATTAGCATGAATCCAATCTTCTCCCCCTAAACTGAAAGCGAGTGATCCAGGTTTGACCGGGGCTCAGGTGTCAGACAGCCTGGATTATAATTCCAGTTCCACTGCTCACTAGCTTGGGTAAATTATTTATCTTCTCTATGGCTTAGTCGTCACATCTCTAAAATTGGAAATAATAGGACCTACCTCATAGAACAGTCCTGTGGATTAAGGAGTTCATACATGTAGAGTACTTATAACATAGTAGATGCTTAATAAAACATTAAAGTATTATTACTTTGATAGCAATAATTATTTGAGCTGCCTGTCATCATCTGGCTGCCCAATGGAGATGGCCTAAATGATGATGATGCTGAGGCAAGTGGAGCCAAGATAGGGAAACAAAGTCTTAATAACAGCATTTGAAATCTGGAACATGCTGATTTAAAGCAGGTCCTGAGACGTGACAATCATGTTACCCAATACGATACACCCTCCTGTTTCCTTTCTTTTTCCTTTTTCTTTCTTTTCTTTTTCTTTGCTTCTCCTTTATTCTTTCTTTCTTTCTGCCTTTCTTCCTTCTTTCCTTCCTTCCTTTCTTCTCTTCTTTCTTTTCTTCATAAGCTTATTTGAGTTGGATGCTTCTTATCTGTAACTCAAAGAGCCTTGAACTAATTAAAGTGTAAATCTTCACACAGGATAAAAGGTTTATTTGCCCCTCCTAAAATGAATTATCCAACTCAGGATAAAAAGTATTATAGGGGGCTTCCCTGGTGGTGTGGTGGTTGAGAGTCCGCCTGCCGATGCAGGGGACACGGGTTCGTGCCCCAGTCTGGGAGGATCCCACATGCCGCGGAGCGGCTGGGCCCGTGAGCCATGGCCGCTGAGCCTGCGCGTCCAGAGCCTGTTCTCCGCAACGGGAGAGGCCACAACAGTGAGAGACTGCGTACCGAAAAAAAAAAAAAAAAAAAAAGTATTATAGGATTTTTCTGCCTAAACAGACAGCCAGGATATAAAGTTATTCCAACTTCACTTTCAATCATTGTAGGAAGAGAAGATTCCATTAATGGAGTCATCTGGAACCAAGAAGGATCCGACATGGGTCACAGTGTGATTATCTTTAAATTACTCTTATTAAGCTGAGTACAAAAGACCACAAGAATCCTGCTGCAATGAGAAGTGTCGTGACCACTGCTGTGAGTATTGAGACCTACCTTGTCTCTTCCTTATACCTAGTAAGTCATATTATCATTTCTGCATTTATATTGTGTTTTGTCACGAAAATTCCCATAGTGCTTACTATGAAGTCTATGTGTAATTAATTGAGTTAATTACTATCTGTTCTTTTCCCACAATTTCCAGATTCATCTTTTTGTTGGTCGATTTTCTGTGAAAGGTGCATGCATGCCATGTTCCCTGTATGTTTGGAAGCTTTCTCTGTAATCTTTTAGAAAGTCCATTTTACTTTATCTCAGAGAAACAAAGTCTAACCTCAATATATGACCCTTTTGAACTGTTTATAATGGTATTGTTTTTTTTATAATGAACTTACAAAATATTATGTAGCTGGATCTGGTCCTTCTGCAACTTCCTAGTTTCATAAATTTTATATCTGGAAAGAAACTTCCCCAAAAGATGGACTATTTCTGTGTTTCAAAATTTGATAGCATATAAGCATCATCACAGTGTTCCCAGTGTCTGGAACTCTTTCCTCTGAGATAGTGATTCAATGGATTTGCCCTACAGCTCAAGCACCTGCTTTGCATAAACTCCACAGGTAATTCCAATAAACTGTATGGTGAACTACTGGATGATGAGGAATGCAAGTCCTGGAAAAATCTAGGAATTAAGAAAGTTCCTTAAGGACCTACTGCTAGCTTGAGCCAAAGCTAGAATTAGAATCCAGAGTTTTAAATGCCAAATCAGGACTGTTTCCATATTACCACACTGCCTGAATCTGTGTAGTGTTTATTTCTTACAGTCAGCTGCTCTTACCCCTTCTATAGCACTCCATTTTCCAAGGAAAGAGAGAGAGAGGAAGTCAATCCGACCACTAGGCTTACCAAGACATTTATCATAAATTCTCTTTTTTTTTTTTTCTTAAGGTAATTTGAGTCAGGTTTGTCACTGAAGAAAGTATCCTAAATAATAGATACTCATTCTGAATGCTAAATACGATAAAGACAGAACTCAAGTTGGATGAACTCAATATATATTGTCTTGGCATAGACGTTCTCTGGCATCATAAGGAGTCAAGAATGGTTTCTAGGAGGTAGTTAGTACTGACCATGACCCTGCATGTGGGAGAGCAAAATGTAGGAGTTCAATCAGCAGATGGACAGTGGCCTTGCAACAATATCTGGGCCCCAAATGAGGCCAGGAAAGAGTGCCTAGATTAGGAGAGCCTGGACAGCAGGAATCAGATTTTGTTCTGTTTGGCATGACCACACCTTCCCACCACGGTATCTTTGAAACAGTGAGGGGGCTGACTGTGTTCTTTTAAGTGCTGCTGCTAACATGCCTATCTGGGAGAAAACTGTCTTCATCCAGAAACATTCCTGAATGGGCACAATTACTTACGAAGGTGAAGTCTCCTGGGTTCTGGCTGGATGGCTTTGAGGTAAAAAAAAGTGATCATTGGGCTTCCCTGGTGGCACAGTGGTTGAGAGTCCACCTGCCGGTGCAGGGGACACGGGTTCGTGCCCCGGTCCGGGAAGATTCTACATGCCGCGAAGTGGCTAGGCACGTGAGCCATGGCCACTGAGTCTGCACGTCCGGAGCCTGTGCTCCGCAACGGGAGAGGCCACAACAGTGAGAGGCCCGCGTACTGGGAAAAAAAAAAAAAAAAAGTGATCATTAAATTGTTCTACATAAGAAATTAAGAGAGTTTGGGTTGGTGGGAGAGGTGAGTGAGGAAAAGCAGAAGAAATGAGACTGAAAGATAAAGAGAAAAGGATGCAGGGACCAAGAAGCACATCAACAGGTACTGGCCTTTAAGAGAAAGCAGGGCAATGAGACGTGCCCAGCATGCTAGCTAAATGACTTTAAGAATGAGGATGGCTAATATTTAACTTCTATTCACTTCGTAAATTCATAATTTATAAATGTCACTTGCTGGGTAGAATTGGGGTACAAACTCTCTAGTTCCCACCCACAGTGTCCCCGTTCCACACAGCAGTGAACTGCAAGAATGGTGTCAGAAGCGTGGTGCCTGTTTTGTCAATAGTGCAGGGACGGGAGTAGGACTCCACAGGAGCAATGCTAGATGGGGTAAAGTGTGGATGGAGCAAGAAATCAGAGTACAGGATAACCATGAAACTTATGCTCCTTGACCTTCAGACATCTCAGAGGGAATATTATACTTCCTGGGGACAGCAAGGTAGATTTGAACTAATTTTATCTGCATCTCAAAGGACAGAGTGAGTTACTTCGGTTGTTATCTGGGTTATACCTAGAACATAAATGGTACTCAGGAATTCTTCCTGAATGACCTACTTCTAAGTGGATACTTTGAAAGTTTGAAAACTTGCTTTTTACAGTAAAAATTTTCCCAGAGTATTACATATTCTGTTAGGCACTTCAGCTGGCACTAAATGGTGAAATCTGAGAAGCAGAAGGATATCACTTTGCACCCATCATTTTGGGAACCTTTAATAATAAAGTTTATTTTAATTACCTAGTTTTATGTGGGGTAAATGAAAATAGCCTGCTTATTAAACTGGCATGGTAAAAACTTTCTGGAAGGCAGTTCCAAGAGATCTATCAAAAGCCTTAGAAGTATGAGTTCTGACCAAGAAATTTCATTTCTAGGTATTTGCTATAAAAAATGCTCAGAGAGAGATATACTGCAAAAAGTCCTATGATAATGAATTGGTTCACTAAGTCCTGCCACATCCATACAAAAGATAAAGTAACTTTTTTTTTTTTTTTTTTTTTTTTGCGGTACGCGGGCCTCTCACTGTTGTGGCCTCTCCCGTTGCGGAGCACAGGCTCCGGACGCGCAGGCTCAGCGGCCATGGCTCACGGGCCCAGCCGCTCCGCGGCATGTGGGATCTTCCCGGACCGGGGCACGAACCCGCTTCCCCTGCACCAGCAGGCGGACTCTCAACCACTGCGCCACCAGGGAAGTCCTTTCATTGACTTTTAATCTAAATATTAAGTCTTCGACATTAGTCTATGTCTGTATATAGAAGGCCATCTCCTTGTAAAATGTCTTCATATTATTTTATGGTATGGATACATTGAAACTTATCCAGTCATCCCAGTACTAGACATTTAGTTGTTTCTATGCTCTGAAATCATTTATACAATGTAATTTATATCATGTAATAACATCTGATTTTTGAATCATTTATAGAAATTAACTTACTTTAGCCTATTATGGTTTAGGGGCAAATCTCTGAATGACTTTTCGATTTATTCCTCATATAGCCATTTGTACAGGCTTGCTACTACCTGAGTCAACTAGGAAAACGTATTTGGATGAGACCTTTCTCCTCATAATTAAAAGAATTCCACATATAAGAGAACTTCATGTCCTATGAGTTGAAAACTTAAGGAACAAAAACAGACGTCAGTGATTTACTCACTTGAAAAATACCAGGACTCCTTTATAGATTTTCAGTGTAAAACGACCCCCTAACTTCTGAATAAATTCTCTGATTCCTCAAGTTTTCAAATGCTTTTGCCCTCTTTTCAGGTGTATATCATCAATGCTTTCCTTTCTAACAGCCTTTTAAAAAATGTGTTTATTTTATGAGTTAAAGGTCCTTTCTCCACTCTAGATTGCAAAACCAATTTGGAGAAGCTTTTTGGAAGGCGAAGGTGGTGGAGGTCCTTGGGTTACGGTCATGTACATGTAGGGAGGGAAAAAGTTCCCCTTGACCCTCTTAGAGTACCTGGCTGGGTCTGAAAATTAAACTCACAAATATAGATTAAAAGGGAAAAAAGCACACACATTTATTTTTATGTGATGCGGGAGCCTTCATTAGGAAATAAAGACCCAAAGAAACAGACCTGAGTGTAGGTTTGATGAAGAGCAGGTGGAGGAATATGAATTTAAAGAATATGAGAATTAAGTGTAGTAAACTGGGGGAAACAGCAAATACCTGTTTATTAGGATTCTTTTTGGTGTCTATCTGTCATCAAAGATAAAAGATGCTCCATTCTTCTGGGTATACGGAGGGCACCCCTCATATGAGAGTTTTATGACCTGTTTCAAGGGAGAAAGGTCAGAGTAACCTTCCTACTTCTCCCACTTTCTCAGACTTCTTCAGCTTAAAATATTCGATATGCCCAGGGGTCATACTTCCGGGTAGTGTCTCTTCAAACAAACAGCATAAGCCCTACATCACGATTTCATACCCGTAGTCTTGGCCCTTTTTTTCCTCAAAATATTGTCTGGAAACTCATATATTTGGGCAAGATAGAATTCACCTATTTTTAAATCTCTTCCATACAATTTATGTCCACCGTATCCTTCCTATTTCTATTTATTTCTGTCTTTTCTTCTTTTGCTAACTCAGACTTTCATGTTCACATGTACATACATTTTTTTTTTCTGTGCAGCAACATGTTTTAGATTTAACTATAAGGAAGTTTGTACTAGGTTCTTAGCCTACCACAACTTTTTATAACCAAGCTTTTAGTTTCCCTTCCTTACTCCCTCCCTCCCTCTCTCTTTCTTTCTTTCTTTATCTTTCTATGTATGTATGTTTGTATTTACTGCTGGTACATATCCTTGAGTAATTCTTTCAAAGAGGTAATAAAATTCAGAGTCCTTCCATGATAAAAATGATTGTACACTTGAATCTGAGGAAATTCTGAATTTTAAATTATTTTCTTCTTATTGTTCTCTTATATTCACTGTTATTGAAAATAACCCTGATGTCATCTGCATTTTCATTTACTTGCAGGAAATTTGTTGTACGCTGTAGCGTTTTTTCCCTCATTGTTTGCCTTTTCACTTTTATTTTTAATCCTTGAAATCCTAGACTTTCACTAGAGTGGCTGAAAAATGAATATTTTTTGTTTCATTCATCCTATTAGCTGCCCATTGAGAAATTTTTCCATTACTTTCTTTCATCCTTTCTTCATCTCATTGAAACTTCTAGATGCCTCCTCTCATTCCTATTACCTTTTAGTCCTTGCTTTCCATCTCTTTTGACTTTTGCCACATATTTTCCGAAAATCCCTGGGCTTCCTTTTCTTGCTCCTTCATTTCCTCTGTAGTGGTGCCCATTCTGATATTCAGGAAATTTATTATTATTTCAAGAGTTTCTTTAAAAAAAATTAAGGTCTTGAATAGGTTACTTTTCCAGCCTGTTGTTGAGGTTAGGATGCTAATCCCCCCTGATGGCTCTGATACAACTTAATTAAGCATTCCTGAATCCTCTGCTAACTCTTCCCCCCTAACCCCCCACCCCAGCTCGAGTGTTTCTCTTCCCTTGCCTGAGTTTTCCTCACATACATAAAGATTGTCTGCTATCACACTGCAATTGAGAAGCTGACCATGATTACAAGAGTCTGCCCTTGGCAATTTGGAGAAAGGAGCAGAACAGGCTATATGTATGTATGTATGTATATACATAAACATATATATGTATACACACATACATATATAAACATATTCTTTCTCTTATTTGAAGGGATTTGGAACAGAAGGGTATATTAGAGACATGTGTTTATTTTGTCCTCTGAATCCAGATTTCTCAGTATTTTGTGTATGTTTTCACCCTTGGATTATTGCCAAGATTGCCTCACTCACTTCTATTTTTAAATGATATGATGGGTATCATTTTAAAACCATTACAATTCATTCCTAGAAACAGATGCAATAGAAAGAAATACATAATATTAAGCATATAAAACGTAGGCCCACATCTTCCTTACAAGGTTTTATGAGCATTAAATAGGACAATATGTAAAAGAACAGCATAAAATGTAGAGTGCTACGTAAATATTATGAGCCATGTTTTAATTCCCATTGTAAGCCCTTGTCTATTCAACTGATTGATGAGTCACATTTTGCTGAATGAATAACCTTGTCCATATCACATTTCATTTTCAAAACATACAAATTATGAGAATATCATATTTTATATGCACACTAAAAGCACCTATCTATGAAAATAACAAATACACACCAGTTTACATTTATTCTACACTTACAATGTATGAGATACTGTTATGGGCTGAACTGTAACTCCCTCACATTCTTATGTTGAAGCCCTGACTCCCAGTACCTCAGAATGTAACGATATCTGGAGATAAGGTCTTTCAAGAAGTAATTAAGTTAAATGAGGTACTTAGGGTGGGCCTAATTCAATATGACCCATATCTTTATAAAAAGAGGAAATCTGAACACAGACACATGCACAGAAGAAAGACCATATGAGGACACAGCAAGAAGGCTGCATCTATAAGCCAAGGAGAAAGGCCCTAGAAAACAACAAACCTGCCAACACCTTGATCTTGGACTTCTAGGCTTTAGAACTCTGAGGGGAAAAAAAAAAAAGTTCTGTTTTTTTAAGCTTCCCAGTCTATGCTATTTTGTTATGACAGCCCTAGCAAATGAGTACAGATACGCTGCTGTGCTTTAAGAACAATATCTCTTTTAAACATCAAAATAGCAATACTGAAGTAGATGCACTGATGCCCCAGTTCATGGATGCAGTAACTCAAGTTTAGGGTTACTTACTCCAGAGTTCGGTACAGGCCGGGCTAAGTCATCCAACAAGGTTTTCTGATACTCCTGTCAGCGCTAGGCTTAGATACAATAAATACTTTACTATATGCTTAAATACTATGCTATTCAACTTTAGGATGCTCAGACAAAAACAATTTGACCTTTTTAAGAAAATTGTGGTAAAATACACATAAAAAGTTTACCATCTTCCCCGTTTGTAAGTGTACAGTTCAGCAACATTAAGTACATTCACATTGTTACACAATCACACCGCTATGCAAACAATCCCTAGAAATCTTTGCAGTTGAAAAACTGGAACACTGTACCCGTTAAAGAATGTCTCCCCACTGTCCCCTCCCCCAGGCCCCTAGAAAACTATTCTACTTTATGTCTCTATAAATTTGACTACTTTAGGTACCTCACATAAGTGGAATCAAACAGTATTTATCTTTTTGTGACCGGTTTATTTCACTTAGCGTAATATCCTCAGGGTTCATCTATATTGTAACATGTGTCAGGATTTCTTTCATTTTTAAGGCTGAATAACATTCCATTGTACTTATATATTCAACTTTTTTTATCCATTCATTTGTTAATGGACACTTCGGTTGCTTCCACCTTTTGGCTATTACAAATAGTGCTTCTATGAACACGAATGTACAAATACCTCTTTGAGACCCTGCTTCCAATTATTTCTGGTATACACCCAGAAGTGAAACTGCTGGATCATATGGTAATTCCGTTTAATTTTTTTTAGAAACCACTGTACTGTTTTCCACAGCAGCTGGACCATTTTACACTCCCACCAACAGAGCACAAGGGGTCTAATTTCTGTACATCCTCAGCAATACTTGTTATTTTCTGTTTTTTACCAGAAATTTTAAGTTGCTGGGATTTGAGTCACTTTCATGGTAACAATTTACATCTATACATGTTCTACTATTTACAATATTATTTTTTTCTTCCTTAAATCTTCACTATAAACCTACGGGTATATTACTGTCCTCAGGTTATAAACAAAGAAACTGACATTCTTTCAGTATAAATAACTAGTCCAAGACCTCATGACCAATGAGCAGAGAAACTAGGCTGTGATTCTAAGATTCCAGCTGCAATTTATAGACTTTTCCCATGACTCTATGTTGCCACCTTCGTTATGTACTCAGCTTTTAAACATGAAAAAAACAATTTATAATCATGCAATACTTGAAACTAGGAGGAAAACATAACCTGTAAAAAGTAAGATTATGAACTCTTTTGCTCATAAATGTGGTAACAAAATGCCAGTAACTTACATATTATTATAAGGCACTAATGTCAGGTTTGAAGAAAAGTAATAGAACAACAAAAATAAAACCGCACAATAAAAGATTTTTTTAAAAGTTTGAAAATATTTGATGCATTAAGATGAATGACTTAAAATGTCAAAGTTCATCATCCATATGCCCCAGTAATCTAAACTAAGGCCAAGTTAACATCTCTATTTAGACCTATTATTAGGGTTCAGATACAGTAATTAAAGCACTGTGTGCATGATATGCAGATACTAAATAATTGACCTGCTGCTTCAAAACAGGCGTCTGAGATTGGCCAGTAAATATGCATGTTATAGTGGCTCTGCAGTGGTATCAGTAATAGTAATAATAGAGAAATAAAATATATTAAGCAATTAATATATATCATGACAGTCACTCTCTGATCAAGGTTATAGTTCCCATTTTAAAGATGAGAAAATGAGGCTTAGCTATTTGCCCAAGTTCACAGATCCAGGAATTAAACAGTTAAGACTAGAGTGACCAGGTGAGACTGGCCACAAAACTATGTCCTCTGGCACTGTACTATACCAGCTACAATTTAGTAGAGGATGACTAAACTGCCATAAACCCAGCACACATCCCATCAGACTATCCAAGTTTTCCTTCCTTGATCATAACTCTGATTGAAGTTTAAGTGATGTTATTAAATTACCTCTCTCCTTGAATAGACTTAGATGCAGATGTTATTGTGTCATGTGCTAGTTAATACTGACAAAGTCTAAAGGGAGAAAAACGTAATAATAGCTCCATTATCAGAAAAATATGCCTAAGTTATGTGAATATCATTTAGAGTGACCAGCAGTATTTGTATTTTATAACTTTCAAAGTGCTATTCATCTATAGGAGAAAATTAAGCAAAAAGTTGCTTCAAGAAATTCAAATTACAGGGCTTTCCTGGTGGCGCAGTGGTTGAGAGTCCGCCTGCCGATGCAGGGACACGAGTTCGTGCCCCGCTCCGGGAGGATCCCACATGCCGCGGAGCGGCTGGGCCCGTGAGCCATGGCCGCTGAGCCTGCGTGTCCGGAGCCTGTGCTCCGCAACGGGAGAGGCCACAACAGGGAGAGGCCCGCGTACCGCAAAAAAAAAATTCAAATTACAAAAATTCGCTGATTAATTGGAAGAGGGTGTGTTTACATTATGCTAATGAAAGCATTATCCTTTAGTGTGATGTCTTACTGAAAGACATCACACTAAAGGATCATAAGTGGAAAAAAAGGGGGCGAGGTTGGAATAGAGTATATATTCTCACGAAAGAAAAAAGGAAAAAATGCATAAGATCCATAGAATAAGAAATAAAGGCAGATGGGAAGTAAATTAACCTTCAGGTTCATTGCAGCATGATAAAGGGAGATAGAACTGAAAGTTACATTCAGCATTTCATTCCAGATGTGAGGAAATATTCTAACTGTAACTTCTCTTAAGGTGATTTGTTACCAGTAATGAAATGATTATATTTAGACTCTAACTTTGAGGTAGAATAAATCACTGTTCCACAGTTAATCAGTGAATTGTTCATTCATGTAAGATTTCACAAGGGGAGGTTCAAAACATATATTGCAGAATATTAACTAACTACATTTGTCTAGAAGTTTTATTTATTTTTAAAATAAGTTTACTGGCAGTCTGGTGACAACATCTGTAATATTTAGGGATACATTTAAGAAAAAGATGTTGGTCCTTTAGTCAATTTTCCAAAGAATCTTAAACAGAAGTGAACATTTTGGAAAAAATTAGCTCAATGATTATGATTTCATGTTAATAAACAAATTGCCTCTTTCTAAACTTCTTCTTCAAGTGAAAAAATTCTAAGAACAGGATGTGAAGGACTGATAATGGGCCAAATCATACACACACACACACATAAATACCCTCTCCTTTCAAGCACAACAGAAGCACTTGCCTCACGAAAACCCACCAAATTTGCAGCAAGCGTCTTGCTGCTTTTGCTCCCTTCCCCTGAAAAGTCCCTCTTATTCCCCAGGTTTGAGGAGATACTTACTTCCTTTGAGAGTTTTTCCTGTTGCAATGACCTAAATAAAATGCTCATTCCCTTACAGTTTGAGTCTCAGAGAATTTTCGAGAGTTCAACATAACTTATTAAAAATGACAACTTTAAAAAAAAAGTCATAATCTACAATATTTCATATTATTGAAATAGTCCTTAGGTATCTATATATTTTAATATATCATTATTATGAAAAATAAATCGAAACTATAGAAATTGGAGTATCTTAGAAAAAATATATTTATGGTACAGATACTTAGGCAAAATAGAGAAAGCTTCCCCAGTGGTATATAACATAACTAGTGTTTACTTACATTTCAACACTATACATTCAAGATGAAAATCCACTCACATAGAATAGGAATTCTTTTTTTTTTTTTTTTTTGCAGTACGCGGGCCTCTCGCTGTTGTGGCCTCTCCCGTTGCGGAGCACAGGCTCCGGACGTGCAGGCTCAGCGGCCATAGCTCACAGGCCCAGCCGCTCTGCGGCATGTGGGATCTTCCCGGACCGGGGCACGAACCCGTGTCCCCTGCATCGGCAGGCGGACTCTCAACCACTGCGCCACCAGGGAAGCCCGAAATTCTTTTTTTTACAAAATAATATATTATTATCCCTATGAAAGTAATCAAATGATATTTTTGCACCTAGTCACAGATGGTAACCAAACATTAATAATATTCTCATATGTTCTTCCTTATTAAAAATCACACTAAAAGTTAATGTGACTGTATTCAGTCAAATCTCTAGCTTAAACTCTTTAAAAGGCAAAGTCTTATCTTTTCTATTATTTCCCCCAAATTGCTGAGGAGTTAATAAATACAGTGTCAGGTCTGGGAATTGATGTTTACACTACTTACAACCTAATGTGACCCTGTTACTATTCATGGATGCTAAGACACAAGATTCGTGGGTCAGAGACGAATGACTTTATTACACACAGCACAGGCAGCAGCACACTGTCACCCCTGCTCCCAAGTCCTGGGGTGGGTGTGGAGAGGCAATGTGTTTGATGCTGCACACACAGTGGGTCTGTGTCATAGTTGAGAACTCTGAGTTTGGGGAACCATCGTTCTTATAGAGAACGGTAAGCAAGCCTGTGCTTTGTCCACACAAGATGTAACCTGGTCGCTCAAGGTTACTGGCTGAGTAAATAACCCCGAGAAATACCTGAGAAGGGCTGTAAAAGCTTGTAGCTTTAGCAGAGCCAGCCAGACACATAGGAGAGCAAGAGGCCCAAGGACGCTGTGTCTACCAACTGCCTCTTCGAACACGGATCAGAAAATAAAGAAGAATCAAGGAAGAGAAAGAAAGATCTTCTTGGTAAAAACAAGCCTAATCCTTATCCTTAACAAGTTGTTCTCCCAACTTCCCTGCTCTCCACTCCAGCCACTTTGGGCTCCATTCACTACATCTTGATTTTTTTAACTTCTTTCCCATCTCAGGACATTTGTACGTACTTTGTGTGTGTGTGTGTGTGGAATGTTCTTCACTAGTCTTCTCTTGTTATTGTCCTCACATATAGCATCTCATTCCTGGTGTGTTATCTCACAATGTATTCACCAAAGCCATCAGTAAAATGTCAGGTACCTAATGAATTTAATTTTCCATATACTTAGGGCATATGTTTTTTTCATCCAAAGCCTGTCTTCACAGTGCATTCAAACATTTACATATATTTATTTTCATTCAGTTAATATTACCGTACTAAATGCCTACTTTGTCACAGGTTCTGTATTAGGTGTTGAGGACAAAACAGTGAACAAAACTGGCATGGCTTCTGTTCCCTTCGGGAGCGCTGTCATGATCTCATACCCATATCTAAGCTGCACTGGAAAATTATCCTTTGTCCACTTATAGTTATACTTGGGTACATGTATAACTATACATGTACGAACGATCATTTTTAACAGCTGTGAAAAACATGAGGTAAACCACATCTGAGAGGGATTCTCCTATACTACTTTAGACCTAGGCCAAGAATGATACTGAATTTCAAACTGTACGAAGTCCATCTGCATGATTTAGAATAATTTCTTTCATGGATTAATAGTTTGAACCACATGAAACTGCCACTTTGGTCAGTCCAAAATGGGTGGATATTAGTATTTCATCAGGTTTAAATATAAAAAATTGTATGCAAAGTCCAGAAGAATCACATTAGTCTCATATCTATGGGCTATTTAAAAGACTTTTGAAATATCTCCCTTTGTAGGATCCTAAATCAATAAGCTTTCATCTTCTAATACAGAATAGTGGCTTCGTGTAAGAAGACATGAAACATTTCGGCATATGGTCCTCAATTACTTGGGAATTGGGAATGAAATGCGATGTATGTTAAGAAACTTAGCTTATGAAACATGATAAAAAAGTAAAATTCACTTTAGTATATATATGAATCTATAACTGCCTCTATCATTCTAATTAAGAATACCAGAACCATTTAGATGCTTGGAAATAGAACTTAGGACCTGCTAAATCGCTTCAAATTTGAAAAGATCAGATTTTTGTGCTCCAGGTGTATTTTCATGGTTTAAGTTCTCATATAATAAAGATTATATTATTGGCCTTAAGTTATTGAAATATATAAAATATTTTATTAGAACTATTTAGTAACTAATTTCTCAGCTCTCTGTCCATTTTTGCATCCTTCTTCAGATCATAGTAAAAGACCACCTGGCCCCAAGGTTGGCATGTGACTGAGGCCTGATCCTCGTTCAGTTGAACCAAAAGAAACTGCCTATACTTGACTATTTTGAACCTATAGAAACAGAAATCACATATGATTCAAACTAATAGTTTTCCAAGGCCAGGCAACTGTGATTGGTCCAAGAGGTGAACAGGTGAATCAAAGCAGGGCCAATCAGATGCCTTCCCCAGATAACCAGGCAATGAGAGAATTTGCTGGTTTTGAAACTGCTGCTTACGGCAGTTGTGATCCTCACTACGTGGAAAGGGCTTTGCTGAGGTGGAGGAAGAAGCCCACAGAGAGATGCAGAGATGGAAGGCATACATACAAACAGTATCTGGGAAGCACTGAGACTTCGTTTTAGTCCCTAAGGCCTTAGATCTCTTCCTTTCATTCTGAGAACTACCATGTTTCATTCCCTCCTACATCACGAATAAATAAGTTCTTTTTGTTCATCTTAAGGTAGTTTGATTGTGTTGTCTGTTACTTGCAACTGAAAGAGTCCTTACACAGGGATTGCAAGTGTTCAGGGAGAGCATGACAGGTGCCAAGAATGAAGATGAGACAAACTCTAACCTAAGATCTTTCTCTACGTGGTAAGAAAATAAGACTGGGAAATCAACACAATCATTGTTATTGTATGGAAAGTATCCCCCCTTTACCCCAGGAGAAAACTGCAATGGGGAATCTGGATCCAGAAGCATAAACGTTAATCAGCTCAATCCAAATTTGTGTTAAAAGGACATATATGTGACAAAAGTAATTAATTAATTGAACTGAATTAAATAATTAGATTAGTTCTAGCCTTAGGAAAAAAAATCACTTTATGTCGACATTTTTGAAAAATAATTTTTATGCTTAATTATTTTACACGAGCTGGAGATAATGTGAAGTAGTAGAAATGAGAAGGGAAGATAGCCTGGACAGGTCCTAACACATAAATAAATGGACAAGAGTAGCATTTTGAAAATGCTATTAAAGGCACAGGGTCTACTAAAACAGCATACATTGTGAAACATGGAAGAGAAAGCTGGAAACGAAAGGCCAGATTATATGAAGTCTTCACATAACAGCAACCTGTGGAAAATACCGTTAAATGACCTTTATGGCTCTTTTCCCTGTACTCCCGTACATGGCACAGTTCAGAAAGGCTCTGTTTATAAAGGACACATGTATATCGCCTATACCATTTAAAGATTAGCAACAAAATATGGACATGTAATATTATCCATATTTCTATTTTACATTTTGATATATGATTTTGTGTGTGGCTTTATGAAAAAGGCAAAGAAAGAGAAAGAGAAATGGAGAGAGAACCGAGAGAGAGTGCAAGCAAAAGAGAAAGAGCGAGAGAGGAAGAAAAACTGAGATCAGAATTTACCATTTTGCCCTCAAGGTCCCTTCCCTGGAGGTAAACCATTCTATTTTTGATTTACCATCTGAGAATCTGTGTTTTACTTATCAAATGATGTCAGACTGGCTTAGTAAGTGCTAGTAGGTGTGATTCAGAGAGCAACAGACAAGGTCTGCAAAACGTGCTTCTGAACTTGTTACAAGTTGAGAAAATTGAAGTCATAAAGATAATGATCAGTAGATGTGCCACCATTCTAATTAAGAACACCAGGGTCTGTCAGATGTTTGGGAATAGAACTGATGACCTAAAAAATAACCTCGGATAAGAAAATATCAGGTTTGTGTTGCTCCAGAGGCTACTGAGACAGCTGTGTCAGCTGAAATATTCTTTCAACAGTGGATTATAAAAGTGTGGGAAATGGATAAGGCTGACCACTCTCAATGTCCTAGGGCATTCAACATAAACTAGGGCAGTCACACAGATGTTTGTACAGGTATAAGGGTTTCGAAAGAAGATCTACTTGAATCTCATATTCTTCCATTTAAAACATTTGTCAAAAAAAAATTTGTCATTCTAAGTGATCATTTCACTCTGATGAAACTGTTCACCTGTTATGAACAAGAGCTGGAGAATGTTTTAGATATAGCTACTTTCTTCCATCTTATGAAAGGCATTATGGAATTCAGATTTATGTTATGTTTGAACCTAACTTGAAGAAATTTTAGGCTGTCTCTGCCCTTATGTGGAGACCTTTAAATGAAAGTGTATGCCAGTGGATAATGTCTTTATCATTCTCAGTAATGCACTGTTAAGAGGTTATGGCATTTAAATTTACTTGTGAAACAAAAAGTTATTTGTTTCCTTATAATTCAAGTACTGCATAAGCTGACAACCTCTTTTGTGGAATGCAGAACAGAAAATTACTAGCTTGTGGCTTTCTTAATAGAAAGTACCATTTAAGTCTCAGTTTTTCAGATATTTAGTATTTCTGTTTCTTGATATTTTGGGTTCTTATCAATGGGATTTAACCTAAATATATTCCAAAATCCACCTATAGGGAAGGCTTTAAAGGGATTTTTCAGATCTCTGCATCCAATAAATTGTAAGCTTGGATATTTTCAGGTTAATGTTCATGAATTTAAATTTCATCATATATTGTTTATGCAAGGAGAGTTACAGAATCATATTCTCAAACTAACTGCAAAATGAAAGACTTTTATGGGCCAAGTGGTCTTCTAATCTAAGGCTTTCACTTCATGTCCTAAATCACTTACTTTTCCACATCTGCTGTAATTCTCTTTGTTTTTTCCCCAGCAGAGGGTGCAAAATATTAAACCTTAAAACTATTGCATCAACTTGTATTAAATCATATTCATTTACAAATTCCAAAAAAGAATCCTTAACTGTTCATGGGGTCTGACTTGATTATGGGGAAGAAGGCAGTTAAATAACACAGCCTCTCTGAAGGGAGGGTCAGGATTGTTAGTGAATTATTAAGGAGGCAACTTACTTGGGGGGGGTGTGTTAAAAATGAGGGCCATAATAAGGACAATCTAGTCATGAAAGAAACTAACCTTAGATTTAGTACGCATAGCACAGCAACATTTTGATATCCGTAAGTGTATACAATTTATACTGTAAGTGCAGTAAAAGGACAACTCATAAGCATCAACTCAGGGGATCTTCAAATATGATTTAAAATAGAATCATCCTTGGGTATCTTGGATGCTGACCACAAATAAATCCCAGAACAGCAATGGCTAAGTGAAACTATCCAACTCTAGGATTGCTATTTCTTTCACGAATCTTCTCTATAACCTGATATGCCAGATGGAAATGTTGGCCACAATTCTCCACCCCAGCCTGCACCTATGTATGCCCTTTGCTCCAAGATTTTTCAGTTCTCATACACTCAAAGTATACTTACCCACCCATTGACTTCAGGCTTAGCCATTTGGATGTTTTTTACCAACTCAATATTATTGTTTTTTAACTGAAGTATAGATTCTTTATAATATTGCATTAGTTTCAGGTGTACGACATAGTGATTCAATATTTTTATATATTATACTCCATTTAAAGTTCTTACAAAATAATGGCTATATTTGCCTGTGCTGTACAATATATCTTTGTTGCTTATTATTACCAACTTGATATTCACATCATGATGCAAGCAAAGGCTTGAAATATTTAAGCGGTAGGGCTTGCTCCCTTGCATTTCTGCCATCACCATGAGAAGGTGATGGGTAATTTGCTGCATCTCCCGCCAGGCCTCCAGCGTCAACACGTGGTTAAAGACTGCGCCCAATTTGTGGTGAGGAGCCTAGACCAGCCAGACCCACACTTGGAAGCACAGCTAGGTCACCAAACCACAGACACATGAGCATGAGTAAATGATTGCTATTTTAAGCCACCAAATCTTGGGGCAATTTGTTATGAATGAAGTGTTATCATTGTGAAGATTAACTTTTACACCAGAGTCCATCCTCCTCTAGAGGAACTGTCTTAATTATCTTAGCTTCAATACGTCGTTCCATTTATATAACATGAAAAATACTTATAGACCAAAATTTATCATCTAGGCACGGGAGATAAAAAAAATGGAAAAAAAAATAGCTCTTGTCTTTTGAAGGGCTCACAGAATAAGGAAATGTGACAGGCACATAAACTAAGAAACGTAACATGATAGAAGCCTATGTATAGTGGAGTGAAAGATATGTGGAGTGAGCCAAAGATAAGTGGTCAGTTCTATCTAACTGAGAGTTAGGAGTGTTGATAAGAACTACTTCTCAGAGGGGCAACCCTTTATAAATTCACGGGAGCAAGGCAAAATACGGATTTCACTACCAACTACAATCCAGACCATCAAGGTACACACAAGACACAGACAGTTTAAAGACAAATGCAAAAGATTCATGCTATTCCAACAACTATGAACTATGTACCAACTTTGTACACAGAATCCTGTGCCAGGCTCTTAGTAGATACATAAATGAATAGAATGAAGGTCCTGTCCTTCAGGTAATTGTGACAATATTGTAAGGCTTAAACAAGCGCATCGTAAAAAAATATAAATATCACATAGGCAAGGTATAAATAGGCCTTGAACTCAAAAGGTTACTACTATCTAAGGCTTGCACACAACAACACTAATTCAAGGCAGAAGATAATGAGGACTCAGTGTGAAGTTCAGAACTTGCTATGAAGGTTTAGAGGAAAGTGGCTTCTGGAAAGTTTCAATAAAGAGAGAGATAATTTTAAAGGTGTTGGAAACAGAAGGCCAGAGGCTGCTCCCCTTTTTTGAGGCTTTCGGGATATTAAAAAAAAAAAATGTTAATGCCAAAAGTAGGTTATAAAAGTTGGGGTATATTTTTAATGTCTTTGCATCCTATTTTCTACTGGGGGATGCCCTGCTTAGCAGAATTATACCTTTCATGAATGGCTTTTGGATAGGTCAGTGGGGGAGGCAACCAGAAGGCTGTACTGAGATGCCAATTTGACCACTACACTGCAGTGAGGGTCTGAGTGGCTTAATGCAGTTGGGAGGTCCCAGGTGTCAGAACAATTATCTTACCCTCCTTGCTATGGGATGTTCAGTATATGATTAAACCTATGTTGAATATATAATTAAACATCTCAGAGAGGTTACAGCCACGAAACTCTGGGCCAGATTTAAGCCTTTGACTTAAAAGAGACTCAGTCTCCCTAGAGACAGCCATCTTTGGGAATGAGACTTGATTTCCAGACTAGATTTTGGACTAAGAACTGGTAGAAAGATTTCCTCAAAATCTTATATGGCTGACTGCAGTCTCTTGGGAAGAGGACTGTATCTCCCTAGACCATGCTTGATACTCATGACCTCCAACTAGGTACAGAATCTCCACTACCATTCCCTTGTGCAGTGGCTGATAAAACCAAAGAGGTCTCCACAACAGGTTGTTTTAGGGACATAGGAGAAGATAAGAAATGTAGGCTATGGCTTTTGATGGATGTCTGTTGTTACTTCCTGCCCAGCCTCAACTCTCTGTTTGTCTACAAGATCTTACTTTTCCTATGAGTATCACAGCCCATGCGGCTGTGGGGGGCTGGCTCCTAGGTCTATGCCTAGGTCCAAGGGTGGGACTATGGCTCAAGTCCATCAATCATAGCATCATCTCCTCTGGTTCCAGAGCCTGGATCAAGGATAAGCAAGTAACCTAAGGTAGGCCAAGGAGTACAATGAGATTTCATTCTGGAACTTCTTTTGGAACTGCTGGGATTAAGAGCAGTCTCATTCAGATACCCTTGAACCATTAAGGATGTAGGCCTGGAGCTGCCAGGAGTTGCCAAATGGTGAGAACACAAGTTTGACACTGAATTTAATGCAAAGGATAATAGAGGCACAGGAGAAGAGAGAGACAAAGGAGAAGAGAGCTGATGAGATGATTTAAGGCTCTGGATCTAGGGTCTCCCTGGTGGCGCAGTGGTAAAGAATCCGCCTGCCAATGCAGGGGACACGGGTTTGAGCCCTGGTCTGGGAAGATCCCACATGCCGCGGAGCAACTAAGCCCGTGAGCCACAAGTACTGAGCCTGCACTCTAGAGCCCGCAAGCCACAGCTGCTGAGCCCGCGTGCCACAACTACTGAAGCCCGCATGCCTAGAGCCCGTGCTCCACAACCAGAGAAGCCACTGCGATGAGAAGCCCGCACACCGCAACAAAGAATAGCCCCCCTCAATGCAACTAGAGAAAGCCCGCGTGCAGAAATGAAGACCCAATGCAGCCAAAAATAAAATAAATAAATTTATTTTTTAAAAAAAAGGCTCTGGATCTAGCTTTATCTAAAGCTAACTCTAGCTCTGGATTTTGGGTTCTATGAACACATTTTCCTCTTTTTTGTTTGAGTATCTACTATTTGGTACCCAAAGCATCCTAATGCTAATAGAATACTAATAAGAAGCATCATGTAAAGTTGAGGAATTTATATTTGATTTAGTCGGCAGTTGCAAGTTTCTAGAATTTAAGGTGTGGGACGGTTGAGGAAGAGGTGACTGTGAAATGAATTTGCTCTAAGTCAACTATAATTTATTTTAAAAAAAAAGAAACAGAGAGAGTTAGGTGGATAATAAGATTGTTAAAAGGATAAATGAAAGTTTCTGTGGACTTACTTCATGTATACATTAAAATACTTGGAGTCCTCCAGTCTCTCTTAGAGTTTAATCATGCAGATGCATGTGAAGAGGGGAAGGACATCGTACAACCAGAGGTGTCCTGTTCATAGTACATACCTATGAAATCATCTGTAATTGCGTGCGTTTCATAACAGAGAGCAGATCACATTTAAGACAAATTCAGAAAGCAACAGTGCTTTCCAAATATCTAATCTACAAAACATTGTAACAGATGCAGGAGGTTGGAGGCTTTGACCATTCTATTTAACAAGCAGTAAAGGGAGAAATAAGGAAGGAGAGACACATTTTCCCTTGTTCTCCCAGATTTAATGTCCAGAATACTTCCTGGCCCATTGAAGCCCATATGCCTCTACCCGCTTCATGTTTTAAGCCCAAATATTTTATTCTCAGATTAAGGGTAGTCGAACCAAGTGTTTTTCCAGTTTTCAGGATGAAATGTTTACCACAAGCCAGAAACCACTTTAAAAATCACCTACTAGTTTCCCATGAGTCCTGCAAGCAAACAGATATGCTATACAGAGAAAATGCATGTATCTTACTGCTGACAGTTATCCAAGTAGCAAGGGGAAAATGGTATATTGGGAAAAACAGGTCTTTAAAACAGATATTTATATTTAAAAATCTATATTTAATCTGGGAGGGGGAGAAAATAAATGATGCATGGAATATAACAGAGACGTCCCTAAATTGAAATAATTGTTTTCATAATACTACTCTTAGCCTGTATTTTACAGACATGCTTCCTTTGTATTGTTTTTGGAAATGGGGTTTTGTTTTTGCATTGATGGGTCTCCGTCAGTGATGAGATTCCCTATGACTATTCATCACTTGTTACAGCTCAGTCTCTGGTGAGCTGTGAATATTTATGAAGGCTGTTCCTTTTTTGATTGGCTCTGATCCTGGTAGCCTTTTTAAAAGTAAGGTTTACAGGAGATTTGCACTCTTGGTAAACAGGGCAGCATACCAAATACAGGGTAGAGTTGGAATGTTTTCAACAAAAGCAGCACCTGGGAGTATTAAAACTTGGAAGAATGTGTGTAGCCCCCAGGCTGCTTTTGTGGAACGTATGCCAGTTTTGAGATTCTGCCACTTCTTACTTAAAGTTAATGATCTAAATGTTAAATGCAAGAACTCTCTAAAAAAGAGTGGTGGCAAAAAGAGATTAACAATGCCGAAAAGGCAGATTTACCCTCAAAGGCTCTATCAGTGAATCACAAGCCCACATGTCTAAGAACCCTATCATCACTTTTTAAACACGCAGTATAAAAGCTGTTCCCTAAGAAAAAGACACCAAAATCAATGGCTACACTAATTTAAGAAAAGAGGGAAATGCATAGAAATGTGTGCAGCAGAGGGACGGTATGACTGCTTGTGGAATTATATTGTTCTCTAGTAAATATTAATTGCCCGAGCCTTGTTAGATAGCTTTGGAGGTCCACAATGTGGATTGTGGCTAGTTTCCAGTAGCGAACTTCCAACATGAATCAAAGAAAGGACACTGGAAAAATAAAGAAAAGGAAAGAAAGGAAGGAAGGAAGGCAGGCAGGAAGGAAGGAAGGAAGGGAAGAAGGGAGGGAGGGGAAAGGGGATGAAATATACTCAGGGACACAGTGCTTACCTATTTTATACAAAAGTAATCGATTTTTAGTGAGCCAAAATTTGGATATAAGAGCTAAAAAATGATAGCACTATTTTTTTATACATCCCCAGTTACCTACTAAATTGAATGTCTTTAACTATCACCTGAAAACCTACATACAAATCCAAGACATTTTTATGCTAGTGGGAGGGCAGAGTTGAATTCGAAAACTACAGTTATAGGCTTACAGCAGCTTTGCCAGGGGGCTTCATGGTGGCGTGACCCATGCGGTTGCCCTGCTCTTGGTTTAACGCTATGTTGTGCCTGCCTTGAAATTCTTAATAATTTTGTCTTTGGACTTGTGTTTTGTTAATGAAATCCACTGGACAACAGAATATGTGCTTGCGCAGAGGAGATGCGTGCAGTGCCGGCGTCGACAGTCCTTGTTGTGTCATTCACAAGTGTTCTTGAAGGCGCATAGTCACAGACTTCTGGTACACTCACTGTGCCTGGGAATTCAGCAAGAATCAAACTTAAAGTAAAAAGTAGGCTAGTTACATCCACAACTGAGTAAGCAAGGTGCTGATAGCCCTGAGAGGCCACATTTTCCATCGGAATCAGAATTTTGCTTCCAATGCAGAAAAAGAGCAATGGCATTCTGAGAAATCCTAACAACCAAAGAACACTATTTATCCTTTCTTATTTGCTATTATTCCCTGTACTAGACAATTTTCACAAATGTGAAAATTACGGCACAGGAGGAAAGTGAAAGATAAAGCAACCCACGCATGCTTTTCTTTCAATCCTTCCTCATTCATCGATAAGCAGAAAATAGAGAGTTTTGCATATCAGATAAAATAACAACAGCTGAGTTAGCTTTGTCCAGTCTTTCCATTGTTCTGGGAAGAACAAAATACATATGCATGTAAAAGCTACAAAACACAAATTGTATAATTTCAGTGATACCACATATGAGTTAAATGCTCTTATATTTGCATTTAAAACTGGCATTGCACAACATAAATATGCATGGTAAAATTCATGCTAAAAATTAACATTTTTAATTCTCCTTTATTTAGAATGACATTAAACGGAAAATAAAGAACATCACGACAACTCAAGAGAGATCAACTGTGGGAAAAAGAAAAAAGCTACATTTATAGACAACACTTTTTTCCTGTGTTTCGAGCAAGGGGTCCCACATTTTCATTTCACACTGAAATTATACCACAAATTATGTCGCCCACCATTAGTTATGTATAAAATACTGGCTGTCCATAGGGAGAGAGATCTTTCCTCTCCAATCATCTGGGTAGTATTATTGTAATCCACCACCTTCCTTTTATTATGTGTGTTTTCCCTGCTAAGAATCCTGAGGATGTAAAAGCCAGAAATAGCCCCAAAGATATATGCCTAGTGGTCAAAATAGGACTAGCCAAAATACCCGTAATGCTTATTTCTAGAAACTAGCAACCTTTGCTAACAGAAGTTAGAAGCCCTCTCTCTCCACCAGTGATACTTCTATTCATGTGACTCACTAACCCTTAATTGTTAAGTTACCTCTGTTTTGTGATTTTAACTGTCAAAAAACATCTCACTTGATAACCTTCCCGATGCTTTCCTATTTGCACATCTGCACTTGTGGGTCTAATTTGTGTTAGCTGGGGTGTCAGATACACAACAGTCATATTGGGGATTATAATTTACAAACTTCTAGACCTGCTCTGAAGTTTCACACACATTCATGCTATAACCAGAATATCCTTGTTAACTGGAGAATCACACTGCAGTTACTTATTTTATCATCTAAAATGGCTCACTGGGAAGAGGGCTGCTTCCTCAGCTTTTGATTACTAGGTTGTTTGCATCCATGTCCAAATCATGCCTATACGTGTCTTCCCAGCAATTGTGATAATTGTGATAATAGTTTGAAAATGATTAAGAGTCACCTAAAGTCTCTTTGAATCTCATTTTTAAAATAGTTTGTAGTGTAGGAACATTTCATAAATACTGAAGAAACAATTGGAAGAGATTGTTTTATGGGAAAATATAGTTGGGAACTTATTACCTTGACAGAAAGAAAAAGAAAGTCACCTCTTCCTTTCATTGTTTTCAAGTATTAAAATGTTTTAGGGGCTTCCCTGGTGGCGCAGTGGTTGAGAGTCCACCTGCCGATGCAGGGGACGCGGGTTTGTGCCCCAGTCCGGGAGGATCCCACATGCGGCGGAGTGGCTGGGCCCGTGAGCCATGGCCGCTGAGCCTGCGTGTCCGGAGCCTGTGCTCCGCAACAGGAGAGGCCACGGCAGTGAGAGATCCCCGTACTGCAAAAAAAAAAAAAAAAAATGTTTTGATTATAGTGATTGAATCCTGCAGCAATTGAACTTGCCTAAAAGAGAAAATACTAGAGTAATGTGACTCAGTATTTTATGGACCATGATAGAAAGAATGTAAGCAAACAAATGCTTGGACTAACAAGTGGCAAAGTCTAATCCTTAAAACTATAATGACCCAAAGAAATGTTTCATCCAAATAAGTGCTTTGAATTTTTCTGCCTGGCTTAATGACTGAGGTGGGGCAGAGGGAGGAATGGAAGGAGGCAGAATATTTGCTCTGGCATAGTCAGTGAAAATGGCTATTAATTTAGAACCCACCCACCAATTCAGCTAGCTGACTAAATGAGATGAAAAGGAGGAATTACAAACTGCTGGCCAGCCTACTCCTTGGATCCACTAAGAAGCGCTGTATTCATTTGTTAGGGCTGCAGTAACAAATTATTATAACCTCAGTAGCTATTTTTTTTAAATAAATTTATTTATTTTTGGCTGCATTGGGTCTTTGTTGCTGCGTGCGGGCTTTCTCCAGTTGCAGCGAGCGGGGGCTACTCTTCATTGTGGTGGGTGGGCTTCTCATTGCGGTGGCTTCTCTTGTTGTGGAGCATGGGCTGTAGGCCTGTGGGCTCAGTAGTTGTGGCTCGCGGGCCCTAGCGCGCAGGCTCAGTAGTTGTGGCTAATGGGCTTAGTTGCTCCCCAGCATGTGGGATCTTTCTGGACCAGGCCTCCAACCCATGTCCCCTGCATTGGCAGGCGGATTCTTAACCACTGCGCCACCAGGGAAGTCCCCCTCAGTAGCTTAAAACAATAAAAATTTACTCTCTCACAGTTCAAGAGGCCAGCTGCGCAAAGTCAAGTTATCAACAGGATGGCTTCCTTCTTGGTGGCTCAGAGGGAACAACTGTTCCATGCTTCTCTTCTGGTTTCTTGAGATTTCTGGAAATCCTTGGTGTTTCTTGGCTTACAGCTGTACAATGCCAGCCTCAGCCTCCACCTTGCATGGCTGTCTTCCCTCTGTGCCTCTCTCTGTGTCTTTTCAGGGCGTCCTCTGCTCTCCGTATGTCCAACTTCCCCTCCTTATAAAAGGACACCAGTCATTGGATTAGGGCCCACTCCAATTCTGTAAAACCTTCCCTTAATGTAACTAATTCCATCTACAAAAAACTGATTTCCAAATAAAGACACATTCACAGGTACCTGGGGTTAGGACTTCAACATCTCTTTTGAGGGGACACATTTCAACCCACAATGCTTCTCAAACTTATCTGCATACTAGAATTACATGGGAAGTTAAAAAATACTGATACCTGGGTATTGCATCCCAGAGATTCCGAACTAATCAGGAAGAGGTAAAACCAGGGCACCCAGATTTTTTTAACTCCCCCAAGTGATTCTAACGTGAGGCAAAAGTGTCAGAACCACTAGAATAAAGGATTCTAGTTGTCAGTTTCTCGAAAGGATATTTTAGCATAATGAAGTGTGTGCATTTCAATGAGAAAAATCTCTTTCCTTTAATCATATTGACAAAAATGAAAAAAATTGAAAGTAGGTGATCAAAATAAATGGCATGTAATCAAAAAGAATTTTAGAAATTTACCACTTGACACATGTTCATTCAGTGAACATTTTAATGCATGCTGTGTGTTGGGCCCTGTGAGAGGTCCAAAAGTGGTCATCAGAACCTTAGAAATCAGCTGCTTTTCCTCCAAACTCTGGAGGAAGGAAAGGTTTCCTTGCATTTTGGCCAGCTGTGACTAGGTGTGGAAATTATTCCTTCTCCAAGACACTGCCCAATTATTAGTAAATAGTGGAAATAGAAAACTTAATGTTACATTAAGTTATTAAAGAAAAGCACTTCACTGGGGTAAACTGGCTGAAATGTAAAACAATTTCTTACATTTCTTTTTTCAGAGCCTAAAAGACCCACTTCATACAGATGCCTATAAATGTTGTCAAAATACTATTCACCATACTACCCTGTAAGCTCATTAGGAGCTGATGACAGCAACTAAATCAACACAAACTTGTTCTTTCTTGTCTCTTGGTCTTCTGTACGATGGTTTCTACCTAGCATAGATTTACCTCAACTTACTTTGTGTCATTGTTATGGACTGAATGTTTGTGTCCCCCCAAAATTCATATGTTGAAATCCTAACCCCCAGTGTGACAGTACTGTGGAATGAATTACAGAAACCTCAGCTAAAATTGGAGTCTGTGCAGGTTTATAGGGGGAGCTCTCATGCCTGCCATGCGTGGTCATTTACTACAAATAGGAAAAGACACATGCCTACATCTCAGGGAGGAAGGGGCTGTCTACTTTACTATCTAGCAGGGAGGAGAAAATGTAACTCTGCCCTTAGACAGCCCAGCCCATCAGACCGTAGCAGCTCAACCAATGAGAAGCCTCCATACTTTGTACTCCCAGCTTCCTCCAGTGGACTCTTTGGTTATTACAGCCCCTTCCAAACCACCTCCCCCCCACACAAAAAAACAATTCCTTATTAAAGCAGGTTCCCCTTCCCTGTTCCCTGGATTTGCCTATGAGCCACCATAGTTTGGGTATCCCGAACTGCAATTCCTCTATTTCTGCATAAACTCACTTTTGCTGGTAAAATAACTGGCTATTATATTAAAAACTTGACAATATTAAAAGGTAGAGCCTTTGGGAAGTACTTAGATCATGAGGGTGGAGGACTCATGAATGGGATTTGTGCCCTTACAAGAAGAGAGCAGAAAACACTCTCTCTCTCTCCTCCCCCACCTCTTTCTCTCTATCTGCTCTCTGCCATGTGAGGATACAAAAAGAAGCCACCATCTACAAACCAGTAAGAGGGCTTTTACCAGAACCCAGCCATGCTGGCACCCTCATCTTGGATTTCCAGCCTCCAGAAGTATGAGAAATAAATGTTTGTGGTGTAGGCCAGCCAGTCTATGGTAATTTGTTCTAGGAGGCAGAGCTGACTAAAACAATCTTTGTTTTCATTCTTTATCCCTCATCCAAGATACTTTTCCGGCTAATAACAGTCATCCTCTATTCATAAAGAAACAGTTTTTGTTTTTCATTCTCAAACTCCCCTGTGAAGAACTTTATTTCATCTTAAGTTTAGAAAAACGCCCTGTGTCTCACCATATCAGCTAAGATTTTTTAGATAAAAAAGCATGCCAAAGATACACATAGAGCAGAAGCCCAGTTTTAACATCAATATATTAATTACTGTCGAAAAATTTGCATCATAATAATATGAGCAGAATGAAAATATAAATACGTAAAGGATGTTTTTCTGCATTTCAGCGTATGAAAAAAATCTTCATTTTTATTCCAAGAAATATTGGCAGTCTTGGGGAAAACATTTTAGACAGACAAACCAATAAAATACTTATTAAAACCCACAGTAAAAAGAATGATGAGGTAAATTAATGAAAGGCAAGTTACTTTGGGCAAAAGCCCATATTTTCAATGAAGTGACATATGTACCTCTTTTTCAAAACATGATCATATTTAAATAGGAAAGACAGTGTTATTCCCATTAATATTGGGAAAAAAAATCCCATAAATAGTTACTAAATGGGAAACTTACATTGCTTGTGCATAGTAACATACATTAGGGGGAAGGACTCTTACATGTAGCAGTCTTCAGCGTGCTGTGTAATAGGTTTTCAATTCAGGAGCTCTGAACTTCAGGTGCCCTCATTTCTTCCTCAGGGTGTAACAACCTCATCCCTATGAAAGTGCAACCGCTAAGTACATCTGTGCACACCCTCTTTACCAACTCTCTTAACCTTGTCAGTCTGTTGCCATTTCAAATTTCCATGAAATCTACTTTTAAAAAACTGATCAGGGCTTCCGTGGTGGCGCAGTGGTTGAGAGTCCGCCTGCCGATGCAGGGGACACAGGTTCGTGCCCCGGTCCGGGAAGATCCCACATGCTGCGGAGTGGCTGGGACCGTGAGCCATGGCCCCTGAGCCTGCGCATCTGGAGCCTGTGCTCCGCAACGGGAGAGGCCACAGCAGTGGGAGGCCTGCGTACCGCAAAAAAAAAAAAACACAAAAAACAAAAAACTGATCAAGAGGCGTCAGCGCTTTCTGACCAAAAAGAGCACAGGTATCAGGTGGTCACTATCTCAGCTCTGCCACCAGTGAACTGGGAAAAGTTACATAACCTTTCTGTGCCTCAGATTCTTCTTCTGTATAGGAAATTAATATTCGTTGAGATTTTACTTTGGACTAGTCACTGTAAACCTAGAAGAAATAATTCTAAGTCAAACTCTATGATTTCAGAACTATTTAAGTAATTCCAATATTGCTTTTTAACCTCCATTAATTTCCGTCCCTAAAATTTGGGATGGGCCAACTGGATTATATGTTAACATGAAAACCTAGCTCTTCGAAGTCTGGTCTCTGGACCAGCAGCTCCATGCATCGCTTGGGAGCTTGGTAGAAATTCAGAGTCTCAGGCCTCACCCCAGTCCTGCTAAATCAGAATCTGCATTTTAACCAGATTCCCAGTTGCAGGCATATTAAAGTTTTACAAGTGTTGGACTGGATGGGTAGCAAAGTCCACTTAAACTCACAGGGATGCACAGAAAGCAGAGGGTCTGGCATTGGACCCCACAATTCGAGGCTAAGCGTTGCTACTTACAGCTTGCGTACTCTTCAAACAGAGAGCTTCCAAATACATGAGTTCACTTTTATGTGTCTTAGTTCCTTCATCTGTAAAAGACAGTAAAACAATAGTTACCTGCTGGGGTTGTTTTAAGGGTTGCAAAGTACTGGGTATAAGCAACGAGTACAATGCCTGGCACACCGGAAACTCTTTCAATCATTAAACGAACATTTACGGAATCTGAATCATGTGTGGGTCAGATATGTGCTGGGGGCTGTGAATGCCACAGGAAACAAACAAATAAAAGACCACACTTTCACGCAGCTTGCATTCTAGTGAGGGATTCTGGCAACAAAAAACATGTAAAAAATAGGGTCACACAGGGATATGTTCTGTGACATAAAGAGAATGACAGCAGAGCTATTACAGACAGAAAGTTTGGCAATCACCTTTAGAGGACAAAGCAAGTGAGTAAGATACTTTAATTAGTTATATTTGATTAGCACCCAGTGCTAAGTTCCAGGCACAGTGCTAAGCGTTTTACATGCATTCATGTTTCCAGAATCCTCCAGTTTGACCCTCTTACCAGAGAAATGGAGAACTTGCTTGAATAAGGGTATTCAATGGACAAACATTTAAGGTGAAAGTTTCATGGAAGATTTTTTGCCTCTGTTATCCAGTTACTGTAACAACTTTAATTTTTACTCCCGTTGGGATGCTGAAAACTTACTACTGCTCTTTAGCCTGACTCAAGGAACCTCTCAGAACCACCCACCCCAGCACTAGAGACGACAATTCTGTATACTCAGTAATATAATCTTTACATCTAGATATGTACTTGGGGACAGTAACATGGCAAAGTCCATAGGACTTATCTTTCCACCCATGGAAACTAAAAGACTCCTCACCTCTTTTTATAGAAATGGGTATGTTTAACTTAGTAACTTGGCTACATTCCAATTTATACTTTTACCGAAGAATGTCAGTCTGTGGGTTTAGTAGATATTTTTCTTCATTTCCTTCTGCTACACAAGAAACAGGCAAACAAATAACTGTTATGCGGTGTCAGTGGCATGAAATAGCTTTTATATTCCAACACAGATGGGGTATCTTAATAATGGGAAGATAATCTCACACTTTAAAGAGCTTTGTTATAAAAGATGCCATATAAAAAGGAAGTTATTATTCTTAGTTATAATATACCCTAAAAAAAGGATTTACCATCTAAATGGCTGCTGAAACGTAACTGCAGAATTGCTTATAATGCTACAATCAGTTGAGGCCAAATTCAAGAAAAACTCCATCCGGCATTCACACTGAGAAGACCCACATGTGCCTTTAATTTTTCTTTTTTTTAATTTCCTGGGCTTCCGGCCCAGAAATTGGATGGAAATTTTATTTAAACCTGCTCTTGTGTATCAACTTCTGGTAAATATCAGGTCTTCAGTTGACTCAAATTATGCTTTACATTTTGAGCAAAGGGAGGAAATAAAATGATGCATATCTCCTTATATACATATATTTATACACCTCTTACCTCTTCTGACTATGAAACTGTGCCTCACACGAAATGGTCATCATTACTCCTGCAAATTTAGGATGTCCTCCCTTCTGCTGCGACCATAGATTCGAAATTTCATTAGATTCCTTTCCAGCGCTAATCAGCTTTCACCAGCACAGGCAACGAAAGTAATCTGAGCTTGGAAATGACTAATTATTTGGAGACGGCAGTGGGGGGTTCAGGTTTAGATTTCTCTCCCTCTAATTTAAAGCAACTTCTCTCCTGTCTTTTTCCCGTCATTTTGCTGCCTGGGGAAAGCTCCTCCTCCTTGATAAAAATGCTCTTTCCCTTCCCATTACATAGGGTCTATGTTTATGTATGTATTAGAAGGAAAATGCATTATGAGACATCGACTTGAAAATATTAAGAGAAGAGGCACTCCTGTGATGGATGTGGGCCTGGCAGTAATTGCACCTGCTAGGTGCAAGGCATGAGCATAATTTGCATGGAAAGTTTTCTCAGTTCCTTCCAGAATACACCAGTTCTACCCAATAAAACATTCTGTCACACTCAGGGGGTTTGCCAACACATTGCCAGATTGCAAGCAAAAAGATTATTTACAGTAACCAATAACAACTGAAACGACCATAAACCACAGTTCTGTACCTGTTCTATTTTTTTCTTTTGCTAAGTAGAGAGACCTTAAGGAGCCCAAATTTACTGCAATTTAATTCTCACAGGAAAAAGCACATTATTTTTATTTATAGTAGTGAGCTCCATCTATCCTTGCCTCCCCTCTTTTGAAACATAAATAACCCCATCTTTTTTTTTTTTAATCCAGCCATTACTTTGACAGGGAAGAACAGTTTTCCTGGTAAAGTGAGAGATAGGATAAAAGTGGCCAAGAGCAGACAAAGTTACCCAGTGTATCCCAGGACCCTGCTGTGTGCTCAAGGGAAAAGGAGACATCACTGCCGAAACAGCTCTGGGGGAAACCCCGCCTCACTGGACCCTTTGAAGCAGTTGCTTTCCACCAGCAAGAAGGACTGGGGCCCTGCATGTAGGCTTCAGTGTAGGCAGCAGTGCTCTGCATCTTACTGACCTGGGTTTTCTACCTGTTATCTTTTAAGGCCCCTGAAGGAGAGTTTTCCATAAGTTCAAATTCCATTCTGAGTTGCAGGGGACTAAACAGGAGCACTTATTCCTGGGAGAAATGAGCAAAAATGAGATAGAGGAGCCAAACAGCTATTTCCCTTAAAAGCCCTCTCAGGTCTTTTTCGCCCTGGCTGCTGCCCTTGATGAGCGGTTGTGTCCCTCTGACAGTAGGAATCAGAGAGAGGAAAGGAGAGAAGAGGGGACACGGCTGGAAACGCTTAAGTCTAATTAAACAAACAGGAGTAGATTTTTTTTTTCTATAAAGAGAAAGTAAATTTATGCTACACTTTAAAAACAAAGTCAAAGAGTTATAAATTTCAGCCCCAATTTCAGTTTTATTCACAAGGACTACTGTTAACAGTATCCTGGGTCATCCTTCTAGAAATGGTGAATGCATAAACATGCATGTGCACATGTATATAAGCAAAAAACTGAAAATACTTTTCCTGAAACTTCTTCCTCCTAGTAATACCTCTTGAAGGTCATTTCATGCCAATACTAGTAGATGTACTTCCCTCTCTGTAGGTGGCTGCATTATATTCCATCCTGTCTCCACTATACTTTAATTAGCTGTTCTTTTAATTAGCAGGCTTTCATTCAAGCCTAGGTTGTCCAACCAAACACTGTCTTGTATGTATTTAAGACAATAAAGGCGATAAGATCTACCTTATAGGGTCCTTGTAAAAAGACAAAAAAAATTAGTGATTATTCTCATAACTAACTCATTTCAGCCTTAGGCAAGTTAATTTCCTCATCACTAAATCAGGGAGTAATAATAGACCCAGGGGTGTTCTGGGGACAATCAAGAACTAATTCACTTAAATTGCGCAATCCGCTACCTGGTACGTAGGCGGCCCTTAATAAATATAAGCTTTAATACTAAAATTGCCCATCTCTGCGCACTTGTGGGAGAGCAGCTGTAGGAGGCTTTCCTAGAAGTGGAACTCCTACCTTTAACCCGTGCTCCCCGGGGCCCGACTGTGCGCGCACAAGGCCACCCAGCGGTGATACGCTGACCGCCGCCCCCCTCTGGAACCGCGCCCAGGGCCCTGCGGAGGCCGAACGCACGTGGGCGCACGCTGCCTGAGCGCAGGGCGACGCGGGGTCCCGCCGGGCGCAGGGGCGCGGAAGCGCGGGTTGGCACGCGGGCGGCGCGAGGCGCGGGACCCCGTTGGCTGCTCCGCCGCGCTCCCCGCCCCTCCCGCCCGCCCCTCTCCCCTCTTTCCCGTGCCCGCGCCGGAGCGGCGGAAGCGCAGACACCGCTCGCTTGGCGCCAGCAGCGGCCACAGCAGCCTGGCGCGCAGCAGCGGCGGCGGCGGCGGCTGGCAGGCGGGCGCCGCGGGCTCGGCCGGGAACGGCGCGGACCGGGAGGCTGCGGCGGCGGCGTCTCGCGCGGGCGCGCACGGCTGCCCAGCGAGCCCCGGCGAAAGGCGGCTGACGGGCCGGCGGAACTGGCACCTGGTGAGCTAGCTGCAGGGACAGGTAGGTTGGGCATGCCCGGCTCCTCTCGCCGGCCCGGGTACTGGGATGAGCCAAATGCTGGGGCAAACTTTCCGCCCTGGTTTCACGGCTCTTCAGCCCCAAAGTTTGTTTGCGGGGTAATACACTCGATGGGTCGAGAATAAAGGCTGCCTCTCCTGGCTCTTTTGCTTGGGGGAGATTATTTTCCTCCTTCTCGGTAGAGGATTGGTTTTCTGATGGGAAGACTCCGCATCCTCGGCACGAGCGTGGGGTAATGCGAGGTGGGTTCCCCTGGCTTGTCCTTATCTCAGCGGATTTGGCCAGGGAAAGTTGGGGGAAAAAAAAAAAGTTGTTCACTGTAAGGGTGCAGAGGAAGAATCCCAGGTCCATGGTGCAGAGGATGGAAATGAGATAATTTTTTGCCAGAAACCCCCTTCCTGGCCTCCAGCTCTAAGGAAGCCAGGGTGGGGGATGCCTCCGTTAGCCATCAAGTTTGCCGAGATGCATTTTCTTTCCACTTTCAAATCTGCAGTCTTGGATGGAATGCCCCGTTGCGTTTATTTGACAGGTTTTCTCTGATGGGCTGTGATCCAGTTTAATTGAGATCGGCCCCTGTTTTTGGCTGCTTCTCCGTTCTCTAAGGGGCCCTGCAAAGCTAACCAAGCAGGTACCAGAATGTTGAGAGGTCGAGATCAGAAAACCAGGAAGTGCCAACTGCACTTGGGGTGCACAGCACCTTGGGGGATTTTTTTTTCTTTTTTTTTTTGGTTTGTTTGAAATGAACAGCTTCTGGGCTCTGGTTGTGCAAAGCTCCGCACGGCTCGCCAGTCCTTGTGTCCTTTCCTGTATTGCATTTGCGTATTGATTTACAGCAGGGAGATGCACCCAGAGGAATGATTTAATAACAAACGGTGACCGGTATGGGGAGGAGAGGAAATCTCCGTTCTGAGCCGAAGGGAGGGGAACAGAGTTCTGGGAAAGGGGTGGCCAGCCTGTTCATCTCAAACCAAGATGTGGGGAAACAGAGCTAGAGAAAGCAACAGACAGGAGTTGTGTCATGTGCAGGAGGGAGGTCAGAAGCCCCAGCTCATACAGTGAGTAGGTAAATCTAGAAATAATTTTAAAATGATTAAGCAAGAATAACTGGAAAAAAAAAAGTAGGAACGCTGTATGTGCTGTGGTTTCTGTCTGCCCACATCTGTTTCCCATCTCCCCACAGAGATGAATATCACACCAGTTGAAAAAGAATTCTGATCTGTTAATAGATTAAAAACAGGAATTAATCAGAACAATGATTCAGAGCCCTTCAGAGATTGAAAGGAGTAATTGCCTTTGAAAGAGCTATTGCCTCTCAATACTGAAGTCAAATGTGTTACTTTTGCCTTGTTAACTGTGTTTACTAACAGTCATAGGACTTTGGCTGCTGTAACCTGGTATCTGTGTCTGTGGTTTTAACCTTTTGTGAGCCATGGTACTAGGGAGGAAGTTGTCTGACGGTTAATATTCATACCCATTTGAGCAACATTAGCAAAATGCCTAATATGTGCCAGTTACTGAGTACAGTAAGATAGGTTCTTGTAAATGTTGTTCATAAAAGATGTCTGATTGGGTTCAGCCTCCTTAATGGAAAGACTGTGCCAATTATAAAAATAGTGGCTTCAGGAATTGCTGATCTTTGAATGCTTGCTTGAAGTCAGTTGAGAGTCAACATGTGGTTTGAGGACCCTGGAAAGGATCCATGTCCACCAGGGACATAGAGCAAATTGCTGCACTTTTTTTTTTTTTTTTTTTTTTTTTTTTAACATGAAAGGTGAGGTTGAATCCATATGTGTGGCCCTCCTATCTAAAGGTGGGATATCGGAGGCACTGAATGGCTAATTGATCTGCAGGGGAATAGATTCAGGCAGTGGCTGCCTCAGACAGTAACATTCAGCCCCATGTCCTATTTGCTATGTGGATGTCATTAAGGTCAGCCGGAAGACGTGAAGGCATTAAGTTCATTTCTCCAGGAGAACTCTAATTTTTAAATATCCTTCACACCACAACTGGGTAGCCCAAGTGTTCCTTAAAATGGCAACAAAACATTTAATAGGACCAAAGTGCTGAGCAGTTTCAACTGGAGCAGAAGATTAGCTGCAGCCTTTCCGTTGCTGATTTATGTTCAATTTTATCACTGTCACATTTCATCTATGCCTAGTTATTACAAACTAATAGCCTCTTCACTCTGCTGGCGAAGTGTCTTTCTCTTTTGTAAGTTCCTAACTCCTTCTCATGCATTCAGTACACATCTTCCAGCTTTGTTTTAACTATGTAATTTAAGTGTCCAACTTGAAGTTCTCATTAACTCTTAATATGTTTTGTGCTGAAATAGTATATAAGTGCCCCTTTCAAACTGCCAAATCTATGTATAGTTCACTATATTGTTGCAGTGCCACCAGAGAATTGTATGACTGGTTCAATGTTCTGTGTTTTCCAGTCACCAGTTAGTAAGTTGTTAGCAGTAAAATAATGTTAATTTTATGCATTGGGAGATATTCAGATGGCAGGAGAATTTTATAGATGCTGTGCATGTTTGCTTGCCGTCTCTGATTCAATGATCCCCATCAGTCCATCTTTAATAAGGCTTCTGATCTTAGGGAGTTACTTTGTCTCTTTGAAGGTGGGCATCTCTGAAGTGCTCCCATGGTTTTAATAAGCATTTATTAATCATTTAATGCTGGTGGACTACTTCCTTTCTTATGCTTGATAATAATGCATTGGATAATACCCTGTTCGCAAAGATATTTGGCAGTAATTAGCATGTTGGAGCCACAGAGTATTTTAAGATAGAATATTGCTTTAAAATTGATGGGTTACAGATCTTAGTCTCAGATCTAATTTGCATAAAAAATTCAGAATCGGATCACATGTACTAAATGGTTTTTGTAAAGGACACCCCCAAGTGTCCTCCCCGCCCCATTCCCCTTCCCCACCATGGCTTAGTCTATCTCCTAAACACTATGGAACATTCTTTTTGAAAACTTGCTGCACTAGAAATGTACTTTCTTGTCGAGACTTTGTATGCCAAGTTTCAATCCATAGTATGGTTTTATTTCCCCCCTTTTTATGTGCATGTTGTAAACAAGAAATAAGGCTTTGTAATAGAAGTGCTGGCAGAACTTTATTGCATCTCAAACAGCTCTGCTACTTGGAATGTAAATATTTGTAGAATCTTTACTGTGCAAGAAACTGCCTTGCAAAAAAGTGAGGAAAAAATGACTTTTATTAAGTAGGATAAGATAATTCACAAGGTATGCATGTTCCTTACTGCAGACATATTGACATTTTAAGAAATAGATTATATACGTTACAGCAATTCCATAGCACTCTCTTAGGTGCCTTTAGAACTCAGACTAAATTTTCTGTGTTCTAAAACAGAACAACTTTGTCCCATTTGTTTTTCTAAATCTCTTGATTTTTAATGCCTTTGAAATGTTAAAAGATGAGCTCTGTAATTCTAAAAGCAATTTGATTATATTTCTGATAAATAAGCCTGACAGTATACTATTTTTAATAGGAGAAAGAATTCTTGGGATCATTGCAGTACTTCAGAAAATCTTATTTTGGGAACTAGTGCGACTCAGTTCTCGTGTCCTTTTGATTCTAACTCTGGAATATTTCTTCAGTTGGCCCACTTCCCTCCACGTCCACTCACATCATCCTACTCCAGGTCACCATCTTCTCTCCTGGGACAACTGCACTGGCTTGCCTGCCTCCTTTCTTACTTCTTTCCCCAAATCATTCTCTGCACAGCAGTCAGGGCAGTATTTTTCTTTCTTTTTTTTAATTTAGTTAAATTTAGTACTCCTCTCCTTCAAGCACTTAGGTAGCTTTCTGCTGCATTCAGAACTATTCAGTATTACCTAGAGAGTGATGTAGGATTTAAACACTGCCTATCCCTCCAGCATCATCTCCTCCCATGCTTTTGGGAATAAGAACTTAGTAGGCTTTTTTTTTATGTCTGTGGTTTTGTTGACCTCCTTCCTACCTTAGGGCTTCTTCTGTTCCTTTGCCTGGTAGCTCCCCTTAGCCTTTACCCCCAAACACACAAAACATGCTTGTGTGCGTGCGTGCGTGCACGCACGCACACACAGAGGCACACACATTACAAATTCTGCCTAGTGTTCATTGCTTCTTAGCTCACAGTTTAAATATCAGTTACTAAGAGAGGGCTCTCTTTCATATCCTTCCTCCTCTAAATTAGGGCACCTCTGTTACGCTCTTTCTGTTCATGTCCTCCTTAACTTTCTGATAATATTCCTCCTTATCATAACTTGGAACTATTTCCTTACCTGATTCCTTGTTGACTGTTCTGTAAGCCGTCTCGTAAGCAGTTACCACATCTGTTTTACTCGCTACTGCAAAGCAGCTCCTATCACAGTACCTGGCTCACAGTGGAGTTTGATCCACCCATGAGAATTGTGCTTTTGGGGGTGCTGAGTTTGAAGCATGTGACGGGGCACCCCTGTGACCAAAGATTCTGTCAGGAATGTCCCTGTTCAACAGAAGTCTGCAGCTGGCTTTCAAAGGGTTCTTTCTGTGGCTTCGCCCACAGTCTCTTAGATCTCTAGAATATCTGCTACTTCAGACTTATTTTGTCAAAATGGAATTAATCATTTTTCTTCCCAGGCTGGTTCCAGTTTAGATGATCTCTTCTTTCTTTGATTCTCATTGTCTTCAAGGCAAGTGACACCAGTGGTCTTTAGCACCACCCTCTTCCTTTGTTCTGTAACCAGTCAACTGATTAAAAATACAAGAAGTTTTATTTGGGTTATTATGCACCAGCTTAGGGTTCAAGTGCTTTATTCCCTTTACACTTCTTACCTAAATGCAGCAGATTAAGAAATGACCCTCCTCCCCACACTGCCTTTCTTGCTCCAGTCTTTCCAACACATGGTGCTATATTAATCCATCTTGTCATTGGACACCCACTGCCGAGAGAAAAACTGGCACTGATGCAGCCTGTCTACGTGAGACTTCTTCCCCTCATTTCCCTCCATATAGAGTGTTCCAACTACAGGTGCCGTCTTTAACTTCCCTTACAATTCAGTGTAACACTTATGGCTTCACGGTCCCTGCACCCATGGGTTCCACCCCAAGCCCCTCATTCCTGTCTCAGCTCATGTCTACCCTCAATTCACTGTTACTTCTGCCAGGAAAGCTCTTTACTTTTAATCCTACCATTTGCCCAGTGATACCCATCCATCTGTTCCTCCAAGAAGTCTTTACTCTCCCTCCCAGACTAGATTTGAGCCCCATGCTGTCTGCTCTCACCTGTGTTTTAAAATGTTCTTCTTTAGAGGGAGAATGGATTAGAGTTTAATTAACACTTTACATTAGTTTAATATCTGCCTTTCCTGATAGTCTGTGGGTGGAGTGGAACACACTTATTAGGATTTTGGTAAATATTTGTGGAATGAAAGAAAGATAGTCAGATTCTACTCTAGTTATATTAGGGTATCTTTTTTTGGACTTAAAATTATTTTAGTGTATATTTAAAGAGTTTTATTTTATCTTGCACAGTTTCTGGGTGACAAGTCATTCATTGACAATAGATGAATATCTTGATATGGTCTGAATTTAGAAAATTCTCTGACAGACCTATGCCCTAGAAGAAGCATAAGCTAGGGACTTCCTTGCTGGTGCAGTGGTTAAGAATCCGTCTCCCAATGCAGGGGACACAGGTTCGAGCCCTGGTCCGGGAAGATCCCACATGCCGCAGAGCAACTAAGCCCATGCACCACAACTACTGAGCCTGTGCTCTAGAGCCCATGAGCCACAACTACTAAGCCTGTGTGCCACAACTATTGAAGCCCACGCACCTAGAGCCTGTGCTCCGCAAAGAAGAGTAGCCCCCCCGCTCGCCTCAACTGGAGAAAGCCCACGCACAGCAAGGAAGACACAACACAACCAAAAATTAAAAAAAAAAAGCATAAGCTAAAAGGTTGCCAGTACGAAGGATTGGTCCTTGGTGTAATTGTTTTATTTTAGTGCGAGGGGGGTAATTTGGAATTCTCAAATTTCATTATTTTATTAGAGTAAAACATTGGCATAAGAAAGAAAGAACTAAATGACTGCATCACAACAAATCAAAAGCACTTCTTCCTAAACGGTAACTAATTACTTAAAAATGGAGGAAAGCCTTATGGGCATTAAACAATCTCACCAATCATCCATCAAACAGAAAGCCCCTCTTACAGTGCTGAATATACTCTACTTTTCTTTCACTGCTTCCCAATTAATGATCTTTTTAGAAACATGAACTGTCCTGTTGAAATCATGGAAATTCCTTGGCCCTTACAGGACTTTCTGAGTTACCTGTGGGAGTGAGTCTTGGTAACCTGCATTTTAAAACTTTTTGTTTTGAAATAATTATACTCACAGGAAGTTGCAAAGATAGTACAGAGTGCTGTATATCCTTCACCCAGCTTCCCCGGATGGTCACATTGCCTATAGCTGTTGTATGATTCCGGAACCAGGAAATTGATCCTGGTGCATTACTCTTAACTAGACAACAGATCTTATTCTGGTGTCACAATGTTTTTAGCCTGATTGCAAGAATATGTGTATACCTCTATGCCGTTTTATCCCATATATAGATTCATGTATCTAGAATTTTAATTTAAAGAACAACTATCCTGAGAGCTACAGTTTCCATGTAGTCATACACTGATGTAATATTTTTGCAAGTATCTTTGAGGTTTCAAAAGTTCCACTTCCATAGACCTTTTTCCATGCAAATATTTGTCTTCTTAAATATCATGAAATTCTTTACCTTGGAGTTGCCTGTATGTAAAAGTTGCTATGGAAATGGAAATCTTGGCATTTTATAAACCAGGATGTGACATTTGGGTGGTTCTCTGGGGTCATCAGTTTGGGAATCTGTGTTGACTTTCCATACAGAGTTCTGCAGGTAAGGATGTTTGTTTTTCAGTGTAATCAGACTTGGACAGTATTTTTATGCCACCAGGACAAAGACCCAGCTGAATACTTTCTTGTAGTTTCTAACTGAATCAGAGTCCATTATTATTTCTTACATAGAAATAGTTACTCTTTAAAATAACTTAACACATTGCAGTAGTCGGTAATGACCCTTTTCAGGCAATTAAAATCAACCCGAACAATGTAGCTAGCGATCTAATCTGATGGCTGCTACTCAGTTGGGCTGGCTGCTTCTGTGAATGTAAAGCAGCAGAAAGTTGCTGATTACCATTCCTTGTTACTAATTCTGATGAATATTCTGAAGGCTCTGGAATACAGATAAGGCACAGTTGTACCAAAGTCGGGTGCATGCAACAGTAGACAGTACCTCCCTTACCTCTATCCATCCCCTATACTTACAAAGGCATTTACATTTGTATATATTAGACAGTTTGTCATTTTTCTCAACTATTCTTAGTGACCCTTTACTAGGACTTTTTATTTTTGCCAAGTAAAACCAACTAAGAACTGGGTATATCTGTGCAATTTGGAAATTTGAGCCTTGTGTGTCAAAGATTTTCTCTCTTTCTCACTTTTTCATACCATTAAATGAAATGTTTCTCATATGCAATGGAAAGATATAATGTTTATATTTAGTACTAATTTACTGAACTGTTATGGTGAGACCACCATGTAAAGAAGCCCAGACAAGCCTTCCCTAATATTAAGCAGTAATTGCCCCTGTGGAGTTGGTTCTCTAGTATTTAGTAGAAATATGTTTTTAAAAATAACAAAAGGGTCTCAATATATGCGTTTTGTTATGTCATGAAACAAACCACATATTCTGTGAAGATGCTTATATGTGGAGGGCATATTTCCATATAATGCGAAATGCTAGACTTATAGGCATTATTTCTTTTTAATCTAGTAGGGTCTTAATTGTCTGTTGCTGTAAATGGTTTTGCATTACGACTTGCTTGGAAATATCTTTTGTCATTTTCCTAGAAATTTCTTATGGGGTTTTCCTCCTGAATCTTGATTTTTTAAAAAATTCTTACATCTGTTTATTAATAATCTGATTATTTCTTTGTCATTCTTCTCACCCACTTTGATCCTCCCCACACACAGATTACCCAAGACATAGATTAGAATATGGAATAGATTAATACCAAATCATAAATTCATAGGGTAAGAAATACATCCATTTTGTATGCTTTCAAGCCAAAGAGAATAAAATCAAATATGGGGAGGTGTTTGCACTTTTATATAGGATTAAATGCCCGTGTTATTTAAAGTTAGTTTCTTCTTCCTCCTCCTCTTTTTCATCTCTCTTCTCCTTCTCTTCTTTTACTTAGTTTTCTTTCTTGCTTTAGGGTCATATTTTTGAATTGACTCTTCTGTACTGACCCCTAGTGGGTAAATGTTTTCAGTTGTCTCTAATTGAAAATATTACATGTTGTTTGCAGGTGTTCCACCCCGAACACCGAGGGATGGGAAAGGCAAGTCTAAAATACATCAAGTTTGACCATCAGAGAAAAATAACCTTAGAAAAAGATAAAGCACACATCAGCCCTGTGGGAGACTGTTTGCAAAGATGGCTGCAGTAATACTGTCCTTGGTACGCTGCACAGTGACGTGCTCTTTCTTTGCTTTAAGCAATGAACCTATTTCCCTTCCCTTTGAATCTGGGCTAGCCTATGGAATTTGAGCTACAAAATGTGGACAGAGTGAAGTGGCATGATTGTGAATGCTGAGCCTCAGCCTCAAGACACTGAGATTCCATTCTTGCCCTCTTCCTGAGACCACCATGTAAAGAAGCCCAGACAAGCCTTTTTGACAGGAGAGGCCAGGTAAAGACAGTGTCAACAGCCAGAATTGGTAGTCAGTCATGTCAGTGATCAATTAAGTCGTCAGAAGATTAAGATAATGTGAGTGACCCCAGGCAGAACTTGCAAACAAATTGCTCAGCTGAGCTCAGGTCAAATGCATAATCAGCAGCAAATAAATATGGTTAAGTGGTTCAATTCGGGGGTAATTTTTGCAGCAGTCACACATTTGAATTTAAAAAGCATATTTTTAAAAATGTAGATAAATATTTTTAAAATGTGGGGTCTTATCTCTTTTTTGTTATTTTATAAATGTTTTAGTTAGCTTTTCTTGGGTAACAAATGATCTGAAAATCTCAGGGACTTCTAACAACAGATTTTCCTCACCTGTATTACCTGTGAGCTGAGGCTTGACTCTGGGACAGCCTGGCTCCCTTCCATGCTGTGGACTGACTGTGCACCTGCCCTACGTGACTTTTCATCCTGGCGTCCAGGCTGAAGGCACAGCCATGTAGTGGATACTGTAGTGCTCCATCCAGGCCCACCAATTTAGGGCCAACATATCTACCCACGTCTGCTTGGAATATCAGCTGCCGGTGGCCCACCGGTTCATCCGTCACCTGGGAATTTCCTTTTGTGCAGGGAACTGTCTCAAGCCAAGGCTGTGCCTTTTCTTGGGTGATGGCTCATGCCAGCGACTGGCTGATACAGGGGCAAGAAAACCTGGTCCCCTGGTCTTAATTTAGGACAACTCTGGAGGGTCATCCCAGCCCCAAAAGCCCTTAAGGACCAGCTGATGCCCCCATTGCAACTACTTTAAGTTTCACAGTCCCCTCTGCCTGTTCTTGCTTTGTTTATTACTTCCTTAAACCTGTTTTTTTCAAGAGCATTTCTGCATAAACCTTCTTCGTCTCAGATTTTGTTTCCAGTGAATCCAAGTTAAGAAAGGCCCTTATCTGGGACACATTCTCATGGCAGGGGGTGGAAACCCAAGAGGCTTAGCTGAACTGTGCAGTTGCTTAAAACTTTGGCTAGAACTGGTCATATATCAGGTTTTCTAACATTTCTTTGGCCAGAAGTCACTGTAAGACCAGTAAAAAAGGTAAAGATAAGTGAATGTTTACAAAGAACAGTATAATCTACCATAGTCTACCTTATACACACAAAATATACTTTTAGTCACATGTACACAAATTATGCTCACTCCCTCCACAAGAACTATACCCCAAAAGTCTTACCTAATCATGTCATCAGGCTGGAAGTCCAAGATTTAATTAAGGTCCCAGTATCTTATGAGACGGAACCAAACCAGTACTAGCACATTATAGTTTCTGTTGGGTCCTGGCATATGGCTCATACCTTGATATGCTACTGAAAAACTGCATGCCCAAGACAATGGGCAGAAACGTATTCTACTTATAGGCCTGGGGGTGAAGAAGGAATATTTGTGAATAAGACTACAGTTTACCTATATGATTTAGCTACTGCAACAATGATTCTACATAAGAAGCAACCGGAAAATTTCAGTAGCGTCAAAGAAGAGGCATTTATCTAGTTCTCACTACTGTGGATTGGCTGGGGTAGCTCTGCTGAGCTCAGCTGGGCTTGCTCATGTTTTTATGGGTGAGCTGAGAGTTGGCAGATCTTGACTGGGCTTGGCTGGGGTGCTTTGCTCAAGCTGCAGGTCTGGCTGGCTCAGGTATTTCCACATGCTATTTTGGGGTGCAAGCTAAAGGAAGCTCTGTGGTAGAAAGTATGCTTATGCCAATTGCATGGGTGCAAAAGGTAAGTGGAAACATATAAGGTCTGTTTTGATCTTGGCTTGCGACTAGCGTGCTATCACTTCTGTAGTGTTCTGTGGGCCATCACAAGAAACATGGCCAAACTCAAATTCAAGGGAGGGGAATTATCCTCTGCCACTTAAGTGGGAGGAACTGTAAAGTCACATGGCCAAGGGCGTAGGCACAGGAAGGGGTGGAGAATTGGGGCCAGTAATGCAATCTGCCATACCACCAAATCTCATATCCATTAAGCACTGTAAATTCCCTCTAGATTTCAGTTGCTTTTCAGATAAGAAACAGGAAATGTAAATGTCACTTTATTGCCCATGAATGAATTATAACTCTCTAATTGCTGCCTAAGTGGAGGAGTCCTGTATAAGGCCCAGGAAAGCAGAGATAGAAAATATAATGAAAGCTCTCAGGGAACGTACAGTTGAATGGCAAGAACTGACATGCATTTAGAAACCTAGTGAACAGTATTATGAAATTGTGCCTCGTCATAATGCCTATGCTTCTTAATCCAGGCAAACTTCGTTTACCACTTCCTAGTTTGTGCCCTTGGCTACATTAATTGACTCTCTGCAGTCTGGTTTCTTCATCTGTAAAGCTGGAATATTGGCTCCAGCTGTGTAGATTTGTTGTAATAAATACAGGAGGTAAGGACCTTAGGAGATACATGAGGCCCTTAGGAAAACTCAGTAGTTTTGCTACCTTTTGATGTTTGTGTTTGTATTAGTGTTGGTGTCCATATTATTCACTATTTGCATTTTATAGTATATATATGCGTAGAATAATGGAGATGTGGTTTATGCTGAACGACAAGAGAGTTGAGAAGGAAAGGAAACTGAGGTGACTATCAAGTAGAATAATCAGGGAGGGCTTCCTGTCAATCTAGGACTAGGCTGAATCCTCAATGCATGGAAGGCTGGAAGTCAAAGCACACGCTGTTTGGTTGGTACGAGCTGCCCTGGCAAGTTCTTGAACTGAGGGGGCTATGTTCTACTTTGGTGGGAATAGGACTGAGTTGACGCCCTGCATTCAATTTGTGCTTTTCCTGGAGTTTCTTTTCGGTTCTTTCCGGAGGAGAAGGGCCGAAAAAGGGCCGTTCCAGGGCGCGGCGCTGGGCTTGCCACATTTGGGAGCGCCGCCTGAAGTTGGGCGCACAACCTCCCGCCGCCCTGCCGTTGGGCTGATGGAGGCCGCAGCACTGCTAGGGTTGCATCAGTTTTCCTGTTTGCACTATTTCTTTTTGTGACCAGGGCCCCGTCTTAAGTATTTCCAATTGAGAAACGAAACCTCCGGAAACCGAAACTTAACTAGCCGTTCTCGCTTCTGTAATTACGCTTGCTGACCGCCCCCCCTGCAACCGTCCAACCAATCAGACGGCGACTAGTGTCTTTGTTCAAAAGTCAACCAATCAGTACTCCCCACCCCTGGAAAGCCCCGCAGAACGTCCCGAACTTGTTTGTACCTGTCTATAAAAGAGCTGTACTAAACTCCACCAGGACCTTTTAGCGTCCCCGGCAACGAGTGCGCGGAGGTCCAGGTTCGAACCTGCAATAAATGACCCTTGCCGTTTGGCTTTGACTCTCGACTCTGGTGGTCTTGTGGAGGGGCCTCGCGACCTTGGGCATTTCAGAACCAGTGAGTCATTTCCTTGCTTGTTGTAGTTGAGAGCTTGTTAAGGGGCTACTTGGCAGATTGTAAGTTGTAACAGTAGAAGACGTTGCTTTGGGCGGAGTGTCAGATATTAGCGCGTGGAGGTAGATTGGAGGCGGTGTCCTGTTGTCATTCTCAGATATTAGGAGACCAAGGAGGGGGTGGATCTAGGTAAAATCTCTCTGTAAATATCTTTCATGTTTTTGTCCAAAAATCCTTATAAAGCTTAGCATGTTGGAATCTGTGTTACTAGTGAGGCCAAAAAGATTCATAGAATGCTTTAGATCAAATAACAGGTTAATGACCTAACCAGAAATGGAATCCATATTGTCCCATGTCTGGAAGCAACGCATTTTTCACTCCAGAACAGCCTCCACTTTTTTTTTTTTTGCGGTACGCGGGCCCCTCACTGTTGTGGCCTCTCCCGTTGCGGAGCACAGGCTCCAGACGCACAGGCTCAGCGGCCATGGCTCACGGGCCCAGCCGCTCCACTGCATGTGGGATCTTCCTGGACCGGGGCACGAACCCGTGTCCCCTGCATCGGCAGGTGGACTCCCAACCACAGCGCCACCAGGGAAGCCCCAGCCTCGACTTTTGAGAAAAAAATTTATATGACTGTAAATGGGAGCTATTGACTTGTCTTCCATGGTGATTGTGAGTGAACTTTTCTACTCATCTCAGACCCCAAGGGACCCATTTGTCTCTCAATGTAAGATTTCATCTCTAGGACTAAAATTGAGTTTACTTTTCAGGACCTCTTTCAGCTTCCCATCCCAGCTTAAAGCTGTCTCTTCCCTTCTTTGCAAGGCGGTCCGCCCTCTGCTCTTTTGGTCATGGAGTCTTTGATTGGCTCATTTTCCTTCTCCCTCATATGAATCATTTATTTTTTGCCTCTTTTTCTGTTCATTGTAAAGAGAGGAACACAGAATCTAACAAAAAGTTTCATCCACCACTGGTCCTTTCCTTTCCATTTTTCCGTATTAATATCTGGAATCCTCTTAATGGTTTTCTTTACTCCTGTCAAAATCATATGCATGTTTTAAAAAATTCAGTTTAACGACTCTCTTTTCTCTCTCTCTTTAGCTCAGTTAGCTTTATCTAAAGGTCTAAACCTATTTATGTTGTTTGCTTTATTACTGATTAGAAACTGTTGGTAATTATTTACCCCTCCCCAGGAGAGGATGATTTTTTTCCTGCCCCATCGTCGATGGCAGGCTTGGTCCCTTGACTTACTTTGGCCAATGGAATGTGAACACTTCACATTTAGTTACTTCCTGCAGGGGCTCTGGGAGCCAGTACATGGTTCTGTGTGTCCTCATCTGCTTCTGCCGCCATAGAAGCCCATGTTAAGATGGAGTTTCTGTGAGCCTGGAGCCTGAGTGACCGCCATGTGCAGAGCGCTCTGTTGACCTGCAGTAGACATCATATATGAGCATGAGATAAACTTCATTGTCACCATCTACAGAGAGTTTCAAGTTATTGGTTGGTACAGCATAACCTGCCTTATGCTGGTCAATATACAACATCTACTTGGATGTTTCAGAGCCCTTCAACCTCAATATGTGTAGAGCTGACCTCTTCAGCATCCTGGCCAGAGTTACTTTTCTATCAGTGTTCTCCACTGTCCCCACAAGAAAGCAACACCAGGATTGAATCACTTGCTCAACCCATAAACCTGGGATTTCCTGCTGACTTCTTCCCCTTTTTGAGCCCATATTGAATTAGCAACAAGTCTTGTCTTTCCTACATCCAAAATATCTGCTGAAACTGCCCAGTTCTCTCCACCTTTAAAGCCAACAGCTTCAATTAAACAACCATCATCATTTTTCCCAGTTATTACAAAAACATCCAGCCTGGTTTCTCCTGTCTCCAGGATCTATTCTTGACTATTTTGATTCTATTTCCACACTGCAGCAAGTGTTTTAAATATGCAACCCTGTTGAAATGCTTACCAAAACTTTAGTAACTTTCAGTTGACCTTAAGGTAAAGTCCAGGTTACTTGACCTGGCTCCTAAGGACTGTGTGATCTCTCCCCTTCCTGCCCTCACTGGCCTTACTCCGGGGAGCTCCTCCCTGTGCTTTCTGATGCTGGCGATGACGGACATCTTCCGTTTCTTGAGCAGGCCTTTGCGTATGCTGTGGCCACTGGCTGGGGTACGCTTCCCCACCCCCATTGCTTCTGCCCCATCCCCGCACATACATTCATACACACTCACCCAGCAGCCATTGCCTGGCTCACTCCTGTGCCTCCTTCAAGTTTCAAAGTAAACAGCACTTCCTGACCAGATGACAGTCTTTTGCTCTACCTTCTGTATCTCTCATTATTCTTCCTGAGTGTCTGTTTTCCAGACTGAGTAGTTTGAGGGAAAGGAATGTGTCTTTCTCGGCCCCTCCTGTCGTACCCCCCAATGCCTGGCAGAGAGCAGGCTCTCAAAAATCTCGAGCCAGTTAGATGAAATCCACAAATAACCTGCAAACCACTCATGAGCCTTCCCTGTTTGAATGCTTCTAACTCTTTGTATAGTTGAGATTTTTCAGCACCATTTAATGTGGAATAATTATGTACTAAGTGCTATGCTAACCACTTCATTTAATCTTTACAACAAATGAGCACCGTAGCTACCTTTCTGATGATGCTTATCATATTGCTTCAACACAGTTATTTCTAGATTTAGAAAAAAATCTCCACATCTATATTTTAACTCTTTGTTACGATAGCATTTGGTATACTGTATTATAATTGCCTTTATACCTCTCTATGCTATAAAATGTTCTACCTGCTGGTCACCTGTTCCCGGCATACAACCTGTATCTTCATAGGCATTCCATATTCATTTGATGAATTACTAATCATGCTTAAACTCACATTAAATTGTTGATATTACTGTGGTTAATTTTTTCTCTGTGGCTTACAACTAGAGATGCCTCACTGGAAGGAAATATTTGTTCATTGATTCTTTTGTAGAATTAATAGGAATTCCTTACAGTATTAAGGAAGGTAGTGTAACTATGGAAATGACCTGGCATTGAATTCAACTATAAATGTATCGGTTACTTTTTGCAGGGTGACAAACCATCCCCGAATTTAGTGGTTTAAAACATTCATTTTTATCATTCACAATTGTGTGAGCGGGTTAGGAATTCGAACAGGGCTCTTCAGGGATAGCACATCTCTAATCCATGCGGTGTTGGCTGGGGTGACGTGGCTGGGCCTGGGAAGTCTGAGATAACTTCACTCACAAGCTTGGTGCGTCAGCTGGGGTAACTGGAGTGACTGGGACCTGAGTGGGTTGCTGTTTCTCACCTGTCATCATTCAGTAACCTAGGCTTACTTTACTTTCCACGAGAGTGAAAGTGGAAGCCTCTTAAGCTCTAAGCTCAGGACTGGCGGAGCGTCCCCTCTACTGCATTCTGTTGAGTAAAGCATGACACAAGGCCAGTCCAGAATCAAGAGTAGGGGAAACACTTGATTGGAAGAAGCAGCGTGGTGCACAGCATTAAGAGGAATTGTTGACTGCCATGTTTACAGACAATCTGCCACTCTAAGGGAACTTTTTATCTTCTAAATTTTCTTCTAGAAGTTTCCAAGATACTCTTAATTGGTATGGGGAATAGAAAGTCTATTCTGTTAAATTCAATATCTTGTGATTTACTAAAAGTTAATATTTTTTTGTAAAACCTGAAGTCATTTCTAAAACTCCTAAAGGACTTATCCATTCTATTTCCCTCATTATTACCACATTTATTTTTAATATTGCTAGAAGTGTCTAATTTTTAATGATTAAGAACAATAAACAGAAATTAATCCTGATGAGTGAATTAGAATGAAAAGTGTCACCTGCAAAGATGGCTTTGAACATTGTAAGCTTGTTTTAAGTATGTTGTGATGATACTTGTTTGGTTTTAAAATTTACATATGCAAAGTACAAATCCCTGAAAAAGAAACTTCCAAGTCCACAGTAATGCAAGTTTGCAAGAAGTTTTCTTCTTCTATGAGTGCTGCTCTAACTTTATCTGTTTTTAAAAATAAAAGTGCTGATCAATGTCATGAATAATTAAGTGAAAGGAGTTGTGGGATTTGGGGCTGTTTTCTTTTTAGTAATTGTAAATTCCATTTCACAAAGCCACAGCTCAGTGGCTAGGATGAAAAAAGTCTGGGTTTTCCTTATTCATTAAAAAAAACTCCCCGATAAAATGGAGTTCTAGAAAGATTTTTGCTTAGAGTATAGAGATTTTTCACATACGATATTAAATCATGTGAAGAGGTTTATATGTCTAATGAAATCATTCTTCCAAAGATAATGATAAAGTTTCTCTCTGAAATGGTTAGAGAGGGTGGTTTTCTGGTACAGGACCAAACCTTGTATAAGTCTGATTGATAGAAGCTTGTATACAATCAATCTGCATTGATAGATTCCTGTGTTGGACCTCTGAACTGATGAGATGGTGAATGGAGGCCTCTTACCCTTTTCATTACTTTGTCGCCTTAGAGTTCTATGTAAGTGGAATGGATGGTGTATTTAAATTGACTGTTCTCCTGCCAGTGTACCCAGGGGTACGGGAGGGACCTCACTTCCAGGGCAACATTGGTCATGCTTCCCTTGAAGGGAAAAGGATTAATTCTGGGTCCGTTAGGCACATGTTGATGCCATGTTGGAGACATTGGAACTCTGCCTCAAAAACAGTAATACCTCCTGGTGACAGAATTATACCCTTTCCAACTGGAAAGACCCTTGGTGCTCAAGTCCATTGCCTTTTTAATTTTGCATTCATTGATTTGCCCAGGGAATGGGAGCCATTGATTTCAGTGCTGGTGATACATTGTGGGGTTTTTTGTTTTTGTTTTTGTTTTCCATACGTTGTTTAAAACTTTTCTGAAATAGGAGATGCTATTTGGAATATGTAACTAGAGTACTGTGATTTTAATTTAAGTGCAAACACTGATGGAATTGCCCACTGCAAACAACCCTGTAGCCTAGCACACCCACATGGAGTGCAGTAGGATATTTCCAACAAACTGGACGCTTACAGTCTATTGAGAGGCTTCCTATGCTAATTGGCGCACCCTCATCTCTCACTGGGCGTGTAGCGAGGAGAATAAAATCTTCCCCTTGGAGTTTCATCTCTTCTCTTCCATGTTCCCTTGGTCTTTTCTCTCTCTGTCTTACAAAGTGCCGTGTCTCCTTCTCCTCTAGAGAGTGAATTGTCAGTCACTCTGTTCACGTTACTCCACTATACTGTGGCTTGGTGGTGGAAGGGGGTTGGGAGAAGATATATATGTGTGTATATATATATATATATTTGATAATTTTATAACAATTTTTAAGTCAGTGACACAGCTTACTCTCTAGGGCTTCCTCTTAGCAGATGCTCAAATAACAGAGGCTGCAGCTAATATTGATCCTGTTCTCAAAACAATACCAACCAGTGAACAGGAACAAAGCCCTGTATATATTTATTTTAAAAAAAAAGAAAAAATCAAAATGTGTGTGTGTGTATGTATATACACACACATATATGTGGCCTTTAAAGTTAAACTGAGCTTGTTTTCTCATCTATAAAATCAACTTTTCAACGTTAAAAGTAATACATTTTCCAGCACAGAGATACTCAGTCATTGGTACTTGTAATTACTCTGCTAAAATAGCAATCGTATTTTCTTAGCGTTAATGAGAATATTTTCTCTTCCTGTGAGCACATAGACTTTATAACACCTTTAGGAATTCTGGACTAGTATGTTATATTTTTGGAAGTTTAAAGTCACATGTAGTAATCTTCTCTCAACCTTACAAGTCTCTCCATTGTTCTTTGATGTTCAGTAACAAATCACCTTTGCACCAGAAGTTGTTACAAAAAAGAAGAGAAAATGGAGTTTCTATTCTTTCAACCACTTACATGCATTGAAATTTGAGAGAGAGAGAGATGATTCAGTAGGATCTGAGGAGAAGGTATCACAACGCTAATGTATTATGTATGTCAAACCACATAAAAGTCATTAATTAGCCACAATGCATTTTAGACTCTGTGTCATAAATTGTTCTCCAGTGAAAACAGATTTGCCAAGCTATAAAACTCTCAGTTAATTTTCCAGTCAGAATTTGTGCAACATCTTCTAAAAACAAAATTCAACATCTAATAATAAATGTTAGACTTGAGTCAGTTTGCATATTCATTTACATTTTAGGAAGCTAAGGTTATTTTAAAGCTATATTTGTACCTAAAACCTACTAGCCACTCAGTGGCTGCTAGTTTTATGAAGTGATTAAAGGTAACGATTGTTGACTTAGTAAATTGTGCATATTTTGTTCTGTAACCTTACTAGAAAAGGAGATTTCCTAGAGAGAATGTATGATCAGTGAGACGTATAGACCCAGAGTTTTGTTTAAGCTTTTTAAAAGATAAGTTTATTAAGAACACTAGAGGTGAATATTCAGTTAGGTGTGACCCGCAATCATTTGCTGTGAAGAAAACTCCTATTAAGAATCTGTGCTTTGGGCTTCCCTGGTGGCGCAGTGCTTAAGAATGCGCCTGCCAAAGCAGGAGACACGGGTTCGGAGCCCTGGTCTGGGAAGATCCCTTGTGCCGCGGAGCAACTGAGCCCATGAGCCACAACTACTGAGCCCTCGTGCCACAACTACTGAAGCCTGCGTGCCTAGAGCCCATGCTGTGCAATAAGAGAAGCCAGCATACCGTAACGAAGAGTAGCCCCCGCTCACTGCAACTAGAGAAAGCCTGCACACAGGAACAAAGACCCAACGCTGCCAAAAATAAATTAAAATTTATTAAAAAAAAAAAAAAGAATCTGTGCTTTTACCCTCATTTTTGTTCAGGGAAACAGTGACCCAGAATGTCAGCCTCATAGCCAAGGCCCGTGGGGCAGCCACATCCTGAAGTCTGAGGGCTGAGAGAAAATGTGTGTTACTTTCTTTAAGAATTACTAGATATAATTTGTATGTGTTTCATTTTGTTTTTCTTTTTTGCCAAGTGATGCATTTTGGAGTAGATGTATTTTTCAACCAGTTCTCAGTTCTAGGTTAAAATGAATCAACAAATCTTTTCATGTGGAAATCAGTAATCATTGACAGGAGGTTTCTTCCTATTGCCCTCCTGTACACTGCTGAGCTTCTAGAACATGTGCCCTACACCTGCCCCACTTGATTTCTTGTCCTCTCCTGGTTTGTATGGCTTTCCTGTCTGCCTTCTGATCTCACCCCTATACAAGTGGCATTTCTGCAGTCACAGGCAGCTTCTTAGGTCAAGATCAGTGGTTCTGTGTCAGTCCTTGTTTCCAGGCTCTCAATGCTATTTGCTGCCCATCTTTGCCATCACTTTACCTCTTTTGACTTTCATACCACTGAACTTTTGGTGTTCTTTTATTTGTCTGCTGTCGGGCTGATTTTTATCCTTCATTCCCTTGCTCATTGTAGATGTTATCTGAGCTTCAGTCCTTGACTGTCTTTTCTTTTTTCCCCATCTTTCTTCCATTAGAGAGTCCTTCCATCCTCTCTATAACTCTGTTATTCCTGCGTCCTGATTATGTATTGTCAGTCCCAGTTTGCCAACCGCTGTCCACCATTTCGACTTGAATGTCTTAGTGTTGATTTAAACTTGAGTGTGTCTGAAATTGAACTCATCTTTCTCCTCGGATATGGCTTCTTGACTCACACTGCCCAATTTCTGACTCTGGACCATCAAGTCTTCCCTAGCAGGGGAGCCAGAAACCTTGGAGTTCCCACTGATTCTTTCCTTAGCTCCCTAACCATGCACTTATCATGCTGGAATCTTCTTTATGTTGTTCCTCAGATCCATCTCCCCCCCCCCCCCCCCGCCATTCCCCTGGTTTAGGCTTTTATTGTCACATTACCATGGGTACATCTGCAGCCTCCAGGTTTCTCCTCTCCTCCTGTCACTCTTCATGGTACCATATTGGTTACCTTTGGACACAGCTGTGTTCACACAGCTTTCTCACTGCATGAGTGTAATACCTTCCTGCTGCTTGTAGGGAAAAAAAAGCTATTAACCTGGCATTCAAGGCTTCCTACATTTTGACAACAGTATTATTCTTTCAGTTGCTCTCCTCGGAGTCAGTGGTTCTCCAACATCATGCACGTGAACTAATACGTTGTAACATCCCCTTTATATACTGACATGACATTTATAGGTAATGCAACAAAATTATCCACATGATTTCAAAAGGGCCAACGTAAGACCTTGTGCGTAATAAAAGGAGAAATACAAGGAAATTGATTCATAATGTAATCTGTTGTTTTTGTTTTAATCTTTTAATGCTCAGTTATGCCCACCCCAGAAGATAAGATGAGGTTGTCTGTCCTTGCATATACTTACAATAAAGCTTGGATTGAAGAGACATTAGACGGTAGTCAGCTGAACATCAGAGACAGTTTTCTTGATATTTGACATTGAATATGATAGCCAAGCAGGTATATGTGAATATATTCATAAAATCGCTGTGATTGTGGTGGCTGCAGCTGCAGACCAGTTACCTGTGAGTCAGGTTGTTGATCGGGTTCCCATTATGAGTTTTGCCACTGGTGATGTGATTTTCTGACATGATGGACAACTCTTGGTATCATCTGAACATTCATTGCAAATTCGGTCTTCCTTTGATTCACACAGGAGTTGCATCCTTATATATTAAGACCATGCAAATAGTTCTTTGTAAGCTCAAGTAATGATAGATAGGATTTTTTCTTACATAACCTTTCCATTTGAAAGCCCTACGGGAATTGCATCGCAGGACATCCAGCTTCCATGGCCTCTGCTTTCTTAAGACCCTGGTATTCCCCAGTGAGCAAACTAGAATGCCCCCAGATGTTTTCCAAAGTATCTACCAGTAGGGTAGGGGACAGCGCCTTGAGCACTGCATAGGCATCCCTGCCTCTGTGCTGTACACTCACCTTTACCTGTGTGTGCCCTTCTTCTCCTGGGGAAAGTCTGCCCTCATCTGGCTGCTTCTCAAAATCCAGTCTATGCCTAAGGCTTACACTCTGATCTCCCGTCTGCTTAAAAGTGCCCTGTGGTAATTTAGCATCTGTATTATAATTGTATGCTTATTTTTTGTATATCAATACTGCCTCTTGTGTAGTAGAAGGTGTACTTTTGGTTGCAAATATCAGATATGCAACTTAAACTGGCTCAAGCCTCTACCCTCCACTCCCTCTAAGTGCATTGGCTCTCCTTACTGAAAAATCCAGGACAGATTCACTGGGCAGAATGAGACCAGGAGTTTGTCCATGGTTAGTGGCTAGTTCTGTCTGTATCTCCCTCTTTTCTTTTTTGCTCATGTATCAGTCGGGCAGGCTAAGTCCTCAAATTCACTCTAGCTTCATGCAATTACAGCTTATTTCTTGCTTGTGCTACATGGATAACCTAAGTGGCAGGTGGAATCTGCTCATTGTAGTTACTCAGGGACCCAGGTTGACAGAAACACAATTCTGACATGTGCCTCTCTTCTCGCAACCATGTAGAAAATGGAACATGGCAAAATGTGTAATTGTCTCCAAGCTTCTGCCCACGGCGGGTACAAGTCACTTCTGCTCACGTCTCAGTGACCAAAAACAGTCAAATGGCCGTGTCCATATTCAAAGGGGGTTGCAGTCCTATCCTGTGCCTGAACTGAAAGGAAAAAAGATGACGTTTGTGGACAGATAAGCCCTGATGTTGAACACACTTGGGTTTCCTTTGTGTTGTCATTATCTGCCTGCGCTGTCTCTGCATCCACACCCCCTCCCCCATGCTTTACCTGACTCCACTATTATTTTTTTTAATGCTTTTTTATTTCTCCATGGAAAAATAGGTCATTTTCTTACGAATAGAGACCAAGTTCTGAAATTGATTTTGGGGGGCCAGGTCTGGGCCATATGTGTATCCTAGAATCTGTGAGAGAACCAGAGAAGTGGGAAATGCCCCACCTGAATTATAAGCGGGGAGAGTAGCTGGGAGGGGGCAGCTCATTGCAGTAAATTCAACACAGAAGAGATGGGAGGCAAAGGCAAGGAAACTCCATGGACACTCCTATGTTCCCTATTAGATTAAACATTACATGAGCAAAGAGTGTTTAAGATAGTACATTCCTGGAGTTGTTGGCTTTATTTATTCATTCATTCATAATACAATTATTATTATTAGGTGACCTGTATTACAATATTCATTACAGTATGTTTCAGATACTTTTTTAAGTGACTTATGTATATGAATTCATTGAATCCCACAAACACCGCATGAACTAGATACTATTGTTAACCCATTATATCAGATGGGAAAGAAGAGGCTCAGAGAGGTGAAGTAGCTCAACCAACTTCTCAGGACTACACAGTTCTGTACTGGGGATTTGAACCCAGCAAGTCCAGCTCTGTGCTCCACCACTATAGTTATTTACCGAGCAGTCACTTGATATGTTTATTAATACATTTTGCCTCAGACTACACAGTATATCTCTCATCATTAATGCAGGTTGAAAGACAGAGAAGGGCTGTTAATTCCACAAGATCAACGGGAGTGTTTCTGACAGTCAATGCAAGTAAGAAAGTTAATGGGGTATATATGTTTTTTAGCATTCTTCCTCCAGTCTCCCACTTTATTAATGATCTTTATATGTTTTCTTTATGAAATATCCATTACATGTTTGGTTGAAAACCTCTACCACTATAGAGGAACAAATATTTTGATAAGTGGGTTTCTCAGATCTGGAATCTCTATAGAGAAATCATTGCCCGAGGCTACATGCCCTACTTTGTTTGCTGTCTTGTCCTGTGCCAGCCAAGATAAGGATATTTTGCTTTTCTTTGTAGTTTGAAGACATCTAGCAGCTTGTCACAACTTCCAAAATCTTTGAGGAAACGAAGTCTGAATACCAAGACAGTAATTTTACCATTATCCCAGTGGTTTGGTATTCTACTTGATACATTGTAATTTTAACAAGGAAGTTACAAGAAAAGAATTTCATGCTGTTCCTCTGTAGAAAGGTGAAATAAAATAGAATGCAATTCCCATTTGTTCTCCTGTAGCTCATTTTGACAGCTGAGAAAACTCTTAAATGGGCACAAATAGATCCCCTTTTAATGTGTATTTATCCGATGTTAAAATAACATTTTTAGTTTTGTTTATTTCAAACAGTACAATCATTAGATTTTGTTAAGACAGCCATTTAGTATTTCAGGATGATAGATATAAAAGTTTTTGAAAGTTAAGAGTTTTATTTTTAAAATGTGCATATACTTAATATTTAATGATCAAATCAGCATGTAATGTTTTCGTATGTCCTACAAAAAGCCAATATTTTTCCATAAGAGCTTTCAGTTCCATTGCAAATACAACATTTAATTCAGTTTATAAATTCATCCTTTATAAAGGATGGTCAGTTATTTGTAGTGTTCTGCTTGTCTAAAATCTGATTTCAAAATAAGAAGTCGAATGCAATTTAAGCCCACAGATGTCAGTAAATGATTAATTCTGTAGTTTGCAAGGACTCGATTCCCACAGTTCTTCTGCAGAAAATCCATAGAGTTTAGACTTATATACCATTTTTCTTTAACATTGAAGGTAATGTGAATTAGATACTCCAACTTCTGTTTCAATCATATATACAAGCAGTCCAGGATTTACAACTTTTAATTTGATTCTCCCCATCTCTCTCTAACTTGGATTCACTTGCACAGGTCCTCACTGTGACTTGTGAATACTGACCCATCAGAATCCTTTAGTGTAATAACTCTCCATACATGTAAAAATCTCAGCTTCAATATTTTATTAACGCAAGATATGCCACTTACTACCCTTTCAAAGGAATTTTAAAATGGGGAAACACTCCTCGTATGAGTTATTCAACTGGTTGGATTAAAAAAGCGCAAAGCAGAAGGACCCTTTTTCTTCCCTCTGGACTTTGGATTCTGTATAAAGATGTGATGCCCAATCAAGAACAACCATCTTACAGTCAAGAGGGTATTAGCCGATTTACTGAGGCTGTCAGGATGGAAAGATGGAAGGAACCAGAGTTCTTAATGATAAGGTTGAAATCCCGGCTCCACCCGTTATCCGTTTGTCATCTTTGAGCTTCGTGCTTATCTAAGTCTCAGTTTCCTCAGCTGTCAAATAGGAGTGATAACAGTGTTTATTTAATAGGCATGCTGTAAGGATCATATGCAACAATACACGTAGAGCACCTTATACGTGCAATGCTGCAGTTTATACCTTCTGAGAAACAAGATTATATAATGGCATGTTATTTTCCTATATATTGTCTCATTTGGATGTCAATGACTATATAAAGTGTCACATTCTACTGTAAAAAAAAATACAAAATTTATGTATTACATAGAGTAATCATATATTACGATTATATTACATATAATTGCCCATCCTGGAGACACGTTTGATGAAGGTTTTAACAATATAATCATTGATATTAGCTTTGCTGTGATTATGATGATTATGATTAGATTACCGTCAGTATGTGGCTCACCTATATTGTCATGTTGTCAGAGTGGTTATGCAGGTAAGAAGTAAGGACTGTTAGCCTAATTTTTTTCAGGTGACAAAGCTGAGGCTTTGAAAGGATAAGTACCTTGGTAAAAAAGTCATAGAGATTTTGGGATAGGAACCAGGGGCAGGAGCCAGGACTGGAAGTTAGGACTGTCTGTCTGCAAAACCTGCGCTTAGAACCACAGTAGTTGTCTCTTTTTGGACTCGAAATAAAGGATAAACGCGAAAAGCAAGCAGTAAAAGTATACATAGCAATTCTGTGCTTCAAATGTATAATCTTCCTTAACAGATTTTTTTTTCATTTTAAAATGTTGAAGTATAATTAGTATCCAACTAAATGCACAGATCTTATATGTTCAGTTTGATGCATTTTGACAGTTGCTTTTGACTACCCAAGTAGTCACAAATTGACAACCACAGCAAGATATAGAACACTTTTCATTCCCCCAGAAATTTCCCTCGCGGCCCTTTCCAGTCAGTCCCAGCCCCCTGGCCCCCCAGGCAGCCACTGCTAATCCCTATCACGATAGAATTTTACTTGTTTTCAGGCTTCATATAACTGGAAACATAATGTATATATTCTTCATAGCAGTGGTCCCCAGCCTTTTCGGCACCAGGGACCGGTTTCGTGGAAGACAATTTTTCCACAGACTGGGGTGGGTGGGTGGGTGGGTGGGGTGGTTTCGGGATGACTCAAGCGCATTACATTTAATGTGCAGTTTATTATTATTACATTGTAATATATAATAATGATACAACTCACCATAATACAGAATCAGTGGGAGCCCTGACCTTGTTTTCAGTCACCACTCACTGATAGGGTTTTTTTTTGGGGGGGTGGTATGCGGGCCTCTCACTGTTGCGGCCTCTCCCGTTGCGGAGCACAGGCTCCGGAAGCGCAGGCTCAGCAGCCATGGCTCACGGGCCCAGCCGCTCTGCGGCATGTGGGATCTTCCCGGACTGGGGCACGAACCCACGTCCCCTGCACCGGCAGGCGGATTCTCAACCACTGCGCCACCAGAGAAGCCCACTGATAGGGTTTTGATATGAGTCTGCAAGCAATTGATTTCTTACGGTCTCAGTGCAGTCAAACCTCTCTGCTAATGGTAATCTGCATTTGCAGCCGCTCCCCAGTGCTAGCATCACTGCCTCAGCTCCACCCTAGATCATCAGGCATTAGGTTCTCATAAGGGGCGCGCAACCTAGACCCCTCACACGCGCAGTTTGCAGTAGGGTTCGCTCTCCTATGAGAATCTAATGCCTATGCTGATCTGACAGGAGGCGGAGGTAATGCGAGCGATGGGGAGCGGCTGTAAATACAGAATGGGGAGTTAGTGTTTAATGGGTAAGAGTTTCAGATTTACAAGATGAAAAGAATCTAGGGGATGGATGATAGTGATGGTTGCACAACAGTGTGACTATTTAATACCAGTGAACTGTACACCTGAAAATGGTTAAGATGGTAAATTTCATGTGTGTGTATTTTAACATCATAATTAAAAAAGAAAAAAATGAAAAAAAATACAGATAAAACTTCACTCACTTGCCTGCCACTCACCTCCTGCTGTGCGGCCCCGTTTCTAACAGGCCACAGGCTGGTAGTGGTCCGTGGCCCAGGGGTTGGGGACCCCTGCCGTATAGTCTGGCTATTTTGCTCTACATCATGTTTTTCAGATGTATTTAGGTGGTGTTGAGTCTTATCATTTTTTTTTTAATTACTAAGAAGTATTCTTTTACTACAGGGGTATACCACAAACTATTTATTCACTGGTCTCCTCATGGACATTTGGTTTGCTTTCCACTCTTGGGCTGTCATTATTCTAACTGTGTTTCTTACATTCTGTATTGGTCTATTTGGTATCTGTTAATTACAGGGCCAAACTACTGGCCAAAGTTGTTTATAACTCCCCTGTGATTCAGAGTCCATACTCTGAACCACCTCCTTTATCTACTCTCACACACCAAGCCAGGATTTCCACTGCCCTAGATGAATCCAGAACCAGGTGCCAGACAACTGGGGACAGTCCCTATGCCCCAGAGCCCTCAGTAATTTTTCACACCAGCCAATCCTAAGCTGTTTATGCAGCCCTGCCTTGTCCTTCCCCCAATAAAGGCTAAGGCTTATGCCTTCCACTCCCTCCTGCTTCTGCTGCTTCTCCAAAACTGGTGTTTTCCCATGTGGTCCTTTGTGGTCTGGCATGCCCCCTTCTCTTGGGAAATGTAAGCAGTGAATCTTCTTTCAGTGGCATTTTCCTCTCTGTGTCTTCTCTCAGTCACCTCCATAATTTAAAATCCCACAGGTAGAAATGACACAGTTATAAATATGGATTATAGAAACATGTGTGTACTGTTCATTTTGTGGGCATGCTTTCATTTCTCTGGGTTAAATACCTAAGTGTAGAGCTTCTTTGTCATAGGGTCATACATGCGTGTGTGCGCGCACACACACACACACACACACACACACTTAGCAGTTATCTAAAGTGGTTGTACCATTTTACATTCCTATCAGCAGTGTTTGGAGGTTCCTATTACATTTCTTGTCTGGGGATATCTCTGCCAACATTTGTCAGTCTTTTTTATTTTAGCCATTCTAGTAAATGGGAAAGTGTATAGTACTCTGGTTTTAATTTGCATGACTAATGTTTGTTAAGCATCTTTTCATATGCTAATTTATCATTTATACATCTTCTTCTGGGAAGTGTTTATTCAAGTGTATTGCCCAATTTTATAGGGCTTTTTATATTTTCATTTTTTTTTTTTGTACGCGGGCCTCTCACTGTTGTGGCCTCTCCCGTTGCGGAGCACAGGCTCCGGATGCGCAGGCTCAGCGGCCATGGCTCACGGGCCCAGCCGCTCCGCGGCATGTGGGATCTTCCCGGACCGGGGCACGAACCCGTGTCCCCTGCATCGGCAGGCGGACTCTCAACCACTGCACCACCAGGGAAGCCCTATATTTTCATTTCTTACTTACATATTCAGCATATAAGTGTACTGTTAATATTTTTCGTAAACTGGCTTGTGTGTTAATTTTTTAAATGATATTACTGTTTATGATGAGATATTTTTAATTTTGAAAGAATCCAACTTATCATTTTTTTGAAGTTACCAGTGTTTTTGTGTGTCCTGCCCATGGTCACAAAAGTATTCTCACATATGATCTTCAAGCTTTCTGGTTTGCTGTTTGACATTTAGATCTATGAGTCATGTCAAGTAAGTGTTTGTTGGTGGAGTGACAAAGGTATTGAGGATTTTTAATATATAGCTATCCATTTTTGCAATAACATTTATTAAAAACACTTTCCCCCCATGAACTGCCTTGGTGCCTTGTAAAAACAAAAAACCCCAAAACATTGACCTAGTATTTGGGGTCTATTTCTGAACTCTGTCTTCTCTTCCAGTGATCTCTTTGTCTATCTATGCAAACTCAACACTGTCTTAATTGTTGTAGGTTGAAATCAATTAGTGTCCTTTAAATTTGCTCTTCTTTCAGATTTGTTTGACTCTTCTAGATCCTTTGCAGTTGCATGTAAATTTTAGATTAATCTTATCTGTTCCTTCAAAAGGGCCTGTTGGGATTTGGGAAGGAATTGCATTGAATCTATAAGGCAGTTTAGAATGAATGGACCTCATAACAATATTTAATCTTTAAATCAATGAGCATTGCATAGCTTTTTATTTAGGTCATCATTAACTCACCAATATTTGTGGTTTCCAGTGTAGAAACATTGCACATACTTATTTTATTTCTTCCTGGGTATTTGATGGTTTTACATGCTATTATAAGTATAATTTTAAGATTTCATTTTCCAATTTGTCATTGTTGTATTTAGAAATATGATTGATTTTAGTGTATCGACCTTGTATTCTGCAACATTTTAATCCAAGTAGTTGTGTGTGTGTGTGTGTGTGTGTGTGCGCGTTTTTTGTAGATTTTATGGTGTTTTCTAAAACACAGTTATATTGGCTGTTAATAATGAACTTTATACATATATTTTTCCATCTGAATGCCATTTATTTTCTATTTTCTTTGCTTGCTTTATTACACTGTCTAGGATCTCCAGTACACTGGTGAATACAATTGGTAACAGACAACATACTTACCTTCTCCCTGATGGTACTGGGAACAGGTTTAATTTTTACCATTAAGAAAAATGTTAGCTATAGGGTTTTTGTGGATACTCCTTAGTGTATTGAGGTGGTTCCTTTGTATTCCTGCTTTGTTGAAAGTTTTATCATGAAGGTCATGACTTTGGTCATAGGCATTTTCTTCATCTGTTGAAAATGATTATGTTTCTTTCTCTTTTATTTTATTAACATGGCAATATTACACTGATTGGTATTTTGAATGTTAAACCAATCTTATATTTTGGGGTAAACCACATTTTTTTCATGATGTATTTATTACTTGTTTTATATATTTGTGTGTTTAACTTGCTAATACTTTTAAGGATTTTTGCATTTTTTAGGATTTTAAGGGATTTTTTTTCATGAGAAAATATTGGTCTATAACTTCTTGTAATATGTTAGATATTTTTAGTATTATGATAGTGCTGCCTCTTAAAGAGTTAGGGAGTATTCCTCCTTCCTCTATATTCTGAAACAGTTTGTGTAAAATAATTATTATTTTCTTGATGTTAGAATTCACCAATGTAGGTATCTGGCCTGAAGCTTACCTTATGAGAAAGTTTTGATTTCAGGTTCAGTTTCTTTAATAGATACGGGGTAACTTTGATTTTCTACTTCACCTTGCATCAGCTGTGGTATTTTTTGTTTTCGAAGCAATGTGTCCTTTTTATCAAATTCCATGAATTTATGGCATAAAGTCGTTTGCAGTATCTTCCTTTGTTATTGTAATATTTGCAGGATCTGTTGTGATGCTGTAATTTTTTATTTTCTCTCTTTTCTTTCCTGTGTAGAATTGCTAGTGATTTATCAATTTTATTAATGTATTCAAAGAAACAATATTTTACTTTGTTGATTTTCCCTATTGTTTGTTCTTTAAAATTTCATTTATTTATGCTCTTTTTAAAATATTTTCTTTGTTACATTTATTCTGAACTTCAGTTGCTCCTCTATTTTTGCTTCTCAAGTAGGATCTCAGATGATTAATTTAAACCTTTCTTCTTCACTATTAAGGCTTAAAACTGTAAACTTATAAGAGCTGCATTTTCTGCAACGCACAATTTTGATAGGTTGGTTTTCATTTCAAAATATTTTCTGTTTTTATTTCATTTCTTCTTTGATTTATGGTTTATTTAAAAGTATATTGTTTTTTTCCTAATATTTGTGGATTTGTCAATGTGTTCTTTTTAGTTCACTTCTAATTTAATACTTTTATTGTCAGAGAAGATACTATTTATTATTTCAGTTCTTTGATGTTTTCAAAACTTATTTTATAGAGCAACATGTGGTCTATCTCTGTAAATGTTCCAGGTGCTCTTGAAAAGAATGCATTTTATGTTGTTACGTTAGTGATATATACATTCTGGTTAGGTACAATGGGCTGATTCTATTTTTCAGATTTTCTCTGTCTCTACTGAATTTTTCTGTGGGGGGTGGGCAGGATCTACCTGTTCTATTAATATTTATAACTGAAAAAGTGCATTTAAAATCTTCAACTATTATTGTAGATGTTTCTCTTTCTGATTTGTCAGTTTGTGCTTTTTTGTATTTTGAAGCTCTGTTGTTAGGTGCTTACACATTTAGGATTGTTACCTCTTCCTAATGATATGATCCTTTTATCATTATGGAATGCCCTTTTTAGTTTGAGTAATATTCTTTGGCTTAAAGTCTACTTTGTCTGCTGTATAAAATAAACCTAAATCTAGGTTTATAACACTAGCTTTCTGATATTTAAAGTTTGCATGGTAATTTTTTTTTTACCTATTTACTTTTAATCTGTTACCTCTATTTAAAGTATATTTCTTTAAAAAGCATATAGTTGCCTTTATTTTTTTATTCAGTCTGATAGTGTGTGCCTTTTAATTGCAGAAAGTAGTCTGTTTACATTTAACTCAGTTGTTGTTTAGGTAAGAGTGTCACATATTGGCATACATGAATTCACACGACTCCTGTTGAGGAAGGGGATGAATTCACCATTTTAATTTTTAAAAATTTATTTACTTATTTAATTCTTTAACTTTGTTGAGGTATAATCCACAAACATGGAATTTTTAAATTAAAGCTAGGCAAATCTTTTAAAACTAGGTAAACTTTTGCAGCTAGTGATTAAAACCTTGTAATTTTTGTCCCCTTCCCTAAGGCCTTTCCAGAACACATAGAAAATATAATAAGTCATGGGGTCCTTTATGTCACTTTAACCTTTCTGGAACATGCCACTGTAGCCAGCTGTGAATTGTTAATGATTCCTGATTTCTTGATGCAATACTCTCAGGTTAATGAATGTGATTGTAAATGAATTTGTAGCATGGGCTTGTAGAGAACAGATGTCCATATTCCACTGTATGGAGGAACACTCCTGTCATTTAACTCTAGATGACCTGTCAGTATTTCACAGAACAGGATTTCATTAATTCACTACTGGAAGTGTTGCATTGCATGAGAATCTCCTTAAGTTGTGTGTTACTTGTAATTTTTTACATGAATTTCCAACAATGGAGAAACCTTTGACTGTGGCATCTGGTAGTATAATACTGGACTTTATTTTATTTATGTACTCTTTCCTATAGTGTATTTATAGCTTCAACTTTTTCTTTTATATTTTATAACCAGAGTCTGGTTACAGGGCTGTTTAATAGTCTATCTCTATTGATAACTTGCTTAACAAAAATGAGAAATTTCAGTATACAATCATTTAGGCTTTTAAAATAGGGAGTTAAAAAAGAGCATTAGCTTTACCTTATAAGGAAGTTGCTATTTTTAATGTTTACTTTGCAGACTGATATGGATTTATCAGAAATTTATTGTAATGGAATATAGAAAATTTAAAATAAATATATCCTTTTTAAAAAATCTAAAATGAAACTTACATCAGTTAGATATTCATTAGTAAATTCAACAAATATGTATAAAATGCTTGCCTTGTGCCAAGCACGTTTCAAGATTCTGCAAACTGCATATGTATCGGTAACATAATTAATATTAAAATATCTAATCATAGGTTTCTGTCAGTAACATCCATCGTTGGTTCAGGAGAAAACTTTTGCCAAAAACTAATGCTAGTATGTGACACAAGTCTTTAGCTTTTGCCAATGTTATAATGATTATTTTTTGAAATACAAAACCTTCTTTCATTGTAAAGAAAGGTGATAGGTTAGAAATGCTACTCATCAAGAATGGAAATGGCTTTTCTTTTTTGGGTGAGTGAGAACATATGGATGTTACTGGGAAGGAGTGATCATGAATAATTTAGAATAACTTGAGCTTTTGTGTGGTAGTAAAAGTGAAATATGCATTGGTTAAATGAGAGAGAACTATGCTATTTGGGTTTGAGGTCATTTCAGTAACATACACGTACTATAATTCTTTCTCTTTCCTTCACTGTTGGAAATGTATAATAGAATAAGTAATGCTGTGAAGCCAATCGAGGAATGAAGCCAGATGCATTTTAATGCAATCACTTGGGAAGTTTGAGCAGTTAGAAATCACAACTTCCAAGAAAGAAACTGCTGATATCCCTTGGATTAACAATCTGTTTTAGTGAAGTCTTCATTTTTATAGTGCATGGAAGCATTTGATACTCATTTGATATTAGTTTATCCATTCATGTAAAACATCTGTGGCATGGTTCCCTGAATGGCATTTCTCCTGATTTTAGGTCATGAGGACTTGACTTTGTATTCTGGGTATAGCAAGTGGATCGTTCTCTGTGGAGAGGTGTGTGTTTTGTTTTCCTTCCTGAATGAAGTAGGGATACCGTAAACTCCCAGGAGGTGTTTATTTACATTACTCTCAGGTATAGTAGGAAGACTCTGCTTATGAATTCTCTGCTGCTTCTCCTTAGAAAGTCAAAGATGGTCACTAAGATTCTTCAGGAATTGGCGGTTAATCTGAGAAGTAAAATCAGCTTCAAAGTGGGAGTCTGAGCCCAGAAAATAAACACTATACTGGAAAGTAGGGAAGTAGGATTTAAGGCTTTCTTTGAATTTGTTTCTTTGAAAACATGTACTTGTTAAAAAAAAAAAAAAAAAAAAGGAATTCCTTGGCAGTCCAGTGGTTAGGACTTGAGGCTTTCACCCTGGGGGGCTGGGTTCCATCCCTGGTCTGGAACTAGGAGGATCCTGCAAGCCGTGCAGCATGGCCAAAACCAAACCAAACAAAACCACAAAAAAAGAAAAACATGCACTTGTTTAAAAACAGTGCATAGGAATACTTTTTGTCTTTTCTAAATAGAAAACAAAAATCATTAAGCATCAGGGTATGTGCCCCCCCCGCCTTTTTTTACTTAGTATAAATTTAAAATTATAATATCAGAAATACAAACTTTTTAAAAGAGTAGATACAGTTTAAGGGCTTTTTTAATAGAAAAAAATGTACGATCACTCTTAATTTTTATCTCAGCCATTAAAAGAACTTCTTTTCTGGTTTACATATAAATGATTAATGTAATTTCAATTTCTATTGATTTGTGAAATTGTTTCTTCCTTGCTTGTGGCTAGATGAAGGATTATTTTTTTCCTACACTCAAAAAATTGTGTTTAGTCTGGTTAGGTTTTGGGGGTGGATTTCTCTTGTTCCATTTTAACTAGACATATTATATGTAATATTGAATTTTTTTTTCTCTTTTAAATGGGAAGGAAGAGGCTAGGAAGATTAGCTCTCCAACTTCTTTCATTTTACTGATGAAAATATTGGAAGTTTATTTGATATGCTTAGGTCAGAGACCTGTATTTGTTTTCACATATCTGCCAGGCAGGATAATTTCTGAAGATATAAATTTGTGTGATTTTCCTACTATATTCCTTTGCACTGCCTCTCAGGAAAAATTTCAGATTCTGGATATGAGGGAAGGAAAAAGGAAGAGGAAAGGGATGAGGAGGGAGGGGAATGTGCTCATAGGAGGCAGGAGAAGGGAACCTAACAGAAGAAGGTGGAGGTCTTGGGTGTTGGAAGCAGTAGTGCCTGTGGCCAACCCTCCACAGGTGGTAGAATCTTCCTGGGCTGTGGGGGAGGTTTGGTTGGGGCAGCAGAATGTATAGGGTACCTAGGAAAGCTGAGCTCTGGGTACCACAATGGCCATGCTAGTGACAGTTTACCCACCCAGGCTCGGCTCTGAAAAAGTAAAGGTGCTGGGTTCCCTGGAACCCCGTGGGCTGGGATAGCAGGTATTTCCATAGTAACTCTGTGGGCTGAGAAGCCTCTCAGAAAGATTTCACATGGTTTAAGACGGGGACACCCAAAAATGAAGGAAATTTTGGGGAACAAAGCCAGGCATTGAGATATCCCCCCTAAATCAAGGAGCCACAAAAGATTTGGCTCTGCAGTTTGAAACATCATGTGTGTAGGGGTGTGTGTGTGTGCACTTGTGCGAGAGACTGAAGGGGCGGTGATTCACAATTACATATCTTAAAAATTAATCACTTTATTTTTAATAGGTAGAAAATTCTTTAGAGAAAAGCATATATTTTCATCACAATTATCAATATGCTCTTTAATATCTCATATTCACTTTCTCACCAACAGTTTTAATTTTTTTTCAGTGGTAGGACTAAGTATAGGGAGGTAATGTGGATCCTTCAAGAAATGTCTGGTAAAAGCTGATTTTTCCAAGAATCTTACAAAAATAGGTTAATTCAGTTTGGTAACATCTGATTGCAAACGTGATTGGGGCTACTGGAATGACTGAAAACATAGGTACGACACTGGGAAAAAGAAAAACCTTGTTAGAGAAAAAAGACATGAATTCTATGGGAAAATCTTTAAGTTCAAAGGCAAACCTAAGTGGCTTTGGTTTCGTCACGATGAAATATGGCCAGGAATTAAAGAAGTTCAGTTTAGTTCTTTAAAAGCGTTCTAAGCAGTAGTTTTTTCTTGAAATACAGTATAAATCACCTACCATTTAATTCACGATTTTCAAGTGTACAGTTCAGTGGGTTTTAGCGTATTCAAAAGGTTGTGCGACCGTCACTACTGTCTAATTCCAGAAATTTTAATCACCCTAACAGAACTCTGTACCCATTGGAATCACTTCCTATCCTCCTCCCCCTCCAGTTCCTACCAATGACTAATCTACTTTCTGTCTTTATGGATTTCCTGACACTGGAAAGTCCAGATAAATGGAATCATACAATAAGTGGCCTTTTGTATCTGGCTTCCTGTACTTAGCATTATGTTTTCCAGGTCCATCCTTGTTGTAGAATGTATCAGTGTTTTATTTTTTTTATTTTATTTTATCTTTTTGCGGTACGCGGGCCTCTCACTGTTGTGGCCTCTCCCGTTGCTCAGGCTCAGCGGCTCAGCGGCTCACGGGCCCAGCTGCTCCGCGGCATGTGGGATCTTCCCGGACTGGGGCACGAACCCGTGTCCCCTGCATCAGCAGGCGGACTCTCAACCACTGCGCCACCAGGGAAGCCCAGTGTTTCATTTTTTATTGCTAAATAATGTTCCATTGTGCACATATAGTTCTAGTAGTTATTTTGTTGATTCTTTTGGATTTTCTGTTTATAAGGTCATGTCATCTGAAAATTCTAACCAGTTTCTTTTTAATTCATTTATTGATATATTGATTTTTGGCTCCGTTGGGTCTTCATTGCTGTGCAAGGGCCTTCTCTACTTGCGGCAAGCAGGGGCTACTCTCCATTGTGGTGCACAGGCATATCTCATTGCGGTGTCTTCTCTTGTTGTGGAGCACAGGCTCTAGACTCGCAGGCTTCAGTAGTTGTGGTATGCGGGCTCAGTCGTTGTGGCTCACGGGTTCTAGACCGCAGGCTCAGTAGTTGGGGCTCATGGGCTTAGTTGCTTCGTGGCATGTGGGATCTTCCTGGACCAGGGCTCAAACCCGTGTCCCCTGCATTGGCAGGCGGATTCTTAACCACTACTCCACCAGGGAAGCCTCTAACCATTTTTTAGACTTATGATAGAAAGCAAAAATTGACATGCTGCTTTTATGTCTGGCATGTATATTTAAATCATTTGATCTTCAGTGATCCATGTGGCATGGTAAATAGCACGATTTTTAAATAAGTATTTCATTCTCATTTAATGTAGATATAAATGTTATTACCGTTTGACATATGAGGAGAACTGAGGCCCAGAGAAGTTAAGTAAATTTCCCAAGGTTACAAGCTAACAAGTAGCCACGCCAGAAATTAAACATTGATGATCTGGCTTGAACAGCTGTCCTATTCAAATAAGAGAAGAAATAAAGAGTACTCAATAACAATAGCTGGTTTTTCTTTTCAATAGTTTCTATATCATTGAGTTTTGATATATACATATATGTTTTTGTGTATTTGAGCTATTTCTGTATCAGTATAGATGATGTATAAATCTATATGCTTTTTCAAAACGGGAAAATGTTTCATTGACTTATGAGCTTTTTGTGCCATTTAATGGCAGTTCTTGAGTAATGATAATGTTAATAATAATAGCTGTTATTTACTGAGCATTTACTCAGTCCAAGGCACCCTTCTGAGGGGGGTGTGTGTGTGTGTGTAAATAAATTTAATTCTCACAACAGCCTCTATGGGTCAGATGCTTTATAATACTAAGACACAGCTTAAGAGTCTTGCTGAAGTCTTAGCTAAGAGACTTGCTAGGAGATTTGCTAAAGTTTCCACAGATCACAAATGACATATCCTAGATTCAGTCCTAGGCTGTCTGCTGCAGGGCACCTCTGTTGAAATTCATCACTTCTTGTTTCTGTTGAGCAGTTTTCTATGTTGAACAAGCTCTTTCTCCACTACCTCCTTTAATAGGAACATAATATTCCAGTAGTGGGTATACCATAATTTATTAATCAGTCTCTGACTGTTGGATATTTGAGTCGAGTATAACTTTTACATGTCTTGAGCCTTTGAAAACATTTTCATGTATAGGTAGACCATGACTCCTAGACTATTATATAGCTTGGCTTGGGCATTGACTACTCTAAGCTTTCATTCCTACAGAATTTATCTTCCGTAATCAGAATACCAATGGTGATTGTGACTTATTATATAGATTCTGAAATATAAATGCAGAGGGAATGCATTGAGCTTACACTGTGGTAGCCCAGTGTTTTGGAGCTGGTACTTATGAAAGCTTACACAATTAAAGAGTCTTTCCTTTCTTTATCCTGCCCCGTCGCCCACCCCTATCTCATGCCACCTTCAGACAGTCTGCTGTGCCAATCTCTTTATGTCCTTTCCCTGAGGCTTGGGCTGTCCTTCAGGTTAAATAGGTCCTTCCCAATTTAGTGGTGTCCAGTTGATCCCCTCCATTGGTTTGGGTAGGAGGCACGCAGCTCTGGGCTTTAGGCATTCAGGCAGGGAATCATGTGCCTTATGGAAACTGCTATCCCCACTTGCTCTGTGGAGATAAGAGAGGAACTTCCATTCTCTTCAGTCTGTCTAAGCACTAAATGTATTCCAATATGGCGATTTAAATATGGCTCTTGCAGTCCCCCCAGGCACTCACAGAGAACTACTTAAAAGTTAGATGAATTCAGACTTTACTCATTCTCTAGATTACAGGTATCCTCCCATGCATGCAGGCAGGCACCTCGTCCCCTGGCTTCTCCTGGCTTCTCATAAAAGGTTTCACTTATCACCAGTTTATCTGCTGCAAGGGGAGGAGAAGAATATAGGTCAGCTATTCTTATTTTAAAAATTGGAATTTGGTAAACAAGTATTTAATTATACAATTAATAAATATATCCTTTAATAAAATCCAAATAGCAGGTAAAATTCCCCACCATTCCAGAGATAATCAAATTTAAGAGTTGCATTTGTGTGTTGTGGGCCTTTTTTGCGAACACACACACACTTGCACATACACACACAGTAGTGTTGTATGTTCTCTTAAAAAAATAATGTCATAATGTGTCATTCTGCATCATCCTTTTATCACTTAACATTATGTTATGTTGTAAGTAGATCAAACTCTTCCTTTTATCCCGTAGTGGAATATATCATAGTTTAATTAGCCATTCCCTTTCAGATGAACATTTATATTGGTCCCAGCTTTTTGTTATTGGTCCCAGGGCTGCAGTGAATGTCACGGGCTATGCCTCTTTCTTCAAATGTGGGAAGATTTCTTTTTCATGTGATATTCAGAATTAATTGTTGATTCATCCGTAAGTGTATCATGCAAAGATAAGTCCATTTTAAATTTTGAATAATTTCCAGTTGCCGTTCAATGCGATAGCACTCATTTCATTCCCTCAAGCAGTTCAGGAGAGTTCTCATTGGCCTACTTTTTATCAGTATTTGATATTACCAGATTTTAAAATGTTTGTTAACCTGATGGGTGAAAAGTGGCATTTGCTTTTAACTTAGCCATCCGTGGAGACCCAGGAAACTGAAATGCATTATGTATGTAAGTTGGTGACCTTTGCGTATAGTAGTTCTTAGTGGAGAAAGAACTAAGCAAGGCAGGCTCCTTTACTCACTTAGAAGTAACTCAGAGACCCTAAAGAAGTTGATGAGAAGATTTGCAAAGGCTTGGGGCCCACGGCAGGTGGAGCGCAGATGGTGGGGCAGTTAAGGCAGAGGTCAGTATATGACCTAAAGCCACCAGTGAGACATTTAATAATATTATGCCTTAGTTGACAGCTGTGGAAGCCTGCAAAGCCAGAAAGAGAAAAGATGAACTTGGGCAACTAATAGTTGAACAGGAAGAAAGTGACAAAGTATGTTAACATGGGATTTATATTGGTGTTAATCAAAGAGAGACCTCAAGTTCTGTAAGTTTTGTTTCCTAGTTTCAGAGTGTAAAATGATGGTTCCTAATGTGTATTATCTAAAGAAATGACTAGATTATTTTTTGACAAAAGTCATCAATAAATATGAGTTCATGTTTCCTGTTGTGATAGGTTTTTAATGTGTCTGAACAATAGCTACCACTTTGTGAACATAGAGGACAGGCATTATGCTAAGTGCTTTACGTATATTAAGCCATTAAAGCCTCATAATAACTCTGTTATGAAAGGGTTCTATAAAGCAGGCAATAAAATAGTTCCCATGTTACAGATGGAGGAGCTGAATCCTGAGAAGTTAAGTGGCTTGTCCAGGGTGACACAACAATGAAAGGCCCAGTTGTAGGTCTGAACCACCAAGCTAATCACCATCTTCATAAAAACCCAGGCCACATCCCAGGCCAATCACATTAGAATCTGGGTGCGTGGGGTAGGGGTGAGGAAGCAAGCATTCCCAGGAGATTTAAAGCTCCCAGATGATCCAGTGGTCAAGCCAGGGTGAGAGCCACTGATTCTGCTGATCATAGGAACACTGTCTGAAATACAGTGATGCTTGTTATGTGCCAGAGACCACATTAAACACTTTAGATGTATTAAACAGCTTTCAAATTACATTTACTGCAATTTACAGTATGAAGTGTATTTTATATTGTTACCGAGCACACATATACAGATATATGTAATTCAGAAATTATAGTTTCATGTAAAAGCACTTATCCATGCAGATGTGACACACTATGATGTTTTTGTTCTTTTGAGTTCTATATTTTGTTATCTTAGAAATGCCTTAAATTCAAACATGAATAAATGCTCTATTATCATATACCCAAGGAAAATGTTCAGTCTAAAAGTCAGATACTTCTCAGAAGTTAAATAGCAAACACGTTCAAGTTCAAATGCATTAAAATCTGCAATCAAATTCCTTGTCTTTCAGTTACAATTTCAAAACCGTTAGTAACAGTAGATTCCAAAATCCATTCCCTCCAATTTATTCTAAGTGATGCCTCGGAAAATTGGTGATCCCTGCAGTTTGAGGAAGGAAGACCTCAGAAATTGAGGCCAGGACTCTGATGCCTTTTCGTTTAAAAGAGCCAGAGAGTTAATGTGACACACAAGAGTATCACACAACATTGGCTCCACTGCGACATAATCTGAGTTGGAAAAAAAAAAAGCCTGTCTCAAGTCTCCAGGGCAGTTATCCTAGGCAGCATATGTTTGTGGAACCCAGCATTTAATGTTACCAGAGACCCAATGCTCCAAGACCAAGAGAAGCTGATAGAGTATCTTGATTTCAGCTTCACTTGCAGAATCTTCCCCATGAACAGAAACTCTGTCTCTTCATAAGAGCTTCAAGTTGACGCTATCCATGCGCCGTACCTAGTAGAAGAATCCACCTTTGCATACGGCTTTTCTAACTCAGAGAATGGTATTTTGGATATTACTCTGTTTTGCAAAGTGTAGTAGGCAGGATTGTAAGGTGGCCTCAAGACTCCTGAGCCTCTGGTGTACTTGTATAATCTAATTGAATATGGGTGGAACTCTGAGTATAATGAGATCTCACTTTTTTGGTTCTGTTACCTTATATATGACACAAGGGAGATTATTCAGGTGGGCCTGATCTAATCAGGTAAGCCTCTAAAAGCAGAGCATTTTCTCCAACTGGTTGCAGAGGGATGAGTTTCCTTTGGCTTAGAAGGAAGCAGACATCCATGTTGTGGACTGTCTTGGGTTCCTATGTGGCAAAGACTCGGGTGCGAACTCCAGGAGCTAAGAGTGGACCTTGGTCGACAGCTAACAAGTTAACGTGAACCTAGTCCTACAACTTCAAGAAACTGAATTCTGCCAACACCCCGAGTCATCGTGGAAGAAGACCCCGAGTCTTGGGTGAGGTCACATCCTCAGCTGACACCTTGAGGTCATCGTGGTGACACCCTGAGCCAAGGATGCAGCCAAAACGTGCCCAGACTCCTGACCCACAGAAACTGTGAGAGCATAAATTTGTATTGTTTTAACCAGTAGATGTGTGGTAATTTGTTACGCAGCAACAGAAAATTAATACGCAAAGTGAAAAAAATTGCAGCGATGGTAGCTCTAATTAGTAGGTCTTATTTATCTTATCCAGTAGCCGTGTGTTCATTTTCACTCCGTCGAGCACTGAGTGGAGCGTGGGCTTCATCTCTCGATGCAGCAGTTCTCTTGATGCTGGGCATTTTCACTTCCTCGCCTCTGTAACCCTTCTGCTACCTAAGTGTCTCCTTAGCTGATCCTTGGACTGGAGGCTACCGTCAGTTCTGCTGAAGCTTGTGCCTCAGGGGCTATTGAAGACCAGTACTTGTGTTTGAAAACTGGTTCGAATTCTATTTATTCCTCTTCCATGTTTCCTCAAGACCCAGACCTTACTAGTTCACCCACCTCTATGATCATACTTTAAAGTCACTGAGTAATTTGCGGGCTTTCTGTCCTTGAACCCGTGGACAAGCAAAAGGACTTCAGTGTGAGTCTTACCACAACTTCCTGCCTGTGGCCCAGAATACAGAATGGCTTCTAGGGCTCTGGACTTAGTGCTGCTGACCTCGGCCTGGCGCTCCAGTTCTGTGTGGCAAGTGGAGAAATTCTGTTAAAAATTGCAAAAATTGTTTTGCCTCCCAAAGCCTACCAAGGTTTTTTTTTCTGCGATAAAATCTTGGCTGCAGTCTTGTCCAGGAATACGGTGTCTCCTTAGTCAACTGCAGCAGCCGGCCCTTGAGGCTTGAGGCCGCCCACCTCACCTGTTTGGAAACAGTCCTGCCTCCCCTGCCACTGCTGTCTGGCTTGGCTTACCTGCCTCTGCACTTGTGCTTAAGGCCCGGGTTGTGCTTTAGTTCCTGCCTCTGTAGAAATAGTTACTCATTTGGGGCAAAGCTCTGGTGTCTCTTTCTTAGGTTGGATACCTGCACACTGACCCCGAGGTGAGGACGTTTGTGTTAGTGAGTTTTTGAGGAAATGTGTCCTGAGGAGACTGGTAGGTAAGTAAGGAACAGGACAGGAAAGGGGAATAAGCCAAGCAGTGGGCAGATTCAGGGCAAATCCTGGCTGATCCTGATCCTGCGAGGAACTTGCAGTGTAAATTACCCCCCAAAGTCTGTCCCATTTTAAGGGAAGGGGGCTGGGCTTTCCACACATTCAGCTATTGGCTTTGGGTCACACCAAGGGATGTAATTCCCAGGCATTTTCTGTTCTGTGCTTGTAAAGGTGATCCATCTCTAGTAACACGAGGAAAGGCCTTTAATGGAGGTTACAGGTGACAGGTATGAATGTCTAGACACAAAGCATACAGAAACTGGGAGTGAGACACACAGGACCTGTCAAATGGATCCCAGTGAATCTTAGTAGAATACCAACCGTATTCCCTAAATCCTCCAAGTTCAAGTTACCATAGGCCCCAGGCTTGAATTCTTTTTCTCAGGTCATGGCTGTTGAACCCTCTTGGCCTCATATAATGTTTATCCAACCATTAACATTTATTTTTGGGACTTCTCTGGTGGCACAGTGGATAAGACTCCATGCTCCCAATGCAGGGGGCCTGGGTTTGATCTCTGGTCAGGGAACTAGATCCCACATGAAGGCTGCAACTAAGAGTTCGCATACCACAACTAAGGATCCCGCACATCACCACTGAGGAGCCGGAGAGCCACAACTAAGGAGCCCTGGAGCCGCAACTAAGAAGCCTGCCTGCTGCAACTAAGACCCAGCACAACCAAATAAATAAATATTTTTTTAAAAAATAATTTTTTTCCCCATACACTAAAGTCCAAGACTCAGCCATCAACATTCATTTTCCTTACTCCCATTCTAAAATCTAAGACTAGAAACCACAGGTCTTAGTGTTTGAGAGCACCATTTGCTACAGCAACTTTGGCACTTTGATGTGTACTTCATATCACCCTGAGATGGCTCACTGAAGGCTGAAGGCTTTGAGAGGGCCCCCAATAAATAGAACCCGTTTACCTACTTACATTCTGAAACAATGGAAAATAAAGCAAAGAAGAGGCTATGGAAGCCAAATTGTTACCTTTGTTACTGGTAGAGGCCAAGTGGGAGAGCAGAGTTTTAGTGCTGTTGGCTAAGTGGGCTTGTTAAGGCTGAACCCTAGAACTAGCACATGTGTCTGTCCTCTAGTAAGCAAAGATGTACAGGGTAGACCTCACTGCACAGACCCTGTTCCAGAAGATCAGTAGAACGAGCTTGGAATCAAAGGAGAGCAGCGTGTAGTGAGCTGAGCGTGTTCAGTTTATTGTTTCCGACAGGACCAGGCACTTGTCACTCCACATCGCCTGGAGGAGGGGAATAAGAAGTGCACTAGTAAGTTAATGAGATTTAGTCCACATGGAAGGAGTGAAGGAAATTGTTCTCCCCAAACACATATACATATGCTCACATTGAAGTGCAAACACACGTATTTAGAGTCTGCATTAGCCTTTCTTTAAATGCAAATGAGAATATTTCCATTTGCTGTTGTTAAATCACTTAGGAATCCCTACTGAAATGTCACATACTTTTTTTAAAAATTATTAAACACAACAATTTCTTTGTTGGACAGCACTGATAGAATATTGTCTTGCAGTCATAGAAAATTGATGGCTGCCAAAATGCTTAACAATCTCCTTCTCTTTTGGTTTAGAAAGTTTTGGGACTGCCATTAGGAACTATGTTCTTGAGAGCAGTCACCAAGTGGACCTCAGTTACTAACTCCCAGGTAACAGAGAAAGACCAAGAACTGTTCCAATCTTGCTAATGCAGATACTCCTGTAGTTATTTTTCATAGATTACCAATTTTTCAAGGAGAGGGAATCCAGTAAATTATAACCAACAGTGTATTGAACCCAGCAAATTGTTCCCTCTTTGTATTCTCTTAGCTCTTTTACATACTCTTAAATCTCCCATCAAATTGTTTTTGTTGAGCTGTGTGTCTCCTCCATGAAGCTCTGAGCATCTTGAAAACAGATACCCAGAAGCCGTCATCAGGTTGTCAGCAGAGGAAATGATCTTGTGGTAAAAGCCTTCACCCTTTATCTCCTCAAGATTCAAAGGGGCCTCCCTCTTGGAAGATAGGCAGGTGCCTTCTGTTCTCCACCAACTAAGTCACCGTAGGTGCCATATTTCAGGTTTTGTAGTTGCTCTAGTGCTTATCCTGGTATGTGTCGCACAGCAGGAACTCAAACATGGTGAGTTGATTGCTGCCTGATACACATCTATCAAGGGTTAGGAGGCCTCTTGAAGTGTTGTGTTCATGACGGTCCCTGTGGCAGAAGCTTTAAGTGCCCGCTATCGCAGACTCTGCATTTCCACATCCATTCTATGCCCCTCTCCAGTCAGCTCTGTGCCCTGAGAGGCTGACTCGTATGGATTACTCTAACGGACTTTCTTGCTGCCCAGCCCCACCTTCTAGTTGAGATCAGCCAGTGGATGGCAAGACATCAGAGGGTGAGGAGAGTGCAATCACAGTGGTCACTCCATCATCTGTATCCATGTTGGGTTGTCATAAACTGGTTTTGTTCGTGAACTGGAGGCCACAGCTTCTCATACACAGTGCTCTGTTAAGCTAGAGCCCCTCTTCAGTGCCTGGTAAAACCTCTATTGTGGGTTGGATTATGTACCCCCCAAAAAGCTGTGTTGAAGTCCTCACCCCCTATACCTGTGAATATGACGTTATTTGGAAATAGTATCTTTGCAGAGGTAATCAAATTAAGATGAGGTCATACTAGATTAGGGTGGGCCCCTAAATAAACCCAAGGACTGGTGTCCAGTGTCCTTATAAGGATAGAGAAAGAGATTGAAAGACCAGTGGAACCATGTGAAGATGGAGTCAGGGTTATGCTGGTACAGACTGAAGGAGGTCAAGGATTGCCAGCAACAACCAGAAGCTTGAAGAGGTAGGGAAAGGGTTCTTCCCTGGAGCCTTTGGAGGGAGCCTGGCCCTGCCAACACCATCATTTTAGCCTTCTCTCCTCCAAAACATTGACAGAATAAATTTGTTATTTTAAGTCAGCTGCTTTGTGGTACTTTGTTATGGCAGCCCTAGGAGACATACATTCCTCCCTTTGCCCCTTTAGGCCTACGAGTGGTAAGAGCTCTCAGCTGTTGCTAATTTTAACATAATATCCCACGATAATTTTCTTTAACCTTGTTCATACATTTGTGAATAGTTCCTTGATTGAACTCTTCTCAGTTACACCTTTTGAATCTGCCATCTCTCTCTTGCTGGGACAACCTTGACTGACACACTTAGTTTCCATTCTTCTCATCTTCCTTTCAGTTACAGAAAACCTTGCCCATTACCATTATTACTAAGTTTTGGCAGGGCACAGGTTCAGAAGGTTTTTTGAAATGTCCAGGCTCCCTTGCAGCTAGGGGTGGACATGTGGCTAATTTCAGATTGGTGGGATATGAGTGAAAATGATAAGTTCTACTTCTGGGTTCCATTCTGTGGTTCATCGAATGATGGTCCTTCAAGTGTGCCCATGTCCTAATCACTGGAACCTGTGAATACGTGTGTTAACTTCTGTGGCAAAAGGAACTTTCTATATGCAATTAATTAAAGAATCTTTAGATGGCATCCTGGATTATCCAGGTGGGTGGGCCCAGTGTAATGACAAAAGTCCCTATAAAGAGGGCTGCAGAGGATCAGGGTCATAGAGGTGTAATGAAAGCAGAGATTAGAGTGTTGGCTTTGAGATGGAGTAAGGAGACCGAAGCCAACGAATGCAGGCAGCCTCTAGAAACTGGAAGACCTCTAGAAGGAATGCTTTTGACACCTTGATTTTAGTTCATAAGATCCATTTTATACTTCAGACCTCCAGAACTGCAAGGTAATAAGTTTAGGATCTTTTAAGCCACAAAGTTTGTGGAATTTTTTTTACAGCAGTAGTAGGAAAAAAATCAAAAAAGAAAACTACTTGTACTCCACTCAACTATTTTCCTTTTCCTCTGTGTTGAACTGTGAAAATGGTGGAAGCTAAACTGGACCTTGCAGAGGAGGAGGACGGAAAAAGCTGTAAGGAAGCTAGATCCCTGGGTGACGTTATGGCACAGAGCTATTGACATCTGACATGTGGACAGTTAAGAGAAAAAAAAAAGTGTCTGTCTTATTTGGGTCACTGCATGATGTGTTTCTTTGTACCAGCTTATATGCTAACCATCACATATCATTGTTCTCCTCTGGCCATATTTGTCAGGATTCTTAATTTGTAAGCAGTATAGGCTGACTCTACCTGTCTAAGCAGAAAGGGAATTTATTTAAAGGATGTTTGATAAGTGAAGGAGAAAATATCTCTGAGGGCCAGAGAGCTAAGCCGAGAATTTACACAGCCGAAAACCGTGGACCTCACACCTTTTGTCATGAATATCTTGACCCGTATAAGATCCAGGTGCTAGAATCGCTGCTGTGTGTTCTCCAGGAAATGTACCACCATGGCCATACCTCTCTACTGAGATGGATGCTGTCAGTCCCTGTGACTCTGTGCCATAAGCTTCCCATTCAGAGTCTGGGGAGGGTGGATTTACTGGTCAGAGCCTAGGTCATGGGCTCCATGATAACTGCAAGGGAGCCTGGGAAAATAGGTTTCTGGTGACTGAAAAAAATAGGTTTCTCATTCTGTTCTGGGGGATACTGCTTCAGAATTTGGGGAGAGCTCTCATGTGTAGGAAATGAGGATGGTGGCTACCCAGACAGAATGGCAGAAGTCCACTCCACCTGCAATGGGAATGTGAGGGTGACTGGAAAGTGGATTCCATTCTTACTTAGCAGTAACATCCTGGAACTTGGCACTTGCAGATGTAACCTTTTCAATAGACAGTGATGTGTCTGTTTTTAACTCCCACAATTTGAAGAATTAATGTGATTTTTTTTTTTTTTTTTTTGGCTTACTGGGTTTCAAATGAAAAAGGTACTCTGAAGAGGGGAAATGAGAAGGCAGAAACATCTGCAACTTGGCAACCAAAAGAAACATGAAAGAAGAGGTGGGTTGAGTAGCAGAATGTGTAGAAACAAATAGATGGAACCCAGCATCTGTGCTGGGTATGCTGTTTAAAGCCATTCCCCCAGAAAAGGAACGGGGTGGGGGGGCAACCCATTATTGAGTTGCATGATGCATTGGAACGTTGAGCTAATCAGGCGATCTAATTGACTGAACATCTGCAGCTGCTTTATCATTATTCTCAAATGGGCGTTCTCTCTTTGCATGCTGGGGATGCCTCAGTGTCTCCTAGCCTGTCTAATAGAAGCTCACTGGGGGGTTTACATTTTGACTGCTTTTAATTGCACTGAAATTCAGGTGATTAGATTTAAGGTCAAATACAGTAATTTTTTCTTTCTTTTGTCTGAACTACTTTGAAGGAAAGGGTTGAAGAAGTTAAAGTGTCCTGGAGGGAGAGGCAGTCCCGGTGACTTGAGTGAAAGTGCTCTGTAATTGTGTTAACATAAAGCATCCAGGCAGAGTTCAGTGCTGAGCCAGGGTTGCAAAGGGACAGGCAGAGAGGAAAAACCTTGTGCAGCCAGTGTTTTCAAGAGTATAGAAGCTTTCACCAGCTTATTTTTGAGCAAAAGGATTTACCTTTCTGGCCCCATCATTAGCCCCTCATTTTTTTCTTTTAAATTTATTACCTGGATATAATTTGTGTCAATGCCTAGGTCCTAATTATTTTCAGTAATCATTTTCTGGGTGCTGTTGCCATAGCATCTAATTCTTTGGCAAACAGAGAAGAAATAAAAATGATGTGTGTGCTTTCCCTTTAGACACCAAAAGAAAGATTTAAAGGGGGAAGAAAACACACACAAATGAGAAATTTAAAAAGGGAGAAGAACAGTATTATTTTGGGAAATTATGAAACTAACACCAGATGCAACAAAAGCAGGTCTAAATTTACTTTTACTCAGATCTGACTGTGTAAAACTTGGATTGTGTTTATTTTCACAGCTAGTCATATATACTAGAATCCATTACCTGCAAATATGTTAGCAATTTTTTTTGTTTTGTGTTGTCAGTCGTTTCTGCTGGGAATGAGAATATAAAATGATGTGACTGGTGGAAATACGGGGAATATGCCAAGAGGCTTATAGGATCTCAGTCCCAAGGGTTTAGGTGAATTACTGTCCTGGCTGAGTCAGATTTGTGAGAATAGCTTACTCATATCTTCTGGAAACGTTTTCTAAGACTCTTGCAGAGCTGCATTTTGAATGCTAAATCCAATTCAGTCTTTCTTACTTGTGAAATATATGGTCAGTAGAAATAAAAATAAAATGCATTTCTATAAAAAACATGATTGTATGTTCTCTTGGTGTATGAGAAGGCATTTGCTCTATAAAAAAATGATTTCAGGAAATCATTCATTTATAAAGTACCTGGTGAGTTTTAACTATGTCTGAAGTATTGTAGCAGGTGCTGAGGATGTGATGGCTATACCCAGTCCCTTTCTCATGGAGCTTCCATGTGAAAGGAAAGGAGATGAACAATAAATGTAAAAATAAATGAACGGCATAAACCAGAGAGTGATAATGGTTATGAGGATGATGCAACAAGGTTTTGTAATGGAGGAGGCGAGGGATGGAGGACCCTTCTGGAAGGAGGCTTCTCCTGAGTGGAGACCAGAAACATGAGAAGAAAAGCCAGTCTGGGGCAGAAGGAAGATTCGCAGACCGACTTTAGCAAGTGCAGGTACCCTGAGGAGGGAATAAATCTGACTTATTTGAAGAACAGGAAGAAGGCCACAGTGGCTGGAGTGTAGTGCAGGAGGCTGAGCGTGAAAGAAGAGGTTACAGGGAGAGACAAGGACCAGAGGTGGAGGTCCTTGTGTGGCCCATGGTCAGGAGTCTGGATTTTATTCCATTGACAGTGGGAAGCCATTGGAGAGTTTGAAGCCAGGGGCTAAGTGCTGATTTGGTTTTTAAACTTTGGCTACTGAAAGGGGAATGAAAAGGAGGAGGGCAAGAGTAGAAGCAGACTAGTTAAATGTCAATTTCAATAATCCTGTTAAGAGACTAGGGTAGTTCTTCCTGGGGTGATAGCCTGGAGATGGGAGGCACTGATAGATTATTTCTAAATTTCTATAAATTTGTGTTTGCATTCATGTATACACATAAATGTGTACATGTGTAAATAGACATAAATTTCATCATATAATTTATTTCATATGTAAAATTAAAAATTATAAGGCATTTATACAAAAGACATCGGAGGCATGTATAAAAAATATCTTGACTTCTCTTGAGGTTATCATCAATAATAACATCATCCATAATAATGGGGTAGATCCAAAAAAGATAATGCTGTGATTTACGTCAGAGAGTGTTCCGCCTATGTTTTCCTCAGAGAGTTTTATAGTAATCAGTCTTACATTTAGGTCTTTAATCTATTTTGAGTTTATTTTTGTGTATGGTGTTATGGAATGCTCTAATTTCATTCTTGTATGTGAAGCAGTCTAGTTTTCCCAGCACCACTTACTGAAGAGACTGTCTTTTCTCTATTGTATATTTTTGCCTCCTTTGTTGTACATTAACTAACCATAGGTGTGCGGGTTTATTTCTGGGCTTTCTGTCCTGTTCCCCTTGATCTATATTTCTGTTTTTGTGCCACTACCATACTGTTTGATTACTGTAGCTCTGTAGTATAGTCTGAAGTTATCTTTTTGGATCTACCTGCTAGAGTAATGAAAATAAGAATAAACAAATGGAACCTAATTAAACTTAAAAGCTTTTGCACAGCAAAGGAAACCATAAACAAAGTGGAAAGACAATCCACAGAATGGGAGAAAATATTTGCAAATGAAGTGACCGACAAGGGATTAATCTCCAAAATATACAACCAGCTCAAGCAGCTAAATATTAAAAAAAAAAAAAAAAATGGGCAGAAGATCTAAATAGACATTTCTCCAAAGAAGATATACAGATATCCAGAAAGCACATGGAAAGATGCTCAACATCGCTAATTATTAGGGAAATGCAAATCAGAACTACAATGAGTTATCACCTCATACTGGTCAGAATGGCCATCATCAAAAAATGTACAAACAATAAATGCTGGAGAGGGTGTGGAGAAAAGGGAACCCTCCTACACTGTTGGTAGGAATGTAAATTGGTACAGCCACTATGGAGAACAGTATGGAGGTTCCTTAAAAAACTAAAAATAGAGCTAACCTATGATCCAGCAATCCCACTCCTGGGCATATATCTGAAGAAAACCATAATTTGAAAAGATACATGCACCCCAATGTTCATTGCAGCACTATTTACAATAGCTAGGACATGGAAGCAACCTAAATGTCCATCGACAGAGGAATGGATAAAGAAAATGTGGTACATATATACAACGGAATATCACTCAGCCATAAAAAAGAATTAACGGGACATCCCTGGTGGTCCAGTGGTTAAGAATCTGCCTTCCAATGCAGGGGATGCAGGTTCGATCCCTGGTCGGAGAACTAAGGTCCCACATGCCGCAGGGTAACTAAGCCTGTGTGCCGCAGCTAGAGAGCCTGTGCGCCACAACTAGAGAGAGAAATCGGCACATCGCAACTAGAGGAGCCCGTGCACAGCAACAAAGAGCCTGTGTGCCACAGTGAAAGATCCCGCATGCCGCAACTAAGACCCAACACAGCCAAATAAATAAATTTAAAAAATCAATAACCACTTGTCAAAAAAAAAAAAAAAGAACTGAGTAATGCCATTTATAGCAACATGGATGGACCTAGAGATTATCATACTAAGTGAAGTAAATCAGACAGAGAAAGACAAATACCACATGATACCACTTATATGTGGAATCTAATTTAAAAAATGATACAAATGAACTTATTTACAAAACAGAAACAGACTCACAGACTTAAGGAATGAATTTATGGTTACCAAAGGGGCAAGGTCGGGGGGATAAATTAGGAGTTTGGAGTTTGGGATTAACATATACATACTACTGTATATAAAATAGATAATCAACAAGGACCTACTGTATAACACAGGACCTCTACTCAGTATTCTGTAATAACCTATATGGGAAAAGAATCTGAAAAAGAATGGATACATATATATGTATAACTGAATCACTTTGCTGTACACCTGAAACTAACACAACGTTTTAAATCAACTGTACTCCAATATAAAATAAAAAATAAATTAAAAAAAATAACCCTTATCAGGCAGTCACCCTTTACCAGGCACTGCATTTGGTGCTCTATAGGTATTAACTCATCTAGTCCTCAAGAGGTAGGTGCCATTGTTATTCCTGTTCTAGAGGAGGAGCTGATGGTAGCCAGCCAGTGAGGTCACTGCTGGGATCTGTACCCAGGGTTGTCTGGCTTCAGAGCCTGGGTGGTGCTGACACTGTGTACTGCCATGATTTATAGTCATCCAGTCCACATGGGTGACAGGAAAAATAACGTGCCTATTGAATTTCCCTCTGAGTAAATGATACAAGATCTTACTGTCCTTGGAGATGCGTGTTCTGGACTCAGCGATTGGACTTCTGGATAATTTGAGTGCCCCAGTGTCTTGGATGTTAAATTCCATCATAACCGACACAGTTGTCTCCATGATTCTGGTAATGGGTGCCTAAAATACACTTTGGTGAGCCACACAATCTATATTATTATATTAAGCAATTGCATAGTGTGATCAGGAAGCCATCTAAAAGAGACGGGGAAAAATCGAAGTAAAATTAGAATGGCTGCATCTTCATTTCCTCTAAGGAGGCAGACTTTCTTCCTTTACTCTTTTTCTCCTTTGTGCTCTGCACAAGTGCTAAAATATTGCTCAGTGTTGCTTTTCCTTCTTTTCTTTTTTTTTTTTTTTTGGTCCAGGTTGGTTGTGTTTGTCTTTGTTTATTTGAATCTTCTATGTTTACCCTTTGGTTCTGTCAAGACTGGCTGCCAGCGACAGAGCTCCCTGCTCACTGGAGTAGGCTGGGTAAGTCACAAGGTGCCCACAGCCACTGCCAAACACCGAAGTCCCTGAGAACATGGGTTCCTCTGAGCTGCTGGGGAGCAAGGCTCTAACAAGGCCCCAGAGGAGCAGGGGCGGCCAATGCCTCTTTTTCACTGCCGAGGAATCAGCAGCATCCCCGGGGTTGTTAATACCAAAAACCCCACTGATGCAGATCATTTGGGTCTTTGTATCTAAAGAATAACAGGGTTTTTTTTTGGAGAAAATAGCTTAGCAGTTCTTCCTCTGCTTTCTTCATTTTGCAGTTAAGGAAACCGAGGTATAGGCTAGGCAAGGAAACTTGGTAAAGCTTTCACAGTGTCACAACTGGGGCTTAAACCCACTTGTGTGAGTTTTTTCCTAGTAATTTTAATTATGAAAATAATAGCTAATTTTTATTTGGCTGTATGCTTATTACCTTTTGTGCCTTTGATTATTTAGTTCTTAACATGACTCCCTGAGCACAGGTCCTTTTATTTAACACCATGTTACAGGTAAAGAAAATAGTGTATATATATATATATATATATATATATATAAAGATATTAAGTAATTTACCCAAAGTCAGAGACACTAAATAGCAGGTTAAGGACTCAAACTCAAGACTATGAAAATCATCTTTATGCTGTTCTTTTTTCCATTTGACTCTTGAAATGATATATATCTGATTAAAAAAAAAAGAACAGGAGGACTCAGATCACCATTTTTAATATATGGCATAGAAATACATGGATGTGTCAGTCACAGTTGTTGAGGAATGTTGCAAAGATTTACTCCTAAAATTGGAAGGTACCTTAGATTGTGTTCTTTGGAAGACCAACTGTGAGACAGAGATCTGCATACCGGAAGTTTAGTTGGGAGTGCTCTCAGGATGAGGCCCTGTGAGAGAATAAAGGAAAGAGGATTGAACCAAGGAAGGAGGTGAACTGTGATGCAGCTACATTAAAGTCTAAGCCCCTCCTATGGGGAGATCTGGGCTGTGATGGCTCTAGAGGGTTGCTTTGCCCTGAGTTCTAAGATTGTGCCTTTATACCACCTTACAAAAGGCAGTAATTGCATGCAGGCTATCATTAAGGAGGGAGGAACAACTTTGAGTGAGGTGATTCTCTTTAGCTGAATCTCTTTAGCTCCTGTACGACTCAGTCACCTGTATTTCCAGTAGCTGAGGTCATGAATGCCTCATTCTGAGGGGACCACTACAGTCTACCCCTATGTTGAACACATCCACTTGCTTTGTGTAATAGGTTTTGGAAACAGCTTCTCCAAGATTCTTGTTCGTCTTATTTTTTGGAGAAACTTACCAAAATGTTTTGTCCTATTAGGGGACAGCCAATAGGACAAAATACATGATTTACCTCTGCATTTGGTCTCCAAGTGCAAAATCTGTATATCATTATACAGATAATATGTTAAAAATACTGTATAAATAAGTGTTTGTGGAGACAGTTATTGTTTTTCTACTTTACTGTCCATTCTAGATTCTCTTTGGCTGGTATTTCCTTTTTCCTCTTTCTTTGTTTATTGTTTATCTTCTAGCATGAGGACCCTGAAGTGACAAGGTTCAAACTATAACTTAAAGTTTAGTGGGACTCTGGATATGTCCTCTAGTGGAAATGTTCCCTTTCTGCAAACAAAGATTCTTAAATTATCAGTTTCAGAAAATGTAAAGAAGAAATTTTTGATGTGGGTTGGTGAGAGTCACAAGTGAGGCCACTTCTACTTCTATTCCTTGGTTCCTAAATGTATGTGTTGTACTTATTAAGGACATAGCACCATAAAATGGTCATTGATTTAGGGCATATTCTGTGTACTGGAGAAGGATACTTCATTCTTGCAGGGAATCCTCTACAAGCTGATGCCTCACTGTACCTTCGAAATGCCATTACAGTGGTGAGACAACTGGGTATCCATATGCAAAAGAGGTTAGACCACTACCTCATAATATAGACCATCTTATTTCAAAATAGGGATAGACCTAACTATAAGAGCTAAAACTATAAAAATCTTAGAAGAAAAGTGTAAATCTCCATGACTTTGGGTTAGGCAGTGGTTTCTTAGATATGTTATCTAAGTGTCAAAAAAAAAAAAAAAAGACAAGTTGGACTTTGTCAAAAGCACAACATTTAAAAGGATACCATTAAAAAAGGGAAAAGACAACCAATAGAATGGGGTAAAATATTTTAAGTCATATACCTGGTAAGAGACTTGTATCCAGAATGAATAAATAACTTAAAAGGATACCATTAAAAAAGGGGAAAGACAACCAATAGAATGGGGTAAAATATTTTAAGTCATATACCTGGTAAGAGACTTGTATCCAGAATGAATAAATAACTTTTACAAGGCAACAATAAAGAGATAAAGAACCCAGTTTTAAAAATGGGCAAAGGATTTGAATAGACATTTCTCTAAAGAAGATATACAGATGTCCAGTAAGCACATAAAAACATACTCAAGACAGTTAGAAGATTAGCCACTGACTTGGAAAAAATATTTATGAAAGATATTTCTGATAAAGAACCGTTATCCAAAATATACAAAGAACTCTTAAAATTCAGCAATAAGAAAACAAACAACCTGATTAAAAAATGAATCAAAGATCTTAACAGAGACCTCACCAAGGGAGATATACAGATGGCAAATAAATATATGAAAAGACGTTCCACATGATATGTCATCAGGGAAATGCAAAAGAAAACAACAATGAGATACCACTACATACGTATTAGAATGTCCAAAATCCAGAACACTGACAATACCAAATGCTGGTGAGGATGTGGAATGACAGTAAGTCTCATTTGTTCCTGGTGGGAATGCAAACTGTAGTAGTCACTTGTAAGATAGATTGACAGTTTATTACAAATGAAACATTCTCTTAGCATACGATCTAGCAACATGTTCCTTGGTCTTTACCCAAAGGATCTGAAAACTATGTCCATGCAAAGCCCTGTATATGGATGTTTATGGCAGCTTATTAATAGTTGCCAAAACAGGGCTTCCCTGGTGGCGCAGTGGTTGAGAGTCCGCCTGCCGATGCAGGGGACACAGGTTCGTGCCCTGGTCTGGGAAGATCCCACATGCCGCGGAGCGGCTGGGCCCGTGAGCCATGGCCGCTGAGCCTGTGCGTCCGGAGCCTATGCTCCGCAACGGGAGAGGCCACAACAGTGAGAGGCCCGCGTACGGAAAAAACAAAACAAAACAAAACAAATAACCCAAAATATTTGTCAAAACACTGAGGCAACTAAGATATCCTTCAGTAGATGAATGAATAAATTAAGTATGAAACATACAGGTAGTGGAATATTATTCAACATCTAAAAGGAAATGAGGTATCAAGTTATGAAAAGATATGGAAGAACTTTAAGTGCATATTACTAAGTCAAATGTGCCAATTTGAAAATGTTATATGCTGTGTGATTCCAACTGTATGACATTCTGGAAAAGTCAAAACTATGGAAACAATAAAAAGATCAGCATTTGCCAGGGTTTAAGGGGAAGAGAGGGATGAGTTGGTGGAGCACAGATGACTTTTTAGGGCAGTGAAACTACTCTTTATGATACTTTAACGGTAGATACGTGTTATTAAACACTTGCCAAAACTCATAGAAGGTACATCACAAAGAGTGAACCCTAAGACACCCATGGACTTTGGGTGATAATAATGTGTCAGTGTAAGTTGATCAGTTGTAACAAATGTACCCCTCCGGTGTGGGAGGTTGATAGTGGAGGAGGCTGTGTGTGTGTGGAGGTGGGGAGTCTACGGGAAATGCATGTATTTTCCACTCAGTTTTGCTGTGAACTTAAAACTGCTCTAAAATATAAAGTCTGTTTTAAAAAGTGGCCTTTATATTTATCAGGCTGACAGCTTCTTGGTATTGTGGAATGTTAACACAAGTGGCCTTTGTACCATTGCGCCCTCTGGCATCTCCATGGCTGCAGAGTAGTTTTTTTGACCTGAGGCGGTGTTATATGTGAACTCACGTTGGATGATTTAGACACCCGGTAAGCCCTTGTATAGTGGTGCTAGCGTGGACACATGGGCAGAAAAGGCAAACCTATATCTAAAATATAGATCAGTTTCCGTCAAGATGAATTACTGCACCTTCCAGTATGGAAGGAGTTTGATATAATCAACCCATTGCCAAGTTGCTTGTTGATTGCTTGCGGGATAGTACCATTCTGGGGCCTCAGCACTGGTCTCTTGATGGCAGGTTGGCCTAGCTCTGGCGAGTGGGGAGACCATGCTTTTGGGCCCATCCACAGCCTCTATCTGTGCTGCCATTCCATTCATACACCAGCTCTATGGTAGATGGTGACAAAAGTGGCTGATACCATCTGGTGAGCTCTTCTGCCTGACTTGGGTATTTGGTGACTCTCTGCTGTCTGTTAACTTGTAAGGTCTTCACATTTTGTTCCCACTCCTATTTCTGCTCACATGACTGTTCCCCAGGTTACCCTGTCCATGGTCTATAATTCTTCATTATTTTAGGCTCCTGACCAACATAGCCAAACTATTTACCACTGCCTGTCAGTCCATGTATTCTTACCTTGGGGTACTTCTTTCTCTTTTAACAGAAAATGGGTGTTCTGCCCATTGTGAAGGTTTTCCTTCACTGCTGTCTTTCAGGGTCATCTCTGATTGAAGATGTGGTACAGTGGTTTATGTTTGATTTGCACCCACATACACAACGGGCTGGTTTGTCCCTGCTCATGCCTGATCCCAGGAATGCCATTTTCATGTTATGATGGATTTCTGATATGCCTGCGTGACCATATGATTTGGTGGGTTTGACTGAACCCAGGTTGTGATGGTCAGTTGCGTTGCAGTGGTTATATAATGTCCCATATAATGTCAGGCATCTCTCTTTACCAGGGCTCAGTGGCATTCCTGGGACTTTTTCAAGTGATGTGTAATTCTTCACTGCAGATGGCGTGTACTTGCTCCAGGACCCTGAGGGGATATGCTGTGATTCTCTTATTGGGACTTGCCAGAAATTTTACAGTGTGTTTAGCCACCATTGATACCTCTAAACCCATAGCATCTGCTGGGTCATATGGCCCTAGGAGAAGGGCGATTTGTGTTACTGCCTTGGTCTCCTGTGGAATCTTTTCCTGCTCTGGGCCCGCTCAACCTTTGCATCACATGGTGAACAGGTCAGAGAAGTATTCATAAGCAAAGAGGCCAAACTGGTGGTGGGAGGTTTGACATACAGTAATTTGTCCTTCACTTTGATGAAAATGTCCCCACATGCCCCAGATCATGGGACCATAAAAATAAAAAAATTAAAAAGTTTGGCTATGAGTAAGACCCCTGGATGTTGGTAGGGTTTTCCTCCCACCTTCTGGAACACATGTATTTTATCAGGTTTTTCGGGTTTTTTTTAACATCTTTATTGGAGTATAATTGCTTTACAGTGGTGTGTTAGTTTCTGCTTTCTAACAAAGTGAATCAGCTATACATATACATATATCCCCATATCTCCTTCCTCTTGCGTCTCCCTCCCACCCTCCCTATCCCACCCCTCTAGGTGGTCACCAAGCACCGAGCTAATCTCCCTGTGCAGGGTTTTTAACATCCTTGACGTATCTTGCTTATTTGGTCTGATTAACATGATGTTATTGGCATAATACCATGTTCTGCAGAGGGTCCATGTTGTCTAGGTCCCTTGAAACTATATTATATCAATGAGTGGAAGAGTTACCATATCCTTGGGGCAAGACTGAAAATCTATACTGTTGTCTGTCCCAAGCAACTGCCTGAGAAAAATATGGAAAACTCAGCAATTCATATTATGAGTCCTACATAATTTCAGTGTCAAAAGCTGTTATGGTATGTTAAAAGGAAGTGACCAAAATACATGTGATTTTAGGAAAACTAATTCTAACTAAAATGTAAAAATTCTAACTAAAATACCAATAATTGGTATTCAGCAGTGTATGAAGAGGATAATAATTCTGACCAAGAAAGGTTTATTCCAGGAAAGTAAGAATATTTTACTCTGTCATCAGAGACAACAGGTTATTTTGGAAAAATCATATGACCATAGTAATCCAATAAGATCCAGTTGCCACTCCTCACTTAATACATATACAGAATAAAACCAGAAAATATTTAGATATGAGAAAGGCTGTGTACCAAAACTTGTCAAAGCCACATGTATTCATCTAAATTGCCAACCACTAATATTAAATTAAGAAATTGACAGAAATGCCGTAGATCACCATTATTTCCAAAAACATGTTATTACCAAATCAACATGATTTGACATAAGAAACAGACAAATCAATTGGTGGATTAGCATATAGAATCAGAAATAGATACTGGTATTTGTAGGAATTTAATATATACCAAAGTTAGCATTTCAGTGTAATGGGAAATGGTTGCTTCGTTTAAGAAGTAACACTGGCACAAATGACTATCCATCTGGAGTAAAATTAAGGAGGACCCCTTACCTTACTCTGTGTGTGTGTGTGTGTGTGTGTGTGTGTGAGATAGATAACTAGATAAATATGAATTATATATGGATTAAAGAGTTAAATATGAACAAAGTAAAATTGTAGAAGGACATTTAAGAGGCTACATATTTAATTTAGTGATGAGAAAACAATTCTTAATCAAATATAGCAACCCAGAAAAAAAATACAGACATATTTTCTATGTAAAACTTAATGTAAATTAATTAGATAGAAAATATTAGCATAAAGAAAATCAGTAGGAAATATATGTTGAGGAAAATTTCCAAAGTAGATGACAGGTGCAAAGAGTTAATATTGATAATATACAAAGAGTTCTTACAATTTGACATTTGTAAATTATATGTCTATATGGATAGTTCAATAGAAAAATGAACAAAGAAACAAACTAGCAGTTCATGGAAAAGTAAAACCAAGGAGCTAGCAAATATATAAACAGATGCTCATATTCATGACAGAGCAACAGTGAAAAAAGTGATGACATTTGCTTTCCTGGTAGAAATACAAATTTTTTCACACCTTTAGAAAAGCAATCTGGTGTTGTCTTAAAATTTTTTAAATTACATTTTACATATATTTTCATTTCTGGTAATCTATTTAATATACATCAAAGTGCATGTGTGTGTGTTACATGAGATCTATCAAAGCTTTGGAAAGGGTTGAACACGTATACATCTACTCGTATATTATATAACTATTAAAAATGATGTGTGAGAGTTATGCCATTGACTTGGAGAAATTTTCATCGGGTGCTACTAAGAATAGCAAGTTGCAGAAAAAACTATAGATTTTCCAAATCAATGACACTTCATGTAAATATACATGTGTGAATGAATATGTATGTATGGATGTATACATGTATGTTTAAATTAAATTAAATTAACAAATATAAGGAAAACTATGGAAGAATAGCTGTGCTATTGATTTATTAACCTGGAAGAAGTGAGATGGGAATGACAGTTATGAGTGTGGATAGGGAAAAGAGTAAAGTGGAGAGAAGAAGTAATAAAAGAAAATAATTTTACTAAATCAAGAAAATTTAAACAAATAAAATGAAACAATAAATGGAAATTTTAAAATTATTTTGGATGCCTGTGAATGTAGATAGTTGTTGACTGATGGCTTAAATTATCAAGAAAGGAAAGCAAATGAAGATGAACTTTAAAAAGTTACTAAGAGATGGTGCAGTTGAGTGGTTAACAGCAAAGAGTGCACCCAGTTCTCAACTCGGTCCTTCATCTCCTGAGTATGGTACATATGGTGCAGGCTATCAAAATCAAGACAGCTTTATTGATGTTATGATTTAAATGGTTCATGTTTTGTTTGTTTTTGATTATCAGAGTTTTTTTCTGGTAGCAAATCACACAACCAATTTATATTATTTGCTTTATATCACTGAATATCTGGGTATCCCTAAACAATGAGTTTCATATTTAAAGATTCTATGTTTTGTCAGAACAGAAGAAAAATCAAGAACTTAACCTTGAAATGCAATTTAAATAAAAGATCTTCCCCTTGATCATAATGAATTTATAGCGTAAATTAATGAAGCTACCATGTCTGTGAATTATAAATAAAATAATTACACTGATGCCTGTGAATAGACAGGTGGAGTTTTATGGCCACTTCAGGCGTGGTGGTGGCATTTGAATCTGGTAAAACTGACACCAAATGGATTTTGAGTTATTAAAATATTATGGAGGGTTGAGTGGATTCCAAGAGGATGGTTTCCACAAAGCCCTAATTGAGGATGGGGCTGGTCAAATAGCATATGTACCTTCAGAAAATTATTTTGACAAAACTGAAAAGACTAAATTGACAGCCCATCAGAGATTAGAGAAATGTTTAGGATAGATTTCTGTTTAGAAAATTTTAAAGCAAATAATAGACATTCTAATTTTAGTTTGGGGTAATAGCCACTAATTGCTGTGAGTTAACTAGTGGGTTATTAAAACAATAGCTCTGCAGGGCAAACACCTCCACAGTGTCTCCTGGAACTTGTCATATTGTCATATTGTATATGGTGTTTTAGAATTATGTCAGGTTTTTTTTAAGATTGCTTGTTCTTTACCTTATAATTGTTTTTAAAGACTTCTCCATTATTTCTCAACCTCATTATACCAGAGAATCACCTAGGCTGTATGTATAAAGCGTACATTCCTTGATCTCACATTGGTGTCCTCCTTAGTTAATCCAAGAGTGGGAAGCTGGCTGTATAATTGCTTTTTAAAATAAGCATCCCAAGGGATTCCGAAGGGGATGGTTTAAGCCTTATCTTTCTAAAAGCCCTCATACATTCTTTATTTTAGAGTAGAAGATTGTCTATCTTCACCCTCTCAACTTTAGAAGATTTATTATGGACTTATAAATGACAATGTCTATCCATCATTAAATAACTTTTAGTGCAAATGCTAAAAAACTATATTGCAAATACTATATTAAAAGCAAAACATGGTTCAGTGTTCAGCAAGATGATCTGACACTGGATAAAGCCTCCTTTAAATTTCAGAGTTTCTCAACGTCAGCGAAGTTATACTCTTGAACTGGTCAATGTACATTGTTAGATCTTAAGGTTGTGAGTTCATATCATAATTTATTGAGAAGGAGTTCTAATAACGTCTTTTCCCTTTCAATGCCAGCCTGACCTACCATGTCAGTTCCTCCAATTTGTTTCCTACCTTGTGGTCTGTGATCAATACAGAAAAAACAGTTTGTGTTCTTTCTGACTCTTGCATTCCTGGAGTTTCTGATTAATTTATCCTCAATGACTCTACAAACTCCACCATTGCAAATTGAAAGTTTAACTTGAACTTGCCAGTCAAGTATGATGAAAAACCATTTGCAAAGAAGTAATAATGTTCGTTCGTGTTCTTTGAGCTGTCTTTGTACTTGACCTTCCTTTCCACTGGAAAGACTCTTAATTTGAGGGCTTGGGTGGATGATAGCCACATCGCTGCTCTGTCCAGTTACATTTCCCATACTGTCTCAGTTGTTCTGCCCAACCTTGGCATTTCTGTGGTCTTCTGATTGGAAAAGTGGGGCTGTCAGGTCTTTGCTAACCATGGTCCACACACAGGTTTGACTATATATCGCCTGTGCTTGTGCAGTTGCTGTAATGAAGTGTCCCTATGGTTTTTTTGGGGGGATAGAAATAAAAATTAATATCTGTGCATAACATATCAATGTTATGAATATCTTCCAGGTAAAATTAGATAACAGTATTGAAGATCTAATGTGTAGTACTTGTGACCTTCTACTCAATTAATTTATATCATTAGACCTGGAAATATTTTAGCTTATTCATATTAATTCACATTTCCTGTGAATGAATTTTTTATCTTTCTCCATTTTGGATTTCAGAGTGTTTTCGCTTTAACTACTTTTTGTAGAAAAACAGTAAGTGTCATAACCAACTCTTTGCCAGGAGCGTTAAATCCCCAAAGTCTTAGCTTGACTACATCATTTTTGAACTGTTCTCAGAAGATCTGTTACCACCAGGGTTTATTGTTCCCAAGCAATAAATTTTGTGCTAGTTTTAAACCTTTTCTCTGGTAACATTGTCTTTTTAAATGCCTACGTGTTCTCTTTTATCTTGAAGACTGTATCCCAGTTTCCTACGTGTTTTCTGCCTGTTGAATACCATGAAACTTAACACACTGTTTTTTACTGTCAAGTCATCTTGGGTAGCATTGAAACTGTGTTCTTTTAATGAGTACTTTTTATTTTATAAAGGAAATATAAAGCTATAAGATAACTTTTACGGTTGTAGAAGTAGAAAGAAAGAAATAGAATCAGAATTAACGATTTTTTCGCACACTATTTACACAGTATGTATGAACTGACCCATTTACTCTGCTAGCTACAGTAAATCAAGCCTGTGTGGTTACTGTTGAGTCATGTCAGACTGGAACAGTCATTGTTTCGGATTCATCATATTATCTAATACTACTTAGTGCATTTTAGTAGAATAATTACTGATAACTTACTTAGTGATTCTCACATAGCTGAGTTGATCAGAATTACGTTAAGAATCTTTTTCAAATATATACATTCTCAAACCTCAGATTTGTCTTGGGTAGATCAAAGACGTGTGGATTTCAAAAACTCTCCCTCGTAGTAATCCACTATTTCAATGGTCTGATTTATCTTATTATAATTTTGCAAGTTGCTACCAGGTTAATTTCCCTGTATCACTTATTCATTCATTCATTCATTCATTTTTGGCTGCACCTCACAGCTTGTAGGATCTTAATTCACCGACCAGGGAGGGATTGAACCTGGGCCCCGGCAGTGATGGTGCCAAGTCCTAACCACTGGACTGCCAGGGAATTCCAAAATCACTTCCTTAAATATATCTTTATTCCAAGGCCTTGGTGGTTCCTCATATTTATAGAAGGAAATTCATACATTGTAGTGTTTCATCAGCCCCTCCTCACCCTAGAGAAGGCTGGAACGTGCTACAAATACAGCCTTGATTCTAACTTATGTCATGCACTACAAACCCATGGCCATTGCACTAAACTCTGGGTGGCTTCCTCTTGAACCCACGGTAGACGCTGGCAGTCAGTCAGTCATGGCATTCCTTCCAGGTGAACTCACTTTTGGTCTGAGCACCCTTCTTAACATAGTTCTAGAGAAAGCTATAACCCAACAGTGAGTTGACATGCAAAGTAAAACCATTTGCCATCATATTCTAGCTGAACTTTTTGTTCTAGTCTCCATCTTTATAGTGTTTAGGAAAAAAACTGTATTATTTGCTTTTATAGTGAAACAGTTCATTCATAGAAAAGCGTATATGCTGCATGTACATAATTTATAAAGAACAATAAACTCTCATGAGCTCTCTGCACACCTAAGAAAGAGAACATTATCAGTGGCTTTGAAGGCTATTTTATGTTCCTTTCTATCCCGGTCTCTCTCCTTACCCTAGATGTTGGCACTGTTTGAATTTGACATTTATCATTTTCTTGCTTTTTGTTTTAGTTTTTATTATGTATTCATGTACCTCTGTACAGCTGTTAAGTTTTGTATTTTTTTGAAGTTCACATAAATGGGGTTCTACTCTATTCTTCTGCAGTGTGCTTTTTCATTCAGTATGTTGTTCAGATTTCATTATGTGCATGTGTAAAAGTATACTTCATTAATTCTCTCTGCTCTGTAGTGTTCCACGGACTGAATCTACCACAGTTCATTTATCCAGTACTTGTTGAAGGATGTTGGTTTGTTTTATGTTTTTGCTACTACCCATAGTGCTGCTAGGATCGTTTTTGTACATCTTGAAAGGCGTACGTACATGTGCAAGAGTGTCTCTAGTGTGTGTATATCCAGAAGAGGAACTTCTGTGCCTTCACTTTTACCAAATGATGGCCTGTTGTCATCCATGGTAGTTAGTATGAAAATACACTCCAGCAATCAGGGTAGAAGAGTTCTTTTTGTTTCACTGACTCACCAATGCTTGATATTCTCTAACTTTTGAACTTCTGCCGATGGTTTTATCTAGATTATGAGATTTTTGGTAATGTTTGACATTCTTCTTTTTCACTTTTTATATTTTATACAATGAATTTGTATTACTTATTAAATTAAAACCAAAAGTTTAGAATATTTTAAGTGGAAAAAAGTAGGCTACAAAACGATCTGTTATGATTGCAAACATGTAAATAAAATATACTACCCATCTGTATGTATGTTTGTATATGTCTATACACATATAAAATAGACAAATGCTTAATTAATATTGCTTGATTCAGTGAGACCACTTGGCAGTGTCATGTATTCTTTGTATACTTGTTGGCTTAGGGATTAATTATGTAGTTTGGATAGGGAAAACCAGAAGAAAGTCTTGGACAGGTAGGAGGTGGTGTAGAGGAGTGAGAATAGAGAGAGAGAACTCTGGGGATTGTCTACCAGCTATGTCACTAATTAGCCAAGTGCAAATTGCTTAATCGCTCAAACTCAAATTTCTTAGTGTAAGAGTAATGCCTACCTTATCTTTTTGTTTGAAGTTTAAATGAGGTAATCCATGTAAAACACTGTCTGTAGAACATGCCATGTAGTAAAAGCTCAGCAAACTTCCGTGAGCATCTGCTTGGAGAAACAGGATGTGCATAAAGCAAATAACAGTACAGGAAACATACTAACTGCCAAAGCCAGGATGATATATCATTTATAATTAATCAGTGTTCATATAAACCCATTGCTTTAAGGATAGATATATTAACTGTTAAGCACTACATGAAGAGAAATCCCCCAAACCTGAGGATCTAAAACTGTTCCTTATTATTTGTCTATCCACACTTTTCCACATTACCCTACCCCTTTTACCGAAGAACTGATGAGGGGAATCGCTGCAAAAAATCTCAGAAAAAAAGTATAAGCAGAAATAGAAACCAGAGAGGAATTACGATGTTCAGAGAGCTGGCTTTCTATTTCAAGTATCTACTTCGTCGAGCACGGATGGCTGCCAGCCCTCAGAGAGAGAAGTGTTTTGCTAGCCATGCACTTCCCTAGTTCTTAGAAACTTCATCGCCTGGAGTGGTAACCTTGTAGAAGACGAGCTTCCCTAACAGAACATGCTTGCATGACAGGTCATGCTGGGCTGGATTTTATGTGTGCGGTTCTAGAAGGCTCTCTGCCAGGTCATTCTGTCATTTCTTAGAGCAAACGGAGCCTACTTTCTGAACAAATACCATGTGGAAGTGGGGAGTTAAGCCTTGATATTTAGACTGCATTGTATCTACATGTTCCTTTTTTCCTACTCCTTTCCTGTCTTAGTTCTTCACCCACCCTCTCTCCGTCCCCTCCTCAGACTCTCAAAGGAGCAAGGAAAGTACAAGCATGTCAGTGAATTCCAATGTAAAAATGAGAAGTGATAACCGGTACGTAACAAAAAAGCAGCACCAGAATTTCAAGGTGGAAATATCTATGTAGGGACTGCCTGGAGGACAGTAGATTAAATTATTATTTTGTTGTTGTTCTATCCCAGAAGGAATGGATGTTTTAAACTGATGAAAGACACACATGGATATTTTAGGAAGCAGAAATATAGCAGCACAGTCTTAAGATTCCACTGGAGTGGACTCCAAACTACTTTTCAGTAACTGGGTGATGATAGACATATTACTACTCCCTTAAGCCTTAGTTTCCTTCTCTCTAAGTGGGAATAGTCAAAGCCTTTCCCTCAGAGGGCTGTTGGGAGGATGAAATAAGCTCAGTGCCAGGCACAAGATAGTCAATAAATGACAGGAATCACTATCAGTATTTGTTAATACTTAGAAACATTTCTCAGCACCACTATTCGGTACTGAATACTTGCAATAAATCGAATCCTGAAATTTCAAAGTGACAGTCCTGCCGCAAAGGGCACATTAAGTAGTAGGATCTCACTGTCATCATCCATCCTGTGCTAGGTGTGCGTTCTTTTACCTCAGGCCCATGTCCATGGGAGACCCTCTGTTGAGAGGAAAATATCTTAGTGCACATTGAAATTAATGGGCAGCTTTCATTTTAAAACATTAGAAAAAGATCATTTATATAGTGAAAAAATCCGTATAATGTGAAAACATCCACTAAACAATTTTTTTAATGTACTGAGGGTGATAATCAAAATATTAGGAAGGGCGTGGTATTGCTGTGTCAGAATGGGTGGCAACTCAGCATAATTGCCCTGGCTGTACTATTTACAGCTGAACTAAGTAACAACCTTGAACCTGGCTGAGAGAGTTTGGGTTGCGCCTGCAAATCTTCAGCCATTTCCTGTCTTTTAGTAGCTAGTCCCTGTTTAACCAGCAGCTTTGTTTTTGATTTTTTTTTTTCCCCTCCATTCCTGTTTCAGGAAAGCACATCTCCCAAAAACCACACCACCTCTCAAGGACCTGAATATCCACACATCCTTTGGGTCCTTATATCATAAAACATGTAAGTTTTCAACATGCCCAAATGCCAGTAAACATTATCTATTCAAATATACGTGCTCCAATAAAATAGAGCAGGTTCCCTGGTGGCGCAGTGGTTGAGAGTCCACCTGCTGATGCGGGGGACACGGGTTCGTGCCCCGGTCCGGGAAGATCCCACATGCCACGGAGCAGCTGGGCCCGTGAGCCATGGCTGCTGAGCCTGTGCGTCCAGAGCCTGTGCTCCGCAACGGGAGAGGCCACGGCAGTGAGAGGCCCGCGTACCGCAAAAAAAAACAAACAAAAAACCAAAAAAAATTAGAGCATCTCCAAAATGAACATTAAACACGAAGGTCTTTATTGCAGTACACCAGAATATACCTTTTTTGTTGTTCCTTCAAAATGTGTTTCAAAACATCAGTTTTGCTAAATAAAATAATAGATGTCTGACATCTATAGATGTCAGATAATTGGGCTCAGGAGGAATAGACGGGGAGAGAATTTTCACAGAAGTTCAGCATTCTCGGCTTTCATAGCTTGTGATAAAACCTTAATCACTCTGCTTTCCAGCTGCAAAATTAGTAGATTATGTAACCAAAATAAGGAACATTCTTATTGCACCAAAGTGTTTCACAAAGGGTTACTAATTAATCTGCACAAAATCCTTTCAACTAAGGATCACCCCCAAGTTTATGTAAGAGGTGTTAAGGGTTGGAATCGTGACCCCCCCCCCCCAACCCAGGTTCAGATGGCACAAAGAATTCCACTTCCCATATTTCTGTAATTCAACTTCAGTGTGTGTGTGTGTTTTTTTAATGACAAACCCTCATCCTGCCTCCCCAGGTGTCCTGTTATATTTCTCAGAGGCTTCACAGAGCCTGTGCCTTGGAAATTGAGTGGTAACGGCCAAGACTTGGAAGGATGGATCATAGGTCATTCATCCGTTGAGGTTGTCTCTTCCCGTCAGGCTGCCTATCCCAGCTCCTGTTTCTTGGCATCTTTCCCAAGTTCATCTCCCTGAGAGCTCTGGGTTCCTCCCTCTTGAGTCTAGTCACCCCCTGTAGACTTCCAGAGCTCCATAAATGGGAAGTATCTTCCTTCTCTGTTCGAGTGTTTCCAGCTGAGGCCTTCGTTGAATCTTCTCAGTGTTTTCTTGGAAACAACTTGTGCTTTTGGAAGCAATTAGTTGGGAGAACAACTTTAACTTTCCCTTCTGCCTCCTCCTTCCCTGTATCAGGGAATCACAGAGCTAGTGAAAGGGGGATATTCAGGGGAAACAAACCAAGTTTAAAATGTTAACAGTAGCCACAGAGGTGAAGATGCCTTTCAGTCTTGTCACCGGCAGCTAGGACAAGAATTTGGAGGCTCACTGAGGCCTAGCCAGTGCTTCCTGTATGCATCAATAATCCTGCAGCAGAATTACTTTGGGAAGTTAAAAAGAAAAAAAAAAAAAAAGCAAGCAGTTCTGGGCCTGGTGCCTGGAATTTATGGTGCAGCGGGACCAGGGGATCAGCGTTTCTGCCTAGCTCCCCCAGATGGTCAGATATGTAGCCAAGTGTGGCAACTAGTGCCCTAAATCTGATGTTCATTAATTCCACACATATTGCTTTGAGTGTCAGCTGTGGGCCAAGCACTGCAGTAGGCTTTGGGCATATAGTGGGGTGCATGGAAATGGCTAGGCAGGCAGTGCGTGCAGCAGAACTTATCTCCATGTGAAGAAGAGCGTCTCTCTTAAGAGGATTTTTGCTATTGTTATTCTATTCTTTTCTCCCCTGTGACTGTATATCCAGAGACCTCAAATTCCTGGCCTATAGGCCACATCATGTCTACAGGCAAGTTTTGTTAGGCCAGCCCCCTGTTAAAAAAGGAATTGCCAACATGAAAAATAAAAAGACATGAGCAGCTATTTCCTAAAACTGAAAAGCAGCCGTCCCTTTTTACAGCTGCTTCTCAGCAGCTCCGTGCCATCCCCACCTGGCACTATCACTAACTTAAATGTTCTGGTTCTCATGAGGATATTAAGAAAATTGTGTATGTGTTTATGAAAACTGTGACTTGTTTTTGTTATTTTGAAATGTGAGGGTGCAATGAACAGAACTTGTTGTGGATCTATAAAATGAAATGTGTCTTCATATGTCCATACGGTGGGACTTCCTTTGGAGGGTCTAGAGAAGCAGGAAATAAGCAGAATCTGTGTTCTGAACAAACCAGAAATCTTACAAGTCCATTCCCAGAAGCATATGTATTATAAATGTATTCCTCCAGGTAGAATTCTAGGTGCTGAAGAAACAGCACCTGGTATTCAGGGTTGGACCTTCACCTACAAATCCCCATGTAGCTTTTTGGTTAAATTCACTTCCATCTCCTAAATCAAACTATGTGGGGAAATGAAACCACAGTGATGACTGTTGCGTGAACTGAACTATATCAACTCTTAGCGGAAGCTCCAAATCTTCACTAAGGTCTTCAAGCTTTTCCTGCCAGTAGTTACAAATGCTTCCCTAGTATTTCCCATGTGGCATGCATAGAAATGTTAATATCTGTGTGGCACATCTAGGTAGACAAGGGAGGCTTCTTGTGGCCAGAGGCAGCCTGTGTACCCAGAGCTGAGGAAATCTCCATTAGGCGCACAGTCTTTGGGACCTTCTAAACTTTGCTTGCAAAGTTTTGGTTCTTAGACCAGAGGTCATTACTGGATGAATGAGAACCATCTCATTGAATAAAATGGAATACTTTCCACATAACAGAGATCTCCTACTCTGAAAACTGAGGGGGATGCATCCTTTCCTTTGTTGTCGCACTTCCCCCAATGGAAAGATAAAACAAAATTTAAAAAAATGTATTCCTGATCAGAAAAAATATTGAAATGTTTTTAATAATGAAGTGTTGTATATTTCTCAAGGAGCAACAGAGTGATCAGTTATGCTTTTCCTAATTTTAAGCAGTCGCATGCATTTTGGTCAGAGGTTTCAAGATGGATTGTATCTAAATTGCAGACATGTTTTGTTTGGTCAACACAAATGTTTTGGTGTTGTGGTTTTAAATAGTTGCTTGCTAACATTTGAAAACTAGGAAATCTTATCTAAAGCTCTGTGGGTCTGGGCCTCTCATTGCACCATTAGACAGCCCCTGAGGCTAAGATGGGCACATGCACTCCTGTTCTCAGACTCCACCCTTCCTTATGGTGTTATGTCATTACATTCCAGATTATTCCGTACAGGCAGTCAACTTGTGGTTTATGGGTTTCATCCGAACCGTTATTTATTTGTTTGATAACAAATAGAGGTTTGTTGCAGTGGGGGAGGGGGCCCGGGGTACTTTTCCTTTCTGTCTCCTCAGCTGAAATTGATACTGTGGATATAAATTCAAGCTGCTATCACAGTTTGCTTCAATTTATATTTACACGTCTGTGTTGATAGAGTGGATGTTTTATATACCTAGATACAGCCCCTAATAGGTGTGAATGCTAAGCAGATAACTATGCACAGCCACAATTAGCGTTTCCTAAAGGTGTCAAAATCACTCCATTCATTGTGATAAAGCAACTTGAAAAAACACAGTCAAGCAGCACAAGCGTTTAAAAAAAAAGATGTAAGCAGTCCATAAGGTGTTAGTGTCTGTTTAAAATGAGTTAGAGACCTATGTTTGAGTTAGTACTTTAAGTCTTTGATTTGTCTCCAGTGAAGGTACCAGTTATATTTAATTTCTTTGAAAATAGAGCAGTAACTTTCAGATCTTGGACACCAAGGAGCTGGCTCATCATATACTCACAATCATATTTAATTCTTACAATAAACCAATTACGTACGTACTTAACCACCCCCATTTTACAGATGCAAAATTCAAAGGCAAAAGAGATTTAAGTAACAACTTGCCCAAGGTTATACAGCTGCGTGTGTCTATACATACACATATACACATACATATATATTTATGCCATATATATGAATACACACACATATACACACATACTGTGTTCATTCTGCCTCTCATGTTTTTAAACTATTTTTGACCGCCATTCATAGTAAGAAATACCAGTTATTTCAGGTCTTAATGCTTAATATGTTGTCCTTCCATAGTATCATTGTAGAAACCAGTCCTAACCCTTGTTTAAATTGAGTACATTTTGATCATTTATGTTCTATTCAATTTTAGTCTAGTCTAGTCTGTTCTCTCATTTGCTCCCGTAACAAACACACAAACAAATTTTTTAAAAAACCCTATTCATAGCCCTCTAAATGGGACATAACCTAAAGTTTGAAAAACACTGACTTAGAAGTTACATGTCAGGGAAGCTCTTTCTGGTGGAGTATGTGAGAGAGAATGAAGAGGCCACAATACAGGGGAATTTGCCATCCAGTAATTCATGGAGACATATATTTGTCTCTCTTTTCATGTTTTACTTACATCAGAAAGATCTTTGTTTTATTTTACAATAAATATAATTCTTCAAAACTCCATATTAAAAATTACACGGAGATGTTCATGTATGCAAATTATACCTTAAATAACTAAAAAATAATAATCAGGTGGGAAATGGGGTGAGTGGAGCTATAAAAAAACAAGAATGGCAGATTTTTGGTATTTGTTGTAGTTGCTGGTGGGTATATGAGTGTTCATTACCCTATAGTGTTTACTTTGTATGTGATTGGGGTTTTTCGTAACAAAAACTTATTTTGAAAAAGTAGGTGGGGACTTCCCTGGTGGCGCAGTGGTTGAGAGTCCGCCTGCCGATGCAGGGGACACGGGTTCGTGCCCCGGTCCGGGAAGATCCCACGTGCCGCGGAGCAGCTGGGCCCGTGAGCCATGGCCGCTGAGCCTGCGCGTCTGGAGCCTGTGCTCCGCAACGGGAGAGGCCACGGCAGTGAGAGGCCCGCGTACCGCAAAAAAAAAAAAAAAAAAAGTAGGTGGGTCACCATGGTCTTTTATTCTGTTTTCCCACAAGGCTCATGGTTGAATGAGAGCAGGACCCTATAGGTTGAAGTGTGACCTTTATTCTGTAAAGTTGTGAACAGTAAGTAGCCAGGCTGGACAGAATCTGGTTTTAGGGTCTTCTGATACCAAATTGCTCTGAAGTGAGGCTTCTTATTCCAACATAATTGACATTCCGGGTTGGATAATTGTCTGTTGTGGGGAATTGTCCTTTGCACTGTTGAATTATAATGGCCTCTGCCCCCGGCCTCCATTCTCTAGATGACTGTGGAACATCCACACCCCTCCACTCCGTAGCTGTGACAACAGAAAACCTCCTCAGACATGGACAAATGTCCCCTGGTTGAGAACCGCTGCCCTAGAGTCTGAACCTATCGCCTCACCTTGTGTATATGTCTAGCTGAGCTTTGAACAGAGATACAAAGCTTCAGAGAACCACATTCTACCTGTGTCTTAGGGTAAATGAAGAATAGATTAGGCAGAATCATCACAACTAGGGATTGATTCAGTAATACCAGACTCAGGCAAGGCCACCTGTGTGAAACTGGGCATGGTTAACTCTTCTCTACGTTAGTTACCTCATCTGTAAAATGGGGATGGTGACAGTTTCTTCTTTGTGACATTACATGTGTTTTTAAAGCACCTAGAATCTTGCTTGGTACACAGTAAGTACTTAGGGTTTGCTGTTATTACCTACCGAGAACTTGTTGTTGTGGAATTGTGGTTTAACTAGTTGGGGGATAAGGGGAGTCTCTGGAGCAGTGTAGTAATATCATGTTTAGTTGTTAGTGTTCCTCAACATATCTCAGTGCTTAGAATGTTTAATCTGAGTCTGCTGTCGGAGTAGGAAATGGGGTGGGTTCTAGAGCGCCTGAAAATGGTGAAACTATGGTTTCTAAGTTAATTTACCTCACAAAAATAAAAATAAAATGGGAAGACAGGACATGCTGAGCATCTCATGCTCTGTGACCCTCTGGAGACACTAATAAAGAGCCACAGAGACCAGCCTGAGATGCTCCAGAAACTGTCTCCACCTGAGAGTTCACCTTTTCTCTTTTAGTCATTGAATAGCGGGGAATCATCATTGCTCTTTCCTTTTTAAGATATATCGATACTTTGAATCTTGCTCATGTGATTATGGCTGAGGCAGAGTCGTTACCATGCAAGTTCACTCTGGGAAGATTGTCTCCACTCGTAAAATGTACCTTTTGTTTCCCATGTTTTAAATTCTTCCCCTCAGTCTATAAATATGCTCAAGAATTTTCCAACTTAGAAATATCCCTCATTGACTCTCTATCGACCTGCCACCCATCTCTAACCACAGTCCCATCTCTTTCGTTCTGAATTATTGAAAGAGTAGCTGATTTTAGCCGTTTCCATTCCTCGCCCTCTATTCACACTTCTACCCACCACAATGAGTCTGATGCTTCCCAAGCACTGGCCATGATGACATCACGAAAGGCATTTGCAGGCCTTGATTTGCCGCCTCTCTTTCTCTTTTTTCCCCCTCTAGCTTTCCTTCTTGTTCTTTGTTGCCCTCTTTCTCTCTTTATTTCTACCCTTTTTTTTTTTAAGTAGCCTTATTGAGGTAAAAGTTACATACCATAAAATGCACTCACATTAGTGTACAACTCAACGATTTTAGTAAATTCACAGAGTTGTGTGACTATTCCCACGACTCAATTTTAGAATACTTCCATCACCCTAGAAAGAACCCTCCTGCCTGTTTTCAGTCACTCCCTGTTCCCACTCCCAGCCTCAAGCAATCTGTTTCTTTCCGTGATCTCCAGCACGCCCTTGCAAAACTAAGCACTCCGCATGCACCCTTAGCTTTCATAACCCAGTCACGCATGAGTTGCTTTGGACCTCTAGGCATGTTCCTTTTCTGTCATCCTCAAGGATTTGATCTTCCTCTGCTCACACCCTGCACACTGGGCTTCTCCATCTTTTTGTCTCAGCCCACTGTCTCTGGATTTTCTGTGAGTCATTTCACTCACTCCCATGAATTACCTCTGGTGCTAGGTTTTGCCGTTGCGGTTACATTTCCCCATACCTTTCTCCTTACCTTTCTCCTAGGTTAGCCCTCCCTTTTAAGAATGACCTCAGATGCCACCTATACTATAGAGTCTTCCCATTTTCTAACCACCATTCCTATTCTTTCTCTATAACTATACCTTAAAGAAATGTAGTTCATGAGCTATGACCCTCAAGCAACTTTGTTGTCTCTCTTTGTCCCCTTATGTTCTTTCTGTGAATTTCTTTTCTTAGCTCCTCTTCTGCCCCTGGAAGAAAACCCCAGTAGCCCTGTCCAATCCATATTTGGTGATGCTTAAGTATCTGACATAATTTCATTCCAAAAATTAGAATATTCTGTCCTGTTTAATAGCTACAATTTAGAACTTGATTTAAAGATAAAACTAATCTCCCTCCCTACTGCTTCGCTGCTGCAGAGGGGAAGTCTGCGATCAGAGAAAGAATGCTTTGGCTTCTTTTCTCACCTAGTATGTCTACATCTCCTCCCCCTAACTTGCTGTTTCTAGTTCTGATTACTGTGTTGCAAAGGAAGAGAAGAGGGGGCAGCACGTTTCACCTGATTAATTCCGTTGTTGTGATTTAGGATCATGGCACTTTGGACTTACCGGGAGTGTAGAACTGGTGTTTTCTTTCAGTGGTTCTGTCCTTAGATGCCCTGCCTTTCCTGTGGAAGGTCTTCCCCTGCCCCACCCTGCTGATTCTCTTGCTCTGGGTGATTGACAGCTGCATCCCCCCAGGCACTCCCAGGTGGGTGTCTGGCTCACAGAACACACCATGCATTCTGTACCCGTAATGTCTCTGAGGATCCATCTCCTTCATAAATTGCAATCTTCTATTCTGCTTAGCCTACTCTTTTTCCTTAGTGTGATCCTAGACCCCTGCATCCCTCAAAATGCAGCTCTCTGTGGTCTCCTTATAGCATGTCCCTGCTCAGTGGGTTTAAACGAAACCCTCCTCCCTCCCCCTGCGTGGGTAGAACTCATCAGAATTCTCTCGGAAGAAGCTTTTCTCAAATCCTCTACTGAGGCTCCAGACATCTCTGATGTGAGCAAGGGTTTCAGAGCCAGACAAATGGCTTTGCAGTATCTCCTTTGAAAATTTGTTCCTCATCCTGTTCTGACACCTCCCTCACCTTTAGGGTATAACACTGCTATGTCTTGGAGGCTGAAGAAGGAACTTCCTGTTAACATCCTATTACAGACCTCTCTCCTCTGGTCCAGAAGCTTGTTTTAAAATGTTTCTGGGTCAGTTTGCTTCTTGAGAGTTTAAGTACCTGGAGGTCAAAGATGATGATTTATTTTAAAATATTGTCTCTGTGCTTGTACCTGACATGCAGTAGGCACTCAGGAAATGTGAGTTTTCTCACCAAGATCATTCTCCTTTATCCAAAATTACAAGTAAAAAAAAAAACAAAGAAAGTATGGCCTTGCTTAGTGTGCACAACCAGACTACCTGCTGAGTACTGCTTCGTCCTGGCCAAAAAGCACTTTTTAGCCCTTTTCAACCTCTTGACCCCTTTCTACTTGACCCTCACAACAAAATTATTTACATAGTTTTGAACCTGTTGTCTTGTTACAAATGGAGATTTTTTTCCCCCTTTTTCAAAATGTTTGGTAATGTTTTGAGAAATCAATATGTGGCCATCGTAGAAAATTTAAAATATATAATTGAATGTAGAGAGAAAAGTAGTTTACCTGGTTTCTGTTTCGAAATACACAGTTCCCCTTCGCAGAGACAACTGCTTTCTCCAGTTCTCGAATATTCTTTCAAATTCTTTGCGCTCATAAATGTATATAAGTGTATATTTTTTGACTCCGTACGAAAGGCATCATACTTTTCACACATTGTGCTGTATCTTATGTTCGTGGCTTAGTGTATCTTTGAGATTTCTTGATTTAATCCCAAACAGAGTTGCTGCATTCTTCTTAATTCTTGCTTGCAATAGGGATGGTACGTTATCACAGTGTATATGCTTGAAATCAAAGCAGAAGGGTTATTTATTTAAATAGTCCAGTACTTTCCCTTTATAAAAGAAATTTAATTTGTGAAAAATGTAATGAATTTAACTGAAATTTAATGCAGTATCAGTTACAGAACTAGTTTCAGTTGTCAACTGTATTAATACAAACCTTTAAAAGTATATAAATGATCAGAAGAAAAACAAATATTGTATATTAACGCATATATGTGGAATCTGAAAAAATTGGTATAGATGATCTTATTTACAAAGCATAAATAGAGACACAGAGGTAGAGAACAAACGTATGGATACCAAGGGGGAAGGAGGGCGTGGGCGTGGGATGAATTGGGGGATTGGGATTGACATATATACACTATTGATGCTGTGTATAAAATAGATCACTAATGAGAACCTACTGTATAGCAGAGGGAACTCTACTCAGTGCTCTGTGGTGACCTAAATGGGAAGGAAATCCAAAAAAGGGGGGATATATTTATACGTATAGCTGATTCACTTTGCTGTACAGTAGAAACTAACACAACATTGTAAAGCAACTATACTCCAATAAAAAGTTAAAAAATAAATAAATAAAAATGTATAAAAGATCAGGTTATACTTTATGGTTCCCTAACAATCTGACTGCATAAACATTCCATTTGCTACATATCGTGTGAAAAATAATTGAAAATACAGAGGTTCTGTCTTTATCTATCTTGGGTAAATGTCTTAACCCATGTGTGTCTTTGTTTCTTTATCTGAAAAATGGGGGTGATAATAGAATGAAGTGGGTTAATGTATGAAACAATATCTGGGAAATAACAAACAATAAAAGGTAATGATATCACAGTTCATTTTCCTTTCTAATATTTGGAATATTGTCTTTGTAGAAAAGCATTTGCATCATATGGTGTTTTTTTTTAAAATAAATTTATTTATTTAATTAATTTATTTTTGGCTGCATTGGGTCTTCATTGCTGTGCGCAGGCTTTCTCTAGATGTGGCGAGCGGGGGCTACTCTTTGTTGGGGTGCGCAGGCTTCTCACTGCGGTGGCTTCTCTTCTTGCAGAGCATGGGCTCTAGGCGTGCGGGCTTCAGTAGTTATGGCATGAGGGCTCAGTAGTTGTGGTGCACGGGCTTAGTTGCTCCACGGCACGTGGGATCTTCCCGGACCAGGGCTCAATCCCGTGTCCCCTGCATTGGCAGGCGGATTCCTAACCACTGCACCACCAGGGAAGTCCCTGCATCGTATGGTTTTTAAGGTATTTTTAAATTCTAAATAAATATATAGTGGCAAGGAATGTTGTGATGTAGGCTTAAGAAAGTTACATGGCTCCTCATTACCATATCATGAGGTCTATAGTAATTTCCCATTCAGTAAGAAAGGAAGAAAACCCATGCATCATTTATAATTATGGAAATTTGTCTTTGTTCATTTTGTTCCTTGTTTAAGTTAGAAAATGTCAAGGATAAGTATATAGCAGAATTTGTTTATCGTTTAGTTTTCTAGTTATCATTAAATGTGGTAGGACCCAAAAGTCCAAGTCCCAGGGCAGGGTTCTTTTCACTGGAAGAATTAAATTAAAAAAAAAAATCCCCACAAGAGCACCTTCGTTCTGACTACCTTGGAAAAGCATTGGACAGTGTCAGTCGTTTTTTTTAAGGATGAAGATTCCATTAGAAGATGCTGCAACTTTTCAAAACTTGGACCTGCTCCAAAACACAACATGCTTCAAGGGTTGTTCTTGCATGCCAAGTGGTAGTCACCTATGATTGGAGAGATGTTTGTAAAAACATTGTGCCCTGGAAATGGCCACGTTTAGTTTGAGGCTTAAAGGAAAGCAAGAGAATTGAAGTAAACCCTCTGTCAAGTATACTTAGAAATAAGGACATTTTGTCTAATATTTTGAAGCAAGAAACCGGTTGGCATGATTTTGTAGCTGTGTCTTTTCTCTTCACCTTGCAGTTGCATGAAATTAGTGGAACCAACTGAAAAATGGAATTGCAATTTTTTCTGAAGTGGTATCAGTGAAACTCTCTTTGAGTTGAGGACCTCTTGAGTTGCCAGAGAAGACCTCGTTGAGTTGAGGACAAAGTAAAAAGAGGCTCTGAAATCAACATAAGGTGCCTCAGGGTGTTCTGGCAGTATTTTTATATAGCTGGTTCATCGACCGCAATGTATGCCCCAAAAGAGGTCTGATTCGCTTTGCTACTGCCTTTGTACTCTGATTGCTAAAAGATCAAAAGAAAAAAATTAACTGGATGTCAGAGATGAGATGCTACTCCATACCGAAAACAGGTTCATGATTTCAACCTATTTATCAAGCTTTTCAACAGTGACCTTCTCAGGAACAATTATTTTTCAACATAATTTTTTTCTTTTCAATCTGCATAATTTATACTTAATTCCATTTTGATGAAGTCGTCCTTAATTTCTGCATGAACAAAGAAAGAAGAAATAAATCTCCAAATACACACATATATATATACACCCACACACATATGTATATAATATATACACCCATATAGAGGTACACACACATGTAATAGCTATGTAAAAGAAATTATTTTCCAGTGTAATAAAACAAATTGTGTACAAAACAAAAGTTAGCTTATGTCAGTCTATCTGTATTTGGAGTAGAGAGGTAAGAGGGTCCATAGATTTGGCTGATTTCTCAAAAACGACCTTAACCTACAAAAGGTTATGAATCACTGTTGTTTTGCAGATTGTAGTCTAGTTGGAGAGAAAAGCCATAGTCTCTGTAACTATAATGGGAGGTGTTGAAAGTGCTGAGGGTTGGAGGAAGGACTACAAAGGGCTGTATGTGTCCTCAAGAGCATGAGATAAATGGCTTCTAGCTGGCATTCGCCTTATTTGTTGATTGTGCTACTGTAAATACAGAACTGTTAGTGTGAAGGTCACATCAACCTGGGCACATTATATTCTCCTCTCTTCTTAGCTGCGGAACACTTATGAACTGTAGGGAGGATGTGTGTGGAGTTGTCAAGAATGTTGGACTTTGAGCCCAGTATTCATGTGAATTTCATCCCGTCTGTTCAGTTTAAGCAGGAAAGAGGTATAGTATGCAGAGTAGATCAACTACATTTCTGGAAGACGTGCAGATCCTGAATGAATGATTATGAATGAAAACAAAGTGGGTGTGTGAAGCCTGATTTCTGAACTGGCAGGATGTGCAGTCTTATCAAGTGTTAAACTCATTTATTCATTGACTACCATGGTGTTATGTTGTATGCCACCTTAGTGAGCTAATTTCTCTACAAGACTGAAAATACAACACCATAGGCATCAAACTTTTATGCATTAATGATTAAATATTTTTCTCTACTAAAAGGCTCTAATCTGCTCAAGGTTTTTTGTGGTTTTTTTTGGTACAGGTTGGGAATAATGTATATTCATGAATAGATTTTGTGTCTCAAATATCAGAGTTGGAGGTGAGTTTTTTTTGGATGTGAGAGATGTGTTCAGCAATCCTCTCAACAAATTGCTGTAGGGTTTGTCTCTTTGAAAAGGAGAATGCGCCTTAGGTACCTGTTACTCTGATATAAATGAAGTCAAATCATTCTCACACCTCAACTTTCCACCGCATAAAGAAGCTTAACTCTGAGCATTTGCCAAGACTGCATTCAGAGCTGTGTAGTATATTCAGTATAAATATATATCAGTATTTCATGATCCACAAGCTTAGTAGCACATTTGTAAAGTGTATGACAAAAGCCACAAATGATCTCTTCTTTTAAAGCAACTGGGAACAACTATTTAGAGCATTTTTTGTTTTAAGTCCAAGGTCTAGCATTTTTAGCTGAGTTGACATTAAGAATAGATAGTACAGTTGTTAATGTATACTAAATTTGGGGGCTTTTTAAAGACCACCATGAGAAATGTGTTGTGAATTTATTAAGCTTTAACCCCTAGAAGCAAATGTCTATTAGCAGAGAAAATTCTAAAGGGTATCTATTTTTTTCTTTGATTTAAAACATTCCTGTGAATAGTAGAATATTTTTATTGTAGCAGATGACATTTTGATTCATATCTGTCTTGCTTCAGTAGCTTCATTTGTATTTATTTTAACTTGGTGATTTCAGAAGTGATACGAGCTTTTATATGACCTTTCTCTCTGTGACAATACTAGGCAACACTGAGAAGTCAGGTCGCAACTGTATTAATTACCTTCATTATTTATAAAGTCAGTGCCCTACTTTAGCATTGATTAAAAATGAGCAACATAATTTTTAAAAATAGTATTCCTAAGTGAAGTTTCTTTTTATCTTTGAACTTTATACAGTGTGTGCCTGTGTGTATGTGTATGTGTGTGAACCAATATAAGAATATTGGAATATACATATTTCTTCTCTTAAATTAGATAGTTTGGTTAATATTGTCTAGCATCTGACTTCTGTGAATTTGAAGGCAAGAACAAAATTGGTGTGTTGCAAAATGTGTTGTCTTTTTATCCTTTTAAGCCTGATACAGATTATAATATTGTCTGATTTGAATGTTCATTGTAAATCTGATCCTGTCAACTCCTGGTTAAAATTGTACTGCGTTTTCAAAGGGCTTTATCCTGGTACTAATATTCTTAGCCAGGCATAGAAGCTTGACCCCTATTATACATCTGCAGTCTCATTTCACACCACAGTGAACTTGGCCATCTGCATTCTATCTCATCAATCTTCTTTCTGTTCGTACAATAAGCCATGAACACTGAAGCCACAGGGCCTTTTGCATATTCTATTCTTTACGCCCAGGGGTGATTGCCAAAATATTTAACCAGCAGTAGGAACATGGGCACTGATCAATCAGAAGTGACATGGGCTAGAGCAGAATTCTGGAAACCCCCTTTAGAGCCAGTCACTAATTTTTAGGTGGTACGTCTAGTTGGTGGGGTGGGGTTCTCGGCCAGCCTGGGAGACAGGGTGGTTAATTGATAGGAGAGGGTCCAGACAGTGGCTACTCACCAGCCTGTTTACCAACTCAAGGCCATACCAAGTCTTTGTCTATACCTGGAAAATTTCTTCCTTTTCTCATCCTGCAAAACATACACACATCTGGTTATGTCATCTCTTCTTTTCTTCCATTTCACTGCAGTTCTTCAGAGGAGCTTCTCCTGACCTTCCTGATGAGGGTTGTTCTCATTGAGATTTTCACTAGAAACTCCTATCCCTTCATTGTACCTTTCACAGTGGTCAGTTTACATATACTTTGTAAGTAATTGAATCATATATCAGTCCCATTAGTTTGTATATTCCATGAGGGCAGGGATCATCAATTATCTGAGAACCCCATCTTCATCTTCCTCCAGAATTAAAATTCTAGCACCTAATAGGAGCTTAATAAATATTTATTGAATGAATGAATTTTCAAAACGACTTTAGGACTTCTTTGAACATACTTATACTTTGCAAATGTAGCTGATATGCGTGTTAGTTGTGGGATGCATTCTTGGGAAGATAACTTTTTTTTTTTAATTTACCATCTACTTAATGCCTTCTTATACATTTTTCTGAAATAATTTTCAAGTGGTGGCTAGATCCCATGCTGTGGCTTATCTTTTCTTTCCGTAGAAATGCTTCTCACTCACTTGATGACCAGTGAAATGGTTTAATCTCCCAAATTGACTTATTCATTCTTCTTAAAGCTCAGCAAGAAAAATTACTTAAAAGCCTAAAATGATGTACAGGGTGTTAGAAACATTGCAGCAACCAGTGGTGGAAAAGCTGTGGTCCTGCTTTCAAAGATGTATCAGTCTAGTAATTTTCTCCTTTTCCTACTTACAAGTGTTTATAATATTTTCTTTTCCCGTTGCAGTATTAGAACATAGACCATATGTTTTGTTCTCTGTATGACATAGAGCAAAGCCTCACACATTTATATGGATGCATTTTAATGATTGTGATGATGTTACTACAGGATCTGCTGCTAAAGTTTGTCCGTTCTTCTTGAAAATTCCAACAACCTGTTCTTTTTAAATCTATTATTTTGTTATTACCAAATTCTTTATAAGTCCATTTAATGGATAGCTTTAACTCCTCAAAGAATGAAATACTAGTTTGATAATGTTTTACTCCTCAAGGCTTTCCTGTGTTTGAGACTTAACCGTTGTCCCCAGCCTTTAATATACCTTGCAACTGCTCCCTAACTTTTTATGAATATTTGACATTTCATGTATCATATTACTGCATTTAATGTTTCCAACGCCTTTTATGAATAATTGTCATTGTATTTTATTTGAAGAGTTTAAAAAAGTTTTTTGCTTTTCTACTGTGTATATGTGTGTGTATGTCATTCTTCTCATGATTTCTGGACTACGGTTTCCTCACGTGCATGATTAGAAGGAAGTTATGGTGGTTATGGCTGTCATATTTAAGTGTAATCTACAATGATTTAAGTTATTATTCAACTTAGTAATTGAAAATAATTATGGATACAAAATGTCTTACTGATTAATCAGGAAAAAGGAAGGCAGGCTAGGTATCTGAAAGCCTTTGGTCCAAGTGGGGGAAATCAACCACTGGAAAGGCTTGAGAAGTAATTATTGAATGAAGTAGAATGTGTGTCCTTCCTTGTATACTTAAATAATTTCATGATTTTGGCCATAAGTCTCCTGGGACTGAATGCTATTGAAAATAGCTTCAAAATGTCTCAGTTTCATATGCACAGTGTGACAGACACCACGTGTGACTCTTGCCATTATCACTTCAGTGCACACATCACTTCCACTTGCCACCAAATGCATTGTTTGAGTGGACATAATGTTTTGTTTTGTTTTTTTTTTTGCCTCTGAAGCCATTTTGCTGTCCCTGTGAGAGGCTAGAAGTGCTATATCATTAATACTCCCTGAAAATAGCCTCCAAACGATGACTCATGGGAGTTGGCGTATAAATACCCCAGATCCCTTGCCCCTTGGCAAGGATAACTGGACAACTGAAGCATAACTCTGGGATTACTCTGAGGCATACGTTCTACACAGGCTGGACTTCCAGAGTTTCCCCAAAAGGAATAAGCTGTACTTAGACACAGGGGTTGATGGGTTCATATCTTACCCTTTATCAGCTGCCTTCCTTTCCCTCTCTTACTTTGCCAGGTCCTGACTGTTTTTGTCATTCACCTCTCAAGTAAACTGCTTGCACTTGAATTCATTTTGCAGTGGTTGCATTAAGGGGAAACTAAACTAAGACACTTGCAATTTGTAGTAATGGGGACAGTTAGAAATGGTCACAGATCCCATGATGGTGTAAGTCGCCAACCTGCAGTTCCTAGAGGAGTAGTTCTCAATTGTATTTCCACCTGTTTCAGAGTCCCATGGGCCAAGTCAGAGTTATGCCGAAATCCCAGAATTCTAGCCATTCCACCACTTACTCCCCTCGCCTTCCCCAAGAATGTGTATTATATTGCAAGTGAACAAGAGCAGCATTACTATAGGAATAACTGATTTAATATATTATTTTAAGTATGTAACTTGCAAGATGTCATATTTTCACACTTGAAATTATTATTATTTGGAACACACTTAATTCTAATTGAATATATCCCATCACATGGCAGGATCCCATAGTTAAGAACTACTGAGATTTCTCCCATTTGCTTAGCAACAGCTAAGACAGCCCAGTCCATAGCAGCTACTGACTGAGAGTTGTACAGCTCTGCTAAAATGGCTGACATTAAAGTCATTCATTTCCCTGTGTGGAACCAGCTGAGTTTTAGCAATCGAAAAAAGTTTCTCTGATTTTAAGTGTGTGCATCCAGCCTACTTGATCATTAACCATGCAGTTTAGGTAGTTTCAAATGGCCATTGAAAATGACACAGGGTATTCACACAATTATTTACTCTCAGCCAGCACATTCAAGTTTATGAAAATTCAGGACAGCAAAAAATAAAGTGGTTTCATTTGCAAGATTCTCATACTGAACAATTTTCATCATTAACATTGTTGTAACATCTTTATTGGAGTATAATTGCTTTACAATGGTGTGTTAGTTTCTGCTTTATAACAAAGTGAATCAGTTATACATATACATATGTCCCCATATCTCTTCCCTCTTGCATCTCCCTCCCTCCCACCCTTCCTATCCCACCCCTCTAGGTGGTCACAAACCACCTAGCTGATCTCCCTGTGCTATGCGGCTACTTCCCACTAGCTATCTATTTTACGTTTGGTAGTGTATATATGTCCATGCCTCTCTCTCACTTTGTCACAGCTTACCCTTTCCCCTCCCCATATCCTCAAGTCCATGCTCTAGTAGGTCTGTGTCTTTATTCCCGTCTTACCCCTGGGTTCTTCATGACATTTTTTTTTCTTAGATTCCATATATATGTGTTAGCATACGGTATTTGTCTTTCTCTTTCTGACTTACTTCACTCTGTATGACAGACTCTAGGTCCGTCCACCTCACTACAAATAACTCAATAACGTTTCTTTTTATGGCTGAGTAATATCCCATTGTATATATGTGCCACATCTTCTTTATCCATTCATCTGTCGATGGACACTTAGGTTGCTTCCATGTCCTGGCTATTGTAAATAGAGCTGCAATGACCATTTTGGTACATGACTCTTTTTGAATTATGGTTTTCTCAGGGTATATGCCCAGTAGTGGGATTGCTGGGTCATATGGTAGTTCTATTTGTAGTTTTTTAAGGAACCTCCATACTGTTCTCCATAGTGGCTGTATCAATTCACATTCCCACCAGCGGTGCAAGAGTGTTCCCTTTTTTCCACACCCTCTCCAGCATTTATTGTTTCTGGATTTTTTGATGATGGCCATTCTGACCGGTGTGAGATGATATCTCATTGTAGTTTTGATTTTCATTTCTCTAATGATTAACATCATTAGCATTTTTTAAATTCCACATATGTAATTGAGGGCTTTCTGCAATTGTTTCTGAAAAAACAGGCTTAAAATGAACACTGATAATGTTATTTATAACTTACATGCCTATGAGGGATTCAGAGACTATGAAAAGCAGTGTTTCAAGATATCAAATCTGCTGATTTGACTCTTAGTTTAACCAAAAATATTATCATGAGAGAAAATGAGAAAAATTACAATTTCAGGGTGATATTTTACATGTTGTAATTACTATCTAGCAAAAGTTTCAATACTTAATATACTAATATTTAATATTTTAGTATTGTCAAACATTTCTAATTTCGTGACGCCTCTCTGTCTGCCTATCAGTTACATAAAGAGTTTTTTAAGTATCTACATATCATACATCTTTTTTGCACCAAAAAAGATTAATTTCATTTGGGGATTTTGAGTGGTTGAGAGTGGTACAGTTTTATGAAAAGAAGAAAATCTATGTTTTAAAGCAATTCATTTTTTCAAGTCTGACTTCTTTGTATATTTATTTTACAGATTAAAGGATTCACCTGAAGACACAGCATTCTATTCATCAGAGACTGGACAAGAGTTACTCTTGCTTTTGGCAATTAAAGATGATGTTGTCATGGAAACAGTTGATCCTGCTTTCATTCATTGGCTGCCTAGGAGGTAACAATAAGCTATATCTTCTAAACTGAAGTTAGAACTATACTTGAGTCATTTGTTAAATAATTTTTTAAAGTTGAACTAATCCTCCCTCCACAAGTCTTTTTTTTGTCCCAGAAAGGAAATTCTAATTTTCTCTTCTGATAACTGGGTTCTCATTGTGCTCCCTAATGTTTGCAGACCATTATATTTTCATTACAAATATAATGGCATTTAATATCAGGGACCTAGTAAGAACCTGCTGTATAAAAAATAAAATAAAATTCAAATAAAAAAAAGAATAGATACATGGGTACAAAAAATATTACGGATCTACTGTAGTGTTATGAATATAACAATTAATCAGAATTTGAGAATGTTAATTCATGACTTTGTTACCAAAATGGCTAAATCTTGTAATCTGTAGTGTAAAGGGAAAATACAGATTTTAAAGAATATCAGTATTTTCATATCTAATCTTAAAAACAATACTATTTTTCTTTCAGCAAATAACTTATTTAAGGGACCAAAAATAAGGATAGAATTTTTATTTGTTAATATTGAAAATTTGAAGTTTAGAACAAAACAGAAAGAAAAAGGAATAATTCTCATATATTCACCATACAAAAGCAACTCTTAAAAATCATTTGATGGGCTTCCCTGGTGGCACAGTGGTTGAGAGTCCGCCTGCTGATGCAGGGGACTCGGGTTCGTGCCCCGGTCCGGGAAGATCCCACATGCCGCGGAGCGGCTGGGCCCGTGAGCCATGGCCACTGAGCCTGCGCGTCCAGAGCCTGTGCTCCTCAACGGGAGAGGCCGCAGCAGTGAGAGGCCTGCGTACCGCAAAAAAAAAAAAAAAAAAAAAAAATCATTTGATGCATTTCCTTTTTGTTCATTTTGTTTCATTTTCTTGAACAGGGGAAGAGTAAGACAAGGATTTTTTTAAAATGAAGTAATGTGTACAACGATTAGTTTTTTGCTTTATTTTATTGTATTTTATTTTTTTATTGGGGTATAGTTGTTTTACAATGTTGTGTTAGTTTCTACTGTACAGCAAAGTTGAGTTCCCTGTGCTGTACAGCAGTTTCTCATTAGTTATCTGTTTTATACATATTAGTGTATATACTGTCAGTCCCAGGCTCCCAATTCATCCCACCCACCCTTTCCCCCCTTGGGGTCCATACGTTTGTTCTCTACGTCTGTGTCTCTATTTCTGCCTTGCAAACAGGTTCATCTGTACCATTTTTCTAGATTCCACATACAGGCGTTAATATCCGATGTTTTTCTCTTTTTGACTTACTTCACTCTGTATGACCATCTCTAGGTCCATCCACATGTCTACACATGACCCAATTTTGTTCCATTTTATGGCTGAGTAATACTTCATTGTATATATGGACCACATCTTCTTTATCCGTTTGTCTGTCAGTGGCCATTTAGGTTGCTTCCATGACCTGGCTATTGTAAATAGTGCTGCAGTGAACATTGGGGTGCATGTGTCTTTTTGAATTATGGTTTTCTCTGAGTATATGCCCAGTAGTGGGATTGCTGGGTCATATGGTAATTCTATTTGTAGTTTTTAAGGAACCTCCATACTATTCTCCATAGTGACTGTATCATTTTACATTCCCACCAACAGTGCAGGAGGGTTCCCTTTTCTCCCTACCCTCTCCAGCATTTATTGTTTGTAGATTTTTTGATGATGGCCATTCTGACCGGTGTGAGGTGATATCTCATTGTAGTTTTGATTTGCATTTCTCTAATGATTAGTGATGTTGAGCATCTTTTCATGTGGCTCTTGACCATCTGTATGTCTTCCTTGGAGAAATGTCTATTTAGGTCTCCCATCCGTTTTTTGATTGGGTTGTTTTTTTGATATTGAGCTGCATGAGTTGTTTTTATATTTTGGAGATTAATCCTTTGTCCGTTGATTTGTTTGCAAAGTTTTCTTTCTTTTTATTATAAAAACACTCCAGCACCTAAAGGGTTGAAAGAATAGTACAATAAGTACCTATATATGCACAATTTAGATTTAACTATTGTACCATTTACTGTACTTGTTCTATATATATACATATGTGTGTGTATTTTCCATTCGTTGTTTGATTGACTACACCATTTGAAAGTAAGTTACAGAAGTTATCACCTCTTACCTCTAAAAATTTCAGCATCCATCTGAGAAGACGACCTACCTTCTAGACAAACACAAGTGCTTTATGATACCTAAGGAAAGTAGCAAAAAAAAAGTAGCTTGTCATTTTTCTTTTCTAAGAGGAGGAAATTGGTATGGAACGAGGCCAAATGCATTGTCAGGTAGAACATATGTTATTTGAGAACATGTTTATATTGGAGTAAACTTCCAAGCCCTTATCTCAAACTTAAACATTCTTGAAGTATTTAAATGATATTCAAACCTCCAACTTTTAAAATAAAGTTTTTTTAAACAGGTTTTCCGCTGTGATGCCTCAATTTTGTTTCCTAAAACATTTTCTTTCCTACTAATCTAGCACTGAGGAAAAAAGGAGTAATTATTTATAAATTTCTACTGTTTTAAATAGTTTTTGGAGAAAGACCAATACAGATATCAAAATAAATCTTTTTTTGGATTATTTTCATTTACAAAACTTTAAATTTGAGTTCCTTTGTACAACGAGAAAATGAATACACTACAGCAGTATTATTATTCGCAGTATCAACTTGCATAGAAATAACCTTGAACTTCTACAATTAGTTGGAAACTTTTACAATTAGTATTATTATTCGCAATATCAACTTTCATAGAAATAACCTTGAACTTTTACGATTAGTTGGAAACAGGTAGATATACTCAGAAAGTAGAAGTATAGCTAAAGAAAATGAGATCAGTATTTTAAAGGTTTAAAATTTTGAGTTGTAATTTTACACTGTGTGCAAATTGTATTGCTTGTTTTCAATATTTTTTAGAAATGTTTTACAGACTTATGAACGAATTTACGAGAAAGCAGTATCCATTTTATTAAAATATTAAGACATTACAAAATTTAAAGGTCAACTTGATTTTCTGGGTATGTTGGTAAAAAAGCTATAAAGGTTGGTAAAGGAGAACTGGACTAATTGATATATGATAAATTATATGTAGGGTATTACTTAGAGAATTGGTAATCTTTATAATTATAGTATGGAGAAGAATTTGTCTCTAATTTTCTAAAGAGTATTGATTGCGTACAGTTCTTTATCTACTGAATATTGGTACTCGTTTTGGATTTACATAAAATTTAGATTAAAAAGCCAGCTTGTGAGTGTGATATTCTCTTAACCAATATTGGGTCATTTTTTAAGTATTAAAGTTAAAATCTGTTCATGAGGTACGGAAGATCTCTAGATAAATGCCAAGTAAAAACATGTTATGTGAATTCAGTTGTGTAGAGTAGAGTTTATCCAAAGACGTAAACTCAATAAATATAGCAAATGTTTGATAATTTGTGTTTTCTGTTTTCTCAGATTTAAGCTTTTTGTTATCCATTATTTTCTGCATTTTTAAAACTGTTTCCTTCTGTTGTTCTGTCTCTGCTTGTTTCTCTCTGTAGCAAAGGGGCAAATAGTAATTTTTGGCTGGGAATTTTTCCGAAGGTGAATTTAATCGTGTTTTTCCTCCAAAACACCAGGCTGCATTCATTCTTTTAAAAATATTTATTAAGCATCTGTTATGTGCCATACATTGTTTCCAGTGAAGAAAATGGACAGAGATCTGTGTCCCTGTGGGGTTTATATTCCATCATGTTAGGGTAGAAAATGATATTGATTTAGTAGATGCTCGTGCTGTGAAGGAAAAGAAGCAGAATAAGATGAGAGTGTGGGGGACTGAGAAGTGAGTTACCAGAGGTCATCAGGTCCATCCTCATAGAGAAGGTGACATTTGGGCTAAGACTTTGTGGCGAATGAGTTGACCTCGTGGGTATTTAGGGAAGGGAGCTCCAGGCAGAGTCAGCAGTCCATCCAAGTGTTTAATATATGACATGCTGAGTATTTCTAGAAACAGCAGGAAAGTTCGCCTGGTTGGACAAGGAAGAGTTATGGGAAAGAAGTCGTAGGTGAGAGCCAAGAGTTAACGTGGAGATGGATGCAGCAAAAATGAAGGCCTTGTATATCACTGAAAATATTTAGAGCTTTTGCTCTGAATGCCCTCAGGAGCCACAGTGTGGTTTGATCAGAGAAGTGATGTAATCTGGCTTTTTCTTTTCTTTTTTTTTTTAAGGATCTGGCTGGCTGTTGTGTTGTGGATTGATTGTAGAGGTGCAGGGGAACAAGCAGAGGTATCAGTGGGAAGTTAATCAGGCAAGGGTTGTTTATGTCTAACTCCAGGGTAGTTAACAGGGGCGGTGGTCAAATTTTGGATATATTTTGAAGGTATATTCATGAGGATTTGTGGATGGAAAATATGTAGGATATGAGAGAAAAGAAACCCTTTATGATAACCTCAAGGCTCTATGTCACCTTGTACCCACATCAAGGGGTGTACCTTATGAATGAAATGAAGACCCTGCACAAAATAGGGATGAGAGTTTTCCAAACTAAAAGTCACTACCAAATAGTGGGTTAAAAAAATCAATTCTGTGGGTCACATTTAGCATTTTTTATTAGAATAAATAAATTAAAATTAAAGTAAGAATAGAGTGTAATATATCAGCATACACTGCCCACTTAGTACATGTTGTCTGTTGAGCACTTCTGCACATTTGGGACATGGCAGTGAATAAAGCAGACAGTGTCCCAGTCCTCATGGAGCTGTCCTTTGAATATTGTGTATTGGGTCTTGATCTGACGTATATTTCTTACTGAGTTGCTATGAAAAAAGTTTAAGAGCCAGAGTCCTAGTTAGAGAACAGAGAGACAGAGACAAGAAGAGGAAGGAACACGCAGATGAGGAAAACAATAGTAATGACAGGAAAATTAATAATACTAACAATAGTAATGCATGGATGCTCATTCATTGTGTACCAGGCACTGTGGAAAATGCTTTACTTAGGTCATCTAGTTAACAAAAATAAAATGAGATAGATATTATTTCTATTTTGGAGATTAGGGAACAGTCTCTAAGAGTTTAAGTAACTTGCCCAGTCTACATGGTTGTCTCAAGATTTCTGTCTATCTCTGAAATCAGAGTATAGTTCCCTATCACTAGAATTTACCACTTCAGTAGTTTCTCTTCTGGAATAAAGTCAGAGGTATAGGCCATGAGCTAAAACTCATCAAGGACCCAAGGAGGTTGTTATCTTTGCTCCTTAATTACCTATTAGTTCGTTGCTTAACTGTATTAGATACTTCACATGTTCACTGTCCTATATGGGAGCCGCTAGCCACGTGTGGCAGGTGAAGATTGGAATTGTACCTAGTCCCAACTGAGATGTGGCCCGATGGAGACTCTAAAATGCAGTACAAGTCTTTTACAGAATGTAAAAGACTTCTAACCAAAAATATTCAGAGTTTAAAAAAATTATTTAAATATCTCAATAATTTTTATTGATTAAATTTTGCACTGATAATAATGTAATTATATTTGGTCAAGCAAAAATATTATTAAAATTAATTTCACCTGTTTCTTTTAACCTTTTTTTAAAATTTTATTTATTTATTTATTTATTTATTTTTTAACATTAACCTTTTTTAACGTGGTTACTAAAATTTTAAAATATGTGTGTGACTTGTATTATATTTCTATCAGACAGCACTGCCCTAAACATTTATAAAATAGAAACCCGACCATTTTGCAAAGGTTTTCTAATATCTAATACCCCAAAGGGAGCCCAAATCATAGAAGATAATGGGGACTTTTTGTTTTTGTTTTTAATTTTTGAATTTTATTTAATTTACATTTTATACAGCAGGTTCTTATTAGTCATCCATTTTATACACATCAGTGTATACATGTCAATCCCAATCTCCCAATTCATCACAACACCACCCCCTACCCCCCACTGCTTTCCCCGCTTAGTGTCTTTATGTTTGTTCTGTACATCTGTGTCTCAGTTTCTGCCCTGCAAACCAGTTCATCTGTACCATTTTGCTAGGTTCCAATATATGTTTTAATATACGATATTTGTTTTTCTCTTTTTGACTTACTTCACTCTGTATGACAGTCTCTAGATCCATCCACATCTCTACAAATGACCCAATTTTGTTCCTTTTTATGGCTGAGTAATATTCCATTGTATATATATACCACATCTTCTTTATCCATTCGTCTGTCGATGGTCATTTAGGTTGATTCCATGACCTGGCTGTTGTAAATAGTGCTGCAGTGAATATTGGGGTGCAAGTGTCTTTTTCAATTATGGTTTTCTCTGAATATATGCCCAGTAGTGGGATTGCTGGGTCATATGGTAATTCTGTTTTTCGTTTTTTAAGGAACCTCCATACTGTTCTCCGTAATGGCTGTATCAATTTACATTCCCACCGAGAGTGCAAGAGGGTTCCCTTTTCTCCACACCCTCTCTAGCATTTGTTGTTTGTAGATTTTCTGATGCTGCCCATTCTGACTGGTGTGAGGTGATACCTCATTGTAGTTTTGATTTGCATTTCCCTAATAATTAGTGATGTTGAGCATCTTTTCATGTGGCTCTTGACCATTTGTATGTCTTCTTTGGAGAAATGTCTGTTTAGGTCTTCTGACCATTTTTGGATTGGGTTGTTTGTTTTTTTAATATTGAGCTGCATGAGCTGTTTATATAGTTTGGAGATTAACCCTTTGTCCGTTGATTTATTTGCAAATATTTTCTCCCATTTTGAGGGTTGTCTTTTGGTCTTGTCTATGGTTTCCTTTGCTGTGCAAAAGCTTTTAAGTTTCATTAGGTCCCATTTGTTTATTTTTGTTTTTATTTCCATTACTCTCGGAGGTGGATCAAAAAAGATCTTGCTGTGATTTATGTCAAAGAGTGTTCTTCCTATGTTTTCCTCTAAGAGTTTGATAGTGTCTGGCCTTACATTTAGGTCTTTAATACATTTTGAGTTTATTTTTGTGAATGGTGTTAGGGAGTGTTCTAATTTCATTCTTTTACATGTAGCTGTCCAGTTTTCCCAGCACCACTTATTGAAGAGACTGTCTTTTCTCCATTTTATATCCGTGCTTCATTTGTCATAGATTAGTTGACTGTAGGTGCGTGGGTTTATCTCTGGGCTTTCTATCTTGTTCCATTGATCTATATTTCTGTTTTTGTGCCAGTACCATATTGTCTTGATTACTGTAGCTTTGTAGTATAGTCTGAAGTCAGGGAGTCTGATTCCTCCAGCTCTGTTTTTTTCCCTCAAGACTGCTTTGGCTATTCAGGGTCTTTTCTGACTCCATAGAGATTTTAAGATTTTTTGTTCTAGTCTGTAAAAACTGCCATTGGTAATTTGATAGGGATTGCATTGAATCTGTAGATTGCTTTGGGTAGTATAGTCATTTTCACAATATTGATTCTTCCAATCCCAGGACATGGTATATCTCTCTATCTGTTGGTATCATCTTTAATTTCTTTCATCAGCGTCTTATAGTTTTCTGCATACAGGTCTTTTGTCTCCCTAGGTAGGTTTATTCCTAGATATTTTATTCTTTTTGTTGCAATGGTAAATGGGAGTGTTTCCTTAATTTCTGTTTCAGATTTTTCATCATTAGTGTATAGGAATGCAAGACATTTCTGTGCATTAATTTTGTGTCCTGCAACCTTACCAAATTCATTAATTAGCTCTAGTGGTTTTCTGGTGGCATCTTTAGGATTCTCTCTGTATAGTATCATGTCATCTGCAGACAGTGACAGTTTTACTTCTTCTTTTCCAATTTGTTTTCCTTTTATTTCCTTTTCTTCTCTGATTGCTGTGGTTAGGACTTCCAAAACTATGTTGAATAATAGTGGTGAGAGTGGACATCCTTATCTTGTTCCTGATCTGAGAGGAAATGCTTTCAGTTTTTCACCATTGAGAATGATGTTTGCTGTGGGTGTGTGGTATATGGCCTTTATTATGTTGAGGTAGGTTCCCTCTATGCCCACTTTCTGGAGAGTTTTTATCATAAGTGGGTATTGAATTTTGTCAAAAGCTTTTTGTGCATCTATTGAGATGATCATATGGTTTTTATTCTTCAATTTGTTAATATGGTGTATCACATTGATTCATGTGCATATATTGAAGAATCCGTGCATCTCTGGGATAAATCCCACTTGATCATGGTGTATGATCCTTTTAATGTGTTGTTGGATTCTGTTTGCTAGTATTTTGTTGAGGATTTTTGCATCTATATTCATCAGTGATATTGGTCTGTAATTTTATTTTTTTTTTGTAGTATCTTTGTCTGGTTTTGGTATCAGGGTGATGGTGGCCTCATGGAATGAGTTTGGCAGTGTTCCTTCCTCTGCAATTTTTTGGAAGAGTTTGAGAAGGATGGGTGTTAACTCTTCTCTAAATGTTTGATAGAATTCACCTGTGAAGCCATCTTGTCCTGGACTTTTGTTTGTTGGAAGATTTTTAATCACAGTTTCAATTTCATTACTTGTGATTGGTCTGTTCATATTTTCTATTTCTTCCTGGTTCAATCTTAGAAGGTTATACCTTTCTAAGAATTTGTCCATTTCTCCCAGGTTGTCCATTTTATTGGCATAGAGTTGCTTGTAGTAGTCCCTTGGGATGTTTTGTATTGCTGTGGTGTAACTTACCCTTCTTCATTTCTAGTTTTATTGATTTGAGTACTCTCCCTTGTTTTCTGGATCAGTCTGGCTAATGGTTTATCAATTTTGTTTATCTTCTCAAAGAACCAACTCTTAGTTTTATTGATCTTTGCTACTGTTTTCTTTGTTTCTATTTCATTTACTTCTGCTTTAATCTTTATGATTTCTTTCCTTCTGCTAACTTTGGGTTTTGTTTGTTCTTCTTTCTCTAGTTGCTTTAGGTGTAATGTTAGCTCGTTTATTTGACATTTTTCTTGTTTCTTGAGGTAAAATTGTATTGCTATAAACTTCCCACTTAGAACTGCTTTTGCTGCATCCCATAGGTTTTGGGTCGTCATGTTTTCATTGTCATTTGTCTCTAGGTATTTTTTGATTTCCTCTTTGATTTCTTCAGTGATCTCTTGGTTATTTAGTACCGTATTGTTTAGCCTCCTTGTGTTTGTGTTTTTTACTTTTTTTCCCTGTAATTTATTTTTAATCTCATAGCGTTGTGGTCAGAAAAGGTGCTTGATATGATTTCAATCTTCTTAAATTTACCGAGGCTTGATTTGTGACCCAATGTGTGATCTATCCTGGAGAATGTTCCATGTGCACTTGGGAAGAAAGTGTAATCTGCTCTTTTTGGATGGAATGTCCTATAAATATCAATTAAATATATCTGGTCTGTTGTGTCATTTAACGTTTGTGTTTCCTTATTAATTTTCTGTTTGGATGATCTGTCCATTGATGTAAGTGAGGTGTTAAAGTCTCCCACTATTATTGTGTTACTGTCGATTTCCTCTTTTATAGCTGTTAGCAGTTGCCTTATGTATTGAGGTGCTCCTGTGTTGGGTGCATATATATTTATAATTGTTATATCTTCTTCTTAGATTGATCCCTTGATCATTATGTAGTGTCCTTCCTTATCTCTTGCAACATTCTTTATTTCAAAGCCTATTTTATCTGATATGAGTATTGCTTCTCCAGCTTTCTTTTGATTTCCATTTGCATGGAATATCTTTTTCCATCCCCCTCACTTTCAGTCTGTATGTGTCCCTAGGTCTGAAGTGGGTCTCTTGTAGACAGCATATATATGGGTCTTGTTTTTGTATCTATGCAAAGCAAGCCTGTGTCTTTTGGTTGGAGCGTTTAATCCATTCACGTTTCAGGTAATTATCGATGTTTATGTTCCTTTGACCATTTTCTTAATTGTTTGGGTTTGTTCTTGTAGGTCCTTTTCTTGTGTTTCCCACTTAGAGAAGTTCCTTTCAAATTTGTTTTAGAGCTGGTTTGGTGGTGCTGAATTCTCTTAGCTTTTGCTTGTCTTTAAAGCTTTAGATTTCTCCATTGAATCTGAATGAGCTCCTTGCTGGGTAGAGTAATCTTGGTTGTAGGTTCTTCTCCGTTCATCACTTTAAGTATATCACGCCACTCCCTTCTGGCTTGTAAAGTTTCTGCTGAGAAATCAGCTGTTAGCCTTATGGGAGTTCCCTTGTATGTTATTTGTCGTTTTTCCCTTGCTGCTTTCAATAATTTTTCTTTGTCTTTAATTTTTGCCAATTTGATTACTATGTTTCTCGATGTGTTTCTCCTTGGGTTTATCCTGTATGGGACTCTCCGTGCTTCCTGGACTTGGGTGCCTATTTCCTTTCCCATGTTAGGGAAGTTTTCGACTATAATCTCTTCAAATATTTTCTCGGGTCCTTTCTCTCTATCTTCTCCTTCTGGGACCCCTATAATGCGAATGTTGTTGCATTTAATGTTGTCCCAGACGTCTCTTAGGCTGTCTTCATTTCTTTTCATTCTTTTTTCTTTAGTCTGTTCTGCAGCAGTGAATTCCACCATTCTGTCTTCCAGGTCACTTATCCATTCTTCTGCCTCAGTTATTCTGCTATTGATTTCTTCTAGTGTAGTTTTCATTTCAATTATTGTATTGTTCATCTCTGTTTGTTCTTTAATTCTTCTAGGTCTTTGTTAAATATTTCTTGCATCTTCTCGATCTTTGCCTCCATTCTTTTTCGAGGTCCTGGATTATCTTCACTCTCATTATTCTGAATTCTTTTTCTGGAAGGTTGCCTATCTCCACTTCATTTAGTTGTTTTTCTGGGGTTTTATCTTGTTCCTTCATCTGGTACATAGCCCTCTGCCTTTTCATCTTGTCTGTTCTGTGAATGTGGTTTTTGTTCCACAGGCTCCTGGATTGTAGTTCTTCCTGCTTCTGCTGTCTGCCCTCTGGTGGATGAGGCTATCTCAGAGGCTTGTGTAAGTTTCCTGATAGGAGGGACTGGTGGTGGGTAGAGCTGACTGTTGCTCTGGCGGGCAGAGCTCAGTAAAACTTTAATCTGCTTGACTGTTGATGGGTGAGGCTGGGTTCCCCCCCTGTTGGTTGTTTGGCCTGAGGCAACCCCACACTGGAGCCTACCTGGGCTCTTTGGTGGGGCTAATGACAGACTCTGGGAGGGCTCAAGCTTCCCAGAACTTCTACTGCCAGTGTCTGTATCCTCACAGTGAGACAGAGACACCCGCTAATGGGGACTTTCTGATTTCCCATGAAAAGTTGTAAGTGTCTCCTGAGTGTGTATTAGCAGCAAATACTGAATCCCTTGTCAGATGAGTTCCGATTTCAGGTGTCAGTACTTGGTGAATGTAGGTAAATCCTTAATCAATGCATGTGGAAATTCTAAACTTTGCAGAGACTCTTCTGTTTTTACTTTTAATCTTTTAGTGGGACTGCTAACAAGGCAAATGAAAGTCTTTTGGAAAGGGAAGCTTCCTTGGATACCTGAAATCATTGTCGATGCCTAGTTTAAAACATCATCGTGGAAAATATCATATATCTGTAAAAGTTCTAGTGTTGTTATTTCATCAAATTATTCTCTTAAAATTGTAGTGAACAATCAACGCATTGCAATCTATTATTATTTTGGTAGTAGCTAGAAATTACTTGTGAAAATAAGTAGCCATTAATCCAAAAGGGAAGGTGATTTTTAGTTGTGTTTAACTTTCTTGTAGTGGATATTGTGTTGGTATCTCTGATATCTGCTGTTTTCTGCAATGATGAAGCAGCCCTGAGGCCTGGAAGAGATTGACTCCATGCAGAGCTCCATATATGGACCCATCTGATTTGCCCCAGTGATTGGCTTAAGCCATTGAGCTTATGGGGTTTTTTTTTTTTTTTGGCCATAAGATTTGATTGATTCAAGGACTTTTTGTTCAAACTTTGTGGGAAGTGCCCTTTCTCCCAGTGTATCTGAATGAGGAATCCCGACACCCTGTTTGCTGAAGGTGGCTAACCTATAATCACCTGGGAAGCCAGCCTGAGGGAAAAGCTGATTCTTGCATTGAGATCAGAGAAATCAGAAGACACCAGGTCCTTGATGAAATCATCTTGACATGTCTCCCACCCCTCCCCCTTTCTGGCTTAAACATCATCAAAAGTGGTAAATGCCCCACCTCTAGCCCCTATGACCTGGCATAACCCTATTGCACAGAGCTGCATTAACCTATGAAATTTATGTTGGCCTCTTTCAGGAGTTACCAAGGCAGTAAAGGCTTGTGTCCACTCATAGGTATCCCTAAATATATTATAACTGAGACTATGAGACCATACCTTTACGAGATGATTTAGATCACCTAGATTAAATTATTTTTTAAAAATTGTTGATACTATAAATAAGGATAAAATGCGTGATCATCAGGCATGAGATGAGCCTTGGCTTCCTTTAACAGTGTAGTGTGTAATGGACAATATGTACAAACAAAAGAGACATGTTCGGGCTGCATTTGCAAATCATAAACTCTGCTTGTTTTAGAGCCAGTAGTTTGTGTGCAAATACAAACCAAGCCTACTGGTACACATCTTTGAGTGCCCTTAATCATATATGCCATCCTGTTCTTTGTCATCTTAATGTGAAAGTCTTTCTGTGCTAGTCTGTCATACAAATAGTGATTAAGGAAAGCTTTGGAAGCAAAATAAACTTTCCAAGTTCTCTCTGAGATAATTGGGGAATATTTTTCAATTGGTTCTAATACCACCACCCTGTAATCACTGAGAAAATGAGTTTGTGGCACTTCAAGTAAACTGTTGTCATAAGCTCAAATGACTGTCGTTTTTTTCTATAGTATTTATTTGTGTGTGGTGTAATATGATTTGATAGCATTGATACTGGTGAAATGGAGATGTAGCTGATCTCTGCTTATAAATCTTGACATCCTCCGTGTTTTCACCAGTAAACTTACTTCAGATAATTCCCTCAATTGCCTAAATCTTGAATTGCTTTTCATTTATCCTGTTTAAATCTTGATGGCCTATCAGAGTATGCATGTGAAAATCAGCGGGGCGGGTTGGGGGGGGGGGGAAGCAACATTGTTGGTGTGTTTTGTTCCTATAACCTTGATCTCCGCCTATTGCATTTTTGTAAGCTTCATGGTGCCTAAGAAGGCTTTGGAATAATGTGTATTTGAAATGCTATTAGAGTTCAACAAACACCTAAGCTTAAATAAAACCCATAATTTTATTTAGCTCTTAAGGTAGCTGTTGTCTCGAAAGTATCTGTCGGTTGGTTCACTGACTCCTGCAAATAAAGTGCTCATTCAAACCAATTTCATTGACTATTGCTTAAGTGTTAAGCAGTCTTAAAGTACTCATCATATGAAAGTGTTTTTAAGTACCCCTGTGCAAATTACGTCTTTCCATGAATTGTATTAGCAGAGCTAAATGGATTTGGGTTCCTGGTATGTAAGGGTACATTCTTAAGTGTTAACTCATGAATAATGGTGAACTTTGAGTATAACATACTCACACATATCTATGCATTTATACAAGCCACAACAAAAGGAATCTTGATTTTAGTCAATTGACACATGTTTTGCAAAGGGAAGGCAGTGGTTATGCTGTTACACTAAATTACTCTTCCTCTTCATTGTCCCCTATTCTCACCCCATCCCTATTCCCACTTCCGGTACACCTTTCGTAGGCAGGTCCTGTCTTTATTATCTCTCATCTCAACTATTGCCCTGGCCTTGCTCCTCATCTTTCTGCCTGCTTTTCCTTCCTTTCTACAGTGCATCTGTTACATTGTGACCGGAGTTGCCATTTGTCAGGCAGTTACTGAGTATCTGCTTTGTGTGAGGCATTGTGGTAAGTGCTGTGGAGGAGTCCAAGATGAATTATTCGGGTTGCTGTCTGTCCAGGAAGGAAAGAAGGCACATGCAAACAATGAGAGGAGAAAAAAATGCTAAGATTTAGGATCCTATTTAAGAAAAATACTAAAAAACTGGCATGGAAGCTCTAAGAAGACAGATCTTATAGAAAGGAAGGAAGAAAAAATATTTATGGAGAGAACAGCATTTGATATGGGTCTTAATATAATAATAATTAGAGTGAACATGTAGTGAGTGCTTGCTTTGTACCAAGCACTGAGCAAAGGGCCTTGCCTGAGTTATATCCTCTGAACCTTGTGCTATTGTGATCCCTATTTTGTAAATGAGGGCCTGAGGTTCTGAGAAGTTAAGATATTTCCTAAAATTCACGCAGCTAATAAGGGAAGTCAAAGCGTAATCTATAAGACAGCTTCATTCCATAGCCCATGGATATAACCATTATGTTAAAACTGGACATAATCTAAGAGAACAAGGCAGTGTCTTAGTCTGCTCAGATTTCTATAACAAAATACCATAGCCTGAGTGGCTTAAACAGAAATTTATTTCTCATAACTCTTGAGGGTGAGAAGTCCAAGATCATGTTGCCAGCTGATCACTTCCTCACAGGACACTCTTAATGGTTTACATTTGGCTCTCTTCTTGCTGTATCCTCACAAGGCAGGGAGAGACAAAGAGCAAGCTCTATGGTCTCTTCTTATAAGGGCACTAATCCTATTATGAGGAGCCCACCCTCATGACTTCATTTAATCCTAATTTCCTCTCAAGGGCCTTTCCTCCTAATGTCACCACTCTGGGGTTGGGGCTTTAACGTATGAACTTTGGGGAGGACACAAACATTCAGTCAGGCAGAAAAAATTCATTCACGGTTAGAGCAAAGTGTAAAATAGAGTTGGCTCCTAGTTATATGTATTTGTGGCAAGCATGCAGTAGCTTTGTTAATAATGACGATCAATGTATATTGGAATGTATTGCATGTCAACCCCAGCTTAATCAATCTGTTTGTGTTAATTAATTTCATTTAATTCTCCTAATAACTTTATTTTTGTTACTTTACATGAGGAAACTGAGGTACAGAGAGATTATTACTTTGCTTAAAGTCACATGCAGTTAAGTGGAGCCAGGTTTCAAACGCCGACTATGTTTCTCTAGATCTGTGCTGCCCAGTGTGTTTGGTACTAGCCACATGGGCCTGTTGATCTCCTGAAGCATGGCTAATCCAAATTGAGAGTTGTCAGAAGTGTAAAATACACACTGGATTTCAAAGACATATTATGAAAAAAGGATAGAAAACATTCCATTAGCAGTTATATTGATTGCATATTATATTGATAATATTTTGATATATTGGGATATATACAGTATACAAATAAATTAATTTCACCTGTTTCATTTTCCTTTCTTATTACTAGAAAATGTAAACTTATATATGTGTTATGTATCTTTCTTTTTTGGTGATAAAATTTAAGTTCTACTCTCTCAGCAAATTTCCCTTATAGAATACAGTGTTATAAACCATAGTTATACTTCCATTGGAAATTATAAATCTAAATTCTGCCCATTGCACACTTGGAGAGAAGAGGTAGAGGAAGGCTAGATAAAAACGTTGGGCCTAGAGATTGCTAAGTCAGGAATGTTGGCATCTTAGCTTTGCTATATACAGACCTTTGCCCCAATAGGATGTTCGTAGGATACATTGGAAGGAAGAAAAACTAAAAAAGGCTTGCTTGGAAGTTACTGTCAAGTGAGGGATAACTTATGCGCAGACTAGGGCAGGTGGAGTCAAAAAGATAAGATGGGAGATGAGAGAAATTACAGAGTCACAACTGAAAGGATGTGACGGACAATTGGATGGTTGTGCCTGGTGAGGGAGAAGAGATTGTTGAAGGGGACTTTGAGGTTTTGAAGTTGAGCGGGGAGATAATGAGAAAATTAACAGAAATAAGAAACACAGAAGGAGGAAGGGATTTGGATGTATCTTGGGCATGTTGAGTTTTGAGGTGCTTGAAGAGTGTCTGGGTGATATGAGCTGGAAGTCTGTTGAAACCAAAAGATTAAAACCCAGTTTATGTGCGCATGTATACGTGTGTGTGTGTGTGCGTGGCTGGGGTATCAGGGCAGGAGATCAAGATCAAAGGGAGGTGTCTTCATAGTGACACCGAGAAGAAATAGTTGGTGAGAAAGCAAGGAAGCACATTGATAACAGTAACCTTTGGTGAAACTGGATTGCATTTATGCTCATGCACATACAATATGCTTTTGTACACGTGCTTCTGTGTTGCCGGCTTTGCTCACATTGTCAGTGAGAACAGTACAGTTCAGAGTGTTTCAGGCCCTGTCTCACACACAGCCCGTTACTGAGTTACTGGTCCAGTGCCGTCTTGTTCTAGATTGCCTGAGTTTCTGTCTGGAGCTTTCAGCTGCACTAAGCCTCTTCTGAGTGTGGTGTGTTGTAGATCTTCCTACAGCAAAGAACCAAATGGTTCCTCTGTGGTGCTGGGTGAGGGAGAGTGTTGATACCTTGCAGTGTTTGGGAGGCAGGTGTGTGTGTGCGTGTGTGTGCGTGCGTGTGTGTGTGCACAACAGACTAGGGGTGCACTGGAAGGAGTTGTGTATTGAAAGCATTTTAATGTATTTTCAGCATCTTCTACTTGCTCTCCAGGTGAATAGGCTCAAGTGAATTGACAGAAAGTGTTGCCCCGGGGAGACTGGGTTGCCGAAAGGAAAATGGTGCCTATGAGGTAGATAGAGCGGCTCCGAAGTCAAAAAGCGGGAGGCTTAGTTGGTGTTAACTGGCTCGGGATTGCCTTGGTGGGCCAGGTGGCTGAGGGACACATTGCCATTCATGATACAATTCCAGCCCTGGCCTCTGTGTTTATCTCCTTTGTCTTTCCCTCTTGAGGACTGTCAAGTGTTTTTCTGGAATGGATTGTGGACACCCACTAATGTGTATCGCTTCAGGTCACTCTGCTGATTCATCCAGCTCACTGCTGAGTGTTTGGAAATGATCACCAGTGTGGAAATCAGCCGTTTCCTCACTAATATCAGCTGTCAGTCAGTGCCTCTGAGCTTGCATAAAAATAATGCCCATCATTGCTTGGCTGTCCTCAGTGGTAGGCACTGTGTAAGGTGTTTTACTATGTTTTTTTGTAATTCTCACGTCAGCTGTGTGGTGTCCAACTCTTACATACTTTTTATCTTTTGTTTTCTCTCAGTTTTAAAACTTTTTTTTTTTTCTTAATATATCATGCGGATCCTGTGACAGTGAAAAAGCCTGAGGGGTGTTCCATGGGGATCCCTTTCCCCACTTTCTAGGATCACCTGCCGTTGGCCATTCATCTTTTCCAAGCCTCACCTGCACCTAGACCCCCTTCCCATTTCCATAAATTCGTAGCTTGGATGTAACAGAATATCCATAAACAGGCACCGTTTTGCATCCATATTATTTTCAAAGGAAAACCTTTGAAAAGTAATATGGATTCTTACTCAAAAACTGCTGCATATTTTAATTGGGGAAGTGGCAGGGCTCCTTAATCCCGTTTTGTTGGTGAACCCTAAGGTGCCTTGTCGCTTTTTCCTCCCCATCCATGAGACATGCAGATACAATTATGTTCACTTCTCCATGTTGCTTTCTTTGATCATTAGTCCACACTTTAAGCTTGAGACAATGTCAAGTGACAGAACTTCGTGATTAGATATGCAACACTGGATGCTATTTTAGATAAAGATATTTTTAAATTTAAAATTATTTTATGTGGTAGGGAACAATCAAATTACGGATGCATCTTTACATATATAAGTTTCTCTGTGTATAATTTGAAGAAACTATAGGAGAAGATAGTCATTTTATCTGTTCTGATACGGCTTTCCATAAGCTTAAAGCAGTATCACATTATTGAACAACTTTTTATTTGCCAACTGTGGCAAGGAGAGGCTTAGCCATTTTTCTGTGGTGGGTAATTGTCCAGTGACTGCCAGTTTTCTTTTGTTTTTTACAGAAGGCTAGCTAACAATGCCCACAAGGAGCACCACATTTATTTCTTTGAAGGGTGTCAGTGAAAGTGAGAAGGTAAATGACGTCTGTAAATGGCTGAAATGTTAGAATTTATTTGTTCCTCAGTAGATAAATATATAAATGAAAATTATTCAACATCCTTTTTTATTTATTATTTCTTTTATCTTTCAAGTCAGTGACACAATCATTGGAGCCTGAAATAACTGACCTTGGATTACAAATGCAATCGTGCAGTTTTGGGTCAGTGCAATACTACTACTTATAAAATCCCATGTTAGATGGTTAAGATTAAAATATTGCTGATAATAAAATGTTTGCTCAGCATTCTATTCATTTTGAAAAGCATCTGCTGAGTGTGAAACACTGCTTTTTGGTCACACTACATTTTGGGTATTTATTGCTTAAAAAGAAGGAAAAACAATAAACTTGATCTTGGCAGAAAAAGAAAAGACAAAAAGCTCCTGCACCCCTCCCTGACCCTAGATTTGCTAATGTGCTTCCTCTTCCAGCTTCTGCCTGGAAGCTGAGGAATTAAGCTCTTACCTTGGTATTTGACTTACTGCTTTCTCTTTATACCACCTGGGTTTACTTTTCTTATTTATGACACTGCTGGAGACAAAGGTAATATTCCCACCTGTCACTTAAACAGGAAGCAATTTGTTCCTTTTAACTAAAAGGACAGTTAAAAAAAAAAAAAAAAAAGAGGACTGTCTCAGGTAGACCTGAGCCCCAGCTTGTGATGAGTGACCTTGGGAGACTATTTCAAGGAAGAAGTGGCTCTTTTCTTCAAGGAAGAAGTGGCTCTTTTCTTCGTCTTATTGCATAGTCACTGAAGACCCATCATCTGTGGAAGGTAGTCAAGAAAGAAAACCTAAGGCATGGTGTGTGATGGTGTGAGATGGTGTAGTGACTCATGAATTCACATCCTCTGAACCTGTGACTCCATTCACTTTTTTGTGTGTGGACACCTTTATGGTGTCTGTTGACCTGCGAGAGTGGAATTTGTAGGCTGCTGTTTTGAGTGGCTCTGGTGACTAATTCATTGTTAATTCCAAGCATGTGAACATTCTTTGCTCCTCTAATCCTACAAGCAAGGAGGGGTGGTGAAGGCTGCTATTGACTGGACTTCATGCATCCAGGCAACGCTGGGATCAGTTGCTGCCCTTGTGATGTTGATTGGTTTTGCCCCTGGACAGAGAACACCTGAATACTGGGAATAGCATTTCCCTGTTCTACCTTGTTCACTGCGGCATCATACACTCTCTTGTTCTGTACAACATAAAGGGCAATCTGATGTACCACCCAGGGAGGTTTACAGACAGCTGGCAACATGTGTGTTTTTTGTGTGTTTTTGTATTAGCCTTAAGTTTCTGTAGCAGGGCTCCTGGAATTTTAGCCTCCAAATGAGATTTTCATTACTGGGGGTTCTTTCATAGGATTTTTAAATACTTTGACTTTTTGACTGTATAGGAAAACAGAGCTTTTCATTCTGCTCCCATGAGTATGTGTGTGTGTGTGCACACTCTTGCACATGATATTTAAACTCAAACATATGTACAAGAAATATATAAAAGTGGTCATATGCAGAGCAGAATTATGTAGGTAGTTATGAAGTGTTGGCTGCTGAACAACGTGCTGCAGGGGTTTCTGAGTGAGCATCCATCTTTTAGTTAAGATGTAATATTTAGTGCAGCACATGCAGTGCCCCACATGCCTTTTTAATGTGCTTGATTACACAGCAGAGTAAAATGAGAATCCTTAGTGCTGTGGTGCAATTATTCCTATTACGGGAGAAGAGAGAAAATAAACATTCAGCTTACAACAGTATAAGAGAATCTCATGTTTTTTTCTGCTTCATGGGGTTTTTGAAAGCTGTTTGCTGTGGTTTTGTTGAGTTTTCCATTGATAACTGCTTTGGTGAGTAATTATTTGGAAACAGAGTGGAGAGTAAATACTTGTTGGAGAATCGTCTCTCAGTGAGAAATGGTGCCGTGGGTGTTATTAAGATTCCTTTTTTAAAAAATATTTTGACGTTATCACCCTCCACAGATTAATAGGCACCTTTTGTCTTAGGCATAATACTTGCAATTATTTGCTCAAACCAGATTTAGAGAACACAGGTGCCAGTGTTCACAACCACCATGAAGATAAGGACAATTCCATCCTACTTTTCATGCCATGTAGGTATGAGACTCTAATGAATTAAGTCATTTATCAGACCACAGTGTCATAAGTTACTAGTCCTCAGTCAGAGGTAATTAAAAGTTTTATTTGAGGGCTAAGCAGAAATAGGCAATGGCAATACCATTTATGGCACTGCTGCTGTATTAAATTTTTTTGCTTATCCTTGCAACAAAAGCCCTATAATATTGGTATCATTCCTGCATAACAGTAGAGAACTCAGGGGCTCTGAGAGCTTAAATGACTTGCCTAAAGCTAGATGGAAGTATTAGGGAAAAAAATCTTGTTTATCCCAAGGCAAAGTCGCTGTTCTGCTAATAGACATGGTCCTTCCTAAAGCAGTGGTCGGCACACATTTTTGTACAATATTCAGATAGTAAATATTTTTGGCTTTATGGCCCATATGGTCTCTGTCATAACTACCCATCTCTGCTACTGTAATGTGAAAACAGCCATAGACAATACATAAACGAGTGGGCATGGCTGTGTTCCAATGAAACTATATTTATGGACACTGAAATTTGAATTTCATATAATTTTCATGTGTCATAGAATATTATATTTTTGAATAATGTGTCATAAAAAAACAGAAGGCAGTTGCGTTTGGCCCATGGCCCATAGTTTTCTGACCCCTGTCCTAAAGCATAAATACATGTTTTTTAAGATCATTTTTTGGTCAAGCACTTACTGTACTATTGTGGGCAAAGTATTTTGCTGTAAGGCAATAGAAAGCCATAGGTTGGGGAAAAAGGAGGAAACCTGCTCAGAAATTACTAAAATACAGAGGCTTGAGAGAGGTATAATCCAATTGAATTTCTGATAAAGTGGGATTCATTTTGGCTGGACTATCAGAAGAGATGCTGTGTCTTGAATGATAGATTGGGGAAGCATTCCAGGCAGAAGGATGGTATCAGTCAGTTCAAGACAACTTATTTAGTAAACACAGTTATTTTGCACGTAATTATAGGTGCAGTTCTTACTGACAACCCGGAATGTGTTACTCCCTGTAGGGCTGCCTGCAAGGAGAGCTGAGAATGTGCTCTCTCTGTATGACAGTGCCCAGATGAGGCATGCCAGGAGAGAAAGAAGGCCCAGTATTGCTAGACCTATGAGTTTTTTTAAGGGTGAAATTTGACTTTGTGCCAAATACATTTGGATTTTTAAAAGAGTCCAAACCAAAGTTTCCAAATACATATGATGGGTCACGTCATACACGTTTCACGTAATTAAAGAATCTCAGATTTACAAAACCCTGAAAAGACAATCTAGCTCAGGTTCTATCTGAAAAACAAACGTGGCTTCCTAAGTAAAGCTCAAATTCTGAGATAAAGAGAACTGTGGAGTGTGTTCAGGCAGCCAACAGGTGACTGATTGAAATCCTAACAATCTATCCTAACCTTAGAAGAATTAGACTACAGTAAGAATTCCATGCTGGTTACACGTTAAGTAAATTTGTGGTTCACATAAATGATGTATCACCGATGTGGGGTTGTTTTGCAAAGAGATCCACTCCATGGAATGGTAAAACTTGTGCAGATGCTGATGTTTTGAAACCCTCTTGAAACCCCTCTTGAAAGTAACTTGAAGCACAGAAAACTTCCTTGGAGATCTGGGCAATAAACAGCCTACCAAAAGCTCAACTTCTTTTTTTTTTTAATGACTCTGGTGGCTGTTCAAACAAGTCATTAAAATCCAGAAATGGGGCTTTGCTTCAGCACTCAGAAATTATACAGGAGATTACTAATAAAGTGCTGCTGCTTATAAAAGTGCCATTCATATGTGGCTTTAGGGAAGCAGCTCCTGCGTAGTACCTGTGTTTTCAGTGCTCTGAGGGAGTGGCTGAATTGTCGGTGGCCAAGATCCTGCAAATTGCCCAAACAGAAATAGCCACCTAATAACAGTGAATGCCTTGACTGTAAGAACACAGGGGTGGGTATTTCTAAGAGTCAGAGATGCAGTTACTCAGTTAGCTTCTGTAAGTTCATATTTTCATGTAATGGATTATTTTGTAGTTGGACATACATATTGCAGTTGGAGATAGGATAGCTGCTTATAGAATTGTCCTGAGAGTGGCCAGATTCTTTCTTTGATCAGCAATAACATTTTGTAAGTTAAAACCATTTGCAATGAAGCATAAACACACACATTTCCTTTCAAATGTTAACTTACCAAGTTATGCAATATATACAGTATGATGGGGATGCTTAGGGGGGTTGAAATGTGTGTTCAATATAGTCACTATCTTATAAAGTTTTAAAGACTGGGGATGGAGGAGTTGTGAGTGAAAAACAAGTAACGGTAATATATAGTAGGCTAGGGAAATTGTGATGAATGAAATACACAAAAATTGTTCTGAGAATTCAGAGTGGGGAAAGATTGCTACTAAATGGTTATATGGAGGAAGGATTAATGAAATAATCTAGTGGAGTTTCTTTAGACTTCCTACATGACTGTGGCTTCTCATACCTACCACCAAAAGGTTCTCCAGAATGGTGGTACCAAAAATATAGTGAGATGTAACTCATCCTCACCAGCCCTCAGGATTCTTATTTATAATCCATGTCAGTATTAACGAAAGCAGTAAGATTCAAATGAGTACCATTTTTTATTCAGTGTTTAATATTCACTTAGAATTAGGTGACTTGGTAGATGCAAAGTGTCTAGAGTAGGGCCTGATGGTCAGTGTTTATTTTTTCTTTGTTGACATTGGAGACTGTGCATGTGTTTGTGAAGTATTTATGATGAGGGATTTTGCTCCATATTATACAGAACTGAGGAGCACTGTTTTTCAGAATAAAATATGTTTCCTTCATTGCCAAGGCTAGGAGTAGTGCACAATATTGTTTGTTCTCCCCAAGCCTACGGAGGATGTAGCTGGTAAACAGATTTGGAGAAGGCTCTCTTGTCATCACTGCATCTTGCAACCACCATTTTGAATGTGGTTGGTTCTTTTCCTTCATTGCCAAGGTTGGTATCATTCTTAAGTGAAGGAAATGAAAGAAATACCTTATAATCATTACAATTCCACTCCCCCCCCCAAATAATAATCTAGGACACTGGGGACAAGAGAGGATGCTTCTAGACCGTGGATTATCAAATTGGGGGTAGAAAATGGAATAGAATAGAAGAGAATAGAAAAAATGTTATGATTCAGCATGCAGTGAGAATTAGTATTATTTCCAGAAACTTTTTAATCAGTTGTATGTGTGTATGTACACATGCACACTGTGTCTACAATAAATCACGATGAAAAATAAATCTTAATTGTGGATCAAATGAAACATAATTTGAAAAATTATTTAACTATTTAAGTTTCTGCAACTCTGAGAAACTTTCCCCCACCAACACCCGTAGTTCCAAATACAGTTTTGGGAGTGGTTGTCCTTTGTCCTGCTTTCTTTGATCTCCGTACCTACCCTACAACCCAGCTTAATTCCCCTCAGTGGTCTAGAAATATAAAAGCAGGATCCTTGTTTGGGGAAAGAAGTGGGGAGAGAGATCTAGATGGTGTTTCATATACTTAGACATTTACAAACACAGTGCTGGCTTCTGCTTATGGAGGTGGAGTCAGGAAAAGAGTACGCTCTTTTCTACTGCATGAGATTACAGCTGCAAAAATACTACAAAATGCAATCACCAGTTCCCGTTACTTTTTTTTTTTTAAAAGCTTAATTTATTAGAATTTAAGTACTCAAGAAGATTTTGTTTGTCAGACAAGTGAAGTTTGTTTTTTTTTAAATTTATTTATTTACTTATTTTTGGCTGTGTTGGGTCTTCGTTTCTGTGTGAGGGCTTTCTCTAGTTGTGGCAAGCGGGGGCCACTCTTCATCGCGGTGCGTGGGCCTCTCACTGTCGCGGCCTCTCTTGTTGCGGAGCACAGGCTCCAGACGCGCAGGCTCAGTAGTTGTGGCTCACGGGCCTAGTTGCTCCACGGCACGTGGGGTCCTCCCAGACCAGGGCTCGAACCCGTGTCCCCTGCATTAGCAGGCAGATTCTCAACCACTGCGCCACCAGGGAAGCCCCCCGTTACTTCTTAATGGCTTCTCCATTACAACCATAGGAATCCTTTATTGTATAATTATTTTTTCATAGAAAACAATAGCCTTCAACTAGAGTCTGATATGAAACATTCTTTCTAAAATACCCGAAGAAAGTCATGCTTGGGCCCCAGAAAGCCTTGACCCAATCTCTTTGGTAAAGAAGAGAAACCACAAATATAACCAGCTCTATTAAATTCTTTGACAGAAGTATACTAAAGAAATGTTTTTAAAAGAGTTGATTAATGAAGTGTTTTCAATTCAGTATGATCGGGGAGAACCTTATGAATTGGCACACTTCAGAGATACTCAGTATAAGTTGGTATAATAGAAAGTGGAGTTATAAGTGTTTTTTTTTCTTTTCAAATAAATGAGTCATGGATTGTGTATTCCTGGGTGTATTGTACACATGGCGCACTGCATCTAACAATAGTACTGTAACTTGTTTTTATCATGTGGAGTTGCTATTAAGCCATCTAGCAAGAAGGGTATAATTATGGACTGGGTATTACGGAAAGATGTCAGGGAGATTTAAAAGCACTAAAACTCACATTCATAAAAAGACAATAACATGTGTTTAAATAAAGAAAGACAGAGTATTATGAAAACATTTTAATCTACTAAGACTTCAACCCATCTCCTCTAAGTTTGTTTTCTCCCCAGTACATTATTTCCTGCAATATGACTGTAAATTGGTTAAACGTATCATTGAAATGTAAAGATATTTCACAAATCAGAAATATAGCCATTGGATTAAAAGCATCAAGATAAAATATTAGCTACGCTCAGAAGTATTCCCAAATTCTCTTATTTTACTCAACTATATTACATACTGAATATTCATCCATCCAGTGAAACAGATGACAGCTTTCATCAAAATCTGTGATTGGTTTACTGAAGTGCTAAAGTCCAGATATTTGACCTTAAACATGACTATTAGGCAAGTAAACGTGTATGGGTATGAGCCTTATTGTGTTTTTTGTAGGCAGGTTTCAGTGAGAGGAAAAATACAATTCTTGGTTTAAAAAAATTGTCATGCGTTGAAAGGGATCTGCCACTTTAGGGAGGAGCATTCATTTATGTGAACATTTATTTCTGGTACTTGTAAAGCTTAAACAGCCACTTTCAGTTCTAATTCCGTAACTATTGAATACTGCTTCTCACGCAGTTTCTCCCTTTCTGTTTATGGACAAAGCATGAAGTAACGATTGAGCAAATCAAGTAGTGAACTATTAACTTAGCAATTTAAAGAATTTTATCACTTTCTAATGCTCTCTGTCATGCTGTCATACTCCAGATATATGTCATACTCCAGCATTTTTCCGTTTAACCTAATTGCTTAATAACATTTCCAGGCGTGGGAAATGGATGAATTAGTTATTCCTCGTGTTTTATTCTTTCTCATCTAAAGTATGCTATATTGTCTTTTCCCTGTTTTCTTTTAGCATGTGAGTTAGAGTAGATTGAGCTGCAGATGACAACAATGAGTCAGAGGTTTATTTTTCCAACACATGATGTTTAGGTTTAGAGTTAACGTGATTCATGTTGGTTCAAGAGCTCAAAGATGTGAGGACCCTTTCCTAGAAGCCTCTAGCAGATTTTCCTTTACCTCTTGTTATGGGTTGAAATGTATCCCCTCAATATTTGTGTGTTGAAGCCCTAATCCTCAGGACCTCGGAATGTGACCTTATTTGGACACAGGGTCATTGCAGATGTAATTAGTGAAGATTAGATAATCAGGGTGGACCCAAATCCATTATGGATGTATCCTTATTAAGGGGAGAAATTTGGATATAGAGACACACAGAGAGGGAAGATGAGGTGAAGAGACCCAGGGAGAAGGGGACACCTATAAGCCAGGGAGACAAGCCTGGAACAGATCCTCACCTCAGAGCCCTCGGAAGAAATCAACCATGCCCACACCTTGATTTGAGAATTCTAGCCTCCAAACTGTGAGACAAATTAAGTTCTGTTGCTTAAGCAACCCAGTTTGTGGTACTCTGTTATGGCAGACGTAGCAAACTAATACACCCCTTTTTGGCTGTTACTGGTCTCATAACCCGATCTCCCCTGTCTACCCTGCTTTCCAGTCAAAAACTACAAAGAGTCCTAGAAAGGTAACATATCTGGTGCTTTCAGCACCTCTGATGAAAAGGCAAGTTCTGAAGGCAAGGAAAACACTTAGGGAAGAACTGCTGTATAGACAACCGACAGTATCTGCCACAGCTAGTTTTGCACATGGTGTGCGTGTCTGGCCTTCAAATATTTGTTAAAGAAATGAATTATCTTAAGATTGAATTCTTCGGCCTCCCCTGACATTGGAAGAATATAAATGGAATTTTATTCTAGTCATCCCTTGCTTTTTTTTTTTCTAAAGCATTTTCTAGCTGTAGACTGCTGATACCAAAATCAAAGGTGATGTCCCACTGCTACAGAGTGTTTCCATCTTGAATTTTCTTTCCTGTGGAATAGCAAGGCCTGGAATTTAGATCTCATCTCACTGGCAGCATATTCTTTTACTTTCTCTGATGTGGGCTAGAGATCCTTCTGTTTGGGTCAGGTATCTCTTTTAAGTACATTGAATATTCCTTTCTAGATCCACCCTCTTATTTACATTCTGCCTTAAACAGCACTACCAACCCTAGCTCTCTTTTTGGATTTACCCTCTTCATTTCCTCCTTTTTTTTGTCATGTAGCTATGATGTAAGTCAGCAAGAGAAAATGGGGTATGCTTTCCTCTTCTGTAGGAATTTCAGAGATAACACTGTAGTATTTTAGGACTTTTATTTCTTTTAGTAAAAGTGATGCAACTGCCTGCAAACCTTTGTTCCTCTCGGTCATTCTTCATAGAAATTGTATGCGGTATGACCATTAGAATTGATTGGCCACAGCTTGATCTTTTAGTGACATTACCTTAGGAGCTCATAAAGCTTCTACTTACATTCAGAGGGAGTTATTACTCGTAGCCTCTGGGTGTTTGGAGGGGAAAAAAACCACCTCAGGATTGGATTTTTGGAATTATTAGTCCTGTTCAGAAGTGTTATATGCCCTTTATTTTAGGTTATAGACTTAAAATGGAGCTTAGGAGCCAGGCCAGCATATCAAAAAAATGCCCCCGTCACAAAAAAGAAAGTTTAGCATCAATCTAAATGTTACACGGAATCCATTTGGTTAGGCATGAGGCCTCCTTCTGTTTTCAGCCAGGCTGCTTTTTGCTGGTTATGAATATCTGTATGAATAGTCAAGGTTTTGTCCTTTGGAGGATCAAAATTAGCTTTGAAGAAACTGTTGGATAATTTCCTTTAGGTTAGCAAAGACTTCAGAATCTTTTCCTTTTAAGCTTATATTGCCAGCAGGAGACTAGAACATTATAAGCCAGCATCTCTCATCACCGATACTATTCTGGGGAAACAAGATTGAGTGGCCTTTGTGTCTTTTCTGAGTATGAAGCATGGACCAACCTGTCATGTTTGATTTTTTTCTTTATAAATTTATTTATTTTATTTTTTATTTTTGCTGCGTTGGGTCCTCATTGCTGCGCACAGTCTTTCTCTAGTTGCGGCGAGCGGGGGGCTACTCTTCGTTGCGGTGCGCGGACTTCTCATCGCGATGGCGTCTCTTGTTGCGAAGCATGGGCTCTAGGCGCGCAGGCTTTAGTAGTAGTTGTGGCACGCGGGCTCAGTAGTTGTGGCACATGGGCTCTAGAGCACAGGCTCAGTAGTTGTGGCACACGGGCTTAGTTGCTCCGCGACACGTGGGCTCGAACCCACATCCCCTGAATTGGCAGGCGGATTCTTAACCACTGTGCCACCAGGGAAGTTCCTGATTATTAATTTGTACTTAAATTTTAGGAGTCCTTGGAGACTCTTGAATGGCTGCTGATGGTCTGAAAAGCCTTTAGGAGCCTTAAATTTCAGAAATGGCGGGTATGTGCCTCATAGGCTGTTAACTCCAGTATCATCAGGAAATACTGAAGTTGAAGAAGCGAACTGATGGTTAATTTTCACCTTTGAGCATATTGAGAACAGTGTGGTTTAATGGAAACGGAAACAAACCAAGACTGTGACCACTGGGGTGTGATCCCAGGGGTCTCACTAAAACATTGTGTTACCTTGGTTGGTTATATAACCTCTCTGGGTCTCATTTCTTCTGGGGAGGCCAAAGAGCTACCAGGTGAGAAAATAAGCTCTGGAATTAAAATCTTAGCTTTATCAGTCACCAGCTGTAAATTAATATCTGCCTTATATTGAGTTATTGCTAGAGTTTCTTCATTCATCTTAATTGTGCATTCAGCAGACAGATATTGAGCGTTGAGTATTTGCTATGTTCTAGGAGTTGGGGAGGCAGCAATGAATTAGATACAGATAAATAACAAACACTCATATAAACATGTATACTGTTTACACGTAGTGAGAGACACCTGATATGTGGTGGAAGTGAGGGGTGAGTAATGACTTGGGGGGGGAGGGGCAGTCTCATTTAAGCTGAGAAGATGACAGTTATGCTGAGTTCTGAATGACAAAAGGAAACCAGAGCACAAGAAGAAGAAGGAAGGTCAACCCAAAGCTCAGCATGTCTGAGAGGCAAAGACAAGGTTGGCAGTGCAGTTGGACCTCAGAAAGTAGGGGATGCGTCAAAGGCATCCTGGGAATAGGGAGATGAGGCTGACACAGTGCCTGGCACATAAATGTTAGCAAATTAGCTATTATCCCTCTTTCAGAAGCGTCTCAGAAAAAAATGTTTCTAAGTATTTAATACCATCATCTAAAATTTATAGCAGTCTCTAGAGAAGAATTAGTACATCATTTGGGAATTTGACTTTTATTGGATGATGCTGAATGTTTGGGTTTTCATAGTGGTCACTTGTAGGAAATTTGTTAAAACACCTCTGTTTGTCTTTTGCATTGAAATCACCCCCTTCTTATCTAGACCCAATTTTCCTTCTGTTGATTTTCTTCCCTAGTTTACCTGCTAGTTTCAAATGTATGCCATTATGTTAAAATATTATTGCTTTCAAGCCCTGTGTACATCAGTTTGTTAGGACAGTGGTGCTATACCATCTCCTAAATGAATAAAATATATGTCACTGCAAATAAATCAGAAACCATTACACTAGAAAACATGCTATGAAGAATCCACCCTCTCTGCAAATATTTACAGACATTGTAACAGACAGAAGGATATTCAAATTAATAAAACACTGTCATTTTTGTATTTATTTTTATGCAGTAAACTGTTTGAAGGGAAAAAATTCAAGAAAATGACAGCATTGGTTCTTTTTTGATTAGGGACTATTTGATTAGTAGCTGTTTCAAAATTCCTTTCTTCTGGAGGTTGTCCTTTTCCACAAAGGAAAAGTGAGATTTTCTTTTTCTTTGTGACGTTTTCCCCTTATGTGTAAATAAAAACCAGGGACTTGTGGCATTGACATATATACACTACCAAATGTTAAATAGATAGCTAGTGAGAAGCAACCACATAGCACAGGGAGATCAGCTCGGTGCTTTGTGTCCACCTAGAGGGGTGGGATAGGGAGGGTGGGAGGGAGACGCAAGAGGGAGGGGATATGGAGATATATGTATACATTTAGCTGATTTCATTTTGTTAAACAGCAGAAAGTAACACAACATTGTAAAGCAAAAAACAAAAACGAAAACAAAAACCAGGGACTTCCAAGGATAGCCCACTGCTTTCTTAAATCATGGTGAGCAGTAGTAAGGGTTAACTGCATGGTGATGTTGCAGTGCAAGGCTTCCCAGAGTTAGCCAGACTTTGAAGTTTGAGCGCACAGTTCCCAGACTGCCCTCATTTATATCATCAAATGTGAATTCTGAGTTTGGTTATTCACAAGAAGGACTGACAGGAGTCACTGAAAGCTATTATACTCATGATTATGGCTTATTACCGGGAAAAGACACATATGAAAATCAGCCAAAGGAAGAGAAGCATAAGGCAGACTCTAGAAGAGTCCTGAATGCTAAGCTTTTGTTGTCCCCAGGATGTGTTACCATCCTGGTGTTGATGTGTGACAGCACACGAGGAGAATTGGCAACCAGAAAGCTCGTCAGACCTCAGCATGCAAAGTTTTTACTGGGGCTTCATTTTGCAGTCATGGTTGATTAATTGCATATGGGGTTGAGAGCAGTTTCCAAGTCACCTCATCCCATGTGACCAAATCTCCTACTGTCAGTCATGCGGTTGGTCTTTCTAGTTTGGTCAGCCCCCATCAAGGACTATCAGGTGTGGCCACTCCCACCCTCAGACCCAGGTGACCCGTCCTCACACTAAACAAAGGCATTCCTATCATGTAAGATATAGATTACCTCCCAAAGGCCAGATTAACGGCAAGGCCAAATTCACTGGGCAGAAGTCCAGAGGGTATCACTACATGGACTGGAATCAGATAATCTCCAGTGTGTACGTTCTGAAAAGCTGTGTGTACTTGCTCGCTTCACCTAACCACTCATATTCAACACTTCTCCTCTGTGCGTTGGGAATAATTACGGTACTTACCTCACAGAGCGTGGTGGAGATTAAAGAAAAGATGTGGGCACGTGGGGTTCATGTGGTGGCTTTGCTGCTTTTTCATAATTTCAGTGATTATTTTCAGTATTATGTTATTTTATTATTCCAGTTATTATGGGAAACATTTTTATTAATGTTGTAATGTTATTACTTAGTTAAGTAGCCAAAATGGTTTCTGGGCTTTCGGGGGTTATTTTCCGTCTCGTTTTCTTTGTCATGGGTTCATGGGTTGTCTTTGTCTCTTAGTCTGATTATTCATTCTCTGCAACCTTACTGAGCATTTCAAGATAGGAGAGAAAAAGAGCGCCCCCCCCCCCCCGTGAATGTTTGTATTCAGAAATGTTCTGGTAATGATTATACAATTGCAGTAGCACAAGCATTTGGTGATGGCATTGTCTCATTCCTTTTGAAATTCATAGTACAAAGACACAGGTTTTTAATTTTTTGTGTGTGTGTGTATGTGGGAATTCTCGGAATGTTCAAGTTCTCTTAACCAACGTAGAAACACTTTTTAAAGGACACTTGTTCAGTGCTGTATCCTTCTTTTCAATTTGCTAGTAGTAAAATGGAAATCCCACCAAATATTGAGTGTTTTGAGGTCAGAATGCAAAATAACATTGTCCGCATTCAGGTTTGCAGGCATGCTAGGGCTTTAGGAGAAAGACAATACTCAGGGATTCAACTGATTTCCAGAACAGCTTTAGTTTTGTAAAGAGGCTTATGACAGAAAGGCTTCCTAGACTAGGTAATTTACCAACGATAATTTAGGTAGAGTTTATGTTACAAAAAGTAATTAGTACAGCCTTATTTATTCTTTTAAGTAATCTTATTAATATGGCAGTGGTTTTGATAGTAGTTTTCATTCTCTTAGAAGTGTTACTAGGCTGCTAAAGATGGCTTAAGTGATGCTTATAAACAAAGCAGTGCCTACAGGGCATCTTCGTGGATGAGGGAAGAAGCAAAGCCTGCTTTTTCTTTCCTTTTTTTTTTTTTTAAAGAGCAGACACTAGTTGCTTGCTTTTCTTCTTTGATTGTAGAGTGCAGCTTGTACAGTAGCTTTTACTTATTACGATTATTTTTCCCACCCATATAGGTGAGCTGCTCTTACAAGGCCCAGTGTTTATCAAAGAACCCAGCAACAGCATTTTTCCGGTTGGTTCAGAGGATAAAAAAATAACTTTAAATTGTGAAGCACGAGGCAACCCTTCACCTCATTACAGGTACAGTGGAATGTTTGAAAATCCAAATTAAGAAAAAACGATGTGGCGATTGTGAACTTTTTTTTGCTTCAGTATATTTATGCTATCGGTAAGAAATAATACATGAAGCTATAGTTGTCTGCTGTATTCAGCAGAGCTCATACATAAACATTTGGCTCCATATTGTATATATTTGATTGATTATTCATTTTACAGTAAGATTTCTTGATTAAAGAGAAACGTGGTAGCGTCTCTTAAATAAACAATGTATTTTCTTTGATTTGTGGTAAAACAATGTATAGATTTGGATTTACATGTAGTCCTTGGGAACACATCCATTGTGGGGGTGAAATTCAGTGTGTTGCAAAGGTATGTAGCAATCATAGTTTGTGAGAAAGGTAACAGCATCTATCCTTCCTTTGCTATTTTACTGAGTATATGTTAGAAGGTTCATTAAGTATAGAAGAATAAAATGCATTCCTACTGAAGTCATTTTAATTATTCTTGAAGGGAAAATAAATTTATTATATTTTTTCATGTGAAAGTGTATATCTCAGATTATATAAACAATAACTTGTTCACTGAAAACTTTCAAACAACACAGAAAGGTACAAGGAAAAAAGAAAAAAAAAGTGAACTCCCATCACCTTAAGATAAAAATATTAACTTTTGGGAGATGACGGTGGATTATTTGGATGGGATGGATATTTACTTTGTTAAATAATACAAGATTAACGATTTTCACTTTTAGGGATGCTCAGGGGGCCCACTTTAATGAAGAGATGAATTATTTATCAATAGCATATGCTGCTTTTGTATAAATGGTTATGAGAAAATGCTTGAGGTACCTTGAAAACAACATGCTCTTTTGAGTACTGTGAGCATTGGTCTGCAACACTCTGTTTACAGTATTAGTTCGCTTGGCAAAACCTTTTCTATAACCTGCAGAACAAGCAGACTTCACCCTTTATTAGTGAAATTCTAAATGTTTCGAGTAGATCTTCTATTGTTTGCTTAACCCGTGTAGATAATAGAAAGGAACAGTCATTGTTAAACTGGGTCAGCATTAGGCTAGAAGGTAGACCTTGGTATTTTTGCATCTGGAAGTAATCAAGGTCAGTTTCTTTCAACAGTATTCAACAACATATTTATTGAGCACCTGTTGTGTGTTTTCAACAAAATAAATGCAAAGATTCCAGGTTACTGGTTAGAATTGACAGAGGTGATAGAAAGTTTTCTGTCTGCCTCTTCCTTAACCTATAGAAATAAGAAAAGTATAACATGATTTTATTTTTTTTTGGCTGCACTGTGCGGCCTGTGGGATCTTATTTCCCCGACCAGGGATTGAACCCGCGCCCCCTGCATTGGAAGCGTGGAGTCTTAACCACTGGACCACCAGGGAAGTCCCTAACATGACTAAAAAAACAAGAAACTGTGTTTTATGAGCGAGTTCAATTAACCAGACATAGCACATACAAAAGCTGAAAATATTTTCTTCTTTTGGGGGAAGATAAACTGATCCACTTAACAAGACATGATCCTGGAAACATTTATTCCTGGCATTTTTGTAGGACATTCTAACACTTCCTAAATATATCTGTTTGTTTGTCCCTGAAATGGAAGATTATCCTTTTAGATATGACTGTGAATATTATAAAGAATCCATGTAAATGACTCATGTGTGGGCTGGGTTTGTTTGTTGTTGTTGTCAGTAAAGTTATTTCCTGGCATTTATCTTGTGAATAATTTGGTGATAAATGTGTTCAGCTGCAAAATTGTCAAGATACAAGATATAGTCATACAGCAGTTTATTTCTAAATGAATAGATGAATTATGTTTGTAAAGTTTAATCAAACAACAAGAAGACCTGAGCTTAGAAATCCAGAAACAGCCTTTTGTTGTAATTATTTCTTTATATATCAGGTATTTATTTTAATTCCAGATTAATACATTTAAAGTGATACCAGGTATTTACACGATGCCATTGTGTAAACATAATGTATTTGTTTAAACATACTGATAACATGTATAAAATGTTGATAAAATTCTGCCTTTTTCACCATACTTTTTATGATTTGTTGTATGTCCTGAGATATTATATGTTGAAATTTAAAAAAAATCTGTATCTGAGATTAGGAGATGTGTGACTGAAATTGACTTATCGGGTTTAAGTCTGATAAATGAAGAAATTTTACATGCTAGTTATTGTTTTAAAATATTTGGTTTATAGGAAAATAGAGCAGACGCTTTCATTATAGCTCGAACGATTTTCTAAAGCTAAGAATTCTAACCAGTATTCATCCACGTCTCTACAAATGACCCAATTTCGTTCCTTTTTATGGCTGAGTAATATTCCATTGTATATATGTACCACATCTTCTTTATCCATTCAATCTAGAGACTGTCATACAAAGTGAAGTAAGTCAGAAAGACAAAAACAAATATCGTATATTAATGCATATAGGTGGAATTTAGAAAAATGGTACAGATGAACCAGTTTGCAGGGCAGAAACTGAGACACAGATGTAGAGAACAAATGTATGGTCACCAAGGGGGGAAAGCGTCAGGGGGGTGGGGTGGTGGTGGTGGGATGAATTGCGAGATTGGGATTGACATATATACACTAATATATATAAAATGGATAACTAATAAGAACCTGCTGTATAAAAAAATAAATAAAATTCAAGAACAAAGAAAAAAAGAATTCTTACCAGTATAAAATTTCACTTTATAGTCATTAGAAATTGAGACCTTGGGGGCTTCCCTGGTGGCACAGTGGTTACGAATCTGCCTGCCAATGCAGGGGACATGGGTTCGAGCCCTGGTCCAGGAAGATCCCACATGCCACGGAGCAACTAAGCCCGTGCGCCACAACTACTGAGCCTGCACTCTAGAGCTTGCGAGCCACAACTACTGAGCCTGCGTGCCACAACTACTGAAGCCTGCATGCCTAGAGCCAGTGCTCCTCAGCAAGAGAAGCCACCGCAATGAGAAGCCCGCGCACTACAACGAAGAATGGCCCCAGCTCACCGCAACTAGAGAAAGCCGGCACGCAGCAACGAAGACCCAACGCAGCCAAAAATTAATTAATTAATTAATTAAAAAAAAAAAGAAATTGAGACATTGAAAAAGCACTAGGGAACCTCCTTTCATTGTGAAAATATTAGACTTTCCTATAATAAGCAACAACTCCCTGTTATCTATGGTATCTGTATAAGTAATAGATTGTGCTAATGGAATAAATGGGAATATAGACTGATGTGGGTTGTAATCATGACCGTGTCTACCTAGATAACACCTTCATTTATGGCCTGATTTTTTCCCTAGCTTTTGACTTTAGTAGTCAACCAGGTAATATTCTGCATTTTTCTTTAATTGTTCCAGAAGAAAATATGCTTGCTTGTTCTTATTTTTTGCTATCCTTTAAAAATTACAGATAAATAGTGTAAATAGGTAATGACTTTGAGGACATAAATAAATAGCATGGTTTTTTTTTTTTTTTTTTTTTTTTTTACATGAAGTCAGAGAAAGGATACCTTTTTGTAAGTATTTACAAATCTAAGCACATAGATAGAGAGAGGGAGGGAGGGAGGGAAAAGAAAGATATCAAGGAGGAAAATTAGTGGTTCGTGTGAAGCTGTAAATTAAAAGCAGTCCAAACACATTTCCCAAGTTTCAGAATAAAGTGTATGAGTCTTATAAAAGAATGTCCTTTGAAAGCCCAGAGCTTGTCTTATAGACTGAGGCAAACTTCTCTGATGAGAAATCTTGTCTTCGTTATTATCCCACTGGGTAAAAAGAACTCTTAATTGGCCATATTAGAAATCCAAAAGTTCAGAAATTCTCAAGAGAAATTACTTGTTTTAGGGTTTAATTGAGAATTTTATTCCTTCTTTTGCATCTTCCCGCCTGAGCCCCAAAGCCTGTATTTAAAGGTTAATTAGTATTCAGTCTCATTTTAATTGCTGACGATGCTGAAAGAGGTTACCCTGAGGAAGTATTAATAACTTTTTTAAATGGGAAGGATTTTCTCCAATTTTTAAAGGGTTAAAAATGCCCATCATTTGCTAAGATGAAAGATCCCAAACAGGAGGCTCCCTGGTCACCTCTACTGATTCCATTCAGCATTAAAAGGGACCACATATTTGGGTTACACTGGAGTATAGTATTCAAATGCCAATGGGGACCAGGTGAGTAACAAAACTAAAAGAGGTGGCCCTGCCTTAGGAACATATGGACATATTGAATAATGACTGGAGACCGTCCCACATTCAGCCACAAGTCCGTCCGCTGGTCACGACTGCCCCTTAACACTAGCCAGTTGTTACCATCCAGGGATCATGGTCCAATATTACAAAACCTTTTCAAGACATGTTTAAAATTGAGAAACTGTCTTTTTTGAACTACTTCTAATGTTGACTGTTTTTCTTTTTAAATATAATGTAGGCCAAAAAAGATAAGCCTTAAAAGTGAATGTGTCCCATGTGGCCTTTGTGTTCACAAAGTTTAGTCTAGCTGGAGACTTACAGGCTGTGCTGTCCAATATGGTAGCCGGTAGCCAAGGGTGGCCATGTACGTTTAAATCCGTTAAACTAGGAATTCAGTTCCTCAGTCACAGCAGCCTCATTTCAAGTGCTCAGCAGTCACATGTAGCTAATAGCTACTGTAATGGACAACACAGATGAAACTTGTGGTGCTTGCAGAAGGTTCTATCAGACAGCACTGCTCTACTCTGACCCTTGGATCCACAGCCCTTTTCTATAAATGCTCTTCTGTTTTTCTCTCATCACAAGGAAGCAGCCAGAGCATCATTCTCTTCCAGCTTTATATAACAAATAATTTTAATAAAGTACAGTGTGAGGAATCTTGGATATACACGTTGTAAGGACTATATAACATTGCAAAATGCAGATCTCTCGGCCACAGTTTCTCCCTTTTAAGTTCCCTATAATGGAGTTACATCCTGCACATGTTTAATTTACTGAAATGCATTCAGTCTAAGAACGAAGAAAAAATAATGGACTAATTTCTGCTCACCATTTATTCAAGGAGTAAATGTAAGGTGTTTACTCGTTATCTAAACACACATCCGTGTGGAGACCCACCCCATAATACTATACATGGTACCACATACAGTGTATAGGATAGAGCATATATAGCATATGTATTGTGTATAATATATGATACATTCTATTTAATAAAATGTGAAATATATTTAAAGTATATTTTTGATTATATGCAATTTGTCCCTTATGTATATCTTGTTGCCACGTAAGATCTGATGTCACTGTTATTTTACTTTTGTGCTCCAAGGCAAGTAAGAATTATTGTTCCTCTAAATTCCCTTGGCCCTAAGGAAATGTAATTTGTTCTGCTAGATTATGAGGCCCAATTCTCTGAGCCTGTCCTCAAGCTCAACTCCTTTTAGCATCCTGACTTCTCTAGCTGATGAGCTCTGGGCCCCGCACAGAGTCAGCTACTAAGAGCAATGAAACGTTTACAAGGTTGGAATGATCGCACACCATAAAGAAGAAAGAATTTCTTTGGTGCCTGAGGCAAGCAGAGGTGGACAGTGTCTCTTACAGGGCATTTGAAACTTGGCTGTGCTACTGTCTCTCCCATGAAGCCTTCTCGATATCCTCAGAGCTGGGTTCCGTGCTTCAGCCATGTACTGCCCATTGCACCTAGGCCTTCCTGGATTATAAAACTTACCAAAATGAAGTGGGTTTGCCTGGTCGGATGTAACTTCCTTCAAGGTGAAGACAGTGTGTTCTTCATCCTTACATTCAGAATGCTTAGCAAACAGTGAAAGCTAAATTGGTGGCGTGAAAAAAGAAATGGAATGAAGTTAACAGGGAGGAAACAAAGAGAGGCAGTTTGGGGTTAGATCGTATTTCGGGAGTCAAGAGTGTCTCGAAGGATCACAGGATCAGAAGTGGTCCATTGTTTATTCTGTAGGATATTCTTAAATTTGGATTGAGTCCTTCTTTTTGGCTCTATTTTAAGACAGATTGCCCTTGAGGTGACAAAGATGACTGCTTAGGTCTACTTATATCCTCCACAGAATATTAACTGGAAAAGGAGGACATCTTTCCTGTTAGAGTCATCAAAAGCTCTGAATGGCGTCAGAAAAACATGAAATAAAAACATAGCTAATACTGTCAGCAGTCAGAACCCAGGAGAAATGTGGAGGTTAGATTTTAGATATTAAAGATGACAGTTAAAAAATTAACATCTTTTTGCTGCTGGTCTTATGTTTTGGTAGTGAGGCAGGGGGGAAGGAAAACACATACTGATCAAACACAAGTTAAATCAGTTGGGTCACAGTTGTATTCTTGACTAATCACTAAGGCCTGAGATACGGACTGTGCTCATTGGCCACTCCTGGGCCCTGGGAAGAGTGGCCTCTTCAAAGGAGGAGGAGAAAGATGCTACCAGAAAAAGCTGAAATGGATGCAGGGAAGGCAGAAATAGCAGCCGTCTTCTATAATTCTCAGAGTAATTGAAAGACAGTCAGTGATGAATTTAAACGAGGCTTTACCTATGTAAACTGAACAGTTGTTTTTAATCGCAGTGTAGCTTTAATCTCTGTTTGCCTCCTTTTTTTATTATATATGTTTAAAATTTATCAATGAGTGACAAATGGGAATCTGTGTCATAAAACACATTTAAAAAACTTGATTTTTAAAAACACAGCATCACAATTTAACTCATTTGTATCTTCAGCAATAATTGCTGAAGCCTAACTAGTTATTTTTGGATAAAGTATTGAATATGCAAATTCAGACATTCATTCTTTCAAGGACTGCAATTATTCTCATCACTTCAGTAAACATATTAACAAACATTGCATTTGAACACAAATTCATTTGCTTATTAACTTGAAAGCTGCATCTAAAACCACAAATTGCTTCTGTGACTAAATTCCTAATTTTCCTCTCAAACCCCAAATAAAGTATTGCCTGTTGACTTAACAAGTATTTAATGTGGGCATATTTTCCAAACCCAGCCCCAGCCCCCTAAAGATGTTAGTAAATTATTTTGTCCTTTTTGTTTGGTTTTAGATCAAAGTCTAACACGTGATATTTGTTTTTCTTTGGAATATTGTTTTTGTTTCCATTTTCCTGACCAGATTTTATAAGATGGGTGTAGATATCTTGAAGGACAGTATTAATACAATCAACCATGAGCTGAATGACATCCTGGGATTATTTTGAAACTACCTGATGTCACCCAGTTTATTGTCACTCAGTTTTGTTAGTTTCAATTTCAAAGGGTGACTTGTTACAAAGTTCTAGTGGAAGACCCAGTTTAGGACTCGGTGCCTTAAATTATACTGACAACAAGATACAGCTATGTTTATCTTCATTATTTTCATTCCATACTAGTGTGGTTTTTTGTAAGAGGTTGCCATATACAGTAATAGCTAGTATGGTAAATTAAATAACAACTCGTATGGTAAATGAAAATAATTATGCATTCATTCCCTGTCTTTGAGATGTTTGTTGGTAATATGGATGGCCACAGTTAGGGACGACTGTATGGAGGCTAGTGATGGCTAGGTTAGAGGGTAAAATAAGATTGCTCCAATTCAGGAAGCTTCTGTGAGCACCTACCATGCATAACCTATTATGCCCGATGGTGGGAATTCAGCAGTGATTGACAGTCATCCTCCAATGGGGCTTATATGGTTTGAAAAGCACCTCTCAACACTGAGAATCTAGGCTTTTTATACTGATTTAACTCACTGTTATGTAAATTTGTGTTTGCACACAAACATACACACACACAGTCTTACACATAGTTTGTTCTTTGTGTTGGAAGGCAGCGATTCACGTGCTCTCAGTTACTGATGTTTTAGTTATTTCCTGGAAGTCACCACTGTAGTTTTCATCACTTAAAAGTAATAACTACCAGTTGAAATATCTCTCATGTCACATACCTTATGTTTTATATTCAAGATTCAAAAACTGTTAACCTGAGGGCCTGTACGATGTTTTAAAGAAATTGTATTTGAGATTTTTAGGGGAAAAGGTGCCATAGCCTTGACAGTTCTATCGTGGCAGGCTTGGCCCGGTTTTTCATGCTCACTTTACCTCCCTAGCCTCTCTCCAATGAGGTCGATACCAGCTTCCTGTTGTGTAGAGGATGTAACTGAGACTTAGAAGTGGACTGATCCAATCCATGCTGCCTCAGGTCAGCGATCAGAGTAAGTGGCCCAGGACTTCTTCCAGACCCCCAACCTCAAGTTACTGGCCTAGAAACAAATTCACATATAAGCTCCGCACCAAGCAGTTAAGGGGGATGAGAGCTCATTGCCTGAGAATCAGAGCTGTGAAATATGAATAATAAACCATTTCTTACTTGTGGATTCTAAAAGCAAATCCTAATTCATGTAGAATGAGCGTTTGATCACTGAAGGCAGACAGTGAACTTACAAGATCATTCAAGAGTGTTACAAGATGATGATTATGCAGAGGTGCTTAATCTTGTGACATTTGCCACTGAGCTAAAGCTACAATGTTAGTGTGATTCTAGAGCACAGTGTAAATGTTACATGATTGAAATGCTGGTGTACGTAGCCCCAAGAGCCCCAGAGCTGTCTTCTTTTACTCCAGATCACTGCATTAAGCCTTTTGGAATGGAATTGGGGTATGCAAATGTTACTTTTATGAAGTTTTAAACAATTTCCATATTTCAAAAAGATTTCACTCTGAGATTTTAGAGTCCTCAGGAACTTCAAAATTCCTTCGTAAGGTAGACATCTGTAACTTTTACAAAGGATTGTGAATGTGCAAAACTAAAAGTGTCTACCTCTGAAAGCTTCCCAAATTTATGACCCGAATGTGCCACTTACCTGTCACAGTCTTACCACCATGCATGATGTTCATGAACTCTGAACAGCTGGATTACAATTTACTGCAAAGGAATTAAGTCTAATTTGTAGATTTATTGGACACGTTCTTTGTCTAAGGAGTATATGTGTGTGCCTTCAGTTTTCATGGATATTTCTTATACAGAAGATCATATTAGAAATATTCAGAAATCGGGCCCAAATATGAATATTTTGTATTAGGAACTTAAGTACATTCTTTCCTCAGGATAAAATAATATTTCGATGCCCAGGCCCAGAGATTGCTTACACATTGCAGAGTTTAAACCAAGACAACCCTTTTGAATTCATATATTTTCAGCAAGAGGAAAAACAACCATTGTTTAATAAGATATTAAGAAATTTTATATCACCTGGGGATGAGTTCCATTTAATGATGAATAGTGTTAAGGAGGAGAGAAATAATGATATTGCTTTGTTAAAAGAAAATTAACCTTCTTCAGAGTATCTCAAGTATATCTTTGCTCGAAGAGTTTGCTAAAACAAATGCACTTATACTTTCGGTCTAGCAGAAACATACGTAAAAGAGAGTAGCTTTTACCTCTTCACATAGTGAAATAATATAGAGATTTTGTCTGTATGACAAAGACTGAGCTAAAAGAAGTAAGAAACACTTATGCATAATAGAAGAAATGTTTTCCATTTTGGATCTTCAGTCAAAACTTTGAGATGATAGCTTTTAGATCTTAGACACTTACTGAAATACGGTGTTTTCCCACATACTTTATGATCTCTAAATCTTTCCAGCTGTTAAATGGGCAAGAAGAAGTGCTTCTCTATATTTTTATTTAGCTTTACAATTTTCCACATAGCCATTGTACCTTTATTATTCATCAGCTAAACAAGAAAACAGAATTTTCAAATGAAGCCATCAGACATGCTTCATCAGGCCGTAAACATTCTAGACTCTGGAGCTGAAATCCTTTTTCCTTGGTACAAACTGTTCTTTGTAGGTAACAAAGCCACAAGTACCCTTTGTCATGAGAGTTTTCCATTCAAAAAGTATGTGAAATTAACTATATTTTTTCCTGCTTTGCATTTAGAGGAGATCTCCCCTCCCTCCTCCCCTGCAAGTATTAAACCATTTAGTAACTGGCAAGCCATTTGCAGCTTAAAAATTCAACCCACCCACTTGTGATTTACTATCAGATTTATTCTTTGAAGGTCAAGCCCAGCATGAGTTTCGTCCCATGTTTCCCTGACTTCTCAGGCAGGTACAAATGCAGACAAACCCTATGTGGAAGACACAGCCCGTTCCACACGAGAAGAGATGACCAAAAGCATTGAATCAAGCAGGTTACGAATAACCCACGTCTACTCTAGGAGGGTGGCAGAAGAGAAAAACAAAGCAGACAGATGGAACCTCCTCCCTTGTTAACAGTGGTGCCGGCCCATTTGTTGGCTGGCTGCCCTGAGCCACCGGCTTTACATACATTGTCTAAATAAATTGATAGAACAATCCTATGGGAAAGATGACATTCTCTTTATTTTACATGTTAAAAACTTAGGCTTAAAGGAGTTAGCTTAATTGCCCATGGTCACACAGCTGGTGAGGGATGAGTCCAACCCATAAAACATGGAGCACTTGTTTCTGAATTTCATTTCTGTTCTTTCTGCTGTTACATGGTAGGATTGGATAGAGCCTGGGACTGGACAAGAGGGAAAGGGTAGGAACTATGAATCATAAAAAAGTCTCCCCCAAAATGTAAGTTCCATGAAGGCAGGGTCCTTTTTCACCCCATTCTTAGAACCTGGAAAGTTGCCTGACATATAGGCACTCAATAAATGTTTTTTCACCAGGAAGGGAAGGTTGCTTTTTCTAATCATAGCTGTTGAATATGAAATAGGCTAAATCAAGAGCAGGGAATTCTTATCTATGTCCCTTATAGGCATGGTTGCTTCTTGGGGATATTATAGACCAGTTCATCCAAACTTGAATGGGCATATTAAACACTGGCAGATCTCACTAGGATGCCAATTCTGGTTTAGTAGATTTAAGATAGAGCCCAAGATTCTGCATTTCCAGCAAACTCTCAGATGGTGTTGAGGATGCTGATGATATTGATCTGCCGACCACGTTGTATATCGAGTGCAAAGTATTCAGACAGAATGCAGATGGACAATTTCCCTTGATTTCATTTCCTTTTCTGAGTTTCTGTGGTTCTAGGATTTGGGCAGGAATAAGATGAAAAGGGTTAATAAGTGTTCGTGGTTCGACTTCAGATTTCTAAGGGCAGGATTAAAGTCATGAGAGAAGAAAGTGACCTAAAATGGACATGCAAATATGGACTTGCCTTGGGAAGGAGCATAAGAGAGATACTCTACAAACAAAGCAGAATCAAACCCATGGTGGAAGTCTGCCACAAACGAGAAAGCAGTTATGGCTTTTTCATATTTCTTTGTAATTTTGCTCTTTTACGTTCAAAAGAATAGACATGGGGCCTCCAGTTTTTCCTCTTAATTTCATTTTGATTTCTCAGAAGAAATATTGCTTTAGACCTGGGAGACTTGTATGTGCATAAAGAAAGAAAAAATCAAGAAAGTCTTGATTTTTAAAATGAGCAAATGATATAATATTGCTTTGAGCTGTAGAAACTAAACTTCTAAATTTATTCATTTTCTGTAGCCTCCATTATTAAAATTTTATTATGCACTATTTCAGATATAGAAAATGACATCAACATATAATTAGGTGTAATGATGAGCATCCATATAACCACTATTCAGTTTAGGAAATTAAACCAAAAAAGCTAAATTTCCCAGTGTTTGCCCCATAACCCTTTCTCACTTTTCTCTCCATGAGAGCTCTAAAGTACCTTAAACTTGAAGTGATTCATCTTCATACATCTTAAAATGTTTAATACATTCTTAATATTACTTTATATGTTTTAAAACTTTATATACATAGTATCACATTGCACCGTAAAAAATGTTTTCACCTTTGTAAGACTTTGTCTATGTTTGCAAAAGCTCATGCGTTTTCTCAGCTGTATAATATTTCATTTACCTTTAGGTGCTTTGGTTTGTGATAATGTTCACATTTCACCTCTTCTTATGCTTTCACAATATTACTATTTCCAGGTTAAATATTTAATATATTAATACAATTTTTATATGACCCATGACATGGTTAAAGACCTCTGGGCTAGAATTCAAATGGGTACTAGTTCTGATCCAGTAATTAATAGTTTGGGGAGAGTTGCAAACTCACTCAGCTGTTTTATTGAAATCCTCATCTGTGAAATGGTCATTTCATTAACCACTTCCTCAAAGTTATTATGAAAATCAATTGAGATTGTTGCCATAATACTCTAAAATTTATAGAACGGATACCAGTGTAATTTTATTATAAAAATCAAGTCCTCCAGGAGACAGATGGCTTAATTTATACAATGGATGTGTTCTTGAGATTGTGCAATGAGTTTTTAAAGGTAATAATCTAGTTGGATGTGTCAGGTGTGCTTGCTGTTGAAAAAATTCTGGTTTTTCTATTTGAAAACTCTTGTTTAAAAACCAGCTTCTTTCTTTTTTTATTTTGGCTTCCCATTGATAAATATGGCTCTGGGGTTAGTGCCCTTACTATTTCCGACCCCCTAGGTGGCATTTAGAATCTTTTACCACAGTGTACCATTTAGTAAATATCACTGTGATGGCTTAGAAGAGCGGAGGGCCTCGGGGACAGGTATTTACTCAGACAAATTGAAATGGATAGTTGAGCACTTACCCAATTAATTTATTAAATGTGCTCAGTCAGTCTGGATAAATCAAAGAAATGTGCTCTTTTCTCCCTTCTTTGGCAGCATGAGACTGGCCTGAAGTACATGATATAATTACCTCAACTTTCTACTTCATCTTTGTCTATACAGACCAAGCCTAATTTTCCCCCTAGTGGACAAACTAAATTATTCTCACCTCTTCAGAAAATCTTGAAAAATCGTTAGCTTTTAGATGCTACTCTCTTGTGCTTTCTACTATAATTTAACCTTTTGTTTCTGATAACAAAACTTAGGCATGTTTGATTTTTCAGTTATGTAATAATTGAATGATATATTTGTTGCCTTTCATTTATAAGAGAGCTGATGTTTAAAGTAGATTATATAATGCAGATTTCTAAAAAAGTTTAAATATACTAAGGGGAAAATCCTGGACATTTGTTTTACAGATGGCAGCTGAATGGAAGCGATATTAATCTGAGTATGGAGTATCGTTATAAGTTGAACGGAGGAAATCTTGTGGTTATTAACCCCAACAGAAATTGGGATACAGGAAGTTATCAATGTTTTGCAACAAATTCAGTTGGAACAATTGTCAGCAGAGAAGCTAAACTCCAGTTTGCCTGTAAGTATATGTTCACACATATAAGTCCAACATTTAAAAATATATAACTGAATTTGTGCGGTCGTTTCGGATTTCAGCAACAATATGTGGAATTTATTAATTAAGGAAATAGGTTGAGAAAGTAATTCAATACGATTGAATTATATACTGTGCAAATCAGAGTTTAAAATGTGTGTGTATGTGAATGTGGGTGTATGTGAATGTAGGGGTGTGTGTGTGTGTTATCTGTTTTACTGTTTTGTAAGGATTCTGTTTAGGGGAGGAAAAAGAATCTAGTTAAGGATGTATTTATTCATTAGTTACTCTGTGCTGGTACTATGTTAGAACTGAAATGCATATGAACGAATTGTCAGGCATGACCTTCGTTCTGGCAGAACATTGAAATTAGAGAATTACATCTAACAAATCTGAAAATATAAAGGAACAAAGACAGTGAGAAAGAAAAGAACGTGACATGTCTTTGACCTCCACTGCAGTTTTGCCCAGCTCATGATGACCTTCAACACAGGCCCCCACTGAGGCCTGGCTCTGGAAGCCAAGTTTGTACCTTGTTAATTGGACCAGGGTGAAGCCATGTCCCATCCTGAGAAAACCACATGCTTTTTAGCAGGGAATTTAGAATTGGGACCAGAGACCTAATTTAGTGTTTATCTTCCTGATCTATCTTTTGACTATTTTCTAATTTTTGTTTCTTCTTACTAGTCTCTCTTCCTTTGTTTTTGTTGTATGTTTCATATGTAATGCATATCAGCATTACCTTGGTTCTAAGATTTCTTTTAGTTCTTTACACCTCAATTATTCTGAAATTAGAATGCACATGTTCTTATAATGTGGTAGTAATCTCCCCCAACTGCCACAGACCGTTAATAAATTGATGATGTGTCATTTAATGCATGGCTTATTCTATTGCTTCTGTTTTTATAATGGCAATGGTTGGTTTTGTTCCTGCCATTATATTCTGTGTGTTCCGTTTTTCAAACTTCCTTGCTCTTTCTTCTGCTTCCTCTGTTTCTTTTCCGTCTATGAACAGGTTTTTGTTTTTTTTTTTCACCTGTATCTTCTCTGGGCATTTTGATAGCTATATGTCGTATTTATGTTACACAAGTTTAAGTTTATCTTTTAGTTTATAAAATTACTTTTTAATTTATAAAAGTTTACTTCTCTAGTAGCCAGAATTTAAAATTTTTGGAGTCCCCCCAATTTTATTTATTTATTTATTTATTTTTTGCGGTACGCGGGCCTCTCACTGTTGGGGCCTCTCCTGCTGCGGAGCACAGTCTCCGGACGTGCAGGCCCAGTGGCCATGGCTCACGGGCCCAGCCGCTCCGCGGCATGCGGGATCCTCCTGGACCGGGGCACGAACCCGTGTCCCCTGCATCGGCAGGCGGACTTTCAACCACTGTGCCACTAGGGAAGCCCCCCACCTCCTTTTTTTGTTGTAATTATTTTTTGTTTCTCTTGGTTGACTATGGGATAATTTTTTTCTTCATTCTTTTAGCTAAAAACATATATATATATATATAAAGATAAATATATATATTTCCAGCATACAGATGGGTTTAGATCTCTTTTTTTATTTGCTTTGCTTACAACTTGAAAAATTATTTTATTATATCGAAACTTAGACATCTCATACACAATTCAGGAACTTTTCCTGCATCTTTTAGTTGTATGTTTGATTTATTTATATTTTTAAAAGGATTGAAAGGGATTATTTTTGTCCCATTTTTTGAAATACTATTTATTTCAGGTTGTTCTTTCCTATGAATTTCTGTTTCTGATTGATTGAAGCCACATCTATTTGTTTGTTTTATTCTGAAGATACAGGCAGTTTTCTGAAATGCTATTTTGGATCTTAGAGGCAGTCTTTCCTCCTACTTCCATTTGATGTTTCCATTTTTATGCTTAATACCTTTAATAGGTTCTAAAGCAAATTTTGTCTAAACTCAGCCTTTGTCAACACAGGTCAATCGATTACCCTGATTTTGCTTTCTTTGCCACATGCAGAGGTCAGATTCACTTCTCTGATCTATAGGGGAATGTGAAGTTTCCAGTCTAATTCCCTATTCCCCAGAGTCTTTCACAAAATACGTTATTCCTCTTAAGCAGTGCTATTTTTCTACTACAGATCCTTGATGCCCTCTAATACCGGGAGAAGTATCATTAACTTGTAGGTTTTTCCTCAGTCTTTTCTTCCTGGAGAGAGTGGCTTGTTTGCAAATACTTCTAAAGTTATATCATGTCTCTTGCAGTCTGCCCCTACTTCCTGGCCAGAACATTATAGGCCAAGGGGGATAAAGTTGTTGAGTCTGGGATTTTATTTTACCCTACTTACGAGCTAATAAGCTAGGCTGCTACTCTTCCATGGATGCTAGCAGAAGACATGATATTCCTGGGCTCACCCCCAAGTCCCACAGAAGTGATATGATTTAGCCAGGAGAGATGCTACACCCGCAGCTGAGGAACACTGAGATTAGAGAATCCATCTCTTTTATAACAGGGAGTAAGCAAGCCTGCTCTTTGTCCTAGAGGGAGAGCTTGTCCTATCCCTCCTGGTTGGTCTCTGAAAACACATCCCTGAGAAATGGAGCAACTGGGCCTTTCATTCTTGGCACATCCAGGAACACTTAACAGGAAGCTAAGAGCACATAGTGAGTGGATTCCCTCTTCCAACAAAAGTTTTCCTTTTTTTTTTCATTTGGTGCTGTCCTTGAGTTTCTCTTTGGGGTGCATCCTATCAGGATACGTGTGCTGAATAAGGCACAAAATATCTTCCTACCTTTGTTGTGAATTCTCTCTTTATACAGAAAACCCAGGATGTACCTACCATTTAGTCCCTTGTATTTCCCCACAGTCTGCCTCATCGGCCTCATAAGTTTTATTTACTCATATGCTTGGCATTTGATTGCTTTTGCAGTTTTGGATGTACAGTGAGATTCTTTTGTTTTGCAATTTTTTTTTTGGCGTTTTCACAAGTGGTTTTGGGACGTTACAAAGAGCAATATTGGTTATTCTTAGCCTGATGCCACATTAAGCTGGAAATATAAAAAAATGAATGTTTGAATTCATATGTTTGAGATATAGGTTTCTGGTAAAGAAACCAAAGAAGGTGGCAAAAAACGTGGAGGATATGTGATACATCAGAGATTCCAAATTACCAGGTATAAGAGAGCATTCCTTTAATTTGACAACCTTGAAGGGATGTAATACATTAACTGAAAGAAGGGGTTAATAAGAGTCTTGCACTGCTACATATACATCCTTCTAGATGCTCATGACTCCAGTTCAGGGGAACTGTGACTGTTTTTGCCACAGGTAAGTAGATAATAAAGTGTTGTCATGGAAAAAATGTTCTAATTATTCACTATAGCTATGTTTGCATGCTTAGTAATACTTCTTTGTTTCTGTCAGCCATGGACAAAGTACTTAAAATGTGCTTCATGGAGAAATGAGTAAATGACATTATCCTCAATGCACCACTTTTAACACTGGTGAAAATCCAGTGAAATTTTATCTTAATTTTCAAGATGCTTAAAAATAGTATTTGTAATTAAATGAAAGTGAAAAGCTCATTTATAGTTTAAGAAGCGTACTTTCTGTAGGCATTTTTTATTCCTTTTAACAGATTCTTTGTGGAGCAATCACAAAATTTAGGGAGGGGGAAGATACGTAAAATGATGCCATGTTTGAATTGTAGACATTTTCTCAGTGATTTACTGTTACGTTGCATGTGTATAATTTTTGAAGCTTGTTTAATATATTTGCAAATGTTTTTGTCAGATTCTTAATTCCAACCACGAAAAGTGAGGGTAGTACCTCCAAAACCCCAAATATCTTTGCTTTATTGATAATTAGTTTTACTTCTCTTATTCTTGAATTTCCTGTCATTCTTTATTAAAATGTTTTTCTTTTAACCATTTTTGAGGTGCAGTACATTTTTAATCATGAATTATATTAGACGTATAAATGGTATGGAGAAAAGTGTAAGGAATCTCTGTGTAGCCACCACTTATCTTAAGATTTAAAGATTCAAAGTACAATTAAAGCTACCTGATAACTCACCCTGATGACACTATCTTCTCTCTCTTAAGCTCCCTCTGAATAGGTGGCCCGTGTTCTGAATTATACGTGCTTTTTTAATCCTTTGAATAAATATGTATGTGCTTCTAAGCAACATGTAAAATTGTTTTACCTTTTTCATTTCTTAAACTTTTATGTAATGACATCAGACAGCATTCCTACATCAACAACTTCCCCCCAACAATATATTTGTATCTGTTGATCTACGTCTTTGCCAACATTTGTTATTGTTCAGCATTTTAATTTGTGCAAATCTGGTGAATATAAAATTGTAGTTGACTTTTTAATTTGCATTTTTATTTTTAAATTAAAATGTAATTTTGGTTTTAATTTGCATTTCTATAATTACAATGAAGTTAAGCTCATTTTCATAGATTTGCTGACCATTTATGTTTCTGTTATCCAGATACTTTTTCACTGTATGGTAGTCTTTTTTTTTTTTTAACTTAAGAGTTGTTTGTATACTCTGGATTAATCCTTTGTCAGTTATATACATATCTTCTTTTTAGTGGCTTTTTGTTTCCTTGATGGTGTCAAATGATAAACAGATGTTCTTAATTTTACATTAAAGTATTGATTTTTTTATAGCTCATGTTCTCTCATGAGTTGTTTAAAATTTTCTCTTCCTTTTCCTGAAATGGTAAAAACATTCTCCTAAATGTACTTATAAAAGTTTAATATTCTCCTCTTTACATTTAAGTCTTTAATTATCTGGAATTGATTTTGTATATCGTGTGAGGTAGAGGTACCGATTTATTTTATTCCAGGATGGGAAGTCAGCTTTACCAGTGTAATTGATGAATGAGGCCATTCTTAACCAACTGAAAAGCAGTGTGTGGTCATCATGTCTGGCTTCTTGGGGCTTTTTTGTTTGGAGAATCATATTATCTGCAAGCAGTGAGAGTTTTTCTGTTCTTATCACCCCTTGCTCCTTTTATATATTTTATAGGAGTGCACTTTCTTTAGTCCAGTACAGTGTTGAATAGATATTTTGAGTGTGAATAGCCCTATCCCTGTTTTGCTCTTGATTTTCAAGAGTGAATAAGATTAACATTTCACCATTTGGTATGACGTTTACTATAGATTTTAAAGATACTCTTTATCAAGTTAAGGCAGTTCTTCTCTAAGTTAGTTTTTTTTTTTTTTAAATCAGGAATGCTTTATTCTTGTAAATACTTTTCCTACTTTTACTGGGATATTCATGCTGTTTTTCTCCTTTAACCTTTTAATGCAGTGAACAGTTTTTAGTATTAACCAAACTTCTAGTCCTGGTTTAGTTTCAACTTGGCTTTTGTGTAAGTTTTTTTTTTTTTAATAGTTGGATGTTATCTGTTTTTCAGTATTTCATTTAGCATTTTGCATATATATCAATATAGGAGCTTTTCTTTTTGTTTTCTCTTCTCATATTATCCTTTTTTGGCTTTAGTATCAAAGTTATATTCGTCTCTATAAATGAGCTGGGGAGTACTCCTTATTTTATACTCCCTATAAAATTTTGAGAAATATTGGAATTATCTACTCCTTGAATAAAACATAGAACTTACAAATAAATCTATCTGGGTCTCTGGAGTTTTCATTCAGGAAATAATTTAACTATTGATTGAATCATTTGAATAGTTAATAGGACTAACCATATTGTCTCCTTTGTGAAAAATTGTGTTTTCTCCCTAGGAATTATATCCATTTTGTTTATGTTTTCTAATGTATTGTCAAAAAGTTGTTTCAAAGCATTTTCTCTTACTGTCCTTCTTGTCTGTGCCTTATCTATACATACATTCCCTATTTCATTCTAACTATTATTTTAGTATCAAACTTGTCAGAACTTGATGTTGTTATTCCTTACCTTTGAATCTTTTTATTATATTTCATTCATTTTACTCTTATGTTTATTGTTCTTCCCAGCTTCTTGGATTATTTTATTGTTCTTTTTTTAGTCCCTTAAGTTATATAGGTAACTCATTACCTTCCTACCTTTCTTTTGTCTATTTTAAATATGTATAGCTTTAAATTTACGTTCTGACATATAGCATGTTTATTATGGTTCAGTTCTACACATGTTATGATGTCATTATGATTTTCTCTTGAATCCATGAGTTATCAGACATGTGTTTTTAAATTTCCAAACATATGGAGTTTTTCTAGTCATCTTTGGTTACTGATTTCTAACCTAGTGACCCATTGACCAGAGAAGTGTCCTCCTTATGCTCTTTGGGTTAAAGTTGGCAATTGTGTTGCTCAAATCATATATATATTATTAATGATGCTTTATCTAATTAATCTATCAGTTTTTCTCACAGTGATGGTGGATTTCTCAGTTTATCTAGTATTTCTATTTTGCTTTTTGTAATTAGTAAGTTATTGATGTATAGAAGTTTAGAATGGGTATATTTTTGGTCCAAATGGGGTGACTCGCTATCTCTAATAAAGCACTTTGCCTTATAGTTTAAATATTAATATATTAATATGAAAATGTTAATATTTGTGTTCTTCTCTTTGGACTGATTGAGAATTTATTTCCCCCTGAGTAACATCACAAGTTATACACTCTATTTGTTTTCTTATAGTGATTGCCCTAGAAATTTTAGTACACGCATTTAACAAAGTCCAAATTTAATTAATATCTCCAACAATAGAGGACTCTGTAGCATTTTACACTGTAATTCCCTCCTCCAGCATACTGTAGTATTGTTGTCCAGTAAGTTGTTGAATTTTTGTAACATCATGAATGAGATATTATTGGTATTGTTCCTTTCATCTTCTAGTTTTTCTCTTATATCTGAAATAATGTAAGCATGTGCAAACTTCCACATAGTTGGCGGTTTTTTGTTTGTTTGTTTTTAAGAAAAATGTCAGACTTCTGCCCGTATTGTTTTTATGTCTCCTTTCCTAAAGGAAATTACTTTTAACTTTTTGATTGGCTCTTGATACTTACTTCAGTTTTTTAAATAACTTGCTTATTTGCTGCTTCTTGATTTTTCAGTTTTAAGCATTAATATTGGCCGTCAAATCTGGCAACCGATGCTATAACACTATCATACCACCACCTTGCCACCGCAGAAATGTGAGGTTGCTTTTTTATGAGGTTTATGAAGAAAACAGCATTTTTAAAGTCATGGCTCTTACAAAAACACAAAGTTAAAAATAGGGAAATCCACACTATATTCCACTTACTGTACTTTGACTGGATAGAGACCCAAGTGATCACAAGCCCTTTCCCCAACCCAATCCCCATCCAAACCTCCACAAAGAATAAACATTTCACCTGTCTCTGTTTGCAACTGAGGGAGCTGCAAAGAATCCAGTTGCCACATGATTAACATTTGAATATACATGAATTCAGAGCATGTTATTACAGGATTTTATTGGGTCAAAATTTGAATTAGGTCAATATTCAGTGTTTACATTACTCTGATTTTGTAAATGATATTCAGAGCTGACTTTTGTAGCAGACTGTAATTACGATTGTTTTTCCTTCCGTGCATAATTTTCTTGTCCTTCAAATTAGGAACCTTAATTTTTAATTTCTTAATTTTCTGTAGTCTTATACTTGTGTCAACCAAAATTTTGGCCAGTTTTCTGGAGGTCCTCTCAGATTTTGAGAGGCCTCCAATATTCTATCAGTTTTACCTTCCTGGAGAAATCTGTCTTGCAGGTTTTGGGATGCTCCAGTTTAGATTGGGTTTCCTGCACATTAGGGGCAAAACTCTCTTTCCAGGATCTCCCTTCAGCTATATTCCATGTCCACCTCTTCCTCGTTCTTGGTGTTCATTGTCTTAGAGCACCATGTCCTCAAGTGTCCCAAGAAAGGAGGAAGACTAGCTGTGATTGTTCTGGACCATGTGTTCTAAGAACTATACTGGCACACGTGATTGAGAGACTCAGCCTTGTAAAACTACGATGTTAGAAGTCATCTTCCTTCAGAAACCTGAAGATATTTCTCCTTGTTTCTTGGCATCCAGTGTTGCTGTTGAGAGATCTGTTGCCATTTTGATTCCTTATGTAGAAGGCCCTGTTTTTCTCTAGAGGAAGCTTGTGGGATTTTTTCTTTGTCTCTAGTGTTCTTAAATTTCACAGTGATTTGATTTGGTATGTGTCAAATTTTATCTAACATCCTTGATACTCTCTGAGTCCTTATAGTTTGAGAACATGAGGCCTTTAGTTTTGAGAGCTTTTATGATTACCTCTCCCTGGTTTTCTCTATTTTCTTTTTGACATACATCATTATTTGCATTTTGGACCACCTAGATTGGATTGCTTCTCTCCTCACTTTTCCCACCTCACCACTCCCCCACACACCTTCTATCCAAATTTTCTTCTTTTGACTCTTATCTCTGACTCTTGGTGAATTACTTCAACCATGTTTTGAACTCTTCTGTTGAGTTTTTGATACCAGCTGTCATGTTTACAACTTAAGAGACCTTCTGTTCTCTAAATTGCCTCCTTGTATCTTATTCTAGTTTAGTAGTTTTATCCTTTCAGATCTATATGAAGATATGAAGGATGCTTTTCTTCCTTTACATTTTCTTCCCTAGGACAAACTTTTTTCCAAGTAGCTTCATTTCTATTTTATGCTGGATGGTTTCTGTATTTCATATAAGAAATTTTTCGTAGATATCTGGTAATCCTTGGTTGTTTGCACAGACTTAAAGAGTGGGAAACTAATAACCTAACAGAAATCTCCAGTTACTTGGTGGAACTTCTCACGATGAGGTTAACTATACTGTGGCTCATCTCACTGGGGATCCCTTAGTATCAGTAGTTTTAGTTCTTCCCTTGGGAACAGGTCATATTCCCCAGAGGAGAAAAGAGTCCAGACTTCCCTGTGGGTGGCAAAAGCCACCACTAGCATTCTGGGAGCCTGGTGGGAGAAGAGGCCTAAGAGATTGCAGCAACCAATGTGTATATATTTAGTTAATCCACCTGTTTCCTCACACTATCCTTCATAAAATCTGCCTAGTGACCTGTTGTCAAGACATCCTGTGTCTTACCTTCTTTGGAGAGTAAGCCTCCTCTCTCCTGGTGTGGAGTGGCACTCCCTGGGTATGTAGGTGGGACAGGGGATCTGGGTACCAACCATTGCTTCAAATTCCGACTTCTACCACCTCCACCTCTTCATTTCCTCACTGTGAGTTTAAAAGACATCTTCCTCCATGATGCCAAGCCAGTCAACACCATCATTTCTGTTTTCTAGTTTTCAAAAGTTTATTGCAGTTTGCTCTTCTATTTTCCTGTCTTTGTGAGTGTGTGCCTTCAAAAAATATCTCTTTACTGCAAGTACATCTTACTTTGGGGAATATCTCAGAGGAAGAAAGAAAGTATAGATGTGTGTGTTTGCCCTAGAAGACTTATTGTTATTTTACATAATCCGTGTTTCTTTTAGATTTATCCACATGTTTCCTGTTTCCTTTGTGCACCCTCATTCATGCATCTGTGATCTTTTTTTTTTTGGCATCTTTTAGAAGTTCATTTAATGAGTTTCCATGGATGTGTCAGTACTGTTTTTGTTTTTTTCCTCTTCTCCCCTTTGGTCTGAGAGAGTGTGTTATTTGCCCTTATTCTTCCAAATATAATTCTGCTCTAAAACGTAGTGTTAAAGACGTAGAGACTGGAGCCAGACTGCCTGGGTTTGAATCCCACCACTTAGCAGCCATGTGACTTTGGACAAATATTGAACCTCTCTGTGTTTCTGACTCTTCATCTGTAAATCAAAGGTAACAGTAGAATTTGCTTCATCAGCTGTGAGCATTAAATGAGCTACAGTATGTCAAGTATCTGGAGCAGTGCCTGGCCCACAGTGCATGCCGTACAAGGATAAGCTGTTATCATATTTAAACAATTCTAAGCTATGATTCTCGAATCTCGAAATACACGTCTTATGGGAACTCTGAAAATTTCACAGCTGTTATCTCTTCCAGTTTTGTTTATCCCCATGCCTGTTCTTTACTCCTTCTGGTTTTCCTTTTTTAATATATTTTGAAATTTCTCATTTCACCATGTCTGTTAACCTGTCTTTCATGTTTTCTATTTCCACTTGCTTAGTACTAGCATGTGGTTCACTAATCTTTCATCTCCTCCCAATTTACTATTAAACTATCCTTTGAGTTGTTAATTCCAGTGATTACATTTTTCTCGTCTAGACATTCTGTCTGGTTCTTTTTCATATGTTCCTGTTCTCTCTTCAGAGCATCCTGTTTTTGCTGATGGTTTGACACCCAACCCCATTTTTTATTACTTTGTTTAATTGTTTAAAGTTTACTTAGGTATTCTTTCATAATGTTGTTCTGTAAGCTCAGGATATCATTGATGTTAGTCTGTTGACTCTCATTTGTAGTACATATTAGCATTTTTTGTAATGGTTGATGTGAATCTGTTCTTTAAGAGAATTTCCCCCTCCCATGCCAATGTGAGATTCTTCTTAGCCTTGGTTGACGAAGTCCATACCCAACAGCTTTTATGGCTTTCTCCAGGAACCAGGGATATAACCAACCTGGGAAGTGTATTACGTTAATATATTGGCTCAGTGTAGCCCCCATGTAGAGTCAATTTTTCTTATCAGTCACCAATAAAACTGAATTAGCAAATACTGCACTATCGCTTTTAGGAAATACAGGGTTAGCAGGTTCCTGCAAACTTCTGGTCATGAGGTTTTTGTCCACCATTGGATACATTACCTTGTTTTATGGATGTTTCTGTTTAAAGGCATCTTATATAATATACATTGTTGATTTGCTAACATTAACCACATGGTCAGGAACTCTGCAACTCATGCCTGAAGGAAGCTTATCTAACATGTGTTTTCTCCCTAAGGCCCAGCACAGCCTCTTTGTGCTTGAGAACATTAGAGTCCAATTTAAATAGCACTAAGATGCAAAAAAAAAAAAAAAAAAGGCACTAATATACAGCAAAAAAGATCTTGTTTACAGTGCGAGAGCTGAAACAAGAAGGCAGAGCATTGCTTTATTCAACCTCAGCTGGAAACGTGCATGTGGGGGTGACTCAAATTTTTCACCATTTTGAGCATATCTGAGAATGACCACAAAAGTCTCACAAATATTGATTCAGGTCTTTACAAATACATTTTAGGGAGTAGGTGAATTCACAAATATGAAATCCACAAATAATGAGCATCGATTATATGTTAAATACATATGAGACCCCAAATCATGTGAGATATAGGCCCCCAATCATGAATTCTTCATTGAAATATCTGCTCCCTCCAAAACTCCCACCTCACCACAACCGACTCCAAGGAGAAAAAAAGATGGACAGACTAACACCCTAGCCTTCTCCCTAGGTCCATGGGTGGGTTTAAGCAAGAGTGCAGCCCTTTAGGCATGCAGCTGTGTGCAAACGGGCTCATTTTCAAATGTCTGTTTCCTAAGCCTAGGACCTCCACATCTCCTGTTTCCACAAGGGCAATTCAACCTAAGCTATCAAATTGCCGAGTCTGATCTGCTGTTCTCCACACCCTCATTCCACTGCCCCAGCTGCCACAGCATAGGCTCTAGAAGGAACTGTTGTGCTTTGCGGCTTTGTTTGCTCAGCTATGCTACGCTTTCAACTAAATTTTTGTTATATTTTAACCAGCATTGCAAAGCAATCTGTGGAACTCGAAGTCTCCTACCATTTTTTGTGCTTCTTTATATTTCTGTTAAGTTTGATTACCTAGGAAGATAACGTTCATCACTGAAGCCAGCTTTGTGTAAACAGTAAGGAGTAGTGAGGTCTGGGACGGACCAGAGATGATGGCGTGCTTTTCCTATAGGGGGCGCTCACTGTGCAGCTGCCCAGGTTTTGTAGACACTCGTTTAGTATTAATGAGTGAAATAATGAATGAGAAATGCAGGAACTGTGTTACTGTTGGGTTGCACCCTTCAGGTCTACAAGCCCTGTGCTTGCCCAGCTTCAAGACCGAAGAAAGAGCTGGGAGTCAGTGACAGAGACATCAGTGGTTTAATGGATGGGGGATCTTCCATGTCTGCAGCAAGGTCCCGGAGAGACACTCCACTGTGTGCTGTGGACAGGGGGCAGGACATGGCGGCAGTCTTCGCTCTTGGGGGGAAGAGGAGATTGCCAGTCATAGGGGGAATTGAGGTCCAGTTGGCTCATTGGTTACCAGGGAAACTAGGAGAGGGGCAAGCCCCTCACCAGCCTTTTGGTAAGAACAAACACTAGGTGGGGCCTGGAGCAAGTATGTAGGGAGATCAGTCAGGTGAGTAGGGTATAGGTGAAGCAGACACTGGTCAAGCAGGGGATGTACAGAGAGCAAGAGAACAGCTGTCTTGGGTGGCCTGATCATACAGTTACCAAAGCTAATCACTTTTCAGGATAACGCAGAATCCGTTATTTACATACAATGCTTGCCGTTTTACATATTAGAGACTAAATTTAATTTTTATGTAAACACTGCATGGGTCAACCCTATCTGCAGCAATCGAGTCTGAAGGCAAGATATAGCCCAGGGGTCACCATTATTGACCTCCGACCTAGATGTTGAGAACAGATACACTATGAAATTAAAAGGACTACACTGGATTATGAATGATCCTACCTCCTTCTCAGAAGATATGTAAGAGCACATATATTAAGCCCAAAGTTTCTTTTTCCTCTTTTTAATTCCCTTTTAGCTGCTGTCTGTTTTGCACTTTGTATAAAACAGAAATTGACCATATTGCCCCTATAAAGGGTTACTCTTTCTTCTACTAGCAGAGGGGTTGTAACATTATTCACTTTTCTTAGACCTTAATCTTTAAAAGCACGTGGAGACTTAGTCAAATAAGTATGAAGAAAGGTTAAAGAAATGCAGAAATTTTAGGATGAATCCCAGAGTGGCTGGCTGTATCTGAAAAGAAAAATTACTAAAGACTAATTAGCTAAAATTGTTCTGTTATAATTAGTAGGAGCTTAGTTTGCTGTGAGTTCTAGGCAATGCTATTTCTCATAACTAAATAGTGCAGCTAAAAACATAAATTTCATCTTTGAACATAATGACTTTGATGAAGTCCAAGGCTGCTTTGCTCTGATGGTCCAACAACAGTTAAATCTCAAACAAAAGGCTGTAACTTTATCAGTACACTATTCATCTATATGAAGTTGGAAAACAAAACAAAACTTTTTGTCAAACACAATACTTTTCAACCTAGTCACATAGGAAGGTTGTGATTTTAAAACTAAGATTCTATAGAAGCCAACATTTTTTTCAGTAACTGCTCAGTCTGTGTTTTATGCTTTTCCATATAAATGGAATATGTTTGCTGTTTGCCTTTTGAATCAAAAATATTTTAGTTTGTAAAATAACTGCAGCTGTCTTAGGATATTCATTATATGACAATATACTGTTTCACAAAGTTACTGCAGAACTTAACAGTCCCACCAGGTTCCAAGTTTTTAAGGTTCCAATTTTTCCCATGCTAGCCAACGCTTGTTATATTTGTCCTTTGGATTAAAACTGTCTTAGTGGGTATGAAATGGTATCTCACTGGCTTTGATTGGCATCTCCCTGTTGACTCATGATTTGAACATGCTTTCATGTATTTATTGGCCATTTCTCTGTTTTGGAAAATGGTCTGTTAATATCCTTTGCTCATATTCTAATTGGGTTATTTTTCTTTTATTAGTAAGTTGTAAAAGTTCTTTATACATTCTAGATGCAAGTACTTTGTCAGATTCATGCAAATGTTTCCTAACATTCTGTTGGTCAGATGAGTTTTTGAGTCACCTTTTTAAACCTCTGGGGTCAGTGGTAGAAATGTGTGATTAACACGCTGAAAAGTCTGAGGGTCATCCAACAGGGTTAAAATGAAATACTATAGATACTATACTAGTCACACCAATGCGATAGGGTAGAATTAATCCAAGATTAGATGTTGAAGATCTTCGTTCTAGTTCTGGCTCAGCCACTAAATGCAAGTCATTTGACCTCCCTGGGCTTCAATTGCTTTATCTGTAAGGAGGAATTTAGCACCTAAAAAGACTGTCCTTTCTACCATTGCATGATTCTAAGTTTCCAAGTTAAGCTGAACAGAATCAACCTAGGTTTCCTTTCAAGGCAAAGATTCTAACTTTAAGCCTTTGAACCAACTGAGAGCTTTGGATGGAATATCTTTTTTCCTCCTATTTTATTGAGAATTCTCCAAATATCAAAGTTCACCAATGGTCCTTAGAATCCCCTTGCCTTTCCCCCTTCCAGGGAGTCCTTGTTGAAACTAACAACTAAATGACAGGCTTATAAACTCTGTTTTCTATAAAATGATATACTTCACAATTTAGAGAGTATTGTTAAACTCCTCCAGAATCTGTGGTCTGAAAGAGCCTCATCTGTCGTGTGGATGTTGATTATTGGGAGTGGCCCTTGTTTGCTATAACCACAGGGTTGTTATTCTGATACCTCCCTTTCTGTGTTGAAATATAGTAGCATTCATGGAAATCCAGTTGATTGTTAATGTGTTTTTCTGTTTTCTTTTTTTTTGCTTTTTCCCCAGCTGTGATTTTTGTGTTATCCAGATGGTTTCGGCTAATGGCATCATTAAAAATTTGATCAGTTAATTCTGTGAATTCAAATAGGTCATTTCCCTCAGACATGTTGGTATTAGAATGGAGCCATCTCCATCAATATGGGCCAATTGCTGGATATTATATGAAATTCATTAAGTTAGACTCTGGTAATGACGAAAATATATCTCATATGTGAGCGTCTAAAAGATTTCTGATCTCTTAATTACATGTACATTTTAGTTTTTATTACATTTCTTTAAAAAAGAATTTAGATCGCCTTTGATATTAAGCCTTGGCTGGATTTTAGCCCTCTTCCCTTTTCTGTCCGTTATCCGTCATGGAAAACTTCTAGACTCAAGATTTTGCTTGAGTAGCGATAACATTTTATTTTAACTTCCTACAAATATTTAAAAATACAAAACATGTATACAAAACATGTTGTATATGTCATTGTAGGGATCAAAGAAAGAATGTTGACTAGCTTTTTATGAAGCTGATTCAGATTGCTTTCAAATTGAAAACAATTATATATATATATGTATGCAGTTATATATATACACATATATATATATGTAAACACACATATATATTAAATTCGTCTTATCAGAGTCCAGTATCCCAGAGACTTGGAAGTTTCCCTAAGCTGGCAACATCATCAGCGCATTTGGCCCTTTGATTAACTGGCATTCTTTCATATGGATTTTCTTCTGTTCCAATTACAATGCCATTACAGTAGAAGTAGATTGGATGCTTCTCAGGCTAGATCAGTTTTATTTCCTTGAACCTCAGAAAAGTTCTTGCTTAGAAGTCATCTGCCTGTTGTTTTGTTTTACTGTCCTCCTTCGGTCACCGTAGAACTGTGCCTTTATTGCTGCTCTGTTGGGAATTTTCTTTTTTTTAATCACTTCTTAAGAACTCTAAAAGCAATTTCTTGTCTATAACAGAAGTGTTATGGCTTGTCTGTGAAAGAAACTGTTGCCTGGTGAAGGAAGCAGCTGCTTGAGTGGTATATTTAAAGTTAAAATCAAATAGCTTGTGAAAAGGCTAGAATTGAACTCAACCCTTTAATTTAGGATAAGGCACTATTATATGTGTATGGTGTTTTCTAGTGTGTCTTGTACCATAATTTTTAGGCTGTTGTGTTCTCCTGCTGTAGCAGGCTAAAAATATACTGTAATTTCTTCTTCTACAGGAGCATCTATTTAATTGAGTCCTGGTTTAATGCTCATCCATTATACTGCTGTGATTCTATTTTGCAGATGTTGGAAAATATCTTTAAAGTCATACCTGAAATCCTGTAATTTTCAGAGTAATGATCTCTTTTAGAGGATTTTTCTCTCTCTTCTTCCCCCTTTCCCTTATTTTTGTTCAGTTTGGAGTTATGGCTTTAAAAATCAAACAAGCTTTTATAAACATATTGCTTCACTTTACATCTTTTCATTATTCTGTGTTTGGTAAGGAATCTCTTGTTTGTCAGTTTTAAAATGATTTGATTTGCAAAAGACATACAAATATTACTTTTTTTTCCTTTTGTGAATTGTCTCCCCTAATTCTTCTGTGATAAAGCAAAGAATATGCTACTCAAGAGTACATTATATCGTTCTTTAAAATTGTTTGCTTATAAATTATACTTCAGAACTTTAATTTCAAAATCTCAAAGGACAGTACTTTATAAAATAGAATATTTCATCACTTCAGTTATTTGATTTGGTAAAGTTATTGATAAAAATTTCCCGCTGTGAACACTAATCAATTTTTTTCCTTTATATGTGCAGATTATGATTAACAGTGCTTTCTGTCACTTTCCCACTAAATTTGTATTCCTCTCTTCTCAAAAACACTAATATGTAATGATTTTAAGTCAGTAGATAATATTCATTTCTTTAACATTTGTTTTTTATTCCTAATATCTTGATTATGACCTTGATTACCAAGTTCACATTTTTTAATAACTGCCTTCTCAAATTATTAAGTTTGTTTTAATGCATACACTAAGAATGTTTCCTCAAAATCTATATTTAGCTCCAGGTTGTTCAGTAGACAACTTATTAATAAAACGTCTCCCTCAACCCAGGATTTTTAGATAAATTTTCCTCCAACTCATCTAGGCTTGAATCTCCTTTCAGAATAGATATTAATGATAAGGTGTATAATTATACATATTATAATTTATGTATCAAAATAGTTATGTCACCAGGGGCTTCCCTGGTGGCGCAGTGGTTGAGAGTCCGCCTGCCGATGCAGGGGATACGGGTTCGTGCCCCGGTCCGGGAAGATCCCACATGCCGCAGAGCGGCTGGGCCCGTGAGCCATGGCCGCTGAGCCTGCGCGTCCGGAGCCTGTGCTCTGCAATGGGAGAGGCCACAACAGTGAGAGGCCCACGTACAGCCAAAAAAAAAAAAAAAAAAGTTATGTCTCCTAATGCATAATAATAGTTACAGAGCATAAATTTTAGGAATTGATCTCAATTTCATTATATTTTTCTTGACTATGAATCTTTGTTATTCATGTTTTAATTATGGATTTTTTCTATCATTGTGTCTCGTTGGTGTCAGCAATTCAAAATCCCTTCGTCTTTACTAGACCCTGAGTTCCTCTGCAAGGAATTCAGTGTCCAGTAAGACTAATATTATGCCACATAACATGTTTATCTTCTCCCGTTGTCTGTTACTGCTTCGTAACTAGCCTCTCTTCCTGCTGGGAGTCACTTGCCCACCCGGCAAGCTCACTTGTATTCTCCATCTTTCTCTCCTGCTGGCAGCATCTTTCTATGTCTGTTCAGGCCCCACTTCTTTTAGCTTGGACTCTTTTAGTGACAAGTGATAGAAACTCAAAAATCAAAACTGGCTTAAGCTCCAAAAGGGATTTTTGGCTCCTGCAGCTGAAAAGTCCTAGGCAAATTGACTGTAGTCAAGACTGACTACAAGGGTTCAAATGATGCCCCCAGGCCTTGGTTTCTCTGATCTCTACTTTCCTCTCTGTTGGCCTCACTCTGGGTCATCCTATGTCTAGTCCACGTCAGGATTGCTACCAGAATCCCAAGCTTAGCAGTCTCCGGAGAACGGAACGTGTTTCTCCCTCAGGGGTCAGACATGGATCCCAGGTGTAAGCCTTATCCGCCTGAAATAGGAGGTCTGCCTTTTCTGGACTAACTCTGACCAGGTAGGTGGTTGGAATATACTAGTTGGTAAGCCTCATTCAGTATTTTTATTGATACACTGAGGAGTTGTGGGGTGGGGGGATGGTGACTGGAAAGGAAATTAAACGTTCTTTTACCAAAGGAGGAATAGAGGCTGCACAGGTAAAAATGAGTGTTGTACTGTAACCATTTTCTTGGACAGAGAAATATATTTTGTTTGTGCATGGATGGCTCCTGGACAAGGATAATAAAGTATTTAATGCCTTGGAAACAGTCACCACTTTACAGTGCTTTCTACATTCTTTCTTTTAGAGAAGCAGCAGGGGAAAACCATTTCAGAGGTAGTTGGTTAATTGAGGCTGTAGTCCAATTGCTTGCCTTTTTTTTTCCTATTGTAACTTTTTACTATCTAGTTATTTTTTTCTTTCTGAAATAATGTACCAGTCACCACCCTCCTTAACTGATTCGTGAGCCTAACAACAGTGTTAAGGACCTTTATTTTTTGTGCCTTTGGTCTATACGTGCAACACTTAGGTACTCTGTGTGGGATCGTTTTATAGACTTTGTGTCCCCAGAATGGTACACAGTGCTTGAGGGAAAATAATTTTGGTAGCTCACTGATAGTTACTGAGGGCCTTCCGTATACCAGCTGCTTTCTTAAGTATTTTGGGAAGCATTTAAGGAGCAGCTGAGTTTAATAGGAAACCGAGAGTGTCAGAGGATTCTTAGAGAATATCTATTTACTAATTTCAACAGAATCATATTTAATAGAAACAGTAGAACATGGTACATATATTGTCTTGGCTGGAAACCACCATATCTTTTCTCTGTGGATTTTGTTTTCAAATTCAACAGTTGTGTAATATGGGTTTACCATATAAGACAGACTTCTTTCCTGAGTTGGCACTTTTCACATACTGTCCTCTGGGTTCAGTGGTTCTTCAGTAAATGGTTTTGATAGGCCTCCTCTGGACTGGGGTATAAGTACTATGGGCTTTAGCCCCTGATTTTTAAGCTGTCAGCATGTTCTCCTACTGTCATTCTCTCCTTTAAATCCCTCTTACGTCATGTCTTAGCATTGTTTTTCTACACTCCTGCCCTTATATCTGCATATACCATCAAGTATTTCAGCAAAGAAGAAATCACAATATATTAGCTTGGGTCCCATAACCAAGTTTATTTGGGGGCCAACAGATAATACATTCACTTGAGAATTTTAAGTGCTACTTCATAAAAGCATACAGTTTATGAGTTTTTGCATATGCATATTTGAGATATTGTAACAGTACATATTATCTGTAAAGCAATTGCTATAGGTTTGTACAGTGCTAATAGAGTCATTTGCATATTCATGTCATTTAATCCTTATAACAACTCTGAGGTCACACAGCCAGCCAGAGGAGAGCCATATTTTGAAGCCTAATATTTCTCATCCAAAGTCCATGCTTTAACCACTACTTAGATTTTGACCCTAGGGGAAAAGAACTATGGAAGACATTTAAGGACCAGCTAGATTTATTGGGAAACTGACATTGTCAAGGGATGCTTAGGGAAAGTTTAGTTACATATTTCAACTGGATCAAATGTAATAAAAACAGTAAAACCAGACACATACACCCTTGGCTGGAAACCACTACTTCATGTCCCTGTGGATTTTCGTTTTCAGATTCAACACTTGTTTAATATAGATTGATTTAAATATGCTGGTGGACAAGACAGAAGATTATTTAGACAACAGCATCATTTCATTAGAGAGAAAGTGAAAGGTGTGAATAAGACACACTAGCTCTCCAGGAGATATTGACCTGAGAACAAAACGACAACATAAGACATGTTTTCCCAGGTTTCCCTAAATGACCAGGAAACCAGCCAGAACAGTGTTAAACTGGTAACATGTAACGTTTCTAAGATAGTCTGGTCCCTGCTGTGAGCTGTCTGCGTGAGGTGCAAACTCATTTGACATCTTATGTAGGAAATCTGGAATTCAGAAAACCAATTAGTTCCTTATAGAGGCATTCGCGAAGGGAGTTGGCTTCATAATGAGAGAAAGAACCATGCATTGTAACAGCAGGAGACTGCGATAGGTATGCCCCACTCCCTCTCCAAGCTGCCCAGAATCCTACGTAGAGAGCTTGTAATCATCTACTTTTACTTACTAACTGAGATTCATGTCTAATTGTATTGATGCTAGCTATAACTCATTTGCAGATATTCATAAATATTAAGCATTATGGGAGAGACAAAAGGACATGGCACAGACTCATGGGGTTTCTAGTCTTTTGCAGAAAAGAGATACACAGAATATACAAATTAGTTCTAAGTCTAGACGTTGTATAATCAAACACTTAATGGATCAGAGCTGTTACAGATCTTCATTGAACCAATGATCCTGAGCACATTTGATGCTTTATATAAATTAATACTCCTTTATGAGCAGGTTCTTTGTGCCAGTCTTTACGCTAAATATGGGGGTTATAAAGACATACTTCCGTGACCTTAATTGACTCATAGCTTACCAGGAAAGACAGACTAATCTACAGGTAACAGCTTGAAGAAATTACTTTAATACAAAGTAGGGAGAGATTAACAAGTTCAAGAAGGTTATGCAAGGTTGCACTTCGGAGATTCCAGTTGTTCTTGGACTTCAAAAACGTATAGGTCTTTCTTAGATAAATAGAGGACAGGTTTTGTTTTAGGGATAGTAAGGGCATTAAAGATGAATCTGAGAGCTCTTAACCTTAGGACATTTACAGACTAAAAGGGAAAATGACATATGCTGTAACTGTTGAAAACAAAATGATGCGATCCTTACTTCAATATCTATACAGGACTAAGGAAATCTGGGGGAATCAATAGAAATATTGTAGAGGAAGTAGCCCAATACATAGTTCCCTGAAGAATGCTGAGGCTTGGGGCTTCCCTGGTGGCGCAGTGGTTGAGAGTCCGCCTGCCAATGCAGGGGACACAGGTTCATGCCCCGGTCCGGGAAGATCCCACATGCCGCGGAGCCTGTGCTCCGCAACGGCAGAGGCCACAGCACTGAGAGGCCCGCGTACTGCCAAAAAAATAAATAAATAAAAGAATGCTGAGGCTTTGGAACCAGACTGCTCTAAAACTTTACCAACCAATGGGATTTACTGGCTGATAGTCCATCTGTTTGTTGGTGCCCATGTCACACAGCTCATCGAAAACTTTCAATACTGACACTGCTTTCAATGTTTAGAGATAACATTCTAGGTAGTATTCTTTTTATTTTTAAAACTTTTTTTGCCCGCGCCACGTGGCATGTGGGATCTTCCCCAGCCAGGGATCGAACCCATACCCCCTGGGTTGGGAGTGCGGAGTCTTAACCACTGGACCGCCAGGGAAGTCCATAGGCTTCCTGGACTTCCAGGAAGTCCATCTTTTTAAACAAAGAATAGACATACGGATACAAAGGAATAGGTTTTTTTGGTTTTTTTCTTTTTGTTTTAGTAAATTGTGCACAAAGGAGACTGGTGAGAAATAAGATTAGATGACATAGGTCTTATATGACATTGTATGGAATTTGGGACTTAATTTCTAGGCAGCGGAGAGATATTAAATGTCAGAGTTGACAAGGTGACCAGATTTGTGCTTTCGGATGTTTCACCTGGCAGGATGATGTGATGGTTTGGAGGTGAAGAGGTTAGAAAAAGGGGCTAATTAGAGTGTGTATATAGATGCAGTAGGAAAAGAGCTGATAAACCTGTCCAAGCTAGTGTTGACTAGACTTGGGTAATGAATAAAGAAGCAGGATGACTTTGAGGATGATTCTTAGCTTTTGGATTCATATAAAAGGAAGACTGAGAGTGCTGTGATAGATGGAGAAGATTGGGCAAAAATACGGTTTTGTTCTTTGAGAAGTTTGCTGTAGTATTCAACAGCCAATATTTTAGTTGTTAGGCATTAGGGGGGAGAAAAATTTACAGGTAATGTAAGGAAAGGCCACATTGTTGTTGCTCTGCCTAGTATATTCTAATTTAGAAGGATAAATTATAATGGCAGGGAAGGGGAGACAGGTTATTTGAGAGGTAGGATGCCTTCTTAATATACAAGTAGTCATTATCTGATTCCTTACAGCTATGAAGTACAGTTGAGTAGAAAAATGATTTTAACAAGAAAATATTCATTAGGGAATTGACCACTTATAAAAGGTTTACACATTGAAATATTCCTCCTTAGTAATATCCCTAGTAACAGCCATGCCTATTCCTTAATTTTTTTCTCAAGCCATCTCAGCAATTATCTGATAATTTAAGTATCCAATAATATGATGCAAGTTAGATGCAAATAGATTGAAAAGTGAAAGTGCAGTTTTACCAAAATTCCAGAGTAATGGAGATTAATTCATCTAGGTGGGGAAACAGATAATACCTGAACCTACTGATCAATTTTAACATCACAAAAAAAGTGTCATCCAGAATTAGGTGCCTCTTGATTTGATGCCATAGAAAGTATACAGCAACACCTATGAATGATGGTTAACTTAAATAAATAAATAATAACTTGACTCTAATCAAGTTTCTAAGTCAAACTACCAGTTTAGGGGATAGAAGTTCAAGTTGAAAGAAATCACAGAAATGCAGTTAGTCCACATTATAATCATTTGAACGGCACAGATAACTGATTTTCTTCACCCAGACTTCTCCTTGTATCCTTACATTGTGGAAGGAGCAAAAATCAATCAGTATATACATCATATCAACATGCTACAGAAGAAAAATCACATGGTCACGTCAGTTGACACAGAAGAAGCATTTAATAGTTCTGGCACGCATACATGATGAAATCTCTCACCAAATTAAGAATACAAGGGAATTACCTCCACTGTAGTTAAACATTTATTTAATGATGAAAGACTGAATGGTTTCCACATAAGATCAGAAATAAGTCTGTGATGTCCATTCTCACCTTTCTTATTCAGCATAGTACTGGAAATTGTAGCCGCTGCGATGAGTCGTGGAAAAGAAATAAAAGGCATACATATTCCAAAGTAAAAAGAAAAAAATAAGAAGTGTATTTGCAGATATATCTAAAATCCAAAGGAATTTACAAAAATCTCTTAGACCTAAGTTCAGCAAGGTCAAAGAAAACAAGTTCACACAAAAAACAATCATGTTTTTATATGATGACAAGTGAACTCAGTGAAACCAAAATTATAAACACAATCTCAACTGCAGGTGCTCCAAAGAAAATGAAATCCTAAGATATATGCTTTGCAAAATACATTCAGTATCTTTATGCTGAAAATTGTATAATGCTAATGAAGGAAATCAAAGAATACCTTAATAAATGGAATAAAATACCATGTTCATAAACTAGAATACCAACATAATAAAGAGGTCAATTCTCCCCAAATTGATCTGTAGGTTTAATGCAATTCCAAACAAAATCCCAGAGAGGTTGATTTTGATTTTTGTTTTGTTTTAAGATACAGAAAAACGTATTCTAAAATTTATACTAGGCACAGACTCTGAAAGCAATGCTGTAAAAGAAGAATAAAGTGTGAGGAATCACTCTGATTCCTGATATTAAGGATTAATATTTAGCTAGAGTAATGAAGACTGTTGTATTGGCAGATAGGTGGACACATAGACCAAAGAATAGAAGAGGGTATCCAGATAGAGGAGCCAGACATAGACTGACATATATATTCTAAATTGATTTGTGTGTGTGTGTGTGTGTGTGTGTGTGTGTGTGTGTGTGTGTGTGTGTGTGTGTGTGTGTGTGTGTGTGTGTGTGTGTGTGTGTGTGTGTGTGTGTGTGTGTGTGTGTGTGTGTGTGTGTGTGTGTGTGTGTGTGTGTGTGTGTGTGTGTGTGTGTGTGTGTGTGTGGTACGCGGGGCTCTCCCTGTTGTGGCCTCTCCCGTTGCGGAGCACAGACTCCGGACGCGCAGGCTCAGCGGCCATGGCTCACAGCCCCAGCCGCTCCGCGGCACGTGGGATCTTCCCGGACCGGGGCACGAACCCGTGTCCCCTGCATCGGCAGGCGGACCCTCAACCACTGCGCCACCAGGGAAGCCCCTAAATTGATTTTTGACAAAGATGCAGAAGCAATTCAAGATAAGATAGCCTTTTCATCGCATGGTGTTGGAGTAATTGGATATGCATAGGCAAAACAATGACTCGACCTAAACCTCATACTTCATACAAAAATTGACTCAAAATTAACCATGAACTTAAGTGTAAGACGCGAAACTATAAACCTTCTAAAAAATAGGAAAAAAATTCTTGCGACCTAGGGCTCACTAAAGAGTTCTTAGGCTTGGCCCCAAAAGCATTATTCATAAAAGGAAAAATTTATGAATTAGACCTCACCAATTAAGAAAATATTGCAAACACTGTGTGCTAATGGTAAAGCTGTTAAATGCTAGTTGAATTAAAAAACAAGGTCATAGCTTTTAGAAATAATACTGCAGTACAGTTGTCTCTTTGTATCTACTGGGGATTGGTTCCAGGACACCATCCCACATACCAAAATCCGCACCCCCATGCTCAAGTCCCTTATATAAAATGGTGTTATATTTGCATATAACCTATGCACATCCTTCTGTATGCCTTAAATCATCTCGAGTTTGCTTATAATACCTAATACAGTGTAAATGCTATGCAAATAGCTGTAAATATAATGTGAATGCTATGTAACTAGTTGCCAGCTTCAGGCAAATTCGAGTTTTGCTTTTTGAAACTTTTTAGAACTTTGTTTTGAATATTTTCCATTTGTGGTTGGTTGGATCCCAGGATGCAGAACCCATGGATACAGAGGGCTGACTGTATTTAAAGTAAAATAATGAGCTGTTTGGATTGGCTTTAAAGTACTCTGGGAAAAACAGAAAAGTAGAAGTTAAAAAACCTAACTAAAAGTGTGATTGGAGGTAATGAAAGATGGGTGTCATCCTGTTCAGGAGCATTTAGGCAGGCTACCTTCAAGGTTAAAGGCAGCTTTTAACTGAGGACTAATTGGATGAATAGGTGGTGAAGACAAAAAAGTCAAAAGGTTGAAGAAGAGTTTCAACAGAGGGAATGGCATGTGTAAAGTTTTAGCGGTTGGAAAAGCAGCAGGCATAGGACATTCAGGGGCCTGAGGGGAGTTTGATGGTTGTACCCTGGAATTTATAGAGATTAGTGGAAAGAGATGAGGCTGAGGAAATAGACGTGCAGAGATCTTACAGGCCTTGTTAAGAAGTCAGGTCAGTGGGAAGACTTTGGGGTGGTATAAGCAGGGCAGTAGGGGAGTGAGGTTTGCACTTGGACGGTTTGAGGGGATGTTTGGTAGAACGGATTGATGATGGTGGCCTGGTTAAGGATCTTAGCCCTGGAAATGAAGAGGAAAGGCTCAGGAGGTATTCAGAAATAAGTGTCAGCACTTGGTGACAGATGGTTAAGCAGAAGAATGAGTGAAGAGTGGTAGCAAGATCCCTCTGGGTCTGGGAAGACAAGAGGGTGTGAAGAGGCAACACGGAGTAAAGAGGGTGAGGTCTGTGGAGGAAACTTCGGACAAACACCCTGTTACAAGGCAGAGAGCTCAAGATTCAGGGAGCCCCGAGGGCTCCAGTCAGTGCGAGTTGGCTGTGGAGTGCTAGGTCAGGCAAGTGGAGGAGGGCTCTGGCTGACCTTCACACGAGGCAGATGAGTTTAGCAGCCTTTTACTGAATAAAATACAGCTCTTGTATTGAAAGATACATAAATTGAGAATGGAGATTTACAGCTCGTCTGTAGCTCCCAGTTGGAAGAAAACAGAACTGGAAAGATACAAAGCTGTGTTTTATTGAGTCTGCATGGCTACCGGGTTTGGAACCAAACAGATTTTTTTTTCCCCTTAATTATATAGTTCACGCCATTTGGTGTCTATAGATCTACAGGTGTGGACAATTGCACCAATGGCACAATCAAGAACCTTCTTTCCAGCTGCCCCTTGTAGTCCAATTTCCCACATCCCTTACCTTTGGCAACTCTGATCCCTTCTCTGGGTCCTTGGCTGTGCCTCTTCCAGAAAGTCATATAAATGGGCTCATACAATATATAACCTTCTGAGTCTGACTTCTCTGAAGGACATATTCGTCTCTGTCATACGTACTCAGTTCTCCCTTTGCAGTCGATGGACAGCCATAGGACATGTATAGATAAAATGGGCTTGACTGTGTTCCAGTAAAACTATTTGTGGGCACTGAAATGTTCTTTTCTTACAATTTCACATGTCTCCAAAGAGAGACGTGTGATTTTTCTTTTCGTTATTTTCAGCTAAATATAAGAAACAATAAATAACAAAAATAGATGGCAGCCTGGATTTGGTCCTCAGGCAGTAGTTTGCCAGCTCCTGAAACCATTAGCCCCAGGTACCTAGTAAATCCTGGAAAATGTAAACTACTTTTATTATTGATAACTATATAAGTCTTAGGAATTTCCGTTGCTGATTAGAAATGGATAAAGGATGTGTTAACTCCAGCAGAGAGCTGTGTACCTGGACCTCATCAAATTTTCAGCCACTCCATCCCTCAATCTCTATAGAATTACTTGTACTGATAGATTTCAGCAAGGATGACCACTGATCTCAGTTTGCCTGGGACATTTTCAGTTTACATCTGTTTGCCCTTCTTCAGGCCTAGTTAGTAGCTGTTGTCACGTTCAAAATTGTCTTGGTGTAGATCATGTTATATGGTCAGCCCAGAGCTCATAAGCCAACGTGGAAGATGCTGTGAGCAACAGCCCTGAAGTACTCACCGTCGTCTACCCCAGAGAAGATGTAGTTGAGGGTGCTGCTGTTTATACCAACAGAATCCTCTTTATGGGAATGTGTAGTATCAGGTATGGTTGTGTTTCACTTGTGGAATGAAAAAAAAAAAAAACTTTCTGGATATAACGAATTGCTGAACCAAACAAATATTTGTTTTCTTAATAATTGTTAGAAAGCTCAGAATGAAATTTATGACCTGAATGTAAGTAGGTAGGACTTTATAGCAGTTCCTGACTCTGTTTTATATAGTTTATACCACTGCTTTTACTTTTTACATTCCTTAGATCTTTCTTGTTTGTTTGCTGTCTTGTATTATCTGTCCTTCTGAGTCATGCAGAATGTTTTCTTAAACAAGGCAAGGCATTAAAAATTTAATGAGTTTTATGTTCTATCAGACTTTATGAACACTAAATGTAAAAGATTTTTTAGTTTTAACAGTGAGTATGAGGCAAAGTAAACATAAGGAGTCAAAGTAAACATTTTTTCATTTAGCCTAATTTCATTGGCCTAATTATTTTATTTATTTATCTATCTATTTATTTTTTTGCGGTACGCGGGCCTCTCACTGTTGTGGCCTCTCTCGTTGCAGAGCACAGGCTCCAGACGCGCAGGCTCAGCGGCCACGGCTCACGGGCCCAGCTGCTCTGCGGCACGTGGGATCTTCCCGGACCAGGGCACGAACCCGTGTCCCCTGCATCGGCAGGCGGACTCTCAACCACTGTGCCACCAGGGAAGCCCTGGCCTAATTATTTTAAAAGGGCAGTAGGAATGGCTCCTTAGCTTCTCCTACCCCACTGCTACAAATGCTATTTTAAATGTGAATAGTGTTTTTTTTGTTGTTGTTGGGGTAGTTTCTGGGAGGGGTGTCTTACTTCATTTGGTTGAGGTAAATGATATTATTCTCTTATCCCCGTTTTACTGCCTTAGGCACATAGTTGATAATAAAGTATAAATACAAACTTTGGCTGAACTCCCTGCTGACAGTGATTGTCAACTCGCTGTCTTGGAAGAAAACGTTCCAGTCCCAAGTAGCTGCCCTACCTGATGTCACATGGAGCAGAGACGAGAGTTCCCTGCTGAGCCCTGGCCACACTGCATATTTGGGAAGAAAAAAATTATTATTGTTATTGTAAGCCACTAATTTATTGGAGGTGGTTGTTACACAGAAGTTGATAACTGGCGCAGGGGCTGATCAAGATCTCATAGGCTTCTAGCGCTCTCAGAGCCATGAAGGTCGAGGCAGATGCTTAAGAATAATAGTGTTAAAGTTAAGTACTTCGTGTTCTGAGTTCTCCAGTCAAACCAACTTGGAACTGAGCTTTTGGAGTGATCAAGTCCTTAAATTCAGAATAATGTATGGACTGCACATATGTATAATTAGTCTAAAGCAATGAGTCCCTGATGTGCGCAGGAAATTGAATACTTGGTATATGTCTATGTTTTTATAACTAGAAGATTCAAAGGCCTTTTTTTAAAACTGTGTATCCAAAAACTGTATGTAGGTCAAGTGTATTTCAGATAGTTACACAGCAGAATATAAAACCTTGCCTACCAAAGTAGAAGATGCTTCCAGCTACCATTTACTCAAACCCTACTATGTTTTAGAAATTGGGTAACTTAATTTTCATAAGTCTGAAAGTGAAAGACTGTTTTCATCTTTTAGGTAAGGGGTGAGGGGAATACACTCAGTGTATTTCATTCTCTTGCTACTAAATGATTATGTAACTACTTATGATCCCAAAAATTATCATTAAAGTAAGAAATATACTTTAACGTGCTCTTTTGAGAAACATGGAATTAAATTGCCTTAAGTGTCCAGAAGTTTCAAACACTTCCCTTGTTTAAGGACGAGGTTCCGAGGATATTCCTCTGGATCTTAGGGTCCTGCGTACATATTTTTTACTTACTCCATGATGGAGTAGTCAGTTGTTCTCCTGAATATTTGGAAAAAGAGCAAGTAATGCCAAATGGCTTTTGGTAAATGTCAGAATCGAAATGACTTCAGTCAACCCAGGCTTACATTTTAAAGAAACATAAATTCTGTCAGCGGGTTTTTCTATCAAGTAGACTACCCCTTATGCAAAATATTAAAATGTGTGGCCCTCAAATCACTAGCTGGACATATCTATTTTATATTTATATTTATATATATTTTCTATTTAATAAATCCACAGGGCTTCCCCCACCTGCAGAATCCGAATCTTTAGAGTTGGAGCCTGGGAATCTACACTTTAAACATGCTTCCCTGCTGACTGTTATAAACCAAAGTGAATTTCATTCTTTTCTCTATTAAAAATGATGGCTGGTTTTCTTTTTAATTGAGCAAAGATGACTAAAGAGATTAGTGTTCTAAAAGAGTATATAAATAATTCAGATTTAAACTCTTTACTGTAATGGTATGATTTAAGACTCAGAATCTCATCTAAAAAATGATCAATTTAATTTTCAGTCTTTTTCTCCTACTTTGTATTTCTTGTGGTAGGATGTCAGTTGCCAATGAAATGGCCCCAGAGCAGATGCGATAAGAAGCCACAATGAATCTCCATTAATTTTATTATAAATACATAGATATTTCTTCATGATTTATACTCAGTGGCTTCTGAAAAGACTTGAGTTGGCTTACAGAGGAAATTAGTACGAAATAGGACAATCACAGATAAAAATGGAAGAAGACCATTGAAAAGAATTAGAGGCACCTGGGAGATATTGATTCTAACAGCTGGGAAGTATCCTGATAGCTATAACCAAATGAAACATGTTGGCTTATACATTTTTCATCTAGGTTATAGAAAGCATATATGGCTGTCAGAAGAGACTGTGTTCCTTGAACTAAATAAGCATGGATGAATGTGGGATGTATAGTGATGGATATTGTATAACAGAGAAAACAAGGAATGTTTTGCAAAAGAGAGAAAAATATTTGTGAAATGTATTATTCTGGTAGACTGAGGGCCTTGCCATGAAAGGCCATGAATAGACACTCAAATACAGCCATGAAAGACACTTCTGGTTGGGCTGATGCCTTATAATAATAGCTAATATTTAGGGTTTATACTGTCCCTGTATATGGTCTCTCATTTAATCTTCAAAAAAACCCCAGAGGGGCTTCCCTGGTGGCACAGTGGTTGAGAGTCCGCCTGCCAATGCAGGGACACGGCTTCGTGCCCTGGTCCAGGAAGATCCCACATGCCGCGGAATGGCTGGGCCCATGAGCCATGGCCACTGAGCCTGCGCATCCGGAGCCTGTGCTCCGCAACGGGAGAGGTCACAACAGTGAGAGGCCCGCGTACCACAAAAAAAAAAACCCAAAAACCCCAGAAATGTATATAATACTGTTCTCCTTGTTTTACATCTTAGAACCTTAGGTGTGTGTAGGGAGGCTAAGTAATTTGAGTTGCTTGGGTTACCAAGTGGCACCCTGACTTGAGAGCCTATTATACTCTATACGTTATGCACTTGTCAGAGTCATCGAAGTGGTTTGCCTTCTCCTGCCCTAAGTTAAAATAATAAATTGCGCATATTGGAGAATAAGGATGACTAGAGAGTTTGTATTTACATTATCACAGTCTTTCATTTTCTAGACCAAGACAAATGTCTCAATCCCTTTTTATCTAGTGTCCTGAGGTGAAACTGGTATCTAGTGGTTCTGTTGTTATTCTATGTTGTTGGTTAAAAGAAGCCCACCTACTTATGCGTCTTTCCACCCCGCAAAAATATTTGTTTGTAACGGATGTAAACAAGGAAGGAAGGTGAAGTTGCCTTCTTATTCTCACCTAGACCCTGGGCTCACCGATTTCATTGTGGGTGTGTATCACGGATTTCCTGAAGGTAGCCTGGAAAGATTCACTGTCCATAGAAGATCTTTGAATCAGGTTGAGTATGTGTGTAAGCAGTTGGTTAAAAACCCTAGAGTTCTGCCCCATGTAGCATAGAAGACAAAGCTTTAACCTGGAAAATCTTAAAGCAGATGTTCCCAGCTGAGTGCCTCATCCATGAAATGACATCAGGCTGTGGGCTGCAGTGGATCGTGCAGTTGGAGGCTGGGCTGCATCCCGATGGATCTGCCAGAATGAGTTATTCTCCAAGTAGCTGAAAAAACAACCTATTGAGGTTGTTTTCATCTCTTCATTATAAAATGCATCATGTTTTTCAAGTAGAGCGATTTAATTTGAGGTCTAAACGATCCCTTTTCCTACCATTAAAAACTTGGAGCAGTGGAGCTCATTATGCGCTCCTCACCTAAGGGATAATAACGTCTGAAAACCAGGTCATTCATTCTAAGAGAGAAAGTTGATGGTAAATCTTGAACTTGAAAATAGGACAGGTGGTGAGAGGACTATTGTGACCTCACTGGAGACAAAAATGCCAGATCCTTCAACTAAATTCAATTAAAAATGTTTGGGGGAGCATCTTAGTATGTCTTATTTTCCATGTAATTACTGATCTCCTTATTCACTTGGTTGACAAGAAAACAATGAAAAAAACAAGCTGTGCTAGTTGTCTTCCATCTGTCCTTCCACATCCACTTTCAACCCTGTTGTCTGCCCAAGGAGACCCATATGGACTACATCAGAGGGTTCCCTTGCCGTGTGGCTTTTGGGTGGTTTTGGCTAATGGGAGGCAGTGGTAGGCAGTTGGAGAGTGGGAAGAGGAATGGTCAGGGTATTTAATAACCCAGCTCTTTGGCTGCTAGATTACTGTATGTTACCTAGGATTCCTGAGCAGCCATGGGTGGCAGGCCTGACATCAGGTCTCCAGACCAATAAGCATAGGCAAATCACTAGAGTTTCCCCTGTTTTTTTCAAACGCTGATGAAGAGTATATGCTGATGCCATCACAGAGGCCCTCTCTTGTCCTGTGATTCCTAATGACGGGGAGCACATCTTTCTCCACTAGCATGATTGTCACATTCCTCATTTTTGTTACCGTTGCTTTGGTGATACACATTAAGGTACTGCATAAAATGTATTGCTTTCCAAATTAATGCCTTAATAGCACTACTTTTGCCTACTGTCTTAGTTAAATACATATCTTATTAAAGCATTTCTCTTTAATTTCACTGATTCTAGTAGAAAGCATTCATAAAACACGAGTAGTTTTGTTTTTTGTTTTTTTTTGCGGTACGCGGGCCTCTCACTGTTGTGGCCTCTCCCGTTGCGGAGCACAGGCTCCGGACGCGCAGGCTCAGCGGCCATGGCTCACGGGCCCAGCCGCTCCGCGGCATGTGGGATCTTCCCGGAGCAGGGCACGCACCCGTGTCCCCTGCATCGGCAGGCAGACTCTTAGCCACTGCGCCACCAGGGAAGCCCAGCCCTTTCTTTTTTATCAGTATTTCCACACAATATTGATTGTCTAATTTTATCTTGTAGAGGTATTGCTAAAATCCCTCTCTTCCTCTCTGATTTCTACAGTCTTACTTTGGACACATTTCCCATCTAATCTGTTTTACTGTAACAGCCTCCCACCTGATTATGTAATCATTAAACAAGAAACGAAATTGAATAGAACAGGAATGTAGCAATCTCAGTGTTCAGAAAGTGAAGCTTACAGAATATATACTTAGGGAGAAATATTTTAGAATATTTAGAATGGTTAGAATGGTAACCTAAGTTTTCGTGTTGGTTAAATGCAGAAGATTCATTTATGGAAAGAAGCATCCTCTATAGAACTGATGGAGTGCATTTCTCCTACCAGCTTCATGATTGCTGGCACTTTCAATGAACAGGTCCAAAGGGTAATATAACCCATTTAATAAGTTGGCCCATTTATTCTGACAACACTATATTTACATTTGTCCCATTTTCACTTTATTTTACCCTCTGCATCAGCACATTTGCCCTAATTGCTTTCTAATTTGTATACATGTTTGTGCTTTAAAAATTTAAACCAAGAAACCTTTTTCAGGAGCTCTTTAAGTACTGAAGTGTAGGGGATCTAGTAGACTAATGGAGCCATGTGTCACCTAGTATCATGTGTAATGCATTTCTGTAGCACAGAATTGCACTCTTGTACTTTGCTTATTCTGGAACTCAGATATAACTTACAAAGAAAACAAGTAGTATGAATTTGTGCTTGTTTTCTTCAGAGAAACATAGGCAAATGCACATTCAGAGGTCTGCTGATAGTGATGTTTCCATGGCAACAAGCAGGCTGTGCTATCATAATATTTATATCCGTCTATTATGCTTTAGTTTATGTTAGGGTTTGGTGTTAAAATGACAAAATAACATATGCCTTTATTTTCTTAAATATATCTTAGGTTGATTTTTTTCTGGGTTAAATAGTTTTAAAGACCTCATAGAAATTACCAAGAAATCATTGTTACACATGTAGATTTTTGTTATTCCCTATTAGTTTTAAATTTTGTACATTTGTTTATAAAAGTTTTAAAATAGATGTACATGACACAGTAAGTGGCCAGTGTTAAAGTTAGGGAGAAATACACACATTTCTTTAAATTTCACAGTTATATTTTGGGGGAGATTTTTTTTTTAGCTATTTTTCTTTGTAACTTTGTAACTTAAGCTTTAAGTTAATAATTCAGGAGCTCTGCAACAGAACAACAGACATCAGCTGTGCCCGAGGTAATGATCTAAGATATTATAAATCTTTCACCAATAGACAAATTAGTTTTTATGTGTTGTTAATATAGGGGCATAAGAGAGTGAGAGGCTTTATTGAAATCATATGATAACATATAACACGTAATATGTGCCCAGGATGTAAAAATGAAGCAGAAGAAAGACTATACTTTTGTGAAGCTTACTTTCTAGCCAGGATGCGGGGGGGTACTAAATAAATAAACAGTAAATACATTCTACAATATTGTATAATGACTTTGAAGAAACATGAAGCTACATAAGGTTATAGAGTGATGAGAAATAGGAGCATTTACACCTAAATATTTTGCTGTCGTTTACACTTTGAAAGCTCTATTTCCTTGATTATTACCTTTGATTGTTATATCAAACCCTAAGGGGATTCCTGGGTGGGTGTTATCCCTCCTTGTTGACAAAGAGGAAACCAAGGCACTGCATGGTTAAGAAACGAGTTGCCAAGTTTCAGAAGAGTAAAGACATCTTCTTTCAGCCTTGTTTGGCACTTGTTGAATAATTTGAATGAATGATTGAAAGAATGAACATACCTTAAATATGACTTGCGAATTATCCATTTCAGTTTTCTAAGGTAGAACTTCTAAAGACTGAAAAGGAGTCAAAAGCTTAAACTGTAATTCAGATATGACGGTCCTCCTTTTTCTCCAAGTTAGAAATCAGAGGATGTGTCACCTGCCTGGCTCTGACACTTAATTAGCAGCATGGCTTTGGGCAAAATCTAACCTCTCCTGGACTTGGTTTGCTCTTATAAAAATTGGGAATAATTATATATGCATTGCCTGTCTCACAGATTATTGCTGAGAATCATATGAGATAAACTATGTCAATCTCAAGAGGTCTGTACACATGTAAGTCATTTTGATTCTTTAGAAAGTAATCTTCATTTAACTTGAGTTAGGTAAGTATTTTTTTCAGGCGGTCCATAACTAATCTTTGATGTGTGTCTCTCTCTTTCTCTTTTTGATGAAACTTGTCAGTATGAAGTGATCATATAATTAAAATAAATCTAATTAGCTTCTTTCTCTGTAACAAAGGTGATCTTTGAATGCCAGACCATAGGTGTTCTTATCATCTGGGATCCCTGCTGTTAGTCTGGTAATGTGCTGCTGAGGGAATCATTCAAAAATGATTCAAAAAAAACTATAAGTAAGGGTAACGATTCAGTATCTGATATTTTTTCTTGTAGTGTTGGAGGGTTATTGCATTATGCTAATTTATTTTCCATTATTCTAATAATGGATAGAAGTAAGCATATAATGTAACACCATATATTCGTTGCTAAAATCACATGTGTCTTAATGGCAACTGTTCCATGAAATGTATAAACAGTCTCAGTGACTCAGCCAGTTTAGCAAATAACAGGAGCTTTTTTTAAAAAAACTCACCTCAAGTGTTGAATTTCAACAAGTATTACTTAGCATCTATTCTACTAATTGCAGGGGGAAAACAATAGAAATTATGATGTTCCTGGGAAGACAGACATGCCTGTTGAAAGCAAGAGGCTAAATATAGACAAACTGGAATAACTGTTGAAGGCTTCGAATGAGAAAGGATACTTTCATCTGGGTTTGAATGACATAGGTCTGGATTGATGAGGATAGAAGGATATCTAGAGCTTATCCTTGCCCGGGGAGGGGAAGCAGCTTGCTAATACTTACTGAGCACCTAATACATTCCAAGAATTTTGCGTTTATTTTCTCACATAACCTCTCAGCATGTTTCTAACGCAGGTCATATTATCTGCATTTTTCAGAAGAATCTGCATATCAAAGAGTCTGAGAAAATTGTATAAAACCACAGAGCTTGTTTTAGTAGCAGAGACTCTAACGGAAATCTAACTTCAAATTCTTTGCTGAAGAAGCCACTAAGACATTTTAATCTAGGCTGTTAAAAAGCTTTTTTAAAACGTTTGAGAATATTATAACTGCATTGATAACTGCATTGAAGTGGCGTGATTTGTTCAGATATTCAGAATATTGTCATTTTATGTGATCTTTTTATTTCCAAATTGGCAAGTAGACGTTTCTAAGTGAAAAGACCAAGCACATCCTTGTATAACTAATCATTAGAATTCCTCTGTGACACACCCAATGATGGTTAGTTTCTGAAATATAACATTCTTAGATAGTCTTGAAAATAGTTCTCTATATTCGGTAACGTTTTATGTATGAATGCTGGCTTTTTCTATGGCCCTGTTAAAATCAAACTGACTTTTAAAATATGATTTTCATGCAGATTTTCTGAATTATCTCAAACCTCTGGTATGCTTGGAGATCTTAGTTTCAAAGAGAAGGAAAATGATTTGTAGTATTGCCACATAAATTTTTTACATGTGGTTTTAATGATAAAGCTAGCTTTTTTAAGGTACATGAAGTATAAGAAGAAAACATTTTCAGAAAGTAAGATTTATAGTACTGTTCAGCTTACATTAAACTGTTCATGTTTTAAAATTTAGTATTACAGATGAAATTAATATCCATAATCAACTGGGAAGAGTTTTTTTTTTTCTTAGATTTAATATACTGGAAGAGCAAAACTGTCAATATCAGAAACATTATTCTTAATTTTTGTTGTTTGATTTAATAATCCAGCATTAACTTTTTCCCAAATACATAAGGGGCTTTTTTATTTGATATAGTCAGGACCAGTAGTTGGACTCTTAATTGAAAAGCTCCTTAATAAATTAAAATAGGTAATTATTTAAAGAAAAGTTACCTTTTATTATAACAATTTTACTTTTGCTTAAAACATGAAACTATATATGTCTTCTGCTTTTTGTTTTTGTTTTTTAATGCAGTGCCAAGCACTCTTCGTTGATGGAAGGTAGGAATTCGTTGTGTTATTTGTATAAAACACACCTATTATGAATCTCCTGTGATTTCCAGCTATTGTTTTTCTTTGAATTTGAGTGATAATTTAAAAAATATTTCTTAAGTCATCTGGGTACAGAAATAGTCTAACGATTTTTATTTTTTTATTTATAAGCTTTTATGGTTTGTATCATGTATTCTATCTATTTTAGCATCAGTCTTGGGGAAAGGGTGAATTGCTTTCGTTGAGTTTTTCAGAAGTTTAAAATTTTTTTTATAAACAACAGTTCCCTTTTTTTCACACACTTATTCCCTCAACTTTTTAAGTATTTCACTAGTAATTTAATTTCATGTAAAAAGGGTGATTCAGTTCTGTTAATAAATACAGGCAGTTCAACTGATGGAAGCAGAAGGGCTTGCTAGAGAGCAGGTACTAGGCACAAGCATTCTGTGTGCTCTTAACAGTGGACAGTATCTTTTCTAGAGGGGACAAATCATACTGCTTGAGTTGAAGCCATTTGTACTGGATAGGTGCTTTTTGAGGTCTGTGGAAGGCAAAAAGGAGATGGAGGTGAACTGAGCCCTCAGCCTTAGTCTTGTGAGACAGACTAATCTAAAACTCAGTTATCATGTAGTCCAGAATTATCGGAGAATTCTTCCTTCACAAAGCGTGAACATTTTTAACTAGACCTTGAAATATAGATACTTAACATAAGTTGAAAGGAGAATGATGGGGCATAAGTAAAGTTTTAGAAGCCGAAATACTCCAAATGACAAACCGAGCTCTTTTGTGGCAATACCTGGAACATAGGTACATATTTCACACACATATACATATATATGTACATATACTAATACATACGTGTCAAGTGAATGACTGAATGTTAAGACAAGAAAATGGACTTCATCATCTAGGCAATGAGAAATTCATGTAAAATTTTGAGCAGGTATTGAAAACTGGATATGTGTTTTATGAAGAAAACTGAACTCAACTCTCTGGGCACAAGACAGATGGATTGGATGGGAGGGGAGAGATCGCAGGTGGGGAGACCAGCCCAAAGGTTGGATGGACTTATCCCATAGTATAAAGATGAAAAGAGCTGGACTTGAAATCAGTTGAACTGGCTCCACCTCTCACTGCATCACCTTCGTCAAAGTCTGTAATTTCTTTGAGCCACAGCTTTTTTGGAAAATGGAAAAATGATACCTTTAAATAGAGCTTTTGTGAAAATTAAATGAGATAAATTCCAGGAAATTCTATCACACAGCCTAGCAAATTCCTTCATCCATTAATTCCTTCATATGTGAAATTAGTCAGTTTTGGTAGAGCATATTCTTATGACGTTGGCGATGCAGAGTTTTGATAGACAAGCATACTGGAGCCATATGCTTAATACACGCCAGGTGAATTTGCATCATAAAAATTTTCCAGTAAAATTAAAACGGTGGTAGTGAGAAATTAGAAATGGGACGAAAGAGGCTGAACTTTGCAAAACAATTAACATGATAAAATGGAATGGATTAAACAAAAGTAGGAATGAGGAGTGACAAATTGGAGGTGGGAGTCTTAGAAAGTAACAACACAATGATGGAAGTTGTAGGGTTTTGTAGGGACTACTCTAAGCGTAGGAAAATGAAATGTTGAATATGAGATGAATAGCCAAAATGTGTCTGGAAGGCATGCAGAAAATGCATGTTTTGAATCAAAATTTTGATGAGCACATCTTTGGTATAGGCACAATGGTAAAAGCTTCAGACATGGTGAGATCTATGAGAGGATGTAAAGAAAAATGATAGCTATTATTTTTTGAACACACCGTTTTAAGTAAATGATGTAGACTATCTTATTTCTTTCTCACAACAATAGCAGAGATAATTGCTATTATTATCCTCAATTTACAGATGATGAAACTGTGGATCAACAAGTGAAGTAATCTACCACAGGTCAAACGCTTAAGTTTCAGGAAAGGGATTTGTAGGTGGGTTTATCTGACTCCAGAGGACCGAGACTTAAATTCAATCCAAGTTAAAAAGTGGAAGGAAACAGAGAGATGGTCGCGGGGGGAAGGAGGATTTGTTTAAGAAAAGTGGAGCATGGGAGTTATTGGAAGATATATTTTGCTTTTTAGATGAAGTGATCTTTGCATGTTTGAAATCATAGATGAGATGAGAGAGACTGAAGTAAGGAGAGTTGTAAAACCAGAGTCTCAGAAGGAGTAAGGGAACCTTGCACTTCTATAATTCTATTTATTTTTCAAAGGGCTTGCAGATCTACGATGCTAGAGAGCCTCTCTCAAAAAACTCTGTGAGGTTCAGAGGGCAGGTGTTGTCCCCAGTTTACAAATAAAAATCTGGGAAGCACAGATGATCAAGGGGTAACTCCCCAGTCTTGCAGGTCTGGATTATGGTGGAGCAAAGACAGGATCCCTGGTGGGCCCACTGCTGTTTTCTTTTCCTAAATCTCACTGGTAGAAAGTTAAGAAATCTGCAACCCAGTCACAGAGGATTCAGCTTCGGTGGGGGACCCACCATGGAGATTCCAAGGAAAATGATATGATGGATGCAAATGTATGTTGATGACCCACACAATGCCAACAAATATGTAATAGCCTAGAGATATAAAGATGAAAATGACAGTGTTCTAATCTTGGTGGACCCCCAGGATAGAACAAAATGGAAAAATAGAAAAATATAGAAAATACAGAATTGGGAGCTTCCCTGGTGGCACAGTGGTTAAGAATCTGCCTGCCAATGAAGGGGACATGGGTTCGATCCCTGGTCTGGGAAGATCCCATATGCCGCGGAGCAACTAAGCCCCTGCGCCACAACTACTGAGCCTGCGCTCTAGAGCCTGCGCGTCACAACTACTGAGCTGGCACACCACAACTACTGAAGCCCGCGCGCCTAGAGCCCATGCTCTGCAACAAGAGAAGCCACCGCAGCGAGAAGCCCGCGCACTGTGGCGAAGAGTAGCCCCTGCTTGCTGCAACTAGAGAAAGCCTGCGCGCAGCAACGAAGACCCAACACAGCCTAAATAAATAAATAAATAAACAGAATTGAAAGGATGGAGGTAATTTCAAGAGTTTCAAGAAAGGGATGTGGATGAAGCTGGTTTTGAAGATGAATAAAAGTGCAACGTCAGTGAAGGAGTGGGAGAGCACAGTTGCGTGATTTTTGACGAGCATTTTGTGCTTGGGGAAAGCCAAATAGTTTGTTATTGTTTCAGTGTATGTGGCTGAGAGTTGGGGTTGCTGGAGCAGTGGGGTGATGAGAAGCAGGGAAGGAGCTGAATTATGATATATTTGTGGGGAAAGTTCTTGTAAAGTATTCCTAGGTGCTTAGAGTTCACCCATTGTACCAGTATTTCAACTGTGTATAAAAAGCAAAGACAGTTCCTGAAGATGTTAAGATCTTATTAAGTGCTTCCCTGTTCCCTAAGGAGGCTTAGAAAATACTGAATATGTAAGTCTGCTTGGAAACTTACAACACAAACCTGTTGTAAAACCTGGAAAAAGGCTGGGCTTTTAAGTATGAAATCTATTTGCGGTAGACATTTTTGGTATTCCCCAAATGTATTAAATCCCCTCTGCCCACCTCTGATTAATGTGCAGTGGGGGGTGGACAGTTCCATGAAAGTTCACAGTGAGAGCTCTGATGGGTAGGGGAAAATGATTGCCCCCAGGGAAAACCCTTCACTGGTAAGGTTGGGAGCCTGTATTCAAATACCCCTGACTCCCGTCCTTCAAGGTGATGGTTCTAGAAGGCATTCTGTACACTTATCAGAGGTTCATGCAGAATCAATCCCTTATTGACTACAGTAGCAGCTTCAGTAATGTAACCAGCTGGTGGCTTTTCTTCCATCCCTCTTTTATTCACCCCACTCCTTCCCTCCTACTTTCCGAGATCATCTTCCATATACCGCAGATCACTCAAGTCCTTTCTTGGCTCTGCTTTTGGGGAAGGAAGACTAAGATACTATTGAACTTGTTGAGCAAGCCATTGTTTTTACATAAGGAACTATTTTTGTTTTCCTAGGACACACCTATAGCCTGCCATGGTAGAATTTTCCCTTAGAAACTTTACTTTTTTTTTTTGGCTGCGTTGGGTCTTCGTTGCTGTGCACGGGCTTTCTGTAGTTGCAGCCAGCGGGGGCTACTCTTAGTTGCGGTGCGTGGGCTTCTCATGCGGTGGCTTCTCTAGTTGAAGAGCACGGGCTCTAAGCGCATGGGCTTAGTTGTTCCATGGCACATGGGGTCTTCCCAGACCAGGACTTGAACCCATGTCCCCTGCATTAGCAAGCAGATTCTTCTTTTTTTCTTTAACATCTTTATTGGAGTATAATTGCTTTACAATGGTGTGTTAGTTTCTGCTGTAAAACAAAGTGAATCAGCTCTACATATACATGCATCGCCATATCTCCTCCCTCTTGCGTCTCCCTCCCACCCTCCCTATCCCACCCCTCTAGGGGAGATCAACCTGAAAGTGTGAAGTGTTTGAGCAGCCCATAGAAAACCTAGCCCAATAAATAAAATTAACAGACAGCTGTCCAGGTAGAGTATTTTATACACCAGGAATGGTCCATGTGAATATTCATAGGAAAAGCAGTCAAAGTAAGGAGTGTGTTTCTCTCCTGGCTCTGCATACCTCCGTTTGATATCTTGGGAGATACTGTCTCCAGGGTGTGACCAGAACTTGGGATATCTTAGAGCAGCACAGCATAGGTGGTGACCAGAAAGGCAATCAAGGTGAGCCACTTGTGGCCTGTAGGTGGGGTGGAGGAAGAGGAAAGAAAGTAAAAAAATATGGAGAGCTGGATTTTATCTTTGTTTTTTAATTCGGATTTCCCCAGTTGTATATGTACTTATTTGTGTGTGTGTGTGTGTTTGTGTGTGTGTGTATTTAGTTCTCTATAATGGTATCATGTATAGTTTGTGTATCCACACTGTGGTCGAGATCCCTCACAGTGCCCTTTTATAACCACACCCATATCCCTGCCCCAACTTCCCTAAACACTGACAACCACTAATGCATCCTCTGTTTCTGAAATTCTGTAATTTTAAACATATTATATAAATGGAGTCGTACAGCATGTAGCCTTTCAGGATTGCTTTTTTCACTTAGCATTATTCTCTGAAGATTCATCCAAGTGTGGGGTGTGTCAATAGTCCATTGCTTTTTATTGCTGAGTAGTATTCCAGGAAATGTGTGCACTACTGTTTGTTTAACCGTTCATCCATTGAAGGACATCTGGGTTGTCCCCAGTTCAGGGCTATTATGAATAAAGCTGTACAAACTTTTCTGTACAGGTTTTCTTGTGAAAATATGTTTTTGCTTCCCTGGGATAAATGCCCAAGAGTGCGATGGCTGGATCATATGGCAATTGTGTGTTCAGTTTTTGAAGAAACTATCAAACTGCTTCCAGAGTGGCTGTGAAATGCTGTACAGTCATACAGCCACCAACAATGTATGAGCGATTCTGTTTCTCCACATCCTTTATGGGGTTTAGTGTTGTCGCTGTAGGTCTGATAGGGGTTGCTAACCATTCTGATAGGTGTGCCGTGATACCTCATTGCAGTTTTAATTTCTATTTCCCTGATGGCTAATGATGTTGAACATTTTTCATGTCCTTATTTGCCATCTCTGTATCTTCTTCAGTGAAATGCCTGTTCATTGTTTTGCCCATTTTCTAAATGGATAGTTTCGTTTTTTACTATTGAGTTTTAAGAGGACTTATTCTGGATACTATTCCTTTACTGGATAAGCGATTTGAAAATATTTTCTCCTGTTGCCTGTCTTTTCATCCTTTTCCCATGCACTTTCACAAGGCAAAAGTTTTAAATTTTGTAAGGTCCAGTTTATTACTGTCAAGCCTAAAACCTTTTTGCTTAACCCTAGATCCCAAAGATGTGCTCCTATATTTTTCTCTAAAAGGTCTATATTTCTATATTTTTATGTCTTACATTTACATTCAAATCCATTTTGAATTTTCATATATGAGTGAGGTTGAGGGCAAGGTTCGTTCTTTTCCCTATGGCTGTCCAGTTGCTCCTGCACCGTTTATTGAAAGGCTGTCCTTCTTCCATTGAATTGCTTTTGCACATATGTCAAAAATCAGCTCAGCATATTTGTGTGCATCTGTTTCTGGATTCTCTGTTTTATTACATTGTTCTATGTGTCTGTCCCTCTGCCGTTCCCACACTGTCTCGCTCATTGTAGCTACATAATAAGTCTTAATACTAGGTAGAGTGGTTCTTTCCACTTTATTCTTCTTAGTCAAGATTGTCTTAGTTATTCTAGGGCCTGTGCTTTTTCTATGTAAGTTTTAGCACAAGCCTGCCTACATCTACAAAAAATATAAAAGTAAAACAACCAAAAACCTTGCTGGAATTTTGACAGGAATTACATTAAATCTATCTATCAATTGGGGGACAGTTGAAACTATGCTGAATCTTCCAATCCATGAACACAGTAGGTGTCTTCACTTTATTTAGACTGATTCTTTTTTATCAGTATCTTGGAACTTGCAGCATATAGATCCTTTGTATGTTTTATTATCTGTGTACCTAAGTACTGTATTTTCTTTGAAATGATTGTAAGCAATTTTGTGTCTTTAATTTTGGTTTCTGCAGGTTTATTGTTACTCTCTAGAAATTGTATCCCGTGACCTATGTATAACTCACTTTGTAGTGGGAATTTTTTGGTTTGCTTTTTGTTTTTGTAGGTGCCTTCCTATTTTCTATTTAGACAATCGTATCATCTGCAAATAGGAGTCATTTTATTTCTTCCTTTAGAAACTGTATGCTTCTTATTTTTTATTCTTTTCTTATTGCAGCGGTCAGAACTTCTAGTATGATGTTGGCTGCAAGTGGCTAGAATGAACATCCTTGTCGTATTCCTGATGTTGGCAGAAAACATTGTCTTTCACCATCAAATATGATGCTAGTTGTAGTTCTTTGTAGATGCTCTTTATGAAGTTGGTTTCTTCTTAAAATCTGGCTAATTAGAGGCTCACAAAATGTGAATAATGTCACATTTTGCAAGAATTAGGAGACAGGAAGAAAAATCTGAGAGGTTTCTACCAAATAATTTCTGGAATGACTTCTTATTTACTTTGACTCCTAAACAGGGCTTGTTCTGATACAGTTCTTGTCAAGATTGGACCATATGCAGCCTTGACTTGGGTTTAGGTTGCATATATAATCTGCCAGGATATTTCAGTAATCTGAGACTTTTTGGATATTTTTACTACTTTGATCTCTATAGTCCCTAGGGTTAAAAAAAAAAAAAAAAGCCGGGAAAACACTTCAGGCCACTACAGTTATTTTTGTTTGCTCTTCCTAATGCATGTTCTCCATGAACTGGCCACATCAGGTATCCAAAAATAATGTTCTTTGCCCTTATATACTGTAGAGATAGTATCACCGCAAATGTCCAGAGCAATGGACAAACCTGTGACAGTGTTCGGGTTTAGGCAAAAGAGGTTTTCACCTATGGAGGAGAAGAGACATTGTTAGTTTCCGTAGAACCTTTTTTTTATCCTTTTTGGTGTATTCTAGGTAAAATCAGTGATAAATATGTTTTATGATGTGAAGTTATATAACAGAAGAAAACAAGGAATTGGACAGAAAATCAGTAATTATGATGCATACTTGGTTGTCAAAATATAATGATTTGAAATTATTTTTCCATGTATAGGCTACATTCTGATATGATGTACTCCTCCACTTAGTCTTTGGGAAACATTTGGATGGTACAATTTTGCAGTTCCAGCTCAGTTACACTTCAAAAGCCTTAATGTTTTGATAATGCTGCATTTGGTTATAGATTTAAGATGATATAATGCTACGTTATATCACTTTTGTAGGGTAACTTCTGAATAAAATAAGTCCATAAACACTATTTTTTCTCCTTTTATAGTCACACATATGTGAGTTTTGCTGAATTGCTTTATTCCATGCTTAAAAGCTAGCAATTTAATACTGTTTTTCAGTAACAATAAAATGAAACACATAGGCCTTCTAATTTCCCATTGATGTATTGATTTATGGTGCTCAGAAAATTCATACATGTCTACAGTTGGTAGTTTTATCAAGTTGAAGAAGATTATTTTGGTTTTTGCATTTTTCAAAGTTGAAATTTTTCAAGTTGTGTTTTAAAATACATACACTGCCTTACTTTTCATAGTCACCACATAGGCAATTTATATCAACCCTTAAAAGCTATGAAATGAGTATATTCTTTCACAAATTGACAGTGTAATTGTTCTCATACAGAAAGTGACACCACAGCATATATTAACTATGGAATGCACAGTACTTTTTTTTTACGGTACGCGGGCCTCTCACTGTTGTGGCCTCTCCTGTTGCGGAGCACAGGCTCCGGACGCGCAGGCTCAGCGGCCATGGTTCACGGGCCCAGCCGCTCCGCGGCATGTGGGATCTTCCCGGACCGGGGCATGAACCCGCGTCCCCTGCATCGGCAGGCGGACTCTCAACCACTGCGCCACCAGGGAAGACCAGTACTTTTTTTTTTAAATCATAGTTTAGAGAAACAAATGTTTCTTCTTTTTTTCCCCGTAGGCTTAAGCTTTGTTCAAAATGAAGCCCATAGAATTTTCTCCATGCTATAATTTAAGCTGGAGAATATGAATTGGAATTTGCTGTCCTGGATTATTATTGAAAGAAATTAAATGGTTTTTAAAAATAACCACTGGTGATCAAAATAATATTTGCCTTAATTGCTTTATTAAATACTTGAAAAAAATTATTTGACCAATAATAAAAACAGTTTGTATTTTTTTACAGCTACAGATAAAAAGGAATATGTGGGTTTAATTTACAGGATTAGTGGGTACGTATTTTTGTTTCTATTGCTGCATTTCTAGAAGCCTTAATAAAGAAATCAAAATCCTACTTTTCTTTCTCAAAGCAAATGTTAAATGTTTTCCTCCTGAGGTTCCTGAGATGGGATTTTTTATTATCCTAAAAAAGAGGAATGTCTCTATGTGAACATTTTAAATTTATGGTCCTTTCTGAAATTCTGTTTTGTTTTGTTTTCAAATCAGATCTGGAAAATTTTAAAACCAAAATGAGAAGTACAGTGTCAGTGCGTGAAGGACAGGGAGTTGTCCTGCTCTGTGGCCTCCCGCCACACTCTGGAGGTAACAAGTGCTCTGTTTTTGCTTTTATGTTTATTAAACAAGTTTTGGGGCGAGACCCACAGCATATGTACTGTTGTTGCTTCCATAAATTACCTTGAGAAACTTGATAATCCAAGCATTGGATTCTGTCAGGTGAGTTGCAGTATAAGAAACTCTACAAAAAACAGTCTATCCAGAGGAGATTATAAACATAATTTACTCATTTCAACAAGGAAGGTTCTAAAGGCAAGCAAGATCAAGTTAATTTCAATTACCTAATGGTGCTGAACAATGCTTCATCCTTACACTATTATCATTCATTATTTAGTTGTAGACCGTGACGTACATTGGTGTCTTTGTGGTTTCTCTCTCTCTCTCTGTCTCTCTCTCCAGCCTTATGCATACACGCTTACACATGCTTATTGATATATGCTGTTGTACCTCTTGATATATGTGTAATATATATATTGAAAATGAAATATGTATGTGTATTCACATCATTTTATTGGGGTGTTGGAATTGCAAATTTTATGCTATATTGCTATAAATTGAAATATTGCTGGAAATTCACAAGGTTAACAAAATAGTTACCAAGAATGAAAATGAACTTCTGCACATGTGAAAATAATTTAATAAGTACCGCTCCCCGGTAAGAGCCTGAAGTGCTGGTTGGATTTTCCTCTCACGCTCACTATTACAAACTTGGTCACTTGCAGGAACAAAGAAGGCATTATTAATGTATGAATCATTGTTGTCAGAGAAGCAGACACATTCTGTTATGAGAGGATGAGAATTCCTGAGAGATAAATAGGTTAGAGAGAAGCTTTCTGACCAGAGATGAAACTGAGAAGTCTTCTTCCCATTATAATAAAGCTTATTCAGATGTCAGTATGCTGGACTTTCTTTGTTCTGTGACATCCAAACCAAAGTCCTTTTTGCCCAGTGGCTCGGCAGTTTTAATCACAAAATCCTCAGCCCAATGAAACAGACATTTCCCGTCTTCAGTATTTGATCATTTGAAATGTCTGAGCCAGCTGCAGACTGCAGATTTGGGCCTTGATTAGCTGCCGTGCCTGCCCTCGCGTTGGTGAGTATGGGTTTAAATTGGGCTCCCCAGTCTACTTCGGGAGTGTCTATTTTGCTGAAATCATGAAGTTTCAGAGGACCTGTGACTTTGAAGGGAAGCATGGACTCTCTTGATGAGCAGTAAAAGTAACTGAGCTCAAACTGGCTTGAAGAAAATAGGGAGTTTACATATAACTGGGTTGAGCATGTGCTTCCTACTAGAGCTGTGTGGTTGACACAGTGATGTACCACCCAGAATGACTCGCCGCCTCTCTGTGGGCAGCAGGGTCAGCCAGTGGCCTCCAGCTCTCAGCTTCTTCCTGATCTCCTTGGCTACAGGAGCCGCTTGCCCAGGGTCTCGCCCTTCCAGGGACTGCCTGCATCTGGTGACCGAACAAGGAGAGGATATAAGGGGTCAGCCCCTTCTGCCCAACACTGGACAGTTCTAGTGGGGAGGGCTCAATCCAGAGCTTCCTTCCAGCATGACCAAGGCTTTTTGGGCCACGACAGTCTGACTTCTTTCTTATCTCAAATCCTGCTTCTGCCTCCTTGCTTTCACAGGTTTTGAGCTTTGGTCAAAATCTTTATCCCAGGCTCTAATATTTGCTCCCTGAGAACCCGATCTATTGGACCCAATGGTTTAACGAATTTCATAAGCGGCTGGTCTTTCTTGCTGTTTCGTGGCTCTGCTTCCCTCCATGTTGATTCCATTGTCATGTAGACTCCCTGTGGTAGCACAGGTGGCTCCTGGCACCTCCAGGCCTTCTGGTCCTTAGTGCTAAGGATCCTAACGGACCAGACAACCTGTTGCTCAGTGGCTCCTGATTTTCATTGGATCAGCCTTGCTCATGAGATTTTCCCCTCCAGCAGAGAACCAGAGTCAGCTCCATCTACTGGCAAGCACTGAGATGAGAAAGGCGTAGTTTCCAAAAGAAAAGAAGGGTTTTTTGTTGTTGTTTTGTTTTTTCGTTTTTTTTTTTTTTTTTTTTTTTTGCGGTACGCGGGCCTCTCACTGTCGTGGCCTCTCCCGTTGCGGAGCACAGGCTCCGGACGCGCAGGCTCAGCGGCCATGGCTCACGGGCCCAGCAGCTCCGCGGCATGTGGGATCTTCCCGGACCGGGGCACGAACCCACATCCCCTGCATCGGCAGGCGGACTCTCAACCACTGCACCACCAGGGAAGCCCAAGAAGGGTTTTATTATGAGAAAAAAACGGGAGTGATGTTTTAGGTAGACATTAATAATGGTTAGAAGTACACCTAGTAAGCAAGTATCAAAATAACTAAAGTTTATTCTTTAAAAGCAACATAAAATAGTAGCTGGGCGGTCTTGTGTATGATGTGTGTTGGAACTGTTGACCCAAATTAAAAGTCTAAGTGATCTTCTTTAAACATTTTTATGATTAGATGTTCTTGCTGATAACAAAGGAGGGGATCTTTTAGTTGACTGGGCATGCACACAGTGAGGAAGTCTTAATAAGCTGTTGGATAAAACATGTTCCAAAAGGTGAATCTTTTCCATTGTCATGAAATTGGAGAACTGCTGGCCAGTCACAACTCTCCTACGTAATGACAACCTCTAAGTTATGATTCCTCTCTGCCTTGGCGACTTCATATAGTGGTCTTTTCATTTTTAAAGCTCACAGTCCGGGGTGACTGTGAAAGTCAGTAGAATTGTTGGCAAAGAAGGAAAGAGATCTTTCCAGATGCGGTGCATTAGCTCTTAAGACCCCGTGGCATGCATGGGGGAGCGAACCACTGAACAATAGCATATCTTCCTGCATGCTAGATTGTGCAGGAAAATGATAGGGACCAGAGCGTCAGGTTTAGATGCTGAGAACAGGATTGTCATTGATCCAAGTCTACCTAATGTTGAGTCTGCCAAGTCACAATTTACATCCCCTGCCTTGACTTCTTGATATGGGAGCTTCTTGAAGACAGAGCCTATGTCCAGGTTTGCTCTGCATCCAAGTGCCTGACACAAGGCTGGTTTATGACAAGCAGTCAGTAAATAACGGTTGAACAAATGAACACATTCATGAAATGAGTAAAGGAATCCTCTTTAGATTGGGCCAGTTACAGATGCTTTCTGAGAATGCACTGCAAACTCTGTTTCTAGAGGTGAAAGCGTTTAACAACTAATACGTGCTGGGTGCCAAGCAGACAGGTGCAGACACTGACAGATGACGGTGAACTCTGCCCACAGCAGCTGGTATCAGCTCCACTTCATCCCCTTGTGGACTGAGGGACTTTTCATTCAGTGGAGGATGTGAGGCAGTACAGAGCAGCTGAAGCCGTGACTCCAGGATTTATCAGTACATGTGATATGGGGCACACATGGCCCCGCTGTGATCCATTGTGTCCTCTTTCCACAAAGTCCCGTGGTCTCTGCAGGACACGACCTTCCCTTCTCTGTCTTAACTGCTGTATTACTTTTACTCACTTCTACTTGGTCCCTTCTCAGTGGTCGGAAATTTTTAATTTTGTTGTTGTTTTCTGATTACTGAAGACATCATCGTATTTTATTATATCATATGCTCTAACAGAATCACAGCCTGACAGAGTAGACACAGGGGTGAAATAATAATAATAACAAATAATAATAGTAGTCTCTATTTATTGAGTGCTGCTTAGTTGCTAAGCAGGGTGCTGGCTGTTGGTGGAAATAAATCATCTGCTAGGACATTCTTTTGATGAAACGTATGGAGAGGAACTGGATAAGTGACAAGGGAGATATGCAAAAAAAGAACCCAAATAGGAGTCCCAAAGTATGGAAACTGAATATATTATTCAAACTCCCTTAAATCATTTGTCTATGCAGATAATTTATAAGCAAGTAGCTGCAACCTGGGGTTGCTTTGCTTAAGAGCAGTTGCCATTTATATGACGCCAGAGAAGGAAAAATTGTTTCCTGATGGGTGACAGAAATGTTTCCTGGGAGTCCCCGTAACTCCTAAGCAATGCAGGTTACTGTCATCTGAGAGGGGTCTCATCTCCCACTCATTCTGTGACACTTTCTGCCACTTCCTTTTCATTGTCTTCTCTGCAGAATAATCCAACATCTCTCTAAGGTGAAAGGAATTAGTATCCTCTTGAAAATTCGTTGGAAAATCAGGAAGTGACATGCTAAAAATAAGGTACCAGCCATGGATTATCCGTGGGTTAGTTATCAATCTAATTACCAATAGTGTGAAAAGCTGGGAATTAGTGTTGTTACCAGTCAGTTGCTGATATCACTACAAGATCGTTGAAATTCAAATGCACAAAAATATTATCCTAATATAAATAAGGATACAAGACTAGTTCATGGGCTTTTCATGATAAATACTAATTAGACAGGAATTCATAGGTTAATCAAGTTATTGCCTCCATACATGTTAATAAAGACTTGGTTTTTGTCCAAGGATGCCTGATGAGATTTATTCTGAGTTAAAAATAGACCTGAGTATTTCCCAGTGTTTCATAAGCAAACAGCTTTGGTCTCTGATCCAGCTTCCAATGTCTGTGCTCTGTGCATATTCTTCTTACAATGACAGCCCTGGACACTGCCATCCTTTGGGATGTGAAAAGGAAGAGGGTGAGATGCTAAACAGCAGGTAGTGGAGGATGAAGCAACTTCATGCTAAAAATTTCTTTGTAAGTCCTGGTGTGACAGAGGTGACAGCTGTTAGCAACATAACCAGATGGCATGGGATTTACACCCTCTGTGCCAACATCTTTTTTTTTCTTTCCGTAGGACCAAAAAACAAAAGTCACCTCAGGTAGTTTAGATGGGGCAACTTGAAGAAAAATTTCCAAGTAGGAATGTTCTGGAAACACTTGTGCAGTTGCTAGACCTTGCTTCAGGGCAATGAGACATTACCTAGTGTTTTGGGATGTGATTTTGACCCAAAACATTAGTTTCCCCAAATACCTTAATGTGTAACCTTAGCACCACCTTGGCTTAGGCATTCATCTTTCCTTGAACTACACTCTACTATTCATGTTTGTAGTCTAGTCAAATTTAAAAACAGCTTTTTACAAAACTTTGAAGTAGGGAATACATAATACGTTCATGGGCAGAATGTGCTTTCTGGCTCCCGTGGCATTTGCATCACTGGTCACTATATAAAACGTTGCTTTGAGAACCCAAGGGTTTCCCCTTCCCTGAAGCAATGTATCTGAAAGTTGCATCGTAGCAGGTCTTTCTGCCATCACAAATTATGAAATCTAGAGAAAGCTGATGGTTGGTGGGTTATTGAGGAATAAGCATCTCTCTGCACTATAGAATATTGCTCCTAATTTATTGCTTCTAAGCCTGGGAGTCAGATATGTTAACATGTCACAAGAAAGAGAGAATCCATCTGTAGACTGAATGAATAATGTATCACAATTGTAAAAGTGTTTTTTGAATATATGCCAATGCTGATGTGACTGTTGACATTTTTGGTTGCCCAGAATATTAATAAATTCGCAGTAGTATTCAGACAAGTATGTTGTGAATCGGTTGACACATAAACCTCAGGTGCTACTATGTGGATAACAGTAAAATTGATCTCTGAAGGGAGTATCTGTTGTCTCATATAGTCTTAATTGCTGAACATCCATTTTGTGGTTGGAAATGGAGATGAAAAATCTTGAGTTTCTCCGAAGTGCTTGAATGTGGAAACTATGAACTAAAAATATTCATTGAGTCTGCCCTCCTCCCTTCCTTCCTTCTTCCATCTGTCCATCTATCCATCCATCTATTTTATCCATATTTTGATTTACTCATGCATCCATCAAATATCTGTTGACGTGTGGAAGATGTTTATGTCTTATAATGCTATTTTACTGTAATATATATGGCCCTTTACTTGAATAATCTTAGTATTGAATACAGAAGAAACTGAAAGCACTGCTGATAAACTTGATAGGAATGTATTCAAGTCAGTATTTTGAACCCTACCCAAACCACTTTCCGAGTTAAATGTACTTTTCTCAGGGTGCAAGGCAATAGAAAGATAAATAGGAATCCCCCTGTCCCCAGGGGCATATATGTGAGTGGCTTGAAATGTCTGATTTATATATATAGATAAAAATATACTATAATCCTAATATGTTTACTAGGTAGAAAAATATAAAATTAAAATATGTAAGTAAATTTTTAAAGAGGGCTTACTATATTTTCTTCATGTACCCCAGGGTACATTTGTACATTTTTTACCCCGTTTTAGAAAACCTGTTTCTAGACAGCGCTTGGGTTTCCTTCCTCCAGCCGTCAAGGTTGGATTATGTGGTGGAGGTTTTAGATTCGCTTGCGTTTTGTTTAACGACACAAGCAGTGACTGCCTCTCCTCCTGGGTATTGCCTCCATTGCCTCCATGGGCTTGGAACCACGCCTAGCATGTTCCAGCAGGCCACTGCTGATTGGCCCAGAGGAGGACACCTGACACAAGCTGGGCGAATCAGCCGCTCTCTCCTGCCAGTTTGAAAATTGACCTGACAGGCTCTAAGTTTTGAATTTGGAAGTTTGAGGCAGATCCTTTCTATCATGCCAAGAAAGCTGACGCACATGGCGTAGAGATGCAGCCCTGCAGAGGCTAAAAACAGAGACCAGGAACAGCATAAAGACTAAGGACTGCCTGGCCGCGGGCCCTCCAACCTTTCTCCCTTGGAAGCTGCTTTCTTGCCCTTGGGCGCTATGCAGCAGCCCCAGTATATGGATATATATTCTGTTCCCTTTGTTATTTTCAGCTGAGTCTAGTGGGTGTCTGTTTTTTACAACCGAAGTCTCATCAGTAACGTAGAGGGCATTATTGTTAGGGCTACACCCGTCCCTGGGCTGTTCCAGCATCCTTTTATGATTGAAGTCAGAACTGAACATACCACAGATGGCCCTGGAAGGAGGCAGGGTCACAGAAGACAATTTAAAGAAACTGTGCATTCATTATTATTTACGTGTTCAGTCTACGAGTGAGTTTCCCCCAGATTTCAGGGTTGCCAGTGACTACTCCACATACATTTCATCAGAGCAGCATGGGTTCAAGCCCGCTCCCCCCGCCCATTTCATTCTCAGATCCCATAAATAGTCTGCTATAGTACAGTGAGAAAATCATTTTCTCCCACTCGAAAGACCGCCGAGTTTTCCTTGCTGTGATTCCATCCACCCACAAACAGAAGTCAGGAGTGTTAAGCTCATCAAAAAAAAAATCACGTGTGTGAGCTGCAAGTTTAAATCCACTGTTAGAATGATAGTGCTTCTACAAGAACTTACTTTAAGATAGGAGAACTCTGATGTTTTCTGCTTTACGTAAACATTGCGTTGTTAATTTAGTACAAATCAAGGATGGTAAAGGCTTTGATTCCTGACATCTTAAGCAGAAATTAAGGGTGATTGTTAGTCAGTGCTTTTTGTCAGAAAAAAACAAATAACATAGTAGCGCTAGGTGAAACCTGAGACTTAATCTGTACGCCAGCAAGAGGGAGAGTTAAATGTTCGTTGCTTTGCTGTAGGAATGCATTTATATGTACTGGTGTTTTAATTAAGCTTACATGAGCTACTGTTAACAAAGAAACCTGAAAATATATTAGCTTAAAATGAACTGTATTTCTTGCTCAGACAAAATCCACGTCAAGTGCTTTTGATCATAGATCTCTGGCCTCATGCATTTATGCCTCTCCGTTTCAGCATCTAAAATCTGTGGTCTCTGCCTCTGTCTTGGTCCAGCTGGCAGGGAAAAAAGGGGAGAGATGACCCATGGATTTTCCTTGTGGACATGTGCCTGGAGGGGATGGCACGTGTCACTTATGTGCACATTCTGCTGACTGGTTCCCAGTCACATGGTCACACTGAGAGCAAAGGAGGTCCATTGTGTGTCGTGGGGGAAGTGGGAATGGGTTCGTCGTATAACTGGCTTCTCTCTGCCACCTTTAGATAGACCTGTGCTTTTGAAAATAAGCACAAGCAGGTTAGGACCAGAGACGTATAAGATACAGTGTGTCTTAAGAGGCTGTATTTCATGATTTCTAGTGGCTGTATAAGAAGCTCATTTGGAGGACTTGTTAAAAATGTGTATTCCACGATTCCACTCTCAGAGATTCTGATTCCTTAGTGTGGAGTCTTTTCTGGGAATCTGCATTCTTTGTGAATGACCCAGGGGATTTTTGACTCAGCGGGACATTGAGCCACACTTTGAGACCCACTATCATCACGTCGTACAAATTTAAATGCCTTAAAGAAATGTTTTAAGGAGTAGAGAAATGTCATTTATGATGGAGCAAGTGTAAGCATTGAAGTATTTCAGGAGTTGCATTTTATTAAGTAGGACATTTTGGACTTTAAAAGGGAAGTGGAATTCTTGGCTTATATAGGACATTGATGTTCATTTATTTATAAGCTAGGCAATTCCTATCCCAGCTGAATTTTTCCTTCATTAACATTAGCTGCCTTAGAGAGCACGGTTGACGGTGTGCCTAGGCGTGTAGCTGAATATTCCACGGCATTCATCCACTTTCCCCCGTGTGGAGTAGCTGGTAGGTGCCGGGCAGTCACCTGTGCTTGTTGATAATCACAGAAACTGGGCATTGGTTAAGTGTGCGTAGCTTTTAATCCTCCAGGCACTGCTTGGCATCTTACCCCTGAGTAGTTTGGATCTGTTTATTGTTGTTATTGTGTCTGTGTGTTTCTGTGAGAGTGTTCATCTCAAGGGGGTATGCCCATCTGGAGTAAAAATCAGACTGATATTGTAGGGGAGGATTTTCAAAATCAGTTACTTTCCTTCTTCCCTTTTAGACCTGGCTCTTATTTAAAACCTATTTTCCCTATTAACTTTAGGAAGTTTGACTTTGAAAGGATACCAGTATTGAAAACTAAAATTTTTAAATGAATCATGTGCAATGTTTTCAGTAAGATTACAAGGGTCAGTCAATGCATCCAAAGAAACATCACAGTGACCACCTTTCTGTATTCTCAGAGGTCTGCAGGGGCCAGCCAAGTGCTTCAGATTAATGAGCAGGGCCAGGTTTTGAGACTTGGGCAATTTTTTGTTCTTTTCTCAGTAACATATTGAAATCACTTAACAGCATCATTTACTTCATATGCAATTTTCACAGCATGGAAAATACAGTTCTTTTCTGAGTTTATTAAGCATTTTGTCACACATATCTTCCATTTGCTGGTTAAGTTATTACTATGGCTTTTTTCCTAATGTCCTCTTAAGTTAAATTCATTAGACACAGACACGCTTGGCATATTAAACACATAGAGATGTTACTTTCACTATTTATATAAAATTTGCTGCGTATCAGTCAGCTTTTACTAGGTTCTGTTGCAGTAACAAATGACTCCAAAGTCTCAGTAACAAATGACTCCAAAGTCTCAAGGGCTTATAATAATGAAGAGTTATTTCCAGTTTTGTAGGCTCTGTGCTATGGGTCGGCTGCAGCTATATTCCATGTGACCTGTTTATTTTGGGAAAAAGTAGCCCTTGTCTGGGATATGCCATTCTCATGGCAGGAAGAAAAGAAACTTGTCAGACTCATTCAGTCTGTTCACAGGTGGTATATATACATCATTTCTGCTGCCATTCTATTTTTTTAATTAATTAGTTTATTATTTATTTTTGGCTGTGTTGGACCTTCATTGCTGTGCGCAGGCTTTCTCTAGTTGCAGCGAGTGGGGGCTACTCTTCGCTGTGGTGTGCGGGCTTCTCATTGCGGTGGCTTCTCTTGTTGCAGAACATAGGCTCTAGGGCACATGGGCTTCAGTAGTTGTGGCTCGCGGGCTCTAGAGCACAGGCCCAGTAGTTGTGGTGCACGGGCTTAGTTGCTCCGTGGCATGTGGGATCTTCCCGGGCCAGGGATCAAACCCGTGTCCCCTGCATTGGCAGGAGGATTCTTAACCACTCCGCCACGAGGGAAGTCCCTCCTATTCTATTTTGCGAAACACATATTATGGCCAATACTGATCAAATGGGCCAGAAACCATTCTGTCACAGAGAGGAGCAACAAAAAATTTTAATAATAATGTAATCGACCATAAGTTCTCTCTTATTTTCTTCTTTAGCTATTTGGCCTTTGTAGTCTTTCTTTCAGTTTCCCCAGATGTGATGAGATCTAGATCCAATAACTAGTTTAAGTTATCCTAACTCTTCCAACAAGAAGATGTAAGAACAACAATATATCATGATGAAAAATGACACCCAAAATGTTCAAACCACCCAAAGCGTTCAGATGCTGCTCAGTTCTAGCTGATTAGTGCCATGGAAAAAGCAAGAACAGGTAGAAACTCTATGTTGGCAAAATTTTCCAAAAAGCTAACAATATGGGTCAGACAGTACTTGGTTTGAGGGTGCCTTTAGCCTGTGGGCCACAGTTAGAAGTCTCTTCCTCAAGGACATTCAATTAATGCTAATCTTTAAAAATGCCTCATTCACTCAGTAGCCTAAGGGTATACGTGTCTAAGAGTTAAGAGTATTTTTTATAGCCTTTAAAAATTCACTTTGGTTAGATTCAAGAGTACAGAAAATAATTCCAAACAAGGCTAATTAAAACAGCTAATTATGGGCTCTTGGAGGCCTGCAGTATTTGGAAGTAGCATCTCAGTCCTTCTGGAAACAGTTTTCCAGATTCATTTTACATTCTCCCCATCTAGTCTAGTTTACATCATTACTTTTCTTAGCAAATGTTTTATGCCCCCAAAGTGGGGATAAACCAATCAACTAAACACAGCAAAGCCATGGGGGTCTAACATGTGAGGTTTTATTATATGTAAGTACAAACTCTGTAATTTTTGAGACCACATTTGATTTTATCTAGAAAGATGAACTTGGAAGGTCAGTGATGTCAGCTAAAGCCCAGTTCCCATGAAGAAGCATTGTATTCCCAAGAGTAAACACAATAATTAAGCAGAATTGTAACTAATTCTTCCATTGTAGCTATGAGTAAATCATTTGTGTTCCTAAGGTAAATTTTTATGTAAATCTAGAAGTTTAAGAATTTGGGGGGAATTCCCTGGTGGACCAGTGGTTAGGACTTGGCCCTTTCACTGCCGAGGGCCCAAGTTTGATCCCTGGTCGGGGAACTAAGATCCCACTAGTCGTGTGATGCAACCAAAAAAAATTTTTTTTTCTTTTTTTTCTAAAATAATCTTAATGTTTTTTTTTTTCTTCTCATTTTTCTAAAATAATCTTAATGTTTTCAGTGACATTAATATATTTGGAAATATTATGCATTTTGCAACCCACTCCTATCATTTCTTTTAATTTCCCCTTTGATTTTTTTTTTTTTTTTTTTTTTGCGGTACGCGGGCCTCTGACTGCTGTGGCCTCTCCTGTTGCGGAGCACAGGCTCCGGACATGCAGGCTCAGCGGCCATGGCTCACGGGCCCAGCCGCTCCACGGCATGCGGGATTCTCCCAGACCAGGGCACGAACCTGCATCCACTGCATCGGCAGGTGGACTCTCAACCACCGCACCACCAGGGAAGCCCCCCCTTTGATTTTTATACAACATGACACATACATACTCTCTGCACTGAGTAGTATTGATCACCCTCCACAGATAAGGAACCTTCCTGTGCACTGTGTCCCTGACAAGATCATCTGATTCATGGGTTGATATATTAAATACAATAGGTAAAGGTACATTCTGTGTTCCTACCATAGACTCCTTATTTTCTCTTGTGGTTTTATACTTTTGCTCACAGACCATTTGTGTGACACTGAGCAACATTTTTTCACTATGTATTCTTATGCAACAGGCATCATGCAAAAGAGTGAGGCAGTTTTTTTAAAAAAAACACTTTTGCAAAAATGCTGGAGAAAGCAAAAGAAAGCATCTTTCTTTTATTTGTCAGAGCTTTTATTTTATTTTTTTAACATTTACTTATTTATTTTATTATTTATTTAGGCTGCGAGGGGGTCTCAGTTGCGGCATGCGGGATCTAGTTTCCTGATCAGGGATCAAACCCAGGCCCCCTGCATTGGAAGTGTGGAGTCCTACCCACTGGACCATCAGGGAAGTCCCTGTCAGAGCTTTTAATAGTACAGTACTAATTTTACATATCCTAGAGGAGGAGTCTAGCAGACAGCTTCTCCCAAACTTACTTGACGAGAGAACCCTTTGTTTATATAGCATCTTGCGGGACCAGATATTCTGAGAAGTCCACTTCAGGAAATGCTTACATAGCTTGAAGTTCATGCATACCAGTAATTTTCAGACTATTCTCTGCTAAATGCTCTAAGGGTTTGTGAAAGGGTACAGCTTAGTGTACAGACCTCAAATTTCCCCAACCCCCTCTTCAAATAGAGCAATTCTTTTTTTTACCAATTTTAAATGTTGTAGTTCCACATAAATATTCTTTAAAGATAGAATTCTGTACTGATAAGTTATAAAGAGAAAGGGAGGGAGGGAGGGAGGGAGGGAAGGGAAGGGGTAGAGGACAAGTGTATCTTATTTTATCAGTGAGCAGTTGGAGTCAGTTCCCGGAATTTGTTCTGATTCATCTTCACTGTAATTCTTGATATATTAGGGGGTGGATTCTTCATTATATCATTATGAAAACTGGGGGAGAAAATTAAGGGATGTTTTTGACTAAGTATACTTCTGGCATTTTATAAATTCAATTAATTATGTGTGGATCACATTACACCTGTTACAGTAATAACAACAGGCTCATGTTTTCTGGTGAGGAAACGAGTCCATCAATCATCTGTAATCACTGATCTTCAGATAAGGGGACCTGTGCTGGCTGGCTTACAGAAACCATAGTGTGTTTTCAACACTACTGCCAAAACATACTGTATTCCGCAAAGTTCTGAAGAAGGCCTATTCTGTTTTCCACTTGTGATGTGAAATGACATCTGAAGTGGTGACATATGTAGACTTAAAGCAAAATCTTTTTCAATCATTATAACCTTTAAGCGCCACTAACCTCCCTCAGGATTCTTTGACCTTTTCTCTCTGTATTAGGCTTTTTGACAGCTCAGAGAGAGAAGTGGTGTACCTGACATCTGGTATAAACATGAAATGTTAATTCTTGACTCATACTTAATAGTGCCAACTGCTGTCAGATGCTCATGTGATATATTTTGTTTTTCCCATGGCTATAACACAGAATCTGTATGAGTTTTTTTAATCCAGTGCTGTAAAGAGTAAAAGTTATTTCTTAGTTCTGAGTCTTGGATTCCACACCGTAGATTAGGGGGGAGGCAGAGATTCAAGAGTCCTTAGCCAGGCAATGAGAGAATTTTGTCTGCTCCAGTACCAGAGTAGAGAATAAGAAAGCTTAAAGGACTATTAGAACAAGATACAGATGTAAAATGAGGGTGAAATTAAGGCTTTGTTAATCTTTCTATTTTTGAAGTAGAACAGAGACAAAATTCCATATCTCCAACAGGCATTGGAAGGTATTAAAGTGACCATGACTTATTTCTGATTCTTAATGAAGTATATTGGGGGTATGTATTCCAAGCTACAAAGCATTGTTAAGAATCCTCACCTAAATTGGAAGAAATGCTGATCGCTAAAACCAAGTCATGATCAGAGCATAATAATACAATGAAGGAAATCTCCAGGAAGTAAAAGGAATAGGTGAAATACAAAACTCACTGGATTTCCAGATATCTCCAAGTTGGGAGAACTAGAAAACAATGCAAGAATTGGCTTCCGAGTCAAAGGAAACAAACCTTCGGAACAGCCTGGGAATTTCAGTTGGAAGTATTGTGTAGAGAAAATTTAGAACTGAAAATGAGAGAGTGTTCTGCTGAAAGAATAGCACCTATGTATATCTCTTGTTACATTTGTGAACCTCCAGGTCTTATGCACATGAATAGAGACAGATTCCTTGAATCCATTTTTTGTTTTTTTTTTGGGCTGCATTGGGTCTTTGTTGCGGCACGCAGGCTTCTCGTTGTGGTGGCTTCTCTTGTTGCGGAGCACGGGCTCTAGGCGCGCAGGCTTCAGTAGTTGTGGCTCGCTGGCTTCAGTAGTTGTGGTTCAATGGGCTCTAGAGCACAGGCTCAGTAGTTGTGGCACACGGGCTTAGGTGCTCCACGGCATGTGGGATCTTCCTGGACCAGGGATCAAACCACTGTGCCCTGCATTGGCAGGCGGATTCTTAACCACCAGGGAAGCCCCCTTGAATCCATTTTAATAAGAATTGAGACAACTAGCAGTTGGGATATTAGGACTATGATAAGACATCCTTATAGGGGACATAACTTACAACACTTACATATATGCAAAGTTCTTGAACAGTTTGTGTCATGAAAAACTGATTCATCTAAGCCGTGTGTAGTGTGTTGGCAAAAGGACTTGAGAACCTTTACACCTGAAATTGAAAAAAATATAATCAAGTTCATAAATGTATAGACAATTGTACTCTATCTTAGTGCTAGTAGAATACTAGTGTTACTTAGGGAAACAACCTTCAAATGGTCTCCGGAACAACGGGAGGCTTCACTAGAAGACAAAAGGACAGATGAATTCTATGAAAATTCTTCTGGAACCAGAGGATGCAAGAGCCTTCTTCGCAGGGAAATTGCCCTGAAGAAGGGAAAGGAATTCTTTAACAAAGCTGCATACAAAATTCCCCATGGAAAATGAAGGACATTTTCTAGAGAATTCCAAGTTAGTTTACAAAAGTTCAGCATGATCTCTGTCAGGACTGGGGGGTCGGGTGTGAATGCATATATTTGAGAATGTCTCCAGCAGTCTGGCCCAGTTTGGAAATGCATCAAGAGACATTCAAATTGTAGGTTAGTTTCAGGCTTCAGTCACGTCCCCTCCAAGAAAAGGGACAACTTCCAAGTGCAGTTGAAAGAATGAAAACATGCACTGCCTCTTGATCATGCCCTATTCTTGTCTGTCTGATTTCTGTGATACCCTTTAAAAACCAGCCAGTTACTGTACTAGGGAGATAATCCAGGGATAAGACTTAATGCAAACCTTTTATTAAAGGCCTACCACGCTTTGTTCTGAGGAATTTTGTTTTCCTTTTTTTAAACTCTAGTTAGATCAGATTTTCAAAAGCACATCAGAAATATTCCTAGTCTTAAATCCAGGGATTTATATAACACAAAGTTGCAAGACCAGTGGGAAATTAATTTCCTTTGAAGCACGTGAGTTTGAAGTCTGCAGCCTGCCACCATGGCACAGAATTTATTCAAGCACTGTTGATGACCTCTTAAGATCCTTCCTACCCCAAGTTATAAACTGACTGAAGGAAGCCAGTGATTGCCTGGGCCATTCTGGCTAAGCTGGAAAGTATCAGGTCAAAGAAAGGTCAACTAGAGACTCATCGCGTTGCTCACAAACACCAACCCCCACTGGAGATGGTATCCTGTATATACATGATGTCTATGATATGTACCCTACCCACATAGGAGGGAAAATATGGTTCCTTATACTTTATCAAGCTGAGACATCTTTGAATGGATGCAACGTGGTGTTACATTTCACCATCAACTATTTGTTTACCAGTATTCCAATCTTGGTATGGGTCTTCTGCGAAGAACATTTGGCCTGGCTATATTTTACTCACACCTTCGTTATTTTCTCAGTTACGATTCTCCTACTGCCCACAGAGGTTGTGTGTTATTCTTCAGTTCATTGTTTCTCTGAAGTTCGATATTGCTCTGTCTCGGGCATTACATAGAGAAATACAACAAATTTCAGTTGATGACTAAAACTGAAAGACTTCCGTCTTCAGTTGTAAGGGAGAATGCAGGACCCCTTCCACTCTACCACATTGTTCTGTAAACCTGAGGTCTGAGAACAGGATGCTGAACACAAGAACTTTCATTTTTCTTATATCCCTTTGTACAGTTTTCAAGATACAATGTAACAAACGAAGTGGAGTTGTCATTTTAGCCTGGAAAAGAATTAATAAGTACGTGTTCACTGCTAAAATTCTCCTATATATCTTTTCTTTATTGCTTTCTGCCTCTGGCAGAAACAAATAAATACTAGCAATGAGAAATAACGTATCTGTTGCATTTTAGCTATTTCCTTTGTGTGTGCGTGTGCACATGTGACTTCTTTTCCTTTTGGAAAAATTATAGATTCGCTAAGTAAGAGAATTGTCTGGATGAAGGAGAGTGGCACACGTGGAGAAGGAGGGTTTTCTTGGCACATACCCTCCACTGAATATAGTTAAAGTAAGGAACATAAAAAAGTAAGATTCCAAAATGAACCCAAGCTTTTCCCTTGAAGATGTGTCAAAAAAAAAAGTTTGTGCTGGTTTTAATTTTTATCAGGTGATAAAATAAATGATACTTTTTATACACAGCATTTAGAAAACTTAGCAGCTTTCAATCACAAAGGTAAAATCATCCATATTACCACAGTACCAACGTAGCCATCATCTTGGTCTGTTTACTCTCTTATTTTTTTCTTGAACATATTTTTTTCCATAACTGAGAGCAACTGTGGTGGCATATCTGTATTTTTTTCTATTAATGTTATAGCTTAAACATTTCCCTGTTAGTGTGAACACCTTAAAAACAATCTTCTTTAACTAAAAACAATTTTAATATAAAAATAATGCCTTTAAATCATTCCTTATATTTTAAGATGATTATCATTTTGTTTGTCATATATGGCACATTTTTTTTCTGTTTTTTTCCATAATTTTTCACGTTTTCTTATTTTAGTTAGTGGATTTCATTTTTGTTTCCTTATTTTGCCTTATTAAAGTATTAAAATTTTATATAGTAAAATCTCTGATTTACATATGTTTTTCTGCCTTGGGTGTCATTTTTGATAACGTCTCCACATTATAAATATTTTCAAATATATATATATATATATTTAGGACCTTTATGATATTTTAATTTTAATATTAATCCATCTAGAATTTGATGTAATGTGTGAGGTAAGGATTTGGCATCATATTTGTAACATGGGTAGCTAGCGATCCCCACACACTTCAATGGATAATCCAGTCTTTCCCCTACTTCTTTGAAATGCCACCACAATCATATAAAAATACATATAGATTGATACATACCTACACACACACACACACACACACACACACACGCACACACGCATGGATCAATTTTTGCACTCTTTATTCTCTGTTATTGTTCTGTTCCTGCAGCATCACTATGATATTTTAAATGCTATGCCTATTTTAATTCCATAATGTTTTAATAATTTATAGGACAAGTCCTCCTGTTGTACAGCTTATGTTGCCAAAAGAGAAAAGAAATACTGTCTTTCAAATACATTCATTCTTCTAAATGCACATCAGAATCATTACATTTAAAAGATTTTTTAATTTACATATTTTTTAAAACATTGTGACCAGTATGAGAAGACTACCTAGTTTTTTATATTTATTTGCAAATTTTCTGGCCACTGTATTAGTGTCAGTGAACTCTTGGATGACCCTCATGTGTTCCCAGAAGATACAGTGACAGGAGCCATTTTTGAAATACACCATTGTTCTTGTGTAACTAAGGGTACTGCTTTCTGTTGTTCCGATAGATAATCATTATCATGTTGAAGGAAGTAGCCCTTCATTTCTCATTATTCTTTTGTTTGGTCATTTAGATTATTTGGACGTTTGCTGTTATAATGCTATGATTAATATCTTTGAGTGTAAAATTCAGTTCATATTTGAGGTTTTTGTGAAAGATTTTTCTACGTTTGAAGTCTCTTTCAAGAGCACAAGTAGTGAGGCCTGATAATACAATTTCTGTAGTTGGAATATGAAACATTTTTGTCTAATCCATCTTTCTTTCACTTCTTTTCCACTACTTTAAAAATGTCCCTACAGATAAGCAAACTACATTGTTCTGTAATTATGTCAGTATTTTGCAGTAGTGTGCTGAGCATTAAACACACTGTAGAAAAAGGTAGTTTAATTTATTTATTTTACAGATGAGGAAACTGAGACCTCTATAGATTAATAGATTTGAGCAAAATCACATGGTGTATGTCAGGGTCATACTCAAACTCAGGTTACCTGATAACTCTAATCCTTTTAACTCCAGCATGCTTTCTCCTGGGTTCTTTAAAGAACATGATGAGTTCTACAAGGAAAATTCTTTTTTAAGCTTTTCTTAAAAGGAAACAGACTTCAGTTTCAGTTGGGGGGAAAAAGTGAAGTTGTAGTCAAAGAGAGACAGGCATGGAAATGATTTATCATATTCAAGGCCCCCCAGTTAGAGAAACCAGAATAATGGACCTTGAGAAGACTTAGCCATCCTCCTTTTCTTTTTTTTGTCCAATGTGTACAACATCCCTAGCTTATTAGAAAGGCTTAGTAAATAATTGTTGAATTGACAAATGTTTGTGAATTCACTTTTACCACATTCAATTAAGAAAGAAAATTCCTGATCCCTTGCTGTCTTTTCTAAAATAGAATGGACTCCTTATAGAGATGAATTTAGCCTAAAAGTTCAGGTAATTGTTTATTTTGTATATATTTATATTGTGCCTGTTGTGCTGGGGGAAGGGGTCCCATCAAAAAGATAAATCAGAAATAGTTTGTGACGTGTAAGAGGGAGGCTTAGACATTGCTCTAAATGAGGAAAGAGAGAATGGTGAACCGGTTAAGATCCAAATGAATGAAAGTATTAGGAGCTTAGAACAGGGAAGACTTCAAGGAGGAAGCAGCTTGTGAAAGATTGTTTTACCTGATAAAGAGGAGGAGTTTCCTGGTCAAAGTAGCCTCGCGGAATCAGAGCATGGAGTATCAATAAATCTAGACAAAGGAGAGAAAAGAGAACCAGAGGAGAATTAATTGAACTCCCTGCGTTAATGAGTTTAATGGCAAACGAGAAGAAGGAGGTCGGAATATTTCTGAAAGCCCAGGAACTTCCGTGTGGGTTCATGGTCACCTTGAACAGGCTCCTATTTCCTGTAGCATTTCTCTGAGTGCATATTCTTGCAAACAAAAAACTGAAATTATAAAGTATTGAACACCCACTGCTTTGCGGTATGGGGGCTGGGAGGGATGTGGCAGAGGGCACTCAAACACCAGGTTAGGCAGCTTGGATTAGACCATTACGCTCTTTCTGGCTGTATTGCCTTCCTTTCTACTGAAGAACTAGAATTTCTGAACTGATCAGTTGACATCACAAAGTTTGTGGGTGGAGTCACATTTTTGGTTTCAGCCCTGATTCAGCCACCTAGCACCTTGTGACCTTGCATGAGGGATCATGAGACCTCCTGACTCCTCAGGCTGGGAGACTGCATGTGAGGTGAGCCGTGTTCTTCTCTTCCCTTCATCTTCTCTCAGCAATTAACACTCAACAAAATCTGGCACGTTTTTGCAATTCCCCGATTCTGGTGGAAAGTGCTGGTGTCCGCACTGAGGAGTCTCCTCTCTGATTTCCCAATTCCACTATAACCTCTCCGTACAGTCCTGGTCCACACAATAGCCAGTTGTGGCTTTAAAATGTAAATTCAGTCACCTAGCTCCCTTGCTTAAAGCACTTCGGCACCTGCTTATCACAGGTGAAAAGTCAAATTCAGATTCATTGCCCCGCTCACACAGCCGGGAACATCAGCTATCAGCCCAGGGCAAGACACTCTCTCATTCCACTCTCCAACTTCTCCTTCTGCCTAGACCTGCTATCCCCTTACTCCTCAGAAACCCCAGCATTTAGGGCAGTTCCACTGTTGTTCTTTTGCCTCGAATATTCATCCCCCATATCCTTCCTTGGCTGACTTCCTTTGTGTTGAGGGCTCAGTTGATATGGCCTGTTTCCCAACCATCAAAAGCAACTCCTCCAATCACTGTCCTATCACCCAGATTCATTTTCTTCGTAGCATGTATCATTTTCTCCCATTTTATTGCTCTTTTATTTTGTATATTATAAAAAATGTTGCCCCTTTGCCAATGCTGTTAGAATCTACCTCCAAGTGAGTTAAGACTTGGCTAAATGTTTTAGCCCTGTATCCTCAGAGCCAAGAATAATGCTTAGTGTATAGCATACACTCAATAAACAGGTGCCCAGTACCTGCTGGAGCATGTAAAATGGTCTTTACTGCTTACTTATTCAAAGTAATGTGCTCTAGGAAGTTTCCATGACAAAGATTAATCAGGTATTGTTGTGAGAGAGAAGAAGGAAAAAAAGGCATGACGCTAAATAAGACAAGGTAGAAAGTGGTGAGTTCCAAAGATTTAAAATTTTACGATCTTAGATGAGGCTTCATTTGGTGGGGCTGTCATTAAAAAAAGACCATCATTAATGACCCACCCAACTAGATTATTAGAAACCTCATGTATTCTTGACATAATTCCATATCCATGCCTTAAGCAGTGCTTCTGTATTTTTTTTTTTTCCCTAAAAAGAGGAGAGAAAAAGCACAGACCTTAGGGGTTCGGGGACATAGCCATGGGAAAACAACCATAAACCCAAGAATCCTTTGAAGTCTCAGATCTTACTTTGAAGATGCTTGCAGTTTTTGCCTCCTACCCTATAATATACCCACGTGGTAAAATGGATGCCCGTGGAAGAGGTGCGGTGTGTGCCCCAGGGCCTCACGTATCCCCAGAAGCCAAGCTTCTGCTCCTGGGGACCATACCCTTCAGTCTAAGAAACATAACAGACCTTGTATCTTTTGCAAAGTTTATTCTTAGGAGAAGATGGGCTTCATTCATAAGAGTTTTCCCAACCAAAGCCTGTTGCTTAAAAGTAGATATAAAATGCTGCTATAAAAGCTTAACTCTTGAAGAAAGATGAGGGTAGTTAGAAGAATGGGCTATTCTGGAAAAATGACTCTGAGTAGCAGAGATGTAGGGTGTGTGGAGGTGACAAGATGAGGGAGAGGAGAGGCTTGGGGAGCATTCGTCACAGTGTCTTCACCTCCATCCCTATGGCTCCCTGGAGCATCTCTTAGCATCAGTTTATTATGTTAATGAATGCTTATGCCATAAGAGTTAAATTAAGTTCCTCAGACTCAGTATACTAAGAGAAAGAAGTGTGCCATACATTTTAGAATGGTTCTTACAAATACTTACAAATGGTTCTTACTAATTTTTTAAGGTTTAATTAGGCCCCTAAATCAGCTTGTGTCAGATAACTGGGGCTGGGGGCGGGTGGGGAGAGGAGAATGAATGAGAATACGAATAAAACATTCAAATTCAACTAGATGGATTAAAGATCTGTGGCCTATAGGTGAGTTGGTAAAAAAATGTTTCTGTAAATACTGGTTTCCTATATTCTCTTTTTGATCTTGAGCACAAGATTTATGAAAACTAATTTGGTTACAGTAAGGACAGTTAGAATCTCTTTTAGTATAAACAGTTAAAAAGTTGTGGTTAAAGAAGACCTCATCTAGTGTAGTGATTGAGCTTCAAGAGTTAATTAAATTGGATCTTTGTAAGCAGTGGAACCAAAATGCATGAGCCTTTTTTGATATTTTCATTAATAACTGAGTTGGTCTCTTAGTAGACAGGCACATATAACCTGTCAGTTAAGGTGCATTTTTCTATTACAAGGTCACAAGTTTATCCCTCTTGAGTTTTTCTTCTCTCCTCGTCTTACATGAGCATTAATATATATTTAATAGAAGTAGTCAAAATTCTGAATGTCTTCTTATTTGGAAATTCACAATAGAAGGACTCCTTCTTTGCTCTGATCTCATAACTGGTACTAAACACTGGTCCACAAATTTATGGAAACAAATATAGTAAAGTTCCCCTTGGTATGCAAATCAGTTCGTAATATGTCATAGTTATTGCTGGATTCCTATAACCTATAAATGGTTCCCAAGAAATTAAATTTTCATATATACCTATGTAACCCAAAGTAATCACTAGCACTCATTTACAAAGGTGAGTACCCAGGGCTTTTATCTTTTCCTTTGTAAGGTCACCTAGTATAGCATGCATGGTAATCTTAATCCTTAAATAGTCCTCTAATTCTTTAAGAGTAAACAGCTAGAAAGGGGCACATTGCGTTGCCATGGTTGCAGAGAATTGTTGATCACAACAACACTTTTAAGCCTGAAATGGCATGGTGATTTTCACAATGGCCTGCAATTGCAAGTTCATATAAAGCTTTCCGAAATAAGTCTTTCTCAGATAAAAATTTTCCACACTGGAGTTCTACAAAGGGTGATGATTTTGCAGGCTAAAGAAAATGTGTTAATTACTCGGAAGCGGATTCTAATTGAAAGATCTAGGACTTCTATCGTGACCCCACCTGGGATGGTGCCCCTGTTGGAGAAAGCAATTTCACAGCATCTCTGAACTTCAGTGTTCCCATCTGTTAAATGGAGATGATTATGAACACCTCATGTTTGAAGATAAACAAATGGGAAAGTTAAAAGAAAAAAGTTATGGGATGTTTGAAGGAGAAAAGAAGAGCCTTATATTAATTTGGAGACTCTTTGTGTAAAATTTACTGACAAATTTTAATTAGACACTTCATTCAGAAATGTATTTTTAACCTTTTAAGACCCAGCTATAAGTCTCTGTCCAGAGCAGTTTAACTTTTTCATTTGTGTTATACAGCCAGGCATAAGCAGACTGCTCATGAGTTTTTGATGCTCCTCCAGTATCACTTGTTCGTTTAATTCAGCAAGCATTTATCTTACTCTACGCTGGGCTCAAAGGATATAAAAGTAAAGGAGACGTCACTGTTGCGTTGATGCTGCTCCTGTAGCCTAGAAATGGAGAAGCAGGTAGTAAAGAGACTTATAAGCCACATGATAAGCAGTGAATGGAGGCTTTTACAAATTGTTCTGGGGGTAGACAGGTAGAACCCACAGGTTAGCAAGGGACTGATGTTTCACCTTTACCTAACACTATAACAGTTCTCTTACTGTATGACTTTTCATCATCGAAACACACTATACCAATAGTAACCTATTTAAGAGTAAAATTAGAGACACACATCACAGCAGTTGAACTATATCAGTTTTTAAAGTGTAGACAGAGCAGTAGGGAGAAGAAGTAATGGTTTTTGAACACCTGCATGCTAAATACTTTTCTATTCATTTTCATATTTTACTCCTGACAAAAGCCCTGTGAAGTAAGAAGTATTCCATTTTTCAGGTAAGGAAACCCAGGCTCAAAGCAGTAAAATAAGTTGCCCAGGATTGACATGGGTAATAGCCAGCATGGGATGGCCTCGATTGGTTTTTGTTTTAATAAATCAAGCACTTATATAACCTTTACTAAATACGAGACACTATCATAAATGTTTAATAAATCTGTACTTATTGGGAGTCAGACTCAAGTATGTCTTGCTCTAATTTCAGGGTCTTCCTAATTTCCGTGTGTACGTGCGAGCGCGCGCGCGTGTGTGTGTAAAGTTATAGCAGGCGGTGATGAATGCTTAACATACTGATGATTACAGAAGAGCTGAATCAAGTCAATCTTGGTTTTGTTCTCCAAAACACGTGCCTTTCCCTCAGTTGCTGATTGGGTACAGCAGTTCAAATGCATGAGTTCGTACATCTGCTGACCTCTTACACCATCCCACTCTCTGGGGCCACGGAGGTGAGGACGATGTTCCTGCTGTGAGATGCTTAGAGTCCAGTAGGAGAAACAGAAAAGGACATAAACAGTTTGCACGGAAACAGAATAAACATTATAGGCCTGTGTAAGCAAGTGTTATCTAATCTAGACTTCCCAGGCTATTCAGTTAATTTCAGTTGTTTTGATCATTATACCAATTTATATTATTTGCATTTTTATCTTATAACTTTGTTAACATATATATCATTTTCATTGCATGTTAAACATTTTCCATGTATTTATTTATTTGAAAGAACGAGAGTTCTATGTTTACAGACTCTTTCTGTGAGTTCAAAGCACTTCCATGCATATCAAATTACTGATCATCACAGCAGAGTAACAAGGAGTGATTAAATTCATATCTTCTTTTAAAATTAGAAGCCACCAATAAAGATTAGAGAGGAATCAAAGGTTTTCTTAATTGTGATGGTTATTTTAACATTTATTGCAAAAGCTTAAAAATTAGTTTCACCCTAGCTGTGTTATTCCACACCGTCTTTTCAAATCAAATGACTAAAAAGAGAGACTGACTTCCCTATTAACATTTGAAAATTTTTATTTATGTCAAGGTAAACATAAATATACTTTTCTCCATGTCTACTGTTTTTTGTTTCTTTTTCTTTTACCATGCTCATCATCATCTCCAGAATGACCTTTTACTGTTGGCCAAACAGACAAATTGAGGTTAGGTGTCATGTGTCCCAAGGTCACGTGTCACTCAATTAACAGATCCTTTGTCATTTTTCTCTATACCAGATTAATAAGTCTTCTGTTTCTGTTTTCCAAGAGCCTTAGTGTATATTGCTTCTGAATCACATTATTTTTCTATTGCAGTATGCTTAGTTAACATCTGAAAAGTTGATGTATTTTTTTAAGACTATAATGTTCCCACTCATCAGTTGCCGGCTTGTTTTTTTTTTTTCTTTGTATTTTATAGTTATTAACTTACTACCCTTTGAGTTTTTACTTAAAAAATGAGAACAGTTTGTCCTTAAATTTAAATCTCAAAATCCCTTACCTTGTGTAGACTCATTTCAATAGTAATTTGAGATGAACATCTCCACAGACTGGTCTAATGAAATAAGTGTCTTATTATTATTCTTTTTAGCTTTTCCTCTGAGGAGTAAGCTATTTTCTGAGCTCTCTTCGTGATGTGTCTTATTCTGCTGCACAAATTCTCCTCTACCTGATATGTAATCTTTTACCTCTTTGCTACTGAGATTTTTATAGAATGTACTTTTATGGTGTTCTAAGTGCTTCGAATCACAATTGTTGATCTACTTGTATTACTAAACTCTCAGAGGCACATCAGCTACAGTTGTGCTTGGCATTCTTCATTTATTGATGGCAGGTAAAAGGTCAGGTTCAGCATTAAAAATTCTGCACATGGAACAGGAAAACTCTGCACTGTCTGGCAGATTTTGAATCACAGGCTACTTCTGGCCCTTTCTCCCTCTCAGACCTCATCTGCCTCCCTTGCCCCCTTTCCCACCGTGTTCCAGCCACACTGGTGGTCTTCCCTGTTCCTTCTACGCAGCAGCCTCAGTCCTGCCTGAGGGCCATTGTCTAGGATGTACCCTCTGCCTTCTCCTCCCTGTCAATCACATCTCAGCTTAAGTGTTACCTCCTTAATAATACTGTTCTTGCAAATCATCAAGAAAGGGACAGCCACACACTTTGAAAAACACGCCCCAGGGAAGGAAGGATGAATTTTAGAGGAGGAAATTCAGAAGTTTTAGAGTTGTGTGAAAAGATTTTCTAAATTCTGAGATGTCAGAGCCTGTAAATTTAAAGAACAGTCAGATGAAAACTGCTGGTGGGAGCACAGAGTGGTGTGCGTTCTGTAAAGAAGTCAGGCATTGGTCAAATTATTCTTCTTGTAGATTCAGAGAGCAACTTTCTGCTTCTACTCAGGAACTGAAAAAGATCATATAGTTCAGTAAGCATTCGTGTTTGAGGATGTTCCTTTCAGTATTCTTTAGACGTCTGGAATGTTGGAAGCAACCTCGGACCCATTACTGGGTTAGAGGATAAGTAGACATGTGGTTGATGCCCATCACAGAGTATGTACAGAGGTTAGAAGGCACAGGTAAAAGGTGCAGTAGAGATAGGTATTAAAATAGTGCCTGGTGAAAAAAAAATTAAAGAGAGTTAGATATATAGCACAGTATCATTTATGAAAAACTGAAGTACATAAACCAAATCTCTGAGCATGTTCTGGACTTTGATCTTGGTGATAGTTGCACAGGTATATACAAATGTAAAAACTCACCCTGTTGTGCACTTAAAATGGTGCACTCTGTGGATGAATGCTAAATCTCACTTCAAAATTTAGGGAATTAAACCCTGTTGCTGAGCACCCTGTCCAAAGGAGTTCTCTCTCTCGCACCTTCTGACACTTTGCTCATAGCAGCTCTCATCAAATGATATGATTCTGATATAAACTTTGTGTTTGTTAATTAATAGAGTATCTTCCACTACTAAAATATAGGCTCCCTGAGAACAGAGAATTCCTCTAACTTGTTAGTTACGGTACACTCACACATATACTGGCACTGGATTCTCTGTCTTGATCGGCTATGCAATATCCTCTCTACCTGATACCTAGTCTTTTGGTTTTTTTTGTTGAGGTTTATGTAGAATGCACTTTTATGATGTTCTAAGGGTTTAATGACTCCTGAATAAACGTTTCTTGGGTGAATGAAGGAAAGAAGGAAGGAGAGAGGGAGCGTGGGAGGGATGGAGGGTAGGAGGGAAGCAGAAAGGGGAAAAAAGGAGGAAAATAAATAAGGAAGGAAGGAAAGAAAGGATGAGGAGGGAGGAGGTGTCAGTAGAACAAGGAGAGCCATGGGCCTTCTCCCCTTGCCTTGTCACCTCTAATTCTCTCCACTGGTAACCCTCCTTGGCCCAAGCACGGCCCTCTCCATTAGAGTAATGCTTTTGAATTAATCCCCCTGAATTAAATACTCTGCATTCCTAGACCCTGGTTTAGACTCTGTCCTTTTTTTCTGCCCTCTCTCCTTCCTCACTTCCCCCTCCCTCTTACTTCCTCTTCGTCCCTTTTTCCATTCCTTCTCATCCCCTCTTTGTCATTCCACAGCTGATCTCTGCTTACATGAATACAGTCACATAACAATTCTCATCGAAATTAGAGGGCACTGTCTTTCTCACAAATCTAGTAGGAGAGTGCAAAATAATAATACAAGGAATAAACTATACTAGTACTAACATTTATTGAGCATTTAATTTGAGCCACTGAGGTATATTAAGTTATTTAATCTTCACAACAGCCTCATAAAGGTCAGGGTATTATTTTCTCCATTTCACAGATAAGGACATGGAAGCTCAGAGATAGTAAATAAGGTGACCTTGCTCAAGGTCATGTAGTTGATGGGCAGCAGAGTCAGAGTCTATCCTCTTGAGCACTACTTAACACTGCCTCCCAACCCAGGAAACAGATATTTACTGTTTACAGAATGTCCACATTCTTAGCAATTTTATGTCTATGATAATAATATGCCTTCATATGTTCTTTAATCTGAACCCATATCATTTTAAGGAGGAAACGTAGTTAGGCAAGGATAGATTATTCACGTGGAGCCTGTTTGCATTAAACAGGGCTGCTAACTTCAGCGTGAATCCCAAGATGATCATAATGTTTTATTGGGCTGCCAAGCCCAAAGTTATTAAAACACCTTCATTCATATCACAGGCCGTTACGTGTTTAATTCCTCTGGTTAAGACCCATCTCCCGTAATTCATGACCACGAATGGGCTCTTATTATACTTTGATAAATAGAGTCGTGGCAGAGAAACTAATAAATGTGAAAGGGAATACTTTCAGAGCGCACGATGCCTTAATAATCCTACCTTTTGACTTAAATTAACGTTTGTAACATAACTCTGATGGCTCAGTTATGTTTACCCATTTGTCTGAACACTGCTAAACCTGACTTTTATTGTTTTCCCATTACCACCTTTATAATGGTGTAGTCTGTGTCGGGAAAGCGTCTGTAAGTGTTAAGTAGGGATCTGAAGAACAGGTGAGTGGGTGGGTACTGTGCACTAGGGGAAGCGTCAGGCTGGCCCAGGTTGCTTGGCCCGCTGAGGTTGGTCTGTTCATGACAGTGATGACAATGACCTTGTGCAATTCTTGGAGGAAGGACTCCTTTCCTTCTGTGACTTCTGCTTTGTTTCTGGTGCCTCATTTTTAGACTGGGCTGTGGAGCTCCCAAATGGGTTGAATATATTTCTTGAATTTTTTTTTTTTTTTCACAATGCAGCTCAAAGCATTCTTGGGGCCTCATGGAAGAAAGAACATTGACGTAGAAAACTGTGGAATCAGAACCAATTACTTGGTCATGAAATAGCCTTTTCTCCGAAAAAAGCAGACTCTCAGGAGAGAGAGAAAGTATAAAATGGCGCACTGTTAGGGCTGTTTAACATTTTTCTTCTATTTAGTCAAACCCTTTAACAAAAGCTGGCATTCTGGGCCTCTGTCCCACCCAGGTCAAGTACTGAGGGATCTGGGAATCCAGCTCTGTTACAGCTCTACGTCGACGGTCAGAGTGATGCTCCTTAATGAGATCAACTTGGCTAATAAATGACAATTTCGTTCCTAGTGCTTCACAAAGTACTTTTTGAAGATCATTGCATATAATTCCTGGTACCATTTAGCTATAGTGAGAGGGGAGACATGTGAATAGGGGATCAGTTTAAAAGAAGAGATCTGAAGAAAGGTAGGGGTGTATGTTGACTCCTACAAGTTATTATCATGCTTGTTCCCCGGAATCTTAATTACTTCTTCCAGGAGTGCCTTATTTATTTCAGAGAGAATAATAAGGCTTCTTTCCAAGTCCTTAGGCTCGGAATCTAAATTTTAGGGCTTCAATTTCTCTCTTTCATCTTTGGCATTTAGAACAGAGCTTGGATTAAAGAGGAAAAAGCGATAATGGTGGCAAGTCTGAGTTAGTGGGTGCTAAACTGCTTAGATTTTAAGAGCAGGGACTTGGGGACCAGGCTCCGTTCAACTTTGCTTTCCTCCCTTACTATGTATGAGATCTCACTTAACCTTTATGGGCCTCAATACTCTCATCAGTAAAATGGGATTAAAATTACCAAGAGATACTCTTCTCGTGTACGTACTACTTCTCAGAGCATAGCATAAAGCACAAAAATAAAGTCATGGCCCTCATGTGAGTTATTTTTTTTTTACCATGTTTGTAAGAAGTGGTTTTTAGATAGACTATAAGAGTCAGAAATACTCGTCCCGTGAGAAAGGGGGATACCTGTTTCCTCTCATGTAACTAGTAAACTCTTCCTTTATTGAGCACCGTATTAACTTCGCAAATTAATCCAGCCTGTTAATTCAGTGACAGTATCAGCGTCATTTAATTTAATTTAGTCTTTCTGCAAATGTTAAAGCTAATGTAATTCCATAAGTTTATCTGTACGTTATCTACTTTAACATACAATAGTTGAGAGATAAGGGTCAATAGTTTTAATAGTTAAAATTACATTTTAGATGCCTTAATTTCTTCTGCCAATAACTTGCGTACAAAGTCAGTTGAAGCTTCACAGTAACAGACTGAATCCAAACTGAAAAATTAATCAGTTGTTTGGAATAACTGCCAAGAGTATGTATACTGACCTCTAATATAGAAAACAGAGGGCATTAGCTTCAGTAATCAAATTAAAACTCGGTAACTAACCTAAGAGATGAAAAAAGGAGCGTCTGATGGACTAGCCATCCTTTTCTCTGAAGTAAGTGTAAGTAAAGGATAAATCCTTATAAAATCTGATTTCCCTGATTTTATCCAGGACTTTCTGCCACGTGGCCTACAAGAGTGCTTTCTTTGTTGAGATTATAAAGGCCAGTCAGTTTTCTCTTGCCTGTGTGCCTGTAGGCAATTTTGTGAGATGTCCTGTGAAGGAAAATGGGTAACCTATATTGTGTGTCCAAAGACTATTTTAGCTGCCCCTTAGAGTATAACTTTTCAGGAAACACTTGTTAAATATAAAAATTAGGATTTATTTTAAAACTTTTTTGTGGGGTAGGAAAGTTTTTAATAAAGATAAATATATTACTGGGTTGTAAAAGCTATTATTGTGTATGTTTCTTTCTTTTCCTTTTTAAAACAATTATGAAACATCTCTGAGTATTCATATGCTATACTTTTTCTGACACTGATTTTTTGAGCCATATTTAAAATACTTGAAATGCTAAAATCCGTGATTTGACAGCCACTCAGTTTGAATGTATCTGATCATAAAAATTATATAATTAATATTTCCAAGATGTTTAATATACTTAGTAAACTTCTAATGTGTTAAGTTCTCATAAACATTTGCAATGTAGACTTTTATTTAAATTCATGTTCCTTTTAAAATTTGTCCATATTAATTTATTTGTTTTTTACTATCTGTTAGGTGCCTACCTTTTGAGGAACACTAGGATAATTTTAATTCAGCGATATGGTTTTTATCAGAAACCATCCTGGCACTGGGATGGGCTATTCAGAGAGCCTAGAATAAACCATCCTGACTCACCCGTCAGCCAGGAGAACTAATTTGGCCTGATCATCTGCCTTTAAACATTCTCCCTTTAACCCCAGGATGACAATTCATCAGCTAAAGAAAAGTAGAGAACATTCTTAATTACTGGGGTCCCATTTTATGTGTATGATATTAGAATATTAACTATAAATTGTTTCTTTTCCTACCTGTGTCATTATGTCATCATCAAGGTTCACAAGTTGAGTGGGATGGGGACCTGTTCTCATTTTACTTTTATTTATTTATTTATTTAATTTCTTTTTGGCTGCCTTGGGTCTTTGTTGCTTCGCGCAGGTTTTCTCTAGTTGCGGCGAGCGGGGGCTTCTCTTTGTTGTGACGCACGGGCTTCTCATTGCGGTGGCTTCTCTTGTTGCGGAGCACGGGCTCTAGGCGTGCGGGCTTCAGTAGTTGTGGCACGCGGGCTCAGTAGTTGTGGCGCACGGGCTTAGTTGCTCCGTGGCATGTGGGATCTTCCCGGACCAGGGCTCGAACCTGTGTCCCCTGCATTGGCAGGCGGATTCTTAACCACTGCGCCACCAGGGAAGTCCCTTTAACCACTGATTCATTATTATTATTTTTTTGGCCGCACCGTGCGGCTTGTGGGATCCCCCACCAGGGGTCAAACCCAGGCCCTCGCGGTGGGAGCGCTGAGTCCTAACCACTGGAGCACTAGGGAATTCCCTCTGTTCTCATTTTCATTTAATATCTGTATACATCTCAAAACAATGGCACACCGATGAGCATTTAATTAACAGCCCTTGCAATTTTAAAGGCAAAACCTTCTCTCAATATCCTCATAGAGATGTCAGGAGGTACTTCTTTGACTTAAGATTATAGACAGTCAGTTGATATTTAGAAATGATTATTCCCATATGGAAATATTCCAAGAGCAAGTTAGAAATAGAACTCCAATTCATTGCTAGCTTTCAGCACTCTGCAGAGCAGCGTGCCCACTCCCCAGCTCACTTGACACCACCTGTACTGTGAAGCCTCGCTTTTGTGGCACACTTAGCTCATCTGATTAATTGAGCAGAAAGGATGCTGCATTTTGTCATGCTTGCATTTTGAATATTTCTCCGCATCAGTATTTGCTCCTATTACCTTTCTTTTCAAGTGAGACCAGATGAGTTTTTCAGCACACTTACCTTGGCTTATATTTTCTCTTCAGAGTAAACTTTAATCTTGGTGGTGCCATATAATGATTTTAATCTGCTCTGTCCAGTTCTGTCCATTCTTTTGTTTGAGGAAACTTTATTCTTCCCAAGTTCCCATTCTGTTTTTCATACGTGATAGTAATTATATATCCAACAGTGCATATCTCAGTGTCTCCTAAGAGTACATCAAAACACTGTCAACAAGCAACTCCCACCGCTCAACCTAGCTGGTGATAGGAGTCAAATATCTTCGTGCACGGCCTCATTTTAGAGCTTCTCACTGTCCATAAAGCATAGACACTTGTTTGAGCCCTGTTTGCCTTGCCCTCTGCTACCAGCATCTTAAGCACTTCCAGTTGGTTTGATCTGCTCCCTAGATCTGCCAGTGAAAATGACATCTTTCCTGCTTGCATCTGGATGGGCTGCAGTGTCTGTGTTATGCGGTCCCGCCTCTCTGCTTCCTCCACAAAACCTGCGTATTGCGTGTTTAACTTCTTCGTAGGATCCCCACAGAGGACCGTCAAACGAGCAAAACAATAGCCACAAACATTTATTGAACCCTCACTAATTGTCATGCATGCCTGTAAATACTTTGTATGTATCTCTTAACTAATCCACAACCAAAACTATGGGGTAGGTACTACTATGATCTTTATATTACAAACAAGGAAACTGAGGCGTAGAGAAGAAAAGAGCCTTGCCCCTTGGTTACGTAGCTTTAGGTACCAGAACCAGGGATGGATCTCAGTCATGGTTTATTGCTGTTGTTTGTGTTTTCCAATAACTTTTGTTTTTAACCTCTACCCTAGACTGTCTTTTCTTAAGAAATAAAACTTGTAAAGGAGAATATTTAAGGGATAAAAGGAATCTGAAATACCAATAGCCTTCAACCCTTTTGAATTTATGGATTCCTCTTAACTGTCAAAATTCTACTATTGTCACATCATTTAGACACTACACAGAGAAGACAGCCCTGTGTAGTGGGTTAGCTTTTGTTCCACATTGCCTGGATTCAAATCCTTCTAACATTACTTATTACCTGGGACTTCCTTAATTGTCTTAGTTGCCTCGTCTGTGTAAAATGTATGTTGATAGTACTTGCCTCATAGACTTTTGTGAAGATTAAATAAGGTAATATGTTTAAGTTGGCTAAGAGCAGTATCTGGCTCGCAGTAAGTACTCAGCTATTTCTTTTGCTTTTTGTATTTTTGAGAGAGAAAGTACATGATACCCAAAAGTCACGATGACTTCAGTAACACTTTTTAATTGAATATATGTTTTTGTTAATCACAGTATGGCTCTCACATTTTAAACAGCAGGATCTGTTTATATATTTTGTAGTGTAAAATTTGTTTGGTCTCTCCCATCAAGTAGATGCATGTGGATTCTCTAATCTTACGGCAATTCCCCAATTCCCAAAGAACCCATATCCTATAGGTTAGCAACCAGGGCAATCTCATACAACCCACAGGTTGGCATCCAGGGCAATCTTATGTGACCCTGTCATTTTTCATATAAGAGAAGAAACTGAGACCAGAGATTTTAAGTGAATTTACCAAAGGCACATACCTAGGATGAGAGAAAGTCAAGTTTAAACTTCAAATCCTAAGACTCAATGCAGAAGTACTTCTTTCTTTCAAAGATGCCCCCATGAGCTTCCCTGGTGGTGCAGTGGTTAAGAGTGGTTAAGAGTCCGCCTGCCGATGCAGGGGACACGGGTTCGTGCCCCGGTCCGGGAAGATCCCACATGCCGCGGAGCGGCTGGGCCCGTGAGCCATGGCCGCTGAGCCTGCGCGTCCGGAGCCTGTGCTCTGCAATGGGAGAGGCCACAACAGTGAGAGGCCCGTGTACTGCAAAAAAAAAAAAAAAGCAATATTGTTAGGGAGAATAAAAAGAAGATGTAATATTGAATTAGAAGTTAAAGGAATGAAGTTCAGTATCCCTCTCATTGAAAGAGGATCAATGAACATTTATGTCAAGCACATTAAAATTTCTAGATAAGTTTATTCTTGACTTTGATCAAGGCCAGATCTAATGCTTTTGTACTGAGGATCTACATATTTGCTTCTTGGAAAGAAAAGCTTTTCATCATGTTGGCTGAAGAATACTCACGTGATTGCTGCTGTTCCTTTTCAAGAGGAAACCTGTCTCCTTTATTAGAAGCGCTTTATAGAGGAATGTCTGAAAGAGTGAGCAGATGGTGGTTTTGTATTTCTTCGTGTTGTTTCCGGTAAATATATTTAGAGCCAAAACGAAAGAGCCAGTGCTCTTTAACACTTCTGTTATCATTGTTTCTTGTTTGAAAAAGGCGAAAGGAAGGAAATTAATTAAAGTTAGTAACCATAAAATTTACTGCATTTTAGGGACAATTGTCAGTAGAACTGCCTAGAGGCAGACCTCAGAGATACTGCGGGTTTGGTCCAGATCACCACAATAAGCAAATAGTGCAATAAAGTGAATCACACGAGTATTTTGGTTTCCCAGTACATACAAAAGATACGTTTCTACTAAGCTATAGTTTATTAAGTGTGCAATAGCTTTATTTCTACTAACTTTTTTTTTTTTTTTTTTTTTGGCCGCACCGCGCGGCATGCGGGATCTTAGTTCCCCGATCAGGGGTTGGACCCACGCCCCCTGCAGTGAAAGTATGGAGTCTTAACCACTGGACCTCTAGGGGAGTCCTAGCTTTATTTCTAAAAAAAAAAAAAAAGTTTTAACCTTAATTTAAAAACATTTTATAGCTAAGAAATGCCAGCCGTCGTCTGAGTCTTCAGTGAGTCATCATCTCTTTGCTGGTGGAGGGTCTTGCCTCGATGCTGATGGCTGCTCATCGACCAGGGTGGTGGTTGGTGAAGGTTGGGTTGGCTGCAGCAGTTCCTTCTTAATGAAGTTTGCCTCATCAATTGGCTCTTCTTTTCAAGGATGGTTTCTTTGTAGCATGCAGTACTGTTTGATAGCATTTTACCCACAGTAGAACTTCTTATCAAAATTGGAGTCAGGCTTCTCAAAGCCTGCATCAACCAAGCTTATGTAATATTCTGAATCTTTTGTTGTTGTTTCAACAGTCTTTACAGTATCTTCACCAGGAGTAGATTTCTTCTCAAGAAACGACTTTCTTTGCTTATCCATAAGAAGCAACGCTTCATCTGTTAAAGTTTTATCATGAGATTGCAGCAATTCAGTCACATCTTCAGGCTCGGCTTCTAATTCTAGTTCTCGCACTGTTCCCACCACAGCTGCAGTTACTTCCCTCACTGAAGTCTTGAATCCCTCCAAGTCACTCATGAGGGTAGGAATCCACTTCTTCCAAACTCCCGTTTATGTTGATATGTTGACCTCTTCTCATGAGTCATGAATCTTAATGGCATCTAAAATGGTAAATTCTTTCCAGAAGGTTTTCAATTGACTTTGCCCAGATCCATCAGAGGAATCACTATTATGGTATCTGTGGCCTTACAAAATGTATTTCTGAAATAATACTACTTGAAAGTTGAAATTACTCCTCGATCCGTGGGCTGCAGAATGGACATTGGGTTAGCAGGCATGAAAACAACATGAATCTCATTGTACATCTCCATCAGAGCTCTTGGGTGCATTGTCAAGGAGCAGTCATATTTTGAAAGGAGTCTTTGTTTCTGAGCAGTAAGTCTCAACAGTGGGCTTAAGGTATTCAGTCAACCCTGTTATAAACAGATGTGCCGTCATCTAGGCTTTGTTGTTCCCTTTATAGAGCACAGGCAGAGTCAACTGAGCATAATTGTTAAGCCCTAGGATCTTCAGAAAGGTAAATGATCATTGGCTTCAACCTAAAGTCACCAGCTGCATTAGCCCCTAACCAGAGAGTCAGCCTGTCCCTTGAAGATTTGAAGCCAGGCATTGACTTCTCTTCTCTGACTATAAAAGTCCTAGGTGGCATCTTCTTCTAACATAAGGCTGTTTCATCTACATTGAAAAGCTGTTGTTCAGTGTAGCCACTTTAAGTTATTATCTTCGCTAAATCCCCTGGATAACTTGCTGCAGCTTCTGCATCAGCCCTTGCTGCTTCCCCTTGCACTTTTATGTTTCGGAGACGACTTCTTTCCTTAAACCTCCTGAAATAAGCTCTTTTAGCTTCAAACTTTTCTTTTGCAGCTTCCTCACCTCACTCAGCCTTCATAGCATATGAGAAATTAGAGCCTTGCTCTGGGTTAGACTTTGGCGTAAGGGAATATTTTGGCTGGTTTGATCTTATATCCAGACCACAAAAACGTTCTCCATATCAGCAGTAAGGCTGTTTGGGTTTTTATCATCCGTGTATTCAATGGACTGGCACTGATAATTTCCTTCAAGAACCATTTCTTTGCCTTCACAACTTCCTAACTGGTGCAAGAAGTTGTGCCTGTCTCAGCTTGCCACGTGCCTTGCTCTAAGCTTAATCATTTCTACCTTTTGATTTAGAGTGAAAGACGTGTGACTCTTCCTTTCCCTTGAATATCTAAGAGTCCGTTGTAGGGTTATTAGCCTAATTTCAATACTGTTGTGTCTCAGGAAAGAAGGAGGCCTGAGAAGAGGGAGAGAGACGGGCAAATGGCGGGGTGGGTGGGTGGTGGTGCAGTCAGAACACAGATTGGTAGGGGAAATATCCCTCCTCTACTCTTCTTAAGTTCTTGTGGCTGCACTAATCATAAAATTGACACAAGATAGAATAACAAGAGGGAAAGAAACACATTTTGATTCATGTGCACAAAGGTCTCATAGAAATGGGGCCTAAGAAATAGCCACAACATGTTGTAAGTGTTGGAAAGAGAAACAGTAAATCTGAGAAGAAATGACGGGGCAAAGAAACTAAGGCTTTGGGTCCTTCATTAGTGAAGAACTTAAAGGGTGGGCTTGGGGTAGTAAAATAACAAAGGAACAAGGCTTGTTTATACAGGCCTCTTGGCCCAGGATTCCTGTCTCTGGTGATAAGGGGGTCCTTCTACCTCCAGATACAGGGAATGTACCTTTCACCTGAGAAATGTATTTCGTGCTTTCAGGGAGATAGAAAAGAGGCTCAGAGTGTACCTCTTGCGTTGGCCATTTAATTTAATTCAAAATAATCAGTATGCCATCGAGGCATATTTTGGGGTGGCCTGCCCTGGGCCCCAGTAGCTTGCTGTCTTATGTGGATGCCCTAAACGCTTAGAGTAGTAACATAAAAGATCAGTGATCACAGTTCCCCATCATAAATACAATCATAATGAAAAGTTTGAAATATTGCAAGAATTACCAAAATGTGGCCCAGAGACAGGAAGTGAGGAAATGCCATTAGAAGAATGGCCCCAACAGACACAGGTAACACAGGGTTGCCACAAGCTTGCAATGTGGAAAAAATAGGATATCTGCGAAGCAAAATAAAGTGAAACTCAATAAAGCGATGTATGCCTTTATACACGTGTTATTTAGCATAGCAGGCAGGGAAACGTGAAGTGGCCTAAAAGGTATTTGTCTGACTCTGTCATCTATCACTTTTCTGAAAGCCTGCAAACTACTGTCTGTATTTGACTTGAACCCGAGGTGGCTATGAAATCTCCAGAGCATATCCTTTAGCGCCTAAAGAAACTGGCACGGATAGAGCCCTGCAGATCTGAAGGAAGGGAATTACTTCTGGTGATGGATTTCTCTGGGCCTTGTTTTTTGTCACCATGTTTATTTCAGTTATTCAGGCATAATTGCACATCCTTCCATAATCAAATATTTCTGTGATGTGGACTCATTTGATTTTGGTTTGATTTGTTTTTTTAATCAGGTGACTTAGGACTGTTTTAGTAGTATAATTTATAATGGAACCACCACTTTCTAAAGCGTGTTATTCAAAAGAGCTAGATCGGGAAGATCCATTTTAAAATATATTTTTAGATGGTATTTAACCCTATTTTGATGAACAGTTTGATATGTTACTAATAGGTAAGTAGTAGTACCACTTTGTGTGTGTGTGTATGACAGAGTGTGGGTTTGAGTGTGCGTTTGTGTGTGTCTCTGGAGGCTGGACAGGGAGGGAAGGAGAAACGTTAATTTCTCCAGCTTCCTGAGGACTCATTTGTTGTCCCCACTTGGAAGACCCCTGTGACTTGGCAGAATGACTTTGTCTTCTGCTAATAACTTCATTTCTATTTACCAGTGAAAATGAACATTTATTCTGCTTTAAAAAATCACCCACATGGCAAGAAGGGAAATAGCAAGTCCCCATGACATTTCTTAAGGAAATCATTTTAATTTTCATAAAAGAAAATGAGACCTCATGAGGAATGGACAGAGTTATTGTGATGCTGCTTCTTTATTCGCTAGCCCTTAATTATTTCATTTATTCTATTGCACATTTTCCCCCTCCGTAGACTTCTTTTGTATTATTTGCAACCCAGTGAAATCCCTCTCTGGAATTAGCTTCTGAGAGTTGATGTGCGAGTTATAACCCAGAAGCACCACCTTTGGATTCATTAAAGGGTGGGCTTCTCACAGTTAGCTTATAGTGAAGAAAATTTCCATTTTGCAAGGGCAGTGTAAATTTTGCATATCACTTTAATAAGCAAAGCAGGTCAATCAAATTATAATTGGCTCCAATTAGCACTCGCATGAGCAGTAGGACTCTTTCACTTCTCCTGGACTGCACTTAAAAAGAAAATGTTATTTACTGTCACTGAAGTCATAAAAAAAAATGTCTATTATTCAGTATAAGTGATGAAGCAAGTGCAAACCTGGCCAGAAGGATTTGGCATATATTTGAGATGTGTGTACCCAAGTGCACATTGTATCAAGCGTAGCAGTGTGCAAAAATGTGTTTATTACAAAGCATTTTCTTTTAGCTGCACAAACAGGTGGTGGCAGCGAAGCTTCTAGTGTTGGCAACTTTTGGGTTTAGAGCTGATCTTAAAATCGCTTTCTAACATTTTCAGGGTCTCTGAACTCCTCTGGAAAGGTACATTTTAATAATAAAAATGAGGAAGCCCAGAAGAAATGCATTATATTCCCAAAGTCTCTTCTACCTTAAGTTCTGAATCTGCCATTTTGGGGCGCTCCTCCTGAGCTGAGTGTCAGCACGATACCAGCAAGTCCTCATACGAGCTGGGGAATAAGTAACTGCAGTTTGGGTCTGTGGCATGAAGGTCTTGTCCTGTCTTTATAAAGCATCACGGTAACTCCATCCTGTCCTTGTTAGATCTCATCTTCTCTAATGAATGTCTGAACCACTTTCTGTAGCAATGCCTTGCTTCTTTAGCACCCTTGAGAAGGAAGATGTCATTAAGTGGCTTGCCGATGTTTTTGCTAGTCCGTCTCTGCATTAACCCCAAATCATTGCTAGGCATCAGGTATTGAGTGTCAAGCTCCCACTTGTATTTCCTCATCTTGAAATTTCCTTGCAGCAAGGAGACAATCCCACCAAAACAACTTGAACTAAGAATGAGAGAGAGGAGGGTCACTGGAAAAATAAATAAATAAACGTTCTTCATGAAAGGAAGAATGTGTATATACAAGCAAAAATACAAATAGCCTCTAGAGGGCACCACACATTTTTGCCTCAACAAATATGGAAGAAAGAGCTTCACTTTGGCACCGTATCAGTTTTAGCAGCCAAGGTACCAGGAGAGAGATGAAGGCCCTTGTTAGGAGAGGAGCTTCCCTGGCAGAAGCCTAAAAATGAGACAAGGATGTCAGTGCCTACTCCAGTCAGAATGTGATGGAAGATGTGGGTACCCACTGAAAATACTCCCCATTCCTAAAAGAAAATAGTAGAACTAAAAGTGGTGGTCACAGGGCTGCATTATTTCTTGGAAGCTTCTATTACACAGTGGAATGGTTGGTATGTAGTCCCTGATGGTAGCGACTAAAGCAAGAGAGAGGAACAAAGAAATGTGGGGTACAAGAGGCTAACGGTCTCGCATGACCTTTGTGAAATATTTTTTCACAAAGGTAGGACAACATGACAGCCCTATAAGGAAAAGAGGAGGAAAAATAAATAAGACAAGGGATCTTAAAAGATTGCCAAACTCATAATTTGGTCTGGAGATAATATTAACCTAGAACAGGAGTCAACAAACTTTTCTTAAAAGATCAGAAAAATCTTTTAAGCTTCATGGTCCATATAGTCTTTGTGGAAGCTACTCACTCTACTCTGAAAGCCTGAAAGCAGCCCTAGACGATAGCAATTGAATGTGCGTGAGTTTGTTCCAAAAGATGTAGTTTACAAAGCAGGCAGCCGTCTGGGCTTGACCTCCTAGTCATTCCTTGCTGACCCATGGTCCCCCAAGTATGAAAGGAGGAAAGAAATGTCACCTTTAGTGTTTTCCCTCCCTGATCATTGTTCTCCTAATCTTAGAACCTTTACAAGACAGGCTTGTTAGTACTCTGAATCAGAATGGATTAGGCAGACCTTTATGGGCTAAGCAAGGAAACCTATATAAATAATATTGTCACCAAAGCAACAACTTACAAAAAAGCTTTTGAAAGACAAGACACTGAAATGACAGAAGTGGTGATAGACCCCTTCTGCTTCGAGGTACAGACTTTTCATTCCTAACCATTGATCTATCTGTTCTTCTTTGAAACTTAAATTGTCTTCAGTTTTCTACATTTTAGATTTTTGAGTGTGTCCCAGACCTTCCATCAGTGTGGTGTCATGTGTAAGCTCTGTAGCAAAATTTCCTTCCCAACTTGTATGAATCAGTTAAAATCAAGATAAAAATCTTGATGACATCAAGCAAGCTCTCAGACCCTTTTAAATATGTTTTATTTAAACATACTTAAATATGTTTAAATATTTAAAAAGCAGGTCAGACTTCCCACTTGGCACCACAGAAAACCGCCAGTGTTACTTGCACAAATTTGCCCAACTGCAATTTTATTTGACAGAATTTCTTCTAGAAAATGCCTATACAAAGGATTAGATACCCCTCACAATAGAATTTTATAATGGAACTAGAAGTAAACCCTTAAATGTCAGTAGTATGTGTGTTAATGTATCTCCAGGTAAACACTAAGGTGACATGTTTCATGTTAAATCTGACTGGCCTTACACTTAAGTGACGCAGGAAGGAATGTGATTGGAGGAGTGATGTCCTCCATCAAATATTACTTTTTAGAAAGCAGAGTTTCAGTGCTCCATTTTGTTAATTTATGGCTTTGATTGGTAAAACCTCTTTGTCCTCTAATAAAAAATATTTCACATTCCCAATATTCATGTAGCATTGTTAATAGAATGTCCAGCAGCCCAGAAGTTTTGGGACAATGTGCTTATGCACATTATACACGGGAGGCTGGGAAGGGTTCTGTAAGGCCTAGCTTGTTTGAGTATATAAAATCATCATTTTTATTATAGCTCTTTATTTATCATCATGCATAAAATGATGTTGAAAAGTCTCCAAAGAATGCTGATTTGATATATATGTTACTTTGCAGTATACAATTAACATTTATTGCAAATGCAGATTTTTATGATGAATAAACTCTGAGAGTATTACGGCAGATATTTTTTTACCTTATTCAGAACACAGTAAATCACATGATTTTCTAATGTTTTCAGTCAGAGTGATGCCATATATATTTCAACAAAGACATGCAAGCAATACATGAAATAGTGCAGATCTCTCTCTTCACTCTAAGACATAAAACTTATATTTCGTTCCATCTCAATGAGAAAATCTATAAAGAAACGTAGGTCAGTGCTACAGAATTCTGTGTACCTTTCATTACAGGTTTTATTTCTTTCCATAAGTCTTTTTTTTTTTTTTTTTTTTTTTGCGGTACGCAGGCCTCTCACTGTTGTAGCCTCTGCCGTTGCGGAGCACAGGCTCCGGACGCGCAGGCTCAGCAGCCATGGCTCACGGGCCCAGCCGCTCCGCGGCACGATGGGATCTTCCCAGACCGGGGCACGAACCCGTGTCCCCTGCATCGGCAGGCTGACTCTCAACCACTGCGCCACCAGGGAAGCCCTCTTTCCATACGTCTTTAAGGGTCTGAATCTTTGTACAGAACGATCAGTCACTAATTGATTTGCTTTGAGGTTATCGTAGTTTGATACCACTTTTGGTATTACCCCTCCCTAATTGTACTGATTTTATAAACGGATTATGTAAAATCTAATTCTTCCCTAGGCATTAGGAGCGGAGGCTTTCTCCACTTTTTTGTCCTTGGTTGTTTGCTTTTCTTTGAAAATTGTGTCTACAGCACTTAGTACCTGATACATAGTGAACACTTCATTGTTAGCTGGCATCGTTGTTTGTATTAGTTTCCTGTTGCCACTGCAGCAAATTACCACGAATTTCAAGGCTCAAAATGCCACAGGTTTATTATCTTATAGTCCTGCAGGTCAGAAACCTGTGGAGGAGCAAAAATAATTTTCCCTCTACCCTTCCAAGCTCTCTCTCTCTCCATATATATATATATATATATATATATTTATATATTTATATTTATATACGTAGTGTGTGTGTGTGTGTGTGTGTGTGTGTATTTCATATATACATAGGCGTTACCCAGGATAACTGAAATGGCGCAAGCCACCACCTTAAATATAAAAGAAAAGAAAATGTTGGGGTGTGGGAGGAAGAGGCCTGTTATGGGAGGTGGTCAGGAAAACTACAGTAAACAAGGGTAAGGTGGTTATGCAGATTTAAGTTCTTGTCTTCTCCATGGAGAAGAGTTTAGTCATCCTTTTCTTCCTGGTACAGGGAGACAGGCATCCTTACAAACAGAGATTCCCCTTAAAAATGTAAACGTCTCTTTAAAAAGTGTAATTTCTACTCAAGCTTTCAGAGCTTTTTCTGTCGGCTCCTTCTTCAAAATCATCAACTTAAAATGATCTTTTTGCCAAAGACATATTTTGTGGTGGTATATTCTGCTCCCCTTCAAGTCCAACACAAGTCTCAGTGGGCTAAAATCAAGGGCTTTGCTCCCTTACTCTTGCAGCTTCTAGAGGCTGCCCGCATCCCTTGGCAATCTTGGCCCCCAGCCAGCAATCCCATCACCCTGTTCTCTGTTTTCTTAGTCAAACTTCTGACCCTCCCGTCTCTCTTTTTTCCTCATAAGGACCTTTGTGATTACGTGTTTGCCCTCCCAGATCCATTTCAAGATTCTCAACTTGATCACATCTGCAGACTGCCTCTGCCATGTATATTATTTCCCTATTGCTGCTGTAATGCATTACCATGAATTTAGTAGCTTAAAACACACAAATTTATTCTTTCATAGTTCTGAAGGTCCAAAGTCCAAAACCAGTTTCACCTGAGGGAAAATCAAGATGTTGGCGGGTCTGCCGTCCTTCTGGAGGCTCAAGAGGAAAATCTGTTTTCTTGCCTTTTCCAGCTTCTATAAGCCAACTACATTCCTGGACTTACGGCCCCTTCCTTCATTTTCAAACCAAGAGTTTAGCATCTTGAAATATCTTCCTCTGACTACAACTTCTGCTTCTGACATTACATGTCCTTTCAATGACTTCCCTCTTATAAGGACCCTTATGGTGACATTGGGCCCACCCAAATAATCCAGAATAATCTTCCCATCTCAACATCCTTAGTTTAATCAGATCTTCAGAGTCCCTCCTGCCCCACCAGGTAACATGTTCAGACTTGAGGGATTAGGAGGTAGACTTCTTCTGGGGGCCACTGTTCTGCCTATGTTTATTAGGCCCAGGCTCTCTCTTAAAGTTGTATTTATGTCTCTACCCACGTATTGGGCATTTACTTCTAGGTTACCTGCCTGAGTCTCAAAATCTGTTTTCAGTACAACCTTTTCCATCCCCAGAGTGGTTTTTCTTCCTAATTTTCCTGTTTCTTCTGCTTATTCCAGCTCAAAACCTTAGAGGTAGTTTTTTGTGTTGTTAGTTAAAGATCTTTTTTTTTTTCTCTTACTTTTCTGAGGATGTGTTTGGAAGAAATAGTGGAGAAAGACCATTGTATTATTCTAGTTACATCATATTCCAATAGATAGGCCATTGTAAGCCAGTGGTTTAAGGCTTCTGCTCAGTTACTTAGCCCAGAAAGATGAACTTTCTGTCAATGGTGGAATTTTTCCTTCTTTGCTTGTTGGGGTGGGGGGATTGGGTGGTGGTCTCAGGATAGGCTTACACTGACTCTGGGATGCTGACTTATCTGGGCTTGTCTGGAGGGCAGGTACTAAGAATCAACCAGGGATTGGTTTGTATATTTGAAGAGCTTGGGGGATGAGGTGAGGGGACTATCTTGATGCAGGTTGGGGAGAGGGACAGTTATCCGAAAGGTAGTCAGTGAAAACAGACATTTCCTCCAAGGGGAGGGGCAATTTTTAATACCCAGGCGAGTGTGTTACTCAATTTCAGCAACACCATGTCAGTTCAGGTCCCCTAAGAAGGAGACTACAAGATGGCATCAGAGAATCTGACATTAAAAAAAAGAAAGACCTGAGGAAGTGCCTGTGAAGGATAAGGGGGGAGCAAGCAGAAATGGGTAGAGGGAGACTCAGACCGAGATTCAGGTCTGATAGCTTTGAACAGAGAGGGGAGGAAAACTTGCACAGGAAGAATGCCAGGGCACAGCACAGTTCTGAAAATATTGTGGCCCTTCTGCTGGGGAGTCCTCAAGCCGTAGTTGCCCTTATGAGGAATCCTGCAGGAATGCCAGCATTAACACCCCCCTGGAGCCCCATTAGCAGGTAGCAACCTGGGGAAGTGCAGCCACAGCACGCGTGCCCTAGTGGCTGGAGGCCATCAGTTAACTGTGTGCCATGCAGTAGGTTCTTCTCGAGCGAGATCTACTTGGGACCCTTCCGTGTCTGCCACAGTCCACTCTGTGATTCTTACATATGCGCTACTTCACGCTCGTTTTGGGAGCAGCCTTAAAATGATTTTAATTTTGATATCCTTCCCTTACTTCTCTTAACAGTCATTACTAGGTCATATAGGCAAAGCTGCCACAATATTTCTTTAACAATATAATAATAGTACAATATTTAAGTAGTATCCATTTTAATTTGGGATTAAAAGAAATACTACAAATGCAGTCTTGTTTTATTTGGTATCGAACATTTTCAGTCAAAATTACATAGGTAGTATTTATTCCAAGTTGTTGCATGTAGCTGTTGTTCATACATTCTTCTTGCTCTATAATATTTTCTTTCATGAATTTATTAGATTTTAGGATTTCTGAATCAGTTTCTTTCCAGCAGCCACTCTCACTTTAGTATAAACTAGTTTAATAAGATTGACTTTTTCTAATACCCAGCTAAGATCTATTATGTCAGGGAGCAGTAGATGTTTTACTCACCCTGGATTAAAGGGAGAGGTACAGTCATATTCACATCATAAATAGAACACTCTGGAAGAATAAGATTGCTTTGCTTCCTTTAAAGCAAGGGGAGGTTATGGGGCCATGGGGAATGTTGGGATGCGACTGGATACTTAGAGCCAAGGGAAGAGCCTAAAGGTTTATTTGCTTTTACAGCTGTCAGTTTTAACCATCCCAGAACACATTAAGCCTACCTTACCAGCATTCTTCAACTCTGTGGTTTGTTTAGCAGTAGTGCAAGAGAAAGCACCATCAGGGTAGACAGGAAGCCAATTGTGGAGTGGATGTTTGAGATACATTTCTTTTCATACAATCCAACAAACAAATTTAGATTTCACGATCTATCACATGACTGAGTGGAATTTCATGAAACTCTCTACTGATATGATAGCATGACATAAAGATCAGTTCGAGATTACAAACCATTGTTTCTGAACATCTGCACAGTATGCCATTGACCTGCTAACCTTTGGAAATCATCAGAATTTGCTTTGAACATGGAAGAGAGGCACAATCATGTTTCATTTCCATCAGGTACTTAACTGCCCTTTACCCTGTTCCCCTTGCACATGCTCTTCCCTCCACCTGGAGCACTTTTATCCCTTCATATTCACCTGTTCTTTAAGACCTGTTCTTCAGTCCTGAGAATGTCACCGCTCCTTCCTTTTGAACCCCACAGGAACTCTCACCCAGTCCTGACACATTATCTCACTGTATTTTTGTACTGACGTACTGTCCCCCTCTACCAAGCAGAAAGACCCTTCACCATCGGAATTATGCTTTAAATACATTTTTGAACTTGTTATTCATTAAAATTGATTTTGATTACATATATTTTCTAAAGATTCTCTTGGAAAAGCATTACAGTATGAACCAGTGCCATAAGGTTAGTGGAATTGTAAAAGAAAATAGGGCCACAGAAAGAAGGAATCAAATAAACCAACCACAATAACTATACTTAAATAACAACTTGCTTCTAAAAAATATAGGCATCTAGAACAAAGCAGCAGAGTATTATTTAGTCCTCATTATCTCAGAGGAGGAAAACAACAGTTCCTTTGGGGAAAGTTAGTTTTCCTTGATCCCAAAGTTCAGGAAAACTCTAATAGTGGACCTGACGTAGGAGATAGTAGCATAATTTTAACGTAATTAACTCAATAAATATTTATTGAGGACTGTTAAATGTTCTTGAATGTTTCAGTTTGCTAATTTTAGGAGGAGAAAGCAGGCAGGATAAAATCTGACATTTGTTTACCAAGTGGTGGGAGGACAGATAAGTAAATAGATCATTGCATAAACAGTGGTAAGTACTTTAAGTAGTATAAGCATAGAGTTGCTCTGTACAGAAGCACTTACTCAGAGGATGAGGGTTGAGGAAGACTTCTCTGAGAAGGTGATTCATGATGTTGGAACCAAGCTTTGAAAAACATTTGGAAGTTATGACAGAATGGGGTTTGGTGTTGAAAAGGAAAGAAGCCTTGGACAGAGAAAAAGGACACTGCAGCCTCCGAGAGCAGCATATATAAAAACCCAGATGCAAGAAAGAGTATTGGGCTTCTCAGTTGCTAAAGCCATAAGCAGGGGCCTAACCATGCAGGGTCTCATTTTCATGTTAAGCAATTTTGCATTATTCCAGAGACTACCGAGGAATTGCTGCAAGTGTTATGTCAGGAGTTGACGTGATGAGATTGGTAATTTTAAAAGATCATGGGACATGTGGTATGGAGATACAAAATAAAAGGGAGCAAGACTGAAGCCAAAGATACTTGTTAGGAGGTATCTGGAGTGGCGATAATGATGACAGTGATAATATCGCTCCCAGAAGAATGCTAATCAGCAGTGACCTCCATAATAGTTTAGAATGAACACAGCATCATGTCTCATAACCGTTTCTCTTCATGACCTGCAATAAAAGCACTCAGCATTGCTTTGCAGTAAAGGTGATTTCAGATATTTTTAATATACTGTGGAAAATTTTCCTTCATGATGGGATTTCTTTTCTCTAAAAATTTTATTAGAACTATCATATGCTTGGATCTTCAATGAATATCCATCATTTGTCGAAGAAGATAGTCGGAGATTTGTCTCTCAAGAGACAGGCCACCTCTACATAGCCAAGGTGGAACCACTGGATGTGGGAAATTACACGTGTGTGGTGACTAGTATGGTGACAAACGCCAGAGTGCTGGGTTCTCCAACTCCTTTGGTGCTACGTTCCGATGGTAGGAAATGTTTCAAGGGGCAATTCTGAGTGGAAATGCTGTTGCGAATACAAGAAAAAACAAATTGAGAGAAGTGAAAAGTATATCCTGAAGAATTATCATTTTGGTTTTTTTCAGAAGAAAAAATATTTATGAGTACAATGGCTAAAATGATTCCGTCAACCATAGGTCCCTGTACATAATTCTTACTCAGGACTGGCTTCCTGATTTGCAGGGACCAGTGCAGAATGAAAATGAGGAGTCACTTGTTCAAAAATTATGAAGAATTTCAAGATGGTGGCAATAGGTCATTAAGCCAAACGCAAGGCCCTCTGAGCCTGGGGCTCACCTTGTGTTCCCGTTGACGTCAGCAGTCCTTATTTTTGCCAGTTTGAGGTTATTAAAGCTTTGGATATTTTGTTATAGGCTAAAAAGCATCTCTAAAGAAAATTAAAAGAAAAGGTGTGTACATTAGATCCCCAGAACTTATTCATCTTATTATTGAAAGTTTGTACACTTTGACCAACATCTCCCCCATTCCCCTACCCTCACCAGCGTAGTGATTATATAGTAACGTTGTGTTGTGTACTTGAAATTGGCTTAGAGAGTAGATCTTAAGTGTTCTCACTATAGAAAAAAGAGTTAATTTTAAAAATTGAAAATAGTAATTGTGAGGTGTTAAATGTGTTAACTTGACTGGTGTAATCATTTCACAGTGTGTACATATATGAAATCATCACATTGTATGCCCTAAAAAAATCACATTGTACAAACTAAATACGTGCAGTGTTTATTTGTCAGTCATACCTCAATAAAACTGGAGGGGAAAAAAGGAAAACAGGTGTTTCTTCAGCCCCTCAATGACTGTTTCAAGGGAGCCCATGAACTGCAGAGTAAGCAGATTTGGAAGCTTGGGTAACTGTCCCACTTATGCAAAACCGTATCTGATACAGCACAATGCCATGGCCACAAAATACTTTCCAGTCAGTTATAATTGAATTTGACCTTTCCCATTTATTAAGTTACCATTTCTTGTCTCCTGGTAGTCAATTAGTTTAGGATTGGTGTCTGTGCTACCAGGGTACCATTAAGTAAATTTCCTCCCATAATTTTTGCTCTTTAGGATATTTTAAGAACTCATAATACATTGTATATTTCGGTTTGACTAGAAATGTCCAAATTGAATACAGAATAAAAAAGCCTCTCGTTTTATATAATGTAAAAGGCCTAGTGGTTTTCTCAGAACTGCTCTTTAAGCTGTAACTTAGGAATCACGGAATCCAAAGTTCCCACATATTTATTAATGTCGCAAGTTTGGCCCAAGGTAGAACTGCTTCTAAAAGTACCTACCAGACGGCTAGTGAGTAATTCAAATCATAAGGAAGAGTTAGTTCAAAACAGAGCAAAAAAAAAAAAAAAGTTTTAAGAAAAACGGGACAATTCCAAAGGAAACGTTGAAACCACTAACTTTGTATTGTGGATTCACAGGAGTGATGGGTGAATATGAACCGAAAATAGAAGTTCAGTTTCCAGAAACTCTTCCAGCAGCTAAGGGTTCAACTGTGAAGTTGGAATGTTTTGCCCTTGGAAAGTAAGTTTTGTAACATTTATACCGATACGCTAAAATATTAGGTTGCTGTAAGAGATCAAGATAGCTTTTAACAGCCTCTTCTTTTCCTTCTTTTCTAAAATTTTCTTTCATTTAGAAGCAAAGAAAAAATTAAAATACAGGGGAAATGTACATGTATAATTTAGTTTGAAACTTTAAAGGAGATTTACGGAGAATGACTATGTCTGCCTAATTTCATAAACTAAATCGGTGTTATTTTTCTTTTGCTTGTTCATTTGTTGTATTATAATACAGTGAGTATACATTAGACTTTTTTCTCTAAATCATGAATTAACTAGAGAAAATGCACAGTTTATTTTATTAAAATATCAACTTAAAGAGATAAATCTTTGGGCTTCCTTGGTGGCGCAGTGGTTGAGAGTCCGCCTGCCGATTCAGGGGACACGGGTTCGTGCCCCGGTCCGGGAAGATCCCACATGCCGCGGAGCGGCTGGGCCCATGAGCCATGGACGCTGAGCCTGAGCGTCCGGAGCCTGTGCTCCGCAACGGGAGAGGCCACAGCAGTGAGAGGCCCACGTACCGCGAAAAAAAAAAAAAAAAAAAGGGGGGGGTTAAACAAAAAAAAGAGATAAATCTTTGCATTTGCAGGTTTATGTCACTGACAACTGGCTGTGTTCTGCATTTGAAAATCTGTGCCTTTTTTGTTCTATCCTAAGAAAGTTTTATTTTGTCAAGCCTAAAAGGCTTGCAGACATCTGTTTAAAATAGCAAATAACTTGAAAAATTTCTTCTTAGTCCTGTACCTCAGATTAATTGGAGAAGAAGTGACGGACTGCCTTTTTCCACTAAAATTAAATTGAGGAAGTCCAGTGGTGTGCTTGAAATCCCCAACTTCCAACAGGAAGATGCAGGTTCCTATGAATGCATTGCTGAGAATTCACGAGGAAGAAATGTCGCCAGGGGGCGTCTCACTTACTATGGTGAGCCTTCACTTTGGGCATATTGGATTTTTAACTTTCGATCTCTCTAAAAGTTATTGTTATTGGGACTGGGTGGGGGTGAGTAGGAGGTTTTAGCAGAATCCCAGTGTCCAGCATTTTCTGTTCTACATTTTGTTAAATGAGGATATTTATCGTGGAAGGAATTTTAAAAAATTAATTTTTGCAATGAAGTTGGAGGCATGATATACTCGTACTGCATTTTAAACTGATTGATATGATAATGAAATATTTCACTTTTTTTCCTAAGAGTAACCATTTACTCACTTAACCGTAACAAGGAGAGATCTTTCTATCTGCCCTTACGTCTAGAAAATGGGATTTTGTATCTTTCTTTATGGTCTTCACTAAGCAGAAAGAAACTGTCTACTGGGAAAACTTGCAATTACTGCGTTAGACAAACCACATAAACCCAGGCTTACTTGACTTCCTCAGTGTTATTCTATCCTTTCCAATAGCGTAGGTGTACCATGTTTGCTGCCTTTAATTTGTAAGCACAGTTATTTGATGTACTGCTCAATTTGGGTAAAGAAAGGTTAGTAACGTTACCTTTATTTAAAGTCCATTTGTAGGAAAATTAGATTATCCTTTTTCCCCAAACTTGCTTTCAAATCCCTTTTATTAAAAAATATACTAGGTATTTTGATGAAAGCAGGTTTTAGAAAGCAGAAATAAATGATTTTACAAAATGTACTATTAAATATGGGAACATGTAAGCTCAGTGAATATATTTTTGCAGTTTAATCATTAGAAACATTGTAAAACTAATAGGAATTGAACACTTGTGAAAAGCAAATGGCAATATATTCTGTTTATTTCAAAGACTGGAATTTGAAATAATTTTCAGTGCAAACTTGTACAGTATATAAAATGTTTCAGAGAGGAAAAACTTTTCAAAGACAAATACTAAAATTATAGAGCTTATTACGAACCCCTTCAAAAGAATGTGAAGTTTGTGCGTACATTATGTGTGATTAGATTGAAACTTATTTTATGGTAAGGTTATAGGATCCGTCAGGAACAAAATGGAGGCATGGTTTAATAGTATGAGTCATTCCGTGTTCTAACTCTCCCATCTTGTAACAGGATTAGGTTAGAATACGTAGCACCAAGTTGGAATTTCCCAGGTGTCAAGTTCTACATGTTGGTGGGATGATACGGAGATAAGTTGGGGACACTTAACCCGTGTGACTGTATAGCTCTAAGTCGACCGCAAACAAGTCCTAGTTTATTTTCTCCTTTCTAAGCAGCCACTACCTGACCCAGGGTAAGAAGTGACCATGACAGGAAAACACAGGATATTCCAACTGTCTTAATGTTTCAATAGGAATGTTTTTATCTGTATGGAACAGTGACCCTGCACAAATAATAAAACACTTGTATGACAAGACATCCAAAGCTAAGTTGACATTTATGTGCCTTATATTCAGGTCCTGGCACATTTTCTCTGTGGTGTGTTTTCTGCCCTTATCTACTTTTTCCCTTTCTCTGCATGTTGGTTGCCCTTGCAGTCACAGAATGGCTACCAGCAGTGGCTAGCACATTAGTTTTTGTTCATCCTTCCTTTCTCTAAAACATCTTGCAATTCACTTCTCAAATCTCATCGGCTGCGTGTTCATTCCTAAACCAATCACCAGCTAGGAGAATTGGCATAAACAACGTAAGAGCCTCTTTTTGGAACATGGAATATGGTCAGGTTTCCCTGGATTTTGTGGGCAATGCGAGGTGATGGAAGAGAGGATAATTCAACGAAAAGTTGGGTCATCTTAGAAATAAAGAAGAGAGGAAATGGATGCACAATAGACAACCAACATCATGCACTATTCTTAGTAAATGAGGTAGACTGTTGCTTTAGTCCATTATGTAGGTAATATGATACATACCTAAGAAACAAATTAGAAATAATGAGATAGAAGGACTTCCCTGGCAGTCCAGTGGTTAAGACTTTGCACTTCCACTGTGGGGGACGCGTGTTCGATCCCCGGTCGGGGAACTAAGATCCCACATGCCTCATGGGCCAGCCACAAAAAAAAAAAAAAAAAAAAGATAAAAAGAAAAGAAATCAATGAGATAGAAAGTTTCATGAAAGCTACTTTACAGTTCTGGCTTAAGACTAGTATATTCAGGGCTTCCCTGGTGGCGCAGTGGTTAAGAATCTGCCTGACAATGCAGGGGACACGGATTCAAGCCCTAGTTTGGGAAGATCCCACATGCTGTGGAGCAGCTGAGCCGGTGCGCCACAACTACTGAGCCTGCGCTCTAGAGCCCTTGAGCCACAACTATTGAGCCCACCTGCCGCAACTACTGAAGCCCACTTGCCTAGAGCCTGTGCTCCGCAACAAGCCACCTCAGTGAAAAGCCTACCCACTGCAACGAAGAGTAGCCCCCGCTTACTGCAACTAGAGAAAGCCATGCATGGCAACAAAGACCCAACATGGCCAAAAATAAATAAATAAAATAAATTTATTTTTTAAAAAAGACTAGTATATTCAATAAATGCTGCGCAGTTCTCTGCTTATCTGCTCTAATATTTCATGTAAAAAATGGTCCAGTAGAATATTTGAATCTCATATGATGGAATAAGGGGAAACATCACAATAAATGTACCAGTTGTAATCTCAGGATTGGCTTAGTCCGGCAAATTATCTTCCCATTTGGAGAATAGTAATATGAGGAGCCAGTGGAAATTTTTGCTAGAAACTTGAGTCTCAGTCAAGGGATCATGTGTGAGTTTATTTGTAGTCTCCATCCACCGAGGCTGATAATTCCTGAAAGAAGAAAATGTGTTTTAATATAGAGTAGAGAGGAGTGATTTGGGACTGAACTACACTTCAGACTGGGCAAGTCGTTTATATTTTTTAAAAAACAAAATAAGGTAAAACTCAGATGGGTACATTTTCTCTAAAAGCGAAATAGCTATATTTTCATTTCAATTTCAGTTATAAAAAAAAGCAATTTTATGAGATAGAAAGGGAAAGACAAACCTTCCCATGGTTGAAATCAAATAGAAATAGATAAACTGTTTCTGCATATGGAGGATGCAAATGTAAATCCCAAAGTACACATCCCATGCATAATGCAATGTGAAACCAGGAAGACATCTCACCTCCTAGTCTCGGGCCTAAAACACAAGCTGAGACTTGGCTGAATATACTGTGAGTATTGAATGACTTTCATCATGAGTGGTACATTGCTTTCATCTGTAAAAGGGTTTCCCAAGTGTCTTCTAAAACGTAAGTAAAAATGACAAATGAACCTGATGCAGCTGATTTGCATACATCATTTAAGGTGGCACGAGTTACTTCTTTTTCATAAAACATCATTTGATTCAAATTGAAGCAATTTATCCATCTTTCCCTGCCTACACTTTCATTTGCACAGAGGTTCGTAAGATGTTCACTAGTTTGTATTTAATTAAGAGTTATTTCTAAGTTGAAGGAAATATTTTTTTCCTCCACTGTAGAAGTTTCTCTTCTATTGATGCTGATTTTTAGTGCAAATTTAAACTAGTATCTGCTGTCATTCACATATTAAGTTGTTATCAATTGTGATCTCATAATTCAAAAATGCACTTGGACAAGAAAATCTATTTTGTGTACCTGCATTTTTTTTCTACTAATAGACATCTGAAGAATGTAATACAGTGCCCAGAATTTCAAAAACAGAGAAAGCATAATGAGTTTGACTTAGGGAAAGGCAGATTGTAACATCCATCCTCAAATATAGAAATGTTTCATATACCCACTTAGTAAATAGGGAATTAAATATCATTTTAGCCACTATGCTTACGTTAATCTATTATTGCCCATAGTCATATCCATTTATGTGGATAAAGTATTTGTTTTTTATAGTGGAATGGTTTGAATTTCTTTCCTTTTTCATTGCAGCAAAGCCTCATTGGGTTCAACTCATAAAAGATGTGGAAATAGCTGTGGAGGACAGTCTTTACTGGGAATGTCGAGCGAGTGGTAAGCCCAAACCCTCCTACCGATGGTTGAAAAATGGAGAAGCCCTTGTGCTCGAGGTAAGGTAACATGCCTGCTTAATCCACCCTGTCCGCACTTTGTGTAAATAAATGCCTTCCCTAGTGACCAGTGCCAGAGTCAACTGGTGAGTTTGCATACATTCATCTGAACAGTTCATACCACGTTCATCTAAGAAGTGGTACAGAGGTAAAAAGGATAAAGTCAAGTACTCAGTGTGCCAAGGAGGAAATATTTTCAATATTGAATTTCATTGGGAAAAGGTGATTTTATGAATTTAGTACATAAAATGATATACAGTCAACCCATGAACAATGCAGGCGTTAATCCTCGTATAATTTATAGCCTGTCCTCTGTGTCCTCAATTCCTCTGCCACAGATGCAGCCAACCAGGGACCGTGTAGTCCTGTAGTATTTACTGTTGAAAAAGTATCTGCAAATGAGTGGACCCCCCTAGTTCCAACCTTGTTGTTCAAGGGTCCACTGCACTATTTTTTTTCATTTTGAAATTAGAGAAGGCTTTACGTTAATAAAATGTAGAATGTAATTTCCTTTTTCGTATTTGATAACTTGCATGGCCTCTGGAGAATAAATGTATCGATTACTTTATTACCTTGTTACACGAGTACTTATTTTCTCAATCACTTCTCTTCTCAAGACAGGTAATTTTTGCTCTTTTTAAAAACTGTGTACTAAGTTATGTTCCTTCAAATTTCTACACATAACCATTCATAATACCTGCGAACCTTTAATAAATGTGTTTCCCAGAACCCTTTTTAATACATAATGTATAATATCTTCAATTTGCATGATTTTAAAAACTGGTGAGAACCTTTCCAGTTGATGGGGTGGGAAGCATGGTAGATTTCTTAAAGTCTGCAACTTTATCCACGGGGAAAAATGAAATAGTTGCAATATTTTACATTGTGCTTTGTTATTTATTTTACTGATATACTTTTTGATTGAGGGACGTTTATTAGTATTTCCAATGTCTAGCTGTTGTGTTAAGTCATTCTCACTGTTTCAAATAAGGGAAACGTTTAAACTTCAGGTCAGTTTGCCTAATCCCATGAGAAAAATTAAGGAGGTTTGTGTATGATTGATATAAGATTCAGTGGTTATCTTTTTTCTCCTAAAATGGTATATACAAGACATTTTTATTATCATCTAGGGGAGAACACAGATAGAAAATGGTGCCCTTACAATAGCCAACCTAAATGTGACCGATTCTGGCATGTTCCAGTGCATAGCAGAGAACAAACATGGTCTCGTCTATTCCAGTGCTGAGCTCAAGGTTGTGGGTAAGACTAATTTTCTTGTCTTATTTTTTTTTTTTCTTAAATCCTCCATACTTGCCAGAAGCAGAAATATTTACTTTTCATATTAGATTTCTACATCTAATAGCATTTTCAGTATCACAGCAGAATCATGCAGGGTTTCTAATCAAGGCACACATTTTAATGATTTCTAAGGGAAAGCAGCAATTATGACCAGAATTAAGGCCCAAAGATTGAAGAAGAGAAGCAACAGGGAGAGAGTGTTGACCTAAGACATCCTTATTATCCAACTCCAGCAGTACCAACTAAGTAGTACCTTTTAAGAGAATAAGTGACTCTGGTGTTCTCTGTTGCTGGTCCATAAAAGTAAATATCAAAATTCAAATCAGTAGTTTTTTGATCCAAAAGGAGTTGTCTTTGTCTTTAATAACTCTGCTGAAAACATCAAGCATTCGGCAGACCAAAGCTTTAATTGACCAAGGCTCAAGTACTTGAAATTATGAATTATTTTTTTCTTGTACTTTAGGTATAGGAGAAGAAAGGAGATGTTATATCATGTTTAGGGCAGTTGTCCAGAAAAACAGTTTAAGATGCAAATGACTTAAAGTCCAACCAAAATTGTCAGAGCATAACATAGTATGTATAAATAAGAAAGAAAGAGGGGGTGGGGGGAAGGGGGGAGGGAGGGAGAGAAAGAGGAGGAGAAGGGGAGGAAGTTTATTGCTCAGTGTTATTAAAATGGAGAATTTGGATTTCAGCTGGACTTGACCCAGGGCTCAAACATCATCACCACTCTCTGGCCCCATATGATGTTACCCAGCATGTTGTTTTCATTACCACAGTCAATCTAGTGGCAGAAGGATGGCTTTCTTAATTGTTCAGATGGAAGTCACAGTCCTACATGTCATTGGCCCCATGTACCTGATTTGAGTCACGTACCCATGGTTGGTCCAACCCAAATGGCCAGAAGGTTGAAAGGCCCTGATCTAACTCAGTATTTCCCAACTGGGGATGATTTTGTCCCTAGGGGATAGTGGGAAATTCTGGAGACCTTTTTGGCTGTCACAGTGTAAGGGGAAGGTGGGGAAGAAGGGAGCTAGCGTGTGCTACTGGCATCTGGTGGGCAGCTGCCAGAGAAGCTTCTAAATATCCTACGATGCCCAAGATAGCCTCTCACAACAAAGTCCTGTCTAGCCCGAAATGTGAAGTGTCTCATTGAAAAACACTGGTTTGAGGAAAACAGGTCTTTCTTGGTGCCTGGAAGTTAAGAAACAAATTATATGCACCAGGAAGACTGAAGCTTGGGAGGGGTAGATCATCAACTCGAAATCTGGCTGGTGTTATCCATGACAGAGAAGTAGGGTGTCATGACGGAAAGAAAGTGGGATTTGCCCATATCTTAAGTCGAAGCATGGCTGTGCTCTTATGTTAAATTAACCTTATGAGCCATAGTTTATTCATCTTTCAAATGGATGGGTCCCTACCCAGTGTTGCATGGGGTTTTCATATGGGAAAATATATGATCTATGCTTAAAAAAAAGATTTTATTGAAATATAAAAGTATTTTTCATTTGTGTTAGTGAAAGTTACTCTCTCAGGATCCTAATTTTAAGGCCAGCAACCTTTGGATAACATGTCTTCTTTATCTGCAGTCATATATATATATATATATATATATATATATATATATATATATATATATATATATAGTATAATTCCTTCTATGATTTCCACTTATAAAAAATAAGTTATATTAACTGGGATATGACATAAGACAGGGGATTAGATATTTGGGGAAATGCACTCGGTTCTTAACTTTTTTCTGCATTTGCGGCAAAAGGAAGGATGATTTTCTGAGTTAACATACTTAATTCAAATGATACATTTTTATGTCTCTTGAATGTTCAGGTATTGTTTCAGGATCAGCATTCCATCCATTATTAGCCAGCATAATGTTTTCTACATATTATAGTATTTAATGGAATATTGTAACTTAATATAATAATGCATGTTATAATATATTTCTCCAACTTGGAAGTTAAAGCTAACCACGTGAAAATTTTGTAATAGATCTTGTTACTGTTTATACAAGAGAATAAGAATTCAGTACTCAGCCTTCATTCTAAAAACATTACTGAGCATCTAATGAGTGCCAGGCCCTGTGCCACATCTGTGTCCTTGAAGTCACAAGAGAGACCAACCCTACTGTTGTCCTCATGGAACTAACTTTCAAGAACATTCTATTAAATGCTTTTAGTTTTAATAAGCTCATGATTGAGCTATTTTAAAACTTCATAGTAAACTTTAAAAATTCTCATATAAAGTAATTGTCTCAGGAATTGGAACTTGCCAGAAAACACAATGGTAGGACTTACTTTTTAAGCATTGAAAGCATCCTATAGGTGCTATCCAATCAAATCAATCAAGTACCAATATCTTATGTGTCAAGAAACTTCAAAAAATCATAAAGTCAACCTTTGAAATTTACGGGAATTTAAAGAAATGAAATCAGACATCGAATTGTCATTCTTTCTTCTTTCATCCTTTTTAGCTTCTGCTCCAGATTTTTCAAAGACTCCGATGAAAAAGTTGATTCAGGTGCAGGTGGGCAGTGAGGTCAGCTTGGACTGTAAACCCAGAGCTTCCCCCAGGGCGCTCTCTTCCTGGAAGAAAGGAGATGTGCCTGTACAGGAGACTGAAAGGTATTCTGTTGTCCAGAAAGGTGGTGATTTATGTGCTTCTCACTTTCCATCATGATGCCAAAGTAGGTGTTCAGTATGAAGCGAAATGCAGTAGCATTTCAATAAAATGTGAGGTGTTCCAAGAACTGCAATAGCAGTATTTTTGTTTGTAATACTCTCAAGATGATACTCACCAGGTTTTGAAATCTAGAAACAGAGATTTATCTCACCTCTTCCAACATAGAATATTTTAGAAAGGAGTTTCCTCCCCATTTGCCTGGTAAGACTCAAACTGGGATGACAAAGGAATGGGAGCCCTGGACCCAGGCCCCCTCTCAGCTCCTGGTGGCCCAGCATCACAGGGCAAAGAGAATATATGACGGCAGCATATGCCAGATGAATACCAATCTTGCCGTTGCCCTATATTGAAGTAATTTAGCTTTACAGGTATTTGTTTAAGCAGAAGCTTTCTTGATTTCCTGTTTACTGTAATAATATTTAAAATGGAGAGGCAGAATGGGGCCTACTTAAAAGCACAGCTTCTGGACCCAGACTGCTGGGGTTCAAAGCTGTTTTCTTCTACCAGCTACACGAAGTGACTTACACTTTGTGTGTTTCATTTGTTAATGGTTATGATGATATTAGCGCATACTTCACATTATGAGGGTTGCTATGTGGATGAAAGACATAAATATGCATATAGCACTTAGGTCACCTGGCATAGAGTAAACATAAGTATTGGCTATCATTATTGTTTATTGAGTACTTACTACCTACTGGAGCCTCATGCTGAAAGCTTCTGGTAAGCAGAATACTGGCCCCAAACACGTCCATGTCCTTATCCTGAAGACATATGATTTACATTATCACATTACATGGCAAAAGATAATGAAAGTTAAAGATGGAATTAAGGTTGCTAACCGTTTGCCCTTAAAATGGGGAGATTATATTGGATTATCTGGGTTGCCTTAAGTATTCACCTGGGCACTTGAAAGGGGAAGAAGATAGAGAAAGTGTTTGAAAGAAATGTATGGTAATGAGAGAAGAGCAGGAGAGATTTCCAGCATGAGGGGGACCCTGATTGGGATTGCTGGCTTTGAAGATGGTAGAAGGGGGCCGATGAACAAAGGAATTTCAGACTCCTCTATAAAATGGGAAAATCCTCAGCTGACAGCAAGGAAACAGAGATCTCAGTCCCATAACCTCAATGAACTGAATTCTTCCAGCAACCTGAAGGAGCAGAAAATGATTCTAGGACCTTCCAAAGTAACACAACCGTGACAGCACCTTGATTTTAGCCCATTGAGACCCATACTGGACTTCTGACCTCCCAAACTGTAAGATAATACATTTGTATTGTTTTAGGCCACTAAACAAGTTTACAGTAACTTGTAATTGGAGAAAAAGGAAACTAATACAGAACTCTACACGTATTATCTCCTTTCAATATCTCTGCAACTCTGTGCTGTTAGATCTTATTATCATCTCCATTTTTACTAATGAGAAAACGAAAGCTTAGAGAAATTATGTAATTTGCCTAAAGTCACATAGCCAGGATGAGTCCCATAGCTAGGGCATAACCATCAAGCTTTTTCAATGCCACATTGTGTATAGGGAGCCCCGAATCTGAGAGGTGGTCTCATCCTTTGAAGTCATGGGGTCCAAATTATTCTCTTTGGAGATGGGGAAAAACAAACAAACAATTTCTTAGACTAAGAAACGTAGATTTACTTTTCCAAAATTGCAAAGTCTTATTGTAGACAGACAACCAGGTTGCGCTGCTTTTAGATTACAGTCCCAAAGATTTTTTTGTGAGTTGGTTATGACAACACAATCTGCTCTCCCTCAGATATTTTATGGGAGACACCTCCGTTAAAAGGCAGCCACAGCAGGAGGACAAGGCCAAGTTGTCAGCTGAGTGGTTACAAAACACAATCCAACTAAGTGCTAGGCGGCACAGAATAGATTTCTGGAACAGGAAATTAATTAGTGATTTGGAGTTTAGTTGTTGAAGCCAGTTTAAACAATTATAGGCACAAACTAGTTAATTTTGGCTCTGATGGAAGTTAAGTGTTCGTGTATAACTGGTGACTTTTTGTTGTCAAAAACATTTTAGAGTTTTAATTGTATGCATAAATTAAATAGTGATTATGTTCCAAGGACTTAAATGCTTTGCAAAATAATAAACCCACTTGTCCTCACAGTAGTGCCTAGAGGTTTTTAATCTTAATTTTAATTTTAAAAGGGGATAAAAGATTAAGAAATTTAGCTGAAGGCACACAGGAGAGATTTACTCCCACTTTAGAGAGTGATGGGACAATGCAGGGAAAAAGTTTAAATTCTGGAATCTCACCTGGTATTTTGACTTGGCCACTTGCTACCTTGGTATGAATAGGTCAGTTATGTAACACCTCTGAACATTAATTTCCTCATCTATAAAACAGAAAGAATAATTGCCACCTTATACAGTTGCTATAAAGTAAGCATTTACCATGATGTCTGATATCTGTAGATCCGCTGATCAGGAAAACGAGGTTATGTTACAGATAAAAAGTGGGAAGTAACAGTGGCTGAAAGAGATAGAATTTGTTGGTTGGTTAGTTGGGCAGTTCATTGGCTGGCTGGTCTCTTAGAAGGTAGGCAGTTAAGACTACCTGGAATCCACAGTCATCAGAGATGCACGCCCCTTTCATCTTGCTGCTCTACCATCCTCACATCAGGAACCAGGACGGCTGCTGGGACATCAGCCTCCCAAGGCATCCTTCCCAATGTCATCCCAGTGTCATCCCCCAATGACAGGAAGGAGGAAGGTAGAAATCAAGATACATTTACTCCCTTTTAAGAATCTTCCCAGAAGCCCCATCCAATAATTTTCCTTATGCCTTACTGGTCAGAAATTAGTTCCCTGGCCAAACTTAGCTGCAGAAGAGGCTGGGAAATACAGATTTCTTTCCTGGGTGGGAGTGTGCCCAATGAGAAATTGGGATTATGTTTTAAGAAGAAAGGGGGGAAAGTGGTGGTTACTCCAACCATGTCTTATGTTCATAAAAGTTATTTCTCTGACCCTTTCAAGCTTACTGACCCTGTACTTTGTATTAAGTATTTCTAACATCTCCCCAGTGAATAAGGAAACTGTCAGGTATAAAAATAAGGTTAAAAGAGGAAACATGTTTAGGAGAAGGCTCCATAGTGCTGCAGTCTTTCCTAGGTATCTTAGTTCGAGCTTTTATAACATAATACCATAAACTGGCTGGCTTGAACAGTGGAAATTTACTTCTCACGGTTCTGAAGGATGGAAGCCAGAATCGGGGTGCCAGCGTGGTTGAATTCTGGTAAGGACAGCTGCCTTCTCCTTATATCCTCAGCAAAGCAGAAAGGGAGCCAGAGAGCTCTCTGAGGTCTCGTCTATAAGGACAGTAATCCCATTCATGAAGGCTCTACCGTCATGGTCTAATCACCTCCTAAAGGCCCTGCCTTCAGATACCATCACATTGGATATTAGGATTTAACATATAAATTTTGGGGAAACCCTAATATTCAGTACATGGCACTAGGTCTGGTGGTTTGGATTTTGCTTTTATCTCTTTGGACAGCAAAAGCACTGATATGCCAGGGCCTTGATGCTTAGGGGAAAAGCTGCTAGAAGCAATTATGGAACAAGTTGCAGAGTTGAATCTACTCCAAGTTCATGTGAAATCAGAGTGGGTCTCAGCCATCACTTGGCAACAAAAGCGCCATGTCCATCCCTCTCGGTCTGCAGGCTTAAGCCAAACTGGGGAAGCACTTTAAATGATAGATTTATTGTGGTTGTTCAGTCATGGGCTGTTCCAGCATAAAACATGCAGACTCAAATCTCATCTTGGGGACAAATGAATTCATTGATGCATTTGAAAATATAAGAGAAGGCAAAAATTTTTGATGGGATATTTATGGCAAGATTTTAAATCTATAAAATTTTTACTTAGTTTTTTTTCTTGTGTTTCGGTTTTTGTTTTGTTTATTTGGGGTTTTTTTGGTGGATCAACATGGGTTTGTCAGTGAATAAGACACGATAAATAGGAAAGCTTTCTCTAGCCTAGCATATGGGCTGTTGACAAATGCACTTTTGATTAAGCCTATATATACATACATATATATATATATAGTATGATATAAACATAGATATCTATGTATTTATATAGATATATAGTATCATTCAAAGCCTGAATCAGAACAAAAATTCAAGGATTAAATATGTCTTTTAAAAATTATATAAATTGATAAATATGTCTACTATGTAAACCACACAATATGTTTGAATAATTATAATCTATCTAGTTTGAAAGTTTTTATATCAGCACAGTTACAGTTTTGAATCTTGCATCAGCCATAGTAATGTAGATCTAAGTGAGCGAGACGCCTGAATTACAGAAAGGTTTTGAAGAAATCAGTTAGTGCTTTCAAGTAGAGAGAGCATTTCAAGCTAAGGTAATAAAGGGATTACTTCCCAACAGAGGTCTTAGTAAAGCTTCTGTGAATAGATAACAAGGGCTTATAATGCACATAGTGATTCCTGAGCTCTTAAAATTAAGTGCTCATTCATTCATTTGAAAATATTTTGAATACCTACTGTGTGCTAGGCACTAGGTATTTAATTTTCACCAGAGAAGTTAATCCCATTATTTGTAGATTTTCAGGGTATCAGGCAGGTAACACAGGACCTTTATAATAAAACTCAATTGACAAAATACAGAATGTTCGGTGATTATCTGAGGAGGCCCCATCTCCAATTTAGGGTGCAGAGCGGGCTTTCTGGAGGATGTAGTGTCTATACCAAGGCTTGAACGATGACTAGGATTCACTGGAGAAGAGTGCTCAAGGTAGGAGGAACAGCCTGTGCAAAGGCACAGAGGCAAGGACAAGAATAGGCATTTGATGTTCAGTGCAACTCGAGTGAAAAGTCACTTAGGCGGGAGGGCTGCAGAGGGAGCGAGGCCATGGAGGTAAGCGAGGATCTTATTGTGAATGACACAGGAAGCCAAATGAAATAGAGTTTGGGCTTTATTTCCTGTGAAAGCAACATAATAAGGTAGCAGTTAAAAGATCAAATTTATTTTTTAAAAATTTATTTTATTGAAATATAGTTGATTTACAATGTGTTAATTTATGCTGTACAGCAAAGTGATTCAGTTATACATATGTATACTTTCTTTTTCATATTCTTTTCCATTATGATTCATCACAGGATACTGAGTATAGTTCCCTGTGCTATACAGTAGGACCTTGTTTATCCATTCTATACATAATAGTTTGCATTTGCTAATCCCAAACTCCCAATCCTTCCCTACCCTACCCACTCTTCCCCTTGGCAACCACAAGTCTGTTCTCTATGTCTGCGAGTCAGCTTCTGTTTCGTAGATAAGTTCATTTGTGTCATATTTTAGATTCCACATATAAGTGATATCATATGGTATTTGTCTTTTTCTTTCAACTTACTTTGCTTAGTATGATAATCTCTAGGTCCATCCATGTTGCTGCAAATGGCATTATTTCACTCTTTTTTATGGCCGGGTAGTATTCCATTGTATGTATGTAAGTGTGTGTGTGTGTGTGTATATATATATATATATATATATATATATATATGTATCACATCTTCTTTATGAATTCATCTGTCGACGGACATTTAGGTTGCTTCCATGTCTTGCCTATTGTGAATAGTGATGCAGTGAACATTGGGATGCATGTATCTTTTCGAATTATAGTTTTCTCCAGATATGTGTCCTGGAGAAAGATCAAGTTTATGTTTAAAAAAAGTCACTACAGTGGCAGCAGAGAGCATGAATCGGAGCAGTTGGAACTTGAGGCAAGATTCCCAGTTAGCAGCAATTGAGCAGTTTGAACAGGAGAGGATTAGAGCCTAAAATAAAGAAATGGCAACGAGAATGGAGAGAAGTATTGAGGGGTTGTGAAAAAGTTAAATCAGCAGGACAGAGGACTCCATTAAAGATTTGGAGAGAAGATGCCAGTCAAGGCTGAATCCTAAATTTCCAATTCAGGCATCAGGATCGTGGTAGACCTATTTAGTGAGACAGGGAACATACAGAAGGAGCAGAGGTGAGGGCAAATATGATAAATTCAATTTGAAATTGTTTCAGTTTGAAATGCTTGTTGACAAACCAACTGGCCATATCTGCATGCTTTTAAAGGTTGACTCTCTAAATCTGGAACTAAGGAGAGCGGCCTGAGCTACAGATAGAAATTTAGGTGTTACGTGTATACAGATGGTAGCTGAAACCATGACAGTGGATAAAAGTTTCTAGGAAGGTACATATCATTAGACAGTAAATCATTAAATTAAAGGAGGGTCTGTATCTTAATTCTGAAGCTTATGGAAATTTAAATGTAATTCGAGGATGCCTGTTTTTACAATATCATTTAAATGACTAACAGTCACGATGTATAAAGCAATTGATATATTAAGTCAGGGTCCAGTTAGGTCACCTGGAATGCAGATATTCTAAACTTTTAAATTACTAATATTAATTCTGAGTAGAGTTTTTTTTCCTTCTTTTGGTTTGATATTTGCATCATCCAGTACTGAGAAAAACTATTCTGCTTTTCACCCTTCAGAAAGGAGGTTTTCTTTTATAAACAGAAATGCTCTACCCTTTGAGCATCCAATGGTTTTTCACTAAATTTCTACATTTTAGTGCTGTTGGATTCATTCACTTAAATCCACATGTTTTCAAAAGACTTGAAATAAAACAGGAAGTTTTGTCTCCTTTAAGCCAAGGAAAATTCTAAAAGACCCTGGAGACTGTGACTAGGCTTGGGATGCAAGAAGAAGTAGCCACAGCTGGCATGTTCTAAAGAATGTTTAGCTTTTCTGTTTCACTTAGTGGTACTTAAAACACATTAGCCAATTATCTTTAAAAACGGGGCTTTCACTTGAATGCTATTGCTTATAATAGTAAATATTTTATTACAATGGCCTCAATTCAGAAGAGAGTAAAAAAATGGCCCATTATTTCTAATTAAACACATTAAAATTGTTTCAAAGGTTCTAGGCAGCATTTAATACTATAGAAATTTAAATGCTTTTTAAAGAAAGAAAGATTTTCCCCAAATATTAATAGCCATAATCCAGACAGTGTTTTTTAAAATGTATTAACCAATTTTAATGTATTTTTTGCATGTAGTTAGAAGCTGACTTTAAAAGACAGTGAGCTTGGTATGCTGTATGATTCCGTTTATACGACAGACCGGAAAAAGGCACGCTTTACAGACAAAAAACAGTGATCACTGCTTGTCAGGGGCTGGGAGTGGGTGGAGAGATTGACTATTTTGGGGCATGGGAGAATTTTGGGGGGTGCGGGAATTGTTTTAGATCTTGATTATGACAGTGGTTACATGTCTACATTCATTTGTTAAAACTCACAGAACTGTACAGCAAAAAAGGTGGATTATTTTCTCTATAAATTATACCTTAATTTTTTAAGCAAAATTTTGCAAGCGATTTTACAGTCATCTCATCCTGATTTCATGAGTGGCTTCGTATAGGAGTTTCAAAGCTCAAGAAACGCCCCCAACTGGTCATTTTGGCCCTTTTGTGAAACACTGAGTAGTTGGATGACGTTACTTCGAAGTAGAATCTAAACTTTTGCCGGTAAACAGGATAATTCCATCAGAGCGAGAACCACTTGGCATTTCTGCCATCGCTACTACTAGTCGCCACAGTCTTGCTTTGTAAAGATGTGTCTGGGGACTCTGTTACTATCCAGCGAATCTGTTAGATAGTATTTCCCTTGGCTTGAGCTCTTAGATGATGAAAAAGAGCTCATTTGCCAGGTCGTTTCTATCTCCATTCCCTCCGCATTTCCTCACATTTCTTGGCTTCTCTGTCTCTTATCACAGTGGAGTGGATTTTTCTTCATGCTGTTCAGAATACTGCTCTCTCTCTGCCTGCCATTGCTCCTTTCACCAGACAGCCATCTGTGTTATCTTCCCCATCACCCTTTGTCTCCCCATCTCAACAGCTGTCCCCTCACAACCATCAGAGAGGTAATGAAGCCCAGAGAGTATCAGTTCATCTACCCTTGGGTACATAGCCAAGATCTCAGCCAGTCCTCTACTTCTGTACCCTTAACTCCAGATTGATCTCTCACTGGTAAATTTACAAGACCAAAGAGAATTTTATTTAACACATGTGACGTTGCCTCCTGTCAGAACCTGGATGTTAGTTGTATCGAGGTTGATGTCCTTGCTTCCTGTCTGCAGGGAAGGTACTCAGGCTGTCCACCAGTTTGTCTTATCTTTATTCAGCACTGGGGACAGTGCCCAGCACTGGGAATACAGCCCTCAAGGAGCCCACACATTCTTTTAGGATGTGGAAAATTTACCCATCAGTTATTCTGGGAGAGACTGTATAATTAAAGTGACCGTATATAATTTATTCTACAATCTGGGACATTTTGAAAGAGAAAGGGGACCCTGTTAGTAATTCCCGCCAAGACAACACGTAGAAACCAAGGTTGGCCCGAGGAAACAGGACATTGCCACCCTGTGTCTCATGGGGTGTCTATAAGCCAGTAAGAAGCACAGAGAAGAGATGCTGTCTCAGCCAGCACCTTGGGGCAGTGGACAGGCAGTTCCATACAGAGAGGTGTCTCGAAGGAAGTGATGTAGCTCTATTTTGAAGGATCTGTGAAACCAAGGAAAGCAAAAAAGTAGGGAAAACACCATTTGAACAAAATGATTGCATAGACAGGAGGTGAAACCGGTTATGTATTGCGATTGGGTCCAAGGTAAAGTTCACATGTGATCAGGTAAATAAGAAAGCCTAAGCTGAGTTCCTTCCCAGATCGAGAACCATCTCTCTCCTTCAGAGGAGGTGAACATCGAAGGAAGATAATTTTTTTTGAAGGCGAGATTGAGATGCCTGGGTAAATATGCAAGAGTCTCAGAGAATAGAGAACAGTCTCCTTCTGTCTCTCTGTTTCCCAACCCATATTTCCATTTCTCTCATGCTTCCAGCTGGAAAGAGAAGAGGAAACGGTGCATTTGCCCCATAACTCCCACACCCTATGAGAAGATTAAGCTAGTATTTGAGAGTGAAGATAATCAAGAGAGGAGTTAATGCAACCCAAGACTTTGGGTTTGGAATGCAACTCATGGGAACGGTTTGAAATGGGACTCATGGGAAGGGATCATAATCACTTTCTCTCCTCCATTCCCCATTCTCCAGCCACCAACAGAGACCTACAGGTCTTCTCCTCTTATACGCAGGCAGCTTAATTTTCTGCATATTTGTATCATTACTTACATGCATTATTTATGCGTGATTGACATGCAGTATACTAATCACTCTGCACATTATTCACCGTGTCAGATGAAGTTAAGTGTAAGTTTTATTTGCTGCTTGATTTAATTTTAGTACTTGGTAAGAGCAGAGCGTCGAAGTCGAAAAGACATGGGTCAAATCATACCACCTGTGTGATATTAGGCAGGTTACTTAACCCCCGAGCCTTGGTTTCCTTACTTTGTGCAACAGGGCCAGAAATTCTTACTTTGGAGGGTCAGTTGGTCTGTTAGGTGGCATTTGCTTGGTGGCATAGCCAACTCTGAGCAAGAGGTTGGCTAAAAAAACCCTGATCTCCCCTCACAGGCAGAGAAAGGACAAATTACTTCCAACTCTGCCCTGCCCCATTTCTCTCACATTCATTCCTTCTTTTTCTCAGGAGACTCAAGTTGCAATGATAAAAATAATAAAGTATGTGAAGCATCTACTCTGGTGGCTTCTACATAGGCTCTCAAAAAAGGGACCTGCTACTGTTGATACAGTTTCTTTTTTTTTTTTGCGGTACGCGGGCCTCTCACTGTTGTGGCCTCTCCTGTTGCGGAGCACAGGCTCCGGACGCGCAGGCTCAGCGGCCATGGCTCACGGGGCCAGCCGCTCCGTGGCATGTGGGATCTTCCCTGACCAGGGCACGAACCCGTGTCCCCTGCATCGGCAGGCGGACTCTCAACCACTGTGCCACCAGGGAAGCCCGATACAGTTTTTTTTAATTTATTTTATTGAAGTGTAGTTGATTTACGATGTAATAATTTCTACTGTACAGCAAAGTGATTGTTATAGAAAAAATATGCAATCTTTTTCATATTCTTTTCCATTATGATTTATCCCAGGATATTGAATATAGTTCCCTGTGCTATACAGTAGCACCTTGTTCTTTATGCATTCTATATATAATAGTTTGCAGCTACGAATCCCCAAATCTACAGTTTTTAATTTTTTTTTTTCATCGTGTTTCTCAGATACGTTAAGAGTAACAAGACTGGGTTAAAAGAAAGATGAGTAAAGACCTTTCTTTTTTACAACAACCAGATTAGTTTTATATTATTTAACCATGAATAAATTCTACGCAAATGTTATTAAAGAATTTGCAGCTGTGAAATGGTTTCTAAAATTATATCAACTAAATTTTGCAGATGACCATGTGGTTCTTAAATCCATATTTTAAATTTGATTTTTATGGATTATAAAAGTTAGGGCCCCTTTAAAAATATTTTGTCAGTTTTATGATTTTGGTAGGGGAAAGCAGGTTAGTGAATTCTAATGCTAGGCATTGGAATCTGCTTCCAGCCAGTTCTGTGTTAGAACCGGGTACATGAATTCATAACCGTGCTCAGCATAGAGGTTTTATTTACTGGGTGTGTCCCTCTGTACCACATCCATTTGGTCATATAGAATTTCTCACTCAAGCCCCCAAATCCCACATGCATTTTCCTACGGCTCAGTCAATGTTCTATATCTCTGCTTTCACTGAAAATTCAAAGAAAAAATATTTTATTGAGGACCCCTGTCATATCATAACCTACTACCATTGCACTTTTTCTCGTAATAATGTTTAAGACAGGAAAAAGCAGGAGACTTCTCTCAAAATAAGAATATTGACTCCTTTAACATTATCAAGAGTGCCTACCATTGCCTTCTGAGTAATTCTTAAAAAGAAAGGAGGACAAAACAGAATTCTCATTGCACTCTGCATTTATCCTCCTGTGATTTACTCTGGCTGGAATGTCTTTTCTTGTCTTTCTTGCAAACCCCTGCTTATCACTCGAGGCCCAGCTTAATGTTACTCACCATGAGAAGCCTTTCCCAAGCCCAATAGGTGAGGTTAACTGCACTTTCTTCTGCTTTACCCTTGTGGTTTCTTTAGGCCCAACTGTGTCATTTAACACAGTGTATTGTGGCTGTTTGTGCAGAAGGCCATCTCACCTGGATTCTCACCTTCTCTATCTTTGTAGACTTGGTCACTGTTCCATACATGCTTATTCATTTCAACATTCATTTACTCATCAAATATTTGTTCAGCACCTACTGTTCCCACTAACTATTGCTGCATAATAAATCACCCTAAAATTTAACGGTGTAAAACAGCAATTGCTTTATTATCGCTCGCCGTTTCCATGGGTCAGGAATTGGGGAAAGGCTTGGCTCGGCAGTGTTTGTGCGGAGTGTCTCACGTGGTTGCAGTCAGGCTTGGGCTGGAGCTGGAGCTGCTGGGGGCTGGCCGTGCACCGCTTTCTCTCTGGCAGGCCCATAGCCTCTCCATGACCACTTGGTCTCTCCACGTGGGCTAGTTTGGGTTCCCTCAAAACATGGTGGCCTCACGGGGAGTTGAAATGCTTATATGGCAGCTAAAGTCTTCAGGAGCGAATATTCAAGCAAGCAAGGTGGAAGTTGAATAGGCTAGGCTCAGAAGACACAAAACCTTACTTTCCTTGCATTCCATTGGTTACCAGTGAATCACTGAGCTGACCAGGTTCAGGAGGAGGGGGATTTGACTCCACCTCTTGATGGGAGAGTACTGTAGCAAGATTCTAGGAGAGCATTTGGGATAGGAAATCTTACTGTGGCCACCTTTGGGAAATACAATCTGGCACACCCACCCGGCATGCCTTGTTCCAGGCTCGGAGAAAACCACAGTGAACAGGACAGATATGGTCCCTTCCTTGTGGAACTTGCAGAAGGGAGAGACAGCATATGAATAAGTTAAGAAGATAATTTCTTTAGCCATTAAGGGCAAAAAGTGTATAATCATACAGGGTATTTCAAGAAAGCCCTCCTTAAGGAAGTAACTTCTGGACAGAGAACTAAATAGTAAGAAGCAATGGGTCATGCCAAGAATTGGAAGCTGTGCCTCGCAGGAAGAGGTCCCAACAGAACAAAGGTCTGGAGATGGGAAAGAAATTGTCTCATTTGAGAATCAGGAGCAAAGCCAGTGTGACTGAAGAATCATGCATAGAAAGGGAGAATAATGAAATATGAGGTCCCAGAGACAGGCAGAATCCAGAAATGGGGCCTTTGAAGACAGTGATAAAACTGCTGGATTTTATTTTAAATGGAATAAGAAGTCATTGGTGATTTTAACACAGGGTGTGACATGCTCTGGTTAAAAAAGGTAACTCTGGCTGTAGTGTGGAGAGCGGGTTGAGGAGAGAAAGGGGGAAAGCAATGAATCTGGTTAGGAGGCAACTTGGAGTTGTCAGGGTAAGATGTACTGGAGGCTTGATTTAGGGTAACAGTGGAGGAAATGGAGAAAAGGATATTGTGTGTTTTGAGGTAGCGCTGGATGAATTTGTACCTCAGATACAAAATTTCATACCAAAGCATCAAATTTTACTGATAGTTGTGGTGCACCCCCCGCGCCGTTAGATTGAAAGTCTCTAAAGGATAGGGACTAGTCCTTACTCATACATGTGTTTTTCAAAACACTTAGAGTGTCATCAGTACTCAACACATACTTGTTGAAGTGAATTTTATTCTTTTTTGGATCGCTTCCCATGTCTTAAAAGTACCTATAATTTTCTTATCTAATTTATTACAGCAATTTCTTAGAAATGTATAAAATTGATTTTTTTTATAGATTTCTACTTGAGGCTTCCTATTCAAATATGAAAAGTGCTATATTTTAGTTTATTCTTCCCCCTCCCTGAAGCCCTTAATAGTAATAGGGGGGAATGGATGGAAGAATGGTTGAATGAATGATTAGGTGAGGTGCAATTGCACTTCTGTGAAAAAGGAATAAACACGCGGGTTGTTGTTGGTGATGGTTGATGCCTCCCACATAGTTATACTGGAAAGGAGTTATTCATAATTTATGGTCTGTTCTGTAAGTTCTAATGAATTGGTACACTGAGTTACATTTCTTACTACCTAACAAATTTAAAAAAAAACCATTTTGTACTTGCACGTGTTTTCCGCTTCCGGATATTATCTGTGGTATTTTATAATCCTGTCTTAATGTAGATGTCATTGCTAGAGCAGTTTTTGTTGGCGCACGAGAGCGTTTGACCCTTTGAGAGTCTTGCAGTTCTGAAAAAACCTCTGTAATTGGGACTGAATATATAAAATCTGTCTTGTTTTGGGAAAAAATTATTTTCTAACCTGTTACAATCAAATGCTAAAGAAGGAAGCACCTTTAACTTAAAGATTGTATTAGGCACTTAATTTTCTGCAGTATTTATTGATTTACATAAATGGGAAAATCGTAGTTTTTAAAGCTTGATATAAAGTATGTTTTTCTAGTTTAGGCTCTTGAAACACCTTATACCTTACTTAGTTTATTATATATTATTTTCTTATGACTACTCATTTTAATACCTTTATGTCTTCTGGTTTATTTCATTTACTAACATCATGCCTCATTCCAAAAAGAACTTGAGGACAGTTTATTAGAGTACACACAAAACGAACATTGAAGACAAAAAATATGCCAGAGTTCAAATTTCCTAGAATGTAAGTTTTATTAGGACAGAATAAATTCTTACCAGTAAATCCTTTTTGCTTATTGCAGAGCATGGTCCATAGTACATGTTCAGTAAATACTTGTAGAGTGAATATCCGACGTTAGTGTACCAAACCTATGCCAACAGATCCATTCGCTTAGTTGAGATCCACAATTTTGGCTCAACACTTTTAACAAATGAGCAGAGAAAAATACTGCTAATAACACAATCCACACTGTCTGTAAGATTGAATGAAGCCATTTGATAAGGAGATATGCAACTCTTCCTAGGCAAAAGTATGCAAATGGATATGTCCAAATGCCATGGATTGTGATGGAGAGAACATTGAGTAATATATAAGTTAATGTCCTTAAAATGAAATATGAATTTTAATTTTTTTCTTTCTCATAATCCAAGGGTAACTTTGAGTTTTAAGACTTAAGATGCTTGAGGAATAGATAGACACTGTTTTTCAGCTAATCTTACATGAATATTATTTCTCACATGTATGGTTTAATAAGCATGTAAATAGAAATTATTTCAAGGTTATTTTCAGCATCGAGAATCTGAGGTAAAGAGAAGGTGCTGCTGTGAAAATACAGAGTCAAATGCTTAAAGAGTCAACTGAACTAGTGTTAAAGCTTATATCATCTTATTAGAGGTGTGATGGCTCACCGGACCCTGTGTCTGAATAGATGATGGCGATTAAACTCTGCATGGAAGAGGGACAACAAAGTTCAGGTTATTGGGGCTGAGATTTTTCTCAGAAAACCTTGGGACCCACTCCAGTGTGTGGATACACGTCTGAGCTAAGACTCTACCTTCTTGAGCTATGCAATATTCCCTCTCTCTTTCTGTGCAAGATAATTTTTAAGGAGCCAGTCATCAAATGTACACAGTCATATAAATAGAAAATCTCAATAAAGCACATCTTAAAAGATTCACACTAAAGCATCCAAGACAAAGAGATTCCAGTGCACTCCTGTGTCATTGGATGAGTTGAACTGCTAGCAGGAGTCGCTAACCTGATGTCCACAGAAGCTTAGACAATTCATCCTGAATCGTATCAGATCTTTTGTTATTGTTATGGTTGTATATGTGTTTATCTGTTCCGCCGAGAGAGTCCTCAGATTTTTCAAATATTCAAAGAACTTTGTGTCCCAGAAAGGTTAGAAACACTGCATAAGGTTGTAAGTGATTCACTTAAATATTGATGGACATCTATAAAAGAGGATGACCTTGGAATTGAAATAGTGGGGCTAAAACCATTTCATCTTGCAAGAGCTCAACATCAGGGTATGTGTTTGGGGGGGGGCCATTCTTGATTTGTGATAGAACCTTGTAGAAAATCAGAAAATTGTATAGAAAATTGTCTCAGAACCCTTCATATTCATTAAGACAACAAATATTTATTGAACAAATACTATGTGTGTGTCGCCAACTATTAGTAACTTGTATTTTTTAGGGATTTGGGCACTCTAGCTAAGAATTAATACAAGAATATTGAACAAAATTGTTAGATTAGCTGTAGAAACTGACTTAGGAATGGACAGGAACTAGTTGGCTGGGCAAGTGTCAGGGCAAGTGCTGGAATGAATAAACTAATCATTATTTTCATCCTTGTGTCTCAAATCAAAGTCTGCAGAGGGAGGGCCCAAAGGACGTAGCCTAGATGACTGTTTTTCAAAGTGTGGTCCTCATATCGGCAGCACCAGAATCACCTGGGAACTTATTAGAAATGTAAGTTCCGGGGCCCTGTCCCACACCTTATCTGGTGGTGGGCCCAGCAGTGGGTATTTGAAGGACTGAGTCCTCCAGGCGAATGGTGCATAGTAAAGTTTGGGAAATGTTGCCCTGTGTCCGGTATTTCCCCCTTGGCTAGGATAGGATGGGGCCCATGACTGGTTCCTACTAAGACTGCATACAGTAGTGGAAGAGAATTCTCCAAAGGAAGATCTGTGTTGGTTCCCAAAGAAAGGGGAATAGATTCTGGGCAGCCAAAAAGTATCCAGCACCTTCTACATCCCTTGAATCAATGAAATTTCCCTTTTGCGTACAAGGTATCTTGCTTCTAGCATTATTGTTGGAGGTGAGCTCCATTCCAGGACTGCTAGTCTCTAGGGGGAAGGACACCCATTTGGGTAACACTTGTGTCTCTCTTCAACCCTTCCCCAGAGAAAGTGTCTGACTCCTGAAATTGGGTGGAAGACCTTGACATTGTAGCTCAGACGTCTTCCTTCTTTCTCTTTGGTGTCTGCCTGCCTGTAGAGAATGAATGTATTCTGCTGTTCTGTTTACCATACAGGAAGGGAGCTTGCCCTTACAGGGAGGGCCTGTGCTAGTCTGCATGTGCCAGGAAGCTTAGGCCTGCCTAATTCTGGAATGAAGTGTCAGGAAACCATAGCTGCTCACTTAAGCAGTTTTGCGTCAGCTTTCTGTGTATTACAGCTGACGTCTTGATTTGCATTGCTTTGACTCATGAATCTCTCAGGCAAAGAAGAATAGTGTCGAGTATGAGGCCCCTTTGAATCTTATTTAGTATTCTTTACGAGTTTATCTTTGAATACATGAGCCATCAGAGAACTGTTGATTTGTCATGTTTGTTTGTTTTACTAACTCATCTGAGCATTTATAATTTTTGCAGATCCTCTGTTGTATGAGGATTTAAATGTTTCAAATGGACTGTTGCCTGGGCCTCACGAATTACTTAGATGAATAGTTTTATTTAATCATTCAAGCTGGAAATCTTATTTTAGAGGCATTTTGTTCTATAGTGTGAGTCCATTTTAGGAGGAAAAAAACTGTTGAGTCTCTGTCTTAATATATTTAGCTCCAAATATATTTGTTACGATAGATGTACATTTGGAAAGGTTTTATACGTGTAATGAAAATGTTCCTTTATTGTTGGTTCTCTTCTTATAAATATGAGGAAGTATTAATTAATGTGAAAAATGTATATTTATCTTGGCTACAGCGTGGAGCCACACCCTGTTTCTCTAGGACTTCAGGTGCCTGTTCTGTGTAACATGTGTAGCAACAAAGTAACACAGCTGCATATTATTAGCCTGGTGCTTACTCAGAGAAAGGATAATTAACTGCTGAATCTTCTCTACTCTGCCTGTCTTTTCCTTGGAGACTTTCTAACCAATAAATCACTAAACTGACACTGTTTAATTCATAAGATGAAAGCTCAACATGGTATAACTAAAAGAATGAAAATGCTAATATTATTTTCCTAAATACTATTTGTAGGTTATCTTTGGACTCAAGGGGGAGACGTTATTTACCAAGCATATGGAAATGAGATCGGTTGTAAAGGAAAATATACACTATATGCTCTTTGTCTCTGGCGTTTATTTTCTCATGCGTTTTCATCAATTTATATGTGATTTTCTTAACTGTCATTATTTATCGTGTCATATATGCATTGTGAGTACTTTTCTCTTGTAGCTAATTTTAAACATCCGTCTCTTACAATATGTACTAACGAAGTGAAGTCCAAAATAGCCTTGTTATTTTCTATAGAACAGTTTAATCATTACAGTCTCATGTGATCTCATCTCCACTGAGATGAGCTTCCTGAGAAAATGTAGAGTTGCAGTGTGTTTGTTAAAATTCAAGTTGAATAAAGTACTGTAATATTCAGAAAATAGGCAGGGGGAAAAGAATGTTTTCAGAAATCCTGCCTTGCGTGCATAATACTGCATACCTTTCTCATTCTAAAACACGGTGTCTTATTATGGGTGCTTAAATGTCATCGTACAGTATAGGTCAACGTTGCCTAGACAACAGTCTACTTTCAGAGCAAACAGTGTTTCTTAACAGTCATACATTCAATTCCATCACTGAACTACATACAGCATGGACCATTAGACCAGCTTAGAGCAATTAAGTTTACTTATCCCAAACTAACCACAGGCTGTGTGAAGTTTAGTGAAATAACCTCTTTTCCTACAAAAGGAGAAAACCAATGAAAGGGTACATAAAAAGGTATATTATAAAACTGATCGAGGAGTTAAAATGCCACAGTGATTAAAATTGCACATGTTTCAAAGCAACCTGGAGTGCCACATTTCTGAATATTAATCTCATAAATCTTCATTTAACTTTTTGTGCCAAGACCAGAGTTACTCATGGTTATCTACATTTTCAGCTCTACCCATTTGCAGAAAAACGTGTTCCCAGAAAGCTCAGAAAGCAATTTCATTTATAGTGAAGTGGTATAAAATTTTCACTTCAGATCTCTGTAGGGAAGCATGGGTTATTGAAGGTTTTCTGTTGAGAAGCAATTACTCCATCCATTTACTCAATATGTTTATTTTTATGTTGTGTGAAATGCCCTGTGGGCCTCTTAGAACTTCCTGGAAGAACCAATTGAGGAGGAAAATATCCAATTAGCTCAAAATTTTACAATGTACAGAGTTTTCCTTCTTTGAGAGTCAGTATGTTTGTTTTGGACTCTGTGTGTGACTCCCGAGGTGTTAGCCTTGCTTTTGAAACTGTTTCTTATCTCACTGTAGTCATGAGGCTAGGCCTGCTCATTTAGAGTTATTAAACCTCCTACACTAAAGGATTTCTAGTTCTTCCATCATTGCTAATAGTTCTATATTTGTAGTGAAAGGTTGACTGTTAACACAAGTTCATAGCTTGGGAAGATACCTGAAATTGCCTGTCTCTGCTCTGTGGTACCCAAATCAGAAGCTCTAAGCTTAAGTTGAATATTTGTTCAGTCAACAAGAGACATCATTACTTTGTTTTATTGCTTACTAATCTCGGAAGTGGTTGATCACCCAGCCTCCTGGAGCTGTCAATTCTATTTCCACCCTCTATCTCAGAACAGATAAGGTTGCCTCACCGTTTGAATGTCTTCAAGACCTTCTGATAACCATCTTTCTGATATCAGCTTGCTTTCTTTACATGGGAAAATCTCTAGCAAATCTGCACTTTCTTTTTAAAGCAACGGTAGGTAAAACTTACTGAGCAGTGCTGTGGATCGAGGACTATGTTCTTTGGGGGTCTTGGCCAAAAATTTGACAAGTAGGATTAGCAGTCAGAATGGGTCAGGAGCATTGCCTTTGTTTATACTCATTCCTTCCACGTCTGAGACTTTTCTCAACAAGTTTTCTCTCTCATTCTCTTTCCTCCCTCCCTCGTTTCCCCTGTGCTTCCCTTATTTTCAGTCCCTTGCCCTTTATTGATATCTTCCTTAATAGTACAAGTGCATTTTCAGTCCTGTTATCCTAGGAGTTGTTCAGTTCTCTTCATCCAGCCCTCTACTGCTTCATCTTTCTTTGTTCCACATATATGTTTATGCACATATGTATAGATGTGTGTGTATATATATACACACACAGACATTTATATAGAGAACATGTATACGTATGTGCATATGTATATAAATATATGTGAGTAAAAGTCTGCACGCTTTCTGAATTTACTTCCTTGTAATCTGTAAAGTTCTCAGTGCCTTGCAACCTGCCATCACTAATCCCATCTCTTCTACAGTGACTCTTTAAAGGCATACAGTCACTTATTCATTCAACAGGCATTATTTTTGGCCATCTTCTCTGTACCAGGAATAGTTCAAGGCTCTAGGAATGCAGTGGTGAGTAATCCAGACACTATTCACTCTCCCTGCTTCAAGAGACCTTACTGTCTCTGAGCTTACAGGAGGAGAAAAATATTAGTCAAATAAGCACACAGATATATACTTGGCCAGTTGCCAAATGCTATGACAAAAGCACAGATGATTAATAATCAGTACAGGAAGACGTAATCCAACGCATGGCTTCAGGGAAGTGACCAAAATCTGAAGGTTGAGTATACATTTATCAGACATGAGGAACAGGTTTTATAAAGGCCCCAAGACAAGAAGAGCATAAAAGCAATTAAAAGAAGGCTTGTGACACTGGAGAAGAGCAAAGGGTAGAATTCACGAGGCCTTATGTAGTTAGAGGGGTGGGGTCCTGATGGGAGGGTATGGCTTAGGATGTGGTCTTCGTCCTTCAGGCAGTGGGATGCTAGGGAAAGGGGTCTAAGCCTGGGTTGGGCAGGAGGGAGTAAGGCAGGGTTAGTGATCAGATTCTATTTCCTTAGCTTACTCCCCATGTTTCTCAAAAGAGTCTTCATTTCCAAAGCTTTCATTCATGTGTACCTCCCTGCAGACTTTCCTCTTTCAGTTATTATTGCACACTGTTTAAGAAAATCTCTGCTCTATGACAAGATATAAAGAAATTTTTTTTTGATCGTCTCTTTGCAAAAAGTGATCAGATTACACTTCACACCCAACATAGTGGCCAGGATTTCATGAAGGAAATCAGACATAGCACCTTTTTTAAAGCTTCTTAGGAAAGTTCTTGGAATTTTTAACCCTTCAGTGTAGTTCCTCAAATTGAAATATAGTGCTATGTGTTCCCTAATTAGCTGTCCAGGCCATTGCTCTCAAACCCTTGTATTTGAAATGTATCTTGATATGTTAAAAAAATCACATGAGCAACTAACATTCGTGGAAAGCTCTACCCAGGATCATAAACAGGTCCCTATGCACCACCTCCAATTCCCCTACAACTTTCTCACCCAAGAAAATATAACCAGGATGCAAGCAAAAGTGAATCACAAGCTATGAAAAATACACACACACATATATACATAAAACATAAAATCCGTATCTTGTGTATTTTTAATACATAAACTTGTCCTAATAATCACATTTTTGGCACACACCTAAAAATCTTACAACCAATGGGGTAATATTTAGAGATTGAGTTAAGATCCTCCAACTCTAGTCTCATGTCCTCAGCATCTTTCCTGTCCGCTCTACTGTATCACCCAGAATTGGGAGGCATTTATTGACGGTTTACACATACCATGCCATGCTGACGCTGGAGTTGCAAACCTTCTAAGAAGTTTACCATCCATTTGGATAGATATTAAACTCAAGTATCAAAGCTGTGAACCATAAAAGATAAAAGGCATTCTAAGTATTAAATGCATGGTATGGATAGTAAAGAATATAGGGATTCAAAGAAAAGAAGAATAATTCTGGATAGACCAGATGGGCAGTAAAGATTCATGAATCAGACTAATGACAGGTCAACTCTTTCTCACTCTTCTTTCTCAGTTCAAATGGCACCTTTTCTAAGAGGCTTTTCTGAAGCACTCTCTCATGGGAACACTCCCTAGAGCCATTGCTTTTATGGTATCCCCACTTTTGAATACTTCTCAAAAATCTGAACTTATCACATTTACCTATTTCATCATCTACTGTCTGTGCCACTCACTAGACTGTTCTTTCCATGAAGGAGGGGACTTTTTTTTTGAATTTTATTTTATTTTTTTATACAGCAGGTTCCTATTAGTTATATATTTTATACATATTAGTACATACATGTCAACCCCAATCTCCCAATTCATCCCACCACCACCCTGCCCCCCCCTTCCCCCCTTGGTGTCCATACGTTTGTTCTCTACATCTGTGCCTCAATTTCTGCCCTGCAAACTGGTTCATCTGTACCATTTTTCTAAGTTCCACATATATGCGTTAATATACGATATTTGTTTTTCTCTTTCTGACTTACTTCACTCTGTATGACACTCTCTGTCCATCCACGTCTCCACAAATGACCCAATTTCGTTCCTTGTTGTGGCTGAGTAATATTCCATTGTATATATGGACCACATCTCCTTTATCCATTCATCTGTCGATGGGCATGTAGGTTGCTTTCATGACCTGGCTATTGTAAATAGTGCTGCAGTGAACATTGGGGTGCATGTGTCTTTTTGCATTATAGTTTTCCCTGGGTATATGCCCAGTAGTGGGATTGCTGGGTGATATGGTAATTCTATTTTTCGTTTTTTAAGGAACCTCCATACTGTTCTCCATAGTGGCTGTATCAATTTACATTCCCACCAACAGTGCAAGAGGGTTCCCTTTCCCCCACACCCTCTCCAGCATTTGTTGTTTGTAGATTTTATGGTGACGCCCATTCTAACTGGTGTGAGGTGACACCTCGCTGTAGTTTTGATTTGTATTTCTCTAATAATTAGTTGAGCTGGTGTGAGGTGACACCTCGCTGTAGTTTTGATTTGCATTTCTCTAATAATTAGTTGAGCAGCTTTTCATGTGCTTCCTGGCCATCTGTCTGTCTTCTTTGGAGAAATGTCTATTTACATTTACAAATGTCTTCTGCCCATTTTTGGATTGGGTTGTTTGTTTTTTTAATATTGAACTGCATGAGCTGTTTATATATTTTGGAGATTAATCCTTTGTGTGTTGATTTGTTTGCAAATATTTTCTCCCATTCTGAGGGCTGTCTTTTCGTCTTGTTTATGGTTTCCTTTGCTGTGCAAAAGCTTTGAAGTTTCATTAGGTCCCATTTTTTTATTTTTGTTTTTATTTCCATTACTCTAGGAGGTGGATCAAAAAAGACCTTGCTGTGATTTATGTCAAAGAGTGTTCTTCCTATGTTTTCCTCTAAGAGTTTTAAGTGTCCAGTCTTAAATTTAGGTCTCTACTCCATTTTGAGTTTATTTTTGTGCATGGTGTTAGGAAGTGTTCTAATTTCATTCTTTTACATGTAACTGTCCAGTTTTCTCAGCACCACTTATTGAAGAGACTGTCTTTTCTCCACTGTATATCCTTGTCTCCTTTGTCATAGATTAGTTGGCCATAGGTGCGTGGGTTTATCTCTGGGATTTCTATCTTGTTCCATTGATCTATATTTCTTTTTTTGTGCCAGTACCATATTGTCTTGATCACTGTAGCTTTGTAGTATGGTCTGAAGTCAGGGAGACTGATTCCATCAGCTCCATTTTTTTCCCTCAAGACTGCTTTGGCTATTCGGGGTCTTTTGTGTCTCCATACAAATTTTAAGATTTTTTGTTCTAGTTCTGTAAAAAATGCCATTGGTAATTTGATAGGGATTGCATAGAATCTGTAGATTGCTTTGGGTAGTAGAGTCATTTTCACAATGTTGATTCTTCCAATCCAAGAACATGGTATATCACTCCATCTGTTGGTATCATCTTTTTTTTTGCGGTATACGGGCTTCTCACTGCTGTGGCCTCTCCCATTGTGGAGCACAGGCTGGCTCCAGACGCACAGGCTCTGCGGCCGTGGCTCATGGGCCCAGCCGCTCTGCGCCATGTGGGATTTTCCCAGACCGGGGCATGAACACACGTCCCCTGCATCGGCAGGTGGACTGTCAACCACTGCGCCACCAGGGAAGCCCTGTTGGTATCATCTTTAATTTCTTTCATCAGTGTCTTACAGTCTTCTGCATACAGGTCTTTTGTCTCCTTAGGTAGGTTTATTCCTAGCTATTTTATTCTTTTTGTTGCAATGGTAAATGGGAGTGTTCGCTTAATTTCTCTTTTAGATTTTTCATCATTAGTGTATAGGAATGCAAGAGATTTCTGTGCATTAATTTTGTATCCTGCAACTTTACCAAATTCATTGATTAGCTCTACTAGTTTTCGTGGCAACTTCAGGATTCTCTGTATATAGTATCATGTCATCTGCAAACAGTGACAGTTTTACTTCTTCTTTTCCAATTTGTATTCCTTTTATTTCCTTTTCTTCTCTGATTGCTGTGGCTAGGACTTCCAAAACTACGTTGAATAATAGTGGTGAGAGTGGACATCCTTGTCTTGTTCCTAATCTTAGAGGAAATGCTTTCAGTTTTTCACCATTGAGAATGATGTTTGCTGTGGGTTTGTCGTATATGGCCTTTATTATATTGAGGTAGATTCCCTCTATGCCCACTTTCTGGAGAGTTTTTATCATAAATGGTGTTGAATTTTGTCAAAAGCTTTTTCTGCACCTATTCAGATGATCATATGGTTTTTATTCTTCAGTTTGTTCATATGGTGTATCACATTGATTGATTTGCATATATTGAAGAATCCTTGCATCCCTGGGATAAATCCCACTTGATCATGGTGTATGATCCTTTTAATGTGTTGTTGGATTCTGTTTGCTAGTATTTGGTGAGGATTTTTGCATCTATGTTCATCAGTGATATTGGTCTGTAATTTTCTTTTTTTTTAGTATCTTTCTCTGGTTTTGGTATGAGGGTGATGGTGGCCTCATAGAATGAGTTTGGGAGTGTTCCTTCCTCTGCAATTTTTTGGAAGAGTTTGAGGAGGGATGGGTGTTAGCTCTTCTCTAAATATTTGATAGAATTCACCTGTGAAGCCATCTTGTCCTGGACTTTTGTTTGTTGGAAGATCTTTAATCACAGTTTCAATTTCATTACTTGTGATTGGTCTGTTCATATTTTCTTCTTCTTCCTGGTTCAGTCTTGGAAGGTTATACCTTTCTAAGAATTTGTCCATTTCTTCCAGGTTGTCCATTTTATTGGCATAGAGTTACTTGTAGTAGTCCCTTAGGATGCTTTGTATTTCTGTGGTGTCTGTTGTAACTTCTTCTTTTTCATGTCTAATTTTATTGATTTGAGTCCTCTCTCTCTTTTCTTTGTGAGTCTGGCTACTGGTTTATCAATTTTGTTTATCTTCTCAAAGAACCAGCTTTTAATTTTATTGATCTTTACTATTGTTTTCTTTGTTTCCATTTCATTTATTTCAGCTCTGATCTTTATGATTTCTTTCCTTCTGCTAACTTTGGGTTTTGTTTGTTCTTCTTTCTCTAGTTCCTTTAGGTGTAAGGGTAGATTGCCTATTTGAGATTTTTCTTATTTCTTGAGGTAGGATGTATAGCTATAAACTTCTCTCTTAGAACTGCTTTTGCTGCATCCCATAGGTTTTGGATCATTGTGTTTTCATTGTCATTTGTATCTAGGTATTTTTTGACTTCCTCTTTGATTTCTTCAGTGATCTCTTGGTTATTTAGTAATGTATTGTTTAGCCTCCACGTGTTTGTGTTTTTTACGTTTTTTTCCCCTGTAATTGACTTCTAATCTCATAGCATTGTGGTCAGAAAAGATGTTTGATATGATTTCAGTTTTCTTAAATTTACTGAGGCTTGATTTGTGACCCAAGATGTGAACTATGCTGGAGAATGTTCCGTGCGCACTTGAGAAGACCATGTAATCTGCTGTTTTTGGATGGAATGTCCTATAAATATCAATTATATCTCTCTGGTTTATTGTATCATTTAAAGCTTGTGTTTCCTTATTAATTTTCTGTTTGGATGATCTGTCCATTGGTGTAAGTGAGGTGTTAAAGTCCCCCACTATTATTGTGTTACCTTCGATTTCCTCTTTTATAGCTGTTAGCAGTTGCCTTATGTATTGAGGTGCTCCTTTGTTGGGTGCATATATATTTATAATTGTTATATCTTCTTCTTGAATTGATCCTTTGATCATTATGTAGTATCCTTCCTTGTCTCTTGTAACATTCTTTATTTTAAAGTCTATTTTATCTGACATGAGTATTGCTGCTCCAGCTCTCTTTTGATTTCCATTTGCATGGAATATCTTTTTCCATCCCCTCACTTGCAGTTTGTATGTGTCCCTAGGTCTGAAGTGGGTCTCTTGTAGACAGCATATATATGGGTCTTGTTTTTGTATCCATTCAGCAAGCTTGTGTCTTTTGGTTGGAGCATTTAATCCATTCACGTTTAAGGTAATTATCGATATGTATGTTCCTATGACCATTTTCTTAATTGTTTTGGGTTTGTTTTTGTAAATCCTTTTCTTCTCTTGTGTTTCCCACCTAGAGAAGTTCCTTTAGCCTTTATTGTAGAGCTGGTTTGGTGGTGCTAAATTCTCTTAGCTTTTGCTTGTGTGTAAAGCTTTTGGTTTCTCCATCAAGTCTGAATGAGATTCTTGCCGGGTAGAGTAATCTTGGTTGTAGATTCTTTCCTTTCATCACTTTAAGTATATCATGCCACTCCCTTCTGACTTGTAGAGTTTCTGCTGAGAAATCAGCTGTTAGCCTTACGGGAGTTCCCTTGTATGTTATTTGTCGTTTTTCCCTTGCTGCTTTCAATAATTTTTCTTTGTTCTTAATTTTTGCCAGTTTGGTTACTGTGTGTCTTGGCTTGTCTCTCCTTGAGTTTATCCTGTATGGGACTCTCTGTGCTTCCTGGACTTGGGTGGCTATTTCTTTTCCCATGTTAGGGAAGTTTTCGACTATAATCTCTTCAAATATTTTCTTGGGTCCTTTCTCTCTCTCTTCTCCATCTGGGACCCCTATAATGGGAATGTTGTTGCATTTAATGTTGTCCCAGAGGTCTCTTAGGCTGTCTTCATTTCTTTTCATTCTTTTTTCTTTAGTCTTTTCTGCAGCAGTGAATTCCACCATTCTGTCTTCCAGGTCACTTATCCATTCTTCTGCCTCAGTTATTCTGCTATTGATTCCTTCTAGTGTAGTTTTCATTTCAGTTATTGTATTGTTCATCTCTGTTTGTTTGTTCTTTAATTCTTCTAGATCTTTGTTTAACATTTCTTGCATTTTCTCGATCTTTGCCTCCATTCATTTTCTGAGGTCCTGGATCATCTTCACTATCATTATTCTGAATTCTTTTTCTGGAAGGTTGCCTATCTCCACTTCATTTAGTTGTTTTTCTGGTGTTTTATCTTGTTCCTTCATCTGGTACATAGCCCTCTGCCTTTTCATCTTGTCTGTGTTTCTGTGAATTTGGTTTTTGTTCCACAGGCTGCAGGATTGTGGTTCTTCTTAGGTGGGGACTTCCTGTCTTGCTCACACTGTGATCTCAGAGACTCTCATAGCGTCTAGCTCATGTAAAGTTCATTTCTGTTTCCTTAGTTAATTAGTTAGACCAAAAGCTTTAAGTACTTTAAGCGTGTGCTCAGAAACTCAGATGTGTTCATTTACGTTGCCCACATTTTTGCAGTAGTTCATGGGTGACCATGCAGATGTTCTTTTGCAAAATATGGATTTATACTAGGTTAGATCTGACTCTCTGAAGTTCATAATGAAACACTAGGGAGTTTCTCATTTCTCACAAACTGTTTCAGATTTATGGAAAATAGCATCATGTCTACTTCTTATTTTCTCCAGATTGATAAGGCTAACCCATGAGTAATCCACCTCACCACATATCTTTGGAAAACGTTTCACACTTAATTGATAAAGCCATCCCTAAAACCATATGTAATGTTAAGTCATGCTGTTAAGTAAAACTGTGTAAAAATATCAAGAAATGTTCAGATTGGTAGAGCTTCTTTTTTAGTCTGCTGTGTGCATGTGTGTATAAATTTTCTTTTAATTTTCTTTAGACCCAAGGAGGCTAAGGGCTGGTTTATGTTGCCTTAAATATAGTAGCTTAAGACAATACTTCTGTTAACAAAAACTCCATTTATTTTGAAAAAAAGTGACTAGTATACATTTATTTGTCTCATTTGTATATTTAGAATTTCTTTTTTGAAAGATGGAGGACTCAAAATTGCCAATGTGACTAAAGCTGATGCTGGAATTTATACGTGCACAGCAGAAAACCAGTTTGGGAAAGCAAATGGCACAACACACTTGGTTGTCACAGGTAGGTGCATTTCTGAAAGATTGCTTTACATGGAGATACACTGTGTGGTATGTTATTAAGATCAAAGAAAAAAATGTTTTTCACAATATGCAGTGCACTACGAAGGTCGACCTTACGTTTGCACTTGTGTTTTCTCTAACAAGTGAAAGTCAAGGGAACAATCCTTAATATTTCTTTATACACCACGGTGTGTACCAGGGACACATGAGTTGCCATGCTGTCAAAATTGGCAGTAGAATTATAAGTAGCATATGTGGCTGGTCTGCTTTTATTTCGTGCTATTCTAGTATGTCAAATCTTTTGGGTACACTTTTTCCTTTTCCATTATCTTTGATATTTTCTGGAGATGTTTGAGTTCGTGGAATAACCCTTGCTATCAAAAAGAGTCACTTAGGATTGTGGATGTGTTTGTTCATTTATTCATTGAAGAAAAGCATTGAGTATCTACCATGTGCCAGGTGCTTGGGTTATTCAGTAACAAACTGACAAAGAATGCTGCCCACATGAAGCTTACCTTCTACCAAAGATAGAAAGAAAATAAGTGGTAGGAATATAAGGCAAAGAAATTCTTAGAAGGAAAGAAATTGCAAACGATTGTAAAATACAGAGGAGTGTTTGGGAGAAGTAAGCTGGAGCATGAACCCAAGTGATCAGAGAAGGAGAGATGTGAACAAAGATTTCATGGAGATGGAGTTCAGTAGATTTCTTGGGGACAATCGTGTAGAGGTTTTGTAGACTTTGTTAGGACGTCAGCTTTTAGTTGGCACGAAAAGTCGAGGTTAGTGCACAGTTTTGAGCAGAGGAATGAAATGATGGGAAATATATTTTTAACGGTTACTCTCGCTGCTCTGTTGAGAACAGACTGTGGGGAGTCAAGGGTAGAAGTGGGAGGAACGTCAGGAGACATTGCAGTAATCCAGGCGGGAGTGATAATGACCCAGATGAGGGTGGCAGCAGAGCAGTTGATGGGAAGGGATTTGATTCTGCATGTAGTCAGTAGGCGTTGCTGGCAAACTGACTGTGAGGTCTGAGAGAAAGAAAGAGAAGGATGCCTGCAGAGTGTTTGGTGAACAACAGGAAGAATAACAGTCAAAACAACTGAGATGGGAAAGGCTTGAGGTTGCACAGGTTTGGGTAGGAGGAAGACTATTGTTGTAGAAAACATAATCAATGCCTCTTTTGAAGACTTTTGCTACAACATGGAGCAAAGAAATGGGGAGCAGTGCTGGAAAAGTGGAGTCAAGGGAAGCCTAATTCCCAACTATGGAAGGACTATGGTGATGATAGAAAGGACATTTGCATTTGGGAAAAAACAAATTAGTTAACATTTTAACTTAGTATCCTACCTATTCTAAACATTTTTGTAGTCTTTCAAAAGTTTGAGTCTATTTAAATCTTGGTAGTAATACATTTTCCAGTCATTGAAAATACAGTGGTTTCTATTTCTACTGGTATATTTCACGAAGCAATAAAGCTAAAATGAAATTGCTTTTGTAGTAGTATTATAACCCTTGTTTACAGGTGACTTCAATTTTTAAACTTCAATATCCCATAAATGTAGATACCCTAATTCATTTAACAAGAATTTGTGTATCCAATGAAATATGTTATGGGTCTGCATCAAAATGTCTCTTTTCATCTTGAAGACTTTTCATGATACAGAGGTATATATATGTATATAGGCACATATGTATGTCTACACACACATACATGCTATGTTAGATTAACAGTCTGCCTGTTGAAAATTGCTTTCATCAAAATAAAAATGCTGAAGTTTTACTTAAAACTTTATTATTTCCCCAATAGAACCAACAAGAATAACTTTGGCACCATCCAACATGGATGTCTCAGTGGGCGAAAGTGTCATTTTGCCCTGCCAGGTGCAACACGACCCCCTATTAGACATCATGTTTACCTGGTATTTCAATGGGGCCCTCACAGATTTTAAGAAAGATGGATCTCACTTTGAGAAAGTCGGTGGGGTAAGTTGTGACCCTTTCCTCATGCTTTTTACATCTGTCTCTGACATATTGTCCCTAAAGAAACATCGGGCACATATCTGTTACTCCAGTAATGTCTGTTCTGTGAGTGAATCGGGGCTTGCAATTCTGTAATGGTCTAATTGTATTATAGTAATTACCAGAAAGTGAGCATATTTACTTCAACCCGTAAACTATAATTTTAATTAAAATCGATGTTTGCTGTGTTTATATTAATTGTTATTTTGCACGATACTTTTGTCATTAGTATTCCACAGAAGGGAAAGTGTTCTTATACAACTGTTTACTTTCAACATGATATATTATGAAGTTGAACGAAGTCACATTTGCTAAATGCCTTTCATGTATCAGGCCAGGTGCTTCATCCCAGTTAATCCTTGCAGTGACACTGGATGTCAGTGGTAAGCATTGCCCTTTTACAGGTGCATAAACTAAGGATTTGTAAAGATATTAACTTGTCCAGGGCCACTGAGCTAGCGAGTGGTGGAACTTACATCCAAGCCTAGATCTGTGAGTCCCCAAAACACAAATACTTTCTCTTGTTTCATTCTGTCTCCTCGTTTGCGATGGTTCTATGTGAGGAAGAATTACAGATTTCAAGGGAAAATGGACACCTTGAGGAGAACTGTTAAGAAGGAATGCAGTGTTGTGAACCACACAGACTAACAGCAGGCCTCGCACCTGGCCACACGTCCGTGAATCCATCGTCACAAGGCCAGTTTCCCTTGCAGGCCTGTTTTCTTTGACACAGGGTTTAGCTTCGTTCATTTTGGCTAAGACGTCAGTGGTACATCATAGTAGAGTCTGGGTTTTCTCCTTATGGACAAAACGATATAATGGTCAATTCAGCTATATTTATTTTAAGATATTTCTTGGGAGTTCTCTGGTGGTCCAGTGGTTGAGACTTGGCACTTTCACTGCCATGGCCCGGGTTCAATCCCTGGTCGGGGAACTAAAATCCCGCAAGCCACATGGCCAGGTCAAAAAAAATTAAAAACAAAACCACCACCAATATTTCTTCTTCAATGTATATATGTATACACATGGGGTCTATTAATGTGTTAGGGTTGTGTGCAACTTGAAAGGATGGTGTTAGGACTTGAATTATGTTTCCTCAAAAGAAAAGTTCAAATCCTAAGGCCTAGTTGTGATAGGATTGTGGTAGAGGCTAGTAATAATAGGATTATTAGCCTCTGCCCCTGGATCCTGGCACAGACCTCCTAAAACCCCTGGAATTTCCTGCGTGATGAAATGTCTTTTTGTCCTAATGAAGTGACGCTGTGGGCTCCTGGATAGTTTCAGGATGGTCACCAGAAAGACCAAGCCGTGATTAGAAACTTGGAACCTTCAGCACTCCCCATGGATCATAAATTCAGTGCCCAGCCCCTCCATGCTTCAGGAAGGAGGGAGGGGCTGAGCACTGAATTATGATCGATCAGGCCTATGTGCTGAAGCTTCCATAAAAATCCCAAAAGTAAAGTACTTTTCATCACAGAGCGCTTCTGGGTTGGTGAACATATCTACCTGCGAGGTGGGTGACACACTCCACCTCCACTGGGATAGAAGCTCTGTTTGTATGTATCCTTTATGATACATAAAGTATCATAAAGTAAATAAATGTTACCCTGAGTTCTGTGAGCCATTCTAGCAAATTACTGAACCCAAGGAGAGTGCCATGGGAACTTCAGTTTATAAGTGGTTGGTCGGAAGTACAAGTGACGATCTGAGACTTGCAGTTGGTGTCTGAAGAGGGGCCAGTCTCAGGGGGCTGAGCCCTTAACTTATGGATCTGATGCTAACTCCAGGCAGATAGTGTCAGAATTGAATTGACTTTTGGGACCCCCCACCTGGTGTTGGAGAATTGCTTGGTGTGGAAAACACACACATCTGGTGTCAGAAATGTGACGTGTTCCGAGTGTGCGTATAGTATTGACTGTAAAGGAGATACAGAAGAGTGTCCTTTACACTAGTACCTCAGAATGTGACCTTATTTGGAAAGGGTTGTTGCAGATATATGTAGTGAAGTTATGATGATGTGATACTGGAATAGGATGGGCCCTAATCCAATAGGACTGTTGTCCTTGTAATAGGAGGGAAATTTAGGCACAGACCAACACACAGAGGGGAGAATGTAGACACAAGGAAGATGGCCCTGTGAAGGTGGAGGCACAAGTCACAGAATGCCTGGGGCTGCCAGAACCTAGAAGAGGCAGGGAAGAAGGGTCTTACCCTAGAAATTTGGGAGAGAGATCTTGATTTCAGATTTGTGGACTCCAGAACTCTAAGACGATAAAGTTCTGTGGTTTGAAGCCACCCAGTTTGTGTTACTTTGTTACAGCAGCCCTAGTGACCCACTACAGCTGGTCTTTAAAAAAATAAAATAAAATTTTAAAAAGGTGATATTTAGGTACCTAGCCACAATTAAGTACAATTTCGATGCTGTTTCTATGTTCTATCATCTGGCTTGCTCCATTTTCGAAATTCTAGTTTTCCAAATTGTGCTGACTGATTCAAGGCTTTCAAGAACTTCACCAATTGCTGCAAACCATTGACATTTCTTTTACTATTGCTTTAAATGCTTTATTTTTTACTTTTATTTTTTATTTATTTATTTTACATCTTTATTGGAGTATAATTGCTTTACAATGGTGTGTTAGTTTCTGCTTTATAACAAAGTGAATCAGTTATACATATACATATGTCCCCATATCTCTTCCCTCTTGCGTCTCCCTCCCTCCCACCCTCCCTATCCCACCCCTCTAGGTGGTCACAAAGCACCGAGCTGATCTCCCTGTGCTATGCGGCTGCTTCCCACTAGCTATCTATTTCATGTTTGGTAGTGTATATATGTCCATGCCACTCTCTCGCTTTGTCACAGCTTACCCTTCCCCCTCCCCGTGTCCTCAAGTCCATTCTCTAAGTCTGTGTGTTTATTCCTGTCTTACCCCTAGGTTCTTCATGACATTTTTTTTTATTTCTTAAATTCCATATATATGTGTTAGCATACGGTATTTGTCTTTCTCTTTCTGACTTACTTCACTCTGTATGACAGACTCTAGGTCTATCCACCTCATTACAAATAGCTCAATTTCATTTCTTTTTATGGCTGAGTAATATTCCATTGTATATATGTACCACATCTTCTTTATGTATTCATCTGATGATGGACACTTAGGTTGTTTCCATCTCCGGGCTATTGTAAATAGAGCTGCAATGAACATTTTGGTACATGAGTCTTTTTGAATTATGGTTTTCTCAGAGTTTATGCCCAGTAGTGGGATTGCTGCTTTAAATGCTTTTTTTTTTAAGTCACTGATTTCTTCTGTCACAACAGGAAAAGGCATATGCCAGTATCCTCAGCCAACTCTTTACTGCATACTTAGGGTTTATCATTTGCCTTTCCTTGGAGATGAGTCAAGGGAAAAAAGAAAAGGCTAGAATGTTACCTTCACTGCTGTAACCCAGCTCTTGCCCTAACTTTAATTCATAAAGAATTTGATTTGAAACATTAATTGCCTTTGCTGTATAATGTAGATAACACCGTGATTTATCTCCTCGATCGTGAACTGTTGATAATATTGTATCCAATACAGTGTCCTTCGTCTGCACTAATGCTAAAGAAATGCACATTTAAAGACTAAAAACCCAAAGTACTTTCATTTGATTTTTTTTAATTAATTTATTTTTATTTATTTTGGGCTGTGTCAGGTCTTAGTTGCGGCACGCAGGATCTTTCGTTGATGTGCCCGGGCTTCTCTCTAGTTGTGGCGTGCCGGTTTTCTCTTCTCTAGTTGTGGCGCGTGGGTTCCAGAGCTTGTGGGCTCTGTAGTTCGCAGCACGCAGGCTCTCTAGTTGAGGCTCATGAGCTCAGTAGTTGTGGTGCACGGGCTTAGTTGCCCCGCGGCATGTGGGATCTTAGTTTCCTGACCAGGGATGGAACCCGAGTCCCCTGCATTGTAGGGTGGATTCTTTACCACTGGACCACCAGGGAGGTCCCAGCAGTTTGATTTTAATATGCATCAAACATCCTCAAACAAACATTTCACTGACACTGAGCTAGATGGCTGCTTTCTCTAAGAGGGTCTTGGGATTAAAAATATTCAAGATAATACTTTAACTTAGCTGCTCCTGTGCTACTGATAGGTTCTACGTAAGGTATTGGGTCAGTCATCTCTCTACAGGAATCAAGTATCTGAAACATGAAACTGCATGAATTAACCCTGTCGCTTGCCAGTTCTGGTCTTTTTCTGACATGTTTGTTCATGGCCTATGAATTTTTTTATTGACTTGTGCCATTAGTAACTTAGTATTCTCCCATCAGTACAAAATGTAAGCCATACAAGAGGACATTACCCTTAAGCACAAGCAATTAAGTAAATTGCTCTCCTATTGCATGAGGAGGGAATCATATAACGGCTCTTGTCCTCTGTGTATTCATTGCAGCGTTCACGTTAATACCTAGGAAGTCTGCTTGTCTTTTATCCCAGTGTGTTCATAGATAAATCCCCTGTTTTCAAAAGCAACAAAATGTGAGGGAGAAGCCAGTAACTGGGAAGGTTGCTTAGAAAGCTGGATAGTGTAGGAGCCATGTTTTAAAAAGAGGGTGGGTAGTTTAGAAAATGGAAAATCTAACTGACAGCTTTCAACTGTTTCAGCCACTTATCATTGAGACGACTCTGGGTATTCAATATTCATTCATTCATGTAAACAAACAAACCAACCCACACCTTTTGGGGAAAATCCAAAAGCTCCAATTTAGATCAGATCTGTTGTGTAGACTTGCATGTCATGCCAAAGGAGTGTGATGACAGTGTTGGAGGAGAGGAAATTGTCACGTCCAGGGACCCGCTCAAGTCCCTGGGACAGACCTCCAAGTGAGGGTCCTTGGCTTCAAGCAGGAAAGAATTCAAAAGCGAGCCAAAATAAAGTGAAAGCAAATTTATTTAGAGGGACACATTCCATAGGCAGAATGCGGTCCTGCTCAGAAAGTGAGAGTGGCCCCAGGGCCTGGGGTTGGTCTTTTTTTGTGGGCTGAGTAATAGCACATGCTAAAGAGTAGGAGGAATATTCTTGCTATTCCAGGAAAGGGTGAGGATCTCCAGGAATTGGGCCACTTTTAGTATTAAAATGAAGGTATAATGAGCTAAAGGTCAAGGACCAGACTGTTCTCCATGCCACCTTGGTTTCAGCTGGTTCCAGCCAGTTTTTATCACATCCTAAGGGCTGCACCCCTTCTTCATTTATCTAGTGGCTGTATCCTGCCCCTTTCCCCCCTGTCTCAACAGCAGTTATAGGTTTCTGCACTGTCAGAATGTATAGCATTCAGAAGAGCTTATCAAGCCAAGTGTCCAAAGGAAACTGACCCATCACAAAGGAGGAATGTGGGTCATACACAGGCTTTGTTCCATGGGACAAATCAGCGTTGTATAAATAAGTCAGCAGTAAAAGGCAGCCACTTAAGTCCATTGTTTGCCAAGCAAATCTTGGTTATAGGAGTGTGGTGTAATTAGAGAAGCAGGGGATTTGGGTTCAGATACAGGTGAGGTCTAGATTCTGTTGCTTACTAGATGATGTCCTTGCATGAGTTACTTAACTTTCTGTTCCCCATTTTCTGGTTTCTTTTCACATCAGTTTTTAGTATTTGCCATGTTCCCTCCCACCACAAGATTTTGCACACACTGGTCCCTCTTCCAGGAACATTGTGCTCTCTCCTTTTGGGCTATATCTAGATATCTCCATATGTAGTTGTGCCTATGTAGGTAAGAATGTATGCAGTTATGTGTATATAAATTTCATATATGCACAGTAATAGGAAGAGACACAGTCCCGACAATATGTCTGTGGTAGTATTCTATCATAGCCATGTTTAACCAACAGAATTCCACTCCATGCAAAAAAAAAAAAAAAAAAAAGCAAGAGAGAGAAAAAAGAGATTGCATCATTCACCCAGTTCCCAGTATAACATCTTTCTTTCTCAGCTTTTAAATATATCGAAGCTTCCACTGACAGGAAAAAGGAGATAATAGCCCCCAAATTCAAGAGAAATGAAAGAACATTTTTGCCTTGTACCTGAGGATTTAGGGGCCTGGAAATTTAAGTACGCTTTTAAGAGCGTTCAACAATAATTTGGCTTGCCTTGATAAGCTAACCTTTGGACTTAGACATATTACATTATGGAGACTGACTGTAGCTAGAAACTGTTGAACCTAAACACCCCAGAAGTTCCCTGTATATTGTAAGGATGTTTAAATAGATATGCTTTGATAAACTTGATGTGTGGCAGATACTTTAGAAATGAGGAATGTATAGAGCCAAGCTATAGAGCTTCACACATTTTATGGGATTGGATCTATGATGAATTAGAATGTGTGTGGATAAAAGTCACTGGAAGCAGTAAGAGGTTTAGCAGTGACAGCCCATCTGCGACTCACTGAACTGGCTGCCTTCGGTGTGCTTTATCTCCCACAGGCCGCAATCTCAGTCTAGTGCTTGAGAGCTTGAGACCTGATGTATTTCCCAGCTCTCAGTGGCAGAAAAGAGTGTCTTTGAAAGAAATCTTTTGTGTATAGTAATACAATATGGTCACCTTGACTTGATTTATTTCATAGAATTACTTGGGTGTGAGAACTAAAAGTTTGACAATAGCAGTTATTTTACAACACAAAATTCTGTAAGAGGTTTTGTGTGCATTGTAAATACAGAACTGAGGTAAAGCACTCATTCAAACACTACCTGTGGTGACACACTGCGTTTGTAAACATCTCCCACTTAGAGTGTCTTATAAATTTTATATCTTGTCCAAATTCAAAATATAAACTGACTTGGAAGGATCCTTTAGAGAATACATCCAGTAATGAGTCCATAAAAGTTGGGGATTAGACCAGGGGAATTAATATTATTCATCTTGAGCATACATCCCTGAAGCCCAGCCCCTCCCACAAAGCTATTTGGGGATGAAAAAACAAAGATTCTCCAATGCCTATTGGAAACGGGGAAGTGCACAAAAGAGTTGAAGTTGAGTTTATTTCACTAACTCATTGTTTGCTCAGCCAGGCATCCTAGAGTCTCAGTTCCTACCTAGGGTATGATTAGCATCCCAGGGCTGCGTTTATTACGTACAATGTTTGTTAAGATGAATGGTCCAATCCACCCCTAGTGGAAGCCCTGGAAGATTTAAATTTATAAGAAGACGAGCAGAAGTCAAACCAAGTAACATGTAGCTTGAATTAAAACCCATAAAGACAGCAGAGTTACAACAAAAACCAAGGCTGTACATGAAAAGATGTGCAAATATTTATCAGTCAAATTCAAGAAAAAGAAACACGGTAACAATTACTAATTTAAAAACTAATAAGAATTCAAGGCAAGCCTTAAGAGTAAAAAAGGTACGTTTATTTTGGAAAAAGTTTGCTCTGCCATGTAGGGGTAATAATCATAAATCATAATATTCCAGTTAATGTACCATTAAAATATACCAAGTCAAAAACAAAGAGAAAATGAGAAACTACATTGTCATGTAGTCTGCTGAGAGCTCCTCTTTCAACCATCAACAGATCAATTTGCCAAAAATCAGAAACACAATTTAATACTATTTTGTAATGGAAGTAACAGATACACATAAAAAATTGATCCTAAAAATAGAAAATACACATTCCTTTTCATCTTTTTCACACCCTTGTAAATTTTAGGAAAGAAAGTAACAAAACAACTATATATTAAGGAGATGGAAGAATAAATGGATGGATGGAGCAATGTCCGAAAGCAATAGACGAGCTCTGGAAAATATTAATGAAGAATAAAGGTTAAAGCAGCTAAAATTAGAAATGAGAAAGAGAATGTAGTGGGTGAGAAAGAATTAAAAATAAACAGAATATTCCATGTTCAAGTCATATATATGAAAACCCAATTAAGTAGAAAACTTGGGGGAGAATGTAAGTGATCAAAATTAATAAGAATTTAAAAAGCCAAGTAGATTCATAATCATGAAAAACTGTAAATTAGTAACATCCCCCCCATAGAAAAAGATTCTAAGGCTAGAATTTTACTGGTAATTTCTTTTAAGAAATAGATAAATTGTTATATAGACTATTTGACAATATAAAAATTTTTAAATCTTTTCAATTTATTTTGTAAGCTTAGCATATTCCTGAGAACAAAACCTGGCAAGATAACAAATAATTGGTAAATGTGAATCGATTTCATGAATATAGTATGAAAACCTAAATAAAATTTTAGCAAAAAACAACTGAACGTCATACTGAGTCAACTTTCATAAGCACTAGGTGATGATCTAGGAAATGTGCATGCTTCATATCAATAGATATAATAAAATAGACCACTGTATTCTCAATGGGCATTTATAAGACATTCAATAAAATTAATGACCAGTTGTAGGAACAGAAAAATACTTCTTCCACATCTCAAAAATGTCTTTAAAGGGAATATCAGGAATACTTTTATTTAAATCAACAATAAGACAGAATGCACACAGGTACCATTACTTTAAAACCACTTGGAGGTGTTTGGGCCAATTCAGTAAGGGATGAACAAGAATAAAAGGTCTAACTTTAGAAATAAGGAAACAAAATTACCATTATTTGGACAAAACGATATCAGGGCTACTCAAAACCCAATAGTATCAACTCTAAAAATTTAAAAAAATAATCAGAGTTCAGTCAACTACTGGGATACAAGATAAATTCACAAAAAGTAATAGCTTACTTATGTATCAACAGTAACCAATAAGCAGTATAACGGGACAAAAAGGTCCCTCAAAAGATGTATAAAATGCATGTTAATAATTTGCACAAGTACACAAGGCCTAAATAAAGACAACTTTGGTTCTCTCTTAGGGTGGATGGATGGGTGGATGGATGGATGGATGGATGAATGGATTGGATGTGGAGCGAGACAGGGAAAGAATCATGAAAAAAAATCAGTGCTCCTAGATGAAATAAAGCAGCTATTATATTGTAAGGCTTTTCATTTGTCTTCGATTTTTTCCCATGCTTCTAAAATGACTAGCAATCAGACACCACTTTAGACAATTCTGAGAGTATTTAGGTAAGGAAAAGAATAGTTAACAGTATTTTGAAAGAAGAGTAATGACACCTTGTCAGTAATTCCCAGGAAGTTTTCTGGGGGATACAAGATAGGACTGGAATTATAAATATAGTTGCATCATTAAAACATCGGAACTCAAAATTCCATCTCTTGTAACCTATTTCATCTCCTATGAACTGTTGTTAATCTGTCTTTGCCTCAGTGTCTTCATCTGTAAAACTGGCGTGATAATAGTCATTTATTCTGAGGTATGTGTATAAAATACTTCAGAACAACCCATGTTAGCTGTTGCTGCGGTTGTTCTTGCTGTTACTGTTACTGCTACTAGCACTGCCGGTAGGATTGCTTCTAAAGTGTTCTCTGGGAAAGCTGCGGCAATTTACATTCCCATCAGCAGAGCAGGAGGTGCCTGTTGCCCCACATTCTTTTCCACACATGATTTTTTTCCCTTGATTTTTTAAATAAAAATTTTCCCAAACAGATGGTTGAGAAGTGATATCTCATTATCAACAGTTTCTCATTTCTCAGATTAATGGTAAGATGGAGAATCTCTCCATTTTGCTTATTAGTAATTTGGATACTTAAGAAAGATTCAGAATGATGACTGGCTCCTCGAAATCCAGAAAATTGGGGGCTTAATACTGACTCATGAAATGCATCGTTACTTCTGCAGAAAGCAAAAAATTACCTAATTTCTAGTTAGAGAAATTCGCAATAGCCCAGCTGCCTGGATTATTGTGTAGAAGAGTGTTCAAAAAATTATTTTAAATCTAGCAATAGAGAATGACTTCCGAAAGTTACAAAAACAAAACACGCACTGCTTCAAGACAACCATCAACCAGATAAGACCTATTTTATTTTTGCTAGAAACACAGTAATGATATTGACATTTGCATATAATAGCTTTTCATCTCATGTATATTTTGTGTCCATTGGACAGTGTTCTCCTTAGGTCACAGCAGGAAATCCTTCACTTACACACAAATTCACAGTGTGTACTGGCCATTTCCTGTCCCTCTTCCATACCTTGCAGATTTGTATCCTCTGCTCATTTCTTCCATTAGAAGTCAAGCCTTTTGCTTTACAGATTTACAGTAGGTCCTTATGTAGTCAAGCTATTAATTATATCTTAGTGTGATTCACTGGAAATATCTTCCTTTGGTTTGTCACTTTTATGTTAACTTTGTCTATTATTTTATCACTCATAGAGTAAAAGTTTTCACTTTCATGTAGTCAAAAAATCTGTATTCTTCTTTTCCTAATAGCTTTCATAACTTTTCTTGGGTTGAATGGGATATTCAAGCTGTAGGAATTTGAAGGGGAATATGAAGATTTTAGAACTAGTGTTCCAGGAGGGTTACATAAGAAACTTTGGGGAAGTTAGATAGGCTAGTGATACTAGGAGAGAAACTTTGGGAGAGATGCAGATGTTTAAAGAATATTTCAGGGAGATTTTGTTGTGAATTTCATATTTTTCCCTACAAATCTTCCATAAAATGACATCACTCCATTTCTTAGGAATTGACTTTTTTTCTCAGGGGTGGGGTTGTCAGTTGTTCACTGTTGAGCTTAGGACATACTGGGATTCCACCACTGGACCCACCCTACTGTTAGCCAGTTGAAAACTATAAGCTACCATCAAAGAGACAGTAATGTGTATGTTTGTGTACCTGTAAATATGTTTGTGTATGTACCAGCACATGAAAATCCAAACACCATTATGTACAGATACTTAAAAAAAAAATCTCTAAAGAAAGTTCTAAGAGAGTCAGTAACAATTCATTGGATAGTGATTATGATTACTTAAGATCCTCCAAATTGTGATTAACAGATATTTACCTGCATCTGTGATTTGCAGAGTTAAAATATCTCATCTCTGAAGGCAGAGGAAAGAACTAGCAGTTTATAATTTTGGTTTGGTTTTGTTTGGCAAAGGGGGTGGGGCTAAGGTTCATGAATACATTCTGAAAAAGAGGACTTGTCAAAAATAGGCGTAAATTGGGCTTGCCTGGTGGCGCAGTGGTTGAGAGTCCACCTGCCGATGCAGGGGACGCGGGTTCGTGCCCCGGTCCGCGAAGATTCCCACATGGCTGGGCCCGTGAGCCGTGGCCGCTGAGCCTGCGCGTCCGGAGCCTGTGCTCCGCAACGGGAGAGGCCACAGCAGTGAGAGGCCCACGTACCAGGAAAAAAAAAAAAAAAAAAAAAAAGGCTTAAATCTAATAAATCCAATAAGTGAACAGATCAGTCAAACTGAATGAGGAGGTAAATGGTGTCTGCTAATCATAGCATTATCTTTTATTCATGATGGCTTATTTATTTAACACCTTTATTGAGAAATAATTCATATAATTGAACTAACGTGTACAATTAGCTTTTACTATATTCAAAGAGATGTGCCTCCATCACCATCATCAATTTCAGAATATTTTAATTACTTCAGAAAGAGACCTCACACCCATTACCCATAATTCCCCCAACTCCTCCACCTTCAAACAATCCCAGCCCCAGGCAACCACAAAGCTACTTTCTGCTCTGGTATTTGCCTGTTCTGGACATTTCATATAATGGAATCATGAAGGATGTGGTCCTTTGTGACTTGTAAATTTTTTATTTATTTTTTACTTGTTATTAATAACTATTTTAGTAACTTATTTTTATTAATAAATTTTAGAGCAGTTTTAAGCTCACAGCAAAAGTGAATGGCAAGTACAAAGAGTTGTTCTCATACAACCCCTGTCCCTCACACGTGCACAACCTACTCCACTCTCAATATCCTGCATCACAGTGGTCCATTTGTTACAATCCATGAACCTACATTGACACATCATTATCACCCAGGGTCCGTGGTTTACATTAGCGTTCATTCTTGGTGCTGTACATTCATTGGGTTGGACAAATGTATAAGGACATGTATCCACCATTAGAGCATCGTACAGAGTAGTTTCGCTGCCCTAAAATTCCTCTGTGCTCCATCTATTCATCTCTCCCTCCCCCAACCCTTGGCAACCAATAATCTTTACTATCGCCATAGTTTTGCTTTTTCTAGAATGTTCTATAGTTGGAATCACGTAGTATGTAGCCTTTTCAGATTAGCTTCTTTCACTTAGTACTATACATTTATATTTTCTCCGTATCTTTCAATGGCATAATAGCTCTTTTTTCTTTTGACTGGATATAGTAGTTTATCCACTCACCTACTGAAGGCCACCTTGGTTACTTCCAAGTTTTTGAAATTATGAGTAAAGCTGCTTTAAACATCTGTGTGCAGGTTTTGTGTGGACATAAGTTTTCTATGTGGGTACATACCAAGGAGTAAGATTTCTGGGTCATATGGTACGAGTATGTTTAGTTTTGCTTTCCTCCTAGCAGTGAATTATTATTTTGAAAAAACTGTTATCTATTAGATAAATTAGGAATATTTCACTTATTTATTTTCTGATGCTCTTTCCTTCTTTATGGAGGGCCTTGTTTCTGACGTATCATTTTCATTCTTTCTGGAGAGAGGCCTGTTGTTTGATTTCGGATATAAATTTGGGAAATTCTCAGTCACCACTGCTTCAAATATTACTTGCTTCCTTTTTCTCTTTCTTCTCCTTCTTATATCTCCATTACACAGTTCTTAAGTATTTTGTTCTTTATTTTCAGTTGTTTCACCTTTCATTTTAAGTTTTGGAAGATTTGATCATCAGATCCTCAAGCTTAGAGATTGTCTTCTCAGCCATGTTTAGTCTACTAATGAGCTCATGAAAGCCATTATTTATTTCTTTACAGTGGTTTTGATCGCTAGCATTTCTTTTTTGTTTTTTAGAATTTCCATCCCTCTGCTTACATTATCCATTTCTTTTTGCAATCTATTTTTTCCATTAAATCCCTTAGCATATTAATCATAGCTCCTTAAAATTTCTCGTCTGATACTTCACGCCATATCTCATGCCTGTTCTGATGTGTATTCAGCCTCTTAACACTGTGTTTTTTGCATTTTCACATGCCCGGTAATTGTTCTGTTGAAAGGCATCCGTGATGTGTAGTAGCTGAAAGGAACTGCAGTGAGCAGGCCTTTACAAATATCGTGGTGAGTCTGTGGGGTGGTGAGAGGAAGTGTTCTCCAGTCCTGTGACTTGGTCTGCTCTTTTGGTGAGCCTGTGCCCCTGGACTATGAACTTCCACAGTGCTTCTTCATCTCCTCCTTTCCCATCTGGTGAGACAGGATGGCTGGAGGTACTGGAGCTGTGTATTTCCCTTCCCCCGTGTGGGAAGCTAGAGGGATCAGGATTTGGGTATTTTTCTTAGGAAGAGGTATTAGGCTCTTACAAAACCCCAGCAGGTTAGGCTCTGGTAAATTAGTTTCTCCTAAAGGCAACCTTGGTTCAGAAGAACGGAGTGCTCTGGCTTATGTCATAATGGTTCATTTTCCCTTCTGCTGCCAGAAGCATGAGGGGATCTTTCTTCACCATTCAGCGTGAGGACCCAGTAGAGCTCCTGGAGGTAAAACTCAGAAAAGTATGGGGAACCACCTGTGTCTGGGTTCCCTGGAGTGTTAGCTCTCAGACCTGTCCACGCTGACCCTCCAGCAATTCATCCATCGCAGTTTGGGTTTCTCTACCCCAGTCTTGGCTCCCAGGGAAATTTCTGCTGGCGGATTTCTGCTCTAGTAAGTTGTGCTTCTCTGTATTTGTCCGTCTGTCTCTCCACTTTTGAAGGCCGTGGTTTTTTCCATGGCCTCACTTCTCTGTCGGATAGAAGCGGAATTACTTCAGCTTTTACTGCTAAACTGCTTATATGCCAACTGAAAATCACAAGTCAGGGTGACTGGCCTGTTTTTTAATCGGGTTATTTGCCTTTTTATTACTGAGTTGTAATTGTCCATAGCGGCTTGGATTTTTATGCTCCGATTTCAGAAAGAAAAGTATTCTACTTTGCAAGACAGTATTTAATTATACCATTTAATTGATCTGGACATGAATAAGAAAGTGAAGAATAAGTGGCTCATTTGGGGCAATTTAAAATTTTAGACACAAAAACCAGGAATTTCAGCTGTTTTTTATAACAGTAAACACTCTGATTTTGTAAACCATTTTTTAATATTAACTTTAAAATTTTAGATCATAACTGTTTACAAAAAAAATAGTCTAGGGCTTCCCTGGTGGCGCAGTGCTTGAGAGTCCGCCTGCCGATGCAGGGGACATGGGTTGATGCCCCGTTCCGGGAAGATCCCACATGCCGCAGAGCGGCTAGGTCCGTGAGCCATGGCCGCTGAGCCTGCGCGTCCGGAGCCTGTGCTCCACAACAGGAGAGGCCACAACAGTGAGAGGCCCGCGTACCGCAAAAAAAAAAAAAAAAAAATAGTCTAATGATAGATTGGATTTGGCATCCAACCTAGTCGTTTTTGTCATCTTTTTAAATATGACTTTGATATATATATATATATATATATATATATATATTTACTTATTTATTTATTTATTTCCAGAGTATCAGGAAAACTGTGGGAATACATTGGTCTGAAGTTGTAGTAAAGTTGGTGTGATCTCTTGGGAGCAACTCTCCTGGGAGAGAGTGTAATTTTATTCTCTCTGACTGCGGGTATCCTTTCTCTGGCTCACACATAGGCTCCTGACATGAAAGGGCGTCTAGATCAGAGTTGGTGGGGTTGTTTTAAGTCTGTCTTGGATTCTTGGCACAGTCAGAGTAAAACAACCCTGCAGGGATGAATCTTGATAAACAAATACCACGAACTCACTATTCTCCCTCCCTCAGATTTCCTGATGGGAGGAACCCAAGGAAAAGACAGAAAGTAAGGGCACCATTTTATATAGTCCATGTAGGTCAGCTGCCTCCAAAAGAAGCAGTACGGCAGGTACAGAATGGATCTGGAGGGACGTGTCCAATGGTGTTTTCCAAAGATGACTGCAAAAGCACACTTTGTGCCCAACTTGCTCGTCTTTCAATGTGACTTCGACAGTCTTCCCCATCAAGTGGTGAAACGTATGCCTCTTGTCTTGAACCCAGGTAGACCTTTGTGACTGCTTTGATCAATAAAGAAAAGCAGGAGTGATGCTCTGTGATTGCTGAGGCTAGCTCATAAAAATGCATGCACTTCCACCTTGTTCCATTGGTGCAATTTCTCTTGGAATTCCTGCTTGGAAGCTCAAGCAGATGGTGGAGAAGTCTACCTTAAGGGAATGGCTGAACTCCCAGCCAACAGCCAACACCACTCTCCAGTCATGTAAGCTGGCTTGCCTGTCCCCATTCTAGCTGCCCCAGCTGATGAGGTTTACAACAGAGATGAGCTGTCCCCCTACTGATCTCTGCTCAGATTATATATTGCTGAGCAGAGTAAATGATCATCAGTTTTTTAAGCCACTAAATTTGGGGAGTAATTTGTTACACAGCAAGAGTAATTGGAACTAGAACTGAGCACAAGACATTTGCACAACTTGGTCAAGTTTCCATGAAACAATGGCTTTTTGTGCCTTTGTATCAATGGATTTCCTTTTTCATACACTAACATTATAATTCTGCAAGGGGCAGATCTGCTCCCAGTATATTTTAAACCTCTAATATGAGGGTAAAAGCAACAAAGACAAAAAAAAGACCTGTGATCTATGAGATAAATTGTTACTCAGGGTAGGCTTTTGTGACTTGAAATACTTGCATTCTAAACTGTCGTCACATCAATTCAGAGTAATCCTAGGGTGATTCACATTGACTAACAGTAAGTTTCTATATGACTCTATAGAAATCTATCACCATGTTGGATTATTTCAATGACTACTTGTTTTTAAAATGACAAGTACACCAAGGCAATCTAATGTCAAGGAAATGCACCTTGTACTTGACATCTAGTACCTGTTTCACAGACACTAGTTTTCTCACCCATCTTCCAGAATGAAAATATGTACAGGTGTACTGTTCTCAGCTTATAAACCCAGCACTAAACAACCTAACTTAAGGATTATTTTATGCATTTATTAATTGCAGAGTTTTAGAACTAGGGAAAAGAGTGACTATCTTGAAGCTTTTATTTCCAGGAGAAGTGATGATGTGAAGAATATAAAATCTCGGGCATTTAATGCTTTTAGATACTAACTGATCATTAGAATCAGCTAAAGCGTCTCCTCTTTCTAGTTCATTTTGATTTAACTGTTCTGGGATGTGGCCTAGGGATTTCTGGTATGGTTTTTTTGGTTGTTTTTTTTGTTTTTTTTTGCGGTATGCGGGCCTCTCACTGTTGTGGCCTCTCCCGTTGCGGAACACAGGCTCCGGACGCGCAGGCTCAGCGGCCATGGCTCACGGGCCTAGCCGCTCCGCAGCATGTGCGATCTTCGCGGACCGGGGCATGAACCCGTGTCCCCTGCATCGGCAGGCGGACTCTCAACCACTGTGCCACCAGGGAAGCCCTCTGGTATGTTTTTAAAGACTCTCCAGGTGAATTTACTGTACAGCCAATGTTGAAAACAACTGGGTTAAGTGATCTGGGTAGCCCAGTGTTTTGCAAAGCACAGACTAGGCAATAGGCAATATTAAATAATGCAGAATGAGATCTATTCTATTTTCAATTTCATTTCAATCATTTAGGTTAAATCAAGGAGAATAATTCAGTATGGTGTTAGGTTTGTCACGAATGATTTTCTAATTTTTGCTAATCTCCCTTTTTAATTAAAAAAGTAAAGGTCCAGGTCTCAGAGACTTTGAGAGTGCCCAGCTAGTGTCCATTTACATTATTTTCCACTCACTGTTTTCATTTTATCAGTTAACTATTACTGTGATCAGCAGTTTTCCATGTTAGATAAAAGTACACATTTTCTGTATTGACTTACATATTATTTAAGAAAGTTAAACAGTTTAAGAAACAAGTAAATAGTAGAGCATTTAGTACTGGAATATGGCAAAAAAAAAAAAATGTGGAGGTGTAACTCTAGTGGGTGAAGTTTAGAAAACACTGAGGTACAATCACTGTGGGAATAGACACTGGATCCTGAGATCACCAACTTCCAGTAAGATGCTCCATAAACACTACACTGGCCAGAAAAAGAAAAAAATCCCCAAGTTGTTAATGTGAACTTGATGTTGAAATAGAAAAGCTGATACCTTTAAGGTAACTTGGGCATTTGATACAGTTTAAAATATGCATGAAGGTCTTTGACCAAGTTTTTATCTTTCATGTGTTATTCTTTCAAAACACTTATGACGGGACAAGCTGGGGCTCTAAATCCTGTAATGGATCAATTATTTCAGTTTATTGGTACCAAAGAAAGTCGAAGAATTTTGATGTGAACAGATTGCATATTACCTGCCCTAGATATCACCTGTTTGGACAACCAGGCATCAGACCGTTTCAGATGAAATTATTAATCAGTCAGAAAACCCAAAATGGTTTACAGTGTTAGGGCCCATTTTCATGTTTCAGTGGTTGCCAATTATTTCTGTTCCTTGGATGAACAGTGTCCATTTGTAACAAAGGTGGCCTTGTTGCAGCCATTTGGGGTAGGGATGGGGCAAGATTTGGTTGGTCAGAAATACAGAGGTGACCCATCTGCCACCAATTCCCTTAGGGACCTTCACAGAGAAAAACACCACTCAGGTTTCAGAAGTAACCTGGAGGCTTGACTGTTCGCTAGTCACCTGTGTATGACTTACGTGCAGTGTCAGGACTTGGAAGGCAACCCAGTGACGGGCTGAATGAATAACATTGAAATCTATACAAAAACAGGCTGTGTAAAGTGATTTTTAAAAAGGAGGAGCTTCTATTCTACCTTGCCTTCCAAATAGTTGTCAAAATGCTTTTTCCCCCTTAAATTGGAAAATTATGCTTCTTGGCAGTCCAGCAGCAACATTTACATCACGAGTGCTTACTAGGAAATTAGTTTTTGCTGAAAATTTGTTTTATTCAAAGTGCATGCTACATTTGCAGGGGTCAAGAGGTTTTCCAAGTTCCAAAGTTTATTTTATACCTTGATTTGTAGCATCTGGTAGAACTCACAATGTACTCTCAGCTTACGTGTAATTAGTAATGAGTTGTCTGCTTTCTTACCTTCAGCTGGCGTGGGTTATCACATCATGCAGTGTTTTTCTTTCAGTGCAGAGTGGTTTTTCAACTACATCAAAAATTCCACTAGCATCATCACCTAAGAAAATATAGGGAGAAAGTTAACAAGCTTATCTTCTTTTTCGTCTCATGCGCTCACTGGATTTTCTCTTAGCATTTATTTCAAAGGTGACTTTACTTATAAATCCATATACTGTTTATACCTGTAACATGTTCTGGAAATATGATCTTTTCTAGGGGAAACCTATATAATTAGGTGAACAGCTAATTAGATAATTAAGTAATTCTAGAAAAGCTTACAAGTTTTTTCAAATACAATAAAAAAATTACTATCATTAAGACATGAATATGAACCTGAAATTAGCTACAGTGAAATTTTAGTTTTCTGGGGACAGAAATGGAGCTTTTGATAGTGGGAGAAGCCTATTCCTATGGATTTGTGGATTAACTATCCCCCCTGACATTGCCTATCCTTCCCACTCCCAAAAGAGACTATGTTGTCACCTGCCTTAGAGTCTCTGCATGTGTGTAAGTGCTCTAATGTAGACTATTTTTTTCTTACCCTCTTTTGCTAGATAGCTTGTATTCATATTGCAAATCTTAGCTCAACTATCAATACACTGAGACTCGAGAATCATAGATTCGTCTGTGTATTTTGAACTTGCATTACACCGTAATTTTACATTGATTTGTGGTAGTCATTTGATTAATGGCTGTCTTTCAACTGTAAGCTCCATGAACATAAGGACGGTTTTTTTCCCTCACTATTGTATCCTCAGCGACTAAAGTATAGCCATTGCTTAATGAATAGTTTTGGAATGGATGATCCTATTTAAAAAGGTAGAGCTTCTGAGAAAGAGCTAAAATTCATATGACTTAGGGAAATGTCTCCCTCTTCTTAAACCCCCGTTTAAGCTGTAGGAATAGGCCTCTTGCACTGTTAAAAGCTCCATTTTCAAATAATGCTGTGACCAGCGGCATAGAAAAAGGACTTGTTTTCTGGAAAGACTGGGAATTATACTGCTGCACTTTGAGGGGGACGTTTTAAGGGCAATAGGGATAAGCGAAGTGAAGAAAATGAAGCTTTGACTCTGCTTTGTCCCAATTCTAGTCGTTCTATTTGAGGGAAGGGGGCCAAAGGAGAGTTTAGGAAAACAATACAAAGAAAGACTAACAAACTAATTTAGCAGATAATAAAGTAGAAGCTATTTTTATTCAAAGGGTTATTAGTGTTCCTAAGAATTTATTCAAAGATTATTATTGTTTGTAATGTTTGTAAGTTGTTTTATACTTACACTCTGAGGAATTAGAAGCATGTTTCTAAATTTATCTAAATAATAGATGCAATTTTACTGATAAATATACTGAAAAATAATCTGTCAAGTGCTATTTTACCACAGTTAGACTAATGCTACTTGGATTTTTTCGGACGTTCCTCTCCTGTCCCCTTTATCATAGTTAATCAGTAACAAACTATATTCTAACCATTAGCAGTGAAAATTGATGGGGACAAGAATTGGTTTGATGTAAGTGAAACTTCCCTTTGGAATTTCCTTTTCCTTTTTTATATTTTTTTAATGTCTGGGAATAATCAATTGCATTTTAATAAGAAGTTACAGAATATTCTAATTAATTGCACTTTTATTATTAAACATTTAATTCTTGTGAAAGAAACTGGAGTTTAGAATAAAAGCCCTGTTATTTGACCTTTTCAGTGATGGCCCTATTTATAGTGGAGCGTTTAGAGCTATAGTTGTACATTATAACAACTGCATCTTGAGAGTCATTATGTTCTGCAAAAAAATACACAAATTATAAGTGTGTAGCCCAGTGAATTTTCACAAAATGAACACATTCAGGTAACCAACGATGAAATCAGGAAGCAATATGACCCCTATTCCAGAAGTCCCTGTGATGCCTCGTTGCAGTAGTAAATATCCCTCCAAAGATAGTCACAGTCTAGATTTATGATATGATAGATTAGTGTCATTGTACTCCTTTCTATCTGATTTCTATTTTTTATGTTGAGACTTAGCTATGTCAGTCTATATAGTTATAGTTCATTGACTTTCATGGTCTAATAGTATTTCCTTAAATGAGTGTTCCACTACTTACTAAGCTACTTTTTGTGATGGACACTAGGTTGTTTCCGTTCTTTAGCTATTATGGTTAGTAATGCCACAAACGTTCTTTTAAATGTCCTGATGAACATACACACACATGTCTGTAAAGTATGTATTACTTAGGAATGGAATTGCCAGGTTGTAGATTATGGGTATATCCTGCCTTAGTAGATATTTCTAAACAAGGTTCCAGAGTGATTGCATCAGTCTCCATTCCCATTAGCAATAGCAAGAGTACCGGTCACTCCACATCCTCGGCAGGACTGAAAAATTTCCTGCCTCCTGCGTTCTAAGGTTGTGTACACATGGTATGTGCCATGCGATTTTATTTAACCTTTATTAAATAACTTCTCTAATTTTTTTAATTTTTTTTTTTTTGCGGTACACGGGCCTCTCACTGCTGTGGCCTCTCCCATTGTGGAGCAAAGGCTCCGGATGCGCAGGCTCAGCGGCCATGGCTCACAGGCCCAGCCGCTCCGCGGCATGTGGGATCTTCCCGGACCGGGGCACGAACCCGTGTCCCCTGCATCGGCAGGCGGACACTCAACCACCGCGCCACCAGGGAAGCCCCTCTAAATTTGTAAACATAACTTGTTTCATATATATATATCCCTGACTTGGGTTTACATCCTAGAGAGCAGAGGTCATGTATAACACACTTCTCTAACCTCGAGTGAATCTAGTATAGCAAGCATTCGATGAACTTTTGTTAAGATGAATCTTGACTCTTCATATTGCTCCGTTAAAAGACAATAGATAGGGTGAGAGAGAAAAAGCACTAGAAGAGGAACAATATAAATATAGTCTACTGAGAAAGACAAAAAGTAAGTACAGGATCCTTCGTTTTTGCTATATTTTATTTTTCATTTATGTATTCATCCACTCAGTTTCATGTTGGTGCTGAAAAACAAAATCAGTGGTTCCTACCGTCTACATGTTTATTGCTTCCGTTTTCACTCTACAGTGTAAAATATAATTAAAAATTATATTTCCCTACATGGTGAGCCTAACTATATTTCTTCAGGAAGATGGTTTGGTTATTACAGAAGCTAGCTAAGTTATATCTCTCTTTACCCATCAATACCCAAGTGAAGAGAAATGACAAACCCAACATCAATCTCTTTTTTTACTCCTTCAAGAAAGAAAACGAGCTTATGTGCCTAAAAGCTGTATTTGTGTGTCTGAGGACCAAAAGACAGTACTACTTCCAATTCTCTTTTTTTACCCAACTGCTTTCAAAATAAGCAAATAAACACAGGGAAGAATAACAACTTACCCCAATGCCTTGATGGAATTTCATCGTAACAGTTCTTACTTCACTGAAAATAAGAGATTCCTATAGAAATGATAATCAACCTCCTGTGAGTATATGGAGCTCATAAAATTTAAAGAGTTTCTAAAGGTCAGCGAGCATTGAAGGCTTTGTCCTGGGGATAAATTTCTAAGTAACCCTGAGGAGAAAGAGAGAGGGAGGAAAAGGAAAAGGTTTAACTTGATGAAAGTAAAATGTGCAAACTCAACAGTTTCTGGATTATCATTTAATTACAGCCATCAATCAGCTCATATCTGCCTTTTCCCGATACTCAAGAAATTCAGGCTAAAGCCATACAATCCAACCAACGGAGAATACATAGCGCATTAAGAATCCTAAGGATAGGAAGCGATATTTAAGAAACTACCTGATAGGAGATCTTAGGAAAGTACCTAAAAGCAGGATAGTGGAATCCATCTTTCAACAAATACTGGGAAAACCCAAGAGTAAAATTATCCTTTAATTAATAAGACAAACTACTTATTGCTTCCTCTTCCGTACCAGTTTAGAGATTTTCCATTAAGTGATCCTTTTCAAAGGGCTTTGCTTTCTAAATCGTTTTATTTCAATCCATACTTTTACTAATGCATGAAACTGGCCTGCAGTTACTCATTTTATGAACATGATTTTACATTCTTTTAAAACAAGGACGATTTGAAGTTGAGCTTTTAGAAATACATTTGCTTCATTAATTGGCACTGGGGAATGCCAGCCTGTGTCTTTATGGGCAGGTATTATTTTTTGGTTAAAAATATTTTAATTTCTTCTTATTGAGGGGTTCATACTGACTGTCCCTAAATTCTGTAGCGAAGGAATTAAATAGCATTAGGCTTTTTAAGCTTCAAAGTGTTCAGAAAAGTGTTTCAACCATGGTAATCCCCTTGTCGCGCTGCCTTTATCTCCCGCCAGGTACCTAAATGCTTCCGTCTTCTTCTCGGGCAGATAATTGCAAAGAGGATGGAACTAGAGAAAAGAGTTGAGCTGGTGCCGAGCAATGGATATAAAAAGAAGTGTCACCCTAGTGAAAGTAAATAGACTCTGAGACTGTAATCTCTGCCCTTATTTATCTTTGAAACCATAAATGCCCAGGGGAAAGCTTGTTGTTCATTTAGCTACAGAAACTTATGTCTGCAATCCTGTATGGTTTTAACCTGTTTGTATTTCCATACTTTCCGTCGTAGCAATCTTGGAACCACCTAGGTTTTCTCTCTAAATATGGGTTTTATTCCAGTGGCGTTGTTGGCCATAGCCTTCGAGAGTCTCTGTGTTTTCAAACTAATAATATGTTCATTACCTGTTTTTTCCAACAGAGTTCGTCAGGCGATTTAATGATCAGAAACATTCAGTTGAAACACAGTGGGAAATATGTTTGTATGGTGCAGACAGGGGTGGACAGTGTTTCATCTGCCGCTGACCTCATAGTAAGAGGTAAACATTAATGGCTCCGTGTGCTTCTTTAATTTCGCCTCTTAACTGAGCCTTTCTAACTGAAAAACCATGATGAGATAGCATATGAACATGTGAGTTATAGAATATTGATTTGATCCCCCTGCCCAAATAGACCAGAAGATGTGAGAATAAGGATGGGTGCTAATTCAAAGAAATAAAAATCTCAACTCTGTCGCTCCAATAGCTCTCACTGTAATAAGCATTCCACAGCTGCTGTCAAGCTGATGTGTTTTTGAGTATGTCATTAATAACAGCAGTAGTGTTTAATATGAAAGAGAGTAGCGATAGTGGGTGTGTGTGTCTGCTTCCAAAATAAAACACAGGATCACCTAGGATGCCTGAGAAAATTTGCCAGTCTGAGCTACCGGCCAAAGTGCTGATCTGCTACTGAGCTGAAAAATCACCCAGTGTGCATGGTAGAATAAAACAGCTCTGAATTACAAACTGGGAACTACAGAGATGTCCCAGAAGATTAAAGAAAAAGGTTTCGCGCCCGAAGTAAAGGATATTGAATTTGGAACAGGGCAGGAACCCTGCTGAATAGAGGGCTCAAAGAGCAGGTTTCATTTGCAATTGTGGAGTATTATGCCTTTGGAATTCATGGTTCAAAATGCAGATTTAATATCTAGCAACAGGAATGTGAAAGGAAAACAGTGGAAGTTTTGTTGCCAGGTAAATGTCCTCTTTCCCTAAGTGCTTTTGAAATTGGGATCCGTTGAAGGGGTCCAAGTGCTATGGGGCATGTTCTTCACATTGGTGGAAGAGAATGACGTTTATGGAACTGCTAAATATTGTTTGCATTTTTGCCTTAGGTTCACCTGGACCACCAGAAGACGTAAAGGTAGATGAAATTACAGATACAACAGCCCAACTCTCTTGGAAAGAAGGCACAGACAACCACAGCCCAGTTATATCCTATTCTGTCCAGGCACGGACCCCTTTCTCCGTGGGTTGGCAGACGGCCACAACAGGTAAAGTGGGAGAGGCAAATGCCACCGGTACCTATGTATGGATTTCAGGTCAACCCTAAGACGTGCAGACGTTTACCTCTCTGAAATATTCCTTTGTAGTGCCTGAGGTCATTGATGGGAAAACACACACAGCTACGGTAGTCGAGTTAAATCCATGGGTGGAATACGAATTTCGGGTTGTAGCCAATAACAAAATCGGAGGTGGAGAACCCAGTTTACCCTCAGAAAAAGTAAGAACTGAGGAGGCAGGTTAGTGGTTTTTGTTTCCTGAGTCATGGCTTCATAGGTTTTTCTGGGTGTGTATTTCCACTTGCCTTGCGCTTGATCTCCAGCCTCGATGATGCATTGTCGCAATTATCTGAACTATCTAACGGCAGACTGGCCATATGGCATTTGTCAAAAGACACGTGTAAGTGATTCTGATGTAGTGTGACATTTGCAAGAGTTCAGTCCATCGTCAGCATTCATTAGTGCATGTAGAGTGAATATGTTTTTGTCACTTAAGGTTATAATTACTATCTGATATAGTCACCCTGTTAACAGGGGAAGTGCTGTTTTCATTTATAACAAGCATTGACAAATTGGTAGGATAATGACTTCTGGGAGTTCAGCTGCTAGGAAATCTCATTCTGCCACCAAGCTTAAGCGATTGATGAATAGGTATATTTTGGCCCCTTGAGTATTAAATTAAGAGAGAATTATTGTTAAAATTTTCCATGTGGGGCAATTATTAATATTAACCATAAGACTCTTTTTATAATGCTAAAAATAGCCTAACATTGAAACTGCAAAGTAGAAACTGTACATGGTATCACGTTATTGAGGCATCAGAGAGGACTTAAGACTTTCCTTTTCAGAGTCCACAGTATTAATTAAGACTAACTAAAATTATGTTTGAAATACAGCCAATATATCACTTTGGAACAAAGCCAAGATAGAAGTCATGGAATACATTTCAATAATTTTAATGATGCTCTTTTACACGGGACAATGCATATAATGTTTATGCCAGGTATTGTGAGAAATTGGGGAGCCATGTCTGTCTTGATGCTCAGTTCATTTATTCACACAACACATATTCAGGAAGTACCTGCTGTTCACTGAGCACTTTCTAGGTACAGTGGGTACAGCTCTGAACGCAGCAAAGGCCCATCTTCAGGGAACTTATGTTCTAGGTGTGTCATGGGATTTATTAAGCATAAATTTCTCAGCATAAAAGCCTGTGTGAGGTTCATAAAGATTATCTCGTAACGGGATTTGAGGATTTAAGTATGGGTCATCTTTATATAGAGGCAATGTTGTTCTGAGAACTAAATATGTACTTGAAATAGTCACAAGTTAAATGTTCATGCTGACGTGGATGGACCTAAAGATTATCATACCAAGTGAAGTCAAGTCAGACAGAGAAAGACAAATATCACTTATGTGTGGACTCTAAAAAAATACTGATACAAATGAGCTTACTTACAAAACAGAAATAGACTCACAGACATAGAAAACAAACTTATGGCTACCAAAGGGGGAAGGAGAAGGGCAGGATAAATTAGGAATTTGGGATTAACAGGTACACACTACTATATATAAAGTAGGTAAACAACCAGGACAACCAGTTCCCTGTATAGCACAGGGAACTATATTCAATATCTTGTAATAACCTATAAGGGAAAAGAATCGGAAAAAGAATATATATGTGTGTGTATATATGTGTGTATATATATAAACACTGAATCACTTTGCTGTATACCTGAACAATTGTAAATCAACTATACCTCAATTTAAAAAATCGCTTTGAAACTGGGGGAAGAAAAATGTCCATATGGGATTGATTTATCATCATCCCTGATGAATCACTTTTTCTTGTTTTATTAACCTTCACACTGAGTCATTGTTTTCTTACTGTTTGAGATATTTTGAATATTTAATAATTTTATGCAAATATAAAGCATGTGATGATCTCCCTCAAAGATATATATATATATATATATATATACACATATATATGCACACACATATATACACACATATAATTGCATATATACACCCACGTGTGCACGTGCACACACACACACACACACACACACACACACACACACGTGTAATGTGCCAATGATCAAATTATTTTAAGTATTAAAAGTAAACAACAGGGCTTCCCTGGTGGCGCAGTGGTTGAGAGTCTGCCTGCCGATGCAGGGGACACGGGTTCGTGCCCCGGTCCGGGAAGATCCCACATTGCCGCGGAGCGGCTGGGCCCGTGAGCCATGGCCACTGAGCCTGCGCATCCAGAGCCTGTGCTCCGCAGCGGGAGAGGCCACAACAGTGAGAGGCCCGCGTGCCGCAAAAAAAAAAAAAAAAAAGTAAACAACATTGCGTCTTCTTTCAGATAAATATTACTAGATGCTAGCAGGGTTTCAGTCTTTCTTTCTAACCTTGCAGTGCCGGAAGTGCCTCCTTCAGATGCCAGTGGAGGAGGTGGGAGCCGGTCTGAACTGGTGATCACCTGGGATGTAAGTGTCTGCACAGCACCTGCCCCTCAGGGTGACGCCCTTCCCACACTCATGGCATCCTGGATGGTGCTAGTGGTGGTGGCTGGAACTAATAGCCAATAGTTTTGAGTGTTCACTCTGTGTAAATCATTGTTCCTAGCATTTTGAAATTTTTTTCATTTTATCCTCGCAACATTTTTTAGGTGAAAGCACTAAGGCATAGAGATGTTAAATAATTTGCCCGAGGTCATCTGGCTGGTAAACATAGGGTGAGAGTCTAGTCCTGGCTGTTTACTCTGGAGCTGCTCCCCCGCTGGTGATGCACACGCCACTTCTCCAGCCAGGGCTGCGTCCTAGCCATTCTCTCAGCCCTTGCTTTAAGTCATAATTAGGAAAAATATTAATTAACAAAGTCAGAAGGCACTAGAATTGTCTACATTATTTGAAGATGTGGATGGAAAAATAAGAAGTCGAGAGATTGTGGAGTGTCAATAGGAATTTTTGGCATGATGCAAATACAGCTTTGAGTTTAATATATTGTTTTTATTTCCTTTTTTAAAGTTTTACTCTTGCTCTGAATTATCATGTCAATGTGTAGTTTTTTTCTATAAAATCAACATTATGGATGAGATGATTTTTATTTGATTTAGAGATGCAGTATTTCAACTGAAAGTATATCTTTATTATTCAGAACTCAAATTAGGGCTGCAAGATGCTCAAAAACCTGAATAATTTAGGAAAATTCCAGTTAGTTACCTGATGGCTATGAAAGAGTGGCATATGTTTATTTAAAAGCAGCTGACTGTCCGTCCCCCTGACCTTTTTCTCCTTTTTTAATCCAACCACTTAATACAATGTGGATTATTATTTGATGGCTTTTACAAAAGACTCCGCATTAGAGCTGCATTTATTTTTGCCTTGCTCTCGTGTGAAAGCGTGAGTTAATACGCCTTTCCTTTACAGCCAGTCCCTGAAGAACTACAGAATGGTGAAGGTTTTGGATATGTTGTTGCCTTCCGCCCTGTCGGAGTAAGCAACTGGATCCAGACAGTGGTCACATCTCCTGATACCCCAAGATATGTCTTTAGAAATGAAAGCATCCTGCCATTTTCACTGTATGAAGTTAAAGTGGGTGTTTATAATAACAAAGGTGAAGGACCATTTAGCCCAGTGACAACAGTGTTCTCTGCAGAAGAAGGTATGGAAAGGCTATGATTAGACAGATGGTCTTCAACTTAATGATTTTTTGACTTTACAGTGGTGTGAAGCGAGACACATTTCAGTAGAAATTGCACTTCGAGTTTCTAATTTTAATCTTTTCCTGGGCTAGTGATACGGAGTAAAATGATCTCTCAGGATGCTGGGCAGCAGTAGCTACAGCGCCTAGTCAGCCAGACAACCACAAGGGTAAACAGTGGATATACTTAAAATTATTCTGAACCATGCAACCGTTCTATTTTTCACTTTCAGTACAGTAGTCAATAAATTGCAGGAGATACTCAACACTTTATTGTAAAATAGGCCTTATATTAGATGATTTTGCCCAACTGTAGGCTAATGTAAGTGTTCAGAGCCTGTTTAAGGTAGGCTAGGCTAAGCTTTGCTGTTTGCCATATTAGGTTTATTAAATGCATTTTTGACTTATGATATTTTCAAATTAAGATGTGTTTATCGAGATGTAACCCCATTATAAGTCAAGGAAGATCTGTATGTCAGTTCCACACTTAATCAGCCAATTGTGCTCCAAAAACCCATTTGGAAGTCCTTTGTGACTTCAGATATATTTCTTGAAAAGGGGAATGACTGAAGTCATAGTTACTAGTCCGGGTAATAAAGATCAACCATGCTTACTTGAAGTGTGAGACTCAATGGGTAGTTAGAGGGGGTAATAATTAGTTAATAATATGCTTCTGAGGAATATATTGAGTTCCAGTCTGTGAAGCAGGAAGCAGCACAGCCTTCTACAGCTTTCTTCTTTGGGAGGTAAGATTAAGATATTCTTTTTGAAGTGCTGTAGTCTGAAGTTTTATGGTGGTTCCTAGACCTGAGAAAGAGGTTTAGCAGGTTGGAGAGGGACGACCAGAAGCCTGACATTGGGGAGGTATGGAATATGGAGGTTTGAGGATGGGTTTCACCAGTTCTAGTCAGTATAGATTCATACATACTCCACTCTGGACTCACTCCCTTTCTCTGCCTTTCTGTCCCAGAAAGTAATAGTAAAAATAATAGTAATGTTAGGAGAATCCTATGAACTTGCCATTTTATAGGTCAAAAGCAGCTGAATATTGGCTATCGCATGCGGTTCTAGCTAGTTAGAATGGCAGGAGCTAGCATGTATTACATGCTTGCTATCAGCCAGACATTACCTAATTTGAATTTTCCAAGGAGGAATGACAAGTAGGTACTTGTCATTTGTTATTTCCCACTTACACAGGAGAAAATGGAAGCTTGATGAAAGAAATTAATGAACTTGCCAAAATCCATACAGACCTACTGAGCTAGTAGTTTAACCCCGGGCCTTTGCTCTTGAGTAGTTTGAGCTCACGAAATATGATTTCACAGTATCTCCTCTATCCTCCAAGCCTTACAGTAAATTGAGAAAGTGGGTCCACAGTTGTCATTCCTGAAAACAGTAAGGAGGCTCAATTTTTCATCATACTGTCACCTCCTATGTTTGTTCTCTCTTTTCCCACTGAGTTCTGAGAGAAAAAGGGAGCAGGATTTTTAAATTTTTTGCAAAACCAAGAGCTTTTATATTCATAGCCAGACCCCATCTCCAAGAGTTGCTGAGAAGGATTATCATTACAAGAGCAGGTCAGGAGTCTGAGGGGTGATGACAATTCAATTAACCAGGGAGTTTGGGTAGACGGGGTTGGGGGCGGGCGGCAGCTGGGAAGGAGGGATGGCCAGAGCCTTTTAATATCTTCTTGCCTCCTGCACTTTGCTTCTCCTGTTTCCATTCTTGCCACCACTGATGATTTGGTTAAAGGTCTTTCTGTTCCAAATGTCAGAAACTGATTTGTCTTTTAAAAAAGCAGGGATTGGGGCTTCCCTGGTGGCGCAGTGGTTGAGAGTCCGCCTGCCGATGCAGGGGACACGGGTTCATGCCCCGGTCCGGGAAGATCCCACATGCCGCGGAGCGGCTGGGCCCGTGAGCCATGGCCGCTGAGCCTGCGCGTCCGGAGCCTGTGCTCTGCAGCGGGAGAGGCCGCAACAGTGAGAGGCCCACGTGCCACAAAAAAAAAAAAAAAAAAGGCAGGGATTTATTGGAAATATACTCGCACCTTTCATTGAATCAAAGAGAGAGGTAAATATCAAACCTCATGAAGAGCCTTAATCAGAGAAGCTCTGGGCCCTCAGAAACCTAGGGCTTCTCTAGGGCACCAGGGCTGGATTGATTGGCCTCAAGTCTTCCTCGTTTCTCCAAAGCACATTTCAAATTCTCAAGAGAAAAAAATCTAATAGGCCCATCCTTGGACCAGGGGTCTATCTCAGTATGCATCAGCCATGGCCAGGGGGCAGGATCCTTTAACGTAGAAATGGATGTTGGGGGAGGACGCATCTCTGCTCAGAGCTCCTAAGAGGAAAGAATCGCTGTGAGATCCATGAAGCCCCGAGAGTTCTCCATTACAAAGGGGATTTCCTCCTGTGTACGAAGCTCCGTGTGTGTGTGCTTATCTCCTCCAGAAGAGTACAAGATCTCATTTAACTTTGCCCCTCTTGTGGGCCTGGCTAGACAAGGCACTCACTAAATGCTTATTGAATAAATGAACTCTGTAGACCTTGACCTTTATTTGGAAAAACAAAAAATAACCTAAAATAAGTAGCACTTGTGGGCATAGGATTTCCCATAGGCACTGTGGGACGGAGAGGAGAGAAATAATGATGGGGGGAAAGTAGGATGCCAAGAAGGGAGTGCTAGAGAGGGAGCAAGTTGCCCTGGCTGTTCAGCAAGGAAAAGCCTGTGGCTGTGATGCTGTCTCTTCCTACGAAATGGAAAGTGACCAAGACATGGTTCATGTTTTCAAATATTTTTACAGAATATTTTACATGTTCAAATATGTTAAAATGCTTTTTTTAAAAAAATAAGAACTTCAATATATTTTTCTGTTCCCAAATAGAGCCTACAGTAGCTCCATCTCAAGTTTGTGCAAATAGCTTGTCTTCCTCAGAAATTGAAGTTTCTTGGAACGCTGTTCCTTGGAAGTTGAGCAATGGACACTTACTCGGCTATGAGGTAATGTCTTTTAAAATTAATTAGCTCGTGTAAGTATGTTGCCACGCTACCTTGTCTGCTTTCATTTAAAAGTCTTCTTAACAATGACATCTTAGCTAAAGTCTGACTTTTGTTCAATTTTATCACCGTATTGTTCTGTGTGACTATCAAAGGATATTGACTTTAACTCAACCAGTTGAATGAAAGTGACTTTAGTTGAGGTATAAAAGAAAAAAAAATAAAAGGAAAGGAAATCGTGTATACTGTGGGCCTAATCTGTAGCTAGTTTGGCTAAAAAATAAGAGTGAGATTGAAACATAGTATTTAAGTTCACTGGGTATATCTGCTAATAGCTCTTCCAGTGCTTTGTCTTATTTTCTTGGTGGCCTTGCTACTTCTAGGCTCTAGAGAAGTCAGCCTTGTAGAATGTAATTCTTGCCTTCAAATCATTGCCTTTGGTGAAATAAGATGAAAGGTCTGAAACGGCATAACAGAAGACCAAATGTAATGAAGTTCAGAATAGGCCACACAGAAAGTGGCTGAGGGATGAGTGACCTTGAAAGGTTTCATAAGGGTAGTAAGGTTTAACAGGACTTCAAGAAAAAAATAAGTAAACATAGAAAAAGTGGAAACATTCCAGACTGAGCATGGCACATTGAAAGAGTGGAAGGAGTGGAGTTCCACCTGCAGCAGGTGGTTCCTGTAGGGCAGGTGATGGTAGAAGGGTACAGCGGGGCCAGGTCACAGACGGCTCTGAATGTTAAGAAGAACCATTCTGGACTGGGCTCCATGTTTAGGACGGAGCAGTTAGAGAAAAGTGGGAGCAGTTGAGCTGAGAGCTGACAAGATAAAAAGCGAAGTCTTAAGAAGGTTTCTGTGACGATGAAACTGTGGTAGCCACAGCTGTGATTTCACCCCGACCCACAGCTATCTTCTTAGCAAGCTTCCCTCCTGCTTCTAATTCCTGATTCAGTGGCATATTTACATGCACGTGTTTGCAATACAGGACCGTGTACCCTGCCGCTTGCCAACATAACCTCAGTGGCTGCATGAGGGTGGCCACTTGCTCAAAGGCAGCTGACCCATGGACAGTTAAGCTGAGCTAGTCAGAGTCTTTTTTTTTTTTTGTGGTACGCGGGCCTCTCACTGCTGTGGCCTCTCCCGTTGCAGAGCACAGGCTCCAGACGCGCAGGCTCAGCGGCCATGGCTCACGGGCCCAGCCGCTCCGCGGCATGTGGGATCCTCCAGGACCGGGGCACGAACCCGTGTCCCCTGCATCGGCAGACAGACCCTCAACCACTGTGCCACCAGGGAAGCCCTAATCAGATCCTTGTTTGAAGTATTGAAGCAAGCAGCATAGAGATTGTGTTTAGTGAGTATAATGCAGTGATATGTCAAATTTAGGGCCCAGTTCAGACTTCCCAAGTGAAGGCCATGGGCAGATAGGACAAAGCTGATTTACAGAGATGAGATGGAGCAGACATACTTTCATGCAGCCCTAAAGGCTGGAGGCGACAAGGACCCATGGAGCTTAAAGAGCAAAGTAGAAGAGCTCTTTGACAATTGTCCAGTTCCTGAGTTGGCTCTTCTCTTTCTCATAATGTCACCTTGTCCTCCTTTTCAGCCATCAGCTCCCTTTACATTTGAACTTGAGAGAGTTCCTGGTCCTTGTAACCAAACAAGCAGTGACTTGAATAAATTAAAGATAAAGTAGAGAAAGGATTGGCTAGAGCAGTGGTGCTCAAAGGATGCACCATGGGCCACCTTCACCACAACTGCCTAAATTTTTGCTGAAGATGAGCCCCCAGAATCCTCCCTGGGCCCACTGAACCCAAACATCTAGGGGTGGGTGTTGTGGATGTGCATTTTTAGTAAATACCCATAGGGAAACATCTTCCTGCACACGTATGTATAGGAAGCCCTGGTCTTGACAGAGAACCTGATCACAGACAGAGCTGTCCAGACTTAAGGAAACCGAAGTGATACTGAAGAAGCAAAACACCACATAAATACAGCAGAGCAACTTGATCAGCATCTTAAAGGAAGCCAAGAACACTTGGATGGAAAATTCCTTTAATTCCCTGACAGTGAGTAGAAGCAGTGAAAGATAGTGGGCAACCAATAGTAGCTCCCCAATGATTAGAGAAATGGCATTGACAGGAATGGTAAGTGGGATGGAAGGAACACAGATGTAAAGGAGCATGATCCTGAGGTCGAACCTGTGTCAGACCCCAACTCTGCCACCCACTGTGCTGGAAGAGTTACAGCAATTCTGTGAGCCTCACTTTCCTCGCTTGCAGAATGGGAACAATGGGCCTAACCTAATTAGGATTTTGAGAGGATTGAATGAGATTAGGCACCTGTGCTTCTCACAGTTTCTGGCTCATAATAATAAGTAATGAATAAGTGTGAGCCATGTTCCAGAAGAATTTTTCAGATATTAATTTATAGATTTCTCCCCAGTAACTATTCTCAAGCAGTTCTTCGACTCCAAGCTCTTTTGCCTCGTGAGAGTTTGTGACAGCTATCAAGATGGGGTTGCCTGTGATATCCCTTCCTTCCTCGCTTTGTTTCCAAAGCTCAAGCCTTTAAGGAGATTATTTCATGTATCCTAGAGGGTGAAGAGAGAGAACATGCCACAGAGGAAAAACTACAAGAGAAATTTCAGGTGACCTTGGAGGAAACGAAGATCTGAGGCTTACAAAATCTCGTGGGTCCCACAGCTTTCGACCTGGCAGTGCCCAGGTTGGTGGCCAGACCACAGAAGGGAACAGCTGTGCTTCCCACACTCAGCAAGGACTTCTTATTCCCCAAGCATGGCAGAACTGCTGGGCCGAAAGGGATAAGACGAATGTAACAGTAAGTTATCTTGGCCAGGCTTTCGGAAGGGAGCCCCAGGAGTGACTGAAGTGGAATTTTCCATGAGCTGAGCAGGATATGAAATTCAGTGTTAAATCAAATTTACTTAAAGAAAATAGACGAGCACATTTGGCATCCCTCCAACAGCAGACTGAAGTACACATCCCCCATTCATAACTTTGTCCTTTACAAACTGTATGATAGGATCATAATTTCTGACTTGGTTGTAGCTTGTGAAGTAGTTAAGAGAAATAAGCAAGAGACTCTATATAAATGGGCTTTGTGGGCTTCCAGGCACCACAGGAATGTTACCAGTCACTGGCGATGGTTCTGACAGCTTGGCGGCAGGTAGATTTTAGAATATATCAGTTTAAGCTGATCATGAGTCGTCCAGATATGCATACTCCCTAAGAACGTAGAATTATACCACTGTGGCTCAGGTCAGGAGAGAGAGGTTGATTGAACAAGAGAGAAAACCAAAGAATCCCAGTAGTGCCACTGTAGTATCTCATGAAGTCCACACCATTTTGGAATCAGACAAACCTGCCTTCAGATCCACTGGGACAGAATATAAGCTCCACCAGCGACAGGGGATTCTGCCCGTTTGTTCACTGATGTATTCCAAGTGCCAAGAGTTGTATCTGGCACACAGGAGGCAGGCAAAAAGTTCATGTTGATTGAATAAATGCAATTTTGGCTCCATTATCTTACTGCTGTCGGCTTTGAGCACATTACGAATGCTCTCCAAGGCCCAGTTAAAACAGTAAATAACTCTCAGCATCACTGGAGAAACTTTAAGTGAGATAAAGCAGCCATTGTGAAAATGGCCCAAAGAGACTTTGGGAGCTTCTCCTTTTCTGTTTTGAATATTGGGCATTGGGATAAGATTTCATTGAAAGGGGAAATTTGAAAACCAGTGAAGTAATACAGAAACGCTTAGCACAATCTGAGTATGGGACTCGATGCTGTTGTTTGTGTTACTACTGGTGTTGCTCTTAGGTGGGGGGCAAAAAGATGCGGAGTGATGAGCATATGGGACTTTGCTCGAAATTAATGATGATGTCTTGCCTATCTGTGTAAAGAGTACCAAATTTAACATCCAAATGGAGCCTGAATACAGTATTGAAAGGACACAACTAGTGAAAGTTTGTCCCCAAGTGCTTGGTATGTATGAAAAGAAAGAAACCAGCTCAGGAAAAGGTATACTAATTGGGGCAACTTAAGAAATAATTTATATAATTATGCCAAGATAAAAATATGTATTTTCATAGTCTCAGTAATGATTTAAACAGTAACCTGCAGAGTATTTAACTCTCAGGCATGTGGCTAACTTTCTGGGTTGCAGTTTCCCCAGTGTGGCTTTACAATCGTTAATAGCACCTGCTTCCCTCTCGTCTCATCATGTGCCACATGGCGTGCTGAGCGCACATCATCATTAGTATCTAGACTCATTTTCTTTCTGATTTGACCAAGTAGTCGTCGAGCAGCTCATTTCCCTGGGCTCCAATTTATTTCATCTTCTAAGCCACAACACTCAGGCTCAGATCTTTTCTTGTGCCCTTTGCATAGGAACAAGAGATACGTACAGACAAGGTAAAGAGGATGCAGATGATTTAAGTTCATGGGTAGTGGCTGCCTGAGGAACAAAAGCTCCAAAGTTCTAGCTTGGTATATACAGTCCATTTCTTTAAAGTCATTTTGTGTCTTGAGAAGATAAAACTTGGGAGAATGACCTTGATAAGTGATGGAAACAAAAATCTGTACTTGTGAAATACTACAGGTAAGCATATTTGTGGGACTGTTGCAGGAGGGGGACCCCTTCCAGGGCCCGAGAGTGGGCTCTTGTCTAACACTCAGAAGTGAAGTGTCCGGAGAGACACACGTGCTGACAAAGCAGAAGACTTCATTGGGAAGCGGCTCCTGGGTGGAGAGCAGCAGGGTAAGGGAAGCCAGGAGAACTGCTCTGCCCACGTGGCTCAGTCTCGGGTTTTATGGGAATGGGGTTAGTTTTGGGGTTATCTCTGGACAGTCACTTTGACTCAGGGTCCTTCCTGGTGGCGCGTGCATCGCTCGGCCAAGATGGATTCCAGCGAGAAGGATTCTGGGAAGTTGGCAGGACATCTGGGCTGGCATCTCCTCTTTCCTTGTGACCTTTCCGGAATTCTTCCGGTTGGTGGTAGCTTGTTAGTTTCGCATTCCTTACCAGGACCTCCTGTTGAAGATAAATCATGCAAGTGGTCACTGCGGTGCCTGGCCAGGGCGGGCCATTTCGGTCAGTGTTTCCCCGGGAGGGGGGGCGAGGGGGAGTTGTAGATTTTTTTTAAAGGTTTGGCAGCGAAATAGAACTTGGGTAGGGAGGGAGGGGAACATAGTAGATTTATTTTTTTTCATGTGTAGCAGTGGAACATAACTAAAAATGTATACAGAAGGCCAAACTAAAACTTCACTGATACCTCTATCCTACCTCCTGTTCTAAACAGCTGTACAGAATGTGTTTAGCTCCTAACGTTTTAATTAGAATGGAAAAAGACGTCAAATATTTGAATACTTTTTTGAGAATACGAAAATTCTACTGGAAGAAACAAAGACATATGGAGAGAGTCTAATTCCTTACTATCAGAGAATTAACTTCACTCTAGAACGAGTCACATGTACGTAGGAAAATTGGATAGAGACAATTCAGGTCCATATAAATAAACAGGAAGGCAGCAAAAATGAATTGAGTAAATAAAATGCAGACTTTCTGGAGGTGGTGGAAGGATTTGTTATGCTGGAGAGAGCAGGAAGCATGTGTGTGAGTGAGAGCCACCCAAACAAAGCTGGGTTTGTTATTAGGCAAATATAGTCCCTACCAGACTGTGGCTCAGCATTGAGGGATCCAGGGGAGTAAATATCCCCGCTTCTCTCTCCTCGCACCAGCCCGTCTCCTGGCTTCTCTGTTTCTGAATTCAGGTTCGCTGCTCTCCTCTCAAAAGCCAGTAGTCAAGAGACAAGTGCTGGTAGGAATGGAAGAGTGGCTTTATTCAGGAGGCCAGCAAACTGGGAAGATGGCGAACTGGTGTCCAAAAACCAACTCTGAAGATGCTGCTCGACCATGAAAGTTTTTAAAGGGAGAATGATTTGGGGAGGCCTTCAGGGTCTTCCTTTATCTTCCACTGTGTGCAGACTTTCTTCTGATGGGTTGGTGGTGAGGTAAACAGGGCTGTGCTCCAGGAAACTTGTGCTCAGGCTGAAGTTACCATCCTCCACCTGGGCAGGGCCCTTAGTTCCTGCAGAAGAACTCAAAGGTGTTGTTATGTATATTCCTTGAGGTGGAAGCAGGACCCTGCGCCTCCACTCCCACCCCATGCACTATTATTTCTTGCCTGCTTCTCCTTTGTTTCTGTATTCCCTCCCTTCCCTGATAAGCAGTTATTTGAATCCTCCCTTTGGAACTCAGGGTAGGTCACGGAGGCTAAATGAAGCCTATTTCCTGCAAACAAGAAACTGGGTATACAGAAAGGATTTGTACTGGGAGGGCCTTACAGGGTCCTGCTCCATTTCCTCTCCATCCGGTGAGAAGCCAGAGGGTCAGCAAGTTGGTATGTAATTCACATCGGTCAGCCCTCCAGGGACTGAGAGCTAAGTAAAGAGTAGGAGATAGATCTGGATGTGTCTTCTAAAACCTGTCGAATGCATTTGCCTGCCCGATATTTATTGAAATGTGTTCCGTCTAACAGCTAAGATGAAATATTTGTCTTCCTGAAAATCTGTAAGTATACACAAAATTATTTCAGTCTGTTCTGACTAAATACCTGTACTTTAATGGCTAAAAAAGATGCCGTTTTTCAATATATTATTTTTATAAACTGCATTTCATTTTAAGCTTAAGTGAAATCTCTGATACTGTGATATGAAGGACTCCTCACAGCAGGGACATTCGTTTTTGGAATAACCAAATTACTTGCAGAAATAGAGATAGCATTTTAAATCCTGACATTCCTCAAGTTTATTTCTGTTTACTTACCGAGATAAAAAATATATTAGCTTGTGAAAGGGTATTACGGTTCTGAAGAAAAAATTATTATCAAGAAATTGGAGTCCCAGTGTTTCATGGGCACATAGAATATTAGGACTTGAGTAACTAGCTTGGTGAATTAAGGAAAAAAAAAAATCTTCCTCTCTGCTCTATCTACAAAACAGTTCTGACACCAAAAATGTGGGGTTTTTCCTCTGCACCAACCAGTTCTCTGACACCAGCTGGGGGTCCTAAAATTCAATTCAATTTTGATCCTCTGTACCTAGAGTTAGCTTCAGATCCTACGAATTGAGGGTTCAGTCCCACAAGACTGCCCTCCCCCCCCCGCCACACACACACAAACGTCAGATGCCAGGCACAAGTCCAGCCCTCCACTGACCAACTGAGGGGTTCCCACAGCCCCCTCCTTGGGTTTGATAACTTGCTAGAATGGCTCACAAAACTCAGGAACGCACTTTACTTACCATTATCCATTTATTGTAAAGGATACAACTCAGCAACAGCTAAACGGAAGAGGTGTGTAGGGCAAGGTATGTGGGAAGGGGCACAGAGCTTCCATGACCTCTCCATGCCCTCCACTCTCCCAGCACTTCAATGTGTTCACTTACTTGGAAGCCCTTCAAACCTCTTCAGTTAGGTTTTTTTTAATGGAGGCTTCACTGCATAGGAACGATTGATTAAATCATTGACTGTTAGTTAACCAAATCAAATCAACCTCCAGCCTTGTGTCAGGAGGTGGACCTGAAAGTTCCAACCCTCTAATCACAAGGTTGGTTACCCTGGCAACCAGTCTCCGTCCTGAAGATACCCAGGAGACCGCAGCCACCAGATGTCTCATTAGCATACAAAAGACACTTACCGGGGCTTCCCTGGTGGCTGTGGTTGAGAGTCCGCCTGCCGATGCAGGGGACACGGGTTCATGCCCCGGTCCGGAAAGATCCCACATGCCGCAGAGTGGCTGGGCCCGTGAGCCATGGCCGCTGGGCCTGCATGTCTGGAGCCTGTGCTCCGCAACGTGAGAGGCCACAGCAGTGAGAGGCCCGCGTACTGCAAAAAACAAAAAAACAAAAAAAACCACACTTACCACTTCTGAGATTCCACGGGTTTGCGGGGGCTGGTGCAGAGACCAAATACATATTTCTTATGTGTCTCTGTGGTGGGAAGAAGGGAGGCATTTTTAAACTGCCTGTGTTTAAGTCATTCAAGAATTCACCAATATTGGGTACTTAGTGTGTACAAGCTTCGACCCAAGCGGCAGAGCTATGGTGATGACCAAGACAAACCTGCCTCCAGAACATGATTCCACCTTAGCATTCGCCCCTCCTGCTGTTTTCTGTGCCAAGGGATGCAGTTGCTGGCACTGGCGCACACTCACACTAGCAAACCAAGGCAGGGTGACCCGCTACTGATGGAGAGAGTGGCCTGTGTCTCTCAGGCTGGGTGATGAAAAAAATGTTGAGAGCCACAATTCAGTCTTAACCACCTTCTCCTTTGGAGTTGATTTACCTTTTATTTTTCCTCCCTCTGAACTCAGAGTGAATCTACAACATGAAAATATCTGCGTTTCTTCAGTTCTGGGAAATTCTGAGACATTTTCTCTTTTATTGTTGCCTTTTCCTTAACCTCTCCTTCTGGAACTCTGGTTGGAAAATGTCATTCATCCTCAGTGTTTCTTAACTTGGCTTTCATAATTTTTCTTTCCTTCTCCGTGTTCTGGATTTATTCATTCTGTCTTCTACCTTGCAGTCTTCAGCTCAATCCTAGCACTGATTTCTTTTTTACTATTGTATTTTTCAGGTGTCAGAATTCTACTTGATATTTTTTAGATTCGCCCCATCTTTTTTCTTCGTCTCCTATTCTTGCATTATAAATTTAGTCCCTTCTCTGGTAAATTTGAACATTTTAAATATACTTATTTTAAGATCCATGTCACCTAAACGTATAATAGGCAGTCCCCTGTGGTCCAGTCTGCTGACTTTCTTTCGTGTTAGCAGGGTTCCTCATGTGCTTTGTAATAGTTCTCTCTCAGCTCATCTTTTGTAGATGCTGCCTTCATGTTCTGACAATGTTATATTAACTCTTTTCTGCACAATTATATTTTCAGAGTTTGTTCCTTCAGCCTGGACACGTTTCCTTTCTTCATCCCTGTATTGTGGTTGTGCCTATAAAATCCATATTAGTGTGGAGTTATATTCTGTCCTCTCAAGTGTAGAACTTTTACCATTTAAACCCAGAACACAACTGAGAGGAAAAACGGTGTCTTTTCTTCTTGGCTTTTTCCTCTATTAAAAAAAAAAAGACTATCCTCATATAAATATTTTTGAACAAAATTTTTATAGAACATAACTGATTATTACTTGGAAATATATATGTCACTGCTTTATTTCTTTATGCTTTAGTTATATGCATATTTATTCAACTTTTAAAGTAAAGCTATTTAAGAAGATTATATAATAAGTTTGAACTAATATCATGCTCAATTTTGGCACTAATTTTCTCTATGATTAAATATTTCCAATACCTGTCAGAAACTAATATCTAAAAATAAATCTCTCATTCTGATACATGGAGATTGGTTAAAGTACTTCAGAAACAAACTGCTATCAAGAGCTTTCAGACACCTTCTATGAACTGATTTATAAAAGATAATCCATATGCTAATTGAAAATTATTTTTATTCTTTAAATCAGTCTCCTAAGGAATGATTTCTTAGGCAACTTATATTGAAGTAATTTGAATACAGAAAGAATGGCGCATGGATGGAAACCTAACAAGAGGCCAGTGTGTATCACAGGATGATATTGATTGAGTTACTTGAGTTCTCCCTGCCTTTGCCATTCCATGTGTTGAATGACAATTATTAAAGCTCATAATTATGTGATCTTTTTCCCAATCTGTGCTCTATTCTAGGCCACAAGTTTTCAGGCTGACTACAGTGTTTTATTATAATTATCGATTGTGTCATTCTTAGTTTCATAACTAGACAGTGTTTTAAAGAGCAGGGAGCGTCTTATCATGGTGGTCATCTAAACCTAAGCAGTACCTCCGCTGTTTACAGTTGGTGCATTTAGAATGTTTGTGAGTTTTCCGTATCCATTAACAATTTGCGGGATGTGGCTTTATAAAAGACAGTTTGGCATGTTATCCTTAATTAGTGAATAAAATCTATGTGGTTTTCTTTGATAATGGTAAATGGTATCTGTCATATCTGTGGATGTGTTTTGCTAATTTATATTTGATGCTTTAAAGCTGTAGGAGGTGCATATTCAATTCAGTCCTAATTATTTGGGTTTACGTCCTCCTTTCAAGGTTTTTCTGAAAAGTAATAACTTCTTTCCAGGGAAAACGCACATATACACATACGTGAGCCCAGCATTTTGCATGAATTTAAGGGGGCCTTGATATCAATATAAATATACATGCATAATATACACACACATATATACATGCACATATATAGGGAAAATATTGATCTTGCATGATATTAATATGCTAATTTGGAATTATTATGGAAAAACCTGAGATTTTATATTTTGCTGTTAATCTTTTTTAAAGAAGTAATTTTATAGTTGCTCATTTTTTTAAAGTAACTTTAGGTGTATTTTTCTCAGAGGCCTGAAATGGGTTTACCCTATGCAACCCATAAACACGTTTTGTTTAGCCCACAGACAAATGGGGCCAACTCTAAATTTGGGACATTTCACATTAAAATCAGGATTTTTGCTTTCTTTTAAAAAAAGACCTGTAAACACTGGGTCCATCTTCCCCCCATCAACCAGAGCTGCGTAGAGGCTCCATTACGAAGATGGAACGTGCCTGTCTCCTTTGCCGCAGTTCCCACACGTCTCTACTGCCTTCATGACTCTGATGGCTGAGCATCGATTGCCATTTTCATTGTGCTCAAGCAGCCGTTTACTTACAGAAATTATAGAACTGGTTTCCTGTTTTCATATTTTGCTATCGAAGTAGATAAATGAAAGTCAAACCAAAAGGGCAAAGACTGCAAGAAAAACAGGAAAGTGCCTCTTTCTTTGTTATTTTTAATAAATTTATTCATTTAATTTATTTACTTTTGGCTGTGTTGGGTCTTCGTTGCTGTGCGCAGGCTTTCTCTACCTGCGGTAAGCAGGCTTCTCATTGCAGTGGCTTCTCCTGCTGTGGAGCACGGGCTCTAGGCTCCCAGGCTTCAGTATTTGTGGCACGCGGGCTCAGTAGTTGTGGCACACGGGCTTAGTTGCTCTGCGGCATGTGGGATCTTCCTGGACCAGGGCTCGAACCTGCATCCCCTGCGTTGGCAGGCAGATTCTTAACCACTGCGCCATCGGGGAGCCCCAAGTGCCTGTTTCTTTAGGAAAGTAAAAAATATGTACTCAGTCTGCTTTATGTATTTGTGTTACATGTCCAACCCCTGCTTTAGATGGTCAGATGGTGATATCTGGTCTCAGCACGAGGAATAGTTGCACTTTTCATGAGCCATTTGTTTGGTGGTTTTGTTGCTGTTTTTATTTTATGAAGGATCCAAACTGTCTAGCAAAGCATAGTAGGACTTCATAGCATAAATCGGAGTTCACTGGGGAACATGTCTTATTATTGTATTTTTCTACTTTTATTTCTTTATTTTGTCAAATACTCTCAAAACATTTTTATATTTTTATACTGTAAATGTATATATCTTCATAAGCAGTCTCAGATCATTTTGCACGATTCACAATAATGAAATACAAGTAAAACATTTCAATATATCCATATATTAACCTATGTTACCTGCCTTCCTGTTCTCTGCAGCAGCTCTGCCTACTCGGGGGTCTTGGTGACACTTGGCCATCACTGTAGGACGAGCCAGTGGCCAGCTGGCTTTTCAGTGGTCTTTGCTCTGACAGGTCCCTTTCTTCACAGAAAGCATCTTCACCATCCGTCAGAGTTTAAGCATAGCTGTCAGCCTTCCAGCGTTGAGCCTGAGCCAGGTTGATTAGGGTCTGGGAAGGAGAAGCAGCTCACTCTCTTAGAAATGCAGATTTTTTCCCTTCATTTTCTCATTTATAAGGCTATGGGCTAGTAGCATGTAGCACTTACTGTCTTTGAATTTATCTGGTTTATTTGTGTACTTATTACCTGTCTCCCCCAGGAGTCCCTTTTCTTTCACGTCTGTGGCACAGAGCCTAATGCAGCACCTAGCACATAGTAGGTCCTTAAAAACTACTTGTGGAACAAATGGTAAAGTAAATAAATTACAGTGCCCATTTTAATAAAAATCACTTAATTTAAAGGATGCTGTTTTGTCAGTCCTTCTCATCTTTTATGTTTTCTGTCCACCAGGTGCGGTATTGGAATAATGGAGAAGAGGGATCATCGAGCAAACTGAAAGTGGCAGGAAATGTGACATCGGCCAGACTCCATGGCTTGAAGAGCAACTTGGAATATTACACGGCTGTCCGGGCTTTCAACAGCGCTGGTACCGGTCCCTTTAGTGCCACAGTTAATGCAACCACCAAGAAAACTCGTATGTATCTTGTGATTTTTTTAACGTCAAAAAAATACTTTGCATTTAAAATGGTAGCCTTCTTTATCATTTTAGATGGACAACACAAGTCAGTAAGCCCAATGAATGATGGAAACCCAACTCCAATCCCTTGTAAACTCAGAGGCACACATACATGTCTTCCTGATACCCCTAAATCTTCAGTTAGAAACCCCATGTGAAAATGAATGTGCATCTTTTGAAAAATTTTAGAGTGGGATGTTTAGTCACGTCCATCCACTTTTCTTTTAAAATGTGATCAAGCTAATTGGTTTATTTCATGTATTTTTAGTTCTCCAAAGCTTGAGGATTTTTGATAAGCATGAATAACTTAAAGTTCAGGCCAAAGAATCAAGAATGATGTTTTTCTTCTTTCCTTTCCTACTTATTCAAAAGAGGGCAATGTACAATAAAAGGTTACCAGTCAAAGATGTTGCTTCACATGAATACATGGATATTTTAAAAAATCTGACCAGAGATGTCAGTCAGTGTTGCCTTCAAAGCTGAGTCTTTGTTAGCTGTGTATTCACAGATACATTCACAAGCACCAATTATGAGCTATATATTAACCTGGCTTTAAATTAGGCTACGGAAAAATCAGTGATTTGCAATTTTGTAGTCTTTCACATATATTTCCATGAAACTGATAACAGCAGTATATATTTAGTTATTGTATTGTATTGCTACTTTCTCACAATGCAACCATTTGAATTACTCTTGTCATCATCATCGTAGCTAATAGCAATTAGAACATTTTATGTTCACATGCTTTACATGTATTCCCACACCTAAACTTCATACCTACCACATGAGGTAGGTGTCGTTTTTACTTCTTTTTGAAAGATGAGGAATGTGGGCATGACAGGATTAACTTTAATTTTAAAACAATGGTGCAGTAAAACAATTTTTCTTCTTAATTTATTTTCAAAATTAATTAACCCAGTAAAAATGTTTTGTTAACTGGCCCTATATGGGAATGAGACAGTTATTGTGTTTGACTGCCAATTTCATTAATGCATTTCTGTTTCCGTATATAATACCCAAACTTTCGTGAGAATGTACGTTGGCTGGCTAAAATTGCTAAGAACAACAATAGTATAAAATCTAATTTTATTACTAGTGTTATTTATGGGTAAGTTAAAATATATATAAAACACAATTCTACTATGGATTTTCATTAACCAGTGTTCATTTGATCAGGAAAGTTCATATTTTTACCTTTGTATTATCTATTGAAAAGAGAATTTGGAGAGAAAGTTTAGCAACCAAACATTTTAATCCCTTTAAGTAGCATATATTTACAAGCAACCAACTAATGTGGTAATTAATTATCCTTCACTACTTATTAGGAGAAGCCTGACGCCATCTCTTATAACACATGGTTGGGGTTAGACCAAGGAGCGTGTCGGTTTGCCAATAAACTGAATATATTCTGCATTTAGAACTTTTCGCTAAATATATTTGGTATTCCCAGTAGCGCTTCTGAATTAGTAAGATTTAAATATACATAATTATTATATGTTCAAAGCACAGCATCAATCAAAAATTCTGATTGCACTGATGCATGCATACAAGGTTATCTGGCTCTTTCCTCCGACTTAATAATTGATGTGATTACTCGCTAAGAGATTATGGTTGTAAAAGACTGTGTGACATCATCATGAAATCAGTGAAGAGCTTAGTGAATTGGTTAGACAGAAGGAAGAGATTGATTATAAATCAATAGGAATTTCATGGTAATGTACAGTGAGTGAAATAGAATTATAAAAAAGCACAACCCTTTAAAATTTAAAGATAGCCTATAAATACCCAATCTAAAGTAGGAATTTGCAGGTTACAGTAATGATGGTGATTATGATTTTAATGACTAACACTTACAGAGCAATTTCCAGTCTCTGTTCTAAGTATGTTTCATGTATTGATTCTTAATTCTCACAGCAACACCGTGACTTGGAAACTATTAGTAGTCTCATTTTAGAGACGATGTGGAAGCACATAGAGGTTATATAACTTTCCTGAGATCACAGAGTAAGTAGCAAGAGAGCCATACAAATCCAGACATAGTCTTAACCGCTGTACTAGCCTCTTTTTCAACCATATAATTCGAATGTTCATGCCGTATATAACACCGGTATTTATTGGGTTTTTACTCTGTGTTTAGGAAGCAGGTAAGGTGATCAAAGATAGACAGGACTTCTGTGCTCATGGACCTGGAGTCTCATGGGAATTCCAGTAATTGAACAAAATCCCCCCTGCAAATGATACATTCCTATCGCCCCAATTTAACTGGAGTCTGCATGTGGGGCTGTAGGTGTTATTAAAGAAAGGTTTCCTACTTTGAGTGGGAAATTCATAGAGATAATTAAAATCCCTAACTATTCTAAGATTGTGTATAAAGACCATCGTTAAGTGTTAAATTTTACATTCATAATTTTTCTAATGTACCAAAATACAAGTAAGACAATCTTTGAAAACTATTTCTAATATTATTTTACTGGCAGCTCTTAATAGTCATACTAACGTTCAACACGGTGTTAGCTTCAAATCCTAGTTACAAATTTTAATAAGGCTTTTGTGATTATCACTATGAAGAGAAGTATTGTCATGCTTCAGGCATAAAGAATGAAGATAAGATCTTTGAGTCTTTGCTTGCTATCTGTCTTCCCCTCTGGATTGTAAACTTTATGGGGAAAGAGTCCCTCTGTGTCTGTTCACCCAGCCCCAGTGCCCAGCCTGGCACTGGGAGCCACTCATTAAATGTTTAGTGGGTAGCTAGATGGATGAATGAAATCTAAAGAAGCAGGCCAGCCTGAAGTACTATTATTAATCCCATATACTTCCTCTTGACTGAACATGGTGAGTTCAGAACACTTACTGGAGTCCTTCACCATCTTACTTAAAATGTGCAAGTTTCATGTACTTGTAATCATGGAATTCTGTATGCGAGGCTTTACATCCATACAGATCTTGGGTGATATTTTTGATTAATGTAAATAATACAAGGATTCTCAGGTTAAGGACTGTAGCTTCCATTACACACTTAATTCTTGATATCCAAATACTTGTGTTTTTTTAAAGCATTTCTAAGTTAAACACTAATTAGCCTCTTTAAGTAATCAAAGATGGATTTTTGTTACTTGCAACCCAAAGAGAGCTAACTCTTAAGAACATCTTTTATCTAAAGGCACTGATGAGGAAAAATTGCAGATAGCATATAAATGACGAAATGGAACGGCTTCTAAAAGGAAACATACTGAGAAGTTTATGTTCGGAGATTGCAAGAAAGAATGTGGAGGGCAAATATTCTGCTTTGAATGACTGAAAAGTCAAGTGGTAATCGTGGCTTTCAGTATGGATAAATTTAGCACTCAACATCCTCAACGATCACCTAACATCTCAAATTGATTATTTCTAAAACTAAGTTCTTTAAATCATCCACCCCATTTAAAACCTGGCCCTTCTACCCTATCAATATTCCCCATCTTGGTAAATTCAATCCCGTTATTGCAGTCGCTCAGCCACAAAAATTTGGGGGTCATCCTCAACTCTTCTGTTTCTCTTATACCCTGCACCTGGTCCAGAATCTGCCTGCTGCAAGAATCTGCCGCTTCTTAAGGCATTCACGGCAGTCGCCCTGGTACAAGTTGGTACAACCCTCACATGGATCAGGGCAGCGACCCTTTATCATTCAGCCCATCTGCCTTTGTCTCCCTTAGGCCAGAGTGGTAGTGATGATGTTGCTTCTCTGCTCAGAACCTTCCAATCACTTCCCATCCCACTGCAGATAAATGCTAAATCCTTAAAATGCCCAACAAGCCCTTTACAGTCCATCCTGAAATCCTACTTAGACTCATTTCGTACTATTTTCTACCCACTCCTTCCACCTTCCTTTCAGGGGCTCTGCATTTGCTGTTCCCTCTCCCCCGAAGGCTGTTCCTCCAGATGCCCAAGTGGGACTCTACCCCATGCTCACATGTAACCTCAGTGCCACCTGACCGCCATATATAAAAGTACAGCCCCTCAGTTCCCGACACTCCCTGTCTCCTTTGCTGCTTTATTCTTGGGCATCGCACTTAGAGCCACCACCCATGCATGTTCGTAATTACTTTATTGTTGTCTCACCAGCCTGCTTTGACTGAAGGCCAGACTCCTTCAGGGCAGAGATTTTGCCTGTTTTCCTCATTACTCTATCCCCAGAGCTCTATCTTCAGTGTCTCAGTAATCACAGTTGGTGCCCTGTAAGTATTTATTAAACAATCAAGAATGTCTTCATCTCTTGGCTCTGTTCCATGATGGCGTCATTCTCACCCGGTCCCCTCTTCAGAGTAACAGTATTGCCATTAAGCACCTCAAAGCCTATTCCTGTCAACTAAGCATGCTGGGAAGAGGGCCAGCTCCTTCCTCATCCCTCCACTCAGAGCCAAGGAGGGGTCTTGGCTCTTCTAGAGCCAGGTTTTGTGGCAAGTAGGTGGAAACCCTAGATTGGCCTGGCCTGCATCACTTGCCCAGATTCTCCCCTAGAACAAGAGAATCCTATTTTTTAGTGCCTTCACCAATGATTATACATGAGTATCTACTTGAGAAAATAGTGATATTAAATGGTGAAATCAGTTTTTCACTTGAGTGTTTGCATTTCCAAGTGGAATGTTCATCCATGTAGGTTGAGCCAAAATTAATTGTCTGAATTTAAGGAAACCAATTAAGTGTGTCCTCAGGAAATGAAAAGGAAATGTGAATAAGACAAGCCCTGAAACAATGTGAGTCAATATCTCAGAGGTTTTTGATAAAATGAATATTTCTGCCTCAAACACCTAATGTAGAAGTTTTCAAGTTTTCAAAGGTACGATTTCATTATATAATCATCCACTCTAAGTTAAGAGTCAGGTACATATCAGTACAAGGTTTCCCAAATTTTAGATGGTGATCTGCCTTCTCAATTTTTGCCATTTCTGTGGGCCTTTTCTGCTAATGTGTACCTAGTATTTTTTCTTAAAAACTAACTTACCATTTTTACTTATATAAACCTAAAGAAAATGGAAACTAATTTCCTGAGTATGAAAACCAGTATCATTGCCATAAGTAGATGTTAACAAAGTAATAATTAAACAATGAACAATGCCAATAATAGTAAATATAATGAAAAAATAAGCTGTTCTCCATTTTAAATATTAGCAACGTGGTCTTGCCTATTCATACAACTGAACCTGCTTCCTCTTTGTTTGTGATGTTAGCACTGAAGGGATATGAAAGAGCTAGTAGCCCCCAAATCCAGCTTTCTCTTGAAACTAATGGGAAGACTAAAAGGGAATTAATTCCTCCCTAGGTGACTAAATGTTATTTGTTGGCTTTTCTGTGTGTCACATACCACAGATATATGTCACCCACTCGTGTTTGTGTATGATACGCCACAAATCACACATACAACATTAGAATACACTGTTTACTAATAATGCACATTCTTCAGATTTAGAAGGGTTTTCTTTTCCTGTCTGTGGACTTCAAGAAAGTGATGTCTGATTTTGTAAGCTCTGAAGCAAGATAGCAATATAATATTGAATTTAATCAGAATCCAATTAGGAAGTTTCAGCTAGTATAGAAACAAATACTTACTTTGGCCAAATGTATAAATCTTATGAACTTTAGTTTGTAGGAGCTTTGGTACTTTTGTCCACCTTGCCCATGAATTCTCTAGAAGCTTGTAAATGTTCTGATTATAGGTTACAAATTTTCATGTTGTTATTATCCGAAGAAGGAGAGATTTTGGTCACGGGAATTCCCATTTATTTAAAATGAAGAAAGGCTTTCTTCCCTGACATTCTAGATTAGACCCCAAGTAAGGTCTTTTCTGAGTTTTAGATGCGTTAAGAAGCACGTGTTTTTGTCTTGTTTTTTAAAATTGAGTCAATCTCTTATGATAAATTAATTTATAATAACTTCAGTGATGTCAAGACAAGTATATCTCATTATTTGGGAAAAAGTGGCTTTTGGTAACTTGTCTTCTACACAGTGTCAAATATTTAAGCTGTTTCCTGACAAATGTTGATGTTTAACTCAAGTGAAGTCCAAGTGGAAAGTGTACCTTCAAGCTACCACTTATCATGTAAGTCAGCTCATTACCATCAGGTAGTCAAGAAATCTGTTGAGTTTTACATAATTAAGTCACAGCAAATATATTTTCTTAAAATTCCATGTTTTGAAAGTCAATGCCAACTTCACTCTCAGCACTGTGAAGATATCACTACTGAAAATTCTGGACAGTAATATTCTTTATTTTAACAACCTCTACTTTTTATATGTAAAGGAAAATGTATTCACTGCTGAAATTAGGGGAAAATCATCACCCATAATCCCATCCCTCAGAAAGACCATTGTTAGTATTGTTGATCTTTCTTTCCAGGCTTACGTTCTATAAAATGTTTCTCTTAGAAAGTGGAGGTTATTCCATATATTTAGTTACCTGGTATCAGAATTTTCCCCAGGTCATTAATAATTCTCATAAACATGTTAGTGTGTGTGTAACATTCCATTGTGATTATGCACCACAATTTAGCCATTTTCCTATTGGTAGACACGTCTTATATTCCCAGCTTCCTCCATTCAGCACCCTTGCGGTAATCACCTAGTAGCAGTCAAGTGGCTATAGATTTAGTAAAATCTATGGGGCTGTTGTTGAGGAGCCTGATAATCACATACACGGAGGATGTCAGGATAGGTGCTAAAAGAATGGCAATAATAATAAAAGCCTTCGACATACTATTATTCTTGTCACATACCATTTGAAATTATTGAAATAATGGTGCAGCCTGTCAATTAGTGTTGTGCTATAAATCTAGTGATATGCCACTTTTCTACTAGAATTAAATTAGTTTTTATCATTTGTTTCTATTTTAGTGTACTGTCAACACACTAGAAGTTGAGTTGACAGAGGAAAAATCTACAGGATATGAAAGTTGAGATATGATTTACAAAAAATTTCAAAATGTAGACCATATATCAAGTTAATTCTCATAAGGTGTGGAACTCAGCCATCCTTCTGGGTTGGGCTTCCAACGTCATAGAACATGAAAAGTGAAACTGGAAGTCCTAAAAGATATGCTGTCAACTCTCTCCTGCCCATTTCCACTTCAGTATGTGACTCAATGCCTTTACAAAATTTCATTGTGTTACGTTGAAGCTTAGGCTACTGTTTAATAGCTGTATTAGTCAGATTGGGCTCGTATGGGTAGAGTATCCAAAACTCCCAAACCTAGAGGCTTTAAACTACAAGTGTTTCTTTCTCATTCATACTACATGTCCATCACAGGTGCGATTCAGATCTGATCAATTGCATCTTCACTTCAGAATCCTGACTGAAGAAGCAGCCACTCTCTGGGCCATGCTGGTCTCATGGCAAAGGGAAAATGGTGAACCATGCTCTTCAGTTGCTTTTAAAGCTGTCATTTCACTTTCGCTTACATTCCACTGGCTGAAACAAGCCATATAACAAAACCTGATGTCTGTGAGATGCCAGTGAGAAGGGGAAGTATGTCTTCCTAAAGGCATGGGACCACAAGTCCCATGGCCAGGCTGAATGTCAGTGAGAGTGAGGCAGGGAAGCATAATCTTTCCATGGAGGATGAAGGACAGAAGACATGCAAAGACTAAATAATAATACACCCCAAATAATCTACCCCAAAGTATTTTTAAACAATAATACAGTCAATCCTACCAGCCAATAATAAGGACCATTTAAAAATGTTTCCAGAGGATCTAAGAATAAATCACAGGTCCTGAGAGATCCCTAGGGGTCCACGAGTTGTTCTTTCATCTGCCTTTACTGTCTGCACCTTCCTCCTTCATATCCCTTCCCTCAGCATCTACAGCCTCAAGCCTTTACAGAAATAACAAGGTAATTTATTCCATCCAGATAGATTACTTATATAAATATGTCAATAAAATATCCTCAAAATATGTAAAAACTACCCCAAATGACTCTTTATTTAAAAAGAGGAGTAAGGGCTTCCCTGGTGGCGCAGTGGTTGAGAGTCCGCCTGCCGATGCAGGGAACATGGGTTCGTGCCCCGGTCTGGGAAGATCCCACATGCCGCGGAACGGCTGGGCCCGTGAGCCATGGCCGCTGAGCCTGCGCGTCCGGAGCCTGTGCTCCGCGACGGGAGAGGCCACAACAGTGAGAGGCCCGCGTACCGCAAAAAAAAAAAAAGGAAAAAAAAAAAAGAGGAGTAATAAAGTCAAGTGCCTTCAATGGCCAGGCAGGTTTAAATGAGCATTGGTGGGTATGTGGGGCAGTCTCTTGTTGCTCCATCCCATGCTTTCTATCTATCATCGTAGGACCAGTGTTCCTGATCGTCTAGTTTTGCACAAGAAACCAGAAATCTGGAACATAAATGAAAGCTCCCAAGTTCTAAATGTTGGTAACTAAACAAAATTAAAATACAGTGTTTGGGTTAGGCAGAAAATGTGTGCAAGGTGGATCTAGCTGAAGTTTCAGGTTGCAACCTCTGATGTGAAGCTTTACAGTTATAGACATTTCACTATCTTGTGTTTTTTAATCCAGCAACAGCTCTACCAGCTGTTTTCCTTCTTTTGCAGTTGAGACTCTGTGGCTTCTGCTAGGTTAAGGGACTAAAATCAATACAGGTGAGTTGTAAGTGGCCACATTGCTTCTAGTACATTAAGCCTTAAGTATATTAGGTAGACCTTGTCTGTGGTGGTGCAAGCTTGCTGTTTGTTGGTGCACAAGGGTAAATCGTTTTTATAGAGAGTTTGTGGAAGGAAAGAATTAATATTTGAAGTTTGACATTAGTAAGATAGAAAAGAAGGGCATTTAAGGCTTAATACGAGGTAACTGAAGGTTGGTAAGGATGGAAACCAAAAGTAGGGATAAAGATACTAAAGGGAAGTTTGGATCATACAATAATCAAACTTTACTTTACTCATAATTTGCCCAGTGTTTTGCAATCTCCAGTCACTGAATGATCCTTGCAAGATTTTAGCCACATACTCAACAACCTGGATTATTATTTCCCTAATGTATTTAATACTTAAATATATTTATTTTAAAAGGCTTTATATCATTGCTATAAACAGAACACGACTAATACTCTCTCCTTACAAGATAGTAGTTTTAATTTTCTTCCCATAAAAATGAAAGCAAAGCAGTTACTTAGAGAAAAGTTTACAACTTAAAACTACAATGAATAGCAAAAACAAACATACTTGATTTGCCAAAAATGTGTACCTAGAAATAAGTTTTGCAGTGAGCTAACCAGAGTGTTGATGACTTATTAATAGAGTGATATTCTGTTCTTGATCACTTAGTTTAAGATGAGTTATTTACTGTAAATATATCCTTAGGTCAGAGTCAGTTTGAATTATGACTGTGTTTTTTGGGGTGTTTACCAGACATCTGTGTGCTACTGAAAGCATCTGAGTTATTTATGTTTGTGTAACACCCTATTTTTTGTGTCGTTATTTAGAACCTAATTTTAATCTATGTGTGTAAAGTATATTACCACTGATGTCCCAATATTGGCCTCATCCAAAAGAATTATATCTATGAATCAATTAACAATTAAAACAATTAAAAATGTCATCCACCTAAAACCATCGTATTTGTACAAGTACTGGTCTCTGGGAACCACTAATGTGGTCCATGATTAGAAGTCAGAGAATATCTTTATCTCTGTGCTTACTGTACTCGGGAGAATCCCTGACACATGCGAAATGCTTATTAATTCCGTAGTGACTGAAAGGGAATTCTGGATAGAAACGTTGTTCCCCAAGATGCGTGTCATTCACCCGGGCTGCCGAGCTAGAATTAGCCTGCCTTCTTGTTACCACCACCCATATGACCTCCATCATCAGGACCTATTCGCAAATTCCAGGTCTGTTCCATCCCTCCAACTCTACTGCCATCACTTGCACATGAAGCTTTATTATCTTTTAGACAAAGTGCTGCAGTGCACTCCCTACAGAGCTCCCACCAAGATTCTCCATCTTCTCCCTCTGTCCCCACAAAGATCTGTGAAAGCACAGACCCGATGGCATCACAGATCTGATCCTTCTTCAGGGCGCTGCCCATTGCCTGCCCCCCAAAATTCCTTTTCTCGTTCCTTTGGCCTTCTAGACTCTTTAGCATAGGGCTGCTACCTGTCTCTCCAACTGCCTTTGCAGTTCCTTCCCATCATCCCTACCTGTAACTCGTCAGAACTGAGCTCCCTACGGCACTATGCTAGTTCCTGCCTCTGTGCCTTGACGTGTGTCATCCCTCTGCCTGGGTTACCACCCCCCAACCTCTACATGTGAAACTCACATTCATCTTTCAAAATCTACTCGAGATGTTGTCACCTCTTTATGCATGTTTCCCTTAACACTTAAAACATAAATATTTAGGAAATACATCATTTAAGTATTGAATGAATACACTAGTTGTTTTGCTGTCTTTCTTATTCTTTCTTTGTGTTTTGTTCCTTATCGTCTTAGCCTCAATATAATCAGCTGTATTCAAGCTCTCAAGCTGATGGTCAGTGTTAATGTCCCAGTTTTGTCTTTGTGAAATTTATGCATTTATTGGGATGTGTCTTGGAGGACTTTCAAAACCATGGAGCTAGAAAATTCATTCTAAATTCTGAGCTGCCACATTTGAGAACTGTGACCAGCCAAATGTTACCCCGCTGACACCATGGTGAATTGCTACTGATACTTGTTCTGAATCTTTCCCCATTCAGCGTTACTTTGTCATTGCATGAATCATCCCTTAGGGACACGTAGGGAGTAGATCAAACTTATTTTTTGATGACACTAGAGAAGCGTTTTCTTAATCCTTGGGTTGTGTTTCTTGCATTAAAATAGCAGTCAATTACATACAAAATCTAATTTGATATCTACCTTTAACAAGACATTAGGCTAGTGAATAAAAACTAGCATATGGGCCTATCGATGTCAGAGACCATATAGGACATTTTGTCTGCAAGGAACTTATGAATTAGTAGGAAAATTGGATAATAAACATAAAACCACAATTAAATGTAAAATGTTCCTTTGCTGAAAATGATGAAGAAAGGGAACCTGGTATATGAAAAGAGGCCCCATTTTACGTTTAGTCTGAGAAGTCAGGAAAAGCAGTCCTAGGAAAGTGAAAATTGAGTATATTTTGAGATGAACATGTTTAATATTCATTTTTACATCATTGACAAATCATTTGTCAATGGTTCAAGAGTTAACTAAAGTCACAGATAGTTACCACAACATAATAGGGGAGGCATAGACTTTGGAATTAACCGGAACTGATTTGAATCCACATGATACCTCTTACCAGCTGTGCATCTTAGCAAGTTCTTTACTTTTATTTATTTTTTTAACATCTTTATTGGGGTATAATCGCTTTACAATGATGTGTTAGTTTCTGCTTTATAACAAAGCGAATCAGTTATACATATGTTCCCATATCTCTTCCCTCTTGCGTCTCCCTCCCTCCCACCCTCCCTATCCCACCCCTCCAGGCGGTCACAAAGCACCGAGCTAATATCCCTGTGCTATGCGGGTGCTTCCCACTAGCTATCTACCTTATGTTTGGTAGTGTATATATGTCCATGCCTCCCTCTCGCTTTGTCACAGCTCACCCTTCCCCCTCCCCATATCCTCAAGTCCGTTCTCCAGTAGGTCTGTGTCTTTATTCCTGTCTTACCCCTACGTTCTTCATGCCATTTTTTTTTCTTAACTTCCATATATATGTGTTAGCATACGGTATTTGTCTTTCTCTTTCTGACTTACTTCACTCTGTATGACAGACTCTAGGTCTATCCACCTCATTACAAATAGCTCAACTTCGTTTCTTTTTATGGCTGAGTAATATTCCATTGTATATATGTGCCACATCTTCTTTATCCGTTCATCCGATGATGGGCACTTAGGTTGTCTCCATCTCTGGGCTATCGTAAATAGAGCTGCAATGACCGTTTTGGTACATGACTCTTTTTGAATTATGGTTTTCTCAGGGTATATGCCCAGTAGTGGGATTGCTGGGTCATATGGTAGTTCTATTTGTAGTTTTTTAAGGAACCTCCATACTGTTCTCCATAGTGGCTGTACCAATTCACATTCCCACCAGCAGTGCAGGAGTGTTCCCTTTTCTCCACACCCTCTCCATCATTTATTGTTTCTAGATTTTTTGATGATGGCCATTCTGACTGGTGTGAGATGATATCTCATTGTAGTTTTGATTTGCATTTCTCTAATGATTAATGATATTGAGCATTCTTTCATGTGTTTGTTGGCAGTCTGTATATCTTCTTTGGAGAAATGTCTATTTAGGCCTTCTGCCCATTTTTGGATTGGATTGTTTTTTGTTACTGAGCTGCATGAGCTGCTTGTAAATTTTGGAAATTAATCCTTTGTCAGTTGCTTCATTTGCAAATATTTTCTCCCATTCTGAGGGTTGTCTTTTGATCTTGTTTATGGTTTCCTTTGCTGTGCAAAAGCTTTGAAGTTTCATTAGGTCCCATTTGTTTATTTTTGGTTTTACTTCCATTTCTCTAGGAGGTGGGTCAAAAAGGATCCTGCTGTGATTTATGTCATAGAGTGTTCTGCCTATGTTTTCCTCTAAGAGTTTGATAGTTTCTGGCCTTACATTTAGGTCTTTAATCTTTTAATTTTTAATTGTGATAAAAATACACATGACATAAAATTTCCATCTTACCTATTTTTAAACGTACAGTTCCTTAGTGTTGGGCTTGGTTATTGTGCAGCCGATCTCCAGAACTCTTTTCACCTTACAAAACTGAAACTCTGTACCCATGAAACAGCATCTCCCATTGTCCCCTCCCCCACCCCTGGCAACCACCATTCTACGTTCTGTCTCCATGGATTGACTACTCTGGCTACCTTGTGTATGTGGAATCCTACAGAAAATTTGTCTTTTTTGTGACTGGCTTATTTCACTTTGCATAATTTCCCCAAGGTTCATCCAGGTTGTTGCATGTGTCAGAATTTCCTTCCTATTTAAGGCTGAATAATATTCCTGAGTATGGATATGCCACATTTTGATTATTCACCTGTTGATGGACACTTGGGTTGATTCAACCTTTTGTCTGCTGTGAATGATGCTGCTATGAGCATGAATGTACAATCTTCTTTTTAAACTTTCTGGGTCCAGATTACCCATGTAGCAGAATGGGCTTTATTATAATGCAGTGTAATGAGGATTAAGTAAATTATATTACATAAAACCACATTCTACCTTGCCTAACGTATTATAGGTTTTAATAGGCATTAGTTGCTAACAATAATAGGATTTTAAATTTGGAAGGAAAGTTTATCTGATCTAGGATTTTCCAGAAGATGTTATTCTTACCAGTAGCGATAAAAAATGATTTTAGAATAGTCCACAAATATTTTTGAAAATTTAATAATGCTTCATTTGTTATATAGAGTACCATAGGAATGTAACAAGCATACCAAGGCTCATGACTGTGTGCATATTAGTGTTTAGGACAAGGCTAAAGTTGATGTTTAAGTCAAGTTCATTTTTTAAAAAATAGCAAAAATGATGAAAACGGGACGTGACTATCTGAGGCTTGGAAACACCGATGTGGAAAATAAGAGTGATCAGACCCAGAACAAAACTTTTATTTTTTTCCCCTTTCCCATTTCCTGTTTTTTTTCTTTTTGTCCATTCAAAAAATATTCAATGCAGGCTGAACTCTCATCTGTCTTGGGACTCATACAAAATAAGCCCAAGTTTTAACCTTGCAGTTAATTTTTTTGCAAGGCTAGTGTTGGCATAAGTGATTCAACCAAAATCAACTCAAGTTTTCTATAATCTACAAGCACACACCTCTCGGCAGGACACACCATGCTGAAGCATGTTATCTGAGCTGCCTCAAATGGAACCTGTCCTTTTATGGTGCCGCCAGGCCACAGGAAATCACAGACTTTGGGAAACTGTTCTAACAATCGTGCGTTCATAGCATTTGGATGGAGCCCCGCAAAACACAGTCATTAGTATTTCAGCCCTAAGTCATTGCCATATCTATGTTTTGTTATCTAAGCATTGCAGCTTAAGAGTGCTCTGAGCTGACCTAAGCTCACTGTTAGTACCAGATCACAAATTTTCAAGGCAATGTGGAAGTGTGTTAAAGAGCAGACAATAAGCCAGAATACCTGCAGGGAATACAATCTTGTTTGGCGTCATTAGTCACATGACTGTATCTGAGCCCCCTTCCCATCTGTAAGTCCAGCCGTCTCTCCCTCATGGCATGAGTCAGTGATGTTGAGAAATTTCTCAGCCTAGCCAATCTTTTATTTCATTTTCCCATGACAAATTCAGTTAACCAAATCACATTCTGTGGCTAAATCCACAAGTACAACATATTTCAACACGGTTTTGGGCAGTTGTGATGTTGCCAAATGGATAATATTATGTTTGCTGTTTTGTGATTGACAAGAAACTGAATTTTCAGTGTCCTGTGTTGCTCTTGACAAATGCTATCAAACCGCCTTCCCCCGGCCGGCATCTAGTGTTCATGAGAGGAAGCTAAATTATGAATCCAAGTTTTTAAACCTCAGACAGTTTCATTAATTATCTAATGGAGCTCTCATTAACGTTTCATTGTTTTGCCTTATTTTTCTGAAAAATTGATTGAAACTTGGAAAACGAAGGTAAAATAGAGGCTCTGTGCTGCAGTTTTTCATGTGTATAGCTATTACTTCTTGGGAATAAATCTAGGTAATCCTTATCTTTGATTGCCTCCTATTTTGCTCATCTCATCATACATGGATGGTTTTAAAATCATCCACACTTCATTTCCTGCAACTTTAATCTGCTCAGCTGGCGATTTCTCTCAGCCTCTGGATGTGTCAAACAGGACACACTGCCTGCCTTTCCTAGCCCATCACAAGCATCCCTCTAGTGGTGGATAAAAGAATTTCTTTATCTCCACTATCAACAAGTTTTCCAGGAGACCATGTCAACAAGTGAGAAATGCCCTAAAGTATATGATGAATATGATAAAGCAAATTGTCTCACAATGTTATGGAAATGCCTTTGTAAAAGGAAATTTAGCTACTCTGTTATTTTCTCTGATTCTCCTTATACACTATGTGTTACCAAAGAGATTCTGCTCTCCTTTGGCTGCCTCCTATGACTGTCATTTATCTGTTCTATGTAAGATACCACTCCATGCTCAAATCTATTTTAATTTCTCCTTTTGCATTTCAAGCTCCCAGTCAGCCACCAGGAAATGTTGTTTGGAATGCTACAGACACGAAAGTGTTACTTAATTGGGAGCAAGTGAAAGCCATGGAGAATGAATCAGAAGTAACCGGGTACAAAGTAAGTTGTGTCATTTGCAATGCTTTCTTTTCCTACCTCTGGCAGTACTTTTCAAAGGAAGCTAGATTTGAACAGTTTTTCTAAATGTTGATGTGTGATCTTTATAAACTACTTCTGACATACAGATGTCAAGCTGTTTATGAAAAGGGTATTTTTCCAAAACATCTGATTTCTTAAATATAAATTTAAGTGACATAATTCTGTTCATGTGGGAATTTTAGGCCAAATGTTGGTAAGTTGTTCATTCTGTTAGTTTCCTATTTCTGACGCTCACCCATATACTACTTAAAAAACAACTAATAGCATTGGCTCTGATTCTTTGGTCTCCTGTTCAAGATCTATACAGTAGGACCTTGCCCCCATCTCTCCATCCTCACAAATACCCAAGCAGCTGAACTTTTCATAGAAGAACTTTTTTCTTCCCCACCTCCTTCATTTTGAGCACTGATGATTCTACCACGTGCTGATCCCTAGTCGAAGGTGACAGAGCTATGAATGCAGCCTGTATTTTAGTGGGTATGGAAAACAAGCAATATAAATGAAGTAACATCAGAGTAATACGTTTATGAAAAAAATAAAAGAGGGCACTATAAAAAAATCAATGTGTTTGTTCATGCATTTTAGGTTTTCTATAGGACTAGCAGCCAAAATAATGTGCAAGTGCTAAACACAAAGAAAACTTCAGCCGAACTTCTGCTGCCCATTAAGGAGGACTACATTATTGAAGTTAAGGCCACAACGGATGGCGGGGACGGGACCAGTAGCGAACAGATCAGGATTCCAAGAATAACCAGTAAGTTGGTCGACGTCAACATCTCCTTAATTCCCGGCATCAGTTACGAGCCCCCAAGAGAGAGTCAGTCGGTGCCTCCCTCTCCACTCTTTGTTTTCCTACCGCTTCTTTCATCTGAATGCTGAGAAGGTCTTGGAATATGAGAGATGACGGCAGGAGGAATTCCTCACGAGTGGTGCAAAATAAGAACGATAAGAACAGAATAACAGAAAAAACATTGAGAAATATTTAGCAAATTTTATTAATTTAATTTTTTTCTCATTCTGAGCTATGCATAAATTTGCCTTTGGATTGTCATAAAACAGAATTCCTTAAGCATGTCTCAAGGGCGACATTGAACCCACAAAGTGTTTTTAAGATCTTTAATATTCCAGTTGTTTGCCTCTGAGAAATTATAGATGAATCTTATCAGTTCTTTACCAAGTAGAAAATTTAGCATTGTTAAATTAAGGTCAGAACCCATTTGGCCAAACCAAAAGACACTTTTTAAAAAAATTCTTAGTTTCTGATTTCAGTGGAGTTTCATACTTGCTTTTCTTTTCAAAATCCAAATGAAGCCTATTGTATTATAGAAATTGTACTTTTAGAGTTCAGGGAAACAGACTTTTCATAGGTATTTTACCAGTGACCGTGTTAGAAGAAATTTTATCTTTTAAATCTCAAGGGTGGAGTTTTGTGGCCTCAATTTAAGTACTGCAGAAGCCATGCTATTCTACGGTTCTTAGTAACCTAAATTACTTTGCTCCCTGTTTCTTTTCATTGAGGTTGGCCTAATCTATAATCTTGGGCATTCAGGATTAAAACCCTTATTTGTAATCTTGGAAAACAAAATGAGGGACATCATTAGCAAGTAAAGAGAAAGGGAGATGTGGAAACTTGGAGGAATTTTATCTCTTCATGAAATCATAAAGACTGCAATACTTAGACCAAAACAAACAAGTAACTAAATGGAGAAAATGGGAAATATTTATCTCAGAACTGAGTTCTGCAACATAAAAATATGTAAAAACCATTTAGGACTACAGATATTTTTAAAACTGTATGTGCTTCAATAGAGCAAAACCAGGAATTAATTTAAGATTATTATTATTATTATTATTTAGGTTTTTAATTAAGACCTGCTATCTTGTTCCTAAGATAGCTCAAGGTTCAGAGGTAAAATTACAATATGGCCAAAGTGGAACTGTTCAAAGGAGTAGGTTCTGTGCTTTCGCAGGAACAGACAGATGTTAGCATTTGAGGGTTGCTGAGTCAAGAGTAGCCTTTCCCTCTGACATCTGCCTTCTTGTTGAGTTTGCATAGATTGGTGCAGACAAAGGCCAACTATAGGAAAATGGAGCTTTTATTGATTGCTTTTTTAAGATGATATTTTATATTATACATAATAACTTATCTAAAAATGTACAGAAGAGAAACAAACATATTTCCTAACCCTTCTCCAATGAAGCTTTCTATAATTAAACCATTGAATTATCTCAAAAATGTCTGTAATGGAGTATAATTGTTTTCAAAATGATGACGTTGTTTTTCCACTTTCAATTGAAGTTAAATAATACTAGATGAACAAAGCCCAGAATCCCTTAAGAAAACTTAAGTATATAAGAGCGTTTAGAGATACTCTTGGCAAATAATCTATACTACATTGTTACATAACATGAAGGCTAATGTTAACTTGTGGTAGTTAAGTTAGTTACTTAAATTGATACAGTCCTTATTAATGAGCTCTTTATCATCTTTGACAGATACGGATGCAAGAGGTTGTACATCAGCCATCTCCAATGCCCACCCTGTGTCAAGTTATATCTCTACAGTACTGTTCTTTATTGTAAACACCCTGTGGTGATAGTCACTTTTTTATTATTATTATTTATCGGAAAGTTCATTGGTTACAAAAAAAGTGCTTTCATGAAATGCAGTGATTATGCATGTTTTTTTCCAACTCTGTATTTTTAACTTTCTACATAGGTAAAATATGAATATAATAAAAAAAACAAACCCAGTAAATCCTTTTAGGGGAATCTGAAATGCCTTAATATTTACTTGATACACCAAAGGAATTTACATATTACATACATCCGATTTTTGATAGAGACATTCTTATGATTTTAAGCACTGCCTGTGGATAAAGGCTCACATGCTTCCATGTATACACACCCACATGCAGAAACATACTTTTGTGGGTTTGGTTTTGTTTTTTTTTTTACCGTAGAAAAACTCATTTACTCCAGATGCTTTGCTCCCATTGTAACAGCACTGTTTGGAAGACATAATTAGTGTTATTTGGAAATGCTCATTTGAAATACTCAAGGGTGAAAGATACATTTTAAAAATTACCCTGTTGGGCAGAGGGTGCATGTAATTCAAAAGCATGTTGTTGGAGATGCTACGGTAGACTTTGGAAGAGTGCTGTTTCGTCCGGGTATACTGCTGCGTGGTTGTGAGATTCTTTACAGATCACTGCTCTCTCTACTTCTCAAGCACTCACCCTTAAAATGTGGAGATAATAATACCCATCTTATCTGCCTCTCCCCCGTGAATTACTTGCTAAAAGATAAAGAAGGAAATGTGAAATTGCTTTGTTAGCCCTAATGCACTAGGCCTGTGCAATATATTAGTATGAATTTATTTAATCATATTGAAGTTCTGAGGACCAGCCACATTTTTAAAGTTTGCACTCCATTCTAGGTAATGTTTTCCTTTTCATTCCATGATATTATAAAACTGAAATGATCACATTTTATCCTCTCTCAAAAGGTTTAAAAAGTGAAATAAAGTAAAAAGGGATTGTTTCCTTCACACCTAAGAAAAAGCTTTCAGGTTTTATTAAAACGTGGTGGAGAAAATTAGGAACAACCTGAATCTTAATCCAGATATTAAACAAAATGTACGTGATCCTTCATTTCCAACCTCTGATTCCATCAAGGGACCCTCTCTTTTTTGGATGGTGGAGATGGTTTTTAATGAAATCCAACCGTTTATGAGAGTGAGTCTGGCAGGCTTTTTAGTTCCTGAGCTAAATTTGTAATAGAACCATGGCCATGCTGCTGACTTAGATATGTATGACTCAGTCTCTCAATACATGGTGTTCAAAGGATTGTCGAAGACATGACTTCATAGCAGTGTGTAAAAAATATATGAAAATCAGCAGATTGAGTGTTACACATTGCAAAATCAATTTTTTACCTCTTTCCTGTCCATTTCACATTTTGCAGGAACTTGTTCTTTGCAAAGATATCTGAATTTGAAACCAACAGATATCAAAGGAGGATACATATTAGCAAAATTCTGATATTACCATAGAGTGTTACTTTACATTTAGAGACCACATTTAAGATAAAGTCATTATACACAAAGAAGAAAAATATTTCTAACTTTCCTCTTCAAGGTCTGTATATACTGTATATATCTAGAAAAATTCTGAATGATGCGTAGATTTCATATGACCATTGTTATTTCGGGTCAAAAAGTGGAGAAACACTTTCTCCAATACCTGTATTTTATGCTACATGTAATGGAGTTGTATCTTTTTATTATTTGGTAATTCCTATAATATGTTCCTATACTTCTCATTTTCAAGGCAATTACTCTATTGTTTCATGGTGTTTCTAGAAATATATCTCCATGAGATATGTACTTTGTTTCATATTGAAAAGTATAAAATTTACCTTTAAATTCCTGTGTGTGTATCCTATGGTTATCTGTATGTATTATTTTTTATTATTCTAATAAAATTTATAAAAATCAAATTCCCATGCATGTTGAATTGTGGTATGGTCAAAAGAACATTTTAAGGGGGAAATAAGTGGGCACCGTAATAGTTATGCTGATGCTATCATTTCTTATATTCTTCAGCCTACTTTTAGTCTTTCCATCTTTTAATCTTTTTTTTTTTATATATACCCTAATGACTGAGTAAAATCAGCAGTTTGAGACAACGCCCTCTCTATTAAAGGGATTTCAGCTCTGGGGAGACGAGAGGAAAGAGAAGCAGAAAATTCACTTCATAGAATTACGGTATCTAGTTTCTTCTGACTTCTTCTGAAGTTAATGTGGCTACTCCCACTTTTCTGACAAATACCCTCTTAAGATTAATATCAATTTATCAGCTCTTTCATTGACTTTCTTCTTGGTATCAGTGTTAGAGACTTGCTTCTAAACAATCCTTGCGGTATAGTATATTCTAAATGTTTGAAAATGTATACCAGAAAAAGATTAGTTTTCAATTAGTAAAGAGTGTAAAAGTTATTGTTGATGTAAGGAAAATTAGAGCTAAAATAATAATCATTTTCTTAAATGAAAATTCAAAGATATATTCAGAAGTAGGAGAATTAAGTGAGAAAAGTACGTGTAGGGGTTGTACCACGGTATGAAGGTGTGTGTGTGTGTGTGTTCGTGTGTGTGTGTTTGTGTGTGAGTTAGTGTGTGTGTTCGTGTGTGTGTGGGTGGCTGTAAATTTAAGTCTAGTTGTACTAGGTGCATTATTGTACCCTAATAAAGGGCAAAGAGCTGGGGAATATGGAGAAACAGATTATAACACCAGAACCAGCCCTGATGTCCTCTCCCCCGAAGCCAGGGCTGTTTGATGTGGCACAATCAGGTCAGCAGTGAGTCATACTGCCTTGATCTGAATTGCATCCTCACCAGTTAGTGGCCCTGTGATCTTGTACTAGTTCTATAACTTCGCTAAGCCTCCATTTCCCTGTCGGCAGAATAGGACTACGGTGGTATTATCCTCATAGAGTTGTCAGATCTTCAGTGACTACTAAACTCCTCTGCACTGAAATTTCCTCTTTTCTGAAAATGGAGGTTATTGGTGCTACCCACTTAGAGGGCTGGGAGTTAGGAAACAAGATGATGTGTGAGTGCTTAGAACCATGCTCTCAGCATTCTTCTTCCCATCAGTAGGTAACTCTATGACACTGGAAGACAGAAGACGTCGTTCGAAGGTGGCTTTGTTGTATACATTTAGAGCTCTCCTTTGATCTCATTCTACTGAGAAGAAAGGTATATGATTCCAAGAGTTCCTAGAAGAGAGGGTAAAGTAATGCTAGTATCAGATTAATTTTTCATAGTAATGTAATACTGATCCTGTTAAACAACATATCTTCACCCTCCATGTGCCAGGCTCTGAGTTAAGCACTGTACCTTTGCTAAATTCATCTTTACAACAGTCTTCTTAGTTAGGTACTATTTATCAAACCCATTCTACAGATGAGGAAACTAAGGGTCAGGAAGATTAAGGACATTGTACTAGGTCATTCTAGCAAGGACATAGTAAAACGGGAGTCTAACCCAGTTTCTGGCTGTAACCCCTGAGTCTGAGGCATGAAGAGGTTTTTAATCCCTTTCAAAATCAGATCCATTGGATTTAGAGATTCTGAATAAGCATCTCTAATGTCAATTTGTAGTATAATTTGTTCTGCCCTCTATTATTGATCATAATTCAAATTGGAGAACTGAACACCTGGAAAGACTTCTTTTGTCTATCATAAATTTTGATATTCTCTAATTCTTACATGGAAGGCTATCCAAGCTAAAATTGATCAAGCGTAAGTATTCTTTAAGTAAAAATTATAAAAATATCTGCCTGTTTTTTAAAAATAATTTTTAGGTTTTATGTTTAATTTTCTCCACACATTTTTTTTAAAAAATTGAAGATGGTTGATTTTCTTTTTTTTTAATTTTTTTTGTTTTTTTAATTTTCATTAATATTACCATTTACAATGAAAACCTAACAGTATAATTCAGTTAAATAAAGAAAAATGATTAGAATATTACAAGTTCTTATTTTTCAATTAAAATCACCCCTGTCGTTTCATGTTCTTATAACTCCATCTTTTTTTAAATTTAAAATTAATCTTCATTGGGTTCATTTTTTTCTGAAGTATTTTACCCTTTTTAAAAATGAAAATTGTGCCGATACTCATTATCATTTGGAATCACTTCAGTAAATATTGGAGGTAAAATCACCACAGCGGCTATTACAAATTTAGCAATTAGTAAGTTGTACCATTCTTTTGAAAGAAAATATGTAAACAGAGAGGACTATGGTTCATGGAAATGGTTAGGTGTTTCTGCTGTGATTTTTATTTGAACCCTGTGCCCTAATTTAACATGTCTTGCTTTACATGTAGGTGATAATTACCTCTTGAACTTGCATGTGGAATAAATGCCCTGATACAGAATTTAAGTTGTAAGCGAGGATGCTTCTGTTATTTGTCAGCATTCATTCTTATTCTTTACTCTTATTCTGCCTGCTGAAATTATCTTATAGCCTGATGATTCTACCTTGGTCATTAATACTGTGGGGAAGAGAAAGAATTATATCCTGTGTAATTGGATGTTACCTGGGAAAACTCAGAAAAAAACAGACACAAATGATAAGAACAGCAAATTGAATTATTTTACCATCGGACAGTAAAATGGGACAGACTAATATAAATGACAATGCTAATGTAAAATGTCTATCGAGACTGGCTAATGAGGAAGTGAAGGGTCCATCCAGTGTGATTGGCGTATTGGCCTTTCCAAAGCATCCAGGCAAGAATGGCTGCCCTTCCAATACTAAATTTCAAGATCACGTATGGAAATGCTCATTGGGATCGTAAACTGTGGCACAGTAAGTACACGCATTGTGTGTAGCTCATATTTATCTGTTCAGTACCTAATTGTTGAGTGAAATCAGGGAATTACCATTTTGTCTTAACCCTCACCGATTTTGCTTGCTTAATTTTTCCTCCTGTGTGACCCCTGAAGATATTAAGATATGATGATTAGGAGACTAAGAGGTATTTTAGAATGTGTTTGAAATAATGATAAGCAGTAGATCATCTATGTTGGGAAAGTTGACCAAATTGGGATGAAACAGTATAGCATAGTGGTTAAGAGCATTTGTTCCCAGTCATAGATCTGGGTTGGAACCCTAGCCATGTCCCTAAATAACTGTGTGATCTTGGACAAGCAGGTTTATCTTTCTAAGACACAATGCTTACCTCTAAAAAGACACCAATGGAAGGAAGGACCTGCCTTGGAGGATTGTCATGGTAAGAGGACATGATCTAACCATAGAAAGCTTTTTATCATAGTTTGGCTAATGTGTACTCAATCAGAAAGTCTAATAAGTTAATAATAATATTATTATTGGGGTTTGTTTTGTTTTTACAAGGGAATATTATGGTTTTCCTTTTTATTTAATTAAAGAATGGCAGATAAACATAAATACAGCACGGTTACTCCAGATCACTTTTCATATTGTATACAAACAGACCAATGAACGTAATCTGAAAGAAAGCTGCAGTCAGCAATGAAATGCATAGAGCTTTTCCTTCCCTCGCTCAAAAAAGTTTAAAAACACACAAACTTAGAATCTCATCAGCACACACTCTCCTGTGACAAATGATTCAGACATCAATAGTGGGTGCAAAGAAACTATATGCTAACATATGTATAACCTTTGTTAATGAAAAGCAGAAGCAGCCATAATGATTAAGATACATTTGGTTACTGATAACTAGTTGTACCCTAAAGGGCATTATCAGAAGAGAAATTGTGCTGCAGAGAAAACCTATATATACATACACAATGGAAAATAAACTGCAAGATTAACGCACGCATGTTTAAAACTGGAAAAATCACAGCCCTCCAAAAATTTCTCCACATTTGTTTTAAAAGCCCTCTGCACTCAACTAAAATTAAAATGATCTTAAAAGGATAATACTTGTAAAGTTTACTTAAGTCTTTTCAGCCACAGAGACTGCAATGTAAATAAATGTTCAGAGTCATTTTCAAAACAGAAACAGACATCTATTCTCCTGATAACATGCATGGTTAAAAGGTCTATGCAAGAAACATTGCTCTACATTCCCAATGACTAGGAAAAAAAACCTCGTCAATTTTTAGTTTGCAGATGGTCAAAGGATTTTGTATTCCAGCAGGAGTTCAAATCTGGATCTTTTCACCAACAACTACTGGATTTTCTTTTCTGATTTTCTCAGCATCAGCTTTGTAATTGTAAGAGCAATTGTGTACATCTGAGTAACGGTGTACACCACAGTAAACATTTCCACACCGGCATTCAAACCCCATAAGTCCCACTTTCTTCCTGCACATGAAACAGCGATTCTTTTTTTGTTTTGATTTTTCAAGAGACTTACTTTGCTCTTCAGATGACTGCTGTGCGGTTTCTGATCCTGAAGCTTGCAGGTCTTCTTTTGCAGGTATTGCTTTGTTCACAGATGTGCTGTCCACTTGGGAAGATGCTACAGATTCTGATAAGAGTGACTGATCTGATACAGGGCTTGGCTGCATAGACGAAGATGTAGAGTCTAATGCCAGCTGAGCTTCTGGGACACTGCCATCTGTGCCCTGAACTGGTAAAGACTCAGACTACTGACAGAAGGTGCAGGTGGGCTTATTCTACCATTACTACTATTCTGTCTCTGAAGATGTTCTTTATAACACATTGAACACATGCCATTTGTACGAGGGTTTCCATGAAATCCGCAGCCAGTGGAACAAAGTATAGGCACTTGGCTGTGGTTAGTTTCTTGAGCTATGTTCCTCCGTTGCGCACTCTGATGAAAGTATAGGGACTTTGGATTAGGGTTCCTACTGCACTGAGGATGCTTTGTAGTTCTTTCTCTGTAGAGCAGTCCCCACTTCCCTATGTCAGGTTGTCTTTCCTGCTGTTGCTTGGGCTGGCGGCGGCTCTCTCTGCCTGACGCGCTGCCCGCTGCCGCCGGTCGCCACTGGTGAATGAGGACAGGTGAGGCCACCGAACTCCTGCTCGCTCAGGCCCGGCCGCCACCTCCAGCCCCTCCGCCTGCTGTTTATTAAACTTTTCTGGTTGGTTGTTCGGCCTGTGCCGCGACCGCGGGGGAGAGCTCCAGGAATGGCCGGCACCCGGCGCTGACCTGATTATTGGGTTTTAAATGCTCAATTATTCTTCAAGGGTTACTTGAAAATACACAGGATGACAATATTAAACCTCAAAGGGTAGTTCATTAATTCTTCCGGAGTTTCAGATACTGGTCTTGGGACAAGATGTCTCGTCTCCAGGAGGTTACATGCAAGTTATAAAGCAAAGGAAAGGACTACAGAGTAATTTGAGGATGAGAACGATATTGTAGAATATATGCTCAAGTAGTTGTGAGAACTAAGGTAATGTTTATAGAGCTTTTAGCAAAATACTGGGCACATGTCAGGCACTCAGCCTCTGCTGGTTGCAATCCTTATTCTCTCAAAACAAGATCCAAATGGCAGATAGCTCCAAATGTTGCCACAGTCAAAGCCAGTAATACTATTCAGAGAATGTTATTCAGAAAGATGTTAAATCTCAGACTAAAAGCTTCATTGCTTCTGCCTTAATCAGTAAGGCCTATTCATGACCTCATACTTGTTCCTCACAAATTATGGTAATTAAGTTGAAAACTGGGTCCCTTGGCCTGGTAGAGCTCGTTTGGCTACAGAGAAGGTTCTAGATGTTAGACTGAAGAACATGAGGGGCTGAGAGTTTTTAGAGAGGCTTGGGAGAGGGGAATGTGTTGAGCAAAAGGAAATCATGGGACTGTCATACAGAGTGAAGTAAGTCAGAAAGAGAAAAACAAATACCGTATGCTAACACATATATATGGAATCAAAAAAAAAAAAGGTGCTGAAGAACCTAGGGGCAGGACAGGAATAAAGATGCAGATGTAGAGAATGGACTTGAGGACATGGGGAGGGGGAAGGGTAAGCTGGGACAAAGTGAGAGAGTGGCATGGACATATATACACTACCAAATGTAAAACAGATAGCTAGTGGGAAGCAGCCGCATAGCACAGGGAGATCAGTTCGGTGCTTTGTGACCACCTAGAGGGGTGGGAGGGAGGGAGATGCAAGAGGAAGGGGATATGGGGATATATGTATATGTATAGCTGATTGTTGTAAAGCAGAAACTAACACATCATTGTAAAGCAATTATACTCCAATAAAGAAGAAAAGAAAAACGGAAATCATGGGAAGTGTCCAGAAGCCGCATTTTGAGAACGGTACTTAGTTTAGTGTTCTTACCTAGAGCGGGTTACCTTCATCTGCCAGGACCACTGCCCGTGAGTGACAAAGTCCTGCTGGCCCTGGAAGTGCCAAAGGAGATTTCTCTGCTACCATGTGAAAAAAAAAAGCTTTCTTACTTGCGAAATTAAGCACGTTTGTCTAAATATGCAACACCTGACTAGGCCCTTTCTGTAGGAAAGAAAGCCATTCTCTCCTTGGGTTTTTCCGCTTCTATAAGAGGAGATGCTAAGGAATGCAGAATGGGGGGCAAAAAATTCTAGTTGCCTCCTGCCATAGCTCGGGAGGTTCATTATGTAGTAATGAAATGATCTCAGAGAGAAAACGATAAATCTAGGCCAAGATTTCAGTTTAAAGAAAAGGCAAGGGGTAGAGTAAGCGCTAGGTATATTTTCCAATGTAATGCTAATTGAAAACATTTCACTTGTGTTCAGGGACATTCACCTCTCACTGAAAGGTCGTTCAATACCTTCAAAGAGAGTTTTCTTTAAAACGGCACGTACCCATACTTCTAGCCAGAGACTTAAGTTCTTTGGATAGCTTTCAGCTGACAGCCTGTGTTGTTGAAAAGGCAGCTAGTGGCTACAGGTGTTGTGAAGGTAGATGAGCCCCAGCTGCTCAGGAGAGAAGTGGGGACGCGGAATGCTCCTAGGCAACCGGAAGGGACTTGGCAGCAGACGGTGGTTTGCCTGGTGGAAGAGCTTCCAGATCTAAGCAACAAGCCAGTGGAAGGAAATGATGCAAGCTGTGAGCTGAGCATCCAGGCTTGGCAGGTACACTTAAATTGTATTTTAGAAGGGATGGTAGAGGAGGATTGGGGGGAAGATGACGATGGTGTGCTTTGGAATCAGATAGCCTGTAATGCCTGAATCTGCCTCTCACTTGCTTGGGGCTTTTGAGCAAAGTGCCTGAGCGCTCTAAATCGCTTTCCTCACCCATAAAACGGAGGTGGGATATGCCTGCCTCTAGTGCGTGATAAATAAATGAAATAACACACAGAATGGGGTTATTGCGCTACGTGAGGAAGGAAGCCCTCACGGCTCCGAACTTAGAATCAGTTTCAGCTTTTCTCCCATCTCCAATATTGCAGGAATGAGAAGGCTAGCGCTAATTTTTCTTAATACTTGAAATTTCATTCTGTTTATCATTTTCTTTGACCGCATGTGTAGACTTGCTTATTGCTCAAGGTGAAAACTGACACAGAAAACGCCATATTGAAAGGAGACGCCCACTGTTTTTTCTTGGGCTTAAAAGGGAGGTCAAAAAGAGAAAGCCGGGCTTCCCTGGTGGCGCAGTGGTTGAGAGCCCGCCTGCCGATGCAGGGGACACGGGTTTGTGCCCCCGGTCTGGGAGGATCCCACATGCCGCGGAGCGGCTGGGCCTGTGAGCCATGGCCGCTGGGCCTGCGCGTCCGGAGCCTGTGCTCCGCAACGGGAGAGGCCACAGCAGTGAGAGGCCCGCGTACCGCAAAAAAATAAAGAAATAAAAAGAAAAAGCCTTTCCTTTACTGGTTCAGAACAATTTCCCCACATGGTCATATGTAAAGAATTTTAGGTTTCTGCATCCTTAAGTGTTCGATTTCAATTATTTTCCTTAAAACTAAATGGTATTTTCAAGAGAAAAAAAATTGCATCAAAAATATTGTTTTCTCCTCTTCTCAGATAGCATATTCCCATCTGAGTGTTTCAGTTGTTCTAAAGCCTTTCTATACAGATAATGGAAAAACTTGACTCTTAGATACCTTCACATTTTTATGAGTAAAACATGCATGACATCCTGGAATACCTTTGGGCTCATTCTTATTTATGACATGTTTTTGAGAATTTGAGTAAGACTCTAACATGAAAACAGAGTTTAATCATGACGTTGTGATTTTTAAGGCGAAAAGTACCTTAATTAAACATTGATCTGGATTTTTTTTTTCTTGGACAAATGTGAGATCACTTGTCACTTAATAAAAGAGGGGTCACTTTTCCAACAGCAGAAAAATCCCAGGAAGCTTTTCAGCCACTCAACCTGAGATAGAAAACCTTTGAGTGCTTTTCTATCAGCATCTACTACAGATTCTTTTCTTGACTCTTCCTTGAAAATCCTGTGTTTCCTAGGCTGAAATAGACCCTGTGCACAGCTGTTTGTGATTTATAGATGATCTTGGTGTTGAGAACTACCAGCAAGTCCCACAATTTTCTGTATTAAGACATCAGAGGTTACTCTCTAGATACTGCTGCCAATGCAGAGCATGGAGTATACATGGAAATAACTTATCCTGAGAATTATCTTTAAGTAAAGCTTCATAGAAGGCGGAGGAGTTTGTTTTCAGGTCTTCTTTCTGTATTAGAGGTTTTTAAACCAAAGTATCAGAATTGGGTTCCTGCCCAGCTGTCTTGAATCAGAGTCTTTGAGGCTAAGTCAAGGAATCCACAGATTTTTGTCTAATGAGCTGAATAAAATGAACCATCAGGTTTGGTATCCAATGTTCTAAAGTACAAATGAGTAAAAAATATCTGAGGCAAGACTAAAACATTTCTTAATAAGATGATGTGTAAAGTAAAATCAGACATCATGATTAAGATCTATGAAAGAATGAATCTGATTAACGCACAGCCTTTTGGCCTTAAGAATTTATAAACTGTGAGATTTACATCAAAATGCTTTCTTAGTAGTATAAGAAGGATATTCACTGTTGTCTGTGAAAGAAAAACAAATGTTAACAACAATTTAAATGTCCACAGAAGGAGATAAATTAAATACGATATGATAAATAGATGCTGTGGACTAGCATGCAGTACTTAAAAAGAAATCTGCGAGTAAAAAATATACAAGACAGGTTGTTGCTTCATAACCTCCTCAGGAGCTTCCTGGGTGTAAAAGGAAACAGCCTCCCCGCTCCCGACCCCCAGCAAGCAGAGGGCAAGAGAGACCAAAGAAAAAGGCAGACCCTTCCAGATTGCTAGGTGGTAGGTTTAATAAGCAAGAGAGCTTACTTAGAAGAAGCTTTGTCTTGTGTGGCTGCAAGACGAGTAGATCTCCATACTCACCAGCCAAAGGTGAAATGTTTATATAGAGCCCCTAACTGGGTTTAGTAACATACCCAGTCCTATTTCGAGGCTGTTTCCTTGGTGCAGTTTCTAGGAGCAAAGAACGCAAGCTGAACACACATCCCAAGACAGTGGAGGTGGGATGGGAAGCCTCCAGTGGCCTGGGTCCAGCCTGTAGTTCAACTGGCGGTCGAGTCTTCTTGATGACCTCCTCCCACACAGGTTTTTGGGTGTTACAGGCAAATATAAGATGAAAAAATGAATGGTTCTAATTATGTGAAAATTTAAATGATAATTTTCATTGTTATACGTTCATGTATAAAACCATAGGTCTGGAAGAGAAGGCACTAAATCAGTAATAGTGGTTACTTATGGAATGAAGTGGCAGTATTGAGATTAGGAGTTGTGCTCAAAGATTTATTTAGCCTTATCCGTGCTATTTCTGTTAAAATATTCACCTTAAATAAAATAACGTATTGCATACTTTATAATTTGCTTAGGTATATATAAAAAACAAAGTGGCGTAACTCTTGTAAAGTTACGGCAAACAAGCAAGCCTCATGGGGTATAACTATAAAGCATCTTATTTTTGTCTTATCACCTTGTTTTATGTTTTTTCCCACTTTTATTGAGATATAATTGATGTATAGTACTGTGTAAGTTTAAGGTGTACAGCGTAACGGTTTGACTTACATATATCATGAAATGATGCCTGCACGTTTTGTTAACATTCATTATCTCATATAGATAAAAAACAAATAAAAAATATGTTTTTCTTACAGTGAGAACTCAGGATTTTCTCTCTTAACAACATTCATATACATCAAATGGCGTTGTTAACTGTTGCCATCATGTTGTATATTCCAACTCAGGAAGGCAGGCTGGACAGCTTGTCCTTCATATAGTTCTGTATGGGAAACGTGTTACCGAACTCAACTTGGGTCCATCTGCCCTCATGTGGTAAAGCTAATCTACTAACACAGGGCTGTGGTGGAGGAAAGTGCAGCGTTGATTACGGGCGCCATACAAGGAGTCCAGGCAGCTCATGCTCTAAAAACCCAGAAGCCGCAGCAGATTTCAGGGAAGCATTTTTAAAGGCAAAATGAGGGAGGGAAGTCACAGGTTATGTGGTCAGCTCTGCACAAGTCTCTGATTGGTTGATGGTGAGGTAACAAGGGTGGTGTCACAGGGGTTAACATTATCAATCCTCAGGCTCCACTCTGGGGGCTGTGTGCCCATGGTCATCAAGCAGTTAACTTCTTCCATTTGGTGGGGGCATTGGCATCTGAAAAACAACTCAGGGACTGTGCATCAGATACAGTTATCTGTGTACTTCAGGGAGGAGCTAAAGATTCTGTGGTTGACATATGGCTGATTTACTATTTAAATTCTTACCAGTTCTCCTGGCCCAACTGCTGTTTTTGTCACTACATGTTCACACCCTTTCAATCATTAATTCTTTTTTTTTTTTATAATTTTAGCATCTTTATTGGAGTTTAATTGCTTTACAATGATGTGTTAGTTTCTGCTTTATAACAAAGTGAATCAGCTATACATATACATATATCCCCATATCTCCTCCCTCTTGCATCTCCCTCCCACACTCCCTATCCCACCCCTTTAGGTGGTCACAAAGCACCGAGCTGACCTCCCTGTGCTATGCGGCTGCTTCCCACTAGCTACTATTTTACATTTGGTAGTGTATATATGTCCATGCCACTCTCTTCGTCCCAGCTTACCCTTCCTACTCCCCGTGTCCTCAAGTCCATTCTGTATCTCTGCATCTTTATTCCTGTCCTGACCCTAGGTTCTTCAGAACCCTTTTTTTTTTTAGATTCCATATATATGTGTTAGCATACGGTATTTGTTTTTCTCTTTCTGACTTACTTCACTCTGTATGACAGACTCTAGGTCCATCCACCTCACTACAAATAATATTTCTTTTTATGGCTGAGTAATATTCCATTGTATATATTGCCACATCTTCTTTATCCATTCATCTGTTGATGGACACTTAGGTTGCTTCCATGTCCTAGCTATTGTAAATAGAACTGCAGTGAACATTGTGGTACATGCTTCTTTTTGAATTATGGTTTTCTCAGGGTATATGCCCGGTAGTGGGATTGCTGGGTTGTATGGTAGTTCTATTTTTAGTTTTTTAAGGAACCTCCATACTGTTCTCCATAGTGGCTGTATCAATTTACATTCCCACCAACAGTGCAAGAGTATTCCCTTTTCTCCACACTCTCCAGCATTTATTGTTTGTAGATTTTTTGATGATGGCCATTCTGACTGGTGTGAAGTGATACCTCATTGTAGTTTTGATTTGCATTTCTCTAATGATTAGTGATGTTGACCATCCTTTCATGTGTTTGTTGGCGATCTGTATATCTTCTTTGGAGAAATGTCTGTTTAGGCCTTTTGCCCATTTTTGGACTGGGTTTTTTGTTTTTTTGATATTGAGCTGCTTGTAAATTTTGGAAATTAATCCTTTGTCAGTTGCTTCATTTTCAAATATTTTCTCCCATTCTGAGGGTTGTCTTTTGGTCTTGTTTATGGTTTCCTTTGCTGTGTAAAAGCTTTTAAGTTTCATTAAGTCCCATTTGTTTATTTTTGTTTTCATTTCCATTTCTCTAGGAGGTGGGTCAAAAAGGATCTTGCTGTGATTTATGTCATAGAGTGTTCTGCCTATGTTTTTCTTTAAGAGTTTTATAGTGTCTGGCCTTACATTTAGGTCTTTAATCCATTTTGAGTTTATTTTTGTGTATGGTGTTAGGGAGCATTCTAGTTTCATTCTTTTACATGTAGTTGTCCAGTTTTCCCAGCACCAATTATTGAAGAGGCTGTCTTTTCTCCATTGTATATTCTTGCTTCCTTTATCAAAAATAAGGTGACCATATGTGCATGGGTTTATCTCTGGGCTTTCTATCCTGTTCCGTTGATCTATATTTCTGTTTTTGTGCCAGTACCATACTGTCTTGATTACTGTAGATTTGTAGTATAGTTTGAAGTCTGGGAGCCTGATTCCTCTAGCTCCATTTTTCTTTCTCAAGATTGCTTTTTAGTCATTAATTCTTCAGCCATGCTTTTGTGACTCAGGGGGCCTGGGAGACTACAGCTTTTCTACAAATAAGAGGCAAGCAGAGGACATAGTGGGAGGGCTCTGTCCTGGGAAGGCACCATAGGGTCCTACTCAGTCACACACATATCAATCCAGTGTGTCCTCAAAATACAGATGACACACAAAGTGATCTCCTTGAAGCCTCTCAAACTGAAATAAAGAGGAAGAAATCATTCTCTTCCCAATTCAGGGAAATGAGTGTTTGTAATAATAAGACCCAAAAGCCTCAACAAAAATCTTTTAATAACTTTGTATGGAGTGTATTCTATATAAATATTGCGTTATTATGTATACCTGAAACTTATATTGTAAGTCTTCTATCCTTCAGTAAAATTAAGTAATTAATTTAAAAAAATCTTTCTCTATTTCCTCACCCATAAATTTCTTACGCTTTTTTAGCATGAGTCAGGGGTTTGACTCATAAAACCTGTTTTGCCCCATGCTGGGCTTTTTAAATTATTAATTTATTTATTTTTTTTTTTTTTTTGCGGTACACGGGCCTCTCACTCTTGTGGCCTCTCCCGTTGCGGACCACAGGCTCCGGACGCGCAGGCTCAGTGGCCATGGCTCACGGGCCCAGCCGCTCCGCGGCATGTGGTATCTTCCCGGACCGGGGCACGAACCCGTATCCCCTGCATCGGCAGGCGGACTCTCAACCACTGCGCCACCAGGGAAGCCCCCTAATTTTTTTTTTTTTTGAAGTACAGTTTGCAAGTCTCACTTGGGGGTTGAGCTCCACACTCAAAAATGTGGACTCTGGTGTCCTCAGGCCTCATCTCAGATTTCTGTTTCAGATTCAGTTACCATAGTGTTGTCTTCTCAGGGGTGGCCTGAGCGTGTTTTCTTTTATGGGCCCATAGGCATGGCAGTGGGTGAAATAACACTAATCCATGCAAGAGTCTTAAGGGACAAAATATCAGTACTTCGTTCTCCCCAGTCCTTAGAGCCAGCAAGTTGGACTTCAAATGTAGGTTTTCTTCATTGATTCACATAGACAAATGCTTGAGGATATAAGTGGAAAGTTTACCTTTTCTAATCTTAAATCATTCTTGGAGCCAAATAAAACAGGACAAGGATGGGCTCAGAATTTGAATAATACAATAAAGCACAGGACTAATTTGCATATGTAGGTGAAGGACGGGGGCTACGAATGGAGGAGTTACTTAGGGAGAGATTGGGTGATTAATCAGAAGTGGTCAAAGGAGTTTCTGAAATGCTTGCTTGGGAGGAGGCCCTGAAGTCAAACTAAGGTTACTACCTAGAGCCTGAGGGAAAGCTGTATTTCGTAAAATCTTGGTGTTGTATATATATCTTTCTGTTTCATTTTTCTTTTTTCTAAAGAATATATATAAAATATAATATAATTGTGTAATATGTATGGTGTATATAGATCATGTATACATTATAAAATAGGCATATTCTTTATATTCCTTAACTTTTTAAAAAATATTTATTTATTTGGTTGTTCTGGGTTTTAGTTGTGACAGGCAGGCTCCTTAGTTGTGGCTCCAGGGTTCCTTAGTTTCAGCTTGCCACCTCCTTAGTTGCAGCACATGAGCTCCTTAGTTGCGGCAGGTGGGCTCCTTAGTTGTGGCATGCATGTGGGATCTAGTTCACTGACCAGGGATCAAACCTGGGGCCCCTGCGTTGGGAGCTCAATGTCCCATCCACTGAGCCACCAGGGAAGCCCCTGTATTCCTTAACTTTTTAAACTTTAATCTCTAAAAATCTGGAATAATGTAAAACAAGCATACTTGAAAAAGAAAAGAGAATATTGAAAACTGAACATAGAAATTATAATGAAATTTAAACAAAGTTTTTAACTATGGGAGTGTATAATAATTAGTGTTATATGAATGTCAAAGCAGAGAAATGTATTTGACTACAGGGTAAGAAAGGAAATAAACTGTAAAAGTCTTAAATAAAAATAAATATTCCAGGAATGGAAATGCTTTTGTCAGGTATCTGTGTTTACAATAATGTGTTTATACTCCTAGCAATGTTAATTTGAATAGATGCTTTAACTTTGAGTTGTCAGTGTAAAAATATCACTTGGTTTACGAGACAATCGACTGTCAAATACATTGCATAGATATGCTGGATGTTTTATAGCTTTGTCGTCTAGACACTAATTTTATCCTTAAGAATTATTGGAAATCAAATTTAGATAGTTTTCCTGAAAAGTGTAAACTTGTCTATTTATTGTGAGAATAGAAAAGTTGAAACCCATCTGTCAGGCAGTGGCACTTAGGAATTAACTTCAGACAATCAAAGATGAAGTTTTGCATGAGAGCATGCATTAATCTGACAGCTTTATGTCTAAAATAAATAACAATATGATATGATTTGGTGGAGTGGGATAGGTTTGTAAATAGTCAAACATTAAGAAACTAAATTTTCTTGTTTTACGGTCATATGGGTTTTTCTGTTTCCTTCTGAAAACTTTTTTCAGTTATGTATCTATATACTAAGATGTGTATAATTAATTATTTATTTGATGAATTGTGCTTTCAGTGTTTCCCTACTGTCTCATAAAAGCATCTGACACTGATTGGTTTTGCACTGTTTCATTTACTCAGAAGTTAGGTATATAGTTAACTCTTGCAAAGTGTTCTATAAATACCATCTATTAAAGAAGTTATCACAGCATATTTTTATCATTGGTTTGCTGGTCTCTCCACTCAAAAGGCAGTAACTGAGTCTAGGGCAGGGAATGTGTTTTATCTGTCTTTGTATCTCTGGCATAGAGGCATTCTGCTTGGTAATTGGTAGACAATCAGTAAATCAAATAATTAATGAAATAAATTAATAAATGAGAGTTCTGGAGTCTTCTCTCCCATCTCGCAGTCAGATGTAGTCCTCTCATTCCTGTTGCTTCCTATGCCAGTCTCTAATAACTGACACTGCTGCATGAATCATGGGAAAAGACACGAAATGTCTTTTCTCTTAATTAAGTGAACATTCCACAGTCTCTCCACTCTCCAGCAAGAGACAGAAGTGAAACCAAGATTCATAAATGATTAAGCACAGCAGTAAAATCTGCAGTGTTTTTTTTTCTGTAAGCCTAGCAGACGACTTGCTGAAATATTCTTATTTCTATGGCCTGTTGAGATAAGAGATTCAAGATTTCCTAATCTGCAAAATGAGAATAATGGTCATAGCATCTCAATAAAGTTGTTGAAATGATTAACATAGAATACACATAAAACATGGTGCATAGTCTGGTATTGTTAGGAGTGCACTAAATATCGATAGCTGTCATTTACTGAGACCTGACATTTTGATAGAGGAGTGCTTCAGATCAGGCTCCTGTTGAATGTGGGGACAGAAAGTCAGTAACGTAAACAAAATCATTCTGTTCTTAAGCTGTGTTGTGCTTTTTCAGCATAAACAAAGGGTTTTTGAAATTTTATTACTATAATATTTTCCCTCCCTTGTCTCTACATTTAATCTCCATTTATAATTACGACATTTTCAAGAAATCCCTAATAAGGACTTGAGGCTTTAATTATAAGGCATCTAGTGTTGTGTGCATGTGCTTTACATCTATTGTCATTATTTTATCCTTGGATCTGCAGAACTTTCATCTGTAACGTGTGTCTCATTCAGTAATTAATGTCTGATTATCTATTGTAAACAAAAAATCAATCAGTCTAAGAAATGGAAAATTTTATCTGAGCAAAATTTGAGGATTATAACCCCGGAAGAGCATCTCAGAAAGCTCTGAGAACTGTTCCACCAGTTAGAAACCAAGGCACAGTTATGTAAGATTTTTTGAGGTAGAGGGCTGTACATCAAATGATGTATTGACAGTTTACATAATCCAGATCTAAGTGTCAACCTGGTGGGTCACATGACCCCTTACAAGATCAAGAAGGAATGTTATCTCTTTAAGGAGTTGTCTTGATGCTGGAAGAACATTGTTCTTTATGGATGACAAGGTATTCCTGCTGATGGGGGAGGTTTGGTTGACGCATAAGGCAGATACACAGTGCACAGTAAGGGGGAGAGAGGAGGCCAAAGGGCAGAGAAGAATTTATGTTTAAATTTTTCTTGTCTTGCCATAAAATAGAAATTTTATTTCACACTATTCTGAGTGGGCCTTCATCCTAGGCACTGGGATATAGCAGTTAGCAAGGAAAGCAATAGGGTCCATAAAATAGAAATGTTATTTCACACTATTCTGAGTGGGCCTTCATCCTAGGCACTGGGATATAGCAGTTAGCAAGAAAAGCAATAGGGTCCATAAAACAGAAATGTTATTTCACACTATTCTGAGTGGGCCTTCATCCTAGGCACTGGGATATAGCAGTTAGCAAGAAAAGCAATACCTGTGTTCTCATTGAGCCTCCATTTCGTAAGCAGTAATAGGCATTAGACAAGTGATCCAAAAATGAACTGAATAGCTACAGACTGTGAAGAAAATAAAGTGAGAGAACTTATAATGGCACTGGTAGGAAAGGGGGCTTTACAGAATGAGAAGTTAGGGGAAGGAGGAGATTTCAGCCAAGAGCTAAAGGCTGAGAGTTTTCTCTCCGTAAAAGGAGTTCAGACTGTTGTCGAACCCAAGTTTATGTGCCCGGTTACAGTGCGGCCAAAGAAAGCAAAATGTCGGAGTTTGAAGGGAAACGGTTTATTGCAAAGGCCAAGCAAGAAGAAAGGGCAGCTCATGCTCAAAAAGGCCAAACTTCCCTATGGTTTGGGGGGAAAAGTTTTTATAGGCAAAATTTAGGGGGAGGACTGCAAGGCACGTGACCTTCCTGACTCGGTGGTGGGGAGGTAACAGGGTGGTGTTCCAGGAATCTAGTCATCGGCCTTCTGGTTCCACGCAGTCTAGGGTCCAGTGATTTTGCTCAGCCTGAAGTTACCAACCTCCACCTGGGTGGGGCGGGGGCCTTAATTCCTACAGAAGAGCTCATAGATCTGTACCAGATTGTGTGTATCCCTTGAGGAGGAGCGAGGACCCTGCTTTATCCCTGCATTATTATTTCTTGACTGCTTCTCCTTTGCTTCTGTATTCCCGCCTTTCCCGAATTTGTGTCTGAATCTGCCCTTTGGCACTCAGGGGTGGTTTAGGAGGCTGAAGTCTTTTTCCTACAGATAAGAAACAGGGGACGTGGAGACGCTTTTGTACCCAGGAGGACCCCACAGTACCCTGCTTGGTTTCAATCCCCCATTTTCTTTTATACCTCTCAATCTGGAGGGGAAAAGGTGTTGGACAAGAAAGGGAATAATGTTTTGGCTAGACAGGTTTATCATAAACTGGGCAGAGGCACTCGGTTTTAGGGGGACTTGGTTTCACAAATATTATCTTTCCAAACAGAAATCATTAAGTCAGAGGCTTTGAGGCAAGAACAGAGTCTGGAGAAGAGAAAATGGTATCAGATGAAGTGGAAAACATCTTGTTGACTTCTAGGTCATGATAAGAAAGTTGGATTTCATAGGCAGTAAAATGGGAAGCAATTTAATGTGTAAGCAGAAGAGTGGCATGATCTAAATAGTTTTTTAAAAAAATCAAACTGGCCACTGTGCATTAAATGGATTACAGTGGGGAGGCCAGTTTGGAGGTTAGTGTGATTGTGACAATGAGAACGTCTGGTGCGTGGGCTGGAGTAGCAAAAGGAACGGTGATTGAGAAGAATGGGAACACTTGTGAGATTCTGGGGGCAAGATCAATATCAGTAGTAGTGGATTCAATAGGGGAGGATATGGGAAACTAGAAATAAAGGATGACTTCTTACTTTGTTTTTGTTTTGCTTTTGCTTGATCACCCGAAGTAAAACTCATAGGCCGTCTCATTTTAGATCTTTAAAAAAGTCTCTGCAGGAGAATACGTGAGGATATTTTTCTTTTAATGTGTACTAGGTCCTCGCATTTATACCACATGTTGTAAGTGTTGTTTTCTCTTTAGGTAGATTGTAGGTCATTGTCAACAAAAATCAAGAAATCCGTCCTACCCTTATGCCAAGTTCATACTTTTGGTCTGAAGTTTATTTTTATCAAATTAACACACCTGCAAAGCTTAACTTTGTAAATCGAGTTTATTTTGAAAGGTAGTGTTGAATTATTTTCCAAATAAAGCAGCTTAAAAAAACGCAGATGTGGTCCTGTATGCACAGTGCTCTGAGTATGGTAGGATTTTTTTTTTTTAGCATACTAATGTTTATTTGGAGATGTATAAAAAATATGCAGTTCTACAAAACTTTAAAGATTTTTCAGATCCCTGCTAAGTTTTTTTTAGACCCTTTTTTTCTAGAAAACAATAGGTTCGATCAAATTTATCCTAATATTTCAATAACTAAGATACCACTCAGAAATATTTTAGACATTTGAAATCACAGAATGAGTAAAATGGGAGGAAGAGCTTTATATGCCTAAGACTGTCTCCGTCTATAGGGGAGTTGGTTCTCCAATTTTTAGCAAAAAGTCTACACTGACAAATTGTCGAACCACCATTAATATAAAAAATTTGGTCAATCCTTGACATCTTTAATGCATACTTGATAAGAAATATATCCATAACATTGATATTTTAGCAATAGTTTTATCTGATGGTGTATAGAAAGGAGGCCAAGGTTATATTGTACTACATTCAGTTTTAACTTTACTGAATACCACAAAATTTCCCCAGCCAGCATTACAATAGAAGTCAGCTTGTTGCCCTTTTACTTCTGTATAACACAATATCAAAAACATTTTATCTGCCAATATGTGATTCTGGTGACCTTTGACATTTTTGAGCATATATTCTCATGCATCATCAGAGGTTTCATGCCAAACCAATAACACACTTCTCTGTTGTTTTCAAATGCCTCCTGTATCATAAGGTTAATGATCAATAAAATGCACTGACATGGTTCTTTTTGCTGCCGTACCTCATTATTTCTCTTTTCACTCAATCTCCACATGCTTTTAATAGTTCCTGAGTAGCTTTTGTTTTTTCATTTAATAAAGAGTAACAATGTGCCATTTTCTCTTTATAAAATAACAGTCTCTCTGATGGGATTCTATCCGGGGGAACCAGTTGTATTCAAGATGCCTTTCATTTGACCTAGGACAGTGTTTAACTCATCATTTGACAGTTGTGTGCCTTTAAAAATTAAAAGTCTGTGTGAGATCTCCAATTTGTATGAGTTTGCACGAGGTTATAGAATTCACGTAAATGCTGTCTGGCTTAGGGGACTAGGAACTAGCGTTGGATCCTAAAAAGTGATCTAAAACAAGCCTCAGCGAACAGGACCATTAGGTGAAATCTGGCCCACAGCTTGTTTTTGTAAATAAAGTTTTACTGGAACACATCCATTCCTGTGCGTTTACTTATTGCCTCTGGAGGCTTTCATACTACAATGGCAGAGTTGAGAAGTTGCAGCAAAGACCACGTGGCCCTCAAAGTTGAAAATATCATCTGGCCCTTTACAGAAAAAAAAGATTGCTGATTCCTGATCTAAATAAAATTAAGCCTGTTTCTTTTGGAAGCTACGCAAACCAGAAGGTTAAGTTTTGATTTCAAACCTGAAGATAACATCACACATATTACAAATAGGGATTCACTTGGCCAAATTCTTCCTTTTTTATTTTTACCATACACTAGGAAGGTTTTCAGAAATTATGGTAGGTCATTTAAACAGTAGCTTCAGGTGTTTCTGAAGTTAATAACTAAGGGCTTTCCAAAATCTGAGCACATAAAATAAATCTTATATAATATTTAAAATGTATATAACTTGGTGTTTTTGAGGATACATCCTGTACTTTGAGTTTATTAATATTTACAATCATAGATCACTTAATTGTTGAAATATAACTAGTGTCTATCTCTTTTTTTAAAAAAAGAAAGCAACGTTTATTTGAATTTTAACTCATTTGCTCAACAGAATTTGACCACCTTTTGTAAGCTAGGTGCCACTCTAGGTGCTGGGAAACACATCCAGTGAACAAAGCAAAAAAAAAAAAAAAAAATCCTGCCTTTGTGGAGTTTACACTCTTGCGAGATTTTATGACAGGAAGTAGTGATTAAGCCTAATACTGCTTTTGTTCTGTTAAAATCCCGAGACTTGGCTACATCAGAGTATTTTTTTCTTGGTGTTCTAGTAAAAGAGCATTGTGTTGATTAGAGAAGTACCTTGATCCCAAATAATGGATCCCCCTTTGTTTAAGATATTGATATTTAACCTTTATTCATCTCAGACACTTTAAGGATCTTTTGAGAGCAGTGGTCCTTTCCTCAGGAGGGAACAATCCATTTAGTCCTTTAAATCATAATTTTACACATAATTTCCAAAAGCACAAGGACCGTCTCTAGTCCATCCACAGAGCTAAAAGCTATTAACCTAGACCAGCTCTTAGATAAGTTAATAGGATTAAGGATAATGTGCTATTAGATATTTATAGAACTATTTTAAATATATAAATCTATTATACATTTTATTCATTCAGTGATTGATTTACTCCACACGTTTTACTAAATACTAATGCTCTTAGGTGCCAGACACTGTGCCAGGCAACACTATTATTCTCAAAACATTTTTTTTATATGATTGGTTTTATGACACAACCTGTATGTTAAGGAATCAATGGAGCATCGTGACTGAACCAACTTTTTTTTTTTTTTTTTTTTTTTTTTTTCTGGCTGCGTTTGGTCTTTGTTGCTGCACTCAGGCTTTCTCTAGTTGTGGCGAGTAGGGCCTACTACTGTTCCTTGCGGTGTGTGGGCTTCTCATTGCGGTGGCTTCTCTTGTTGTGGAGCACAGGCTCTAGGCATGCGGGCTTCAGTAGTTGTGGCTCGCGGGCTCTAGAGCGCAGGCTCAGTAGCTGTGGCTCACGGGCTTAGGTGCCCTGTGGCATGTGGGATCTTCCCGGACCAGGGCTCGAACCTGTGTCTCCTGCATTGGCAGGTGGATTCTTAACCACTGTGCCACCAGGGAAGTCCCTGAGCCAAATTTTATATAAAGTTTACAAGCAAACATTTGTGCATTTACTAAGCATCACCCCTTCTAGTTTCTATCAGGACTTAACTAAACAAGAGGAAATTTGCTTCTTATATTTATCAGGACTGAAACAAGAGGATTTGGCTATGTAATTGTTAGAAACCTATATTTCATACAAAATAAGTAGAAATAAAAATAAACTGTGGGGTTACTTTTGTTGCATTCCAATGTGTTTCCTTTGTGGAGTGCAAGATTATACGTAAGACGAAAAGAAGCAGCTTCATTCACTGAATTCCAAAAGACAAGTCGTTGAACCCCTTGTATGTCTGCCAAGTATCTGTAATAATTTGAAACACCGTATTAAATATTGCATATTTTAATTAACATAGTTTAATTTTTCCAAGTGGCATTGGTAAGTTTTAATGTAATAAGCATTACCAACTTTAGATCAGGTCTTGTGAGAGCAGGTGACACCAGAATTATAAGTAGAGAGTTGTCTGCTATGAAATTACGCATTGATTTAAAATCAACACACTCAAGGATCTTATGGTTACAAATGAGATTTTAGTCCCAGAACAGCCTCTTTGTGACTTAATCTTTACGTACATGTATTATTCTTATCCATGATTAAGTACTATAGGAAATGCAAAACTTTCCTTTTGAGGTTACTAACTTCTTGCAACTGTAGTCCAGAGAGATTGTCACTTACCAAGTGATAGAGTTTTTTAGTATAGAAACTAGCATAGAATACAAGTCTCCGTGTGAGCCTGTCAATAAACCATTATCGCTTAAAATATAGAAAGAAAATTATTGAGCTTCAATAAAAAGAAGATCCATTAACAATGGGAAGATTAAGATATGTTAAATTTCTTCTTTAAATTTAGTTATGAGATAATCCATGTCATCTATAATAGTTTTTCCCCAGATGAATTTTAGCAAGGCATATCATTGAACTCTAAAGTTTAACTAACTGAATGGATAATGAAAAACTTACCCTATGGTTCCATTTCTAGTAATATATGAGCAGATAAGGATCTAGCACCAGTCTTTCTTCTGAAAACACTAAACAAAATGGAAAAGAAAAGAGATGCATATGTAGTCTAACAAGAAAGTAAAGAAATTCGGGCTTCCCTGGTGGCACAGTGGTTGAGAGTCCGCCTGCCGATGCAGGGGACATGGGTTCGTGCCCTGGTCCGCAAAGATCCCACATGCCGCGGAGCGGCTGGGCCCGTGAGCCATGGCCGCTGAAGCTGCACATCTGGAGCCTGTGCTCCGCAACGGGAGAGGCCACAACAGTGAGAGGCCCGCGTACCACAAAAACAAAAACAAAAAAAAAAAGAAAGTAAAGAATTTAGAGCAATAGCTAAATGAAGGGAAGAGCCTGAGAACAATTGGAACACTGCAGCCCGCTTTCACCTTGAGGGCACGTGGGAATCTCAGTTTTACTGAGTACCGTTTCTTGGTATTTCACAGGACTGGGGAAGGTGCTACTATGGAAGAAAAAAAATCCTAAGGCTGCGCCAAAGTGAGAAAACCAAAGCAGGGATCCTCTTTTCTTATAGCTGGAGCTCAAAAGTGCTATACTCTCCATCTAAAGGTGAATTAGAAGGAACTGTGAATTCACATGAAAATCGGGAAATTGCCTATAACCAGAAGCTGATATTTGAACAAGTCTGCGACATAAGTTCATACTATGTGGTCAGTCCCAAAACACTTCAAGCCAGAAATTTAGATATGTGTTTCTCATGTAGGAGTACATTTAAGACCTGTGGCAGGACCAGATGACAAAATCCTCCCAGGAGGTACCCACCTGCGTCTCATGGCTCAAAGAAGTTTCGTACGTAAGTTTACAAACGAAATGAGCAGAAAGCAGTTAAAAATCGATAAACACATAGGAAATAAGGCACCATGAGTGAAAGCCGGAAGAAGTAAGAGAAACAACAATTAAACTCACCTTTCTTATAAAGTGTGTCAGTTTTCATCTTGGGATAAAAGTCATAACTCATTACCTTAGAAAACGCTTGATTATCTTATAGCCATAAACATTTCTTCACTCTTTTTTCCTTAGAATATGCAATGCTACTGTATACTGGTAAGGTAGTATTTATTGTAACATACTTAAGGAAGGTTGGGAATGGTGCCACATCAGAGAGGCTACCATTCCTGGGAGACGACTATTCTTTCTTGTTAGGGAAGAAGTAAAAAGGCTAAAAACATGGGCTCAAAATCAGACTAAGTTCTTTTACCCTGTAATATGTTTGCTCAAGGTCCCAACTAGCAGTGTATTTAAATTTGAACCTTTACGCTGTTCATTTGCAAAATAGTCTTACAGTATCCATATTCCCAATACCCATAATGAGTTGCCGTGGGAATTGAGACAAAACATGTAAACGTTGTATCCCAGTTCAGCATATTAATTCGTTGGTTCTTGTTAGCTGTATTACCTGTTCCTCCTTTTCCTGGGCCACTCCCATGAGACAGAATAACTTGCTCTCCTGTACCCTACAGAGGAGAAGGATCGCCTGTTCCCACCTTTATCAGGTTTAAGGCTCCTCAGTTTCCAGGTGGGTGAATTGGGCCTTTAATCCGTGCCTTTGGGTCTGTGTTACATAATTACTCACTAGGTCTCAGGAAAATCTGAGGACTCATCTGAGACTCACCTGTCAGCTAGCAGTATAGTTTCACTGACTCGAGTAATCAGATATCAGAGCTTTTCAAGTGCTTCCTCATGACCCTCCCATAAAAGGGATTCAGCGGCACCTGCTCAGTGTCTCTGGCATTTTGGTTTCTGCATTCTCTGACAATGCGAACCCCGCTTTCATGGCCTTTGAAGTATTCACGTATTTGCTCACTCTCTGTGTGTGTAACCGAGGTAGAATTGCCACCATCACCTGCTAAAACCCCACCACCTCTCCTTTCCCTGTCCACGTCCCTGTGCCTCGTACCGAGCACTGTGCCCCCAAACACCACCTCACTGCATTCGCCCCCTGCGCAGATGCCTTCGTCACCCAGAATAGGCCCAGCCAAGCCGCTTTCCCGTGTGGATGACAGCTTCACTCTGCTCGGGTTCAGACACCCCTGTGATAGACCATCTTCCACATGGATGCCCTCTGAACCCCTCCTGGGCTGTAACTCCCCACAGTAGGTAGCCCTCCCTACCCTGCTAGGACTCCGACACACTAGGCCAGGCTTCCTCCTCCAGCCCATCCCAGACTTGCTAATGAAGACCCCACCTTAACTCTGATATCTGATCTCTGGTCACCCTTGTACCTCCCGTCCCCTGAACCCCTCCTGGACACTTAACCTTGCTCACTTCCGTCTAATGACTTTAGGCCCGAATTGTCTGAGGAGGGAATACCATGCTAAATTTAGTCATAAGGAAAGTTAGGCTTATCAGCTCCTCTTGGGAACAAAATAAAAGGGCCTTGGTATCTTGAATTCTAGAATATACCATCTTCTACTTGCTGAAGTCTCCCAAGTATTGTCCGAGTGTTGAAGTCTCCTTTGTCTCTGAGGATGTTAGTATAAGACAGAATTTACAAAAGTGAATGCAAGATAATACACAGAGTTCATTTCCACAAATACATGTATATACCGCTCTCAAAGAATCCCAGATTTTTGAAAATTAATTTACATTTCCATGATGTATACAATTTCTTATTAGAAAGAACTGCAGGATAGAATTACAAGGTTGACTTAACAGGAACTGATATTTGAGATTTGCTAGCGGATTTATCTGAGAAATGGTTTATCTCATAACACTTTTCACTTTGTCAAACACCCTAAGATCTAAAGATTATGTGAATAATAAACACCTTGCTCACCATGTCCCTAGAATAAGCTTTTGAAGATGAAGCTCTTTAGAACTTAACTGGACAGTATTCTCCTGGGTGCTATAAGGAAGGACTTCTAAGACATTTCAATATGCTTGTTTTGGGACATAAAGATCATGACTGAGTGAAGGAGGGTGACTCCCAAGAAGAAGCTGAAATCACTGTGTGTCAGGTAAAATGAACAATGCCCTTTAGGCATATTTCTGGTGTTTTACATAATACAGAAAAAGTCAAACCATTCTTAACATGTCCTCCTAAGGTAAGAAGCAAATATAAGTAAAAATACTGTCTTCTCCCTCTCCCAACTTCTTCTGAGAGCAACATTTTAAACTCGGCTATATTTCTATGAAATTTTCATTTGTAGCTAAGGCTGTTCAGTCCAGATATAGGAACTGTCAATATCCAGGATTTTCATGAATTACACACTTCTTCTCCTGGGTAGAAGAGAAACCATTTGCAAACCCTGTTCATTACATTACATAATTCCACATGAAATACCTAGAATAATTCTCTTTTTATTACTCAGAGCTCATTAAGGAAGACAGGTGCATTAAAACAATACACATACAGTGAGTGGTATGGTTTTCACCTTAAAATAAGTAAACACCTACTTGAAACCTTTTATACCATTGGTTTGGCATCCCCATTGGCTCACAAATATAAGTTAGGCTCTTAGTCAGTTTCACTCACGTACAAAAAGACCCCAAAAAAACTCTATTTGAATATTTCCTGACTTTTTTTGGAAACATAATTCCAGTGTTTTAATGTAAGTTTTCAGCAGCTTTGCTATATTTTATTTTGGCTCAAAAGAAGACGGAGATTTTTCACATTCTCATATAAATATGATATCATAAGAAACAGTCCATAGGATTTATTAGAACTTCATAGGTGATACCTTTTCTAAATAATTTACAGTTGAAAAATGAACTGAATATCTGGGAGAACTGATCATTTTTAAAGACATTTCACTGCAAGTAGACAAGTGGCTATAATTCTCAGTAGTTGCATTTAGTCTGAGAAGATGATTCTGTCTTTGGAGACTCAGCTACATATGTCTCGAAACGCCAAAGATCATGCATGAAAGCTTTTTTGAGGGTGGTCTTTCAGATATGGGTAGTTAATTCAAATCTTTAATTTCATTGAGACATAGGATGCCATGAATATTGTGAAATCTTACACAGATAAGAGTAATTCAGAAAATATCACGTTTTGTTGTCAAGAGCTCAGGTGGGAGATCACGTACCCTAAGATTCAAGTCTTAGAAATGCTACTTACCAGCTGGATGACACTTGGGCTTTTGACTTGAGCATAAACTAACCTTCAACTTGTTTGACTGTAATTAACAAACAAACAGTATATTTATATGTTTATACTATAAAAGTAATATATATATCTATTTATAAACACAGGTAGATAAATATAGCCTGGACATAAACATAGATATAGATACATAAATATAGATATATGTTGCCTCTTAAAAGTGGTTAAGTTGTAATGCACTGTAAAGAATTTACCATAATGGGTAGAAAATATAAAGCAATTTCTCAGAGTGTAGGTCTTATAAGTGATGAGGCAGAAGGCAGCGTGAGTTTGCCCAATCAGGGGTTAAAATAGAAGGAAAATGATCCTTTGTGTTAAAGAAACATGTTTTACTAACCATGGCCAATTTAGCAATTTATATTAAGATACTCTTTTTCAAATGTGACTTTGGTATGAAGCTGTACTGTCCTTCAGTGGAGGGAGAGAATATCTCCCAGGCTGGCACAGGGAAAAGCAAGGTGTATATACAAGTTGAAAAGATGTAATGATTTTCTTTGTATAGTATGGATACCTTTTGGTGCCGAGGTAATATTCTGAGAATTTTGCTTATTGCTTCACGCTAAAAGGAAAGGTAGATTTCATAGATAGAATTCACTGGCTCTGCTGATGACATCTGAGCACATTGGTGCAGGAATTGTTACAGAGCTGATTGTTGCTAGAATCAATACTATTTATCATAGGGTTTAATCCCATAGAAATCATTAACTAGGGTGCCAAGCAACTAGAGTGAAAAAGTAAAATATATAAAGAAGTCTCCAGAGAAAGAGAGAGCTACTGTTTGCTTTGATTATTGATCCCTTTGAGCTTAACCTCCTCATCCAGCCTCCAGTCAGTCATCTGAGCAGAGCCAAATGGAAATCGTTTATGTTTATTTCTTTTGGTTTCAAGATGTAAACCAAGTCAACCATACAGTCAAGTTTGCTGTTATGTGGGCACTCATGGATTGGAACCGGAAAACCATTAAAAAAATAAAGAAAGCAGTTCCTAGGCTAGCTCAAAGTCCTTCTCTGGGGATTCATGATCTCTTTGGTTCTGCCTCCCAGGCCTCTGAAACCAAAGCCTAAACTCTCCCCTATGCCGTACTGCTTCTACAGATGTTAATGACCAACGTGATTAAGTTTAATTTTTCTGAACGCCAGACTTCAATAGTGAGATCCACATACCTGTGCTCTCTCCTTGTGCATGCTGGTAGGCATCGAGAAAAGCTGAACTCTTGATCTCCCCAGTCTCTGAACGTGGAGGAAGAGCCACCACCACTCCTATCCTTATAACACCCTCTACTTCCATCCCACGTATTCACTTCACCACCAAATAATCTTGATTATTTTACTTTCCGAATGTATATCAAATCTGTCTGTGTTTTTCCACGTTCACTACCATTATTTTATGTCAAGCCACCATCATGTCTGGCATGAAGTATTAATAACTACAAGGGTTGGTTGTTTCCCCCTGTTTTTCTTCTCCAATCTGGTCTCCACACTGTGGCCCAAGAGATCTCTTTAAAAATGGAATCTGCTCATGACACATCTAATGTGTAAGTCTTCAGATCTTTTCTGTTGTTCTTAAATTTTCAACAAGGTCACGAATACTGTAACCTCTTCGTCCTTCCCCCACCTCGCCCACCCTGGCCACGTAGCACCTTCTTTCTCTGCTACCCAAAGTAGTTTCCCAAGTTAAGGCCTTCTCAGGCTCTTCTTCTTGCCATATGATTCCCCAGTTCAAATCTGACCCACTCATATCTCCTCTCCTGGAAGCCTGTAATTTCCCTCATATTACATGTGTCATGAGGGCAGGAGTTACATTTTGTTCATTTGTAGCCCTGGTACCCAGCCTAGTACCTGGTACAGGTGCTTAATGATTTGAGTGAAGGAGAGAGAAAGAAAAGAGAAGATGATAGATATTTTTAGACCATTCGCTTCAAATTTAGGAGCTTTTTATGAGGGACACGATTTGTTTCTCAAAGGACCAAATGGAGAAAAGCGAGTAAATTTAAACTGGAGTAATTTACACATGAAGAATTTAGCCAACAGAGACAGGAGGAAAATCTGTCGAAGATTTGACTAAGACATTCCCCTGGATATCTGTATTGGTGCTGCTTTAGAACATCTTGAAACCCAGTGATTGTATAAAAACATATGGTGATGATAAATTCTTATGCGTTCATTATTATGTCATATAGTTATGTATGAGACAACTTTCAAATTATTGTTGACATTTTCATCTCGTTGAATCGTTGAGATGGCCGTGTCCCAAATCAAGAATCCTCATCTGCTGTCAACACTGCAGCTCTCTAAAGGTACAGAGAATGCCCTGAATTTGGTGCACTCCTATTAATGGTGGAGTTCCCCTCTTAGATTCCTTTCTGATCTTTGACACAGTTGGACAAGTCTGGATGATTTGAGAGCCTCAAGAATTCACAGAAACTTGGAATAATTTTTCCATGGTAAAAAGCCACCATTACTGGAATGAGCCTAAACCAACTTGTCAACTCTTTTCTTTAATCAAGAAGAATCCTTAGTATGTCTCCCATTTCCCCTCCTCTCTCCTGATAAGGTGGGGTGTGACTGGACAAAGAAGTTCTGGTTCCTAATGTGTTTTGCTTTCGGCAACCAAAGGCGATGATCAATTGGAAAGGTTTGGGAGGTCCCCTACTAGGCCAGTTATTAACGTCTCATTGCTAAGTTCATGGGTGGGTTGAAAGGAGTGTGGGTAGCGAAGGGGAGGATTTACTTGTTTCAATGGAGTGACTACCTGTACAAAAGTGTTTTTATATTTTGACAACCAGTATAGATAGTGTTACCAGCAAAGTATCCCTTCTGACCCAGGCTATCCCTAGTAATTATTTGATATAAAAAATTGCATTGGTAAAACTACTGATATATGTTTGGGAAATTTTAGCTAAAAAAATTTTTTTTTCCTAGTGATAAATGGATAGTATCCTTTAGCTCAAGGGTTCTCAAAGCATCACCTTGGAACTCTTGGAATGTGTTAGAAATGCAAATTTTCCTTTTCCAACTCTGACAAACTTGGGCGGGACCCAGCAATTTGTGTGTGTGGTTTTTTTTTTTAACATCTTTATTGGGGTATAATTGCTTTACAATGGTGTGTTAGTTTCTGCTTTATAACAAAGTGAATCAGTTATGCATATACATATGTTCCCATATCTCTTCCCTCTTGTGTCTCCCTCCCTCCCACCCTTCCTCTGGATGAGTTAAAACACCCTCAGGGTTTGAGAATCAGTGTGTTAGGTCGTTAACACGGTCCACGCTGTCAGAATATGGTCGTCTCTGGCCATTTTAAGCAGCTTGGTTGAGGACCTATGTTAATGCAGAGAGGTGTTTGTGAGATGCCCAGCTTCTGGGCAATGAGAGCGCTCAGTCACCAGCTAAGAGACTTATTCTTGAGCACCTGTCTCTCGGCAGGCAATTCAAATGCAGGTCTCCAGAAAATTACAAATTACTGTATGTCATAGACATTCATAGTTACTGCCAGTTGTCAAAATCATAAAATTTAAACCTGTGAATGTCTGTGGTCTACTGTATTGACTGTAAAAGTGTTAAATTTAGAATGGTGAAAGTGGATTTTTAAAGGTGTAATAAGTAATGGGATCCTGGATTACATTCATATTGAATTTTTTAAAGTAGGTAAAATGGTACTGCTGTATTTAAAGGCACTTTAGAAATCAGATGATTATTCTACCTGGGAAGGACATATCTATTAAAGGAAAAAACAAAAAATAACCTCAGGGGCATTATATTGCCCTGAAGAAGTGCTTACTTGAAAAAGTATACTTAGAGGGTAAAGATTAGATTCCAAATCCTTTTCAAAGAAAAAAATATCGTTTTTCAGGTCACTTTTGAATTCATTGAGAGTTCACTCACCTCCCTATTCAGTAAGGGGTCCACGAGTCAAACCACCACATGCAGCAGAGAAACGTTCAGAGTTTTTGGTGGTGATCCTTGCTCAAGCTCAAACTTTGTTTTGACATATTCTTATTTACATATTCATTTCTCTTCTTGAAAGCTATATTCTAATTATATTTCATCCACTCTTTAGTTTGTGCATAGGAGTATAGTTTAGCAATAGAGATAGAAAGTTCAAGGCTAGATATCCAAACCTTTAATGGTTCACAAAAAAACAAACATTAACAAAGTACTGGATAAATTTTCTCATCTCAAGGTATTAATCGCAGTTCCAAGTACACAATGGGTGTGAGAACTCTTGAGTATTTATTTAAAGAGCCTTTGTTCCTTTACGTGATTTTCTTTTCACTTATAAATATGTTCACCTCCACTGCTTTACGGTGAGGTGAATTTCTCTCTCCATGCTTTTGTCCACACAATGCCTTCTGAAGGGGAACAGAGGGCACTGCCTTCTCCACTTGTGCACAGATTCCATCTTTTCTTATAACTAGAGTCTCGATTCCAGTCCTGACTGTAGCCCTTGCTGCATTCAGCCTAGGGCATTGGCTCTGTCTCTTGTCTGCCCGGAGCCTCACTCTCTGTAGAAAATCACCCCTTCCTCCTTCCCTGTGTTTTGCTAGTGCCCTCACTCTAGGCCTGGCCCACCCCTGTGGTTGTGTAGATTGGACAAGGGTGAGATATGGCCTGAGCTCCTGGCTCCAAGCCTTGGCCCCATGGGCCTAGAGGGGGAGCAGCCTTTTGATCCTGTGCTCCCTTGTAATTATCTGCCCCGTAGAAGGGGCCTTTCTTATTATTTCTACGAAGGAGCTGGCAAGGCCTTGCTCCTTATTAAAGCAACAAGACAAAAATGAAAACGTTAAGCCTTTCATCACTTTCTGTGATGGTAGCAGTAGGAATCTAAAACAGAGAGGTAGCCCACTCCCCTGTCCCATTTCTTCCCATGGAGCTGCACATCCGTGTAGGGTTGGGTGGAGGGGTCAGCCCTGAGGAGGGATGGGTCCTCCCCTTTTAAAGGAGCCGGGACCCAAAGGCTCTGGCCGTTTTATGGACCCTGAAGTTGAGGGGAGTGGGAAAGGCAAGATCTAGGAGTAGAAAAGTGCTTGGTACGGAGTCACAGGGATCTGACCCCTCCCTAAAAGGGGGCCTCGGCTGAGACTGAGGAATGAGGGCTCTGGGGCTGGAAATGTAAACGTGTGAAGAGCACGACCGGCCAGGGACCTGAGTCCTTGACTGCATCCCCTTTCAGGGATGCACGGCAGTGGCTCTGCCTGCCAGTTAGAGCCTTTGGAATCTCCCATAGTCAGGTCTGAAAAATCACAGTCAGCATTTTAACTGGGAGCCAGACTCCTCACTAACCCTGTCCTCTTCTTGCCGCTTTCATGTTCAGGCTTGTGTCCTGAAAGCTACAATCTAATGTAAAACATGTTGAATTTTCGTGTTAGTTCATTTTAACCTCATTTTATGTGCTCCTTGGGGAATCCTATCATTCACTTGGGGAAAGTGGCCTTTTTGTCCTTTACCACCAAAACATCACTTCGTTTTTTTATCTTGTTGGTTAGTTACGCTCCTGATCTCTGCCACTCATATTTTGTATATTTTGTAAGAATAAACTCAGCACGCACCTCTTGGGTTGCAGTGTCCGACACAGCAACTTGCCCTTTCTCTTTCTTTCTGAGGCATAAGCTCTCTCTCGTCTCCTTAGCTGGAGGTAGACTTCTCTATTATCAAATTCGGCATGTATTATATGCTCCAAAAATATGTGTTGACTTAAATAAGATGACTCCTTTTATAAAAAAAAAAAAAGAAGAAGCAGCAGCTCCCATTTCAGGGTGGAGTAAAGGAAAGCTCTCTGAAATACTAAGCTGTAAGTTAGGAATCCAGAGGAGAAACAAGAATGTCTTCAGGACCTTGAGAGCAGTGAAACACTTTATGTTGCTGGCTCTAAGGAGACACAGACATAATTTGCAGTGTTTCACTTTCTTGTAAAAAGAATATTTTGCATTGGCGAATGCTTGGAGTTCGTTGATTTAAGAGGGCAAAAATAGAATTGAAAAGAAAAGTACTCTGTCTCTTCGTAAAAGAAAATATCTTCCCTTGACCATTCTGTTGCTTAAGGATAAACACATTCTTATGTATTTCTTTCAATAAAGTACTGTTTGTTGCATTGAAGGTGTTTTAACCTCTCATCTCTGTGTTAAACTGATAGATTCAGCTTCTATCAATCCAGGTCATTGTGTCCCTGGGAAGGGTTATCTCTAGGTACACACCAAAATTATGATGTTGTCTAACTACTGAATCACTACATCCCTTGAGGTCAGGAGAACTTATCACCTATGTCAACTAAATGTTATCCCTGCCCTCCCTGAAATTATAAGCTTTGTCCACTCTGATTGTAGGAACAATTATATTTCCCTCTTTGGAATTTGGGTTGCTCCCCATATGGTGCAGGTGTGATTTATTTGTGTTTGTGTTACATTGTGGTGTCTTGAGTTTATAACTCTCCTTATTTATCTTTTCTTTCTCATCAACCTATGATTTAGAGTTTTCCTCAGAAAGGTCAAGTGAAATGTACAACCTAGAGAATTTCCTTGCTTTCTCTTGATGGACTCACTTGCCTGTCTTCCAGAGAAGGTTGGCTAGATTGTACTTAGGATATGATCGCCTTTCTAGCAATGGAGGATGTAGCAAGACTAGCGATAGAAAGCTCCGTTTTTCATGTTCTCTATTTAACTTCTTCTCCAGCGCATCCTATCAGGCACAAGATTTCCAGTTGCTCGTTAATGTCTGTTCTCAGGGTTGGCCCCTCTATCAGTATCATACCTAAAGTTCATTGAAGTCAAGATATAAACTCTTCAAAGTAAAAATGAAGAGTTTCGCCCCTCCCATGGGAATTTCAAGATTATTTCAAGATCATGTGCACCATAATTTTGACTTTGTGGTAGTATCATAAAGTTATGTTCTGGGCACCGGAGAAGGGCCACAAAAGTGCCTGTATAACAGTTGAAACTCTCTCTCCTTCCTACTCATCTTGTAAAAAAAAAAAAAACAAAAACAAAAAGAAGGGGGGTGGGACATTAAAAGTTCTTTCTTTGATTTTCTCAAAGCACATCTCTTTCTGAGAAATGAATAATATTCCCAGCTGTGGAGACTTAGACTGCCTGTTGCCAAGTTTTGAATGGTCAGCTATAACAAAGATTCCATGTGCACAAAGCATCCTGTTTTTTGTAATTATTGTAACATGAAGACCATTCAAGTATATTAGTACAGATGGATTTGTTTTTAGAATAAATAATACTTGGCTACTTGAGGGAAAAAAAAGTTGAGATTTCTATTTCACAAAATGCATCTAAATAAGTGCCAAATGGAAAAATGTAAATCCTAAAATATATACTCTACTAAATATATATAGTATTAATAATAAATGAAAAAGGAGAAAAATGTATGTAAACAGGTAAGAAATACAGAGAAAGGGAGAGTTTTTCCTAAGTAGAAAGGCAAAGAAAGAAAACATAAAGGAAAAATTATATATATAAATAGATAAAATATAGATGTATCTGAATAAAGGTTAACATCTTCTATGTATGATAAATATTAGACAGAAACAGAAAAACTGTGGCACATGTATTATAAAGTAAAGTTAATATCTGTAATGTATAAAGAATTCTTAGTAATAATTACAGGATAAATGACTCTATTGAAAAATGAGCCAAAGATATGAATAGAAGATTTTCAGAGGACTAATAACTGTAAAAGGTAACAAGGCCAACTTCACTAGTGTTCTAAGAAATACAAACTAAAAGAGAAAAAGGCAATGTTTTGTCTTTCAAACTGGCAAGCCCTTTCTGTCACCTGGTGTTTAACCAAAGAAAAAATTGATCCATTTTCACCCAGTTGGAAAAACTAGCTGGGTTTGGACTTCTAGAAAGATTACATGTTAGACTTTCTTCAACATACTTCATTGCACAAGAGATTTGTAACAGCAGCCATGTGTATGTATATTTAAAATATATATATTTTTACAATTTTATTCCTTTTTTGAACCTGTATATTTTTAAAGTCCATTGAGGTATTATTGGTAAACAGAAAGTTGTACATATTTCATGTATATAACTTGAGTTTGGAGATATTTTTAATAAAAATTTCCAAGCATAAAAAATATACAGAAGAATATACCCATTAACTAGATTCAACATTTATCAAGATTCAAAAGTAATTTTGATCAAAAACATTGTTTTTGTTGTTTTGTGACCTAATCTTGGATATGACTCCAGCATATGGTACTTATTAAGAGACTCATGATGTGCAGAAATTTGACCTTGAACTTCAACCTCTAAGGTGTTATTCTAAAACAATTATCTAGGATTTGAATATGACTCATTTTTCAGATGTTAAGAATGATAGAAAATCGCTTACAAATTTACTTTTCCTAAATGAACCTTTATACTATTTATGAAATCGGGCAGAAAATAATTACTCTGCTTAAACGATTTGGACTTAGTCCAAATCATTAGACTCCATAAGCCCTCCTCTTTTCAAACTCCCAGAAACTAATGGGTCTAAACCTCATAGACAGATCATGCACAGTGCTCAGTGACTCAGTATGAACACTTCCACCCTTCTGAAAGCTCTGAGGTTGATACTATGGTTACTCCTCTTTCCCAGATGAGGATGTGTAAATGGCCTAGTGTTAACACACCAAGGTCATGTTAGCATCTGGGCATCCAGGATCCAGCGCTTCCTTGTTAAACACTAGACAATTACTGCAATGCTAAAACAAGAAAATGGAGCCGCTTTAAAAAAGTGAGTTAGTAACAGATGAATCCAGAATGACGGGTCCTGCAAGCGTGCCTGGTGTTTTTTTGGCTTTTTTTTTTAATAAAGGTATTTATTTTTCCTTTTAATTTGACTTTAGTATTCTAGTAAAGCAAATGCCTTGGACATATTTGCAAAGAACCTGATGTGTAGAAAAGGTGATATTTTATTTTTTAAATTTATTTGTTTGTTTATTTATTTATGGCTGCGTTGGGTCTTCGTTGCTGCGTGCAGGCTTTCTCTAGTTGCGGCGGGCGGGGGCTACTCTTCTTTGCGGTGCGCGGGCTTCTCATTGCTGTGGCTTCTCTTGTTGCGGAGCATGGGCTCTAGGTGCGCGGGCTTCAGTAGTTGTGGCACGGGAGCTCAGTAGTTGTGGCTCGCGGGCTCTAGAGCGCAGGCTCAGTAGTTGTGGCACATGGGCTTAGTTGCTCTGCAGCGTGTGGGATCTTCCCAGACCAGGGCTCGAACCCGTGTCCCCTGCATTGGCAGGCGGGTTCTTAATCATTGCGCCACCAGGGAAGCCCAAGGTGATATATTAGCTCTTGGGTAGAACCACACTCTCCTACCAGACTTTTCCTTGTTGTTGTTTATATATTTTTATAATAAAATAAAATACACTTACAAAAAATCCCCACACAAAGGAAATGTATGCCCTAATACATTCTTTCATGGCAACTACCATCAGGTTAAGAAGTAGAACTTTGCTGCCTACCCCAGTGCCTTTCATGGACTCGTCCTCAGTCACAGCCCCTCCCTTCTCCTGTAAGTAGCCATTACCTTGCCTCTGTAGTAAACATTTTTAGTGGTTTTTTATCACCCAAATGTGCAGACAAGACACTTCAGTTTAGTCTTGCCTCTTTATTTTAGTCCTTTAAGTTTTTCTTAATCTATGGGTTCTCCCCCCATCTTTTTTTTCCCTACAATTTGTCAGTGCAACATTATTTATAAAACCATTCTTCATAGGTGGTGACATGCTTTTCCTGCAAATAAATTCAGTCACCGAACATGAGTAGTTATTCTGTGTTCAAAGATGTTGAACAACCCTTTAAACCTCAACAGATGATTCTTCCAGATCTTCCAATGTGAATATTTCTCAGTGTTTATTTTCATGCTACTTCGGGGAGGGAAATTGTCTAGAAGTTAAATTTAAACTTTGTTTTGTTTTAAGAAATAAAATTGATTGAAGAGGTAAAGTGAGGCTTTCTTGGGTTTGCTAGTCTCAGGTAGCCGAAGCCCACTGAGATTAGCTAAAGGACAAAGAATATAGGTGACAATGACCCAAACGTATTGCAGGGAATCCAAAGCTTGAACTGATAGACTGTGGGAAATAGAGTGCTCTGGAACAGGGCATCAAAAATTCATGTGCATGCAAATCATCTGACGATTTTCTGAAAATTCAGATTTTTTTTTTTTTCGTACGCGGGCCTCTCACTGTTGCGGCCTCTCCTGTTGCGGAGCACAGGCTCCGGACGCGCAGGCTCAGCGGCCATGGCTCACGGGCCCAGCCGCTCCGCGGTATGTGGAATCCTCCCGGACCGGGACACGAACCCATGTCCCCTGCATCGGCAGGCGGACTCTCAACCACTGCGCCACCGGGGAACCCGAAAATTCAGATTTTTGATTTACGGTGGAGTGAGAGATAATGTACTTTTAATGACCTCTTAGGTGAGGTCAATACTGCTAGTTCATGAAACACTCCCGTAGCAAGAGACCACTCACCAACTGTGTCCAGTGGGGTGTTGTCATGTACTGTGGAAACTTACACTGTATTCATGTGTCAAAGTAGAGGGAAATAAAGCATATATGCAAGTGAGTTGGCAAGTGCGTAAAAGAGCAGGTACCCACTGCAGGACACCAAGATGGAAGCCCTGAAGACATTTTGTTTCTGTTGAGCACAGGGAAATGGGCTACCAGATCTCCGGAGAAATCCCACCTGGCCTGGCTCCATGTAACGTCTTTCCAATATCCTTATACACCCCTTCATCCCTAAATCTGCCCTGCCATTCTATGAAATGAAGTTCAGAATAGCCATCAGAGTCTGCCTTGAGGGAACTGATAAATCTATTCTATTGCTTCCTCTGTAAATGGAATGATCATTCCTTACATTTTGTGGATGAGGTAGAAAGTTAAAAGCATAGAGCATGCTGGGCTGTCCTGGGTTTATTATTTAATCTGAACTCGGTCTCCTAATTAAGCGTGTATTGTTAAATGAAGTAACACCCAGGCTTCAAAATTACCCAGCAGGTGTTTAAAAGACATCAGTAAGCATTTCTGGGCAATAGTCTAATTAGTATTCTGATACATTTTACAGTGCACAGTCATCATATTTCTTCTTCATTAGTTGCTGATACATTGTATAATGCATCTTGCAGAAGTGTTTTGAACAAGTTTCAGAAAATATGAGTACGCCCAAGGAAGAGGTGCTATGTGTTTCTTTAAATACACAAATATTTTTTTTAAAAAAATATGAGTACGCCCAAGGAAGAGGTGCTATGTGTTTCTTTAAATACACAAATATTTTTTTTAAAAAAACAGCTTGTAATCTAGGCTTAACATTTATTTGTATAGGATAAAATAAACTTGTAAATATTTATATTTGTGCAGTTCTGTTGACTCTGTATTGCAGAACAGTACTTTATGTAGTTAGAAAAATGAGCCGTTGCCATTGTCTTTTTTGTCGAAAACTCCTTAGCCATCAAATGTGGTGTTATCCTCTCTCCCCTCCCCAGTCCTACCACACACACAGTGCTGGGTAAAAATTCAGCCATAATAAGATATCCTCTAGCACATGAATTCCTTTTTTTAATCGAGATATCATTTATACATAACATTGGGTAAATGTAAGGTGTACAATGTAATGATTTGATACACATATATTGCAAAATGGTTACCACAGTAAGCTTAGTTAACACCTCCATCACCTCAAGTGATCAGCACATATGTATATCTTTTGTGTGTGTGGTGAGAACATTCAAGGTTTACTCTTTTAGCAATTTGCAAGTGTTTAGTACAGTACTGTTGACTCTTGTCACCATGCTGTTTCTTAGATCCCTAGAACTTGCTCCTCTTATGACTCGAAGTTTGTACTCTGACAGACATCTCCCCATTTCATCCCCCCTCCTCCTCGCCCAGTTCCTGGCAACTTCCATTCTTCTGTTTCTATGAGTTTGTTTTGTTTAGATTCCCACATATAAGTGAGATCATAGAATATTTGTCTTTCTTTGACTTACTTCACTTAGCATAATGCCTTCAAGGCCCCTATGTGTTGCCACAAATAAGATTTCATTCTTTATTTATGGCTCAGTAATATTCCATTGTCTGTAGCTTCCATGTCTTAGCCACCAATAGGTTGCCTATTGTGCATAATGCTGTAGTGAACATGGGGGCTAGCAAACACATGTATTTTTAATAGATATGCGGATATATTGCATTCAGAAAGACAATTTCTCCTTAAGGGGAAATTCAATTTTAGTTTAAATCAATTAAATTAGTCAATTTTCAATAAATTTAAATGTAATATAATTTTTCTCCTGTGGTGAAGGGAGGTGTTCATAGTGAAAAAAATTTTAGAAACACTGCTGTAGCATATATAGGTTTAAAGAACTGAATTTGCAAATTCAAATTTCAAATTAAAAATTCAGGAAAGATTTCTTAGGTATCCGTCTAGCTTGGGGTACTGTATTGAGTATGTGGGGAAGTCTTAAAGAGAATAGACTTGTCCCTTTAGATTACTTAGGATGTTTTGATTTTCCTTATATAACTTCAATAAAAAATTGGTTAAAAATAAGCACGTTTATCATCATATCTACTTGTAGAAGCCCAGTGATAGGGCAGCTCCAGGTGAGGCAATTTCAATGGATGCATGGCATCATCAAGGACCTAGGTTGTTGCATCTCTCTTTTCTTTCATGATGGCTCATTATTCTAATTCTGCAAATTCTGTTCTGTAATACAGATTAGATCAGTTGTAAAAACACGAATAGTCACCAGTTTACTTATCATAGTCAAATGAAGTTTGTGAGTTTTGGCTTTCGTTGATTGATTGCATATTGCTGCTGCTGCCCAGGTATTGTAGCAGAGGCAGGAAACCTGGACCTTTCCTAGTGTCTCTTTCTTTTTTTAATATTTTTAAAAATCTATTTATTTATTTTGGCTGCATTGGGTCTTCGTTGCTGCACGCAGGCCTTCTCTGGTTGCGGCGAGCCAGGGCTGCTCTTCGTTGCAGTGCGCGGGCTTCTCATTGCTGTGGCTGCTCTAGTTGAGGAGCACAGGCTCTAGTTGTGGCACGTGGGCTCAGTAGTTGTGGCTTAGTGGGCTCTAGAGCACAGTAGTTGTGGCGCACAGGCTTAGTTGCTCTGAGGCATGTAGGATATTCCCGGATCAGGGCTCAAACCCATGTCCCCTGAATTGGCAGGCGGATTCTTAACCCCTGCGCCACCAGGGAAGCCCCGCCGAGTGTCTCTTTCTTAGCAGCAAAAAAACCTTTCCCCAAGCCCCAACGGCCCTCCGCTCATGTTACCTCAATCAGGAATGGGATCACAAATCTTCCTCTACATGAGTCATTAGCAAAGAGAATGAAGTTTCCAAAATTGAATTAAACTAATCATCTCAGGTATGCTCTCTCTTTTTAATAGCTTTTAATTTTGTGGTTATAAACCTAGTGACGTTGAATTGACAGGTTTACATATAAAAAAAATTACATGAGTAACATATTTGAGAATTGGCCAGATAAATTCTGCAATACGTGGTTTATATTTATCATCCAAAAAAAAAATGATCAATAAAAACAGCAAATGTCTTAGATGACTCATAGGGAAGACGTATGAAAAGAAACAGATTATATAAGTAATAAGAATAAAAAGCACCTGAATCCCATATATATATATATATGTATGTATGTATGTGTATATATATATATATATGTATGTATGTATATATATATATATGTATGTATGTATATATATATATATTTTTTTTTTTTAGTTTTCCCAATTCATTAAAGGAAGTACTTGAATAAATGCTCAAACTCATAGTGTTAAGAATTTGATATATTATTTTTTTAAGTATTTTATTCCAAAATTTTACTTAGCTAATTTTTTTTAATTTACAATAATATTTTGACATAAAGGTAAAATCAAGTGAAACAAAAGTATGAACAGAGCCCATTTAGAGAAAAAAGGAAATTAATTTTACTGGAAACCTGGGGTTATTTTTCAGGAGCTGACATTTTATTTTTAAACTTCCTTGCAACTGATTTTAGCCGTGTCTCATAATGGTACCATAGATGTTCCTGTGAGGGAAAAATTCCACAAATTAGTGGATTTTCAAATTGGAAATAGTAGAAATTCCAAAATTTTTGGGATTTTGAGGATGGCCAAAAGTTTGTTTTTTTAAAATAGTTTTTAATGTATTATAACACACATAAAGTACACAGATGATCACCTACCGTTCAATCAGTTCAATTCACTTGGCACAAAATGAGCCCACCCATATACTAGGCACCTAGAATCTCATCAGCTCCTAGTGACCTTGCTACCAGAATAGTTTCACCAGTTTCCATCAACTTGCTGATGTGTAACCTTCGCCTTTATCACCTTTTCAAAATGCACGACTCAGTTTTAATTCAGTAAAACTAAATGAGAATAATTAATCCAACAAAAAATAGTGCACAGTAAATTCTGAAGAAGAACTGTTAAAACCTCTCCCTGAAATGATTTGCACGTTGTAGTTGTGAAGACATATACCCAACACATACCTAAAACCTAAATTGTCCAATAATAAACTTTTTTTAACCTCAGCAAACCTGCCTTCTGTCTTGAATTTTTCAACTCTACCTCTTTACTTCCTGAGATAGATACTTTGGTGTCAGTTTATTGTCCGATCACTCCTTTAAACTTTACACTTAAATAGCCACCAGTTTCTTTCAGGAAATTTCTTTCAAGTCTGCCCACTGTTCTCTGTACCTAGTATCACTGCCTTCGTTCAAGGCTTTTTTCCACCTCACACAGATTTACATAAGTTCATTGTCTTTTATTCTTACCGTGGCTTTGTCCCTACTTCAGTGCATTTTCCATAATACTGTTAAGAGTAGTATTACATTATTAGAAGAATCTCAGGGTGCTTATGTGGTACACAGGCTATGTTGGAGAGGCCCAGGCCAGAGACATAGTGGATGATGACATTGTATGTTTTTGTTCATCATGATGCCTGAAGCTGCTGGGACCTCATTTCACTCAGTATATCACACAGTTCCTTATTATTGGCTGACAGGGTTTTCCAGGCACTGCAACACACCCCCTGCCTGCCCACTGTCCCAAACCTTCTCATCTTCTACTGCTCTCCTCCTGCTGTCTCCATCGACAATGGGGTTCTTGGGAGTCTTTTTCAAACCAGTTATACTTTTGCAATTGTTATTTACATCCCCTCTGATACTGACATGGCTCACTTCTTCATTATTTTCCGGTATCTGCTGAAATGTTACCTTGAGAAAAAGGCCTCAGATGATCCTATATTAAATAGGTCTTAGGTCCCCTCCACTCCTTACTCTGCATTCAATTGTCATTCTTAGCTGTTATCAGCGAGTGCCTGGTATATTCTGTCCACTGTTTATTTTCTCCTTCTTCCCACTAACACAGAGGCTCAGTGAGGGCAGAGCTTTGTTGTATTGTGTACATTGTTGTGTTTCTAGCACTTGTAAAAGGTCTGGTCGCATAGGAGTTGTTCAATACATATTTATCAGGTGAATGAATCAGTGAATTTATTGGGTCCTGATGGTGACGATGAGATTACAGATGCTCATCACAATGTTGATTACAGGTTGGTGAGGAGATGAAAGGCGGAATAAATGAGCAAAATCCTCATACTTTAACTAGAGATTTAACAGTGTCTCACATCAAGAAATCTAGGAAGGTCAATGTAAGTGTCCTATTTGGGATTTGGAAGCGATCATTAAAAGACCTAATATCAAATGTTTAGAAGTAGTTGATTCTGTGAAGTTGGGGGAGAGCGTGGGGAATGCAGTAGAGCTGGACACAGCTGCTTCATTTGTAATGCTTTGATTTCTTAATATGTGAGTTGTTTTGACATGATTTTTTAGTTTAAGAATGTTCTCCAGGGTTCATAGGTGTACCTTTTCTCTTCCTATCAGCGTGACCCACCTGCAAACATAGTATATAAGGAAAAGGGGATGGCAAAGACATTACTTGAAATATCTAAAAGATTCCGTATTACAAAGGGAGACAATAAAATCCTTAAAGGGAAAAAGGGAAATTTCGATGTAACTGAGTATTTGTCATGTTTACACATACACTGGAAGAGAGAATAAATGAACACAGAAATTCAGACTAAATTGGTAAAGCGGTTTTGAATTATCTCCTGTAAGACTTTGGCATTGAAGTTGAGTGCCTGGCATAGATCCAGCTAATTCAGTTGTTGAATCTCTTCCTTTGTAAGTCTCCACAGTGTCTATAAAGCAATTTACAAAGATAGATTTTAAATAAGCCCAATTATTTAAGATTGTATTCCCCAGACCTAATCTTGTCAATGTGCGTTAACAATTCAGAAACCTGTAGCTATGGTGGAAACAAAAGTTACATAGAAATAGAAACCAACCAAGGTTCATGAAATCAGAAACTTGAAGACAGGGTCTAGTCTGAGTACCAATGGTGCAGAAGATAGTAAAGCAATTTAGCAGATGAGGCATGACAATCTGTTTTATGAAATTGTTTGGAATGGACCTCTGGGTTTGACAACTTGTTAAAAATAGGCTGGGGAACAATAGAGCTAATCTTTGTTCTTGAGGCTTGCCACTCCAGGAAGCCAAGGTTGATAAGTAAAAGCATGACACCACATAGAAATGTCACTCAGAGAATACTAGAACTGAAATAGCCATTTATTTTGACCTGAGTTGGATGCTAAAGAGTAACACTTGTTTGTTCAGTGTGCAACACATTACTGAATGATGTCAAACACTGTAATATCAGAGTTGAATGCTAGCAAACCTCTTGACAGATTTTTGATTATCAGGGAAGGAATTCAAGTACACTGATGGTGTGTAGCACATCTTTTAAGAAAAGAGCCACGTTGACTTGAAACTACAATAATCTTGTGCGGTGGGCAGTGGGAAAACAGTGCAGAATAATGAGTGTGGCATATGGAGAATTAGTTCCCATAAGAAACATATTCGCGAGGAAGGTTTAGCTTGTTGGATATGCAAAACTACGCCTTCTTACCCTCCCTCTCTCTCAAAATGACAGGAGTGTCACAACATTCTTAATGGGAATATTGTGGCATATAGACAGAGTAAACTAAAAGGAAAGGCAGTCTCACGTAGTTGATAATAGTTTAATGCGTGGACATTACTTTTGAATTGACATTTTGGTCATCCCAGATGCAATTAGTTGTGCATGAGTTTCAATTTGTGCTTATCTGGAATGTTCTTGACTATGTAAAGTAAGCTGATTGACCTATTTATCAACTAAGTGTAGGAAAGCTATCGTGCTTTATGACCTCTGAAGTTATGTCCATCCATGTTAATGAACCATGAAGGAGGGTTTAAAAACCCATTAAGATAGCAGCACATTGCATACCTGATTGTTCCTGAATGACAAGGCCTATTCTGTAATAAATGACTGAGACCCCAAATATAGCAAATTCCTTTAGAGTACACAGGCCAAAATAGCTTGAAGATATACTTTAGCTCTCGTAAACAACCAAGTGAATATCTGAAGCTCATTATTTTATGACTTACTCTTACCAGATATTTAGAACTGCACGTTTTCAGAGCTGTAGATTACGTGATTCAAGCCCATTCATTTTACAAACTGAAAAATCAGTTGAGTGTGATGAACTTCCAAAAGGTGGGGCAGACTTAGAGGTGGGAGTGAATGGTACATGATATCGTTCTGCATCTGTTTTCCTTACTCATCTTGTCTTAGGCATCAAAGGAAGCTGGGGACTTCAGGACTCTTAGCCCCTTGGGCTGCACACTGCGCTTTCCCTCTACCATTATATATTCTACCTTTAGGATCTTTGATGAAACCTGAAGGTGCGGAGAGTGTAGTGTTAAAAGAAGGTTTGTATCAAGCTCCTAGACAGAGTGTCCCCTAACTTTTATGAGGATTTTACTGGGGTATGAATAACCTGTGACTCTGCTGCCCACACGGGAAAACTCACCTGCTGTGTTCATTGCCTCTTTCAGCCTAGTGGACATCTTTTTTTTTTTCTCATTAGTACAAAAGAGGCATGCTTTCACATTGCAAAATCCAGAAAAGCAGAAAAACAAGAATGTAATTTTCCTCTTACAGAAAAAATTTAAAGTAACATCCCAGACCTTGACTTCCCAAATCCCAATCCCTAGAATTGGCACTAAAACTCAGGTGACTGATCTGGGACCTGGTCCCCTCGGTCACCATTTATGGACCCAGGATTGATAATGTGTCCCATGGTAGATGAATGAGATAGTCCTATTATGTTTGAATTCAGAGGTACTAGTCAGCCTTCCCCAGTTGCTTGAAGTGAGAATATGTGAACTTGGTTACAGTGGGGTGTTCAGCTTCTGCCGTGGGTACACAGAAGCAAAGCCAGTCTAGAGAGGAGAAGGAAACAGGTGTTCAGACAGAAAGTCTTGAGGAAAAAGAGATTCCAAGCATGTTACCGCCTTGTTTCCCAAGAGCTCTCAGGTCCCCACTTCCCATCTCTCCTGAAGCCCAATTGTACTTCTAACCTTGCCTGCATTTAGATACCCCTGGATCCTTTCGATAAATACACCTTTTATGCTTAAGCTAGATCTAGGAGGTTTCTCCTCCTTGCAAACACGACAGCCTTTGCAAAGAAATTCCCAGAATCCTTTTCATTCCGTGATATCCAAAAATTTCTGTGTGTATATTAAAATAGAACTCTGTAGAGTCATATTTTACATAACGTTTAGTGTCATGCTTTGCTTTATGCACTGTAGACCTTTTTCATGTTGTTCTATGAGAACAGTTTTAATGGCTTCAAAGCATTCCATTGTGTAACTAAGCAATAATTGATTTACCCAGTTCTCTTTTGGACATTTATTTGCATTCTAAGTTTTTACTTTTCGAAACTACATTGAAGTGTAACAAGTTGATCCCATTCTACCGTTTAGGAAATATTTTTAGAATTAACCTTGCCGTTTCAAACAGCGCACGAACTTTTAAACCTTTACAACATGCTGTCACGTGTTTTATAAACATACACTCCCAGCGGCACTGTTGTTTTCTGTTGGGGAGGGGAGCTGACATGAGAGAGGTCAGTAATAAATTGAGCTCTAAATGTGGGAAGGAGATTCAGTATGAGCTTACAGATTAAAAAAATACACTCAGTATGAAAATTGTAATAACATGAATATAATCAAAAGATATCTATAGGTAGGACAAGGGCTGGCAGTAGAAAAAAAGACGTTGGTTTAACTCAGATTCAGATTTGAATCCCAGCTCGGCAAGTTAATGCTATACCCCTGTCTCTTGACTTGAAAGTAGGGATAATTGTGCCTACCTGAAAAAGTCATTATGGAGGTTTAATGAGAAAATTTTGCAGTCTACCTAGTATAGAGACTGGCCCATTGTCAAAGTTCAATTTTAGAAGAATCTACTTTTGCATATATTATCGATAGATATTTTATTTAGGTATTTAAGTCTTCTTTAATAATTCCTGTGCTTTAAAAAAAAATAACTCTGTGCTTTAGAACTCAACTGATTATTTAAATTCTAGTTTAATTTCATCATTCCTACTTTTAATTAAACATAAAAATTTTGCTAAGGGCTTCCCTGGTGGCGCAGTGGTTGAGAGTCCGCCTGCCGATGCAGGAGACACGGGTTCGTGCCTTGGTCCGGGAAGATCCCACATGCCACGGAGCGGCTGCGCCCGTGAGCCATGGCCGCTGAGCCTGCGCGTCCAGAGCCTGTGCTCCACAACAGGAGAGGCCGCAGCAGTGAGAGGCCTGCGTACCGCAAAAAAAAAAGTTTTGCTAAGGATAAAGAGTTAAGTGGCTTAATAGGGACCATTTCCAGAGAATCACCAAGATCTTAATGGAAGTGGAGGCCTTCAGTTAGCTGGTTAGTGTTTGGCCTCTTTTTTTTTTCCTTCTTAAATGAAACATTTTATTACCAGGTGTTGCCTCTTTTTTGATGTTTTCCTCTTTTGTAGTGGTTTACAATGCATACAAAGCCTTGAGTGAGCAATATCATATAATTAACTAAATGAAAGTTAAAAGTCAGTAATAAGTATCACTTTCCAAGTTCAACAGAGGATGCTGTGGCTGTTCACCACGTCAAAGCCACAGCAGGAGGATGAGGTCCCTGTGCTTGAGAAGTAGAAGAGCTAAGATGAAACACAACCAATTTCCAGTGATTTTGCTCTGATTATAAATTATTGACAATGGTGTGGCTCTCTTTCTCCTTTTTAATCACGTGGATTTTTACAGCTTTAATTGAATGAATACTTCCGTCAGGCCAATATAGCAAATACTCAAATCTGTCTGTTCCACAGACATACCAGGCACTTATGTTTCAGAATTCTTGAGGGATCCGCTCCATTCGTACTTATTTGATGACGGGAGCTGAGCTGTCCTCCTGCTGTCTGCCCACCTCCCAGTCTCGGTCCAGTGGGGTTTCTGTAGAGCTGGGCACATCCTGAGAGTCTTAGGTGGACAGCAAGATAAGGCAATCGGCTCTCCTCACGTCCCTGCCTAGAGCGATCATTTCTTCCTTGATCTTACGGGAAACTCAAGCTGACCGGGGCCAGAGGGTTTGGTCTTAAGTGAAGACATTTTGTACATTTAATCTCTGAACAGGGTCAGGCATCATTTACTGAGCATTCACTCTATTAAAATTGTATTAGTTATGAAGCTTATGAGCAAGTATCTGGCTTGGTTTTGCTACGTTAGTTACTTTACCACATAATTTGTTTTGTCCATATGTGTATATTTGCCTCCAAATTTTTGCTCACTTTCAGTGATTTGTTTTCAATGGTAATAACTGATTACAGTAAACTTGCAAATACAACCTCTAGGATGTAAATTTGGGGGGGCAAGACTAAAAGTATTCCTTAGCAGTCTCACAGAGATGTTGTTGGGTTACATGTGCATACTTAGACAATCACCAAGGTTAAGAAAATTTGACACTATGATTGGCTTAGGCTAAGCTCACGTGATCCACTCTTGAGCCAAGTGAGAAAGGAGTTCGTTACTGAGAGAAAAATCTAGGTATTCTTACCAGAAGAAAATTGCATGAATGCTGGAAAGGAAAATTCTATGCGCATTAGTTAGTGCTACCTGGAAACCCAGAATGGCCCTGATTCATCTTCTTTTTGCAGTACGTGGGCCTCTCAGTGCTGTGGCCTCTCCCGTTGCGGAGCCCAGGCTCCGGGCGCGCAGGCTCAGTGGCCACGGCTCACGGGCCCAGCCGCTCCGAGGCATGTGGGATCTTCCCGGACCGGGGGACGAATCCGTGTCCCCTGCATCGGCAGGCGGACTCTCAACCACTGCGCCACCAGGGAAGCCCATCTTCTTTTTTTTAAGAAAGGAAGTTATTCTTCTTTTGATTATGAGAATTATCCTTTTTTCTTCCAGTTGACTTGTGTGTGCTTATATGAGTGTGTGTGTGTGTATACACACGCGTATGTGGTTATCAGCTAGAGTCTCTTTGTGTGGCTTGTAATCAAGAAAATCACATGAATTTGCTTCGTTTCCGGTGATTCTCTTTATTCTTCAATTCTTCCTTATGATCAGCAACTCTTCTCCCAAATTTCAGCCAGAAACCCAAGGTGACAGAAAGATCTGATAATATACACAAGAACCCATCAAAATGACCTGGTTGTACTACATAGGATTCTGATTTTTTTTTTCAAAATTTCAGATTCATTGTTCAAAACACAAGGGCCTATCTAGCTTATCTCTAATGTCCTGTGTGTAACTTAAGAGTTTTTAATTTTAGGGCATCTGAAGCTTTTCTTTCAGGTCACTGTCAGAATACTATTCAGATCAAGTGCAGCATATTTAAAACTTGGTATGAAATTGTTGATTTAAATCCTATTTAAAAAAAATAATAAGGTGACACAAAATTCTCAGCTATAAAAAGAAAGGTTCTATCTTATGATTCCTAAAATTCTGATTTCAAACACTAACTGAAAAATGCATTCATCAGAAAATAACAAAACACCACCTAGTGTGAAACATAGCTATGGTTTGGGGCCAGTTACGCTCTGTGAAGTTTTACGTTTCACATCCTTCTCAGTGTGTGGCTATTTCTCCTGAGAATCAATTATCAGCTACCTATTCAGCTTATTTTGAAAATAGTAATTAATCAGGCATTTTCAACCCTAAACGACAAATTTAACTTTTTTTTTTTCCTCATGATTTTGTTGTAATACCCCTTTCCCTGAGTGGAGTTGTTTGACTTGAAAAACCAGTACCATCGGTATAATCCTAGGAACCTAATAAAGATTCCATCAGTGTACAGTTGTCATCCTTAGGCAGAAAGAGAACCAATTCAATTATGGTGTTGGTTGAAAACTGGAAGGCTTTTTACCTTGAGGGTGGAAAAATTGTAGTACATACTAAAATGGTTAGTACAAAATTCGTGCATCTAGGCTTACACATGCTAATATGTTCTTTTGTTACCCACTAATTTATATGATTCACGTAAGCCTCCAGCCAGCGCAACTTGTACGAAATTTCATGTGCGTTAAAAAATAGCAAAGCCAATGAACTGTGAAGTTATTAACATTCGTGTCTACTTGCATTATTAAGCCATACACATCAAATCTGGTAGTACAAGGAGGGAAATGTCATAATGAAGTACAACAGCACTTAATCAGAAGAATTTCTAAAGGTCGTCAAAGCATCCTATGCTGCCCCTTCACGCGTAACTGCAATCTGAAACAAACATCCGATATAACATAATAACTTTAATAACTGTACCATGGCCTGTTTCTGTTAATGAAGGGATTTACCATTCTGATGTTGGGAGATAAAATGGATTCTAGTCCCAAATCATATATGCTGCTCCCTAACTTAATTACAGATTAAGGAGGAGATAAAATTAGTCTGCTTATTTATCTTCTACCAGTGAGTAGATGACTGGCCAAGCCCGACAGAAGAGCTATTTCATCATCTAGAAGAGCCACAGGCTACACAATTTGTGTCCAATAATTTATTAAGATTTTCTAACTTGTAATGGTAGTTTATGTGCTTCAGCACAGCGATTCACATTTTCATACTAAACAGCTGCAAACGTTTGACCCCTCTAAATATTTCACGTGAACAGTCTATGGAAGGACTGATAGACTTTTGCGCTTTGTCACGAGGCTTTAGTGGGGGAAGAATAGCAAAGTCAATGCCCCTATAACTGCTTGGCTCTAGATATAGTCATATATCGAACTTCTAATATGTGGAGATTTTTCAGTGGCTTTAAAGGCGGTTATAGTTTGTTGTTGAAAAGACCAACAGGGGAACAGAACACAGTTTAAGATGGTTACGGTGGATTGTGCCTGGAACCACCGTTTACTGCAACTGTTACTTTTTATTGCAACCCTTCACACTTGACTTTGACCCTGCAGTCATAGCCAGGGAAAGCCTCCTTCACTCCTTTATAGACTCATGCCTGGCTAGGCTATCTTTACTATTTCTGGAGAGACTTTGGTGCCACACCCCATTAGTAAGTGGGCTCCAAAATTGTTTTGAAGACTTTGATTTGCTTCTCCTGTTTCCTGCTCACCCCCCTGCTCCCATCCCAAAAACATTTGCCCTGTTTTACTGATAAGACTGTTAGGCTCATGTGTACTTACTACCCTCTTCCCAGATCCAAACCAGAAAGGTGAAATTCTTAGCTTATTTCACTTAAAGATTATATAAAATGTCTACTTAAATAATCTTATGGTTGGAGGGCTAAATATGAAGTTGGATATCCAATAATGAAGTTGGATATCCAAACCTGTGTTTTCGATGAAATAAGACAATGTTTAATTTTTGGTATTTCTTCCATGTTTGTTGAATAGCTACTCTGTTCAGTGGTCGATGAATTCTATCATTTGATTTAAAAACTTGTTTTCAAAGTATAATATAGAGGGCTTCCCTGGTGGTGCAGTGGTTGAGAGTCCGCCTGCCGATGCAGGGGACACGGGTTCATTCCCCCATCCGGGAAGATCCCACATACCGCGGAGCGGCTGGGCCCGTGAGCCATGGCTGCTGAGCCTGCGCGTCTGGAGCCTGTGCCCTGCAACGGGAGAGGCCACAGTAGTGAGAGGCCCACGTAATGCAAAAAAAACCAAAAAAACAAAAAAAAAGTATAATATAGAGAAAAGTATACATGTCATAAATGAAGAACACAGTGAGTTTTTTCAGAGTAAAAACATCCATGTAATCAACACCTATAGTTTTTTAAAGAGGACATTATCAGGGTACTTAAAAGCCCTGGCTTTGAACAGCTCAGATTCGTTTGCCTCTTTTTCCACTTAATACGCTTGGATTCATATAGTACATACTCTTTTGTGTCTGATTTATTTTACAAACATTGTATGGGAGATTTATCCATATGGTGTGTGGTTGTAACTATTTATTCTCCTTGCTGTATCACCTTCCGTTATGTGAGTCTACCACAGATTATAAATCCATTTCAGTACTGAAAGGTGTTTTGCTGTTTTCGAGTATGACAGTGTCGTGAATGATGCTGCCATGGGCCTTGGTTAAGCGTATTAAGACGTGGCTATAATGGGTGTAATCCTAAAAGTGGGATTACCGGGTCGTGGGATATGTAGTAGATACAAAAGCAGAGATAATTTTCAAAGGATCATCTGGGCTAAGCCCCCTTAATGGCAATGTGATACGTGGACTCAAATAAGATGGCAATTGGGAAAATATCAAAGTAGACGTTAGTTCCATTATTATTTTAATTTTGGGGAAACAGTATGAGATTCTGGTGAAAACTAGGTGTAGAATAACACTGACTGGGTTCAGATTTTGGCCCTGTGAGCTTCAGAAAGTTATTGATTGATCTGTGCTTCATTTTCCTTATTTACAAAATAGAGGCAGTTAGAGTTTACCTCATAAGCATACTGTAGGATTAAACAAGATAATGCATGTAAAGTGCTTAGAAGAATTCTCAGGTTGGAGTAAGTGCTCAAATGTTGGCTGTTATTCTTATTATAAATGCAAATTTCAAGAGATTATTTCCCAGAATTGCAGACTCAAACAAAACAAAACAAACAAAAAGGAATTTATTTATAACAGTATAACTCATACTTATGGTGTGATATAATCTAATTACCAGATTCTTTGGGAAACGCTAGAATTATAAGTGAGTTAATCAGATTTCGTATGTCTTTTGTCTCTAGATTAAATCTCCTAAATATGCCCTATGTATGTGACCTCATCTAAGCATTGCAGAAATCCCCTCCTCAGTGAAGTGTCTGTGACACCCCAAGCCCCCAACTCCACTTCCTCTTCTCCTCTCTATGTAATCTCTAACTTGTATTCAGTCCATTGTTATTCTTAACTCACTTTATTGTCTTTATTTATAGTTGTATTTGCTTCCTGTTTTCAGCTATGATCATGCAGAGTGCAGAATCCATGTGTTCAAAATAGAATCAATATTTAATAAGTTTGAACTGAATTTAAAAGATAACAGAAATTTTCAATATCCAGTAGCATGATCTTTCTCTACATTATGTTACTGATGGAATTCTTGACTCTAATAGTGCCACTAAGTCATCACCATTAAGGAACTTAAGTTTGTTTTCCAAAAATTTTAAATATATTTTTCAATAAAAATTATATATTTAGTGGTTGATTATAGTTGAAATAATGCTATGTATTTCAGCTATTTCAGCTATATATATTACTTAAATAGAGTTGTATAGACTGATTGTAGAAATAACTTGTACTTACATAGTGAAATATGTGTTCCAACATGGAAACAATTGTCTTAAAGTTGAATATCTAATATGTAATTTATTTATAACCAAGTTCTGATTGACTGTATGTGACAGAAAATAATCTTAAATTGAATGGAATTTGGAGACTAAACTTACATGCTTTAGCACTTTTGTTTGTTGGTTGGTTTCGCTTTTTATACCACTTTATTTCAACCTGAGCACCTTCATATAAAACTAGACACTGGTGAACTGTTTTCCTTACTAATTCTGAATTACTACAAATGTAAAAGTTCTGCTACCAGTTCAACACTTAAATTGATTAAATCTTCTCTGACACGTGGTAAATTTCATATAATGAAAATACCTAAAACAGGGTGGACTCAAGATGGCGGTGTGGGAAGACGCAGAGTTAGAGTCTCCACACAACTAGAGAGCTTGCGGGCCGCTGGTGGGGGACTCTGACGCCCAAGAAGACAGGAGGAACCCCAAAGTGAACCAGTAGGACATAGGGGGACTGAGGGGGGAGGAGAAGTGAAGGCCAGACAGGATCAGCACCCCTGAGGCCTGGGAGATCAGGAGAGGCAGGCGGGAGGGACTCTCTAGGAAGAGTGGGAGAGGAGTGGAGGGCATCACCTGGCCTACTCGGGCTGGGGAGGCTGCTGAGCTCCCAGGCCAGTCCTCTGCCCTCCAGATCCCCATCCAGGCCATGTGGGTCCTTGGGGACACAGAAGGGGAGGCCGGGGAGAGCAGGAGAGGCAGGTGGGAGGAGCTGGAGAGGAGCAGAGGGTGTATGCCCCGCCCAGTCAAGCCCAGGAAGCCTGCTGGGCTCCCAGGTGAGTCCCCCGCCCTCTGAGACCAGGGGTGGGGGACACGCCTGGCCCCTTCTGTTCCTTGAGCCTCAGCCCCGCCCCGCACAGCCTCCAGGGCCTGTGGATCCTGAGCATTGGCCCCACCCACCAACCCAACCTCACCCTTGCTTAGGCCCCACCCTCCACAGCCAAGGCCTTCCCCCCACTTTGTTTTTTTTTCTTTTCCCTCCTCCTCTTTTTTACTACTGTGATACTGATGGACCCTCCAGTTGTTGATTCATCTATATTTTTATTTTTATATTCTGTTTAACATATCTGTTATTTTCCTAGTCTCGTTTTATTTTTTACTTTGTTATTGTTCTCTTTTTTTTTTTTTTGCCACCCCATGTGGCTTGTGGGATCTTGGTTCACAAGCCCAGGGTGGGGCCGAAGCTCCTGCAGTGGGAGCTCTGAGTCTGAACCACTGGACTAACAGAGAACCTCAGACCCCAAGGCATATTCATCGGAGTGAGGTCTCCTGGAGTTCCTCATCTCAGCACCAAGACCCAGCTCTACCCAATAGCCTACAAACTCCAGTGTTGGAAGCCACAGGCCAAATAAACAGTAAGACAGGAACACAATCCCACTCATAAAAAAAAAAAAAAAAGAGAGACAGCAAAAAATATGTCACAGATGAAGGAGCAAGGTAAAAACCTACAAGACCAAATACCTGAAGAGGAAATAGGCTATCTACCTGAAAAAGAATTCAGAGTAATGATAGTAAACATGATCCAGAATCTTGGGACTAGAATGGAAGCACAGATTAAGAAAATACAAGAAATGTTTAACAAAGGTCTAGAAGAACTAAAGAACAAACAAACAGAGATGAATGACACAATAACTGAAATGAAAAATACACCAGAAGGAATCAATAACAGAAAAACTGAGACAGAAGAGCAAAGTGAGCTGGAAGACAAAATGTGGAATTAACTGCCAAGGAGCATAATTAAAAAAAAAAAGAATGAAACGAATTGAAGACAATCCCAGAGACTTCTGGGACGATACTAAATGCATCAACATTCGAATTATAGGGGACCCAGAAGAAGAGGAAAAGAAAGGGTCTGAGAAAATATTTGAAGAGATTATAGTCAAAAACTTACCTAACATGGGAAAGGAAGTTGTCACCAAAATCCAGGAAGCACTGAGACTCCCATACAGGATAAACCCTAGGAAAAGCACACCAAGACATATTAATCAAACTAACAAAAATTAAATGCAAAGAAAAAATATTAAAATCAGCAAGGGAAAAAAAAATAACACACAAAGGAATCCCCATAAAGTTATCAGCTGATTTTTCAGTGGAAACTCTGCAGGCCAGTAGGGAGTGGCAGGATACACTTAAAGTGATGAAAGAGAAAACTCTAAAACCAAGATTACTCAACCCACCAAAGTTCTCATTCAGATTCGATGGAGAAGTCAAAAACTTTTCAGACAAGCAAAAGCTAAGAGAATTCAGCACCACCAAACCAGCTTCACAACAAATGCTAAAGAAACTTCTATAAGTAGAAAACACAAGAGAAGAAAAAGACCCACAAAACAAACCCAAAACAGTTAAGAAAATGGTAATAGGAACATACATATCGATAAGAACCTTGAATGTAAATGGATTAAATGCCCCAACCAAAAGACACAGACTGGCTGAATGGATACAGAAGGAAGACCTATATATATATGCTGTCTACAAGAGACCCACTTCAGACCTAGGGACACATATGGACTGAAAGTGAAGGGATGGAAAAAGATATTCCATGCAAATGGAAATCACAAGAAAACTAGAGTAGCAATACTCATATCAGATAAAATAGACTTTAAAATAAAGACTGTTAACAAGAGATAAGGAGGGACACTACAGAATGATCAAAGGATCAATCCAAGAAGATATAACAATCATAAATGTTTATGCACCTGTAATAGGAGCACCTCAGTACATAAGGTAAATGCTAACAACCATGAAAGGAGAAATCGACAATAACACAATAATAGTAGGGGACTTTAACACCCCAGTTACACCCATGGACAAGTCATCCAAACAAAAAATAAATAAGGAAACACAAGCTTTCAATGACACAATAGATCAGATAGCTTTAATTGATATTTATAGAACATTCTACCCAAAAGTGGCAGCAAACACTTTCGTCTCAAATGCACATGGAACATTTTCCAGGATAGATCATATCTTGGGTCACAAATCAAGCCTGGGATAATTTAAGAAAATTGAAATCATATCAAGAATCTTTTCTGACCACAATGCTATGAGATTGGAAATAAAGGAAAAAAACTGTAAAAAACACAAATACATGGAGGCTAAACAGTGCACTACTAAAAAACCAAGAGATCACTGAAGAAATCAAAGAATAAATTTAAAAAATACATAGAAAAAAATGACAATGAAAACACAATAACCCAAAACCTATGGGACGCAGCAAAAGCAGTTCTGAGAGGGAAATTGATAGCAATTCAATCCCACCTCAAGAAACAAGAAAAATCTCAAATAAACAATCTAACCCTACACTTAAAACAACTAGAGAAAGAAGAGCAAAGAAAACCCCGTCAGTAGAAGGAAAGAAATCATAAAGATCAGAGCAGAAATAAATAGAAACGAAGAAAACAATAACAAAGATCAATAAAACTAAAAGCTGTTTCTTGAGAAGATAAACAAAATTGATAAACCATTAGCCAGACTCATCAAGAAAAGAAGGGAGAGGATGCACATCAATAAAATTGGAAATGAAAAAGGAGAAATCACAACTGACACTGCAGAAATACAAAGGATTATAAGAGACTACTGCAAACAACTATATGCCAATAAAATGGACAACCATGAAGAAATGGGCAAATTCTTGGAAAGGTACAATTTTCCAAGGCTGAACCAGGAAGAATTAGAAAATATAAACAGACATATCACGTAATGAAAGTGAAACTGTAAATAAAAATCTTCCTACAAACAAAAGTCCAGGACCAGATGCTTTCACAGGTAAATTCTATCAAACATTTAAAGAAGAGCTAACACTGATCCTTCTCAAACTCTTCCAAAAAGTTGCAGAGGGAGAAACACTCCCAAATTCATTCTACGAAGCCACCATCACCCTGATACCAAAACCAGTCAAAGATATCACAGAAAAGGAAAATTATAGACCAATATCACTGGTGAACATGGATGCAAAAATCCTGAACAAAATACTAGCAAACAGAATCCAACAGCACATTAAAAGGATCATATACCACGATCAAGTGGGATTTATCCCAGGGATGGAAGGATACTTCAATATATACAAATCAATCAGTGTGATACACCACATTAACAAATTAAGGAATGAAAACCATATGATCATCTCAAAAGAGGCAGAAAAAGCTTTTGACAAAATTCAACACTGATTTATGACAAAAACTCTCCAGAAAATGGGCATAGAGGGAAACTACCTCAACATAATAAAGGCCATATTTGGCAAACCCACAGCAAGCATCATACTCAGTGGCGAAAAACTGAAAGCATTTCCACTATGAGTAGGAACAAGACAAGGATGTCCACTCTGGCCACTCTTATTCAACATAGTTTTGGAAGTCCTAGCCATGGCAATCAGAGAAGAAAAAGAAAGAAAAGGAATACAAATTGGAAAAGAAGTAAAACTGTCACTGTTTGCAGGTGACATGTTACTATACATAGAAAATCCTAAAGATGCCATTAGAAAACTAGAGCTAATCAATGAATTTGGTAAGGTTGCAGGACACAAAATGAATGCACAGAAATCTCTACCATTCCTATACACCAACAACAAAAAATCAGAAAGGGAAATTAAGGAAACACTCCCATTTACCACTGCAACAAAACGAATAAAATAAAATACCAAGGAATAAACCTACTTAAGGAGGCAAAAGACTTGTACTCAGAAAACTATAAAACACTGATGAAAGAGATCAAAAATGACATAAACAGATGGAGAAATATACTATGTTCTTGGATTGGAAAAATCAATATTGTGACAATGACTATACTACCCAAAGCAATTTACAGATTCAGTGCAATGCCTATCAAACTACCAATGACATTCTTCACAGAATTGGAACAAAAAATTTTACAGTTCCTATGGAAACACAAAAGACCCTGAATAGCCAAAGTAATCTTGAGATAGAACAATGGAGTTGGAGGAATCAGGCTCCCTGAATTCAGTCTATACCACAAAGCTACGGTAATCAAGACAGTATGGTACTGGTACACAAACAGAAAGATAGATCAATGGTACAGCATAGAATGCTGAGAGATAAACCCACACACATATGGGCACCTAATTTATGACAAAGGAGGCAAGAACATACAATGTAGAAAAGACAGCCTCTTCAATAAGTGGTGCCGGGAAAAGCGGTCCACTACATGCAAAAGAATGAAATTAGAACGCTCCCTAACACCATACGCAAAGATAAACTCCACATCGATTAAAGACTTAAATGTAAGGCTGGACACTATAAAACTCTTAGAGGAAAACATAGGAAAAACACTCTTTGACATAAACCACCCCAAGATCTTTTTTGACCCACCTCCTAGCATAATGGAAATAAAAACAAATATAAACAAATGGGACTTAATTAAACTTAAAAGTTTTTGCACAGCAAAGGAAACCATAAACAAGACAAAAAAACAACCCTCAGAATGGGAGAAAATATTTGCAAATGAAACAGCAGACAAAGGATTAATCTACAAAATATACAAAAGGCTCATGGAGCTCAATATCAAAAAAACAAACAATCCAGTTAAAACATGGGCAGAAGACCTAAATAGGTATTTCACCAAGGAGGACAAACAGATGGCCAAGAGGCACATGAAAAGATGCTCAGCATCACTAATTATTAGAGAAATGCAAATCAAAACTACAATGAGGTATCACCTCTCGCTGGTCAGAATGGCCATTATAAAAAAATCTAGGCACACTAAATGCCGGAAAGGGTGTGGTGAAAAGGCAGCCCTCCTGCACTGTTGGTGGGAATGTAAGTTGATATAACCACTATGGAAAACAGTATGGAGGTTCCTTAAAAAACTAAAAATAGAACTACCATATGACCCAGCAATCCCACTACTGAGCATATACCCTGAGCAAAACCATAATTCAAAAACAGTCGTGTACCACAATATTCACTGCAGCACTATTTACAATAGCCAGGACATGGAAGCAACCTAGATGTCCATCGACAGATGAATGGATAAAAAAAGATGTGGCACATAAATACAATGGAATATTACTCAGCCGTATAAAGAAATGAAATTGAGTTATTTGTAGTGAGGTGGATGGACATACAGTCTGTCATACAGAGTCAACTAAGTCAGAAGAACAGATACGGTATGCTAACGCATATATGTGGAATCTTAAAAAAAAAAAAAAGGTACTGATGAACCTAGTTGCAGGGCAGGGATAAAGAGGTAGACGTAGAGAATGGACTTGAGGACATGAGTTGGGAGGGCGAAGCTGGGGCGAAGTGAGAGTAGCATCGACATATATACACTACCGAATGTAAAATAGTTGGCTGGTGGGAAGAAGCCGCACAGCACAGGGAGATCAGCTCAGTGCTTTGTGACCACCTAGAGGGGTGGGATAGGGAGGGTGGGAGGGAGGCTCAAGAGGGAGGGGTTATGAGGACATGTGTATGCATAGGGCTGATTCTCTTTGTTGTGCAACAGAAACTAACACAGTATTGTGAAGCAATTATACTCCAATAAAGATCTATTAAAAAATAAATAAAATTGCAGTGCAAGGAAGTAAAGTAAATCAATACCTCCCCTACCTCAGTCTCTAACAGCCAGCCATGCCCCACAACTTTGTCACTTAGAGAAAGGAGTGTGGGAAGTTGGTGGAGGGGTCCCTGTACCCTCCGTATTCACCCTTCAGAGCTGTGTATTATCTTTCAGAGCGCATCTCTTTGTAGAAAAGCCTTGAAATTGTGGGCTTTTTTCCTTAGTCCCATGAAAAATGAGAATGTTTAAGGCCTTTCTGTGCTGTAGGAATCAGCCCTTCTCCTTGAGCCTTCCCTCTGAGAGCTTGATTCACCCTCAGCAGAGCCGTAAATGGCCTCTTCTTTGGTGTCTCTCCCAGAACCCAGTGGACACTGGACGTGGCACACAGCAGGAGCCATAAAGGCAGTCACTACTGTAGACTGATTGACAATGGCAGGGGCTGGATTTGCTGGAATAAATGTCAAGTAATGACCAGAGCTTGTCACATAATAATAGTAGACAACCGGTGTTGGAAGAGATGGTTAAAGCCCAGGCCACGGCCTAAACAGGTCCCATTCAGCTTTCACTATCCCGTGTTATTATTTAGCAAGTAGGACTTGGTCAGCAGTGTCAGTGGTTAACTTCACTATTCTTGAACTAAAGTGATAAGTAATAAATGACACTCAGGATTATTTTAAATTTGTGTTTGGTATATTCTAATTCATGGGCGAATATTAGAGAAAAGAAGGAAAAAAGGCTTATTTTCCATTGTTACTTAAAGGAATAAAAAAAATTTTGTTGTAAAAAAAAAAAAAGAAAATACCTGAAACAATTCATGCAATATACTAAACTGATCAAAATAAAAGGAAATTTGAAAAACAAGCCCGCAAGATTGTTACTAACTTATTGCAATACTTACGTTACAAATTAATGGTACGTTTTTATCATGGTTCTAGCTAGTGTAGGAACAACCAAATCCCATTCCTTCAAAGGGGGAGAGAAGGAAAAAATTAGCTGTTTTAGTGACTGTACATCTTGTATACTTCTAAGCACCTCTTTTAAAATTTTTAAAAATTTTATTTATCTTTCTATGAAGTACAGTGGATTTACAAGGTTGTGCTAATTAAGCAATTCTTCAGTATTACTGAAAAGCAACACACGCACATGCGGTTTCTTATTTACAGTACAGCTGAAGATTGAATTTAAAATAATCTAGTTTGAATGTACATAATTGTTAGTGTATCGCCTATGGTATTATGTCCAAAGGGAGCAAAAACTGTTCCCAAGCAACAAAACCTATATACTGGCCAGCAGCCATTAAACAGAAATCCTAGTCACCCGGGCTGTTTCATTTTTGTTGAAGAGCTTACATGTTTGAAGGGAATGCTATCCACTAAGAGGCATTGATCAGTCTTTATATTCCTAAAACAAGATGGGGTTACATGTGACTTTTTTAACCCTATTTAAAAAATAACAGGACTGGTTATAATTTATGAAACTATAATGTGATCTGAGGAAAGTGGTAAGTCATGATTAAGTGGTTTTTAGTTTTTTGAGGTGAGACTGTTCTGGCACATGTGCCCTTGCACGCACACACACTCGGCCCTAGGATGAGCACGTTCAGATCTCAGTCCCTTTGGGTTGACAGTATTGAAGACAACTGAGCAGGCAGATTCAGCGTGTTTGCGGTTTATTTGCTCTGTGGCACTGAATATTGATTAATGACATAACAAATCTTTGAGACTAACTTTCCACTGTGGACATATCATGTTGAAATGAGAGCTACAAGCATGAGTAGTGGTGATGAGATGTATGGCAAACAAGATAAGCTGGTCTGGGCCTGTGACTGATGAATAAATGCTTTGGGACAGTTAGCTGCTCGCTTTTCCTCAACCTTACATGGTAAAAGTGTCTTTCAGAGCCATCCTCAGATGCTTTCATTAGTTTCTATTGCATTTAGTTGGATATAAAACTTTCTACTGTGTCTGTATAATCTTAGGGAACAAATTCAAAAGGCTGATACTATAAATAGATGATTCTGTTCATTCTAGGACTGTTGATTTTTTTAAAAAATAAGTTATTTATTTTCGGCTGCGTTGGATCTTCTTTGCTACACGCAGCTTTTCTCTAGTTGCGGCGAGCGGGGGCTACTCTTCGCTGTGGTGCGCAGGCTTCTCATTGCGGTGGCTTCTCCTGTTGCAGAGCAGAGGCTCTAGGTGCACGGGCTTCAGTAGTTGTGGTGCACGGGCTTAGTTGCTCACGGCAAGTGGGATCTTCTCGGACCAGGGCTCAAACCTGTGTCCCCTGCATTGAGAGGCGGATTCTTAACCACTGTGTCACCAGGGCAGTAGGAGTGTTAATTTGAACTTCGTGATATCAAAAGGATAAAAGGTATAGCTAAGGATTTAGAAAGATATGCACCGAAAACTTGCTTCTGTCTCTTACTAGTTGTGTGACTTTGAACTAAACCTTGGTTTGCTTATCTACAAAATGGGATTTTGCCAAATTGCTACAATGTATGTAAGGCATCTAGTAGAGTGCCTCCTACATGATAAAGATTCAATGCATAGGGGAGACATTTCACCCTTCTCAATGAAGGGAACAATTTCTCCCACCAACATTCATTCATTTAGCCATCATTCTTGAAATACCTCTCATATTCCAAGCACTGAGGTAGCTACCAGTTATAAGTCTTGGTGGGAGAGTGAGGGTGGAAAAACCCCTTTATTATAGCCTCTAATATTTAAATTCTCAACAGGCTATATACATCACTTATTGAATAATATAACAAATTATGAAATACAGTGTTTATAGGAGGGCATGAGGCCAGATAATTGGGAGTTAAAAAAGTGACATAAGAGCTACTCCCAGCCCTCAGAGAACTTAAGAGGAGAGCTGTAGTTCTGTATCAGAAGTAATGTTCCGCCAGGGTGACCATTTTGGTTGTCACACTAAGGAAGGGAATGTATGCTACTGGCATATAGTGACCTGGAATGACAGTAAACATTCTGCAGTGCAAAGGACAGCCACCGACAACCAAAAATTATCCATCCCCAAACGTCAATAGTGCCTAGTGTCAGAAACCCTGGGCTATATGAACCAGGAAAACAAACACAGGCAGAATTAGGCCACAAAGGGCATTACACAGCAGCTCTTTACAAAGGTACAGACATTTGGTTGTAATCATAGTAGCCACTAACATTCTTGGTGCCCTTATTATCTGCCTGTATGTCTTAACAGTCATTTAACCCTCTTTATAACTCTATGATGTGGAGGTATGATTTTTTAATTCATTCCACAGATGAGGAAACTGAGTTCCAGGGAGATTGCATTAATTGCTCAAGTCAGAAAATTAGTTTGTGGTAGAGCCAGGATTTGAACCTAGGAAGTCAGCCTCAAAAGCCTACCATCTTAACCCATTATGCCAATTCTGCAAAGCATGTTGGGACCTCTCCTAATAAGAGTAGCAATTTTTGTCAAAGGATGAGGTTGAGAATCTGGACTGTAGTTTCACTGTGGCTATAATCTCTCTGAGCTTCAGTTCCCAAAAGGAAAGATTTAGATTTTGCCAGTTGTCCTGTCCTTTTAAAGTTCTTGTTCAGCTTTAAAATTGTATTATTCTGGTATTAACCAGATAGTATCCTTTCAACACATTTTTGATAGTCTAGTATGATATAGGCAATGTGTGGGTGCTTGGAAAACACAGGAAAGATATTATTCTATGTGAAATAAAAGACAGTAAAATAATGTTCCTGGACTCAAAGATTTTACATACTCAATAACAGTCTAAATTTCATCAGAGGAATTTACACAAATTTCTGTGCACATATAGAAAAATGGCTGTAACCGATTAGGCTCTGAAGTCTCATTTTGCCAGTGAAAAATTGAAGGCCAGAGCATTTGAATGATATCACCAATAATACAGATCACATTTTAGTACTTATATACATTATGTTTTAAATAGTTTCAAAAGAAATTGTGCATTTACAGTTATGAAATTCTTTGTGTTGCAGAGTCATGTAAGTGATATGAGGGGATAGTTTTAGGTCAGTGCCTAACATGAAAGTAATGCTGAACTGTGTCTAGTTAAATTTACCCTTGAAAATGCCTTATATTTCCCACCAAATATGGGATACTTGGTGTAATAGTTTCCTAAGGCTAAGTGTCACAAACTGGGTGGCTTAAACCAACAGAAATGTATTCTTTCACACTTATGGAGGGTAGAAGTCCAAAATCAAGGCATTACCAGCCCATGTTCCCTCCGAAGGTTCTAGGAAAGAACCTTCCCTTGCCTTTTCCTTGCTTCTAGTGGCTTCTAGCAATCTGTGTTGTTTATTAGCTTGTATTGAATAGCTGTATCACTCCAGTCTCTGCCTGTGTCTTCCTATGGACTTCTTCTCTGTGTGTATCTCTGTGAGTCCTCTCCTTTTCTTTTTCAACTTACCGATTTAAACTTTTTTCTTTTTCTTTTTTAAAAATTTATTTGGCTGTGCCGGGTCTTAGTGGTGGCACACAGGATCTTCGTTGCAGCATGCGAGATCTTTAGTTGTGGCATGTGAACACTTAGTTGTGGCATGTGGGATCTAGTTACCTGACCAGGGATCTAACCCAGGCCCCCTGCATTGGGAGCATGGAGCCTTAGACACTGGACCCCCCTCCTCTTTTTTATGAGGACACCAGTCATTGGATTTAGGGCCCACCCTTGTACTGTATGACCTCATCTTAACCAATTACACCAGTAAAGACTATTTCCAACTAGGTTTACCTTCTAAGGTTTCTGATGGACATGAGTTTTGGGGGACCCTATTCAATCCACTATGTCTGATATATATATATATATAATGCTGTATGAGAATAGTGATACTTACATGTACGATGTGCACCTAGAAAAAAACGATCTTGCAAATGGAGTTCTCCAGCACTGTATCTTTAAACACTAGAATGAGATGTAGCATAATGAGACACTTAAATTATTCGTAGCTGTAAGAACCAACTTGTATTAACAACCTCAACTCATGCATGGTGAGCAGAACTGCCCACAGTTTTTTTCTCTCACTCTCTTCTGTGCATGGTTAATTCCATTTAACTAAAATGACATCTGATGTGTATTTCCCCAAGAAAAAATGATGAATCCTTGTAATTATATTACCTTTTTGTGATTTTTCCTGTGATTCTATTTAAGTGAACATTACTATTTTAGATAGATCAAAATGTTCTAACCTTTATTTTGCACATTTCAAAATTCTTAACCCTGCTATCTATCATTATCCTATTGCAAAGTTCTGTTTTGGATATTTACCATGATCACTGTAAAAAACTGTTTATTATAGGGCTTCCCGGGTGGCACAGTGGTTGAGAGTACGCCTGCCGATGCAGGGGACACGGGTTTGTGCCCCAGTCCGGGAAGATCCTACATGCCGCAGAGCGGCTGGGCCCGTGAGCCATGGCCACTGAGCCTGTGCGTCCAGAGCCTGTGCTCCACAACGGGAGACGGCACAATAGTGAGAGGCCCACATACTGCAAAAAAAAAAAAAAAAAAAAAAAATACAAACTGTTTATTATAAACTCTACCAGAGTCATATAAAGTCTCATGATATTGATATACATGGCAGTTTTTTTAACAGTTTGAAATCATAAAGTTCTACAACAAATGATGCTGAAAGTATTCGTTGAATAGGGTGTTTAAGAAAGCCATATGGAGAACAATGAAATAAATTAATATGATACAAAAATGAAAAAGCAAACCAGAAAAAAAGTACTCTGGAATGGCACAGTAAGGACCTCTGAAAATTTGCTCCTACCCAAGGGTAATAAATATAGTTGAAAAAACAGTGAAAACCAACTTTTTCAGAGCTCAGGGAAATTAATCACAGGCTTCCAACAATAGAATAAAAGCTTATCCAAGAAAAATAGCTGGATCTTGGTAAGAACAGCAAACTTTTAAATTTGCTCTATTTATACCCCCTATTCCCCAAGTCTTTTGTAGCCTTGAAAATCAGCAACTTTGCAAACACAATATATGTGGGAAGTAGTGGCCTAGCAGTAACTAGAGAGGCAGAATGCGTTTGCAGCTCCCCCCGTAATCACATACCCAGAGAATCTTCACTATCTGACAGCTCACTGGAAAAGCCCCATTTTTAGTATTTGTCTTTATTTGACTTACTCACAGCTTATACTACAGAAAAAGCCTTATCCTCAGGGTACTTGAAAATAATTAGGAGCAACTGTTTAACTTTAAAGCTTCCTGAGGCAGTGATACCAGTTAGGGTAAATAAGAAGATGGCCAAGAAAACTTAAAAAGAAAAATTAAGGAATGAGATGTCATAGGAGGCTTTGAAAATCTCTGACATGTTCTGGATAACCTAGAAGGCCATGCATACATGCAGGGCTGTTCACATGCCCAGGAAAGACCCGAGAAAGCCCTGATTTCTCACCTCTGTCTGACACTGGAGCTCTGCACAAGGGGGAAGCGAGTACTAAGGCAGAGCTGTAAACTGCCAAAATTTTAAAGGTTTGTTCCAGCACACACAGAGTCATTTGGCAAGGGATGACAGACTGAGTCATCTAAAGCAATTAAGAAAATCTCTGTCCAGTGATTCACTGACCACAGAGTTAATTGAGTTGAGACTTGAGTGGCATATGATAAAAATACAAACTTTACATAAGTTTGCTGCTGCAACAATAACAACAACAGCAAACTCTGGTGGGGAGAGTTGGTTATAATTTCCACAGTTGTCCCAGTAAATTATTTAAGTCATCAATTGTTTAACAAAAGATTACAAAACACACAAAGAAACAGGAAAATATGCTCCATAAACAGGAAGAAAACAATCACTAGACAATATCCCAGAGGAAGTTCAGACATTGGAAGCAGCTATAATAAATATGTTTAAAGAACTAAAGGAATCTACATGTAAAGAGTTACAGGAAAGTATGATATCTCAGCAAATAAGAGATTAATATTATTTTAAAAAGAAACCAATAGGAAATCTGGAGTTGAAAATTACAATAACTGAAGTGAAAAATTTACAGCAGAGGATCAACAGCAGATCTGAGTTGGCAGGTTCTGAATCAGCAAACTTTTTTTTTTTTTGCAGTACACGGGCCTCTCACTGTCGTGGCCTCTCCCATTGCGGGGCACAGGCTCCGGATGTGCAGGCTCAGCGGCCATGGCCCATGGGCCCAGCCGCTCCACGGCATGTGGGATCCTACCGGACCGGGGCACCAACCCACGTCCCCTACATCGGCAGGTGGACTCCCAACCACTGCGCCACCAGGGAAGCCTCTGAATCAGCAAACTTGAAGATAGGTTGAGATTATCTAGTCTGAGGTCAAATAAAACAAAAATGAAAAAAAAAATGGACAGAGTCTCAGAGACATTTGGGATACCATCTGCATAGTTGGGGTTCCAGAAGCAGATGAGAGAGAGAAAGAGGCAGAAAAAAATATATGAAGAAATAATGGCCCCAAACATCCCCAATTTGATGAAAAGCATTTATGAATATTTACTCATACAGGAAGCTCAACAAATTCCAAGTAGAATAAATGCAAATAGATCCACACTTAGACACATCATAGTCAAACTGTCAAAAGCCAAAAACAAAGTCCACCAAAAAAAAAACTTGCACGTAGTTGTATGTAGCAGCTTTATTCATAATTGCCCTAACTTGGAAGCAATCAAACTGCCCTTCAGTAGATGACTGGGTCAATGAAGAGGGGTGCATCAAGACAATGGACTATTATTCAGCACTAAAAAGAATTGAGCTATCAAGCAATTTAAAAAACGTGGAGGAAACTTAAGTGCACATCACTAAGTGAAGGAAGCCAATCTGTAAAGGCTACTTACTGTATGATTCCAGCTCTAAGGCTTTCTGGAATAGGCAAAAGTAGTAAAAAGGTCACTGCTTGCCAGAGGTGGACATGGGAGCAGGATTGAATGGACAAAGCACAGGGCAGTGAAAATAGTCTGTATGATATTTTAGCAATGGGCACATGTCATTATAACCTTTCTCCACACCCAAGAGTGTACGACACCAATGAGTGAATGCAAAGGTAAACGATGTGCGTTGAGTAATTACGATGTGTCAGTGCAGGTTCATCCGTTGTAACAAGTGTACCATCTGGAAGGTGATAATGGGCGAGCCTCTGCATGTATAGAGATACTTGGGAAATCTCTGTGCTTTCCTCTTCATTTTCCTGTGAACCTAAAACTGCTCTCAGAAACCGAAGCCTTAAGAAAAGATACAAAATGAAAGAAATCAAAGCAGTAAGGCAGAGTGACTCATGTAGTACAAGGGCTTCTCATCAGAAACCAAGTAAGCCAACATTGCTTCTTATATCATTAGAAAGTATAGAAATAAAAAATGGGGTAAAAGTCAGGTTTCTGGCTGAAATTAAGAGAAGCATTGGCTTTGACCATGACCTTCCTGATTGGAATTACAAGTGGTGGTGAGAGTGAGATTAATATGCCATCTAAAGAAAGGAATCATCTAACAAAATATTTCATTTCTGGCTTTTATCATTTCATAAATCATCTCCCCAATGTCTCTTTGGACTGAAATTCAGTCTAATCTCTCATATCACATGCTTACTCTTACTAGGACAAGCAAATTAAGGCAAATAGTTTACAAGTATATGACAGATGCCGGCTGTGTTGGAACAGGTGTGTATTAAGCATTTGACACAAGCTTTATAGGTTATTAAAACTTCAGAGTTTTATGCTTAGAACTGTCAGGCTGCCAACTTTAAATTGATAATTTGTTTGAGTATATTGTTGGTATGTGTGACAAAAGAAAAAAATCCAAGAAAGGTCTTTATAACTTAGAAAGTCCTGTGACTAAAGAACTGTTCTAAGATCAAGAATGGAGAATAGATACAAATCGTAACTAGTCAAGCTAGACCCGTTGAAAACCTGGCTGACTTCAGTTAATTAATTCCATCCACATCAATGAGGAATAAACTTCATTTTGTACATATATGGGCAGCCACACTCTTATTTATGAGGCAATACAGCATCAATGGTTTTCTTATCAGTATGAAGTCCTTTCATAAATCCTGGTCTGGATCTCATAATGGTGCCCATCCTGTCAGCTTTTATGCGGTCCAGAAGGGCTTCCTCTCATATTTCATTTTGAAATCTGATTCCAGTATTGTGATTACCATTTGGGCCTTTGGTCACTTGTTATTTTAAATGATTGCCTGTTTGTGAGTTTGGATTATGTCCACTCAGACATTGAGTGAGCATATGAGTGGTTTTTCATCTCCATCCTGTTTCTTCTCAGTACATGATTTCTGTTATTTTCACCATGATTGACAGCTCTCTGAGACCAGGGGCTGTCCTTCATCTCCTAATTCTTCCTAGCATGTAACACAGTTTTTGTTGAAAAAGTGCTCAAATTTTGCTTAAGTGAATAGCTGTTTTTTTTTTTTTTTTTTTTTTTTTTGCGGTACGTGGGCCTCTCACTGCCGCGGCCTCTCCCATTGCGGAGCACAGGCTCCGGACGCACAGGCTCAGCGGCCATGGCTCACAGGCCCAGCCACTCCGCGGCATGTGGGATCTTCCCGGACCGGGGCACAAACCCGTGTCCCCTGCATCGGCAGGCGGACTCTTAACCACTGCGCCACCAGGGAAGCCCAGCTGTGTTTTTTATATAAAGAAAATCGCATTAGTTTTGGAAATTTGGCTATTTCTTTCCTGGGCTGTAGTTTCTTGTTTTCCATAAACATGTTAGAACTAATTTCCAGTAATCAGTCAAAATCCTCTCTGAATTTGTAAGTAAATGCATTACTTCCTCATCAGTAAAATGGAATAAAAATAGTGTTTACCTCTTGGGGCTATTAAGCAGATTAAACAATTCAGTATATGGAAAGTGCCTGTTATATTCATTCATCCATTGTACAGATCCGAGTGAGGGCCTACTGCTAGAGATACATCAGGGAACACAGCAGCTAACGAATTCCCACTTGTGTGGCTTACAGTCTCTTAACAATATGAATATACAGTTCTGAGTACACACGTGAACTTGCTACCAAGCCAGAAAAATCCAAAGTAATGTTGTGTAAGGTTGACTTCTGAGCATGTAGACAAAGTAGTAGTGATTGCTTAAAAAATGTAGATTCAATAAAAATATTCACTGGGGACTCAACTCATTCCCATTCTATTTTTGAGGCCAGTAAACTATAAAAATGGCAAATATAATGACCTGCTCTCGAGTCTCAGTATTCCAGCTGTGCAGTTACAGGAATGGCACTGGGGTTTAAAACGCCTTGTGTGGGAAGTGTTCAGGAGTTTAACTGACCACAAGATGAATATGAGGAAGTAGTATGATATGAATAGAAAAGAAAGTAATTTCTTTTTAATTCTATGGCTATCATAGAAATGTATAATTCAGAACAAGTGCTGTAATGCTCTGGCTCAATTCTGTGCTAAATATAGTATGACTCTTACAACTCTGAAAGAAGTATAAATAAACCAGAATGCTTCTAGTGAAGAACAATCAGTATATGAATGGGTGAAGAATAATGATATATGGTAAAAGAGGAAATCTTAAGGAAACACCAGATCTGACATGCAGAGAAGATTTGAGGGGAAAATAAGAGCTGAAAGATCACACAGAGGAAATGAATTTATTGATAGACAGGATGCAGATCAAATGAGTGAATCTAAAGAAAGGCAGCTTTAAACTAAATGTGATTAAGGGCAGAAAGAAAATAAAGTTCACACCCTCGTGAAATTGATGAATGCAGTACCTATAGAAGAGTTCCCCGAGAGGCTGAATGAACACAGTGGCCAGCTGCATCCCAGTCTGCTTTTTTGAAAGCATGGCCCCTTTTGACTTTAGTCCCATTGTTAAAATCTAATGGCTAATCTTTTGAGCAACTTCACATAGACTCAAAGAATTTTAAGTTTAGAACAGATAGAAATAAATGTAGATAATCTTCACAAGAGCAGGTTTGATTATTACTACTGCTAATAAAATACTTTCTCTTGGGACTCTACCAAGCATAGCATTTATAAGTTGTTTGGTGAACCTTGAAATTCATTTTTCCCTTAAAAAGTAATGTCTTAAATCTTGATTAATTACCCCACAGCCTCTTTAAATCATAAAATCGATGAAGATTGAGATCAAGAGATTAAGGGAAGCTTATAAAAAGGCAACCCTTTCCTGAATGCTGTGCTAACAGTAGAGGGGGCAAATAGCTTTCTTCTCTTCAATCAGCTCCACTTAATTGGAAATGCCTGCTTAGAGAGCTGTGTTTAGAAGGATTCTGAAGCACAATCTTTCATCACTAGGGAAAAAGTGCCGTGATAAGTATCCTCTGTCATTTGCAGAGGACCCATACCTTGTTAAACACAACATGTCACATAGCATGAAGTGAAGCAAGTCATTGGTCTTGGTGGGTTAGAGTTCATCCTTTCGGGTTTCCATTTGTCCTTGACACCCCGCTTCATATCCACCTTCCCCTTCTGGAGGCCAGCCTGTCTGATCTGTAACAAGTGAAGCCCAAAACCAGATGCAGAAGCCATAGCCTTGCATGGACCTCACCCCCTGCTCCCACATTTGCATAAGGTCCTATCCTCGTTTGTTTCTCATGGTGGTCCCACTCTGATCAAACCCTCCCTGATACACTTGATTAAAATCATGCATGAGGACTTCCGTGGTGGCGAAGTGGTTGAGAGTCCGCCTGCTGATGCTGATGCAGGGGACGCGGGTTCGTGCCCCGGTCCGGGAAGATCCCACATGCCGCGGAGCAGCTGGGCCCGTGAGCCATGGCCACTGAGTCTGCGTGTCCAGAGCCTGTGCTCCGCAACGGGAGAGGCCACAACAGTGAGAGACCCGCGTACCGCCAAAAAAAAAAAAAAAAAAAATCACGCACGAGATGGGATCAGATGTGAAAGGCTGAACCAAGTGTACAGTATTTTCTGTTGGCTAATAGTCCCTAATAAGAACAAACACTTAATGGTTCCATATATCACATAAGCCACTGACGCAGCACAAAGTCCTCTGCAGGTTGCTGCTTCAGTCAAATGCTGAGTCAGATCTTACTGTGGATGACCACTGTGTGACTAGGAACAGGAAATACCAACACTGTACTTCATGTGTTCCAGGTTGCTTGTTTCTCGGATTAAGTGGAAATGAATGCTTTTGCAGCTTTATTTCCAAGGGTTGATTTGGAAGTGCATTTTAAGGATACTGTGTGTGCCCTGTACAGTGTTAAGAATGCCTTTGTTTAAAAAATGCCTTTATTTTTGGGAAAAAGTGATCAGATCTCTTTGCCTTATTGTTGTGACATGTGAGAAACGTTTATTAAAATGTGCAAGCATTAACTTTTTAAAACTTCCATGAAAAGAAATGGAAATTTTATATTAAAGGATTTTTCCTCTTCAGATTTATTAGTTAAAGAAATACTAGATACACTTATAATAAATAATGTGTGTTCTCCTTATGGCTTCCTAATAGAAACAGGCAACTGATTAAGAAAGCCTCTCTCTGTGGTCTCTCTCTTTCAGGGTCTAATCTGTATTTTCTACACAGAAAAAAATAGGGGAAAGCCCTTGAATCAACAAATTAAGGCAACTCTGTCCATTTGGTAGAATGAAAAACTTTTAAAAATGCAGTTCCTCCTCCTTTTACTGAGAGTGGGTTTTACAATGTAGGGACGTTCTAATTTCTACCTAAAACCACTGTAAAAAAAATTTCATAAGAAACTGCAACATTTCTGCTCACCTATAGGCAGCTCAATTTCTACAGCTAGTTTGAAGGAGATGGCAAAACTCACATCTGAAAAGAGGTAAATAATGGTTTTCCTATTCCTGAAGTGCATGCATACCCGAACTCAATTTTGCCTGAGGGACAAAAACAGAATTCAGGGTTCACGGTGAGTTTATTTGATGAATGCAGCAGCATTTTTGCATTTTCAATTGTATGCTCAATTTCCTACTTTAAAAACATCCTAAAATTCATCAAGCATTAAGCCCTGCTGGAGAGTGACAAGACGGGGGCAGTGCCTGTGAGAGTACCTGTGAGAGTGCCCGAGTCCTTTCCTTAGGGATATTCCCAATTAAAAACTGGCTGGTGCCTGCAGGTGGCTTGCATTGTTCTCTATAGAGATCACCATGAATTCCAGCCTCTACAGAGGTGAAGGTATGGTGTGCCAAAAAAGGGAAAACCTATAGCAAATAGAGAAAAGGGATTGTGTCTCCTGGATTGACCAGGTAAAAAGGGAATTCAGAGATTTCAGATTTAATATTCTTTCTCTTCTGCTTAGAATTCAGTTTTTTCTTGATCTTTCCAGTTCAATGGCTTTTAACCATCAGGAGTTTCCTGGGAAACATGATTTAAAAACATATAGATCTTTCCGGGCTCCCTCCATTCATTGTTAACTGAATCCAGAATCAGTCCCGGGAATCTACTTAGATACCAAGGTCTTCAGAAATTATGGCACATGGTACCGTTTGAGCACCACGAATCACAGTGCAAAATATCCAGTCAGTAATAGGAAACTATAAAGTAAAAAATACAGAAAACATCTGGTGAAAAATTAGTACAGTACTGCACCCAAAACCCTCATGGCCCGACACTCCATGCGCTCTGCAGCCTAAGTAACTGTGAAGGAAGAAGGTTCTCAGATCCTTCTGTGTGTGACCAGTACCAGTTGTCTGAGCAAAATATCGATTCCCTGGCCTCTCCATTTTCCCCAGACATTTAATACATTTGGCCTCGTACCCAGGAATGTCTACTGTTAACCTTCACGCCGTGCGGCCCTGCCACACGTGCTTTTGCAGAGTACACTTGACAAAATTCTGCTTAAGGAATGAGGTCAACACAACATGGGCACCAAGGACGTGATGAGAACAGCTGTAACGTCACATAGTCACAAAGTAATTGAGAAGAAATGAATCTACGTTCCTCTGTGAACTACCTAGAATTTTCTCACCAAGTACATGAACGTTGGGTATTTCTGTTAGGATCTTTTCTCTCTGATGATGACAATTTTATATCCCTCTGTGAGTTTATTTTTATTAATAAGAGAGAAAACCTCTTGGGTTATGAATTTAAAAAGCCCAGTGTTAGCTTTGTCTTCAGGCATCAGATGGTGTCGCCAGAACCGTTTCTCCCTAGTTCTTTCCTCTGCTGTTCACATGCTAACTTCTTCCTCTGCTGCAAGCCTCTCTACTTTGGTGGACAATTGTTTGCAGGAGCTCCATCCTCAAAACCCCTCGGGTTCAAAGCCAGTGGGAGCAGCTAGAATCTTGTCAGCTGGTTCTGCAAAATCTTGAGAGTTACTGTGACTGGACAGACGTAGGTCATATGGTTGGTGGAATGTGATTGGTTTAGCCTTGGTATACGTGTCGATGGGGGCGAAAACCCCCAAGTACATACTTGCTGAGAGAGCATAACGGGGGCACCCACTAATTGCTGCTATTGCCAGAAGGAGGGAGATAGATCTGGGGAGAAATCTCCAGTAAACGTCCACTATGACACTGTGTATGTATAGAAGCAACCAGAAATAACAGGCAGGGTTAGTGCCTGGAAGGTTGCCAGATGACTGGTATTGAAAGAGACAATTTAGTATTTTGAGCTTCCTTGCTAGAAAACACAGTAAAGAAAAGTACTAGAGCTGTCAATGTTTGTGGTTTCTAATTAAGCCAGTTTATTTGTTACCTTGTTGGGAATCTGTGGTTTGTACTTGAACTCTCGGCTACTCCCCTGCATATGGCAGGAATTACCTTTCAGAAGCTCTGTACATGTGTGTGTAACCCTTCCTTGGGGGTTCTTAATCTTTGTTTGTACCATAGACCCCTTTGGCAGTCTGAGGAGGCCTAAGAATTGCTTCTCAGAATAGTTTCTAAAAGCATAAAGGAACGTACATACAACTGCAGAACAAATCCATTTTATTAAAAGTTTCAATATGTTATAAATAAATCTGTGATATAGAATTATGTGCTTCTTTAATAACACATTACATTGTTCAGTAAAGATCTGTCTTTTTTTTTTTTTTTTAACTTTTGCTATCCCAGTTCACAGACACACTGAATTTCAAGAGATGTCCATAGACTCCAGATTAAGGAATGCTATCACATAGATGCTGGTAGCCTATTAGCAAAGATGACCATGTGTAGTTCCTCCATTTGAAGCCCTCCACTTGCTCCCAACTTCAGGGTGAAGTCTGTAATCCTGAGCATGACACACAGGCCCTATTATAACCCAAGCAGGCTCAGTTTCTCATGCTTCCCCGCCTTGTACTTGAAGCTCAGACGATACTGGACAGCAAACAGTTCCCTGAACGAGCAGGGTCGTCTCACCTCTGGGCATTTTCACGCAGTGGGCCCCTGCCAGGGCAAGCTCTGCCTCTCTCTCTGCCATTCTGCCTGGCAGACTCTTCATCATCCTTTGGGATTCAGACTCATCTCCGTCCCAGACTGAGCCAGCTCTGCCCCTTCCATGGGCTTCCACTGACCCCACTCACCCTGTTACATTCTCCTAACAAGGCAGTAAGCCAGAGAATCAGGATGCGCAAATAGCTGGAAAGATCGAGGTACTTAGAACACTTACCCCCTTACTCACCCGTAGCTGTTACAAGTTTTCAGGCCAGGGTCTTCACTAAATAGTAAGTGCCCATATTATTAAAATTATTTCAATACTTTTCCCCACATTTATGTCAAATGTTAGTGTGAAGATAATCTTAGTATTCTATCTAATATATAAATCTGTGATTGAAAAAGATGAATGATGGAGTCAAATAAGAGCGAAACCTCTATGTGTTTGTGTGTATCTTAAATTGTACCATCAATTGGATAATAATAGTGTCTTATAGTTATTTAGCATTGATGATGTTCCAGGACAGTTTTCAGCACAGTTTGTATATTACCTCATTTAATCTTCACAACAACTGCACAACTACTGTTATTAGCCCTGTTTTCAGGAAATTGAAGCTTAGAGAAGTTGAACCACTTGCCCAAAGCCACATAGCTGGTAAGAGATTTGAGTCTAGAAGATAAGGCTTCAGATCTCTTCATCTTATGGCATAATGTTTATTTTTATCAATAAACTACCATGTGACGTATGCATATAATGGAAGTATAGGTATTTATGCGTACGTGTACATACCCACACATAAATAAGTTTTTGCATGCATCATTTTTGTAATGTTTTTCTGGTTGAACATCCTGACTGAGGATTTGGTGTTAACATTTCTCTTCTAGAAGTTGGTAAAATTGTAGTTAGAAATAGCTAATGAAGTAGGTATTCTTGTTGCACCTGAGACCATTACCATTTTCCTGCCCATACTGATTCTCTGACTTACCAATTTTTCTCTAAAATGTCATCTTGAACTAGTGCTTAGGTAACAGAATTTGGAGGTAGCAGACCTGTGTTCAACCCTGACTCAGCTCTTTGCACCTTTGGAATTAAGCTACTGACTTACCCCAGACCTCAGGCTCCTCATTGGAAAAAATGTGGTGCGGGATGCCTGCTCAGATTTACTTAATGAGCTTAGCTGTATTTGGGGTTTTCTAACTATATCCATTCTTATTCGATAAAATTTTAGGAATTTGAGGTACAGGCACCTTAACGCAAAACGCGTTGCGTCTCTTTTAGTCTTTTGAAAAACGGCCTCTTCTATAGACTCCTAAGAAAGGAGAGGTTTATACATGACAATTTTCCAGGTGTCATTATTTTTTTCCCACCTTTATAATTCTTGTCCCATCTAAGTATCATCTAATCAAAAATAATATTATTTATTCTAAGCTGATCCACTTTTTCTTATTAAGTGATTAATTTAGAAAGTAAACATCATTTCTGTAAACTTACTGGGTAGATATAATTTTTTCTTTACTATGTTAAGATAAACAGAATGCAAAATGAAAGCATCAGTAGAAATGGCTCCTCATCTTACAGCATCTGGCGTACGAATGGTGGTATTTGTACTTGGTTTTGGAAATGCTGGCTGGAGATTGTCACCTGAACGAGCCCTCTATCAAACCTCGCCTAATTAAAGTTTCTAGCATGAAAAGGGGTCATCTGCTCACTCACTGGCATTTACTGTTGACCTCTCCAGTTATACACACAGCTTTCACCTCGTGGCATTAAATGTGCAGCTTTGACCATGGTTAGGAGCTAAGGGCAAAGCAGGCTATTGGCAAAACTGCACAACCAAAAAATTATTTAACTTCAACTTCGCTCTACCTCTTCCTTTTCCATTTTTCTTACCTCTTCAAGAATTCTAGCTGCCCAGATGCTTCCTGTGTCTACCCCTTACTGAAAGCCCATTTACAGTTTGTCCTCTAGAAGCAGAAACCCTTCCTGGAAGAAAGCATTTTCTTCCATCTATATTCATTTCCTCTGTTCTGCCTCAAAACTTCAGAACACAGCTTTCCTGGGTAATGTTCTCTCGGATACATGGTTGGTAACTCTCTGATCTAATATACTGATTCTTGATGAGATTTCTAATTGATAATAATGCAGCCAAATTTCTTAGTCTGTGCTGTTGAGGGATTTGAATTTTAATGGGGCAGTAGCCTTGAATCATTCTCTTTGATTCTAAAATGATGAGTGTCTGAGAGAGTTTAATCCTCTTCCTGGGTAGATTTTTCTTCAGCAGAGAACTTGACAACATCATCCTGCAGATCATACTGTATAGCCTAGAAATTCTAAATCTTTGGGAACTGAAGTCCCATTAATCTTTCTGTGAAAGAGTCTGGGATTGTCAAAGAAATAAACAAGCAAAATTTTTCTTTAAATATTTTAAAGTATCTGTTAGTGTTCTCATTTTCAGTAAGTTTTACAAGTATAAAGTAGAAGCAGAGTAGCTGGCAGTAAATTATATTGCAACTTGCTCATCATTTTTATGAAAATCTAGAGCCTGGCTGGTTTGTGTCAGTCACAGTCTACAATGGAGATGCCCAGCCTATGATAGGAGAGACTGAGGCACTCACCTGGGCCCGTACTACTTGGCGCGAGCCCTACACACATTTCCCAACGCGAGCCAAGGCTGTGGCTGGACCAGCCCTTATGATTCTTATTATGATTGCAAGACTCATGTCAGGAGCAACGATCAGGGAACTTTGAAGGAGCAAGAGTTATTACTCTCTTTTATTTAAAAAATGTTTATTTTCTATTGGGGTATACTTGATTAACAATGTTGTGTTAGTTTCAGGTGTACGGCAAAGTGATTCAGTTAAACATATACACGTATCTATTTTTTTCCCTTTTAGGTTACTACAGAGTATTGAGAAGAGTTCCCTGTGCTGTACTGTAAGTCCTTGTTGGTTATTTGTTTTAAATATAGCAGTGTGTACTTGTCAGTCCCCAACTCCCAGTCTATGCCTAAGTCCTGGAGGGTACAGGACATGCCTGAGGGCCACACAGCACGGTTGTAGGTTGGGGAAGGCAGAAGGAGGGAAGAGAGAGAGAGAGAGAACCTGGTGTCCCGCCTCTTTACTGGGGTCTAATGATGGAGTGCCTAGGATTTTGTGGGTTCACTATTAGTGAATTTAAAATGTAAGAGAGAGAATTGGGGCACAGGATGGGAAAAGCTGGTCCCTCGAGTGGTAGTTATCTAGGTCACCCAGGCCTTTCTAGAAGGGGAGCTTTGTGAGAGCGGGCAGCCTGGTTCCTTATCTGGACGTTTTGCTGGTAGCTGTGTCGTACAGTTGGCGGTGCATTTATTTGAGATGGATTATCTTTGAAATGGATGCCTCGATAATCAAAAGCTTACTGCCAGGCACTTACACACCCCTGCCCCAGGCTATTTTTGCCTTGACCAATGGCCACCAGTGTATAGTTCGGGAGCACCAGTGGATGTGTGGAGGCAAACTTGCTGTGAAGCTAGTGAAGCTGAGTGAATATGCAGGGCTCCTTGTGTGCACGGCCCCTCGCCAGGTTCTGGAAGAGTCCAGCAAAGTATACACCATGTGTTGCCTGTGATGTGTTCCTGTAAAATTTGCAAAAATAAGACATTGTGACTTCAATCGTTTAGGACCACGGTCGCCCACCTCTGAACTGCTTTCCATCACATTTCTTCTCCTGTTAGTAACTTTGGCCATGATTGTGTATGGGATCTGCTAAAGGAGATGGAGTTGGGGGGTACACTTAGCTTCACTTGGGCGGGGGATACACTCAACATGTGGCTCAAAGTCACTTCCATGTATCTGTGCGATACAGGCCAGCCGTCCTGACTTAGGAATGCCTCCATGGTATTTCTCCTGCCAATCTCCCTGACATCTTGACACAAAGGTGCAGGGTCAGATTTATGTCAAAATATTAATTAAATATTATGAGGGTTTTTTTTCTGCATTTTGTGATATTTGTGGCATTTGTTAGGTTTTTAATATTCTTAATCAGTTGCAGTTTCTTTTGTCCCTCCAAATAAGCATCCCCTGTTAGACCAGTTTTTATTAGTAATTTTTTAATTGCTTAATGAGAAGCCCCAAATTGTACATGCTTCAAGCACTACAGTTCTACCTTTGGGTACCAGCTATAGGTCTTCCTCCAGTTGGGACTAGTGAGACCACTTCAGCAGACTCTGCCCATCATGGGATGTTTTGTCACTGTGTTTGGTTTCTGGAATATCAATGGCTCCATTATGATGTTACTAATTATTAGTAGAGATGTCCAGTAATATTCACAACGTTCACCACCACCTTCTTCAGCGAGAGTGTGGCCCACAGAGATGGCTCTTTGTTTTCCATTTATTCCCCAAGAAGTTTTCACTTTGGTTTATTTCCTTCATCCTTACGGCACTCCTCTTAAACTAGTCTCTTTGATATTCACTCTCTATCTTCCATGCCTTGGAACAATTTCCCAAAGATTTAATTAGCTCTCGCCTCGGTGAAGCAGCTCTTTGCTCTGGTGTCTCTGTTTGTAAACAGGAAAGTCTTTCATCTTTGGCTGCCTAGAGAATTTGCTACTCACAATCCACTTCCTATCCAGTTTATTATTTTTTGAGTTCAGAAGTATCCATACCTATATGTTTGCTCGTAGCTACCTTACCTCAGGGTAAGGTAAGACTCAATGACATATATGGCAGCTTCCAGTTCAATACTGGATTCGTTGTTGGGAAAAATACCCAAAAGACTCCACATTTCATCTCCAGCTTTCATTACTTTGTGGATTTTGTAGCTAAACTATCTTTAAAAGAACCATTTCTAGATGGTTCAAGTGCCTCGTTAAGGGTACGTTTTACCAATTACTAATCAATGATCGTTTGCATTGCCAAAGTGCTGTACTATTATTTTTTATAAATAGTGAGTGCTTTATTTCATTACATTGATTCACTTCTCTTTCTTCTTATCTCTTAAAATGTTTCCATCTTGCTTACCCATTCCAGCAGTTATAAACAATTGCTAGAGAGGATACAATCCAAAAATCTTTTATATTTGCCTCTGAAATAAATCTCAATAGATCCATATTTAATGAAAATGGATTGTTTAGTCTAACTTGCTTAACCTGAAGTTTCTTTTAGTTTTAAGATTTATTGTTGGTGATTTTAAAATACATGTTTCTATTTTCTTGCTTTATCATGTTTACATGATCTAATTAAATCTTAGTGTTTGAAGATTTCATTGCGCCTAAGGTCATTATTCTGATCCTGATCAATTCCAATTTGTACAACATTTACAGAGATTGTAAATGTCAACAGGACAGGGTCCAGAGTTGATTGACTCCAGAATTGAGTTGGAAAGTCAAAAAAAAAAGAAAAAAGGATAAAAAGAAATCATATTCCTTATCTCAATTTTTTCTAGTAAACTGAATAGATTTAAGAAAACAAGAACTACGAATTATTAAAAGCGTGCATCCCAGTTAGGACTTTTTTTCTATGTACTCATTTTCAATATGCCATATTTGCTTTCTAAATTACGTGGAGCCTAGTATTGATTTGGAATTGGCTTCTGTTTGAACACACAGGTGGTGAGAGGAAAAGGTAACAGAAAATATTCTGCTTGGTCTTTAATAGCCTGGCTCTGATACCTGAGATCTTAGCTGTTAAGCTGTTCTACCTTCACCAAAGTCATGAGATAATGAAAATAGCACTGTACATTTAGGTGGTACTTTAGGTTTATATTAAGCACATTTGCATCCAGTGTTTGATTTATTTTTTACCATGGCCCTATGGAAGAAGGAGAGCAGATATAATAACTTCTTTCCATAGAAGATAAAGTGGATGCCTTGGGAAGTTGATTGCTACATGGGAATAATGATTATTTCCAAAGGTAAATGCCTTTATTGTTTAAATGTGATACATTGTACAGAATTCAAGATAATGAAAATGTACATGATGGAAAGTAAATCTCTGTTCCCTGAACTTCACAGATCCAATTTATTTTCCCCAGAGACAGCAATTGCTGCTGGGTCTTGTGTAGCCTTCCAGAGCTGTGGAGGATGCCTTCCAGCCTGCCTTTACCCGAGGTTGGAAAGCTACCGCCCTTAGGCCTGGCCTGCCGCCTATTTTTGTAATAAAGCATCACTGGAACACAACCATCCCCATCCACGTATGCACTGTCTACGATGCTCTTGTGCCACAACAGAGCTGAGTAGTTACAACAGAAACCATCTGTCCCACAAAGCCCCAAATATTTATCTATCGCTTTACAAAGAAAAGCTTGCCGATTTCAACTTTCAAGTAGTAAGTGTAAGATAGGGAGTTTCAACCCCCACGCCTCTCTTACTCCAAGGCCTGCCTCCTGGTAGTGGGTAATTTGTATACTATTTGTTGAACGTTGACTGAATCAGAGAATAATGCTCATTTTGATGTACGTACCCCTGTCCATGTAGAGGTGAATATGTCTTGTAAGCAGGTTATTGACCTGTTTTGCTAAGAAGGTGCCTGGGTCTGGAGCGCTGTGGCTTTTTAACATGCTGGGTCAGTTGATTTTGACCGTGTCTGTATTCATCTCTAGCTTACTGTTCTCACGGTGTTGGTCATTATCCTCTGGAGAAACCCTCAGAAGGTCTGAAGGGTGTCTACAAATACTTTTGCCCCCCAGGAGGGAATAATGATGTGACTATGGATCTGATTACGATAATTACATGCTCTTTTAAAACTTCTCAGATGCTCCAAAACTTAAATTAGATGGTAAAGTGAAAAGTACGCATTGCTAAAATTACCTTTGAAAATCCATTAGATTTCCCATAAAGGATAGGGTCCAGGCATATCATTTCTCAGTAAGTCCAACATGGTAAGTTCTTCCTTCAGTACTGTTTTGTTGGTTAAGGAATAGATGAAGATGTTGATTGGTGTTTAGGAGAAGTGTTGTGTGCAAATGCTCAACCTTCTTCACTAGAGTCATTGTTAAGGTAGAAGATACTCACATTCTCAGAAGTCATTGAAAGCTAAGACCAAGGAACAAGCATCTTCATTTCTTCAATCCTATGACCATTTCAGCACATGATTTACTGAGTGGGAAGAGGGAGAATGATTGCCGACTCTAACTAAAATTTTTTTCTCTTTTACTTTTTCATGCTTTTAATTCTTCATTTTGTCCAAGTAAACTGTGTATATGATTCAACTTTACCAACAACTTTCTTTTATAATTTTTCATATTTGAAAAACTTGTCATTATACTGTTTTGCAACCAATAAATGCCAAAAGTTCACCTACTAATATTTAGAACTTCAAAGAAGGGAGGGTTCCCCATGCTGAATGCTGCTTGCCATGGACTGTTTCAAATGGCCTTTTTTTTTTTGTAGTGGAAATTCTGCTCATTTCCTAGCTTGCTCAAACCAGACAGAAACCCCTTTCAGGCATAAATAAAACACAAGACATCAAAGTTCCTGAAACCTCTTCTTACAGTCTAGGGAATACACACTTCAAATAGTATACAAATGGAATTATTTTTGAGGTCATTCTGTGACTCTTAATAACATTACCTGGTATTTCAAAGTCAGGAAAACCAAGCATTAGTTAAGGCACAGTGTAATATCATTCTAATGAAATTACTGATTAAACTACTTCACAATAAGGAATGCCTGCAATAGTCTGGTGTAGGTGAATGATTACAATATTTTCTCCAGCGCTCATGACTGAGGGCTAGATTAAACTCACCTCTCTTGTCCGCTAGTCCATGTGAATAATAGGCTGTATTTCATCATAATGAAAAGGAGTTAACATACAAGAACATTTGGAAGAGTTTCAAAAGTCCCTTCGGCACATCTTTACTAATCGATATGAGCAGAGTTGGAGGAAATCTGTTTGCTTTGCTAAGATAAGAATTTGCTTACAAAATACTTGAGATATCAGTGATGAATAGTAAATTCAAATTATTGTGAAATACGGTGCCACCACGTTTTCTTAGGAACATGACTAGAACGTACCATTCTAACTGGCATGGCATTAATTCTAAAACTTTTAAAGCTGTCAAAAATTCTTTTCCTTATTTTATTATAATGCTTTCCGTATGATCCATATTATCAAAGAAAAGAAAAGAAAAATAACTGGCTGTGTTATTTTTATTCTGTGTTGAGTTTTCAGTTAGTGTTTAAAAAATAAAAACAAACCCTGCAGTGCATACAGGCAGAAAGCTGTTGGTGCAAGCTACTTAGGTTTTGTTCAAGAGAAGCAGAATTCATATCCAATGAGAAAAAAATATATCTTTCTTTATGAGAAAGACCCTATTAAATCATACATGCTCCTCCTACCTTGCATGCCTACTAAATCATCAAGTTTCAGGTAACCTGGTTTCAGCTGTGAACCATTTGAAGCTTGTAAAATAAATTTCCTAGGTCAACCTCAAGAAATTCAGACTCAGAGTCACAAGATTGAGAATGTTATGATAATGTCTGCCACCACAGTTCTATCAGGAATATATTTTTATGTAAATGGTGGCTGTGATGAACACAGCTGAAAAAAGATCTCAATAAGTACAGTTTGCCAGGTATTAAGATCCATAGGAAAATGTCTGGACTAGCTCTCGGGACAGTTGGGTGCTTGTTTTTGCTGGGAATGTAGCAGACACAGTGCTCATCATATAGTCCCCTGTCCCCTTATATTTCCCAGTCTTCCTTGTAATTAGGTTGTGGTCACATGACTAGTTCTGGCCAATGGACTATGGTCAGAAGACACATGTGTCAATTAGGGGCCAAGACAGTTAAGAGGACATGCCTCCTGTTTCTTGCTCTTCTTGCCTGTCTCTGCAGCCTTAGAAGCCACAGACAGCATAGCTATAAGATGGAAGAAGGCCACCCAACCCTCATTAGGCTTTATGTCAGAGACAAAGGGATCTAGAAGCCACTATGGTTCTGTAAGTTTGCCTGATGTGGTAGCTAATGTTACTTATCCACTGGAACAGAGAACATAAATCATGGATTCTATTTTTATTCAGTTTTTATATGAAGATAAACTACTTGTTTATTTCAAAAAAAATAAATAAATAAAATCATTTCAGTAAAAATATTTGGTAAAACTTCATGCTAGTAAATCACTAGCCCCAAAACTTTGGAACAAGTTAAACTGTCACAGGTAAAGGAATATATCTGCTGAAATGTGATCTCACAAAGAATTTAATACTGCATTTTCACCATTTTGTGGTTCACTCTGGATTTCTCCAGTTACAATTTAAGGCCTTCATAATTTATCCTGTTTTTGCTAAAAGGTGGGAAAATCCATTCACTCACCTCAACATAAAAAAAGCTTTAGATGCTTGAAATAAATACTTCTAATTCAATAAAAATTTAGCACCACTTTTATTTCTATCAAAATAATTATATAGGGATATTATGTTTCTCAAACCTCTCACAGTTTGCTCTCCTCACTGCTAGAGCTCAGAATTAAGCACACAATTTATTGGTGATGGATTCTATCAGAACCTGTGGTTTTGAGGTTTAAGGTATATCTTCAAATCATAATTAAGCCTGCTCTAAATTAATGGTTTATTTTCAGCCTGTAGCCCTGGAACATTTGGATCTGTTTCAGAACCATAATCTTATCTGAATTTATATTTTCCATTTACTTTTTCAAACCTTAATTTGAAAGCAGTCTATAGAGCAGGAAAATGGGTGAGAATCTGATTTGGTTTAACAGTATTTACTTACTGGTTTAGGTATATATATATATATATATACATATATATATATATACACATGTATATATATACACATGTATATATATCACACATATATATACATACTAACTGTTTTATATACATATTCTATATATGTATATATACTATTTTATATAATATACACACCGTTACACATACCTCAGAGGTATGAAAATAGACTCAGTTTGCAACATGAAACAAATGATTCAGCTTTTTATTTTTCTGTTTCAATAGAGATTGTTGTAAGATTAAATTTATGCAAGCTGTGAGAGAGGTAGGGGTACAGGGAAAAAAATCATTAAAGACTGAGATTATCTCCTCTAAGAACTTGCAATAACTAGCAAAGAGATGTCTATACATGGAAAATGTTACATTACAAATCAGCATGTGATTGAGCTAAAACTGTGAAGGATTCATTAAATGCCTTTGAAAGTTTCAGTTGTGGAGTCAGACTGAAGCTTGAATTCTGATTTTAACACCTAGCAAAACAGGGATATTGGTATATTTATTTCAAAGAGTGAGTTAATGAGCTTAGCCACTGGCCTGCAGCAATTACCCAATGAAAGCCAATAAAGGCACTAATAATAGCTGTATTAACATTACAGGACAAAGATGGGTACATGAGTCCAGATAATTCATTAGTTCTATTATTCTACCAATATGTATGGAACATTTGCTACATTGAAGACTTGTGCTGGTCTCCTTGGGCAAAGCACAGTTGTATCAGCATGGCAGGGATGGCTACTTATCCACTTAAAAATTCGTGCTCCCTCTTCCACTATGTAAAGTTTTTGCTAGGCTGCCGTATAGCCTGGAACTGCACGTCCTCTCCTCCTTTTCACCTCTGTGTGTCCATGTGACTAGTCTTTGCCAATGGAAAATAAGAGAGAGAGTATGACTTCTGGTCCTTTAAAGAAGCAAGTATGTTTTCTTCTTTGTTTATTTCCTGTACAATGGCTGGTGCGGAGGACTCCGAGGCCCTGAAAGGGTGGAACCACAACACGGACAAAACTTGGGTCCTTGAAGATTAACAAGGACGAAACTTTCCCACATGGGACTATTAAATAAATAATAAATCAACATTAGCTGTTTTAAGCCATTGACATTTGGGGATTAATTTCTTATAGTAGATAGTACTAATCCTAACTAATACAATAAGATAGGACTTGGCTCTAACTGAATTTAGGGTCTAAAAGAAAATACCTGTTGCGTCAGGTTGCCTTATTCTTGTGAGCTGGTGGGTGGGTCTGAGCCGGTCAAGCCCTTTGGAAATTCAAGATTTCATGGTCATAACAGGACGGCTCTTACTTCCTTTTCCCCGTGTCTTGCCTTTATTTCCCCCTTGATTAGAGAGATATGAGATGAGATGAAGGTACGGATTCTTGTGTTTGACTTGTGTTTCTTTTCCTACTCTTCACCCTTCCACTGGTGAAACTCAAGGCCAATTTGAGAATAGTTTGAATACTGTTTACCACTCTTGCTGTTTCCGGTCACTCTGCCGTACGATTTTGCTGTACACTGAAACTGGTTCTAGGTTTAAATACAAATTTAATTAAAGAATAAAGTATAACTAGGGAGTCAAGATTTCTGTAGACTATAAATATAAAATGACATCAAATTAACTTTTTATGATTGACTTAGAATGACTCAAGCTCTTATCTTAAAATGGCCCTTGCAAAATATGTCTTATGTTTTGGTTTTAACTGATCCAAAAATATCCTTTGAGACTGTAAAGGCCATTTCCAGAAAATGGCTGGCATGTCCCTCCAGTCAGCTGTAAGTGCTTTGTGTTGTTACAAACTCTCCTTACAGTGACTTGGCAAAATGTATCCTATAATTTGCTTCTGTGACTTTTTACATGACTCTTATTAACAGTCAGGTGGCATACAAAAATAAACATTGATTTCTCGTGTGTCAGAGCTGATCTTGGCTTGGTTCACTCAGACGTGTGGGAGTTAGCAGGAGGTCAGCTGCTCCAGACGGGGCTTGGATGGGGCACTCATCTCTGCTCCACATCTCCCATCCTTCCCTTGGGAGTAGTGGGCCAGCCCAGGCACATCCTTCTCTTGGCCATGATAGGAGCACAAGAACACAAGCCCAATCTCACAGATAATTTTCAGGCTTCTGCTTACATCACGACATCATGACAAACTGTTCATCAAAGCAAGCCATATGATCAAATCCAGATTCAAGGGGCTGAACAATGAACTCCTCGTCTTGTTGAGAAGACCTGCACAGTTAATGGTGGAGGCATGTCCTTGCAAAATGAATTGTTGGTGTCATTAAGGCAGTTTACCATAATCATCCTATATTCCCATCGGAAGACAGTAACTTTCCAATTCACGCTCCCTTCTTAAACACAGGCATTTCCATTTGAAGCTAAGACTTATTTTTATTAATTCATTCAGGAAAAAACCTATGTCCTTAACAAGAACAAATTACCTAGGAGGCAGCACAGCAATATTTTTAAAGGAATTTTGAGTATTAAAATTTCAGCCAATAGCAAAATTTATCTTTCAAAGAACATATGTAAATATGTGTTCACAAATTTATTCATTCATTCAACAAATATTTGTGGCACTGATAATTTACAGAAAGCCTAAGTGCTTCAAGGAGCAAAATACTAATAAGATTACGTCTCTGCCTTTTAAAATGAGTCACGGTTGGAAAAATGACCCTTCCCTGGACCCATCAAAATATCTCAGTACAGAAGTCCAATTAGGCAGTTGACGTTTTATATTTGTTTTGTACTGTCTAGTAAGGTTCTCATCACAACTTCCACTAAAAAAGGTGCATATTATTACTTACATTACTTAGCGTTAAAATACGTTTGCTAACAATCAGTGATACTGGATAAATAAGATTGCCCCCAGGGCTCTGTTAAAATGGAAAAAGAGAATAAAATAGAAAAGTTGAGCAGCGCTATATTTGCATGATGTGTTGAAATGAGTCCTGCGTGTGTAGAAAACAGTAACATAGCAGTCCTGAGACCACTCTCCATCAAAAGGGCTGCTTGTAATGTTAACCCTTGGCTGGCATCTGGGAAACCAGGATTTTGAAAGGGTTCCCACCATGCCTAGAGATAACAATGTCTCACTCTGTCTAAACTGTTTATGCAAACAATATAGTTTATGCAAACAATATAATTTATGCTGAACATCTTCTTTCCTTCAAGGAGTCTGGAATTTTTGTGTGTGGTAGGCAGTGGGTGTGTATGTGACAAACCCTTAGTAAAACTCTAGGCTGTGAGTCTGATGAGCTTCCTTGGGAGACAACATTTCACATATGCTGTCCTAACTGCTGGGGAATTAAGCAGGTTTGCGTGACTCCATTTGGAGAGGGCTCTTGGAAGCTTCTGCCCATTTCCCTAAGTACCTCACCCCATGAGTGGCTGTGCTCCGAATCCTTTTGCTGTAATAAGTCATAGCTGTGAGTACGATTGTTTGCTGAGCCCTGGGAGTTCTCCTGGAAAATCATCCAACCTCTTTGGGGTCTTGGGGTCCCTTGATCAAAGTACAGTCTTTTGTTTCTTTGTTCCTAGATCTCAGAGGTGACCTTGTATGGCAAACTCACTCATCCTTTCCATGGAAATTTACTGAGCACTTACTATGCGATAGGTACTGTGCCAAATAGAATCTGGGATTAAATTTGTGAATAAGACCTACATGGCACCTGCTCTCGTGGAGCTTGCATTCAACAGGGATTGAAATGATAGACAAAGACAAAATTATTTTCAGCATGTCCTTTCTTTTTTATGTTTTCTAAAATGGAAAACATGCCAACTAATTGTAAAATAGTAAATAAAGGACCCAACCCTTTAACAGAACACACTTCAATAAAATATAGTGCTTGGCTTTTCTGTTTTCCTTGGAAAAAAATTGATTATGTTGTTAAGAGTAGCGTATGATTTTAAAACTCAATAAAGATGTAAGGGCAATTGTTAGATAAGCACTTTCCAGTTATGTAGGATGATGCTAAAATGGTTACTGTATATTTTCTTAACAAAGTTTACCAAAGTACTTCAAGGACTTCACTTGCAAGAGAAAATAACAGATGTCATACATGTATTATAACTGGAAACTCTATTGCTATGAATTCTGACAGCAAGTTCAAATAATGAATTTGTAGGTGGAAACAAAACATAATGGGTATTGTAAATGATTTTTTAAAACAACTTCAACATCCTTGAAATAATTAGGTCAGACGTAATATTTGAAATGTAAGAGTGGGTTTCAAAAAGAATCAGATGATGAAGTGAAAATGGTAGCATTATTACCCCTTTGAAAATTGAAAAAAAAATTGCAATGACATATTGGAAATTTAAATTGCTTTTGCCTACTTCTGCAGCTTTATGCACAGTTTTTCTTGGTGCAAATCAGCCTCCAGTTTTTATTTTAAGATGTGCTTAGAACATATGAACCAGATTAAGCTAGCTTCCATCTGCACGAAAGTGGGAAGGTTTCACTGCCTTGTGTATCGACCAGCAAATATTTTCTCTTCTTGTATCAACCTCTGCTGGGAGATTGGAAAAAGTAGATGGAATAGAAAGAAGTACCATCATGATCTAATTTCTTTCCATTACTTTGGGTCTTACTGGAGAATATGTCATATTTTATGGACACCCGTTTATCTCCTGTGCTTTGCTGCTTTTGTAATCTCATCATTAACCATATATGAGAGGAGTAGTTCTTCAGATTTAGGTGTAACCGTGATTCGTTCATGGCTGCCAGCACATGGCAGGTGGATTGGCTTTTGTTATGAATCATCTGTGCACATAATTTAATATATGCTTGGACCATAAGTCTGGCTTTGATTTTTACACATTTGGCAGGTTGAGTCAATCTTGCGTGAATGTAAGTAAAATGCAGTATGCCCTCAACATTATCTCCCTAAGCACTGGTTTTTCAGGCATGTAATCAATTGAGGTCATGGCTGTTGTGAATTCACAATCATTTAAAATTATAGTTTAACCTGTGTTGGTTGCCCAAAATCTTGAACAGAACTGTTGAGAGAGTTTGAAAAAAAAACACAAAACAAAAAACATTGAACTAAGAAGCAATGAAAACATTACACTTAGTGATAAGAGAAATGCATTTGTCAACAGAAAGATCTGGGTTGAAATTTCTGGACTCTGTATTGTATGTACTTGGGTTGTTTCATCAACCTTCAAGAACTTATTTCTTTATTTGTAAAATGAAGTTAAAAACAGGATCTGCCTTCTGAAATTGTTTTGAATATTAAATGACATAATGCTTGAAATGTGATTATCTCAGGGCCTCAATAAATATTTCCTATGACATATAATGTAAATTTTTGGTAGTTTAACATACATAAAAAAATGCATAAAAACCTAACTGTATATCTCAATACATTTTCAAAAAGGGAACACATCAGTCTCCATAGCCCTAAGATCAAGAAATGGGATATTATTACATGTTCCTTGCAGAAACTACTTTTCACCATTACCCAGGAGTTACTGTTAACCTAACTTTTTTCATCATAGATGAGTTTTGCTTAGTTTTAAACTTCACCTATTGATTCTTTCAGATTTTCTCCAGGTGCTCTCATGTTGTCTGTGAATAAAGATGTATTTTTCTTGGCTAACTTTTCTGCTCCCCTCCCTCACTGCATTGGATAGGAGTTCCAACACAGTGTGGACCAGAAATGGTTATAACAGTCATCTTTCTCTTATTCTCGGTCTCAAGCAGAAAGCATTTAGTAATTCATCACTGTATATAATTTCTGCTGCATTTAAAAAATGATCTTATCATATTCAGAAAATTCTTGTCTATCCCGCTTTGGCTAAGAGTATTTGTATTTTTGTTTTGTTTTTAGTAAAGAGTGTGGAATTTTATCACAAACTTTATTTGCACTCATAGGATTTGCCTCTCTTTTTGTGGTTAATGTGTTAAATTACATTTTTCCCCAAATGTTAACCAACTTTGCATTCACAGAATAAACCTCACTTAATTGTGGTGTATTATCCTTTCTGTATATAAGTGAGTTTGATATGATACTTTATGAGGATTTCACATCTGTTTGATGGAAAAGATGTGCCCATAATTTTTCTTTCTTGTAGTGCCCTTATCAGGTTGTGTATCAAAGACATGCTGGTCTCCTTAAACAAGGGAGAAGCAAGCACCCCTTCTTTTTTAAATCCACATTTTCTTCCTTAAATGTTTGGAAATGCTCACTGCTGGAAGCATCTGCACTTAGGATTTCTCGTGTTGGGTTTCATAATCAGTAGTTTTCAAGAAATATGAACTTTTCACTAAATTGCCAAATTTATCCTTTGTTCTTTATTATTTCCTTCCTTTACTTTCTTAGGATTAACTTGCACTAGAATTTTCTAGTTTCTTTAGAAGGATACTTAGTTTATTCTCAATCTTTCTTATTTTCTGATCTATGCGTTTTTTTAGACGTGCCTCTAAGTACTGTGTCAGATGTGTATCTCCGAAGATTTAATATATTACACCTTCATTACCATTTAGTTCCAAAGGGTTATTGATTTTCTTTGTGATTTATTTCTTGACCTACATTTTATTTTTAAATGTATGGCTTAATTTCTAAGAATCTGGGGGATATTCTAGTTATTTTTTTATTGGACTAATTAGTTAATTAATTGTCGTATGTTCCCAAAACATGATTTGAACGAATTAAATTCTGTGCAGTTTGTTGAGGTTTATTTGATGACTTGTCACATGCTTTGTTTTGGCAAATGTTCTCTGTGGACTCGAAGAGTGTCTATTCTTTTATTGTTGGGCAGAGTTTTCTGTAAATGTCAAATTAGGTTAAGACTGTTGTTCAGATCATCTCCGTTACTGATTCTAGTGGTTTTGGGTGGGCGCTCTGGTATTCTGACAATGATTCCATCCTGCTTTTGAGTGGATGTCACCAATCTGTAGTTTATCTTAATTCTGCTACTTAATATTCATGAAAAATAAGTCTTAATTCTCACAAAAATCGTCTTCCTATGCAAATTGATGCTTGAATATTGAATCTTAATATCAATGAATGTGATTTAGAATTCACATTCAGAGCGTTTCTCTACTTAGTTGAAAAGCCACCTGAATCCTTATTTTTTATTGACTCATTAATTTTTCTAGAAGACATTGTTGTCATAAGTCGTAACATTTTCTCCTTGGATGCTTAAAGGTTGTTGAGAATAAAATGCTAAATCTTATTTTATAGTTCAGCGAGTCAGTGGGTAATACTAATGATGCCTAATTGTCCTAAAGTTGGCGAAGTTAAGCAGACCAGCTTATGCCATAACAATTAGGGCTTCATTAACTCTAGGTGATTTGGTAGCTAGCTTTCTCAAGTGGAACCCTAAGAGGACTTTGAAATAGTACATGAGTGAACTGTCAGCCTAGGATTTCTAATTGGTAATGATTTTTCATATAAATAAGCTAAATATTTGAGGCCAAAATATTGAAACATTTGTTGTCAGTCAACAGGTTAAGTTGTATCTAATATGCTAATGCTCTAAGCATGGGGCTATGGTTCAACTTTAAACAAGTGGTGGGATTCTGAGGGTACCATTTACGGATGAGCTGGTAGGACAAGTTTTCAGTTTCAGACCCTTAGTTGTCATCCAAGAAATTGCTTTGTTGGTAAATTTGGTCCGAACTATCATATCTGTGAGCAAATATATGGGACTAATACAATTGCCTTAGTGCTGGGAATTATTTTGTAACTTTTTACTGCATGTACGTGGTACAATCGTGGTTTGGGAGTTTAAAATTTGTTATTATGTACTCTAAAACTACCCATTCACTGAAGGAATATAAGCCATGCTGAAATGTTCTAATATTTATTTGCCAATCTTTCTTTTTTGTAATTGCCTTGTCTTTGAAAGTCAAGAGCTAGAATGAATGACATGTGTTTTTATTAGAACATTCTAAACAATTCCTGATACATATTAACCGTACCCAAAGCCAGTGGTCTAACAATTTTCAAAAAGTAAATGATTCCTATTTTTCCCTAATCCCAAAAGCAGACATGTTTCATTGTTCACAAAATGTTAAAAATTTTTCGCTTTCAATTTTAACTTGTCTTCTAAGAGCTGAAAGTGAAGCTGCTTAAGAACAGTTGGCTGAATCACTGATTGAATCACTGTGCTGTAATTGAATCACTGTGCTGTACACCTGAAACTAACACAACATTGTAAATCAACTATCCTTCAATTACAGAAAAAAAAAAGAAAAAGGAAAAAGAACAGTTGGCTGTCGAGTACTGCCGTTCTCATGAGGCAGTGTGGGAAATGAGCGTCGTATACATCTTCTAGGAATTGCTTTTAACATTTGAAAACTTTGTGTTCAGACTGGCAGAATCGATGTTGATTATGAAGAGGATTTGGAGTACTGGAGAAGTAATATTTTGAGGATATTCATTTCCTTCCTGAATTTGGTGATTGAACATCCCTTGTTTTACTTTCTGTCCCATCCTAAGTGTGAAAAAACAGTTTGCATCCATTTTCTCCCAAAGCAAGGTTTGCTTTAATATTCAGAGATAAACTGCGTGATTTCCATCGAAGAAAAGAAGCTTAACATTCAGAGGCGCCAGAACACAGTGATTGTATTCCTGATCTTTAAAGAATGATTTTGAATGCACATCATAGAATTGGCCACACTCTGCATTCTTCGTTCCTTTCCTCTGCAGATGCTGTGATATTTCGCCTGTGCATATTAGAAAAAGTAAATTAAGTAGAATGCTCGTTAGAGTTCCTTATAATATGGCTAACGCTTGAGTTTTAAGCATTAACTGCTGTGCTTTTTCTCTCAACTAAGGTAAAACACATAAAGCAAAAACAGGAAAATCTTATAAAATTCAATATGGGTTAGTTTAGTTTATTTTCAAAATAACTTTTATGTTAGCTCACAATTCCAAGGCTAGACATCATAATTGGTGAGTGGATTCTTACCTAAGATTTCATCCTGTCCCTGTATACTCATGGGTTGTTGGAGAAACTTATTTGTTTTAGATTGAAATCCCTGCTCTACTATTGTTAGATTTGCGTAAGTTAGTTTTAACTATATAATCTCTATGGCTTTTGGATTCTTTTTTTTTTTTTTTTTAGTACGTGGGCCTCTCACTGTTGTGGCCTCTCCCATTGCGGAGCACAGGTTCCGGGCGCACAGGCTCAGCGGCCATGGCTCACGGGCCCAGCCGCTCCGCGGCATGTGGGATCTTCCCGGACCGGGGCACGAACCCGTGTCCCCTGCATCGGCAGGCGGACTCCCAACCACTGCGCCACCAGGGAAGCCCTGGATTCTTTAATGTGAAAAATGCATAAGGATGGATGCCATGATAATAAGCTTAAATTGATATTTTTTTCATTACAATCTTTTTAAAGATTCTAGGTAATAAATTACTATATTATTACTATAACATTTGGATTGTTTCCCTAGATAAGTAAAATAAATATTATATATTTACATTTAAAAATTATTTTAAACATATTTTTAAATAATTATACAATGAAAAGTAATATCCTTGCAGTACCTTGTTAACAACTGTGGTAAAATATAAGTAACATAAACATTACCATTTTAAATACTTTAAGTGTATGACTTACTGGCTTTAAGTATATTCACCATGTTGTACAATCATCACTACTATTCATTTTCAGAGCTTTTCATCATACCACACAGAAACTTTATTTTTTAAACAACAATTTCCCCATTGTCTCTCTCCCCTCGGCCCTATTCCCCTTTCTGTCTCTGTTAATTTACCTATTCAAGATACCTCATATAATTGGAATCATACAGTATTTGTCCTTTTCTGACTTATTTCATGTAGCGTATGTTCAAGGTTGATCCACGTTTTAATACATGTAAGAATGTCTTTCCTATTTAAGGCTGAATAATATTTCATTGTAATGATATATTGCATTTTGTTTATCCACTCATCTGTTGATAGACATTCGGGTTACTTCCATCTTTTGGCTATGAACAATACTGCAATGGCCATTGGTATACAAGCATCTCGCTGAATCCTTGCTTTCAGGTTTTTTTGGGTGTATACATAGAAGTAGAATTGCTGGACCGTATGATAATTCTGTTTGATTGTTCGAAGAACTGCCAAACTGTTTTCCATAGTGGCTGCACCATTTTATATTCCCACCAGCAACTTACAAGGATTACAGTTTTTCCACATCCTCACAACATTTGTTATTTTCTGGACTTTTTTGGTACTAGCTATCCTAATTGATGTGAAGTGGTATATCTTTGTAGCCTTGATTTGCACGTCTTTAATGACTAGCAACGTTAAGCATCGTTTCATGTGCTTGTTTGTCATTGTGTGTCTTGTTTGGATAAATGTCTGTTCAAGTCCTTTGCTCATTTTTTAATTAGGTTGGTTTATTTTGTTACGGATGAGTTGTAGGAATTCTTTATATATTCTGGATATTAATGTCTTATCAGGTATATTATTTGCAAATATTTCTCCCATTTGGTAGATGGGTTGCCTTTCATTCTCTTGATAGTTTTTTTTTTTTTTAATGCACGAAAGTTTTTAAACTTTTGATGAAATCCAGTTTATCAGTTTTTCTGTGGTTCCCCTGTGTGTCTAGTGTTATATTAAAGCAATTATTGCCCAGTTCAATCTCATGAAGATTTTCCCTATGTGTTCTGCTACAGGTTCTTTAGTTTTAGCACTTAAGTTGAAGTCTTGATCCATTTTGAATTAATTTTTGTACATGGTGTTAGGTAAGGGTCTGACTACTTTTTCTTTCTTTCTTTTTTTTTTTGCATGTGGATATCCAGTTTTTCCAGAACTATTAAAAGAGTACACTTTCCCACTTATTGTTCTTGACACTGTTTTTGTACATCAATTGACAATATATGTGAATGTTTATTTCTGGGATCTTTTCTGTTCCCTTGGTCTTTGTGTCTGTCCTTATGCCAGAACCACACTCTTTTGATTCCTGTCACTTTGTGGTAAGTTTTGAAATTAGGAATCGTGAATCCTCTAACTTTGTTATTCCTTTTCAAAATTGTTTGACTATTTGGAGTCCCTTGAGATTCCATATGAATTTTCAGGTGTTTTTCTGTTTTTGCAGAAAACATGACTGGAATTTTGATAGAGATTGCATTGAGTCTATACATTGTTTTTGGTTGTATTTCCATCTTAGCAATATTAAGTCTTCCAATCCATTAATACTAGATGTCTTTGCATGTATTTAGATCTTTAATTTCTTTCAGCAGTGCTTTGTAGTTTTCACTGTACAAATCTCTTGCCTCTGTAGTTAAGTTTGTTCCTAATTATTTTCTTCTTTTGATGCTACTGTAAATGGAATTTTCTTGGTTTCCTTTTTGCATTGGTTATTGTTAATGCATAAAAATGCAACTGATTTTTGTGTGTTCAGTTTTTATCTTGCTACTTTGCTGAATTTGTCTGTGAGCTCTAACAGTCTGTGCCTGTGTGTAAGTGCCCAGACATGTGTAAACTTGAAGCCTTCTGCATACAAGATAATGTCATCTGTGAACAGAGAAAATTTTGCTTTTGGCTTTTAATTACTTTCTCTTGCCTAAATGCTCTGACTAAAACTTCCAGTATTATGTTGATAGAAGTGGTGAAAGTGAGTATCCTTGGCTTGTTCCTAATCTTAAGGGAAAAGTTTTTCATGTTTAACCATTCAGTGCAATGTTGGCTGTAGGTTTTCTCACATATGCAGTATGTTTTTAAGATCTTATATTCCATAATGAATTTATAAAACTTAAATAACTTATACAGTTCATTAACAAAATGAATCTGGGAATGTAGGTCCCCAAACATTATTTTTGGAATGGCTTTATATTCATAACAGAAAACCCAAGTAAGAATGGCTTAAGGAAGATTTGGGTTTATTTTTCTCTCATGGCACAAGTCCAGTGGCTGAAGTCTCATAAAGTAGTTTCACAAAACCTTTAGGAGACAAGGCTCCTGATTCTTGCTTCTCTGTATCTTTAAGATAGGATTGTAATTATGGAATGTAGGTAGCAAGACTGTTTGGGCCAAGGGGTTAAGGCTCTTTCATAATAAATTCTTTCTTTTTTTAACAAAGAGCTTTGTTGGAAACTCCCTCCAATTACTTCTGTTTACATCTCATAGGCTGGAATCTATTGGCAGGGACACCTATATGGGCAGTGAATGTAAGGTAGTGCAGTTTTTAAGGTGGATAGTTGCTCAAATCAAGGAAGAAGGATAAAATGGTTAGTGTGAAGATAACTGTATGTTCTATTAAACATCATTTTGGTTCATCATAAAAAAATAAGGGAAGAAATATCAGTAGCTTAAATTCATGTGTGCATATGACTGATATACAATAAATATTTGTGCAAAACATGAATAACTGCATTTATCTGTATGAAATTCTTGAAGTGAAAATACCAGAAACTTACTTTCGGACATATGTTCCGTTTTGCTTTGAGAGTGATGGTAACAATAACAGAATTCTTACATTCTTTACATTATTCAAATGTAAATGTTGCATTTGTCTGATTTGAGTGAGTGGAAAAATTTAATAAAACGCCCAGCTATGATCCCGTTATTATTTCATTCAACATTAAACAAGTATACTTAATAGTAAAAGATAAATTGGGGGAGGTATATTTAAGAATACACAAATATACAAATATTCATCGAAGGTGTATGTAGCTTAGAGTTCTTTGATTTACATCATCTATCAACAACTTACCCCAATTTCTCATTTCTCCTACAATTTCATTAATGTACTCTAACCAAGAAGATTCTTGGAAGGCAGTGTTTTCCAAGAGCCAATCATTTTTCACTTCAAAAATTAAAACGTTCTTTATTTACTCTTGCTTTCTACATGCATTGATTAAGGAATGCAAATTACACAATTAGATGCATTTTGTTGCTCAAATGAAAACTCTATATGCCAAAATCTCAGCTCCAGAGTGCCAGTTGGTAAAACCCAACCTCAGACCCTGCACTGCATACTGATTTGTGTTTTTGCATAAATCTTTCCTACTGGAAGGCTTAAAGTATCACTCTTCATTGTAAGTATTGCTTTCTTAGAATGGTTTTGATTTCTAACTAAGAGCGGTGAGTGATGGATTGAGATTAGATAGACAGTTTCAGTGCGTGTTGAAATGTTGTTTACAACAGTTTTCCTTTTATATCACAAGATACAAATGAATCAAAATGAGAGATACAGTATAAAATGAGAAATAGTGCTACTTTAAATGAATGTCTCAGTACAAATCAGAAAATCTCTTTATAAATATATTGAATTTTTTTCTAATCCTATAGTATAATAGCGTTGAAAATCTTTTCACTTTTTATTAAATTATTTCTAAAGTTCTGTTATAACAGGCTCAAATACTTTATATTTATATTACAATGGCTAATATTTATTGAACATGCACTAAGAGTAAGTCCTCTGTTAAAAGTTTGTCTTATCACATTTCATCTTTACAAAAACTCTATAAGATATGCAATTGTATTATCTCCATTTTATAAATGAATTTACTAAGCCACAGAACCACAAAGTTAATAGACGGTTTGGATCCAGGATTGGAATGCAGATAATCTTTATTTAAAACTCATGATTTTAACCATTAGGTTATATGTATTCATTGGAATACATATTACGTTAGTTGAAATATACATATGTATATCTACACATGTAGGGGTTTGTACGTGTGTGTCTGTATACCAAACGTAGGATGCTAACTCTTCTCAGCATCTATTAAGAAGCAAAATTAATTAACAGAGAAAAGTTTAAAATAGTAATTTATTGCCATGTAGGTCACTTAAATCAGTGTATAAATTATGTCATTCAAGAGACAAGTTGATGCATTTATTAAAAGTTACAGACCTAAAAGATATTGATTAGGATTGGTTTAACACAGATTGAATTTAAAGAAGTTTGCCTTCATTCTTTAGTAATACGGAAAGCGTTGTCCCAAGTAAAAGCAAGATTAAGATTTAGTAGAGGATAATTCTATCTATAATATTCTAGGTTCATATATATTGGGCAAAAAAAGCATGGTTTAGAATATAAAAGTTATTCCAAAGTACTGTATTAAAAATAAAATTGTGTACTACCATAATATTCTTTACTAAAAAGTTAAATCTTCTTCAAGTAGTTCTGTTTAACAAGACCCATCTGGTGTAATTACTGAACTACCGACAGATATTTTTCTCTCTAAATTTGTGCCATTATTTTGGGTAACATGTGATATAATTTCACAAGAATCCTTAATGCTTTCCAACATTAGAAATTCACTAACAGAGTTTTTCAAAAACCCCAAACAATGGGATTATTCATGGTCTCAAAGAATTAACATGATAGAGGTTATCTTTTCACATATAAACTGTACTTAACTATGTGTCTTATTGTATTCAAAATCTATAATATTGTTTTTTTACTATTGATAAGATCATATTTTAACTATAGTAGAGGAAACATTACTTCAGGCAGCAAAAATCTAAAATTTCGAAGAAACCGTTGTCAACTTAATATATTTCCTTAAAGGACAAACTAACAAAGAGGCATTATGACCAAGAGCTACCCTCTGTGGTTTCCAGGCCTTGCTGTCCTAACAGCTGGGCAATCTAGAGGAAATCACCTCAGAGCTGTGTGCCTCACTTTCCCTGTTACCAAATGGGGATGGTAATAGTGGCCATTGTATGGAGCATAAATTAGATAATGCATGATTTGTTTAGACAGCGCTTCAAGTATGTGCTTTGATTGTTATCTATAATTACCTTTTTATCAGCAGAGCAATCTTCAAAATCCATATTTTCATTTACCTGTCTGAATTTTTATTTACTTTTCTCCTTAGAAACCCTGAAACAGAAACGTAGTTGTTTCAGTGTGTCTTGGTACATTGTAAAGACACAACGTCAGGAGGATTTTAAAATCATGTTAGGTTGCATCTTTGGTGAAAGTCCTTAAGTATTTGCTCGTTCATGCATGCATTAATTCACTTACTTAGTGAAGACCCTTTGAGTGGCATTCATCGAGGACAAGGTATTTAATAAGATCAGCATGGTTTCTCCCCTCATGGAGTTTAATTGCCATCATGGAGACAAATATTAGACAGTTATCACACATGTCGCAAATTGGGACACATCCTACAAAAGCATAAGAAACTAGTGAGAGATTTTAACAAAAAAAAAAAACACAACTGAGATTGGAGGGGACATTTTTCTGAGGAAGTGACACCTAAGATGTCACCTAAAGGATGAGTGAGAATTTGCCCAATAAAATTGTTTCTAGGGGCGAGATCAGAACGCTCAGGAGTCGTAAGGCAAGAAATCAATGTGGAGCGGTGTGAAAGGAGTGTTACGAGCAGAGGTGAGCTTGGGATGCATTTGTTGGGAGTTTAGAGAAGGCCAAGTCTTGAAGGCCTCAAAGGTTCAGTTAAGAACATAAGCTTTCCCCCCTATTCACGTTAGGAAGCTGTTGCAAGGTTTTAAGCTGGAAAGAGATTGGATAGGGCTTGCCTTTTAAAAAGAAGTCTGGCTGTCGTGTGGAGAATGAATTGCAGGGATCACAGTGGAGTCCCACAGGAGGCCATGACAGTTGCTGGATAGAAGATGACAGAGTCTTGGGTGCTCAGCTTGAGGTGCTGGCACTGGAGATGCAGAATAGAGACCCGGTTGGAAGCATGTTACTGTTGGTGGAATAAACGTATGACAGACCGTTGCACAGAATGTAACGAGTGTGTCTCTTTCCCACATACTCTCTGTATTCCCTTCCCTTCTTTCTTTGATACACAGAGTTGCCATCACGTGCTCTTGCCTTCCTATTCCACTGACAGTGATTCTTAAATCTTTGCTTCCTTGAAGAGATTTTTTAAACTGCTACGTTTCCCATGAAATCTCTCAGTTAGAAGGAACTCAGTCCGGTGGGCTCTGCTTCTTGCTGCAGATCAGGGTTAGCATCGAGTTACAGTGTGGCATTGCCACCTGTGTAGGAGCCGACCTCCTCCTTCCGCCCTATTTCCTAAGCATCTGAGATGCCACAGCTATATATTGGTCACACTACACAGCAGATCGTATTACTTAGTATTCAACAAATGTTTCATCATTTGATTTTTGTTGAAAGGTTAGAATAAGAATTTTTGTGACAGAAGTCCAGACTCTATATCTTGGAGGAAGAATTTTGAAAATAGCAGCATTAGAACTATTTACAATAGCCAGGACATGGAAGCAACCTAAGTGTCCATCGACAGGTGAATCGATAAAGAAGATGTGGCACATATATACAATGGAATATTACTCAGCCATAAAAAGAAACGAAAATAAGTTATTTGTAGTGAGGTGGATGGACCTAGAGTCTGTCCTACAGAGTGAAGTAAGTCAGAAAGAGAAAAACAAATACCGTATGCTAACATATATATGGAATCTAAAAAAAAAAAAAGGTTCTGAAGACTTAGGGGCAGGACAGGGATAAAGACGCAGAGGTAGAGAATGGACTTGAGGACATGGGGAGGGGGAAGGGTAAGCTGGGATGAAGTGAGAGAGGGCATGGCCATATATACACTACCAAATGTAAAATAGATAGCTAGTGGGAAGCAGCCGCATAGCACAGGGAGATCAGCTGGGTGCTTTGTGACCACCTAGAGGGGTGGGATAGGGAGGGTGGGAGGGAGGGAGACAGACGCAAGAGGGAGGAGATATGGGGCTATATGTATATGTGTAGCTGATTCACTTTGTTATTCAGCAGCAACTAACACACCATTGTAAAGCAATTATACTCTAATAAAGATGTTAAAAAAATAAATAAAATGATACAGTGATGCTGGAAAAAATAAAAAGTAAATATAGCAGCATTAAAGCCAGTGCATAGTACAAGGATCAGTGTATCTTTTATCGGTGTTCTCTCTGGCTCACTCTTTACAAATCGAACAGCCAGAGATATTCTTTAAAAATAGCTAATATTTTAAGTTCTGCTGATTTTAGTGCTTAATCATGCCCCCCAAACATTGTTGTTTAATTCTTTCACCTGTGTTAATCCTGTGACTGACAGTGAGCCTGTATTATTTTTGAAGAAGGGAAAACTTATCGTCCTTTGCAGCTTCCAGGATGTCTATCCAAATCCCTAATAGTATTTTCTGTTTTCCTGGGTCACACTGTGTTCCCACAGCTCAAGGCCTTCTTCTTGGGCCCTCCCCTGCACCCATCCCCTGTTTCTTCTTGGCGCCTCACACCCTGGCCTGATTGTAAGAGTGTACATTCTCTATCCTTCTCCTCATGCCCGGTTTCTTTCACTCTACCCATACTCCTTGAATCAACAATTGTCTGCTTAGTTGTTTCCTATGCACCAATTTCTGTTGGAGCCATGAAGTGGTTAATTTTTATATTGCAACCTTGCCGTGTACCCTGAAAGGTGAATGCACCTGCCTTTGGCTGTCCTCATGGGGATTTTACATCTTAACTATCTCAAGTGTGACACAGTTCTCAGCATATGCATGTAATTTTATGGCTCAGTGATCTAGAAAGAAAGATAATGGAGAAATATCAAACAGTCAATTGATACAAAATTCACATTTCCACCTATGTTAATGTTTGTGGCAGAAACTGCTGGTTTCCTCACAGATCCATTCTATCCTCCTTTCGTAATAGGGCTCCCAAATTGTTATTGGGCACATGGCCACCCAGCTAAAAATTGTATTTACTCGCTGTGCTCTTTCAAACAGAGACATGGTCGTACAAAGAAATGCTTGCTCTGGCCTGCAAAGGAAAGTGGTCTGTATGTTTGTGTCCACCTAAAACATATATGTTGAAACCCTAACACCCGAAGATGATGGTATTATAGGAGGTGGGGCCTTTGGGAGGTGCTTAGATCATGAGGGTGGAGACTTCAAGAGGGGGATTAGTATTTTATAAAAGAGACCCCACAGAAGTCCCTGGCCCCTTCTGTGATGTGAGGACACAGCGAGGAGATGCCACCCGTGAACCAGGAAGAAGAGCCTCACCAGAACTTTACCTCAGCAGGACTTGATCACTTTGATCTTACACTTCCCAGCCTCCAGAACTGTGAGAAATAAATTTTTGTGGTTGATAAGCTCCCAGTCTGTGGTATGTTGTTATAGCAGCCCAAATGGGCTAAGAAAGAAAGTCATGTGTGCAACTTCTGAGTCATGGCCTTCAGAGCACAGGAACATGGCCATTTCTTTACTTACTGGAAAAGTGAACACGGCAGTAGGATCCAGACAGCCATTTCAGACCACAAAACAGAAGCCATCCATTGAAGCTGACAGCACACAAAGAAGCCAATTGGACCCTCAATATGGGAGTGCCACCCCTGCAGCCCCAGAATACTTCTGGTTTGATATTTGATTAATCAGCCGAACTTGAATCCAAATGTGATGTTGTTTCCAATGATTTCTGAAGAGCTCCTACTTTTTCTTAGGTACTTTCTGATATCTCATTTATCTCCACAATAATCCAGGAAGGTTGATAGTGATGATCCACGTGATAATTCAAAACACATAGCTAGGGCTTCCCTGGTGGCGCAGTGGTTGAGAGTCCGCCTGCCGATGCAGGGGACGTGGGTTCGTGCCCCGGTCCGGGAAGATCCCACATGCCGCGGAGCGGCTGGGCCCGTGAGCCATGGCCGCTGAGCCTGCGCGTCCAGAGCCTGTGCTCCGCAACGGGAGAGGCCACAGCAGTGAGAGGCCCGTGTACCGCAAAAAAAAGAAAACAAAAAACATAGCTAGTAGAAATTGAGCTTGGACTTGAACCTATCCTTTCCTGTCTCCAGTTTACATTTGATAATTGCACATTCCAAGGAGTATGTGGTTAGAATTCTTTCTAAAATTTCATTTACATATGAATAAGAAAACGCATCCATGTTCATTCATGTAATGCCCAGCCCTACTATGTTACTGTTATAAGGCTATAGTATTCTCATCATCAAACTTTATGGAAAAATTTTCTTTCAAGAAAACTCAGCATACACTTATATAACACCTATGTGGCACAAAAATGAGTTAGGTGCATGTATTAGTTTGTTATAAATACTTCACATGTGCCCTGAGATTTAGTACAGGGTACCCTAAGCCCGATAATACGGTGGCTCAGACAAGGGGGCAATTATTTCTCTCCCTGATAACTGTGTAGAAGTAGGCAGCTCGTCCATCAGGAGGAAGCAGTTTTCCTCCACCAGGCCATTCAGGATCTAGGTACTTTCTTTCTTTTTACACCACCATCCTCTAGGGTAGGGGCTGGCACCATTTTTTCTATAAAAGACCAGAGAGTAAATCTTAGACATTGAGGTACTTATAGTCTATGATGCAACTCTTCAACTCTGCAACTGTAGTACAAAAGCATCCATAGGCAAAATGTAAATAGATGGTGTGGCTATGTTCTAATAAAGTTTTATTTACAAAAACAGGTCGCAGGCTAGATTTGGTTTACGAGCCATACTTTACCAGCCCATGCTCCAAAATATTGTCCTATTTCACATAGTTGATGCTGGCTTCCCACCACATCCACATTCTAGCCCACTGAAAGTGGGAAGGAGGAAATGGAAGGCAGACAATTTTCTTTACAGGAGATGACAGAGACATTGCAAGTACCAGTTAGACTTACAGTCCCTTGGTAAGAACCTATTTGCACTTGGCTTAAAGGAAGTTTTCAAAATGTACCCTCTAGTTGGGCAGGTTGGGTCTTTCTAAAATGTGAGGGGAGATAGTTCAGTCATGAAAAGGAAGCAGGAGAGAAAACTATTCTTTGCTACTGCAGTGTAGATTTGTCCTTGAGTAACTCACAATTTAGCCAGGGTTATATAAATAACCTTAAATAAACAAATATCTGTAGCATAGTATGATGCATGTGTCAGTATACACACAACACAGACACACACACACATACACACTTCTAAGAGATACAGATAAGAGGAACAAGGATTCTAGTTGTAGAGTAGAAAAGACATCAGAGAAGGGTGATAGCATTTCAGCAAGACTTTAAAGGGTAAATAGGCTTTCACCCAACAGACACAGAGGAAAGGAATTCCATGTAGAGAGAACCACAGAGTTTGTCAGTTTGCGCAAGTTTACACTGTACTAACAAACAACTGAAAAACTTTAGTGGTTTAAAACTAGAAAGATTTGTTTCTTGATAATGATACAGGTTAGTCTTGGTTTTGCCAGGGCTTAAATTTCCTCAGAGATCTAAAGATGCTAACAGCACACCTACTATCTGGAACATCAGCCTGTCACTGCAGCAGAAGACAGGTTCATGATAAATCCAGCACTGCCATACTTAATGGTGAAAAGCTAAGAGCCTTTCCTCTAAGGTCAGAACAAGACAAGGATGTACACTCTTCACTTCTGTTCAACATATCAGTGTAAGTCCCAAGCAATTAGGCAAGAAGAAGAAATACAAAGCATCTAAAATGGAAAGGAAGAAGTAAAACTGTCACTATTTGCAAGTGACATGATATTATACATAGAAAATTCTATCAAAAAGACTGTTAGAACTAATAAATTTAGTAAAGTTGCAGGATACAAAATCAGTACACAAAAGTCTTTTGTGTTTCTATACACTAATAGCAACTATCTGAAAGAGAAGTAAAGAAAGCAATCCCATGTACAGCTGCACCAAAAAATACCTAGGAATAAATTTAATGAAGGAGGTGAAGGACCTGTATATTGAAAACTACAAAACATTAATGAAAAGAAATCAAAGATTACACAAATAAATGGAAAGATATTTTGTGCTCATAGATTGGAAGAATTAACATTGTTAAAATGTCTATACTACCCAAAGTAGTTTACAGATTCAATACAATCCCTATCAAATTTCCAATGGCATTTTTTTTTTTTCCGTTACGTGGGCCTCTCACTGTTGTGGCCTCTCCCATTGCAGAGCACAGGCTCTGGATGCGCAGGCTCAGCGGCCATGGCTCACAGGCCCAGCTGCTCCGCGGCATGTGGGATCTTCCCAGACTGGGGCACAAACCCGTGTCCCCTGCATCGGCAGGCGGACTCTCAACCACTGCGCCACCAGGGAAGCCCCAACGGCATTTTTTAAAGAAATAGAACAAATAATCCTAAAATTGCATGGAACCACAAAAGATCCTGCATAACCAAAGCAATCTTAAGAGGAACAAAGCCAAAGGCATCATGCTCCCTATAATACAAAGCTATAGTAATCAAAAACTATAAAATTATTTAAAGTATAATACAAAGCTATAGTAATCAAACCATATGGTATTGGCATAAAAGCAGACACATAGACAAATGGAAATGAATAAAGAGCCCAGAAATAACCCCCCACATATATGGTCAGTTAATTTACAACCAAGAATACAAGAGTATACAGTGGGGAAAAGACAGTCTCTTCAATAAATGGTGTGAGGAAAACTGGACAACCACATGCAAAAGAATGTAACTCGATCATTTACATCATAAGTGATCTTATGGCATACACAAAAATTAAAATGGATTAAAGACTTGAATGTAAGAATCGCAATCTTAGAATTCCTCGAAGGAAACATAGGTGGTAACTCCTTGATATAGGTCTTGGCTAGGATTTTTTAAAATTTGACACCAAAAGCAAAGGAAACCAAAGCAAAAATAAATAAGTGGAACTACATCAAACTGAAAAGCTTCTGTACAGCAAATGAACTCATCAACAAAATGCAAAGGCAACCTACAGAATGGAAAAAAGTATTTGCAAATCATACATCTGATAAAGGGCTAATATTCAAAATACATAAAAAACTCATAAAACTCAGTAGTAAAGAAACAAGGTATCCAATTAAAAAATGGACAGAAGAACTGAATAAACATTTTTCCAGAGAAGACATATGGATGGCCAACAGATATATGAAAAGTTGATTAACATAATTATCAGAGAACTGCAAATGAAAACCGTAATGAGATGTTACCTCACACCTATCAGAATCGCCATTCTCCAAAAGACAAGAAATAACAAAAGTTGGTGAGGCTGTGGGGAAAAGCAAACCCTTGTACACGGCTGGCAAGAATGTAAACATAGTGGTACTACCACTATGAAAAATAGCTTGAAGTGTCCTCAAAAAATAAAACTACCATATGACCCAGCAATTCCACATTTGGGTTTTTATCCAAAGAAAATGAAAACACTAACCCCAGAAGGTAATACGCACCCCCATGTTCATTGCAGCATTATTTGCGATAGCCAAGATATGGAAACAACCTAAGTATCCATTGATGGATGAATGACTAAAATATGTGATATCTAGTTATCTATCTATCTATCGACCTACCTATGTATCTATCTAAAATTCACCGTAAAAAAAGAATGAAATCTTGCCATTTATGATAGTGTGGATGGACCTTGAGGGTATTGTGCTAAATGAAATAAGTCAGAGAAAGACAAATACTATAGGATTTCTCTTATATGTAGAATCTGGGGGAAAGAAAGAGCTTGCTCATGGATAGTACATACTGGTAGGTGCCCCAGGTAGGGGCTGGGAGTGGGAGAAATGGGTGAATGAGGTATAAATTTTTCTTGCACCTCTACTTAATATTCTTTTTTCCCAAGTAGCAAGCAGAGGCAGTATCTTTGGAAAAGCATAAATTGCTAAGGTAGAGTAGATTTTTCCATGAATTGGGTGTATAATTTTTGTCTTCTTTGTTTCTATATATAAAGGAAAAAAATGTTTTAAAGAAAAAAAACCAGAGAGACATCATCTACTTTAGCAAGATGATTCTTCTTACTTTTGAGAATCTCAAAGAACATAAGCTAAGTCATTTAGAAATATGATGGAGAGATTACATTTTGGCTCAGGTAAATATAGTGGTGTTTAATATTAAACACTGGGTTTGCATATATTCTGCAATTTCTTTCAAAGTATCTTCCTTTTGAATTTTTAAAAATGCATCCCTGTAATTCACGTGTATTATATAGCAATTAAAACAAAGGGAGAAGGAATAGAAAAAGACAACACTCATCATCCCATGAATTGCAGGCAACCATTGTTAACATATAGGTTTATACAAAAAAAAAAATTCCTGTAAACACTATTCTGTAGCTGACTTCAACAAATTCGAAAGATGATAAGCTTTGAGTACATAACTGGGATTATCAAAGAAAGATTGAAAATGGGCACCACCAGAGCTGTTACCCTGACTTTCAATTCAATCGAGCAGTTTAGTCTGTATAAGGCACATTCACAGTACCTGGTCCATTGTAAGTCTTGAGTTAATGTTCAGGGAAGAGTGGATGCTCAGGGTGACTCCCATTCCTGGCATCTAAAATGAACTACCAGGGAGGAGTATATTTATAAGGCAACATACTCAATTATATGTTGCTATACAATGAGGCTGAAATGGAAATATTTCTTAGTTAACCATGGAATAATAAAATAAAGTCTACATGAAAAAGTGTAGTACTCATTTCCCCTTTCTCAAAATGTAGAGTGGAAAAAGAGTGGACCTTAAAGATCTTTAAAAAAAAAGTTTTCACAGACCAAATGGTTAACTGTTGTCAATAGTAAGTTGGAATCAATACAGATTCTCTCTTTATTTAAAAATGTGATATTTGTGGTTCCATGGATTTTTGTTATTAATTTGATTTTTAAAAACAATGCATTAAAGCAATGTTTGTTTTGATCACTGATAATTTTGACTTCTCCTTAAACTTTCTGCTCAAGGCAGGTACCTCACTTGCCTCACTCTGAGTGGTAGAAGAGATGCCTATTCCTGACTTACCTGTGAAGGACAGTCATTTAACCACCGATAAACACCAAATGTCATTTCACCTAATAGTTTCAACCTGGGCCTCATGCCTGACCCTGTACATCAATATCAAATTGGTTCTTTATTTTATCAGATAAAATAAATCAACTGATCTCTGGTTAAAAGTTATCTTTTCCACAAATGATGCAGGGGTGTTCTCTTAGGGATTTTACAGACAGGTTATTTGGGCTGGCTTGTTGTTTTCTCTATGAAATAAGTGTGGGCCTACATATTCTATAACACTAATTTCAGTTGTTTTCAAAATAAGTTGTTTTGACGTTGTGTGCTTTGTAGGACCCTGGAGCTTTGTTTGTTTGTTTCATTATTTATTGATATTTTCATTTTAAGCTGTTGAAACAGCTTAAATCTTCAAAACATATGTATCTAAGCCAATGGTTACCTTTTAGATTTATAGCAGTTTCCAAAATTAACCTGAAGTTAATAGGGGAGCCAAATATACGTAAAATATATATTCGGCTTTAAAAAAATTCATCTAAATATATGTCTTGGAATTGGACACGGAAGTATCATTTTCCATGTAACTTAATGTTCAGAAGTTTTATTGTATACATGCCTGAATTGTATATAAAAGGGGAGACATTAGAAAGCTCAGGTACTCTTCTATTTTTCTCATTTTTTTTTCATTCTGTACATGAAGGGAGACATTAACTTGAAATTTCTATAAATTTATCTTTACAAAGCCCTCATGGTAAAAGCTTTTCAAATCCACGTCAGATGGATGTCCTGTGGTAAACACCACATGCTTATGTTATTCTTAGTCAAAAACCTTTCTTTAATATCTTATGGTTCATTATGATGAACCATCATCACACTTACAACTTAAGAATCTGAACTCTAGCGAATTCCCTACATCGTTGTTGGTCTTGGGCCTAGAGGGCTTTGTCATTTTTGTCACATATAAAGGATAAGTAACTTGCCATTTATATGAGTGTAGATGAAGACAATTTAAGGAAAAACTATGGGTTAAATTCCAAAGAATCTAAGCTCATTAAAAAGCTAGCCAGAGTCTTTTATTACTTAAACCCTGGCTACTTCTTTAATATATTTTAATATACATATATTTTAATATATGTATGATAACGTTACATATGTGTGTGTATATATATATGTATATACACATGCCTTTAAGTAATATAATACCAAGCTTACATGAATAGGGATTTAAAAGGTTCTATTTGCTTTGCATTTTATTAAACTCTGTATTCCTTTTTGGTACATCCTAATTTACAAAGTTACGCTGAACCAAAAGAGAGACCCCAAATTGGTTAAAAAAAGTAAAGCATAAAATCAATTTTAAGAAACATTTTTAGAATTAGAAAAGCTTTCCTGGAGAAAAATAAACAGAAATATAACTCCAGGACCTTTCAGGAATGTTTGAAATGTAAGCACATAGCAGGACAGGCACAGTTATAAAGTCTTGTCATTTGCTGGGAAAGAATGGCCTTCATATGCAAATGAGAAATTAAATTGGGTATAAGAATAAACTGCGGGCTTCCCTGGTGGCGCAGTGGTTGAGAGTCCGCCTGCTGATGCAGGGGACACGGGTCCGTGCCCTGGTCCGGGAAGATCCCACATGCCGCGGAGCGGCTGGGCCCGTGAGCCATGGCCGCTGAGCCTGCATGTCCGGAGCCTGTGCTCCGCAGCGGGAGAGGCCACAACAATGAGAGGCCCGCGTACCACAAAAAAAAAAAAAAAAAGAAGAATAAACTGCCTTCTTGAAAGGAATGGGGAGTTATAAATTTTGTCTTATTTTTCCTAGAAGAATTTAAAAAATTATGGCATCAGTTGCCTAAAATATCTTAAATTTGGTTCTACACAAAAACTAATCCACGGTTATCTGTATTGAAGTCACTTTTAGAACTTTGAGTTTATGAGAGTAAGAAATTCAATTCCCAAGCTCCTTAAACTGAGGTATAGCTATAGCAAAGTCTAAGAAAAGAAAGCTCTAAACATCATTTTCTTTAACAGTTTGCAATGATAAAAATCAGGAAATAATCTATCCCAAATAACGACTTTTAATCCCACTAGGAAACAGCTCATTGTTTCTCTTTTGCGCTTTGTGATTTCAATCTTGAAATATATCTCTGGCTCTAAATATTATTCTAACTATATTTTTAAAACTTTGATAGGACAAAAAAAGAAAAAAATCCCATTCTTTTTTCCTTTGGTGATATCGTGCTGGTTCCTTACTTGGAATATATGAGTATTCCACCCTATAGCTAAATATTCAAAATTCTGTTCGTTCACTCAGTGTTATTGGCAACATCATCACTCTACCTTAAGGGCAAAAAAATCTCCAAGTGCTAAGAAAGGACACTGTGTTAAGCCTGCCTGAGATTCAAGGGATCCAGAATGCCCAGGAGGGATTTGACAAAGTGATGCCTTAATGAAAATGTTTGAGCTCTTCCCACTCTTAATCCCAAAGGTTTTCTTGAAACAGTGTCACTCTTGGAATGCCACAGCAAAGTGCGGTGATCTTCTGATGGTGTATGTGCACTCATTTTGTTTCCCAGAGTTTTTTGGTGTTTTTTTTTTTTTTTTGGTAACGTTGCTGATCTAGATTTAAATTGAACTTGTCATGCTGGAGTGCATGTGTCCTGGTTCTGAATCTCCCCTGTTCTCGTTGCTATAGTGACCAGCAGAAAGCAGAAGGGAAGTGGGAAAGAGGAATCTTCATTTAAACAAGTATGTCTCTGGTGCCGCTTTAAGCAGCAGTTCTCTTTACCTTTGAAGGTTAATGTGGCCAGGGGAGCCCTATTTTGCAGTTTGAGATTTTATTCTCAGAACTTTTAAAAAATAGGTGTGTGGTTAATTCCAAAGAGGTTAGTGTAACAATACCAGAATTTAAGGGATAAGTCGAGACAAGATATTTATAATCTGATGTTGGGGAAGGAAAACATTTTCCTCTACCCTTTCTAGTGACTTTTGGCTAGTCTAAGAATTAAATTGATATGAGACAGATTAACAGAAGGAAGCATGTTTAATCACATGCCTATAGGACCCCCGTAAGAAAAATGAGATCCAAGGACAAGTTAGACAGTTGAGGCTTATACGTCATCTGAAAGAAGGGGACGGGTAGGGGCTGGGGACTTCCAAGGGGAGGAAGGGAATTCACATGGAGATGGCAAAAAAAAAAAAAAAAAAAAAAAAAAGTGTAAGCATCTTCATATCAACAATAGGTGTATAAAGGAGGTAGTACACATAAAATTTAGCACTTGGCCATGCTCAAAAGAGATGGATTTCACAATGCAACAACACATCCTACAAAATAAAGAAACACTTAGTGAGTAAGGCTTACCACAGCGTGCCTGAATGTCTCATCCTCCCTTGTCCCTGGTTTCCTCTTTATGGACTGTGGTACTCCTGGGATTTGTGGTTGGGAACATCAGACACTTTCTCTTTCCTCAAATGAGGTTGATACAACATATACATGTTGAATGCGCATGCCACAGGAGACAAATAAAGATGCAGAAATTGATTATTCTCCAAGCCTATTTCTCCTGACTTTTCAAAGATAATTGTTATATCATGCATTTGTTTTAAAGGCAAATAATGTAAGGGCCTTTGTGGAGTATTGTTTTGCCTCTGCAGAATTTATATTCCCTTTTCTGACCTCAAACCTTTGTTTATTCTTTGGGGAAATTCCATTCCCCTCTTCTCACTGTATGTGGTTTAAACAAAGTTGGCCCCATCTTCAGCTAGAACCCAGATATTTCCAATGAACGTCTCCTTCACCAAGGAATCTGATTCAGGGATGGGCAACTGAAACAGGCCAAGTCAGTGAAGAATATACTGGGAATTTATTGAATACAATGACCCGTTATGAAGTGAAAATTTAACTAAAATTTAAGGCAGCACAGAGAAAAACTTGGCCTGGTGATGGAGGAAGACCAACTCTGGCATAATCTGAGGATATGTATACAACAGTGCCTGAAGCCAGACACCCCTGAATATTTTAGTTATATACACCAATAAATTCATCTTCTTCTCAAGTCAGTTTGATTTCATTTTCTGCTGCTGATAACCAAAATTGCTAAAAATGTAAGAAGGGAACATAATGAAATGTGAAACAGTTGAAAATCAGAAGATACTTGTGTGTTAGAAAATGATGCACTTATTCCTTTTATCTTCCCTTTAGTATGTAAACTTAATTTTAAAGAGATGTTTCAACCAATTTAGCCAATTTGCTTCTCATCTGACACTTTTTTTTTTCCTGCTAAGGGATGTGTTACATTTTGGAAGATTGACTCTGGTTCCCTGGAGAGTTGATTTTCTTTGTTCTTAATATCACAAAATAGCCTTCCAATGAATAAAAGAAAAATTTCTTTCAATCTTATCCAGCGTGCAGTGAGAATGATTGATTCACTAAACACCAACCAGGAGACCAGTCAATCTTGTTGATTCAACAACATATCACGTGACACCAAGAAATCTTTTCAGCTCCTGAAGCTAACTTGCAAAACATTTGTAATCATCATGCCTAGAAATATGGAGCATAGTTAAGATTCTTTATCTCTTTTATTGAGTGATGATTTGAGAAATAAGAAAGAGGAAATCTAAAAAGCAACCTTGAACTATAAACAGTATTTAAAAACAAAGAATTGTTGACATTTCTGGGTGGCAAGACTCATCAGTCTTTCTGGATTTCTCTGACCATGTGTCGGGTATAGATCTGTTGCAAATAAAATGAATATCATTGAAATTTTAGAAATTGTTTAATATCATCAGAATTTGGAAATTTACACCTGCATTTTATGTGATGGGATTTATCGCCATTTTCAATATCTAAGTTACCGGGAAAACCTAAGTGGTAATCAGTAATGCAAAGTTTGGGGGCGTGTTTCCATATGAATGCACATGTGGTTATTATTCTTTAAGGCTCTGATCCTCAAACTTGTCTGCAAAATTGGAATCACTTGGGGATTAAAACAAATACTAATAACGGAAGTATATGGTATTGAGGTACCACTTTCACATAAGTATGTTTAAAAACCTCTCTAGGTGAATCTAATGTGCAAAGTTTGAGAATAATTACTGTAAGACACTACTGCTATAATCTTAATGGTCATGTAAGTCACTTGAACACGTTGTTAACATCAGCTTCTGATTCAGTAGGCCTGAGGTGCAGTTCAAGATTCTGCCCTTGGAACTTTTCAGATAACGCAGATGTTGCTGGTGTGAATTTCCCACTGAGTAGCAGGGCTCTGAGGCATGGATTGTATTTTCGGAGTGACTGTGAAGAAGGGAATGTTCTGGTGTCACCCACTGCCCATTGCGAATGAAGCTTGGAAGTCTCTTGTACTGTGAATGTTTGTGCTAATCCGATTTGATCTGTGGAGGACATTCTATTATTATAATGAAGACTTGTGGAGAGTTGTTATTCTTGAGGGGGGTACCACCTTCGCAAAGAGTGGGAGAAAGAAGTGGGTGTACTTGAGTCTGCTGATTTTCACAGCCTCTGGTGTCCGTTTTGGTGAAGCCTCGGGCACAGCGGCGAAGCTTGACGTTAACACTTGCACCCACTCTGTCAGCGCTTCCCTTTCTCCTCCGTGTCGTGGCCCAGGCATCCTCCCCCCCGCAGGCTGTCTCTGCTTCTGGGGCTTTGGCTTTAACTAGCGGAGAACACAGTTTTGAATAAATTGGCTCTCAAGAGCTGCTTCTTCCAGTCACACAGCATGAGCCTCTTAACTAGTCCCTGGTTGGCAGGCCTGTTTGTGGATAATTCAGAAAGTCTGAATAGTCTTCAGTTTGCAAGAGGCAATGAAACCTCCTTTTCCTAACCTTCTGTTCAGTGTTCTACTGGTATTTCACCACTCCCCACAATGGCCTCCTCTTCTGAAATAAGGTGTGAGAGCAAACACAACTCAGTCCATAGGCTAAGGAACTAATTTCAAGAAAGACCCTAATCGCTCAATCTCAAACCCCCTAATTTCAAACTCTATTCAGTGTATTTTAAAAATAGTCAGCCTAACAGTAACGATATAGAGAGATTTTTATTTTCTTAGCAGTAAAACTGTCCCAAAGGAAGGACCTGGTTTTCTCAGGTGGACATTTTGATAAGTTCAGGTAGAATAAGGAGTGGAGTCTTTCCAGGAGCATGCTGGAGAAAAAAAAAAAAAGAAAAAGAAGTTCGCCTCTTCAGAGTTAGAGAGCATTTGTTTGGCCAAGTGAGTTATCGAGGTTGAAAACACGAGTTGAGAACAGTAGGCAAGAGTTTTGGCAGCATAGACAGGAAGAGGGGAGGGAGATGGTGTTATTAGCAGAGAGAATGATTTTTTAGGTCAACTGGGGATCCGCTCATGGAAGGGAATTTTACTACATTTCTTCCACATGACAGGCAGTAGGAATCCCCTTCCTGTCTCCTTATGGCATCTCTCGTGGACTATACTCATGAGCACGCTGGGAGGTTTTGGTATCTATTTTACAACTTAAAAATATAAGTTAGATCATGCCATGCCTACACTCAGAACTTTCTAGTAGCTCTCATTGTATGCAGAATGCAAGCTGATGGCTTTGCAGTGATGCAGAAGGTCTGACATGAGCTCATCTGCCCCTCCCTGACCTCGCCTCATTTTCCCCCCTTCCACACTGCGCTGTTCTTGGAACACGTGGCCATGTTTCCTTCCTTGGGGCCTTTCCTTCCTTGGGGCCTGTGCCTCCCTCTAGAATGGTGGGTCCTGAAATATGTACACAGCTCATTTCTCCCCCTGCTGCCGGCCTTTCCTCAAATGCCTCTTTCTCAGCAGCTGGATTTAAAATGGAAAGCCCCCTCTTCACCCATCTGTCATGCTGTGTTTCTTTCTTTCACAGCACTTCTCTTGGTGTGTTAGAAAATTTATTTATTCATTATTGTCTCCCCGCTTCCAGACGTAAGCTCCATGAGGATAAGAGTTCATGTCTTTTTTCCGATGATGGAGAGTCAGTATGTAGAACATCCTCATTGAAGAAAGGAATGTAGAGAAATGCCCATTAAGACTTCCAAGATGACCATAACAAGTCAGTCTCAACCGATTTACTGGGCCACTTCTCATCATGGGGTTTCTGGCCAGTGGCTAGTAAATTGACTAGTCAGAAATACGTGAACTGTTCCTCCACAGCCCTCCCACCCCAGCGCTAATCTCTCTTGAGACACCTAATTTCTCTACCAGTTTAAAACTGGATGTACTTGGAGCAGTAACATTAAGTCCTTAGAGTAAATGTGAGACTCCCCTGACAAGGGTCTATGCTGTGCCCATACCTTTTCCCTCCTGCCCCCCTGACTCCCACTGTTCACCTCTCCCCTCAGAGGCAGATTCTGCAGCTCTTGCCTCCTTGGCCAAGGACTAGGTTCTGACTTCTGTTTATCTCGTTGAATTCATCTTATATTTGGCTTTGACAAAGATTCTTTGCTTGACCTAACTTGAGTCAGTTTCCTGAACCTTCTCTTAGGTCCCTCTGTGTGTTTCCTTATAAAATCAAGTTTTAGCAAGAATGTGCTGAGTCAGTTTAATCAGAACCCCCCCACCCTTGATACCTGATTGGGTTCCTCATCCTCTACCAGTGGTGTCTGATCACCCTGGTCTTCAGCAAGGTTCCTTTTAGGTTGGTTTAGCCAGAATCCCTCCTACCCTTGGTCTTTCCGCTTAATAACTTCCCATCCACTGACCTCCACACTTATTCCTTGGCTGTCAATCCCCACTGGCCCATCTGTATTCAGCGTTGAGCCCAATCGCTCTCCCTCACTGTTAAATCTCTCACTGTTAAATCCCTACCGTGATGGTCCTGAAAAAAGTCTGCCCTACCATCTGTAACAAGTGTCATTGAATTTTATTTTTTCTTTGACAGCCTCCCTGTCTCTCTTCTCTCTTCTATATCCACAGTTTTTATCTTCTGCTCAGGACCTTTGCTTAGAGTCAAAAAATTGGAAGTTCAATCCAGGGTTTGTTATTATACAGCTCTGTGGTGTTGGACATATTATTTATATACTCTAAGCCTCAGTTTTCATGTCTGTGAGTTGGGCATATTATATCAGTGTTGTTTTTTCCTTGTGTGTAAGATGGAAATGATGATTTTAACCTTATGGACAATCTTGGCCTCATGGTGAGTATTGAGATGCTGCATAGTGTTCTTAACCAGGTGGCCAATAAATATTTCTTCCCCCTTTCTACCCTTTCCTTTTATTAGCTTCCGTTGAATCATAAAGTCTTTAGTTTGAAAGGGACATTAAGGCCATTTGGTGCAGCTATTTATCTATAAATCCATTCTTTTATCATCTTTGCAAGTCATGATCATGCCCCTGATTGAAGCTTTTATTTCCTGCAAAAACAGCCTGTAATTTATTTGGTGTAGATATTGCTAGTGTCTCTCATATATTGAGATTGAATTGCTCACCCTGAAACTTCCATTCTTAACCCTAACATCTAACATTGTGTGTTCTATAGACAAATCTAAACTAATTTTTTACTGCACGGTAGCCTTGCAGATTTTTGAGAGTAGTTATCTTGTCTTTCCAATGTTTTAATCATCCAGACTAATTTCCCAGAGTAACATCGATCACTCAGAAAATGGTCTTTTGATTTCCCTCCCATCCCAATTATTTCTTTGAGAAAGTCTGTCTCGTGAGGCAGTAGAATGAAGTGGTTAAAGACGCAGCTGGGGTTTGAGGCTTTTCAGTCTGAGCTCACGTTTCAATCTGACCCTCATTTATTAGCTGAGAACCTGGGGTCTGCGTCTTCCTATGTAAAATGGATATTATTAATGGAAGGTCTTCCATGCAGGTGGTCGGGGGAATAAAGACGAGGATGCATTCAGCACACTTAGCACAGTGCCTGGTGCGTGGCTCGTGCTCTGGAAATGGGGGTGGATAGCTGGGAGCCTCGCCTGTCAGGTGCAGCCTGGGGGGCAAAGCTAGATCGACACTGTCCCCCTTTGTTCTGGAAACTGTAGTTTTTACCCGTGTGGTATTAGACCGGGGTTTTGTTGGCACCTATATCAGTCAGCTCACACTTATTCCATTTGGAATAAATAATACTAAAGATATAAGTAATATGTTCCTAATGAAGCATTACAAATGCCAAGAAATAGAGAAACCTCTACAAAATTTAAACGACTTCACATATAAAAAAAATGGTTCTACGACTAGGGAGATCCCATGTTAAGAAAATAAGGTAGTGAGACAGTAAGAGTTCATTCATTCATTTGTTCACTTTTTCAGTGAATATTTATTGAGTCGCAGCTATATTCTATTCACTGTGCTAGGAAGGAGTATCTTTCCTCACTTCCCTCACTATTGCATTTTTGGTAGTGGTAAGTCCAACCAATAACTAAATTCAATTATTTTTAGATTTATTCTTCTCCATAAACTTAGACGAAAAAACAAAATACAGTATGGTTTTATTCTAATTTGGATTATGAAATTCAAAAGCATGCAGCATGAAAATATGAACAAAGTCTGACTGTATTTTAAAACTTGAAGAAATTGAGTCTACAATTTTTAAATTTCTCGGACTTGCAGAATGTCCATGCTAAGTAACCTCTTGACTAGGCCAAGCTCTTTGCCACGTAGGAGTGGCACGTCATTTGTCAGAGTGAGACTTGGATTATGTACGTTTTGAATTGTGCAAGGACTTTAGAATATATCCTCTGCAAAAAAAGTTGTGAGTCTCCCAATATGTGATTATCAATCCTATTATCACCTAAAGAGCCCCTAACATGTGGGATTTATGACAGCAACAAAATGTCCCACAAAGTATCGGTAAGACATCAAAAGATGACATAAGATGAAGATGTTCAATCGTGAGCAATTGATGGCAAAGCAATACAGCAATAATATCAACCTCGTGGCAGCCAGGAGTTGCCAACATGCCGTAGAACAGTTATCCCTGTGAGAGTGATAGCATTTTGCAAGCATTCTCAAAACCAGGGCAAATAAATCTGTAGAGAGACACTTTGCATTGAACCAATCAGGAATAACAAAAGGAGATTTGTCTCTGTTATCTGAATACTGACTGAACTAATCACAGGAAGTACTTTTCTCTTCCATTTGAACTCAGTACTTTGACAGTGAGCATATGGCAGGGAAAAGGATCCAGGCATATGCACATGGAAAAGATATAATTAAAATATAAACTAAGTGCACATAATTGTTAAAAGAACTTTGACATGAGGACGGACAATTTCCCTCCATCAGGATGTCAAGGTGTGATTTACTGAGGAGAAAAACTATTGGATTCTAACCCGGTGAGAGGTTAAAGAAAGGGAGATCATTGCAAATGAGAAATTTGATTTTTAGAGTAGAAATTTTGTATACGCTCTGATAGAGGTCTTGGGTCTTGCCTTCTCTGCCCTTGATACGCAGTACATGGAAATTGCAAGTTTCGTTCTTTGATGTGCAAGGCAAAAGGCACTCAATGGTCGTGATCCAGAAAACATGAAGTCTCTGTAACTGCAATGTAGGGTAGAAGACTGGTATGGAGGTTTGGGTTTTCTTTTGTCTTTATTTTAACTCAATATTCAAATGGAACGAATGTTGACAACAAAGAATTAGGTATAAATTTATTTTTAAGCATGAAGGATCTGCTCACAGCTTCCCCTGGCATAAAAGGAGGCAGTGCATTTTAGAGATAAAAAGCATGTCCCAATGAACCAAATTTCTTAGGTGGGTGGCCCAGCTATAAACTTGGGATAATAATAGTACCTACCTTACAAGGCTATTGTAAAGTTACGTTCATACATATTAAAATTTAGAACAATGCCTGACACATATTCAACACTCAATAAATGTGACCTATTATTACTACATCCCCAAATGAAATAGAAGCAGCTCACAATCTCTGAAAACATCATCTATCTTGCCTTCCAATTTTTCTCTAAAAGTTGAAAGAGGAATCAATTCTGTAATAGTATAGAATCAATTTCAAACAATCAAAAGCAACCACTTTTCTGAGTAAAGATGGTAAGATGAACACGGCAGATTAAACCCTTTCCTACCCACACGTTCTCTGTCTGCAGCATCCCTAGTTCTCATTGAAATAACTAAAAGAATAGACAAAGAGTGATAGAAAGTGGAGTTTCAGCCCATCCCCCCAATTTTATGGCATGTCTAAAAGTTAAAGCTTCCAAGAAAGGGCTGATCCACCCTAAATAAGGACGTATGTGCAAACATAGCGCTAAGCAACCGCTATGTTGCTCTCCATGGAATTTGCTAAAACAACATGGAAAACCACTCCCTCCAGTCCAGACAAGGAGCTTTGCCACTGTTGCTGTCTTTGCCTCCTTTTAGGAAATGGCAACTATTTCCCGTGCTATTTCTGACTAGACCTGCTTTTCCTTCTCTTATCTCCAGTAGAAGTTACTCTCCCTCACCTCTGAGATCTCTGCCTCCTTCTGAGACCTCTTCCCCACTCAGGCCAACTCTCCTTGTAGCCCTCAAGGGAAAGTGGTCAATAAACTGCTCAACTCTCTCTCTGGAAATGCTCAAATCTGGTAGGGGAGCTTTTGAAATACAGTACTTTAGCCAACTGAATGAGACTTCTAGTATGTAATACACCCGCCCTGGTTTCTGGATGCAGGAGAACTCGTGCAGACCCAAACACTCTAGCTGAACTTTTAGTGATGATTCTAAATAAATGAGCAACTGCTATGTTTCTCCTTAATTCTATGCTGATTTTTGAGCTGTTCATTTTCCTTCTTTTCTACTCCCATCTATATAAGGAATGGTTGTTTTCTTCAGACGATTTCTTCAGTGGTGGCTCTCCCCATTGCTCCTTCTGACTCAGATGAGGGTTCAGAAATATTTTCAAATGATTCTGTGAGAAGGAGATGGTGCTGCTGTTATCTCTTGTTTAATATTGTTGTTTCTTCATCAGCAGCTATTGGTGGGTCTCTGGCTTGGGGCCTTTAAAAAATTCCTCATAATGGTTTTTGAGTTTGACTGGGGTGGTGGTGCTTAAAATGGGTGACAAGTGGTAGAGAGCTTGACTTGCCTGGGTTATCCTTTGTACCAGAATTGATATTCTAGCCATATACATTTTTTAAAGTTTTATTGACAGTTAGCTGTGACGGGGTTCAGGGAAGTCTGCCACACAACTTGGGACCTTGGCATATTAAATATCTTAAAAAATTCTTTTTATTGGGGTACAGTTGATTTACAATGTTGTGTTAGTTTCAGGTGTACAGAAAAGTGAATCAGTTATACATATATCCACCCTTTATCAGATTCTTTTCCCATATAGCTCATTACAGAGTATTGCGTAGAGTTCCCTGTGCTGTACAGTAGGTCCTTATTAGTTATCTATTTTATATGTAGTAGTGTGGATATGTCAATCCAATCTCCCAATTTATCATCACCCCTTAAGTTTATTTTCTACATCTGTAACTCTGTTTTGTAGGTAAGTTCATTTGTAACCTTGCTTTTAAATTCCACATATAAGCTGTATCATATGATATTTATCTTTGTCTGACTTCACTCAGTATGACAATCTCTAGGTCCATCCATGTTGCTGCAAATGGCATTATTTTGTTCTTTTTTATGGATGAGTAATATTCCATTGTATATATGTAACAAATCTTCTTTATCCATTGTCTGTTGATGGGCATTTAGGTTGCTTCCAAGTCTTGGCTATTGTAAATAGTGCTGCAATGAATATTAGGGTGCATGTGTGTTTCTGAATTATGGTTTGCTCTGGATATATGCCCAGGATTCTATTTTTAATTTTTAATTTTTTTTTTTTTTTTTTTTTGTGGTATGCTCCGGACACGCAGGCTCAGCGGCCATGGCTCATGGGCCCAGCCGCTCCGCGGCATGTGGGATCCTCCCGGACCAGGGCACGAACCTGTGTCCCCTGCATCGGCAGGCGGACTCTCAACCACTGTGCCACCAGGGAAGCCCCTATTTTTAGTTTTTAAGGAACCTCCATACTATTCTCCATAGTGGCTGCACCAATTGACATTCCCACCAACAGTGTAGGAGTATAAGAAAATGGCAGAAGCAGGAACATCACTCTGATCACCCACCCTAAGCCCTTCTACACTGAGACGAGTCATAAAATTGCCATGTGAAATTTGTCATCAACTCTTCAGAAGTTTATTGCTTCTCTGTCTAAATGGTATAAAAACTTTCTGTCCTGGTCACTTCTTCAGGCTTTCATTCTCTTGTGAAAGTTCCCATGTACGTGTAAAAATTCATAACATTTATATGCTTTTCTCCTGTTCATCTGTCTTTGTCACTTTAATTTTCAGACCCAGTCAGGGACCCTTAGACGGGTGAGGAAAACCTTTTCCATCCCTACAGCTGAAAATTACATCCTTGTTACAGTACGATTGTTAGGGTGGAAGAAATTTTTCTCTATCCTTTTAGGTTCCTCTGGTTGGTCTAAGAATCAAACTGACGTGAGAAAGAGTAACAGGGGGAAATTAAACATTTAGTAACATGTATACATAGGAGTGAACCCAAAAACTTAGTAACTCGCCAAAATGGCTGAAACAGCTTAAATACCGTCTTCAGCTAAAGACAGAAGAGGGTGTTGGGGGTAGGGGGTGGAGACTTCAAAACAGAGGAAGGCAGCTCACATGCAGATGCAAAAGCACATGGTAAACAAATGTTTCCTGGGCTAGGCAGAAACACTGGGACACAGAGTGGTTCCGATCTCCAGGCCCCGAGAAGTTTCCTCATCACATGTAGCCCATATTCTTGACGTATTTCTCTAGTTGTAGCTCTATTCTGGGAACAGGCCCTCTATGTACATTCTTTTAGGCAGTTAAGGGGTGGTTAGCATGGAGGACTTCATGAGTCTTCTGTTTCTTAAAAGTCATCAGCCTAAATTAAGCCTCATGCCGAAGAGACACATTTTGGGGTGGCACGTTTTGCTCCCCTCCACAGTGATGCTGCAATCACACCATGTTTTTCTTAAAAATCTTTGAGTAGGAAAATCTTAGTGAAAAAAACAAGCCCAAATGCTCACACGCACACGCGCATACAGACAGACAGACACACACACACACACAGAGTCACAGAAGTTAATATTAATTTGAAGGTATTTAGGTCTAATAGGATAGCTTTTTGCTCCAACATTCACTTGAACTTGAAAATCACAATAAAATGTGCCAAGTCAAAGGAATGATTTTTCTTCTCTCTCTCTCTCTTTTTAACTAGCCATCCTGGCTTTAAAGCATGAGCTACAAGTCTCAGTTTCGCTGTGACTTAGCAATTTATTTACACAGTTTTGCTGCTTTGGACATAACACAGCTGAGTTTCGAGCCTGATAGAATATTGTTATCCACATAATTCATTTTCTGATGCTTCAACAAGGTGTTTAGATTGGTGGGAGTTCCCATTTGAAGTCAAAATTGAATCGAAAATTCATGTGAAGGCTACACAGATGACCAGGGAAGTGTCAATTAAATTTACCCTCTGGTCTCTGGCATAAAAACCTGTTCCCAAGGCCTTGAAAATAGCTCTCATTATCATATCGATTCGAGTCCACAAGTATAACTCAAATCTAAGGTGAGCAGAACTTTATTCCTAGATATGTGTAATAAATTTCCAATATTTTTTAATATATTGGTCACATTGAGTTTAGTGTAGGTTATGAATGCTTGCCATAATGATCTATTGGTCCTTTATTGGCAATCCTCACTTATTAAAGTTGTTATTGATTGTACCGAAATGAATAATTCCCTATTAATTCATAATTCATCTTTTAGTGATAGTCATCAAATAAAACAGAGGTTGCATTGGTCATAAATGAATTTAGAAACATGACAAATGTAGAAATAAAATAGTAACAGCGGTTTTCTCACAGGGGTACTAAGTAACATCACCGCAGAGAAAAATTTGAATAGAAAAAAATTACTCTTCTTCTTCTAAACAGTTTCCTTTTACTTAGAGAAATGGGAGACAATTTTCTAGAGTCTGGGGGAAAAACACTCTCAAAATCTGGGAAAGCCCAAAATCAAGTCCTTTGGAAAATCTTTAGATTGTACTCCAACATTACAAAGAGAAATATATTTTTTTCTTCAGAAAATAGGCTTGAATTAAGTGTTCCCAAAAAGGAATTTTTAGAGCTCTCCATTGGAAAATCTTTTTGTAGATCACAGCTTTAAATTAAAAATGCCAACTTCTTACACCTTTAGGAAAGCTGGGTGGGTGGCTGAGGGAAGCTGGGCAGGGTTGTTTTTTCCAGTTTTTGCTGAAAATGTACTGTTGACCAAATGTATTGTGAAATTTATTCTGCTTTGGGGTGAATACTGCTCATTCAAGGCAATGAATATAGCCAAGTGACCCACAGAACAAAGACAAAGATCACAAAAAATAGGGGTTCATGTTGGTGAGCAGAAATGATACAGACGAAGGAGCCACAGCTCATTCTCCTAAGGAACCTCTATCCTACGGCTTGCATTCTCAATGGAGGGATTTTAGCCCCAAGGGCAACTTAGGGAGATAATACTAAAAATATTCTTGAGAAACACTGTCCTGGCCTAAAGAATGAGAAAATCATTGAATCAGATGCAGTAGAACATAGTATTTTAAAACAAAGATTCCTGATGTCTGACCAGGATGGACTCCATACTTCATCACTTACTGTGTGATCTTGAACAGGAGCCTTAGCTTCTCTGTGTTTCAGTTTCTTCATCCTTAAAATGGAGATAAAAATAGTATCTACTTCGGGCTTCCCTGGTGGCGCAGTGGTTGAGAGTCCGCCTGCCGATGCAGGGGACACGGGTTCGTGCCCCGGTCTGGGAGGATCCCACATGCCGCGGAGCGGCTGGGCCCGTGAGCCATGGCCGCTGGGCCTGTGTGTCCAGAGCCTGTGCTCCGCAACGGGTGAGGCCGCAACAGTGAGAGGCCTGCGTACCGCAAAAAAAAAAAGTATCTACTTCATAGGTGTGTTAGGTTATATAAAGTGCTTAAAACATAGTACATTTCAGTGTTTTTAATAATTGTTATTTCTATTATTATTATTATTATTGAATGAATACGAGTCACTAACACAGGAAACCTGGGCTTCAATTGTCATTTTGATATTTATGAGCTTTGACCTTGGATAAATTACTTAAATTTGACAAAAGCTCCATTTATACAAGCTTTAAAAAGAGGGTAAATCTACCTTTCAGGATTTTTATGCAAGTGTATGAAGTACACAGTGACATGATATATGTAAATTGTGTGACTGTTAATGAGCAAGCAGGAAGTAATTCCTCTCCCTTATGACGCAGGCAAAAAAAAATGGGAAAAAGAAAAAAAAAAAGAAAGTGTGAAGGCTCATAAAAGAAAATACACAATTCAGTGACCTCTGTACATCAACAGCAAACTTGAAATGGTCATATTAAGTATGGGCATAGAAAATGAAATGGCAAGTAGAGAAACGTGACTACTGCAAATGTTAGGTGCAAGAAAATATGAATGAAATATCTTCATTTTCCTGTCATAATGGGAAGTTCTTCAGAGAAGATCAGTTCTTTTGATGTTTATGGATAGATGCCCTTTCCTATAAAAATTCCTAATGTAAAAATCTACCCCACCTTTTGTGTGTGTGTGTGTGTGTGCGCGCACGTGGCAATTTCTGTTCACTCTTTTCAGCATTTTGAAATTGTATGTTAGGTAGATGGGCCATGTGTCCGTATCCATACTGAGGAGTTGATAACAGTACACATCTTCATGAAGTTTAAATGTCAAATGTATTAGTCAGTTGCCAAAACCTTAAGTTCATGCTGGCCATAGTCCAAAAGTAAGGTTAATGGGAGTACAACAGCCTCAGGCATGGCTGCATCCAGACCATCAAATCATATCAGGATTCTGTCTCTCATTCTTCACTGAAAAGACGGATTGGTGGTAGAAAGGGCTGGTGAGTCTGGCGGGCTTTCTTAAGTATTATATGGGAAAGAAATTTCAGAAAGGCCATGGGGAAAGTTTCTCTTTCTATCCAGTTCTAGTAGAAGTTTCCCAGCTACATCCCGGTAGCCAGTGAAGGTTCTGCATCCATTTCTGAACCACTCACTGCAGTCAGAGTGCCAGAATTAAACTGAATTACAGATTAAAAGTGTCTAGTTAAAGTCTGATGCTGGAAAGGCTTTTGAGCATTTTTCCCTTTCCAAGATGACTGCAGTTTGAATAAAGTGTTGGCATTTCAAACAATAATTGAATGTTATGGGAATTAATAGGAGAGTAGGATATGTTATGTTTAGAGGAGAAATTGTAACTGTTCAAATGTTGTGCTTAGAAGCTCTTTTGAAATTTAGTTTCTACCATTGTTATACTTTATTGTGGAGAGATCAAACAGTATTTAAAGATGAAATCAAGAGAGCACAAAATAAATGAAAACCTGTTAAGGTCAGTAGACCAGGAAAAGGAAGAAGCAGAATTTCCTTGAATGCTAATCTGCAAAAGGATGTTTGCCTTTCGAAGTTCGAGACTCATCGACTAAAAAAATCATGTAGTTGCCTCCCCTCATCTCTAGAAGCTTTCGATGAGCAGAAACTGAGACACTCACCCCCTTTTCTCAGCGTTTGGCCATTGTTGGTTTCCCCAGGCTCCTTCATTGATTGGACACCCAGTCGTTTTTCTTCCTATCTACACGTCATCCTTTAATATCTTTCTAGCATTCAAATGCCTTAGCGATGTTCAGACCTTCTTCCTCTGGATTGAATGAAGGAGTGGAAAGTTTACTAGATCCAGAATCACCTCTGGGGGACTTTAGCAAGTTTCCTATTACACCTTGGGCATGAAAAACTAGTTTTTTTCTACTTGCGTAGAGAAACCCCAGTTCTTCCCAAGCTGTGTGTTTCTTCCTTGCGAGTCTCCTTTTCTACTCACACAAAATATTCACTTCACTTCTGGTGACCAGATGTGTGGAGGTTTTTCTCCACGCCAAGCAGTCCTCTGTGACACCAGCTGGGTGTCTTACAGTGCAACTCACTTCTGACACTGTCTACCTGGAGACAGCATCAGATCCCACAGGTTAACGGCTCGGTCCCACAGGACTCCCTCCCCCGCTCAAGCCTCCCCCAGCCCCACCAACACACACCTCAGACACCAGTCAAAAGCACAGGTTATCACTTGTGCTCCTGACTAATGAGCTCTAGGTTGGAGGTTCCAATGACCTCCTCCTAGTGTTTTATTAATTTGCAAGCACGGTTCACACAGCTCAGGGAAACACTTAATGTTTACCAGTTTGTTAAAGGATAGGATAAAGGATACAGATGGGCATCCAGATGGCAGAGAAACATAGGACCAGGTATGAGGCCGGGGGAGCGGGGTGTGGTGCTTCCATGCCGTCTCCCAGCACCCCCACGTATTCACCCACCTGGAAACTCACCAGACCCTGTACTTCTGGGATTTTACGGGGGCTTCCTCATGTCGGCATGATGGGTCATTATCTCCATTTCCAGCCCTTTTAGCTACTCAAGAGAATGGCCAGCAGGGCTGAAAATGCCACGCTTCTCATCGTGGCTTGTCTTTCTGGTGAGCAGCCCTCATCCAGGAGCCACCCAGAGTCAACTCATTAGAACAAAAGATACTCCTATCACCAGGGAAATTACAAGGCTTTTAGGAGCTGTGGGCCAGGACTCGGGACAGAGTCCAATATATATTTTTATTATGTCATACACCTGCCCGATTTTTTTTTTTTTGAAAAGGATTATAAGGGCAAAATAGGCAGCCCTGAGCTCCCAAGCACTCCATTCCCTAAGTGTTCCCATGTTGTCCTGGATCCTGTCCCAGGACCCTCGGGATAATTCAGTGATTCAGTCGCTAGAAGGTAAAGACCAGGGCTGTGCTCCAGCACTGCAGCTAGAGTAAGTCCTGCCTGGTGGGTGCTTGAGCACTCCTGTTTGTTCAACATTCTGACTCTCCGCCTGGCTCCAACCCATTCTCTCCACCTGACAATGCTGGCCTCACACTGTTAGATCTTCTGATTTAGAAGAAGCATGGGAAATCTTGATTTGTATATGAAACTTTACAAATGTGTTGGATTTGGAAATGAATTAAAATATTAATATATTTTTTTAACATCTTTATTGGGGTATAATTGCTTTACAATGATGTGTTAGTTTCTGCTTTATAACAAAGTGAATCAGTCATACATATACATATGTTCCCATATCTCTTCCCTCTTGCGTCTCCCTCCCTCCCACCCTCCCTATCCCACCCCTCCAGGCTGTCACAAAGCACCGAGCCAATATCCCTGTGCCATGCGGCTGCTTCCCACTAGCTACCTACCTTACTACGTTTGTTAGTGTGTATATGTCCATGACTCTCTCTCGCCCTGTCACAGCTCACCCTTGCCCCTCTCCATAACCTCAAGTCCGTTCTCTAGTAGGTCTGCGTCTTTATTCCTGCCTTACCCCTAGGTTCTTCATGACATAAAATATTAATATATTTAAAGCAAAAAACATTGAGAATAGATTTGAAAAAAGAGGACAATTCAATTAGTTCTGGGCTGAAAAAACAGAATGGACAAAAGCAGCGAGGCCTCTCTGTTTACACCGAGTTTAAAATATTTTAAATGGACACTTCCCAGCCCAGGCATGGTCAGTTTATTCTTTGATTGACCCACTCAGGGTTTGTCCTACACAGTATTTTTTTTTTAACATCTTTATTGGGGTATAATTGCTTTACAATTGTGTGTTAGTTTCTGCTTTATAACAAAGTGAATCAGTTATACATAGTATTTTAAAAATAACAGACCATTTAGTTCATGAATATTCTGTAAATTTTTTTTTTCTTTTTTATCGGTACGCGGCCTCTCACTGTTGTGGCCTCTCCCGTTGCGACGCGCCGGCCCAGCGGCCATGGCTCACGGGCCCAGCCGCTCCGCGGCATGTGAGATCTTCCCGGACCGGGGCACGAACCCGTGTCCCCTGCATCGGCAGGTGGGCTCTCAACCACTGCGCCACCAGGGAAGCCCAGGTGGCAATTTTATATAGGGTGGATGTGAAAGACCTCTCTGATATGGTGACATTTGAGCCAAGAACCAAAGATGTAGAGAGAGAGCCATGATGGGAGAAGAGCATTCTGGGCAGAGGGAACAGGGAAGCAGGGCCCCTGAAGTGGGAGTGTGCCTGGCCTGATGGAGATGATTGTAAAATTCCAGCTGATGCCCTTGGACTGGGGTGTAGTGGAGCTGTGGGAAGGGGTCAGATGATACATGTATTTTGATGACATTTGTGGGTCAGTTGAATATGTGCTGTGAAGGCCAGAGAGGAATAAGAATGACTCCAGATTTGAGACCTAAACAACTGAAGGTGTGAATCCGTCGTTTACTGAGATAGAGAAACCACATAAAAGTAGTTGGTTTGTTCGTGAGGTTCATTACCATTAAAAAAATGAAAAAAAGAATCTCTAAATAGTAGCAACACAATTGGTACTGCGAAACAAAGGAGGAAAGAATCCGACCACATTTTCTATCTCCCGCTCACTTGGGGTACACGTTCCTAGAGAGGAATGGCAGGCGGAATTGCATACACTATTTCCATCCTTGCTCTCTTTGTAGTTGTTATGTGTGATAAATGTGTGAACGAAGTAACACCTTACTAGAATGGCAGAGCTAGAAGTAGGAAAAAATATAACAAGATGTACTTGATGTATAGGGTGTCCACTGCAATTTCTAACTATCATTTCTTATTTGATTACATTTTATATTACAATGATTTTCATTAGGTGGTGCCTCGACATAAACCCCTTCACAATGTTGAAATCTCCCTGAGCCCTGTACTCCTGGAAAATAGCAGTGGTCAAGAAATCTCTCCACACTTTTGTGTTCTGGGAAATGGCTTACCGCAAAGAACTACAAGCCTCATGTGACTTAGATAAGATTTTTAGATGTTTTCCCCCCTCCCCCTTCCTTGTTTACAAGGCCAGATCCTCCAAATCCTCATTCTTTGTCTTATTAATGATTAGCTGACTTTTTGCCCCCACTATCCAATCTGGACAAAATACGCACTAACTTGACCTAGCGAAACTAATCAGACCTCCCCTTCTACAGACCCCAGGACATTGACTCAACTTTCAGCAAGCCTTGGGAAGCAGAACAACACATCCGTCTTTTTTTTTTTTTTAACGTGGACCATTTTTAAAGTCTTTATTGAATTTGTTACAATATGGCTTCTGTGTTATGTTTTGATTTTTTTGGTTGCGAGGTATGTGGGATCTTAGTTCCCTGACCAGGGATCAAACCCGCACCCCCTGAATTGGAAGGTGAAGTCCTAACGACTGGACCACCAGGGAAATCCCAGAACAGCACCTCCTTAATGGTTCCTACTGAGAACAGGCTGCCCTCAGGGAAACACATTCCTGATGAGCTATCCAAGATCACCCCCTCTTTATCCCACTCCCCTACAAATAGTCCCTATTCCCCATTTGCAATACTCTCCTTCCCCACATGGCATTAGTATTTTTGAATCAATTCTCTCCTTATCTAAGTCCAGATTTGTTTGCCACTTGACAACCTTTATTAATTAGTAGCTTATTATTGTCTGTTCATGTATTCATTCATTTATATTCAACAGCTATTTATTTGATCTGTCCTCTGTGTACATTCCTGGGGATAAAGCAGTGAACAAAACAAACATAGTCCCTTTTCTGTTAGAGCTTGCATTCTAGTTTAGGGAGATAAGTGGTAAATAAGTGAAATATTTAATAAAGAGGATGGTCCTTCATGCTATGGAGAAAATTAAATCTAGCAGGAGAGAGATGGGTTTAGAGGGTTACATTCTTAAGGACAGTGGTTGGGGATACATTTGGGTTAGTTCTACATTTTAGAGCTGAAAGCAAGTGGAGACTTTGGGTCTCTAATCCTCAGGTTTATAAATGGTAATTGTCGAGGTTTCTGAACACAAGTAACGCTCACAGTTGAGAAAGGAAGCCCCCTGACCATTTGGAGACATTTATTTACACTTGATCGCTTTGTTTCAAATCAAGATCATGGAAGTGAGCAGAGTTAAGTAAGATGTCCGGAGTGGAGTTCTTGAGGATAAGGCTGTTCTCCAGCTGGCGTATCCAAGAGGGATTCGCAATCCAGATACCTCAGTCCAGTGTTGCACTAACACTAACAATAAAAGTGGATGTTAGTGGATCATCTCCAGCCAGTTTTGGGTCATTTTCTTTTGGACTTTATCACTCCCAAAGAAAACCATGTCCTAGTCAATTACCAACAAACCCAAGATAAAGTTTGGTTGATGTTTTAGGAAGTCACGTATCCTAGCATTTTCTTGAGTCAATTATTTGAAGTGAAGTGTTTTGCAGGGTTTCGACAGTGTTTTGTAGCCTTGTAACTTACTTAAGTAAAACATTCTCTTTTAAATGCTCTGTGTTACACATCAGTCAGATTCTGAGACAGTTTAACTGTTTAAAAACATGACACTGTGACTGAGTGCAAGTTGAAAGCTTTTTGTTCCATGGAAGTGAAATTGCTGAAAAGTTGAAGTCTCAGAGGCCATATTTATAAATTCATTGAGATTATTTATAATTAGTACTTGGTATTTTCTCAACAGACCCATCCCTCTATAAGCAGACAGTATAAATCAAATGAAGATGTAAGGATTGATTACGACCAAGGTTCCCCAGACTGAGACACTAAATCCCAAGGCAAAATTAACTGTTCTATATTTCTTTTATAAAGCCCAAGAAAATAGCCCAGGTGGAGCTTAGGTATTTTTTTCCCATTATATCTGGCCCAAAATATTCCATCAGTGTCTAATAAATTTCTCATAACTGGCTTTAAAATTATACTGCAGAGCTTTCAAATGGGTAGCACTCAGAACAAAATGGATAAATCGGAAAGCTTGTATCAAATCTAGTAGGTTGATCCTCTTTGCTTGGAGATGCAGCCACTTCAACTCCCCAGACACTTTTAAGGTAGCTAGCTGGTATTTAAACTCACTCTGCCGTTATATCCCAGATCACTCAAGAAGCAATAATACAATGTAATCACTAAGCTATTGCATCTTGCCACCCCTCCCCCAAATTATAGTAAATTATGAAAACTGCTGAAATTGCTCAATATTGTCTAAACTGTCCATGAACTATAGCTCATGGCTATGGTTGTAATGCCTGTTACTAAACTAGAGCATTATAGGCTAACGTCTGCCTTTTGGAGTACTTTAACCCGTATGTGTAATACTTGAGCTTATCCTGGTAGGCGAAGCTATTAATAATAGGGGGTGAGGGTGGGAATAATACTTGTTTAGTTTAAAAAGCGATTTTGAAATGATGTTTTGGATTTTCCTATTTTGTTCTCCTCAAAATCAGATTCAAACGCTGGGGACTTCTCATTTCCTGTTCTGCTGTCTTCCCCTATTTAGAAATACACATAAATCATCAAATTTTTCATCTTAGCTCACCACCATGGCCTGAATCTGTGTGGTTACTTAAGGCAGATGTTGGTGGGTTGATTGCTGAGAAAATGAGCAGATTTTAATGGGCTTATTTGATTCACCCTTCAAAAGACTTAAAAAAGTTCTAGAATATAACTTCAACTATTTCAGTTATTTAGCCAGTCAGTGGGATTATCTTCTGCACAATCGACCAACTGAACAGTTATCAACCTGGAAAACAATGAAAGCTTCAAGTGGTCAGATATTGACTGTGCAGCCATGGCCTTTGTTAGAGCAGGACTTGAAATTAAAAATGGACTGGATCATTCACTGACTGATGGATTACATGGCGATCCGAGCCATCCACATGGCTTCCCAAAGGGGAGGATTTAAGAGAGAATAGTATCACTCATGTTTACTAATGCTAGAGACTAGTACAGTTTCAAAGTTGTGATGTGTGATGTGTGACACAGGATTGGAACGCAGTGGGCTGCATCTAAAGTGAACTGCTTTTCTGTGAGTATTTTTCAAAGGGAACGGATTATATTAAAGGCAGATGCCTCTGTTCCACCTGATTTTGCTACTTGCAACCACTTGCAGTGGTTTCTCATTGGAATGGCTGTTGTTTGCATTGCTGATGCATCCAGTTTGCCATTGGAAAATCTGTCATAGCAGATTAAACTCCTAGCAGCACAAACATTTATTTGTTCATTCATTCAACGACAATTATTGAGGACCCATTTCATGAGAAGACTGTGGTAGGTACTGGGGATAAAATTATAAATAAGACTCAATTCTAAAGGAACTTTCTGTGTAGTATGACATATAAATAAGTGAACGTTTAAAACTGAGTGTAATGATTGCTATGGTTAATATAAAGGTCAAGATGTATGGGAGTTGATTACAGGGTCACCCAATCAATCTTGGTTAAGGAGGACTTCTCAGAGGAAGTCGAGTCTAAGCTGACTGATAAAAGGAAAATAAGTAGGAGTTAGTCAGGTAGAAGTAAGTGGGGGTGTAGAGAAGAGGGTTTTCCACCAAAAGGCCCACCATGGGCAAAGTTCCTTACCTGAGAGGGAGCATGGGATTGTCTCAGAAAAATTGCCCATAATGTCAAATCATGGAATTTGGAGCAAGAGAGTACCTGGGGCCCCGTGACAAAGAGCACTGTCAGATGTCAAAAGCCTATGGAACGTTGTGCAAAGTTTAGAGAGGGACTGTTGAAAGCTTGTAAGCAAAACATTGGAACAGCAGAAACTTTAAGGGTGGGAGATAGGGCAGAAATTCATTAGCAAAACTTAAAAAGAAAAAGAGAAAGCCCTTCAACTTTTATTTTAATCAGATGTCCGTTTACTCTTCTAGAATCATAAAATACAGCCAGCTGAGCCTGAGAGCTAATAGTATGGATATTCTATATTTTCCAGCACCATGAAGAAAAGTTATTGTGACTAATTATAGTGCTTATTTGAATGCAGTCATGCCCATATCGCATGAAGAGTTCTAGCTCTCTTCTGCATACTCAATGAGACAGGCAAATAACAGCTTTGTGTACATAATTTCTTCCCCATATTTAAATTTTAAAATTAGCAAGTGAAATTGCAATAGCACAGCTCTTCTCTCTTCTGCTATGGGAATGAATTTAGTGTTTAAAAATTCCAGCCAAAAATATGAGAGTGAATAATTAGAGTAAAGCTGACCTTGTGGTGTACATCTGGTTCTTTCCATGATTGCTTTAATTATGGAGTAAAAAATCCCTAGGAAACAAATAAAAAATGTATTGGAACAGATTATATTATTACATCTTGTGAACTTTTGAGGGGCCGTCCGGAAGCACACCCAGAGTTGCCTCATTACAACAAAAGTTGCTCCTAGCGGTCTTATCACTTGGGAAGCCACAAGGTTTTCAGGGGCCTTGTGTTAGGGGTGGGGTCAGAGACCACATATTAGAAGAAGAGATGTTCCTAGTGCTCTAATCACTTAGGAATTGACAAGAATTTCAGGAGTTTTGTGCCAGGATGTGGGCACAGACCAATATATATTTTTTCTGTTACCTCACAACACCCTGTATATTTTTTGATAACCATACGAAAAGGGGATCTAGGAATATTTTCCATGGAGAATCTAACATTTTCTTTTCTCTTCTACCCACTTCTGTCACATGAGCTGCAAAGTGTCTTTTTCCACAAGTTTTCAGAATTTCCCCCATTTCTATAACATCTAGTGCTTTCTAGTACTTTCCTATGCTCCCTCTCAATCCATTCTTGTATCCTGTAGATTGACCCAGCTTCTCTCTAGCAATTTGTTCTTTAGAAAGGAAAAGAAGGGAGAAGACAGTTGTGCTAATTATGAGACCCTCTGAGAAGGATGGGAGAGGGTGGAAAGACTGTCAATATTCCCCAGTTAATTTGTGTCCCACTGCATATAGAGAAATTCTAATACCTGTCCGTGGGACCAGATTTTTCATTTCTAAGATACCAACCACATTTTTTGTACATATGTCAGTGAAATTTTAAAATGAAATAAGTTTTGTCAAAATGAGAAACTAGTTCTATGATTGTTAGACAACTAAATTAGGTCTTTGGGCTTAAATTGTTTTCTAGTCTGCTTTAAATCTGATCACACTGTTTTTACTTTCACTTCGTATGCTATTCTAAATCTTAGCATAGCTCCTTTTCTTAGAAATCAAAGCTAAGCTTTGAAATTACAGTTAATTATGTTTCTAATTGTCAAACAAAGGAATTCACCTATATATTAAAACGCAAGAAACATGTTATCACTCAATAATATTCAGAGTTGGGAATTAAAGACAGTATTCATTAAAAGACCGAAAAGAAGAACAAAGCTATCACAGTGCTAATTCTTGTTCTTGAGAAAAATCTAAGAATACTTTTTCTCTAATTCTTTGTGAATTAAAAAGGGGCTTTGACAGCTGACTGTGTTTATAATTCATGGAAAATTTCAGGTTTATTGTTAGAAAATTATAATACGGTTAAGAACAATGGCAAAACCAAATGTTTACCATATAATTACCATTCTTCTAGTAAATTTGTGGTTAGAGAGAAAGAAAATTAGACAAAGAAACTCTCAAAAAAATTGTATGTGTCGAGGACCTCTGTCCAAAGAGGAAATAATAGTAGCATTTCACAGTAATTATAATTTTAAAAAGACCTAAGGATCTTTGCCCCTTGTAACTATATTGAAGATGGTTTTTGATTTGGGGGGACATTTTGGAAAAAGACATGTTAATTAATGAGTATAAAAGATATCAAAGGATAGAGGTCACTGTTCTAAGATTTAAAACATCTGTCTCAAAATCTACCTTGATTTCCCAGTAGACTCCTCCTTTAGGTGTTCCAGCTGTTTTGTCCATTCCAATTACCAAGACTAAGGGAGAGGTTTTCCTCATATTCTTGGATTATTGTGATAATGTGGTCACTCAATCCAACCTCTCCCCATCCAGCTTTTATCCTACTAAAAGATCAATTTTTCTAAGTGATTACTTTCATTCTACGCAACAATGAACTTTTACATACTGTACTTCCTTACTTCACATGTGCACCCCTCATTCTCTCCGCTGAGGTAGAACTTACCCCTTCTACAGGAGAGTCAATGACTCCCCATGGAAACCACTGCCTGACAGAAGGAGCTTTGGACCAGGAGTTAGAAAGCCTGGCCCTTATCTTTTTTTGCTGTATGTACTTAAGTAACTCACTTTCTTTCAGCCTCACTTTCCTTATCTGTGAAACAGGTATAACAACTCCAGTATCACGGAGTGATTGTGAAGAACAGCAAGTGGAAGAGTTCTAGCATATCAATCAATATTCCAATCAATATATATTATTTAATGATTGTAAACCCTTTGAAAAAACTTTCCATGGTTCCTCATTGCCTCCTGGACCTACCAAGTTGAGATTCCGGATCCTGAAATTTTAAACCCCTGATTATCTGGCCCAATCTAGGTACGACTGCAACTTTTAAATCATCATTAACAATTATCAAATGCATATTATATGTTAGGCACTGTGACAAATTAGTACCCATTTTCACATTTAGACATCACAACCCTCTTATAAAAAAGTGCCATGTTCATGTCTTTTTATGGATGAGGAAATGAGGCTGAGAGAGGTTAGATAACTTGCCCACCTTTAAATGGCTGGAACTAGACAGTTCCATAACAGAATGCGATGTCTTAGCCACTGAGAAATACTCTGCAAAGAAATTTCTCATTTGCCTGGGCTGACTAACTGTTGTCACTGAACATACTATATACATTTATGCACCTTTTGTTGTATTTATTCACTCCTCCAAGCCTATCCTTTTCTTTCTCTCTGCATCTTCAAATTACGTTATTATGACGTATGCGTTTTCCATTTCCTGCTTTATAAGTACACCCAAACCTAAACTCTCACATTCACTGAGCACTTTTGTATTGTACTGACCAGAACCACACTGGAGTGTGTTACCTTTTATTTTCTCTGATCCATTCATATGTTTAAAAACTGCTAAGCAGGGTCTTCCCCTGGAGTGAAGGCCATGTCTTCTACCTTTATTCCCGCATCCTAAATTGTGCCGAAAAAACAATGGACTATAGACAGCATGCAAATGCATAGAGAGAATAATTGTTGAATTCTGTAATGATCTTTTGAGATTTGCAGTCTTGCATTGTTCTGGAGGGTGTCTATTCAAGTCCTATCAGTCAGAAGCAACTCTTCTCTTTCTGGAATAAGCCCAGGTTGTAGCACATGCTTCCTCAGCTCCTTAGGCCACCATTCTGCTGTTTGCACTCTTTCTTCCACTAAATGACTAGCAAAACCATAGCACATCAATACAACAAGGTTATTAGCACTGATGCAGTTGAGATACAGAACATTTTCTTTGCCAGAGGATTTACGGTATAAGTCCTCAATTTAAGGCCCTATGTTGTGTTGCACTCCTATCAGGAAGAATAGAGAGGTCCTTGAGTAACCTAATCATAAGGTCCCTCCCTATTCTGTTCCGGTAAATAAGATCCCTTAGCGAAACAGCCCTCCCTGTCGTGGGGACGAGCACAGTTCCTACTTATCCTTGAACGGTAGGCTTTCGTTCCCTGGCAGCCCATGGATTTATTCAAATAAACCAATCACATCTGTCCTTTGGAACCAAGGATCACCTCGTCTTCTTGAGACTACAAAGCCTCCTTCCAACAGCCTTTGGTTGTTCACTCTGTTCTCCAGTGCAACCCCCATGTGGTCCAGTGTGGTGCTGTGTCCTCCTTCCCTGGGCTGTGAGTACATGTGACTAATAAGCTGCATTTGATGTCATTTGCCCAGGGTTGGATGTTAGGTGTTTGGCCATCCCCATAATCCTGGGGCAGGAATCTGTCCTTCACTAATGGAGCAAAGAGGAAGTGATTAAAACAGCATTCCTCATGGAGACTTTTATAACAACACTGCTTTCCTCCCATGCCCATTCCCTTCTTAATCCCTGGTGGCCACAAATCTTTTCTTCATTTCCATGATTCTGTTTTTTTTTTCATCTCAAGAATGTTAAATGGAATCATACAATGTATAATTTGGGTGGCTTGGCTCTTTTCACTCAGCATAATTCTCTGGAAGTTTATCCGGGTTGCTACATGTATCCGTCTTCATTACTTTTTACTGCTGAGTAGAACTGCAAGGTGTAGATGTACCACTGTTGGTTTAACCATTCACCACTGAAGGACATCTGGAATTTTCCAGCTTTTGGCTATCATGAATGAAGCTGCTGTAAACATTCTTGTACAGAATTTGTGTAAACATAAGTTTTAATTTCCCTGGGATAAATGCTCAAGGGTACAATTACTGAGTCATACAGCAGTTGCATATTTAGTTTTTTAAGAAACTTCCACACAGTTTTCCATTGTGGCCTCACCACTCTACGTGGCCATCACCAATTTTTTAGTGACTCCATTTTTCCTCATCCTCAGCAGCCTTTGGGGCTGTCACTACCATTTTAGTCTTTCTGATGGGAGTATGGTTATATCTCATTGTGGTTTTAATTTTCATTTCCCTAATGATACTAAACATCTTTTCATGGGCTTGTCGGCCATCCCTAAGTCCTTTTTGGTGAAACATCTCTTCATACCTTTTGCCCATTTTTTTTTTTTTTCGGTACGCAGGCCTCTCACTGTTGTGGCCTCTCCTATTGCGGAGCACAGGCTCCGGACGCACAGGCTCAGCGGCCATGGCTCACGGGCCCAGCCGCTCCACGGCATGTGGGATCTTCCCGGACCGGGGCACGAACCCGCGTCCCCTGCATCGGCAGGCGGACTCTCAACCACTGTGCCACCAGGGAAGCCCCCTTTTGCCCATTTTTGAATTGTGTGTCCTTTTAGTATTCGGTTTTTGAGAATTTTTTTTTAATATATTCTAGTTCTTAGTCCCTGATAAGATATGTGGTTTGCTAATATTTTCTCCCATTCTGTGTGTCAGATAACTTTTTGAGTCACCTTTTTAAATCTCTGGAGTCAGTTGTAGGAATCTTCTGTGTCTAGATTAAAAGGGGCTACCTTCAATTTGAAAGTCTCTAGCAGGGTTGAAATGAAATACTATAGGTACTATACTAATCACATGAATGTGGTATTGTGGAATTAATCCCAAATTAGAAGCTAAAGACCTTGATTCTAGTCCTGGCTCAGTCAGTTAATGGGAGTCACTTGGCTTCTCTGGGCCTCAGTTTCATTATTTGTAAGAAAGGAATAAGCACGTAAAATTCTCTACTATTCTACTTTTCTATGATTCTAAGTTTAGCAGATAAGCTGAACAGAGTGAAACCAGTTTTTCTTTCAAGACAAATATACTAATTTCTAGATTTTGAGACAACTGAGAGACTGAGATGAAGTATCTCTTTTCTTCTTTTCTTAAATTGAAAAATTTCCAAAATATCGCATTGCAGCATTGACCTTCAGAATTCTCTTGCCTTTTCCCCTTCCTGGCAGTGTTATATTTCATCCTCTTTGCAGGGTTGTTTACAAAGCAAAAGTTTTAATTTTGATGAAGTCCACTTTATTATTTTTTCCCTTTTATGGATCATACATTTAGTGTCAAGTCTAAAAACTCTTTGATAAGTCTAATACCCTGAAGATTTTCTATTACGTTTTTCTAAAAGTTTTATGTTTTACATTTTATGTTTAAGTCTGTTGTCCATTTTGAGTTAATTTTTGTATAGTGTGTGAGACTTAAATTGAGGTTCTTTTTCCATCCCCTATGGTTGTCCACTTGCTCAAGCACCTTTTACTGAAAAGGCTATTTTTTTTTCCATTGAATTACTTTGCACCTTTCTCAAAAATCAGTTTGTATATTTGAATGAGTCTGCTCCTGAATTCTCTGTTTTGTTCCATTGATTTACGTTTATCTTGCCACCAATATCACTTGGTCTTTGTTACTGTACATATATAATAAATCCTGAAATTGGAAAGAATATTTCCTTCCACTCTATTCTTTTTTTCTATATATTTTTAACTACTTTAGTGTCTTTGTCTTTAAGTATAAATTTTAGAATAAGGCAATATTTATCTACAAGAAAAATGCTACTTTTTTTTATAGGAATTGCGTCAATGTATATAAGTTTGGGGAGAATTAGCATCTTTGCTATGTTGAATCTTCTGATCCAAGAAATGTTATGTCTCTCAATTTATTTAAATCTTTGATTTCCTTCATTAGTGTTAGTTTTCAGCATACAAGTTTTGTTAGATTTACACCTAAGTATTTCATTTCTTTGAGCCGTTGTAAAGGGTATTATATTTAAAAAATTTTGGTTCCCGTGTGTTCATTGTTAATACATCAAAATGTAATTGGATATTTTTTCTTTTCTTAATAAATTTTTATTTATTTTAATTTTGGCTGCGTTGGGTCTTTGTTGCTGCGTGCGGGCTTTCTCTAGTTACGGCGAGCGGGGGCTGCTCTTCGTTGTGGTACGCAAGCTTCTCGTTGCAGTGGCTTCTTTTGTTGCAGAGCACGGGCTCTAGGCACGCAGCCTTCAGTAGTTGTGACGCGCGGGCTTCAGTAGTTGTTACACACGGGCTCAGTAGTTGTGGCACACGGGCTTAGTTGCTCCGTGGCATGTGGGATCTTCCCGGACTAGGGCTTGAACCCGTGTCCCCTGCATTGGCAGGTGGATTCTTAACCACTGCACCACCAGGGAAGCCCTGTAATTGGCTTCTGTATGTTTATTCTATATCTTGTGACCTTGATGAATTCCCTTATTAGTTCTACCTTTTTTGGAGATTTTTTTTTGTAATTTTCTACATAGACAATTATATCAACTGTAAATAAATGTAAAAGAAGAGTTTCACTTCTCCTTTCTAATTTGTGTACTTTTATTTCCTTTTCTTGCCCTGTCATGTTGGCTAGAACTTGCAACACTATGTTGAATCAGAGTGGTGAGAGCAGGCAGAATTGCCTTGTTCCCAATCTTAGAGGGAAAGAATTTATTCTTTGACCATTAAACATGTTAGGTGAAGGTTTTTGCAGGTAATTTTTTCAAGTTGTTGTAGTTCCCTTCTGTTCCTATTTTTCTGAGAGTTTGTATCATGAATGTGTACTGCATTATGTGAAATCCTTTCTCTCTGTAGATTCGTATGATCTGTTCATTATTCTTCTTTAGCTTAGTAATATGGTGGATTATACTGATTATTTTCCTAGTTTTGGGAACAGCCTTGCATTTGGGGAATCAATGCTACTTAGTCACGGTATATAATCCTCTTTATACATTGCTGAAATCTATTTGCTAACTTTTTAAAGAATAATTTTTGTCTATATTTATGAAGAATATTGATATGTCCTTTTCCTTTATTGTACTGTCTGTCTGATTTTGGTATCAGGGTAATTCTAGTTTTATAAAATGAACTGGAAGTGTTTTCTTTTGCATTTTCTGGGAGAGATTGTTTAGAATTGGTGTTAATTCTTCCTTAAACATTTTGTAGAATTATCCAGTTAAACCACCTAGCCATGGAGGTTTCTTTGGAAGTTTTTAATTGGGAAAGAATTCAATTTACTTAATAGGTATAGGGTTATTAAAATTATCTGTTTCATATTTGGTGTGATGTGCTACATTGATGTTTTTGGAGGAATTGGTCTGTCTGATGTAAATTATCAAATTTATGTGTGCAGAGTTTTTGTACTATTTACTTTTTATTCTTTTGATTTTTGAAGTATCTGTAGTGATAACTCTTGTTTTTTTATGATATTGGATCTTTGTCTCTTCTTAATTTTTTCATTGTCAAGCTTGTTAGTTTTGCCAGTTTTATTGATCTTTGAAATGAACCAGTTGTTTGTTTCATTGATTTTTTTCCTCTATTATTTTCCTGTTCTCAATTACATTGATTTTTGCATTTCTTTTTATTATTTTCCTCCTTATTCTTGACTTGGATTTATTTTGCTATTTTTTTCAAGGTTCCTATGATAGGATCTTAAACTATTAGAGACTTTCTTCTTTTCCAGCATATGCAGTTACTGCTGTAAATGTTCTTCTCAACACTTGTTTGTCTGTATCCCACATATGTTGAAATATTATATTTTCAGTTTCATTCAGTTCAATTTTTTTTTCTCATTTGAGACTTTCTCTTTGGCTGATCTATTATTAGAAGTGTGTTGTTTAGTTTCCAAATATCTGGAAGTTTTTTTTCTCTTATCTTTCTCTTATTTTGTGATTCCATCATAGTCAAGAACATACTCTGTAAGTTTTCAGTTCTTTAAATTTTTTGAGATTTGTTTTATAGCCCAGGATATAGTGTGTCGTCATATATGTCCATGGGCACATGACAAACACATGCATTCTGTGGTTCTTCTGCAGAATGGTCTGTATTGGTCAGTTAGGTCCTACTGGTTGGTGATGTTGAGTTCTTCTATATTCTTGCTCATATTTTGACTTGCTATTTTATCAGTCACTGAGGATGGTCACTGAAGTCTCCCGCTATAATTACAGATTTTCCTGTTTCTCCTTTCAGTTCTACTAGTGTTTGCTTCACATATTTTGCATCTCTGTTGTTTGCTGCATACATATTTAGGGTTGGTATGTCTTTGGGGACCCTACTGACATTATACGATGTTCTTCTCTGACTCTGGTAATAGTCATTGTTCTGAAGTGCACCTTATCTGATATTAATATAGACACTCCACCATTCATTTGATTAATCTTTTGCATCTTCTTACTTTTAACTACCTGTGTTACTATTTTTGAAGTGAGTTTCTTATAGATTGTTGGGTCATGATTATAAATTCAGTCTGGCAATCTCTGCCTTTTAATTGGTGAATTTAAACTATTTATATTTACATTTAACGTAATTATTCATATATTGGAGCTTAAACATGTCACTTTTGTGTCCAGATTTCTTTTTCATGTCTTCCTGTTAGTTATATGAATATTTTTATAATTATATTTTAATTTATCTGTAGTATTTTTCAGTGTATTTATTTGCATAGTTTATAGTGATTAGGTAGTACATTACATACATGTAATTCATGGCAGTCTACTTGTGCCCTCAATTTATTATTTAGAATAAATCAAAGACATTTTATTTCCCTTTATGTCCCTTTAATCTCCCACATTGATAACATAATAGTCTTGAATATTCCTTGTAAATGTGTTTCAGACAACATCAGATGGTGTTATAATTTTTTGTTGTTGTAACATAAAGCATAATTTAGAAAACTCAAGAAAGAACGGAAGTCTATTGTATTTATCCATCTTGTTGATTATCATGTTATTTCTACCTTAGGTTCCAAGCTTCCTTCTCTCTTAGTTTCCTTTTAGTTTCTGTTTAGAGAATTTCTTATAGCCGTTCTTTTAGAGTAGATCTGAAGGCAACAAATTCTCTGAATTTTCCTTCATCTGAGAACATCTTGATTTCTTCTCCATTCCTGAAGGTATATAGCATGCTGGGTTGATCGTTCTTTTGTCTCTGCACTTAAAAATGTGCCACTTTCTTCTGATCTCTGTGGGTTCAGGTGAGAAGTCTCCTGTCATTCAAATTGTTGTTTTCTCTATAGATAATGCATTTATTTCTCTCTAGCTCCTTTCATTTATTTTTTCTTTGTTTTTAGTTTTCAGAAGTATAATTATATGTGCTTGTGTAAACGTCTTTGGTTTTATCCTGTTTGGAATTTGCTCAGCTTCTAGAATTTTTAGGTTTGTGTTTCTGCCAAATTTGGGAACTTTTCAGCCATTACTTCGTCTACTATCTTTTCATTTCTGCTTTCTTTTTTCTCTCCTTCAGGGACTCCCTTGACAATATTGTTAGCTCTTTTGTTATAGTCCCACAGGATCTAGAAACTTTGTTCATTTTTCTGTGTAATTATACTTTCTTTGTTGTAGAGCTTGGGTAATTTCTATTCTAGCTTCTAGTTTACTAATTTTTTGCTCTGTCCGCTCCTTTCTGTTCATAAGCTCATGCATTGAGTTGAAAAATTTTCCCCATTAGTGTATTTTTTAGTTCTAAAATTTCCAGTTGGTTTTCTTTATATGTCCCATTTCTTTGCTGAATCAGTCTATTTCTTTCCTGAGACTTTCTATTTCTCGTTTGTTTCAAATATGTACTTTATTGCTCATTAAAGCGTTTTTTTTTTATGATGTTTGCTTTAAAACAATCTCAGATAATTCTGATACCTGTGTCATCATGAGGTTGGCAGGTATTGTCTTTTTTCATTAAGTTTGAGATCTTCCTGGTTCATTGTACAATAAGTGGGTTTTTGATTAAAACTTGGACATTTTACGTATTGTGTTTTCTGACTCTGGATCTTTATATTTTTAGATGGCTTTTTTTCATACTGCTATGGCAGTAAGAATGTTTGCTCTTATGGTATTGCCAGGTAGAGGGAGAAGTCTAGATTCTCCACTCTTTCTCCATTAACACGCATTTTAGTGGGTGAACTCCATATTGCTAGGTAGGGGTGGGGATTCTAGATCTCAAGTAGGCTTCACTGATAAGATAGTTACCTGGCTGAAAGGGGTAAGAATGTTTCTTTACTACTCCCATGTGTCTTCTACTGACATCATGAGTGGGGTCAGGGTCTCATTACCACCGTGGGGTGGTGGTGAAATTCCTGACTCTCCTCCAGGTCTCTTCTGACATCACCCCAATGGAGAGTAGGAGTGTATCCTCATTACTGCCAGGTGGAGGTGGAAGTCCAAGCCTCTTACATGGTCTTCATTGACATCACAGGAAGGGGAAATGTGGTGGGTTCATTACTGTCCCTAGGAATAAAAGTCCTAACTCCCTACTCAGGCTTCTCTGACACCAGGCTGGTGAAGGGGGGTTGGAGTACCCTATCACAGCCTGGAAACAGTAGGAGTTGAGGCTCCTGTTTAACACTTGTTGGCATGGGTGGAGGAGGTGCCACAGTTTTTTCTGTGATGGTTGGCTAGGGTAGAGTGTTATTGTCTAAAAGTTTTTTTGTCTTGGTAGGATGTCCTTTCCTGGTCCTTTGGTTGGAGACATCAGGCTTTTGTTGCGACATTTTGCCTGTGCCCTTTGGCATAGTAGTACTCTATCTGGGATACATGGAAAACCCAGGGAACCAATCACCCTGTAATTCGTTGGGCCCTGAGTTTCCCAACAAACTTTCAGTCTTGTTATATTCACTTTATATATAATTTCTAGGGTTTTGAGATGTACTTTGTGGTGAAAGCACCTCTACTCCATCTTCGTAAAAGTGGGAGTACTCTGCTCTGTTTTTGTTGTAATTAGACCGCTATTTACTTTATTTTTTTAACTTTAATTTTATATTGGAGAGTATAGTTGATTAACAATGTTGTGTTAGTTTCAGGTGTACAGCAAAGTGATTCACTTATACATATACATGTATCTATTCTTTTTCAAGTTCTTTTCCCATTTAGGTTAGTACAGAATATTGAGCAGAATTCCCTGTGCTATACAGTAGGTCCTTGTTGGTTTTCTGTTTTAAATATAGCAGTGTGTATATGTCAATTCCAAACTTCCAATCTATTTACTTTAAATTAGTAGCATTTTTGTTACTAAACAGTTTAGACTTTGATGAACGTTTCATCAATACTGTGGATTTTAGGTGTCAAATTGCATTAATGATTGGGGCTTGTAGATAATTTATGGAATATTATTTAAAATTTTTTTCCTGGGAAAAATTAAAAGAGAAAAAACATGTAAAGTGCCAAATGTACTTTCTGATGCACTGAGTAAGATCTCAGTAAATGTTTGTCACAGTTTTTGTTTGTTTGTTTGTTTTATAAGACATTGTAGTAAAGACTCTGGATTTGAAGTCTGGGGTAGTCCTACCACTAAATTAGTGTATGTGCTATGGAAAATTACTGGGTTACTATGATCCTCAGTTTCCTTATTTGTCATTTGGGGATAATAAAGACACTATAAAATATTTGTGTGATAATAAAATACAGTGACCCAGAGACTCATTCTCATTTGATTCCCATTGTCACATAGTAAGTGTTCAATAAATATTAACAGCTGGTGTGGCTGCTGCTGCTATTATACTAAGTTACCTCCAACCAGATACCTAAGCTGCATCTCCTTAGAAGCATTAGGGGAATATTGAGAGAGGGAAGGCATTTTGTTTCTTAACTTTCTTGAAGTAGCGTGTGGCTCTCAGCTTATGAAATTTGCACTGACCGTTGCCCTGGTGTAATATCTGCCTCTCACAAAGATGACAAAGAGGTGACATATGTTCATATCTTTTAGCCATTAGTATTTTTCCCATCCCTCTTGTTTTCATGATCTCTCAAACTTGAATAAGCTGCTCTGAAATGTTTCCTTCATTCCAGAGCCCCCAGCCTCTCCTTCTTAGTTTCCCTTGCAGCCTGTTCTCTCTAGATAAGCTCTTTATTATGTAGACCCACGTATCCTTGCTAATTCCCTTCTCATTTTCATTCCCCCCTAACTGGACTCTGTCTATTCAGAAGTGTTCAGGATCTGACCAAGTGAGTAAGAATGATTCCTTCTCAGAAACAGTGAGTGATATTTCACATACTTATAATTTAGTATCTTTTCATTCAATCACTGACACATAAAATATTAGCAATAAATAGTGGGACAGCCTGTAGAAATCCTGACTTTGTGACATAAACAACTTTCAAACTACCCCTCCTTTAAAAATCTCAAAGGAAATTATTTTCCAAATTATAACAACCACTACCTGCCTTAAGGGGCTGAACCATTGGCAAGAATTGGTATATTGATGGTTTGTTAAGATTCTCATTCATTTCCCACTCGATTTCTTACATTTCCAGCCCGATTACTTTCCATTCCCAGAGTGCAGTTATTTCTTCTCTACATGGCTGATTTTGTTTCTTTTACATCTGTACAAAAACTACTTCTTATAGCCAGGGGTTAGATCATTAATTTAAAGACAACGGTACCAAATCCTGTGGATTTTTCAAAGCAGAAGTTTCCTTTCACAGAGAGTTGAATTCTTCTTTCCTTTAATGGAGTTAGTGAGCTAGAATTACATTACACTTTTTGTTCTTCCCAGAACTACGATTACATAGGTAATTAAATTAAACTAAGGAGCACAATTCATGTCAGCTGTTTTCCTCCCTATAAATATATCTGTGCAACTGGGGAAATAATTTTATTGAAAATATTAGATTTGGTGCAGGTTGCTTGTAGATACTATTTTTATCTGTCATGTAGGAATTTCTCATCCATTGGTTACCATGAACAGGGTTGTTTATGAATCAACAAATCATATAGGGTGGCTTCAGAACATGCCTTTAATGAACAGTACACTTAAGTATGAAATGCCTTCTCTACCTGCAAGAAGCTTATGAACTATTGGGAAACACAAGGAATGTATACAAATGGAAGTTGAATTAGAAGAAAAGGAATCAGTAATAATCTAGGACAAAGATGAAGAATATCACCAGCTGTGCATGAATAAGAATCACATAATGGGTGGAGACTAAAAGGGTTATTGGAGGGAGAGAGATGCTGAAGGCTTATTAAGGATAAAGATTATCTTTTAAAGACTGTCTATTACCTACCAGGCATTGTGCTAGGCAGTCTATGTTGGATGTTTTACATTTTAGAAAAACTCTAAAATCTGGTTATTTTTAAATCTACTTTTTACAGGAAGACAATGCACAGAGACTTTTGATAAATGCTAGCAAGGGGACCAGGTGAAATTTGAACCCAGAATGATCTGGCTCTGAAACTTGGATTCTGCTTGCTACCCCACGCTGCCAAAATATGCTAGGCGATGAGAAGTAAGACTTGATTTGATTATTAAAACACAAGTAGGAGAGAGAAGGAGAGAGAGAGAGTTAAGAAGGGAGAAAGAAGAAAAGTGAATATTTAGGGGTTATAAACATAACATAAGAATGGAGGCAACAAAAGTATAAAGTGTGTTCGGTGGCTAATGCTTATATGGATTTGTCTGGATCAAATGTAGATGATGCTTACAAATGTCATTAACAACATAGGCTCTGGATTTTGACAGATCGGTTTAAATTCAAGTTCATCCTTTTATAACTGACCTCTTTTAGACAGATCACATCACTTAGAATAAATGTGATGATTAAAAAAACAATGCTGTTTGGGAGCAGGTTTTAGAGAGGTATTTTGTACGTGAAAATTCATCAAGCTATACAGTTATGCACTCTTTTCTCTGCATATATTCAATGTCAGTAAAATGATTTTTTTTTTTTTTTTTTGGTAAAAGCAGCTAATGTTTGTAACAGTGCTGGCATAGGTAGTAAGCATTCATTTAATGTTAATTGTTTCAATGTACTCAAGGCAGTGAGATACTAGAGTAAGGTTTTAGCAGAACATTGCAGCAGTTGTAGAGGGTCTCTATGCCTTGTGAGGTCAAGGAAGGACAAGAAAGATGAAGATATTTTCACAGTGTTGTTTAGGAAGTTTGGTCTTTGTGACAGTGTGTAGAATGGATTGGAATGAAGGGTATAAACCAGTAAGGGTATAAACAGAGGGTGTAAATCAGTGAAGAATTTAAACAAAAGGATATAAACCAGTGAGACCAATTACAAGATTTTGGCCATCACTCAGGCATAGGGTACCATGGTTCTGAATCAGACAATGGCAAGGAAAAGACAGGATTCCATGAAGGAAAAATCAATAGTTGGGTAGTGAGATGCAATAGGGAAAAAGAGTAAAGATTCAGAAATGACTTCTGTAGTTTATGCAATACGAGTGACTTGAAGAAAAAAAGTGACAGGGGTGCAATGGTTAACAATTGATGATAAATCAAGTTCCAAGTGTCAGGGTCTCTTTGGCAGCTGGACGCGTCAATCAACAATAGAGGACATCATCCAGGAACAAGTGTGGCTTTACAAGACCCAAGTTGTAACTACATACAATTTAGTGTCTTGTGATTATCACACAAAAGAAAATCCAAACTGTGGCAATTCAAAATGAGTAATTTGGGATATGATTATATAGGTATTTTATAGTTCTACTTGCTGGTCCTGTAATTGAACAGTGCTTTCCTCCCTCAAAATTTAAATTATTCAGGGAAAAACATATTCATCTCAACCTGTAGAAATGAGTAAAATCCCTGTGTCCCGTAATATTTTCATTACAGGGAATTAGATTTCTGTAATCACAATAGACAGAGTTTACATTAAATGAATGTCACATTTTTGTCTAAGTGAAAGTACATTCTTTTGAAGACCCTATATATTCTCTCCTTCAAACCATTTTTATTCTGTCCTGGACTTACTTTTAGGACATTTAGAAATAGAGTATTAATTATTTTGCATTTATGGGAATAGTTAAGTACATTCTTGAGGACATTCTTACAGATCTACCAAAAGGCTGATTCAGTCATAATATATTGAAAACCCATCTGCCTACTCAAAAAAATCCTAGAAACAAAAACTTCACACAACACTGAGCAAAGGTCATTTCTATTTCTCTTGGAGTAAAATAAAATAAGTTAAGGATAAGTCAATTTTCAGGTCCAGGGAAAGTGCTCATATATGTGTGTGAGTGTGTGTGTGTGTGTGTGTGTGTGTGTGTGTGTGTGTGTGTGTACATGCATGCATGTGTAAATACGAAAGGGTGGGAGGAATATTGTAAAACTCCAGTTCTTATCTAAGGGAAATTAATTTTATAATTAAATATTTAGAAAAAACTAGTTCTGTGGCAATGAAATATGTTGAGATGCACGAGACTGACATTTAAAAATAATTGTGTTGCTCAAGGCTTTTAATTTTTTTCTGAAATCAAACATTAGTATTTGATGCTAGAGTGTGCAAAGAAATGACAATGACAAGGAGGATATTCTCCTACCAGTCCTGCCTGAAAAATAATAATACTCTTTCAGCAATCACCCTTTAGGGTATCCAGTAGAATGTGGGAGTTGAGTCTGGTCATCAAAGAGTGTGCCCTTGAAGTTAAGAGCTAGATTGATGCTCTTGGTCTTCAAACCTTCTCTCCCCTCCATCTTCTCCAGACAAAATGGTAGTCATTCATTAATGATTGCATAAAAACAATTTCCTGATTACCACCTAGGTGCATAGTACTGCCAGGTGTTATATAAAACAGAAAGAATTGTAAGATATTCTCCCTGTCCTAAATAGCCTAGGTGGTTACATGGGACATAAACACTTGAAAAGGAAAGCTAATAAAGTAAGACATTATATATAACTTAGTGTGCATAAGAGCATATAAAATCAAATAATTTGGACTTTAAAAGGGAAGGAAGCCAACACTGATGATACACTTTATGCAAAGCACCATGTAGCATGTTTCTTACTTGAAAAGGGACTGTTCTTTACCGCTGTACCCTCAGCGTCTAGAAGAGTGCCTTAGATTAGTGGATACTTAAATATTTGTTGAGTAAATGAAGGAATAATTCTCTCATTCAAGCCTTACACAGTCCCTTTGCAGGAAATATTAGTTTCCCATTTTACAGATGTTAAAACTGAGAACTTGAAACACTGGTCAGAATGGCCATTATCAAAAAATCTACAAACAATAAATGCTGGAGTGGGTGTGGAGAAAACGGAACCCTCTTGCACTGTTGGTGGGAATATAAATTGATACAGCCACTATGGAGAACAGTATGGAGGTTCCTTAAAAAACTAAAAATAGAACTACCATACAACCCAGCAATCCCACTACTGGGCATATACCCTGAGAAAACCATAATTCAAAAAGAGTCATGTACCCCAATGTTCATTGCAGCACTATTTACAATAGCTAGGACATGGAAGCAACCTAAGTATCCATCGACAGATGAATGGATAAAGAAGATGTGGCACATATATACAGTGGAATATTATGCAGCCATAAAAAGAAACGAAATTGAGTTATTTGTAGTGAGATGGATGGACCTAGAGTCTGTCATACAGAGTGAAGTAAATAAGAAAGAGAAAAACAAATGCTGTATGCTAACACATATACATGGAATCTAAAACAACAACAAAAAAATTGTTCTACCTAGGGGCAGGACAGGAATAAAGACAGATATGTAGAGAATGGACTTGAGGACACCGGGAAGGGTAAGGGTAAGCTGGGATGAAGTGAGAGAGTGGCATAGACATATATACACTACCAAATGTAAAATAGATAGCTAGCGGGAAGCCGCTGCATAGCACAGGGAGATCAGCTTGGTGCTTTGTGACCACCTAGAGGGGTGGGACAGGGAGGGTGGGAGGGAGACGCCAGAGGGAGGGGATATGGGGATGTATGTATACGTATAGCTGATTCACTTTGTTATACAGCAGCAACTAACACAACAGTGTAAAGCAATTATACTCCAATAAAGATGTTTAAAAAAAAGGTAAATAATCACATAGTGGCACAAATTAAGATTTAAATTCAAGTCTACCTGTGACCAAAGATCTTACTTGTGCCACAGAAAGCTGGCAGAACTCAGTGAAAATGACCAGGTTCAGTGTTGATTTGAACAAAAATATGAAGTCTAAGCAAATTGGCCAAAATCCTACACAAGTTTGATTATTTCTAAAATGAATATTGTAATTGATAATATTAAGCATTGAACTTGTTAGAATTCAGATACATCTCTTCTAAGCTAGTTGATTGCCAGCCTGTCAGTACTTAATTTCCAAATAACACAAGCACTGTTTTCAAATGAATGCTAGGATTTTCCTGTAGTTAGAAATGAACAGATGGTAAGAATGACCTTCACCTTCTTATGGCATTTTTACATCCAACAGTACAAAGTGCCACATGTAAGATTCACACTTGACTAGACTGGTGACAGTTGCGGCTACCATCCTAACAACCAACAGGATATGCGAATACAGAACAAGAAGAGGAAAATTGTGGCTTTAAAACCTTATTCAAAAGTTCGGTTTTGAAAGTGAGATTTATATACAGTGCAAAGTTTCACAGTTTGGTTAAAATAATTTTTGCCCTTCCGAAAATATTTACACAGTGTTAGCAAATATTCTATTGTAAATTAGGGTGTATAGGTTTAAGAACAACAAACTTGAAACCAAGATGAACTAAATCAACAAAAGACAAAGTCATGAAAAAATAATGTGACATCTGGTGTGCAAAAAGTAAGCAATATTGTTTTAGGACAACAATGATATGAGAGGTCTCATTTATTTATTTTAAAATATGTTTATCATTTTTGCATGTTCAGTATGATGTATTACAGTACAATACATACAGTACAGATATGATCAGACATCATCTACAACTTTCCAACAGTATGGATTTTTGAGACTCCAAATTAATATGGATCTGGTTCAGAATAGTAAATTGAAGAACTTTCAAACAATGATCAACATGTGTTTATGTCAAATTGAATAAAGGAAGACAAACACATGCCAAATACACATTCCCTTCTCACTTACCTCCAGCTATCCTCCAATCCATGGCCGATATCATTACTCACTTGAAATAGTAGTAATAACTTAATTGTACCAAGTAACATGCTCAGTGCCTTGCTAACCTGCTTTATATATGTTGTGTACTATAATCTGCCTAAGAGTCTCGTGACACCCACACTAGTTTATAGATGAGTGTGTTAACCACAATTCTTCCGAGAAACAGAACCAATAGGATATACCTCTACCTCTATCTGTGTCTGTCTTTATGTCTATATCTACATCTATATCATCTCTCTATTTATTATAAGGAATTGACTCACATGATACATGATTATGGAGGCTGCGAAGTCCCACAGTCTGCCATCAGCAAACTGGAGGTCCAGGTGAGCCAGTGGTTTGATTCCTGTCATACTCTAAAGGCCTGAGAACCAGGACAGCTGATGGACCAGCCAATGGTAAATTCTAGTCTGAGTTCAGAAGACCAATGTCTCAGCTCAAAAACAGATTTAACAGAGAGAGCTAATTCTCCCTAACTTCTTTTTGTTCTATTCGGGCACCCAGTAGACAGGATGAGGCCTATACACAAAGGGGAGGGCAGTCTACTTCACTCAGTCTACTGATTCAAATGTTAATCTCATCCAGAAATACCATCACACAGGCACACCCAGAATAGTGTTTAACAAATTATCTGGGCACGCTGTGGCCCAGTCAAGCTGACATGTAAAATTAACCATCATGTTGAGTAAACTGGATAAAAGAGGAAGGTAATTGTCGTGGGACAGGCGTGGGAGAATGGAAGAACAGGCCCTGCATGCTGCCATCTTACTCTGAAAGCCCTGTTCTCCGCTGTGCACTGCATCATCTTCCTTCTCAGACAAGGCCTCGGCACAGTGCTTTGGGTAGTAACTGTATGTGACCAGAGCTGGCATTCAGGATGAATCATGTCCTCTAGCCCAGGGCCTTTTCACTGACAATTCTCAATGTCAGAAGATAAAATGGTGTATGTTGGGGAAAAGGAAAAAGCAAGGGTGGCTGATAAGGTGAGATCAGGTCAGAAACTGACTGTTAGACACGCAGAGGCATTTGGAATGTGGATGAGGAACCGGAGACTAGGTTGGCCGACACATCCAGGTGTACCTGGGACTCTCTCAGTTGTGAAAAATAAAGCCCTAGGTCCTGGGAACTCCCTCAGTCTTGGGAAAGTGGGATGGTTGGCCACCTTACAGTAGAGAAGTGTTGTTACAGTTATCTGTGGTGAAAACCCTTTTTTTGTTTCTAATCTATCACATATCCATCCTTGTATAAAATGTGGTAATAGAAATTACTGGAAAAATGAAATTAAAAGGGAAAGACAAAATCCAAACTCAAACTTTTGTTATTAAGTTCAAAAGATATAAATGACTCTGACATGTAGCTGTGAAAGTGACTGAATGCGTACTCTCAATGTCTGTACTTACGTTGCTGTGGACCAGTTAGAAACCATTGGGAGATGGGCCCTGGAACACACACCACACAGGAATGAGGGGCTGATTGTACAGTCTGAGAAGGAAAGGTGAGGGTGAGAACAGCAGATTGAAATGGGGAAGGCTGGAGCTAGGTGATCCGGTGGTAATACAAGAGGCAGGTGGTGAGGACAGGCAGAGAGCAGGAGAGCGTGTGGCTTAGATGTAAAGACTGAGAAAACAATTCGTGTTGACGTTTCTCACTGAAGGCAGTCTTAGCCTTAAAAGCTCAAGAAATTGTAAATGTTTAAGAAATAATTATAAAAAATCAGAATGTAGGTGACTAAGAGAGTGGAGTTTGGCTGCAAATTGCCTATGGGTAAGCAACTCTAGTTACTAACTAATCAAACCACAGCCTAGTTATTTAACCACTCCCTGCCTTGGTTTTTTTCATCAATAATATGGAACTCTGGGCTTCCCTGGTGGCGCAGTGGTTGGGAGTCCGCCTGCCAATGCAGGGGACATGGGTTCGTGCCCCGGTCCGGGAAGATCCCACATGCCGCGGAGAGGCTAGGCCCGTGAGCCATGGCCGCTGAGCCTGCACGTCCGGAGCCTGTGCTCCGCAACAGGAGAGGCTACAACAGTGAGAGGCCCTCGTACCGCAAAAAAAAAAAAAAAATAATAATAATAATAATAATAATAATATGGAACTCCTAATACCATCCCCTCTCACTGAGTTGTTGGGATATAAGAAAGACTGTAGATAGATAGATTGATCTATATGTACCTCTATCTAAATTATATATGTATAATTATACCTACCTAAATTATATACATAATTATATCTATCTAAATTCTCTCTACATAGTTTAGTACTCTAGAGTTGGCACATAGCTAATGGTTACTGTTTGCTTACTGCAGAGATTAATATAGTATCTCACCGATAATCATTCCCACTGCCAGCTTTTGAGAAGTATTTTTCTTGATTTGCATAATGATTTGTAGTGAGGTATGAAAAAGTGGGAATCCTTATTTATCAGGGGAAAACTACAGTATATTCTTCCATTGACTTTAGCATTTTTTAACACTTGCCAACCTTGTCTATGTTAAATACTGTGCTTGATTTATCTCACAACCATTGGATTCTCTCCAAAGTACCATGCATTGCTTAAAAGAAAAGAAGTGTCATTGACAGTGTGTTATTATGTTTCCCATGGTCACTTGAAAGCCTTGTTGTAGGCTTGCTACCCAGGTATTGTTATCTTGCTCCTTAGCATTTCTCCATTTCCTTAGTTTCCTTTAATCTCATCTCTTTATGAATCTCATTTACTGTCTAGATATTGCTTGTGCCTCCTGTTCAGGATATATGTTTCATAATACTACTAAACTTGGTTGACACCTGTCCTCGTGCACTCATTCCCCTGTAGTCAATATTACTTTGGCCATATTTATAAAAGCCTCAGTTGGTAGGATACCTGGCATGTCTGAGAAACAGCAAGGGAAGGTGTGGCCAGAAGAAGGGGAACCAAGTGGAGAGATTAGTGGTCATTTGGATCCTGGAGGGGGAGAGACTCAGACAATGGGTCCTTTAGGTCATGGGGAGAACACTGAGTTTGTTTTAAATGTGATGGAATCCATTCAAAGATTTGAGCAGAGAATGATGTGTACTGACTATCACGTAAAAAAAATTGATTTTTTGAGTGTGTATAGACTAGACTATATGCGGGCAAGGGTGGAACCCACATCCCCAGGACAGACTCAAGATTCTCATTACAGACCGGTCTTTGTCTCTTTGCTGACACTAAGTACTCTGATGATACAAGGGACTCTGGTTTTACTCTGTTTCTCCCTAGATGATATTAACTTGGAAACCATGCCAATCCACAAAATAGTTCAACAGAAGGAGAACAGAAGCAGCAGGAGTAGGCAGGAGAGGCTCTGAAGCCCTAGAGTTACAGAAAGAATCACCTCGGTTTACTCCTTTCTGTTCCAGCTTCCATCCCTCATGAGATGCCGTTGGTCAGAGTGTAGTGGTGTGCCCAGAAAAACAAAAAGTAGATCCATAGCCTTTGCTGATTTCCATGGTGTAAATAATTCCATCTTGGCCAGTTTCAAGCTACCAACAGATGCCACTGAATCAGAGTTGGAAAGTGATGGGCATAACTTCCCCCTTGCTGCGGTCTCTCGTGAGCTGGCTCCAGCACACCACAGGTGCATGAGATAAGCATGAATGCTTCCAGTGAATTCACTACGTTATTAGCTTCTTTGAGTGGGTGTCTATTTTAACCTCGGATGCTGGATGATCAAATTCCCGTTTCACCTCTTATGACCCTTCAAGTTCCCTTTAAAGAATTTCCTCTATCTTTCTGGCCTTTCCCTGCTTCTGAGTTATCAGAAATATAAGACACCTACAGAGGATATCGTTAAATCCCAGGATATAACACTTCAAGTATAGCATGTGGATTTACCCATATTTTAGTGTTAATCTTTAAAAAAAATCATCAGTTTTATATTTGTCACATCAGTTCTACTAGGCTTATGTATTCCTAAACTGATCTAGTTGTTAACAAAATGGAAAAATGAAATTCTGTTTACTACACTGACACATATGGTGCAAGTCAAATTGCTTTTAATTAGAACGTTTAAAAAAAAACCCACCTACATTGTCTACAAGTCAGAAAAGTTTCCTGGAAATATTGACTTTCCAGCCACAAAACTGTTATCTGTTTTAAATATTATTCCCTATCTAATTATTTCCCAGAAGTAGGTAGAGGATAGCACATCTGTGGGTGAGTTTATTTTTTAAAATTATTTAGTTATTTATTTGTTTATTGTTCTCTTCCAAGGATTTGGTTTGCAAATTGTGAGGACTGCTTAAGCAAATCTGATATCTCATAGGTCAGAAAGTCAGGAAGGGAACATCACAAGCAGGCTGGCACCCACAGGCAAGGGCCAAAGGTTTTCGTGACAGGCAGTAAGGAAAGAATGGTTAGAAGCAGGCTGGAACCCAATAGAGCTCAGGGTGTGTCCTCAGGGAAAACTTAGACCCTCTTCTCTTTTTTCTTTGAATTTTTGAATTTTATGTATTTTTTTAAATAGCAGGTTCCTATTAGTTAGCTATTTTATACACATCAGTATATACATGTCAACCCCAATCTTCCAGTTCATCCCACCAGCCCCCCAACCCCCCCACCGCTTTACCCTCTTGGTATCCATACGTTCTCTACATCTGTGTCTCTATTTCTGCCCTGCAAACGAGTTCAGCTGTACCATTTTTCTAGGTTCCACATATATGCGTTAATATACGATATTTGTTTTTCTCTTTCTGACTTACTTCACTCTGTATGACAGCCTCTAGATCCATCCACGTCTCTACAAATGACCCAATTTCATTCCTTTTTATGGCGGAGTAATATTCCATTGTATATATGTACCACATCTTCTTTATCCATTCGTCTGTGGATGGGCATTTAGGTTGATTTCATGTCCTGGCTATTGTAAATAGAGCTGCAATGAACATTGTGGTACATGACTCTTTGTGAATTATGGTTCTCTCTGGGTATATGCCCAGGAGTGGGATTGCTGGGTCATATGGTAATTCTATTTTTACTTTTCTAAGGAACCTCCATACTGTTATCCATAGTGGCTTCATCAATTTACATTCCCACCAACAGTGAAAGAGAGTTCCCTTTTCTCCACAACCTCTCAGACAATTATTGTTTCTAGATTTTTTGATGATGGCCATTCTGACTGGTGTGAGGTGATACCTCATTGTAGTTTTGATTTGCATTTCTCTAATAATTAGTGATGTTGAGCAGCTTTTCATGTGCTTCTTGGCCATCTGTATGTCTTCTTTGGAGAAATGTCTATTTAGGTCTTCTGCCCATTTTTGGATTGGGTTGTTTGTGTTTTTAATATTGAGCTGCATGAGCTGTTTATATATTTTGGAGAGTAATCCTTTGTCTGTTGACTTGTTAGCAAATATTTTCTCCCATTCTGAGGGTTGTCTTTTCGTCTTGATTGTAGTTTCCTTTGCTTTGCAAAAGATTTTAAGTTTCATTGGTCCCATTTGTTTATTTTTTGTTTTAATTTCCATTACTCTAGGAGGTGGATCAAAAAAGATCTTGCTGTGATTTATGTCAAAGAGTGTTCTTCCTATGTTTTCCTCTGAGAGTTTTATAGTGTCCAGTCTTACATTTAGGTCTCTAATCTATTATGGATTTATTTTTTTGTGTGGTGTTAGGGAGTGTCCTAATTTCATTGTTTTACATGTAACTGTACAGTTTTCCCAGCACCATTTATTGAAGAGACTGTCTTTTCTCCATTGTATGTTCTTGCCTCCTTTGTCATAGATTAGTTGACCATAGGTGCATGGGTTTATCTCTGGGCTTTCTATCCTGTTCCATTGATCTATATTTCTGTTTTTGTGCCAGTACCATATTGTCTTGATTACTGTAGCTTTGTAGTATAGTCTGAAGTCAGGGAGTCTGATTCCTCCAGCTCCATTTTTTCCCCTCAAGACTGCTTTGGCTATTCAAGGCCTTTTGTGTCTCCATATAAATTTTAAGATTTTTTGTCCTAGTTCTGTAAAAATTGCCACTGGTAGTTTGACAGGGATTGCATTGAATCTGTGGATTGCTTTGGGTAGTATAGTCATTTTCACAATATTGATTCTTCCAATCCAAGAACATGGTATATCTCTCTATCTGTTTGTGTCATCTTTGACTCTGTTCATCAGTGTCTTATAGTTTTCTGAGTACAGATCTTTTACCTCCTTAGGTAGGTTTATTCCTAGGTATTTTATTCTTTTTGTTGCAGTGGTGAATTGGATTGTTTCTTTAATTTCTCTTTCTGATCTTTCGTTGTTAATGTATAGGAACGCAAGAGATTTCTGTGCATTAACTTTGTATCCTGCAACTTTACCAAATTCATTGATTAGCTCTAGTAGTTTTCTGGTGGCATCTTTACAATTCTCACTGTAAACAGTGACAGTTTTACTTGTTCTTTTCCAATTTGGATTCCTTTTATTTCTTTTTCTTCTCTGATTGCGTGGCTAGGACTTCCAAAACTGTGTTGAATAATAGTGGCGAGAGTAGACATTCTTTTCTTGTTCCTGATCTTAGAGGAAATGCTTTCAGTTTTTCACCACTGAAAATGATGTTTGCTGTGGGTTTGTCGTATATGGCCTTTATTATGTTGAGGTAGGTTCCCGCTATGCCCACTTTCTGGAGAGTTTTTATCATAAATTGGTGTTGAATTTTGTCAAAAGCCTTTTCTGCATGTATTGAGATGATCATATGGTTTTTATTCTTCAATTTCTTAAAATGGTTTATCACATTGATACACCTGGGATAAATCCCACTTGATCATGGTGTATGATCCTTTTAATGTGTTGTTTATTTCTGTTTGCTAGTATTTTGTTGAGGATTTTTGCATCTGTATTCACCAGTGATATTGGTCTGTAATTTTCTTTTCTTGTAGTATATTTGAGTTTGGGAGTGTTCCTTCCTCTGCAATTTTCTGGAAGAGTTTGAGAAGGGTGGGTTATAGCTCTTCTCTAAATGTTTTATAGAATTCACCTGTGACGCCGTCTGGTCCTGGGCTTTCATTTGTTGGAAGATTTTAAATCACAGTTTCAATTTCATTACTTGTGATTAGTCTGTTCATATTTTCTCTTTCTTCTTGGTGCAGTCTTGGAAGGTTATACCTTTCTAAAAATTTGTCCATTTCTTCCAGGTTGTCCACATAGGTGAGCTTTAAAATTAACTTATCCTCCCAGGTCATTGAAATTCTCATCTGTGAACAGTGAAACACATCCAGAAAATGAGAAATGAATGACAGAACTATCCATTTTTGTTGGCAAATTAAATTATAGTCTCTGCTCTTTACTCAAGAATAAGTGGTTTCACCAGGTTTCAGAAGTGACAGAAGAGAGAAGTTATCCTGGGCCAACACCTTTGCATCACTAATCCGATCACATCCTTTAGCCTGAAATCATCAGGAAAACTGCAAGGTTGTTTTTAGACAAGTAACACCTTGGAAAGTTGTGGATATCGCAGCTCTCAGCAGCCAGGGTGGGAATGAGGAAGTAAAGCGACTAAATGTGCACACCTCAAACTGCCAACTCCTTTGAAGTTGAGTGGTTATTAAGAGTAAGTTCTTAATCTGTAAATGAATCTCTGCTAATACACCTGCTAATTAAATTACTAATCATGTAATAATCCCTGATGTTACGTTACCTAGAAAATGGAATGACAAGGTCATAATCATCCAAAGCATTTCTTTAAAAGATTTAGAGAGAAAGGCTAAGTAAGCTATGGCTGGTTGAAAAGGCAAGATGATATGAGGACATTCAAGTGGGCAGAGCTCATTAAGCCACCTTCCTGGCTATTCAGACAATTGCATTCCATACTGTCTAGGTCATTTAGTACCTGGAGTGTACCGTTCAGATGGTTTAACAAATGAGATTCATACAAGCCTCGCCACCCTGTAATTCACATCTTATTTGCTCTTTCCTTTGTGCTAACATCTGCTACATCACTCTCACTATCTAGAGGACTCTGGAAAACTGCCTCTCTGAAAAGGCGTGAGGCAGTGTTGTGATTCATGGACATGATATATATTCTGCCATCACTCTGAAATGGAATGAAGGCACTTTTAAAACATCGTGTAGGCCTTACCCTTTAGGGGACACCTATGCTTAAAAAAAATTAAACCTAAAGAGAGCCAAATACTGCTTTCCTGAACCCAAAGTCATAGTCCTGAAATCTCATGGTATAGAAGCCTAATTCAGCAAAACATTCTTTTACAGGTGCTGAACACTGTCACAGTCAGGGAGCATCTGGTATTTCTGATAAACAAGTGTGCTGGCTTTACAAACCCTTCTCAAGCCTGTAAACGGAATCCCCTGAAAGTACCAGGCCTTTCCATTGCCCAGGGAGTTGCTGACACTCAAATATTGTTAGTTTGTGGCCTTTCAGTTTCATCCGAGATGTTTGTGGATATGTCTGATAAGCCACCGTATTTTACAAACGAGTAAAGCAGATAGAGACTACAGATATCCTCTGGTCAATTTTAATTAACTGCTTTCTTTTCTACAAGGAAATTTTTTAGTCCCAGTGTCTGTTGAACCACATGGTAAATCATGAGGTGAAACATCCCTTTTGAAAGTAGATTTTTATAGTTGTGGAAGTTCTCCCCAGACCCTGAAGACATTCATGTTTGGATGTTTCTGGATTCCCTAGAACATATTAGAATGTTTTTATCTAGATTATTTTGTGGAAAGTAACTTTTTCCAATCTCAGATTAAAATGATATTCTAGAAAACTGACCTTAAGACTCATCTCAAATACTAATTAAAAGTTTCACATAATTTGTAAGTCATGGTTATCTCATTTGGGTGAAAGCTGTCTATTTTTGTCCAAAGTATTAATTGAGGACCTATTACAAAGAAACAGGATACAAAGATGATTAGTAAGAAACTGTCATTAACTTTAAGGAGGTGACAGTCTATTAGGGGAGACGGATGCAAAACCACTCCTTACTGTAATATAGCGAAGTCCTATGGTGTTTCAGTGGGCCCTTCCATTTTATTCCCTACTGTGTTCCCAATGCTTATTATGACCCCCATGTATAAGAATTACTCTGTTAGTATTTGTTGCAGAAAGGGTGGATGAAAATATGAACGTGTGATTATGGATCACAAAGTGTGCGTCTTTTATTTGAGCTGAATTCCAAGACTGCCCCTAGAAGAGATCATACCTAAATTAAGTTGTAAACTATGAATAAAAATTCACTGGACAAAATAAAACAACAGGGGGACAGACTTTCTAGGCAGAGGCATAAGCATGGAGTCATGAGCAGCATACTGTGTTGGGAAAATAGACCCAGTTTCATATTATGGTGGAATGATGTGCAGGATGAAAAGAGTGGGGAAGGAAAAGCTGGTGAGAGTGGAGGGGCTAGAGATGCCCTGGCATACCTTGCTTTATGGTGGCACCATGGAGAGGTTTTAGGGAAGGGAGTTACTTGGTCCCATTGCCTTTGTGGCAGCTCATTCTGGAGGAGATCAGAAAGAAAAAGATGGAAGGAGGGAGATCTGGAGACCATTTAGAAAGCTGCAGTAAGAGTGTAGATGAGAGATATGATGACAAGAATGAGGGCAGTAGTTATAAGTAGTTATAAGTGTAGAAGGTAGCAAAAGAACTGAAGAATTATCTATGTGGTGTAATCAACAGGATTTGGTAATAGATGAGAAATGAGAAATGAATGAGAAGCAGCAGAGAAGGATGTTTCTAATGTGGTCATCACCAACAGAATACAGAAAGAGTAGATTGGTGGGGAAAGGTTATACACACTGAATTTGGTCACTTTAATTTGTGGAAATATCCATGTGGCTGTAGCCCGTAGACAATGGTGTGATGTTCTCAGGAGAGGTCAGAGTTGGAGATATATTTTTGGGATTCATCAGCATATCAGTGGTAACTGAAACTGAAACCATGTGAGTGAGTAACATCACTCCAGGACCTTGTGTGGAGTGAGAGGAGGTAAGCTTGGGATCACCACTGTTGAAGGGCTGAGCATAAGAAGAAAACCTCCATGGGAAAGACAGGGAGACAGGAGGAAGGCCAAGGGGCAGGGAGAGCTTCTTTAACCTCTTATCTAGTGCATCAGAATCATCTGGGAAGCTTGCTGAAAGTTCCAATCAAGGATGGGGTCCAGGACTCCACATTTTAACTAACTCCTCAAATTCTGCTCATCTCCAGTAGAAGTTGAAAATCTGTAGGGTTGGGAGTTTCATGCAAAAAAAAAAAAAAAAAAAAAAAAAAAAAAAAAAAAAAAAAAAAGAATCTAATGCCATTTGCTACAGAGAAATCCATTAGAGGGATATCAACTTGTTCAGTCCTTTTGGAAGAAACTTTGGCAGTATCTGTTAAACCTTTTGTTCTTTGGACCCATCAATTCCTTTTCCAGGAATTCATCTTAGAAAAATACCCCCTGCAAGGTCACAGACAATTGATAAACATCTTCGTAGCAGCATCTTTTGTTTTTTTTTTTATGGCCCCAAATGGAAAAGAATCTAAATGTCTGAAAGTAAAGGAATTCTTAAACTATTTGTTGTACTTCTTTTGCATAGTATTAGTGGTAATGGAGGGAAATCCAGATAGAAGTGGCATAAGAAGGGGAGAAGAGAGTGGGCTAGTGGAGACAGCATATGCAGACAATTTTTTCCAGAGACATAAGCAGAAAGGCGAGGGAAATAGCAGTAATGAGATGAGGACATAGGATCTTATTTGAGATGGAAGAGGTTTGATCATTGTATAGACTGAGGAAGGGAAAGAAGGAAGTAAAAGATAAAGAACATGCTGAAGCATTCTCCCCCGCCTCACCTGCACGCCAAGATGACACTTAGACTAGATTTAGGATTATACCAAGGGGCCCCTTATGCTCCATCATTGACAGTGTTCATTCACCATCTATGCTTTATAAATGTCCTTATTCTGTCATTGGACTGCACAGAGCTCCTATATCATTTATTTTTGCAACAATAGCCCAAAAAAGGAAACGAAAAAGAAGAGATTATCTGTGTTCTTTCTTTAAGGTTTCAAGGTGTAAACCTGTTATTTTTAGCACATTCATGACTACAGAGCACAATCTTGTAACACAACCGTGTCACATGATGTCAGAATAATATAATAATAATGATAATAATAATAAAAGTTCTCTGGGTCCCTTAAACCACTGTGGGCACTCAGTATCATGTCCACTGTGACTGATGAAGTTAGTCCTGTGTGAAATGAGCTTAAGTAATCCGTGTCCTATGTAAGTATACACAACATATAAAATGAAACAACATTCCCTTTATAGGGGTCTCAGAAGGAGAAGAGAGAAAGAAAAGACCCGAGAAAATATTTGAAGAGATTATAGTCAAAAACTTCCCTAACATGGGAAAGGAAATAGCCACCCAAGTCCAGGAAGCACAGAGAGTCCCAGGCAGGATAAACCCAAGGAGAAACATGCAGAGACACATAATAATCAAATTGACAATAATTAAAGACAAAGAAAAATTATTGAAAGCAGCAAGGGAAAAATGACAAATAACATACAAGGGAACTCCCATAAGGTGAACAGATGATTTCTCAGCAGAAACTCTACAAGCCAGAAGGGAGTGGCACGATATATTTAAAGTGATGAAAGGGAGGAACCTAACCAAGATTACTCTACTCAGTAAGGATCTCATTCAGATTTGATGGAGAAATCAAAAGCTTTGCAGACAAGCAAAAGCTAAGAGAATTCAGCACCACAAAACCAGCTCTACAACAAATGCTAAAGGAACTTCTCTAAGTGGGAAAAACAAGAGAAGAAAAGGACCTACAAAAACAAATCCAAAACAATTAAGAAAGTGGTAATAGGAACATACATGTCGATAATTACCTTAAATGTGAATGGATTAAATGCTCCAACCAAAAGACACAGACTCGCTGAATGGATACAAAAACAAGACCCATCTATATGCTGTCTATAAGAGACCCACTTCAGACCTAGGGACACATACAGACTGAAAGTGAGGGGATGGAAAAAGATATTCTATGCAAATGGAAATCAAAAGAAAGCTGGAGTAGCAATACTCATATCAGATAAAATAGACTTCAAAATAAAGAATGTTACAAAAGACAAGGAAGAACACTACATAATGATCAAGGGATCAATCCAAGAAGAAGATATAGCAATTGTAAATATTTATGCACCCAACATAGGAGTACCTTGCTACATAGGGCAACTGCTAACAGTTATAAAAGAGGAAATTGAAAGTAACACAATAACAGTGGGGGACTTTAACACCTCACGCCAATGGACATATCATCCAGACAGAAAATTAGAAAAGAAACACAAGCTTTAAATGACACAATAGACCAGATAGATTTAATTAATATTTATAGGACATTCCATCCCAAAACAGCAGATTACTCTTTCTTCTCAAGTGCACACGGAACACTCTCCAGGATACATCACATCTTGGGTCACAAATGAACCCTTGGTAAATTTAAGAAAATTGAAATCATATCAAGCATCTTTTCCAACTACAACACTATGAGATTAGAAATCAATTACAGGGGAAAAAATGTAAAAAAAATCAAGCACACAGAGGCTAAACAACACATTACTAAATAACCAAGAGATCACTGAAGAAATCAAAGAGGAAGTGAAAAAATACCTAGAGACAAATTACAACAAAAAACATGACGATCCAAAGCCTATGGAATGCAGCAAAAGCAGTTCTAAGAGGGAAGTTTATAGCAATACAAGCCTACCTCAAGAAACAAGAAAAATCTCAAATAAACAATCTAACCTTACACCTAAAAGAACTAGAGAAAGAAGAACAAACAAAACTCAAAATTAGTAGAAGGAAAGAAATCATAAAGATCACAGCAGAAATAAATGAAATAGAAACAAAAAAACAATAGCAAAGATCAATAAAACTAAAAGTTGGTTCTTTGAGAAGATAAACAAAATTGATAAACCTTTAGCCAGACTCATCAAGAAAAAGAGGGAAAGGACTCAAATCAACAAAATTAGAAATGAAAAAGGTGACGTTACAATGGACACTGCAGAAATACAAAACATCATAAGAGACTACTGCAAGCAACTCTATGCCAATAAAATGGACAACCTGGAAGAAATGGACAAATTCTTAGAAAGGTAGAACATTCTAAGACTGAACCAGGAAGAAAGAGAAAATATGAACAGACTATATCAAAAGTAATGAAATTGAAACTGTGATTAAAAATCTTCCAACAATCGAAAGCCCAGGACCAGATGGCTTCATAGGTGAATTCTATCTAACATTTAGAGAGGAGCTAACACCCATTCTTCTCAAACTCTTCCAAAAAATTGCAGAGGAAGGAACACTCCCAAACTCATTCAGTGAGGCCACCATCACCCTGATACCACAACCAGAAAAAGATACTACAAAAAAAATAAAAATATAGATGAATATCACTGATGAATATAGATGCAAAAATCCTCACCAAAATACTAGCAAACAGAATTCAACAACACATTAAAAGGATCATACACCATGATCAAGTGGGATTTATCCCAGGAATGCAAGGTTTCTTCAAATATGCAAATAAATCAATGTGATACATCGTATTAACAAACTTAAGAATAAAAACCATATGATCATCTCAGTACATGCAGAAAAACTTATGACAAAATTCAACACCCATTTATGATAAAAACTCTCCAGAGAGTGGGCATAGAGGGAACCTACCTCAACATCATAAAGGCCATATATGACAAACCCACAGCAAACATCATTTTCAGTGGTGAAAAACTGAAAGCATTTCCTCTAAGATCAGGAACAAGAAAAGAATGTCTACTCTCGCCACTATTATTCAACACAGTTTTGGAAGTCCTAGCCATGGCAATCAGAGAAGAAAAAGAAATAAAAGGAATCCAAATTGGAAAAGAACAAGTAAAACTGTCACTGTTTGGAGATGACATGATACTATACATAGAGAATTGTAAAGATGCCACCAGAAAACTACTAGAGCTAATCAATGAATTTGGTAAAGTTGCAGGATACAAAGTTAATGCACAGAAATCTCTTGCATTCCTATACATTAACAGCGAAAGATCAGAAAGAGAAATTAAAGAAACAATCCCATTCACCACTGCAACAAAAAGAATAAAATACCTAGGAATAAACTTACCTAAGGAGGTAAAAGACCTGTACTCAGAAAACTATAAGACACTGATGAACGGAGTCAAAGATGACACAAACAGATGGAGAGATATACCATGTTCTTGGATTGGAAGAATCAATACTGTGAAAATGACTATACTACCCAAAGCAATCCACAGATTCAATGCAATCCCTGTCAAACTACCAGTGGTATTTTTTACAGGTCAAGAACAAAAAAATCTTAAAATTTGCATTGAGACACAAAAGACCCCAAATAGCCAAAGCGGTCTTGATGGAAAAAACAGAGCTGGAGGAATCAGACTCCCTGACTTCAGACTATACTACAAAGCTACAGTAATGACAATATGGTACTGGCACAAAAACAAATATAGATCGCTGGAACAGGAAAGAATGCCTAGAGATAAACCCATGCACCTATGGTCAATTAATCTATGACAAAGGAGGCAAGAACATATAATGGAGAAAAGACAGTCTCTTCAATAAGTGATGCTGGGAAAACTGGACAGTTAAATGTAAAACAATGAAATTAGGACCCTCCCTAACACCATACACAAAAATAAACTCAAAATGGATTAGAGACCTAAATGTAAGACCGGACACTATAAAACTCTTAGAGGAAAACATAGGAAGAACACTCTTTGACGTAAATCACAGCAAGATCTTTTTTGATCCACCTCCTAGAGTAATGGAAATTAAAACAAAAATTAACAAATGGGACCTAATGAAACTTAAAACCTTATGTGAAGCAAAGGAAACTACAATCGAGATGCAAAGACAACCCTCAAAATGGGAGAAAATATTTGCAACCGAATCAATGGACAAAGGATTCATCTCCAAAATATGTAAACAGGTCATGCAGCTCAATATTAAAAACACAAACAACTCAATCCAAAAATGGGCAGAAGACCTAAATAGACATTTCTCCAAAGAAGACATACAGATGGCCAAGAAGCACATGAAAAGCTGCTCAACATCACTAATTATTAGAGAAATGCAAATCAAAACTACAATGAGATATCACCTCACACTAGTTAGAATGAACATCATCAGAAAATCTACAAACAACAAATGCTGGAGAGGGTGTGGAGAAAAGGGAACCCTCTTGCACTCTTGGTGGGAATGTAAATTGATATAGACACTATGGAGAACAGTATGGAGTTTCCTTAGAAAAGTAAAAATAGAATTACCATATGACCCAGCAATCCCACTCCTGGGCATATACCCAGAGAGAACCATAATTCACAAAGAGTCATGTACCACAGTGTTCATTGCAGCTCTATTTACAATAGCCAGGACATGAAATCAACCTAAATGCCCATCAAGATGAATGGATAAAGAAGATGTGGTACATATATACAATGGAATATTACTCCGCCATAAAAAGGAATGAAATTGGGTCATTTGTAGAGACGTGGATGGATCTAGAGGCTGTCATACAGAGTGAAGTAAGTCAGAAAGAGAAAAACAAATATCGTATATTAATGCATACATGTGGAACCTAGAAAAATGGTACAGCTGAACTGGTTTGCAGGGCAGAAATAGAGACACAGATGTAGAGAACAAACGTAAGGACAGCTGGGGGGAACTGGCTGGCGGGGTGGTGGTGGGATGAACTGGGAGATTGGGGTTGACATATGTATACTAACATGTATGAAATAGATAACTCATAGAAACCTGCTGTATAAAAAATAAATAAAATAAAATTCAAATAAATAAATAAAATGAAACAATATCTAAATTGTAATTGCTAGTTGTAGAAAATTTAGTTAAATATATGACCAATTTGTTTCTCTTTTTTAGATTTTGCATGTGTTTTTCTGTTTGTTTTAATGTGTGCATCAGCCCACGTCTTTCAGGATCTGATTTTAAAAAGATTAAACCAGTGATTCTTTCTTTCCTTGTGGACTGGAAGAAAAGGAATTTATTGAATACAATCCTTTTATATCTCTTCATTCATTAGCTCTCTTCTTCTGTAGCTGCTATTCTCTTAACATTAAGGACACCTTCAAGAAGAAAATATGTCATAAGGAAGAAAACGCAAATTAAGACAGATAAAAGACACCATTGCACAGTCTATACATTTGGCAAAAATGTCAACGTTGTGTTAATATTGAGAATACTGTGGGACCTGGGACGTTCACACAGTGCTGGTGGGAGTGGAGTCCCTATTTAACAGTGTTCCATGTGGCAGTGCTGAGTCTACCCAAGCATATGAATGTTGTCAGACCCAGAAGTTCACGTGTAGCTCCCAGATCCACAGGAGAAACATGCTGGGATGGTCATTGCTGTGCTGTTGATAGCAGATAGTTGGAGATCACTTGGGTTCCATTATCAGGAGAAAGGATGAAGCCTGGTCTTACATACATATAATAGAATGCTCTGTAACCAGCCAAAGTAATGAACTTTACTTACCCATGGCTGTATAAATCTCAAAAACAATATTGTGTAAAAAAAGAAGACATAGAATGAGATACGTGTTATACTACCATCGTGTAACTTAACATACAGAACAACAGGGTATATTTTCAAGAATCCATAGATTTAAATAAATGTTTCTGAGGAATCATATATCTAAATAAATCTATAAAATATGGATTGGGAGAACATTTTAAAAATACACTAGATTGGCCACCAATGGTAAGGGGCGGGAACTGGGAATGGAAACACATACACACGTTAGATAAAACAAAAGAGAAGACAGAGTAATGGTCATTGTTATGCCATGATTTGATAGATCTGATAAATATAAGCAAGTTAATTCTGTGCAGCTTCAGGTCAAAGGATTTCTTTTAAAAACTAAATAGTATTTAAAAAGCAGAATGGAATGTCCCGACTATTTGTAAAACGTGGGTTTGCAAACGTAATTGCTAAGTGGAGCTATGGAAAACAGGTGTGTGCAGTCTTCCTCTAAATGAGCACCCACTGCTCTGTTAGAACTAACGGATCGCAGTAAGACACAACAAACTTTGATTGGCAGCATTTTTTATTTGAAGAGAAGATGTCGAACTTGACTTTTGTGTATTATCTTCCAATTTTAAAACATTGGTTATCTTGAAGTACAATTTTAAAAAGAGTATAAATGACTTTCATTCAAATATAAAATGAATACATATCAAATATTTTACTTAACTAATTAATTTATAAGGGAAACAATAAGATGTTACAGCTAGTTCAAAGGGGCATCCAAGCACATATATATAGGCATCAGGATTGCTGAAATGAACTTGCTTACTTCGTGTAAATTTGATAAATATCATAGGGCAATAATAATCAAGTACTGTATCTCTCCTGGGAACACTTTGCATTTCTCTGGACAAGAATCATTTGTGCTGTCATCAGTATCTTACAGCTCTGTAAGCTACCTACTAGGTAAGGTAGGGCAATACCTAGTATTCTGTTGGGGTGGGGGGAAGCTGTAATGTTTTTGGTCAATTTCTAAGTATTTTCCCTTTTTCCCCTAAAGTGATGAAATCAGTCGAAAAAAAGAATAATAACCACTGTACAGCACAAATATAAGCTATCTGAAATGTGTTTGGACGTCTAATCTCCTCTGTATCTCTGGCATAAGGTGAGAAAGAGCGAGTAAACCTTTGACCTGGTGATGGTTGTACGGTTTTTAAGAGCTTTGTTTTTTTTTGTTTATTGTTTTTTTTTCGGTACGCGGGCCTCTCACTGCTGTGGCCTCTCCCATCGCGGAGCACAGGCTCCGGACGCGCAGGCTCAGCGGCCATGGCTCACGGGCCCAGCCGCTCCGTGGCATGTGGGATCCTCCCGGACAGGGGCACGAACCCGTGTCCCCTGCGTCGGCAGGCGGACTCTCAACCACTGCGCCACCAGGGAAGCCCTATAAGAGCTTTTAAAACCTCCTTTTCCGTCCTTTTTTAAGCCCTTTCTTTTTCCTCCTTTGTCATCTACATCTACAGACTGGTACCTGCCTTATATTTCCAGAAATTGTCAGATAAATGAGTAAAGAAAATACAGTTGTTAATCACACTGTGTTAAAGAGTAGTGATCTGGAATGCATAAAAATACAACACTGCATGTATCTTAAGGAAGCTAATTCTCTTCACCAAACAAAATCTTTCCAGTAAGATTCAAGCCTTTTTTTTTCCTCAGAGGAAAAGGTCATAGCTTGTAGAAGCCGTGGCAAGAGAAGTAAGTAGAGAAGTTGAGAAGGTAGAGTACTACTTGTGGGAAGCATAGCTTTGAAACTTTTGCTAATCTCTAAGCTTTGGCTTTCCATTAATTTTAAAATAGTAAGCAGAAACTGCTGGTTTCATTTTTAGTTTAACAGTCACTTGATCTTTGCAGAACTTACAGCCACATGTCATCTCATCATCTTGCCAAAATTCAACTAGATTCATGTCATTCATCCCCCTTGGATTACAGCTGGAAGAGGAATGCTTTGTCTTTTCAGGATTGCGGTCCCCAAATAGCGGAATAATACATGCAGCTTGCAGTCTGATCTCAGCTTTTTGCAGAATTCTGTGTTGGTATAAATCCTGAAACATTAACTTGAGCTAATTTAATTGCAGTCTTGAATTTAAAATACCTACTTCATAAGCTTTCTCTTTATGGGGCAATAATTCCTACGGACTCCAAACCATTTTATCACGGAGTTAGGTGGAATAGGTAGATACATGATCTAGGAACCCATTTTTAGAAACGCTTTTGCCTTGTTGTTTGAAATAATGTAATACTTGCATATTTGTGTTAATTCAAATGATGAGACCTGTGGCAACAGTCATATTCAATCACCAATACAGAAGTGGCTATGTGAAGAATAAATTTGTTCTGACTTAATGTTTGTTGTGAAATGTATACCATCAGTTTCCCTCAGTGTTTTTGTTTAAATCAGAGTCCTCTCTGTCTTAGTGAAGGAATGATGTGCAGACAGCTTATGTGCTTTTTGCAGCAATGTTTTCGTTTGGTCTAAAAACAAGGACTTTTTCTGATTTGTTTTGCCATTCCACTCATCATTGGGGGCATATTAGAGCTTACCCAAAGGCCCATTGTTTGTCACTCTAAGGAATTTTCACCTGATCTGGCTTTTAGCCCAGAATTGGCCTTTGCTCATGCGCTCTTTTGAGACAGCAGTACAGTTGACCATGGCACAAATTGCTTTAAGGAGCATCCTTGCCTGGAAGATGGCTGTTTCCTCCCAGGATTTCAGGTTGGAAGGCCACCTTTGGGCATGTGTTCTAAAGAGCGAAGTGGAGGGATTCTATCCGGTGATTTCAGTGGAAAATATCAGCTCCTCTGCTTCCGAGGGAAAGCCAAAGGAGTTATAACCACTTTGAAAGACTTAGAGCTCTTTACATATTGCGGCCCCATCAGTATCTTCTCTTTCATAAAGAGACAGAAGGAACAAATTTGGAAGGCTAGGCATTGAATGATTTTTAAAGAAACATTTAGTTATTTACTAGATTAAGAAAAAAATCAATGCTTCTATGTAATGAGTTTTCTCCACCTTAGCATAATGGACATTTTGCACTGTTTATGCTTTGGTCCATCTGGTGCATTGTAAGATGTTTAGCAGCGTCCCTGGCCTCTACCCACTAGGTGCCGGTAACATAACCCTCAGCTGTGACCACCTACGTTGTGACAACCAAATGTGTCTTCAGAAATTCAAATGTCCTCCCTCCCAGTTGATCATCAGTGATTTAAAGTCAGGTGGAGTGGTAAAGAGCTCAACTTGTCAACCTTTACTTCTCTAAATATGATTGGTGAATAGTGGAGAACGCACCATTTTGAGGAAAAGCAGAGAGTAAAACATAATATCATCAGTGAGAACTCCATTCTGTTTTAATGTCAATTTTATACCAGCACCCCATGACAACAAATATTGTGCAGGAGCTCTGCTCTGCAGTTCCCTTTGGGACCACCGTCTCTATTTGCTTACTTGGTATGGTAGGTGCGACTACATAGATTCCTCTCTTAGATTGGATCATTTGATTCTAAGCACAAATTTTATAAGTCAGTTCCATGGTGGACAGCAACACTTTTGAAAACAATAACAAATTGATTTTGTCTGCATTTCCCCCCCACTCTGTTATAAAACTGAAGAGAGCTCTCTTAAGAAAGGCCACAGTTGTGCAATCTGTGTCTAATAATGGAGCTGAGCTCTTTGTACGAACTAATCAGCTCTCCTATTAGATTTGCCAAGTAGTCTAAATTCTTCCTCATTGTAGAAGATTTCAAGAGTGTAAACATTCTCCCCCAGTTAAAACCCCAAAGAATGTCAAACTGAGCGTTTATGATGCCTTTTTGCAAACACGGCAGCTATGGTGGAAGCTTAAATAGCTTTCGTGCCACTCCCTCTACAGAATACAGTGTGTTTGTTTAAAAATTATGATTAACTTCAACTTCACCTCTGGGCCCAGGAATAAGCCATAGATTTAAAGATTATTAAGGAAATGAATCAGATGTGTGCCTTTTCTGTTGGTGGGTGGCTTTTCATCCTTGATTTCATGGCACATTTACATTCCTTAATTATATTCAATTTATTAAGAAAAATAAAGATGGTAAATTACAAATATTAAGATCCAGGGACTTAACCTTCATAGGGTGCTAAGCGTTTCTGAAGCCAGCACCAAAGCATGTCTGAGTCCCTTGAAAAGGAAGCAGAAACGCAGCAACCTCTCTTTCTGGCTAGCCACACCTCCAAGACAAGAAATGGTCTTCCAAGGTTGTTCTTTTTTTCCCCTGTTAAACCTTTAAGTTTTAAAACTCCTGTGTCCTGATTCCCAGTTGAAAGGAGCGTCCGCTAAATTGGGGAGCACTTTTAAGAGGAATGTTGTGATTGTTAATCGGGAAATGTAATCCGGCCCCAGGCAGCTGTAACCTTCTCATCAGTGGTCTTTTCTTACCTAATTACATGATTCTAAGAAAATCTAATGAGGTGCTGTCAGATTTACATCGACGTTCTTTTAAATGTTATCGCTAGCCATGGTGATGATATATAAGTGAACAAAATGCCAAAGATGTGGAGAAATGTTACAATTACACCCACAGTCCGTCTTTGCTTCGGCATTAAGTCAGCGTATTTTAAGCCTTTTGGGTTTTCAAGAGAAAAGTCTTCAGTGGGTAAAAAGAAGTGATATAAAAGGGAAACAGTTCAAATCACACAGTTCAAATCAAGTTGGTCTTTATTTCTCTGTATTAATGCTCCAACAGGCCAAAACAGAATTCAGATCTGTTTCCTCATTGCTTCGGTATTGCCATTTGGCTTTTTAAAGGGCTTATTATATGGGCTTCCTTATGAAAATTGTAGTTGTTTCAGTGCTTTAATTGTGTTTTCCGTGCCTCCTTAGGGATCTGAAACAACTTGTTATGTGCATTTGATTTTAAAGCTCTAGAAACAAAATAATTATAATACTCATAGATACCAGTTCTCGATGAGGCTGCGCCTTGCAGACAGAGGTTACATTTCACTTCCACGGAGACTGCCTAAGGAACCAGGAAACCACAGGCTTACTCAGCCTCAGTGATAAGAAATTAGGGCACAAAGAAGCCATTTTGAAATTTTCTAGCTCCTCAAACATCCTGAGAAATGATTGTTTTCATCTGCCCTCACATCTACAGCACAGAAGCAGTACAGAATATATATTATTTCCCATTTCTATAAAGAAGCATCTTTTGGCTGGGCATGTCTTTTAAAATGGTGATCTAGAATAGGCTTAGCAAATACTGTATGTGTGTGTATATATAATATAGTATATACACATAATCACTGCCCATTCCAGAAGCTATTGCAGACATTACAAATCGTTCTCTATGCATTCTTGAGTCATATTTCTTTTCAGCCCACTCTCCACAAAGCTTTGAACTTTGCCTCAAAGTTGGCAAGTAAAAAGAAACCAATTTGCCACACTAGAAGTAGAAGAGAATGGCCCATATTTTAAAAAGTGTCAACTTTCTACTTTAAAACACATTCATAGGCAAAATTAAATCATTAATTTTTCTAAATATTTTAGGGTTTGTTCATTGCTTCTTCCAATGATAGCCATTCATTCATCTTGATCATCAGTTGCACCCTCTGGCCATACAGTTGTCAGTGATGACCAAAGTAGAATGTTCTCATTAGAGAAAAGCCTCTAATTCTATCCAAGCACTGAATTTTAGATATAATTCTAAAAATTTGGTTACCAGTTTACCAAAGTTTAGATGTTGGGAAATGCTAAAGGAAGTTCTCCTAAAAGGCGCACAAACATCACAGGGAGCCTCATGTCCAAGGAAGTGATAGAAAGTGCTTTGAATGGATTCGAGACCTCAACTTGTCTGTTACAGGAAGTGAAGGGCTTCCAACCATTACTTAACTAAGATTATTAAACTGATTTATTGAGAAACACTTAGGATGTGTATGTTCTTCATTAACTACTTAAAGATACAACAGAATATCTTCAGATTTTCATCTTAATTCAAATCTCTCCTAATTAGCACTTCTTCACCCTCTCCCTCTTCCATTGTTTTATCTACTGAGCGTTCCTGGTCTTCCTGGGCCCCTCTGTTCTCTCAACGTATAGATTTATTACTGGCTTCACTTGCCCTTCTCTTCTCCTTCCATCAGAAGAGAACTTGGAGAAAAGTCAGGTTCAAGGAGAACGCTAGCGCCCAACATTCACAAGAGAGTTAGTACAGAACACTGTCTGATGTAAGACATCTCAATTCACAGGGTGACTCTCCCATTGACTTCTTATGTGACCATGGGCACATTATTTAATGTCCTTGCTCCTCAGTGCTCTCATGTGTAAAAAGGAGGGATAATAAGAATACTCACATCAGAATTGCTGTGAGAATTAAATATGTTTCATGACACTTGGAACAGTGCCAGGGCCCATACCCATTGCCTAAGAAATATTAGCTATCAACATTATTTAGGGTTGCTATTTTGTTGGTGGTGAAATTACTAATAAATACAAAGTGCTTCTAAGACAAAGTACTGTAATCTTTGGATCATAAGTTCCATGAAGGGAGAAACCATGTCCTTCTTGTTCAAATCATATTCATCGTCATGACTACATTACATATAAAGAACTACACAAGAAAAAGGTGAATAGGAATGACACATAGAGAGGTACCCAAGATGACCTTACATACTTGAGAATTTTTCCTTTTGGCTCAGCTTGAACTCCTGGCCCTGGAAGCATTTCATGTAGGCCTTTGGTCATAGCGTTTATCCAAACATATTGTATCGTAGTCTTCATTTAAACGTCAGTCTTTCCTGGAAAGTGTATTCAAGGGCAGGGAATGTGTTGGGTATTTTTTTAGAATGGCTGATTTGTTGGTTGAACAGGGGAAAGAAGAATTAAACCATCCCATTGACAGTTGTTTATTAATTTCACTTTTTGACTTTTGTGTACAGCATCTAGATCAGAGGCTTCCTAAACTTGCCTTCTTTTGTCTCAAATTTATCCACATGGTATCAGAAGGCAGTGCAGAAAGTGAGAAGGCACAGTGTCATGCAGAGTGCATGAGTCCCTGGTCACTGTGCTGGAATTCTTCAGTGTGCATGTCATGAAAGGGTGAACGTCAAGTTGTGTACTGGGAATTAAACAGGCTTATACGAACAAGGATACCTATAAAATGAGTTCAAGTAATTGCACTGGACAAAGAATTTGGTTACTTTATCAGGTCTGTTTATCTTTCTCATAATTCAGAGATATGCCTGAGTGGGCAGGACTGACATCAGCCCAAATCAGTGATTCCAAAGGAGCAACTGATGAGCATACTGTGGGACATGGCCCTGTAGTAAACCTGCTGGGAGTAGAACCTGAAAACCTATTTCCTCACAGCGTCATTAGACCTTTCATTTATTTGTCCTAGTGACTTTTTCCTTCAACAGACTAATTGCTGGTAAGGATTAACACACTATAGCAAACATATCAGTCGCTGAAGGCATCACTGCCCTTTAATGATGTCTCCATATCAATATCTTAATAGATTTTTTCCCCTGTTCAAAAGAGAGGAATGTTATGAGAAGGATGTCTAACTTGCGTGTATTTATGGCAAGAAGCAGCCAAAAGGTTAAAGAATGATTATAGTGTGTGTGTGTGTGTGTGTGTGTGTGTGTGTGTGTGTTCAGGATGGGGGTGGGGACTGAAATCCACAAAGGGAAATTGAATAGAAAGCCTCATATGTCAATGGAAAGATTATAAACATCAACGAGGAGAAATTTTTCTGATAGTTAAGGTGAAACCTCTTTTGATATACTGATCTTCCTTGACTTATGATGGGGTTACAGCTTGATAAGACCATCATAAGTTGAAAATACCTTAAGTCAAAAATACATTTAATGCACCTTCCTACCAAACAGCACCGCTCAGCGTAGCCTACCTTAAATGTGCTCAGAACACTTAAATTAGCCAACAGTTGGACACAGTCATCTAACACGAAGCCTATTTTATGATAAAGTGTCAATAACTCATATAATTTGTGAGATACTGTACTGAAAGTGAAAAACAGAATGGTTGTCTGGGGACTGATTCATTTTAAGTGTGTCAGTTGTTTACCTTCCTGATTCTGTGGCCGACTGGAAGCTGAGGCTCACTGCCACTGCCCAGCATCACCAGGTGGTAATTATTTGGTCTGGTTGGTAGAATAATTTTTCAAAATTCTCCATCTACAAAATAGAGTGAAGTATACTTAGACCAGTTTTATGATAGGAGGGATGCCTAGGCCCCTTGAAATTTTGATGTCCTTGGCTTGACCCTCATGCTTGCCCCACGAGAGTCTAAAGCCCTCTTAGTGGATTCCTGGAAACTTACCATTTCTTGATTAATTCTCAGTCCTTCTTCTGAGCCACGCATAAGGTTCAGCTCATTCTCAATAGATGTTGAAAAATGAATAAATGAATGAATGGATAGCATCAGTCCTACTGTGCACTTCTGAGTGTAGTGTTGATTTTACTAAGGATACGGAAATGAGGTAGAAGAGGGGTTTCCTTACAGGTAGTCAAGTTAAAAATGAACGTTAGATATTCACATTCTTAAAATGTCCACTGGATATCCTTTAACCAGGACATTTCCCATGTTCTTCACCATACCTCTGTAGCAGCCTTTTCTGTCTTTCCTGCTTTCCCTGCCCCTAAGAGTGTCTGTTTTGCTCGTTTCCCCCCTTACTTCTTAGAAGCAACGTTCCTCCTCTCATGAGGTGTGTTTAGACTTTCTCCCATGTGTCTTAACTTAGGGATAAACAAAATGTAATATATATATTATAAATTATAAAATATATTTATACACACAATGAAATATTATTCAGCCTGAAAAAGAATGAAATTCTGATACATGCTACAACATGGATGAACCTTAAAAACATTATGCGAGTAAAATAAACCAGTCACAAAAGGACAAATATTGTGTGATTCCACTAATATGAAGTACCCAGAGTAAACAAATGCCTAGACACAGAGAGTAGAAGAGCAGTTGCTGGGAGCTGTGAGGAGGGAGGAATAGAGAGTTATTATTTAACAGGTACAGAGTTTCTGTTGGAGATGGTGAAAGAGTTCTCTGGTTGGATAGTAGTGATGGTTGCACAGCATTGTGGGAGGGTAGCAGCAGAATGTGTCACCCTAGAATAGGCCAATTGGGCATATTGACTTTTTTGTTGAGCTGCAGGCACACAGCAAATGCAAGGAGAGGCTATCTTTGAATTTCCCTTATCTTCTCTAAAGACAGATCCTTCAAAAGGACTTCAGTTATTAATCCCCTTCCTGGCAGTTTCATCAACCAGGGAACTTTGCCTTTTATCACAGGAGAGGAGACAAGAGGTTGACATTATACCCAGACGAATTTTGTCACAAACTCTCGTATCTCCCACCTGTTCTTCTAAGCGCACATTCATCTTTCTTAAAAATCATTTGTCCTCCTCTAAAAGGTCTACGTGTCCCCCTTCTCCACCCTCCCCTTTCCCTATTAGGATGGTGTTTAAGCCTGCATTCTAAGCCACTTTGGTGAGTTACTCATTTTTCCCTGGGTATCTCTCATGTATACATGAGGTATACATGGTCATAAATTCTATATGTTTTTCTCTTATTAGTTTGTCTTTTATTACAGGAATCTCAGTCAAGAGCTCAGAAGGGTAGAGGGAAATTATTTTTTCTTCCCTACATTGTGAACCTACTTAATACCACTGACCAATGAGTAAAGTGGTAAATTTTATGTTATATATATTTTACCACAATAAAAAAGTAATTATGGGTCAGTAGATTAAAAACGCTGAACCTTACTATTAAGTAAAGAAATTGAAATTATTTAATTAGTAAGTGGACAGAGATTTATAAATTATAATGCTCAGTACTGATGAAAGCAGAGTCGGATAGACAGTCCACACACTGCTAATGGAATGTAAATGCACATTGCCTTTCTGGAAAGAAATATGGCAACACATGTCATAAGAATTTAAGAGTGTTAATTATTGATTCAAAAATGTCATTTCCATTAAGAAAATGTGAGTAAAGACAGCTGTTTATGTATTAATTGTTCACTGAAACTTTTGTTGTTATTTATTGTGTCATTGTTAATGTCCCACGCGAAGTAGCTGGGTGTACTGTATCAGCATTTAAGGAAATGGATATTTTGTGCTGCTCAAACCTCCTAATGGGAAGCAGGAATGGGTCTTGGTCATAGGGTCGGAAAATAGAGTTGATTCCATTTGTTTTCTGCTATCAAAATTATGGCGTCTAAAAGATTCTATTTTCCTCAAGGTTTACATGGATGGGGTTAGAGATGGTCAGTATTCTTTAACACAGTTCCTATAACTGTTTTACTTAGTAATACTAGATAAAAAATAAGAAAGGAAAGTTTTACAGTAACACACAAATGCACAAGTGGACTTTCAGAGACTAGTCTAAAGTCTGAACTGTTCCTATTGAAATGTCCCCAAACTTTTCATCTTTTTTAGAGCCATAGGTTTATAAAATCTGACCCTCTATATCAAGCTCTGACCCCTTCATTGATTCTCTCTGGGTGGAGCTTAAAAACAATTCATTTGGATCACACAAACACACAAAATAACCTTTCCATTCGTGTTTAATGGCCTTGCTTAGAAGATTCTTTTCAGCAAACACCTGATGATGTGGAGTTTAAAATTGAGAAATTTGAAATTAGAACCAAAAAAATTAAGCAGGATTGGCTTTGCGGCCACATTTAAGATCGTATGCTATTTCGAGACTCTTTTCAGTCTTTCGACAATGATACATTATGCTGATTTGTTTCCACGCGTTTGAGACTTAAATAATGTCCTGAACCATTTGTTGTGATTAATATTCTGGAAGTATCAACTGTCATGTCATAGAACCCTTACAAGGATTTTATAAATCTGATCTTAAGTTTAATTTCTTTAACCATTTCATGAAGATTTCATTGATTAGGTTCTTGGGAAGGTTGGGCACACCTACATTTCATAACTCATCAAGCTTCTTTAAGGGGAAAAAAAACTTTTGAAATGTTGGTTTTCTCTCTCCCAGTGTTGAAGTTGTGGGAAAATACTTATGAAACAAAAACTTAATTCAGCCATTTCTGCTAAAATGAAAGTAAGTTTGTTGAAGAATATTTTTTTATTCAAGTCAAATGTTTGACCCAAATCTCATAAGTAATATGAAATAAATATAGACTAAAAACTTATTTTCTGAACTTTCTGATAGTAATGGGCTCCGCATAAAGTGTCTTTCACTCACTCTAACTACAGTACATTCTGGATGCTAAAAGTGAACAACCAATGTCGATTTCTGGTAGAACTTTATTAGCACAGAGAAAGAGAAATAAATAAGCTATCAGATAAATATATAACACTAGGTGGTGGTAATTACTACAGAGAAAAGTAAACTATGTAAGAGTAGAGAGAGTGGCAGGTGAGGGTTGCTATTTTATTTTAGATGATCAGGAAATGTTCCTTTCCTTGGTGGTATTTATTGTCACTGATAGATTTTTTGCCTGTGTGCTGGTTATCTAATGCTCTGTAACAAACCGTCCTAAAACTAGATGTCTTAAAACGATGACAGTATTTATTTTGCTCCTGAATCTGCAATTTGTGCAGAGTGTCCTGCAGGACGGCTCCTCTTTGCTCCATTTCGTGTCATCTGGGGCAGCTGGTAGGTTCAGGCTGGGATCCTCCAAAGCTCACTCATCCATTCATGTTCCTGTTGCCTGAGCTGGGCAGACTCTGGAACACCTGGGGCTCCTAAGGCATCTCTCTCTGTCTTTATGGGGTCTCTTTGTATGATATGATCTCTTTATCACGATATCTTGAGTGCAACGGAATATCTCACGTGTCAGCCGGGGAGATGTTGTGACCTAGAATGGCAAGTCTCAAAGCATCAGCTCTGCTGAACTCTTTTGTCTACACAGTCACAAGTGTGTCCATGTTCGAGGGGAGAATAAACAATGTATGAAGGTTCTGGCAAAAAGCATGCGAAACAGAGATATTGCTGTGGCCTTTTTAAAAAAAAAGGAATGCCATGAAATCTCTTTTTTTATTTAATATGGGAAATTGGGAAGATGGCGTTAATTGAGCCCAGAAGTCTAGATCTCTTATCCAAGGTCAGAAGTGAAGCTGATACAGCTACAAGGTGTCAGCTCTGCCTCCAAATGTCTGGGCTATACCGTCTTCAAGTAGTAATTACTGCTGTTACCCTTAACACTTTCGTGATGCTGGCATTTCATGAAATTCTTTTATAATGTATTCTATTGAACTCTGCTTATGAGAGAAAATGATCAAGAGTGAATTTGTGTAGCCCTCACAGGTACTTTACGTGAACTGTTCAGGGTCATGATGACTCATACCATTTAGCTCAACTTGAAAAATATAACACACTGACACATCACCACTCTCACACTGGTGAAACACCTCAAAAAGAGGTTATAAAAAGGGTGTAATAAGTAGTAATAGCCCAATACCCAATAACCCTGAGTACATGTCCCATCCAGACTGTGATTCTAGAAAAATGAAATGCTTTCCAGTCACCATTCCTGTGAAAATCCAGTTCATTCATAGAGAATGGCAGCAGCACAGGGCCCCCTCTCCATTCAGAAGCTGGGATCCTCTGGCCTATATTTGCCAGGGTCCCTTTCTTATTAAAATATCCAACTGAAGAGTAAAGGATCTCCTGTGGGCAGTTCCTATTCTTCTGTCTCTCTGTTCTTGCAAATCCCTCTACAATTTGACATCAGCTCCCACGGATAGCCTTTGCCAGAGGCCACCATGAGACATGAGTGTTTTACTGAAGATGACACGGGTACATAGAGAAAAGGACTGATATACCGCGCTACGCATGCTGGCAATAGTAGAAACCCCATCCTCAGCTCTCTCAGCTTTCCTTCTCCTTCTACAACCACAAACCTCCTTTAAAAAGTCCCTGTATTCCCTGGAATAGTTCCTATTTCCCTCTGTTTATGAACCCACTCACAGCCCAATACTGAGTATCCACCGTTGCTTGATCAGGACCTTGGAGAGTTCCATTTACCCTGACTTACTCCAGGCTGACTTCCTGGGTCCCCTAGCATAGTGGTTCTCAAATGTAGTCGCACCGTCTGGGATACTGGGGCTCCAACCCAGACAAGCCAAATCTAAACTTCAGGGGAGAAGGTCCCAAGCTTCCGCTAATTCTGAGACAAAGGGAGGGAAGTCAAGAACTACCTTAGTGGGGACTGTGTTTCTTTTTAGTGCTTCTGCCCCATCTTCTTTCTCTTGTTCCTTTCACCGGGTCCTACTACCCCTGTCCCTTCACTGTTATGATCTCTCCATATCAGGATGCAGCCAGAATAATTTCTCCACTAGAATTCTGAGGTATTGATTTTGAGAAGCATTTCTTTCAGTGGTGGTCCAACGATTCCCACAATTTACAGGACTAATAAAAATCTTACCGTGTTTCACACACAAAATTAGGAAAGCAGTACAAAAAGCGTAACAAGGGAGTCAAACACATGGAATCGTGCCTTGTGTACTATTGCTTCTATAAAAAGAAACTGGCATGTGAGATGTAACTGATATATGGTATCTCTCAAATATGATGGGATAGTTACATGTCTGTGTATTTTCATGTGCTTGTGTATATTTTCAAACACAAAGTTGTTTCCTTCATCAAATAACCATGGAATATGCATCCCTAACAATTTGTGTACTCGATGGGTTGTGATGATGCCTTCAGATAATTAACGTAAAGCTTTTCGCACAGTGTAGGGCCAAGGCTAGGGTGCAGTGTGTGAGGCACCTGGTGTAAAATTTAAGTGATTATTGAGTTTTTAACTCAATCATAATCAAGGTAGTCAATAATCAATGTAAATATTGATATTCTTTTCCTGCTATATTTTTCAAAATCAAAATTAATGCTAAAAAAAGCCCAAGGTGAGTAATATATCAAAATTGTAAATAAAGACAATATCAGTAATAGTGGTATATTGGAGCCTGAAACAAAAGAAAAAATAAAATGGATCCCATCTTTATTTGGAATTTTGCTATTTTTCTTCATCATGGATTTCTTGCAAATAGTATAATTTTTTTCTTGAAGTATACTTGATTTACAATGTTGTATTAGTTTTTGGTGTACAGCAAAGTGATTCAGTTATACATATATATATATATACTTTTTCATATTCTTTTCCATTTTGATTTATTACAGGATATTGAATATAGTTCCCTGTGCTATACAGTAGGACCTTGTTTTTTTTCCATTTGTTACATAATAGTTTGCATCTTCTAGTCCCAAATTCCCACTCCATCCCTCCGCCACCCCTCCTCCCCCTTGGCACCCATAAGTCTGTTCTCTACACATTTGTAACTTTTTAAATATTGCATTAAAGCACTATTTGTCTTGAGTGCTGAGTGGTTTTGTTGTCCCCTTTGATTTTGCACAGGAGGCAGTTACCTCACTCCCCTCACCTTCGTCCTGGCCCTGGGACTCCGCCTGGCACATAGTGGCACCTCAATAAATGTTGACTGGTTTGTTATAAGCAAGTCGCACTTTCCCCCGTGTTGCTCAGTCTAAGAGATGCCAAACCCTTCTGCTTTCGTAGCAACTAGCTCTATGACCCAAACATGTCTTTCTCTTTCCTTTCTTCCCCTGCAGGGGCATTGGACACTCACTACATGTCCCCAGGGTTCAATTTTTCACAGTTTAGAGGTCAGTGAGATTCACCTACATAATCTCTGTTCCATACCTGGATACCCTCTTTAATTCTTGCAAAATGTCCCCAAATTTCCTGCCACTTCCCGAAAACTCCATCTGCTTCTTTCTTGCTCTAATTAAACCTGGTTTTCATCAAACACCAGCATATTTTAAGAAAATACCATTTTGCCTAATCATATTATGGTGACAATGTTACTTGTGTTTTTGGTGAATATTTAAAGTGCTTCATTTATAGTATAAGTATCTCTGATGTCATGGGAAGAGCACTGGTCTTTGTGTTGCAAGTTCTGGATTCGAATCATGGCTCCCTACTCAATGCTAATTGTATGCCCTTCAGGAAGTTACTTGATTTTATTTTATCTTCTACCTGAAGGCTATTTTGTAAACTAAAGTTTTACACATTTGTATGCTTTACCATCAGTACTATTATCAGAAATTTAATGAGAACCCCTGGTCTAGTTTTAGAATCTAGCCATCAATATTTAAATCAGTTCTATGTATAAAATACAACTTCAGTTGCATAACAATAATTGATGTATTCTGGAAAGTAGGCTTTACCATGTAGAGATTTTTTTGTGTGTATATGATAAAAAGCAAGTGTATAAGAGATAGTTAACATACTGCATGATTGTAATGTATATGATATTATATAATAGTCATTATTTCCTAAATACAACCTGTTCTGCCCTCACTCTAGTCCAGTGGTTGTCAAACTTTCATATGTGTCTTATTAAAATGCAGATTTCTGGGCCTCACTGCCAGAGATTCTGACTTGGGAGGACTGGGGTCATGTCTAAGTATCTTAATTTATAGCAAGTTCCTGAATGCCGCCAAATATGTACTAGGGGATTTTATCCAAGTATTCAGCATTCCCGTGATTCCACAGCCCAAGGAGACTGCAGAAGAGAGAAGGAGAAAAATTAAACGAAGAGTTTAATCCTGTATTGTTATTGCAATCACCACATGACACTTGTCACAAAATATCATCTTACAGTCTTGTGAATTGTGATCTAGACTTTAATCAGATTAATTTTTTAAGCATGTATAAATAGTTCTCACCCTCGTGTAACTCCTTGGGCACAACTGTGTCCTATGAGATCATGAGAGACAGTTGAGTGAACAGCCTTTTTTCATTTCTACTGCAGATTCCAGGCTTTGATTCTGATTTCTGGTTCCAGAAACTTTCTGGGCTTTGACATTGGCCATTATCTCCTCACTCTGCCAATCTCCTCTTTAATTGGCCCAGCTTCAGTCTGGGCAAAATGCCCTGCCCTGATGAAGCCAGGAAGCAGATTTGATTGCTACCAAGAAAACCTTGTCCGCTTTGTCCATTCCTGTAATCAGGTTGGAAGGAAAGAGCTGGAAACTGCAGCCTGCTCACAGAGGTAGAATATTCAAAGTCGCATCCGAAGTATGGTTCATGTGAAAACAGTTGAGGATCCAGTCATATTCACTAGGGTATCCTTGGATCTCAGTAGTATTTGTCCAGCATTGTCCTCTAGAGCTTGTGCGTGTATTTCTAAGGTGCTTTGCGTCTTCTAATTAGGGTGTTCGGAATTAAGTTACTTAGAGAAAGATGCCTCCCCATTGTTTCACAGCTGGCAGAGAAAAAAATCAACACCCAGACAACATGAGAAATTTTATGAGTGCTTCTTACTTGACAAAGTGTAAAAATATATAGATTTGTTGAGATATTCTACTTTCAGCCACTTTATCCATTATGGCAGGAAAGATTTGTCTATAGTTTTCACCTGTCTGAGAAGAAAGTACGTGTAGGACAGCAGGTGATTTAAATGAAATAATTTAAGCCACGTGTGTGTGTGTGTGTGTGTGAGTGTGAGTGTGCGTGCATGTGTGTGTGTGTGTGTGTCCTGCAAGGTCATTTGTTCTGGAAACTTGTCCTTGCCTATATTTTCTAGACGCAGGCTAAGGCGAGTTGCATCTCCGGCATATGCTAAAAATCTCATTCAGGATCAGGTAAAAAATGTTCTGGGTGGTTATTTAGTCTGGGGTAAGGGATGTTGTTATTCATTTCAGAAATGTCTGAGCTGCTTTCCGCTTGGAAAACCAAAACCAACAGCAATAAAATAAGAAAATGAAACGGAGAAAAAAAACCCTTCCAAACCACCTTATACTTTTCATTTTGAGCATTCTTCTTCTTAGAACTGCAGGCAGCTCACTGCACAGCATGGCCACCAAAGGTCACAGACAGGGTCTGCCATCCTCATCTGTTCAAATGACAAGAAAAGTGCCCTCTACATTCTGGTCTGAAAAACCAAAATTAAGTGTATAACCTTCCTGATCTCCTGAGTTGTTTTCTTGGGGGCAGAGCTTTTGTATTTCTATTGGATTAGAAGTGAAGCCATAAGCTATGGACTCTGCTTTCCTTGAGAGCAAAGATACAGTGAGATTTTCCAGGCTGGTTTGACCAGCAGTGAGGGCTACCTGACAGTTACATCACTGAGGACTAAACCAGATGATAGAAAGAGATGATCATGTTCTGTCAATAAAATTCCCAAGATATAAACCCTAATTAGTTAACGCTCTAAGTTAATATACATCAACTGAAAAAAGTAAATTTCTTTAAGACTTGCCCTGATTTTAAAATTAAAATCAATAGGAAACAACGAAACGGCAAGGATGCATACCAAAATGTATTTTTTAAGTGATGGAATTATCCGTAATAAGTACTTTGCCTTTATACTTTCATAATCTAACTTTTATACAGAAAACATGTTTTTCAGTTTTATTGATGTATAAATTGTATAAAACAAAATCCACTTATTTTAAGAAGACAATTCAATGTTTTAAAATAAATCCACAAATTTTATACCATCCTCTCCTCAATCCTATTTAGAGGTTCTGTCACCAACCCCCTGCAAAAAAAAACCTTGTTCATATTTGTAGTTACTCCCACTTCTACCCCTAACCCCTGGGAACCAATGATTTACTTTCTGTCTCTGTATATTTGCCTTTTGGGGGCAATTCATAGGAATGGAATCACACAATACGTGGTCCATCTCTGTGTCTGTCTTTCATTCATCACAATGTTTTTAAGGTGTATATGTATATATATATATATATATATATATATATATATATATATATAGTGTGTGTGTGTGTATCATTTCATCAGTTGATGGACATTTGTCTTGTTTCCATTTTTTGGCTGTGACAAATAATGCTGCCATGAACATATATTTTCATTTCTCTAGGATGGATAATTAGGAGTGGAATTGCTAAGTCATATTGTAAATTTGTGCTTAATATTACAGGAAACCATTAAACAGTTTTCTGCAGGTATATCTTCTCTGGTGAAGTGTTTATTCACATATTTTCCCCATTGTTTAAAAATAAACTTTTCATTTTGGAATAATTTAGATTTACAAAGAAGATACAAAGACAGTACAGAGATTTCTTGTATACCTCTTAACACCTTATGTTAACATGGTATATTGGTTACAATTTAGAAACTGACGTTGATACATTACTATTAACTGAACTCTAGATTTTATGTGCGCTTCACCAACTTCCCCATAATTTCTCCTTTCTATTCAGCATTCAGCCTAGGATACTACACTGCATTAATTGTCATGCCTCTCTTGTGGTCTATGACAGCTTCACAGTCTTTCGTTTTTTTTCATGACTTTGACAGTCTTATAGAATACTGACCAGATATCCTGCAGAATGTCTCCCAGTCTGGGTTTGTCTGATGTTTTTTCCCATGATTAGACTAGAGTTATGAGTTTTGGGAAAGAATGTCACAGAAATGAAGTATTACTTTTAAGCTGTTTTTTAAAAAAAATCCTTAATGAGTTATCAGTATTATTTATGTATTTGCATGCAAGTTCTTTATCAGATATACTATTTGCTAATGTTTTAAAAGTATATTTTAGTTATATAATTAATATAAATACCATAAACCCACTAAAAAAGCAAACAGAAAACACATTTTGGCTAACTCAATAAAATGAAGTAGACTATGATGAAAGTATTTAAGTATTCATTCTATAGCCAGTGTAGAATGCAACCATCACTAATACATAATATTCTTGAACAAACCTTTAACAAATAATATATATTGTCTCTCAGTAAATTTAATCCAGCCAGATTTTCCCAGCAGCATTGGAGCTATCTTTCTTTCCTTGATTGAGTACCAGATGAAGTTGAATTCCTTTTGAAGGCCATTTTGTACCAAAATTTATAACTTATGTGGTATGATATTTGTGCCAAAAAAGCAAGGGAATTGGGACTTTTAGAAAGACCATGAGGTTCCCGTGATCCACCTCTGAAATACTCCATTCACTAACTCTCTCTCTCTCTCCTTATAATTGAATGCAGATATTCAAATTTACAGAAGTTAAATTCTCCATAAAATGTGAGGCTGTGTGAGAGTGGTTTGTACTCTAGAAAATGCTGCCTACAAACAAAGAAAGGGTTCTGACATTTATTACCATTTTCTGTAGGTCCACCTGCCCTGGAGGGGTGGGGGATAGATGCATGGAGAAGAATCTCTGGGGACAGGGACTTGACCCATTTTGTCAAACTCAGTATTCACACCAGCTCACACTAGTGAGCTGATGGGAGGTGTCATCTGGACAGGAACAGGAGGGATGGCATCCTTGTGCTCTCAGTGGAAGTTCTTTTATCCTTCTACAGTCAGAATGGTCTCTTCCTCTCTCCATTCCCTCTTCTTCAGCCATCTTTCTTTTATCTGTTGCTTCCAAGTATACCTAAGAATGTTTTGTGTCACAGTTAAGTGATTCCCATCATCCTCTTGGGAGAACTCGTGTGTAGTTGGAGGAGGTTAGGGAGGAGAGAGAAAGAGAAAGGCAAGGAAAGCCCTTATTGTGTGGTTGAGAGATTTAGCAGTGAGTGGGGAAGTGGGGTACGACCAAATACGAATACTTAAAATTAGTATTTTACTACCTTTGAATATATGCGATTCTTTGATAGCACAAATCCATGGAAACTGCTGCAGAATCACACACACAGCACCTTTACAGCTGTTTACCCACCTTGTTCCAATCATTTGTTACTTTTTATTACAAGTTATTACCACCAGCTAATGGAAATGTTGAAATGAAACCCACTTAGAATATTATGCCACTGAATGTCAAAAACACTTTTAACATGTTTGAATTTTCCTGCGTAGAGTCTCCAGTGTTGTACCAGTGAACCAAATCAACTTGGAATAGACAAGAAGATTTAAAACATACCTGCTTTAAGGAACTCTCAATGAGTATATGCCCCCCAAAAATCAGATTTCCAAAAATAACAATGAAACAGATGGCCATTCACACTAAGACAGAGCTAGTGACATGGTGATGAATTCTAAATATTGAGCACACAAGAATATTTAGACATTCAAGGTAAACTTAAAGTCTTATTCAGCTTTTCAGGAACAGTCCTATTCTGTAAGCCTAGAATCACCTCAGTTGCAAGTATTTTATTTTAATCGTTTAACAAAGAGAAGATGTATTGAGCTGACTTTGGGAATAGCAATACCACAATTGGCCTTTGAGGATCTGATGCAACAAAGATAATTACTACACAGTTCTTGCCCTGCAGTCGTCTATTAGACTAATTAGGAGGAGAAGATGAACCAATAAGGAAAGCTAACTAGTGATGTAAGGAGAGGCTGAAGAAGTGATGGCCAGCGAGGTACAGCCCGAAAAAGCACAGGATTCAAATCCAAAATTCTCGGGTTGACATTCTAACCCTATTAAAAAAAATAAATTTATTGAGATGTAATTCACACACCATAAAATTTGCCCATTTAAAATGGTTTTTAGTATATTCACAGAGTTGTGCAACTATAGCCCCAGTCAATTCTGAGCATTTTCACCCCTCGCCCAAAAAACACCCCATACTCATCAGCAGTCACCCCCCATTTTCCTTCAACTATGCAGCCTCCCTTCTCAGCCTAAGGTAACCACTATTTTAGTTTCTATATTTATATATTTGCCTATTCTGGACATTTCATACGAGTGGATTCAGTTAAGATGTATTCTTTTGTGACTGGTTTCTATCAATTAGATGTCATTTCTTTTTATTGCAAATAATATTCTTGTATAGATATACCATATTTTGTTTATCCATTCTCAGTTGCTGGACATTTGGGTTGTTCCTCTAAGACTATTTCTATCTGATCTGTGAAGGTGTATAAATCATCGTAGTGATTAAGAACCAGGCTCTGTATTCAACTGCCTGGCTTCAAAATTTGATGCTGCTACTTACTAAGTGTCCATTCCTGGGGATGTTTCTTGAGCCCCCTATGCCTCAGTTTTCTTATCTGTGAAATGGGGGCAATGGCAGTAGTACCTTATGGAATTATCTGAGAATTTCACAAGTTAATACATAAAAAGCCTGTAGCACAGCCTTTGGTCCATGTTATATTCTCAATAAATGGTAATGACTATGATTGTGATCCTCTTAATATTATGATCCTTCCTTATTTTCTTGTCTCCTCATCTTAAAACTAATAAGTCTTCTTTGGCAGGTTGTTCTGAGATTAAATAAATGAGGATATTTGGAAGCCTTTGACTCGATATGTGGCACATAACAGATGTTCAGCAAACAGGATTTAGAGGCAGAATATGTCACTGTATGCTGGAAAGTCAAGATGTAAACTCAAATTTGAGGGTGAATCTTGGATTATAGGTTTAGGTACTGTGGGAAGACAATGTGAAGACCCAGGCAGAAGACGGCTCTTCTGTGGAGATTAAACCTCTCAATGATTAAAACGATTGCCAGAGTCACAAATTTAGTTTTACCTTCTTTCCCAAGTTCTAACCATTGTCTTACACACAGCACAATGACCGAAAGACAAGGAGCAGAACAGAAAGTAGAGAGGCATCAAGCAAGATTGGGTTAGCCAGTGACTGAAGGAAAGGAAGAAGGCCCATTCAAACATCCCAAGTCCCCCGAACGCCAAAGCCACCACAAAAGATGTCAGAATGTCACTCTGCTTAGGACATAGTTAATTTTGGAGATAAGCAAGTTTTCTGTGTCTCTTTCTTTTGCCTCAGCCAGGAGAGTAAAGGCAGTATAAGGGAAGAAGAAACCTGGATAGCTGGATGCTAATCTAGATACTGTTTCAAAATAAATGCAAGATTTAAGTCCTTTCTGTGTCTTAACTCTTTTTCTACTTTACAGAAACACGGGGTTGGAGGAGAGACTATTAAAGGCTCTTTTTAGCTCTAGGAAATTGAATTATTTATTTATTCTTCCATCTCCATCAAGGATCTGAAAGGCTTTTGGAAGTAGAGTGCCAGTTTGCAGGTCCAACTGTGATGGTGGTTGTAGTGGCCGCTTGGACCCTGAAAAGAGTGGGGCAGAAAAAATGATGGAGGGAAAGCCTCTGGCTAAGGGTTCTTGGGCAAGTTATCTCACGGATGAAGCCTGGGTTCTTGTATAAAATGGTGCAGTACTACTACCTACCTCACTGATGTGTTAGGTCAAGTGTTACTGCTCTGAGTTATTTGGTATCATGAGCCACTGAAGTGAAAACGTCCCAAGATCAAGTTTCCAGGCTTTAGAGAGCTACCTCTTCCATCCCACTTTCTTCTCCTTTTCCTTAATATTTTCATGGGGTGGAAAAGAAATTTTTTAAAACGTTGAGCAAAAACATGTGTTGGTTTATTTGTCATGAATTGAATAAAGTGATGTATTAGTATAAGTTGCATTTTTAAATCACACTCGAATTTTCGGGATGAATCACACTTAGCCAAAGGTGTAATTCTTTTACTTTTAACATGCTGTTATAGTTTATTTGCTACTGTTTTGTTACCTCTATTGTATCAATATACAAAAATGAGATTAACCTGTAACTTTTTTCTTTGTTTTTGTTTTGTGGTTTTTTGGTGGTGAGGTGGGCCAAAGAATGACTTCCCACAGAGATGCCCAAATTTCAGAACCTGTGAATATGCTACTTTTCATGGCGGAAGGGACTTTGCTTATGTAGTTAAGGTTATTTGGCTTGAGATGGAGAAGAATCCAGAATTATGCTGGATTGTCTGGGTGAGTCTGATCTAATTGCACACGTCCTTAAAAGCAGAGAAACTTAATCGAGAGAAGTGATGGACTAAAAGGGGGGAGAGATTTGAAGTGAAGTGAGAGAAACTTGACCTAGTTACCAGCTTTGCATATGGAGGGACAGAGCCACAAGCCAAAGGTTGCAAGCAGTTTCTAGAAGCTAGGAAAGCCCTCTGCTGACAGCCAGCAAGGAAACATTATTTATGTTTTTTCCCCTTCCGGAATTTGAGATTTTTTTTGGTGGTCATATGATATAGGCATTAAATGAAGATGTGTGCTCTGTCAAGAGGGTTTAAATATATATTAAATATTAAATATGTGCCAGTTAGTTCATATGAAAATATTAACATATTAAGTATGTGTTAATTAGTTCAAATTTATTAATGATGTTACTTAAATCCTCTGAAACCTATGGTAGGTTTAGTACGTTTTATCTGTCATGGGGTCTGAGACTTGAGTTAATATTTTCTAATAGGATGTGTTTCTTTTCTTTCCTTCCATTTCCTTCAGTGTATATTTTGATTTCTTTTACTGCTTTGTAGGATTTTAAAGTATACCATCGAGAAAGTGAAAAATAACTCACAGAATGGGAGAAAACATTTGCAAATCAAATTGCTCAATCTTCCTGTCCTCTTTGGAGTAAAATTTCAAGGTTTTCAAAAGCCCTTTTATAGGTCACAGGACTGTTCCTCTAACCTTATCCCCTGAATTTGTTCTGTATAGATATTTCCAGAGACATGAGATACTCCCCTGGCAGACCCCTAGGTTCATTTCCCTCTTTTACTCTCCCCACATCATGGCTTAGACCAGGCTTCTCCGTGGGTCCCTGTGACCTGGCACGTCACTTGCTGGTGGCTGTGATGTGGGACCTCTGCAGTTTGATTCTTTCACCCACTTCTCTACATTGAGAAATTCAGGAAACCCATAATTGGAAAAGGAAATCTTCTTTCACGTTTAAACAAAGATGAGATATAACAGAGAAAGAGACACATCCTATGGGAAAAAGGATGAGGAAGTGCAATGAAGTCAGCTCAAGCCACAAAATGTCAAGCCAACCTGTTAGCTGAAAATAGGCATTTCCTATTTATTCAGGAAGAACCATGTAATACAAAGCAAGGAACCTTAATGAGAAATTCACACATTCATATATGAGACTTGGAACCATGTCAAAGAGTCATTTGTTAATTTCCTTCAGCCAGTTGGTAGAGATTGTGAGACTAATTTAGTTTTCCTTTGCTTGGGCAAAGCTTCCACTTCAAGGAAGAGCAGGGTAGCCTGTGTTTTTGTGTATGTGTATGATGTTAAAACTACCGTTCAGGTCCAACCCTCAACCAATATGTATTTCTCCCCATCCCTCCCCTGCCCAAAAGGGAACAACCAGCCATTTCAAGCACTAAGAATTATTTAGAAGCAATCTTACCCACTGTCCACAGGGAAAACTTCCACACCGCTGCTGCCTGAAACAATAATTACTGTGAAAAAAAATTACCTAGGAAGTCATTTCCTGTAGAAGTATTTCAAGGTGAGAATGCTCATGATTTAGATTCACTGGTGTTCACTCTCATTCATATGAAGAGTTCTTTCAGAGCGAATTACTTTTCAAAATAATATTACAAGAGACCAGGTTAATGGATAAAGTGCTGAAGTTCAAGTGAAAGAAAGTGGTGTTTTTAAAACCTCTCTTTTCTCCTTTGCATGTGAATCTTTGTTGCTCTACCAGGGTAAACAAGGGTTAATTAGTATTAGCACATGACCGCCTTGCCCCAAGGGTCAGAATGTTTCCAATTTTATCCCAGCTCTTAAATGTTCACTTACATCTCTTTGCAGTCCCAGGATCTTGGGCCAAAAGAAGATCATACTTAGGACTTGATTTCCTTTTTTCAGTAATGGGCCATTAACATGCTATATTGGTCCTTTGCTTCTATCAGACAATGATAAGGGATGGCTTTTAAATGGAAGTTTTATTACAGAAAATCATATGTAGGCTGATATAAACTCCTCTTTCTTTCTCCCCATCTTTTTCTTCTCTCCTTTCCACACTCCTCCTGTCTACCTTCCTTTCCTGGGCATCACTAGTAATCCAGTTGGTGGCTAACACTTGTTGAGCCAAGTACTATACCCAGGCCCTTTAAAAACATTTTCTTCATTATTGGCCTGTGACAAATCCAAGGGGTGTTATACCATCTCCATCTGTAAATCATGGAGCAGGCTCAGGATTTAGGTAACTTACCCAAGTCACTTTGGCAGAGCTGAGATTTGCATCTGACCCAACTTGGCTGTACATTTGCTCCATATCTACATAGGCCACACTTCCTTGACTCTCTTGACCTCATGGCGTATTCCAAACTAAATAAATCATGAATTAGGATCTTCCTTACACAACACCTTCACGAAATACCATGCCGTGGATTCATTGTGTGTGCTAAGGCTTTCCTTCGTTAACTGTGATAAATCCCTTCAGAATAGAGACTGTGCCGATGCTATGAATTGAATTGCGTCTCCCCGAAATTCATATTTTGAAGCCCTAACCCCCCAGTGTGACTGTATTTGGAGACAGGGCCTGTGTAGAGGTTTTAATGAGGTCATAAGAGGTGGTGAGGGGGTGTAATACAATAGGACTGGTGCTCTTATAAGAAGAGGAAGAGACACATGCTCTATCTCACCACTACGTGAGGACGTAACAGGAAGATGGCCATCTGCAAGCCAGGAAGAGAACTCTCACCAGAAACTGAACTGGCTGATACCTTGATTTGGACTTCCCAGCCTCCATAACTGTGAAAAATAAATTTCTGTCATTTAAAGCCACCAGGTCAATGGTATTTTGTTATAGCAGCCCAAGCAGACTAAGACAACGCCTTACACATTTCAGTACTGATTGCCTCACCTTGCAAAGTTCTTTGCACGTAGAACATGTATTAAAAAGAAGCTATTATTACCTACTAGAGTGAGAAGGTGTATATGAAAATAGGCAATCATTTTACATCCTCCTGAAAAACTACTAAAACTTTAGAAAACTGTTTTAATAAAAAATAAATACATAAACATGGAAAAACTGGAAAAGGAGAAGATTGCAACAAAATACATTCTGTAAGTGGAGTTAATACCTACTTTCAAGGCTTTTGGGATAATAATGAGTTCAGACCATGTTGCTTAGTAGGTTCTCAGTAAGTGCTACTTGGATTTGCTTTCAGAAGGTTTTTTCCCCCCACTAATTTTCATTTGTTCAATCTAATGGCGTTCTTCATTTTACTTTTTATATTTTTTTAATTTGTTTGTGTATTTACAAGAATAGTAGGCACAATATTCTTCATTATTTTCCTTATTTTGTATCTTTGGTTTTCTTTCTTTTCCCCTTTTTTACCAGTGTTATACTGATAGCGCCTAGGAAGTTAACTTGGCTTAGATTATGTTGTCCAAAAAATTCCTGAATAAATGAATTAATTAATATTCAATTTAAAAATATTTTTATATTTACTTGTGAAATAAGGCCAGGGCTCTAAGTTTGGAAACAGAAACACTTTGTTTTTAATACATAGTATGGAGTACTTAAATAAATAAAATGCAGCAAAAGGCATTTTATTAAAATGCAGTTTCTTTTCATAAAATGATGGGAAATTAAAAACATAACCAAGAAAGCAGTATTATAAACTTTATGAAATATATCTCCTCTTGGTATTTATTTTATATAGGCATAGACTTTATGAATACATGTTTGACAAGTAATAGATTATGTCTAATCTTGAAATTCATGGTACTGCATAGAGTATAATTTATATATATGGCTCTAGGATTCTGATGAATTTATTATTTTCCAGAATTAGAGTGTTTCACTCTTTGGAAACTCATAATCCTGAAGTATCTAACTTTGAAGGGCTAACCGTGAATGAACAAATATAAAGAATTAATCATTCTTACTGATTACCTGGCAATGTAGATGTTTGTAAATAGATTTGATTAGCCTGCTTACATAGTATTATGACTGATAATAACCAAAATATTGTGTTTTAGTGTGCAAAGGTCCTCCTTGTTCGTTTGACAGAAATCATAAACATTTCTATAAAGAATGAAGGTGGTTTTCTAAAGATGGTGAAGAACCTCTAGCCAAGATAATTAGGTGTGAGCATATGAAGAGCTGATTTACTGAACACTGACGTAAAAATGAGCTGCTTCAGAAATTTTGTATGCAGGGCTTTCTGTTATCTGGACCTAATCACCAAGAAACCAGAGACTGCAAAAGCCATCAGATTCCAGGGCAGATACATGAGGAAAATTGGCAGAATGAGCTGGAAAACGTGCTTCTGTTTCCAAGCAGTTCTGACCTATGAGAATTTCATTATCAGCTCCTATCTGTTACTGTTAGATGTTAAGCGGGAGATTACCATTTGCAAACTGAAAGCTTTCTGTGTAGCCTCATGATAATTGATTTTTCTTTTCATTAGAATTCTTGAGACCTGACACTCCAGAAAAGTTGGAAAGGTCTTTGTAAAGCTTTATTAGCATATAACACGTGCCCAAAGAAAAGAACCAATGTGAATTCCTTATATATATTTATAATGATAGCAAATTAGTGGAGGTTGGCTGTCCATGTATGGCTAAAAGATGCTACTACATTTAGGCAGCATTTCTAGGCGGAATAAGGGTACTCATTACAAGAAGCAGCTTATTAAAAGCATCTTGATGAATGTCAAAGGAAGTAAACAAGCAATGTAGGTTCAAAGAACCTAGCTTTGTTCTGCATGATATTCTATAATAATCAACCTCTGAGACGTTTAAATACATGTCAAAATGTTTTTGCTATTTTAGATTTCAAACTCAAAAATTGCTATCTTTCTTAAAACATGTCTGAATTCACATTCTGATGATTGCCCTTCTTAACTCTCTACACTTAAAATGTATACACATAGGAAAAGCAATGCTACAGAACTGCTTACACACCAGTGTCAACTGAAGAAAAAAATACACAACCGAAAAATTGAGAGTTATGTTTTATTTGGTGAACTTTCTGAGGACTTGAAACCCAGGACACAGCATCACAGATAACACCGAGAAAACTCTTCTGAAGAGGCAAGGGGGGTAGCCAGGATATACAGGAGTTTTTGCAACAAAAGATCAGGTAGTCAGAACATCAAAAGATTACTGTTAATAGAAGAAAACCAGATATCTCAAGTTAAGGATTTCAGCGCTTTTCTACATAGGGGAAGATGCAATAATCTGGGCTCACTGAAATCATTCCTTTGATAGGTACCTCAGCTCTCTGGGGCCAGTCTCCTGTGTTTTTTCATCCTGAGTTTCTGCAGGATGCACTGCAGAGGTGGCTGCAGTGGCTGATTGTTAGATGGGCTTGCCAGTGGGCAGCCCCTTTGTCTCCATCCTGAGTTCCCTCAGGGCTCACTGTCTGGGTAGATGTAATGTGATGGCTTGATGGCTGCAGCATCCTTTGTTTACTTATATGGCAGGCAAATATTTTATTCCTCACCAGCAGAATTTAGCTATTGATATAACTGGGTTTTTTCTATGATTTCAGGCGTGGAAAAATCCATGTTTCATAACTGAAATTCTCCCAAAAGTCATTGTTCTAAAAATTAGTGTTGAGCAGGAAGTATGCTCAACCTGTGGGCATACAGAACAGAGCAGTAAGGTTAAGACAAATGGGTCGACTCTAAAGGTGCTTTTTTTCCTCCCATAAATTTTCTTAAATCTTGTGCATCTGTCTAGGAGTTAACTGTAGCAAATGAATGTTGGCGGAAGAATTTGAAATTTGTGGGCATAATGCACAGCAGGGGTTATTTTTAGGGCAGTGTTTATCATTGTGATTTTTTTAGACATTGTTTTATAGCGTGGATATTTAATTAAATTGAACATCGCTAAGTACCATGAACTTAACCAAATGACATAAGTTTGTGCTAACTACATTCATGATATCATTACATGTAGTGATATTTCATTAAGCTCTGAAGGGAACACTACATCTTCTAGGTGGTCTAACACATGAACCACTTTAGGAACCACTAAACTATAAAAATATCATTTCTTCACATTAAGTCTTTTAGCCCAATTGCAAAGGAAACATCAGTGAGAACAATTATTATTCCCATTGCCAGTCATTTATCAACTAAATGAATTTACAAGTTCTCTTTTTATTATTCTCTAGCACCCTGTTTATTTTATGATAACTTGTATCACAAATTTTAATTATTAGTTAAATTTTCTTCTTGCCTCTCTCCCACACTAGACAGTAAATTCTCAATTTTATCTCCAAGCCCAGCAAGTCACAAAGCGAAATCTCAGGAAATATTGGTTGATTGAATTCATCTGATAGAAAGAAATCTGTGTACCAACTTCCAATCTGGTATATATTTTTTGTAATGCATTCATCCATTCCCTGACAAACTGACTAAGTAGCTGTAGGATGAAACAAATTCAGTCTGTGGGTTCCTGAGTTTGATCGTGATATCAGAACGTTGGGCTACTAACTGTAAAGGATGCTGCTGTAAACCAGAGGAGACTCCCTAGATCCACAAAAACGATGCATACTTCAAAATTCATGGTCATTTAGATGTCAGGGGATAAAGCAGAGTGTGAAAAATATCAAAGAAATGCCAGAGTAGAACAGCAATTGAAGTGGTAAAAATATATTTTCTTCGGGACTATTGCAGTAGGGGGCAAAATACCTCAGTGTAAAAACTGGGCTCAATTCCATATATGGCACGGACAAATGCGAATTTATAGCCACAGAGCACGGTGGAGGTGAGTGGATGAAAAATTACTGTGTGAGCACGTTGGGGATTAGGGGGAATTCTGGCTAAGCCAACCTAACAGGGTTCTTGCTGAAGACAGGCCAGAGTGATCAGACATCACCAGGCAGTGGGTGGGAGATGAGGAACCTGATCAGATAGGGAGAGAGAAGGGATATCAAGGGTGGGAGGTTCTGGTTAAACCGGCTTGGCTGGGTTCTTGATGAAACTGGATTTCATAAGGAAGTACATGGATGGGCCTAAGGGAATGTTCGGGAGTTTGATTAAAGTTCGGTCAAACAAAGAACCTTGGCCCAAAGTGGAAGTAGTAACCCTCGCTCAGGATAATTGCTGATTTTGCCTTATAACAAACTCTGTAATACAAAAGAGAACTTTAAAAGGATAATTTTCTTATCTTTTTAATTGCTTTTCAGTAATATCAATATTCTGTAGGTTATAGAGATAAGATGGATCGTCCCATATGTATGTTAGAATTATTTCTTTCATTTCACTCTACTAAATTATATCCCAGTTCACTTGCGGAAAACATTATTTCCATGTCTTTGTTCTAAAGAGCGTAAGTATCACGGGAAGCCATTAAGTGCAGCTCTGTTCTATTTGAAAAGATCGTTAAGACCAATCCTTTGATGTGTTGGTGTCTGTCTCCCCTAGGTTCCCCACTGTGGTTACTCTACTGCCAACAGGTTTGGTTTTTTTTCTCCCCCCTTTTGATACCAGGTACAAAGCCTCCTGTGATTTTGACAAGAGCTGCTTGCTGGCCACATGAGAAAATCCATGTGACATATGTTTTTGTTCGCTCTTTTTTATTGCAGTGGCTGGCAGCTGCAGATATTGCCTCCATGCCCTCTCTCTGGCTGCGCTGGACTCCTGTCTGCGTTAGAGTCATCCTGGGGTAACTAGGCCTTCAGCCCAGTGCTCTTGAGAAGAGCTTTGTGTGTTACCTGTGCTCGGTAAGTAGGAGTTTTTCCCCAGGCACCACTCTACCCTTCAACTTTGAAAGTAGAAAATCCAATCAGATGTTGACGGACCAGGAAATGAAACAATCCCCCAGATGTATTTCGACTCTGGGTAATAGAAACCCTACTCAGCAGCTGACTGACTGCCACCCACAGTCTGACCATGCACACGTTTGAGCTTCTTCATTTAGGATGCTGTCTGTTCCTCTGTTTCCTGACACAATCTTGTCTTAAGCTCTTTCAATTTTTACTCATGTTCACCTTCTAAATAGATTTCGTTATGAGACTGTTCGCTGCATACAGCACATCCCTTTGTTTTCTGTTCTGTTGTATTCCTTTTCCTTCTTCTCATTTTAGACTCTTACAGATTTTGTCACCTTGCCACAGAACCCATGTTTAGAATTGACGTTTCCTGCTCCCGTTTATAATTTCTATTTTCTATACCCATGCTTCTTTAACTTCCTTCAGCCTGAGAAAAACTAGCGTATCTGCCCTTGGTACCTTGTCGGATCATTTGACTAAATGCAATAAACCGTAAGGCTGGAGATACTAACTGCAGAGGGCATTTCTTTATCCTCCATCATCCCACATCCATTCCGCCTCCAGGAAGCCATTCTTGCCCCATTCACAGACATACGTTTTAGATGAGGTGAACTACATGCAGTCATGTACTGGTAAACCCTGAACCAATGCTTTTGGGTGTAGGGAAAGAAAAAAAGCCCCAATGTGTAATGCTTGCTGATGGCCATGGTGTAAATGTTCCCATGGCCAATCTCAAGCTAGAAGCCACTGAATGTAGTGTTGGGGAGAAACGTGCAGTAGCACACCATTTCGTAATATTTTTGTCATAAAGACACACTCAACATAAATAATCTCAAGAGTATCCATCAGGAGTAAACAAACTTTTTCTGTAAAAAGCCGGATGGCCAGTACTTTGGGTTTGCCAGCCATAGGTCTCAGTCACAACTATTCTACTCTGTCAATGTAGTGTGAAAGCTGCCATAGATAATATGTAAATGAATGTGTTCCAATAAAACTGTTTACAAAAATCAGCAACAGGCTGGATTTGACCTGAGGGCTGTAATTTACTGATCTCTGGCATAGATAATGGTCAAATGCAGTAAAACAATTAAGTGATGGGTTTTGAGTATTTATTACCTTTGTTTTTCATATTATTTGTTTAATTGTAAGTTTATACATTTTAATATCGAATAATGTCGTGTTGAACCACCAGTTTGCAAAATTCCTCCTAATTTCACAAGTTGCCTTTGTGAACCAGTGCAAACCAGTTCCAGCTCACTGCTGAATCGACCCCTGCTTGAGGTGTGGTCTCTTAATGACTGAGGCTAATAGGCTTCAGCAGCATATTCAGAAACCTTGAAGATTTTTATTGGTTTGGGACATAGGAAAGTGACCCAATGCAGGTGAAGAGATTCATGGAGATGTTTATGTGTAGTGGAGCCCATGGAAAAAAGATTTATTCCACAAAAGCAACCAAAAGAAAGCATCTTCTTTTGGTTCCATTAGGTAATATAGGAGTATGAATGTGATATCTGGAACAGTGGCAGCCGTTTGCTACCATGAGGGGAGAGCCTGGATGCTTCTGCAGGGACATTCACTGTGTAAAGCCTGAGGGTTGAATTGCTACCAGGGAGGAAGGAAGAGGAACAGAAAAGTTCACCCTTAGTAACATTATCTGAGTGACTGGATCAAATCTTGCCTGAAAGCAGGACTGCCTTTTAATTTTAAGTAAATAAACATCCTTCACTGTTTGAGCCAGTTTAATAAGACTCACTGTTACTTGCAACCCAAAGATTTGTCAGTGAGGCATCTGTCCATTCTGCTTTTCACAGTTTTCTTTCTAAATGACTCTAGGTATCACACAAACATTACTGCCACTAAGGGAGGACTCTTGATGCAGTTCAAATTTAAGTACCTTCTGTATTTCCCAGCTATTTGCCTTTTCCTCATTAGCCCTTGGTTTTGTGGGCACCTTATTTCCCTCTTGAATGATGGGTAAGGATGTGTTATGTGATTGTGTGCTCACAGATTGTACTCAAATCTGGTGATATAGGCCAAGGCATCTAGATGCTTTAGAAAGATACAGAGATATGGAGTCCTTACTGCTAGGGATTCTTCAGTAGGTCCGAGGTGGGGCTTGGGCATCAAAATTCTGGATCGTATGCAAGTCTGATGTACCATCACGATTTAGAGCCCCTGTTTTTTTTGTTGCGGTGTGCGGGCCTCTCACTGTTGTGGCCTCTCCTGTGGCGGAGCACAGGCTCCGGACACACAGGCTCAGCGGCCATGGCTCACGGGCCTAGCCGCTCTGCGGCATGTGGGATCTTCCCAGACCGGGGCACGAACCCGTGTCCCCTGCATTGGCAGGTGGACTCTCAACCACTGCGCCACCAGGGAAGCCTCAGAGCCCCTGTTTTTGTACATGAATTTCACTGATGGTTTTAATAGACCCAGAGCATATAGAGAGGAAATAATTCACTGGAAAAAATGAGTCTTGTGGATTCTATGTTAAGTTAACCATAGTATGAGGAAAAACAGTTAACAACTTATGTATGCCTCTATTCAGTCATTCTTCCTATAATTATTTTTTGATGTCTACCATTTGCCAGAAAAATGGAAACGGATACTTTTTGAATACAGAAGGCAGAGGACAAAGACAGAAGAGGTCCCTGCCCTCATGGAATTTGTAGTCTAATGGCAGAGGAAGACAATGATAAGTAAACGTATGATTAGGTAGTTGCAGAGCATTAAGTGGCATGATGGAAGTAAATATGGTCATGGAGGTGGTGTCACTGACAGTGCCTGGATTAAGGTGAGTGAAGTCCTATGCACTGCTCGACCCTGAGAGTGCATGCTTCCTTTGGGTGAGCTAGCCATCCAAAAAACTGTTGGGAAAAGGCTAACTGTTCACTCATCCATTCAGCAAATAGTGATGACCTACCAGAGTGCTGGATGGGACATGGTGAAGTCAGCTCCCTTGTACAAGACACAGGGCCTTCTGAGTATAGAAATAGAACTAATATGATAGTGTTTAAAATAACTTATTCCCTTTAAATAGGTTAAAAAGGCACAAGGTACAATATTCAAAAGGTACAACAGATCAATAGTGAAAAGAAAAATCTCTTTCCCCTGTCCCCCAGCAAGCCAATTCCCTCTTGTAAAACTAACGAGTTATCTGTTTCTTGAGGCTTCTTCAGGAGATACTAAAGGCATATCCAGGTGAATGTGTGTTTTGAGGGGAGGGAGGAGGTATTTACACAAATAGTGACATCCTGTACATGCTGTATTAAAGCTGGCTTTCTTTTAGCTTAGTAATATGTATTGGACATTTTCCCACATCATATATGCATAATAATATTTTATATGGTTGTACTGTAACTTATTTCACGAGGCCCATGGATAGGTTGTTTCCAATCTTTTGCTATGATAACTTTTACAAAGAATTTTCTTATCTACTCATCTTTTAACACATCTGAGACTATCTGGAAAATAGCTTCTTTGAAGTGGAATTGTTGGGTCAAAGGATATAAACATTTCTCTTCTTAAAAGATATTCCTAAATTGTCCTCAGTGCAGATTGTGCCAATTTATGTTCCCACCAAACCTTCATGAGATTATCTTTGTTGACACAACTCACCAGCAGAGTTATTTGGCTACTGTCTCTTTGTCGCCCTAATAGGTGAATGTGACAATTATTTGATTTTTATTTTTCTTATGAGTGTGGTTGAGATTTTATATATTTTTAAAAATTTTATTGGAGTATAGTTGATTTACAATATTGTGTTAGTTTCAGGTGTACAGGAAAGTGATTCGGGTATACATATACATATAATCATTCTTTTTCAGATTCCTTACTCACATAGGTTACTACAGAATATTGAGTAGAGTTCCCTGTTGTACACAGCAGGTCCTTGTTGGTTATCTATTTTACATATAGTAGTGTGTGTATGTTAATCCCAAGCTCCTAATTTATCCCTCCCCACCACATTTCCCCTTTGGTAACCATAAGTTCATTTTCGAAATCTGTTTCTGTTTTGTAAGTAAGTTCATTTGTATTGTTTTTTTTTTTAAAAATTAGATTCCACATATGAGTGATATCATGTGATATTTGTCTTTCTCTGTCTGACTTACTTCACTTAGTATGATCATCTCTAGGTCCATCCATGTTGCTGAAAATGGCATTATTTTGTTCTTTTTTATGGCTGAGTAATATTCCCTCGTACATATGTACCACATCTTCTTTATCCATTCCTCTGGTGGTGGACATTTGGTTTGCTTCCATGTCTTGGCTATTGTAAATAGTGCTGCAATGAACATTGGGGTGCATGTATCTTTTGGAATTCAAGTTTTCTCTGGATATAAGCCCAGGAGTGGGATTGCTGGATCATATGGTAGTTCTACTTGTAGTTTTTAAGGAACCTCCATACTGTTCTCCATAGTGGCTGCACCAATTTACATTCCCACCAACAGTGCAAGAGGATTCCCTTTTCTCCACACCCTCTCCAGCATTTGTTGTTTGTAGACTTTCTGATGATGGCCCTTCTGGCCAGTGTGAGGTGACACCTCACTGTAGTTTTGATTTGCATTTCTCTGATAATTAGTGATGTTGAGTGTCTTTTCATGTGTTTTTTGGCCATCTGTATGTCTTTGGAGAAATGTCTATTTAGATCTTCTGTGCATTTTTTGACTGGGTTTTCTGTTTTTTTGACATAGAGCTTCATGAGCTGTTTACACATTTTGGAGATTAAACCCTTGTTGGTCACTTTGTTTGCACATATTTTGTCCCATTCTGTGGGTTGTCTTTTCATTTTGTTTATGGTTCCCTTTGCTGTGCAAACTTTTAAGTTTAGTTAGGTCCCGTTTTGTTTATTTTTGGTTTTATTTTCATTACTCTAGGAGGTGGATCCAAAAAGATATTTCTGCGATTTATGTCATAGAGTGTTCTGCCTCTGTTTTTTCCTAAGAGTTTTATAGTGTCTGGCCTTACATTTAGGTCTTTAATCCATTTTAAGTTTATTTTTTTATATAGTGTTAGAGAATGTTCTAATTTTATTCTTTTACATGTAGCTGTCCAGTTTTCCCAGCACCACTTAATGAAGAGACTGTCTTTTCCCCATTGTATATTCTTGCCTCCTTTGTCATAGATTAATTGACCATAGGTGCATGGGTTTATTTCTGGGCTTTCTATCTTGTTCCATCCATCTATATTTGTTTCTGCACCAGTACCATACTGTTTTGATGACTATAGCTTTGTAGTATAGTCTGAAGTCAGGGAACCCGATTCCTGCAGCTCCATATTTCTTTCTCAGGATGACTTTGGCTATTCAGCGTCTTTTGTGTTTCCATCAAAATTTAAAAATTTTTTTGTTCTAATTCTGTGAAAAATATTGCTAATTTGGTAGGGATTATATTGAATCTGTAGATTGCCTTGGGTAGTATGAGCTTTTTTAAAAAATATGTTTAAATGCCACTTTTTTCTCATCTGTGAGTTTTCACTTCATGTCTCAGGCAACTTTTTTTCTATGGGGTTGTTAACCTTTTAATTTTTGATTTGCAGTATTTATTTTTATGTGAAGAAAAATTGAACCCTTGTTCAGTGATTTCTATTGCAAATATGATTTACCAAAAGTTGCCATTGGGCTTCATTCACAGTTTTTCCTACATAAAATATTATTTTGAAACCAGATATAACCATTTTTTTGTATTAAATATTCCTCCATGCTTTATTCTAGAAAATGATTCTGTCTTTTTCTGTCTAAATGCTGATACTTCTGGAAGTTATCTAGTTAAAGCCAGTAAGTGAGAGATGCAACTATTATTTCCAAACCCCTCCATCTCCCCTCACTGACGTGCTGCACATACTTTATTAAACACTACAACCAATTTACCGTATACATTTGGGTCTAATTCTAGACTCTGGCTTTTGTTCCACTGACTTAGGACAGCATGTTTTGAGGGAAGGAGTGAGAAGGAGCTGGAAAAGTCAATGAAGACTTGCAGCGGAGCTCAGTGGATTACCAGAGTCAAGGGTCTGGGTATTATTCAATGAGATTACTGATACCCAAAGGGTGGTGAACTACTGAAAAAAGAGAAAAAGACACCAAAATGGCAACTGGGGGTCAGGGGACGGGACGGTCTGCAAACAATCTTGTCTACCACACAGTTTTCCCCAAGGTGAGTTGCAAGTTGTAGGGTTTTCTCAGGTTGGGTTTTTTTTTCTTTTTTCTTTTTTTTTTTTGGTCGTGCCACATGGCATGTGAGATCTTGGTTCCCTGACCAGGGATCGAGCCCGTGCCCCCTGCAGTAGAATTGCGGAGTTCTAACCACTGGACTGCCAGAGAATTCCCAGGTTGGGATTTTCATGTAGGCACAAGGCAAGAACAGCCTGTTAAGTACAACTGTGGTCACATCAACATCCATCCTGAATGTCACCAGATTTGAGCTCCTTCCCTTTTGGTCGGATGACCTCAGGCTTCCTGTGCAATTCCCCTCTGGGCCGTGTCTCCATAAACCTTACTCAGGAAGGTCCTTGGGGTTGTCTGTTATACTCAGGAAATCCACGCATGCGCTTCCATCCAGCACAAGCTGGCTGGCTCTCCATGTTTGGAGACCACTGGTACTGGTGAGCTGAACACACACTACTACCGGGCCACTCTGCCTGGCTCCGTGGGCACTGAGGCCGCTCTCCTGCTGCTCCATGGTGCCACTGGGGCTGCTGCTGGGCACGCACAGGGAAATGGGTGAAATGCCCTTCTTCCCACTCTTCATGGACCTTGACGACCTGGATCCTGATGTAACCCTGCTGGTGCCTAGAATCTTACAGACTTTCATGAGCTTGCCCCTTGGAGTCTCTGCCCATAATCTCTTTTCCCACCAGGGCTCAAAATGCGTCCATCTGGAGGGGCCAGGGGACAAGAGACAACCAGTTTGTCACATTATTCTTATCGCCATTTCCATCTTCCCCAGGAGCCCCTGCACAGAGAAACTTAAACATAATCCAAACCAACAAGACAAATATCAAAAATATTTTTTCTCCTGCTTACACTAAAATACCTGACAAAAACAACAAAGCTAGCCTTACCTTCCCCGAGCCCCTCCCTGAAATACAGTAAGTACTTGGGGGCCGGTGGTGTTGGGTGTGAGGCATTGATTAAATCCAAAATCCAAAATCCAGGCATGTGTTGAATCAGGGTCTGGCCAAGTCAGGGTGAGCCGTGTGACAAACGTGACCGTGGCATTGTCCGTGAAGTCCCTTCTCTTCAGTTTTTCACAGTCGGAGTAATAATTTTAAGATGCTCTAATTTAACTTTGCCTCCAAGCACAGAAAATCACTGATATAACTGCAGAGAATATCCAAATGCTCATGTAGATTTCCTCTCTCAAATAGGAATGTAATTTAAGTTGTCTGGTTTTCTTTCTCCAGGAATTACACATATAAAAGATTTTGTTATTTCAAATTGCTAACTTTACAAACAATAATAAAGCCTAAATAAGCAACAAGATCAATACTGTTTGCCATGAAACGGCAGCACTCCCTCCCCACTTCCTGTCTAATATAAAATTAGAATGCAACCATTAATACTATATCTGAACTAATAGGAAAAGTCTATTAGTTCCCCCTTTTAAAAGGATCTATTATATTTCCTTTCCTTTTGCCATGAGGCAAATATCCATGGAGTAATTCACCAGCAATTCAGCAATGATAGACAACAAACAGGAACAGATATAAGAGCAAAGGAGACTTTTACTTTCTCTTTCTCTCATCTGTTTATTCCATCCCCAGCCCGTACACTGTGTTCATAGGGCTGTTTATTGAGGAGACTCTAGAAAAGACAGAAAGTGCTTATCTACTCAAACAAAGAAACTATTGAGAATAAATAAAGCATTGAATTTCCAAAACAGTCAAGTGAGTTCTCTTGCTGTTATTTATTTTGGCAACCCTGTAGCATTTTTTTGCCTGGCTATAAATTCTTAGGTTAGGGCTTTTTGTGTCTGGGGTCTGTGTCCTACCTGCTTCAGACAGGAAAGAAAGTAACAGCTTACCAGTCAAGAGATTGAATAAAAGTTAGGCCGTACATAGGAAAAGAGAATAGTTACAAGAGGACACACTGGGGGTGTTTATCGAAGTAGGTCTAAGGAGGGGACTTCCCTAGTGGTCCAGTGGTTAGGACTCTGTGCTTCCACTGCAGGGGGCATGGGTTTGATACCTGGTCAGGGAACTAAGGTCCTGCATGCTGCACAGTGTGTCCAAAACAAACAACCCTTCCAAAGTAGGTCTAAGGAAAAGATCTGAGACACTCAGCTCACAATAGATTTTGTTATCTTATAGTAACTGTTCAGATATGTGTATGAGTGCGTTAGAGCAGGCAGCCACTAGGACCTCACAGTCTGCACTGCTTAGGCTCATTTGATTGCTGGGAAAGACTCCTTTGTGTTCCTCCAGAGATGATGGGGTTTATTGTGCGCTTAGACTTAGGTAGAACCTGGAGCTGTAAGGTGTCAGCAACCCAGAGAACTCAGTGTTCTCTCCTAGCAGCCCAGTTTATGCTTATTAGAGGTGGGGGTAAGTGCCCAAAATTTAGAAAATCAAAATATGTAGACACCATAGGTTGAAGTCTCAAGAAAGGCCAGTTTTGACCTGAAAGTCTGCAAATATCTTTATTCCATCTGAGCATTTTTGCTGTCTGATCTTATCTGCTCCTGAGTACTTTCAGTTCATACCTGGTCTTTTATGGCCATATCTCAGGCAAGAACCGTTGGCCTTGATCTCACTGTTACCTGCCTCATTGGCTTGATATTTCCTAGATTAGCTGCTCAGAAGAGGGGAACACATTGGTTCATGTCTCTCTCATGCCGTGTCATGAGCAAAACTAAAAGGAGGTTACCTTTGGCTCTGTTTTTGCCCTTGGCCCCATGAACCATGGCAAGCTGTGAACATGCTTCAAACTATGGCCATTTCAGCAGCTGGGGATATAGGCTTGCCAGTGTCCCTTTAAGTGTGTATCCAGATGGTCACGTCTTTGATAGCTTCAGTACACAACCCACCCATCTCTTTGGATACATAGAAGAACCTCACGAGTGTTCCCCGGACATGCATTTTGACTACACCCATTGCTTTTGTAAGAAACATGTTAAACGTGTATCATTCGGTGATTCAGTGACAACCATTTGTTTTAATGTCCCAGTGTAATAGGGACCAAATTATTAATGTGTAGATACTCACTATATTGACTTACACTGGCTTTCTAGGAGGACAAGCTATTGTGTTTTTATTTACATCTAGCAGCTAGAAAGGAGCTCTGAGAAACTGTACAAGATGAAAGACCTTTATAGGCAGAAGGGAGCAGCAACAAGGAAGTTATACTAGGCAAAAAAGCAAGTTAGTTATTGCAAAGTTACTTTCTTTTAGGTGGGCTTTCAGGCAGATTACCTCGGTAGTGCTGATGAGGTAGTTCCTGATGGACTGGTTTGAGATTCTGCTTTGGGAGAGCTAAGACTGTAATTACGTCTCAGCTTGGTATCGTGGAGCCTAGCATAAATGACTCCATTTCGGGCCAGTTGTTTTGTTTTCAATAAGATTTAAATCAGTAAAATTCATTTTTTTTATGGAATCAAAATTGTTGTCCCTTGAGGCTTCAGCCAATATTTCTACATATTTTGATGATCTGAGGTGCTACTATTTACTCCCTAGTCCAATGATTCAGGTGGTTTTAATCTAGACAAATTACAAGCACTTATAGATACATCCCTAAATGTAACCCCAAATTCCATCCAATTGATCTGTGTCTATGAAGCAGTATCATTAGATTTCCATTATTTGAAGTGATAGGAAAATTTTTTTTTCTTTCAACAGAAATTTATGGGATATTTTCTATACGCAGAGAACGACTTAAAGTTCAGGAAATACCACAGTGAACAACAGTGACAAGATCCCAACACGTTTGCAGCTTCCAGTGTAATGGAGGAAGACAGGCACTAAACATTTCATTTTCAATAGAGCAATATAAAAATAAAACAAGGTGAGCGTAATTTCTTGACACGCATTACCGAAAAATTACTCTTAATTCTTGAACTATGTAGAGCTGACTCCAGTCTGTAGTCCTGAGAGTTTCATTGAGCTCAGAACCTTTAAGAAGACACAAATTGATTTTTTTTTCAATTGCACAGTTCTGCAGACCTACAGTTATTTCACATAGTAGTATTGTCATCTCAGTGATATTAAGGACAGAGAGAAATCACTTTGACTCTGCACTTGCCAAAAATATTTTTGAACTCTTCCTCATAAGCTCATAGGCTATGTGTGAGTCATATTTGTGTATTTGAATCATGGAGTTAATTGTCCTACAATTATCCTAATTTGGAGAAGGGCAGGTTAAAGCAGAGTGCTGGAGTTTGAAAGGAAAGGAAGGAGAAAATAAGGAAGAAAGAAAGTGAAAAAAGGAAAGTGATTAATTTTACATAAAACATTGAAGAGATCCAGTAAGTTGTCTTGATTCATTCCATTTTTGATAGAATGAGGGTTTTGATATGAGGGCTGTAGGAAAGAGTTTTAAAGTACTAAGTATGCATGGTGAGACTAGGTAGCTAGCATAACAGCAGGAACTAATTCAGCTCAAGTGGAAAGGTACTGCTTTGCTAATATTGAGACCCAGGAAGTTTGGCATCTGTCCTTTGTGTTAGTTTGCCAGGACTGCTCTAACAAGGTATCTCAGAGTACATGGCTTAAACTACAGAAATTTTTCTTCTCACAGTTCTGGAGGCTAGAAGTCTAAGATCAAGTCGTTAGCAGAACTGTTTTCTTCTGAGGGCTGTGAGGGAAGGATCTGTTCTATGTCTTTCTCCTTGGCTCGTAGAAAGTCATCTTCTCCCTGTGTCTTCACGTCGTCTTCCCCCGTCCATGTCAGTGTCCAAATTTCCTCTTCTTATAAGGATACCAGTCTTATTGGATTGGTCTCACCCACATCATCTTTTTATAAAAATTTCTTTTATATATTTCTTGAATTGGAGTATAATTGATTTACAATGTTGTGTTAGTTTCAGGGGTACAGCACAGTGAATCAGTAATACATATACATATATCCACTCTTTTTTTCTGTTTAGATTCTTTTCCCATATAGGCTATTACAGAGTATTGAGTAGAGTTCCCTGTGCTATACAGCAGGTTCTTATTAGTTATTTATTTTATATATTGTAGTGTGTACATGTCAATCCCATTCTTCCAGTTTATCCCTCCCCCCTCCCCTTATCCCCTGGCAACGATAAATTTGTTTTCTATGTCTGTGACTCTACTTCTGTTTTCTAGATAAGTTCATCTGTATCCGTTTTTTTTAAGATTCCACATATAAGCAGTATCATATGATATTTGTCTTTCTGTGTCTGACTTACTTCACTCAGTATGACAATCTCTAGGTCCATCCATGTTGCTGCAACTGGCATTATTTTGCTCTTTTTTATGGCTGAGTAATATTCCATTGTATGTATGTACCACATCTTCTTTATCCACTCCTCTGTTGATGGATATCATCTTATTTTGACTTAGTTACTTCTTTAAAGTTTCTATCTCCAAATACAGTCACATTCTAAGGTTGGGACTTTAACATATGAATTTTTGGAGGCAGCATTTCAGTCTGTAACAGCTCTCATATCAAACCCCTAGATAGCAAGTCTTCTCCCCCTTGAAATTCATTTTCAACATTGCCACTAGTATATAAACTTTATCCTCTTTAAGGCCGTATAAAACGTATCACATGGATATTTCAAAAACAAATATTTGAGGCCTTTCAAGGTCTGACCCCAGTCTACCCTTTCAGCTCTATGCCACGACCCCCTTAGACCCTTATCTTCTGAACAAATTATTTATCTTGAAACACACTCTTCCTCTACCTATTGAAGTTCAACCTACCTTTCAAGGACTTGCACAATTTTTGCCTTGTCCCTGAGGTCTCCTCAGGACCAGAAAAGGAGCAGATCTTCTGGAGTGGAAAGGTGATAGACTTGCAGGTCAATGATGTGGGCTCTTACTGTAGTGTTTTCACTTACAAACCATGGGGTTTTGAGCAAGCCAGTTCATCACTTGGCCGTAAACTAGTACCCGGTAATATCCATCACATACGATTATGCCAAAGATTAGATAAAATTTCATGAATTAAACGTCTAAAACAGTGTTCAGAAATCGTTAGTTTCCTGCTTCCCCATGCCACGCCCATCTCCTTTCTTTTCCTACAGTTGCTGTTTTTGTGTGAGTGCCACTATGTTATAGTCCGTATCCGTTTGCTTTGCGTTATCATTATGTGTGTGTGTGTATCTGAGGCAAGACCCACAGTTTACCTTGGCTTCCTAGCTGACTTCTGAAACGTTACCAAGCCAAGAACCTAGCACAGAGAGGACAAACAAAAATTGTGTGATCAAGTGGAAAGGCAAAGGGATTGGCTTTGAAAGGAAAGAGGTAGAGTTTCATCCCATCCCTAGTTATTCTATCTACATTCTCATCAAGTGCCAATGAATGGTTAAAAAAATGTCATAGCCAATTAAACCTAGGCAAGATGATTGAAGAGCTGGGTCATCCTCAGCCCGGATGATTAGTCTCTGAATAATTGAAAATGGATGTAGTCTGATTGTTTTTCTTGATATTCGGATTGAGTACTTTAAGCGTTTTAAACATAGTTAGATGGATGGATAACCAGGTCATACTGTACTTTTAACACCAGGCTTTTGCTGTCTAATGCCTATTTCCATTCTACCCACACTCCCCTCTCTTATGAAAAAGTGAAGCAGTACTTTCCGTACTGCCCACCTATCAATATAATGATCCTTAAAATATACACAGTGAGACTAATTGTTAAGACTCTTTATAAACATTGACTAATTAGTCAATCAGTAATACTTAAGGGGCTTACTTTCCCCACCAGAGCCCCTTCTATGACTTCATTTGGTGTTTTTTATTAGGTAGGAATTCTTCTGCCTATGCCACTACCGCATTAAGTATGTTCATACTTAATGAGAAAGCAAAGGGATTAACTCACAACCCCAGAGGCAATTAATATAGGCTTTTAGCTGTTAGACTGACAAATGTGCCAGGAACAGCATGTTAGTGAAATGGACTTGCAGGCCTGTGTTAGGGTTTAGATTCATCCAGAGGCTTACTTTCTTTTCACTGCAAATTGGAGGGTATTCTTAAATTCACCATTACCGTATGCCAGTGGAAGGGAAACGTATGGAAAAGTTTTAAAGCAAAACCAGTTAACCATTGCTGCATAGCCTGCTTAAGTTCAAAAGAGTTAATCATTTCATTTTAACAGGAACTTCCAGACAAACTGACTACATTCTTTTGGTTCTCTTGGCTGAGATGTTAACTAGAAACTTGGAAAACCAGTCAAGCTTGACTTTTTTGGGGAGACGGTTCTACTAAGTGGTTTAAGGATCTTATTCTGCACCAGGGAGACCATGGTTCAGATATGGACGCCAACACTTAGTAAACAACCCAGGCCAAGTTACATATGTCTGTAGTGCTCAGTTCTCTCATCTGTAAAAGAAGAATGATATTGTCTACCTTACAAAATTGTGTTGTGAGGGTGATAGCTTGGAATTTGAATAAATGCATGATGCCTATATAATATATCTAGCATAATTCCCAACATAGGGTAAATATCCAGTAAATGTTGGCCATTCCTGTTTCCAGAAGATAGTTTTCACACTGTTTCTTATTCATCAGGTTACTCTTAAGCACTCAATACATATGGGAGGCCTGGGACAAAAAGAGAATTAAAGGCTAAAGTTGGAGGGAAAATGATTATTATGGTCCCTTATAGGCCCCTACATCTTTTTCAGGACATTTTAGGTTTGCCAGTTCAATTAGCAGTTCGCAATTACCCTCCACTATTGCCTGTCCTTTTTTTTTTTTTTTAATTAAGTTGAAATTTATAATAAGCATTTGATGAGATAAAAGGGAAAAGGACTTTCTCCCTTATCATGCAGCAGCTGAAAAGATATGACTTAGGTTTTATATCTTGAGAAAGGGTAGACCGAGTTAAGAATTGGGCGTTTGGGCTTCCCTGGTGGTGCAGTGGTTGAGAGTCCGCTTGCCGATGCAGGGGACACGGGTTCGTGACCCGGTCCGGGAAGATCTCACATGCCGCGGAGCGGCTGGGCCCGTGAGCCATGGCCGCTGAGCCTGCGCATCCGGAGCCTGTGCTCCGCAACGGGAGAGGCCACAACAGTGAGAGGCCCACGTACTGCCGAAAAAAAAAAAAAAAAAAAAAAAAAAAAGAATTGGGCTTTTGCCCAATGGCTGTCTTCGTGTTTTTCCAGAAGTGATGGAAGCCACGATCAGTGGGTTTGACCAATCAGAGTGGATGAAAATGATCCTGGAACCCACTGCTGTACATTTGCCCACTGTAAATGTTTTAGTTGATGGATCAAGTAGAGACTCTGGAGAAGATTCCAAGTCTTGAGGGGGTCTCATGGGAGGGCACTGGAGAGAATCTTCTCACTTGGAGAGTTTGTAGTAATGGCTACATAGGAATCAATACAGAAGCATTTTAATACTTTCACATCAATTTGGCCGTGCTCCGATGTACCAGTTGAATGTCAGCCCTCCATGTTTTCACATGGTTGGTTATGGTCTCAGTCCCCCAGTTCACTGGAACCCCATTTATCTCAGCACAGATTCAAATGATGAAACTTGGTATACTTAAGGCTCCAGAGAGAAACAATGTAGGATAGGGATTAAGAATTTGAGTTCTGTGATTAGCATGACCTGGATCTGAGTCCGACCTCTGTTACTCAATAGTTAATATGACGTTTGGTGAATCACCTATACTTCCCAAAGCTCATTCATTCGTTCATTTATACGTGCGTTTAATCAACAGATAAGTATTGTACACGTAAACTAAATGTCACAAGTAAGTGAATAGAGGGTGATGAACAACACTTGGGTATCTGACATGGAGATTACATTCTAATCAGGCAAGTATGATATAAAAATAAATGACTTAATAATATAGTTTCCCATGGTGATACATGCTATTAAGTAAAAGGTAAAAGAAAGGAATAGATAGGGAGAAGTCTTTTAGAAAGGTGGTCAGGAAAGGACTCTCCATGTGGGTGACATCACAGCTGAGACCTAAATAATAAGAAGAGAAATATGAACAGCTGGCCAAAGAGCATTGCAGGTAAAGGGAACAACCAGAGAAAAGGCTGTGAAGCAAGGATATATCCGGTGAGTTCAAGGAATAGAATAAGGGAAGTCTGTTTGGAAGAGCATATCATGAGATAACGTCAGAAGAGTGGGAAGGGGCTAGATTCTGCAGGACTTTACCAACCACTGCGAGAAGCTGAGGTTTTCATTGTAAACGTACTGGGGGGCTATGGCTGTTTTCAGAAGGCAGATCACATGACCTCAGTTTCCCCACCTACAGAATGGGATGGGATTGGTGGTGGTGGAAGGTTAAAAGAGGTAATGCGTGTAAAATGTTCAGTGGTCTCTGGAATATATTAGCTAGTATATTCAAAGCTAATCAATATCTAGTAGATAAGAAAGGTTCGGCCTCTATTGTTTAGGCAGGAGCCATCCCTCTATCTGCTATGTGAAGGAAAACAGAACAAAAAATTAAACCAAGCGGACCTTGGCAGAGAACAACCAAGAATTCCGGACTCTTTAGCCCACAGAGGCTTAAGCTGGATAGCTGTTGACTGTAATTCAGGATAACAAATGTCTTTTCATTTCATGGAACCACGACATGCTGGGACTATCTTGTTCATGAGCTTGATGAATCAGATGAAACGCTTTCCCACTGTTGCCTGATACTAATTATCCTTCAGTGAAACTTTCTTGATTGCTTTAAAAAATACCCCGAAGTCTGCCTTCCAGGCAACCAGCCAGCGGCACACAGTCAGCACTGACTAATGCTACTGCTGTGTTGCCATGGCCCGAGATTCCTTGCTTAACTTCCCTGAAATATGAGATTTCAAGATTCATGTTCTTGCTTCTGTGATATGTCCTTTGATAAACGTTTTCTTTGGAAATGGTATTCGCTACCTTGGGGATTAAGGAAAATATATATCAAATCCTTCTCTCCTTTCCCGAGACCAGAGGCCTTCTAACAATATGTTTCCAACACATTGCCATTCATCTTTCAACGATACTGTGTTTTAAAAAAGACCGTCTCTAAACTTGACTTTACAGTTACCTGTTATGTCTTCAAGAGGCATGATTCCACCCACTCCTCCTTGAATTACCCTCTGTGTGAGAAAATACTCTATTTTCCTAGAAGTGATAAAAGAGCAGAGGACAACACAACTGAATGTAGCTTCCAGTGCCCTTAGCTGCCTTGACATTACTTAGGGTATTTCAAGCTGTCAAAGGCCCTCTTCCTTGAGACCCAACTGAGCCATTGTCTGACCAAATGATATGGTCCTCGTGTGAAGGTACAGAGTGAACACAGCTAGTCACAGATCAATGAGCAGAAATTCACAAGGGCTTGCAGGCAAGATGGGTCTAATTAAGGAGGCCTGAACTGCTCTAGTGTCAGGCAACAGTAAGCAGGTTGTCCTGGAAGCTGCCGGAGCAGGCACTGCTGCAGGTTTTTTCTAGTTGCTATGACCACAGGCTCCAGAAAGTAATTTTGTGTTAACCTTTCCACCTCAGTCCCTGAGGTGTCACTGAGACCATAGAGGATGATAAGAGCTTATATCTGGTATTGGTCCTCAGTGAGTGATGGGGTCTCGAAGAAGGTGACTTGTCCTGACCGTCCACTTTGAGGTTTCAGAGTCTAGCCCTTGTCAGTGACCGTGAGTCATCCTGCTAACTATAATGCAGAAGACTGAGGTAGGAAACATGATGCTGACTTATAAGCACACAATGGAATAGACAACTGTCCCATGAAACTGAAGTCCATGTATTTAAATGATTATTTCTCTCTTTTTCTACGATAGAGGGAGCAAATCAGAATCAGAATAAAACTTAGTCCAATCACTGGAAAGAGATAAGCAATGGGAAAAAGTCTAAATCCAGCACTTTCTATATTTATAGGCTTCACTGCAGTTTCTTTGGCTGTAAGCAACAGAAACCAACACTGACTAGCTTATAACAAAAATGAGTTTGAGGAAAGCATATGGGGAAGCTCTATGCAAGATTCAACTTCCTGACCGAGAAAGTTTGCCATAGCTTGTGCCATAGCTTCCCACCCCTTGGTCAGGGAGGAGAACCTTGATCCCTACCTGCCCCACCCCAAACAGCATGCGTTATAGGTGGGTATTCGATTCTGGATAGACTGAAAAGGCAAATGCACTGAGAGGAAAATCCAAACGATGCCTGATGGGCACGGAATCAAAATAAGAGGATAGACAGGTAGACGCTATATCCCGAGATAGATAGAGAGATAGATAGGTAGACAGATAGGGATGGAGATATCTCATGTCCTTTTATTTTGTATTTTTGACCTTTTATTTTGAGGTTTTGCTGCTTTGACATCTTGGGGTCTCGCTAATCCTGCAGGCATTGAGCCTCCCAGGGTTAGCTAATTCCTAGAGATAGTGAGGGACTTGCCTGAGATGCATCCTTCCTAAGCAAACAAAGCGATCCAGAGCTCACAGTTCCAACTACTTCCCTTACTGCGCTCTTATTCTGGGCCATTGTCCAACTGCCTTACTCATCCCAGGACCAGATGCCAGACAACAAGGAAAGGCTCCTGCGCCCCAGGGCCCACTGTAATTATTCAGAGTAGACAATCCTAAGCACACTCACCCCGCCTCACCCCTTGTTTTCTGCAGAAACCACAATAAGGGATTTGGCCCACGTTTCCTCCTCGCTCTGTCTGCCTCCTCTCTGACCCTGGTGCTTCTCCACGTGGCCACGTGTGGTGGGTCGTGCCTCCTGTTTCTAGGGAACTGTGGGGAAATCCTTTCTTTCATCACAGTCATTTCTGTGTCTGCATGTCTTCCCATATCTGATGAAAACAAATCCAGGGTACCCTTAAAAAATATACATGTTTGCTCAACAGCTAACCTGAACAGTCTGAGAGATGGTAGGTGGATCTCTATTACGGCATCTTTCCGGGGATTCTTCACGTGTAATTCTGACTGGCCCCTATCCGGGTTTCACCTGCTGACTTGATGACTTGCCCCTGTCATAGGATAGGACCTGTATACCTCACATGATTTCAAAATACGCTTCTTACTTTTTTTCACTTTATTATCTGGAACTGCCTCCAATCCAAAAGCAAAAACCTTTCCTGTCAGTGTTTTGAGGAAAAGGACTTCCTTACAAACGAAAGAAATAATTTTAGAAGAAAAATAATGAGCTGCATCTCCAATGTCACTGAGAGTAACACAAACAGAAACCTTAAATGTCCTTGTGACCTTTTGAAATCTCAGTGCTAACTATGAATACTGACATCTGATGTAGCTATAACACAGCAGTGTGAGGGTCCGTGTCCAGGCCTCAGCTGAAAGAGTTAATGCAGTTTCCAAAGGTCTTCAGCTTGTTCCCAGGGAGAGGTGAAGACAATAATAGTCCCTTTTGTCAATCAGTGCAATTTCGAATCCTTTTTAAAGAGACAAAAGCTGAGTATGTGTGTGCAACGGCTGTCTTTTAGGGATGTTTTTACTTTAAAACGTTCCTGCTAAACGTTTTAGAGTGTGATCATGTTTGGTGCCCTGTGGAAAATGGCATAAGGGCCTTGAGGGGAATCTGTACGTTCTGGAGTTTGAGGTTTTTAAGTTCCTCCTGAGGGTGATTCTGAAGCAGAAGAAATAGTTAATTAAAACAAAAAGGACCTTGAATTTTGTGAAGGTGTTTCTGATGGGAGTGGTGTGGAGATTTTCAAATGCTCTCTGTCTCTGTCTCTTTCTCTCTCTCAGTTTCCAGTTTGGGTGCTAGCATGCCTGTACCCCAATTCCTTATTTTTGTGAATGTGATGGAAGGAGGCAGAGGACCAGCAATAAATGTTACAAAAATGATAAAAATATAAAGCATTACGGATACTCAGCATCAACGCTGCTGGACTCTGAGTCCTTCTACCACCCAGACACTTAAAAGAGAGAGAAAGAGGTTTATACCCCTCAAAGGGTTATTAACTGTTTTAAGTGGTTTTCCATTTTCTGTTCTTTGTTGTACCCATCTGCAGAATTCTTCTGCAGCTAAAATTTTCAGGTGAAAACTTGCTAAACACTTCAGGTGAGTGATAGGTAGGTCCTCACCTTTCCCTCTAGACACTGACACCAAAATGAACCTGCCAGCTGCTATCAGGACTAACGCCATCACTTTCTAGAGGTCACCCTGAAGTCTGATTTAGGAGAATTCTCCTGGAGCTGTTAGACTTTTGGTAAATTGTCATACATCTAAAAGTCCTATTTGGCCACTAAGCCTTTTTCAAAATCTAGCATCATCCCTTAGCCAGGTTCAAAATAGAATAAATACCTGTGATCATGGCAGAAATCCATGAAAGGGACATTTCTGAAATGGAAAGAGGAGAGGGGAGAGGGGAAGAGCGTAAAGGCTTTGTGAGTGAAAGCCATTGGTTCATTCAATAAATATTTATTGAGTAGAAATTAAAGGTAAATACCATGAGAAGCACGAGGAAAGCTGTCTTTGAATAAGGGACACTTTGAAGTCACTTTGTCGTGCTCTTCATTGGGAAGGGAATGTAAACTCATTGTACATTATAAGTAGCTGTATTGGGGCCTGAGCTAGACTCTAAACTGGGAACCAAACATATAGGCATGTTTTACAGACTAGTGTCCAAAGTCCATTTGCAGAGGAACTAGAGAGTATCCTGGCAGAAAACTCCTGCCAAAGTCCTGCTGTATCTAAGAACTTCGTGCATACTCTCACATTTATTCCTTACACTAACACTGTTCAGTGAATACTAACACCCACCAGCTTGTTTCAGTTACACAAAAAGTGAAATCCAAAAACCTTCAATGATTTTCCCTCACTACATTCAACAATATGTACTGAACACCCACCATGTTGCAGCCTTTTTCTTTGGTCTAGGGATGTAGCCGTGAGCGAGAGGGATCAGGTCTCTGACTCCTAAGAGCTCACATTCTTAGGTCACTTGGGGCATCAGGCAGTACATATGACTAAAAAAAACGTCAGTAAATGAGAGTCGTTTGTGTTCATGTGAACGAAAGCTGTAATTTCACCCCCAGATTTCCCATATCTGTTTGCCACACTGCCAGAAATTTCTTAGACTCCAAAGCCAGACTCATTCCAGTATGCCAGAAGAGTTTACCGAAGGAATTTAGAAGAATTTGTTGGTGCCTTGGGTTTTCACTTTTCACATCCTTTGACATTGCCCTTGATATTGCTTTCAACTTCATTTTATCCATAGCACAACTATGGGTGAACTAGACAGTGGAAGTCAAGGTGTGACTTACTCTGGGTAAAGTTAGATATTGTGTTTCTGGAAGTTTAAACTTTTGTTACTTTCATTAACATTCTTTGAAATCCTCAGTTTACCTTATCTCAAATTTTATTCAGCACAATTTTCTTAATTCTGCACGGCCTTGAAAATGTATATATACATAACAGCTCAAGGATGAGGGGTAGTGAAGAGAGTCATACCTCTCCCTTGGTAGAATGTTAGCGATTTGATTAAATTGGACAATAGAACAATAAAAGTGTACTTTTTTTTTTTCTTCCTGCGGTACGCGGGCCTCTCACTGTTGTGGCCTCTCCCGTTGCGGAGCACAGGCTCCGGACGCGCAGGCTCAGCAGCCATGGCTCACGGGCCCAGCCGCTCCACGGTATATGGGATCTTCCTGGACCGGGGCACAAACCCGTGTCCCCTGCATCAGCAGGTGGACTCTCAACCACTGCACCACCAGGGAAGCCCAATAAAAGTGTACTATTAATAAAAAGAAGACTTTCATCCTAAAGGACCCAGGAATAATAGAGAGTATGTGTTCTGGTGCATGTGGTGGAAAGGGAGCCCATAATCTCTAGTCATAATGTCAGCCCACTTAGGACATTTTAAATATTCCTTTACATGTCCATTTGGGGGAAATCATCACTTGAGAAGTATTAAAGAACTATTTTTTTTTAAAGATATTGTTATGAGCTGAACTGTATTCTCCCCAAATTCATAGGTTCAAGTCCTAATCCTCAGTACCTCCGAATGTGACTGTATTTGAAAATAGGTCTTTAAAAGAGGGAATTAAGGTAAAATGAGGTTATATGAGTGGGCAATAATCCAATATAAGTGGTGTTCTTATAAGAAGAGATTAGGACACAAACAGGCACAAAGAGAAGGCAATGTGCTGACAAGAGGAAAAGATGTGCAAGCCAAGGAGAGAGGTCTTAGGAGAAACCAATCCTGCAGACACCTTGGTCTAGGACTTCCGGCTTCTGGAATCATGAGAAAATACATTTCTGCTGTTTGAGTCATCCAGTCTGTGGTACTTTATTATGGCAGCCCTGGCAAACTAATACAGAGGTATAATCTCATTGAAATTTAAAAAGAACAAAAGTCATGGCTGGTTCCACTGAAAATCCAAAAGGAGAGACCCACTTATGGGACATCAGGATTGATGAAATGAATTTACAAATGTATAGTAAACTGGGCAATATACACAGGGTAATAGCCAACTCATTTAACTGGATACCACTTGCATTTCTATGGGTAAGATGTATTTGTATTACTATCAATATTCTGTAACTTGTAGACCGTAAAATAGCTCAAAGACAGTACAAGGCAGAGGTAACCCAGAAGGATATGCTAGACAAGATATCTAGAAATCTTTTTTTTACCCACTCAAATCTCCCAACATCTCCTCATGGAATCAGGGCTTCTGGGCACAGAGGAAACTTAAGGTCTGTTTCCCCTTAAAATATAAAGGGGACACAAGTCTCTGATATCTCAGATTCATCCAGCATCTTCCATAGTTCTTCCTATCTTGGGATTTGAATTGCCAGGCTGGTGAAGGAGGTGCTAAAGATAGAGAACAGACCCGTCTTAGGGGCTGTACACCAGAATCTCATGTGGAAGCTCTCTTCCTTCTCCCCAGTCTGGCTGATGGAGTGGAGGAAGCAAGGGGAAGGCTGCAGACACTCTCTCAACATCCAGAGACTGACCTCAGGGCAGAGCCATTTGAAACACAAGCTCTCTAACCCTCTGAAACTCAACCGTCCAGAACTGTTTTTTTCTATGCTGTATGTTTTCAGTTATTTATGGAATCTGAAGAATAAAACAAAGGAATGAATAGAACAGAACAGAAACAGACTCACAGATATAAAGAACAAACCAGTGGTTACCAGTGGGGAGACGGGTGAGGTTAGGGGCAAGACAAGGGTAAGGGATTAAGGGGTACAAATTATTACATATAAAATAAATAAGATACAGGGACATAATGTACAGCACAGGGAATACAGCCAATATTTTATAATAACTTTAAATGAAGTATAAGCTATAAAAATATTGAATCACTATGTTGTACACCTGAAACTAATATAATATTGCAAATCGAATCTGCTTAAAAAAAAGAATTGTTTTCTATTCTCTATGCATTTCTTCTTTGACCCCCTTTTGGAGATACTTAGACACTCAGGGAGGTAAAGAGGAAACTTTGGAAATGGGGGAGCCACTGGTCATATTTCCAAATACTATCTTATCTCCTCATCGTGAACTTAGTCTATGCAAATCTCTGTGCTAAGTAATTTCACATATTCCCTCAGTTAATCTTTATAATGAGTTCCTTACGGGGGGACTATTATTAGCTCTGTGTTTTAGGTGAGCTAGTGTTGGGGAAAGAAATGTTTAAGTGCTGACACCAGGCTAGAAGCCCAGTTTTGTGTGACTTCTAAACTCAACATTTTAACCTGTTATACAGCTTCTTTCCCGGTGAGAGGAGATAATGTGAGCCTAATTAAACCCCAGTCTTTCCACCCAGGTCATGTTCTCACGAGCCCAGGCTAACCTTACTAAAATATCCGAAACCAGCTTCCATGCTTCTGACTCAATGAATCTTTCCTGAGTTTGATTATGAGAAAAACACTTTGCGAGATGCTATTTTGGTTTTCTACTGCTATGCAGTTAAACCCCCCTCTAAACTTAATGGCTCAAAACAGCAGTGATTTGCTATTTCTCGAGATTTTGTCAGTAGACTGAACGATCCATCTGCTTGTCTCTTCTTGATCAGCTGCATTTAGTTGGCAAGTGGGCTGCGCTGGGGGCCCAAAAGTTTCTCTCACATGTTTTGGGCCTCAGGGTTGCTTGTTACCTGGGGTACCTTAGCTCTACTTCATATCTCAGTCTACTACTTAGACTCCCTTTGCACTGGTACCTCTTTCTCCAGAGCCTCTACATATGCTGGAGGATTTCATTTATTACCTTACAGCATGGCAGCTGAGCTCCAAAACAACATAAGAGGAAGCTGCTAGGCTTCTCATGTAGCAGCGCTTCTGCAATGGCCTTTTGGTCAAAGCGAGTCACAGCCAACCCAGAGTTAAGAGGAGAGGAAACAGACCCTACGTCTTGCTAGAAGGACTTGCTGGAGGTCATATTTGCACCGTAAACGGAAAAGCACTTCCTTCAGGCCTGTCTTGCAATCTCTGCTCAAATAAATCATTTTGAAAAGTCAATGTCACTAGTTATCCTTCTGATTAAAAATTCTCAGTGGCTCCTCCATGCACACAGATGAAGTTCTAACTCCATCGTCTGATATTTAGTCTTTTTTTTTTTTTTTTTTTTTTGTGGTACGCGGGCCTCTCACTATTGTGGCCTCTCCTGTTGCGGAGCACAGGCTCCGGACGCGCAGGCTCAGCGGCCGTGGCTCACGGGCCCAGCCGCTCCACGGCATGTGGGATCTTCCCGGACCGGGGCACGAACCCACATCCCTTGTATCGGCAGGCGGACTCTCAACCACTGCGCCACCGGCGAAGCCCGATATTTAGTCTTTTATGATACGTCCTGACCTTATCACTACTACTTTACAGTCTTTCTTCTTCTTTCCAGGTGGTCGTCCTCTATCTCCCTAAATACTCCCGACTTGTCCCTGAGTCTACAAACTAGAGAAAAGATTTAGGATAACTTTCCAACATACCACATAGAGAAAGATACCTTTCACTGTAACCCCACAGCCATGACAGTTTACAAAATTAAAGCTAGTCACTTCGGTGGGAAAACCACACCAAGTATTCAGAGCTATGCTGACTAACAGAGGCTTGTCTGACTTGTCCACTTACAATCAGTTGTGAATTGGATACTGTGTCAATGTATTTTTTGATGGTTCTGTGCCAGATTCTGCTGATTGTAGAACATTCCCTAAACTAGAGACAGATAGATCATCACCAGGCAAATACGCATGAGTAGTTGCAACATAACACTTTCAAGCAGCCTTTTCTTTTTTAGGGTAAAAGCTGATATAAAGATTTATTCATGTGTCAGGTCGTTTCCGTCGAAGTTATGAGGTAAAGTAGACAAGGACACTTATCACGTTAAAAATGGTATTTTTCAATGTTTTGATTCATATAATGAACCTTCTCAGAATTCACTATTCATGGACACAGCATCTGGAAAGCTATTTAATGATCATAAGTTTTATCTAATAAATAAGTCGGCTTTGTCAAAATGATGTATGTTAAACAGTATCCTTAGGAACGTAAAGAATGGAGACTATATTTCACTCTTTTCATTCTTGTCTCTACTGCCTTAGTATTTTTAGCAAGTTTTCCCAAAACAGTCACAGAACTTCCAGAAAGGACACTTGAAATTGAGCCATTTTTCTTTTAAACTGTAAGTGTTATCATTCATCATCTCTTTGGGATATTGAATATAGTATCGTGTATCTGCTTCCATTGTTCTCACACAATAGTTATCAAACACTGGTGAAAAATGATGATGGAAGAGGTTTACATTTTTTCGTGATTATCAAGGGCTAAAAGTTACCTATCGTATCAATTTTAGGAAGTGTTGGTGTAGAGTTCAAGAAGAATAAAACAACTCCTAATCCAATTTTATCCTTCTTCTCCAACAAGTTTAACCCTATGACCCTTGGCAGGATTTAATGAAACACTTCCATTTTCCTACCTGAAAGGAGCAAAACCTCAAACAGCAGCTAGTTGAACCATTTAGGATTAGAATGTGTAAGTACCAAGATTTTACAATCACTGATAGAAGGGGTCATGTGATAGAAGGGGTCATGAGACTTTGAAAGAAGCTAATCCTGAATTTATGATGTACCTACCCAACATTTTAATGAAAACCACATGGCACCAGTTCTTAGACTTGATTAAAAGTACAATAGGTCGTATCTGATCCTTAGCCTTCCTTGAGTCAACTACTGTAAAAATGCACAGTAAAAATGTATAACAAGAAAAAATTTACTCCAAAGTTAAGGGTTTTGTGAATTTTTGGAATCCTTAGACCTGTAATACCTGAAACGAAGAGGTCCTGATAGAAATAAACCCTCCGTAACCTAGCCCCTTCCTGTGTTTCCACTTTCATCTTCTACCACATTTTGCAACCCTCTCTCCACCTCATCCACTTTGGATTTCTTTCGGTTCCTCAAGCATGCCAAATTCAGTCTCGTCCGTGGCCTTTTAACTTGTTCCTTCTCCAGACTGGAACAATCTTTCCCCCCAGTTTTTGCAGGCTGGGTTCTTCTCTTCACTTAAATTATAGTTCTGATGTTACGTCACACTCTCAGAGGCAGGACATTAAGCATGTACTGTGATGCTATTGTACCCCCCAACACACATATGCATGTGTGCACACACGTGCATGCACACACACATACACAGAGGCACACAGTGTATTGTATTAAGATGTACACACACATACACAGAGGCATAGAGTGTGTTGTATTAAATTGTATTAATTTCTTTGTAACTTTTGTATCACTCTGATAGCAGGTAGCATGTCTCTCTTACCACTAGCTTGCTAATATTTGGTACCTGAAATATATTGGATATATCTTTATACAATAAATGTATGGATGAAAGAATGAAGGAATAGATGAATAAACAAAGACTCCTTCGAACTCAAACGGTATTTTCCATTAAATTAATTGAAACCTATTTAGGTTACTAAACATGGCACAGTATATCAAAACTTCTGTTTAGTGAATGTTTACATGCATTTTTAATATCTCGTCTCACCTGTGACAAGATGAAACAAAAATACAACATGAAAAAAATTCCCAAACAGTGTAATCAACAAAGAAATCAGATGGTTGGGAAGGTTTTAAATAGCTTCTCTTTGTTCTTACCTCGCATAATCCTTTACATGTTTTGGAGGTGATCAAAGGCAGTGTTTATAAAGAGGAAATTCTTAAGAGGGAAGTGTTTTGACAAAGACCGAACCAAAAGACAAACAAAGTGAACAGTAAATGAGTAGCTTGGATTCAGGGATGGGAAGGACACATTTTGTTGGGGAAATTGCTCCACGGTGATGAAATGAATCATTAGAGACCTTCAGCAAGCAAGGCATATAAATCACAAGATTTATCATTTCAGACCTGCTGTTCTCCACATGTCCATTTTTGGCACTGGAGTTGGCAGCTGGGAATTTTATGTGCTGGATACAAAATAAATGATTAATGTTCCATTATTAAAATTCAGTGCCCTAAACTCAACTGTTATTTTGCCAAATTGTTGTCTGAGGAGGTTGATATCTTATGTACTTATCGAGAGTCTTTAGTCTGATAAGAAGTGTTCAAAATCTTATAACATGGCTCTGATCTCCGAGAGCTGATTTTCTCATCAAAGATTAACACTCTCTGAGGCTAACCTACTTCAGGCAGATAACACAGCCATTCAGAGCCTGTAGTTATATTTTCTCAAAGTTCTTTGGGCAGTGTTCGAGTTCCCACTCACTCTGTGCCTAGCAGAATGCTTTGCAACTAATAAATGATGAATTGAATGGGCTCTTCCAATTATTTGGAGCATTGCACTGACAAGACAAATTTACTTGTCCGTTCTCTGTTGAGCTAATTTATGTTGCCCTTTGATGTCCACAAATCAAGTTACTTGACTCAATCAGTCATTCTGAAAATAAATGTATTTAACAAAAATTGCAATCATTTTATTTTCACTCCCAGCCCTTATCACACGTGATTTCCCACGTCCTTTTATTTAATATCTGATTCCTGTGTAGAATGTTAGCTCCACAAAGGCTAGGATCATGGCTGTTTTGGTCCCTTTTATATATGTTGGTTAGAGTACCTGGCTTATAGAAGCCCATCCGTATAAACTTGTAAAATATCTGAATGAATATGAATGAAAAAGAGACATAGACAATTTTTGTTCTTTTATGTATTCATACATTCAGCCATTTACTGAGCCAGCCTTTACCCATGAGTAGCTTACCGTCTAGTGGATGACATCCCCACTGCCAATTATACTATGGTCTGGAGGGACTGTATTAAAAGTAGATCAGAATCATGTAGGGGCACAAAGCTAGTAAAATAAAAAGCTGCATGAGACCAGATAGGGAGGACAACTTAGGGAGTTTGGTTTTGATCATCTTGTAATAGGAGTCCACAGAGCTTTTTTTTTTTTTTTGCGGTACGCGGGCCTCTCACTGTTGTGGCCTCTCCCGTTGCGGGGCACAGGCTCCGGATACGCAGGCTCAGCGGCCATGGCTCAGGGGCCCAGCCGCTCTGCGGCATGTGGGATCTTCCCGGACCGGGGCACGAACCCGTGTCCCCTGCATTGGCAGGCGGACTCTCAACCACTGCGCCACCAGGGAAGCTCAGCAAACCTGCTATGTTAGAAGTATAATGTGCCTGGCACTGCAAATATGGCACACAGGCAACAGCTACTGCTCCAAAGCTGGTGAGAACCGTGGCCTTGGATTCAGAGAAATCCAGATGAGGACAGGTATAGGTCCAAATTTATTGTTGCCCACCAGAACGTGGTTCCCAGTGAGAGTCAGACTATTGTTTAGAGATAGAATCTCTATTTATATTTTAAAATATAAAGGAATTAGCCAATATTGACACTTTAACCTGTGTCCCTGAATGTGTTGGCTTTGTACTGTGTCATTTTGGCTAAAATGGACCTACTTTTCCCAGAATTCCCTTCTCTGTGTTGTGAACCTTAGTGTTAGCTACAAGAGAAATTTTGCACATTATTTGGAAGGCAGATGCGATGCAGCGGCCATATCTTTATACTCTGAAGGTTGTAGGGTACAAGATGCCGTGAAGTTTGCATACATCGTTGCTGGTGTGTGCTGTTGGCCTGGGGCAGCACGTGGACCACAGGTCCTCTGCCAGTTTCCCCGAGCCCTGGGCCAAGTATAGAGGGAGGCAGCATCTTACACAACTCAACACCAGATCAAGGAGGGAAGCACTGAGACGAACACAGGTTCTACTTGTCCACATAGGTTCCATGTCATCCTTTTGCTCAACCATGTCCAGCTTTCCTTCCTGACTGCCCGTCTGCCTCACCTCCAGTGATGCTAATCTCAACACTAGACTTGGAGACCGTAGCCCGTGTAAATGTCCCCATCAGCTTGCACAGTCGTGAAAGGACCAATTCCATAATGAATCCCTTGTTTGACAGCATTTACAGAAGCTGCAGTTCTTTGATCAGACCATCATTGATACCCAACCTCTTTGCTCTTTGTGTTGTTGATATTAGTAGAGGATTACTGAGCATGTCCTATGTAGACGTCCCCATGCCAGGTAGCACCTTACATGTAACATCTCATTTAATCTTCTTAAGTAAACCATGAGGAAGTAGGCACTCTTGTTATTCCCAATTTACTGATAAGAAAATTGAGGTTGAAAAAGGTCAGTAAGTGACCAAGGTCATATAGTTAAGTAGTAGCAAGTCTGGGATTGAATCCAGGAGTGTCTATTCTCAGCCACTGCCTACAGCACCTCAACCCAGAGATTCTGAGGACAAGAGCACGAGCCAGACTCTTGGGGTCAGTCCCAGTGGCACCAGAGACACATTGTTGGCACTTTTAGGCACCAGTGGCGCCACTTCTTGGAGGTGACTTTTGGTGTCTTTTTTCTTTAAACATCTTTATTGGAGTATAATTGCTTTACAATGGTGTGTTAGTTTCTGCTTTATAACAAAGTGAGTCAGTTATACATATATCCCCATATCTCTTCCCTCTTGCATCTCCCTGCCTCCCACCCTCCTTATCCCACCCCTCTAGGTGGTCACAAAGCACCGAGCTGATCTCCCTGTGCTATGCGGCTGCTTCCCACTAGCTATCTATTTTACGTTTGGTAGGTTATATATGTCCCTGCCTCTCTCTCACTTTGTCCCAGCTTACCCTTCCCCCTCCCCATATCCTCAAGTCCGTTCTCTAGTAGGTCTGTGTCTTTATTCCCGTCTTGCCCCTAGGTTCTTCATGACCTTTTTTTTTTTTTAGATTCCATATATATGTGTGAGCATATGGTATGTGTTTTTCTCTTTCTGACTTACTTCACTCTGTATGACAGTCTCTGGGTCCATCCACCTCACTACAAATAACTCAATTTCGTTTCTTTTTATGGCTGAGTAATATTCCATTGTATATATGTGCCACATCTTCTCTGTAGTTAAAGTGGAGATAAGTGTTCCTTCCGCACAGGTTTGTTTGAGGACTAAATGAGTTGATAGACGTGAAGTGCTTAGAAGAATACGTGGCAAATAGTCCTCTTGCTCCTGCTGCTTTGCATCACCCCTGTTCTCCGCTCTGCTCTCAGCAGCTCAGGGGCTTCAGATTCCTCCGCCTGGCATCAAATCCACCACTATTGGATATCACACGGTTAGTCTAACCCTATCAGATATTTTGACCCCCACCGAAACTAACTTGTTTCATGTCGCATTTCCTCGGAGCTGTTTTGTCTGCTAGATGCTTCAAAGTGCTAAAGTGATTTAAATAAATTTACCTTTGTTAATGTGTTACCTAGTTAAATTGTGTGCTCCTCAAGAAACGTTATACCTTAATCCTTAAGCGGGTTTTCACAGTAGTTGACATCAAGAAGACTACCTGAAGAGCAGTGCTAGTGGCGAGAATTTCAAATAGGGATGCAGAGCAGGGTCGTGTGTGTGTATGGTGTGTGTGTGTGGTCATTTGACTACTATCAGTCTGTGGTCCCCAACTAGCTGAACTGTCTTATGAAGAGTAGCTAAGTAACTGCAAGTAGCTCGACCTTTGAATTTCCCCCTTCCTTCCTAGCTCTACTGAAGTCTCCCAGGTCTTCAATAAAGCTTTTCTTGCTGCATTTATCATAAAGCCTCACACCTAACACGCACTTTCCTTCTCCCTTCTTTCTCTCTGCCTCTCACTCAGTAGGTGTGCTTTCTTTCGTTTCTATTGTTGTAATTACATTTTATGGTGTTTTATTCCTGCCCGTTCAATACAATTTGCACTTTGAATTATACTGCCTATTGTTACTTGAGAGCTATTAACCATGAAGCAATGAATAAAGTGCATTTCTTTTTACAATGTGGACCAAAGATCAACAGTCATTATTCTTGGGTCTTAGACATAAGAAATCTGGAAAGACATCATCTGTCAAGATTCCAGTTTGTTCAATTCTAAATTATCATTGACATAAGTCGGTCACTATAAATGAGAAGACATGCATGTGCATGTGTATATACATACATTTTGCACAGAAATGATCTTTGTATGAACATTCCCTTTCATATTCTTTTTTTAAAAAAAATAAATTTATTTATTTGTTTTTGGCTGCATTGGGTCTTCGTCGCTGCATGTGGGGTTTTTCTAGTTGCGGTGAGAGGGAGCTACTCTTCGTTGTGGTGTACGGGCTTCTCATTGCGGTGGCTTCTCTTGTTGCGGAAGATGGGCTCTAGGTGCGTGGGCTCAGTAGTTGTGGCTCGCAGGCTCTAGAGCACAGGCTCAGTAGTCATGGCACATGGGCTTAGTTGCTTTGTGGCATGTGGGATCTTCCCAGACCGGGGCTCGAACATGTGTCCCCTGCATTGGCAGGCAGATTCTTAACCATTGCACCACCAGGGAAGTCCCCCCTTTCATATTCTTGACCTTGCTGTATTATTCTAAAAGTATCATAAAATTGAAGGGCAATATGCAATTCACAAGAAAGAGGAATATGGAATTGAATTTAAAATACAGAAAATTAGTTCCTGCAGTGATATCTCATCACAGCCACAGGTCCACCACACTTAATGAGAGGGGTTATAGAGTGATGAGGGTCATAGGGAGTATTTTTAGAATTTTACTTACCACAACTTCCTTTGTACCAAACAAGTGTTATGTATATAATAGGCACTTGAGAAATGCTGAGGAATAAATAAGTGAAATGAAAAACAATAGAGGCCCTTGCCCCCTATAAAATTAGATGAAGGGCCCGTGGTTGGAGAAAAGATGGGCACACCTAATCCCCATTGACTTCTGGCTTCATCCTGCTTACAAAATCCTCAACTGCTGTCCTGTCTCCAAGTCTTTGAAACACTGATGGTCTTGACTAAAGTGTGCTCCCTCACGTTGAGACAGAAGAGCAGCAACTGATAGATTTTATGCCAGAACATTCCATGCATAGTGCAGTATAGATACAAATTAGCTTTTGTTGTTTTCATTTTGAAAGTTAGTGCTTAGAATATTTCCTGGCTCTAAAAGTGCTTAAAAAAATATATATATATACACATACATATATATATATGTATACATTTATTAAAAAGTACACATATATACATACATACATACTTATACATATGTACATATATGTACCCAGATACTCAAAATATATGTAAAACTGCATTAAGTACAATGTCATGTGTCTTTCAGTATGTGGCACTAGAACACATGCAGATATCCCCACTCCTGACAGAGGCAGACACACATGTTCAGACACCAGCTGAGTTTAATATTGTACTCAAAATCCACTATTAGCCTTGAAACTTTCCCTCCCTGGAGATGCTTAAGTTAGATTTGACTGAGAGATTTCAAATTAGGGTAATAACTGTACAAAATGACTTAAAAAACTGGATCATTGACGCTAAAGAGCAGAATCGGTGATTCAGCCATAATTTGTCACAAGCCCTCATGCCCCCAGCACCAACCTGGGCGCCGTAGGAGCAGCTGTTGGTTTTCGTAGGTGATATAGTTGAACTGGGAGTAGTCTGTTCATGGCTGCAGATAAGAGGTTAATCTGTAGTTTGTGCCCAGCCCCAGGAAAGGCAGTAACTGCTCTAGGCACCTGCAACTGCCTTTAAATATCGCCTTTCCTTCCAGCTCCCTGGGTCAGACAGAACTGCCCATCCCCAGTATCCATAAACTTCATAGTGCATCTGCTACTCCAGTTTTCACTCTTCTCGTGACTGTGTGGCACAGCTGGGCACCAAATTCATCATCTTTGCTCTTTTCACCCATTTTCTGCCTCTGTTTGACACATCATGTGGAGAGCTGATAAGCTAAATTTAAAGGAGAAGGTAATTCTATTTCAAGCATAATATTAAGGGGCTTAACCTTCAGAGCTCAAAAGAAATCAGATAACTGGACTAGAGGAATTCAAGGACAAGTGTAAACTCTGTTGGGTTTGTCTTTTTTCCAACTTCATGGGAATATCCAGTAGTTGTTGATATTCGGAGGGTTTTGCACGAGCGTTATGTGAGACTTTGGGGTTACAGTGGTGAATTCAACAAAGCCCCTACTTTGAGGAGCCTGTATTCAACGAAAGAAAATAGAATTAAATTAAAATGCTGCACATTTTATAATTACAAGTTTGCAGAGTGATTTGAAGGAGAGATACAAGATGCCACGTAAGCATAGAGTAATGGGGGTTTTCACATAGCTTGGGTGAGTCAAGAAATGTTTCCTGAGGAAGTGGTATTTCAGTTAGGATATGAAGGAAAAGTAGTCACAGTAAGTCCAGAGAGGGGCGAATAGCAGTTGAGGCAGAGGAAACTTGGATTCCCAGGGCTAAACATGCATGAAGTCTTCAAGTCTAAAAAGGGTGTGGCATCTTCCAGGACTGACGACAAGGTCAGTGTAGCTAGAGAAGAAGCGAGACGGAGGTGGCACACCATGTGTGTGACCCATGTGGGTGAGCAGGGAGCTCTGCTCCACACAGTAATTCAGGGACCCAGGCAATGGAGGCTCTGCCATCTGGTAGCTACATCATCTAGAGCACCAGTCATCCCTAGCCACCAAGGGAGGCAAAAAAGATACTGCGGAATCGCTTATGGGATTGTCAGTCTTTCAGCCAGAGAGTGACACCTGTCACTTCTCTTCATATTTCCTTGCAAGATCTAGTTACCAGCCCTTGCCTAATGGTAAGAGATCTCCAAAATGTAAAGGAGCACATGGACTATTTGATGGTCATTAGTATATATGTCAGAGAAGGCATTGGATGGTTTTAAGCAAAGGACAGTCATCATCTGGTTTTGTAAATGGGCGCATGAAAACCACAAGCCTAATTAGAACGATGACATTTTCCTTTTATATAGTATATACGTTATATATATGTTAGTTAATATATGACTAAGAAATCACAGGATGCTACCGATGCGCATCTAGCGTAGAGCAAAGAATTTGAAAAAAAATCCTCATAATAACCTCACGGTCAGAAGGGCAAGTCAAGACTGTATCACGCAATCTGTGTGAGTTACAATCGGTGGAATTCTCTTACATATGGGATCTTATTAAAGCTTGGGGAGCTTTCTAGGGGTGTATCGAAAGGCTCTGTCTTTAGTCCTGTGATGCTCACCATTTTAATCAATAACTTGAATAAGGGTTTAGAAACCATGCCATTGAAAGTTTCATATTGATCTAAGGTAGCATTGATACCAAAAGATCATGATAAATTGAGGAAAGACAAACAAAAGCTGATGTAGTCTATTTTAGCAGGGAAGATAATAGTAAGATCTGGTTTGGGGGTCAAAAGACCATCTTACTGGGCTTCCCTGGGGGCGCAGTGGTTGAGAGTCTGCCTGCCGATGCAGGGGACACGGGTTCGTGCCCCAGTCCGGGAAGATCCCACATGCCGCAGAGCGGCTGGGCCCGTGAGCCATGGCCGCTGAGCCTGCGCGTCCGGAGCCTGTGCTCTGCAACGGGAGAGGCCACAACAGTGAGAGGCCCGCGTACCGCAAAAAAAAGACCATCTTACTGTCCAATCGAAAATCAGGCACATGCAGTTCAGAAGCAGTATTGTGTAAAGTGAACTTTGGGAAATATGTGGACCTTCAGTTCAAGATGAGTTATGAGTACAACAAAAAAACTGAGCTATTGATGTGTTAGGATCAAGAGAGGGGAAGCCTGATTCCCACCCCCAACCCACATGTTGGTCAAACGAGAGCTCAGGTATTTATAGTTTAAAAAAATATGCAGTAAAGCTAACCAACTGTAGGAATTAGGGTCATAGGATAGAATGCCCGTGTTATAAACCTGGACAGGTAGAAATAACAGTTTACTCAATTAAATTGGAAGGTGAGCAAGGAGCGAGAAGTTGGGAAGAAGCTTAAATGTAATTGAAGATGGGTGAAAGGCAAGGGAGTAAGGTCAAAGGACAAAGCTACAGCGAGGGAAGAGAAAATGGAGTGAAGTGAGGCTTGGCTGAAAGAACAGACTTGAGAGGGATGTAGCGATTACCTTTAGTCACTGAAGGGCTTTCAGGTGGGAGGTGGATGAATTCTGTTTGACCGTAAGGGATAGAACTAGGGCCAGTAGATGCAAATTGCAGGCACGTGGATTTGGGCTGTATATCCTAATAGCCAGAATCACCCGAAGAAGCAATGAGCTGCCTCAGGAGGACATAAGTTCTCTGTGGTCATCAGCTCATGAGCAGAAGGGTTTGAACAGAGGACAGGGTATGTAATCATAATCGCTAGCATGTATAAGAATGCTTACAAGACTGTGCTAAGTGCTGGCTTACGTTGTGTCATTCAGTGTTCACCTTGTGGGACAGGCACTGTTATTCTGTCCATATCATTGATGAGGAAACCGAGGCTCAGAAGAAAAGGTTCAGTGACTTGGGGGAACTGGTGGGGGATTTTGGCAGTCTGACTGCTGAGTGTTTTATCCTCAGGATGAATGTTTCTTTTTTGAGCAGAAACCTTCTTGAGGGAATTCAAGGATCAGGGGCATTGAAGTCAAAGTCAAAGGATTCCTCAACTTAGAGACTCCAAATAAGTGGGGCAAAGTCTGGCATTTGGAAATGTGGGGAGAGCCAATTCATTGGAGCCAATAATATGTCCTCCATTTAACAAAATTCTACTGTATGTTACTTGACCAATTTGAATATCGCAGGGAAGTTTCTCCATAACATGTTGAAATGGATTTCCCTCCCCATTTGAGTTTCTGATTGCAGCAGAATACTCTCACTGTGGACACCCCCCAGGCCATGCATTTCCTTCCCTTCATTCCCAGGGGCTTCCTGGCTGTTCCTCGAGACCAGCAGGCCCACTTCTGCACTGGGCTTTTTGCATTGGCTATTCTATTCAATATCTGCCTTCATCTTTTCCCCCCAAGTGATCTCCGTGGCTATTTCATCATCCTTTTCACGTGTTGGCTTAAGTGGTATCCTCTCAGTGCATCCCACATGTTATATAAAATGATCTTCCCCTTCCTCCCCCAAACATTCTCAGCACCCCTTATCCTGCCCCCCTTTCATCTTCCATAGCGATGTACTCTGTGCTTCACTTATTTCGTGTTTTCATTGGTTAGTGTCTGTCCGTGCCGCTAGGATGTACATTTTCAAGGGACAAGGGCTTCTGTTTTCGTCCACAGGGTCTTGGAATGAGACTGACCCATAGTAGGTACACAAGAAATTTTTGTGGAACGGATCCAGAATTTGCTCAGCAGTTCGGAGCTTGAGGCCTGCTCAAGGTGTAGGGCGTTGACCCTGAGCGATAACTTACTTCCCCTCCTTCTTTCAGTCTCTCTGGCAGATCATCTTGGTCAATTACAGAAAGATAGTTACGGCCACCACTGACTCGTTTCATCCCTGGTCATGCTTTGTAGTAGGGGTCAGCAAGCCTTTTTATAAAGGGTCGGATAGGAACTAGTTTAGGCTTCACATACTGTACAGTTTCCTTTGCAGACCTACAGTGTGCCAGAGACTGTTACATGGGCTGACAAACAAGCCAGGAACAAAACAGACTGTGCTTATCGTGAAGCTTACACTCTAGCAGGGGAGAAAAGCAAGCACATCATTTATGACAAAGGTAAAAGACATTCTGCGTCAGATGGTATGTTGTACAAATATAGCTGTAAACAATTTACAATGGTCAGGTGATAACATGCTCTGAATAAACATGTTAGGGTAAAGGGACGGAGGGACAGGATGGAATGTGCTACTTTTAAAAAAGAGAGGGAGAGAATCATTCTTATAAGGTGAAATTTAAACATAGATGTGAAGGAAGTAAAGGCGTGCAGCCTGGCAATATTTAGGGACACAGTTCTCTAGGCAGAAGAAGTGCTAAGCCAGGACACTGAAGAACTCTGGGGGTGTTCAAGGGGGATGAAGACAGCAAATAATATAACACCACATCCCGCTACTTCCCAAGCCCTACCTTTCTCTATCTCCCTTCTATATTCTACTGGAGGTGAAATTTTTAAGTCACCAGTGTACATCCTCTTCACCTCCTTCACCCAGATAGAGAACCCTTTGCTCTCATTCTCTTTTACGTTGTTATAGCAAATTATCTGAGAGAGTAACTCATATAAAAATATAAAGAAAGTGTGAAGTGTTTCCACTCTCAGAATATTTTAACAAGAGTTATACACCAAAAGAAGAAGTATCTAATCATGGAAAGCTGACATTAGCAAAGGCAGGAAACTACAATAGGTTAATCAAAAAATATTCACAGGTTTGTCTTATCCTAAGTGCTCATTGTAGCTGGTGTGAGGAACTCAGGTCTAAATTTAAATTCTCTCTCTGGTTATGTATTATGTCCTGGAGTGACTGAGGTTTAAATCTTTTTACCTTACTGGGACTTAGTGGGGTTTTTTTTGTGTTTTTTTTTGCGGTACGCAGGCCTCTCACTGTTGTGGCCTCTCCCGTTGTGGAGCACAGGCTCCGGATGCACAGGCTCAGTGGCCATGGCTCATGGGCCCAGCCATTCCACGGCATGTGGGATCTTCCCGGACTGGGGCACGAACCCGTGTCTCCTGCATCGGCAGGCAGACTCTCAACCACTGTGCCACCAGGGAAGCCTGGGACTTAGTTTTGTCATCTGTAAATTAATGGGTTAGGCTAGAGCCAGAATGACAACTGTCTCCATCAGCTCTACCCCATTTCTGCAGTCATGGTGGACATAGTAGAAGTCAATCATGGCTCATTTTCTACGAAACCAGACTGAGCATCAGAATCCTACTTAACACAATATTTCCAGTGACAACACCCAATCAATGAGGGTTGACCCTGGAGATATGGAAACATATTTGACCCTTATGGACAAGATAATCCCTAAGACTCATTCTCTTTCTAAAACTAAATATCTAAGTTGGACTCTTGAAAATAGGCAATAAGCAACTGGTGAATAATTCTGTATTCCAGATGTGTAAAGGAAATCTTACAAATGCATTCCAGGAGAACTTTCCTTTCTTTGTCAACCTTCCTGACCTAGGCATGCTAGCTCTGAAGTTAACGTCATAAAACTACTATAATTTTATTTGTCAGATCTTGAAGCCATACTTGGTAAATTGGGAGTGAAATGAAGTTAAAAAATTAAAATGCCTCTCCACTGGAGGCAAAAGAAATTGTGTATACGGTGTAAAAAAAAAAGGAGCGACCATTCAAGCAAGAGTTGGCGAGTGAACAGGAATAGTGGAATCTGTTTATGAAATGATTGATACACAAATAAAATTCAGCACCTGACATTTTCCCTGTTGTCTTTTCAAAGTGGCCTGATGGCAGCCTGTATTTCTTTCTTCTTGTGTGGATCCCCAGCCCCGAGGGTCCCTTTTGACCAGCCATACAGTTCTTACAGAGGACAGCAGGCTGTCTGAGGCACTGTTTACTTGGCTGTTATGCTCTCAGGGAGAGTTAATAGATCAAGTTTAAGGGCTGTCTGTAAAGTTGGTGGCCTTTGGAAGTAATCAAAACAAGGTGAAAGGAAAAAAAAACGGTTGTACCTTAACAAGGTCTTAAGTTGGCTTTATTAGGAGTTTCCAGTGGCAGAGAGAAACTTTTTGTGTTTTTGAACTTCGTGTGTCTTTGAACCAATGAAGCTGAGCTCTAGAATGAATTCATTGATTTCTGTAATCTTAAATACTCATTCTTCTTCTGCAATACTGTCAGGTGCAATCCATGCCAGAAAAGAAGCTGTCTTACTTCCTAGATCACAAACAAGGGTCCGCAGGAGAATAAGGCAGATATTTTGTACTTTCTCTTCAAGGCACCATTTGTTTCCCTCAACGCTCATCATAAAGGACACCCATGGGAGTCCTTTATGAAGTTGCCCTCCTTTCCTCTTCTGTCTTCCATCTCCTTTCTACCCCTTCAGGTTTCCTGGTGTTTTTTATTGTCTATCACCCAGCAGAGTTAAGTCTTTCAGATATTTTATAGTGAAGCAGCTACAACTGTAATGACACTTCTACAGATATTAATTGTATTATATAACTTTCGTTTGTATGCAAACAGCGTTATTCTATTTTTTTCCTGTTATACCAGGGAATCCCTCTGTTCAGGAAGAAATGAACAGGCGAGAAATTTCTGGGGGAAGGAAGATCCAAGGCATATGCCACAGGAGCATTGCTTGGAGGATGTCTGCCTGGAGGTAGGGTAGAGCCATCTTGATGCTGGTCCACAAGCAATTATTACTACGGGGTGAGGTTCCCGGCACCGAGACCCTGAGGATGACAGGGGAAGCAGGCTCAGGAATGAATCCCTTCTTTTGACGCGATGGCTTTTATATGTTTAGAGTCACACACTTCTTTCAGAATCTGATAAAAATTTTAAAAAGTTTCTCCAGAAAAATGCACAATATTTTAGATTCATGTACTCCCTTGAGTATATTCAAAGAAATCAATGAACTTGAGTTTATGCTAGAAGTATAGAGGCTGTCATATGTGATCCTGTAAATCACCAAAAAGTTAATTTTATATTGACTTTCTTTCATGTTCCCTTTACCTACGTCCTTCTCAGATTTTAGGCAATTTGACATGGAGGTTAAGAACTTTGAGTTAGAAATTCCTCGACTCGAGCCCTGACCCTGTCCTCACTTCCTGAGTGACCTTGGGCACATTACTTAACCTCTCTGGGCCTCTGTTTTCCTCCAGTAAAATGGGATCACAATGTCATCTCGTTCTGTCAATGTTAAGATGTGTTTATCCTAGCACAGCCTTAGCGCTCAATAGAGAGGAGCTCATTTCATAATTTCCAAAACATAAAAAGGATTTGATTACTTTTTCCTGTTACTTATAAAATCAAATCATTTTTGTTTTTGTGAATTTTAATTAACATGATCAGAGCACTTGTAGTGAGCAGTTTTTTCTACTCTGAATTCTAAAGCACCTTGCTTGTATTAAGAAATGGAACTCAGAGCTCATACACGGTTCTGATCTCTTGTGACCTGTGGAGTTAGACATAATCATTGACTCTTTTATAGATGGGTTGCTGATGGAAGCACAGAGGTCGCTCCCATGAATGCAGAAAGAGCATTAATTTATTGCAAAAGGGCTGGTGCAACAGCATTCTGACCCTTGACTTCATGAACCTGGGGGAAGTCAGATTACCACTCAGAGTCTCAGCTAACTCAGCGATAAGGTGGGCATCACTGTGAGGGTTGAATGTGATAAGAAAAGATGTTTACGTTTACAAGTGTTGTTGTTATTGTGCCTCTATCTCAACTCCCACCAGATCTATGCTTTCCTGGGAAGAGTGGGAGCTAGACTATAGCAGCAGCTTTAACCTTGTTATGTCCTCCAGAATGATCTTTCTAAACTCAGATCTGATCATGCCCTTCCCTTGCATAAACCCCTGAATGGATCCCTTCAGAGAAAGTTCTGCACCCCCAGAATGACGGTTAGGGTTTGCCATGGCCCAGACCCCCCAAACCGATCCTTCATCCCTCCCCTCCTACTGCGTCCCACACAGCTCCCCACACTGCGTCCTGCACTGCTCTTCACAAAGCATCCCACACAGCATCCCACACAGCATCCCACACTGCGTCCCACAATGCATCCCACACAGCATCCCACACTGCGTCCCACACAGCTCCGTACACTGCATCCCACACAGCTCCCCACACAGCTCCCCACACTGCGTCCCACACAGCATCCCACAAAGCATCCCACACTGCGTCCCACACAGCTCCCCACGCTGCGTCCCACACAGCATCCCACACTGCGTCCCACACAGCATCCCACACAGCATCCCACAGAGCATCCCACACAGCGTCCCACACAGCTCCCCACACTGCGTCCCACACAGCATCCCACACTGCGTCCCACACAGCATCCCACACAGCATCCCACAAAGCATCCCACACTGCGTCCCACACAGCTCCCCACGCTGCATCCCACACAGCGTCCCACACTGCATCCCACACAGCATCCCACACTCCATCCCACAAAGCATCCCACACTGCACCCCACACTGCTGTTCACAAAGCATCCCACACAGCATCCCACACAGCATCCCACACTGCGTCCCACACAGCTCCCCACACTGCGTCCCACACAGCATCCCACAAAGCATCCCACACTGCGTCCCACACAGCATCCCACAAAGCATCCCACACAGCGTCCCACAAAGCATCCCACACTGCGTCCCACACTGCATCCCACACATCATCCCACACTGCATCCCACACAGCATCCCACACAGCTCCCCACACTGCATCCCACACTCGGGCTGCACAACCATGGGCCTCTCCTCCACATACCTGGCATTTTCTTCACTTTCATGTTTTAAACTGATATGAAATTATGCTATTCTTATGTAAAAGCAGCATTTTGACAAAAACTTTGAACAATGAGAAACTAGAAAAATGAATATATCCCCCTTTCTCTCAAAACTTTTTTGTTGTTGCAAATAATCACCTTTGGTTAACTCTAGGAATATCTACTTGTAACTTAAAAAAAAAATTCCTCTTTTTTGGCATTTAAGGATCCGACTGTTATTCGTTTTAAGAGGAAGGAAATGGGCTCTGCTTTCTAATCATTTGCTCTATATATTGGCGATGTGATAATTGTGTGATGGAATAACTCACTACCATGATATGCTATATATGCTAAAAATAAGGCATAATGTCTCTGCCTAAATTGTTCCTTTAAAGAGTAAGTGTTACCTGGTACTCAAGTCCTCACAAAGTCTCTCAAATTAAAGGTGTTGCAGGAAGGAGGACCCCTTCCAGTGTCCGAGAGTGGACTCTTGTCTAACACTTGGAAATGAACTGTCCGAGGAGACACGTGTGCTAACAAAGCAAAAGATTTTATTGGGAAGGGGCTCCCGGGTGGAGAGCAGAAGGGTAAGGGAAGCCAGGAGAACTGCTCTGCCACGTGGCTCGCAGTCTCGGGTTTTATGGTAATGGGGAGAGTTTCTAGATTGTCTCTGGCCAATCATCTTGCTTGGCCCATGTTTGGTCTGACTCAGGGTCCTTCCTGGTGGCGTGCGCATCTCTCAGCCAAGATGGACTCCAGCGTGAAGGACTCTGGGAGGTTGGCAGGATATGTTATAGGCTGGTGTCTCCTCCCTCCTTTTGGCCCCTCCCGAATTCTCTCGGTTATTTATCGGCAGCAGGACTACGTTCTTTATTGCGACCTCCTGTTGTGAGACAACTCAGGCAAGTGGTTATTATCGTGCCTTGTCAAGGCGGGCAGTTTCGGTCTACGGTTCCCTAACATAGGTATTGTCTAATATTCGTCTCCTATCGCAAATTCAGTGGCCTAACACAAAGCAAATTTATAATCTCACAGTCCTGTAGGGTCAAAAATCCCGTATGGATCTCACGGGGCTAAAATCACAGTGTCAGGAGGCTGTAATCCTCTCTAGAATTTCCTTTCTGGGGAGAATCAATTCCTTGGCTCATTCAGGCTGTTGGAAGTATCAGTTCCCTGTGGTTATGAGACTGAGGTCCCTGTTTCCTTGCTAGCTGTCAGCTGAGCACTGTCCCCAGCTTCTAGAAGCTGCCCTCATGCCACCTTCCTCCGTCTTCAAAGACAGCGAGGGCAGCTGAGAGCACTTCTCGTGTTTCAAATCTTTTCAGCCTCTTTCGTTATCTCCTTTCTTTGACTAATCCTTCATCCTCACTCCCTCACTTTGAAGGACCCTTGTGATTATTTTGGGCTGGCTGGCATCATCCAGGATCATCTCTCTATTTTAAGGTTGATTAGCAATTTTAATTCATCTGCAAACTTAATTCTCGCTTGCTGTATAAACTAACATATTCACAAATTCTGGGGCTGAGGACATGGACCTCTCTGAGGGAGGGTGTGGTACTCTGTTTACCATATCTCTCAATTACCTTTTTTTTTTGATCAAATAAAGAACTGTTTGAAGATACACATTAGCCAGAGATGACCTCAATCAATGCTGGTTGGAAAAGGTCACAGGGGTCAGGAGGTGGAATTGTTAACAAGTGAGTCAAGACGTGGACATTTAACATAGGTTTGGTAATTATCCTGGCACGTGTGACCTCAGAATTTGCAAGCATTGGATGCCTATTGTAAACAAGCTTTTTCAGATCACTTACAAGGCCACCCAGAAATTGGAAAGCATGACTTTACACCTACAGGACGAACGAGGAACCAACTCTTCTCAGGTTATACGAATGAATACTTACGGCTTAGGGTACAAATCTCTAGAGACAGCCTCATACATAGATTTGAAAAGTATTGAACAACTCAGAGAAATAACGTCATGAAACTGCCTTAGGTGACTCAAACAGTAGCTCCAGTCATGGCAAAGACACTAGTGTTAAAGATCATTAGGAAGAGCTTGAAAAAATGTATTTTATAAAATGTGAGAGTATGAAAGCAATAGTTTAAAATTAACATATATATTATAGAAGCAAGTTAAGTATGCATAAGGTAGTAATTTAAAAATCATAAGTCGACAAATAGCTCAAAATTTTTAAAAATAAACTTATTGGAAAAAGCAAATTCACTTTATGCTGAGAATGGCCTTACATGTAGTATCTAGCTATAACAGAGTCGAATTGTTTTCTAGATTACCCTTCTAGTTTACCTTTGGGCTAGAAGAAGTGACCGTAATCAAAATATATATAGTTTATTTCCTTCAGATTCAAGAATTGATGGTGTTGCATTAGCCTTAAGACTTTCCAGTAGAAGTCTTAAGTCACTTTACACACAGGATACAATATTGTAAGAAAAAGATTTCCAGTAGGATGATTAAAACCAGATTTTCTTGTCTATTTTACGAACTACTTCCTTAAAGTTCTACATTGTTTGATATCTAAAGGAAGAGAAAATACACTGTCTACTAGCATCTTAATTCGAATTCCACTCATGAAACTCCAAGCCACCCCCGCCCCCCAAATAATATCATTGTTACAATCTCTTTTCCAAGCCAAAAATTCAGCAGAAAAAAGTGCTTCATAAAAGTTAGTTGGTACTGTATTACCAATTCACTTCTTGGGGCATAACTATGTGGAATTAGAGGAAAACCTTGTGAAATTGGATGTGGTAGGGTGGACAAACCTAAAGGGGCTTTCTCAAGTGACATTCAGTTGCCAAGCTCAATATGGTGCATTTCTGTTATACCAAACACTGCAATTTGTAGCGTTCAGAGCTCAGTTGTTTAAACAACTGAGTTTAAACAAACTTCTCTTTGTTTAAACAAAGAGAAGCAAGTCTGAATGATGCAGAAAAAGAGGGGAGGGGGGCTTCCATGGTGGCGCAGTGGTTGAGAGTCCACCTGCCGATGCAGGTTCGTGCCCCGGTCCGGGAAGATCTCACGTGCCGCGGAGCGGCTGGGCCCGTGAGCCACGGCCGCTGAGCCTGCGCGTCCGGAGCCTGTGCTCCGCAACGGGAGAGGCCACAACAGTGAGGGGCCCGCGTACCGCAAAAAAAAAAAAAAAAAAAAAAAAAAAAAAGAGGAGAGTGGAAAACCACTTGAACTTGGGAGAAACTCAAACTCTCGAGAATATAGGAAGTTGCCTGCAAGAGTGGCGTCTATATATAGAAAGAATTCCTCCATCTTCTTGTTAAATTTGTAGTAAAGGCAGCAAAATATCCATGATACGTTTAATGTGATAAAATTTCTTGAAGAAAATATAAAAGAAGTTAAAATCTGCATGCCATTGGGCATGGTGCAGACAGTCAATACACCTAGATGCAGGGGCAGTGGGGCTTATGAGGTACATACATAGAATTAAAACGTTACAAATTTACTTTATAAATAATTATAAAAATTTTTATAATTATAAAAATTCCTGGCTATTTTGTGAAAAAATGACATCTCTTGATTATTTATAGCTTCTTGGCAGTTTATCTGAAACTCTGGTATTTCAGGAGACAGAAAAGGCAGCCAGAGATGTTTTCTTCCATCAACGAGCTTTGGGTCCATTCTCAACACATCCCAGTATTTATAAAAGTTAACTTCAAGTACCCCCATTTAAAAGAAATTTGGACTGAACCTACCTCATGGGAGAAGATTTAGATGTCAAGTATCTTATTGTCACTTTCCTGCTGGAAATGACAAGGCAGCTGGAAGACTGATCATAGGTCTGGGTGGTTATATTTTACTATGCCTGATGCAAAAAAACCAAAAACCAAATTGAAAAATGAAGCTGTTACAGGCTGATCTCTCTGGAATCACTAAAATGCAGGGGGAAAATATTAAAAGCAGCAAATTAAATTCAAGATAATCATCCCTGTGGCTTTTCTCTGTGCATTCTCTAATCTAGCTCTAATTCTCTAAATTCCAGATAATCATCCCTGTGGCATCCTCTGTGCATTCTCTAATCTAGCTCTACCCAATTACATTAGTTGTAGGACATATTATTTCTGTTTTCCCAGTAGCATTTTTTAAAAAATTTTTAACTTTGAGGAATGTATACTATAATTGCTATCTCTTTATGTTATAAAATGTCATGATTTTGAAAAGGAAAATTTCATGGCATATGTAATGTCAATCATCTCTCTTTATGGGAGTATATGGCATTCATTTTGTTTAAAACGGGCTTGGGGAAAATACCCTTCATTCCAAGAGCAGTTGGTTTTTAAGCCATATTTTGACCTAATTTGCATGACAGTGTAGTTAGAGGAGGCTGATACATTTGGGAGTGGAATTGTGCTCTGTCCAAATGTGGCTATTTTATATTCCAGTTATAACCTTCTAAACATCCAAACAGGATTATACAGGAACCACTCCCCTGCTGTCACACTCACACTAAGCAAACTCTCACACACGTTGATGTTTTAACACTTGGAGACAAGCTGAAACTTCAGATCTGGGCATTGCCTCTCTACTTCTCCCATTCCTTTGAAGCCCAACTGGTACAATAATTAACACTCCTTGGAAGCTTCCGTAGGCCTCAGAGCCTTATAATGTATACGTATTTCATGACATGACACTGCCTGGCGGCTCTGATGACCTCATCTCAAATACAATTGATAAATGAAAAGCCAGAAGTGACTGAAAGGAAAATGCTTTCCCAGAATCAGAATCAAAAACCTATTTACTCAGCTCTCCCATGGAAAAAGACATTATGCTAACTTTTTTATAACAATTAACTCCAAACTGACAGTGTAGCTGTTGCAGAGCGCAGGGCAATAAAAATGGTATTTGAGACATTCTGTGTAAGCCCAAAATAGATACAGGCTGTAAACCTTAGGGACCTGTAGACTCCTTTTATTACCCTCTCACCTCTTATGTACGAGGGGCACCTACATGTCCAGTGAAATTTACCTTTTCCCTTAGTCCCTGAGCATCCCACTCACCTGGATTTATACGTGCCCTTCATACTGTGATATGAACGTAGTCTTCTATTTCTTCTGAATCCCAAGCCCTCGTGGTTACGTGGATCCATCTGTGTTCCCTCTAGAGAGTCTTCTTAGCTATCGCTGGACGCTGCATATCAGCCAACTGAACAAAGTTAAGGCAGGTTGTGTTAAAGGAGAGACTTTCTGTTTTTTCTTCTCCAACAGCATTTGCATGTTAAAAGGTAATTCCTTGGCAGAAAGGGAAGAGTTTCTAATGCAAATGAGTCTATCTGCAGTAGATAAGATCATTACTCAGCAACTATTCACAGCTGTGCTCACTATCGCTAAGTTTAGAGTGATCTTTTCACCCTTTGAATTTGAACTTCTTCATTTCACCTGCCCTAGCCAATGGAACATTAGCAGACAAGGTGGGAGCAGAGGCTTGAAATGCAGTAACATGATCGGGCTTGCCCTCTTGAGCTCCTGCCTTTTGCCAGGAGAACAGGCCATTGGTCCAAGGAGGATAAGAGCCGTATGGAGCTGACCTGGAACCAACCTACAGCTTGAGGCAGAGTCCAGCCTACATCGGTCAAGCTCCAGGTGACCTACAGTTGTGTGAATAAGAAACAAATCGTGTTGTGTGGCACTGAGTTTTGGAGTTGTTTTGCAACATTTTTAGCTCCATCAGTTGATGTGATCATCTGGTTTTTCTTCTTTAGCCTATCGATACCGTGTATTACATTGAGTTTTGAATATTGAACCAGCCTTGCATCCTTGGAATAAACCCCACTTGGTTGTGGAGTATAAATTTTTAAATATATATTAAAGCATTCCATTTGATTATATTTTTTGAGCAGGTTTTCCTATAATCTCTTGATTGATGATATATAGTTGTCATTTGTTTGCTTGTTTTTAACTACTGTCATTGTCTGGTTTTGGTGTCAAGGTGATAGTGGCTTCCCAAGTTCTGTTTTTTAGGAAGACTGTATAATTGTTTTTAATTGTTGTTTTAATATTTCATAACATCCTCGAGTGAACCATTTGAGCCTGGAGATTTTCTGGATACTTTTTGTTACATATTGTTTTATTTGATAAGTATGGAACTATTCAGAGTATCTGTTTTCATATTGGATAAATTTGATAGTTGGTCCTCTTCAAGGAAATGTTTCATTTCATCTAACTTTTCTTATTATATCTTACTACTATGAGTTGAAGTTCTTCCTACAAGAAACTGACTCTGGTTAAAATTTTTTTTTTTTTTTAAGTGTAAAAGAGGAATAAGTCATAGCCTGAGAATCAAGGATAAAGAACCAGGTCCGCCCCCCCGCCCCACCAAAAAAAAAGAGCAGCTACAGGGCTCTCGGTGAATCTATAAAGTTTCTATATGCGTCTCTATAAAGCACCAAATTCAGGATGAATACGAGCCAGCTAATGTCATTATTTGGATCATTTTCAAGATTCAGAGAGACAGAGTGTGGCCAAATACAGTCACACAGACACTCTTCTGCTCCCCTGGAGGGCAGGACGATGTAATAGTAATATGCAGGGGAGCTCTAGATCCTAAATAGAAGACATGGCACTACTTTCAGAAGAGGACGTAGTTGATGAGCACACACAGGTAGCAGCTGCAGCGGCCCCAGATATTTTGGTGAAGGAACACCTTTCAAATCTTTCTATCATCTATCTTATAAGCAACTAATTTTTCCAAATGTTGATCAAAGTCCTTGGAACATGAGTTGAGGACGATAATGTGAGAGGGTATGATATGAGGTATCAAAAATATATTTGTATGTATTTTATAAATATTCCACTACTCTGTTGAGGTTTAAGAAACATTAAACTAGACTTACTGACGTCAATTACCAGGCCTGACTCTTACATTAATTAGCTCTATGGCCTTGAGTAACTCACTTAACCCACCTGGGCATCAATGCTCCTACTTTCAAATTAGAGGTTACATTTGTGCTTCTTATGTCATGGTGGTTAAGACCTCATCCCCGACACTACCTAAAACATCTGAACATCTGCTCTTTTACGAGAGAATGGGCAGCTTCTCACTCCAAGTATTCTAACAAACAAGCCAAATACCATCGTAGGATAAGGCTCGTTGAGTGGGAAGAACCTGGAAAAGGTTACCAGAGTCATGAAAATACATGAGGATTAGAACACATGAAACACAAACATGAAAATGCTCTACAAGAAAAAGAATTCTTCAGTACCATGTGAAAATCTCCACTTCTCAAAAATTCACTCTGCATGTGAGCATATTAGGCTCTAAGATGTCCTGTAATTATGCGTATACTTGTTTAACCATAGGATGCTTCCTGTGGGTAATTAGAGAAAATCATATGCAGCAATGGTCCCAAAACGGGTTTCTTGGGAACGTGCATCAGGAAACAATAATTATATGGAAAAAATGAAGGAGACAAATCTTTTCCAATTTTGAGAAAATAACACAGAGTCCAAGTTAACAGAGTGTATCAGGTGTCCAAAGGGCTGATAACGTAGAATCTGCTGATTTCCATCTCTACTGAGGAGAGAGCAAATATACATAAACTCGAACTGCAACAAAATGGAAATTGTTATGCATAGAAAAGAAAGAAAAGAAGGTCGGCAGAACGAAACATTGAGATGGTTAAAGCGCTTTGGTACAACTCAGATTTTTAGAGAATGCCAGAGAAGGCTTAAATATGATCCTCTGCTGGGGCACTACACCAGAGAGGCTCATACAAGTCCATCTAGTCCGATAATTGCTTAGTTATCTGTACTGAATGTTCTTCCTATTTCGATCCAGATGCAATCTTCAAAATAAGCACTTTATTGAGCACAAAGTTAAAAAAAAAATTCAGTGTGGTCCATAAAACCAGTCTGCATCATTATCAAATGTTTTAAACATGATGTTTGTGGAAATAAATGAAGGCCACCTATATGGGACCAAGCAAAGGCTCTTTTTTTTTTTTTTTTTTTTTTTGTGGAGCAACAGGCTCCGGACGCGCAGGCTCAGCGGCCATGGCTCACAGGCCCAGCCGCTCCGTGGCATGTGGAATCTTCCCAGACCGGGGCACAAACCCATGTCCCCTGCATTGGCAGGTGGACTCTCAACCACTGCGCCACCAAGGAAGCCCCAAAGGCTCTTTTTATATTCAGAGTTTGCTATAGCAAGGGAGTTAGTCCCCGTCACTTGCATTCGACAAAAAACTCAGAGGCAGGAAGAGGAGTGGGAAAGCTTTACAGTGGAAAAAAGGGAAGGCTTCAGGTGTGTCCTGATTGGAGGCTGTCTGCGTGGGGAGGTGTGCGTGAGCTAAAGAGTTCTGGCTGCTGTGAAAGTAGACCATAAGACGGCAAGGACGGGAGCTTGGAGACCCATTCTACTGTGGAAATTCAGGTCAGCAATGTTGGTGGCTTGAACAGAGTGGGAGCAGCAGAGGTGGTGAGTTGCAACTAGATCTGGATATTCTTTCAAGGTAGGGCCAACAGGATTTGCTGGCATGCTGGATTTAGGCTTTGACAGAAAGAGTGGGACCATGCATGACTGGTTTTGATCTGAGAAACTAGAAGGTTGGAGCTGAAATCAGTAGAGGATTGGGAAGGCCTGTGAGTGGAGCCAGATGGATGAGGGTGGAGATGAAGAGCTCATTTTTGGACACGTTAGGTTTGAAGAGGTCCAAGTGTAGAGGTCAAATGTAGAGGTCAAGAGGGCAGTTTGGCAAGTGTCAGAGTTCAGAGTTGAATTAGTCAGCTGGAACTGACGTAACAAAACTCCATAGACTGGGTGGCATAAACAACAGAAATTTATTTCTCACAGTTCTGGAGGCTGGAGTTTCAAAGTGTCAGCTGGTGTGGTTTCCTCTAAGGCCTCTTCTTGGCTTGCAGATGCCGCCTTCTCGCTGTGAAATCACAAGCTTTCTCCCCTGTATAGACATGTCCCTGGACTCTTGTCTCCTTCCTCTGACATCATTTATATTGGATTAGCGTCCACCCGAACGACCTCATTTTAACTTAATTACCTCCTTAAAGGCCTCATCTCCAAATACAGTCATATTCTGAGTTCCTGAAGGTTACGACCTCAACATGTGAAGGGGGGTGGGTGTTGCATAATTCAGTTCATAACAAGAGTTGAATGCAGGTTTTCCGATTCCAAGTTCATTACTATTTCCCTGCAGAAAACAGCAAGGCTTATTGCCCTAAACATGTTACCTTCTCAGCGAGGTCTTCCCTGAGTACCTTGTTTAAAATTACAACCCCGCCCCACTTCCTTGAGACACTAGTCATTCCTTTTACTCTCATTTTTTGCTCATAGCTGTCATTTTCTAAAATCGTATATATTAATTCTGTGTCTTGTCCCACCCTATCCATCAGTATGTAATCCATGAGAACAGGGATTTTCCTGTCTTATTTACTACTGTATCTCTGGCACATAGAGTCCCACACATCTCAGGTGCTCAATAAATATTTTTGACTGTATGGATGGATGTATACATGCATAAGTGAATCATCTAAATAAAAAATCTTAAGTCACTTGCATGCTGGGACTAGACAAACTTTCATTGAGCAAACCCGGCGGGGAGTGACGCACGTTCTGAATACAGGTCCTCCATCTGCCCTGCCACATAAATAATCAATGCAAGAGAACAGGCCATGGCAACATCCCAGCACCATGATGCTTTTGTTCCAGTGCCACGTAGGACTTGGGCTTTCCAAACTGAAGGCTTCCAGCACAGAATTACACTTGTTGTATCTCTACACGGCAGCAATCAAACATGTGATGTCACCAAAGCAGAAACTATCAAGAAACAGTTGCTAAGATAGCAGGAGTTGATCAAATCCTGGAAACGTGCTCTGGGGGCTGACTGCAAAACACGCCTTGAGAATGAGACAACCTCTTGTTGTGGGTGGGAGTGTACACATTATAGATGCCGTTCCCTAGTGGGGTTGTCTTGTGCTAGGAGAAAAGTTCAAAAAAAAAAAAACAAACCCTGAAATGGCTTCTTCTGTTTTCTGGCAATCCATCTTACAGTGTGGGCTGTAAAAAAAAAAAAAAAAAAAAAAAAAGGAAGAGAGGGGAGGATGACAAAGTATATGTAATAAATGGAAGAACGGAGTGAGGAACATATTGGAATACTTCCTATTCAACTGGGAACAGAGAAGCAGAATTATTATGTGTGTAAATAACTATTTCCTGTTTCTCTTCTGTCTGAGCTTCCTAGGGCTGCCATACATAGTGCCACATCCTGGGTGGTTTAAAACAGTAAAAATTTATTGTTTCATAGTTCTGGAGGCTAGAAGTCTGAAATCAAGGTATCGCGGTGTCAGCAGGCCCAGACTCCCTCTGAAACGTGTAGTGAAATCCCTCCATGACTCTTCCCATCTTCTAGGAGTTTGCTGGTATTCACTGGCTTACTGGTGCATCACTCCAATCTCTGCCCTTGTCACCACATGGCTTTCTCCTTGTGTGTCCCTGTCTTCACATGGCCATCTTCTTACAAGGGCACCAGTTCCCGTAGGGTAGGAGAACACCCTACCACCACTTGACTAATTAATGACCCTGCAATGACCCTAATTCCAAATAAGTTTGGGATTTGGTACTGGGGGTTAGGGCTTCAATGTGTCTTTTGAGAGGAAGATCACAATTCACCCCGAAATATCTTCCTAGAATATAGAAATTAGAGAGGACCTTAGAAGTTATTAACTAACGAAATTGTTTTTAAACTTCTCTATATAGAACTGGAGTTAGTCTTTTTTTTTTTTTCAAAAATAAATCTTACATGTATCCTAAATGTAAACAAAGTAAGATGGGAGCTCTGCGAAATATGTGAGGTTGCCAGAATTACTGTCAAAAACAGGAATGGAGACTGGGGAGAAAGAGAAAAAGTGAAATAAGAAAAGGTCAGGAACGATACCGTGATGAAAATATACCATCGAAGAAGGAGCATCATAAACTCTGCTCTCAGTACTTTGGTTCCAATACATAAGAAAAATAATAAGACTAGAATCGCGCTGCCCCAGTTGAGAGCTGGTGCAGGGGAATCTTGAACCAGGTCGCATGAAATGACCTCCCTTACTCTTCTGGGCAGCCCTTGAGGTATTTCTACAGAACATTTTTGTTTTCAGCCCAGTTCTGCTCAACAGATGAGGGTACTGAAATTCAGAAAGGTAGCGTGATTTGCCCAGATCTCCCCAGGAGCTAATGGATGTGGTATCTAAATTCCCTTCTCACACATCATCCACTGAGATGGTGTGGGAACCAGGAATATGTGCAGGTGTGGGTAACAGTGTGTGGAAATACAGCTTTCCTTATTTTTGTACATCTCAGCTTCATTGTTGTTTCAAGCGCTCACTCTTCCAAGAAGCATAGAATTCTTTCCAGTCTGTTGAGGGTCATTTCAATCAATTGATCTCGCTGAGTTGTGCCTCTATTCCAGGAGAGGAGGGGTATGATGTGCCAGGGAATGAAGTCAAGGTGTTGTCCGCCATCCACGTTGGTATGTGCTAAAGGGTCTGCGTGACTGTGAAGCCTTATAGATGTCAGTTCATTGCTGTTCTTCCTCTCCCAGACTAACCCTGGTGCCTTCCAGGTTGGCTGCCTTCCAGCTATTTTCATGACCACCCAGAGATGAGAGAAACATTTGGCTTCTCCTGGAGCCAAACGAAACCCAGAGAAAATCTCTGATGAGGCCTCAGTCTCATCTTCTTGGAGACCCTCTGTGGCCACCTCTCCTTAAAACTCCCCAGTGGTTCTGAGAGTGAGGGGGTGGTGGGTGACATGTCACTTCCCCAGGGCGGATCAGAGGAAGGCAGCATAGGTCTTCTAAATTCTCAGATTCTTCCAAATTGACCTGAGGTTTCTCCTGCACCCTACCAGGGGGTTAAAATCCAGGCCCACTTCTCAGGGTCACTGGGAAGAAAGCTGTCCAGCTTCTGGCCTGGACATAGAAAAGGTGCCTCTTACCATCATTATTCTCCCAGAACTATTGTTTATGGGATCAGCTCTGCAGGGCTTTTGAAGCTCAAAAATTCATTTCTCTCCCTTTGTGTTACACTAACGATTCTTTCAGACAATGAGTACTCTCTAATCTTGCTTCCATGGAGAATGGCCAGAGGATGAAAAGGAGTTATTAGAAATGAAAAACACATTGGTTAATATATTAAAATATGACCCCATGGTGTGCACATCACATTAATAACTAACATCTGTAAACCATAAGATAATTTCCAAATTACTTCCTATTTAAAAGCCATTTTTTTGTTAACATCTTTATTGGAGTAAAATGGCTTTACAATGTTGTGTTAGCTTCTGCTGTATAACAAAGTGAATCAGCTATGTGGATACATATATCCCCATATCTCTTCCCTTTTGCATCTCCCTCCCACCTTCCCTATCCCACCCCTCTAGGTGGTCACAAAGCACCGAGCCTTTGAATTGAACAAGATCCTTTAGAAAGCACCACCATGTTTCTCATCCAAATTAAGAGAGACTATGAGTATAAAACTCATTGCAGAGTGCCTGGGACAGAGTAATATTTGAGAAATATTTGTAGTTATTAATGAAATTATTATGATTTTCCCGTGTGCTCAGCACTGGTGACTTTGTTATTAGTCATTCCCATGGACAGCCCTGTACTAGTCCATCTTTGAACCCTCCTCCTTCCCTATATAAAAAGTGACATCCCCTTGATTCTAAAATCTTTTGAAGTCTTCCTTTTTTATCTCTGTCAAGGGAAAAGTCTCCAGGATAACTGAAAACCACAGATAGGACCCATACAGAATACTTGATTTACTACTGGCCGAAAAAAAAAAAAAAGGAGACAGAAGTTGAATTGTGACTGTTAAAACTCTTGAAAGAAAATTGCAATAATGGGCTAAAAATCAACACTAAATATGTTACTTGGGGAAAAACCCTGGGCAGCACAAACAGACAGCATTCTGCCCTTTCAAACACATTGCAGGGAGAAGACAACTTTGATTTATTTTGTCATTTAATTTCCCTTCCATCTCTTGGCCTTAAGCCACAGATGCTGATGCTTCAGGCCTCTTAGTGGGATAATCAGAATTTTCTTTCTTCGCCCATTATTTTTCCTGTTGGCAGCATTCCCATAATAACAGCCTGATGAAAATGTGCTTTCTCTGTGGTTCCTCACTGCCTCTGAGCAATCTCCGAGGGGGTTTGGTCGCCTTCTATCGAAAAGGAGATCCAGGGGAAAGTTCAAATGGGTTTTGGAAAATCAGAGTTGGGTGGTTTTCTCCCTGACTGTGCATGCATGCTCGCAATATGGTAGGCAGTCTTCAAAGTTGGGTCGCTTCAAAGATTTCATAGTGCTGGAGGGTGTTTGCCAAGACTCCCTTTCCCTGCTGTGATTCTTCTTCCAAAAGGTCACAGAACTGGGAAGTTGTTTCCTTTTAAGATGCCATCCCAGAGAGAGGTTATTATCACATTAGACTAGTTCCTACTGCTGACGGAACACTTAGAGCATCAACTTGAAAAAGATGCTTCTTTCTTGCATGTCATTTTGGGAAGACTCCCCATTTTTTTCTCCCACTGGGCTGTCACTCTACCCGTTGATGCCAATGATGCAGTCCAGATGTTTTGTTTGATATTAACCTGTTCAAATGTCTGCTTTAGTCGTAAAAATTAACAGCATCTGTATTGTTAGAAACAACAGAAGAACAGAAGGATTGTGTAATGTCTTTAGCATTATACTTGATTGGTGTCCTATCCAACCAGTGTATTCCTATTCCTGGTGGCCCCGGAATCCTTCCTTCCAATTACCCCTCAGTTTTTACCAATTCCCTCAAATAATTCAACTGGTATCATTAAACATCTTCCATGAGACTGGTACCATGCTAGGCCTCACAGGCGATCAGTCAGCACTAATGCAACGAACGCTGAATCTGAATAACAGGCTCTATTGAAAGATCAAAGATACTATTTCTTAACCCTAAGCCCTGGTATTCTTGAACTAGGTCCTTGTTAGTCTCATTCACTGCGAACTCCTCTACTTAATGATGCCTTTGTATGAATTATGTATTTTTATTTTTTCCAAGCTAGAATCTGCTGTAGTCAATGCTTCACATAAATGACAGTGTTTATCAAAACATTTGCCCTAACTCACATAGAAGTAAGCATTTTTAACCGTAGAGATAGAAAAGGAGCCTGATTTATCCATTCGCTTGAATTTGTTCTTCCTTACGGTTTGTCTCAATGGGGATGGAGATTAGTGAATGGAACAATACAGTTGTCCCAACTTTCTTTTCATCAGCCAAGAAACAAATGGAATAAGTGAAAGCACAGGGGGTAAAGCAAAGCTGCTCTGTCTGAAGCTTCCAGAAGCCTCAGCAGGCCTGAGATGAGCCTGAGAAACAACAGCGCTGCCCAGGAAAGTGGGGAAGACAATGGTGGCTAGAAGGGTACCAGATGGGAGCTAGGAGACCTGAATTTCTAACCTGTCATCATTTAATACTTTACTAACCTTAGGAACATCCTCTATGTTTTAATTCTCTCCTGCATAAAATATTGGTGTTGATGATAATAAGAGCACCAACCTCAAAAGTGTTATTTAGTTTTTTTGGCGAGTATTAAGTGAGATGATACATGCAAGGGTTTAGAACAGCTCCTGATACATAATAAACTCTGAATGAATATTAGCTGTGTGGTCGATATTAGGGCTCTTTGTCAAATAGTTCCTACTCTCTGCCTTTCGGAAGAAGTCCAGTTGAATACCATGGTCCCCTGTGGTTGGAAGATGCCATGTAACTATTTTCAGCCAATGAGTGTGAGCCAATGAGAAGTGATAGAACTAACTTTCCGGCAAAGCATTTGTTTACTAGAGTGAGACCCTCCAGTGTTCTCTTATTCTTTCTTCCAGGTGATGTTCTGTTTTGTGGCAGCTTCAGCAGCCTGGATCCTGGAATGAGGATGCAAGAGCTGAGCTCCCAGCCAGCTAGCGGTGGACATGTGAGTGAAAAACAGACCTTTACTATTTTATGCCGCTGAGATTTGAGGGTTGTTTGTTACCACAGCATAAATGAGCACATCCTGACTGATGAAACTATAACTCTGATCATCTTCTTATTAATGAGATAGAAAGGGAGAGAACCAAATTTTATCATAATTGTGTTAACGTACAAATCTACTTATTACTTTTTGGAAAAATGACTTTATTGAGATGTAATTCACATACTATACAATTCACCCATTTAAAGTGTACATTTCAATGGCTTTTAGTATATTCACAGTTGTGTGCAATCACTACCACAGTCAAATTTAGAACATTTTCATCACATCACCATGAAACCCTGTACCCTTTAGCTATCACCATCTAATTCCCCCCACCCCGACTTAGGTTGCTGTGAGAAACCGCTAATCAACTTTCTATAGATTTCCATATTCTGGACATTTTATATGGATGGAATCATGTAGTATGCAGTCTTTTGTTACTGGCTTCTTTCATTTGGTATGATATTTTCAAGATTCATTCCTTGCAGCATGTATCAACGCTTCATTACTTTTTATGGTGGAATAATATTATACCATATAGATGTACCACATTTTATTTATGTTTTGGTCCATTGATGGGCATTTGTGTTGTTTCAACATTTTGGCTATTAGGAATAATGCTAATGCTAATATGAACCTCTGTGTACAGTTTTTTGTGTGGATGTATGTTTTCGTATCTCTTGGGTCTATACCTAGGAGAGGAATTGCTGGGTCAAAAGATAATTCTGTGTCCCATGATTTGAGGAGCTGCCAGACTATTTTCCCAAGTGGCTGCACCATTTTACACTCCCACCACCATTTTGCACCATTTCACATTTTTTCCAACATTTGTTGCTATCTGACTTTTTGATTCCAGCCTTCCTACAGGGTATGAGGTGGCATTTCATTTGCTCATAAGCCATTTGTATATCTTGGAGAAATATCAACTCAGATCTTTTGCCCATTTTTAACTGGGTTATTTATCTTTTTATTGTTGAGTTGTGAGGATTCTGTATAGATACTGGATATGACTCCCTATTGATTATACGATTTGCAAATATATTCTCACATTTAATCTTTTCACTTTCTTGATGGTCTCCTTTGAAGCAAAAAAAGTTTTTAATTTTGATGATGTTCAATTATCTACATTTTTTCTTTTATTGTTCATGTTTTGGTGTCATATCTAAGAATGCTTCACCAAAGGCAAAGCCATGAAGAATTACCGCTCTGTTTTCTTCTAACAGTTTTACAGTTTTAGCTCTTACATTTAGGTCGTTGATTCAAGGTCTATTTGTTTATGCTTAATCAATTTTTAAAAGGTCTTGTAGGATATAATTGATACATAGTAAGCTTTATGTATTTAATGTGTACAATTGTATAAATTTGGACATATGCATACATATGTATACATCCATGAAACCATTACCACTTCACGATAAGGAATATATCCATCACACCCAAAAGACTCCTCATACCCTTTCGTAATCCTTCTCTTCCATATTTCCCCATCCCACATCCCCAAGCCACCACTCCTCTGCTTTCTCTCAATACAGATTGGTTTAAATTTTTATGCAAAAAATTTTTCCTATGCAAAAGAATCACACAATATGTACTTTTTTTCTTTTAAAAATTGGGATAAAATATAGATAACATTAAATTACCATTTTAACCAATTTGAAGTGTACAGTTTTGTGGCATTAAGTACATTCAAATTAGTGTGTAGCCATCACCACCATCCATCTCTGGAGTTATTTACTTCTTTCCTAACTGAAGCTCTGTACCCATTGAACAATAACTCCTGATTTCTCTTTCCCCTCAGTCCCTAGCCACCATTCTACTTTGTTTTTTATGAATTTGACCACACTAGATATTTCATATAAGTGGAATCGTACAGCATGTGTCCTTTTGTGACTGGCTTTTTTCATATGTCATAATGTCTTCTAGGTTCATCCATGTTGCAGCATGTTTCCAATTACATTTCCTTTTAAGACTAAATAATATTCCATGGCATGCATATATCACATTTTGTTCATTTATTCATCTGTTAATGGACACTTGGGTTGATCCCACCTTTTGGCTGTTGTGAATAATGCTATTATGAACTTAAGTGTACTGATATCTGTTCATGTCTCTGCTTTCAGTTCTTTTGATGATATACTCAGAAGTGGAATTGCTGGATCATACAATAATTCTGTTTAATTTTTTGAGGAAGCTTTATATTGTTTTCCATAGCGGCTGCATCATTTTACCTTCCCATCAGCAATACACAAAAGTTCCAATTTCTTCACATCCTCACCAACACTTGTTTTCCATTTCTGTTTGTTTTTATCATAGCCATCCTAATCGGTGTGAAGTGGTATCTCATTGCATTTTTGATGCTCATTTTCATAATGATTAGAGACGTTGAGCATCTTTTCATGTGCTAATTGTCCATTTGTATATCTTCTCGGATAAATGTCTATTCAAGTCCTTTGCTCATTTTTAAATCAGGTTGTTTTTAGTTAAAATTTTTTATGTATTTGGGCTATTAATCCTTTGTCAGAAATATGATTTGCCAATATTTTTTTCCCATTCATGGGTTGTTTTTCACTCTGTTGAGAGTACCTTTCAATGCACAAAAGTTTCTAATGTTGATGAAGTCCCATTTATTATTTTTCTTTTATTGGCTGTGCATTTGGTGTCATATCCAAGAAATTATTTCCAAATTCAGTATTGTGAAACCGTCCCCCACATTTTCTTGTGACTTTTATAATTTTCACTCTTACGTTTAGGTCTCTGATGCATGTTGAGTTAATTTTTGTATATGGTGTAAGATAACAGTTTCATTCTTTCACATGGGGATGTTGTTTGCCACACATCATTTATTGAAAAGAGTATGTACTTTTTTTTCACTCAGCATAACTATTTGGTATCCATCCATGATAAATTTATTGCATTTATCAATAGTTCATTTCTTATTATTCCATTGTATGGATACGTAGCAATTTGTTTATTCATTCACCTATTGATGGGGGTTTGGAACGTTTCCAGTTTGGGGCTATTACAAAGAAAGCTGCTGTGAACATAGATGTATGAATATACGCTTTGAAATCTCCTGGGTAAAGACCTAGGAGTAGAATGGCTAGATCATGTGGTAGCTGTATGTTTAACTTTTTGTTGTTAAGTTTACATTCTCACCAGCAGTGGATGAGAATTCCAGTTGCCTTACAGCCATGTGCGATGGTAAGACCTTTTAATTTTAGTCATTCTGAAAGGTATATATATCATTGTGCCTTTAATTTGCATTTCACTAGTGACTGATGATGTGTCATATCATTTCATGTTCTTATTTACCATTCGTATATTTTCTTCCGTGAAGCGTCTGTTCATAATTTTTGCCCGTATTTTAAATCAGGTTTTCTTTTTCTGAGAATTGTTTATATATTTGGGATATACATCCTTTATTAAATATGTGCTTTGCAAATATTTTCTCCCAGTCTGCGGCTTTGTCTTTTCATTCCCTAAACAGTGTTTTTTGAAAACACTTTTTAATTCTGAAGGTGGCCATTTGATCAATTTGTTCTTTGTGAATCATGCTTTCGGTGTAATATCTAAGAAATGTTTGCCTAACCTAAGGACACAAAGATTTTCCTCCATGTTTTCTTCTAGAAACTTTATAGTTTTAGGTTGAGCATTTATTTTTTGACTTAATATTTGTATATGGTTGAAGATAAGGCATTTTCCATCCAGATATCCAAATGTTTCAGTATTATTTGTTGAAAAACTCTTCTTCCTCCCCTGAATTTGCCATGCCTCCTTGTCGGAAATAAATTGTCCTTATATGCATGGGTGTATTTCTGAAATCTCTACTCTATGCCATTGATCTATTTGTCTAACGTGATGCTGATACTACAGTGTCTCAATTACTGTAGTTTTTAATAAGTGTTTAAATCAGGTAATGTTAGTTCCCCAAATCTGTTCTTCTTTTTCCAAGTTGTTTTGGCTATTCTAGGTCCTTTGCATTTCCATACACATTTTAGAATAATTTTGTCAATTTCAAAAAAAAAGCCTCCTGGGATTTTGATTAGGATTTTCAATTATCGAGAGTGGTATTAAAATCTCCCATTATATTTGTGGATTTGTTTTTCCTCGCAGTTCTATCGTTTTTGCTTCAGTTGCTTTGAAGCTCTGTTATTAGGTGCATAAACACTTTGGATTATTTTGCTTGCTTGATAAATTGATCCCTTAATCATTATGAAATGACCTTTATCCCTGGAAAGATTCTTTGCTCTGAAATCTAATTTGTCTGAGATTAGTAACAGCCCCCTTTGCTTCCCATTGATTAATGTTAGCATAGTACGTATTTGACCATCTTTTAATTTTAATTTATGTGTGTTTATATATTGAAGGTGCATTTCTTCTGAGCATCTTATAGTTGGCTCTTGCTTTTCTCACCAATTTGACAGTCTGCATTTTAAGTGGAGATTAAAGGCATTTTAACACTTGATGTGATTAAATTTTCATTTTGCATCTTGCCATTAATTTTCTATTTGAAACATCAGGTTTTTGTTTCCTCTCCCACATTTTCTTCCTTCTTTTGGATCACATGTTTATTTTTTACATTGTACTCTGCCTCTTTTATCAGCTTATTAGCTTAAAGTTTGGGGTGGATATTTTACTGGTTGCTTTAGGATTGATACTATGTACTTTTAACTTGCCACTGTTTAACTTCAAGTAACGGTGCTGCATTTCACATATTAAAAACCTTATAATTAAATACTTCAGTTTCTCTCCTCTTTGCCTTTGTGTTACTGCTGTCATGTACTTTTCTTTTACAAATGTTATAAACCTCACACTCATTGTGATTACTTTTGTTTAAACACTTAATTATCATTTAAAGAGGTTTAAATAAGAAGAAAATATCTTGTATATTGACCCATATAGTTAGCATTTCCAGCACTCTTTATTCCTTTTTGTACATTCACATATCCATTGGGTATCATTTTCCTTTGGCCTAATGGACTTCCTTTAACATTACTTGTACCGCAACTCTGACAACAGGGAATTATTTCAGCTCTGTATGCCTGAAACGTCTCTATTGCACTTTCACTTTTAAAAGATATTTTTACTGGATATAGTTCTACTTTCTGGGTTGATAGTTTTTTTCTTTTCTTTCAGTACTTTGCAAATGTTACTCTACTGTTTTGTATTATTTTCAATGCGAAATATGCCATTTCCTCATTTTATTTGTAGATGTAGTACATCTCTTTTCTCTGGCTGCTTTTCAAATATTTCTTTTTAACTCCTACTTTTAAGCAACTTGATTATGATGTGCCTTGGTGTGATTTTCTCCATGTTCCTTGCTTTGGGGGTTTGTTGAGGTTCTTGGATCCATGGTTTTATCATTTTCAACAAATTTGGAAACTTCTAGCCATTATTTATTCAAATATTTTTTCTCTGTCACCCTTCTCTTTTTACAGACTCCAACTACACGTATATTAGGCTGCTTAAATTTGTCCCACAGCTCAATAATGCTCTGTTCGTTTTTAAAAATCATTTTTCTTTGTGTATTCCATTTCAGATACTTTATATTGCTGTATCTTCAAGTACACTTACCTTTTTCCCCCAGCAATGATGAATCATCCACTAATACCATTCAGTGCATTTGTCATCTCAGGATTATCGTTTTCACTTCGAGAAGTTAGATTTGAGTTTTTAAGTCTTCCATGTATTACCCAACTTTTCAAATATAGGGAATACAGTTATACTAACTGTTTTAATATTTTTATCTGCTAATCCCAACAACAGTGTCAGTTCTGATACAATTTTGGTCCTTTGATTTTTTTCCTCATGATTGTATCATTTTTCTACATCTTTGCATTCCTGATAATTTTTGAAAGATATCAGGCATTGTTAATTTTATCTTGTGGGCTGTTGGATATTTTATATTCCTATAAATATTCTTAAGCTTTTTTTTTAAACACCTTTATTAGAGTATAATTGCTTTACAATGGTGTGTTAGTTTCTGCTTTATAACAAAGTGAATCAGTTATACATATACATATGTCCCCATATCTATTCCCTCTTGCATCTTCCTCCCTCCCACCCTCCCTATCCCACCCCTCTAGGTGATCACAAAGCACCCAGGTGATCTCCCTGTGCTCTGCGGCTGCTTCCCACTAGCTATCTATTTTACGTTTCGTAGTGTATATATGTCCATGCCACTCTGTCACTTTGTCCCAGCTTACCCTTCCCCAACCCCATCCCCATATCCTCAAGTCCATTCTCTAGTAGGTCTGCATCTTTATTCCCATCTTGCCCCTAGGTTCTTCTGACCAATTTTTTTTTCTTCTTTTAGATTCCGTATACATGTATTAGCATACAGTATTTGTTTTTCTCCTTCTGACTTACTTCATTCTGTATGACAGTCTCTAGGCCCATCCACCTCACTACAAATAACTCAGTTTTGTTCCTCTTATGGCTGAGTAATATTCCATTGTATATGTGTGCCACATCTTCTTTATCCACTCATCTGTTGATGGACACTTAGGTAGCTTCTATGTCCTGGCAATTGTAAATAGAGCTGCAATGATCATTTTGGTACATGACTCTTTTTGAATTATGGTTTTCTCATGGTATATGCCCAGTAGTGGGATTGCTGGGTCATATGGTAGTTCTATTTTTACTTTTTTAAGGAACCTCAATACTGTTCTCCATAGTGGCTGTATCAATTTACACTCCCACCAACAGTGCAAGAGCGCTCCCTTTCTCCACACCCTCTCCAGCATTTATTGTTTGTAGATTTTTTGATGATGGCCATTCTGACCGGTGTGACATGATATCTCATTGTAGTCTTGATTTGCATTTATCTAATGATTAATGATGTTGAGCATTCTTTCATGTGTTTGTTGGCAATCTGTATATCTTCTTTGGAGAAATGTCTATTTAGGTCTTCTGCCCATTTTTGGATTGGGTTGTTTGTGTTTTTAATATTGAGCTGCATAAGCTGCTTGTAAATTTTGGAGATTAATCCTTTGTCAGTTGTTTCATTTGCAAATATTTTCTCCCATTCTGAGGGTTGTCTTTTCATCTTGTTTATGGTTTCCTTTGCTGTGCAAAAGCTTTTAAGTTTCATTAGGTCCCATTTGTTTATTTTTGTTTTTATTTTCATTTCTCTAGGCAGTGGGTCAAAAAGGATCTTGCTGTGATTCATGTCATAGAGTGTTCTGCCTATGTTTTCCTCTAAGAGTTTTATACTGTCTGGCCTTATATTTAGGTCTTTAATCCATTTTGACTTTATTTTCATGTATGGTGTTAGGGAGTGTTCTAATTTCATTCTTTTACATGTAGCTGTCCAGTTTTCCCAGCACCACTTATTGAAGAGGCTGTCTTTTCTCAACTGTATATTTTTGCCTCCTTTATCAAAGATAGGGTGACCATATGGGAGTGGGTTTATCTCTGGGCTTTCTATCCTGTTCCATTGATTTATATTTCTGTTTTTGTGCCAGTACCATACTGTCTTGATTACTGTAGCGTTGTAATAGAGTCTGAAGTCAGGGAGTCTGATTCCTCCAGCTCCATTTTTCATTCTCAAGATTGCTTTGGCTATTCAGGATCTTTTGTGTTTCCATACAACTTGTGATTTTTTTTTTTCTAGTTCTGTGAAAAATGCCATTGGTAGTTTGATAGGGATTGCATTAAATCTGTAGGTTACTTTGTGTAGTAGAGTCATTTTCACAATGTTGATTCTTCCAATCCAAGAACATGGTATATCTCTCCATCTATTTGTATCATCTTTAATTCCTTTCATCAGTGTCTTATAATTTTATGCATAGAGATCTTTTGTCTCCTTAGGTAGGTTTATTCCTAGATATTTTTTTCTTTTTGTTGCAATGGTAAATGGGAGTGTTTTCTTAATTTCACTTTCAGATTATTCATCATTAGTGTATAGGAATGCAAGAGATTTCTGTGCATTAATTTTGTATCCTGCTACTTTACCAAATTCATTGATTAGCTCTAGTAGTTTTCTGGTAGCATCTTTAGGATTCTCTATTTATAGTATCATGTCATCTGCAAACAGTGACAGTTTTACTTCTTCTTTTCCGATTTGGATTCCTTTTATTTCTTTTTCTTCTCTGATTTCTGTGGCTAAAACTTCCAAAACTATGTTGAATAAGAGTGGTTAGAGTGGGCAACCTTGTCTTGTTCCTGATCTTAGTGGAAATGGTTTCAGTTTTTCACCATTGAGTATGATGTTGGCTGTGGGTTTGTCCTATATGGCCTTTATTATGTTGAGGAAAGTTCCCTCTATGCCTACTTTCTGGAGGGTTTTTTTCATAAATGGGGGTTGAATTTTGTCAAAAGCTTTCTCTGCATCTATTGAGATGATCATATGGTTTTTCTCCTTCAATTTGTTAACATGGTGTATCACGTTGATTGATTTGCGTATATTGAAGAATCCTTGCTTTCCTGGGATAAACCCCACCTGACCATAGTGTACCGTCCTTTTAGTGTGCTGTTGGATTCTGTTTGCTAGTATTTTGTTGAGGATTTTTGCATCTATGTTCATCAGTAATATTGGCCTGTAGTTTTCTTTCGTTGTGACATCTTTGTCTGGTTTTGGTATCAGGGTGATGGTGGCCTCATAGAGTGAGTTTGGGAGTGTTCCTTCCTCTGTTATATTTTGGAAGAGTTTGAGAAGGATAGGTGTTAGCTCTTCTCTAAATGTTTGATAGAATTCGCCTGTGAAGTCATCTGGTCCTGGGCTTTTGTTTGTTGGAAGATTTTTAATCACAGTTTCAATTTCAGTGCTTGTGATTGGTCTGTTTATATCTTCTATTTCTTCCTGGTTCATTTTCGGAAGGTTGTGCTTTTCCAAGAATTTGTCCATTTCTTCCAGGTTGTCCATTTTATTGGCATATAGTTGCTTGTAGTAATCTCTCATGATCCTTTGTATTTCTGCAGTGTCAGTTGTTACTTCTCCTTTTTCATTTCTAATTCTTTTGATTTGAGTCCTCTCCCTTTTTTTCTTGATGTGTCTGGCTAAGGGTTTATCAATTTTGTTTATCTTCTCAAAGAACCAGCTTTTAGTTTTATTGATCTTTGCTATCGTTTCCCTCATTTCTTTTTCATTTATTTTTGATCTGACCTTTATGATTTCTTTTCTCTGCTAACTTTGGGGATCTTTTGTTCTTCTTTCTCTAATTGCTTTAGGTGTAAGTTTAGGTTGTTTATTTGAGATGTTTCTTGTTTCTTAGGGTAGGCTTGCATAGCTATAAAATTCTCTCTTAGAACTGCTTTTGCTGCATCCCATGGGTTTTGGGTCGTCGTGTCTCCATTGTCATTTGTTTCTAGGTATTTTTTGATTTCCTCTTTGATTTCTTCAGTGATCTCTTGGTTATTAAGTAGTGTGTTGTTTAGCCTCCATGTGTTTGTATTTTTTACAGTTTTTTTCCTGTAATTGATATCTAGTCTCATAGGGTTGTGGTCAGAAAAGATACTTGATACAATTTCAATTTTCTTAAATTTACCAAGGCTTGATTTGTGACCCAAGATATGATCTATCCCGGAGAACGTTCCATGAGCACTTGAGAAGAATGTGTATTCTGTTGTTTTTGGATGGAATGTCCTATAAATATCAATTAAGTCCATCTGGTTTAATGTATCATTTAAAGCTTGTGTTTCCTTATTTATTTTCATTTTGGATGATCTGTCCATTGGTGAAATTGGGGTGTTAAAGTCACCTACTATGATTGTGTTACTGTCAATTTCCCCTTTTATGGCTGTTAGTATTTGCCTTATGTATTGAGGTGCTCCTATGTTGGGTGCATAAATATTTACAATTGTTATATCTTTTTCCCGGATTGATCCCTTGATCATTATGTAGTGTCCTTCTTTGTCTCTTGTGATAGACTTTATTTTAAAGTTTATTTTGTCTGATATGAGAATTGCTACTCCAGCTTTCTTTTGATTTCCATTTGCATGGAATATCTTTTTCCATCCCCTCACTTTCAGTCTATATGTGTCCCTAGGTCTGAAGTGGATCTCTGGTAGACAGCATATATACAGGCCTTGTTTTTGTATCCATTCAGCCAGTCTATATCTTTTGGTTGGAGCATTTAATCCATTTACATTTAAGGTAACTATCGATATGTATGTTCCTATTACCATTTTCTTAATTGTTTTTGGTTTATTATTGTATGTCTTTTCCTTCTCTTGTGTTTCCTGCCTAGAGAAGTTCCTTTAGCATTTGTTGTAAAGCTGGTTTGGTGTTGGTGAATTCTCTTAGCTTTTGCCTCTCTGTAAAGCTTTTAATTTCTCCGTCAAATCTGAAAGAGATCCTTGCTGGGTAATCTTGGTTGTAGGTTTTTCTCCTTTATCACCTTAAATATGTCTTGCCACTCCCTTCTGGCTTGAAGAGTTTCTGCTGAAAGATCAGCGTTTAACCTTATGGGGATTCCTTTATGTGTTATTTGTTCTTTTTCCCTTGCTGCTTTTAATATTTGTTCTTTGTATTTAATTTTTGATAGTTTGATTAATATGTGTCTTGGCATGTTTCTCCTTGGATTTATCCTGTACGGGACTCTCTGTGCTTCCTGGACTTGAGTAACTATTTCCTTCCCAATTCAGGGAAGTTTTCAACTATAATCTCTTCAAATATTTTCTCAGTCCCTTTCTTTTTCTCTTTTTCTGTGACCCCTATAATTCGAATGTTGGCATGTTTAATGTTGTCCAAGAAGTCTCTGAGACTGTCTTCAATTCTTTTCATTGTTTTGTCTTTATTCTCCTCTGTGGTAGTTATTTCCACTATTTTATCTTCCAGGTCACTTATCTGTTCTTCTGTTATTAATCCCTTCTGGAGAATTTTTAATTTCATTTATTGTGTTGTTCATCACTGTTTGCTCTTTAGTTCTTCTAGGTCCTTGTTAAAAGTTTCTTGTATTTTCTCCATTATATTTCCAAGATTTTGGATCATCTTTACTATCATTATTCTGAATTCTTTTTCAGGTAGACTGCCTATTTCCTCTTCATTTGTTAGGTCTGGTGGGTTTTTATCTTGCTCCTTCATCTGCTGTGTTTTTCTGTCCTCTCATTTTGCTTAACTTACTGTGTTTGAGGTCTCCTTTACGCAGGCTGCAGGTTTGTAGTTTCCATTGTTTTTAGTGTCTGTCCCCAGTGGCTAAGGTCAGTTCAGTGGGTTGTGTAGGCTTCCTGGTGGAGGGGACTAGTGCCTGTGTTCTGGTGGATGAGGCTGGATCTTGTCTTTCTGGTGGGCAGGTCCACGTCTGGTGGTGTGTTTTGGGGTGTCTTTGGCCTTATTATGATTTTAGGCAGCCTCTCTGCTAATTGGTGGGGTTGTGTTCCTGTCTTGCTAGTTGTTTGGCATACGGTGCCCAGCACTGTAGCTTGCTGGTCGTTGAGTGAAGCTGGGTCTTGGTGTTGAGATGGAGATCTCTGGGAGATTTTCACCATTTGATATTTTATGGATCTGGGATGTCTCTTGTGGACCAGTGTCTTGAACTTGGCTCTCCCACCTCAGAGGCACAGCACTGACTCCTGGCTTCAGCACCAAGAGCCTTTCATCCACATGGCTCAGAATAAAAGGGAGGAAAAGAAAGAAAGAAAGAAAGAAGAAGATTAAATAAAATAAAGTAAAATAAAGTTATTAAAACAAAAAATAATTATTAACAAAATAATATTTTTAAGGAAAAAAAACAAAACAAAACAAATGGACAGACAGAACCCTAGGACAAATGGTAAAAGCAAAGCTATACAGACAAAATCACACACAGAAGCATACACATACACACTCACAAAAAGAGAAAAAGGGAACAGAATATATATATCGTTGCTCCCAAAGTCCACCTCCTCAATTTGGGATGATTCGTTGTCTATTCAGGTATTCCACAGATGCAGGGTACATCAAGTTGATTGTGGAGATTTAATCCGCTGCTCCTGAAGCTGCTGGGAGAGATTTCCCTTTCTCTTCTTTGTTCGCACAGCTCCCGGCCTTCAGCTTTGGATTTGGCCCCGCCTCTGCGTGTAGGTCACCTGAGGGCATCTGTTCTTCGCTCAGACAGGACAGGGTTAAAGGAGCCACTGATTCAGGGGCTCTGGCTCACTCAGGCTGGGGGAGGGAGGGGTACGGAGTGCGGGGCGAGCCTGCGGCGGCAGAGGCCGGCGTGACGTTGCACCAGCCTGGGGAGCGCTGTGCGTTCTCCCGAGGAAGTTGTCCCTGGATCACGGGACCCTGGCAGTGGCGGGCTGCACAGGCTCCCCGGAAGGGAGGTGTGGAGAGTGACCTGGGCTTCCTCACAGGCTTCCTGGTGGTGGCAGCACCAGCCTTAGCTTCTCATGCTCGTCTCTGGTGTCCGCGCTGATGGCCGCGGCTCGCGCCCGTCTCTGGAGCTCCTTTAAGCGGCGCTCTGAATCCTCTCTCCTCGCGCACCAGGAAACAAAGAGGCAAGAAAAAGTCTCTTGTCTCTTTGGCAGGTCCAGACTTTTTCCCGGACTTCCTCCCGGCCAGCTGTGGCTCACTAGCCCCCTTCAAGCTGTGTTCACGCTGCCAACCCCAGTCCTCTCCCTGCAATCCAAACTCCGAAGCCTGAGCCTCAGCTCACAGCCCCCGCCCGCCCCGGCAGGTGAGCTGAGGAGCCTCTCGCGCTGGTGAGTGCCGGTCGGCACCAATCCTCTGTGCGGGAATCTCCCCACTTTGCCCTCCGCACCCCTGTTGCTGTGCTCTCTTCCGCGGCTCCGAAGCTTCCCCCTCCGCCACCCGCAGTCTCTGCCCGTGAAGGGGCTTCCTAGTGTGTGGAAACCTTTCCTCCTTCACCGCTCCCTCCCACTGGTGCAGGTCCCGTCCCTATCCTTTTGTCTCTGTTTATTCTTTTTTCTTTTGCCCTACCCAGGTACGTGGGGGGTTTCTTGCCTTTTGGGAGGTCTGAGGTCTTCTGCCAGTGTTCAGTAGGTGTCCTGTAGGAGTTGTTCCACATGTAGATGTATTTCTGATATATTTGTGGGGAGGAAGGTGATCGCGTGTTACTCTTCCGCCATCTTGAAGCTCCTCCCTTAAGCATTTTTTGATATGCAATTCACTTGTTTGGAAAGCATTTAATTTTTTTTTTCAGTTTCCTTTTTTAACAGGGTTAATTATTACCCACTACTGGGGCAAGACTCTTCTGATTTGCTCTACCCAATGCCCTGTGAATTTTGAGTTTTCCCAACCTGGCTCGAGAGAATAGACTATTTTTGGCCCTGCCTGGGTTCTATGCACTATAAAGGTGCTATGCACCTTTCAAGTGATCTTTGCTGGGTTTCTGATAGTTTCCTCACACATAGCATAAATAAGTCCACTACTGGATACTTGAGAGTGATTCCCTGCAGTTCTCTGAATACTCTCTCTGTGTAGACCCCTCCTCCCTGGTACTCTACCAACTCTAGCAGCTTTGGTCTCCCCAGACTCTCAGCTCTGTCTCTTCACCTGTGGAGTCCACCAGGTTCTGCCTCAGTTCTTCCTTGTATTGTGGCTTGGAAACTCTCAAGTCAGTTAGCTAGTTCAATTGTAGGGCTAGCCTCATTTTTTTCTATCTTTCCAGAATCACTTTCCTTCATTGCCTGATGTTCAGTGTCTTTGAAAAGCATTGGTTCATATATTTTATTTGGTTTTTCCATTGTTTCAGGTGGGAAGATAATTCTAGTCCCAATTACTTCACATCAGTTGGAAACAGAAGTCCCTCTGTTACTCCATGTTTGATTAACTAAAACATGCACTGATTTCTCGTGGCAGATCATAGAAACATTTGTGCACTCTTCATGAGCAGATAGATTTGCCCAAAGCAGTCAACATAAATTTCCCTTAACATGCAAAATGGCAATGTAATCTGTCTCTCACTAAGATACCCACGTGTTTTTAGTATTTAATGTTGCATTAAAAAAAAGTAGATTTTCAGAAACATAATAAGCACAAAGTCTTCCTGTTTATCCTCCATAGTATTTTGTCATCGTGGGGAAGGTTTAAGTATTCTGTCCCCTCCACACATGCCCAACCTCCTGATCTACCCCTGTGTATCTCCTATAGGCCACCACCCTTGAAATTTTACAAGCAAGTTTGTTGACAGAAAGCCAGTACCCTGCTCTACCTAGAAGGTAGTGTTAGTTTGAGGACACTGAATCCTGGGACTTCCTCCAATTTATCACAGTTAAACACCTGTGCTAAATAAGTTGCATATCTCCACTGTGGGTTTCAAGCCACAAAATGGTAACTGTCAAAATTTCTTTCATTTAATGGGATAAATGGTGTGAGGGCCCTCCAGGTGTTGTTTAAAGATAATGTATGATATTTTGAGCAGGGAGGTCCTCTGGAAGCTTTTCAGACTTTGGCTTATCCTCCTCTTATATCTTCTGTGCTGTTTCTCTGACAGGATGATTCTGTGCTTAAATGCTGAGATTCTGCATCACTACTTAAATTTCTATTTTTATATTGTGGCAAACCTGCCCTATGTTGTTCCAGGAAAGGCAGAGAAATTGCATATGATATATATATTTTTTGATATTTTTATATCTTTTTTGGGGGCTGTGTTGGGTCTTCGTTGCTGTGCGCGGGCTTTGTCTAGTTGTGGCGAGTGGAGGCTACTCTTTGTTGCAGTGTATGGGCTTCTCCTTGTGGTGGCTTCCTTTGTTGCAGAGCCAGGCTCTAGGCATGCGGACTTCAGTAGTTGTGGCACGTGGGCTCAGTAGTTGTGGCTCGCGGGCTCTAGAGCACAGGGTCCGTAGTTGCTGTGCACAGGCTTAGTTGCTACATGGAACGTGGGATCTTCCCAGACCAGGGGATTGAACCCGTGTCCCCTGCATTGGCAGGTGGATTCCTAACCACTGTGCCACCAGGGAAGTCCCTTCATATGATATTAAATGAGGATTAAGGACATGGGTTTGGATATCTGACAGGGCCAGATTGAAGTCCCAACTATTTCCCTTACCAGCTGTGTGACCCTGGGTCTGTTACTAAAGATATATAGCCCACAATTTCCATCCACTCCCCTTTAAAAAAAAAGAAATAACACAAGACTTTTTTTTTTTTTTTTTTTTTTGGCAGTACGTGGGCCTCTCACTGTTGTGGCCTCTCCCGTTGCAAAGCCAGGCTCCGACGTGCAGGCTCAGCAGCCATGGCTCACGGGCCCAGCTGCTCCGTGGCATGTGGGATCTTCCTGTACCGGGGCACGAAGCTGTGTCCCCTGCATCGGCAGGTAGACTCTCAACCACTGTGCCACCAGGGAAGCCCAACACAAGATTTTTGTGTAAGCAAGATAATGAACGTGAAAAGGGTTGAGTGCAATACCTGCCAACGGAAATGCTCAATAAACATTCTCATACTCAATAAGTCGGTAATGATGATAAGTCCCGCCTCATTGTCACCACCCTTTATAATAATTCTCAGCACAGGCGTTACTTTCAGAGTCTGATGGGCCATCCTTTTTTCAGCAGCTGATACATTATCTCACTGTTCTCAGCCAGATATCTCAAATTGGTGGTCGACAGGCAAGCTGCATGTCGTTTTTAAACAAAATTCAGAAAAAGGTGATTCCCTATAAAATCCAGATTTCAATAAAAATTCAGATATCTGGCCTCTCTTAAATAGTTGGAATATCTTTTAATTGTAGACTCATGATTCCACATGTTTTAATAAGTGGTAACTGTGAGCTAATTATCACATTCAGCAGGGCAATGCTTGTCAGTGTGCCAGGACCCCTCCTTCCCACTTACCTTCCCCATACGGAGTTGAGTGTCACCCAGCACAGGGACTCCTCATTTTTCTTCTTGTTCCTTGTTTTATTTGTGACCCTGCATGAAACTGCTTGTTCTCCCTAAATGAGATGCACTAATGTTCACAAAATATTTAGAATAGAGGCTGATGTAAAGAACAGGATTTCTGTAAATGGCTTTTGCCCTGGAGCATAATGAAATTATTCGTGGAGCATTTCTGGGCATTCTGCCTTTTGGTTGTTTGAGCAGAGACCACAGGTTGTCACCAAACAGGAATTCTGCCTTGTTTCTCTAGTATAAAACCCCTAATGTGATCTGGGCTCTTTGCTGAACAAAATAAAAACTCCAAGTATCTCTTTCAGTTTGGTATGGTAATTTGAATAAATGGAAGACGTTTGTGTAGCTTTTGGGTAACATCACTAAAGAAGGCGGCATGCCCCTCTCCTGCCCTTTCTTGTCTTCTTGGGGCCAAACTGTGGGTATGATGGAGTTGGAGCAGCCATCTTGTAGTATGAGGTAGAAGGCAAGAGTTGAGGATGATGAAACAACAAATTAAAGGGCACCTGGATTCCTGGTGCTCTTTGTGCCAACTTACCTGTCGTAGATTACCTGCATTTATATCAGAGAAGTGTATATTTCAGTAATGTTTATGCCACCATTATTTAGGGGTTTCTGTCACTCATAGATGAACTTAATCCAAACCAATACTATTATATTGATATGACATGTTTAATATCAACTGTTATGTTGATAATGTTTTCTATATAACTTACAGAAATTAGAACGAGTACCTCAGAAACTTCACAAACATTAATTATGTCTTCCATGTGGCTTTTCTTCATAGAAATATTTCACATACTTTTTTACAATCTAAAATATTTATTTTATCATCTCTTCTCATTAATTCTACTTTAAGTATATTAAATTTTATTGTATTTTAGTATTGTATATCTATTGTACTGTATTTTTGTAACAGATTTGTTGAGATATAATCCACATACCATAGAATTTACTCATTTAACACATATAATTTACAGTTTTTAGTATGTTCATAAAGTTGTGCAACCATCACCAGAATCAGTAATACATGTCACTTCCACTTGCTTTCCATTGGCTCGAGCAAGTCATATAGCCTTGTGTAAGAAAGCCTCCTGTAGAGTGGGGTCTCTTACTGAAAGGCGAACACTTTGAAGAATAATGCAATCTAACACACATATTATCGCCACTAGATGGCTATCAGGGGCCATTGTGATCAGAGCATGTGTGGTAGAAGTGTTGAGACTTAAGTAGGCTTTATATAAATTTTTGAGTTGGATTTGCTGATAGAAGGAAATGGCATTGAAGAAAAATATTTTCTTTGTAAGTTAAAGTACAGATGAAGAAAATTAACAAGTCAGATTGAATAAAAGTAAGGAAAGTATTCTTACAAGAGAGGAAAATAATTTTTTGACTTGGGAGTGGTAAGTTAGGATGTAATGTGAGGCCATCTATAATAGAGAGTTTTGCATAATAAGCTACACTTGATTTTGAAAACCACTTATAACAACAATAATTAAAATATGAAAATAATAATAGTAACAAATAGGTATTAACCTCTTTCTTTGTAATAGATACTGTTTTATATATTTTGTATGCTGTAGCTCCTTTACTTCTCACAATAACCAGTGCAGTATGTCCTGATATTATTTTCATTTACCGGATATGTAAGGTAAAACTCGGAGACGTAAAGTAAAAAAGCCATATATCACACAGTGTGACAGTTTCTATTGCTTGCAACCAAGAACCATAATTGACACTAAATAGAAAAAGGTCTAAAATAATATATACCAAACTTTTAACAGTGAAACTATGTGTTGAGTAGAATTTCAGGGAAATTTCTATTTATTTGTGTCCTCTTCAATTTCTTTCAGCAATTTTTTTTAGTTTTCAGTGTACAAGTCTTATACCCCCTTGGTTAAATTTATTCTCAAGCATTTTATTCTTTCTGATGCTGTTGTAATGGAATTTTCTTAATTTCCTTTTCAGATTGTTCATTGCTAGTGTGTAGAGATATAACTGATTTTTACATACTGATCTTGTACCCATCAACTTTGCTGAATTTATTATCTCTAATAGGTTTTGTGTGTATGTGTGAAGTTTTTAGGATTTTCCCTATATAGAATCATGTCACTTGTGAAAAAAGATGGTCTTACTTCTTCCTTTCCAGTGTGGATGCCTTTTGTCTTATTTTACTGCCTAATTGCTCTGACTAGAACTTCTAGTGGAGAGTTGAACACCAGTGGTGAAGTGGGCTTCCCTCTCTGGTCCTTGATGTTAGGGTAAAAGCTTTCAGTGTTTCACTATTGAAACAACGTATTATTTTTAAACATAGAAAAGCACATGATTATTTTAGGCAACTAATAAAAATGTAGAGCAAAATCTATTTTAGAAGTTCTTAAAATACAAAGCTTCCATTGACCTCTTAGTTTTCTGTAGTAGAAGATGACAGATCAACATGGAAAGGAAAGCTAGAGTAAGACGCACAGGCCTGTAGAGAGATAACTAGAGACATCTTTCCTAAGGGGATGAGAAGGACTAAACCTTCGGTGGGATAGAATGAGAGTTTTGCAGACGTGAAATTAGGTACTCACCTAGAGATGTGTTAAGGAGGGAGCTTTGCCTGCTGTCTCCAGAAAGAGAACCAGATATTTAAGACTGGGAAGGCCCAGATCAAGATAAAGGAATAGTACAGTTCCTAGTTACCACTCACTATAGTTAACAAATTATGAATACCAACATGACTAAAGAAACAGCAGCGTAGGAGAAGCTGCTACAGTTGATGGCTTAGAATTTCTAAAGAAGCAAAATTGGGGAAGGTAGCAGGAATTATGACTTGCCAATCTGACCTCTTTTAATGATGGTCACTAGCTTATTACACTGGAATTGTGGATTCTGTGTTTATGGATATTCCATTTAATACATTTTTAATAGATGTCAGTCACTGGGCAAAGTTTTTTATTAATTCTTATAACAACCATGTGAGAGATGCAGTTTGGATTTCATTATATAGAACTGGAAATTGAGATTCAAAAAGTTTCTATCCTTTGCTCTAGCTACACAGTGGGTAGGTATTAGATATAGGACTGGAGCCTAGAATTTTTGTTCAATGTTGTAATTTTCATAGATGATACAAAGAATTTTTTAAATGTAGGTAACTATTCATGCTATATGGTCAAGATAGGTGAGGTGATGGTGCAGTAACAAAGAGCCCCCAAACCCAAGTGACTTAAAACAAAGTTCCACATCCACTTCATTACAACCACTTCATTATGTAACCCAGAATAATGGATTCTGTCTCTTTTATGCCTAAATTCCAGTGGTCCATGATACGACCATCTCTCCATCTCCCTCCCCTGCCCCTCTCTTTAAATTTTTACAAATTAACACGTGTGTGAGCAATTCAAACGTTTTTTGAGCATGAAAGAATGTAAAATGAAAATCAACATCTCCTTTTTTGACTGACGTTTTGAAGAATGAAACACTGTATGTGAAAGCATTTTAAGCTCCTTAAAGAAAAGAGTCGTATAAAATTTAAGATATTATAATAACAGTGGTTCCCATCATTTCTAATTTTTAGTTTCAATATAAAGCATCCAAATCAAAACTAAAAATAAGACTTGACCACATGAAATTTTCCTGGAGAGTTTTTATTAAAGTTTTTATTAAAGGGCAGAAGTTCAGCTTAATCTTTAGCAGAATGAAGGATTACAATCAATTACGGTGTCTAAAAAGATATTGAATTTGGTTTTGACATATGAGCAAAGTATATTTTAGCTTTGTGTGTGTGTGGAAGAGGCCACTGAAAAGAGAGAATTAAAAAGACTGTCATTAGTTGTCACACTGTGTGCATAATGACCTGGCATGTTCCTGAAGCCATGGCCATGATAAATTTGTAGTTTTCCCTGTCTGCCAGGACTAGTAATGTGCAATACATTTAACAACTAAATTTACATACAGAACATATCATTGACCTTTTAATTTCAAAGGACAAAGATTTACAAGGACAGTCATTCCAAAATAAACCATTTAATTTATATCCTTGTGTTCTCTTGTAGCAGCAGTAGAAATGCAACAAGCTGCCATTCCACAAAGAGAAAAAAGAGGAGAAATATCTTCCCAAGTGGGAGATATACCAATATGATTCGAAAACTGATAGATATATAATCCAGTTTCTCTTGATTCTTATTTTAAGGCATTTATTTTGGTTCTATAATTGCAAGTGTTAAAATAGCATATAATCATAGTGAAGTGGTTCTTTAAAATAATAGAATTTCAGAAGCATGGATTTTGTTTTCTTTGAACCATAAATTCAGCTGGGATATAGGGGCTCCATCCGGTTGTGCTACCCTTCTCCCTTCAAAGTCAAACATCTAGAAAGAAAAATCTGTGTTCACTTTCTTTCCTAGCTGGCCACTACCCACTCCTTAGCTATCCGTTACCTTAGTTAGCCTTAAAATGATATAATTGCATTCACTTGTTCTTTTCTTCCTTTTTTCTTCATTCATGCGTTCATTGATTACTACTGAGCACTTGCTTTTGTGTATCAGGCAATGTCCTCATCAGTGGGAACATATGGATAAGCACCACCCATATGGTCCCTGGTCACTTAAACTTTCTACCTGCCAGAGGGTGAAGGGTAGGAAAGATACCAATAAACAAGTAAACAAATAAATAGAGGATCCATCCAGAGAATACAGGTTCTATAAAGAAAATAAAATAGGGTGATATGAGAGAGTGGCTGGGTAACAGCGGGTGAGTACCATAAATTAGGAACGTGAAGAAGTTGCTTTGAAAATATGATATTATGTTCAGAGGCAAATGATGAGAAAGAGTGGAATCAGAACAAAATTCATACAAATTGAAGAGTGAAAACAAGGCCCAGAGTTGGGCACAAGCTTGGCTTGTTCAGGAAACTAAGTTCCTTCTACAATGGTCAGCTCGACTCTCTCTGCACCCTCGTTTTACCTCCCTCGCCTAATGTAGGGAGGCGATGCTACAGAGTGGATAAAAGCACAAGTTCTGGAGTCTGAGGGATTGGAACTGAGTCTGGATTCTGCTACTTCCTCGTCTGTGAGCCTCAGTTTCCTCACCTGTAACATAGGATTGCACTGTCAGGGTTCCAACAAGAAACAAATGACGTATCCAAGTGAGGTTAAATTTGAAGAGGTTTATTTACAAAGGGGTAAATTACAAAGGCATATATGGGGTATAGAGAAAACAGGAGATGCCACCGCAGCACTGTCCATATCTAGTAGCCAAATTATTCCCACCTCTAGACCACAAAGAGCAAGACAGATGTTCTTGGAACTTGAAACGAGAGAGAGCACAGGTTCCTTTGAGCACAACAGTGACCTCTGGCCATGGACACGATCATTGTAAGGTGACCTTATAGTGAATCACACTCTGACTTACCCTCCTCCCTGCCTCCAGTCTCCACGAGATGCTCCCTCTTGGTGGAAATCAGCTAAAAGCCAAAAACCAAGAGAATCTTTTGTGCAGTCCATGAAGGTAGGGGGACACAGAGAAGAATAGAGAATGCCCCTGAAGGGAAAAACCGAGGACAGGAGATATTACATGTACCTACCTCACCTAGGCCTCTTGGAGAATATCTGAGGCAGTGCATGTAAAATGTTTAGTCTCAACTCAATTCTTTAAAACAATTTAAAACAAGAATGGCAAGATGTTAAATACTTGTTAAGTCCACATTGGATTGGTGTTGTATTTTCTGGAGTTTGTGGACATTCAAAATATTTTTGAATATTAAAAAGAGCTTGGCATTGTGTTTGGAACTTAGTAAGTGTCCCATAAATGCTAGTTACAAGGATGATAACAACAACAGTAAAACATAAGCAACTCGCTAGCATCTGCCTCTAAAGGTGTTTCTTCTTTTCTTACAATAATCTGCTTTTGAAAAGTCTTATCTGTGTTGATAATTTTACCCTACCTCCCAAAATGTGCATGATTTTCTGAGAATCATGTCTAGCCTATCTCTGAATCCCAAGTTCCAAACTTTTCTTTTAAACTTCCCAGTGGCTCCCTCTATATAACTATGTTATAGGCCCTCAAAACTCAACTCATCCTCTCCCTCTACCTGCTTTTTCTCCCATGTCCCTTTGGCTTTTAGTCAGAATAACTCTTGAATCCACCCACTTACTGCCATGGTCCTGCCACCCCCTAATCCAAACCAGTGTCACCTAGCTCCTGACTGCAGCCGTCTAACTGGTCTCCCAGCATCCAATTTGCCCTCTTAAAGAGTAGCCAGAGAGATCTTGTTTTTTAAAGTGCATAAAGTTAGGTCATTTCCTGCTGACAACTCTTTCCTGGGGTATAGTTTGAGGATTTGAAACTTAATTTAAATAAACTACCCACATGAGTCTGAACATTAAGCTTTGAAAGCCAGTAATGTAGGAAATATTCCCTCAGCCAGACCACTGAAAGAGCCACCTCACGGATTTCTACACCCTTTCTCTTCCAAGTTTGTTTTCTTTGTTCTTTCTCTTTCCTTTCTTTTTCCTTCCTCCTTCCTTCCCTCCCTCCTTCCTTCCTTTCTCTCTTTCTCTTTTCTTTTTCTCTCTTTCTTTCTCTCTCCCGCCCCACCCGTCTTTCTCTCTCTGTCTTCCCTTCCCTTCCGTTTTCATTTTTCAATATAAGCTATGCTGTCAAACACACCTGAGTTCAAATCCCAGTAATCCCAGTGTCTTACTGATATGGATTAATATGCTTAGCCTCTGTTCATGTAAGAAATAAAGATAGAACAACTACCTCATAGTGTTGATGTGAATATTGAAAAGGAAAATATCAACATGATAACTTGCATAGCCCTTGGCACACAGTAAGAGCTTAATAAGTGCTTGCCAGCAGTGCTGTATTATGATTGTTTATTTTTGTTGTTATTATTTAGTTCCTTAAAATTAATTATCATTAAATCAGTTTACATATAAAATCTTTTGCCTGACATGAAGGGCTGCATTCCTTTTATTTTTTCCTTCCCTATCTTATTTCCCACTTCACACATTAGGCAAAGTGTTCCCCCATACACATTGGCATATTCCCCGGGCCACTTGTTCATTTCCTATGTATTTTCTCTGCCCTCACCAGAATTCCACCCATTCCACAGCCAGCTCTAAGACTAGTTTCTTCACCCGGCAATAATAATCATTCCTTCCAAAGATTTTCTATAAAATGGTAGTCCCTCATATCTATGCTATTATATAATTCATTTGTGAGTCTTCTTTCTCTTATTAGACTGTAATTTAAGGATAAAAATTATATTTCAATTATCATGTAGTAATCAAATTCTTACCCCACACATTTACAGCTCAACAAATATTTATTGCTTTTTTTAAGTAGAGAGATAGAAAAAAATGAATCTTTTTTTCTACCTTCATCTTAGGAGTTCCAAGAGATTATACAAAGATGTAGACTGGAAACCAGGCATCACAATGCATGAGTACAAATGGCATATATCTTTTATGTATTTAACTGCAAGGGTAGTTTTTAAAAAAACTCAAACTAGAAACGTTTGAAATATCAGAACAATGGAATATTAGAACAATCTTTGTGGAATAAAATTTGGTATACACATCAGAATATACATGTATATGTATATATGTGTTTATATACATATGTATATATACACACCACTTCTAGGAATTCCACTGAAGGAAATCATCAGACATAAAAATTGTGGTGTTATTAACAATAGAGAAAAAGTTGGAAGTAATCGAAATGTCCATCAATAGTTGAGTTGTTAAATAGTAACTCCTTTATCCGAAACACTTATATCAAGTGTCTAGCATATGCCCAGCACTGCATAAATGCTGGTAAGCAAAACAATCACGAGATGGGTTCTTATGATGCTATTAAAAATCTTGACTCAAAAAAAAAATAAAGATACGAGAGATGTTAACATTTATGAGGTTAGAGAATAAAAAGACAACACAAATTCCCTATATAGCCATTATTTGATTCCGTGCTGTTTTTTCTTTTAAAAGTATACATGCATAGGGAAAAATGAGAAAGAAGTAGGGCATAATATTAACACTGATTAACTAGTCTTCAGGATTTTTAAAAATTAATTAATTTTTGGCTGCGTTGAGTCTTTGTTGCTGCGCGCGGGCTTTCTCTAATTGAGGCGAGCGGGGGCTACTCTTTGTGTGGCACGCGACCTTCTCACTGCAGTGGCTTCTTTTGCTGTGGAGCACGGGCTCTAGGCACGTGGGCTCCAGTAGTTGTGGGTCGCGGGGTCTAGAGCGCAGGCTCAGTAGTTGTGGCGCACGGGCTTAGTTGCTCCGCAGCTTGTGGGATCTTCCCGGATCAGGGCTCGAACTCGTGTCCCCTGCTTTGGCAGGCAGATTCTTAACCACTGCGCCACCAGGGAAGTCCCTAGTCTTCACTTTTAATATCAACTTTTCTGTACGTTTTAATTTTCTCTGAAAATATATGCCAATTTGTAGTGAGAAAATGAAGGATGCTATCAAGAGGAGAATGTGTTAATGGATTCAGGAGAGAATGTGGGGAGGTATCAGAAGGAAAGAGAGTGAGAGACTCGGGGTGCTGAGCAGGTAGAGGCTCACCTACCCCACTGCCCTCATTGCCTTAGCTAAGGCTCCCTTCCCTGAAGGATGAACAGTCTCAACTTTGGACCCCAGAGACTTGCTAGGATAACTAGACATCTCCAGTCTTAGGTAACCCTCCAACCTTTGTGAAGCCACTGAGCATCCTTTATATGCATGTGTATAGACAGAGAGTCTCACATTTTAAGATGAAAAAGACTAATTTTAGAAGCTTGCTGAAGACTCAGACTTTCTACTCCACCCCAGCAGTATATCTGGAAAGAAACCTTGATATCTGCATTTTTAAAAACACTTCCACTTCCATGGTTCTTTTGTTAGTGGTAGATTGACCACATGATGACAGTCGTTGGACCAGACAATTATGATATGAATATGCCTTTTCAGGTGTCATTCTCATGCTTTGCCAGTGCCTCCTATGGAAAAGTAAGCGATGACCTGAGGGGCCTCAGGGCATGCTCCATGACCTGGGAGCAGAAGTATGCAGGGTGGGCTGGATTTTGATAGGTAGACAAGGCCAGGAATGGCTGGCAAGTGAGAGGGATGGCCCTGAATTTAGTCAGGAGAGTAGGGAGGGACGTGGTGCTCTTGAGGAATGTGCGCAGTCTGTCAGAGTCAGGCTGGAAGAGCAGGTGAAGGCCAGATTGTCCTTTTCCTGTAGGGAGTGGCAGATCATTGAAGATTTTAGAACAAGAAAGTAAAAGGAGATTTTATGTGCATTCTAACAAGGCGGTGAGCGTGCAGGCCAATGGCATCAGACTCAGAACCCAAAAGGCCTGGGTTTGGGCTCAACTCTGCCACTTATTAGGGGACAATTAAGTGATTAGGGGACAAGTTAATAACCTTTTAAGTTTCAGTTTCCTTTTCTGTAAAGCAGGCTTAATACACACTTACAGAGTCAGTTAGAAAAGCCTCCATGTTTCTATAAATTCAGAACCAGGCATCCAGTGAATGGTACTTAAGAGAACTTATTGTCAGAATGGTGAAACACAGGTATAGATGAAAAGACTGGATTTAGGGAGAGCAAAAGGACGGAGACTCTAATTACCCGACAGTATTCTTTGTGACCTTCGCCTTCTGTACTGGCGGAGTCTTCTCCCAAAGATGGCAAGCCTCTTAAGGTGAAAATAGTTCTGCAGAAGGAACCAATCATTGCACTGAAATAGTGTTTCTCATAGTGGAGTTCTCCAACCCTGCTGGTTCCTGACCCAGTGGTCTCTGCAAGAACTGTCCCACGTTGTTCAGAGATTTTGGGGTGAGGCCAGTAAACACACTTTTCCCACATGAATTTCACAAATATGGGATGCAAGGCTTATTGGATTAGTCACAGAATTCTCATTACATTTTAGGGTTTTATATGCTTGACCAAGACTGATGGTCAGTTCATCTCAGCTAACATGCAGTTAACTGTGAAATTTGCATTTTTATTCCTGTTGAATGTGTTATACATATTCAAAAAATGTTCAAGTCACAAAAAGGAGTTCATTGGTGCATAAAAGTGGTGATTAAATTAGAACATAAATTCTCTGACTCAGAAAGCATCACAAATATATAGAGTAACCGAGACTTTAGTGCAAATCTATAATATGAACGAGTATTGTTCTAAGAAAAATGAGTCTTAAGCGGTAATTTCATGAATATCTTAAAAATTGTGTATATTTAAACTAGCAAGCTATATAAAATTTCATTATAAAACTTTATCCAATATTGGAATAAAGCCATAGAACTGTTCATATTATCTTCAAAGAAGAGTGCCCTCTCTGTTTTTCCTGAACAAGCTCAAAATAATGCTTTCTGATGCAAATTGATGACTTCTGTTGTCAGTGGTGGAAAAAAGACCAGAACTATAGAAGCATCTTTCAAGGTTGCATTCATCTTGCGAAAACACAGGTGCAAGTCACACTAGTGCCAAGAAACTACTAAGAGCAGATGCCATGTTAATGAAAAATCGTATGATCACAGGGAAAGCAGAATGAGCTATTGGCAAAGTTCCTTATCAAATAACACTGATGTTTGTTGTGAAATATCAATGGCAAACATTGTGAAAGAGCAGTTACACTCTTGTGCATCTGCTGGTAGATATTTCACTTTAGACTTGTGTGATGCTACTGATGGAGAGAGGATGAATTAACTGCTCTTGGCATAGGTGCAGTACAGAAATGAAGGGGACGTGCTTGACATGTTTTATTCTGTTTATCCAGGCTACAGGAAAAGGGAGGTGTCTGTTGGTTTACAATTCTTTTTTGTGATCTATGAGCCAGACTAGAAAATGTGCAATGGGATCAGTCCCATTGGAGTCCAACAACCCACATGTAGCAAGCATGGGCTTTGCTTTGCAAAGAAAATGATTTGCACCTTAATGCCAATCATAAGATATTTTATTTGCCAAGAAAATTTGGTGGTCAACCATTCTGCTTTGATTCATATTAAACAACAGAAGTGTACAAATGGTGACATAGATTGAGAAAATGAATGTAAGATTCTGCTTTTCTACCCTGAAGTATGCTGGCTCTCAAGAGAAAGTTGTTCAGAGAGCAATTTTGAAATGAGAGATAATATAAAAACACTCCTTTGTGATACTACTAATAATAGTTTAGATCATTTCTATGATTTTACGTTATTTGCTCAAGTGGCATATCTCAGCAATATATTCAGTATCAGGAATAGAATGACTCTATCACTTCAGGACCAGAATGTCTGTCTTTTTTTTTTTTTTATGTTGAAACTAAGATATTAAGAAAACAAAATTAGGCTACTGACTTTAAAAAATTTATTTTTAGTAAAGTATAGTTGATTTACAATGTTGTGTTTCAGGTATACAGCAAAGTGATTCAGTTATACATACATATATGTATATATATAATATATATATACACACGTATATATAGTCTTTTTCCTTATAGGTTATTACAAAATATTGAGTATAATTCCCTGTGCTATACAGTAGGTCCTTGTTGGGTTTCTATTTTATATAGAGTAGTGTGTATATGTTAATCCCAAAGTAGTAAATTATCCCTCTCCCACCCTTTCCTCTTTGGTAACCATAAGTTTATTTTCTAAGTCTGTGAGTATGTCTCTGTTTTATAAATAATTTATTTTTATCATATTTTAGGTTCCATGTATAAGTGATATCATACGATATTTGTCTTTCTCTGTCTGTATTCCCTTTACTTAGCATGACAATCTCTAGGTCCATCCATGTTGCTGCAAATGGCATTATTTCATTCTTTTTTATGGCTGAGTAATATTCCATTATATATATATATATATATATATATATATATATATATATATATATATATATATATATATATATACACCTAAATGTCCATCGACAGATGAATGGATAAAGAAGATGTGCTATATATATACAGTGGTACAGATTTTCAAACACAAAGGGTTTATCTCTTCCCAAATTAGGTTATTTTCTTCACTGATCAGAAAAAGAAAATGATGGTATATTTTAAGACATATTTTAAAACTACATTCAAATGTGAAACATAACTAAATTCTTTCCATATTATATTTTAAAAGTACATTCAAATGTGCAACATAACTAAATTCTTTCCATATTCATATATAATTAAACAGTAAATTCGAAATCCATCTTCTGCTGTCTCTCAAGGTGAAATAAAAAATCAGCTATCCAGCTTTGGGAGGAGATATGCTATAAGCTTCGAGTTTGATGGCATTCCAAAAGTAGACTTCAGTGAGGACACCACCTTTTTGTGTTTATATTCCATACGATTACCTGGGACTATCAGTCCAATGCACAGAATATTTACTACCAGTTGTAACAGCATGAATGGTCATCTGGAATCATCTAACGTGGAAACAATAAAGAGTAAAAAAAAGAATCTTCCAACCAGAAGTAAAAGCTGACCAATAGCTATGTCATCAAGTTACATATACTTTGCTGAAAGATTGCAATCAAAATCAACTTACAATCATGCTTTTCCCTCTTTATGCTCTTAGACTTTATCTTGCCTATTTTAAAGTACCTTGAAAAACTGTAGTCCCTACGCATAATGGATGGGAGTGAGATGTGTTCTATTCTGGAAAATTTCTAGGAAAGTACTGAGAAGGCTTTCTGCTGATACCAAGCTAAGAGCTGAGAGTGCTACAGTAAGGGAAATAGGAACAATCCAAGTCAAGTAGAAACATTTTCAAAGGTGAATTTAGAAGAACATCTGTCATTCCAAGACAGGAGTATTTATACTCCTTCCAGAGCCAGATCAGTATAAGAATGACCAGCCTGATGACACGACTTTGGAGAATGATCTCAATTATTAGTCACTTTCTTTCCCTTAGCAATCTGTCTCTGAGTTTCCTACCTGCTGATTCAGTTAATTAACAAGGCTTTTAGATACAGCATTTAATGATACTGCCAAGGTGAGTATAAGAGACGAAGATAAAATTCACCTAATTGTCTGTTTTTCTCCTAAGCATTCGGTAGATAATTGCCCATCAAGGCTTCTCTCTCAAAGGAATATTTATATGTCTCAGAAGTAGTGAGATGCAGACACAGGGATTTCAGTACACACATTTCACAGAAATTTTAATATAATACTATAAAAATGTAAGCAAATGAGAAAGAATGTGGAAAACAAAATAAAACTAAATTGCAAAGAACCCTTTAATCCATTGAGAATAAGAATGAAGATAGATTACTATAATAAGGTAAATTTTATAAGCACCCTGCCACAAAGACTGACCATGCTAGCCTAAAGGAAGACCAAAATTAGGACCATCAAAGCCAAATATAATCCAGAAAAAAAAAATGGTAGTGAAAATAGAAATGGTCGCTAATGAAAAACTGTATCCTAATTTTAGTTCAGCATTTAGAAGGTAAGATAAATCCAAGCATTTTGATGGGTCAGGAAGTTTAGCCTAGATTTATTATGAGAGAGCACATCAAAATGAAACCAAAGAGGAAACATAACCTGAAAATACTGAAGTCAATGTGATGAAATGTGAAGAGGCTGGAAACTTTTAGATTTTGTTTAGTTCATTTAAAACTATGTTTACTTATGCAATACATTAGATTTTATGCTACTTTGTATATTCTCTCTATGAAAGAGTGATGAGAAATACTCAAATGAGGCAAAATTGTTTTTTAGGAGAATGGAGTCTTCCTTTATGTAGTAGAATACATAAAGACATCAGCCATTCTATCCACCAAGAATGTCAATCCTGCCTTAGATGAGTCCATAAGACATGAATGAAGTGATTTATGTACCATCAGTGAATTACCTCTTAATAAGCCCATTGTTACTCTTATTTTATTGATTGCCATTATGTTAAAATTACATTTGCATAGTATTTTAACATAGTGTTAAATATTTAGAATTCTTTAGAAAGAAAAAGATGAGACAAAATATGTGCCATTTTATTTTTGCTAAGTTTTGTGAAGTCAAATAACCAGAGTGCAATTAAAATGCAAATGTAAACAGTGAGAAAATGCTCACACTCCAGTGCTATAACCATAATCTCTCATTTGTTTTTATCTGTCATATAGTTAAATAGAATTAATGCTCAATACACACACACACACACACACACACACATCAAAAAAATAGATAAAGTGGCATTTGAGGAAGTAAGCATGAATAAAAGAGATTAAGAGGTAAAATTCATACTAAATACATGACATTTATAAAGGTCTATATACCACATATCATGGACTCAACATTTATCAAGCAAAAACAATAGGAGAAAGAAGAAGTGGACATAATCATATAATTTTATTCATTTATCTAAGTCTACTACAGATCAAGTAGAGAAAGACATAAATTACAATTACAGAAATAGATTCTATACATGGCTGCATATATATGATGATAGTTACATGTATAATTATGTACACATAATTCTACATGATGTAAAAAGAGAGCATACATGCTTTCAAAGTTTCCATTAGGACAGTCTTGAAAATGTTCTTATAATAGCACACAATGAATACTTTGAAAATGTATAAACAAAGAGTAGTCTCTGATTATAATGAAATATAGGTAGAATTTAATTATAAAATCAGAGAAATACTTGTATAACACAAATATTTAAAAGAAAAAAATCCTTTATCTCAAGCAACCATAGGTTCAAAAGGGTGTGAGGTAGGGATATTAGGTTTAAAGCCCAAGAAAAACGTTTGCTTTTGAAAATAGGAGGTACTTCATTTCCCGAGAATCTGAAAAGAAACAGAGAGAAAATATGTGGAGATGAAGTTAAGGGAACTCACAATTAATGCCTGAATTTTTATATTAAAGTACATAATATTCAGATTAAAATCCCAGGTGTTTTCTATGAATATATAGAATATTCTGAATTTCAAAACAGCTAAATATTCAACATAGCTTAAAAGATAAATAGTGGACTATATGTTATGCAAATATGTATATATATATTTCTCATGTTAAAAATTCTCCTATAAATTGACAAGAAAAAAAAATCTAATATTAAATGTACAAAAGTAATACAAAGGGAATTTATGGACCATGAAATGTAAATGTACAATGAATAGATGCCTTTAGATAAAAGGAAATAAAATAATATCTTTTTGTTCATCCATTAGAAAAAATAAAGATTGATAATCTTCACTGCTGGTGAGGGTGTAGAAAAATAGACAGTCTTGATTTTTGCTAATCTGTTAGTCAAATAGTTAACACTGGGTATTTTAAAGGGCTGTAATTGGAAGGTGGGGGGAGGATGGAGGCCCTCAGTATATCTCTATATGATTTTTATTTGTTAAATTGGGTGTGTATTAATTTTTAAATTCAAAATTCAAGAAGATAAATTCAGTTTAAAAATTATAGATTGATATTACTTGACATCAGGAAACTTGGCAAACTCTGTTAAAATTGAAAATAAGAATACCTTTCACTGCTATAATTTTACTTGTAAGACTTTATCTCATTAAAAAAAAAAAGTTTGTCTCTATGTTTGTAGAGGTGTGTGTGCCCAACATGAATGGATATTCACTGAAGTTTGATTTAAACAGTTGACAGTTTAAATTCAGAAAAAAGGTTACATGTTCATCAATATAGTAGAGGTTTTTTTGGTTTTTTTTAATATGGTATATTTACACAACAGAGTACCAGAAAGTTAGTAAAAAGAATGAGGTAACCACCCATGACCTGGAAAGAGATCCAACACAGTGTTTAAAGGAAAAAGAAAGTTATAGAAGAGTATGTGTATTTGAGTGACTATAGAAATAAGTACAAACACATGTGTGTATGTGTATATAAAATAACTTGAAGGATGTATCAAATACATTAGGGTTTCTACTTCTCTGGAGAGTAGAATTGAGATGACCTGGAAGGAAATGGAGAGTGGGGTAAGAAGGAAATTATTTCTTACATTTTATGCTTCTGTACGTTTTTATATTAAGTATAGATAAATTTTCATATAACATTTCATTGTATAAATTATGGAAAAACCCATTTATCAGCACTCCGTCACATAGTGCAATAAGGGAAAACTTGAACCATTAAGATGGAAAAGCAGCTGGTAGAATAGAAAAACAGTTAAGCCAACACTCTGAAGGACAAAAGCTAATGTGATAGAAAAAGGGAACCACGAAAATAAATGTGGAAGGAGAAGGTGGAGAAGAAATCAGAATAATCATTATCATCACCATCATAGTAGTGATGATGATGGCGGTAATTGTAGTAGTAGTAGTAATAAAACAATAATTATGGAGACTAGAATGCTAACAGAATGCAAACAAGAAAGTTACATATCCACCACCTCACTCTATTTTGCCACAGTGAACAATGCTTCTCAGTGTTTAGGGCAATTCCAGTTAATTCACTGAATTATCTCAATGACCCTATGGAGTTATGCATATAAAAACAAAAGCAAAGCAATTTTAAAAACAAACCAAACATGCATGTGTGTGTTGTACATAACTTTCTCTCTCTCTCTCTCTCTCTCTCTTTTTTTTTTTTTTGGAATTTTTTTTTTGTGGGGGAAGAGATGGGGCTGGATGAATATGAGAATAACAACTGGTGCTCTGGAGATGGAGGTTCCCAAGTCATGATGTTCTGATGAGGTCATAGGGAAGCGACCCAACTAACTTCTCCTTGAAATTACTCAAGTCAGGAATGAAGACATTAGTGATTAGTGGGCTCTAGGAAGGATGTTTCTGGGGTCGCTTGTTTCCAGCCAGAGGTAACAAGCCCTCTTTTCTCTTTCCTCCTTCTCCTTCCTTCCCGTGTTCCCTCCCTCTCTTCCCACTATTCCCCACCCTTGCTGGTCCTCCCCCCTCCACTCCCCTCCTCTTCTCATTTCTTCTTTCTTTTAAAATCGAATTCCACTAGCATAACAGAAAGAATGAAAAGATGACAGATATTTATTAATCACACTATCTGTCACTCCTGTAATAAATCTCCCATCTGTATTTCAACTGAGAAATAAAACTGTCTTTATGGCCAAGGTCTTATAGCTGGATGTGTGTGGGAACGACAGTAGTTCGTACTGGCTGATGCACAGGTGTTTGATATTATTTTTACTTAAAAGTCAGTAGGCAGCATACTGATATCCGGAAGCCAAGCTCTAAGGTATTATGTGGACTGAGAAAGCCAGGGGACACACTGCAAATCATCTTCAACTGAATGCTCAAATCTTTCCTGTGCTCAAGTTTCCAAAGCCCTGGCAGTCTCCAAAAGCAGTGTGTAATTTTCATAGCTAGAAGGATGCTGGTTTGGACCCGCTCAAATTGTGCTTATTTGTATGTCACTGTCTGTGACACCAAGATGCTGCACTCTCTCCCACCATCTTGCACTGTGGCCAATTCCCAGCATCGGGAAAGTTCATTCCGTTGAAGAAAAAAAGGCTGCATGCTGGTGACTTCTTTCACATGAATGTTTTCACATGATACGCTTTTGGATTCCATTTGAATTGTAAATTTTGCCCTGTTTTCTTTACATCTGAATGAAGAAGAGAGTTCTCTTTTCAGTCTGGTATACTGGGTTGATTATATTCATTCATTGGCTTTACCTCGCCGCCCTTACACAATCATTTATTTATCCGTACACCTACTCGCCCACCTAGTGTTTCATCATGAAAAAGAATGCAGCTTCTTGAGCCTATTCCTAGCGTATATTAGTCAAATTTCTTAACCTTTCTGTGTCATCCGTAAAAGCAGAGGTTTTCTTTGTACCTACTTCAATCAGTCGTTTTAAAGAATAAAGTGGGTCTTGTATGCACAGCACCTAGAAGGGGTCCTGGCATATTTGTTGTGGTGTGGTAGGGCTTTTTGTCTGTGTGTGTTGTTTATGAATATTTGTAAGCAATTATGTTTTATTCATTCATTCATTCAAGAGATTTTGGTTTACCATTTCTCTGTGCTAGGCTTTGTCATACACGACGGAGATGCAACTGCGATCGGACAGACAAGATGTCTGCCTTTATGTAATTTATACTTTAATAAGTATGATTTGAAACTGTAGAAGCAACCAAGAAAGGAGCAGATGTTGTTTCAGACTATGAAAGTGATAGACCTGTTTTTGTCATCACATCAGAGCCTCGACCCCCCCCCCACTCCCTCCTCTTCCTGCCCCTGCCCTGGCCCGTGTGGTCCACAGGACCCTGCTCTAGCCATCCTCTGGCTACACCTCTTCCCACAAGGTGAGGATTTTGTGGGCCAAGGGAATGTGCCACCAAGAGTTAATGCTCCAGAGTTAACTGGGAATCGTGAGGCCAAGCCTGATGAAGACGATCAAGCAGAGAGCTAACGTAAAGAAAGTTTGGAGTGAGGATATCGGACTAGCAGTGGTCAGGGAAGGTCCCTGAAAGCAGATGGCTCAGGCCGCAGAACCAGACCAAGCCAGGCCTTTTTGAGCAATGGAAGAAGTCCAAGGTGCTGGAACAGAGTGAGTTTGGGAAGAATGACAAGAGATGAACTCAGGAGGTAGTGGAGGCTAGAAAAGTGCAGCCCTGGGGGCCAAGCTCCCAAGGTTGAATGTGCTCTAAATGCATCGGAAGCCAAAGGAGGCCTTTAATCAGGGCACCCCCAGGATCGGTCCTGATGCTGTGTGGACAACAACCGGTGCAGGTACAGGAGAACATGAGGGAGCTCTGAGTAAGGGGTAAGGAGCTTGGGTCTGAGGATTACCTGCTCCAGAATCTTGTTGGAGGCTGGCTAAGAATGTACTTGTCCACACGCTAAGAACATAGGTCCCGAAGTTAAGCATCAAAATCTTTGGAAATCCCAAGCAGAATCCTTATGCACAGTGAAATTTGAGAACTACCATGCACTTTTTAAAAACTGATAGACATATATAAAAAAATAATAAAATTCAAAAATTCAAAAAAAAACACTGATAGACAAGGATATGAATAGCTACACTTAAAAAACTCAACAAATTAAAAACTTATCATTGAAGTAAAACAATGTTTTTTGTTCATTTTTTGAGTTAGAAAAGCTCTCAGCATCTACCTAAAATAATCTGTTCTCTAATTGAAACCCTTATAACCTTAAGAATATAGAAAGGCCATAGTGGAGGAGAAGACGGGAATAAAGATTTCTCATTTATTTTCAGTATTTCAAAACATATCCAACTAAAAGCTTACATTAGGAAATAAAAATACTTTGTAGATCGATAAGAACTTCAAATATTTTGCCTTTGCCCAGAATTCTACCAACTCTCTGTGCTAAGGCTGATTATATAACCCTGTCCAAATGTCATATTTGCAATTACGTATTTCTTTGTTCTAAAATATTGAAAATCCCGAGATACCAAAGGATGATTCAGAGTGGTTAAGAGGACCGCCTTTACCTTTAGATATGTGGGTTACTATTACAGCTGCTCCTCTTTCTATACATTACTTCTTGAGGCCTCAGTTTCTTCATCTATAAAATGGGAATATAAAAAATTCCTATTCACATAAGATTGTTTTGAGGATTAAATGAGTTAACTATATAAAAGGTGTACAAGATACCTAGTACATAATGATGCAAAAGATCATTAATATTAGTGCTATTTAGTAATGGCATTTTGCTTAGTAGGCAAAAATGATTTCAAACTGTGGAACACAACTGGAGAAAAGATAAAATCCCATATTCTTAATTGTCAGCTGGAAAACGGCAGTATGCGAGGTTGCTGGTCACACCAGCATGACATCTTGATTTAAGGGCTGAGCTGGATTTCAAATTCCATGGCTCTTCTTTGCCAACAAAACATTTCTACTGTGGAGTCAAGATTTCTTTCTGGTGCTTCTTGGGGAAAACTCTACATGCAGCAAGAACGTTCATGTCTTTCTTCAGATCAATTTCTTAGCTTTGTGTAACCAGAGACACATAAGGAATTTCACTTCCTTGCTAAGTTTGATAGATATTTCAGAACCAAGGAGTGTGTTGGGAACCAAATCTGTAGTCGAGTAATGCCAGGAAGGGCCGTTAACTTTCCCTTCGGTTGCCTCTTCTGTTTGATTTGGCTGGTTAGCTGTCTAGTTGAGAGGTTACTGAGACGTAAGCCTTTGGAAGAATTGCATGACATTTCGGCTGAGCTCTTTTGATTGTCTGCAGGAGTATTTTTCTTGGATAGATATGCTGAGCCTGTCGAGAATTTGACTGTATTCAAAGAGGTCACGGCGGCACACGGGTGGGCTTTAGAAAGGGTTCCTAAGGACTTTTGAGATGTCTGTGTAGTTATTAGAGGGGTAGTAAAGAGTTTTCCAAAGTATAAGACACAGAGTTACATAACAGATTTCTCACTCATCTCCACACCATTTCAGCTGCTCAAAATATATCACTTAATTGTGAGTCATCAGAGGCTGTAAAGCATTGAGGTGTGTATGAGTAGGACTTGTATGTTAAAACTACGCTTCTGAGAATGTTCTGAGCTAACGCGTTCACTTTTTTATGAATCGTTTTGACATATATGAATAATTCATTCATGATAGTGAAAGTGTAACCACAGAGGCTTCCCCTCCAGGGTGTCTTGGAAAAGCTACTGACGGTACTAAAATAAGCGTAACTGAAGGACATCACCAGGGAAAGATTGGAAGGTGTGACCACCAGAGTAGCTCTTGAGGTCATCTGTCAGCTTTTACAGGTTGGGTTCCTGTGCAAATCCAAGTGTGGTGCTGGGAAGCTCATGAAACCAATGCCCGTTAAAATGCTTCCGAGGTATGTGCGTGGGAGCTATGTGTATGGCTAAAGGGTATCTTGTCAGTTTTCTTTGGGTTTTGAGTAAGAAATAGGAAGTCAAAAATCACCTGCCTTGGCAGTCTTTCTGGAGAGTCTTCTTTTATAGAGTTCAGAAAAAAAAAAAAAGCCTTGAAATGAGACACAGGCAGCTAATGATGGAAGGATTTTCCATCCCAGTGGCGCAGGGGGTTATGTGCTCCAGGTATTGCTTTGAGCTGACTGAAGGCTGCTAAATAATGCACATAATAACCGATGTCATGCCTATGTTTCCAGGTATAATAATAGCTGATAGGTATTGAGCTCTTCAGGTGCCCTATCTCATTTAATGCACGTCACAATTCTGTGAGGTAGGTTTATTTATAATTACCATCCCATCTTAGAGATGACAAAACTGAGATTCAAGTAAGTAGGATACTTTGCTTAGGATCACCCAGTAAGTAAAGGTGAGTGTCTGAATTTGAACACATGTCTACCTGACCAGTGCACTCATTCACTACAGTAGAGCACAAAGATGGAGCTACCAGGAAAGGCAAGCAGGACTGACAGTGTTCATTTTGCTACCATCCTGAGCGGTGGAAGGGATTATATAGGGATCGTGAACTCTAGAGTGAGCTCCATCATTGCCAAGTCGCTCAAGCTTCTGAACCTCTGTTTTATCATTTATGAAGTGAACTTGCTGGCATTTTCCATGATGATGAAGTCGGTTATCATGTGTGGAAGTGGTATGAGAACCTGAGAAGGCACTGCACAGGGGCAAGGACCTCTGACTGGGGAGGAACTTAAAGGTGCGGACCTTGTCTTCAGGGCACTGGATCCACTTAACACGATGTAAAGAAGTATTTGCTTCAAGAGATACACAACAAACTGCACTTGAATGACAGGTGCCCAAAAGGGAGTGTCCCTGAGGGGACTGAGGCTCACAGAGGTGGGAGAGCCTCTGAAATGCAAAGCATCCGACATTGTTTTGCCTCAAATGCCAGGTCAGTCTTATATCCTGGGGAGAGAAGCCTCTTTGAGAAGGGGGAGGGAAGCCTCATGAACACAGGACAAAGGAGTTGTAAGGAAGGGCGGAAATCAGTCCGTTCCACAGGTAGAATTGGTGACAACAGGGGTGGGCTGTGGCTTCTCACCAGTAACCACGATGGAGAGAAGTTCATCTAATGTTTATTAAATTGTGTGATATCCCCGTGCTTGCCGGCACAATTGTGCCCTTTAAACCAACACCACTTGTTGTTAGTGAGAAGCTGCATGTACTATATTCATTACCCAATTCTGGAAGCTGGGGTGTGGAATAACCTACAAGAGATGTTTTTAGCCTTAAAAAGGGTTTGAGTGATAGAACAAGGCTAAATCCCTGAGGAATAAAAATATGTACGTGGATCTAGTTCTAAGAGAGCCAAGTAGATTATGAAGCTAAGAATCAGAGGTTTAAATCACCATCATCATCATCATCCTTAGAGCTACTGAATGTTTGTTAGAAACCATCCACTGAGCTAAGAGCTAAAGACATATTATTTGATTTAATATTTATCACCACTCCACGTCATAGATAAGGCAACTTGGTAAGAGAAGTTGACACCAAAAAATATGTAACGTATCAGTCTCTGTAGACCTGTCTGATTTTAGGCCATAAGGCACAGCTTATGTGCTGTACCAGAAATGTATCTTTTCCCAACACCGACAGAAATATGAATCAAAATCAGGGTACACTTCCTGAAGAACTTGCTTATAAAAGGAAACATTGATAGACATAATTTCATAAATATTGAAGCCACTGAAGTTCCCTCAGAGCACCATAAATGAAATTAAAAGGTAAGCAACAAGTCAAGAAAACATTGAAAATATATATGACAGAAGATTAATGACTCTAGCATATGAAGAGCTCGTACAGCTTAATAAGAAAGACATTATTTAAAAGTAAGTAAAGAAAATTGATAGATAATGAAAAGAAGAAATCAAATGACTAATAAACATATTTTTAAAAATGCATTTCTCTTCCCAAGTAATCAAATAAATATACATTAAAGCAACCAGATAACATGGATTGGCCAGCTATGAGCTTATAAAATATTGAAAATAGCAGTGGTACACAGTCTTAGCAAGGATATAGTAAAATAGGCACTTTCATGATGGGGTTTGAAAGAGGAAGATAATTTGACAATTTATAGGTAAGCTCTGAAAAATATACAAATTGTTTAGCACAGTTATTTCACTTATAGGAATATATCCTAAGGAAGTTTCAAGGCTCGGTGCTGTGATTTAGCAAACAGTATTTTCAATACAATGTTATTTATAAAGATGCATGATAATTACCAGAAAAAAAGCTGTAGGATATAGAATGTATGATTCGAGTTTTAGAAGATCTACACACAGAGAAAAGAAGAGGAAGTATAAACAAGAAAAGTGTTATCGGCTATATTATGTATAATATTTTCTTCCTTTTCAACTAAACACGTTTAGCGTTAGAAAAAAGAGATTATACTCCGTTTGAAAGAAGACAGTGTGATGTAAAAATATTTTTAAAAGAGACAGAACAAATTCATTACTTAACTATAAAAATATCTAAAATAGGAATAATTTTGAAAATAATGAAAACTCACTGTAACAATATTATAAGTTTATAAGAGGAAAGATGAGAAAGGGATCATATTTTATGCATGAAATTTGCAGTAGTCCAAGCAATTAGAGATAATTAGAGGCCCTAATGGCTCTAGATGGAAAGGGAAGATTTTTTATACTCTTATTGCAGAAGGAGCTGTGAGCTGAGGATTGCAACCAAGCTTGCAAAACAGCTTGTAGATGGAATAGAGTGAGTATTCCCTAACTTTCTAGCAAGAGCACAGTTGACCATGGCTATGAAATTACCCATAAACTTGGTTGATCTACTAAAACAATAAGACTCAGAGTTTCTATTTTTCATTATTGTGAATTGTGTTATAAAACACATAACATAAAATTTGCCGTCTACACCATTTATAAGTTCAGTAGTGTTAAATATATTCAGATTGTTGTGCAATGGAGTTCTAGAACTTTTTCATCTTGCAAAACTAAAACTCTATGCCCATGAAACGACAACTCTCATTTTTCCCTCTTCCAGCCCCTGGCAGCCACCATTATGCTTTCTCTTTCTATAAATTTGACTACTAAAGATATAGCTATAAAATAGATATCTCATATATGAGTGGAATCATGCAATACCTGTCATTGTGTGACAGGCTCATTTCACTTAGTGTATGGTCCTCAAAGTTTCTCCATATTGTGATAGGGTTTCCTTCTTTTTTAAGGCTGAGTAATATTCCATTGTACATATATATATATATATATATATATATATATATATATATATATATATATGTATATATATATATACACTACATTTTGGTTTTTTTCATTCCTCTGTCAATGAATACTTGGGATAGTAACTATAAAAAACAAAACAAAACAGAAAATAGCAAGTACTGGTGAGAATGTGGAGCAATGGGAACACTTGTGCTTTGCTGCTGGGAATATAAAACAGTTCAGCTACTATGAAAACGGTAGGGCACTTCCACAAAGAAATTAAAAATAGAATTACCATATGATCCAGTATTTGCACTTCTGATTATTTATCTAAAACATTGAAAGCAGGATATTGAAGAGATTTTTGTACATCCATGTACATACATACCGTGTTCATCATTATTCATCGTTAATAGTGTTCAGCATTATTCACCATAGCCAAGAGGTCGAAGGAACAAGTTTACCATGATTTATTTATATGACTTAGCAGAAAGGTAAAAATCAGCCGAGAAGTCAGACTCCAGTATCATCTTCACATAAGACAGCTTGAAAGTGCTGCAGTGGAGATAAGTATGAAGTAATAAAAAGTAGTTTTGCAGGGAGTCCAGAAAACATTCATGAAGGAGATAACCAAAAGTTTCCCACTTGAGAAGAGGGCAAAGGTATTTTGGAAAAAGGAGCAGCACGTGCAAAGGCAGAGAGGCGTGATAGAATATTGAATTTTTAGAGACGTGAGATTATCTTGGAGTACCTAGGTCTTCAAGTGGCTCCTTAATTTTTTTTTTTCCACTGAAGTCCGTCTTTCAAACTTCTGATGTTACAGTTTGATGTTTCTAACCTATTCTTCATGACTCAGCTGAGGTCAGTCATACCTCCTTCATCACGTTATCCTTTTCTTTCCCGTGGGTTATTTTTAATTTAAGAGACTATTTTTACAGCCGTTTTAGTTTTATAGAAAAATGGCACAGAAAGTACAGAGTTCCATATGCCCCACCCCATCCCCTACTTACTCCTATTATTAACATGTTGCATTGGTGTGGTACATTTGTTACAGCTGATGAACTACTATATTATTAACTAAAGTCTATATTTTACCATAGACTATGTTATTAACTAAAGTCTATATTGTACATTAGAGCTCACTCTTCGTGTTGTACAGTTCTTTGGGTTTTGACAAATGCTTAAGGTCTTGTATCCACCATTGCATTTTCATACAGAATAGTTTCACTGCCCTTAAATCCCCTGCGCCCTACCTATTCATCCCTCCCCTGCGTCCCCTGAACCCCTGGCAGCCAATGATCTCTCTCCTGTCTCTACAGATTTGTCTTTTCCAGGAAGTCATATGTTTGGAATCATACAGTATGCAGTTTGTTCAGACTGGCTTACTTCACTTAGCAATATATCCCATGGATTTTAAGAGATTAAAACTTACATGATAGGGGCTTCCCTGGTGGCGCAGTGGTTGAGAGTCCGCCTGCCGATGCAGAGGACACAGGTTCGTGCCCCGGTCCGGGAAGATCCCACATGCCGCGGAGTGGCTGGGCCCGTGAGCCATGGCCGCTGAACCTGCACGTCCGGAGCCTGTGCTCCGCAACGGGAGAGGCCACAACAGTGAGAGGCCCGCGTACCGCAAAAACAAAACAAAATAAAACAAAACAAAAAGAACCTTACACGATAATATAATTTATAGTCCTGTGACAGCCACAGATGCAGGTGGGATGCATATAGCAGCAGTAGCTATGCACTTACACAACTCTAGCGGGCATAATTCACAACAACTTTGATTTGAACAGTGCTCTATGAAGCTGTGCGACACAACAGCCCTGTGCAAATAATAAAGAGGTCTTTGATGACTGTTTATTTTCTTTCCATATGCAATCTCTCATTAGATTACAGGTATTTTTAGTACAATGTCAGTTTATTTCTATTTCTTACCCAGGCTAGTGCAATGACTTTTCAATGATCAGAAGCTGAAAAATGCTTTTTTTTTTCATTTTATTTTAGTTAAAATTGGAGGAAACAAAATTTTATCCCATGTTCTGTGTTCAAATCAGAAATATGTTAGGTGTTTGTACTATAATTATTGATATCTGCATTCCACTTAGGCAATTTCCACTTGCACTGCAGTCAATTTAATACTCATGAATTGTCAGTCTGATGAATCACTCTACTGCTCATGAAACTCTCATGACTTCTCTATGAGCCGCCAGATTCCTAGAGCTCCTTACCTCCATTGGTACCCACTTACCTTTCCAGCCCTTTCCAACACTGCTTCTACTCTGCAGGCTAAAAGGTGGCTCTCAAATTTTGGTGTGCATCAGTGTCACCTGCAGGGCTTTTTAAAACACAAATTTCTGGGTCCCCCAGAGTTTCTGATTCATTAGGTCTGGGTGAGGCCTTGGAATGTGCATCTTTAATTAGTTCTCAGATGATAGTGATGATACTGGTGATGGAATTCCATTTTGATAACCGCTGCTCTAGTATGTAACTCAGTGGCTCGCTCTTTCCTTTTATGTGTCCTTTAATCTTCAGTGTGAAATTCTCTAGTCTAGCTTTCCGCTTTCTTTTTCTCACACTCTCTCTACCTTAACACTCTGCTCATCCTTCGGGTCCACTTTCTCCAGTCATGTATTCGTGGATGGTATGTAATTCGTAAAGCATTTCCTGAATCCTCATCCAAACGTCCAGTCGGCTACCATATAATCCAAGTCACTACACTCTCTCACCCGTACTTCTGCAAGAGCCTACTAATTGGTCTCCCCGTTTCTTGTCTTCTCTTCTTAGAGGCATACATCTTAAGAGGATCCTTCTAGTCTCATCAAAAGTATAGTTAAAATAGATCTACTGCCTGTTTCCTTTGCATGTGGAAAACATACTGCATGGATATGCCATTCTATAAGAAATCTGATGGTTGGGTCCAGTGAAATAGGAATAATTTTTTCCTTTTGGTTTATCTCCTTTTTGCTTCATACTCTTAACACAAATATACCTTAATTTTTTTTAAATTATGAAACTAGTGTTTTCTATTTTTACTGGTCATGTGTAATGCCTTAAAAATCAATTTGTTAGTCATCAGAGAAATGAAAATCAGAACCTCACTGAGACACTACTTCTCACCCCCTAGGATGGCTATAAGCAAAAAGAAAGACAGTCACAAGTATGGACAAACTGGAACCCTTGTATATACACTGCTGATGAAAATGTGAAATGGTCCAAGTGCTTTGGAAATCAGTCTCGTGGTTCCTCAAAGGTGCACACAGACTTATCATGTGACCAACAATTCTATTCCTAAGTATATACACAAGAGGACTCAAAACATATGTTCACACAAAAAGTTGTACATGAAAGTTTATACCAGCATTATTCATAATATTTAAAAAGTAGATACAACCCAAATGTCTATCATCTGAATGGATAAAGAAGATGTGGTATAACCATGTGATGAAATTTATTTATTTAGCAATAAAAAAGAATGGAGACGGATACATGCTGACCTACTGATGAACTTTGTAAACTAAGTAAAAGAAGGTGGTCACAAAATACCAGATATGACATGATGTCATTGGTATTAAATTCCCAGAATAGACAAATCTATCAAGTTAGAAAGTAGATTAGTTGTTGCTTGAGTCTTGAGGGGATTGAGGAGAAATGGGAGTGATTGCTAATGAGCATGGTCTTTCTTTTTGGATTGATGAAAATGTTATAAAATTATAGTGATGGTTATACAACTTAACGATGAATATACTAAAACCATTGAAATGTACACTTTTAATAAAATAAAGTAGGGTTGAATTATAATGTGTTAATTTCTTGTGTGCTGCACAGTGATTCAGATATATATGTATTATTTTTCGCATTCTTTTCCATTACGGTTTATTACAAGACATTAAATATAGTTCCCTGTGCTAAAATGAGGGGCATTGATGTTTATCTATTTTGTATATAGTAGTTTGTATCTGCTAATCTCAAACTCCTAATTTATCCTTCCCCCACAACTTTCCCCTTTGGTAACAATCAGTTTGTTTTCTAAATCTGTGAGTCAGTTTCTGGTTTGTAAATTAGTGCCTTTGTATGAAATTTTCAGTTCTACCTATAAGTGATATCATATGATATTTGTCTTTGTCTGTCTGACTTACTTGACTTAGTACGATTATCTCTAGTTCTATACATGTTGCTGCAAATGGCATTATTTCGTTATTTTATATGGCTGTGTACTATTCCATTGTGTGTATGTATGTATATATATATATATATATATATATATATATATATATACCACATTGTCTTTATCCAGTCATCTGTTGATGGACATTTTGGTTGCTTCCATGTCTTGGCTATTATAAATAGTGCTGCACTGAACATTGGGGTGTCTTTTTGAATGACGGTTTTCTCTAGATATTCACCCAGGAGTGGGATTGCCGGATCATAAGGTAGCTCTGTTTTTAGGTTTTTTTCAGGAAGCTCCATACTGTTCTCTGCAGTGCCTGTTAGCAATTGACATTCCCACCAACAGCAGAGGAGGGTTCCCTTTGCTCCACTCTCTCTCTGGCTTTTATTGTTTGTAGACTTTTTGATGATGGCCATTCTGACTGGTGTGAGGTGATACCTCATTTTAGATTTGATTTCATTTCTCTAATAATTAGTGATGTTGAGGTGAATCGTACTCTTTAATGAGTTGATGGAATGAGATATGAATTAAATCTTCACAAAGCTGCTATTATAAAAAAAGAAACACAGGTACAACCTAAGCTTTAAGGTCATCTCCTTGGCTACAGTCAGTGAAAGTGAAATGAAAGGAAAGACAGGAAATGAAAACAAAGCTGCCCTTTAGTCCATTGAACAATTGTTAGTAGTGGGTCTATAGTATTCAGTGTTCACCTTGATCTCAATGACCCAGACACATCCATACTTTTTTTTGCTCCAAACACACACGTGCATTTCTCTCAGCTAATTCAAAGACTAGCTAACATGAAAGCATTCTTTTAGACCTTTTAGACCTTTACTGGTACTTTACTTTGTATAATCAACTTTATGAACTGGTCCAAGGGGTAGTATTTAATGGCAACCTCTGCCTGTTGCTGCGTGTTTGGTTCTCTTAAATAATTCTAGATTACACTGAACTGTGGCTATGGTGGAAAAGATCTTCCCAATGAATAATGCTGTTTAAATAAATGTGAAAAAATATACTTCATAAAAATTTTAAGGAAATCATCAACAAGTATCTTTCTAAGCCTGAATATTATGCCTTGAATGAGTATTACATGATATTTATCTCCTGAGTGTGTTTTATAAAGATGCTTATGTATATGTTACATATAAAAATATGTATGTAGGCTTTGGGGTAAAAAAGAAAAAGACAAAACCCTTAGAGTATTTGTCATCTCAAAACGTGGGGATGACCTGCAGGCATGTAATGTAGAGAAGAAATGGCCCTCAGACAATGCTGCAAACCTGTCCGTGTCATAGTTTACCTGAAATCACTAAGAGAAAATTATTGATGGGCAACATGGGAGGTCTAATCACTTCACACTAACTTAACTGCATGACCTATCTTATATGGATGAATATACAAGATAAAGGTTTTAGGGAATAAAAATTTTTAAAGAAAAATTTAAATGTCAAAAGAATAGTGAACTCATAGAACTGTTACCTCCAGTACATGACGCATGCATCGTAATCCGCTAGAGCGTGGTGACTAATGTTGAAAAGTTTATTTTACTTTCATATCCAGATGATTAGGAATGAATACTTAGTACTATCTGAGATACAGATGGATTTATTTATATAGCTTTAATAAATATATGCACATCTGTGTTAGAGATTAGTGCTCAAAGAAACTCCTTGATAGACTGAGAAGTCTACCCTAAATGGGAAAAGAATTTGAAAAAGAATAGATACATGTATATGTATAACTGAATCACTTTGCTGTGCACCTGAAACTAACACAACATTGGTAATCAACTATGCTCCACTATAAAATAAAAGTTTAAAAAAAAAGTCTACACTGTATATCAAGAGCTGGTGGTCAGTAGGTGGAACTGGGTATCAGAAACACATCTTTTGTTTTTCTTGGTGATTAAAAAGTAAAGTCTTTTTCAGCATTTAAAAATCAAAATGTTGGGGCTTTCCTGGTGGTGCAGTGGTTGAGAGTCCACCTGTCGATGCAGGGGACACGGGTTCGTGACCCGGTCCGGGAGGATCCCGAATGCCGCAGAGTGGCTGGGCCCGTGAGCCGTGGCCGCTGAGCCTGCGCGTCCGGAGCCTGTGCTCCTCAATGGGAGAGGCCGCGGCAGTGAGAGGCCTGCGTACCGCAAAAAAAACACAACAACAACAAAAAAAATCGAAATGTTGAACAGAAAATCTAGATTTCTAATTGATCTTGGGAAATCAAAAGATCTAGAAACACTGAATTCAGATTCTTGTGTGACAACAGCTGGCTGAGTGATCAATGGCTCTCTCCTTCAGTCAAAATGACTACATCTCTATATTGAGCAAATCTCTGCCATTCGTCACTATATTCTGCCTGACTGGTTTCAGTATGTTATCTCCCTGGCTCGGGTATGTTTTTAAATTTGTGATAACAGTTGGCTGAGTGATCAATATTTGCCTCGTTTAGTCAAAATGACTGAATCGTTGTATTGACCAAATGTTTGCCATTCTTTACCGTATTCTGCCTGGATGGTTTCACTACTCTGTGTTATCTACCTGGCTCTGGTACCTATTTAAATTTGCAGCATAAAATGTTTCTGACCAAACCCACAGGCCAAAAAACCACAGCCCTTATAGTTGTGAGGTAGAGACCCGACAGCTGTTCACCAAACCATTTCACTCGCTTTTTCCAAGCACACAGCTAGAATCCATTTCCCAGTTTCTTTTGCAGTCGGCTTTGCTCTGTCATTGTTTTATCTAATGAAAGAGGAGTGTGACCCTCTTTTCTTTTTCTTACTGCATCCGGTGGCTAGTTACCAAAAACCTGAGTAATCTCGGAAGCTACACGTGCAAAACTGCGAAGACGCCATCATCCTGGGGTCTTGAATAACTGCTAGAGCCATCTTCCCTATACTCCCCCTCCACATAAAAGATTGGTTTCTAAATTAATGTTCTCTTAAGTCACTGATAGTTGAAGAGTTACCTTAATTAACTCAAGATATAATTGTCCCTTCCTCCATCTCTAGATGCCCCCTCTCAGGAAACACGACCATCAATCTTGAGGAAAGAAAAAGGAGGAGAAAGATGAGGGGGTATCCATCTCCTCCCTTCTAAAGCTGTTCTATTTTTTCTCTCACTTAATTGGCCTTTCTTTGATGGCTTCTTAATCCTCACTCCATGTCTTACTCCATGTTATGTCCTTGAGGCTGTGCGTAAATCAAGATGCTGAAATATCAAAAATCCCAGTTTAAATTGGCTTCCACAGTTGTGGCTGCCAAGATTGAAACAGTCCAGAGGGAGAGCAGGCTGTATGTACAGTTGAATCTATTCCCCTGGAGCTCTTTAACTTCTGCCTTTCTCTGATGGGTTTCCCTTATGGTAGCAAAATGACTGTAGTAGTTCCCACCTCATGTCTGTACAACACACCCTCTGGAGCAGGGTTATAATTCATGATATTAGAAGCCCTGAGTTTCTCTCTCTCTTTGGATCATTGAAATCGTGTACCTACCCTGAACCAGTATCTGTGGCTCAGGACTGCTTTGTGCTTGGCTATTCATCCCTGAAGTAACACTTGGACAAGAGAGATGGACTTGTGCCTATGACTTTATGCCAACTTGGAAGCTGATCAAACTCACTCAAGTGGCAGGGCTGATGCTCAGTGGGTCGAGGAAGAATCCAGAATCCATGTCAGAATTCAGTGCTGTATAAAACTAATTGCTGGTGCAGTGGTAACCTATCTCTTAACAAGAATGCTTTCCAGTTCCCCAGTGCTTTATACTTTTCTAAGACTTTATAATTATATATATATATTATTATATATGAATCCGTTAATAATTCTTTGGGATACATAATGCATATTTTATTTTATTTATTTTACAGATAAATTTTAGACTGAGAGTTGTTAGGGAATTTGCCCTAAATCACAAACTAGTTAGTGGCAGAACTAGAATTCACATCTCAATGTTTTGCAAATTGTTTATTTCACTATGTCTCTTCTCTTCCTCACTCTCTTTGAAAATGTATTAGATAAAGTTTGTGTTGTAATTGTGTTTCTGGTTCAGAAAATCAAACTGCTGCTGCTGTAGTCGCCCCTAGAAAGCACCACTGTGGCTGCTTTTAGTTCTAAATTGCCTAATCTTTGTGAGTTGAGGTGGCCAAGTACACCTTCACTTAGGCATCTTACTCATGAACACAAAGGCCCATTGAAGGATAAGGAGCAACGCAGCATTTGTTATGATCAACTCCTAGGGTTAAAGTAAATACACAATTATAGTTAAGAAGAAAAACAGGCTCTCCTTCTTTTATGCTCTTCGGAGAAATCGGTATACTGCAGATTAAAGGGAGTGATGGTCTGGCTTCATATAAGCATAAGGCATTGATTAGAGTATTATTGCATTACATTTTCATTACTGTTGAACGGCAAAAGCATATAATTGCTCTTCGTAGAAGGCAGTACACAGCAAGCAAAGTACATTTGTAGGTCCATATATTTAAATTACAAATGCAGAGCTCATTTTCACCTAAAGAGGAGGCATCATGATTCAGTTATGTGATCATTTTTCAGCAGAGATAAGGCTTCACCAGAATGAGAGAGAGAGAGAGAGAGAGAAATGCTTTCCTTAAGAGTCACATTACCATATTCCACGTAGAAATTGTTGAACCACAGATATATTTTTGGAAACTGAATCCACATTAAATCATACTGAACCAAAAAAGCTACAGAAGAGGTACATGCTCCAGGTAGTTGAAATAATAGTTCAAAAGAAGCAGAAATGACAGGAACTTAGAGGTAAAGGTTACAGTTAAACAAAGCAATAGGACACAAAATTGGTACTAAATCACTCACAGCTGTCTTGATCTCAGTAGTGACAGTATTTTAAGACAATTCATCAATCAATCAATCACCAGAATTTCCATAGTGTTCCTAGGGAATGGCTGTCTAGAGAGCTTTACAAAACAGAATTATAGCTCCGTGAAAAAAAAATAGCTCCATGAAAACCAAAGCCCCAAATCAACCCTGTTATCAACGTGAATCTCTATTCCGGTTAAGGAACCAGTCAAATTTCAGAGGAAGACACTGTAAGAACTTGTTACCACAACGTTCTCTCCTCATAGTAAGCATTTTATTAGAGATTATGGAAAAGTGAGCAAAATAGTCCAGCTTAAAAACTCCCCCAGAATGAGGAATCAGACCCTTCTTCTGCTATTCCTATTCCTTTTCCCTTTCTTCACCTTCATCATTTTCTCTCTCCCTTCCGACCCTTACCTCCTACCGTTCCCCCTCGTCCTCTATCATCAGTGCCATAAAGAACTAGGTTTCCCTCTGTAACCCTCAGAATCTATGAAAACGCCTCTTCCATTAAGCTACAAATTAATGGGGGGAAGTTGTCCTTGACATTCTAACCCAAAATTAATTTTGTCAATCTGCTTACTAAGTGGGTGTTCTCTCTCTCCCTCTTTCCAACATCTGGAACTCTGCTGGGAAAATGACTTTCCCATACAGAAGTGAACAGCTCATAGATCAATTGAGTACCAAGCAGCATCGGAAGGATGTCAGTAGTTTAACCGGAATCCTTAGTCCACCTGCAACTAGGCAAAGAGTATCTGTCCTTTTGCCCAGAACAGGGGTTGGCAAACTATGGCCCGAAGACCAAATCTAGCCTACCTCTGGCTTTTGTATATAGTTTTATTGGAAAAAAGCCACACCAATCTGTCTGTGTATTGTCAATAGCTACTTTTGCACTACGCCTGCAGAGCTGAGTCATTGCAACCAGGACCACTTGGCCCTTAAGGGTGAAAACACTATGTGACCTTTTCCAGAAAAAGTTTGCCAACGTCTAGCCTAGAACTTTGCTAAGTGAGATGATGAAAAGGCTCCGCTTTTGGCTTAAAGAGCGTGTCATCTTACTAGACAGGGAAGTTGATCACAGAGGAGATGTTTAGTTAACGATATGAGATAGAACTGAATAAAGGTCAAACATGTGCCGTATTGATTGCATTTATATAAATAAATTCAGAGAGGAGGGATTACACTGGTGCCATTGCAGAAAACTGTGTGATGGAAATGGTCTTTGTAGAGTGGGTGGGATTTGAATCGGAAAATTTCAGAGCTGGAAAGCAGCTTTGAAGACATCTGATTCAGGGGTTCCCAGACACTGGGCGGTGGGCCAGTGTCAGCCCGTGATGGATTTTTTCCTAATTATCAACAAAAAGAGAAAAAAGATCACAACAAGCTGGTTGAGGGTTTTAAGGTAGGGCTTTTCCCGTATCTACCCAACACGGGCTGTGTCTTCTTGTACCTGGTAAGTTTCAGAAAGCTAAATTTATTCAACCTAAGAATGTTCTCCTTCCTACATTCGTGTTGCGATTTCCCTTCTTTTGGAAATGACACTGAGAGTTGAGGGTATGTGATGTTGCTGCAATTATCTGTACTCTTACTTGGCAGAAGAAAATTTGACAAACCTGGTGTTTGCTCCTTCAATATATTTTAATGTTCATTCTGCTATGAAATCCAGGAGACTTGGAATTACAGACCAGAGCAGATGCTACTCAGTGTTTCCATATCTTCTATATCTGGTAATAGAATCAATGAGAAGAGCAGGCTAGGCAGACAGCAGGAAGAGATATAGGTTTCAAGTGGAGATTGTGTTGATTTCCTCCCAACTCAGGGCTATCACTCTGCATTTGACTTTCGCACCCAAAAATCTCAATGTTTTAAAGCTCCCACTTCCACTAAGCGTTGCTCTGCAGAGCCTACCAGGGGTTTTCTTAGGTTCAAGTGAACATTCAGACCCAAGAGCCACCATAGGCCACAGTGTACTAAGAAGGCTTGGATTCAGAATCCAAAGCTCCCAGGAGGGCAGCAGTGGCATTCTCCTCCTGTGGAAATCCTTGCAGTGTCCACGGGCCACTTATCATTGTTATCAAAGCATCTTTCCTGAGGTGATAGCTCGAGTGGGAGGCAACCACACTGGGCAGGTGTCTGAGCGACCCTAGCCCCACAGGAGCCAACGTCTCTTATAACAGTAGCAGCATAGGCCGAGTTTCCAAGGTCCATGCGAGGGCCATGCTCAGTTGTAAGAGTACTTACCCCACTCAGGAGAGCCCAGAGATCAGACTTCCCATTAGGTAGATATACTTCTCCCAGTCTAAGTGTAATCTTCCTGTAAGGAGTCATTTTATCATTAACAACATTGCCTAGCAACAGTTGACATATTACCCTTATCAGGGTTACCAGGGGAGCAGAAGTAGAGAATTAACCAAAAGGTTAAGTCCTTGTGCAGAAGGGGAAGGGCTCTATTAACCCTTTGTCCACGATTGTCTTCTAAGCCCTTAGAATGGCTGGTGACCAGGAGCATCTCTAAACCTCTAAAGTTATCAGAGAAATTGAACAGCAAGTTGTCCTGTTCAGACGGGAAGGGAATATTGACTTTCTCAAGCAGGATCCTAGAAGTTCTGAGTCACCATAATACTGTAAATAAAAAACTATTTGAATAACCAGCACCCTCTAATTCTTAACACCTCTGTCTAAATATCTCCTCTTCCTGGAAGCCCTCCCTGACCACCATGATTAAAGCACACCCTTCTCAGCTATTCTCTGTCACAGCACCTTTTTCGTTTCCTTCTATAACCTCCCCCAAATGCTAATTTTAAGGGGTTCTGTTTATTTCCATTTGGGGTATCTCCCTCAGTAACACGTCAGTCACATTCACTAAGGCATCTAATTTCATATCTGGAACACGGGATGTACTTAAAACTCATGTTCATCTCATGAAGGAATGGATGAATGAAGCAAACAAAATGCTCAGAGCTGTGAGTCCTCACCAATCTAAGGTGCATTTTACAGTTTATATTCTGAACATTTCTCTCACTTCTCTGGAAGAACAAAGGTTGAAATTCATGCGATTTGATCTCTTTCCCCTAAAACTTAGACCTAGACCTCTCATTATATCTGCCCCAGAGGTCTGAAAAAAAGTCCATAGGAAGTCTTCCTGACCACAGTCTAAACAGTTGCAGGTTTCTTTAAATGTCCTTTCAGATGCAGAAGGAACACAGTCCAGCATTCCTTTGGGACTAGTCAGTTCTCATCCTCGTTAGCATCCATGGAGGTTAAGGTGATGAGTTTGGCACAGAAAGCGGGGCGCTTCTCTATTTCCACACAGATCACTTTGGTAAGCCCCACCCTCAAAACTCAGCTAACGTAGAAGTAGAAGGAAGAGATTCTTTCTCCTTTGATCCAGGGGGAAAACCAGTTCTTCAAAAAGATCTAAAAGCTAAGGGTCTACTTTAAAAACTCACAACATAAGAAAAGGAAAATGTTTTCCTAAAGAAAACTTTAGAATATAACTTACCTTTTCAAGCAAATTCATAAAAGGGAGGAATTCTGAGAAAACAATTAAAGAAAAATTCCCCTCTTGCAGTTTTCTGTGCTAGTTGATATCATAGAAGTCGTTTGTTTGATGATGTTCTTTTACTAATAACTTTTCCAGCTGGAAAGAGAAATTGGCTTCCCAAAAGGAGCATCAGCTCTGGGTTTCTGTGGTTAGAATCCTGATGAGATTCTTTGCAAGCATAACACTGGAGCCAAGGAGGGCTGGGTTAGGCATGAATAGCGTGCCCAGGGATCCACTGTCCAGCCGTGATGGCTGGAGGTGTCGATTCTTATGGAATGGGATTAGTCTGTGCGGTAAGCTTGAATTTCAAACACTGTGTTGAAGTCTCAGATATCCATGTATAGTCCATTTTACCTCAAAATTAAGAAAATGGGTAGAGACTTCTTTCACGTTGGTTTAACATTTCTCACTCTGCTTGCCAGTATTTACTCTGGGAGCAAACATAGAGTAGGAAGAAAGAAAAGTATACAATACCTTGGATTTCTGACTGGGCTCTTGTTTGCTTGTTAATATTGAAATATGGAGTTTATTACAGGTGACAGGTATTCTAAGTGGCTTTCTGAGCTCAAAAGCACGGGACCCAGTGTTGGGGGTACTGGCAGCTTCTCATCAAAGTCCAAGTGGGAGATGTCTCAGAAACTGTTCCTTCATAGTGTAGTTGGCTCAAAGCTTCATCTGTTCAGTTGGTTATATGATCAAAATGACATGGTGCCCTTTCCAAAGATGACCTCATCAGTCATCCAAATATGCTATCATCTCTAAGTGTAACAGCTTTTGATAGTCATATTTTAATATAAAATGGATGGAGACCAAGAGAGGACCAAGTGGACTTCAGTGTGGTTCTTTTAATAATTACTTCTCCATACCCATCTTAGAAAACTGCGTAAAATAGGACAGGGCAAAGCCAACTTTTTCGAAAAGTGATGTGACTTGCAAAGCTATGCAAATTAAAACCACAATGAAATGCCTATCAGACTGGCTAGAAGAATGCTTATATCCAGTGTCAGATGGGGTGTGAAGAAAAAAATAGTGTCTTACACATATTGCAAGGTTGATATACAATTGATATAGCGTTGTAAATTAGTTTAATCCAGCAATTTAACGTCCGGAAATTGAACTTAAGGAAATAATTGTAAATATGGGCAAAGACGTATGTTCACAGAGGTTCACTAAAGTGTCATTTATTGAAAAAGTATAAATGGAAGCAAACTAAGTGGCCAAAAGTAGGTGATTGGTAAAGTATGGTACCTGAAAACAAGTGAATATTATGAAGGCATTCATTAACTAGTTTTAATAAAGAACTCATTCAACAAATATTTATTGGACTCCTCTCCTATGACATGCCACATGCCATTCTGGACAGTGGAGAGTCAAGGGAACAAATAAAAATCTTTCTCTTTGCAAACTAGTCATCTAGTGAGACAGAAAGTCAATAGACAAGATAAATAAGTAAAACAAATATAGATTGTTAGACCGGGCTTCCCTGGTGGCACAGTGCTTAAGAATCCGCCTGCCAATGCAGGGGACACGGGTTCAAGCTCTGGTCCAGGAAGATCCCACCTGTCATGGAGCAACTAAGCCCGTGCGCCACAACTACTGGGCCTGCACTCTAGGGCCCGTGAGCCACAACTACTGGGCCCACGTGCCACAACTACTGAAGTTTGCATGCCTAGATACTGTGCTCCACGACAAGAGAAGCCACCACCATGAGAAGCCCGTGCACCGCAACAAAGAGTAGCCCCCGCTCTCCGCAGCTACGGAAAAGCCTGTGCATAAAAACAAAGACCCAACACAGCAAAAAAAAGAAAAGAATGTTAGACAATTAATTGCTTAGAGAAAAAGTGGGACCTGAAAGGAGAAAAAGCATCAGGTAGGCTTTAGACAGTGTGCTCTGTGAAGACAGGAATTATGATTTATTCCTCAGTGTATCTCCTATCAGTGCCTGGCCTATAGTAGCCAATCATGTAAATATTTGTTAACTATTTATGAGCGGCCTTCAGACAGTAGGATTGCTGTGTATGGGGACCTCATGAATGTGGTTTCAGAGAGAATCCAGAGTTAGTATGGTTGCCTGGAGCCTCGTTGGAGTAGAGATGAAGCTTGAAGAATGGTTAAGAGTGAAATGTAGAGCCAGTCTATTAGGATTTTATTCTGAAAGCAGTGGGGAGCCACTGACAGGTTTTAAACAAGTGAGTGCTTTGATCTAGTTGGTGTTTTAGAAGGTTCACTTTGAGAGCTATAGATGGGGATGCGGGGGGAGGGAGCAGTACTGGAGGCAAGACCACCAGTTAGGTGATGTTAATTGTGTATTACTGTTGCCAAGAGTGCGCGCGCGCGCGCGCGCGCACACACACACACACACACACACACACACACACACACACACACATCCTCCCCAGAGATCTCTGTGGACAGTCCCCATACACACCAATGGTTTCCTGTGTGCCTCTGTTGAAAGCCCACACTGGTCCTAGGAAAGAGCTTGCCTGGGTAGATAAGTACCTCAGCTTCTGCACCTCAGGAAGACAGTTCCGAGGCACACACCGTGAAGTCTCTCAGAGGCTTCCCAGTGGATTCAGCCCAGTTGCCTACAGCAGTGACCTTCTAATTAGCATATTCCTTACTGGCCCCCTCCCTTCCCTGTCTCACTTCCCCACTCCCTCATAGCATCTCCTGGGATTACCTTCAAAAGCACAACTTGAACCCCCCCCCCCAAAAAAAAATGATGGATGGGGATGTATGCACTTTTAGATAAGATGGCCCATGAAAGTTGCAATGAGAGAGAGGCAGGTATGAAATCGTGAAGGAAGCAAGGGAGCCAGGTCTGTGGTGTCTGGAAGGAAAACATCCACTCAGAAGGACCAGCACATGCTAAGCCCTGAGACAGGAGCGTGCTTGGTGTGTTCCATGGACAGCGGCCATGAACAGAATGAATGAGGCCGAAGCTAATAAGATTTGAGGTCAGAAAAAAAAACACTGAGGCGGGCTTCCCTGGTGGCGCAGTGGTTGAGAGTCCGCCTGCCGATGCAGGGGACACGGGTTCGTGCCCCGGTCTGGGAGGATCCCACATGCCGCGGAGCGGCTGGGCCCGTGAGCCGTGGCCGCTGAGCCTGCGCGTCCGGAGCCTGTGCTCCACAACGGGAGAGGCCACAGCAGTGAGAGGCCCGCGTACCGCAAAAAAAAAAAAAAAAAAAAAAACACTGAGGCTGTTGGAGAAGGCATATTAAATTTTGTCTTTTACTCTGAGTGTAATGCAAAGCCACTGTCATTGGAAGAGTGTATCTAAGCAAAGAAGAACTTATCTGACATAGGTTTAAGTGCTATCTCTCTGGCTGGTTGAGAATAAACTGAAAGGGGAAAAGAGCAGAAGCTTGGGGACCAATTTGGAGATTTGCCATAATCCAGGTAAAAATGATAGTACTTTGAATAAACATGATAGCAATGGGAGTGGTGAGAACCCATTGAAAATCACGTTGTAGGAGAACTATTATCATGAAATCATGATAATTATTTAAAAGAAAGCAACAAAATATGAAAGTTTGTCGTGATTTTATAGACCTGTAAAAAATTCCTGGAAAGACGTATTTCAAAACAATCACATTGGGTATCTCGGGTGGTTGGTGCATGCTTAAATCTTTCCAGTTTTCTGTGCTATTTTTCGAATCAAGGGGAGAGGAGACTTCATGATTTGGAAGGTCAAGAATCAAAGGACTCAACCACTGAATTCTCGTTACCAGAACCATCTCGGTTATGTCTGTGGAGTTTTGCATTTTCTGCAGATCTCTGCTCCATTTCCTTTTCGAGAATAGTTTTCTCTTCCTCCCTTTCTCTTCTATGTTCCATTGAGAATATAGAGAAAAATATATTACAATTGGTTCTTCAGAAGATATTTTCATGGGATAAGAACTTAGACTCTTCCTGTCAAGGCCTCATTGTAAGAGCTGCTAAACAAGATGCGCACTGGGTTGTGAAGGCACACTCTCTGGAGGATACAAGTAAAGACATCAACTTTGGTTTTTACACCAGAAGAATGTGCTATTCCCTACTTCATTCTTCCTGCCTGGCTCCAGAGGGACAGTTTCGATGGTTTATGGTGTCTGAGAATATAGCACTTAAACTGTGGACTGAATGTTTTCTATTTATTTGAATTATATTCTACAATCCTATTGTTATTCAAGAATAAGTGAACGTGTTTATCACCAGATGTGTTTTGCATTGATGCTTCTGGGACTCCAAGGCTTGTTAGACACACTTTCCTTTCAATCTTATTAGGAAACATTTCCATTTTCATTTTATTTCCTCTCTGCTTGTTGAGTAAAAAGTATATAAGCAAACATTTTTATAAAAAGAACAAGTCAACAGAATAAACTTATCGAATTGTAAAGATACAGAAATGTTGCACAAATCCGTATCTTTTATCAATGCAATTCTAAGAAAAGGTAGTTGGATTGGCTTAGTGAGCCAATCACATCTGTGATTAAATCGAGTTTGAATGGTGCAGTTTAACAGAGAGTTTCGGGGCATCCTTACATTTATAGAAGAACATTCTTCTGATAAGAGTTTAACTAACTAAACCAATTGAAAGAAAAGGATGTTTTAGTTACTGTTAAGTAAAGAATATGTAGCTATGCATTATTGGTTATTTAAGGACATTTTCCCGGGTTTAGTCATAGAGCAATAATACCATGACCAATAGTAATGACCAATTGTGGTGATCATAATAGTAGAGTGCTGAGGTTGTCAAAGATCTGTGCTAAGCAGCTGACTTGTACTATTTCATATTGTCTTCACACCAGTCTGAGGGGAAATATACTATTATCCTTCTCATTTTACAAATAAACGAAATGAAATGTAATGAAGTTAAAGTAAAGCCCAAAAAGGTGCATTGTTCTTATGATTTTCCATTTAGAGACTGAAGCATTCAGATGAGCATTCATGGTAGAATCTTCACTTGAAATTATTTAAAGTTTGTCTTGATAGTTTGGATTTCTTTTGCCCATTGAGCTCAGCAAAATGACTTGATGAGTACAGAAAAATACAACTCTTCTCCATTAAGTGCCAAAACTGATTTATGGACAACCTACGAACCTGCTCATCTAGATATGAGTTACTGATCAGGCAGCCAGAGAACCAAGTTCTACTCCAGATCTCGGTCATTTCTAGTTCTGCGTTCCTGACCAAGTCTCTTAATTCTTGGGGCCCTTGGATGCCCCAAAGTGAGGTCTGAGAAGACTGAGTTATTTCCAGGGTCTTTTCCAGTTGTGACAACTAGAAGTGGCAATCTGGTTACTGTCACCAGAACATGAATTCTGAGTAGGCTCATCAATGAGGGACAATAGGCTTCCCCACACATAGGCTTGATTCATCACAGAAACTGGAACAAACTTAGCTGAGGAGCTAGGCAAATCAATAACTATATTTAACTTAAGTAGAATTTAAACGTAAGTATGTGCCTTTAGAGTTTTGATTTCCGCCCCCCCCCCCCAAGAGGACCTTCGTGGATATTGGCTTTGTTTGTAATCAATTAGAACTACAGATCAGTAACCATATCTATCTGCATTTTGTCACGTAATCATTTCATTTTCCTCTAATCTATTGTATTCTATGGCTGATTTTAAGAACAGACTTGAAAACTATTAAACCGAATAATGAAAAAATAATGAATACAGATAGGTCATTCTCAGAGCACATAGAGTTAGCACTTCAATCATCCACCTTAGTTTTATTCTCTCTGGTTATCTTGCAGGTATGATATCATACTGATGTGCTTTACAAAGTACAGAATAAATCCAACCGCAAGCAAAGAAGGTGACACAAGATTCCTGAGTGTGCAAGTAAGGCCCTGGTATTACTAAAATTAGCAAACCATAAAACAGCACTCCGGGTGTATGTCCCCCCTACCCTCTGTATCCCAGGAACAGCTCAGAATTCAGAAGATGTGAGAGGCGAGTAGCCTGGATCTGGAAATAGAACGAGGGCTGATGGTGCGGGGCTGAGGCCTTTGGAGACCAGTACTCTTGTGGGCCCTCCTCGCTTCCAGGGATTGCCTTCAGGAATTGGTGGGAGTCATTCAAATCCTGGCAGTTTCTCTGGTGACCTAAATTAACCCATGGGGTCTTTTCAGGTTTAGGGACATTGCTGGAGAGCTGAAATGACAGCATCGCCATGACACAGCTCTGGAGGGAAACACTGATTTTGATTTGGTGCCTCACATGAGAGTGTAGAAGCAAGAAGATGCCAGGAAGACAGTAAGTCTCTCCCCTCGTCCCCTCCTCTACTTCTTCTGCCTCACCTCTATTCTTTCTCTTCCTCTGCCTGTTTCCTTCACTTTTGTTAGCTACTATGGAATTACCTTGGGCTTTCCGGATATTTTCAAACTTTGGGGACTGTCTCCACACTGTATTAATTCAACATGCTCTTTCTGGTTGAACAGATTTCCCTTTTATTTTCATGCATTCCAAATGATAACACTTCTGGAAAAAAATGTGGAATTTAGTATAGTAATCGTGAAATAAGAAAGCAGAATTTCCTCTTTGAATCTTAACTGCATTTCTCCACAATTTGTCCCCCACAAAAATGGAGAGAGTAGGGTGCACATCGCTCTGTCTCTGTGCTGGATTTGCATTCCCCAGAAAAGAGTTGCCCAATGTCAGTGGGATGCTGTTAGCCTGGCTCTTTGTAAACTCCTGTGGTGCACCTGGTGGACAGTACTGTAGGGTGGACTCTTTCTTAGCCTTGCTGCGCTCTCCTACTGTCCTACTTTTCTCCTGGCTTTTCAAGTCTACTTTCAAATCCGGTGAGAAGTGGACAGATGCATAGGTGAACGGATGTGGAAAGGAGTTGCAGTGGCTGTGTAACAACTGCTGAAGAGTATGGGCCCTGGAATCTGACAACCAAGGATTTGAGGCCTTCCGTCTACTAGCTATGTGAGAGTGGCTAAGATGAACTTTTCTGAAAACCCATTTCTTCTCCTACAAAATCGGACATTGAAATATCCATTCTCCTTCTTCCTATATTCAAGAGGGAAAATAAGGTCTTTATTTTCTAAGAGATTTGCCCCTCACCACAAGTTCGTCCTGACCCATGACTGCTGAGCGTGTGACTAGATCTTGTGGTCTCCCTAGCAATTGGTGGTAGCCGTGTGATGAAGGGGTGGCCAGTGGGATTTGAGCAGAAGGAATGGGTGTTCTGATTGTACCGGAAAATGTTGGGTGTGCACGTCTCACACTCTTCCTTCCTTCCTATGGCTGGGAATGGTGACAACTGGAAAATCCAGCTTGGAACTGGGGCTCATGAGAGCTCCTTAGCACTCACCTTTGTAAAGCTATGTGTGAAGAAGAAATACTAATTTGACCACAAGCTTTCTTTTTGTTAGTGTTTTTATGGTATATCTTCTTGCAGCCTCTTATTTTCAGCCTTTCTGCGTTCTTTATATTTCAAGTTTTCTCTTGTAAGCATTACATATTTGAGAAATATAATCCAGTTTGACAATCTTTATCTTTTAATTATTATATTTAATAATAATTATTTGTGTATTTAGGCTTATATCTGCCATCTTACTATTGTTTTCTATCTAACTCATCTGTTTTAGGTTCCTAAAACCTATTTTATATTCGAATGTCAATATTAGTTTACATCTATATTTCTCTCCTACTTGAGATCATCAAGGAGAGACATTTTGGTTAATCTTGATAATAAAATTAGCTAAGCATTTAGTCATTTCAGACACTTTACTGCGCGCTTCATGTGCATTAATTTACTTAATTCACATATCAGTTCTGTGAAGTAGATACTATTTTTATCCTCATTTCACAGAAAAGCAGTTAGGCAATCAATGAGAAGTTAACTTGCTCAAGGCTCTCCTAATAGGATGTGGTAGAGAACAAAGTAGTCGTTCAGTAATATCTTCTGAATGTCAAAGGAAACAATGAGCCCCACAGGGTAACCCTTCATGTCCCCTTTGCTGGTAAGTCTTTTCTACTCACCTGCTTTTCTTAAGGGATCCATTTGCTTCCAGTGACCATTAATGGCAAAAGGTGAGCTAAGGAACTAGGTATAGTTGAGACGAGAAGGGCTTATACATTTGTCATCCAATTCAACATAAAACTTTATGCAAAATATTATCTTTCTGCTATCGAGATTTACCGCATCAGTTCTGATGGGATGGTTAGGTTTGATGGTGAACTGCGTGCTCCCTGTTTATGGGCATTTTCTCATTTCCATTAGCTCTTTGCATCTAGATTGCATGGTACATACACCTCTTGGTCTCCTTCAAGACTCTATCAGCGAACAGTCTATGTCTTCTTTTGTGAGCAGTAGGTTCAGTCTTTTGAGAACTCAAACTAAAGTTAAGAAGTAACGTTTCTTTATATCCTACCAGGCTTGTCACGTGTATCTTTGCCTAATTTATAGCACACAGTTTCAGATGGCCCCTTCCTCTCAACACAAACACTTTTCTGCTCTTCCCTTGGGATGCAGACCAGACAACCTCATGAAACAGTACCATAGTACATGATTCAGGATAATGACTGACTCCATGCATGTATATATTCTCCTTCCCAAGACTCCATTAAAATTGTGGTCAAGAAATTCAAAGTGTACAAACTCCTGCAATGATGAGACCATTAAAAGACTCACAAATAGACCAGATACTTGGGCACATTTCTGGTGGATAAGAAAACAGTGATGAGAAGAGAAGGGAGGAGGAATACAGGTTGGAGGAAATGTAGAGACGTGAAAAGGGCCTATGACTGTCGAATGAGGCAGTTAACCTGGAAAACGCCAGAGAAGTTGCACACTCAGAAGTGGTAGTTACAGGACTCTGGAAGTTAGAGGCTAAAAATAGACTGAGTCAGACCACCTCTGCCTCTGCAAGAGAAATGCCTGCTAGCCAGGGATTTATTTCCTTTTCAGAAAGTGGAGACTCACTCTAAAAACGATCTGAGGAGAACTAGATCCATCAACATAGGTGTGGCTATCTCTGCATTCCGGCACTTGGGAACGCCACAATAGAACCTGGTTCCTTGTCTGCTCAGTATATAGGAAAGCCTTCTAGTCAGAAGCCCCCATATGCACATAAGGCTTCACATTGGCTGATTTATTGCCTCATCCTTAGACTTGGAATAGACAATCCAGAAACTTGAGACAGTTGGTGAGGGCTTGCAACCTGAAAGGGGAAATCAAGATAAACAGAGAAAACTGGGATAATACCAAAAAAAAAAGAGAAAAAAAAAGAAGCTTAGAAATTCCTTACTGCTGTCAAGGGAATCATGAGGCTATTGCAACCACAAAGCAAGAACAGAGTACAACTGAGAAGGAACGGTCAGAAAATAATAAGGAATCCTTATAAAATACAAGTAATTTCCAAAGTTTCAGATAACTTATACACGGACTGGAAATTTTAAAAAATAAGTAAATAAAGAGCCCACAAATACTCAACTTTGTGAGTAAAATATACCTAACTAGACAGATGACCATGAAATGTAAGAATACCGCAGATAACAGTGAAATCTCAATGGCTTCAGGAAATTATAAATAAGGAGTATGTATCACAGTGACACCAGACTCCTCATCAACATCACTGGGAGACATAAGCCGTGCCTTCAGTAGCCCAAGGGAAAGCTGTTTTACATCTAGAATGCTGTATTCTGAAAAACTATCAAACAAAGGTAGAAGAAAAAAAAGATATTTTCAGACATATAGAATTTAATTTCCCTTGCGAAGTGAGTTGAATGGTGGCCTCCAAAAAGATATGTCCGTGGCCTAACCCCCAGAAACTGTGAATGTGATCTTATTTGGAAACAAAACGTATTTGCATGTATAAAGTTAAAGATCTAAAGATGAGCTCATCCTCAGTTATCTGAGTGGGCCCTAAATATAATGGCAAATGTCCTTAGAAGTCAAAAGAGGGAAAGGCACACTGGGAGAGGAGGCAAGGTGACCATGGAAGCCGAGATTTCTGTGATGCAGCCGAGAAAGCCTAGAAATGTCTGGAGGTACCAGAAACAGGAAGAGGCAAGGAAGGGTCCTCCCCAGAGCCTTTAGAGGGGGCACAGCCCTGCCAGCACCTTGATCTCAGACTTGTGGTCCCCACACTTGAGAAAATAAATTGCTGTTGTTTGTGGTGGTTTGTGGTGGCAGCAACCCTTAGACTCAGGATGCTATTTGAGGATGTGCTCTAACAAAATGGGAGAATAAGTCAAGAAAGAGGAAGTAGAATCCTGCCTAGAGGAGTTCCAACCCAGAAGAGTAAAGGTAGAAACCCAGGAAGCAGTCAGAAACTGGCCTGGAGAGCCAGCCATGAAGCCAAAGATTCAGGAAGTCCAGGAGAAAGGCAGCCATTGACTTGATACCACCCAAATGATGCTGGAGGCACATAAGAATGCATTAAAAGCAGATGATGGGGCTTCCCTGGTGGCGCAGTGGTTGAGAGTCCGCCTGCCGATGCAGGGGACGCAGGTTCGTGCCCCGGTCCGGGAAGATCCCACATGCTGCGGAGCGGCTGGACCTGTGAGCCATGGCCGCTGAGCCTGCGCGTCCGGAACCTGTGCTCTGCAACGGGAGAGGCCACAACAGTGAGAGGCCCACATACCGCAAAAAAAAAAAAAAAAAAAAAAAAAAAAAAAAAAAAAAGCAGATGATGCATGAAAAAAAGAAAGACAAATAGGAAGAATCAAAACCTCTAAAAGAAATGAAATACAGCACAGTACTTGGCTATACAGTCAATATTTGCAGCAGTGTAATAATGTCATCCCTGCTCGTTGATTTACAATGATTAGATTCATGCTACCTGTGTAGCAGGAAAGTCTTCATTAAGGTTCTGAAAAACACACACTAAAACAAATTTAAATGGGTGTAGAAAATTAGTAAAATAGAAGGACTGGAGGAAAGTGGAAGGAAATAGTAGAGGTGATCAGAACCTTGAATGTAGACAGGGGGATCCAGTGCAATTTGTAGTGAATGAAATGGTAAATAAAGATGGGATGAAAATACAAAGCTTACCATTACAAATATTACCAAGATAGAAACTAAATAGTCTATATTTCTAGATGTAAAAATATTATATTCCAGGGAAGGGAGGTAGGAGAATGTATTATTGAGCTAAGTCCTCATCTGTCATATCAGGTAATCAATAGATAAGCTCTAAAATTGATTCATCAAGAAGTAGCTGTGTATACACATATTTAGCAATAAAACCAGTTACATAACAGAAGTAATAATACCAGAAAGAGTGAAAATAAATAAAAATAATTCCTTCTGGGTTATAGCGAGTGGATGATACAGGGTGACCCAAAGGACTACTTTTTTTTTCACACTAAGTCCTTAGGTACCATTTCAAATTCTAACCATGTGCATGTGATCATTTGAAATTTTTAGTGTTTTTTGGTTAAGCAATTTTGAGCCTCCACTGAGGGTGTAGAAAGCTGAAAAAAGTGCCCCTTCCATCTTTACAACTATACCAAAAAACACCAGTACTCTCCCAATTCACAACTTTTCTTGAACACATCAGAGAGCTGTAACTTATCTGAAATCTGAAGACAAATAAGCATTTTCTAGAAGATGTGGGATCTGAGCACTGTGGCAAATGTGGAAGCCAGCAAGCCATGGAGAAGAAGTCAGCAAAGACCAACTGTGGCCTAGCAGAAAAGTCTAGAATCCCAGGGATCCACAGGGGATCTTGCACCAACTTGCAGAATCTCCACGGACACTGCAACGTGCTTACAGCAAAGACTGAAGCCAGGGCAAGAAGCTGGGAAAAGCCTCCCTCCTGGGCGAGCCCTGGGAAAAGGGGACAGCAGCCTGTGTGGAAACATACGAAACCCTCCCTCCCCCTGAGCCTTAGTTCTGGCTCCTTATGGAACAAAAGCCTGAAGCTGCTGGGGGAAAAGGCAACAAAACTTGACACCCTTGATGCATAGGTGAAGACTCACTGAAGCTGGGGAAGAGAGCAGGAGAGAAAACAAAAGGCAGGAGTACACTCTGGGCCCAGATCATTAGAGATCCGTAAAAATAGGGGCAAGGTAACTAAAAAGGTCCCAGTCCCATGACCTAGAGACACAGCATCTGTTTAGTCTGATGCTGAACCCGAAAGACGGAGTATGCCCTTCCTCTGCCCCCGCCATCAGGTTAGCAAGTGTCAAGTAACAAGTAAGAAAGAGTCTGCAGTTAGAGCAAGAACTAGAGCAGAGAGAAAGAGACCTCTGAGGCACAGGGGCAAAGAACCTCTCAAGCTGGGAATTGAGCAGATACTAAGAAGACCCTCTGGCCAAACAACACCCACCCTGACCCCCATGCAGTGCTGCAGCAGTATGGACACTTGGGTGTGTAAGGGCAGCCACCGCAAAAGCAAACCTTAAACTCAAGTGCACTCCTGCCCCACTTGATTCACCCCCACAAATGGAGGTTTTAGTGAAAAGGAGTATATCCGTTTCCAACTTTAATTACTACTAAATGCATGGCTATAAGTTACACCCGTTTCCCTTTTTCCCCTGGGCTCTTGCACTGTAGACTGGCCCGGCCGATGCTCAGCACTGTTCCCTCGTTCTGGGCGGTGGAAGGTGCCGTGGGAAGACTGTGCCTTGGACGTCAGGCACTTTAGTGCAGGTGTCAACCGTGCCACTCAGGGACCTTGGACAGGCCACTTAACCCCAAGCATCAGTTTCTTTATATATAAAGTGAGGGCTTTAAACCTGCTTCAAAGGGCTTGTCTCACAAAGACATGACTTACTGAGTGTAAAGACCTTAGCACCCTGAATCTCTGGCAGTTCACTGGCCCTGAGCGGAGGCTGGTCAGTCATGGCTCAGGGACCTACTGACAGGTCTTCTGTGCGCTCTGCTTTCTCATGTCTCTCCCTGATTCCTAACTTTGTAGTTCAGTGGTTCTAAATGGCGGAAGAGTACAAACTGGGCGAAGGACTGTTTTTCGTTGTTACGGAAACTGGTTTATGAAGGGAATCCTCCTTGCATTTAGACGTTGGGAGTGGGGGTGTTGGAATTCCTGCACAGGAGGGAGAAACCGCGCCACGAACTGTTCTCAGTCCTGCATTTGGCATGAGGTTTGAAAATCTCCCTAACCAATTATTTTTTGTAGCTGGAAAGCCTGTTTGTAATTATTTGAGCTAAGAAACTAACTCCATTTCATCTACAAAGACAAAGTCTTCCTAGCACTGTTTTTATATGTCATTGATTTTGCCAAGAATGCAACCACGATGCAGTTTAAGGGAAGGTGGTCTTTTATTCAAGAGTAGTTCGCCATTTTGGAAAATTCTATCACTAATGACAGTGATGCCTTAGTTTTTGAGTTGCCGACACAAAACACCTGAACCAACATTTTTTATCACTGTTCTATTCGTCGTACTGTCATGTCTGAGTGCAAGCATGAACTGCTTCATTGTCTTCTGGTGTAGCTGGATATGAACACTTACATATCAAAATATAGATTTATTATAAATTACTTTTATTTCATTTCTAGTTTTGATTACATTTAGGAAAGTGTATGGATTTTTTTGTCAGGATGTGCATAGGTAGGTTACATTTTCTATTAATGATCTAAGAGGCTCAAGGAAGTGTTATAAATTATTACTTATAAAAAAGGGTGTGGGGGAGCTTCCCTGGTGGCGCAGTGGTTGAGAGTCCACCTGCCAATGCAGGGGACATGGGTTCGTGCCCCGGTCTGGGAAGATTCCACATGCCGCGGAGCAGCTGGGCCCGTGAGCCATGGCCGCAGAGCCTGCGCGTCCGGAGCCTGTGCTCCGCAACGGGAGAGCCAGCAACAGTGAGAGGCCCGTGTATCGCAAAAAAAAAAAAAAAAAAAAAAAAGGGTCTGGGGTCTGATGGCTGCAAATCCTAGCTCTCATTGCTCATCTAGGTTGCACTGGGTTTGTGTGCTTTGGCGCTGGGGGTGTCCACATGAGCTTTATTTATTTCCTTTTTGGCTGCGCCGTGTAGCTTATGAGATCTTAGTTCCCTGACCAGGGATTGAACCCCGGGCCCTCGGCAGTGAAAGCAGGGAATCCTAACCACGGGACTGCCAGGGAATTTCCAAGACTTACTTTAAAAATACAGATGTTTGCCCTCTCTCCCAAAATGTCTGTTTTATGGTCCACATATCTGCAGTTTTAATAGGTACTTGATGTGAGGACTCTTCCTATTATACTTTAAGAAGCAGAGCCCTGGTGTGTTAAACTTGATCCAGTCCTGTTGCATCTCTCTGGAGAGGGCCAGACTGAAAACAGTCTCTCCTCTTGTCTCTCTGCCCCGACGCTTTCCTAAACCTCAGACCTTCTTCCAACACTCATCTTGCCCTCAACTCACTTCTGGTCACTGATAGTTAACTGAAGGCCCGTATTTCAGTACAGAATCGTTCTTTGTGAGCGAGAAGTAGAACTTAAATAACACATAGAAACAGAGAGTATGAAAACTCTGTAAAGATCTGACTTGTAGCTAATTAAATAGCAGGGGAAGCTCCCTTAAATTTCAGCAAAGTTTTGCAAACCTTATAGAAATAAATTAAGTAGGAACTAAATGAAACAATATTAGAAAATTAGTGAAATTGGAGGAGGGAATTTATTCAAAGAATTCTTAAAGCCCCCCCGCATCATGTTACCTATTAAAACCCAAGTAAAGAAATGATTTCAATCTTTAAAGCTTTGCAAGGTGAAAAGTGTCAGCATCCATTTTTCCCATTTAAAATACAATTATATTTTTTCATGAATTTTTTTATATAACTGTTGACATTGAACATAATGACTGTGCTCAACAAGTATGTAATATTTGTCCCTGAAACATAACTTACAAAGTCTTGAAATACAGAGAATAAACCTCCACGTAAATGAAGGAAAGGAGTGTCAATCACCCCTTTCCTTCTAAACTGCCTGTTTAGTATGTATGAGGCCAATTTGAAACACCTGGCGGGGGAAAATAATAATAGTAACAACTGGGCTTCCCTGGTGGCGCAGTGGTTGAGAGTCCGCCTGCCGATGCAGGGGGCGTGGGTTCGTGCCCCGGTCTGGGAAGATTCCACATGCCGCGGAGCAGCTGGGCCCGTGAGCCATGGCCGCTGAGCCTGCACGTCTGGAGCCTGTGCTCCGAAACGGGAGAGGCCACAACAGTGAGAGGCCCGCGTATCGCAAAAATAAATAAATAAATAAAAATTATAGTAGCAACTATTTATTGGGCCTTTATATAGACTGGCAACTGTACTAAAAAGTTTATCATCTCTCATTTATTCTAAATAATAGATATTTATTCATTCATTCTAAATAAATATTTATTCATTATTAAATATAAATATTAATTAAACAGTGTCCATAATATTGTAATATTTTGATTCAATGATAGTGATTAAATATTATTTTATGAATTAACTAAAATTGATATAAAATTGTTTATTTACTGTTCTAAATAAATATTTACTGAGTGCCATGTGCCACAACCCTGTGCTAGGCACCAGGATACAGCAGTAAACAAAACAGACAATGTTCATTGATTTTATGAGCTTATGTTCTGCACGACAAGAGTTTCAGGGAGGCGCTCTAACTATCTTGGCGAAACAGATGAAGACCTGAGAATTATCGTCTTCCAGGGCTTCGCCGAAGGTCACACAGCTTGTTAGTGACAGAGCAGAATCTGGAGGCTGGATCTGCCTGGTCCCAGTGCCAGTTGTTAATTAGTAGTCTACACTGCAATAATGAATGTGCATCTTCTATTCACACGCTCAGCCTTGGGTAGCTAGAGTTAGACTGCCTACTGTATGTGGGACCCCTTTTCAATTCCAGGAAAGACCTCTCTTGATCCGCTGTTAAAAAGACCCCAGAACACAGCCTTGGTATCTGCCTGAGGACTAAGGTCACTTTCAGTTCCAAACTTCCTGCTCACTTCTTTCCACCTCACCCTAAGGCCACATTGTATGAGAAATCAGAGGAAAAGGGAGATGAGTGAGTTGCTTTTATGTGCCCCAAGGATCTCATGAGAGTGCAGGAGAAATCCACAAAGAGCAGTGCCTGGATCACACAATGTCACTTTCAAGTTTCTTTTCTTTCAAATGCCTTTGAGAAACTGGGAGGCATATAAAATGGGTGAAGCTGCCAGTTGCATTTCATTTTTTGGAACGTGCCTGTTATTTGTTTTAATTAAAGTGACAAGAGGGAATGACACTGGGAAACAATGCCCTTTGTTTCACAGTTATCCGACACCAGGTTTGTAAGCAATTCTCACAGTGTAGCTGAAAGATCTTGCCTTAAAATCTGGGGATATTTTGCATGTAAATCCCTACCCACCACTTCAAACGATGAGTATAGCCAAAAAAGATGCGAAATGCCCTCCCTGACAAGATTTTTATAGATTTTTTAATAGAAGTGACAGACGAGAGAGAAATTCTTTCTCAAAAGCCTGCCAACTTCAAGAAAATAAAGCATTTCCTTACCCTCCTCTTCCCTCCAAAATAATGATTGAGATTATTTAACTTCTATTCTGGTGTGGTTAAATCTTATGGATAAAATCCTGCTGGAATTAGATAGCTTTTAAAAATGATAATTACTGTGGGTTTTCAAAGATCCCTTAATAGAGAACACAATCAAAATGTTGTCATCCCTCTGTTGTTTTGCTAGATGGAAAATATTAATAAAATCTAGAGCTCCTCAGAGGAGGCTCAGAGGCTACGCTACAGCAGTGGTTCTAACCCACACAGGTAGTGGTCAGTTTATTCAAACTAGGAATATGCCAGATAAAAGCCAGGGGACCAAGTCCTGGGGCAGACTTAGAAGGCATGCTTTCATTAAAGAGTTGCTTTAACCAGATTGTACTCCTGAGAACCCAAGTAGTGAAGTATGGGACGGAAAAGTGAGTCGGTTACTGTTTGTGTACATGTGCCTTCCTCTGGGAGAATCTGCACAGGACAGATTTGGAGCAAACAGTACTCCAGTATAGCAGATGATGGGGAAACCACTCCATTCTCCTAAAGTTAAGAACATTAGCCCCACAAGGCTGGTTTTCCACTGCTAAAGTGAAGCAGGAAATTGGGGCAAACTGGAAAAATCTCCTTTCGTTCATTTGCTTATTTGCCTCAATCCTATGCCTGGTCTTGCCAAGGGAGACTGATGGAACCATAAAGGAACCCAAGTATAGCAGATTAAAGTTAGACAGAGCTGGGTGAGGATTTGAATTCTTTTGCTTACAAGCTGTACAACCTTGGGCAAGTCACTTGATCTTTCTGAACCCACTTCCCCACCTAACATCCAGCTCATCACATTGTTACAAGTTTTAAACAAACAAAAAATACTCTAAAAGTACTTACATATGGAAGTTTCTTCGAAATATAACCTCTCTCGCCGTTAGAAGGCTATAGACTATTGAATATTACCTAATGAGACATCTAGCATTCCTCGTCTAATACGTGATGAATTCAAGATTCAAAATTGGACATATGCCCAGTGGGGAGTAGAGGGCATGGGCTCTGGAGTTGGAGAGAACTAGGGTAGATTCTTCTTTCTGCAGTTTGCTAGATTTGAGCAAATTAGGTGGTCTTTTAAGTCGCAGTTTTCTCCTCTGGAAAATGGCTATATTCATAATACTTCATTCACAGGTTTATTGGGAGGATCCATTGAGGTATTCTAGGCAAGACGTTAGCACAGGGCTTGACAAGTAATGAGCAACACATTTTTAGTAAAATAAAAATATACTATTATTGTGGTAAGAAGCAGGATGTAGCCTAGAAACAAATCTGAAGTGTAATCAGACGGGAGAGGCACGGAAAAGCAGACGATCCCGTTGCTGGCTGAGGAAACAGAGACGTGGCCGCGCACTCAGGATGAACAGGGTTCAGACAAGCGACGGGCTCTGCTGGGTTATGCTGTGCTTTTCCGTGTTCTCGCCCACACGTCCCCGTTTCCTACGCACCCGCTGAGTTCCAGGATATCTGCCGTGCAGTGTGGATCTGCTGCTGCACACAAGGCAGCCTCATTTTTGCCTTGAAGCAGATGATCCAGCCGGGAAAAGTTGAATAAGCAATGCCGGTACAAAGGGGAGACTGACTTAGCTGGGAGACTTTCGCACACGTCAGAGGAGGGATGGCTCAGGGCGTGGTGAGTTACTGGGATGGAAAACACGCTGGCTTGGTGACTCTCCTGGTAAGATCTGGGCCCACCGGGGGCACTGTGCCATCGACTGGAGTTGGTGACGTCGGATTGTCAAACTGGCTCAGGCAGCTCGGATTAATGTATGCATTACGAGACCTTGTGCTTGGAGGATAGAGTTCAGTTTACTCCTGGAGAGAAGAGTTTAGACCCAAGAGCTCTTTAAACTTTCTGTGCCATGTGTGCTTTGCAGCACGGTGATGCCTGTGACGCCCCCTTAGAATAATGTTTTGAAATGACTAAAATAAAACGCATAAAACTGTAAAGGGATCCAGTTATAGTAAAAAAAGGTTATCAAAATATGAAAAATAGGGCTTCCCTGGTGGCACAGTGGTTGAGAGTCGCCTGCTTTTCTTTTTTTTTTTTTTTTTCCTGTGGTACGCGGGCCTCTCACTGTTGTGGCCTCTCCCGTTGCAGAGCACAGGCTCCGGACGTGCAGGCTCAGCGGCCATGGCTCAAAGGCCTAGCCGCTCCGCGGCATGTGGGATCTTCCCGGACCGGGGCACGAACCCCTGTCCCCTGCATCGGCAGGCGACTCTCAACCACTGCGCCACCAGGGAAGCCCTCTTCTTAAAGAATAACATAATGAGAACTAGCTGTGGATGCCATAATTACCATCGTTTCGAAATAGTGTTGGCCACAAATGATTATTTGAGAGATCTGCAACAATTGTAATATGATTGGAAAATGATTGCGATTTCCATTAGTGACAAAGTCGCAGTTACTGCTTATCTTGCTGTGGTGTGTTGTCAACAAAGAGATGCTGCATTTCAGTTAAAAATTAGTGGGCGTGACAAGGCTGTTTTTGCCCAGCTAAGTGTACAGACACTGAATTCTCACCGTGAGCTTGCAGATGTGTGGACCTCAGGTTAAAACCCCTGTTTAGACACGGGCAGCAATAAAGCTATGACAGAGACTCATAATCAGTGATTCAAACAGACATAAAACATGACCTGATATCCCTCTACCAAAATGTTTACTTCAGGAAAGAAAAAAAGACAAAGAACATGTATTACATATATTAGTCTGCTCTGGTCGCCAAAAGAGAATACCACAGGCTGGCTGGCTTAAGCAACAAAGTGTATTTTTCTCATAATTCTGGAGGCTGGAAGTCCCACATCAAGGTGCCAGCAGGGTTGGTTTCAGGGAGCCCTCTCTTCCTGGCTTGCAGATACTCACTTTCTCGCTGTGTCCTCACATGCCGTTTCCTCTGCTTGCGTGCACTTCTGGTGTGTCTTCCAGTTCTTAAATGGACACCAGTCCTATCAGATCAGGTCCCACCACTGAGACCTCATTTAACCATAATTACCTCCTTAAAGGTCCCCGTAACCAAGCCTGCATCTGCTCACCCACTGCCCATCTGCATCTCTGTTCTCCATGACCTCACTGCTCCTGGAGATATACTTACGTTTGCAATCCTGCCGTTTAGCACTTCCCCCAGAGAAGTTCTAGTAAATACAGATTTTCTTCCATGCCTTTACTTTTCCAGTGATAGTTTATCACTTCCTTGAAATTGGCACCTTGGTCAACTGCCCAGATTGGCCATTAACTGGGGTTTCCTTAAACCTAGCAAATTCTCTAAAACACAGAGATTTTAAATGTGGGTATTCATGGCACAGCAGTCATTAAGGCAGAGGGACAGAGAAGAAGGCAGAGATTGGGGCATCAAGGGTGACCCTTATGACCTTGTCAAAATTACGCCACAGGCAGGCTGTAAAAACATAGCCTAGTGATTATGCAGGCTAGTTAAATAGAAGTGAGCATGCTGGTTTCTCCCCCTTTCTAGAACATCACAGTGGTATTTTTGTATTTATAATGTGATGGGGCAGCAGCCGTGGGAATCAGGGTCCAAATTCTACTGTCCTGTCAAACAGCTTTCAATAATCAGTTTCTATCATTTAATCAAATCATTTTTAACTAAGCAGGAATCTGTCAACTGGCCCTCATTTCATGTCCCATAGACCTGGTGGCAAGATTTTTTTTTCCCTTTCCTGTTGCTTCCTACTGTGTTAAATTGGCAATTTTCAGAGGAGCACCTCCTGTCAAATAAGGAGAATCAGCCTTGACTTTTGCAGGCTGAATTTTGTAAATTGGTTTTATTGAAAGTGAGAAATGGCATACAGAACTACAGAAGGGAGAAAAATTAAGCATGTCCCCAAAGAACAGAGGTCTTGTCATAATCTTGCTTCAGATAAGTGATCGCAAGCTTCAAGCCTAGCACAGTGTGAGACAGCTCAGGGTTCTCTTCCAGGTTCAGGCGCTGACCTTTCCCACAGTGATCTGTGCACAGGGAACTGTAAATTATCATCACTCCCCACCTCTGAGTTATTGCAAGGGTTAATGGCTTTACAGCGCAACCCACGTGCTAGGATTTGAAAGGTCTCGTTGTAGAGGAAATTATTGCCATAATTCTTTGACATCATACTCTTCATCCAAAGAGGCGATGCTGAAAGGTCTCCCCAAATTTGAACCAAGCAGTTTCAGTGAATTTCTCTCTGTGCTCTGTTGGATTGTCTTGAATGCCTTCATATAGACTTCGTTTCACAGAAAGTTTTTCTCAACTTTCATTATTTACTGTTGTGGTTACGATGGAGTCAATTTTTAAAAACTTTTCTAATATTTTTAAATTTTTCTCTAAAAAGAAAGGTCAAATGTCTCAGGGGTTGGGGGGATGATGCTTTATGCACTGAATTTTCCTTTGGTCTACAGTATCCGATTTGTAGCTAGCGTTTCTTTTTTCTCTTCAAGGAAGAAAGGATGATTTATGGTGCAAAATTTGATACAGAGCGTCAAACCCCACTGATCTACTTTGAGAACGGTTCATGTTATCCGAATGTATGAATCTACTTTATTTAAGTTTTATGTTATTTTAAGATAATTTTGTTGTGAAATGAAAAACAATGGCGAATATTTATTGAATACTTGAGTGTACCGTGAACTGTGCCAAACAGGCACTTTAACTGCATTAACTGACTTCATATGCACAACCCCGGAATGTAAAGATTAACATTATCCTTTCTGTACAAGAAAGAGGTCAGTGAGCTTTACATCTTGCGTGTTTTCCTCCTTGGGAGTATATTACCATATTGGCGAGGTTCTTCAGGTTAGAAGCCTGTTTGATTTCTTTTGCCTAGCATTTCCCACTGTGACCTAACCATGGAAATTCTTCTCCCCAAGAATGCTAATTAAGGCTAGAATTCCCCACAATATAGTTGCGGAAGCCCTGCCTTAGCCACTCTCAAATAAGCATAGTTCCTGAGCACCTATGATCATACCACATACCATACTCTTGCTTAGACAATTATTTTTGCCTGAAATGCCCCATCGCAGTCTACTCAAATACCACTCATCATTTAAAGCCTAGAATAATTTTTTTTTAACCTCCTTTGGGAAATCTCTCCCAGTGACCCAGAGTGATCTCTCCCTTTCCTTAATAATAATAAAAAAAATAAACAAAATCAGTTTTCTGGCACTACAATGGCCTCTTGTTACTAATTTCCAAGTCTCCCCTCTCCATTTGACTGTGAACTCCTTCAGGGTCCACTTTAATTGTTGTATGTCTAATGGCTACCTCAGAACTTGACACAAAATAGATATTCAGTGAACACTGATGGAATAAGTTATTGATCCTTTTGGATCCTAAGAAATAAAAGTAAATAAAAGTGTTTAACAGTTGCCCATTGTTCAAGAAAACAGAAGTGATACAAAATGGGGAGAAGTTAAGGAGGAGGGAAGGATGAAAAAATGCAAGTTAACGTAAAAAATACAAGTGTCGTCTTGGCTTTTGAGTTTTGTAACTTTATTTTGGCCAATGCAAAAATACGGATATGCGTTAACTCATGACAATGACAGCAATCACATTTTTTGGTTTGCTATGTCCCAGTCACTATTCTCCTCTTTGCACGTTAACTTATGAATGAACATCCTTGCAAAGTAATTGCAATTCTTCTACACGGTCTCCACTGATAAGGGATAACAAAGTAGAAATTTAATTCCCAGAGTGTAAACTATTCCAGTGACTTCTAAAAGAGCAGGCAAAACAGATGTGGCGCTGACTTCCACTCCCTAGAATGTGACAGCCACCCTGATTCCCTTTTCCAGCCATTTCATTTGGTTATTTAAGGAGGCAGTGACTTTGATGCATCTGTAAGCGGTGGCCTGATGTAAATCAGGTCTTCTTACATTATTCTAAGAAAAAATCTCCACTCATTTCATCAGAGAATTGTATTATTTCTACAGTGAGGCTGGAAGAGAAGAGAAGCGAGTGCTATTTCCTAGGATTCTAGAACAAGCGAAAAATCTGCCACCATGGCATGTAGGTAATGCTGCTATTCCGAAGACACGTCCATATGACCAGATTACCAACAGATGCTCGTAAAATGTTCTTTCCCTCCTCTGGTCACTCAAGAATGAATTCTACATCCTTTTTTTTTTTTTCTTTAATATCTGCAAATTTACAGAGCACCTAACTGTGCCTGGTATTAGTGAGGGCTGGCGTGCAAACGTAGATAAGGAGAGGTCTCTGTGTCAAATCGTTCACTATTGGTTGGAAAAAGCAGATACCTAAGTAACTAACTGCCTTCCGTACGTATAATGGCAGAACTTCAACTGGCTTCCATCCAACAGGGGACCAGCATTTTGCCAGGTTCAATGATGTGTTAACAACCGCATAATGCGGACACCAGCTGTCAGCCATGGGAAATGTTGAAACAGGGAACAGAACATTTTCAACGATTCAGTTAATGCTTTCCAGAACGTACTTGCCCACGCCCACTCGGCATCCTTGGATCTTGTTAAGCGCCTGCTTTAAAGCCTTCTGTGTCTCCTCATTGCCTACTGGAAGAGACTCTTCCAGACTCTTCCAGTTTGGCATTGCACTGTGGTATGGTTCAGTAGAGTTTCAGTTCTGGAGTCAGACATGCTCTAACTCACCTGCCGTGTGACCTTGAGAAAGTTACCTAGACTTGGTTTCCTAACCTGTAAGATGAGGCGATAATAGTACCTAAGTCATAGGGGTTGGAGATATTTAAATGATATAGTCTATGTCAAGTGCGCAGCACATAATAAAAGTGGAAACAGTGATGATGGAAGAAGTCGTGGAGGTGGTGGAGTTAAAATAGGAGAGAGGTACTAATTTTAGTTCTTGATTTACCACAATCAAATACATTGTTACATTAAAATATTGGGGCGCATGTATGTGTGTGTATAGATACGTGTCTGTGTGTGTGTGTATATATATATAAAATATATATGCATTCATATGACTCTATATATGTGTGTGTATAATTTTAATTAAGCTATCTTAGTTTGAAATAACATTTCTTCCATTTACTTGATATGGGACAATTTAACCTTCCCTTAGTTTCCCATCTATAGAATGGGAGTAATGATAGTACCTAGTCCTTAGCGTTATCTTTAGGATTAAATGACACGAAATCTTTGAAGTAACTGACACATGGTAAGTTCCCAGTAAGTGTTAATGTTAAAGAGTGTCTTTTGAAAAAGAACACAGTATCTTGTTTTTTAAATTGGAGTACAGGTGATTTGCGGTATCGTGTTAGTTTCAGGAATAGCACAGTGTCTTTTTCCCTCTAGTAGGAAAAATGATTATTATTACTAGTTCTGATTCATTAAAAAAAAAAAAAACCACTTGTTTCCTGACTGTCCCCTCAAGGTTGCTCAGTTCTGTTGAATTTGAGAAGCAGGAATGAAGATATCCCAACAGCTGTACACGTAGGACTAAATACACAATTTCTATGGTGTGGGAACTTTCCGGTTTAAAGCCTGGAAACTGTGATTTATTGTAATTGAAGTTGAGAGTATAGAAATCTCCTCTGTCACAGTCACTTTCGATGAAAACTACAATTTATGATAAATTTCATAAAACCTGCTTAATTCAACATTTATGAGAGACACTGAAGATAAATGAAAGGTACAGAAACAGAAAGCTTTCTAATCATTTTGTCAAGAAAAAGGGACAAGAATGATAGGCGTGAAAAGGAGCTAGATGCGCATATAAATAATTTACTAGAGATAAGTGATTAAGTATTTTTATAAATTTTGCCACAATATTCTTAGGCCTGTAATATAAAGCTTAATCCACGTGTGCCCTTGAAAGAGCAGGTGCGTTTGCTCATGTCACACACCCAAGCGGGGCCCAGGTTAGGGTTTGGGGAAGCTAGTCCTACATGCATATATTCCAAGAGGAGTAAAAGAAACCACAAGAAAGCTGATTTCACAAGACTAGTGCAAATTGCCTCTCTCTCCTTCTCCTTTAATTGCTGTGGTGAGTTGCAACATTTAATTAAACCCCTGAAGGAAGTTTTATAGCCGTGCCACGCTGTTGGAAATGAGTTAATGCAGAAGTAGTAAAATAGCCCTAGCAAAGGAAGAGAATAGTGCTCTACCTTGAGAGGGGAAGATGCCACAGATGGACCACTTTTGGAATATCCCTTTCTTTGACTCAGTAGAAGGGGCAGAGACAGGAGGCTGGCCCGTTTTCTGGTCTGGCCAGGTGGCTGGAGCTCAGTGAGAAATGGAAGTGTGCTGTACCCTGTACTGTGGGTCTCGGTCCCGACTAGGCAGCTTCTGGAAAGCACAGGAGACTGAGCTTTCTCTATATTGTGTGCATTTCTCCAGGCCCTTGGGGAATAATAAATTCCTTGAAGAGTGACCAAAATCTCCCAAGTCAAATTATTTTACTCCTTTAGGACTTCTGGTTTTTCATGCCCTCCAGCCGTGCTGAGTGTGGATTGCATGGAACTACCCAGCTCTAACCAAGCAGATCTCCCCTATCCTGGGGGTGCACGAGCACATTAGGATCTCCACGCATGCGTGCTCCTCCATAGTTTTAAATCCCCAGGGGACTGTAATGTATTGCCTGCAGAGGAGCACTGCCCAGCCCTTTCATGAGTCAAGGCTTCAGCCTCATGCTGCCCCATTATCTCTGAGCTCCATTCACCCAAGTGATGGTCCCTAAGAACTTCCTTTATCAATTGATATGCCAGTGAGCCTAGAAAACCTTCCAGCTGTTCTAGTCCCCTTGGCCAAGATGAGCGTGACCCGCCTTGCCTTGGGTTCAGGAACTCACTTGGCAACTGTCCTTATTTTAACTTTTTAATTGCACTTTGGGGCTACAGGATGAATAACAAAGAAAACTTACATTTGCTTTTAGATTTGTCTAGATCAGTGCTTTTCAAAGTGTGACCCCAAGACCAGTAGCATCAGTATCACCTGGGAGTTCATGAGAAATGCAAATTATTGAGCCCTAGCCATGTCCCAATGAATTAGAAACGTTGGGAGAAGAGCCGAGAAATCTGTTTTAACAAGCCCTCCAGGTGTTGCTAATGCAAATCAAGTTTGAGAATCAATCGTCTAGACCCCAAGGCTCATACTTCCCAATGGTGCTTACATGGTAGCTCAACAGGGCGCGTGAAGTTAAGACCGGCATGTGCCAACTTTTCTAAAGAGTTTTAAGATGTCCACAAGAAACCTGAACCTTAGCATGAGTCTTTCCTTATATTAAAAATTTTAGACCAGCAGTCGCAAACTCAAATACTTGTAGAGACCAAGAAAGTAAATAAAGTGGGCTGAGCATGAGGTTAAACCATTAGGGATGTAGTGGAATCGTATAGAAGTACGGAGTCTGTGCTCCACCTAAGATATTGAAAACAAATCATTCAAAAACCACTGTGCAGACCCAGCAAACCATTTCTTTGGGGTCCCAATGTGTCCTTCAGGCAGACTAGTTGTGGCCTCGACTATACGTCTTCTCAGTGACCATAAAATAGGAGATCAGCATGGCTGTCCTCTTGACTAAGTTCTCTGACTCATACAAAATGGATTAGTTATTTCAGAAATGGTTTAAGGCACTAACAAGTTTAAGAATTTTGCCTCAATACTCACATGCTCTTGCAACCAAGATGAATGCTGACTTTGATTTTGGATCTGATTCTGGCGATGAATTCAGACTGATGAATGACTGAATTCCTCCAATACCTGAGAGGAGACTTACGTTAGAAGGAATACTTGTTTTTCAGGAACAATGCCAGTACTAACTTATCAATTACTTGGTAATCAAAAGATGTGTCATTTTTCTTTGCCTTCTTCTCAACAAGCTATGCTTACAGTTTGTCAACCTCCAAAGAGATAACTACCTTCCATGAAGGGGTTAATATTTACTGACATTTAATCCGTTATCCATAATTTTACTATTATTTTTTAAGTGTACAATTAACTGACTCGAGTATATTCACACAGTTGTGTAACGATCATCACAATCAATTTAGAACATTTTAATCATTTCAGAAAGAAGCCACATACCCATTAGCAGTCATGCCTAAATACCCCACCCTAGCCCTACAGCGCTGGACAAATATTCATCTACTTTCTTTGTCAATAGATTGGCCTATTCTGGGCATTTCATATCAATGGAATCACACAATATGTGGTCTTCTGTGTCTGGCTTCTTTCACTTATGGCTTCCCTATACTTATTGTAATGTTTTCAGTGTTCATTCATGTTGTAGAATGTATCACTGTATTATTCCATTTCCATTGCTGAATAGTACTCCATCGTCTAGCTATAACACATGTTATTTATCCATTCATCAGGTGATGCAAATTTGGGTTGTCCAGTTTCTTCATATTATCTTTTGATTAAAGTCATCCTAGTAGCTATGGAGTGATATTTGTGATTTCGATTTGCATTTTCCTAACGGCTAATGTAACTTTGTTATTATTAAAAACAAATACTGTGGAAGATTTACTATGGACCAGAGTGACAGTACCACAGTATAAAAAATTGGAACGCGTTGTGTACGCATCATATTTTATTGCCTTATTAACCAGGTATATTGAAAAAGTAAAAATTTGGATGGTTTAGTGGAGCAGCTAATATTTATTGGGTGCCTACCATGTGCTACAAACTATGCTTCATGTTTCATAGGTATGATCCCAATTATCTCCCATAAATTCTATTCTTAGGTAGCGTTATTCTTTCCATTTTACAGATAAGGAATCTGTGACACGGAAAGATTATGAGATTGCTCCAGGTCAATCACACAGATGTTGATACTGCACAGACAGAAACTCAAGTCACCTTGCCTCCAAATTATACGCACTTCACTTTTAAACTGCTCATTGCATATTTTCAAGTGAAATTTTACAGGTGGAAAAAAAATGAAAGCAAGTATCATTGGCTGATGAATATTGCATTTGGTCATCCACTTCATGAGAACAAAACAAAGAATTGAAGCTATGTGTTTGGTTACTTGGGCAAAAAGACCTGACCCCAAAATTCAAGAATGTCCCAACCTCAGTTCTGGGTCTAATTGAAAATGAGTAGATTTGTTCATTCACCTTCCTCTACACAGAGTTAGCTACAATGAAGTCCAAATTTCCAAGTCTGAAATATGAAGTATTCCGCTATTGTTCAGTGATAACCCTTCGGATTTTAAATGGGTTTTCTTGGGTTTGTTTGCTATAATTTGAATTTAAATGATTTCGGTGACAGAGTACCATGAAATTTCATTTCATATCAGTTTTATTCTTAAATTGACACTGTTACATATGTATTTATAGGCTCATCTTCTGATAACATTCTCTTTACATGCCCGCCATTTGCAACCACTTTACTGACCCAGAATGGCTAATAGATTAATTCTAGTTATGAATACCCTTTTTGGAGTTTCCATTGATTTGTTTTTGTCAGCTAACGTACTGTAAATGTCAGTGTTTCTTTTGGTTTTTGCAAAAGTCTATGTGGATAAAAGACAACAATTTCCTAAACGTACTGATTATTCCCCATTGATCAATAAGACAGGAGGATTTATGATGTTAAAATAACGTGAGTGAAAGTGCTGATGATAATACATTCCTTCTCCATTTTTACATTGACTAGATTTAGCTCTCAGAATAATTTTCTCTTGGTGCTTATTGCACTGATAAATTTCTCTTCCTAACAGAGAAAGGGATTTTTGTTTACCATATTTTTCGAGCCATTTTCATTGTTGCGTGTGCCATTTAAATTCCCAGATTCCCTCGTCTAATTGCTTCTTGAGTGTCAGTTCTGTATCTCTGCTTGTTCAGTGAATTCACTGCTGAGTTAGGCTTACTTCTTTCAGTCACTATAAGATAGATGATATACCTTTTCTAAAAATTTTTATTTATTTATTTTTGGCTGCATTTGCTCCTCGTTGCTGTGCTCAGGCTTTCTCTAGTTGCGGTGAGCGGGGGCTACTCTTCGTGGCAGTGCGTGGGCTTCTCCTTGCAGTGGCTTCTCTTGTTGCAGAGCACGGACTCTAGGTGCACAGGCTTCAGTAGTTGCGGCGCGTGGGCTCTAGAGCACAGGCTCAATAGTTATGGCACACGGACTTAGTTGCTACATGACATGTGGGATCTTCGCGGACCAGGGCTCAAACCCATGTCCCCTGCCTTGGCAGGCGGATTCTTAACCACTGTGCCACCAGGAAAGTCCCAAAAGATGATATACTTAAAAAAAATTTTTTTTCCCGTTACCAACTTTATTGATCAAATCTTCAAAGATACAACACTACGGCAACAACATTGTTGACAAAATAAGCATTTAAAAAATTCTCAATAAGGTAGAAAGATGGGTAAAAACCAATGTGATTAAATGTTACAGTGATAAATGGGATAGGTCACGAATTCAGAGAAAAAAAAAAAGCATTGCTCCAATAAAAGATGGGTGGAAATGTTTCCGTGATATTGCTGGAAGGAAAAAAGAAGACCTAAGGTTTTAGTTGACCAGAAAGTTCAAAATGATTGACACAGCTGCTCTAGACAATAATTAATTGAGGGAACTAAGGATTAATCTGGAACAGAGAAAACTTGAGGAGTGATTAAACATCAAAATACTCTCACACAGATTCCATTGATGGGAAACGTCCAGAACAGGCAGATCCACAGACACAGAGAGTGGGTTCCTAGTGTCAGGGGCTGGGGCAGGGGACTGCGGGCCCTTTGTGCTGATGGAATGTTCTGGAATTAGACAGAGGTGAAGGCTGCACAGCTCTGTGAATATAGTAAAAGCCATTAAATTGTAAAAAGAAAAAAAAAATACTCTCACACAGAAGAAGGAGTTGGCATATTTTTTTTTTGAGTATAGAACTAGGTTTACCAAGTGGAAGTTCAGGGAGATAGATTTTGACTTCATACAAATAATAACTTTTTTTTTCAATGGGAAACTAGCTAAATTAATTATATTGCATATACACAATAAAATACCATGAAGAGAGCAAACACATATATAGTCTTTGGTTGAACCATAGACCATTCTAAGTGCTCTACATTACGTATACTATCTCACATAATTTCCCAACAATACCACTACTATCCCATTTTACATATGAGGCAAGAAGTTAAGTAACATGCCCAAGATGACACATATATATATTTTTTTTTCTATGTCATAATATTAACATTCAGTGCAGTAATCCTCCACTGTAACAGCTCCTTTACTTTGCAGCGAAAATTGATTTGTACATTTTTTGCCTCTGAGTCCTTGTTTAAAAACAATTTTTAAGGCCAGTTTGCATAAATAACCTGAATAAACCCTTGCAGGAGGTCAAGCATATTTTGTGACTAAAAATTGGTGTATAGAATGTCTAGTTGTAACTGAAGCTTATATATTATTTCTGTATTTTCATTCATTTTTCTATTACTATATACCTTATTATTTTTATTTGCCTATATAAACATATTTCCCAGTTCACTTCTATTGGCAGAGACATTCAAATTAGATTAATAAAAATGTCAAAATTATAAAAATGTTCTGCAATAGTTTGTTGTTTTCAACAACATATAATATTCCTGCTAGTGTAAACACGTATTACATACTATAGGATCGCATATGCTTGGGAAGCGTACCTCCAGTCTCCTCTGCCGTACCCATGGCAGACATTGTTAATCAATCATGGCACTCTTTCCCAAGCATTTGCGTCTTTATCAAAAGTGTATGTGAGGCAGGCATTCCCAAAGAGTAGATTCCATGCTACGTCAGGTGGAAATGCCTTTATCAGTTTGAGGGAAATATTTATAATGAACATAAAGGTGCAAGTATGAGTGAATCTCAGTAGGTAAATCTTTGAAGAGATTTAGAACTCTTCCTTGCAATTCTCTAGAATGAGATTCTGAGCATGACTTCTCTCACTGGTCTGGAATTATAGACTAGGACCCAAAGCTGGGACCAAAAAAAAGCATAATTCTGAAGGTTTCAGCCAAAAGTAAGAATGGATGCCACCTCCAGGACTTATAAGACAGCAGCTAAATAGGCTCCGGTAGCCCCCTAAAATCTAGCCACCCTTAACTCCAGTGGTCCCTATAATCATTCAGTTTGACAGGGAGTGGTGAAACTTCAACCCAGTGGAAGATGCTGCACATCGTCCCTCCGTAACTGTGGGAGAACGGGGCTGCTCTTCGCCTTGCAGGGGAGGCGTGCATAGAAATCAAGAGGGCTGCAAGAAGAGGAGAAAACTCCCTTGAGCTTCTGATTAGGCCAAGGATTTGCTGACCTGCCCTGGGCTTATGTAGACAGAAAAGAAGAGAATCAAAGGGAAAAGATGTAATAGAGAAAAGGGATCCCAGTGCATGAGGTGAGCCAATGCGGGGGCGGGGGGAGGAGAAAGGAAGGCGATGGTGAAAGAGTTCTAGCAGGAATGTAATCTGCGTCAGGGAATTAAAACTTGAGCAAGATTCGCGGGGCCCCCAGCTGTCTAATACATATACTCCAGGGGTGTGCCAGCACTGGGCAAGGCCCCGTTTCCACTGTGGGTCCTCAAAGGACACATCAAGCCTGAGCTCGTAAGGGAAGGAGGTGCATTATACAGACTAGATTTGATCATAGCTAAAGGTGATGAGTGAGAAAGAGAGAAACGTTTGCTGACAGCCAAGAGCTGGCCTCGTTTTACAGCTAGGCTCGGCTGCTTTTAGAAGCTGCCCTGTCCCTCCCAACGAGGGCTTGAGATTCTCCTCTTGCACAGAAAAGATTTCATAGACCATCAACATCAGACAAGGGCACCGTACAACCCTGAAGTGAGACAAAACAAAGCCACTTCATAATTTTGTCTAAGCAGAGCCAAAAAACATGGTCCCTGTGCAAACCACAGTGTTCCAAACAGCCCTCTGCTTGGTGAACAGGAGTGACCGCTGCTTCTCTACCAGTGACAGCTTCTGCTCAGCCCTAGCGTGCACTCCCTCTAGAGAGATTCAGGAAAATCCCCCATCATAGAATTTCCTCCACCCCCTGATAGCACCCAATCCAGAGGGAAGCCCCACTTCCCGAACCCTTCCCAAAACCTTAAACCCTTCCCAGTCCTGTAAACAGTCCATTCTAAAACCCTCCGGTGGAGATGCGCCACAGTTCCCCACGGCCCACCTTCTCCCTCACAGAACCCAGTAATGAACCCAACTTGTCAACCACAAGTATGTTCTGCTGGCCCTTGGGCAGAGGTCATTGACAGGGAGATGTTATAAATTCTGTTGACGATGTCCCTAAAGGACAGGAAATATTGGACGGTGTAGGGCAGAAGGCAGTTATTGGAAACAATTAGACAATTTTATGCTGATACCCTGTCTGGTTCACTGTTCAGTAAACTGGTTCCACTTATTATCCTCTTTCTTTGCCAAAACTGAAGATAAAAGAGCAAACTCCAGTCCAGATCCTACATACACATTTCAGATCAGTCATGTACAGATTAATTGGACGCGGCTGTGTGTTGCTCATGAATGTGCCTGAACTGCCACAAAATATTTTTGAACATGAAATTTAGTCTTGGAACAGTTTAAAAGCATCGAGCGCATGTACTCCTCACAGGCAGGGAGATGATGACTTTTGTTTCTTCTACTTCCAATCCAAATCTGCCTTAGTCGTCATTTCCCTAAGATTGTACTTGCTTAATAAGTGTTACTTGATCTACTTTGACATGTATAAATGTACAAATCCCCTTAAGTGTTAAGACTGCAATAGCAGTTGCAATAAATGAAAGAAAAAAAATGTAAGGGCCAAGCTGGCTTGGAAGTGTGGCCAATTTGATCCAACTTAACCCTTATTTGCCTGCAAGTAACCTTAAAATTTCTCACTCCTGTACATTCCCTATTTTTTTATCTTCTTTCCCTATTTCCTAAGTAATGGATAGGTAAATCAAAATTAAGGTAAGTTTATCTTTATGTTAGAAGGTTTTCCTTTTTCTTTTCTTTTTTAAAAAGGTTACTACAACGCTCTCTGATGCTCACTTTGTCAGTTTAATACTTACCCCTTCTCCCCATACTCAGTTTCACTCCAAAGCCTCAATCTAAAACTGTCCTGGATTTCTATTGGAAAATAACAACATTTTTAGTACTGTCATCCCCAAGGAGGCCATTCCCACGTACTTTCCCCACCATTACCACTTTGCATTGTCTTTAAAATTACACATGCATCATGCGTAATTCGGTCTCTAATAAGTTATAAGCAGGAATAGCCACATACTGCCTTCAGGTGGCTTTCTCCTTACTTTTTTAAGAATACAGGTGGTGAAATCTGCCAACCTTTAGTTTAACTTGATGCTCTCCGTATTCATTTCTATAAAGCAGAAGCTACCAGGATATGATGAATTTCTGTCTAGAATATCTTTTTTTCTCAACAGAGCTGAAATAAGTTGTCAGTATACCATCTTCATTAACACTGCCAAGACATTTGAAACCAATCTCAAATCTTTCTTGAAACAACACTAGATATAAATGAAATTAGAAAGACGTTGAATAAGTAAATGACCGAACTGGCATTCCAGAAGCAAACTTTCTCTTTTCATCATCATTTCTTGACCTTAAAATCCAACAAAGTCTGGAATTTTTTTGCCCTTTACTAATAATATCATTTTCCTTTTTAGAGGACCAAAAAGTATATAAACATTTAATCGTAGAGCATAAGTATGCATTTAAGGAAGTTATGTTTATCTCCCTCCAGCGTTGCAGAGTATTATTCACAACGTTAAAAGCAGACTATTGCCAACTAAAACTCATAATCATACTGTCCTTTCATGCATCAAGGTCCACCCACTTGTAATATGGAAAGGCATAATGCTAATGGGCAAAATCATATATTTGCTTTCCCTCAGTGGAACACACACTATTTAGGTTATCATGAGCTGATACAGATGTGGACAGGCTGTCAAAATGGAACTCCTCCTTCCTTTTGGCTGCCCTTGAAGCCAAGAACACCATAAGTGCCAAGCCACCACAGCAGGTCGTGATAAAAAAGTTTGTGAAACTAGTTTTGTGAAATCTTAGTTTATCGTCCACTATGAAGATATCACAAAAGGGCTTGCAGACACAAAAAGGACAAATATTTTATGATTCCACTTATATGCGGTACTTAGAATAGGCAAATGTATAGAGACAGAAAGTAGAATAGAAATTACCAGGGGCTGTGGAGGGGTGGGCAGAAGGGGAAGAGACATAGGGAGCTGTTGTTTAACAGGCATAGAATTCTGTTTGGGACAATGGAAAAGTTCTGGAAATGGATAGGGTGATGGTTGTACCACATCAGGAACGTACGCAGTGCCCCTAAATTGTGTACCTAAAAATGATTAGAATGGTAAATTTCATGTTATGTGTATTTTTTCACAATGCTACTGCATACATACATGCATACGAACATACGAGATTTTAAAATATAAAATGCCAGTAATAAAAGAAACAGACGGCTCCCTCCTCCCCGCCACTTGAGCTGACCCAACAAATTCCAAAGGCCACCATTCAGAACTCTTTGCCCGAGGCTTTCTCAAGTCCCTTGAACTCACTTGGTCTGTATACAGGTCAGGCAGAAGTTCAGGGAATAGAATGTCCCCTGGAAGCAACGCTCAGAGAAAGGCCACAAGGAATTGGTATTTTAATGCCCCAGATCATCTTTCCACAAAGGGGTGACTCTCAAGCGTGTTCACCACTGTCTCCCAGGGCTCCCAGTGGGAATAAGGCCCAGTTGCCTGCAGTGTCCTAAATTGCCTGAAAATATCCCCGTCACTGGCTTCTTCTGCCTCCCTGTCTCACTTCCCTAGTGATGCTTCCTGGAACCGCTTCTCTTATAAATTACTTGTACTGAAAACTTTGTGTCAGAGTCTGCTTCTGAGAAAACCATTCTGAGAGCTTGCAGTGCGCAGCTGGGATTTGAGAACGCAGGAATGGTTCGTCACACACGCCAGGGAGGTCTGCCTGCCAGGACAGCAGAGTCTGGGTTGCCTGGAGAACAGCTTGCCCTACCGAAGCTTGGGGGGTACAAAGCACTCACACATGTAGGCCAGAGAGATGGGGTTGTTTTAAGAGGCATCCTTCCAAGAAAACTTCCTGGAGGGGAGAGGTGAACCCCAAAGAACGGTAGTCTTCCAGACACTAGGTGCTAAGGTGGTGGTCATAGCTAAAGATGATGCTTTCATCGGGGGAATTTGCAATGTCTCTGAAGAACTCACAAAATTACCCAGGAAATGCAAAATCCATTTTGGACATTGGATATACCAAATGGATACCAAGGCCAGACGGTAACTCACCAGCCTGGTGAGACATTTACTGACCCTTCCTTCTCTCCTTCTTTCTGCTCCTGTCCTGGAGAAACGAGAAGAAACATAGGAAATTAGGAGTCAGAAATAAAACATAAGGTGTACAAATTATGAAAGAGCTGGTTGGGACTTGCCCCACATCCCCGTTCCATCCCCATGTCAGGCTTTTAAGCCCAAAGCTGGTCTGAGCCAGAGCAGGAAAAAAAGTTTAAGCTGTTGAGAATCTGGGCTATTTACATGAAGTCATAAAATCTGTGAGACTAGCCTGAGATTTTATCCAAGAGGCAAAGAGGCACGAGTCGATGAGAATGGGTTAGCAGAAGTATTACTTTCTGCTCACATTCTACAGATCATGGCTTGTTCAACAAACTGGTCACACAAATATTTTCTCCATCTGATTTTTTTAAAGTAATAGCAAAATAATATCTGTTAAGGGTAATATTTAACAGAAATGAGAAAAAGTTATGTCGAAGTTGATTACCACAATCCCATCGGGCACAGGAAACCACTGTGGTACTCTCAGATCTCATGGTACCAACCCTAGGCTTTTTGCCGTAGTTGCACTGAAATAAAATAGCCTAGTTTTCCTTTGTGTGTTTTGAGCGCTTATTTTTCTGCAACATCTTCGATGAGCATGTGTTATTTGTGTCATTAGAAAATAAAATCAGTGTCCTAAGAAGAAAGATATCATCCTAAAACAAAGAATAGGAGATTGAGGAATTTGAATGAATAGAGGCAAAGCTGATATCCATCATGTTATTAACCAGAAAAATAATGACCAACAGATTACAGCCCATTATTGGAGGAAATAATTCACGTTTATAATGAAAACCCTGAGGCTACTGGAAGGTCTGGGAGCACCTTTGAATTGTTGAATGTAGATTGATTCATGAAGCTAATTCTTTGAAAACTAGTTCACTTCTCATACCCAACGTAGAAACAAGGCTGGCTGATTTACTAGAGGTCCCCATAGCCTGTTCCTGCAAGTTTATAGTGTATCTTCTTCTGGGGTCCTCGTATATATAGGGGGCATGCTACTGATTAGCAAACAAGCTTTTATTATTCAGAGTTCTCAACAGCTTCTTTTCTCAGAAATTCCATTGATCTTTTTGGCCTGCCACGTCTCCTTAGTTGGATATTCCTTTTGTCCAAAAACATCCCTGAATGTCCAGCTGAGAATTTCTGCTAATTAACTTTCTTTTTCTGTAATAATTAAGGTCCTTTAAAAGTCATGATTTTTTCTTCCTCTTAATTAGATGCAATGATTAGAAAGTGCTTTATATTGCACAGCACTTTACCTCTAATTGATTCCATTCTTCACTTGCTTTAATTAGGTTTTGTGAAATGATAAAGCATTTTTGCCTTTGGGCCTTTGTCAAAGTTTGTGTGTGAGTTTGTGTTGTATGTGTACACAGCTGGGTGTGCATCCGTAAGTGCTACTATTCCATTGACTTTGCCCACTAACAATCTTGAAAAAAGAAGTGAAGAAAATATGTTGTACATGATATAAATATTTTCACCATACGGTTTTCATCCTATAAAATTTCAAGTTTCCATATCTTGGGGGCGGGGTGTCTCCTAATTCCCACCGTTGTTAGGAAGAGTCGCTCATGGTGGCTCTTGAGATGGGCCATTATCTCTATAGTGGCCTCTGAGATAATCACCACTGGCGACTGAAAGCAACTTCTTCCCCCTTTCCTTCCTGTAGAAGCATCGATTTCTCATTCTGTACATTTTTGCACTTGACTTTATTCATCCTTGTGTTACCGTCTAAATGTATTATTCAGGTGAGTCTTGTCGCTGTAGGTGAATTGTAAATTCCCCGCAAGGACCCACATCTGCATACCTGTCCGCTGCTGTGGAGGTCAGCAACTGCTCAAAAGACCTTACTGAACTAAATTTAGTAGTCCAACGGTGAAAGCACAAGACTGGAAAGCAAAAATCATTGTCAAAGAATATGATTACTACAAAACTCCCTATTCTCTCTTTACTTCATTGGAGGAATGATCTTAATGGTATTTTCTATTTTTTACATGTATGATCTACATACAGTGTCCCTAATCTAGACGTTTCCTTCAGGTATGATCCTCAGACCAGCAGTATCAGTATCACCTCAGAATATGAGATGAACGATCTTGGGCCCCACTCCAGATGCACTGAATTTGAATCTGTATTTTAACAAGATCTGCAGGTGATTTGTAAACACATTAAAGTTTGTGAAGGTCTACTCTAAAAGGTAACGTCCGTTGTTTTCCCCCAGTACCACCACTACCACCAACTCTATTTACTGAGTATAAGCAGATGCTAGAAACTGTGCTAAGCCCTTCACTTGCATTATCCCGTTAAATACTCGCAATTACCCTATTTGGTAGATACTACTTTATTTCAATTTTAATAACAAAACCCGATAGCTGGTAAGTGGTAGATCTGAGTCTCAAATACAGTTTTGTTTTGTCCTCAAATATTGACTTTTCACCTATGTATTCTACTGTCTTTCATTCTGAGTGAGACTTTATGCAGACATGGAATTAGAAGACACCCCCCCCCCAATATATGGAAACTTTCATGCTTTTAAGCAGAAATATCATCGTATTGACAAAATTTGCACCTGAAAATAAAGTTCTTCCTGCTGTATGGGAGTCTGACTCACTTCCATTAAAGCATAAGTTCTTTTTTTTGATTACTTTTTTTTTAAGTTTTTCCCCCCAAGAAGCCTTTCATAATTAGCCTCCTTAATCACCCATCATGTGTTATTTTCCCCCAGAGAGAAAATGAAACACTAAAGAGTTTAGAAATGATCATGGTTTAATCTTGTTGAACTCAGCTTTCAGTTTCTCCTTTTACTTATGAAATTTACACACAAAAAATGTATAGTTTAAAGAAAATCCAAGGTGGCAACCAACACCACTTTCTGTCGTAGAATATAAAGTAGTATTAATGAATTTAAAGCCCTATGTAGAAAATTCTTCAAAGTCAAAATGCATGTTTTTATTAGATTGTTTTATTTCTGAATGTTAAGTAAATGTTATAGAGATACTTGAGGGAGAAGGCAGTCTAGAGTAGTGATGAAGAGCATTGGTCTTGGAGCCCAGATGACAGGGTTTGCAGTCTCTGTGCCCCCACGTATTGGTTGTGTGGTCTTGGCCAACTTGCTTCCCCTCTGTTATCACTAGTTTCTTCTCTACAGCATACAGATAATAATCCTCACTTCTTATGGGCACGCTGAAGACTTAATAAGATAGTATACATGAGAAATATACCTCTCAGAAAAAAGCAGACCTAGCATTCAATAAATAGTGACAGCCAGTAAAGTTGTTTACTTGTAAAAGTATACATTTTTCCTAAGGAAATATTGTGTGTCTCTTCCCCTTTCCTTTCTTCTGCTGTAGAAGAGCTTTCCTTTTTCCTTTCATCACCTCAAGAGGAAAAGGTTTTCAGGAAAGCAAGATGTTCTTGAGGGAGTGATTGATTTCAGGCCTTGCTTTTGAAGTCTCTCTCTTCTCTCTCTTCCAATTAGCAAAGTCAGCTCTCTTTGAGCCAAGAGTAGCCAGTTCTCATAAAGTCCTGGATACCAGTCCAAGCTTTATTGGATCTCAGACTGATTATTGCAATGCTAGCTTAGTTGTATTGTATCCTACTATGATCAAAGGTTCAACCAAAGCAGGGTTGCTTCACACTAACGTGTGAAACTCAGTCCTGGCCCATGTGCTCTCATAACCCACTGGTCTCATTCTTTTTTATTTATTTATTTTTATGTTCCATCACGTCTAAGTTATTATTTAAATCTGTGACTTTTTTCAGGACACTAAACTATGTGTATTGATGACCTCATGTGCATAAAGCAATATTCTTAAATACGGAAACTAACATGAAAACCGTTTTTACAGTAGCTGGAATTTTTCATTTAAAGAAACCCTGGGGACTTACGTGGTTGCACAGTGGTTAAGACTCCACACTCCCAATGCTGGGGGCCTGGGTCAGGGAACTAGATCCCACATGCATGCTGCAGCTGAGAGTTCACATGCCACAACTAAGACCTGGTACAAACAAATAAATAAGTAAATATTAAAAAATAAAAGAAACCCTGAATTTTATAAAATATTTTAATTGGAAAATTTTAAATGTTAATATATACTTAAATTTATACTAGTTTCAACAGGTAAACATTTTCAACTGATGGTCTCATGCAAGGTCTCCTGACTCTGTTCCGGTATACACCAACCTTGATGTCGGAGGTCACTCAGTATCTACCTAGAAATCCCAGTTGCCCCAAATATACTATAATTTTTGTGTTTTTTTCTGAAGATTTGCAGTACAGCCCACTGACTTTAAAGGTACAATACTTTAGGTAAGCAGGTTCATCAGAAGTGAGGTTATCTCAAAGTATTGCTTTAACATGCTTGCTAGACGAAGACTCACTTGAATTAATGGGCCCTCAGAGGGGTCAACTTTTATTAATTTTACTGTGAATATGTATATGGTTTGTTATCTCTCCATTATTGAAAAAAAACTTAGAAGGTTAAGAAGTTTTGCCATCTTCACTGAAACATAACTGGCATATTCTGGGGCACGTACCAAATCAGTCTAATGTAACTAAACACCACTTCAATTGCAACATTCTAGAATATGGTCATGAATTCCATCTCTAGAATAGTTGCACTCTCAATCTGCTATGTTGGTTTTTAAAAGGGTAAATATGGTTTGGGTCATCAGGATATAATTTTGTGTATTCTTGGTTGATGTCCTTTTGCACATCCTAACTGTGAAGAACTGAAAACTTTCCAGTTTGTCTCAAGCCTAGTCAAATTCATAATCCTCTTCCACACATTGTCTCCAGCAACGGATCTTGCTCCCCGTTGCTCTAGATTTTCATAGTCTCCTGCAATCATCTCTCAAATGAGCTTCCTGTTCTTAATGCTAACATACACCAAACCCACACTTCACACTTCCTTCACCTCTCTTCTTGTGTTATACATGTGACGGTATCCCCCAATTCAAAAACTTTCGATCCCGTTGCCCTTAATAGTAATAGCTAACACTTTTCCCACACTGATTTAGTCCTGGAACAGTGCTAAATGTTTACATGCATTAGATCATTTGCCCCTCTCAGCATTCAAATGAGGTAGGAACTACTGTTGTACCCGCATTGCTAATCACTCTCAGAGAGAGACCTGGTGAACTACATAAGGCCACACAGCTAGTAAATGTTGACACCAGGTCTTGAACTCAATTCTTCCAGATTTCAGACTCCCACACCTATAGCCCCTATGCTTTATTGCCTGCAGAACTGATATCAAGCCTCTTAATCTGTCACCCAATATTATCCACACTAGCACGTGTTGCTGTCTGCCCAGCCGTGTCTCCTACAGTGCTCCTGCAATATAGAGCTGTACATCTCATGGTCTGTGAACACGCCCTGGATTTTATTACTTTAGTGTTTCCGTTATGCCATTCCCTCACTTCTAACGTCATTTCCCCTTTTTATGCATGTTCAAGCACCCTTATCTTTTGGATGCTGTCATCTGTATTAGGTTGTCTGCGATTGTCTAATTAAAATTAAGGTCCCCTTCTTCCACATTCTAATAGCACTGTTTTTTTCTTGCCACATTCAGAGTTTGATTTACTGGTGGATTCGTCCTGTAAGCTTCTTGAGGCACACTGCCCAATAAATACCTCTTGAGTAGAATTGAACACATACCTACAACTGACCCTTGAACCATGCAGGATTTAGGGCAGTTGACCCTCCGTGCAGTCACACATCTGAGTATAACTTTACAGTGTGCACTCAATAGCTGCAGGTCTGCCTCTGCAAATTCAATCAACCACAGATCATGTAGTACTGTAGTATGTATTTATCCAAAAAATTCCAAATGTAAGTGGACCCATGCAGTTCAAACCCATGTTGTTCAAGGGTCAACTGTATTCTCTTCCACCTTTAATTTCTACCCTTAAAACGGAAAAATATAGTTAAAAGTCAGAAAGTAAAATGTTAGTATGTTGTTCAGCTTGCTTGTTTAAAGCAAATGGAAATTAAATCTGGTACTTTCTTCCCTTGTCTTTTGAGATCCTTGTTACATTAAAAGAAAAATCGACATTTGATTGAGCTGTTACTACTGCTTTTTGTTTCTGTCTTTTACAGCCATGAAATTTTCCTGAAAGAATTGTTCCCTCACAATGGAGACAATTAGTTTATGTGTCCCCTCTCTTTAACCAGGAGGCTGAGGAGTAAATCTCAACACGTAGAAACTAAAGGATGTACCTATGAAGTCTCCCAGATGAGGTGCATAGTAACAGACCAGTGCCATGGACACTTTTTGTCCCTTGTAACTTTATAGAAACCACAAAACCCTAGTTACTTTTGACTTACAATAGAGGCAAGGTCATCCTTATAATGAAAAAACAAATAAAAGAAGGAAAACAAGGTCTATATTTTCAGACCCTGAGATTCAATTTGTCATAAAGCTCTATGACAGTTTTATTCTCTAGAGAGGTGAACTATCCTTTTGCTGAAAAATCATCACCTTTTTTCAGACCTTATGTTATTGCTAAAGAGTTGTGAGCTGGAGATGTAATAGGACGCTTTAACAATAGGAAAATATTACATTTGAACATTATTTTCTGTAAGTTGCTTCTCTTTCCAAGCAGAAGATGTATGAATCTACTACTTGAATTGTGGGGACTGAGTGAGATGTGGCCTCATTAAGTTGTTAATGGAACTAGAGATTGGGAGTTTTCTCAGAGGCACTAGGCAATGATAAGGCAAGAGATAAGGTCAAAAATATTTGGAGGTCAGCTCAAGAAAAAAAAAGTAGTTGAAAAGTAGAAGGGAAATCCTTATTGACCTAAAGATATTGTAGAACAAAAAGGAGAAAGAGTAAAACAGTTGAAGTTTCAAAGGGGATGTGTGTTAACCTCCGCTAACCTATCCAAGGTGCCTTTACTGGGGGTCTACCATGTGCTCAACTTTGCACCAAGGGAGGTAATACATCATAGAAAAGAAGCATCAGCCATTGTTTCTGAATTTAAGACTTCAAAGTCTAGTTGTGGAATCAAACATACAGTCATTCTGTCATTTACACATTTCTCAAAAGTTTATTCAATGCCTATGTACTGCCTACCTAGAACCAGAATGAATGCTGGGGAATTAAGACAGACACAACCCCTTCCCTCACACAGCTTTCAGTCTAAAGAGCTGGACAAGCACCATAAATATCTTCTCGATAAAAAACATAACCAAGGTATCCCTTTTCTTTTTCATTTTTTTTAAAGTAAAAATGAACTATCCCCTCAAACTAGAAAGGGAAGACTAGCATAGCTTTTTTTAAAACATCTTTATTGGAGTATAATTGCTTTACAATGGTGTGTTAGTTTCTGCATTATAACAAAGTGAATCAGTTATATGTATACATATGTTCCCATATCTCTTCCCTCTTGCGTCTCCCTCCCACCCTCCCTATCCCACCCCTCTAGGAGGTCACAAAGCACTGAGCTGATCTCCCTGTTCTATGCGGCTGTTTCCTACTAGCTATCTATTTTACATTTGGTAGTGTATATATGTCAACGCTACTCTCTCACTTCGTGCCAGCTTACCCTTCCCCCTCCCCGTGTCCTCAAGTCCATTCTCTACATCTGCGTCTTTATTCCTGTCCTGCCCCTAGGTTCTTCAGAACTTTTTTTTTTTTTAAGATTCCACATATATGCGTTAGCATACGGTATGTGTTTTTCTCTTTCTGACTTACTTCATTCTGTATGACAGACTCTAGGTCCTCACTATAAATAACTCAATTTCGTTTCTTTTTATGGTTGAGCAATATTCCATTGTATATATGTGCCACATCTTCTTTATCCATTCATCTGTCGATGGACACTTAGGTTGCTTACATGTCCTGGCTGTTGTAAGGTATCCCTTTTCAATAGCTTGAGATGGTTCACATTGACACATGATCAGATGAGCAGGAATCCATTCTTTTCCTTTGACCTTTTTTCCCCAGGGGTCATGTCGAAAAATATAAATGTGACAGTCTTGTTCGAAAATCAGTTCTAGCTGCTCTGTGCTGAAACTTCATACTCTTTGATCAATACCTCCCCTAGCTCCTGGCAACCACCGTTCTAGTCTCTGCTTCTATGAGTTTGAGTTCGGCCTTTTTAGTTTCCATATGTGAGTGAGATCATGCAGCACTTATCTTTCTTGCCTTGCTTATTTCATGTAGCATAAAGTCCTCCAAGTTCATCCATGTTGTCACAAATGGCAGGATTTCCTTATTTTTTAAGACTGAATAATATTCCATTATGTATATATCATATTTTATTTATACATTCATGTACGGACAGACACTTGAGTTGTTTCCACATCTTGACTATTGTGAATAACACTGCAATGAACATGGGAGTGAAGACGTCTCTTTGAGATACCATTTCATTTTCTTTGGATATATACCCAGAAGTGAGATTGCTGGATCACATGATAGTTCTATTTTTAACTTTTGAAGAATCTCCATATCAATGTTTACAATACTTATTCCAATTAACATTCCCACCTACAGTGTACAAGGGTCGTCTTTTCACTGTGTCCTCATCAACACTTGTTATGTTTGTCTTTTTTCTAACAGGTGTCAGGTGATAGCTCATTGTGGCCTTGACTCAGATTTCCCTGATGATTGGTGATATTGAGCATATTTTCATATACTTGTTGGCCACCTGTATGTCTTCTTTTGAGAAATGTCTATTCAATTCACTTGACCATTTTCAAATCAGGTATTTATTTTCTTGCTATTGAGTTGTTTAAGCTTATTAAGTTGTTTAAGCTTATATATTTTAGATATTAACCCCTTATCAGATTATGGTTTGCAATTACTTTCTCTCATTCCATAGGTTGTCTCTTCACTCTTTTGACAGCTTCATTTGCTATACATAAGCTTTGTGGTTTGATGCAAATTCCATTTGTCTATTTTTTCTTTTGTTGCCTGTGCTTTTGGGGTCATATCCAAAAATATCATTGCCCAGACCAATATCAGGAAGTTTTCCTCTATGTTTCCTTCTAGTAGTTTTACAGTTTTAGGTATTATGTTTAAGTCCTTAATATATTTTGAATAGATTTTTGTATATGGTGTGAGATAAGGGTTCAATATCATTCTTCAGCTTGTGCATATCTAGTTTTCCTAACACCCTTTAATGAAGAGTCTGGCCTTTCCCCATTGTGTGTCCTTGGCACCTTTGTAGGCGATCAGTTGACTATATAAATGCACAGATTTATTTTTTGGGCCTTTGTCCTGTTCCATTATCTATATGTTTGTTTTTATGCCAGTACTGTACTGTCTGAACTACTGTAGCTTTGTAGTGTATTTTGAAATCAGGTAGTATGATGCCTCCAACTTTCTTCTTCTTTTTTTTAAATTAATCTTTGTTGGAGTATAGTTGCTTTACAGTGTTGTGTTAGTTTCTCCTGTACAGCAAAGTGAATCAGTTATACATGTACATAATCCCCTCTTTTTTAGATTTCTTTCCCATTTAGGTCACCAAAGAGCACTGAGTAGAGTTCCGTGCTATACAGTAGGTTCTTATTAGTAACTTTATTCTTCTTAAGATTGCTTTAGATATTTAGAGTCTTTTGTGATTCTGTATGAATTATAGAATTGATTTTTTCTATTTATGTGAAAAATACCATTGGAATTTTGATAGGGATTTCACTGAATCTCCAGGTCACTTTGGGTAGTATGGCCATATTCACAGTATTATTACAGTTCATGAGCACAGGATTTGTTTCTTGATCTTAGAGGAGAAGCTTTTCGTTTTTCACCATTGGACATGATTCTCAATGTGAGCTTGACATAAATAGTCTTCATTCTGTTGAGGTATGTTCCTTCTATATCTAATCCGTTGGTTTTTTTTTTTTAATCGTGAAAGATGTTGAATTTTGTCGAGTGCCTTTTCTGCATCTGTTGAGATGATCATATGATTTTTATTCTCCATTCTGTTAATGTGGTTTATTACATTTATTGATTTGTGTTTGTTGAAACATCTTTGCATCTCAGGGATAAATCCCAGTTGATCATGGTGTATGATCCTTTTAATGGGATGTTGAGTCTCATCTGCTAGTATGTTGCTGAGGATTTTGTATCTATATTCATCAGAGATATTAGCCTGAATTTTTTTTTTTGTAATGTCCTTGTCTGGCTTTGGTAAAATGAGTTTGGAAATGTTCCCTCATCTTCAATTTATTGGAATAATTTGAAATGGATTGGTATTAATTCTTTGAATGTTTGGTAGTATCCATTAGTCATTCACTGAAGAAATCAAGGTCTTTTTCAGTGTTGGAGGAAAACTAGCTATGTTGAACTTGTTGAGAAATTCCTTATCAGTTTCCGTTGTAATGCATAAATGTGGCCACAGCAAATCTCTTGCATCTATGCTACCAAGAATATATAGAACAGAAACAAGCCATAGTATGAAGCACTCCACTGAGTACAATGTTGAAAAGTCAAGCCCAAGATAATGGTCATTTGACCATTACTGTTAAATGGTCATTAAATGGTAATTTCATCTTACCTAGTGTCTTTATGTTGTAACGCCCAAAGGAGATGCAACTCTATCATATTTATGAGATTTTTATACATCTAAGCTTTGAACATTTGTACTTATTGACACATACCTTCTTATTCTCATTTTAATTGAATTTGAAGCACACATAACATAGCTGTATAACCTTGAACTAGTCACGTAAATTCTGTTTCATCATCTGTAAAACCAGTCGGTACACCTTCCAGTAGTATCATTCTCCTTCTAAATACATTAAATCCCACTTTGTATGCAGAATAATCTAACTGGGAGATGATTTGGTTAAAGGTTTATTATGAAAATCAGAACTAGGAAGCCATTTTTGTGACATGGAGAATAGTCAGACAGAATTGGGGATATGAGCTTGCTGAGTGAATTATTAAGTTTAATACTAATGAGATTCTATTTTTATGAGTTACCCCTTGACAGCAATTCTTAAATAAAAAGATAGGACTAACATCTCAGGCACAATTCACTGCATAGTCGGCAAGTAGAGAAATACCTTTATTAAATTACCCTTGAGTCAAAAGCCTGTTGTCTGTGAGATTAGCCCTTATAATCATTTTCAATTAAAAAACCAGCTACCACTCATGGCTAAAGTTTTAATTTGAGGACACTTTAGAAAAATAACTATTTACAACATTTTTATACATTTGAAGAATTTATTGGGCATATTTGAAATTCCATTCACAATAAATACAGAAGGAATAGAAAAAAGTATGATTTCTGATTATTTTCTACAAGCACTGAAAACTTAACCCTACCAGGCCCATAGTTAGTGATAAAGCCGTACTTCAGTTACACATAAAATGCTATATATATTCTGTCTACTCTAGGATAATTGCTAAAATATGTGTAAGAAAAATTTCTCTGGGACATCTTAATATGTAAACTAATAGAGGTATTTCAAATTATATACCTATTATGAAAGTTTAAGTTTTAATCCGGAGGTCAGCATTGTCTATATTCTGAAGAAAAGACTGTCAGTCCACAGGGGAAAAATGTTTCTCCCAGTTAACTCTTTGCAAGAAATTTCTTTTCTATAGTTTGTTCTGCCCTCATAAAGCACGCTTAGCCATTTTTAAAAAAATAGTCCTCATGTCCTTTGTTTATACAATTATCTAAGAAAGTAGCGAAACTCAGAATTTTGTCAAAGTTAATTGAGAGCAACAGGACCAAAAATTAAATTCAGATTATTTTAAATGAGAGTCCAGTTTATTCATAATTAATCAGACAATGTTTGATATCTTAACCAATATGTTTTTAGTTCAAAGCATTTATCATTACTTCATGGCCCTCCCCCATTAAGGCACCCACTTAATTATTTTATGCTCAAAACCTCAGAAAAATGGTGACTGAGAAGAATACAAAACAATCCATTTTTGGCTTCTGATTTTTAAGAAGCATAATTGTTGTTATGGCAAATGGTGATTGCTTCTTGAGAGAAGTCTTCCTGACCCCGTCTGTCCCTCTCCCTAACTATCACAATAATAATAATAATACCATCACAATAATAACCATCACAATAATAATAATAATACCATGGGGTGCTGAAAAGGAAGGAGGACTGGGGGGAAGAAAAGAACTTGGACGTGAGTGGGCAGAAGGAGCCCTGAACCCTTAGATTTCTTCTCAAGGTGGAAACAATGGAAAACCTAGAACAGGATGAGGGAGACATGTCCCCAGAAGAGCAGATTTTTCTGGTTACCCCACACATATACCATATCTATTTCCTCTTTTCTTTAGTGGTAGAACTTGCAAGATTTAATTGCCACCTGTCTTCCCAGGCAAAAGGCTGTTTTTCTTGGCCTTCTGTGCAGCTAGGTTTGATCATGTGACTAAGTATGCCCTTTTTTCCTTGACTATAATGAAAAAGAGTTGTGAAAACTGGACCACAGGTTGAGATAGAGCAATGAGGTGAAAGAAGCCTGGATAATGACACACTTAAAGCATTGTAGCAACAGAGAACCACCTTCCCATATTTTTCCATAAGGAAGAAATAATCTTCTATCTTATTTAAGTGACATTATTTTGATATCTGATAAAATAGCTCAATTACTATCCGAATATACTAGATAAATCCCAACATATGGCCAGTTATTGGTGTCCCCATGCAGCGTGGTGGGGACTATAGAATACATTTCTGCAAGATATGTGTAGGCAGATGAGACTGAGACTTCCTCAGGGAGTTTCCCTGGCTACAGCAGAGCTTGGGAGGCACAGAGAGCAGACGGATCTGAAAATGGCATTTGGGAAGAAGGGTGAATTGCAGTAGCCAGATGGACTGATGTCCAGGTCCAGGTAGGAATGACAGCTTATCAGCAAATGCCCATGTCGATAGGCAGTGTTGACCCAAACAAGCTTGCGTTCACCCCCACTCTAAGCTAATATGCCCTGACATTGCATAAACCCACTAGAATTTAGACACAAATGTAGAGAGAAAGGGAGGGAAGAGCAGATCCCTGAGCTCATTGAAATTAATATTTTACCTCTTAGAAAAACAAAATCTTATAGCAGACATTAAGTTCTAGAAACTAAAAATATTCCCAGTTCTTACATTTCTTGGTTTGTGGGCTATGACTCATACTTGGTGCCCAAAACAATGAGTAGAGGTTGGAGGGTGGTAGAGTTTAAAATGTTTAAATAAAAACTAGCTGCTGAATTATTCATTGCAGTCAACAATCCACCATTCTGTCTCCAGTCTTTACATAATGTCTGGTACATAGTGAACACTCAAATATGTGTAAATATTACTGACTTGTGGTATTATATAGATAAATTATGCTCCATAAGTAATTATAGGTTAATTTAAAAAATATCCCCCCCCGTTTTAAGAAAACACTTAAAGTAGTTGGAGAAACTACTTAAAGTTCCTGCACACAGCCCCTAACCTGTATACTAATTCAATCCCTTGAGTATACACATTCCATTGTAATATGCTATTAAATTTGGTGACAGTATTGGGTGACACTCTTACTTTCAAAGCTATTTGAGTGTTATTTTGCAGTTGACAAATTATTATATAAGTTTTAGGTGTACAGCATTATAATTTGACATGTGTATACACTGCTAAGTAATCACCACCCACAAGTCCTATGTGCCATCCATCATCATACATTGGACACCCTTCATGCATTTCCCTCACCCCCAAACACCTTTGCCCTCTGGTAACCACTAATCTGTTCTCTGTATCTATGAGGGTATTTTATTTAATTTTGATCACTTGTTGATTTTTTTAGATTCCACATGTGAGTGAAATCATACAGTATTTGTCTTTCTCCATATGACTTATTTCACTTAGCATAATACCTTCAAGTTTCACTCATACTGTTGCAAATAACAGGATTTATTTCTTTTTACGGCTGAGTAGTATTCCATTGTGTGTATATGTGTAGATGTGAATGTGTGTGTGTGTGAGTGTGTGTGTATGTCTTTATCCATTTATCCATCAATGGACAGGTTAGGTTGTTTCCATATCTTGGCTATTGTAAGTAATGCTGCAATGAACATAGGGGTACATATATCTTTTCAAACTAGTGTTTTTCTGTTCTTTGGTTAAATACCCAGAAGTAGAATAGCTGGGTTATATGGTAGTCTTATTTTTGTAAGGAATCTTTACACCGTTCTCCACAGTGACTGCACCAATTTACAGTCCCACCAACAGTGTAAGGGTGTTCTCTTTTTCCACATCATTTTCAACATTTGTTATTTCTTGTCTTTTTGATAATAGCCATGCTAACAGATGCAAGGTGATATCTCACTGTGGTTTTGATTTGCATATCTCTAATGATTAACAATGTTAAACATCTTTTCCTGTGCCTATTGGCCATCTATATGTCTTCTTTGGAAAAAAATGTCTATTTAAATCCTCTGCCCATTTTTACTTGGGTTGTTCTTTTTTGTTGTTGTTTTGAGTTGTATGAGTGCCCTTATATAATTTGGATATTAACCCTTATCAAATATATGATTTACACATAGCTTTCCCATTTAATAAGTTGCCTTTTCATTTAGATGACAGTTTCCTTCAGAGTGCAGAACCTTTTTAGTTTGGTGTAGTCCTATTTCTTTTTTTTTCCTTTTGTTTCCTTGCCTTTGGAGTCAGATACAGAAAAACATTGTTAAGATCAATGTCAGTGAAGTTAATACCTATGTTTTCTTCTAGGAATTTTATGGTTTCAGGTCTTACATTCAAGTCATTGATACATTTTGAGTTAATTTTTGTGTGTAGTGTAAAATAGTGGTAGGGATTCATTCTTTTGCATGTGGCTGTCCAGTTTTCCCAAAACCACTTATTGATGGGACTATCCTTTATCCATTATATGTTCTTTGCTTCTTTGTTGTAAATTAATTATACATGTTTGTGTGAGATGATTTCTGTGCTCTTGATTCTGTTCCATCAATCTCTGTGTCTGTTTTGTAAGTATCATACTGTTTTGATTACTATAGCTTTGTAGTATAATTTAAAATGAGGGAGTGTATTTCCAGCTTTCTTCTTCTTTCTAAAGATTTTTTTTGGCTGTTCACAATCTTTTGTGGTTCCATTCAAACTTAGAATTATTTCTTCTAGTTCTGTGAAATATGGAATTCTGATAGGGATTGCATTGAATCTGTTGATTGCTTTGGGTAGTATGGACATTTTAACAGCATTAAGTCTTCCAATTCATGAACATAGATGATCTTTCCATTTATTTGTATCTTCTTCAATTTCTTTCATCAGCACCTTACCATTTTCAGTGTGCAGGTCTTTCACCTCCTTGGTTAAAATTGTTCCTAGTTATGTTATTATTTTTGATGCAATTCTAGATGGAATTATTTTCTTAATTTCTGTGCCTGATAGTTCATTAATACTTTATAGAGATACCTTTGACGTCTTTACATTGATTTTATATCCTGTGACTATTGGTTCTCACAGTATTTTGGTGGAGTTTTAGGGTTTTCTATAAATAGTATCATGTCATCTGAAAATAGTGACAGTTTTACTTTCTCCTTTCCAATTCTGATGCGTTCTATTTCTTTTGTGTGTGTGTGTGTGTGCCTAATTGCTGTGGCTAATACTTCCAATATTATGTTGAATAAAATAGTGATAGTGGGCACCCTTATCTTGTTCTTGATCTTAGAGGAAAAGCTTTCACCTTTTCATTATTGAATATGGTGTTTGCTCTGGGTTGTCATATATAGCTTTTATTGTGTTGAGGTAAATTCCCTCCGTACTCAATTTATTGAGAGTTTTCCCCTTGAAAGTATGTTGAATTTTGTCAAATGCCTTTTCTCCATCTTTTGAGATGATCATAAGATTTTTATCCTTCATTTTGTTACTATGATGTTTCATATTGATTGATTTGTGACTGTTGAATCATCCTTGCATCCCTGGAATAAATCCCACTTGATTGCAATGTCTGACTTTTTAAAAGTATTGCTGTATTTGGTTTGTTAGTGTTTTGCTGAGTATTTTTACATCTATGTTCATCAAGATATATTTACCTGTAGTTTTCTTTTTTGGGGTGTCCTTGTCTGGTTTGTGCTGGCTTTGTAAAATGTGTGTGAAAGTTTCCATCCTCTTTGATATTTTGGAAGAGTTTGAGAAGGAGAGGTATTAAATCTTTGAATATTTTGTAGAATTCACAAGTAAAGGTTTCTGGTCCTTGCCTTTTATTTGTTGAGAATTTTTTTATTGCTGTTTCAATCTCCTTATGAATAATTGGTGTATTCAGATTTCTATTTCTTCATGATTCAGTGTTGGAAGATTGTGTGTTTCTAGGAATTTATCCATTTCTTCTAGGAAGAAACTTTTGGCATATAATTATTCATAGTAATCTCTTATGATCCTTCATATTTCTGTGGTGTAAGTTGTAACGTCTCTTTCATTTCTGATTTTGTTTATTTGAGCTCTCTTTTTTTCTTTGTTAGTCTACCTAAAGGTTTGTCTATTTAGTTTATGTTTTCAAAGAACCAGCTCTTAGTGTTACTGAGTTTTTTCTAATTATTTATAATCTCTATTTCATTTATTTCCACCCTTTATCATTTCCTTTATTCTACTAATTTTGTCCTTGTTTGTTCTTCTTCTAGTTCTTTATATATGGAATTAGATTGTTTACTTGGAAATACTTTTTTGTTTCTTGAGGTAGGCTGGTATTACTGTGAACTTCCATCTTAGAACCACTTTTACTGCAGCCCATAAATTTTATTGTGTAGTATTTCTGTTTTCATTTGTCTCTAGGTATTTTTTAATTTCTCATTTGATTTCTTTGGTGACTCATTTGTTGTTCAGTGGCATTTGTTTAATCTCAATGCTTTTGTGGTTTTCCCCATTTTTTTCTTCTGGTTCGTATCTAGTTTTATCCCATTGTGGTCATGGAAGGTGCTTAATATGATTTCAGTCTTCTTGAATTTGTTGAGACTTGTTTTGTGACTAACACTGATTTATCCTGGATAATGTTCCATGTGCATTTGAGAACACTGTGTTCTGCTGCTATTGGATGGAGTGTTCTGTATCTATCTATTAAATCAATTGATCTAATGTATTATTTAAGGCTGATGTTTCCTTATTAATTATTTTGTTGGTCTGGATGATCTATCCTTTGATGTAGTGGGGTGTTAAATTCTTCTACTATTATTGTTATTACTTTCAATTTCTCCCTTTAAACCTATTAATATTTTCTTTATACATCATGATGCTCTTCTGCTGGGTACATATACATTTATAAATGTTATATATATTCTTGCTGGATTGACTTATCATTATGTAACACCCTTCTTTGTCTTTTGTTATAGTTTTTGTTTTAAAGTCTACTTTGTCCACTATGAGTACAACGACACCAGAGTTCTTTTCATTTCAATTTGTATGGAATATCTTTTGTCATCCCTTCTATTTCATGCTGTGTGTCTTTTCTTCTGAGGTGAGTCTCTTGTAGGAGAGAGCATAATATAGATGGCTCTTGGTTCATCCATTTAGCCACTCTATGTCTTTTGATTGGCAAATTTACTTTCTTTACATTTAAAGTAGTTATTGATAGGTCTGTACTTATTACCATTTTGTTCATTGTTTTCTGGCTGTTCTGTAAATTCCTCTTTTTTCCTTTCTTCTTCTCTTTCCCTCTTCCCTTGTGTTTTGGTGGTTTTCTTTAGTGTTATATTTAGATTCCTTTCTCATTTTATTTGTGTATTTACTACATGTTTATTTATTTACTACATGTTTATATGTTATGTGAGGTACATACATGACATCCCATGTAAGTTTTAAGGATGTTTTAAGTTGGCACCAACTTAAATTTGAACACACTCCAAAGATTTATCTTTTTACCCCTCCCCATGTTTCATACTTTGGATGATACATTTTACATATTATAATTTTATACATCCTTAACTAATTTTTGTAATTTTAGTCATTTTCACTACTTTTGTCTTTTAACTAATTCCATGCTTGCTTTACAGGTGATTGATCCACTGCCTTTTCTATGTATTTACATTTTCCATTGAGATTTTTATGTTTTCTTATTATTAATTAGTATCATTACTTTTCAGCTTCTAGAAGTCCTTTAACATTTATTGTAGGGCCAGGTTAATGACGACAAACTTTTTTAGCTTTCATTTATCTGGGAAACTTGATCTCTTCTTCAATTATGAATGATAACCTTGCTGGGTAGGGAATTCTTGGTTGGAAGTTTTTCCTTCCAGCACTTTGTATGTATCATGCCACTCCCCTGTTGCCTATAAAATTTCTCTTAGAAAATCTGCTAATAGCCTTAAGGGGTTTCCCATATACATAACAAATTTGTCTCTTGATGCTTTTAGGATTATCTCTTTATCCTTTACTTTTACCATTTTAATTATGATGTGTCTTGGTATGTGTCTCTTTGGGTTCATATTATTTGGAACTCTCTTGGCTTCTTGGACCTAGATGTCTGTTTCCTTCCTCAGATTAAGGATGTTTTCAGCCACTATTTCTTCAAATAATTTTTCTGGCTCTTTTTCTCTTTCATCTCCTTCTGGGACCCCTGTAATGTAAATGTTATTCCACTTGATGTTGTTACAAATGTCCCTTAAGTTATCTTCACTATTTAAAATTATTTTTTCATTCTTCTGCTCTGGATAAGTTCCATTATTTTGTCTTCTAGCTCACTGATTCATTCTTCTACCTCATCCAGTCTGCTGTGGAAATGCTCTAGTATATTTTTCAGTTGTTACATCTCTGTTTGATAATTTCTTATATTTTCTATCTTTTTGTTGAAGTTCTCACTGTGTTTATCCATTTTTCACCCAAGTTTGGTGAGCATCTTTACAACCATTACTTTAACTCTTTATCAGGTACATTGCTTATCTCCTTTTTGTTTTCTGAGGTTTTAGCTTGTTCTTTCTGTTGGAACATATTCCTCTCTTTTCTCATCTTGCCCAATTTTACTTCTTTTTTTTTTCTTAATGTATTAGGTATACCAGCTGTCTCTCCCGGTCTTGAAGGAGTGGTCTTATTTAGGAAGTGTCCTGTGGGGCTCAGGCGCATAATCCCACCTGCCACCAGAGCCAGGCACTCAAGGGGTATCCCCTCTGTGGGCTGCATGTGCCCTTCTGTTGTGTCAGGGCTGTGGCTGCCATAATGTTCTGGTGGGTGGGGATGGCCTCTGGACAGGCTGCAGGGCTTGGTGGCAGCCACCACAAGGTGCTAGTGAGTGGGGCTATTGCTTGGCTGGCTGTGAGGCCTGGTTGAGGTGCAAGGGGGGATGGGGCTCTCAATGGGGAGTGCACATTAGTGCTAAGATGGAGAATTCCAAAATGGGTCCCACCAGCACCAGTAGCCTGAGATCACAGAAATGTCTCCTTCCATAGGACACTCGGTCACTGAGGAGTGTCCCAACTGGTTCCTGCCTCTGTGGCAGATACTTCAAGATTAGTAAGTGGGTCCTCTTTCACCTGTGGTCCATGTGCTTTTTAATCTGGTATTTTTGTGCTGCTTTTCAGGCTGAGTGAATTTACACGTGAGTTGTTTAAGAGTGAATTTTCCTTTTGCTGCACTTAAATAGTTTTTCTGGGCATGTTTCCTCTTGATTTTCAAAGCCAGGTGTTTCAGAGGCTGGCCTCTCCAGTGCAGGATCTAGGGGTTTGGGTGCCCAATGTGGAGGTTGGATCACTTGCTTCTCAGGGAAAAGATTCATACCTTGCAGTTCTTCCCCACTGCGGATCTCAGCAGCTAGGGTGTGGGTTTTTCCTTGGCAAACCCATCTCTCTGCCGTGCCTACCCATCTTGATGCTGTCCTTTTACTCTTTTTTGTGGAGGCTCTGTCTATCCAGTTTTCAGTTCCCTTTCCAAGGGAATTATTTCATATATAGCTTTAGACATGTTATGTCATGGGAGGAAGTGAATTTATTATCTTCATATGCTGCCATCTTGAACCCTCTCTGACAAAAATTTTAATATTTCAATATCCATAGCTAATCTTCCAATTTCCCTTTACTTCCTTAGAACCCATTGCCTAGAGTATTAGCTATTTATTCAGCACATATTTTTTAAGTGTTTTTTATGTACCATGTGCTGGTTTATCACTGCAAAGATAGCAGAGAACAAGCCCAGTGAACTCCCTACAGTTTTAGTAGAGAAAAATGTATTAAATGGGGGAAGTAACTGTTTAAGATGAGACCTGACCATTTAATGACATCAATCAGGCCAATGGGGTAAAAGATAGGGGGAGAGGAAGGGAATATATTCAAAAAAGGGGAATAATACATTTGAAATCTTAGATGGAGGAAGCTGTGTCTGAGGAATTCCAAATTCTGAATGGCTGTATCATTGAAGGAGAAAGGGGAAGTGGACAAGAAATGAAGCTGAAAAGTTATGCACACACTAATGCTGATTTCAGGAGTGATAAATCCCTAGAAGGCGTCTATGAGTAAAACCTATTTTTCTAAAAACTATTATTAAACATTAGAGCCCTAATATCGTTAAGTCAAACGCTTTCAAACTTGAAGCTCCCTTGAGGTGATTTAGCTCAAGTCAACTGTTTTTCTTTCCACCTCTCTGGAAGGTATCAAGAGGTCTGGAGGGGAGAGTGGCCAGCAGATTTAACCACTCTTATGATTGTATATTTTAACAATTATTTAGAACCGTGACATATACTTTAGATTAATTTTATTGATTTTTCACAAAGATTTACAGTGTACAGATTTTTTTTTTACAATTTTAGTTAGAAATTTTAATAACCTTTTTTTGTTTGTTGGTTTTTTACATCTTTATTGGAGTATAATTGCTCTACAATGGTGTGCCAGTTTCTGCTTTATAACAGAGTGAATCAGCCATACACACACACATGTTCCCATATCTCTTCCCTCTTGCGTCTCCCTCCCTCCCACCCTCCCTATCCCACCCCTCTAGGTGGTCACAAAGCACCGAGCTGATCTCCCTGTGTTATGCGGCTACTTCCCACTAGCTATCTACCTTACGTTTGGTAGTGTATATATGTCCATGCCACTCTCTTGCTTTGTCACAGCTTACCCTTCCCCCTCCCCATATCCTCAAGTCCATTCTCTAGTAGGTCTGTGTCTTTATTCCTGTCTTACCCCTAGGTTCTTCATGACATTTTTTTTTTCTTAAATTCCATATATATGTGTTAGCATATGGTATTTGTCTTTCTCTTTCTGACTTACTTCACTCTGTATGACAGACTCTAGGTCCATCCACCTCCTTACAAATAGCTCAATTTTGTTTCTTTTTATGGCTGAGTAATATTCCATTGTATATATGTGCCACATCTTCTTTATCCATTCATCTGATGATAGACAGTTAGATTGTTTCCATTTTTTAAAGAAAATTTTTTTTTCACTCCCATTGCCCATTCTCAATATTAGACTGGAAATCTTTTCAGAAAAGAGATCATCAGTTTAGATAAGTGGGGAAGAAAATTGATTTGCCCTCAACCCCTTACACTCTTGTACTCCAGGAAGAGAAACAGATAATGCCTCTTGAATAAGGGCTGGTGGTTGGGTGTAAAATTCTGAAATTAGAAAAGCTAACTCAGTTCATTAATAGATCATTTTTATCTTTTTAAACTGACAGAATTTGAGATAATTCAAGTTTGCCAAGAGATAGAGAATTAATGAATGTTTAAGGAAATAAGAATATACTTTAGGGAAAATGTCACTAATCCTCACATCCTAGACACTAACTCACCATGGAGGGATTGTGACTAAATTCTACTGAGGACTCTAGAAGAAATACCAACTAAACAGCCCATGAAAGAAGAAGGAATATGGACTTCAAAAAAACAACCACATTCCTTTAAACTTGCTAAACCAGAATGCGGATCTATATAAGTAGAATTTAAACCCCAGTTCAGAGCTGAGTTAAGGGTCATAATTTCTATACCTCCGGAAGACAGAAGTAAAAATTATCATGGAATTCAAGATATTTCAGGATATTTACTATCCTGAACTACTGTATCTGAACAAACCCATTCACTAAATTGTAAGCTCCCAAGTCAGGGAAGAGGGTTGAAAACAGCAGGAGGAGGAAAGACCAGGAGAATATTTAAATACTCCAAATGTACACAAGTTGAAGATTGGCCTTAAAATGGCAAGAAAAATAGAAAACGCACTCTGTAAGCCCCCAAAGCCTTTCCCTTAAGAGTAGATTGGTCAAAGATTCCAAATTGTAAACAAATATAAAGATGAGCAAATAGGAGACTTTAAAAATAGACTTTAGGTAAGAGTATTCTGGGGTAGATTCAATAGTAGAAGTCAAAGGAGTTTTGTTCTCTCTTTTGTAATGGACTGAAAATAGGGGCTTGAAATGGGGACATAGTACAAAAGAAATAATTGGGGTGGAAACTACTGATTTAGAAGATCTCCAAGATGTGACTAAATATATTGAAAATATTCTAGAAATTAAAAAAGCTAGGAATGAAAACAAACATCTGACTCTACAGATAAAATAACTGCCCCCCAAATAAAAACATGAACAGAGAGTTCTGTTTTTTAAGAATCAAAAATCTATAAATAAGCATACTTGTAGATATTACAAACAGAAGTCATTGGAAGAGCCAACATCACTTATTGGTTGAAAAACAAAAGGACAGCTGCCCAAAATCTGTTCAGTGATGCTGCCCCAAGAGAAATATTAGAATCCAGTAGCTCTGGTCCTTTCTTGAAACTCTTGAAGTGAATTATTTACAAATAAAAACGAACAGCAGTACCCTCTACTTGTTAATACAGTGCCACTCTACACACGTTCAGTTCCCCTGCCACAGCAGATTAGGTCACTCAGAGCACTGAAACCACTCAAGCAGTGGTAAACACTCCTGAATCCCTTCCAAGGTCCCAACTTCAGATTGTTACTTCGGGACTATGATTAGAAGTATACTCCTTTCTCTTCTGTGACATAGCTTCCTCAAATTGTATAGGTAAGAATCTACTTAGCAAATGTAACTGCCAGGTAAAACATACTGCAGAAAGATTATCATTAGAAGTTGCCAAAAATTCTTTTTTTTAAAAAAAAATAGATCCTTATTGGAGTATAAATGCTTCACAATACTATGTTAGTTTCTGTTGTAAAACAAAGTGAATCAGCCATATGCATACATACATCCCCATATCCACCTCCCTCCTGAGCCTCCCTCCTACCCTCCCTATCCCACCCCTCTAGGTCTGCGCAGAACATCGAGCTGATCTCCCTGGGCTATGCTGCTGCTTCCCACTAGCTAACTGTTTTACATTCGGTAGTGCATATATGTTGATGCTACTCTCACTTCGCCCCAGCTTCCCCATCCCACCCTGTGTCCTCAGGTTCATTGAAATTATATCTGATATGGATATTAATAGACCTACATTGTGTACCATTCCAAAAACACCTATGGGGTTAGTGACGGTTCCAGAAACTCTATGGACAAAAGACTCTTCACACTTTGGCAAAAACAACTAGAGCAGAACCTATCAGATTCCAGACTGATTTTTCTAAACCTTGCCTAAATTTCCTCAATACCCTTTTAGCTGCAGCCGTTAAAAGTCTTAAGCCAATTTTGTATCTGGGACATTCCAAGTGACCTATCAGGTGATAGAAAAACACATTTTACTGGGACAGTTATTTGGGAATTAAGCAACGCCTTGCCCTGAACCACAGAACTTCACTGGCTTATCACTTTCAGTATGCTGGAAAAGTAACAAAAACAAGTGAAACATGGAAACTGACATTACCTAAGTAATCAAATATCCTTGAGGGCCCATAGTCTTAGTCCTGAACTCTTATGGTCCTGTGCTCTTCCCCCTTCAGGACCTCATGGATTCTCTCCTCATGCATTAGTCACTACTGGACATCTGTTTTAAGGCATAACTTCACCTGTACCTGATTCCAACATTATACGAGTCAATGAGGCTAAACATAAAGAAGAAACCCAATATATTCTGTCCTATTGTTAATGGGTACAGGCTGTCTTCTCTTACCAATCACCTAATCTGTATTTTATGACCTAAAAGTAAGTGATCTGGTGTACTGGAAAACATCAGAGTACAAGAGGTGTATGTTCATTATCTCATTCAAATAGTACAGCAATGCTTTGAACTAGGTGCTACCATTACCTCCATTTCACAAAAAGAGAAAACTCTTGGTTAATTCACTTGCCCAAGGTCCAGTTGTCTAGTACATGGTAGATATAAGATTTGGACCCAGGTTGTCCAAGGAATTTAACCACTTGCAAAAATAATGCATGCAAGAATTTTTTTAATTAATTAATATCAAATTTTATGAATACTGGGTAACTCTTCAAAAATGAAATAGCATTTGGTGTTTTATTCCATAGAATTTTGGCCAAACTTATTTACCAAAACTGTTTATCCAGTGATGTGTCAGGTACTTCTTTCTTCTCTCCTTCATGGATTTTATCACATTGATTCATTGGAAATTGTTACTCAGGGTGTTCGTTTTTTATGTGCAGAATGAACAGACGTTAAGTCTTGGAGATAATGATAGAACATGCAATCCAGCTGTCATACAAAGACCTGACCAAGAACAATGTTGGTTTTAGAGAGTGGAAGGATTAGTCAGAGAAGAATGAACAGGTTTTCAGAGCCCCAGCCAGTCCCATCACTCTGTGGTAGTAAATACCGTGAAAAATGACCTGACTTCTTGAGTGTTCATAGTGATTGGGTGAAATCTCCTCCTCCAGAACTTTCTTCCAGCTCTTCAATATGTAAGGCTGACAGAAATGAAGCTGGCAAATTAATGCACAGAACATCATCTCACATATGTAGCTGTGCCCAGATTATGCATATGCATATCATTTTCTCATTAGCATTTACTGAAAGGAAAAGAGCATAAAATAATAGAGGCACACTAGCAATCTGTAGAGAAATGGAAATAATGAGGACCTCCTCGCTTTTAAATTCCTCTAAAAATATTTTTAGAAGGCAATTTCTGTTGATCTTTATTTTCACTGGTGTCTGTTAAATAACTCTCCTGGATTTGTTTTTGTTTGGCAATAGACACGACATGCATTTTCTTGAAGCCTGGGAAATTAGATGCAGGCCCCATGTGCTTTTCTCATCCTGAAAGTTTCATTACAAGCACTTGATTTATTCATCTTTTAAAAGTTCAGGGCACCCACAGATCAGCCAACCGACTTTTGTTTATTATCGGTTTTCTCTAGTGTAGGCTGAAGTAACTCCATCCGTTATTCCTCACCATTACCCTATTCTCTATCATCTACCTATATTCTTTTTCATTATGCGAAGTATTAATGTTCCTTTCCAATCCCCTTCTGCCACTGCTTCTCGTCATTTTATTTCCCCATCTTTGCCTTTCATTTCCTATGCTAAATTCTACTTACCTGGTGATTGCTTTCAAACCCTTTTGTATTAACCTTAGGTTTTGAACTTTGTCATAAATGCTTTATAGACCATTTTCATTACCCCAAAAAGAGCATACTTGGGCTCTAAAATCCATTTGATTATAGAATCCAACCATTTGATTTTAAAGTGGGTATGCATAATAAAGGATACATTTTAAATATACAGTATTCCACACCAAATATCTAAATTTTCTGGGATCAATTTTTTTCATTATTCAGTAGGCCCTGACAGCTGAGTAAATTTTAACTGAATTCATCAAAGGAATATTCTTGAATGACAAATGCAGTGTGCATCCGTTGCAAGAAAGACCTTGTACTCCATTATGAATTTATGTAACCCATGAATAACCAAAATCATGTACATTTAAAAGGCTTATTAACCCAGAATGAATTATTTAGATACAACCACCAGCCATTTTGTAGATCTGGGGTGCCACATTGATTTCATAAATGAATGAATAAAGGGATTGATAGAGCTGTGGCAAAAATTTTAAAAATACAGAAACCTAAGAAAAAACACATTTCAAAACCATTTAAAAAACACACAAGCAAACAGCATTTTTCTGAACATCCCCAAATTATGGTCCCAATGTTTCTCCTACCCAGTTAAGTATAACTTCTGCTCATTATGAAGTTAATCATTATGTTGTAGTATATTGTTTTTCTTCAATTCTGACACTAAAATTGCCTCGAAAAGTCCCTATGTTTTAAAGTGATTAGATTTATTTTTCAGTAATCTTATGAATCAAATAATTCAAAATATAATCATAGTAATTTTATTTAGGAGCACATTTTGCTGCAAATTACAGAAAAACCTAGTTTAGTGGCTTAAAAAACGTGCTTTGGTAAAGTGGTTAGTTGGTGGTTCAGGAGTGACATAACAGTTCATTGATATCAACAGGGATATCGGCTCTTCTGTTTTTCCAACTTTAATCTGTAGGCCTTCATCTTCATGTTGTTTACGTCATGGTCACAAGATGGCTACAGTACTACTAGGCTTCACATCTTTGTTCAGTCAGGAAGGAGCAGTGCAAAGAGACAGAAGTTATTTTTTTCCCCCCTCAGTCCATGTTTTGCCTTTATTTCAAGAAAGAAAATCCTCCCTGGAATTTTTACCTCATTAGCAAAAATCATATAACCTGGCCATTTCAAAACTCCATCAGAGTCATGAAACAGAATATTGTGGCTTGCTTTTCTGTATATTACCAGCAAACACAGATGAATAGGAGTGTGAAAGACTTTGGAGCAAACTGCTATACTTTTAGTTTGTTCCTATTTCAGAATGTAAAAGGATACCATGAGAATGACTCAAGATGTCTTCAGGAAAACAAAAGGATTTTTAAAAATAACAACTGAGCATAAGATAAATAGGATAAGATTGGTGGAATGTGGTGAGTTCTGAAGCTAACTTGAGTTGACCCTATTTGGAAAAGCAGTGAATACCATGCTAAGGAGATTAAGCTCGATCGTATGGACCACTGTTCTGTGCTGGGCTACACATGAGAATCATTTGGGGGGACTTTTCAAAAATATTAATGGCCAGATAAATTAGAATTTCTAGGGGTAGGATTAAATATCTGTTTTAAAATTTTTCTTCAAGTGATTCTAAAGTGCAGTCGGGGCTCAGAGAAGTGTTTCTGAACTTTATTGGAGAGAACTGGAGATTTTAGAGCAAACCATTAATACAGCACACCATTCATAGATTTATTCGCAACATAAATAGGGAGGCAAATTGCCTTGTCAAAGAAATGAGTTTTACAGAAGACTCGTGTAAATATGTCCTTAATGTATGGAACTTGAGCCCATGAAAATTTGAAACTTGAACATCTCTTTAGAAATTATTTGCAAAAGTGCAATAGTATATTGTTATTTGTAGTCTTAATGTCATAAATCTTGAAAACCTTAAAAGCCCAAAATATGTGCATGCCAATTTTGAAATACATATGCTAAAGAATTTCTATTTAAAACCTGATTTGTTTCAAAATACTTTATGTGTTTTGATTTGTGCAGTAAAATTGCAAACTTGATGAATTACCTACTTAAACTTGCTGTACAAATAGAACTTTTGAGTTGGTCGGGAGAGGCTAACTTCTGTAACAAACAAGCCCTAATCTCAGGGGCTCGAGAAATGATTTATTATATTTCTGCAAAACAAGGGAAAAGAGTGAGCACGGTGAAAAGAGTGGGAAGTTTTAGGGAACAGGTTTTGACCTGACCCAGTATCTAGGACTCAGTCACATGACCCCGCTTAACTGCAAAGGAGAGGAAGAAATTCAGTCATCTTCTGTGTCCAGCAGGAAATGGAAGCAGATTTTGGTAAAGATGTGTCATTGTTTCTACCACAACTATCAGTACTTAAACAATTGGAACTGAACTTTTAAATAACCTAGAAAAAGCCATATAACTTTTCCCAAGAAGAAATGTACACGATCACATCTTTCGTATATAATTTCAAAGATTTTGTGCATCTAGCTTTAAAAATTCCAGTCTACAGCAACTCTGAGAGTTGACTACCTGGATTTGTCACTGGCAGTTTTCATAAGAGAAAATAAATTATTATTTGACAGTTTCAATCAGTATAAAATTATTTATACTCTAGTCTACCCATAACTTCAACCATTGGTCCTTTCTCTTCTTGAAAGAGACACATAATACTCTTTCATTATGTCCATACTTCAAATATCTGGAGAATGCTTTTATGGTTCCTTAATTCAGAGGGAACACAACTACTTAAAGACTAGATCAGGTCTGCAGACAGGTGTTATTTAGGTGAACTGTTTAGTTGTTGGTGGTGTTTTTTAATTTTGAGTTTTCATGCTTCCGAGCATTCTCTGCCTCAGTTTCTGCCACACTGTAGCTTTTTTGCAACGAGTTTCTTCATTTGGGTCCCTGCCTGGCTTCCAAAGGCATTTTAGTTTGCAACCCTCTGTTCAAGTCATGTCTTTTCTAGGAAAATTAAGGATTATAAATAAGTTTATCTTGTATGCCAGCTTGGGTTCTATCTGAGACTTTGTGCCTGTGGAGCTGCCTTGTGAAAAATGTCAAAGAGATAAGCAGGTTCAGCAGGAAAGAGCCCTGTGATTGAAGACTCCTATATGCCATGAAGGCAAAGGAGGGGAAGGGTTGCATATATACCATCATTTGTAATTCCTGTGCTCCTCATTTCCAACCCCTTCAACAACTTCATTTCTAGACCTGCGTTTTCTCTACTTCCCCACGGTATCACTGAACCTTTTGGAATATGGTTCTAAGAACATGGAGTCTATATGAAGTAGAAACATCTCATGGAAAAAAAATGAGACTGTGACTTCTGGAAATTATTATGCTAATTTAACCTCAGTTGCATACATTGGTATCCATGTCATACACTTAATCTGTCCAACTTGTAGTACCACAACATCCCTGGAGATTCTTCGCACAAATCACACATAGCATCTGTATTTCCTCCATGCCATTGTTTTCTACTTTGAATTCTATTATTTTCATCTAAGTTATTTGCTGTCTTTTCTAATCTTGCATCATCTATCAATATGATTATCAGTCATTATTATTTAAAATGCTTCAGCTGTAAACAGAAGTCTATAATCCATTTTGAGTTTATTTTTGTATATGGTGTGAGGAAATGTTCTAATCTCATTCTTTTACATGTAGCTGTCCAGTTTTCCCATCACCACTTGTTGAAGAGACTGTCTTTTCTCCATTGTATATTCTTGATTCCTTTGTCATAGATTAATTGACCATAAGTGCATGGGCTTATTTCTGGGCTTCCTATTCTCTTCCATTGATCTGTGTGTCTCTTTTTGTGCCACTACCACACTGTTTTGATTACTATAGCTTTGTAGTATAGTCTGCAGACAGGGAGGGTGATACCTCTAGCTTATTTCTTTTTTCTCAAGATTGCTTTGGAAATTCAGGGTCTTTTGTGGTTCCATATAAATTTTGGGATTATTTTTTGTAGTTCTGTGAAAAATGTCAAGGGTATTTTGATAGGGATTGCATTAAATCTATAGATTGTTTAGGTAGTGTGGCCATTTTAACAACATTAATTATTACAAACCAAGAGCACAGGATATGTTTGATTTTTTTGTATCATGTTTAATTTCCTTCATCAATGTTTATAGTTTTGAGAGTATAGGTCTTTCACCTCCTTGGTTAAGTTTATTCCTAGGTATTTTATTCTTTTTGATGGGATTTTAAATGGGATTTTTTTTTTTACTTTATCTTTCTGATAGTGCATTTTTAGTGTGTAGAAAAGCCACAAATTAAAGATCTAAATGTAAGACCTGAAACCATGAAACTCCTAGAAGAGAGCATAGGCAGAACACTCTTTGACATAAATCAAGCATTACTTTTTTGGATCTGTTTAGAAAGTGGAATATTACTCAGCCATTAAAAAGAATGAAATTCTGCCATTTGCATTAATGTGGATGGACCTGGAGAATATTATGCTTAGTGAAGTAAGTTGGACAGAGAAATACAAATACTGGGGATATCACTTATATGTGGAAACTAAAAAATAAAACAAATGAATGTATATAGCAAAACAGAAACAACTCACAGATATAAGAAAGCAAAATAGTGTTTACTAGTAGGGAAAGTAAAGGGGGGAGGGACAAGACAGAGGTATGGGATTAAGAGATACAAACTACTAGGTATGAAACAGATAGGCAACAAGGATATATTATACAGCATAGGGAATTATAGCCAATATTTTGTAATTAGTTTCAATGGAATATATAAAAATACTGAATTGCTATGCTATACACCTGAAACTAATATAATATTATAAATCAACTATACTCCAATAAAAAAGAGAAACGGAAGTCTAAGTCGAACTTGTTTAAACAACACAGGAGACTGTTGGCTCATGTAACAGAAGTGCAGAGGTAAACCATGCTTTGGAGTTGGAAGTTTCAGCCATTTTACATTATCAAGGACTCAGGGGCTTTCCACTCTTCACTCAGCAATAGTGTCAGCTTCATCCTACGGCTTAACGTTCCTCCTTGTAATCATAAGATGCCTGCCAGAGCATTCTGGGCTTCGTGCTACCACCATCACATACACAACAGGATGCTCCTTCTGTTCCACAGACGATCTCCTGGAAATCCCCCAGAAAATGTCTCCTTGTACCACACTGGCTCCCCTTTTCCCAACCCCTCATGTCAGAAAGCACCATGACTGTCTTAAGCCGGGACTCCAAACCAATCATTGTCAAAGAACATGGGCGGGCAAGGATTGATTTAACTAATCAAGTCCAACTCCTCAAAATGTGGTCAGAGTATAAACCCCTTAGCCTTTCACAGTGCAATTGTTATACCGTGAACATTAGGGAGACAACACCAGCAACCACTATACTGGCCTCCTCAATCCTTACGCAAGTCATTGATGAGACTCAAGACATTTGTATATGCTTTTCCTTCTTCCTGGAACATCTTTTCCTGAAGATGTTCTTCCACACTCACCCTTGAATTTTACTTGGTTCAGTTTTAGTTATCTTTCATGTCTCATTCAAGATGACATTTTCCCCATAATGCTTTCCCTAAGATTCTATTACACTCTCTCTCTCTCTGGCATCTCTCCAGCACCATATAGAACCCTAATCCTATCATAGTATTTATAGTATGTGCAGGATGTATCATTCCCTACTGTTAGTGTTCTCTTCTTCCTTGGGTTTCCCCAAAAAACTTTAAGTACCTTGAATACCAGACCATGTCTTGATACCTCTGACATCTGTGTAGCTCAAGCACCAAGCACATAGAAGGCAATCAGTAAATATTATTGAATGAAAAAATGTTGAATAAGAAAAACAAAACCGTCTTCAGATTCTGGGATCTCACCTGTAGAATTCTTCTAAATTGACGTTAATTCATCAATCAACTTTAAATACAATCATCTAGGGACTTCCCTGGTGGAGCAGTGGTTAAGAATCCGCCTGCCATTGCAGGGGACACGGGTTCAAGCCCTAGTCTCGGAAGATTCTACATGCTGCAGCGCAACTAAGCCCACGTGCCACACTACTGAGCCCGTGTGCCACAACTACTGAAGCCCGTGCGCCTAGAGCCCATGCTCCGCAACAAAGAGAAGCCGCCGCGATGAGAAGCCCGCGCACCACATCAAAGAGTAGCCCCCGCTCACTGCAACTAGAGGAAGCCTGCGCGCGGCACCGAGGACACAACGCAGCCAAGAATAAATAAATTTATAAATACAATCATCCACATAGATGTCAGTCTCCCTAACTGTCCTGTCACCCAATCCAAATTTCTGCAAAAGGGTGTCCTAGAAGCCTAAGGCTGAACTTTCACTGAAATAGGCTCTCATTTGCCCACATCTCAACCTTAGCAAATATCAGAAAATGAGATTCATTTCTGGGACTGGTTCTCAGTAAATCGATATTGGTTTTCTAAGATTACTGATGTGTTTCTTTTCTTCTAGTCCTAAATGTCCACAACGTATCTGTTCATTAATAAAATAAAAGGGGGGACTGAATGTGGTATCATGAATCTAAGTCAAATATTTTTAGCCTTTGGTGGAATGGAAGATCAGACTTTAGCTTGGATAAATAGTAGAAGCAACAGTTTGTCATGTTGCTAACTGTGTCTGGATCATGGTTTGTCCTTTTCATTAGTCTTACTTTCCAGGTATTGATTATCACCCGTCGCTCCCCTCAGGTTGTTGACCTTCCAGCCTTTGGTTACACAGGGTTGGGGGTGGGATTCAAAAGCATATGAGTAATGTATGTTTTTCTTTTGTTATAAAAGTCTTCCTGGATTTTTCTCAGAGAGACTAATTTCTTATGGTATAAATTGAAATTACATATTTCTACAAGACAATGCAGAGTGAAAGAAAAGAAACCAGGAAAAGCAATGTTTTACACAAAGCCAATAAAAAGCAGACAGATTAGCCCTGAATCAACTTGCAGTGTGTCAGAGAAGTAAATTTAACTGCTCAGACTCACAGAAGGAGAATTCATCTTTGTCTCTGTGGTTTAAGGAAGATTTTGACAAGAAATTTAATAACATGAAAGAATAAGGGGTGATACTATACACAGTGGTTTATTTCATGAAAGAAAAGAATGAAAAAGTCACTAGATGTTAAGTCACTGTTCTCAATTCATTGTTTCTAATTCATTGCATCTATTCATAAAAACAATCCTCACTCAGCCTCCACAACTGGGACATTTGGAAATAGAAATGGAAGGAGAGAAGGAGTTCCCCAGAGCTTTTGACTGAGCATTTGAGGCCATAAACACAAAACCAATACATTAAAAAATGCTACACCATAAACACAAAGCATTCCTATATGTTGAAATTAAAAATAAATTAATTCCAGATTTTCTTATTGTAACATTGTAAAATTTTTGATAGATTTGTCAAAACTAAACGTTTACCTTTGCTCAGGTACTCGTTTTGTAAGGGTCTTACGACAAAGGCCTGCCATTTTTGCCAGTCTTGTAATCTGCACTGGAAGGTCTACTTGGTCCAGTGGGTTTTCTACTCTTTTTAAACACTTCTTAGCAATGAGGGTGACGTTAAAAACATCAGACATCTTGGCCCATCAAAAATGTCCTGTGGTTTTTGCATGCATGCTTTATGATTACGTCCTTGATGGAGGAATTACATTACTCCCTGAGCTTTTATGTGGTCCTCACAGGTAAGAAGGATTTTCATGATCTCTGAATTCTTTTGTGCTTATTGTGGTGCCTGACACTCACCGGTGCTCAATGAACGTTGCTTGAACAAAATCAAAGGGTGGAAAGACTGTGGTCTTAGCGTCACTGAGACCTGGCTTCTAATTTTTACTCTTCCACTTATCAGCTCCGTAATCTGGAGGAATTTTCTTTTGCTTTCTGAGCCTTAAACAAAGACAAAAAAGAAGGCAATGATACCAGCTTTGCAGAATTGTTCTAAGGACTTGAGATCGTGTGAGAGGAAAAAAACTACAAAAACTAGACGCGTATCTAATAGGCTTATGGGTTGAATTGTGTCTCCTCAAAATTCCTATGTGGAAGTCCTAACCCCAGTTCCTTAGAAGGTGACCTTATTTGGAAAGAGATTCTTTACAGAAGTCATCAAGTTAACGTGCAGTCATTGGGGGTCGGGGGGTGCTAATCCAACGTGACTGGAGTCCTTGTAAAGGTGGAAAATTTGGACCCAGAGATTCACATAGAGGGAAAACAATGTGAAGAGTCACAGGGAGAAGGTGGCCACCTACAAGGCAAGAGAGAGGAGTGCAACAGCTCCTTCTCTCACAGCTCTCAGGAGGAGCAAACTCCGTCAACACCTTTATCTTGGACTTCCAGATTCCAGAACTGTGAGGCGATAAATTTCTGTTGTTTAAGTCACTTACTTTACAGTATACTGTTATAGAAGCCCTAGGAGACTAATCCCAGGTCAGTAAAACTGGTTTATTTCCCACACGTTCACCTTTGGTCTCACACTTTTATCACGTCACTCCCCTTCCTCCCAGCACTTTTTCTTTGCCACGTCTGTGGGCGTCCTTTAGGAAATGGGCCAGAGTCACCAAAACCTTGCTCTAGTCCACACTGAACTGTGGCCGATAGAGTTCACTATAGTCATTACTTTTTGTGGCCAGGCCATCCCTATCTCTGCCCAATGAAGTGGCTTCAATTCAGGCAAGAAGGACAGTAAAGTAAGTGAAATTCATTGGTTTTTGTGGCTAGAAATAAGCAAAAGGTTTGACATCATCATCATGATATAATTAATACTTGACAGTGGTACAATGTCTCAATCTTTTAAAATTAGCTTCATGTATAAGAATTAAAATTAAGAGTTGAAGAATAGTTTGTATTCTCCTCCTGGATTTTGCTGGCTTGATTTAGGTAGAAACCAGGTGGTAAACCGTTCATCTATTTTCTTGAGTTGTAAATTCCTTTCCTGTTTACTTCTTAGTATAGGATAAAAACTAACTATCTCCAGGGCCTTCCACTTGAGCGGAAGTAATAGATGAAGCACCACTTACGGATTCTGATCCTGCATTAAAAGTCCGTTTTGTCCACACCACATGGACTAAGGATGCAGTAACCCTGAATTCAAAATTTTTACGCTGTTCAGACTTGACACAACTATGGAAGCAAAGAAGCAATTTCCTACTAGGAAATCACTAAAAGATGTGTGTTTGCCATATTATTTGTATTTGCTTCTTCGGCTGAATGCATTTTCATTTCCCCTCAGGTTTTACTTCTTTCAATATTTCTTGGCTGTGATCAGTTTGATTTCTGACACTTTGGCAGCATCAGTTCAAGAGAAGAATGCAACTAATTTGGTAGATAAAATTCTAATCTGTCCTGTCTTGATTGTCAATTTTTGAAAGGTAATCTAAGCTGATGTCTTTATCTCCTAATTTATTTTGTCTAGATTTGACTAAAGCCAGGTTTGAGCTGTTGATTACATTCTCCCATCTGATCCTCTGAAAGCTAAGACCAATGACACAAGCTCTAATTGTTGGGAAAGAACACGCTTCTAAAATGTTTGTGATACAACATTCGCTATTAATTTGCCAGTTAAACAAACTGTTTATGAAGTTGCTAATGAGTGAACTAGGCTTTCTTCTTTGATGTCTGCCTTACTCTATTCTCCTTGGTCCAGCGGAAAACTCTGTTGCCGTGTTTTTGAAGAACTGGGAAAGATACTCTTTCAGAGAGAATTCTGTTGACGCCAGAGAAAATTCCATTCTCCAGAGTAAACTTGATTTCAGCCTAAGCGGATGCTGGCCATTGGTAGCTGGCACTAAGAAATATATTTATTGAATTATAGGTTTGGTTGAGAAGCCATTGAAAAATGTTTCTACAGTTTGGGATTATCTAAATCGCTTGCCTATCTCTCACTTAAAAAAAATTATATAAATATATAAATAAATACAGACACACACACACACACACACACACACACACACACACATTCCACTCCTTTGGAGCTCACTAGTGCTGAAATCGTTTAATTTCTTCATCTTGAAAGATTCTGTTTACCCAAATGAGTTTAAGTGTTTTCATTTGAATCCTGGGCTTTTTCTTATTTAAGCCAATAATGAGCTTACTCATCCTTGTGTGCTGCCGGAAGGAAAAGCCCCCCAGTGTCTATGGACACGGCCTCTCCACACCAGTCCAGGGCAGAACCTCCTTGACTTTCCCAGCTCTAACCTTTAATGTGGCGCAAGCGCCCTGAGCCCTGCATGCATGATGAATGGGATCTCTGGCTCATCTGAAAACAAGTTTGTATCGGCAGGAAGATTTAGTATCCCCTGTACACCCTCAAGATAAAAAATCATCTGGGCTTGTGGGAGCAACTTGTCTAAGAAGAGTAATTTTAGAAATTCTTGCAATGACTTTGGAGGGGCTGAACTCATAGTGGTTTCCCCTTGATTTTCTTTCAAACACCTGTTCTTCATGAACAAGCATAATTCGAAGCCGAGGTAATGGGGGCCCACAATGCACGCAACACACAGAGCTGACTTTTGTCCTTTGTATAGCTTCTCTCCACAGATTGCGTGTGAGCACTTGCGTGTATTAGGAACAGTTGCTAACTCTGGTTCTTGCATTTTCAAAACTGCCGTCCCTTATTGTGAGGCTCTCTCAGTGGGATAAGTCTAACTGATAAATTACTAAAACAAAAATAGAAAATTGATAGTCGCGATAAGTTTCTTTAGTGCGCAGCTGGTGCAAGCATCTTGTTCTCACATCTGTGTGTCAGTCAGCAGTCTTCCCCGCACCCCACCACTGCAGTCACTTCTTTTCTTCTTGGAATTAAATCTCTTTGCCAAAAATCTGTTTGTTTGTTCTGCTCAATAAATGACACATGTTCTTATTAATGAGCCCTCTTCCAGTTTTCATAGGAAGATTTTCAGACATCTTTTCATTTTACTTAGCCTCTTGACCAGAGCCTAACTGCATGACTATAGGTTTTCTCCAGGTGAGCAGTATTGTGGGGAAAGTTTGTCTCTGGCCCCCTTGGCATTTTTCTCAATAGCAAACACTGTAGCATTTGGTGTCTCCAGTTTGTCCCAGGCAGTCCTAGGGCAAGGGGAAGAGTGTCTGAGAGTGCAGTCACACAGATCTGACTCTTATGTCTGATCCACGTGTGGTCACACAAAATGGTTCCTCCATCTCTCTTGGAGCTCAGCGTCCTCATCTCCAACAGAGCAATGGCGACACCTGGCAAATACAGAATGCAGGAGGATATTCATTTAGCCTGAGTCTAGGCTACTGTAACAAAGAGGCCTGAGATTAGTCTGTGGCTTAACTATTATAGAAGTTTCTATCTTCCACGCATCAGAGTCTGAAGGGAACATTCTAGATTGGTGGATGACCCTATTCAACACAGTCACTCAGAGGTCTTTTTTAAAAAAATTTTTATTGGAGTATAGTTCATTTACAATGTTAGTTTCAGGTGCACAGCAAAGTGAATCTGTTATACATATACACATATCCACTCTTTTTCAGATTCTTTTCCAATATAGGCCATTACAGCGTACTGAGTAGAGTTCCCTGTCTATATAGTAGGTCCTTATTAGTTATCTATCTTATATATAGTAGTGTGTATATGTCAATCCTAATCTTCCAATTTATCCCTCCCCCGCCTTACCCCCTGGTAACCGTAAGTTTATTTTCTACATCTGTAGCTCTATTTCTGTTTTGTAGATAAATTCATTTCTAACCTTCTTTTTAGATTCCACATATAAGTGATATCATATATTTGCCTTTCTCTGTCTGACTTACTTCACTCAGTATGACAATCTCTAGGTCCATCCATGTTGCTGCAAATGCCATTTTTTGTTCTTTTTTATGGCTTAGTAATATTCCATTGTATATATGCTCTACATCTCCTTTATCCATTCCTCTGTTGATGGACATTTAAATTGCTTCCACATCCTGGCTATTGTAAATAGTACTGCATTGAACATTGGGGTGCATGTATCTTTTCGAATTATGGATTTCTCCAGATATATGCCCAGGAGTGGGATTGCTAGATCATATGGTAGCTCTATTTTTAGTTTTTTAAGGAACCTCCATACTGTTCTCCATAGTGGCTGTACCAGTTTACATTCCCACCAACAGTGTAGGAGAGTTCCCTTTTCTCCACACCCTCTCCAGCATTTATTGTTTGTAGATTTTTTTGATGGTGGCCATTCTCACCAGTGTTAGGTGATACCTCATTTTAGTTTTGATTTGCATTTCTCTGATAATTTGTGATGTTTAGCATCTTTTCATGTGCTTTTTAACCATCTGTATGTCTTCTTTGGAGAAATGTCTGTTTAGATCTTCTGCCCATTTTTTGATTGGGTTGTTTGTTTTTTTGATAGTGAACTGCATGAGCTGTTTATATATTTTGGAGATTAATCCCTTGTCGGTTGCTTCGTTTGCAAATATTTTCTCCCATTCTGAGGGTTGTCCTTTTGTTTTGTTTATGGTTTCCTTGGTCTTCATTCATGTTGCTCTGCTGTTCCCTAGAACCTGGTTTTCATCACTAGAATTCCAGGCTGGGTTTCCACAGGTCTGGCTTACTGAGAGGAATACACAACATCAAGGAAACTTGCCTGTGGTCTTACAGCACTAGGCTTGACCTAGCACATATTAACTTCTACTCACATTCCATTACAGTAGTCACAGTCACATGACCACAACTAACTGCAAGGAAGGTTGGGAAATGTAGTCTTGCATGGGCCCAGGAATATGGAAGAGAGATTAAGATGGAAAATTAGAAATCTCAACCACAATTGTAATAGTACCTATCTCAAAAATCCTCAGATGGTTAAATTAAATCACACACATTTGTGCCTGGCACGTGGTTAGTGTTCAATACATATAAGCCCACATTATTCATAATAGTAGTAACTGATAAACTCAAAAGTCAGGATGAAAACAGACTACCAGTTTTGCTTAAACTGACTCAGTTTCACTTAATCCCAGCACTAATAAGACCCACCTCTGACGGGAAATTAGGAGTTTCTGTCCCACCAGAAAAAGGATCTGGAATTTGTCTATGTCCCGACGTCCACTGGTCTGGATCCCTGTGAGGTACCTATCTTCTCGGGTTCCAGTGTGGTTTCGAATCCTACTTCAATTCTTTGCTAGGTTAAGACACTTCCCCTTCTATGTAGTTCTTGACAGTTCTCTTTTCTTCAGGGTATGGACCCTGATTTCTCTAACCCTAAGCATCTAATTGGGCTCCCCTCCCTCTTAACCACCAAGTATGGATTAGGATGAAAACAGGCAGAGTACCTTCTGTGCTCTCTTGTCCTATCACTTGAGGTAGTTCATCTTATTGCAATGGTTTGCTGACCTGTCTGCCTTCTGCCCCAAACAGAAGGTGGAGACTAGGTATGGCTTATTTACCATTATATCCTCAATTTGCACCAAAGCACCTAGTATATAGTAAGTACTCAATAAGTATCTGAATGAATAAAAAACCAAAAAAAATAAATAACTGATAAATGTCCGCAGAAACTCAATATATCAGTTAGTTTTCTTAGATATAAGTAACTGCAGCTGACAGTGGACAGATTGAAATAGAAAAAGAATTTACTTTAAAAGGTTAATATATGGGAAGTCCTAGAACTATTGAGTGCGTGAAGGATCTAGGCCTCAGGCCAAGTAACCTGGGAAGTACCCAATCCACACTGGAAATAGGTCAGAGGCGAGAACCGGTACCACCACTGACTATGACACTACATTTGTATTGCTGCCACTTCTGCTCTCAGAATTTGATCTTGAAATGACCATCAAACCATGCATGTTGCATCTGGTTGAAGCTATGTCACATGCCAGTGCCCTAGCTGCAAGGGAGTTCGCAGTATCTTGGTGTGGTTCAGTATCTGCTGCCCCCCAGGATTCACAGAAGGGAAGTTCCCCCCAAAACACAGGAAGTGTCATTGGCAAGTGTCAGTTGGCCAGAAAGAAAGATAATTACTTATTACACTCAGATACATCTGTTGCTGTTTTAATGCTCTGATTCCATCCAAAGAAATTTGACCTAAGATGCAAAGGATTAAAGTACACCCTACCATACCATACCATGCCATACCTTACCATACCTCACCATATCATACAAAAAATATTTCCAAGATCCTGTCTTTGCTTTCTCTTAATCTCTCACCTCTATGTACGGGCATATTTCTGAATGATTTCTTGATCAATTTATTCATTGTTGTGTCCGATATATTTTAACTCTCTCTGGACACAGAGAAGAATTGCACAAAAGTTTCTCAAAATCTACGGCTTTACTAAGACAAGAGCTTATCCGTATATACAAGATTAAGGAGGATGCTAAGCCTTAGGGCTGTGGTGTGTGTCCTCTGTGGGAGGACATGAGCCATAGTCTGTATTTGTATATTTATACCTTGGTTTATTGTCTTTTTGTCCCCACAGAATGCAATCTTTATAAGAGCAGAGACAAAGGTATTTGGTTTTTGTTTGTTTGTGTGTGTGTGTGTGTCTTACTGCTGTATCCCTAGAACCTAGAACAGTTTATTATGAATGGTAAGTATTTAATAAATATTTGTTGAATGAATGAATGAATATATGAGTAGAGGATTAGCCTGTAAGTAAACATTCTGACCTGTTTTCTTTCTTCTTCATGTATTTTTGGTCTTTATGTGTAATTGTTCTATAGAGTAGGACAAGGAGACTATAGGAGTCCATGAAGAACCTTGTACTCTCTACGTTTGACTAAGTGCCTACCTCCCAAAGTCTCCAATTATGAAATTTCTTCAGTGAATAAAACCCTCATCCTCTTAACTTCTCTTAATCTTAAGCTCAGACTCCTTTTAGGTCCCTTAACCACACTGCATTGTTATTACTCATCATCACCTTTGTCAGTTCTTGACTGTTCAGTCTATTCTACAGCCATCATTTCAAAGATGCTCTTATGAGCTGTACTGTGTTGAATAATCTCCCCCTAAAATTTATGTCCACTTGGAATCTCAGAATGTGACCTTATTTGGAAATAAGGTTTTTACAGACGTTATCAAGTTAAGATGGGCCATACTGGGTGAGGCTGCACCATAAATCCAATGACTGATGTGCTTGTAAGAAGAGAGGAATCTAAAGACACAAACAGACATACAGGAAAGAAGGGTATGTGAACAGAGATTGGAGTTATGCTGCCACAAACCAAGGGATGCTAAGGATTACTGGCAACCACCAGAAGCTAGGAAGAGGCAAGGAAGCATCCTTCCCTAGAGCCTTTGGAGGGAGCCCTGCCAACACCTTGATTTCAGACTTTAGCCTCCAGCACTGTAAGAATATAAATTTCTATCGTTTTATAGCACCTGTTTGTGCAACTTTGTTAAGACAGCCCTAAGAAATAAATACCCTAGCCCTGGAGTCCCTCACCACCTTCTCAGTCATGATACCCAACCCCAGTCCTGAGTCCTTTCCAATTTTTGCTGCTGGTTCTTGTTAGCTAAGAAGCTTGCTGGAAAAAGTCACAAAGAAGCACCATTCTTGGCTTTCACCCCATTTCTTTGCACATAACACACCATCTTACTCCAGTAAAATACCTGCTTCCCCCAGTCCCACTTCTTACATCTAGAACCACTCCCTTTTCACTAACTCCTTTTGTAAACTTACCCTTAAAAAACCTCCAGATGGCTCTATTACCTCTTAGGGAACACCATTCTTGCTCTCTCCCTCCTGCCAGATTTCTTAAAAGAATAAACATATATGCTTTTTCTACATTCTCGCATCTTTCATCCCTCCAAAACAGGTCTATAAATACTTCTTACCATTATGGACATCTCTGTGGTATTTAGCCATATTGAGCCCTCATGAATTTCATCCTAAGATCTTTCTCATACATCACATTCTGAGACTTTATGTTGTTCTAGTCTCATCCGTCCTTGACTACCACTCCTTTTCAAATTTCTCTTCCTCCCTCCCATATCCCTTAAAATAGACACCCTCTCAAGTCTGGGACCTCACCTTCTCTTTTACTATTTCCCTTGATCACATTTATTTTTCTGAATTCCTCTATCCCTTCTGTTTCATCTGTCAGCGTGCTTTGGAACATCCTAAATACATGTTTTAAGGAATAAATGAATGAAGCCCAAATCTGTATCTTTCAGATCCATGCATTTCTAAACACACACGGAACTAGGTTTTATTTATTATGTATCTTTAATGCCTAGCATAGACCTGTGTTCTTTACATGCTGAATTAATGAATAAATGAATGAGTGAATCACTATTTTTATGCAAATATCCCGTTTGTACAGAAAAATTCAATAAATCCAACAATGAATTTACTTCCTCATCTGTACCCACCGCCAGGTCTTCCTTTCAATATTTCCCCAGCCCTAAGTGTCACACCAATATTTGGGATCATTTTCATTTCCTCTCTTTGTATTTCATTCTATCAGTTTCCATAGTCTTTTGAGTTCCACATCTGTAAAATATTCCAAATCTCTCTTTTTATCCCCCAATCCCAAATCTCATACTCTAGATTGGCATCATTTCTCTAGTGTTTTCCACATTGATTTCTATCTATTCTAAACCTCATAATTATAACCCAAATTTTCATCTCTTCTCCCTTCCTATCCAGCCCCTCTAGTAGAAGAGCATTGTTGTTAAGAATATCAATTCTGGTGTAAACTGGACTCAAGTTGAACCCCTTGTCTTCCACTTTCTAGCTGTGTAATCTTGGGCTGCAGTGTTATCCCCCTGAAGCTCAGTTTCTCATTTGTGAAACAGGGAAAATAATAGTACTTATCTCAGAGGTGCAGAGTACAGCGTCTGGTGTATAAAGAGTGTTCAGTACATATGAGGAGTCATGAGTGTGCAGATGGTGACCATGGTGGTAGCAGCAACAGCAGCTGAGGGGCCAGCTTCCATTCTCTCTTGCTCATCCAGTAATCTTTCAGAAGCTCCTGAAAGCCTGCATCTAATAACAGAATATTTACAGTCAACCTTATGTATCCTATGAGGAAGAGCAGAAATGCCAGGAAGCGACCAGCCAGAAAGATGCTAAAACCAACATCAGAGAATTTTTTGTAGGAATTCAAAGAGAAAGTTCATTTAAAAAGGTCAGCCCAGTACATGGCATAGATTAAAAATTCAATAAATGAAATAATCTTTAGGAATATTTTAGAGGGGTGTGAGTTACAGTACTAAAATGAGGATGTATTCTTGTGGTCACCACCCAAGGAGATTGTAGCAGACATTAAAACCATTCTCTGTTGTTTAAGCCCACAAAAGAGATCGTATTTTCCTGCCCTCTTAAAGTGAGGCAGGTCTAAGAAGTTTGCTCTGGCCTGTGAAGTATGAGCCAAAATGACCTCTTCTACATGGAAACATTTAATTGTCAATGCTCAGTTCTCTGAAATTGCCTTCCAAGCAGAATATCTCTCTTCACTTTCAGTAGACATCTAGTGAGAATAAGAAGTAAATCTTTGTTTTCTTAAGCCACTGAGATTTGGGAGTTGCTATTACCACAGCATAACCCAGCCTATTCTGACTGTCAGGGCTCAATAACCAGGGTCAGGGAGGAATGTACCCGGAGAAGTATCTAAACTTCCTTCCCACCCTTGAATTATTTTTTTAGTAAAATGGGCTGCAAGTTTTTTAAATGAATTATTTAATAAAATCCTCAGGGTTTTCTCTTTAATGTCTTTCTTCACATACACATGCTCACTGTTCCCTCTACCTCGAAAGTCATTTTAAAAAAATTATCATTCCTTTATCTGCATATCTATATTGTATCCATCATTCAGTGGCCAACATAAATCCCATCTCTAAAAGGCTTCTAGCCCTGCCTACCTGGAAGTTATGGCCCCCTTTCTGATGTCCCCATGGCATCTTATGTATATACCTCTCTGAATTTACTTTTTATTTTTTATTTCACATTCTTTTTATCAACATATATATTTTAATTCCCTTAGTAGATTGAAGCTCTTTGACTGTTTGATCCATGACTTAGATGTCTTATCCTGGGTGATTTAACAGATTGTCTTGGCCTTAGTAAGTCATTGTAGGTAATTGTAATGCATGATGATGAATGAAAAGTATTGATTTTTAACTGTATAATAAGACTTAGCAATCTATGGGACAAGAAACAAACTCTACGAAGATTTTTTGAGAGATGTTCTGATTTGTCGGAAATCTAACCACTCATCATTATTCCCTTACAAATTTTGAGTCAATTAAGAAACTGACCCAGGGTCAAGATGGCGGTGTGAGAAGATGCCGAGTTAGCATCTCCCCATGACTAGGGCAACTGCCGGCCGCTGGTGGGGGACTCTGATGCCCAAGGTGATGGGAGGAACCCCCAAGTGAACTTCCACTCCACACAGCTTGCAGGATCTTGATTCACAAGCCTGGGGTCGGGCCAAAGCTCCTGTGGTGGGAGGTCCGAGTCCGAACCACTGGACTAACAGAGAACCTCAGACCCCAGGGAATATTCATCAGAGTGAGGTTTCATGGAATTCCTCATCTCAGCACCAAGAACCAGCTCTGCCCAGCAGCCTACGAACTCCAGTTTTGGAAGCCTCAGGCCAAACAAACAGTAAAACAGGAAAAAATCCCACTCATAAAAAAAAAAAAGAAAAAAGATGGCAAAATGTATGTCACATATGAAGGAGCAAGGTAAAAACCTATAAGATCAAAAAATGAAGAGGAAATAAGCAAAGTACCTGAAAAAGAATTCAGAGTAATGATAGTAAAGATGATGCAGACCTCAGAAATAGAATAGAGGTACAGATTGAGAAAATACAAGAAATGTTTAACAAAGATCTAGAAGAACTAAAGAACAAACAGAGATGAAAAACACAATAACTGAAACTAAAAATACACTAGAAGGAATCAATAACAGAATAACTGAGGCAGAAGAATGAATAAGTGAGCTGGAAAACAAAATGGTGGAAATAACTGCCAAGGAGCAGAATAAAGAAAAAAGAATGAAAAGAAATGAAGACAATCTCAGAGACCTCTGGGACAACACTAAACACACCAGCATTCAAATTATAGGGGTCCCAAAAGAAGAAGAGAAAAAGAAAGGGTCTGAGAAAATATTTGAAGAGATTATAGTTGAAAACTTCCCTAGCATGGGAAAGGAAGTAGTCAACCACGTCCAAGAAGCACAGAGAGTTCCATACGGGATAAACCCTAGGAAAAACATGCCAAGACACATATTAATCAAACTAACAAAAATTAAATTCAAAGGAAAAACAAAACATAACATACAAAGGGATCACCATAAGATTATCAGCTGATTTGTCAGCAGAAACTCTGCAGGGCAGAAGGGAGTGGCAGGATATAGTTAAAGTGATGAAAGAGAAAAACCTACAACCAAGATTACTCTACCCAGAAAGGATCTCATTCAGATTCGACAGAGAAATCAAAAGCTTTTCAGACAAGCAAAGGCTAAGAGAATTCAGCACCAGCAAACATGCTCTACAACAAATGCTAAAGAAACTTCTCTAGGTGAGAAACACAGAGAAGAAAAAGACCCACAAAAACAAACCCAAGACAGTTAAGAAAATGGTAATAGGAACATACATATCGATAATAACATTGAATGTAAATGGATTAAATGCCCAACCTAAACACACAGACTGGCTGAATGGATACAAAAACAAGACCCATACATATGATGTCTACAAGAGACCCACTTCAGACCTAGGGACACATACAGACTGAAAATGAAGGGATGGAAAAAGATATTCCATGCAAATGGAAATCAAAAGAAAGCTGGAGTAGCAATACTCATATCAGATAAAATAGACTTTAAAATAAAGACTGTTACAAGAGAGAAGGAGGGACACCAAATAATGATCAAAGGATCAATCCAAGAAGAAAATATAACAATTATAAACGTTTATGCACCCAACATAGGAGGACCTCAATACATAAGGTGAATGCTAACAACCATGAAAGGAGAAATCAACAGTAACACAATAATAGTAGGGGACTTTAACACCACTTACACCAATGGACAGGTCATCCAAACAGAAGATAAATAAGGAAACATAAGCATTAAATGACACAATAGACCAGATAGATTTAATTGATATTTATAGAACATTCCACCCAAAAGTGGCAGAATACACTTTGTTCTCATGTGCACATGGAGCTTTCTCCAGGATAGATCACATCTTGGTCACAATGAACCCTTGGTAAATTTAAGAAAATTGAAATCATGTCAAGCATCTTTCCTGACCACAACACTATGAGATTGGAAATCAATTACAGGAAAAAAACTGTAAAAAACACAAATACATGGAGGCTAAACAGTGTGCTACTAAATAACCAAGAGATCACTGAAAAAAATCAAAGAAGAAATAAAAAAATTCATAGAAACAAATGACCATGAAAACATGATGACCCAAAACTTATGGGATGCAGTAAAAACAGTTCTAAGAGGGAAATTTATAGCAATTCAGTCTCACCTCAAGAAACAAGACAAATCTCAAATAAACAGTCTAACCCTACACTGAAAACTACTAGAGAAAGAAGAACAAAGAAAACCCAAAATCAGTAGAGGGAAAGAAATCATAAAGATCAGAGCAGAAATAAATGAAATAGAAATGAAGAAAACAATAGCAAAGATCAATAAAACTAAGAGCATGTTCTTTGAGAAGATAAACAAAATTGATAAACCCTTAGCCAGACTCATCAAGAGAAAAAGGGAGAGGATGCAAATCAATAAAATTAGAAATGAAAAAGTAGAAATCACAACTGACACTGCAGAAATACAAAGGATTATAAGACACTACTACAAACAACTATATGCCAATAAAATGGACAATTGCAAAGAAATGGACAAGTTCTTGGAAAGGTACAATTTTCCAAGACTGAACCAGAAAGAATTAGAAAATATAAACAGGCCTATCACAAGTAATGAAATTGAAACTGTAACTAAAAATCTTCCAACAAACAAAAGCCCAGGACCAGATGGCTTTACAGGTGAATTTGATCAAACATTTAGAGAAGAGCTAACACCCATCATTCTCAAACTCTTCCAAAAAATTGCAGAGGGAGAAACACTCCCAGATTCATTCCAAGAAACCACCATCACGCTGGTACCAAAACCAGAAAAATATATCACAAAAAAAGAAAATTATAGACCAATATCACTGTTGAGCATAGATGCAAAATCCAGAACAAAATACTAGCAAATGGAATCCAACAACACATTAAAAGGATCATACACCATGATCAGGTGGGATTTACCCCAGGGATGGAAGGATTCTTCAATATACGCAAATCAGTCAATGTGATGCACCACATTAACAAATTAAGGAGGGCTTCTCTGGTGGCGCAGTGGTTGAGAGTCCACCTGCGATGCAGGGGACATGGGTTCATGCCCTGGTCCGGGAAGATCCCACATGCCATGGAGTGGCTGGGCCCGTGAGCCGTGGCCCCTGAGCCTGCGCATCTGGAGCCTGTGCTCCGCAATGGGAGAGGCCACAACAGTGAGAGGCCTGCGTACCGCCAAAAAAACAAAAAAAAAACAAAACCAAAAGAAACAAATAAAGGAATAAAAACCATATGATCATCTCAATAGATGTAGAAAAAGCGTTTGACAAAATTCAACAGCCATTTATGATAAAATCTCTCCAGGTAATAGACATAGAGGGGAGTACCTCAACATAAATAAAGGCCACATATGACAAACCCACAGCAGGCATCATACTCAATGGTGAAAAACTGAAATCATTTCCACTAAAATCAGGAACAAGACAAGGATGTCCACTCTCACCACTCTTATTTAACATAGTTTTGGAAGTCCTAGCCCCAGCAATCAGAGAAGAAGAAGAAATAAAGGGAAATAAATTGGAAAACAGGAAGTAAAACTGTCACCATTTGCAGATGACATGACACTATACATAGAAAATCCTCAAGATGCCACCAGAAAACTTCTAGAGCTAATCAATGAATTTGGTAAGGTTGCAGGATACAAAATTAATGCACAGAAATCTCTGGCATTCCTGTAAACCAACAATGAAAAATCAGAAAGAGAAATTAGGAAACACTCCCATTTACCTTTGCAACAAAAATAATAAAATACCTAGGAATAAACCTGCCTAAGGAAGCAAAAATTTGTACTCAGAAAACTATAAAACATGCAAAAAATCAACGATGACATAAACAGATGGAGAAATATACCATGTTCTTGGATTGGAAGAATCAATATTGTGAAAATAACTGTATTACCCAAAGCAATCTACAGATTCAATGCAATCCCTATTAAACTACCAATGGCATTCTTCACAGAATTAGAACAAAAAGTTTTACAATTCGTATGGAAACACAAAAGACCCCAAAGAGCCAAAGCAATCTTGAGACAGAACAACAGAGTTGGAGGAATCAGGCTCCCTGACTTTAAACTATACCACAAAGCTACAGTAATCAAGACAGTATGGCACTGGCACAAAAACAGAAATATAGATCAATGGTACAGGATAGAATGCCCAGTGATAAACCCATGCACATATGGGCACCTAATTTATGACAAAGGAGGCAAGAACATACAATGGAGAAAAGACAGCCTCTTCAATAAGTGGTGCTGGGAAAACTGGACAGCTACATGTAAAAGAATGAAATAAGAACACTCCCTAACACCATACACAGAAATAAACTCCAAATGGATTAAAGAGTTAAATGTAAGGCCGGACACTATAAAACTCGTAGAGGAAAACATAGGAAAAACTCTTTGACATAAACCACAGCAAGATCTTTTTTGACTACCTCCTAGAGTAACGGAAATAAAAGCAAAAATAAACAAATGGGACTTAATTAAACTTAAAAGCTTTTGTACAGCAATGGAAACCATAGACAAGATAAAAAGACAACCCTCAGAATGGGAGAAAATATTTGCAAATGAAACAACAGACAAAGGATTAATCTCCCAAATATACAAATAGCTCCTTGGAGCTCAATATCAAAAAAAAAAAAAACCCAAACAATCCAGTTAAAAAATGGGCAGAAGATCTAACTAGGCATTTCACCAAGGAAGACATACAGATGGCCAAGAGGCACATGAAAAGATGCTCAACGTCACTAATTATTAGAGAAAAGCAAATCAGAACTACAATGAGGTATCACCTCGTGCCAGTCAGAATGGCCATCATCAAAAAATCTAGAAACAATAAATGCTGGAAAGGGTGTGGTGAAAAGGCAGCCCTCCTGCAGTGTTGGTGGGAATGTAAATTTATACAACCACTATGAAAAACAGTATGGAGGTTCCTTAAAAAACTAAAAATAGAACTACCATATGACCCAGCAATCCCACTACTGGGCATATACCCTGAAAAAACCATAATTCAAAAAGAGTCATGTACCACAATGTTCATCGCAACACTATTTACAATAGCCAGGACATGGAAGCAACCTAAATGTCTATCAACAGATGAATGGGTAAAGAAGATGTGGCACATATATAAATGGAATATTACTCAACCATAAAAAGAAATGAAATTGAGTTATTTGTAGTGATGTGGATGGACCTAGAGTCTGTCATACAGAGTGAACTAAGTCAGAAAGAGAAAAACAAATACTGTATGCTAACACATATATATGGAATTTTTAAAAAATGGTACTAATGAACCTAGTTGCAGGGCAGGAATAAAGATGTAGACATAGAGAATGGACTTGAGGACACGGGCTGGGAGGGGGAAGCTGGAGCAAAGTGAGAGTAGCATCGACATATATACACGATTGAATGTAAAATAGATAGTTAGTGGGAAGCAGCAACATAGTACAGGGAGATCAGCTCAGTGCTTTACAATGACCTAGAGCAATGGGATAGGGAGGGTGGGCGGGAGGCTTAAGAGGGAGGGGATATGGGGACATGTGTATGCATATGGCTGATTCACTTTGGTGTACAACAGAAACTAACACAGTAATGTGAAGCAATTATACTCCAATAAAGATCAAGAAAAAAGAAAGAAAGAAACTGACCCAGAAATGAAATTTGAGTGATTACCTTTATTAGTGGTGAAACTGCATTGGAAAATGTCATTTGGATCCAAGGCCAAAATAAGTCTTCCTACAACAACATCTTTGAAATTGACTGTACCCAACTAGTCACAGATGTGGCAGCTGGAGGAGCCGGGGCCTCCCTGGTAGGGTGGAGAGTCTGGCCCTAGTGAGGTTCCAATACAGTGGGCAGAAACACAGGAAGAAAAGGAGAAGGGTCTTCCCTCCCAAAAGACACTCAGAAACCTGGACTGTAAGAACTGAACTAAATTACTAACCACAATAGATGAGAGTACAGAAGGAAGAACACAGAATTCTTCCAACTTCCTCTGGTTTTAAGGTCAGATTTTTAAGAAACAACGCATATGCCAAGGAAAATAGGCTTTAGATCATGTTTAAAGATCTTGCATGCCTGAAGTCTCTAAAGGAACTTTTTAAAAATATGCCAATTTTGTACTGTTTAGTTACTCATTTACTCAAATGCAATTTTTGTATTTTGATTAAAAAAATAATATTAGGTGGACAACATCATATTGTCCAAAGGTCTTAGGGAAAGCAGGAGCCTTAAGTAGGCATAACTGTTTACTGACTGCCCATCCTGTCCCAGTAGCCATGGTGGCATATGTACATAAGTGAGGTCATATGCTCACACTTGAAATTTGTGACATTTTCCACTTCTAACACTGCAATCTTTCCATCTGACCCAGAAATCTAAACATCCAGCTTTTCAAAGGAAGAATGTCAACTCTATAGAGATTTAGCAATCCAGCAAGTAAATGGCTTCTCAGATGGGGAAAAAAGTATGCCGGCTCTCAATAAAATACACTCCATTAAAACTTAGAAGCAGGATGAAATTGTATTATTGCTTTAATGTTTGAATTGTGTCTCCTATGTGGGTTTGTAATGTGATATTTCACATCAGGTCACTTACAAAGAGTTTTCAAATTATTAAAAGTTCATTGTCAATAGAGTGATGGGAAAAGAAGAACAAAATGTCCCCCCCCCCCCCGCCACTCCAGAATCCTCCACCCTCCCCAAATGCCAACACCTGGAATAAGCCATGCTGTGCTTTCATAAAAAGCTGTTGGAAGCCAGAGAAAAACAGACCAGATAGAATTAAGAAAAATGGATGTATCCCACTGACCCTGAGTATAGAAGAGAAATGTGGAGAATGTGTGAATTATTAGCAAAGTAGAAAAATATTTTATTTAAGAACCACATCTTCACAGCACTGCCTGAAGGGTTTCACTCAAGCTGCAAAAAACAGTACAGATTAAAAGCTCGGGATACTTAAGAATCCATCATGTTGTGTGTAGGAGAATCATAAAATCACCAGCAAAAAACGACACAGTGGGAGTCCCAACTTGTAAACCATTAAGCTCCCAGGCATGCATCATACTTCATCCTAAGGGGCAAAAGAGGAATTAAAAAATGAATTTGCCGGTTCTGCCCATGGAGTGGCTCTTTCTGACAATAGAGTTTATCTCTCAAGGAATCCAGGGTTTCATTGTATTTTGTTTTGCATTCCTCTTCAATGAGACATGAAATGAATTTACATTTTAGGTCTTCATAGTAAAAGACTGCAAATAAGTCGTTGCAATTTGTTATCTATGAAAGGAAGAAAGGCAGGGAGGAAGGAAAGAAGGGAAGGAAAGGAAGCAAGAAGGAAGGGAGGGAGGGAGGGAGGGAAATAACTGTCTTTGCCCTTAATTTAGTGAGTCCTTGGACAATTCACGGGCCACCAGAATAAGAGCCTTATCTAAAAATCTAATAATAATAACTGCTCTACGTTGCACACTTTCTTTCTTTTATGGTTGAGTCAATCTAATGAACACTGCTGTATGTTATATGGGAAAGTTGTTGAGAGTAAAGCGTAAGAGTTCTCATCAAGGAAAAAATATTTCTTTTTCTTTTATTTTGAATCTATAGGAGATGATGGATGTTCACTAAACTTACTGTGATAATCGTATCATAATGTATGTAAGTCACGTCATTATGCCTTACACCTTAAACTTACACAGTGCCATATGGCAAATATATCTCAATAAAATGGAAGAAAAAAAGAATCAGTCTGCATCTGCTCACCTCATCTGCAAACAGCCCTGCCAGTTCAACACTTGGCAGTAGAGGAAACTGGTGTTTACAGAGACAAAACGTTTTGCTCCCAGTCACCCTTTTATTAAGTGGCAGAGCAGGGCTTTTTTTTTTTTTTTAAATTCAAAGCACAGTTTTAAATAACTTATGAATTAAGGAATCAAAACCAGAAAATATTTGGAACTAAGTGATAATGGAAGTACTCTTTATCAAAATTAATGGAATATTGCCAAAGTATTTGTAATTTATAAACTTCATATATATAATAGAAAAAGAACAGAAAAAAATAATGAGCTATGTGTTTAAACTTAACAAGTTAGAAGTACAACAGAATAAATGAAAAAAATAGGAAAAATAATGGAGAAAGCAGGAAATGACATAGAAAACAAAATTTGCCTTGGATTTATATGGAAGTAACATATTTGCTGGTCAAGAATAGTTGAATACTAGCAATTACGGTTTAACCTAAATACAGTTGAGACAATAAACTGTAAACTATGAAGCCTAAAGTTGATCCTTTGGAAATAAGAGCAAAATGGAAAGAGAATGGCTGTGAGTATGAATGAAGCAAAGCTGGAAAAATCTCTTTTTGTCACTTGTTATTTGTGTGACATTGAACAACTATTTTTTTAATATCTTTATTGGAGTATAATTGCTTTACAATGGTGTGTTAGTTTCTGCTTTATAACAAAGTGAATCAGTTATACATATGTTCCCATATCTCTTCCCTCTTGCGTCTCCCTCCCTCCCACCCTCCCTATCCCACCCCTCTAGGTGGTCACAAAGCACCGAGCTGATCTCCCTGTGCCATGGGGAGGGGGAAGGGTAAGCTGTGACACAGTGAGAGAGTGGCATGGACATATATACACTACCAAACGTAAAATAGATAGCTAGTGCAGAGCAGGGCTTTGATTTCCAGCTCTGACTGATTCTAAAGCCGTGTTCTAAAAAAGTTCCTCAGTCTTGACACTACTGTCATTTGAATCTGGATAACATCTTTGTCGCAGGAGCTGTGTTGTACACAGTGAGATATTTAACAGCATCCCTGGTTTCTAACCACAAGATGCCAGTAGCACCCCCCATCTCAGGTGTGACCCCCAAAACTGTCTCCAGACATAAGCAAATGCCCCTGGGAGGCAAAAGTGCCCCCAGTTAAGATCCAGTACTCTAACCCTGTCTTACTCAAAAATGTGGACTTTACACAAGTTACCAGACAGTCAACATAATTGGGCCAGAATGTGAATTAACTACGTCACTAAGCATACTGTTTAAATCCAATGACGTTTTTTTTTTTTTTTCATAGCAAGACTTTTTCAATGAAAAAAGCAGTGTGTGGCTTTTCATTGTGGGGCAAGCTCTTTATGTCTTCAAAGACCGCACTGTGTGACAGGCATGCTCTAGATCAAGGTGCTCTATGGCCTCCATGAAATGGTGACGTTCAGTGAGGATTTGGGAAATCAATAGTATGCGAGTTGTTTTTCCCCTTAAGCCTGTGTTAAGCAGTGTTTATTCCGGCGAAACATAGCCCATCAGTGACAAGCTGATGGTAAAGTAGGGCTTCAGAAATGGCTTTCAGATTTAGTTTGAGAGTGGATTGTATTGCTTGCTCCCTGACCTTCAAGTTCCAAGATAATATTCCCAAAGTGGAAAATCTCAGTTCCCAGCTGAACAGCCTGTCCTTCGCCACATTATTACAAGGTCTAACATAACTCAGCCCAGAGTCGCCATTTCTACCTACAGGTTCCTGGGGACTCTGTGTTCCCCACCGTCCTCCACGGCTGCTGCTCTCCTCCAGGCCCACCTGGTTCCTGTACCAACTCAGTAGTCTATCTTCCATCTCATCAACCAATACCCACCAATATTAATGATACTGAGGGGTAAAATAACTACAGCGGCAGCCATACTGTCCAGCAATAATTGAATGTTTCATTATGTGCAAGGCGTTCATTAAGCTCTGGATATGCATTAGGTCACGTAATTCTCACCATAACCCCATGAAGCAGGCATTACTTTAATCTCCATTTTACAGGTAAGAAAACTGAAATCAGACTTGGTCTAAGTACTTTGAGAAAGGTCATTAGACAAATCAGTCCCTGATAGAACACCAAAATCTCTTTACTTTTTTCTTTAACTTTTTTTTCATATTCTTTCCAATTATGGTTTATGACAGGATACTGAATATAGTCCCCTGTGCTCTACAGTAGGACCTTGTTGTTCTTTAACTTTTTGTTACACAAAATTTCAATCATATTTAAAAATAGAAGAGTATAATAATTCTCATGAATCAGTTGCCCAGTTACACCAATTACAAACCATGGACAATCTTGTTTTATCCATAACTCAGTCCTCTTCCTCCTACACTTATTACTGTGCAACAAATCCCACACAGCATCATCCAGCAGTGTTTCAGGATGTATGTCCGAAAGATAAGGACTGTTTTTAAAAAAACGTAGCCGTTATCACAACTTAAAAATATTGTCAGTAATATCTAAAAATATTAAATACCAGTTGTATCATAATTGTTAATAAGGTTTCTTTTGCTGTTTTATAGCTTGTTTAAATCAGAATCAAATCAATTCACGGCAAACAGTTCATTTATGACTTCAGTCTCTTTTAATTTCTCTTTTTATTTGCAATTTATTTTGGGGGAAGAAAACTGGGTCATTAGTCCTCTAGAGCAGGCATCTATGTCACATTTTCTTCTTTGTTTATTCTTTTTCAGCCCTTTTAAAATGTAAAACCATTCTTACCTTGAGGGTGTACCCACCCGGGCAAAGAGCAAGCTGTGGTTTGCTGATTACTATGATAGAACATCTCACTGTCTGGATTTTGTTGTTTGCAAGCTCATGGTGTCAGCAACATGTTCATCTACTCTTTGTATTTCCTATAAATAGTGGTTGGATCTAAGGGCTTTATCAGATTCAGGTTCAGTTCTTTTGACAAGAATCCTTCAGAGGTGGTGGTGTGTTCTTCCATCTCGAGATACGTAATGTCTGGGTTTTTTTTTTTCTCACCCCAGATTTGTTTTTCAACATCAGTGTCCTGTGTAGGTCCTTGACCTCAAAGAATTTTAAGTCTCTTATGAGAACATAAAATAAATATATACAAAAATATAACAACAATACCAAATTAGTGGTTCCTTTAACTCATTTCTGCAGTGTTTGTTGAGGGACTACTCTGTGCTAGGCATCAAGTTAGGTGTTTGGGAGAGAGAGACTCCACCCTCAAGGAGTTCAGTCTTGTGGCAAGTGCTTCACTGGAGTCAAGTACAACAACCAGTAAAATAACCAACCTGGCTTTTAGAAAACCAGGGAAGTTGCACCCAACAAGAAGGAAATAATAAGAATGAGAAGTATTTGGAGGAGGGAGAAATCAGGCCCTCTTGGTCTAGGCCAAGGATGCTTCATTGACATGTGATGTGAGTTGGACCTTGAAGGATAAATAAATGGCGCGGGGGGGGGGGGGGTGATGATGGGGCAGGTCATGATGAAAAGGACAGGTGTGAACTGAAGTGCAGTGTCAGAGAGGGTGGAGTGTGGATGGCCAGGGAGATGAGCTGCTGGGTGAAGCAGAGGGACTGTGTAAAGCATCACAGGCAGAAACCTATCATTTTATGCAAAAGCCAATTTCTAAAATCTCCAGAATCAGAGGATCTTTTAGGAACCACCTAGTGGAGTAGCAATAGCAAAAAATTTTGAAAAAGTGATATCAAACTCATTTATTTTCATTATCTCATTTAATCTTCATAGCAATACCATTAGCTAAGGATTATCATTCTCGGTTTTATAGCTGAGAGAAAGGAGTTACAGGATTCTTAATTCTCTCCTACCCAAATTTGCCCAACTTGTAAATGCCGGAACAAGAATGTGAACTCAGTTCTGTGCTACTACGAGCTCATATATTTTCAACCACAATACTCTGGCTCTACCCTAATTCAAAAGCATAGATCCCCCTAGAAGAATATTAGTAAGTGATAACCTAATCTCTGATTAAACATCTCTGATGATGGGGAGTATTCAGAAATATCACAACCCAGGAGGAAATACTGCATTCCTTTCTCAGATACTCATTTCTGCCCCAAATCATTTAGATACCTTTTTTAAAAATTTAGGCCCACCTCATTAAAAAAAAGAATTTGAAAAGAGAGAAATATACAGGCACACCTCAGAGATATTGCAGATTTGGTTCCAGACTACCGCCATACAGCAAGTCACGTGCATATATTGTTTCGCAGTGCATATAAAAATTATATTTATACTCTACTAGTCCATTAAGTGCGTAATAGCATTATGTCCAAATAAACAATGTACATACTTTAATTTAAAAATGCTTTATTGCTAAAAAGTGCTAATCATCATCTGAGACGTCAGTGAGTCATACTCTTTTTGCTGGTGGAGGGTCTTGCCTCCAGGTTGATAGGGGCTCACTGATTAGGGTGACTGCTGCAAGTTTGGTTCGCCGTGACAATTTCTTAAAATAAGACAACAAAGAAGTTTGCCGCATCCCTTGACTTTTCCTTTCACTTGAACATATAGAAGCCATTGTAGCATTATTAACTGACTTAATTTCCACATTGTTGTGTCTCAGGGAATAGGGAGGCCCAGGAAGAGGGAGAAAGACAGGGGACTGGTCATTGGAAGAAGTTAGAGCACACACACCGTTCACTGATTAAGTTCACCATCTTACAGGGATGCGGTGTGTGGGCCCCCAAAACAATTGCAATAGTAACATCAAAGATCACTGGTCACAGATCACCCTAAAACATCATAATAATAATGAAAAAGTTTGAAATATTGTGAGAACCACTAAAATGTGACACAGAGACACGAAGTGAGCAAATGCTGGTGGGAAAATGGCGCTTGACAGACTTGCTCAATGCAGGGTTGCCACCAACCTTCAATTTGTAAAAACTGCAAATGTAGTATCTTCAAAGTGCAGTAAAACAAGGTATGCCTCTATAGTAAAATAGCAAGCTTGAGAAAAGAGGAGGGAAGCGAATCATTTACCAAATTGGTCAATCCAGTTGCTCTGACTGATAGAAAATCTGGCTCGAGGCTCTAAGAGGAAAAGGGGGTGGCGGTGTGGTGAGTTGGGCAATTGGGATTGACATGTATACACTGATGTGTATAAAATGGATGACTAATAAGAACCTGCTGTATAAAAAAATTAAATTAAATTAAAAAATTAAAAAAGAAACCAAAGGGCGGGGGAGGGGAAAGGAAGTGGAAGTAGGGAAGCAGAGTAGAAATTCATATTCATTAAGCCTCTCTGTGTGTGGCACTGTGCTGGTACTGATTATTTAACATAATTCATTTAATGTCAAACATCCCTACGAGGTGTTTGAGACATGTTAACATTTTTTTTCTTTGAAGACAAAATTCTTGAGTGTTGATCCAAAGAAGTATTTCGCATGGGAAGATACTGAGTTATATTGGAGCTACAGTTTTCGGAAAATCTTCGCAAACAGCACACACGAAGACAGCTCTGCCAGTGATAAACAAATCTGTGTCTTCGGCCACCTTTGCCAGTTAATACCCAAATATTGGCAACCTCATGAGAATGAAATGATCGCAGTGCGCAATTTCCCTGTGTCCTAGTTTTGTGTGAGTTCAGACTGGGGTGAGTAGTGAAGACTAACGTTATCCAAGAAGACTAGTAAACAGAAACAATAAGCAGAACAAATGATGCTTATGATTAAAGCAGACGAGCAGATAAGTATCTGACAAATGGGGTGGGGTGCAAAATAAGATAAGGATAAAGCCAAATCTATATAATTTGAACTTCAAAGGGGGGCTGGTAAGACCATCTTCTCTACAGCAGATGGTCTCGAGAGAATAGATTCTTCTGGTTCAAAGTAGGATTCCTAAAGACAGCTTTCCCCACGGAAGTTATTTTTCCTTGGTTCACACACATTAGCCTTGGTAGCGTTTGGTGGTAAGAGAACCATGATATGAGCTGTAGAGTCAGATTATTAATTGATGATTATTCCCATAAGAACATTAATGCACATGAGTGACGCAATAGGATACTAAGATTGAGGGGGAAACTTCTATTCAAATATCTGGTTCAAGGTCTCTCAAAGTATTTCTGAAACAAGCTGACAATAATATTTTTTAAGTGAACTTAAATATACTAGATGTGGTCATTCTTTAAATGTTACTAAGCTGGACATTTTCAGTGCTTAGATCATGCAGATCTACTCCGATGAGAAACAATAATTACTGAATGATTATGTGTAAACATTTCCCTGTCATTTCTTTAGAGAGTGACCCTCCTAGGTTAATGCGAAGTGGGCTAAAAATACTGATTACAGAAATGAGTATGAAATGTTGTAATTTCCAATTATTCTAAGAAATTGGTCTTGGAAATCCTGAATTATGAAGGATAAAGCGGCTCCAATTTAATCTGTGAAACAGGACTTTAATTTAGAGCCTTTGCTAAGTTAGCAAGGCAAATAAGACAGAATAATGGTGGGAGAGTAATATTGTCAACAGGTGCCCTCCAGTGGCAGAATTTGAAGCACTTTTTAGTCAAGTAAAATTCAAAGTGTCTTCTATTTCAAGTCTCAGGTTTTTTTAACAGATGGACCCAAATCTTTTGAGACCCTGATAGTTAAGAATAAGTCCACAAAGTCTTTAGATCGAGCTTTGTTTTACGTTGTACAGTCGTTGTAAGATGCCGGTGAAGGAGGCTGTTTGCCTTTAAAGTCGTCTCCGGAGGGCAAAAGGCTGAGAGACACAGGTGCTCAGAGTCAATTTCAATTTCAATTGACTTAGCAGGAAGAGGTGGGGAAGGTATTTTTGAGTCCTCAGGCTCATTGATCGCACTTTTATCACATTCCTTTGTGACACCCTTTTTTGCTTGAAGGAATCCCTCTCTGGAATGAGCCGGTCCTCACGTGGAGGTGCAAGGCCTTTGCTTCTTGTTGGAAGCAGAGGCATCCTGCCAGCTGATGTGGGTGTTTGGTGAAGAAGCTGATGGCCGTGCATTCATGTGACAAATGTCTAGCTTTGGGTGTCCTAGTCATACTCTGTGTCATTTAGTTCCCTTCTTTTTTTTTCTTTTTTAACATCTTTATTGGAGTATAATTGCTTTACAATGCTGTGTTAGTTTTTGCTGTATAACAAAGTGAATCATATATATACATATATATCCCCATATCTACTCCCTCTTGCGTCTCCCTCCCACCCTCCCTATCCCACCCCTCTAGGTGGTCACAAAGCACGGAGCTGATCTCCCTGTGTTCTGCGGCTGCTTCCCACTAGCTATCTATTTTACATTTGGTAGTGTATATATGTCCATGCCACTCTCTCACTTTGTCCTAGCTTACCCTTCCCCCTCCCCAGGTCCTCAAGTCCATTCTGTACGTCTGTGTCTTTATTCCTCTCCTGCCCCTAGGAAATCCTGGTTCTTCAGAACCATTTTCTTTTCTTTTTTAAGATTCCATATGTATGTGTTAGCCTACGGTATTTGTTTTTCTCTTTCTGACTTACTTCACTCTGTATGACCGACTCTAGGTCCATCCACCTCATTACAAACAGCTCAGTTTCGTTTCTTTTTATGGCTGAGTAATATTCCATTGTATACACGTGCCACATCTTCTTTATCTAGGCATCTGTCGATGGACACTTAGGTTGCTTCCATGTCCTGGCTATTGTAAATAGAGCTGCAGTGAACATTGTGGTACATGACTCTTTTTGAATTATGGTTTTCTGAGGGTATTTATTTCCCTTCTTATTTTAAAGTCTGCCTTGACCACCTCACGATGTCTCTGGGTCCTGTCTGTTCCCATCTGATCTCCCACAGTCCCCCCTCACCTTCCTCCGTGGTCTTCCTTTTAGCAAGTGTCCATGTCTTCACTTTCCTCTGGAGCTGAGGGACTGGATAAGCCTGTCAGACATCAAGGGAGGCCCGAGACACCTCTATTCTTGAGCATCTTGGTATATTAAAACATAAAGAAATGCCAAGATAGATTTAGCAGAGTTGTAACATATTTTGTGGTTCCAAAACTGGAATACCTTTTTCCGTTAATAATTGTAACACCAATGCAATATTGTTACCAAACCCAGGTTCGGCTGCTCACAACTCAGTAGCGAATAATTGGAGAGGCAATTGTCATAGAAAGGAAAGGTGCTTTAATCCGGAAAGCCAGCAATCTGGAGGGATGGTGGACTCCAAAGAGTCCGCTCAGCCATGACAGTTTTCAAGGGAAAAATGGGGGGTGGGGGTGGGAAGAATCTCAGTGAGTCATCATCAAGGCCGGAGGTTGGGTTCGGCATCATCCTCTGTTGCCTGCAGGCTGGCTGATTCCTTCTTCAGATGGTATCTTGCCCAAGTGATCTGCCTGCAGGATTGCTTAGGGGGCTGTTGAGGGCAGAGAGCTAGTCATTTTTTTAACTGCTTAAATCTTTATTCTTACTTCTTTTTATCTAGGAAAAGAATCGACAGGTTAGACAAGGCACGGTGTGCATTCAGGAGAGCCTAAGTCAGGAATTAGGTTAAATTACCTAGTGATCTGATTCCTATAATTAGGTTCTTTTAAGGTTAGAGGGGAACAGAAATGGGCAAACAGGAAAGGAGCAAACGAGCTGTTTTCAGTATAATTGTATTACCTGTAAGATGATTACAGGTCATACTTTAAAAAATTTGGCCCCAAGTAAACTATGAAAAGGGTGATCTAGTAAAAGCTCATAAATTTAAAGGTGTATAAAGAATACCATCCTCCTTCAGCCCTGTCAGTACCTCTCTCGAACAATAAGTATGAATTCATTGCGAGAAAATACGGTAGCATCAAAAGTCTAAAATGATGCAACATCAAAAATGTAAGCCCTTCCGAAATGGGAAATGTGGACCAAGTAAATGGCTCAGCCTTTTTTCCAAGACAGTGTGTGAAAAGTAGAGAGTTTCTATGCAACTAAACATGGAAGTGAGTTTCGGCACAAAAACAAGTAGGAATTGAAGAAAGTATTTCAATTAGAGAAAAGAAGTAGAAAATCTCTTAGAAACAGCCACCCACGCAAACCTCAGTCAATTCATATTCAGAACACAAATTTTAACTGCACAAGAAGCCCTTGGGTCCACCTCCCCATGCACCACAGATTTAGCGAGGGAGGGTCAATTTATAGGGACAATAATCGACTCAGAATGGAAGCTGATGGTTGAGGAGCTCTCTTTTTGGATACCCACCTCCAGTAGGGATTGTTCATATTCTAATGATGTTATCAACTCATCCTAATATTTTATAGCATCTGGAGGAAATGGGAAAAGCTCATTATAGTTGACCTTCGTTAGCCTTGTCATCGTAGGCAAACTTCACTCCAAGTTTGCAGGTAGATGTAAGAAGTCAAGCAGTGCTTGGAGTGTAAATCAGAACTCCTGTTTAAGGAGACAATAACCTTAATACCCTCTGCATCAATTATGTCGTTTTCTTCTCATACAATCTAAGACAGCATGTGGCCCAGTCCCACTCAGCCTCAACAGGTCACATAGATGTTTAGAGCATATAAGTTTGACTTCTAACCTCTCCACCTTTGCATTTTGCTATTTGAAGTTTCCTTAACAATGATTCTCTGGTTGCTAAAATGTTGCATTGTAATCCCTCTCCATTGTTGTGGTATTTTGACCAGCATCTACTTCTTCATGGATTTCCTCGCTGTTTAATGCTAGGAATGAAATGTCAAAATCAGTATTTGCAACAGTAAAGGGTCAAGAGGGCGGAGCCATGGAGCAGCTTAAGGAGAGTGAGATACTTAGGTCCATCATGGGAAGTGATTTCATTTTGAAAGCAAATGTTTGAAAGCAAATTGTATAATTTAACATCTCTTTCCACTAAATCAGTGATTTAAAATCTCTTTTGGATCACAGACACCTTTGGGAAACTATAGAAAGCTATAAACCCTCTCCTTCCCCCTTTATGACTTGCACCCGAAAATGTATCTAAGCACATAGGCACTAAATGTCACGTGCAGGCCCAGGGGATTCATTGACTTCATTTTAGAATGTTTCCTCCAGATCAGTGATTTTCAACTGGAGTGATTTTGCCCTTCCAGGAACATTGAGTGATGTCTGGAGACATTTTTGATTGTCACAATTGAAAAGGCACTACTGGAATCTAGTGGGTAGAGAGGAAAGGGATGATATCCTATCATGTATCGTTACAGGCCCCCCAGAACCAAGTTGAACGTTTCTGTTCAAAATGTCAACAGTGCCAAGGTTAAGAGAAGCTACTCTGGATCTGCACTGTCCAGCACAGTGGTCACGAGCCAGTATGGCTACTGAGCTCCTGTAATATGGCTAGACTGACCTGAGATGTGCTGTCAGTGTCAAACACACACCAGATCCGCAAAATTTCGTATAAAAATGTAAACTATCGCATCAATATATCTACGTGGTGAAACAATATTTTGAATATATTTGGCTCAACAAAATGTATTATTAAAATTAATTTCACCTCTTTTTTTTTTACTTTTGGTCATGTGCTGCTAGAGAATTTTAAATTACATATTTGGCTCACATCTGTGGCTCACATTACATTTTTATTGGATCGAGCTAGACTCTGTATAACATGGAATCAATGAAAACTAATTAAGAGTTTGATTCTAAATTAGGGGACAACAAGCTGCAGCCTGGAAGCCAAACCCAGCTGCCACCTGTTTTTGTAAATCAAGTGTTACTGGAACACAGTCACACTCATTTGTTCACCGATTGTCTATGGCTGTTTTCATGCCCCAACCAGAGTTGAGTGTTGTGACATGGATCAGATGGCCCCAAGAAAGACTCAACTATTTATTATGTGCCTCTTCAGAAACAAGTTTGCCAACCCCAGATCTAAGGGTATATCCACTACATGGGTGAGATAAAAATGTTGTCATCCTGACAGTAACAATGTTTTCGTAGCTGAAGTAAGCAAATCTGGGACTTTTGAAGAAGAGCTGGCTGAACAGAGGAGAGCAGGTACAGCAGAACACACTAATTGGCTAAGCTACCCTCCTATGACTGTACTTCACATTCCTATTCAACTGGAAGATAGCTCTTCACAAAGGAGACTAAAAAAGATAATATCACACATTAGAAACAGATCATTAGTTTAGTCAACAAAAATTTATTGAGCACCTACTCTCTGCCAGCCACTCTTCTAAGAGGTGGAGATACAACAGTGAACAAAAGAAACAAAGTCCCTCCACTCACGGGGCATATAGTTCACTAGGAGAGCGAGAATATAAACGAACAGAGAAATATATGTCAAGTGGTGATAAGTGCAATGAACAACATAATAGGATGAAGAACCCTGGGGTGGAGGTGATGCAATTTTATTTAGAATGAGACCACCATGGGAGTCTTCTCTGAGTGGTCAACATTTGAGAGTGTGGGAGACACACAATTGTAAGCTTTCCCAGAGGACAGTTGGATATTATGTGTTTAAATCTCAAGCGTGATCCAGCAGTTGTACTTGTAGTAATTTAACATAAGCAATTATTAGAACAATTGTGCCAAAATACGTGCACGAGAATATTCCCTGGAGCAGATTCCTCATAACACAAAAAAATGACAACTATGTAAGTATTCAACTAAATTTATTAAGTTAAACAATGTTGATGACATAGTTTCTTCAAAGAAACAAAAAAAAGGTATTATAGCATAATCCAAGTATTATAGAACTTTTGTGTTTGCAGAGAAAAAAGTCTCAAAGACTTAGCATAAATGTTAAGACAACTAAATGGTAGAATTTTAGGTGTTTCTTACGTGCTTCTTTATACTTTGTAAAAAAAAAAAAATCAATAAATTTATTTAAAAACAGAAGGGAGACTGTAGTCCTCCAAATGAGCAAATGAAAAAAATTCCCATTAAACATCACCCACAATGTGATCCTCTGTCACTGAAGCATCAGAAGTGAGTTGACAAGGTATAAGATAATTAATAGAATGAATAAAGCGAATTGCCTTTCAAAACAAATCCTGTAGATTCTGGGACACCAATCCCTTATATAATCTACCGGAGATTTAAGGTAAACCCAATTAATTCCTTAACCCATGGCCATGTTGAAATGCTTAAGAGATGTCAAATGGACCAACAGGAAACTCCAGAGAGCACAGAGATTACCTACCAATTGCAGGTGACAATTCCAGACCCTACGCTACCCAGGAAAACTCAAAGTTCTCAATGTTTCTCAAAGCATGGTCCTGGGACCACAACACAAGCATCATTTGATAATGGTAGTAGTAGTTGGGGATGGGAGGGGAGATGCTCATTTAGAATTTGGAGTCTTGGGTCCTACTTCACAACCATACCTGGGTGGGGTCCAGGATTTTCATCTATAAGAGATCCCCTGATGGATTCTTGTGCAAAGCAAGGTTTGAGAGTAAGTGCTTGTAGGAGAGGATGAGGATCCCTTTCAGTTCTATTATCTCTTTCGCTTAGAAGTTCTAACACTATAAGAGAAGCCCTTGGGAAAGGTAACGCCAATGGGGACTTACTTAATCATCCGGTAACTATTGAAAGAGGGACTCTTGCTTATGTTGGGCCTGTAAAGAGGGCTGTGGTTGATACAGGCCGATGTAGCCTTGGCCTTCTTCAGAACAGTCCTGGTACTTTTCGTCTAAGAACTGAAACCAAGCTAATATCCTGTCCCTGGTTAAAAAATGCTGGGATTGGACATATTTTCCCATGTGTATATTAATACTCTGAACAGGTAAAAATAAATACCTACCTGTTCCTGGAAGGAGATACTTCCTCATGGAAGAGAGGAATGCCTACCAATTAAAATAGCTTATTTATCAAGACTTAGAGCTTGTTCGCTAAGACTAAATTTAAGACCTATCCTCTCTGTGTCTACCAATGACAGCTAATATGTCGTCAAATATTCCCAGTTCCAACCATTCCCCATCTCGCAAGACACACCTCAAAGGCATCCACACTGGGCCCAAAACCTTATAAATACCCTTCCCTAATTTCCCCATTCTGAAACATTACTCGGCTTTGCCGTGGTGGTGTCTCCCTCATGGCAGTAGGACTAACACACATAGATTTGCTTAATCAAGTCTATTCTGAAAGTTTGTGAGCTATTGACATTCAAGATGCCATTATTTCAGTCGATGTGGGTTGGCATAGGCCAGCTTCCCTGGGGTATCTGGGACTCATACAAATTCTGTTTCTAGGCTTCGCTCTTCCCCTTTCAAGAACGTTAACGTTTCTTATTCCCAGCTAAGGCTCTTGGCAAACATCCCCACCCAAACTTGCATTTATCAAAGAAATACCCAGACGAAAAGCATAAAAGAAAAAAAAAATCTGTAAAACTTTTTGTAAGCTTCTCTCCTAATTTAAATTCCAGAAACGCTTGTAAGCAGTGGCGGCTGAGTTTCAGCTTTTATGACTTCCTCGGTGCAACGGCTGTCTCACTGATACTTAGGATTTAGAGTATAAGCTCCAACCTCTAAAGAGAACCAGGGAGAACACACAGGAAAAATAGCAGATGAAGAGCGAGAGCATACCTGGAAAACAAGGTCAGACGTAGCTGGTTGGGTACTTGGCTGTCCTCTTTGAGGCTTGTGCTACCTTTGGCATCTCAATGTTCCCAACCATCAGTTTCTCTAACTTTAAAATGGAAATTAAAATTGTGCAGTGGTTAGGATTAAATGCTAAAGCTAAAATACAAGCTCTCTACGTGCTAAACTAATTTTTTTATTTTTTGCAAACTGTATCTGAAAGCTCTCAGATGATAGTTGAAATAAGATTTCAATGTGGGTTTACATTTGAATCCTGGTTCTTTCTCTTACTAACCTTGTGTCCTTGGGTTATTAATCCTTTTAAGTCTTAGTTTTCTTATGTACAAATCTTAAAATAGTATTGCCCCATGGATAATAAATAAAATAATGTATTTAAAATACTTAGCATATCATTCGATTCAATCAACTCATACCTCGTCAAGGTATGTAATCTTCTGTGACTAATTTAGAGTGTTACATATGCTAGATATCCTTCAGAAGCAGAGAACTTTGAGACCATTCCAGTGGGACCCACCATTGTAGTAAGCCAAGATTTCTCTCCCTTTTGCTTTCAAAAGTCTCTGCTACACATCAGTTTGAACTCTAACCTGCCTTTAAAAAACAAAGAAACTCCTATAGTTCTGAATCTTTAGCTTTTCTCCACAAGTCCCAGCTATCTGATTAGGTTTCTCTTCCTTTGTCCTCCCGCTATGTCCTTTTTGTTCTGTGCTTCCGCACTCATGTTTTAACCAGAGATGATTTCTTCAGGGACATACCCACGATATAATCAAGAAGAGAATTTTAGGACTAGTGAACTGATGCCTTGAATGCGAACCTCTTCTAGGGCTAAAAATTATTAAATTGGAGGTATGTTAAGAAGCAAATATTTCCACAGTCTGTTAAGATATTCAGAGGCTTTCACTAGTACAAGTTTGCATTCTTTCATTTCTCTAGGGGCAGGCAAGAAAAATACCAAGAGTCTGCCTTTGGGGAGATGCCATTTCATGAGCAATCTAGCAGTAATGAATGGTAATGCTGGAATTTCAAGGAATCTGTTTTGAGGAAAAAATGAAACTCAAAAGCCTTTCAGTTCAAGAGACTGGCATAGGATGTTCTTCCTTTTCAATGATCTGCCTGTGCAGTCAATAAATGTTTATTTAGTGCCTGCAGCATCTCAGGCACTACAGCATTGGAAAGGAATTCCTGCAAGTTCACCGAGACCTGCGGGGATGACCTGCATAATGGGAATGATTTTATGCAAGAGAAAGAAAGCAGGAAGTAGGGTTCAGAAGTGCAATAGGCAGCCCGGGAATCTGAGGGTGGAAATAATATTGAGTGTGTTGGGAAAATGATGGGAGGAGGAGGTGAAGGGAAACTGTACTCGAAATATACCGTACTCAGGCAGATACAGCACAAGGATAAGTTGTTCCTATTACAAGTTGCAAAATGGCCCTAGAGGCATGATCCAGTAGCAACGTGAGGTTTCAACGCTTCAGAAGTGTGATCTGAATTCATGTCTGACTGCAAGGCCTTGCTTTTAACCACTCTGTTAGGGTCTCTTTCAAAGGATCTTTACATGGCTGAACTCAAATGAGGTTCCTCCTAATCACACTTAGGCATCGTTCCTCCCCAAAGGCTTCCCTGAGTGCCTAACGCTGTCTTAGCTCCCCTCCTTCCTTCTCCCGTCACATCCACTTCCTTCTCTTAATGATAATTCCAATCCCTCTGGACAAGAGTTGCTGCCTTGTCTTTCTCCCATCCTTGGACTAAGCTTTCTGGAAGCCAAAGATAGTCTCGTGTTTTCTCACCAGTGCCTAGTTTACTGTTGATACTCTATACAGTCTGTTGAACGTGGAGGTAAATGGATGAATGCATGTGGCTGGACCCATGGGTGGACGGACCTGTAAGTGGCGAAAGCGAGGCATGAAGGCACTGCAGACTTGTTTACCTGAGAGGTGTCTAGGATAATCAGAGTAAAAGTAAATAACAAGAGCTAAGTTGGCTGCTGTGTGTCAGTTTAGATATCGGTCAGTTATGGATCTAACTGGAATTCAGAATCTAAAATACAATGGTGAGTTTAGTCTAAATTTCCTACATCTCCACTAAAGTGAGAAGCGGCGGGGTGGGAGGGAGGTGGCAGGGGGACGACCCATGTTAGTTACTGCTCCATTCTGTGTTGTGTCCAGAAGCCAGGGTCCCTGTTCCCCCATCACTCCGGCTCTACTACGGTCTGCACGCATGGCACTGTGGGTACTTATAGCTCCAACCCCAAAACATGGCTGTTAATGCAACCTCTTCCTTATGAATTAGTCACAGGCAAGGGAGCATCTTGTGTTCCTCCGTACCTCCTTTCTTTACACTGTGCTAATGGAGAATAAGGCAAATTCTGAAGTCCTGTTCACTGTATGACCCTACTTACATTAAAAAAAAGGCCATTTATATGTGTACGAAAAAATACAGAAGAGACACACCAGTCGATAACAGTGGGTATTTCTGGAGTAGAGGGATGCTGGAGAAATGTTGAGCTTTTTATTTCTATTGTTTATGTTTTTTTCCTATAACTAAACTGTGTACCTGGTAAAGTAAAAACAATGTAAAAGAGCAGTTCCGAACTCACGGCAGTAATTGTGACCACTCTTGCTTTACCACTCGATGTATACCTCTGATTCACCCCAAGTTCCTTGGGGGTCAGGTCATGCCCTCAGGAGTCAGTTCCTTACGCTTGAGCACAGAGCTCTGAAGAGTAAGGACTAGATACCAAACGAATGAAGTCTCAGTTTCTGTTTTTAATTCGGACACCTGTGCTTTGAAGTGAACATGATGAATCTTTTAGTCCTCATCTAAAATTTGGAGAAAAGTCTGAAGGATATTTGTACACTTTGGGATTGCCAGTTGTTGAAATAATGTTAGCTTGAGGTCAAAAAGAAGAGAGAGCAGCAAATGCTGAGTCAGTTATGCAAACATGCTCATTGATTCTGACTAGCATTGAACGGTAAACGGTCTTCATCTACTTTCCACGTTCTTCTTAAGCACATTTTTTCCTTTGCAAAGCAAGCTTGTCCTTAGGATGGCCTTTCAGGGGAAGCCTTTATCTTTGTACGCAATCTGACTGAGAGTCCAGGGAGGGACACAGAGGCCCACGTTCAATTTATTCCATCTCTTCTGAAACAGGCAAATCGTGCATAACCACAGCCAGCCGTGACAGGGTCTCACTGAGAGTGCATTTCATTAGGGCTGTCATTTTTCATGGGCTTCCAGCAGACCTGGTGAAAGGTTGACCTCATACCTCGAGCAGGGTCAGCTTTAATAATAAACACCAAAGATGGACAAAGGAAGAGCATCGCTGGGCTGGACCTGGATGTATACACCAAGGACTAGAGCTATATGCATTTCTTCCAAATGGAATCAAGAGAGACTCCTTACACGACATGGAAAGAAACATCCAGGAAAGCAGGGTAACCAAGAGTTAACAGAACAAACTTTGCAATTAAGTAAGTTGAATTCAATGCCAGGCTCTACTGGACCTCTGTGGGTCAATGACTCTCAGCCTCACTTTCCTCATCTGTAAAATGGGGAAAATATTAATCTCTATTCCATGGATTCCCTAAGAAGTTTAAAAAAGACAGTGTGTACATTTCACTTAGCACAGTGCCTGGCATCCTGTTGGTACTTAATAAATGTTCTCATTATCGTGAACAGTTGTAGCATAGCAATGTGGGCTAATTGGAAAAATCAAATAAATACTGCAGTAGGAGTCAGGCTCTGAATCCAATCTCCATTCTGCCACTAATTATGTCATTGTGGGCAGCTGTATAATTTCTTGTTCTCCATTTCCTCACTGGTGAAATAAACAATTGGACTGGATTTAGGGTTGCAAGCTGGCAGCCTACAGATGTCCTTCATTTGGCCCCTTAACAATGTTCCAAAAAATTAGAGAAATTTCTCTAAACTATCTAGATGTCTGGTTTCTAATAAAAATCAGGGCAGCATTTCCAGATGGCCATAACTGAGCAGCAGAAGGTTTTTAGACAGGGCGTCCACTGTCCAATTCACCACAGTCCCCAGCATGCCCTATTGTCTTACACTGAGACCACCTAATTCATGGGCATTAATTTCCTGGTCCCTGTAACCATTTAGGTTTACAACCCATGCTTTAGACCAGTGGTTCTTAACATTAGCATCACCTAGGGAGTGTTTAAAAATAATAGTGACGCCTCCTCCCATACCAATGAAGTCAGTATATCTGTCCATGGAGCCTGGACACCTATATATTTTTTTAAAACTCTTCAGGTATTTGAAATCCACAACCAGGGTTAAGACCTGCTGGACAAACTATTCCCTAAGGTTCTGTCGGTGTGACCGTCTCCTGCTTCTGAAATCCTGAACTTTTACGTTGCTCTAGCCTGAATGGGTAGACAGCCACTATATGAAAATTATGTGTTCAAAGTACAACTACTACACGTTAAACCATGATGAAATACAGCAAATGAGAACCTAAGCTATTCCTTTCTGTGCCTTCTCTATAACAGGCTTGGAGAACTTGCAGATGAATTTCATTTTGCTTATTCCAAAAAGAATCATTTTAAAAGAAAGCGTATACATAGGCTTCGTTACTTTTGTATTTCCTTTTTGCATCTCATTAGTTACTAGCTCCTACATCGGGCTTCAAAGTCTCTTCTAGATTTATGTTTAGGTGTCCCACTGTAATTACTCTAGGCAAGGAAGAAAAAATGTGCTATTACTCACACACCCCATATTGTATTAATACCAAAGTGACATTAAAAATAAACTTTAGCTAGGGACATAGTTTCCAAGTTTTAAAACATTCTCTTTAGCCTTCCTTTTTCCTTTCAGCTCCTCCGATTCTGTAGGGCTCCTATTCATAAACTTCTTCATCTATTTACAACTTTTGGACAGTTTATCTTAATGCTCTTGAAATTTTAATTTTAAAAGATTAAAATGCATTTGATTTTATCATTTGAATTTGCCTATTGCCGAATTTAATATTTCTATTAACTGTGCTATCTAGAGAGTTTGGGGCAAAAACCAGGAAAGCAAAATTAAGGTGGCTATAAACCAGTATTTTTCAACTGAGGGAGATTTGCCCACCCCAGGCGACATTTGGCAATGACTGGAGACATTTCTGGTGTCAAGAGTGGGAGTGTTGGTGCTACTGGCACCCAGTGCATAGAGCGCATTATGCTCCTGAACATCCTACAACGCACGGGACAGTCTCCGCAACTGAGTCATCTGCTGGCAGAGAATGATTATACTGCTGAGGCTGAGAAACCTTATATAAAGCTTAAAAAAAAAAAATTGCTCCCTACATGTAAATTGTTGGTTTTCAATTCCTGACCATGGAAGAATCATCAAGACGGCGCTTTCAATTTAAAAATGTGGACGATTCCTTTTCCCCCTTCAAAGTACTTTGTGCTCTGAAGTGAAGGGTTATATGCAAATACTGGCCAATTAGTCTGTGGCTCAGTTAAGAACAGGAAGAGGACAGGGTGTGACAAGGACTCAGGAAAGGAGACGAGCAAAAGAAAAGTGTATTTCATTATGTTTATGCCAATTCTTCTATGCTTTACATCTTCATAAACAGAGGAGATTCTCCTGGGAAAGTCAGCCCCTTCTTGGGGAATGAGAACTTGCCAATATTAATCAATCACCATCCTTACCAAGTGGCCTCAATCTATGCGTCTCCTGTTGAAAGTGCATCATCGGCAAAGGATGGTCAGTTATAAATGGCCAAAGTCTGGCTCAAAGACACACTGTCAATTTCTAAGACTCAAATCATCTGATTTTGAAGATGGTTCTCAGCTGGTGTGCATGTTCTCAGAGTGGGAGTTCTCGCTGACCATAGTTATGCAAGATTCATGGCGGTTAAAAAAAAAAAAAGCTACCTTTGAAATAAGACTTGGAATGGGATGAAACACACCCAATAACACTTTTCTTTTGGTCAGAACTTTATTTTGCAAAAGATTCTTTTCTCCTAGCTCCGCCCGGCCCATCCACAAAGTTCAACCGACCCACTATGAGAAGAAACTATGAATCTGAGGGTGCACGTTCTGGCTAAAAAGTAAAAGAAAAAGGAAAAAAAAAATGTAAGACACACTATGAGGACCAAACCAAACAAAATATACGTTTGGGCTGTGGGACTGTGTCTGTTCCACGGGTCAGCAGCTTGAAACTGACGGACAAAAACTTTAGAGTCTCTTTAAGTTCAAAAAAATCTATGGTAAGAAAACTCACCACTGCTAAGACATCTTTTTAAAATGCTGTCATTTCCTTCATTGTGTTGTTTCCCTGCTCAAAAATCCATCACGGCTCCCCACTGTTCTGCAAATTAAGTCTAAGTTTCAAAAAATGCTGAACTCTGAAATCTGACTCAAGCATCTGTTTTGCCCCTGATTTCCCAGCATCCTCTGACATTAGTTCTAGCTTTCAGCCCTGTAAGATTGCTTCTTGTTGCCTGCCCGTGCTCTGTGCTTCCCCGTGCTGCATCTTTGCCCCTCGCCACCTCCAAGCAGGCTGCTCTCTCCTACCCCTTCTTGTCCAAAGCCGCTCATCCTTCACTCTCAAATGTCTTCTTTTTCAGACCTTCCCAGTTCCCCTGGGAGAAGATGTCCATCCATAACGTTTTAAAACAGGCCCTGCCACAGTCTACCTGATAGGGTGCAATGCATAAGAATTCAGGCCTGGGAGTCAGTTCTCCCATTAACGAGTGCTTTACACTAGGCAATTTCTTTACCCTGTGAAACCTCAGCTTCCTCACCTCTCCCATGTCCCCTTGTCCACAGGAGTGGACAGGTCACATTTACTAGTTCACAAACTGGTTTTTGCAAGTAATCCAGTCGCACCATATATTTTCTGTTCATACTTTTTATTGAACATCTGTTTTACTTGAATTTGTGCATGTGAATATATGCATGTGTATATATATATATATATATGTACACCTGTTTCAAAGTTCTCCCCCTTGCTGAAGCCGTCTTCCCCTCCCCCAATTCCTCTCCCCTCCCCCACTCAGCACCTTAGCCCCTCTGTTTCTGATTTCTTCTCTCAGTCTCTTCAGGCATTTTAAATGCCGCAGGCTCCATTATGCAGAGACGCTTCCTCTCTGATTCCTGCGTCCATCCACAAAATTCTGAACTTACCTCCCATTTCTGTGAAACAAGGGACTCTTCTGCTTCTTAGGAAGTAATGGAGAAATTAACATTTTTGTGCCAGTGATAATAATAGTCCCCACCGCCTGGTGTTACCGTAAGGAGACGTGACATCTAGCCCCTAATTAAGTGCTCAAGTCTTAGATGATTGTCGTAACAATCCATTGTGGTTTGTCTGTCTCCCTTTTGAGATTGTGGAAACGTTAAGAAGACTCCTCATTTATCCATCTTTCAATAAATAGTGAGGCAATTCTGTTCTCCACCTGGGTTCCACACTGCGGTCACTCAGGGAGTTTAAAAAAAATGCTCAGGTGCCCCAGCCAGATCAAGTAGATCAGAAGGCTTCCAGCGGGGCCTGGGGGGGATGGGTGGTCAGGGTTTTCCAGGTGATTTTAATGTTCGCCCTGGCTTGCAGCCCCAAGGAGAGTAATGTCTCACAGGCAGCAGCAATCATTGCTAATGGGGATCCCGCTCTTCTCATACAGCAGGCATTGCGCTGAGCGCTTTCTTCGTAACATCTTCTCGTAGTCGTTTTTAGAGATCCCCAGGCGATGCTGTTGCACCGCCCAGGTTGAGAAGCTGTGGGAGCTGCGGCATTAGTTTGGGAAGCTTCACTACCCCCGCGTGAGGTAGGTTTGCTGTTGCCGCATTTTCCTCAGATGAGGAAACTGAGGTTGAGGGAGGTTGAGCGTGTGCTCCAGTCCGTCAGTGAGCAAAGGTCAGTCGGGAGGATGCACGTCCAGCCTGAGCAGCTGACCCCGGAGGCCCACTGTCCTCACCTGCCTTCTTTAGGAGGACGCAAGTCACCGTCACTAAACTGCGTGCCGTCGCTCTTCACCCCGCACGACATGTTGCCAGGTAAGAGAATGTCCTTCGGATGCGCCATTTTCTTTTCCTATCACGACCACTTCATGTTTCTTTTGGTCGCTCTTTGTGTATGCTTACGGCATTTTACCCTCTCTCTGATGCTTTTTAGCTCAAGAGACTTAAAAACCCAAATATATTATTGTGTATTATGAAACGGTCCGGAGATCCTGACATAATTAAAAGACGACATGACTGGATTTCAAATGCATGCTTGCAAATAACAGTATTCTCCCATCCGAAGGTATTTGATAATAATAGCCTACTTTTATGATTATTTTTCACTGATTTTAAATGAAGCAAGGTGGAATAGTATGTGTTTTTACTCTAAAGAGTTTGCAGTTTGGGTTTTAGCTATGGGGGTGAATAAAATTTTACTTAAGTGATTTAGTTTAATCTCAAATGATTTTAAAGTACGAGAAAACAGAAAATCTAAGCCAACATTTCCTTTATATTTTCAAGTCTCGATAGAAAAAAAAAATCTAACTCTAGCTAGAAAAAAAGAAGTATTCAAGTTACAATATTGGCAATACATGAGATGTATTTTTATCAAAAAGTAATAGTTTTTGTTGGCTCATTTATGAAGCCATGCAGGTGGGCCAGGCTGTTCTCATTGCCTTCCCCTCCTCCCTTCCCTTCTATAAGCACCAGCGTCAATCTATTCCCCATTTCGCCCACTCGATAGAAATCCCCCCCCACTTCAAAGAGTCCAGATCCTGGTTCCCAGACTTGAGCATGCAACAGAACCACCTGGTAATCCTGGGAGAACACAGGTTTCTGAACCCCTCCTGTAGAGTTTCTGATGACAGTTCTGGGGTGGAGCCCCAAGTATTTGCATTTCTAACAAGATGCCGCGCAGCGCTGCTGATGCAGGAATAATACGTTGGAAAGCTCTGATTTGCAATGATCAAACGTACTATTAAGAGGTGATGCTGTGTGTCTTTTCTGAAGTTAAAAATTCAGGACCATGGTTGTAAAGCACAAATATCTTTTACTGTCTTATCTAAAGGAGTGTTTTTGACTAACATCTGCTGACAATAATATATTAACAAAAAAGCAACAAGTGTTTATTGAGCCCTCCCAGATTCTGCACAAGGGCCCCTGCCTCAAAAGCCAGTTAATCAGTACTAACAGATGTGGCCTATTTTTGTGAGAATTGTAGCACCCCTTGGTCACCTGCAGGTGGCAGAATATTCTAGGATAAATGTCATTTTCTGTTTATCTTGTGAAATGATTGACAACTTTCAGAAGGTTATATAAAAATCACTTTGTGTGTTGAAGGAAAATAAATTTTAAAGTATAGCGGGTACGATGTTTTGCACAGGAAAACGAATGTTATCAGCAATTTGGGTAATTCATTTGGCAGGTCTTGAAAAAGCAACATTTAATAATAATTACTATAAATATGTTTTAAACACCATATAACAGGCTGTATATTAATTGCTGTATATGAAATCTGTCTCTGCTCAGAGCAAGCCTTGTAATGTCAATTATTTTCACTGTTAAATACAAAACAAATCTGAGGTTCAAAATTCTACTCATCCTTCAAGTTTGATTTAGGCTTGTTCCGTGAAGCATTTCTCAGTACTCCCATATATGAAGCAATCTCTCCCATATCTTTCTCCTCCTCTCCACTTCTCATAGTAGTTTCATAGTCTTGGATTGCTGGCATTTGTGTACGCATGTTCCTCACTGACAGAGATGTGATAATTACCATTTTAAACAAGACAGTATGTTACTGAAAGCGGGGTCTGGCTGCTCACTACTGTAAAGCCAATAAAGAGACAAGGTTGGTGGAAAGAAAAGTTTGCTTTATTTCAGAGGCTGGCAGCGTGACGGGGGAGTGGGGTTCTGTCCAAACGCCGACTCCCTCCCCAACCACTGACAGGGCGCAAGAGCTTTTATAGGAGGGCGGAGGGGGCTACGTGTAGAAACAGCACAGTCAGCTCTGACAGTTGTCTTGAAATTGGTCATGCAGTGGTCTGATCAGTGTCATTTTGATGAAGTACCATTAGTCTTCAGTCCCAGGGTCGTTCTTTTCCCCATTTCTTTGAGGCTACTTGGAATTGTGGCAGCTTATGTATGGCTTCAGTCTGTTCATCATGTAGTTAACTTCTTCCACCTGGTGGGGCTTTCAGTATCTATCAGACAGCACAGAGGATACAGCTGAGAACATGATCTATAGCCCTTGAGGAGGAATTAAAGGTCCTTGACTTTGTTTAATGAGTAAACTATTATCATTCGGTCTTGTTTGACTGTTTTCCTTTGCTTCTGCATTTTCCTGCTTCTCTGACTAAACTTGGGTATTTTTTTATTTTCAACTTTGGCCTTTCAGTTTTTTCTTTTTTAAAAAATATTTATTTATTTATTTAGCCAAATAGCCAACTAAGACCTGGCTGTACCAGGTCTTAGTTGAGGCATGCAGGATCTTTATTTGCAGCATGTGGGATCTTTAGTTGCGGCATGTGGGATCTAGTTCCCTGACCAGGGATCGAACCCGGGCCCCCTGCATTGGGAGCACAGAGTCTTAACCACTGGACTGCCAGGGAAGTCCCATGATTAAACTTATTCTTTGACTAAAGTTTTTCTACAGACAAAAGGCAGGCAGAGGACATGGAGGGGAAGAACTATAGGGTCCTCCTCCATTTCAAATATACATCCCAATATTTAGAACCCATGAATGTGACTTTATTTGGGGAAAAAAAAAAAGATTTTTGCAGCTGTAATTATATTAAGGATCTCAAAATGAGCTCATCTGGGAGTATCCCAGCAGGCCCTAAATCCAATGGCAAGTGTCCTTACTAGAGATACCCACAGGGAAGAGGGGAGGCCATTTAAGACAGAGGCAGAGATTGGAGCCAAAAATGCAGAGAGAGGTTGAGTAAGTTCTCCAGGTCACACAGCAAGTAGAGGGCAGTTCAGAGATACCACATCGCATTGCCTGACTCCAAACTTCAATCTATCCACCACCTTTAAATACCTCTCAATGTATCACGGTAAATAAAAGGTAAAAAACAGAGACATGTTTAATGGCTCTATTTAATGGCTCACATCCTTTTAATGAAGGAGAACTTAACAAATGAGAAGGAATTTTTCCTTAGCTCCGTTGCCTTAGTGACAGTGTCACAAAATTATGGTTTCGCTAGATTAATAGGAAGATGTTTTGTTGTAGGTCTACCAGGAAAAACAGCCTGTAGAACACAGATTCTGATGAGACATTGCCCCCAGGACGTGAAGAGAAAAAATCAGACTCTTCCTGGAGTGTGGTGCAAATCCAGTTTGAAAGAATAGACTGAAAATTATAATTTCGTATCTTAGGTAATGAGGTACTTTGTTTAAGAAACTTTCTTTGAGTCTTCCTTTAATTCCGTGTTCTTCAAAGTACAGCCGTTTAATCCCATGCACCAGCTTCACCTGAGCGCTTATTAAGATGCCCTTCCACCCGCCACCTCCCAGAACTGAATCAGGTATATGTCTCTTTAATAAGCGTCCAGGCTGTGCGCAAATCTGGAGAATCACTGCCTTCCTGTTGCCCTTGGCTATGTCACTGCCAAAGTAGAACTTCATATTAAAGATGTAGTGTGTGGTACATTCAGGGTTTGAAGTCAACGGATTTTGTTTAGAATCTCAATGCCGCCGTTTAGCAACTTTCTACACTTGGACATCTAAACTCAGTCCAGGGAATGGAGTAGCTAGGGTCTTCGTGCTAAGAGTGCAGGGGCAGGCTGGGGGGTGGAGTGATGGTGAAGGGGAAGTTTTAGAGTAAGAACATAAAACAGAAATCAGTGGTATTTAAAATTACTCTTGAAAAGGAACATCATTTCAATTGCCTAGCATTGAAAGGTTTCTGCTTTTTTTAGTTGGAAGTTAAGACTTTTTGTTTTCAGTGATCATGTGTGTGGAAAAAAACCTGCTTCTTTAAACACCTGATTTATCCTCACCCCAGTGTGATTCCCACCCACTGAGAAGAACAAGAAAACAGTCTGCATCTCCCTCTTCACACCAACTCCTGGAATCAGAACAAACCCACCCACAATGCGAGAAGCATCCCCGCCCGCCTTCTCTCGGCTTCTCTTTCTTCCTCTCGGTTTGCCAAGGGCCTGTGGTTTAATCTGTGCCAGTTAGATACATTCATGATGAAATTCCAATATATTTTCCTCTGAAAAACAGATATCACACCTTGAGAGTATATTAAGTTATAACCTCAGTGCCGTGCCTGGCAAACCATAAGCACGTAGGAATGGGGAACTCATCTTAAAGCTGCGCCTCTTGTTAGTTTCAGGGTTGTTTGAGAATTAAATGACATCTATATATAAAGAAACTTGACCATAGTAGATGCTTTTAAAAATAGCTATTATAAGTACCCTCATGGCATAGCCATCTATCTGGACCTTGAAAACTCTGAATACATTCCTGTATATGTTACAGTCGTTTGTATCAGAGGCACATGAGATACTGGCTACATGAAGGACTTAGTTGCTGACTGTTAATAAAAAAAAAAAAAAAAAAACTTTAGCACGAGTCTGTTTACTTGAAGTTTTAGCTTTTTTTTTTTTTTCCTCTCTTATGATAATTCCTGTCAAAAAGGAAGTCATTGCTTTAAAATGTTGGCCAGACCAGCAGACTCCTGAAATACCGCTTTGCTTCTTATGAACCATTTACCCAGCTGGATGTTTCTAATTGGCTACTCCAAAACATATTAGTTTGAATGACCAGCCTATTGGCTGATTGCTCACAGCCAAAGATGTTGCATAAGAAGAGATGATTTGAAATGTCTGTGATAAGTATCATCAGTTTCTCCACACGGCTAAATTTGGTCATTTGGGGAAATATAATATTATTTATTCATTTTGGCTAACCGCAGATCCCTGTCTGCAGTTTATTATATGTGGAATTAGAGGTCATTGGCCATCTTCTCCACTGGATGGAATTATACTGCATAATTGCATTCTCAGACACCTCAGCACTTGGACCGTTCATGTGATGGACCATAATGGCTCCTCTGGTGCCCATTGGTATATTGACACACGCCAATAATTTATTCAGCTAATCATTGAGTAGAGCATCTGATTTCAGGTACTGCCTCTGGGATATGGGACATCACCCTTAAAAACTGCAACGAAATACAGGATGTGGTGAGATCCATTCATCTCTTTCTACTTTTTATGGTAATTCTTTGTTCTCCTATATTCCCCAACTTACGAAGTCATCTTAAATGTAGTCAGATATTTCCTTGAAAAGAGAAAGATCTATTGGGGAAAAACAAATAAGGTGGAAAACTGAAAAACAGTCAAATGAGCTCCCAACTGACAAAAGGCAAGGATGAGAACATCTATTAGATCCCATTGTAGACAAACTCAATAGGAAGAATTTAGAGTAGAAACATTTCTCTGCTTTTTTTAGGAGATGCATTTGCTGTCTTTGTATTAATTTGTCTTAACGTGGAAGCTATCTCATCTACTATTTAAAGACTAACAATACTTTAGTTTGTAGAAGCAGTATTTCAGTGCCTTACACCCAATTATTAAAATAAACATTTTGTAGGGGTATAGCATACACAACAGAAAAGTGTACACAACTTAAGTATAGGGCTTAATTTTTTTTATATATACATTTATTTACTTATGACTGCATTGGGTTTTCCTTGCTCGGCGTGGACTTTCTCTAGTTGCAGAGAGCGGGGGCTAATCTTCGTTGGGGTGTGCGGGCTTCTCATTGCAATGGCTTCTCTTGTTGCGGAGCACGGGCTCTAGGCGCACGGGCTTCAGTAGTTGTGGTGTACGGGCTCAGTAGTTGTGGCTCACGGGCTCTAGAGCGCAGGCTCAGTGGTTGTGGCAGGCGGGCTCTAGAGCGCAGGCTCAGTACTTGTGGCTCACGGGCTTAGTTGCTCCGCGGCATGTGGGATCTTCCCGGACCAGAGCTCGAACCCGTGTGCCCCTGCATTGGCAGGCGGATTCTTAACCACCGCGCCACCAGGAAAGTCCGATTTTTTTTTTTTTAACACAGTAGATACAGCCATGTAACCAGCTCACAGATCCAAAACTAAGACATTACCAGCAGCGGAATAAGCCTGATCGAGCTTATTCAAGGCGGCTGTCCTCCAGCCAGTAAGCAGTGACGTTTAACACCGGAGATCTGTTTGACCTGTTTCTGAGCTCCGCATAAACAGACGCCTACGATTTGCGTTCCTTTGGGTCTGGCTCCTCTTGCGCAATATTAAGTTGAGATTTTTCCCGTGCCGTTACATTGATTTCATCTCATTTCTTTCTAGGGTGCCATTGTACAGCTATGGCGCTGTGTGTCCATTCTATTAATGGACATTTAGGTAGCTTCCAGTTTAGAGCTATTATGAATAGTGCTGCTAGGAACAGTTAGCACAAGTCTTTTCATGCACAAGTTTACACATTTCTTTTGGTTGCATGGCTAGAAGTGGATCACTAGGTCATAGGATGGGCTTGTGTTGACCTTTAGTAAATAATGACAAAGCGTTTTCAAAGTGATTGTACTTATTTGCACTCCTCCCAACAGTACGTGAAAGTTCCAGTTATCATGTATCCTTATCAATAGGTAGTATTATCTCTCTTTTTAATTTAGCCATTCTGGTGGTGTAAAATAATCTCAGTAGGATTTTACTGCATTTCCTTGATGACTGATGAAGCTGAGCACCTTTTCTTAGGTTTGGGTATCTTTTTTTTTTCTTTTTTGTCCAAGTTTTTGCCCAATTTTCTCTTAGGTTGTTGCTTTTTCCCTTCTTGATTTGTTGAATGCCTTTGTTCTGGTTCCTGGTCCTTTCTCTTATTCATCTTCTGTGAATATCTTCCTCCACTTTTTGAGCTGCACTTTCACCCTCTCAATGGTATTTTTTGATAAATAGAAGTTCCTTAAATGTAATGCACATTACCTTTTCTAAGAGTATTTTTTGTGTTCTGCTTAAAAAATCTTTACCCCAGGTCAGGAAGATATTCTCCTATTTTATTTTTCTAAAAGCTTAATTGCTTTCTCTTTAACATTTAGATCCACAGTCAGTCTAGAGTTAATTTTTTGTTTTGTAGTTACTTAGGCTCTTTCTCCCCTGAGCTATTTAAGTCAAGTCATTCTTCCCATCAGAGGATAAATATTTTAAAAACAGGAATTATATTTTACTTGTTTTCATACATTATATTTGGTGACCTAGTTTTTATGCACTTAGCCGTTAATGACCTTATTAAAATGCAGATCTACATTATTATCTTTAGAACTCTGATTCTATTGGATGGCTGTGCAATCATTTAACTCATTTCCTGCTGGTAGATATTAAGGTTGGTCCAAATCTTTCAGTATCATAATCAATGCTGTGAAAGTGATCTTTGAATGTATAGCTTTGCACATTTATTAAAACAGTTATTTTTAATATAATCAAGAATTACGTTGCTGAGTCAAAGGGTATCCACATTTTAAGGTTTTGAGCAGAAGGGGATGTTATCATGGAGCTTAAATTTCACAGCCCTTTACTTACATAGGCATCTTTCAAGTCCCTGTAGCAACTCTTTTATTTGTAGTTTTGTATCTTTTAGCAGTGATTGCTAAAAGACTTTTCCTTCACCTTTGCCCTATATGGTATCATCAATTGAAGGTATCATTTAAGGGGTCCATTCTTGCTTTAATATAATCTACCTTTGGTTTGTTAAAGTCCACTGGTTCTTCTCCCTGTGTTTATTGTGCAACTATTATTTGTTAACGGGAAGAAGTGTTTGGCTGGCCCAGTGGGTTAAAGAGTGCCTCTCTAATGGAGTTCTGGTGATATTTTGTGTTGATCTTTCCAAATAACAAAGAATGCAATCCATATGGATCCCAAGTCAAGAAGGAAACAGTACATACTTGTACTTGTGTCCCAAGGAAATGATAGTATTCCAAGATGTATGTGTGACTTGGTGTAAAGAGCAGAAAAAAATGCAATTTACTAGTTTTTGGAATTCAAGTGGTTTGAACCTGATTTAAAATGAAAGCTAAGGTCAGACTACTACACCATCTGCTTAGGTTGCAGCTTTATGTCTTTACCCATAAATTTTCACTATAAAATTTTCTTCCCGGGCAGAGAAAAAGACGAGGAAAGAAAAGTTAGTGCCTCCCGTCTGTTTTTGCTGCTAGGTGTGATACATGCAGCATCATCTAATCTGATTCCCCTGTTTAAATCATTAAAATCTTTATCTAATCTCAGTCACTGCAGAATCACAAATGAGTGCTCTAACGTCTCTGTGTCCATTTAAAACAGGGGATCTAGCTACCCCCTTACTTAAAACTTTGATACGTCGTCATTAAAACTTTGGAAACCCTCTTAATAAAAGGAGTATGTAGCAGTCATTAGCATGGAATGTAAATTCACAAGCTGCTTGATTTAGAATGTATTTCAATTCTTGCTCCTCCCTTATATTTATATTTTTTAATTAGTGGCTTTTTTTTCAAGTGACCTTTTCCCCTTGATGAGTTTATACACAAACCCTTTAACAGCTTGTTGGCCATTTGTGCAAGAAGTAACACCACTTTCATGAATACAAGATACTCATGTTTTTGGCACGGGGTTTGGTTTTGACCGTAACTGTCGGTAATCATTGCCGCCTGCAGATGTGAGACGGTGCTGTCCACCATGCTGAGCATTCCCAGGCAGTCAGACTAAGCTAAGGCATCTGGAAACAGCACATCTGAAAATAGGTTTTACGACACCCAGCAAGCAGCCTCTTTTCTCGTAATACCTAAAAGTTTCTGAGCGAAAACGGCATCGGCGGCTGATAAGCTTTGCAGAAATGTCACCTGGTACTAAGAGAAGCAATTTCCTTCCAGAACAAAGACCCCAAAGGAAAAAGCAACTCGATTCAGGAAGGAGGTAAATGAATAAATAAATAAACCGTAATTTTTCGAGGGGCGTCTTTGGGTAGATTTTTTTTCTTGTCAGCTAGGCATTTCACAAGTTCTGCTGACTTTCTAGATCAAGTGGAAACAGAAATACTGTTTTCCATTTTTGCAGTCAAATCCACTTGTATGGATAGCGCCACAGAACAGACAGGGCTCTGAGCTTAGGATGCCATTGAGAATAACTAGAAATGCCCTAAATCACACCATTCCCTTCCACCACCAGAAATTAAAAAAAAAAAAAAAAAAATCCCTGGAAACCCTGCATATTTAATTGCCTCCAAGTCTTAAGGACTTTTGATTATTTTTTTTTTCTTCCAGTTTTGTTAATATATAATTGACATACAGCACTGTATAAGTTTAAGGTGGATGAAATAATGATTTGACTTATGTCGTGAAATAAGCATTTTGAAGTTACTTCATTTCTTCATTATTTTAAAGAATTAAACAAGATACAATTGAGTCCTCACTGTGAAATCCTCTCTGATCCATGTATGTTTTTACAATTGTACTAAATATTTTTATTGATAAATATTATAAACTATTCGGATATGTTAAAACATATACATATTCATCTCATATACATTTATGAGATTAGTCAGTGAAAAAGTATGAACATCTTTTAACTTGGGAAATGTTGCCAAATTGGAAATACTGCAGATCGGTGGGGTTCTACCATTTTCTCCCCCTTATTTCTTAAAGATTCCATAGTTTCTATTGAAAAGTTAGTTCTTAGTTTTATTGCTTGCCTTTTGAAAGTACTGTTGTGGGGTTTTTTTCTGGATGCTTTGAAGTTTTCTCTTTTCCTTTGGTTTTCAGTAATTTGATGATAATAGGTCCCAATATAATCTTTGTTGTTTATCCTTTATGGAAATCACTGAGCTCATAGAATCTGTGACATGAGGTTTTGTTTTTTTTTTGCGGTACGTGGGCCTCTCACTGTTGTGGCCTCTCCCGTTGCGGAGCACAGGCTCCGGGCGCGCAGGCTCAGCGGCCATGGCTCACGGGCCCAGCCGCTCCGCGGCATATGGGATCCTCCTGGACTGGGGCACGAACCCATGTCCCCTGCATCGGCAGGCGGACTCTCAACCACTGTGCCACCAGGGAAGCCCGACCTGAGGTTTTTTTTGTTTTTTACCAGTTTTGAAAATTCTTGGTCATTATCTCTTCAGCTGTTGTTTGTGACCCATTCTAATACTCCAAATAAATGTATGTTTAGACTTTTGGCTGTGTCCCTCATGTCGCTTACATTTTTTAAATTCTCTTTTCTGTCTGTTTCAGTTTGGCTAGTTTATTGAGTCATCTTCAAGTTCACTCTTCCTATTGTTTGCTATCTCCAGTACGCTGTTACACCTATTGAATTGATGTGTAATTTCACATGTTTTAATTTCTAGGATATTTGCTGATTTTTATGGATTCAAATTTTCTATTGAAATTCTTAATCTTTTTCTCTCTATTCATCATGGCTATTTGAAAATCGTTATTTTGTAACTCCCATATCTGGACCATCTGTGGGTCTGTTTCTACTGTGTGTTTCTTTTTTGATGAGCAGTCACAATTTTATTCCACATTGTATGTCTCGTACTTCTTGAACGTGTATCAGACATTGTATTTAGAGAACCCTAGAAGTTACAAGTGATTTTCTTTTCCCCAGAGAGAGTTCCCCTCTCTTCTGTTTGGAAATAAGGGGAGAAGTCTATTTTCTCAATCCAAGCAGGGACTGATCTAGCCCAGGGCTAAATTGTACTCTCAGGAAGCTCTGATCCTTCTCGGCTTCATCCTTGTGGCGTGGGCACGGCCCTTCTGACGTTTGTTTGCAAGACTGACTTTTTAGGCCTAAAACATGACAGATTCAGTGCTGCTCTTGGGAGGTTTTGAGCTTAGCTCTTTAACATTCCATTTCCAAAGATTCAAAGTTTAGCAAACGTTTTAAAAGAGAAAGGAGGTACATGTTTCAAGAAAGCCCCATTTCTCCAATTTGTCTTGCGAGCATGTCAGGATTACTGGAAATTTCACTCTGGCTTTAAGATTCTTTTGTCTAGGCTCCCAGCCTCCCACATATACCCCAGAACTTACAAAATGTCTTGTGGAGAAAACCATTTGCATTTGGGCCTCCTCAAATTCCCAGTCCAGTAGCCAGGATCAAGTCCCCGCAAAAAATTTTCAAAAGTTTTCTCTTTCCTTGAGTAGAGGTTCTCTGTTTGGATCAAGCCTGAGCCTGTCTGCAGCCCAAATCAGTAAATATCCCAGGAGAAAAAAAAAAACAACAACTGGTTATTCTCAGCTCATGTTTGAAGTCCCCTCAGTTCTGCTCTGAGTTCCAGCTTACCTAGTCCTCATAATTTGTATATCTTGCCAGTATCTTCAAACATGTCTTTGGTAACTTGCCTGTCTTTTCTAGTTCTTGGAGTGAAAGGGTTGGCCTGCTTTGTGTTGCTACGGCCAGGCTGGAAGTAAAAAGCATTCACTTCATTGCCTAAAACTTGAGGGGCCAGAAATTTAGGGTAAATACTTTGCAGCTGTCTCTGAGACTATCCCCTATCTTCAATGCTGTAAGTCAGTCTCAAAAATGGGGAATTCTAAAAGAAAAACATTGATAAATTGGTCTATAATCAAAACTTTAAAACTTCTGCTCTTCAAAAGACTCTGAAAAAAATGAAAAGAAACCAGACTGGGAAAAATATTCCCAATAAATATACTTGACAAAGAATTCATATCCAGAATTTATATTAAATATAAGAAGACAAACAACCCCACTTTCTTTTAAATGGCAAGAGTTTTTGGACAGATATTTGAATGACCGGTAAGCACATGAAAAAGTGTTCAATGTCATTATTCATCATGGAAATCCAAGTAAAAACTACAATGAGCTACCATTACATGCCCACCAGAATGACTAAATTATAAGGCTAACACCACAGATTGACGATAATATGGAGTCACTTGAACTCATATATAGTTGGTAGGAGTGTAAAACAGTACAGCTACTTTGGGAGAAGGTTCGGAAGTTTCTTCTAAAAGTAAACATAAGACTGCCGTAGGACTGAGTAATTTTACTGCTAGGAATTTACCCAAGAGAAATGAAAACATATGTTCACTTATGCATGAATGTTCATAGAAGCTTTATTCCTAATGGCCTCAAACTGGAAACAACACAACTTCCATAACAGGTTGAATAAATAAATGATTATACCCTTTTTTTTTTTTGCGGTACGCGGGCCTCTCACTGTCGTGGCCTCTCCCGTTGCGGAGCACAGGCTCCGGCCGCGCAGGCTCAGCGGCCATGGCTCACGGGCCCAGCCGCTCCGCGGCATGTGGGATCTTCGCGGATTGGGGCACGAACCCGTGTCCCCTGCATCGGCAGGCGGACCCGCAACCACTGCGCTACCAGGGAAGCCCAGAAGCTCGGAGTTTTGATACTAATCTCTGCTTCTTCCTTGGGGCCATTTGACTTTCTCTGCGTTCTGAACATCCCTTTTTCCTTACATAATTCTGAACTAAGTATGGGGTGTTTAAGGACCTCTAGTCTGATATTACCATCCAGCTCGTGTTTTTGACTCCAGTAATATCAGATGGCTTATAATCCTCTCCTGGGCAATCCCTGTGCTTATTCAGACCTCCATGCTTTTGCTTATTGCCTTGTTTGCGCTGCACATGGTTTTCTCCAACCTTCTTTTTCTGCTGAAGTATACTTCGTTAGACTTGGTGCAGGTATCATATCATTACTAAGGCTTCCAAATTAAAGAGGCTACCATTTCTCTCTGCCCACCTTTATGTACCTCTATGTGCGCAACTGCATTCTATCATTCTATTAAAAGAGTTGAAAGCAGACACAAAGTACTCCACAATGTAAAGAAAGCTTCCAACAGTTGGGGCCAACGACTTACACCGCATGCTTTCCAATAGTTGGCTGAAAAGTCCACCTGCTATTCCCCAGGCACAGAAACTGCTTACTAAAGAGGGGAGATGTCGAGTTGAGCTAAGCTACTCCATGGTATTGCTGCCTCGGCGTCCACTTTGTTTGGCACAATGGCCTGCAGAGACCTTAACTAACGCTAGTCCCCTCGTGCAAGCACATGTCCTAGATGTTAGCCTGCAGAATAACAAGCGAACGTAAGTTTCTGATATGACCTCACCAGCAGCCCTAATGGTCAGCAGTCTCTGCTGGCTCCCTGCGTCTGTCGGCCTTATTCACCCCTTAGGTAAGACCCCTGGGGGCTCAGCAAAATTTTCTGTTCTTTTGGTTTGAGTGGCCAAATCTGGCCCTAGCCTGGGAACCCCAAAGCACTCCACCCATGGCTCCTGGTAAGGGAATGTGCCCGAAGTCCTGCCTGTCCTCTCTCTCTCCATTCTGCCTTGATCTCCCTGTATAGCCCCTGGAGGCATGCTGTGTACTTCCTCCAGGACCTGTGAGTGATAAACTTCTCTATTTCACTTTCTCTTGTGACTTGTTGCTGAACCACAACTCACCGTCCGGCGCCCTGTGCTCCACTTAACAAATGTTCATTTAACTAAATCCTACCTGGAAGGAGGTAGAAAAGAAAGTCGAACTCAGATGCCATAGACTTTCTCCAACAGTCCAATCCTTTCCCATGTTCTTTCCCCTAGAAACTTCTTCACACCCCATTTCCATGCAAGCGAGAAAGATGATTTTGAGACACCTGCTCATAAAGAAGAGAAATGTATGAAATGAGGGGCAGATCAGAATTTCTTATTCTGGTTGGATATTTGCTTAGACAATGGACATGAAACTTATTTCTCTTCATTATGCTCAAGAGAGGAATTTGGGGGAAAAGATGGCATGTCATTTAATCTTCACAGTTTGAGCCACTTAGCTATTGTCACACAAAAGGGCTGCCTGCCATCCAAGAGACTTATGCAGCTCAAGGATGTGGGGTGGGCCCCTGGGAGTTGGAGTGAAGGGGGCAGTGGAAAGGTGTTGAACTTGAATAGGACTCTGGAGTCGGCCTGCTGGTCCCCAGCACCAACTCTACTCGTCACTGGCTGCAGGGACCTGGGCAAAGCACTTCCTTTTCCTGAGCCTTAATTATCCCATCTGTAGAAAGGGATAGTCTAACAACTGACTTTATAGAATTTTAATAACGAATAAATTGAACAGTGAAAGAAAGATGCTTTACAGAGCACTTAGCATGAAGTAAAAGCATATTTAATGTTAGCAAATAAATGTAACCATTAATGTTTTTTTCTTTGCTTTAAGACTAGACTTTATCCCAGATCTTGATCACAGTTGGATTCCTGCATTTTCTTTCTATTCCTTCTTACCCCTGGCGTGGCCTGGGCCACCCTGTGCCCAGTTAAGTTTCAGGGTTTCCATCTTTCCCAGTATACTCTGCTGCAGTTGAATTAGCTATGCCTGCCTGTGCCCAAATATGAGTAACTAATTGAGTCTCATAGCGCAAACATTCCTATAGCGCCTCTTAAAATACCCTAAATCATATGATGAGAAGGTACAGAGGAAATTTGGAAAAGCCAGAGGTGTAATAAATCCTAGCGTTTAGGTTGTGTACAGAAAACACACACACACACACACACACACACACACACACACTCTCTCTCTCTCTCTCTCTCTCTCTCTCTCTCTCTCTCTCTCTCTCTCTCTCTCTGCAGCCACCAGCCTAGGAAGTCAGCTGGCTGTTTCCAAGTTAGACTTCTAGTAATGAGGCTGAAAGCCCAACAGTAACTGCTATAACAGTGATCTCCAAACGGTCAAGACTTGATGACAGCAATTATCATTGACAGTTGCCCTAGCGTTTATTCCTTCTTCCAAGTTAGGACCAACCAGAGAAAGTCAAATATTCACCCCTAACCAATCACACAGGATGCCCTGCTTCTAGTTTTCCTGGCTACTGCTTCCCATGCCACCAGCCTCCAGTCCAGGCAAACCTGAAGCCTTCCCTCTGTCCACTATAAAGCTTTCCCATTCCTCTGCCTGCCTTTGAATCTCTGCCTAAACACAAGTGATGGTGGCCAACTCCTTTGCTATAGCAAGCTCTGAATAACTAGCCTTTGCTTGTTCTCATTTAGGTGGTCTTTGTTTATTTCCACAGTGTTTATAAAATATTGTTTGAATTTTATCTTTATGAAATCTGATTACGTATTAAGCTATAGTCATAGTCACTGTATAGTCACGTACAGTCATATACATAGACACTGTATAGTGTCATGCAGAATGGCTGGTCCTACTGCGGGGGATCACAGAGGCTTAACCTCGGCATCTCAAAAGCACCCAAACTAAAACAGAGCACAGTTGAGAAATAAATCAAGGTCCAGAGTACCTGACAGGAAGCAATTAAAGATTTAAGAACCACTAAAACTGAATGAGGGCTCACTCTGCCCTATCAAAGTAGGTCAGTTCTGAGAGGATGACCTGGTTGATCCGTAAGGGAATTAGAAGTGTCACTTTAAAATTAATTACAGAGTCACATGAACCATTCACCCACTGACATCATCACAAATGGTCAGCTCATTTCCTCTGTTCTCATATTACCCAGAAACACCAAATGTGTTAGGAATTCCCAGACTTTCAGCAACGAGTTTTGTTGGCTCTTTTTCATTAACCTATACATACGTTACCTTTAAAACAATAATGTAAAGATACACTGATATATTCTTTAATAAATACATTCTTTCAGTCTACGAAGGAATTTTCAACTCCTCCTATTTCAGAATTAATGACTGCTTCCGTTTCTTTTAAGCCCAAAGGAACTACGTTGTTTGAGAGGATTGAGTGGTGGAGGGTGAGGGCAGGTAGCCAAATAGGGAGAAGAGAGCACCAATCATACAATAGACGTGACAGAGGATTGCTCTTAAACTTTTTTAAAGTATATTTTGAAATAACATCCCCAGGCTATAGAGCTAAATTGCTTTGATCATTTATGAGCATCTGTGTCTCTTCAATAAGCCTTAAACTCCCACAGGGGAGCAATGAAGCCAGAAATAGTGTTCATCATTAATCCAGGAGAACCCCTCTATAGTATGGGGTCCAAAATAAGACCAACTTGTCTTGGACCCTGGTTCTCTATATTAAGGTATTTTATCTATGGATATAAAGATATATATCAATGTGCTCCATCTGTAGGCTCTTGTGGCTACTAAGGGAGTGTCAATAAGCTTAGATTCCAGCTAAGACCACCTCTCACTCCTTCTTCAGGTGTCAGCCTGATCATCACTTCCTCTGGGAAATCATTCTGCTCTTCTGCATCCCCAGCAATTCCCATGTCCCTGTTATCTCCCTTCCCATCTTTCCTCCATATTTCATGCAATTTCCATTTCTCAATTTCCTTATCATATGTTGACACATAACTTGTACACGAATGTTCATAGCAATTTTATACATGATGGCCCCAAGCTGGAAGCAACACAAACAGCCATGTACAGGTGAATGAATAAATGAGATACACCATTTTTAAAACAATTACGTTAGTTGTTTGATATACACTTATCACTAATCATATAGCATCCTTGAGTACTTAGTTTACATCTATAAGAAACGACCAAAGTTTTTTCCACAGTGGGGTACAACTTTACACCCCCACCAACTGTGTATGAGACTTCACGTGGCTCTATACCATGGCCAACATTGGGTGGTGTTAGACTTTTAGATTTTAACTATTCTGGTGAACGTGTTGTAGTATCTCACTGTGGTTTTAAGTTTCATTTGCAATGATAAATAATGACATAGAGCACTTGTTCATGTACTTACTGGTCATTTATATATCCATCTAAAATCTCTCCTCATTTTTTTAAGTTGGGTTTTTCTCTTCTTACTCTTGAGTTGTGTGAGTTCTTTATACATCTCAGATATGAATCCTTTGTCAGGTATATGTATTGGGGATATTTTGTCCCAGTCTGTGGTTTCCATGTGGTTTTCATGTTTTCAAGGTGTCCTTTGAAGAGTAGAAATGTTCAACTCTTGATTAACTCTGTTTATCAGTTTTTAAAATAATTGTCAATTTCTGAGATTGGCTTATGGTTTTCATGGGAACATTAGTCTCAGAGACAGTTACAAAGCGTTTATACTGACCTTATACTAAAGACACTAATTCAAGGATTCCACAGGCTCAGTGATTCCCATGCAAGTTAAATAAAGAAAATCACATCAGGACACATAATGGTCAAACTTTTGAAAACTAAAGGGAAAGAGAAAATCTTAAACACATCCAGAGAAAAAAAGTCACTATTTTCAAAAGAAGAGCAGTAAGTCCAAAAGCTGAATTGTCAAGAGAAACCATGGAATCTAGAAGAAAATGGAATAGCATCTTTAAAGTGCTGAAAGAGAGGAAGATCAGCCTAGACTTCCAGTTCCAAGAAGAATCTCCTTCAGATACTAATATTAGGATACTTTTAGACACACAAAAGGTCTAGAATTTGTCACCAGAAGAATTCCACTGCAAGAAATTATAAAGGAAGTTCTTTGGCTGAAGAGAATAGTTCCAGCTGAAAGCACGGAACTGCAAGAGGAAGGAAGCACACCGTGTAGGGAAAATAGGGATAAAAGTCAAATAATATTTACTGTTGTAATGTTAATACTAATAGTATCTTGTGTAGTTATAGGGAGTGAGGATGTAAAACACGTGGCATCCGTAGCACACGGGGCAGGAGGAGGATAAAAGGAATTAAACTTTTACATTTCTCACATCATCTGGGACGTGATAAGAGTACTAATTTGAAGTAAAATGTCATAAATCAAGGATGCATATTGAAATCTAACCACTGAAAGAATTATATAAGAATGTATAATTAAAATAGAATGTCGTAAATCAAGGATGCATATTGAAATCGAACCACTGAAAGAATTATATAAGAATGTACAATTATATAAGAATGTACAATCTTATATAAGAATGTGTAAAAAAAAAATGTGTAAAGAATGTATAAGGATTATATAAGAGAAAAATTATTTCCGTAAACCAAAAAACAAAGCCAACAGAAAATAGCAGGGTTAACTATAAATACACCACAAAGGAATGTAAAATTTTATTCCTTTTTGCCAAAGTATGAATTCACAATCCCTAATCCACCATCCGCCTGATGGACTCCATTTTTTTCAGCCTGGTAAAGAAATGTTTTTATGCTGAACATGTGAAAAAGGGTTCCTCTTTCCCAGCCACTCAGCTATAAATTTCATGGTCAGATGCGTCAAGACTAGCATGATCTTTTGGCCACACTGTCCTGTCAGTATTTATTTATAAGTGTTGATTTTAGATAAAACAGGGGAGAGGGGAATAGAATAAACAAGTTGTGTGAGTTAGGTCTCACTAGGTTATGCTACAATAACAAATAACCCCCAAATCTTAGTGGTTCAGAAAAATAAAGGTTTATATCTCACACATGTGACATGGCAATGGCAGTCAACCTCAGCTCTCCTCCACACTGTCTTCCTTTGTGATCCCAGCTGAAGGAGTATCCCTTATCTAAGGCAGGACCCCTCTTTTAGCGGTAGAGTAAAAGTGATGGCAGAATAAGGTAATAACTCTTAAAGCTTCTGCTCCAAAATACTGGAGGTCACTTCTTCTGTTTCTTTGGCCAAAGCAAGTCTGACGGCCAAGGCTGATATCAACAGGGTCATAAGTATCCTCCAGCAGGAGAAGGCCATGGGGGGTGGCCAATGACAAATGGGTCAAAAGGAGAAACAGTGAATATTTTAAACAAATACTACAATCTATCACACACATGGTATTTCCTAACCATTACATTTTTCTTATATCATCTTCTTCCAACCATTATTTAGAAATTATCTTATGTCTTTTCACATGAAGTTAAATGGCTTCTTCTCTAAGAATAACTTGGCATTGTTTCCTATTCCCTTTTTTCTTTTTCAGTTATACCGTGGTTATATCTACTATATCACATTTTCTCCTCATTTCCTTTTTTTAGTTAAATCATTTTGTAATTCTTTATTCCTTCTAATTGAGATAAAATAGACATATAACATTGAATGAGTTTTAGATGTACAACGTAATGATTTGAGATATGTACATACTGCAAAATGATCACCACAATAAGTTTAGTTACCATCCATCACCACACATACAGATTTTTTTCTTGTGATGAGAACTTTTTTTTTTTACAGCTTTATTGGAGTGTAATTGCTTTACAATGCTGTGTTAGTTTCTGCTTTATAACAAAGTGAATCAGTTATACATATACATATATTCCCATATCGCTTCCCTCTTGCGTCTCCCTCCCTCCCACCCTCCCTATCCCACCCCTCTAGGTGGTCACAAAGCACCAGGCTGATCTCCCTGTGCTATGCGGCTGCTTTCCACTAGCTATCTATTTTACGTTTGGTAGTGTATATATGTCCATGTCTCTCTCTCGCTTTGTCACAGCTTACCCTTCCCCCTCCCCATATCCTCAAGTCCATTCTCTAGTAGGTCTGTGTCTTTATTCCTGTCTTACCCCTAGGTTCTTCGTGACATTTTTTTAAATTTATTAAATTCCATATATGTGTTAGCATACGGTATTTGTCTTTCTGTTTCTGACTTACTTCACTCTGTATGACAGACTCTAGGTCTATCCACCTCATTACAAATAGCTCAATTTCGTTTCTTTTTATGGCTGAGTAATATTCCATTGTATATATGTGCCACATCTTCTTTATCCATTCATCCGATGATGGACACTTAGGTTGTTTCCATCTCCTGGCTATTGTAAATAGAGCTGCAAGAAACATTTTGATACATGAGTCTTTTTGAATTATGGTTTTCTCAGAGTATCTGCCCAGTAGTGGGATTGCTGGGTCATATGGTAGTTCTATTTGTAGTTTTTTAAGGAACCTCCATACTGTTCTCCATAGTGGCTGTACCAATTCACATTCCCACCTGCAGTGCAAGAGTGCTCCCTTTTCTCTACACCCTCTCCAGCATTTATTGTTTCAAGATTTTTTTGATGATGGCCATTCTGACCGGTGTGAGATGATATCTCATTGTAGTTTTGATTTGCATTTCTCTAATGATTAATGATGTTGAGCATTCTTTCATGTGTTTGTTGGCAATCTGTATATCTTCTTTGGAGAAATGTCTATTTAGGTCTTCTGCCCATTTTTGGATTGGGTTGTTTGTTTTTTTGTTATTGAGCTGCATGAGCTGCTTGTAAATTTTGGAGATTAATCCTTTGTCAGTTGCTTCATTTTCAAATATTTTCTCCCATTCTGAGGGTTGTCTTTTCATCTTGTTTATGGTTTCCTTTGCTGTGCAAAAGCTTTGAAGTTTCATTAGGTCCCATTTGTTTATTTTTGTTTTTATTTCCATTTCTCTAGGAGGTGGGTCAAAAAGGATCTTGCTGTGATTTATATCATAGAGTGTTCTGCCTATGTTTTCCTCTAAGAGTTTGATAGTTTCTGGCCTTACATTTAGGTCTTTAATCCATTTTGAGCTTATTTTTGCATATGCTGTTAGAAAGTGATCTAATCTCATACTCTTACATGTACCTGTCCAGTTTTCCCAGCACCACTTATTGAAGAGGCTGTCCTTTCTCCACTGTACATTCCTGCCTCCCTTATCAAAGATAAGGTGACCATATGTGAGTGGGTTTATCTCTGGGCTTTCTATCCTGTTCCATTGATCTATCTTTCTGTTTTTGTGCCAGTACCATACTGTCTTGATTACTGTAGCTTTGTAGTGTAGTGTGAAGTCAGGGAGCCTGATTCCTCCAGCTCTGTTTTTCGTTCTCAAGATTGCTTTGGCTATTCGGGGTCTTATGTGTTTCCATACAAATTGTGAAATTTTTTGTTCTAGTTCTGTGAAAAATGCCAGTGGTAGTTTGATAGGGATTGCATTGAATCTGAGAATTGCTTTGGGTAGTAGAGTCATTTTCACAGTGTTGATTCTTCCAATCCAAGAACATGGTATATCTCTCCATCTATTTGTATCATCTTTAATTTCTTTCATCAGTGTCTTATAATTTTATGCATAGAGATCTTTTGTCTCCTTAGGTAGGTTTATTCCTAGATATTTTATTCTTTTTGTTGCAGTGGTAAATGGGAGTGTTTTCTTGATTTCACTTTCAGATTTTTCATCATTAGTGTATAGGAATGCCAGAGATTTCTGTGCATTAATTTTGTATTCTGCTACTTTACCAAATTCATTGATTAGCTCTAGTAGTTTTCTGGTAGCATCTTTAGCATTCTCTATGTATAGTATCATGTCATCTGCAAACAGCGACAGCTTTACTTCTCCTTTTCCAATCTGTATTCCTTTTATTTCCTTTTCTTTGATTGCTGTGGCTAAAACTTCCAAAACTATGCTGAATAAGAGTGGTGAGAGTGGGCAACCTTGTCTTGTTCCTGATCTTAGTGGAAATGCTTTCAGTTTTTCACCATTGAGGACGATGTTGGCTGTGGGTTTCTCATATATGGCCTTTATTATGTTGAGGAAACTTCCCTCTATGCCTACTTTCTGGAGGGTTTTTACCATAAATGGGTGTTGAATTTTGTTGAAAGCTTTCTCTGCATCTATTGAGATGATCATATGGTTTTTCTCCTTCAATTTGTTAATATGGTGTATCACGTTGATTGATTTGCGTATATTGAAGAATCCTTGCATTCCTGGAATAAACCCCATTTGATCATGGTGTATGATCCTTTTAATGTGCTGTTGGATTCTGTTTGCTAATATTTTGTTGAGGATTTTTGCATCTATGTTCATCAGTGATATTGGCCTGCAGTTTTCTTTCTTTGTGACATCTTTGTCTTGTTTTGGTATCAGGGTGATGGTGGCCTCTTAGAATGAGTTTGGGAGTGTTCCTCCCTCTTCTATATTTTGGAAGAGTTTGGGAAGGATAGGTGTTAGCTCTTCTCTAAATGTTTGATAGAATTCGCCTGTGAAGCCGTCTGGTCCTGGGCTTTTGTTTGTTGGAAGATTTTTAATCACAGTTTCAATTTCAGTGCTTGTGATTGGTCTGTTCATATTTTCTCTTTCTTCCTGATTCAGTCTTGGCAGGTTGTGTATTCCTAAGAATTTGTCCATTTCTTCCAGGTTGTCCATTTTATTGGCATAGAGTTGCTTGTAGTAATCTCTCATGATCTTTTGTATTTCTGCAGTGTCAGTTGTTACTTCTCCTTTTTCATTTCTAATTCTGTTGATTTGAATCTTCTCCCTTTTTTTCTTGATGAGTCTGGCTAATGGTTAATCAATTTTGTTTGTTTGGTTCTCAAAGAACCAGCTTTTAGCTTTATTGATCTTTGCTATCGTTTCCTTCATTTCATTTTCATTTATTTCTGATCTGATCTTTATGATTTCTTTCCTTCTGCTAACTTTGGGTTTTTTTTGTTCTTCTTTCTCTAGTTGCTTGAGGTGCAAGTTTAGGTTGTTTATTCGAGATGTTTCCTGTTTCTTAAGGTAGGATTGTATTGCTATAAAGTGCCCTCTTAGAACTGCTTTTGCTGCATCCCATAGGTTTGGGTCGTCATGTGTCCATTGTCATTTGTTCCTAGGTATTTTTTGATTTCCTCTTTGATTTCTTCAGTGATCAGTTCGTTATTAAATAGTGTATTGTTTAGCCTCCATGTGTTTGTATTTTTTACTATCTTTTCCTGTAATTGATATTTAGTCTCATAGTGTTGTGGTCAGAATAGATACTTGATACAATTTCAATTTTCTTAAATTTACCAAGGCTTGATTTGTGACCCAAGGTATGATCTATCATGGAGAATGTTCCATGAGCATTTGAGAAAAATGTGTATTGTTGTTTTTGGATGGAATGTCCTATAAATATCAATTAAGTCCATCTGGTTTAATGTATCATTTAAAGCTTGTGTTTCCTTATTTATTTTCATTTTGGATGATCTGTCCATTGGTGAAAGTGGGGTGTTAAAGTCCCCTACTATGAATGTGTTACTGTCGATTTCCCCTTTTATGGCTGTTAGCACTTGCCTTATGTATTGAGGTGCTCCTATGTTGGGTGCATAAATATTTACAATTGTTATACCTTCTTCTTGGATCGATCCCTTGATCATTATGTAGTGTCCTTCTTTGTCTCTTCTAATAGTCTTTATTTTAAAGTCTATTTTGTCTGATATGAGAATTGCCACTCTGGCTCTCTTTTGGTTTCCATTTGCATGGAATATCTTCTTCCATCCCCTCACTTTCAGTCTGTATGTGTCTCTAGGTCTGAAGTGGGTCTCTTGTAGACAGCATATATATGGGTCTTTTATTTGTATCCATTCAGCCAGTCTGTGTCTTTTGGTGGGAGCATTTAATCCATTTACATTTAAGATAATTATCGATATGTATGTTCCTATTCCCATTTTCTTAATTGTTTTGGGCTTGTTATTGTAGGTCTTTTCCTTCTCTTGTGTTCTTGCCTAGAGAAGATCCTTTAGCATTTGTTGTAAAGCTGGTTTGGTGGTGCTGAACTCTCTTAGCTTTTGCTTGTCTGTAAAGGTTTTAATTTCTCCATCAAATCTGAATGAGATCCTTGCTGGGTAGAGTAATCTTGGTTGTAGCTTTTTCTCCTTCATCACTTTAAATATGTCCTGCCAGTCCCTTCTGGCTTGCAGAGTTTCTGCTGAAAGATCAGCTGTTAACCTTATGGGGATTCCCTTGTGTGTTATTTGTTGTTTTTCCCTTGCTGCTTTTAATATGTTTTCTTTGTATTTAATTTCTGACAGTTTGATTAATATGTGTCTTGGTGTGTTTCTCCTTGGATTTATCCTGTATGGGACTCTCTGTGCTTCCTGGACTTGATTAACTTTTTCCTTTCCCATATTAGGGAAGTTTTCAACTATAATCTCTTCAAATATTTTCTCAGTCCCTTTCTTCTTCTCTTCTTCTTCTGGAGCCCCTATAGTTTGAATGTTGGTGCATTTAATGTTGTCCCAGAGGTCTCTGAGACTGTCCTCAGTTCTTTTCATTCTTTTTTCTTTATTCTGCTCTGCAGTAGTTACTTGCACTATTTTATCTTCCAGGTCACTTATCCTTTCTTCTGCCTCAGTTATTCTGCTATTGATCCCTTCTAGAGTATTTTTAAGTTCATTTATTATGTTGTTCATCATTGCTCGTTTCATCTTTAGTTCTTGTAGGTCCTTGTTAAATGTTTCTTGCATTTTCTCCATTCTATTTCCAAGATTTTAAATCATCTTTACTATCATTATTCTGAATTCTTTTTCAGGTAGACTGCCTATTTCCTCTTCATTTTTTAGGTCTGGTGGGTTTTTATCTTGCTCCTTCATCTGCTGTGTGTTTTTTCTGTCTTCTCATTTTGCTTTTCTTACTATGTTTGGGGTGTCCTTTTTGCAGGCTGCAGGTTCGTAGTTCCCGTTGTTTTTGGTGTCTGTCCCCAGTGGCTAAAGTTGGTTCAGTGGGTTGTGTAGGCTTCCTGGTGGAGGGGACTAGTGCCTGTGTTCTGGTGGATGAGGCTGGATCTTGTCTTTCTGGTGGGCAGGTCCACGTCTGGTGGTGTGTTTTGGGGTGTCTGTGGACTTACTATGATTTTAGGCAGCCTCTCTGCTAATTGGTGGGGTTGTGTTCCTGTCTTGCGGGTTGTTTGGTATAGGGTGCCCAGCACTGTAGCTTGCTGGTCGTTGAGTGAAGCTGGGTGTTGGTGTTGAGATGGAGATCACTGGGAGATTTTTGCTGTTTGATATTACGTGGCGCTGGGAGGTCTCTTGTGGACCAGTGTCCTGAAGTTGGCTCTCCCACCTCCGAGGCACAGCACTGTCTCCTGGCTGCAGCACCAAGAGCCTTTCATCCACATGGTCAGAATAAAAGGGAGAAAAAGTAGAAAGAAAGAAAGAGGATAAAGGAAAATAAAATAAAGTAAGGTAAAATAAAATAAAGTTATTAAAATAAAAATTATTAAGAAAAAAATTTAAAAAAAAACTGGACGGATAGAACTCTAGGACAAATTGTGAAAGCAAAGCTATACAGACAAAATCTCACACAGAAGCATACACATACACACTCAGAAAAAGAGGAGAAGGGGAAAAAATAATAAATTTTGCTCTCGAAGTCCACCTCCTCAACTTGGGATGACTCGGTGTGTATTCAGGTATTCCACAGATGCAGGGTACATCAAGTTGATTGTGGAGCTTTAATCCGCTGCTCCTGAGGCTGCTGGGAGAGATTTCCCTTTCTCTTCTTTGTTCGCACAGCTCCCGGGGTTCAGCTTTGGATTTGGCCCCACCTGTGTGTGTAGGTCGCCGAAGGGCGTGTGTTCTTCGCTCAGACCGGACGGGGTTAAAGGAGCCGCTGATTCGGGGGCTTTGGCTCACTCAGGCCAGGGGGAGGGAGGGGTACGGAGTGCGGGGCAAGCCTGTGGCGGCAGAGGCCGGCGTGACGTTGCACCAGCCTGAGGCGCGCTGTGAGTTCTCCCTGGATCCCGGGACCCTGGCAGTGGTGGGCTGCACAGGCTCCCCGGAAGGGAGGTGTGGAGAGTGACCTGTGCTCGCACACAGGCTTCTTGGTGGCGGCAGCAGCAGCCTTAGCGTCTCATGCCCATCTCTGGGGTCCGCGCTGTTAGCCGCAGCTCGCGCCCGTCTCTGGAGCTCCTTTAAGCAGCACTCTTAACCCCCTCTCCTCGCGCACCAGAAAACAAAGAGGGAAGAAAATGTCTCTTGCCTCTTCGGCAGGTCCAGACCTTTTCCCGGACTCCCTCCTGGCTAGCCGTGGTGCACTAGCCCCCTTCAGGCTGTGTTCACGCCACCAACCCCAGTCTTCTCCCTGCATCCGACCCCAGCCCGAGCCTCAGTTCCCAGCCCCGCCCACCCCGGCGGGTGAGCAGACAAGCCTTTGGGGCTGGTGAGTGCCGGTCGGCACCGATCTTCTGTGCAGGAACCTCTCCGCTTTGCCCTCCACACCCCTGTTGCTGCGCTCTCCTCCGTGGCCCCGAAGCTTCCCCCTACGCCACCCGCGGTCTCCGCCCGCGAAGGGGCTCCTAGTGTGTGGAAACCTTTCCTCCTTCACGGCTCCCTCCCACTGGTGCAGGTAGGTCCCGTCCCTATTCTTTTGTCTCTGTTTATTCTTTTTTCTTTTGCCCTGTCCAGGTACGTGAGGACTTTCTTGCCTTTTGGGAGGTCTGAGGTCTTCTGCCAGCGTTCAGTAGGTGTTCTGTAGGAGTTGTTCCACGTGTAGAGGTATTTCTGATGTATGTGTGGGGAGGAAGGTCATCTCCGCGTCTTACTCTTCTGCCATCTTCCCCTAGATCGAGAACTTTTAAGATTACTCTTTTGGGGACTTTCAAATATACAATAGAGGTAACTACGTTGTTAACTATATTCACCATGGCATACGTTACATTCCAGAACTTATAACTGGAAGTTTATATCTTTTGTCCACCTTCATGTATTTTGCTGACTCCCAACCCCCATCTCTAGAAACCATTAGTTTGTTGTTTTTTCGCTTTCAGATCCCACTATAAGTGATATCACGTGGTAATTGCCTTTTTCTGTCTGACTTATTTCACTTAGCATAATGTCCTCATGGTCCATATATGTTGTTCCAAATGGCAGGATTTCATTTTTTTATGGCAGGAAGGCAGGCAGGCAGGCAGGAAGGAAGGAAGAAGGAAGGAAGGTGAATATATGTATATACACATTTCATTCATCTGCTGATGGACACTTAGGTTATTTCCATGTCTTGGCTATTGTAAATAATGCTGCAGAAAAGACAGGGGTGCAAATATCTTTTCAAGACAGTGATTTCATTTCCTTTGTATAAATACCCAGAATTGAATTGCTGGATCATAGGCTAGTTCTATTTTTAATTTCTTGAGGAGCTTCCATGCTATTTTCCTTAGTGGCTACATCAATTTACATTCCCACCAACAGTGCGCAAGTTTTTCCATTTCTCCACATCTTTGCAAACACTTATTATTTCTTCTCTTTTTGATAATAGCCATCCTAACAGGTGTGAAGTGGTATCTCCTTGTGGTTTTGACTTGTGTTTCCATGATGATTAGTGTGTTGAGCTCCTTTTCCCATACCTGTTGGCCATCTGTATGTCCTCTTTGGAAAATTGTCCGTTCAGATACTCTGCCCATATTCTGGTTAGATTGTTGGGTTTCTTTCTACTGAGTTGTGTGAGTTTTTTTAGATATTAACTTCTTATCAGATATATGATTTGCAGATATTTTCTCCCATTCCATAGGGTGCCTTTTCATTTTGTTGATAGCTTCCTTTGCTGTATAGAAGCTTTTTAGTTTGATATAGTCCCACATGTTTATTTTTGCTTTTGGTGTCAAATCCAAAAAAACCATTGCCAAGACCAAAGTCAAGGAGATTACCACCTATGTTTTCTTCTAAGAGTTTTATGGTTTCAGTTTTATATTTAAGTATTTAATCCATTTTGAGTTAATTTTTCTGTATGGTGTAAGATAAATGTCCAGTTTCATTCTTTCACATGGATATCCAGTTTTCCCATCAACACTTATTGTAGAGACTATCCATCCCCATTGTATACTCTTGGCTCCTTTGTTGGAAATTAATTGACCATATATGTATAGGTTTATTTCTGGGTTCTCCATTGTCTGTTTTATTGATCCATATGTCTATTTTTATGCCACCACCATACTGTTTGGGTTGCTGAAGCTTTGTAACAGTTTGAAATCAGGAAACAGGATGCCTCCAACTTTGTTCTTCTTTCTCCAGATTGCTTTGGTTATTTGGGGTCTTTTGTGGTTCCACACAAATTTGAATTTTGTTTTTCTTCTGTGAAAAATGCCTTTGGAATTTTGATAGGGATTGCATTGAGTCTGCAGATTGCTTTGGGTAGTATGGACATTTTAACAGTATTCATTCTTCCAAACCATTTAACAGTATTAATTCTTCCAAACCATGAGCATGGTTTCCATTTATTTGTGTCTTCTGCAATTTCTTTTATTACTATTTTACAGTGTTCAGGTCTTTCATCTCCTTAGTTAAATGTATTCCTAAGTATTTTATCATTTTGATGTAACTGTAAATGGGAATGTTTTCTTAATTTCTTTTTGATAGTTCATTATTTTATAAAATGCAACTGATTTTTATATATTGATTTTGTATCCTGCAACTATACTAAATTTATTTATTAGTTCTAACAGCTTTTTGTTGAAGTCTTTAAGGTTTTCTATATGTAATATCATGCCATCTGCAAATAGAGATAGTTTTCATTCTGTTCTGATTTGGATGACTTTTCTTTTTTTTGCCTAATTGTGCTTTCTAGGCATCCAGTATTATGTTGAATAAATGTAGTGAGAGTGGGTATCCTTGTCTTATTCCTGATCTTAGAGGAAAAGCTTTCAGTTTTTCACTATTGAGTGTGATGTAAGCTGTGGGATTGTCATATATGGCCTTCATTATGTTGAGGTACATTCCCTCTATACCCACTTTGTTGAGAGTTTTAAAGTCAAGATACATCTATATGAAATATATATAATTTTCCCTAAGATATGTTATTGAACCAAATGTGTTTATCAATCAGTATTATTTTAAAATCAAGAAATGCCCATTTTATTTATCAGTTCTAAGTCATGTATACATGAAGCAGATATATTTTCCTATTTTTAAAAGAGCTATTGCTACTGACTGTAATTCATCCTGGCTGGATGAGGCCAGATGAATTTTCATCTAAAGTCTTATGTCTCATTTTCCACACAGTAGATAAATAAATAGAGCAGATTCAAAACATGGACTACATCGTAAAGAAAAATTTTATAAGCCAACACACATAGAGAGGGTTGAAGACAGATGTGTCCCTTTTAGTAATCTACAATTATGAGCTTAAAGCAGACTTCTAGAGTCAAGACATCAAGAACCTCTGCAATTCTCTGCCCCATGTTTCATACATAATTGCTACCCATGGCATCATAAGCCAAATGAATGGATGAGGGGGAGAGGAATGGCTATATAACAACCACAACAGTAATATATTACCCATACACCATACTTTGTAGTTTAAAAAGCAGTTTCACATCTGTAACCTCATTTCAACTTGTACACAACTTTGCTGAAAGCAGGACTGGTGTTAATATCCTCATTTTATACAAGAGTGAAATGAGACTTTGAAACTTTAAGTGACTTATCCAGGGTTACAGAGCTATGTAGAGACACAGGCTAAACTTGAACACATGTCTCTGCACACTGCCTTTCAAACTTTGTATGCCTGAGGATCAACAGAAGATTTTGTTAAAAATGAGATTCCTATCCCTACCTTCCAGAGATTCTAACTCCATTTTTTTGGTGTGGGGTCCAGAAATTTACATTTTCATTAGATTCCCAGGTGATTCTGGTGCAGTATGAACCCAATTTTACCTAATTGTGGAGGGCAAAGAGGAGCTGGAAGAATCTGTGGGAAGCATTTAAAAGTGAATATCTATCACTAGCCCTATGAGAAAAACATAATCTACTCCCTGCACTGCTATCACTGGTAACTGGTGACGTAGTAGTAGGTCAGGATGAAAAAAAGCTAATGGTGTTGGTAGATGTTTTGTTAAAGTAACATGCTGATAACACCATTCAGTGTAATCCCAATGAAGTTTTATGAACAACTGATGTGCTTCAGTTTTGCCTGATTATGATATTACCATCTGATTATACTCATGTAGAGGTATCCGGGATTGGGACCCCTGTGTTCCTTTGGGACAACTTGAATAAAATTGAACTCTCAGCCTTAATAGGATGACAGCTTGCCAGGAGATGTTACCAGCCATTGCTTTCCTTAATTGTCTACATTACATACAATTAAATGCTCCTATTTTCTTGACTGCATTTTCTTTTATTTTGTTCTTTTAATGTGACTTGGAACATCAAGACTTGCAAACCAGAATTTTTGGAGGACACATAGATGTTTTACAAGTGAAGTCAAGAGCTGTGTTTTAGAATTTTTTTTTTAAAAACATTTTAGGCAGGTCAATATCAAAGGAGAGTCTCTTAAAGAATGATGACCTGGTGTGCCTTTTTTTTTTTTTTTTTTTTCAGAAATGGAACAAGGATCTGTCATGTCATCACAAATTTAATACTGTCTCTTGTGTTTTCCTTTGCAATCTCTTTGATTGGATTATGTTCAAGGACACAGGGGCCTCTTGTCTTTTAAGTCCATTTAAAAGTTCATTTTCCAGCTTTGACATTCAGCTCAAGAGTTTCAACAGCAGTTAATCAAAAATATTCGTATCGGAAACGTCATTAATCTTTACCAGACAGGAGCAGTTATGTTTGTGACTAAACTTTGATGGACTCTTTGGAGGTGGGATTTACCATTTTGCAAATGTTTTGAAAAGGAAGACAAGGCTTTGAACAAAGTGAGAGAAACAATTTTAAAGAGTTAGAACCAAAATCCAAGAGTCACGCAGTCAGTCCCGGAGGAAACATTCATTTCTGCTGTAGGTCATGAGAATGGTCACTTCTGGGTTCAACACCATCCGAGTGGGCATTAAGGCATTTGGTTATCCGTCCTCCTCATTTCAGTTCTCAGCCCTTCTCTGCTCTCTCCCCTTGGCTGAGCTCGTTTCTTCCTGATTTCAATTTTCACCTCAATGCCTCAGTGTAGATGACTCATGGATTCATCCAGTTACCTAGCAGGTATTGAATTCCCACTGCTCTAATAGCCGTCATCATCATAGCTTCCATTTATTGAGTTCTCATTATTGCCAGAAACTGCTACCCTTCTCTGTATATTGTGGAGAGACTTGGGTATCGTGGTTCAGATGGTGCAAGATCTGGAGGCCAACTGCCTGGGTTTGAATAACTTTGCAGAAATTATTCAGGTTTCTGTGGCTTTGCTTCTCTCTCTCTCTCTCTAAAATGGGTATGAAAAGAGTACCTACCCACAGAATCTTGGGTTTTCGTTTAGAATTAAATAAAAAGAGTTCATGAAGTATTTAATATACTGCCTTACTCACAGTAAAGTTTCAATTAACATTGGTTTTAATAGTTGATGGTTATTTTCACTCTCATTTTTGTATAATAGCCCAGTGCACCTAAGATGTAATTACTATTTTTTCCAATTTATAAACATACCTGTGTTCTTCATCATCATGCTATGCGCCTCTCTAAATTATGGCCCATGAGTATAATACATTGTTAGAAAAGATATCAGCCCTTGACCTCAAGTTGCACACATACACAAGTGAGAGGCCTGAGATAACCATAAAATATTAAAAACTGATGAGCTCTCAGGATCCTAATTGTCTACTTATAGCCTTATTCCGATTATCTGATTTCTAAGTATTTACAGAGTTACATTCAGAGATGAAAACACAGTGACTACCAAAAGCCAGAGCTGTAATCACAGCAAGGTGTTCCATTTACAACCAAGGGCATTCGTCTCAGCGAGGTTTAGGGATGTGGTGACAGTCATAGCCGGTGTCACAGGCAGAGCTCCTGACTCTCTCTGCTCCACCACTCACCATAATCCATCACCACGTGGTGTCCTACCATCTACACTATTCATCATTTCAAAATGTAAACTTAACACTCAACATATTGATTACCTATTGGCTACAGTTTGGAAGGCCCCATATTTGACAAAATAGTCTCTTTCAACATGGTACCTACAGCACATTGCAGTTAATCAGAACCAGCCATATTGGAACCATCTTTAATCGTTACCAGACAGAAGCTTTTACTTGTACAACTAAACTTTGATGGGATTTACCATTTTGAAAATGCTTTGAAAGGGAAGGCGAAGCTTTGAAGCAAAGTGGGAGCAGTAATTTGTTTTTTAAGAGCTCAGCGAGGACTAAAACCCACGAGTTGTTAAACTAGTTCTTTAAGGAATCCTTTGTTACTACTGCAAGATATGAGAACCTCATCCCCTCATCTCTTGTCTGCAGGAAATCTGGTTGGTTTATAACAGATTCAATATCTAAGTACTTGTCACCATACCCACTGCCACCATCCTGTTCCAAGCCATGACCGTCTCTCACTGCGTTCACTCTAGGAGCCTCCTATCTAGACAGCTTGCCTTTACTTTTACCCCCTAGAGTATAGTCTTTTCAAGGAATTGACTCCACAAAGAATTGTGAGTAATGATTTTCAAATATGAGTCAGATTATGTCCTTCCTATATAGGATCCCCCAGTGGCATTCCACTGGACTCAAAGGAGAGCTCAACTCCCTTTCAGTGGCCTAGGGCCCCACCCTCTCCAGCTCCCTTCTCCTTTCCTGCCTGCTGGCATCTCCAATTGCTCTCCGCTCCATTCATTCCCCTTCAGGGCCCCGGCCTCCTCGCATTCCTTGGAAATCTTAGGGCCGTTGCCCTGGAATATTCTTCACAAAGATATCTGGGAGGCTCACTGTCTCACTTCCTTAGTTCTTTGCTCAGAAGCTCCCTTCTCAGTGAGGCTTACCTGGATTACCACCTTAAATATAGTAACGTGGCCCTGCATGTGTGCACATGTGCACACGCAGATGCACCCACATTCCTGATTCCCTTTAACTGTGCTTAGAAGTTTATATAGTGTCTGACCCAAACTAGGACATCTTTTAGAGGTAAAGAGTTGCTGTGAATAATTATGTTGGGACAACAGGAATAACCTGAGGCTGCCTTGGGCAAACAGAGACATTCACCCAACCTGCTCTGATTTTCCCCCGTAGCATCTACTGCCTTTTGGCAGACTATAATATTTCCATATTTATTATGTGTATTAGTTATGGTCTGCCTCTCCCTCTTGGAACATAAGCTCCACGAGGCCAAGGGTATCCGTCCCTTTTATTTATTGATGTATTCTAAGTGTTGAGAATAGTGCTTGACAGTCTGGCACATAGTAGATTCTCAATGAATATTTGTTGAATTGAATGAATAAGTGATATGGGGAAACCAAAGATTATCCCAAAGTTCCTTCAAACTTTAAGCATGAGGTGAATTTTTCAGTTCAGTTCTATAAAAAATCTTTGTCAAAATTAATGAGATGGGGGCTTCCCTGGTGGCGCAGTGGTTGAGAGTCCGCCTGCCGATGGAGGGGACACGGGTTCGTGCCCCGGTCCGGGAAGATCCCACGTGCCGCGGAGCGGCTGGGCCCGTGAGCCATGGCCGCTGAGCCTGCGCGTCCGGAGCCTGTGCTCCGCAACGGGAGAGGCCACGACAGTGAGAGGCCTGCGTACCGCAAAAAAAAAAAAAAAAAAAAAAAAAAAAATTAATGAGATGAATACGCAAACCTAAAATCTGAATCATAATCATGAAATTCTACCTTTTGGACACTGGGTCTGGAGGAGATACTAATGGATGATCTGGGTCTATCTCCCTTCTTTCAAAAAAACAAATGTTCACATCATTGCTCCCAAATTATCTCCTGTCCTCCATCCCTGAATGTCTCTGACTTTCTCCTCCTCTTCTTTAAAAGCTCAGGTAGAAATTTCTCCCTAAAACTTTGCATTTTCCCCACCTCCCGTCACACCAAGAAAAAGTCTTGTCCACAAAACATTGCTATCTGTTCCCTTATATTATTATTTCTGTTCCTTGTACAGGTCCTGGAATTGTGTATATCTCATTACATACATTCCATCACATCACCTTCTAGCTTATTGCTATGTCTTCTTTGTATCTTTCAGTGAACTGTAAGTTTTTTGTAGAGCCAAGTGCTCTAATTTGTTCGTTTTTGGATTCACAGCAGCTGGCACAGTACCTGGCAGACTGTGGGCACTGTATAGGTTTTTACTGATGTGAATTAAACTGCATTGGATTTATTGACAACTGTATCTTCAATCTCATTGACTACTCCACCTACCCAAAATGTGCTGTATCACTGCAACATTCCAGCTTAACTATAGCATTTTATATCGTTGTGATATCAAAGACCCTTTATAACATGACGTATTGACTTAGTAGTGGTTCTGTGGCCTCCAAATGACCCCGCTCCCAGCTATAAATGATCTTCAAACCCTAGTTGCCATATTAGAGAAGGCTAGCATTTTCACGACAGCGGATCCGCAGTCTAAACTGGGTTCTTTTATTTACTAGTGAGTACAAGAATTGAAAAAATGAATTTGAAGCTATCAAACCTAATCTGTCAACATCTAATCTTCTGCAGTTATATCCCCAAACATAAGTTTCCATGTATATAGAATACACATGCGCACACACACGTGTATCTACGATCCCCACAATGTATGAGGATAGATATTATTGAAACACGTCACCTAATTCCTGTGAATTATTTTTCAAGCCTCTAATATTTTGATGACTGTTGGCCAAGTCCTCATTGACTCTGTTACTGAGCAGCTTGTCCGTTACTACTTAGATTTTCTTCCTCTGCACCATCCACCGTATTTCATCCTGAGCTGCTTTACCGTATGAGAGTGCTAATCATCTGTGTTGAACTTTGACTATATTCAATTTCTGCTGTGTTCTTTAGCCAGAAACCAGTTCTGTTTCATACATCCAGGCCTGCTTTGTATCTGAATCTTTCAACAGTGAAATGCCCAGAAATAAAGGAAATACTTGAATCCCTTAAATATAAATAGTTTAAATATCATTTAATCAAGACTATCCAGATAAGCCACTCGCTGTCGCATTTCTTTTATTTTGCTCTCCACACATCTATCCCCAGAGCCTTCCACCGTGAAAGCCATCCAATAGGAATTGTTCATAATCTCCGTCATTTAAAATCCTCCCCCACTTTCTCCATCAGAGTATATAATACATGGCATCTCTTTCCCCATCTTTTCCCAGCGTACTTCTTTTGTTCAGTCTAGAATCAGGGAATTCATATGACAGATACAACTGATTTAAACTGTGCTGACTCCCCTCCCAGCCAGCAAGGCCAGATTCTATCCTCTTAAATCACCATTCCAAGAAGGGGAGAAATAGACAAACATTACTGAACATCACAGAGAACAGTTTCTCACCAGGTTGAGATATCATGGGATGATCTTCCCAAAGCCGCCAGGGGTCTGTTGGAAATAGTTGCAAGAGTCAAGCCCTCACAATTACCAAAAATTCAAGCTGCCTTATGTATGTGTGGAAAAGATGTGTCACATGCTTGCTCTCTAAAGTACCTTAAGGATAACATCCTGTTCACTTTTCACTCGGGTGATATCTGTATTTCAGCAAATGTCAGCAAGTCCACACGCTTTGGCAGAACAAATGTTATTTTTCCTTTTATGACTGTCCTAAGAGGAATTGTGCAATCCTACAGATAATCGCAGCGAGCTCTGGTTGGCGCGCGACCAAGGCAGGATACTCTTCTCTGGAGGAGGCCAACTGTGAATTGGGTTCACTGCTGGCAAATTGCTTTTTTCTGTTCGGTTTAATTTAGTTTTCATGATTTTTCCTGAGGGCTCATCTGGCCTCGCTCAACTAACTGGTTGAACAGATCAGCTCAAGTTCAGAAGCCCTCAATCTTTCCAAGATTTCGAAATGTCTCTTTATTCAATCTCTGATTAGGACAAGTGAGAGTAACCAACATTTTACAGGTCTTAAAATCGCCAAGACAGATACTTAGGAAAAAAAAAGGGCAGGGGAAGAACTACAGTAAATTACACCAGGCATAGTTTTACCCAAACTCAGAGGGAAAAAGAAGAAGAGTGGAAGCAGCTTTTAACTTTAAGTGAAAGTTACATTCTCTGAACAATGATTTCTTTAAAAATATGCTGGACAATCCATGAATAGCAATAGTAATGGGCCAAAGAAAATCGAGGCTCTGTGTTCAAGACAAGATACCAGGAGCCAGGGCCCGAATATTTGGGAACTTGGTTTCTACTTATGCAAACTGGCTGGAACACTCAGCCGTGAATAAACTCAAGATTCTAGATTGGCTCCATGAGTGAAACATTATTGGAATAATAATGTTTATAGGTTTTATTAATAAACCTATATTTAATTAGGTTTAATTAAAGGATGTTTTAATTACAGTTAGGTTTAGTTACATAAAACACACACACACACACACACCAAACTTGAGTCCTTCAAATGAGGTAGAAATTTTATCTTCCTTACATAATAGAATCTGGAGGGAAGTAGTCCAATACTGAGAGGAGAATTCCCTGCTCACCCGAGTGCTCTTATCTTTATGTTCCACAATGTTATCCCATGGCTTCAATTCACAATGTTGCCTCATGTTCCAAAATGGTTGCTGGAGCTACAGCCTTTATGTCTGCCTTCCAGGCAGGAGAAAGCAGGGAAAGCAACAGGCAAACACCTCCTACTTGAGTCAGCTTTACTTGATGAACATTCCTAGGAGAAATACACTACTGGTTACGGTAACCAGTAAACACACTACTGGCTAGATGCATGGAGGCTGGCAAATGCAGTCTTTTAGCTAGACATCTTTTTGCCATCCTAACCAAAATACTGGCTCAGTTACTAAAAATACAAGGAGAGTGGATATTGATTAAGCAGCTTCAGTCTGTCTTGTGGGTAAAGTGATATTTTCATGAAACTGGAGGGGAGACAGTTTGAAGCCTATTGGCTTCTTTTAACCATTACCTTATATAAATATATCACGAATGATTTTTCATAATGCAAATAATTATTTGATTCTTTTTATTTTATCATGAAATCATCCCCTTAATGAGTAAAATGATGTCATACAAGATGACATATGGCTGATTTCTCATAAAATGGCAGTATTAACCTGAACACGTTAGTGAGATTTGAGAGAACACTGAGAAGACTCATGTAACCAAAACACCCATAATATATTGCCTGAAACATCTATCATGAAAGCCTTTCCTTCAGCATCAAGATGATGTGCTTCTAAAAGATCTTTCAAACAATGAATATACCTTACCCGGAAGTAGTAACCGTCACGCCATTCAATCCTCATGAATCCATTTCTCTGTATTAGTTTATCAAATTAAGTATCACTGGACATGAGTTCTTGTGAAAAAGAGGGAGAAATTTGAGAGAATCTACCTAGGAAGACAAGTAGACGAGTAGTCAAGAGTTCCACAATTATTTTTGAGTAAAGGAAGTAAAATTCAAGTATAGCGTAATTCTCAGTAAATCTTTCTGGCTGACCATTGGATCAATGGATGAGTAAGTGAACATATGAATAAATCCTCAGGTGAGTTTTATCAGTAAAGATTGCATTATTTCTTGATGTTGTTCTTGCTAGTAGTGGAAAGCTTTATAATAGCAAATTTCAGACGTAACTGAAAAAGGAGAAGGTGTGCTCCATTATAGCCAGTCTGGGGAGTTACTGATTATGGTGAATGTTAGGGTAACCAATATAAAAGGGACCCTCAGAACCACAGGTCACATGACAAAGTAGGCCTTGAAAGCACCAGGATGGCTGACCAGGGACACAGCCCCTGGGCTATTAGTATCAGCTTGAACTTATAATTATTTCATCCAGCAATACAGCAGAGAGAGCGTCAAAATATAACTACTCAGCACGAGACAAGAGATAAAGATTTTCCTCAGTTGACTATGATCAAACGGGTATATCCAACTTACCCTTAGTTCTGTACCTTATGATAACTTTGAGTATGCCTTTCTTTCCTGGTCTGGAGCCAGTGTGGTACAATGATTACAAACATCAGCTATTGTTTCAGAAATGTTTGAATTCCATGACTGCCTTTCCACTGGCTAGCTGCATAGCCTTGAGCAAGTTACTTAACTTCCCTAAACCTCAGTTTTCCCATCTTTAAAATGGGAAGAATGCAGTTGCCTACCATGTAAGTAACTGTCAGGATTGAGTGAGGACTCACTGTTGTAATTTGTTGGAATTTAAGGGGACTGTATTAGTTAGAGTTCACTAGAAAAACACAACTGATAGGATCTGTAGTGAGGCAGAGAGGGAAAGGCAGTAAGATAGAGACAATGAGAGAGAGAGAAGGATGATTATTTTAAGAAATTAGCTCATGCATTTGTGGTGGCTAGCAAATACGAAATCTGTAGGGCAAACTGGCAGACCGGAAATTCAGATAAGATTTGGTGTTGCAGCCTGGAGTCTGAAGACTGAAAATTCAAAGAGGGTTTCTGTGTTGTAGTCTTGAGGTAGAATTGCTTCTTCTGGAAAACTCAGTCTTTGCTTCTAAGGCCATCAACTGATTAGATGAGGCCCACCTACACTGTGGAGGCAAATCTGCTTTACTTAAAGTCACTAATCTAAATATTAATCTCATCTAAAAAAAATACCTTCACAGCAACATCTAGACTGATGTTTGACTAATCACCAGGGCACCATTGCCCAGCCGACTGGACAGATAAAATTAACCAACCCAGGGACCCAATAAATATGACTGCCTTCTCCACCTGGATTCTGAGCAAATAGAGAAATAAGACAAAAGAGTTGTACGTTGGAAAATCTAACCATAACTCCTATGACAGGCAAAGGCTAGGATGGAAGCTGTGGTTTATATTTGCAAGTAAGTGGGTGCAATGGAATTAGGAACACTCACCCCACCTGCCTCTGACAGGTAGATGAATACAACGAGCCCAGGCAGTGATGTCGGCCAAGATTTATAGCACGGAGCAGCTGGGAGGAACTCACAGTGCTGCTGACAGGTTCACACTTGGAAAGACAAAAAGAAAGAGGAATTTTGTCTTCCCAAATTTTCCAATCAGATGAGTTTCTCTATGTCGCTGGAGGAAAGGCAGTCGAGTACAGAGAGTAGAACGAGTGCTGCCTGTCTACCCATCCTGCACCAGAAGGGGCTGTCAAGAAGGATCATTTCACCTCCCAACATCCTCCTCTCCTCAGCATCACCGTCATTTTTCTTACTGATGAAACAGCGCTGTTTATACTTGTTATCTGGGCCCTTAAAAATGTAGTCTGTGAAATGCAGGCTCAGGAGACTTCAATCTGGAGGCTCTGCCCAAGACTTAGCCAGGACCCTGTATCATCCTCTATTCTACCAACTGTATGCTTCCTCTACCCTGGGAACAACCAATTCGTGTCTCCGCCCCTGGCCCCCACTCCCACTCCCACTCCCTCCAGTTGAGAACCAGCTGGGGTTTAGAGTGTCAGGCCTGGTTTAGATCTCTTGACACCTCTGAAACAAATTCCCCATCGTGTGGGAAATCTGCTCAGTCGGTCCACAGAAGCTGTCAGAGCCTCAGCCAGCTTGAAGCTGAAGGACTGGGACACGCCCAGGGTAGGGGGAGAGATGGGATCTTTGGGGGCACCCTTGACAGTGTCCTCTTAAAGGTCTCATCCTTCCCTCCTCGGTAAAGAAATCTAGGGGTTGAAACCTGATCTGCCGACCTCATCTCCCTCCCCTTGGCCCAGAATCCAGGGCTGCTCCCCTCCCGTTCTCTCGAAGCAGCTTGTCTGGGCAGGGCTGGTGTCCAATCTTGTGTCTATCAGAGGTGGGAAGTGGAAGTTGCCTGTAAAAGGCAGATGAAAAATTAAAGTGATCTTTAGCTGACAGATCGGTTCAAAGTGCTTGGCATCGTAGATCAGTTTTACATGGTCCCCACGTGAGAGATGGTCACGCGCGTCTCCACCGCAGCCCTTTATTCCAGAGCCAGCAGAAACTGGCCGGGCTTCATGTTTATCTGAAGAACGTCTTTTATTCTAGATCCAGTTGGGGAGATTCCTGAGTGATATTGAAGATTCTTGGTGACTGGGGAAACCTGAGGGAACCCAGAGAATCAGCGTTTGGACCGAGTATCTGCCTGGTTTGGGAGGCTGTGTGGAATCAGGGAGAGAACACAGGCTTTGCAGCCAACTCTGCCCGTTAACCAGCTGTGAGACCTTCAGCAGATTATTTGATCTCTCTGGGAAACTCATTAACCTCTTCAGGCCACATTTTGAAGGAACTCTGAAGCTGACATTTTGGAGCTAACTTTTCCCTGGCAGGAGAAACTGCCTGCTAAGGTAGAAAGAGCTAGTCAGGTTTGTGGTTCAGATTTGAAATCTACCATGTGTCCTGTGTGACCTTGAACAGTTGCTTAACGTCTCTGGGCCTCAGTTTCCCCATCTATAAAATGGGAACAAGTAGAACCACCTTGCAAGTCATTGTCTTGAGAATTAAATAAAATAATAAAGCACTTAGGAGTCCCCCAGAAGATGTGCTTTCTCATCCTTCTGTGTCTGTTCCCCTGACATTTGGGGAACCAGGGTTCAAGTCTGGGGTACAGAGAACCCTCTCTGGATTTCTTGATTTTTTTGTTTGTTTGTGTCAAATATCTTATATTTTCCCTGTACTTGTCTGGGATACTCACAAGATCCGTAGCAAAAGCGATCTGCTTGATTTCCTGACATCAATTTGTTCATTGGGTTCTTAGGGGAGGATTTAAGTAGATAAGACTAAAAGTTCCCCATAATTTTGTCTAAGCAGTTCAACCCTGATCAGTACTTGGCGGCAGCTCTCTGGACCACATTATAATTTTTTGATTGCTACACAAACGTACCACACAGATCAAAGATCAGCAGAGCTGCCAGATACTTGGAATGGAGTTCATCTTCATCAGGAAACACCAAGGAGGCCTGGAGTCCCAACCGGAGAGCGTTTTCTATCCAAGAAGGTCATAAAGTAGGAACATTTATGCCAAAAACAGGCTCAAATCAAGTGACAGTGATATTGATCAGCAGGGCAAGAGTTAGTGTTGTTTTTTCATTTGTTAAAAAAGAAATGAAAGACTTTGGGCATTCACATGGTAATCCATTTTAAAAACACTAAGCTACCATATTTAATTAATTAATTATTTTGAAGTCTAGTTGATTGACAGTGTTGTATTAATTTCTGCTGTACAGCGAAAGTGACTCGGTTATACACATATACACATTCGTTTTTATACTCTTTTCCATTATGGTTTATCCCAGGACATGGAATATAGTTCCCTGCAGTTACGCTACCATATTTCTTGAGCGCGTAATTTGTATGAGGTGCTTTGCATACATGACCTTACTGAGTCATCCCAGGAGCAGGCAGAGTGAGTTCCTGTTTTTAAGACAAGGCCACTGAGGCTCGGGAAGGGTCGGTGACTTTGCCAAAGTCACGCAGCTCCTTGCAAGCCCGTTCTTAGAAGCACTGAGCTGTACCACCTCCAAAAGTAGGAGCTACCATTGATGGAGACGTTGGACTCTACACGTACTGAGTTCACTTAATGTCATTATCTCCACAAAACCGTAGGATGGTGTTCTTACTCCAGTTACAGATAAGGGAACTGAGGCGCAGATAAATAGCAGATGTAACCAATAACATACAGTAAAAAAAAAAAAATCTGGGAACTGAATCGAGGGCAAAAGTGACAACTGTCTCCATACAACCTCCTAAACCTCGAATAGATTTCGCTGCCTGCCTGTTTCTCACAAGACAGAGTGCTTTGTCACTGTGGAAAAGACATCCACGGGAAACCCAAAGCCATGTAGCACTTCTCGGAATTACACGCCGCAGTTCACGACCCAGGGCAGGTTGCCACAACTGGACTGATGGGAGGGACCAGTGGCGTTTACTCAACGTTCTTCAGCCTCTGTGATCTGCGCACATTATAGGATTACGTCTCCAAGCTCCTTGAGGTAGGCTGAGGCCGTGTGACTGCTGCTGACCCATGAACTTATGCCGATGGCACCTGTGTCACTTTCAGGCCGAAGCACTTCATTGTCATTGTGAGAACATCCCGAACTCTTGCTGGTGGTGTTTGAGGCAGTAGCTGCTCAGTTTGTATCCCCGAATGACCTCTTGTCCCAACCCTGATGGACATGTAGCCTCAGCAAGAAGGGAATACTTGTGATTCTCAGCCATTGTAATTTGAGTGTTTGTTTGTTTGTTTTAATAAACCACAACCGCCATGACTGATACGGAACCAGCCCCAAAGGAGCTTTATAGACCTCCCGAGGTACCCAGCAGGTGTTAGGAGGCTCTGCACCCAGAATCACGAACTCAAGTGTTACAGGACCAGGCAGGGCAGGGTGAATAAGCAAAGCAGAAGTGAGCCTACAATAGCAGAGAGCAGACGGGACGGGGCAAACTGCTGGGCACCTGCCTAAGAAATGTGGGCTCCATCTTGCCAAATCTGTCACTTTTCCGAAGCAGCTGGGTATCTGGGACTTTTCCTAATGGATTAAAACACTGTGCACGTGAAAGAAAGCTGGACTCTGGATTAAGTTCCCTCCAGGGATTTCCAGCTCCTGCCTCAAGTTCACGATCAGGTTCCCATCTGTCTGCTGTTGACCCAGAGATTTAGAGCTAGTTCTTTGAGTCTTGTTGTGTGACCATTGGGCATGTCAGCGATGTCCTTAGTACTCCCATCTGTAAAATGGGTTAAGTGGGAGAAAATTGGGGATTCTTAATCTTTCTCAGGTACTTCTGCTCCCCAAAATCTCACATAGACATAGACCACAAATCTTATGGGTTTCACAGTTTCCAGTGATGCTGTAGACCTCAACCACTGACCCTCTCTCCCCATAATATCAATGGATTCTTGACATCAAAGCTAAGGATATCAGGCTATATGACGGCAAGGCTTCCTTTCATCCAAAAACATGTCTCATTTCAGCAGGAGGAATGGGGTATTTTTCGCCTCTTGAAGACCTCAGTGTTTCTTCTTCCTCTTAGGGAGCCCACGGCTCTGACGTAGTAATTGAGGATGATCGCTTAGAATGATATCTCCTGGGTACTGATTTTGTCATAATGTTTCAAGTGGGGCAAGGCCTGTCACCTTGACACTTTATAGTGTATCTAAGCAGAGGGAGACCGGATACGTTAGTGCACGCATTGTTTTTCTGGCTTATGAATTTCTAGCTTATAATGTAATTCCACTGGTTTGAATTTAGTTATCTTTGGCCTCCTTCAGCTTTATAATCCAAACCATCAATGCAAGGCTGCTTTGAAAAATAATCTTTCAGACCTCACATCCCAACTGACTCCCTCTCAGGGCAGATGATGGGTGGTTTCCATTGCAAGTCTTTGCAATACGTCTTTTTCTGTGGTCACGTTGTCAGCTCTACTCTTTAACCCTTAAAAATCCATCCAGACAGGCCTTGGGATGCATTTTTCCAAAGGAGCCATTGTAATATTTGTGGGGTGAAGAGCATGAAATCGCTGACGTGTGCATCACAGAAAGGAAGCAGAGTTCTCCTCCAGGTGGGCTCTGATTTCTTTCCTACTTTGACAGCGTGTGCTGTTAATGCTTTCGTCAGTAGCACCTTTTACTGCCTGTCTTGCATAAAGGAGGATTCCCACCCCATTTGTCAGGATCCTAAATATACGAAACTGTTTTCTCTGGGAACCCCTTGATGTGGTTAGAGTGAGACTGAAACTTCTATTAGACAATCATTCAGCTGAAATAAAATTTATCATAAAGGGCAGCTCTAACATGAAATCTTTATATGCAGCAAAGAGATCTTAATTTGAAAAAAAAAAAAACCCAGGATGCAGTATTAAATTATGTCTGGAAACAGGTCCAAGGTCACATGATGAATTGGTCACAAAATGAAAACATTAAAGCTAGAAAGAGAAAACCAAATAGCATTTAAAATTGGTATTAAATTAATTCAAGCAAGGTAGCTACCCCAAGATGCTAGAAATTTCTGGAAGTAATCTGATTCTTTTTAGTTATCCCGCCAACTTCATATAATCGGCCTATCAAGACAATCTGTCCTGCCTAATTACTCATGTTCTCAGAATGTGTGTTCAATTCAACAAATATTAGTGGGGCTTCTATGCGTATGGCAACTCACAAGGTCCTGTAGGGACTGCCAAATAAGGAACTCACAATTTAAGGAAGTACTTCCCTAAAGCTGATGTGTAGGCTGGTGACGGCTGAGTCGTTTAAAGTGCTCTAAAATTACAGACTCCCAGGACCTACTCCAAGCAGACAAATGTAGAATCTCCAGGGGCAGGAACAAGAGTCTGTATTTTAACCACATTCGTTAGATGAAACTGATACAGAGTAGGTTTGGGTCCTATAACAGTCAGGACCTCACCACTGCAAGTGACAGACATCTAATTCCATCTGGCTTAAAGCAAAAAGGGAAACAGTTGACTCTAGGAACTGAAAAGTCCAACAAGGTGATGACTTCAGGCACAGCTGGATCCAGGTGCTCAAGCAATGTCATTAGAGATTGAGTAGTTCCCTCATCTGTCAGCTCTGTTTTCCTCTGCATTGGTTTTACTCTTAAGCACAATCTAAAGCACTACAGGAAGCAGTGGTAATAATAATAATAGTAATCGTAGTGGTAATAATAATAATAACAACAATAACAATAAAAATGGAACTCTTACTTTGCTTCAGGCAGTGCACTTTACCTATATTGTCTCATTTAGTCTTTACAGTGATAATATGAGGTAGGAAATATCTCCATTTAACCCATGAAGAAAGAGAGGTTCAGAGAAGGGAAGTGATTTATCCAAAGTCACACAGTTATCAAAAGAGATGGAAAGGAGAATTAAACCCCAGGCTGCCCGGTTGTAGCTCTCAGTCTCTTACCCCTTTTCCTATATACAGAAGTAAAAAATGCCTAGGATAAGTCATTAGATTACTGAAAGAAAAATGATTTTCAGAGGTAGAAGAAGGGCCAGCGAGTATAGTTCAGAAGGCAGGTTTTATGTGTGCCCATATGCCCTCAGCTCTCTGTAGATTAAGTTTGGATAGGCTCAGAAGTCTGCATTTTGGATGTCCCCCTAGTTGATCTAATTCACACCTCCTACAACAGTAACACTTTTTCCAGTGATTCTTCACAGCTCACAGGACATCTGCTGAAGCATTTGAATCCATGGACAGCATGTGCGGGACTATTACTGAATTTGTTTTAACAAGGAAAGACAGGGGTGTCATCAACAGAATGGCACAGAAAATGATTCCAGGGTTTCCAGAGGCAGAAGGCTAATAACGTCTTTGTAGTCCAACTGATAGGAGCTGATAAGTCCTGGACTGGTGGTCTCACTGTAGGGACAAAATGAAAACAGAACGTAACACATGGAAGCAAGATTTAATAGTCAAAAGGCTATGAACCATGAAGGCAGCTTTTTTTTAAGTTATGGGTGACAATGATTCCCAGATTTCTAACTTGGACTGTCCTAAGAAACTCTGGTAGACTGTGGACCCCGTGAACATGCCTCCTGGCATTCCAACCTTATGTCACTCTGGGTTTGGGCATATGACATGATTGCATCAATGGGACATTAGCAAACATGACACAGGTGGAGACTTGATATGCACTTGCATCCTAGGGCTTATCCTATTGGAACTCTTTTGATCTGCTACCTTGAGACTGCTATGCTGTGAGGAAGCTCAAGTTGACCACGTGGAGGTAAACCAAGATACTCTAAAGAATAGCCCCAACCCATCCCAGTTTCTAGTCATCTTCCAGCTACATGTAGATTCATGTGTGACCCCAAGCAAGATCAGCAGAAGAATCATGGAGCCAGCCCACAGAATCCTGAAAAATTATAAATCCCCATGGTTTAAGCCACAAGTTTTAGGGTGGTTTGTTACGCAGCTGTTGGTAACCGAAGCAAATCAGAATGCTTTCTTCTAGTTGGTGATGTAATCCAATGTTCAATCCATTGTGTTTCCCTCCCTTCTCTGGCTGCTAGGAATCTCAAAGCTAAGTTTTGTGTTCATTGCTGTGTCACTCTTCAACCAGGAATTCTTATTAGAAGTTATGCATTTCTTTTTCAGATTTTTGTCTTTTGCGATATATTAATTCAGTTTTCTTATCATGTCTATTATTTTGTTTTGAACTGACTGCAGTTACTCTTGCTGTATACATCCATTTGTTTTATTTTTTAGATTGTGCATGTAAGTGATATCATATGGTATTTTGTCTTTCTCCGCCTGACTTATCTCACTAAGCATAATATTCTCTAGGTCCATCCACATTGTTGAGAATGGCAGAATTTCACTCTTTTTTTATGGCTGAGTAATATGCCATTGTGTATATACCAAATCTTCTTTATCCATTTGTCTGCTGATGGATACTTGGGTTGCTTCCATATCTTGGCTCTTGTAAATAGTGCTGCATGAACAATGGGGTGCATGTATCTTTTTGAATTAGTGTTTTCATTTTTTCCAGTTAAATACCCAGAAGTGGAATTGCTGCATCATACGGTATTTCTATTTTGGTTTTCTGAGGAACCTCCGTATTGTTCTCCATAGTGGCTGCACTAATTTACATTCCTGACAACAGGGCAAGAGGGTTCCCTTTGCTCTACATCCTTGCCAACATTTGCTATTTGTAGACACTTTGATCATAGCCATGCTGACAGGTATGAGGTGGTATTTCATTGCTGTTTTGATTTGCATTTCTCTAACATAGAGATGTTGAACATCTTTTCATGTGTCTGTTAGCCATGTGTATGTCTTCTTTGGAAAACTATTCAGGTACTTCTGCCCATTCTTTTGATGGGGTTGTTTTTTGATATTGAATTGTATGAGCTGTTTCTGTATTTGGGTTTTTAACCCCTGGTCAGTCATATCATTTGCAAATGTTTTCTCCCAGTACATAGGTTGTCTTTCCATTTTGTTGATGGTTCCCTTTGCTGTGCAAAAGCTTTTAAGTTTAATTAGGTTGCATATGCTTATTTTTGTTTTTATTTCTCTTGCCTTAGGAGACAGGTCCAAAAAGATATTGCTACAATTTATGTCAAAAAGTATTCTGCCCATGTTTTCTTCTAGGAGTTTTGTAGTTTCAGGCCCTACATTTAGGTCTTTCATCCGTTTTGAGTTTATTTTTGTACATGGTGTGAGGAAGTACTCTAATCTCATTCTTTTCCATGGAGCTGTCTAGCTTTCCCAGCACCACTTCTTGAAGAGTCTGTTCTCCATGTTGTATTCTTGCCTCCTTTGTCATAGATTAATTGCCCAGAGGTGCATGGGTTTATGACTGAAGTTATCCTTAAAGTAGTCAGAGTATATATAAGATAAATAAAATCCAGTGATAGATAAGTGAAATAATGACTGATAAGGAAAAAATAATAGTAACTAACTGCTAATATGTATGAATTCAATAAAATATTAACGTATTTTCTGAGCCAGGCCCTGCTCCAAAATATTTACATGTACCCAGTTATTTAACTCTCAGTAACTGTAGGAGTACTGCTACCTCCCATTTTACAGATGAAGAGACTGAGGCACAGAATTTCTGTGGCTTGCCTATAGTCACACAGCTAGTAAGTGATAGAGGTAGGGTACCAGCTCAGGCCTGCCCAAATCAGAGTTCCCATTCACAGCCATTACAGAGTAACAGCACTTCTTCAAACGCTTTTTAAGTTGTGTTTAGCCTATTTTGTTATATGTGAAATTTAAAAGAGAAAAAGTTATCTTCCAAGTGCTTTTAAGTCAAGAGTTGTCACCAAGTTGTTAAGTAGTTTTATAAATATATACATATATATAGAAATTTGAAAGTGAAGCCACTGTCGCCTGAAATGTGTAAACACAGCATTTCAAAGAAAATTAATTTTCTCCAATTCAAAGCAGAAATTCAAACCCCAGCTTCTGGTGCCACAGTTATTGCAGTTATCAAAGGTATTTCATTAACCTCATTTTGTCCTTTGATAGATGCATGTTCTTTCAAATGTATCTTCTCACAGAGATGTAGTACTTTTGTAAAAGTCTATCACTGTTTCCAAAAAGTGCAACTATTGTATATATATATAGGGTCTTATTGCATGCAGCTGGTCCCCAAACATACAATCAGTACCTTCACACATTGATTACCTTAGAGCACCCACGAGCCAAATACATACTTTGATATGTTTACTGAACAAATGTTTCGGATATTCTGTTTGCCCTACTTTTTGGTTCATAGAACCATAGCATCACCAACTTTGCCTATAAAGTAGAGCTTATTAAATACTTTAAATGATTTAATGAATTTAGATATTAAACTTTTATTTTCAAATGAGTACAAAATGGGTAGCAAGAGTACTGATTCTAGTGATCAAGTAGGGACTTACCTGGCGGTCCAATGGTTAAGACTCTGCCCTTCAACTGCGGGGGGCCTGGGTTCGATCCCTGGTCTGGGAACTAAGATCCCACATGCTGCACGGTTCGAGCAAAAAAAAAAAAAAAAAAAAACTAATGATCACGTATTTTGAAAAATTAATTAAAACCACAAGGTTGAAAGAGTTATATGGAGTACCAAATGTAGAACCCTTTTGGCCTCAGAAGGTTGCTTTTACTCTTAGCTGGTTAACTGAGAAGGAAAACAACAAAATTTTAAAATACGTATTTTGGAACTATGTCATTGAATTTTATATCTAAAAGGTGGAATATAACTCAGAATTTTATCATTTTTGGTTTTTATATTATGAGCTGAAAGTGGATTCACAGAATTATTTTGTTTAATTCTAACACAAAACTTAGACAACATTAATGAGAGATTCAAAGTTACGTTTGTCAATTTAAATATAGGTTCAGCCCTGGACTGTTATTTCATTAAAGTTAAGTATTGCCTTTTCAAGGGAAATGTGTCTGCCGTAAGACATTAGCTTTCCTGTGTCCTTTGTGTACATCCTGCCCAAAGGCAGCTAGCTGGCCAGGTTGACCTTGTGAGATGCTTTCTGTCTAAATTCCAGTGTCTTGTCCATGAGACTGGTTTTCAGTTCCCTCAAGGCAGTTTGAAATTAAACAGCCCAGAAACGTGCAAAGCTGCTCTGTTCCGATGTGTTCCTAGCTATGAGCTTCTCACAGGGCTGCTGGTCCTACAAAGCAGACACCCACCCATTTTGCCCCTGCCCACCTGCATGCCCCCCAACCCGAGTGCTGATGTGGACCCTGCCCTACCTCTTGGCTTCCTCCAGGCTGCAAGTGAGAGTCTTCATTGAATGAGGACAATGCTCTCTTTTTCTTCTCAGATTCTAAATGACAAACACACTGACAAAAATACTTTGGTAGAGTTCTGGTAAATGTTCACTCAATATAGTCTGAGAAGCAAGTCTTTGCTAACATAAACATAGCACTGCTAAAATACTCCCACTAGAAGAGTCATAGCCCTATAGCTAATAATTCACAACTTGGTCACCTCATAAATAATTGTTAATCTTCTGATGCGAATGTGCTGATGGTGAACAGCAGACTTTTTCCAGTTTCCCTTTCTGCTGTTCATCATCCCTTCCTGCCTGTTTTCTCCCCGGCATCAATACCTTTCAGTCTCCAAGGATACAGAGACGAAGTTTTGTTTAGAAGCTGATTCCTTCTTCCCAAGGATAAGAGAATTCAGAAGGAGAGAAAAACTCTCCAGGCTTTATTTTTCAAGCGTGCTTTACTACACTTTATACTGAGGAGAGCAGTTTCCTCAGTTGCTGAGGAGCAAATGCAGGAAAAGTTAAGTCATTCCCCAAGGTTGCTGACAGCTTTTGCTCCCATCCTTGAATTCAAACCACAACAAAGAGCCACTTCAAAGTTACCACACTACAGAGTTCTCAAATTTTAGTTAATAATAAGGTTTCTGCCTACCCCAAGTCCAGTGGGTACCAGAAAATTTTTCTGTACTTGGAAAAGAGAAATCACGTTTAAAATATATATTCTTCCCCATGCCCCCCAAATATAATTTATGATAAGATATAATATTTGAAGAGCAAACAAAGATAGCACTCCGGGCTTGATTGTTTTTCCGCATGGTCTTGGGAACTGGTAGCTTCATTCAGACTCAGAGAATTTGTTGAAATTGTGTGATGTAAGTGAAGCCATTGACTCTTGGGGAACTTTTTCTTCTAAAATTATACCTATCGTTTTCAGGGTAAAGGGTTGAGAAGAGGGCTGGAGAACTTCTAAAATGACTATTCAGTGTAACTTGGGAAAACTTCAAAGCTGAGCTAAATAATCCATATATGCATATGCTCCTGAAATAATGGATGCGAAAATCGTGAGAGTTTTAAATCATAACAGCAAAAGTAATTAAACAGAAAGGTGACCAACAAACTTTGAGAAGGGTCAGCGAGAAGCTAGAAATAATTTCCTCCAGCTGCTGACTCATTCTCAGAAGAAGCAGATGCTATTTTTATCTCCAAAGGAAAAGTGTTTTCTTCCTATAAACTCCTTTTTTAATCCTAAATTGAGTATGATAGCTTAGCCTGGGTTGAGCGGAAAGGAAAATAAGAACCTACCAACTGATCTCACAACTCAATTTTCTTTGTAAGGTCACTCCAAATTGGAAGGATTTCATCTGACCCATCAGAGGCTGTGGGAAGATTAGAAATACAAACGCCAGCCACTTTTTTGGAATTAAAGGCAAAGTTACTTTCGTTGAGCCACCCTGAGGGAAACAGACATTTTGAATCGTTTGAAAATGTGATGTAGACATATTCATGGCTTATTTAATCCCCTTCCTTTCCTCTTTCCACCCGGAAACCCCCAGAACCCTTCCATGGCCACCATTTCCACCCCCAACTTGCCATCATCCCTGCTGCAGACCCAGAAAACTGTAGCTGCTACGAGTGAGGCCTAGAGTTACGAACCACAGAGCTCAGACTTCTCTGAGGGCTTGCTTTTCTTCAGCTTTGCTTAAAGGTAGATGTAGGATGGACTCCCAGATGGAGAACTCTTGGCTGTCCTACCATCAGCTCTGCCTTACTCGGCAGGTATCTTCTGTCCCCAGATCACGAGTAGGCAGGTACAACGTTTGACCTTGACTGGTTTTTCTAAGTTATTTAGGACGTTTGCAGTGAAACCAAACTGAGTCTTCCGCTTTATTCCAGTTTCTTGCAAGGGAAGAGCCTTTATACAGTTGGACACGTTCTGGTTTTTCCTCAATGAGAATTTTAACCCTCTTTTGCATTATTTCTACAACAATTTGTAAACATACTTATTTTTACCTGTGTTGTTGTTTTTTTTTTTTTTTAACTTTTCGGGTCACCTTTTTTCTACTGTACTTATTTGTCAAAATAAAGATTCTCATATAACGCTGGTTAAAAAGAAAGCCATCTAGAAAAGTGTAAAGATACAGGTTGAAATCCCAGTTCTGCCTACTGTTCGCTCTATAACATGTCTGACGTCACTTTCTGAGCCTCAGTTTGTTGTCTGGGACGTGGGGAAACTATCATTTCTAACTTTGGGTGGTGTTGGTATGATTCAAGCACATAGTTCATATAAAGCTTTTGACCCGAAACGTAGGAATGGTTTAAAGTTGGTTCCCGATCCAAGTCAAAGAGTAGCCACAGCAATAACAGTAACTAACATTTATTAGGCACGTAGTATATTCCTGGCGCTGCGTGCCGTATCTTAGTTAATGTGCACAGCAGATACTGTATTCCTTCACCACAGATAATACTTGATTTTTGACAGGCCTGTCCACTCGTCATTCACACTGAGTGAACCTGTCTGTTTAAATTTTGAAGACCTTTTGCTTCTTGCCCTTGCACAGCTAGTGTTTTGCCCCAAGGCCAAGACTTGACAGTTGTATTTAAGAGGTTCGACATCACGAGATTTGGTTCGTTGTTTCAGCCCATCGAATTCCATCTGCATTCTAGCTATGTGGCCACGTGCTCACTCTCCCTCCCAGCCTCTTGCCCCTCATAGGTTAAGTGTAGCTTGTAAGTCACTGATAGAGCAGACCTCTTTCTAAGCCCTCATTCAGCTGCTCCTTTCCTTCTGGGTGGGTCCTTTGGGGTCTCCCCTGGAGTTGGGGGGTAGATTTTACAGCATATTCCCCTTGTGTGCATTAGTTGTCGGGGGACACCAGCCGTGTAGCTCCCGGAGACCTTGGGGCCAGTGGAACCTACAGCCTCTCTTGACAGAAGGAATTCCCTGGCCCCATGAGAAACCATGTATAGATGTACCCCGTCCCCGTGGGTGAGAGGGGGGCCCTTGCATCCAGCTGGTTCTTGTCCGATCAGCCAAGATGGGGCTCCCAGAGCCCCATCTGCACAGTCCTCCAACCTCAAACACTCAAAAAATGTCCACATTCTAATGGATTGTCTTCATTCCTAGAAAGAGCTCATTTCTGCTTTCTTCTTTCCCTCCTGTTCTCTCCGATCTCTCTGTCTCTGACACACGCTCGCTCGTGCTCTCTCTCTCCCTCTCCCTCTCCCTCTCCCTCTCCCCTCTGCCCTCTCCCCTCTGCCCTCTCCCCTCCCCCCTCTCCCCTCTCCCCTCTCCCCTCTCCCTCTCCCAGCCTGTCCCTCCCTCAGGCCCCCATAGAGGAGGAATCTGATCTGCTCCCCTTTGGTTTTCCCTCCCAGAAATCTCTCTGCTTCTTGGGGCTGTGACAGCATAAGACCCGCCTCAGCTCTGCCTCTCAGGAAGCCTCAGCAGCTCTCCTTCTCTCTGCTTCCCTCCTTCACTCTGTGTTTGGACAACCCCTCTTCCCAGTGGCAGGTATAATTAGTTTCCAAACTCCAGACAGATATTAATGTTAGGGAATAGTAAAAAAAAAAAAAAAAAAAAAAAAAAGATCAGAATTCTCTGAAATACCCCAAATCATAAATTGTTATTAAAATACCCCCAATATACCCACAATGTTCTTCCTACAGTTAACTCATTCTTAGCATTTTCCAAAAAAAATATTTAATAAGAAACATACATGAGTTTAGAAATAGTCATAAAGAACTGTAGTCTAGATCAAATACATAAATACTGGAAAACATCTGGGGACATAATTGGGTGGGTTTTAAATAATGTAACATTCTAGTAAGACTAACTGCTCTAAACAGAAGTGTGTGTAGAAATTGCCAATTTGAGAACTTATTTTTCTTTCAAAACTTGTTATTTTTTGGAATATCACTCATTGATTTAGTATAGAGCATACCATGTGCATGTTAATAACCTTAACATTCACTTTATTTGTAAGACGAACTCATCATTAGCGGCTGACAGGGTCATGAACAAGTATTTATAACATGGCCACAGCTACAAGCAAAAATGGTTAGACTGTGACTGCTTCTCTTCTCTTCGCCCCATCCCGGTTACCAGAAATCTTGACTTTGACCTTCAACTCTGCATGTCTGCTTTTCCTGCTCTTGCTTTGTTCTTGACATCGCTGGATTCCTTTGAAGAGTAATGTTTCTATGTTGAAAGTTAACCTTTTGTTCTTACTGGAGAATTATAATACTTTTTCCGATTTTCCTGATTTCTAAAATTCATCTTTCTCAGGATGTGAGATTCAGAAGAAAATAACTTTCCCAAGAAATGCCAGGAAGGAATCTCCACATGGAAACCATTGTTCTAATGGCTATTTATTGTTTTGGTCTAACCAGCACTATTTTCCCCTCCTTTTCGGTTGTGGAACTTCCCTGGGCCACTCTCTTGCTATCAAGCATGGCGTCTCATGTCCCCATGTAGCAAACAGAGCTACCACATTCTTTCTAATGTCTGCGGTTTCATCATGGACTGTGGGTACCATGATGTGGGTAACTGGTCCCTTATTCAGAGCCACTTAGTGGTCGTTAGTTGTGGGTATGGAGCTTCAGTGAAGATGTCAGAGAGAGTTAAAATACTTGTTGTTGTGTCTACACTTGGACAAAACCAAGATTCTAGGAGTTTCATTGGTTCCTGCGCTTTCCAAACTTCCATTTGTTTAATTATGACATTCTAATACATTACTCATTTTGTTTGTTAGCAGTAATTATTTCGCTTGGAACTTAGGGAACTTAACTGATTCACTGGCAAAAGAAAACAGGCTCCAGACCTACTAGCTTAACCCCAAAATGTTTGATCCCAACGGCCCACAAATTACCCACTCAAGATTTTAGGCTCCGTCTCCTGCTTTCGGGCTCCCGTGTTTTTGCTGCCTAAATATGTTACAATGAGTTTGCCGATAGTTATCTGATTAGATTTCCAGGGGGTTTTGGTGTGAGACTTCAGAGAATGACTCCAAAACGTCCACCAAATCACAAAGATTTCATTCTAGACCCCAGACTAACTTTTAGCCCAGGCAACCGGGAATTTCTCTTAGGCCTCAGGACCCCGTCCTACAGAAATATTTTCCTTGGTGCACACAGTATTTTTTCCTCTTTAATTTTTTTTATATGAGGCTATTAATTAAAATCCATAGATTTCACCTTTTAAAAATCCATATTCTTTTAAACAGATAAAAATATCGAGAAATATTAAGCCCATGTTTCTGAATGACAGTCCTTTCCATGGATCACACATTGCCCACCGTGCCTATCTTTACGCAGTGTTTTACTTCTTTGCATTAACCTGCCTGACCCCTATTGGCGACTGAGTTTGTAACGTCTATTCTGCGTGATCTAGCCAAGCTCAGTAGAGGACTAAAGTTTGAGGCCAAACCCTCATTCACAGTGTAATTCCCTGTGGATCTAAAAGGATAGAGGTGGCCAGTTGAGGGTAGGATTCAAAAATTCAGGAATTTAAATCTGAGTCAACTTGTAGTCTTATATCCAACAGGTTTTTGGTTGGGGTATACAATAAACAGCTGAAACAAAGAAACAAAGCAGTAACAGCAACAAAAATACGGCAGCTCAAACAAAACAGAGGTTTATTTATCTTTCCTGAAATATTCCAGAGGCTGGCACGTGATCCAGGTTGCAGGGAGCTCCTTTCTGAGAAACCATCCAAGCATCCAGGCTTCGTCTTCCTTCTGCATATGGCCTACCATCCTCTAGTGTGATTTCTCATCCACTTGGATGAAGGTGGCTCACCATACACATCCCAGGTCCAGCCCATGGGAGGGGGAAAAGAGGCAAAGTGTGGAGGAAACCAATTGCATCGAAGCAGGTGTCTCGAAGGTACACCCACTACTTCTGCTCTAACTCCACTGGTGCTAACTTAGTCACAAGGCCTCTCCCAGCTGCTAGTAGCTTTGCTAACATTTCTGATTGGCAGCCATGTGAGCTGCTAAGAATCAGTGAGATGCCATTACTAAAAGGAGGCAAGAATGCGTGCCCACTGGAGGACAGTCACTGTTCCCTGCCCAGCCAGCCTTTTGGAAGACACCAAGAGGCAGAAAGGTCTCTCTTCTCAGAGACCGCACATGCACACACACACACACGCACACATACACAGACAAGCAAACGCACACACACACACAAGCAAACACTCAGCACACACACATGCACACATACACAGACACAAGCAAACACTCACAGACACAAGCAAACACACACACAAACACACACATAGACACAAGCAAACACACACATAGAGACACATACAGACAGAAGCAAACACACACAGACACACACACACGCACACACACACAGAAGCAAACACACACAGACACAAGCAAACACACACACACACAATGAAACACGCACACACACACAGACACAAGCAAACACACACACAAGCAGACACTCAACACACACACACGCACATACACAGCCACAAGCAGACACTCACACATACACACACACAGGCACTCACACACACAAGCAAACACACACACAGAGACACATACAGACACACACAGACACAAGCAAACACACACACAAGCACACACACACAAGCAAACACAAACACAAGCAAACACACACACACAAGCAAACACACACACACAAGCAAACACACACACAGACACAAGCAAACACACAGACACACACACACAATCAAACACAGACACACACACAAACACACACGCACACACGCACACTCACAAACACAAACACACCACCACAACCACCCCAGCCAGAGGCACCTATTTATAAGCCCTGGATGTTTCTTATATTTTGAACCCAACAGCTACACACGGTGAAATCATGAGGAAATGATCTTCCCATCAGATGTAGATTAGAAACCAAACTCTGACTTTCACAATCTCTTTCCAGTTCTTCCTTCACCAGATAGGTGAGACTTCTCACTTTATCAGCATGGAAATTATACATTTCCTGAAATGTTGGGAGTGGAAGTCCCTCCTCATGGGATTTTTATCTTAAAAAAAGAAAACTGTCATAAAAGGAAACTAAACCTCATGCCATACCTGTGTGGGTGTGCATGTGTGTATATAGAGTATGTGCCGTAGGAAAGAGAGAAAAAAAGATAGTTACACGGTGATCTCCCCCGCCATGGATTCTCCAAATCTTTGATCGGAGCTGCGTAACAGTTTGCTGGGTCTGCGGGCGTCCTACTCCAATGGAATACTTGCACACATCGTTTAGTTCTCAGAACTTTAAAGCTGCCCCCTAGGGCTTTAATTCCACTGAGAACTTCTTAAGAAACTTTGTATTTAATGCCAAATTTTTAAGATGGCTCAAAGAACATCTTTATTTTCTATTTTCCTTTTTTTTTTCATCCTTTGTGCTAGTTCCAGAAATCTCATTTTCAGCGCCCCGATACATGAGACAGATGAAATCACTGCTGCGCTGGTTAAAGCGGGGCTTGACCACCTGGAGCTCTAACTCCTGACCCTTACCGTCATCTTGCCCATTAAGTCCCTGAGGCCTCTTTGAGGCGCTCCCTGTCACTCTGTGGACACTGTCTGAAAACCATGCTTCACTGACTCTTTGTTCATGGCCTGAGGTTCAAGAGTAGGAAAGAGAAGGGGAAAAAACATCCAGGAGAGCATATGCCTTTTGTATGTGATACCAGTGCAGTTTGCCAATTCTGTTAGTAGTGTAGGAGGAAACCAGCCAGGTCACCCATTACAGGGACAAAGCAGTGGTGTGTTGTTAAGAGCCTCGTGCAGTTCTTAGTGCCACACTTACCGGCCTCGTGTAGTCACAGCCCTCATCTAACTTGCACGCTTTTATAATGGGAAGCAGGTGCTGTGTTGGCATCTGGTGGGGTCATCACAGCTTACTGAATACGAGAGTGTGGGCAGCTCAGTTTCCCCATCTGTAGAAAGGGCAGAAGGACTGCTTCCTCTGCTCCAGCACTAGGTTCTCCCCCTGGCTTCTTTGACATCACCAGAGAGGCCTCTCTGACCATCCTGTTTAATAGCATCCCCCGGCCTGGTACCCCGTATCCCTTTCCTCTGCTTTCTTTTTCACCATTGTTCTTATCACCACCTGACAGCATATGTATTTATTTGTTTATAGTCTCTCTCCCCAACCAGAATTCAACCTCATGAGAATAGAATCTTTCTGTGGTTCTGTTTGCTGCTGTCCCCCTGGAGTCCAGGAGAATTTTGGGCATTCATCTGGTGGGCAATAAAATGAGTCAGCTGATGGGTGAATCGTGAAATTCTTGTGAAAAAGCATATGGGTAAAATGTTCCATGGGCCACCTAGGCACATGGGAGGGCCTCAGTACAAAGTAGTTATTTGTACTGTTGTCAGTACCTTCCACCCAAAGATGCTAAGATGATGATTGACTTAATGACCTCACCCTTTTCTTTGCCTCTTGGTGGATCTCCTTGAGATGCTTCCCAAGTTACAATAGACATTCCCACAACACGGAGAGACATATGCAGGTGGTGTAGCATTTCAACTGTTCTAAGCACGTAAGGTGAAAATCGCGTATAGTTTGAAATTCCCTTGAAGATTCCTTAGGAGGACTGCAAGGCCATCCCAGCCTGGTTTCCCTTCAGCATCACAACAGATCAACAATTCTTTGGTTGAGCAACACATGGAGTATTAGGCTTGTGTTAGAGCCTATACTGTACCAAAAACTATAATAAAAAGTTAAGTCGTTATGCTTAACACTAGTCTGTCTAAACATCAGGATACTTCTCAGCAGGATGAGATCTTCACGGGATGGGACGCTCCTGGGGTCTGAGACCAAATGTAGATGAAGGTCCATGTCTCTTGTAAGTCACTCTAGACGTGCCCCTCTCGACTGGAAGGCTGGCCAGATTGACCGTCACTGTTTCATTTCTGTGTTTCTTCTGTCTTGACCTTTGTCTCTCTCTCCCTTGCCGTTCCCTTCACCCCTTTTCTTTTTTGCCGCGTTTAGAGTTAGCTGTGTGTGTTTATAGAATCGTGAGCAGTGACAAAAGCTGTCATGCTCAGAACATTTTCTAGTTGGAAGGATCTTTTGAAGACATCTTATCCAAACTTCGCCGTTTTACACAAGGTATGTAAGAAAGTTGTGTCTTGTCTAGAAGCACACAGTCAAGTTCTAGCAACAGAAGCCACTTGTGAGGCTTTCTAATCCATTGACTGTTCCATCTGCTTCATCTGCCTTCTGTTGTGTCACCTGTGACACTTTCACTCACCTTTCTCCGTCTTCCACTCCTAAAACCATTCTCCCCAGAGCAGTGCAGCTGCCTTGAGCTCCTCTCCCTCCTGGCTCAGGGTCTCAGCATCCTTTGAAGAAGGTGGCGTGCTTCTTCTTCTGTTCCCTCTACAGTCTCTTGCCTCAACCCCCCCCCGCCCCGCCCCAACCCGGCCCCCACCAGGAGTCAGGTGGATTTCCAAGAAGCCTCTGGAACACTGACTCACTGCTCTGTAGCCAGGCCAGTGCCCACCTCTTCCATCCTTTGGCAGCCACTGTAATTCCTGGTGGGAAACATCATTCATGAAGCCCCTATGGCAAACATGACAGCACGGGGCATCAGCGTCTGATGTTTTCTTTGAGTCATGTTGAGCCGGGGCAACTTTCTCACACAAAGATCAGGAAACATATCCAGGCAGACAGCACGAATGGATAATGAGGGGGACTTAGAGACTCCAACAGGATAAACAGAGCTACATTTTTAAAATAATAAGCGTTCTCATATAAATGCAAGATTACTGGTGTAGATTAGATCGTGGCTCTCACAATGACCTCACGTTGCACTTATGTCCCGAGAAGGGTTTTGATGATGTGAGACATTACGCAGAACAACAGTTTGTGGCCAGAAAGCCACCAGAGTTCTAGAAAATGTTGGACCACTTAGAAATCGGACCCTTCTTATGTGATTTGCTTAGAGCCACTGGGCTAGTTTCCCAGCCATCACGCTCACATCCTCCACCACCATCTCTCCCGCTCTTCGCTCTCCCCACAGGTATCTCTCCCACAGACACACACTCAATGCGCTTTTCAAAATTTTGCCAACAAATGTGTGCCTCTCATTTCCTCTTTCTCCCGTTACGGTCTTTTCAAACTCTCAAGGGCTATGACTGTGGCGAAAACCGTAAAAACCAAGGAGGAGGCACCTTGAAGGAAAGGCTGAATCGGAGCAGTGCTGTCACTGTACTTCCCCAAGGTCACTGGATGGTGCTGCGTGTTAATTACGGGGTGCCCTGTGCCCCCAGAGTTCTCTTTCCTTTTGATTCCTACTAGGAATGTTAAGTCTCTCCACGTGTTTCACAGACCACGCCCCCTCAACCCCTTCACCACTACGTATATTCATTCAAGTCGGGGCAGGAAGCGCGAAGAGAAAGAGAAAACTATAAAATGTCTGTCTGTACAGCCCTCCCTTCAATCTTTCGGCTAATGCCTAAGGTGACAACTCTAATGGCCTTTGAAGTTAAAAGTGGAGTTGAGTATATTTCAGTTGGTGCCTTTACAGTGTGACTGATGACATTTCATGTTGTAAAATAGTTTTGGTCCTGTGGTTTCTTCTCCTAGCAATGGATGGGAAAACCTTAATACATGAGGATATCGTATGATAAGTGGATAATAATCAGCGGGGACACGGGTGGTGCACAATCAACTGTGTGTGTTATTTTTAGAGTGTTCACGTGATATGATTCATCTTAAAAGCATTTCTAAGTGTTAGGATCTGAAACCATTGCCATGATTTACTGAAGTCATGGAGAACACATGTGACTCTTGTTTTGAAAATGACAGCATACAGATCCCATGGCTTTCTTCCTCCCCTTTCGGCTTCTTACAGAATTGGTGGGCAAACCCAAAAGACCAGTATAAATTTTCCCTGGTACCCTGCTGTCCGTGTTCAAAGACTGGGAGTATTCGGTGTACATGATCTATGTACCAAGGTGATATTCTAACAGAGACAAATTATGTTCAAACATCTGAAAGTCATCATTTCTATGCATATGCAGGCAGTTTGAGAAAAATCTACAAGAGGATCAAAAACAAGATTAACCACATCTGTTTGGGTTCAAATGACACTGTCTATGTAGTTCAAAGTTGTTTCCTTTTGTATATATAAAAAAAAAAACCCTGCCCAGCTGTTTTTTATCTTAAATTCTTAGCCTTTATCAAAGAAGTGTTTTCATTGGCTAGCCAGTGTTATTTCTAAAAGTTGAACTAGTTAGGAAAGGGGGCTAAGAAAAAGAAAATATTCTTTATTCATCTTGGTTCTATCCCCAGAGCCTTTCCTTGGCACTCAGAGAAAACTAATACAAGGGTTTTGTTCAATTCTGAATAGAAATGCTGTATCTACTGTGTGTCATCATGTCATAAATTACGTCTTCCTTCATTTTATACCAGTAATTGATTACAACCAATAGTGATAAGAAACGTGAAACAAAAAAAATGAATCCTCAAAGACATGAATTATATAACAAATAAGCATGTGACTGCGTGAATGTTATGCACTGTTGGATGGGAAAGGGGAAGCTTTTGAAAGCTGCCCCCTCTCTCAGAGATGTGGGTGTAGAGTGATAATGCCCTAGCAGTGTGTTTCTTTTAGACATCTGATACATTCATACATTACAAAATCACATCTGATTACAAAGTCCTCCTATTTTATGAGAAATAAATAACCTCCACTATGAAACACCACTAAATGGGTCATTAGAATGAAACGTGAAAGCAAAAAATAAGCATGAATCAGAGGAATGTGATATGACGAGCAAACGTTTCTAAGCAATTGCTTAGCTGCTTTCTGGTGAGATGATTCTCCTGTAATTTCCAGCTGTTTTTAGCAGAATGACTAAACCACATAATACAGACAGTTTTCCATATACATAAACACAAATGGACTCTATTGGTCTTACCCCCATGTCAACCATCAGCAAGTAACTTTAAGGAGGTTTATTGTCGTTGCAAAAACCTTTTCGTCATAGCCTTTACAGTCAGTACTCCCTTAAACACACCCAGAAGTATTCTTTTTCCTTACCAGACAAGGAGAGCTTTAAAGCCTTTGTCCCTAGTTTGTGTCAAAGAAGCCAATTCAGTTTTCCTCAGTTTTGATTGCCATAAAAACTTATTTCTGCTACGAAATAAATACTAAGTCCTAGGTATGAATGCAAAATCCACTGCACCTTCTCACTCATGGGGTTCTATCAATGTCTTCTTGTTTCCTTAATATATTGAAAATACTCAGTTTAACATAGTGCTTGGGCTTCTGAGTCATTCTTCCTGACTTCTTAGTTTTGCCCCTTACCAGCTAATTAATTTTGGCTACTTCACCTCAGTTTCCTCATCTATAGCATGGAGACTATCATATGACTAACTTCATTGAGACATTGGAAGGCATAAATGAGAAAAGACATGCGAACCCCTTAACAGCATGCCTAACTCATAATGTCTGCTCAAAAAAAAAAAAAAAAAAACAGAAACAACTATTTATCATCATTATTCTGCAGGCTGGTCTAAATCTTTTCTCTGCTCCTTATTCCCTACGGTCCTCACCCCATTGCTCTCCGGTGAGTTCAGATCATGAGCCAGGTTCCGCCGTGGAACAGGCAGTTGAGGTTATCCGGCCATTTCCATTGCTGGCTGTATCCACCCTCTCTCCCTTCCTTAGCTCCTCCTCCTGGAAAAGTCGCACTCTTCCCTTCTGAAACTAACTCCTACCGCTCAAAGAGAGCACGTGGGTTTGTCAAGTGTGAGCCAATGGGGTGGCTCGTCCTGCGCTTGCTCAGTGGGAGAGACTGCCCGTGACCAAATGCCTTTGTCTGCCCTGATCCACAGAAAGGAGCCGGACAGAAAGGGTGGTCGATGGATACCGCCAAGTCCAAGTTCTTGGACCTGGCTCTTCTTGCCTCTTCTGAGCCCTGACTCCACCATTTATCCTCCTTCTCATCACATTTTGCCATGCCTCTCTCTCGGAAATCGTGAAAATAACATCTTAATAGCCTCCTAACTGTTGCCTTACCCCATCCTATTTCCTCACACACCTGTTGCCAGGTTCATCGTGCAAAGCTACTCCTGTTCAGAAACCTTCACGGCTGCTATTACAAACAGAAAGAAGAAAAAGAAAAAAGCTGATAGAGAGGGGAGAACATCAAGATTTTACTGCCTTTGTTGAGGAAGAGAAGTTTAGTCTTGAAAAGAAGATAAAAATTGTGGCGCTTTCTGTGTGCCAGACACCGTGCTACATGCCTGGCTCATTTTCTCCTTTTTAAACGTCACGAGAATTGAATGAGGTGGGCCTTCTTGGTGTCGCCATTTTATTAATAAGGAAACTCGGACTTAGGTTAACCTTGCTTGAGGATGTGTGGTAGGATGTTGCTATTTAATCATTGTGCGTGTGTGTGTTTCTTATCTCCACCCCCAGCGCCACCCTCACTTGGCAACATGGAAAGCATCCTAGATGCACAGTAGTTACCTGATAAATCCCTTTTAAATCAAATTGGTCCCCAGGTTTCAAACAAATCCTCGTCAGTCACAAAGGACAGCTGCATGACTCCTCAGAGTATTTCTTTTTTTCAAAGCGTACATTGCATTGGACCTTTTCATTCTCAAAGCACGTTCCCGTGCCTCTTATTTGATCTGCAAAGCAACCACATAATCCAAATCTTAATATTCCCATTTTGTGGATGTGGAGAATAAAGTTCCAGATAGTTCCATGATTTTCCAGCGTTGTACACCAGTGAAATCACCGAACTAGGAAACAAACCCAAGTTTCTCCCATCTTGAGTAAAATTTCCTTAACCTAAAGCTTGAAGTACACCTCTTTAGATGCCTGGAACAGTAGCTCAGAGACTACTAGAAGTTGGTAAGCTACGTTATTTTTAAGTGAAAGAGCCGCTGAAGACCTTACAATCTGTCCGTAGTTAGGAACGTCAGCCCACAGCGTGTGGTTTCCCTGCCTACTGCTTGCCTTCGAGGTGAGTTGAGGACAGAGTTTCGGCTTAACAGTGAAGGTCTTCGTTTTCCTGAATTTATTTAACAACCACTCTGGATGTTATTTCAACACAGTTTATCTTCCTCCACAGTAATATGCCCCTTTATAATTTCAAGGCAGATCAACATGGACTGGGGCTCTTGAGGTTTCTGGACAAAGGTGGCACTGAGGCTTATTCAAGGGATTTGGATTTCAAATGGGCAGAGGAGGGCTTGGCGAAACGCCTGCCCGGAGATGTTGGGTGGAACTGCCAGGAAGGGAACGTTAATGCTGCTTCTGTATTGGGCTGATCTTCATCTAGGGAAAGAACAAGTAAGCACAGAGATGCTTCTGAAAGTGGTAGGAGGAAATCCGATTTTTTTAAAAGAGTATTTTGGTCTCTTGGTTCCAGAAAGGTTCAGTTAAGTGGGTGTTCAAAGGAGAAATAAGGAAAAAGTGAGGCGTAGCATCTACAGTCCGGCCAGCTATGGATCGAGGAGGTGGCAGAAAGACCTTGTTACTATTTCGGACGTAGGATTCTACACCAAAGATGCATCAGGGCTCACAGCTGGCCTCGACTCAGTATTGGTTATGTGTCTTCTGTGTTGATGTCGCACTCCTTCATTAATTCAGCTACACCTATCTGTCATGTAAAGAAGGAAACAAGCTCAACATATCTTATACCAAAAGCATAGATTTTCTGTTCTTGAGTAGGAAATTTTCTGTGCACTTCATGTTTGACCAGGAACCACAAAAATTGATGTTGAGGAATCCTTTTTCCCTAGCTAACTTTAAATCTGTCTAAAAAACAAAAATAAAAATAAATAAAAGTTTGGTGCTCTTCACGCTTGGATCTCTTCAAAATGCGCCTCCCCCAGTGGGCCTCCCCTCAAACCTAACATCTAAACTCATATCACAAATTGTTAACTTCTCCTCAGGTGCAATAATGGCGGTCTGCTACTGCATACAAAGAAGAAAATGGGTACTTATCTTTTGGAAATACATCATGAAATATTTATAAATGAAGTAATCAGGCAGAGTTGGTGTAGATAGAGAGGAGATAAGATTGCTCATTGTTGAAAGGGGCTAGGGTTACATGGGGGTTCATTTTACTATTCTTCTTACTTTGTGTATTTGAATTTTTTCCTGACAAAGAAATTTTAAAGTAATTTTTTAAAGTGAATATAAAATAGTGCCCCCCCCACCCCAGCCTCACAACCTACACTAGGTCACTCTGCTTTGCTTCGTCCCATTTGATGTTTTTCCCAGCACCTTAGATCTCTCAAATCATCTTGTCAGTGAATTGGTTTACCTTTCAGATCCCTCAGAATGTAAGCTCCATGAGGGTAGACACCTGGTCTGAATTACTCATGTCTTATTAAGAACACAAATGGTGAAACATTCAGATCTAGGTTTATATCTCAGCTTCACTGTTTTCTAACTGGAAGGCCTGGAGCAAGTTACCTAATTGTGGAACCTGTTTTCTTACCTTCTACACAGAGCTTCTCTCTCTTCTTCACTAATGTTGTGAGCATTAATTAAAAACACGTATTAAGAGCCCATCAGAGGACTTGTCACTTGCTAGCCTTTTAACAGATTCATGTCTTTTAGGTCTTTCATTGTCTTGTGTTTGGGATAGTAATTGATATTTACATTTTAGTCAAGTCCAGCATTTGGGAGGATTGGGCAACTAAAGGTATTTCTCTTCACTTTAAAAATAGACTCAGAAATTGAAAAGTCTACTTTTGCCTTTACCAGTTCTGACTTGATCTATAAATCCCTTTTGCTGATTTCTTCTGCAAAATGGAAAAACCATAATACATGAGTTGGGGTGATCATGAAGATGAGAGAGATAAAAAGTGCTTGGAACCCCACATAAATGCCAAGCCAAATTTTGTAGGAATCCAAAACGCATTTGAGATATTCAGCAGTTCTCCTAAGGCCTGATTACAGGCTTGATGGCCCTAATTTTTCTCTAATATATAATTCTCTGTTATAGTACTCTACAAAAATGCTGTAGCATATCATTAATGCTTACAAAATGTCATAAAAGTGCACAGAGCAGAAAACCTCCCAGCTAGAGAAATTTTACCATCTGAAGATAGAGGCAGTTAACTTTAATCTAGGAAACTGAAAAACAACCACAGATTGGGTGGGTATCTTGGAGAGAACGTTCCTTCTTGTTCCTTTGAAGTAGGGGACGCTATTTGAGAACCGATGATGTTTGACTATAGAGGAAAATCCAAATTAATTTCCCAAAAGTACTCATAGTAAAGGGAAGGAGCAATAGCAATCAGGGGAGGAAATTTTTAACAGAAAAGAACCCTCTATTGAAATTGATTAAGAATCAGAACAGAGAATTAATTTGTCTACAGACAGATTTTTTCAAGAGAAACCTAAGTTTGAAGTTGTTGGAAACAAAGGACAAAAGCAGCATTATGGACATTTGGGAAGCTGTATTGCATTGCCCATCGAATGCACTGGACTGCAGATAAGGTCAGTGCATGATTTTGGAGTTGAAAACAATCTGAGCTGTTAAAAGCCTATGATGGTTATTCCTAGAGGTAAAGAATAAGTAAAATCAGTCAATGAATTAATAAATACTTAGTGAGAACCTACTGTATGTCCGGCTCTGAGGACATACCAAGGGAAGCCAGGCAGGTGTATTCCGTGTCTTCACAGCATTTATAGTCCGCTTGAGAAAACAAGTACTAAGTAATAATAAGACAAGTGCCTATAGATAACTGACTAAACTACGGTACACTTGCAAAATACTGTTAAGGAATCCTCAGGAGAATTTAATAAGGAAGTCTGTCCAATCTAGGGGAATGAGAAAGGGGATGGAGAAGACACAGAAAGTAACCCTGAGGAAGTGTCATTTATTCAAGCTTGATCATGCATAATTGGGAGTTGGCTGGGTTTCCAGTGGGGAAAGGCTTTCTACAAATAGCTAATAGCTTGTACAAAGGCCCCAAGGTAGGAGAAAGCAGATTGAGTGTGTAAACAGAGAAGCTAAAGTGGAAAGAAATTGGGGAAGGTGGTAGCCAAGATGAACCTGGAGGAGTAGCTAGGAGTCAGATGATACAGGGTCTTGGTAAGGACTTAGGACATTATCCTATGTGCAACAGGAAGTTACAGGAGGTAAGACCAAAGAAAGTTTAACAACTCTTCTTGTAATATTCATTCCATAATGCGGTCAATTATAATTGGAATGATCTGGAAGACAGACCATTTGTACACATTGGCCAAGACACCCAGACATCTCCAGAACTGTAGGATTCTGAGAACTCACTGTGCCCTGAGACTAAAGAATCACAGTGTGTCCTGCCAAATGGAAGATAAACATACACAAACACACAAAAACAAAGCCTTGGAGACCATCTCTGGAAAATAGGCAAAAGAATTCTAAACCACATCTAAGGCACAAGTGCTTAGAAGACATGTCAAGTGGGTGAGGTTGACCCACCCAGAGGGTTATTGGGCATTTGCAGTGCATAGGCTGGGGTAGAAGGGTAATCCAAAAGGTGGACTACAAATGGGAGTGGTGGACTACCATCCCTGAAAAAATATTCTGCCTTGTGGTTGGTCACATACGAATCTGCTTACTGTATCTTACGAAGGTTCCACCCATTTGCTCAAGACAAGAACCTGGGAATCATCCTTGATTCCTCCTCCTTTATTCCAGGCGATGAATCTGTCAGCAAAGTACTTGTTATTCTTACTTCCAAAATAGATCTTGACTCGATCTCCACTGTTACCACTCTGGACCAAACCACCAGCCTCTCTGGCCTTGCCAACTGAGGTAGCATCCTAGTCCTTTGCCATCCATTCTCCTGTAGTAGAGAATGAAATATTCTTCAGTGGTTCTTCAATATTGTTGGTTTCCCACTGCACTTAGAAGACTGTCATTCCTTTTCCTGGCTTACAGAGCCCTGCATGATCTGTCCCTCTGCCTACCTCTCCATCCTTATTCCATGCCTCCCAGTATCCTCTCAAACTAACCTTGATTCAGTTCCTTGAATGTGCCATACTTTCTTCTGCCTCAAAACCCTAGAACAGTGCTTCTCCAAGTGTGGTCCAAGGGTCTTCTGTATCATCTGGTAGGTGGTAAGAAACACAAATTCTCAGGTTCTACCCCTGGGGGTGGGATCCAGAGGTTTATGTTTTAACAAGCTCTCCAGGTGATTTTTTTTTGAGTGCTAAAGTCTGAAAGTCATAACTCTAAAGAATTCTCTTTTCTGGGCCTGAAATGCTCTGTGCTTTTAGCTGCAAGTTTACCAAAAAACAGAATAACAGCTGTTCAAAATGTAGAAATCTATTTCTTTCTTATGAGAAATTCTGTGTAGGTATTTCAGAGCTGGAATGGGATTCTACTTTTCCAGCAACTTAGACTCCTACTGTCTTGCTCTCTACCATTCTTGCCTTCTGTTCTCAAGCTCACATCATGATTCAAGATATCTGCTTCAGTTCTTGCTGTCATGGCTTCATTCTAGGCCACTGGAAGAGATAAAGGAAAAGGTCATGACACTTCCTTAAAGATACTTCCCAGAAGTTGCACACACCACTTCCATTTATGTTCCTTTGACCAGAATCCAGGGTCTTCGTATGTGAAAGCAAGGAGTGATTCATGTGATGGATACAAGAAGTAGGCCAGTTGCAGAACCTCTCCTTGGACTGCGTGAGCCTTCTGGCTTTACTGAAAGGTTAAAGATATTTTCTCCCCATCCTTCTTATAGCAGAACACAAGCCTGGGCCACGTGTACCATCATTAACATCTCTGTTAGATTTCAAGTAAGATTGCAAGTAAGAGAAAACTCTGGCAACAGCCATAGAAATCATTTATTGGAAGAGTACCGGGTAATCCACTGAATCCATGGAAGAGATGAACAACTATGCATAGGTCAAGATGGGAATCAGGAAAGCTCCAGCCTTTACTTTGTAGAAGTCAAGGAGAGTTTATTCACATAGGTGCTGCCATGAGATGAATCAACTCCAAGACCCATTTTCATGTGTCTACTTGAGTTGCGTTTTCCCAGAAGAGAGATTTCAATGTGTCTAGCTCGTGACGGGCTGTACCTCCTGCCACGTGACCACTGCTGTGGTCTTTGATGCCAGGCCTCTGCAGCCCTCTGGATTCTGGTCTGTTTTTCAAGTCTAGTCCCCAGCTTCCTGCTGAGTCTGTAAGTTTCTGATATTCTTTAGATAAATTCCCCCTTCCTTAGGATAACTATAGTCAGAGCCTGTTGCTCACAACCAAAATCCTGGCTAAAACAAAGGGGCTTTGTTCAAAGGGTTGTTGGTAGTTGATGTCCATATATTTGGGAGACTGGGGACATGATGACATTGGTACAGTAGGCTAGAATCTTATTTATGTATCATGGGATAAAGCTAAAGATAGTAGGGGTTATGGACTTGACCTGATTGAAAACCTCTCAATGAGAGGTGTAATGAACTTTGGCCAAACCCCAAAGTAAGGCTGCAATTTCTCTTACTGTATATTTGTACACTACTCTGTATTCTGAGTGAATGTTTTTCACTGATTACAATTGTCTTCTTGCCTCTGATTATAAAAATCTTGAAATCAAAGCAGAAAGCCCTGCAATAAACCCGTTCCCCTGCCAAAGTGTGTTTGTCAAAACAGCAGACAAAACAGAACTCAATTTGATCATCCCAGGAGAATGGAACTTGGAAATCCTTTGCCAGAAATATTTTCAGAGCAAGCCTTGAATCAGGAGGTGCCTTTTATCTCTGGAGACATCAGTAAGCTGACCTAGGAAAATGTAGCTCTGCTCTCTCCAGCCTTAAATGTGTGGGAACCAGACGTATGTCTCCATATGCCAGAATTTTTATTACAGAACTAACCCAACCCCCTCAAAGAGCATCGTAAATTCACAGTAACACGTCCATCGTGACTTTTACCAGTGAATGTGGGGGAAAATACAAATATCGTCAAGGTCAGTGTTCACCAAACAACATCCAAGAAACCATTAGTGACCCAGCCAAGGGCCTCAGCCACTTTAGCCTCACTCTGTCCTTGATTTCTCTACATTTATTGAGCCAACTCTACATACAGAAAGTTTGCCCCCAAGAGAGCCACTTTCTGAGAAACAACAGAACCTCACAGATCTAGAGGGCATCTATCTTAAGAGACATGATGAAAACCATGAACTTGGAGCATCAAAAAAAAAAAAAAAAGACTTCACTCTCTTTGGAAATCCTATACATTCATCCTTAAGGCACTTAACCCTAAAATACGTGCCAAGAAGTGGCCATCTGATAAATAGTACTTGGGCTACAGCCAATAAACATATGAAAAGTTGCTCAGCATCATTAGTCATCAGGGAAATGCAAATTACAATCACCATGGAATAGCATTACACCTACCAGAATGGCTGAAGTGAAAAAGATTAACCATACCACATATTTCAGAGGATGGAGAAATTGGAACTTTCATAAACTGCAGGTGGGAACTTAAACTGCTTTAGCAATTTTGGAAAACTATTTGGTATTATCCACTAAAGTATATATATATATATATGTGTGTGTGTGTGTGTGTGTGTGTGTGTGTATATATATATATATATACACACACACACTCTGTGACTTCCAGTTCCACCCTTATGTATATGTCCAACAAATTTATTCACACGTACTAGAAACATGTACAAGAATGTGTTTAGCAACATGATTTGTACTTGCTGTAAACTGAAAATAATCAAATGCCCATCACCTATAAAATATAAGTAAATCTATGCAATTAATACTGTACAGCAATGCAAATGAACAAGCTACAAATGACATGCATGAACCTTAGGAAATTAATGTTCAGTGAGGGAGGCCAGAAACCAAAGAATACGTTATGTATTATTCTATTTATACAAAGTGGAAAAACACGTATAAGCACTATGGTGTTGGAAGCCAGGATGGTGGTCACCTCTGGGGAGGAAGGAAGGGTATTGATTGGAAGGGGCTAGAGGGGAGTCTTCTGGAGGACCTGGTGTTCTAAGTCCTTGATCTCAATGGTAGTTAAATGAGGGCTCTATAATTTAAGCTGTACATTTATAGGTTGGACATTTTTCTGTATATGGACACTTCAAAATAAAAATTTAAGAAAAAATACCACTGGAGATTACTGGAATAAATATATTTCCAGTCCTGAATTGTCAAAGAGCCACGGTGAATTGGAAATCTACAATCATACCTGGATTTGTCGTTCATCCGTCTCAGTGTCCTCATAGGTAAAGACCTAAGAATTTGTACCTAAAAGGATTACCTTGTGCTTGCAACTGTGCTGCTCCTCTGCCTGTTATCCTTTTTCTGGACCCTTCTTCCAACTCGTTTAAGCTGGATAATTTTTACTAGTCTTTAAGATACGAGTGGGTTTTTTAAAATTTATTTTATTGAAGTATAGTTGATTTACAATGCTGTGATAATTTCTGCTGTACAGCAAGGTGATTCAGTTATACATATATATACATTCTTTTTTAAAATATTCTTTTCCATCTTGGTCTATCACAGGATATTGAATATAGTTCCCTGTGCTCTACAGTAAGACCTTGTTGTTTGTCCATGCTATATATAATAGTTTGCATCTGCTAATCCCAAACTCCCAGTCCTTCCCTCCCCCCACAGCCCCTCCCCCTTGGCAAACACAAGTCTCTTCTCTGTCTGTGAGTCTGTTTCTTTTCATAGATGGGTTCATTTGTGTCATATTTTAGATTTCACATATAAGTGATATCACATGATATTTGTCTTTCACTTTCTGACTTACTTCACTTAGTATGATAATCTCTAGGTCCATCCACGTTGCTGCAAATGGCATTATTTCATTCTTTTTTATGGCTGAGTAGTATTTCATCATATATATGTACCACATCTTCTTTATCCATTTGTCTCTTGATGGACATTTAGGTTGCTTCCATGTCTTGGCTATTGTAAATAGTGCTACAATGAACACTGGGGTGCATGTGTCTTTTCAAATTAGAGTTTTCTCCGGATATATGCCCAGGAGTAGGATTGCAGGATCATAAGGCAAGGCAACTCTATTTTTAGTTTTTTGAGGAACCCTCCATACTGTTTTCCATAGTGGCTGTACCAACTTATATTCCCACCAACAGTGTAGGAGGGTTCCCTTTTCTCCACACCCTCTCCAGCATCTGTTATTTGTAGACTTTTTAATGATGGCCAATCTGACCGGTGTGAGGTGGCAACTCACTGTAGTTTTGATTTGCATTTCTCTAGTAATTAACAATGTTGAGCATCTTTTCATGTGCCTGTTGACCATCTGTGTATGTTAAGATGCAAGTGTCGATGTCACTTGCTCTAGGAGGGCAGTGATTGCTATGCATTGATGATACCACATCCCTGTCACTTCCATGTCACAGTGGGTCTCATCAGGGTACTCATTTCAGCAAAAAGTGACTCAGGCTGACCAAAAAGAAAAGCAACTTTCAAAAGAGTAATAACAGGCCTCCACTATCACTGGGAAGACTGGAGAATTCAGCTTAAAGTCAGCAGCAGGAAAAAATAGCTAAAATCATGCTTTGGAGAGATTTTGGTGAAGAAAATGCTATCCCCATCGCAGCCACTGTCAGAGAAATAAAGTGCCTTGTCCCTTCCTTGAGACAATAGAACCTATTCAGAGTCTAGCAAGGTGTTATCTGATTGGCACAACCTATTTCACATGCCTATGACATAGCTGCAAGAGATGCTAGGAAAATGTACCCAGTATCTTCAGCCTTTATGGTTGGAAGAGGTCTCTGCTCCATCTCAGTAAGAAATTTCTCAGCAAAGCAAATCAAATGCTAAGTGTCTAAAATAAATTGCAGGAGTTAAACAGGCCGTGTTTCTTTGTTTACTTTTCTGCCTTTCCCAAATGGCGGCAATATCCGTGAGGCCAAGAACCACATCCAGCTTGGGTACCAGTTCATCTTTACCCTCAGCACAGTGCCTAACGCAGAGCAGGCCCTGAGTTGAACACTGTTGAACAAAGGAATGACAGATATAATAGTTATAAAATTGTTTAACATCGTATGTGGCACACAGTAAGAGTTCTTCAAAAATAGAGCAATGGATCCTTTGAAGATGGGTGTCATTTCTCATTCTGTTTTGTGTCCCTAGCAATATATCAGATACTTAGTATGTATTCAATTATGTTGGTTCAGTGAATAATTAAATCAATGAGTTAATGGATATGTGTTAATGTAATTCATTTCGAGTAAGCTGTATCCAAGGAGCTGTTTCGAGCACAGATGCTTGAAGGTTGAACAGTGACCCAGCTAGGCAGCGAGATCCTGGAGCGGGGAGGTCGCATAATGGGCTTTCTACCCTCAGTCACTAAAAGTCCACTGAAGCTCGTATCTGTATAAACAATCTCTCTATGAACCGAAGTAGAAACGCTTCTTTTTGCTTCTTCATCTACTTCGCAAGGCTCTCGTTGCTTTCCTTACTCCCAACTGCCTGAACGTGTAGGGGCAGACGGGTATGCAGTGTAATTCATACCCCTGTAAAATCATCAGCTATTGTTCCGATCCCTTTGCAGAGAGCCCAAGTCATAGAATATCAAATCTCATGTCCCGTATTGTCTTTGGGGCATGTATGGCTGATCCAGATGGCAGCATAAGTTCTGATTTCCGGCAGGTAGTATTGATTAATCTACCCCCAATGGTTATGACTGGAACTTTCTTGAAGATTTCTTAAGACTAGGAGTATCTGACTCAGCACTATCACCCAATCCCAAAGTTTGGCCTAACTGTATATCTTCAGCTGAGCCATCCACACTGATCTAGAAACAGATGTGATGTAGGGAGGAAGAAACTCGGGACCTGATTGGGGTCCAGGATTATATTTAGTCCCATCATAATACAGCCTGATCCTGATGCAGTCATTTGACAGGAGATAGAATGTGAATCAAATAAAAGCCAACTAAAACTATTGTCAGATTTCAGTAAGCGGTTCGGCTACACGAGAAGGAAGTGGGGAGGAGCGGGGAGGCGGGGAAGGGAAAGGAAGAGTTAAAAACTCCAGATGGTTATATTTATTTGCAAAAAAAAAAAAAAGGAAATTTTGAAGCATGGTAATAGTTTTCTTCAAATTTGGAATAGCTTCAAAACTGTTTTTCATGTGTAAGGCTAGGTAATAGCAAATTAAAAGAATAGGTAACTGTGATTACCCAAGCCTCCGGAATTTTTTTTTTTTTTCTTTTGAAGATCTTGAAGCACGAGTTCACTGTAAATGATGACCAGTAGGTGGCAGCATAACCTCCACCATTTTGATCTTTATCTGCCAAACTCCGGGGCTATCATCTTTTGAAAGTTAACAGTCACAAATTGCATACCAGCTGCCCAATTTGTTGGCTGTTGTAACTCTTCTTTTATGATGCACTCCTCTTTTCAAAGAGATCCATTTAACCCATATATCCTTCAAATCTGTGCACAGTACTGAAGATGCATCCGCAGTGTGCCAACCTGCCTTTTTTCTTTTTCCGTTCTTTCTCTTGGCTTTTATACAAGCAAATCTTTGCGTGTCTAACAGTATAAAGACAACTAACTGTTCTATTAAATGTTGCTTCTACCTATCTCGTATGTGTAACCACTTACCTACACATTTACTCACCAAGTACCAAAGCACTGCCAGTGGAAACAGAAAGGATGGGGGATTGATTTTAAACAGATTATGGTTCCGATCCCGGCTTCATCACTTGACTCATACAAAGATGAAACGACTAGATTTAGCGATATCTGCCTGGTAGGATTATTGTCATAAGTATATACAGTAGTTGAATTCACTGAATGTTGATTGAGCTCTGACTACGCACCAGGCATCGTGTCAAGCCCGGGGAATACGCACTACATTGGCTTTATCCTAAAGAAGGTCACAGTTTACAGCTGAGCTGTCCAATACGGCATCCTCTTGCCATGTGCAGCTATTTAAATCTAAAGTAAGCAAAATTAAGTCCGATTAAAAATCCAGTTCCTGGAGTGCACTGGCCACATTTCAAGCGCTTGATAGCCTTATGTGACTCATAGGTAGCATATCACGTAATGCAGATAGGGCCCATTGCCATCATTGCAGAAAATTCTATTGGACAGCACTGGTCTGGATGGCTAAAACAGACTCATAGAAGTTGATGATCAGTTTCAAAAGCGCTTTCGAAGACCAATACACGGAACAGGGAGGTGAAACAAACAAACAGCAAAGAGTGATGTACTCTTCCCTGTGGTGTCCCAGAAAATTTAGAGACAGAGGTCGTTCTAATGGAAGCCTTGACACAAAAGATGATACTCAAGAAGTAGTCTGAGGAGTATCAGGGTGCTTTCAGGAAGACCTGAGGGAAGGAGAAATGTCTCTGAAGAGGCACATCTGTGCAAAGGCTTTAAGGAAGACAGAAAACCACACAAGTTCTGCTCAGGGAACCCGAGCTGTTCTGTATTGTGGAAGGCTAGAGACTGAGAGGCAAGGAAAGTTAGACGGAAGGAGATGCAACTAAGGAGAGAAAATCGCCCACTAGATTTTGAGTGTTAGAGCGAACCCTCATGACAGCTTAGCTTTTCTTTCCCCAGTGTAAGAGAACCAGTGGTCACCCTTTTTACAGCTGTGCTCAGAAGGAGGGAGCACAGAAAGAGGGAGAGGTTCCTGACGGATTCTTTCCACAACTGCGTCCAAGTGGAAAATGAAACTAACCCCTTCAGCCTGTACAGCACCTCCCAGAACAAGGCTGTTTTGCTCACACATTCCTCAGACTGTGAGAACAAGCCACCAACCATGTCACCAATAACACAGCTGCCCCAGCAGCCCCCGTGGATGTGCATCCCCCCCCCAAGTGAGTGAGGAATGCCTTCTGCCAACATTAAAACGGATTCAAGCCTCGTGAGTCCTAAGCTTTGAACCCATCTCCAACTTTCTGTGGTTACAGTTCATAGTTGGCTGGCAAAATATGACTTCCTGGTTCTAAGATAAAAGACTTGAGGGGTGGGAGCGGGGAGAAGACTTAAAAAAAACGAACTTGACATCAAATGGCTCTCGCAAAATGCAACTTTAATGAGCAAAGCGCCGATGAGTTCTACTCATCCCGATGACATTTCTGAAAATGTCATCTTTCAAAATTTCAGGAGAAGGAGGTTCGGCAGATAGGTTTGGGGTTTCTTTAGTCTTTAGATATTTGGGGAAGAGTGGAGGTATTGCTGATTCCCAGGGCACAGCGAAGAAGAGGAAAGGGCCCCGTTTCGGGGGAGGGGAGAAAGAAAAAGCTCTGTTGTAATAGATGGTCCAAAAATCATCCGTCTTTCCTAAGAAATGAGGTGGGGATGGTGGAGGAGGGATCGGCGGAGCTCTTCATACGGTTTCATTTAAGCTTGAATAGAGATAATCAGCTCTGCTGTTTATTTCCATACCAAATGCTCCGGGGGGCCAGAGCTCTGTCACATTCCTAACCGAGATCATTTTAGCGGCAATCTTTCTGGAATAGAAAATGTACTCAAGACACTTCCTCGTAAAGAGTTACCAGGAGAATCTAGAAGAGCCCTCCTGGATTTTCAGGAGCAAATGGCTCTCCTCTTCCCTCCCAGGTGGCCAATTATTCCTGTGACAACACCTCATACTTTCCATGTGATGCCCTTTGACAGAGGAGAAGCTGAGCCCAGCTAAATGCTCATCCACTTGACCCTTTATCTCTTTATCATCCCAATTAGAAAGTTGGGGGAGGGGTGATGGCACCAGGGGTCAGCTGTAAACCCTTGCTTCAGTGGTGATGAGACAATAGGTGTGATTTTTAAAAGCAGAAGGTTTTGGCATTAGACAGCGTGCTTTAGAGCCCGAGCTTGGCAGCTTGGACGTAGGACTTGACACCTCTTTGCCTCATCTTCCTCAACTCTAAAATGTGAAATTCCATCACGTTTACCTCCTAGGGTGAGTTTTGAAATGATAGGAGCTATGTCACCTGGGTGCCTGATAAAGAGCCTGACACAGACAAAAAGCATTTGATTAAGGTTGGTTATGACCTTTGCTGTTACCAGGTCACACAAACCGATTACCATACTGCAGAACCTGAGGGATGGTCAGTCTCCTCTCACCAAGGGGTTTATTTTCACTTTTCTTAAGAACAAATGGTGTATCCAGGTCTCCCAATTGTTTTTCTTGTGGAAAGAACACATACCCATGAGCTTTTCCTTCTTAAGAAATTTTAAAGTATACAGTGTAGTATCGTCAACTGTAGGCACAATGTAGGCCTCTAGAACTTAATCGTCTTGCATAACTGAAACTTTATACCAGTTGAGTTGCAACTCCCCGTTTCTCCTCCCTCTGGCCTCTGGAAACCACCATTCTACTCTCTGCATTTGGTTATTTTATATTCCTCACACAAGTGGTATCAGGCAGTATTTGTCCTTCTGTGAGTGGCTTATTTCACTTAGCATCATGTCCTCAAGATTCAGCCATGCTGTTGCACATGGAACGATAGCCTTTCTTTTTTAAGGTTGGATAATATTCCACTGTGTATACACATGACAAATTCTTTATCCGTTCATCCACCAATGGACACTTAGGTGGTTTCTGTATCTTGTGAGTAAAGCTACAGCAAACACAAGTATGCAAACATCTCTTCAAGATCCTGATTTCTATTCTTGTGGATAAGTACCCAGTTGTGGGATTACTGGATCATATGGTAATTCTATTTTTAACTTTTAGCGGCATCTCCATACTGTTTTCCACACTGGCTACACCATTTGACATTCCCATCAACAGTGTACAAGAGTTTCAGTTTCTCCATATCCTTGTCAACACTTGTTATCTTTGGGTTTTGTTTTGTTTTATAATAACCATCCTAACAGGTGTGAGATGATATCTCATTGTGCCTTGGGTTTGCATTTCCCTGATGATGAGTGATGTTGAGCACCTTATCGTATATAGGTTGACCATCTGTACATCTTCTTTGGAGAAATGTCGATTCAAGTCTTTGCCCAGTTTTTAATCAGGCTATTTGGTTTTTTGCTAATGAGTTGTTTGAGTTCCTTATATGTGTTTGGTATATTAACTCATCATCAGGGTTGAGGTTTGCAAATGTTTTCTCCTATCCTTTAGGTTGCCTTTACACTGTTCATTGTTTCCTTTGCCTTTTCACTTTATTGTTTCCGTCAAGCTTTTTAGTTTGATGTAGTTGTTTGTTTTTGTTGCCTATACTTTTGGTGTCATATCTAAGAAATTATTGCCAAGATTGATATCATGAAGCTTATCCCCTATGTTTTCTTCTAGTAGTTTTACAGTTCCAAGTCTTATATTTAAATCTTTTATCCATTTTTAGTTGGTTTTTGCATGTAGTGTAAGTTAAGGGTCCAATTTCATTCTTTTGCCTGTGGATATCCAGTTTTCCCAACACTATTTGTTAAAGATGATCCAGCCCCAAATTTTATGTCTCAATATCTGGGACTTTAAGGGAGGGAAAGCCTATCCTCTTTGACATCAACCTCAAGGCTGAAAACCTTGGCCCGTAACTTCCCTTTATTAGCCTAGAATCATTCATCAAAACCTTTCTTAAACTTATTTTCAACCAATATTAACTCAGGGAATCTTTTCATACCTGTGTTACATGACAGGGAATGTGTACTTCTTTTCACTGGATTCATTGAATCAAAGTGGTTTTCTTAAGGTGTGATAGAGCTTCTCTCCACAGAGGATGTAGGACCTTGAGAAAGGGGCTGTACGTTCATCCTGGCTTGGCTTCGCCCTCCTTAGACACCCACCCTTCCAACTTGGAAATGATACAGTTGCTGTTGTTGTTTTTATTGCTTCCTCGTTTGGAAAGCTTCTGCCCAGTTCCTGGTTTACTTTCCTTCTCCTGAAATTTTCTGGAGCAACACCTATTCCATGAGAATAATTTTTTCACCAATTTACAACTTGGGGCAAATTAAGCGAGAGTGGATGACTATTGCAGCACAGCAAAAGAACAGCCTCAGAACTCAGGTCTGGATGTGGTCATTCCTGAGTACCTGCCCGGGCTATAGGCTCAGCTTCCTTCCTGGGTTTGGTGGTTCTCCATCCCAACCCTCTACAAAAACACCTAGCAATGCCAGACAGAGGAAAAGGAAAATAATCTGTGAAGAAGTTGAATCTTCTTTCCTTTGCATGAACTTTGAGAAGTATAATTAACTCCTTAACTTAGCACCCCCAAAACCAAACTGTGAGGATAAGAAAGGATTGTTGTAACATCTGTTCTTAAGAAATATTTGAACATCATTAATCATTAGAGAAATGCAAATCAAAACTACAATGCGATATCATCTCACACCGGTCAGAATGGCCATCATCAAAAAATCTGCAAACAATAAATGCTGGAGAGGGTGTGGAGAAAAGGGAACCCTCATACACTGTTGGTGGGAATGTATATTGATGCAGCCACTATGGAGAACAGTATGGAGGTTCCTTAAAAAACTACAAATAGAACTACCATATGACCCAGCAATCCCACTCCTGGGCATATACCCTGAGAAAACCATAATTCAAAAAGAGTCATGTACCACAATGTTCATTGCAGCTCTATTTACAATAGCCAGGACATGGAAGCAACCTAACTGTCCATCGACAGATGAATGGATAAAGAAGATGTGGCACATATATGCAATGGAATATTACTCAGCCATAAAAAGAAATGAAATTGAGTTATTTGTAGTGAGGTGGATGGACCTAGAGTCTGTCATACAGAGTGAAGTAAGTCAGAAAGAGAAAAACAAATACCATATGCTAACACATATATATGGAATCTAAAAAAAAAAAAAGTCATGAAGAACCTAGGGGCAAGACGGGAATAAAGACGCAGACCTACTAGAGAATGGACTTGAGGACACGGGAAGGGGGAAGGGTAAGCTGGAAGAAAGTGAGAGAGTGGTAGTGTATATATGGACATACATACACTGCCAAATATAAAATAGATAGCTAGTCACATAGCACAGGGAGATCAGCTCGGTGCTTTGTGACCAGCTAGAAGGGTGGGATAGGGAAGGTGGGAGGGAGGGAGATGCAAGAGGGAAAAGATGTGGGGATATATGTATATGTATAACTGATTCACTTTGTTATAAAGCAGAAACTAACACACCATTGTAAAGCAATTATACTCCAGTAAAAACATTTAAAAAAGAAATATTTGAGACGCTCTATGAGGTTCACAATTATATAAAGAATCCTCAAGTTTGGAGCAGGGATTTCAAACTCAAATGCCTATAGGGGCCAGGCATATAATGTAAATATAATGTAAATTAGGGAAGCAAGAGAATATAAGTGCACTGATTAAAGACCATTGCCACTAGCTCTAAGTATTGGGTAGTAGGGAGTGCTGGGGACTGTGGCAGACTGGAGAGGGCATGCCTTATTAAAGAGAGTAGTCCTTTCTCAAGTCCAGCTGATGGTTGCTCTGTGAGAACATGAGCCCAGTGTTGCTAGATGCTTCATGTTTTCAGGAGAAGCCAGAAGTCTCAGACATTTCTGTTAAATCTTCTAATTTTTTAATGTTGGCAAGTAAAGTCATCAATACAATTAGAAGTCAGGATATTGACAACCCTTATGTAGAAAGTACAAGTAGAATTTTGGGGTGCTGGTTCTGTTTCTTGATCTTGGTGCTAATTACACAGTTGTGTCTTTTTGTGAAAATGTATGGAGCTGATGCTTCTATATGCACTTCTTTGTATGTATGCTGTACTTTCATGAAAAAGTTTGTAAATGTGTTGGCATTTTAGGAGAATTTTACCACATTATGTGGGCCAACATCATGTAGGCCAAATAATGCCCATCTGTGGGATGAATTAAGCCCTCAAGGTCACTCTTTATCAAATTTAATTTAGAGAACTTAGAGGGGGAAAAATTGCTGATTTGTCTACCACTCATTCAAAGGCACGGGAGGAAGGAAAGGGCCAGACATGCTTGCAAGGTTACGGCACACACAAATGTATTTCCAGGCCATACTACCCTGGCCTGATTACATATGGAGAGCAGCCCCGATCCCCAGGCTGTGCCCTTCTCACCCCTACCTATGACAATCTGTCTTCATTTGACTTAACCAATGCTTCCCTTGGTCCACCATCACTGGGGCCTCTAATTCTTGCTTCACTAAGTCTCTCCTTGTGGAAATTCAGGTCTCATGTTTCCTCTCATTGAAATGAAAGCAGCTCACTGCAACCTAACCTTTAGGGAAAAAAATGAAAGTAATGCGAAACAGTAGAAAATAGAGAAGCTTTGAGGTCAGACACAACAGGGTTCAAATACTGGCCCTACCACAGACTAGGCAGGAATTGGGCCAAGCTCCTTAACCATTCTGATCTGTTGTTTTCTCATTTAAGTAACATGGACATAAATACCTGTTCTCTAAACGTATGACATGCCTAAATAAAATGCCTAGCAGAGCAGAGCTTCTCAAACTTTAATACCTAGGAAAATTTTCCCAAGAATCTTGTGAAAACGTAGATTCTGATTGAGTAGGGTTGGGATGGGGTCTGAGATTGTGCATTTCTAACACATCCCCACATACACCAATGCTACTGGTCCCCAGACCACACTTGGAGTAACAAGGCTGTAGAATGCTTGCTCACAGTGCTTAATAGACATTAATTCCCCCCTTCCTCCATAAAAACATATAACCCTGCCATGGAGTTTGACATGGCAAGTTGGAGGCAGGTAAGCTGTAGGCACTGACTGTTTACTTTGCGTGGGATTCCAGTAAGCTCTGGACAACTTGTTTCCTTTGTACTGATAACAACACGTGCCGAGTCTCTGTCATGGTGACTTTCACGTGGAGAAGCTCGGATTGCTCTCAAGCATGGTGGTGGTTAACGGGGTTTCCGCATTAGGAAATGAGACAGGAAGAGTTAAACATGCTTCTCTATAGGAGGCTTCTCTTTGTTTCCTCAAGATGACTACCAAACTCGCTGGTTTGTTTTTTTTTTTTTTTCATCTGAATGTTTTATTCCATGAATAGCCTACCAACATAAATGTGTTTCAAGTACATGAATAAACAACATATAATAAAAAGCACATGATTCTCCCAAGAATTTATCCCTGCAGTTCTGAGTTAACCAAAAGACAGCAACTTTCACTTTGGGGGAAGGGAATGAGGACAGAGTTTCAAATGTGCTGAAGAGACTTCAAGAGGAGAGGAAACAGGAGGGAAAGAAAGGACTATTGGTCTACGCTACTCATAGTTCCCCAGAACTGTTTGTGGGATTGGGGCAAAACTGTTACAATAAGAGATTGAAGTGGCAATAAAAGACACATCTGGTTTTGTACTTGTTTTGGAGACAGGAAAGAATACCTTTTCCCCAGGGGTATAAGAAAGAGCAGCCAGCCTCCTCCTTTTCCCTACTGGATAAGCCTATGTAGGTCACTCACCTGAGTCTTAGTTTCTTCATCGATAGCATATGGGAAGTTATACCTCCCTATTGAAATGTTCTCAGAAGGTACTAAAATCATACATGGGGAAGTGCCTAGCTCCTTGGCCACTTAGCTAAACAGATTCTCCGTAAATGTGTGTTCCCCACCTTCCTTCTCTAGGGGGATAAGGCTCTTGATCACAGACCGTGTGCCGGGAAGGAGCACAATATTCTGGTTCCCTGTACTCGTCTAAATCGTCAGGACACTTCTTTTGCTTGGCAGATATTCTGATCCAAGATGGCAGACCTTGGTACACATTCCTGGGGTGTGTTCCAAATGATCCCTGCCATCACTTTTGCTCAACACTGACTTTGGTCCCCATGGCCAAACAGCCCCTCATTCAAACCCACATTCATCTAGCTCCACTTACCCTAGCACTTACTTACCCTGACCCCACTTGCCTCTGACACTGCTAGGACTGTGTTGCAAAGCTCTAGGTTTGAATTGTATCTTTCTTACTCACTAGCTGTGGGAACTTCAGCACATCGCTTAACTGCTAAGTCTCCATTTCTTCAGCCGCAAAATGGGAAGATATAAAATGGGAATGGGAAGTAGGAAAGGTCTGAGGCTTCGGAACAGTGCCTGACACACAGAAGGCACTTTGATGTGCTAGTTGTTATTGTTATTTTTATTATTCACAGTGGGCTTTGTCCTTGTTTATAGGTGAGGAAGTCGGCATTCTAGGTGAGTGAGTGACACAGCCAAGCTTTAAAATTTGGCAATTCCATGGGGGAAGGGAGGCCCCAAAATGCAGAATAAAAGGTGTGCAAGCCATTTTTTAAAAGTTTAAAAATCTGCTGGCTCTGAAGCCCATGGTCTGGGTATTGGAGCCGGATTTGAACCTCCCACCTTCTTTTTCAAGGTCTCAACCCTGCTGGATCCTTATCTAATATAGTTCTTGCCCATTGTTTCCTCTGACCCCTCACTGGGTAGCTGCTTATTTCAGCTTTGCCGGCCTTCGTAGTTTTGACTTCTCATGAGACTCCAATGCCCACCAGATTCCTTGAAACTTGCCTCATTTCCCTAGCACTTGCCCTTCATCCTGCATTCACCATTCACTGCAGCAGAGACTCTGTATCTTCTTTAAGGCCAGTGTCCTATGTCCTGATTTAAATTTATCTCTGAGGAAGAAAACTTTGCTATGGTGATTCTGTATACTTAGAAACCAGCTTTCCTACTGTTTAATGAGAATGTACTGTACTAGGTGAAAGGGAAGTGATATTAGGTAAAACAGAGAAAAACAGAAGCAGAAAGATGCTTGCTTTTGTTTTATACCTGGTTATAAAGCACTGTGGCTCAAACTTGTCATCTCAATTTCTTTTCCAGCAACTTCCTCCTCTTCTTCCAACAACCTCTAAATGATGGAGTGTCTTAGGATTCTACTGAACTTCTTCTGCGTGCTGTCTTTACTCACTTCTTAAGTGATCTTACCCTCTTGGCTTTAAATAGCTTTACTCACTGTCTCCCAAACGTGTATCTCCAACCCAGACCTCTCCCTTGTACTCAGGATTCACATCCAGCCGTCCAACTGATCCATCACTCAAGTGTCTGATAGTCATCATACATTGAGCAGACTCTCCTCCCTAGTCTTCCTCATTTGGTTAAAGGCAGACCTAGACTTCCATCTACTCCTTCAAGACAACCATACTTTCTCTCATGCACTGTAGGCAATAAGTCAGCAAATCTTAGAGGTTTTACATTCAAATTATAGCCAGAGTCCAACCCCAGCTGTTAGCCATCAGTTCTTGCCAGAACTGCTGCAATTGCCTCTCAGGTGGTCTTCTGTGCCACCCCTGTCCCCTGAAAGTTATTTTCAATAGAGCAGCCAGAGAGAGCCTAACAAGTCAGATCGTGGCACTCCTCTGGCTGCCCATTGCTCTCAGTGTAAAAGCTGACATCTTGATCCACCAATCCCACTCCTGGGCATATATCCAGAGAAAACTCTAATTCACAAAGATACCTGGGCTAAAGGAGGGGCGCGCCTTCAAGATGGTGGAGGAGTAAGACACGGAGATCACCTTCCTCCCCACAAATACATCAGAACTCATCTACATGTGGAACAACTCCTACAGAACACCTACTGAAGGCTGGCAGAAAACCTCACACTTCCCAAAAGACACCCTCAGGGGACCTACACGTAGAGGCAGGGCCAAATCCAAAGCTGAACCCCAAGAGCTGTGCGAACAAAGATGAGAAAGGGAAATCTCTCCCAGCAGCCTCAGGAGCAGCGGATTAAATCTCCACAATCAACTTGATGTACCCTGCGTCTCTGGAATACCTGAATAGACAATGAATCATCCCAAATTGAGGAGGTAGACTTTGGGAGCAACTGTAGACGTGGGGTTTGCTTTCTGCATCTAATTTGTTTCTGGTTTTATGTTTATCTTAGTTTAGTATTTAGAGCTTATTATCATTGGTAGATTTGTTTATTGATTTGGTTGCTCTCTTCTTTTTTTTCTTATATATATATTATTTTCCTTTGTCTCTTTTTGTGAGTGTGTACTTCTTTCTGTGATTTTGTCTGTATAGCTTGCTTTTGCCATTTGTCCTAGGGTTCTGACTGTCAGTTTTTTGGTTTTTTGTTGTTTTCATTTGTTTGTTTGTTTGCTTTTGGTACACGGGCCTCCCACCGTCGTGGCCTCTCTCGTTGTGGAGCACAGGCTCTGGACACGCATGCCCGGTAACCACGGCTCACGGGCCCAGCCGCTCCACAGCACGTGGGATCCCCCCAGACCGGGGCATGAACCCATGTCCCCTGCATCGGCAGGCAGACTCTCAACCACTGCGCCACCAGGGAAGCCCCTGTTTGTTTGTTTTTAGTATAGTTTTTAGTGCTTGTTATCATTGGTGGATTTCTATTTTGGTTTGGTTGCTCTCTTCTTTATTTCTCTCTTTCTTTTTTTTTATTACTTTATTATTTTTAATGATTTTTTTCTATTTTATTAACTTTATTTGACTTATTTATTTATTTTTCTTTCTTTCTATTTTTTTCTCCCTTTTCTTCTGAGCCATGTGGCTGACAGGGTCTTGGTGGTCTGGCCGGGTGTCAGGCCTGAACCTCTGAGGTGGGAGAGCCGAGTTCAGGATATTGTTCCACTAGAGACCTCCCAGCCCCACATAATATCGAACAGCGAAAGCTCTCCCAGAGATCTCCATCTCAACCCCAAGACCCAGCTTCACTCAACGACTAGCAAGCTACAGTGCTGGGCACCCTATGCCAAACAACTAGCAAGACAGGAACACAAACCCACCCATTAGCAGAGGGGCTGCATAAAATCTTAATAAGTTCACAGACACCCTAAAACACAGAACTGGACATGGTCCTGCCCATCAGAAAGTCAAGATCCAGAATCATCCACCAGAACACAGACACCAGTCTCCTCTACCAGGAAGCCTAAACAACCCACTGAACCAACCTTACCCACAGGGAGCAGACACTAAAAACAATGGGAACTACAAACCTGCCACCTGTGAAACAGAGATACCAAACACAGTAAGTTAAGCAAAATGAGAAGACAAAGAAATGCACAGCAGATGAAAGAGCAAGGTAAAAAACCACCAAACCAAACAAATGAAGAGGAAATAGGCAGTCTACCTGAAAAAGAATTCAGAGTAATGATAGTAAAGATGATCCAAAATCTTGGACATAGAATGGAGAAAATACAAGAAATGTTTAACAAGGACCTAGAAGAACTAAAGAGCAAACATGCAATGCTGCACAACACAATAAATGAAATTAAAAATTCTCTAGAAGGAATCAATAGCAGAGTAACTGAGGCAGAAAACAGATAAGTGACTTGGAAGATAAAACAGTGGAAATAACTACCTCAGAGCAGAATAAAGAAAAAAGAATGAAAAGAATGGAGGACAATCTTAGAGACTTCTGGGACAACATTAAACACACCAACATTTGAATTATAGGGGTCCCAGAAGAAGAAGAGGAAAACAAAGGGACTGAGAAAATATTTGAAGAGATTATAGTTGAAAACTTCCCTAACATGGGAAAGGAAATAGTCAATCAAGTTCAGGAAGCACAGAGAGTCCCATACAGGATAAATCCAAGGAGAAACACACCAAGACACATATTAATGAAACTTTCAAAAATTAAATACAAAGAAAAATACTAAAAGCAGCAAGGGAAAAGGAACAATTAACATACAACGGAATCCCCATAAGGTTAACAGCTGATCTTTCAGCAGAAATGCTGCAAGCCAGAAGGGAGTAGCAGGACATATTTAAAGTGATGAAAGGGAAAAACCTACAACCAAGATTACTCTGCCCAGCAAGGATCTCATTCAAATTCGACGGAGAAATGAAAACCTTTACAGACAAGCAAAAGCTAAGAGAATTCAGCCCCACAAACCAGTGCTACAACAAATCCTAAAGGAACTTCTCTAGGCAGGAAACACGAGAGAAGGAGAAGACTTAACAATAACAAACCCAAAACAATTAAGAAAACGGTAATAGGAACATACATATCGACAACTACATTAAATGTAAATGGATTAAATGTTCCAACCAAAAAACATAGACTGCCTGAATGGTTACAAAAATAAGACCCAGACATATGCTGTCTACAAGAGACCTGCTTCAGACCAAGGGACACATACAGACTGAAAGGGAGGGGATGGAAAAAAATATTCCATGCAAACAGAAATCAGAAGAAAGCTGGCATAGCAATTCTCATATCAGACAAAATAGACTTTAAAACAAAGACTATTATAAGATACAGAGTAGGACACGACATAACGGTCAAAGGATCAATCCAAGAAGAAGATATAGTAATTGTAAATATTTATGCACCCAACATAGGAGCACCTCAATACATAAGGCAAATGCTAACAGCCATAAAAGTGGAAATTGACAGTAACACAGTACTAGTAAGGGAGTTTAACACCCCACTTTCACCAATGGACAGATCATGCAAAATGAAGATAAATAAGGAAACACAAGCTTTAAATGATACATTAAACAAGATGGAGTTAATTGATAATTATAGGACATTCCATCCAAAAACAGCAGATTACACTTTCTTCTCAAGTGCTCATGGAACATTCTCCAGGATAGATCATATCTTGGGTCACAAATCAAGCCTTGGTAAATTTAAGAAAATTGAAATCATATCAAGTATCTTTTCTGACCACAATACTATAAGACTAGATATCAATTACAGGAAAAAATCTGTAAAAAATACAAACATATAGAGGCTAAACAATACAGTACTAAATAACCAAGACATCACTGAAGAAATCAAAGAGGAAATCATAATATACCTAGAAACAAGTGACAATGAAAACACGATGACCCAAAACCTATGGGATGCAGCAAAAGCAGTTCTAAGAGGGCACTTTATAGCAATACAATCCTACCTCAAGAACCAAGAAACATCTCAAATAAACAACCTAACCTTACACCTAAAGCAATTAGAGAAAGAAGAACAAGAAAAATCCAAAGTTAGCAGAAGGAAAGAAATCAAAAACATCAGATCAGAAATAAATGGAAAAGGGATGAAGGAAACGATAGTAAACATCAATAAAACTAAAAGCTGGTTCTTTGAGAAGATAAACAAAATTGATAAACCATCAGCCAGACTCATCAAGAAAAAAAGGGAGAAGACTCAAATCAATAGAATTAGAAATGAAAAAGAAGTAACAATTGACACTGCAGAAATACACAGGATCATGAGAGATTACTACAAACAGCTATATGCCAATAAAATGGACAACCTGGAAGAAATGGACAAATTCTTAGAAAAGCAAAGCCTTCCGAGACTGAACCAGGAAGAAATAAAAAATATAAACAGACCAATCACAAGCCCTGAAGTTGAAACTGTGATTAAAAGTCTTCCAACAAACAAAAGCCCAGGACCAAATGGCTTCACAGGCGAATTCTATCAAACATTTCGAGAAGAGCTAACACCTATCCTTCTCAAACTCTTCCAAAATATAGCAGAGAGAGGAACAGTTCCAAACCCATTCTATGAGGCTACCATCACCCTGATACCAAAACCAGACAAAGATGTGACAAAGAAAGAAAACTACAGGCCAGTAGCACTGATGAACATAGATGCAAAAATCCTCAACAAAATTCTAGCGAACAGAATCCAGCAGCACGTTGAAAGGATCATACACCATGATCAAGTGGGGTTTATTCCAGGAATGCCAGGATTCTTCAATATCTGCAAATTGATCAACGTGATACACCACACTAACAAACTGAAGGAGAAAAACCCACATGATCCTCTCAATAGATGCAGAGAAAGCTTGTGACAAAATTCAACACCCATTTATGATAAAAACCCTCCAGAAAGTAGGCATAGAGGGAACTTACCTCAGCATAATAAAGACCATATATGACAAAGCCACAACCAACATCGTTCTCAATGGTGAAAAACTGAAACCATTTCCACTAAGATCAGGAAAAAGACAACGTTGCCCACTCTCACCACTATTATTCAAGATAGTTTTGGAAGTTTTAGCCCCAGCAATCAGAGAAGGAAAAGAAATAAAAGGAATTCAAATCGTAAAAGAAGAAGTAAAACTGTCACTATTTGCAGATGACATGGTACTCTACGTAGAGAATCTTAAAGTGAATATTCCATTCCAGCTGAAGGCCTTTGTACTCACCCTTGCCTCTGCCGAGAAGACTTTCCCCACATACCTGCACGAATCGTCCCATGTTTCATTCATATCTCTGCTCACATTTTCACTCTACCACAGGCCTTTCCTGGCCACCATATCGAAATGGCACCCATCCTCTTTAGCCCCCAGCATCACTGTCCAGCCCTTACTTGCTTTGTCTCTCCTGGCATTTTTCACCACAGCCGTATCATACACTGATAGATATACTGATAGACTTTTTTATCATCTACCTTCCTAAACAGACTAGACACTTGTATCCTCCCTGAGCACAGGAGCACAGACATTTTGTTTTGTTCTTGTGTCCTCAGCATCCCCCCGCCAAACAGTTCCTAACACATAGATGGTACATAATAAATATTTGATGAATGAATGAACATTATTGATATCCCAGCTCATTTTCTCACATGAGTCCAGGCAGACTGAGAGTCACCCACAGAAGTCACATCAGAAGTGATGTCCCTGTTTCTATCTGAGTTGTCTCCAGAGAACTTTAACAACCTAGATACCTGTTTGTGACCCTCTCATCCGATTGATCCAGGCCCATCTCAAGACCAACTTGATGAGGTGCTAGCTTTTTAAAATTCCTATATTTTCACATCTTTCCTGTTGCATTATTCTGGATTATTTCCATTGCAAGTTATAGAAACCCAATTCAAACTGGTGTAGGGTTAACAAGGGGAAAGGCAAAAAAGGGGGGGGGGGCGGATTTCTTGGCTAATAGAACTAAAAATCCCAGTACAAGAGCACTTGGAGAAAGGTGCCGGAAAGAGTTTGTCGAGAATGTGTTCTTGGGCTTCCCTGGTGGCGCAGTGGTTGAGAGTCCGCCTGCCAATGCAGGGGACATGGGTTCGTGCCCCGGTCCGGGAAGATCCCACGTGCCGCGGAGCGGCTGGGCCCGTGAGCCATGGCCACTGAGCCTGCGCGTCTGGAGCCTGTGCTCCGCAACGGGAGAGGCCACAACGGTGAGAGGCCCGCGTACTGCAAAAAAAAAAAAAAAGAATGTGCTTCTTTCCTTCTCTTGGCTTTTCTTTCCTCTCTTTGGTAGAATTCAAACCAGTTCGCTCGGAGTAGAGGTAACCGTGGTCACCCACATCCCCAAGCTTATATTCTGCCAAGTTAGCAAGCTCGGTATCAGACCTGACCTAAGATGGGGTTAGTTCCACTTAGACCACATGGGCCTAGGAGACATCCAGGTGTTTTCCTCAAGAAAAGTCAGCCTGGTGAAACTGAAAAAGAATCCAGATAGTTGCTGTGCAAATGCAAACAATGTCCACTACATTTATTTTACCTCATGTCCTTAGCTTATAGCATCTATTTCCTAATAGATGTGATACCTAAGGATAGAGACCAGGTCTTGCCTCTTTGTATCTCCAAGATCTCACAGGGGGCCATACTTAGGTTAAATATGTAATAAATGTTTGATAAGAATGATAAAATCCCCGAACCAAGTAGCCCAGCCCAGAACTGTGACTTTATTTAAAGTTTTTTTCATCCCAGAGGAAATTTGAATTCCCTTTTAGAAACTGTTTCGTTATTGTAACATGTCTCCTCTCTCCCTGCCTCTTTCCTTTCATGGAGTCTGCTAAAATCTTGCTATGTTATCTCTCGCTGCGTAACAAATTATCCCAATGCTTAGTGGCCTTAAAGCAATGGTATTTATTATTGCATAGTTACTGTGAGTTGGAAGTCATCTGGCTCAAGGTGTCTCCCAAGGCTGCAATGAAGAAAATGGCCAGGGCTGCAGTTATCTCAAGGCCTGGCTGGGGAATGATCCTCTTCCAAGGTCACTCACCTGGTTGTTGGCAGAGTTCAGTCACTGTCTTTCTCTTGGATTGAGAGCCTTAGTTCCTCACAGGCTATTGACCAGAGGCCACCCCTCAGATCCTTGCCAGGTGACTTCTCCATGGAGCAGCTCACAGCATGGCAGCAGGTTTTTTCAGAGTGAGAGGGCAAGAGCAAGTACCAGTGAGATAAAAGTCACAGTGTTTCGTAACCTAGTCTCAGGAGTGACAGCCCATCATCATTTTTGCATATTTTATTCACTAGAAGTGAATGGCTAGGTCCAGGCCACACTCACAGTGAGGGAATTACATGAGGATACAAATACCAGGAGGGGGCTTGCAATGGTAGGAATACTTCTGTGTCACCTGGAGACGGCCCCAGCAAGTTTTCACAGTGATGACAATTCCAACACTGAAGGACTGACTACCTGGCGCCTCTTTTGGACGAGATTCTGAGGCCTCATGGACTCAGTGGGAAAGAGTGCTGTAATCGATTAGTGATGTCTGCCCTGGGTGAGAGATGGAAGAAGGGCAGCTTAAGTCTGCATATTGGCTGGCCACATTCCAACAGCATCAAAGCCAGTTTGCCCAGGCCTAATGTACATAACAATTTCTCTATGGCACTAATCAGAGGAAGTGAGATGCAGGTAAAACTCCCACATCTGATAACTGAGTCTGAAGGTACTTTGGTCCAATGACATGCCTTGAGTTACTGTTACCAGTTACAACTGGTGCCTTGTCTTACTGTTTTTTTTTGTTTGTTTGTTTTTTAGCATATGCCCAAATCAATATTGAACCATTTTGTGCATTTGCATCCAGTTTCCTACTGCAAACATACTTAAGAAACGGAGCGGGGCGTATTTGTTCTGATTTTTGGTTTGGTTTCTGAGGTTGTGTAAGGAGGTTGGCCCAGATGCTGTAATCTGTCCCTAAGTTACACAGTGAACTCATGACTCTCCTGCCATCAGGAACAGTAACTGCAAAGGCTGGACCTGTGGGTAGAACCACAGAGAGAACTGAGTCATGTTTCACAAGGTACTTTCTCTTCCTCGAAAGAAGTAGCAACATGTTTGGTAAATGGCAAAATAAATAAAAATTTGAAAGTCTGATTAAAAACATGTTTGTAAACACTCCCTTCTTTTTCACTTAAGCAAGAGAACAGAGCTGGCTTATTTTGACTTCACCCCAAAATAAGTTTGTTTGGAATAATGGAATAAATGGAAAAGGAAAGCAAGTATCTCTTGCTTTAAAATATTAAGGGATGTTCTAGAAATGAAAATATTGCTTTACTTACTGAATGTTGGAGCAACAGGGTTGTGTTTATAAACTTCTATAGAAGGTCAGTTATTTACATTTAGTATTGTAGTTTCCTTCCTCCCTCCCTCCCTTCTTTCCTTTCTTCCTTGCTTTTTTTTCTTTCTTATTTTCCTGTTACCCAATTGTACTGACAGCTTGGGAGTTAACAGAGGAGTTTACAAAATACAAAACAAAAAACAAAACCAAAATAAGTTTTAAACAAGCTTAATTTTGAGTTTATTTTTGTCCCCTCTGTTTGGATTGGTTTCTTGCCATGCGGTGACGAGGGCCATCCTGAGATAAAAATTTGCTCAGAGAATGAAATCTCCACTTGCAAATTCCTTAGAGGCACTCGTGGCACTCAGTCTTCCCAGGGTTCACATGTTAGTATGGCCACATGTCAAACTCAGTCCCTTCCAGGGTATTAGAACCCCTGAAATTAGCATCTCAGGACGTGTGGTCTGCATCCTGTGGCCATCTGGAGCCTGCTTGCCGGAGCCGTCTCTTTTTCACCAGATAAGTTACAGAAAGGGTTAATTTATCACTGTGCCTGCTTGCTGGAGCTCCGCCCCCACCCCACCCCACCCCACCCCCCACCCCCCCACCCCCCCCACCCCCCCACCCCCCCCCCCGCCCCCAAGGCCCAGAGCAGCTGAATGAGGGCCAACATCAAAGCGGAAACTCAAAGCAAATGTGCCAAAAGTGCAAATGGAAGGGGCTGAATTGGAGAAGGCTTTATGAAGTGTCACTCCTTAATCCAGCCCACGAAATGAGCAGCGGTGACCGCTATCACACCCAGAGCAGAAGTCAGGCACGCCAGCCTGGGCAGAGACGAGGGCTCCCCACTGAGATCACCAGCGTCCCCTAAGGTGGTTTCTTTAATAACACCTCGAAAATGCAGCAAAGACACATGACAAAAGAGCTGCTTCCGCGGGGATGCCAGCGCAAGGCGTGGCCTCATGCTCTTACTGGATGTCCATGAACACGTGCGGGTGGCCTGCCTGCTGCCCCTTCTTCAGTACTGCCTTGAGTTGGACACAGATGACAATTCCTTCACCATTGTGTGGGCGTTCTGAGAAAGGGAGGCTGGAATACTTCTGTTTCCTTTCTTGACGTGGCTCTTGGCCCCTTGGTTAGAACATTTTCTTTATCCTTCAGGGTGATAAATGTAGAGTTCAATCTTCCACTTCCCCCATATCTTGCAAACAGCAGCTTTAAGTCAGATGGACTGGGGTGGGAATAGCATATCACTTGTGCAGCAGTGCCCTTGTGGGGCTGACCATTCCAAGCCTCCATTGTATCGTCTGTAAAGAGGGGATAATCAGCGTTCCTGGAAGAAGTCGAGCTGTTAAACGGATGAGTGAGGGAATGTATATAAAGGCTCAGCCCAGTGCCTGGCAGATAATAAGCACTCAGTATAGGTGTTTTTCTGCTGCTGTTGATCATGCATTCATTCAACAAACATTCTCTGAATGCCTTTTCTGTGCTAGGCACTCTGCTGAGCACCATGGGCAGTGATGAACAAAATAGACAAGTTCTTGGGCTTCCCTGGTGGCGCGGTGGTTGAGAGTTCGCCTGCCGATGCAGGGGACGTGGGTTCATGCCCCGGTCTGGGAAGATCCCACATGCCGCGGAGCGGCTGGGCCCGTGAGCCGTGGCCGCTGAGCCTGCGCACCCGGAGCCTGTGCTCCGCAACTGGAGAGGCCATGGCAGTGAGAGACCTGTGTACCACACACACACACACAAAAATAGACAAGTTCTTTACTTCCATGGAGCGCATGAGCTAATCAGAGGAAAGAAAAGATAAAAAGTAAATGAATAAATGAACAAGATAGGAAGTGTTTGATGCCGAACATGAGCAGAGCTTAGTGTGATAGAGAAAGACCTGCACTTGGGAAATTTAGACCAGGAATTCCTAGGAGAAGTTCCTGTAAAAAAGAGGAGGACTGAATTCAGACCTGCATAACGAGGCACCAGGCCCATGAGAATCCAGGGGCAGAGCACTCCAGGCAAAGGGGGCAGGTACAAGGCCCGTGAGTCAGGACTGAGGTTGGCATTTCTCCTTGAGGAGCGAAGGCTGAGCTGGTCGGAGCCCCCATGGGAAGAGAGCATGGGCGGTCACAAGGTGGTGGGGCCTTATTTCTGTACCGCTTCTAAGTTTGCACGTGACTCAGAAAGTATTTTTGCATTTCACTCTGCTCACTTCATCCTTGAGTTTGCCAACCCATCGCACAGAACAAGAGGGGGGCATTAATTTATTCCCCACAGCCTAAAAGCCCCACCATCACTCATAAAGCACAGATTGTTTCCAAGAGAAATGCAGAACCTGAGGGTCTGGCAGCTTGGAAATCTCTGGAGAGAAATTTGCATACGTGCCACAGAAGGCACAGTAGAAATATGTCTTTTTTTTTTCTTTCTCCAAAGCTGAAATGGACATTGTAAATGCAAGAATATATGGAGACTAAAATCTCAGTTTAATTCCATTTGGTTTTTCATACTTTGGACAAAGGGATAAATATCTGCTTATTCTCTGCATTTCTCTTCTGTGAGCTTCAGCCCGTTGTGATAGAAAGAACATGCCACATGGAATTGTGTTCCACAATTTGCTGCTCAGTGTTGCAACTTAATCACTGTGTGACCCTAAGCAAGTTGCTTACCCTCTCTGAGCAGAGCCTCTATTCCTTCATCTGCAAAATAGGGATAATAATACATATGCTATAATAGTTATGTTAGGATTAGTAGGAGGAGCGCCTAGCATGGTCCTGGCGGTGAGTAGGGACACTCAGTAGATAGCTACTTCTGCAGATCTAATAGAAATACAAGTCTCTAGCAGAGGAGATGGCAAATTACTGCCCGTGAGCCAAATCCCCGTGTGTGTAAATAAAGTTTAATTGGGACACAGCCACGCCCATTTGTTTACATGATGTCTCCAAGGCTTTCAGTAGCAGAGTTGAGTAGTTACAGCACAGATTCTGTGACTCACAAAGGCTAAAATATTTACTCTCTGGCCCTTCACAGAAAAAGTCTGCCAGGCTCTGCTCTTGACTTCTAAATATCAGTGCTCTTTCCAGTATTTCAAGGTGCCTGAAAATTCACTCCATGTCGTAAGAATCTCGTAAGTTCTTCACTGTGACTTGAACATGGTAGGCAGTTCTTACATAGTGATTTACTTGAATTAAATACATACACACACACATATATAAATATATGTACATAGATTCATACACAGATGCATGTATGCACACGCATGTACACACATATGCATATATATGTACAAACACCTTTAGATTTCTTGTGGTTGCTCAGTCCTTTATTCTCCCCAGAGTGCCCATCCCTCAGTTGCATACTCATTTTTTTTTTTTTAAATCTATTATTCATTTATTTATTTTTGGCTGCATTGGGTCTTCGTTGCTGCGCGCAGGCTTTCTCTACTTGTGGCGAGTGGGGGCTACTCTTGGTTGTGGTGTGTGGGCTTCTCATTGCGGTGGCTTCTCTTGTTGCAGAGCACGGGCTCTAGGCTCGCGGGCTCTAGAGTGCAGGCTCAGTAGTTGTGGCGCACGGGCTTAGTTGCTCCACGGTATGTGGGATCTTCCCGGACCAGGGCTCGAACCCGTGTTCCCTGCATTGGCAGGCAGATTCTTAACCACTGTGCCACCAGGGAAGCCCACATACTCATTTTTTTTTTCAAATTATTCGTGGCACCTTTATCTATGCATGGCTGACAGATGTTATAGGTTTGCAGTCACTCAAGTCACCCTTGCCCTTTGCATGATCTAATGTTCATGGAATGAGCAGACCCTGCTGACCAGCTGGCGCCTGAATATTCTATCTTAACTCTCTCGATCCCAAAATGTCAGCATTGGAAGGGGTTGCTCAGACCTTCTACATGTCTGCAAGCAGGAATTCCAAATAACGGACCAGCCTCTAGGAGTCAGGGTGTGGGGTCCTACTCCAGCAGCTTGAGAGGACGCCCTACACAGTATCCATCACCACCCATCACCTCTGCGACATCCCTTTCTGCCTCTCTGGCCCTTGGTCACTCCAGTCCCGACACGTGGCCTGTGTGCTGTGCTGTACCTCAGTCACCCTCGGCCCCTTGCTCTGGCTGTCCCCTGTCAGGAGTCCCCTTCCCTGAGAGAGCCACCACTTTTCACTCAGAGTTTATCTTCTCTGTAAGTCCTGCCCTGACCACCACGTTGCCATGCAACCTACCACCCCTGTGAATATTCCTGCCCCATCTTTGTTGCCCTGATCTATTTTTCCATGCATGTATGACCTTCTGCCCGACTCTACTACTTGTTAACTATACGCATTGTTTATCATGTGTCCCCTCTGTTATATGTCCCCTCTTGTAAGCTTCACAAGAGCAGGGATGGTAGTGTGCTTTGTTCACTGATCGATTCCATTCAAGCCAAGAATTTAGTTATTTTTGTCAAACACACACAGCACTTATTTTGTATCTGACACTGTTCTAAACTCTTTAAAATTATTTACTCACTTAATGGTAGATACTTGATGACTATTGACAGGCTAGGTGAATAAAGGGAGACAGCAAGGGTGTGGCTCTGGAGTCAGATTGAGCCATGTTTCAGCCCTGGATCTGACACATGGCCGCTGTATGGCCTTGGGCAAGTCACTTAACTTCTCTGGACATCTACATTTTTTTCACTGAGAAAATAGGACTGAAAATTTGCATTCATCGGTTTGATGGGAAGGCTGAATAAGATATCATTTAAAAGGTCTCGGTACAGTTTGCTGCACAGAGAAAGAGCTAAGGTTAGTAGCAGTTTGATGCTGATGGTACCATATCACTAAGCAGCATCTTTCAAGTCCCAGGCGGCCATGATCACTTCTTGTTTCCATTGCTCTTTCTCTTTCTTTAAAGAACAAAAGGGCCCATTAGGGTCATTCATAAGATATCAGTTTCTTCACGCCAAATTAAAAGAAAAATCAGAACAGGTTTCTCGGGCAAAGTTCCCTTGAAATTAAGATGGGAACTATTTGAAGAATTTCAGTTCTAATGTTCTCTCTCTCAATATTGTGTTAGGAATACATGAGATCCACCCTCCTAACCAACTTTTTTAAGTGTGCACGATAACTGCTAACTACAGGCACAATGTTGTACAGTGGATCTCTAGAACTTGACCACCTTGCGTGACTAAAACTTTATACCCATTGAAGAGCCACTCCCCACTTCCCCGTGAAAACCACCTTTCTACTCTCTGCTCCTGCGCTTGACTATGTTAGATACCTCATGTACGTGGTATCATGCAGTACTTGTCCTTCTGTGACTGGCTTAGCATTATGTCCCCCAGGTCATCCCTGTTGTCTCATGTGGCAGGATTTCCTTCTTTTTTAAGGATGAATAATATTCCACTGTACGTGTAGTATCTTCTTTTTATACTTGCAGTGAAAACGCAAGAATGGATGACTTAAATATAAAAATGGATTTATTTAGCCATTCAACACCTCTTTATTGTATTTACTGATGACCAGAGGTGTGCCAGAATCTTTGTCCCAGAAGCAAAAGACACACAGTGATCCACAGAGGGGGGAAGAAACCACTAGCACACAGCTCACTCTTTGACAGTGGTGATGGGTGGGTTAACAACACAATAAATGTTGTGAAGGGGGCAACAGAGAGCCATGGGTACACACAGATCTTATGTTATAATGACTAATGGCTACTGTTCGCTATCTTGCAACTATTGAGTACTGTGCTAAGCATTCGTAGGTGTTAATATATCATTTAAAGTTTCTGCTGTAACCATGAAGTAGTTCTGTTATTGGGTACTGTTTGCAGGGAGAAAAATGAGATTTAAAGAGGTTAAAAAGATCACAGTTAGTAAGAGATAGAGGCAGCAATTAAATCCATTGAAAGAGGTTAAAATGATCACAGTTAGTAAGAGATAGAGGCAGCAATTACATCCAAAGTCCCAGCTCTTTAACCTGGTGTAGATTTATAAGCAACATGCTGACACTAGCTCTACCAGAGCTGATGAGCACTTTCTGACTTGTTTGCCTTTGGAGATATTTTTTTTTCTCATTTGTGGAGATAGTATCTTGCACTATAAGATTATTAGAAGAATTAAATAAGATAATAAATAGAGAGTAGTCAGCTAAGACCTAGCCCATGGTATGCAATAAATGTTAGTTCTCCTGCATCTTTCTTTGTACATAAGTGATTGTAGTGTCCTGTGTGGATGTATGAATGTATATACCAAATAATTAATAATAACTGATATCAGTGAAGCACTGACCATGTGCCAGGCGCTGTGCTCTTCTCACGGATTAACTCATAGCATCAACACAGTCGCCAGCTACTATTATTATCCTGGTCTTTCTGGAAGGGTGACAGAGGCACAGAGATACCGACTAAGTTGCTGAAAGTCACAGAGCTTATACATGGCAGACCAGGACTCAGTCCCTGGTGGTCTGGTTTCAGAGTCTGCCCTTGACCAGTCTGCTACCTAAATGCCATCAAAAAAGGACTGCAGATACCCTTGGAAGTAGTCACTGGTAGTGAATGTGCCAAGGCTAGTGTGATTCCCAAAATGGAGGTATTTGCTTTGTTCTCAAAATAATGAAATACTGTTTACTCATTTCTTTTCAAATTGGATAGATGTTTTTCGAAGTCACCAGTAGCCCCATGTAGCTAGATGATCCCGTACATTTTCCCTCGTTAGCATCAGTCAGTGCCATGACAAGGCTGGCGTTATATTTCTTAAAATGTACTCGTGCTACCCACCTGCCTTACCCAGCACCAGCAGACAACCAAGTGCAGCAAATGGCTCCCTGAGTAATTTCAGTGACCTCCCAGCACCTCCCAAGTTTCGTGATAAAGCTCACGGTTTCATTTTGGAGTGAAAGTTTGGAAAGCTGTCTCCGTGCTGTTACTCCTCCAAGATGCTCAGATATTTATATTGCGTTAACTCAAAGTCGTGTCAACTTTCTCAGTGATGCTGTTCAACTCCGTAAAGCATGTAGTACAAGTTGTAAGAACACATTTTCTATTCCTCCAGAGAATTATCAAAAGAAGGCTTCAGAACAAATAGGGAGGAGGGAGCAGTTACCCCTTTGTGCTCCTTTTCAGAGCTGCAAGCCTCAGCCAGGGCCCCCAAAGCCTGGGTTTCATCTGGGTGCTGCTCCGAAAGGAACTGGTCCTTTCTCAGGAGGTGAAATATTCGTTCACGTCTCCTGATGAGGGCGGTTTGCAGACTATAATTTCTGTGCGGCTACATTGCCAGGACAGGTTTGGACAGAAATATGCAAGCAATAAAGCGCGACAGGGCGCGCAGAGTTGGGTCATGAAATGTATGTCCCCTCGTCCCCTGTGTGTTGTGAGGCAACTCAGTCACCTGTGTAGGATTCCAGCCAATCATCTGTGACTCACTGGAGGCCGATGAGATCGCTGCTGTCCTGAGGCCATTTCATTATAACGTTTGGTTGTGAATTTCATTACGTTTTACAGTCGTACACGCTTGTGTTTATAACAAGAGCCATCTCCCCTTGTGAGATGACATTTGTTTTTATAAAACAAAAGTTCAATCAATATCTAAGCTTATGAAGGTTTAAAAAAAAATGTGTGTGAAAAGCAATGGGCAGAAATCAGATTGTTGCATAAGCCACCATGAAATGTAAATCATTGTTAGCGGAGGGGCTGTGTATGGCGTTACTCAAAGTGAAATATGAAACATAAATCGAGATGACGTGGACGCATGTGCCATAAGTCCTTGAGTAGCTGAATACTTACCTCTGGCCAGTGCTAAGATACACCTAGGGGGAGGAATATGGAATTTTACCTAAGCAGCAGAGGGGTGGTACTGCCTCCATCATTACAGAAAACAGTGACTCTAAGTTGCAGTCTGTGGAGCGTATCAGGGGAGAGCCAGGGACCACTACATCTGGGTTTCCTGCTTTCTCAAAGTGACGTACACTCAAGGGTACAAATGGACTCATAGATCTTGGGCTCACCTCTCTGTTTCATGGTACAGAACTGTCAGGCTTCAAACCTATTTAAGACTAGGCTTCAAACTGTTGGAGAACCATATAGAATTATGGTATTTTGTGTTTGAGTAAATCACTTAGTCCAGAGGTTGGCAAATGTTTCTTGTAGTAGGCCAGTAAAGATATAGCAAATGTTTCCAGCTTTTCAGGCCGTGTGTTCTCCATGGCAACTACTTGACTCTGCTGCTATAGCACCAAAAGCCGTCAGATATAATATGCAAATGATGGGTGTGGCTATGTTCCAATAAAGCTTTCTTGTGGCCACTGAAATTTGAATTTCGTATATTTTCACAGTTTTAAAATATTATTTTCTTTTGTTTTTTTACAACCATTTATAAATATAAAAATGACCATCCTTAGGTCACAGGCTCTACAGAAACAGGCAGTGGGCCAGATTTGGCCTATAGGCCATAGTTTTTTGGGTTTTTTTTTGGTTTTTTTGCGGTACGTGGGCCTCTCACTGTTGTGGCCTCTCCCGTTGCGGAGCACAGGCTCTGGACGTGCAGGCTCAGCGGCCATGGCTCACGGGCCCAGCCGCTCCGCGGCATGTGGGATCTTCCTGGACCGGGGCACAAACCCGTGTCCCCTGCATCGGCAGGTGGACTCTCAACCACTGCGCCACCAGGGAAGCCCTAGGCCATAGTTTTTAAACCCTGATTTAACCCCGTAACAAAACCCCTGGGGTGGAGGTGGCAGGTTGCCATATGCGACCTGGCTAGCTTTGTTTACTTGTCTGAGTGTGTCTTCTCCAAGAGGCTGGAATAAAAAATTCAAGAGGCTAAAAAGCAACAGCAACTTTCTCATTGACCTTCGGACGCTTAAATATACTCAACCTAAATAATGATTTTTATGGAAATCATTAAGTTTATTTAATTTTGACTTTCAGAAAGGGTAGTTAATAACCCTTGTCACCTGACTTGATCTTTGGCAGGAGAGATTTCTCTCTGCCTATGTGATCCAAAGCCTTATTTACAAATTTAAAAAACAGAAAATACAGTTGTTACTTGAAATTCGGTTATGGTAAATTCTGTTACTGTGCAGGCAGTATCCACTTCTCATTCCCCTCCAACGGTGGAGGATTCTTCCCTCATCCCTGTCCCCCTTCTTGGACCTTAGGTTTGGTCAGCTGACTTCCTTTGGCCAGATAAGGAAGGAAGGTCCCTGAGGGTGGATGTGACAGTGTACCAGTTGCACTCACAGGTCTTCAGAGGAATTACATGTTTCCATTTGCCCTCTGACCTCCTCCATGAGAACAATATGCCCCAGGTAGCCACCGCCCCTTCAGTCTGACCCAGGCATGAGAGACCCTTGAAGTAGGCCTGACCTTGATTGGCAGCGTGGAGTAGATTGGTAATGACCCGTAGACTCACAGCCAGAAGCAGAGCAGCTGACAGTCCAGCGAGCAAGCAATAAATATTTATTGTTGTGCGCCACTGAGATTTGGGATGTTTTGTTTTGCGGCGTAATTAAGACAGTAGCTGACTGAAACACAAGTTAATGGCAGAGCTGGGACGAAAACTCAAATTTCCTTATCCTACGGGCTTTACTTGCCACTAAACTAGAAAAAGAAAAAGAAATATACATAAAGCAGCTCTTAGTGGTAGAGGATCCTCTTGGTGTGGCCTCATAATCACAGTTTCCAGAACAAGATAGGAGATCATGTATTTGTGGGGTGAAATTATTGATGAACCCCAATTCTCTGTGACACTTCGGAACTACCCTGGTGGTGTGCCACCCCCAACGCCTCTGACACACTTACAGTTTGCTTCTTATATCATCGTTTATCATGCTTTGAATAATCGTTGCTGTATTTATTTATTTTTCTTTCTCCCTTTGTTTTTATTCCCAACAAAGCTTGGCACATGGCACATTGTGAGAGAGAAATCTCATTTTGTTCATCTTGAAAACAGATTTGAGAGAAAAAGATCAGGTTTCCTCTAAGTAGAAAAGACAGTGTTATAAAGAGAGGATGAATAGAAGCTTCAGTTGCTAAAAAATGATTCAAGTAGCATTTAAGAGCTCAGAAGAAACCCTTGGGTGGATCGAGCTTCCATGGAACTGTATTTGTTGGAGATTTTTCGAAATCATATCCACATATTCCAATTACACAGAACCAGTTAGCTGTGTTGTATTAAACAACTGTTAAAAATTCGGTGCCAGCCCGTGAGCCATGGCCGCTGAGCCTGCGCGTCCGGAGCCTGTGCTCCGCAACGGGAGAGGCCACAACAGTGAGAGGCCCGCGTACCGCAAAAAACAAAAATTTGGTGCCAGGCTGTATGTAATGGTTGGCCTACATAGAGCCAATATTTGGCACACTGACTATATACTTGAAAGGGACAATTCGGGAACACAAGATGAGGGATTCAATGGAGCACACTGTTTTCCTCTATTGCCCTTACTGTAGTCCCCCCTTATCCGAAGTTTCATTTCCCACAGTTTCATTTACTCGCAGTCAACTGTGGTCTGAAAATATTAAATGGAAAATTCCGGAAATAAACAATTGATACGTTTTAAGTTGTGCACGTTTCTGAGTAGCGTGATGAAATCTCCTGCCGTCCCACTTGGTTCCACCCAGAACGGGAATCATCCCTTTGTCCAGCATATCCGGCGTGTTAGCCACTTAGTAGCCATCTGGGTTATCAGATCCACTGTCAGGGTATCACAGCGCTTGTGTTCAAGTGACCCTTATTTTACTTAATAATGACCCCCAAAGCATAAGAGTTGTGAGGCTGACCAGTCCGGTGTGCCAAGGAGAAGCTTTAAAGTGCTTCCTTGAAGTGAAAAGGTGAGAGTTCTCGACTTAATAAGGAAAGAAAAAAATCGTCTGCTGAGGTTGTTTAGATCTAGGGTAAGGTGCATCTTCTATCCATGAAATTGTGAAGGAGGCAAAGTAAACTCACGCTAGCTTTGCTGTTGCATCTCAGACTGCAAAAGTTACGGCCACAGTTAAGGTGGAAAAGACATTAATTTTGTACAGTAAGATATTTTGAGAGAAAGAGATTGTGTTCACATAACTTTTCTTACAGTCTACTGTTATAATTGTTCGATTTTTATTATTAGTTGTCGTTGTTAATCTCGTACTGTGCCTAATTTATAATTAAACTTGATCATAGGTATGTACGTATAGGAGAAAAAGGTGGCATATGTAGAATTTGGTACTGCTCGTGGTTTCAGGCATCCACTGCCAGTGGGGAGGGGTCTTGGAAAATATCTCCAGTGGATAAGGGGGTAGCACTGTGGTCATTTTCACTGAGTGCAGTGGTTTGACTGGAGAGTTTTCCTAGCAATCCATTTTCTTTGTTTTCCCAGCCATCCATTTTCTTTGTTTTCCCCTCAGTTCTTTGGCAATTAAATCACTTGTTTCTTAAATGAAACTTGCTTTAAAACTAAGCCTGTTTACTTTTGACTGCTGCCGGCTTGGTCTTTCTGAAAGCATAGATAAAGAGCTTTAAACTGGGGTCCTTCTAGACCACTAACAAAGAGAAAGAAAAAGCCCGAAAAGTTTCTGCAAAGAAAAGTTATACTTCTAGCATAGAGTAAGGGAACGTTTTAAGAAAAGAACAGACTTTAAAATGAACTTAATCACTTATAACTTTAAAATGAACTTAATCACTTATAACTAAAATGGATCAAATTTTCTGAGTTTCCCTGTGAAACTAAGACATTAGTTGTGCAATATGGTCTTAATTTTCATCAGTATGAAAATAAGACCAGATTACATATTGGATAAAAGATTGGGAAAGTGAATAAAAGAAGTGGTGGCTTTCAAACCTTGCTTTTCTTCTTTTTTCTTTTTTTTTTTTTTTTTCATTTTTCACTGTTCCTGTGAAAAATCACGGAACTAAAAGTGAGGCAAGCAACCTGATAGGCTTGTGTTACACCAAGATGAGCGTAAGACAAAGCGGGCCACTGGCATGGTCTTGCTGATTGCACCTGACACATAGGTACCCGGATGAGGGCGCAAGTGAATCTGAAGTGATTACCAAGTATTACCTTTGAGTAATAAACAGTATTTTCCTTACAGGCCTCACGAGTGTTGTCAACCAATAGACATATCAAAAAACATGGACATTTTCATGAAATTATGTTCTAATTCTGTACCTTGTCCAAGAATATCATGGAGTTCTATCAGCTGAATGATAGCCTTCTTGCCTTGGGTCCACATTGTTTTGCTCTGTAGATAGCATATTTTGCTAGCTGAGAAAGACAGGGCCCAGGATTAGTGACTGGGGAAATGGTCCTTTGATGGAGCCTACCAAGTGTGGCCGAGGCCGTCTAGGTATTCTGCTGACTTGTGCACTGGTGATGTATGTGTCTTCTCTAAGCCCATCTCAGATGAGCTTTTAAGTGTGGGCTTTTAAGTGTGAGGTTTTAAGTGTGGGCTGTTAAAAGGAGTCACAAACACAATGAAGGTGGTATTTCTTAAATGATTGTTTTCAGGTTCGCTTAGGTTTACTCAGCCTTCTCAACACCGTATCCAACATCCAATAGATTCTTATTTAAATTTTCTCACTGGGGTAGATTGACACTCAGTGGAGTATTTAAAACAATACAATGAAATGTGATACTACATATCTTAAGGGTAACGTTACTTAAAATAAGGCTCGGACATACTCTATTCTTTGCCGGTAGCAGTTCCTTGCTACTTCCTGGGTAAGTCTACTTTCATAATATTGATCTTCATTTAGTCCTTTGTTCTAGCATATTCCTTCCTGCCCTCAAGCCCCTGCATCTGCTCTTCCTTTTCCCTGTGATCCTCTTTCCTTCTCTCTTGCCCTAATTAATTCCCGTTCATCCTTCACATCCCAGCTCAAGTGTTACCTCTTCAAAGAAGTCTTCCAGTGACTTCCCTAAATTAGTCAAATCCTCGCTCTAGGTCCCCATGGGACCATACATCTCCTTGGTATAGCACTTGTTTCAGTAGCTATTTAGTATTTTTTCTTCAGGGCTGTTTGATTAATGCCTGTGTCTTTCAAGTGAAGGTTAACAGATCGGTATCTCCAGAACTTCACCCAGGGCCCCCAACACTGAGGAAGCATTCAGCAACTGCTATGGACTGAATGTTTCGTGTCCCTCCCAAAATTCATACGTTAAAACTCTACCCCTCCCCCCAGTGTGATGGTACTTGGAGGTGAGTCCTCTGGGAGTGGATTAAGTTTGATGAGGTCATGAAAGTGGGACCCCCATGATGGGATTAGTGTCCTGATAAGGAGAGGAGAGACAGCTTTTTTTCTCTCCCTCCCTCCCTCCCTCCCTCTCTCTCTCTCTCTCTCTCTCTCTCTGCCATGTAAGGACATAGAAGGCGGTTATCTGCAAATCTGGAAGAGAGCTGTCCCCCAGAAGTGAATCTGCCATCGTCTTGATCCTGGACTTCCCAGCCTCCAGAACTTTGGAATAAATGTCTGTTGTTTAAGCCACCCAGTCCACACTGTATTTTGTTATAGCAGCCCAAGCTAACTAAGACAGCACCTGTTTGTTGACAAAGGGTAATAGGGAGGAAAAAAGGGAGGAGGGAAAATGTATCTGAAGGAAATAACCAGGGAAGTCTGCAAGACTGAGCTGTCACGATATTTGTCAGACCAGTAATTATAATAGCAAAATCCAGGGAATCAGTACTTCTAGTATCAATATTCTATATAGCCTCTACCAATGACAACTTACACATAGAGAGGTGGCCCCGGCGTGTGATTAAACCAATGAAAAAAGTTATAAATCAGTGTGTACTACATGGATCCTACTTTCTTTTTAAAGAAGAGTATAATGGAACAACACAACTGTGCACAATAATCTAGAAGGACCAGCAGGCATCGGCACATTAACAACAGCTATCTTGGGGTGGTATAAATCTGGATGGCTTCTTTCCTTCCTTGTGCTCACCCAGATTGTCTCACTTTTCCAAAATTAGCATGTGCCACTTGTGTGTACCATATGTTGGTTTCCTCCCATGCAGGCGCTGCTTTTTCCTCACGCCTAGTTTGAGGCAGCCTCAGCTCCTTTCTTCCTTTTCCAAAAAGAATCTGAAACTGTGAGCTCTGATGAGCAATGTAAATTCTATGGAAGTTTTAAGTGAGAGAGAGAATGCTTTTTTCTCGGAGCCCATGGTGTTTATCTGAAAAAGGTCCCCACTAGACCTTCTCTTGGATCAGGGCTGTTTTCCAACTAACCAGTGGGTTTTCCTCTCTCTCATCTGTTACCCTTTGCCCTTGTCTCCACTCCAGGGTCTGATGCTTATAAATGTAAAGTCCCTTCCTCCTTCCCTCCCTCCCTTCCTCCCTCCCTCTCTCCCTTCCATCCTCCCCCCTCCCTCCCTCCCTCCCTCCCTCCCTCCCTCCCATCCTTCCTTCCTGTACATAAAAACCTGTCCCAGCCCCACACTTTCTCCTTCCCCACAGCTGGCGGAATATAACTAACTCCTCAGCAAAGGCCACATTTCCTCAGTTAAAAAAAATCCTCAAACCAGCTGCTGAGAAGACATAATTTCATCCATATTGTTACACATAAACAATAAAATTGAAACCATAATTATCAAAAGATGAAAAAGTTCTTGAGCAATTTATCGTTTTCCCACATAATACTCTATCGTTCCCTAGCATAGACCATCGCTAGCTTTTAAAGCAGAAACATTTCAATTAAGAACAGAAGTATCAGCCACAGCCTGAGCTAAGATGTTTTGCTGCTCTTTGGGGAATATTATCCACTGCATATTGGTCTAGTTATCAGATTTCCCAGCATGCTCTAGACATTGGTTTTCAAATTCTCAGATTTGGTAGGACGCTGAAAATCCAATTCTTGGCACACTTTTAGGGCATCTTAAAAGGCCTGGCACAAACACAAATAAATATATCCAGCAAGACTCCACTTTCTTAAGGAGCCCCAACTGTCATCTTCTGATACTTAAGGACTCACAGGACCCACTGCGAAACCACAGTTCTTGCCAATTGGGCAGAAGCCAGGAAGGGGTCGGGATGGCCAAGTTCTACAGCAAATTCCAACAATTCCAATTCTTATTCACCCCAGTTTCATCCAGAGCTCCCATGTATAACTGAAGTCAGAATTTCTTTTCTTTTTTTGGAAATAATCAGAGGTAACATTTGTGACTTTCAATAACAATAGCTTTCTCTTAACTGCAGCAGGCCAGATCCAATGCTAAAGTTTGACATGGATTGTCTCATCCAATTCTCCCAAGAATCCTGTCTACATCATACACATACTGCTTGTGTCATCATTTTATTAGCAAAATGTGAACTAGGGGTTAAGTAACCTGTTGAAATCCCCACAGGAAGTGGTAGAGGCTGCGCTTGAAGCCACGGCTGACATCACATCCATACTCCTAACCCTTTGACACACTCCTGCTTGCCCTATACATTTAAATCTTCTTTGCTTCCCTTTTAGCATAGAGCTAGAGAGAATTACGTGACATCCTTAGAACAGATGCGCTAATGTTACATATTCGCAAAAAGATTTTTTGTTGTTGTGGCCTGGCTAGTTTTTTTTGACACCGTCAAACGTGTTTCAGCCCCTAACACTGTAACTAATAGAAAAGAAGTAGGATAATTTCAAGGACTGTTATTATGAAATATATTAATATTATATCATTCCAAAGTCCCACTTTTCTGAAATTAAAATTGTGGTATTACACATCTGGTAGAACACGTACACAGCCCTCTGTATTTACTTGTTCCGCATCTGCGGATTCAACCAAATGTGGATCAAAAATATTATTCTATCTGTAAGGGACTTGAGCATCTGCAGATTTTGGTATGGGGGGTAAAGGGGGGCCCTGATCTCAGGTGACTCTTTCCCTAGACAAGAGCACAAAATTATAATTTTCTTAAAAAATTAATAGAAAGAGTATACTAATACTCTATCCTTTCTTTACCATGTAAGCTCAAAAGTATCTTCAAGATTATTCTTTAGAATCTATGATTTAAAAAATATGAAGGAAGAATATATAGGTTGTCCTTGAAGATAGACTTTATGGGCACAAGTAAACATGTGGAGATTTCCTTCCAGGTCAAATTCAATTAACCCTCATCCTGTCTTCATATTAAGAACTGTTTACAATTCAGCCAAAACACAAAATGAAGGTATAAGTAAAATGGGGAGTATTTTTGGTTTTATTTTCCAAGTACAAAATCGACGACAGAGTTTAAAGACTCTTCTAGTTACTATCCAAAGTCTTGACTTCCAGTATAACATATTATGTCATGCAGAAATAAATAAAAAAAGAATTTTCCTCTTCCGCATATTATCTCATGTGGAACAGGAGAAAGTTTTTTTTTGTGTCCTAATAAGTTCCCCTAAGTTTTATTACATCTGTTTTTATGGCATTAAGTTTAAGATATCCACAGGTACTTCTTTGGAGAGCCCTGTTTCTTGCATTCTTCTCAGCTATGTGACCTTGGGCAAGTCTCATAACCTCAGCTGCTGTGCTAATAAAATAGGCATAATTATCAAGTGTGGTACGAATGGAATGATATCTGCAAAGATAAGATGCCAGCGTGATGTCCAGCACACAGTAGGTGCTTAATATATGGTAGCTCTCATTACTATCTCCACTCTCCTTCGAGACTCTTCTCAAGTTTCTTACTGTGCATAGATGAATGCAACCCCTACAGTCCCGCAGTAGCCCTGCCACTCTGGGATATGCAAAGTTATGGTCATTAATAGCCATGATTATCTACATGGTGCTGTTTATGGAGTCCCTTGGGTGCTGCTTGACACTCCAGATTTTTCACCTCTTCTTAACTCTTTGGGATGAAGGTGCTGTGTTGGGAAGATCTCTAACATGATATAAATGTCCGAGATACCAACTTAGCACCCATTAACACTGAGTCAGTACTTTATTTCTGGTGTTTATTTGGCAAGGATTCTTACAAGGAACACAGGACAGATGAGTTTTGATAGGGGAAAAGGACAGGGAAAAGTTCTAAGCAAAGGTGGCATCAAAACAACACAAAGCTGAAGGACTGGCATGTCCACCAGTTTAAATGCAACAGAATAGGACCTTTGTTTCCTGCCTTACTGGTAGGACACATGGGTGTCAACATCCTTTCACTCTCCAGTCTGATTCCCCTTCCAGTGCTGAGTCCTCAGGACTGAGCCCATGTTTATTTTCCCCAACACACAGGAACCTTGTAAACAACAATTGCGCCTTATGTTTGATAGCCCTTTAGCGGTGTACTTCTGACACTCTTTACATGCATGCAGATTGCCTGAAGACCTTATGAAACTGTAAATTCTGGTTCAGGAGTTCTCCGGTCGGGCCTGAGATTCTGCATTTCCAACCAGCTCCCAGGGGATGCCAATGATACTGGTCCAACAATCCTAAGGAGTCCTTAGAGCTTATAGTCATTTTCACAGTGACCTCATGGATCTTGACAACAGACCAGTGGAAAGGGCAGCAAGTGCTTTGTCTCTATTTTGAAGGGGTGGAGACTATGTTGCATGGAAGTTAAATGGCCTCTTAAAGTCAGATGGGAAGACATTCAGAATTTTAATCCAATGTTCTTCCAGCAATTTCTTGCTGCCCTCACTTTAATTTTCACTGACTTAAGTATCATTACCAACTTAAGATCAATTCACAGGTTCATTTGAGAGGAAAGAGGAAAGGATATAGCTGACTTTTTTTTTTTTTTTTTTTGCTTTACGCGGGCCTCTCACTGTTGTGGCCTCTCCCGTTGCAGAGCACAGGCTCCGGACGCGCAGGCTCAGTGGCCATGGCTCACGGGCCCAGCCACTCCGCGGCACGTGGGATCTTCCCGGACCGGGGCACGAACCCGTGTCCCCTGCATCGGCAGGCGGATTCTCAACCACCAGGGAAGCCCTAGCTTTTTTTTTTGACTGCTCTAGATCTACTCTCTACAGCATCATATCCACCTACACCCTCCCACCTGCTTATACATCTTAGCTGCTTCTCACCATCTTCACTATATAAATGTATACCACACAGATGGACCTCTTCCATTCAACTCCAAAATTAAATACTTATTGATCTTTTATCTGGGCAAGGCATTGAATGATAGTCTAGGGGCAACAAGATAAGACTTGGGTTCCTGCCCTCAAAGACATTTCGCAACAGCAGAGAAGACCTACATCTGTACCAGTTGTTTCAGTAGAAGACGTGCTATACCAACGTAAGATGTGATTTGACAAAGAGAAGAATAAGCAAAGTTCTATGAAAGCAACAAGAAGGGAGCAACTAGTTCCTACTGAAAAGGGTCAGGGAAGATTCCTCAGTGGAGACTGTATTTGTGGCTTAACCTTTAAAGTAAAGCAGAATTTCGACATGTGGGAGAATATGTGGAGGAGGAAGAGAAGGAAGAAAAGACAGATTGCAGGAGTGAGTAAGGGCTCAGTGCGAGAGATCTGCTAGTTTGAGTTGGTCAGGCTTGTACATCTGTAATACAGTCCGGGGGAAACTCAATACCTTGCTTCTAAGGTACTGGCGGCAGAGTGCAGTCTCCTGTCACTCGCCCTCAGAATGGAACCCATCCAGGTTCCCACATCTCATTCTTCCTGAGTCCAGTCCACCTCAGGAAAAGTATCACTTTTCAAGGAGGTACTTAGAGGCTCAGATAACAAATCTCTCGTTGGTGAGTCATGTTCTTCTTGGCAATGCAAGAGCCCATGGGTATTTCCTTTCCAGCCTCTTCCCCACCCCCACCCCCACAATCATTCCTAATGGAAACATTGCCTCATGCCTTCCTTTGCCAAGCCCTCCAGTCTACCTGAAGCCCAGCTTCCGGGATTTCTTCCTCAAACTCAATTCCTGTTTCTCGTAAACAAGTCAGCCAGGCTGTCTTCCTTGAGCCATTTGGGCGCTAAGCATAGAAGATGATGCTAAGTCATTGCGAGACAATTTTTATTTTTATCTTTTCCAGGCTTCCCAGCTTAGAAACTATCAATAAGGGGATGAGGCTGGCAAAACAATGAGCAAACAGAAGATGCTCAATAAATGTTCATTGTTGTTATTATTGGCTTTCATTTACCAAGTTGGTTTTGGTAAACGCCAACTTCAAGACATTTTTTTATTTTACTTGACAAATGTTCCCCTTGTGAATTCTTCTCCAGATCCCTTCTTTCAGTAAGATGGGACATTCTGCATAATCTTTTTTTTTTTTCCCAAAAATGTCAAGGTTCCTAAACCAACCACCTCCAAAGAAGAAATCCTCAATGAACACCACGTGTGTCTGATTCCAGAGAAGACTCTCCGCCATGGAAGCATTGGCATGACATCCTCCACCACTACCGTTGTTAACGTTGCAAATTACAAATGGATCTTCTCTAGTCACTTATATAACCCTGGAGATTTTTATATTAAAAAATATATATACATCTAGTCGTGACTAGCAACTGTTAAAAATATTCTTATGTCATCTTCAGTCAAGTTCTCTCTTAGCCAACATTTTATAAAGTCTTTAAATGAGAGAGGAATCTTTGCTCCAACCCCTATGGTGATGTCTTCCATTCTCTATAGAAGGTATCTGCCACTTTACCAGAAGCCACCTCTCATCTCTGGAACTCACATTTCAGAAGGATATATAATGTATAGAATTTGCATTTATTAGAGGGAAGGCAAATCTGAAATAGAAGAAACACGTATTCCAGGACATTGTGTAATCATATTACCATGAAATACATGCAGTAAAAAAATAACTAAGCCACCAAAGTGTTAACAAGTTACAATTCGTAATTAGCATACTTAGTATTTATAAATTGAGATCTCTGAAGTGCCCAACGTTTGAAATAATTTTGTGGTTAAAATGATTTCTCTACTTTTTGACTAAGAAGTCCTCTATTGAAAACCTAGCCCTTGCACAAATTAAGGAGAATCTCTAATGAGAAGGTATAAAAATAACAAAAAGTCTTTGCTCTCTCATTAGAAATACATTAATTGTGAACAAACTGTGAAAATCAACACAAACTTAAGAAGTGTAATCTTTAGTTCTTTGCTTCTCTTTAAAGAAATAATCCATCAACATATTAATGTACTTCCTCTTTATATATAATTTGCATAATTGAGTTCATGTTTATAATTACTATTATAGCATTTCCCACTTAATTATATCTATGTGAAAATTTTCATTTTACTGGCTACGTTTTTTTTAACTGCTATGTATAATCAGTTAACCATTCTCTTATTATTCAACAGGTGCATTGTTTCTAGTTTTTCATTATTGTAAATAATGCTTTGATAAACATATTTGTACATAAATAGTTATCTGTCCTCTTATATCCCTAAGGGAGTCTTTTCGAAGTGAAATTATCCAGCCTTGGTACATTTTTTTTAACTTTTTATTTCGACCTAGTTTTAAACATACAGACAAGTTGGAAGGATAGTATAAAAAATTACCATATACGCCTTCACTCAGTTTTCCCAAATTGTAACATTTTAACACATTTGCTTTATGAAACTCTCTTCTCCCCTTCTTCCCTCCCTCTCCCTCTCCCTCTCCCATTTTAGAGTTCCTTGCAGACATGATACATCTTTACCCCTAAATACTTCGGTGTGTATTTCATACAATTAAGGATATTCTCCTACGCAACCATGTATAAGAATTAAGATAGAAAATTAACATTGACAGTATCTATTATCTAATCTACAGAATTTATGCAGGTTCCTCCAATTGTCCAAATAATAATATTTATAGCAAAAGAAAATTCTGGATCATATGTTGTTTTCAGTTGTCATATGTCTCTGGTTTTCTGTAAATTAGGACAATCCTCATCTGTTCTTTGTCTTTCGTGATATTGACATCTTTGGCCAGTTATGGTGTAAAATGTCCTTCACTTTGGGTTTCTTGGATATTTTCTCATGAGTAGTTTCAGGTTTTTCATTTGGGGCAGGAATAATCTAGAGGTGATATTATTTTCTTCATAAGATCCATGATGTTGATTTGTCCCATTACTTTGATCACTCGGTTAAGGTGGTGTCCACTCTAAATGTACCTTTTTCCCCGTTATAATTGATATGCATTTTGTGAAGCTATGTAAATATCCTTTGACCCACTCGTGTTAGTATCTATTCACTATTTATTTTAGCTCGAATGAATTGTTGTTGTGATGTTTGCCAAATGGTGATTTTCTGATTCCATCATTCATTTTTCATTTATTAGGCGCATTCTCCCGTGAGGAGAAATTTTCCTTTTCTTTGACTCCTTAATTTACTTATATCAATATGGACTTATGGTTTCCTATTTTACCCAGTAGGTCTTAATCTGTTATTTTCACTATTCTGATGCTCAAATATAGCCAGGGGGGCTCCTTCGAGTTGGCTCCTGTGTCCTTTTGTCATGACCCCTAATTCTTTGACAACTTCATACTTTCCTGAATAATGTGAAGTTTCAGGTCCATCTTGGTTTTGTTTTTGTCTTTGTTGGTTTGTTTATTTTTTTGCTTCTTCCCTGGAGTCAGCTATTTCTCCAAAGAGCCATCCTTGCTTTTAGCGGGAAATGGTATTTTCAAACCGAGATAGGTGTGCATGTGGCTACCAAGGTGTTATGCTTCTAGATCTTTTCAACCGACAGAGCTAGAAAATACAAATATGTATATATATACTCTTATATGTACATGTGTGTATACATACCCACACCCATCTCTATCTGTATCCATATCTATAACTGTATCCATGGCTATATATATTAAAAATAATACATGTTGTATGACCTCCAATTGGAATGACTTCCAAATCCAATTCAACAGAATAAGATCTCTTCTAACTTCAAACCTTTTCATATATATATATATATATATGAATATATATATATATATATATGTGGCCCCATTCTCAAATAATTTAAAACATGGCTACTACTATCCACAATCTATTTACTGATTTGCCCAATCCTAGTTTACACTGAAAGTAAGTTTCATAATTGCTAACCCATAACTCTGTGGGAAAAAGAAAACCTGTTAAGGTAGAGGTGAATAGTTCTTAATAATTTCTTTGTATTCATCCTAAGGGTTGATAGTCCAAATACAGTGTTCCAAAAAATAAAACTTTTGAAGATTCTCACTATATATTGTCATATTTACTTCAAGTCTCATCACCAATGATTAAGAACAAGTGATTGCTAGTAACTTACTCAAGATTGAATATAGTCATTCCAAAAAAAAAAATTTACTCATTGGGTAAGTGGATAAAATGTTACTGTTATCAGTTGTATTTCTTTTATTGCTAAGGCAGATTATTACTGGAGGAAAACTAATTTTGAAACCCCAAGTATTTTCTGTGAATTGGCTTGTATATAATTAGCAGATCAGTGCTTGAGCAGATACCAGTGGGATTCTGTCCAATATTGAGGAGACCCTGCAGTGGGCATTGCCTCTGGGAGCAGTAGGTGAAGAAGTAAGATGGGTGATACTGAACAGGATATAAGACTCATGTGCATAGATAAGCTGTCACCGAAAGAACCATCCTTGTTCCTTCACCCCACTGCCAAACTCCAGGCCGTGTGTTTTGCTTTTGGTGACTTTTATATCTCTTGCCCTGAAATTTTATTTTAACTTGAAATCACTGAATTCATATGTTGGGCTGGAAGCAAGGCCACCTACGCTATGATCTGCCACCTATTCCAATCCCCCTTGGACTGGCCTTGTTCAACCAATGGTTCTCAAAGAAAGCCAGTGTCACTCAAAAGTCCTATGGAACTGACAAGCTCAATAATAAATATTAAATGAAGTCTCAGGTATACAGGAACTAGCTTCAGAGTTCAAGCAAAGAGGATTCATTGTAAACAAAACACATATGTGTGGGTAATGTCCTGGGTCTCTCTAACAGGACCACCAAGATCTGGAAATTAAATGAGATCCACTCAAGTCTCCTTAACTGGCTTGTATGTACATAGACTACCCATTGATAAAACTTCCTGGCCTTTAAAACACCAACACAATCCCCCCAATCCAACAAAATCAGCCCCAAAGTTATTCCCTACACATTTTAAAGAAGTGAATTCTATAGTAGATGAGTTATACCTCAGTTTTAAACAAAACAAAAAACAACTACTGTACTTCTTAAAGCCATTTCAGCGACGGGCTTCACAATGTGGGGATGAGATGCACAATAAACAGGGACTCTTCGTATTTTCATTTAACACATGAGGAAACTGAGGTTCAAAGAGTAAAGAAAAAATGCGCAAGAACGCTCTGGTTATAAGTGGAAGAACCAGGACTCAAAAAACCCCGTTCTTTTCCTTTCCAAAACTCAGGCTTTTACCCAACACACCGTGGCTTCGGTGAAGACGTACAAGGTTCATCCTGCTGTTAAGTCACCTCAAGTCAACCCTGCTTCCCATCAGAACGAGGCTTTGCAACAGGAGTAATTCCATCACACAAGTAGGTATTCTGGTTGACACTATATTGGATAATTATCTTGCCTGATGGTGTCGGGGTTTTGTGAGAGCGTGTTTCTTCCCTCGCAGGAGTAACCACACATTTGACCAGACTAATTACTTCAGCCAGTAAGTTCAGCCTCATGAAGTCACAGTCCCTTGAACAGAGATTCAGAACACAAAGTTGTAGGATATATTTAGCTGCCCCAAAGTAGGATAAAATAAAACGGAGTTTGGTGCTGCAGGTATGGAACGAAGACAGTGGCAGTCATTATACCGTACTTTTCAAACATGACTGTGTGTGAATCATCTAGAGATGTTGCTCAAGTTCAGGTTCTCACTTGGTGAGCCTGGGGTGGGGTCTGCACTTCTGTGCTTCTAACCAGCTTCCAGGTGATGCTGGTGCTGCCATTCCATGGGCCATACTCTGAGCAGTAGGGGTCTAGATTGTTGTTGTCCATACTGTCCCATCACAAGGGTTATCTGAAGCGCCTGTGGAAAATGCCCCTGCAGGAACCATCCCACCCTGCTGAGTCAAAATCTCGAGAAGAGAGGTCAGGAGAATTCAATGACTATCAGGCATATGAAGGGACAGATCACCAGCCAGGTGGGAATCCCTAGTCTAGATGACCCTAACGATTCAACCCTGGGACTCTCTAATACTATGAATCTACGGGAATCACTACCAGTTTTGAAGATCGAAGTCTTGGCCTCTTTCAGTGTGTTGTTTCAACTGATCTATGCCATTTATGCTTAGTGATTCTTGGGACCTCATTATATAACGACGTATGTGTATATTAGGCAGTCCTTGTTACATAGGCCCTGTTTGTCTCAAAGACCCAGCTCCGAAACTGCACTAAAAAACGGATTAAGCCTGACAGATACTGTACATATGCATGCTTGGTGTTGGTGTGTATTGATATCTATGGCTAGGGTTTTTTTTTTTTTTTTTTTTTTTTTAACATCTTTATTGGGGTATAATTGCTTTACAATGGTGTGTTAGTTTCTGCTTTATAACAAAGTGAATCAGTCATACATAAACATATGTTCCCATATGTCTTCCCTGTTGCGTCTCCCTCCCTCCCACCCTCCCCATATGGCTAGGGTTTTATTTGTACAAGAATATTAGTTTGTCAGTGGTTAAAACTGGAGGGGAAGATTAAAGAGAACAGGAAGAAACATAAGACTTGAAAACTGGCAGAAGTTGGTAATATTTGCCTCTGAAGCAAAATAGTTTTAATAACAGGTTGTCAGTCTTGTTTGAGACGTGCTAGGTTCTTGGTGTTTATTTAATATATTTAAATGTCCATCTTACAATTAGCAAACTGATACGTAAACACACACACACATTCTGGTTGCAAATAATGTTTTCTAGAAAACCAGAAAGCGTATTTGCATAAGTTGCGTTTATTACCTTCCCTGTTTGACTGTGGACCACTTTCCCACCCCCAGGACTCTCAGCTTTATAAAATAGAATTGTTGAAGTTAACAAAATTATCTGTGTTATATTACTTAAGTTTTACTGTTATTAACTATTCTTCAGTTTCTAACACAAGGGAAAAAATACTTTCTGGTATGTAAGTTCAAAGAAATAGACCTCTTACCAGATGAGAGCAGTTGTCCTGGGAATGCAGATTTATGAAAATTGATAGCCTGTCTTTGTCTGGCAAAACAAAGTGCCTTTCTTTCCCATTTTGTTCTCTGCCTGTGTAACAGAGATTGATTTTTTTTTCCTTCTTTTTTCGGGGGGTGGGTTGTGAATTTTTAAATTAGACATACCTCTCAAGCCCATTGCAAGGAAACATCGCTGGGGTCTCTGCCACTCCTTTGAGCCCCAGAGAAAAAGACATTGACTTCAAGTTCAAACTAAAATGAAGACTTAAAGCAAATAAGCTGGGGTTGAAGGAGACAGATGTTCAGATTGTATGTTTAAATTGATGAGGAGTAAACAGTGTATTATAAACAAAGCCAGACAGCTGGATATGGTTAGAGAATGTTTTTTAAAAAATAAGTAAAACAAATAAAATTTAAATTCTCTTTTTAAAAATGAGAACATAGGAAAATGTTGAAAGAAAATAATGTTGTTCTGTTTTGGTATCAAGGAGACAGTATCCAGGATTTTATATTTTTTTCATTCTCATAATGTATGTTTATATGTGTGTTGCACTTACCTAGGCTTACTTAGCATATGCTAAAAATAATAAGGACTTTTCATCTCTTGAGACATGTCACATGTTCCTCCAATTACCCTGCTTTCGGTTTCAGGGCAGTGAGAAGGGGCGCTAAACAAGCAGCTGAGATAACACTACAAATTTAAAACGTCGCTTGAACATACCCATTCAATAAAGAGACAAAGGGGCCATGGTGGCCTTTTTTTTCTGCCCTAAAAATCTGGAGAGCAACTGGGTTTTCTATCACACTTTTGGGGATTTGAACAGCATCCAGACATCTGTAAGACGTGTATTTTTAATCACATCTGACTTTCACTCCCAAGCCTTGTGTACCAAAACTTGAAACTGCCCTGTAGCTTAGAAGCCCGCAAAGCATCCCCCACCCCCAAACATGAGGTTTCCCAAAGCATTTGTTCCCAATTTCCACAGTTTGGGTTAGAGTACATCCAAAGTGCTCCCTGACTCTTGGAAAACTAGAAACCTGGCTCGATTTGGCAGATTTTCTGCTAGCTGCACCTTCCCAGGAGGCTTGCCTTAACTCTCTTTCTGACCTGCATAAATTTTTTCTTATTTGCCTGGAACGATGTAATAATTTTACTACTAAATAAAGAAAATATTTATTGAGCATCTGTTAGGTAAGAGACATGTAGCATTGAAGTGAAGGAGGGTGGGTGGACAGTATAGTGCCTGCCATCCCTGAGCTTGGTGTCCAGTCGACAAAGAAGACACAAGCAGAAGAAATGGTCAATAACAGTCAAAGATGTAAAGAACTTTATGGAAAAGAACATAAAACAAATGGTGTGTTTACAACTCTTGCCAGAGGATGCAGTAAATTATTAGAGTTCAAAATGGCACAGAGTATTACAGAGGAGATGCAAAATGAATAAGCGATTGTAAGAGGTTGACCAGATGTACTGATTTGGCTGAGACAACACTAGTTCATACTTAATGGTGTAATATTGGCCCTTTTCATTCTCAAAAGTGTCATAGCTTGCATGAGAAATTATGTGGTCAACCTACTATGGAAGAGTGAATTTAGATAGGAGGAAGGGAGAGTAGGAAGGATATTGCAGAAGGCAGTAAACAAAGATGATAAGCAAGATCAAAGAGAAAAGATATAAGGCACATGTCAAGGCTCAGTGAGTAAAGCTATGTGTTTAACAATAACACAGACAAGTATATATGCAGCTTGTTTATGAAGTTTATTACTACCAGTCCACTACATACATATAGGAAATTCTTTAAATTAACTTCTTAAAATTACATAAAATGATACTCTAGTATATAGTAAAATAAACAGAAAATAGATGTGAGAATAAAAAGGATTTATGATGACTCCTAACGTCTAGCACCTAGTGTTCACCATTGTTAATATTTGCTTGGATGTCATTTGACGGATTTTTATTTTTCTTTGCAAATGTAACCCCCAAAGGGTATTGTATTGTCCGTATTGATCTTAAATATGCCTTGTTCACTCCGTTTTTTCGTTATGGATAACTGTCCGTATCATCAAATAGATTTATATATGCGATAATTGTTTCATGAAAATTGTTTCATAAATTACATAGATGAATTGTGATATGTTAAACAAGTTCCTAGGTTGAATATTTGGGACATTCAGACTATAATTTTTTGCAACTATAAACATTGTAGTAGTGAACATTCTTGTAGTAAACCTGTGTTCATTTGTTTTCTTCCACATAAGACATTACTAGAAGAGTAATTTTTAATTAGGTGTTATCTTAGAATTTGTAAACTCACAATGGAGAAGTTAAATCACCCAGGTCATTTACCTGTTGTCATTTTGTTCCCACATAATCAGAAAGAAGAATTATGAGAGATCTCTGACTTTTCTCTGTTCCCATTATAGCCATTTTAGTTTTTTTTTTTTTTTTTGTATTGTGATAGTCTCTTAAGTTGTGTTACTTTTTCCACTCTAGCTTTGTCCAAAATGTTCGCCACATTACAAAAAAACATTGTGTTTTAAAACATTGCCTACATTATACCATTTTCCTGCCTAAAACCCTTCAACGAGTTCCAGTGGGCCTCACATAAAATCTAAGCTCTCTAGCCTGACCCTGTACCGTCTAACCTGTGCTTGCCTCTTCCTCCCAATCTCCTGCCCCATCCCCATGGCCTGCTACACTCCAGCCCCCGTGGCCACCTTTCAGTTTCTGGAATAAGCCAAACTTTTTTCTGCTTCTGGCTCTTCACACATCAGTCCTGGAAAGGCTCTTTTCCTTTATAGCTTTGCTCAAATTATAATTATCCTCATCTGTTTCTAACCAGCTTATTTTGTAACCTCTTCCAGTAGACTGGGAGCTCCGAGTGGCAGTAATGAAGTTGAATTTTTCATCGTTGTTTTGACGGTGCCCCATTAAGGTTGACTGACACATGATAGGTGCTCAGTAACCATCAGAGAGGTAGATGATAAATGAGATCTGTGGCCGTGCACCCAACTAAGCCTGTTTCCTTATTCTTTTAGCGTGATATTCAAGAAAATCTAGCTAACCATAGCAGGTATATGGGTATTGTTGTTGTCAGATGACAGATGTCAAGAAAGGAAGTACCTGGAGATAGACCAGTGTTTTCAATAAACTCCCTAGAATCAGGCGTCTTAGATACTCCTTTACCCCATGTATAGGGCTTGTTTGCCGAAGGCCAACCCAAGGTCAAAATTAGAGCAACCAGTCAGAGCGCTATCGTCCTGACTTTCTGAAGGAAACCCTCTGGAATTAGGAGTCACCCCAGGGGCTGGGATGAGTGACACAACACAGCCGGCGTCAGGATGACCAACGAGATTAGCCAGGTCAAGGCATCGGCCAGCCGAAGCAGCCGCGATGGGCCCGGCAGATGCCGAGGGGTGATGAGGTGTCACTTCTGCTCATCCCCATCTGTTCATTGCGCTGACCCTGGAGCTGGCCTCGGCTTTCTTTCTGGACTCACAGGCAGCTGGGACCCGAGGAAAATGAGTATCATGTAAGGGTGTTTGGCAACTGTATGTCTGATATGTGCTCATAAGTCATGAAAATGACCAGGGCAAGGCGTCAGCTTACAATCTTCGCATGCTTCTCCTTCCTACAGAGCCCACCCTCTGCAAACAGAGAAGGGAGATGGTGGATGGCAGAAATCTCTACAGAGGCAATTAGGGGATAAACGCATCTGAGGGAGCTGGCCAAGAGCCTGTCTTGGGCTCTGCCTTTATAACATCCTGTGTTCCCCCAGACTGAGGGAGATCATCTTGCGCCCAAGGCCTCTGAGCTGAAAGCTGATAACTCTGCACTCAAACTTCTTGGGTCTGAATATCAGCTCAGCCATTCCCTCGCTGTGTGACCTCACCCAAGTTTCTTAACTTCTCTGAGCCTCAGTTCCCTCATCTACAAAATGAGAACGCCAGCCCCTCGCTGCACTGATGTGAGGATGAAACGACACAAAAATAGTTCAGTGTACACTGAAAAGGTTTAATAAACAATAGTTGCTTGGCTTCCCTGGTGGCGCAGTGGTTGGGAGTCCGCCTGCCGATGCAGGGGACACGGGTTCGTGCCCCGGTCCGGGAAGATCCCACATGCCGCGGAGCGGCTGGGCCCGTGAGCCACGGCCGCTGAGCCTGCGCGTCCAGAGCCTGTGCTCCGCAATGGGAGAGGCCACAGCAGTGAGAGGCCCGCGTACCGCAAAAAAAAAAAAAGTTGTTTTTATTATCACTGATATAAACTATCCCAGGTTCCCCACAGTCCTTAGAAAGGAATCAGGATTCCCCCAAGATTCATGAGGCTTTGGAATCTTGATATTAGTCTTGTTTCTACATCTTTCCTAGTCTGAGATATTCTCTCAGATCTGCCCTGGGGAATATTTAATTATCCTCTGTCTCATCTTGAGTGCTAACTCTGCTCAACTGCTAATGGCTGCCTAGGGTGAGAAAGTGTGCAGCGATCCATTGGCAGTGTGACACGGATGCCTGGTATTGTCTATCCTTGAAGAGCTGGAAGCATTTCTGTCAGCAAAACGGTCTGTAATTCTTTCTGAGGACACACCTGGCCTTGGCAGGAAGCATTTACCTCTGGTTTAACTAAACACTACTGTTGGTCCTATGTTCCCTGTTCTTGAAGCTCCTGCACCCATTCGCAGAAGGAAAAAGGTGTTAACAACCATATGCGATACATTTCTCCTTTCCAGCTTCTCTGATTCTTTTTCATGAATCCAAGTCATCTCTCCACACCCACCAGCAATCCTGGCTGAAATGACTGTTTTCCACAGCACTTCAACTTTTCATCTCCCCGGGACCTGCTTTCTGTCTGGTTCAGAAGATTTTGGAGGGTGGGGGAGGGCACCCAAGTCTTCTCTCCAACAGGGATTTCTTGTTGAAATGTATTTTCTCCTCCACATCAAAGTCCATTGGAAACACACAAACCTCAACCCATCAGGGGTTATATACATACATAAATACATCTATCAGTTTCTCTAACCCTGGTCTTTATCAAGAGTAAGTCATTTACAAGGGCATGAGAAGCATATCTTATAAGGCAGCTGACATAATCAGTGGCCCAACCCTTTGAGGGGTGACCATAGGCATTGTCCCCTCAGTGGCCAAATTGTGTGTGGCGGCCAAACTGCAAATCATGTGATCCCAGGGCCCACACGCCCCATTCCTAACCATTGGTCGACTGAGGCCACTTCAAGGAAATCTTCCTGAGTAGCAACAGAATCTGTGCACAGCATGAGGCAAGCCACAGGTTCTGCAGCAAAGGAAATTCCATTGCAGAGGGAATGTCAGCCAGCCCTGGAAGAGCCAACTTCTCTAGCCCTCTGTAAGCAGCCAGAAAGCCAAGCTGACACACAGATACGAGTAAGCTTTCCACAGCAGGAAATACTCTGGCAGTGTTTTCTTTCTCAACTCTTGCCTCAGTCAGGAACAAAGACCAGAATCATTATGTCTAAAGCAGGATTCTCAGAGCTGGAATCAAAGGGAGTCAAGGGAGGAGCAGACGGGGTGGAGAAGTATCTTGTTTAAGATACAGGTTCCCAAGGACCCACCAGACCTACTGAGATAGTCATCCTTCAGGGCGGAATCTAGGAATCTGAATTTTAACCAAAACAAGCACATGTGGGCATGCACACCCACGCTGAGAATCTCATGCACACTCAATTTTTTAACTGCAAGGAAAATGTTGAGTAAACTATAGAGCTACCTCTTTCCTTACAGACCAGCCAAGAAATGCATTGATTGATTGCTGAGTAGAAGGTTTCATAACACCCACTTCCCAGGGGGAGGAAATATTTTCAGCTCTTATTTGTCCCATGACAGATCTTTTGTTGTGGGGTCTCTGCGGTCCACACGCCAGCTTTGCACCCTTCTCAACAGGAAAGTTCCATTTCTCCACCTATTGTCATCTTCTTAGATGGAGACATTCCACAACAACATCCACTGCTGATAAGAAGCACTGGGAAAACCAGGTTCAAGTCATATGAAGGGCAGTCCCTCTTTAAGCTTCTGAGAACGCCATCCTATGTTTTCCCACTTCTGTTTTCCCCCCGCCTTTGTTTTACTTCCAGCCTTTTTTTGGATGCAAATAATGGAATCTACTGAAATCAATTTAAGCAAGAAAAGACTGAAATCAATTTAAGCAAGAAAAGAAAGGGGGGTATAAGGTGATCAGGGTATAAGGTGTTCATTCAAGGTAAGAAATACATTCAGTCTTCCCAGGGATCAAAAACCAGGGTCTTGGCAAACACTGGAAATTGTGGTGCCCACGGCTGACTGTCTTCCTAGAACTTCCTTTCTTCTTCCTCATAGAGTCCCAGCTCCCCTTGGTGTTCAGCTCTCCCCTCCAGGGCCCAGTGCTTACAGAGGGAGCCCAGCCCAGCTCCCAGCGAGGCCCAAACCACCGGCTTCCACTCCAGCAGATTTATGTAATTTGTAGCATCCCTGTAGTATCATGAAATGAAATTCAGAGATACATATTTTGTGAAATCAATATAATTCCGTAACTGCCATACAAAGAATAAATAAAAGTTTCATTTAATAAAATTATATGCATTTCAATCAGAAAATGCCCCAGCATGGCTCCACTAAAACACATAATAAATAGTGGGATGACAGTGCTTGGGGGAAGGTGCGCTGTGAATTCGAGAACTATGTGTGTACACCAGGGTTTCTCAACCACAGCACTATTGACATTTGAGTCTGGATAATTCGTTGCCACCTTATTAAGCACTGAAGGATGTTTAGCACCATCCCTGGGCTCTGCCTCCTAGATGCCAGCAGCATCTCTTACCCACCTCCCAGACAACCAAAAACGTCTCCAGTCATTGCCAGCGAGCCCTGGGACAGTGGGCAAGATCACCTCTGGTTACGAACCACTGGTGTAGACTGACAGAAGGTGTGTTTTGTTGGCAACTCAAATATAACAAACAGTGTGGTTATCAGTGAAGTGATTTTTCTGAGACGATGACCAACTGGTAGTCAAGTTCCCAACAAACATACTGAAGTCTTCCCTCTCTTGAACACAATGGCTGCGTTCTTTAAAAATTCAATGTGCAGAAGTAACTTGCAAAACAGTGCTTCATGTTTATGTGTAAATGACGGTCATATAATGCACTCCAATAATCAGAAACAGGGGTTATTTCCATCTGCAGATCAAGTAAGAATAGAAAATGGTTTGGACGATCTGGCAGTCTTTCAAAAGTTTAAACATAGAGTTAGCATATGACCCAGCAATTCCATTCCTAGGTAAATACCCAAGAGAAATGTAAACATGTATCCTCACAAAAACTTGTACATGAATGCCCAAAGCAGCATTATTGATGACAGCTCAAAAGTGGAAACAACCCAAATGTCCATCAGCTGACAAACAGATAAATAAAATGTGGTAGATCCATATAATGGAGTATTTTTTGCCCTTAAAAAAATGAAGTGTTAATGTATGGTATGACATGGATGAATTTTGAAAACAGTATACTAAGTGAAAGAAGCCAGTCACCAAAGGCTGCATATTGTTTTATTCCATTTACATGAAATATCCTGAACAGGCAAATCTTTTGAGACGGAAGATAGATTAGGTTTCTAGGATGTGTGTGTTGGGGAGCTGCCGGTCAGGCTGAGTAATTGCTTTGGGAGCTTATTTGCCATGGAGAAGAATGATGAAAATGTTCTAAAATTGGTTGTGTTCATAGTTGCACAACTTTGAATAATCTTAAAAAAAAAAAAAAACAGGATCCTATACATGAAATAGGTGAATTCTGTGGTATACGAATTATATCTCAATAAAGCTGTTATTTTTTTAATGTCCTGCAGATCAGAGGACAATTCGCTATTGTATGAAACTATATTGCAGACCTGTTTTTTTTAACATCTTTATTGGAGTATAATTGCTTTACGATGCTGTGTTAGTTTCTGATGTATAACAAAGTGAATCAGCTGTACATATACATATATCCCCATATCCCCTCCCTCTTGCATCTCCCTCCCACTCTCCCTATCCCACCCCTCTAGGTGGTCAAAAAGCACCGAGCGGATCTCCCTGTGCCACGTAGCTGTTTCCCACTAGCTAGCTATTTTACATTTGGTAGTGTATATATGTCCATGCCATTCTCTCACTTCGTCCCAGCTTACCCTTCCCCCTCCCCGTGTCCTCAAGTCTGTTCTCTACACCTGCATCATAATTCCTGTCCTGCCCCTAGGTTCTTCAGAACTGTTTTTTTCTTTTTTTTGAGATTCCATATATATGTGTTAGCATACAGTATTTTTCTCTTTCTGACTTACTTCACTGAGTATGACAGACTCTAGGTCCATCCACCTCACTACAAATAACTCAGTTTCGTTTCTTATTATGGCTGAGTAATATTCCATTGTATATATGTGCCACATCTTCTTTATCCATTCATCTGTCGATGGACACTTCGGTTGCTTCCATGTCCTGGCTATTGTAAACAGTGCTGCAACGAACATTGTGGTACATGACTCTTTTTGAATTATGGTTTCCTCAGGGTATATGCCCAGTAGTGGGACTGCTGGGTCATATAATAGTTCTATTTTTAGTTTTTTAAGGAACATCCATACTGTTCTCCATAGTAGCTGTATCAATTTACTTTCCCACCAACATTGCAAGAGGGTTCTCTTTTCTCCACACCCACTCCAGCATTTATTGTTTCTAGATTTTTTTAATGATGGCCATTCTGACAGGTGCAAGGTGATACCTCATTGTAGTTTCGACTTGCATTTCTCTAATGATTAGTGATGTTGACCATCCTTTCATGTGTTTGTTGGCAATCTGTACATCTTCTTTGGAGAAATGTTTATTTAGGTCTTCTGCCCATTTTTGGATTGGGTTGTTTGTTTTCTTGATATTGAGCTGCATGAGCTGCTTGTATACTTTGGAGTTTAATCCTTTGTCAGCTGCTTCATTTGCAAATATTTTCTTCCATTCTGAGTGTTGTCTTTTCATCTTGTTTATGGTTTCCTTTGCTGTGCAAAAGCTTTTAAGTTTCATTAGGTTCCCTTTGTTTATTTTTGTTTTTATTTCCATTTCTCTAGGAGGTGGGTCAAAAAGGATCTTGCTATGATTTATGTCAAAGAGTGTTTTGCCTATGTTTTCCTCTAACAGTTTTATACTGTCTGGCCTTACATTTAGGTCTTTAATCCATTTTGAGTTTATTTTTGTGTATGGTATTAGGGAGTGTTCTAATTTCATTCTTTTCCATGTAGCTGTCCAGTTCTCCCAGCACCACTTATTGAAGAGGCTGTCTTTTCTCCAGTATATATTCTTGCCTCCTTTATCAAAGGTATGGTGACCATATATGCGTGGGATTTTCTCTGGGCTTTCTATCCTGTTCCATCGATCTATACTTCTGTTTTTGTGCCAGTACCATACTGTCTTGATTACTGTAGCTTTGTAGTATAATCTGAAGTCAGGGAGCCTCATTCCTCCGGCTCCATTTTACTTTCTCAAGATGGCTTTGGTTATTCGGGGTCTTTTGTGTTTCCAAACAAATTGTGAAATTTTTTGTTCTAGTTCTGTGAAAAATGCCATTGGTAGTTTGATAAGGATTGCACTGAATCTGTAGATTGCTTTGGGTAGTACAGTCATTTTCATGATGTTGCTTCTTCCAATCCAAGATCTGGTATATCTCTCCATCTATTTGTATCATCTTTAATTTCTTTCATCAGTGTCTTATAGTTTTCTGCATACAGGTCTTTTGTTTCCCTAGGTAGGTTTATTCCTAGCTATTTTACTCTTTTTGTTGCAGTGGTAAATGGGAGTGTTTTCTTAATCTCTCTTTCAGATTGTTCATCATTAGTGTATAGTAATGCAAGAGATTTCTGTGCATTAATTTTGTATCCTGCTACTTTACCAAATTCATTGAATAGCTCTAGTAGCTTTCTGGTAGCATCTTTAGGATTCTCTGTATAGTATCATGTCATTTGCAAACCATGACAGTTTTACTTCTTCTTTTCCAATTTGTATTTCTTTTGCTTCTCTGATTGCTGTGGCTAAAACTTCCAAAACTAGGTGGAATAATAGTGGTGAGAGTGGGCAACCTTGTCTTCCTCCTGATTTTAGAGGAAATGGTTTCAGTTTTTCACCATTGAGAACAATGTTGGCTGTAGCTTTGTCATATATGGCCTTTATTATGTTAAGGTAGGTTCCCTCTCTGCCTACTTTCTGGAGGGTTTTTATCATAAATGGGTGTTGAATTATGTTGAAAGCTTTTTCTGCATCTATTGAGATGATCATATGGTTCTTATCCTTCAATTTGTTAATGTGGTGTATCACTTTGATTGATTTGCATATATTGAAGAATCCTTGCATTCCTGGGTTAATCCCCACTTGATCAAGGTATATGACCCCTTTAATGTGCTGTTAGATTCTGTTTGCTTGTATTTTGTTGAGGATTTTTGCATCTGTGTTCATCAGTGATATTGGTCTGTAGTTTTCTTACTTTGTGACATCTTTGTCTGGTTTTGGTATCAGGGCAATGGTGGCCTTGTAGACTGAGTTTGGGAGCTATATTTTGGAAGAGTTTGAGAAGGATAGGTGTTAGCTCTTCTCTAAATGTTTGAAAGAATTCGCCTGTGAATCCATCTTGTCCTGGGCTTTTGTTTGTTGGAAGATTTTTAATCACAGTTTCAATTTCAGGGCTTGTGATTGGTCTGTTTATATTTTCTATTTCTTCCTGGTTCAGTCTCAGAAGGTGTTCTTTTCTAAGAATTTGTCCATTTCTTCCAGGTTGTCCATTTTTTCCAGGTTGTCCATTTTATTGGCATATAGTTGCTTGTAGTAATCTCTCATGATCCTTTGTATTTCTGCAGTGTCAGTTTTTACTTCTCCTTTTTCATTTCTAATTCTATTGATTTAAGTCTTCTCCCTTTTTTTCTTGATAAATCTGGCTAATGGTTTATCAATTTTGTTGATCTTCTCAAAGAACAAGCCTTTAGTTTTATTGGTCTTTGCTATCATTTCCTTCATTTCTTTTTCATTTATTTCTGATCTGATATTTATGATTTCTTTCCTTCTGCTAACTTTGTGGGGTTTTTTATTCTTCTTTCTCTGATTGCTTTAGGTGTAAGTTTAGGTTGTTCATTTGAGTTTTTCTTGTTTTTTTGAGGTAGGATTGTATTGCTGTAAACTTCCCTCTTAGAACTGCTTTCGCTGCATCCCATAGGTTTTGGGTCATCGTGTTTTCATCGTCTTTTATTTCTAGGTATTTTTTTATTTCCTCTTTGATTTCTTCAGTGATCTCTTGGTTATTTAGTAACATATTGTTTAGCCTCCATGTGTTTGTATTTTTTAAAGTTTTTTCCTGTAATTGGTATCTAGTCTTACGGTTTTGTGGTTGGAAAAGATACTTGATACGATTTCAATTTTTTTTAATTTACCAAGGCTTGATTTGTGACCCAAAATATGATCTATCCTGGAGAATGTTCCATGAGCACTTGAGAAGAAAGTGTATTCTGTTGTTTTTGGTTGGAATTTCCTATCAATATCAATTAAGTCCATCTGGTCTAATGTGTCATTTAAAGCTTGTGTTCTCTTTTTTATTTTGATTTTGGATGATCTGCCCATTGGTGAAAGTGGGGTGTTAAAGTCCCCTACTATTATTGTGTTACTGTCTATTTCCCCTTTTATGGCTGTTAGCACTTGCCTTATGTATTGAGGTGCTCCTCTGTTGGGTGCATAAATATTTACAATTGTTATATCTTCTTCTTGCATTGATCCCTTGATCATTATGTAGTGTCCTTCTTTGTCTCTTGAAATAGTCTTTATTTTAAAGTCTATTTTCTCTGATATGAGAATTGCTACTCCAGCTTTCTTTTGATTGCCATTTGCTTGGAATATATTTTTCCATCCCCTCAGTTTCAGTCTGTATGTGTCCCTAGATCTGAAGTGGGTCTCATGTAGACAGCATATATATGGTTCTTGTTTTTGTATCCATTTAGCCAATCTATGTCATTTGGTTGGAACATTTAATCCACTTACTTTTAAGGTAATTATCAATATGTTTGTTCCTATCACCATTTTCTGAATTGTTTTGGGTTTGTTATTGTAGGTCTTTTCCTTCTCTTGTGTTTCCTGCCTAGACAAATTCCTTTAGCATTTGTTGTAAAGCTGGTTTGTTGGTGCTGAATTCTCTTAACCTTTGCTTGTCTGTAAAGCTTTTAATTTCTCCATCTAATCTGAATGAGATCCTTGCTGGGTAGAGTAATCTTGGGTGTAGCTTTTTCCCTTTCATCACTTTAAATACATCCTGCCACTGCCTTCTGGCTTGCAGAGTTTCTGCTGAAAGATCAGCCGTTAACCTTATGGGGATTCCCTTGTATGTTATTTGTCATTTTTCCCTTGCTGCTTTTAATATTTTTCCTTTGTATTTAATTTTTGATAGTTTGATTAATATGTGTCTTGGCATGTTTCTCCTTGGATTTATCCTGTATGGGACTCTCTGTGCTTCCTGGACTTGATTGACTATTTCCTTTCCCATGTTAGGGAAGTTTTCAACTATAATCTCTTCAAATATTTTCTCAGTCCCTTTCTTTTTCTCTTCTTCTTCTGGGACCCCTATAATTTGAATGTTGGTGCGTTTAATGTTGTCCCAAAGGTCTTTGAGATGGTCCTTGATTCTTTTTTATTCTTTTTATCTTTATTCTGCTCTGTGGTAGTTATTTCCACTATTTTATCTTCCAGGTCACTTATCCATTCTTCTGTCTCAGTTATTCTGCTATTGATTCCTTCTAGAGAAGTTTAAATTTCATTTATTGTGTTGTTCATCATTGTCTGTTTGCTGTTTAGTTCTTCTAGGTCCTTGTTAAACGTTTCTTGTATTTTCTCCATTCTATTTCCAAGATTTTGGATCATCTTTACTGTCATTACTTTGAATTCTTTTTCAGGTAGACTGCCTTTTTCCTCTTCATTTGTTTGGTCTGGTGGGTTTTTACCTTGCTCCTTCATCTGCTGCATAGTTCTCTGTGTTCTCATTTTGTTTAACTTTCTGTGTGTGGGGTCTCCTTTTAACAGGCTGCAGGTTCGTAGTTCCCATTGTTTTTGGTGTCTGCCCTCAGTGGGTGAGGTTGGTTCAGTTGGTTGTGTAGGCTTCCTGGTGGAGGGGACTGGTTCCTGTGTTCTGGTAGGTGGGTCTGGATCTAGTCTTTCTGGTGGGCAGGACCGCGTCTGATGGTGTATTTTGTGGTGTCTGTGAACTCAGTATGATTTTAGGCAGCCTCTCTGCTAATGGGTGCAGTTGTGTTCCTGCCTTGATGGTTGTTTGGCTTGCGTCCTCCAGCGCTGGAGTGCTGGCCGTTGGGTGGAGCTGGATCTTAGTGTTGAGATGGAGATCTCTGGGCGAGCTGATATTACATGGGGCTGGGAGGTCTCTAGTGGTCTAGTGTCATGAACTCGCCTCTCCCACCTCAGAGGCTCAGGCCTGACACCAGGCCGGAGCACCAAGACCCTGCCAGCCACACGGGTGGAAATACATTTGCTCTTGATTCTTGCATGTTCCTGGCCTGTGAACGTAAGAGACTTGTCTCCTGCAGCTGTTAAAATGAGTAGTTCTCTTCACCTGTCCGCCAGAATCTTAAAAGTTTATATAGAGGCTTTAACATGGTTTCTGTCACATATTCAGTGCCAGTGGTCTCAACAATGCCTTACTCTCTCCTGCAGTCCTCTTTATGCTTTGTAAGACCTTTAGCTTCTCATCTACTTGTTACCCCAAATCATTGTGAGGACAATAACAGCCCCTTAAATTTCCTCACAAGGCTAGTTTCAGCCACTTGGAGAACCATGAGCCACTTGTTTAACAAGTTATATAAATGAATTCTTCCTTGCTAGTGATTGGTTCAGGAATTCAGGCTTAAGCCAATCAGTAAATCTTTTAGACCATAGTGTTCACATGACCTATGTTGGCCCAACCAGATTGTATGAAAGACTTTTATCCACTGGCTTAGGAAAGAGCCTCTTTTACTGTCTCTGACTGGGCTTGAGTAAAGACAAACATATGTCTAATTGCCCCTGACAGCCACATTGAGAGAATGAGTAGAACTAGCTGTAGATTGAAGCCAGTGGTGTGGATAGAAAGGCAGAAAGAAAGAATCTGGGTCTGTTGCTGAACTGCTAATTAACCCACCCTAAATCCCAGCCTAACTGTTAATACATTTCCTTATTTTTTAACCAGCTGGAGGCTTGTTTTCTGTGAAATAGGAACCAAAGTGGACTGAAGTTGGGGAATGAGATTTGCTACTACCCTGTGACAAGCTGAGATCCCAGAACATCTGTCCCTTCATGGGAAGATTTCCAGCTCTCCCCAGGAAGTGCAGGACGAAGAATCAACCCTCCTCCTCAAGGGAAGGGAAATACCAAAGAGCATGTTTTCGGACCCCGATCCATAAGGATTAGCTTTCAAGGCCTGGCCTAGACCTAAAAGTAGACCTTGGGAGAACAGGCCAATTAGAGGGCCAAGGTGAATAGAGAAGAGAAAGGAAAGATTTTCGGCTATAACGATAACTCACAGTTCATCTCTGCCATTTCTAGAGTTGGGTAATAACTTGTAGGTATTCCAAAGCTTGCCTCTTATTTATTTAAACATTCTAAAATTGTCATTTTACAATATTTTATTCATGAGTCCAGTATCTAAAGTCTTTACAATTTTGCTTTTGCTCTTTATTGTTTCTGCTGGTTCTCACTCTTGTTGCCTTGTTTCCTTATGTGTTTGATCATTTTTCATGGTATGTTGGTCATTGTCCTTAAAAAGTGTTCGTAGGGATTGTATTTGTTTTAAGTTGAAGTTCCTTTCTCCAGAGATAATCTGAGGTGCTTCTACCGCATAACTAGATACACTGTCAGTCCAGGACAACTTTAAATTCCTGGACTGAGAAAATAATGGACTTCACAACTTGGGAGCATATCGTCAACATCAGCATCTTTATTCCTACCATTATTGTGCGCTCATTCTACACAGGCATGATTCTAAGTGTGCCATATGAATGATCACACTTAAACTTCATAGAAGCCTGAGGGTACAGGTATTACAATTATCCCCATAATTCAGAGAAAAGGCTAGGGTACAATACATTAAGAAATTAAGTAACCCTGGGTCATATGGTCAGCTGGTGGCAGAGATAGTAAAGTTCTATTAAAGTCCTAAAGACCTAAATTTCAGAACCCACTAAGATAGTGAGTAGTTAATAAATACATGTTGATAATGTTCATCACTGTAATGCTTTTGTTCTTACAAGCTAAAAAAATATAGAAACAAAGACACAGGCTCCATTGATTTAAGTTTTGAGAGGAAATCCTCCAATCTCCACTTTCCTCTATACTACATAAGTGGATTGAGTGTACCCGGAAGTGAAACAACAAAGATTTGACGATGCAGTCAAATGTTTTGCACAGAACAGTAGATTTAGGCCAAATTCCAGAGAGAGTAGACCTCAGAGAATCACAAATAGCACTGAACTCACAACTAAAATGTAAAATTATTTTGCAAGAGGAAAGTTTTGCAGAAGTACGGCTAGGAACAGCCTGGCATAAAAACAAAGAGAAACTTCCTGGAGTTTCCAGCTAACAGTTGACCAGAGAGTAAATATGAATTGAGGATTCCCAAAGGCAGCTTTGTGAGGGGGCCTATTATCCTGCTTAACTACAGAGATTCTCATTGGTCCTGGGACCGTGCCCTCAGCTGCTCTGGAGCTGCCACAGCAGGTGACTAGGCCAGTGAGCTGAGTGAGCTGAGTATTGCTGCCTTCAGTCGGGCCTCTCATTATTCAGTTGGACAGTTGAGATTGATTCCAGACTGACTGCCAACCTCTAGTTGACTATGAGCTCCTCAAGGGCATGGACTGATGATCTTTTCATCATTAATGCTCAGCACAGTGACGGCACCCTTACCCACTGGTTCATGCCACCTTTTTTAGTGAGCATCTACCCTCTGCTAGTCATGAGAACATGATGGTGAACAAAACCCTGCATGGTCCATGCTCTTAAGGAGTACATGGTGTGGGTCTAGTGAGGGGCATATAAGAATCCAATAATAAAAGCCAAATGAATATTACCAACTCTGATCAATGCTATGAAGGAAAGGAACTCAGGACATTAAGAATCTGATCTCTTCTGGAGGTTAAGGGAAAGTTTTCAATAGAAATTGACATTTGAGCTAAGATCTGAAAGAGAGATATAGTTTAATCAAATGTAAAGGAGAAAAACATTCCAGACAAAGGGTACTATAGCAGCAAAGACCCTGTGGGTCAGAGGAAATGTGGCACAGAGTAGTTGATCAGTAAAATTGGATGTAGGAATGAATGATTGACTCAGAATAACAGCTAATGGGTCTATGGCACTTACCATATTCTGGGTATTATTCAAAGTGCTTAATTTATATCATTTCATTTAACCTCCACAAGAACCCTATGAGCTAGGTATTATTATTATCTCCAATTTACAGATGAGGTCACTGAATTACAGAGAAAATATTTCACTGTTCCAAAGTTTCACAGTTAACAAACTGTGAACCTGGGGTTTGAACACAAGTACCTGGCTGAAGCAAAAACCCAGAGCTTTCTTGGCGATCTGCAGAGGCCTTGGAATCACATATATCATTCAATCGAGCAAATATGGTAGGCTGAAACAGTGCGCATCAGTTCTAAAATTGAGTCTGTGAGATCCAGGAGCCAACTCCTTTGAATGACGTGAAAGTGAGATGGCTTTAAACAAGTGTTAAGGTTTTTAAAACTCAGTTTAAAATGCCCCTATAAAAAACATGACTGTTAAACTTGGTAAATTGGCAATGAAAACTACAGAGAACAATAAAACAAAAATACCATTAACTAAATTTTTTTTAAAAACCTTTAAAATTAAAATGTTAACATAATCAGCATTGTTTCCTTTGAATATCTTTTTCTCTTCTACGTACACACTCTATCATGAACACCATCTGTCCTTGCATTTTCCCCGTCTCTCTGCAATCTGTGAATGGACTCCAGTTATTACTTTGTCTCTAAGCGCAAGAATTAGAGAATTGGGAAATCCCAGAAAACCCCTCCTTGCTTCACAGTAATGATGTACTGATGAGCCCTGCTGAGAAATTCATTCTGGAGGTCATCGGGGACTGTTTCCTCCCTGATGGCCATATTTGCATGAATCCAAATCCAAGTGAAGTTCTAAACTCATGGAACAAGGCAGGCAGCCAGCCAGCAGCTCTGCCAATGCCCGTCACCCTCACACAACCAAGGTGTCTTATTACTACCCAAGGAGCCTCCAAGTAACCCTTGCCCTTGAATTGTCCCGCTGAATTTTTTAGGAAGTTGAAAATCCCAGGTTACTTAGGGATGCTGGTTTACTTTGAAATCTCTTGTCTCTCTCTCTCTTTGTATCTCTCTCTTTCTGTCTTTTACTCTCAGTTCTGTGCTCCCTCTGTTCTCTCTCTTGTCTCTCTCTGTGTCTCTTTCTCTTTTGACTTTTTTCTTTCCCAGCTTCTCTGCTCCTCTTGGCCACTCTTAAGAGCAAGCGCTGGCAGGCCATGCATCAAAGTGGGCTATTTTTGTTCTCGCTGTGAGAATGTTTACAACATATTGAAAACTCAGCCTGTGGTTTAACGTTGTGTATATTTTCAGTGAAACTGACTGGTTTCCAAAGTCAGTGGATGCCTGTGAAACCCACCCTGAGCTTTATGTATACGAGCAATACGTCGAGTGTCTGTCCTGACCCTCGCCACTCCCACTGGGTCAAATACAGCCCCACGTGGGTAGCACAGAAAAGATCAGGCTGCGCCCCAGCTTTGTTTCCTAACAATACTGATCTCATGACCAGTGGCTCAAAGTTGTGAAAGAGGAAATTCAAACCTAGTGCTGTACGACCAGGAATTCTATGAAAATTCTATCTGTGGCCTAATTAAATTATTCCTCCTTCCCACCCAACAAGGCTGCTCCCAGATGTTTTGGATACATGTACCATTCCATTAGAATACAGTTAAGCTTGAATATATTTTACCATGAAACATGAACATAGTAATTACAGAATTTTCCATTCAACGTCCCCTATCATATTCCTAGCATATTGGAATCTCTTAGAATAACATTTAACTGTTTTCATATGGGCTTCAGCTGACATCTTAGAAAATTTGAAATGGCCAATCACTTCACTGCTTCAAGACCCAGTCAAACTCATTTTCTTTCTTTCTTTCTTTTTTTTTTTTTTTTGCTACAACTCCAAGTTTTAAAATAAGATTAAGGCCAACCTAATTTTCTAAGTGCCTCCTGCTGATTCATCAGCTGATAGCAAGTCTGAGGTATTCAGGCCAATTAAACTGGCTCACCAAGTTTTGCTCAGTAGGTAAATATGAAGTGCAAATGTCCAGGGGGTCTTCTTTTATCTCGAGCTAAAATCAGAGGGAGCTGCAAAGGCTGATTGGTGTTTGTCATCAGGGTGGTAGGGAAACAGCCCACTGGCGTTCACTAAAAACTATGCTGACAACAGCTCGTGAACAGACTGAAACCTTGAGCAGAGGCGCTCCAGGTGGGCAGTGCAGACAGAGGGGGTCCGAAATCAGGCTGGCCTGCTTTCTTGGACAGAGGCTAACTTTCCGCTGAGGTTTGGATTCCTCAGTCTGTGTTTGGTCCTTGTTCTGAGAGTGACTCCTATTGTCTAGGTGTGCTGCCAGCTCACACCAGACAACACTGGGCCTCTTGTTCCCATTCGTGTGGAGATTCTGTAGTTGAAACAACACAGAGCGTGGGCCACCCTCAAGAGTTATAGCCTAGTTTAACTGGATTTAGAAAACTGCTTAAACAAGGCTACAGCTCCCTGGTCTTGGACCTGCTGTTTGTGTTTTGTTTTTGTTTTTCTTTCCCCTCTGTTTGGAGTATAAGTTCACTCCCTTTAGAAAAGTGAAAAGGGTAAGAAAATGGAAACTGACTAGTGGATTGGAGGGGTTTATTTGTGCTGGCACAGCCGTCTGACTTTTAACAAAGAATTTCTTTAAAATGTCAAGCGTTTGCCAACGGCACCGGCCCCCCCTAAACTCTAATTGCTTGTTTGGGTCTGAGTTCCCCACTAGAACCGTGGTTCTCAAAGTCCACAGAGCATAAGAATTGCCAGGAGGACTTGTTAAAGCACAGACCGCTGTCCCACCCCCAGCGCTGCTAATTCAGTGGCTCCAGGTGGGGCCTGAGAATCTGCCTTTCTCATAAGTTCCCAGGTGGTGTGGATGCTGCCGGTCTAAGGAAGACACATCAAGAAGTACTCATTGTGCAAGACTGGGAGCTTCTTGAGGGCAGGGACTGGCTTACTCATCCCTTTAGAACATCTTGTCCTGTGTCTGGTAAAAAGACATCTTCCAATAAATGACAAACTCTCTCCATTCATTCGACTACTATTTATTCAGTATCTACTGCATTCAAAACTGTTCTAGACGCTAGGGATTCGCAGTGAATAAGACAGGGAACTTTCATGTGCTCAGAGAGTTTCCATTCTAGTAGGGCAGTCATGGAAGAAGCACATTTGTAAAATGATGGACAGAAGGATGGAGAGTGACGGGGGTAGGAGGTAACTGTAGGTAGAGTGTCAGGGGAGGTGTCTCTGAGGAAGAGTGAATGAAGTAAGTGAACAAGTCATGTGAAGATTTTGAGAAGGAAGATTTCGTGTAGAGAGAACAGTAAGTACAAAGGTCCTGAGGCAGGAATAGGCTTGGCATTTTCAGGATAGAGCGAGAACTCCTGGGTGGCTTTCAGAAGGAAGTGATTTAAAGGGAGAATGGTAGATGGTAAGAACAGAGAGCTAACCGGAAATCTCCTGCAGAGCCTTCAGAGGGTGGTAGGAAGTTTGGATTTTATCCTGAGTGTGATGGGAGGACCGTGAAAGGTTTTGATTGGAGAAGTGTTATTGTGTGGTTTTGTTTTCAAGATCGTATTGGAGGAAATAATGGAAGTGAGGAGAGCAGCTAGAGGCTACTATCGATATAGTAATCCAGACACAGAGTGATGATAATTTAGACTAAGATGTTGATGGTAAGTGAGATAAGAAGTGGTGAGATTTGAGATATATTTTGAAAGTAGATCCAACTGCAGTTGCTGTTAAATTGGATACGAGGTGTGGAAAAAAAGGAAGGAATCTAGGATGGTTCATAATTGTATTTTTTTTAATGAATGGGCTTGATATTTGCTAAGAGGGGAAAGCGCAGGACATGATTAGCTCTGTGTGGGACAAGTCATGAGCTGTGATTAGACTTCCAAGCAGGGATTCTGAGTGATTCTATAAGTCTGGAGCTTAGGGGAGCTGTCCATGTTGGAGGAGAAATTTGAGAATCGTCAGTGGAGAGATCGCCCAAAGCCAAGATCATCTGGGATGTGCATGCGGAGAGAAAAGAAAAGGGGATTGAAGGCTGAGCCCTGAGGTTCCAGCATTTTGAGGATGGGACGGGAAGGAGGAGCCGGAAGACAAGTGTTTCCAGAAGGAAGAGATGGTCAACTGTGTCCATTGCTGCTAAGTGATCAAGATACACAACTGACCATTAGATATGGCAAAATGGAACCCCCTTGACAAGAGCAGTTTCAGTGGAGTGGTGGGGAGGAAAACCCGACTAGAATGGGGGAGGAAAGAATGGTGTGTGAAGAAAGAAAAACAATGGGTAGAGATAACTATTCCAATGAACAGTCTTACTAAAAGAGAGCAGAGAAAGGAGATAGTAGCAGAAAATGGAAGTGGGAACTTAGGAGGGTTTTCAAAGAAGGGAGAGTGTTCATTCTGGTCGAGTCGATCCAGGAAAGGGAGAACTTGGTTATGTAGGAAAGAGCAGAGTCACCTGCGGTAGCGAAGTGCTTGAGTGGGTAGGAAAGGAAAGGACCTGGTACACCAGTGGGGAATCAGCCCAAATAGAAACAAGAGTGGCAGACTGAGAATGAGAACACGGGTGCAGTGAGCAGGAAGTTGGGAGAGTTCTCTGCCACCTCAGTACTGGGGAAAGATGAAAGTTTAATGAGCACGAGTGAGTCATTGGGATGAGTAAGAGAATAAACTAATTAAGGAACCGTAACCACGTTGCTGAACTACGCTGTGTCCCACTTGATGATCACAGCTATGAATGTAATGTGAAGCCCATCAGTGTGGTTATGTTTCCTTCAGATTACATTTCCCAGCTCGGGATGGAGCATTATGGAGGGAGAGGGTCCAGCTTGGGATATAACCAGGAATGAGATGTGCCTGGTGAGGGACGAGGAGTTTGAGGATATACGCAAGGGAGTACTGATAGTGACAGACCAGACCGTGGACGTTCACCAGGGTGACAAGGAAAGGAGCGTAGGAGAGGTTTCTCAGTGGGAGATAGAGTGGCAGAATCAGTGCTTGGAAGTCTGGAAGGGATGGGTGGATTGTTGCCCTGGGGAAATGGACTGGAAGAAGTGAAGGAAGTACAGTTCTCGGTGATGATGAGAAAAGTCTAGCGTTGAACTTGGCGTGGGTTGACTGAGGTAAGACAGCAGGAAAGATTTGGGGGAGTGATGAGGTCAGTGAACAGAGAGGCCAGTGTGTTGGCTGCATGGTGGAGCTGACGCATGCAAGCTGAAGAGGACAAAATACTCAGAGTAATGAGAGGTTATCAGTCAGCGTATAACTAGTAATCACCTACAGTTTCAAAGCTGTGTGCAAAACAAGTAAACAAATAAGGTTAATCTCCTTGCCTCAAGGAGCATATAAATGTCAGGGCATAAAAGGTAGGTTGTGAGGGTAAACAGAATCTGCTTGGTAAACAGCACACTCTTCGAACAAAACAAAACATACCCATAAAATGAATGAAAATTGGAGGGTTCTTTTCACTTTGGGTCAAAAAATGTCCATAAACATTTGTATATGTATAATGCTGACAACCCTAGAAGGGGCCTTGATGACTGATTTGTGTGATTCTGAATAATTATATAGAACCAAATATTAGATACACCATTACAGATAATTCCCTGTAGCCTCAACAGCAGAATAGTTGGGCACCTCTGTACCACTTGTTCTCATTCATTTGTTCAACCCTTTTAATAAACTTACAGAATTTCAGGAACAGGTGATAAGTAAGACCAGCCCCTCCACTCTGAAATCTCACAATCTCGTGTCTTTTAACTTACGTCGCCTGTGACTCTTAAAATCAACTGTATTTTCCTTTATACCTTGGCTCTCCAAAGATCAGAGCTAAACGTGTGAGCAACTACTAGAAATGTACAGGACTTACTGGTAGACATTTGTGGACTAAGCTCTTCCGTGTTTCCCTTTTGTCCCGTCTTTTGTGGGTTTGTTTGCTCTTTTGTCTTATTTCCTTGAAATATTTTTAATCGTACAGTTGTTTGTACCTTTGTAAGCCTCTTTAAATCCTCTGTGAAACAAGGTTGAGAATAAGTGAATAGTATAGGGCACTGTACTATTGACTTAAGTAAAGTTGGTTTTAGTAAAAAGAGGGTATTTTGGCCCTTGTAACTGGGAAGCTCTAGTGATGGACTTTAGGGACCACTGGATCTAGATGCTTAGGGAATGATGGCACAAATCTACCGCTCTCCATCTCTGGGCTCTGCTTTCCTCTGTATAGGCTTTATTTCTAGTCAGGACCTCAAAAAACAGTGGCAAAGAGAAATACCAGTAGCTTCTGGCCATCTCAGCAGAAATAGTACCGTCAGTGTTTCCCCAGCAGTACCGGGCTTGACTCAATAGGCATCCTCAAACCAATCTTTGTTACTGGGCAATGCCATGTTTTCTTTAGGTGGGTATGGGTCACACAGCCATCCCTGGGGTGTGGAGTAATATTAGCCCAACCAGAACCACATAGATTGAGAGTTGGGGAAAGATAGCTTTCACAAAGGATTATACAGTGCTGAGCCAAAGGAGATGGACTGGATCGTCAGCAGGACAAAACCACAGATGTCACATCTCCAGACTTAGAATCTAAGTCCTTAGAGTCTAATCCTGTCTGAGGAGACAGGACTTAGGTACAGAATTGAAGTGAGGCAGTGCCTACCCGATAGGCGCCAAAAGAATGGTTTGGACATTGTACATGTCACAGGATGCTATAGGAGTGGGAGTTCTTTGTGAATGAGACAATGCAGTCATTCAAGAAAAATTTCCTGAAGCCCTTCTGTCTGCAAAGTTCTGTGCTTAGTGCTGAGAATATGTCAGTGAGCAGAACAGACAAAGATGCCCGTCTCCCTGGTACTCGCATTCCAGACAGACAATATACCATAGACATAAACACAAGTAAAGCCTAGAGTTTATTAGAGGGTGATGGGTACTGTGGAAATAGGGAAAACAGAGTCGGATAAGGGAGGTTGGAAATTTTCAAGGTAAGATTGGGCTTCATTGAGAAGGTAACATTAGAGTAAACACATGAAGGGGCTGAACCAATGAACCGTGTGAATATCTGGGGGAAGAGCATTCCTGGCAAAGGATCCAGCCAAGGCTAAGGCGCTGCAGCCTCACTGTACCTGGAATATTCTAGCAACAGCACAGAGGTCAGTGTGGCTGGAATGGAGTGAGCAAGGGTGAGAGTAGAAAGAGGTCAGGCTGGAGAGGGGAAGGTGGGGAAGTGGGGTGGGGGAGCAGATCCGGTTGGGTGCCTCCCAAGCATTTTGATTTGTAACCTTCGTGAAACAGAGTCATTGCAGGGTCTGGGAGAGGAGTGACCTTCTTCTAATGTACATTTTAAAAGATCATTCTGGCTGCTGTGTGGAGGATAGGCTGTAGCCCGGAGAAGGGTAGAGGGTGGCACAGATAGGAGGTTCCTGCAGAACTCCAGCAGTGACAGGATGGGGGCTTGGAACTGGGGATTAGCAGTGGGAGGGGGATTGAGGCAGATTCTCAATAGGTTTGGAAGACAGAGCCAGTGGCATTTGCACTTCCCCTGCGCCTGAGCTTTAAGACATAGGCAGGATCAGCAGGCAGAGAAAGACGAAGAGCGTTGCGAGCTAAATGAAATATACAGCAGAGCAGAGCGAGAGAAAGCCCAGTGAATGGGCAGGCCACGGCAAGGAGGAAATTTGATTGGAGTGGAGAACGGATATAGGGAGGGAATAGAGGGTGGGTTTGGGGTCAGATGTTAGAGGCCGCCCATGTGGGTTAAGAATTTCAGATCTCATCTTATCTCGAATGGGAGACATGGAAATGTATTGAGGAGAGGAATGCCATGATAGAATTACGGTTTAGGGAAGTGAATGGGACCTGTTGGGGGGTAAGATTCTTGCTGCAGGGAGTTCTCTTACAGAAGTTCTAATGAAATGAGTATGTGAACTGAAGTAGTAGCAGCATTATAGTGCTGGCCTGTGTAACCAACAGGTTGTTGCTGAAATAATGAGTAACTTAGAATAATAATAATAAATAATAAATATAAAAAATATATAAATAAAATAATGAATAACTTCGAAGGCTAGGTCATAAGGGCACTCTGGCTTCTGTCTGGCTCTCTGTTAGATCACTCACTCTGGGCAAAACTAGCTGCCCTGACGTGAGGCCACTCGAAGCACCATGAGAGGTCCACGTGGCAAGGCAACCGCGTCCTCCTGGCAAAGTCAAATGAGTGAGCCAACTCGAGTGTGGATCCTGCAGCCCCAGCTGACACGAGAGACCCTGGAGCAGAATCACGCAGCTAAGCCACTCCTGAATTCCTGACACAGAGAAGCTGAGAGATAATAAATGTTTGTTGTTTTAACCCAGTAAGCTTTAGGGTAATTTGTTATGCAGCATTCAATAACTTATAAAGTAGGAAAGGTAGAGGCATTGAGTATAAACCACCAGTGCAAAAAACAGGAGAGAGAGAGAGAGAGAGAACAGTATATGTGTGGGTGTTGGAAAAGAATAGCATAATGGTAAGGAGCTTGGACTTTTAAAATAAATCGGACATGAATTTGAAACCCAGAACACACACACACACACACACACACACACACACACACACACATCAGTTCTATGTGACCTCGGGTAAACACTTAACATCTCTAAGCTTCTGTTCCTTCTTTTTTTTTTTCCTGTGTTCTCAAAATAATAGTAACTACTTCATACAGTTGTTGTGTAGATGAAAAGACAGACTTTTCATGAAATATCTTACTTGGCACGAGGTAAACACTCTATGGGATTAAGTTATTAGAGAGCATGTCACTGAGGGCAAACCTCATATACTTTTCGGACGTGGCGCTACCAGTCTTTTCAGGGAAAAAAATTCCATTTTGATGCTTTTGTGTGTGTGTGTGATTCTGAAATATATCAGAACCTTAATGAACTTTTTCAACGTGGATTATCTTAAACAATTCTGTGTTTCCCAAACATTCCAAGGAAGAAAAGCGTAGAATATAAAACAGAAACAAATAAATCTGGGGAAAAAAATGTATTTGAACAGAAATAAAAACTCTTTCAAGAAAACGATACTCCCTTTTTTTTTTCTTTCCTTTTGAACAGTGTAGACACCGTGATTGGTGCATATTCAAAACCTCCAGCATCACAGGAGGGCAGATGCCTAATGTGGGTTCCATGTTTATTACTTTGAAGAGAGTAAATTTCTTCAGCAAGAGCTATTATACACTAAGGCACAATCTCAAAGTCTTCAAGGTTTGCTGTTCTCATGTATGGCAGCAACTCAGTTATCAGTTGTATTCATGAAATTAGTCAATCAGTCAATTAAAGTAAATTAACTTCAGTGGTGTAAAGGTTTTGTTTTTCTTTTTCAAATTACCGATATATTTTGTCTCCTTGAAGTGCAAACCATCATCCTTTCACAGTCAGCAACAAGTCACCACCAGCAAGGATTAATTTGTTGTTACCAGAGACTGACAAAGTTTACGCCCTGGTTGTCAGACGTTGCTGTTTTCTAGGTGTGCATGTGGGTAGCATTTGAAAGTTCTCTCCTATGTACTCGCTTCTCTTCGAGCAACCAGCTCACTCTTGTAATAAATAAAACCACGCCTTTCAGAGTGGTTCAGTGTTGGACCAAACTTACCCAGCTAGTTAATAACAGAGGCTGAACTAGAAATAGTCTCTCTTTCCCAAACCTAGTGAAGATTGTTTGTTTGTTTTTACTACAGTGCAAGTATTTTAACAGCTTTCTTAACTGGTATCACCAAGTCAGTCCCCTTTTCCCTTCCAATCATCCTGGTCATTCGTAATAGTATTCCCTCACTCAAGAACCTGCGCTGGCTCCCTTTTGCCACCCCTACTAATCCCAGATGCCATTATCCATCTTTGTGCCCCTGTCTTACATAAATATTTTCCAAACACTCCTAAATATTGCCTTTCTCACTGAGCGAGACTGCTTTCTTTAGGCAATTACATCTCCTAATAGGGACCGTGCTAATGTACTCTGTTCTATGTACTTCTTACCACCTGAGTACTCTCTCTGTCCCTCCTTTTGAAATCTTTATAATCTCTTCAGTAAAATTCCACCTCCTCCATGAAACCTTCCTCAATTCCTCCATCCCTTTTGGACTTCAACTGTGCTAGGACCCCCATCGTACTTGCAGTCAACACTCCTGAGTTCAGAACTTGTTGCCCCTTTGCCTACTGTGCCAGATATCTTCAGTTTATCCCTCCAAATCCATTCTTCACCCTTCTCCACCCTGCTCTGTGCCCCTGCGGGCTGACCTGTTCCGTCTCCCCCAGAGGTTCTCGAAGTGTAACCCAGGACCACAGCATCAGACTCACCTGGGAACCTGCGGAATCAGAGACACTGGGGAGAGGCCTCAGCAGTCTGTGTTTGAGGAAGGCTTCCAGGTGTTTCTGACGATGCTCAAGTGTGAAAAACGCAGGTCTACATCGAAGGCCCTCCTGTTCTTTGGCTTCGTGGTTGGGTTCAGTCAACAGTACTCTAGCAGGAGATCAGGGCTTCCCTGGTGGCGCAGTGGTTGGGGGTCCGCCTGCCGATGCAGGGGGCGCGGGTTCGTGCCCCGGTCCAGGAGGATCCCGCGTGCCGCAGAGCGGCTGGGCCTGTGGGCCATGGCTGCTGGGCCTGCACATCCGGAACCTGTGCTCCGCAACGGGAGAGGCCACAACACTGAGAGGCCCGTGTACCGCAAAAAAAAAAAAAAAAAAAAGGAGGGCCAGAGGGTCAAAATCTGGGAAGGAAATAGGACAAGGAAAGAAGAGGTGGGAGAGAAGGAGAGAGAGATTTGAAGACGTTATGCTGCTGGCACTGTAGATGGAGAAAGGGACTGTGAGCTGAGGAATGCAGCAGCGTGTAGAGGTTGGAAAGGGAAGATTTTCCCCTAGGGCTGCCAGAAGGAATGAAACATCACAAATACCTTGATAATGTGACTAGTAAGACTCATTACAGACTCTGACTTCCAGAACTGTAGGAGAAAAAATTTGTGTTGTTTTGAGACTCTAAGTTTGTGTAACTTATTATAGCAGCAACAGAAAACAAATACAACTAGCTTATAGAAAACAGATGTCTTGATTAAATGTTTGGGAAATCCCCCATCCTATACCGTGAGACGTATTGCACTAAAGAACCGTTTCTAACTCTTTGAAACCCACTGCTTCCCAAACTTTTCTCTAGGAAGACCTATTAACATACTACAGGCTAATAATAATAATAGCAGTTAACATTTGCGGAATGCTAAGTACATTCCAGGCACTGTGCTGCAGGCTTTAAACATCAACTAATTCCCCCAGTAGCCATAGGAGGTCGTTATTACTATCCTCATTTCACAGAGTGGTAAACTGAGCTTCAGAAACGTTAAGCAATTTGGTTCATGCCCACATAGCTAGTGGCCGAGCTCAGACTTAAAACATTGCCTGATTCCAACAGCCATATTCTCAGCCCTCCACGCTACTCTATTCTTGAGAAACAGACTCTGATAAACCCTGAATAGACTCAGGCTACTTTATGGCTAAAGTCAAAGCATGAATACGTGATGTGTAACATCTTTACAAATACCAAATGCATCTCTTCTCATAGTTTCCAATATTCCATGTTAATCCCATGCGAATCTTAGGGCCAAGTACAGGACGGAAACCTGTTTCAGCTTGTTTGGAAGTAATTAAACTTCTGGAATGTGTGCAAGGTAAGGGGAACTTCCTTTCCATGAAGGAGCAACTTTCAGATATAAAGTAGCTGAAGTGTAGGGAAGTGACGTGACCACATAGGTTTACTACACTTAAATATAATTCAGTAGCGAGACACCATTCAGACATCACAAATCTGTCAGTATCTCTCTGGTGTGACCATAAAAATTATTTATTGGCTAAAACTAGCAGAGAAAAATCTCAGACTGTTAAGTGGGAGATGTTTTTACAGGCAATCCTAATTATATATAATGTTGGGGAATTTACAGAACAGAGAGTTTCATGCATCAGAGTTAGAAGAGTTTTTTTCTGAATAAATGTTTATCACTTAACAGTAGTCTCCATGGGGTACTTGTCGTATTTTAGACACATATTTTAGGAGGCAGACACTACCCTTTGCTGGAATATTTTATTGGCATATGCTTCAACTTCTTTACTGATGATTACCAAAGAAGTTTGTGCTTTTAATTCTTCCAAATAATATGTCTGTCTTTGTCAGTCTCTATGTGAAATACGGTGAATTATTTTGACAAGCATACGTTCAAATTAAGCAAATTTTAAATTAGTGGCTATACCTTACTACTTTTTTATACGAATTTATATAGCAACAACGCAGTTTCAAAAGGTAACCTCATGTACTTATAGACTTTAAAAGAAAAAACCACTTCTATCTACAGTTCTTTATCCCCAAAATGAATGACATTAATATTTAGTTGTGAAATGGAAAAAAAAGACATTAGTAGGAAAACTGGTGAAATCTGAACACAATGTGAAGTTTAGTTAATAGTAGTGCGCTAATGTTAATTTCCTAGTTTTGACAAATGTGTCACATGATAACATTAGAAGAAATTGGGTAAAGATTACAGAATTCTCTTTACTCTCTTAGCAACTTTTCTGTAAATCTAATTATCTCAAGAAGTTTATTTTAAAAATTGAAGAACATCACCCATGTTAAACCACATGAGTTTAATGATGCTGCTACTTGTGTGTACACACTAGGGCTCAGATAACTCTGAGAGCTAATGTTGCACTCTTCCCATCTCCATTCCTATGCTTAGATACCAAGACCTAGCAGATGTCTAACCAGGAGAACAAAGCCAATTAGCAAAGCAGTAAATTGCCCTGTGGTTGACACTCCTAAGAGGTGATGGTTGGTTTGTTAACCAATTCTTTTATCATAATCAGCTTCTTCAGTAAAGAACCGGCTCCCCGTGGATACTACATCCTTACACATGGTACCATTCAAAAGAAACACACAGGGCTTCCCTGGTGGCGCAGTGGTTGAAAGTCCGCCTGCCGATGCAGAGGACGCGGGTTCGTGCCCCGGTCCGGGAAGATCCCACATGCCGCGGAGCGGTTGGACCCGTGAGCCATGGCCGCTGAGCCTGCGCATCCGGAGCCTGTGCTCCGCAACGGGAGAGGCCACAACAGTGAGAGGCCCGCATACCGCAAAAAAAAAAAAAAAAGAAAGAAAGAAACACGAACAAAACTCAACCTCAAAATATCACCTCATAGTCTATATATGTAGAACCACGTGGTACTTAGTTGCCTGTCACCTGTCCCCCATCTAGGTTGTGCATCTTTCTAGAGCAGGAACCAATGAAACCCAGCACCTCGCCTGATGCAGAGAGGCTCAAACGTTACTTGATGATGGGTGAGTTCGTGAATTAGCTAGCTGGCATCTATATGAGAGGAGTCTTGGAGGATGTAAAGAAAAAATTGGATACCGCTGAATATGCAGTGAGAACAGAGCTCTCACGCACACATGTATATTTCCCATAAGAATATGGGGAAGGTCCCAGCGACCTGAGTCATGAATGTGAATTCAGAGCTGAATGAGCCCTCGAAGTACAATGAATATGAGGAATAATTCTTTCCTTAGGAAAACAAACCAGGTAAACAGAGTTCACACCAATCCCCGACACAGTGAGGACAAAGAGCATGACCTACATGTTAAAACGTGACCCCACATTTTCTTTTTTTTTAACATCTTTATTGCAGTATAATTGCTTTACAATAGTGTGTTAGTTTCTGCTGTATAACAAAGTGAATCAGTTATACGTATACACATATCCCCATATCTCCTCCCTCTTGCGTCTCCCTCCCACCCTCCTTATCCCACCCCTCTAGGTGGTCACAAAGCACCGAGCTGATCTCCCTGTGCTATGTGGATGTTTCCCGCATAGGTAGGTTATATATGTCCCTGCCACTCTCTCACTTTGTCACAGCTTACCCTTCCCCTCCCCATATCCTCAAGTCCATTCCCTAGTAGGTCTGTGTCTTTATTCCTGTCTTACCCCTAGGTTCTTCATGATCTTTTCTTTTTTATCTTAGATTCTATATATATGTGTTAGCATACGGTATTTGTTTTTCTCTTTCTGACTTACTTCACTGTGTATGACAGACTCTAGGTCTATCCACCTCACTACAAATAACTCAATTTCATTTCTTTTTATGGCTGAGTAATATCCCATTGTATATATGTGCCACATCTTCTTTATCCATTCATCTATTGATGGACACTTAGGTTGCTTCCATGTCCTGGCTATTGTAACTAGAACTGCAATGAACATTGCGGTACATGACTCTTTTTTTTTTAATGGACATAATTTTATTTTATTTATTTATTTTATACAGCAGGTTCTTATTAGTTATCCATTTTATATGTACTAGTGTACATATGTCAATCATGACTCTTTTGAATAATAATTTTCTCAGGGTATATGCCCAGTAGTGGGAATGCTGGGTCGTATGGTGGTTCTATTTTTAGTTTTTTAAGGAATCTCCATGCTGTTCTCCATAGTAGCTAGATCAATTTACATTCTCACCAACAGTGCAAGAGGGTTCCCTTTCTCCACAGCCTCTCCAGCATTTATTGTTTGTAGATTGTTTGATGATGGTCATTCTGAATAGTGTGAGGTGATACCTCATTGTAGTTTCGATTTGCATTTCTCTAATTATTAGTGATGTTGAGCATTCTTTCATGTGTTTGTTGGCAGTCTGTATATCTTCTTTGAAGAAATGTCTATTTAGGTCTTCTGCCCAATTTTGGATTAGGTTGTTTGTTTTATTGATACTGAGCTGCACGAGCTGCTTATATATTTTGGAGATTAATCCTTTATCAGTTGCTTCTTTTGCAAATATTTTCTTCCATTCTGAATGTTGTCTTTTCATCTTGTTTATGGTTTCCTTTGCTGTGCAAAAGCTTTTATGTTTCATTAGGTCCCATTTGTTTGTTTTTATTTCCATTTCTCTAGCAGGTGGGTCAAAGAGGATCTTGCTGTGATTTATGTCATAGAGTGTTCTGCCTGTGTTTTCCTCTAAGAGTTTTATACTGTCTGGCCTTATATTTAGGTCTTTAATCCATTTTGACGTTACTTTTGTGTATGGTGTCAGGTAGTGTTCTAATTTCATTCTTTTACATGTAGCTGTCCAGTTTTCCTAGCACCACTTACTGAAGAGGCAGTCTTTTCTCCATTGTATATTCTTGCCTCCTTTATCAAAGATAAGGTGACCATATGTGCGTGGGTTTATCTCTGGGCTTTCTATCCTGTTCCACTGACCTATATTTCTCTTTTTGTGCCAGTACCATACTTTTTTTTTTTTTTAACATCTTTATTGGAGTATAATTGCTTTACAATGGTGTGTTAGTTTCTACTTTATAACAATGTGAATGAGCTATACATATACATATATCCCCATATCCCCTCCCTCTTTCGTCTCCCTCCCACCCTCCCTATCCCACCTCTGTAGGTGGTCACAAAGCACCGAGCTGATCTCCCTGTGCTATGTGGATGTTTCCCACTAGCTATCTATTTTACATTTGTTAGTATATATAAGTCCATTCCACTCTCTCACTTTGTCCCAGCTTACCCTTCCCACTCCCCGTGTCCTCAAGTCCATTCTCTAAGTCTGCATGTTTATTCCTGTCCTGCCCCTAGGTTCTTCATAACTTTGTTTTTTTTTTAGATTCCATATATATGTGTTAGCATATGGTATTTGTTTTTCTCATTCTGACTTACTTCACTCTGTAGGACAGACTCTAGGTCCATCCACTTCACTACAAATAACTCAATTTTGTTTCCTTTTTTTTTTGGTGGTACATGGGCCTCTCACTGCTGTGGCCTCTCCCGTTGCGGAGCACAGGCTCTGGATGCGCAGGCTCAGTGGCCATGGCTCACGGGCCTAGCCACTCCACGGCATGTGGGATCTTCCCGGACCGGGGCTCGAACCCGTCTCCCCTGCATTGGCAGGTGGACTCTCAACCACTGCGCCACCAGGGCAGCCCCAATTTTGTTTCTTTTTATGGCTGAGTAATATTCAGTTGCATATATGTGCCGCATCTTCTTTATCCATTCATCTGTCGATGGACACGTAGGTTGCTTCCATGTCCCGGCTATTGTAAATAGAGCTGCAATGAACATTGTGATACATGACTCTTTGAATATGGTTTTCGCTGGGTATATGCCCATTAGTGGGACTGCTGGGTCATATGGTAGTTCTATTATAGTTTTTTAAGGAACCTCCATAATGTTCTCCATGGTGGCTGTATCAACTTACTTTCCCACCAACAGTGCAAGAGGGTTCCCTTTTCTCCACACCCTCTCCAGCATTTATTGTTTGTAGGTTATTTGATGATGGCCATTCTGACTGGTGTGAGGTGATACCCCATTGTAGTTTCGATTTGCATTTCTCTAATGATTAGTGATGTTGACCATCCTTTCATGTGTTTGTTGACAATTGTTATATCTTCTTTGGAGAAATGTCTATTTAGGTCTTCTGCCCATTTTTGGATTGGGTTGTTGTTTTGATATTGAGCTGCGTGAGCTGCTTGTATATTTTGGAGATTAATCCTTTGTCAGTTGCTTCATTTACAAATATTTTCTCCCATTCTGAGGGTTGTCTTTTTGTCTAGTTTATGGTTTCCTTTGCTGTACAAAAGATTTTAAGTCTCATTAGGTCCCATTTGTTTATTTTTGGTTTTATTTCCATTTCTCTAGCAGGTGGGTCAAAGAGGCTCTTGCTGTGATTTATGTCACAAAGTGTTCTGCCTGTGTTTTCTTCTAAGAGTTTTTATACTGTCTGGCCTTACATTTAGGTCTTTAATCCATTTTGAGTTTATTTTTGTGCATGGTGTTATGGAGTGTTCTAATTTCATTCTTTTACATGTAGCTGTCCAGTTTTCCTAGAAACACTTACTGAAGAGGCAGTCTTTTCTCCATTGTATATTCTTGCCTCCTTTATCAAAGATAAGGTGACAATATGTACATCAGTTTATCTCTGGCCTTTCAATCCTGTTCCATTGATCTATACTTCTCTTTTTGTGCCAGTACTATACTGTCTTGATTACAGTAGCTTTGTAGTATAGTCTGACGTCAGGAAGCCTGATTCCTCCAGCTCCGTTTTTATTCCTCAAGGTTGCTTTGGGTATTCGGGATCTTTTGTGTTTCCATACAAATTTTGAAATTTTTTTTCTAGTTCTGTGAAAAATGCCATTCGCAGTTTGATAGGGATTGCACTGAATCTGTAGATTGCTTTGAGTAGTATAGTCATTTTCAACAGTGTTGATTCTTCCAATCCAAGATCATGGTGTATTCTCCATCTGTTTGTATCATCTTTAATTTCTTTCATCAGTGTCTTATAGATTTTTGCATACAGATCTTTTTTTCTACTTAGGTAGGTTTATTCCTAGGCATGTTACTTTTTTTTTTGCAATGGTAAATGGGAGTGTTGCCTTCATTTCTCTTTAAGATTTTTGATCATTAGTGTATAAAAATACAAGAGATTTCTGTGTGTTAATTTTGTATCCTGCTACTTTACCAAATTCATTGATTATCTCTGGTAGTTTTCTGGTAGCATCCTTAGGTTGCTCTATGTGTAATATCACGTCATCTGCAAACAGGGACAGTTTTACTTCTTCTTTTCCAATTTGGATTCCTTTTATTTCTTTTTCTTCTCTGATTGCTGTGGCTAAAACTTCCAAAAGTATGTTGAATAATAGTGGTGAGAGTGGACAACCCTGTTCTTAATCTTAGTGGAAATGGTTTCAGTTTTTCACCATTGAGAACGATGTTGGCTGTGGGTTTGTCATATATGGCCTTTATTATGTTGAGGGAGGTTCCCTCTGTGCCTACTTTCTGGAGAGTTTTTATCATAAATGGGTGTTGAATTTTGTTGAAAGCTTTTTCTGCATCTACAGAGATGATCATATGGTTTTAATCATTCAGTTTGTTAATATAGTGTATCACATTGATTTCCATATATTGAAGAATACTTGCATTCCTGGGATCAACCCCACTTGTTCATGGTGTATGATCCTATTAACGTGCTGCTTAATTCTCTTTGCTAGTATTTTGTTGAGGTTTTTTGCGTCTATGTTCATCAGTGATATTGGCCTGTAGTTTTCTTATTTTGTAACATCTTCATCTGGTTTTGGTGTCAGGGTGATGGTGGCCTCGTAGAATGAGTTTGGGAGTGTTCCTCCCTCTGCTATATTTTGGAAGAGTTTGAGAAGGATAGGTGTTAGCTCCTCTCTAAATGTTTGATCTAATTTGCCTGTGAAGCCATCTGGTCCTGGACTTTTATTTGTTGGAAGATTTTTAATCACAATTTCAATTTCAGTGCTTGTGATTGGTCTGTTCATATTTTCTATTTCTTCCTTGTTCAGTCTTGGAGGGTTGTGCTTTTCTAAGAACTTGTCCATTTCTTCCAGGTTGTCCATTTTATTGGCATAGAGTTGCTTGTAGTAATTTCTCATGATCCTTTGTATTTCTGCAGTGTCAGTTGTTACTTCTCCTTTTTCATTTCTAATTCTGTTGATTTGAGTCTTCTCCCATATTTTCTTGATGAGTCTGGCTAATGTTTCCTCAATTTTGTTTATCTTCCCAAAGAACCAGCTTTTAGTTTTATTGATTTTTGCTATTGTTTCCTTCATTTCTTTTTCATTTATTTCTGATCTGATATTTATGATTTCTTTCCTTCTGCTAACTTTGGGAGTTTTTGGTACTTCTTTCTCTGATTGCTTTAGGTGTAAGGTTAGGTTGTTTATTTGAGCTTTTTCTTGTTTCTTGAAGTAGGCTTGGATAACTATAAACTTCCCTCTTAGAACTGCTTTTGCTGCATCCCATAGGTTTTGGGTCATCGTGTTTTCATTGTCATTTGTTTCTAGGTATTTTTTGATTCCCTCTTTGATTTCTTCAGTGACCTCTTGATTATTTAGTAGTGTATTGTTTAGCTTCCATGTGTTTGTATTTTTAGAGTTTTTTTCCTGTAATTGATATCTAGTCTCATAGCATTGTCTTCAGAAAAGATGCTTGATGCAATTTCAATTTTCTTAAATTTACCAAGGCTTGATTTGCGACCCAAGATATGATCTATCCTAGAGAATGTTCCATGAGCACTTGAGAAGAAAGTGTATTCTGTTGTTTTTGGATGGAATGTCCTATAAATATCAATTAAGTCCATCTTGTTTAATGTATCGTTTAAAGCTTGTGTTTCCTTATTTATTTTCATTTTGGTTGATTTGTTCATTGATGATAGTGAGGTGTTCAACTCCTCCTACTATGATTGTGTTACTGTCAATTTCCCCTTTTATGGCTGTTAGCATTTGCCTTATGTATTGAGGTGCTCCTCTGTTGGGTGCATAAATATTTACAATTGTTATATCTTCTTCTTGGATTCGTCCCTTGATTATTATGTAGTGTCCTTCTTTTCTCTTGTAATAGTCTTCATTTTAAAGTCTATTTTGTCTGATATGAGAGTTGCTACTCCAGCTTTCTTTTGATTGCCATTTGCGTGGAATATCTTTTTCTGTCCCCTCACTTTCAGTCTGCATGTGTCCCTCGGTCTGAAGTGGGTCTCTTGTAGACAGCATATATATGGGTTTTGTTTTTGTATCCATTTAGCCAGTCTATGTCTTTTCATTGGAGCATTTAATCCATTTACATTTAAGGTAATTATTGATATGTATGTTCCTATTCCCATTTTCTTAATTGTTTTGGGTTTGTTATTGTAGGTCTTTTCTTTCTCTTGTGTTTCCTGCCTAGACAAGTTCTTTTAGCATTTGTTGTAAAGCTGGTTTGGTGGTACTGAATTCTCTTAGCTTTTGCTTCTCTGTGAAGGTTTTAATTTCTCTGTCGAAACTGAATGAGATCCTTGCTGGGTAGAGTAATCTTGGTTGTAGGTTTTTCCCTTTCATCACTTTAAATATGTCCTGCCACTCTCTTCTGGCTCGCAGAGTTTCTGCTGAAAGATCACCTGTTAACCTTATGGGGATTCCCTTGTATGTTATTTGTTGTTTTTCCCTTGCTGCTTTTAATATTTTTTCCTTGTATTTAATTTTTGATAGTTTGATTAATATGTGTCTTGGCGTGTTTCTCCTTGCATTTATCCTGTATGGGACTCTCTGTGCTTCCTGGACTTGACTATTTCGTTTCCCATATTAGGGAAGTTTTCAACTATCATCTCTTCAAATATTTTCTCAGTCCCTTTCTTTTTCTCTTCTTCTTCTGGGACCCGTATAATTTGAATGTTGGTGTGTTTAATGTTGTCCCAGAGGTCTCTGAGACTGTCCTCAATTCTTTTCATTCTTTTTTCTTTATTCTGCTCTGTGGTAGTTATTTCCCCTATTTTATCTTCCAGGTCACTTATCCATTCTTCTGCCTCTGCTATTCTGCTATTGATTCCTTCTAGAGAAATGTTAATTTCATTTATTGTGTTGTTGATCATTGTCTGTTTGCTCTTTAGTTCTTTTAGGTCCTTGTTAAATGTTTCTTGTATTTTCTCCATTCTCCTTCCAAGATTTTGGATCATCTTTACTATCATTACTCTGAATTCTTTTTCAGTTACCCTCCCTTTTTCCACTTCATTTGTTTAGTCTGGTGGGTTTTTACCTTGCTCCTTCATCTGCTGTGTATTTCTGTCTTCTCATTTTGCTTATCTTACTGTGTTTGGGGTCTCCTTTTTGCAGGCTGCAGGTTCATAGTTCCCATTGTTTTTGGTGTGTGAGCCCAGTGGGTAAGGTTTGTTCCATGGGTTGTGTAGGCTTCCTGGTGGAGGGGACTGGTGCCTGTGTTCTGGTGGGTGAAGCTTGATCTTGTCTTTCTGGTGGCTAATACTGCGTCCGGTGGTGTGTTTTGGGGCTCTGTGAACTTAGTATGATTTTAAGGCACCTCTCTGCTAATGGGTGGGGTTGTTTTCCTGTCTTGCTAGTTGTTTGGCATTGGGTGTCCAACACTGGAATTGCTGGTCATTGAGTGGAGCTGGGTCTTAGCATTGAGATGGAGATCTCTGGGAGAGCTCTCTCTGATTGATAATACATGGGGCCAGGGGGTCTCTGGTGGTCCAATGTCCTGAACTCAGCTCTCCCATCTCAGAGGCTCAGGCCTGACACCCAGCCGGATCACCAAGACCCTGTCAGCCACATGGCTCAGAAGAAAAGGGAGAAAAAAAAGAAAGAAAGAAAAATAAAATAAAATAAAGTTATTGACATAAAATTTTTTTTAATTTTATTAAAATTAAAAAAAATTTTTTTAAAGGAGAGCAACCAAACCAATAAACAAATCCACCAATGATAACACACACTGAGAACTAAACTAAGAGAACCATATAAATCAGAAACTAGTCAGCTGCATACAGCAAACCCCAAGTGTACAGTTGCCTCCACAGTCCACCTGCTCAATTCGAGATGATTCGTTGTCTATTCAGGTATTCCACAGATGCAGGGCACATCAAGTTGACTGTGGAGCTTTAATCTGCTGCTCCTGATGCTGCTGGGAGAAATTTCCCTTTCTCTTTGTTCGCACAACTCCTGGGGTTCATCTTTGGATTCGGCCCCGCCTCTGCATGTAGGTCGCCCTCTGGCATCTGTTCTTTGCCCAGACAGAAGGGGGTTAAAGCAGTGGCTGATTCGGGGGCTCTGCCTCACTCAGGCCGGGGGGAGGGTGGGGTACGGATGCGGGGCGAGCCTGCGGCGGCAGAAGCCGGCATGACGTTGCACCAGCCTGAGGCCTGCCGTATGTTCTCCCGGGGAAGTTGTCCCTGGATCCCGGGACCCTGGCAGTGGCGGGCTGCACAGTCTCCCGGGAGGGGAGGTGTGGAGAGTGACCTGTGCTTGCTCACAGGCTTCTTGGTGGCGGCAGCAGCAGCCTTAGCTTCTCATGCCCGTCTCTAGAGTCCGCGCTCATAGCCGCGGCTCGAGCCCGTCTCTGGGGCTTGTTTAGCCGGTGCTCTGAATGCCCTCTGCTCGCACACCCTGAAACAATGGTCTCTTGCCTCTTAGGAAGGTCCCGGCTTTTTCCCGGACTCCCTCCCAGCTAGCTGTGGTGCACTAGCCCCCTTCCGGCTGTGTTCACGCAGCCAACCCACAGGCACTGATCCTCTGTGCGGGAATCTCTCCGCTTTGCCCTCCGCACCCCTGTTGCTATGCTCTCCTCCGTGGCTCCGAAGCTTCCCCCCTCCGCCCCCCACCCCCCCCGCAGTCTCCGCCCGCAAAGGGGCTTCCTAGTGTGTGGAAACCTTTCCTCCTTCACAGCCCCCTCCCCTAGGTGCAGGTCCCGTCCCTATTCTTTTGTCTCTGTTTTTCTTTTTTTTCTTTTGCCCTACCCAGGTACATGGGGGGTTTCTTGCCTTTTGGGAGGTCTGAGGTCTTCTGCCAGCGTTCAGTAGGTGTTCTGTAGGAGTTGTTCCACGTGTAGAGGTATTTATGATGTATCTGTGGGGAGGAAGGTGATCTCCACGTCTTACTTCTCTGCCGTCTTCAAGGTCCCCTGACCCCCCATTTTCTAATGTGGGAAGGCTCAAATTCATTCTCTCACTTATTGGGCAAATATTTTTTGAGACTTGGGGATTCAGTAGTCAGTGAATCAGACAGACAGGAGCCCTGCGCTCATAGAGAGTAAACAAGGGAAATAAGTAAGCAAGATATTTCCAGGTTGGGTGCCTCCAGGATGCTTGAAGCTACAAGTCCTGGGCAGGCTTCATTAGCTGAAGAAACATGGGCATCAATAGGCAGCATTATCATGAAGATTAAGGGAAATTAACTGGAAACTCTTTATTAATCTAAAACACTTTATAGTGTATGGGTGCACAGTTTATTCAGTCATTCGTGACACTCTTTCTACATTCATGGATCACACTTTGAGCACCTAGGATGTGCCAGACCCTGTCAGAGAGACCCTAAGATAAAGAGAATGACAGCAGTTCTCTCAGGCTGTCCACAGACCAGAAAGGGTCAATAGAGGTTTTCCATAAAGGGCCACAAGTAAATAGTTTTAAGCTTCATGGGTGATTTAGCATCTTTGTTGCCTACGTGTCTTGTCATTTGTTTGCTTGTTTTTGTAACCCTTTAGAGATGTGAATTTACCATTCTTAACACAGTGGCCTTACAAAAACAGCCCAAGGGTCAGATTTGGCCCATGTGACATAAGTTGCCACCCGTGATCCAGAAGACTGACAAAATAACCACTTCAGCATCGTGCGTGCTGAATTTGAGGGCTGTGGTGTCGTTAGTGTCCGCTTCCTGACATAATTCTCACAGAAAAAGCCTGTAAATTGAGATGATCATGTGGTTTTTATCCTTGAGTTTGTTAATATGGTGTATCACGTTGATTGATTTGCGTATGTTGAAGAATCCTTGTACTCCTGGGATAAGTCCCACTTGATCATGGTGTATGATGCTTTTAATGTATTGTTGGATTTGGTTTACTAGTATTTTGTTGAGGATTTTTATGTCTGTGTTCATCAGTGATATTGGCCTGTAATTTTCTTTTTTGTAGTATCTGTGTCTGGTTTTGGTATCAGGGTGATGGTGGCCTCATAGAATGAATTTGGGATGTTCCTCCCTCTGCAGTTTTTTGGAAGAGTTTGAGAAGGATGGGTGTTAGCTCTTCTCTGAATGTTTGGTAGAATTCACCTGTGAAGCCATCTGGTCCTGGACTTTTGTTTTTTGGAAGGTTTTTTTTTTTTTTGTGATACGTGGGCCTCTCACTGCTGTGGCCTCTCCCGCTGCGGAGCACAGGCTCCGGACATGCAGGCTCAGCGGCCATGGCTCACGGGCCCAGCCGCTCTGCGGCACGCAGGACCCTCCCGGACAGGGGCACGAACTCGCGTCCCCCGCATCGGCAGGCGGACCCTCAACCACTGCGCCACCAGGGAAGCCCCTTTTTGGAAGCATTTTTAATCACAGTTTCAATTTCATTACTTGTGATTGGTCTGTTCATATTTTCTGTTCCTTCCTGGTTCAGTCGTGGAGGGTTGTACTTTTCTAAGAATTTGTCCATTTCTTCCAGGTTGTCCATTTTATTGGCATAGAGTTGCTTGTAGCAGGCTATTATGATCCTCTGTTTTTCTGCAGTGTCAGTTGTAACTTGTCCTTTTTCATGTCTATTTCTATTGATTTGAGTCTTCTCCCTTTTTTTCTTGGTGAGTCTGGCTAAAGGTTTAATTTTAAAAGATAAAATAAAATTTAAAAATGAATGAAATAAAAAAAAAAAGCCTGTAAATTAGCATCCAGCATCTCACACCATTTTTAAAGGGAAAACATGAGGGCAAGTGTAAGTGCGGTAGTTAAGGCTGCTTCCTCCTTCTTCCTTGCTGTCATCACCCAGTTTGTTCACAGCAGCAGTGTGCCCAGGTAAATAGTTGTTTCCTAAGTTTACTTGTTGCAAGAAGTCGCCTTTGGCACAGTTCTGCCCAGTAGGCTGTAAGTACAATTCTGCTAGGGTTTCTGGGTAAATGTTGCTTTCCTGATGAGAGAGCACAAACACATCTGGTGCCATCCATCACCCGTTGTTCTCACTTGCATTCAGACATGGTGTGTGGGGCTACGGCAACCCTCTTTTGACCATGAGGCAACCAGAATGAAAAAGGGCCGAGGACCTCACAGATAGGTTAGCCCTTAGATCATTGAGGCTCTGAGCCACTGTGAGCAGTACTCTTCCTTCATAAACCTTTACTTATTTTGTAGGGCACTTTAAGTGTCTCTTACTAGTTGCTAATATCATTCCTAGTACAGTAAGGTTTAGTGATCTACCCAACATACCCCACGGAATTTGTGACAGAACTGGAGTGAGGTGAGAGGTGCCAGGCTCCTTTGGCATCATCACCATCATTATCACCACCACTGCCACTAATGTTTATTGAACATTTACATGTATTATCTTATTTCCTTATTATCTAATTTTGTATTTGTCAATCCTTATATAATTTATTGTCTAATAATTTTTTTTTTTTTCTGTACGCGGGCCTCCCACTGCTGTGACCTCTCCTGTTGCGGAGCACAGGCTCTGGACGCGCAGGCTCAACGGCCATGGTTCACGGGCTCAGCCGCTCCGCGGCACACGGGATCCTCCCGGACCAGGGCATGAACCCGTGTCCCCTGCATCGGCAGGCGGACTCCCAACCACTGTGCCACCAGGGAAGCCCGATTGTCTAATAATTTTTTAATAATCAAAATTATTGTCTAATTATCAATTATCTAGTATTATCTAACATCACAATAATTCTGGGGAAAGAGCTGTTAGTCACTTTTGGGTGAGGAAACTGAGTCTCAGGGACCAATTTTTCCAAGGGGTCATGGCTAACCAGTGGCCAAGCCACGGTTTAGACCAGACAGTCTCACGCCACAGGCCTTGCACTTTATCCCTGCCCTCCACTTCCTCGCCTCCATCACAGCGCTGTCGATACACGTAACCCACATTCAGGTCCAGTGCCAGAGTCTGCTGTCTCAGTCTGTAGCCTTGGTCACAGTGCCCCGGGTTCTCAGGTACAACCTAGAAACAAGCCTCAGCCTTGGCAATGAGCAAAGTTGAACAAGCCTGTCACTTAATTTCCTTTCTCTCCTCAGCCTTAGGAATTACTATCACTGGGAACACACAGTTTCCCAGAAGTTGACAGTTCAACTAGTTTGGCATTTGAAAATTACCATGATTAGTTTTAGCATGTGAGCAATTTCTTCCAGCCTCATGGTTCACAGAATTTGTTCTTAATCTTTTAACTAATGATGGGATGACATATTTCATTTGTTTTCAAATTTCCCCCTAGACTCGGTGACTAGCTGGACACCTGAATTTTTTAAAAGTTGTTACTGAAAGAAAAGCCGTCAGTTTAATCTTCCTACATGCCTGTCCTCTTTATACTGATGCTATAAGGTTGGTCATGAAGATAAGGGAAAGAAATTGAAAGTCATTAATATTCATTTTTGTCTCACACACTAAAAAAAATCAGTGTTCTGAAGAATCTGGCAGGTAGGTTAGGCTAAGTGCTAATCTTCTGTTTAACTGCTGGCTGGTTATTTTCCTTGTCATATGGAGACAGAAAGAGAATATTAATTTACACAGCGTTACACGAGGCTAGTGCACAAAGATGTAATATAAATAATACTGAGAACCGTCGTCATCACAGCAGAGCTTTATACTGAGTGCCCGCTAACACCTGACACATATTAACTCTTCTTTACTGTGATAGAAAAGCACAGAATATAAAATTCGTCATCTTAGCCACTTTTAAGTGGACAGTTCCATGGCCCTGAGCATATTCACAGTGTTGTGCAGCCATCAGTGCCATCAGTCCTCAGAACTTTTTCACCTTCCCACACTAAAACCCTGCACCCATTAAACACTAACTCCCCACCGCCCCTCTCCCTCACCTCCTGGCTACTACCATTCTACTTTCTGGCTCCACAAATCTGCCTACACTAGGAGCCTCGTAGAAGAGCAATGATAGCATATTTGTTCTTTATGACTGGCTTATTTCATTTAGCAGAATGTCCTCAAGGTTCATCCATGTTGTAGCATGTGCCAAAATTCACTCGATTTTTTTTTTTTTTTTTTGCGGTACGCGGGCCTCTCACTGTTGGGGCCTCTCCCATTGGGGAGCACGGGCTCCGGACGCGCAGGCTCAGCGGCCATAGCTCACGGGCCCAGCCGCTCCGCGACATGTGGGATCTTCCCGGACCGGGGCACGAACCCGTGTCCCCTGCACCGGCAGGCGGACTCTCAACCACTGCGCCACCAGGGAAGCCCAATTCACTCGATTTTTAAGGCCAAAGAACGTTATACTGTATATATAGACATTTTGTTTAACCATTCATCTATCAGTGGATGCTGGGGTTGCTTTCACTTTTTGGCTATTGTGAATACTGCTGCTACAAACATGGGTTTTTTTGTAAAAATATCTTTTCAAGTCCTGGATTTGAATTATTTTGAGCATATACTGAGAAGTAGGACTGATGGATCATATAGTAATTCTCTGTGTAATAGTTTAAAGAACCACTATTCCGTTTTCCATAGAGGCTGCACCATTTTACATTCCCACCATCAGAGCACAAGATTTCCAGTTTCTCCACACCCTTGCCAATACTTATTTTCTGGTTTTTTATAATAGCCATCTGAAAGGTTGTGAGGTGGGAGGGGCTATTTTTATTTGTACTTTGTAAGTGAAGAAACTGAGGCACAGAGAGATAAAATAACCTGTCCAAGTTTACATATTTATTATGTGACAGTAGAATTGGGATTCACACCCAAGTGGTGCAGCTCCAGAAACCATACTGGATTCTGTTCTCTACAGACCTTTTAAAGCTAAGAGCAGCTACCCTTTAATGAACATTGATTATGTGCCAGGCACTGCACAAGGAATTTTACATGAATTATTTCATCTAATCCTCACAACTAACCTGCAAGATCATTGTTTTAATTAATTAATTTAATTTATTTATTTTTGGCTGCTTGGGTCTTCGTTGCTGCGCACAGGCTTTTCTCTAGTTGCAGCGAGCGGGAGCTACTCTTCTTTGTGGTGCACGAGCTTCTCATTGCAGTGGCTTCTCTTGTTGAGGAGCATGGGCTCTAGTCACGCGGGCTTCAGTAGTTGTGGCTCTCAGGCTCTAGAGCTCAGGCTCAGTAGCTGTGGCACACGGGCTTAGTTGCTCCGCAGCATGTGGGATATTCCTGGACCAGGGATTGAACCCGTGTCCCCTGCATTGGCAGGCGGATTCTTAACCACTGTGCCACCAGGGAAGCCCCAATATCATATTATTGTCCCTACTTTTCTAACAAGGAATACAGAAAGAAGTTTAGTATATTATCCAGAGTTACTTAGCTAGTAAATAACAGAGCTGGGATTTGAATCAAAGTCTCTGAATCCAGGGCTTGAGCAATTAATCTCTATCCCATACTTAGTTTTAGACAAGTGATCATTCCATTGAATTCTTTCTCTTTCTGTGTGCCCTCAGCAGAGATAGTTCCCCCTCCCTATAGGTAATCAAAGCCCTTCAAATTGGATTTCATAATGATATGGATTTCCTCCGTCTCAGGGAGGATTTTGCTGGCATTTGAATGCAATTCCTCAAGGCTTTCTGATGAGCTAAGTCAGTTGAAACATGCACACCTAGTGTAACATTCCTTCCCAGGCAGATTAAGCTGGCAGGACTCAACCTTTCATAGAAGGGCTGTGACTCTCAAAAAAAACCTTCTCATTTACCACTTATCCCTTCCAGTTACCTCGTTGCTGTTTTAAAAATGTTTCCTTCCAATGGGTAATGCTAAAAGCAAAGTTTTCTCACAGCCTCTCTGGCTAACTGTTTCCTCAACCTCCTACCACGTCTTTGGAATAGATGAGCAAATTTTACTACCTTGACTCTTTGGTGTACCCCGAAGACCAGTATGTTGCTGTCCTTCAGGAACTCTGCTAAATCTCCCCAGCTCTTAATGACTTAACTTTGTCAAACATCAGTCCCCAGACAAGTGGGAAATGCCATTCAGTATAATGGGGTGTAAGCGTAGTTGAGTGGTTTTGAGCACAGGCTTTGGCGTTTACTCACCCGAAGTTCAAAGCCACCCACCCACTTCAATAGATGTTTTACCTTGGGTGAGCTATTTTAAACTCACTAGACCTCAGTTTCTTCATCTGTAAAGCATGGCTTAAGAAGTTGCAGTGTCATAGGGTTTTAAAAGGACACATGGGATTATATTCGTAAGAATATTAGCGTGGTATTTGGCACGTTGTAAGATCTCTGTAAACATCAGTTTTTCTATTAAATCTCACCAATGAAAGGATGGCATTCTAAGGGCAGAGATGAATTCTTCTTGACATACCTGGTGTAGAGCCTTATACACAGGAGAGGATTAAGAAATCTTTTTGGATAATGATTGCTCATTATTCGGATGGGATAGCCATGATCTTTTCGACATTGTGTGTTCAAGATCACAAGTTTCAAGATGAAGGATCAGGAAGGATGACGGGAAGGAGGCAGAGGGGCTAAAGGAAGTGGGCATGGGAAACAGACGCACACAGGAATTTCAGAAGTCATCCTCCTGTGAGATCCAACCTTGACCAGCGCTCACACTTCACACCAAGATAAGTTGGCTGTCGTCTCCATGTGAAGAGATGGATTGTTGAGCAAAGCTCTGCATGTCTAAATGGTTCTAGCATCTTGTCCACCTGAGGAGTTGTCCTGCTTCTTCCCACCACACCCACACTTTAGGAAATTTCTCCTCTCTAGGACATCCTAGGCCAAATCATCTCCATTTGTACCTTTGAATGCAGTCAGGCGTGGAAGCATTTTGCTTGCAATTGGAACGTTGTAGCATTGTACTAGAAAGCCTGCCCAGTACTTACATCATGGCTGGAATTTGAACTCTTATTCCTTTACTTGCTTTTCTAGAACTGAGCTGCCCAGCGTAGTAGCTGCTCTACACAGGCACCTCTTTACATTTAAATTGATTACAATTTAGTACAATTTCAAATTTACTCACTAACCATATTACCAGTGCTACGCAGCGTCATGTGGCTAGTGAACTATTGTACTGGACAGAGCAGATGTAGACCATCTACATCATCACAGAAAGTTCTGCTGGACAGTATTGCTCCACAACATGGCCTCAAGCATCATGGAACAAATGAGTCACGTGAAAAACAGTGACACAGCTAGATGGTCAGTAGGAGAACTGTTATTCTTATGCACACTGGTGATTTTAAAGCATGTGATAAACACTTTCACCATCGAAATGTGGCATCTGATTCCCCTTTTCTTGAATATGGGCTATCCGTGACTCGCTTCTGTTGAATAAAATGAGTAAACTTATTAAACTCAAGACATGGGAACCTTCTGAAGACTCCAGCCTTTGAGTCACCACAGCTAATACTAGGTGGAGCAGAGAAAAGATGTTCCTGCTATACCCCGCCGACGTTGCAGATTCGGCAGCCAGATGATTTTGTTGTTTCAAGCCACTATATTTGGGGTGGTTCCTTGTAGATAAATAGATAATTGGAAGATACACATTCTTAAAAAGCTACAGGTTTTTAATGAAGTATCTCTAGCGAATTATCTTTAATGAAGTTCAGAGCATGATGAAAAGAGGTCAGAGGAAGCGCAAGGGCCTTTCTCTTCAGTAGCTAATTGCAACATCCGTGGTGAGAACCTGAGACAAATAGAGTAGGAAAATGCTCATGCGCTTTCAGACATGGCAACCACACGCACCATCCCATGACATAAGCTCCACCTTCCTTCAGCCCCACTCTCATTGGCTCAATGATGGCAACAGTTTTTATTCTTGCTTCCCCCAGTGTCAGAACTTCTGATTCACTGGCAACTCAACAGTTTTTTACAGGGGTTATAGGCTGCTTGGAAGAGGACTTGGCTCGGTACTATATCTGCATACAACTCTTGATGCTGCTTTTAATAGCATTGTATGTGATAGTTAAAATGGCAAAGATTCCTAAAATGCTTTTATTCTTAACTCACATCAAATTGAGAAAGCATTCACTGTCCATATAAAAATTATTTTTCCTATCGGCTTTAGTCTTGATTAGTGTTAGATTTCCCTGAAAGCAGCCCTTAAGAAAAAGACTTAGTGCAAGTAGCTTATTTGGGAGTGTCAGGTGGACCGATAAACACAGGCAATGATTGAGACCAAATACAAGGATGCGATTTTGAGTTGACACGTGCTAGGGTAGACTGGATTCTTAACGCCGCGGCACTTTCAGAGAAGTTACATGAAATGCTCCTCAGGTCCATCCACCCCAGAGGAATGAAGGAGGAAGCTTTGATCACTGGTTCCTATTTTCTGTGGATCGGTTGTTGCTCCACGGACTGCATCTGAACAAGTGCCAAATGGATTCCCAAGGGCATCCCACACTGTATACCGTGCAAGAAATCCTAGGGCAGAAATCAGGAGACATGCAGTGGAATCTCAAGGTAAAGCACTGTCAGTTTCACCTGCGTGAAGCTGGCTGAAGCATGGGTGGAACGGGTTATCTCAGACTGGCTAGAATAAGAGGTGAAGAGAAGACAGATAAGAGGCTCTGAGGTGGTTCCCAAGGTGTGTCTGATACAGTCTACCCTTGGATCCACTCGGCCGTGCTTCTGGTCTCTCAGTCCAAACAATTACACAGTATGTTTAAAGTGGCAGCCACCTCAATGTGTATAAACACTTGATGCAAGGGGGTTAGTGAACCAGGCTAAGTGACTGCAGCCAGCCCTGAGGCTATAACGGATATTCACTAGATGTCTCTACTACCAGCCATTCTAGATACCTTTCTCTCTTGGTTAGGACTTCAGCTGGGATGCTTACCTGGTAATGACTCAAATATTCACCTTCAGGAGGTCTGAGTCCTTAGCTTCCTTGCCACTGTTAGAGTAGTTGCCCTTCTCCATATACCATTATCAACAGGCATGGAAACAGAGAGAGACACCCCTAACGAATGTCCTGGGTTTCAGGCTTACTTATCACTGCCCCCATCATAATTAGAGTCCATTACCGTCACTATCACATTAATTCTTTCCTTTGCCTTCTGGTGTGTTGTCATAAGAATATGCAAGTACCACACCTCAGTTAGACAACTGAGTTGCTTGGATACACTTTACCAGATCCTTTCAGATAACTGTACCCCTTTGCCACACTTAACCTGCAAACGAAGCCTGAGAAATAAATGCGTACAGGATATAATGGGATTTGAGAAGAAGAGGTGTTCAGAGATGACCCGCTAATTTTTCAGTGTTCAAACAAGGAATCAGCATCATTCTGTGTGCCCTGCGACCTCTGGAGGTTTCAGGATTTTTATCTAGGAGCAGCCATGTAAGTGGAAGTGAACAGCCAAAGGAATTGTTTTAAAGCTGCAGACCATAGGAAGCATGCTGGTTTCACTTAGTATGTTTCCTTGGGGTGGCCTTCAGCGTGGTGAGGACACATAAGTAGCACCCCTTGGCATTATCCAGGTATACTGCTCAGGTAGGAAAGTGACTGGAGTATTTTAGAACAATTTTCCATGCTAAAGATTGCAATAGGAACCCATCATATCAGATGCCTTTTTTTTTTTTTGCTCTGCATGTTTTTAGCCTGGCCTGCTCCGTGTTCTAGTCACAGCTGCAGTGGACAGTTCCATCCACCTTGCACTGGTAAGTGACACTCACCTCAAGGGCATGGCCACACCTTACATCCTGCCTTAGCAGTTTCTGTGGCACTGCTGGAGTCTGCCGGACTCAGAGCAAGCCCAGCCCCTAAGTGTGAGAAAGTTAATGCCCCCAGGAGCTACCCTCATCCAGCGCGGGTTGGGAGCTAGTAGCTAAAGGTTCCAGCCTCCCATCTTTGGAATGGACAATTCTGGGAAGCATTCCACATGTTTCTCAGCTGTCCCAGCACAATCAAGTCCCCACTTCCCAGAGTGACAGCCTCAATAACTACTATTTGGGCTTTAGCTCCTTCCCTGTTTTACCCTCCTCACTCCCTCACTCTTGATTCTTGAGATCACCTCCTACATAAAAAATTGGAAGCTAACATCAGAGAAAGAAAATTATCTGGGATAAATAGAGGCATTTCATAATGACAGAGAGGTCAGTTCTCTAAGAAGACAAAACATGTACGTACCTAACAACACTATCAAGCATGTGAGGCCAAAACTGATTGAACTACAAAGATGAATAGACACACTGACTGTTCTAGCTGGAGATTTCCATACCCCTCTTTCAGTAATTAAATTAAGCAGGCAAAAATTTTTAAGATACAGTTGACTTGACCGGAGTTATCAGTCAACTTGATCTAATTGACACCTACAGAACACTCCACTGAACAACAGAGGAATACACATTTTTCTCAAGTTCTCATGGAACATTTACCAAGGGAGACCACATTCTGGGCCATGAAAACAAATCTTAACAAATTTCAAAGAATATAAATTATGAAAACGATGTTCTCAGATCACAATGGAATTAAACCAGAAATGAATAACAAAATCCCCCAATACTTGGAAATTTAAAAAAAAAAAACGCACTTCTGAATAACCTCTGGTCAAAGAAGAAGTCTCACAAAGAAATTTTAAATGTCTTGACTAAATGAAAATAAAAATATGACTAATCAAAATTTGTGGGATGCAGTGAAATCAGTGCTTAGAGGGAAATGCATTTAAGTATGCACATCATTTCAGTGGAGCCTGTATTACTCTAACTCCAAAAACAGATAAAGGCATCACAACAAAGGAAAATCACAGAGCAATATCCTCAACCAAATATTACAAATAAAATCCAACAACAGTTAGAATTATATACAATAACCAAATGGATGTAGTCCAGGTATGCAAGGTTGGTTCAATTCTAAAAGCAATCAGTATAATCCACTACATCTGTAATTTAAAGAAGAGAAATCATATGATCATATTGATTTATGCAGAAAAAACATTTGACAAAATCCAACACTCATTCATGATGAAAACTCTCAGCAAACTAAGACTAGCGGGAACTTTCCCCACTAAATAAAGAACATCTACCAAAAAACAGTAGCGCTGACGTCATTCTCAATGGTGAGAAATAGTTACTTTCTCCCTAAGTTTAGGAACGTGTCGAGGATGTCTCTCCTCACTACCCTTGTTCACATCATTCTAGAAGCCCTAGCTGGTACAATAAGAAAAGGAACAATAAAAGGAAAGTAAAGGGAGGAGAGGGAAAGGAAAGAAAGTATACAGTTTTGGAAGGAAGAAATAAAACTGACTTTGTCCACAGCTGATATAAATGTCTATGTAGAAATTCCAAAGAATTGAAGAAAACAAACAAACCAAAAAAGCCAACAACAACAAGAAACCCTTGTGGAGCACGTAAGTGAGCATAACAAGGTTTCAGGGTACAAGGTTAATATACGACAGTCAGTTGTTTCCAATATAACAGCAATGAACAGTTGAAATTAGAAATTTTTAAAATTACCATTTATAATAGCATCAAAAAATAAAATGGGTATAAATCTAACAAAATATATATAGGATCTATATGTGAAAAACAATAAAACTGATAAAAATCAAAGAAGATATATAAATGACTGAAGAAATATTCTGTGTTCATGGAATGGAAAGGTGCATTGTTAAGATGTCTATTCATACCAGCTTGATCTAAGATTTCAATAAACCTCAATCAAGAACCCAGCCCACTACTTTGTATACATTGATAAACTGATACTAGAGTATATATATGAAGGCAAAGACCTAGAATATTTCCAGCACAATACTGAAGGATAAAACCAAAGCTGTAAGACATACTAGCAAATTTCAAGACTTACTATAAAGCTATAAGTGATCAGAAAGCATGGGCCTGAGGAAACAATAGACATATATAATCAATGGAACAGAATAGAAAGCCCAGAAATAGATTCACACAAATATAGTCAATTGATCTTTGACAACGAAGCAGAGGCGACTCAAGTGCTGGATGATAACCCAAAGTATAAAATGCATATCCATGAATCCATATCGATATAAGTAAATGAGTAAATAATTTTTTTAATGGGAATGAAGTCTCCTGTGCAGAAGAATTTCAAGTATTTCACGTAAATACTCTACTCTCAAGGAGGTGAAGCATAATTCTCCACTTAAGTGTGGGCTGCACGTAGTGATTTTCTTCCAAAGAGTTTAATATGGAAAGTGATCATAAACAGGGAGAAACCTGACAAATACTACTTGTCCAGGAGATCAAGGTCAGCATCCACAGTGACGTACCAAGTGGTAATATGTACCCTTGATATAATGTGATGAAAATGACACTTTACCTCTGTGGTCTGCCTCTCAAAAACCTATAACTCCAGTCTAATCTTGAGAAAACATCAGGCAAATCCCAACTGAGGGACATTCCACAAAGTACCTAACCAGTACTCTTCAAAGCTGTCAAGGTCATCAAAAACACGGAAAGACAGAAACACTGACACAGCCCAGAGGAGGCTAAGGAGACAGGATGATTAAATGTAATGTGGTATCCTGGATGGAATCCTAGAATGGAAAAAAGATCATTAGCTTTAAAAAAAACAAGCTAAGGAAATTTGAATAAAGTATGGACTTTATAATGTATCAGTATTGGTTCATTAATTATATCAAATGTACCATACTAATGTAAGGTGTAATAGGAGAAACTGAGTGTGAGGCATATGAGAATTCTCTGTACGGTCTTCACGATTTTTTATAAACCTAAAACCATGCTTAAAAATAAATTTTGTTTAAAAAAATCCATTTTTAACAAAGAACATTGCAGGTGACAAACTGAGTAGAAGCAGCATAGTATAGGGCGGGGGTGAAGGAGAAGCATGGGAATCTGAAGACCCTGCTCTGTTTCGAGTCGGTTTACTAATTGGCTGCATGACTCAACTTCTTAGAATCTCAGTTTTCCTCATTTATTATAATAATAGTAGTTAACATTTTAGTAAACTTTATGAGATTGGGAACCCTGTCCTGTGTATCATTTTATCCCCAGTGCCAAGAACAGAATGAGCACATTATAAATATTCAGTAATTGTTTATTGAGTGAATAAATGATCAAAGGAAGGAAGGGAGGAAGGAAAGAAGGAAGAAAAAAGAAAGGAAGGGAGGAAAGGAGAAAAGAAGGAAGGGTGCTTACTCTGTCAGGCACAGCATGCTGTAACTTGCATCCCTTACTTTAGGTAATACACTCAGTAATGCACAATGTACATTCTTTCCCATTTGACAGCTGGGGCACTATGGCTTGGAGAGGTTATATTTCTTGCCCTGCCCGTACACAACCAAAAACTGACACAGGCAAGATTCAAAGCAAACTGTCTGACCCTAAACCCCGTACACTTAACCTGTACTCTCCTGAGCCCTTAAGCTCCTAATGTAATAACAGTACAGAAGGAATTTACACTTTCCCAGATCTCCCATGCTGCATCTCTTCTGTGCCCTCATGGGGTCACACTAGATTATTTCTAAGGTCTCTTCTGTAATGCCAATTACAGGACTCAATAGAACCGAATCTTCTCCCCCAAGACTCTCCCTACCCGGTTTTGTTTCTCTTTGCTCGCCACCCCAGCTAGTTATCTCCATCTGAACTTTGCTTGGACAAAAGCACCTCATCTATAATTTTTCTTTCTCTGGATCCTGTCGGGGAGACAAAGAGACAAAGATAAACGCGTGACCTCCACATTCATTTTTATGATAACAATATCTTGTCCTGACACACACAGGCCTGGGTCTCCTCAGCAGGTTCAACTGAAAAGAATAATAGCTCGGGGGGCAGGGGTAGAAGGCAATAGAAGAGACCTTTCCCTTTAAACACCAGGAGGATAAAAGGCAGCTCAACCCAGATAGCATCAGACACCACAAGACAGCCCAAGTAAGCTCTCTGTTGTGGAAGTTCCTGGTCTGTGTTATTGTTTTTTTACCCCTAAGTTCAGACCTAATTGTAAGATCATGATTTAGAGTAAGATAAAACTCAGGGAGAATGTCAGATTGTGGAGGAGAAAGCTTTTATTCAAATTGAACTTCTTTGATGGTAGAAAAAAGAATTGACATCGGTAGGGCCGATGTCAATTGGTATTTTATAGCAATCATCTAATTGCTAAATTCCTCCTTTCTTTTTCTTTCTTTCTTTTTTTTTTTTTTTTGAAAGAGAAAAGAGCAAAGATAAGTTCTTTTCAGTAAGGATTCCAAGCCAGTCATCTCATGTTTTTTGAAACGAGCTGACATTTTAGTAAAAAATTGGGTTTTCCATATACTACTCAAGATAAAAGCTAGCACACTGCCCTGTGTCGTCTGTGAGTGTCGTTTGAATTTTTTTTTTTTTTTGCTTTTACAGTTTTTAGAGCAATTGTGAGCTCCACACATTTTTGTCTGAGTCATAAAACTGGGGAGATGTTTGCAAGTCATAATGTTCCATAAATGGTTCCAAATTTATGGTTGCCCTATAAACTGTATTAGGCGATCCAAAAGCAAGTTTGTTGCTTTCACCGGTGCTTTCGGAGTCTATAAATTAAAGCGTTAAGCCCGTAAACAGCAAATGAACAGTCATGAAATCACCCTGGGACAAGGTGAACACATTGACTGCTCAGAACGTTCTGTGTCTCTCAGCTCCCAGGCGTTACTAAATAAATCATCCGTGGCCTGGAATCAAGGTGCCCCTCCTCAAGAGGCACCCAGCGGGCGAATCAACTCTGATGTCACATTCCTACCAACTGGAATGAGGATGACTAAGGCGATCCATATGGTGGAGAAGGTTTATCATGTCACAGAAACATCATCCTCAAGGGAAACTCTGTCTTTCTTCCAGAACCTTCTTTGCACAAGGCCCAAGGCAGCCTGGCAGAAATCGCTATAGGATAATAATAGATGTTAAGACTTATTACTTATTTATTTATTTATTTATCGACATCTTACAGACGCTATGCTAAGCACAATAGATGAATGATTCGTGCTGTTCTCACAGGCCTGTGAGGGTTATTGTGTGGGGAAACTGAGGCTTGCAGAGGTTAACTGCTAGGATAGCCTGGTCCCAGATAAAGCATCTTAGTCTTTCTATATCCAAAGCCAAACCGTTAGCCACTCAAAAGATTGTTGTTTCGAGACAAAACACAATCCTTTTGAGCCCAAGCAGATAGTAAAATGTCTCGAGCCGGCCTTATGTGCGTTTTATCCCTGACTACGAATCCAGTTTAGCCAAAATAAGAGCGATACTGATAAGGATGAAGAAAAGGAGGCATTGTCGCCTTTACTGAGGGGTTACCACGTACAGAGTGCTGTGCTAGGCATGATGTATACAGGATTCATTGCGTCCTTATTGGAGCCCTCAGAAGCAGACTCCACTAGCACTCCCATTGGGCAGATGAGAAAACTGAGGCTCAGAGTGGTAAAGAAACGTTTCCTGAGTCACATGAGAAGTGGCCAAACTATGACTTGAAACCATATGAGACTGACTGTGAGATGCATCCCCTTTCTACAGCACCAAGCTGTCCACACCATCTTTGCAGAAATGATAGGATTCGAAGCCGAAAAATTAATCAGGTGTGTTATGAAAGCTAAGTCTTCTGTTAACTCTAACAGGTTGTGCGTGGTCGAACTGGACTAGAGCCCACATGGTCTGAGCAAACCCTTCACCATCCTGATCACCTGTTCTTCCTCCACTAAGGACGAAGAGAACTTTCTAAGTCCAAGTCTTGGTCGTATTTACCCTTTTTCCTGCAAGCCCATCATCCTGGGTTTTGTTTTTAAAAAAATACGAATTAAAAACCACAAGTCTCACTTTTCAAATAACCTGTTGAAACCAGGGTCCCTTTTCCCTTCTCCTTTCCTGCCTGTAGTGGGCGTGTGTTGCTTTTCTCTCTCTATCATTCCTTCCCCTTCTTTCAGGTAATGGAAACTTGATCCTTGTTTGCAGAGTAACACTGCTCACTTCTCAATGCACGTCTCAAAAAGTAGATGTTCCTGACAACTTCATCTTAGCCCTTGGAGTCAGCCCTGTTTGACGTTAATTGTTTAACTTTTCTGCTCTGTGAGCCACTTAATTTCCCTTTTTTGCTTTAGCCAGTTGGTACGAGCCATGTCACTTGCAAGCAATGTAGACCTGAGCCTTCCCAAGCCAAATTTCAATCTCAAGTCACAGTTTCACATGAAAGACTGAAAGTACTCACTATCTCTACCCTACTCTGTCTTCCTGTTTTCCCCTCAGCATTTCCAAGTAAGTTAGCACTAGAGCACATGTATATCACAGAAGGGGGTCGGTAGACTTTTTGCAACGTCTCAGATACAGACAATACACTCTCCAATTACCCACGTCAGGACAAAAATCACCATCATTGCTCTTCTTGCTAGGGCTGGTGACCAGATCCCTCACACTGTCTGCACCCCTGAAATTCTCCTTATTGTTCTGAGAATTAAGGGCTGGCCTTTGGAGTGTGCTCAGTATTGATAGCCATGGTTATTACAAGTCCTTTTCTGAAATGTTGGAAGAGCTTCCAAGGAAGAGAATGGAATAGTAGACATATGTGTACCTTTATTATACAAAACAGCAACTACTGAAGTCATAAACGCAGGTATAATTTTCTAAGCAATACAGCTTTGAGCAGTTGCATTTTCGATAAACTCTTCTAGATGATTTTGAACTGTAGAAAACCACAGCAACATTTAAGACCCTATGGCTGAACATATGAGAGAAGAGCTCACGATGACCCTTCATGTTTGAGTTAATAAACATTAAGATATATTGCGGAATCTTGAATACCAACTGTAAGCCAATGACTCCCAAATTCATATCGCCAGGTCCAGTTCTCTCTGATCTTCAGACCCATGTATCCAACTGCCTACTTGGCATCGTTTGAATAGGCATCTGAAGCAGAATTCTTGATTTCGTCTCCCAAACCCACTTGGGTTTCAGTCTTCTCCACATTGGTAAAGAACGCTATTATTCACCTATTTGTTCAGGCCAGAAATCTTGAAGTTGTAAATCTTTGACTCTTCTTTTTCCCTCACGCGCCATGCGGTCCAACAGCAAGTCCTTCCATGGAACCTTCCAAGAGTCTCCTTGATCAGTCCACTCCTCGTGCCCTTCATGGCAGCTACTCTATTCCAAACCACTGTCATTTCTTACAACTACAGTAGTCTATCTTATTTGCTTCCTCTCTTGCCCCCTAGAGTCGATCTTCCTTCCAGAAATCAAAATGACCTTTGAAAAAACAGGCACAGCAGATGATTTCTCTCTTGCATCTAATCTGTCTGCTTTTCACCATATATCCAGAATAAAATCCAAAGTCGTGAACCTGGTCTGTATAGATCTATGTACTGCCTGATTCTCTTCTTGACCTCAACCCTACCAGTGCCTACACCCAACACACAACTTCTGCTCTAGACATTCAGAGGTCTTGTTGCTTGAACAGGCCAAGTTCATTCCCGCCTCAGGGCCTTTGCCCATATTCTTCCCTTTTCCCGGAAATCAACTCCCCGCTCATGCAACCGAATTCCTCCGTTTCTCCAGGGCTTTGTTCAGATGTCACCTCATCAGAGAGGAGTTCTTTGTCTGCACTATTAAAATAGCACACCCCCCCGAACTTACACCTAACGTGCACAAGCCTAATCATTCCCTATCCCCACCGTTACCTTGATTCACACTTGTTCATAGCACACGCTATGTGTTTAAGATCTATGTATCTGTTTTCCTCACTAGAGTGCAAGCTCCAGGCAGGCAGACAGTTGTTTTGTTTGCCACCGTATCTCCCATGCCTTGTATGGGTCTCTTCTTAGCAGAGCTTGATAAGCATTTGTTGAATTATTTAGTTAACAACCATAGCATCAGCTTCAACCCCAGCAGCCTCAGAGCTCCCGTTTCCCCCTCCGTCTTCCGTGCCTTTGGGAAAACACACCACTCACCTGGAATTCCCCTACAGATAGATGTCTCCATCTTAGTTGAACGAAATCATTAGGTCTCGCGTTTAGTGAGCATCTCTATATGGTAGGTGTTAAATGCCAAGCCCTTGACCTGCAAGATTCTCTTTAATTCTCAGAACGATGCTATGAGGAAGTTCATTTTCATTGTCCCTATTTTAATGATGAGGAAGCTAAGATTTAAAAAGAACTGCCTTGTACAAGGCTTAGATGTGAATAGCCAAACTTGATCCCAAGCGTGCTGATCTCAGAGTTACGCTCTTCCCCATCTGCATCCTGTCTTCATCTCTGATGCACTGAACAAGCCTCTCAGAGCCGGGGGAAAAAAAGGTTACTTCCTATTTTTTAAGCTGTTGATATGGTTTGTCTTGTGTTTAAGGAGGACGTCAAAATCGAGTGGAAAATTTGTGGAATAGTTTAAGTGTGTTCACTTAGCACAGTTACACTTCTAACCTACGAGACACACCGAAAACACAATGAGCTATGAGTACTATTTACAAGGTGATAATGGGAGTTTTTAAAAGACAGTGGTAATTCATAATGAACTCCACGTGGGGAGATGCAGTTACAAGACACAAAAGAATGGCGTCTTCTTCTAGACCGTAGGCGTGGCCTCATCTGGCAGTCATAATTTGAGGCCCCTGTTTGCTGAAAGGATAAACAGTTCTTCTTCACTTTCTTCCCACCTTGTGAGAGGCCTTGACAGCGCTGAAGGAACTTAACCAAGAAGTGCGTGGCCTGGGGATGTGCCGAGGGCTGGAAAGGCAAAAGCCAGACCTTAATTGTTGAGTTCAGAATCCCCATCCTTCTGTATCAGTGTCACTGAACAATCAGAACACGACACAGATGCGTTGACTGCACTTCCAGATAAAGGGGATTTACTCTTCCGAGTTCCCACTTGCTCAGCCACGTAGCCAAGCCCCAGTGACCAAAGCTGATTCAGGCTTTGGTCACACCCAATCCTCTTTCTTTGGGGAAATGCTAACAGAATGAATGTTCTAAGCTTTGCCTTCACTGTGACTCATGCCTTGCAGGATTTTCTTTTGCTTTTCTTTTGCATTTTCTTTAAAGCTAAATTAGGGGGTCAAAACTAGGGTGCCAGTATGACTGTGCAGGTTGCACACTGTGCAACTCTGGGGGTCACCATTCATGGAGACCACAGTGGGACTCAGCAGCTCTGGTTATGATGCGTTGGTACCCTTTAAGCTCTCTGAAGCTTCGTCTTTTTCCTTTGTAAACTGAGGGTAGAACCTGCCCGATTGATTTCCTAAAGTTGTTTGAAGGGGTAATGAAATAATAGAGGTAAACACCTCATGAATTGCAAAGTTCTTCAGAGAGTGTATGAAGTGTGTGTTGGGGTGGGAAGTAGAGAATTGACTAGCCGCCTTTATATATAATTGACCTTATACAAGCAGAATCCCACTGTTATAAATGGTACCATTACTTTCTCCATAGATGCAGGTCCTGAGACAACCCTCTAACCCCTTCATGTGAATGTTTATTCAGACCACAGACAAACTGAAAGAAATGAAACTCTTACACCACCTCAAAAAAAAGAGAAAAACTATACGCTAGATAAAGTAGAATAAAATAGCATAAGCTTGTTTTTTTAAGCGGAGTCTGTTTAACCATTGTGTTAAAAGGCTAACTGAACTCCACGTGATCTCTCAGCAGGTAAGTCCACATCCACATAAACTGGATCTCAGACTTTAATCAAGGAGATGACTTTTTCAATCAGATTTTTACAGTAAAATAAATGTTGTTTTCAGAATACATTTGATGAAATGGCTATACTAATCAGGAGAAACACAAAATAGCCAAGGAAATCAGACATTCCATCTTAGCGCAAGCACGACGGGCTCGGAAGCAACAGTAAAGTCCTGCCAGCAAATCTGATGTTATCGCTAGAGAAATAGGAATTGCTTGAGCCATGTTTTGACTCTCCTTATGGAAGAAAGAACAGTGTGCTGTACCCAGGAAATGATTCTAATCCAAGGCTCTGGCCATCTGCATGGGTTTTGAATACCAAGCTGCTCTACAATTACATGGAGACAATCACATTCTGGGTCGCCTTCATTTCGTATTTTCAGTTACTGAAAGAGCAGACAGTTTCAGCTGCTTAGAGTTCTCTGCTCAATAAAAGCAATTCACAGTTACATTATTTTTTTAATTGATCTTTATTCATTAGCGCCAAATGAGAGAGATAATTGGCCTCTAATTACCCTGGCATCCCAGTAAGTAGTAGTATAATTTTCCATTTGGCTCCAAAGTATTCTCCATAATTAAGTCATGTGTCTCTTGCTGTCTAATTTAAGAACCCGAAAGAAGTGAAATAGTGGGGGGAAAAAACACTTAATCACAGCTTTTATTGATATGTGACTTCTTCCATATATACAGCTTTATTTTGGTTTTAATCAGAATTGAGGCATAATGCCAAGTTCAGGGGAGATGGGAGCAAGGAGTGAACTCTACACAGGAAGAAGGCTCCTCCGTTGTTTATTGGAGATGGAAATTCAGTGCTCAAAAACGTTTATTGCTAAGATGGACAGAAAAATAGATACCATCCCACGGCATGCCTGGGTGTTTCTGTTTTGATTAACATCAATTTAATTGCTATCTAATCCCTTCAGAAACCTAGACAGAGATGTACCACTAATAACTATGATAGCTCTTAACTTATATTTATAGAACCCTTTATAGTTCAAAACACTTTAAAGTACACTATCTCATAGAAACCAGAGAGGAGGCATAGTTTCGAGCTTAAGACGCCAGCTCTGGGGTGGGACTGCCTGGGTTCCAATCTCAAGTGCGCTATTTCCTAGCTCAGTACAACCTTGGGCAAATTAGTTTGTCTCTCTGTGGCTCCTTTTCTTCATCTGTAAACTTGAGATGATAGTAGCATCTTCCTCATAGGGTGGCTATGAGGACCACATTAGTGAATATTTGTAAAATACGCAGAACCCCGGTGTGTAGTAAGCTCACCATACATGGCTGCTAATGGATTAGGGTTTCAGAAACATTGTAAATCCAGATAATGGGACATAGAACAGGCGTTGGCAAACTGTGGCTCAGGAGCCTAAAGTGGTCCACTGCCTACTTTGTATGACTCGCAAGCTAAGAATAGTTTTACCGTTTTTGAAAAAGAATGATAATTAGTGACATGTGAAAATTATATAAAATTCAGACTTCAGTGTCGAAAATAAGGTTTATGGGCACAGGGCCACAGCCATCATTTAAGTATTATCTATGACCACACTCAGTGTGTCGTTGTCTATGTCTTTGCCTGTGGCAGAGCTAAATCGTTGCGCCGAAGACCATATGTCCCGCAGAGCCAATAATATTTGCTGCCTCGCCCTTTATGGAAAAAGTTTGCTAACCCCTGGTATAGATGTTAAAGTAAGTTATAAGATCGGGACCCCCAGCGTAGTACAATTAAGGGAGAAGGAAACAGAAATCAATTCCCAGTAATAGGAAGAAGGCATTAGAATGGCCTGTACTTTGGAGCTACACAGACATGGTTGGAATCCTAGCTCTAAACACATTCATCTGTGTAACCTTGGAAAAGTCACTTAAACCTGTTGGTTTCTAGCCCCCTCATCTGGGAATAGATTTTAATAATAATTCTACCTTTCTCACAAGTTTGTTTTAAGGACTGTATTAGGTAACATATATAACACACTGAATAGCCAATAAGTATCCAAAGGTCGAGGATGACACAGAATTAGAAAATACACAATGAAGTTCAAGAACTCAGAATTCAAGATTCATGTCAAGATCCAGGAGGGACAGAGGTCAGAGTGAGGAGGGACAGGAAAGGCATGTTTTCAAGATGATGAACGGGGCCTGGCTAAGGACAGGGAGACAGGATCCACCTGGATGTTCCTACCAGCATGACGTCCACCAAAGCCTGAATCTCTTTCCCCACTGGGGTGTGACATAGGCGTGTGGCTTCAGCTGTTTCTATGATCCATATTTATCTCCAGAGGTGTAATGAAGACAAGAAACAAGTTGAGACGGATGGAGGAAATTGATGTGTCCTGTTACGTCTGAGGCACCCGTGGGACATTCAAGTCTACTTGAGCAGCAGACACCTGGGAATGAGGACTTGAGACAGAGCTATGGCCTGGAAGACACTAGGAGGGTAGTGGTAGTTCAAGTCCTCAAGGCTGAGATGAAGGAGAAGAACACATAGGGAAGGAAGATTAGAAAGCCAGGAACAGAACTGGGGCAGACATGGCTATCTACATAAAGGCCATGCCAACGCCGTGTTCCATTGCTTCCTGCCACCATAGAGTCCATGAGGCCGAGTGCTCACCCAGCTGATTGAGTCTCTAAACCCCACATGTTGGGGGTTCTGGGTAACAGAAACCCACTCAAACTAGTTTCAATTTAAAAAGAGGATATGCTATAAGGACACAAGGCCCTTTCAGAGAATTCAGGGATAAGAATGAGCCAGACCTTACCATGGACTCTGTGGAGAGGCTGATGGCATCCAACAAATAGACGTCCACTTCATTTCCTGGGTTCTGAACCCACTGAGGGTTAAGGCCAAATGGAAGATTCCAAAATCTAGGTGCCTGAGACAGTGTCCGGTACATAGTGGGTGCTCTGTACACATTCATTGAATTTGAATAAATGAATGATATTTTTGCCAGCCCAGGCAAGAAGTACTTTTTCATGTAAAAGAATAAGGCCCAAATGATTGAATATCAAGAACCAATGGCAAGTGAGGAGCACAAGTAAAACCCATTGCCCACTCTGCTATACTTTGCTTTCATAGCATGTATCACAGTTTTTAATAATATAGTGATTATTTGATAAATATGTCGTGAGATTATAGACTTCATAAGGACAGAGGTCGTGTCTGTTTTGATCATGGTCTAGTACAGGGTCAACAAACGTTTTCTGAAAAGGGCAAGACAGTAAATATTCTGATCGTTGCAGGACACATGGTGTCTGTCGCAACTACTCTGTGTTGTTGTCACACCAAAGTAGCCATAGACCATATGTATCGAATGGGCAGGGCTGTGTTCCAGTAAAACTTTGCTTGTGATGACAGGAAGCAGGACATACATGTTTCATGGACCACAATTTGCTGACCCCTGCTCTAGCAGATAGTTAGTGAGTTCAGTACATGCTAAGTGAATGAATATTCTGCATCAACTTAAAATCAGCGCAGGATGATCTCAAACTGTCTATACCATACGGACATCAGTGATGTCTTTCTATTTGACTTCTGCTCAAAATTCCATCAGGCTTTGTTCACTTGATTTGATGGTCAGTTAAGAGGCAGCCAGAAGAAAGTAGGACAGACAAGATGAAAAACAATCTTCCTTTTTTAAAGAAAAGGAAGAGAGTTGGGGCTTCGAGATTTAGACCTAGAACTAAAGCCACACCAATCTGTCTGAACTACTGTGGCCCAAATATGAGAAAGTTACATATGTGACTTTGTAAGAAGACCACTTGGGCTTCGAGGTCCAAAAGGCCTGAGTTAAATTCTGTCACTCTTTGACTGTGTGATGTTGAGCTAGTGACCTCTTATGACTGAGCCTCAGTTTCCTGATCTGTAAAATGGAGATAATAAGAAACACCTCCCTTGCAGTGTGGTTATAAGGATTAGTGTGTGTAAATGCTTAAATTTGTTTTAGATAAAATATATATATATATATATATACCTGCTCAGCAAATATTATCTTTGTTGTTTTGACTCGATTTTGAAATCCTTTCAAAAACTAGATTTGTCCTTCTCCCAAAGAGCAGCAAATAGCCATTTTGCCCCCAGCAGCTTTCATGAAAAATTCAAGACCTTTTCAAAATATATACATTTCCTTTGACATCACTACACAATGCAGAACACGGGTGTCGTTACAAAGGTGAAAAGAAGGCTTTGTGGCATAAATTATTGATATGTTTTGGAGCATATGTAAAATGGGACATGGGGGAGGGAGATAAAGTGAGTAAAGAGATGAATGTGAAAGAAACTCGACTTACAGGCACAATTAAATCCCTGTGAAATAATCCTGGCCAAATAACAGTAATTCAAACAGGCTGACTATAAATTAGAGAAAATTGAGTTCACTAAAGCTGTCTATTGGCAAGTCCGGGGGTGATGATTCTAAAGCCATATACCTCATGTTACCCTCAGCAAACAACTGGGCTTATCTTTAATGTGAAAAATAATGTTGATGTAACTCAGCATATTTTCCTGGAGAGCAGAAAGAGTATCCGCCTTTTGGGTGTTTTGTAGATACAAGCCAAATAAATTCTAAGAAAGTATTTGGTTAATCCCCCTTCCCTGCCCAGACACACACACACACGCATGCAAACACACGCACACAGGCACACACACATGCTCACACACGCACACACACACACTCACGCACGTTTTACCTATGTAATTAACAAGTTCTTTTGTTTCTCTGGAACCTCTTGAGCTGTAGAGTTTGTCAATTAACATTGGTTCCTGTGAGAAGCATGATATAGGTAATCCTTACGAGTGTCCTCACGCGTGCTCTCCCTTCCCTTCCAATTATACATTTCATCTCTCCTTGAAAAACAAATATTTTTTAACTTTTTAAAAATCAGCTTTTTATTCTAGGATAATGTTAGTTTTACAGAAAAATTGGAAAGATAGTAGGGAGTTCCTGAATATCGCACACTTAGTTTCCCTTTCTCTTAACATCTTATATTGTCTGGTATATTTGCCACAATGAATGACCAGTATTGGTGCCTTATTATAACTGAAGTTCATACTTTATGTAGATTTCTTAGTTTTTACCCAGTGTCCTTTTTATGGTCTAGAATCCCATCCAGGACCCCATGTAACATTTGGTTGTCATGTCTCCTTAGGCTCCTCCTGGCTGAGACGCTTTCTCAAACTTTCTTTGGTTTGGATGACCTTGAGAACTTTATGGAGCCCTGGTTAGGTATTTTGTTAGAATGCCCCTCAACCGGGATTTCTCTTATGTTTTTCTTATGAATAGACTGATCTTATAGGTTTTGGGGAGGAAGGCCATAGGGGTAAAGTCTGCTGCTCATCACTTCCTATAAGGGTAGACACTCCCAATATGGCTTACCACTGTAAAAAGCGAATTTTAAACTTGAGCCATAGAAACTGCTTCTCCCTAAGTAGACATCTCCTCCAACTTGAGCACAGGTGAATTTTACCAAAATAAATGGATTTCCAACTAAACACAGAATGACTAGTCTTGCCACATCTGGAATATCATTCCTTTTAGTTTTGTTTTCACCTTTTGTTTTTTTATTTCCCATCATTCTTGGAATCTGAGTGACAACACAGTGGGTTGCACCTGTAATTTCTTAATCTGAAATTGCTAGCAAGAGGATTGCTTCCAAAGAGACAGGGTAGAAGAGAAACTGGCAAAAGTAACAAAACCTGGTCTCTTTTTTTTCTTCCCTTCATCCTAACTGCTCAAAACTCTTGGACAGAGAGCCTGCCTCACAACTATTTTGATACATATCAAGTTCCACGCTGACTTATACATGTTTGGACATATTTTAGAACTGTGTACTTCCTATGTACAGCAAGTCTTTGACTATGGAACTGACTGTCTTTTGTTTTACTATTCGTTGATGGGAGTCCCCGTAGAATATAAATTAATGAAACAGATCAGATATTTCCACACTAAACACATAGAAGTATTCTTGACTTCTACAAAGAAATATGCTCTTTCCCATTGTTCTTGAAAGATGTGGTCATCGGTCCTTTGTTGCCCCTTTTCTGAGTCATGGGTGCAGAGAGATGGCTTCACTCTGCGCAACGCACTTGCGCAAACTCAGTGACAAATGGCGGCTTGCGCTTTGGTGTCGGCAAGAGGACGGAGCCTGGCAGGCTCTGTGGTGAATGGGGGAATGGAGTGGCCTCACCCAGAGGAGGCAACGGCTGCTCAGCAACATGGTAAACAGGGAAACGGGAAGGTTTTTTCCTTAGAACAGTACCTGGCACCGAGCAGTAACTCAACAAATATTAGCTGTCATTATGATTATTATTGTTCTCACTGTCATTGGTTTGAAATGGGTGGAGTTGGAGATGAGAATTAGTGCTGAGTTGGGTCAACAGTCAGTAATGGAGTTGGATTACAGAATCAGCGTACTCATTTTCTTCCATTCTTGCCCCCAGCTTTTTGTCCTCTGACTCCTTGTGATTTCTTCTCTTAGGAATATGCCTCTCCCTGCACCCCAGGGTCCAGAGGCTAAATCCTCCTTGTGCTTTCAGGCTGAAATCAAGGGCCTCCTTTTGATCTTTCCCTCACTCAGTTATAGAATCCAAGTTCTCATGGCCCTTTATCCAGCAGTGTGCTGGAGTAGGCTTGTACCAGCTTGAGAGTAGGAGTCGTTAAATTTTCAGGAATCTTCTAAGCTAGTTGTTAAATACAACCATTATTAAATATTAAATTATTTAAACTTAGAATTCAATGACTTCCATTAAAAACATAGACAATACACTTCCTAATTATTTTACTACATTTTATTACTATCTATGTTCTTTTAGGTAAGTATGTGTATGCTGTCTGGATGATGGAAATACTCTATGATGGTGAGCTAATACATGTCTCTTCCCAGCTAGGTGTTCAGTGATTTTAGACTGGCAGCTTGAAAATGGCCATAATGGGACTATTTACATTATGGAAACCAGCAGTCGCTGCAAATCAGTGCTTTCTCTAAGCACACAACCCAGAGTTAGGTGTTAAGTAGTTACCAGCATGACATGACTTTTAGACTTCTTTTGAATGCTTATGTTTTTTTAAAAAATCTGTACCTCTCTTAGGACACCATGCTCCCCCTTGCATTGCAGATCATTGGTTATAAGTCTTAAACTTTCTTCTAGATTATACAGTCCTTAAGGGCAGGACAGATATCCTGTTCATGATTATATTCCCCAAAACATCTAGCATAGTATATGTTCAATATTTACTTATCAAATGGAATTAATTAGAAGCGACAACTCAGTTCTGGGAAGTGAAAATCAAGCACACATTTAAGTAATATAATATACTCTTCTCGTGTGTGAACCAAATCGAAAGACAGAGAGTTGGCTGTAGGGAGGCCAGCCAGGAGCTTACTAGCAGAGAAGGAATCTGTACAAGGTGAAAGATGGTGCATACAGCCGTGCTATGGATGGAAAACTGCAGAAAGGTGAGATCAAATTTACGCATAATTAGTTTGAGGAGAACTGATAATATTGGTGTCCTAGTTTTCTTCTATTATACTGGGATAAAGAAGTTTCTTTCACAAATCTCTCTGCATCTTCAGAAAGTTCTTCTAAATCTTTCCAATGATTTGGTTTACAGTATGTCAGAATAGGAGCTATAGTGTTTTTCTGTGCCAATCCTGAGGATTTCCAGTGTCAACTAATTCCTGCCTGCCTGCCCACACCTCTTTCTAAGGGCAACCACCCTGTATAGAGCCACTGCTGCCCTCATCATCCTGTTTTCTCCCAAGTGACCTCGCTTCCATAGCTGATTGGCTCAGGGATGGATATCTGCCTAGTAGGCTGGCCAGTGACATGTGAAGAAGCTGAGCTGGTGAGTCACATCATTGCTCTTAGCAATTCCACCTGGGAAACATGGAGCACTTAAGCCATGTTTAGAATTGGTAGAAGGAAGTGAAACCGTGCTGTGAAGGCACTACAGAGTAGAACTGGTGCCACAGCGAGCAGAAGCCATGTTGTAACAGCACAGAATTTTTGAAAAAGCAGGAAAGGTTTTTGGTAGATAAAGGAATTTGCAGCAAATAGAGAAAGAGTTTATTAGAGAATGGTTGTAGCCGGGTCATGGAGCTATTTTAGTTTCTGGTTTAGTAGTTATATTCCATAGTTTTAAAAACAGAAAATGTAAGTAATTTTTACCCAAGGTCATATATAAGCAGCTAGACTTCATAATCCCAGATTTTTCCAAACAGATGGTAGTATAGTTGCTACAACTCCCACTCCATGCCCGAGACAGATAGGGCTGATTGGACCAGGAACATTTACCATGAACACTGGATTTAGCTTCTAAATTCTTCCTGCATTAAGATCGGAAAAGTCACTGTCATCGTTATGAGTTAAGAATGATTTAGTTTGGGCTTCCCTGGTGGCGCAGTGGTTGGGAGTCCACCTGCCGATGCAGGGTACGTGGGTTCGTGCCCCGGTCTGGGAAGATCCCACATGCCGCGGAGCGGCTGGGCCCGTGAGCCATGGCCGCTGAGCCTGCGCGTCCGGAGTCTGTGCTCCGCAACGGGAGAGGCCACAACAGTGACAGGCCTGCGTACCACAAAAAGAAAAAAAAAAAAAAGAATGATATAGTCAGGCTTCTCTGGTGGCACAGTGGTTAAGAATCCGCCTGCCAACGCAGGGGACACGGGTTTGAGCCCTGGGCTGGGAAGATCCCACATGCCACGGAGCAACTAAGCCTGTGGGCCACAACTACCGAGCCTGTGCTCTAGAGCCTGCGAGCCACAACTACTGAAGCCCGCACACCTACAACCCATGCTCCGCGACAAGAGAAGCCACCGCAATGAAAAGGTGTGCACCCCAGTGAAGAGTAGCCCCGGCTTGCCGCAACTAGAGAAACCCCATGTGTAGCAACGAAGGCCCAATACAGCCAAGAATAAACAAACAAATTTTTTTAAAAAAAGAATGATTTAGTCTAATATTTCTGCTTTCATTCTACAAAAGTCTATTTCAAAATATTATTCCATAATATTGGTAATAGGCTTCCTCTCAAAATTCAGAAAGAAATCACTGAAATAGTCATCTGAAATCCAAATTAAATGCCCAAAAATAAACTTTAAGTTTTTTGTTTGTTTGTTTGTTTTTTACAGCGTCTGGGCTTCTAATTTTGACCAGCTGTAAACATCTTGGATTCTTGCACAGAAAAAAGAAAACCATTTTAAAGACAGAGATATGGTCAAATAAATTAATCCCATTATGAAAATTGTGCTAGAAAATCATGAGGAAAACACAAAATAATATATGAAAAATGAAAGATCTTTAACAGAGCCGGAAAACCGTTGACCATAGAATGCAAGACTTTTCTAACAATATCAAAGAACAAATGATGAAACTATGAAAACATTGCAAGTACTTTACTTTAGCTTTCAATGAATTGTATGACATATGCTTCACAGCCCAATTAGTACTCTGTTTTGTCTTAAAGGGCTTCCAAATTTACTAAGAAATGTCAAATCAAACAACAAAAAAATCAAAGTTATGTAGATATTTTTCAACTTGTATCTGTCAAAGAAGAATTTCAGTTAGACATGAAAAATTAGTTTCTATCATGATGGACAGTATTCCAGGTATGTTAGATTAAAATCTAAAGCTAATGGAACTTGAAAACAAAAGACGGGTGACTCCTTTAATGCTTTGCTTCACTGTAAGATTCATATTGAAACTCTCTGTGCTCAGTTTACTAAAGTGAACTCTATGAAAAGTATCATGGGTGCAATTGTTAAAAATTGTTTAATATGTGTGCAAATGCTATAAATCACCACCAGTTTATAGAACTCTTGGTGAGACTAGAAGACAGTGATTTTAATGATGTTGTATACTTTGCCAACACACGTCAGTTGAGTCATGCAAGAGTTTTACGAAGATTTAACTCCACTCCAAGATCTTCTTGAAGAAAATGAATGCTTGTCAAATATTTAATAATCAAAACAAAAAATGGCAGAATGATTTATATTTTGCACCAATATCACACTACATATGAACAAGCTAAATTTGAAGCTTCAAAAAGTTTATTTGTATCAACTGTATATAATGGACATTTATAGACATTTTTCTCAAACTTACATGGAACATTCACCAAGATGGATCACATTCTGGGCCATATATCACACCTTAAAAAACTTTAATGAATAGAAATCATAGCATAGGAGGAGAATTGCTGGATCATATGGTAGTTCTATTTTTAATTTTTTGAGGAGCATCCATACTGTGTTACATAGTGGCTGTGCCAGTTTATATTCCTAACAGCGCACAAGAGGTCCCCTCTCTTCACATCCTTGCCAACACTTGTATTTCTTGTCTTTTTGATGATAGACATTTTAACAGTTGTGAAGTGATATCTCATTGTGGTTTTGATTTGCATTTCCCTGATAATTAGCAGTGTGAGTGTCTTTTCATGAACCAGTGGGCCATCTGTGTGTCTTCTTTGGAAAAATGTTTATTCAGATCCTCTGCCATTTTTTAAAACAGATTGTTTTTGTTGCTGTAGTTGTTACTGAGTTGTATGAGTTCCTTATATATTTTGGATATTAACCCCTTATCGAATATATGATTTGTAAATATCTTCTCCCTTTCAGTAGTTGCCTTTTTATTTTGTTGCTCATTCCCTGTGCTGTGCAGAAGCTTTTTAGTTTGGTGTAGTCCCATCTGTTTTTTGTTGCCATTGCTTTTGGAGTCAGATCCAAAAAAATATTGCTAAGGCTGGTGTCAAGGAGTTCACTACCTATGTTTTCTTTCAGGAGTTTTATGCTTTCAGGTCTTATATGCAAGTCTTCAATCCCATTTTAAGTTAATTTTTGTGCATGGTGTAAGATAGTAGTCTAGTTCATTCTTGTGTATGTGGCTGTCGAATTTTCCCAAGATCATTCACTGAAGAGACTGTCCTTTCCCCAGTGTATATTCTTGCCTCCTTTGTCATAAATTAACTGACTGTATATGCATGGGTTTATTTCTAGGTTCTCTATTCTGTTCTTTTGATCTATGTGTCTGCTTTTATGCCAATATCACACTGTTTTGATTACTATACCTTTGTAATATAGTTTGAAATTAGGGAGTGTGATGCCTCCAGCTTTGTGCATCTTTCTCAAGAGAGCTTTGGCTATTAGAGATCTTTTGAGATTTCTATGAATTTTACGATTGTGTTATATTTCTGCAAAAAATATCATTGGAACTTCGATAGGGATTGCATTGACTCTGTATTTTTCTTGGGGTAGTGTTGACATTTTAACAGTATTAATTCTTCCAATTTAGGAGCACAGAATATTTATTTATTTATTTATTTATTTGTGTCTTTTCCAATTTCTTTCATCAGTGTCTTATACTTTTCATTGTACAGGTCTTTCACCAACTTGGTTAAATTTATTCCTAGGTATTTCATTCTTTTTGGTGCAATTGTTTGTCTTTAAAATTGTTGCAAAATATACATGACATAAAAATTTCCATTTTAATCATTTTTAAGTGTACAGTTCTGTAGCATTAAGTACATTCACATTGTTGCACAACCATCACCACCATCCATCTCCAGAACTTTTCATCTTCCCAAACTGCAAGTTTATACCCATTAAATACTAACTCCTAATTTCCCCCTCATCCAGTCTCTGGCAATCACCATTCTAATTTCTGTCTCTATGAATTTGACTGATGTAGGTACCCCCATATAAGCGGAATCATGCAATATTTGTCGTTTTATGTCTGTGAAAGTTTAAATTGTATGTTCCAGTAATATATTTCAAAGTTTTATCCCATCCTGTTTCCAACAGGACATTCATTATACGGAAGAAAGGAGGAGCTGTACTTTGATAAACACTTAGCAGTGGTCAATTTCTGTGAAGCTCCTTTTTCCTAGGGGAAAAATTAAGTTAAATTCAGAAAAATGCTAGCAGCTCTGCAAGGAAATAGAAGATGGTGTTAGAATAATTTACGAGGGACTTGAAATCACTCCTGAGCCCTGGGATACTTCTGTCAAATATGTAGCTCGTTGGGCCTTTCATAATTGTGTCTTAATGCTTGGAGTGTGTACTGGCTTGTTATAGGAAAGTAGCATTACTTAATCAAACAATGAAATTATATGGCAACTCTAACATTTATAGTACTGAAGTTCAAATCATTCCCAAGATGAGTGATGTTGCTACTATACAACGTACATCAGTGTTTCCTGCTAGGAAGAAAGATGGGTGGATGGATGGATGGACTAGATTAGATCTAAGTTTACATAATATACGTCCAGGCCGTGGGCTGTTCACGTTTCTTCATCCCATTTTTTCTTCCAAGAGAAAAATCAAATATTTTAAAATGTATCAACAACCAACTCGTTCTGTGATGATACGTTTTCTTGACTCTCCAAAAATTATTTACATAATCTCTGCCTGTAAACACCTAAATACAAGTTTGTGTGTTTATAAACAACCAAAGGACTATGGACCAATGTGAGGAAAATCAATAAACTTCTAATCAAATCCCTCTGAACAGACATTTTGGTTTGCCTTGAGGTTCACCAGAGGGTAAAAGAAAAAAAAAAAAAATGTTAGTGGGGGAGAAGGTGAGAATATGGAAAAAATACTAAACAGAGTTTCAAGTTTTAAGAAGTCCCTGAAATTATTGAAAATGCAGACATGAAAGAAGAAAAGGAAGTGGCTGCTAGTGGTGACAAATTGGAGAACTAAAAGAAAGTTTAGCATTCACATCACTATTTGATTGGTATTTCACAGTTGTCACTGAGGCTGGGGGAAGGGTGCATGGGACTCACCCAAGTCTATAGTTGCTGATAGTGTGGGCCCCAAGCCAGCCCAGTTCTTTTTTGCTCCATCCCACATTGTATCCAGCCCACATCTGGTCATGCAAAACAAACAGAGCTTTCATTTATTTTTCCCTTCATAAATGCAGGAAGTATCTACACGTCCAAGGAAAATATTTATGTATTTTTAAAGTGGATTCTAAGACCAATTGAATACACAAATTAAAACAAATATATATGTCTGCTGGCCAATGCCTCTCTGAGGCCCTAGTTGTGCTTTACACATGAAAACAGGCTAAATGTTTTAACTCTGAGGAAATAGGGTTTCATTCTATCCTGTCATCTTGTTTTTGAAGGAATTTATGCTCCACCCTGCCTTTTCCATTCATTTCATCAAACGATGATACTACATCAGCAAAAACCCAACACAACGGAACAAGGTGCAAGGCAGAAGTGATCTGAAAACCTTCAAGTTGTGTTTCAGTTGTTTTTGAAGAAAAAGGGATGGGTGGTCAGTGAGCATTTGTAGGATTCCATCTGCATTTGAGCACAGGATTGTAGACTTGTTAACTCACAGTGTCACACAGATTTGGAGCAACATTTTTCACTTAGGAATGGCCACCCTAGCTTTCTTTTTCCATTTTAAGGGAGCAAGCACAGAAGCCTGCCATGGGCCCACTACAAAAGGAGTTCGTTATCTCACAACCATATGACATCCTCAGCTCCATAATCAGAATAAGCTAAATAAATTGAAGAAAAATAATGGTAGCTCAATGCACTTTATAAGCATGATTAAAGCCACTGGAGGTGGGGAAAAAATAAGCTTGGGTCTCTGAGGTTTCTAAATTTGAACGGGCTTTCAACCTTATGGCTATGAGAGGCTGCAGCCCTAGTGTCTTCTCCATAGCCATGTTGATTACTTGGTTAATGTAAATTCCAAGGAGTCTCAATAGTTAGATTAAAGAAATAGTGGTAGGTCATGTTGAGTTTAAAATTAATTATGGAATTTAATCATCAGTAACAATAATACAATTAACCTTTGTAATATTTTCCAAAGGCCAAATAAAATAAAATGTAATAAACAGAAATCATGTAAATATTTAAAGACTGGCCCCTCTAGTCTAGACAACATTTAACTAATGTTTGGGGGCTCGTCTGCTCCTTTCCCTTAACAAGCTTGTACTCACATAGTCAATCCAACGTTAGCCTCTTCATTCTGCTTGTGTTCATTGTCACCTGACCGCCACCAAGTTGGGACAAAGAACAGCCATCAATAATTGCTGTCATAGGTGGTTTTGGGCCACAGCTGCAAGATGGGATCTTCCTCTGACCCCATCCGCAAGGTTGGCTGTGGTTGACCTTGGTCAGCCTGAAACATGCTCTGTACAGCTCTCATTCGGCTTGGTCTTTAGACTCCAGGCCTGAAAGCTGTCAGGGTCAGGGCCAAAAAATCTCACGTACAACTTACTGTTCCCACCAGAGTGGTTCTGTGAGCATTCCCCTGGCTTAACAAGAAGACATCTTGCTGATGGGAGAAGTTTATAACATCAATATCTTGTTCTTTTTTTTTTTTTTTTTTTTTTGTGGTAGGCGGGCCTCTCACTGCTGTGGCCTCTCCCACCGTGGAGCACAGGCTCTGGACGTGCAGGCCCAGCAGCCATGGCCCACGGACCCAGCCGCTCCGCGGCACGTGGGATCCTCCCGGACCGGGGTATGAACCCACGTCCCCCGCATCGGCAGTCGGACTCTCAACCACTGTGCCACCAGGGAAGCTCCAATATCTTGTTCTTGTTGTTAAACTTTAGCCTTGTTGGCTTTGCCACTAAAAATGTATCTCATCTCTATTCCTTCCGGGGCGTGGAGTATAGTACTTCCGTAGTCTACCCCAATCCATGATCACTATTCTCTCTCACTCAGGTACTAAAATGACCTCCTTTCTTCCTTGTCTTTTTGCTTTAATTCTTCTTCCCATTCACCTGTGATCTGTTCTTACTCAGCAGAAAAAACAAAAATGATCTCTTAAGAGTGTAAATCAGAGCACATTTGTTTTTAAACTTTCTGATGTGGCCTCACGATAAGCTTCAATGCCTTTGCTAATATTTATTTACCTTCATCTAGACCCAGCACCAGCTATAAAATACGGAGCCCAATCAAAGTACGGGGACTTTGTTCAATATTATTGCAACTTTCAAAATGGCAACAGGAGGGTATTAAAACAAATGTGGGGTCCTTCTAATCACGGGACCCTGTGCCACTTTTTTTTTTTTGTGATACGCAGGCCTCTCACTGCTGTGGCCTCTCCCATTGAGGAGCACAGGCTCCGGACGCACAGGCTCAGCGGCCATGGCTCACGGGCCCAGCCGCTCCGTGGCGTGTGGGGTCCTCCCGGACCGGGGCACGAACCCGTGTCCCCTGCATCGGCAGGTGGACTCTCAACCACTGCGCCACCAGGGAAGCCCTCCTGTGCCACTTTGAGGGTGACCCAACCGTGAAACCAGCCCAGTCCCCACCAGCACCATCACCAACCCTCTGACATACTATATCCATTTCGCAACCAGTGCGTTGGAGCACTGAATCCTATTTTGGAAAATGGAGTTGTACACACACACAGTTCCCATCACTGTAGAGCGTAGCTGAGTTTCAGAACATGCCTTCCTAGCATTTTCCCTTGGCCGTAGTCACTGTGTCTTCAAGTACTTCTTTAGAATAATAGAGCAGTCCCAGTGGTATTGGCTATCGCCTCATACGGGCATGGGGAAATCAAGAAAATTAGGAATATTTCACTCCATACTTTTACTGGTATATCCACAAGAAAATATAATCAATGGTAAGAAAGCAAATTTTGTGATGGTTACCTTTCAATACGGAAAGAGCAAGATGCCACAGAGAATAAAAACGAGGAAACTGCAAATACAGACGGATGGCCTGGCCAGCGTAAGGAGTCGATAGCAGGGTATCTTCCAGTTATCCAAAGCCCTTTCCTTGGCTTGGCCCTACTGCCCCATTCCCTGCTTGGTGGAGTTTGTCTGGTGTTGAAGTCACTTTAGCGCTTCCCTGAACATGATTTTTTAAAATAATAGTAGTAATAAGAATAATATTGTGATTTAGTGAGCTCCTGTCATATACCCGGCGGTGTACTAGGTGTTTTACTGACATCGGTACACTTAGGGGGCATACTGTCGTACCGATTTTATAGATGAGCAAAATAAAGTTTAAAGAAGTTAAGAAATCTGACCAGTGAGCAACAATGCAGCCAAACCCGTGCCAGCCGGGCTCCTGTGCCCGAGTTCTTTCCTATACCATGCAGCACCTTGCAGCTAAGTGTCTCTGAAAGTGTGGTCAGTGGACGACTTGCCTCCAGATCATGTGGAGTTTGTTAAAAATCCAGAGAGCCTTGCCTAAAACCTAGAGAATTTGATTCTCCATGGTTGTGGCCTAGACTGTGTGGCAGGAACAAGCCCCAGGTAATCTTACGCACAGTGGTGTGAGCCTTGCCGCTGCAAGTATTTTCCTCTGTACTGATCTGTTTTCGTAAGGACCCTCCCACGCTGTCTGGAGGTGCCTTTTGGGTGCTCTGGCGCTTCTTCCACTTCAGCTAAATGATGCGATAGACCTTGGCATGGCGTAGCATGTTTTAAATGCCAGTAAGGCTCTGCAATTCCACCAGACACGCAGGAAACAAAGTTGAATAATCCCGTACAACAAAACCTGAAGCAGATCATTTTCCCGCACACGGTGTGAAACGAGATATGCAAAGCAGGGTCCTTAATGCTACGATGTGCACTTTGCATCTGCCTCCATGCCTGGATGGTCATTCGTTATAATGCATGTGACATTCCACAGGGCAGCCTAGGGCTCTGACGATTGTCAGCTGCACAGAAGAGTGAAGCAGAGAGGATGATACAAAACAGGCCCTGAGATAAGAGCCATCCTCTGACCTAAGGGCCGTTCGTAAGACTGCATGATCAGCACCAAATTCCGTAAATTATCCTGAGCTTGAATCCGTTCTGAGATCCTGCCGCTAAAGGAGATTGCAGTCTTACTACGTAACCCCTTAGCCTATATTTTCCTCCACCACATTCATACTTGGTCGTTAAATTCCAGCCTATACTTACTTTCCAAATACCAAGTCATGATGTCATGTTACTGAAAGTGCCTTCTGTTTCACTCCCTTACACCGTTTCACACGTATATTCATCCTGTAGGTTCTCTTGGGTCTCATCTTGTAGGAAAACTGACACAGGTTGTGTTTACCTCTTACTAGTTAAAAAAAAAAAGAAAGGAGGAGGCCGGTCACTGGAATCATCAACTGCCTTCTTAAGGCAGAAAAGAAAGATGAAATAATGGAATCTGGCCCCGGGATGTTTAAAAACTAGCATGGAGGAAAAATAAAAACATTGCCCGGATAAAGAATCTTACACCAGAGATCAGGAGTTTGCCTTGTGAGGTCAGAATTCATCCAAGTACAAATAATAAATAGAGGAGAGAGAAGCATTATCAGGTTTACATTTTCCAATAAGCATTCGGAACATCAAAGCTCTGAGAAGGTGTGGAATCCCTTCCAGGCCTGAGGAGGGGGCACTCACGTAGATACAGCATGTCTCTCCGCGGGAGACTCTCACTTTCGGAGGTCTTTGTTTAGAGTCCTTTTGCCACAATTCAGCGAACCTCTCTGTCCTCCCCAGCCACTTACACGCTCTGGCCTGCAAATGCCTCTTATCACAACTGAGCATTTCTTATCTCCAAGAGGATTGAAACCAGAGCGCCCTCGAAGGATCCAGGGACTGTTTAAGAATAGCAGAAATTTAGCCTGACCAGACTTACAGAATGGAGAATCCTCAAAGACAGAAGAAAAGTTATCTGCTAATGGTCAGCATTGGCCCTAAGCCCTCGTTCTTCCTTTCAGCTATTCACTCTGCTTTACTCCATTAAACCTCAATTATGGCTATCATCATTTTCCTTTGAAGACCAAGGGCTGGTCTGGGGGGACAAAGGCCATTAATCACTTTTCAAAGGTCTCATAGCATGCTTTAAAGATGCCTATATTTGGAAAGCCAAAAAAACTATAATCCAATGAGTTTGGTAACTTGAAATTGTTCTTTTGTTGGTTTGTTTTGGTTTGGTTTGGTTTTATTGCAGTACGCGGGCCTCTCACTGTTGTGGCCTCTCCCGTTGCGGAGCACAGGCTCCGGACGCGCAGGCTCAGCGGCCATGGCTCACGGGCCCAGCCGCTCTGCGGCATGTGGGATCTTCCCGGACCGGGGCACGAACCCATGTCCCCTGCACCGGCAGGCGGACTCTCAACCGCTGCGCCACCAGGGAAGCCCGAAAATGTTCATTTTTGAACAGAACAAGAAAGGCGTTTATTTTCCCCAAATATATAAACATAATAAATGTCAAGAAGAAAGATTAACGGGAAAGACATGAACATTATAATGGCACAGGAAATAGAAATATAGAATGATAACGCCAGTATCAGACAACACATTAGGCACCTAGGTGTATGGACCATGGCTTAAAACACATGGATATATAGTTTCTTTGTTCGCTAAGACATCTTCGTTGTAGTATGGTGAAGTGAATTTACTTCCGGCCAAAAGAACAGTCGTGCTAAGGAGTTTTGTTTGGCATCTAAGTAAATTTGTAAAAAGGTGATGGACGTGCAGGCAGCAGGCACACATCATTAATATAGTCTTCACAGAGTATCAGTGCTCTGCATTGTTTCCACAGAAGACACTGAAGTTATGTACATAACATTACTCTAGATCCCTAACCAGAGCTATTCATATAAAGTCCTTATTGTAGCTATCTCCCTGACCATGATCATGTAGCGTAGAGATATTGCATTGTTGACAATCAGATAATATAAATTACATTTGCTCTGAAATAGCACTGGCTGTTGCTTTTGAAGCCAGCCAAGGTCAGACTTATAAGATGGAGAACATATGCCCATATGGCTTAAGAACTAGATTGCTATCTGCTGAAAACCTAAATTCCTTGAAGCTCTCTAGAAGACGGATGCTAATGGAAAAACCTCATATATTCTTGCTTGTAAGGTAGTTGAATTTGCATGCCCTGGGAAGGCGCACGGCGGTTTTTCACCTAGTGGAACTGAAACTAGAAGAAAAAAGGAATTGGGCATATGCCAGGAAAATGGAGCCTGTACTAAGCAGTTTCCATCCACCACCACTTGGGAGACCGAAATGATAACTAAAATAACACCTTTAATTTTTGCTGTGCTGCATATGTGCAAAGAATTTCATGTGAACTTTCTCTTATGATTGCAGTTAATCTGGTAATAAATGTGCAGGTGACACAAAACTGAAAGGTTTTGGTAGCAGATAGACTCCAGGAGGGTCATTATCTTAACAAGATTAAGTGCTGTGGGGTAAGTGTAAGGACCAAACAGTCAACTGTGTTCATGTGAGAGGGGGATTCAAGACCTGGCAGAAGCACTGACGGTAACAACTCAGGGGTATTGGTTGATAAAAAGCTCAGTTAGAGTCACTCATTGCTGTGGCTGGTGAAAGTGTGCATTCCACTGAAGTGGAAGCCTCTGTTACTAGGGTCTGAAATGAGAAGAATGTCAGCGCACTCTACCTTCCCCAGAGTACTGAATTCCGATCTGGGTCCCCTACTTGATGTAGGCCTCCTATGCTTGCTGTGTGCCAGGCCCTGTGCCAAAGCCTTTATGCATGTTATCTTGTTTAAGCCTCAGATAATCAGTGAGGCAGCAAATGGCAGGTTAGAGAGTGCAGTGGGCATCTGCCTGTTGGCCTGCCCAATATTCATTCCATTCTCTATCTTTGGGTAACTACCTCTCCATCATTATGTACAGGCTTGGTTGAACATCAGTCATATTGCAGACCAAAGGGTGAGAATGTGAATCAAACCAAACCCATGGCATTACCTTTTCCAGGTATTTGAGCCGTGAATGGAGTATAACAAGGACAGAAAAGAATAGAGCTGATAACAACCAACATCAGTGCTCTGAAAAAATGGCCCTACTGCTTTGGTCCCCAAGCTTTGCTTGTTACTCAGTTTTCCAGGGCCTGATTTTTTTTTTTAATCAGATCTCTGAGCCAGTTCATATACTTCTAATAAGTGCACCTTTTTATTGTTTAATTCAGCCAGGTACTATTGCTTATTATAAAGAACATCAAGTGACTTGCATCGAGGTAAACAAGTCATTCAAACCTTTCAGGCTCACTCCAGAACCCACATAGTTAACTGCTGCTCTGGCCCAGCACCAGGCCCTGTGAGAGGATAGCAGGCAAAGTACATGGAGGAGAGAAAAGGGGGAACCAGGAGGGAAGGGGATGGGAAATCATGTGTAGAACAGTGATGGAATGAAATTGATTTTTTCTGGAGAAAGATTGACATGGAGATAAGTAAACATCTTCAAATGACTGAAGGACAGTTATTTGGAAGAAAGATGAAAGATGGATAGTCATTTATTCATTCACTCTTTTCACAACACAGTTTTATTGAAATGTGTCAGGTGCTGGGGTTACAGAAGTGAATAAACACAATATCTGTGTTCTCATGTAGCTTGCAATCTAGTTAGAGATAATGGACAGGGAACACGTTTTAGAAATGAATTTAGCAAATGACAGGAGATGATAAATGCTATGAAGAGTGGTGGTGATATTCGGTGGTAACACGAGCAAAAACCAGTATGAAGTAAAGGAGCCAGCCTCAGGGCTCCCTGAAGGAAGAGCATTCCAGGCAGAGGGAACAGCCAATGCAAAGGCTTTGTTTTTTTCAAGGGATGTCCAGGAATGGGTAGAGAGTGGCGAGTGGGAAGAGAAGAGATCAGAGAAAAAGAGTCTTGTATGGCTACAGTATAGAGGCTTTGTAGAGCTGCCAGAAAGTTTTGACCAGGGGAGTAACATGATAAAATAATCGGGGGGGGGGGGGGTGGGGGATGGGGAGAGCAAAATACATTTTTAAAAAAATTTTATTAGATTATAGTTGATTTACAATGTTGTGTTTGTTTCGGGTGTACAGCAAAGAGATTCAGTTATACAGATACATATATCCACTCTTTTTCAGATTGTTTTCTCATATAGGTTATCACAGAATATTGAGTAGTGTTCCGTGTGCTCTGCAGTAGGTCCTTGTTGGTTATCTGTCTTATACATAGTAATGTGTACATGTTCATCCCAAGCTCCTGACTTATCCCTCCTCCCCAGCACATTTCCCCTTTGGTAACCGTAAGTTTGTTTTCTATATCCATACGTCTGTTTCCGTTTTGTAAATAAGTTCATTTGTATCATTTTTTAACTAGATTCTACATATGAGTGATATCATAAGATATTTGTCTTTCTCTGTGTGACATACTTCATTTAGTATGATAAGCTCTAGGTCCATCCATGTTGCTGCAAATGACATTATTTCATGCTTTTTATGGCTGAGTAATATTCCATTGTGTATATATGTACTACATCTTCTTTATCCATTTATCTGTCAGTGACATTTAGGTTGCTTCCATGTCTTGGCTATTGTGAATAGCAGAATGTATTTTTGAAAAACGTCCCCCTTGGGTGATATATAGACAGCAGCTGAGAGCATAGTAAGCAGTGAGCAAATTATGGTAGTGGTCTAGGCTGGAGAATGATGGGGCTTATACTAGGGTGGTCAGAGTAAAGATGAAAAGTGATGCATCTTGGTATAAATTTGAGGGTGGATCTGATGGTGTTTGCCAGTGGATTGAATAGCGAGTATAAGAGACAGAAAAGAGTAAAGAATGACTCAGATTTTTGACCTGAGCAATTGAATGAGTGAAGATTCTATTTACTGTATGGCCTTATAGGGTAGAAATAGGACTGTTGGTAGATGGACGGGGATGCTATATAAATTAGGACTTTTCAGCAGTCGTAACTGGCAAAGGAAGGAATGAAGTGATTTAAAGATGATGCGTTTCCCACACAGGAGGCTGGCACAGGTAAGGAGGACGGCTGTTTGGCAGAGGCTTTGAAAAGGGGCTCAAATGCCAGTAAGGGATGGAACTAAATGACTGCAAGCGTCCTTCCAATCATGAACTTTCCTCAACCATGAGGTTTACAGAATTGATAAGTAACTCATTACCCATTACCGTTCATGCAGGTAGAAGGGAATAAAAATACACAGTCAAATTGTATTTTGCTGGTTTCAAACTTGGTCAAATTAGGGAGGGCGACATTGGTTTCTACAGCCCATGACTGAGTTCATTACTTCAGCATAAGACAATCCCTTTTCAAAATCAGAACACCCTGGGAAAACAACAGGGTGTGGTTTGTTTTTGTTTCTCTTTCCTTTTCTCTTCTCAGTGTAAAGCTGGAAAAGTCTATGCGTCTATGTAGTCTGGTAAGGTAGCAGACAATAAAAGCAGTGGCTGGGATCCAGTTACCCTTCATTCCTTGTGTTAGCCATCCTTGGAACTGACAGATTATATGGGGGACCTCAGACAAACCACAGAGAAGAAAGAAGAGCCAGGCTTGCTGAGTTTTTATTTTTTCAAAGAGAAATAACTCCTATAAATTCAACTGAAGGGCACCTGGAGTTCTGTAAGGCACATTTAAAACTGATTCCACAAATCTGAACTCTTGGTTTCCCTGGACTGGTTTTCCCAAGTTTAGCGTTCCCTTTCTAGATATGCTACAGTTCCCACTCCCAGCCGAGGAGGCCTGGGACAAATCTTAGAGTGGAAAATACTCCCCAACCCTTTCCCATTCATATCCAGTGCAGAAGAAATCAAGGGGGGAAGCACACCATGATTTATTTAATTTTTTATCCTGCCCATCCAGTCTTTCTTGGCTCGTTTCTAAGAAAGAACATCCCCCTTTCCTGGCCAGGACTAACCTGAGAGCCTGTATCCATCTGTGCTTGACTCGTACGGGAACTTGCCTCCCCAGCCAGCTGCTCTTTCTGTGTCCCTCCCATTCCATTCATGCTGTTATTAAACACCTTTGAGCCTCTGTCTGACTGTGTGCTAAGCATGTAAGAGGAAAGGTGCCTCTCCACCCCCACCCAGCACTCTAGTTCCGGTCAGTGGAGAAGGGATTCCAGCCTAACTGTGAGATCTCTGAGTCTGAAGCTCCTTCCAGCTCTCGGTCGTGCTAAGGCTGGATGCCAGCGTTGGTGGTCCTTTGAGTAGCAGGGTACCACCAACACGTCTTGGAAAAGCAAGGGCAAGTCCAGACATGAGTGAGAGTAGGTGGAGGAGAACTTGCCTGCTCATCATGAAACACTCACCAGAATTTGTGAGCAGCTGGGTATCTGGTGATGGGGGGAGGTGGACGTGTAGGCTGCTGTGGGGGTGTGTGTGTGATTATGACCAGCAAGAAAAGTCGCGAGGATGACGAGTGGTCAATAAGATTGTCGGGCCAGGGATGTCAAACACTGCATCTGGTATCATATCGGCTATGGTCTGTGATTACCCAAAAAGGATTTGTTTTCAGTGAGCTCTTGATCTGGAAAAACAAAAGGAAAAAGGAAAAATATTTTCTCTTCATTCCTTTATGTGCCTGTAAGAAGATGGGTTCATGGTAAATATTTGTTAAGCAAATACCTGTGTTGAAAAGGGACATAAATTAGGCTATAAATACATCCAATAGGAGAAACCACTGGAAAGAAAGAAATCTAAGTTATTGGGTGACAGTGGAATGCACTTCTGTCCATTGGAATTATACAGATAGTAGACACTACTTTGTGTGAGGAAGTTGATCTGTGTATATTGTACATTTTCTTGATGTTGCCCCAGTGTTTCATGAGAGAAGAGCTTATCCTCAGTTCTTCTGTAAATATCACCTCCAGGAGCCCAAAAGGATGTGCTCTCTGCATGCCATTTAAAAAATCCAAGACAGTAGTGGAAATTAAAAGTTAAAAACCCTGTGTGGAATAGATGACACAGTGCTACCAAATCACTGAAAATCCAATAAAGAAAATGGGAGAGAATTCTTTCCCGGTAATGTTACTTGGCTTCATCTGAAGAAGTTTGACTTACATTTTTAATAAAATTTTTTCCCCTTTCTTTCTGGTTTATTCCTAGGCTTCCAACATTTTTAGATTTTTAAAACCAGATGAATGGTATATGGTCAGAAAGGAACATGGAAGGCAAAAAAGCATGGCAGCTAGCAGAAAATGATGAATGTGGCAATAATGATGCTAAAAAAATAAGACAGGGAAGGTACAAATGTAGGTCCTTGTCTGTGCTCCTCCGGGAGCTCCCCAGTAGAGATCCTGGCTCAGCCCACCAGGCTGGGCTTAAGTGTAAATATAGATTTTCAACTACAGCCCGGTCCCCCAACCCTGGTGCTCTGGCCAGGGTTTTGGTTACAACCCATGGAAACATCTCTGGTTGGCTTATTCAGAGATGCAATTTATTGGAAGGATATCAGATAGCACATAGCAGGCAGGAACCAGGGCAGGCACTGCAAAGCCAAGTCTAGCCACAGGAATGATCCCCTTAGCCTGCTCCACCAGGGCCATGGTCACTACCACGGAGCCATTGCTGCCGACGGCTCCTCCCGTGGCCCCAGGCTCTCGGTGCTACAGCACACACTTTCTATCTGACCCTGTGCCTTTCCGTCACTCCACTGACATTCAGAGATCTGGACTTCCGCACCTGATGGACTATGGGGCCAGGAAGCAGGAGAGAGAATACTCATCCCACCCTCTTAGCTTTTGTAGTGAGAGGTGGGCTTGGTTTTGCTCTGATCTTGGGAGCTCCCCAGATAGAATATTCAGATGTCATACAGCCAGAATGTCAGAGGTCCACTGCCCCTGGCCAGCAGGCTGGGTGCAGGGCCAGGACCGTGTGTGAGAAAGGGCAGAATGTGAGCCAGAGAAGCTTCCGCAAAATGGTGACTGAAGCGGCATTGACAGCAGCTGAGAGCTGGCAGCAGAAGTGGTTTGCAGTCGGGCCAAACAACCAAGAAAGACATGATCAGGGGACAGTGGGCACAGCAGTGGGTAGGGGTGTCATGTAGCCCCAAATCTGGAGGCAGGTAACCCATACTCGTGTCATGCTTCTCCTGTTCTCAGGTATTTTAGGATAGATCCTGACGAGTAGAACGGTAGACACAAGCTACTACCTGCTCCCCTTTGCCTTCCATATATTTCTTCCATCTATCTGTCAGCCGGTCCATGTTTCCCAAATCATGGTATATCTACCTGTTAGTGCATGAGAGATGATTTTTAGGTCATCGTTGTGTAAACGTTGTTTTCATCATTATGCATTTATTGCATTTATTATAATGGTGTTCAGAAATACGAAAAGTAAAATTAACTTACTCTGTGGTGGGCACTGTTCTAAGTCCTTTTCACACATGCAACCTCATTTAATCCTCACAAAAATCCAAAGAGGGGATTATTATTATTATTATTACCCAGATGATACAACCAAGGCTCAAAGAGGTTGAGTCAGTGCTCAAGGTCACGTGGCTAGTGAGCGAAGGAGCCTGGGTTTATACTCAGGCAGTCTGGCAGCAGAGTCCTCGCTCTCTCTGCCGCGTGGTGAGGGTGCTTACTGTGAGAGGAGCCCTGGCTGGGCATTTTGAACCAAGAACATGATTTCAGCTTTCCTCTTTTTCATAAACATGAGTGTTTCTCTTCACCGCAACCCTGTAAGGGTGGCAGTAGCTAACATCACTTAGCACTTATGTGTGCCAGGCACCGTGCCAGCTGATGCATGTACAATGATCTCATAATGAGGACGCAGAGGCTCTCTTATCCCCATTGGAAACAGAAACTGAGGCACTGAGAGGTTAAGTTACTTGCCCAAATTTACGTAATTAGTAAGCCTTAGAATGTCTGCTCTCGCCTGTGTGTTATTTTGCCTCATTAAGCTGCCAGCCTGGGAGGGAGGTGCCGTTATTATCCCATTTTACAGGTGAGGAAAGTGAGGGTCAGACAAGGGAGTTGTCCTGGTTCAAGTCCACAGACTTCCTATAAAGGGCTAGATAGTAAGTATCTTTGCCTTTGTGGCCTTAAGTCTTTGCATCGCTATGCAACTTTGCTCTTGTAGCACCAAAGCAGTCATAGAAAAACATCAGTGAATGGGCATGGCTGTGTTCCAATAAAACCTAATGTATAGACACCAAGGTGTGAGTTTCATATAATTTTCATATTGACACAGATCACACTTCTTTTGACTTCTTGTGAAATGTATTCTTAGCTCACGAGTGAGGCAAAAGCAGGTGGCAGGTAGGATTTATCCACAGGTCACTGTTTGCCAACCCTTGGCCAAGGTCACGTCACCAAATAGTGTCTGATTCCAAACCAGATCTCTTTCCACTGAGCCATGGAAGCTTCCACACAGAGAGATGAAAAGGAGAAGGGCTCTCCCACACCAGGGACAAGCCAGAGGCTAATAGGATGATAGCTCCGTCCTGGCCTGTGGTATCCCTAAGCGTCAGCTCTTGATAGTCAGTAAAGTTGGAGCGCTCTGGTGGATGGAAAGAAAGCGTTGATTGTGAAAAACAACACTTAAAATCTAAACGTAATACTTTTAGAGCATGTTTTAGAAAACTCCCTCTATGTCACAAAAAATACCACAACTTTTTTTTTCAGGACCATGATGAAATGAATGGTTTTGAGCCAATGGCTTGCATTTTCCCCTTTACCCCGAAGAAAATCACATTGTAAAATCATGAATTTCCCCGAGAGGGCTCTTTGCCCGTTCAGCCATGTCTTCTAAGGGGTTTGACTTATTGAAAAATACAAACCACTCATGGCTATAAAACCAGTGAACCTCTTTCCTTTATTTAACCTATTGCCCTTGAAAATGTACTTTTTTATGGTTCGCACGTGATCCAACCAAGCCTGCTCTCAGCGATCCTTTCACATGAGTTATGTGGAGAAGCACTTCAAAGAGAAAAGAGAAACACTACATAAATACAAGGTAGTAGTGAACTCAAGTCTACTCTTAACTCATAACTTGAACCCTGTTGCTAAGTATGATAGTCCCCGATTGAGACAGGAATTTCCTGATGTACGCTCTCTCCTTGCTTCGTGTCCCTTTAATCCCTCTCCCATTTCTGTGCACGCCAGTTCTTGGAATAATATCATGCCCAACAGCCAGCACACAGGTTCTCTGTTGGAGAGCTGCCCTTGGGCTACTGGAGCCGGCTTTGCCCCCTTGAATAGAAGGATGACGTGGTAGTCCAGGCACTCCCACCCTTTTGGGCAGCTCTTGACCAATGACTGATGGGTGTAGGGCTCTAAATACTGTTGCTCCTTCGCTCCCAATTGGGACAATTGAGGCATGAGCCTGGCTGTGTCCAGACCCCCCCCCCACCCCCGTGGGAATGAGTCACCTTCAGTAAGGTGATTCATCCTTGCTAGATCTCCTTCTATTCCCTGGTTCACGCTCCTACTCTCTTCTCATTTTCCCCAGGATTACTTCTTAATAAATCGCTCTCACAGAAATCCTCATTTCGGGCTGTACTAGTGGGGACCCACCTAAGCCATGGAGTTACAGCAAGCTTCTTAAAGTTCTGCCTGCTGGTACACAGCATGTTGCAATAGGAACCCATTACTTTGCGTAACTCTAAAGCGTTTTCCAAATGCTTCTAGAGCAGCATCTGAATAAGCCTTCAAACTGGTACGACTACCTCCATCACACTGGGGAGGAAACTGAGGCTCAGAGAGAGTAAACACCTTGCCCGAGGTCACACAGATGAGAATGAACAGACTCGAGCCTCCTGCACCTGTGGGTTGATGGTCATTATTTGAAACTAAATTGTCATAGGATATTTTCTCAAATGAAAGTGTAGTCTCTCTTTTAGGGCAAAGGAAAAATCTCTAAGAAAGAAAATATGTTGGAATCATTTATTCATACCACAAATATTTATTGAGCCCTGACTTCGTTTCAGATGCTGTGGTAAAGGCGATAGATACGACAGTGAGGTCTACATGGGACTTAACTTTTAACAGGAGGATGAACAAGAGAAAGAAAAAAAACACAAACCTTTGTAATGGCCATAATTGCTTTGAATAAAATAAGCAAGGAACTGAGAAAGGGAAACTCCGAAGGGGGCCTCTTTAGAGCAGAGAAGATCTGCCGAGGGGGAGGGAGAGGACAGTTAATGTGAGAACTAAGGATAAGGTTGGGGTGGGGGAGGAAGGAAGCCAAGAGCTCGGAAAATGTGCTCCAAAAATGAGGATCTGAAGCCCACCCTTCCCTGAGAAAGGGAGAATTCAGAAATTTGGTTTTCTTGTTGGCTCTAGGATTACACTTATTTGTAAGCAGAGCAGACGGTCATCTTGGAGGTAGAATTTCAGGGCTGTCAACAGGGGGTTGGGCAGAGATATCCACCACCCTGCTGGCCTGGGCTTTTGACTGAAATATCCAGCATGTGTCTTACTCTTGAACGACCCTCTGGAGAAGCTCAGTTGGTTTACTTTGGCTCCACATCTGCTGTTAACTGGAGAGGGGCCAGCCTGTTAGACTAACTCTGGCCAAACCACCCTCAACAATGGAAGGCTGTGGTTGGCCCACATCCAAGGATCGGGGAGGCGGCTGTGAGTGTGAGAAGGGCGGAGAGTGGCGACCGTAGGTCTCCCTCCCTGTTGTGCCTTCTCATCTTCTGTGTCCTGGGGAAAGGAGCTCATCTCTCTGAACCTCTGTTGCCTCTTCTATTAATGGTGAGAAGACCAAGTACGCTAGCAGGCTGCTTGTGACGATCAGAAAGAACATATGTAAAAAGGACCTGGCTCGGTACCTGGAACTCTCAAAATGAGAGCTTCAGCTGGAGTAGGAGTAGTAACAGTAGCAAGAACTGTAGAGGGAGAGTAGCAGTCGTCATAGTAACAGTCACACTAGTGAGCATTGATATTATGAGTATCATGGCCTCTGCCTATACCTGAAACATTCTGGTAATAAACCAGACCCTCAAGGGTGAACCATAATCTCATACCCATCGAAAATACCAATGCTCACCTACTGCTTTCGGGAAGTGACTTGAGCTTTGGAACATATCCAGAACGGAACAGCACTGGCCAATAGACATACAATGCAAGCCACATATGGAAGTTAAAATTTTCTAGTAGTCATATTTTAGAAAGTAAAAATGGGTGTGAAATTAATGTACATATTTTTTTCTTTAACCTAATATATCCCAAATATTATCCTTTTGACATGTAATCAATATAAAGGAAATTATTGCTGAGTTTTTTTATTCTAAGTGTGCATCTTGTATTTATAGCACAACTAATTTCAGACTAGACGCATTTCAAGTGCTTCATAGTTGTGTGTGGCTAGTGACCACCATGTTGGACAGAACAGTCCTAGATAATAACAATATATTCGGTGTGACTAAAATTACAGGGTCAGGGTAGTTCATGGGGCAGGGTTTACCCGTTTCCAACTCTATAGAGGAAAAAATTGCAATTATTAGAAACATACCAAAATGATCAAAAGCAGACAATATCAGTTATGTAAACTGTGAACATAGGAAGCAATTCTGTTCTTTCTCTAATAGTGGAAAAGTTTGTCTTTCTTTCAGCCACCAAGATTTACGAACAAATACCCTAACAAATAAAAGCTCTGAGTCTTTGGTATAACTTGGCTGAAATAGACCCTTAAATTCATCTCTTCACCTCATTCACATCTCTCCTCCAAGGTCTCCTCCTCAGAGAGGTGACCACCCGACACTGGCACAGCTCTGCATGGCTTGGAACACAGCTGTCTTCTTCCCTGTCCTTTCTAATTTCAGCAGTGTGGTTCTTTTTCTTGCCAACTGTTGCCAGCTTAAGATGCCATCAATACAGAAGCCTCTCTTTTTCTTTCTGGCAATCTCTCAGGAGCTATGCCTCTCCAAGGCACCAATCATTGGCTAAATCCTGCTCTAGATCCCATCCTTTCCTCCTCACCCCAATATTACTTTAAGTGTATAAGAAGGAAAGCAGACAGGAAAGCAGAAAGACAGGGAAAATGGAGAAAATCAAAAATGAAGGTGGGAAGGAGGGATGGAAAATAAGACAAAAGAAGGAAGACACATTATGAATTAAAAGTCAATCCTGAAGATGGCAAAGCAGAGATGTGGAAAGATCCTGGATCTATCATGATTCTATTCAACTGTGGAATTAGCCAACCCTAAAATCCCACCTACTTCTAGACTTCTAATACAGTAGTTCTCAACTACAGCTTTACACTGGAATTTCCTCGACTGTTAAAAAATGCAATAAAATGTAGTAGCCTGCCTGTATCCAAGATTATTCAGTTGAAATGGTATGGGGTGTAGCCTCTATGGCAAGACTGTTTAAAGCTACTAAGGAGATTCTAATGTGTTACCACATGGAGAACACTGCTGACAGTAAATCTTGTATCATTTAAGCCAGTGTCTCTCACACTGTAATGTACGTATGAATCACTAGGGGATCTTGTTAAAGTGCAGGTTCTGGTTCAATAGATCTGGGATAAGTCCTGAGACTCTGCATGTCTAACAGGTTCCCAGGTGAGGCAATCCTGCTGCTAAGGGCTCACATCTGGAGCAGGGAGGTTGTAAGCCAGTTTGACTTAGAGTTTCTTATGAGCAGGAGCATCCCAGCTGAAACATCTTCCCACCTTATAGGTTACTTGATTATCCACCGCCGCCCCCCCACCTCCAATGCCCCATTCTTGTCGTTTAAAAAAAGGCAAGAATATTCTTTCTGAAGAACATTCAAAATAATCTTTCGGGGTTTTTTTGTTTGTTTGTTTTTTAAATAAAATGGCGTTCACTTCTTCCAGGATATATCCTTTGCTCATTGTTATATGTTACTTTTTCCAAGAATGTGGTGTGGGCCTCTCTCTTCAAATTAAAGTGCGCATTTCAAGAAACTCTCTTCCATTTTATCTTGGAATATATTCTTCTACTGCATTTGTTGCCACTCTTCTTTAGCAACCCCATTTATACATCAGTTGTATCTCCTTTGTCTACTGTCCATACCTATCATCTTTTCTACAGCCATTTTTATATCTTTAGTATTTTTCATTTTATTTTGCAGGATTTCTTTAAGTCTGTCATCAGTTTGGAGTTAGGACTTTTTTTGTTTCATCTATTAGGAAATTCACTGTGGATTTTTTCCTTTTCTGTTCTTCCCCAAACTTTGCCAACTCACGTTTATCATCTTCTATTGATTTATAGCCTCTTCTTTGAATCTTTACATCTCTTATTTAAAATATTTTCTTAGTGAGATTATATTGCATATAATTCCTTTGAAATGGTTTCCATCATATTTTGTGTATTTCTTCTTGTTATCTTGAGAGAGAGATAATATACAATTTTTCTTGTTTATATTTTTCCAGTTTTTATACATAAGCTTCGGGTTGACCCTTTTCTTATTAACATCTTTGAATAAGTCACACAACTTGCTGAAAGCAGGGGGGAGTGATATAATTGCATTGCTGTTGAAACAACCTGTAGCCTCCACTCAGGTTTATGATCTATTATACTTTCTCATCAAATCTATATATTTTTAAATTTCCTGAGGATACATCTCCCTCATTTTAGAAAAATCCAAATTAGAGTTTCTCAACATGAAGACCCTAATGAGGACCAACTTTTAAAATTGAAAGAGGGATGGGGGAATGCTAGGGTCTAGGCCTGTACAGATTACCAGGGCCTGGTGGCCAGGATGTGGAACTGGGGGAAATCTCATGTAAAGAAACCCTGGATTAAGAAAATACCTAAAGACAAAAAGACAGTATGAATTCGTTAACATCGTAAATGAACTTGTGTTTTGGTACACACAATAGCATTTGCAAACATTTGACAAAGAGCTTGTGTATGGGCATCATATGTTATTTATTGTGTCTGTGGAAAATGTCTACACATGGATTCACAGAACTCCTTTTCTTTTTTTTAACTTTTTATTTTATACTGGAGTATAGTTGATTAACAATGTTGTGATAGTTTCAGGTGTACAGCAAAGTGATCCAGTTATACACATACATGTATCTGTTCTTTTTCAAATTCTTTTCCCATTTAGATTGTTACATAATATTGAGCAGAGTTCCCTGTGCTTCACAGTAGATCCTTGTTGGTTATCCATTTTAAATATAACAGTGTGTACACGTCAATCCCACACTCCCTAACCATCCCTTCCCCCCAGGTAACCATAGTTTGTTCTCTAAGTCTGTGAGTCTGTTTCTATTTTGTAAATAAGTTCATTTGTATCATTTCTTTTTAGATTCCGCATATAAGCAGTATCATACAATATTTCTTTCTCTGAGTTTCACAGAACTCATTTTCATTCATTTGTATTTATCAGGTGCTCACCACGTGCCCACGTGCCCTCATGGGGTTTGGTCTAGTGGTGAGACAGATAGTAAATAGGTAAACCAATAAATAAGTGGTTTCAAAATGTGGAAGTATGTGAAGGAAATGAATGGAGTTTGAAATGGAGAATGACCTGCCCATAAAGCTGGCCTCCTGAAGGACAAAATGGTCAAAGTCATGTGAAGAGCTGGAGGGGATGGGTGAGCATGCTCAGTTGAGGGAACACCACCAGGAGCTTCCCCTAAAGTGGCCTGCAGGTGTCCTAGACAGCAAGCAAAGCCTGTGGGGCTGGATACGTGGTCAATGAGTTGGTACCAAATATCAGAGATGCAGATGTAGTCAGAGAAACAGAGCCCCTTTAGACCACGGTAAAAAGTTAATTCTACATCCAACATGAAGCAGAGTGCTTCAGGCAGGGGTATGCCCTGATCCAATTAAATCCATTTTTAATGGCTGTAGTGTAGAGAATGTATTCGAAAGTGACTGTAAAAGAATCAGAAAATAGACGTAGGCTATAATCCTGGAGAGAACTGGTCATTCTTGGACTAGAGCAGAGACAGTAAAGATGGAGAGAAGTCTGCAGATCTGAGATATATTTAGGAGGTAGAACAGACAGGACATGTTTATGGCTTGAACGTGGGTGGTGAAGGAGAGGGTGGAATGAAAGCTGTGTCTCCAGTTTCTAGCTTGGACAACTGAACAGGTGGTGATGGCCCTCACTGACATGAGAGTGACCGAGGAAAGAATGTGTTTGGGAGGAGAAATCAAGAGTTCAATTCTAGAAAAGTAACATTTGGGGTGTTTCTGAGCATCCTGGCAAACGCACTAGAAAACAATTTATTGAGGGATAACCTGGGCACCAAGGAGAAATCTAGGCAGCACATATAAATGTTGGAGTCAGTGTAATACAAAAGATATTTAAAGTCATACGAATGAATGAGGCAATAGAAAGACCGAAGGAAGGAGCCTTAGCAGTTTTAAGTCTCTCCATGGCCCACATGTTGAAAAGCATTGAATATAGTTATACTGGCCTTACTGTAATCAACTCTTTTGGTGACCCATGAGAGAAACCCCCATCAAGTTATATGAAGCAAGAAAGGGAATTATTTGCTCAAACACTGGTAAGACCAAGAGTCAATACGCCTAAAGGCACAGATCGATCCAGGAGATCTTATAGGTTACCAGGACACAGTCACTCACTATTTCTTGGCTTTCTTTTCCTCTCTGCTGGCTTCATTCCAGGCCAGCTCTCTCTACGTGGTGTGTCACAGGCCAGACTTACATTCTTCTATGAGCAAACTCAAAGTTAAAGAGAGCTTTCCATTCCAGTAGTTCTAGAAAAAATTGTGGATGTCTTCTACTCGTACTACCTTGATGTCTTAGTCTGTTTGGGCTGCTGCAACAAAATACCACAAACTGGGTGGCTTATAACAAAACACTTATTTCTCACAGGTCTAGAGGCTGGGAAGTCCAAGATCAATTTTCACTGGCAAATTGGGTGTCTGACGAGGGCCTGCTTCCTAGATGGCCATCTTTTGGCTGTAACCTCATGCGGCAGAAGGGGCGAGGGAGCTCTCTGGGGCCTCTTTGATAAGGAAGGGCACCAATCCCATTCGTGAGGCCTCTGCCCTTATGACCTAATCACCTTCTCAAAGATCTACCTCCTAATACTATCACATTGGATATTAGTATTTAACATGAATTTGGTGGGGGACACAAACATTCAGTCTATGGCGCTTGGGTCATGTATCTAACCTGATGCCAATCACTGTGCCCAGCATATGCTGTTTGGCCAGGCTGGGTCCTATGCCCATTCCTAGATCCAAGAGATACAGACGACGACTTGGCCTGAAAGCAGGGGGTGTATGTATAATACTTCAAAGGAAAAAGCAGAATGCCCTTCTAGAAGAAGAGGATGTTGGTGCTGGACCAGGAAAAGCAACAGCCATGCTTAGAGGTCACTTGTGTCTCTAAAGTACACTGACTGTGTAGAAGCATCTGAAATTTCCATTTGTCCCATCAGGCAAGGGACGTAAAAGTTGCCTTACCTGTAGTGGGTGGGCATTATGTACGAAACACTGGAGGTAGCTGTGGGTGGGTTTGGGGTGGGCTGTTGCAGGATGGCTCCCATACTAAGAGGTCAAAAAGAAAGAGGTCAGATTCCTACCCTCAAGAGTAAGAATACAAATGGACAGATATGGAGAAAGTCAGAGAAATGAGGGTGGCTGCTTATGGAAGTGGCCACACTCAGGATTCTAACAGGAGTGGGTGACATTGTATTGGGTAAAGCAACCTTTACAGTCTTCCCTTGCCCCAAGGCCAATATCTGAGAATTCTGTCAGGGTCAGGGGCCTGCGTCCTAATAAGAAAACTTTGAACGCAAATACCCTAAGGGATACGTTTATAAGACAAAGCCTACAGGCCCATTTCTAAACTTGGCGGGAAAGGGTATTGAGCAAGGTGAAATATGTGTAGCTTTTAGAAATGGAGCCTGACCCAAAATTTCTGCGTGGGTGTGACAGCTTAGAAACCGCAACTGCGGTAATGAGTCTTAGCTGTACTCTATACGTTCTATTCAAAAACGCTAAATCAAACCAAAGTCCAGACCGCAGCTCTCAAGTTGCGCACGCAGAGTAATTAGGTTTATGTACTGGCTATTGTCCCTGTTCTGAGCCTGTCATATAAAAGCAAAACGCCAGAACCACAGGGGGTTGTAACTGGGTGCCACGTCTGTGTTTTAATTCCATGCGCTTTCCCTTTCTCCATGAAAGAAAAGCAGAGTTGGTTTCCAGTTGTCTGGGAATACACATCAGGCATCAGCCTTAGCAGAGGTAGTTCTGAATCTTTATGTTTTCGAGATTTGGCATTTCAAATATGAATTCCCAAACTTAAAATGCAATGGTTTAGAAATGGTAAGTAGGTAAGTTTAATTTTAAGGTTAAAAGAGGTTTTATGCTCCTTTCTTAAGAAATATGACTCATTTCGGTCAGGTTTCGTGCACGGAGGTGGAGAGGAATATACAGAGGGGGTAGCTGGAGGTAAGGAGAGAAGGATGCAGATCTGACAGCGCTTTGTAACCCTGCAGAAGTCACTTAATTACTCAGGGTTTCAAAGCACATGGAAAACTCATAAAAGACAAGCTGGCTCAGAAAGCCAGACACTCAACTGAAAAGAAGTGTGACTGAAGAAAATGAGGAAAAATAATTCCAGGCCAAAGGAAAAAGAAGCTAATAATTTTTTTAAAAGCAAATGCTTCGTTCTCTTCTCCTGATATTAATCTGAAATAATTTAATAGTCAGAACACCTTCCAGTGTTTGAAATATTATTAGCATCGTCTGCTGTCTTCTCACATTTTCTCTATCATACAGCTGACTTGCTTTATTGGAAGGGAAGAAGATGGGGTATAAACAGTTTTAATAATAGCCATGTCTCATAAGTCATGTTTGAATTTATTTCCATATTATGGAGATGTTTCTCTTGTGGAGCTGTAATTCATTTTCCATTTACTTATGCTGTCTGGGGGCATCTTTTTAGCTGGTTAGACGAGTTGGGGGCCATTTTTGTTCCTTAAAGCAGAGTGAGAAGTTGTATTAGTTAGGATAGTCTGATGGCTGTGACAAAGAAGGCCTAAATATTATGATGGCAAAAAACCCAATAAAAGCTCATTTCTTCCTCATGGAAGTGTCCCCAGACAGTGTTGCTAGTCAGCCCTACATCCACGCAGTGATTCAGAGCCCCACGTTCCTTCCATCTCCACATTGTCATAGTTGGGTTCTTGGTGGTCTTGTGAATCGAGCTAGTGGAAAGGGCAAAACAACATGGAAGAGGCACGTCTGACTCTTAAGAATGTTGGTTCTACCATGGCACAGATCTCTTCTTGTCACACTCCATTACTGCATGTGAGTGACAAGTCCCACCTCCACGCAAGGAGGGGTACCAGTGTCAAGCCTGCCTGGGCAGCCGCGTCAAAGCAACGGCATCATGCCATAGGTGGGGAGAAGGGATTGGGTGCGGCCGCTAGCGTCCTCCACCGCAGAAATCTTCAGCCTTCCCGCTGTGTGGAATCCCTGACCCCACTCTGTGGCATGGTGAGTTCAGGGTCTGGGATCAAGCACCCAGGAGCTTGACATTCTGCTGCGTCACTCACAGGTCTGCAGGAAGTCTTGGCAACTATGGGCTTCATTTTCTTCATCTGTCAAAAGCAGCGAAGGGCTTCCCTGGTGGCGCAGTGGTTGAGAGTCCGCCTGCCGGTGCAGGGGACGCGGGTTCGTGCCCCGGTCCGGGAAGATCCCACATGCCGCGGAGCGGCTGGGCCCGTGAGCCATGGCCGCTGAGCCTGCGCGTCTGGAGCCTGTGCTCCGCAACGGGAGAGGCCACAACAGTGAGAGGCCCGCGTACTGCAAAAAAAAGATGAACAAACTAAGGCTCAGGGAGATTATGCAGTTGCTCCCAGTCGTCGTAGCATCCTGACTAATTGGTTGAAATAAGTCTTAACAGCAGATCTGACTGCAAAATGCATGCTTTTGGTCTGTTGGTAACATATCTCTCGCAACCATTAGTAGATCACCTAGTGAGTGTTCTACTAAGGGAAGGTGAGAAGGGTGCCTTTATTCTAAACATATAGAGGTTCACTTTTAGAATGCTAAGACTCTTGAAAATAGAGGTTTTGGCTTTAAAGGCACAGAAATCTAAAGAGAGGGATCGAGAGAGAAGACAGACTCATTGACTAGAGAGAAAAATCTAAAGGCGTTCAGGAGACCGCACACATCTCCCTTTATGGCCTCGTGCCAAAGAAGCATCTAGACCCCTCTGAATGTCCAGCCTTTTAATTCGGATAATGGTGGGGCTGGGGAACGCAGGGTGCATATGTGTATCTATGTGTGAATTTAGAATGTGATGGTAGGGATTATTTTTAACTTTACTTTAAAAAGGGTAGTGCAGGGTTAATAAATCATATCATATATAATTTAGCCTGAAAAGTACAGGGTTAAAATGCAACCAATGTCAAAACCAAAGACAAAGTAGAAATCCATATGTTGCTCTGAAATGCACCCACTTCAGCAGATGTTTTGGCTGCTGTGGAAGGAAGCCAGGTTTCTTGGTTTATGGGAATCCTGGGGCTGGGCGGTAAGGAGACCCCATTTCTCACTGGCCACTTCTCCCTCCTATAATCAGCAATATGAATCCCTCTCCCTCCGCCAGGACTGTGGCAAGACTCATGTTCACCTCCTTTACCATTACTAGTCTCTTGCTTTCCCCTCAAAATTGCAATGTCACATCACTAAGCCAGTCGGCAACTGTTTATTGAGTGGCCTTCTGTGTGTCTATGAATGGTGAACGACCTCAGTAATCACACTACTGCTCCACAGGGAAACTACATAAATATACTCTCGTAAACGAGAGCATTTATTTGGCGGGAGGACCCGTGGAGGTTCCCCCGAGGAGGTGATGTGGAAGCTGACACACGGCAGTTAAATAGGAGATAACTAAGCGAGGGTGGGGTGAGAGCAAGAGAGAACAGCACGGGAGTGTCCCTAGTAGTGAGGGAGAGATTTGGGCACAGTGAAGGGGAGAGAGATGCTGAGAACAGCTGATTAAGCTGCTCTAACACAGCGGTTCTCAACCAGGAGTGATTCTAGCCACCAAGGGATATTTGGCAGTGTCTGGAGATATTTTTAGTTGTCACACCTTGGGGGATGGACGCTCCTGAACATCTCATGGGTAGATGCTAGGGATGCTGCTACAGTGCACAGCACAGCCCCCTTAAACAAAGAATCATCTCACCCAAAAAAGTCATCAGTATCAAGGCTGAGGAACTGTTCAACAGGAAGCCCCAACACAGAGGATTAAACAAGATAGGGTTTTTAGAAATATGTTTAACAGCCCAAATGGAGTGCTTTGGCTGAGATGGCCAGCTCTCTAGTGCCAGAAACCCAGCCTCCTTCTGCCTTGTTGCTCTGTGTCCTCTAGGGCACAGGTTGGCAAACTTCTCTGTGAAGGACCAGATTGGAAATATTTTGGCTTTGTAGGTCATATAGTCTCGATCACAGCTTTTTTCAACTCTGACACCGTCCTGTAAAAGCAGCCACAGATAACGCCTAAGTGAATGGGTGTGGCTGTGTTCGAATCAAACTTTATTGACGTAAACACGATAGACGGGTTTAGCCCACAGGATGTAGTTTGGGCCCCTGCTTGGTCACGTGGGCTTGGTCTGCACGTTGCCCAGTCGGAGGGGGAGGCGTATGTCCTTCTGAAGGACAACATGACTTCTGCTCACATCCTATTGTCCAGGACTCGAAAGGCTGGCAATGTAGTTCTTGGCTGGGCAGTCATGGGCCCAGGGGGAGCTCAGCTTTTTTTGTTTTTTATGCACAAGGGAGAATGGATACTGGGGGACAATTGGCAGTGTCCTCAACTGCTGAATTGATGCTAAGAGAGCAGCACAAAATGAGGCTGGGAAGAGAGGCAGGGTGAGATCATGCCAGCCTCAGAGATGAAATGAAGTGTAGGGTTACAATTTTTCTCTTAAGAGAAATGGGAATCTCTTAAGCAGCAGTGTTTCGGAGCCATTTTTCCATTTTAAAAAGATCACTCTGGCAGCGGTGTGGAAGGGGCTTGCAGGGATGTGGGGAGACAACTTTGGAAAATATTGCTGCCATCCGGGTAAGAGAGACGGTAGCTTGAATGAGGATGGTGTTAAAGACAAGAAGTAAATGGTTGGGAGAGAGATTTCGAGGAGAGAATCTGTAGCATCCTGTAGATTAAACTCCCTTTTGAGGAATTAAGAGAACGCAGCTTCATTATTAATTTTTTTAAACAGAAAAGACTTGATCACTGTCGTCCACATTGGGCATCTGATCCAGCCCCAGCTGGTCCTTGTCTGCTACTTTCCTCTTTTTCCTCCAGGACTCAACATACCTATTGTTCAACATCTTTTCTGGGAAAAAAAACCATCCTGGTTCTCCCAAGCATAAGACTCTGGGCTGAAGTCACCCAGGATGTGGCCACGGAGTTCACAAGTCCCACATGTAACGAGGGGGCAACCCCAGCGCTTGACATAAGCAAAGCGTGTTTTGAGTCTGACTGGCACCAAAGGAGGCAAAAGCCTACAGTATAATTATGCCAAGCATATAATACGATGCAATTGGTTTCTGTCTCCCATATGCCCTGTGGTGCAGTGCAAGGGCTTTGAATCGTAGAATGTTCCAGTCCCGTGTGTCTGTGCCATTGGAAGCCTGAGAAAGCCATGGTACCTTCTCTTACTTCAATCGGTACTGCTGTGGGCATCTCCTAAGCACCAAGCGTATGGGTAGGTGCTTAGTAAATGCTCAGTATTAGGGACATAGAGATGAATAAGGCATGACCTTGTGACCTCCTCAATGAAATAGCTCTCTGGTTTCTGCCCCTGGCCCCTGTAAATGAAGGATGAATAAATATTTCCCTAATTGGTTTAAAATGGGTTTCCAGGAATGAAGGCATCTTGGCAATCTGAGTTATAGAACTCCTGAAGAGATCCTTTGGTTTTTATACTTAGCATGGTGGACACGTTTGACCTTGAAAGACAATACCACTCAGTAATTCACTTTCAAGGAATTGCCTAAACGACTATTGGCACCGTTTTTCCTACAAAGAGAGGATATCGCATTCTTCTCTCTTCATTTGTTTTTGGGGTTGTCAACATTGTGACAGTGGCTAACCAGCTAATTTGCAGAATAGTAACTTCAGAAGAGAGAGATGATTCATATGTGGCTCTGTTAGGGCCTCTTCTTCCTCTAATTCCTTTCTGGCAAAGGGTGTCAGTAAATTGCCTCTCAGTATCACTGTATCTGTGGCTCTGTATCCACAGCCTGTATTCACACGCATTAGGATCCTGGAATTCCAGGGCTGTAGGGCAGAGAATCTGGGCTTCAAACTTCAGAAAGCATGAGCGACGCCAGTTCACTAGAATCCTCACCCTCCCCGTGGCCAATAACTCAGTCTTTATATTATTCAGCTCGGTAGTGCCAAGCACTCCACTTCCCATAAACCACAGTTTATGGACAAGATTTCAAAGAACGGCGACGTTACATTTCTCTTGGTTGGCTGACATCTCAAAAATGTTTTGCCTGAAGCCCTCCCAGAAGAAAAGAAGTTATTCTTCGATTGTAACTAACACTTTAAATGCTATCCTATTGAGTCTACCTCAACTCTATGAAGTAGGCGCTAATAACCTGTGCCTTTTGCAAACTGAGGAAATTTGCAAATGTGGCACAGCCAATAAGTGGTAGATACAGGAATTGTAGGTAGGTTTCTCTGACTCCCAAGTTCATGATACTACACTATCTCCTTTGTTCAAAGTATTACTATTTATTGAGCATGTATTTATCATAAAGTCCATATCCCTCTATCTCACTATGATGGTCTTAATGGTCTCAAGCTTAGTTGGTTTTGTCTCATCACAAAGGCAGTGTATTTACAGATGACAAGAGTCGCCAAACTAAAGCCCGTGGGTCAAATCCAGCCCTTTTGAAAGCAAAGCTGTATTGGAACACAGCTGCAGTCATTCATTTGCATATTGTCTGTGGCTGCTTTTGTGCTACACCATTAGAGATGAGTAGCTGTGACAGAGAGCCCAGAAAGCTGTCACAAAGATGAAATATTTACTACGTGTTTCTTTACCAAAAAAAGTTTGCCAAACCCTGATATAGAGCACAATCATATATATTGTTTCTTTGATTAAATTCTTTCTAGTGAACAGACTGGTGGTATTCAAGGCTTAGGGTCAGTTTAACTGTTAAATTTATATGTGTACATTATTTGTTCCATTCAATACATTTTTATCAAATGTCACCGCCCCCCAAAGAAAAAGGTCGTAAGTCCGTCCATGGGGGATTTCTGGATGAAGAAGAAAATGCATCATTCCCAATTAACGTGTGAAAAATGTGAAACTTCTTTTGACTTTTTCCAAAAGGCACCCCTACGTTTTTGCTACTATCTGGAGTTGTGTGCAGTTCTGAGAACATCACCCCTTGATTCCATTTACAAACTGGGTAGTCTCTCACCCGGCTAGTCAGTTACTGCCCTACTGGAAAACAAAAACAAAAGCAAAGCATATAATACACAAGTTAGAAACACACTTGCACTTATCTCCTACAACTGAAAGAACCGTCAGAAACTCTGCCATTCTGGAATAGAAAGAAAACCAGTATGAGCTCTCTGATTCCAGCTTTATCTTCATCTTGAAGCTTATACAACCCACAGATAAATTATAAATTATGACAAAGATTTCCACCAACGACAAACTGACTCACTGTCCTCCAAGTCCTTTCGTCTCTCTGGATTCCCCTTCTAAGCTTCTTTATATTCTGTCAAGATGGAGTGTGCTATTTGCCAAAATTACAGACAGTACGCCAGCATTGGGACATATTTTCAATCTTTACCTGTATCAAAGAATATTATCATTGCTGAGGTTTTTTTCCATCATTGCTTTTTGCCCCGGTAGAAAGAATCACAGGGCCAGCTTTGTGTCTGTTCCTGTAAAGTGATGAAAAGAGAACGAAAGGTTAAAGTGACTTTTGTTTGTTAAAATATAACAAACGATTATCCTAGAAACCCCATACCATCATAGCACTATTTTCGTTCATGTTATGTTTTAGCTTTTTCATTGCCAAGTGCCCGCTTGATTTGGATACCAAAACCACAGTTTATGGACAAGATTTCAAAGAACGGCGACCTTACATTTCTCTTGGTTGGCTGACATCTCAAAAATGTTTGCCTGAAGCCCTCCCAGAAGAAAAGAAGTTATTCTCTGATTGTAAAAATTATAAAAAGAAAAGGCAAGGCAAAAAACCAAACAAAAAGACCCCACAAACATGGGTAAGCCTCTTTTTAATGCAATGAGATTTAAATGAAAGCAATTGTGTTATACTTCATGGAGGCGGTAGGGAGGTACTCTGGAAATCTGCTAGTTTGAGAGCTGCCATTCTACATGATTTGAGCTCAGACCTCTGTTGCTGCCAGTGCCAAAGTGGTTTGATTCTTGCTGTAAAGAGGAGACACCAAGCACAGCTCTGGCTATTTGAGGTCCTAGGTGACAAGAGAAAGTGATATCACTCTGCAGGGCTTGGCTTGTCAAATCCATCAGTAATGGAAGATACATGGAAGCAGTGTATGAAATTCCATCCCTGCGGAGCGGACAGCGTTCTTGAAAACAGAAAGTGCTATCTTCCCCATCAGCTTAAAGTTATTATATTTAGCAACTGTGTATGTACATTCTTCACGGGTTTCTACTTATAAAAATTAGTTAATTAGTAATTATTACCGTAGCTTAGGTAAGCATGGATTATTATTATCATAGTTTTACAGACAGAGTAAATGAGAATGATGGAGACGGTACCAGGAGAAAAATTAAAATGAATGAGTTCCTGGATCACAGGCCCGAGCTGCAAGGATTTTCAAGAGCTTGTTTATTTTAAAGAACACGCTTTCTTAAAGTGAAACTTAAATATCGGAAAAGCAGGTTTTCCAAATTTTTTAAAAAATGTCCTATTTATCAGTGAAACCAGTGCTGGGATTCTGTTTTTTATTTATGAATATTTCTTTGTATGATTTTATATCTTCCCATATATCTGTGAGGGTCTTATTTTTGATGGGGTATTCCATGCGATTGTAACTCTCACTCTTCAAATGGCATTCCTTGGTTTTTTGCTCTTTAGGAATAATCGAAGATCTGAGAGGTTTTAGAAACCAGAATTTTTTTTTTTTTTTGGACCAGTGAATATTTGAATAAGTTACACGTGCAATCTATATGTTGGGTGAGTGTCCACGGTAAGCCAAACACTGTCCCGGGGCCTAGGGATCCGGCACTGACCGACAAGACAGGTATCTTTTAAACTTTAATAGCTTAAATTTGACTTTAGAAACTGTATCTTCATGTAATTTAGCTGAAGGACGAGGGTCTATTTTTGCAAAAAAAAAAAAAAAAGTCATTTTGAATGTATTTATTAAAAAGAGAGAGGGCTTCCCTGGTGGCGCAGTGGTTGAGAGTCCGCCTGCCGATGCAGGGGACACGGGTTCGTGCCCCGGTCTGGGAAGATCCCATCGTACCGCGGAGCGGCTGGGCCCGTGAGCCATGGCTGCTGAGCCTGCGCGTCCGGAGCCTGTGCTCCGCAACGGGAGAGGCCACAACAGTGAGAGGCCCGTGTACCGTTAAAAAAAAAAAAGAGAGAGAGAGATTTGAAAATGTTATACTTCTGGTTTTGAAGATAGAGGAAGGGGCTGTGAGCCAAAGAATGTGAGGTGCTTCTAGAAGCTGAAAAAGGTCAGGAAAAAATTTCTCCCCTAGAGCCTCTACAAGGAATGCAGTCCTCCCAAAACCTTGATTTTAGCCCCATAGGACTCTTTTTTGGATTTTTGACCTCTAGAACTGTAAGAGATTAAACTTTGTGTTTTTAAAAGACAAATTTGAAAAAAAGAGCATTACATTGCCTCGTTATGTGTATTTGTTTTCCCTTCACAGATGATTGCTTCAAATCAGGGTATAGCAGTTAGGGAGGCTGATGGATTTTTAAAATTTTATTCGTAGACAACGGGTGTACATATATTTTACAGGTGCTGCTTCTTCCCCCTTTAGGACTAGTGATGAATCCTGTAATCAGATTGTAGTAGGCACCCATTTTTTGGCTTTTTGGCATCTCTTTGGGAAACCACTCCCTCCCCTACCTTCATTTCTTGTGGTCTGGGTGTGATTGTCCCCCACTCCCTGGTTCAGGAATGGGCACATGACCTGAGGCAGGCCAACAATGCCTAGGACATTTATTCAAACTGTTAGGAAAGAGACGCTCTTTCTGCTGGGGTTGAGAAGCTGGTGAGATGCAAACCTGGACTGCAGGGGCTGCATAACTATGTGGGGAGAGCCTGCCTGAGAAGCAAGCCGACCGAGAGGAAAGCAGGGCAGATTTGTACTGTGTTCTTGTGAACACCTGGATTTAGCCATACCTGTAGCCGTTCTTATCTCCAGGACTTTTCAATGATGTGGCCTAGTCTTTTTTTTTTTTTTCCCCAATGCCTGAGTCACTGTGAATTAGATGTTAAAAACTTGTAGGTAAAAAGAGTTCTAATGCAATTCAAATCAGTAATTTAAAAAAATACATAGCCTTTGGTATGCATAAGAAAATCAACCCTAGTTTAATAGATGTAATTTTGAAAAAAAAGTTTATGCATGAATACAGACACATGCAGAGTACTACCTACATATCTAATATCCACAATTCCCTTCTTCCTTACTAACAGAACCCTATTAATATTTTTGTGTTTTTATAATAGCTTTATTGAGATATAATTCACAAACCATAAAATTCACCCTTTTAAAGTGTATGATTCAGTAGCTTTTAGTATATTCACAGAGTTATGTAACCACCAGCACGATTAATTTTATAATATTTTCATCACCTCAGAAAGAAATCCCATATTCATTACGGGCACCCCCCGACTTCTCCCTCCCCCTAGCTTGTGACAAGCACTAATCTAATTTCTGTCTCTATAGGTTTCATATAAATGGAATCAAACACTATGTGGCCTTTCGTGTTTGGCTCCTTTCACTTAGAATAATGTTTTCAATGTCCATGCATGTTATAGCGTGAATCAGTACTTCCTTCCTTTTCATGGCAAATGATATTCTATTGCATGGATACACCAGAGTTTGTTTATATGTTTATCAGTTGATGGATATTTGGGTTGTTTAAACTTTTTGGCTCTCACGAATAATGCTGCTGTAGACATTCGTGTATACGTTCTTGTGTTGATATATATTTTCAGTTCTCTTGGGAATATACCTAGGAGTGGAATTGCTGGGTCAGACGGTCACTCAACGTCTAACATTCTGAGGAGCTGCCAAACTGTTTTCCAAAGTGCCTGCCCCATTTTACAATCCTACTAGCACCGCACGAGGCTTCCGATTTCTCCATATCCTTGCCAACCCTTGTTATTATCTGTCTTTTTGACATTAGCCATCCTAGTGAGTGTGAAGTGATAGCTTGTGGTAAAACCCTCTTAATGTTCCATGAAGCAATGTGCCCTCATAAAAGACTACATTTCACAGATTCCCTTCTTTGCATTTAGGGGTTGCTGTTAAGCTGTAAGAGAACATAGTTGGATGGGGCTTCCAGAGAAGCTCTGCAAGAAGGCTGGCTAAGTAAGGGGTCGTCGTTTTTGGCCTTTCCTTTCTTCCTCCATTTTTCTGCCCTGGAATTGTCGGCTCTGCAGCAGGCCTCCTAGTCCATGAAGTGAGCGTAGAGACCAGGTGGTATAGATGTTAGAGCAGGAAGATAAAAGAATCCTGAGTCCTTGTGACTTGGAAGCTACTACATCAGCCTTGGGCTCCAAAGTATGAATCATATGGTTTTACTTGAGAGAGAAATAAAATTCTAGCTTGTTTATTCCCTGGCTCTTTGGATGTTCTGTTACATTAGCTCAACATAATCCTCTTTTTTCCTGCGTGTGTGTGTGTGTGTGTGTGTGTGTGTGTGTGTGTGTGTGTGTGTATACACACATAAGTATGTACACACATATACGTTTGCACACACACGGATATATTGGCTGGTTGCTCACGAAGCCTAATTCTTGTTTTTCCTGGGAACATAGCTAGAGTACACTTCCCAGATCTCCTTGCTATTATTGTGGCCCTGTGACTGGATTACAGCCAGTAGAATGTGGTGGAAGTAATGTACGCCATTCCCAGGCCTGGTCCATGGAAGTCTTTCATTCTTTCTCCCCACCTCTGACTCAGTGGAGATGACTTTGAGGAGAGGACTTGAGGAGGGCAGAGCCATGAGATGGAAGGGGCCTGGGGCTCTGAGTGACCACATGGATATCCACACCAGGGGACAAGAGTGAAAAAAAAAAATTCTTCAGCGTGAGGTGTCTGAGAATTTGGGGTTTGCTTATCCTAATTCAATTGCCTATACATACACGTTCATATTTACATAAACTCGCATAACGGATCCCAGGCCACTCACTGATCAGTGTCACACACGTCTCCTGACACTTAGTCCAATTCTCTCTCCACTGAACTGGGGTGCAGGGTATCTCCAACGACATTATGTTTCATCATAAATATTTAGAAAGTCATCTAACTTCTTTGAACTTCTGTTTCCTCATCAGATAGTGAGTAGTAGGGGCTGGATAAGATACTTAATACATTTGTTTTTGTGTTAGAACTATTTGTACTTTCACTCAGTTGGCCACCTTGGGGGCCTTGTAAGTGCTCTAAAGGCAGGAGTTAGGTCCTGTGTCCTTTTTCATATTCTTTCCTTCTAAGTTCTCTACATGATAGTTGTTCCGTAAGTATTTGTGGAATAAAAGAGAAGGTGTCTTCCAGCTCCAAATGTCTACAGTGCCATGTAGGATCCTATTTGTCGTACGCACACTTTTTCTGTGCAAAGCCTGCCAATTCACAACCAGACCATGGTCCAGCTGTTCCTATGGGATTTGGTTGTTCCCAATATCAGGATAAATTTTGTTCTGGGAACAATGTTCTGAGTGATGATACGTACTCCAAAGAGGCCACAGAGGCCTGTTTAACCCATCCTGTGACACAGACACTCATGCTGTTAGCATCAGCCTGTGCTTGGGATCCTAGGAGTAGGAACTTACATGGAGCAGGGAGTGGGAACGCTTATTTGTTCAACATGAATTAAGTGTCTTAATTCAACATGAATTAAGTGTTACATACGTGAGATAGAATGTGGACACGAGGCCCCGACTCTCTAACAGAATGTTCAGCGAGAACTAGACTTTGCCCAAATGTGCTCCTCTACCACCCAAAACCCTTCAGTGCCGTCTGTCCAGCGCTCCTAAAAGCAATTCACACTCCTTACTATGTACGCCCTGCAACCCCCTGGATGTCTGACTCCTGCCGACTTTTCTACCCTTATCTGATTTCATTCTCCCCCCTTCTCAGCCTGTTGTAAGTTCCAGGCATGCTCTGTCCAACTTCAGTAAACCAAGAGCTTGACTCCCTGTGGACCACTGCACTTTCTGTTGCTTCTCTGCCTGGAATCTTCTGCTGACTGTTGCTGGCCCATCTCATCTTTCAAGCAACATCTCATTTCCTCTCAGCAGACTTTTCTATTGGGAACAGCCTCCTCTAATTTCTCTCCAGCACATCGGCTTGGTTTATGGTCTTTATGGCAGGGCTTCTCAAATTTCAAGTGCACACCAATCTCTTGGGGATATTGTTACGATGCAGGTCCTGACTCAGTAGGTCCTGGGTGAAGCCTGAGACTGTGCATTTCCAAGAAGCTCCAGGGTTATGCCTGTGCCTCTGGCTACACTTGGAGCAGCCCTGCTCTAGAGAACGTATCCCACCCCACTGTTGTCTCAGGAAGCTCTTTGTTTCTGGATGCTTCCTTCTGCCCAGCCTGGAACGAGGGCTCAGGAAGGCACCATCGCCCATCGTGTTTACCCCTGTCACCGCTGTGCCCGAACAGCACCTGCCTAGCATATAGTATCCACTAAATAAATAACTACTAGATAAATTCAGAGATTTCAAGAGTGATGAGTGTTACACCAAGGAATGTACATGGTGCTGCAGAAGCTAATCCCATCTGGAGAGACAGCGATGGAGGCCTTGCCAATGTGCAGCATTAGACTTCTTCTGCACAAATTTGTAGGAAGCGTTTTCCCAACTCTTCCTGTTCTCTGTCCAGTGCATCCACTGTGATGGGTCATCCTGACTAACCCAAGTCTTCCAAAGTCTCCAGGGCCAAAAATTACCTATTCTTCTCCCTACTAAAGGCTCAATGAATCTCCTGGGCCCCAGAATGGGTGACATTGGCTATGGTAGGGGGCAAGCAATCTCATTGAGATGTTTCACACTTGTTTGTGGATGACAGATATAACTCACTACTCTCCGGTGGTACTTCTATTTGGTTAAAAAAAAAGATGCTTATTAATCTAATTGTCTGGTGCTATTTCAGCTAGTGGAGTACGAATATTTAAGCCTAGGGAAGCCACCAAAAACAAGAAGAAAAAAACTTGCTTTTTTCTTTTTTTTTTTTTTTTTTGCTTTCTCCAATACTGAACCCGCAAGTTATCTAAAGCCCAGGGGAAACTGAGGACTGATAGAGGGAAAGAGGAGATGAGTAATGTTGGAGGTGTGGAGTGATTATCTGTACCATTTGTAAGATAATAAGTCCCCAGTTAGGGGTTGTGGAGGAGGAAGCATGTGCTCACAGACATTAAGAGGGAGGGTGCTAGAATCCTTCTGTCTATGTTACTGACTGCCATTCTGATAACTACATAACCTCTGTAAACCTCAGTTTCTTCATCTGTAAAATGGGCCAACAAGACATCTGCCTCTTGATGTGCTGTGAGCAGTAATGAAATAATGAGGGTCAACTGGTGAGGACAATGCTCGGCACTGAGTAGCAGCTCAAAAATGGTAGACATTATTATCATCACCTTCTGAATAAACAGGTTGATGGAACAGAGAGTCAAGAACAGAATCTAAATCGGAGTGACAGGGAATATTGCATTTTTGTTAGGCTTGGGACCACGCCTTGGTTAGAAAGTGCAGAATTGGACCGTAAAAGGAAGCGTTGATGGCAGAGATGGCGGAAGCCGTAAGAATCATTTGCAAAGGGACTGATGCTCTTGTCCACAAGGAATCATCCCTTCATCAACATTCGGCTGCTTCTGAGACACCTGAGTAAGTAATCCATGTCAGAACAACCAGCTACTTTTCTCAGATGACTTGCCACACCAAACGTTTAGCTTCCTACCATTTGTATTCATGTGTATTACTGTGGTGCCCCAACTTTTCAAGGTAACACCTCTCTCTCACTATGCTGCATTCATTAGGTCATTCCACAGCCAGCAGAGGACACGGGCTGCCAGCACTGTCTGACGTTAGCAATGAATGAAAGGCTGCCCCAAACCAGTGGTTCTCAGCCTCAACCCAGTGCAGTTTCACCTCCCGAGGACACTGGCAATGTCTGGTTGACACCACTGCAGGGGGTGGGGAAGGTAACCACCGGCATCTAACCAGAGATGCTGCTGAACATCCTACAACGCACAGGACACACTATTACTTGACCGAAAGCAGAAACTGAGAAAACTTGTCCTTAAACTGGTCTTTCTTTTAACCTTTCTGGTTCTCAATTCCCCTATTAAATTCAGCCACTAAATAGTATGCAGGATCTGCCAACTCTGACATTCTAGGAGTCTTTTTTTTTTTTTTTCTGACCTCCAAGAATTTTGCTTCTAAAATTAACCAGCGAGGATGGTTTAGACAGACTTTTCTTTTTCTTGTGCCGCAAGAGGCCAGTCCACAGTCTGCTATAGCTTTTCTGTGGCCTCAGCTGTAGCATTTCATCAACAGCCTCTCATTTGGCAACAGGGTGGGGATGGGGGGGAACAAGTCTGCAGAGAAGCCTACACCCAAAGTAAGCAGTCATTTCCCATTTATGGCGTATGATGCGCTTTCGTTGTTTCTCAAAACCAGTTTGGTTTGAAGATTATCACCCTGTTGACACTAGCCCACCTTGTGAAACTGACAGGCCCACACACCTTTGATGAAAGAATGTGTTTCTTACCCATTATCTGAGAACCTGTGAGCAGCTTAATAAATACACTGAAGGAGGATTTCTGGAACATGCTTATCTGAACAAAGGCCAATTATATTCCACCTCGAGAACTTGCAAAGGAATGCATTAATCGATTTAAGCAATTAAACGAAAGCCCCTACCACAAATAGACAACAAATGCAACCAACACTGATGAAAGCACACTGTCCAGTGACCTCAGGAAGGCACTGAGAAACCTAATCAGTGACTTTTTTTTTTTTTGCGGCACACGGGCCTTTCACCGCTGTGGCCCCTCCCGTTGCGGAGCACAGGCTCCGGACGCACAGGCTCAGCGGCCATGGCTCATGGGCCCAGCCGCTCCGCGGCATGTGGGATCTTCCCAGACCGGGGCACGAACCCATGTCCCCTGCATCGGCAGGCGGACTCCCAACCACTGCGCCACCAGTGAAGCCCAGGGACAACTTTCTAAAGGTCGGTTCAAAACAAGTAATCCTTGTGGACATCAACACAACCCTTTCACTCTGGTGAAACAGTTAAGTAGTGAAGGTCATGGGGCTTTCGCAGACACAAAAAGGAGAGAAGTAAAAGCAATTAGACAAAATGGGTGCTGTCATCCCACGTTCCAGACCCCAGAGCCACACTGAACACAGAGATGCAACTTTTCCACTTCATTCTTCAGGATCTAGCAGCACGTTCCAAATGAGAATGCCATAGCTTGATTTTTCTTTCTTACCAATGTTGGCTGGATGTTTCTTAGCCATCGAGAGCCAGGGGAGAGGAAAAAAACAGAAAACAAAACAGGAAATCCATGGGTGATGCTATGAACTGATCACCTAGGTTGGAATCCCAAAGTATTTCTTCAACACTCAGAACTGTTGCTGAAAACTGCCCTGCTTGAAGCTACCCCCCAGCAGAAGAAAAAAGTCCAGATTCATGGATGGCCACTTCCCAATCAGGTGGAAATCCATTGAATAATAGCATCGGCACCACGTGGAGGCTCTTTTGACAAGGAGATTCTCAGACTCCACCCCACACCCACCGGATCAGAATCTGCATCCACATTAAAATGTGAGAAAGACTGCTCTCGGGGCCTTCAAGAGTATTTTATTTTTTGCCTTCTCTCAGCCTGAATTTCCTCAACTGGAGAATGGAAATATAACAAAGTGCATACATAGGAAAAAAAACAAAACTGAAAGGAACGCAGTTCGCATGATTGTGGGGGTGATTATGGGGAACTTCTCCAAGTTCTACACTTGTGCGGTTTTTAACGCTGTAAGACCAGCGTTACTTCTTTTGTAATGGGGGAAAATAAGTTTGAAGTACGACGCTCTCTTACAATATTGTACTGATGATTTTTAAGGGGACCGATTTATCAGGGCCCAGCACAGTGCAAGCCACACTTTAGTGCAGACACTTCAGAGGTATTCGGTGAAGTGAACGGAGCCGGCCCGGCAGCTTCTCCCACGCTGGCAGCCGGCGAGCAGCTCTCGTCCCCGAAAACTGGCCCTCGTAGATTCGCCCTCTGCTTCTGGAAACCTTGGCCTGGCAAACCTCCGGGGCCGCTGAACCTCTGGTGGGACCTGTAGTTGCAGGAGCGTCCCGCAGGCTCTGTAACTTTCCCCGGAATGAAATAAATAAATAAAGACCGTAAATGCTGAGATAGCGGGCCCCGCGATATTTTTCGCTCTCTGTAATCAGCCACAAAAAGACGAGGCGGGCGGAGGGGGGGGGGTGGGGAGTAAAAAGTCGTGATCTGGCCCGGAAGGGGCTCCAGGAAAACTCGTCTGGGCGACAGCAGCACCCTCTGCGCCTAACCTAGTGAGCTTTTCTCGGCTGGCATTTTGTCTCCCATAGCGAAAACTGCAAGAGAGCGGAGTGGAGTTTCCGGAGAGAAAGGCTCAGGCTGGCGTCCTGGGCGGGCCAGTCTCCTTGGCGAGCCTCTGGGTCTTCCTACCCTCCTTCGCCACCCGTCCTCCTCCCTTTTGCAGGGGGCGGGCGGGAGGCAGCCGAGGTAGGATGTGCGTGCGCACGCGCTCACGCAAATACGGCTGAGGAGTTCTATTCCTCGGGCATTTTCCGAGGAAGTCTGGAGCAATTAGGCTCAGTCCGGGGAGAGCCAGCGAGAGAGCGGGCGGCGCAGCCGGCGCGTCTCGGCTGCCTCGCAGGGAAGGAGGGGGCGGCCGGCCGCCCGGCGGCGACCCCGGGCCCCGGCCGCCACCATGGGCTTCGAGCTGGATCGCTTCGACGGCGACGTGGACCCGGACCTGAAGTGCGCGCTGTGCCACAAGGTCCTGGAGGACCCGCTGACCACGCCGTGCGGCCACGTCTTTTGCGCCGGCTGCGTGCTGCCCTGGGTGGTGCAGGAGGGCAGCTGCCCGGCGCGCTGCCGCGGTCGCCTCTCGGCCAAGGAGCTCAACCACGTCCTGCCGCTCAAGCGCCTCATCCTCAAGCTCGACATCAAGTGCGCGCATGCGGCGCGCGGCTGCGGCCGGGTGGTCAAGCTGCAACAGCTGCCCGAGCACCTCGAGCGCTGCGACTTCGCGCCCGCTCGCTGCCGCCACGCGGGCTGCGGCCAGGTGCTGCTGCGGCGCGACGTGGAGGCGCACATGCGCGACGCGTGCGACGCGCGGCCGGTGGGCCGCTGCCAGGAGGGCTGCGGGCTGCCTCTGACGCACGGCGAGCAGCGCGCCGGCGGCCACTGCTGCGCGCGGGCCCTGCGGGCGCACAACGGCGCACTGCAGGCCCGCCTGGGCGCGCTGCACAAGGCGCTCAAGAAGGAGGCGCTGCGCGCAGGCAAGCGCGAGAAGTCGCTGGTGGCACAGCTGGCCGCCGCCCAGCTGGAGCTGCAGATGACCGCTCTGCGCTACCAGAAGAAGTTCACCGAGTACAGCGCACGCCTCGACTCGCTCAGCCGCTGCGTGGCCACGCCGCCCGGCGGCAAGGTAGGCACCCGCCGCCCGCCCCGACCCCCTGCCGGGCTCCTGGGTCCCCGGGGCGCCTCCCAGTCCCTTTGGGCACTGGGGTCCCGGGAGCTGCCCGGGAGCATCTCTGCCTCCCTCTTCCGACACTGCTTGCCAGATAGATCACCGTGAGCAAGGTCGGGGAATCGGTCTAAACTTGGGAACTGTGGTCCTCTGACAGATTAGACTCAGGGTGAAGTGTAGCTCCAGCAGCTTCAGGGGTTCTGGAAAGACTCGAAGGAATCCGCGACCAGCGCAGAGTAAGAATGAGTGTGGCTCCGGAGTCAGAAGTGTGCAAAGGCTGTGCTGCAGACCAGCTGGGTGATCTTGGGGAAGTCGCTTAGCCTCTTTGGAGGTTGGGAAACATGGCTCCTGTACACGTGACCCACAGGATAAGATACTGACACACGGCGTGAGCTCTATCCATGCACCCTCAGGAGCTCCAGAAAGAATAAAAGGAGCCCCCAGCCCGTGTAGATTAAGTTAAGAAGGCTGCCAGAGAGGCCTCTGGAGTAATAGCTGGATTCCGACGTAGGCTTTGCTGCCAACTAGCCGGCTGACCTTGAGCTAGCAGCTCACGCTCCCTCAAGTTGTGACACGGGGGGTGAAACACAGACAGGCCCCTTCTGTAGTATTCCTCCAGGGATTGAAAGAATTCCAGAAAGCAGTAAAGGGACCACCACCAAATACAAAGTAATAATTGACAGTGAGGCCTCTGGAATCAGAACTGTTCTCGAATCTGGGCTCTTGGCTAAACAGCTGAGTCATGTTGTGGCTTAACCTCCAGGTGCCTCCGTTTCCCTAAATGTAAAATAGCTTGTTTACCCCCTTCAGGGAGAGAACATGTGAAAAGGATCTAGCACGGTGCCTGGTGGAAAGTCAACGCTCAGCAAGTATCCCCTGCACTTATCTTTAACCTCCTCCCCTTGTAAGCCATCCCCTTGTGCTGGGAGTTGGTGAAATTGTAACAGCCACCACTACTGGAGGCTTGCTTTGCTCCAGGCCCCGTTCTAAGCACTTCTGCTTCTCAGCTGTTTCCTTTGTAATCAAGTAAGGGAGGCACGTTGCTGCTCGTTCTGTAGGTGAGGAAAACTCAGGACCAGTGAGACGCGGTCAGATGCCTGAGTCACAGCTTCTAGGTGCCAGAATTGGTTTCTGAACCCACAGGTGACCAAGCTCGCGAGCACTATCGTGTTGCCTCCCAATGTAACCACAGGTGCCATTTACTGAGGGTTTATTATGTACCAGAGACTGTGGCAAAGCACTTCGGAGGCATTCTGTCTTTAATCCTCTGAGATGAGAAAGCAGGCTCAGGTCATAGAACTCGTTCAGAGCTGGCATTCAGGTTCTACCTCAGTTGTCCACCTTGGGGTGTTTTGACATTTTGGGCCCCAAAATTCTTTGTTATGGGAGGCCGTCCCGTGCGTTGTCAAAAAAAAAAAAATATATATATATTTTGATGTTGGGGGTAGGAGTTTTTATTAATTAATTAATTTTTGCTGTGTTGCATCTTCGTTTCTGTGTGAGGGCTTTCTCTAGTTGTGGCAGGCGGGGGCCACTCTTCATCGCGGTGCGCGGGCCTCTCACTATCGCGGCCTCTTGTTGCGGAGCACAGGCTCCAGACACGCAGGTTCAGTAGTTGTGGCTCACGGGCCTAGTTGCTCCGCGGCATGTGGGATCCTCCCAGACCAGGGCTCGAACCCGTGTCCCCTGCATTAGCAGGCAGATTCTCAGCCACTGCGCCGCCAGAGAAGCTCGCGTTGTTAAATGTTGAGCGGCATCCCTAGCCTCTACCCACTGGATACCAGTAGCACCGCCCCCTGCCCAGTGGTGACAACCAGAAATGTCTCCATGTGTCGTCACCTGTACTCTGAGTGGGGCACAGTCACAAGATGAGAACCAAGATTTCTCTGGTTGCAAAGGCCACATTTTCACCAGCTGGGGAGGGACGTGGGCCATTGCCGCTGCCATTCTGGGGAATGTATTTGCCTGAGGGGCCCCCAGGGGCCTGTGTCTGCTTGTGTGCTTTGCCTCTCCCTGCCCTCTCCCAGCCCCCTCTTCCACAGCGCACACCCGGTCTGCCAGTTTTCCGACTCCCCCCTCCCCACCTCCTCCCCATCCTGGCCCCTGGCCTGTCTGTCAGCAGCAGCCTCAGCAGCTGGCCGGCTCTGGGCGAAGGGCAAATATTTACAGCTCTGAGGCTCACCCAGGACCGCACAGGCGTACAAAAGACTGGCGTGAGCTTGCGAGTCACCAAAGTAAGGGGCAAAGCTGGGTCTTCAAGCAGGCGCCGCGTTTGGGGTGAAGGAGTTTCCGGAGTTTCTCCTGTTTATGCTGTCATCTGGACTTCCTGCATAGTTTTAAGTGATGCTTATTTATAAATAAGCCATTCACTCCCCCAGAGTTTATACATCATTCATTGTGAAGCTAGTTTATTATTTCTTCTTGCCTTTCTGTTTTCTTTCTGGAGTGTTTGGGTAAACTCCGTCTCGGAATCAAAAATATGATACTTGAATCAAAACTGTGCAAGTTTTTGAAGCTCTGTTGGGTGAGTCAGTTGGCTCATCAGGGCATTAAGCTTAGGGACAAGATGTTGCTTTTTGAGCTTACAGAGAGAGTTTCCTTCTGGAGTTGGAGCGCTGCTTGGGACTTTTATGGACCTCATTGCTGGGCCTGAGGACAGCCAAGAATGGCCTGGCCTGAAAGCTGCACTAGTTCATTTTTCTGGCCTCAGACCCTGGCTGCTCCCAGCCCAGGCCTTAGGGGGAAGCTCGCTCCTTTTGCCTTTTGGTTAACCCTCAGTGGCCCTTGTGGAAAGCTTCTGGTGTTCCAGCGCCTGCCAGACGGACCCCTCCCACTGCAAGCTGTTTAAGAACTTGTTTATTTCATTGGCCAGACTCTCTGCTCCTGCTGGGTACTGTTTATTCTCTTCTAAAAAGCAGAAGGATTTATATTGCTTGGAAACTCGCATGCACAACACTTTTATTATTTTTTTTTAAAGTCCTAACATTTACCTCTCTGTTACAAGCTGAAGTAGATAACAAAGACTCAGAAGATTTTTCCATACCCTTTCTTCAAGGCCTAGAACTTGTTCCATAAAATGATCTGGCATTATTTAAATAATATAAGGTTTCGGACTTTTGATACCAGCTGAGCATTTAGGGTTTGGACCTACTTAGGCATTGTTTCTCCTGCCCTACCAGGTGAGCTGGAACAGGTCTTCGCAAACCTTCACACGATTGGGATCACCTGGAAAGCTTGTTCAATCGCACATTCTTACCCTTAGAGATTCTCATCTATCAGGGCTGGTATGGGGCGTGAGGTTCTGCGTTTCTAACAAGCTACCAGCTCATGCTGGGCCACCTATCACATTTTAGGTAGCTACTCAGCGAGACAAGGAGTGTGGGCTCAAGTACAGATATAGATCAACACATGTTGGTCTTCACACAGTTATGATTTTACTGATCATCGTCTGAACATCCCTTCCTGAACTTTTTTTTTTTTTTTTTTTTTTTTGCGGTACGCGGGCCTCTCACTGCCGTGGCCTCTCCCGTTGCAGAGCACAGGCTCCGGACGCGCAGGCTCGGTGGCCATGGCTCACGGGCCCAGCCGCTCCGTGGCACGTGGGATCCTCCCGGACCAGGGCACGAACCCACGTCCCCTGCATCGGCAGGCAGACTCTCAACCACTGCGCCACCAGGGAAGCCCCCTGAACGTTTTTTGAAAGACCAGGGTGAAGTTCTAAAACCCAGACTGCCTAGCAGTTATATGATAGGTAACATGGTCCAGAAAGTCTTCTGGAACCAGTCTGAAGCCTCATCCGGGCTACAACAGACTTGGTGATGCTATGCTTGAGGATGTTAAAGAGTTGGGCTCCCAGTCTCAGTTTCCTACCCTGACTTGTCCACCTGATTCTAAGAACAAAGGCATTCCACAGCAAAAAACTTGTTTGGCTTTCTGGGAAAGAGGAAGTTCTGCGTGTAACTTTCCTTGGAATTGTTGAGAAACTTGAGACCCAGCCTTGATAGCTTCTGGTCTTGTAGCCCTACTTCCAGTCTGTCATTAAATCAGGTGGATTATACCTCCTAAACACTTCTTGAATCTGTTCATTGCTCTCCAGTCCCATCAGAAGATGACCTTGGTCCAAACCAGGGTGTCCTGACCTCAGCACTATTAGAATCTTGGGGTGAATAATTCTTGGTTGTGTGTGTGTTGTGGGGAAGGTAGTGTGTGCATTATGGGATGTGTAGCGGCATCCCTGGCCTCTACCTACTAGATGTCAGAAGCATGCCTCACGTCGTGACAGGTACAGATAGCTCCAGACACTGCCCTTGTTCCCTGTGGGACAAAAATCATCCTTGGTCTCAACCCCCATAATCTCTTGCCTAGATCACAGCTGCTCCCTCTATGTATTTTCCTGCTCCCCTCCAGTTACCTCGAGCTGGGAATCATTTCTTAGAAATGGAAATCTGATGTCACTCTTCTTTCAACCCTGCTCTGCCTTGAGTTCCTCTTGGGTGGATATAAGGCCAAGCACACTCTGGGTCCTGCTGGCCTCCACCTGCCTGTACTCTTCTCCCCTTTAGTCTCTCTTCCCAGGTTCACTGGCTTCTGGCAGGTCCGTGAATATGTCCCTGAGCTCCTTCTTGCCCCTGGGCCTTTGCACTTGCTCCTTTTTCTCCTTGGAATAGTCTTTCCAGTTGCTCATTGTTAGGTAACTGGCAAGTTTTCCAACTCTCCCCTTCTAGCCCCTGCCTTTCTGTCAGCACTTAGGGTTTGCCCCTGACTAGATAACCTTTCTATCCTTCCCATCCCAGCTCAAGCATCACTGCCTGTGGGAAGCCCTCTCTGACCTCACAGACTAGGTCTGGTGCCCTGAGACTCTCACCTTGGTGCTCTGCCTGCATGGCCTTCATCACAGCTGTAAGTGAATAATGGGAAGAGCTGTTCATTGTCTGTGAAGGACAATAAAGGAAGGACCATGTGTGTGTTCTTCAGGGCTACGTATCCCGGCACCAGTTCGATTACCGTGTACCCTGTGAACTCTCGATATGTCTTTGTTCAGTGAATAAATTCAAGATCCAAGGGGCTGTCTTGTCAGCCCTCGAAACTTTTCAGATTGCTAACCAAGAGTGAGCTTGTTAGCGCACTCTTAAAAAAGAACGAGTTTTTCCGTGACCTGCAAGTTAACAAAATTGTTTCCAGGCTTGTGGGAGGTATGCTTTTGTTTCCCCAGATCCATTTGTGTAAACTCCCAAATCCCAGAAACGATTTTGTCCATTTCAGAACTCCTGGAGATAAGTGAATCTAATAGACACTTGTATGAAAAGGTGTTCCAGATGTCCACACAGTTGGAAATGTATCTATTAGAATGTTCATAGTTCAGTGTCTTTTCTGTTTCTGAAAAGTGTCAGCAAGTGGCCATTCCATGGTGTATCTTACAGAACAGCCCAGTTCAGCTAAAGGAATTGTGGGCTGTTGTGTCCATTTCATTTCAGTGATTTATAAAGAAAATTAGGATTTGGCTTACAAATATGTTACCCAGCTACACTGGCTTGAATGATCATAACTGAATAATTTGAATTGGGAACTCTGTTGCCGTTTATCTGTAAGTGATTCTTTCTGAGTTCACAGATGATGTTTGCTCCTCTGTAAAAATACTTGATGTGAGAGAATCTATTTATAAGGTGGTTTTGTGTTGGCTGTAGACTAAGGAGCTTAAAAGGAAAGGAAGTAACATTCATTGAGTTTAACTGGGTGCCGTGCACTTAGGGTACATTGTGTATGTACACACATTAGCTTCCCCATCTCATTCATTTGGTAGACCCCTTTTGGTAAGAGAGGAGGATTGTAAAACATTATCAAACAGCTAGGTTAAGGCCAGAAGTTACACAGATTCTAAGTGTAGAGCTGAGATTTGAACTCAGCACCCGACTCCAGGCTGTTACCAAAATAAGAACAGTATTTTCTCCTGAGGCAGAGTCCCCTCCAAAGTGTCATACAGGGTTTCCAAAGGACTGTTACTGTACGTGCAAGCACTGTGCGGGTTAGAGATGTGGGTGCATCTTCAGGAAGACTCTGTGAGGTTAGTACCCACAGCCCATTACCCTTCGTATTACAGATGGAAAAAGAGAGCCTCCAAAGATTAAACAGCTTTCCCAGCATCATTTTCTGCCTCCGTTTAGTTGGTCTGATGGCTTCTGGTCCATGGTGATGAGGTGTGTCCACCCCACGCTGTAATTCTTGTTTTCAGAGTTCTGAAAGTATACATGCAGTATAAAACGAAACAGGTTCTGCTTGTAAAAGAGAGTTAGAGGAAGAAAGAGAGGAAGGAAGGAAGGAAAGGAAAGAAGGAAGGGAGGGAAAGGGAAAGGGAAGAAAAAGAAGAGAAAAGAGGTGGTGTCCTGGATGGAATCACGCCTCATCTCCTTAATTTCGAACCTAGTAAGTTAAAGAGTGGTTGATGGTAGGAAGTAAATGAAATGCTTCCAAATGTGTTCTTTCAGTCCAGCTCCTCACATGCTTACACACTGCGTTTCAGGCGCTGCGATAGGCACCGCTGGGTGCAAAGGGGAACTTGAGCGGCGTTCACCCCTGGATCAGTCAGACACCCACTTGTGCCTTTGAAAACAACACGTCTTGCTGTTCTTTGCTCAGCGAAGCCTTTTAGCCGCGGGTCACCTCTGTCCCCCCAGACTAATGGTGTTCTAATAAGCCTGTCACAATAAGAAAGGGAAGTGGTGTAACATAATGATTACCCTTGTAAAGAAATAACTAACAGATGGACCCGAGCGTCCATCTTTCTCCCCTATCCCGTATGTCTGTTTACAGGGAGCCTAAGGGGTGGAGCCGCGTGCAGCCTGTGTGCACGTGGGCCCTGCAGCAGCCCCTTCTCCAGGAGGGGTGGTTGGATGACCTTTCACCCTGGCAGAGGGGGACGGGTGTGCAGAAATGATTCCTAGGCAGAGGGGTCAGCCCTAGAATTTTGCTGGAAGCTGTTTTCAGGTGCCCTCTGTCTTTGCTGCACGTGGATCGGGAAGGGGGTGAAGCCGCTTTAAGGTTGTGGGTCAGGGTTGGATGTGTCACCAGCAGCAGCTCCAGGGTACCCTGAACTGAGCTGTCCTGTGATGAGTATCAGACCCTGGAGTTGGTGACAGCCGGGCTCCTGTGCTCCTTCTGCCTTGTTGTTGAGCGTCTCTGGGAGGATCTTCTAACCTCCTCTAAGCCTTAATTGCCTCATCTCCAAAATGGGGTAATGCTGATAGGACTGGCATTAGGGTTAGGTGATGAACGCAGTGTGCACAGTAAGGCTTCCCAAGCATTTGTTAAACATTTATTAAGTGAATGTTTCTTCAGTACCTATAGGTTTAGGGATGTTCTTCAAGTAAATCACTGAGGAAACATTAGAAATTGGAGATGGTTTAATAAAGAAGGAAGGGGATTTTTACTCGAAGGATTACAGGCTCGTTGCAAGCCATGGAATGCCCTTGGGTGACCAGAATCTCTGCCTTTCTCTTCTCTGACTGCTTGTCAGTGCTGGAAACTTTGTGAGAGAGGGATATTCAAGTCAAGTTCACTGCATCTGGGTAGCAACTCTGAGCTAAGGTGTAAAGGAGGAGGCTAAAGGCGCGAATAAGATGAGGTTACTGTGTGTTTACTTGAATTTATAGTCGTCCAACTGCAGTTAACAAAGGTAAAGAGGGATGGGCCAGGCCAAGCTCCCACCTTCCTGTAAGTGACAATGTAGGACTTCGCAGCTGGGTAGCCTTTGCTTTGTTGCCGATTTGGACAAGAAAATGCTCCAGGTTGGGTAGTTGGATGATCCCATTTCAGAAACTGAAATCACCTTGTAGTCCGTCAAGTGGAAATGTGAAAATGCTGCCGCACCTTGATTCGGTTTGTTCTTGTCCGTATGTCGGTGAAAGCGTCGCTTGTGGGCGTTCACCAGAAAAGCAGATGAGCGGATGATAGAAATGAGAGATACAGACTTGAAATCAAACTCATGGAGATAGAGAAGTAGACTGAGGGATTTCTTAGGTTATCTAAATATAGCAGCAGCTTTAAATATGTGTATATTCTTGGCCTAGGGCAGCGCTGACAATCTTAATGTCTTAGGTTATTTTTCAGAAACATCTTTGGCCGTGGGTGAATATATCCCGTTCTGTAGATATTATAGCTCCATAAAAGCTGTGCCTTTGCTCCTTGCTGCCAGTTTCCCTTGCCCTTTGTCTCTTTTGATCCTCTCTGCACCTATTCTGGTGACAGATCAACACCGCTAATACTTCAGTGGACTAGTCTCCTCCGTTTCCAATTCATTTTCAAGCGTCATTCCCACGACTGCCTTCGGTCTTGGACTTGAACAGTTTCCCCCTTCTGTTCTTCCTCCAAGAATCCCTTCTTTTAGAACTGAAGTTGGAATGACAGGGAGGGCTTGGTCCAGGCTGCTTCCTCATTAAAAACATAGTTTGACCAACGAAGAGGACAGAAACATCTTGGTGCGGGGAGAGAAGGCATCCCCATTCTCTTTAGGACAGAATTTCTGGCAGCCATCTCTGCCGCCCGGTCCCCCCAGCCCCGCCCCTCCACATTTTTGCGCTCTCTTGTCACTAGTCAACAGACAGAGCTGTTTCCCAGCTGTGCGAGTCTCTGGGAGCTTTGCATAATCTGAGGCTGAGAGGTGTTGTGTCACCCCAGATACACAGACTAGTGGTCAGTCAATTACAGTTCTCACAACCCGCCGGGCAGCTTTCCAGTCTAGCCCGTTCTCGGCTACAAGTCCCACAACAGCAGTAATCAAGGAACACCCGTCACTGGGCGGAAAGGAGTTTTTAGAAAGAATCCACACTGACAGCGGCACGATGGACTTTGGGGGCTGCCACACCGCTTAGGAGATGGCTGGCGTCCAAGCTTCTGAGGCTGGATTGTTCGGAGGAGAACAACGACAGAGTGACGCTGAAAGGAAGAGGGACTCTACCATAGAAGACAGTTTGCATTCTTGGGCTTAAGAGAAAAGCAGCCACCATGAGGTGTCTTTTTGACAAAGTACATTTGAGTTCTGCTATTTCGCTGTGGCTTTTATCCCCCCCCCCCAAATTCTTGTCCAGTTAGACCCTGAATGGAGCAGATTACAAATTGGGTGATTTTAACACTGATCGGTAGTTGATTTTAACACTGATCGGTAGTTACACATTTGAATATGATAGCCAAGCTTATTTTCAGCAGAATCTAGTGTATGTTCCTGAACTTGGAGCTTCTCTTTCTGCTTGCAACTTATTGGCTGTGGATGGCTCACGCCACACCCGCTTCTCCAGGGTTACTCTATCTCTGCCCTTTCTCAATCCTAAAGACCTAAGCGTCTCCCAGGGACACCCTACACTTCACTAGGGGCCTGACTGTCCACTAGGTTTGGATTCTGGGGTAGAGACAGGGTGCTGAGCATCTGTTAGAGCTTCGTGCCCCTTCTCCCAAGGAGGCAGTGCTGGCTCTGGACTCCAGGATATGAAGGCATCTTCCTTCTCCATCCCCCACCCCGGGCTCTTGGTGAGAGCGCCTCTCCCTCCTGAGTCCTGGCTCCGGAAGGGAAGAGACCCTGCCATTCAGGAAGCGGGTGGCTCTGGGAAAAGCTATCTCATTTCCAGTTTTGTGGTTTCTTTCGTTTTCTTTTTGTTTTCTTCCCAGCCCATCAAGACTCACTCACCCGATAGAACTGGGAGGTGTCCAGGTGTCTCAGCAGATACCTGGGTATCCTGTGCCCCACACTCCTCCCTCCACTGTCCGTATCCAAGCCCACACTTCCTTGGACTGGATGTTTCTCCTGTCCTGTTGCGAGCCACCATCTGTTCCCCCACCCCCTTTGCTCCCAGGGCCATCTCCCTCCGGGCCTGGGGTGTCCTGTGTCCGATTTCCCCTCCTCGTGCCGCACAGCCGTCTGGTCAGCACCCTTTGCCCGTGCCACCTCCATGCCCCCGAAGGTCCACGCCGAGCTGCTCCCCTCGTGTTCTTTATCGTGTCTCTCTCCCACTACCTCCAGGATAAAATCTGTCTCCTGGCACTTGTGCAGTCCTCCAAGAATGTGCTGCTCTGTTTCCAGACTTGGGGAAAGGAGGAACGTGCACGTGGATGTAATAGCTCCCATCAGATGGCCAGATGTTGGGATGAATGTACAACTGTCTTTATTTCCTTAACTTCAGGCCTCAGCTCTCCCAAACTTGCTGTAGACTAAGTTAACTTAGGATTAGACGTTCCTCATTTCCAGATTTTTGTAGCAGAGTCATTTATGTGGTTAAACAGCACCATGGCCTCATTGCTGAGATGTGCTAGTGTCCGGCCCACCCTGTGCTCTGCTTGTGTTTGGAACCCTTGCTATTGGCCAGGCCTTGTACGGGGGCACTAGGCAGTGATAGTCTATCTCATTCATGTTTCAAGAAGAAACCATTATTATCCTCATTCTAAGAATGAGGAAACTCAACTCAGCTTCTGACTGTGAAGTCCAAGATCTTAACCATCACCCTGTTCCTGTCAAAGGTATAGTATTCTTATGACACCCTTCAGGGTATAATAGATACTCTAATCTTTGCCACTGTTATTGCATAGTCCAAAGAAGCCTTGCTTAAAACTCTAATTACAAAGCTAATTAGATGTCTAATCCTTCATGACGTTTTAATGTGAAAGCCGTGTCTTTTGAGGCAAAGGAGTTTAGGGTAGGGTGCACATGTTTACCAGCCCAGGAGGGACAGCATGGGTGCTGGAGTCCTGCGGACCTGGGTTCCAACCCTGCCCCTCCCTCTTGGACCCACGTGATCTTCAGCAAGTGTATGCATTTCTCGAGCCTCAGTTTCTCAGGTGTAGAGCATTGATGTAATACGTGCCTCCCAAGGCTGATGCTGCGGTTGTTCAGTTGTTTTTGTGAAACAGAGCTCTCTTTTTTTTTAATTGGTATATATATTTTTTAAAATTTTATTTATTTATTTATTTTTTGGCCGTGTTGGGTCTTCGTTGCTGCACGTGGGCTTTCTCTAATTGCAGCGTGCAGGAGCTACTCTTCGTTGCGGTGCGCAGGCTTCTCATTGCAGTGGCTTCTCTTGTGGAGCACGGGCTCTAGGTGCGCGGGCTTCAGTAGTTGCGGCACTCAGGCTTCAGTAGTTGTGGCTCATGGGCTCTAGAGCGCAGGCTCAGTAGTTGTGGTGCATGGGCTTAGTTGCTCCATGACAGGTGGGATCTTCTCGAACCAGGGCTCGAACACACTTCCCCTGTATTATTGGCAGGCGGATTCTCAACTACTGCACCACCAGAGAAGTCCTCGTTCCCTTCTTTTACTATACCAAGCCACTGAGAAAGTTTCAAAGCATGGGTTCTGATAAACGACCAAAACAGAGCAATATAGGTTAAGTTTTCCTTTGGATGAACAGTGTCACTTATTAACATAATGTCTGTGAGCAGCCGGGAACGCAGTATTGATGAGAGCCTTTGTCCTTACTCCACTTGTACATGTCTTCACTCAGTGCGATATAATTGAATGAGACTCGTTTAAATGCCCTGGATCCGATGCATTTTGAACCCAGGAACAGGTTAAATAATTAAGCAGGAAGTAAGGTTAACCTGTTAAACGTGGTGTTGTGTGAAGCCTGGTGTTTAAATTCTCTATTATTTCTTCTGAAGAATGAGAAATTCAATGAAAGTATTGATAGTTAAGGTTGCTTGTGAGAAGGGGAGTGGAAAGGAGATATCAGGATCAAGCTCGGGGTGTCGGAGAAAAGGAAATGACCTTTGATCATTAGATGGAGAAATGAAAGGAATTCGGCTCAGACAGAGCTTTTCTCTTCTCTGTCAGTGCTCCCGGTATCATGTGTTGAATCTTGCACATGATGGCTCAGTCCTGTAAATTAGTCCTAAAATAGGCAATGTCACCTAAATCCCGTGTCTATCCGTCCTGGACAACAGACTGGGTCAAGACACTTCTAGAAAAGGAGAACCTCCTTTCTTTCTTCCCTGGGATTGAGTGCATCTGGCAAGGAGGTGTAGACAGTTAACTTGATTGTTCTTTGCACATTGCTATTTGGCGGAGGAATCTTATTTCAGGCATCGTCTCAGTTGGTCTCCACTGTCCCTGGAGAGAGATCTCTGAGTTTGGGACCAGACCTAGGTGTCTTTGGGCATCTCAGGTTGGGTCTTCTGGAGATAAATAGTTCACTAAAGAGTTTGGAGTTCTGTTCTGAAACTGGTTTCCTGGGTAAGACCTCCTATGATGAGTTCCTTTGTGGAACTTTTTGGAACTCCAACAAGGGAACGATCTTGGGTGAGACCAAATATGTTGCTAGTCTACGTGGCACTCTTTTCTATGTTCCACACGAAAAGGGAGTTAGTGTAGACGGTAATTAAGGTCTAGAATGGGAGATCATCGGTTTCCATCCCAGCTTGACCTCTTACTAGCTCTTTGACAAGGGACAGCTTTCTTGTTCTCCGTCAGTCTTCCCACCTGTATCATGAGGGTGGTAATAGTGACAGTTGATAACATTGGTTGGATTATTAAATAAAATAAAGCACTTAAGTGCTCAATATCATTTCTGGCACATGATGAAGAGCCAATAAAGGTTAGCTGTTATCATTGTTAATGCAATGCAATGAGATTTCTTTATTTTTCTTTCATTTTTTAGAAGAATAAATAGTTGTCACAGTCGATTTAAAACTGGTCTGTTTTAATCGTTTGGCTCTGCGTTCTCCTTTGTGCATCATTTGAGCTTGTTCAACCAGAGACATCTGCCTTGGATTACTGTGTGACTGTACAGTGTCTATCCTTGATTAGTTATGAAAGCCAGAAATGTAAGATATGTATGATAACTCTCTCCAATTCCCATGTATGTCTAACTTTTTCACCTCTCTAAGATAACAAAGCAAGAAATGGAGTTAGCAACATTTTCCGTTTCCAAGGCAGAAAGATATAAACTCTTTCAGTTTGCACATCACTGTATTTACATCTCAAAACTATTAAGGTGATTCTGAAGTTTTATTCTCTTACAGCAGTGAATATTGTTGCCTCTTCTCTTGTTGCAGGTCAAATGAACAATAAAGATTGATAGCGTTGATAGATGCTCTGGGTGGTGGTGCTGTGAATAGGACTTTTTTTTTTTTAAGTTCATAAATAGGTTGTCATTACTGAGGCTCTGCTGTTTTTTTGTTCAAGTACAGTAGTTTGATAGAGGCTCGCTTTTATATTTACCTACTGTATTTTCTGCACTGAGTAAATGACGCTGCAGAAATGAAGATTTTGTTGTGTTGTTCTTATAGGACACCTAGTTCTTTCATCAGAAACTGCTTTTTTCTACTAATAAATTATCATTTTTGTTTTTACAGGGTTTTAGTAATTGACGCTAAGGCTTCTATGACATTTTTGAAAATATTTTGAATTCTGCTATACACGAACTAGGCATGAGAAACAGCCGTTGTTGCTAAGAACTTTAAGCGCTTGGAGATAGTTTTACTCATGAAGACCCGTTAGGTTTTTTTTTAGAAACTTTAATCTTTACTTATTATTTATTTATTTATTTATTTATTTAATGTCTTAGGTCGTGCCCTGCCCAGCATGTGGGATCTTAGTTCCCTGAACAGGGGTTGAACCTGTGCCCCCTGAATTGGGAGCATGGATTCTTGACCGCTGGACCACCAGGGAAGTCCCTGAGACCCATTAGTCTTTAGTGTGTGTGTGTGTGGCTGTGTTACATACGGTTTTCCTCGCCAAATATGGAACAGTGTTTTACATTGACAACTATAGCAATAAATGAATTAGTGCTCCAGAAAAACCACTGGGCACTGCACAGTCGGCAAGAGTGGTTTTCTTTGCCACCGTGGAGGTCGAATAAGATATTTGCATTCATGTCATTCAAATGTTGCCATTTATTTCCCCAGCAGAAGTAGAAAGCGCAGGTTTCATCAGGAAGCAATAAATATCAAAATAAAACCTCTTTGTGATGAGCTGTCAGTGCTGTTTTTGAGAAGCGTGAAAAACCATACCGCATTTAAATGATACCCTGTTTAAACAGAAAACAGGAGTGAAGCAATTGTAAATTTATAGCCAGTACATGTGGAGTTTTGCATACCATTCAGGTAGTTGGAACTGTTTCAGAGGTGTATCAGCAAGTTTAATATTTATGTCTAAGCCTATTAAGTGATAGTTTGCGCAGAAGGTTAAATCTATTTTTATTTATCTGTCTGTTACTTGAGAGTGTTAGTTGGGGTGCCCTGGCATCTCCATCCTGTTTGACTGTTGAACGTTGCGCCTCTGAGACCTGCTGGGGCCATTTCTGCTTGGTTGATTTAAAGGGGCTCACGTAGACCCCCCCCCCCACACACCTTAAACAGAGTGTTTTCTGTTGAACACTCTGCATCCCCTCAGGACTGGACAGTCATTACTTTGTGAAAATGCCCCCTCCCCCCTTTTCAGTAAGATTCAGGATTTTTCTTTTTCCCACCCATGCTTGCATCTGACTTTTCAAGAGCTATTTTCCCCCCAAGTCTCCCAAACACAGATGACTGTTGATGGGCCGTACGTACACCCAGACTTCCGAGGGGATTGCTGTTGGAATCTTTCATGACATAACGTGAATGCTGCTGTTGACAGTGGTTGAGAAACAGACAGACAGTAGTCATCTAGAGAGCCAGCTTGCGCTGGGCTGGCCATAGGAAAGATGCGTTTGCAGACCAAGGTGTCACTGAGAGAAAATATTCATTCCACGTGTCTGGACATCTCCAAACGTTCTTAAGTGACTGCCCCAGGGTTAGATGGTATCAAGAAATGTTTGTAACCTCTTCAGCACAGGACAGAGTTTCATCATGGGCCCCCAAAGTGCTCCCTGGTTAAACTTCCCTAGAGACATAGGATTTTTAACGCTCAGCAGCCCATGAGTCCACTTAGATAGAAAGAAAATTCCTCCCATTTTTTTCGCTGTTTGTAAATAAAATTTTGAACTCATCTGTTCCCTGCAGGGTGAAGAAACAAAAAGCCTGACTCTTGTCCTGCATCGGGACTCCGGCTCCCTGGGATTCAATATTATCGGTGGCCGGCCGTGTGTGGTATGTTAATTGCTGAAATGGGTTTTTCTTGTCCCTAATGCAGGTGGAAGAGGGGTCAGGGTTTGGGGGGCGAGGGGTAGGAAACCTTGGTCACTTCATTCTGCTCTTATTAGAGTTCGTTGTGTGTCTAACATCTTCATGCTCAGGGATTTTTATTATTTTTTTATTGAAGCATAGTTGATTCATAATGTTGTGTTAGTTTCAGCTGCACAGCGAAGTGGTTCCGTTTGGGGGATTTTTATTTCATTGTGATCTCCTAATGTAGCATTGTCCTAGTCATACAGTAGCTCATCTTAGCCGTTTAGCTTTGGGGATGCGTGTCTGGTTGGGTAGCAGTTGAGCTGAGGCACGTCGCGTGAGACGCGTGCAGTTGCACGGAGTGACTTTGCTAGAGTGGGGGCTCTGAGGCTGGCCATGTGATCGGGGCTTCTGCTCTGTCTGCCCTTCATCAGTCAGGGGCAATTCCCCCATTTGTGGCATCGTGCATCCCATGCTCTTTCTTCCCTCTGGAGCTGTTCACGCCATTCATCATGATCTCCTCCTCCAGAAAGGAGAGACTGAATTCAAATCTGTCAATTTAATTGCAAAGAAAATGTCTGCTAAGAGGGCTTGGGGGGGAAGGGTGCGGCAGAGGATGTGTTTTGGGATCTCACCTTTCACGATTGCCCGAGTATGTGTCATCTCTTGCTCTTTTTTGGGGCTGACCCTCTCCTTGTTTGTTAGCTTTGAAGGAAAATTGTCAAGGGAAGGAAAAAGAAAATCAGATTCACTCATTCAACAAATAAGTATTGAACACAGGCTGTTTGCTAGGGGCTTGGAGATACTGGCCAGGGAGACTGGGTCCCTGTGGTCATTGAGTTTATGTCCTGGGTGATATTGGGCAAGAAACAAGTAGATACAGTAATTACAGATGGGAGAAGTACAATGAAGGGTAAAAAGTGGGAGGATGGCATGTGGTAGCTACCAAGGAGCAACGGCCATCATTGGCTAGAGTAATGAGGAAAGAGAGGAAGGGATATTAAGGCAAATCCTAAAGGATAAGAAGATGTCAGCCATCCAGCTGTGGTTAATGTTTGCCCCCGCCTTCATAGAGCTCAAGTCCAGATGGAGGAACTGATGAGTTAGGAGAGGAAAGCACTGTTCTCACTGATACATGCTGTGCCTGGGTCCAGCTAAAGATGCCTGGGGACGGTGGAGTGGGGGGTCCATTAGCCGTAGGGAAGGAGGCGTCCTGGGGCAGGGCCATTGGAGCTGGGTTCCGAAGGATAAGCAGGAGTTTGCTAGATCAGAGGGTCCATATATAATACATTTATACATTTGAGCAGTCTTAACTTTAAAAATATATATATATATTGAGCATATTTAGTTAGCTACAGATTATAAATATATTGACTACTGAACCAATGTTACCTGTCTTATAAAAGTTACATGCAAGAGTCATTTTAAATTACGAAGTTAAAATATGAATATGATTTTTAAAATGCTTTTTTGTCATTCCAATGTGTTGCATTGCACGTACCCATCTTTGAAGACCACTGAGCTAAAAGAAAGTGGACGGACCCAGGGAAGCCCAGACAAGGACAGCAACAGAGTTGAGGGGTGGCAGGAAGTGGTCAGAAGGAGGCTGGAGAAGCAGAGGCGGGTTATGATTAAATTCCCTTTGCTTTTAGCCAAGGCCACAGTTTCTTGCAAGAAACTTCCACACCGTTTATTGCAAGAAGTGACAGCTTAGTTGTAGGTGATACGTAGTCATTAAAATGATGAACTAATACATTATCTGCCTTATAAAACATACTTTAAAAAGCACACTTCTCGACAATGAGGAGAATGAAGGTGGGCAGGGGTAGGGGCCGGTCCCACTTGGCTGGGCCCCAGCACTGCACACACACCCTTGTGTTCCTCCCATCGTCTCGAGGGGTTTCTTAAGAAACTAACATTGTGGGCTTCCCTGGTGGCGCACTGGTTAGGAATCCGCCTGCCAATGCAGGGGACGTGGGTTTGAGCCCTGTTCCGGGAGGATCCCACATGCCGCGGGGCAACTAAGCCCATGCGCCACAACTACCGAGCCTGCGCTTTAGAGCCCGTGAGCCACAGCTGTTGAGCCCGCGTGCCACAACTACTGAAGCCCACGTGCCTAGAGCCTGTGCTCCGCAACAAGAGAAGCCACCGCAATGAGAAGCCCGCGCACCGCAACGAAGCGTAGCCCCCGCTCGCTGCAACTAGAGAAAGCCCGTGCTCAGCAAGAAAGACCCAACGCAGCCAAAAATAAATAAATAAAATAAATTTATAAAAAACAAACAAAAATCCCAGCAGGGTTTTCCTGACACCCATTTTAAAAAAAAAAAAAAAAAAGGAAACTAACACTGTGTCAGGCTGGGACTTTTCACTTTCCCCTCTTTCCAGTTGACTCAGATCCTAGGTGGCATGTCCCGCTGCTACTCTGATTCAGTTCTTGCTGCCAGGGGTCAGGCTCTCCAGCCCTGGGAGGGCGTGAGGGAGCCAACTGGGGCTTGACTGGCTCAGTAATTGTCCCTAGAAAACACCAGGACCGGACAGACCCAAGTTCTCCAACTTACCATCAAGAACGTCTTTTGCTGTTTAGCACAAATAACAGAGAGTTGACTGTATGTTTTTTTTTGTTGTTTTTTTGCGGTAGGCGGGCCTCTCACTGTTGTGGCCTCTCCCGTTGCGGAGCACAGGCTCCAGACGCGCAGGCTCAGCGGCCATGGCTCACGGGCCCAGCCGCTCGGCGGCATGTGGGATCTTCCCGGACCGGGGCACGAACCCGCGTCCCCTGCATCGGCAGGCGGACTCTCAACCACTGCGCCACCAGGGAAGCCCTGTACTTGGTTTTTGTTCATAATTTTTATTCCTCCTCTCCATACCCATCATTACCAGTTTTAAGAAACAAGTACCGTAAGCGAAGATGCATTTCACTTTTAGATGTTTTAGAAGTTTCTGCAGCCAAAAGCGCCCAAACTAGGAAGATCTCTTCTGCACACACCAAAGCGTATACAGAAGAAGGGAGCCTGATGTTTGCAAAATGCCTGAAATAGAGAGGCAAGCCTACGGCTTGACAATTGTTGGGCAGCCGACTATGGGAAAGCCCGAAAAGATGGTGTTTAGTTTCTGCACCTCCCCAGGGGTGAAAGGATGCTTCCAGCCTCACTAGAATGCAGTTGTTGTGTTTTTTTTTTCTCAGACTTACCAAAGAACATGTTTTAGGTCATTTTCTTTTTCCTTTAAAAAAAGTGATTTAAGCACAAACCAGACCCAATTTTGTAGCGTTCAAAAGTGTTCTCAGTTTATGTGGTCTTTTTGCAAGAACTCCATGCATGGCCCTGGGGAGGAAGATTGAATTCCATATGCATGTGTTTGCCGTTGTGTTTTTAAAAACTTGTCCTGATTAGCAGAAACAGCAAAGGGAAACCTAAATGGATTCTTCACTGTTGCCTGGAAATCTGGCAGGTCATTGAGAACATGCTAAAAAGCCAGCATAAGCAACAATGTGCACTCATTGTCAGTTACTGGAAGTAGAACGCTGTGCGGATGACGTGTGTGTTTCCCAAGGAATTCCTGTGTTGGATGCTTGGTTGGGTTGTGACATAAGCCCAGCCGGGGGCTCTGACATAAGGCTTTTCATTGCATGATGCAGTACGTGATGCTCTTAGCAAAATCACATCACCCATTCATGAGTGCTCGTATCCCTAAAGAAACAGCCCCCAGTTTGGTGTATCAGACCTTTCCCTTCAGCCTTTGGCAAATATACTTCATTGTCAGGCACCCCTGGGATGAAAAAAGTCCCTTTCATTTTTCTGTTTCTCAAGCCAACAAAAGCAAACAAATCCTAATTCATCTTGGTTCACCTTCATGCATAGCTCTACCTTAAAATGTGTTAGGAGAGGAGCCAACAAACAAAGACTAAAGAGATGGCTCTTAAGAGAAAAGTGTCGCTATCAGCGACGGGCTTGATTGGTTTTTTTTTATTTTGTGCTTTCTGTATTTTTTGAATTCTGTTACCATCCCCTACCACTGTCTTTATTTAAGCTCATTTGTGGTGTTTGCTCTTGCCTGTTCCTCTCTGATTTTTGCTTGGACTTTCTGATGCTCCTTAAGAAAAATGACTTGTGTACGATGTATTTTTCTGAAAAACAAGCCAAAGCCCAAATCCCATCCCCTTTTTTCCCCCCTTCCTCCCCAGCCAAGAAATGCAAAACAGTTAAATCAGAGTAAACACAGATCTGTTTTCATTTGATATATTGACATCATCCCTTAGGGAAGTCAAGCTTGTCCATAAATCCTTTGTGGTCCATTGAGACTCTTCAGGTTCCTCTAGTGGAATATTCCCATAGCCTGGAATGTTGGAATTCATGTGTATTTTTGAGACTTTTCTCAATGGGAGACAGCATTGCACTTAGAGCTTGTATAAGAGAATCAACCTATCCTTAGTTTGAAAGTGACCTATGCCACTTTTTAGCTGTGTGACCTTAAGTAGGTTACTTAACCTCTCTGTCTCAGATTTTTTCCATCTATGAAATGGATAATAATATTACATACCAGTTGTGGTTATTATGAGGATTAAATGGCGGACAGCGTATGCTCACTACGTACTTGGTACCTAATGTGTGTTCAGTAAATAGAAGCTGTTGCACTGCTTTGTATCTGATATAGGCACGTAGGGAGCTACACAGATGCCTTGGGAGTCGTGCATCATCAGTAGTGGCTGTGAGAGAGAAAGGAGCCTCATAGAAATTCAGACAGTGAAGGCCTGAGCGGAGTGCTGTGATGCTGGCCAGGGGTGCCTTTGGGGGCCGGTTGATCCAGCACAACACCCACAGACTTGCAGACCCTTCTCTCTTGGAAGAGTGTTGATAGAATCCAGATGGCAGTGAGAGACTTATCTTTGTCTTGTGGGGATAAATGTTGGGAAAAACACTTAAGGTTCATTTTTGCTTGTGATTTTGGTGTCTTTTGAATCATATCTATAACATTATGTAGTGTGTGTGTGTGTGTGTGTGTGTGTGTGTGTGTGTGTGTGTCTTTGTGAGAAGCGGGGATGGGAGGGGAGAGAAGAGGTAGAGAATGTGCATTTTCCCACCCTTGGTTACTACTGTTACACTTCAAGGGGTAGATGGAGCCACTTCAAAGCCATGTCTCTCCTCCTTTAGAATATAGGTTTGTTTTTGTTTTGCAGTTTAAAGAGGAAAATGTTGTATTTTCATAATTATTTTTTAACAAATGGAATTTTGATGTATTTGCATGTAGAGAAATAAGTAGTGAAGTAGATCTTCTTATGGCGTTATGTCAGGGAAATTGCCATGATGGTAGATTTTGGAGTTTTTGTGGAACATCCTGAACTTACTTCCCAAATGCTTTTTGTTTGGAAACAACACATGCTTTTGCCATTGCAGTTATAAATCCATCTGTTAATCACGAGAAATTTAATCCACACACTTGGAGAGCATTCATCCCAGTGCTATTTGGAAAGAAGTTCATGAACAAGCTGTGAGGGTTTTTTTTTTTATGAGTTGGAGCTTTTTGATTTTAAATAAAGGGAGGACTTTGAGCATGGAGCTGTCTTCTTTCCCAGAAAGTTTCAGTCTGGACTTTGAAAGATCTAAAGGAATTCAAGAAGATTGGAGATCAGAATTTATTAGGAAGGGGGAGGGGTCGTGGTGGGCTTTTCTGATGCAAATCAGAACAAAGATAAAACGCCTATTTTCACCATCAGATTCTTGGATATTTAAAAGTTTTATAATACTCTGTGCTTGTGGGGATATGAGAATACACTCTGTCTAATGAGCTGTAAGTACAAGCTCTCTGAAGGATAGTTTGGCGACGTCTATCAAATACACGTACCCTTTGACCCAGCAGTTCCATTGCTAGGGATTTGCCCCGATACATACTAGCAAAGATATTTCAGAACACAGATAGAAGGGAATTAGAGGTGACACAGTCTCTAATAGCAACAACTGTAAACAGTGCTCATTATCCCTGTGTGGGGTTACTGTCCAGACACTTAAGGGAGTGAGGTAGACAGTGGGCCTGATGGTGGAGAATCTGCAACCAGGCACCCCAAGAACGTGGGGAGCATAATCCCATTTCTGTGTCTAAGAAAGAAAGAAATACATTAAAGTGTTTTGGAAAGGGTGGATAAACTGCCACTCGATGCAGTGAAGGGGTGGAAGGACAGTGGGTTAGAGACGGCAGGGGCTTATCATTTTATACCTTTTGGTACGGCTTGACTTATTTTATCACGTTACTTTTAGTTTAAAACAGAAATCGGGGGAGACAGCTGGCTTTTACCCCCTTGCCACTTGTGCCGGCAGCAAGAACCCATTACTGTTTTAAGAGCGTAAGCTTGCTTTTCATGACCAACTTAATGCCTAGCGTTCACGTGTGTGTTTCTTTTAACCCAAAGGACAACCAAGATGGATCGTCCACTGAAGGAATCTTTGTATCCAAAATAGTCGACAGTGGACCTGCAGCCAAGGACGGAGGCCTGCAAATCCACGACAGGATTATCGAGGTATGTGGACACCGCCAGGGTCTTCCGTAGGCCGAATGGCATCCCGTCTTCATCCGGTTCAAGGCAGGGTGCTCGGTGGGGCAGGGAGGCCTCAGCTGGGACTCTTGAGGCGCAGGAGTCAGACCTCTCCGAGGGTGTGGGACCAGACTGGGTGCTGATTGCCTCGCTCTTAAGCCTTTGTTCACGTTCAGTGCAGAGAAGCCAGATTACGAGTGGCTTATTCACGATTTGGCTCTTGCCACGTGGCCGCGCATCTGTTTTGCGTTCTTCCGTTAGAGCTTCGTGTGAAAACCACTGGGGAGTCGTGTGTTAGTTAGAACCAGATGAGCAGTCCCTGTGGTGCAAATGGTGACTCTGTTCGGATCGGTGACCAGGGAGGGGATCGTTGTGTCAGCTTCGGAATCACTCTAACGTCCTCAGAGCTCACGGCACACAGTTATTTCTACATATCCCTCTTTTATGCGTGTCTTTTCTGCCTGTTGTCACTTGTACTAGTTGATTGTCCGGGGACGTGCAGGCAAAGGTTGATATTCAGGATGGTCACTCGTCTCATCACCGACTTCCTCGTTTTCAATTTTCACTCATCATTTTCAACTTTTACTTAGGGGCTTTGTAGATTTTCACCGGGGGAGGTAGGTAGCTCCCTCCGCCCCGCCACAGGACACTTTGGAATAGGGTCACACTGTGTCCTAGCATGCTCCGAGTTGCTGAAAGGGAAAGAGTGATTCATGGCCTGCTTGTGTGGCCTCCTGTTGCAAAGTTTGATACAAATGACTATATTTTGCTGGTGGTTTTGACTATGTTGATTGCTCTTTTAATGGGTAAATTATATATATATACATGGGCTCAATTTGTTGGCTCTCCTATGAGGAAAAAATTAAATACGAGAATCCAGGATGAGTTGTTGAAGCCCGTAAGAAACTCACCCATGGGCCGTAGCCATAATATAGCACATGAAACAGGAAACTGGAAAAATGGCACTGTGACCACTGGATGTTTTATGTTCCAAACACACATTTGCATAGCATCTATATTTCTTGAGTATATGTGTGGTCTCTTTCAAACCTTGGACCGAGTGGGAACTCTGACCATGGGATGAGCCACGAGGGAAGTTCCCGTAACCCGCCGGAATGTGGCCATGTGCTTCCGGGGGAGGGAGCGTTGGGGAGAGGAGGACAGAGTCTCGCTTTTCTGGTCTCATTTGGATGAATTCTGCAATGTGCAAAGCAGTACACTTCGGGTCAATTTATATCTTTAGGGGAACAGACGGTTATATCTCTCCAAGAAAACAAACTGAACGAGTTAGGGTATAAGAGTTACTTTTCTGAAAGAGTGGATGCAGTGTGACAGTTTACATATTAAAAGGATACTTGGGGGCTTCCGTGGTGGCGCAGTGGTTGAGAATCCGCCTGCCAATGCAGGGGACACGGGTTCGAGCACTGGTCTGGGAGGATCCCACATGCCGCGGAGCAACTGGGCCCGTGAGCCACACCTACTGAAGCCTGCGCGTCTGGAGCCTGTGGTCTGCAACGAGAGGCCGCGATAGGGAGAGGCCCGCGCACCGCAATGAAGAGTGGCCCCCGCTTGCCACAACTAGAGAAAGCCCTCGCACAGAAATGAAGACCCAACGCAGCAAAAATAAATTAATTAGTTAATAAACTCCTACCCCCAAATCTTAAAAAAAAAAAATGAGATGGGACGTTTTTATTAAAAAAAAAAAGGATACTTGATTTTGTTTTAAGGACATCATTAATACTGCTACATCCCTCTTGACTTTTTGAAGGGTTCTTAAACTTGGAGATCTTTTTGCTGCACGTTTTAGGGTCAATCTTCATATTTCCCCGGTCAGGGGGGTGGATTTTCCCTACCAGGAATTTGCTTGGGCAAGATGCTTTTTCACGAGCTCAAATGCATCCTTACTGTCTTTTTTTTCAAGAAAGAGAGAATACATTTTTTTAAAAATAAATAAATAAATTTATTTATTTATTTTTGCCGTGTTGGGTCTTTGTTTCTGTGCGAGGGCTTTCTCTGGTTGTGGCAAGCGGGGGCCACTCTTCATCGCGGTGCGCGGGCCTCTCACTATCGCGGCCTCTCTTGTTGCAGAGCGCAGGCTCAGTAGTTGTGGCTCACGGGCCCAGTTGCTCCGTGGCATGTGGGATCTTCCCAGACCAGGGCTCGAACCCGTGTCCCCTGCATTGGCAGGCGGATTCTCAACCACTGCACCACCAGGGAAACCCGAGAATACATTTTTTGAGACCATTGTTCCAAAAGATAAGTACAGCTTCCATTGCCAAGGGTTTGGTGGAACAGCCAGTTTCTGTAAGTAATGGAATTTCATTGCTCTTACGTTTTGCAAATGAGAACTGTACAGCTGGGCAGGATTTTCTCTTGGCAAAGGGGGATCTGTGTTTGAAACATTTAGTACGGTTTCTGGTGAGTCACATTCCCCTTTTGGACAGTATGTAAAATATTAATCATGTCCCAGTGTTGAGATGGAAAGAAGGATGATCACAATAGAGAAACAACATATGTGTAATTGCAATTGACACCCCGTGCCCTTCTCCGTCAAATCCTAATCTCTTTTGACATGATACAGTGATTCCCATGCCTGAAAACGATGTTCTCCTGTTCACCTTGTCTGTATCTGAGTTTATTACCAGGCATGAATTTGATTATTTTAAGTGTGCACGTGGGTTCACTAAGAAGAGTCAACGGCTTTCTAGTTTTCCTCCATATTTCTTCCTTTCAGAGGAGTGAGCAAACTCCCACTAGATTTTCACCATAAAAACTTTCATCCTGGCAAAAGGAAGCTTATATTAAATCCATAGAGACTGACTAAATCTCGTCCTCAGCGCAGAGTTGTTAACGGTTACTGTGTTCCTACCGCTCTTTGTTCCCTGAGACCGGAGCTGTAGTTCTCACCCACATCGGAGCCAAGCACACTCGCCTCGTTTTTTATCAGAAATATTGTGAAATGCCATCAATACTCATGAAACGAAATTCATAAATAATATTTATATACCTAATGCACACCTAATGGTAGAACCTATATACTGACATTAATAGAAAAGTAACAGGAAGATCATTTATAATAAAATGTATGTATCGGTATGTAAACGCTCGGGCACAGCCGCATTAGAAGACACTGTGATGTTTGTTGCCAGACGCTGGCATGTCCTTGTGGTCTCGGCACGGTGCACCGGCGACAGAAGTTGCTGGTCCAGGAAGGCGGTGCTGTGGAGTTTGGCACCACAAGCAGCATCGCCGTCCACGATTGGACTTTCCACGGTGGTGAACAGATTGTGGTTAAGATACGGCACAATTAAATACAGTCTTCCTTTGATTTACACACATCTCTGTGTGTGTGTGTGTATTTTTTAAAATTTGTGGTAAAATATACGTAACATAAAATTTTAACCATTTGTAAGTGTACTTTTCTGGGGCATTAAGTACTTTATCGTGCAACCATCACCGCCATGCATCTCCAGAACTTTTTTGTCTTCCCAAACTGAAACTGTAGCCGTTAACCCACCCCTCCTCCCCTTCCCCCAGCTCCTGGCTGCCATCCTTCTGTTTTCTGTTTCTATGCATTTGACTACTCTAGGTGCCCCACATAAGTGGAATCATACAGTATTTATCTTTCTGTGTCTGGCCCATTTCACTTAGCATGATGGCCTGCGCAGTCATCTGTGGACTTGTAGCATGTGTCAGAATTCCATCTTTTTTCAAGCTGAATACTATTCCATTGTATGTATAGAAGTATATACCACATTGTGTTTATCCATTCATCCATCGATGGACATTTGGCTTCCATCTTTACACTGTGGTGAATAATACTGCTGTGAACGTGGGTGTGTAATCTGTATGCATTGAAATTGCAAAAACAAAACAAAAAACCCCTCGGGGTTTATATGTAAAACAGAGTTAGGGTGTACCCTCAGGTAATTATAAAAAGTTTGTCACTTTACCTTTACTAATGTCTGGCAGGATACGGGATGGTTATTCAGGAAGCCCAATAATTCTTCATTGCCCAAGACTCTGTGCGTTTAGGGTTTCTAGCATCCTTGGTCCCCACCCCAATCCTTGTGAAAATGAAAAATGCTTCCATAGATTTCCAGCAGTACCTCGGGTTATGATAAGGACCCCGGGGAGAATGACTGGGGTAGAGGTTTGTCTTGTTCCCAACCTTATGATGCGAGGTGCGTTGCTCAGAAGCTCGTTCTTGCATTGTACTCGTCTCTCATTTGGCGGTAAGTGAATTTCTGTGGCAGTTGTCTGGGCTAAATGCAATGTCCTCTTCTGCTTTGAGATAGTAAATGCTATTCTCCGAGTGCAGTGCAGGCAGGGAGTGAAGCCCTCTTTTGCCACTAACCTTTGTTTTGTACAATCCTCTGTAAATACGTGTTCATCTTGGGAGTGTTAGGGTTTGAAGACCCAAGCATGTGGTCACAGAAGGTCTGTAAGCTCAGTGGCTTTTGTGTACATCAGTCATTCTCTGTTTTGTTTGTCATTGCTAAAAAGGCTGGGTTACAGGGTTGACTAGAACGGATTAACACTGCCTTCCCTTCCCGAGCTAGGCTACCTGGTAAAGCAAGATTTTACTATTTGTTAGTGAAGATAATGTTCTCCCAGCAACTAAAATGGCAGAGTGGCATGTGCATTCACCTGCAAAAGCATTTAGTTTTAGAAAAAGGAAGACGCTCTTTTTCTTCTGTTAACTTTTTGTCTTGACGTAATTTCAGGCTTGCATTAATGAATTCCTGTACAGGCTTTACCCAGATTCCCCCAGCACTAACATCTAATACGTTTACTTTATCCCTTTCTCTCTCTACCCCTATTCGTAAATACATCAGTGTGTATTTTTTTTTAGGAGTAAGACCTTCTCTTACATAACTACAATCCATTTATCTAAGTCAGGAAATTAATATTGGTAGGGCCCTATTGTCTCATCTACAGAATGTAGTCAGATTTCTAATAATCCGTACAGTGTCCTTGATAGCAAGAGAAAACCGCAGATCATAGGTTTTACTGAGTTGGCATCGTTCGTGATTTCCTTTCCTTTAGAGCAGTGGCTCAAGTATTTTGTCTTACATGCTACTGATGTTTTCGAAGAACACAAACTAGGTCTTTTGTGTAACGTCTCTCAGTTTGGGTTTGTCTGATGTTTCCTCATGAGTACGGATTCAGGCCATACATTTTGGGCAGGAATACCAAAGAAGTGATAGTGTGTCCTTCTCAGCGCATCCTGTCGGGGGTCACACGATGCCACTTTGTCCCTTTATTAGTGATGTTAACTTGGGCTGCTTGGTTAAAGTCTTATCTGCCACGTCTCTCTGCTGTAAAGGTATTGTTTTCTCCTTTGTCTTGTATCCTGTCGGGGAGGGTGGGGGGATACTTTGAGGCTGTGGAAATATCTTGCCACGACTCAAACTCTCATACACTGGTTTAGCACCCACTTATGGATTTTACTTGACTATTATTATTATAATGGTTGACAAATGGTGATTTACTAAGTACATCCTTCTATGTTTATGAGTTGTAAGAAGAAGTGTTCTTTTCCTCCCTGTTTTTTTCTGCCTATCTCCATGTGTCTGTCTGTCTGTTTCAGTATGGACTCATGGATTCTTATAATTTGGTGGTCACCTTGGCCAGTTTGGGCCAGAAGGCGCTCTTTCAAGCTAGTACCTCTGTCCTTTTCTCATGTTTCCATCAGTTTCTGAGCACTTCCTTACTTTGTGGCGCCATGAGATGTCCCAGGCTCATCTTGTGCTCTCCTGCCCCAGCCCTAGAATCAGCTCTTTTTCCAAGTAGCTCTAACTCCATTGAGTGAAGAGTGAGTGGCATTTAGAAACCAAAATATGGGTGCTAGGGTGATCATATATAATTATACGAGGTTATAATTGAGGTTTCATTGTTTCTAGGCACTCTCAGCAGACAGAGCTAGAAAATGGAAATATGCAGATACACACACAACATTATCATCATCAACAACACACCTCTCTCCTTCTGTTTCTCTGTTCGTCCTTTTATATATTTTGAAAACTATGCCTGTATCAGTACCTCTTATTCCAGTCCAAGTCTGCATGCTTAAGTTTCTCCTCCTTCTTTGAAGATTTGCAACTCCTAGAGGAATCCCTTTTGAAATAGTGATGAATGTACTTTCTTCTTTTGAATCAAAACTCTGATCTTTGCTTAGATGTTATCAGTGAAGTAAAAATTGTTGATGAACATTGTTTAAAATATTTCTATATTATTTTTGGTTTGATTTTGGGAGGAAAAATGTGCTCTAAAGTAGGTGATTTTGTAATTACATTTTTCTTTCATTATGGCGTAAGAAAGTCTCGGTATTTCTTGTGTAACTGTATGCAGGAAACCTATTATTGCTCAACAGGCAGAGATATGCACAAGCCATTTGGGGGTGACATTAAAAATAAACACATGAGGCTATGCTGTTGTCCTCTGTAGTGACTGATAGCCATGGACCACACTCAGCAGAGGAGAGGAAAAAATTCTGTGGCAATTATCCTCCTGAGAAGTAAAACCTGTTTGTGTCAATTTGAAATGTCTGTTACCTCAGTTACACAAATAATCTGTTTTGATGAAAGAGATGTGGTATAATTCAAGCTATGTTGAGAAGATTCTTTTCAAGCTGCAAAAATAAGCAGGTTTTAGAGACCCCTTATTAGTAATGGGCCTCAACTCTCCATTTCCAGAGGCAGAGACTAGAGTTTCATCTGAGTTACCGATTTCGGTTGGTCGACAGTGTTGTACCCTGGATTTCTATGCGGCAGGATTCTGAGGCCATGTCTGGATTGAGTGGGGGTGAGTGTGGTGATCATTTAGTGATGTTTACCATGGACACAAGAGAGGAGGGGTGACAGTTCGACTCTGGACTTGTTATCTCTGGCTGGCCTCATACGATGTTTTTGGAATGACGACATTATCATTTGGAAGTAATGACTCTCCTTTCATTGGGATGGTGTGTATTTCATAATAATGTATCAGTCATTCTTTTTGGTCTTCAGATGTAAAAGAAAGTGGACACCTTTGTTGCATCTCAGTTCTTTTTCCCTCCTCCCCCTGTTTAAAGACGCTTTTCACTTTCATCTTACTCTTATAGCCTGTACCATAGCAATAGAAGTTCTGGCAAAATGAAAGCAGCTGATTTCCTTAGTATTAGCAGGCACATGTGGAAGTGGAAAGAGCCCTGAGGTTTCAATGAGGACCCCAGGTTTAGGTTTCTACCAGGTTATTCGCTCTGTGGTCTTAGTATCCTGGATGCTGAGCCTCGCGTGCCTCATGTCTAAAACGGGAAGAGCGTTACTCTCTGTCTCCCCTACCTGTCATGCTGTCTGAGTAGAGCAAGGAGATAACATACGTCAAAGGATTTTTGCTCTTAAGTGCCAATATGAAGAATTGTTTGGGTTTTTTTTAAAATTCAAATTTTAGTGTCTGATACAAGAACTTAATACCAAAGCCAATTATAAAAGTCAGCAAAATACTTCTGAGATCTGTTTTCCTCTTGTGTGTTTTAGCCAGAATGTAGTGCTGCTGCAAGGTTATTGAGGAAACCTTGAACTGTTTCAGGCAGACATACTTTTCAGAATTAACAATGTGACCAATTAATGCCAAATATTTCCTCTTTCCTCCCAGTTGCCTTTAAAAAAATAACATTTTGTATTAATTGTTTTCCTAATGACTGTACTGATGTATTGACTTGGTAATATTTATTATTGTTCTTATTTTCTTATTACTGTTTTGCTATAAAAACTAGCTTTACCAAAAAAAACACTAGGTTTTCAGGGAACATGTTTGTAACAGACATCACTGCACACCAGCCAGATAAACGTTAGGTGAAGAATAAAACATATGGCGTGATGCAATTTGTTTGTTTTAAAGACATTTATGTATATTAGTCTTTTCATAGGAAAACGTACTCGGAGGTAATAAAACATTTTAAAGTTACATATAAAGTCGTAGAGTGGGATTATGGGGAAACTCTACATCTTTTAAGTCACCTTTCTATAATGTTGGGCTTCTCCAGAGAAGTGAGTATTCTTTTTTACAATCCAGAAAACAGTAAAGAGGAAAAACGATGAGTTAGAAGTTTCCTTTGAGTTTTAAGTATCACAAAGCTGACTCCTGCTTGTGTGTTTCCTTTTGTATGTTACTTGTCCTTCTCTTTTCCAAAAGCTCCTAGCAGATGGCCTCACATATGAGATGGGTGGGCAGCTCATGCTGAGACGCTGAAACCAGGCTGTTGGAAGTTCCTCCCTTCCATTCTCTGTCCAGATGATCAGAGTTTACTTCCTCTTGACACTGTGTACTTCTGTGGGGGTTGTGGCTCCCCAGAAGTTTTAAATCTATCCCCTCATGGTCAACCCTTAGTAAAAAGAGTTATTTAGATCATCCACAAAGCACTTTAAAATAAGAATAAATCAGAAGTGACTGGCATCCCCATTAAATTTTTTGAATAAAGATTAGGTCGAAAAATTAAATCTTTGGTAATTCCCAGACAACAACAAAACAACAAACCCTTGACAACAGTACAGATAATATACAGTTTATATTCAGTTGTCTTCTTTGTACACCATATCTAGACCCTTATCTTTAAGTATGGGGGTTTTGAGAGCAAGAACCCATGTCATTTTTTTAAAAATTAAGCTTTTGTCTTTCAGTCTGTTGGTGTAAGACACAAAGAGTTAGGTGCACTTTTTTTTTTTTTTTTTTTTTTTTTTTTTGCGGTACGCGGGCCTCTCACTGCCGCGGCCTCTCGCAGTGCGGAGCACAGGCTCCAGACGCGCAGGCTCAGCGGCCATGGCTCACGGGCCCAGCCGCTCCGCAGCACGTGGGATCTTGCCGGACCGGGGCACGAACCCGTGTCCCCTGCATGGGCAGGCGGACTCCCAAGCACTGCGCCACCAGGGAAGCCCTAGGTGCACTTTTATCGGACTTGAAAGGTATGTTTGGAATGGTCTGACTTAAATTATCAACAATGAAGTATATGTAAAATAAGCGGTGTGGGAGAGGCCCTGGGAGAACCTTTGAAAGCAGTAGGTCCACATCATGTTGAAAACAAAAACTAAGCAGGGGGCCTATAGATGAGGGGGCTGGGAACAGGAGCAGGGAGAGTTAGATTAGGAATTGTCACTGGGAATGACACGTGGAAGACTCAGGTGGACTGGCGGCTGCAAGCGCTGATTTGCAATTACGCCACTTTCACTGAAAACTCCCAGTACCCCAGGGTGGGAAGCTGCAACAGCACGATTTCGTGCAATGGTGATGAATGATTCCCATGAGCCTCTGGGGGAGGGCAGCAGGGATGGGGTTCTCGGCCACACAGAGTGCCACGTTGCTCCAAGAAGACCTTTGGCTCTTCTGTTTGGTCTATTTGTCTGTGTCTATTTTGACAGTCATTTGAACTGCAGACAGTCTGGGTCCCATCTCTCTTCTCCTGAGGGTAGCTAGCGCTCCCTGCTTCCTTTTTGGCTCTTTTGATTCTCTTAATTTCCATCTTTCATCACTTCCTCTTTTCCTGCTACTCCTCATGAGTCACTTGACAGCTCTCGGGGACCAAGAGAACTGAAAGCCTAAGAGTGTTTGCTTTCTTAGCCACTTGCCACCTCCCCAAAGAGACGTGCCAGTCTGTTTTTTTAAAAATGAGCTAAATATATTTATGTTTTATTTTTCACTATCTGGAGAAACTCTGGGGTGGATTAGAAGTTGCTGGCAGTCACTGTCCAAAGAAGGCAGTGTTTGTTCTTTTCCTGGAATGATTGTTACTAGGACATTCATGTTTCTACACACGTCGATTTGAGAATTTGTTAGCCAGACACATACAACTCCTATTCGGTGTTTATTTTAAAAATCGGGAGGGGGATGCATTATATAGAGTGATCTCTGGTCGTGGCTTGTTGAAAATCTTCATGTTGTGTGAGTTCTCAGGCTCACAGTGGAAGAGAAACCATCAGCAGGCATGTGTTCTACTTGTTGGAGGTGAGTTGTATTCTCCCTAATACTGAGATAGGCCAAGATGCCTAGAGAGCTCATATGTGGTCCCTGGCTCTGGGGAGTTTCCATGTCAGACTGATGGACAGAGGACGGTAGCTGATACTAGGGCCCTGAGAAAGGCAGTCAGCTGTATAGAGTGGTTAGCAGTCACAGACTCTGGAATCACACCCGGTTTTGAATTTTAATTCTACCATCGCTAGCCTTGCGACCTTGGACAAGTTTCTCCTCACCTCTGAGCATGGCTTTCTTCTGTAAATTATGGACACCATTTAGGCACACCTTGGAGATACTGTGGGTCCAGTTTTAGACCACTGCAGTACAGCACATATCACGATAAAAGGCGTCACATGAATTGTTTTGGTTTGCCAGTGCATATAAAAGTGATGTTTATACTACACTGTAGTCTGTTGTGTACAGCAACATTCTGTCTAAAAAAAAATGTAACAGACCTTAATTTAAAAACACTTTATTGTTAAAAAATGCCAAACATCACTGATCACAGATCACCGTAAGAAATACAAGCAGGAAGAAGTTTGAAATGTTGCAGATTATCAAAATGTGACAGACACGAAGCAAGAATGCTATTGAAAACGGTGCCAATAGACTTGCCTGACGCAGCGTTGCCACAGACCTTCCATTTGTAAGAAATGCAGTAATCTTCGAAGCGCAAGAAAGGTGAAGCGCAATAAAACGAGGTCTGCCTGTACGTGTATCATAACGTCGCTACAATAAAGAATATAATGCACGTGTCTGAAAACTGTAAATTTGGCTCCAGAATAAACACTCCCCAGGTGGTTAGCTTCGCTGGTGTTGTTTCTTGTCATTCTGTAGAGGCTGGGCTGGAAGGACCTTCTAACAAGCCAGTGCTTTGATGACGGTTTTATGGTACAGTTTCATAAACCCCAAATTACAGTTGTGAATAGATAATTTTAATCTGTTTTAGATTTCTTTTCTTTAATTAGTGACCCTTTGAATCTGGATGGAGAAACAGCTATCACCTCCTAAGGCCATATAAATCACGGTAATTGATCAATCAGGAATAATTCTTAGTTTACATGTTAGTGTGAACCTGGTAATTCATTGCATATGTGCTGACTTCAGTGTTCTAAAAATAAAGTCAAACAATTCATGTTTAATATCAGCTATTTTTAAAGTGCCTGAACCGATTACGATTTCCGTTTTTATATCGACTCATGAGGAATATTGGGATTTTCTTGAAACTGTGGAGTTTGTATTTCTTTGAACAAAATCTTCCCTTAAGATGGCAGCTCACGTCAACTTCTCTTTAGGGTAACATTTATAAATTGATGTCAGTGCAATACACCAACGTAGAAAAATTGAGAAATACGGTAAACGGTAAAGATGAAAATAGAAAACCTTACGGGTAGTAAGCAGTGTCTTGAAAAAACTTTAATCAGTTTGCTTAATCACAGGGTACAATGGCCTACTTGTTAGAATCTGATGAGACATGGAAATTGCATGTGGAACACATAATATTACTTGCTCTAAACCCTAGCTTAAATGAGATGGTAGGAGCACAAGTAAAACAGGATGATGTATGATTTTTTACAGCCATGTTAGTGGATTTCAGATACTTTGTATCCTTCTCTGAAATACCTGCAAGAGTCAGTGTGCTTATAGGAACCTTGGGGTGGGGTAATATTAACATATGTTGGGGGCTTGGAATAGAATTGCTGGTGATAAAGGAACTTGAGAAGAGAGAATCAAGCAAGAAAAAAATATGTCATATTTTTACTGAAAGCTGGAAACTCACTATCAATGGAACAACATCTTAATTTTCTTTGGTGACTGAAAGGGAAGATTGAAAGCTAGCAAAAAGATCTCCTTTCCCCTTTCCTTTTAAAGGACTAATGATGGTGGTAACAAAGTTGGTGAAGTTTATAATTTCTCCGTTCAGCTGCCCTGATCAGCATCTTGGTATCTGAAGGACTGATTGCTTTGGTATACGAAGAGGCAGAGGGAAACATGATCAGATAGAGGAAGGACATTAAATGCCGCATTGGGCTGAATCATTTTCAGAGAAACGTTACCTTAACCTTGGTATCTGCGTTTTCATCAAGTTCTAAACCACGCTTAAACTTTTATTAGCCACAAACCTTTAGTAGACCGTGTTTTGACAAATAAGATTTGTTTTAGGACTGCTTCGAGAGCTTGTGAAAACTGTATGTATCTATATGAGTCCGTGTATGAGTATACATATATATGAATCTGTGAGTAAGTGTATATGCCTGAATACATTGACTTCACATGAGTTGCTTGTGAGATTTCGTCTTTATTTTGTATGAGCCGCTCATTGGAGACCCAAGACAAATCAGATGAAGTTTTAAGCTGTTTCAAATGTAGTCCCTGCTTAATAACCTCTGTTTACACTTCGTGAGAAATGAAAGGAGAATCCTTTGGGCAGGTGGTATTACGTAAAGTGCAGGCAAGGAAATCTTTGTTTTGACAAGGTTATTGAATTACCTGCGAAGCCTATTCATAGGTAAGATTAGGTTAATTTGCCTGACACGTTAAGTACATTTTAAAAGTGAAATTCAGAGAGTCTCCTCTGCTTAAATTTACTAGATTTAACAGAACGTACAGGGAATTACACTAATTCAGAGAGAAGAGGCCAGGGAAGGAAGTTGCTTTTTCCATTGCAATGATATTTTTCCTTTCTTCTTCAGTTTGTTTGAAAGTTAAGTCCATGTAAGGGTTTGTTATTTTTTGCCATTATTAAAACACTAAAGGCATTCAATGTGATCTGTTTGTGGCCTTTTGTTGTAATTGATCCCAATTCCAAGTGATCTTTTAAAACTTAAAATAGTAGAGATTTAAGAAGAGAAAAATCGATGTTTCTTTTCATTCGGAATCAGCTTAGTCCAGTCTTTTTTTTTTTTTTTTCAAGCGTGATGCGTGTGAGAAGTACAAGTCAGAACGGTTATAAAAATAACATCGTGGGCTTCCCTGGTGGCGCAGTGGTTGAGAGTCTGCCTGCCGATGCAGGGGACACGGGTTCGTGCCCTGGTCCGGGAAGATCCCACATGCCGCGGAGCGGCTGGGCCCATGAGCCATGGCCACTGAGCCTGCGCGTCCGGAGCCTGTGCTCCGCAAGAGAGAGGCCAGAACAGTGAGAGGCCCGCGTACCGGAAAAAAAAAATAAAAAAATAACATCGTATCATCTCCAGGGAGTGCTGATGTGAAACTGTTTCAAGACTATGTAAGAGAGGAAATTAGTCCTTCTGATAGACCCTGCAACAGAGAGAGAATCCACCATCCTCCTTGGAAAATCAGGGTGTGGTATAGTCAGTTAAGCCAGTTTAGCATTTCACGCTGATCGGCAAACCTGGACAAGCATTTCGCAAACTCGAGTCAGCTGTATACCACCTGCTCAGTTTTCGCCTTTCATATACCACCTGTTTTGTTCAACACTTCATATTGTCCTTAAAGCTTTTGTTTCGCCTAGATTTATTTTAAAAGGAAACCTATGTCATGATTGCAAGTGGAAAGCCATTTCATGTGCTGTAAACAGAAGGTGACAGTAAAAATAAATACCGTAAAAGTGTAGAGTTGGTCAGTTTCATCTAGATACTGTTGCTTGGGGAAGACTCTGAGCCTGAACCTTGCTTTCTCTTTGATTAAGAGCAGAATTATCCTGTGGGGTTAGAAGTGAGGATGGTGACTGGGAATAGGCCCCAGGAGGGCTTCTGGAGTGCTGGTCCCGTCCTGTTCTTCGTCTGGATATGGTCAGTGAATGTGCTCAGGCTGTGCATACGCACCGAGACGTACACTTCGTGTAGGTATGTTACATGTAGATAACACTTATTTTACCAAATGGTGTTCGAAACACTTAGGCCCAGATTGACTCTGTCCCCTAGAGGCAGTCAGACAAGTTGGAGATTGACAGTGGGATGCCTTGCGCATCCTGTCCCTCGGGTCCTTTTATGCCACCTCCAATAAGGTCAAACGCTCCAGACTTCACCTTGCCCACTGCTGCCATGTGCCAGTCTGAGCTACACTTTGTGCAGGCGCTTGAGTTTGGTTGGTGGAGGGATGAAGGAGCTCTTAGAAGTTTGAGTCCACCACAGGGAGGAATAATTTCATCACTGGTAAAGAATTTCAGAGGCAGAAAGGTGAGTAATAGTGTAATAGGCCAGACATCAGGGAATGCGTCTTCGATACAGTTTTGTTTTTATAAATTCTTGAAAATCTGTACTATCTTTATGCATTCCAGTTGTAGCTGTGTATAGTGTGCCCGTTTGTCCATCGATGCAGCCCATAGATACGTAAGTCCTGCCCCAGCAGCCTCTCCTGCTATCCTGCTCTTTGAAAGAGCATTTTGCAAACTTTTTTGGCAAGAAATATGCTTATATACAACTCGGTGCAGCACTCACTAACGTGAGCAGGTCCTGGTATATGTGTCTAAAAATCGAGGAAGAAGTTCGTGAGAGATATTTATCCTCAGGACATGCAGAGCTGTCTGGTATTTCTATTTTATTCTTTCTCTTCTAATGCTGTCTGCCACCGAGTGGGTTGATTTCATGGCTCACTGAAAGGCAGTGGCCAGCAGTTTGGAAACATTCCGTGGAGGAAAGAACTGTACGTTCCACGTTAGCAGCAGATGTTTTTTTCTGACATTATGCCCTGTTGATGGCCCATGTGAGCCCCAGCCTCTGGCCGAAGAATGGAGTCAGATCTATTAGGATATATGACTGTATTGACAAAAATTAAGCTCCACTCCCTGTCAACTCTCCGCTTATGAACTTCCGCCTGAGGCGAAGTTCATGGACTCTGCAGGCCACCAGCAGAGGGAGGGCATTCATTAGCGGTCACTGGCGTCATAATGGACTAACTACAAAGGGGACCCAGGTCCAGCCTTTGGAAGCCTAACTTGCTTCTATGTGCAAAGCTTTGGTGTGCAGGGTGAGTTCCCCTCACTACACGTTGAGGAAATGTGTATCTGCCTGGTGTCTGATGTGGATGCTTTTTTTGGTGTTTTCTGTGGGGCAGTTTGTCAGCTATACCCACTATGGCTTCTGAATTCAGCCTCTGTTGGGCTCTCCTGAGGAGGAGGGCCCCCTGGGAAATTGACTTCATGATGGAGGGACTAAGGCGGGTCCTGCTTGAGTGTCAGGTCCTGAGAGCAGGGCCACATCGGTTGAGCCCTGGATTTGTAGTGTTCTTGGGGCCTGGCCCGATGCCTGGTGACTTGGAAATAGATTTTCAAGTCACATGACCAGCTTCTGAGGGTAAAACTGTAGGAAGTCTAACATTAGAAGCCTTCAAGGCAGGTGGCAGTATGTCATGAGGTCTTGGGGACATTTGAGACTTTGACAACACCTCCTGTGGACAGGTGGAATCTACCAGCTGTCCATACAGGAATAGCACCAGCTGAAAATAGACGTATCTCCTGGTGCCGGGGGGAGCTTAGGAGTAGAGTTCCTTTATCGGGAAGCAATATAAATATAATGAGATCCTAAGAAAATCAAGAGTTCAATTTTTGATATACCACGTTGGGTTTTATAAACTAAACTTTAAAAAAAATCTCCTACATTTATGAATTCCAGACTTTATATTTTAAGAAAACATTGTTTTTAGTCATGTTTAGCAGTAAGATATAGGAAGTTGTGTCTTCTCTGGTTAACTCCGTTTCTGTGAGATAGAGTATGAGTTTCGTTTAACAGTTGTGGTCTTTGCTTACGAAGCTGCAGGCTTTGCCACCATATTTGGAAAATGTTTGACATTGGCCACCTCTGTCCCCTCATTGACTTCGGTCTTCGCACCTGTAGGACCCACGTTTAACAGCATGAAATCAAGAGCAACTAAGTTCTGGAAGATGCCTTCACCCCCTTTTATTTTGAGTGTGTCATGTTTTTAGATGAATGTTTAGCCACTGTTGTTGCCATGGAATTTTTATGCCTGTTCCGGGAAATAATTCTGTTGTTTATCAAACCAAGTTGTCAGTGAAGCCAGAATTCGTGGTAGGACTTTCCGAGGGCTCCTTTGGAGGGAAATGCACGTTTAGAGCACTAAACAAAGGCCTTGGGAAAGGCCTTCATTGCTTCTTGCCCCCAGATCACACCCAGGATGATGAGTGAGATGATGTTTGCAGCCCAGCGTAGTAAACAGATGTATTTTACCCTTTCACTGTTATCTTTGTGCTAAAATGTTTGAGATATGTGTTCTGTGCTGTATTAGTGAGAAAAGATGACAAGCTGAAAATAGATGAATGAGCTTGGGATGAACATACACACACTACTATACATAAGATATTTAGATAACCAACAAAGGACGTACTATGTAGTGCAGGGAACTCTGCTCAGTCAGTATTCTTTGATACCCTATATGAAAAAATCTTAAAAAAATGAATATATGTATAACTGAATCACTTTGCTGTACACCTGAAACTAACATAACATTGTAAGTCAACTATACTCCAATAAAATTACAATATTAAAAAAGATGAACGTCCTCATAGAATTAACATTAAGCTAAAAACAATGCAAATGTGAATAAAGATGAAGAAATCAGGTAGAAATGGCTTCAGAGACAGTTCCTGCTCTGTTTTTCTAATACCGTTTGCTAGCAGAAACTTTAAAACGTGAATTCCTAAGCTCTAAACTGCTAAGACTAATACAGAGCAACTGTCTTAATTTTTCCTTTAAACCCTTGAGCCAAGAAGGGAAACCAAACTGGTTTAGAGTCGGGCATTTGCTTGTGTGTTGCCATGCCAACCAGCTCAAGAGTGAAAATGTTCTCTCTCAAAGGTGGACACAGCCTGGACTCATTAAAAAGAGTTTATTTTGAGAAAATAATTTTTTGTTAAAGCTTTCAAAAGGAGGAGATAAAACGAAAAATCATGCAGTTTCTCTCACCTTTCAGGATGTGGGATGGCAGAATTCACTCAATGGACGTTTTAAAAAATAAGTGCTCTCTCTCTTGCACCAGTTGAAAGGATCACGGGCAGCTCTGTGCATAATTAGCCGCTTTTGTTAACACATGTCAGTGATGTTCATGTCAGTGATGTTTGAACGCATCTAATGTAACATTTTGCTTAGCTTGGTGCCCAAACAAGAATGCACAACGTTAGTGAAAGAATGCAAAATAGTATCTGTATTTGCTTTAGAGGAACTGCCTTGAAATGTTCTTTAAGGACATCCTGTAAGTAACGCTAGAATCCAAGACAAAATAACTCTAGAGGTCTCGAAATAGATATTTAAAGGACCTTTAAGAAAAGTTTTTAAACACTAGGTTGTTTTCATAGCAATAATTTTTTCTTCTTTTCCTAAATGAGTATTTATTTTCTTACACACACACACACACACCATTCAGTGGAGCATCCAATTAAGAAATAAAAGTTGGTAACTTCTGCTGAACATGTAGCCATCGTCTTAATTGAGGAAAATGTCTTGTTGGCACTCAAGTTCAACTCCTAAGCAAAATGGGTCTATCTGCCATTATCCTGTTTCCTTGGCACAAGTGGCTCTTTTTCTCTTTTCCTTCTTTTTTTCCCTCCTTCCTCACTTCACCCCCCCGAGATACCTGAGGTTCAGTAGCTATCGCAGAAGATGCTTCTGTAACAAGGATGCCAGATTCTGCTCGTTAAGAGCATTGAAGCAAACTCTTGGGTTATAAATGGCCTGCTTTTTCTTCCTTCCTTCCTTCCTTCCTTCCTTCCTTCCTTCCTTCCTTCCTTCCTTCCTTCCTCCCTCCCTCCCTCCCTCCCTTCCTCCCTCCCTTCCTCCCTCCCTCCCTCCCTCCCTCCCTCTTTCTTTCTTTTTCTTTCTTCCTCCCTCCCTTCCTCTCTCTCTCTCTCCCTTCATTCCTCCCTCCCTCCCTTCCTTCCTTCCTCCTTCCTGTCTTCCTTCCTTCCTTCCTTTATTTCTGTCTCCCTCCCTCCCTCCCTCCTCCCTTCCTTCCTTTCTATCTTCCTTCCTTCCTTTCTTTCTTTTTCTTTCTTTCTTTCTCTTTCTTTCTTTCTTTCTTTCCTTCTTTCCTTCTTTCCTTTCTTTCTTTCCTTCCTTCCTTCCTTTCTTTCTTTCCTTTTCTTTCTTTCTTTCTTTCCTCTCTTTCTTTTCATTTACACCAAACAGAGGGAATGTCCTGGCCTTGTCAGAGACAGAAAAGAACTGCTGTGGCCTTGAAAGTGAAAGTATAAAGCTAATTGATGGTTTAATGTTACAGACCACCTACGAGACAGAGCTCGAACTTGAGGTCTTTTCGACCTTTAAGGAGACAGAAATGCCACTTTGCTTTTAATTTAGGGGAGTCCTGGAAGAGGTAGACACATGGCTAGATGTGCAGATTAGAAATAAGTTATTTTTATGTGACATTGGGGTCGCCTGTACGTTTAATAAGCTGGTCATAGGATTCTCCTGATCAGGATCCGTGAGACCTTTCATTCCATCATAAGCTAGTGATGGGCTGGCTTGTGTGGGCTACGCCTGGCCACTGGCAAGGGCTGCCCCCTTGGGGTGCAGACTCCTGGGGTGGTCCAGTGAAGGACTGTTTCAGGTGGGTGCAGACTTGAGGCCACCTTGTCCTATTTTACATGGGCCATTTTTTTCCCTCCATTTGGTTCAATTTAGTTTGGGATGCTGGAAGTGCTTATGGGGGAAGGAGAATCTCCTGGCTGTTGGGTCTCCTTTGTAGAGTGTAATTGGTGGGACACACGGGGAGAGATGGGGGGAGAGTGCTGCACGTCCCAGGTGGGCTAGTTTGGGATGTCCGGGTAAGTGCACACCTGTGTACCCAAGTGAAAAGGTCTGGGAACCAGTGCTGAGAAAATCACCCGCTAGCCTGAGGCTGCTTTAGCTAGTGTGGTTCATTTGTTGTGACATGGTCCGCACAGATGCTCCTGCAGAAGAACTTACTTCTGTGAACTCCTGCCACAATCTCAGCATTAAGCAGCAGTGTGTGGAGTGGATAAGGGTAAGCTAGCTGCTTGAGTTGGGAGCCCAGCTCTGATACAATTAGCTGTGTAGCCTTGGGCTGGTTACTTAACTTCTCTGGACTTGTTTTGTGGTCCGAGAAATGAGGACTGTGGTGCCTGTCTCATTAATTGTGTGCAGATTAAATGAGTTAATATGTCTCAAGATTTTAGAAGCTCTTAGAAGAGTTTTTAGTACACAGCAAGTATTCAGTGACATTTTTCATACTACGTCGTTCTTAGTGGTGGTTGGCATTTGTTGAGTACCTACTATATATCAAGCAGGGAACTTCATTATCCTAATGGGTCATTTCATTTAATTCTGTCCACAGCCCTGCAGTAGCAGGTAGCGTTGTTCCCACTGTAGAGTTGACGCCACTGAGACTCAGGTGAAGGGCTTTATCTGGGGTCTCACAGCTGGCAGCTGCGGATGACAGGATCCACATCCCCATCTGACTCTCTGTGTGCTCACCTTGATGTCACGTTTCTGGCCAGCCAGATCCCATGTCCATGGAAAGTGGGTCGAAGCCTCATTAAGTGAACAGGCGTACAACAGAACTATATATGTGTATGTTTGTATATATATATAATTTATTTTGTTTTAAAAAGTTATTTTAGTTAATGTAGGCATAAAGAATAATGGGAATTTGCACACGAGTGGCCGGCAGTGACCTCACTTGAAGGATAGGAGGGGATAGGTGCTGAGACCTTTTTATCGATATTTATTAAAATATACAGTTCTCTTCTTAACTAACATCCTTTATTGAATTACTACTGCCCAGGTCGTAAAGTTATGTGTTGTTGCTACAATCACTGAGACAGTAGAAGTTTTAAAACAAAAAGGTAGATCTCCACCTACCTTCCTCTCCTCTCCCTCCTCCTGTGTTTGAGGGAAGTTGTGTTTCAGCCTGGGACATGTTCTTGTCTGTGAATAGAGAGAAAAAGAAACACACGCACACACACGGGATGTTAGTTTCTTTTCTTCTTTAGATCGTTGTCTTTACACAGTGAAACCCTGCTGTACTCATTCTTGGGCTTGCTTTCTTTACGTTGTGTCGTGCACAGGCCTCCAACAGTTACACAGATAACCCCTCAGCTTTAATAATGCATACTGTTTCATCACACGCATGTGACCCCAGCTTATTCGATGCCACATGTATGGATACGTCCTTCAGTTATCTTGCACTTTGTGGACCTGCCAACATTGCCGTCATAACATGCCTGTGGTTGTTCCCTTTGGACCTGGTCCTTGGACTCCAAAAAGCTGATTGTGTGCTGTATATAGTCATATGAGTATGGAGATTTTATTTTCCACAATGAGTAAATGTTTCTTTGTAATCAGAGATAAGACTTCCCATAAAATACATAGAATCAGGTGATCACATGTTCAGACCCCCGCATAGACGCACCACACAAACCCCAGGGCTTGGTATGGAAAGATGGAGCTTCCAAAAGCAGAGTCACATTAATTCAAAGGCTAAAGTAACGTAGTTGGGTGTTCGTTGGTGATATTGTGGGGTTCTGTAGTAAAAGATAATATTTAAGGACATACGGTCACGGCACAGGGAGTGTTTTTGTTTTAAGAAGGGGAGAAATTAGTAAACGTAGTGAGCAAACCATCAGTTCTATCTGCCTACTCAGCTGCCTGGGAGAAAGCCGCGCGCGCACACGTGCTCGCGCGCACACGCGCTTGCACTCACACTCACACACATGCTTGTGCACATGCTCATTCCCGTACACACACGGTTCTTTGTACGAAGAAGAATCCCGAAGGAATGTTGCTTATGCTTTTGCATAGGCCTGTTCTTCTGCATACGAGAGTATGTATGAACTTTGAAATTTTATACTTGGGTAAACCTCAAGCCCCAGAATTCGTACCCCCTCCACAAAAAAACGGCATTTTACTAAAATAAAAACAGTTGCTGGTTGCTTCTGGTGTGTTATGTGGAAGCTTTGGACTGGATACTGCAAAGGTGGATGTATTGTATTTCAGAATTCATTGGAGGTAAATTTTATTGTTACGAAGCAAGGTATAATTCAAGCCAGTCTCTGGAAGAATAACAACAGTAACAAAACATAGTCATTTATGGAGAATTACCAAACCACAGAGATGGTATGTGAAGAGGTCCATGTGCATATTTTGTTTCATTTTCTTTCATCATACTGAAGTCAAGATGAAAGAAAAACCCTATTTTGTGTCTTAGGCTGGATGTCAAGAAGTTGCCTTATAGGTGAAACGGCCGCAGAAGAGGCCCCATGTTACTTGAGTAGCTACGCCATTTGGATGGAGTCCAGTCCAGCCCTCTCCTCTTTGTGTCGGATTCCACTCTGTGGGGAATAGTGACATCACAGGATCATTTTGAGTCACTGATGAATAAGGCATCATTCAAAGAGTGATGGGAAGTGCTGTAGGCTTGTTAGGGAGAGGAACAGGCTCCAGGCTGACCTGCTGGCCTTTCTACCTGGGCCCACCTGGCTGTGTGAGCCGCTGGCATGAAGAGGAGAGGACTCCTCTTGAGGACGCCCTCCCCCGTAAGGATCTGATGAGAGTTCTGGGTTTTTTGGCCAAAAAATGCATACTCTCATCTTCTCCCGTTCCCTCTCTCTCCCTCATGCGCACACACACACACACACACACACACACGATTTCATGGGACACACAGACTGTTTGGAACCCATCCTTGAGCCCCCTGTTAGAGATTCTTAAGTTTGCAGTGTCTAGACAAAGCTCTGAAAATCATTATTCTCCTTCAGCCAAGATCAACTCAGTCCTAAAACAGCCTTTCCGTTTTCCAACTGGATAAAGGAACATCCACAGGAGCACTGCCCAAAATAAGGACTTGAAGGTAGGGGGTATCAGACACCACAGAAAATGATAGATGGTGACTCGGAGTGCTGGGAAGGACCTTCCTTTTCTGGGATAAGTTTATCTGGAGTTATTGCTTCTCCAGTGAAGTTTGACACATAACTTTTTCTCTACGGATCTGAAGGAGCTTAGTCTAATATTATGATGTAAACATGCCCCCCCCCCCCCCCCCCCCCGCCACACTCACATTCTGTACCTAATAGTAGATCCCGCGGACCAGACATTCTACCTGTCCATTTAGGGTTAGGATCACATTAATAGTTTCCAGCCACCGGGAGCTCCAGGAACAATGGTGCCGTGATTTATGAAGTGACCTCTGCGTTGTCCTGTTGTTATAGTCGGAATGTCAGTGGCAGGTTGCTCATTTCTTAGGAGTGACGGCACCTCTCACGCAACGACAGTTTTCGACGTGCCTCGTTCAGAAAGGCTAGTTAAAGTTTAGGCTCTGTATAAATTTGGGCCAGTTTTCAATACCTGTTCACCTTTATTTTCTCATCCAAAAAAATAAAAGTCACAGTAGTGTTTTTAAAAATAAGTTTGTTGGGGGCTTCCCTGGTGGTGCAGTGGTTGAGAGTCCACCTGCCGATGCAGGGGACACGGGTTCATGCCACGGAGTGGCTGGGCCCGTGAGCTGTGGCCGCTGAGCCTGAGCGTCTGGAGCCTGTGCTCCGCAACGGGAGAGGCCACAACAGTGAGAGGCCTGCGTACCGCAAAAAAGAAAAAAAATAAGTTTGTTGGGTCAGTAAATGAAAAAAAAAAAAAAAAAAAAAGAACATGAAGTGTTTGCATAGGCCTTGGCATGTCTAAAGTGCTAAATAACTGGTAAACGGAATCGAGGACCATTTATTATTATCTAGTAGTAGCTGTTGATTGGTCTCAGGCCACACAGAGTGGGGCCTTCCAGGATCAGTGTGCCTTGGAAGATTTGGGTCTTCAGAGTTGACTCAGATGTTACCTACCGAGGGATGGGGCAAACTACTGAGTTAGTTTGCAAAATCTAGGGAGTAGGGACTGGCCAAGTGGGACCGTGTTTAACCGTGTAGCTCTCTGTTCGCCAAGAACCCATGCAATTGTTTTTCCCACCGTTCGTGAATGAAGAAAAGAATTCTGTAGCAGAATCTATTTTATGCTCACTGAAGTATGAATGGTTCTCATATCCAACAGGAAAGAGCAAGAAATGGCAAGGGATGCAGGCTTCTCATCGGTCGCCAAAGCAACTTGGATTCTCGGCTGCTCTTAATTTATCTTTTAAATAAGGGAGGAGAATCCTCTAGATGCTTAACGTATCGACAGATTTTTAACACTTCACCAATCGGTCATTCTCTCCCCCCGTGCCCTTAAATTTCGTTTTGGCTGGCCTTTTTTTTTTTTTTTGGTAACTCATTCTCACTCTCTTTTCCTTTCACCTAAATATTTCCTCCTGAAGGAATCTTAAATTTCCTTGTCCTCTGTGAAATGGGAATAATTATAATAACTAAAGGTACTCCACAGGAGTAGTTGAGCGGCATTCAGAATCCCAGGAGTAAACAGACGGCACACCTGCAGTGGGATAAGTCAGGAGAGGTTGGTAAGACGCATCTTTTCAAGGGTATGGGAAGAGTGTAGGGCAGGGGTTAACACACTTTTTCCATAAAGGGCCAGATAGTAAATATTTTCAGCTTTGGGGGCCACATTGCCTCTCTTTGAGCTCAACTCTGCTCTTCTGGTGTGAGAGCAACCATGGACAGCACACACCTGAAGGGATGTAGCTTCCAATAAAACTTTATTGACAAAAACAGGCTTTGGGCTGGGTCTGGCTCATGGGCCATTGCTTGTTGACCCCTAGTGCCAGGGACACTTAGGTGATGGGGCAGTAACCTGGGCTAGGAGCAGTGCTGTGACCCGCTTTGGTTTGAAGGGCAGGAAGGAGGTACAGAAGCCAGGAGGAGAGGGCACTGTGGAGCGGGCTGCACAGACAGGAGCGCTGGTCTCTGGAAAGATGCTACTGTTGAGAAGCTACTCCACAAGGAGGACGAATATCCAGGTCCTCTTTCTCCTTTGTTTTTTTCTTCTCCTCTGCTGTGACTGAAGCCAGCTGAGCAGAGGGGCCCATTAGCCTGTTCTGTAAAGGAAGTCCTCCCTGGGAATAAAGATCAGGGTGGGAAAAGGCAGCCTCTCTGGCAGGTGGAGTTAATGGGGTCCGGCACCCAACACACTTAGCATGGATTCTTCCAGCACCAAGGGCTCTGTAAACATTGTTTTCCTGTTTTTGTTTATTAATCCTAGTAGTCGTAAACACCTGCATCTCTGATTACATGTAGGGTTTGCATGCGTTCTTTCCATTTACAATCTAAAGGGTCAGTGAGTAAAGAGAGCATGAACAGAATGTTCCCTAGAGACCTACTCAATGCAGAAGTTCGTCATGTAACAGTTTCTAATCCCCTGGGCCAGTCACGCGCTCCTCCGGATTTTTCATTCTGCAAGGATGCTTTTGGAAAGACGTTACACTAAGCTCTCAATTGGGCTTTGAGAGCAGGGAAACCGTGTTTGCCAGAAGGAATGAATGGAAATTGACCTCCTATCGAATGAGACGTCAAGGATGCATGAGCGAGTGCTTCCATTTACGGAAAGTATTACTTGAGTTATGTCCCAAAATATCACATCACATTTCAGATTAAAGTGAGGCCAGCACAATGAATGTCTTGGTAACCTTGTAGTCCTCACTAATAGACACGTCGAAGATAGATGTCTTGAAGATGCGTGTTGTGCTTGGTTTATCCTGTTTCTTTTTCTCTTTTAAAAAAATTATTTTTATTGAAGTAGAGTTGTTATACAATATTATATGTTATATAAGGTGTATATTAGGGTGATTCACAAATTTTAAAGGTTATAGTCCATTTATAGTTATTATAAAATATTGGCTATATTCCCCGTGTCGTACAATATATCCTTGTAGCTTATTTTATACTTAATAGTTTGTACGTCTTACTCCTCCACCGCTATACTGTCTCTCCCCACTCCTGATTTTTTTTTTTTTTTTTGCTCATAATTCAGTTTCGTGGTGCTTTCTCTAGAAATTGTACTTACCTCTAGGACCTTGACTTCTTTATTTGCAGCTCTTAACTACCACTCTAAACGGATAGTAACCCACACCAACAAGATGTCAGTTCTTTAAAGTCCACTTTTGCAGGAACCGGGGTAAACGGGTCTTGATGTCTGTCAACAAGTATATCTAGTCGGTGAGTTTAAACACACAAAATAATAAAAGGCTAAAGGTCGATGATCTCAGCAGGCTTTTCAGGGAATTTATGTTTGGTGTCGATGCTTGTATTCTGACAGATTATCTTGAAAAGATAATTTGTTAGTATTCTGGACCTTAGAATTCTCCTTGCATCATCCTGAAAACTTGTTTCTCTGCATTTTTGTAGTTTGGATCACTTATTTATTTTTACATGCAGAGAAAGGCACGTGGAGAGTGCCCGCTAAGAGCCAGGGCTGTGGCGTCGTTGTTTGGCGCACTGCCTCCGGGAAAGCTATGCAGCTGTCTTGATTTGTAGATTGGTGGTGGGGGCAAAATGCAGCTCAGGTCTGGAAGATGCAGTTTGCCTCAGCCTGTATCAGTTATTTAGGTAGGGGACTGTCCTTTTAATCAGCTTTATTTTTCAGTGGCTTTGGTAACTCCTCTCGTCAGGTATGTCAACTGCATTATTTTAATCAGTCTCACTTTGGACTTGGTTCATCTGTCCTTAACACCTGCTAGAGCTCAATTCCCCAGTTTGGGGTGGCTGGCGGGGTGCGGTAAGGAAATGATTTGGGCGGGAAACAGGTGACTCCCTACCCCAATGTGTGCACCTATGTATGTGCGGGGGCATACACACACGTGTAATTTTTTCTAAAGGACATATAGTTATTCCTTGCAGAATGACAGATACCTAAAGGTGACTTAGTTGAGGCTTTCTCTCCTTTTCTTCCCTCCCTTCCTTCTTCATCCTGATGCCCCTCTTCTCTCTCTCTCTCTCTCTCTCTCTCTCTCTCTATCTCTAATATTTCACCCTAACTTTCAGATTACATCACTCTTCAAGTGTTCTTGGCAGTCAAACCTACATTTAAGAGCGTTGCTGCAGAGTTATGATACAGAAACTGATTTTGATCAACATACACAGAGAATTGTAGAAACAGTAGGATGATCCTTAGAGACCAGTTCATTCTGTCTCCTCCTTGTGTAGTGAGAAAATGGAGCCACATGGAGCTGAAGGACCTGCTGATGGGTGGCAGAGCTGGGCTGGAACCAGGCTTTACTGTCAAGGTGCACAAACACAACACTGTGTGTTTCGTCACATGCTCTTGTGTTTCTTCATTCTGAACTTAGAAAGTTCTTGTGTTCTATAAGCACTTTGTCCTTTAAACACACGTCCCAGTTTTGGCCCACCTGTCAACGTGATCAAGTTTGATGGTTAGTTTTCCATTAGACCTGAGTGCCGTTTCTCAAGTGTCTCCTTGAGAAAGTCACTGTGTTAGATTTCTGGGAGAAACAGATGAGACGAACATTCTAGGAACAACTTCTTCTCGTGTGGCTCTTCCTTGAGCTTGTCACCGATGTTAGTTGGGAAGGAGGACTTGCCTTAGAAATGGCATCTCCAAGCGCTCTTGGCGGTATAAGGTGTTACACTCGAGTTGGTCTTGCAAGGATGGCTTTTCCAGAAGGTTCTAGGCACCTTTGTGATCTGTGAGCAGCACACATATTGTATTTGCTCTGTAGTTGTTTGTGAGCCATCTCAGGAATTACGTGTGTAATTATAAACCCCGTGCTTCCTTTTAAGTACAGCATGATGCTGATTGTGTTCATTGTTTTTATAGGCGATCATGTCGAATTACAGAAGTACTGGTTTTTGTGATAAAGATGAAATCCTCCAGAGCTTGGAGATTTTCTGTGTGCTAACTTATTAACTTTTTTCCCCCTTTCTTTAAAAAACCATCACTTTGCTCTCTGGTCCCACACTTCAAAGGAGTGACAACTTAGCTCTTTGGGAAGCTGAGAGGTAGAAAACTCAGTTGTATTTGACAGCTGTCCCAGTAGGACTTGTGTTATAAATGAAGCCTTTGTTCAGCGAGGACTGAACTGCCAGAGATAGAAACGGGCTAGGTGCGGGAAGGAGAAACAGGAAACCTTGAAAATTTGTTTGCTAAAAATGACATTTTCAACTCTTGGACCCAGTGTGGAGGAAGTCATGCTTGAAGACCATAAAATCAAAGATGTGTGGGAAGAAATGAAAAAGCTTCGTGCCACATCAGATGGAAAGTCAAGGTCCAAAGAAGGCACTTTAGCCATAGAGAAGAAAACATGCTCTGAGCTGTATTACTGGACTGTCTCTCACACAGAATATCATCGATTAAAGAAAAATACTAAACTGAAAAAAAATAGAAAGAAACCTGAATTCGTTTTAAAAATCACCTTCCTGTCTCTTACGTTGAGTCAATGTTGGTTTCTCCCTTTTGGCTGTTTTGCAGTCATCAATGTGCTTGTTTGAACTCATTGATTTTCTTTCTGTTTTGGAAGAAGCGTCTGGGGAAGGAGGCTGAGTTGAGAAGGATTTCTCAGCCCCACAGCCTCCCGCTGCCTAATTAACATGGTCAAGTGCATACTCTGTTGGGTTTTAGAAACTTTATCCAGCTTTAGCCAAGAAGACACTTCTACCCTGGGGCAGGTTTTCTCCATGGGGAGATTAGCAGTGAAGAGGCTCTGAGTATGGGGGTTAGAATGTACTTAGAGGACGGCCTTTAGCACTAGAAGGTAATTAATGTTGGACATTTTTTTTCCTTCAGAGGTTGAGTGTCAAATATCGGACAGGGCTAGAGCCAGCTCGTTAATCCTGACAACTGTTACTTCTCTCTTGATGCTAGAGGGGTATTTGCCCTTTTAATTCCAGGCCTTATTGCCTCCTGCAGACGGCTCATGTCCAGAGGTTGTGCTGAGATCCAGCTACACACTCTTCCTGGCAGTCAGAAGTGTGCATTCATGGCAAGGCAGGAGTGAACAGCTTGTCTTGAGTGGGGTGGAAACACCCTTCACTATTTGCTGTGATTTTTTGCAAGTGTCACAGCATGGGTGAATTTGAGGGCCTAGTGTGGTAACGACCCAAGGCTGGGAGGGGTAAACTGTATATTTTTTGGCTTATTAAGAAGCCTTATAAAAGGTAATTTTGGAGGGCTTGTATAGATTTGGAAGACTGAAAATGGCCCATAACACTGACATTTTCTCATTGAACAGGGGTTTACGCTCTGTAAAGGGCCAGATAGTAAACGTTTTCAGCTTTGGGGGCCCTATAGTCCCTTGAAACTAATCAACACAACAATATCTTAGTGTTTAAACAGCCACAGACAGTGTGTAAACAGATGCATGTGGCTAGGTTCCAGTGAAACTTTGTTGAAACAAAACAAAACCAACAGGTGGTGGGCCAGGTTTGGCTTGCAGGCTGTGGTGTGCTCACCTCTGGTAGAAAGTACTGCTTCTGATTTGTAGGTCTGGCTTTGTGGCTAGATTTCATCTCAGAGACCAGTCTGTCCCTTATGTTCTGTCCTGGTGCTCCGGGGCTCCAGCATTCCAGATTGTCACTTGCTACACCTTGTAATAAAAGCAACCAATCCTGGGGTGCATCGTACACACTCTTGTCCTTCCCTGGCCACGGAAGGCCCTGGAGATCATGCCTAGCTGTCTGCTCTGGGTTCTTGTACTGCAGGAGATGGTCGCCTTCGGACCTCAAAGAGACTTTTGGGGCAAGGAAGACAGCTCCGCATTTGTACAAGCCGCTGCTGGTTTCCAGCCAACGGATCAGCAAGCTCTGTATTTTGCTATAGCCTTTGAGATAAGCCACAGTTCCAGGGACACGCTGTGGGGCACCAAAGGAGAGCTGAAAACCTCCCTTTTGCTGATGAGCTCGTGGCATTTTTTTGGTTTATCCGAGGTCTCCAGCAGGAAAGCTTCAGTAAGTGCCTTTCAAAACTCCAGAAGTTTTCCCACGTTTCTCCTTAAACTGTTGAAATCCAAGCAGGATATATGTAGTGTTTTCTCAAATGCAGGAAGGAATCTGCATTTTTATCAGAAAGCTGTGGGAGGGGCCTTTTGCAAAATGGAGCGTCTCCCTCTTTGCCCGACCGCTCTTGGATTGGTGTGATTATTTTTATTAGTTCCTGATGAGTGGCTCCTTTTAATACTTCTGTCCTACTGCTTGCAGTGACTCTGGTGTGCCTGTAACTGGGGCGCAGTAATTCAGCTGTGGCTGAATTATATGCACTATGACAGCCGGAATGTACAGTGTGTTTTATGGGGGTTGTTGACATAGAGATCAGCAGATAGCTTAATTCCCTGCCATCCATGTGAGGGCTGGGGGCACACTCCAAGGAACGGAGGGAAGTTCACGGTATTTCTAAGCGTTGTGGTGAATTGATCCAGGACTTCTTTTCTTTTCTCCAATCAACCTGGAGTAAAACATAGCATTGGATTTCCACCCAGCGGAGTTAGGAGTTAGCAAAACTCGCAGTTTGACCACATGGACTTTGATCCTCGGGAAGAACTGATTAAAATTTTTGAAAGAGGGATAAGAGGTCGAGGAAGACAGTCCACGTGACCACCCATGAAATCGGTCAAAAGTTAGAAAACACACAGCTGTGAGCAACCAGATTGGGTGTGTTGTTTTTATTGTTGTGATGATCGGGTTTGAAAAGAGAGACTTCCTTTGGAGACCTGACTCCAGCTCCCCTCGCTGTGTAAGGAAGATGCTAAATGAAGCAATTCTTGAGATCTTTTTTTGGTATGAGTCAGAATTCTGTTGACACAAACCTGCTTAATTTTCCGAAAACCATCCCATTGTCCCTGGCTCACGATAGGTACCAAATTGCCTGGGACCCTTTCCCCAAACCTAAGCCCCTGTAACATTTCTCGTCCTGCCCTGTCTCAGTGCAGGATGGGGATGGTACATCCCTGTCTGTTCGGGAAGGTGTGTGTGTCCCTATCAGCTTTCACGGCGCTGCCTCTGATCTCTGGGTTCTGAGCAACTGAGTGAGAGATGGGCTCTGTTGATGAGGTGGGGGACCACCTGCTCTTAGAGATAGAGGTCTCCGGCCCTTCTCCCAGGGCAGGGCTCTCGCTGGGGCAGCTGTGGCTTTGATTGAAAAGATATGCGGCCCTCTGGAGCTGACTTCAACCCAGTGGCACTGGTCTTTGAAAAATGCACTTCGGCCGAGCCCCTGTGGCACTTGTTTGCTGAGGGATTTTGCCTTTGCTTAGAAGCGAGAACACAGCTTCAGCCGGATTGCCCCTCCCTGAAGGCGTTTGCTACGAATGAGTCTTCTACTAATATGTTTAAGGATTTATAAGGAAAACAGAGTCCTTCTTAAATAAAAGGGACATTGACATAAAAAGCAGTAATGGTTGATGCTATCTGTTTTTGCAGATAAGCGTTTTGTCACAGAGGACGATTTATGGTGGGAATACCACGTAGCTACCGTGGCAGGTGATAAATCACTTTTCTCACCACTGGATATCGAGAAGAAAGGGATACAAAGACCTTTTAGCCATAGGAAAAGTAAAAGCACTCCAGAGCATTTTGGTTTCTACGTGATACAGGGCAGAAAGTTTGCTAGAGAACTGGGATTGTGGGTATGTGTACACTTAACGTGAAATATCTTAATTTCATTTTGAGTAAAGCGATAGTTAAGATCTGCGTGGAGAAAATGGAATCTTGAAAAACTCAGTCCATACCTTGGATGGAGTAAGTGATGCTTTTCCATTTAGGGTTTTCGTGCAAGTAGAAGAGGTGACTATGATGATGATAAAAATCAGGACCTGTATCTTGGACTCTGTGTAAGTTTTCTTACTGCCCACAGCCGGGTGGATCTGAGAAAACAGGCACAAATGCACTTATAAGATGTTAAGGGTGAGAACAAAGCAAGCACCTTCAGAGACTTTTTAGGAATGTCTCGGAAGGTGTGAGTCCAGAGAGGGATTACGAAGCTCGAGGTCTTCTTTCCTGGGACCTTCCTCCCCTGTACTTCTCTTCCTCTTAACTTCATACCATTGCCACTTGGATGGGTGGAGTCTCCTGCTGGCCTCCACCGATGCCTCCTTGTGGATAGAAAGGCTCTGGTCAAAGACTAGCCTTTGAGGAAACCCGAATCTAGGCCGCCGGCCAGCTGGAGTGAAAGACTTCCTTCCAGAGGACTCATCCTTTTCCGCAGGGCTTTGTTAGAGCAGAGATCTGTCGGCAATGAGCGTGTGGGTTCACACAGCATTCATTACATACTGGAGTCTGGGGACAGGTAAGGTACAGATGTGAGGACTTCTGTGCCACCTAGCGTGAAGTCAGCCATCACTTATTTTCCAAGAATTGAATGCATGTGCAGCCTTTACTCTGTGACTAGCGTAAAAAAGGAAATATCCCTGTCATTATTGCCATAAAATGTCAAGTCGGAGTCTTCCATTTTGTTAACGTTCCTGGTCTCTTCTAGGTGCTGTATGCTCCAGGAGTTCCTCAGTCAGTATTTGTTTATTTAGTTGTTCGTTCACTCATGCATTTGCTCGTTTATCCATTCGAGAAATACTTGAGGCCTTCTACCTGCTATCCTCAGTGCCAGCACCCGGCAGCAACGAAAACAAGAGTCCTGTCCTCAGGGGGCTTACATCCTAGTAGGTCAGAGCCTGGCAGTACGCGAAGTCGGATATAAAGTGTGTCCGCTGGGTCTTAAGTGCCTGGAAGTAAATGAAGTGGCGGTGGTGGCGAACAGAAAGTGATGGGAGGATAAGCTAGCATCCATTGTGTTCTCAGCCTCTCCAGGTGTCAGTGACTTCCTGGCCTTCTCTGCCTGTCATCCTGACAGCAGCTCTGGGGGCCTGACCAGGACTGTTCTCCCCATTTACAGATGAGGAAAGCAGGGCACAGTGTTTAAGAGACAGGCAAGGTGACTCAGAGGGTAGATGTCGAGTCACCCAGAAACCCTTCTCTCAACCTCGTGAGAGTCCCTCATCTCCACCACTGCCACCCCCAGCCCAGTACCTGGCATGGGGCTCAATGAGGATCTGTTCAGGCTTGATACTTGAAGGCACACTGTGCTCCGTACTGGGAAGGAAAAGAAATGTAAACGCAGGTCCTGCCTGGAGAAGTCCCAGTCCAATGAGGAAGGCCCCTGGGACGCTCCGCCACCGTGCTCGGAGTGTCCCAGCTGAGCCCCACAGGCCCTGCGGTGCAGGGCCAGGTGGGGTCTATCCCCAAGTGTGGTGGTGTGGGGAGTGGGTGGAACTTCTCGGAGGGCTTCACCGAGGAGGGAGCAGCCTTGGTAGAGAGAGCAGAGAAGAAAAGGGCATTTCCAGCAGTGGGACTTATCAGTGTAGAAGCCTAGAGGCTTGGAAAAACGTGGCGCCCAAGAGGCAGGAATATGTCCCATCGTGCAAGGATGAGGTGGCACCCACTCCCCCCCACAAAGGATCAGTAACCTGCTTGTGCTGAGGTTCCCCAGAGGCTGCCTGGAGAGAAGCTCAGACTTCATTTCATAAGGCAGTCTCCAGGTTCCTCTTGTTCATCTTGAGGGACTGACATTCTTATGAAGGACCTGCAAAAAAAAGTCTTAGGAATAAAGACCAGAGTGCAGTTCACCAGGTGAGGCCGTGTGATGAAGAAGAAGCGTACTTGATGTAGGATCAGACGAGCTTGATTCAGATTGCAGCAGCAGCATTTAACCTTGGATGAGACTTTTTATTCCTTAGAGACTCAGCTTTTCATCTGGAAGTGGGGGTAATGATACCTCCATCCTCAGGGATCCAGGGCTGAACAGGAATTTTAGCCGAGCTCTCTTAATTTCTGTGACCTGCCCCCTGTTGCAGTGCAGATCTCTTTGAAAAACTGCAGGTCTGGCTTACCCCCATGAAATAGGAACAGTTTCAGCGTAGGCCCTGTGCTGGTTAATAGGTTTGTCACTCGTTTTAATCACAGGATTTTACTTTCTCTTAGCACTGTGGCTGATTATTTAATTTTGACGTAATTGTGTGGCAAATATCCTGCATAAGGAGGTAGGGCTGTATAAAGAGTATGGCCACAAACAGGGTTTGGTCGTGGGCCAGCAAATTCCTAGCTGCCTTTGCTGCCACGTGTTACCATATCAAATGAGTTGCACCGGGATCCTCCGCCTGCCGCTGATGGCTCGTTCTCACTTGGGTGACTGTGTCGAAGGTAGTTTTGCAGTGTCATTGTGTCGGTCATTATAGTAATGACATGCATTTACCAAAATTCTGTTGGAGAGTCATTTTCAGCTCTGCCTGGAGAGAGCCCTGTGGATCTCCAGGTACCTCAAAGGCTATAAAACTGCTCCAGTCAAAACTGGTTTGAATTTACTGCTTCAGAGATGCAGTATGAAACCCAAGACAGCAATGGGTGTGTATTTTTGGAGCAACTAAAGACGCCTGCGTTTCCAAGGGAAGATTAATAATAAGGACATTTATTGCTTGTAGCACCTTTAACCTTGCATTTTAAAAGAGACGACTTTTTTTTTTCTGTAATTATAACCAGCTCCTGGGAGATAAACAAGTTAGTGATGGTCTGCACCATTTTACAGATGAGATCACCGAGGTTTGTGGCTTCCAGCATCCATTTCTCTTTGAGGCCAGGCTTCACACGGCTCTTCCCTTGGTGGGTTTCTTCTTATCCCTAACATCGCAGCTTAGATGCTGCCTGTCAAAGAGGCCTTGCTTCATTTTCCTTGAAAGTAAAACTGCTTTCCCCACCCGTTGTTTCCTTTTGCCACTTAATTCCCTTCTTAGCAATAGTCAGGAGCTTTAATTTTCTTTATGACAGCTTGCTGTTAGTGTTTATTATTTAATTTTACTTATGAGTCTGTCTCTACTGTAAGAACATGTACTCCCTAAAGGCCAGGGCTCCATCTTTGTACCTGTTGCCCTAGTGCAGTGCCTGACACCTGTGAGGCCCTTTGTTAATATTTAAGCAAGGGGGTAGTAGTTGAGGTTTTAAAGGCTAAGCTGTTCATTGAATGTTTATGTTCAGAAGGCAGAAAGCAGACTGAAGGAAGGTTGACTGAGGTATAAACATTGTTATGAAAACACATTTCCAACAATGAAATAGGTTTGTGCTTTAATGTGTATAGTTTTCTGAATAATGTCTGGCAGACAAATAAGACTTGCTTTGGGAGATTTTTTTTAATACAACACATTTCGAATTAGAGGACATTTCAGTGCTTGTTCTACTTGAGTAGGATTGATGAAAATCTGTTAATCATCAGTTTTGCTTAAAACACCTGAGGAATTTTTAAAGTTTGGAAACCCAGGCCATGATCTTGAACTTTTATTTCTAATAATAGTCATACTTGGCTTTTTTTTTTTTAACAGATTGTGTAGTTACTAATTGTTTTTTGACTCTTAGCATATTTGCATGTAGTTTAGAAGGCTAGCTGTGGAAGTATCCAGGTCAGTTGAAAAAGCTCCCTCCTCAGTGATAGGCGTCCAAGTTGTTCAAACTACACGATTCTTAAAACTTGTTCTTTTTACATCTCACCATTTGGGTGAGGCAGGACAGTCCAGTTCTGAATGACTGTTGGAGAACTTGTCTAATGAACAAGCAGATTTTTCTCTTATATTTTTCTACGGGTCCAACTCTATTACTTGAGGTATCTTCAGCTATAGGTGGTAGAACTTTCAAATCAAAACAGCTTAAACATGTTGTCTTAGGGATACAGACTAGGTGATTCCCAGGTTAGTGAGTTGAGCAGCTCAGTATTCTTGTCAAGGACTCAAGTTCTCCTTGGTCATCCTTAGCATGTTCACTTGGTCTCTTCGTGGTCCGAAGATCCTGGCATCACATCTAGACATGACAGCCTCCAGAGACGGCAGCAAGGCATAATCTCCTTGTCTCTGCAGTAGTGTAAAGGACGCTTTCCTAGAAGCCCTAGAAGAGAATGCACCTTTATAATGTCTTGCTAGGCAGGAGGGGCCACGCCCCTCCTCGAGTTATGGGGCCTGAATTACCATGATTGGCTTGGACCACTTGGGATCTATTCACTTTCTCTGAGGGTGACTAAAATGTGGATTGTTTTGTCAAAGAAAAGGTGAAAAAGAGATGAGCAGGCAGTAAGAGGTCTCTGCCATTCTAGGTATTTTTGGGGTTTTTTAACAGGATTTTTTTCTTTTTAATTTGGCCGCATCGGGTCTCAGTTGCAGCACACGGGCTCTTCATTGTGGTGCACGGGCTTCTCTCTAGTTGTGGCGCACAGGCTCCAGAGCACGCAGCCTCAGTACTTACAGCACGTGGGCTCTCTAGTTGTGGTGCATGGGCTCTAGAGTGCACAGGCTCAGTAGTTGCAGCACGCAGGCTTAGTTGCCCACAACATGTGGGATCTTAGTTCCCCGACCAGGGATTGAACTTGCGTCCCCTGCATTGGAAGGCCCATTCTTAACCACTGGACCACCAGGGAAGTCCCTGCCATTCCAGGTTTATCCTGCTAAAAGTCCTCTTCACGGATGTGTGTCAATCTCTCTCTGATAATGAACATTTGACCAAACTGGAACAAAGTGACAATTCTTTGTGTGGATGGTTCCCACCATCAAGTCAGATTTTCATCCTGGGAATTCTGTGATGAAAGCTCCTCCTGCAGTGTTTTCTCTTACGAGATGAATGCTGCGCTCACAGGTCATAAGACTCTTTGGATAAGATTTTAAAATAGTGTTTTAATCCAGATGTGCTAAGTGAGCACGCCTGTTTACCAGCTGAGGTTTTCTTGTACTAGAAGAGATGTCATTTCGTGCAGACTGTGAAAGGAAATTGGTTCAAGTAAGTCTGACTGCGAAGTTTGCAAAATCAAACCCACCCTCTGTCTCTCTCTTGCGATAGAAAATAGAAATATAACTCAAAATTGTCAAACAATCATCGTGTGGTCTCTGGAAATTTCAAGCTTGCACTACCTTGCCTTTTCCCCTAATTATGTTAATACTTGGAATGTTTAGGCTTTCCGATGTTTGACTTTTCTGAAGTTGAGAAAAGGTATCGAGTTGATTTTTACTTTTCCCAGATGTCACTCATTTCTTTGACATAAAAATCCTTATCTCACAGGAGAAGCTTCAGGAAATGGGTTATGGAATGAAGACCAACCTGGCTTTTATGAGAACAGGGATGCTTTTCACTAGAAACATAATTTTCAACAAACGGTGCCAGTTTGGAAACCTGTCGGATTGGTCCCGTCTTTACAGGGTATTATGGAGGTTGAAATCAGCATAAAGGTTTATCATCCTTATTCTTAGAGACAGCATTAAGAAACATTATCTGTCAGTTCATCCAACTTTTCTCCTTTTCAGATGAGGAAACGTAGGCTTAAAGAGATTAACGGACTTGTTCACATCTGTTCATTTGGGGGGATATACTATTTCCTTATAGCCCCAGAGAACACACGGCCCATGCAATATTGTATAGCGTTGTATATATACAGTCACCTTAACAAATTTCTACTTAGGTAACTTTGATATTTATTGTAAAAGTAGCAATTGGGAGTGGTGGTAATAGTGATGATGAGAATGATAAAAGTCAACAGAACAGCAGCCTAACGTTTATTGAGCACTTACTGTGTGCCAGGCAGCATGCCTAGAGTTTCACTGGCATGCTCTCACTTCAGCCCAGCAATAACTGTATCGGTCCCCATTTACAAATGAAAGGAGTGAAGTTTGTAGGTTAAACTAGCCCAGTGTCACACAGCTGGTGAGTAGCAGAGCTGGGATTCCAGCCCATGTTTGGCTGATTTTAGAGCCTGGGTTCTTAATGAAGAGACTTGCCATTAACCGTGGTGGGCAGGGGCGGCGGTTGTGACACTGAGAAGGAAAGGTCCTGAGTGACATCAAGCATGACCAGCCCTAGGAAGGACTGGATCACCGAGTGGGCATAGGGTACTGTATATATCAGGGGAAAAGTATAACTTCCTTTCGCCCCAGCAGAGGAAGTGCTGGCGAGGGAGGAAACCTCAGCCAGGGGTTCAGGCTGTGAAATGAGAAGTCAGCTACAGGTGCTGGAGGGAGCTGATGGAACTCGGGTGGGGCTGGGTTGAGATCCCAGCTCCCTGTGACACACACCCTGGATTGAAGCCATAGTGCTACTAGTGAGAGTAGACCAGATGCTTAAGTAAAAGGTGGGCCTGGGACACACGGACAGGTGTCCTAGGGGGAGGCACCAGCTAAAGTGTGAAGAGCCCTGCAAGGCAGGCGGTGAGTCCCAGGATTATAAAAAGCTTTTTCAGATGGGAAAACAGAATTTTGGAGACTTTAAGTGACAGCCCCAAGTCTACAGCTCTGAGTCATTCAGCTGGGCTTGTCAGGCCCTGGATTTGAGATCTTGGATGTAGAGTTATATAGGTTTGGTTCTAGAAGGGCTGGCTCAGGAAGCGAGAAGGACAAGAGGTAGGAAGAAGGCAGTACACCAAAGACCAAAGAGGTTCAACCTATAAGGCTTCAGCCACGCTCACGGAAGCCCAGGAGCCCAGGGAGGAACGTGTGTGTTACACACAGTGCATGTGGATGATCAGAATTACCGTGACACCAGTAACAGGTTGCACCCCGGGGATGAGCCTGGGCTCTGGAGGCCGACTGCTTCACGCCCTAGCTTTTGCATCCTCATGCTGTGTTACTTCTAACAGATTGCTTTCCCTCTCTGGGCCTCAGGTGCATCTTCTGTGAACATTGGGATAAGAATAATACCTCCTAGAATGTTGGAAGAGTTCAATGAGATTTAGAGCAGGAGTTGGCAAACCTTTCTAAAAGGGACAGTTCATGGATATTTTTGCCCTTGGGGACCATACGGTCTTTGTCAAGACTGTTCCACTCTCCTATAAGTTGGTGGAAAACTCAGGCATTTGAAAACCTATTATCTGTCATAGAAAATTTGCAGAAAATCCCGCAGTAGGCAAGTGGCCCTAGGCTTGTGAATGAAATCCCATAAAATGGTAGCCGTAAACGTTCAGCTTCAGATTCCAAATGGTTAACGCAGTCAAATGCAAAAAACAGATAACTTTTTTTAAATACAGGGTTTCAGTCCGTGTAACTGTGATTATAAGAGGCATGTCCTCTCTGCACGTCTGCTCAGCTTTCTCCTCAACACTGCTTTTGATTTATCCAGCTCATCTACCATTTTTAAAAAATAGAAATATAATTTGACAAGTCGCAGCCCATGGTTAAGTAAGGATCGCCCTCAAGTCTGAAAACGTGTTTTCTGTTTATAGAAAAAGGGATTAAGCTGATTTGGAAATGCTGAGAAGATGCACTTCATTCTGAAGGTGACAAGTAACTGAGGCGTGTATCTAGGAACCTTTGGTAAAGAATTCTCTTCCCCTCTCCTCAAATTAAAAAGTGAAGAAAAGTAAAGAAAGCGCAAAAAGTTGTTCAGTGGTGCTGTCTATTCGAGCTCTGATATGGGGGGAAAATGGCAATGTGTATTCATTATGCCCCCAATTTTGTAAATTTTAGATGCTCTTGCACTAAATGAAGGCAAAAAAAAGTACATGGTGTGCCTGAGATGGGGCCAACCTTGGTAAGTAGGGCTTTGTGGGGCTGGAGGATGGTTTTGTAACATGGCTCTCCAAAAGCAAATTGAGGTCTGAGTAATGACATATCTTGTTGTGCTTCACAAGGAACGGGGCCTTTTTGTTTATTTTTTCAAAGAGACTCTGGAAACCATGTCTAATTTCAATCTAATGAAACACCTCCTAACATCAGGGGTTTCTTGGGCCAGTGTTTTATAAGAATTGCATCTCATGGTCATCATGTAACAGGGTGTCCTATATTCACAGATACACTCTGCATCACATCACCTATTAGACTTCTTTTATTGGCTTAACTCTGATAATGGTAATGAAGTTCTCATTGCTTTTTTTTTAATATGTTGGACATTAATTTATTAAGTGTCAGTCAGCTCCTACGATGTGCAGTACTTAGAGGTAGGAGGGACCATGGGGATGTCCGTCCATTTATCCCTGTGAATGTGTAAGTCACGATGACTCAGGCTTTTCTGGGCTGCTTTGGAGATTAGAAATTGACTCAGATGAGGTGATGTTTTTTGACCAAACTTTATAAATCTCCCAGAGGATGTTGGCAGTGGAGTTTGGCAAGCAGAATATATCTTCTTGAAATCCAGTAAGCTCAATGGATTCCTAATGAAAAAAAAGAGCTTTTCCAACAGAAAAGATAATTTGGGTTGCTGTGAGATATTACCTGTACCAAGTTGTGATTATTTGTTTAAAATCATACCAAGAAATGAGGAAAAAGAACTTCTTTTTAAAGTTTGCTTGTCCAGAAATGGAAACCCTGGACTTGAGTTCGGGCTGACATTTCCCAAACACGGGCCTCATCCATGGTGGAAAGTGCATGAGGATCTGCACGTGAAGACCGACCCCAGCATCCTTGCCCATGCCCGTCATGTGGACCCAGTAGTATTTTTCAGCACTAGTGCAGTTCAGTGTTTCCCTGAGAGTCCTGGCTTCCTGGGCAACTGAGCGGATTAGCCGTATCAGATGCTGAGAAAGGAAGCTCGCACCCACATGTTTAGAACACACTTGGGGGGTCTCCGTTAGTGAGTAGAAACAGTGTCTGTGGTCGGGGAAGCCCTTGCCCTGTGGTGTGTGCAGCAGCCTTCTGGGAATACTGCGTAATCAGAGCTGGGACACTCACTCCATCCCAGCCAGTGGACAGACGGGCAGCAGCGTGCTCTGGTCACAGCAATTATGAAGCAGGCAGAGGGTGCAGGAGCTCATCTAAGTGGGGAATGAGCCCTAATGGTTGAGAGGTTGAAAGCTTTCAGAATATTTGCTGCTTCTCTTAAAACAGCTCCGCGAGAGTGGTTGAGCAGATGTAAGAACTAAACGTTATCCTGCTCGCAGATGAGTCAAATCTCAGACAAAACACATATTTTATTTCAGTATCCAGTTGATCAGTGAGAAGTAAAGAGTTCCTCCTTGGGGCTTCCCTGGTGGCGCAGTGGTTGAGAGTCCGCCTGCCGATGCAGGGGACACGGGTTCGTGCCCCGGTCCGGAAAGATCCCACATGCCGTGGAGCGGCTGGGCCCGTGAGCCATGGCCGCTGAGCCTGCGCGTCTGGAGCCTGTGCTCCGCAACGGGAGAGGCCACAACAGTGAGAGGCCCGTGTACCGCAAAAAAAAAAAAAAAAAAAAAAAGTTAAAAAAAACCTTCCCTGAAGGTAGGAAAGTCGTATAAAGTTTATTTCCTGGATCCCTTTGTTTGGTTGTCTTCTGCTAATAGACAAATTTGCTTAATTTTCAAATGGTTTCCCCACATGAGCTGTTTCCATGATTGCTTGTCCTCCTCCCCTTGCGTTTTCCCTCTGTCTTTCCCGGTTTGTCTCTGACAAGCCTCATTTAGACCTAGGAGATAGATTTCAGGGTCCAAAAATGCCAAACCCACTTCATGCACATGAACCATGACCCTTGGTGATGGTCTCCAGGAGCCAGGAGGTTTTCTATGTTAGAGGATCTTAATCCTCTAACATAATAATGTTCTTCTGCATTATTAAGTGAGTGAGGCTTAGTCCTGGCGGTATTAACACGGAAGTGTCCCTATTCCAACACCTCCATCTCCGTTTAATTAATATGATGCTGATGCAAAGAGGTCCATCTGCCGAAGGTCAGGGCACCATCCCACCATGATGAGAAAAGGAGCAGATAAAATTGGCAGAGTTTGCAAAGGTTTGTTTAAGCACCTTTGAATGAGTAGGTTGAGTATTTCCAGATATGGAGCGAAATGTATCTGACATGCCATTGAGTTGATGTGTTTAAATAATTTCCCAATTCTTCTTGCATGTGTACAGTAGTGCAGGTTTTCTTATGGAAGGTCCTGTTTGTCAGTATGTGTATGTAAATTGGGATCCAGAGATTGTATTCTCAAATACACCCTTGTACGGTAGGGGTGGAGGAAGAATACTCAGCTTCAAGAGGATTCCAGTCACTATCTGTCTTCGCCTCTGTTGTTTCATCTGTGAAACGGCTACATTGCTACTGCTAAGTATAGGATCCTCGTGATAACCAAATTAGGAGGAATATGTGTAAATCGCCAGGTGTAGCTCTTGGCACATGAAAGAGGCTCTCTTGAGGCTTGAAGGGAAAGGTTTCCAAGGCTTTGAGGAATAAGATTTTAAGCCTTCTTGGATTAAAGCCACGTTGATATCTGCAGAAAGTTGGTTACCTTATTGATTGGCTGCATCGGGTCTTAGTTGCAGCACACGGGATCTTTGTTGAGGTGTGAGGGATCTTTTCGTTATGGCGTGTGGTCTGTTCGGGTTTCTCTGTAGTTGTGGTGCACAGGCTCCAGGGCGCGTGGGCTCTCTCGTTGAGGTGCGCGAGCTCAGTAGTTGTGGGGCGTGGGGCTAGTTGCCCCGCAGCATGTGGGATCTTAGTTTCCCGACCAGGGATCGAACCCGCCTTCCCTGCACTGGAAGTTGGATTCTTTACCACTGGACCACCAGGGAAGTCCCGAGTGTTGTTTACTTTGAGAGCAGGCACTGTCTGGTGCAGACTCTGGGGAGATGTCCCATGCAGATAGAAATTTTGACATTGCCCTTGCTAATTAGATCATGTTAGGGACAGCGGGCAGGTCTGCCGCATCTGCCTTTGACAGAATGTATTATCTGGGGTTTGTAAATGAATTGTATGCTCACATGTCCTCTCTAAGTGTAAATATTGATTCTCAGGAAGAACTGAAATAATATTGTGGTGGGACATTTTCTCCTTGTTTAGGTTTTTGCCTTGCTGTATTTAATTGCATGCACGTTAAAACTGCAACACAGCCTTGGCCAGACTTCGGTCAACCAGATACCACTGCCAGTTCTTCTGCGATCCATACTGTTACCTATTTAATATTTTTATTTAAGTACACGCTTCAAAAATGTGAATTTATTTTAAAGGGAAACAATGCTCTCCTTACCGTGAGTGGAAAACTGCCACATGCAGTAACTAGAAAGTGCTTTAATGTGCAGGGAAAACAGTGTCTTCAGATCTGCTGAAGGCACCAAGTTTAAGGCCTGCAGCCCTTGTGCAAAAGGAAATTATCAAGTGGGTGAGAGAGATGTTTAAGATGTGTTAGCGCCCATCAGAGAGTTTCTCCTTAACGCGAACAGCTTAGACAAGTTCTGAGGGTTTTTTTTTGGGATTCCTGTGTCAACATATTTTATAGATTAGACCCCATTTAATGCCATCACCTAATCTCTTATTAATGCCAGTATCATTAGGGGCTCCCATTTTCTCCTCCCCTGGAAACAAAGTTCAGCGCATTGCCGGGCTGCAACTGTACTCTTAAGAAACACAGATTTGAGTAACTCTTTCTCAGTTAGCCCATCAGGTTGGGAAGGACATTGCCAACCAGGCAGAATGTAATAAATCCAAACCCACTGAAAGACATTAGCCAGAGAACTGCCATGTACAGCCCCCGGGAAACTGAGGCTACCGGGGTGACCTGATTGCTAGGTGTACACCTGGGCATTTCTTGAGGATAGGACCGCTGTTTCAATGCTACTGTAGCGTTTCTCTTGTATTCGAAGCCGGGTGCCATGTGTATAGTCGACTCTGTAATCAGTTGTTGGGCAAACTTGGAGCATCTGGCAGCTTGCCAAGCAGGGCAGTTCCGTCTCCTTGGAAGCTTTTGTAATCCTATTGCAGACGCTGCCACCCAGTACAGCTCTTAGGTGTTCCTGGCTTGTGGGAGCAGTGATGAAACTCGAAGACTCACGACAGGGCGTGACGTAAGAGGTTAATGTGAAGCTGACACGGCGTGTTTAGGTCATTAAAATGTTAGCCCACCCCTCCCTGCCATTTGCATGGAGAGAGGTCTTGGAATGGACTCTTTTCAGGTTTGGAGCCACCTACTTCTCACCGCACCTTATCAGTCCTGGGGTCACAGCCCCTGAACAGGAGGGAGGCTGGACGGATGGGAAAAGGAGTCGGAAGGAGAGTTTGCATGTTCACATTTCTGGGCCTGGGCACTGGGTGTGCCTCAGACCTGGCAAACGCCAGTGAGGGATGAGTCATCTCATTTATTTTTGCCTGCTTTTCTGTTTTGATTGAGTGGATACTCTAAGCTTATCATAATTATTTTTGGCAGGGGGAGGGTTATTATGTTAGAGCAAAAAAATTTAGTGTTCAAAATAATGATACTTTTGAACCATGCTGTGATATTTGTATCTTAACAAAGAACTCTCATACTGTGCAAAAATTAGGACATTTAAACTAATATTTAGTACTTACTTTTTTAAAAAAAATTGTTTGCCTGCTAGCTTTCCAGATATGTTCCTGGAGGGTTTGGGGTTGGTTGGTTGTGTTTTCACATGCCCAGGGAACTTTGCTCCTCTGTATACAGCTAGCCATGGATTTTATTTTTATTATTTAAAAATAGCAAGTACATTACAGAGAGCTGTTTTCGAAAACAGAGTTTCTGTGCTTGATTTCATTAGTCCTAAAGACAAAAAGCACGTATTAAAGATACAAACTTTTTTCAAATTATGAAAGTAATGTATTTTCATTTTATAGAACATACGGAAAAATATGTGACAGTGAGATCCCACCAACTGGAGATAATATTTTGGTGTGTCTTCTACTCTTTGATTTTTATGCATAGGAAAAAAACCGTTGAAATTAAACCACTTCGTGAATTTTCTTATTTTTGCTTCTCTCCTTGTAAGACACAAGTTGAACTAAATGGTATTTATGTTCTAAAACTCACTGCTCATAGAGTTAGTTAAATGATTTGAAACAGTGTTTTATAGCTTTATTAAATTGCCTGCCTTTTCCAATCATTGTGACAGCATAGTCCCTCGTATATTTAAATATTCTTCAAAAATGTAATGTTAATCTTTAGACATAAGATATGACATTTAAATATTAAATGGAAGAAAATAGCCAAAGAGATTGATTAAAATGCTGAGATTCATTCCACATGTGTAATTACTTTTATTTACTCCCACTAGTTTGCCTGCATAGTTTTTAATTTGAAGCTTTAGATTTTAAATGTCACTTTTGACCTAAATTAAGAATAAAGAATAACCATACACTCAAGATTTTAACAACCACAAGAACGAAGGACTTACATCACAAGATGAGCAATCATCCCAGAAATCCAGCTTCGTAACTTACAGCTAGTGATCAGTTTTCAAGCAAAGAGAATTTAGATTTTATTAACTTGAAGCAGCTGTTGTCTGTAATGCGCTACTTTTTTTTTTTTTTTTTTCCGGAAATGGAAAAGGTCGTATAAAATAAAGAGTACTTGTGTTGTTTCTTTTTGAAAGCAGCTGGCTTCCCATCGTTGGGCTGTTTGTGAGCTCAGAAACCCCAGGCCCTGGATGTTTTCCTTGGGAAGGAGCTGGGGGGATGGGTGGAGAGGGGGAGCAGGCTTCCACCGTCCTGTGCAGGGGTCCCGTTATTACTTCCCCCGTACCAGCCCTGCTGCTGTGTCTCACCGTCATAAACCCTACCCCAGGTACTCAGATGGGAGGGGCAGGAGGAGAGCAACCCCGTCCCCCAGGCACTTGGAGGGGAAGGGAGACCGGAGGCAGAGTCCCAGGGGGAGGGGAGAGGGCGGAGGCAGTGCTCTGTCAGCTACTCATCACTCAGGCTCCCAATGGAATTCCGCGCATGGCACTTGAATCACTGCCCCCAGCATCCTCCATAGGGACGAGTGGGGAAGACCCTCAGGGCTAGAAGCTTCCCCAGTTCCTGGGCTGCTTCCGCAAAGCTGCTGTGTGACCTCGGTGTCCTTTGGAGAGCCACTCGGGATCTCATTTCTTCAGGGTTGCCTTTGATCCCTGGCACGAAATCATCTCCAAGCACAGTTTGTAGTTATTATGTATTAGGATTATTTGATTAATGTCTTCCTCTCCCTATTTTGTCCACTGTTTTATCCCCAGCAGCAGGCACCATTCCTGGTCCACCGAAAGCCCTGGGTAAATATTCACTGAAAGCAAAAAAAAAGACTTTTTGACATATTATTTTACCTCTCTTTGGTTAGTTTAGCTATCTAAAATCTCATGATGAAAATAGTCACGTAAATTTCGAAAGCTCTTTTTTGGTGGCATAGTAGTACATTCGCCAACAGGAAAAAGACAGTTACAGTGTGCCTTAGATTATTTTTATTACATTTTAATATAATTTTATATTATTATAAAATATTGCTATGTTATTTTATGTAAGTTTTATATTATTAATGCCTGAAATTGTTTTTGGCAAGGTCTTACCTTTTAATGCAAATTGTTTTCTTAAGTGAAAAATACAGATTATGAATGATTTTTGCTTGAGATTTCCTTGCTGTTCAAGCCATTCTAAAAAGTTCCAAGAGTAGAGAGTTTGCAGTAATTATGCTCTTTTTAAGATGAGGATTTTGAAAGTCGAGAGAATTTCTCAAATCAGTGGTGGATTTGGGAAAGAAAATCGGGCGGGGGGGGGCATTTTCGGGAATGTTCCCTTTTGAATCCTTAGCATATTTTGTAATTATTGTCTGCAGGATCGCTTTGCCCTCTTCCGTGATGAGCACAGCACCCTGCTGGTGTTAAGTACTGGTATTCGTTAGAATTTATGTATGTATTTAGTTACGGATAAAATCATGGAAGAAAGACGTAGATTCAGCTAGAAACAGTCTTGTGTTTAAGCCTATTCTTTTTAATTTATACGTTTGACACAATAGTTACGTTAAATTCAGACGTAGAGACCCGGGTTACCATTGGCCTCTCCCTGTCACCTCTCCATATCCTGAACTTTGTTCTTTTCATAGCGTTTCCCCTTCTCCTACCCTGTAAATTCACTGTGTATATCTCTTGTCAGTTTTATCTTCCCATAGTTTAGGACTTTGAGACATGGCATTGATTCAGACTCAAGTAACGTGGAATGGGAGGTCGTCATGCTGGAGGGAGTGTGAAGACAACCCTTACTTTTCATAAGGAAAGGCAATGCCGAGGAGAACGATTGTTTTCACACAAATGTCAGTGGGAAAATTTGAATTACTTAAGAGAATTGAACTGTTTCTAAACATCCTGGGCTGTAGGAATCGCTGAAAGTTAGGGTTCTCCCCATGGGTTTGTGGATTCAGAGCCTGGCTCTGCCTTTCGACAACCCTTGCAGCTGTTCTGTTTTATTGGTTCACTCTGAGAACAAAGGTGCTTCTTCTGAGAGCTTCTCCAAGGCCTCATACTCAAAAGTTTGCTTCGTTGTCCCAGGGGACATGGCTCGGTTTTTAGTAACTCGTGCTCGTTCTAGGGGAGTAAAGTAGTGGCTCTAAAATGTTCCTTTAAGATGTCGATGATTATGGCACAATCATCTTCCTTGAGAGAAAAAAAAAATGACTGGCTCTGATCCAAAAAATTACAACACTTTGGCCATAAATCCCTAATTGCCTCTAAAAAGTAAAACAGACATGTTTAATTTTTCTATCCCCTGTGCAACTTATCTGCGTTGTCTGGTGATTAAGACAGGCGGCAGCCAGTTAGGCTTTTTGGAATCTGGTTCTTTCCCTGCCACTGAGGACTCTGGCTCAGTCCTCCCGATGTGCTTGGCCCTGCTAAATACATCAGTAGAGAAAACTGCTCTCCCTTCCATGTAGGGGTCTGCAAAGACTCGTTCTACTGAGAAATGACTGAGATGTTTGTATGACAGACATCATCATCACTGCCTTTGTCAGAATTAGTGAATATGGATGAGAATTCTGGAAGCTAGCTTATGTATTTCTGTTCCTTTATATCTTGAAGGCCTTTCCAGGTTGGGATATATAGAACTATACTCAAACTTTTTAAACTACCACACGGTATTCCATGGGATAGCCATTTCTCTCATTAGGATTGTTTCTAATTGTTCCCTGCTACACACAGTGCTGTAGACCATACTTATATGAACAATGATGATGATGACGATGACAGCAGTAACAACAACAAGCAGACACTTAGAAAGTACTTACTGTGTGCCCAGCATTAGTTTTATCATTGGAGTGTGTGTGTGTGTGTGTGTGTGTGTGTGTGTGTGTTTTAATCCTCGCAACAATCCTATGAGAAAAGTATTCTTATTATCACCATTTTATATTTGAGTAAAATGAAATCCAGAGAAGTTTTCTAATTTGACCAAAGTAACAAAGCTCGTAGGTTTCCTAACTGGGATTTGATCCAAATAGAACCTGATAGGTATATCAATACATTAAAATGCATAATCTTCTTCCCTAGTTCTTCCTCCTGCCCTAAATGGTGGCCATGACTCAGACCCAGACTTTGGCCCTCTATTCTTCCATCCCAAAGCTACATAGTAGCTCTGTGCTGGTGCCGCCCAGGTTTCTGGGCTTCATTTGCCTCTGCTTTGCATCACCAGCTGCCAGTGAGACATTTGCGTACAGTTGTAGGTTTCTTGCTCCCCAACCCCATTCCTTCTCATTTTTGTTTTCCTTATACCCCTTGTACGGACACTGGCCAGGATGAGCACCCTTGTCATACTCGTGCCGTGCGTATTTCAGCATCTCTCCTCACCTCTGTCCGTGCCCTTCTCATGTATCCATATCCTACCGTCGCTCTGCCGGAGCTGAAGACAGTCTTCTCCGTGTCACCTTGGCCGACCAGCCATTGCAGCCTGTATTGACGGTTCTCATTCTGTGTTCTGAAGGCATCTCCTGGAAAGCTTCAGGATGGGAACTGTGCAGTCAGAGGGCCTGGGTTCCAGTACTGGCTCTGGGATACTTAGCTTTGCTGACCTTTAGCTTCCTCATCTGTAAAATGGGGGTAATACTTCTTACTTCAGTCATGAAGAATAAATGAGATAATGTTTTAAAGAACGTTAATTATCTTTATACTACCAATTACATTCTCAGAATGCTTTCCTCTCTCTGTAGCCTCTGCCTTAGCCCTTAATTATTCTACTTTACATGTTAGTTTTGCCTCTTTAGATTATTGGAGCTCAGGTCACCTCAGGTCATCTGGCCACCGGAGAACCAGCCCACAGTGGTGAGCAGTTAGTAGACCTTGCTTGTTACTGAGGGCTGTATTGCTGAGAATTCATGAGTCATCATGCTGGGCGACTCTGCTCTGGACGACTGTGCTCTGTTTATCCAAGAACAGAAACATTTACCTTAATTCTGAAGAGCTGTTTTCCAAATACCACATCTGAGTATCTTCAGATTCCAAACAGTTTATCCATCATACATCTCCCAAGCAGGGGCACCTGTTTTCTCTGGGCACATATTCCATAGGCAGACATCTAGATCAGTCCGGTTAGAATTTGCTGAATTACACAAATAGTGATGTCTTAGCAGTAGTTTTTCATATAATCTTTCTCTTAGTTTCTACAGAATCTAGTTGATAAAAAAATGAAATGTCCTTTTGAAAACTATCATGGGCGCACACACACACACACACACACACACAAAACTCACACACAACAGAAATATCTGCTTTTTATAGTTCGTGCTTTTCTTCGGGAAGAAAATACCCTAATTTTCTAGGGCCATGAGGAACAAATGAGATGGTTGTGTGAATTCCTCAGTAAACTTCCTGTCTAGATACGATTACTCTCCAATTAAAGTTAGTCACTGAGACACTTCATGGGGAAAAACTTTCGAGTGGTGAGCAGTTACTGGGCTAACTAGTACCTAATCACCAGTACAGCAGTGATTGTTTATTTAGCACTTCCTATATCCAGGGACTGTGCCAAGTTTTGTAGGTGTACATGTACACATTTATTCCTTTAATTCCCTCAAGAAATCTAAGAGGAAATGTTGAGGAAAGGACACTGAGGTCCAGGGAAGAGGAGTGACTGTGGGGACAGAAGGGGCTTGAGTAGGAAGTTGGAAAGCTCCAGGGGGCTGGCGTATTTCCCTTTGCAGACAGAAGTTGTCCCTGAACTGAAGTGGAGGGGACAGTCCACAAGGAAGGAGGGACAGTGAAGGGACCTGGACAGCCACAGGCATCACAGTGAGACATGGATGGGGTATTTCAGCTCAGTTGCCTCCCAGCGATTGGCCTTAAGTGAGTTACTAACCCTCTCTGGGCCTCAGGTTCTTCCCTGGTACATAACGGCCGTTGTGATGCTGTGAAAAAGAAATAACATATAACAAAAGGATTATTAGTCTGCTGCTTCAAGGTTGTAGCACCCAGTGAATATGTTCCTTTACCACTTTCAGGATTTTATCTGTAGGCTTCTAATATTAGACTTAGGAAAAATAATTATGTATGTTTCAAGTGTAGCCAGGGACATTGAACAACTGTAACCGTTACTTGCATTCAATACAGATCATGATTTTTGCAACATTTGCTTTTCTTTGCTTCCTTCTTCCCTCCCTCCCTCCTTTCTTCTTTTTTCACTTTCTGTACTGAAGTGTACTTCAGTATCTGTCTCTCAAAACACATACACTTTTCCTTATGTAGCTACAATATAGAAGTGACAGAATTAAACCTAAACTGAAAATCGGTAACACTGTAACCTTGGAAAATAGGTAAAAACATGATTTCTGTATAGTTTATGAGTTGTGTTCATTTTTTCACAAGTGACCAAATCTAAAGGTTTTGTGCATGCTCTTCCGTTTTTGCTTGCCTTAAATTTATTTTTCATAAGATATTATACTCGAGATTTAAATATACTCAAAATTCTGTAGAGAGTGACTAAAACATTGATGTGGGCGTATTCTAGTAATTGTTGATATTTTACCATAGTCTTGAAAGTTTTTTAAGGGGGAAATACTGTGGTGGAAGATGTCTACCAATTTCCAGCTCTTGTTGATCCCATCCCCTCCATCCCCAGACATGTAAAGCCTCCGCTAAAGTTGGTGTCTGACTTTGCTGTCTCTATGCATTTTTAAAGACTATTTCTGGAATTAAGACAGGCGTTTTCTTAGATTGAGAATCAGGTAGGAAAAATGGATTCCTTCAGTCCTTACGGTAACCCTCAAGTGGGTAATATTACTATCCCCATTTACAGATGCAGAAACTGAGGCTTAAGTCAAAATGATCCTTACTAAGGTTACACAGCTTGTAAGTGGAGCAGCCAGTGTGGGGCTCTGTTGGTCTGACCTCAGAGTCTGTGTTGCAGGTACAGTGCTTTACTGTTTCTATTCCTTGTGAACTGTCACACTGAGATGAACATGAACTATACTGAAACCTAAACTGAAGAGCGTCTAGTGGCAAGTTTGCAGTCTAGGAACAAAGAGTATATTTACTGGAGTAGCCTATTCAATATGGGGGGTATTGGTAAAGAGCAACAGTGGGAAATGAGGGAAAGGAGCCGCTCTGCAGAAGTACACACTTGAACCTATTTGTAAAGAATTTGAAGATCAAAACTTTACTGTGTAGAGCAGGGCTTCCCAAGCATGATCTCCTTTCAAGGGAGGGGGAAGTGAGGTAAACATCTCAGTTTACAGATGAGGAAACTGAGTCAGACCAGAGCACTGCCTTCCTGGGTGGTGATGAGTGTGAGTCATGTTTCAGATGCTGCAAATTGGCAGCTGCCGCCTGTAAGGAGATGTCGGGGTTGGCGGTGGGTCTGCTCTCAATTGCCTGAGCCTCTGAGCCAGGACCAGTCTCCCCCGAAGCGGCAGCCGGTGGAAACCCTGCGCACACAGTGATGTCGGACTGGCTTCCATCTTCATGTCATCTCCTTTCACTTGAACTTAAGTGAATGACTTTACCGTTTATCACTTTAAACATCGACTGGGAGGATGACGGCATCAGAAAAATAAACCACGGTTCCTTGAGAGCATCCAGAACTCTTTTCTGTACTGTTCAGCCTTAACTAGTTTTCTTTCTGGTACTCTCATTGTAAACATCAAAAAGAACATTCTGTTTCCGCAGGGCAGGGACACTTGCAGCATCGCTGTCCGTATGACCCTTGTCTCAACAAATCTGATTTCTGATGTGGGCCCAGAGGCCGGCATTATTTATTTATTTTTAAAATCAATTCTCATTGGAGTATAGTTAGTTGCTTTACAATGCTGTGTTAGTTTCTGCTGTACAGCAAAATGAATCAGTTGTATGTATACCTAATATCCCCTCTTTTTTAGATTTCCTTCCCATTTAAGTCACCACAGAGCATTGAGTAGAGTTCCCTGTGCTATACAGTAGGTTCTCATCAGTATTTATTTTCTTGAACATTCGTTCATGCATCCTCTCCTTGCCTGGATCCCTGGCACTTGTATTTCTTTCTAATACCCAAACCTGTTGTTAGAGAAAGACTTCTTTGGGTCGAAGCCACAGTATATAAATAGCCCTTTATTTTTAGAAAGTAATACTTAATCTGCAATAATTAAGCTGCTTTGGGGGTCACTAAAATGTCTGCCGCAGTGAAATTTACCTTGAAACTGCACAGAGCAGGTCTACTCACCAACAACAGTGCTTTTTGATTTTGACTGTGCACTAAATCAATTGGGGAGCTTTTCAATAAAGACTGAAGCCCGTGTCCCACCTTCAGAGATTTCTGGTTAATTGATCTGGGTGGGACCAGCTATTGGTAGTGTTTTTTTTTTTTTTTTTTTTTTTTTTGCGGTACGTGGGCCTCTCGCTGTTGTGGCCTCTCCCATTGCAGAGCACAGGCTCCGGACGCGCAGGCTCAGCGGCCATGGCTCACGGGCCCAGTCGCTCCGCAGCACGTGGGATCTTCCCGGACCGGGGCACGAACCCGTGTCCCCTGCATCGGCAGGCGGACTCTCAACCACTGCGCCACCAGGGAAGCCCTATTGGTAGTTTTTAAAGCTCTCCAGGCTTTAATAATACGCAGCCAGGATTGAGAACTAGTGCCCTGGAGCAGTGATTCTGAAACTTGAGCATGCCACGGAATCTCCTGAAGGGCTAATGAAAACACAGACCGCCAGGCTGCACCCCCAGAATTCCTAGTGCAGTAGGTCTGAGGTGGGGTCTCAGATTCTGCATTGCTGAGCTCCCAGGTGATGCTGTTCTGGGAACCTGCTTTGACCTCTGGCCTAGAGAGATCTTTCCAATAGCTTTATATGATTCTATTTTTTTTTTTAAAAAAAAGATGCCTATACAAATAACCAGCATTGCTTTTAGTAGAACAACCACTTTAGGCACAAATATTAAAATACATTTCTCTTTTCCTCGGTGAGTTGGACCATTAGTTTTTTCTTTAAACCAGTATCCTCACTAGCAGGCAACTAGAGACCCAGAATCTGAAAGGAACTGGATTCAAGGCAGATGAGAAGTTTTGTCGTTTTGTTTTTTAAGTAGAAAACGTTGCAGGGGTCTGTAGAATCATTGCTCACGCTAGCAAACTACCCACAGATTGTGCAGCTTTCCTGACACACGTAGCTTGGGAAAAGATGACATGGCAACACTTTTAATGTTCTAGAGAACATGAGACATGGCATGGAAGTGCAAAGATGAATACAAAACATGGTCCTTGGCCCCCAAAAGAGAACATTCTAGCTGCAGAATGTACAGTCTGTGACTAGACGTGTATATTTCTTATTTCAGTGGACTCCGTAAATTTCTCTTTCTCCAACTCTTAGGACTTTTCCTATTTCCCTTTGCAAACGCTTCCCTCAGTCCTTAAGTGAAACACCTATGACGAAACTTTGGATGTTCTAGGGTGCCAGCTCTGCGACGCCCCTAGAGCGTGGCTTCCTGCCTCACCGTCCACTTACCTTCCCGTGACCTTTATGGAAGAGCGAACTTGTAAACGCGGCTGTTCCGTGTCCATCTTGGGCCTGTGGGCTTGGGCTTTGAACCCAAGCCATGGCGCAGCCTGACTCACGCTTCCTTCCTGCCGTGCAGCTTCTCTTGGGGAAAGTCCCTATGCTGGCTGATAGAGAAGAAAAGAGCCCATTCTATCCCTCTAACAGACCCTTAATTAATAGTAATCACGAAAATTGAAGTTGTGCACGGCCATGGCTATTCACCATTGTTGTCTTAGCGATTCCTGGACTGCAGGAACAGAGCACCCCTTATTCTGCAATTAAATGAAAAATAATGGCATCACTTCAGCTTTAAGGAAGGAAATGTCCAAGTGCAACCTCTGTGTAATTAAGCTGAACATGATTATTATCAGAAAGTGATTGTACTTGTGTTCAGAGGCGAGAAGAGATAAGCCAGCAAGCATGTGACCGATCAAAAAAAATGGTGCTGGGGATGTTTGACGTTCTCCCCAGACAGCCAGCTCCCTGCCTGATGGCGGGGCAGGTGCCACTTTATGTACCATTTTCTCTCTCTTCCGGCTGTTTGAACATTCTTTCTCCTCAGTTCTCGGTACTGTTTTTGTACCATCTGCCTGTTTGCCATTTCTCTGTAGGTCTTCTTTCACCTGCATCTGTTTCCCTGCTTTTTGTTTTATTTGTTTGTTTCTTCTTTGGCAAGAATCGCTTTTCTCGACTTGGACGTGCCGCTAGCTTTCTGACAGGTAAAATTAAAGCAGTCCGTTTAAGTTTTAGCCAAACCAGGTGTTGAGTGATTGACCCTCACTCCAGAAACCTCATTTACTCCTCGCTTCTTTATTACTCTCTCATAATTCATTAGCTTAATAAAACGCATGTGTGAAAGGCCGAGGCCGAAAGCACTGCTATATATAGTGTGGATGCCTTCCTGCCTGCCCGCCCCTCCCCTGCCTGCATCCCGGGGACTTAAGGGGACCGACCAAGCTCTCGGTGGGATAGTCAAGCCTCCGAGAGGTGGTGCTTCGAAGAATCTCCAGTCGGTGAGTGTTCAAAAGTAGGTTTCCCTCTTTGCTGTGGTACCTCGGTGAGACACCTCTCACGGAAGTGCTGCCCCCATTCCCTTTAGTGGAATCCTAGGGACATAAGACCTCCCACTCTCTGCTTCGTGATTCCCAGCAGCCCCCAGAATATCCAGTATTTTTCAGCTGGTTGCAGAGCACTTCCAACTCACCCAGCTTCTTCATCAGAGAAAGCGTCAGACCCCCGTGCTTGTCACTCTGGGGTCCTGCTTCTCTCTAGCATTTAAAGTTGGCTGGTGGATCCCAAAGGCCCGTAGAGGAGGGGGTGGGTGTGGGTGTCATCTTCGTCTTAATTCAGGTTTAGCTAATGGCTGAAGCTCCCTCCGCCCTTTAACGTTTTCGCCAGAGCCCGGGCTCATCTCGCGAAGTCCTCCCCTACCTCTAGGTTCCTAAACCCCTGTGTATTATGAAGGAAATGAGATCCATATGCTTTTGATTCATTTACATGTAGCTCATCAAAATGTAGTTTTGTAAGAGCTCTTCGGTGTCCAAGAAGCATTTGGAGCCTTTTTATGAGACTTTTAACCGCCGCCCCCCACCCCCCGCACCCCTCCTCCATTCCCTTAGAACCAGGAAGTCGGGACTTGCCAAGAATAAATAAAACCAAGCTTCAGGGTTTTATTCGCTACACTTCAGTGGACTCACAACTTCAGCAACAACAGAGAAGACTCTCTGCCCCCTTCTTAGGGTGCCAGGGAAGCAGCCCTCATGCCACTTACACCCCAAATGGCAGTGAGTTGGAGCTCCCCTCTGCTTCCCTGGGAGCAGGCAGCCAGTTGCCTCCACACAGTGGTTTTGCAGCCAAGCCTCTTCCCTCTGGCCGGGGAGCTGAGAGCCTCTGCCGGGCGCAGAGCTCAGAGTGCATTTCTGCAGCCATCCCCACCTCTATCCACTCACCGCTCCCTAAGTTCTCGCTCTCAGACTTTCGCGGCCACAGGTTCTTACCAAGCTGTTTACTTTGCACCCGTGACTTGTGTCTTTTTGCTGGGATGGTGGCTGAAGCACCCACAACTGTAAACAGGGCTTCGGGGTAGCGTGGTCATCATTTTATGACATTTTGGAGTGTTGTGTCTTTCTTCATTTTTCTTCATCAAGAAAGGCTTATAAGCTTTAAGGAAAAAAACTACCTACTGCCACGAAGACTCCAGAGCTTCTAGTCTGTCAAACCACAGACATGAAATGAGTCAACCTGTTTCTAGAGGTGGGTTAGTGAGGCGGGGGGTGGATTTTCCTCCTCCATCCTAAGGATGATGAATTAATGGAAAGCCATTCCAGAGCTTAGGATTCCTCGCTTGGGCTGTTGGCATGAGTGGGGTGGAAGGAATTCTGCCCTTGTCTTTGCACGTCTCGGCTTGTTTCTCCTCCTCTGTCAGGATGGTGCTGGGCCTTTCGGGGGCCAGAGGCTGGGCACGTGGAAATGCAGAGGCGGGGAGTGGGGAGCAGAGCTGGGCCTGAATGTTCTTGCCCCTCCTCCCAGCTGCAGAACTCAGGCTCTTTGCAGTGTGTTTATTTCTGCATGTGGACGCGTAACACTGTGATAACAGCCATCCACTTATTCATAAATTACATGGACTCCAAAGATATTTATCTGCAGAAGCACTCTTTATCTTCCAGTATGAAGAATTTGATAAAGTCCATGCTTAGTTTCAACACGAAGACAATACAATTAAATATTATATGTATACGTTTTGTGTATGTGTAAGTGGGGGAACCATTCTTAGCAGAACTTTAAGAATACTTAACAGCAATTGTAAAATGTTTAGGCGAGTTGGTAAGGAGTCTGAGTTAACGCTTGTGAAACCTTGAAATCTGAGCTTCACCCGAAATCCCATAGCAGGGAAAACCTTTACCAGAGATGCTTGTGTTGAAGCTCTTTCCTCACTGGTGAAAGGACCTGGCCTGAGTGTGCTGGGTTTATTTGGTTAGTTATTTCTCAAAGTGAATAAGCCAGTACTTTTGTGATCTGAGGACAGATAGCTGTCAGTCCATTGCCACAGTACCTTCAGGTGGCTTGAAATTTGCTACATAGTGAGGACCACTGGCTGCATGAGCGCAGGTGAGATTTTCTTCATTCTGTGCTGCTTCCAACGGGTCCTTACTTTCCAGACATAAAAGGTTTGGAAGATAAACAAATACTCTGCACACAATCTATTTGTTTATCTGAGGTTTACAGATAAACCAATGCTATACACACAGTCTGTGTAATTCCCCCGGGTCTCTCAGTACTGTCATTCCAGGTGGAGAAATAATAGTTGACGTTCATCCAGTGAATTTTGCCCGGTGTGATCCATTCACCGATTTGCTCATTTATGCAACAGGTGGAAGTGCCTTCCCTGGGTGTGGTCTTATTCTAGGTGCTGGGGAAGCAGCGTCCAGACAAAAGCGGTCCCTGCCCTCACACAACTTCTGTGCTTGTGGACGGAGCTTCCATCCCAGCGGTCACATGGGGAGTGGCAGAGCCAGGTGGTGAGCCTGGACCTTTGGTTTTGTTCAAAAAGTGATGACTTTCCCTGAACTGAAAGTCATTAAGCAAGTCAAGGTCAAGCGTCAGAACTGGTAACCTACCAGCTGGTTAATTTCCAGTTTCAGTAGCAGTGGGAATTTCTCACTCTTCCCAGGCCCATGGTTTGGTTTTCATTGCACCAGCCTCATCTCATGTAAAGAGGACTGATGAATTTGATTCAGAGTGATCAATCCCAATGTGATATACTGCTCCTTAATCATATTAGCCTAAATTGTGTGCACAGCCCCTCAGTGGCAGTTGTACCTCAGGCCTCGCTATAGGTGAATTTGAATTCAATATTTGCAAGTTGAATTGTGTTTTGAACAGTTTTTGGAAATTAGCATTTAAAATGCACTATTTCTTGTATCAGATATTTCTTAAGTAAGGCGAATAAGTCCCTGCTCACTTGTCTTTTGTTTAAATACAAATTTTAATACATATTTTTAATAAGTGGTGACTTTCCTCCCGACCCACCCTGTAGCTGACTCCTGTCAGCCCTTCCAGTACCATGTGTAAAATAACTCTGCCATTGCACGCGGCCAAACCCCGACGTTAGAATCTAAGGCTTCGAGGAAAAAGCATTTTTATCAAAATGTTGCTGTTGCCAAGAAGTTTAGAGATCTGGGGATTTTTGCCTGCATGTTTGAGTCATTTCTAGTTGAGAATGTCTCAAGGACTAGAACTGCTAGGGTGAGCCATGTGCAGTGTCCTTTTGTTGTAGGTCAAAACGGGTGAATATCGGTAATTCCTTCTGGCTTGGTCCACTACACTTCCTTCCTCTTTTAAGTCCTTAAATGCAAGCAGAATTGCTATGTATGTCCCAGGGACTCAGGCATTTCTGAGCAGTCTAAACTTTGGTCCATTTTGTGTTTTTTTCTGTAGATAGCTAAAGTGATATAATGTTTTATCAAAACTTGGTATTCGTAACCTTTGCAGCAGTAGCTGACAGGATTTTTTCACAGGGCGATCTGCCCTTCTCCAAAGGGTTTCTTAAACTCAGATTCTCAGATTATGACCTTACGGAGGAAGAAGGTGCCTTCCTCACCACCTCTTACGGCGTTACTGAAAGGGGTTCCAAGGGCACCGGACATAAAGCATAATAGATGAAGATGCTGTATGTTGGGGACCATCATCCCTGGGCAGGCTCCGGCATACCTGCCCCCACTTATGCCCTGGCACGAGACACAGGTGCTGGTTGGGCTCAGTGAAAGTTAGCAGTTGGCTTTTTACTTGTTATTAAACGCCAGTGTGGGAAGGCATGCTGGGAAATGAACAGAGTAACCTAAGTGGATGTTCTTTCTTTCATTTTGTTTCCCTTGCAAGTTGTTTCTGTTGTTTTGTTGTTGATATTTTGTAGATATGTGTGCGAGTACTTGGAAATGGGGAAAGCAGCTGTGGAAATTTCGATGAAAAGGTTACAGAATCGGGTTCAGTTTTCATATCAGATCTCATGCACATTCTGAAATCTGTAAGGAGACAGGCCACAGGTTGATGCCGGCTCATAATAAGCTCCCCAGAAAACGTTACTGACAGTAACTCCAACACACAGTTCCCTCCTTCTCAAAATAAAACCAACTACCTGATGATACAGCATGTTTCCTTAGGCTTTTTCTAAATGCCAAGGCATCTCCTTGACTTGGTTGTGTCAGGAAAAAGTCCAGATGGTGGAGATTCAAGACAGTCAGTGGCAAAATTTCAGTAAAACGGAATATTGTGGCACAATGAAGGAACGGTGCCTTTGAGAGTTTTTCTTCACAGTTTTCTTTACAGTTCAGATATGCATAACAGTTTCAGATACAGTAAAAAGGGCAAGTTTTAAAACATAATTGTCTCATCTGTGTAAAATAATAACAACACACATAGGGGCAGAACAGCAGTTTGGAGAAGCACACGGTTGACTGCTGGTTGGCGGTCGAGTTGGGTGAGCATAGGGAACTTTAACGAGTTCATTATACGTATTTTAGTCTTTAATTTTTTTTATAATGAAAAGGTATTTATTTTGATAATAACAACTAAAAGTGCTGAATCTGAGTTAGGCAGGGGAGTTCTCTTTCCTTGCCGTGTGCGTGTTGGTCTGCAGTCAGTCTTCGGAGTCTGTTTCAGATGTGAAAGCATGAGATATCCTGTGTCATAGCCCCAAGGATTGACTGTGCTGAACCCGTTCCTACAGTGAACTTCATTTCTCAGTTAAATAGTTGGTCTGCTTTTAGGAAATACGCCTGTGGCATCCGTCGTTGCCAGCTGCCTTGAGAACTTTCCCTGGAAATAACTGTGGAAGAAATGAAAAGCCTGAAGGAAAGACTGAATCTTTTGTCTGTCAGAAATGCCCCCGTTTTTAAGTTTACGTATGTTAGGACGGAAAATATGTGTGTGTGTGTGTGTGTGTGTGTGTGTGTGTGTGTGTGTGTATCCTTTCTTTCTTTCTTTCTTTCTTTCTTTCTTTCTTTCTTTCTTTCTTTCTTTCCTTCCTTCCTTCCTTCCTTCCTTCCTTCCTTCCTTTTTTCTTTCTTTCATCTATCTATCTATCTATCTAGAGCCAAATAGCATTTGTAAACTTGCAAGAATAAATTTAAAGGCTGGATGAAATGCCCTTTTTCTTTTCAATGCAAGATTCAATTTTGCCTGGTTTGTGTAAGAAGGAACTCCCTCCTCTCTCTGTGCTGCCCCATCTCACTGCAGAAATTGCCCTTCCGGTTCTGAGGAGGGCTCCTGGGAGATGCCACGGACTGAGTGCTGGCCTCCCAGGTGCAGGGCTCCGCACTTGCCTCCCTGCTGAACTCGGATGCCTGGTCCTCTCTGCTCTGGATATGCTGTTTGTCCTGGCACACCGCTGCTAGAGACGCCTGGAGAGAGAAAGCAGGTCTGAGCCCTTGGGGATTCTTTCTGGACAGCATCTTTACCTTCTTAAAGCTGTCCATGAATGTGAACTGGGCATATTTGCATTTATACAGGTAAAATACGAATCCCAGAATAGAACTCGGTGTGGCCAAAAGTGCCAAACACTGGTAGGACACAGCAGGAAGGCATCATTTTTTCTGTGTGACTTCACTTTTGTTTTGAAACTCACATGAGTGCTTGGGGTTCGTGAAGTACCAATTGTGATGACATTCCGCATAACTGTGTGAAGTTAGTGTGTTTTCATGCAGTGATCATCAGCAGTGAGGTCTTAGAATGCCCTTTATTGTGTTTTGATCTAAGGAAAGATTGTTTACATTTAACTTATAGATCTGCTAGAAAAGTTGGTTGCTGAAGACCCACTGATAAAGGTGTGTTTGCACTGACATTGAAACCCAGGCGGTGTGATGACATGACGGCAGGGCTTTTGCTCTTAGCCACACAAATCCACCAGCGTGTTCCTGCCCCGACACTACTGACCACCCTGCTGTCTGCTCTTCCAGGGAGACCTGTACAATAATTTTGCTGATTTCTCTTTGGCTTTGCATTTCTCTGTAATTATTTAATAATGCTATCAAAGCGGGAATTTTATTGTATACTTGTTTCCCCAGGTCATTTATAAAACTTTGGACACCTGTTCCAACACTGACCCCATTGTTAATAGTTCCCGATCCGGAGAAACTGCAGATTATTCTTATCTTGCCTTCGTGTTCCCCAGAACATTCGTTTCTAATGACATCTCTTTCATTAGTAGTTTAGGGTCTAGAATAGTTCCAAAGGGTTTTTGAAAATCAGTTACTCAGATACTCCTCTTCTCGGATACCTCTCTGGTGGCAAGATGTCAGGCACCCAGATGTTTCCAGCATTAACAAAATTTTAGACAGTACCAGAGAGTTGGGAGATGAGGATAAAATATGGTTCCTGCGCTCAGTGACCTATGGAACACACTGAACTAAACACCACAGTGTAAAATGCTAAATATTTGAAATAGGTGAATTAGCCACTTAGGAGACATTAGTGTGGGTTTGGAGACAGCTGGAAAGATTTTGTGGCAAAGGTAAGATTCTGCTTGATGGTTACTAGGTGTCTCAACAACAACAGCAATCTCAGTATAAGTCCAGTATGTGTACATCATAGAAATAATGTAGAGAAAAGACTGAAAGGAAGTAGTAGAATGATAGCCCCGTGGCAGCAGCATATCTGGTGATTCAGAGCCTGAGTCTTGAGCCCAAACATCTAGATGTTCCTTTTCCTGGCTATCAGACCATGTAACTGAAGTCACTTAACATTCTCTCTCTGCCTCAGTTTCCTCATTTGTAAAACGGGGATAGTTCTGGTACATGACTCAGAGGCTTAGGTGGATTAACTGGATTAATATATGTAAAGAATTTAGACCACTGTCTGGCCTGCAGTGAATGTTCCGGAAGTATTAGCTAACTTGCCGGTTTGGAATGGCGAGATGATGAGATATTATATCTTGCTCTTCTACAGTGAACGTGTGTGGCTTTGATAGTTAGAAGAAAAATATTTTTAGAGTTTCTTAGTAGGGTTTTAAATCTATGTATAGCACAGGTGAGTCATATTTAGATGACTGGAAAGCCATTTAGAACATATTTTCATGAGGTTAGGCAATACTTGCTGCTAACATTCAACTCCCATTCGTCATTACCTCCATAAATGGAGTTAAAAAGCTCCCAGAACCTCTTTGCTTCTCAAGAAGTTTTCGTGTACATTAGGATAAACTAGTTCATTCCCTTTATCACTTGTAATGGTAAAGTCTGTTTGAAGAATCGGATACCCAGGCATCTCAGTCGGTAATGTAATTGTTTCCAGAAAACAAATAGAGCTTTTGTACCTCCTTAGAGTAACTTTTGTCAAATTGTAATCTCCAATCATTTATTATACTTTTGTGCTTTATCATTTTCAAAAATACCATATTTGACCCAATACAGGACAATTCCCTCACTTCCCCCATGAGAACATTCAAAAACGTGTTTTGTTTTGGAAGGGGCCGACATCAAAATATAAACTTGGATAGATGCAGATAAAGTAGTCAAATGTTAACTAATAATATAATTTTTTTCTGCTGTACATATTTAGGTTTTGAGGTAAATCACATAAAAATAATGTGCTAAGTTAGAAACACTGCCTTTTTACTGTCGTATTTCAAAAAAGCAGTTTTATTAAAACTTCACTTGCTTGTTTAATCCAGCAGTTTTTCAGTGCACACCATACTTTTATTAGAGGCCCAGCACTTCTTCTGTCATATATGTCACAGGAAGTTTCATCCGAGCCATAAATCCTCATCCTCATGAAGCCTTTCAACGTATTTTCCCATCATCCCATAAATGTATATTTGTGCTCTCCACAGTTAACCCCTCACTGATCGCTTTCAAATTAATCTCTAAAAGCCTTCTTTCCAGTGGTGTCTGACACTTGGAATTATATAGATATACCCATCAGGAATAAATAATATGTCTCTGTCAATTTTTTCCCTTCGATTTCAGTTATCTTTTGCTATGTGTCAGACCATCTCCAGGTTTGCTGTTAGAACAATGATTTATAATTCCTCATGATTCTCGAAATCAAGTGGGCTCTGCTTGCACTGGTCTCACTTGGGTTCACTCATGTGGCAGCTGGGTCTCATATGTCTAAGATGGTCCCAACCATGTGTTTAGCTATTGGTGCTGGATATTGGTTGGGCCCCTCTCTCAAAGTAGGTTTTCCTGCCCCGGGAGGCTAATGTGGGCTCTTGGTATGTTTGACTTGGAGCATCAAAAGGGAAGAGTAGAAGTCAAGAGGTCCTTGAAACCTCACTCGGAAGTCACCCAGTGCCATCTCTCCTGCATGCCATTGGTCAGAATTAGTCCGAGGGCCCGCCCAGGTTTGAAGTGAGGAAGTAGAGTCCCACCTCTTGGCGAGAGTAGCAGCAGAGAATTTGTGGCCATTGTTAACCCATCACAACCCCATTTTTTTTTTTTTTTTTTGCGGTACGCGGGCCTCTCACTGCTGTGGTCTCTCCCGTTGCGGAGCACAGGCTCCGGACGCGCAGGCTCCGGACGCGCAGGCTCAGCGGCCATGGCTCACGGGCCCAGCCGCTCCGCGGCATGTGGGATCCTCCCGGACCGGGGCACGAACCCGTGTCCCCTGCATCGGCAGGCGGACTCTCAACCACTGCGCCACCAGGGAAGCCCCATCTCAACCCCATTTTTAACTGATCCCCTCCAGTGACTCCACAGACATCCCAAAGTTTCTTCCACTGAAAACGTTTCATGCTAACATAGCTTCCCTGAACGTTGTTTGGTGGTTCAAAACTAAGTAAGTAAGAGAATGACTTGTAATGTGAAAACCGTTTTAAGGACCCAAATGTGAGGGGAATGCCTCCTCTGAGGAATAATCACCTTATGTTTTCTTTCAGTAAATATGATAAAGTTAGTGACCCTGGGACAAACACAAGTCTGTTGTCAGCCTTGAAGAACGGGACAGATTTGGGGTGGTGTTCCCATGGGGGCTGGGTGGGGGGAAAAGCTGTCTACAGTTGTTGTCAAAATATGCAGGTATTTTATAAAAACGGCATTTCTTTGGGAATATGCTTTGTTACAAGGGAACAGTTTGGCCCTTTTGTGTCTTTGTGGAAGCAACAAGATAAGGAACTTTCGAGAGATTGGAAGAAACACGGGGAGCCCTCAGAGGAGTAGAGCCATTACCACGACGGTTAGCAAACATCTCATGTGCATCTGTTGGGCTGCCGTGAGGGCTTAATCACCAGGTCTTGGAGTTTGCCTTTACGTACCTCATTGTATAAGATTAAAACCAGATGAAAAATCAAATGTTCTGTGTGGGAGGAAAATGGATGCAAAACAAGGCTTGCAAAACCCTTAAGTGCTTCATATTGCTGAAGAGTAACTGCATTGTCTCACATAAGGAAAGACCAGGAAAGTACTCCAAATGAGTGGTAGCGTTGAGAAACCACAGAAGAAAGGGCTCGACGTCATAAGGACATTTTTTAAACGAATAGTACGCAGTGTAAAAGACAGACTGCAATTTTTGAATTATGTTTCCTATAAAAGTACATCAGGTAAATATGTGTAATTGGAGTCCCTGGAGTCCTGGCTACAGCTCATTATGAAGACCTTCAGAAAACTAGATTGCCTCTCTTAGGAGTAGTATTTTGATTTGAGAAGTTCTTCTTTGCCACTGAGACGAAGCACAGTACTTACAGAGAAGGAGACACCCACACTGTGCCAGGAGTGTGTGTAATACGTGCATATTCTGTGCAAGGAAATTAAGAGTCTCTGCTTTTCATCCAGAAGCAATTAGAGGGCGTCTTTTGTGGCCGCTGGAAAACAGATGCAAGACTCCTGGAAGTCTGAAGTGTTAAATGAAGGTGGAAAATGAAAGTGGGACGCATCTCTGCGAGTCCTAGATCTTCAGGTGACGGCCCAGGCCTGGGACAGCTGAACACAGTTGATGTATTTTCAGTTGTCAGCATGCCCCATGGGTTCCGTGACCACGTTCCCTCGAGTTTTTTGGGAGCATCAGGAAGTCATTTTGATCCAGAAGCCCCCGTTAGAACAGTGAATTGGGTGCTGATGTTGAACACAATTTAAAAGACAAAGTTTCTTTAAACCAATAGCCGTCATTTAGGAACTGGAAGGGGGGTCCCGTGTCTGGAATGCCACATGTGTTCTGCAGCTGCCCCTCTCCTTAAATCCCCCCATGGTGGCAGGTCTCTACACAAGGAGAACGTGAAAGAAAGGCCTCCTGTCATCTCTTAGAGCAGGTAATAGTTGGGGCTTACTGGCCGTCCTTTGACTCGTACTGTCCAGATTGTGTAGCGCTCTCTAAAAGATGGAGAGTCGAGACTATCGCCTAGGGTTAGTTGGTGCCAAGTACCAACACATCCCCGAGTATTACACAGTTCAGCATTATAGGTTTAAGCCATCTGGCCAATTAAAGCAAATTTATCACTGTATTAGAGTAGATGACTGTTGGAACAAATGACCCCAAGACTTCAGAGGCTCAGCACAATAAACATTTATTACGTATTCAAGTCAAGCACCAGATGCAGTCTGGCAGGGGCTGGGGCCTCTGTTCTTCGCAGCAGTTTAGGAGCCCAGCTTGTCCCATCTTGCAGCCCCACCTTCTACAGGACTCCTGAATCTCTCCACTTGGAAAGTGAGTGAGGAACCGGCAGGGCCGGTGAATCTGGGTCAGACTCAGAAGTGATGCTCATGGCTTCTGCTCACCTTCTCTTGGCCAGAACGTGACCTCAGTTAACTGCAGGAGAGGCCGAAAGGAATAGTGAGCTGTGAGAATGGTCAGTGTCAGTGAGCGCTGGCAGCCTGGGCTCTTGCTCTGTGCTTGAGGACTAACGGGGGGGGGATAACTGCACCTTGGATTCTCAGATGTAGTCGCCAGTCTTAGCACCAACAATGGGAGGCTTCTCCAATGGCCCTGGGATGCTGTGCAGTGAAAATGACTCTTGTCATATATAGGAGAAATTCTCTGTAAGCGTGAGATGTTTCCTGGAGCGATCAAGACCCCCATGTCCTTTCCCCCCGCCACCCAGCAGAAGTAGGGCCACATGGCCGTATTCCCCCTCTGGGTGCATCCCCTTTCTGGTCTCTGATGCAGTGGTTCCTGAGTGTGGAAAACATGTTTTCCTTGTGTAGAGACCTGCCGTCGTGGGGGATTTAAGGACAGGGACAGCTGAAGAACATGTGTGGCATTCTAGACACAGACCCTCCTTCCAGTCTCTAAATTATGGATATTGGCTTAAAGAAACCTTTGTCTCTTAAAATAAGTGCTCAGTGCTCAGGATTAGAAGCAGCTGGAAATCTTTGCGAAGGCGCAAAGCTTTCAGATGTGTCTGAGTATTTTTTCAGTGGGCGTGGCAGATGATCCTGAATGACACACATATCTGTCATGCTGGCAAACCATATCCTCGGAGTGTCCCCCCAGGCAGCAGCGATGCCTGCATTGTCAGAGCGGCTCTGGACCCCCAGCTTGCAGGCAAGTGGAAAGGACTCCAGGAGAATTTGATAGGGAGTGCTGAATCTTGAGATTTTATTAATCAGTCCGATTTTATGAAACTTTAAACATCTCTGGGGTACACGCCTGGTGCCTGCGAGTCACTAGAGATAGTAAATGCTGTGACGTCAGAAATGACTTACTGGGGAGTGCAGTGCCACAGACATTTGTATTGGTTACCATGAGCAAAAGTGACCCAGAGAAAGAAATTATAGTACTTTCATGGATTTTTTTAAAGTCAAATGAGCATCAAAAAAAAACTTCTAGCTTTTATTTCTCAGTCACATTTATCAAATTGTGTATATTTAAGGGAGTCTGTCTAGATCATATCATTTTTCCTTTTATAGTGATGTTACGTGGTATATAGTTATGGAGAAAACCCCAGTTCATATCCTTGTAAATTCTCCCTGTCCCTGCAGTTAAATCCTGAGCTGAGTTACTCCACAGCATAGCTGGAGTCTGCTTTGCTTGTTTGTGCTGTGTCCCACACATGTGGGTGCACCGTAAATACTGTTCTGTAATCACCTTCAAGGTGCACATTAGGTGTGAGGGCTACACCGTAGGTAACAACAGTAGACAGTTGTAGAAATGTAGATACTAAGCGTGCAGTTACTCCAGTTATGGACCAGTAGGGAACCATCTGCCCATGTGAATTGTCAGGTGAAACTTTCACAAGATAACTTCTCCCCAGGAAGCCAGTTCTGTGGATGTATGTCTGTTTGCATTTTTTCCGAGGGCTTTTGCTTTCACTTCAAACATATTTTAAGCATCAGGAGTAGGGCTGGGGGCACGGATAGGTGGACTCTGTTGGCCGTTGCTGTTACCGGGTGCTTGCGTTACCGATGCTCTGGTTAGTCTCCATTCCACGTAGAAGGAGGAAACTTTGGTTACTGTTACGGCATGAACGGGACCTTATTCACACGTCTTAAGAAGGGATTGGAGTGTGAGGAAATTAATTACTACCATGAAGCCGTTATCATTCTGCGCAGATTGAGCTCTGCTACAGTAACAGCTTCTGAAAATCTCAGCAATTTACAACAACAGTGGTCTGTTTCCTGCTCTCCTGATGTATTCCTCTGCGGTCAGCGGCAGCTGTCTTCCAGGTCATCAGCCTTCCAGAACCCAGGTTGAAGGAGTGCCCTACTGCCACCTGGGACGTTGCTGGGCTCAAGGGAGAAGGGAGAGACACGGTGCAGAACCAGGTGATGGTCCTTAATCTTCTGCTCAGAAGGGGCACACTCCCTCCCAGTCTATTTCCCTAGTGAGTGACATGAGTGAGTCTGACATCACCAGGACGAGGAAGGGCAGCAAATACGCTGAGCAGTAGTAGAGCCTGCTGCGCTCGGCAAGGCAAGATTGATTTCCTCAGTGCCGCCCTTTGTCAACTAGAAGGGTTTCATACTGGCCGATGGAGACTGAAGGACACGCTAGGGGAGGGATAGACATGGACTGCTCGCTCTTTGCTGGTCCTTGTTTCATAGAGTGACCAAGAATCCTTGGTGTCAAAGGTGTCGTCTGCAAGAAGTGAGGAGAAAAATAGGAAATATATGATAAGTGTGGCAAAATGGGAGCTTCCAGGGCTGCCCGGGCAAGGCCTAGGAGCCCCTGCTCTGAGGTTCACAGACTCCTTGTCAGTCTTGACCCATAATTTTCTGAACCACCTGAGACCTGGTCATTGTCTCTCCTGGGTTCCCATAAATGTATTCCTCTCCAACAACATGCAATCTCATGAGGCCGCTGGAATGAGTCTTTTCCCTTCACCGGTGCCCTTTTAAGAGTTAAAATAAAATTAGCACGTGAAAGATAAGGTTAACTAGGCACAGAATCCACCTCCAAGGATCCAAAAAGGAGAAAGGGATCTTGAAGGTCCACCGGAGACTTGCCTGAACTTGGAATATGGCAGCCTGGCCGGTGGAATTGGCTCAGCTGCCCAGTAACCCAGGGAGTGGCCTTCACTGACCCACTGATTCAGGCACTGGTTCCTGTTTGTCAGGCATTGTTGTAGGTACTGAGACACACAGGAGCCCTGCCTTTGAGGCACTTACGTTCTAGTGGGCGCGATTGTTAATGAACTATCACTTGTATATTATTTTATTTAAAAATAGATCTGTTTTAGGGCTTCCCTGGTGGCGCAGTGGTTGAGAGTCCGCCTGCCGATGCAGGGGACACGGGTTCGTGCCCCAGTCTGGGAGAATCCCACATGATGCGGAGCGGCTGGGCCCGTGAGCCATGGCCGCTGAGCCTGCGCGTCCGGAGCCTGTGCTCCGCAGCGGGAGAGGCCACAACAGTGAGAGGCCCACGTACCGCAAAAAAAAAAAAAAAATATATATATATATATACACATACATATATATATATATATATATATATCTGTTTTATGAAGTATGGTACTGGGGACTCGACAGTGAACAAAAACAGGCCAAGGTCCGGCCCTCATAGACACGCCATTCTCCTGGGGGCATAACTAGGATATAATCTATGAGTTGTTAGGCAAAATGTGAGGTGGTGCCGAGTGCTGTGATAAAGTGTGAAGGTAATGGGGTCGGGAGTTTGGGAGTGGAGGGTTGGCATTAAGTGTGCTCTTGGGTCAGGTTGGGCCTCGTGGAAGAGGTGACATGGAAACAGAAACCCGGAGGCGATGAAGGTGATATTGGCCGAGGATGTTCCAGAGGGAGGGAGTAGAAGGTGCAGAGTGGGATGCCCAGCTGATTTCTTTGGTTGTCTCTCACCTGGGCTTCTCACGTGGTATAAGGAAGTTCTTTGTAAGAACTCCCCTCTCCTCCTACTAGCCATGCCTTTCGCAGAGGGCGGCGGTTCCTATGGACCTTTAGTGGATACTTTGTCTGCTGTGTGGCACGTGTCACCTAGGCAGTTCCAGTAAGCCACTCCTGTTACATAAAGCATTCGGGAATGTAGCCGCACGCAATTCCAGGCTATTTTTTTTTTAAATAATAAAATTGCCCTTTGAGTTTATAATATACTCACGGATAGATGTTTTCTCATTTTTTTTTTTTTTTTTTTTTTTGCACTTGGAGTTGCAAATAGGTAGTGGATTGATACTCGGTTGAACATTCTTGTTGTGCAGCTCTATATAAATAACCAGAGGTTTGTTCTCGAAAGTGGTTAGAGTGAGAGGGTGGAGGTGGAAGATTTGGGAGGAAGCTGTATCCTTCACAATCGCTCTATTGTCAAGTCAAATTAAGGCAAATACAAGTCGCAGCTGGCTTGTGCACTCATTTTGGATTCAGTTGCTTTTGCTTTAATTTTTGCCAAAAGTAAGCATTAAGGAATATGGAAACTTAAGTTCATGTAATTAGGAAAGAGTGCTGCATGAGGTTACTGGAATTTTTTTGTAAAATACTTCATTTCTGATCCATTTGATGTTGAACCTTTTTTCTTTCTTTGATGTTGAAATAAGAAGATTAAAATCAACTTGTTAAATGTGAAACCTTGAGCTGTAAGGAAGTGTCATTGAGTAAAGGCTTCTAAAAAGATTTTTCTGGTTTGCCTCTTTAAAAATTATTATTGTTGTTGCTATTGTTATTATTAAGAGTGATTTCGCTTGCAAATCTAGTCAGGGGCCAGATGTCTGACCTCCTCTGGCCAGAAACACACCAGCCAGCGATCATCACGCCGAAGGGCTGAATCAAAAATTTGAAACGTGGTCAAATACACTGTTACTTGTCCCTATTTAGGTGACCGCGTTAAACCACTGAGCCCCAACCAGCAGGCTTGGTACTGTGTACCCAACAAATAAAAAAGACATCCGTATGCCACCTCAGCTGTTTCCCCAGGGCACGGTAAGCCCTTCCTGCAAGGTCTGCTTTATTCTACAGTTGTTTCTAGGTGGATCCTGTGGGCCAGTGGGAAGTAGGTAGGGTTTAAAGTCATGCAGACTCAAGTTTGAACCCTGCCCCGGCCTGACTATCAAAACTTAGACAAGGTCTGAACTTTCCGAAACGTCTTTGTTTATCTCTTCAACCTGGGTAACGATATGACAGTCAGTTTGTAATGAGGTTCAAAATGAGATGACTCATGGAAAGCAGTTAGCATGGTGCCTGGCACATGGTAGGTGTTCATTATTTGTTGGTCCTTTGCAAATACTGTGGAGATGGAAATGATTACTCAGGTTGCCTGACCTTTTGGGGGACTCATCTCCATAACTGGCAGCCTGTAGATTGGATGTGGCTAAAAGAAGTGTTTGGCTTATTGACCACTGTGTTTAAAAATGTTTGGAATTTGTTGCCAACATTTAAAAATCCGGAGATTTTTACAGAGAAGTCTGGGTTTCTGGCTTTATTTGAAAATTGAGACTGTCTGAAAACATTGTATCTGCCCCACTCTTCCGTTCAAGGCCAACAACCAGCAGCAGCGGAGGGGTGGTGGCTTCCCGCAGGGAGGATGTGTGCACTGAGCTCCTTTCTCTCCTTCTTGTTCTTGCCTGCTCCCTGAGGGTACCTCAAGTGTTACCAACACCCAGTCTAGACATTAGGCTGACTGGATTCGCTGAGCCAGCATGTGTATATTTTCTCTATATGGCATTGAGAAGTTTGGAAGCTACATATGGGCCTTGAGATGTGTTTGGCTCTAGCAAGGAAAGGTAACCCCTTGCACACCCCTGACTGAAGAAGAGGGGTACCTCCTTCCAGGGAGGCTATCTGTTTGATTGACAATGCAGCTTTGTCCTCAGCTAATGAAAAATGGCATTCGGGGAGGGGGTTGGGACACTGGGTCAGGCAAGAAGATCAGCCCCTACAGTCATCCTCTGAGTGGGGGGGGGGGCGGGGGATAGATACACATCCAAGTCATCCTCAGTATGACAAAGGCAGACATGGTAATGACAGAGGTTATGAATGGGGGAACATTGTAGTAGTACCATGAATAGAATAGGGCATAAAGCTTGCAATGGAGAAATCAAGAGAAAAGGCAGGATTCAGTTGGTCCACAACAAACAGGATAATTCATTACCAGACATATTTTGGGACAGAATCAGCACTCTTGATTGAATAAAGACAATTAAAAAGTATAGTCCAGTCATAAAATTTTGCATTTCCCTGACTTATTTCTCTTCAAAGCTATATCCCTTATCTGGTCTTCATCACAACCTGCTAAAGTCTTCACAGCACAGTGACAAAAGTGGTGTCAGTCGATACCCTGGTCCAGTCAATGAATTCATGACATTTCTTCCTTAAAATTCCAAAGTTTTGATTGATTACATTTTGAGGTGTATAAGAAATGATTATAAATCAAAGATATCCATGATTTTCTCCCCAAGAAATAAATTTAAGACTTTGGGCTTAAATTTACTTTAAAAAGTGACATTTAATCTGTATTTTTCTCACTACAATTTAAGGGTCTACATGCTGTTTTAAATGACAGCTACAATTTTGTAGGCCATTTGGTTCTCGTATTAGACCCAGATTTGGCATAACCTGGTATATCAAGATTTTTACACGATCACTTTGACGAGTATTTTGATTTCTTCCTTAATTCTCAAGGAACTAAGAATTACCTTGGTTTTCATAACAACATGACTATGTTGGCATTGATCTTGAGGTTATTGATTCTTAATAACTAGTTCTCAATTATAGCATCCATTTCTCTGAAGGATTTTGTAGTGAACCAATAAATAATCATGTTTTTGTCATTTGGTAGAGGTCTTATGTAACCACTTAATTTTTATTGCGCTAGTATTAAGTTGGAAAAAGTGTCTACACTGTGCCCAGTAAAAGAACCAGACCTCTCTAGACATCTCTGTGGTCATTGTTCCAGCATTTCCAAGTTCACTTCAGGTTGGTAGGGAGTATGGTTGAACAGAACCACTGCAGGGAGGCCAAAATTTGACCCCCAGAGTGTAAAGAGATTCTGTGTTCCGTGGCTTTGCATTAGGCTTTCGTGGTGGTTATCAGACGTTTAAGGAATTATGCTGAAGTGAAAGGGTGAGAAGTCAAGTCATGCTAATAATGATGATGATGGTGTTGACAGCTAACACTTACAGAGCTTATGTGCCAGGCCTTGGTGTAAAGGGTTTGCTGTGCATGAATTCGTTTCATTTTCCCAACAGTCCTATGAGGAGGGTATTATTACTCTCCCCTGTTTACACATAAGGAGCCTGAGGCAGAGACAGATGAAATGACTTGCCCCATTTAGAGCATCTAGTGAGGTGGCAGGATTAGGCAACCCAGCCTGGTTGATGTTCTGAGCTCCTGTGTCTGGAGAAAACAAACACACAAAGAGAAACATTTATTTTCACCTGTTGATTAATTCCCTCCGGCCTGAACAGTTCTTGAGGCAGCATGGCAGTTCTGATCTTACGCTGTCAGGAAATGAATGAACACTTTTTCCAGGAGTGCACTGAATAGTACCAGTTTGATGAAACTCTTCATAAAGTATACTACTTTACTCTCCTGTTGTCTTAAAGAACAGGTAGTGGCTATACTGCAAATCTTTTCCAACGGCCGTGACTCTCCCGGCGGAACAGAGAGGGGTCACTGCATCAGGTGCTTTTCTTTTACTCCTTAGAGCCCAAAACTGTACTTGGGAGTTCACACATCTACAGTTTTATGTTTTGTGTTTTTTTCCGGTCTTCTCCGTACCGTTGGATTTTGAGTACAAATCTCCCCCCTCCACTTCCTCTCTCTTTTTGCTTCTCATTTTTAATGTGATATAGACAGGAAGGCAGGCCAGCTGGCTTGTGAAAAGAGTGATGTGATCACCAGAAAGCAGCCCAGGTTCCCGAAGGAAAGTCAGGACCAGGCCCCATTTATTTCATTTCATTTCTTGCTTTTTTCCTTTTCACTTTTCTCCCTTTTCTTCTTTTCCTCTTTTTTTTCTTTCCTTTTTTCTTTTTAAATGGAGAATTAATGAGTAAGACTATCACGATGATATAGTTAGACCTAGGCATCTTTAAAAAAGAAAGGTTTCTTATTTTCCCAGCCAACGCCTTGCCATCCCCTTGAGGACAGGCTCTGTCGTACCGTTTCTGTATCTTCCTTTTCCACTTCCCATCCCTAAAGCCCCCTTGCTTATTAACATGGTGCTTTGCAGAGCACAGAGTCAGCATTTGCTGGCTTGAATTGGAAATGGACGGTCTGAGCTGTATTGGGTGAGGGGAGGGGTGACGGGCACCAGAGGTGGCAGTGCAGACGAGCAGGGGTGTGAGATAACAGGGAGGGTGGGGACTGAGTGTAGTGAAGAGCACGCAGCGGAGACCGCAGGCCACCTGTCTGCATCCCCGCCTAGGGATGGGTCTGTGCCCTGGCCTCAGTTCAGTTTTGCCTTAATGTCTTGGATGAGCGCTTTGATCTGCCAGTGGCGAGGGCCAGAGGCGACCATCAGAGCCCTTCCAAGGTCTCTGCCTTACAGGTCCTGAACAAGGAGTCAGAGCTCCCAGCAGCCCTTCAGGTCGCGTGTGTAAGGTTTGTAAGTCCTCATTTAGTAGGATAATGAATGAGGCCCAGTTTAGGTAGAAAGTCACTGTGTATAATTCATTCCAGCAGAGGTGCTTAATTTGTATTTGCACTCGTGGACCCCAGGTCCAAATCCTCATTCCTCAGCCCTCATTCTAGCCATGGGGACATAAAACAAAACAAAAAGCTCTTACATGTTTTTAAGTGTGTATTACTCTTGCTAGATCTCTTTTAGTGAACATAGGTTGGTCAGAAAGTTTTCTCTCCCTTTGGGTTAGCTATCTCTTTCTTACAAGGTTTTAAAGCATTTCCTATCAGCTGTTTGTTTCAAAAAGGTTCTTTGAGACTAAAAATATCCACTTTTCCTCATGGCCATCCCTCTTCCTCTCTATTCCAAAAGGCATTGATGACCTCAGTGTCAGATTGTGTGCGAGACGTACAGTCCTTTTACGGTCCCCAGTCCCATGCGAAATCCTCATTCTCTGTTTCACGCTGTTTCACTAGTCTGTGAACATGGCTTCGTTTTGTTACTTTCTGCTGTTTGTTTTTGATCCCCACTACATGGCCCTCTTATGCTGTGAATAAAATTAAGAATGCAGCCAGAAATAGAGTGAGGAATGGCATTGAAGGTTTAAGTCAGCAGAATTTGGAATCATCCACATTACTTCACAATTATGTGTGAAAGATGGTCAACTTTCTGAGTGACCTGTGTCCTTCCTGCATCTCTGCCCCTCCTTGGAGTAATGTCGGGGCCACGTTATCCTGTCTAACTTTAACAAGAGCTCTCCTGCGTATTGCATTTATCTAATCCTTATTGATAATTGCTTGCTGCTTGCCCTGTTGGCCGTTATTCCCATTGAAGTGCTTTTCCCTCCAGCAGTAGTCTGCAAACTCCTTAGCAAGCTTCCCTGACCTTCAGAAGGGAGGTCATTCAGTTTCACCTTCTCAACACACTGGATAGAAAGCAGGACTGGGTGTTTGAAGAATTAACCAGCAGGTTTTAAAACCTGCTGCTAAAGAATACCCGCTTCTTAGGCAAGTCTAGGCCAGGAGGGATCCAAGGCAACCAACCACAGCAGTAATGAGTGGTCTTGCCCACGGCCTCTTTAGTGTGTGGTGGGTGGCCCTTGACCCCAGAGCCCACTGCCCTTTGACCTTGACCTTCAAAGCTCTGAGTCAGCATGAGTGATTTGTCCAGGTCAGTTGTGTGCAGACCTAAGCCTGTGGACACTGCCTGCAAGGATGGCTCATGAATGGAGCCTGAACCCTCCGCTCATCATGGGAGAAGAGTTGTCTGTTGTTTGTATTTTGCCCAACCCGGGTAAACGGGGGGTTTATTTCCGTCGTTGGGTTTTTAGGTCAAGTGGTCGTTTTGTGTGGTCTGGGACGTGACATGAACCATGATTATTTAGGAACCTCCTTGTCTTTCTTGTACCAGTGCTGAGTCCCCATTAACTAGAGTTGTGGTTAAAAAAAAAAAAAAAAAAAAAAATCCTTCTAATATTAGGAGTGGGCAGATTCTTTAAATAGATCAAAGGAAGACAGCCACTTTCCCTGAAACAACTGTATTCATGAGTCAAAGAATTCTAAGGATATCTCAGAATGTATGATTTTTTTTTTTATGCCCCAGATTTGGGATTTTTGATTCTTCTTATTATATGTTAAGAGAGCTTAGAAACTCTTAGGAAGACTAGCCCAACCTCATACAGTATCTATTGCAAGTGCAAGGACCTCAGCATTCTAGCCGCCCTGTTCTTTGAAAGCACAATAGCTATTTCTGATGGTTTCTCAACATTGAATTAATGAGATCTAGGATAAAGTGTAACTTACAGCCTTAAAAATCATTTCCCGGTTCACATCCTCTGGGAGGGAGAAGGAAGTGAGTAGCAGGTCCTACTTTGCTCACTTTGAGCTCCCGATTAATGCCAGACCCTATGCAAGGGCTTCTCCATATATTATCTCCTTTCATCTTTATTATTCCCATTTCACAGAAGGTAAAAACTGAGGCTCAAAGGGTTTGTAGGACCGGACAGGAGAGCATCCACATCACACCATTTTCGTAATCAAATAAACATTGTTTCATGAGTATAGATTGGTTCTTACTAGGTTTATTGTGTATGTACTTTGTTTCTGACCACCCCTGCCCACTACAGGTGGATGTGAAACCCTCTCAGGAGAAACGCAGTAGAGATAATGTCCTCAATTTATGCTGGTGGGGCTGGGGCTCAGGAGATAGAAGTTTCCAGAGTGCTGTGAGACTTTGAGAAAGGCATTGCTAATCTTTGTAGTCCCTTATTTGTGAAGTGGGTGTAGAAATACTTCATGGATTGTTGTGAGAATACTCTGATATAATTATATTAAAGTGTATCAGTTTAGTAGGTATTTATGCTGCACCTTTCAGCATGAGAGCTGTACTTGGCAGTAGGTATACAGTGGCAAATAATAATAGTGCTCATTTATGAAGTGCTTATTATGTGCCAGGGGTCATTTAGGTGCTTTACTTGCATCATCGGATTGGATTTTAACCATGGAAAGCATGCAGTAGGTATTCTTAACCCTACCTCCACGTAAGAGGAAGAAATCATTGCCCAGAGAGGTTAAGTAACTTGCTGAGGTCACACAGCTAGTGCATGGTGGGGTTGGGATTGGAACCCAACAGTCCACATCTAAAACCTGCATTTTAACCATGACATTATGATGTCTGTGCTCTACTGGCATAGAGGGTCTCTGCCCTCAGGAAGCTCAGAGTCCAGTAGAGAAAGGATGAAAATAAGCAAACATAATGACATCATGCTGCACTAAGCGCTATGAAGGAAATAAACAGGATGACCTAAGTGAGAGGGGCAAATCTGGGAGGGCCTCTCAGAGGGGGTGATGTTTAAGCTGAGATCTAGAAATAAATTGCAGTTAGCTAAGTGACAAGTGGGGAGCAGAGGGCTTCAGTGGGGGCGGGACATCACGCTGAAGTCTAGAGGTGGGAAAAATCTGGATACGAGGGACTCAGAGTAGCTGCTCAAAGTGAGTGACCAAGGTTATTGGTAAAGACTACTTTGAGCTTGAAATCTCTTCACAATCAGTTGAGTAAAGATTCTGCAGCTGCCTCTGCGGCTTTAGTGTTTTCTCTGTTTTATTACATACGTTCAATTGTATAAACATGAAAGCGATTCAGCCTTTTCATGAATGCCTATAACTGACCACATTGCACCACGCCTCCCCACTCCCAAATGTGGGAAAACAGAAGGAAGGAGAAGTTTTGAAGTTCTGCTTCCAAATATTTCCTTAGTGGTCTTTTATGGGGCTTGGTTTCTTAGAACCTGACATGTGTTCATAAAACATGATGTTCCTCTGCCTTTATATACATTCTTTTTCTTAAAAAAAAAAAAAAAAAGATTTAACAGAGTCATAACTCTGAGCAAGGAAACCCTCAAAAGAGAATCGCAATTATAAATGCTGGAATATGCTATGCATAAAATTAATGAATGCTAATTTATCTGTTCTGCTTTTAACGGAGCAACGTCACGCAGACCACCAAAAAGGTTTCACGAAGAAACCTTTCGTGCCTACCCATACCCTTCGACTGTGCCCCAGGAGGCAACATTTCTTTAAAAAACATTATTGAAATCACATATCTTTTGTCCCTCTCTGGTACATTTCACCTCCCGAGACACACTGGCTATTTTCCTAAAATGTAAACTCGGATTATGTTCACTTTGAATTTGCATGCCTGGGTAACAGTGTCACTAACCTTTGCTATTCCTTTATAAATTGAAATTAATTAAACTAGAGCTTGCCAGTGAAAACATACCCTCCTAAATTCAGATTTTGGTTCTGTAGCCCTGTTCAGGAAAAAAAAAAATCCCTTTTATTAGAAATTGCTGATCTCACATCAAAGCAACAAGAGAAGACCAAGTTCTCTTTCGTTTTTAATAAAGAGGTTTTCTGATCCCCAAGGGCACACCTGACCACAGTGCAGCCAGCACTGGCAGCCTGTGACGAGTGGCCCATGGAGGTCACAGCCTACTTTCGGAGGTCATAGCTTTTTCAGAACTTGGTGTGTTTAGAGAGGCTAATTTGTTAATCAGAGAAAACTTGAAATCTCCATGTGATTTCTTTTAGGCTACTGGCAGTAATACGCATCACTGAAGTTTTTAAGCCTTTTTTTAAAGACGGATTTTGAAGATCTGTAGGAGAAAGGAGTTCTGTATTATAAGAAGGAAAAATATGTACATACTTCTACTTTTACTTAAATTTCCTTTTTTTTTTCAGTCTCCCACCTTCTCTGTTTTCTAGTCGCCAAAATTTTTGATACATTTGCATCCTTGACTATAAGAAGGGATGGTGGTATCTAGCCCTGTCTTCTTTTTGCAGTATTTTATATTAAACTAAAAATCAGCCCTTCTAATCCAAAAATGTTTCCCAGCCTCCCAGAATAAAAGTGTCTGGTAGGGCTTCCCTGGCGGCGCAGTGGTTGAGAGTCCGCCTGCCGATGCAGGGGACACGGGTTCGTGCCCCGGTCCGGGAAGATCCCACATGCCGCGGAGCGGCTGGGCCCGGGAGCCATGGTCGCTGAGCCTGCGCGTCCGGAGCCTGTGCTCCGCAACGGGAGAGACCACAACAGTGAGAGGCTCGCGTACCGCAAAAAAAAAAAAAAAAGTGTCTGGTGAACAGAAAGGTTCCACTGAAGGGTAAGCGTGCCCTCTGGTATCTGCCCGAAAGATATAGTCCACAATACTGAAACTATCCCGTCCTGGGTTTTAAGTCCAATGAATCGACTCACAGGCTCCAAACTCCTTTTACAGAACACGTTGGATCCTTTGCCAGGATCTCAGTGAATGTGTTCCTTACTTGTTCATTTCCTGCTGCTTTTTGAAAAGCCTCCTACTTCCTTTCTGCCAGTTGCATTTGCTCACTCCTAAATGAAAGCAGCTTCAAGAAAGCGCCGGCCAACATCTGAGCAATGGGAGGGCTGTGTTGTCCCGCTGTGTAATCCTGAGATTGAGGTTTGTTTTAAGCCCTTCCATCCCTGTCGTTACGCCACCAGATTTCTCTTTGGACCTTTAACCAAGTGTTCTCTTTCTGTGGTCTTATTTTTCACTGATTTAAAGTGTTACAATTCATATTCTTTCATAACATTCTTTTGTACGTGTCAGTAGAACATTGTGTTTTTCTGCAGAGAATCACTACGCATTTCATTTGCTGTTTGATATTTTATATTTGTGCATGTGTATATATATATGTGTATATATGCATATCTTTATGCATACATATGTGTATGTCTCCATATATATGCACACATACATATAGCTTTTGTAATTCATAACTACTTAAACAGTTTTAAGGTTTATTCTATGGTTTTTTTTGTTGAAGTCTATCGTGTCATGTCTAAATAATGAGAATTCATTCTCTCTCTCAATATCTCTTGCCTTTTATTGCTTTTTTCTTGTCGTATTTCATTGGCTATCACAATAGCCAATAGCAAGAGATTTCTTGCTCTATCACAAGAATCTAAGTTTTCACATAGACAGGTTTGAGGTTTGAGTGAATTCATCGTTAGCAGCTAGGTCCTAGAGTAGCAATTCATATTATGATCCTTAAATATAAAAACTGCAGTCTGATATGAATAATTCATGTCAGAGACACATATCAAAGAGCACATTTTCCACAAAGTGAAACATTCCTCCAAAGACAATGAGGAAAAGTATTATAGTTCTTTTATCAAATGTTTACTAGATGTTAGATACCAGGTTAACAGGTAAAGATACACTGCGTTATTTGATTGTTCGAACAACGACCTGAGAAGAGGTCTTATCTTTGTGTCTGTTTTACTGCTGAGGAGGCTGAGGTTTAGAAAGTAAGTAACCTGTTAAACATTACTATAGCATACTGATTAAACGCGTGCCCTTCTGAGTCCAGAGCCTGCTGCCCTGCACTACTAAGATGTTTTGCTCTTCGTGCCTCATGTTCAAATGTCTTTTGTTTTCATGCCAGTGACTGGAAAGTCTCAAAGTGAAAGGAAGTCTACTTGTCAGGAAGTTCATATTCTGATGACTATACTATGTTTATCTCCTCATTTCGTGTTGCTGGATATCAGGGGTCAGCACATTTTTCCAATAAAGGGCCAGGGAATAAATATTGTAGGCTTTTGAGGCCGTGCCATTTCTGTAGCAACTACCCAACAATACTGAAATAGCCCCAAAGCAGCCGTTGACGTTACCAAATGGGTATGGCTGTGGTTCCAATAAAATTTTATTGATGGACACAGAAATTTCAATTTCATATAATTTCATACATCACACACAAAATATTTTGTTCCAATTAAATTTTATTGATGGACACAGAAATTTCAATTTCATATAATTTCATACATCACACACAAAATATTTTTTTCCAATCATTTAAAAGCTTGAAAGCTTTATAAAAACTGCACATGGGCCAGAGCTGGCTTACAGGCTGAGTTTGTCAACCCTACTTGACACACTTAAGTCTTAGAACCTCAGATAAATGAAGAGGTATACATTTGACCAACCCTTGTACAAATCATTCTTCCCGTCACATTTATTTAACAAATGTTTTTGAGGGTCGACTGCTGCATGGCAGCTACGCCTTGGGTAGTAAGGATACAGAGATGAGTAAGGTGATCTTTGTTTCCAAGGAGTTTACAGTCTAGTTGGAGAGAGGGGTGAGGTAGCAGGGTGGAAGTGGTAGAAACTTTTGCATGAACAGTGGCCACGCAATATCAAAAATACTTTAGACCTAAAGCAGATTTGTATGTGATCATTGATTCCAGCAAGCTCCTGGTGAATGGTAGGCTTCCTAGAGGCCCAGACCCTCTAGAACTGCCCTACATCCCCCCTCAGTGTCTTGTAGGAGGTGCAAAGTCTTTTCGGAGAGACACACGTGCTTTTAGGTCACGCGATGGAGTTCCTGATTCCACACTGCCGTGCTAGAGACCATTCAGAGACCGCAGAGCAGTGAGCAAACCCAGTGACTTTTTAATCCCGTCCCAGCTGCCAGCCCACCTCTCCTAGATGCACACTGTGATGCTCTGAAGCTCGGCGAATCTTCCTTCAGCTGATTCTAGCTCCTCAGAAATGAGAAATATAATGGGGAATGGGGGCGGCTGTGCCTGAGGTCCAGAAGCGTGAAGTCTTCCTTGAGGCTGAGCAGGGGTGAGGGGGCTTGATGGGGTTGCAGGCACACTGACCACAGAAGGATGCTCCCGGGAGACAAAGTCCATGGGCAACGCTGCCCCGTGCTTGTCTCCTTTGTCTTCTTGCTGACTTGTCTCTCTAGAGTTAAGTTCTTGACTCTTCCCTACCAACGGTTCTTTTTTTTTTTTTTTTTTTTTTTTTGCGGAACGCAGGCCTCTCAGTGTTGTAGCCTCTCCCGTTGCAGAGCACAGGCTCCGGACGCGCAGGCTCAGCGGCCAAGGCTCCCGGGCCCAGCCGCTCCGTGGCCTGTGGGATCTTCCCGGACCGGGGCACGAACCCGTGTCCCCTGCATCGGCAGGCGGACTCTCTACTACTGCGCCACCAGGGAAGCCCTACCAAGGGTTCTTTGGTTGTGTCCCTGCTGGCTTTTTCCAGTCCCCTAGCTTCCAAGCTAGGTGCAACACACACCTTCACCAGCCTGTTCTGCTTAAAGGTAGAGGTTCTCCAGGGCTCGGTCCCCAGCAGAGATTTTCCAGTGTTTACATACTCCCTCCAAGTCATCTTCTCTGTGCTTGTAATTTCACTACTATCCAAGTGCTCACGGCTTTCAGATCAGTATCCCCAGCTAGACCTGCACCCTGGCTTCTGGCTTCAGGCTTCTTCAAACTGCCTGCCCAGTAGCTCATGTCTTCCTCACCAAGACCGGCTTGCCTCTTCTCTGCCTCCATTTCTTTTTCTCTCTCCGTGTCTCTCTCTCTCCCCGTGTCCCTCTCTCTCTCTCTCTCCCTCTCTCTCTCTTCCTCCCTCCCTCCCTCCCTCCTTCTCCCTCTCTTTCCCTCTCCCTCTGTCCGCCTCTCCCCCCTCAACTCTCTCCTATCTCTCACCCCTCGGTTTCTCTCTCTCTCCCTCCCTCTCTCCCCACCCCTCCCTGCTCTCTCTCCGTGTTTGTGTCTCTCTCTGTGCTAAATTAACCTGAAGTCTTCCTTTGTCTTTCGCCTGTCCCTCTGCTTATCTAGACCCAAGTATCTTGTAGTCTGATTTTGAGGTTTGGCTATAAAGACAACTTGAATTCCATTTAAGATGTCTTTACTTTAGTTCACTCTTAATGCAGCTCATAAACAACCCCAAGGATATACATGGGACAGAGTGGCTGGATGTAGGTCCTCCTTGCCTCTCTCCTAGATAAGTCCAGTGCCAGCAGTACCTTTTCACAGACAAATCTGATCGTGTCTTCCCTCTGTTAAAATCCTTCTGTGAGTTTCCCACTGTTTTAAGGACTGCCGGGTATAGTATGCAGGTTTTGCATTGCACAACCCTAGGAGGCACCATTCTTCTCATCCTAGCTGCGTGAATAGCATCTCCTTCAGTTGTACAGTGTACAGCCTGTACTCCTGTACATGGCAGCTCTGGCTCACAGGCTCCAGCAGCATCTGTCCTTGAACTCCAGCCCTACCGTATCCCATACAACTCTCTCCCTGAGACCCAGCCCCAGAGTTTCTGATTCCGTAGGCCTGGGGTCAGGCCTGAAAGTCTATTTCTTTCACGTTCCCAGGTGATGTGATGTTGCTGGTCCTGGGACCACACTCGGGGAACCGCTGATATAGATATAGCTTGACATAATGTGAAACGTCTTCTATTGTAACACTGCTCGCTTAGGGCTCCTAGGACATGCCTGGGCGGGGGCTACCTAATTCAGTTTCGTAAGAGCTAGAGGGATCTCCATTTTATAAAATCAAATTAAATGATGATGTTTACCTATTTTCATATTAATATCGAACTGTACAAGCAGCACAGGACCACATTCTTGTTGAGAATTTTGGAAACATTACAGATTAGTCTAAAGCCCCTTGGACTGCCCCTCTTCTCTGCCCCAGCTGTTTCTTATCATCCCTTCTTTCCGCCCCCCTGCTCTATGCTCAGGGAACCCTCTCAGCAGTTCCAGTGCTTCCTGGCTCCTAGGTGGGTTTGGCCATGGGGAGGTCTGCAGGGTATCAGAGTGAGGAAGGAAAATGGGGTTGGGGACTCATTCCTCAGCCTCCCACTGCGAGGTTATGTCAGGCTGGCTACAGCTGTGGAGGGAAGCACCCCGCATCTCTCAAGGAACGTTGCGTAGGACGTGCTCTCCTTTGGTCCTAGTCACTGTTCTTGGTCTTTGAGGTCCTCCGATACCTACTTTGCAAGTCAACTTGATTTGTCTTAAGTGTGGCATCCTTTTCCTGCTGGGAACCTCACTACAGAGGTATACCTCACTCTTTTTTTTTTTGTTTTTGTGGTACGCGGGCCTCTCACTGTTGTGGCCTCTCCCGTTGCGGAGCACAGGCTCCAGACGCGCAGGCTCAGCGGCCATGTCTCAACGGGCCCAGCCGCTCCGCGGCATGTGGGATCCTCCCGGACCGGGGCACGAACCCGCGTCCCCTGCATCGGCAGGCGGACTCTCAACCACTGCGCCACCAGGGAAGCCCACTCTTTTTTTTTTAATTGTCTTAAAATATACATAGCATAACATGTTCCATCTTAACCATGTTGAAGTGTGCAATTCAGTGGCATTAAGTACATTTCACATTGTTGTACAACTATCACCGGTGTCCATCTCCAGAACATTTTCGTCATCCCAGATGGCAACCCTACTCCCAATCTCCCTGCTCCCCAGCCCCGGGCAGCCACCATTCTACTTTCTGTCTCTGTGAATTTGACTACTTTAGGCACCTTACAGAAGTAGAATCCTAAAGTGTTTGTCCTTTTCGGACTGGCCCATTTCACTTAGCATAATGTCCTCAAGCTTCATCCATGCTGTAGGACAGGTCCCAATTTCCTTCTTTTTGAAGGCTGAATCATATTCCATTGTACGCATATACCACATTTTGTTTATCCATTCACCCACCAGTGGACACTTGGTTTGCTTCCACCTTTTGGCTATTGTGAATAATGCTCCTATAACATGGATCTACTAACATCTTTTCAAGACTCTGCTTTCAATTCTTTTGGGTATCTAGCCAGAAGTGGGATTGCCAGATCATACGGCAATTCTGTTTTTAATATTTTGAGGATCCACTATGCTGTTTTCATCTTCTGCTGCTTTGGCCTGAAAAGTTCCCTCTTACAGTTGCTCTATCTCTATGGTATCCCACATCAAAGAAACTTATTTCGGTCGTGTCTGTGAGGTCAGCTGCTTTTGTCTTAACCCATTTATCATTTTGATGCTGGCAGGTAATTTGGTCCACGGAAAGTTTTAGCAAAGTGCATTGCAGAAACTTTACATCATCTTGCTGGGGAAATACGAAGCCAGTTTTCAAAGCGGTTGTGTAAATTACAGATACGGATTCAATTATAATTATTCAGTTATGGCATACTGAGGATTTTGATTGCCATGGCTACAGATGCTACAAATATTCTGTTTCCTCTCTGTCGTTTCGGAAGTATCCTCTTGTATACACCTCAGTGGTCCAGCCTCCAACCTTTTAAAGAGTCTCTCGGCATCCTTTTGGACCTATACCTAGCTGTGATGTTAAGTTTGGGGGTTTCTGCCTGTTTATCTAATACCTGTTTTTCTATAACTAAATTTTAGGTGCTTGTAGGAATAGCATGTTATTCCATGGTCCAGTTGAGAGTTCTTTTCATGTAGGAAGAAGACTTATTTGGAAAAATCCTTGGTATACCAGGATTATACATTTAAAAGAAACTGCCATTAGTTTGAAATTGTATTATACCTTTCCCAAAAGTTAGTCACAGGTGAATTATTTTACATAATAGTAACGAGTAACTTTTTTTTAGTACTTACCATAGCCCAAGCACTTAGCAGTTAGACCCAGCTATCTGGTCTTATTATTACTTTCATAATCCTGAAAGATAGTAGAATTATCCTCATTTACTAGACAAGGAAATTGAGACTCAGAGAGGTAACCTAAGTTACCCAAAGTCACAGAGCTAGTAAACAGAGGTTATAGAACTTAAACCCTGGTCTTTCCACTGCATCCATGATTTCTCTCCCTCTACGTAGGATGGACACACACACACACACACACACACACACACACCTCCGCTCAGATATCTGGACTGCTTCCACACCTCCTTTGTGGTAGCCCATGAATACTCTCGCCAAATATTAAATAAGTCCTTTGTATTTTTTCCATGGGGGTGGGATTGGAGGAACCAGGGTTAATGGAAGATCCCCCTGAACTCCAGCACGGTCGTGGCAACAGCTCCGCTCAGCAACTCGAACTCAGCTTTCTCTTGTTTGCCTTGGCCTGAAAGAATCCTCAAAGTCTATAGGCAAACGAACAGAACCAGCAGTAGCTCAAGACCATACATGGATTTTTTAGTGCTGTGCTCCGGAAGGTTTGGGCAGGTGTCCAGAACTCTTTGTACTGTAACAAGTGTAGATCCCTTTCTGGAGTGTTTGTTGTAAATGTCAGAACTCTAGGGTAATTTTGGCCAGGCTTGGTTTTACATTTTTCATGGGTACCTATTTATAGGTTTGAATCGAAATCTGTTTTTTTTTACCCGGTCTACCCAGAAGCCATAAAGAAGAAGATGGATAATTTGTATAAAACTTAGAACTGACATATGGTGGCAGAAATAGAATAAAAAATAATCTGGCAAGAGCAGACAAAGGGCTGATTTCCTGCTTTCCTCATGTGCTCCTACATGTCGGTAGGAAAAAGAAAAACTATTCAATAGAAAAGTGAGCCAGTAGTACCTTCAGTACATGTATGAAAAGGTGCTCAACTTCATTCATAATCAAGAAAATGCAAAACGAGATGATGTTGGCAAAGATGTAACTGTCCAATAATGTGCAACATTGACGAGTGTGTTGACATAAGCACCCTCATAAACTGTTGGTGGGAGTGTAAATTGGTGCAGCTTTTGTCAATATCTATTAAAATGTGCATTCTGACTGGCTCATAAATTCCATTATAAGGCATCTACACTGTGGATAAAGTCACAAAAGAGTACGCCAGGATTTGTGCTTGCGCACGCATACAAAAGACACACACACACACACACACACACACACACACACACACACACACACACACACACACACACACACACACAGGCAGTGATGCTATTTGTAACATTATGCAATGGAAAACCAACACCACAACAAAATAGCTGTTCCTCCCAAATTAGAAACAAGCTGAATGTTAAATTAATGACAATCACTATTAAAAATAGAATGAAATAGATCTGAAAGTGCTCAGTTGGACAGATTTTTGAGCTTCATTATCATTTGAAACAGCAAGTACCTGTGTAAATCATTTCTTAAAATGATACCTATATACTGCTAGAGTCATCCCTGGGTATCCCCAAGGGGATTGGTTCCAGGAACACCCCCCACACACACACCGCCACCCTTGGATACCAAAATCCACAGATACTCAAGTCCCTTCTGTAGGTGGCCTGGTACAGTAAATCCAGTCGTCCCTTTGTGTCCACAGATAGAAACTTCATGGTAGAAAATCCACGACTGGTGGAATCTGCGGTTGTGAAGCCAGTGGATGTGGAGGTCCGGCTGTTTGTACGTATATGCTTATACCCAGGAAGCTGTTGCCAGTGGTTAGTTTTGGGACTGCTGTTTTAGGGGTGTGGATAAGCTTTTGTTTTTCCTTTTTACATTTTATACTTTGTGGGGAAAGAAGTGTTCCCCAGTGCAGTCTGTTTATTGAAAAAATTTAAAATTTGATTGAAATGCATTTGAGGATGGTTCTAGCAGTTATAACCCCATTTAGCTCTAAGTCTTGATCTAATCTATGCAATACAATTGTCCAGAGCTATTCTTTGGGGAGGGAGAAATACAGGGTTATCTATTTGGGGGCTGAGAGCTGTTTTCCAAAGTTGACTGTGATCTGGATAGATCCTGGGCTCTGCTTTTCTATGGAAATCCATCTTTTTTAAAAGTCTTGGGTGGAGTTACATTGAAACAGAATGTGTGGGTGAGGTCATTTCCTTATAGGAACTTTCCTGGGGTGAGAGGAAAGCACATTTGGTTCTAGGCTGTATGCAGGGCTGATTTTTGGTGGAAAGGGAGGCTCACTAGATTATCTGGTCGGAAAAGAACACCTAAACTGTTGTATGTTTGGAGCCCCTCTGTGCCAGACTGCTAGTGAGCATGTAAGGGTAAACTTTTTTGAGGGGTTGATTTTTCACGTTGGGAAACATATGAGGGGATTTCACTTTACAGTCTGTTAACACCAGATGTAAATCTGCTTCCACTGCTTTCTCCCTTTGTCATCTAGCAGAGCTCGTTTCCTTATCCGTAAGATGGGTTTGTGAAGGTTACCTGGCTTACAGAGCTGCTAAGCATTAAGTGGGATGATGTAGGTGAAAATCTGCACTTGGGAGCACGTGACAAGCCGTTGTTGGTACCTGTCATCACCATTGAACCACAGCTCTACGACCTTAACTCACGAGTTTGTGCAGTTCTGCGTACACTAGGTCAGATAGGTCATGGCCTGGGATTCGGACCGTTCGTTAATTGGGTTGCAGAACCAGCAGAGCCTCAGAACTCAGAATGGTTGGCTAGTTACCTGATGTGAAGTGCAAAATAGGCAAGTTCCATACCTGTTGGTGGAAATTTCTTGCGTCAGAGACTTACTGGAAGTGGAGGGGTGCAAGTGTATTTGTGTATTCATGGCCCTCACAGCCCAAATCAAAACCAGAGAATTTGCCCGGATAAAGAGACCTAAGTAAACTCCTAGGTACCACCCCACCTTCTCCCCTGCCACTCCAGCCTTCCAGGCTCCCCCCCTTTTGTCATATCTTCTTTCAACCAAAATCTTCACGGGACCACTATTTCATTGTTACACACGTACACAGACACTCATTATACTCTATTTGCCTAAATCAACCACTTGGCTAAGGCCTGCCCCGAGGAAGAGTAGTTTAGGGTCATCCCACACCTTTCAATGCATTAATTCCAACTTGAACTAAGTAGGATAAACAGACCCCAGACCTCCTACCCTGGAGACCCAGCTTTTCAGTCTTTTTTAAATCTGCCTTTCAACATGATCAAAGCAGCATTGCCTATCCCAGAAGACAGCACGGAGGCTTCTAAGAATCCTTTGTCCTGCTTATCCTCAATCAAAGGTGATTTTTCATTTGCATTTCTAATCACCCTCTTCAGATGTCTTGTTCCTAAAATTAGGTTAAATGTCCCTAAACGGTTGCGGTTCCCTCGTGTTTGACAAAGGCTGTCTGACCCTTCAGTAGGGGTTGGCCTTTCTGTGAAGATCTCAACAAGAAGGTCACGGAAGCGTTGATACAGAAACTAATGGGATTCGTCTTTTCCATCCTTTATTTTAAGTATAATCTCATCAACATGCCTACATTTTGTGGGTGTCTATTTTCAAGAGTAATTAAAAATTAGTTCGTTTGAAGAACTACAGCCTAAGCTCTCTTAGCAGTTACCATTCAACGGTGGGTCAGAATATTTTCTTTTAGAGGGAGACCCATATTTCTTTGGTTCATTGTTTCAATCAACGTTCAGGGATCCCAGAAGATTGCAGGTGCCTCGTTCTTGGGTCTTAGCTCAGGATCTGGATGCTAAATGTTGTGGTCTGATGAGGGAAAGGTGAAAACTTCCTTGCAGTTCAGTTCTGTGTAGGTGGAGGGGAAAAACAGTGACTGTCGTTATGGACATGCGAATGTTAACAGGTTTGCTTCTCAGGGGCGCTGGTTAAACAACTTCTTAACTGGCCAGAGTCCAGCACGTTAATCATTAACCTGGGCCTGAGCGTCTGCTGCCCCGTGTATTCAGAATTAGTTTATCATTACCTCTAACTACTGCCTTTTATGGTTCCGAGGAGCTTCTATGAAATCTCTTATCACCGCCAAGCCTAACCTTCATTAACTCGGGGTTGTGGGGGGAGGAGGCAGTGTGCTGATATTTCTGAGTTGGACCAGAGTGAGCCGTTTATGGCCAGTTGAATTTTTAATCACAACTGCTTAAAAAGAAAGAGAAAGAAAAGGGGGAAAAAAGAAAGAAAATAGCAGCTCACTCATGGCAGTCTTCGGACCATGCTTAGAAGTTCATATTCTCATGACCTACTTCTCCACTTAACTCCTGATAACCCTGGGCCTCTCCATTTTCTTTTTGGAGGACTGGGTTAGTGGGAGTAGTCAGAGTGCCCTGGCAGGCAGGCTGGGTTCGAGGCTCCGGCTGGCACCATCCCGGAGCCCCATCTCAGTGCCCCTCTCCTCCCCGTGTCAGCTCAGCTCCTGGCAGGGTCCCTGCCCTGGAACCAGGCCTTGTAATTTTCACAGATGCTCTCAGGACTCCAGTCTCTCCTGCGGGGGGGGGGGACGACGACACACAGCATCTCTAAACTGCTCTGAATAAGGCCCATCTTTTTTCTTTCCTCTCTGCTCCTTCCCTCTTTGTGTGTCTAAATCTGTGTGTGACATTTTCATTTTTCTGACTCTTAAAGTATAACAACAAATGAAATCAATACATGTCTACGTACAGGGTGAAAAATCTGGAAGAGTCTAAAAATAAAGAAAAAGAGCTTTCAAAAATCTAATTTTCAAGAAGAAAGCTGAGTTAATTTTCATTTCAGTGTCTAAAAAGAGCTTTTTAAAACATTTTAAAGGGTTCAACATGCAAGTATGAGTGTTTGGCTACAGGGCCTTTGGTATGATTCTACCCTGTAGCTGGAGGTCTAATCATCAATTATACTAAAGCTTTTCTAAGTCTCTGGAAGGGTTTGTCTGGGTCTTATTTACCGTAATAGGCAAGTTAGGGAAATTTGGGTGTCATTTATATTTCAATTCAGTACCTTTTTCATCTTTTTCAAAAACAAGCCTGATTTGGGCTTTCTGGATGGGGAGCTGTCCTCCCCCCAAAAATCTGAAATTCCCTTCTGACGCTATCAAACGCCTTCCTTTGGGTTTTATGCTTCCAGGATATTGTCCACAGAAATATATGCAATGTTCAAAGAATGTGGACGACCAGTAGCGTGTATGTTGTAGCCTCCTGAACCGAGGGTTTATGAAACTGGTTGAAGAGTGTTTTATTGAAACAAGACAAATATTTATGAACAATTCAGAATCCTCTGTTTTGAAATGTAAAGTGTGGGCCCAGTGGCATAGAGAGTTCCAGGTGTTTCCTGTCTGCGTTTGGAATGGTTCGCTGCTGCTCTGCTTTCCTAGCTGTTCAGAAGAAGCTAAGAAGCCGGCGGCTTCCCTAATAATGCCTAGATGGCTGAAAGCACTCCCAGGAGCAGGCTTGATTTCATGAACGTAAAGCCGTCTTGAGACGCGTATAGATGGGCGTGTTCTGATCTATTCCATTTGTCACTTGCTTTCAAAAAAAAAAAAAACAACAAACTTGTTTACGAAACGAGTGTGTTCACTCCTGTAAGTATGTAAGGTCTGGTTTTGAAACCCGTTCTTACTAATCAGAGGTTTACTTTCTGGTAGCCCCAGCTTCTGTGTTGTTCACCATCCCTGGTTTCTGTGAAATAGAAATATTATGTATTCGCCCAGACAGTTGGAAGCCGTTCGTGTAAATACCGGCCGTTGTGATTTAACTGTCAGCCCCAAAGGCCCCCGCTTCGGAAGGGCTCCTTTGAAAACCAAGCACAATGAGATGTCTGTTTTAGATGAGGCCGCCAAGCCTTGGTCCAAATACTACCCAGATTTGTTTTCCGTGTGCCAGCAGAGCTGCTTTGTGTGTTGAAGCCGTAGACGGGACTTGAGGGTGGTGAGAAACACTGCTGTTTTCTTCCTCCATCCCTGATCTGCCCCAGGCCCGGGATTTCATGATGAGACGTGCAGCAAAGCCACTGCCTTTAGGAGCGCTTGGAACGGGAGAATGGAAAACTTGCCCCAGAGAGACTGTCCAAAGACACAAGAAAGACCAAGCGTGGGATCCAACCAGATTCACGCAACTGTGAAAGCCAGCTCTGGGGGCCCCTGGCTGCCAAAGGGGGATCCAGGGATACACAGGGCGGGGGGTGGGGTGGGGGGTTGGAACGGAGGACCATTTTTCTGGCATGAACAAGAAGGAAGGAGAGAATAGTACCTGCTTCCTGCTTTGCTGCTTCTTTTTTGCATCGTGGAGTTCATTCTCCCAAACGCTGGGCATCCAGGAGCCCACAGAGGAGAAAGGCTTGCTTTTTTGTTTTTGTTTTTGTTTTATGAGGGCGAGGGATGGGTGAAAAGGAGAGAGAAGCATAAAAGAGAAATTGAGTCACCTGTACTCCTGCTGCCTAAAAGTAGCCCCATTTGCCACACCTGCTTTCAGAGCTTTTTTTCATCCTCTGTTTATACATTGAGAATATCTGAGTATAGTTTCCTTCATATTCTCATGTTAAAGTTGCAGAATGTTATATATACATCTAAAACCCTCCTTGAATCTAACCCCAGCCCTACTCCCAAGCTAGACCCCTCCCCAGTGCAGAGGGCACTCCCTGCTGTGAATGTGATATGTGTTCCTTCCGTCTGTATTTTCTACTTCTGGGTCTGTTAGATTGCCCTCTGGCTCAGATCTCTTCCCCAGGCTAGAGCACATATTTTATCCATCCCCCTGTTATTGGATATCGAGGTTGTTTGCCATTTTGGTTTTGTGTTTTTGCTTTTCCAAGCGGTGCTGCTGTGAACTTCCCTGCACATTTTTCCTTGTGCACATGTGCTGGCGTTTCTTCTGTGGTGGAGACCTAGGAATGGAGTTGCTGGTTCCTGGGCAAGACCAGACTCTGAACGTGGCAGGCAAAAGCACTTAACCTCATGCCCCCGCTGAGTCCATTTATAATAGTTGTGCTTGATTTCCGGGCAACGGATTAATGGACAAGAAAGTGGACGGAGGGGACAGAAAGGATGCAGTAGGGATGGTGTGGAATCCTCAGGCTCAGTCATTTACCACGCTGCTGGCGCATCTATCTCGAGGTGTCCTGATCGTCACAGTACTTGCCTCTGATAGGAAACATTTGGTTGAGGGCCTCACCTCCGCACCCCTGCACCCCCAAGTGTACAGCAAATGAATCAGTCCTCGTAGAAGAAACAAATGGCTTTTTGTTGTTGCTGCCGCTGCTCTAAACATAATCTGTTGTTTTCAAAACATTTGCAGCTATTGATTTCAAGGAATGGGTGGGCCGGAGGCCCTGTTTCCCCAGGTGGAAACATTTGCAGTGGGTTTTCAGAGACGTCACAGGGAAGAGCCGCCCGCCAGGGCTCAAGGCAGGAAGTTGTCTGTTTGGTATTTACTCAGGCATCTTCTGGCAAGAATTGATGATTCAATAAGAGCCGACAGTGACCGCTTGCAGTTGCTGAGATGGTGGGGGGAAGAGGCTCTTTTTCCTCCGAAAAGCCTGAGACCCCAGTTGAAAATCAAACTTTGTCACGACTCTCCCGATGAGACCCTTCTGCCCTCCAGGGCTCAAAGCCTCGTTCCTCAGTAAGTTAATCGATATCGACAGACGCCCCTTGGAGCCCATAGCGCTGGGAGAGCCAGAAGGGACATGAGTCATCATCTCGGTCAACCCCTTGGTTATGACAGAGGAGGAAACTGAGGCCCGGGGAGTGAGACGGTCACACTAGCTCACACATGTGCAAGAAGTTAGGGGACCAGCGCTGCAGAGGGCCAGCTCCTCTGCCTTCCAAGGGCAGGGACCACCGCTTGGATCGGTGCCCTCCAGAACCCCACTAGCGCCGGCCACGTGGTAGGTGTTCAATGAACACGTCATCCTCTGAGCATCCCATCCCCGGGGTGGCTGGTTACCAACGTGAATATGAAGGCAAAGTCACTTCCTCGCGGGGGCCTTGGGAAATAAGAAAGGAAAAGTCAAACACATAAAAAATGTAAACAGCAGAGTAAGCCTGCCTGTTTTTAAAATTATTGTTTATATCTTGCCTCCTTCCACAAAGGATTTGAAGCAGCTTATGAGCGTTAAACGCCAGTAGCAGGGCCCTTACTAGGCAGTAAGTAACTGATTGCCACGTGAGGCTTACAGATAAATGCTGAGAGGCAGGGGGCAGGTGGAATTATCTTTGTCTCTAAAGAACGTGTGCAGGTCTGTCTGTATAAACCACAGTCATAATATATAAATAGAACCTCAGAGGGACACTAGAAGCTCTGTTGCCAGGGGTTTACTTATTTATTTTGTCTTTTGGAGGAGGAAAGCTTGGGGATGGCTACGGAAGTACAGAGAGGAGGGAAAAAATACTTATTCTCGAACTTATCAATTTTGTGTGTCATACGCTTTCTCAGATCCCTAGCACAAAGACGTTTATGTCTACATTTCCAGAGATGTTAAAAAGAAAGACCTTGCTTATATTTATAATCAACAATTTAAAACAGACCTTACCTGGGAGCTAGTTCCATTCAAATAACTAAAGGTTGGAAATTAGAGGCTTTCTTGCTCATCTGTCTTAAGGATGGAAAACTGTTCACGCCGAGATTGCCCCCTAGTGGTCCCATAGGTTATTGATGGTCTCGTGCAAAAGGCACTGGCAGATCTGGTCCCTGGGGGAAGCACCACCATCAGCCTCTTGGGTTGCTCAGAGGTGAAATTGGCCGCCACAGTGACATAATTCTGCGTGGAGCAGCTGGTTGGCTTTTCTTCTTTCATTCCCATGGTTTTTCTTTTACTTCTATGCTACTGTCCCCCAATTTCTAGAGATGATGCAAGACGGATCTCATGCCCAAAGCTCTGATGACCAGAGAGAGGGAGGCCTTCCTTGGCAAGTACTTCATCCAAGGCCGTGTGATGGGAGGGGTTGTTTGGAGGTGACTGCAGCTCAGCTGGGGTGTCCAGCACTGTGTAGAAAGAGAGGTGTTTTTCAAGCAAGCTTCTCTTCGATAGCCACACCCGTTAAGAATGGAGAACGGGGCTGGCAGTAGCTGTGTTTTAATTACAAAATTTTGTTGAAGTCTGACTTACGATTACTGATGCCTGAGACCTCCTTGCTCTATACAGTTTTAGAGATTGATTACATCTTCCTTTAAATCCATCTTTCCATTGCCAAGTGTTCACCTGCCGGTCGTGATTTCTCATTTGGCCGATTCTCATTAGACCTGACGTAATGAAACTCCATCACTTTGTCCAGTTACTGAAGTAATACAGTCTTGTTTCTAAAAGCACCGGGAAGAACCGAGAGTGAGAAGTCACCTGTCATCTGCGATGCAGGAAAAAAGCTGTTACCCTTTTACTTTCTGCCTTATTTGTAGTTTATTGTGTAGGTGTGTATGTATGAATAAGTATGTTAGAAAGTGAGAATAAAAATGTATGTTTACACACTCATACACACACACAGTTTTTAAGAGATCACCTTTTTCCTGGGGTACTATAGCTTTTTTTTTTTTTTTTTTTTAACTTAGCACCATGTCATAAACAATATCCTTTGTCATTACAGTGCTTTTAATGGCTGTGTAGTTGTCAACGTGTGGCTGTACTGCGATTTCCTTTACATATTATCGTTGTCATTTTTACCGTTATAAACAGTGCTATATTGAAGATTCTTATATATAAAACCTTACATCCGTTTATATATTTTTCTTAAAAGTTTCTAGACTTGGAGTGTTTGTGCCATTATGGCTATTTCCTCAGAAAGGTGAGGGCTGCTGGTTTCCCACAGGTAGTGTCTGAGCAGCTCTTCTCCTTGCCCTTTCATTCGTACTGGGTCATTTTTAACCTTTGCTAGGAGATAAGTGAAAACCAGCACCTTGTTATTTAAATTAGCCCTTGTTTTTATACCTAATTGGGTTGGACCTTGTTTCATTTATTCATTAGCCAGTCGTATTTCCTCTTTGGTGCAAGGCTTGTTGCCTTGCCTCGGTTTTGCTTGGGGTGTTCATCTTTTATCTTTCTGATGTAGAAGAGCTTCATTTATATTAGAGACAGCAACGCTTGCATCTTTGTTGCAAACATTCATTCCCATTCGTTGGGTTTGCCTTTTCCTGAGATTTGAGAGACACAAATAAACAACCTTTAGTTAATTAACAAATTGTTTATTAAATAATAAATTAGTAAATAATGCATAAGGTTTTAGGCTTCAAAGAGTTGATAAATGTTATGGACTATCTTTCACAAGATGGGCAGTTTGAAAATTGTAATATTTAGGCTGATGGGTCTACAGGTTTATACAGCGGAATATGTTTTTTCTGATCTGGTTAATCAGTGTTCTGCCACCTTGTTTGGGAGGGTTTTGTGTGATATTGTTCCTGCCCAGTACATTGTAGTCCAGTTCTATTAAAACCACCACCAACATGCCTGACACAGTGAAGAAAGTTGCACGAATTAAATTCTGTGACTTTCAATTCTGAGCCAAAGTCTATGCCTTGAATCCTGAAAGTCTAGATCTTTAAGGAGCCTGGGTTTATTAGAAGAGTGCGGTCAGAGAAGGACTTCCTCCCAGTAGTGCCCAAAATGATGATTCATGGGAAACCACGTACCTAAAACGGCATCATGTGTGGAAGAAGTATAGTTTAGCTCTTCAGGAAAAGAGCAAACTCTTGGCCTGCAGTTCTGTGATCTCATAATCTTCTATTCTGAACTACCTCCCTGGGGAGTGGGGCTCTCTTAGAATAGAAATGGGATTTGGCTCTAAATCAAAAACTTGATAGACTATCATTTCCAAAGAGCCGGGAGCACTTGAGTTGATGCAAAAACTGTCCTTTTCATATCACAAGCAGGGTCATATAAGAACATGGTGATTTTGTGTTTTTGCCATACTTACTTTGAAAGGATTTCTCAGAAATGCTTTGTTTTGTGTATTTCCCCCACATATCAGTCAATCATGTTGTTAATTACTATCTGAACAATTACCCTTATATATAACATCTAGTGACTTACATGGGTAGATACCTCCTTAATACTAAGTGCTACTCTGTGACATAAATCACAGCATAATCCTTTTTGACCCACCTCCTAGAGAAATGGAAATAAAAACAAAAATAAACAAATGGGACCTAATGAAACTTCAGAGCTTTTGCAAAGGAAAACATAAACAAGAAGAAAAGGCAACCCTCAGAGTGGGAGAAAATATTTGCAAATGAAGCAACTGACAAAGGATTAATCTCCAAAATTTACAAGCAGCTCATGCAGCTCAGTATCAAAAAAACAAACAGCCCAATCCAAAAATGGGCAGAAGACCTAAATAGACATTTCTCCAAAGAAGACATACAGATTGCCAACAAACACGTGAAAGGATGCTCAACGTCACTAATCATTAGAGAAATGCAAATCAAAACTACAATGAGATATCATCTCACACCGATCAGAATGACCATCATCAAAAAATCTACAAACAATAAATGCTGGAGAGGGTGTGGAGAAAAGGGAACCCTGTGGCACTGTTGGTGGGAATGTAAATTGATACAGCCACTATGGAGAACAGTATGGAGGTTTCTTAAAAAACTACAAATAGAACTACCATATGACCCAGCAATCCCACTACTGGGCATAGACCCTGAAAAAACCATAATTCAAAAAGAGTCATGTACCACAGTGTTCATTGCAGCTCTATTTACAATAGCCAGGACATGGAAGCAACCTAAGTGTCCATTGACAGATGAATGGATAAAGAAGATGTGGCACATATATACAATGGAATATTACTCAGCCATAAAAAGAAACGAAATTGAGCTATTTGTAATGAGGTGGATGGACCTAGATTCTGTCATACAGAGTGAAGTAAGTCAGAAAGAGAAAGACAAATACCGTATGCTAACACATATATATGGAAGCTAAAAAAAAAAAAAAAAAGGTTCTGAAGAACCTAGGGGGCAGGACAGGAATAAAGACGCAGATGTAGAGAATGGACTTGGGGACACGGGGAGGGGGAAGGGTAAGCTGGGACGAAGTGAGAGAGTGGCATGGACATATATACACTACCAACTGTAAAACCAATAGCTAGTGGGAAGCAGTCACGTAGCACAGGGAGATCAGCTGGGTGCTTTGTGACCACCTAAAGGGGTGGAGTAGGGAGGGTGGGAGGGAGACGCAAGAGGGAGGGGATATGGGGACATATGTTTATGTATAGCTGATTCACTTTGTTATGCAGCAGAAACTAACACACCATTGTAAAGCAATTATACTCCAATAAAGATGTTAAAAATAAAAAATACTAAGTGCTATTCTTTGGAGGTGGGAAAAAGTGGTTTGTAGTTCCAGTGAGTTATTGAGTCCGAGCATTACTTCATTCCTTGAAAATGGGGCATTCAGAAGGTGGAGTCATTATAAAATATGTCAGATCTGTATCTGTAATCACCCATCAGTAATGATTTTGCACAAGCAGCCCTGGTTCATGATGGCTGCCCAAGAAAGAGTGTTCAGATGCAAACCGGGCCAGAATTGTGTCTGCTACTATGGCTGAGATGTTGACTCCAGAAAAATAACGTTCTCTATTTGGGACCAGGAAAGTTGTCATGGAGATGGAAATCTTCCTGGTACCATAAAACCCCTGCTGGTCATCTGACCTGAGTCCCGTATTTGCACAGGTGGCTCTCCTAGCTGAGAAGGACTGAACAAAAACAAATCTATTCTTCCTGAATGGTGCCTTTATGTGTCCAAAAGAATATGTTTCCTTTCTTTAGCCCCTCAGTTATCAGCTAATTAAATCACAGGTACATTTCGTATGAATTCGTTTGTTACACAACACTTGCTAACTAACCCCATATTCCTATGTGTTTAACTATATAACTGTTTTAATTAATGGTGAGAATGAGGGGCATTGGGTGGTCATCTGAGAAGAAGAAGAATGTACCCACAAAAGACAGACACAGATGCACAGCCCATAGTGTAATATTAATTTCCATTTAATAAAGGAGGCTGTTGGAAATAATGCTGCTGTGAACATCGGGGTGCATATATCTTTTTGATGTATGAATAAATGAACATCTACCATGTGCACTGCAACTTTGGGATACCATATTTGCATCTCTGTTCTCCTTGGAAAAGGAATAACATAGCTGAGATTTCTGTTTCACTGAGTTATATTTCAGATGTCGAGGTCGTCTACGTGATATGAAAACGCATCTGTCCAGGCTCTCTCCCTACCCGCCTTGCTATCTTGCCTATGTCTCACAGAGCACAACTTGATCTATGTATAAATTTTGTGTAAAAGCTTTAATTGTAGGTTTTTTATTCGTCTGCGATGCCTTTCTGCCCCAAAGATTGAGATAAAATTGCCTTATCTAAAATGACAGAATAACTAGCCCCGGTAGTGTAAAGTTCTCGGATCAATGATATCCATATAGCCGGCCCCAGTAATGCAAAACCACAGCTGAGTTTTCGTGTGTTGTCTCTTTTGCTCATAGGAAGAGTTTCTTTTTTCTTTTTTTAAAAAATTTATTTATATAGGATCAAAGTAACTGTCCTTTAGGAAGTGTTGTGTGTAAAACATTGTCATAGCTCTGCCAGAAGGTGGCGCTCTGATACCATACCTCTGCAATCCTTCCTTTCCACAGAAGAGACTACAGTCACACTGCACACCGGAGCCCAGGATTTTCTGTAAGATGCCACATAGCTTATCTTTAGAAATACCTGGATCCCTGAGGGATTTGCCTTCCATCTGACCACTCCTTGACCGAGCTGCTTTCTCCGTAGCTGTACACTGAAAGTTATCATTTCTTACGCTTGCCTGGATTCGTGGTGTCAGGTCCGGAACATAATAACATAATATACCGCAAAATAGCCACTCCCATCAAGCAGCCTTAGGTATGTTGGTGGCAGGGGGAGAGGGGGTTCGGGGGTTGGGAGAATACTGCAGTAAAAGAACATTCAGAAAGATAAATATTAAATGGAATTGATGAGTATTGAAGAAAATAATTTTACTTGTTAGGGGCCTAAACGTATCAAGAACTGAGTATCTTCTTTTTCTCTTCTCACATCCATCTGACAGTCTCTCTCTTACGGGAAGCCATTTATTTAGACGGTAAAGAACACCATTAGGGAAATGGAATCTTCTCTATAAAAATCGCAACCAAGTTGTAATTTTGACTGAAAACATAGTAATTACCTCAGACAAAAGGTTTTACACTTGCTTCTGTGTGCTCGTGAGCCAGGTGCGTCAAGATGCCTGCGCCACTGGTCGCTGATCTTCTCTGGTATCGTCTGCTGTTGTGTTTTCCTCTCTGCTTAATAACACAGCTCTAAGAAAAGGGTCTCATTGGATCTAAAAGCTGGCGACAACTCATGGAGCTTCGTTTTCTGATCGTTTGTTTTACAATTTAGATGACAGTGTCACCCACCTTGCTCCCACCGAATGTGTGCGGACCCGGAGGGTCAGATTTAACCAGGCTTCCTTTCGACACCCTGTAAGCCTAGGGTGGTAAGCCTCCTGTCTTTCCAAGATTGTTGTTTATGCTCTCTTTATAGTAGGCGCAAAAGAGATATTCGTTGAATGAATTATCGATAGATTGGAAGTGGGAGAGACTGGAGAGGGAGGGAATAGTTAAGAGTCTTCTGCAGTCATCAAGGTGGGTGATGATGATGGAGAATTGGTATGTGTGGAGAATCGTGTGGAGAATTGGTGGGGAAGTTGAGACAGGCTGGCTGTGCCCTGTTTGGCAGGCAGGTGGCACAGAACCTAGGAACAAACCAGAGAAACATACTAAGAGTAGATGGGACCTTGAGTGCAGGGTATCATCTCTGAAAGCCACTTCCCAGTTGAGAGTGGAAAGGACTTGGAAAGATACCCCTCGCTCAGCACAGGTGTGGGCATGATTTTAATCAGAGGTGGAAATCAAGTGGAGAAATTAGTTCCGTTATTAAGAGCCCCACAGAAAACCAAGGCGGCTGTGGTTTCGTGTTTGGATTTTGCAACTCGAATCAGGTTCATGAAGTCGTAGCAAAATTTCAGCGAAAGTTTGTAGTGATAACATGTTCAAATAGTTCCGAGGATTACAAGATTTCTGAGTCACCTGACTGGACTTCTGTGGGAAAAGAAAAGGGAAGGTGGAATACAAGAAGAAGGTGTGACAGCACGCTTGCTCTTCAGAAATTGGGAGTCCGTCTTGGGAGACAAGACTTGGCATAGAGGAAGCCGAACCCAACCGAGCTGAACAAAAGAAGCAACGACATCACTCAGAAGGAGCAGAGAGTTGATGGAGATATTCACAAGGGCTACCGTGGATGGATTAGGTGTCAGGAAGATAGGACGAAGGTAGAAATGGCCTGGAATATATATGTAGGTGGTTTAAAGGGGCTGACCCAACTTGCGTGGAGGTGGGAGCTGGCAGGTGGGCTGGGCTGAGTTATTGAGATGCCAGAGTAAAAGGAGGAGCTCGCCCTTAATCCAGTCTATAACAAGGAAGCATTGTTGGTGGGAAGAGTGTGTTAAGTGTGTGTTTTAGGGGGATTACCCCGGCGGTGACGCTGATGCAGGCTGGAGCCATGGCGATTAGCGTTCAGCAGTCCTAGTAATTCAGCTCAGAGACAGTCAGGGACCAAAGTGAAATGTGCCACGCCTCACGTGGATATGGGGAAGGGGAGGGAAAGAAGTTTAAAAGGGAAGTTCAAGTTCAATCAGTAGCAGACTTCGAAAACAGCTAGGCCTTCCCCTGGTACTGTTTGTAACCTCCCCATCCTACGGGGACTGGGTTTTCCAAACAATAAATCTCTGACAAGTAATACCAGTAACAACCACAACATAATTTTAGTTAATATCCATCCAGCTTTCCCTGTGGCTGGTTCTTTCTAGATACTGAATGTGTATTAAGTCATTTAATTGTCACAACATAGAGGTAGGTATTGTCGTGATCCTTATTTCACAGGCAAAGGAATTGTGGCGTGGAAGGTTCTGTAGTTCACCCAAGAAGATGCAGCTAATAAGTGGCAAACCCAGATATGAGCCAGGAAGCCTCCGCAGACCCCCTACTTCCTTTTATAATTCAACAGAAGGTCTCTTTGCCCTTCCTCTTCCCCCCTCCCAGGATGGGCATTTTGGAGCTTGTTAGTTGGATGCCACGATTTTGAAATTTCAATGGTTTCTTAACATCTGCGGAGTCATTAGAATTAGGATATCTCCAGGAAATCCAGTTGTTGCAGTCATTCTTATCTAGAGCCTGACACTAATAGAAATAGATGCGTCTGAAATGGGATAGGTGCTGAGTTGGTGTGAGGACTCAGCAGGGAGGCTGTGACTGCAGATCAGCCCTGAGAGCCTGGGAGGATGGCGGCTCGCGGTCAGCCTCCAGGTGTGGAGACTGTAGCTCGTGGCTGTGTGTTACCCAGCATCAGCTCTGGTTAATCTGGCATGACCAGATTCGTGCCTTGGTCATGGTCATGGGTGATCCTTCATCACGCTCTGCAGTTTCAAAGGCAGATGGCATGAGATCAGGGACCGTCAGTCTTTTCCGCAGCTCTGTACCAGTGCCTGGGACCTGGAGTGCGTTGCAGGGGGAAAGGCAGCAGGTAGGCTATCGGCAGGTTACTAAAGGGGTCCAGGAAACTCCGTCACATTCTTAGCGTAAGAATAAGCCATGTGGCCATTTGTCCCTTTCGTGTGGTATCACTGGCCACTGGGGGTCACCTGGTTGCAGTTCTTCATCTTCAGGCGGCGACAGGGCAGGTTTCTAGGACGTCGGGATACACAGCTTTTACCTCAGAAACAGCAGCAAGTCTGACCAGTGAGTCACACGGCCACCATGTGGCCCTACCCGGTATGTGTTATTAAAAAAAAAGTTAGCTTGTTACTGATTCGTCACAGCTTTGGAGCATTTTCCCTTCTCTACTCCCTTTCTACGACTGGTATGAAAAGGTAGGGTTAGGTTACAGCTAATAGCAAGTCATTCATTGTTTCAGATGCAGCAATTAGGAAAAAATACTCAAACATTTACTCTTTTTTCAGGTAGCTAGGTTTTGTTATTGTTGTTTTTTAATTTTGAAGGAAAGCCGTGTTAAACTCTTGTGTTCTCATGTGATACTTAGATGTCAGCAGTAATTCTGGAACAGCCGCCCTTATAAAACTAACCACTGAATGTTATACTTATCCCAGCCACAGAGATGAAGATCTTTTCAAGTTAGGGTACAAATGGAGTCACCCATTGATGGACCCTAGAGAAGGCAAGAGTGGCGTCAGGAGGGTGCAGAAAGGGGGACGGGTCTAGGAGGTACAGTTGACCCCTGAACAGCACGGGTTTGAACTGTGTGAGTCCACTCATGCTTGGATTCTTTTCAATAAATGCAGTCAGCTCTCCGTCTCCACGGTTCCACATGCCTGGATTCGACCAGCCCGGGATAGTGTACCGTGTTTGCGATCCGGGTTGCTCGCATCTTTGGATTTGGTATCCACAGCGAGTCCTGGAACCAATTCTCTGCAGATAGCGAGGGATGACTGTATTTTCAGTGGAGTGACAGGACTTGGTGATTTACCAGAACTGGAAAATGCAGGGGAGAAAGGCGATTTTACAGGTCTCCCTTCAGAAATCAACAGATCGCACCGAGGTCACTTCTCCCTTGGTGAAGGTTGGGGGGTTCTTGTGGGCTCCTGACGGGTTCAGCAAACGTTTGAGCCCCTGTTACGTGCCCAGCCTTGTGCTGAGCTTAGGAGGTGCTACGCCCCAGCTGTAGGTGACTTTTCTTAACTTCCTTATGTTCCTAAGATACTCATGGAGGCAAGTCAATCCCCATGTGATGTCACTGCTGTAAAACTAGTGATGGTGTAGCTGAAACAAGATTGGCAATGAGGTGCTAACTGTTTACGCTGGGTGATGGGTGCATAGGGTTTCATTACACTACTTCTCTACCTTTATATATGTTTGAAAATTTCCATAGTAAAGAAATATTTTTATAACATCGGTAATCACCCTCTAACTCTTGAGCCTTTTGCATTTTGAGTTTTCTTAACTCGAGATGCACCCATCATAGCAGCAATTATCACGAGACTTTTGCTTTAGAAAAGTAGCTGAGCAGACAGAATTCTGATCATTCAGCTTAAAGATGAGTTTTCATGTATTTCCTCACTCTTCATAAATACGCCAAGAAAGGCCGGACCCAAACCCCGCAGAAACAGTTTCATCATTTACCTAACGGTGTTCCTGTCAAGTGCATGTATGTTACTGCTTCCCAAACATACATTTTTTCCCCCCTCTGAGTGTAAAGAACAAACAGAACAAGGAAGCAAATGTTTCTCAATAGCCATGTTTAAATTAATCATATGCTTCCTTAAAGGAAGCAAAATAAACAGGCTCCTAGCCCAAATACTCTGTGGTGTCTACCCAATTATTTTTAAGCTTGGAAAATAAGGCCCAGAGTGTATAATAGTCACATTGTAACACCATATAATTTAGTTCTTCAGTTAACCGCATCAATACACTTGTGAATCTTAAAACTCTACCAATTGCTTCGCCCGTACATTAATGATTCTGTTGTATATTATAGCAGATATGGGGAGGGAGGGCAAGGGAACACGGTGTCCTCGCTTAGCTTCCTTGAATATACTTAGTAATGCTCGCTGAGTTATTAGTTATATAATAAAACCTCATTATTGCGTGCTAATTTGTGGGAAGGATTGGCCATTTAATAGCTTGAAGTAAAATATTTTCAAAATAATGTGGGAATTTTTTGTTTGGATCCTAACTTTTCTTTTACTAACTGTGAAAAGCATCTCTGTGTTGAGAAAATGTGAGTATGGGTGGATGTTAGGTGAAATTAAGGAGTTATTATTCATTGTGTTGGGTGTGATAATGGCATGGTAGGTTTTCTCTGAAGTCCTCTTTATTTCGAGATAATATTATGCAGTATTTATGTATGAAATGACATGTTCTCTGGGATTTGCATTAAAAGACCCCAGGAAATTAAAAAATGGAGGGGTGGGGATAGATGAAACACGAGTGGCAAAAAGTTGATATTCGTTCCAACTTGTGTTGCATACACGGGGGTTCATTAAGTTAGTCTCTCTGAGTATGCTTGAAGATTTCCACAATAAAATGTCAATAACAAAGCAAAGGAAAAGATCAACAGAAAAATCAGAATAATGTTTACCCTGGGAAGATGTAGAATAGGGAAATTGGGTTGGAACCCTCAAGAAGCATCAGCAGTTTGAAGATTGTTGTTAAGCTGAATGGTGGGGACGTGGGTATTTAATTTACTGTTCTTTGTACTGCGTGCACTGTGTGTGAGCCTGTTGTTTTGTATGTACTATACATTGCATTTTAGAAATGAAGCTCATCTATATGGAACAGTTTTGTTTTTTTTCAAATACGTATCTTCACTGTGACTTAGCAAGAGTCTTTAGGACTGTACTTTGATGAATCAACAATCCTTCAAATCATACAGTGCTGAAATTCTTGGGAGGGGCAGAGCAGAGTAATTGATCAAATAAAAAACTGCTTTCGCGTACCAGCTATAGCTTCTGTCTGAATTGGGCAGCTTTCCTTAAAGCGACAAGAATTCTTGAAAAGGAAAGAAAGTGATCTGATCCTTAAAAAGTAGACAAAACAACTTTGGTTCATGATAATCTTTCTTTGGATCTGGGTGGGGTTTTTTTTTTTTTTTTTTTGGTTGCCAGTACTGTCCTAGAAGTCCACCTTGTTTTACGTTTAACAGCTCTCTGCCTGAAGAAGTGAGTGTAAATCACCCCCAGAGAAGCCCTTGCCTATGTGTGTAAAGAGGTTTATACCTGGATGTACATTGCAGTGTTGTACATTCAGAAACATCCTGAATGCCCATCAACAACAGAATGATTAAAGTATGGAGTTAAAAATAATGAGACAAATATATGTGCACTACATGGAAAGATCTCTAAGATGTACTAATGAGAGAAAAAATGAAGTTACAAAATACTACACAATGTTTGATAGCATTTATGGAAAGACACATATCTATGACACAATATAGATCTATAAGTAAAAACATCTGGGAGGGCATACCCAGACAGGTGACAGGGGTTTCCTCTTGGAAGGAGATGATCAGAGGAATTTTAGCTATATAGCGCATGCTTTAATTTTTTTACAGGCATAATATATTTGCGTATTACTTCTGCAATTAAAAATTGTGTAAAGGGCAAGCCACTTGCTAAGTGCACCTTGCTATTGGAAAGACTTCTTGAGTAAATAATTTTTATAAAGTGATTGATTTTCTTTGCTTTGTTTTTTTAAAAAATTTTATTGATTTGCTTTATTTGTTTTATAATACTGGATTTTTGTCTATTTGGTTCTTGAAAAGTAAGCTATATCTTCTATTTTTTGGCATGTTAAGAAACCTGAAATCGTGTTCTTCATTTTAAAAAAAGTATACTCCTTAGATGTTGCCTTTTATATTGAATGGTGCATGGAACTAAGTAAATAAATGAGGTTACATAAGTGTTCTTAAAATCATGCAGAAGAAAAAGGTCATGGAGAGGCAAAAATTGCTTTATAAATTCAGCTTCTTGAAACTAAAGAATTATGTCCAAAACCAACAGCTCTTAAATATTACATTTCAATAATGCGTTTCATAAGCAGTTGCCTTGAAATTTTTTTTGCAAATGCTATGTCATAGGTTGTAAATATTTCCCTTGGTAAGTGTTTCATGAGTTATTTGAGTTCCTTTATTGGTGTTTTGTATGACAGCAAATGACCTTGCATGAGGCAAACATAGATTTTATTCACACATCTTCCGAGGAGTAACTTTATGTAAATGTGTCAGGACTGTCCTGCTCTGAGCTTCATAGTTAACCAAGGAAAGTGTGTTATTTTAGGGAATGGTATGGTTAAAATTAGTTTTCTCATGAGTAATGTTAGAGATAAGGAAAACAGCCTTTTACTCTTCTGATTTGATCTTTTGGTTTTATAGTAAGAAAGACTTTGTATGAATTTAAAGTGTTAATATAAGTTAAAGTACTGTGGTGGTCAGTGAAGAAAGATTACTTCGGTCAGGATTCTTTGGAATGCACGTGTCAGAACCCCAGCCCAAATTGGCCATAGCAGTAAACAAAACAAAGAACAAATGGCAATTCATTGTCTCAAGCAATGGAAAAATACCGGCATATCTAGCTTTTGGCTCAGCTAGATCCAGCTATTCCAGTCTTGTCATCCTTTTCTTAGCTTTGCCTAACTCTGTTGGCTCCGTTTTGGGCTGTGTTTTTCACCCAGGTGGTAAATGTGGCCCCTAGCATCTCCAAGATTGGTTTTATCAGCCCAGCAACCCCAGGGTAAAAGCAAGTCTTTTTTTCTTGATAATTTCCATAAAAGTCTTAGGGCAGTTTCTCATTGGCCCAGGTTAGGTCATGTGCCATCCCTTAACCAATCACTGATGCCAAAGATTTGTAGCAGTCTGATTGGCCAGGCCTGAGACACATGCTCAGCACTGGAACTAGGGATGGAGTCAACTTCAGGGGAACCATGCTGAGAGAAGAAGAAGGGGTAGTAACCCAAGGGGAAACAAGGAGCTGTTACCAAGCGTGGATACAGGCAGGCAGCAAGAGATGCACCTTTCAGAGATACTGAGTCCTGGGTTTTTTCCCCAGGGGCTCGTATTCTTGTGTGTACGTGCGTGTGTCTGTGTACGCACACAGACGCATAAACACACGTAGTCGTCATCTACTAGGGTGCTGTTTTTGAGGGGTGTCATGCTCTATCATGAGTTCCACTCCACCAGGTTTGGAGATGCTGCAGAGATGGTACTTGACCTTCCATGTTACAGGTTCAGGGTCACATGCTCCGTGTATATGAGGTCACAAGTGCTGTCAGTGTCTCTCCTTCCCAGTTATTTTCTTCCGTCAGGTGCTAGGCAATTCTCCCATTTCCCGTCCACCCTCCCTTTTCCCTGAAGCTTCTCGAAAGACAGGTAGAATATAAGAGTATGAAGAGACTTCAGGCGTCATGCGGGCACTGAGGCCCAACGTGGGCTTTAAGGAGCCTTGAATCCCAGTATAGAGATCCCTCTGGGGTCAAGGAAAAAGTTTAAAGTTAGGAAGGAAAGCCAAGCATGTGGAGGCCCCGGACATACCCTCGCGATCCCCTTCAGATGTCATCCTTTGTAAAATTGTGCATGAGAAGGTTTTTCCAAAGTTCAAGTAAAAAAGAAAAGGAAATGCTTATCTGCCAGGAGGCCCAGAAAAGCCAGGTGCCTTGCCAAGCATGGGCATCAGAGCCTCAGTGCCGCCCAGTACCGTGAACTCAACCCTGTGAGTTCACCTCGTCTTTTCACCTTGCTCTCAGCTCCGCTGGGGGGTGCGTTCTTACCTCTACAGTCCCAGATCACCGAGAACGACTCCTGCACGTGGGCACCCAATGAATATCCTTCACTCGTGCTTTGGACACTTGGTAAATCCCACATTTTCCAGAGCGTGATGAGACAAGGACTGTAAACACATCTGCCTCCTACGGCCCCGGGGGGGGGGCACAGGACTAAGGGAGTGAGGTGGGCCGCTGTGTGGCGGCTCGTGGACACACAGCCTGGCCTCGGCCGTAAGCCACCGTCAGAACCAGCCGTTCGCTGCCACGAGGAGATGCAAGCCTGCCTGCGGCTGCTTGTGCTTCTCGGTTTTTGCAAGAGAAAAGAGAAAACGGGGCTTTTCTGATGAAATATATCCATTATTTAGTAATTGGAAACCAATTAAAAAATTAGATCCCCCTTGAAATGGGAGTAGGAGCCTGATAGGGCCTGGGACGGAGATTCAAGGATCTGTGAATATGAGAGACACTAGTTGAACATGTCTTCACTGCAGTCTTTTCAGATCGCTCTGTTCAGTGGTTTGTGTGTGTTTCTTTTGCGGGGAGGGGGTCTGCGCAAGCTCAGAGCGGCTGCAGGGGTTCCCAGGTTCATCCGCTGCTGGAGCTGCAGCGCATGTTGGGAGACCCTTGGCATGCCGGACCTCTGGTCCAATCAAGAACCTTCCCTGTGAGGCTCTTCTTTTGTTCTTCCCAGTGGCTGGGAAGCCTCCTCATCTGAATTAACAAGCCCCGTCTCTCAGGACCTCCCCCTGTCGCAGTTTCAAATCTGTTTTGGAGCAAGTGGTGCAAAGCCCAACCGGCGCAAAGCCCAACCGGCAGGATAAATTTGCATCCTTAAGAACAGGCTCCAAGGCACAGTGTCAGGTGGGCGAGAGCCAGCTCGGAACAAGGCGTGGGTGAAACGCGTTCAGACATCAAGATCCCCCTCCGTGCTGCTTGTTCTGTGCGGGAGACTGAAAAAGGAGCCCCTGGTGTGAACCATTGAGTCATTTATAGGCTAATTTTAGCGCAGACCCTGAAGTAGGGGACGACTTGGGTTGCAGGAATTCCTCCTCAGCGCCCCAGGAGAGTTGCTGTAACCTGAGCAGGAACCCGCGTGGTGCAGGGGCTTACGCAGCCTGCCAGCCTGCCTCCCAGGAGGCCGGAGGGTCAACGTAAGTGAGCGTGAGGCAAACGGGCTGTTGGGAATCGCAGCCGCCTCCTTGAGCTTTCCCGGGGCTCGCTGAACTTACCGTGAACTTGGAAAGTTTGCCGGGCCGGTTTTTACGGACTCCTGATATTACAGTTTCAGCCCGAGAGGCGCAGGAAAAGAGGGGTCCAGTACATTTAAGGACGGCCGTACCGCACTTACCTCTGGCCAGGGGATCCTCAGTCACTGTTTCCTTTGGCAGCCAGCTGGGCCAAGTCCCTTGGGTTCCTTTCAAGTTCAGGGATCCAGAGACCAGCAGCCACTGCTGGCATTCCCTATTCAGGAAGGCAGGCCTGGGTTCTGCAGTGGCTTACCTGCCAAAGAACCAGGCCTTCACGGGAAAGGTCATGTTGGTCTGAATGTACCATATCCTCAGCCTGTTCCCCTTTCGGTGGGTTTTCATGCTGATTCAGCAGTCAAGAAAAGTCACCCCATATCCCCAGTTTTTGCTGACTCTGCTCACATTGGAATTTATAGCGAGAGAACCGGTGAAGAAAAACACCTTTGTTCGGCCACTGGTGCAAGTATAGCAGTGAGGATTTTGCCTACACCTGCCACCGGAGGGTACGGGTACTTGTGCAAAAAGAAGCAAGAACCGATCTTCTAGGGAGTGATGGGAGGGGCTCGGATTCTCTCAGCCGAACTGAGCGTGGAACTGAAAACCTTCAGGATGTTCTGGTTATATATGAACAACAAGACTCCTAACCAGGCTCTGTGTTTTCTCTTCTCTGGGTGGGTAGAAGGGGTCCTAGGGTTCTGTGTGCAGTGGTGAGATGGGCCAGGCAGTGTTATTGCAGCCGCGCAGAGCCTCCTGTGGGGAGTTCGCCCTTGAAACCCGAGGGAGGAAAGCAGGGCTTGCTGCGTATGCGTCCTTGGGGAGGGGGACTGTGCCCCACCAGGGCTGCAGGTGTGCTGGGGCATGAAGATGAAATCAGTTGTTTGCAAAAAAAAAAAAAATGTCTTTAAGGTTTTGCAGGGCAGGTCGTGTCAATTAAAATCAGTTCATCAGAGGATTTTTAGTCAGTCCCTAGGTTCGCATACGAAGAGATGTGATTATAAGTAATATGGCTGCTTGTACAAGCTGCTCACGAAATCGGGTCATTACCTTGTAATCAGATGTGTGGGTTTAGATACCTGGGAAACAGTCTGAAACACCACCGCCTCAGGTGCCTGTAGGAAAATTGGAAACTGCCCCCCGAGCCCGGGTAGGATCACCTCAGACATTGTATTTACAACCTCAGGGATTGTATTTAGTCTTCTGTAGTGCCACTCCACCAAAGCCCTTCTCTCACCCCCGAAACAGAATGGGGTAGAGCGTTTTATTCGACAGAAGGTGAGCATCTACTCTGAGCTGGGTGCTGGGGATACTGTGGTAAAAAGGATCAGTCTCATAATTTACTGGGACCACTGCAGAATGAAATGTAGGGCCCCATTGTTTGAAAAAGCAGGGAAAAGTGCCGTTAAAACTAAAACAGAAAGCACTTTCTTTTCTTCCGTGGTCTCTCTGTCTACCTGTCATGGTGTTTTTGTTTGCTATTGGATGCCATGCACCCTCAGGTATGGAGCTGCTCCCAGGGCAAGTGCAGTGCAGACCCTCATAGGCTTATGGGGGCCCCACCCTGCATCATGGCACACACACGGCCACCAGCTGCTGGGTCCCCTTCCTGCCAGTCACCTGCCCGATGCACTGTGTCTTCCTGCCAGTCACCTGCCCGATGCACTGTGTCTCGCCCGGGGGAGGGGAGTTGAGCCAGGTATCTCCCTGTTGCATGGGCCTGCAGCCCTAATCCACAGCTGATGGATGAACTCCAAGGGTATCACAACCAGTATGCCAGGATGTGCTTGGCCCACTACACATACTGTGGAATGGCCAGCCTGGGGCAGGGACCGCCACCGCTCTGCCCTGCCCCAAGATGCCACAGGCGCACACACACATGACTCCACTGCTCCCCTTGCCCAGTCCCTAGCAAGGGTGAGGTCAGCAGCAGAGGCAGGCAGGAGGAGGTCACGCAGGGCCCCGGGGACTGCTGATGAGCCGAGTCTCCAAGCTCCCGGCGCATGTCTGATGTCCCATCAGATTTCACTTACAATATGCAAATTCACAGATGGAAGTATGGAAAGTTTCAAGACAGTGACCACAGGATATTAAGCCCCAGGCACAGGACCGATATGAGTGCATGAAGCCAGCCCCTACAGGAATAAAAGAGAAAGATAGTCAAGAAGACACCTACCCCGCCTCCCTTCCAATGAATATATTTTCTGCTAAGGTAAGAAAGAAACAAGGAGGCCAGGGCAGAGAAAGACCAAGAAGGTGACAGACTCTTAGAGATGGTAGGCAGGCGGCACCTTGGATAACAGGTCATTTAAACTAAGACCCATCTGTGAGAAGGTGGCAGCCAAGGGAAGAGTGGGGAAGAAGGTGGTTCTAGGCAGAGAAAACCGTATGTGCAAAGGCCCTGAGGCCAGAAATTGCTTGGCTTGTTGTTGAAACTGAAAGCAGGTGCTGTGGCTGTGGCTTGAGGATTGACAAGGGGAGCAGCATGGGAGAAGGTGGGAAAGATCTAGAGGAGTATTTGGGGACAAGCTAAGTTTTGTTCCTCATAGCCCCCTTTTCCTTAAATAGTACCTGTGTCTTTGTACACCTCATTCTCTTGGGTTAATTCCTGCCTAAAAGACTCAGCTTTTTCACCCCAGGGAGACCCGAAAAGAGGAAAGTTTAGATTTTTTAGTTTGTTTCCTTCAAAGGGGGATTTCATCTAGTAGCTAGAGTGCCTGTCGGCACATGTGTTGACAATTAATCTAAAAATCAAACCACACTTCGTGCTTTCTCATTTGCCCCTGTGAAATACGAAAGGCAAGGGCCTCCAATATCACGACTTTATTGAAAAGAGCTTATCTAAAATTGGGGAAAATCAGCCTGCAGTAGATATCTGATGTGGTTTTTTGCTGCACATTGCTGTCAGATAAGAAGATAGTTTCCTGGGGTTCTCATTAGGTGAAGTTTCTGGGAGGCCTTGCTTCTGTTGTGAAATGGCCTCAGAGGTGAATGATTTAAGCTGTGAGCAATAAAAGGCCCCACTTTGGCAGAGAGGGTGACGTCGTTGGGAAAGTCAGATGGGTTCCAACAATTGTGTGCACTTGCTTAAACAGCGACACAAATTACTCAGCTTACACAAAAGCTGTTTTTAGACACTTGCAAAATTCAAGATGGTGAATGTTTTGGCTGCTTCATGGGGCGCATTTGTTCTGGATTTGCCAAAAAAAAAAGAAAGAAAGAAAGAAAAAGAAAAGTAGAAGAAAGCTTGAGGGTCACAAGAGAGCACAGCTCTGAAATGGCCTGGACAGTCACAGCAGTAATTAGCTGGGATCAGGTAATTGGGACATCTTCATCTTGCGGAGTATAATGAAGTGATTAGTCCACCTCTCAGAAAACATAGAAAGGGAAGACAGCCTTCTCCTGGGACTTGTACAGAGAATGTATGAAATGACAATTTAGGTTCCTCCGCTACATTATTTAAGTACTTATTGTATTGGCGTTATTTTCCCAGTGGTTAAAAAAAAAAATTTGTTTTCTTTTTAAGGAAGAACATGACCTTCTAATAATAAGACAGAATTAAAATACTACTTAAATTTGGTTAAAAAAAAAATTTTTTTGAGAACTCCCTTGAATTCCAAAATCTGAAACTGTCTCTTTAGACACATCTCTATAAATTTTGAGGCACTGAAGTTACTGGAAAAAAGTAAAGCACAGTGACATGTAGATCTCTACCTTTTAAAAGTCAATTAATATTGTGGAATTTTTGTATTATATTCACTCTGAAAATCCACGTGATTCCCACACAGAGGAAAAATGTTGACTATTTCTATGTTTTAACCAGTTTATTGGCGGGGAGGCAGGGGGCAGGGCGGTAGTATAAAAAACAATGACCACCAACTTTGGAGCAAAAGACATTAACCAGACAAGGCACATTTAGTTTATAATAGGTTTGAGGCTATTTCTTAGGGTTGATTTATTCATATCTTTCTTTCGAAATATTTAGCTTGCCTGATGTGAAATAAAACATGTCTGACGATCATGCGTAGATGTTACTTATGCCAATCTGCTTCTGGCAGTTCCACAAATAGTCACGGAACAATATATCTCCCAGCTCTGCCCCTCAGCTGAGCCAGTGCTACAGGGAGGAAAGTTTCATGGACTGGATAAATTAAATGTGTGGCTTTTTTTTCCTTTCTTTTTTTACTGTGGCAAAATATAACTTAACAGTCACCATTTTAACGAGTTGTAAATGTACAATTCAGTAGCATTAATGACACTCACAGTATTGTACCACTATGGTCCCTATTTCCCAAACAGTCTCATTATCCCAAACAGAAACTCTGTAACCACTAAGTAAACGGATGGCTTTTTTCGTTGCTTGGATTAATAGTGTTTTCGGAAAATCATATCCGTCAGCCCAACGATCTTTTGTCTCTCACCTCGTGCTCGTCTGCAGTGTGCACGTGCCTTGCCAACTCTAAAGCCCTGGAAATCCCTATCTGTATACTTGGGCCTGGATTGTAATCCCACCCCTCCCATCCCTGGGCTCTTACACAGGCCATAGAATTTGGAGTTATTACCCATCAGAGTTAGATTCAAGCTGTTGACCTAAAAGCAAGCCATTCCCAGCCACCGGCATCTCCCAGACCCCACTGTCGGGTAATGTGCATGTTATTTTTCCGTTTCCCTCGGCACGCACCTCGGTCCTCGCAGTGTGCTGCTTCCCAGCTTCCTGTCAGCTTGATCCACTTACCTTCCGCTGATGAAGATAAAGTTTTTTTGCACAAAAGCTGCTCAGACACATCCCATGCTGTGTGTTGGCAAGGGCATTGGTAATAGCTTTAAAATTCACTTAAAGAAATTGGAAACAGTGAGTCATGGGCAATCATTGCCAGACATGTTGTTAATTACTTGATAGAGTTGCTACATGGGCTGCCTTTTGGTTGTAATTATAGTTTTTTATCATCCTTGCCTTGCTTGTAAGTTTTTCCAAATTTCTTTCTGAAGATTACAAGTGGAGACGGATAGGTTAACACACATCAGATTTTCCTGAAATTGACTTAACTTATTTAATCGTCATCCTTTGCATGCTGGCTATGTTTCTTTGAGTGCCTGCATTAAAAGAAAAAAACCATTTTTCGTGGTCTTACAGCTTAAAATGAACAAACATTTCCTGCTACCAGTAAGTTGGAACCTGACGAAGCTCTCATTAAGGAAGTTGTTGCAAGATTAAAATACTACCACCTATCCTAACAGTAGAGCTTAATTTTTTTGTGATGCAGTCAAACTGTATTTGACTTTGAAGCTGCAGGCACTTAGTAACCACGTAGCGGTAGGAAAACCACTTCTCCCCTGAAGGAGCTGAGTGAAGAGCAGTATTGCAACCTCTGAGAAATCCTTGTGTCATTGGTTTGAATTCCACAGGAGACTCATTCTGCAAAGAGGTCAAGGGAGTTTGAGGAAAGTATTTGTCATTCCATGACGATGATGTTAAAGTTTTGATTGTTCAGTTAAGTAATTCTTCACTATCCTTGTTTAACCAGCTAGGGAACTGGGACCCCATAAAAAGCTTACTTTCATCACCCATGTATATTTGTTGGAAATTGGGAAAAGGAAGAAAGGTTAGAATATGTGTCCCATCTGGCTTCATTTTAAGGTTAATTTCACTCTTTCTATTTTAATGTCATCTCACTTCCTCTAGTAGAACGCTTATGCTGCCTCTTTCCAGGGGCCTCCCATTCTGCGTAAAGAGAAAGCCCAAGCCTTCCTTATACCAGCTACTTAGGCTTTGATATGTGAACACAGCAGCTGAGGATCTTGCTGAAGTGCAGATTCTGATTCCCTTACGCCTGGAGAGGGGCCTGAGATTCTGAGGGTCCAGCAAGCTCATGGGTGATGCTGCTTCAGGGACCACGCTTGACGCAGCAAGGTTCTGTGTTTCACTCCTTTCCAAGACCACACCTTCCTCCCCTTGGAAGTCCTGCTTCATCTCTCTCTCACATTGAATACCAGTCATCTTGAAGGAACAGTCAATCCCTGCTTTCTTTCCTGACATTCTGTGTCGCAGCCTGGCTTCTTCTCCCAACTCTCTGCCGAAGCTCTTCTGGCAAAGGACATTGTAGGGCCTTTCTACCATCATATCCAGCAAGTACTGTCAGTGCTTACCTTACCCTGGGCCCTCTGGGGCATGTGGCCAACCACTCCCCTTCGCTGGAAAATGATCCTCTGACCTCACCTCTTTCGTGCTCTGGGCAGTCGTGACTTACGCAACTCCCACATCGTCCATGCGCCCCCTCCAGAACCAAGATCTGTATTGCTGCCTATCTCTGGGACATCCCTGCTCCAAAGTCAGTGCGTCTCAAACCTACGGTATATAAATCCATACTCCTCCTGTTCTTTCCTCTTCCCCCTCTTCCTCACGTCCCCAGTCTTACTGAACATCACCGTCATCCACCCAGTTTGTCAAGCTACAAATGTTGGATGTGTTCTGGGCTTTCCTTGCCCACCTACCTGTCAATTCCTTCCAGTTCTGACTTCATATTGCCTCTCGTGTCCATCCCCTCCTCTGCATATCCAGCCTAAACTTCCCTGCCATTACCTTTGCCGTGACTATTATAGCTCCTTCCTTCTTCCCTCCCTCCCCTCTGTTTTCTCCTTCGAATCCTTTTTTTTTTTTTTTTTTTTTTAACGGTACGCGGGCCTCTCACTGCTGTGGCCGCTCCGCGGCATGTGGGATCTTCCCAGACCGGGGCACGAACCCGCGTCCCCTGCATCGGCAGGCAGACTCTCAACCACTGCACCACCAGGGAAGCCCTCAAATCCTTTTTTTAATACTACCTGCAAGCACTAAAATTTTTCTAAAACCCGTATCTGACGTATCTTTACCTTGTGAAGAAAGGCTCTGCTGGTTGCTATATAGTGCCAGTTACTTAGCCTGGCGTCTGGGGCTCTTCCCAGCCTCTCCTATAGCCCCCACTTCCCTCTCTAGCCTGCTCTCACCCGAACCTTACACGCTAGCTGTCCCGTGTCCCAAGTACATCTGGAACGTCCTGCCTCCGTGCCTTTGCATCCACTGTCTTCTCCATCTGGGATGCCCTTCCTAGCCTTGCCAGTTAAATCCAGCTCATCTTTCAACTGATGGCCTTGCACTTTTCAGTTCTAGAAAAGGGACTGAGAGAATGGACTGTCTGTCCATCCTCCAAAAACAAATCAGGGAAGAGCAAAAGTGGAGAGATTTCACTGATACCTCTGGAGCATATGTGGGTCATAGTTCGCAAATACCATTTGCTAGTACCATTTGCTAGTACCTTTTCCACCAAATTCTTGATTGGACCATTGTTCCAAGTCAGTAGACGCTCCCGTGGTTGGTAGACAAAGTTACGTTCGTAGCTTCATCCTAAATTCTTCCACATGGTTTTTTCCCTAAGGCTCTGTGTTGTGAATAACATGATCAACAAGTTTATCACCCTCACTTTATAGCATGTGCAATTAACTTATATCACCTCCACATTTGCCTTTTAAAGAAAAGGTATGTATATATTGGCCTAATTACATGACACCTACATCGCCCAGGGAAGAGATAGTGACAGGAAACTTGAAAGAGCATTATGGTAGCATGATAGCATCTGGTGAACTACAAATAAATTTCTCCTACTCTGTAAACACTTGAGCATCGTGAATCTGGGGCACGTTTCTGCTGTGGGATGACGGACAGCGCGGTGAAGACACGGCTGATGGCGTATCTTGCTTGCACAGGTGCATCTAGCTGAAATACTTCATGCCAACTGCTCTTTTTCGCATCTTCATCATGTTGACTGTACAAGTGGGGAAGAAGTGAGTTCCAGAAAGCACATCTCTTTCTTAGGGACTGCTTCAAAGTGAAGCTCTTCCCTTCATCCTGGTAGATTTTTCTTGGTGACTTTCTCCATCTGGAGTGCTTTGATCAGCCACTTAAATGCCTGATATCTCTATGACAGTCAGAGCCATCTTTTCTTCTTTCGTTGGCCTTCTCTGAAGTAGAGAGAAGGTCCCACCTTTAGAGTACGATGCAAGGGCAAGGTGTGCGTGTTAGTTGTTTTCTGTTCTCTAATGCTGGAGAGCTTAATTTACTCGCAAACATGAAACCGTCAGTAGCCATTTGCTAAGCCCTGTGGTGTCCAGAGAAACATCATGCACATGTGCTGAGGAAAGTTGAAGAACGATGCTTATTTTACACTGATCCAGGGCATGTAGGATAGCTTCTGAGTCTGTCCTGCAGAAAGACAGGATATAGTCTATCCTCAGAAACAGTGTAGGCTTAAGACCCCTTAAATGCTATATTACTATGGAATGGTGCCTGGTGGCAACCCAGGGTCCTTTACTCTTACTGTTGAAGGGCTTCCCAGGCTAGCCCTGTGGGTATCCTAGGACATGACCCCACTCCCTGGGGTGTCTTTAGGTACTTAGTTGACCTTGCTCAGGGGCAATCCCCAAACTGATGAACTTTCTCTTAGTGCATTCCATGGGTACTTTAGGGCGCACAATGGTTTTGTTTTGTCTTTTTTATACATTGTTATTTTTTAAATTAATTTATTTTTATTTTATTTACTTTTGGCTGTGTTGGGTCTTTGTTGCTGTGCGCGGGCTTTCTCTAGTTGCAGCGAGCGGGGGCTACTGCTCATTGCAGTGCGCGGGCTTCTCATTGTGGTGGCTTGTCTTATGGCGGTGGCTTGTCTTGTTGCGGAGCACGGGCTCTAGGCGTGTGGGCTTCAGTAGTTGTGGCACACAGCCTCAGTAGTTGTGGCGCACAGGCTTAGTTGCTCCGTGGCATGTGGGATCTTCCTGGACCAGGGCTCGAACCCGTGTCCCCTCAGTTGGCAGGTGGATTCTTAACCACTGCGCCACAAGGGAAGCCCGCGCACAATGTTTTGAAAAAAGAAGTTGAAGACCGTTGGAGATGTCATTTAAAAACATCTCGAATGCTTTAAGGAACTAGATGGTAAATGTGTGATTTGGCCATTGTGACACAGCCTAGAAGAGTGATAGCCACCACTGAGGCAACCTGGAAAGGGTGTATCCATCTAAAGTTGTCACCTACTGTTTTAAGAGAATGAAGAGTTGAGGCTCTCTAGTGGATTACTCTTCAGTGAGTTCCAGCTTCATCTCCCTTTCTGACAGCTTGCCTCTAAGGCTGGGTCTAGGGTTCTGGGGTCCTGTGTTGCAAATCAAAATATGTATTCTCTTAAAAATAGAGTCGTAACATTCCAAGGAACTTGACTTGGTCTGGTATTGATACAATAGCTCTGGAGATAAATTATGAATTTACTACAATTAAACCTGGAGACATTTCTGTGAAAAAGGAAGTTGAGAAGGGAACAGCTTGCTCCTGTGGACTCTAACCTGACACCTGCATCAGGCGTGACTAATCAATCATTGCCTTCCTCTCCTCAGAGCCCCTTACAGTCACGGCCAATCAGTGAGAGATGCCCTTACACTGAAAATGTTTTGCTATGTTTGGATGATAGAAAGAATACTGGGCTGGGATCCAGGACACCTGTGTGTAGTCCCGAGGTTGCCACCGGCTAGCTTTGTGGTTTTGGTCAAGTCTTTTACACTTTTCAAGGGCGTTTCTATTCTCCTCTATAAAGTAAGTGAGGTGGGTTGGATAATCTCTGATATCCCTTAGTTTTTTTTAAATTACACTCTAAATTTTAAGAACAACCTGTTCATAAATTTGAATATTTTATGCCATTTTTTTCAAGGGTAAGAGATAAGAACGGGCAGTTTGTGGCTCCTGAGCTCAGTGGGTACCCATGTGTCCGGTTGTTTGTCTTGTAGGAGATTTAGACACCTATCAATCAAAGCTTTTTATTAAGTTGAATTAATTGTCTTCTCTTTATTCTTTGTTTTTTTAAGGTAAGTGGAGGAGATTGTTCTCCGAAGTAATACACTCCTGGACGGGCATTATATTCTGTTGAACCTCTGGCATATCTGATCACTACACACAGTCCTGTGTCAGAGGGTTCAGAAGCCCATTAGAAGCCCTGTGGGAATAAGAACTTCGTGCATAGGGGTGAATAGCACAGGTTTCAGGGTCAAGACAGACGGGGGCCAGATCCCAGCTCTGCCGTTTACTGGACTGTTGTGACCTTGGGCAAGTCACTTACCCAAACCGTATCACCCAGGTGTAAATCAAGAATAATACAAGTCTAGAGATTATCATATTAAGAGAAGTAAGTCAGACAGAGAAAAACAAATACCATACGATATCGCTTATGTGTGGAATCTTAAAAAAATAATGATACAAATGAACTTGCTTACCAAACAAATAGACTCTCACACATAGAAAACAAACTCACGGTTACCAAAAGGGGGGAAGCGATAAGTTAGGAATTGGGGATTAACAAATACCCACTACTATATATAAAATAAACAACAAGGACCTACTGTGTAGCACAGGGAACTGTATTCGATATGTTGTAATAACCTATAATGTAAAAGAATCTGAAAAAGAATACATATATTGATATATGTGTGCGTGTGTATATATATATATATATATATATACACACGCACACATATAACTGAATCACTTTGCTGTACACTTGAAACTAACACAACATTGTAAATTAACTATATACTTCAATTAAAAAAAAAAGAATAATACAAGTACCTGATTCACAGAAGTGTTAGAGGTGAGATAGCGCATGTAATTAAGCAGTCAGCAACCCCAAGAAAGTGAGATACAGAAGTTGCTTGTCCTCTTTTCATGATGACGGAGAAGATGTGGGACATGGGGTTAAGAAAGCAGTACGTGTCCAGGGCCAGCAGCCACTAGAAACACCCTGAATTAGGAGCAAGGACCTTCTGTAGGACAGCACTTGTTTAGGCTGATGCATTTCCGGTTGTGCAGATGAAGGAAGGAATAGCGCCCCGCCCCACCTGTGAAGGAGCACACAGTGCCGCGGGGAGAGAGGTGGAAATATCACCGTCCTTCTCGCTGAAGCAAGTGCCTTGACAGAGGCCAGCACCGTGGGTCAGAGGGTGGGGACAAGGTCCGGGGAGAGCTTTCCAATCAGACTTGAGAAGCTGAATTGAAGCAGGTTCCTGGAAAGAATAGAGAGTATGCCATCAGCGTAGTTTCGAGGAGAGCTAGACAAAAAGAGATCAGGCCGACGCCGGAAGCCTTTCTGAGCAGAGAGCCCCGTGTGTGCCGAGGACCAGAGGCTTGAGCCTGCTTTTCCTGCAACTTGAACTGACGCGTTTCAACAGAGGCAGGACAGGGAGGGTCGAGTGGGCTGCAGGACAGTAAGAAACACCGGATCGCGCAGGGCTTGCCCAGATGCTCAGCTCCGGGAGGCTTGTACCCTTCCAGACTCCAGGGCCTGTTGGCCACAGTTTTGACTACCGTGGCTGCAGCCCCGCCAGACCTTGGGCTGGCCTTCGTGCCCAGTGGTTTTGGGATCAGGGCGCTCTCCGACGGGCAGTCACCGGGGCCAAGGGAAGACACGTGTTGTCTGGTGAGAAGAAGTATTAATAGAGTTATTAATAGTGAGTCCCTGGCCTCAGGTCTTACCCTGAGGATGGTGGTTTGAACGTCTCCGTAATTGGATTGCCCCCAATAAAATCCCATTACAAACAACAGGGTTTATTGGAACACCTGGTGCCAGCCTCTCTGTTGGAAGTTGCGTTCCCTGCACTACACTCTCCCTTGCACCTAATCTGACTTCCTTCGCTTCCTCCCGTCGTCTCCCCATCCCGCTCAGTCTGTCCCTCTCCCTTTGCCAAATAACACCCCGCACAGCCAGGTTTGAATCTCAGCTCTTGTTTTTTAGTGACTATGTGAGAGCCCCTGACACTTGTGCATATTGAGTTGAGCTTACCACATAGTGACTCGGGAGCCTGGCAGGGTGCAGGAGGGGAGACGGGGTTGCTTTGGGTCACTCCATCCATCTGGTGATGCTGGTCGAGGAAGGGGAAGGGAAGGGCTGGCCCTGTTGGTCCAAGCTCTCATCACAGAGACCGTTTCCAAGCACTCGCTGGCGGCCACACAAAGGGGGATCCGCTTCTCAGGCTGAGCCCGCACACGGATCTCGGGTTTGAGTGATTCCACCAGGTACCTGCCCTGGGCTACATATAGCAGGCTGGGGGATGACTTCCCCCTGGAGTTCTCGGCGAGTTGTTGGATGTAGCCCAGCAATGGAATAACAGTGGAAAGGGAACTCACTGGGTTGACTGTGGGAAAGCGTATGCTGGCTCAAAGGAGCCCCTCCGCGAAAGAGAGGCTCTCGCTCGGGGCTGGGTTCTGCTAAGTGTTCCCTTCCGAAGTCGAAAACACCAGTGAACAGAAGGGATTTAGCTTCTCCTCCTTGAGGGCTGAAAGAGCGTGGATGCTCTGAGTGGCAGTTTTATTTGAAGTTGCTGTGTTACTTTCATTGACGATGATAGTATCATAAAGAAAGGAGATCTGAAAAAGCCAGGGTCTTTTTCAAGCTGCCTGAGCTCAAAGGAGCAGAGAACTCTTGAAGGTAGAATAGGATTCAGGCCACATTTCTTCTTTTTCCGTTGCACAAATGCTGATGATAAATGAGTCTCCGTGGTGAACCGATGTTCATTCAGTGGTGAACTATATACAGTCTAAGGTTCTGCTCTGGGGATAACAGCTATACATCGATTCATCGATTCTGTAAGACTTGGTCAACATGGGATTTTGAAACAATATCAGTAGGCAGTTTCTGTTAATCCCTATTAATCTTAGAGAGATTATAACCCCACCTGGGATGCACTGAAGGAAAAATGCACTGACCCACCTGGGTCAGAGGGCTGGCCCTCTCTTTGTTTAAAATCCTACCGCTACTGGCGAACCCAGGAACAGAAACTCTTAGGTTACAGTTTCTCTGGAGGTTCAGGATGTGGCCAGAGTGATGCACATACACCTCTTTCTGCTTTGATTAAAGAGAGCCATGATTTAGTGACTCACCACAACGCACTCACTGCAATTAGCCAATTCCATGGCTAATTCCAATTAGCCAGTGCTCTAAATGTCATTGATATTCGATAAATTTTTACACCAGATAAAAACCTTGATTTGCTATGGGCTTTTGTTGATAAGTCATTTCTTTCCTTATTTTTTAATGTTTGAGAATACTTTTAGAGCATGAGGAAATACTATTGGCTCAGTCAGCAGCCCACGTGAAGGGGGTTTTAGTGTAAAGAATCCAAGATCAGGGTTAATCCAAGATTGTAGACAATCCAGGAATTATTTACCTTTGCTTTTAGCATGTATTTTACTTTATTTTATTTTAAAAGTCAGTACCCTTTTATTTTTTAAATTTTACTGAAGTATAGTTGATTTACAATGTTGTGTTACTTTCTGCTGTACAGAAAGTGATCAATTATACATACATATATTCTTTTGCATATTCTTTTCCATTATGGTTTATCAGAGGGTATTGAATATAGTTCCCTGTGCTCTACAGTAGGACCTTGTTTATCCATCCTATGTATACTAGTTTGCATCTGCTAATCCCGAGCTCCCAATCCTTCCCTCCCCCTTGACAACCACAAGTCTGTTCTCTATGTCTGTGATTTCCTCAGCCATAAAAGAGCAAGAAATAATGCCATTTGCTGCAACATGGATGGACCTAGAGATTATCATACTAAGCGAAGTAAGTCAGAAAGACAAGTACCATATGATATCACTTATATGTGGAACCTAAAATATGACACAAATAAACATATCTACGAAAGAGAAACAGACTCACAGACATGGAGAATAGCGTTTTGTTTATTGAAGACTGCTCTGTTAGAGTAAGCTTCCTGGGTTGAGAATGTGGGCCTTGGAATGAGAGAGACTCATGTTTGCTACTTCTCAGCTGTACAGCCTAGAACAAAGCACTTTCTCTTGCTGGACTTTGATTTCCTCCTCTGTCTTATGGGAATAATAATAATCTTGATAGCTAACACGTAGTAAGTGCTTACCATGTGCCAGCCACTGTTCTAAATGCTTTACATGTCACTTAATCCTCATTGCAATCCCATAAGGTGCGCCTGGGAATAATAAAATGGGACCTGCATAATAGGGTGTGATGCACTATTGAGATAGTTCCTGAAAAGCGTTTCACATTCTGTCTGGTACATTATAAGAACTCAGTAAACACATGGTGTCAGTGGTGGTTGTAATAGTTATCTATTGCTGTGTAACAAACAGATTGCCCCCAAATTTAGTGCTTTAACCAAAACCAAAAACTTACTATCTCACACAGCTTCTGAGAGTCAAGAATCTGGGGGAAACTTAGCTGAGTGGTTCTGGTTCAGGGTCTCTAGCGAGGTTGCAGTCAGGATGTCGACCTGCACTGTGGTCATCTGAAGGCTCAACGGAGGGTCCGTGTCCAGGGTGGTTCACTCACAGGGCTGTTGATAAGGCTTCCTCAGGTCTTCACTGGCTGTGGGCAGGAGGCCTTGGTTCCTCAGCCTGTGGGCTTCTCCAGAGTGCTGCTCAGGAGTTGCCAACTGGCTTCCCCCACAGCAAATGATCAAAAAGAGAGAGAAAGAGGGAGAGTGAGCAAAACGGAAACGGCGGTGTCTTTTATAACCCAGTCTTGGAAGTGACATACCATCGCTTCTACCCTATTCTGTTAGGCACACAAAACAACTCCATCACAGTGTAGGAGGTGACTACCTAGGGGCGTGCATACCAGGAGGCAGGGGTCGTTGGGGCCATCTTGGAGGCTGACTACCACCGTGGTATTTGTGCATTTCTAAGTACTACATCGAATCACTTGCCAAACCATAAAGATGGGAAGTTGACCAGAGACCCTAGGAAAACTTCTCCAGACTTAAGGATTAGTCTGGGATAATAAACTAGGATAGTTTATTAGTCTGGGATAATTAGTCTGGGATAAACTAGGATAGAGTACTAGCCTGACCAGTCATTATATGGTTCCGTATTGTATAAGTTCAGTGCAACCACCATGCACGTGGGGGGAGTATTTTCGGTGACTTTTTATTTGCATACCCAGAGATGGTACCAAACACTTGTGTTGGCCCCTCTGCCGTTTGCTCGCCCTGGCTTTTATTTTAATATTCTGGTACATATTTTGTTTTTTTTGATCTCCCGCCACTGCAGGCACAGCTCATCTTACAGTCAGCTCTAAAAGCATATCGCAACCCCTAGGTAAAGGTTCATTTCACTACAAACTGGCTGAAGACAGTGAATTTATATTCAATCACCAGAGTGTTTCCCCCCAGTTTCCTGGGGACAGATTCACTGCAGTATTCCTTTAAACGGATTTTCTGGCCTTTCTCTCAGGCCTGCATTTGACATTTTCTCAAGAAAGTTTATTTTTTAATTTACAACTTTGAGAGGTTTATTTTATGAGATGGGTTTTATGTAACAAAATATAATGGGTTCAGGGGCGGGGCAACCCTATGAATTTGAAATTGACTGCCATGAGGAGGAATTATTCATTTCATTTGTAGGAGAAAAACGACAGCTCACATGAAAGTAGGAAGGTTTCAGGTCTCAATTCAGGGTGGAACAAATCACCTTTCATAAGTCAGCACGCTTGGTGTTTTGTATTTGCCATAAATATCTATTTGTGAGGCTTTGGAAGGATGTGATGAGGGTGTGAGCTCTCGGTAGACGATTATCACAGGGTCCACTTGGCTAAAGGGGCCTTTCGAATTAAAACAAAAGACGAGGAAGGCTGCTGCCTCATCAGAACGTCAGAGCTTGGAATCAGATGGGCACGTCTTCATTCTCTTTCTTCTTGCTAGAGCTCGTGATCCCTTCTGTGTCTCAAAAAGAAGATGCTTGGTTACTTGATGCCTGGTCTTGCTCATTCTAATAACATAATGGTGAAATATTAACTTATCAAAGTGCTGGAAGCTTTAATAACCATTCTGCCCTGAGTCTGAGCAGAAAGGACTGGAAAAATCGCCGTGCTCCCATCTTCACCCTCACACCCCACATCACTCCATTAATTTCCAGGCATCGCCCTTCATTAGCGACACGGTGGCTGAAGGACTGTGTTATGAGGCTGCAGGGTCATGAACCACACCATCTACCCCTTGGTTCATTTCACAGCTTGCTCCTTTCTTAATGCCGCACGGCTCATTTCCCCCCCTTCACTTGGCGAGAGGGACCTTTCCCAGGGCTTGAAATGGATGGCTCTCCCGCTGGCCCTCTTTTGTTTAATGCCTCTCTATTCTCTGAGCTTAAAAGTGTACACCGTTGCCACGAATAGTAGCATTTGCTGTACACCCTCACTACCAATGAAGTTTGGATTGCAAAGAAATTATGGGCCTGCAGTGTTTTAATGTAGGCGATTTTCCAGTGAAGATGGAACACATGAGGATGACCTTATTGAGTAAATTTACCTTCATGTGTAAACCCCATCGTGGAAGATGGTATTTGGTGAGTTTAATCTGCTCTGTCTTTTTTCATAAATAAGGTTTGATTATGAGATGTGATTGTTTTCCCACCGAATACCGTGGATAGCAGTCTGCCTTAGAAATCCCACGTGTATAAAATAAACTTCCAAAGCCGATAAAACCAGCGAGAGGGGGCACACCTGCTAAGCGCTGGGATTTCTCCCATCTATCTGGGTGGTGAGCGGTGTTACCTTTGACCTTTTTCTTGGCTGGGGAAGACTGTAGCCATGCCTAAAAGCGCCTGGTGAGGTGGCAGGGGGAGCAGAAGTAAAGTTTGTTTTCCCATAAAAGAGGTACTAGGTGCGTACGGCAGTGCTTCGGAAACGCCGAGGAAACAGGGTAGCATCGTGATAAAGGACATGAACTCGACAGCCAGGCAGGCTTGGGTTTGAATCCAAGCTCTAGTGCTTTAGTAGATGTGGAACTGGCTAGGAGCTTCAAACAGCAAGCTTTGTTCCGTCACACAGTTTCTGAATGTCAGGAGCCCGGCGTGGCTGAGGTTCTGAGTAGCTCTGGTTCAGGATCTCTCACAAGGCTGTAGGCAGGTTACTGGGGGCAGCAGACATCTGAGGCTTGGATGGGGCTGGAGGTTCCACCTCTGAGCTCATGGCCATGGCCCTTGGCAGGAAGCCTCAGTTCTTTACCACATGCGTCTGTTTGTGACATTTTAGCCGGATTCTCTGAGAGCAGGTAATCCAAGAAAGAGAAAGAGAGAACGCCTAAGACAGAAGCCTTAGTATCTTCTATACCCTAATCGTGGAGTGACATCCAGCCACTTTTGCCACATTCTGTTGGTCACACAGACCAGCCATGGTGCAGTGTGAGTGGGAGAGAACTGCAGGAGTGTGAGTACCACACACAGACCGTTGGGACCTTGGCTACCACAACCGGGCAAGTTACTTAACTTCTCTGAGCCTCCATTTCTTCTTCTGTAGAATGAAAAACAATACTTACTTCCAAGGGTTATAGTGAATATTGAATTTTAATGAAAATGCTTAGTACGTCCTTGGACTCCCGATAAACTCTCAATATTACGTATCATCTTTATCATCATCATCATTGTCGCTATCTACCCTGTAACTTTCTGCAGTGTTGAAATGGGCCTGTATATCTCCAATTTCCGGGTTTTTTTAATTCTTTGCCCTGAATGATCCTCCCACTTCTTTGAATTTCATTGTCTTTTTTGGCCGCGCGCAATTAGAACCCACCAGAACGTCAGTACCTAAAGTCAGAGGGGCAGCCCTGCTGAGTCAGCTGGCTGCCAGAACCTTCACAATATGGCTAACGGAAGAGTTCGCAGAGAACCTGCACAAAACGTTGGTCATTAAAACAATGAGAAAAAAAATCTTTACAGGAGTTTTTGGTCCAAAAGCTAATACTGCAGTTTGAGAAAAAGAGGACAAAGGGCATAGAAAGTAATAGTGGAAAGTTGTAGAATATGCCCTTGCTTACTAAACAGAGACCGCCTCCCCTTTAAGGATCTGATAAGGATCTTTGGACCTTCTTCCTGGAGTGAAGCTCGTGTGCACACATCCAAGTTTGCATAGGATTTTATGAGTTTCCCAGCTCCCACCCATTTCCTCCAGGTAAATCAACGCAATCTTTATAAAAAGAGCAGTGATGTAGTAAAGGCCTAGGATGTCACGTTTCACTTTTTATCTAAAGCGAGTAGCAATCAGGTGTGCCTTAAACACATCAAATCATCACTTATACAGCCACGTGTATTAGACTTTTGGTGTTTTTGACAATTTACTTGCTACTCCAGCTTTCTGAACGATGCCAGCTCCCCATAATTTGTTTTTCCCCACCATGATGTAATCATTAAGTTGCCGTAATGAAGATTGAAGGTTTAATAATGGAAAGTGTTACAAATTCCAATTTAATCATTCCTAAATTGATTAGTGACTTTCCCCAAATGCCTGGCCGTGGAAAACCAGAGGTCTAAGAGAGACAGAGTGCTGTAGTCCGAGTTTGATAAATGGAGCTTTGGTGCAGCTGTAATTGAGTTATTGAATTTACTCCTCTTCCAAATGATGTTTGCATTGTCTCCGCCATATGTGTTGAGGGCCAGAGAAAGGTCACTCGAAGCTTCAGACTGAGGGCACGCATGGGTTACGGCGGTTTTGAACAGCACCATCGAGGTTAGTCAATTAAGAGAAACACCCAGGGGTAGGGCATCCCAGGGCCTCGTGCTACTGAGCGGTCAGTGGCAAAATCCCAAAGGCCTATTTAAAAGAGTCTGAAGATGCTGTAAGTAAATGTCTGCTCTTGGCCTCGGGCTGTTTAGCCCCTGACAAATGACATGGGTGAGTCCCTGCAGGCGGATTTGAAGGAAAGGACACCTATAAACAAAGCCGGCGCCCTCGGCTCTGACAAAGGCAGAATTGAAATCATCCAATAGCAGCGCCCGCCTAGCCCACTGCATAGGAGCTATGTGGATTTCTGCATTGCTTCCTATTGCCAGATGGGCACTTTTTAACTTTGCACCTAGATTTTTCTCTGCAGCCGTCTCTTAAAGACAGCAGATCAGCATTATTATACTTCAAGAAATTTCGCGAACAGTTTTTTTGTTTTTGTTTCTTCCCTGCAGCCCACTGACTTATCCCCATTTTTTGTCCACATTCCAGGTGGGTGTACAACATGAATGCCCCTTGTGTTTCTGTGTTTTGTAAATAGTCTTCCTTTGTCTCTGAACCTATTTATACAGCTGTCTTACAATAGAAATTTTACTCTAAGATGTGATTTTTACAGATCCCTTAGAATTGATGTGTATAAACCTTTGAGATCTTTGGGGCGAAAGCCAGGAGGCTGTTTTGCATGGGACTTAGGAGAGACGCACCTTGAATGTGTGCATGGAAGTGGTCAGGAAGCGGCGAGCAGCCAGTGACAGACAGCAAGGAAGTCCCAGCCTCCTTGAGAGCAAAACCAGAGGCGAAGGCTGACTGGGGCCCAGCTGTCAGCTGGCACAGTGGCCCTGTGGCTTCATGGCTGTGAGCCAACATGTGCACATGGCCAGCACAACCCAGTGACAAGCCACCCCAGGAAACTCAGTCTGCTCTACACTCATACAAATACAGTATTCTAGAACCCCCCTGAAAACACACCATATGCATTTCCCCGAAACTGCCAGTGGATTAATTTGCGAAACATAGATACTCTATTAAGTTTCCAAGGGCTGCCATAACACTTGTTTCCTTTGTCCATTAAATCACAAACTGGGTGACTTAAAAAAGAAATACATTGGGGCTTCCCTGGTGGCGCAGTGGTTGAGAGTCTGCCTGCCGATGTGGAGGACACGGGTTCGTGCCCCGGTCTGGGAGGATCCCACATGCCGCGGAGCGGCTGGGCCCATGAGCCATGGCCACTGGGCCTGCGCGTCCGGAGCCTGTGCTCCGCAACGGGAGAGGCCACAACAGTGAGAGCCGCATACCGCACAGGAAAAAAAAAAAAAAGACTTAGTGTGGAAAAAAAGAAATATATTGACTCAAAGTTCTGGAGGCTGTCAGTCAGAAACCAAAGTGTTAGCAGGGCCGTGCTCCCTCTGAGACGTCTGTAGGGGAATCCTTCCTTGGCCCTTCCTGGTCTCTGGTGGTTGGCCCACAGTCTTTGGTGTTCCTTGGCTTGTAAAAGCATCGCTCCAATCTTCTGGCTTTGCAAGGCGTTCTCCCTGTGTCTCTTCACATTATCTTCCCTCTTCGTTCAAATTTCCCCTTTTTATCAGGACACCAGTCATACTGGATTAGGGCCCACTCCAGTGACCTCATTTTAACTTGATTACCTCTGGAATGACCCTCTTTCCAAATAAGGTCACATTCTTAGGGACTTGGGATTAAGACTTCACCCTAATCTTTTTTAGGGGACACATTTCAACCTATTATAGTTTAAAAAAATTACGAACCTAAATTCTTCTTGTCATCCAGGGCAATTTGGAATTTATTTCTCCCAGATATTTCCATCAAAGCTGAATTTTCTGGGTATTTAAGGGAAAAAAAAAAGGATGACAGGTATTAACAATTGATCCTCAAAATGTCAGGTTGTGAGCAGTTGGTTTGGATGATTGGTTCAGTGGGTCTTGGGTCCTGAATTTAGGCCCAAGTTAACCAGTTCAACTGGCCTTAGCTCCAGGTTGTAGATTTCACTCCAACCCTGCTGCCTTCTCTAGATATAGATGCCATTGTTTCTAGAAAAGCATGTCAAAGAGTGTATGAGTGCTCTCTCTCCCATTTGAGAATGCTATCCACGACACATGGCAGGCAGTGGGTGGAATAGGAGTGCCTGAGTTTAGAGAATTACAGACCTATATTCAGATTCTGCCAACACCTCTTATCAGCTGAGCGACCTTGGTCCTAGTACTGCTGATGACCTCGATCATGTTCCCTCATCCATGAAAATCAGAGGATGAAGTTCAGATAAGATGGTAAGAGCAAAGTACTTAGCACACAGCATGGGCTTAATAAAAAGTTAGTTCCTTGTGGGAATTCCCTGGCAGTCCAGTGGTTAGGAGTCTGCGCTTCCACTGCAGGGGGCACGGGTTCGATTCCTGGTCCAGGAAGTAGGATCCCACAAGCCCCACGGCACGGCCAGGGGAAAAGAAAAAAGTTAGTTCCTTGAGCAGCCTATCCTTTGTATAATCCCAGAGCATGCTGATATAATGTTAATAATCATTAATACCGTACTTTACAGTTTACAAAGCCATTTCACGTATTATTACATTTAATTTATATCTACTGGATGGATGGACACTGTTAAAAACATTAAAATGCTTCTTTTAAATTACTCATAACTGGTAGCCATAACTGTGAATCTTCCAATGTTAAACATTTTAATTTTTTTTTTTTTTTTTTTTTTTAGCAAACAGCTGCAGTTAGTAATCTCAGCACTGATATCATCCTCTGACGCAGTGGTTCTCAATGGGAGGGAGGTGATTTTTGCCACCAGGGGATATCTGTTAATGTCTGGAGACATTTTTGGTGGTCACAGCTGGGGGTGGTCCTAGTGGCACCTAGTAGGTAGAGGCAAAAGGTGCTGCTAAACATCCCATAAAGTGCAGGACAGCCGCTACAACAGAGAATTATCCATCCCAAGATGTCAGTAGTGCTAGGCTTGAGGAACCCTGCCTTAAGCCTCCAGTATATTTCCATGAATAACTGCTCACCTTCAATCAATGCATCCAATCAGAAAATGGGTACCATGTAATAGCACTTCGTTTTTTATTTCCATCCTGCAAAGAAAACTATTGAAATCAGAAGCAGTATTTTCTAATGTTATGAAAGGGGAAAAAAAAAAACCAAAACCCTGCAGCGTAAGTCGATAAGCATTTGATGAATACATATCCCTGTGGTATTGCGTTGCTGATAAATGACAGCTGTGGAGGAACCTGGCACTCAGGCCAGGCTTTAAACATCAAACGGCTAAAGCTTTTGGATGGCCCCTGCATTCACTGCACCTGCACAGTGAGCGAGCACACAGCACTGGCAAATTTTACTCAGAGCAGACCAAACGGTAGAGCACGCCTGCCCCGACATGTTGGAGGAATTCAGGGTCACCATGACTGCAAATAATGGGGCCTTCAACATATGGAAAGGCTGCAGTTGCTCAGACTTAATTTATATTAAAGTGCTGAATCCTTTATTTTTTTTTTCCAGAAAGAAAATAGATATTTGGTAGGATCATAATGCCTGGTAATCATAATCATAATACGAATCAGACCTGAGCCAAAAGCTGACAGGCATCCTCCTCCTTGATTCTCATAGCTCTTTTGAGGGAAGTGGTGATTATCCCATCTTACTGTTGCGCAAGCTGAGGCTATGAGATTAGGCGACGAGTCCAAGTTTACACGGTTGGTACGTTGGCAGAGCTACTTAACTTCATATTTGCATCAGTCAGCACAATGGGAGAGTTTGGGAAGGGGACGCTTGTAATAATTAGAGATCACTGCCTGTTGTTGAGTCGTATGTGAAGCATGATAGACACCTGTTTTCAATCCATCCCGATGGTCCTGATGCCTATTTATTTATGTATTTCTTTATTTATTTTTAGCTGTTCAGAACATTTATTACTCCAGAAATGATTTCTTTTATGAGTATACACTTAGTGGACTTTTAAAATGAAAATAAAGAAAAAAAAGAAGAAAACCTTGATTTGCCATAAATAAATGAGAGGTTATACGGAATTCCCTGGTGGTCCAGAGATTAGGACTTGGCGCTTTCACTGCAGGGCCCAGGGGCTTTTTTTTTGTTCTGTTTTTTTATACTGCAGCTGCTTATTAGTCATCAATTTTATACACATCAGTGTATACATGTCAATCCCAATCGCCCAATTCAGCACACCACCATCCCCACCCCACCACGGTTTCCCCCACTTGGTGTCCATACGTTTGTTCTCTACATCTGTGTCTCAACTTCTGCCCTGCAAACCGGTTCATCTGTACTATTTTTCTAGGTTCCACATATATGCGTTAATATATGATATTTGTTTTTCTCTTTCTGACTTACTTCACTCTGTATGATAGTCTCTATATCCATCCATATCTCAACAAATGACTCAATTTCGTTCTTTTTTATGGCTGAGTAATATTCCATTGTATATATGTATGACATCTCCTTTATCCATTCGTCTGTCCATGGGCAGTTAGGTTGCTTCCATGACCTGGCTATTGTAAATAGTGCTGCAATGAACATTGGGGTGTATGTGTCTTTTGGAATTATGGTTTTCTTCGGGTATATGCCCAGTAGTGGGATTGCTGGATCATATGGTAATTCTATTTTTAGTTTTTGAAGGAACCTCCATACTGATCTCCATAGTGGCTGTATCAATTTACATTCCCACCCACAGTGCAAGAGGGTTCCCTTTTTTCCACACCCTCTCCAGCATTTGCCTTTTGTAGATTTTCTGATGATGCCCATTCTAACTGGTATGAGGTGATACCTGTAGTTTTGATTTGCGTTTCTCTAATAATTAGTGATGTCGAGCAGCTTTTCATGTGCTTTTTGGCCATCTGTCTTCTTTGGAGAAATATCTATTTAGGTCTTCTGCCCATTTTTGGATTGGGTTGTTTGTTTCTTTAATATTGAGCTGCATGAGCTGTTTATATATTTTGGAGATTAATCCTTTGTCCGTTGATTCGTTTGCGAATATTTTCTCCCATTCTGAGGGTTGTCTTTTCGTCTTGTTTATGGTTTCCTTTGCTGTGCAAAAGCTTTGAAGTTTCATTAGGTTCCGTTTGTTTATTTTTGTTCTTATTTCCATTACTCTAGGAGGTGGATCAAACAAGATCTTGCTGTGATTTATGTCAAAGAGTGTTCTTCCTATGTTTTCCTCTAAGAGTTTTATAGTGTCTGGTGTTACATTTAGATCTCTAACCCATTTTGAGTTTATTTTTGTGTATGGTGTTAGGGAGTGTTCTAATTTCATTCTTTTACATATAGCTGTCCAGTTTTCCCAGCACCACTTATTGAACAGACTGTCTTTTCGCCATTGTCTATCCTTGCCTCCTTTGTCATAGATTAATTGACCATAGGTGCGTGAGTTTATCTCCGGGCTTTCTATCTTGTTCCATTGATCTTTGTTTCTGTTTTTGTGCCAGTACCATATTGTCTTGATTACTGTAGCTTTGTAGTATAGTCTGAAGTCAGGGAGTCTGATTCCTCCAGTTCTGTTTCTTTCCCTCAAGACTGCTTTGGCTATTCGGGGTCTTTTGTGTCTCCATACAGATTTTAAGATGATTTGTTCTAGTTCCATAAAAAATGCCATTGGTAATTTGATAGGGATTGCACTGAATCTGTAGATTGCTTTGGGTAGTGTAGTCATTTTCACAATATTGATTCTTCCAATCCAAGAACGTGGTATATCTCTCCATCTGTTGGTATCATCTTTAATTTCTTTCATCAGTGTCTTATTATAGTTTTCTGCGTACAGGTCTTTTGTTTCCCCAGGTCGGTTTATGCCTAGGTATTTTATTCTTTTTGTTGCAATGGTAAATGGGAGTGTTTCCATAATTTCTCTTTCAGATTTTTCATCATTAGTGTATAGGAATATAAGAGATTTCTGTGCATTAATTTTGTATCCTGCGACTTTACCAAATTCATTGATTAGCTCTAGTAGTTTTCTGGTGGCATCTTTAGGATTCTCTATGTATAGTATCATGTCATCTGCAAACAGTGACAGTTTTACTTCTTCTTTTCCAATTTGTATTCCTTTTATTTCTTTTTCTTCTCTGATTGCCATGGCAAGGACTTCCGAAACTATGTTGAATAATAGTGGTGAGAGTGGACATCCTTGTCTCGTTCCTGAACTTAGAGGAAATGCTTTCAGTTTTTCACCATTGAGAATGATGTTTGCTGTGGGTTTGTCATATATGGCCTTTATTATGTTGAGGTAGGTTCCCTCTATGCCCACTTTCTGGAGAGTTTTTATCATAAATGGGTATTGAATTTTGTCAAAAGCTTTTGCTGCATCTCTTGAGAAGATCATATGGTTTTTATTCTTCAGTTTGTTAATATGGTGTATCACATTGATTCATTTGTGTATACTGAAGAATCCTTGCCTCCCTGGGATAGATCCCACTTGACCATGGTGTATGATCCTTTTAATGTGTTGTTAGATTCTGTTTGCTAGTATTTTGTTGAGGATTTTTGCATCTATATTCATCAGTGATATTGGTCTGTAATTTTCTTTTTTTGTAGTATCTTTCTCTGGTTTTGGTATGAGGGTGATGGTGGCCTCATAGAATGAGTTTGGGAGTGTTCCTTCCTCTGCAATTTTTTGGAAGAGTTTGAGAAGGATGAGTGTTAGCTCTTCTCTAAATGTTTGATAGAATTCACCTGTGAAGCCATCTGGTCCTGGACTTTTGCTTGTTGGAAGATTTTTAATCACAGTTTCAATTTCATTACTTGTGATTGGTCTGTTCATATTTTCTGTTTCTTCCTGGTTCAGTCTTAGAAGGTTACACCTTTCTAAGAATTTGCGCATTTCTTCCAGGTTGTCCATTTTATTGGCGTAGAGTTGCTTGTAGTAGTCTCTTAGGATGCTTTGTATTTCTGTGGTGTCTGTTGTAACTTCTCCTTTTTTGCTTCTAATTTTATTGATTTGAGTCCTCTCCCTCTTTTTCTTGATTAGTCTGGCTAATGGTTTATCAGTTTCGTTTATCTTCTCAAAGAACCAGCTTTTAGTTTTATTGATCTTTGCTACTGTTTTCTTTGTTTCTGTTTCATTTATTTCTCCTCTGATCTTTATGATTTCTTTCCTTCTGCCAACTTTGGGTTTTGTTTGTTCTTCTTTCTCTAGTTCCTTTAGGTGTAAGGTTAGATTGTTTACTTGAGATTTTTCTTGTTTCTTGAGGTAGGCTTGTATAGCTGTAAACTTCCCTTTTAGAACCGCTTTTGCTGCATCCCATAGGTTTTTTGTTTTTTTTGTTTGTGGTACAGGGGCCTCTCACTGTTGTGGCCTCTCCCATTGCAGAGCACAGGCTCCGGACACGCAGGCTCAGCGGCCATGGCTCACGGGCCCAGCCGCTCTGCGGCATGTGGGATCTTCCCGGACCGGGGTACGAACCCACGTCCCCTGCATCGGCAGGCGGACTCTCAACGACTGTGCCATCAAGGAAGCCCATCCCATAGGTTTTTGATTGTCGTGTTTTCATTGTCATTTGTCTCTAGGTATTTTTTGATTTCCTCTTTGATTTCTTCAGTGATCTCTTGGTTATTTAGTAACAAATTGTTTAGCCTCCATGTGTTTGTGTTTTTTACGATTTTTTCCCCTGTAATTCATTTCTAATTTCATAACGTTGTGGTCAGAAAAGATGCTTGATATGATTTCAATTTTCTTAAATTTACTGAGGCTTGATTTGTGATCCAAGATGTGATCTCTCCTGGGGAATGTTCCGTGTGCACTTGAGAAGAAAGTGTAATCTGCTGTTTTGGGATGGAATGTCCTATAGATATCAATTAAATCTATCTAGTCTGTTGTGTCATTTAAAGCTTCTGTTTCCTTATTTATTTTTATTTTGGGTGATCTGTCCACTGGTGTAAGTGAGGTGTTAAAGTCCCCCACTATTATTGTGTTACTGTCGATTTCCTCTTTTATAGCTGTTAGCAGTTGCCTTATGTATTGAGGTGCTCCTGTGTTGGGTGCATATATATTTATAATTGTTATATCTTCTTCTTGGATTGATCCCTTGATCATTATGCAGTGTCCTTCCTTGTCTCTTGTAACATTCTTTATTTTAAAGTCTATTTTATCTGATATGAGTATAGCTACTCCAGCTTTCTTTTGATTTCCATTTGCATGGAATATCTTTTTCCATCCCCTCACTCTCAGTCTGTATGTGTCCCTAGGTTTGAAGTGGGTCTCCTGTAGACAGCATATAGATGGGTCTTCTTTTTGAATCCATTCAGCACGCCTGTGTCTTTTGGCTGGAGCATTTAATCCATTCACGTTTAAGGCAATTATCGATATGAATGTTCCTATGACCATTTTCTTAATTGTTTTGGGTTTGTTTTTGTAGATCCTTTTCTCCTCTTGTGTTTCCCACTTAGAGAAATTCCTTTAGCATTTGTTGTAGAGCTGGTTTGGTGGTGCTGAATTCTCTTAGCTTTTGTTTGTCTGTAAAGCTTTTGATTTCTCCATGGAATCTGAATGAGATCCTTGCTGTGTAGAGTAATCTTGGTTGTAGGTTCTTCCCTTTCATCACTTTAAGTATACCATGCCACTCCCTTCTGGCTTGTAGAGTTTCTGCTGAGAAATCAGCTGTTAACCTTATGGGAGTTCCCTTGTATGTTACATTTTGTTTTCCCCTTGCTGCTTTCAATAATTTTTCTTTGTCTTTAATTTTTGCTAATTTGCTTACTATGTGTCTCGGCGTATTTCTCCTTGGGTTTATCCTGTATGGGACTTGCTGCGCTTCCTGGACTTGGGTGGCTATTTCCTTTCCCATGTTAGGGAAGTTTTGGACTATAATCTCTTCAGATATTTTCTCGGGTCCTTTCTCTCTCTCTTCTCCTTCTGGGACCCCTATAATGCAAATGTTGTTACTTTTAATGTTGTCCCAGACGTCTCTTAGGCTGTCTTCATTTCTTTTCATTCTTTTTTCTTTATTCTGTCCTGCAGCAGTGAATTCCACCATTCTGTCTTCCAGATCACTTATCCGTTCTTCTGCCTCAGTTATTCTGCTATTGATTCCTTCTAGTGTAGTTTTCATTTCAGTTATTGTATTGTTCATCTCTGTTTGTTCTTTAATTCTTCTAGGTCTTTGTTAAATATTTCTTGCATCTTCTCAATCTTTGCCTCCATTCTTTTTCCGAGGTCCTGGATCATCTTCACTCTCATTATTCTGAATTCTTTTTCTGGAAGGTTGCCTATCTCCACTTCATTGAATTGTTTTTCTGGTGTTTTATCTTGTTCCTTCATCTGGTACATAGCCCTGTGCCTTTTCATCTTGTCTGTCTTTCTGTGAATGTGGTTTTTGTTCCCCAGGCTGCAGGATTGTAGTTCTTTTTGCTTCTGCTGTCTGCCCTCTGGTGGATGAGGCTATCTAAGAGGCTCGATGGGAGGACTGGTGGTGGGTAGAGCTGACTGTTTCTCTGGTGGGCAGAGCTCACTTGTCTGCTGATGGGTCGGCTGGGTTCCCTCCCTGTTTGTTGTTTGGCCTGAGGCAACCCAACACTGGCGCCTACCTGGGCTCTTCAGTGAGGCTAATGGCAGACTCTGGGAGGGCTCGCACCAAGGAGTACTTCCCAGGACTTCTGCTGCCAGTGTTGTCCCCACGGTGAGCCACAGCCACCACCCACCTCTGCAGGAGACCCTCCAACACTAGCAGGTAGGTCTGGTTCAGTGTTGCCTGAGGTCACTTCTCCTTCCCCTGGGTCCTGATGCACGCACTACTTTGTGTGTGCCCTCCAAGAGTGGAGTCTCTGTTTCCCCCAGTCCTGTCAAAGTCCTGCAATCAAATCCCACTAGCCTTCAAAGTCTGATTCTCTAGGAATTCCTCCTCCCGTTGCTGGACCCTCAGGTTGGGAAGCCTGACGTGGGGCTCAGAACCTTCACTCCAGTGGGTGGACTTCTGTGGTATAAGTGTTCTCCAGTCTGTGAGTCACCCACCCAGTAGTTATGGGATTTGATTTTGCTGTGATTGCGCCCCTCCTACCCTCTCATTGTGGCTTCTCCTTTGTCTTTGGATGCGGGGTATCTTTTTTGGTGAGTTCCAGTGTCTTCCGGTCAATAATTGTCCAGCAGCTAGTTGTGATTCTGGTGTTCTCGCAAGAGGGAGTGAGAGCACCTCCTTCTACTCCGCCATCTTGGTTCCTCTCCCCTGATGCCTCTTATGTATAATAAATCTTGGAAAACTTGGTTTGCCCTTTACAGCCCAGAAGACAGGGTATGTGTTCAGCAAACACCACCATTTTCCCCTAGACATGTACCTCATCACCATCATTTCCTAATGCGTTCTAACTGACTGTAAGAAAAAACGTTGAGTAACTTTATTTTTCAGGGTGAGGAGAGGAGAAGGGGCACTTAGCACAGCTTTATTATCTTACAGTTCTGGAAGGCAGAAGTCTAAAATATGGCTTTCTGGAGTATAATCAAGGTGTTGGCAGGGCTGCGTTCCTTTCTGGAGGCTCTAGAGGAGAATCTGTTTCCTTGCCTTTTCCTGCTTCTAGAGCCTGCCTGCTTCCCTTGGCCCGTGGCCCCTTCTTCCACGTTCAGAACCAGCGACGTTACGTCTGTCTTCTGTAGCCACATCTTCCTCTACCTTTGTCTTCCCCGTTTTTTTCTGTTGCAGTAAAATACACATAACATGAAATTTACCATCTTAACTATTTTTGAAAGAGCAGTTCAGTAGTGTTAAGTATATTTGCATTGTTCTAAAACCAACCTCCAGAACTTTTTCATCTTGCAAAACTAGAACTCTGTACCCACTAGACCACTCCCCGTTCCCTCCTTGCCCCAGCCCTTGGCAACCACCATACTAAGTTTTATTTCTACGAATCTGACTATTTTAGATGCCTCATATAAGTGGAATCATACAGTATCGGTGTTTTTGTGACTGGCTTATTTCACTTGGTTTGAGATATTCTATTTTAAATGAAACTTTTCTCTAACATCTAGAAATGGAAAATCAGTCATGGTTGTCATAAGAGAAGGAATAGCTATAAAAATGAATACAATGAAAACAGCCCATGATTAGGTGCTAGCTGGGTTCTACTGGCTCTTGGACACTCTGATGTTCTTACCTCCCTGTGAGATCGGCAGATACTAGCGAGATGCAAGATGTATCAGTACCAGACTGAGCCTCTCGCTTTTTCACACTCTGGAGGAAAGACATTGGAGAAAGCAAAACTGTCTTGTTACGTGATTCAGTGTTAATTCAAGGACTGTCCTTGTACCACTTAAAAATAGTTCAGGTGCTACTGGCGTTCACCACCGGAGAACACCCAGAAAGGAAAGAGGAAAAGGGCAGGTACGACGAATGAGCAAATGACCTCAGTGAAGAAGCAGATATTGTTCCTGGAGTATTTGGAGTGTGTGCGCCATTGGGTGCATAGAAACCAAAAAGGGGCTCTGCCGTCCGTCCTTCCTTCACCTGGGCAGATTCCAGTCGATTGTCAATTATGTGTCACCAGGAGGTGAGAGAAGTCAGTTTAATTCCCCATGAAAATTAGGACTTGACCTGACTCTGTGTCTTTACTCCGAGTACCTGGTGCTTGGAAGTGGCTCATTAATCCCTTTGTGTAACCCCCTTGAGATCACCAAGCTTCAAATGAATCTGCAATCTGAGCACCGTCTCTGCGCTGGGGGTCAGATGGAACATCAGATGGCGTCTGGCGAGAGTCGGTCCCTGCGCTCTGGCCGTAGGCACTAAACTGTGGGTATCTTAGTGAATCCAGGATAACTTCTTGGGGACCCATTTTTTCCTCTCTTTGGAATCTACCCAGCATCCTGGCAAGAACGAATGAAACGATGCGTCACTTAACATGCGCAGGAGGAAAGGGAAAATTCCTTGTTCCTTTTTTCCTGGAAACTCTCTATATTTCTGCCTAGTATTTTACCTACCGGAATATTCTTTCTTCCATTCCTTTGTTAGTTAAAGGAGAATGCAGAGATCTCACTGGGGGTTTATGGATTTAAACTAGAATTGTTGTGATGAAGTTTTTGGAGTCATCAAAGCAATTTGCCCCTCCCTAAAAATTCGTTCTAGTGTTTCTGTATGTTTAGGGTGGGGATAAAGGTAAGCCCAGGACCATCTCTAGGTCCAGTGCATCTCTTAGGGTTCCTGCTTTCACTCCCACACCCAGCCCCACCTTAATAGACTCACGAAGGATTCTGTCTGGGTCCAAATCCTCGCCTTAAATGCTTTAGGGATGATCGAACACCAGGAATGTAGCCCAGTGTTCCAGGTGAGGTTTTTACTGTCATTTCATCTACCTCTCAGAGACCCAGCTGCCCTGAGTATCTTACCTTTCATTATTAATTGGCTTTTTTTTTTTTTATGATCAGAGATTTACCGGCCCCCTAAAAGAACTCCAGGGCCCTTTACCTACTTTTATTGCACTGTCTTATAGTCCTAACCAGAGATAACTGTTTGCTTGGGGAGAGAAGGAACTTTTGTTGGTCATTTCAGATAGGATACCATATGTCAAATTTGTAAAATCTTGTTAACAGTGTGTTTTCTTCGCTAGAGAATTACCCTCTAGTCGGGGAAAACGGAGCTGCCAATTACAGCAGCCTCCTGCTGTGAATAAACTGGTGTTATATTCCCAGACATCAGGCTAGGCGAGGAAAGAGCCCCCAATTGCCTTTTCCTTTCTTGCCTGATAGAGCTTTAGAGTAGAGCATAATTAGCTTGACTGACAATCAGGAAAATACAGACTTCAGTATCTGTTTTTATTTTAAGGTCTTCCTGTTTTGGAGACGTACTCCAACCCCGTTCTATAATGTATTCCTTGATGTAAAAATTCAGTCAATTTACAGGGCCGGAATTTGCTTGAAATGTTCAAAAGAAAGATAAATGAATCTACCTTGTGACCCAAGAAACAGGTATATCAGACTGCAACTATTAAAAAAGAAACCATAAATCCCTGTGGCAGTAGAGTTAGTAAATTTTTTTAAGCTGCCTCCTTTGGGGGGAATTTGGATTCTGCACTTTCTTAATTTTACTGGGACAGAGATATTGCTAAAGGAAAATTGTTTCTGTGGCACTAAAGACAAATAATGTGTGACAATAATTGTGAGTTCCCAGTAGCCGTTTTCTGATCCTCAGCAGTTGGCTTTATCCTTGTATGGGGTCTTGTTCATCAACTCCGGCCCCTTCAGAGGTTTTCCTTGAAAAATGAGAAAGGGATATTTTGTTTCATTTGGGGTTTTGTTTTCCAAATGTCCTCCTTGCATTTTGCAGCCTGGAAACAAGCAACTTGGTGGATGTTCGGTCCACATCTTCTGCCACCGTGCCTAAGGCAGGCGCTTTGTTTTACGAAGGGGATGATTGATCTGAGGTGAAGGAAGGGAAATATACAAAAAAAGGGGAGAGGCTGAGAGTCAAGATGCAAACGCTAAAAAACACAAAAGAAAGTACACATCGTCCTTCATCAAATACTTAGCGAGTGCTCAGCGTATACCAGGCACCAGGCTAGGCTCTGGGGGGTAAAGCAGTGGATAAGACACCAACTCTTCCAGTGAGCGCTTCTATTCTAGGGGGGGAAAGGGAGGATGCATACTCTCTTCCAATATAACTAAACTCATTACAGTACAGGTCATCAGCCTGCAAACAACTTAGCCACTGAAAGATGTGATCGGGGCATCCAGAAACCTAGCAGAGCAGAGTCTGGTTCTAGATTTTTAAAAAGAGACACCTTTTTCTAAGTTATAAATCCTCTTAGAGTAAATGTCTGTCTATAAAGTTTCCAAGGAATGAGGAACAGCTGGAATAAGTGGTATCGCACGAATGATAAAACGGCTTCCCATGCTCCTAGCATCCTGGGTCGTCTTGACACTGAGCAACCACGTAGCTCCCAAATACCGTCCTAGGATCAGCCTCTTCCATCTGAGGGTCTCAGCTGCCTGCTTCTTGATTTTGCTAGACCTTCCTTCCCAAGTCTGATAGAGTAAGGACGGGCCCTGCTTGAGGTCACAGTGCAGTGAGCCCCAAGAGAGCGGGGATTCTGCCAACCCTCACCCCCCCCATAAGAGGACCACTTCTTTTGGCAGCTTGCCTTCTCTCCTTGCAGTGTCTGCAGACCTTTCTTGCAAGGCTAAAAGTTTATCCTCGCATCTTTCTTTGCCTTTTCCTTTCCATCCTTGGTGGTCTCAACAGTGAGTAGTCACAGAACAAGCAGAGCACCTAAAGATGGTGGAATATTTTGGTGGTTAAGCACACAAGCTTGGAAGCAAGACAGACCTGGGTGTGAATCCCGACTTTGGACGTAATACTTAGCCCTCTAAACTTTGTATTCTCATTTGTAAAAGTGTGACCAGTATTGCTTACGGAAAAAGGATGTTGAGAAACGTGATAATGTGAGCAAAGTGCTTAGCGTGGGACCCGGTATCTGGTGGTGGCCACTTCATATGTACGCGGCTGCCGCCATCGCTGTAGTTAATTGAGAGAATGGGGCCAGCCCCCAGCGGCCCATGCAGAGGGATCAAAGGGCTTGGTTTTCCCTCGACATGCCCTTGTACCCAAACTTAAATGCTAGACTTCTTGCTCCATTATGCAATAGGAAGAAAACGTCTACAACTTAAATAGAATCAGATTCTCTTTAAAGGTTCACAAGCCCTAGAACACTTTAGTGATAAAATTGTAATTTTTACACCTCGAGAGCAAATTTACCATTCAAGTTTTTCTGAGCCTTCCAACTACAGGCCTGCACAATAAAAAATGGAAGGACAAAGAAAGCATCGTTTCAAATGCGTAAGCTATTTGACACCTTGCTTTTTATATAATTGAAAGAACGCACACCCCAAATTACACTGGAGCAAAAGATGATAGATGGTATCGATGTGAAACATGAAAGACGAAGTCTAGATTTTATTTTTCATCGTGAATGAATATTGAGCAAATAAGCAGAGCATTTCAGGACCCCGGAATATATGGGATGCTGTGTATTTATTTTCTTCATTACTCTGGCCACAGTGTCACCCAGGAATATCTCAGAGATGACAGCCAGGCAATTAAAGACAACTGTGTCCAGGCCCCGGCCCTGCCAGCGTGAATCATGGCTCTTTCTCTGGCCGCCCCACGGCTGAACCCCTGTCCTTGGGGAACCTCGGGCTGTGGGTGACTCGGCAGTTGCTGTGACATGTACTTTTTCACACATGTGTGATGTGACTGTGGTAGGATACAGCCACGGGCTACAGAACCATCCGGATAACTTAATGCTGTCTCCCACATCTCTCTATGAAAGAGCAAACCCTAGGAGCAAAGTCTAGGTGAAAAGTTTGGGGTTTCTTTTTCAGATTATCATGAAAACTTGATGCCTGCAGGGTGCTGGTGGGGAGACAGTGTCTCTAAACAGATGAATGAAGAAAGCCACCTATTCTTAACAGAAGCACATTTGCTGTAATCAACACTTCATATGTTCGTGAGATGAGTTCCACTAACACAGATCTTACTGGTGTTTATGTGCTTAACGGGGTGGGTGGGGTAGGGAAGCTAGTGTCCAAAGGATTTATTATAATATTTCTGAGGCCCCCAAATGCATACTACTTATCCTAAGTTTATATAGCTTCCTGAATTATCTGCAAAGTTGACTAAGAATGGGTGTGAGATACTAGAAATAAAAACTTACACACGTAACATAGGCCTGATGAAATGGTTAGCTCTTCTCAAGGCTGGCTGTTTTCACTAAAATATTATAGGGTTTAGATTTTCAACCATTTCCTAACATGATTGGATGAGACCCAGTGCTAGTGTGTGTTGATTTACTCATTTTGAGACCCATTTGACACAAATTATAATAAGTAATAGTAAATGTAACATGAATCCCTGTATTCATGCCTAATCCATAGAGGAGCTGTGCTGAATTCACTAACTGGATGAAAATAAGCCTTGTTAGTTTGTTTCTTTGTTCTTGATTGATTACAGAAGGTTACTAAGAGTGCACTCACATCACATTCAATGCTAGGACTCTTCATTTAGAAAATGTGGCATCGTAAATAAAGAAAATGATGGCGCTACACTAGCTAGAAATCTAATATGCTCCCAGAGGAGAATTTAAAAATTTCTTAATTCGTACGAAACCTATAGTTTCCAGCGGATTGTCGAGATAAACCAGAAGTTGAGGCTTCAGAATGTTGGTCCCATTTATTTTGGTCTTAATGATACCGACAGATGAGGGGCTAGTTGGCTTGCCGATCGGGTCTGTGGTGATCTTCAGCCATCGTGGTGGAAAAGAAAGCTCCTTCCTGGGGACTTCCCTGGCGGTCCAGTGGTTAAGATTCCACGCTTCCACTGCAGGGAGCATGGGTTCGATCCCCTGGTTGGGGAACTAAGATCTCGCATGCCGACCAGCCAAAAAAAAAAAAGCTCCTTTCCATGGAGGACACAACTCATAACTCAGGCTCACCAGAGAGAACGTTAGCGTCGGTCGTTATTGTCCCAATCGTCATTCTCTCACCAATTGCTATTTTTTCAGTCACAGGATTCTTTGGCTGTTAATTCTCAAAACCAGCAAACTTTCTGTCGCATAAAAGCACCACAACAAAAACCCTACGATGTATGTATGAGAATTCTAACAATAAGAGGTTTTCCCATCTCCCGTAAACCTTGTCATCTACCTTTCTTCACTTGAAATGGGAGATGCAGTGAGCTCCAGTGGAAAAGGCGGGTGTGGACTGCACAGGCAGACATCTGGATGTGACTTTTGATTACCACATCCCAGCAGGGTGACCTTGGGCAAGTTACCTAACTGCTCTGGGTCCTGGGTTCCTCGTCGATGACGCTGGAATAAAAGAGAGTGCTTAACTCATAAAGTTATTTTGAGGGCTAAGTGACAACAGGTAGCTAAGGTTCCTAGCCCTGTGCTTAGTATACAGTAGGTGTCCAGTACCTCCTAGATTGCCATTAAAACCTCAGATATGCACAAAAGTTGGAGGAAAATTACTTTAAATGGAGACAAGATTCAGAAATATCTGCGGTGAGACAGAGGACAGGCAGTTACCTGACCCTGTAAGATAAACTCATTTGCATTTTTTCAAAGCAGTGAAAGAAACTAACACTCAGATGTGGCCAGTCTCTGAGGGAGCTGTGTTGGCCTCTGATTTGGGAGCAGTCAATTGACAGCTGTTATGGGCACCTGCTGGACACAGAGGTGAGTCCACCCGCTAGGACCACCCTGGTGCCTCCTGTTTTCTGATCGTGTTGATGAAGAAAGCGAAGCACCCCAAGGTAAACCGCAGCCAGTTGATAAGGGCCACATTTGGAGGGTCCACTGTGTTCAGAGTCCTTAACCGAGAAAAGGGATGAAAAGCAAGGGCAGGGTGTGGTTTTCCCCATTGGTATCCAAACCCCAGGTCTCTGCACCTGAGTGCCTCTCCAGTTTGCACAGCAGAATTTCTGCTGACTCTGCCCTTTCATGTCCCTGGCGTGGTAGGCACTGGGTTGGTGGGGTGATGGGAAACAGTGCCCACAAGACAGGGGGGCTTGATGTGGAAGAAGAGGCCAGCAGAAGCCCAAGGGGACACGTGGGAGCAGCAGGCACCCTAGCAGCGTGGCTGCCCCCAGCATCCCTGAATTGTTTCCAGCTAGAGCCAGACAAGCCCACATGGGGGCCATTCTTCACCAACAGGTACCATTTGTTCACCAACACCATTTCTCTGTTCCTGAGCCTGGATGGTTCTCGGCATGTGCGCTAAAGCCGCAGCTTCTGCTCACCACCGCCCTCCGCAGAGACTTCTTCAAAATAAACATTGTGTTTTAGTGTACTGTTGGGATTTCTATAATTTAAATGTTAATATATCAGTATAAGTACCATTATTTCCTTTTTAATTTTCCCACTTCGTGTGGGGAGACCATCTTCTCAAAATCAACAAAAGGAATTCATAGCATAGAAAATAAGTCCTTTGTTATATTATTCATCTCTGTGTCTAAACTTTACATCTTGCCAGGTGGTGGTGTAGCGATCATAGCTGTCTTTAAAGCAGTGGACCTAACCTATCGAAGGATGGATAAGTGGACATCCTTTGTCTTAACTTCCATTATACATGAAACTGTTACTTTGGTTCGAGGCCTGTGTCTCTTTACTATTTATCAGTATTATTCCAGAAGAAATGATGAAAGTCATTTGCTTCACACTTGAAAATATGATCATTTATTTAAAATGTTAGCAGTAATTGGGGTTCCCTGGTGGCGCAGTGGTTGAGAGTCCGCCTGCCAGTGCAGGGGACACGGGTTTGAGCCCTGATCAGGGAAGATCCCACATGGCCGTGGAGCAGCTAGGCCTGTGCAGCACAGCTGCTGAGCCTGTGCTCTGGAGCCCGTGCGCCACAGGTGCTGAGGCCCGCGCGCCTGGAGCCCACGCTCCGCAACAGGAGAGGCCACCGCGGTGAGGGGCCCACGCACCGCGGCGAGGAGTGGCCCCCACTTGCCACAACTGGAGAAAGCCCTCGCACAGCAATGAAGACCCAGCGCAGCCAAGAGTGAATGAATGAATAAATAAATAATAAAATGTTAGCAGCAATTAAGGCACATATTTCTAGAAATACGATTATATTTTTTTACCAATAGGCATTATTTTGTTTTACTTGGGTCAAAATTTTATTCAACCATAAATGTAAACCTTGATTGTATCTTAGAAGAATAATACAGGCCTATTCACTGAGGACTTTGTTAGGAGGAACAACGCTAAAATGAAAGACGCTCTGCTATCAGGGTGAAGGGAATATTTGCCAACTCTAGGCAAGTCTCACCATCTGACCTTAATGAGTCCACCACCAGTGGGGAAGGTATCACTGTGATACCAAGAGAAACACACACACACACACACACACACACACACACAGCTTTCTTCCTCTTAGATACCCAACAAACTAACATTTGTACATAGACTGTATGAATAACGCATTGGATTTTTAACCTAACACTGCTCCCATAAAGCAAGGACCATCTTCTGACTGTTGACCACTGAAGTTTAAATGTGTTTCTCACTACTGCCCTTACTGCTGTTTTTTAAGAAGCACAGAAGAAATGGGTATTATTTATGCAGGCTTTGTGCTCCCTCTGCTGGTTCTGTAATTAACTAATAAGTCTAATTCCCATAACTATGCTGATGCCATTAATTATTTTTGAGTATGGACATGGAACTACCCAGATCAGCATGTCTGTTCAGATAGCATCAGGAAAAGGAGCAGGTCAGAGGAGGACAGTTGGCCTCATGAAGAAAGTGAAGAAAATGGACATTTTGACTGGTCTGAATCGGTGTGTGAAAAACCTAAACAGTTTTATGCTTTTATTTGCTCAATATTGGAAAAAATGATGTGTCGTCGTTTAAACTGACATAGTGCATCCCCTCCCCCAGAGGATTTTGGGAACAAATATGACTTTTTCGTCTTTAGAACAAAATCTGCTGTAATACCTGTTTTGCAGGTGAGAAAAATAGAAGCTCAGAAATTATATATGCCTGACTTCTAGAAGTCTCTACAGGCTAAGAAAATAGATTTCTCTAGGTGGCACATAGTCGCCAGTGTCTTGACTTCGGATCTGACGCGTGTTTTGCTACCAATGTGGGGATTGTAATAGAGCCATTTCTTGACGTCAGCACAGCATCGTGTGATCAGTAAGAGCAAAAGTTCTACAGTTGGATCAACCGAGGTTGAATTGTGGTTCCAGCACTTACTGTGTGATTCTGAGTCGGTCACCTAACCTTCTTGACCTCACCTTTCTTGTCCATAAATTAGAAAGAATATTCTAGGCAAGAGTTTTTACCTCATGGAGTTACTGTAAGGACTAAATGACATAACGCCATGGTACAGAGTAATTCTTAAACTGTATTGATGATGACGATTTGGGCATAGTCTTTGGTCGTTACTCATGGTGATTCTTTCTCTAATATGAAAACAGCTTTTTTTTCCCAATTATGAAAACTGTAAACTTAGTAAGGATAAGGGTTCAGTTCAGTAGGAATATATATACATTCCTAAACCAACAGCTTGGAACAGGAGATGCAAACTTGCATGGAACTCCAGGAGAAACCAGCCAGTGCACAAGAAAGTATAGAAATTCAGACATATTTCCTAGGGATCATAAGTCAATCAAACCAAAATGCCAATGCAAAAAAATAAATAAATAACAAATAATAATGATAGTGATGTACTGGGATAACAGCTGATTCAAATCAGAGATGAGATTGAATAAACATCCTCTGGACGTTATGTATTCATTTATTTATGCATGCTTCTTTCTTTTTTCTTGCGGTACGCGGGCCTCTCACTGTTGTGGCCTCTCCCGTTGCGGAGCACAGGCTCCGGACGCGCAGGCTCAGTGGCCATGGCTCACGGGCCCAGCAGCCGCTCAGAGGCATGTGGGATCTTCCCAGACCGGGGCACGAACTGGTGTCCCCTGCATCGGCAGGCGGACTCTCAACCACTGCACCACCAGGGAAGCCCTGCATGCGTTTTTTTTAAATCCGCCTGTTTAGTTCTCTATGTAAAATAATTCCACACTGTTCATGCTTGTCCTAGAACCTCCTGTTTCTCAGTCAGCACCACGTTGTAGCAGTCTCTCCGTAGCAATAAATGTAGATCTTCACCATAGTCATGGTCAGTCAGTGTTATCTTTGGCTTGCTTGGTCTTTAGGGTTTATAGACACTGCTCCACCCAGCTTAATGACTGTGTTCTTAGGTAATGCACATAGTTCCAATAACAACCGAGGTAAAGCGGACGCAAGAGGTAAATCTGGAGTCAGGATACATGCAGTGCTTCCCAAAGCCAGATGTTGGTAGTTCTTGAACTATTCACATCGACCCCTTTCTCTGACCCCCGTGTCAAGGGAGAGTTTGGTGCCACGTTGATGTTGCAGCGCGTCACCTTGCCCAGGTGGGGTTGGGTGGGAGTCATTGCTAATGGGTCATGCAGGGGCTTGGGGAGGAGGCACCTAGAAACTAAGAGAATCATTGCCTCTGAGTCTCTCTGGGCTCTCTAACTTGCTGGCTCTTGTAGGTTTGGCCGAGACCCCTTGTGTTGATGTATGTGGCGGGCGTTTCAGCCACGTGCATGAAAGTCTTCTGAAACATACCTGCCTGTGGTACAGAGCCCAGGCTTACAGTCCTGCCCGAGGGGCACTGCCATTGCTGTTTGTTTTCAAGCTGGTTTAAAAATAGGGAACCGTGTGCTAGGTTAGCTTGCCGCCATCTGATTATTTAGCTGTAATCTGTACCTGTACTTTTCACAGGCCTTGACTACCCTCTGCCGTGAAAATATTTGGAATTTATTCTTCAAACAGTGTAGGCCACTTTGATTGTTGACTTAAAGCATGCTAGAGGTTTTATAATGGTTATTTATATTGGCCAACACTGACCCCTCTGTGAAATGACCTGTTGATGTTGGACGAGGATAAGAAACATTGAATACAATGCAGGAAATGGAAAGAGATCAAAAGGAATGAGTGTTAGCTCAGTAACAATGCTTCATGGGCTTACACGGAGATCAATGGTCTGTGCGTGTGAGGATTTCAGAATCATATTGTTTGGCCCACTTGGAGGCATTAGGCGTTCTCTCCTGAGACGTTTAAGAAAGTCGTTCAGACTGTGTTTTTCATTATAATATCCACATTGTTGACTATTGATGGTTGTCTACAATATTGACTGTAGACAAAATCATTGTCTAAAAGTAAGATTATAAAAAACTATGTATTGTATAGATATTGTCTACAAGTATAAGATTATAAAAAACTACGTATATATAGATTTTCATATACTTCAAGCATGAAGAAAACGACTTTATGTACATGGAAATTACTGTGCTTTAAAAAAAAAAAAAAGCCAGTGTAAAGGAAGTGTTTCTGTGAAGTAAGTCCATTTCTGTGGAATCTTCCAGAATTACCGTGAAGGCACTCACAGGCCTGCCTGGCTGCAAAGGAAGTAGCGTACTTTCTCCCAGCTGTTTTCTCTCATCATTACACTTTTTTTTCTTTCTCATTATTCAGTCTCAGAGTGTCTGTCTGTCCACGGCACGTTTCCAATGTCATTCCTCTCTGTACAAATGTCAGATACGAGACAAGAGAATGTGCATGTTTGACAGCTGCCCAATAAATTAGGCAGAGGGACAAGTCAAAAACAACTGCGGGGGACTTTGAAAAAAATAAACACGTGGCCGGTGAAAAAGAATTTCCTGTGGAAAGCTTGTTTTCCCGGCACCAGTTGTTACTTCGTGAATAACTTACAAATTCATTCTACTGTGTGCTTTTAGTCAAGTGTCTAGCATGGTGTTGGGGATAGCACTGGAGGAGCTCAAAACTTGAAACCAAATAAAATACGTTGCCCCGAAGAGAGAGCATGTACTCTGGAATTCCAAGTATGAGATGAGTGCCTTAATAACGCCACCAGTTGGGGGGCTCTGGGATGCGTTAGAAGCCCAGGCAGAACTGACTTGACGTTACCTTCGGTTCCCTGTGAGCATGGAGTTCCCAGCACATGGCTCTGCCCTCCGTGAAATGAGAGGAAAGTGAATTTAAAGAGAATTACCCGAAGTGTCTATTTCCATATCAGTTCTGGAGAGCTCTGTGTGGCAGACGTTTTGTGGTCTCTTGGGGGAAAATAACAAATGAGTGTCATCACGTTGCTGGCAAAGAAAAGTGTCTTTTGCTTAGGTATCAGTCCACCTCCTACCACGCCTCTGCTTGAGACCCCACTACCAATCTACCATATTGGCTGTGTCTTTGTTTTAGTCCTGTGTTCCGCCCTCATCCCAAGAGTGTATATATGTGGGATGATGGGTGGAGATTAGGGATTCATTCTGTAGCCCTGAGGCCCTTTGTCCTTTTCACATGGGAATCAGACTCACCACAGTGGCCTCAGCTGCAGCCGTGTTCCAACCAGCCGAGCCAGCTGGCCTGTAAACACATGGCAGCTCATTTCTTACATACACCGGTCGAGATCCAATTGTGTGAGGCTCTCCCAGTTTTCTCCCTGTGTTCACTGTTTATTCTAGCAATGGATTCCTGTTACTTACGAGAACTGACTTCCCAATAAACAACGTGAGCAGAGTTATCTTTAAATCTCTGTTTACAGGGCTGTGTGTGTGACAAGAAGCTAGTGGGTCTGGGGGATTCAGTAGCGGGAAAGCGGATGACCTCATGTGATATTAAAAGATGATGGTGTGAGTGAGAGTTACCTGGCATCGGCAGGCGGGTCATTGTTTTACGAAAGGGGAAGCCCTGCTTTAACACACGTGGGGGGATGTGCTGGGGAGGAAGGCTATTCACCTACCTCCTCTGAGTTGCGTATAGACGGGGAGTTGGCAGTCGAGCCCCTTTCTGATACCAGTTTTGCTTTGGTGTTTTTCTCCTCTTCATTTACTCTTTAGTGACCCCGTTTCGCACATCCGTGCACCATGACCAAAGTGACAGACTTTGGTCCCTGTTGGATTAATCAGTGTGCTCTTTGATCCATGGCATGTGTTCCCCGTAGACACTGAAAGTCAGCGTGTTCAGCATTTGTGATCTGACGGTTCAGAGTTGTTAACCGGGCTGAGGGGCTGGCTTGGGTATTTGTAGCCAAGATGTTCCTCTCCTTCTAGGTCTTTCTCTTTCTCACATAGCTACTCCCCACAACACAAATATGGGCTGTACCAGTCATTCCTTAGCAGTCAAAATTTGAGAGCAGTTTTTTTTCTTTACGGCGCTTGCCCTGAAAGATACCATTAATTACTTTACTGCCTGTGGAATTGAGCCACTTAGGGTGTCCCTAGAGCCTGCCCCCCACCCGAAGGAGTATTTGAAGCTCCAGGAAACACAGCTCAGGATGTCGCCTGGCAAACAGTCCACAGACGCTGTGCCTCAACTTTGGAAGTGAGATGTCAAGACTTTCCCTGACTTGATACTGGATTTCTCCAGTGTGGAGTTCACAGGTCAGGCTTGGCAGTCCTGGTGGGTTTTCCCAATGGTCTCAACTCCACGTGAGTGGGAGTGAATCTGGAGCGTGTCAGCTTTTTTTGTTGTTGTTTTTTCAAGGTCATGAGAAATGTTCCAAGTCATCTTAGAAATCATTATCAAGGGCAAGAACACTTCTGACTGTTAATTTTGAAGGTCTCATCCAGAGGGGCTGAAAGAACTGAGGGTCCTGACGGGCCAGGCTTTCTTCTTTGGCTTTTTAGTTCTCATCTTTCACAGGTGGGCGTGACCCAGCCAGAACAATCTTGGTGCTGTGCGGTGGTTTTCACCCTTCTCCTACCCTAGTTGGCAGAAATACCTGAACGCCTTCTGCAATGTGAGCTTATGTCCTAAACCAGCTTGACCGCGTGTTTCTTCTCAATCTGGAAAACCCACAAGTCATTTGGAATGTATACATTTATTTACTAGGAGGAGGCTATTCTTTCATTAAAATGTATTCGTTGTATATGTGGCATGTCCTCGTCCCCTCCCCCCGCCCAAGGAAGGAAATGAACTGTGTCTGATTACATGCTAGGCCTCAATATCTGTTGGTCGAACGGGTGAGCTTGAGTCTAGCCGTTCCACGCCATTTGTATTCCATATGTGTGTGAATCATGGCCCCAATATGTGCGTTCATTAGCAGTGGCACCCGTGTTTAATGGGAATTGAAATAGCTTAGTGGTAAGTTTAGCAAGGGCTGAAGAATGTTTAACAAGGTCTAAGGATAAAGAAGAATGCCTACGGAGAAGGCTGACGGGATTCGTGGCATCTCAATACAGGATAGAGCAATGTAGGATGGATTACACCCTGAGAGGCAAGGCTCAGATTAGAATTTGGGAAATATTTTGTAAAAGCCAATGCTCTTAGAACTCGCTCTGGAACTGAGTTGAATTATATTCTTCCTTTGGAGGCCTTTAACAAACTGTGAATTGAGAGTAAAAGAAAAAGCCTGGCCAGTCCAGTGTCTCTGAAGGACCCTTCTTCATGTCACCATCTTCCAAAGAAGCAACCCAAAGGGTGTCCTGCGTGGCTGTTGGTGGCTGGAAGTGTGAACCCAACTCAGACACTGTCTGGGATGCTGGTTTTATTTTTTTAAGCCAACTGCCTTTTCCACAAAAAGCATGTAGGTAGAACGTGAACTTCTTACACCCTAGGCTAAAACATTTTTTATATATTCCTTTTCATACTCCTTTCTATTATGGGTAGAATATAGTAGGATAGAAGATAGAATAGAGCATATTGATTATAGAATATAGGATATTGAATACAGGTTGTAGGATATTGAATATAGTACCCTGTGCTATGCAGTAGGACCTTGTTCATCCATCCTATATATATACTAGCTTGCATCTGTTAATCCCAAACTCCCAATCCTTCCCTCCCCCTTGGTGACCACAAGTCTGTTCTCTATGTCTGTGAGTCTGTTTCTGTTTCGTAGATAGGTTCATTTGTGTCATATTTTAGATTCCACGTATAAGTGATATCATATGATATTTGTCTTCCTCTTTCTGACTTAACTTTGCTTAGTATGATAATCTCTAGGTCCATCCATGTTGCTGCAAATCACATTATTTCATTCTTTTCTATGGCTGAGTAGTATTCCATGGTATCTATGTACCACATCTTCTTTATCCATTGATCGGTTGATGGACATTTAGGTTGTTTCCTTGTCTTGGCGTCGTGAATAGTGCTGCTATGAACATAGGGGTGCACGTATCTTTTCAAGTTATAGTTTTGTCTGGGTATATGCCCCAGGAGTGGGATTGCTGGGTCATATGGTAGCTCTGTTTTTAGTTTTTTGAGGCGCCTCCCTACTGTTCTCCATAGTGGCTGCACCAATTTACATTCCCATCAACAGTGCAGGAGGGTCCCTTTTCTCCACACCCTCGCCAGCATCTGTTATTTGTAGACTTTTTAATGATGGCCGTTCTGACTGGTGTGAGGTGATACCTCACTGTAGTTTTGATTTGCATTTCTCTAATGATGAGTGATGAGGAGCGTCTTTTCATGTGCCTCTTGGCCATCTGTATGTCTTCTTTGGAGAAATATCTATTTAGGTCTTCCACCCATTCTTCAATGGTGTTCCAACCCAATCAAAACATCTTTTAGTCAAGGGAAGTCAGTAGTACAAGGGAATGTATTCTTCTGCAGCCTGTGCCATACAAGTCAAAGTCCAGGTTGCCGCTTATCACAGTTTAACGAAATGATCGATTCTAGCTTGCTTTGATTAAATTACATATTCAGTTATTTTTGTTTGAAATTAAATGCTTGATTATATTGCTGAATGCTATGTAATTTTACGTGCATCCTTCCCTTATCTAACCATGAGGCATGGAGTGTGATTAACAATGTGGCTGCCAGGAGCAAGAAGCAAAATAATTCTTTTTTCTGTACACAAGTCCTCATCATGATTCAGAAATCAGTGTGCATCCTGGGAGGATCGGCGCTCGCCGTGGATTACGGACTCCAGGGTGGCCTTCCCTCATTTCCCTATGAATGTAAGACCTGGGGACTGAGGCTGGCCAGGCAGGTTTTTATTTCTCTCTTTTTTAAAGACTCACGTTTAACTACAACCACTGGGACCTGAATCAGAGCATCCTGTGCCCAAATATGAATATTAATCAGACTCCAAGCCGGGGAGTTCCTCTTGGAGTTTGACAGTTTAAAGGATCAGTTAGCTAATTAGAAGGTGACACGGCATGCCGGGTCCCAAGGCTCTGACCTGCCTTCTGTCTCCTCTTTTTATTTTCCTTTTGACAAGTTGGATTACATCATTACTTGTAGTTTCACTTGTTAGCCCCGCCGTGAAATGAGAATATTCTCAGCTGTAATTATCCATGATTTCTTCCCCAGTCTCTCAAAGACCAGGCTTTAAATGAAACTCAAAGAAACATACAAACATTCGAGGTTCAAAGGCCCGTGAAAATCAGCCTCCCGGCCGGGCACACCACACACCAGCCGCAACGCAGCGAGAAAACCAAGGGTCTTCACAGCATTGGAAATCGGGTCGTGGTCGTCATGGTGATTGTTCTAAAATAGAAAGACGCTGTTCTGACTTTGGTGCTGCAGGGGTGGATGTATGCTTCCAGGTGTTTCCGTGGCTTCTCTGGCTTGAGGTATTAGCTATTGTGAATGCCCCCGGGGGTGGCCGTGAATTATACCCGCCTGTGTTTCTTGCCTGCCCCTGGTGGCTAGAACAAAGCAGAGAGAATCGTGAACTGGTTTCCTTCTGAAGAAGAGACTGGCAGAGTATCCAAACCATTTCGCGGGGTGAACCCTCAAACTAGGTTACTATTTACTAAGCCATGACATTTGCGAAATGCAGCCATTTCCTTCTGAAACCATAAGCATGTTTGCTACGTGGGCCACGGAGGTCACTCCTAGAAAGAAGTGAGAGCGTGTGACAATCATCAGAAGTGACTTTGGTTGGTGTCTGTTGTTGCATCCACCCTTCCCCACAATCAGGGTGTTTATCGTATGATTCAGGGACCACCTACATGAAATACAAGGGTGCCAAGGTCTACTGAGTGGGTAGAGCTTAGGAATCTGTATTTAACAAACACGAACCTCTCACTTCCCTAGAGGGGGGGATTCTGATGCGCCGCAAAGTCGGAGTAATTCTGTTCTAAATGTTTTGGGAGATTTTCCTTGCCATGATAACTGCCCTTTTGCAAAGCTTCCTTTTCTATAAAGTTTGCATGTGGTCCATAGAGGAGCTTAATTCCCAGGAGGGAAAATAAGACTCAGATCAGTGTTCAGCTCTTCACGGGAAGCTTTTTCTGGTGCCCTAAGTAGAAAGAACTCTTTTCTCCCTTTGCCCCACATGCCTCTGCATACATCTGTCAGAGCACATCTAAAGTTCATGGCATCATTTAGTGGACACGTCTGTGGGCCCAAGACACTGAGCTACTCAAGAGAAGGAACTAGTGTTTAGCATCATCTCTGGCAGACATTAATAATGAAATTCAAATAAAAAGAAGAAGAAATCTACTGAGAACTTACCACGAATGCTTTGAGGCAGTCACTCTACTGAGTAACTCATAAAAGCTTTCCCTTTAGTCTTCACAACAGTCCTGTGTGCGAAGATGAGGAAACGGAGGCTTAGGAAGAAACTTGGCAAGTCCCAAAGTCGTGTGCTAAATTGAAGGCGGAGCTTGGATTTGAAATGTGGTAGTCAGAGCCCTGAGCCCTGTCTCCTCACTCTGCCCTGCTCAACCTCGCATGGTAGGTGCGTGTTTGTAGGTAATGAAAGGGAAGGATATTTTTGGATGGAAGAGGGCATTTCTGCTGTGTTGAACTGCCATTGACCGGAGTACATAGAGAGGCAGGAGGAAGGAAATTAAGATCTGTGCTAGATGTTCCAGCGTCAAACTGGAAAGGCTGTGGCATTTGAGTGTATCCACCTTTATTTGTTTGTTTTTCAATTTTATTTATTTATTTATTTTTGGCTGCATTGGGTCTTTGTTGCTGCACTTGGGCTCTCTCTAGCTGTGGTGAGCGGGGCCTGCTCTTCATTGCCGTGTGCGGGCTTCTCATTGCGGTGGCTTCTCTTGTTGCAGAGCATGGGCTCGAGGCGTGCGGCTTCAGTAGTTGCGGCACGCAGGCTCAGTAGTTGTGGCACACAGGCTTAGTTGCTCCGCGGCATGTGGGATCTTCCTGGACCAGGGCTTGAAGCCATGTCCCCTGCACTGGCAGGCAGATTCTTAACTACTGCACCACCAGGGAAGCCCCTATTTGTATTTTGTGTGTGTGTGTGACATCTTTGTCTGGTTTTGGTATCAGGGTGATGGTGGCCTCATAGAATGAGTTTGGGAGTGTTCCTCCCTCTGCTATACTTTGGAAGAGTTTGAGAAGGATAGGTGTTAGCTCTTCTCTAAATGTTTGATAGAAGTCTCCTGTGAAGCCATCTGGCCGTGGGCTTTTGTTTGTTGGAAGATTTTTAATCACAGTTTCAATTTCAATGCTTGTGATTAATCTGTTCGTGTTTTCTGTTTCTTCCTGGTTCAGTCTTGGAAGGTTGTACTTTTCTAAGAATTTGTCCATTTCTTCCAGGTTGTCCATTTTATTGAGTTGCTTGTAATAGTCTCTTACGATGCTTTGTATTTCTGCAGTGTCAGTTGTTACTTTTCCTTTTTCATTTCTAATTCTGTTGATTTGAGTCTTCTCCCTTTTTTTCTTGATGAGTCTGGCTAATGGTTTATCAATTTTGTTTATCTTCTCAAAGAAGCAGCTTTTAGTTTTATTGATCTTTGCTATTGTTTCCTTCATTTCTTTTTCATTTCTTTCTGATCTGATCTTTATGATTTCTTTCCTTCTGCTAACTTCGGGGTTTTTTTTGTTCTTCTTTCTCTAATTGACTTAGGTGTTCCCCATTTATTTGTAAGGGAGGAGGAGGAAGGGAAACCAGCACGAGGGGGATCCATGGACATGAGGAATATATGCGAACAGGAGGACTAAGGAGGAATTAAGATGGAGTGGATGGTCCACAGGGTCAGACCTTACCGGAGAAGGCAAGGCAGGTGGTGGTGTCTAGGAAAAAGGACCCTAACACAGTGGCCGGAAGGCTGGGGTCACATCCCAGTTGTGCCACTAAGTAGCTGGGTGACCTTGGCCACCGGCCCCTAATCATTTTGGACAGCAGCTTATCCCTAAAGTGGATGGAGGTGCATCTTGGACCGTGGATCTCTATGTCCTCCGGCTTAGATAGTTTGGATCGAGGATTTGCACAGGGTCCTCAGTTGTGACAATTGAGAGGGCAGTGTGACCCGAGATGGAGCGCGTTTGGCAGTGGGAGGGAGGGGTGAGGTGCCGAGCATCCCACGTGGTGTGGAGGTGAGGAAGGAGCGCGGGCACCGTCGGACGCCACCGTCAGGAAGCGCGGCAGCGACCAGGAGGAGGAGGGGAGGGGCGGAGTCGAGCGTGGCCCCGCGCCCTTTAAAATGGGGACACTTCCCTGGGCCTGGGGAGGGAAGAGACAGGCAGCAGAGGCCAGACTGGACAGACTAGACTGGACAGTGGGAGGGGTCCAGTCTGGGAGGCCGCGGCTGCCAGCACGGAGGGCCTGAGTTCAGAAGCAGAGAGGCCTCCGTTTCCGGCGTAAGCTGGGGGAGAGGAATGTGGAAGGATACGCGGTTTCTACCGGTAGGTGCAGAAGAATACTGTTTGATACCACGTATACGAGGTGCCTAGAACAGTCAAATTCATAGAGTCAGAAAGTACACTGGTAGATGCCGGGGGCGAGGGGGGCGGGGTATGGGAGGGAAGGGGAGTTAGTGTTCAGTGGGGACACTCGTTGAGGAAGATGAAACATTCGGGAGACGGATAATGGTTAGAGTTGCACAGCAGTGCAAAGGTACTTAGTGCCCTGAACTGTACACTGTACACTTAAATACGGTTACAATAGCATGTTTTATATTACGTGACTTCTACCACAATAAAAACAATTTTTAAAAATTTTTTAAAAAAAAGGTGCGCAAAGTTTGTTTCTCCACCGATGCATATAATTTGGGGAGAGGAGGTAGCAGAGATAAATACATGGATTGCAAAATATGTGGATTTGAAGAGCTTGGAAAGAAGCAGGGAAGGTTCAGCCCATGTCTGTGTGAATCCCTCGGGAATCCTTCTGTGCTGTTCTGTGACGGGGAGCAGAGGGCCCAGCAGGCTGGGAACCCCTGCAAGGGGGTGAGGCAGGAGCTGCGGCTCAGCCCCACCTGGCACCGTTGACGTGGGAAACACTGAGGGCTGGTTCAGATGGCAGGATACACACACTACTATATATAAAATAGGCAGACAACAAGGACCTACGGGATAGCACAGGGAACTCTACTCAATATCCTGTAATAACCTATGATGGGAAAGATCTGGAAAGGAATACATACCTATATATGTATGACTGAATCACTTTGCTGGACACTTGAAACTAACACAACAGTGTAAATTAGCTACTCCTCAATTTACAAAAAAAAAGGCGGTAAGATACAGAAAGCTGATCAGCAAGGTGCGTTACAGTTCAGTATTGGAAAGAAGGAAGTGAGCAGAAAACATGCTCAATCCTCTGTTCTTCTGAGCGCCCGGGTTAGCCCTTCTTCCTAAAGCCAGGGAAATTACCAGAAAAAGCCTGGCTTTCGTGTTCTTCTGCAGCTTCCCTGGCATGTGGGCTGTCTGTAGCTACAGCGACCAAATAACCTATAAAGAGAGTCAAATATGACAGTGCGGTATTTTGGAAATATAAATTCATTCTGTTTTTTAAATTCTTAGATTAAGTCCAATGATTCTTATGTTTGTTTGCTTTTTCAGTTAAGGTACCAACAGATGATTTTTGTTTCTTTAAGGTCCTTGCAAGACGATCTGTATCTGGCCCTTCTATTAGTCCTCAGATATCTCTTCCCCTTTAATTTTACCAGTCCATGAACTCCAAGTGATGGAGAAGTATCGTTTTGTAGTGTGCATGGCACGATTCAAAGACTGGCTGGTGTGCAAGTGAGTGAGACTGGAGTATGGCTTGGTCAAGCAAAGCTTTGAAAGAACACCCACTGCTGACGTAACAGTGTATTTGTTCCTTTTCCTATAATAAAATACCTTGCCCCAAGGTAGGTCATGGTAGGTGGATGCAAAAACAAGATGGGCAGAACTCAGAATGCTGACGGGGACACCTGTACCGTGAAAGGTGCAAAGTGAAAGAAGCTGTTAGTGTTCCTCGCTTCATCCCATAAAATAAATTGTGGTTTCAAAGCGCCCACTCACTGGCTTTCTCGTTGATATTACCCAGCACAAGTTTGCCCGTCCCATGGGCAGATCACTGAAAGATGTTGAGGTCCAGCCATCAGAACATTTGGACTCACATTAATGGGTTTTACACCTTTGTGTTTCTCCGATATTACTGTTCCGCCGCTTCCACAAGCCCACTAATATCAGATATATCCTATCAGGGACTATTTTAAATCACTTCAATTTTCTCTGCCCTTGGGCTCTGCCCGTAAGACCAGAAGACGAAGCATGAGTACTGCCTGTGATCTAGTGTTTTACTCCCCCCACCACCCCGCCATTTATATTAGAGGGAACTTTATTAGCTTTTGGACACACGTATATCAGTTTTAAAGATTAAGTACAACGTCAATAGTTCTTACCTGGTTCTCAAGTATATTGCGTCGTTATATTTTCCCCTAGAATGTTAAAAAAAAAATTTGTATTGCCATTGGTGAGAGAGCATTTTTCTCTTAAAACCAACCATTGGTCATAATAGTGTTTACTTATTCTCTGAAGTGCTATTTTATATAGAAAGTAAATCCAGGATAGAAGCCTGATAAGTAATTTCAGACTTGATAGCACATGAACCTTATAGGTACAGGTGAATTATGAAGCCTCACTTTGCGATGCTCTTTCTTCCTCAAGTAAGTCTCTTTGTCACAATGACTTGTTTATCTTCTGAGTGATTTTAAAATATTGAACGAGCTTCTCCTTAGTGCCCAAGTCATCCATCCAGCTCATGCTTCTCCTGTCCTCCAAATTCCTTCAGATGCAAACTGTCCAGTAGCCTGTGGCTCAGTTACAGGCTATTGGAAAGGACTGTCTGCTGCAGGGGCCTGTCCTGAGTCCTAGAATCTGGCCAGGAATGAAAAAGAGAAGCTGCGTTTCCCAGATCCACTTATGACTGCAGTTCCACCTGACATCCACCAAAGAAAGTACAGAGTAATTTGCCGGTTGGGACACCCGGTTCTGAATTCCCGACGTGAGCTCTACCCTGGTGTTACCCTCTTGCCACTTTATACCTTTCCCCCTTCACATCCCAGGCCACTTTCTCAGACGTCACTCTGTCCCAGCACCCCTTTGCTTTCCAGACCACCATTCCCATGGGCTTACCTTTCCTGGCACACAGCTTCATGTCCAGCAGGAAGTGCATTCAGTCTCCAGCCTGGATCGTTTCTTCCTAGGTCCGAATTCCCTCCATCTTGCAGCAACCAGCTCAAATCACGCCCGCCCCACAGAGGCTGGAGGAATCACAACAGACCCAGAAGCATGGTCCCAAGGAGCTTTGCTGTAGTTGCCCCAGTGGGGTTATTAGGAGGAATGTGTCTCAGTCTCCTGTCTGTAGTGCTGACTTCCCCTTTCCCCCCTTCACAGTTCAGTCCTGTCTTCCAGAGGAGGTGCTGAGCTCCCTGAGTACAGAGACAAGGTTTGACCATTTTTCCGTGCTCCCTCAGCTGGTGCGGTGTGGAGCACAGATGCTCGGTAAATGCTCGCTTACTGATGAATCACTATTTATTGGTCATAAAACATGGCAGAGTGTCTGTCTCCAGGACCTTGTAGCTTTCCTCTTAGAAGGAAGAAGCTGGTCACGGTCACCATTCTGTTCCAGACCCTCAGGGTAACGTTTGCCAGCTTCAAGCTCAATGATTGGGAAGACAGACAGACATGCCCCCAAGAAGCTAGCACAGTCTTGTAGCACACGGCTCTGGCAGGGCACCCAGGGACGGGAGAGAAATTTTGATGAGGAGATTGGCGTTGGCCTTAATATGAATGGGATTTGAAGGATGGAGTCCACATTTCGACACGCAGAGGTTTGTGCTTGTCGAAGGGTATTCTCAGTAGAGCTAACAGTCTCAATAAAAGCATAAATGGAGTGAAGAGATTGGGGATGTCCGTCAGGTAGGGTAGGGGGAGATCGAGAAGGTTGGCAAAACAGACATGGGCAAGGTCACGGTGAGGCTGAAACTGAGCGCCAAGTGGATGTACATTCCACACAACGTGGTAAACGTGGGACATCAGAAGAATTTGTGGTATGAGAACGAACCCCTTTTATATTTTGGAATTCATGTGATAATGTTTACTGTAATTTTTTATATCAATACATAGCCAGTGATAATGGTTTCCATTTACAGTCAGGATTAAGTTTCACTTCAAGATACATGTGTTTAGGGCTTCCCTGGTGGCGCAGTGGTTGAGAGTCCACCTGCCGACGCAGGGGACACAGGTGCGTGACCCGGTCCGGGAAGATCCCACATGCCGCGGAGCGGCTGGGCCCGTGAGCCATGGCCGCTGAGCCTGCGCGTCCGGAGCCTGTGCTCCGCAACGGGAGAGGCCACAACAGTGAGAGGCCCACGTACCGCAAACTAACAAAAGATACATGTGTTTAAATAAAACCAATTGAGTAGCTTTAAAGAAAAGTATCAGGTAAGTAGTGCTGAGGCTAAGTATATCAACAATCATGGTAGCTCCCTGTGTCTGGAAGTTTGGAACGTACTGATGTAGACCCGGGAAGACCTGAGTGGAAAGTTGCTGCAGGAAAGCTACCCAGACCAAGGACTGAAGGAGTGTTGCAGTTTGACAGTGGAGAAGCCATCGGTGAACTTAGAGCAGCTGCAGTCCTGGGGAGGCCCCAGGTCAAGTCCAGGGTGACTGTCCCATGAGGGCAGGGCTTTTCTGTTTTGTTTATCCCTCAACCATAGTGCCTGGCTCACGGCAGGCGATTAGTAAGGAGGTAGTGAGTCAATAGGGGAAGGTATTTTATTTCCACCCATGGCAATGAGTCCTGCAGGTACATTCCTCCCGCCACCCCTGGGCTAGAGCTGCTGAGCTGAGACCAGCCTGATTCCCCCGGGAGAGCCAGCCTGGGGGGACAGGGCTTCCCTGGGTGCAGGAGGGAGGTGGGCCGCCCAGCAGCCCGGCCTGTAGTCTCCGCCTGTGGTCTTATACCCAGACTCATTTTATATTTTAAGCCAACAACGGCGGGGACCTGGGCGCCAGCTTAAACTGTGAGCGAGGAGGCCTGGGAGGGAAATGGGGACCACACGTCCATCTCAAGGCGGCAGCCCGGACTCTGCACTTGCCCCACGTTTGTCACATGGAGATGCAAGGCCCTGTGTGCCAGACCTAGAAAATGTATCAAAAGATGTAAAAACAACAACAAGAACAACAAAGAGGAACTCTACACAGTTAGGTGAAAACAGCTGACTTATTGAATCAGCACCTGATCCAAAGGTGAAGATGCCGTGCTGGTCCGGCATGCAGTCTGTAACCTCTGACTTAGGTGTTTAACTTAATGAGGTCACATCTCCTCCTCTGTCCCTCCAGGGTTTTATAATGTTCATTTGTCCCTTTATGTACTTTTTTTCCAGCCTGTTAGTCTAGTCTTTCCCCTGAATCCCTGATAACATGCCTGGTACCATTTTCTTGTGTCCCTCGGCTCCAATTCTGAATGTCTCCCAACTTTCCTCTTCCCGAGGTGTCTTCGTCCTGGCTGTCTGTACTGTCACCTGCTTTCCTTCTCTCTCGTCCAAGTCTCTCTTCACAGCTCAGCTGCCTGGGACGTTAAAGCATGTGCAGGGTTCCCACCTTCATTCTCCCACATCCTGTCCCGACACCCTCTCCGGTCATTTCTTGTCTCTTCCATCTCCGTGTCCACATGTCTCTTTGTCACCTCCATCTCTCCCGCCTGGACTCCTGGCCTCTAATCTTCTTTCTGGCTGTCAGGTCTCACGTCCAGTGGTTGGAGCAGACCCAGCAGGGTCTCCTCAAGGCCAAGATAACCCCCAAGGACGCTGGGAGCCTGGGCAGGGTCACAGGGCTACAACATACATCACTTCCACATGCCTTTCAGAGCGAAGCCTCCTTGGGGTCGGATGCTTTCTAGGCATTTCTGGGGTCACAGAGATGACTCACTCAGGAATCCACCCTATAGGAATTTCAAATCTCCTCGGGGAAATAGAGGCACTGGCACCCCCCAGAAACACACAACGTGCTCTGGGGCTGCAAGGAATTAAAGCATCTCCAGGGGCATCCCCGGGGCTTGCGTTGAAGTCAGGGCCCATCGGAGCTCTTTCCCACTGGCTGTCTTCGTCCTCGACACCCGCGTTCCAGCCTCCCAGGGGCTGATCCCTGTTGCTCTTGCTGCAGTCGTGTCCGGTGGCCTGTTTTGTGGTTCATTGAGCAGCTGTCAGAGACTGATGCTCGTACACCCACACGGGGTTTGAGCAGCAGCCGTGGCCAGGCTGCCCTCAGCCCGCCTTCTCTTCCACCCACCCCACCCCTGCGGGGCCCAGCGTGCGCCTTCTCTCCAAATGGCTCCCGGTAGAACAGCGAGCTATCCGTCTCCAGCACCCAGCACCTCATCAGGCACCTGGAGCCCAGGACAGCGGCACCTCCATCCATTTGGCAAGGGAAGAATATCCTTTCATGTTTTTTAAGTAAGATTTGAGGTCCTGAGTAGATGTTCTGAGTTTAGGTAGCTTTTTCAGAAATAAAGTGGCACTCGTAGCTGCTCTGATATATTTTTTCGACTCATCTGACATTTTTCTATGTGTCCTGACCTCTTTGAAGTTGCTTTTTCTCTTTCCTGTGATGATGTGGTTTCCATCCACACTTGGCTTTCTAGCAATTCTTACTTTTTGTTCAAGAATCAATTCAAGAAGTCACTGAATGGGGTTCAGACAAGCTGTAGAAAAGTCACCTTGACAAAGACGAGGGTTAACTAGAATTTGCTAACACGTTTCCTCAACAGATTGTAACTTTGAATCTCTGGCCGTGACTAGTAGGGGGGCTTGTAGGAGCAATTTTTGTCCCGAAGGTGCTGTCTTAGTTCGTTCGCACTCCTGTAACAAAGCAGCGTAGACTCTGTGGCTTACCAGTAGCAGACGTTTATTGCTCACGGTTCTGGAGGCTGGAAGTCCCAAGATCAGGGTGCCGGCATGATGGGTGAGGCCTTGCTTCTAGGTCACAGACTTTGAGTTGTATCATCACATGGTGCAAGGGACTGGCATCTCTGTGGAGTGGCTTTTATCTGAGCACTAATCCCGTTCAGGAGGGCCCCACCCTCATGACCTAAGCCTCTCCCCGAAGCCCCACCTCCCAATGCCGTCACATGGGGGCATTAGGATTTTAACATACGACTTTCGGGGGCACACAAACATTCAGACCCTAGCAGACATAAAAAGTGCTTTTTCCGGGTTTATGGCCTTGATCTTGAGGGTAAGAACAGGCTTCTTTGTCCATTTGGGTCACTGCTATATTCTCAGGACCCAGGAAAGTGCCAGGTACAGAGTGGGCGCCCCATAAATACCCAGTGCTGTATTGATTCATTATTGACCATCTCTGGTTGAGGGAGGGTGGTGGACACATCCAACTGGATTAGGCCTGGGCCTTGCACTGGAATAGCCCTCTCCAGGGAGGAAGAGGGGATGCAGACACAGAAGGACCACGCAGGCTGAAGCATCCGTAAGGAGGCAGCAGAAGTGCAGTGAGCACTGAGGAGGGTCCCTGTTGCTGGTGGGGAGAGGCGGGGAGATTTAAGGGGCGCATCGAAGGTGATGGAGATGCGCGGTCCAGGCCAGGGACCCAGCAGGTGCGCAGTCATGGAGGCGTGCAGGAAGTGCTGCTGGACAACAGAGAAGACAGAGGAAGCTGGGGCGGAGCAAGAAGGCCAGAGCCACACACGCGGAGCTTGGGCTGCAGCTTGAGGGCAGTGAGTTTATCAGCCGTGTGTGTGTGTGTGCGCGCGCGCGCGCGCGCAAGAGAGAGTATCCTAGCCACAGTATATGGTAGGAATTGAAGTGAGAGTGAGGTTCAAACCAGGAGGAAGCCAAGTTAGTGAATCTGTACGATCTGGAAGCAAGCTGAAAGGAGCCCCAGGCGAGGCAGAGCCAGTAGGCAGGTCTCTCAGAGACTGGGGGGAGATGGGATTTATTCCTCGACTAGCTGGGGCTGGCCCCAAAAGGGCTCCATCGCTCCATATGGTCTTGTTTCCTCCTTAGCCCCATCGTCCCTCCTCTTTTTTGTCATGGCTCTTCCCAGAAGAACATAGGGTTCGGCTGAAAGTCTGTAGTTTTGCTGAGACCTGTGCTTATCATACAGTGGGAAAAACAAGAAGGCCGTCTTACAGGTGTCAGATGAATAGACGCCCCAGTCTGTGTGCTGAAAATGATATGCTTGAATTAGTTGGATGAATCCTCAATTAAGTGAACGTGAGTTGATGTCTCCATCTGCTGACTTTTGCAGCATCCCTGATGACTTACGGAAGTTCAAAGGACGATTGTAAAGGATATTCCCCGGTCCCCGTCAGCCCCCACTGTACGTGTCTCTTCTGTCCGTCTCTCTAAGTGTGTTTTCCTCAGTGACGCTGCTTTGCACTGTAGTTTTCCTTTCCACGAAGGCAGGAAGAAGCAGGCGTCAGTTGGTGCAGAGAGGGGAGAGTGCCGTGGGCGCTGGTGAACCTACGAAGCACCTTCCATTGGGGTGATAACTAACTTGGAAAGGATGTTCAGCGTCTTCGGCAAACCGTGTGCGCCTGTGGACAGCCAGTAGTTTTCATTTTTCCTGGGACAGCTGTTCTCTCAAAAACAGTTCTGTTGTAAATGACTTCCTGTCGCTCGCAGACATTCTGTGCCTTTTGGATCCACGGCGTGAAATGCCTCGTGTATGGCACAAGATAGGTGAACCTCCCTTCACACAATTGTACTTCTTACATACTCTGCGAAAGCAACATTTTGAAAGCGAAACCGTATTCTTTTTTTTTTTTTTTTTTTTTTTTTGCGGTACGCGGGCCTCTCACCGTTGTGGCCTCTCCCGTTGCGGAGCACAGGCTCTGGACGCGCAGGCTCAGCGGCCACGGCTCACGGGCCCAGCCGCTCCGCGGCATGTGGGATCTTCCCGGACCAGGGCACGAACCCGTGTCCCCTGCATCGGCAGGCGGACCCTCAACCACTGCGCCACCAGGGAAGCCCCCGAAACCGTATTCTTGATGCCCTATATGATTTTCCAAAGTAAAGGGTAGTTTTAAGGCAGATTATCACAAGAAAGTCTTGTTTTGACTGTAATGGGTACATGAGTGTTCTGCATTGTTGATTCCAAATAATACCAATTAATTCCAATTAATGAAACCAGATAATTCCAATTAATCACAAGTGGGTGGAAAACCAACCATGAATTGAATTTGCACGAGTAATTTCTCTACTCCTCCTCTTCTTAGAGCAAGAGGCTCTAAGACACCCAGCTCATGGACGTGTCCTTCTAAAGCGACCTTCTCAGAGCGTGACCCAGGTACCGCTGAGGGTCCTTGAGGTCAAAACTATTTTCATAAGAATACCAAGGTATTATTTTCCTCTTTCTTTCACTCTCATTCCTTTATGAGTGTACAGTACTGTGGAGTTTTCTAGAAGCTCCTCTATGACCCGATATCAGAAAGGACTGAATGCAGAAAGCACTGTGAAGGGCCAGCTGTCTTCAATCTAGCGAGATCTGAAGAGTTTTGTGAAAATGTAAAACAGTGCCATTCTTCTCAAAAAATGTTTTTGTTTTGGAAAATATGGTAACTTTTCCAAAAATGTTATTTATATTAATCTGTAATGGATTTGTTATTGCTCTTTTAAATGAATTAGGGAATAAATATTTTTAAATTTCTCATTGCCTCGAACATGCTACACTGCAGTAGACATAACCCACATAAACAAACAATGGCCCTTTGGGGAGGGTGTCGGTGATTTTTTAAGAGTGTGAAGGGTTTGTAAGCCCCCAAAGTTTGAGAAACACCGCTCTGAAGTACAGGGCATTATGCAATAAAACTCTTGGCTTTCGGTTGAGATGTGAAAGTTTTCTAAGCAACAGGAGAAGGATTGGCAGAAGTTGCCCATCCACTTAGCCAGGGCCCATTTCTACACTGATTTGGGGATGTACAGTGAAACGACGAAGAAAGCTAACTGTGAAACACAAAAACTTGCCAAAAAAAAAAAAATAATTCGAAGGCCCACAGCACTGGGGGAGGAAAAGTAACCGTGATTCCCTCGTGGGGACCCAAGCACGCTGTTTTCCTCTGCATGTGGCACTTGTGGTTTGAGCTCTAACTGAAAGTTACTGAGACCGCTGGGCCAACCTCATGTATTCATTGAGCCAGAGTATGTGTTCTGCGAGCACGTTCACAGGGCTGGACTGTGGTCACATTCGGACCCGGTCCCTGCTCTCAGGACGCTGAAACTCCTAGCCAGGGAGACTCAGTAGGCAAATGAGCATGTGTGGACAGGATCATTCATTCATTTGAAGAGTGACGCAAAGGAAATGAATGGGTTGAAATGACACGGTAATTTGGAGGAATGAGAAATAAATTCATGCAAGGTGCCTGGCAAAAGCTTTTCTAAGGAGGCTTCCTATGAGCTGAGATGGGGCTGCTGGGTGGGTCAGAAGGAGAAGGACCCTTCTGGCAGAGGGAACCACACTTGCAGAGGCCCCGACAGAGGACATGACTTGGTGGAAGTGAGGTGAGCCCTGGAGCGGGGTAGGGGGGGAATGTGGGGGATGATGGGGATGGAGCAATCGATGGGTAAGGATCTGACTTCATGGGGCATTGGAGGCCCTGGCGGAGGGTTTGATTTTAATCCAAGTGTGATGAAAGGTCATTGGAGGGTCCCAAAGCAAACGAAAGAGGTGGTGTGATACCTGCTTCATAAAGAACAACCTGGCATGTGGAGAGTGGATTGGGGGAGGGGCAGTCAGTGGGGAGGCACGAGAGGATGCAGAGAGCGGGGCAGGAGGCTCCTGAGGTCGTCCAGGTGAGACTGGATGGCGGGCCCTGGGCAACAGAGAAGTGGGCAGATGTGAGATCTAGTGTGGAGTAGAAGAGAGCGGACTTCCTGACGGAAGGCTCTGGGGATGAGGCCAGGGGCATGAACAAACATAGCCTCTGGTTTGGGTTTGAACCACCTGTGTTTTCTCACATCCTGGCAACTCGGCAAGGTCATTCGCATTATACCTACTTGGAGATTAGGAAACGGAGGTCTCAGTGACTTGCTCATGGGTCCGTAAGGCCCCTTCCCAGCATCAAAGCAAGTCAGAGGTCACTGCCACTGCCCAGCTCTGTCTGCGGCTTCCTCTCCCTGGTGCCACACCTCAGCTCTCTGCTCCAGCCCAGATGGTGACGCCAGGTGAGGACCTGAGACAGAGGTGAGAAATGGGACCAGCTGTGCCCGCTGGCCACCAGCCCAAGCCAAAGTTTATTGGGACTGGTTTACTCACATCGCAGGTGTGTCTTGGGTCCCAGAGAAAGGGAGCTTTCTTCTTCAGGCTCCGTGATGCCTCTTGACAGGAGACGTGGGAGCCCTCCTGAGAAACAGTCCAGCCTTTATAAACTGAAGGGAGTGAAGGCTGTGGAAGCAGTTGTGAGAATTTTTTTTTTTAAAAAACAGAGAACAGGAGTATTTATTTATTTATTTTTAAATTTATTTATTTTTGGCTGTGTTGGGTCTTCGTTTCTGTGCGAGGGCTTTCTCTAGTTGTGGCAAGCGGGGGCCACTCTTCATCGCGGTGCGCGGGCCTCTCACTATCGCGGCCTCTCTTGTTGCGGAGCACAGGCTCCAGACACGTAGGCTCAGTCGTTGTGGCTCACGGGCCTAGTTGCTCCGCGGCATGTGGGATCTTCCCAGACCAGGGCTCGAACCCGTGTCCCCTGCATTAGCAGGCAGATTCTCAACCACTGCGCCACCAGGGAAGCCCCCAATTGTGAGAATTTTAAACATCAACCACTTGGGTTGAGAAAAAAGGAACTGACTGTGCATTTCGTTCTGGTAGTGGGACGATTGTTGATAAATTTTTTTTTTTTAAGTTTTTTTGCAGCCATCAAGCTTACATAGTAAGTACAGAGACTGAATGAAAGCGGGGCAAGAAGCAATGCAGCAAAGACCAAATGTCTTCAGTCCTATCTGTGCTCACCTTCCGTGGGCAATGACAAGTCCCTGCTTCTTTGAGACTCAGGGCAGGGCAAAGCTACAGAAGTCTAGGCAGATACAGAACATTGGATACAGATGTGCAGTAGCCAGTGCTACTTAGCTCACTGCTGCATGGCTGTGGGGATGCGCGAGACTGGCCGCTTCTCTTCCTTCCAATTAGCCCGGGAGCCCTTTCACGAATAACTTTCTGCTTTGGGAATTGGAAATGCACCTTGGCAATGATTATCTGCTTGCTCACCTTTAGGGCAGCCTCTCTCCTTACACCCCCCTGGTTACTTTGCATACTCACGCATATATCTTGCAATTTAAATTTTTATATTTTATTCATACGTGGAGGATTATTCTTGCAGCATAGTAAAGCGCTAAATATTACATGAACGTGATTCAAAACATGTCCATTCCATAAAACCCGTTTATATGCTGTCATTTTCTACAGCATTTAATACATTTTATATCATCAGAAATTTTATGGTATATTTAAAAATGAATTTCTACTTAGCTTAAATGCATTAAGGATTATCCTAAGAGACCCGGCTCAAAATGCAGTCATGTTTATTTGTAACTGCCAGAAAATGGCTCGCAAAACTGTTAGTGTGTTTTATTATTCCCTGCCACCGGAGTACTTGCTTGTTAATTAGAGAAATTTCAACTGTCATGGTTGGCAATTATAGCTTCTGTATCATTGTCTGTTATGAATAGTCAATGAGGGCTGATTAATATGCATGAGCGGCAGTATATATAGCGTGTGCATTGGACCACAATCCAGCTGCCAGAGTCACTCAGAGGAGGGAGTGGTGTGTGTGCGTGCGTGTGTGTCTGTGTGTGCGCGTGCATGCTGCTGCTAGGGAAGGGAGCGTGGAAGGGGAGAGAGTTGTTTGCAGCCTCTGAGGAGAGCACCGCCAGCGTGCAGTGTCGTGTCGCAGCACCTGGCACCTGAGGCTCTCCGAGGACACCTTCATGCCTGCATGCTGAAGGCGCTGCTCCTCCCGGGCGCCGGCGAGTCCTGCAGCCTTCGTCTGCCGGTTCTCTAAACATGGGATGCAGTTTGTGCAGCCTGCAGAAGCCAGAGGAGCAGTACAAATTACTCTACGAAGTTTGTCAGGTAACGACGCGCTGCCTCTTTTCCTGTGGGAGCGCCCGGGCACTCACCTGGCTGAGCGTAACTTCTGGGGAAGGAATTGGGGATTTCTGTGCGTGTGTGTACTTGGAATGTGACAGCCTCTCTGACGTTTCTGCATATTTTCTATTAAGTCTCTTAGGTGATTTCCTTTTCAGTGGCACCTAAATACTTGTATTTGAATATTTCAGTAGATGCTGAGGGCCATAAGGTGTGGTTCGAGCTATAATGTCACAAAGCTCCTTTACAATTGCCCGCTCTCCCCGGAGTGGCGGACAGATGTCCTAGGCAGGGTCAACGCGTGGTCACACACCCTGTGAACAAGTTGCAGAAGACGTGGAGGATGATTAATGCTGGCACGGTTTTGTCTCTGTTTACGAATAGTTGTAAGGCGCTCTTTTCAGGAGAGCACAGGCGTCTACTGCACTCTTCAGTCTCTCAGCAACTTCTCGTAACAGAACATGTGGTTCAGATTCACGCTTCACACTTGCCATTTCTATACCTCCTCCTGTGAAAACTTTAAGAACTTCCAGAGCAAGTGGCTTGATCTCGGGTGCTTTCGTCCACAGCCGATGACTCCTCTAAACTTCTGCAGCGTCGCTAGCAGAAAATTTCAGTGGAGATGAAATGGGGTATTTACGGTACGACCCAGAGAACTTACCTTATGTTCATGCTGAGTGTTTTATTTTTTAATATTCCGGTCTTATCCTCACCTAGGAGGTTTTCACACTGCTATACCTGACAGTTAATGATTTTCCCCTTAAATCATTCTAACTCCTTCAAATTTTTCTCCAGTAATCAGAAAATCATAATTCTGTTACAAAGGAATGTTAACATTAGCACATTAGAAGAAGGTTGTTATACTGAGAAAAACGGTGCTTGCTGTTTAATTTATGACAATACATGGTATATTAATATAGTCTTCAAAGGGGCTAGACTCAGCTTAAAAAAGAATTTGATTAGCCGTCAATTGGGTGCCATTTTTTCAAGAGCCAGCAGAGGGCGCTTAGCATTAAAAACACAGCGAGACTGGGCTGCTTGTGAGTTGGCTGCCTCAGTGGACAAATTCTAATGATTGGGTGAATAAAAGGGATGGGTGTGGGTGGGTGTGTGCGCGCGCACCGGCACTGAGGCATAGAGAAGGTCAAAACAAATCTTATCTTTTGGGACTTAGGCGCCTCCACCACCCTCCTGTGTGGAGAGCACATAGCTTACAAAAAACAATCCTCTTAAATAAGTTTGGGAAGTAATACTTCTGAGGTATGACTTCACGCTCAGGGCTTTGCTGGATTCCCGTCCTTTCAGAGCAGTCCGAGGGCACATTGGAGGTCTGGGCAGAAGTGCTATTGCCACTGGAGATCTGGCCCTCACCCCTTATGTGATCATATGGTAACGTTGTAATCCTAAATTTGCCAAGTTACCATGTGCAGTGAGCCCTGGTGCTCAGTGAGTCAGGCATTCAGAAGTGAAACAAGCAGAACGACAAAACGATCACCAAGGTGGTTGTATACGGTCACTCACCGCTGCATAGAAAATAAATGCTCTGTGTAAAAATGGAGTTATAATAACTTGCTTTTTGTTCTTTTAACCATCAATGCACGCAAGTATTATTTCACGTACATTGCTGTAGCTGTAAGAATTAAACTGGCACCCTCCAAAAGGCAACCCTACCGCATTTCCTGCAAATCTGCATTAACTTGTGCTTTATTTGTCTGTGTTATTTGGGCTCCTCCCCTCTCTGCCTTCAGAAAGAGGGAGCCTGGCTTTTGTTTGTTTGTTTTTTTACTAGGTGAATTTATATGGAAATATTTCTGGCCAAAGCATCGTGCAGTAAATTGCTGATAAATGACTTCCATCTGGAATACACTTTGTCAGCAATTTGGGAAGCCATGCAGATGTATTTTCAGGAAACTCAAACTACTTTTCAGACCCATTACCCTTGTGCCAACTAAGTAAATTTCCCCTTTCTCCCATTCTTTGGAAGTCCTGAACCGTAGCATAAAGGAATTCACGAAACACTTGCAGGAATTAATAATTGCATTCCCAGTCTTATTATGCAAAGCCTTATTAGAGCAGAGAAATTAAGGTTTCCATAAATTACGGTTCCAGAAGGTCCGGTGTGTCTGGCTTCCGTAAGCACTTGTAACAGCAGCACAAAGAGGATCAAATATTCTGGGGCTCAGACTTGATCCTTTCCTCATCCAGAGATAATTCAAAGAGATGCTCTTCATTAGGGCCTTTGGCAAGCTGCCCACAGTTTCTTTTAGGGGCTGCTGTGAACTTAATGATGCAGAACAATGGCTTTGCCTCTTGTTGCAAACATACCTTATTGTACCTTTAATCACAATAGAAAAACACCGACAGCACACAAAGTTGCCTGGTCGTTAAAGGACGTTGCACAGAGTGCACACATCCCGGTGATCTGCGCCGTGTGTTAAGGGATGCGTTGAGATATTTGGAGCTCTTCGAAGGAGAGTATAAGATGTGCCTACTGCCCACCCTGGGGTTGTAGGATCAGGTGACTTACAGCAGTTCTTTGTGCTTTTCCGGTGACTGTGGCGTCCTGTGGAGCATCAAGACAGGGCCCCTGCCTATGTGAGATTTAAAGTTTAACTTAGCAGCTGCTTCATGCTTCGGAAAGCCTTCACTTGCCTAGGGTGACTTAGAATACTCAGAAGCACTGTTAAAGTGAAAGGCTGGGCAAGTGAGAAGGGAAGAGGCTTTCAGGTTATCAAGGGGTGCAGTCTTCTTCTTGGATAAATTAATTGGCCCTGGGGATCTCACGTTCACAGGGTAATGGGACAGGGAGCCTCGCAGCTCTAGGGCTGTGGCTGGAATCCGGCTAAAGCTGGTGACCTGTTGTGCGGGAAGGGTGTGTGCAGAGATGAGGAGGTCTGCGGCTCAGCTGGCTTTGTGCCCGTGACTCCACCCAGCTGTGCCCCTCCAGGACCAGGGAAGGCCACCCAGGGGACGCTCTGAGGAGGCTCTTCCCACGAACGGAGGCCTGGGGGAGGGTAAAGGAGGGACACACTAGGCAGTATCGTTCATTCCTCCCGCCTCCTCTGAGGTCAGCCAGAAACTCAGCATTAATGACCTTTGCTGTTTGATTACACAACAGAGAAATAATTCTGGTTGGGACTTAGGCTTCAAATGAAAAATTACAACAGCTAACACGTTCTCTAAAAATCTGCATGCACATTTTCAAGATGGCAAGTAAAATGTGTCGATAAATGGCAGTGATATTCCTTTCAGCAGCCACAGTACTTTTTAAAATTTTTATTCTTTTATTGAGGTATAGTTGATTTACAGTGTTCCAGGTGTACAGCAAAGTGATTCAGTTATACACATATATGTGGGTATGTATCCTGTTTCACATTCTTTTCCATTACAGGTTATTATAAGGTATTCACTATAGTTCCCTGTGCTATATAGTAGGTCCTCGTTGTTTATCTGTTTTGTATATAGTAGTGTGTATCTGTTATTCCCAAACTCTAACCATAGTAGTATCTATCGAGCACTTACTACATGCTGGTGATGTGCTAAGCGCCAACCATGTATTTCCCCGTCAAATCCTCACAGCAGCACCAAGAGATAGGTGGTGTTATTATCCCCATTTCAAAGATGAAGAAACTGAAACGCAAAGGAGTTATAAATGGGGCCAGGAGCCACATCTGTGCTATAATTCTAAAGTTTGTGCATTCTTCTCTCGTATAAGTCATTTTATCAAAGTCACCCATGTTATATGGGACACTTGGGTTGGTTTTTAAAATTTGCTCCTGCCTTTGTGGGGCTCTCTTGCAGACACCACGGTCTCACTCGAGCCATGTGTGCTTAACACCTCTGTCAGCCTGCTGTTACTTGGATCTGTTTTCTTACAAATGAGAGGGGTTTCCGTAGAGCCTCTGGTCATTCACGTGGGGCAGGGCATGGGAGGGGGAGTGGAGCGGAGAGTTCTCATTAACGCCCCAGGCAGCTTTAAGAATGGATGATTTGAGAAAGCTTATGTTCTTTTGCCTCTCAGTTACCAAAAAAGTATCATAGAAGAGGATTTGTGACTCTTTCGGCCATAAATGTTGTTGGTTTTGAAAAGCCAAAACTTCACCCAATAACCGTGACTTGCCAGAAAACTAAAGATGTATGTCTTTGTGACCCTTTCTCCCTCACTCTATTAATAAGCCAGTTGACTAGGAAAACAGATTTCTATAGGAAATGCTAATGCAGAGCAACAAGTTTAAGGAATATTCTGGAAACTTGAGTGTACACAGTCCTATTTTCATATTTAATTAGCTACATTCAATACTCAATTAGATGAATTTACTGCTTTAAAGCAAAGCAACGATGAGTCCGCTGAGAATCAGCCCAGTGGTCGTACAGACTTAATGGTGGCTAATTAGATGAACATAAACTTGACCTCTACACAGCAGTGTGGAGCCCGGCATCCTTTTCCTGCAAGTAAGAGTGTGCTCGCTTAAACGACCTATCGATAGATTCTCAAAGCTTTGTTTCAGAAATGGCTTTCTATTCTGAATTAGTTTAAGCAAAGCAGGTGTGGAAAAAGCAAGCCCGTCTCCTCCTGCCTTGACAACCTGGGGCCCTTTATCGAGTATGGCGCCTGTCTCTCTGTGGCTGAGAAAGTCACTGTTTTCAACATGGGCTACTGTCACTGGCTATTGTTTTCTCTTCAGTTAACGGTGGATCATAAGCCACTTTTATGTTAAGAACTGAAAAGGTAGAGCTTAGGGTTAGACCAGGGCTTACTCCCCTCTTTCTCCCTGTCTCTTCTGTAAGTAGAAAGCTGTGGGGGAACCAGCAGGGAGTTGTCCTGCTTTCCCCGTAGAACTGAGGCCACTTAGCTGCCACCCAGCTTAGATACCCTTCTGAGCATTCCCCTGAGGCCGGGCGCACCCCTGGATCCCTGCACTGAGCCTTCCCATGAGGCCCTGCACAGCCCTGGATCGCTGCACTGAGCCTTCCCAAGATGCCCTGCACACCCCTGGCTCCCTCCACTGAGCCTTCCCATGAGGCCCTGCACACAGTATTCCCATGATACCCTGCACATCACTCTATCCCTGCACTTCCTTCCACTTGGTTTCCACGTTCTCTGTTCATTGAACCGCCTGGGAGCTCTCATCACCACATGTACCCTCAGCCCATGGCTGGTTGACCACGTGCGGTTTTGTATGTGTCTGTAGGGGTTGAGGAGCAAGAAAAGAAACAAGGGCTCTAGTTAGGAGCCCGGAAGGAGAGGAGATGACCATGATTTGAACCCAAGAGGCCAGGAGGGAGAGCAGAGGGGATACAAGACATTTATTTTTCATTCATTCAGCCAGCAGGTTCAACCAGCCAGCCGCACTCTGAGCTCTGAGCTGCTCTGTGCCTTCCTCACCGGCTCCCCCGTGCCCTTAGAATAAAAGGAACCGTTTCACCCAGGTTGCAGGGCGCTGTGTGACCTGGTCTCCTTACGGCTGCACAAGCCTCACGCCTCGCACCTGCCTGCTCTTCATCTGCCCTGGTCCCCGCAGGGCTCCATTCAGCACCCAGAACCCACCTTCCTCCTTCCCTCCCCAGGCTTTCCAACAGACTGTTCCCCCGCACCTGCAGCGTAGTTCACTGATCCTTGAGGGCTCAGCTTAAACGTCCCTCCCCCTAGAGAGCGCCCCTGATCTGAGAGTCCCCCGACCCGCACCTGCATTGACCTTTCTCTGCAGAGTTTATTTCCCTTCTGGCACTTATCACAACTCATGCACTTACGACCTTGCTTATCGTTCGTCTCCGACCCCAGCCCCCAGGAAAATGTGAAGGTAGGGACACTGCCTTGTTCTCTGTGGCACCCCCGGGCCTGACACGTAACCAGTAACTAATCAGGACATATTTACCAAGTTAACTTCTGAATGAGGAATGGCTCAAGTGGGTCCCACTTTGGTCTGGAAAGGTGTACGCGGTGACACGTGAGGCCGGGTCCCAGGCCTCTAATGGCTCCCATCGGTATAGCTGCGCGCTGCTGTGAGGCAGGCGGTCACAGGGGAGGGGACTGCCCCGCTCACCACATTCCTGTCAACGGCCTGCCATGGCCGGCAGAAACAGACATATGGAGCAGTGAGGAAAAGTGCAGTATTTATACATGACTTCCTACCCGCATCAGTAATGCAGGGAGAGGCTATGGCTGAGTTGGGGAGGTACAGAGGAATACCGTCAGCAGCTCTGGGTGAAGGCCCACCAGAGCCAAAGTAACCCTCCCGCACTCTCCACCAGTGTGGGATTCAGCAGAGAGCATAGCATCCTCTCTGAAGCGCACAAAGCCGTGTTCCTGGCAGCGTCCCCTTCAGTGGTATGGCAGGTGTCATCATATGAGTGAGAGGCCGTCGGGCCATGCGGCGGAGAGGCGAGCACAGAACTGTCAAGAATGAGTTCATCTACTTCAGATGGCCTGCGCTCCTGTTTCTTCACCAAGGGCATATTGCATTGTGTGTGTGTGTTGGGGAACCTTGGGGAAGCGGTCTCATTCCCAGTCTACCGGCCCCCTGACTGGCAGAATAATAGTTTTTTCAAATACATTTGATTATACTCATCAGCTTGTAATAAAAAATCATTTGAAATAGTGCAAAAGTGAAAGAAAATTAGTGGCACCAGTGTTCAGTTGTGGAGAATACGGGTCTTGAGTGGCAGTAGGGATCAAGGAAAGCTTTTCTGACTTTTGAAGCGTCTCCGGAAGTTTCTTCGAAGTCGTTCGTTCTCCAAGTATGGTTGGTCCTCGACCGGCAGCATCACCATCACCTGAGAGCTTGTTAGAAACGCAGATTCTCCAGCCCCACTCCAGACCTGCTAAGCCAGAATCCCTGCCAGTGGCGCCCAGCAACCTGTGTTTAACAAGCTCATTCTGGTGAGTCTGGTGCTCGTTCAAGTTAGAGAACCTCTGTTCCACGTTACACCAAAAGTACTGGAAGAGGACTCTCTCGCTCCCTAAGTTCTCTGGCAGATTTTCTTAATTCTTCCTCTAGATAAGTAGGCAGCAAGACAAGCTCTTATCTCAGACATTCAAATGCAGATCGAAAATTTAACCATCTGTTGGTTAATACCAGAAACGTTACTTTGCTTAAGCAGAGTTTTCAAGGGAATAATTTTGTACTCTCTAGTTTACAAGCGAAAAACTGTAGGTCAGTGACGTTTTGTCTATAAAATAAACACACACACACACACACGTGTGTGTGTGTGTGTGTGTGTGTGTGTGTGTGTATCTTTCACAGATAAAACTACACTAACCTTCAGTTGTTTTTTTTTAACCACTGTCCTTCTCAGAGCCACCCCAGCCTCTGAAGTTATCCTGTATCCTCCTAGCCACAGACCCTCCTACTTCTACAAACACTTCCCTTCCCAGTAGTAAATGGGAAAGTAATCTAAAGTGATGCCGAATAATGTGGGCAGAGTCCTCCTGCCAGAAGAAACTGTGTTTTTAGAAAGGACCTTGTTACCCAAATGAATCCTGGTTTTCAGAAATCTGGAGGAAGTAGGTTTGATCGGGGACTTCTTGGCGGTGATGAGTCATTTAGCTGTCACCGTAATGACAGTTCATGATTTACACAGCCCACTTCTGGGGGACATCCAGGCTGCAGGACTTGATCTAACTGTATCTGTCAATTAAACGACAGCATTGGCCAATCGTAAATAATTCTCTTAGGACACGTCTCTAGTTCTTTTGTCAGATGATCTGCATTTTTAGCGGTTCTTACTTATTAAGTGTTGCCAAATAAGCCTCTCTGTGTAACACCCAACAGTGTGTGAGTGTCCGCCTCTCGTCACCCCCACTCCCACACTCACTGGGTATTAAGAAGAGTCTCACTTTTTTTCCCCGCTTTTTTTCATTTTGCCTATTTGATAGCAAAGAACAGTGGGAGAGGAGAATGGAACCTCATTTGTAACTTTCATTCTGACACCAGTCTCAAGGTATAAAAATCCCTCTAGGACAGTGGTTCTCGAGTGTGAACAGGCATCAGAATCACCTGGAAGGCTTGTGTAAACACGAGGTCCCATGCATCACCCTCCGGTTTTAGATGCTGCTGGTCTGCGTACCACCCTTTGAGAACCACTGCTCTAGGAGATAACGTAGGTACTTACGTGTAGGTGGGTGGGTGAGTGGATGGATGGAAGGAAAGAGGGGAAGGAAGGACAGGATGTGAAGGAAAGGAGGGCATATACCTTTTCAGTTTCACTAATGCCAGATCGTTTTTCATCATCATGGTAGAGAGATTCTTGTTGCTGCACATCCCTGTCGACACTTGGTACTGTCTGAATTCTTAACTTTTCCAATGTAATTTACATGGAGAGGTAGCTCACTATGGTTTAAATTTGCTTTTCTCTAATCATCAATGAAGTTGAGCACATACCCTCGGTATCCTCAGGGGACTGGTTTCAGAAGCCCTTGCAGATACCCAAATCCATAGGGGCAGAAGTCCCTTACATAAAATGGTGTAGTCAAGTGAAAGTAGTCAGCTGTCCGTATCCCTAGATGTGAAGCCCCCAAATACACGGAGCTGACTGTGTTTTTTTTCATATGTACATTCATCATATTTGAGTTTCTTTTTCTGTGTATGGAGTCCCTGTCCAGGCTCTCCCCAGTTCTCTATTGGATTTTGCATCTTTTTCACTTGGTTTGTAGGATTTTTTAAAACATAGTCCGATACGAGTCCCTCAGTAGTTTTATACGTTTTCTCCCAGTTTGTAACCATCTTTCCCTTCTCTTTAGGATGTCTTCCAAGGAACCTAATCCCTTAATTGAATGTCATCAAATATATCAGTCTTTTCTGACAGTTTGTGCTTTTAGTCTCAAACATGATCTCTACCTTGAAGTCATAGAACTACTCACCTGTTTTCTTCTAAAAATTTAATATAAATAATGCCTTTCACAGCACCTTTTTATATATGGTGTAAGGTTGGAGTCCAACTTCATTTTTCTTTTTTTTTGCGGTACGCGGGCCTCTCACTGTTGTGGCCTCTCTCCCGTTGCGGAGCACAGGCTCCGGACGCACAGGCTCAGCGGCCATGGCTCACGGGCCCAGCCGCTCCGCGGCATGTGGGATCCTCCCGGACCAGGGCACGAACCCGTGTCCTCTGCATCGGCCGGCAGACTCTCAACCACTGCGCCACCAGGGAAGCCCCAGCTTCATTTTTTTAATATGGATTTTCCAGTACCACTTGGAGAAAAGCCTATCTCTTCCGCATCAAGGGGCAATACCAGCTTCCCTGTGTGGTAGGGACTGTTTCTGGCCTTTCTGTTCTGCTCCCTTTCTTCCCTCGGCACCAGTATTGCACTTAGAGTGTCTGTTATATCCTGCTGTCGTTATGCAGTAATTCTTGGTCCCTGGTAGAGCAGAGCCACCTCGGTGCGTTCTTCTGGGCTGTTCATGGTGCTCTTATCATTTGTGGACTTGGGAAGTTCAGCTTGTCAAGATAACATATGGGTAGTGTTCTTTTTCTCAAAGTGGGTGGGAGATTTACAAGTCTTCATTGTAGCAGTGTTTTCAATTACATATATCTTTGATATTTTTAAATTTATTCAATATTTAATAAAAGTATTCGTAAAAGACCCAAGAAGAAATAACTCATTTTAAAACCTCCCCTTTCCCCCAGTTCTGAAGGAAAGTAACTCACAGATAGTAAGGCGGGCAGGGGAGGAGTTGATAAGCTATAAGATCTTTAAAAAGTATAGAATACTACTTCATATTTTTCTTCACATATAGCATTCTTCATCCATAAAAGAATCCTCTCAAACCATAACATTAGTTGTAACGGAAGAGAAGACGTCCATAAGACTACAGGCAGAGCTGGCGTCTTTATAAACACATTTCCTAAGAGTTTGCATGTTTTTATGTAAAGAAATCTTTGGCAAAAATGTTGCCTTTTTTGTGAACAAACAATGCATAAACTAAAATATGCAGACACCTACTATTCAGAGCGTTAAACCAATGAAAGCAGGTAATTTGTCAGGCATCTGGGAAGATAACAGTTTCCTCCCTGTGTTAAGCAGTTTACCATAGAATTACCAGACATGTTCCTGTTCTACCCTATATGACAATTAATTATTCCCCTCCCCTGCCCAAAATGTCAGTGGTTGTCACACATAGCATTCAAAGTGACGTGCATTTTAATAAATGAAAACTGCAAAGGATAGGAACCAATTTCCCTCTCTCAGGCAGCTGCTCAATATTTGGGGAGTTGGAAAAACCTCGAGAGAAATAAGTATCCCTCATAACAATATTCCTTGTGGCATCAGGAGGTGAAAAGCAGTGGATGTTTCCCCCCCGCCGCCCCCCCGCAGAATCACAGTAGTCTTTTACATCCGGGATTCCGTACCTTTTTATCTAGTTTTGAAATGCCCGGCATAAGTATTGCACATCCTCTCCATGTTAGATACCAGCGACCCTATGCTGCACTTACCTGCATATATTGATGTGTTCCCATTTGGAATAATTCCTTAGCAAGGGGTGCCTCTCTTGCCCCCGGACTGGCATTTTCTCCTTTTTATTTCTCGATCTAGCAACTTTGTAAGCTTAAGATTTGTAGGGTAGGGCTAGGCCTCTGGAAACTTTGCAGGAATTGAAGTTTGAGTTGTTCGGCATGTCTGTCTCATCTCTCCCACCCCGATGAAGTTTCTGTTCAAGGTCTTCCATGGAGGGGAACCTGGGAGCATATGGCTGTTCCCCTAAGACTGAAGGAAGGGGGGCAAATCAGTGTGAGAGTTAGTGCATCTCTTTTATCTCAATTGGCTCTGAGGTTTCAGAACCAATTCTATTCCCTATCCAGCCACAGTTAAGAAATGTCCAGACAAAGGAGGAAGCAATTCCAGCATCGTATTCTTTATCCTCGAATGAATAGTGAAGGCCCGAGGACAATATATTCTCATGATTTGGGGGTTTTGTTTATTAGCATCCAATAAATAATAATAGCAATGATAGATGACTGTTATTTGCTGTGCACGTGGCTTATACACATGTGTCATACATATACGTGTAATTCTCACACAGCCCCTTAACGTCCAGGTACTATTGTTAGTTCCATTTTACAGATGAGACAACTGAGAGTCAGTGAGGGAGGCTGACTAACTTGCCTGGGATCACGTGGCTGGTGAGAGGGAGAGCAGTTATCCTAACGCAGGACTGCCTGACTCAAGCAGAGACCTGAATGTGGGCAGACCCCCTCACTCTTTCCTTCCACACACACTCAGAGGTCCCTCCGTGGTCCTGGTAACGTGCTAAGTATCAGGCACTGCAATGGAAAGCAAAGTCCCTGCCCTGTGGGGTTGACATTCGTGGGGAGAAGGGAGGAGGGGGTCCGAAGTTAAATCTTACACCAGTGAGCGTAAGGTAAACTGCAAAGGAATGTTGGTCAACTACAAAAGCATCGTAGAAAGACCTAACCAAGAAACTGTGCGTGGTTTTGTCCTCTTTTGAATGGAGGTAGGTCTACAGCTTTAGAGGTTATGTGATGTTATCAGTGTGATAACTGCCTTCAAGTGGAAGTTCATCCTATTGTTTGATTAAGGCAGGGGAGGGATTCCACCTGAAGCTTACCCCAGTTGAGGGTCACCCTCTGGTGGTCCTACGGGCAGCATGTATTGAGTGCCTACTGTGTTCTCTGGGCCACATGCTGAGAGAAAGACTGAAAACAACCCCTGTGCTCACAGCATTCATGGCCTAGTTGAGAAGACAAACCAGAGACCTCGTTTTACTCAGCGTTGATGTATAAAAGGGGGAAACTCAGGGCCGTGCTATGGAGTAACTTTGTGCTGTGGAAAGTTCTCTGAGCCTCTCTGAACCTTAGACTCTTCCTCTGAAGCACAGGAATACAAACTCCCCCTCTGCCTAGGGTGTTGGGAGTGTGCAAGTGAGCTGTGATATGTTTGAGTGTATGTACGGCACGATATTGCGCTGAACACTGTTATATATTGTCAAACAAGCCGATCTATGGGGACCAAGGGAGAAAGCCGGCATTTCTAGAGGAGGCGGGGGCAGCCAGGTCTCCAAAATTGGGTCAAAGAGGATCATCGTTATGGGTCGTAAGTCTCCAGGGCAATGCGTAAAGCGCCACGAATGAATCCAGAAAGGCCAGCTTCTGGACATCACTGGGTACCACTGTAGCTAAGTCATTTCTGTTAAAGCAACAGTGGAGAACAGGGCTTTCAGGAGATGTCTGTAAGGCCAAGTCTTCCCCAAAATAATATGCAGAGGTGGAATGACGCCATATGTTTGGAGGAAATGCTCAGAGTCGGTCATTTGTTCAATAGGTTATTTTTTTATTTTATTTTTTTCGGTACGCGGGCCTCTCACTGTTGTGGCCTCTCCCGCTGCGGAGCACAGGCTCCGGATGCGCAGGCTCAGCGGCCATGGCTCACGGGCCCAGCCGCTCCGCGGCATGTGGGATCTTCCCAGACCGGGGCACGAACCCGTGTTACCTGTATCGGCAGGCGGACTCGCAACCACTGCACCACCAGGGAAGCCCCAATAGGTTATTTTTTGAACGCCGACCGTGTGCCACATCGGGACAGCCACTGACGATGCTGCAGTGGTTGCAAAGCTAACTAAAAAGGTTACGGCCCTCACAGTTCTCACCACTCAAGAGATGGAGAGAGACATCGCCACGTTGCCTCTCAGGTGAAGTCACACCTGTGACCAGCACTCGGGGCACTTGTAATGGGGATTAGGACTGAGTCATGGTGGCCAGGCTGGCTTCCTGACCTGTGAATAGTCACGGATCCCCAGACAGAGGCTCTGGGGCAGAAAGAGTCCCGGATTCTAGGAGAAGCGTATCATTACTTTCACGTGCACATGTCCCACATATGCTTCGCTATCCAGCTAGGGCTTTGTTTCCAGCATGCTATGCAAACTTTGACACTTACTCGTTGAGCTCCAGCCGACGAAAACACTTTTGAATGAATAAAAGGTCTGTGTAGGTGGTGGTGTGACTGTGTGACGTATATTTAAAAGAAGAAATGTTTTGATATTAACCATCTCCCTGCTAAACTAAAAAAGCTAGCGAAGGGGCTTCCCTGGGGGCGCAGTGGTTGAGAGTCCGCCTGCCGATGCAGGGGACATGGATTCGTGCCCCGGTCCGGGAAGATCCCACATGCCGCAGAGCGGCTGGGCCCGTGAGCCATGGCCGCTGAGCCTGCGCGTCTGGAGCCTGTGCTCCGCAATGGGAGAGGCCACAACAGTGAGAGGCCCGCATACTGCAAAATAAAATAAAATAAAATAAATTTTTTAAAAAAATGCTAGCGAAGGCGATGAGGGCACATAAGTTGTCCAACTGTAGATTTTGAAAACAGGGAACTATATTCAATATCCTGTAATAAACCATAATGGAAAAGAGTATGAAAAGGTAAATCAACTATACTTCAATTAAAAAAAATTATTGCCTAAAATTAAAACAAGAATATGGAAAAGAATATATATATACACACACATACCTATATAACTGAATCACTTTGCCATACACTTGAAACTAACACAACATTGTAAATTAACTATACTTCAATTTAAAATTTTTTTAAGTATGTATTTAGACTTATACATTCATATCAATAAAAAGGAGCCTATATTATTCCCAGATAGAGTTTGTATGCAAAGCCTAGGATAGCAGTTAGCACAGGTATGCAGCCAGAAGTTTCCTCTGGACACACACAGCGAATGTTACCACTGCCGAGCTTGTTTTTCAGTGAGCTCATCCGACAGGCACGATGAAATGAGGTCGAAGGGAAGTTTCCAGAGCTTCAGACTCTTGGTTTCTAACTCAACTAAGAAAAGGTTTTAAAAAGGAAAAATCCCTGACCCAAACCAAAACAGAGGGAAAAAAACTACTGTTGCCTAAAGCAACTGAAGAGAAACACAGTGTTTGCACGGCTGCCCTCTGCCGCTGCGCGTGATGGGGAATCATTTTTGCCGCCAGCGGTCTTATTTCTGTTTCTCAGACCCAAGCACCATTTTGCTGAAACACAGCTGCAAGTGAATTTCCACCCATCTGGGCACACTTGCTAACTCTCCTGAAGCATCCAAACTGCAAATATCAACCGCAGCCATCTCCGTCTCCCCCTGTGATAACTTTACCTTCAAAAATATTATTCCATTCTTTTTCCAGCCTTCTGTATGACATAATCAAAATCATGGACACACACTTGCCTCTCTCTCTCTCTCTCTCTTTGGAAAACCCCTACATTTCCTCATATTCTAATTGCATTGTCAAGTGTTTTGTTTGGTTCATTAATTCCTTCCCAGATGATTTGCTCCTGGTAGGTTTCTAGCAAGTTCTACCCAGGTCTAATAAATCATCTTAGAAAACGCTGCAGGTTCTTCTCCATCCTAGAGACTAGAGTTCTGCACCCCTGCAAGCAGTTTTATTCTCCTTCCTCTCACAAGATTATCCTCTTCAGCTTCAATTATTAAAGCTCTCTAACCATCCAATAGCAGAAGAGAGATTGCAGAATGGAGGGCTGGCCACCCTCTCACTGGAGCACCCCATGGCTCACTTCCCTGCATCATACTCAGGGTTGTTTTGTCATCTAAACAAAGTTTCTCCAGGTGGCTGCAGGCAAGGGGTCCGTCTCCTCTGTGTCCCCTGCTGGACCTGAGAGTCAGGGGGATGACTGAAAGGACGTGCTACCCTGATGGGATGCTTCCATGTAACCAAAATGGAGAGCAAGAAAGTGAAATCAAGAGGTTTTTTGTTTGTTTGTTTGTTTTTTTACATCTTTATTGGGGTATAATTGCTTTACAATGGTGTGCTAGTTTCTGCTTTATAACAAAGTGAATCAGTTATACATATACATATGTTCCCATTATCTCTTCCCTCTTGCGTCTCCCTCCCTCCCACCCTCCCTATCCCACCCCTCCAGGCGGTCACAAAGCACCGAGCTGATCTCCCTGTGCTCTGCGGCTGCTTCCCACTAGCTGTCAAAGCAAGAGAGAGGCATGGACATATATACACTACCAAACGTAAGGTAGATAGCTAGTGGGAAATCAAGAGGTTTTAAGTGAGTATCCAGAGGATGTGAAAGGGTTTAGGGACACAGGTCTTGCTCCCAGGAGGTGACTGAATTGTTGGAGCAGGGGATTATGGGATTGTGTCTAGAAAGGCTGTAAGGCATAGGCCAGCTGTTGGGTAATCAGAAATAATCAAGGAGGGCCCCAGGGTCCACTGAGATTCATCCTACATTAAAAGTCATCATCATCATCACCTAGAGTAATCCCCTCATTTACAGGTGAGGAAACTGAGGCCAGAAAGGACCCGTGGTTTCTTTTGACAAAAAGTATAATATTTTGCTTACTTTATCTTCTTGGTTCCCAGCATTTATCAAGGACAAGACTCATGCGTATGTGATTTAGTACTTTTAACCCAGTTCATATTTTCTACAAATATCTCTAATTTTATTTTTGCTCAGTTCAACAGACTTACCATGGGCCTCCTATGTGCTAGGTATTCTGTGCAGTTGAAATATGCAATTATTCTGCCGTTCTTATTGCCCAGAGTTTAATCACCAAAAAAAAGCGAGGATCAATTATTATAATGGGGTCGTAGTTTAAGCCCTTCAGTGCCTGTGAAGTCAAGAGGGAGAGTCATTTTATTTCCTATTTCAGAGGTGATAAATATCCTAGAATGTCATCATTATTCTTTTCGTGCCATTTGTAAATCACATTTATAAATCTTTGAGAAAGGAGTACCAACTTAAGTTTATTTTTGATTCATAAAGGTTCTAAATCTTCCCAGTTTCTGTTTCTTCCACCGTAGATGTCTCCAGAGTTGGTTATTCCCACTCATTTTCATTGGTTCTTCTTTCACAGGCAGTATTTCCAGAAATCTGCATTAATTTCTCACAGCAGCCACGAAGTAATTGCATATTTCAGTGGAGGTAACTTAGGACTTATACAATCTATTGATGTAAAGTTGTTCCTGGGCTCTGGTTGCAAGGGAGGGGTCTCAGCAAAGTATGACTGTTTTGGCAATCCAGGAAAGATGTGTCCGGATTCATTACTGCATGTAAGCACTCCTAAACGGAGTAGTCGTACATATTACAGATGAAATGTGAGCTGGTAGGATGAAGTGTTTTTCCTTTTGGAAATGTTATTCAAATTTAGAAATACATCTCAACCCAGCAGAAAAGAAGCAAATATTTTCTCCTCTAACCTAAATTTCCTTAACAAATTGAACAGTAACTTGCAATTAAAAACATAGAATCTTCCCAAAGTTGAGGACAGACACAAGGTTAACTTTTGTGCTGTAATTATGTCAACTAGATAAGCAGTGAAATGGCACCCGTCCCCCAATTACGCAGCATCACTCTCCACAATGATTCTGTTAGCATAAAATATGGAGTCATGTTCCCGACTCTGAGAACACTTGCACAACAAGGGCTGTCCCCCAAAACAGAACAAAACCAAACCAAGGGCTGTCCTGCCAAACTGCAGGCTTCAATTCTGCAGTTTTTCTTTCCCTTCTTACCTCTCCCTGTGGGAAGATTAGGACATTTTTCATAATGAAAATGCCCACAGTTAGCTATCGTAATACCGCTTAGAACTGCTGATGTCCAGTAACGGTCAAAACTGAAAATCCAAAAATTCTTGTCAGTGGACATGGTTTGCATTTTTCATACTAAAACACCAATAACGTGGGACAGTTTATGTGAAGGACGAAGAGTGTTAGGAGCAAGTGGGTGGAGCTCCGCTTTTTGAAGCTGGGGAATCTGTGTCCTGTTTGCCAGAGAGGATTGTTGAGATTCGAGATTGAGTAGCTTTTTCAATCAATCAGCAAGATAAACTGTGCTTCCTCTTCTAATCTAAGCTCCTTATGGTTTTCCCGCAAAAGGGTGGAGATCCAGGATTCCAGAGTCTTGGGAAGCAAAGTCTCCAGCAATAACTAGGAGCTTTGGTCGGGGCAGGACGCTCTCAGCGTCCACGTGAACTTGTGAGGAAAGCACCCCAAGAAGGAGCAGGGAGCAGGGACTTAGGACCCCGCCCATTACAGAGAGCCTCTAGGCAGGAAGTAACCCAGTAGCAGAACCACCCACATTATCAAGAAACCCAGGACCTGCCTAGGTCCCTATGCAGTTCAAGGTGTTGAGAGTTGGAGCTTGCGTTTGTTTTGTCTTGATAGTCACACCTCAACAGGTATTTTACTTTGCAAAGAATGCTGTATTTGGAGTTAGTAGCTCGGGCGAGCTTGAACTTGGTCTCCTGTTGAATAGCTATGGAACCCTTAGGCAAGTCACTTGCCCTCTTGAGTCTCAACTTCCTGTGAAAATGGAAAGAACTCCCCTGGTGGTTGGGAGGGCTCCACTTTCCAAATATCTCTTTGGTCTGCTTGTGCCACTCAGTCGCCCCGTTCCTAGCCTCTTCCAGTCCATTCTTCACACAGCAGCCACATGCTATGATCATGTTTCTAAGATGTAAACCTGAACACGTAGCCTTTGAGTCCTGTCACCTCTCCACCACCACCACCACCACCCCCCACCCTCGCTTAAATCATCTCAGAACCAAAGTCCTATCTGTAGCCTCTGAGGGTCGACATAGTCTGCACCCGCCCACCCCTCTAGTCTCATCACATAAGCATCTCGGTTCCACCTATCCTGATCCTCGTGTACCAGGTTTCGTCCAGCCTCAGGGCCTTTGCACATGCTTCTCCCTCCGTCTGCAATAATCTCTCCTCTCTTCCTCTCCACGTAAATCCTGGTTATTCTTCTGATTTGTCCTCAACGTCTCTTCCTCAGAGGAGCCCCCTCTTCCCAACACCCGCCCTCTTAACCCTGCCAGGTTCTCTTTCCTTCCCTCAGTTACGTGATTATTAGCATCTGTCTCCTTACCCAGACTATGAACTGCCTGGGGCAGCTCCCATTTCTGGTTTTGCTCACTAATGCGCTGGGGTTTCAGTAGGGGTATTGGGCACATAATCATTCCCAGGTTTTGTTATTCATGTGCTGATTGCACATGAATAAGTGATTGAGTGTACAGTGCTAAGCCTCGTGTATGGTACATAGAAGATACTCACCAGTGTTAGAAAGTATTTGTTCAAAGAATCAAGTAGCTTTGGTCTTTGGAGGACATTTCGAGTTCCAGCCCTGCTTTCTAGTTTTCCCCTGATGTGGAACTTTTAAAAATGCTTTTTAGGAAATGGGAGGTATTTGAGAAGATACAGCATAATTCATTTAGAAAGGTGATTATGGACAAGCCAACTAATGATTACTCCTATATGAGGACAGAAGGAAAACTAGCCATTCTCTAAACATTCAAGGGTAGTTTTATTTTCATACTGACACCAGGCCCTTCTCAACTGATTTTTTTTTTAACCACTAAGACGACATTTAATTTCTACAGCGTTTTCTTCAAGGATCCTCCACAGTCATTTTAACAGACGTTTTACTAATCGGTCTGTAGACCACTAAATGAACTAGTTGGTGATGCAGGAGCCAAAATTAGTTTTCATCTAAGTGATACGCATCATAATTGTATTTCTTTGGATAGAAAACCGACAACAAACAAACAAGATTCCAAATCACTGTTGAGGTTACACAAATCCTTGAGAGCCAGGAAATTCTATTCAAAGTGAATCAACTTTAGCTTTGATTTTCTTTCTGGAATTCATTGGTTTGTTGCCTGACCTTCGTGTTCTTTAGAGATAGTTAGGAAATTTCATAATCTTGTTAAGAGCAGCAAATAAAGTACAGGTCGTTAAGGCCAGTAAGCATTTTTCACAATTAGATCTCTTGGCCCGACTCCTCTTTAAGATTCAAAGGCTTCAGAAACTCTGAGGCTACTTATTTCATTACTGCTCAAGAATGTTCTTTTTTAACAAAAGACTACTTTTGCCCTAATTGGACTATTTTAAATGGTGTTCCGTTGCCAGAGCTTCACAACATGCCTTGGGACATGGACGTTCGTAGGACAGACAGGCTAAAATCTGATGAGACAACTTAGTGAGAAAAGAATTTAGAGAAAAGATAGATTCCCCTCTGCTTTGAGCTTCTCTGCAGTTAAGTAGGAAGGGATGGGTTAGTGAACATCATTACATGTGGTGTCATTACCACCACGAGTTCCTGGGAAAGGTGAGCCCACCTGGTTCAGCATGGAGGAGCCCACCCATCCCCAGCAAGGCACGTCCAGTGAATGTCCTCCTTTGACAAGGGTCTTTGTTCTTCCCACTTGAGAGTATGTTCCTTGTCTAGGGCCCACCCCTTTCTCTTTCTGATGACACCGTTTCATCCCAGGTTCATCCCACCATCCCTTCTTGGGGTCAGTATAATCAGCCATTAACACTTCCCTTCGCTTCAAGGCTGAGGTTGGGTCCTAGCAGTCCAGCTGTGCTGCCCAGTGGTTAGAGCATGCACTTGAAGTTGGGCAGGCCTTGTTCCAATCCCATCTCTCCTGCTCACGAGCTGCACATCTTTTAGGAAGCTGCCAGCACTCCTCGGGCTTTTACTTCCTGGCCCGGAAAAGCAGAGGTAATACCGCTCACCTCACCATTGACCTTCTTCCTGTGAAATGGGATGAAATTGTGCACGTAAAGCACTTAGCACAGCACCTGGCACAGAGCAAACACCCAGTGCGTGGAGTGCACAGTATCACATCCTTGAGATGGATGCCAGGATCCAGAAGAGGCTTTCTTTCCCCATAAATGAGTGGGACGTAGGATCTGTTTTATGGGTGTTCTTGTGATTTATTTGCAGCTAAGTTTGACAGCTGGAATCTTTAGGAACCACACGTGGGCCAGTATCTCCTGTAAAAGTGGTGACTACGAGCCAGACTCCCTTCTAAGCCCTTTTCTACAAACCTTTACAACTCCATTTATAGATAAGGCACAGGGAGAGGTAGGTAATTTGTCCAGGTTTGTAGGGTTATAACAACAGCTAACACTGAGCCCTGTGCTTAGATCTTTGTCTCAAAACCCTAGGAGGGAAATACTTTAATATCCCCCATTTCCAACTGGGACACTGAGGTACAGGGGTAGAATGATTTACCCAAAGTCACACGTCTGGTAAACGGAGCAGGGATTCAGACCCCTGTGTGTCTCCCCCCAGAGCCCCGACAGTGTTCATTCTTTACCCAGTGTTACTGGGCCTTGGTTACCACTGTATCAGTGCCTGGCACATGATGGGTTCCCCAGTAATTCTCCAAATGAGTGAGGACAACAGATAGCTAACGTTTATTGAGCCCTCACTCTGCAGGGCCATGCACCCTAATTACTTTCTCTGCACAGCCTAATTAATTCTAACACCACCCAACGAGATAGGTCCTGCTGTAAACCCATTTCGCTGGTAAGAAAACTGAGGCACTGAGAGGTTAACTTGCCCAAGATGCTACAGCACATAAGTGACACGGCCTACGTTGAAGCCGAGGCAATCAGCCCTATGGCTGGAGCTTACAACCTTCACCGCGGACCCCCATGACATGTAAAACTCCTGCCTCTTCTTGCCCGTCTTCATGCAGTATCCGTTAGAAGCCCCTCCTCACTTGAAACTTAAATGACCGTGGTGACATGAAACATCACGAAACGTTGTTGTAAATCCTGTGTGACGACAATTCTGTTGATGGAAGAATCTTCCTACACGTCCCTTCCTCTAATGGTCAGAGACCTGAGGGTAGAAATTTGATTCTAGCCAGCCCTCTAGTCTGAGGAAATCAACGAACAAATTTAAGTTTGTACAGGAGATTTATGAGACCAATATGAAGTTTATACCAAGGAGATGGAAATGACATAAAATGGTTTTCATAAGGCTTTGCTGTGATGCTTGCAAAAACCTGGCCACGCTTTGTTCCTTCTATGTGCGGCTATATTTGCTGTTACCGTAGGAGATCATGCCAATATGGATGGTTAAATGCAGTAAACTTGACGTGTAGAAAGAAGCGTGAACCCTTCTGAACTAAGCGTGCGTCTCCCAATTCAAGGCGAAAGCCACCAGCATCCTTAGCGGAAGGTCTTCAGGTGCACAAACACTCTCTGTGCTTCTGGATTTCATCCCCGTTAAATGGTGATGATAGTAGCACCACCCTCATGGGAAGACTGCGTGAGTTAACGCAGACAGAGTGCTTAGACTAAGTCTTCGTCTGGCAGGACAGCAGGGTGCTGTCCCCCTGTTGGCTGTATCACGATTGACGTGTCAGAGACTCCAGCATTTGGCCTCACGTATTCTGTTCACTCATTAGGTACCAAGGTGAGCGATGCCGCACAGAGAGCTTCCTCGGAGTGTTCAACCTGGATGTCCTCAGGGAGGACCCCTGTTGACAACCCTCCTGGTGCAGGGTGAGGTAGCCGAGCACCCAGCAGTCCCCTCCATGTATCCAGGACTCAAGTGTAAATGCCCGTAGGCCAGGCCATCGCGTGCTTCCACTACACCCGACTCCAGAGCTGGGCACCCGAGCGGGCCCAAGGCCAGCCCTTCTGGCTTTCGCTGTGAGTTAGAGAAGCGCCCGCCTTCTTCTGGGCGGACACACCTGTAGCCCACCTGTCCTCATCACCTCCCGGCCTGGGCACGTTGCTCACGGTTGAGTCTGCGCCCCTGCTGGAAGGGGGAGGACGGATATGGGGAGGAGAGAGAATGGTCCGAGAAAGAGAAAGAAGCAATTTCCCATTTTCGGATTTTTCGGTGAGGTCTGTCAATTTGGTATTTCTTATTTCTTTCCTCTCCACTGGGGATCAAGGTTCCTTTTTTTTTTTTTCAAGGTTCCTTTTTGACTTCTAGTGGTTCCACCTTGTCACCTGCAAGTTCAGAACCCAGGGACTTCAGGAGAGCTTAGCTAGGGCTGCCTTGTTTCTTCACAAACACTCCAAGACCTCTCTGGGCCTCATATATTTTATTCTCCAAAACATCAGAGGGTACTTTCCTTGATACCACTTGGATCGTATCAAGAAATGGAACAGGAGACTCTTTAAGATCGAAAGCACTCCTCACGGAATATGTATGTATGTAACAAAATACAACACACGTTTTATTCTTGTTTGGAATCTGACAATTATAAAAATGGACACATAATCAGGTTTGTGTCAATCTTAGCTATGAATGTAAGATCAGAGCAGAAAATGCTTTTGTTTCAAGAGTAGGAAAGACCATGAAATGCCAACAACTGTGCACGAGAGGAACATGACAGTCTGCAGATGCGTGAATAGGTCACTCAGGTGATAAATTATTTGCGAGGCTGCTACATGCCAGCCGCTGTGCTAAGCTCCGGGTGTCCTATAGTGAACAAAACACACAGTTCTTGCCCTTGTGGAACTTAGGGCCCCATGAGCAAATGTCGGCCATCAACCGAAAATCAAATAAGTACATAATTACACATTTCAAAACAGCTGTGAAGGGTGTGATCCCGTTTGACTCAGCGACATCTCCTGTGGGAATGTTCTCCAGCATCACTAGTCTACAGGTAGAAACGGGGAGGCAGGTGACTGGCCAGAAAGATAGGCCAGGGCTTTTCAGATGAGTAAGAAAGAATAAGAGAGGGGCAGGAATGGTTGAAGACATTTGCGAGAACATCCTCCCGGGATGAACAGCGCTGAACCCTTGGAATGTGAAGGACCATATTTAACTGACTTGTAACCTGAAACCAGTCCCTCCTCCAGCATTAAATACATACCCGGAAAAGACACTCGCGTTTCAAAGAAGGACTTAAGGGACCTAGACTGTAGAGAGATTCAGCTGTAGAAACACCTTGTTTCCAAGTACTCACCACTGGGCTTTCCTATGATACGTTGAGCTGCTTCTTTAAATTACCACCTTTAAGATGAGGTTAAAGTAGGCATGTTCATTTTAAGATGCAAAATGGTTCAAAACCACTGTAGTTTAATGGACCTCTGTGACCTATCGTTCACAATGGGATTTCGGGGGGATGAAATCAAGGCTTCCAAAAGGAGATAAGCAGCATTTTGTTGATGAAGACAAGATTTTGACCTGAGAAGAAAAGCATCTTGTAATAGTGTAGGACTAATACTTTTTAATCTGAGTACATCTATGATTTTTAGCCTCTTTCTTTAAGATGTGTCATCTCTTTTATCACTCGGAGGCTGGTAGCCATGTATATTCTATATTTAGGGGAAAAAAAAAACAGTAAAGCATTTTGAAACATGATAGGCTTAAGTTTGACAGAAGGAAGACTCCTCTGATAGGAACATTAGCCAGGCTACACATTTCATCCACACAGGGCACTCAGAATATAATGAGGGGATCTTCCCGTTGAAGAAATACCAAACCTAGGAAAAAACATCAGGACACATTTAGAAATGACCATGGACGAACCTCACTGCGGTCCTTACTGCAAACCGAATGCACCCGTACAGATGTAAGTTCTACTACATCGGAACTGAGGTCTCTGTGAGTGTACTCTCCTTGTTCATACCGTCTTGAAAGTGAGTACTTTGCACAGAAACATATTAATTTGAACACCATTTGTTCACTAAGACCCATATTCCTTCTTCACCGCCATAATACCTCTATTTTAGATAAGTTGGCCTTCCCTTTATCAAGCCCCAGAGCAGACTATAAATTTGAAATAAATTAAGGCAGACAGGAGTTTGCCTGAATGAAAGAAGTTTTTTTAATCCAACCTAAATCAGGGCTTGAAACCTTTTACTTTTCAGTGTGTAGTTTATTATCGTCTATTGCTTCCAGTGGAATCTAAGTTTTAATTAGTTTGACAACATAGGTGTGATATTTTACAGAATGCAATCACTGCCCCTGTATTTAATTAAATGAACCCTATAAAACCGGGGTTTTAGCCCGGGGCGTAATTTATAGTAGGCTGAATTGAAAACTGCATTAGCACTTTATACTGGGGTCGTTTGCACAGGTAATAGAAATCGAGGTGATCGTGATACACAGATCCTCAGAAACCAACTGTCTTCCCATAAATAGAAACGGATTGCCTAATTTAGAGAGAATATGCTATGTCTTTTCCAGATAGATCTTAAAATACCACGAAATGCTTATAATTATGTTGTAGGGAACTTTGAAAGCTTTCCGGCTCCTGTTTTGAAAGGTGATTTTAAAAAGCGTATGACAGTAGTTTCACCAGTGGAATTTCTAGGTAGACCGTGAAAACCAAGAGTCTTTCTAGGTCGTGAGCTTAATTACCGTTCCAGCGTGTGTAGATTTTGCCTTCCTCGGCCAGATCCAACCTCTCATTAGATGCCACGGTGAAATGCTACCCACAGTGCATTTCATCTGACCATTTCTTAAGTGGCTTGCACCTCCTGTGGCCTCATTTTTCCCCAAGAAATCCTTCCAAGTGGTATCCCGTCAGCCAAGAGGGGAACAGGTCTCCCTGAGTAACCTCAGAAAATACCTGGTGAATGGGTGAAAGATGGACAGCTGGGTTATCCATGAAATGTACCCCCATGTGGAAAAACCTACCAGCTTTGCGTTCGTTCTCAGGACCGTGGAAAACATACCGACGGGCACCTCATGCAAAGAGCCGGAGTCATGCTACCCAGGCTTAAATGCAACCGGGAGGGAATCCTTCCGTGCCCTCGGCATCCTGTCCCTGGAGATCGTATGCTAAAGGACCTCTTGAAGGTCCCTTAGTGTCCTGTCACTTTTGCAGCAGTGATGTTTGCCCTGAGATAAAGGAATTGGATTTTCACCCTAATGGCACCTACATCCCAGGGGACCATCCGGAGCCTTAGGTGAATAACGTAAGCATTTAATTTATAATAAAGTTTACCAGCAGCGTTTTTTCTCCCCAAACATTCCATTTCCTTGGTTTTAGAGCTGCATTAACTGTTTTAAAGGCAATCTGCTCAATTGGGCGAGTTAATGATATTTAATTTGACTGGGCCAAACGTCACGGGATGAGCATTGCGCCTGTAATTGCAGCCATCGTCACCGCCGTCTTGTGTAATGTACATGTAATGCTAATCCCGGGAATAAAGGTTGTCATTCTCGGCTGGCTGACGGCATGCACCGGACTCATCACCTCGCTAAGTCTCTCAGTGATGTGATTCCAAGATGACAGGGTAATAAGTGTTATGTGCACAAGGTAATTGCGAACAAATTTGGCCGCAAAAATGGATTGTCTAGGAGAGTAAGTTCCTGCCTTGTCTCATCGTCTTTTAAGAGAATGTAATGATGCCTAAAATACGTTGTCAAGAAGCTTGTGTGGCAGGGGTCTAGGCGTCCTGTAAGATTTCTCCGTTGCACCGCCCGCCCCAGAGAATCCCAAACTGCGGACTGAAAATATCAATATGTGTGTCGGTAGCGGAGGAACGTTTGGGCTGGGAACTTCCCTGAAAAATCAAAAAGCCTCTCAGTATACAAATGCCTCTTAAGACCACCTAACTAGGCTGCTTTTGCTTCTTTGATTTGCAGACTCTTTTCTCCTGGGAAAATGTGACTGTTTTGGGGTAGGATCCCCGTGAGCACTGGTATCTTAGTAAACTCTTATGATGTGCATGCTAGGCTGTAAAGTAGATTATCTCATTAAACTTTATAATAACCCTAAGAGGCGTGACACTATAATTACATTTATTTTGCACATGAGGAAACCGAGACTCAGAGGGAAATAAATTGTCCAAAGCGACAGTCCGGATTCTAACCCCGGTCTGATTCCACAGTTTGAGCCCCTGGGCACTGCAGCCCTGAGCCGTGAGAAAGGAGCGGGTCCCCTGGCTTGTGGAGCGGCATATTGGAACTGTGTTTGATTAACATACACAGGGCACCGGGCTCCTGAAATTGTTGGGTCCGCTTCAGTGGTCAGAACTGCCTTTCTGTGGGACCCGGCCGTGAGCGGGGGGTGACGATCTGGTGGGGGATGAGAGGATGCTTCACAGTCGCCGACCAAGTTCCTGGCCTCCCTTGGGATTTGCCACCTCCTCTTTCTCTGCATCTTAGGCCCTCGGGATGTTATGGGTGCCGATGCATCCATGCCGTTGAATAATACCCAAAGTCAGAGGGATTCGGAAAAGCTTGCCTGCGTCTGTAATCGTGTGCGCCCGGACACAGGGCAGCTCTTTGCCCCCGAGAATCTTCTTAGCTTAGACTGCTGCAGACGAGTCCATCCTTTAAGTGTTGTAGGTACCATTTAAGCATCTGCTTAGCGGTTCTAGCATTGGTTTAGACACCTGTACGAGAAAGCAATAGTTGCCATCACTTTTCTGTACAAAATAATAATAATAATAAGCTGAGTAAAATACACTCCTAATCAGAAAAGCATTTTCACCCCCTGTTTTATACACATCAGAGGAACGTCTGTAGGAACAAATACTACGCTCCTGTCTAACTTTACAGTACATCGGTGCAATATCTATACCTATTGGGGTGTTTGGGGCTGCAGGGAGTTAAAATACAAGTGAAAATGGCCTCAAGTATGAGGATTGTGTTATCAAATATGACAAGAAGTTTGGGGTTAAGAGGTTCTAAGCTTGGTCGCTTCATGTGCTCAATGATAATCATCAAGAGACCCCAGTTCTCTATTTTTCTGCTCTACATCCCTTAGTGTGTTAACCTGGCCTCAGAGACCCGGCTCCATGTCTAAGCAAAAGGAACCAGACCTCCACAATGGGCTAAAGCCAATTAAACCCACATCTCAAGTCTCCCCCAGAGGGAATGCTCTCTGATCTGGTGGAAAGGAAACAAAGTCCAAGCTCTTTCAGCAGAGAGGAAGCAGGAGGAACAAGGAGGGGTGCTTTTTATCAGGCAGCTGACCTTTCCGCTGAGGTATTTGCAAGACCTAATTATGTGGATAAAACGTAAAGACTCCTAGGATGGATTTCTTTTTTTTTTTTTAAGACACAGTTGGAAGGCTCCCTTAGAAGAAAGTCCCATGCTCGTTCCTGTTTGGCAGAAGGCCAACTTGCAGACCCATTCAAAAGTCTTACTGTGAGTTCACTGTGGGTAAAACTACCTTTAGCACAAGACATCCCCAGCATGGCGAGCTGGCACTGGCCAAACCGATATCTCCTCAGGGTGCTGTCTACGGCATTCATTTAATCCAGGGAGAAATTTACTATGGCATCATAAATTCGTAGATGATTTGACTCCCGGTGTCACGCATTAACGGAAAACACGGCTCAGACAGTTTGGCCTTGGCGCGAATTTCACAGCACTCCAACTTGGGCTTCATTCCCCCGCCCTCACCTCATCCCCAAGCCCTCAGAGTTCTAGGCTCTGAGCAGGGAAGGGGTCGAGGTGCTCAACTGGTTTGCAAAGCTAGGAAGAATTCCTTCATGTCCTTTCATTCTGTCCTCCATGGAGGAGGAATGAAGACGGCCGTGGTGTTAAATCCTGGTGTTTCCACTCCTCCAGGGTGAAGGATGGTAAGAGTTTGATGGTTCAGGCATTCACTTATTTACTGGTGCACCTGAGTCATTTTGCAGCCCACAGTTGCTGCTCTGCCTAACTCCCTCATGATGATAGTAAATTACTTAAGTGGACTGAATCCAAATCATTAATAATCTCCACTGGCGATTCATTTGGGCTTCATTACAAGGAAAGAATCCGACATCTATTCCTCAACCCAGCAGTTGTTTGCAAGGCACTCCAACCTAGAGTTCTTGTCCCTGTAGGGCCAGAGTGAAAGGGCTTAGGGAAAAAAAAAAACCAGAAAAACTGCTGCATAATCGGTATTCATGTTCTGCTTGGCAAAGAGAAACCGAAGTGCTCTACCTCAGGGGACAGACCTAATCGTCAGTGTGCTTTGAAGTACACGATGCTAAGGTGGGGCATGTAGACGCCAGACTAGCAAAGGTTCGGTGTTGGTTTGGGCATTTACAAATAAGTGACATGAGTTTGTCAGTGGTGCTGTCCAGAGAAGATCTGAGAAGCCAAGGAACTTCTACAAACATATATTCTGCAGAATATGATTCCTATACCATCATTTTATATTGGCCCTTAAGCAGTATACATACCACTTGGGGGATGGTATCAAAATATTTCAGAGCCTGATAACTCTCATGTGAGTGCAGTCATGAGACATCACCTAGCTATCGGAACACAGTGTCGTAGTCCTTTGCTGTGGGGAGTGGGACGGGGAGGGTAAATAGCTGAGCTTCCATGTTGCTTGGAATAACTTCATTTTCTAGACATAAGGTTCCGGCTTCTATTTCCTCTTGTGTAAGCTGTTCTAAAGACAGCCGTGTTCAGTTCGGATTCTATCGTTGGAAAGAATCCTGGATGCAGCGTCCGAAGTTCTGACCCATCAGTCACCAGCAAGGTCATCTTGCGCAGTTTATTTGTGGCTATAAGGGGAGAGGGATGCACGTACTTCTGGTCTTTCCAGCTTCCCATGACTGTGATGACGGACGTGTTAAGAGGCGTCTTCATTTAAGTCATGTGGTAGACAGTGGGCACTCGGTAAGTGTAGACATTGAGGATGCAGCAGTAGCAAAGGACTGTGTGCACAGTGGGAAACAACACAGCAGTTAAGCTAGCTGCTGTTTCCCGAACATGGGCCAGAATGTCAGGTCATTTGAGTTCCTCCTTGATACTTGCCATATCTACCTGTGACCTGTATTATCACTTACTTAATATTCTCATTGACTTTTTAAGGAAAAGCAAAGGCATTCATTTAAGAAGGAAATGTCATATCGCTTCCATAAAAGGGAAACTAATCTCACCTGACAGGAACTGGGAAAATACACACCATTAAAACAGAACAATATAATTAATTTCCAGTTAGCTAGTATGGCCCATAAAGGCTGTGAGCCTGAGGCTGCTCTTTTCTCTCCCAGGCAAGATGAGAAGGGGATGAAATTGTGTTAAAGACACTCCAGTGGGAAGCCACGCCTTCCCCGCCGTGAGATTTATTATTTCATGCCTGATCTGCACACCTCCAAACCTACCGCCTTCCCACCAGGCATTCCTGGGGAAACCTGAAACAGAGCAGTGAAGTCCTCGGACGCCCGCACGTTTTCCTTTTAGCTGCTTACACACGAAAACCGTCTTTCCGGCTTCCGCTTAATTATAATCCTCTCCCCCTCTACTGTTTTTCGACAGGTTAATGGCAAAGACTTATCCAGAGCAACTCATGACCAGGCTGTGGAAGCCTTCAAGACAGCTAAGGAGCCCATCGTGGTCCAGGTGTTGAGGCGAACACCACGGACCAAAATGTTCACGCCTCCGTCAGAGTCACAGATGGTGGACACGGGAACCCAAACGGACATCACCTTTGAGCACATCATGGCTCTTACCAAGATGTCCTCACCCACCCCACCTGTGCTGGATCCCTATCTCTTGCCCGAGGAGTAAGTCACATGGTGATGAATCTTAAATGTGTTAAGTGTGGTACAGAAGTACAGAGAAGTTGGTTTCTTCCCTTCCGTGTGGTGAAAAAAATGAACACATCTTACAGTTTCCCCCCAAGTTGCCCACGTTTCACTTTATTGTTTGTAGAGGCAATAAATTGAATCCTGCTCAAAACCGCTCCGACATATTAATTACTTTGTTAGAACCCTGGAGCGGAGTTACTCAAATTATATTCGAAGAACAAAATGACTTACAAATGTCATAAAAGTTGTTTCCGAATGAAATTTAATCACCGCAAATGGCAGTGGGAAGGTTTGGTAGTTCTCACTAGAGGGAATGCTGATGGTTGTTTTAAAGAGACAGCAAGGCAAGTTGTGAGTGTCAAGAGAGCCCAGGAGGTTGTGCCTTCTGCTTTCTTGGGTCTCATTTCAAACCTGGATCCATGGAGTAAATTCACACGTGCCTCATATAAGCGCTGCAGTTACCGATTAAATAACAGCTGTGATGCAGTGCATCACGTAAATTACTTTACACACGACTCTCCTCTTACCTTACTTACTGCCAGAGATATCAGGTAGTTCAGAGGCTCCGAGTTGGACAAAGCCTAATCTCTAGCTGTGTAACTTCGGTAGTTGATTTCCCTGGGCCTTATTTTCCTTCTATTAAAATGGGATGATAATCACATTATAGGATTGTTGAAGGATTAAATGAACTAATGCGTGGCAGGTTCTCAGCGTGGCATACGGTAAGCGCTGGATAAATGATAGTGGTGATCACTGGTAATTTAGTGATTGATGTAAAATATGGAGGGACAAAAATGAAGAGCAAGAAATTTTCTCAGGTGGACAAGTGGCTTAAAAGATGTCCATTTTAAGGTGGCTTTTCGGATGTGATTTTGCACATCTCTGGACAAGGTGTCCACCTCCCCTTCTTAGCCTCTCCGGTTGATGTTAGAGCCCCTCCTCCCATCTTGCGGCTGGTTCGGATCATTGCCTTGATGCCTTATTTCAAAGGGCATCTCCACCTCTCCTAGGGAGATCCTCTGAGCAATCAATACCTGTTGGATTCCTGTTAGTAACTCAGTAGCTGGAGTGAGCACACGTTTCCTGTTGTTCTACCAGATTCCAGACAGAGGCTGGCCTCTCATCCCGTGGTTCTGACGGTTAGCTGTCATCAGAACCCAGGGCTAATTCCCCAGGCGTGACAAGGTGAATTGGGCGGCGGGCAGCGGGTAAAGGTAGAGGAGGGGGTGCCCCCCCGCCCCCGATCCCGTCTGACACTCAAAGGGCACAAGGCAGTATGCAGAGAACTGTCACCTCACCCATTTCTCATGACTGTCCCTTCTGTGCCACGAGGAACTGCAGACTCAGCAGTGGTACTCCATGAAAGTTGGCAGCTGGATGGAAAGGCAGGTCTGTCCCACCTCAGCGTCCAGATCTTAACCACAATACTCCATAGCTTGCCAGTTGCTAGGAAACTCCATAGCTTGCCAGTTGCTAGGATGATTCACTGACTAGTCATTCAAATCAGTTGTTTGACGTTTTAGGCCCAAACTGCCTTTCACATTGATGAGGCCTTTAAGGCTACTCCTGACTCTCGATGTTGAACCGTCACAGTGACAGGCCTTTTAGAAGCTAAACCCTTAATTTCCTCTTAAGTCTAGTTAACGTGACATGACTCTTCCCCCAAGGGGCAATTTGAGAAATGTCAGAAGAGTGCGGAGGTCAGTGCTCTCCTGCTTCTGGCTGCGAGGTCAGAGGACAGCAGGAGTGTGCATCAGGGCTGAATGGGGGGGTGGGGGTGGGGGGGGATTACCCTGAGGCTTGAAAGCCCAGGCCTTCCAGCAGCGTCCTCAGTACTAACAGCCCCTTAAGTGCAGGCAGCATATTTGCCTGATGGGTGCAGAAAATTGAAAGCCAGCCCTTGTTTGAACGACCGCTCATGTCTGGTCTGTTGTTTCAAAACTAAGTGCCTGGGTGAGAAGACCAGAGCCCACTGATTGCCCTGTTGACCTTTGAGAACGCGGAGGTTTGGGTCCCCAGCCAACCATCAGGCTGAAGCTCTCCATCCGCATCTGACACCTTTCAGAGCCACAGACCTGACTGAGCATGTTGTAATTCCTGCTGGCTTTGGTCCTAGAGGTTCCATTAGTGGTGTTTCCAAAGAGGTGGTGGGCTCTGTGAATTGTGCTGTACGCTTGTTAACCTAGAGAAATGCAAGCTTCCGTTCTCCTAGGCGTGTGTACGCATGCGGGTCTGCATATATACACACACGCATTATATGGGTGCCTGTATGCACGTGTTCTGCCTACGTATACGTGTATACTGGGTGATGTCAAATGTATTTCTCGTTGCGAGACAATCAAAGAAGTTTGAAAAGAAACGTCCTAGATGACAGCATAGCAGTTTCAGTTTCACAGCCCTTTGAACCTATCTCAGAGGCCGGCACGTGTCTTTAAGTGTTGCCTGAAGTGAAGCTTTTTTCTCCCCAGAGATAAAATCTAAGAATGAAGCCATGAGCAGTCAATAAGAGTTTGTCTCCCACCTACAGACTGAGTTAGAAATTAGTCACATTGACTCACATGACTAGTGGGCCAGGGAATGATCACTGCAAACCACGAAGCCAGTCCCTCTCTCACCGTGCATCTTTTTTTTTCTTAACAAGTTTTTTCATTGCAGTATAGTTGATTTACAATGTTGTGTTAATTTCTGCTGTACAGCAAAGTGATTCATTATGCATATATATACATTCTTTTTTATATTCTTTTCCATTATGGTTTAATCATAGGATATTGAATATAGTTCCCTGTGCTCTAGAGTGTGGGACCTTGTTGTTGATCCATTCTCCGTATACTAGCTTACGTGTGCTTACCCCAATCTCCCACTCCATCCCTCGCCCTCAACCTGCATCTAAACTCCTTCTTGTGGAGGAAATGGGCTTTAGAGAAGATGGTGGAAATATTGTGAGGGAGGTCCTGACTGTGCCGGGAAACGCAACCAGAGGGAAGTGAACTGAGTAAGAACCCCAGCCTCCGAGAACAGCCCCTGTGGCACTGATGGGCCTGGTGATGGGAACAGATACTTAGAACCGCAAGCAGGGCCTTAACGATCTTTCATCTTTTTTCAGGCATCCCTCAGCCCATGAATACTACGATCCAAATGACTACATTGAAGGCATCCATCAGGAGATGGAGAGAGAGGAGCTGGAGCTGGAGGTAAGAAGCACGTCCCTGGCTCGTTTCAATAGTCGCTGTGAAGGCTAATATGTCTCTAGCAGCATGCATTGAGATTACGGATGCTCATGGAATGTCCACCTCTCGTGGATTTCTTTTAGAAGAGCCGCGTTCAGTGGGTTGAGGCCTCCCTGGAACACTGCTTTGCAAGAAGAAGGGCTATTTAATAACCTTTATAGGACAGCACTGCTTTTTCAGGATCATTGTGACAAAGCAGAGGTCTTTAAAAAGCTACGAAATATCTCAGGAGCTAGATTTTTGGAGTAGGATGTCGACTTTGTAAATCTTTGATATTTCGTTAACTTTATAGCAGTGGGTTCTTTAGTTCCATCTTACTTTCTCACACCTTTGAGAATCTGATGGAAGCTGTGGGCTCTCCCTGGAAAAATGCTCCTGTCTCTAAGAGTTTGCATGTGATATCTGGAGGGTCACTGAGTTCCCACAGTATCTGCCGCGTGTGGCCCACTCTGCCTTACAGTTGTTTTGTTATATCTGATACACCAGAACCGCTGTTTGCTTTCTCTTTCCCTTTAACTTAACCCAACTCCTTTAAACTAAGGTAAATTTTTTTCTTTTTTGAATTTTATTTTATTTTTTTTGATACAGCAGGTTCTTATTAGTTATCTATTTCATACATATTAGTGTATATATGTCAATCCCGATCTCCCAATTCATCCCCCCACCACCATTGTCCCCCCCGCCCCCCCGCTTTCCCCAACTTGGTGTCCATACGTTTGTTCTCTACATCTGTGTCTCTATTTCTGCCCTGCAAACCGGTTCATCTGTACCAATTTTCTAGATTCCACGTATATGCATTAATATACGATATTTGTTTTTCTCTTTCTGACTTACTTCACTCTGTGTGACAGTCTCTGGGTCCATCCACGTCTCTACAAATGACCCAGCTGCGTTCCTTTTTAGGGCTAATATTCCACTGTCTTTATATACCACATCTTCTTTATCCATTCGTCTGTCGATGGGCATTTAGGTTGCTTCCTTGACCTGGCTATTGTAAATAGTGCTGCAGTGAACACTGGGGTGCATGTGTCTTTTGAATTATGGGTTTTTCTGGGTATATGCCTGGTAGTCGGATTCCCTTTTCTCCACACCCTCTCCAGCATTCGTTTGTAGATTTTCTGATGATGCCCGTTCTAACCGCTGTGAGGTAATACCCCATTGTCGCTTTGATTTGCATTTCTCTGATAATTAGTAATGTTGAGCATCTTTTCATGTGCCTCTTGGCCATCTGTATGTCTTCTTTGGAGAAATGTCTATTTAGGTCTTCTGCCCATTTTTGGATTGGGTTGTAAACGAAGGAGAATTTGAAAGGAAATGCTGTATCCCTAGCTCAGTCAGAAAATCAGCATCCCTTGACATGAATGGAAGGTGTCCAATCAATACAGCGGACACGAGGCAGTGTTATTAAATCCTGGTGCTTGTCACTGGTACCTGCCTAGCGCTGGCTGCCTGGGGCCCGTTCTCTCCACTGCCTCCTGCTGCCTTTCTCTCTGTCTAAGGAGATGGGCTAGTATCACAGAAGTGGTAAGACTAGCCCAAACTGAGGTTTTCTTCCTAAAGGAAGTAACTTTCTCCACGTGAACTATCTGAGAGCATCTTGCTTTTAGTGGGAGGAGGCCACTCTGAAACGCCTCCCTAGAGCCTTGTTATTCAAAGTGTGGCGCAAAGACTGGGACAGCAGCATGGGGAGGGTTGTGAGAAACACAGAATCTGGGCCCTCAGACGTACAGAATCAGAATCTGCATTTTACCAAGATCCCCAGGTGTTGCGGTGCACAAGTCCCAGAGCCCTTGACCCGGAGGCCCCAGGCCCAGGCAGAGAAGCCCAGGCTTGCATTTGCCCTCGTCCTGAGTCACACGATCGAGGCTCTGTGCGTTTCCTTCATTATGGCGGGAAGCTGTACCTCCGAGCCTCGAATACCACCCACGCCATTGGGGCAGAGTGAAGTCCCGTGGACTAGAGATGACTAAGCCCCTCACGGACATTCAAGACTCTGCTCAGACTTCTTCCTGTTGTTAAGTAGAAAGCACAAAGAGAGCCTACGCGCACGCTTACATTCATTTCTGCTCGCCTGCATTTACTGAGCATCTGTTACACTGAATATCCTTTTTGGTGCTAGAAAGGCAAAATCAGCAAGTCATCACCCTGCCTGCCCTTCAGGAGGCCATAGTCCCTTTGGGTCATCAGCCATTAGCTTAGGCGTGAGCTTTTCATCTAGAAAACCAAACTGTGGCCATTCTCCATCTACAGCTCCTTTGAGCATCATCACGGAGTCCATGAGTCCATACCAGGCAGGAAGGCTGCTGTTACATTTGGACTTTCGTTTAGAGCCGCTTGGATGTCACCAGGTTATTTCTGTTAACTAAGTGAACCTGGTGGTTTTGGACAAGCGGCGCGTCCCAAGTTCTGAGGTCAAGGTTCAGGGAGGTTCTCTCCATGGCCCCTCACCAGGAGGGAATCTCCAGGAGAGGACGGTGTGTATACTTCCAGGAAGGCTCTGTTGCAGAGGCGTGTCTTTGGAACGTCACCCGGTCAGTTCGAGAAGGTTAATGAACAGCAGCACGGCCAAGAGCTGGCATTCCTAAAGCAGACCCAGTTTTCTGGGGGAACAGCGTGTACCATCATCGCCGCTTCCTCGCAAGATTTCTTAGAGCCGTCAACGGTGTGTCCCTGCTAGGTCCCATCAGCCTGTTGGGTCCCCCCACCCAGGCTTGCTGTGAGTAAGGGGGCCAACCTCAGCCCACCACTGCTCCTCGTGTTAAGCTGAAGTAGATCAACATCTGCCCCTTTCGAAAAGGAACCCATTCCATGGATATTATATAGGAGGAAAATATATGAGTGTTTGGGGATATTATGGAAGCAAATGCACAGAGAAAAACAGATGTTCTCTCTTTTAAAGCACACAAAATGATCATATTTAGGTAAGTGTCAAATCCCTGTTATTGTGAAACTGCTTAGCGTTAAAAGGATTACACCCCAGTATACCCAAGGGTCGAGCCGCCAAATAATTACCCGTAAATTTTCAGGTACTGAACACCTGTTCTGGATCTTCCTGTAGGTAATTAAGACGGAGAAATAGACGTCTGAAGAAGGCTTTTCTTTTTCCTTCGTCTGTTGTTTTAATTTCCCAGTTGATTCATCAGTAGCATCCTAGCCGGGCTGTGAAGCTGCCGTCACCTATGCTGGGTCTTGATGATGTCATTTTGAAACCAGAAAGGAAAAGAAAGCTACGCTCTCACCAGGGAGACTAAAATGATCTCCAAACCTGGTTGCATAGTGTAACATCATAAGATCTCAAGGGAAGCGAGACCGTCCTGGAGGTAATGCAGGCTGTCCCCGCCAACCTATGCCCTTTTCTTCAGCCTTTAAGGCACAGTGCCAGGGCTCCTCCAGGGAACCTTCCCTGGTCGGCCCTACCCTCACTGAGTCAGCTTCCTCACCACCCTCCCGATTTCATCAGCGCTTGACCATTCTTTCTTCTGCCACCTGCAGTCAGAACCTGCCCCCTGCTCTTATTTTATCCCCCCAGATCCTGGCCCGGCTCAGTGTGGCTCATCTCCAGCAAAGCTTCCGTACGGCTCTGGCTAAAGCACCCCTCCCCCAGTAGGGCCATTTCCTACTTAGACTCCTTGTGCTCAGACAGCTCCTGGCAGGGGGTAGGCACCCAAGAAACATCTGTTGGATACAGGAATAAATGCCTTGTGACCCAATCTCACATGTCAGGACCTTGAAGCCAAGTGCGGTCTTCCTAGAGACGTCTCTACGTCCCCGACAGTGCCACGCATAGATAACGTGTGGAGATGGTTTCAAGAAATATGAACAAGCAGTTCTGGATCGATAAGGTCTTAGAGTTATGCTTCAGTAACCAGTCTTCCTAGAGGTGCAGAAGCCATCGAAATTAGTCTCTGGGACGCCCTCCGATTAAAGTGGCTGTCGTTGAAACAGAAAGCTGGAATCAACCAAGGTGGAACGGCCCCCGTACTTTACTCAATTGAGCTATCATTTCCATTTCATCTAAAATGTCAGGCTTAGCTGTTCATTTTTATCCAGCCGTCCATCTAGACCGGTGAGCAACAGGACACCAGTGGTGGGGGAGGCGTAATCCAGATAATGGTAATCCATTATTCATACGAGTTTGATTAATGGTCTTCTTTGCCATCTTATCTCCATCATCACAGACAGATATGTATTGATGCCCTCTGTGCTTTCCATGAGGTACTCAATTGTGGAAGGTTCTACGTCTAGCTTGGAGTGAGAATGAAATGTTGAGAATTTACTAACCAGTCAATAAGCTGGAGGAACGGCAGTTTCCACCGAGCCCCAAGATATTGTCTCTGGGGATAAGATGGTAGAAGAGCCGAGAAGTTTCAGAGAAGTGAAGTGACTTTCCTAGGGCAGCCTGGCTTGCTAATGGCAGAGTCAAGTTTATTTTTCGTTTGGATCTTTAGTCTGCCTTGGAATCTCAAGCTAATTCAGTTTTATTGAGCACCTACCATGCGTGGTATATAAGGCTAGACGCTGCTTTTAGTGCACAGTTCAACTACTACTGCGTTACTGTAATTAATCTTCTTTATGAGCAGCCAAGGTAAAACCTAAATCTATACAGATCCCAAGATGGTATCAGCTCTTAACAGTGTTGTATTTCCAGAGCTTCTGAAAACCTCTATGGTTCACTCTTTGCTTAACTATTAGCAACCAGGCTCTTCTCTATGATGTGCAACCATCCCCTGGAAATGCAGTGACCACAACTAAGTCATAGTGGGGTTTTTTTGGTGGTGGTGTTTTTTTTTTCCTGTCAAGAGATTAACCATGTTTAATTCTGGGTGATAAGAATATAAATAATCATTCCCTTCTTTGCACTTTTCTGAATTTAATTTTTTCTACTTTAAAATCTTCTTTTTAATTTAAAAAAAATTTTTATTTTACATTACAGTACAGTTGATTAACAATGTTGTATTAGTTTCAGGTAGACACAGCAAAGGGATTCAGTTATACAGATACATGTGTCTATTCTTTTTCAAATTCTTTTTCCGTTTAGGTAATTACAGAATACTGAGCCAAGTTCTCTGTGCTATACAGTAGCTCCTTGTTGGTTATCTGTTTTAAATATAGCAGTGAGTACGTGTCAATCCCAGACTCCCACTCTATCCCTTCCCCACACCTCTTCCCCCGGTAACCGTAGTTCATTCTCTAAATCTGTGAGGCGGTTTCTGTTTTGTAAAGAAGTTCATTTGTATCATTCTTTTTAGATTCCGCATATCAGCAATATCATATGATATTTGTCTTTCTCCGTCTGACTTAACATCACTTAGTATGATAATCTCCAGGTCCATCCATGTTGCTGCAAATGGCATTATTTCATTCTTTTTAATGGCTGAGTAACATTCCATTGTGTATATGTACTGCACCTTCTTTATCCATTCATCTGTCGATGGACATTTAGGTTGCTTCCATGTCTTAGGTATTGTAAACAGCCCTGCAGTGAACATTGGGGTGCATGTATCTTTTCGAACCATGTTATTCTCCGGATATATGCCCAGGAGTGGGATTGCTGGATCATACGGTAGCTCTCTTTTTAGTTTTTTAAGGAACCTCCATACTGTTCTCCATAGTAGCTGCACCAATTTACATTCCCACCAACAGTGTAGGAGGGTTCCCTTTTCTCCACACCCTCTCCAGCATTCATTGCTCTTAGGCTTTTTGATGATGGCCATTCGGACTGGTGTGAGGTAATATCTCATTGTAGTTTTGATTGCATTTCTCTAATTAGTGACGTTGAGCATCTTTTCATGTGCCTCTTGGCCATCTGTATGTCTCCTTTGGAGAAACGTCTATTTAGGTCTTCTGCCCATTTTTTGATTCGGTTGCTTGTTTTTTTGATATTGAGTCACATGAGCTGTTTGTAAATTTTGGAGATTAACGCCTTGTCAGTCGCATTGTTTGCAAATATTTTTTCCCATTCTGTGGGTTGTCTTTTCGTTTTGTTTACGGTTTCCTTTGATGTGCAGAAGCTTCTGAGTTTAATTAGGTCCCATTTGTTTATTTTTGTTTTTATTTCCATTACTCTAGGAGACAGATCAAAAAGGATCTTGCTGCAATTTATGGCAAAGAGTGTTCTGCCTATGTTTTCCTCTAAGAGTTTATAGTATCTGGTCTTACATTTAGGTCTTTAATCCATTTTGAGTATGGTGTTGGAGAGTGTTCTAATTCTTCTACATGTAGTGGTCCAGTTTTACCAGCACCATTTATTGAAGAGATTGTCTTTTCTCCAGTGTATAGTCTTGCATCCTTTATCATATATTTATTGACCATAGGTGTGTGGGTTTATCTCTGGGCTTTCTATCCTGTTCCATTGAGCTAGATTTCTGTTGTTGTGCCAGTATCATCCTGTTTTGATGACTGTAGCTTTGAAGTATAGTCTGATGTCAGGGAGCCTGATTCCTCCAGCTCCAGTTTTCTTTCTCAAGATTGCTTTGGCTATTCAGGGTTTTTTGTGCCTCCATACAAATTTTAGGATTTTTTGTTCTAGTTCTGTGAAAAGTGCCTTTGGTAGTTTGACAGGGATTGCACTGAATCTGTAGATTGCCTTGGGTGGTATAGTCATTTTCACAATATTGATTCTTCCAATCCAAGAACATGCTATATCTTTCCATCTGTGTGTCATCTTCGATTTCTTTCATCGGTGACATAGTTTTCAGTGTACAGGTCTTTTGCCTCCTTAGGTAGGTTTCTTCCTAGGTAGTTTATTCTTTTTGATGCGATGGTAAATGGGATTGTTTCTTTAATTAGTCTTTCTGATCTTTCATTGTTAGTGTATAGAAATGCAACAGATTGCTGTGTATTCATTTTGTATCCTGCAATTTTACCAAACTCATTAATGAGCTCTAGTGGTTTTCTGGTGGCAACTTTAGGATTTCGTATGTATAGTATCATGTCATCTGCAAACAGTGTCAGTTTTACTTCTTCTTTTCCAATTTGGATTCCTTTTATTTCCTTTTCTTCTCTGACTGCCATGGCTAGGAGTTCCAAAACTATGCTGAACAAAAGTGGTGAGAGTGGACATCCTTGTCTTGTTCCTGATCTTAGAGGAAATGCTTTCAGTTTTCCACCACTGAGAATGATGTTTGCTGTGGGTTTGTCATATACGGCCGTTATTATGTTGAGGTATGTTTCCTCTGTGTACACTTTGTGGAGAGTGTTTATCATAAGTGGGTGTTGAACTTTGTCAAAAGCTTTTTCTGCATCGCTTGAGATGATCGTGTGGTTTATATTCTTCAGTTTGTTGATGTGGTATATCACACCGATTGATTTGTGGATATTGAAGAATCCTTGCATCCCTGGGATAAATCCCACTTGCTCATGGTGTACGATCCTTTTAATGGTTTGGTGGATGGGGATTGCTAATATTTTGTTGAGGATTTTTGCACCTGGGTTCATCTGTGATATTGGCCTGTAATTTTCTTTTTTTGTGTGTGGTATGAGTGATGGTGGCCTCATAGAGTGGGTTTGGGAGTGTTCCTTCCTCTGCACGTTTTTGGAACAGTTTCAGAAGGGTAGCTGTTAAGTCTTCTCTAAATGTTTGAGAGACTTTGCCTCTGAAGCCATCTGGTCCTGGACTTCTGTTTGTTGGAAGATTTTTAATCACAGTTTCAATTTCACTACTTGTGTGATTAGTCTGTTCATGTTTTCTATTTCTTCCTAGTTCAGTCTTAGAAGGTTGTACCTTTCTAAGAATTTGTCCATTTTTTTCCAAGTTGTCCATTTTATTGGCATATGGTTGCTTATAGCAGTCTCTGATGATCCTTTGTATTTCTGTGGTGGTGTCAGTTGTAACTTCTTTTTCATTTGTAATTTTATTGATCTGAGCCCTCTGTTTTTTTTCTGGATGAGTCTGGCTAGAAGTTTATCAATTTTGTTTGTCTTTTTAAAGAACCGGCTTTTAGTTTCATTGATCTTTGCTATTGTTTTCTTCATCTCTATTTCATTTATTTCTGCTCTGATCTGTATGATATCTTTCCTTCTACGAACTTTGGGTCCTGTTTGTTCTTCTTTCTCTAGTTGCTTTAGGTGTAAGCTTAGGTTGTTTACTTGAGATTCTTCTTGTTTGCTGAGGTGAGATTGTATTGCTATAAAGTACACTCTCAGAATTGCTTTTTCTGCATTCCATAGGTTTTGGATCATTGTGCTTTCATTTTCATTTGTCTCCAGATATTTTTTGATTTCCTCTTTGATCTCTTCAGGGATCCAGTGGTTGTGGAGTAGCATATTGTTGTTTGGCCTCCACGTGTTTAGTGTTTCACAGTTTTTTTTCTTGTAGTTGATTTCTAGTCTCATAGTGTTGTCATCGGAAAAGGTGCTTGATGTGATTTCAGTTTTCTTAAATTTACTGAGGCTCACTTTGTTGGCCCAGCATGTGATCAGTCCTGGAGAATGTTCCATGGGCACTTGTGAAGAATGTGCATTCTGCTGCTTTTGGATGGAATGCTCTGTAAATATCAATTAAATCCACCCGGTCTAATGTGTCATGTAAGGTCTGTGTTTCCTGATTGATTTTCTGTCTGGATGATCTGTCCATTGGTGAAAGTGGGGTGTTAAAGTCCCCCACTATGATTGTGTTACTTTCGATTTCTCCTTTTATGGCTGTTACAATTTCCCTTATATATTGAGGTGCTCCTATGTTGGGTGCATATATATAGTTACAATTGTTATATCTTCTTTTTGGATTGATCCCTTGATCGTTGTGTCGTATCCTTCTTTGTCTCTTGTAACGGTCTTTATTTTAAAGTCCATTTTGTCTGATATGAGTATTGCTACTCCAGCTTTCTTTGGATTTCCATTTGCACGGAATACCTTTTAGCATCCCCTCACTTTCAGCCTGTACCTGTCCCTCGATCTGAAGTGGGTGTCTTGTAGATAGCAATATATCCAGGTCTTGTTTTTATATCCATTCAGTGAGCCTGTGTCTTTTGGTTGGAGCACTTAATCCATTTACGTTTAAAGTAATTATCGATAATGTATGTTCCTATTGCCATTTTGTTAACTGTTTTGGATTTGTTTTTGTGAGTCTTTTTTCTTCCCTTCCTCTTTTGTTCTCTTGTGATTGGATGACTAACGTTAGTGTTGTGTTTGGATTCCTTTGTCTTTTGTGTGTGTGTGTCTATTGTAGATTTTCAGTCTGCAGTTTCCATGAGGTTTTGATACAGCAGTGTATATATACACAAGATTGCTTTACATTGCTGGTCTTTTAATTTCAAATGCATTTCCAATCTCCTGCATTTGTGCTCTCCTCTTCTCACCATTGCTGGTTTTGATATCATATTTGTGTGTGGATGATTTCCTACATTTACTGTATGTTTGCCTTTACCGAAGAGCTTTTCTATTCATAATTTTCTTCTTTCTAATTGTAGCCTTTCCTTTTCTACCGAGAGAAGTTGCTTTAGCATTTGTTGTAAAGCTGGTCTGGTGGTGCTGAATTCTCTTAGCTTTTGCTTGTCTGTAAAGCTTTTGATTTCTCCATCAAATCTGAATGAGAGCCTTGATGGGTAGAATATTCTTGGTTGTCATCACTTTCATCATTTTAAATATATCGTGCCACTCCCTTCTGGCCTGCAGAATTTCTGCTGAGAAGTCAGCTGATACCGTTATGGGAATTCCCTTGTGTGTTATTTGTTGCTTTTCCCTTGTTGCTTTTAATATCTTTTTCTATGTCTTTAATTTTTGTCAGTTTGATTGCTGTGTGTCTCGGTGTTTTCCTCCTTGGGTTTATCCTGCCTGGGACTCTCTGCACTTCCTGGACTTGGGTGACTATTTCCTTTCCCATGTTAGGGAAGTTTTCAGCTATTAATGCTTCCAGTATTTCCTCAGGTCCTTTCTCTCTCCTCCTTCCAGGACCCCTGTAATGTGAATGTTGGTGTGTTCATTGTTGTCCCAGAGGTCTCTGAGACTGTCTTCATTTCTTTTCATTCTTTTTCCTTCTGTTCCGTGGCAGTGATTTCCATCATTCTGTCTTCCAGTTCACTTATCCATTCTTCTGCATCAGTTATTATGCTGTTTGTTCCTTCTAGTGTATTTTTCATTTCAGTCACTGTATTGTTCATCTCGGTTTGTTTGTTCTTTAGTTCTTCAAGGTCTTTGTTAAACATTTCTTGCATCTTCTTGATCTGTGCCTCCATTCTTTTTCTGAGATCTTGGATCCTCTGTACTATCATTACTCTAAATTCTTCTTCGGGTAGATTGCCTATCTCCACTTCACTTAGTTGTTCTTCTGGGGTTTTATCTTGTTCCTTCATATGGGATATATTCCTGTGCCGTGTCATTTTGTCTAACTTTCTGTGATTGCGGTGTCCGTTCCAGGCTGCAGGGTTGTAGTTTTTCTTGCTTCTGCTGTCTGCCCCCCGGGGCAGGAGGCTGTCTGAGAGGCTTGTGCAGGCTTCCCAGTGGGAGGCAGTGGTTCCTGCCCACTGGTGCGTGGAACTGGGTCTTGTCCTTCTGGCGGGTAGCTATGGCCATGCCAAGGGGCGTGCCTTGAGGGCTGTAGGCTCAGGAAGACTTTATGCAGGCTGTCTGCTGATGCGTGGGGCTGTGTTCCTGCCCTGTTGGTTGTTTAGCCTGAGGCATCCCAGCACTGGAGCCTGCAGGCTGTTGGGTAGGGCCAGGACTCGGTAAGAAAATGGCAGCCTCCAGGAGGGCTCACGCCAATGAGTACTCCTCAGAACTGCCGCCGCCAGTGTCTTTGTACCCTCAGTGAGCCACAACCAATGCCCGTCTCTGCAGGAGACCCTCCAATACTAGCAGGTACGTCTTGCCCAGAGTCTTATGAAGTCACTGCTTTTTTCCCTGGCTCCTAGTACGCACAGGACCCTGTGTGTGCCCTCCAAGAGTGGACTTACCGTTTCCTACTGTCCTGTGGAATTCCTGCAATCAAACCCTGCCAGACTCTCTGAGGGCTCCTTCCTCTTGTAACCAGACCCCCAGGCTGAGGAGCCTGACGTAGGACTCAGAATTTTCACTCCTGTGGGAGAACTTCTGTGGTGTAATTATTTTCCCACTTGTGAGTCGCCCCCCACCCCCGGTGGGTCTGGGATTTGATTTTATAGCAGTTGCACCCCCTCCTACCATCTTGTTGTGGCTTCTTTGTCTTTGGATGTAGTATGTCTTTTTTTGGTAGCTTCCAGGGGTTTTTTGGTCCATGGTTGTTGAGCAGTTAGTTGTGATTTGGTTGTTTTTTGTAGGAAGCCGTGAGCTGACATCCTTCTACTCCACTGTCTTGTCTCTGTCCTCGTGTGGGTTGTAAGTGACACTTTTCCAACTTCTTTTTAGAGTTCCCAAGAAGATCCAGGTAACAAAAGCAAATACTATAGCCCATGCTATCTCAACATCATTGTCAAGTACATACCTAGAGTAAACCCCAGAGTAATACCCTGTGCTTTGTTTGTTTGCTTGTTTTATAAATTTATTTATTTATTTATTTTGGGCTGCGTTGGGTCTTTGTTGCTGCGCAAGGGCTTTCTCTAGTTGCCGCGAGCAGAGGCTGCTCTTCATGGCGGTGCGTGGGCTTCTCATTGCGGTGGCTTCTCGTCGCGGAGCATGGGCTCTAGGAGCGCGGGCTTCAGTGGTTGTGGCTCACAGGCTCGGTGGTTGTGGCTCGCGGACTCCAGAGCACAGGCTCAGTAGTTGTGGCACACAGGCTTAGTTGCTCCGCGGCACGTGGGATCTTCCCAGACCAGGGCTTGAACCCGTGTCCCGTGCATTGGCAGGCGCATTCTTAACCACTGAGCCACCCGGGAAGTTCCCCTGTGCTTTATTATTACCGAAAATGTGCTTTACCGGCATCTGTTTATGCAGTACCACACATCCTTTTTAGAACCAGACCACTTCCAAGATAGAAAGCGGCTCCTAAAGGACTGCCCTTAAAGTAGAATTGCGCTCCCCTTCTTGAGTCTGGTTTAAAGCATCGAGTGCTAAAGTTGTGCTTGGCAGCCAGCTGGAATTGGGGTGGGGCGTGGGGCTTGGACATCCTCAGGCGAGTGTTTCAGATTGGAGTTGGCTCCTCCCATGCACTGCCCTGACACACAGCGTACGCCTCAGGCCGCAGCCAGGCCTGGGCTTCTCCTCCGCAGCAAGGACGTAAATTGGCCTTTGCAGTTTTTAAGTCAAGTCTATCCAAAGTGAGAATGTGAGTGTCCCCATGACAGCCTGTCCTGGGAAATTTTGCAGTGGGATTTAAAGGCTCAGTGCAGTGCTGGGCCGTATATCATTCTACTAGAGTGAGGAAGCGTTGTTTTCAGAATATCAGTGACTGCAAACAGACCTGGTAATCAGAACGTCTTGTCTACCAGGCAGAAATGTCATCTTCACCAACACGTGTTGTATGTAACATAAGTCCAAACAGCATTTATGGGGAATCTATGACTAATTTTCGAACCACATATGGGGTTAACGGCAGCATATAAAAAGGGTTTAAGTAAGGAAGAGCGTAGGATACTGTTCTTGATTAATTATCAGTGATTCAGGTGAAAATACTTTAAAGCAACAAATGTTTTAGGATCTCTTCCACGCCAACCTGCTGTTTTGTTCTAAGAAAGTTGTCTCTTGTTATAATAGTAGTTCTTCCAATTTCTGTCCATCAAAATATTGACAAAAAATAGAGTAGGAGTGCTTTTCAAGTTAGGTTTTGATCAAAATCCTATTGATTGTAGATAGCAGACTGCACAGAGTTTGGGGACTAGGCCAAATGCATGAAATCTTTTTTTACATGTCAGACCTTCATCTGTCACATTCCCTACGAGTCTTCCTTTTTCCTACTTGAATACTCCTAGTACGTCATGCTGTTTTTTTCCCAAGACATCAGTTCCAGACTTTTCACTTTCCCGAGTTCTTAAATGGAGCCCTCAATCCTACACGTGTATTACAGAGTCATGCTTCTCAGACTCTCGGCGGTGAAAGACCGGGGGGACCAGGTTAGCCGGTTGGTTTAATTTTTAACATGTCACTGACCAATACGTGATTCTACCACGAGTGACTCCATAGCTCACCCCTTGCCACTTCAGCTCAATAGTACCTGACGCAGTCTTACACCGTGGTCAGTGAGACAAGTCTGCTAATCCTATCCTTGGCTATCATGACAGCATCCAAGTGCTATAAAATTTCTAAACACTGCCCTCATTTTCCGCACCTACCTCGCCGTGACCTTGAAGCAAACTTTGAGTCATAGTAGAGTGAAGCCCAGTGGAGCTCTGGTATCTTTTGACCTTTCTTAAGAGCTGTTCACCTTGGTGGCCAGTCATTCAGTGAAAACTATAACCTGTAGTATCGCTTTTATTCTGGGAAAAGTCATATCACAATGTTTATTATCTTTCTAAGTTTTCTTCTTTCAGCCTCTCCAGTTACCTTTCTCTCTGCTTTGGTTGCACGTGAACTTGTTCCAGAACCGGCTGGCTTCCACCTTGAAGCCAGGGCTCTGTGGCAGCAGTGGGGCTGCAGCGGTGCATGTAGAGACAAACGAGTAATCGGGAAATTCCACGGATTTACGCTGCCTCTTAGGAAGCGCCGAAACGGAGAAGGTCTTCCCTTTAGCCTGCACCCAGATGAGGTGCAACCTGAGACAGAGACTTGGGCATGCGTTTGAAACATGAGGATGCTGTGGGCCTAGTGTATTTGCGGTATGCAACCGGGTTATTCCAAAGTACCTGGAAAGTTATGTGCCCTCGTGGTTAAACTCGTGCTACCTCTTTGATTGCTTAGTCTTTTTCTCAAAACAACGAGAAACGAAATTTCCATCCAACTCCACTAAATTATCAGAAATTAATGGGATTTCATTTAAGGGAAACGTGCCAGGTTGCTAAAGCTATAATGAGGAAGTCATTGAATTAATTCACAGGTCAATATTCAGAAAATAAAATTATCTTATTGGGGGGCACGAGAAATACACGCACTCGGCTGCTGCAGACCACGGCTGTGACTTCCGGCAAGAAGCTGCCTGCACGTCTTGTACTGCGGTTTTCCGTGGACTGTCTCTGGGCCCGTCACTGTGCTCAGAGCTCGGCAGTCTCGTCTCAGTGACTCTTCACCCTGTCCAAGCGGCAGGGTGACATGCGCCAGTGAGGAAGCAGGCTCAGATATAGTAACGAGCCCGTGAAACCCCGTGATGAAGCTGCTAGAAAAAGCTAGAGTTGGGATCTGCACACAGGTCTTTGAGCCTCATCTCTTAAGCACCACACTATACTCTACACATCAGCCGGAAAGCCTGCTGAAAGTATCCAGCAGATCATGGCAGTCTTCACTTTAAAAGTGTTCCAAGGCTCCCCGTGATGCTGAAATCAAATCTGAGCTCCCCGACGCTGGCCCGTTGGCCCCGCTGCCTGGCTATGCTCAGCCTGCCCCGCTCTTCCTCGTTCACAGGGCTTCAGCCCTCCTGGCCCCAGGGCCTTTGCACCTCCTGTTCTTCTGTCTCGAAAGTATCCATGGTACTGGGCACCCAGGGGAGGGGTCCGTAAGTATCTGCTATGTAACTGTGTTGAGCTTTGACCACAAAAACAACTGTGCCCTCACCAAGAAGAACCGGGAGAGAGAAGATATTTCCAGAGACCGACCCCATCTCAGAGCTCCTGCTGGTTGGCAAGCAGCTAACACTAAACGCCAGACCGGGGCCTCTGCCTGAGGACTTATCATCAGGCAGCCCTTGGCCCTTCATGCTGCCGCGTCTCGTGTGGGTGGTTGGCAGGATGGGCGGAAAGGGAGACTTGGCCCGTGAACGCTTTCAGAGAAGCACGCCACTTCCTCCAGGGGTCCAACAGTTTTCAAAGTTCTGACGTCATTCCAAAGTGCAGGTTAATTGGCAAATACAGTGGCGTTCCCTGTGCCCTTGTGTCTCGCGTTTGGGCTCGCTTTGCTTTTACTTAATTTGCTGTAATAGCGGCGGAAACTAATTTCTCGACTGTAAATATCACAGCTGTTGGGGAAAGCATTAATTGCGTGCTATCACGTTACCCTCCTTCCCTGGATCAATTTATGTGTAGTCTGTTTGCAAGTTCTGTTACTGTGCATATTAACAGAACACAACGGGAAATAATCTCACCACACACATTGGAGGCATTTGTACTGAAATGGCTGGATGGGTTGGGGTTTGGAAATATTCTTGTTTGCGGCAGACATTTAAAGAATGCTTTTTCAAAGCCCGACCCCAGAAGTCTTGACGCTGAGTGAAATATGGGTAATTTTTCTTTGGGGGGATCAATACAATAACTATTTTCAAAATGACTTTATATTGACGGAAAGGTCAGAAATGCCCTGGGCATTGATCCCATGCCCGTAATCACTTTTTTGTTTAGTAAGTTAACCGCTCTGCCCACATCCAATGCGAAGAAATCCAGTTCATCATTTAAACGAAATGTTTTTTAAAGCATTGGACGTCCTCCCAGCCCTCACTGCCTGCCGGGGTCTCACAGGGAAATGCCCTTTCTTTGTCTAGGAAGTGGATCTCTACAGAATGAACAGCCAGGACAAGCTGGGCCTCACAGTATGCTACCGGACGGACGATGAAGATGACATTGGGATCTATATAAGCGAGGTATCGGGGCTGATTTTTTATAACTATCATAGCAAGAGAGTTGGTCTCTTTTTTGCCTTTTATGTGTTAACCAACCTTAACTCTGGCTCACGGAGATGTCTGTGGAAAGACGCAGACAGATTTCTTCGTCCCCTTTATCACGCTCCATGGAGTGACGTCTTTACATAGGGGTTAAGTCCTAATGTTGGCACATAAGACAAAACTACCCTTCAGAAGCCTGCAAATCGGCCATAAAATGGAGCCGTGTACATGGCTTCATGTGTTCAACCCCGAGGGAAGAGCAGATTCACATTTCCCTTCTCGTGTTCATTGAATGGGATGGGGGAGGGCATCACTTACACTTTTTAAAGTATTTCTGTGTCTGTTTCTCTTTTTTCTTTGCTTTTGGTGCGGTGTGTACAGTTGAATTCACGTAAGTTCAGTGCAATTTCAAAGTACATAGACGGAAGCTATCTTTATCTTCCCAGAGGAGACAATGCAAAGCAACTGATTTCAGGATGGATACCTTACCACGCACTGCCCTCTTTGCAAGCACAGAAACCCCATTTTGTCAGGAAATACAATCCATCCCCATGGGATGAATCAAGGGATGTGTCTGCTAGGCTTAATAATTATCCCTTGGGGTATACTTCGCCCACCAAGCTTAAGTTGGCCCATCATGACTGCATTTCGGGGGTGTCTCTCCCAAACTCAATCCCACTTGTCTCAATTATATTTCATTTTTAAAGTTACTTTCCAAACTTCAATATACCCATTTGGTAAAATAATTAAGTTGCTTTAATTATTTTCAAGGTTGCTAGCCCACATGATGAAGGGTACCCTTTAACCTGTTCTCCAGCACACTTTTGCTTTTCATTCCTGTGCGTGCAACAGGAGTCAGCTGTGCCTCTTCATCCCCTCAGGTCACCAGGGTCTGTGCACACTGCTGTGCAGCAGGGTTGCCGTGCAAGGATCCCGGAACACAGCCTGGAAAGGGCTTGGAAACAGATCAGTCCCTGTTCGTCTCCCTCTGCATGACCCTAAGTCTTGTTTATTTCGGCACAAAACGAAAACAGAGGGACGAGCACGACCATGTGTTAGAGGCAGATTGTGGAAAGGGCCGTTGTTTATTTTCGTGCGTGTTTAAGTTACCCCCTCGGTGCTGAGATGTCTGCTGTGTGTTTCAGATCGACCCTAACAGCATCGCGGCCAAGGATGGGCGCATCCGAGAAGGAGACCGCATCATCCAGGTAGGTCAGCTTCCTGTTTATCACTAAAGAGCAAACTGGTTCTCATTAATAGCTTTGGGGTGGAAATGCAGAAGTTAACAAACAGGGGGTCGCAAATATCGGGTGTGTGGTGAGGCCAGAGAAGGTGATGGCTGAAGTACAAGCTATGGAAAATACCTGGCAACAGGGTGTGTGAGGCGTGAGACAAACTGGAGAGGATGCCTGCCCCACCTAAGCAGGAAGGCTGCCCCAGCGCTTTGCAGCATATGAGCCAGCTCATCTCCTTTCCTTGCCCTTCTCTTTGGGCCACAGACAACACATCAGTGGGCCAGGTCAGGCCCACAGTTCTTGTGAAACAAAATAATGCTCATTTGAGCTTTCTCGGAGGGATTAATTTTGGACCGAACATTTCAAGTTTGAGCCATCTTTTAAACGCCATGCCTCAGCATTTAACTAGCATATGCCATGGCTTTTAAGAGTAGTTTCTTTATCTGTAAAGGATACCTGTTGCTCTTTCGAGTCAAACTGAGACCCGTCTTTTTTTCCCTTTAATTGTCTTTTAATTTAAGCTTTAATTATTTTTTTTAACAAATAACATTCTTTATTGAAGTACAGTTGATTTACAATCTTGCGTTAGTTACAGCTGTAAAGTGACTCAGTTATACATGTGTATACGTTCTATTATTTTCCATTAAGGTTTAATCACGGGAGATTGGGTATAGTTCCCTGTGCTACACACAGTGTAGGACCTTGTTGTTTATCCATTCTCTATATATACCAGTTTGCCTCTGCTAATCCCAGACTCCCAATCCAACCCTCTCCCCCCCTCGTCCCCCTTGGCAACCACCCGTCTGTTCTCTGTGTCCGTGAGTCTGTTTCTGCTTCAGAAATAGGTTTATTTGTGTCATATTTTAGGTTTCACGTATGAGTGCCATCATAAGATAGTTGTCTTTCTCTTTCTGACTTCCTTCACTTAGTATGATAATCTCTAGTTGCATCCATGTTGCTGGAAAAGGCATCGTCTCGTTCTTTCTTTTTGATGGCTGAGTAATATTCCATTGTCTGTCTGTATGTACCACGCCTTCTTTATCCATTCATCTGTCCATGGACGTTTAGGTTGCTTCCATGTCTTGGCTGTTGTAGCAAACAGTGCTTCAGTGAACACCGGGGTGCGTGTGTCTTTTGGAATTCATTATAGTTTTGTCTGGATATATGCCCAGGGGTGGCACTGCTGGATCACATGGTAAATTCTATTACAGTCTTTTTTAATCTCACAGAAATTGAGAGGCTCTGGTTCATGGGTAGAAGACTTAGCTTCTACCTCTGCTCATTCCTGTCTTCTCATTTCGAATCCACTGTGTTTAGACGTATCCCTGCCTACCTCCCTGCGAGTAATTTTCGTTTCCTTTTGCCACTGCTTATTCTTACACTTGCCCTGACTTCAGCCCGGACTGTCATTCCTGACGGGGCTGAACCCTCGGGAGTAACGGCCTTTTCAGCGGCTCTAGTTTTCCACTGGCATCTGCCCTTGGCCACGGAAGCACTGAGTTCCTTATCTGGCCCTCCCCGCCTGCCACACCTCCCCTCGTTGACCGAGAGCTGTCGCCCCCTTTGCTGCCCGTTCCTTCACTGGCATAGAGAGTCGAGGGCAGGCTCCCCTTCCAGCTCCACGGAACCATTGCCGTGCACCCTGGAGCTGAGACCTCCAGACCAGCAGAGCTCGAAGGTGACAGGACAGGAAGCCAGAATCCTGCCCTAGCATGATCAGGCGTGATGGTGAGAGACTCCCTCCCGCTTGACCTTGTGTCCCACCTTAAAACATTCAAGTGTGAAACTGGGAACACAGAACACGCTGCATAATTCCAGCACGTTCACGTACAGCCCCCAGTGCTGCTTTTTTCTCCGATATTATCTGAAGTCACGCTTTAGTAGATTCCATTTAGACTCCTGCCTGAGTATATTTAATTACGTGTCATTAAATTGCTTAGATGTTTTCCCTCTTCACAACGCTGTGATTTTTCTCAGGGCTGCCTTTTGGAGTCCCAGCTACTTCTGTTCACGTAGCCTCCGCCTGGGCACTACGCCCGTGGAGGCTGTCATGTAGCCCAGAGACACTGTGTCAGTTTGAGCAAGGCCTTTCCTTCTGAACACCAGCGTTTTCTTTTCAAGCTACCTGGAAGTTCTCTGTTCCAGCTGTGAGATGCAGGCCTGCAACAGTGCAGAATGATTCTGCACAACTTACTCATGCTCCTTGTCTACCCTTCCACCTTTTCCTTTTTAGATTAACGGGATAGAGGTACAGAACCGCGAAGAGGCCGTGGCTCTTCTAACCAGTGAAGACAACAAGAACTTTTCCTTGCTAATTGCAAGGCCCGAACTCCAGGTGAGTCAGCTTCCGGCACGTGAAGCTGGGTCTGTAGTTCTAAAATCAGTAACGAAGTCTAACGAAGTCCCTGGCCCTGCAGAACACTGCCCACCTATCGAATCTGAGCTTGAAGGGTACTCCGTACCCCGGAAAGGTAATCTGAGTTGCTCGGACTTCCAATCCGTTTCTCGTTTTGACCTTCTAAGGAGCGTGCTGACATCCACCCTGGCATTTACACCGCGGGCCCCGCACGTTCGTTAACGCAGGGAGCATAATGAAAGAAAAGAGGAGGGAACATGAGGGCGTGGAAAACACAGCCAGGGTCATGCCCGTCAACATGTTTGACTTCCCAGGACCTGACCAGTATCCGTGTGGGTCTCATTTACAATCGCAGCGTGTTAAGGAACGTACAGCATGACGATTATAGTTAAACTCCAGGTGCTCTCATCACCCAAAAAACAGTCACTGTGAGATACGTTAGTTACTCGACTGGTAATTATCTCACTATGAATATACGCACATCAAATCATCGTGACGTACATCTGCCACGTAGGACAGTTTTTACTGGAAAAAAAGGAAAGAAACTTTGGTCAGCAGACTCTTCCTTAAAGGGCCAAAGAAGAAGTAGGATGGGCTTTGGGAGCTGTGTATATGGTCTCCGGTGCCACTGCAGTGCAGAAGCAGCGGCAGACAATACGTAAACAAAGGGGCTTGGCTGTGTTCCAATTACACTGTTTTTAAACAAACAAAAATAGGCCGCAGGCCAGATTTGGCCCACGGGTGGTAGATGTCAGACCCCTGAGCGGTCTGCTTTCTTATGAGCATGAGAGAGAAGAGCCCTGATCAAAGTGATAGGCCTTGCCCAAGACTAACAAACGGCTAGGTTAGTAGAGCTACCTTTTTTTTTTTGTCAGAAAGAATGCTTTCCGTACTGTAAGTGCCTTCTCGTGGGGACCTGCTAAACTTATGTGCGGGCCGTCAAGCAGAAGGGCAGGCAGGGCTAGGGCTCCTGGACGCCGCCCCTATACTCAGTGGCCTCCTTCACCGAAAGGAGCTAACCTGGGGGAAAGCGCCTCACCCTCCAACAGTAAAAGAGCAGACCGCAGCCCCGTCCCCCGGATGTGTAGGGTGGGAGCTGTCTTCACCGTGAGCGTGGGGTAGTCGTCTGTCGTAGAGCAGAACGACAGGCAGCCTGCATTTCGATGACCCCCGGAGGGGGCCCCAGAAGTATTTCTCCCCAGGGTTACTGTCCTTTCTTAAAAATAAATACATAAAATGAGAGCGAAAGGAGCCTCAGCTGAAGGGCATGTGTGGGCGGCTGTCTCTCCCCAGCTGGACGAGGGGTGGATGGACGACGACAGAAACGACTTTCTGGACGACCTGCACATGGACATGCTGGAAGAGCAGCACCACCAGGCCATGCAGTTCACCGCCGGCGTGCTGCAGCAGGTACCACCCCCGCCAGCCCCTGCGCCCTCTCAGCAGCAGGGAAACCCGGCCCCACATCTCCCTCGGGATGCCGCCGGGAAGACGGCCAGGAAACTAACTCACGAAGTGCTTTTCTGTTCGCCCGAGTGAAAGGCAAGCCCGTAGTTGCCCTGACCACGAGAGTGCCGTGTGGCTTATAAAAGCAAAAGCAGTAATGCCCGGGTACCCCTGACCTTCTGACACTCGTTTCGAAACCAAACCCCCCTGTGCCGGCATTAATCGCTAGAGCAGAGAAAGAAAAAGTCATGTTTTGAAAAGCAAAGCAATTCCCTCTGTTTAACCTGAGCTGCTTGGCACCCTTTCCGTCCCCCTTCTGTGCCACGACCATTGTCGGAGATACCCTAAGTGACTGCTAATCGAGGGCCTTAGGAGCTAAAAGGACATCACCTATGCCTCCTGCTTCCCGTGCGTGCACAGGGGTCCTCAAATGGCTGGAATCATTCGGTGAGGTAAGGTGACTATCGTCCTCCTTTCCCAGGTGCGGAAACTGAGGCCGAGAAGGAGGTTCAGTGGCTCCCCCAGGTCAGGCTGACCGGGTAGTTAACCCGTAGCTAATGCCCAGGCCCCCCTCCTACAGGAAGAGTCACACCTGGGAACTGCACCTCCGGCGCCCCTCACTGTGCCCGTGTGTTCTTGTTTTCTGTCGTGTAGAAGAAGCACGAGGAAGACGGGGGAACCACAGACACGGCCACCATCCTGTCCAACCAGCACGAGAAGGACAGCGGCGTGGGCCGGACGGACGAGAGCACGCGCAACGACGAGAGCTCAGAGCAGGAGAACAACGGCGACGACGCCCCCGCGGCCTCCCCGCCACTGGCCGGCCAGAGGAAGCTCACGTGCAGCCAGGACACCCTGGGCAGCAGCGACCTGCCCTTCAGCAACGAGTCCTTCATCTCGGCCGACTGCGCCGACGCCGACTACCTGGGCATCCCGGTGGACGAGTGCGAGCGCTTCCGCGAGCTGCTGGAGCTCAAGTGCCAGGTGAAGAGTGCCAGCCCCTACGGCCTGTACTACCCGGGCAGCCCCCTGGACGCCAGCAAGAGCGACCCGGAGAGCGTGGACAAGGAGCTGGAGCTGCTGAACGAGGAGCTGCGCAGCATCGAGCTGGAGTGCCTCAGCATCGTGCGCGCGCACAAGATGCAGCAGCTCAAGGAGCAGTACCGCGAGCCCTGGATGCTGCACAACAGCGGCTTCCGCAACTACAACACCAGCGTCGACGTGCGCAGGCGCGAGCTCTCGGACATCACCGAGCTCCCCGAGAAGTCCGACAAAGACAGCTCGAGCGCGTACAACACAGGCGAGAGCTGCCGGAGCACCCCGCTCACCTTGGAGATGTCCCCCGACAACTCTCTGAGGCGAGCGGCCGAGGGCGTCGGCGGCCCCGGCGGCGAAGGCGCCGCGGGGACCACCGAGGCGTACGGGCCGTCCCCAAGGAATCTGCTCTCCATCACGGAAGATCCCGAAGTGGGCTCTCCGGACTACAGCCCTTCCCCTGAAGAGCTGGACCCCAGCCAGGCCCTGGAGGGCAAGGAGAGGAAACCCAGCGACGACGGCAGCGGGAGCCCCACCCCCAGCCAGAAGCTGGGCGGCAGCTCGTACCTGTCGCCCTTCCCGCACTCCCCCTACAAACACGCCCACATCCCGGCGCACGCGCAGCACTACCAGAGCTACATGCAGCTGATCCAGCAGAAGTCGGCCGTGGAGTACGCGCAAAGCCAGATGAGCCTGGTGAGCATGTGCAAGGACCTGAACTCGGCCAACCAGTCGGAGCCGAGAATGGAGTGGAAAGTGAAGATCCGGAGCGACGGGACGCGCTACATCACCAAGCGGCCGGTGCGGGATCGCCTGCTGCGGGAGCGCGCGCTCAAGATCCGCGAGGAGCGCAGCGGCATGACCACGGACGACGATGCGGTGAGCGAGCTGAAGATGGGGCGGTACTGGAGCAAGGAGGAGAGGAAGCAACACGTGGTGAAGGCCAAGGAGCAGAGGCGGAGGCGCGAGTTCATGATGCAGAGCCGGCTCGACTGCCTGAAGGAGCAGCAAGGGGCCGACGACAGGAAGGAGATGAACATCCTGGAACTCAGCCACAAAAAGATGATGAAGAAGAGGAATAAAAAGATATTTGATAACTGGATGACGATCCAAGAACTCTTAACCCACGGCACGAAATCTCCAGACGGCACTAGACTATACAATTCGTTCCTATCGGTGACTACTGTATAATTTTCCCTTCTGCATTATGTACATAAGAGAGAACACTACCGTTGAGGTAGCAATTCCTGCCTCGTTCAATGCGGCAAGCTTTTGTATATAAGATAAATAGTGTCATCATGTTTATAGTCGAAATCAGCGAGCCCTACCCACTCACTCACTCTGGGTGTCGTCTTAGCTCTATTTTAAGCGGAGAAAAACCACCCGTAACTGTCTTGGAAGGCAATATTAACAAAACAAACAGAGCTTTTTTGCAAATAGCAATGGGACTTTTTATACGCGTTACCTTTCACATGAAGTTTTTAAAATTTCAAAAAGCTCTTTTATTAAGCATACCTTCACCGAAGAATTTGTTTACACACTATATTCATATACGAAAGTTAAACACACTTTTTTTTTTTGCCTGCCGAAAACTCAGATACGACTGCCAGTATGTATTTTTAATGGAACCCTACTTTATAATATGTGAGTGACCGTTTAACGTTAGGTCAAAGCTTCAGCTCCAGAAACCACCAAACTCTGTGGTTCACGAGGTATACTACACATAAATTTAAACATTCTTCTCCTGGTTAAAGTTCCCAAGAGAGTGTAAAGGTTTTTAACAGACGGCAAACTATAACACAGCTTCGTGGAAGTTTAAAGCATGTTTGCAGATACTGCAACCCGTTGGAGGACTTTGCATGTACAGGAAAGTTGTGGATGGAGACGGTTTGTGGAATTTTAAGTGCTCACTGTAGTAAACCTTTGCTTTGTAGATTCAAAGGGACAGACTTTTTCGAGCAAATTCAGAGAACCATGGTTAGTTATAAACAGTAAGTAAAATGAAGTTAAAATAAATTATTATTTTCTATTTGATATGTTTTGAAGTGATTCCTCATTTTGCAGTGGTGCCTATAAAATAAAAGCCTTTTGCAGTGTGTATTTTTTTTCCCTTCATTGTATTACCTGCTGCCTCGGAAGAATGTGAGCGTTTCAGGTCATCCACTACCTTCATTCTGCTCGGAATCCAAAGACAGACAGGTCTGTTTGTTAGGAAAAAAATCTAGCATTCGAATGACTGTCTGCCTTACAGAAACCCTCAACTTGGCCCACTGTGCTATAAACTGGAATAACTGAGCAAGTTTATCAACCAAGCTCGTGTTCACAACAAAACCCCTTTGGTTTACTGCCACCATTACCGCCTGTCGGTAATATCTAACAACATCTCTGAGTAGCTAGGCCCAACTTTCCATTTCTAACATGCATCTGCAAAAGCCACAATATTTTCATAGAATAGCAAGGGTCACCAAAGTGGGTGGGCTTCAAAACTGGTATGTTTCACACCGCAACACCCCACAGGATCCCAAATACTGAATTCACTACGAATTGTTCCCCGATGATAGCGTTCACACAAATGTCAGCTATAATGTCTACTAAAAAGACATACGTACATACATACATACACAAATGAACGAATGACTGGGATCACAAAAGGTATTTTCATTTGCCGTGATGCCAGACACCTGGTTTTCTCACTGAAATTTGGATTGAAGTGGCCAGGTGTTTAGGTATCTGAGACTTAGATTCCTCCAACACACCCTGTTCGAACCCATATTCCTCCCTTGTGGCCAACATCTTAAGACTAGTCATTAGTAGTCGTACTTCCATTAGAACAAACAATGTAGATACGACACCGATATATTTATTCCTCACTATTAAGATATCTGTTCATAACCTCTTCCAGACCAGGCATCGCGAAGATAATTACACCTGCTACCTTAGTGTTTGCAAAAGGTGGCCTGTTAGCACCATGGTTTTCCAATACTCTCCAAGTTCAACTTCCAACAGAATTGGATCCTTGGCTCCCAGGAGCAGCGCCCCATCTCCAGCTCTCTTAACCTCACACCCTTTCTTGCTAGTTAGTGTGTCACCGAGAACCAACACCAGTCAGATGAATTACAAATTGCGTCAAGAGGGCTTCCCTGATGGCACAGTGGTTGAGAGTCCACCTGCCGATGCAGGGGACACGGGTCCGTGCCTCGGTCCGGGAAGATCCCACATGCCGCAGAGCGGCTGGGCCCGTGAGCCGTGGCCGCTGAGCCTGCGCGTCCGGAGCCTGTGCTCCGCGGCGGGAGAGGCCACAGCAGTGAGGAGCCCGCGTACCGCAAAAACAAAACAAAAACGCGGCAAGACATACACAGGTTGGGTATAAGACTAAGTGCGTGGGTTTCTTTGGAGAAATAGCCTTCCTGCCTTGTGTGTTCTCATTAAAGGCCAGAGGGGTGTACGCGGCTACAAGAGCAAAGATCTCCCACCTAAACAGTCATGTGCCATCAGGCTGAAGTTGAGGGGTTTCCAATCAGGGCTCCCTGGGTGCCTCTGGATTTAGGGGTCAGTCTGTGCCCCGTGTGAAACAGTGGAGGGAAATAAAAAGTAACATACATTCTAATCCCAATTCCGGACCCTTCAATTCCAACTTATTTTTTCAATCACTTTTTCATATGGATACACTTGGTCCTAATTTGCAATGTCATACGAGGTTTCCCGAACCGAATTTAGCAAATCAACTCCTAAAAGGAGTCGGAAGAGACCTGAGAAATGATTTGATCAATGAGCAGGAGACTCAAGGAGACAAACGGTGGCTGCTTAATGAACAAACTGGGATCTGAATTCAGAACCCAACACCCGTTCCCATAGCCCTTACGGCCACTCCCACGGGGGAAAGGTCGCTGTCAAGTGCACAGTTAACTTGAACGTATTCACTCCTGTGCCCTCAACCAAAATATAAACACAGCTCACCAGTGGATGCCCTGGAGTGAACATCAGTCAGGAGACGCGAATCCCATTTTTCAGTGAGTCTGAGCCCCCAAGTGCCTCTGAGCACAGGCATTTCCTCAACAGGCGAGTTGAGGGATTTTCCTGGTTAACGGTGACAAGAGACGACGTACAACTTCCGTCCTCCCAGATATGAAACCGTAGTTCCCACGTAAACAGAATTTCCCCTGTAGCCAACAGGGATTTCTACCACCACAGCTGCTTACACTGTCATTTCCTTGGCGCATTTAAGAACGTGATGGAAATTACGGGTTCTCCCCACAGGAAAATATACGTATGATACACAACACAAAAAAATTTGCATATAATTTTGGAGGCTTTATGTGCCCCCGAAGTCCATTCATGGACCTCGTCTAAAGGTACAAAAATCTCGAGTTTCGACCAACTGAACTTGATCGCTCTATATTTTTCACACTATCTTTAGGCGCCTTTTATAGCCCTCTTTGATTTCAATGACCATTTTAAATATCAAGGAGTACATTTTCCCCCATGAGACCCATATTAAGGCAATTAAAATTCAACAAACCACTGATACCTGTACTCTTCCAGTCGTGCTAACGGTCGTTTCTCCCAGGATTAAACCGATTTCCGAACTACGACGAGGAAAGAGTCCCGAGGCTCCGTAACAGCCACTCCACTGGATGGATGACAACTTTATTCCTAAAATATAAAGGGAAAGAAATGAAAATTGATTGATCATCCAGTGCTACACTTTCCAGTACTGTAGCCACTGGCCACAGCTGGCTATTAAACACTTAAAGTATGGTGAGTCTAAATTGAACTGTTCTGAGAAAATGGATTTCAAAGACTTAATGCTCCAAAAGAGAGATGATGTAAACTATTTCAAGAAGTCTATGCATGTTGAAATGTTAATACTTTGCATATCTTGGATTAAATAAAATAATTATACTTCATTTCACCTTTTTTACTTTTTAATGTGGCTACTGGAAACATTTAAATCACAGATGCGACTCACATTTCATTTCTGTTGGATAGCACCAATACAGAGACCATCAGGTGTGGGTGTGCAAAACACGGGACCTCACGATCTCACCAAATCCATAGGGCAGTTCTGCCAGGCAAAGGGCCTTATCACCAGTTCACATTCAGACTGAGAACCTTGCCCAGATGAGTGTAGAGATGTGATTTGAATTTGCATCCTCCTGACGCCAAACCCTTTACCTTTCCCAACTCTGCCTCCACGGGCTTCTCAAGCAGTGACTCTTAAGTCCGTTTGCGTTATGCTACTCTTTGTAACCTAGTCATGATTACGATGAAAGAAACTGCTTCAAAGTGACAGGCATTTCACTCAGTTCCCTTTTGAGTTTTAAATGACAAAATATCCTAACACTCCTGGCAAAAGCATACGACAGCGTATAAAAATCTAGGAACTGGGGGCACTAATTAAGCTTTTCATCTTTTAAATGAAAACAGGAGACTCCAAATACAAGAACCACAAATGTGACGAGATAGAACTCTACATTGCCTAGGGAATACGAGTCAGAGAACTCATTAGGATTGTAAACTAAAGTATGAAAATTAACCAAGTAATTATCTAGTTGTAGCCTTAGCGGTAGGTTACAGGTTACTTGTTAGCAAGATTGCCCAGAACCAAGGAAGCAAACACAATTCTGCCAGAAGCAACTGCAACTCCCACTTCTTTTTCTGTTTCCCAGTTGTTTGAAGCACACTAGGATATCTGCAGAGCATCAACTAATTAAAAAGAAATCATTAAAACGGAGATGAGATGCAAGAGTTCTCACGGTAACCGCTGTACTCTTCAATTTTGATTAAATGTGAATTCCCGAAAGCAGCTAGAAAACAAAGTGTGGTTCCTGGGGTTTCATTCAGATGGGTTTTTCTGATTACATGATCCATTTTCCTTTAGCTTCCAGTTTAAGCTAATCCTAAAAGGGCACGGTCTGTGGGGGCATGTGCTTTGCCTATAACGAACATGGTTTTGCCTTTCAGTGGCGGAACGCTGACCACATGCACTCAGCATCTTTTTAAAATGAAAAATGAGGAATTAATGATCCTTACTTGAATTGGGGCTATTGCAAACTTAAACTTGCTTACCAATGCAGTGATTCTTGTCAAAAGCCCAATGAAACTCCCTAGACGTCTGAGTCTCTCGAAAACACATTAGGATCACGTTGACTCGTGCATTCATTCCTCCTCCTCAGCTGCCAGCCCAGACGGTATGGGTCTGATTTAGCACTTTTAGCTCTGAAGAATCATGATCACCTCTATGCTCTAGGCACTGTGTCAGAAGCCAGGATGGATTTGTTCAGCCAGGAGTTTTTGTGCCCACTGTGTTCAGGGCCATGAGTTCTCATGGAGCTTACATCTAGTGGGAAAGAAAATAAAAATCCAGTCATCACACAAATACTTTTAAAATGTCAACAAGTTTAGAGTGGGAGAGGGGACGACGGACCGGAGAGCTAGTGCCATGGATTTCAGGGAGGGTCTCTCACAAGAGTCATGGTTGAGCTGAGAACCAGTGGATGAATGTGAGTTAACTAGGAAAAGACAGAAGTGATATTCCAAGCCATGCAAACAGCACGTGCAAAGGCCCTGTGGTGGGAGAGACATGGTTTATTTAAAACAAACCGAAAAGACAGCCAGTGTGGCTTGAGCGCATAAAGCACTGGAAGAGAGAATGGTGTGTAGTAAGAGTGGGGGGACAGGAGAGAACCAAACACTTGACCATAAATCCCTATTCAATATGGCCGACACTTACGGAGCACCTGATATGTGCTAGAAACTATGCTAAATGTTTTACACGTACTAACTTGCTTAACCTTAAATTGCCTGTGAGATGGGTGGGTTTATTATCCTTGTTTTGCAGATAAGAAAACAAAGAAGACTTAGGGAAGCAACTCACTCAAAGTGAAAGAGACGTACAGGCTCAGGGGCAAAGTGAGACCAGTTCTTTGTACCCACACTTCATCACTGGCCTGGGAAGCAGCATCTCCATGACAGGGGCTCATGGGTTTTCACTCTGGGGGAGGTTCATACCTAATTGACTGTTTCTTAGCTCAAGCTACCCTAACAAAATACCACAGGCTGAGTGGCTTAGACAACAGGAATTTATTTCTCACTTCCAGTCTGGAGGCTGGAAGTCTAAGGCCGTGCCGGTATGGCTGGGTTGTGGTGACCCCTCTCTTTCTGGCTTGCAGATGGCTGTCTTCTTGCTAGGTCCTCACACGGCAGAGAGAGAGAAAGCTCCGGTCTCTCTCTCTTCTTTCACAGACTCTAATCCCATCATAGGGGCCCCACCCTCACGACCCCATCTAAAACTAATTAACTCCCCATGGTCCCACCTCCAAATACCATCACATTTGAAGGTTAGGGCTTCAACACATGACTTTGGGGGCACACAACATTTCATCGTTAAGAGTCTGGATAACCTGCCACCCTTTTCATCCTCTGCCTTTTTCCAGCCCAAGGATAAATCTGTTTATAACCACATTGCTTCCCATTTCTATGCCATGACAGGTGATAAGCTTGATAAGCTTAGTCAATTCACTTCTACAAAGTGCAAATTGGCTTCTGGCTAGAACATGTTTCTCCATCTAGGGCTCCACTTGCCATCACCCATCATGCACACACAGATCAGTAGCTTAGACAAAAAGTGAGTTTCCTCCTCCCTTCCTTTCCAGCGAAAGCTTTTCCTGCCAGTTTTTACCACTATCCGGAGGAGGAGTGCCTGATCTGATGAAATGGTCTCCTCACATGCATAATGAAGAAGGAAATTTCGTTTCAGGGCCACACAGCTTCTCTAAGTAGGCAGGCTCCTGAATGGTCCCCTGCTGTATAAACTAATGTCAATGACTCCTGTCAAACAGGGAGGCTTTCCAACCCCTGCTGCCACCCAGTCAGCTCTTCCTGCCTTCATAAATGATCTCCAAAGTGCCGTAAGCAGAGGACACAAGGTCCCAAAGGCCCATCCACCTCCAGAAAGAAGTTTCTCGGTGCCAATGGACTGCATAGAGGGGCTGAATAAATCCTAATTACATACGATTTAAGCTTTTCCATTTTCTGAGAAGCAGGGTGTTTGAGGCAAGGAATGTTGACTTTGCAAATGCCTAACCTTTACCCAGAATGAACAAACAAAACCTGCCCACTTGGTTTTTGAGTTGAGTCTTAGGGACAAGGGGTATTGGGGGCTGATGGAAAAATGAGCTTCTAAGAACCCCCTTCAGTCTGACCTGAGCACTGTTGCCAGTATGTATGGACTCTGTTTCCTTAAGTACACGGGCATGCCCGCTTGCTGGATTCCAAGCCAACATTTTAAGCGGTACTTCCGCGGGGAGACTTATACATGACCAATTTTTAGCTGAGTTTTATATCTTCTGGCTCTGGTTGACCCAGCCTTTCTAGGAATGTGACCTGGTTTCTATTTTCCACTCCATTAACCCTTTTGCTTTTCCCTCCTCCTTACCAGAATCACTTCTTTAATATCTACCTTATGTACCATGATCTCATTTTCCTTATGAGCAACAAGCACAATTTATAAGCCAGGCTTGGAAGTCATTCCTTCATTTAGCGTCAAGCGTAATTCCAAAAGAAGTATATACTTTGGTGGGTAGTTTTACATTTTGTAACAAGGCCACATATTAACTGTGTTTCTTAAAACCCATGAGAGCTCAGCGAATCCTCATCCTATATAGAGAGAAGAGACGTGCAAGTATGATAGATCCACTACCAGACTCAATGAGCATGTTCAAGGTCCACAGGGTAAGCCAGGACACCTGCCTCTCAAAGTAATGCCTTGGGAGATGTGAGCAATCAAAACTCCATAGCAACCAGCCAGTAACTCATATGATACCAAAATGCTTCAGTGCTGTTTAGTTTTTAACAAAGAGACACATGTAAAGTGCCAGAGAAAGCAGACAATTTTGCATATAATTCAGGGGATTCACAGAAGCAGTGTATCAGTACGATCTTAAGCAAAGATGTGATAAATGTTGACTTGATCTCCTAGTCCAAGAACACCTCAGGTCATCTTCATGAGCTTGGACTTGGCAGCGGAGTCTCAGATGTGATACCAATGCATGAACAACAAAAGAAAAACAGACAAATTGGACTTCATCAAAACTTAAAACTTTGTACACCAAAGGACATTATTAAGAAAGTGAAAAGACACCCTACAGAATGGGAGAAAGGATGTGCAAATCATCTATGTGATAAATGTTTACTGTCTATAATCCATAAAGAACTCCAGTCATGTTAGATAGGGGCCCACCTTAATCCAACTCATCAACAAAAAGATAACCCTATTTAAAAACAGGCAAAGGGGGCCTCCCTGGTGGCCAGTGGTTGAGAGTCTGCCTGCCGATGCAGGGGACACGGGTTCGTGCCCCGGTCCGGGAAGATCCCACATGCCGCGGAGCGGCTGGGCCCGTGAGCCATGGCCGCTGAGCCTGCGCGTCCGGAGCCTGTGCTCCGCAACGGGAGAGGCCACAGCAGCGACAAAAAAAAAAAAAAAAAAAAAAAAAAATGTTAAAAATAAATAAATAAATAAAAACAGGCAAAGGACTTCAGGTGACATTTCTCCACAGAAGATACACAGCTGACCGATATGCACATGAAACGATGCTCAGCGTCAGTAATCATTAGGGAAAAGCAAATCAGAACCATAACGAGAAACGACCTCACATCCACTAAGAGGGCTGCTATCAGAAAAACAGAAAATAACAAGAGTTGGAAAGGAGAGAAACCGGAACCCTTGTACATTGTTGGTGAAAATGTAAAAATGCTAGAGCGGCTCTGGAAGACGGTTTGGTGGTTTCTCAAAAATTAAACGTAGAATTACCGGATGATCCAGTCATTTCACATCCTGGCATAAACCCAAAAGAATTGAAAGCAGGGACTCGAAAAGATATTTGTAAACTAATGTTCATAGTAGCATTATTCCCAACAGCCAAAAGATGGAAACAACATGCGTACCCATCAAGAGCTAAACAAAATGGGGTGTAAACACACAGTGGAATATTATTCAGTTATAAAAAAAAAAAGCTATGATGTTCTGATACACATCACAACATGGATGAACCCCTAAAACATTAAGTGAAACAGCCAGACAAAAAGAGACAGATGTTGTATCACTCCAGTTATATGAAATATCTAGAATAGGCAAATTCATAGAGACAGAAACTTAAGTGGTTACCAGGGGCTGGGGGGCAGAGGGATGCAGAATTACTGCTTAATGGCTACAGAGTTTCTGTTTAGAGTGATGAAAAGGTTTCGGAAACAGGTAAAGGTGATAGTTGCACAACAGTGTGAATGTACTTAGTGCACTGAATTGTGCACCTAAAAATGATTAAAATGGCAAATTTTATGATATATATTCATATATAGGTATACACATGTGTATGTAAATAATCACAATTAAAAAAATAACTCATGTCTTACATCTCAAACCAAATTCCCTTTGGCTTCTTGGGTGTGTAGATTGTTACCAACATTGAGGAGAGCTGCACACACACCCCCGCAATCAGAAAATGAACACAAGTGCCACATTTTATTTGCAGTCCTAGGGGGTCCACAGTTTTTGCGGAAGTCCTCCCAGATACTGGCGTTGGATCTCATCTGAGGTAGAATGGATCCAAAGCAAAAGGAAGCTGGTGACCCTTCATTTGTGCTGAGAATGCTTTTATGATTTGGGTGCCCAGGAAACAAATTATACCTATGTCTCCTGGGCCTAGGGACTGCTCGGGGCACAGGCCACGCCTACCTTAGTGCTACAGAACTGCATATTTGTGCCCCCCAAAATTCCTATGTTGAGACCTAATTCCCCAAGGTGATGTACTAGGAGGTGGGGCCTCTGGAAGTAGTTAGCTCAGGAGGCTGGAGCCCTCATGAACGGGATTAGTGCCCTTATAAAAGAGGCCCCGCAGAGAGGCCTCCCCACTTCCACCATGTAAGGAGACAACAAGAAGACAGCCGTCTGCAACCCAGAAGAGGGCCTTCCGCCCCAAACGTGAGCTTGCTGACATCCTGATCTTGGACTTCCAGCCTCCAGAACTGTTAGAAATAAATTTCCGCTGTTTATAACCACCCAGTCAATAGTATTTCGTTACAGCAGACAGAATGGACTAAGACACTTCGTTTCTCTCGCAGGACTCATCAATTACAAATGGTGCCAAATAATACCAAAACGCTTTTCAGAAAACTCCTTAAGATGCCAGATGGGAGGTACAAAGACACTTGGGGCTCTTCTGTAACTGGCAGGTCTGTGTCCAGGCATAAAGAAGGCTGGCCTCTTGTTGCCTCTGTGGGGAGATTTCATAGCACAGACTTCTCTCTAATCTAAAAAATGTAGGCACGAAGATAACTCTCAACAAGGGTTATCTCACTGCCCAAATTCTGGGAGCTCTTTTTAAAACAGTCTGGGGCTTCCCTGGTGGCGCAGTGGTTGGGAGTCCGCCTGCCGATGCAGGGGACACAGGTTCGTGCCCCGGTCCAGGAAGACCCCACATGCCGCGGAGCGGCTGGGCCCGTGAGCCATGGCCGCTGAGCCTGCGCGTCCAGAGCCTGTGCTCCGCAACGGGAGAGGCCACAGCAGTGAGAGGCCCACGTACCGCAAAAAAATAAAAAATAAAAAACAGTCTGGATGCTTAAATGTCACGAGGTCTCCGATTGCAATCTCCCTCACACCGCCCATCCCATACGTGTGGACACCCACCATTCCCCGATCTCTCACTTGCCTGCTCCACAATCTTACCCCCTTGAGGCATAAAGAATTGTTTTCACTTCAGTAATCTGACTGAACACCTGAGGTTTTCACTGGGGATGACAAGCTAACCCAGGTTCTACCCGTCCCACCTGCCAAGATTTCTCATGGATCGTGGAAGCGGCGAAATGAAGAAGGGCAGACACAGGGAGGAACAGCAAAGGGAGCTTTTCCTTGCTGCCTGCCGGCCTTCATTCCTTCTCAGTCCTTCAAGTATCTACGGAGCACCTACTGTGTACTGGTCGCTCTCCTGGCACCAGGGCTACATTGGGGATAAGGCAGAGATGATTCCCCCCTCACAGAGTACCCATTCTGGTGGGGGGAGGCAAAAAAAAAAAAAAAACAAGTAAACAAAGAAAAAGACTTGCAAATCATGTTAAGCAAACCAGCACTGGTCTGAGAGAAGCGTTACCCACTAAACCAGTGGTTCTCAAAGTGGAGTCCCCAGACCAGCAGGACCAGTAGCAACTGGGATATTATAGGAAATGCAGATTCTCGAGCACCACCCAGACCAACAGATCCAGACACTCAGGGGCCACGCGGTCTGTTTTTTCAAGCCCTTCAGATGACTCGATGCATGCTGAAGTTTGAGAAACACTGTAAATAAACAGAATTTTGACTGTTTGGGTTGTGAAGGTTTTTGTTTGGTTGGTTGTTTTTATCCCTAATTCTTAGAACAGTCCCTGGACAAAGTAGGGGCTTTATAAAATATGTCGAAGGGACACTCAGTTGGGTTATTGTACTTTACGCTGAAAAAGACCACTCTAAACACCTAAGCTGAGATCTGAAGTTTGAGAAAGAGACGGCCATGCAGAGTGTAGGCCAGAATGTTCCTAGCCAACTAGAACTGCAAGTGCAAAAGGCCTGGGGTAGGAAAAAACTTCCTATGGAATCAGACTGCCCGACAGGCCATGCCTTGCATCTTACGAGTCCCATCTCTGACTGTGGGATCCAGAGTCTTACCTTCTCAAGGAACACAAAGGTAGATCTCCTCTTAGCTTAATGAGCAGGTGAAAAACCTACGCTTCTCTGTGAGCACGACTGCCTTTCTCGTTTGGCAGCCCACCAAGGAGGGCCTACTGAAGCCGAGGCCATCGTTTACAGAGCCTGGCTGGGTCTCCCCTCAGGATGAACTCTCAGTGACCTTGGACAAAGGGGCTCCCAGGTGTCACCCAGTAAGCAAGGCAGGAGACCCTGGGCAGTCTGACTTTCTACACTCTATTCTGAAGCAGCTGAGTTCTCTTCACTTCAAGCCAATAAACAAAGAATGCTCCCAGACAAATTCAAGGCGGCTTCATAAAAAGGAGATGAACGGCGGCAAATGAAAGAAAGCAATGACAAACACGACTGCAGTGATTCAAGGTGCCTGGGGCCAGAGGGACGGGTTGGGGCCAAATGGAGGCTGCTACTCAGGACACTGTAAAGACCCAGTTCCGGTGAGCACAACACACACTGCCAGCCGGCCTGAGAGACTCCGAGGACGCCGCTCTCCTCCTCCCCTGAATTCACCTTCATCCAGGAAAAAGATGCCATCTTTGCTCTAATTACATCCATTGGGAAATTTTCCTTTTTTTGTTGTTTTTTTAATGTTAAAAAGATTCCTGCAGAATATTAACATAGATACTTTTTAAAGTTATAAAGGGGGAAAGATGTGCTGTAGACGTCTTTAAGATACCCACCACATTATTTCAGTTATAGGACAGTCAGATCCTAGATGATGGGCCAGAGAACTTTTTCAGTAAATATCTTAAGATGTGTGGGCCCAGACACGAAATCAAGGACGTTAAGTAGGTACTTACATAAGAAGAGAAAAAACACATTTCCACAACTTTCACTGATGAATTTCAAAGTATATGAGAACAATTTTTAGTAATATAGGTCTACTAATGAGAAGAAGGGAATTAGGGTGTGGAGGGGTAACATTTTGCTTACTTGGGGATCAAAGTTATTATAAATGTTCCTATCATCAAATCGATTACAAACATGTATCAGGGAGAACCATTCTTCCCTCGTGGATTGTGCAAAAACAGATGTCACGTTGGATCTAGCTCATGGGCCCTAGTTTGCTCATTTCTAGCTGAGACCCTGTATTAGTCAAGATTCTTCAGAGAAGCAGAACCACTGTGCACGTGTGTGTGTGTGTGTGTGTGTGTGTGTGTGTGTGTGTACACATACGTATGGATGAATGGATGAACACAGATAGAAAGGTATTTTTTTTAATAAGGAATTGGCTCACACAGTTATGGAGACAGGCAAGTCCCAAGATCTGCAGGGTGAGTTGGTGAGCTGGAACCCACAAGAGACAACGGTGCAGTTCTAGCTCTGACCCTAAGGCCGGTCGGCTCGAGACCCGGGAACTGCTAATGTTTCAGTTTCAGTCCAAAGGCAGGAAAAAGCTGATGTCCAGTCCAAAGGCCATCAGGCAGGAAGAACGCTCTCTTACTTGAGAGGAATGGCAACCTTTTGGTTCTATTCAGGACATCAGGTGAGTGGATGAGGCCCACCCACATCGGGGAGAGGAATCTACTCTACTCAGTCTATTGATTTAAATATTCATCTCATCCAAAAACACCTTCACAGGAATACCCAGTATAATGTGTAACCGAATAACGGGGCACCCCATGGCCAAGCAAGTGGACACGTAAGGTTGACCATCACAGACCACCACCATCCATATCTTCGGACTCCTCACGAGACCATGGTTCCAAAACTCAAGCATCCTTCTCTCTTCCCACAGCCCCAGCTGCCAGGAAGTGGCTGGAAAACTGCCGTGGATGCAATGTAACCTGCTTTCCTAAAACTGAGAGTTATGTGTGGCTCTAACTACACCTGGACAGGTACAGCTCCATGATGCAGGTGGAGGTTCTGGCTTTGTCCAGCTGGGGACCAACACGTCCCTGGAGATGCCACGACTACCTGCATCCAAGCCATTCTCAGGCACACATGCGTCTCCTAGACTCCCTGAGGGGACATTTCCCCTTCCCCGAGCTCCCCTTCCTTCACACCCTGGGTGGAAAACAGATTTCTGAGTGCACTGTATACACACAAATGTCTTTCGCCTTTATTTCTGACTTTGGTCCAACAGAAGCTATTCTGTACTTCCTGCCTGAACTGGTCTGAGAAACTTCCTCAACAATCCGTCAGCTCCCCGCACATATTATAGCCTGACTCGAATGTGTAAGAGCCTCTGCCAGAGAGGTCGCAAATGCCTTTGCCCTTGATTTTCCTGTCTGGCCTCTGCCTACCTCCCTGATAACAGATTCCTCTCGAGGAAATGAGTCCTGAGTGGCTTGAGCAGGAAAACAAGAGGGAAATGACTGGAAATATGGTTGGAGAGGTCAGGGGAGGCACCTGGGAGGAGTGTCTCTAGGGACGTGGGGTGCTTTTCATAAGGATTTGATGAGATGACGGAAGCAAAGCTAACGGATGCTCTGTAAGCATGAAATGAGTACTACGTCCCAAATATTTGAGGCTTCCGGTGCTGTGTCTACCACAGTCTCCCACAGGTCATGGCACGGCAATGTTAACAGCCCCCCTTCCCCCAGCTTCCATCTGGAGTGAGGGATGCCATGCTCTCATCACCATCCCGGTGTTCCCTCACATTCAAAGTTACGGTTGAACTATGTCCTGCCCCCCCCGCCCCCCCGTAATAACATATGGGAGTCGTAACGCCAAGCACCCGAGAATGCGAACTTATTTGGAGAAAGGGTCTTTAAGGAGGTCATCAATTTAAAATGAGATCCTCAGGGTGGCCTCTAGTCCACTATGACGGATGTCCTTATAAAAAGGAGAAATCTGGAGACAGACACACCGAGGGAAAAGGCCATACGAAGATGAAGAAAGAGATGGAGCTGACGCTTCTACAAGCCGAGGGACGCCAAAGATTGCCAGCAAACCAGCAGAAGCGAGGAGAGAGGCCTGGAACTGACTCTCACCCACGGCCCTTGGAAGGAACCAAATCCGCCAACATCTTGACCTTTAAACTTCTAGCCTAGAACTGTGAGAGAATGAATTTCTGTTCTTCCCATCACCCAGCTTGTGGTATCTCATTACATCAGCCCTAGCAAACGAGCACACTGAAGCACAGAACACGGAGAAGAACGGGGCCCTGGCCTCCCTTTTTAATTTTTTTTTTGCGGTACGCGGGCCTCTCGCTGTTGTGGCCTCTCCCGTTGCAGAGCACAGGCTCCGGACGTGCAGGCTCAGCGGCCATGGCTCACGGGCCCAGCCGCTCTGCGGCATGTGGGATCTTCCCGGACCGGGGCACGAACCCGTGTCCCCTGCATCGGCAGGCGGACTCTCAACCACCGCGCCACCAGGGAAGTCCTGGCCTCCCTTTATAGTGAAGTTTCCTATTGCTCCACTTGCTTCCTCTCAGGGAGGATCACTGCATGGTTTTTGAGCGCCTATGTAAAAGTTAAATAAAGTCAGAGCCCGTTTCCAAGGAGCCAGGTAGAGGCGTCACCCCTGGGTCAATATGTGAGAGGAAGATGGGGTGGAAACTGGCAACATCAAGTCTCCAGACAAGAAGCAGGTGGCCCAGATTTCCAACGTTAGATGACCAAGAAGACAGAGGAGCAGCTGGTCCCTCCCCTAGGATTTCAGGCCTCAGAACAGCTACTGGGCCCCTGGCCCGCCCCAGAGCTGCCGGAAGGCGGCTGGAGCAACGGGAGGTTTTCCTTCCCTCACCTCTGATCCTGGCAGCCTGGCCCAGCTACACAAAGGCCTCAGAAGCAGGGGAGAGAAGACATTTCACGGAGGCCCCAGAAGGGGCACACATCCTGGTGGGGAAGGAAGGAGAGCGAGGGAGCCTCGGCTGACACGACTCATGCAGTCACCCCCTAGCAAGGCAGCTGGTGGTCAAACCTCCAACACTTCATAAGGATTCTTCTAAACAGAAGCCATAAGTCGAGTCTAGCTCTGCTCAAAGGGTCAACAGCACAATCCTGAATCTTTTCAAAGTATCAGTTTACCAAGATGCTAAGAAGTATTATTCATGAAAACGTTCCATATTCTGAAAGGAATATGGATACGTTGGATTAAACCAAGTGAAACGTTATTTCTTGACTGCAGGACTCTGCAGTGACTTTGATATGACATGGTACTTTATCAGTCTCCAGAAAAAAGAAAGAAATATAACCACTTATATGTGGAATCTAAAATATGACACAAAAGAACATGTCTACGAAACAGACTCACAGACACAGAGAACAAACTTGTGGTTGCCAAGGGGGAGGAGGGATGGGGGAAGGCTGGAGTGGAAGTTTGGGATTAGCAGATGCAAACTATTATATATAGAATGGATAAACAACAAGGTCTTACTGTACAGCACAGGGAACTATATTCAATATCCTGTGATATATCATAATGGAAAAGAATATGAAAAAGAATATATATGTATGTATAGCTGAATCACTTTGCTGTACAGGAGAAACTAACACAACACTGTAAATCAACTACACTTCAATGAAATAAATTTTTTTTAAAAAGAAATATAATCAACAAAGACTCCAATTTTATTTCATTACCAACTTTTTTTTTTCATCTTACACTTCTTTTCACAACACCCCATCACATCTCTGAGAACTACTTACTAAGGAAAGTAATTGGAAGATGCTGGTAATGAGCTTTGCAGTATGGATAGAGAGACACGGAAGAGAAAGCAGGAAGTCAGCCAATATAAAGCCAGTGGGACCGAGGCCCATGGCACCCGTGCAGAGGAAGGAAAAGTTAGTCACTGCCATTTTCGCCTCATAGGTCCCTACCTGGGGCAGAAAGAGCTGGCGTCTATAGGAAACATCCTCCAGTTCTCCCACACCAAGGAATCAAACTATCATTTGAAGATTCGTTAGGCAGTAAGAGCAAGCAATTATTCCAAGCAGAAAAACTCAAAAAGCTTAAAATATGATTAGCTTTGCTGATAAGAGCAAGGCATGGAGGTGACCATAAATCGTTGATAACAGCCTTCTGCAGGCCTATCAGCTGGTGCCACAGGATCAGGAAACAGAAACTGAATTCTTTGCTACGAGTCCATTAAAGACGCCTTCTAGCCTAGGGCACACAGATAACCGGCCTCTACCTGGAAGCCTCAACAAGATAGTCAAATAGGTTTTATCAGGTCTTCAGGCCATGCAGTCATAGAATTATAGAGTTGGAAGCTTTCTCAGTCTAACCTTCTCACTTTAAAGTTAAAAAGACTTAGCCCAGGGCTTCCCTGGTGGCGCAGTGGTTGAGAGTCCGCCTGCCAATGCTAGGGGACACGGGGTTCGTGCCCCGGTCCGGGAAGATCCCACATGCCGCGGAGCGGCTGGGGCCCGTGAGCACGTCAGGCTCCGCAATGGGAGAGGCCACAAAAAAAAAAAAAGAGACTTAGCCCAGGGGGGTGAGTGGTACTGAAGGTCACCTACCAGGTTCATGGAAAACCAAGAGTAAAAAAACCCCAGCTTCTTGTTTACACTCCATGCTTTCATCACTACATGATCCTCCTTTTACTGTGCCCCCAAGGGCTGTCAAAGTCAAGTAAGATCACGAAGAACCTGTCAGGTGTCTGGGAGCAGGTAGGTGCTAAAAGTTCTTAATATTTACTGAGCACCTACCATGTGCCAGGTACTGAGCTAAGCTCTTAAACCTCATCTGGCTCTTAGAAAACTCCCTGAAGTGTGTGCCTTTGCACAGGTGAGGACGGCAGCCTTCTGCAAGTCTAAGTGACCTGTTCAAAGTCAGACACACGGCAAGCAGCAGGGCTGCCAGGCACCCTCAGGGTTTACTCCAAGGCCAAGGCTCTTAACCGCTCCCTGCAGGACCCTCTGACCAGTCGTGAAATCAAGAGCACCACTTTAACTAAACAAGACTACGTTTTCAGGATTTCCTTTAGCGTGAGAGGGTAGTCATAAAAGCAACGGCATGACTGACAGTGATCCCATGAGGTCACTCTGCCTCTGTCCTTGTGTCTCCACAAGCAACCACTTCAAACCTCCCCCAGTCTTTTCTTTTTCTCCTTCCAGAATGAGGGCAAGCCTATAGAGTCTCTTACACAAGACAATACTCGGAGAAGCATTTCTATATCTGCCTGCATGCTGGAGCACAGCTGTCTGCTTATTTACACCAACAGAATAATTTCTGTAACTTTCTCTCCATAAAAAAAGACACCGTGGACATTTTCCTGTGTAAATGAATAAAAATCTGCATCATCGCTTTCACGGGCACGTGGTGGACCATCACCCAGGTACACACATGTCTTCAATCACGCCACGAGACGGGACTTTTGCACCGTTGCCAACGTCTGACTCTCCTAACCAGCTCTGCGGTAAACGTGCTAACAGAATCATCTCTGCACCTCTGTTCCACTGTTTCATCATTTAGCAATCCCACAAGGGGAACTGCAATATCCTTTTTCATTTTGAGAGATACCACTTCCAGGAAGTCTGTGCCAACGCCCCACCGCCCAGCTATGTGGGACGTGTTAGCAGATCCCATCGCTAGACGACCAGAGGAACACCATCCACACAAATGGCTGCCTGTTAGCACAGGGGGAGCACCCAGGCACCCAGGCATCCCCATCCCTAAGCCACCAGCATTCTTCAGCAGGGCCACCGCTATAGTCTTTTAACTGGTCTTCCAAATTCAGTCTTGCCCACCCCACCCATGCTTCCTCCTCGAGGCAGTCAAAAATGATCTCTTTTAAATATAAATTTGATCATGTCCCCCCTGTGCTTAAATTCTACACTTCTCACTGCTCCTCTGAAAATTCCCCTGATCCTGAGGCTGACTACTCCAGCCCTACTGGTGCTCTAGCCACATTTGTCTTCTTCCATTTCTTCCAGAGAATTCTTTCCCACTCTAGTTTCATTTTCTAGAATCTCTTCCTCGCCTCTCTCCCCGGTCACTCCTCCTCTCCTTTCAGGTTCCAGGTAAGATAGCATCTCCTCAGAGAAGCTTTGCCATCCACAGTCACCTTGCAGACTAAGAAAGGTTCCCCATCATCAACATTCAGAGCACCTTGGAATACTTCCTCAATGTGTTAAATTACTTCCTAAAATGTATGAAAATGCTAACAATCACTTGAATGTCTGTCACCTCTGATTGACTCTAGGTTCCATGAGGACACCCGGAGACCTAGCACGGTGCCTCTGACGTGGGAGATGCTTGGTGATACTGTGATGAAGGAAGGAATAAAGGGGGGCGGGAAGGGGGCGGTGGAACAAAGGAAGGGAGGGGGAGGAAAGGGAAAAAGGGAGGGGAGGAAGGAGGAGGGAGTTAGATTTGCCACTGAGATCTTCCAGGGAAGGCAGAAAGGAGGAGGAAGAACTTACAGTAGTGAGTGAAGAACTAGAGATGGGAGCTCTATTTTATCTCAAACTTGCTTTACACTCAGCCATTGGATAAATATTGATCAGGTGCCCATCGTGTCCTAGGCCCTGCTGTAGACAGCAGAGAAGGTCCTTAGCCTTCTGGAGCTCATGTCCTAGAAGGATGGGAGAGGAGAGAGCAAATAAACAACGAACCAATACCTGAACAGGACGACTCCAGACTGAAGAAGCCTGTAACACAGGTGGGTCGTGCAGAACGAGGGTGGACACTGCTACAGGCGGGGGTCAGGGAAGGCCTCTCCAAGGAGGTGACGTTTGAGGAGATGGCAACAAGAAGAACTGAGGCCAGGGAAAAGCAAGAGTGGTTTTTAAAAATAAGACGGGGTCAACTTACTCTAAAGCTGAGGTACATCCTTCCAACCGGCAGAAAGAAACTGACATCCTTAGTACGTGGGTTCGATTCCTAGAGCTGTTATAATACTGTACCCCGAACTGAGTGGCTTAAAACAACGGTAATTTATTGTCTTATAGTTTTTGGAGGCTAGAAGTTTGAAATCGCGGTGATGGCAGGCCACGCTCCCTGTGAAGATTCCGGAGGAGAATCTGTTCCATGTTTCTCTCCCAGCGTCTAGTAGCCTTGGGTGTTCCTTGAGTTGTATATGCCTCACCCCAATCCTGACTCCAGTGTCATGTGACCATCTTCCCTCTGTGTGTCTCTGTCTCTATGTCCAAATTTCCCCATTTATAAGGACACTGGTCACGTAGGATTAGGGCCCACCCCAGTGACCTCAATTTACCTAGACCGCCTCTGTGAAGACCCTCTCTCCATATGACTGAATAAACTGAAGTTCTTAAAAAGGAAATTAGGGGCTTCCCTGGTGGCGCAGTGGTTGAGAGTCCGCCTGCTGATGCAGGGTACACGGGTTCGTGCCCCGGTCCGGGAAGATCCCACATGCCGCGGAGAGGCTGGGCCCGTGAGCCATGGCCACTGAGCCTGCGCATCTGGAGCCTGTACTCCGCAACGGGAGAGGCCACAACAGTGAGAGGCCCGCGTACCGCAAAAAAAAAAAAAAAAAAAAAAGGAAATTAAACATATCAGCTAATAGATTCAGTTTAAAATGTTTAAAAAGGTTTAATCACCTATGTTTTTAATAGTAAATTATCTCAAATAACAAACAAAATCTTTAATGAGATGGCTAAAATGTGAGATTTATAAACAAGATCATGAGATTGAGAAATTGGAATTAAAAGTTTGCAGAAACACTAGGGACTTCCCTGGTGGCACAGTGGTTAGGAACCCACCTGCCAATGCAGGGGCCAAAGGTGCGAGCCCTGGTCCGGGAAGATCCCGCATGCCGCGGAGCAGCTAAACCCATGCATCACAACTACTGAGCCCGCGTGCCACAACTACTGAAGTCCACGTGCTTAGATCCCGTGCTCTGCAACAAGATAAGCCACTGCAATGAGAAGCCCACGCACCTCAACAAAAAGCAGCCCCCGCTCTCCGCAACTAGAGAAAGCCCGTGCGCAGCAACGAAGACCCAATGCAGCCAAAAATAAATACATAAATAAATTTATAAAAAAAAAAGTTTAAGGAAAAATTAGAGTATGACTTTAATAAACTGAATTTTTTTAAGAACCACTAAATAATTTTTATACCATCCGGGATGTCACAAAACTCACATTAACACAAAGAAACAACTTCCCTACCTGCACCCAAGCCAAAGCATGGTATTGAAAGGAAAAAACATTAATCCTTGTTTTGCTGTGTCAGAATTTCCGCATTGGGACGGGATGGTCATTTGGTATCTGTGTGTCTGTGTGTGTGTGCATGCATTTTGATTTATCTTGTCTTCCTGTTAAGTGACTTCTAATACACTCTCCTTCACATCAGACTGCATAGTTGAAGGACTCTTTTCATTGCTGAGTTCTCTGCAAAGTTACAAAATCTGACCAGCAGACTGTAAGAAACTCACTCTTCATACCCTCAGCAGCAGAGAATATTATTTTAAAATATTCATTATCGGGATTTCCCTGGAGGTCCAGTGGTTAAGACTTCGCCTTCCAGTGCAGGGGGCGCGGGTTCGACCCCTGGTTGGGAGGATCCCACATGCCTCAGGGCCAAAAAGCCAAAACAGCAAAGGGAAGCAATAATGTAACAAATTCAATATAGACTTTAAAAATGGTTCCCATCAAAAAATCTTGAAAAAAATTATGAATTATCCAGTTACCTTAACTTCCATTTCTTTGACTACTAGTAAAGGAAGTTTAAAAAAAAAAAAAAGCTACAAAATCTGTAATCACAACCCCCACGCTACCGCTTTCGGATGTGGCAGTCACGCCAACGCCTCCCATCAGCATTACGTTACCCCGGGTTGACACCGCACCCCGTCATCTTCCACCCACAGGGCCCGAGGCCGGGGCCACTTAGCTGGCCTGGCTCACATCTCACTGGCTGCTTGCAGCTAAGGCAGCAAGAAAGCTCATTTCCTCCCTGGCTCTCGGGAATGAGTGGCTGTGTTGGCAGCCTTCTGGGTCCAAATGATGCAGAAGGGCCACTGCCCTAGCTGCCCTAGCTGTGGGCCAAAGCAGCAAAAACTCCAAGCTCTGGCTTATTTTCCCTCGAGAAAGGTCAGTTCACAGCCTGCGTTTTATATTCACCCACTGCAACATCGGAGCAACTGTCAGGGGAGAGCTAAACGCTGGTTGACTTTAAGCTTTGAAAAGAGGGGATTAATCCTAACAAATAAGGTGGGTGGGGGGCTTTGAAAATGACCGGGCCGCGTTAACGACAGCGTGTTTCTGCACACAGAGGCATCGTCTTTATGGCTCTGCTAGGGCAGGGGTAAACCGCAGCCTCATAATATCTCCCTCCGAAGGGCTATGATAATCCTAGCTGCTGTCTGAGCTGAGCAGGTAACAGTGAAAATGGATGAGAAGTATATGTTTATGTCCTTTCTATTAAATTCAAAGCTATAAACGCGGAGGGCACTAAAGTTGATCATCGGGATGACAAATGCCTCCTTCTTGAAGAGCCCCAAGAAGGTTAAAACAACAAAGCGAAAGGCAGCAACTCTTTGGTCCTGGAATTTGTCATCCAGCCTTCTCCGTGCTTTGGCCCTTCCCTCCCCGCTGCATCTAATTTATTTTCAAAAATACACTCTGTGGGCAGAAGGAGACTATGTGAAATCAGATTTTCTTTTTTCCTTTCTGGGTTGGAAGTTTAGTCTTAAGGTGACCTCAGAGCAGTTCCGACAGCCTCACTCCATCCCAAACTCCCACATGCAAAGAATCAATTAGCTGTCTGTGTCCTCCAGCTCGGGGAAATTCCTGTTGGCCCCTAAGAGCTCTGAGGTCAGTGTACGATTTAGAATTTCTCTGATACTCTCAGAGAAGGAAAACATCCAGAGCTGGGACTAGGGTGAGGAACTAACCTTGGGTGTAAAATTTAAGGGGGTGCCAAAACCCTCAATGATAAGGATAAATAATATTTTAATGCAATCCTTTCAAAAGAAATCAAAGTATCAACCTCTGGCCCTTGTGTTGGCCACCAGTTTTTGTAAATAAAGTTTTACTGGAAATCCGGGGCTGGGATTCGAGTAAGGCAAGTGAGGCAGGGTGAGGCAATTACAGGGTCACATCTTATGTTTATTTTACAATTTTGATATTTTCTTATCATGCATTTTGATGTTCTAAAAATATTACATTAAAGTCCTCTTTATATTTCGACTGCTAACCTTTCTGGCACCCCTTAAATGTTATACTACAAGTGAGCACCTTACACCCCTCACCCCAGTCCCAGCCCCCTAGCTCCCACATCCCAACTTTTCCAAAGTTCTGTTATATTATAACTGATATTACCAAGCTGTTACTATTTACAGGCACTGTTCGAAGGCCTTTTTAAATACATCTACTTGCTCATTGAATTCCCCACTGAGTGTGTAAACTAAGACACAGAGAAGTCAAGTAGCTTGCCCCTGGTCACACAGCTAGTAGAGGACCTGGGATTTGAACTCAAGAGATTCCAGCTCTGCAGCTGGGCTCAGCCACCAGTTCACTCTTCCTTCCTGATTTTTTTGTTTGTTTCTTGTTCTGTCCCATTTCTAAATTTATTCTGTCCACTTTCTCAGCACACAGTGATTCCTTAATCCAATTTACCCAGCCTTTATGCCGGTAAGTTATCTCTACTGTCAGAAACACTAAGTGCACTGTCACCTAAGTGCACTGCCTAAGAATGCAATAAAACTTGTTTTTCTAACCAGCTAGATTGGTTTACGTGGTGAGATAAATATTGTGCTAAGAGCAACTCCAGCACGTCTCAGGGAGAGACTTGTGGTACCCACTCGGGCTGGTTGGTAAGGCACCCGGCACCCGGTCCCGGGATGCTCAGGGAGCGATGGCACACAGAGGCGGCTCCTCTCCTTTGTGCAAACCCTGATATTCTCGTTTTTCCTGCAGGCACTGAAGCGTGCGATCTGGCTGCCCAGGGTCACCCAGGCATCTGCTCTCTCCTTCAGTGGCTGCCACAGACACACGTCTGTTCTTCCAATCCCTGTTCCTTTTGGGGAGAAGGAAGGTTGTCGGCAATGGGCCTAGCACAGTAATTACTAGTGGCACCTTAGGAACGATTATGAAAAAACATCATTATCATCCTCACCACTAACATTGATGGAGGCCTCAGTAGCTGGCAAAGCGGGTTCGCCGGGCTCTCCCGTGCCCAGGGCTCTACAGGTGCTACGTCACTGAATAAGTTTCCAGGACAGCGCGGCTCAAAGCGCAGCGGACGACGCCTCGCACCAGGATCTCCGGCGATGCTCCAATCAAGAGGCCCCTTTCTCAGATCAAAAAGCTCCCAACTTCCAGAAGTCCCCGTCCGCCCTCTCACCTTACCGTCTGTCTCCGTGTCCTGGCAGTGGTTCTGCAGGACAGAGTGACACTGCTTCGAGAGGCACGGGGACTCCGGCCCCACCCCCGACAAGCTCTGGTCTCTGGACAGCTCACCCCACGCCTTGGAGCGTTGCTGGAGGACTAAGTGATGGCACTGGTGGCTCTCCACCCCCTATTCCAGGCTGACACCTAACATTTGAATGTGGCTGCAGGAAACAAAGTTACCACGGGGCTGGCTGACCTCATGTGAAATTCACACCCACAAATCCCAGGGGCCATGGAGAATTTCCAGGCCAACCGTACCTCTCTGGTAAGTTTACTTCCCCAGTTTCTCAACGACTGTTTCACGTCTTCTGTTTCCTCAAACCCCCTTGCTTCCCTCCTCCGTCCTCTCCCAGCCAATGCCCTAGGTCGATACTTCAGGAACAAAGGGGAAGCAGTGAGACAAGAACTCCACGGTGATATCCACAGCCTGACCTGCAGGCAGATGCCCCTCTCTGCTTAAAATTTCTGTTCTCATCAGGAAAATGTCATTATTCCTTAAAATTAACTGTCCTCTGGATGTTCCCCTTCCTGAGAGCTTAGATCCACTCTTCCCCGTGTCATCATTATTTCCCTGTCACTGGATCAAAAAAAAAAAAAAAAAAAAGAGCATCTCCCATCTTAAATTAAAAAAAAAAATCCTCCTTTTTAATCCCAGGACCCCCTACAAACATCACAGCATCTCTGCGTTTCCCTTCCCATCAGTGATCCAACTAATTCTATATCCTCCTGCTGTTTCTACTTCCTCAAAGCCTGTTTCCTTTGTCACTGATTCCAGCTGGACGCCCATCCCCACAAGGGTAACTAAGGCCCCAGCGTCACAGGGGACCCTCGTGCTAACCGGGGCAGAGAGCACATTTCTGACCTCATCTTCCTCCAATTTCCCAGCGCCTTGCAGCGTATCCAATCACGCGCCCCTTTACACCCTCTCTTGACGTCCGGCCCACCGTGATCCTCTGTCTGTCCCACCTGACGGCTGCTGTTCGCTGCCCTAATGTCATCCCGCCCCCGGGCTCCCAATCCAACCGCCTGCACCACCCACAGGCTGGCAGCAGAAAACCTTCTGGGCTCTACCATACGCTCCTTCTACTTCATTTCATCTAGTTCCTTGGCTTTAGATATCATTCATATGCCAGTGGTTCCCAAACTTTTACCTCGTCCCTGTTCCAGACACTTACCTCACATCCCTCCTTGTGCACAGAAGACTCCAAATCACACCACACCTCGCAGTGACGAGGAGACTCGATGTCCTGCTCTCCACGGCGCTCACGTGACTGTGTTCACTCAGCAAAAACTCATCCTTGATGACGGCTGTGTTTTTCTGGCTGCAAGAAAAAGCATTTTCCTTTTAAATTAACCTTCTGGAACCACGCTCTCAGTTGCTCTTTTCTATAAACTTGCTCCCTAGACGCCCCCCGGAGAAGGCCCAAATCCCGACATGATCCTCGGGGATTCTCTTCCCACATCCAGCTCACCGGCACACCCTGCCTTCTCGGCTGCCAACACAAAGCCCCTTCGGCCCTCTCCCCACCAGCTGGTCAAGCCATCAGCACCTCTCCCTGAGCTCCTGGAAGTTTCCCGTGGGTTCTGTGGGTCCTTCTTTACGCTTCTTGGTGGCATCCGTTTCCACCTGCAGCATTTGCTCCAGCTGTTGCCGATGTCCCTGCTGCCCTTTCCCTTGGCCTTGGCAAAGCTGCCTCCCTCTGGTCACTCACAGGTCAGTTTAACTGTCCTGATTCCGGGGAGGCCTGCCCTGACCACCTGATCTAAACTAGTTCCCTCGTAACTTTCCAGCACTCACCTCTTCTACTTTCCACACAGTACTGAAGATCACCTGACAACGCTGACTTTGCTTACTTTTTATAGCCTGTTTCCTACCGCCATCAAGAATACCAGTTCCCCCAAACACAGATTGTCTGTTAGCCTGGGCATCCCCACCCACTCCAATTTAAAATACTTCCTGGCCATATGGTAGGTGCTCAATAAATATATGTTGAAAGAAACAAATGTGCACAGCATGTAATACATAGAATCTAGCCCAGAAAAAATATATATATAACATGTAAATGTGTGTGTGTGTGTGTGTGTGTGTGTGTGTGTGTGTGTGACTCCCACTTTCCATCACACTGCTTAAAGATGTACGGACCTTGTGATAAGGTGGCAAAAAGAACTGAGACCCCTAGAAGGCCTTCACTGATTGAACACATGCAATTGTTCCTGCTTCCTCCCAAAAATCTCAATAAATACTATAAAGGTACAAAAAGGTATAAACTCACAAAGATGAAGAGAATAGGAGATAAGACGCCAAGAGTTGAAAGACATCAGAAAAATTGTTCTGAACACAGAACGCTGGGCCCTCAGTGTGCATGGGTCGGGGGTGAGCACAGCAAAAAACAAGGATGCCACCTTGAAATGCTGAACCGGCCACAGAAAGACTCGGGAATCAGAAGCACCGGGAATCTCTAAAGAGAGGGGCGACCGATAAGGGTAAAACAAAAATTAGCTCAACGTCCAGGAAAGGAATATTTAAACCACCAGGGCACCACCCCTAACGCCACATGGCTAGGTCAGGACCCAACCTGACCCCAAGAGTTGGGGGGATTTTTATATCTGGAGATATCAGACCAGACACGTTTTCCAAACGTGAAAACTCGAGGCACAGTGAAGATTCAAGTGAGGCATCACACTGAAAACGGGGATGCGGTAGAAGTCTGCACAGCCCTAGCGCGAGCCTCGTCCCTTCTGTCCACTGTGACTTCGACAATCATCCCGGGAGCAGAGCTCAGACAGGAGGAGGCAAAAGATGAAAGAGCCGAGCTTGCAAAACTGACGGATCTGAGAGAAAAATACCTCCAGATATCGACATTTGAGGAGTCTCGTGATAAAATGGCAGGGCTGCACCTGCTTACCTTACAGTGAAGCCATCAATCTCCTCCCACCAACAGACCCGCTCCAAACAGAAATGCACACGCACATCCACTCCAGATACACGTACGTCACACAGACACAAACACATACTCCACCCCACACACATATCCCAAAGACCTATATACACATACCCCAAACACACACACACACACACCCCCCAAAGACGTATATACATAATGCCCCAAACACACACAAACCCATAGAGCAAACACACTTACATGCATATCATATACACACAAACCACAAATACCAAACACTACACAACTATCTCAGACACGTACACATACTTAAAACATATAGACACACATAACCCTGAACATACACACTTAACTTTCCAGAAACTTTTCCCCTGATTCTTATAATATGACTGGGAAAAGACAACCAGGTGCTTAAATCGATCTTCTAAAATGAAAGAGCAAAGCCAAAAAAAACACAAAAATTAGACTGGGGTGAGTTTGGGCAGGGAGGAGAATCCAGAATTTTTAAAAAAAGATAGTACAGGGAACAGAATAAAAGTTCCAAATAGCATAATCACAATACTGAGAGAGACTAAAAGATATTACATCCATGAAACAAAAGCAGATTTCTATAAAGGAAACATTCTGAAAGTAACAAAGAGGATCTAGAAATTTAAAACATGATACTGGAAAAAATCCGTTCAAGACATGGTAGAAATAGTTGGGGAAAAAAATCTCCTGGAAAGTGTAACAAAAAGACAAAGTACGTGGAAAGCAGAAGAGAAGAGATAAAATTAAAGGCTCAACACAAAGAGTCCAAAATGGAAGGCTGAAAGTGGTAAACAGGGAAAAGAAAGTAATCCATCAATGATGTAAAACAAGAAAATGTGCCAGAGCAGCAGGAAATAGATTTCTAGGATTAAATGGCCCAGAGGAGGCACAGCACAAGCATTGGCTAAAAGTCCACTGTAATCGTTAGAACATTTCAGAACACTATGAAAAACGAGCTAAGCGCTTCCAGAGAGGCAAATACATACAGCATATCACCTACAGAAGATCAGGAATGAGCATTCGACTTCTCAACATTAAACCTGAAAACGAGAAGGCAACAGAGCAAGGCCTCAAATACCCTGAGAAATCATTGTATCCAACCCAGAATTACATACCCAAATAAAGTATGAGTCAAATGCAATAATAAAATGTCTTTACATTTTTAGACATGTACTTAATTTTTTTTTTCTGGCATTCTACGTATCCTTTCTCGGCCAGTTACTAGGGGATTTGTGCCAGAAAAATGAGTGAGTAAACCAAGGATAATTTCCAAGACATACAGGAAAGAGAATACCTATCACAAGAGGAAAGAAAACTCCCTGTTGGTAAAAGGAAATCCCTGGAAGATGATGGTACAGCTGGCCTACAGGATAACCAGCTCAGGTTGGTACAGAAGGAATGCCTCTCAGGAAAGGAAACTATGTCTTATCTGAGGTGCTAGTCTATAATGAGAAGAGCCTTATAGTTTTATCAGAATATGTGAGGGAAAAAATGAGAGACAAGTACACAGAGAATTAAGCAAATTCAAATAATCAAAGCAATTATTAACTCCAGGAAAAACGAAAGTCTTCACAGGAAAGGAAAAATTAACTGTACAGTATACTCCATGGCTCAGCAGTGAACACTATTTTTATAATAAAAATAATATGATTACAGAATACTAATTTGACCAAAGCTTACGATATAACGATAATGGAAGAATGTGGAGAGGGGAAAATGTATGTGGGTTTGTGCCTCTGGGGGAGGGTATATAAGAAGGTGAATCTATCATCCTCCATTTTAGGAAGCCCGTAAGTAGTCTAAAATACATAAGTCAAGAAATAGCAATACAAACATATTTCTTAAAAATATAAAAGTAACCAGCATAAGAAAAAGCTGGTGTACATGTATTACACTAAAAATTAAATTAAAAATAGCAAAGAGCAAAATATAAAGGAGTTACTTAACACGTGAGGGTATATTATCACAGAGTGGTGCAAAGCTGGACTCCCCATAGATAAGCTTCACTGGAAAGAGGCCAGGCATAAATAACTGTGAAAAGATTAAATGGGTTTAAGAGGATAACGTGCAAATGTCCTCACTTTTCATGCTTGCCTTTTGCCATATCATTAGAATAGTAAAAACAGCAGCTAACATTTATCAAGGGCTAACTGTGAACAGAGAATAGTGCTAAGCAGTTTCCTAACATTAGGTAATTCCATTCTCAAACAGCCCCTGAGGTAGAACAAGATTCTATCATTTTCCCATTTTCCAGCAAGTAAACCAAGGCTCAGAAAAGAAAACTAACGGAACCAAGGTCCGTGCAATTCTCTCTTGGGCCTGAATAGAAGGGAATAAGACGAAACTATCTGCATCCGGTTTTCTGCCTTTCCAAAAAATAAATGACCAGAGACAGGCAATGTTTAAATGCTGGGAAAACTTGCAGAAAGATAAAGTTGACTTTGACTGAAGTGGACTCAGACTCGAAGCAGTAGGTAGAGGGTGATGGGCAGTGGGAGAATACACTAAAACAAATGAAAAAAAAAAAAAAAAGCCAAGCCTGCTGAAAGTCAGACACAAATCTGTCCAATCATTAAGGAGGAAATTGCCAATCCTGAAGCATTTATAAATCACCCCAAACTAATCAGCCATTTAAGGACAATCCCATAAAAAAAATAAAAGGGACCACGGCAGGCTGCTCTCAGGAGATAAATGGCTTTGCAGCCTCATGGGGTATGCAAATTTGAGGATATCACCAGGCCTTTTCTGAGTGATAACTTGGTTTACTTTGGAGGGGGCAGACCACTGGGAAACACAGCGGAAAACCTGGGAGATTTCTCAAGCCGTGGGGTGAGCCATGCGTCAAAGCAATTCCAGGGTAGATTTTCTCAGAAAACCTTGTCCCAAGGGCATAAAAGGCAGGTGGGCCATCCGGTGACTCAGCCTTGGGACTGGCCCTACCGTGCAGTCAGGGCAAGTGGTGACTCTAAAAGCCACAACTGAGACAGACTCTTCCTTTCATCTCAGTGTCTCTCGGATTTATTTCTCTCTCCCCTTTCTCACTGCCACCATCCTACTGAAGGGCTGAGGGCTGCTGCATTTTAGGACTGGCTGGAATTTTAGTGTTACTGACTTTCTTCCTTTTCCATTGGGGAACCAGGAGCCCAGTGTAGTGCGCTGAACTGTAGGCCCCCCAAAGATACGTCCGTGTCTGTTAATGTGACCTTATTGGGAAAAGACTCCTCGAAGTTATAATGAAGGGTCTTGAGATGATATCATCATGAATTATCCAGGTAAGCCATAAATCCAATAAGCATCCCTATAAGAGACAGAAAGGAGAATGGACAGAAGAGGAGAAGGCCACATGAAGACGATGGAGTGATGCTGTCACAAGGCCACAAGAAGCTACAAGAAACAAGGCAGGATTCTCCCCTAGAGCCTGTGGAGGGAGGGTAGGCCTGCTGACACCTTCACTTGGGACTTCTAGCCTCCAGAACTGTGAAAGAATATATTTTTGCTGTTTTAAGCCACCCAGTTTGCAATAGAGCTTTCGAGCTCAAAATAACTAGTCTAACTCCCTAACCTTAGAAATGAGGATAGAGGAGGACAGAAAGTGGCATGACCTTCTGAAAGTCACACAGCTTCTCGGTGATGGAGAAAGGACCTGCGTGACTTTGGATAAGTGAATTAACCTATCTACCCTCAGTATTGTCATCTAGAAAATGCAGATACTAACACCTGCTTAGTAAGGTTGTCATAATGATCGAATGGAAGAAAAGACGTAAAACCCTATCACGTTGCCTGGCCCAGTCACTGATGATGGTACCCCATGACTCGCCATCATCTCGTTCATCATTTACTAGAAGAGCCACTCATACCATCAACTGACCCTGCACTCCTTTCCGGAACTCCTTCCTTAAACACCACCGCTTTTCAAAATAATACTAAAAGTTTAATTTGTTTTTCCAGTTTTACGAAGATATAATTGACACGTAATATTGTAAATTTAAGGTGTGCAGCATGATTACACACACACACACACACACACACACACACACACAGTTACCCTGTGCGCGCGTGTGCATGTGATGAGAATTTTTAAGATCCACTCTTAGCGACTTTCAAATATACAATACAGTATTGCGAACTATAGTCACCATCCTGTACATTAGCTCTCCAGAACTCATTCATCTTAGAAAGGAAATGTGTACCTTTTGGTCACCTTCACCCTTTTCCCCCACCCTTCCACCCCTGGCAATCACCGATCTACTGGTTCTGTGAGTTTTTGTTGTTGTTTTTTTTCTAGATTCCACACATAAGTGAGATCATACAGCATTTGTCTTTCTCAGTTTGACTCACTTTACTAAGCATAATGCCCTCAAGGTTCATCAACATTATTGCAAACGGCAGGATTTTTTTCTAGATGAATAATATTCCATTATATTTATACCACACTTTATCCATCCATCCATCAGTGGACACTTAGGTTGTTTCCGTGTCTTGGCCGTTGTAAGTAATGCTGCAATGACTACAGGGGAGCAGATATCTCTTCCAGATTGTGATTCCTTTTCCTTTGGAGATATACCCAGAAGTGAGATTACTGGATCATATAGGAGCCTCTGTGTTTCATTAGGCTGCACCAATTTACGTTCTCGCCAACAGTGCACAAGGGCTCCCTTTTCTCTGCATCCTCACCAGCCCTCTTGTCTTTCTGTAAACAGCCATTCTAACATTCTAATGAGGTGACATTTCACTGTGATTTTGATTTGCATTTCCCTTTCATGTAGGGAAATGTTGACGATATGTATGTTTTCTTTGGAAAAATGTTAACTCAGGTCCTTTGCCCATTTTTCAACTGGATTATTTGTTACTTTGCTGAATTGGATAAGTTCCTTATATATTTTGGATATAAACCCCTTATCAGATATATGATTTACAAATATTTTCTCCATTTTGTTGCTAATTCCTTTTGCTATGCAGAAGCATTTTATTTTGATGTGATCCTATTTGTTTATTTTTGCTTTTATTGCTTCCGCTTTTGGTGTCATAAACAAAATACCATTTCTAAGATCAATGTCAAAGAATGTATACTCTGCTGCTGTTGGATGGAATGCTCTGTATATGTCTGCAAGTTCTATTTGGTCTAAAGTGTTCAACTTCACTATTTCCTCACTGATCCTCTGTTTGGATGATCTATCCATTGTTGAGAGTGGGGTATTAAAGTCCTCAACTATTAGGGCTTCCCCGGTGGCGCAGTGGTTAAGAATCCGCCTGCCAAGGCAGGGGACACAGGTTCGGGAAGATACCACATGCCGTGGAGCAACTAAGCCCGTGCGCCACGACTACTGAGCCTGCGCTCTAGAGCCCGCGAGCCACAGCTACTGAAGCCCGTGCGCCTAGAGCCCATGCTCTGCAACAAGAGAAGCCACCGCAATGAGAAGCCCGCGCACCGCAAAACGAAGAATAGGCCCCAGTCGCTACAACTAAAGTAAGCCCGCGAGCAGCAACAAAGACCCAACACAGCCAAAAATAAATAAATAATTTTTTTTTAAAGTCCCCAACATTACTGTGCTGCTCTTTATTTCCCCTTTTAGTTCTATTAGTATGTGCTTACATATTTAGATGCTCTTACGGTGGATGCTTAAATATTTACGAATATTATACTTTCTTGACGAACTGACCTTTATTAGTATATGATGATGCTCTTTGTCTCTTGTCACCATTCTTGAAGTCCACCGCGTCTGATATAAGTATAGCCACCCCTGCTTTCTTTGGTTATCATTTGCTTAGAATATCTTTTTCCATCCCTTTAAGCTACATGTGTCTTTAAAGCTAATGTGGGTCTCCTGTAGGCAATGTAATGTTGGTCTTTAAAACCGCAGATGACCTGAGTACCAAAAATAGCTCTTGCAACCTGTCAGACTCATTCCTCCTACAAGCAGACTGTTAATGTCAGCCACGGGCTGCATCATAGGCTGGAGTTACAGGGGTAAAGAAGACCACACCATGTCTCCTTACCAGCCATTACCCACTCACTCTCTGCCCATCCGGTAACCAGGCAGTGTCAGAGGAGGACAGAAAGCATCTGAAGGGGGGAGGACACGAGGTGGTATTGAGCCGCTTGGTCTGTTTACATCCCAAAATGCACCAAGAAATACAATGCCTTTAGGCTACTGATTCTCAGCAGGGCTGGGTGGGTGGATTTTGCCCCCTGGGAAGCACTCGGCAATGTCTAGAGACATTTTTGGTGTCACACAGTATGGGGAGTGGGGAGGTGCTACTGGCATAGAGTGGATAGGGAAACAAGGCTGCTGCTGAAGGTCCTACAGTGCACAGGACAGTCCTGCACCATCCCCCGTCCCCGCCGCCCCTGCCACAGAAACACCAAAGAATAATCTTGCCTAACATGTCAATCATTGCGGGTGTGGAGAAACCCTGCTGTAAGCCAACAGAAGCCCCTGCTTAAACATAAGAAGGCAGCGGGAAGGGAGCCCAGGAGATTGCGGTAAGAAAGCCATGGGAACACGTCCCATAAACAACAACTATGTCATGCTGTTTCCTCATCAAATGACTCGCTCCTAGGAGACCTGGCCGCTGACTTACGATACCTGTGGGGCTGATTGTGACGCTGAGCGCAGCTTGATCCCAGGGATACACATGGGGACTAGATGAAGGCCAAGGACGACCTTGGTAATGAGCACCTCCACCCCCAACCATGCCAGCTGCCTCTTCAAGACCCACTCAAATCAGGCTCTGGAAATAGCAGTTGAATTGAGGGGATGAAATCTGCAAAGTGCTCATCCCCATTTAGCTGGGAATCAGGTGGCTGGCATAAACCATTTCCTTATATCTTGTGAAATGACATTCTTCTCTAACTCCACGGAAACAGATGCCTCCTCGCTCTGATTTTCTTTATAGGACAAGGTAGGGTGGAACAGGGTCCCTCTGTATGAAGATTCAGATAATATTAAATTGAAAAGCAGAGAGAAAGTTATTTCCTCTTCGATTTTCTTACAGTGCTTCTTAAAAAAGAGCCTCCTATTGGTACAAACGGGTCCTTAAAACTTCTGTAATAGTTATGTCTTCTGCTAATTGACAGGGAATAGGCCTTGAGCTCAGAGCCTTCAAGACAACAGTATTTAACTAGAACTGAATAATAATATTTGTTTTCAATAGCATAGTACTTACTTTCACAATTACTTCCTATTTGTGGCAAGTAATTTCTATTTTCTACTTACAGTTACAAGTTAAAGTTTTCTTGCAGTGTATGCTAATTTATGTTTTTTTAAGTAAATTTTGGTTTAAAAATATTAAGTAAACAAGAGCAGAGGTGGCAAGTGGATATAGGAAAAAAGACACACCCAAACACCATAGTCAGTAGCCCTGCTGACTGCAATCTGCATTCATTTGCTTGTACAAAAGTATCATGAATGGAGGAAACACAAGACCAAGCAACCTGATGGCTCATGAACTCCACATAGCTGGAGCTGGGTATTCAATTTATAACCTTATGTCATCCTTCTACACGACATTATTTAGGACACTTTTGTGTTTAGGGCTGCAATGGCCAGTATGTTTGACCTGAGAATACACATGAAAAGTAGAAGGCTATTTGAAACTCCTCTTAGGATCTGTGGGACCACATCTATGTTTAGGACTCTGATTGATTGGTTATGTCTGCCCTGGGCAAGGGATTACTGAGGGGCAGCATCTGGGCTGTGTGCCTTCACACTGTACCTAGGAGTGTTACCGTGCCAGCTCAACACAGGAGGGTGAAGCTACAAGACTGAGAAAAAAGGGATTTTGTTGGAAGAGGATCCCAGACCTACCACGTGTCTCCCTCAATCCCTCCTCACTTCCATTCCCAGGGAACACTATCCTTTAGTCCAAATGTTAGCTCTTCCACAAAGAGTTTCCAGACTCCTTCAGGTAGATAATCTCCCCTCTTCCTGCTTCCATCACCCAGGTCACTATCACTTGAGACTGCCACAGATGAACTTCTATATTTCCACCCCCTCCGTCTCAGCTTTTAACCTGGGTCCTTAGGAGAAAATTCAAGAGTCCCCGAACTTATATATGGAAAAAACCTCCCCCTTCACTGACATCTAGCTGAAACTGTGCTTATCTTTCAATTATAAAGGCAACAAGTACCCCTGACTCTGCCATTCATAGAAGAAGGCAAATGTTTTCACATCACGTCATAGTTATTGTAGCTACATCAAAATATTCTTAACACAAATTCCTAACTTGAAACTACTTATTAGACCCACTACAAGCTGTGGCTATGTAATGCATTAATAAAAAAACCACATTTAGTACTAGATCACAGATTTTTTTTTAATATTTTGATACTGTCAGTGTCATTGATGTCCTTATTGTCCTTATGTTACTTATTCACTTAACTTAAAAACAGTATTCTGAGAAGGGAGCCTAAAGTTTCACCAGATGGGTAAAGGGGGTCACAGCATACAGTAGGTTAAGAATCGCCTCTTGGGCTTCCCTGGTGGCGCAAGTGGTTGACAGTCCGCCTGCCGATGCAGGGGACACGGGTTCGTGCCCCGGTCCGGGAAGATCCCACATGCTGCAGAGCGGCTGGGCCTGGGAGCCATGGCCGCTGAGCCTGCGCGTCTGGAGCCTGTGCTCCGCAACGGGAGAGGCCACAACAGTGAGAGGCCCACGTACCGCCAAAAAAGAATCACCTCTTAATGGCCCAGACTCTGAGCTCCTTGACTCGAGGGCAAAGTCCAGCTCTCACTTACCTGTGAGACCCTCTACCACCCAAACACAGCACAACACACATACCAGGTGCTCAATAAACAGCCCCTGATAAAAGGCTCAGAGTCTCCACTAGCCACGTACAAAGAGGTTTTTGCCACTGAGGCGAGAGTAAGGCTGCATTTTAGAGACAGGCAGACCCATCTGGGCTGTTAAACCATTTCCGTGCTTGAGAGAACCAAACGCACCTACCACCCAAGTTCACCCCTCCCTGCCGATCCACGCCTATGCTGTGCCCGTTTTGACATGTCAGGCAGCATCTGATCGCCCTGCAACACCAAGACCTGGCTTGATGTGTCTGCTAGAGATATCCCATGAGATTCCTTTTCACACCTTACACCGAGGACTCCACCCAGGTGTGATTCTGGGGGTGCTGCCTGGACAAGTAACCTGTTCAGTTCCCTCCAGAAAGACGAGAATTGCCACTGCCTCCCCACCCCCACCCCGCCAAAGTCATGGTGCAAATCATCCCCACACCTATGGTGGTCTTCCGGTGACTCTCTGCTGCCGCCCACTGCTCTGCTCCAAATCTCTGAGATAAAAACAAAGCATACCTCCTGGCTCAGGAAATCCTGAGAGGGCCACGGAGGCACCCCGGCTTGATTGTGGGCGGGGAGGATTTGGAGGGAATCATTTTCTCCTGCAAAGGGAGCGAGCAGGACCCGGGAGAAGCTTGGCTGCAGTTTGCAACAGGAAGGGAGGACTGGCCTCGTTCTGAACATGCTCTGCCTCTCTCTACAAATTCCCCTCTTATTTTAGGATTCCTTTGATTAGCTAATGAGATGTCTAAAGCGTGAGATTTATCCATTCAAATCATAACCACAGCTGTGCCTACCGCTCAATAGCCTTTCCTGCCAGCACCAAAAATATCGTCTTTCTCCACAATAAACACTTTTTATAGTACCGATAAGACCACTCCAGGGAGTGCTGTTATCATGGAATAATCATGGCCCCGTGGGACTCGGGAAGCCTGGCCATGTTTCAGGCTTCGTGATGCTGGAGGTAGGGGAGGGAAGCAAGGAAGGGCAGAGGTAAGGAGTGATTCTATCAAAACAAGGACACCCCCTATTGTGCCTTTGTGCTTAAAGCTTTGAACGCCTCGGCTGAGAACATGTGCATGCGGGTCTTGCAGGGTAGAACAGCTGTGACTTTCCTGCATACAGCCATCTGCATTCATGCATCTTTAATGGACTGTTTGGGACCATCAACCTGCAAACAAAACTTAGCTTAGGTTTTGAATCTTGGTCAACGATGGTGATTTCTAGCCCTTCATCCGTTCTCCTCACCAGCATACTACTCCAGCAAGAATTATTAAAGAAAGCATGAGTTGTAAGAAAAACATTGAATCTTGCACCTCAAGTTCACAAAAGCGGCTGTGACCATGGATGAATGGGGAAGGGCCTCCAGGGTCCGTGGCTCAGCCCATTGGCCTTGATTTGGGCTGGCTGCGATTACATGTGAATTCCCCTTCCCGACTGCCATGTGTAGTTTTGGACACTGTGGCAAATTAATCAGGTTGACATGGGAGACAGTGACACGGCTAGTTCAAATCTGTCTATAAATATGCAAAATGACCGCTGAAAGCAAAGAGGGATCCTTGGGAAAACTACTGACAGCATGTGTGGTTTTCAGAGGACTATGGCATGGCTGTGTGCTGTCTACATTCTGCTAGTGATGACCCAGTGAATGAAAGGAAGCAATGGTTTACAAAAATGACTTCTGAACTTACATATATTTTATCTATAAATTCTCTCATCAGTGAAGCGAAAAACAACATGTTTCTTTCCAGAGCACTTTAACTGTGGATGTGTGGATTAATAAAGGGAAGCTTAAAAAGTTAAAGTAATTTTATAACTTAAAGAGATTGCAGGCCTTGCTTTCTCCTTAAAAACTATCCTGTGATTAAAGAGGTTAGGCTGTTTTCGGGATGGTGCTTTACGTTAGTGTGTATATAAAGAAGTCTAAATACGGCTTAGGTGCAGAGACGATCATGTCCATTTACCCTCCAGTCAAAAAGGAAGCATGGGCTTCCCTGGTGGCACAGTGGTTAAAAATCTGCCTGCCAGTGCAGGGCACATGGGATCTAGCCCTGGTCCGGGAAGATCCCACGTGCTGCGGAGCAACTAAGCTCGTGCGCCACAACTACTGAGTCTGCGCTCTAGAGCCCGCGAGCCACAACTACTGACCCACACACCGCAACGTGTGCAGCAACAAAGCCCCAACGCAGCCAAAAATAAAATATGTAAAAAAAATAATTTTTTAAAAAAAACGAAGAACACACATGCATGCGCACACTTCCACACAATCCAAAGAAATATACGGAAACCAAATTTATTTGAGGAAATTTTGCCCTTTCTCCACTCTTCTCTGTTTTTTTCTTTTTGGCTGCATTGGGTCTTTGTTGCTGCACATGGGCGCTCTCTAGTTTCGGTGAGCGGGGGCTACTCTTCATTGCGGTGCGTGGGCTTCTCATCGTGGTGGCTTCTCTTGTTGCGGAGCACGGGCTCTAGAGCACAGGCTCAGTAGTTTTGGCACATGGGCTCAGTAGTTGTGGCTCGTGGGCTCTAGAGCGCAGGCTCAGCAGCTGTGGCGCATGGGCTTAGTTGCTCCGCGGCATGTGGGATCTTCCCGGACCAGGGCTCGAACCCGTGTCCCCTGCACTGGCAGGCAGATTCTTAACCACTGCGCCACCAGGGAAGCCCTCCATTTTTTAACGTTAGTTTAAAATGGCATTTGTCAATATTATGTATAAAATAGATAGCCAAGGACTTACTGTTTAGCACAGGGAACTATACTCAATATTATAAAATAAGCTATGAGGGAAAAGAATCTGAAAAAGAATATATATACACATATATATATATGTATTACTGAATTGCTGTGCTGTATACCTGAAACTTACATGATATTGTAAATCAACTATACTTCAATAAAATTTTTTTAAAATAAAATGGCATTTATCTAGCCAGTATTTTATGACTATAAATGAAGGATAACCTTTAAAAACTATGAATCACTATATTGTACACCTGTAACTTATATCATATTGTACATCAACTATACTTCAACCAAATAAAACAGGAAAAGAAAATGGCATTTGTCATCTTCAGTTCTTACCTATTTTAAGATCAATTTCACAAGAGTCAAGGTGGACTCCGAGACACCCAGAAAATTATTTTTCAAGAATGTGTACATACTCAGTCGACAGGGAAGTAGTAAGACCATCAAGTTCTCCCATCCCAAGCCCTAGGTCTCCTCCTAAAAAGTACCACCCCTACTTTCGTCTTCCCGGGACGACAATCATCCTCGCCCCGCAAATCTCCTTGTTCTTTAAAGCACCACTGGAATAGCTCTGGGTGCTAAGACGAAAGGAGGGGGATTGTTTTGTGCTTTCAGCGAAACTGATTCAACCAGTTCACCATTTGGTGGAGACTGAATGCTCCCCATTTTTTAATTTCATCAGATCGAAATTGTTATAAAACGTCCTCCTGTGAAAGGATATTCCGTTTTAATCAGGATTTCTCTTCACAGAAAGAAACATAAACATGTCAACATGACACTCAAGGACCACAATGTGTCTTCCTAATACAATAACAGCCATCGGTTTATGAACCATTCGGTGAAACAGCCAAAGGAGAAATTAGATCATTTGGCTCTGCTTGTGGACTGTAATAGATCTCCCCTCAGTTAAGAGAGCTGGGAACAGGCCGCAATGATTAATGGGAAACCTCGATGGTGTAAACACTGCTTAATGTAAGAGCACAATATGGCATGCAAAGCCAACTGAAACAGCCATAAATGTTTTAGGCACCTTACAAAGATTTAAGAATATTTATTCCATGTATAAATCCTTTGTGTAGTATCAGCGAAAGCCCAGAGTCCAGAGGTCTGGCAGCCTGAAACACAACGTGGCAGATGAAGGCTGTGTGCCTTCTCTTTTCTGGTTGCATTTTCCTGTGATGATTAAACCAAATTAGTTGGCTAACTGCTTTCAAAATGAGGCGCAACTCCCGAGCGCCGGTGCTTTTATATTATGGCTTTCTCAACACTTACTGCTCCAAGACATCTGATCTCCAGAGCTTTGTAACAAGGCATGGGGTTGGGGCCAGAGGGTCCCCTTGGTAGTTTTATTTTCCATCTCAAGTCTTCTACGCCCGTGCCAACCACAGTGTGGCTAGGGCCCAGCTGGGGCAGCAGGGCCTGGATGCTTCTTAGAAATGCAGATTCCTACGATCCAGCCGAGACCTACTCAATCAGCAGCTACATTTTACCAAAATCTGCATGAGATTTGCCTGCCCGTTAAAGCTTGAGAAACCCCGGATTACATCGTCATCCCTCTCACCTCCCCCATTCCTCCATCCCCAAACCCCGGACGGCTCCTCAGAGTGTAGCTAAAAGTGTAGTGAGCGAGAGAGTCCCTTTGTCACCAACTGTGTGATCTTATTAGTCACCTTACTTAGCCTCTCTGACCCTCAGTTTTCTCATCTGAAAATAAGGGGAAACCACAGTACCCATTTCAAGGGGATGATGAAAGGATTAAACAAGACAATGTATGCCAAAGCTCACAGGGAGATGCCTGGCACACAGTAAGAGCTCAATCAGTGGTACAAATGTGGCGTGATAGAAAGGCACCGATGGGACCAATTTCAGGTTTGCTATGGACTCTTTACAAAAGCCTTTTCCCAATTTCTTTATCTATCCAGTGGGGACAATAATGATCCCTAACACAGAGACGGAGAAAGCAGAAAAAGAACAAGTTTGGAAGTTGGGATAAGAGCTGAGAACAGTGTTCGTTACTGAAGAAGAGAAATAAAAAATAAATGATAGGAGTGGCATTCTGGATGAGTTCTCTTCTCCTGTGTGTCAAATTACCCTAAAAGTTAGCGGCTTAAAGCAAATATCTACTGCCTGGCAGTTCCTGTGGGTCAGGAATTCGACATCATCTTTGCCAGGTGATTCTGACTTGGGGCTTCTTATGAAGTCTCATTCAATATATTGGCCAGGGCAGCAGGCATCTGAAGACTTAACTGGGACTAAAGAATATTTTCCAAGGTGGTTCACTGCCATGGTGCTGGATGTTCGCACAAAACTTCGCTGCCTCCCCTTGTGGGCCTCTCCATGGGCTACTTGAGTATCCTCATGACCTGGAGGGTGGGTTCCCTCACGGTAAGGGAGCTAACAGAGGGGACAAGGGAGAAGCCACCACCCCTTACTCTGCCTAGTCTAGGAAATCATACTCCATCAGGTCTGCCAGACAACCTCTCTGAGAAGCACCCACAGTTGCGGCACTAACGCGGCCAAGAGTGGCTCTGGCCCTTAATTAATCCTCCTCAGAAACCTAAGCCCCCACTGAAGATACAATAAGAACCAAGTGTAAATTTCTTCTTGGCCAGTACTGCTTCAAAGCAATCCCCCTTTCAACCAAATTGTTGCCCCCAAATCCCTACTATTTGGAGACGCTGGGGCCTCCACAGTGTGTCGACTATCATTTGTAAAAGATCTCCTGGAGTCTCAGAAACCCACCTTGTCAGGAAAGTCTCCAGTGATTGGTTAAATTTCCAGTTCAGTCTGAAACACGCCTCCCCACCCCAAGATACTCTGTCATTCAGTTGAAGTCTTACTGATCCTCTAGGCATAGGTTAAATATGCCTTCTTCTGTAAGGCCCTAGATGAGATAGAAACCTCTGCAATGTCTCTCCAGAGCGCTCTCTAGTTCCTCTCTCATCATTCTCTTCACACATTTGAAAATTTGGGGGCTTATCTGTGTGTCTCCTTTAATCGACCACAAAATCCAAGATGGCAGAGACCGTGTCCAATCTTGTTCAATGTGTATATACTGAAGGCTGACACAGTGCCGGGCACACGGTAGAGCCTCAGTTAAAATCTTTTGAGTGGATTTTATTTAGCCATTCAATCAATCAATATTATTGAGAGCCTACTGTATGCTGGGCAGGGTGCCAGGGACAGCAGATACAGCCGTGAACAAAATCAAGTAAGTCCTTCCTCTAAGGGAGTTTTCATTTTAAATAGGCAATGACAGTAAAACAACAACAACAAAAAACACCACCACAACAATTTTTTAAAAAAACTAAAAATCAAGCAAAAATACAGCATGCTTAGGTACGACAAAATGTTTAGGAAATAAACAGCACAGAGCAACAGGACAAAGAGTGATGGTGGGGTGAGGGGTTTCTATTTTACAAAAGGGGATTACAGGAGGCCTCTCTTGAGAAGGTGGTATTTGAGCAACGTTGTGAATGAAGTGAAAACAAAGCCATGAACAGCAAGAGAAAAACAAAGAGTCAGTCACAAGGCAACTCCCATAAGGCTATCAGCTGATTTCTCTGCATAAACTTTGCAGGCCAGAAGGGAGTGGCATGATATATTCAAAGTCCTGGAAGGAAAAAACCTGTAAACTAGGATACTCCACCCAGCAAAATTATCATTTAGAACAGAAGGAGAGAGAAAGAATGTCTCAGAGAAGCAAAAACCAGAAGAATTCAGCAATAATAACCCTACCCTAAAAGAAATATTGAAAGATCTTATCTAAACAAAAAAGAAGCAAGAATCTACAGGAAAGGAAAAAACACAGCAGGAAAGGCAAATAAATAAAAGGATTGAAGATCACTTAAATAAGCCACTACATAGATTAAAAAGCAACCCAAAACACTTTGCAAAAGTGATTATAACTACAATTAATAATTTCAGAAAGGGAAAGTAAAAAAACCAATGCCTTTTAAAATTGCATCAAAAAATAATAATATACTTAGGAACAAATCTGACCAAGGAGGTGAAAGACTTACATGACGAGAACTATAAAACAGTGATAAGGGAAACTGAAGATGACTCAAAGAAATGGAAAGGTATCCCAGGGTCTTGGATTGGAAGGATTAATATTGTTAAAATGGCCATACAACCCAAAGCAATCTACAGATTTAATGTGATCCCTATCAAAACACCCATGACATTTTTCACAGAAATAGAAAAAATAATCCTAAGATTTATATGGAACCACAAAAGACCCAGAATTCTCAAAGCAAACCTGAGGGAAAAGAACAAAGCTAGAGGCATAACCCTCCCAGACTTCAGACAATACTATAAAGCTACAGGAATCAAAACAGTGTGGAACTGGCATAAAAACAGACATATAGATGAATGGAACTGAATAGAGAGCCCAGAAATAAACCCACACATCTACAGTCAATTAATCTATGACAAAGGAGGCAAGAGTATATAGTAGAGAAAAGACAGTCTCTTCAACGAGTGGTACTGGGAAAGCTGGACAAGTACATGTAAAGCAATGAAATTGGAACACACCCTCACACCATACACAAAAATAAACTCAAAATGGTTTAAAGACCAAAATATAAGACATGACACCATAAAACTCCTAGAAGAGAGCATAGGCAAAACATTCTCAGACTTCAATTGTAGCAATATTTTCTTAGATCAGTCTCCCAAGGCAAAATAAATAAAAGCAAAAATGAACAAATGGGACCTAAACAAACTTAAAACCTTTTGCACAGCAAATGAAACCATCAACAAAATGAAAAGGCAACCTATGGACTGGGAGAAAACGTTTGCCAATGATATGACCAACAAGGGGTTAATATCCAAAATATGCAAACAGTTCATATGATTCAATATCAAAAGGACAAAAAACTCTATCAAAAAATGGGCAGAAGACATTTCACCAAACAAGACATATAAACAGCCAACAGGCACGTGAAAAGATGGTCAACATCGCTAATTATTAGAGAAATGCAAATCAAAACCACAATGAGGTATCACCTCATGCGGGTCAGAATGGCCATCAGCAAAAAGTCTACACGTGATAAATGCTGGAGAGGGTGTGGAGAAAAGGGAATCCTCATACACTGTTGGTAGGAATGTAAATTGGTGCAGCCACTATGGAAAACAGTATGGAGTTTCCTTAAAAAGCTTAAAATACAGTTACCATATGACCCAGCAATCCCACTACTGGGCATATACCCTGAGAAAACCATAATTCAAAAAGACACATGCACCCCAGTGTTCACTGAAGCACTATTTACAACAGCCAAGACATGGAAACAACCCAAGTGCCCATTAACAGACAATTGGTTTAAGAAGATGTGGGGGGTGTGTGTGTGTATATGTGTGTGTGTGTGTGTGTGTGTGTGTGTGTGTGTGTGTGTGTGTATATAATGAAATATTACTCAGCCATAAAAAAGACTGAAATATTGCCATTTTATTCTTAGTGAAGTAAGTCAGTCAGAGAAAGTCAAATGTTATATGATATCAGTTATATGTGGAATCTAAAAAATAATACAAATGAACCTACATGTAAAACAGAAATAGACTCACAGACATAGAATACAAACTTATGATTTGTATGACCGAAGGGGAAAGGCAGGGAGGGATGAGTATGGGATTAATGGATACAAACTACTACACATAAATATATAAATATACATATATAAAATAGATGACAAGGATTTACTGTAGAGCACAGGGAACTGTATTTAATATCTTGTAATAACCTACAATGGAAAACAATATGAAAAAAATCTATATATATAACTGAATCACTTTGCTTTACACCTGAAACTAACATAATATTTTTAAGCAACTGCGCTTCAATTTTTAAAAAGCGTAGTCAGGAAGATCTCTATGGGAAGAATGTTCTAGAAGGTGGGAATAGCTAGTACAAAGGCTAAGGTGGGCGCCTGTTTGGCATGTTCAAGGAGCCCGTGTGCTGGCGTGGGATGCGGTGGGATAGGAGATGAGGTGAGAGGGGTACAGGTGAAGAGAGTAGGTCATGAAGGGCCCTGTGGGCCACTGGAACCATCAGAGAGTTTGACCAGGGACAACATGATCCGATGTAGGCATCCGAAAGATCCATCTGGCCACCGTGGGGAGAGGAGATTCTGGGGAGCCAGAGTGGACACAGAACATGACTGAAAGTTCAGACTACTCTGTTAGATACTAAGAGGGACAGAGGATGAAATCAGCCTTTGGTCTACCCTCTCTGGGGAGAAGAAACATGTAAAGAAATAATTAAAACATGGCTAAGCAATGGTACAAACAAGAGTCACCAATTCTAGCTAAGGAATGATAATAACTACCATTTGTCAGTCACCAACTACGTGCCTCATGCCCCGCACACATTACGTCTTCCACCAAAGGACCCTATGAAGCAGGAGGCTTGAGCCACAGATCATCAACGAACAAATGTCACCCAGCTTCTCAGCACCTCCAGTTATTAACAGCATAGAAAGACAAACTGAAGCCCCAAGAAGTCAAGCAACTTGCTGAAATTCAAGCTCGGTGTAAGTGGCAGAGCTGGGATTTGAACCCAGACGACCTGACTCCAGAGGAGGGCTTTCAACCAGGTCATGAGGTTGGCTCCAAAGGTCTTCCTTTGCAGGCATCTAAGCTCCTGACCCCTGGTCTGAAGAAACAGAAAAACAACCAAGAAAAATACAAAGACCTCACAAAATGATGAAGTGCAGATTTATGAAGCTAAGGATGGTTGTAAAGGCAGCAATGTGCTTTAATGAGCTACGAATTCTTTCAGTCTAAGAGAGTGATTTGTATTCTTCCCAGTTCTACAAGCCCAAATTACAAAAATTATTTTTTTCTCCAGGCTCCTACAAATACCGGTATCTTATTTATCTTGTTCTCCACACAAATACAGGGGCCCTTTTCCTTCTTAAAATTCAGATCTAGTCCTGCTTAAAGTTCCTTCCTTTTTGCTTTTCGAGGGATGTTTGGTTTGGTTTTGCTAATTGTAAGGACAGTGTGACAGACATCCACTAACCACAGAGAGAGCAAACGTCTGGCTGTTAAGCCATCTCTCTCCCCTCCTATGTCCACAGCAGACACCCCTAATCGATTCCAGTACCCTCTGCCGGTCCTTTGTGACGTTTCACAGTGCTTTTCACGGTGCTCCACTCTTAGACATTATCAGTAGATCAAAGTTGAACTCATTTGCACTGTTTGAAGTTATAGTCTTTTCCAAAGCCTTGGTTATGAAAACCAGCTAGCAGCTCACTCGGGGTCCCTCTTAGAAATGCCCACCAGGCTTCTTAGCTTGGTAACCATGGGGAATACAGATATCTGGGCAAGAGCAGCACACGTGTAGGGAGTATAAAAGTGCTGGGGTTGGTGGGTTCTCTGGGAGGGAGAGAGCTGAGAAGAGCAGATAGCACCTGAGAGGCTTCTCCTAACAATCCAGACGAGAGCGGACGGTGACCAGACAGAGGTAAGAGCGGCGGAAACAGGAGAAGCTTAGGCAGTGTTTTTCAAGCTGTACATCATGAAATCAACTTGCTGGGGTTTGCTCGGCTTCCTTGATACTGAAGTAAAAGCAGTGAATGGGTAAGTATCGTCCGTGAAACTCATCTCCACTCTCTGTTACGCACGTGTGCTCGGTTGAAACGTAAAAGGTATGTCCCTTGATAGGTCACAGTCTGCGGCTGGCTGAATAATGGTACCTCCAGAGGTTCCACACCCTAGTCCCCGGGATCTGTGACTATATTACATTACATGGCAAAAGGGATTTTGAAGATGGAATTAAGGTTACTAATCAGCTACTCTTAAAATAGGGAGATCTTCCCAGATTCTGGGGCCCAGGGGTTTCAGACTTGTGGGTCCTGGAACCAAGAAACCAGCCAAGCCCACGGGACCTCTGACCTGTAGAGCTGGGACAACACAGTGGGTACAGCTTCAAGCCCCTAAATTTGTGGTAATTGCTATGGCAGCAGTAGAAAAGGAAAAAGGGTCCAAAAAGTCTGAAGTTCTTCCTTTTACTACAGAGTAATCTGTGACCTTGGACAAGTCATCCAACATTTCCTTCTATGTACGATAAAATTGGGGTATAAAAGGGCCAACTCACTGGATTTGGGAGGGACCAAAATTAATGGCAGTTATGCACATTAAACGTTCACAGTAATAATAGTTGCCATTATTATTGTGCCCTTGACTCAGTACAGAGGCACTTTCTGAACTTCAGTTCGTTATCTGGAAAATGAAGATAATACCACTTCCCTCATCTGGCTGGGAGAAAGGACTAATCAGGTATTGTAAAATAAGGTTTACAAAACTGTCTTTTTAAGGATTACTAAATGAAGATGATTAGAAGGAGACTACTGGTTCTTAACCTCAATATCCTCTCTCCCCTTCTTCCTTATTAATAGATTCTGTACTTTTCAGCAGGGGCTTAGCTGCTCAGAATCAAGGCAGTCTCTCCCGGTCTCCCTGGCAGCTTGTTACAGCCAAGCGATGAAGTGTTGGCCAATCTTACGTAAGCAGAAGTGTTATGTGCAACTTCTGGAATATTCACTTAAAAGGCTATGGGATGACCCTTCTTTCCCTTCTTCTTTTCTGCTGACTGGTAGGTGGACACCAGTCAGCAGAAAGGAGGTCAAGCAGCCCCTGTGGACTGTGAGGTGGAGAACTGCAGAGCAGCAGGAGAAAAGGAATTCGGAGGTCATACTAGCAGCCCTGGATGGCTACCTCTGGTCTTTGTTTACAAAGGAGGGATATTAACTTTAATCTTGTTTAAATCAATTATTTGGGGTCATCCTTGATTTGTAGCTGAACCTGAAGTTCAATAAGAAAGGGGATAAAGGAGACCCAGCATCCCATTATGAAGAAAAGAGTAGCCCAAGCAATGTGATGAGCTAACAGGGACCGTGGGAGATCAGAAGCTTGTGGAAGTGCTCACTGTATTGCCTTACATAGATCAGAGCCCAGCAACATAGGCTGTCGATAGTGGTGACGGTACTGGATTGACAACCACAGTGCCCCAATCCGGGTTCTTTTACCTGCTGCCCGAGAGGCTGGATCCAATCTCCACTCCTTTAACTCAGGCCTTTCTGATGGAAATAAGAAGAAACCTTTCTTGAAAGGTAGTATGAGAGTCAAAGAAGGGCGATGTCTAACACTTGGGTCATAGAGCGTAAAGCTTGCACCTGCATCATTTGCTAACTCACAGCATTGAGCATCAATAGGTTTACGATATGAATGATGCTTTAAAACTTGACAGACAGCTGTTCACACAGGCAAAAACACTCTCAAAAATGTTCCAGATATTCATAAACAAATACATATAAATGAATTGGAATACCTGACTAAAATAGAAGCAAGTCTCTATATTAAAATGTTTTAAACTGGTAAGACAGATATTTTTCAAATGACTCAATCTGTCTCATGGTTCAGCCACCAAGATAAACAAACTAACCTGGCATCTTTGAGTAGATTCATGGAGGAAATTAATTTGTAGTCCAGGGGGAATTTGCTTTGCATGCACCCCAAATGTGTTGTGTCAAAAGAATCAATAAAGATGAAGGATTTCAAGATGAACATCCCAACACAATCCATTAGAGAATGCCCAGGCCATTTGCATTTTCTAAAGAGGCGAATAATGAAATCAGGGTGAACAGTAATCCAAGACAATTCTCTACCCTCCAGGGAAGACAAAGTATACAAACAGACTGAGAAGGCCTCACTCCTGTCATTCAGAGCAAAACTTTGGCCCAACCTGTTCATCTCACCCATGACTCCAAGGTTCTGAATTCTAGAAGCATCTGGAAGTCATGATATTAACTGCCCCACTCCCATCCCCAGCAAAAAAAAAAGAAAAAAAAAAAAGAGCAAATTACAATGTAAAAGTAAGCCCCTAAAAAATACATTATTGAGAAAAGCAGGAGAGAGAAGAAGGCCATTTACCACGGGCTGCACGACTTTTGTTCGTTATCTTACTCAGTCCTCATAATATCTCTGGGAGACAGATTTTCTCCCTGCTTACAGGTGAGGAGTATAAGACATGAAGTAACTTCTACAGGGTCTCACTGGAAGACACTGGCAGAGCTGAGACAGAAACCAAGGTCTGTTTGACTCCACAGCCTAGAGCAGGAGTGTCTGATAAAAATCTAATGTGAGCCACATACGTAACTTAAAACATTTTAGTAGTCACATTAAAAAAGTACAAATAAAAAGAAATAAATAGATTGAAAAGTAAAAAGGAAGAGGTGAAATCACTGCTACTAATATATTTGATTTTCAACCCAAGAGATTCAGACCATTATCATTTCAACATGTAATCAATATAAAAATTACTGAGGTATTTCACATTTTTTCGTGCTGTCTTTGACATCTGTGTGTATTTCAAACTTATACCGTACCTTAATGCAGACCAGCCACATTTCAAGCGCTAAAAAGCCACGTGCAGCTAATGGCTACCTTATTAGACAGCATGCCCTAGAGTAATAGTGCCATTTGCTACCGTTTTATTTTGACGCACAGCAAGGAGTCCCAGATGCTTAAAGTTCATAGACATAAAATTCTAAATACCTGATGAGGCCCTGGAGGGTTGAGCATATTGAATTTTGCCAAGTGTACTGGTTGGCTGCAGTAACAAGCAGCCCCAGAGCTCAGTGGCTTGAACAACCCAGTTTCATTTCCTCCTCACGCAACATGCCCAACACGAAATGCCTGCCACTCTGCTCCACATCATCGTCGCTCTGAGACCTAGGCAGATGGAAGAGATCCTACCTTAGGGAAGAAGGAAAAGAAAAAACAGAGAAACAATACAAACAACTCATACAGCTCAATAACAAAAAAACAAACAACCCAATCCAAAAATGGGCAGAAGACCTAAATAGACATTTCCTGAAAGAAGACATACAGATGGCCAACAGGCACATGAAAAGATGCTCAACGTCGCAAAGTATTAGAGAAATGCAACGCAAAACTGCAGTGAGGTGTCACCTCACACCGGTCAGAACGGCCATCAGCAAGAAGTCTACAAATAACAAATGCTGGAGAGGGTGTGGAGAAAAGGGAACCCTCCTGCACTGTTGGTGGGAATGTAAATTGGTGCAGCCCCTTTGGAGAACAGTATGGAGGTTCCTTAAAAAACTAAAAATAGAGTTGCCATATGACCCAGCAATCCCACTCTTGGGCGTATATCTGGACAACACTATTGTATAATTTGAAAAGACACATGCACCCCCTATGCTCATAGCAGCAGTATTTACAATAGCCAAAACATGGAAACAACCTAAACAGCCAATCTAAATGTGTGTGTGTATACACACACACACACACACACACACACACACACACACACACACTACTCAGCCATAAAAAAAGAATGAAATAATGCCATTTGCAGCTACGTGGATGGACCTAGAGATTATCATACTAAGTGAAATAAGACAGAACGAGAAAGACAAATACCATATGATATCACTTATATGTGGAATTTAAAATATGACACAAATGAACTTATCTACAAAACAGAAACAAACTCACAGAGAACAGACTTGTGGCTGCCAAGAGCGAGAGGGGTGGGGGAGGGATGAATTGGGAGTTTGGGATTAGCAGATGCAAGCTATTATATAGAGAATGGATAAACAACAAGGTCCTACTGTATAGCACAGGGAACTATATTCAATATCCTGTAATAAACCATAATAGAAAAGAAAAAGAAAGAAAGAATGGAGAAACATACAGCATCTCTTAAAGATTCTCATAGGAAATGACACAGTTGACCAGCGAAATAGCCAAAGCAAGTCAGACGGCCAAGACTGATGTCTCAGGAGCAAGAGTGGGAGAGGATATATATATATTTCCCCTCTACGGAGGGGCAGCAACTATGTACTTTGAATTAACAACCCAATCTACAACTTCAAGAAAGGATTTAAGAAAATAACATTAACTAACATCTATTATTATTGCACTAGTGATACTTTAACACCACAAAAATAGGAAGAACAGAACTTATATTATTCCTATTTTCTTATGTTATTCTTATTTTCTCACCTCACCAGAAATTGGTGGAATCTCACCCCCATCCCCACGAGATGGGCAGCAGGGTATAACTGGGAATCACTGATTTCCGTAATGACCACATCTTCTCTACTTTTCCCCATTTCCTAAATCCTACGGTCCCCATACATTCTAAATTTTCCATGTCTTTTAGAATCTATGTCATTTGATATGCATCAAGGAATAGGTATGTCTAAAGGTGGTTTACCCAGAGACTTGCACTGTCTACTTTTTATATTTCTGTATTATTTGCTTTTGCATACATATATATTTCTGTACTATTTGGCCACAAGAAAAATTGGACATAAATATTTAGCTTAGCTTGCAGGGGACCACTGATGGGGACCAGGGAATGGGGGCGGTTTTTCTCTCCAAGTGTGGGTGAAGCAGACAGCCTCCCACGTACCACAGGGGTGCTGAGAAACCCACACTCCTATTTCTTTAGGTTTTGCTTTAGAATGTGATTTAGGGCTTAGGGGATTTAATCGATTTAAATTTCTCAAAGGATCCAAATTGACCCAGAGGTATCATTCCAATAGCCCACTGAGGCGAGTGAGAAACCGGCTTTCTCCCTCCAAAGCAAATGTTGGCCACGAATAAAACACTCAGCAGATATACCAGTACTACAGAGATGGTCGTTTCTCTTACATAAATGGCAAAGCCTCAAACTTCCACTTACAGTTTAATAAAGCCTGCCTGAAATCATAAGGCATTTTCATCTCTCAAAGGAATTTAAAAAAAAAAAAAGAAAGATAAGTATGACCAAAAGCCATAGTACCTTGTACAGCCCCAGGAAACCGGCAGAACTTCATTAATCTTTAGATTAATATCTGGTCACCTTATAAAAAAGTGGCTACCTGGGTCTCTCAAGCAGACTTATTAGATCTTTAAAGAAAAAAAAATATTTTCAGTAATAAATACATATCTAAACAAATAAATGCCACAGGCCCAAAGCCCCACAATTCACAGGAACAATTTTATTGGCCTTTTTACTGCTCCTGATATCACAAAAGTTTACAATTAATGGCCACCAACAGGAAAGAAGAGAGTGAAAATGTTTATTGCTTTAGAAACAGTGGCGCTCCCCTCTCAGCTGGGTAACGATTGTCCTTTTTCAGTGTCACTGAGTAAGGGATGCAGAATAAAACATGTTCTTAACGTGGGTGCCCTGCATTTCGACAGAGATAAGCTGATGTGTAGCAAGAGGTGCAGCCCCAAGCAGGGGGCTGGAGAGAGGCGTGCGTTGATGAGTCTCCCTAAAGCAATTACTGCCCATGACAGACAGCGTAAATTTCATATTGCCTCTGAGCAGGATAAAATATGTGCCGAGGGCCATCTAGGTTTGAATTAAGACAATCAAAATGCCGAAGGGGAAAGAATATCTAAAGTTAAAATCAAAGGCTGAGCTTGAGAACGGTGAATTCTTTTCCTTAGTTTCTTTTCCCCCTTAAGCGGTCTTGATCTGGCGTTCAGGTATTCATTCATTCAACAAATACACACCAGGAACCGAAAACACTAATAGTAGTAAAACAATAATAATACCTTTTTTAAAAAATCCAAATCACTCACTATTCATCGAAATGGTACATATTCTAATCTTACCACATACTAATATTATTATAAACAACTTTTGACTAGGATTCTTGTTAATTTTCTATTGTTGCTAATTGGACCAGGAGAGAATTAAAGTTGATTTTTATGCCATGTACAAGAAAACATACACATGAACACAGGATACTGCAATGCTGTTTCTGACTTACCCAGAAAATAAGCAGCTTTTGCATGTGTCAAAGGACATTTTCTTAAGTATTTTTCCTTACAATACATTTCTTTTTCTTTTTCTTCCCCCTGAAGTTCTTTCACCAATAAGGCTTAGCCATGAAGCTTATTGGGAAAGGAAAAGGCAGTTTACCCCAAAACAAGCCCACAGAGCAGGGAAACCTACGGACATAAGGAAAAAGGCAAGCAGGACCAAGACATAAGACCTCAGAGTCCTCAGTCTTCTCTCTCGTCCACCAGCAGGGTTGGACCTTGAGAGAAGGAGATGGTGGAAATTTGGGGGCTGGCAGCCCCTGCCCCTAGAAGAACTGTAGGGAGACCTCACCCCTCTGAGACACCCACCTAAGAGAGGAAGAGGACACTTAAGGTAAAAGATACGGGCCTGATGTCCCACCTGTGAGTCCCCTCTACCGGCCTGTGCTAAGGTGGGAAGTTCACGGGTGTTCCAGGGCACAGCTGTGGAGGTTCTGAGAGATCAGGAGAGGTCAGGAGAGACCTCACGAACAGAAGGTATGGTCTGTGGTCAGCAACCATAGGAGGCCAGTGCGACCCCCAGAGACAGAACAAGACCAGGCACAGTGCAGCATTTGCCAGCCTCGTGTCCTGGGCCACACACAGCGGGAACCATTCAGGCCCAGAGGGGCAGCACAAACAAGAGGCACCTCCTTCCACCCAGCGGTGCACCTGTGAGGTTGCTACCCTCCTTAACCAGATGCCACCCAGGGAGAAGAGAAGAAGGAAAAAGGAGAGAATCCATATTTACTCAAGAGAGACAGAGTTAACCTAAAAGCAGCTGTTTTCAACAGGAAAAGTCCTAGTTACCTTTACTTGGAAAGACTCTCTCCCCTAGTGGAATAAGGGGGTGGCTTGTTGCCCAATGTTCTCAGTAAAAGAATCCTGATTTTCAGCTGTGTATATTGTCAACCAACTAAAGAATTACATTTCCCAGCCCCTGCCCCTTGCAAGCAGATGTGACCATGTCATTAAGTTTTGGCCTGTAAGATGTAAATAGATATGTTGTATGAGACTCCCACAAAGTCTCCCTAAAAGAATGTGAGCAGAGACTTCTCTCCTTCCTCCGTCCTGCTGCCTGGAACCTGGATGTGATGCTTGGTACCCCAGCAACTATTTTGGACAATGAGTCAATGGTCATGCTTTAAGGAAGGAGAATAAACGGCCAGGAGCAGTCATCACAAATGTGGTGCTGTCCTGTCGGCCCTCAATCTCCCATCTCCAGACTTTTTTTTTTATGTGAAAGAAAAGTTAAGAATCTTGTTTAAGTTTCTGTCGTTTTCCTATTACCTGTTGTAGTAGTGTTTATCTGAAATAGTCTTGATAAAGTCGCTTGTGAACAAGAGCCGATAAATAATGGCCAATAAGGAAAGATGAGTTTTTATACACCTAAAATTTAATGTATCTCCTGCTACACACATATGTATCTTGTTATATTTTATAACGTGTTGGTAGCAGTTGGTTAGATGTATACAGAGCAGAGGCCAAAAATCTATTTTTAAAATAACTACTAAGAACCGTTGAAATGGGTTAACTTACACGTTTGGAAGAAAAACTGATTTGATCTTATGGTCTTAACAGGATGACAAACTGTTTGACTGATTGTACCAATATAATAGAAATGTAACTTGATTTTCAGCAATTCTATAAATTTGTGAGCTATGACAGTCACAAATGGAACCTCAAAACTCTGGCGACTCTGACCACTTTTCTCTTCCCCTCCCCCAAAGGAGCCAAAGATAGAAGTGTGAAAAGGGTCCCGGGGAACTTCAATCATGTAATGATTATTTCAAAACCACATTCTGACATTTTTGTATACATTAACCAGGTTCATCGCACACATTTTAGAATCTGCCCAGGCCTTTCAAAACTCAGATGTCAGTGGTCGAAAGGGCTTTAACAGTTGGCAACACAGGAGCTATTTCCCCCAGAGCTACCAAATCAAATTGTGGCTAAGATATTGCTGGTTATTGGGGATTATTTATGTCCCTGGGAGAATAAAGAATCTAAGGTGAGGGTATTTTTTTTTTTATCCTAATGATAAATACGGATAGACTATAAAACTGCCTGTTACCTAGCAGAGAAAATTGTATTAAAGAGAAACCTTGTAAATTTCAAAAGCCTACGAACATGATGTAGAAAATTGCCTGTGTTTATGGTACCATTGATCAAAAGACTTCCATCAGTGTTAGAAACTTATGGGAAGGATTCACACTGAACCTAAAATGAAACAAAATTCCCCCTTTTGGGAAAAAAAAAATCACAACCTCAACTCTAGACCATTAGGAGGGGATTTGAATGGGCTAGCTCCACACCTTTATTATTAAATGATTCGCAAGAACACCAAAACCTCATCGTCTACCCAAGAAGGGACAGAAACTCAGAAAAAACTTAACCGATTGGGCTTGCAAAAATGTTGAGCAGCTACTTTGCAATACTGCGTTAAAAATACATATGCTTTCTAAGGGGAGGGGCTTCAAGATGGCGGAAGAGTAAGACGCGGAGCTCACCTTCCTCTCCACAAATATATCAGAAATACATCTACATGTGGAACAGCTCCTACAGAACACCTACTGAAGGCTGGCAGAAGACCTCAGACCTCCCAAAAGGCAAGAAACTCCCCACCTACCTGGGTAGGGCAAATGAAAAAAGAAAAAATATAGACAAAAGACTAGGGACAGGACCTGCACCAGTGGGACAGAGCCGTGAAGGAGGAAAGGTTTCCACACACTAGGAAGGCCCTTTGCAGGCGAAGACTGCGAGTGGCGGAGGGGGAATCTTCAGAGCTGCAGAGGAGAGCACAGCTACAGGGGTGCGGAGGGCAAAGTGGGGGAGATTCCCGCACAGAGGATCGGTGCTGACCTGCACTCACCAGCCCGAGAGGCTTGTCTGCTCACCCGCCGGGGCGGGCGGGGGCTGTGAGCTGAGGCTCGGGCTTCAGAGGTCGGATGGCAGAGAGAGGACTGGGGTTGGCAGCGTGAACACAGCCTGCAGGGGGTTAGTGCACCACGGCTAGCCGGGAGGGAGTCCAGGAAAAGGTGTGGACCTGCCGAATAGGCAAGAGACCATTGTTTTGGGGTGTGTGAGGAGAGGGGATTCAGAGCACTGCCTCAACGAGCTCCAGAGACAGGCGTGAGCCACGGCTAACAGCGCGGACCCCAGAGACGGCATGAGACGCTAAGGCTGCTGCTGCCGCCACCAAGAAGCCTGTGTGCGAGCACAGGTCACTCTCCACACCTCCCTTCCGGGGAGCCTGTGCAGCCCGCCACTGCCAGGGTCCCTGGATCCAGGGAAACTTCCCCGGGAGAACGCACAGCGCGCCTCAAGCTGGTGCAACGTCACGCCGGCCTCTGCCGCCACAGGCACGCCCCGCACTCCGTGCCCCTCCCTCCCCCCGGCCTGAGTGAGCCAGAGCCCCCGAGTCACCTGCTCCTTTAACCCCGTCCTGTCTGAGCAAAGAACAGATGCCCTCAGACAACCTACCCACATAGGCGGGTCCAAACCCAAAGCTGAACCCTGGGACCTGTGAGAACAATGAAGAGAAAGGGAAATCTCTCCCAGCAGCCTCAGGAGCAGCGGATTAAAGCTCCACAATCAACTTGATGTACCCTGCATCTGTGGAATACCTGAATAGACAACGAATCATCCGAAATTGAGGAGGTGGACTTTGGGAGCAACAATATATATATATTTTTCCCTTTTTCTCTTTTTGTGAGTGTGTATGCTTCTGTGTGTGATTTTGTCTGTATAGCTTTGCTTTTACCATTTGTCCTAGGGTCTGTCTGTCCGTTTCTTGCGTGTTTTCTTTATTATTACTTTAAAAAATGTTTTTCTTAATTATTTTTTATTTTAATAACTTTTTTATTTCTCTCTTTCTATTTTTTCTCCCTTTTATTCTGAGCCGTGTGGATGAAAGGCTCTTGGTGCTCCAGCCAGGCGTCAGGGCTGTGCCTTTGAGGTGGGAGAGCCAAGTTCAGGACATTGGTCCACAAGAGACCTCCCAGCTCCACATAATATCAAATGGTGAAAATCTCCCAGAGATCTCAATCTCAACACCAAGACCCAGCTTCACTCAATGACCAGCAAGCTACAGTGCAGGACACCCTATGCCAAACAACTAGCAAGACAGGAACACAACCCCATCCATTAGCAATGAGGTTGCCTAAAATCATAATAAGGCCACAGACACCCCAAAACACACCACCAGATGTGGACCTTCCCACCAGAAAGAGAAGATCCAGCCTCATCCACCAGAACACAGGCACCAGTCCCCTCCACCAGGAAGCCGACACAACCCACTGAACCAACCTTAGCCACTGGGGACAGACACCAAAAACAAAGGGAACTACAAACCTGCAGCCTGCAAAAAGGAGACCCCAAACACAGTAAGTTAACCAAAATGAGAAGACAGAGAAACACACAGCAGATGAAGAAGCAAGGCAAAAACCCATCAGACCTAACAAATGAAGAGGAAATAGGCAGTCTACCTGAAAAAGAACGCAGAATAATGAAAGTAAAGATGATCCAAAATCTTGGAAACAGAATAGACAAAATGCAAGAAACATTTAACAAGGGCTTACAAGAACTAAAGATAAAACAAACAATGATGAACAACACAATAAATGAAATGAAAAATACTCTAGAAGGGATCGATAGCAGAATAATTGAGGCAGAAGAACGGATAAGTGGCCTGGAAGATAAAACAGTGGAAATAACTACTGCAGAGCAGAATAAAGAAAAAAGAATGAAAAGAATTGAGGACAGTCTCAGAGACCTCTGGACAACATTAAACGCACCAACATTTGAATTATAGGGGTCCCAGAAGAAGAAGAGAAAAAGAAAGGAACTGAGAAAATATTTGAAGAGACTATAGTTGAAAACTTCCCTAACATGGGAAAGGAAATAGTCAAGTCCAGGAAGCACAGAGAGTCCCATACAGGATAAACCCAAGGAGAAACACACCAAGACACATATTAATCAAACTATCAAAAATTAAATACAAAGAAAAAATATTAAAAGCAGCAAGGGAAAAACAACAAATAACACACAAGGGAATCCCCATAAGGTTAACAGCTGATCTTTCAGCAGAGACTCTGCAAGCCAGAAGGGAGTGGCAGGACATATTTAAAGTGATGAAGGAGAAAAACCTAAAACCAAGATTGCTCTACCCAGCAAGGATCTCATTCAGATTTGATGGAGAAATTAAAACCTTTACGGACTAGCAAAAGCTAAGAGAATTCAGCACCACCAAACCAGCTTTACAACAAATGCTAAAGGAACTTCTCTAGGCAGGAAAAACAAGAGAAGGAAAAGACCTACAATAACAAACCCAAAACAATTAAGAAAATGGTAATAGGAACATACATATTGATAATTACCTTTAAAGTAAGTGGATTAAATGCTCCAACCAAAAGACATAGATTGGCTGAATGGATACAAAAACAAGAACTGTATATATGCTCTCTACATGAGACACTTCAGACCTAGGGACACATACAGACTGAAAGTGAGGGAATGGAAGAAGATATTCCATGCAAATGCAACTTAAAAGAAACCTGGAGTAGCAATTCTCATATCAGACAAAATAGACTTTAAAATAAAGACTATTTCAAGAGAGAAAGAAGGACACTACATAATGATGAAGGGATCGATCCAAGAAGAAAATAAAACAATTGTAAATATTTATGCACCCAACATAGGAGCACCTCAATACATAAGGCAAATGCTAACAGCCATAAAAGGGGAAATCGACAGTAACACAGTCATAGTAGGGAACTTTAACACCCCACTTTGACTGATGGACAGATCATCCAAAATGAAAATAAATAAGGAAACACAAGCTTTAAATGATACATTGAACAAGACAGACTTAATTGATATTTATAGGACATTCTCTCCAAAAACAACAGGATACACATTCTTCTCAAGTGCTCATGGAACATTCTCCAGGATAGATCATATGTTGGATCAAAAATCAAGCCTTGGTAAATTTAAGAAAATTGAAATCATATCAAGTCTATTTTCTGACCACAATGCTATGAGACTAGATATCAATTACAGGGAAAAAATCTGTAAAAAGTACAAACACGTGGAGGCTAAACACTACACTACTTAATAACCAACAGATCACTGAAGAAACCAAAGTGGAAATCAAAAAATACCTAGAAACAAATGACAGTGAAAACACGATGACCCAAAACCTATGGGATGCAGCAAAAGCAGTTCTAAGAGGGAAGTTTATAGCAATACAATCCTACCTTAAGAAACAAGAAACATCTCAAATAAACAACCTAACCTTACACCTAAAGCAATTAGAGAAAGAAGAACAAGAAATCCCCAAAGTTAGCAGAAGGCAAGAAATCATAAAGATCAGATCAGAAATAAATGAAAAAGAGATGAAGAAAACAACAGCAAAGATCAATACAATTAAAAGCTGGTTCTTTGAGAAGATAAACAAAATGATAAACCATTAGCCAGACTTATCAAGAAAAAAAGGGAGAAGACTCAAATCAATAGAATTAGAAATGAAAAAAGAGAATTAACAACTTACACTGCAGAAATACAAAGGATCATGAGAGACTACTACAAGCAACTCTATGCCAATAAAATGGACAACCTGGAAGAAATGGACAAGTTCACAGAAATGCACAACCTTCTGAGACTGAACTGGGAAGAAATAGAAAATATGAACAGACCAATCACAAGCACTGAAATTGAAACTGTGATTAAAAATCTTCCAACAAACAAAAGCCCAGGACCAGATGGCTTCACAGGGGAATTCTATCAAACATTTAGAGAAGAACTAACACCTATCCTTTGCGAACTCTTCCAAAATATAACAGAGGAAGGAACACTCCCAAACTCATTCTAAGAGGCCACTATCACCCTGATACCAAAACCAGACAAGGGTGTCACAAAGAAAGAAAACTACAGGCCAATATCTCTGATGAACATAGATGCAAAAAATCTCAACAAAATACTAGCAAACAGAATCCAACAGCACATTAAAAGGGTCATACACCATGATCAAGTGGTGTTATCCCAGGAATGCAAGGATGCTTCAATATATGCAAATCAATCAATGTGATACACCATATTAACAAATTGAAGGAGAAAAACCATATGATCATCTCAACAGATGCAGAGAAAGCTTTCAACAAAATTCAACACCCATTTATTATAAAAACCCTCCAGAAAGGAGGCATAGAGGGAACTTTCCTCAACATAATAAAGGCCATATATGACAAACCCACAGCAAAGATCGTCCTCAATGGTGAAAAACTGAAACCATTTCCAGATCTGGAACAAGACAAGGTTGCCCACTCTCACTACTCTTATTCAACATAGTTTTGGAAGTTTTAGCCACAGCAATCAGAGAAGAAAAAGAAGTAAAAGGAATCCAAATCGGAAAAGAAAAGTAAAGCTGTCACTGTTTGCAGATGACATGATACTATACACAGAGAATCCTAAAGATGCTACCAGAAAACTACTAGAGATAATCAATGAATTTGGCAAAGTAGCAGTACACAAAATTAATGCACAGAAATCTCTAGCATTCCTATACACTAATGATGAAAAATCTGAAAGTGAAATTAAGAAAACACTCCCATTTACCACTGAAACAAAAAGAATAAAATACCTAGGAATAAACCTTCCTAAGGAGACAAAAGACCTGTATGCATAAAATTATAAGACACTGATGAAAGAAATTAAAGATGATACAAATAGATGGAGAGATATACCATGTTCTTGGATTGGAAGAATCAACATTGTGAAAATGACTGTAGTACCCAAAGCAATCTACAGATTCAACACAATCCCTATCAAACTACCAATGGCATTTTTCACAGAATTAGAACAAAAAATTTCACAATTTGTATGGAAACACAAAAGACGCTGAATAGCCAAAGCAATCTTGAGAAAGAAAAGCAGTGCTGGAGGAATCAGGCTCCCTGACTTCAGACTATACTACAAACTACAGTAATCAAGACAGTATGGTACTGGCACAAAAACAGAAATATAGATCAATGGAACAGGATAGAAAGCCAAAAGATAAACCCACGCAACTGTGGTCAACTACTCCATCACAAAAATAAGAAACCCATGCACCTAAGAAACCCATGCACATATGGTCACCTTATCTTTGATAAAGGAGGCAAGAATATACAGTGGAGAAAAGACAGCCTCTTCAATAAGTGGTGCTGGGAAAACTGGACAGGTACATGTAAACGTGTGAAATTAGAACACTCCCTAACACCATACACAAAAATAAACTCAAAATGGATTAAGGACCTAAATGTAAGGCCAGACACTATCAAACTCTTAGAGGGAAACATAGGCAGAACACTGTATGACATAAATCACAAGCAAGATCCTTTTTCACCCACCTCCTAGAGAAATGGAAATAAAAACAAAAATAAACAAATGGGACCTAATGAAACTTAAAAGCTTTTGCACAGCAAAGGAAACCATAAACAAGACCAAAAGACAACCCTCAGAATGGGAGAAAATATTTGCAAATGAAGCAACTGACAAAGGATTAATCTCCAAAATTTACAAGCAGCTCAATATTAAAAAAACAACCCAATCCAAAAATGGGCAGAAGACCTAAATAGACATTTCTCCAAAGAAGATATACAAATCGCCAACAAACACATGAAAGAACGCTCAACATCATTAATCATTAGAGAAATGCAAATCAAAACTACAATGAGATATCATCTCACACTGGTCAGAATGGCCATCATCAAAAAAATCTACAAACAATAAATGCTGGAGAGGGTGTGGAGAAAAGGGAGCCCTCTTGCACTGTTGGTGGGAATGTAAATTGATACAGCCACTATGGAGAACAGTACGGAGGTTCCTTAATAAACTAAAAATAGAACTACCATATGACCCAGCAATCCCACTACTGGGCATATATCCTGAGAAAACCATAATTCAAAAAGAGTCATGTATCAAAATGTTCACTGCTGCTCTATTTACAATATCCAGGACATGGAATCACCCTAAGTGTCCATCGACAGATGAATGGATAAAGAAGATGTGGCACATATATACAGTGGAATATTACTCAGCCATAAAAAGAAACAAAATTGAGTTATTTGTAGTGAGGTGGATGGACCTAGAGTCTGTCATACAGAGTGAAGTAAGTCAGAAAGAGAAAGACAAATACCGTATGCTCACACATATAGATGGAATCTAAGAAAAATAAATGTCATGAAGAACCTAGAGGCAAGATGGGAATAAAAACACAGACCTACTGGAGAATGGACTTGAGGACATGGGGAGGAGGAAGTGTAAGCTGTGACAAAGTGAGAGAGAGGCATGGGCATATATACACTACCAAACGTAAAGTAGATAGCTAGTGGGAAGCAGCCGCATAGCACAGGGAGATCAGCTCGGTGCTTTGTGACCACCTAGAGGGGTGGGATAGGGAGGGTGGGAGGGAGGGAGACGCAAGAGGGAAGAGATATGGGAACATATGTATATGTATAACTGATTCACTTTGTTATAAAGCAGAAGCTAACACACCATTGTAAAGCAATTATACTCCCATAAAGATGTAAACAAACAAAAAAAAGAACTCGGTACCTATTTGCAAATGGGCTGTTTCTCATCCGAAGCCCAGATGAGTGCCTTCTTGGCCCATCCTGGCCTAGTCTCAACAGCCCCTGTCCAGAAGCAAGGTAACTGCTCGGGCCTTTAGAGTGGGAACGGGGTCCGTGTTGCAGTAACCCAGAAGCTTTTTGTTAAAAATGCCCTCCTTGAGGTCTCCCCTACTGGTTTTGGAGAAAGATGCCGCCAGGGCACAGTGTTCCTGCCTGTAGAGCCCCGGTCACGATTTCCAATGGTTTTATAGGAAGACCAACTTAAGAGCACCATGTGCCAGGGAAACTAGGGCCCTTCTTGCAAAACGTTTGTGCAGTTTTCATATAGGTACCTTGATGTTTCCCAATTTGGACACAAAAGGATTTTAAAGTGCAGCTTATTCCAACTGCTAGGCTGGGATCCTGACAGCTCAACCACAGATGGTCCATGGACGTCATGAGGCCAGCGTGCCCACAGGTGGGTAGCCCTGCTCTCTGGCAGGGGCACTGGCTAAAAGTTCTGCACAGCTGATATGTACTGTCTACCCAAGGTGGAAAGGGTCAGAGTTTTACTTTCTAAAAACTGTCCTAAAATTCTGATTCCCCCTAATTATAACCATCCACATTAATCCTCTTGGAGTCAGCAAGTAAAGTTCTTAACTCTCAGCTGGAGTAGACAAAGTATGCAAGTGCCCCTGGCCCCCTACTTACTACCCGACCCTGAGGCTTGGGTAAGTTATCCAATCTCTCCAGGCTTCACTTACTGCCCCTAGAATACGGATTAATTCCTGGATTCAGTGATGATTTACTGAATCCTCATCTTTGCTAGGGTTAGAACCAGCAGAAATGGTCCCTACCCTCATGAAGCTTGGATTCTAATTGCAGAGAGGGGATCAAAACAAAACAGAAGTAAACAGGCAACATTTTTGGAAATTGTAGGGATCATAATAGGATCTATCACAGGGTTATTAGAGGATTAAATGCAATAATACACGTCAAGGCCTTTGTGCAAAAGCTGGGCCCCAGTCCATGCTCAGTCAACTCAAATTATTATTACAAATAATTAGGAAAGAAGGAAAGAATCATCTTTCCAGTGTTGAAAGGAAATGTATAGCTGATGAGATGACGTCCACCTCGATTTCACTTATCGTCTCGGAAAAGCATTCTCCCCAAAACCAAAAGTTGCACGTGAACTTGTGGGACTATATAGGGCTGTGGCTGCGGACACAGGGGGCTCTGAAATCTGAGAGGAATGGGATGAAATCACAGCTGTGTGATCCTGGGCACATGATGTAACTTCTCCCCGACTCGGCTTCCTCATCTGTAAAATGGGACTAATACAGCCACAGAGGGTTTTATGAGTATTTCATAAAATATAAAGCACTTAGCACTGGTGCCTGATACATAGTAAGCTCTGGGTATGTATAATTTATCTTACAAATGATAAAATTAGCGTTGTCTCATCTCACTCCAAACGCACCATCGATGTGCATTTTTAAGAAGCTCTCTGGATTCCCTTCATCTATTTCTCCTACTTCACATCCTATATCACAGGTTTTCTTAGAAACAGGCTAGAACTTCCTCCTTCCCTGCAAACCACCGCATTCAGAGCCTGGTGGACCCACCTCTCCTTTGGTCCTTCTCCATCCTTTGCTGCTGCACTGTCACTGGGGCCCGTGATGGGCTGATGAATGGTTGTCATAACACAAAGCCTGTCAGTAATCGCAATCAATCAGGATGAACTATGGGGAGTATGACGAGTGAGTGAGGGGGTGCTTCTTAAAAATATATTTTTGTGTGAAGCTTTTAAGAAGTTGTACATCTGTGCCCAGGTGGAACTCCCTTGGTGATGCACTAACAGTATGCCTGATGGTTGTTTGTGTACATGGCTATGCAGCTCACACACACACACACACACACACACACAGCCTTCACTGCCCTCCCTGCAAAGTTTCTCTGCAGGTTCCATACACCCAAAGACAAGCTTAGAATGAGAGATCTATAAACGCCCCCAGAGACAAAGGCTTACAGGGGACTGCTTCTCAGCCCAGATGTCACAACGGCCTGATTTTTATCATCTGTCATGTGCAGGCGACTTGGAAACAGACTGCAGTGACATAATGAGTAATACCAGCTTAGATAAAATGCCACACATCAATCCTCCTTCGTAACGCAGACGCCTCGAAAATCAGAGACACCAAGACATTCTCCTGGAAAGAAAGGGCCACTTGATTTCTCCTTTGTTGCTGTTTTGTAGGTTCATGAGTGGCTTAAAGGAAAAAAATCACCTGGCCACACCAGTCAACATAAAACCCGTCCTGTCCAGCCTCTGGGGCCACAGCAGGCCCACCACCTGCTCTGCTTGGCATCCAGTGGGCTCAGCAGGCATGAGGCCAGCTCACAAGCAAGGTTTCAACCCCGACACAGGAAGAGAAGAAATCTACAACTAGATCATAAACGGAACAGGAAAACCCATCAACACTTACTCTGGTGGGTGGGGACTTGAACGCTGGGTCTGTGCCTGCTGCCGCAGGAGTACAGGGCTTGAGGCTGTAAACTGCCAGGTGAGAGCAAAGGAAATCGTGCCCAGTAATAGGAGCAGCCTGATGAAAACTCTAGCCAAGAGAGAACACTACCAGGAAAACCACATCCTCTCATCTACCAGATGCTACGCAGAAGCAACTTTTCTCTAAATGCCTGTGTGTGCTTCAGGGCTGGAGGACAGGGGTGTGATTACCAGGCCCCTAGTATTCCTATTCTATTTTTCCATCTAAGGCAGAGCACACCCTTTGACCTGGAAATTCTCCTTCCAGAAATTCATAAAGACACATGGATAAGGATAGTCACGAACAAAAATGTGAAAATCACCTACAGTATCCATTAATAGAAGGAGTAAATAGATTTGAAGCGCCATGTAGCGATTTTACAAAGCTGATGTAGATCTAGGCAGATTAACATGGAATGACGCCAATAAGATTTTAGTAAAAAAGGCAAATTTATATATGATACAATCCCATTAACACATCAACACACGGGTGCATGCGTTTGCACCTGTATGTATTTATTCATAAATGACAACAGTCTGCAAGGAAGTGCACCAAACTGCTAACAGTGCTCATTTCAGGCACGTGGGGTTAGGAGCCCTTTATACTTTCTTAGTATTTTGTGTTATCCATTTCTCTTAAAAAAAAGAACATTTATAACCTGAAACAAAATGCCTCCCTTTCTTTGGGAAAATAAGAAAGCAAAAGAGATATTTCACCAAATGTAGCACATTTTTCCAGGCACAACAAAGCTCAGGGAATGTGACTGGGATCCCAGTTTGGGCAGGGCCAGCCTGATACCGGTTACCAGACTAAGGGGGTCAGTCTTAACAGCTCTCTGCTAATTCATCGCCACAATGCCCACCAATAACGAATGACCACTGAAGGGCATTTGCAGTTTAGAAGCGGACGAGAGAAGTCAACGTTTAGAGCTAATGGAGGAGACCTCACAGCCCTCAGAAGGAACCAACCCTGTGGATATCTTGATTTAGGACTTCCAGCCTCCAGGACTGTGAGATAATGCATTTCTGTCGCTTAAGCCACCCGGTTTATGGTGCTTCGTTATGGCACTCCTAGAAGACTGATATAATTCGTCTCTGTAGGTGTTCAGAACTATAATGCGGAAGCTCCAGGGATGGGGGTGGGACCATTGGGAGAGTCATTCAGCTGAGCCTAAGGAGAAAAAAGGTCTAAGGGCAGAAGCAGACAGGAGAGATGCCGGAAAACTCTTGAATCCTTTCCGGGCCCGCTTCTGGTCGCTTCCTGAGGCTCTGGTTTCCAATGTACCTTAATCGATTCCGACCATTCTCCTTGAGCTAATTCCAGGGGATTTCTATTTCTCCTAATACCTCCAATACTGAGCATTTATATAAATCTTGAATCTCCAATTCCACATTAATGGTAACAGAGCAGACCCACCAGCACAGAGGAGAATTCAATAAAATCTGTTGGATGAAACCATCTGTAAATATGTGAATAAATTTATCTGAGACAAACGGATCAGGGGCCACGAACGAAGAAGAGAATTACTGATGTAAAACTCAAGGGAACCTCTAAGTAGAATGAGCCCTTTTCCAGAAATAGGAAGGAGATGAGGAGACCGTATTTAGTGCCAAAATTAGATGACACCAGGCAAAGTACTTTGCTTTGGCTCTGAACCAAAGGGCAGAATAAGGCGGAGCAAATCTGTTCTCTTTCTCTGCCTGATGGTCTTTGGAAAAAGTCATCACCTTCCGGCCTCTCTCCATTCCAACCACAAGATTTTATTGGATCTTCCAATGACCCTACCCACTTACCCTCACCCAGGTGGTGGTCACCTGGCTATCTGGGCCAGTCATATATCCCACGCCTCCCCTCCCTGGCCGTAGTGATTGTTTCAGGGAAGATCTGTGTCCCAAGTCCAGCCAATCAGAATCTTTCCCTGCAATTCACGAACTGTAATGTTGTAAGCTCAGAACCTCCTTTTCTGGAATTATGGAGTCACAGAAAGAGAAGGAGGGACAATGGGAGAGAACACAGACAGACAGACACTGATGGTTTTGAGGTTCCCGAATCCAGGCATCCTGGGCCAATAAGATCACAGCTTTTTCTGTGGCTTGATTAGAAGAGAAACTCCCCTTTTGCACAAGTTAGTTCAAGTTGGGTTTCTATCACTTACAACCCAAAGCGTCTCGATCTGTACAGAGGATACAAGACTTCATCCACACATCGCTCATAGCCGTAGTCAGCTGAGCAGAGCGCCTCACCCTGGAAAGCCTGAGCCTGGAGGACACTCCTCTTCTGCGGTGGCTGACACTGCATGGCTTGGTTCCTCTACCTTGGTTGTGGCTACCATTGGAGTGGGCAGTGGATCTACAAGCAGCCAGCTGCTCACGACATAGGATGCAGTCTTGCCTAAGAGCCCTGCCCATCAAGAGTGCTCCAGCGAATGGCTGGAGGCTGACGCACTCAGTATTCCCTTTAAAGCCTCTGAGCCCAAAAGCTGCACAGAGAGGACTTCGGTACATAGTGGCAGGGACGGCAGGAACAGAGACAGACAAATGCAGAGCCACAGTAACATGGGGTCACAGGGGCCAAGCAGAGGCACAAGCCCCTGACCAAGACACTTCTAGAATTGCTGTTTCAACAAACAATACAGCAGAGCGGCCACTTGGGCTCAGACCCTGGCGACTCCACTTCTAGACGTGTGACTCGAGTAATGCACCCTCGCTGAGCCTCGGTGTCCTCATCTGTACAATGGGGACCAACACTAACTTCAAAGGATTGTCATAAGAATTAAATGAAATAATGGCGTATAATAAACGAAGCATCTCAACTCAGTGAGAAAAGATGGGTTTTCAACAAATGGTGCTGGGATAACAGGGTAGCCATCAGAAATACACAAAGCGATACAGGTACCTAGATCTTATACCAGAATAAACAGTAATGGTAATACTGTTACCATAAATGGTAATATAAAAATAAAGCCGCAGAAGTCCTGGAAAAAAACCATGGGAATATGTTTTTATAACATCACAGTGGAGACACTCTTTTGATAAAACACGGAAGACTGATAAATTATGTAGAAAACTTTTTAATCAGCATGGCAAAACCACTTATATAAAGTGAAAAGAGCAACAAATGGGGGAATATCAACAACTCACATCCCTGACAAAAAATTAACCTCTCTCATAAACAAGAACGTCTAGAAATTGAAGTCAAAGAGACAACCCAAAACAGAGAAAAAAACATACATACAACCAAATAGAAATGACGAAACACACGAAAAGATGCTCATTCACAATAAGAAAACTGTCTATTGTAACCGTACTAAGATGTCAGTTTTTACCTAGCTTATCAACAACAATACAAAAGTTGAATAACCCATTGTGCTGTACAGAATAGATATAGGGCTGCAGGCCATATAAATAGATGTCCAGGCGGGACACTTGGGCATTATCTACCAAAATAACCAAGGCACATACCCCTTGATGTGTCAATTACACTTCTAGGAATTTATCCTACAGATTCAGTTGCAATGGAAAATGACTTATATGCAAGGTTTGCAAATGTTTGTATTTGCAAACAAATGGAAACAGTTTCAGTGGCTTTTAGTAGAGGACTAAACAAATTATATTATTCCAAACAGTGGGATATAATGCTGTCTTCCCAAAAATAAACAAAAATAAATGGGTTCTTTTACTTCTGACCCGGAAAGAACCGCAAGTTATACTACATTATTAAGTGAAAACGCTAGGTATGGAACAGGTGTACAGAATGCTTCTGTTTGTGTTTTTAAAAGAAACAAGATAAGGGCAAAGAATAAACATAGGTATTTGCTTATGCATAAAATATCTCTGCAAGGATATACCAAAATCATTAATAGCATTGTTGTCCAGGAGACAGGGATAGCCACGTATGCTTTTCTGAATTGTGACTCTTATGTATACAAAGAAAGAAACTTTAAAGAGAAACGGAACAAAAAGAGTAACGGATACACATCTCTTAGCACAGTACCTAGAATGTAATAAGCTCTCAGTAACTATTAGTGGCTTTGGTTATGATTATTTGTCATTACTATTGTCCTGGGAGCCCTCATCAGACATGTAACTTACGCTGCGTTCTCCATGATGGCCCTGGCCTCCTGGGACCTGGCCAAATGTTTCTATGTTCCTTACACTCCATCCTTACACTAACTTCTCCCCAACCATGCCCTATGCCACCGCCCCCCCCCCAATCTACCTTAATATCACCTGACGAAGACAGTACATCACTCCGTTCCACGCTGTGCATCCCTATTTCAGTGCCACTTGAAAGAGCCTTCCGGCTATGAAAGGTTGATTTAGGGAAGCTGACTAGCACAAGACGATGAAACGCAAACCCCCGGGTTCTCTGTCACCCAAAGCCACCTCAACCCACCTCTAGGGTCCTGAACGACAAGCTTCTTTGCTCTGATGTGTCCCTCTGCCAGCACACCACTCATCCTGTGCATGGGGGCTGGATGCCCTTAGGAAAGGCCTGGCAAGTCATGGCAGGGAGAAGGGAAGGCTCTGCTTCCCACCCACTCTCCATCCTCGGGTCCATGTTTCTGGAAAATGCTTCTAGCAAGAAGGAGGGGGTTTGATGGTTGGAGAGAGGGAACACGTGGATCCCTCACTGCTGCTCTGCTCCTGTGGGTACCCAGCACTCCACCCTTAAGGTGTGCGGCTATCAGACTCACATAAGAAAACATATTCAACAGCACTTTGTCATTTCAAAACGCTGGGCTGTTACCCACTGTTATTTTAGCAGAACAGAAATCATACCTTACTTGCCTTCTGCAGCCCTCTCAGCACTTAGCATGGTGCTAAGCACATAGTAGGTCCTCAATAAATGCCACTTGGCTTAATGAAAGTACAAAGTGAGTCCGTTCCGTACATTATGGACCTGGTGGCAGATGCGAAGACCTCTACATGGCCCTGTTATATCTACCTAAAACATTGAAATAAGTCTTTCCAACTCTTTTTGAGAAAATGTTACATCCTTTATGCAGACCCACTAGCTCACAGGCTGATGTGAGTTAGAAACAGGGAAGAAAAAAAGCCCAAGTACAGTTTCACCTTGAGTCTGATGTCATCTTCCAATTGCCACCAGATCCCTGGCTTTCCCTTTCCACCCAACTCCTTGAAGGAGTCGTCTACACACCCTGTCTTCCCTATCTCACTCCCACTCACTCTTCAAACCACTCCCAGCTGGTTTCTGTCCCCAATTCTCCCCTGGAATTGCCCTTGTCAAGGTCATCAACCCATGTGGACCCTTTCCAGAATCTTTCCTCTTCCAGATTCTCAGCAGCAGCCTATTTCTAACCTCCTCCTCTCAAAACATCTTCCTATTCCCTCCCTCCCCCCACCTCTCTGACCACTCTTTCATGGACACTTCTTTTTCGGAAATATCGCACCCTTGAAATTCTGTTCTAGACCTTGTCCCCTTCTCAGGCAATTCCATCAACACCCATGAATTCAATTACCATTTCCCTGCTGCTAACTCTCAGATCTTTACCCCAGCTTTGGGCCCCTGTCCGCTAAAACCTACTGGCCATCCCCTCTTGGGTGTCACACTTCAAACTCAGTGTGCCTCAACTTCACTTCTTTTCCTTCTTCTGCAAACCTATCCAAACTCAACAAACGGTACCATCTTCAACCCAATGGCCTAAGGCGATTTGACTCTTTCTTTCCCCCTCACCCCCAAAGTCAGTCATTCATCATGGCCAGTGGCTTCTAGCTCTTAAACATATATCTAGTCCATCCACTTATCTCCTTCTGTCCCATCTACTAACACCCTCGTCCCAGATGTCATTCTCTCCCCCTTGGACCACTGCACTGGCCTCCATTTCCTCAGCTGGTACCATCCTCCAAACCTACTCTCCACCAGAGCAATTTTTCTGAAACACAAATTTACCTGGCAATCATTCCCTCTGGATTCTTTCCTTGTCCTCACGCTCTATATTTAAATATAAATATTAGTTACAATAATGGGTCAGCCACCCTTGATAGACTAAGAACCACTGGCTTAAACAAGGTAACAGTTTCCTTCTCTCTCAGTAGAAGGCGAAGGTGGTAAGTCGTACAAGAAGGTAGGCAGTTTTGCTCCAAGAGGCCATCAGAATCCAGGGTTCTGCAAGCCCTGCCGTTCTTTTCTTTTTTTTTTTTTTTTTTGCGGTACGCGGGCCTCTCACCGTTGTGGCCTCTCCCGCTGCGGAGCACAGGCTCCGGACGCGCAGGCTCAGCGGCCATGGCTCACGGGCCCAGCCACTCCGCGGCACGTGGGATCCTCCCGGACCGGGGCACGAACCCGTGTCCCCTGCATCGGCAGGCGGACTCTCAACCACTGCGCCACCAGGGAAGCCCAAGCCCTGCCCTTCTTAGAGCGCTGGTCTCATCTGCATGGCTGAGGTTGCCGACAATCTCCAGGTCTGTATTTCAGTCCATCAGAGGCCAAGGAGGAGAACAAGCAGAAGCAGAGGATAAGCAGCTTCATTTTAAAGACTTGATGGGGGAGGGGGGTATATATCATTTCTGCATACTTCCCACCAGCTACTACTTAGTCACATGACTGCCCGAGCCGCAAGCCAGGAACGTGGCCATTAACCCAGATAAAATTAGCAGCCATAAGCACTGCTGACTTTACATACTCACCATTTCCCAAATCTGTCCCTTCCACCACTGCTCGCTATGGAAGCCAGCTTACACGGTGTTTCTGTGGGATGCGTACAGTAGCCTCCAGAATCATCTTCCTGCTTTCAGTCTTAGACCCATTAATTCTGTCTGATCGTATTGATACTTGTCTTAAAACATTTCAATGGTCCCAAATAACCCTAAAGACTCCTTCCACGGAAAGTGACAACCAAATCACCACTGCTTGAACAGAAAAGGAGAGTTCATTGGCTCAGGAAACTGGGGATGCTGTTAGGCTAGTGACCAGCATGGCCAATGGCTCATGGATGCAAGGAAAATTACTAGCACCCGGTCTTTCTCCATCTCTGGGCTTTGCTCTCCTCTCTATTGATGTCATTCTCAGGCATCCCCCTAGGGAACCTCGGCATCTCCACTTAGCAACCCCAGGAGGGTTTAAATACGCTTATATTTACCAATAAATGCAGTAAGAATCTAAGGTCTGATGCATACTGTCACCGATTGGCTCAACTCAAATCTCCTACTTGCAGGGCACGGAATATACAATATCTTCACTGCGCAGGCCTGGGTCCCGTGTCTTCCACTGCAGTCGGGGGTGGGGTCAACCTCACTTTAGCCACATTGACTGAGACTGGGGAGAAGTTCCCCAGAGGAATTAAGGGCTACTCTTAAAGGTACAGGAAACAAATGACAATACATAAAAAAATAAATGATCATAACACACTCTCTTTTTGCAAAGTAGCCACGTTCCTGGGTACGGGAAACAAGGCCTTCTTTAACTCAGTACTTTTGCATCTCTCTCCGACACTATTGCCTAATAAAGCCCACTTCACACTGAATGGTTTATTTACCCTGACTTTACTATGGTTTGTATGTGTGTGTGCACAGGCAGACATGCATGTGCACACACACACACACACACAGCCCTCTACTTTTGCTCATGCTGTCCCCATGGCTGTTTCTCGGATAAGCATGTGTCCCCTCTATTCCTGCAACACTTGATGCAGAGGACAGTGACTATTCTTAACATATTATTTGGAAAGTATACATGTTTACATCTATCCCTGCCCCACTTCCAGTGGGAGATATTACAGACTGACTCTCCTCATCTCCATGCCATCTTTCTAGTAGGAGTGTTTGGAATGACTCTTCCCAGACTCCTTTGCAGCTGGACATAAAGTAGACTCAGCAACTCAACTGCACTCATGCAACCTTTGGAAGGCAGAAGTGAAGCAGAGGCCATCTTCCTACCTTTGTAGGATGTTTCGTATTACCGAGGAAGGGCTCAGAAACACGTTTTTGTACAGCAGCATTCAGCGTGCTTTCTCCAGTCTCTGTGTGTCAAGGGGCAGTTGAGGTAATAACGCTGGTGACAATGGTTCTTGTACCTCCTGCCTGACGACCAGAGGTGCTTATGGAATCGGCCCTGGAGGCCAGGGCTGACGGTACTCCTTCAGTGCTTCCTGCAACTTTCTAAGCATCTGCTTTCCAACATTAAACCTCTACCTGCTTAAAATACCTAGGGTGGTATTTTCTTGGGCTGTTCCCTGATTGATCATTTCTCCGTGGAATTGTCTTATTCCTATTTATACACTCAGTGCCTAACACAGGAACTGGCAGCAGGTGCTCAATAAATATTTCTCGAAAGCTAATGAAATTGAAATATATGTGTAATTTCTTGGTATCCAGAGATTTATAAGTGCAAAAGACCATCCAAGCATGTCTGCTTCTCCTACATCTAGCTTTCAAACCCAGATCTTGATACCAGATATCCTGCTGTTCGGGAAAACAATGTGAGTACCTTTGACCAAAGAAATCCAAAATCTCTAAGGGACAAAGGGCACCTTTCCTTATATAAGCAGCGACCCGTGCTTTTTATAAGCACAGGCTCTGATAACAAACAGTGACATTATTCACAAAAGAAACCGCTATGATCCTGACATGGTCTAGTGATTTAGCACTTGCAGGTAACTTTTATTCTGAATCTTAATTTACTACCCACTGGTGACCCTTGTGTAAAAAATCAGGACAGGAGAGGTTTGATCTCGCATGTAAATTTTATGTTTTGTCTGCTGGCAGATTTATGATTCGGGTTGCACCCAATGCATTCAATGAGGGAGAGCCACATAATGGTCATACGTGTCATCACCCAGCACATTAAGCTTCCTTGCAATATCCCAGATTACAGTAGTACATTGCAGAGCATGGCCATTTGAAGGTAATTCATTCCAAATTCAACTTGGATTGCCTTTCCTGTAAAACTGACAGGGGGCTATGTTACAAGACCGTTGGTGTGTATCTCTATCCTCAAAATGAATTTTCTGCTTTCAGAATGCTACAACGAGAAGTCAGGATGTTCAATTCATTAAAAAAAAAAAAAATGATAACAACATTCCTTTGTAAGATCGCTTGGCTCCAAACAAAAGGAAACGGAAATGTCACAGAAGGCAGTTGAACAGAGAGACTAAGAGGATGGATGTTCGGTTCTGAAGGATCTGGGATCCTAGCTCTGTAACTGATACTGTGCCTTGAAGCCTCAGTTGCTTCAAGTGCGCTGTGCACTTACCCCCAGGTATGTTGTGAACATTCACAATATACACATGCAATGCTTAACCCACGGTAAGGACTCAGTGTGATGCTGATTACTTCTCATACCTGCCTGGTCATTTCTCCTGGAACTTTTTCACCAAACAGCCACTAAACTTTTCCACCAAACAGCAAAGAGGCATCCACTTGTTCCGTTAGAAGTGGACACCAGCTCTTCCGAGGACAGAGCCTGGAGTGATCCACGCAGAGCTCTGAAAGTTATTTGAAATCTCATCTTGAAAAAATATAAGGGGCTTCCCTGGTGGCGCAGTGGTTGAGAGTCCGCCTGCCGATGCAGGGGACACGGGTTTGTGCCCCGGTCCGGGAAGATCCCGCATGCCGCGGAGCGGCTGGGCCCGTGAGCCATGGCCGCTGAGCCTGAGCGTCCAGAGCCTGTGCTCCCCAACGGGAGAGGCCACAACAGTGAGAGACCCACGTACCGCAAAAAAAAAAAAAAAAAAAAAAAAAAAAAATCCAGTATATTACTTGATAATATAGCTTCACATAATTTAATATAAAATATGATTAAAATTGATACTCTGGGAGTGTTGGTTATGTGGGTAAGTTCATATGTTGAAAATCTAAGTTATACTATCAGGACGTGTGTACTTTTCTGTGTGTGTGTGTGTGTGTGTGTGTGTGTGTGTGTGTGTGTGTGTGTGTATTATACTTCAGTAAAAAGTTATTTTAAAAGATTCTCCAGGAAAATACACCGGGTTTATCCTAGAGCTTTGAGTAAACCCTGCACACTTCCCCAAGCCCCTAGGGTGGCCCTCCCTTGTTTGCAAAGCAGGTCACAGAGGACGCAAAATCTGCATTGAGGGGACAGTATTACTGGAAAAATGAGTAAGGCTTCTTCATGTGATCGAGGACACAGTGCAGTCAGGAGTTTATCACAGCAGATGTGGACTTGTGCTGATTGCCAATTTCCAGACACTCATTTGGAAGCTCACAGTTCAGTCAATTAGGGCTGATTCTGTGCTGTATTTGAAATACGGGATTTTTGTTTAAACCCAAAACTCATCATCTATGACCATTGAGGCAACATGCTGGTTCATTTTTTCCAGTGACTGACCTCTAAGTGTCCAATTACAAAGTTTTATCATTTTCAGCCCCCCCCCCTTTTTTTTTTTTTTGCCATTACCCCCTCAGGAAGGAGAGAATTCAGGGGTCAAGAGAAAAGTAGAATTTGAGGTCAGAATTGGATTAGAAATCTCAATTACAAAATGTCTAAACCCAAACTTCATAAACAAATTTCCAAGAACAACATTAAAATCAGTAGTACAGACTCTCAGGCTTAAATTTGATTTTAAAAAGTTCCTAGGAAGAAGATTCATAACATTATTATGAAGGCATGGGGCCACAAGACCTTTAAGATTCTGTCTGCATATGAACATATTAATCTCAAACTAATGCCTACACCACTGCATCCCCAAATGGGCTTTACTTGAAAAGCCAGATGAAATTCATGTCAAATAAATCTGAGAAGCACCATACCTTTTCTTCTGCTCCCAGAGCTTCGTGAGCCACATTAAAGGCTCTGAGAAGTCCTGCAGCAAGTTTAATTGTATTTAACCCAGCACTTCCTTAACTTCCCTGACCAAGCATGTGATACCATTGAGAATGTTCTAGAAATTGGGGAAATGCTAAATTTACCCTAGTGAGTGGCTCTGGTTGTCAAATTTAGTGTGAAACATCTAAAGCAGGATGGCAATGCTTTTGCCTTCAGGTCTCACACGGCTCTTATCCACACATTATTTAGTTCTCAGGAGTTCTGAATTTTTTCTTTCAAATTTTCTATGACACTGAACTCTTCAGGCCAACCTGTTGTCATTTGGCCAACAGTGATTCTACCGTGATTCCACAGTCCCACAGGGAGTGGCACTGCCAAGTACCATGAATAACAGTTATGACATATTTGGTTGAAAGAAAGGGTTCACATACACACACACAAAACCTAGTAAACTCTTGCCTTCTGCGTCTATTTTTCTTTTTTTCTTACTTACTCTTGTAAACTTTCCTCTTTTTCCCTTTTTTCTCACCTTTTGCTCCATTCTATTTCCCTACTGCAGCTTTCTTACCAACGTCTAGTGCATTTTCCTAATGTTTTCTATAAAAGGGTCCATAGTAAATATTTTAGGCTTTGCACGGTCATTCAGTCCCTGTTGTAACTACGCAACTCTGCCATTGCATGGCAAAAGCAACCAGAAATAATACAAAAGCAGATGGGGATAGCTGTGCCCCAATAAAACTGTGTTTACAAAATCCAGCAGAGGGCCAGATGTGGCCCGTGGGCTGTAGTTCGCCAATCCTTGACCTGTGCTTTACCTAGCTACGCTAAGGAATTCAAGCATGTTTCTTTTCTTTTTACTTCTTGAATGATGTTGCCTATTTCCTGTGGCTAATCCAGCCCCAGTGTTCTTCTGTAAATCATATTCTCATTTTCAAGCTGATTTCTAACCCTACCTGCATCAGGGAGCATCGTAAAACTATCCCCAGCCACGTATAGGAATTAGGCTTCCCCACACACTAGGAGTCAATGTCAAGCAATATACACTGTAGGGCTTCGCACCTTGCCTTGCCTTAGAAGGGATTTTTAAATATTTTGTCTTCTGTTTTAAATACAAGCGTCTCTCCTCCCAGTATACTGCCCACACTTACAAACACAGAGCAGAGCTTTCTCACAGTCGATTCAGATGCCCGTGTAACTGTTTTGTCCAATTTTTTTACAGGGGATGAATATTTCTAGGAATGAACACAAGTCACAAAAAAACTAAATGAAGTTGCTTTGCTGTGGGGTGCTTAATGAACATTTTCTTGCAATGGGTGCAAGCTATGTGTGTGTGTGTGTGTGTGTGTGTGTGTGTGTGTGTGTGCGTGAGAGAGAGAGAGAGAGAGAAAGAGAGGAGGAGAGACAGTGGGGAAGGGGAGGGTGGCTTAGAATGAAATGGAGAGAGGTCTGGAAGGGAAGCTCTTCTAAGACTATAAACAGTACCTTTCTCTTCTCACGCCTCCAAAAGAGACATCCTACGTAAGCATCCATAGTGTGGGCACGGGAGCTTTCAAGAAATACCACATACATTTATTCTAACAGGGACTCAGCAGTAAGGCCTAAAAAGCACGGTCTTCAAAGGAAAGGGCTGCTCTCACCTTGTGAGACCATCAAAACTATTCCCGCAGATGCCGCGTGAGCCTCCACTTATCCGACTTGAAAGGAGAAGGGCCTGCTGCCAGCCTGCTGGGATTTGAATCCTCTGGTTCCCGGGGAGAGAAGGGGGAAGAAGGAATTACCGAGACCAGTTTTAGCACGCGGCTGAAAAGCCGCACGACTGGAAGACGCCTTTGCCCACGCGGTTTTGAACTAAATCTTCCCTTCCCTCCCAGATGTAAATGAGATCATTACTGAGGCTCGGTTTAGCTGGGATGGATGGATGGGCGTGGGGGGCCCCGAGGGGGGAAGGGGAGCCGGCTCTCAAAGGATGAAAGACGGTGTGGCCAGGCCATCCGGGGCACCGAGGGCACAACCTCACCTGGGGGACACGTGTCGAGGGCAGTTCCGTAAAAACGCGGCAGCCCTGGTGTGCTCTGAGAGCGGCACGGAGGAGCGTGACGGTGGGGGTACGTCCGTCTCCAGCTTCCTGTGCAACCCAGGGAAAGTCACGTGTCCTCTCTGTCTCACATTCTCCTCCTCTGTCAAATGCAGGCGAGGAGGGCACCTGGGCACGGATCTGTGTTCAGGTGCAAAGTCCCCAGAACGTGCATCTTGTTGCCTCAGGTTCCTCATGGGTGAACACGGGGTGTTGATGACATCAGATACAAAAGGCTGTTTTTGAGTGGCTAGAACAGTGTCCAGGACACAGCAAGTGTAACAGGAGTGTGACTAGTATTGTGAGTGATGATCAACAGATAGGTGAATGTGCACTGATTAAGAGCAGGGTGGGCAGGCTTTTTCTGCCAATGGCCACATAGTAAATATCTTGGACGTTGCAGGCCACCCGACTTCTGCCTCAGCCGCTCAGCCCTGCTGCTATCTAGCAAGAGTTGCCCTCCACAGTACGTAAAGTAACGAAGGAGGCTTTGTCGCTGTAAAAGTTTTCTTACGGGCACCAGGATTTGAATTTCATAGAACTATCACCTATCACTCAATATCATCCTCCTTTTGATTTTTTTAAAAACCATTTCAAAAATGTAGAAACTATTCTTGGATGTGAGCCATCCAAAGCCAGGTGGGGGTCGGATTCGGTCCATGAGCCATAGGTTAGCTGAGCCCTGATTATAAGAGTAACAGCTGTTGGGGCTTCCCTGGTGGCACAGTGGTCGAGAGTCCGCCTGCCGATGCAGGGGACACGGGTTCGTGCCCCGGTCCAGGAAGATCCCACATGCCGCGGAGCGGCTGGGCCCGTGAGCCATGGCCGCTGAGCCTGCGCGTCCGGAGCCTGTGCTCCGCAACAGGAGAGGCCCCAACAGAGAGAGGCCCGCATACCGCAAAAAAAAAAAAAAAAAAAAAAACCTTCAGATGCTCAAGTGTCCAGAGGAGCCACCCAGCAGTATCCTCGGCCCAAGTGCTTTCCTAGTGATGCCCAGTCCTGGATTTTAAACGCTGATCTCCTTTCACCAAGCACTTTTGAATTTTTGCTTTAAGAGAAAATATCCCATAGCATGTTCCAGATATTAGGAAACTAAACAAGTAATCTCCAAGAGTAGAATATGAGATATTGAACTAGGTTCCCCGGAGCAGCCATCTCCCGCATGCAAGTAATTTTAGGAAGATGGAATTGATTTCTGACCTTATGCCTTAGTGTATTTGTAAGCATTCGGATTTGATGAAAAACAGTCAACATGAAGAGCAGTTTGATTTTTCAAGAGCTATAAAGCATAGACAGGGATAACAGGGGGTAATGGGCATATTACCCAGCAAATGGAAAGTTCTGGCTACAGCAGGCAAAAAATGAAATAAAACTAAGCAAAGTCTCCCATTTCAGTTTTTTTTACCCATTTTATGTCAGGCTTGGTTGGATGAACCCCAGATGGGCAGCTTTGTTCAATAAGCACAGCCTTCTGCGTTTTCTCATTCCCTTCGCCTCAAGCCCTTAGGCAGACTCGAACGTTATCTAACTCAGGAGAAGTTTCTCGTTTCATTGAGAGATGGGTCTCATGGACCTCTGGGAGTGAGATTTGAAGGCTCCTGGATCCTACAGCAAGAGAAATCCAGACACAGACGCCCACACAGGTAGCACGTAAGTGATTCAGGCCACGAAACAAGGCTCATCGTTCTGCCAAGCAAGTCTGGTTTGCAAGCTTCACTTTTCCGGGGCTCACCCAGCGAAGACAACGTGATTTTCAATGTACAATAGTAATAAGGACATGCATCTAAAAAGATTAAATGAACATGCAGAATACATAACAAGAATCCATTCTCCCTACACACACACACACACACACACACACACACACACACACACACACACACACACTTTTCTGTACCATTTGAATAGGCTTTTACTGGATGCAGCCTCTTCCAGCTCAATTACCTTACAGAAATTTAGATACCAAACTTAATTTGCATAAGAGGGACCAAGAGAGGGAGATCACAAGCAATTATATAACTTGAAGACCTATGATTAAGTCTTTAATAAGATTTGGCTTCCATTTCAAAGGTCCATCTCAGGGCTTCCTAATTATGGAGAGATGAGCCTGATAAACACGGGACACGTCAGACGTAAACAAATTGGGAATTTCATGCTACGTGTACCCACACGGTAAGAAAACGCAAGAGTAGAACAAGGCAGGAGGCGTTACTAATAGGACTGGGGCGGAGGAGGGGAAAGCCCAGTGCATGTCTAAACTGCCAGGGAAGTTGAGAACTGTTCAACCTTATGGAAGATCAGCCTTACTGGTCGCTAAGCCTTTAGAGACGGATTTATCAAAGAAGTACCAATTAGGCAATTCAGTTGAAACAGCCTAGAGGTAAATTTAGCTCTCACACCTGAGGTGTGGGGAAATTCTGAAGCCCTTGTGCCTTTGTCGAAACTGGAAACTCTCATTACCAGCAGCTTTGTGCTTTGTCTGCATAAACAAAGTTTCTCGTGGCATTCTCCAATCCCCTTCCTTGCAAATAGCCCCACTGCAAGCATCCTACCCCACAGAGTAGGCAACAGAAACGCCTAAAGCACCATCTCTAACGCCAGCAGCTGAGGATCTGCTCTGACATTGCAGCAACAGAATTCTACTGAGAGATGTACTGTGGATGATACCCGTAATGACAGATAACTACCATGTGTAAAGAAATGTTTGCCATTTTGCGTGGGAGAGAGATTCTTTTCCTTCCAAACTGTCCATCGAAGAACCCTACCGTTCATACCCCTCAATTCAACTTTCCACAGCAAACAAGTACGAAGATAACAGCTCATTTAATATGTACTAAGGACCCCCAGTGTTCTGGGTGCAAGTTCCCTAGGGGACCTTGGTAAAAGAAGTAGTCCTCATTCTTGGGAACCAGAACTTTGCAAAGGCGTTCTCTTGGTCGCCATTAAAAATTAAAATAAATGATTAGAAAAAATCATAATATGCGTAATCAACGAGTAGCATCAAATCACAAAACTAAACACAGAGGGAAAGGGATGAATGGAAGCTGACTCCCAGCTAGACTCTAATAAGTTATCAAATTCCATTGACACCACCTCAGACGTGGTGGTGCAGTTTTCCTAGCACCAGAGCTCATCAGCACTTCCTGGGCCTGCCTGGACCACCCCCATCTTCCTCCATGCTCCCAGAATTATCTTTCTAAGGCCCAGCCCTATTAATATACCTCTAATGGCTCCTAACTGGATTACAAAATAAAGTCAAAAACTGGGTTGACATTTAGAAGGTTCCACAACGTAGCCTCTGCTCCCCTTTTAAACCCCACCTCTTACAGAGCCACATGTACCCTATCCTCCAGCCCCACAAGTGTCCACGCGCTGGGCTTTCCGCCTGGGAAGCACCACTGCAGGCTCCCAGCAATGCTTTCCGGTGGGCGTCACGGCCACCGTCTCACAGCCGAGGAAGCTGAGTCTGGAGAGGTTTCGGGACTGGCCCAAGGTTGCCCAGTCAGGAAGCAGAAGGGCGAGAATTTCAAATCAAGCCTGCCTGATTCCAACATGTATGTTCTTTCTCCTACACTGCTTTAATCCGATGGAGAACATTATTCGGCCTCTTGAAAAGTGCTTGGGGTTATTAGAACTTGGGAACTTCACACAGAACTATTCTACAGGAAACAAGAGAATTTCTTTTGATCCCAGAGAGACGGACAGGAATAAAGAAAAAAATCACGTGGGCACCAGAGGTGGTCAAAGGAGTCACAGGAATCCCACTGTTATTCCTTTCCATGAATTCTCTGAAGTTTGCAGTAAAAGTTATTATGCTTACTAATGTTTGGGGGATGAGGAAGTGTCCTGTGCAAACCAAGAAGGGGCTGGGCTTTGTGCAGATATTAACAAGTGTGGAGTCGAAACAGCACAGGCAGATGGGGGCGTGTACAGGCAGAAGGACACAGGCAGAAATTGGGGAGGGGAGAGTCCTCTGGACTCCTACAGGTCTTGGTACAGATGGAGCAAATCCCCGAGAGGCAGGAGACGTTTTCATCTTTTCTCTATGAAACACTGAGCTCTGCCTTGTCCCCCGAAGCACCCATGTATTTTGCGTCAACCCTACCCCTCTTTTCTTCTCTCCCCCTTACCTGTACAGCCCACCACTCCAAGGAACACTCGCTCCCAGGGTCCAGGATTCCCTCTCATCTCCTATCAAAACCTCTAAGCAGAGAAAGGCTCTAGAAAACTCATTTACCTTAGGGAATAAAAATGATTCATGGCTAAAATCATCACCCCTCTAGGGCTAAGATTTTCATTTTTCAAGCCTAAAGGAAAGCAACTGTAGAAATAGAACACCAGGCAGTAAGAAATAAGTGAGGGGCTTCTCTAAAGGCTCAGAACTCTCTACTTTGTTTCCTGCTGACAAAGGCCAATCCGACACAGAATATGGTGTCTCTCTGTTTTTAAAATCTATTTCATGAAATTAGGAGTTTGGTGATAGCTGTCAGAGACGCACAGGGAATATTGAAATATAAATTGTCACGTGCTTTAAGATGGCTGTGAAATGATTGTTGTTCATTAAGTGGTTATTCCTTTGGCTTTGGTAAAGTAGAATGCGTGCCAATTATGAAACTTATTGAACGTTTCAAAAGGAAACTAGAAGGACACACACACACACACACACAGAAAGGTATACACCCAGTGAAAAATAGAGCTGTACAATACCAAAGATTCTACATTCTTCTTTCTGTTTAAACTAATATGTGCGTGTGTGTGCATGCACATATACGTGGGTTTATTTAATTGTCATTCCAGCTCCTTTTTCTGGTATCAGCAGCTCCCTCTCCTTTGAGTTCATGTGGTTCTGTCCCTTGCAGTGCCCCATAATAACACCCCACCCCCGACCTGGTCACAAAGAGAGGTGACCCAGGTCTGTCGTGGTATAGTCCCCACTGTCCACGGAGATTGGCCCAAGCAGAGCTGTCACCATCCTTCCCTGGGACTGATCTACAGGTCCCTAGATAAAGAAGTTCCTCTTTTCACGGGGGATCACTGAACTGATGTGTTATAAGCCTGGGGATACAGGTAAGCATCTTTCCCCTCAAGGGAAGGAGATCCTTCTGCAGTGGACTGGAATGAAAAGAAAAGAACGAGGTGATGGGAAAGGAGAAAGGGAGAGAAAGAAGGAGGGAAGACTTCAAATGAACCGCAGGACTCAATCATGCTTCCCAACAGCACAGCTATTAATTCTACTTTTGTCACAAGCCGATTGGAGTTTGGTTTCTATCGTGCTCAAACTAAAGAACTTTCCCAAATACTGTGAATATATACATGTATGCTTTTGTACGCCTCCCTACCCAATTCAAAACACATCCAAGCAGTTTAACAACACTTAGGTCTAAAAATCTAGGATTGAAATTTAAGGTAGGGAAAACATGTTCCATTTTATTCACTTATTTTAACTTTTCAATAGGTACTTATTATTTTTCATGATTGATTTTTCAGGTAAAACCCAGTTTTTTCAGAAACACTTTTGTCTCTAATTAAGGAGAGGAAGAATCTGTGTTCATGTCCGAGTAGCAACCACTAAATACCCCACAGGTAGCAATATCTGAAACCAGCAAATTCACACACGCAGTGCACAGTAGGCCTCTGGTTCGTTTGCTGATCCAGTTCATTGTACAGCAAGCCATTACAAAGTGGAGTCTTCCAGAAACATTATTCAGGCCTCCTTCATATGTGCCATTTCTACTAAAATGCTCTCCCTCCAGGTAATTGTTACTCTGGGTCCCCAAAAGGCAGGATTTCCTACCAATTCCAGCTCACTGCTTCCTCATTGAATAACCCCCAAATGACACTCCATTTTCTCTCTTTATGCCAACCAAGAACAACCAAGTCACCTCCAAGGAATACTAGCAACACAGCCAGATTCTGTCAGATTAAAATATGAGACAAATTAACCCTCATTAAGAGAATGCACCTGCAACACTGCCTACCAACTGTGAAAAAGCAACTGGCCACACCCCGGAGCCCATATTGTCTTCACCCCTCATTAAGCAGGCCCCCCAGATTTCACTGGGCAGCCACTGCCGTGAGGGGCTGTGCAGTTGGCGGCCCCCACTGGACCACATGGAGGAGGTCTCACAGGCAAGTTGGGTTCGTTTCATCTATTCTAAGTACCTTTGTATGGGAAACAAAGAGAAATTTGATTTTAGAAACCTACTTGTATTTTCTCTAGGAAAAAAAAAAACAGTTAACATTTTTAAAAGATGCCAGTAGTGGTCTGGTTTATTCTATGCCTTTCAAAGCAAAACATTCTTTAGAGGATCAGGTTCCTGTCTGATGCCCTAAGCTACTGGCTGCCTCAAGTGGTCACAAGATCACATTTTGCCTAAGTAAAGAGGGGTCTCATGTTTTGCCTTAGAATGGATTTTTTTCTTTTCCACTAAAGGAACTCTCAGTAAAAAGTAAAATGTTCCTGATTTAATTTCTGGGAGAAAAAGAAAACTAACGTGAAGGCCCTGTGCTGAGCAGTTTTCTCACCAGATCTCCTCTGACAAGGAGACAGAATTTAAGGTAGTCTGCTGTCCTCCCCCAAGCCCCCAAGTCACACAGCCAGAAAGTGGTGGCGTTGTCTTCTGAAATGAGGCACATTTGATTCCAGAATCCGCATCTGCAACGCACAGGGGTGCACAAACTACAGCCCATGGGCTAAATCCAGCCCACCTCCTGTTTCTGTAAATAAAGTTTTATTAGAACACGGCCGTGCCGTTCAGTACTGTCCAGGGCTGTTTCCACGCAACAGGAAAGTTGAGTAGTCGTGCAGCCAAGACCACAAGGCCTACAAAACCAAACCTAGCAACCATCCGACCCTTTACCAGAAAAAGTGTGCTGACTCCCAATACAGTAAAATGTCCCAGTTGATAAGAAGAGTAGAACTCAGCTCTGTACCACAAGAGACCAAACTACGCAATTGGTAGTTTTCATTGCCGGACAGAATCTCCCCATGGAGCAGACGCCAAGCCCCTGTGGCAGCCTTCTATGCCATGACGGCCTAGCCTTATCTGACCAGCCCTGATGTTTTTGCAGGCTACATTTTCACCCCTGACATGAAAGAAAGCTCCCACTTACTGGAAGCAAGAGGATACATGGAAGTCAAAGGTGAGAAGGCCCAGCAGGTCTCTGTGGACCAGGCACACATCTCCCTCCCTCTTCTGTCACTGAGCCCCTGCCCCCCAATAACACGCCCCTGGCAGGGAGGGTTAGCAAGGCCCACGCCTTCTGTGGATGGACTCACAGGTGTTCCAAACACTCTCTGCCAGCTTTCCAGTGAGAGCCTTTTCCTGGGGGGTGGAGAAGCTTAACGAAAGGAGACGTCAAAGCTACAAGAGAGCAGGAAGGGACCACTGTGTAGGACACGCTTCCCCAAATCTGATTTGAGAGAATACTACCAGAAATACACGCCAGTGGATTCAAGAAGACCACAAAAAATGATCAAAACGGCACAGCGTAACTGCAGCGAAAGCTAACCAATACAGGATGCGTATCTGTCCCGTTTGTAACTACAGAAGAGAATCATGGACGTTTCCCTCCTGGACCAATAAGTTTGATTCTAGAAATTCAGAGATGTTTCATAGGATAGCCACCCAGGTATTTGTTTTTCATTTATCAGATATTCATTGAACACTGACTATGTGCCTGTGTTCTAAGTGCACGAGATACGATAATTCCCGCCATCATAGAGTTTCCATTCTAGGTGGGAAGACATATAAATAAGTAATAAATTACCAAGAATATTTTAGATAGAGGTAGGTGCTATGAAGGTAACGATAGTTGTACAGAATAAGGGGCTGGGGAGATAATTTTAGACAAGAAACACAGAGGCATATACCTGCTATATGCCAGGAACTGTGCTCATTGTCAGGGAAAGGGTTGGCAGGTGCTGACCAGAGAGAAAACGGAAAAATCTATATAAAGGGGTTTCAGGCAACGCAACTAGACTTGTCCCATGAGTCAGACCCATGGGCCATCTGCGACAGTGGAATAACATCTCATTGCCTGGGGAGGCATTTTATCCCCTATGATGTTTACAGGTGACCCTTGAACAACACAGGTTTGAAATGTACAGATCCATTTATATGCTGATTTTTTCAATAGTGAATATTACAGTTCGAGGTTGGTTGAATCTGGAGATGTGGAACTCCAGATTAGGAGGAACCCAGGATACAGAGGGCTGACTATAAGTTATACGTGGATGTTTGAGTGTGCAGACGGAGATTCCCCTAACCCCAGTGGTGTTGAAGGGTTAACTGTATTACGCCTTTTATTTATAGAGTATATTACTTCTTTATTTATACTATTCTTGTTTCAGAAAGGATTTTAGGAAGGGCACCAAAACCTAGGAAGGACAATGGAAATGTACAACAATGGTGAAATGGTTCATTAAAACGTGGTATAACTTAAAAGGTGTTGTGGAAGGTTATGTAATGAAATGGAAAATATTCCCAATATATTATATGGAAAAGGTATATAAATACTAAAGCAGCATTTGTGACAGTTACTTTTTATCTGTCAACTGGACTGGGCCATGGGGTGCCCAGACGTTTGGTTAAATATTATTCTGAGTGTGTTTCTGGATGAGATGATACGTTAATCAGTAGACTGAGTAAAGCAGATGGCCCTCCCCGATGTGGGCGACCCCATCCAACGCATTGAAGTCCTGAATGAAACAAAATGGTTGACCTGCCCTAGAATAAGAGGAAGCTCCTGCCTGATTGCCTTGAGCTAGAACATCAGTCTTGTCCTGCTTTCAGGCTAGAACTGAAACATTGGCTCTGCTTGGGTCTCGAGCCTGCCGGCTTTGGGACTGCAGCTACACCAGGGTCTCCAGTTTGGTGACCCAGATCTTGGGACTTCTCTTGATGTATTTGTGGGGAGAGGTGAGTTCCACATCCTACTACTCCACCATCTTGATTCCCACCCCAGGACTTCTCACCCTCCGTAACTGTGTGAGCCAGAGCCAATCCCTTGGGTATTTTCTACTCCCCCCACTCTCCATCGCCTCTGTCTCTGGATGGATGGATAGATGGATGGATGGATGGAAGGACCAATCCATCGATCGATCCTGTTGGTTCTGTTTCTCTTGAGAACCCTGACTAGTCCACTTTTGCATTCTATAATGACATTCTTGTTTAAAATGTGTACACACATAGAAAAAACTTACCATTACATATTAACTGAGGGTAGGACTGAGTGATGGAATTACAGACCACTTCTATTTGTGTGTATGTGTCTGCATTTTCCAAAGGCTGTTGGAAATAGGTATATATTTTTACAGAGAGATATAGGAAATTTCAGGCAAAAGACTGAGTTTTCCAGTCTCCTGGGCAAAGCCATCCACGGGAACTTGGGAGATGGTAGAAACAGGCTACCCCCACCCCGAACCTGTGGACTCAGTTCACTCGCCTCTCTGGTGCCCACACCTCACTCCCCAGGCAACTTTCTGGGTCCAACTGGGCTTCCACATGGTTCTGCAAAGAGGGAGAGAAGCAGAGGATCACCAGGCATGAGTGCTGTGATCCCTTTGGCACTAAAACTTTTCACTAGAAATGAATAAATTAAGAGTCTGGTTCTGGAACACTGGTCACGAGAGTCTTGCCAGCCTGAGTCCTGTCCTGAAAGATGAACACAGTCAGGACACTGTGGACCGTTGGAGGCCACATGGCTAAGGGCCAGACTCTGGACCAAAGGGAGCTACTCTGTTTGTCCTAATTAAGTCTCTAAATGGACACTTCTCATCCATCAGGCTTTACAGAGTAACAGCTTCTCAAGGACTGTCTGTCAAACGGTGACACATTTTCTTCTCATTTCTAAAACTAAACCATTTAAGAGTCTCCAATTCTGGTCTCTTAGGCTATGGTTCCCAGGCCCTTCAAATCACTCTTCAAACTTACCTTCATTCAATCTTCCATGATCCAAAGTCAAAAATACTAAATACAGGAGAAAAAAATACTAAATACTATACTTCCCAACACAGCCTCACATAATAAAAGAATATAACCTGGGCTTCCCTGGTGGCGCAGTGGTTCAGAGTCTGCCTGCCAATGCAGGGGACACAGGTTCGAGCCTGGTCTGGGAAGATCCCACATGCCGCGGAGCAGCTAGGCCCATGAGCCACAACTACTGAGCCTGCACGTCTGGAGCCTGTGCTCCGCAACAAGAGAGGCCGCAATAGCGAGAGGCCCGCGCACCGCGATGAAGAGTGGCCCCCGTGTGCCACAACTGGAGAAAGCCCTCACACAGAGATGAAGACCCAACACAGCCATAAATAAATAAATAAATATTTTAAAAAAAAAGAAAAGGAATATGACCTGAGTCTCACAACGAGCCTATCCAGCCAGAAGGCTGGGATCATCATCCCCATTTTATGGATGAAGACACTGAGTCTTGGAGAGCTGGCTGGTCCAAGGTCACACAGCCTGTAGATGGCAGAGCCAGGCCTGCTTTTGCTCAAATGGATTACTCCAACCAAAGAGAACCACCTACCGGAGCCCCTAGTCCTTGTTCTCTCAGCTTGTAACGCTACCCCACCCTCAACTGTTGGTCTTCATTTCCCTCATACGCAACACTGACACCAGCTCTTTGAAGACATGACATATAAAGTATCTGAAGGACGATTTTATTCTTTAGCGCTCATTCCTTGAGCCCAGGAGTTGCAAACTTAGTTGCCTAAACGGGTCAGATAGGTGATGTAAATAGAGGCAGCAGTCAGCTTATGGGAGTGGAGTGATCCGTGGCAAACTGAAGAGGGGATGGCTGTCTGGATGCTGAGTTCTCTCTCTAAATCTATAGTATCAGAGGTAAGCCAACTTTAGTTGTGGGCCCAATCCAGTATGTCCCATGAGCTAAGAATGATTTTTACATCTTTTTTTTAATGTTAAGTTGTATGAGCTGTTCATATATTTTGGATATTAACCCCTAGGGTCTCTTTTATTTTATTTATTTATTTATGCATGTATGTGGGTATGTTTGGCCACACCGTGCACCATGCAGGATCTTAGTTCCCCAACCAGGGATCGAACCCACGCCCCCTGCAGTGGAAGCATGGATTCTTAACCACTGGACTGCCAGGGAAGTCCCGACCTTTACATCTTTAAGTGGTTATATCATAAATGATTATATAAATACCTGCCTAATGTCCTTGATTTTGCCTCTTGACCCACAAAGCCTAAAATGGTTACTGTCTGGTCCTGTATGGAAAAAACTTGCCAACTTCCGCTTTACAGTGTTACGTTAGCCTCCAGAGCAACCAGACACCTGTCCACCTGCAGAACCCAAGCAAATAAACCTATTTGTTGATTAAATGTCTCCGAATCAGTCACTGAGAATGTAGTTATCCAATCTGAAAAAAGCTACGTCCTCTGTGATTCCAGCTGTATGACATTCTGGAAAAGGACACAGTACAAAGCACTGAACTAGTGGTTTTATTTTAAATCCCTTTTTCTTCTTCCTGCGCTTTCCAAACACTGAAACTGCCTCAAGGAAAGCCATACGAGCACAGGGCACCATGATGATCTCCATTCTATAACTACCTCGGGCCTCTCCAAGTCAGAGCACAATAAAAGAACCCACGTGCCTTTCCATCATTTGCTAGGTTCCAACTCTCCGATCCTTCCTCTGCCCTTCGATTCCCAGTGACAACCCCCTTCCCTCCAAATCCCGCACAAACCCAATATGCCTCCACACTCCCTCAGCCACACACTTTATTATTATCTTAAGGTCAATCCCTTTATAAACGTGCCTTTGACTGGCTTTTCTTAGATAACTTGAGGGCAGTTCTTCTTTGCAAAGCAATAAAAATATCCTGGCCCAGCATGTTATCAGGATGAAAGTAATTACAAAGTCCTGAGCTGAGCTGCCTGGGACAGCCAGCATCCCTTCCTATTGTTTCATTCTATGAACGAGGAGGACCTGGCTCATGCCTGCCTCATTTCAAAGGGCCTCTCCCTTAAAACATGCAAGGAAATTAGAAGAAAGTATCTGTTTTTCCAACAATTCTTCATTGCATGCTAATATTTTTCCATAGGCATCTTAGGGGAAATTTTCTCCATGTTTAAGTGGGTATGTTACTGCCCTTACCTTTGTAAGTAACCCTGACAATCTAATTTCCTACATAGTGTCTTTTTGGTGGGGCGGGTTTTTTGTCCCCTGCACCCTACCTCCAACCAGATCTCAAGCTAATTGGCTGCGAAAGGCTATTCCAGCAGTGCTGAGTTCAGTGCCGACCATTTCAAAGGTCATGAAAGAAGCGCAGCATACAAGGGAAGGGAGCCCGCTGTGTCCGTTGGGCATTTCCTATACCCAGGTTTCCCTGAATCACGTGTCCATGGAGAGAAGGCTATCAGTGCCACACCAGCAGAGGCAGTAAGAGTGCTGGCGAGTTTGATGTCAAGGTTGGGGGTTGAGACCCTACTCTTCTGGAAAAATACAACCTCAGAAGGAGCCACCACAGGCAGAAATCACACTTCCTTGTGACCTCATTGGATAAGCTTATTAAATTGTTAAGAACACAGACCTTTGTGTGTGAGCCACCGCTCTTGATCTTAGCCAAGTCAGTGAAATTCTTTGAGCGTTTCTCCTCAACTTGCGGACACGGAGGAGTGGTTGTGGAACTAAAGAGATAGGACATGTCAAGTACTTGTTAGCATTCCACAGCAACAGAGCACACGGGACTTCCTACCAAGGCCCAGCTCCCTTGGAAAATGAGAGCATTAGACCTGATGATCTTCAGGCTTCACCAGCTCCAACATTCCACTGGTCCAGTTACCAGAACAGAGAACCAGAGGGCCCAGTGAAAATAACTTTGAGGGACTTCCCTGGTGGCTCGGTGGTTAAGAATCCACTTGCCAATGCAGGGGCCAGGGGTTCGAGCCCTGGTCCAGGAAGATCCCACATACCGCAGAGCAACTAAGCCTGTGCGCCACAACTGCTGAGCCTGCACTCTAGAGCCCGTGAGCCATAACTACTGAAGCATGGGCTCCGCAACAAGAGAGGCCACCACAATGAGAAGCCCACGCACCGCAACGAAGAGTAGCCCCCTCTCGCCGCAACTAGAGAAAGCCCGTGCACAGCAATGAAGACCCAACACAGCCTGAAGTAAAAACTAAATTTTTTAAAATGCTGTGAATTCAGAACGCAATGATTAAAAAAAAAATTATAAAAAAAAGAAAAGAACTTTGAGTCCAGGAGATATGAGTTCCAAACCAAGGCCAGTTCACTCACCATGACAAGTGACTCCTGCCACAGGACACCTGTCGAGCACTGTGTCATCTCTTAGGCTAACACCTACAAGTGCCAGAGCCTAAGTACTTAACATGGTCACTCAATTCCTCCCCCGCAATAAGCTGGTAGCACTGGTACTATTAGTATCCCCATTTTAAAGATGAGGAAACTGAAGCTAAGAGAGAATGACTTTGCAGATTTAAAAAGGGGGGTGTGGTATGAATTTTAAAAAGTGGGGGAAATAGGATAGGAACCATGAGAAATAGAAGAATAGGTGATGGGTCAGACTGGCTAAGGAGTCCCCTCTAGACTGTGTGTCCAAAGAAGGTCTTTCTGAAGGGGGTTGTCTGAGCTGGGGTCTGGAGGATAGAATGAGCCTTGCGGTCTAGGGAGAAGATGTGACTACGGGAAGGTCCCACAGCACAGCAGAGTCCGGTCTGAGGCAGTATTTCTGGAACTTTCTGTGCATCAGAATCGCCGGCAGGACTTGTTAAAAACACATCACTGCACCTCACCCCCGGAATCTGATTCAATGAGTCTGGGGTGGGGCCTGAGAATTTTCCCATCTAGAGAGTCCCCAGCCAACAGCGACGATGCTGAGCTGGAATCCACACTTTGAGAACCACGCTCTGGAAGAGAAGTCTGAGAACATTTTCTTTAAAGACGCAGACGGTAAACACATTTTCACTTTGCAGGCTATAGAGTTTCTGTTGCAACTACTCAACTCTGCTGTTTATCAGGAGGGTAGCCATAGACAATATATAAACAAATGAGCAAGGCTGTGCTCCAATAAAATTTCATTTCCAAAAATAAATAGTGGGCTGGGTTGGGCCCCGCGGGGCACAGATTACACACCACTGGTCTAGGGGAATCAGGAACCTTCCAGGACAGAGAGCAAAGCAAGTCCCTCTCCCCCAACGAGGAGCAACAGCATTTCGCCAGTATTTTTAATCATACTTTTGTGTCTTAGCTTAAAAGCCATAGCCCCAGGAAGCCCTCCCTGACCTCCGTGGACTGGGTGAGCACCCCTCCTCTGGATGTGCACGGACCCATTCATGGGTCCTATCAGAGCACCAAGTTCAGTGTGAGGTGCGTGACCGTGTGGTGTCTCCCTGTGAGGAGGAGACCAGATCTGTCCCCTTTAAACGCCACGCCAGTGCCCGGTGTAAGGCCTGCCATCCAACAGGCCACCGAGAGTGCCACTCACTGAATGACTAAGTCTTCCATTTTCACCTTTGCAAGAGCAATTCCAGGGCCCACGAACTGCCCTTCTTATACTTTAATACATAAGGTTCACTTGGGGATCTTCTTAGATAGCAGATTCTAACTCATTTGGTTTGGGGTAAGATCTGAGATTCTGCATTTCTAACAAGTTCCTAGGAGATTTCGAGGCTGCTGGTCCACGGAGCACACTTTAGATGATGGTGAGAATTTAGAAAACACAGACTAAAGGAATCTCACTGACGCTGCAATATAAGCAGAGGCCCTTGAATCACTTTCTCAAATACTATTGATATAGAAACCCAGGACACCAGCTCCAGTTTCCTGACTGATGTGAAAAGAAACCAGACTTAACAACCAACAAGGGAATTGTACTTTACAAACCTCATTATATTTCCTGTTATTTTAACTATCACTGTAATTAAACTCAAAGATTGACCACACAAAACTCACTTGGGCACATTGCACATGCTTTGATGCTCAGCAAATTCAACCTACTCCCATGCCCTTGGAATTCATTTGTCAAACAAATGGGTGTCACAGGCTATCAATCACAAGAGCCCTTTATAAGGCAAAGCTCCCAAGTCACCTGTGCCAAGCACTGTTAAGAAACAGACCATTTTCAGCATATTCTAAAAGTGTGTTGTTCTTGCACTTCTGATCGCAGGCATCTCTAGTGCAGGAGACCCTCAAAACCCACATAGAATCTTAGCGCCTGGGAACTGGCAGGGATCTTGTATTTGCTCCAAACCTATCCACTGACAGATGAAGAATCTTAAACTCAGAGAGGTTAAGTGACTTTCCTAGGGCCACTCTGCAAGGTAGAGGCAGAGCTAGAATGAGTGTTTCCTGAAACCTGAGCCTGAAATCTCATGTTTGGAAATGAGTTTCAAATTGTGGTCCACGGCCAGCACTGATCCATGAACTCTTTGTTGCCTGTCTGCAATGACGTAAGTACAGAAATTGAGGATAAGCATTGAGCAACCTTTATAGCAAGTTGACAATGCTGACATTTCCAGTCTCTCGGAATTCTGGGTCTTTCCAACTCCCTAGCGAATTGTGTGTGGCCCAAGCACCATCATTATCTATGTATGGTGGGGCTATACTGGATTGGAAAGTTTTTAAAAATCTGGTCCTTCACCATGACTATTAGTTCAAGAAGCACTGATGGATACCATTAAGTCTCTCTCACCAATCACCACAGATCTAATTTAATGGAAAAGCATGTAACTATATTATTTATCAGTTGGCAAGCTCTAAGAAATGACACTCTGGCCACCTCCCTATGTAAACCTCCAAACTGCTAGGGTAGAAGTATAACCTGGTAGTTAAGAACTTGGGCTCTGTGAAGAGCCAAACTTTCGCCCACCCAGGTTCCACCACTTTCCTTCCTATGTGACCTGGGATCCCCTCCCTCAAGTCTATAAGCCTCAGTTTATGCGTCTGTAAATTGGGGGCAAGAGTAGTACCCATAGCCTATAAGGTTGTTGGGAGAGTTAAAAAACAATTATAAAAGAAGAATCCTCATAAAATGCCCAGCACAGTGCCTGGCACATTTGTTCACCTTTGTAAGTATGTTAAGTACATAGGGCAGGCATACAGACCCTCGAGTCCATTTGCTTGGAATACAATCCCAGCTTTATCACCTACTAAATGGGTAACATGAAGCAAGCCACCTACCTTCTCTACCCTTAAAACCACTTCATTTGCAGCTGGAAATAAAAACGTCACTGCCTCTAGGAAAATGTTGTAAGGATTAAACACAGTAATCCATGCAAAGCACGGAGCTCACGCCTGACACTCAGCAAACTCACGGGCACCGTCCAAGAGGGCTGTCTCTTAGTGTCCCAGCTACATGGGGAAGAACGCGCCTTCGAGCGAATTCATACGTAAGAGTTTACATGTGCAATTTCCTGGACTTTTCTTAAATTAGTGGAATTAAAAGTTATGATTAAAAACTAAAAGGCAAGGACAGATCCCAGGGGGACCACGCAAGCGAACTCTTATCTGAACAGAACGGTGGATGAGTGCTACCCCAAAGCAGATTTTAAGCCTTTTTTTAAAAACTGCTTCTTGCTGCCTGTTTCTTTCAGGGTTTTGAAAATGAGTCCAACTATTGATAAATGAGATGATCAGTAGCTTGGGCTTGCCAAGAGTGAAACAACAAGAAGATACAGCGTGACATTAGTTTCTCTTCTGATGTGGGCAGGAGGAGACCACAGGGCATGTCCACATCTGCCAATAGCCATTCAGCAGCTGTCGCCTTGGGCGTCTGGGGCTCGCTCCGCTCTGGCCCCACGGGCCGGGGCTGAGCAGACGGGCGGAGTCACGCTTCGCAGCTCGAGGTCCTGAGCTCAGGCCTGCACCAAACCGCTGTGTGTCACCAGTCACGTGACTGGGACAAACCCTACTGGAAGGCGTTACAAGCTAAGCATTTGCGGAGTGAGAAGCGGAAGCCCTGGACTCTGAGCTACGAGAGGCATCATCTGCGGAAAGGGCAGCGGGAAGCAGAGAACCAGCTCATCACTTTCCAAACCAATACGAGCCGGTGGCAGAGCAGCAGCGGGACCACTATTCCGGGGCTTCTACAGCACCTGGGAAATAGGTCTAAGAATAACGGGGTATGAGAGGTAGCAACCTCGGAACATAAGGAAAAGGAAGCGGCCAACAATTTTGTACGCAACTTAAGTCTTCTTTAATGCCAGAAGTATCCTCAGCTCTCGGGGCTGGTGGCCTTCTGGGAGGGCTGCTGAGGGACGCAGGAGGAAAAGGAGATTATTTCCCCAATAGCACCGACTGACGGTGGTCTGGCCACTCGCTCTGCTCCCCCGTGTGGACCAGACGAAAACACAAAACGAGCTCCAGGGTGACAACACACCGGGCTGTTCCGCCGTGGTCACGGTGGATTTCAGAAGCTGCACTGGCCAATACCACAAGAACCAGTCGCATGTGGCTCTGTAAATTCAAACTGGTCCAAGTGAAATTAAAAATGCACTTCCTTGGGTGCATTAGCCACATTTCAAAAGCTCAAGAGCCCCACGAGATTAGCGGCTATCATACTGGACAATGCTGATACAGAACATTTCCATCATCCCAGAAAGTTCTATTAAACAGCACTGGTCTAGAGATAACAGAGTAGGTTGTTTACAAAAGCCAGCGAGTGAGAGAAAAAAAAAAAGAGAACACTGGTGAAGGTGTGATAAAACGGCACTGTTACACTCTGCTGCTAAGAACATAAATTTGGTACATTTCTAGAGCTCGACTTGACAATCTATATCAAGAACCTGAAAAACGATCAGTATTCACCGGCCCAGTGTTTCTGCAGGTAGGACTCCATCCAAAGGAAGTAACCAAAGAAGGGGTCCAGAAATTTCTGCAGTTTTCATTCAAAATATTTGCTGAACAAAATATTTTGTTTAGCAAATAAGAGAATAAAGTTAGAAATCATGTAAATACATAATAGCAGGAGAATAAAAAATAATTTTCATCCTGTGATGGAATATAATGCTGCTAATAAAATTCGAGTTTAGGGCTTCCCTGGTGGCGCAGTGGTTGAGAGCCCGCCTGCCGATGCAGGGGACGCGGGTTCGTGCCCCGGTCCGGGAGGATCCCACATGCCACAGAGCAGCTGGGCCCGTGAGCCATGGCCGCTGAGCCTGAGCCTCTGGAGCCTGTGCTCCGCAACAGGAGAGGCCACAACAGTGAGAGGCCCGCGTACCGCAAAAAAAAAAAAAAAAAATTGAGTTTAACACCAATGAAATGGGGGAAAAACTGTGACCTAAGAAAACGCAGTGCCAAGGGTCTGTGTGTCATTACTCTATTTTTAAAATATTAAGTATGAAAATATAAATGAAAGGAAATACACTAAAATTTTAACAGTGGATATCTCTAGATGATGGGATCATGAACTTTTTAAAACATTTCTTCATACTTCCCAGAAAAATGACACTATATTTATCATTCACCAAATGCTCACTATTTGCTGGGGACAGTTCAGAGGCTTATGTGTGTTCACACGTTTAATTCTCATAACACCCTATAGGGTAGATTCTATGCCCATTTTGCAGATGGAAAGCAGACACAAAGAGGCAAAGGAATTCCCCCAAGGTCACATGAGCCAGGATTTGAAAGCAGACACTTGGCTTCAGCTTCCAGAGTCTCAAAGTGTAACAAATCAGTTCAACTTACAGAAGACGACACTGAGTGAGGAACTGCAAAATTGCTTTAGGGAGCACAGCTATTCACCAGCAGGGTCAAAATCTGACACTCATAGATTGGTGTTATCAGTCTCAAAAAAAAGGAGGGTCACGGGCTTCCCTGGTGGCGCAGTGGTTGAGAATCTGGCTGCTAATGCAGGGGACACGGGTTCGAGCCCTGGTCTGGAAGGATCCCACATGCCGCGGAGCAACTAGGCCCGTGAGCCACAATGACTGAGCCTGCGCGTCTGGAGCCTGTGCTCCGCAACAAGAGAGGTCGCGATAGCGAGAGGCCCGCGCACCGTGATGAAGAGTGGCCCCCGCTTGCCACAACTAGAGAAAGCCCTCGCACAGAAATGAAGACCCAACACAGCAAAAATAAATAAATCGATTAATTTTTTTAAAAAAAGAAGGTGAAGGTCATGTCACCTTCTCCATTTAAAAAAAAAAAAAAAAAAGGAAGGTCTGAACCAGAAATTTAACTGACGTATAGAAAACAAGCTACTTTGCATTGCTGACACTCCAGAATGTCCAAGAGCCACACTCACCGCCACATCTAGACGCAGTGTGCACAGTGCCTATCATGTAGGCCCCTCCTACTAGGCCCTTCACATACACCATCTCATTTAATCCTCAGAACCGGCCTCAGAAACAGTGGCCGTGATTCCTCCCATTTTAGAGGTGAAGCAGTGAAGGCTTAGAAAGCTAATGGTGCAAGGCCGCAGAGATTTGAATAGGAAAAGCCAAGGTTCACACTTCGGCTGTGGACGCCAGCACTCTTGTTCTTTACAAGGTCATAAAATGACCACATAATTTATATTCCAACAGGAACTTTGAAGAGTGAAAAGAGACGCTATTAATAATTATTCTAGAATGATGGGTGTGAACTGTGACTGCCCCAGGCAACCCTCCTCAGCTGGGATAAGGGGTCTCTCTGGAATGTCCTCTAGCAGGAAGGTCCACGGGTGGGCCTTTGGACTTGCTAGGGGCTCAGAGTATGGGCTGGAAGGACAACACTGTTGTAAATTCCCAGGTATATGTTACAGGACAAATTACAGATGCTTTTTCTTGCTGTTTCCAAGATATATGCCAGCATGTGGCTGCCCAGACTAGCCCTGTGCACTGATCTGCGGACCCCATAGCGGAGTGAATAAGGCAAACTCAGGCCCTTTTGATTCCATGGGATGAGGTGGAAGGTTCTACCTTCAGCAATTGGGATTTGTTGTTATTCTTGTCAGTGAGAACAAAGACAAGACTGGGTCGATTTTGCCCTCTTCCCAGCCCCGGCGCCAGCTGTAATTCATCATCACGGGCTCCCTGCACAGCTCCTCACACATTACTTAGATGAGGCAGCCAGCAGTGGGAGGAGAGATCCTGCTAATCTACAGACTGGATTCACTGCACTGCCCCCGGGGCTGCACCCTGCAGAACGCACCTACTGCTGGATGGAGCCCCACACCCATCTACCAATGCATCACTACCAATACACCCATCTACCAATGCATCACTTGGGGTCAGAAAGGATGGGGTGACCCATATGTGCACTGGCCCCATGATCCACTAAACAGCCACCTTGAAACCCACCACGCCGGCCAACTAATCGGGCCTGGGGCCATCATCCATTCATTGGAAAATGACATCATCTTGGAGGCTGAAATTGGCTTCTCCATCATCTGGAGAACAGAAGGCTTGAAGGAGGGCCAGACACCTGGGCCTGGAGGCACCTGTCTTGCCCCACCAAATCACAGAGCAGTGTTTACAGAGGTGACAAATGAGGACAATAGAGGCAGAATGCCCAGCTCTGCCATCATCTCTCTGTGTGTCCTAGGGCATATCCCTTAAATTCTGTAAGTCTCGGTTTCCTCAGTTATGAACTGGGTAAAATGATACAACTCACCTACAGGGTTTTCTGAGGATTAAATCAGATAATACATGATTGGTGTTTAGCAAAGCATCTGGCTCTCAGTAAGAGCTCAATAAATGTTAGCAGTGACAAAAAAGTATTATTATATCAACAGTAGAAAAGTATACAGCTATAACAATTACTACATGTTACTATAACTAATATGTAATATATTACTAAAAGTGTAATGATAACTATTACTGTTATTATTATATCTTTTTAATTACTATATCACATTTTAGATGAGAGCTACCTGCTAAATACGTTACCTAAAATCAAGGAGATAGAATGGAATAAAACAGAAAAAATGACGGTGAAAGTATACCCAGAATGAAGTTGGGGATTTTTAGATCAAAGATCAAGGTCAAGCCATCACCCAACGTAAAAAAAAAAAAAAAAAAAAACCCTCAGATTTTAAGATTCTCACGAATGTCACCCTTCATCATAAGCCAAGTTTGGGGGCAAGGCGTGGTGGGGAGTTGGACTGAGACTCCAGGGTCGTGTCCGGATGAACACTGATAGGCAGCAGAAGCCTGCTTCGATCCCAAATCCCAGCTGAGAAGAAAGAGGCAGAAAAGCACCTAAGTACTACTGCTGCATCCGCTGCATCTCAAGGAGAGCCCTCGCCTACTGGAGAAGGGCTCTGGGCAAGTATTTCAGCAAAAAAAGGGAGAGAGTGTCGTGGAAACTGTCAATAAAACACAGAAAGAGAACCAGCCCAAATATTTATTTTCCCCTCTTTTCTTCCCCAGGGATGCCAGAGTTAACAGGTGAGACCTCCAGGCAGAACTGTTCCCTTCTGTCCCTGATAGATTTTTTTAAATTTATTTATTTATTTATGGCTGTGTTGGGTATTGATTGCTGTGTGCGGGCTTTTTCTAGTTGTGGCGAGCGGGTTACTCTTCATTGCGGTGGGAGGGCTTCTCATTGTCGGGGCTTCTCGTTGCGGAGCACAGGCTCTAGGCGTGTAGGCTTCAGCAGTTGTGGCACGCTGGCTCAGGAGTTGTGGCTCACGGGCTCTAGAACGCAGGCTCAGTAGTTGTGGTGCACGGGATTAGTTGCTCCGTGGCATGTGGGATCTTCCCAGACCAGGGCTCGAACCCGTGTCCCCTGCATTGGCAGGTGGATTCTTAACTACTGTGCCACCAGGGAAGCCCCCTGTCCCTGATAGATTTTTAAATGTCCCCTTATTCCTGGCCTTAATGATTTCACCTTATATTTGGTGATTCTCTCCCTAATCCTCCTGCCTCCCCCAAATCCCAAGCAGTCATTTGCAAATACGATGAGTTTTCCTGCTGGGTTGTCACTAAACTAGTACAATTCACACAAGACTCTTGAAAATCCGGAGCTAGGGGGAAGAAAGGTGGTGGTGGGGAGGGCCCCATGAATCACTGCCTACCCACCCAAAATCAGTACCATGGGGGCGGTAACATAGGCTGGAGAGCCATTCCGAGAGGGATGCAGCCGTTACAGTTGCAGCTAATATAACATGTGAACGACAACTTAGTAAAATCCAGAGACTTGATGACTTCCAGCCATCGTTCAAGGGCTGGGGCTATAATTCACCATATTACTGCCCACAGTTCAATACTCATTTACAATTTCTCATCGGTCTTTCCGTATCGGCATCCTCCAGCCCACCCCTGCCCTACATTCTACAACTCTCTTATTCTGCTTCTAAATTTCTTTTTTTAATGGAAGGGATGGAGCATGGTAGGCGACTTCTGCCTCAACTCGGACCACAGCAGACAACTCTTCGATTCCAGGGCTCCTTGAGGGTTCCCCTTCTCTTTCCTCTTTGCCTTCAAATCCAACTATTTATAAGCAATACCTAGGTTTCCCTAAAGATGAGTCATAAACGTAAATCCCAGCCAGTGCGAGGTGGATGACTTATATGGGTGAAGCGAGCCAGGAGAGGATTCCTGCTTTGAGAAACCCCACCAGAAGCATCGTTTTATCATCCTCTTCTACCGAGTCAGCCTGCAGCCTCAGGAGCAGCTCTGAACACAGGCGCCTCCAGTCTGTGTGTCTGTGTCACTGGCTTCCTCCCCTTGTTTCCCATGTCATTATCACAAGAAACAACTCAATTGAGACTCTTTTCAGGTCATCCAAAGAGCGAGTGACTTGTACTTACGGCAAAACCTCTAAACTTCAAAAACCAGGGCTTTTCCAGCCCCTACAATTAGAGGAACTGAGATTTGAATAGCGGCCAGTAAATTTTCCTGCATCATTGATTTTCACTAAGTGTGTGACACGTTGTATTTTCTCGAATCGAGTGGAGATACTTGTTTTCTTAGCAGAGGCTCAATCGATGTCCCTTCTGCATCCCTCAAAGGGCAGTAGGGAGTCTGTGCTGCAAGGGACAAGATTCACTCAACAAAAACGTCCAGAGTTTCCACAGCCAGTCCTGGCCTTTAGAAAAGCCAATGTCCTGACTCCACCTAGAGAAATTCCAAAATAAATTTCCTCCCACCTCTAGATCACCTCTTCATCTTTTTTGGTAGAGAGTATGTTTACAAGGTAAGTGTTGACCACAGACTGTTGTACCACCTTTAGGGGAAGACTTAAGAATGAAGACAGTGAAAGTCTTAAGAATGGGTTTAATTGTGACTTTCCCTTTTTTTTGTTTTTGTTTTTGTTTTGTTTTTTTGCGGTACGCGGGCCTCTCACTGTGTGTGGCCTCTCCCGTTGCGGAGCAACAGGCTCCGGACGCACAGGCTCAGCGGCCATGGCTCACGGGCGCAGCCGCTCTGCGGCATGTGGGATCTTCCCAGACCGGGGCACGAACCCGCGTCCCCTGCATCGGCAGGCGGACTCTCAACCACTGCGCCACCAGGGAAGCCCGTGACTTTCCCTTTTTGATTCATCGACTATTAACACTCTCCAGAAATGGCAAGAATTCCTTTCAATTAGAAAAGCCAGAACAGACAACACATTCATGTGGAGAAGCCAGTCACCCTCAGATGGAGTAGGTATGCTGACGAGAGACATATTCGGGGGTGATGCAAGTACACTAAGAAACGGCTGGGAATTAGAAAAGTGAAAAACATCTCTAACTGCTGATTGCTGACACCTCCACCCCAACACACTCGAACCCCCATGGATGCAATGATCCTCCTTGAAACCAGGCTGATTCTGTCCAGTTTCAGAAAGGATTCATTCATATAGCACTGTCCAAAGAACTTTCTGTCCTGAATCAATATTCTATACTTGTGTTATATAATATGATATCCAGTATTAATAGCCATATGATGTTATTAAGCATTTGGAGTGTGGCTGGTGCAAAGGAGAATTTTAAGCTGAACCTTAACTCTTACATTTAATGCGAATTTTCAACTTTATTTAATTTTAATTAAGTTAGATTTAAATGGTCCCAGGGACTAGTGGTTACCATGTTGAATAGTGCAGATCGCCAATAACAATGTGCCTATATATTTAGAAATTCTCCCACCCAAGAATGTAAATTGGTGCAGCCACTATGGAGAACAGTATGGAGATTCAGCAGAAAACTAAAAATAGAGTTGCCATATGACCCAGCAATCCCACTTCTGGGCATATACCCAGACAGAACTATAATTCAAAAAGATACACGCACCCCTATGTTCACAGTAGCACTATTCACAATAGCCAAGGCATGGAAGCAACTTAAATGTCCATTGACAGATGAATGGATAAAGAAGATGTAGTATGCATATACGATGGAATACTACACAGCCATTAAAAAGGATGAAAGAATGCCATTTGCAGCAACATGAATGGACCTAGAGGTTATCATACTAAGTGAAGTAAGTCAGAAAGAGAAAGACAAATACCATATGATATCACTTATATGTGGAATCTAAAATATGACACAAATGAAGTTATCTAGGAAGCATAAACAGACCCACAGACATAGAGGACAGACTTGTGGTTGCCAAGGGGGATGGGGTTAGGGGAAGGATGGATTGGGAGTTTGGGATTAGCAGATGCTAACCATTATATATAGAATGGATGAACAGCAAGGTCCTACTGTATAGCACAGGGAACCATATTCAATATCCTGTGATAGGGCTTCTCTGGTGGCGCAGTGGTTGAGAGTCTGCCTGTCGATGCAGGGGACACGGGTTCGTGCCCTGGTCCGGGAAGATCCCACGTGCCGCGGAGCGGCTGGGCCTGTGAGCCATGGCCGCTGAGCCTGCGCATCGCAGCCTGTGCTCTGCAACGGGAGAGGCCACAGCAGTAAGAGACCCACGTATCACAAAAAAAAAAAAAAAAAATATATATATATATATATATATATATATCTCCTGGGATAAACCATAATGGAAAAGAATATGAGAAAGAATATATAGATATATGTATAACTGAATAACTTTGCTGTACAGCAGAAACTAACACAACTTTGTAAATCAACTATACTTCAGTAAAATAATTTTTTTTTTTTTTGCGGTATGCAGGGGCCTCCCCCTGTTGTGGCCTCTCCCGCTGTGGAGCACAGGCTCCAGACGCGCAGGTTCAGGGGCCATGGCTCACGGGCCCAGCCGCTCCGTGGCATGTGGGATCTTCCCCGACTGTGGCACGAACCCGTGTCCCCTGCATCGGCAGGCGGACTCTCAACCACTGCGCCACCTGGGAAGCCCTAAAATAAATTTTTTAAAAAAGAAATTCTCCTACCCAAGTCTCTTTTCAATTAGAGTAACTTCATCAAGAGAAATGGGCTAAGAGCAGTTGTCAGCACCTACTGGTGTGTTCAAAACTACTAGCAACGGTTGACAGTGAGAGGCCCACATTTCAATCATCTGAAAATACTACCATGCTAAATTCATTCTGGGGCATTCCCATAAAACAGGCAATTGACGGCACTTTAGTGTGACCAGCAGTGCAAACTGTTCCCTCTCGAGTAACTGAACTAGGAAGAGATCCAAGTTTGCTAAGCCTTGCCCAACTTTGTCTTCCTGCTGGGGTCAAAGGCTGCTAGGAGAGATTGATGAGTTCCTGTGTCCAGAGCCAGGGCAGGTTTTTTAAGGAAGCTAGCGTCATGTGACAGCAGCATCTATCTTCCGCTGACAAAAAAAAAAAAAAAACCCAACACTGGTTTGGTTACTCCAGCTAATTGCAGTCTCTTTGCTATCTTTTTCTGCTCCATGGGTCCACCATGAGGAAGCTCAGCTCACCCAACGAATTAACAGGTGGTCAAAGGGGCTGGATAACCTTGCACTTCTCAAGTGTTTATGCTGAAGATGTTGAGCAAAGCCAATTTTTCTCCCAGTTCCATCCGTTAAACAAAGAAGAAATTTGCTTAATCGTTTACTTAGGTCTGGGTGTCCTAGTCCTGGTTCCCAGGAATTCTCAAACCCCAAATAATTGTTGCTTTATCTCCTTACTTCCTTCTGATAGTTCCTTACTAGTTTTCTTTAAAATCAACCCATCCTTTTTAAAGTAAACTGGTTTGTACAAAACACTTTATACCACAATACAAAGGAAAACACATAGGTATTACGTCCTAGTTATAGATCTTCTCCTATACTATTAAATTTTTTAATGACAAATGCACACACACACACACACACACACACACACACACACCTAACACCCTCTCACTGATAAACAGCAAGGGTGGCTACATTTTGGACTATCCTGCCAATTATCCTGGAATTCAAGGATAATTATTGGAGAAGCACAATTTTTTTCCCACCTCACTTCATTTTCACATAGAAATGCACACGCTGCATCACTTTGTACGACAAGGAGAAAAGACTGCAACTTCAAAGAGATGAGGGAGTCGCACTGATCGTGAAAAACTTCTTTGTGTATAAGAGAAAAAGAAAATGCACTGTTAGAAAGAGACCTGCTTGCTCTGATCACCCGATTTTCCGTCTGACCCTTCTCGACTATACCTCCCTCCTCCAGCACAGACTCTGTCCTCTCAGCCTTTTCTTCTGCAGGAAGCTGAACGTCTTATCTCGTTCTGGAGGCGTTCTGCCCTTCACTTAGAGACTGCTGTGACCTCCGCGATGCTAACAGCCTGTCTGTGCTGCTGCACTTCGCAGGGCATCACAGCGGATGGCCTCCCTGCCTAATTTTACTGCTCTTTCAGAAACAATTCATTGAGATTAGCCTATAAACCATCCATATAAAATAGGCAATTATCGATTACTGACACTTGCATGGCTCCACCCCTCTGTAAGGGAACCGTGTTGTAAAGGATGCCAGTGCTCCTCCATCACCCCTGTCAAATCTCCCTTCCAAATGCAAATGCAGTGCTGGTCTGCCCTGGCCTCTCCCCCCACTGTCTGACCTAAGCTGTGATGGGCACTCAGCAAGCAGTCAAGCCGGCTCAAGGGATGACCTGACGGGCATGTGGCCTCCAGTGTTGGCCACCTGGAGCTCAATGGGCTGGAAGAGTCTATTGTCACGTGTGTCTGGAGTGATGGTGCCTTGCAGTCGCCAAACAGAGTAGGTTCCTGTAGCCCACAATTTGGAGGGTTCATTCATTCATTCATTCATTTGATAAATATATCTATGGCCCTTCTGCCTTAGCAAGCACATGAAACAGCAATGAATATAGTGGACAAGGTCCCTGCACTCGTGAAAATGATTTCTAGAGACAGATGATACACAAGCAATCACGTAAATAAACAAGATACTAAAATGTGATCAGGAAAATAGGAGTGCACGAACTGGGGGATGGGAAAGGACCTATTTTAGTAGTGGCATCACCATTAACCATTAACAGGCTGGCCAAGGCAGGCCTCTGTGAGGAAGGGACACTGGAGCTGAGGCTGGAGGGACGAAAGGAGACAGCAGTGCTGGGAGGTGGGGTCGAGCATCCCGGCCAGAGGACAAGAGCAAGGCCCTGGTTCGGGGCAGGGCTAGGCCTATTGGAGGAAAGAAAGAAAGCCCGTGCTCTGGCACATAGGTGAGGTGTGCAGATGGCAGAGCGAGGGTGTCGAATCAGGAGGAAGCAGGTGTGGCAGGACTTCGGAGCTGAGGCACAGGGCTAGGACTTTCTCCTAAGGACTTCGGAAAGTAAGTGAGGGGATTTAAGCAGAAATGCCATGAGCTAATCTGATGTGTATTCTCAAAATAGGCTCTGCTGCCGAGTGGAAAATGTGTTATAGGGCATAAGACGGGAAGGGAAATCACCTCTGGCTGCACCTGAGAATGACCCACAGAACCATTTTTAAATAATGGTACCGTGGGCCCACTTCCAGAGAGCAATGCCATTGCTGTGGGGTGAGGTCCAGAGATCAGTGTGTTTAAAAGCTCCCCGCGTAATTCTAATGTGCAGTTAAGGATAAGAATCGCTGCCCTGGAGGAAATGCTGTGACGCTGCAGAAACAGTCTGCACAGGGCTTCTCCACGTGTGCTCTCTGAACCAGAAGCATCGGCGCCACTGGGTGCTTGTTAGAAAGGCAAGTTCTTGGACCCCACCTCAGATCTATTGAATCAGAAACTCTGGGCCTGGGGGTAGGGCCCAGCAATCTGTCTTAACAAGCCTTCCAGGTGGTTCTGATGCCTCTAGTATTTAAGAACCTCCGGGCTAGAAGATATCATTTTGAAAAATGTGAAAATATTCCAGGGTCAGAATTCCCAGTACTGGAAAAAAAATTGATAATTCTGCCGTAGGAGTGGCACTCTTACAGAGGATCGCAGAATTAAATCCTAGTGATGCCGCTGCTCCCGCAGTCACAAAAACAAAACATCAAGGTTTCACCCCCAGAATGTGTGCTCGGAACGGCCTTTCCAATAGTGGTAATGAATCCCCTTTGAACCACTCATACCACAAGTAATTCAAGTCCTATATCTGCAAGATGGCTGGTCAATATCCCATACCAAGGTGTTGCTTTCCCACAGTGCCTTACTCCTACAAAACGCTTTCACACATGTCACCTAATAGGTACATGGTAACGACCCCACCGGGTAAACTCTATACCCATTTTACAGGCGGAGAAACTGAGATTCAGAGAGTATGAGTTACTTGTTGAAGATCACACAGCTAGAAGTGGATTCTGCGGCTACTTTAAGTCTCCCACCCCACATTTTTTTCCCGTCTATATGACGCTGAGCTCACGGCTTCCGATAAGATTTATGTGAGCTAAGCCAAAGTAATATTTGAAATAACTACATTAAAATGTTTAAGAGTGAACTGGAATCCACAGTCTGGCTTCCAGCCAAACTGCTGGCCCATGGCCAGTACCATCCAAGGACAGACATCAATTTGTGCGGAAGGGCAGAAGCCTGCAGGCATCTGAGGCTGGCGATGGGGAGACGAGGGTATGGATAGCAACCCTCTGCCCAGCCCACAATGAGGTCAAGTTCTTCCCTGCTTCCTGCAGAGAGGGGGGCCCTCAGCCCTGGCAACACATTAGAGTCACCTGGGGAGCTTAAAAACCACAACTCCAGGGCCCAGCCCATGAGATACTAAGTTCAAAGCCCTGGCCTGGGACCTGGACAAGAGTGTCTATAAAAGGCTGCATGTGTGACCCACTGTGAGCCAGAGGTGTGAACCACAGCTGCAGACAGAGGACAGCACAGAAGAAGTGCAGGGTCTGTTTTCTAGAAGAATATCGCGAAGCTCTGACCACACACAAGGTGACTGAATGGAGGGAATTGGAGGGGGAGCCCTCGGACACCTACCCCATCCCACCCTTGGGACCCTGTGGACTTGGGCAGGCAGCAATGGGGCATCAATGTGTAAGGGAAGCAGCAGAAGAGAAACTCCGAGCCGCGGCAGCAGTGCCTGTTGGGCTGGACCAAGCTGGTGCCGCAGATGTGCTCCCGTGCATGAGGGCAGCAGAATGCGGTGAGGAAGGTGGCACAGAAAAACAGAGGAGACGTGCTTTGAGCGCTCACAAGACAGCCCCTGGGTTCTCTCAGAATTAACTGCTGGGGCCTGTGTGGGAGGGAGCCCATAGGCGAGGGTCGTTGACGTTCGGCTAGCAATGGTGTTCTCTTGTGCAAGTACTATGAATGCACTCACGGCTGCATTTCTTCAAGTCCCATCCATTTGCTGGGCCGGCTTCTGTCTTTAGCATCTCCTCGTCTCCACCTCTAAAGGCATGACAAGAAGAGCATGCAACCCCCCAGCCCCGACCATGGCAAGGTAACCAGTCCCCCGGTGCATGGCCTGAGGGGTGGCAGAGAACCAGACATCCTGGTGAGACCCGCCTCAGAACAGAAATAGTGACAGACACCCCGCTGAAAGGCACAGCCCTCCACAAGTTCCTCCCCTTGGAAACCTGTTTTTCTTAATTGTGGCTGGGGAGCCCATCAGGAGCGGCATTCCTGGGGCTAAATGCCTGGACTGAGGCCGGCAAGACCAGCCGCTCTCCACGGAAGGATTAGCCGAAAGTCTGTGGCTCCAGATGAAATCAGAGGCGCTAATGAGAAACCTCTGGACAGAGCAGGTTGCCCTGGCATCAGGTATTAGAAGCTGCCTTTATCGTGGCTACTCGCAGGAAAGGAAGCCCAGGGCACCGTTTCTACATGTAATTATGCTCTCATCCCAAACCCCGCTGCTAAGGGAACATTAACCTGACTGCCGCGCTCACCACCAGTTTTCATTTTACTGCACCAGCTAACTCATATTCCACCAGGAGGATGAAAGATTTCAGGTTCCGAGGCTGTCAGACATTTCCGCTTATGAATTTAGTGAGGCTCCTAAGTCATGACTGAGCTGCAGCTTCCAGCATCTCTCCCCTCGTTTGCAGGCTTTCTAACATTTCCCCTGCTCTTTGGGTATCTTGGAGCAATCACACTAACAGGAACAATTTAATGCAGTCCTGGGGACGCAGGGGTTTGGAGGATTACATTTCAATACTCAGCTTCTTATCATAGAGAAACACCCTTCTTTAATAGATGCCCTGGACCCCAGACTTGGTCATTTCTCTCCCAGCAGAGCCAGCTGCACCGGATCAGGACTGAAGAATTAGAAATTTGGCTACTGATCGAAAGATCAGTTCCAGTCTCAGTTTAATCTCAGTTCCAGTCAAGGATGGGCCAAGGGCAGGATAAATGCTAATCAAAAATTAGGAGAGACAACATGCAAAGACCAAAGGATCATTTTTCTCAACGCTCAGAAGTTCCGTCTCAATCCAAGCACCCATTCGCTGACCCTATATAACCATCTGCCAAGGTACCCCAGATAGAGTCCTTGAGGTTTTATCTCAACTCCTCCATCTTCCACAAGTCCCCCCACCTACCTAGCCAATAAGCCAATTCCTTGAAAGCTCTCTCTGAGGTTTCTCTTAAACACACCCTATTTTCTCTACCCTCATTGCCTGTGCCCTGGTTTAGACTCTCAGCATCTCCTGGCTGTATTTGTTTGCTCAACAAATATTTAAAGAGATACTACTATGTACCAGGCCTATGTGCTGGGATCACAGGTTTTCCTGTGCTCTCATGGAAAAGATATGTTAGACAAATAGGTATGCAAATCGTTGTTTAATAACAAGAGGGTAGTCAAAACTTGGAGGAAGGGCATAAAATGAGTTACCTGTCTCTACAGCTTTAAGCCTGAGCTCCACACGAGGTGGCTGAAACTCTGAAAGAAATATCCTAATTTTTCTGACCTGAGGAACAAGAGGATAAAGTCTGGGTCAACTACTGCCGCTAGAAAGTAAGGAGAGAGATGAGAAAGCCACAGTGAAAGAACTCTAATTTCTATACGTAGTTTCTGCCCAAGTGTCTGGCTGACATATTAACTGGGCAGATTTCCAAGCAGTTCAGCTAAAGACAAAAGAACTGAACAGAGATTCGAGCTGCTGCTCAAAAGTGAGAGTTAACCATTTGAATTCAACCAAGTTAATTGCCTGATCAAACAAAAACATCAATAGTCTTCAGAGGAGTATAATGGAATCCAGAGTTTCTACAGTATAACATCACAGTATTGGGGCTACAATCCAAAATTACTCAATATTCAAAGAATCAGAAACCATGACTTAGTTGCAAGAGTAGAGAAAACAGAGACTAATCCAGAAATGACCCCATGCTGGCATTTGAAACAGCTGTTCTAACTAATGTTTAATGAAGTACATTTTAAAATTTCTCCTGATGAATGAGAGGAGAAAAAAGACCCCAATGGAAATTCTCCAACTGAAAATTAAAATATCTGAAATTTAAATCAGTGGTCGGGCCTAACAGAAGAAGAGAGATGACGGGGAAAAGAGTTAGTAAAAGTGAAGCTATGTCAAAAGAAATTACCAAATCTAAAGCAAACAGAGAAAAAGGATTGAGAAAAATATACAGAGCCTCAGAAAAATTGGGGATAATATCATATGGACTAGCTTTTATACCTGTAAAGTCCTAAAGAAAAACATAATGTCAAAAAGGAATTCTATGCCCAACTAAAATGTCCTTCAGAAGGAAGGCAAAATAAAAAAACATCTTCAGATGAAAGAAAACTAAAAGAATTTGTTGTAATCAGACCTGAACTCTAAGAAATGATAAAAGATTTTTCAGGCTGAAGGGAATAATTTTTCAAAATCAAAATGAATTTTTTATTCCTAAAGTTGTCACTGATTTGAATACTGTCTACAAATTACATTAAAGGAGGTGTGAGGTTTTAATGTTTATCAAAAGGGGACTTTAAATGATTGAATAACACCACTCTAAAGAAAGTCATCACGCTAGAGTGAAAGAGTTAAGTAAGGTATGGTCTAGATATATAACCACATATTATTCAGAGAGTAAAATGGTTCTTATAGTTTATAGTAACTTAGAAAAATGCCTCTTACAAGTTAGCTAAAAGTGTATCTATAAAGCCCTCAAATATTCATAGCCCTTGACTGAATTATTCCTCTCCCAAGAACATATCTTGAGGGAATAAAAAATCATAACAAGAATAATGTATGAAGACGTTCATCAATGTAATATTTTTTTCCTGCAAAAAACAAAAATTCAATGTAATCTGTTTCATTAACAGATTGTTAAATATTATACTGCATTTTTACAATTCACTATGACACAAATAAAAACTACTTTTTTAATAACTGTTAGTGTCAAAAATCATTTTCATTGCAAGAAGGATAGCAATTTTATTTTTAATGTGTGTATAGTTCTACTTCCATTAAAAAAAAGTACTGTATAGCCTATAGGACGTCAGTAATTATCTCTGCATGATTTGTCATTGGCAAATTTAATATTTTCTTTATTTTTCGTTTTCTAAGTTACTTTTAATAAAAAAATTAATTACAAATAAATTTATATATAGGGTATGATATAAATTCTATTTTGATGTGCATCTGAAAAGATGGCTGGAACAAAATTCCCTAATATGGAAATCATCCATTGGGATAGTCTCTATTGAGTGTAATCTGGTAGTTGTATAACCAGTTTAAGGCCCATGATACTTCCTTGCTTCCTGAAGAGAGGAAGAGGCTACATAACTTGATGGTTAAGGAACAGGTCCTAGAGTCAGACTGCCTGGGTGGGAATCTCAGCTCTGGCACTCACTTTAGTTAATCTCTCTCTGCCTCATCTAATATGAAGTTTATAATAAATACTGACTCCTAGGGTTGGTAGGAGAATCAAGTGAATTAATTTTGGTAAAATGTTTATAACAGTGTCAGGCATTTCGTGTTATTTAAACAAAAACGAAGTAGAAAATGATCCTAAGTAAATAATTAGATTAAAATGTTCACTGCAACATTGTTTTAAAAGGAAAAAAAGAAGAAATAGCCAAGAAGAGATGAATTCGAATGGCAGAGCAGTTAAGAGCAGAGTTCAAATCCCGGCCCTGCCACTCACTAGCCGGATGACTTTGGACAAGAGATTTAATTTCTTTGTGCCTCAGTTTTCTCATAAATGAAATGGGGAAAATAACAGTACCCACTACATCATTGTTAAAGGGCTAAATAGGGTGATATCTGTAAAACTCTCAGAACAGCACTGGAATGCAGCAGGCACCAGACTCAGTGTTCTCTCTTATAGAGGGGCTGTTGATGTGGAGATGGTGGTACATCTCTAGGTGATAGTATGTGTCTTCCACATATTGCTGAGTGAAAGAATCTAGGTCTGCCCCTTACGTGTGAGCACTCTGAGCCCTCCCTGTACTCGATGCGGCAAGCAGGAGCTGTATCCATCGGGAAGGGAGTACCTCCTATAGTTTGCACGAAAGCACTTTGTAGATGAAAGCTGGCTTTCTACAATACCATGTAAAATTGAATTAATGGACGCACATGTGTTTTTAAATGTCCATCTGTGTTAGCATCGCTTATAGCAGCATGGTGGGCTTGGGATACTATTACTGTCTTTTGCAAATCTTTCTGTAGGTCCCTTCTCCTCCTATCCCGTAGAACATATCTTTTTGTATACAGACAATAAAGTTTTGTGTCCTACACAGGTCTGACTATTGCCTTGGAAAGATACCCATGACAGAATGGGTACCCATGGTGGGGTAACATCCCATCTACAAATGTCTGTGGGTGCAAAAGTGTTTGGGGGGGAAAGTGGAACATTAACATACAAAAATGAACAACTGGGGAATTCCCTGGTGGTCCAGTGGTTAGGACTCCACGCTTTCACTGCCATGGGCCCAGGTTTGATCCCTGGTAGGGGAACTAAGATACAGCAGGCCGCCCAGCACAGCCAAAGAAACAAAACAAAACGAAAATGAAAAACTGCTATTTCTGGGCCCAAGTATTACAGGCTATTTCCCCAGCTTTGTGTATTAATGAGACTATTTCTTTTTTTTGTTTGTTTGTTTGTTTGTTTTTGTTTTTGGTACACGGGCCTCTCACTGTTGCGGCCTCTCCCGTTGCGGAGCACAGGCTCCGGACGCGCAGTCTCAGCGGCCATGGCTCACGGGCCCAGCCACTCCGCAGCATATGGGATCTTCCCGGACCGGGGCACGAACCCGTGTCCCCTGCATTGGCAGGCGGACTCTCAACCACTGCGCCACCAGGGAAGCCCCGAGACTATTTCTTTAAAAAAAGAAACTTTTTAGATTTCAATACATATGAATAGGAAATATACTACGGGGCAGTTGTCTTTTGGTGGTGATAAGGAAATTCTCATTTTCTTTTTTATCTTTTTCTCTGATGAATGCATATAATTTTTATACACAGAATATATAATTAAATTATACGTGGGTCATCTACATACTTGGTTACAGTCAAGAATAAGCTGGATGATTAAAAGTGAAATTTGTAAAAACACTTTACAGGTGGAAAGGGAAGTTGTGTACAGTCTCTCCACTCCCGACCCGCAAAAATCATGCAAGCAAGTGAAGCAGCTGTTTCCATCACACAGCTCTATTTTATCGGTTAGCAAGGAACGTGCCCCCGGCACATTCACCGTAATAAGCTTCTGCGACGGTATGAAGTTTAGGAAACCTCATTTCCAAGTTCCTGGTATGTCACGTTCCCAGCTTCCCCTAGGAGTGCTGCAGGAGGTGACTGTCTTATGTACAGATTCTTTTCATTCCTTATATTCCCGGCTGTGCCGTGCTCAAACATTTTCAGAGCTAGAGCAGAGCAATGAATCCACACACGTACACACACACACACACACACACACACACACACACAGGTCAGAGCGAAGAAATACACACCAGATATTAAACGTGGATCATACTCTCCAGACTGTCAGGCTGAGGAAACACTAAGACACATGCATCAGCCCACAATCTCCAACGTGTTAAAATAATTTAATTGGGTATTTCATGGCACGTTCTGCATTATTATGGCTCTCTTTGGATGCAACAAATGATTTGCTTCAGTAAGAGTCCCAAGCAGTGGCATTATGTGATTAAGTAAGTGAGAACATCAACCGTTAAATTCAGTTCAGTCATGCTTACATCCATCTTATTTCTTTTTTATAATTTAAATTTTCCTGCCAGTATATATTCACCTGAGACCATTTTTAAGTAATCTGTTTATGAGAGTTTCTCTTCTTACTTTTCATCCAATTACTGCTGCATTTAGAGTTTCAGAACTGCAATCTGATTCTCCTTTGTTAAGTGGATTGACCATTATGTTACAACGCACAAGAATACCGTCCTCGATTTCCATATTTATAACAGCTCTCCAAAATATTTCAAAAGGCTTGTTTTGTGGACCTCAAAGCAACTGCAGTTTATTAGACTTTAACACTTGATTAGAACTTACCTAGTCATTAAGCAGTGGTCTTAACCTCTCTAACTATTAAGTTCAACAGTGTATAGGAGGTTAAAAGAACACAGTGAAAAGTTTAGAAGCAGCTTGACAATTCTAGAGCAATGGTTCTGAACTTTGCTGGAACCATTAGCCCTCGAGGATATATAAGAGATGCAGATCTTCCACCCAAAACAATGCACGCACACACGTAACAAATTTTCTGTGTTATTTACAGGCTTCACACATACACGCACACATACTACCCAGTAGTTCATAGGACTCAAGTTCAGAATCCCTTCTCCATACCAGTGGTTCCCAACCAGGGGCAATTTTGCCCTCTTGAGGACACTGGGCCATGTCTGGAAACACCACTGTTTGTCACAACTGGAGGAAGTTCGGTGCTCCTGCGATCCACCGGGCAGAGACCAGGGATGCTGTCAAACGTCCTACAATGCCCAGCACGGTTTCCCCACAATGAAGAATTATCTGGCCCAAAATGTTGATTGTGTCGAGGCTGAGAAATCCTGATCTAGAAAGTATGCCAAAAAGTCTTATTGGGTCTCAAGACCCAGCTCCCTAAGAGAAAATATCCAAAGAGAGTAAATGCAAATCATGGGGAAATCCATACATTTTCACCTTGACTCATTCACTCAACCAATTATCTATTCAACAGACTTTTACTAAACATCTACTCTGTGCCAACTTTCATTACCAAGTCACGAAGAATACAGAAGCGAACAAGACAGGGTTCCTGCCTTCTGAGGAAGTTACTCCTTAGAAATAAAGCCAGTTAAGTAAATAGCCCGTTAGAAGATTGTACTGTCAGTTAGGAATGTGTTCAGCTGCATGTAATACTTTAATCAAACATGGATTTGACTTAACCAGATACGTTTCCATGGGAAAAGAAATCCAAAGGCAGGTAGTCCCAGACATCTAAGGCAGTCCCTGCAGTGAGAAAGGCCACAGATACAGTTCATTTTCCTGCTCTGCCATCCTTAACATTGTGTTTCATTTCTGTTCTCACAAGAAGCCTGCTGCTCCTCAAGGCTCAAAGGTGAATTCCAAATGGACAAAGGAGACAAAGCGAAGGACAAGGGCAAAACAATGTACAGAACTAGTTGACTTCTCTTTTAAATGGAGATGATGGCTTGGAAATTTTACTCCGTAGACTAGCCCTTCCATCTCATTGGCTGCTACTGGGTCACATGACCACACACATCTGCAAGGGAGTCTGGGAAGGTAAGAATTTTTAACTGGGCACACAGTTACTCTGAGAAAAATCAGGGTTCTGGTAATAAGAACGAATGGATATTGGGGTGGTAATCAGCAGTGCCTGCCATAAGTGTGGTAAGTGCAAGAAAGCAAGGTTTAGGAAATACTAAGGGAACAGTTAGGAGAGGCACATCGGCCACCCTTGAGCAATAAGGGGGAAGGGAGCCTGCCAGACATGTCAACAGAGACTTGAAAACAAAATTGAGGGAAAGTTACCACGTGTGTATATTTAAGAGCAGTGGGGTGGATGTCTGATAGCACACTACGACAGAAGGAGATGATGCAGAACACATTACAGAACTCACTCAAAATAACGTGACAGGACACCAACTGGCCAACAGATATCACTGTATGAAACACCTTGTGACAGTCGGCAAGAGTCATACACTGCTGCCTGTCAAACCCTACTGAATGAGAGCAAATAATGTAGCATGCAGATTACAGGGGAATGTATTTCTATCCTATACGATACTATGAAGGAGGGCTATATATGAATATACTTTTGAAAATGTGTCCCAAAATTAGCATTATAAAAAAAATCTGTGCTAATTGACGTTTAACGAGTTCTGTCCTTGAAGGAAGGTTCTTATGCATCAAGAGATTGTTTGCCAATGACACCCCACACAGGTGAATAGTTGGGAAACCAGCAGCTTCAGAGTATACTTCTGGGTATGTGTAAAGCACAGGTACAAAGTAAAATTAAGTAATGTACTACAAATATTCATTTGAAACAGTTTTTCTCAGATGTGACCAAAGAGTAGACCATTTGTTCAGAAATCCACACACTGGAAGAATTTATCTGAATGGCTTAATCAAATTTTCCAAAGATAATATCTAACGATTTAGTGTTTTTTAAAAAACAGCTTTATTGAGGTATAACTGACATACCATAAAACTCAGCCATTACCCCCAAAAGTTCTCTCATGTCCATTTTGATTTAATCCCTACTTTCTTACCCAGCCCAAGGCAACCACTGCTCTGCTTTCTACCTCTATTAGATTTTCCTCTTCTGGGTACTCCATATAGATGGAATCATACAACATGTGGTCATTTACCTCCGGCTCCTTCCATTCGTCATCATGTTTTTCAGGATCATCTATGTTGCAGCAGGTATGGGTACCACACTTTGTGTACCCAGTCACAACTGATGGACCTTCACATTGTTTCCAGTTTGAGGCTGTTATACATAATGCTGTTATGTGTACATGTCTTTATATGGACTCATGGTTTCATTTCTTTTGGAAAGAGTCCTAGAAGCAGAATTGTTGGGTCATATGGTGAGTTATTTTTAACTTTTTAAGAATCTGTTCAACTGTTTTCCTGAGAGGCTATACCATTTTATATTCCCATCCGTACTTTATAATAAAATTTCTCTACATATTGTCAGCATTTAGTACTGTCCACCTTTTTGATTATAGCCATTCTAATGAATGTGCAGTGGTAGCTCATGTCAGTTTTCATTTGAATTTCTGTAATGATTTATGATGTTGAGCATCGTTTTATACATTTATTAGCCATCTATTCACTGTATCTTCTTTGGTGAAATGTCTCTTCAAATCTTTTGACCATTTTTAAAAACTGGGTTGTCTTCCTATTATTGAATTGTAAGAGTTTTAAAAATATATTTTGGCTACAGTCCTTCACTAGATATATGAATTTTGAATATTTTCTCCCAGTGCGTGTCCTGTCTTTTCATTTTCTTAATGGTGTTCTCTAAAGCACAAAATTTCTTCACGTTGATTATACAAATGCATTTTTTTTTCTTTGCGAGATGGTGCTCTTTGTGTTGTCTCTCAGGGACTGTCTTGCTTCTTAGTAAATCTAATTTGACACTCTCTGCTCCTTGACTAGACTATTTAAATCATTCTCAGTTATTGAAATTATTGATATGGTTTGATTTATATTTTCCACTTTGTTTTCTGCATCTTTTTCTTCCTTTTTGTTCCTTTTTTCCTCCTTGATTGCCTTCTCCTGTATTAAATAAATTTTAGTGCATCATTTTAACTCCTCTGTTATTTTGTTGTTGTTATCCTCTTAGTGGTCACTCTAGGAATTACAACATGTGTCAACTTATTGCAACCTACTTCAGATTGATACTAACATGATACTAATAAAGTATAGAAACTTTGCCCCAGCATGGCTCCATTCCCCTCCCTTTTGTTTTTATGTATGTGTGTATATAATATATATATACACATATATGTTTTATCTTACTGGTCCTGTTTCTCAGGAGAACCGTGATTAACATACTTTCCTTTAGTTGTTTAAACATGGTTTCCTTTAGTTCTTTGAACATATTTTTAATAGCTGCTTTGAAAGCTTTGTCTGCGAAATCCAACATCTGGGCACATTCAGAAACCGTTCTATTAACTGCAGTTTCTTCCAATTACAGGTCACACCTGTTTTTCTGTATGTCTCATCTGCGTCGTTGAACGCTGAACATTTTGGAGAGCGTATTACAGCAACTCTGGATTCTGATTTGTTCCCTGCGATGGTAACTGTTGCTATTTCATTGGTTCTATTTATTTAGAAACTTTCCTTGGCTAAACTTTGAAACCTATCACCTCCATAGTGTGTACCTGCTATTGTTTCTGTTCAGGCTTTTTTAAGTTCTTGATTTTACTTTTAAACCTGGCATCATAGGGGCTGTATCAGCATAGCTCAGTAGTCAGCTACTAGAAAGAGGTTGTACTCAAACACTGGAACCAATAAGTCTATTATCTCCTGCTGATGGTAGAGGATAGAAGTGGATGTTAAAAGGTCAGGCTATTCTTAAGTCTGTCCCAGCTTTTGCTTCCTGCTAGGCCCTTTCATGTATTCTGTGGATATGTGCAAAGGTTTAGGGTTGGCCAGGAGTATATGAATAGCTTCGGCTCTCTCTGGTCTCAGCTGTACGTGTACACAACCTCAGAACCTGCCCCAAACATGACTGAAAACTGAGGCTAGTAGAGCTACTGACCCTCTCCACTTGCTGGTCACCAAGATCATAAAAGCACTATGCTGGTTACCAATAACCAGTATGTCACCCACTGCTCGAAACTGCAAAAGCGCCATTCTACTGCAACAGCACCAACTGAGCCGGGAAGGGGAGAAGCTTCAGACCAGCACACCATAGACTTCCCCAGTGTTCTAGAATTTCAGCAGATTTTCAAGCATAAATTCTTCTTAAATTGCTGTATGCTGTTGGTTAATTTCCAGAATGCTGAAACGGTTGCTGTGTCAATTTCATCCAACTTTACAGATGTTTTGGGGGGAAAGGATTTACTGACTTCCTTATTCAGCCATACCTGGAAGTCCTGCCAATAATTCAATTCTAAAGTCACACCACTGTAAATAATGCAAAAAGTGTAGTGATAGCAAGGCTATGAATGTCTCATGGGGGATGTCATGATAGACTGATCCATCAATGGGGGGATAATGGGACGGGTGAAAAGGGCTGATCACATTCACGTGACTATCAGTCCCGAGCGTAATTTACAAGTTGAAAGGGTTGTTCTATGTCATTTATATATCTTGGCAAGTGACAACTGTTTTAAAGCAATGAACTGCGATTCTACCTGTGGATGTGCACATGGGCATGTGTATATACATACGCATGTATCTCAGAATACATACATGTTCATATACAGATGCACACACACAAACGTGTACTAAAACAGCTGTATTCTCCCTTTCACGCCCATCCTTATGATCATTATAATTAAACTATGTGAACTCCAGATTTATTATTAATCCAATTCTGGTCAAATTCCAGAAATTCTAGGTATACGCTCACCTACAGAGGTAGAAAAGATATTCCAGGTATCCTGTCTTCTACTTCCAGGCGGAAGAGCACAATGGACAGAAGAATCAAACGTGAGCCCAGTTCCATGAAAACTAAGCATAAAACCATATTATTAAGTCTGAAGATGATTTCCAAAAAGAGGTCAACAGTATTTCATTAACCAAAACAGTCTGATTGGCTGTGAATACTGCTTTGTGGGGTGAAAGAGGCTAGCCTCTCTTTCAAAACTTCCCTAAAGTGGTCAGTATCTTAAATCCACGGAAGCAAATAAAAAGCTCAAATTACCTTCAAAACTCAAAGCGGCTTCAGCACCAATTTTTCACACTAGATCATGAATAATGCCAGTTGGCTGAAACTCTCTGATGAGCGCCTCTAGGGAAATTTGCAAAGCACGCGTTAATCTTCAACCTCTACCCAAGAGTTTTCCTTCACAGTCATTTGCCCCTTGTCATAATCATCCCTGTTACAGGGTGAGTTTAGTCACTGGGGTCACCAGCCGCAAGAGCCTAAGAGTTGGTGGTGACGGGAAGGTTGATCTGAGACATGCTTGAAATATCTTTTGACAAGGACTTCTCAAGATGGCAGAGGTGAGGGTTCATTTGCTTTCCCTCTCAGAAGTTTGGAACATGCTTTCATTTCCCAGTGTGCTCCAGACTGAGGCAAGCACTGACGTGTATTCATAAGCTAATCTGAATGAGCATTACCGTAATGGCTACTATTTACTGAGTACTTGTCCAGTGCCTGACACCGTACCCTAGCTGTTTAAAATTAATGTGAAAAAAAAATTAAATTAAATTAACGTGAGCTTTGAAATTACAACTCGTGTTGGTGAGAAAGGCCATTGCTCTAAGGAATATTTTACAGTCACCTCTCAGTTATACTTCATTCAGATAGATGGCCTTTACTCTTCACACCAATTCTATGAAGTAGGTACTACGAATATCTCTATTTTACAGATGAGGAACCAAAAACTCAAGAGATAAGTCAGTTGGCCAGTGCCAAGTCAGGCTTGGACTAATTTTCTTCTACCCTCAACAATCCTGCTTCAGCCACTGAGTTCATTGCTGGGAGTCTATTAGAAAAGCACTCCTGTAGTACTACTTTGAATTAGGCAAGTTGTAATATAAAACAGGAAGAAAGATACTACCCTATAAGGACTGCCTTGAATAAGAAGATGACGAAACCCAAGGCAGTATTTTACCTTTAACACATTTTAAAGAGGGATATGTCTTGGGTGAAAATAAAGGAACATATCAAGAGACTGGGAAAAATACTAACGTTTAATGATTTCGAAGGCAAATCCAAGCCCATATGAAAACACCCACATTATTCCCTCATTAGTTTATTCATTCATTCATTTAAATATATATTGAACACCAGGTATAGGGATTTTGCTAGACTCAGGAGATACAGACGCAAACATGGTGGCTTGCCCCAGCCTCAGCAGAGAGTGGAGGTCAAGCTAACAAGTAATCAGACTAATATAATCAGTTGTGATAAGTGCCCTGGTAGGAGAATTATAGAGCCTCATCTGAGCATGTGTGGAGAAAGGGGCTCCAACCTCGTCTTGCCCTTTTCAGAGAGAGCGTCCCACGGGTTATGTATCAGCTGAAACGGGAAGGAGACATCCAGGTGAATGGGGAGGTGGGTGGTGTTCCAGGCAGAGGAGCATTTCAGGAAATGGGAACTTCATGAGCAGATCCAAGAGGTGAGTGGGGACGAGTATTATTCAAGAAACTAAAACGTTTGGTATGGCTCACGCTTAGCATACGCACAAGTAGCAAGAGATGAGATTAGACAAAACTGGAGCTATTTTTACAGCAATGAAAGTAGAAATGCAAACTTACCTAACCAGAAAGAGTCCCTGGCTTGGAATAATAAGCAAGAAGCAGAAAGCTAGTGCAACCACCCATTTCTGGTCAAGTTGCCTTTATGGGAACAGGGATTTTTTTTTAAGCCAGTGAATAGGAGAAGTTTAATATGCTCCATCCTAATTCAGGCCTGGCTTCTGACATGCCCCTCTCTTTACAGGGCGTATCACGGTGAACATCGATACAGACCCTCTTTTCAAAACGAGCCAAAAATATAAAGGGAGATGCCATCTAACAGGATTGAATCTGGTCTTTTGTCCTCATCAAATATGACTCTCAGGAAAACTTAACATCAGCCATCACAGAATGAGACTCTCATTTTAAGGACGACGGAGTGCCTGGAGGAGATGAGTGTACTAGGCCAGCAGAGATGGAGAAATCGAGGCCTTGGAACCATGGCTTGCTCCTAGAGACCCAGGCATGCATAAAACTCCCCTGGCTGCCAGGCAATTTGGAAAAGGAGCAGCTTTGGTTGTAATATAAAGCAGGAAGAAAGATCACCACTATAAACGGACGGCCTGGAGAATGGCGGATGGATGAAATCCTTTTATGGATGTCATAAACTGAGCTTGCTATGAGTTTATCTGTTCTGTGCACGATGGGCAGCGTGAAGTTCTCAGGTAGAAGTGAGAGCAGGCTCATCGTCTAAATGTTATTCCCTCATCCCCCTCTCTGTCTGGCTGACACCTACACATTTGCGGCGGGTAGGGTCTCAGTTTCAGCATTTCCTTGTCATCGTTGTCTTGGTACACCTTTTTCATTCCCCAGTAAATGTGAAGCCTGCTTGTCAAATATTCCCATAGCACCAACCTCTCTCTTCTTCCTCAAGATGATCGCAACTCGCATTCCAGGATTCACTGAAATGTGTCTTGTCTGTCCTGTGGCACTGAAGTTCCTGGAGGATGGGGCCCAGTCCTTCATCTCCATCATGGACAACCCAGGGTCTGGAACCCAGCAGCTTTCCATAATGAGGCCTTTTCAGTTTTTAAATAATTAATTCTTAATTCAATAAAATGTTGCGATTTCCACTTAAAAACAAACATTTGTTCTACATCAACTACTTGCCAGACACCATGCCAAGAATTTCCTCAAGCTTTTTCCCATTTAATCTTTACAGCAGCCCGGTATCCATCATCATTTGGAAGGAGAAGAAATCAAGGCTGAGAGGGGAGAGTGACTTACCCAAGGCCACGTAGACAAGATGGGGCAAAACCTGGATTCACACCAGGTCTTCTGACCTTAACCCAATATCTTTTTCCATCCTCATTACACGACATGAGCCTGCCCACTGCATTCTCTGCTGAAACACATGGTACTAAGGACTTCCAAGCTTTAGACAGTCTAGTTAGCTCCATGATTTTGCTATATCCGGGCACTACCCACCCTAATGTATTTATCCATCATGTTATATGTAACATTAACAATAAACTTACTTTGAAAAGAAACTTTTAGTCGATTTCTATAAGTAGAAGATAATCTTTGAAATAAGATAGTAAAATGAAACAAAACCAAACAGAGTTCTATAACTCTAGCTAGACGTCAGAGCTTCTGAGCCCAGAGCTGGTCATTATGGACTCAGAGGGGGAAATAACCAAATCATAACAGCACCAAGCTGAGATTTTTTTCTTGGACCCAATCGACAGTATCAATTTGGAATGAGTGCTCAGAACAGTGCCTGGAACATAAAAGTACTATAAAAATGTTTGCTAACGCATAAATGGGCAACTGCTAAGTGGCAGGTTTTACCCTCCAGTGAATATGAAAGAAAGAAGGGAGAGAAGAGAGGGAGGGAAGGAGCAATAATGAAATAAGAAAAAAAAAATCATAGATTATATATATATATATATACACACACACACACACACACATATGTGTGTAAACTGTAACTTTGTGGAATGGATGCTAACTAAATTTATTGTGGTAATCATTTCACAATATAGGCATATATCAAATCATGATGTTATGCACCTAAAACTAATGCAATGTTATATGTCAACTATATCTCAATAAAAATAAAAGGAGGTGGAGAAAATGTCTGTATCACTATGAAATATGTTGTTGGTTAATATTCTCCCAGAAACCATCTAAAACAACTTTCACACCCTCATTTTGGACATCTCACATTTTAAAACAAAATATTAAGACAGTGTTTCAGAAAGCAAATAATTGTAATTTAAAATAAAACCACATCCCTGGGGTCTTACCATAGGAGAGTGGTAGCATATTTCTTCTGCAGGGAGGTGGCCCTTTCTTTAAGGAAGTATTTTGATAGTCTCTTTGGGTGGGAAAGGGGAGGATCCCCAACCTGGGACAGATCTGGAATGAGGCCATCAAAACAAAAAGAGGTGAAAGAGAGAGGGAAGGAAGGAAGGAAGGGAGGAAAGGGAAGGGAAGAAAGAAAAAGGGAGGAAGGGATGGAAGGAAGGAAGAAAGACAGAAAGAAAGAAAGATGAGGAGAGAGAGATTTGGAGTTCCACAGGTTCAAAGGTGACCTGTAAAAGCGGGGAGATGTACAGAGCTAGGAAACAGGGAAGATATAATACTAACCTTTTTTTTTTTTTTTTTTTTTGCGGTACGCGGGCCTCTCACTGCCGCGGCCTCTCCCGTTGCGGAGCACAGGCTCTGGACGCGCAGGCTCAGCGGCCATGGCTCACGGGCCCAGCCGCTCCGCGGCATGTGGGATCCTCCCGGACCGGGGCACGAACCCATGTTTCCTGCATCGGCAGGCGGACTCTCAAACACTGCGCCACTAGGGAAGCCCTGTAATACTAATCTTGTTCACAGAACCCAGTTTTCCTTCTTTTAGTCCTCATCTCAGTTTATCGCAGCTAGAATTCATTTGTGTGTAGTGCACTTAACCTCTCCTCCCCTCTGTAACCCTCCATTGTAAACTAAAAGCCCCCTCACGTCAAGGCTGGAGTCTGTTTTGCATTTACTGGTCTGTGTCTAAGCGTCTGGTCTAGCGCCTGATGCACAGTAGATCCTCAGAATTTGTCGACTGGGGGCTTCCCTGGTGGCGCAGTGGTTGAGGGTCCGCCTGCCGATGCAGAGGACACGGGTTCGTGCCCCGGTCCGGGAGGATCCCACATGCCGCGGAGCGGCTAGGCCCGTGAGCCATGGCCGCTGAGCCTGCGCGTCCGGAGCCTGTCCTCCGCAACGGGAGAGGCCACAACAGAGAGAGGCCCACGTACCGGAAAAAAAAAAAAAAAAAATTTGTCGACTGAATAAGCAAAGAGGAGAGCGGAGGCAGTAGCATGGCAGGAGTCCGGAACCGAAGTCGTCAAGACCACCCGTGAGGGTGCCCCTAGAGAGGGAAACCAAGGCACTGGTTTAAAAAAAAAAAAAGTGATATCTAATTCTCAGATTGAACATGTTCCCTGTGCTCTCCTCCTCCGTTACCCTCAAATTCTGTAAACCGTTGTTATACACCACATCCATGTAGCATTGGGACTGCGGGGGAAGAGGTGGCATGAATCAATTCCTGTAGAAACGGCAAGAAGGTAGCAGTCACCAGAATCCTGCCCGCTTTGGAGAAGCTAGGTGAAGTGTGGAAGGGCCAACTCTGACTTCTTGGAAGTCCAGGGAGGAGGCTGAGGTGTGGGTTCAAAGCCATTTGGAAGGCTGGCAGGGTTACAGACAACACCCTCACCCCCCAGTCAGGTGCTCTTGGGGCAAATTAAAAGTAGGGCAAATCGGGTGGAAGACGAACTGTAGTGCTGGCTCCCAGCAAATGACAGACAGAAACGGCATCACCTGGGTAACCGTCATAACCAGCGCAGGTTCAACAAAGGCAACAGAGTGTCAGCCCTTAGCATCTTTTTTTAGAATAAATCACAAGCTATCGACACATCTCTCCCCATGGAGCCATGTGGGAAGCAGATGGGTCCACATTCCAGTATCAGCAAAAGCTATTGATTGGTACTTATTAAGTGCCCACATGCTCCTGGTGCTGGACAAACGATCCAGTTCCATTTGTCAAAGCTCTCGGTTAAAAAGAGTATCAACGTTAATATAAATACCAAGTGACAGTCCCCAAATGGCCCTTGGAGGCTACATGGGAGAAGCACTCTGATAACTCAACAGATAAGCCATTTGCAGCCACAATCCCTTCCCAAAGGGACAGTCAAGGGGCTCAACACCCTGATTTACAAACGACACTGAAAGCAAAAATGCTAAGATATCTATTGAATAAAACACTTCAACTCCTTAAAATACAGTAACAAGCAGTAGTTTAGCTTCTGTGCTACCAGGGAAGGGTTCCATCTCCCCAAGAGTCACGAGGAGATTTGTACTTTTTAAATTCCCCTATAAAGGAGTTTCAAAAGGAAGAAGATTTCCTCCAAAAAGAAGGTATAAGTTAACTTTTCTTAAGCTATAAATGTTTAGCAACAGAAGTGGGAAAATGGTGGGTACAGGAAAGGGGTCAATGGAAAAACTTTGCCATTTGTACTCAGCTGCTCTGAGGGGCATCATGACATCTAGAGGAAAAACAAAAACCAAAAACAATACCTCAAAATTCAAAGATTGGTTCCTAAACTGTAAGTCATTTCTAGCAATAACTTTCCATCAATCCCAGGAAACATTTATATCTATGAAGCTTGAACGGCTCTTCCATCAATTTATTGGGGATTTATAATAAGGGAGCTGTCATCTTCCAACAAGGAGATGATATGCCCGTTGATTCCATTTCTCTTTCTGGCACACGAGGAAATGGTGAGTAATGCTTCTTGCCCTATGCGGAATGAATCACTGGTGACATAAACACTCCTCAGGCCTCACAATGGAGAACGCTGGTGTTCTTCTTGCCATTCCCTTCTCTGGCAGCCCATCAATGACAACATGTAAATGTGCCTCCAGGACAACGCGCCCTGTCTGCCAGCCCTGCAGGAGCCCCTCCCTCCAGGATCCCTTTGTGCATCGGTGACAGAGCAGCTTGATGTATGGTCTCCGTGACGTGCTCCACCTCATTAGAGGACAATCCTTTGCTCAATTCTTAATGGACTTTACAAATTGGTTGTCCTCCCTCTGGTGCGAGATTATTATAATTTTATTATTCATTCCAGGAATTCGTTGCCAAGAATGACAACATGATCAGCGCCACTGACAGATATGAGGAACATCTCCCGTGACAGCTTAGGAAGGGGACCATCTGAAATCATGTCTGATCTTTAATTAGGAAGCAACGATTGGCCACTTTTCAGCAGGAGAAGCGAAACGCCGCAGCATCGGTGCCCTCTGCTCTGAGAAGCCTGTGGGCCCCTCCATGCTAAAGGCAGAAGTTAGGCAAGCTGAGGCACGCTGAACAAAGCCCTCACTGTGCCAGCTGGAATACGCAGGTCAGACGTTAGTCATCGTCAGCCTCACTGACGCTGTGAGCCGGAAGATCTAGACTCAAATTTTGCACCTGACACCAAGCTGTGCGGGCAGGTCATCTATTCTATTCTGGTGCCAGTTTCCTCCTAAGTCAGACTAGAGGGGCAAAGCAATGCCGTGAAGTTTTTTCATTCCCAAACTCCATCTAGGGCTGACATTTTTGGTTCTCAACACTCAACCCCAACCATTTACTTCTCCCTTCTACTCTGTAGGCAGATTCCACCTCCCACAATAGAGACTAAAAATGCCAGACACTCAATTTCCCAGCCTTCCTGGCACCAGGGGTTGTCGTGTGATACGATCCTACCAGTGAACATAAGTGGATATCTGCAGGACCAGAGAGAGATCTCAGATTAAAAAAGAAAGTGCGTGAGAAAGAGAAAAAGAGACAGATGGAAGAGCAAGCGGAGCCTGCCCATCTTCTCCCTCCTTCAACAACAGATGATGACAACTCAGGATGTGAACTTGAAGTGGCAGCAGGAGGCGAAGAGTAAGAAAACTGCAGAGACAATGACCCAGATCTACGGCATTATGGGTTGGCTGAACCAACCCTGGAATTCTCTACCTCCTGACTTCTTGTTATAAAAAGAAAAATAAGTCCAAACAAATTAAGCCACTTTTAGGTGCTATTTTCTTTCTTGCAGTCAAAAGCATCTCGGATGATATATTATCCCGGGTCATCTTTGCCTTTTTTTTTTTCATATTTTGTGCCACTGCTGACAGCTGCGTGTCCTACTCTGATGGACGTTAGACTGGCCACAGCAAAAGGCCCACATGACCACCAGGAAAGGCTTGAGGGAAATGACCAGTCCTTGACGGACCCTCAACCTCAACTAAGACCAGGAAGTTACTTTTCCATCCCCTCCCCCATAAATTAGTTCCACCTCAGCGGTCTTCCACAGTCTGCTCAATACCTTAGAACCTTCAACTGCTGAATTTAACCTGAAGACTTTGCCTCCAGATTATAGTTAAATCTTTCAATGAAAAAACAAAAAAAAATCTTTAAGGAAATATCTTTAGAGAAGAAATTTTGAAAAATTATTTTTTGAGCCATCTCACCACTGCTAAGGGTCGACTCCAGACCCAAGATATGCAGAGATTATTAGAAGGATTTCAACGTCCTACTTTACTGCTGGATCACAGAAATCATGACTTTTGCTGTGGCTAAATGTTCTTTGGAATGCTGAGCTTGCAAACTCTGCCCTAAAAGTGAATAACACCATTCTGAGTAACTCAGACAAAGGGTCCGTTGTAGCCTAATTTCAACGTCATTTTCACTTGTTCTGTGATAGCAGGAGAGGCTCCACGACAGCCCTTGTTTCTGATGAGTTTCAGCGAGCTAAGGAGACAGTTAGAGCTGAATTTACGGTCACTGGATGCTGTCTGAGCTTTCTTCTCCGTACCAAAGCTACGGAGGCTGGAAGCAAATGTCACTATGACAACCATTTATGTGGCTAAAATGGAAAAGTAAGATTTGATGGAAGGGGGGAAAAAAATGCATGCACCTATAACTCTAAAATATATGGCGAGTTTTATGTTTAGTTTTTTTTATTTTTTTAAGGCTAACCACAGCAACTGCCCCCTCCCCTCCCCTGCTCCTAGATGTGTCTGTGAATAAAAGGGGCCATAATGAAACCATGAATAATAAGTAAAGGGCTTCAGAAATAATACCAGGGGGTCTCCAAGTGTTCTCATTTACATCCTCAAGCAACGTACACATGTGTCCTAACTAGCGTTCCTTCAGAGGACACTCATTTGCTCTTTCCCACTGTTTGTTCTGCCCGCCCCCTGCATTTGAAATATGTTTTGCCAAAACCCCTACAGCAAAATATTCAAAGTGTCTCAAAGCTCCCTTCTTAAAACAACAGGTAAAACAAGTAATGAGCTATTTCCATGTGTGCTTGGCCAGGTCTGCTAATGACAAACTCCAAAGTGCCTCTGAGGAATTGACGGTCTCAGAAGCCCCTTGCCAGTCAGCTTCATTCTCCTGGAAACTCTGAAAAGATGCCAGTGAAAAAGACATGCAAGTGAAAACCAGGGGATTTATGTCCACGGCTTTCTTTGCCATTCTCTTGGTCTGGGTTTCAAACACTTAAGTCTTCAGGATAAGGAGAGCCTGCCATAGGCTCATGGTACAGAATAACAATACTATGTTTTAAAAAAAAGAAAAAAGTTGTTTAGGCAGGTTTTAATGTAACCTGAGCAATCCCAAGCTTCGCCAGCAGGAGAGCATAAATGAAATTACACTTATATCTGAATTACACTGGCTCTTCAGACGCCACTTCAAAATCTCTCACTATTTAGGGAAGTCCTTTGGATGTGTCTTTCTCTCTGGCGTCCCGTTGGCATCTGCTGGGTGAAGGAGCCCCACCCTGCCCACCCCTTCTCCCCTTCAAGAAGGCTGTTTCTCTGCCTGGCTTGCAGTCTCCTTAAGACTCCCAAAGACGAAACACACACGGTTTTCAAGGGGCACACGGCACCAAGCAACCCTCGGTCTCTGCCGTTCTAAAGCCATACTGAGCTCCGTGAAGAAAAGGAAAGGTTGTCCCTTTCCCTCACTCGGAGTCCTGCTCTGTTACCAAGGTGCAGCGCGGCCAGGCTCTGGCCCTGAATCTCAAAGTCCTTCTTGAAAACAACTTCTTCATATATCGGCCGGAGGCCGTTTCGCTTTAAAGGTCAGACTCTGTTTTTGAGATTGAGCTGGAAAACAATTCTCCCCACCCTCAAGGTGACCAGGCGCTAGATTTCCTCCCCTGGGCCACGGTCTGCACCCCCATACCTATTCTAAAGGCAGCAACTGGTGGTGGTGGTGATGTAACCTGGTGCAGCCACGATGGAGAACGGAGTAGAGGCTCCTCAAAAAATTAAAACTACAACTCATACAATTCAACAATTCTACTTCTGGGTATAGACCCCAGGGAAATGAGAAGAGGTTATCAAATATATGCACTGTCATGTTTACTGAAGCATCATTACAATGGCCAAGATAGGAAAACAACCTAAGTGCCCATCAACAGATGAATGGATAAAGAAGATGTGGCACATATATACAATGGAATATTACCCAGCCATGAGAAGGAAGGAAATCCCACCATTTGCAACAACATAGATGGACCTTAAGTACGTTATGCTAAGTGAGATAAGTCAAAGAGAGAAAGACAAATACCTCATATATGTGTAATCTTGAACAAAAGAAAGTAGAATGGGTTACCAGGGGCTGGCGGCAGGAGAATTGGGTAGATGTTGTTTAAGGGCTTATACTTGCAACTGGTGGAGACCTAATACATAGTACACTGATTAGAGACAATAAAACATTAAACTTCCTAAGAGACTGGATCTGAATAGTTCCCATCACTAGAACAAATGATAATGACGTGACATGACAGAGCTGTTAGCTATTGCTACGATGGCAAGCATACTGCAATATAAATGTATCAAGTACGTTGTACCCCTTAAATTTACACAGTGTTATATGTAAATTATATCTCAATTTTTTAAAAAGACAACTATTGGTGTATTGCCTCCACCCTCTGCTGTGCGAAATAGCTGCTCATAGCTGGCGGCCCTGTTCCCACTGTGGGGCATTTCCTGCCTGGCCAGAGCTTCATTGTACAGGGGGAGACTTCTTAACCAAGCTGGGTTTATTCATATTCTCTCTCTTTCTCTCAAACCAGGGAAACATGATAACAAAGAGAGTCACCATCATCTCCAACTATGATGTAAGTAAGCAAGTTTGTTTTCAGATTGCCGGGAAGCTCTCTGGTTCTGTATCCATGACATGAGCCGAGAGCTTAAATATCTGAGCGTGTCATCTTAGTAGTCATCACGACTGCCATTACAGTCAAGGACAGAAGTCACGTGGACCCCTGATCCTTGCTTCAGAAGGTACCACAAATTACGATGTGACTGCTTGCATGGAGTCCCAGCAGCGCACTTGCCGCTGGCAGAATCCAGCCGTGCCCAAGCCTTAGGGCCCCATGAAACAAAGCCCCAAACCCATCTTGGAGCACCAGTTTCTTAGGACTGCCCCTGGTACCAATGTCCATATCATTCAGGGTCCCATCAGGAGAGAGAAACGATACCAGGGTTTTTTGTTTGGTCGCATGGTTTTGTAACACAGAATTTAATAAAAATAAGCATTACCTAAGGATCAGATTGTTAACTTTATAAAGAGCAAAAAGGGAACATTAAGCGACCACTTAGGGAGAAAGCTACCACTCCCAGGACTGCAGGAACCAAGGGAAGAGGTTGGAATTATTAGAACCTCAAAGCTTAGAGAAGGTTCTCTGCAGAGCTGAAAATGCAGATCTTTGGGGATGAGGTACTGCCAGGCTGGTGCTGTGAACTCTGAGCTTAAATGAGGGGTTCCCATGCGGCTGGGACTCTGATATCCAAGGAGAGGGCACGGGCAGCTAGGACCAGCGTCTCAGAAGGTACGGCGTGGCTGATTCTGACAGTGCTGGGAAACCTGCAGATGAATTCCGGTGCTGCTACGAGAAGGAAATGCCACTGCTGGCATGAAGAAGAATGACTGGGGTGATGCTCACAGGAAGACAAGAGCTTCCAGTATCCTCTAATTCCCCACACTGGCAGAGCCTCCTAGGAAGCAGTTGACCGAAGCAGAAATGTGGTGTGCAGTGTCCCAAGCCTCGCAGAGCAGAATAGAGAAAGGTGGGTTCGGAGCTGAGAGACAATAGCTTAATTACTAATGATGTAATTAACTAATGATGTAATCCACACAAAAGAAGCATTTTAAGAGGCAGAGGTGAGAAAAGAAGAGACGTCTGGCTGAGAGGACAGCATAAGCCAAAACAGAGACCCAAGGACCGCTGTTGGTTGAACATGGCGGACATATGGGATCTGTGGGCGTGGAGGGCACAGGAGAGAGGAAGTAAGAAGGAAAATGGAAAAGTCGATCGCAGTCCTACTGTGGAGGGTCCTCGGTGGCACGTGGAGTAGTTAGAGCATTTTCCTACAGTCATTTGGAACCCAGACGTTTTTCATCAGGAAGATAAAATGATCAAAGATGGGTTCTACACTAACGGTGGTAGGGAGAAAGGAATTATCACTTTTTCCATCTTTTAAAATTGCCACCGAAGCAGCCGTAAGATAGTTTCATTTGAGCTGTATCAACCATTCTGCGTGGGTTTTCCAGGACGAGCCACCGTGTTCAAAGGGATGCTTTTTAAAGGAAGGCTGGGAGGAGGGGGACAATTTCTCCTGTCCAAAATTTCAGTACCCTCACTGGCATGCTACCAGGTTTAAAATCACAGACGTGCTTATCAACTACAAGAGGAAATAGTAACTTTACACAGGAGAAACTTGGCAAACACCAACGTACCAAGCTGCAATCAAGGAAAACCTCACCTGTAATGAGACATATCAACATCGTGAACACCTTCATATAATTCACTGAGAAGGATACAATATTATTGTTAAATTCATGCCCAAAATCCATAACCTCGGTTCAATCATGAGAAAGCATCAAACAAACCCAAATTGAGGTTTATTTATAAAATAAGTGACCAGTACTCTTCAAAAGTATCAAGGTCACGAAGACAAGGAAAGATCAAGGAATTGTCCCAGACTGGAGGAAACTAAGGAGAAATAACAACCAAAGGCAACACGTGAGACTAGATGGGATCTTGAAACAGAATGAGAGCGTCAGAGGAAAAACTGGTGAATTTCAAATAAGGTCTGTAGTTCAGTTAATAATATCATGCCAATATCAAATTCTTATTCTTGATAATAACACTGTGGTTATATAAGATGTTATGCTAAGGGCAAGTAAGGTGAGCAGTATCAGAGAGTTCTCTACAGTATTTTTGCAACTTTTCAGTAAATCTAAAATGAGTTGAATATAAAAGATTTATTTACATGGGCTGGAGTCCCATGAGATTTCCAACCATAATCATCACAACAAAGGTTGGGTCAATAGATGACCCTGAAGCGCCTTTTCTGGAAAACAAAGCCTGGGAGCCTGCTGTTACACACAGCACACCAGACAGGCAGGATGTTACTTAAGACGAAGCACTGGGGGAAGAAATATCTCACAATGGGCCACAGTGAAAGAGAGGTGAGAGGTTATCAAAAACCAACACTGTCTGCTTCCTAAAAGAGTCAGGGACCAGCCCAGTTTACAAGATGGAATAATAAGACTCCTTCAACCAACCCACACCTCAAAACCTGCTCCCAGGACCAGGCATCATTGCCGCCCGCCCTGCACCTCCACGTAAGTCAGTCATCAAGGTCCTTCAACTCTGTCTCCACATTCTTCAACCCACCCCCGCCTCTCCCATTCAGGTCTTCCTTCAACAACGGTCTATCGCTCTCTTGTTGTAAGATGACCAAGTCAACTGGCCATTAATGGTTGCCGAGCTCTCTTAGTGACTCTGGGTAACGTCCAATGTTTAGAGGTGGCTGAGAACCATAGGTCTCCTCAAACCCCTGTTCCTAGCCAGGTGGTAGGTCACGATTAAAGCAAGTCTCACGCTGAATTCCACCACCCCTACAAACGTTTATGAGCAAGCAGGTCCCCAGAGAATCAAACCACCTGGCCTACGCAGACGGAACTTAAGTCCCTGTTCTCAGGCTTTTTAGGCGCGTTATAAAGCACTTTGCATAGATGCAGTCTGGGGCAAGTACCACAGTGTTCTAAAGGCAGGTTCAACTCTGTGTAATTAATTCAGGCAACAGAATTCTCCCTTGAAGAGAGGACTAGAAACTTTCGGATTTCTAGACCTCGATGAACCTTATTTTTAAACCCCAACAAAGACACTTTATTGACCACGCTTTAGTCAGGCTCCCGAACCTTTTCCTAGATCCCTTGTAAAATCCAGTTTTAGCAAGAACCCGGCTGAATTAGTTTAATCAAAATTCCCCACACCTTCGATGACCGATCACCCTCGATATCTGACCACTTTCCTCATCCGCCACCATTCCCCAGGTGATGTCTGATTACCCTGGCCTGGCCTCGGCAAGAATCCTGTTAGTTGGTTTGGCCAGAATCCTCTGGACCCCGTATGTTTCCCTCTTAGTAATTTCCCATCCACGGACCCCCAGCCTGCTCCTTTGGTATACATCCCCGCTTTCTCATGCTGTATTCAGGGTTGGGCCCAATCTCTCTCCCACGCTGTAACATCCCATTGCAGTGGACACTACCCACCTGTCACGATGGTCCTGAAGAAAGCCTGCCTCACCATCTGTAACAAGCGTCATAAGTAATAAAACTTATTTCTAATGTCCCTTATGTAAATTAACAGACCCAATGGTGCATATTCAGAGAGCGATACCTGTTGGCTGCCCTTGAGTGTGGGTCCATGATGACACTAATCCAGACATTAACTATTCCTAAAGTAGAATATAAAGTTGACTTCAACCCACATGGAAAGATATATGAAACGGTCAATACTGATGTATTGATATTTACAGTAAACTACCAAAGATATAACTTCTACATCCTAGTAGGTTCTGGGGATAATGGATGAGCTCAAATACACATGGACCCTGTCCACATATAGCCTAGAGTTCAACAGCACAGGCAGACACCACTAACACATTTGCCAAGAAATATACAATGAGCCAGATGTGTGCTCTGGTTGTGTGTGCTCACAAGAGATGTGTGCTCACAAGGACTGAACACCAGTCTAGGAGAACCACTAACAAAGAATATGGCCTTGAATGCGGAATCAAGGAAGGCTTTTTTGAGAATGAGATAAAGGAGCAGAAATCTGAAATATTAACAATACTCGGTGGGGCTTCCCTGGTGGCGCAGCGGTTGAGAGTCCGCCTGCCGATGCAGGGGACACGGGTTCGTGCCCCGGTCCGGGAAGATCCCACATGCCGTAGAGCGGCTGGGCCCGTGAGCCATGGCCACTGAGCCTGCGCGTCCGGAGCCTGTGCTCCTCAGCGGGAGAGGCCACAACAGTGAGAGGCCCGCGTACCGCAAAAAAAAATACTCGGTGAAGGGGAGTGGAAAGGCGGGCAGAGGGAACAATCTGGCAAAAGCCCTGCAAACAGCTGGTGGCAGGACAGAGGGAAGCCCAGTTTGGCTTGAACAGAGAGAACCATATTCAAACTTAATCCCAACTGGTTGCCCATCTCTGCTGTCCTTCTCCATCTATCCCACTGCAAACGCCAGAGTATTAGTCATGCGCATGCCACGCTTCAGTCATGATTATATCCCATTCCACTGTGCATTTGGGATTTTTTCTTAAAAGAGACTGACTTTTTCTCTTTGCACAAAAATGTGAACAGAAATTTTGTATCCTCTCTCTCAGCATAAAACTAGTATCGCTTGCCACGAAGAAAGGTAACTCCAAAATGCGATATGATACAAATTACATTAATTTCAGGCTAGAGATGGTCCCAACAGAAAGCTCTGTTCAGAAAGGTCTGTTCTTTAGCTAATAAGGTAGACGTGCAAGTGTTAGAAAAAGTGTTAGAGAACAGCACTCTACATTGAGACTTTATCCTTGATTTCACAGAAGGATTCAAAGAGAAGCCAAAGAAGACTCACATCTCACTCTGCAAGACAGGATTATTTAACACCTTGTCTGCCAAACACCGAAAATTGTCTCAGACTTACTGCCAATTTGGGTGTATGTGTCACATATTGAGAAGCAGTCCTTCTAAGTAATATTACAAGAGACCAGAAATGAGAGGCATGAGGAAGCAGGCATTGTTCTCCCAGACTGCAGACAAGGGAGCTGAAGTGCCTTGCACAAGGTCACACGAGTAGAAGGTGATAGAACCAGACTTGGGAGTCAAGGAGCCCAACTCTAGAACTTCTGATCCTCCTCACAATGGACTGTCATATTGTACTACTTGGCGGAGAAGGAGAAGGAGGAAGGGAATGGAGGGGTGAGGAGGGCAGGGGAGGGAGGAAACTAAGAAGGGACAGAGGAAGGAAGTCAGCCTTAATTAACATCCACCTGCTACACTTCCTCACTGTGCTGCTTGACTTCAATCAGGCCAGAGAAGTCACAGTATAATGGTTTCCACAACCTGGTTCCAACGCCGCTCTATAGACACAGAACCACACCTCCTACCTGGGCTCCCAGCAGAAAACACTACTGGCTACAGCATTCTTACCATCAAGCCCAAATGCAACCTCAGAATCCTTCTCAACACTGCACTCCACGAAGCCTCTAAAAAAGATCAGAGCGGGCACTTGAGATGCAGCCTACTGCTCATTCCTCTTCTGGTTTATCCCCATCCTAGCTCACCAATAGTCCTGATGTTAATCTATCAGTACTTGGTTAAATGAAGAAAGGATAAGCAGATGATTAAAAGCTGTTTTTATCTCATAATTTTCAACACATAGTCTGATATTGGTTTCTAACTATCACTCTGCAATGTTTTTAAATCCCCCCCCCCCACCATCTAATCTTCTTCAATGGCAGCAGGTTCCTTCCATGGTGATCTGCCCCACTAGGTCTGTAATACAGAGGAACTATTTCAGTTGTAGTACCTTCCCAATTAAGGAGAAAACAGTTGATTTGCTGAGTCTTCCAGCCTGGATTTTCAAAGGGAAGATACCGGGGGTTGGGGAGGGGAATAGGGCAAAACAAGTAAGTCCCAAGTTTGTTCTGAGATCATTCAAAATGCAGCCTAGGGTTTCCCTGGTGGCGCAGTGGTTGAGAGTCCGCCTGCCGATGCAGGGGACACGGTTTCATGCCCCATGCCGGGAAGATCCCACATGCCGTGGAGCGGCTGGGCCCGGGCGCCATGGCCGCTGAGCCTGCGCATCCGGAGCCTGTGCTCCACAACGGGAGAGGCCACAACAGTGAGAGGCCCGCGTACTGCAAAAAAAAAAAAAAAAAAAAAAAAAAAATGTAGCCTACAGGCTTTTCTACTTTCTACATCTGTGGTCCAATGTGGTAAAAGATGCACAAAGAGCTTCCCGGACATCCCAGGTCACACCCTGAGTTACACCGGGAGAGCGGGCTTGCTCACTTTGCAAGTCGATGAATTTTTCAACATCTTGAACCCCTTGTTGGAAATCTCTCAAACATCAGCATCTCTATGACAGCATCTCTCCTCCCAGCACTTCTAGCCCGACATGGCTTTATTTTTATAGCACTTTGCACAACCTGAAATTGCATTATGGTTTTGTTCGCTTACTTATTTATTGTCTGTTTGCCCCAGGAGACTATCAACTCCTTGAAGACAGGCATCGTTTCTGTTGTAAACACATCTCATTCCCAGTGTCTAGAACAGAGCACAGCACATACAGTGTCTATATATATACCCAAGGGAATGAGGGAGAGACTGCACGAAGGACAGCAAGAGAGTGTGAAGACAAGCACAGTAATTAAGACCGTGGACACTCCAGGTTGGCCACCAAGGTTTCATGTGCAGCTCCAGTGCTGCCCAGCCTCCTCGGGCTTCAGTTTTGTCTTCTGAAAATAGGAATAATACGACCTACCCCAGAAGGCTTTGGGGAGGACACCCCCAGCCCTGCCTGTCCCAGTGAGTCTGTTACATGAGGATTTCGCAGGAGAATTTCACTGAATTCTAGATACAGGAGGATGTGTAGTGGAGAAACGTGGGCATCAAAGATCTCCCTCAAAGGGAAGGGTTAGTTAGGAAGTTTGGGATTGTCACATACACACTGCTATATTTTAAAAGGATAACCCACAAGGACCTACTGTATAGCACAGAGAACTCTGCTCAATGTTACGTGGCAGCCTGGATGGGACGGGAGTCTGGGGGAGAATGGATACCTGTATATGTATGGCTGAGTTCCTTTGCTGTGTACCTGAAACTATCACCGCATTGTTAATTGGCTATACTCCAATATAAAATAAAAAGTTAAAAACAAAAAATCTCCCTCAAAGAAGATTCAGGAGGAAAATGGGGAGATTTTCAAGCTCAAGAAACCTGTATCCTCTCATGTTATTTAAGCTTTACTGAGATGTAACTGATATATTTTAAAACTACACATATTTCACGCATACAATTTGATGAATTTGGACATATACCTACACCCATGAAACCATCACTGTAATCAAGGTAATAAACCTATCCATCACCTCCAAAAAAAAAAAAAAAGACTTTGGGGAGGAATAAGATGAACTGATATAAGTAAGACCCTCGATGCCTGGTACAAACTAAGCACTCAGTAAAACGTAAGTTATTTTTAAACAAGGCTTTAACCAGCCCTTCAAAAAAATCCAATTCAGGGAGAATCATGAGAAGATCTCAGCACACAATGCTTTTGTTCTTCCTCCTACAGACAACATCTAGAATAACAATGTCTAATGAAGCTGATGCCACTGACGTTGGTTTACAAGCTTGGAAACCTTCCTGTGATTCGAATACCTCCTTAAAAGAGTTCCTTGGAATATGAGGTAGTGTGGTAGGTGAAATCCACTTGGATGCCTGGGAATTTTTTTTCTCTGAGCCTCTATTAAAGATATTTGTTTTGGGCTTCCCTGGTGGCACAGTGGTTGGGAATCTGCCTGCCAATTCAGGGGACATGGGTTCGGGCCCTGGTCCGGGAAGATCCCACAGGCCGCGGAGCAACTAAGCCCGTGCGCCACAACTACTGAAGGCTACCCCTACTACTACTACCCCTACTCAGTAGCCTGCTACTGAGGCTGCACTCTAGAGCCCACGAGCCACAACTACTGAGCCTACGCGCCACAACTACCAAAGCCCACGCACCTAGAGCCCATGCCCTGCAACAAGAGAAGCCACTGCAACGAGAAGCCCACCCACTGCAACGTAGAATAGCCCCCGCTCGCCGCAACTGGAGAAGGCCCACGCACAGCAGCGAAGACCAAACGCGGCCAAAAACAATTCATTAATTAATTGCAAAAAAAAAAAAAGATACTTGTTTTCCCAGCTCGAGAGATTTACTCTTGATCATCTTCAACTTGCACCAAGTTGCACTAAATCTTCTCATCATCTGGATGTCGGTAAATCACACCTCAATTTGCTGATTAGGAATCCGTTTGATTTCATCACCTTGCCTATAATTATATACTCCCTATCCTATAGGTAGATCTCATTCAACATGAAATAACAAGGTCAAGGGCATGCATTATATTTTAAACTCTCTTTAACAAAACTTCAATGGCAATGAACGTCTCAGAAGTCCGTTTCTAATTTTTAACATTATAGCAACTGGCATAAATTATGAGCGTCAGAAGCAATAATAATCACCCAAGATGAAAAATGAAACATTTGTATACAGCCTAAAATACTTAGATTTACAAAAAGGAAAGCAAAAAAAGTACTTTGATGTACAAAATATTTGATAATAACATATTTAAAAGAAAAGATCTGGTATAAAATTCGATTCCAATAGCCTTCTTGGCAAAGAGATTTCCTGTTACTATTTAAATGTAAATGAGTCATGAAGGTTGTGTCAGAAATATTTAACTCAAAACCAGACCCAATACGGCAAGAAATACGGAGAACAAAGCCCAACCAAGCAAGTTGAAATAAAAATGTTTGAGTGTCCAGATTTTGATAACTTTATGCAGTTAGAAGCAGAGGGAAGAGAGAAATGGGTACAATTAAGATACTCTACATGCCATTTATTAAATACTGTGTGACATGCAACTGTATGGATTTCTAGCTTAACCAATCACAAATTTAATCAGAACATTTAACAGTTTTGTCTCAATGGTGCTTTGGAGAATTCAACTATCGATTTAGACATATTTATGTGTCCTTTCACAACAATCCATTTTAAGAGACTTTGATTTTTTTCAAAGAAGAAGAAGAAAAAGTACATTTAATTGTGGCCTCTGCATCCTAACGAGAAACATAAGCTTGAAGTCATATCTCTGTTCCAATCCACTGAAGCAGACATGCAATTTAAAAGAATTTAAAAGAATTAATCACAGATGCGAGAATGCAGTCTACAGAGACTTCTACTTAACCAAGTATTAATGCAATTTATTCAGCTAATTCTGCTTGTTTGAAAGGAAAGTGTCCATGAAGACTTGCAATTGAAGATGAACACTAGAATTTGTTCAAGAATAAGAACAAAAACCACAACAATAGCAATGACCGTTTATGGAACTGCTACTAGGTGCCAGGCACTGTGCAAAGAGTTTTACCTGCAAAATCTTATCTATCGAAGACAACCCTGTGATGTGTAGGTACTGTGGTCAATTGGAGTATTTCACTGCCTTTTCCATGTGGCTCTCAATGCCTCCCCCTACAGGAGACAGAGTGTATCTATTTCAGCCTATCGGAAGTAGGTTTGGCCAGGTGATCTGCTCTAGCCAACGCAATGCTACCAGGCATGATTACAGTGCCATGAAAGACTTTCAGTGGGTCCGCATCATTTGTGTTGGGCATTTCTCTTACCTTCTTCCGTGAGAGAACATGCCCTAGGTAGCTGCCAGTGCCAGAGTGAGAAATGCACAAGGATCAGAACCCAACTGGTCTAGAGTCTGGGTGAACTTCAACCAACCCACAGGCCCACAAGCAAGAAAAATGCATGTTTTCTGCCGTAAGTCACTGAGATTTTTGGATTGTTCAACACAAAGCATTACTGTATATTAAACTGATTCAGCATATTAGTCTGCTAAAGCTGTTGAAACAAAATACCACATTAGGTGGCTTAAACAACAAAAATTTAACACCTCAAGGTTCTGGCGACTAGAAGTGCAAAATCAAGGGGTTGACAGTTTTGGTTCCTTCCGAGGGCTCTGGAGCCTGTCTCCGAGCCTCTCTCCTTAGCTTGTAGATGGCCATCTTCTCTCTCTCTATCTCTTTAATCATGTTCCCTCTATCTGTGTTTCTATGTCCAAATTTCTCCTTCTATAAGGACACCAATCGGACTAGGGTCCAACCTAACGTCCTTGTTTTAATTTGATGACCTCTCTAAAGACCCTTCCTCCAAATAAGGTCACTTTCTGAGGTAGCTGGAGGTTAGGACTTCAACATGTGAATTTTGGAGGGACATAATTCAACCTGCAACATATAGGTACTAGTTTTAATATTCAGTTTACAGATAAAGATATTGAGTTTCAGAAAAAGTATCTTTTCCAAGATCACAGAGCACACAAGTGATGAGCTAAGCTTGAACCTCAACTTCTGCAAAGACTTTGCTCTTAAACCTTGCACTTCACTGCCCACCCACTACTTTGTAAAAAATGCCGAGAGTGACTTTCTGAAAGCTGAAGCGTTGATCAATTACTCTTATGCAGACACATATACATGTGCTTAAGTACATGGTTTCCTATTTCGTTATTTTACAAGAAATATCAGAAAGTCTTAAATCATAAGAATGGCTAGAACATAAGCCCCTTCATTCATTAAATATTTCTGGAACCCCAACTATGAGCCAGATCCCCCCAGAGAACAACAATGAAACATCTCATTTCCTGCCCATATGGAGCTCACAGTCAAATGAGGGTGACAGATGGATCAAACCATCACATGTCTTACTCTGAAATCACAGATGTCATCAGTGTCACAAAGGAAAGTTACAGGGTTCCATTAGAGTTTAAGTCAACAATCATGACCCAGCTAGAGATGTCGAGGACAGCTAAGAAAACAAGAAGGGAGCTGAGATCCCAAGCAGGAGGGGGAATCATGTAGGCAAAGGAATGGGAGAAGAACTTTCTGGAGAGCGGAAGAGCACATGCAGAGACTCAGTGGCAGAAGGGAAGACCCAGAAGACTCAAGGGAAAAGAAGTCCAGAGCATCTAGAGCATCAAATGTGAAAGGAATGTGGTGGGAGATGTATCTGGCAAGATAGCTACAGTTGACCCTTGAACAATGCAGGGCTTAGAGGCACCGACCCTCTGTGCAGTAGAAAATCCGAGTATAACTTTACAGTCAGCTCATGCATCCGTGGTTTAAACCAACTGGGGATTCAACCAATCACAGATCATGTAGTGCTGTAGTATGTATTTATTGAAAACAATCTGAACATAAGTGGACCCATACAGTTCAAACTCATATTGTCCAAGGATCGACTCTATTATTTAACATGATCTGCTTAGCAATCCTAGAAAGTACGTACTATTACCAGCCTTATTTTCAGATGCGAAAACTGGGGCCCTGAGCTTGCCCCAAGGCCAACCAGCTGGTAGACGGTAGAGCAGAGGCTCAAACCCAAATATGTCTGGCTGTGGGAGCACCACAATGCACTGTTTCTCAGAGCAAAAGAAAATAGGACCCTTATTTAATGGAATAGCTTCTATAATTACCACCAACACCTAGATTATAGATAATGCCTCTTTTTTTGCCCTACGTGCATCTCACGACTACTGATCAAATACCGATGTATTTGCACTACGTTACTTTATGATTTCCTTGTAAAATATATGTTTAACCTTATAAAACTTCCATTTTTATAGGCTGAAAAACGCTCAACTACTAGCAATTTTGTATCTTAATTCACACCCTAACGTAAGTAAAACACGCGAGTGGATAAGTAATCATAAATCGCGCGGGTGTGGTACCACCATCCAGATGAAGAAAGAGAATGTTCACAGCGCCCCCAGAAGACCTCCGACCATCCCTTCCCAATGATGTGTGTGCAGGGATGTGCCAAGGCTGGGGGAGATGGGAGTGGTCCACCCTAGGTGCAGACAAGAAGGAAAGGGCGCATTTCCTCTAAAAACATGGCCGATGGCATGTGTCTGCTCTGGTATAGTGAGTTTCAATTCAAGGAGGGGAAGAAAGCCAGATGAAATACTTCTTGAAAAACTCCAACAGCGATTAGTTTCCTGATCATTTAGAGCAATTCATCAGAGCTTTCCCACAAGACACTTCTGGGTCTTAACGAACTATATGTTGAAACTGCAGCCCAGGAGCACTTTTTTCAAAGAGAAAAACCCCAACTTCCAGCCCCCTCCCCCCCAGCAGAATCAATCACCTCCACTGTGCATTGTTCTAGAGCCCGTGACAGCTAAATGGTGAGGCTGAGGACCAGCCTTTTCCACGATCCTGAGCCTCTGTGCTGCTAAACTCTGTGTCACACAACGCTTGGCTGTGGACCCAGCCAGACAGCCAGGGCACCTGCACGTTGAACTTGGCTCTCAGCTGAGGTGCACAGGAGGCTGGTTTCCAACACAGCTTAAACACAATTAACTTTTCATCGGATGCAGCCTGCCTCTCTCTGTTCCTAATGTTCCCTTAGGACCTGGGATCCAATCAAGTCCAGCCTGTGACTAAGAAAGAGAGGCAGAGAAACTGACCAAATATTGTCCAATGCTATATTACAAACCTATGCGAAAGGAGTTTAATTAAAGACCACAACAATTCTTTGGGGAAATGTTTCTTTTATTAACCATTCCTGCCGAACAAAGCAGCTTTAAACAAACCCTGACCGCTTGGAGGCTGTGTATGCCTGAGATTTCTTTTTTTTCTTCTTAATCGGTTCTGCTTTTTTGGTTATTTGGTCATTAGGAAAATCAGAAGTGTCCTGGACCCAAGAAATCCAATTTAAGTAAGCTCATTCCATGTTCATAAATAGAGCAGATGACATTTAAAACAGACAGACCAACAGGGACAGTTCTAAGTGTGAAATTGTTGTTCAGCGTAAAGTATTAGCATAAACAGAGAGAGGAGCTATTTGTGGAACAACTAACGAGTTCAGGTTATTTCAGCGAAATCTATGCACAGCCCGAATGTGGGTACGACATTTATAAAAGTGGAGGAAAGGCAATTCTTTTGCACTCTTGTATAATAGAACCACTAGTCAGTGTCACTGATGTGATAGCACCAATTGCAAAAGAGTGAAAAAGCAGAAATCGAAATAGAAGAACCACATCTAATGGGACAATGAAATTGGATTTTAAAGTATGATTGGAAAAGAGGAAATACCACTAAGGACCAAAGACACGAGGTTATGAATTTTTTTAACTAGAAAAAAAAAGTCAGAGGATATGTAACTTGAAAAGTGACCCATGAGTACAGGTGAACATTCCAAGGCCATCCAGGAAATGGGAGGCGCGTGTTATGTGCAGTCTCACTCTTCACAAAGGTACACAGGACAAAGAGAATAAATGTGAAAGTGTGTGTGATGGGAGTTTGCATTTCGCAAAAATGCCAAGAAAATATGCAAAGTAACAGAGTAAACATTCTGTAAACGTAGAGATTATTAAGCATGTGCTGTAACAGTCTACCCCCCAACATTTTCATTACCAATATATGCACTTGTTCCTAAAGGATACATACAATGGGACCCCTTCCCTAGGCACGCATCCTCCAGGAGACCTCTTCATGGCCTAATCCCGGGCAAGTTACACATGGCAGACTGTATTGTCCAAGGATGGCTTCAACAACATCCTCCAACCCACAGGCTCTTTTTGCAATGAGACCTCCCAACACCCTATCCGGTGGTGGCGTATATTCCTTTATCCCCTTAAACCTGGGCAGCCTTCACCAGTGCAATGCCCCAGAAGCAACACTGCGCCAGTTATACACGTAGCCCTTCACTGGCCTGGTGGTTTCCTGTTTCTGCTTCTCCAAAGTCAGCCACTGTGAAAAAGTACAGTTACGCTGAAACCACCACGCTCGGAAAGGTCGAGCCACACAGAGAGGCCTTGCAGGATGTGGACAGAGAGAGGCCAACAAGCACTGTCGGCACCAGGCATGTGATTGTAAAGGCCATCGTGGAAGTGGATCTTCCGGCTGTGTGGGCCCAGCTGATAGCCTGTGAGTCAGACTCCAACTGCCCTGCCAAGTCCTTCGCCAATTCCTGACCCCCCCAAAATTCGAAAACAAACTAAACTGGTTATTTTAACCTACAGATTAGATAGTTGTCTATGCAGCAGTAGATAACCAGAATATCAGTCTTCCACATTTGAACTTCACCTTGCAAATGTGTATTTTGCCCATGTTGCATTCTAAGGATTTCATCCTTCTCCGAAATATTGTCATGCAACTTTTCATTTGAGAAATGGAATATTTCCTGCCATATAGTAAACAAAGGATGTCACAGTCAGCAGCAACTGCAGCCCTCTGCTGTGTGTCAGTGAGCCCTGAGGAAACTCAGGAAGGAAAGAATACCTGCCATATAGCAGCCATCAGACTGCAGCCACCCCCTCCGGGGAGCCCTCCTGACTCAAGGGAGGAAACTTTGAGATACTAGCCCCAGATAGCTGAGGTGCATATCAAAGGAATGATTTCAGTGAGCCCAGACTCTTGCATCTTCCCATACATAAAAAAGCGCTAAATTCCTTAACTTGGGATATCTGGTTTTCTTTAATTAACAATAATCTTTTGACATTCAGACTACCCACCCTTTGTTGCAAAACTCCTATACAGCCCAGCTCCCCTCTCACCCCTCGGAGCAGTTCTCTAAAGCTGACTTGAGATGCTGCCTCCCGGGCTTGAAGTCCTAAAAATTCCCACCAAATAATACATAACTCTCAACTTGTAGGTTGTGAATCATGTTTTTAGTCAACACAATACTTCGGAAATCTCAACGTTGCCAATCACTCGGATGTCCGGTTTTCTTTTTGTTCAGGAATTGGGAGAAAATATCAGTGTTTCTCAAACCGTGTTGGGAGGACCACCTTCAGCTGAACATCTGGGGTTTTTAAATACGTAATACGTAGATTCCTGGGTCCCGCCTCAAACCCACTGAATATTCATCTCTGACGGTAAAGCCTAAAACATGTATTTTTAGACGCTCCCCTCACGCCTAACATATATGCATTCTGGTCTCATGACCTTCTGAAACTCTGAGCCTGCTTATTTTCAAGGCAATTTCCAAAGGAATTCTAGAGGCATTCCGGCAGCTGCTGCAGAAAGACATCAGACCTGCCAACGTCATGATTTCTCCTACTTCGACATACTATCTGGTGCAATCGTACATGGCACAAGATGAGTCTCTCTACTCACCCTCTGCAGTTAAACAAGCCATTTATCTGCAAAATAAACTTGCTAGGTTAATACCAACAGCTCATAAGTCCACCGGCCATTCTGTGTGGAGAAGGCAACTCAGGAGGAAAATTCAGTTCAAAACAAGCTTTAGCCACCAAATATAATATGTGAACTATCCGGCTACACGGTGTTGGTGATACTAGAAAGAATAGAGGAGCCCTGACCCCTGGTAACTCAATCTGGTCAGGAAAGAAGTCGTTAAGTAAACAAGAGTTCCATTATGTTGATGGTAACAAAGACCTACAAAAGAAGCATTCTGCTCCACTTGGCACCTAAGACCTACAGGCCTTGAGCAAGGGAAGGGGCTGTATTGGCAAAGCAGATGTGAGAAGAACCTTTTATTTTCAATAAGGAGAACTTCTTCCTCCAGGATAGAGCTGCCCTAGAGCACAGTCAACCCCTTTCACAAGAGACCAGGGAGGAACAATGGTTCATTGAGACGCCCAGGGCCACACATCACCAAAGCCTAGAGGTTGGTAACAAACTATCAAGGACACAGGTTAATTGTTCAGTGACTTCTGTCAACAGGATGACATCCCAAACTACTTCTGTGTAGGAGGAGTCAAATCCCAATGAGGCAAGAGATAGTCGCAGGTCGTAAAAACAATAATAAGCAAATAAATGTCTCTAATGCCCACACTGTGACGTCAGGTCTCTGGAGATTTTCAAGACTAGAAAAGGTGAAGAAAACGATCCCTTGAAGTCTGAAGCAAGCAGAGGAAGATCATAGCAATTCTGATCGCTTACACCCCACCCTTGGGGGGCTTATGACGCACTGAAGACTTCCAGAATTTTCCTCTAATCCTCACCATCTCTTGAGATTGATCTAGGAAGTGTTTTAGATTTTAAAAATTGGAGATCAAGAGAGGGCTGGTGAATTGTCCAAAATCACACAACTGTGGCAGCTGGAAAGCTGGAATTCCAAGGTGTTCTGACAGTCCACGTATCTGTCCAGAGGACAGAAGTCGTAGCCGTGACAAGAGTAAACACTCAGAAGTGCATTACCCATTTGACGAGCAGAGTTGGTTCCAAATGATGGAGACATACTGGGCTTTGACTGGCAGAACCTCAGCCTAGAGCAGCCTCTAATAACGTCACTGTGTCCAAATCCCTTCATCTCCCCAGGCTTTGATTTCCTCATCTGCAGAAGAGCACGCCATGCCAGAATTGGTGATAGACAAGGCTATGTTTCTGAGAAGCTGCGTTATATGTTTTTCTCTCTGTTTTCCCCTCCTGGAAGCTAGACAGTCCCTTCTAAACTGTTTCAGGGATTTTTTTGTTTGTTTAATAGGAAAGAGAGCAGAAGCAGACTGACGTTGCCACCTTCCTGGTGTTTTATGAAAGCCCAACTCCAAGAAAGCCGTAATGCTAGATAAGCCAAGAAACTAGAGGCTTGGAAAGGAAGGAGAACAATGAGGAAGAGGAATCCCCCCAGACTGGGAAGAAGACAGGGGTCTCTGGGTCCTGAGAACAGTCACAATCTACGTTGCCCGGAGAAGTCCCTGCTCCCTGACTGTGCCCTGGGAGATGGTCAGATCTCAGGAGGGATGGCTGTGTAGCGCACAGGAGGACAAGGGCCCACAGGCCACAGGTCTCCTACTTGGCCAAAGAGGCCACCCCCTTCAATGTCAGGAAAGCAAGGATGCCACCGGAATCAAAGTTCCTGGCAGTGGACACTGGGAAACAGGAAGTAATCAATGTGGACCAAGACAATGCCCCGTCACCCCAGATGTTTTGTGGTCAGTGCAGGTGAGTTAAGAAGGGGACACAACCTAAGAATGACCATGTTGCAACTAAAGTACCTTATTCACTAATTCCTCTGAAACCAGTTTTTCCTTCAGCATGGAACAGATCACTCTCCTCTGCTGAGCCCTAGAAGAAGTAGCTCACTCGCCTCAAGGTACCATCTTTGATGACAGAAGAAAGCAACACATTAGACTCATGGAGGGAAGAGCAGATCCTGTCTCCCTCACCTCTCGCTGGCTCTAAAGCATCTGCTCTTTGGCTACAATAACAAAACGAGCCCCTCAGTGGCAAAGACCACCATTCAAACAATTCACCGCCGAGTCATCACCAGTTCCAAAAGACAACTGAGTTGGGTGTCACTTGTCTCCTTGCCTTAGACTACAGTGTTAGCCACCGAACATTCTAGTGCTTCTTTTCTGCTCACCTAACAAGGAAGGAGATGGGGCATACAAAGCTGTTTCATTAGGACCAACAAGGACTTTTTATGAGCAGCTCCATCACATTTAACTAGCTCCTTCAGTAACAGAAAGGAAATCTGTGTCAGAGGTTGTCAGCCTTTGATGGATGTTTTCATTCTCTGAGTGTTTCTGTCGCTCTCCTTATGTGGCCAGGCCATGATGGAGAGTTTGAGCTTATCAGACGCCATACTCCACCTGTCACCATGTCCTGCAGCCATGATATTGCTGTTGGAGCCCAACCCCAGCCTCAGCAATTGCACAGTTCCACTGAACAGAAAGGACTGACAAGCGTTTTGAGGCGGGGGTTCTCTAATTTGACTTAGAAAATCCTCAGCTTTTCACTTGCTGCTGGTCTGAAATATCAAGAAGTACTGAGAAGAAATCAATTTGTTTGTGATTTGGCCAGCCAGGTTACCAACAGCTTGTTCTGTGCTGAGCAGGCTTGATTCAGTCATAATCAGTGATCAGAGGGGCGAGGAGATTAGGGCCAAGAAAAACACTATATATTAGCCAAGTCTTTGGTTCTAAGATCCTACACAAAGTCCTTTTTATCAAAGTTGCTTTACTGTAATTTTTTCTGGTTATTAACACAATATGTTCTCCTTGAAAAAATCAAAAATGTACGTATCTTTTAAAGGCTATAATGTCACTCATAGCCTCTGTGGCAGTTTTTATTTTTTAAAGATGGCTATAAACACACACATACACACACACACCACCCCTCAAGTTCTTCTTACACTGTGAAATGGATACTTCACATTGAGAATCCATGTTTCCTCCCCTTGAAGCTATGTGGGTCTTTGAAACTGCATTGATCACTTAAAATTCAGTGCAAGTGATGCTGTATAATTTCCAAGGACTGGTCATAAAAGGTGATGTGGCTGTAGCTGCGTTCTCCACTCTTCCCCCTTTCTCTCTCTCTCTCTCTCTCTCTCTCACTCTCTCCCTCTCTCTCTCAACATGGGCTTTGGGAGCCCTGGATGGACATGAAAGAAGTCTCCATGCTGAAGAGATCACAAGGAGAAACTAAATAGAAGATAAACGCTAAGCTCCGGCTGTCCAGCCCCAGCTGTTTGAGTCTCCACCAGACACACCAGTGACCCGCCAGGTGATTCCACCCTCCTGTTCCCGTGCCTGCCCCCCACAAACTGATGCCAAGTAGAGCAGAGATGAGCTGCCCTTGCCAAACCCAGATGGCAGACTCCCGAGTCAAATGAATGGCTGTTGTTTTAAGCCACTAAAGTTTTGGAATGTTTTGTTACAGAGCATTAGCTAACTAAGGAACAAGCCCAACAACTTCAGATAAACCACTGTTACCACATTGGCGTATACTTCTCTCAAATGATACATAGATTTCTTGCTTATTCCCAAGCAATGGAAGGAACTTGCTCAACCAAGTATTTTTTTTGTTCCAGAAGACTGTTTTTTATAAATTATTGGTTTGCAATGTAGCACCAATTTTCTCCAGCAAAGCAAGTTATCTATTCTGTGGGCCAGGCCACAGAAGCCTCTCAGTCCCAATCTACCTGTAGAATGGATGGACTTAGAGCAAAAGCTCTACAGAATGTCCTCCAATGTGGGAAACAATGTTTCTTCCTTTCTTTGAGTTTTGTAAGGAAGTATTTCTCCTCAAGTATTTTTCTTCACATCCGTATGTCTTACCATCATAAACAATTGGATTAATAAAAACAAAAATAAACAAGTGGGACCTAATGAAACTTAAACTCTTTTGCACAGCAAAGGAAACTATAAACAAGATGAAAAGACAACCCTCAGAATGGGAGAAAATATTTGCAAATGAATCAACAGACAAAGGATTAATCTCCAAAATATATAAGCAGCTCAATATTAAAAAAACAAACAACCCAATCAAAAAATGGGCAGAAGACCTAAATAGACATTTCTCCAAAGAAGACATACAGATGGCCAAGAAGCACATGAAAAGCTGCTCGACATCACTAATTATTAGGGAAATGCAAATCAAACTACAAGGAGGTATCACCTCACACCAGTTAGAATGGCCATCATCAGAAAATCTACAAACAACAAATGCTGGAGAGGGTGTGGCGAAAAGGGAACCCTCTTGCCCTGCTGGTGGGAATGTAAACTGGTGCAGCCACTATGGAGAACAGCATGGAGGTTCCTTAAAAAACTACAAATAGAACTACCATATGACCCAGCAATCCCACTACTGGGCATATACCCTGAGAAAACCAGAATTCAAAGAGTCATGTACCACAACTTTCACTGCAGCACTATTTACAATAGCCAGGACATGGAAGCAACCTAAGTGTCCATCGACAGATGAATGGATAAAGAAGACGTGGCACACATATACAATAGAATATTACTCAACCATAACAAGAAATAAAATTGAGTTATTTGTAGTGAGGTGGATGGACCTAAAGTATGTCATACAGAGTGAAGTGAAGTCAGAAAGAGAAAAACAAATACCTTATGGTAACGCATATATATGGAACCAGAAAAAAAAAGAAGGTTCTGATGAACCTAGGGGCAGGACAGGAATAAAGAGGCAGATGTAGAGAATGGACTTGAGGACACGGGGAGGGGGAAGGGTAAGCTGGGACAAAGTGAGAGAGTAGCATGGACATATATACACTACCAAAGGTAGAACAGATAGCTAGTGGGAAGCAGCCGCATACCACAGGGAGATCTGCTCGGTGCTTTGTGACCACCTAGAGGGGTGGGATGGGGAGGGTGGGAGGGAGACGCAAGAGGGAGGAGACATGGGGATATATGTGTACATATTGCTGATTCACTTTGTTATACAGCAGAAATTAACACAACATTGTAAAGCAATTATACTCCAATAAAGATGTAAATAAATAAATACCAAAAAAAAAACCCGACACACGCACCCCAGTGTTCACTGCAGCACTATTTACAATAGCCAGGGCATGGAAGCAACCTAAATGCCCATAGACAGACGAACGGATAAAGATGTGGTACATGTATACAATGGAATATTACTCAACCATAAAAAGGAACGAAATTGGGCCATTTGTAGAGACGTGGATGGACCTAGAGACTGTCCTACAGAGTGAAGTAAGTCAGAAAGAGAAAAACAAATATCATATACTAACACATGTATGTGAAATCTAGAAACATGGTACAGATGAACCTGCTTGTAAGGCAGAAATAGAGACACAGATGTAGAGAACAAACCTATGGACACCAAGGGGGGAGAGCAGCAGCGGGGATGGGGTGGGATGAATTGGGAGATTGGGATTGACATGTATACACTAATATGTATAAAATAGATAACTAATAAGAACCTGCTGTATAAAATAAATAAATAAAAATGTTTTTTTAAAGTTGGATTAATTTCATACAGTAACCATTAAAGAGATCACTGAGGAACAGATCACTGTGGATTGCAGTTGTTGAGGGAAGTTTCATGGGAAGCTTGGGACTCATGTTCACTGAGCAGAAGAGGTGGGCAATAGGAAGTATGATGAGCATGTGTGGGTTATTTCCCCTGCCCACCATCATTACCCCTATGGTAACCACACTAAAATGTTCCTTAAAACCTTGTTATGCAAAGGATGGTCCGCGGACCAGTACCATCAGCATCGCCTGGGAGCGTGTCAGAAATGCAGAATCTCAGGCCCCACCAGAGGAGCCTACTGAATCAGAACCTGCATTTTAGAAAGATACCCAGGTAACCTGTTTGTACATTACAGTTTGGAAAGCACTGTCTTAAGACCCCCACCCTTTCTCTGCTCACTGTGTCTGTGACCCCAGTGGGCTGACCCACAGACGTGGCTGATCTGCAAGACTGGTTTAAGGATACACATGGGACTCAGGCCTACCCAAGGAGGGTCAGATGGACACTTCTGCTAACACGATACAGAGAAAGGAAGCTTTTCTTTCCAGGTTGCTAAACTGGTGAAATGAAACCGTGAATTGTGGTCATACATGGGGTTTGGAAGTTGGTGGTTAAACCGCACTTTCTCCACTCCTGTACACAAATCTAATTAAGAGAGCCTGACACAGGAGTCAATGATACAGATAAACAATATCAGCTTTATTACTGGAGGAGGACAGGCCCCACCCTAGTAAGCTTGTCACATGAACAGCCAATAATACGATCATCTTGAAGACAGATCATCCCAAAAAAGAAAAGGCCACTGAGTTGCACATGCCCAGTTCCTTCTTGCAAATAGCGTCAGACGTCACTCCTTCTCCCTTGTGGAGAGAGAGGGTAATAGAAGTTCCTGCTTCTCTGGAGGCAGGAGGAGTGAGGAGATACGCATTTCCTCCTCACCCAAAGCTAGCATTGCTCCCAGGTGGGAAGGACCAGCTTGAGAATGAAGGTCACCTTGAGGCAAGAGATGGAGAGGTCGTGGATAACATCATCATCTACTGCTCGGAAAGGAAGTAGTAAATATCCTACCAGCTGACAAGTTGCTTCAATCAATACCTTGTCCTGACTCTAACATAAAGGAGAAATAAAAAAGAAAATAATTTAATTGAACTATGTATTGTGGTATATAGGTGCTTGAACATTATTATGGTGGACCAGGGGTCAGCAAACCTTTCCAGTAAAGGATCATTTAGTAAACACTGCAGGCTTTGCGGGCCACGGAGAGTCTCTGTTGCATACTTCTTCTTTTTTTTTTTTTTATATACACAACCCTTTAGAGATGTAAGAATCAATCTTAGCTCATGGGCTGTACAGAAACAGGCCATGGGATGGATTTGGCCCAGAAGCTCTAGTTTGCGGGAACAACAACAGTAACTAGACCTATAACAAGATGTCAGGGGCTTCCCTGGTGGCGCAGTGGTTAAGAATCCACCTGCCAATACAGGGGACACGGCTTCCAACCCTGCTCCGGGAAGATCCCACGTGCCGCGGAGCAACTAAGCCCATGCGCCACAACTACTGAGCCCACATGCCGCAACTACTGAAGCCCGCACGCCTAGAGCCCGTGCTCTGCGATAAGAGAAGCCACCACAATGAGAAGCCCATGCACCGCAACAAAGAGTAGCGCCCGCTCGCCACAACTACAGAAAAGCCTGCGCTCGGCAACGAAGACCCAACACAGCCAAAAATAAATAAATAAATTTATTTATTTATTTAAAAAAAAAAAACAAGATGCCAGATGCTTGTATCTCCTTATCATCACTAGGTCTGGACTGGACATGTCTAAATAAAGCCTATGTAAGTAAGTATACCTGTGTATATATGTGTATCAGAGCACCCTGAACGCCTCAGCCAGTGTGGACTCAGACAAGAGCGCCATATCAGGGGTTAAGAACCTCAAAAATAGAGGATAATTCTCAGTAAAGTTCTACATGAAGCACACTATATAATATGCCCTCTATTTTTACTTTACTGCAGTTGCATTCCTGGAAGATTCAGTGTATATTAAAACCCGGCAAAAATGTATTGTACTAACGTGGAAAATGGCACTAAGATCCTGCCTTCTGTAAACAGAAACCAGGGTTCACTTACAAGAATGTCTGGTTAAGTCATTCGAACATCACATGGGAAGGAAGGAAATTCTCTAACATGTGCGACAGCGTGTGCATGTCAGGCAGCCTAGCAATCCTTAACCCTGCCCACCAAGGGCCAGCATGCCCCCCCTCCGATTACTATGACAACCAGAAACACTCCCATAAATCTCAAAACAGTGCTCCCTGACAGCAGAGGTGGATGCAGAGATGGAGCGGAAGGTCATACAATTTTGCGTAAATATACTTTCAAAATCTCTAAAGGCCCTCCCAAAGCCTTGGAGGGGGCCACGCAAGGGAGGGACCCCGAGGCTTCAGTGGCACCAGCTTTCCAGTCAATCTGCCGCTGCCTTTCTGTGAGGATGGAGACGGACGCGGGACTAAGAATCACATCTGCCCAGAGCAGGGTCTGGTAACACCTGTTAGGTGGACAAATCCATCTGTGCAAACCGAATGTGGACTCACAGTCAGGACTGGCTATGGAACTGGGGGACCCAGTGCAAGATAAAAGTGTGGGGCTGTGGAGTCTTGTATTCAAAAAGTATGAAGAATGTCAAGATGGCAACAGGAGAGCATTCAACCAAGCTCAGGGCCCTTCTGAGCATGACCCCGGTATGACTGAATCGCTCACCTCCCGTGACGCTGGTCCTGCCACAAATCAATCTAAATAACAATCATTAAGAAATTTATGTTATTAATAAGTGTCTCCACATCTGTTACTTTGCTTGCTTTCATACCCCTGGCCTTATCCTGACTCCCGAGATGAGAAAGTGAACCTTAGCGGGGTGTCAGGTCGCATCTAGGAAGGAGAGACGGGAGGAATTAAGACCAGGTCTCCTGACTCGTTCCCTACCCCGCCTGCCACTCCGCAACCACAAAGTCTTTTGTTCTTCGTCCTGCTTGCCAGCCCTGGAAGTCACAGGTGGGAACTTCCATGGACACAGTCTGGGGCCTCAGCCACACTAGAGAGATTATGAGCTGAAAATGAACATGAACATTCACTCACTTAGATACTGTGTCTGTTTGTTTACTTGCTTGTTGGTTAGTTGTTCTCTTGTGAGCCCCTTTGCATTAGAAGACTTGGGATTAAGTTCAGGAACCCTCCAGTCATAAAATGGTATCAATGATTTGCAATTAAAGCATGGACAGTTGGAGAGAGAGACTTAGCTAATTCTTACCCAAAGCATTTTGGATGTTGCTGGGTATATGTTAGGAACAGGGCTAATAAAACGGCTGACTGGCAGAAAAATTCAGACCTCCCAGGGATTCTACTACTCCTACCAAAGACTCTGCCAAACTCCACTCCTATTGTTGCCTTTAAAGACAGAGCACAGCCATATCCAGAACCTACTGCAAAGCGGCCAAGAGAAAATGAGAAGGAAAAGCTTTTGTGCTCTGCCCCCTCGGCATGGAAAACTGTTGACTATGTCTTCTTAGGATTCATGGAGCTTTCGAGAAACTAGATTTCTAGACCTTGGTCAGTGTGATGGTGGAGTAACTGGATACTTCTCTATTCCTGATGATCTAGGTCAATTCATTTAAGTTTTCCCAAATATGTTGCAGTCTAGTCTATACTTAGCAGTGAATTACAGTATTTGCAAGAAACACTCACAGAAATCTAAACGTAATGCTTGCTGTGATAGCCTGTTCCTACCACGCTCCACAGCAACAAACTTTTTTTTCAAGTTTCTATACCTTAGGCTATATCCACACATACATGCACACATGCAGCTAAAAAGAAAATAATGAACAAACAAGTTGATTCCAAGATGAAAACAAGAGTGTAAAGCAAACAAAGCAAAAAACCATAAGCGAGCCAAGGTTGCTGCTGGGCGAGGGGAGGGACCTGGAGAGGAGAGTCACCCAAATGTCAACAAAAGCGGGGTATGAATTACAGCTTATAGAACAAAGAGAATAAGATGGAAGCACCAGAGATATTTCATCATAATATACATAGACCACTGAGTTTATTTGGTAGTTAAGGAGGTAATGGCTTTCTTTCAAACTCATTTTAAAAGTTCCTTTTTTAATGGTGGCGATAAATGTTTTTTAGTGCGGGGACTATATTCATGAGAGTGGCCACAAGGCCATATTCAATCCTTGCTAAGGATGCTTAATGAGGTGATGCTGCTTTCACTAAAATATTCTGTGCTGTTTCAACAACCTCATCCTTGGCAGAACTCTCTCTCAAGGTACAAAGACAATATGGGGGAGAAAAGAGGTATTTTACCCTGTATGTGAGGAACTCCGGGGTTTTTCTTGAGTATGTTGCCAACTGTCTCTTCGCCATGAGGTACTGAGTGGCAGGGAAATTTAACTGGGGCCTAAAAACAAATTAACAGAAGTAATGTATAAAACAAGCTTTTGCCAGTATCCAATTACAGCATCAAGTTATGCTAAAAGGTTGATGGATGTATTTTAACATCAGATAACATAAAATGTAGGGGCTAGATACATTACGGTCTTGTCTATCCATCAACCCTAAAATTTAAAACCAGCCACTAAGATAAAAAGGAATTTGCGTGGTGCTGTCTCTCTAGGTTGAAAAGTATGTGTGCCTCCCCCCTGCACCTCATCCCCGGGTTTGCAAAACCAACTCGAGTTTTCTCTTACTATTAATCAATTATCTTATAAAGAAACACTGTTTTAAAAAATTCCTTCTCATCAAATGCCTATACCATCGAGCAGTATTTTAAAAGTCATTATAACTGCGTGAGAAACATCCCATGTGTTTGAGTCCCCACGGCTCCTGTGAGCATTTAGATGTTTGAGTTTTGAAGAAAAACAGAAAAAGATGTACCCAGTGAAGAAAATGCCTCAGAATTCTATTTTAAAATCTATTATTTCCATTGCAGTTGATCCCATGTATATACAGATGTGTTTTAGCTTTTTATTACTGCAGCTGTCTTCACAGTGACGTTATTAACATGCAATAGATTAAAAACAAAACGATACACTGTGATGGAAAAACAAAGGCAAACCTCAAAAACCAAATGGTATCCAAAATTAAACAAATATACCTAATATCGAAGAAGTGAAAGTACTGCAGATTGATGAATAATTAAACACCTCAAAATCAAACCAGTGCGGGGAAGAGGCTACTTGAAAAAAAACAAAACAGAGATTTAAAGGCATAAATCATGATTTATAACCTATCCCAACTTTGACCTCATAGAAAGCAAGAAAGATCAAAGGTCGTGCTTCGTTATGTATTTATTGCTTAGCCAAAGCATTATTCATCGATCTTCATTTTGAAAGATCTATGTGGAGTACAAATTCTCACAGATAGAACCATTGCAGGGAAATTTTTATGTGCAGGATTTATCATGAAATCTGCAGCTAATAGCACAAGATGCCTAATTTGTAATTTGCCTCTTTCCAGATTTATAGGATTGCAGCTTCACAGCCAAAAGATGCAAGCTGCAATGTGTCATGGGAAGATGGCTGACAGTTCAAACACAGTCACTGTCATTCTTCAGAGACTTTATTCTTTAATTCTCTAATGAAGATACCAGGAAATGACCACCACTGCTGCCACCATTAATTCCCACACCCATACACGTGCATGCTAGAAAACTCCATCTGGAAAGATCACTGTGTTGATTTCTAAAACAAAGTCAGATGTAAAAGATTTGAGGCAGGATTGCTTTTTTAATGAAAAATGCATGAATGAAATTACAGAATCCTCTTTTCTATTCATCTCGGTTGGGGAAAGACAAGATGGCCTCAGGAGTGTGTCTCTAATCCCAGAATACAATAACCTAGTAACAAAATATTGAAACCAATGTTGGCCCCAAATGTAATTTTGAAACACCAAGGAGACTTCTGGTTACCTTAAGTGATGTCTTAACAGTCCCCAAAATCTACTTAAATCCATTTCAATCATTTTACGAGGTGACGTAGCAAGGTGGCATGCCTATTTATTTGAGAATGAGAAGAAAAAGTCCAGAATTTCTGGCCTGGCACCAAAACTGCATGGCATCGTCCGCACCAGTGTGGCACAGCACACTGAGTTACCAGAATATCTCCCCCCATTCCTTACAGCAGTCACAGCCCCTGCGCTATCCGTCTTCAGCCAGGAGCATCCTCACCTATTCACCTAGAAGGGTGAGCGGCGGTGCAGTGCAATTTTCCAATATGGTGTCTATCAGACGACATACTGTGATGGTTAATTTCATGTGTCGCCTTGACTAGCCATCGCTTGCCCAGATTAGACATTACCTCTTGGTGTGTCTGCAAGTGTCTTTCTGGATGAGATTAGCATTTGACTTGGGGAACTCAAAGTCCAGTTTGGATTAGGCTCAATCCATTGAGGGTCTGAATAGAACAAAAGGTGAGGAAGGAGGAAATGGCCCCTTGTCCTTCCTACCTGCTGGAGCTGGGACATCTCAGCTCATCTCCTCCCACCCTGGGACTGGGATTTACACCAGAGGCTCCCCTGGTTCTCCGGCCTCAGACTCAGCCTGGAATTACACCACCAACTTCCCTCCCTCTCCAGCTTAGAATATGTATCCTGTTGGTTCTGTTTCTCTGGAGAATCCTACCTAACACGGATGTTAATAAGTATAATGGGTTCTAAAGTCAAATTAGGCTAGTAAATTATAAGTTCAGCAAAGCTCTAAAGGGTCTATCATTTTAGGACTTTTCAGAGCCTCTAGTATGGTATACACCATGAGTCCCTGAAGGGAGATTATCCTACAGAGCTCCTTCTAGGTGGATGCAACCACAGACCATGCATAACTAGCCTCTCTAGAAGGAGGCTTCCTGGTCGCCATCCAAAGCCTTGGGGCCAGACACACCTGAACTAAAACCTAGCTGTGCTGCTTTTCCAGTTGTGTGAGCTTTGGCATTTATTTCAGCATCTTGGGCCACTGTCTTCTCATCTGTAAACTGACAAATGAAATGATACTCTTAGCTGAATGCCAAAAAGCAAAAACACCAGTAGTGACTAGGAGACCCTCCCCAGAGAAGCTGGAATAGGAAGAGTAACCAACAAGAACTACCCTTCCTCAAGCAGGTGGCGAATATTGGTCCCACTATGGCTGCCCAGCTTCCATACGCCCTTCCCAACAGTGGCCCAGTTCCCCCTGGGGTGTCGTCTATTCTCCTTTGTGTGTGGTCCTTGTGGGATGGTAATTACAGAGACTCACAGTCATTGTGGAAATCAAAGCGTGGGGCTCCTTCCTCCCCACTCCCATGTCCCCTGGTACAGATGGAGGGGGCCTCATGACTTCAGCTCAGCCAACAGCATTCTACCCATCAGGACTCTTGAGTCTCGGGGATCATCAGAATGGAAAGTCAGGTTAAAGGTCAGCCATGGAAGTAGTAGCAGGAGCGTTTCTATGACCAGGGCGGTGCTGGGCTTCCTATCTATTCCCAACTCTGGGGCTGCAGCATTCAGTCTATTTACTGAACCCCCAAAATCCATCCAGTCAATTAACCTTATCAATATGAAACCAACAATTCTTTTCCAATGGTGCTCTGATCAGCAGAGATACAAGTCTAGAACAGGTCCTTGATGGAATACAAGGAGGAAGAACCAGAAGGACAAGAATGACTGTAAGTGAAGAATAAACCAAACATGTATCTGCCTCGTGTATGGTTCATGTATGGTTCCCATGGGGCCAATTCTAAAAACAAAAGAATTCAGGTTGCATCCTTCAGGATCCTGCCAGAAGAATGGAAACTTCTCTGCATTTGAAGCAGAGGGAATTTAAAGCAAGGAATTGATTACCCAAAGGAGGAAAGAGCTGAGAAGCCAATAGGGGACAGGGAGGCGGCCCCAGGAAAAAGCAACAGCAGAAAGTCCTTACAGCCCTGAAGCAACAGGGCTGAGGCCACAGAGCAACCACAGCTGCTGCCAGAGACACTGCCCAAGACAGAAGGGTGGGGACGGGAGGAAACAGACCCTGGCTTACCCCTACCTCTGCTTCCAACCTCCCACCCACGCATCCCATTGGCCCAACCAAGCCAGGCGTTATAGGAGCCTGCAGGGGCCACCCCTCCTCCCCCAGACTGGATTCCAGGCAAACAGTCCCAGGACTGGCAAAGCACCTCTCACACATAAAGTGTGTTATGCCTACAACAGGCTTGGTTCACGTGATTCCCAACTCCTTGGGGACCTCCCGGCCTAATCCTGTTCCGTCTTTTCAAATGAGACAAAGCACTTTCAGCCGCCCACCTCCTACAGCCCAAGTCCCACTTGTCTCCCTGCAACAAAAACCTACGAAAGCATTTTCTTGGGTTCTCCTCCAGATGTTCTATGGACTTACTAGTCTCAGAGGTTTCCAACACTCCTCATTTCAATAAGTATTTTATCTCACATGGAAAGCCAAATGGAATACACTTGCTGTATTTATCATTTCTACAGTAAAAATAAAATCTCTACAAAGCAAGTACCAGCAAGATAAGGATGAATCCACAGGCCTTTCTGGTCTCATCACAAGAAGGATATATTTTAGAGACGCTGTACTGGATGGAATTAGGATTCCCTCAACCAAATTTAATATAATTTTTTTCTCCAGGGGAATTTCTGATGAGATTGTCCTGCAAAGGGACCATCTCCTAATGGGATTTGCTGATCAAGATTACATTGTGCTGTTAAGTAGCCATTTTAGAAGAAAATGCAACCAGAGGAGGGGGGTAAACGCAGCTGGTGAACTCAAGTTGCTGGCATAGCCTGGAGAGCTAGGTTGGTACTCTTTCTGCATCTGGCGGAAACGGGGGCACTGGTATATCTGAGCGCCCTCCTAAAGAACCCAGATTAGAAAGAGATTCGATCTTAATGCAGACCATTGACTTTCTCTCTGTACCAGGGTCATGGGGCATTTCACCTGTGGTGAGACACCTGGCCAGTGGTGTCCCTGGGGGCTGGGATGAGAATGTCAGTGGCCGAGGCCAACTCAGCCCTCCAGGCAGCATCACCACGCTCCTCTTTTCCTGGCAGTGGGGTCGTGGGCTCACGTGCTCAGACCAAGGACGTCCTCCATCAAACAATGCTAACCCTGGCCCAGACTGTCGTCCAGGAGCCTTCATCTGAGAAAAATGGTGGGAAAACGAAATCAAGAAATGGATTAGAAATAGCTCAAAACTCGCCTGAAGCCAAAGCAATCTTTGAAGCGGGAATGTACCAAGGGCCAGGGGGTGGGGGGGTGGGACGTGTGATCCTCCCCAAGTACAGGAAATAAGGAAGAGCACTGACTGTAGAGAATTTTAAAACAAACAATAATACTGCCTAGAAACCAGTCTCCATTTATTGTCACCACGAGCTAGCAATGCAAGAAACCAGGATTGGAACCTGCCACGTCAAAGAAAATGTCTTAACCCTCTGAACCTAACTGCCTTGCCTGTCAAAACATGATGCCATCATTGGCCTCAGAGAAGGCTGCAAGGATTCTGAGGAAATATGTTTTAAGCACTCATGCCAGCACCCGGCACACTGTAAATGGTCAATAACCGATGGATACATGCCACTGTTATTATTTGAACAAAGATTGTCACCAAAAGACCGGAAGAAGATAAATGGGCAGCATAGGATAAAGATTACTCATGTGACAAAGGATGTCAAATAAATGTCATTTAACTACAAGACAGGACGTGGTGGCTATTGGCATGGCAAATATCAAATGACAGCAGTCACAACAGAGAGAAAAATCTACCTCTGTAGTGTGTCATGTGGGTATTGATTAATAAGATCCCCACAGGAAGGTTTGTGTTTTCACCCAGACAAGAGCCAGCTGAGGAAAGGAATGAGTGGGGAGGAGGAAGGAAGAAGAGGAGGAGAGAAATTTCTTTCACTGGTCCCCCAAATTGGATCCCATAACCTCCAAGAGGATTAGGAGAGAGAACCAGTAGCAAAGAGCCCATAACAGAATTGGTGCAAAGCCTGGAAGTATCTCCAGCAATCCCACAGTGACAGAACTGTGGTTGCCAAGGGGGAGGGGGTGGGGGAGGGATGGAGTGGGAGCTTGGGATTAGCAGATGTAAACTATTGTATATAGAATGGATAAACAATAAGGTCCTACTGTATAGCACAGTGAACTATATTCAATATCCTGGGATAGGGACTTCCCTGGTGTTCCAGCAGTTAAGACTCCACACTCCCAATGCAGGGGGCCCAGGTTGAATCCCTGGTCAGGGAACCAGGTCCCGCATGCCTCAACTAAGGGCCCACATGCCGCAACTAAGGATCCCGCATGCGGCAATGAAGATCCCACATGCCGCAACTAAGACCTGGCACAGCCAAATAAATAAATAAGTAAATAAATATATTTTTTTAAATCCTGGGATAAACCATAATGGAAAAGAATATGAAAAAGAATATATATATATATAACTGAACCACTTTGCTGTACAGCAGAAATTAACACAACATTGTAAATCAACTATACTTCAGTAAAATAAAATTGAAAAAAAAATAACCCCACAGTGTAGTCTCTCTCCTCTTAGGAGATGCTCCAAAAGACAAGACAAAACGTGGCCACACAGGTCAGAGGTTTTTAATAAATTTCTAAGAGTGAGTACTGTAAAATTTAAACTCCTTTTAACAAAATCTAGGCTTAGAAGACGGAAAGTCAACTCTGCCAAAATATTAACTGAGTTACATCAGGGTAGTACAATGGGCGATTTTTATTTTCTCCTTTGTACTTTTTAAATCCTTGAAAAATTGAAACTATGTTGCTTTTTGAATCAAAACTTAAATCTCAATTTTTGTACTAATAAGTGATATATAAGAATTACCTAGGACCCCAGTGGTCCTCTTAGGTTAGATATGGTGGACCCTTTTTTTTTTTTCAAAGAGGAAAACGTTGGGTTTTTTTTTTCAAAGAGGAAAATGGGTCAGTTTCTTAAGATCCTAAATTGAAGTAGATGAAGAAAATGTTTTGGTTTTGTGACTAGTTCATTTGAAAATAAACGACACATTATGGAGCACTGAGGGTTTAAAAATGGAGGTGGGTATGCAAAGGAGAAAAATATAGGACAAAGGAAATGCTTTATACTATCAGAAATAAAAGCTAACCCCCAATTAAAGTGATAAATCTTTAATCAAATAACATCGTAGACACAGGTCCAACCAAAATCTTGTTACAAGAAGCTTATAAATTACGTTTTTGGAGCTGGGGGCACAATCTTTCTTCAGACCTGGGCTGCAGATTCCCTATCTTAATTCAAACCAGAGCTATGAAGAAAAGGTAGCGATACAGTCACGTACTCAATTTACAAGCTTTTTCAAACAACTGCCATTTTCTAGAACGATCTCTGGGCTGCCACAATCCAAGGACCATAACGCATTGCACGGCCAAGACGGTGGGGAAAATACCTCCTGTGTATAAACAGGTCTTAAGATTTTTAACTTGAAATTTGGGCCCATCTGATGAGGGACTGAGTAAAATTCAATGCTTTTATGTAATGGGGGGAAAAAAATAAAAGGAATAACTTCAAGGGGAATGCTTAACCCACCAAAAGAAACCAATGTGCTCAAAATATGGTCCATTCCTGTGATTCTTATCAATAAAGCATTCCTAGACTCCACCCAAACCTGCTGAATCAATTCTTGGAGAAGAGCTCCCAAATCTTCACTTTACGTCGTTTTCCAAGCAGTTCTTAGACACACTCTAGCTTGAAAACCTCTGATTTGTAAATATTAAGAGTGCAACAATTCGACAGCTCATTCAAGATCTACTAAATAACTCTTCATTCACTTATTTGAAGTACTGACCCTACCACCTCTCTGAGATTATTTTCTGATTGGCCTTTTGCTAACCAGGCAAAGCCCACTCTGCACCAGCAGTGACAGTTTCTCAGACCAAGTGAATTTCTTAAAGCCACACACACGATAAGAACCCACGATACTCTTCCTGGTACACTGCAACTACTCGCCTGGGGTCACAGATTCCTCTCCGGGTGTCCTCCTAAATTCAAGGACCTTTTATGATGAGGAATTAAATGTCTCCGACATACAGGGAGAAATCAATTAGCACCTATCAAATGAACAACTATTTCATTCCCTGCATGAATTTATACTTTGCTTTTGTCACAGCCCAAAAAACACAGAGAAAATCTCTGTAAAAATTAGTTACACTCTACGGTTTCTGGTGGAGCTGCAGAGATTACCCCTTGGGCTGTTACTTGCGGTATTTACGCTTTTTTTTTTTCTTTTTACTGAATTATCAAGTGAAAATCCAATTGTTCCTAATGGCACTCACTCTGTGTGTTTCCTATTCCCGTATATGAGAAAGGGCTTATTATCCATTTGTAGTAATTAAGACACTGATGTTATATAGACCCATAAAATTCATTAAGCCAGTAAAGAGCTTTTCATCAAAATCACTGTAGCTAAATATTTATTTAAAAATAAAAACTAAATTAAAATTAAGAACTCCCATGACCAAAAAAAAAATGCTTTCAGAGAGTCTGGAAAGCAGTGGTGGGCATCCCTTACCGTTTTAAAGTATATAACTATATTTTCTTACAGAGTAGAAACAGCCCTAAGCAGGAATCAATCATGGCTAGCTATAAAGAAATGAAGTAATTAACCATAAGGAAATAATTCAGCAAGATGCCAACAGTTTAATAACATTTAAGTATTTGCACTTAAGCATTATTGTTTCTAAATGGCTTCATAATTGTTTTAGATTTGCAAAAGGTGCTAACACGTGAACAAAAGAAAGAGCAAAACAAGATGGATCTGGTAGGCCGGATGTGTCATTAAATGCAAGAAGGAGGTCTGCATGTCCTGGGTGGAATAGAGAACACAGGCTCTTTACAGAGCTGGTCTGTACAGTGCAAACTCAACAGCCCTCAGAAGCTGACGCACTTCCCCAGCCAGGGGAAAAAGGAGGAAATCCAACAAATATCTTTGATGAAGAGAAGAATTTCATGTTGCCATCTTCCTGTCACGGGCGAAGTTCATTAAGAAAGCCAGAGCTGAGAAAGCAAAACACGTTGACTGGAATGTGTAAGAACTTCTGCTGTGTGGCTAGGGGATAAAGCTTTAATCAGAAAGTCCTTTCTTTATATTTGAGGCACTACAAAAAGAGCCAAGAAGAAAGCTGTGGTTGTCCATTAGCAAAGGCTTCTGCCCGCAGTGGAGGCTTTCTGTATTTCCATCCTCAACCACAAGAAGGAACGGGGTCTGTTTCCATTTTCCATCGAACATCACAGGAGTGGTTCTCTCCCAGGACTCCAAGGATAGCTTCTCAGGGTGCCATGAGCTCTCTATAAACCTTCTATTTTCGTCTCCTACCTTCATTTCGACTAAATCTTAAAAAAATATCTGAAGGATTGAGAACTGTCATAGGGTTCTCCTTGGCAATCATGTGTATATTGGTACCAATTAGCATAACTTCCATGGAAACGAGTTAATGAGAGAAACGATAGTGGTAGACTTTAGATGAAAATTATACTGATGCCAAGGAAAAGCCAACAAGACCCCGCTGTGTGCCCTAGGAGGAGAGGTGTCCTGGGAGCTTGAGCAGAGAGGCGTCTGGAGAGAAGGGAGTTGGCTGGTTTACGGATGGACATCCACCAAATTCACACGCAACCAGCGCCCAGCAGTCAGGACCACCTCGTACTGTGTGAGCAGCAGTTTAATTTCAGCAAAACAACAGCATCCTTCACTTACAATTAACATTGTTAATTTAAATGTCGTTGGTTATATAGTTTTATTCCTATGTGATCTGTGTTGAGTTTATACTTGTAGAGCAGACGTGAGAGTTAACGCCTAGAGTGTGGTTTCTCAGCCTGGGCACTACTGACATTCGGGGTGGATAAGTCTCTGTTGTGGGCCATCCTGTGCATTGTAGGATGTTTAGCGGCATCCCTGGCCTCTACTCACTAGATGCCAGTAGCATCCTCCCTTAATTGCAGCCAAAAATCTGTCCAGACATTCCTGAAGGACAAAATGGTCCCTAGTTGAGAAACCAGCTGACCTAGTGTCTGAGTCTGGGTCCAGGCAGGAAAGAGAGGACGCACTCAGATTGGGTAATGCAAGGGGAGTTTAATATGGAAACTGTTAATAAGAGTGTGGGGAGGGAGTAGGGAAAGACATTTACCAACAGACTAAAGGGGCAAAATAAGACAGCAGCACATTGTAGGAGTGAGAGGGGAGGGGCTGGGGTTGAGGGGAAAGAGATGCTCAGCTAGGCCCCAGCTGTTCCAGACATCCCAGCCCAGGTGCCAGCCAGGAGGAGAGAATCCATGTTGACATCCCGCCCAGATAAGGCTCCAGGTGCCTCCAGCCCCAGCTGTCATCAGGCGGCAACGACGCAGAAAGCTCCAAGTGAGAATTGCCCACCTGAGTCAGTCCAACCACAGACCCACGAGAAATATCGATAGTAATATGCTGCTTTCTAACCCAGTAAATTTTAGGGTGGGTTACGCAGCAATAGGTAACCGCACTACAAATAATCGAAATGCTAATCAACAGTTCCTACGGTATATATTGAAGTTAATAAACACACACACACACACCACACACCACCATCCACAATGAAATATTTTAAGAAAATTGCAGCCAATATAACCACCCTGCCATATTCTCAATTTCTGAGTTTGAACCCATTTGGTTCCTTCTGTCTGCTACACTTTCAGGATCTGGAAAGGTGTGATGCTGATTAGTTAGGACCCCAAACCATCCACAGGGGCCACATGTCTTCTCCCACGGGGCACTGGAGTGTCTGCCAGGTGTACAGGTGTGTTCCAAGTGTTGAAAGTGCCCATGGGGAACTGATGGGAGAATGTCTCTTTATCTCCTTTATGTTCAACTCTGTTAAAGGGATACCCAAGGGTTTGTAGAGACATTGTTCCTTTTTTACTTGTTGCTCTACTCTCCGAGAGAACAAAGAGAATCCAGTGAGGGCTGGATGCAGAGAGAAATCCAGATGACAGACTTCACACCGTCATCTGACAGCGGAGCTTCCTCTAACAGGGTCGGGCTCTCCAGAGCCGGCTCCTTGTTTCATCAGGACGAATTATCCCCCAGGAAGGGCCTCAGTCCTCATGCAGATTGGCTTCCCAGGGTGCCCACACCATCAGCAGAGACATGGCCACAGTTTGTGAATTCCATAGACTCATCTAGAAGCCCCGCTCCGGATAAATGAAATGGTGAAGAACCCTGACAATCTAACAGATTAATCATTGTAACACAATGACCCCGGAGTCTGAATTTAGTTTTTTAGCAAGAAGCTGACAGCTGCTTCTCTGCAGAGCAAGGTTAGCAGCTCAAATGGCTCCAGAGGGAGTGATATTCAAAATATTGAATATTTAACAGCTGGCACTACCTGGGCACCCGTGGGTTCAGAACAGTCCCCGTCAGCATCTCTCAGCCCTGCCCACATGGCCCAGCAGGTGAAAGGAAGGTGTGGGCACAGGGGGCTGTGGAAGAGGAAAGCTCGTGCTTGCCTGTAGGGGAAGCTGCTGTCAGTTCCAGATCACGGCAGATGTGGGAATATAAGCCATCTGTTTTCAGATCCACAGATTTTTCCCAGAGAGGCTACAATAGATTTCTTTATGAAATTTAAATATTGACAACTTGTTTGAAATTTTACAAAAAAAAAAAACCTCTTTACAGGCCAAACCAAAAAAAGAAATGAATGTGTATGACATCTCTGTGTCAGTTCTTCACTGCTGCTCCAACGCAGAGCCAGACGGTACCTTGGAGCACACTGTCATTATTTTCTATGTAGGGTAACGTAAGGAGCCTCTTCACATGCGGCCAAACTCCTAGGCTTTCACACTTTGAGGGGATGAAACTATTGGTCCCTTTTATTTTAAGTAATTAAAAAATAAATTTTATTCCAAGCAGAGTTGTACAACAAAGGAAGTAATGCATGATAAGACGCACGACATAATAAATAGAAAAATTGTGAATTACATTTAAATTTCACAGTAAGAAAACAGAGATATTGATATAACCAAAAGGTATCATTTAACTGAATTGCCAGGCTAGGGAGACTGGAAGTGTGTGCATGAGCGTGTGTATGTATGTGGAAGGAGAGAGGAAGGAGAGAGTTAAAAAGTTACATCCGAGGCAGACGTCGTGCCGCTCTGCAGTGCTGCCCTTGTTCTCCACTTTTCTGTTTTTCTTTTCGCAGACGCCGCCCTGCTCTCATCAGCCTCTGGCCTGCCATCTCCTTAAGTCCTAACACCATGCCTTCAGCTGAGTTGCAGAGTTCTGATGGAGAGATATTTGAAGTTGATGTTGAAGTTGCGAAACAATCTGTGACGATTAAGACCATGCTGAAATATTTGGGAGCGGGTGATGAAGGAGATGATGAGCCAGTCCCCCGTGCCAAATGTTAACGCAACGATATTAAAAGAGGTCGTTCAGTGGTGCACCCACCACAGGGGTGATTCTCCTTCTCCTCAGGATGGTGAGGACAGAGAAAAGCGAACAGATGACATCCCTGTTTGGGATCAAGAATTCCTGAAAGTTGACCAAGGAACACTTTTTGAGCTTATACTGGCAGCAAACTACTTAGACATCAAAGGTTTGCTTGATGTTACCTGCAAGACTGTTGCCAATATGATCAAGGGGAAAACTCCTGAGGAGATTAGAAAGACATTCAATATCAAAAATGATTTTATTGAAGAAGAGGAAGCCCAGGTATGCAAAGAGAACCAGTGGTGTGAGGAGAAGTGAAATTTTGTGTCTGATGCTGTAACACTGTAAGGACTGTTGCAAATACTAGTTGCACTGCTTTGTTTATAATTGTTAATATTAGAAAAACGGTCCACAAATGCAGCAGCAAATCAGCTGTATTAGCAGAATGTCATCCTCGCTGCATGTGTGGTTTCAGCACAGATTGCAAACTCATGGCTCAGTTTCTTCCAGTATGATCAAAAGTTCTTTTTTCTTTGCTCTGAATAAACTTGAACTGTGGGTTCTCTATAGAAAGTGGCATTTTGGGCTTTCCCTCTCTTTGTAAAGCTATTTCTGCCTAGTTTATTGTCCAGTTAACTTTACCTTAGTGACCTTTAAAAGCTGGCACTGTAAATAAAACAACTTGCAAAAAAAAAAAGTTAACTCCTCATCTTCTCTCTTTCTCTTTTTTTTAATTGGTCCTTTAAGTTAGCAAAGCTGTCCCCTCCCCCTTGCTGTGCTGTGAAGACCTTTAGAATAAGAAAAGTCAAATTAGCATCAAGTCCCAGGAACTTCCTGGGTAAAAATATTAAGGACATCTGCTTCCCCCAAATCAAACGTTTTAGAAAACCATTGGGGGGACTGAGATGAGATGCCAAATAAGTCCTCCAAAGAGAGCTTCAAAAAGGCGGGAGAAGTCTGGGCTGCACTCCACACTCTACCAAGAGCTGACTACCCTCCCATGGCGTTTGTGCTTTGGGGATGGGTACCTGATCATGTGATGGGAACTCTAAAAATAGGAACATGGCAGCCTGGGCAGGGCCTAGACCAGCAAGGACACTATACACTAGTGGACAAGCTGTGTCCATTGAACTGTGAGCCTTCACTTTCAACTGTGACACCTTCCACACTGGCCACCAAAAGCAGAAGCCATTGTGGGCTCATCACATTCTCCCCCTTCTCTCCCAGCCTGCTGTTTTGAGGTACAGTCTTTCAGATCGAGTAAACCCATGAGCTGGACCATCTCTGTGGGCCTGTGACACTTGCACTCGCAGAGGACCCCATATGCTCAGCTTACCTGGTTCAATGTTCATCTTGAACTGCTTAGCTTTTGAACAACAGGTCTTGCATTTTTATTCTGCGTGAGCCTACAAATTTTGTAACCAGTCCTGCCCCTGAGATTCTTGAATCATTGCAGAGGAACACTTTTGAAAAGGCGGCCTCAAGAAAGTGATACAGTCACATTACTCATGGTCGCTATGTTCTATAAAGTTGCCACGAACACTGACTTAATGAGTATTGAACGAGGCTCCTAGGAGAAATACAGGGTTAGGTTCCTGTGAGCTTCTGATCACAACATTTTCATCAACCAATCAACGTGTTACGTGTGTTTCTGCTCAAGGACACGTTAGTTAGAATATGCCATTGATTCATTAGCATTGAACTTCTGACAAAAGCACTATAACTCATGCCTGAATGAAGCTTATCTAACACATATTTCCTCATAAGGCACCCTACAGCCTTCTTGCACTTAGGAAGACTAGACAACACTTTAGCACTAAGCAAGGGTGTTGTTTAAACAGTGAAATCACCCACCACCAACAACAACAAATGCAAAACTGCAAAACTTGTCTCTGAATGACCCACAAGAAGGACACTTGTTTACAGTGTGAGAGCTGCAACAAGGAGATAGAACATCACCTTGTTCCAGGTCATTTTGGTGGACCCCAGACCCTCATTTTTCACCACTCTGTGCATACTCAGAAATGACCAAAAGTGCTGTATTCATTTGGGGGTTACCAGTAAATTTTAGCATGTAGGTAAATTTGCAAGCACACAATCTCTGAATAATGTGGAGGGACTGCACTATGCTTTTTGTTCAGTTTGCTGTGTGAGAACCCAGCCAATTCGTGGGAAAATAAGACCATATTAGGATACCAAACTGACAACATATGTCAAAGCACTCAGACTACTACTAACAATAATAACAATACTGCATATACAGTTGATCCTTGAACAACGTGAGGGTTAGGGGCTCAAACCCTCCACCAGCTGAAAATCCACATATAATTTAGGGTGGGTCCTCCATGTCTGCAAATTCAACCAACCACAGATCATACAGTACTGTAGTATATTTACCATTGAAAAATAATCCACATGTCAGTGGACCCATGCAGTTCAAACCCATGTCGCTCAACAGTCAACTGTACTTATACAACACATACAACGTCGCTTGAACTGCTCTAAGCACTTCACATATAGTAACTCATTTAAGCAGCACAACAGCCCAAAGAGGTGGTACGAGGTCTGTAATTTACTCTAAAATGCTCCCACATAAGTATGTTCTAGCTAGTCGAAGCTCTAACACGAAAGGCCAATGCATTGCTCTAATAAAAAAATCTGTATTTCAGAATGATTAACTGATGTCATATCAGAAGGACCACACTCCAGAGGCAGCGACTACAAAGTTTCTGTTATCTGTATTTCCATCAGCACTCAAGGTTGGGTTAATTAGCATGATGGACGTCAGAAACAGACTCTTACTGGTGAAATTAATGGCTTGCTAAACAGCATAATAAATGTTCAAGGAAGACTCTTTACAGGCAACATTAAGGTACTCTGGCTAACATATTTTTAGGATATCTCCCCCCGCCAACAAGGTATAAGAATCTACCAAGATCTGTGACCTGCATCCTTGGGAATGGTACCCAAATCTCAATCCCTAAATGGTCCTGTATTTGTCCACTGTTATGGGATTTGCCCGATGCTACCTGTCAGAGCACCTCAAGTCAACCTTGCGTGAAAGGTGAAAGCCAGAACAGCTAAAAAATGACAGACCACATCTCACACTCACAAAAAAAGAGAATATGCATGTTTTCTGTTCACTTGTTACTGTTTGACTAACAAATGCCTGTGTATGTGGCGAAATTTTGTCTGAGTTCATTTTGTTATACAGTAAACCCTGATAAAGAGATTATGGGAGAGTAGCTAGCCCTCACCCCCTCCAGCTTCTTCAGTGGGTATCATTATTTGTAGATGAGGATGCTGTGTCCCCAGGTCTACTAAAAGTTAGAGCCAGGACTTGTTCCCAGGCAGAGCTGGGCAGAATCTGTACTCTTAATCAATACACTGTACAGCTACTCCACCTAAAAGCAATACATAACCTAATTCCATCGCTGCTTAGATTAATTTGACATAATCATGTGAGATACAGAGCCCCAAAAGTAGGTACATTTGCAGAAAAGGGAGGAAAAAAAGTCTTAGAGAAGAAAGACAAAGGCACCTACATGCAGAATCACAGAAACACTGCCATTAAAAGAACAGATGGGGGGAGTGTATAGCATTGACAATCGGAATACAAGTGGCTCCCGGGAGTCAGGGAATTTTCTAAGATGCTAAACTCTTTGTAGCAGCATTATTGGAAAAGTCAGCATATACTCAAACTGTTTAAAAAATGTTTTATTATATAACAAGTAGTTGGCGTCTATACAATCAAACAGGTTTGCTTTCATAAAAGTAACCAGCAGGGCATTTAAGAGTTAGACAGGTTTAAAGCAATTCATTACTGTGTAGAACGAATCCATACATGTGGAGTATCCCGCATCCCTGGTTTCCACCTGCTACATTCCTTTAGAGGCCCCCGATCGTTATGAGGCCCCCACCAATTCCCAAAGTGTTTCCTGGAGACATCAATGCACTGGAATACAAGACAGGCAATATTGCAAGTGCAGGAGGATAAAAAGGGACTTCACTGTGAAGAAGTGAATGCAGAACAGTTAACCATCCTGATAAAGCTTGGCTATAAAATGTACAAGAAGACAGTAGGGTACAGTGAAACTTCCTCCCAAAATAAAGCAGATGAGCATATGTAGAAGTGGAGACGTCCGTGAAGGAGAGAAACAGACGGGGTTGAACAGCCTGGGCTCTGGAGGGGTTCCTCTGGGGAGGATGAGACGTGGGCTCTACATAGTGCCATAGATGGAGCACAGATGGTGGGGTGGCTTACGAACGCTGGAGAACCTCTCCCTCCATACTTCCCACAGAGTGTGTACACAATGGAGGGCCAAGGATGGGCTCCAGCTACGGCCGTTCCTCACCAACACGGGAGTCATCACCTGGGTTGGTGCACCAGCCCTGACCCCCCAGGTGTCCCATCCCCACTCTGAGAAGCTGGAAGAAATCACCACTAACCAAGAGGATTCTATGCCAGGGCTCAGCAAGGGTCTCCCCGTGAGAAGACAGTGCCTGGAAAGCTTTAGTCAACAAGAAGCTCCACTTCTCCCTAAGGAAACTGGAGGTAAACGATATCTCTTGAACTGAAGACGTGAACATTTAACGCAACCCACTTTAACAAACCTAGAAGTTCAGGCATTTTGGAAAGGCATATTTTTAGCACTGTAGGCCATGCTGAGGCAATGCAGTTGACAGAAACACTATCCAGAATCTTATATCAGCTTAACGCTGACAAAATGACCTGACTAATGAGACCAACCTGGGTTTTGTCCAGAAAACCACAGGTGAGGAAAATGATCCTCCTTGTAGTTACAAATGGTGATGATGAAATCCCGCATCTCACTGGCCGTTTGGAAAAACCTCTAGTAACAAGGTAAAGATGATTTTCTCAACGCTTGGAAAGGATAAAATTTTCTATTTCCTGTGATGATTTGGGGGGGTCTAATTTACAGGCCAGATGACACTTAGCTCTCCTACTGTTTGAACCTCCTCAGGCACACTCAAAACACTTGTCTGGTACTGGTAATACATAATTCATTCTCTGAAGCATAAATAAGCTAAAGAAATGAAGAGATGACGTTTGAAATAAAGGTTAATTGAAGAGAGGGAAAAAACAACTTGGACATGTTGAAGTCAAAGAGAAAACCGGCTGAGGCACTTTCTACCAGACGGAATACAAAAGCTGATCATTCCTTCAGGAAGTAGTTACTGAGGACCCATTATGTGCTAGTGCGATCGTTTAAAGGCATGGTCACAGAATTTTTTTTTTTTTTTGATACTTGTCTTAGTCCATTCAGGCTGTGGTAACAAAATACCACAGACTGGGTAGCTTATAAGCCACAGAAACTTATTTCTCACTGTTCTGTTGGCTGGAAAGTCCAACATCAAAGCACCAGCATGGCCGCCTTGTGGTGAGAACCTTCTTCCCCGTTCATAGCTGAAGTCTTCTCACTCTTTCCTTACATGGTGAAAGGGGCAAGGGATCCCTGAGGGTGTCTCTTTTACAAGACCACTAATTCTATTCATGAGGGCTCCTCTCTTACGACCTACTCACTTCCCAAATGCCCCATACCCTAATCCCATAATCTTCAGGGGTCAGAATTTCAGGTAGGAATTTGGGGAGACACAAATGTTCAGACCACAGTCACACTCCTCCCTCCAAAAGGGAGAATCTAATTCTCTTTCTTTTGAAGGTGGGCCCAACTTAGTGAATCACTTCTAACCAGTAGAATGTGGCAGATGTGACCGTGTGTGATTTCTGAGGCTAAGTCATAAAAGACACTATCACTCCCATCTCACTCGCCCTTGGATTACACTAAGTCCCCTACATACGAACCTTCAATTTGCGAACTTTCAAAGATGCGAACTTGCATTCTGTCAACGTCAGGCGTGAGTGAAATTGCAGCTCGCCCTCCATCTCCTATTGCTGACGACCCTTCAGCTCTACCATCTCCCACCTCCTCTCCCTCCTCCAGTCAGTAACTCTTCTTGCCAGCCCTGTATGCCAGATGTTGTACCACACTACTGTACTTTTCAAGGTACTGTACTATAAGATTAAAAATATCTTCTTTATTTTTTGTGTTTGATTTTTATGTATTGTTTGTGTGAAAAGAATTATAAACCTATTACACTTCAGTACTATATAGCCAATTTTGTCAGTTGGGTACCTAAACTAAATTTGTTGGACTTCCGAACAAATTGGACTTAAGAACACCCTCTCGGAACGGAACTCGTTCGTACGTAGGGGACTTACTGTATTGCTCTGAGGGAAGCCAGCTGCCATGTTGTGAGGACATTCAAATGGCCTGTGGAGAGGCCCCCATGGGCAAGAACGGAGCCTTCTCGACAACGGCCACCAACTTGCCAGCCATGTGAGAGAGCAACCTTGAACTTGGATCCTTCAGGCCCTGCCCAGCTTTCAGAGGACTGGAGCCCCAACAGATCTCTTGACTGCAACCTCACAAGTGACACGGAGCCAGAACCACCCACTGGAACCATGAGGAGAATAATGTTTACGATCGCTCTAAATGACTAGTTTTGGGGTCATTTGTTATGTGTCAATAAATAACTAACAGAGCTCGTGACTTTGCAAAATTCTGGCAACATCGGAGTGAAAACAGCACAGTCTCTACCAGAACAAATCTCCAGTGAACACTGTGAAGATTCAACTATGGAAAATCAACAGTAACACCACCATGTGATAAGAGCTGTAACAGGGGTATCCATCAATATGAGCATGGTTATGCTGTAGTAACAAGCAACCTAAACATTTCAGTGGCTTAACATAGCATAGCTTATTTCTTTTTAATTTTTAATGTTTTATTTTTTATACAGCAGGTACTTATTAGTCATCAATTTTATACACATCACTGTATACATGTCAATCCCAATAGCCCAATTCATCACACCACCACCACCAACCCCCCACAGCTTTCCCCTCTTGATGTCCATACGTTTGTTCTCTACATCTGTGTCTCAACTTCTGCCCTGTAAACTAGTTCATCTGTACCATTTTTCTAGGTTCCATATACATGCATTAATATACGATATTTGTTTTTCTCTTTCTGACTTACTTCACTCTGTATGACAGTCTCTAGATCCATCCACGTCTCAACAAATGACCCAATTTTGTTCCTTTTTATGGCTGAGTAATATTCCATTGTATATATGTACCACATCTTCTTTATCCATTCATCTGTTGATGGGCATTCAGGTTGCTTCCATGACCTGCTATTGTAAATAGTGCTACAATAAACAATGGGGTGCATGTGTCTTTTTGAATAATGGTTTTCTCTGGGTATATGCCCAGGAGTGGGATTGCTGGATCATATGGTAATTCTATTTTTACTTTTCTAAGGAACCTCCTTACTGTTCTCCATAGTGGCTGTATCAATTTACATTCCCACCAACAGTGCGAGAGGGTTCCCTTTTCTCCACACCCTCTCCAGCATTTCTTGTTTGTAGATATTCTGATGATACCCATTCTAACTGGTGTGAGGTGATACCTCATTGTACTTTTGATTTGCGTTTCTCTAATAATTAGTGATGTTGAGCAGCTTTTCATGTGCTTCTTGGCCATCTGTATGTCTTCTTTGGAGAAATGTCTATTTACGTCTTCTGCCCATTTTTGGATTGGGTTGTTTGTTTTTTTAACATTGAGCTGCATGAACTGTTTATATATTTTGGAGATTAATCCTTTGCCCAGTGATTCCTTTGCAAATATTTTCTCCCATTCTGAGGCCTGTCTTTTCGTCTTGTTTATGGTTTCTTTGCTGTGCAAAAGCTTTTAAGTTTCATTAGGTTCCGTTTGTTTATTTTTGCTTTTATTCCCATTTCTCTAGGAGGTGGATCAAAAAACCTCTTTCTCTGATTTATGTCAAAGAGTATTCTTCCTATGTTTTCCTCTAAGAGTTTTATAGTGTCCGGTCTTACATTTAAGCCTCTAATCCATTTTGAGTTTATTTTTGTGTATGGTGTTGGGGAGTGTTCTAATTTCATTCTTTTACATATAGCTGTCCAGTTTCCCAGCACTACTTATTGAAGAGACTGTCTTTTCTCCATTGTATATCCTTGCCTCCTTTGTCACAGATTAGTTGACCATAGATGCGTGGGTTTATCTCTGGGCTTTCTATCTTGTTCCATTGATCTATGTTTCTGTTTTTGGGCCAGTACCATATTGTCTTGATTACTGTAGCTTTGTAGTATAGTCTGAAGTCAGGGAGTCTGACTCCTCCAGCTCTGTTTTTTTCCCCTCAAGACTGCTTTGGCTATTCGGGGTCTTTTGTGTCTCCATACAAATTTTTAGATTTTTTGTTCTAGTTCCATAAAAAATGCCATTGGTAATTTGATAGGGATTGCACTGAATCTGTAGATTGCTTTGGGTAGTACAGTCATTTTCACAATATTGATTCTTCCAATCCAAGAACATGGTATATCTCTCCATCTGTTGGTATCATCTTTAATTTCTTTCAATAGTGTCTTATAGTTTTCTGCATACAGGTCTTTTGTCTCCCTAGGTAGGTTTATTCCTAGGTATTTTATTCTTTTTGTTACAATGGTAAATGGGAGTGTTTCCATAAATTCCCTTTCAGATTTTTCATCATTAGTGTATAGGAATGCAAGAGATTTCTGTGCATTAATTTTGTATCCTACAACTTTACCAAATTCATTGATTAGCTCTAGTAGTTTTCTGGTGGCGTCTTTAGGATTCTCTATGTATACTATCATGTCATCTGCAAACAGTGACAGTTTTACTTCTTCTTTTCCAATTTGTATTCATTTTATTTCTTTTTCTTCTCTGATTGCCATGGCTAGGACTTCCAAAACTATGTTGAATAATAGTGGTGAGAATGGACATCCTTGTCCTGGTCCTGATCTTAGAGGAAATGCTTTCAGTTTTTCACCATTGAGAATGATGTTTGCTGTGGGTTTGTGGTATATGGCCTTTATTATGTTGAGGTAGGTTCCCTCTATGCCCACTTTCTGGAGAGTTTTTATCGTAAATCGGTGTTGCATTTTGTCAAAAGCTTTTTCTGCATCTATTGAGATGATCTTACGGTTTTTTTCCTCAGTTTGTTAATACGGTGTATCACACTGATTGATTTTCATATAGTGAAGAATCCTTGCGTCCCTGGGATAAATCCAACTTGATCATGGTGTATGACCATTTTAATGTGTTGTTGGATTCTGTTTCCTAGTATATTGTTGAGGATTGTTGCATCTATATTCATCAGTGATATTGGTCTGTAATTTTCTTTTTTGGTGGTATCATTGTCTGGTTTTGGTATCAGGGTGATGGTGTCCTCATAGAATGAGTTTGGGAGTGTTCCTTCCTCTGCAATTTTTTGGAAGAATTTGAGAAGGATGGGTGTTAGCTCTTCTCTAAATGTTTGATAGAATTCACCTGTGAAGCCATGTGGCCCTGGACTTTTATTTGTTGGAAGATTTTTAATCACAGTTTCAATTTCATTACTTGTGATTGGTCTGTTCATATTTTCTATTTCTTCCTGGTTCAGTCTTGGAAGGTTATACCTTTCTAAGAATTTGTCCATTTCTTCCAGGTTATCCATTTTATTGGCATAGAGTTGCTTGTAGTTGTCTCTTAGGATGCTTTGTATTTCTGGGGTGTCTGTTGTAGCTTCTCCTTTTTCATTTCTAATTTTATTGATTTGAGTCCTCTCCCTCTTCTTTGTGATGAGTCTGGCTAATGGTTTATCAATTTTGTTTATCTTCTCAAAGAACCAGCTTTTACTTTTATTGATCTTTGCTATTGTTTTCTTTGTTTCTGTTTCATGTATTTCTGCTCTGATCTTTATGATTTCTTTCCTTCTGCTAACTGGGTTTTGATTGTTCTTGTTTCTCTAGTTCCTTTAGGTGTAAGGTTAGATGGTTTATTTGAGATTTTTCTTGTTTCTTGAGGTAGGCTTGTGTAGCTATAAACGTCCCTCTTAGAACTGTTTTGCTGCATCCCATAGGTTCTGGATCATCGTGTTTTCATTGTCATTTGTCTCTAGGTATTTTTGATTCCCTCTTTGATTTCTTCAGTGATCTCTTTGTTATTTAGTAATGTATTGTTTAGCTTCCAAGTGTTTGTGTTTTTTACATTTTTTTCCCTGTAATTCATTTCTAATCTCATAACATTGTCTTCAGAAAAGATGCTTGAGATTATTTCAATTTTCTTAAATTTACTGGGGCTTGATTTGTGACCCAAGATATGATCTATCATGGAGAATGTTCTGTGTGCACTTGAGAAGAAAGTGTAATCTGCTGGTTTTGGGTGGAATATCCTATAAATAGCAATTAAATCTGTCTGGTCTATTGTGTCATTTAAACCTTGTGTTTCCTTATTAATTTTCTGTCTGGATGATCTTTCCATTGGTGTAAGTGAGCTGTTAAAGTCCCCCACTATTATTGTGTTACTGTCGATTTCCTCTTTTATAGCTCTTAGCCGTTGCCTTATGTATTGAGGTGCTCCTATGTTGGGGGCATATATATTTACAATTGTTATATCTTCTTCTTGGATTGATCCCTTGATCATTATGTAGTGTCCTTCCTTTATGTAGTGTCCTTCCTTCCATTATGAAGTGTCCTTCCTATGTAGTGTCTCTTGTAACAGTCTTTATTTTAAAGTCTATTTTATCTGATATGAGTATTGTTATTCCAGCTTTTTTTTGATGTCCATTTGCATGGAATATCTTTTTCCATCCCCTCACTTTTAATCCATATGTGTCCCTAGGTCTGAAGTAGGTCTCTTGTAGACAACATATATATGGGTCTTGTTTTTGTATCCATTCAGCAAGCCTGTGTCTTTTGGTGGGAGCATTTAATCCATTCACGTTTAAGGTAATTATCGATATGTATGTTCCTATGACCATTTTCTTAATTGTTTTAGTTTGTTTTTGTAGGTCCTTTTCTTCTCTTGTGTTTCGCACTTAGAGAAGTTCCTTTAGCATTTGCTGTAGAGCTGTTTGGTGGTGCTGAATTCTCTTAGCTTTTGCTTGTCTGTAAAGCTTTTGATTTCTCCATGAAATCTGAATGAGATCCTTGCCGGGTAGAGTAATCTTGGTTGTAGGTTCTTCCTTTCAACACTTTAAGTATATCATGCCACTCCCTTCTGGCTTGTAGAGTTTCTGCTGAGAAATCAGCTGTTAACCTTATGGGAGTTCCCTTGTATGTTATTTGTCGCTTTTCTCTTGTTTCTTTCAATAATTTTTCTTTGTCTTTAATTCTTGCCAATTTGATTACTACATGTCTTGACGTGTTTCTCCTTGGGTTTATCCTGTATGGGACTCGTTGCGCTTTCTGGACTTGGGTGGCTATTTCCTTTCCCATGTTAGGGAAGTTTTCGACTATAATCTCTTCAAATATTTTCTCGGGTCCTTTCTGTCTCTCTTCTCCTTCTGGGACCCCTATAATGTGAATGTTATTGCGTTTAATGTTGTCCCAGAGGTCTCTTGGGCTGTCTTCATTTCTTTTCATTCTTTTTTCTTTATTCTGTTCTGCAGCAGTGAATTCCACCATTTTGTCTTCCAGGTCACTTATCTGTTCTTCTGCCTCAGTTATTCTGCTATTGATTCCTTCTACTGTAGTTTTCATTTCAGTCATTGTATTGTTCATCTCTGTTTGTTTGTTCTTTAATTCTTCTAGGTCTTTGTTATATATTTCTCGCATCTTCTTGATCTTTGCCTCTATTCTTTTTCTGAGGTTCTGGATCATCTTCACTATCATTATTCTGAATTCTTTTTCTGGAAGGTTGCCTGTCTCCACTTCATTTAGTTGTTTTTCTGGGGTTTTATCTTGTTCCTTCATCTGGTACATAGCTCTCTGCCTTTTCATCTTGTCTATCTTTCTGTGAATGTGGTTTTTGTGCCACAGGCTGCACGACTGTAGTTATTCTTGCTTCTGCTGTCTTCCCTCTGGTGGATGAGGCTATCTAAGAAGCTTGTGCAAGTTTCCTGATGGGAGGGACTGGGGGTGGGTAGAGCTGCCATACTTTATTTCTTATTCTTGACATGTTACATGTCAATTGTGCTTGAGCTCCCTGCCATCCTAATTCTAGGACCGAGGGTCAGAGCAGCTCCCATGTGGCTTACTTCAAGTTACCAGAGAAGAATGGAAGAGAAAATGGCCTACTGTGACTGCCTCTTAAAGCTTCCATTGGGCAGTTACACAGTCATTTGATTTTGCTGAAGTTTAAGGAGAGACAGGGGAATATAATCCTACCATGTTCCCAGACAAGGGGATATAAGATATTTAGACCATCCCCAGTGACTACCAGATATATGCTGGCTCCTATAAGAACACAGAGAAAAGAGCAACTAACCTCCCCTTGGAGTAGAAAGGGTCAGAGCTGGTTTTACAGAGGAATAAATGCTAAGTATGAAGAGTTTTTTAACTAGTCAAGAACAGAACAGCATTCCAGGTAGAAAAACACATAAACGGTTCAGTTGCCCAATAAATTTGCATGTGTTGGAGAATAATAGGGAGCAGAAGGAGAGGGTATGTGTGTTAGGCTGAAAACACAGTCAGGGGCTAGGTCTGATGAAGGACCACAGGCAGGGTTAAGTTTACTCTGTGATGACAGACACTATCGTTATCGAAAATTTGGTCCTTGTCCCCGATGCCAAATGAGAATAACAAGGATGAGGTTTTGAGGATAAAGGAAAGAGAACTTTATTGATCTTCCAGCAAATGAGGAGAGTAGCAGACTAGCGTCTTGAAAACTACCGTCCTGCCTTGTGGGGAGAAAGCAGGCATATTTAAAGGAAAGTCTTGGGCTGGGGTTAAGATCAGAGGAACAAGCAAAAACAGCAAGAATGCCCACCCACATTAATCAGTAGCAAAGACTGCACAGTAACAAAGGACTTAAGTTTTAGTTCCCAGCAACGGAGAGAGAGGATGGGAAAAGCAGTTTCACTTAGAAATTATCCATCACACAGTTTTAGACTTGTGGCCCTGTTACGGTGTTTCATGATGAGGACGTTTGGGGGTGGGGCAATTCTTTATGTCTGGAACTGTTTGATCCATTGCAGGATATTTAACATCCTGGGCAGCAGACACTCCATGCCTGTAGCACTCCCAATAATTATGACATTCCCAACTCCCATACCCATTCCAAACAACCCCAGACTGGAAGAAATACCGCCCCCTGTTGAGAACCACTGGGAAGTGAGATTTACTTACATTTTCTTCTAAGATGCAGGAAGTATAATCACATTTTGCCAAAACTCAAGAAATGCCAAGAAGAAACAAATTGTTACTATAACAATTGCCACAAAATATAAACTGTAGGACAGTAGCAGTTGGTTATTACGGTATAAAGACATTAGGCAGTAGATAATATGCAATCTACCTCATACCCCTCTAACTCTGCCCCTCAAGAAAGGATTGTTTTCTCTGTTTTCAAGAAGAACAGATCGGAGAGAACTGAATCTGCTCTAATTTATTTTTTTTTTAATAGACATCACTAAGTTTGCTGCTTGAATAATATTTTCCAACACAGCCCAAAATGACTGTGACACACCACTGCTAACTGCTATTATAGAATTTCAGTTGGGAAATGACTTTATCTAACTTATATTTTTAACAGATCATTCTGGTAGCCTGATGTAAAGAGCGGTTTGGACTTTTGCAGAAGTCCAAGCAACCAAGGCTGAGGAAAAAGAAACAGAGTGAACTGGGTGGATTCAAAACACTTTTAGGGAGGAAGGATCAACAAGATTTGTTGCCCACTGACTAGAAAGAGTGAGTAAAAGGGAAGAGAGGAGGCTGAGGAGAAGCCAGAAGCCATTAAGGAAACAGATGATGAGAGAGAAAATAATGTAGGCACATGGTTAAAGAAGGAAATCTACAGAAGCTGACATAGTGAATCAGCTAAAGGCCAACAGTCTCGAGATCCTGTTCTGCAAAACTCTAGTCCTGCAAAATGTCCTACACAAAAAGCATTCTGTGGTCAATTAAGTTTGGGAAATATTGTATACTCTCCCCACATGGAGATTTACTGTATGTATTAGTAAGAAACCAATTTAAACTTTAACCCAGAGCATACTCTGAGTATTTGGTCTCAGAACCCTTTTTACTCAAAAAGCCCATTAGATTCTGCAGGGGACTTCCCAGATGGCACAGTGGTTAAGAATCCGCCTGCCAACGCAGGGGACACAGGTTCGAGCCCTGGTCCAGGAAGATCCCACGTGCCACGGAGAAGCTAAGCCTGTGCGCCACAACTACTGAGCCTGCGCACCTATAGCCTGTGCTCCACAAGAGAGGCCACCACAATGAGAAGCTCGCACACCGCAACCAAGAGTAGCCCCCGCTCACCGTGACTGGAGAAAGCCTGCACTCAGCAGCAAAGACCCAACGCAGCCAAAAAATAAATAAAATAAGTAAATAAATAAATAAATAAAAAGTAAGATTCTGCAGAACCAGTGTTCCAAGGAACACACTTTGGGAAACAGTTCAAAATCCATGTAGGAGAACTCCTCCAACTTAACAACAAAAAAACTCAATTAAAAAATAGGCAAAGCACTTAAATAGACAGTTCTTCAGAGAAGATATACAGATGGCCACTAAACACATGGAAAGATGCTCAGCTCATTAGTCATTAGGGAAAAAGTAAAAGCACATCAAAACCACAGGAGGTACCACTTCTCACAGTTCTGAAGGCTGGAAATCCAGGATCAAAGTGTCCGCAGGGTTGATGTCTTCTGAGACCTCTCTCCTTGGCTTGTGAACTTTGCCTTCTCACTGCGTCCTCACACTATCACCCCTCAGTCTGTGTTGCCTGTGTCCTAATCTCTTCTTCTTGTAAGGATACCAGTCACATCGGATTAGGGCCCGCCCTAACGACCTAATTTTACCATAATTACCTATCTAAAGCGCTGTCTCCAAAAACAGTCACATTTTGAGGTCCTGAGGGTTAAACCTTCAACATAGGAGTTTGAGGGGCCCACAGTTTACCCCCTAACAGAGGATAAGGTGGAGAAGCAGTTAGACAAATGGACAACACCAATTTACGAAGGAGCAAAGTTGTACTCTGATATATATACTAAAACTGCCGGTAGAAAATGAAAAGGCTTCAGTAGGATAAGAAACTATAAAACCCAGAACTAAGATTAAAAGGCAAAAAAATACCTTGAAGAGAAATGCTCGCAAGCTTTGTTACCAACAAAGACTTCACTCTTTGATGTGAAGAGAGTCTTTTAAATCAATTAAAAAAAAAATCCAGATGGCCCTGTAGAAACATACTAAAAGATATGAAGAGGAAAACCCAGAGGAATACAAAAGACAATTAAATACAATAATGTGTAATCACCAGCTATCAAAGAAAAACAAATTAACACAAAATATTTCACTAATCACACTGACACGTATTAAAAACACTGATCTGGTAAGAAGTGACTGTGGGCACTGTGCAGAAAACACAAATTACCATGTAAGTTAGTTCCAACAGGTAAACTAGCATTGCCCATTCAAAGTGTATAACCTATAAGCCAGCAATTCCACATCCACTGCACATGTAAATTCACTGCAGACTTGCTTATAGTAGCCCACAAATTTGAAACAACTTAAATGTCTATTGTTGTGGACTGAACGGTCTTCCCCCACAAATACATATGTCGAAGCCCTAACCCTAAAGTCACTGCATTTGGAGACAGGTCCTATAAGGAAGTAATGAAGGTTAAGTGAGGTTATAAGGGTAGGACTTCAGTCCTACAGGGCTGGTGTCCTTATTAAGAAGAGGAAGAGATACCAGAGATCTCTTCCTCCACACACACCCAGAGGAAAGGCCATCTGAGGACACAGCAAGAAGGCAGCTGCTCACAAGCTGGGAAGAGAGTCCTCACCAGTAACTGAATCTGCCAGCACCTTGATCTTGGAATTCCAGCCTCCAGAACTGTGAAAAAATAAACGTCTGTTGTTTAAGCCACCCAGTCTGTGGTATTTTGTTATGGCAACTGAAATATATCAGTCAAAAGTTGGTTACATCAACTACAGCATATTCATACAACTGGAGTGCCATGGAGGCTTTCAGAAGAAATGCAGGTTGATTCACACGTAACGCCGTGGAAGGATGTTCCACCTTTATTATGTGATAAAAAACAAGTTATCACGACCTGTATATCATGGTCCCATTGAAAAACAAAGTGCTATACAGGCTCATGCAGATTTTTCCAATCTGGAGAGATCATGGAAACGAGGAGGGAAAAAGGGGTAAGAAAGAAAAGAAATACTCGCAGAAGTTTCACTTTTTTAAGTCATGCACATCTGTAACTCTTGTATTTTAAGAAAAAGCAAGGTTTTATAATTTTTAAATATATATATTAAAAAATAACAAATTCACGTTGACAGAATTTTCCCAACTCCAGAGGTAATTAACACCCCCTGAGTTTCCCTGTAGCATTAAGAGTTAATTCATTCTGTAGCCTGGGTTTTATCCGAGTGATAATCCTACATGATAGAAACCTGCCCTTTTTCCCCCCAACTATTTTATTACAAAAATTTCCCTACATACATAAAAGTTGAATTTTACAGTGAATCTCTATGTGCCCACTATGTAATTCTACAATTCACATTTTACTATTCTTGTTTTATCACATATCTATCCACTGCTCTATTCCTTCACCCATCCATCTTATTTTTTATATAAGAAATATACATATATTTCAAAGTAGGTTGCAGACACAAGTATACTTCCCCCTAAATACTTCCATATGTGTAGCATGCTAACTGCTTTTAAACACGTAATGAAAACCCTTTCACACACCAGAAGAGACCACACACTTAACCTGAGACTATCCAAGGGAGAGGCTTAGAAAGAAATGGGGTCTGGAGGGGACTTCAACAGGACTAATTAGATTTTGTGTGCCAGCTTAGTCTAACCTTCACTGAGAAAGTACAGAGAAGCATCCACACCTCATAGCCAAACATCAGTATGTTTGTAATTAATCAAAACTGCAAGTTAAGAAAAAATCAAAGGGAAAATAAGGATCTGGACAAATATACTGCTGTGAACCTTTTTTTTTTTTTTTTTTTTTTTTGCGGTACACGGGCCTCTCACTGTTGTGGCCTCTCCCGTTGCAGAGCACAGGCTCCAGACGTGCAGGCTCAGCGGCCATGGCTCACGAGCCCAGCCGCTCCACGGCATGTGGGATCTTCCCAGACTGGGGCACGAACCCGTGCCCCCTGCATCGGCAGGCGGACTCTCAACCACTGCACCACCAGGGAAGCCCTGCTGTAAACCTTTTCCAAGAGGAGTTGGTGGCTCAGACTGGGAGGTTCTGCCCTGGTTGGCTGTAAGCCTTTAGCTTCTGGGAAGATAACACCAGCCAAGCATCCTTTCAAGTCCTTGAAGATATGGTCTGCTTCTGTTTGCCTACAAATATTTGCATGTTGGTATCATTGACCGTTCTCAGTTTTTTTCAAGCACTGTTTTAACTACAGAAACCAACCCCAAACAGCTTAAGACTGTTATGTAACACGCAGTGTAACAACTTATCCACCCTAACCTGAGAGATTTATTTATTCATTTTCAAGGTAGACCCAGGTTTAAAATTTTCCAATTAGCAAGTAACCTAATAGAATTAAAAAGTCATGCAAACCACCTTCCCTTTGATAGACGGGCCTGCCCGCCAACCTGGTTTACGAGAAAGCAAAGCAAAGCATTTTTCTTCCTAAACCAGAGATAACATTGGCTCCTGCTTTGACGAAGGTGCCCAGCATGGTCCATGAACATAACTGAGGAACGTAAATGCTCGGATTCTTTGCTATGACCGTGCCTTTCCAAAGGTCCTCTCAGAACTAGAACTGTGAATACCTCAGCCCCCTCTCGGGAATGTGACACCTCTGGGAACCTCCCCAGAACTTTTGTTTCCTTGAGAGTAGGTGCCTTCTGTGATCACGGAAACACCTAAAGTTCCGAAGCTTAAGAATGCCAAAACTTTCTGCAATGAAGCACTGTTTAGTAGAATAAAAACACCAATAGAACATCTGCCACAAAGATTAGAAAATCATGAGATTTAATTATTTCACTACCTGGTCAAGATGTTCCCTCCGCCCCCATCCCCCAGTGACAAACTACAGATGGTACATGTAAGTACAATCATGTGTGATTCATGGGTGCCTGGACGGCATACTTGCTTAAGAAAGAGGAGAATCCAAGGGGGGAAAGCAACTTACATGTCCATTTAAACGTATCTGTTCTAACTTACGTTCCCATTTCTTTTTCCTACTTAAAATTCAACAATCCATTAAAAGCTAAATCCACTAAGACTTTAAATGGCCTTCATGGAGAGGAATAAATGACATTGCATTTATCTGTTGAGAACATCAATGGAAAACTAACTGGAGAAAGGAAAGACTAATTAATAAGAGCAGAAATGACTACTTAACTTCCTTTGATGTTAGAAATTATGAAAGAGTAAAATAACCACTCTATTTTATCAGGCACAATAAACCAGAGGAGGCAAAGCAAATGAAGTATTGACCTAAAAAGACAGGGGCAAACGTTCTGCCCCACAGCCCAGACTGCTTGGGTTTTTGAACAGAACTCAGGACCCCTTATTACTGACCTTGGGGCCGCCCACTTCTGTCTCTACCTCAACACCAGAGACGGAAGTCACGTGCTCTGAGAATCTAGCTGTCCCCGTGGATCAGCCCAGCTTTGGAGGCAGGACCCATCAAACCCCAGCCTAAGAACTGTGAGCAACTCCCTAGAAGCAGCCATAGTTCCTGATCTCAAATTCCTGACAATCTAGTTGGAAAGACTAAATGAACTCACGTATAAACCGAAGCAGTACACTTGGAAAACAGGAATGGAAGACAGAGAGAAGCAACAAGAAAGGAAGGTCCAGGAAGCTTTAGGTCTCCAGGGAAGAGGGAGCAGGTCTCTGGAACCTTGGAATACTGCGAAATTAAACATCCATGGCAAGCTTAATCAGATCTCCAAGGAGCAGGCAACTGACATCTGGGCTGGCCAGCCAATGCCTGTGCTAACATGGAATCAGTTTAATTATAGTTACACAAACATGATGGAACAATATAATCACAGCATCAGACTCTCCCAACTTCCATCCTCCCAAAGCATTATTTGAATATCACAAAATTGCTCTGTAAACAGAAAGGCACACATACAATTTCTAGAAATCCTGTAACGGCGCAATTATAGCTTGACCATTCGTTTGTTGTTGCCGTTCACAGGACTTAGCAAAATGCCTGGTCCTTGGTAGGTGCCAAACTAAGGAAAGCTAAATAAATCATCAAGATGATAAACGCAAACTCTCTATAACTGAACTTAAAAACCACACAAAGGAACTAACAATTTTATATGTTTTAACTAGGTATCTTTCAGGGTTATTTGATTTTGTTGATTTCTAAAAGAAAAGAAAAAAAACAGCACAAGAGATGTTCTCCTGAACTGAAATCACTTTGTACAGGAATCTGACTTAAGGCTTATAAATCTTCACATTTATCAGAACTTCCAAGTCCGTTCCCCTCACACAGGCCTTTGAAATAACTGATGTCACCTCCACTCCCCAGGCTGAGGAGACAAAGCAGGAGGAGTTCCATATTCAGACGCCGATGCACAACCAACGACACACATCCAGCTTAGGACGGACCGGGTCTGGCGTCCCCCTTAAGCTTATTGCCGGGGGAGCCCAGCGAATTTGCATACAGCCATTGAGAAAGAGAACTGATACCAGAAGGGATGGCTCCACACTGTGTGCCTTGATTCACAGAGTGTTCAATGACATAAATTTAAAGGCCAGGGCCCCCAAGCAACGTTTTAGGTTGGGCTCTTTTCCTCTTAATTACAAAATAAACAAAAGCAAGGAAGGTCTCTGCTCTCCAGAGGCTCCGCTTGAAACACTGGAGCGGGCTGCTTCCAATTCAATCCTATGCCCACCGCCCCGGATCAATAGACCCTTTGGTTCACGATGTCATCGGCTGCCTTTCTCCACCGCAGGTGCAGGTGGGTGGCGACAGAGCCCAGCTTCTCTCCCAGAGGTTCCTTCATCTACAAAAGGAATAAAACCAGAGGAATTGAGAGGCGGTACCAGGACACTCATGTGCCCAGGCAGCTGCATGTGACAGGCCTTAGAGCTATTAAATTAACACACCCTCAGCCAGGAGGGAGGGCACCCCAATCAGAGGTGGGAGACATCTGCCCGCTAACAGAGCGACTCCACGTGTGATCCACAGACGAGCAGTGTCAGCATCGTGTGGACACTTCTTAGAAATGCAGAGCCCCAGGCCCCACCCCAGACTCACGGAGTCAGAATCTGTATTTTTACAAAATCCCCAAGGGATTCACAAGCGTATTAAAGTTTATGGGATACTGTGCTAGAAGATCGACAAAAGAAAAAAGAGTCAGTAGCAACACTCCCATAATTAGAAATGCCTGTTTATCTGGTTTGGAAAGAGCCCTTGATTTAAACGATCAGAAAGCTAAGCTTTAACGTAGCCTTCATTCACGGGGCTGTCACAGTAAAAGAGGACCAAACCTGTGTGTAGGCTATCAGTGAAATGCTGGCCCTGCTGCTGTGATTATCACCCCTGGAACATGTGAAAATTCTGATTCCACGGCCCTGCCACCAGACACCCATTCAAAGGGCTTTGCTAAGACCTAGAAACCAGCCTGTTGAGACAGGCTTCCCAGAGGATTCTGACACAGATGGTCCCCAAACACACTATAATAAACACCTCAGGGTTTAACCATTATGCCGTGAACTCAAAAGATAATGATGTTAGTGTTAGAAGCTCTTGTCCCCATCAGCCGGAGGAGGAGACATCAGGACTATGGGATGAAGCTGGACGAGAAGTGACCCTTGTCTACTCTTAAATACATCTCTCTCCCACACACACACACCCCCCTCCACATCTATGCATGTGCTACGTTGTAGAGCAAGGTGCTGCAGGGAATATGGGATTCCCGGGAATGATGAGGGCCGTGGGGATTGTTAATAAGGCGGCTGGTTGGTAATAAACCTGTTCCTAATGAGGACAGAAGCAGGTGTCTGAACCACAGCTGGTGCAGTTAATTGGTGGGAAAGTTTGAGGCTCTGTGGTTCACAGTTTAGGGAGTTCTGTTTAGTCTAAGACAGATGACAACACGGTATCTGTTGCAGACTCAGCCTGAAGGTGGGCAGTCAAACCTACACTAACTCTTACTGGCCCAGCTAAGACGAGTTCTTATATTACAATAGATACTGATGAAATGATTTCCATTGAGAGTTGGCAAGACTTTAGAAAGCCTCTGGCCCATGGACCACCTACATCAGAATCACCTGGTGGGTGTGCGGGGAGGCGCTAGTTAACCGTGCACTAACCTAGACCCACACACCAGGACTACTGCCAGAGGGAGACGCCAGGATTCATGTTGTTTTAGAAGCCCCCATGGGGTTCTCGTGATCATCAGGTTTAAGAACCACAAAAACTTCATCTTCTAGGTGAGAAAAACAAAGTGACATGCCACAGTCCCCAGCCCTGATTCCCCATTGAGCGCTCTACTAGGGGACAGGTGAGCTACCTAGACAACCTCCTCTGCCCCTGGGGCCGTCCTGGGAACCAGGAAAGCAGAAGCACCACTTTGAGAGGACTTTGTGCCAATGGTGGCCAGATCTTTCTCCCTATTTTTATTTGTTACAACCCCCAGTGGAATCCTTAGTGGATACTTAAAATGCAGCATCTTACACCATCCAGCGTCTCTGGCCTTACCCCAGAGCATGGCTCCAAGCTGGAAGAATCGGCCCTCCAGAAAAGAGCTGATGTTTATACCCACTCTACATCTGTTTGGGATTATACACAGTGTTCAGTATGAAAAAAAAGGAGCAATAAAATTTACACAGGCATTATCAGAGTCTCTTTCTGAATTTTGCTCCAGAAAAGAATACAAACCTAGATTTTAAAACAAAAAGCAATGTTTCATATGCTACCATTTGTGTTAAAACGAAAAGGAAGATAATTGCATATACATGTTACCTGATTTCATTTGCATAAAATTTCCCCTAAGTTACACAACAAACCAGAGGCCTGTGATAGGAGGATGTGCAACTTTTATACTTTTAAAGTTGTGAACGTTGGAATTGTACTGCCTACCTAAATTACTAAATTCAGTTTTACTTTCTTTTTTAATTGAAGTGTAGTTGGTTCACACTGTTGTGTTACTTTCAGGAGTGCAGCAAATTGATTCAGTTATTTTTTTTTCAGATTTTCCATTATAGGTTATTACAAGATATTGAATATAATTTCCTGTGCTATATAGTAAGTCCCTGTTGCTTATCTATTTTATGTATAGCAGTTTGTATCTATTAATCCCATACCCTAATTTATTCCTGTCCCCTTTGGTAACCATAAGTTTGTTTTCTACATCTGTGAATCTGTTTTGTAAATAGATTCATTTGTATTGTTTTTTAGATTCCACACATAAGTGATATCACATATTTGTCTTTGTCTTACTTCACTTAGTATATTCTCTAGGTCCATTCATGTTGCTGTAAATGGCAAAGTTTCCTTCTTCCTTACGGCTAATATCCCATTGTGTGTATGCATATGTATGTATGTATGTATGTGTGTGTGTGTGTGTGTATATCTCACATCTTCTTAAGCCAATCATCTGCTGATGGGCACTTGGGTTGTTTCCATGTCTTGGCTATTGTAAATAGTTCTGCTATGAACATTGGGGTGCATGTATCTTTCTGAATTAGAGTTTTCTTTTTTTCTGGATATATACCCAGGATTGGGATTGCTGGGTCATATGGTAGCTCTATTTTTAGTCTTATAGGGAACCTCCATACTGTTCTCCATAGTGACTGCACCAATTTACATTCCCGCCAACAGTGTGGGAGGGTTCCCTTTTCTCCACACCCTCTCCAGCATTTATTGTTTGTAGACTTTTTGATAATGGTCATTCTGACTGGTGTGAGGTGATACCTCATAGTGGTTTTGATTTGCATTTCTCTAATCATTAGCAATGTTGAGCATCCTTTCATGTGCCTGTTGGCCATCTGTATGTCTTCTTTGGAAAAATGTCTATTTAGGTCTTCTTCCCATTTTTTGGTTGAGTTGTTTTTTGGATACTGAGTTGTATGAGCTATTTGTATATTTTGAATATTAATCTCTTGTCAGTTGCATCATTCACAAATATCTTCTCCCATTCCATAGCTTATCTTTTCATTTTGCTGATGGTTTCCTTTGCTGTGTAAAAGTTAAGTCTGATTAGGTCCCATTTATTTATTTTTGCTTTTATTTCTTTTGCCTTGGGAGACTGATCTAAGAAAATATTGCTATGATTAAAGTCTGAGAATGTTTTGCCTATGTTCTCTTCTAGGAGTTTTATTATGTCATGTCTTATATTTAGGTCTTTAAACCATTTTGAGTTTATTTTTGTATATTGTGTGAGGGAGTGTTCTAATTTCACTGATTTACATGTAGCTGTCCAGCTTTCCCAGCACCACTTTTTGAAGAGATTGTCCTTTCTGCATTGTATATTCTTGCCTCTTTTGCTGTAGATGAATTGACTGCAGGTGTGTGAATTTATTTATGGGCTCTCTATTCTGTTCCATTGATCCATATGTCTGTTTATGTGCTAATACCACACTGTTTTGATTACTGTAGCTTTGTAGTAAAGTCTGAAGTCTGAATGGGTTATGCCCCCAGATTTATTCTTTTTCCTCAGGACTGCTTTGGCAATTCTGGGTCTTTTGTGACTCCATATAAATTTTAGGATTATTTGTTCTGTGAAAAATGTCATGGGTATTTTGATAGGAACCACATTAATCTTTAGATTCTTTGGGTAGTATGGCCATTGTTTAAATTGGGGTATAGTTCTTTTACAATGTTGTGTTAGTTTCTGCTATACAACAAAATGAATCAGCTATATGCATACATACATCCCCTCCCCCTTGGACCTCCCTCCCCCCCATCCCACCCATCTAGGTCACCAAAGAGTACCAAGCTGAGCTCCCTGCACTCTACAGGAGGTTCCCACTAGCTATCTGCTTTACACATGGTAGTGTATATATGTCAATTCCAATCTCCCAGTTCATCCCACCCCACCTTCCCCCCAACCCTGGGGTCCACACATCCATTCTGTACGTCTGTGTCTCTATTCCTGCCCTGCAAATAGGTTCATCTGTATCATTTTTCTAAATTCCACATAAGAGGGAACCCTCGTGCAATGCTGGTGGGAATGTGGATTGGTGCAGCCACTATGGAGACCAGTATGGAGGTTCCTTAAAAAACTAGAAATAGAACTACCATATAACCCAGCAATCCCACTACCAGGTATATACCCTGAGAAAACCATAATTCAAAAACAGGGGCTTCCCAGGTGGTGCAGTGGTTGAGAGTCCGCCTGCTGATGCAGGGACGCGAGTTCGTGCCCCGGTCCGGGAAGATCCCGCGTGCCGCAGAGCAGCTGGGTCCGTGAGCCATGGCCACTGGGCCCGCGTGTCCGGAGCCTGTGCTCCGCAATGGGAGAGGCCACAACAGTGAGAGGCCCACATACCACAAAAAAAACAACAGACATGCACCCCAGTGTTCATTGCAGCACTGTTTGCAATGGCCAGGATGTGGAAGCAAGCTGGATGTCCATCGACAGATGAATGGATAAAGAAGATGTGGTGCATGTATGCAATGGAATATTACTCAGCCATAAAAAGGAACAAAATTGGGTCATTTGTAGAGACGTGGACAGACCTAGAGTCTGTCATGCAGAGTGAAGTAAGTCAGAAAGAGTATGGCCATTTTAACGGTATTAATTCTTCCAATCCAAGAGCATGGGATATCTTTCCATTTCTTTGAATCATCTTCAATTTCTTTTATCAATGTTTCATAATTTTCAGCATATGTCTTTCACCTCCTTGGTTAAGTTTATTCCTAGACATTTTTTATGCAGTTTAAAACAGATTGGGGTTACTTTCTCTTTCTGATATTTCATTATTAGTGTAAAGAAGAACAACAGACTTATGTATACTAATCTTGTATCCTGCTACCTTGCTGAAGTCATTTATTAGTTCTACCAGTTTTTGTATGGAGACTTTGAGGCTCTCTATATAGAGTATCTTGGCATCTGCAAATAGTGACAGTTTTACCTCTTCCCTTCCAATTTGGATACCTTTTTCTTTTTCTTGTCTGATCACTGTGGCTAGAAATTCCAAATACTACGTTGAATAGAAGTGGTAAGAGTAGGCATTCTTGCCTTATTCCTAAATTTAGCAGGAAGGCTTTCAGCTTTTGTTTTTAAGAAAAGATGACAATGAATGCTGCAAAGCTGATAATCTACAGCACAAGCTATTCTTAGTCCAGCAGGACCCTGTGACTCACCAGGGCCAGCCCAACCCTCCTGTTTGTCCCGCCTGCTGGCACCAAGAAAGAGCTGGGATGATGTTTCCCCATTGGGCATGGGATACACCCCTCCATCCCAAGCATGCCCCAATCCCTATTCACCATTCACCAACTTAATCTGCACAGGATTTCGTTTTCCTAAATAACTTCAGAGTTATGGCCACAGAACTAACCTGCACAGTAAGGAGAGGGACTGATCAGAACATCACAGGCTGCATACCTGACACCACTTACCTGGCATCTCTGGCATCCAGACACCAGCCAGAAGCCACCAAATTACAAAAATCCTCAGCTCACCGACAAGTAAATCTTTGAGGACCATGAGGAGTCCTCGAATAAAAACCAACTGAATCCTGGGTATTTCCCTGCTTAATGCTCCCAGGTGAAACTACTTACCCATCCCCCATTTAAAAAATTGTAGCAGGAGTTCTTACTATAAGATCATGAAACTGAGACATTTTCAGGAAAGAAAAAATATGTATATTGTTCTAAGAAGATTCTCAAGGATTCCTGACCCCAAAAGGTTTAAGCATCGTTGTTCTGGAACACACATCTCCATGTGTGGTCCCAAGACTTCCCACATCAGGGCCACCCAGAAGAGAACACTTTTTAAAATGCATATTCCTACAAACTGGTTACCTCTTGCAACAGAATATCTGCAGGCGGTGCCTAAGGATCTACCTATAAAACAGAAAGGAGTCTCCAGCTCGCTCACATTTGAAAGTCACTAATAAGAGAAGTATTCAGGTTGTTTCCCTATCTTGGCTATTGTGGCTAATGCTGCAATGATCAATGGCAGGGAAACAACCTAAGTGTTTGTCGCCAGATGAATGGATAAACAAATTGTGGTTAATACAGACAGTGGAACAGTATTCGATTCCACCTTCCTTGAGGACACGATGCTAAGTGAAATAAGCCAGACACAGAAAGATAAATACTGTAAGATCTTTGTTTATATGTGGAATCTGGGGAGCGAAAGACTCCAACTCATAGAAGCAGAGAGTAGAATGGTGGCTACCAGGACCTGGGGAGCGGGGGAGCTGTTGGTCAAGGGGCACAAAGGTTCTCTCATGCAAGATGAATAAGTTCTGAAGATTTAATATGCAGCATGGTGACTACAGTTAATAATACCGTATTGCATGCTCAAAATCTGCTAAGACAGTAGATCTGAAATGTTATCACCGCACCAATAAATAGTAACTCTGTGAGGTGATGGATGTGTTAATTAGCTTGATCCTGGTAATCATTTCACAATGTAAATGGATATCAAGTCATCCCTTTTTACACCTTAAATATATACATTTTTTATTTATCAAGTATATCTCAATAATGCTGGGAAAAAAATAAAATTTAGAGTAACAAAACGAATTGTGCAGAAGACACAGCATTTCCTGTAGGTGAAGAATCTATTTTCTCCTTAGAAAACTCTTCAGGGTGGGATGGGGGTGGAGAATGAAACAAAAACTCCACTTTTTTTTTTTTCTTGGCCGCACCAGGCATGTGGGATCTTAGCTCCCCAACCAGGGATCGAACTCGTTCCCCCTGCATTGGGAGAACAGAGTCTTAACCACTAGACCACCAAGGAGGTCCCTGTAACAGCTTTTTAAACGCCATATTCAAAGGGCCAAATCTCCATCCTTATAAACCCTTCTTTAAAAAACATGCCTGACTTATATTTAAAGATTAAAAGAAAGTCTGACTTGTTTACTGATCATTAACTTAATTACCAAATATGACAGTTTGCATTCTCAACGTATGATTTATTAAGAATGCAACCCTGATATTAACTCATGCCCAACTTGGTACAATGAGTGACAGCCTAATACTTGGAACTCCAAACATGTTGCACTGTTTTTACACCCTTCCAAGGTTTAATCCCATCCTATCTCTCAACTGAAAAACCTCCTCATCTGATCCAGAGGGTTTTTTTCTTCCAAGTTTTCTTCTTATGAGTCAAGATTTGTCCATGTAAAATTCCTTTTATGTTGGTATTTTAATTGAACACTAAAAAATAATAGTTCATGGAATACAAGATTTAGTGTAGCACATAAAAAAATAAAATGACAATAATAAAAAAAATCCATCTCGCTCACATAAATTAAGGCAAAGCCCTAAAAATTCAACCTATGACTATCATATATTCTGCAGTTGATTTTCCATTTTCACCCCCAAAATGCCATAAATTACAAAGTATTAGCATGCAGCAGTGCAAGTTGGTACCGACCAGACACATAATTCTTCTCTAAAACATCTCAGCCATTTCTTATCCTATCTGCCTTTCCAAATCTTTATTAACTCCACCAAAAGAGCTTATTGAAAGCCCACCTGCATTTTGACCTCAGGGGCCTTCAGCCAGTAAAAAACAAAACAAATTAGAACTCTGATATTCACATACATACAGGGGAAAATCAATAGTTTTAATTTTCACATGGAGGCCCACAATTTTCAACTCACGGCCTCAGCAGGTTTTAATGGACACAAACAATTTACTTTTACTGTTTTAATTGTTTTTAGTCAATCACTTTTTATTGCCCCTCTCCATCTGACTAAACCAATTAATCGAGCTATATTCATAAATGATGACTGGATAAAACGGCCAGTTACGTATATTTTACTATTTGAGTCGCAATTACAGGCAGCATTAGGAAGTAGCTGGCCCAAAAGGTAGCCTCGGTCATTAAAGCAGAAAAGGGAACAAGTCAGAAGGAAAATGACAGAACAGGGGCCCTCTGTTGGCTTAGGGCATCCGAGGGCAGCTGCTTGGCAGTTCCCATTCTCCCATCTGAGTGCAAAGCGGCCATCCGTTGTCCCCCGGGGAGGAGAAGGGGCAGAGTTTCAGGTTACTGCGGTGGCAAAGGCCTTGAGAGCCTGCAGGCAGGTGAGGGCTGTTTTGTGTCGAGTTAATTAGGAGACTCAGCTACAGCTCAGGCAAGCCTGAGGTCACATATGCAGACTATAGCGCACGCCACCCACTTTCTTTGGAAGCAAACCCTCTCCTCTCTCCAAAAACCTGCGAAATCCTGGAGCTGCAAGCTCTTGCCTCTAAACGGTTTATCTGGGGTAGTTTTATGCCTCGCAGGCAAGCATGAGAAACCCCCCTGTTCACTGAAAAAGCTTCAACACAAACCACATTTTCCTGCTTAAAAATAACATCCCTAAAAGTTGATCTGTAAGAGCCTTATCGAAGACAAAAGTCTTTGCCACCAAGACAGTTACATTTTAACTCCTACATCTGCTTTGATCACATGGTCCAGCCCTGGGCTTGACTGGAATCACTAGTGAAAGTTAATCAATCCCAGCTGTCATCATGGCTTATAGGATGGAATTTTCCAGAACTGTCACGAAAGTGCTTTCTAACTTTGAAGAGTCATGGCTTCTTGGTATCTCACTAGGGGACGGCTGTATCCTAGCAGGTTTGGCATTTGCAAATTCAATTACATGCACTGGCCAAAAAGAAAAAAAGAGGGAGAGGTGGAAAGGAAAATAATTGAAATAGTGCAAATGACTTTGCCCTCCATCCACTTCACGAGCGTATGTCCCAGAGAGAACATGAGATTGGAAATAAGACTCAGCTGGCCCCACAGTCACTCTAAGCCCGAGCCAACTCTTAAGCACATCTGGTCTCAACTGAAGAAACCACAGAGAGTTCCAGTTCGCAGGGGAGAAGATCCCTGTGTCGGATTTACTGTGAGAATAAACCGTGGTTCTGGGGCTACCCTGCACGTGCTCCTGACGCACTGCCTTTAGCACCTTCCCCGGTGCAGGAATTCACTTCCCTGAGCGCCCGTGGGCATCGCAGTTGGAAAGTTCTGCTCTGCTAACGAATCCAGAAGACTCTTCTACTGCTGTGTGATTTATTTACACGGCACAGCAGTCAAACCCTCAGAATCTCTGATTGACCGAAGGGCCAATAATTACTCCTTTTAATTGTGATAAATCACCCTGGAGCAGGCAAATATTTGATTCTCAATTAATTTCCTCGGCACTCCCGACAGTGACAGCACAGCTGCTCTGTCACCCCTTTCCCTTCCCTATTAGGACGAGGGTGCAGATCTGAGTGAAGGGACAGGTGGCTGACAGTGACTTATAGGGGGCAGGCTACGCTCGGAGAGCATGTGATAAAAGCCCTGTGATAAAAGCCAAAATTACGAGGAAATTAATATGCAGCTCAGAATTGGCATTTAGATATACCAGATAAATCAGAGGCCATCCTCTGATACTGCAAAACTGCTCGAGAAGAAAAAATGCTGAGTGTGGGAGCAGCATGTGTCTCCAGCGTCAAAAGAAGCAATTGTTTCTTTGAGAATTCAGTTGCCTGCTTTCCTCCTCTCCAAAGACTGGGGTTATATGGAGGAACAGGGGACTAGGAGAGCGTTTTTCAGGCTTCACTCCTCACTACCTATTCAAATTACATAAATTCCCTGTTCCTCAGTTTTCTCACCTGCAAAATGGGAAGAGTCACAGTGCATACTTCTTAGGGGGTTATTAGGACCTAGTAAGTTTATATAAATATTTGTTGCATAAATGAATAAATTTTAGTTGCTCTTATTACTACTCACAGCAACGTCATCTTCATTACTGTGGAAGTTTCAAATGCCGAGAATAAAGCAATAACAAAAGGAGCTAATACACACAGCGCTTCTATGTACCTGACTTAGCAACATGGCAAAACGTCCTCCAACTATATACCCTTTCCACAGGTACAACCCCTTTCAGGAGGGTCAATGTATCCTAGTGGGTCTAGCATTTGCAAATTCAATGTGCGTGAGGAGATTGTGACACAGTTCTCTCTTCTGTCTTCTTTCTATACAGCTGCAGGGAGAGCTGTGAAATCCAAGTCTAGGGTACTGGGGAGATCAAATAAAGTCTCATAATCTTCTTTGGTCTGTATCCAAATACTTAAGAGGAATAGGGAACTCTACACGTGCCAGCCCAGATTATCAGACTTCTCAGCACTGAGATTTGGGGTCTGTGGTAGCCATTTTCACAGAAAGTACAAGGGCGGCACACTCAACCATATCACATAGTAAAGATGCACACATAAACCCGGATCAATATTACTGCCTGGACTCTGACATATGGCTGCATGGGGTATCTGGGTCCGAATCTGGGCTTGGAGACCTACAGGGAAGAAGAACAAAGCGGCATCGCGTTGACTGTGCATCCTGACAGAGATGGAAGATGCCACACCCCAGTGCTGTTGAATTCAACATATTTTGCTGAATTGCCTCCTCTACACACTTAGGATATAGTAACTAACTGAAGTACATTGTCCCAACCCCTGTGAGGTTTCACAGCCCACAGAGGCATCCACTTTTAACCTAAGGATGGGATAGAAAATTGCATCACCTATGCTCTTTGTTTATAAGCAAGACTGACTCCAAACAAAAGAAAAGAGGAGTTAACTAGGACAACTGTGGTCGCTTGCAAAGATGGCCCTAAATTCTCACCCCTCCCAATCCCCATGCACTCTGCATGTGACATTTCAGGGCCCGCCCACCATAGCTGGGCTGAGCTGCTCCTCACTTTGACAGTAAGCTCAACTGTGACTTGCTTTGGCCAAAGGGATGTTAGCATATGTGATATAAGCAGAGGGTAAAAATGGACTTCTTTGGCTAACAAGATGGTGTCATTCTCTTTTCTCGCAGCTGTCCTCTAAGTACAACCAAGTACCACAGCAGTAATTGGACAGATGACCATAAAAGGAGGAGAGAGGAAGGTGAACTGGCTAGGGACCTCAGGACTTCAGTAACAAAACACAATAAGTTCCCTGGGTTTTCTTCTCCCACGTACCCCAGATAGGGTACCAGATAGTGTATAACCCAGAAACATCAACAGGCATTAAAAAACAAAATAAAACAAAAACCACAAGAAAGTCTGCCGTATCCTGGGCAAAGTCCTCATGAGGGAATTAGAAAGGAGACCCATATCCAGTGACAGTGAGAGCCTGATCTACCTGCAACATCAGCACCAGCAGAGCTCCAGGGAACAAGCCATTTTAATCTTCCCACAGCATCAATAAGAGAGCAATGTGGGCAGGTGCAATCAACCCACATCCCACACCAGGTTACACGAGCAGAACTAGCATCTCTGGCACTCCACACAAAAGGCAACCCAGATCTGGCATTTCCAGCCCTTCACTCAGCAGCAGAAGGTGAAGCAAGCCTGGACCCTCCTGGTTCCCCACCCAGTGGCAGAGAACCACCAGAGCTTGTGACTCTTGGCCATCCACCCAGCTACAGGCATTTTCCTTCCTGAGGCACTGGCACAGACAGAGTGAGAAGCCCACCTACACCAGGTGGCCAAAGAACAGATTAGGAGAAACCCTCTCTGTCCCGTAGGTCCAGAAACCTTCAAGTCCCACCTAACAACACCAGGTGGCACAGGAAAATGCCCACCCTCCACCTCCCAGCCCTGGGCAGCACCAGGAGGGTCCAGCAGCTGGGATCAGGAGGGAGCCAGAGAAAAAAGCAGAGCAGAGGAAAACTAAACTGTCACTGAAACTACAGCCCACAAAAGTAGCCAGAACTACGCACTAAATCAGACGAAGTGACTTGCTGCTAAAATTAAAAAGACTTAAATAGGGTTAAAACTAGGAAAATCTCAACTTGAATGAGAAAAAACAATCAACTGACACCAGGACTGAGATGAATAAGACGTTTGAACTATCTGATGAAGATTTTAAAGTAGCTGTCCTAAAACTCCTTCAACAAGTAATTATTAATTCTCTTAAACAAAGTAAAATGTTCTTAAATTAAAACTTCAGCAAATAAATAAAACATTTTAAAATGGAAATTATAGAACTGGAAAAAACAAAAACTGAAATTAAGAATTCAATGCAGGGCTTCCCTGGTGGCACAGTGGTTGAGAGTCCACCTGCCGATGCAGGGGACACGGGTTCGTACCCCGGTCCGGGAAGATCCCACGTGCCGCAGAGCGGCTGGGCCCGTGAGCCATGGCCGCTGAGCCTGCGCGTCCGAAGCCTGTGCTCCGCAACGGGAGAAGCCACAACAGTGAGAGGCCCACGTACCGCCAAAAAAAAAAAAAAAAGAAGAAGAATTCAATGCATGGGCTCAAGAATAGTGTGGAGATGACAAAATATAGAGTCAGTGTGAGGACAGATAAATAGAATTTGTTCAATCTGAGCAAAAGAGAGAAAATGAAAGAAAAAAAATGAACAGCATCTCAGGGACCTATGGGACACTAAGAGAAAGACATTTTTATCTTTGGAATCCTTAAAGGAAAAGAGAAAGCATGGAGCAAAAAAAAAAAAGAAAAGAAAAAGAAAGTTCAAAGAAACAATGGCTGAAAACTTCCCAAATTTGACAAAAAATATAAACCTATGGATTCAAGAAGTTGTGTAAACACCAAATATGATAAACCCAAAGTAATCAACACAAAGACACGTTATAAACTCTTGAAAACAAAAAAAAATGCTAAAAACAACCAGAGAGGAACTGGTTACTTAACATTACTTACAAAGGAATGCCAATTTAAACAATTCATTTCTCATCTGAAACCATAGGGACCAGAAAGGAGAGGCACATTTTTCAATGGATAAAAGAAAATAACTGTCAACCATGAGTTGTGGATCTGGTGAAACTGTTGTTCCAGAAAAAAGGGGAAATAAAGACATCGCCAAATGAGAAAAAAAAATGAGACTCTGTCACTAGCAGACCTACCCTTAAAGAATAGCTAAAGGAAACTCTCAGACCAGAATGAGAATAACAGAAGAAGGATAAGAAATTCATTTTAAAAAAAGGAAGAACAATGGAATTGGTTTAAAGGGGGTTAAAATAAGAGAGTATCCTCATACTCATGAATTGTTTAAATAATATTTTATGGGTGAAGCAAACACTGCAACATCATTTGCTGTGGTGCTTAAGGCATGTAGAGGAAATACTTGAAACAATTGTATTTAAAAAGTAGGGGTGGGACTTCCCTGGCAGTGCAGTGGATAAGAATCTGCCTGCCAATGCAGGGGACACAGGTTCGAGCCCTGGTCCCGGAAGATCCCACATGTTTCGGAGCAACTAAGCCCATGTGCCATAGCTACAAAGCCTGCACTCTAGAGCCTGCGAGCCACAACTACTGAGCCCGCAAGCCACAACTACTGAAGCTCACGTGCCTAGAGCCCGTGTTCCGCAACAAGAGAAGCCACCACAATGAGAAGGCTGTGCACCGCAACGAAGGGTAGCCTCTGCTCACAGCAACTAGAAACAGCCCTCATGCAGCAACGAAGACCCAATGCAGCCAAAAATAAATAAAATTAAATCTTTTTTAAAAATTAATTAAAAGTAGGGGTGATACAGAGACCTAAATAGAACTAAGGTTTCAGTACTTCATTCAATGTGACAGACATCAATACCAGCAAGAGTGACAGGCTGTGATAAACTCCATAAATATATTGTACAACCTAGGGAAACCATTAAAATACATATATAAATTGCAATATAAAAGATAATACAAACAATAAAATAGATACTAAGAAAAACAATATAAAAGAATTCTTTAAAATATTCACGTAATCATAGGAAGGCAAGAAAAGAGGAGCAGAGAAATGAGAAGCAGAGGAAACAAAGAGAAAGTAATAAAACGGCAGAGTTAAGCTCTAACATATCAACAGTTATTATAAATGTAGGTAGTCTAAATATACCAATTAAAAGGGAGTCACAGAATTGATAAAGATACATGACCTACCAATAGACTGTCTACAAGAAACTCACTTCAAACACTATCACAGTGTTTGAAAGTAAAAGAATGGAAAAGGATATATCATGCTAACACAAGTAATAATTTTAAAAAGCAGAAGTGGCTACATTAATTTCAAGTAATGTAGACTTCAGAGCAAAGAAAATTACAGGGGACAAAGAAGGACATTACATAATGACAGAACAATCCATTCATCAGGAAGTCATAGTGATCCTAAATGTGGATGCACTAAAAAACAGAGCTTCAAAACACATGAAGCAAAAACTAAAAAGAGAAATAGGTGGGCTTCCCTGGTGGCGCAGTGGTTGAGAGTCTACCTGCCAATGCAGGGGACGCGGGTTTGTACCCCGGTCCGGGAGGATCCCACATGCCACGGAGCAGCTGGGCCCGTGAGCCATGGCCACTGGGCCTGCGCGTCCGGAGCCTGTGCTCCACAACGGGAGAGGCCACAGCAGTGAGAGGCCTGTATACCACAAAAGAAAATAAAAAAGAGAAATAGGTAAGTTTACAATTATCCCTGGGGTGTCAACACCCTACTCTCAGTAACTGATACATCTATTAGATAGAAAATAGGCACAAATATAGAATAACTGATCACTACCATCAACCAACAGCAGCTAACCGGCATTTATACAACACCCAGCAACAGCAGAATACGTTTTTCAAGCGCCCACGGAACACTTACCAAGATAAACCATATCCAGGAACATAAAACAAACCCCAACAAATTTAAAAGAATTAAACTCATACATTTTGTTTTTCAACTAAAATGCAATCAAACTGTAAATCAATAACAGAAAGACAAAAGGAAAATCTTCAAACACTTGGAAATTAAATAATATGCTTCCAAACAATCCATGAGTCAAAGGGAAACCCTCAAAGGAAATATTTTAAAGTACACAAAAACCAAATGAAAATTAAAATATAACATTTTAAAATATGTGGGGTGTATTTAAAGCAATGCTGAGAAAAAAATTTAGAACACCAACTGCTTAGATTAGAAAAGAGAAAAGGTCTCAAATTAATAATCTAAGTTACTACATCAAAAAAATTAGGAAAAGGAAAGAAAGATAAACCCGAGGCAAACAGAAAGAAGGAAATAAAAATAGTAAGTGCAGAAATCAAAGAAATTGAAAATGAAGAAAATAGAGAAAACCAATGAAACTAAAACTGGTTATCGGGAGGGAAAAAAACCTATAAAATTTTAAAACTTCTAATAAGACTGACAAAAAGAAAAAAAGACACAAATCACTAATATCAGGAATGAAACAGGCAGATCAGTACAGATCCTGAAGCCATAAAAAGGAAGATAATAAGCGCACACTAAAAACAACTTTACACATAAATGCAACAATTTAGAAGAAAAACATCAATTTCTTGCAAACCACCAACTATTAAAATTAACCAAGATGATAGGTAACTTGAATACTCCTATAATCATTAAAAAAAATTGAATATACAATGTTAAAGCTACCTATAAAAGAAATGCTCTGGACTAGACAGCTTCCCTGGAGAATGTAAAGAAGAATCAACACCAACTTCGCACAACCTCTTCAACCAGAAAAAAAGAGAAAGGAATGTTTCTCAACTCATTTCATGAGGCCAGTATTACCTTGATACCAAAAACTGAAAAAGACAGTAATAAAAAAGGAAAATTACAGAATATCTCTCAGGCTACCTAGATGCAAAAATCTTTAATGACATACTGCAAATAGAATCCAACAATGTACAAAAAGAATTATACATTATAATCAAGTGGGATTTATTCCAGGTATGCAAGGCTGGTTCAACATTTGAAAATCTATCAGTGTAATCCACCATATCAACAGGCTAAAGGAGAAAATTTATATGATCATATCAATTGATGCAGTAAAAGCATTTGACAAAATCCAACATTTATTTATGATAAAAACTCACAGCAAGCTAGGAATAGAGTGGAACTACCTCATCTTGATAAAAAGCATCTATTACAAAAATCTACAGCTAATGTCATACTTCATGATGAAAGGCTGACTGCATCCCCCCTAATACTGTAAACAAAGTAAGATGTCCTCTGTCATAATTCTTATTTAACACAGCACTGAAATTTCCAGCCAGTGCAATAAAGCAAGAAAAAGAAATAAAAGTCATACAGATTGTAAAGTAAGGAGTAAAACTGTCCCTATTTGCAGATGTTATAACTGTCTATATAGAAAACCTCAAGGAGAAAGAAAGAAAGAAAGAGAGAGAAAGAAACAAAGAGAGAAAGAGAGAGAGAGAGAGAAGAAAGGGGGGGGGAGAGAGAGAGAGAGAAAGAGAGAGAGAGAAAGAAAGAAAAAAAAGAAGAAAAGAAAAGAAAGAAAGAAAGAAGAAAAAATCCTCCTAGAACTAACAGGTGAGTTCAGCAAGGTATTAGAGCACAGAATCAACCAACACACAAAAATCAATCGCATTTCTACATGTTAAAAATGAACATGTGGTAAATGAAATTAAAAACACAACAGTGTTTACCATTGCACCAAAGAAAATGAAATGTTCAAATACACATGCAACAAAATAGATATCGAATCTGTATGCTGAAAATCACAAAATTCTGATTAAAGAAATCAAAGAAGACCTAAATAAATGGAAAGCTATGCCAAATTCAAGGATTGTGTTTCAACACATTAAGGATATCTATTCTTTCCAAATTGATCTATAGGTTTCATGTCCTTTTGGTCAAAATCACAACAAGGCTTTTCATAGACATAGACAAGCTTACTGTAACATTTATATAGAAAGGCCTAAGACTTAAAAGAGCAAAAATAATCTTGAAAAAGAAGTACCAAGTGGGAGGATTCCCTGTACCTCATATTAAGGCTTATTATATGGCTACAGTCATCAAGACAATGTGGTATTGGTTTAGGGAGAGACACATTGATTGATACAACAGAACAGAGAGCCCAGACATACACACACAAATATATACAACTCATTTTTCACAAAAGGGCAAAAGCATTTTAATGACCTTTTCAACAATTGCTGCTGGAGCAAATGAGAATCCACAGGCTAAAAATGAACCATGACTTGAACCTTACACATTGTACAACCGTCAACTCAAAATGAATCATGAACAAAAATGTAAAACTATAAAACATTTAAAACAGACATAGGAGAAAATGTTTGGGACCTAGGGCTAGGCAAAGAGCACTTAGACTTAACACCAAAAGCACAATCCACACGAGGAAAAATTGATAAATTGGACAGCATCAAAGCTGAAACCTGCTCTTCAGAAGACCCTGTTAAGAATATGGAAAGACAAACTACAGACTTGGAGACAATAAGTCCATCAAAAGGTATACAGCCTATATAAAGAACTCTCAAAACTCAACAGTAAAAAAGCAAGCAATCTAATTTAAAAATGGGCAAAAGATATGAACAGACATTGCACTGAAGATAATATACAGGTTGCAAATAAGGACATCAAAAGATTTTCAACTTTATTAGTCATCAGGAAAATGGATATTAACACCCCAATGAGGTATCACTGCATACCTATCAAGTGTGAGAGAAAACATAGTGACGAGCAAATGCCAGTGAGGATGCAGAGAAACTAGATCCTTCATACACTGCTGGGGATGATAAGTAGCAAAGCCACGTTGAGTGTGGCAGTTTCTTATACAGTTGACCCGTGAACAACATGGGTTTGAACTGCTCAAGTCCCCTATACGCAGATTGTTTTCAATAATAAGCAGTACAGTACTACACCATCTGTGGTTGGTTAAATTGGCAGATACAGGGAACCACGGATACAGACGGCCGACTGTAAGTTACAGGCAGATTTGTAACTTCAGGGAGGGTTAGCACTCCTAACACTCACCTTGTTCAAGGGTCAACTCTACAAGTAAACATGCGACTACCATATGCCCCCCACCCCGACAACTGCACTTTTAGACGTTTATCAAGAGAAACAGCAACTTATAATCACACAAAAACATGTATGCAACAAAAAGCAACTGTTAATAGGAGCTTTGTTCGTAACAATCAAAAACTGGAAACAAACCAGATATTTCTGTCAGTGAATGGTTAAACTAGGTCAATTCTGTGGAATACTACTCAGAAATAAAAAGGAACAAACTCAAGAGAAAAACAAATACCGTATGCTAACACATATATATGGAATCTAAAAAAAAAAAAGAAAATGGCCAAAAGAACCTACGGGCAGGACAGGAATAAAGATGCAGACCTACTAGAGAATGGACTTGAGGATATGGGGAGGGGGAAGGGTAAGCTGGGACAAAGTGAGAGAGTGGCATGGACATATATACACTACCAAAGGTAAAAGAGATAGCTAGTGGGAAGCAGCCGCATAGCACAAGGAGATCAGCTCGGTGCTTTTCGACCACCTAGAGGGGTGGGATAGGGAGGGTGGGAGGGAGGGAGATGCAAGACGGAAAAGATATGGGGACATATGTATATGTATACCTGATTCACTTTGTTATAAAGCAGAAACTGACACACCATTGTAAAGCAATTATACTCCAATAAAGATGTTAAAAGATAAAAAAAAATTAAAAAACAACAAAAAGAAATAGAAAATTATATGTAAGTTAAATTAAAAAATTTTTTCTGTTGCAAAAAAAAAAAGGAACAAACTTGATATCTCAACAATTTGGATGAATGTCCAAAGAATAATGCTGAGAAAAAGCCAATCCCCAAAGATCATATACTGTATGATTCCATTTAAATAACACTCTTGAAATGACAAAATTACAGAAATGGAAAAAAGATGCGTGGTTTCCAGGGGTTAAAGACTGGGGGTGGGGGCTTCCCTGGTGGCACAGTGGTTGAGAGTCCACCTGCCGATTCAGGGGACACGGGTTCGTGCCCCGGTCCGGGAGGATCCCACATGCCGCGGAGCGGCTGGGCCCGTGAGCCATGGCCGCTGAGCCTGCGCGTCCGGAGCCTGTGCTCCGCAACGGGAGAGGCCACAGCAGTGAGAGGCCTGCGTATCGCACAAAAAAAAAAAAAAAGGACTGGGGGTGGGGTGTAGGGGATAGAGAAAGGTGGTTATGGTTCTAAAAAGGGATCTTTGTCGTGTTGAAATTATACTATATCTTGACCATAACGGTAGATACAGAAATCTACACCTGTGATAAAATTGCAAAGAACTAAATATAATATATGCACACATAAGTGAGTGCAAGTAAACTGGGAAAATCTGAACAAGATCAGTGGGTTACATCAATGTCAATCTCCTAGGTGTGACCCTATAGTTTTGCAAGACAACATCACTGAGGGAAATTGGGTAAAGGGTACATGGGATCTTGCTGTCTCTCTTACAACTTCATGTGACTCTTTAATCATCTCAAAATAGTTTTTTAAAGGGAAAAATTAGAATTCTGTTTCTCAGTGGACTCAAGTATTAGGACTTTCTCTCTTGTGCCTCTACCATCACCATGAAAACATGCCAGGACGAGCCTGATAGAGGATGAGAGACATGTGATGCATCGTCAGTCACCTTAGCTGCCCGGCCAAGGCCACCCTAGATCTGCCGACAGCCAGCAGATCTGCCCCAGCCATGTGAGCAACCCAAGCAAATCAGCAAGGCCAAAAGGCAGCTGACCCCAGACACACATGCAACTAAGGCTTATTGTTGAATGCTACTGAAGTTTTTGTGGCTTTTTCTCATGCAGCATTACTATCCCAACAGATAACTAATACAATAACCAGATCTCAGAAAAGACCCAATCAAGGTAACTCAGAAAGGTAGGCAGCCCAGCTATATCAAGGCTCCCGCACGCAGCGACACAACTGCTCCCACCATTGTTCGTACTTGAGTCCTCTGGCTCAATTACAAAAGATTCAGATCCCCAGGGGAGTGTCTACCTGCCTTCACTTGAATCCTGTGCTCATCTCTTTGCAGAAAACAGCAGAACACCTTGACTGCATGCAAGGAGAGTGTGGGACCCCAAAGGAAAAGTGGGGTATAGGACAAAGAAGGGATTATGGATGCTAGCCAGGCAAAAATGACAGATGTCCTCTGCCAGGATAGACGGGCTGTATTTAGTTACACTAGGGTGATGATCAGCTTTTAAACATAGACTTAGAACTCACAGTTCTAATTTTTATCATTTTAGGGGAAAACAGCTTTGAGAAATTAGGCCACATTAAGACACAGTGTGACAGAATGGTTTAATAAATATTTGGACCCTGGAACCAGATTGTGTGGGTCTGAATTCAGCTCCTCTGCAAAATTACAACATCTTGACTTTGGACAATTAATTTGAAAAATGTCATATCCTCTACCCAGATATTAAAGATTTATCATTCTTATTACTACATTAAAAGTTCTGGAAATCTCATGCAGTCTCAGTTTACCAGCCACTACCCTTGTGACCTTGGCTATGTCACTTAACCTGTGTCTCAGTGTCTTCATCCATAAAATGGGTATAATAACAGCACCTATCTCCTGGGGTTGTTGTTGAGACTTAGAGAATGCATCTGTAAAGCATTTAGAATGGTGTCTCTTCTGGGACTTCCCTGGTAGCACAGTGGTTAAGAATCCGCCTGCCAGGGCAGGGGACACGTGTTCAGTCCCTGGTCCGGGAAGATCCCACATGCCGCGGAGCAGTTAAGCCTGTGCACCACAACTACTGAGCCTGCGCTCTAGAGCCCGTGAGCCACGACTACTGAAGCCCGTCTGCCTAGAGCCCATGCTCCGCAACAAGAGAAGCCACTGCAGCGAGAAGCCCACACACCACAACGAAGAGTAGCCCCCGCTCGCCACAACTAGAGAAAGCCCGCGCGCAGCAACGAGGACCCAATGCAGCCAAAAATAAATAAATAAATAAATTTTTTTAAAAAGAAGAATGGTGCCTATCCTAAATAACAGTGTTACCTGGAACATAAACTCTTTCATTCTTTGTTTGAATATGGAAGCCCCTTGCTTTATCATTCCTCCCGGTGAGAGACGACAATTTATAACATTTGATCTGTGAGCTTTAACAACAAGAAAGGCCATATGTCACATCTCATCCCTCTGCAATTGGGGGAAATAACTAAAGAGCCGTAAATCCGTAAATCTTTATTTTAACGGCTGCAGTGACAGATCCTTTGATACCCAACATCCCGTTTCACTATTGTAAATGTCTCATTCCTCTCCAGGTTTCAAAAGGGTGCTTTACAGCCATTCCTTCATTGATCACATGGCTTATTGACATGGCCCAGCTGAGCCAACGGAGGCTTTTCAGCAGCGTGGAGCAGCTCTCCCTCCATTTGTGGGCGTCCTGATTAATAGTCGATTACCACAACAGCTGTGTGGCCAGCGCACATCAGGCCCCAGTGGAATCAGATTAAGGGGAGCCTCCTGATGTAGTGGATTAAAGAAGTAATTTTTCCTCTCTGGAGACTTGGGTTCAAACCTCACTGAAGCCACAAGAGAAAACAGGTTTTGTGGCCTCAGTCCATCCCACAATTTGTCAACATCCAGCAGGAGCAAAATCCATCCTGAAAGCCATTAATCAAAGAAAGTGGAGTCATCAGAGTTTAGGATTGATGGGACGTGGGGAAGCTAAGAGGCTACAAGTGACACTCTCAGCCTACTTAGAAAAGGGTTTGAGGACACAGGCTCAAAGGTGGATAAAGGTACAGACGATAACATTGTCTGTACTTCCACTTCCCCTTCCTCCACCTCTGGCAACCAGCCATCTACCTTGTATCTCTGGAGATTTGCCCATTCTGGACATTTCATATAAATGGAATCATACAAGGTACAGCCTTTGTGTCTGGCTTCTTTCACTGAGCATAAGGTTGTTAAGATCCATCCACGTAACGGTACTACATTCCTTTTCATAGTTGAATAATATTCCCGCGTATGTGTATACATGTTTTGTTCTCCTGTTCATCAACTGATGGACATTTGGGTTGTTTCCATGTTGGGCTGTGATGAATAATGCCACTATGAAAATTCACGTATGAGCTCTTGTGAGCACATACATTTCCAATTCCCTTGGGCACATACGTGGAGTGGAATTTCTGGGTCCTATGGTAACTCTTTGTTTAATTTTTGAGGCAATGACAGGCTGTTTTCCAATGAGTCTGCACAATTTTACATTTCCACCAGCCAAGTAGGAGAGTTCCAATTTCTCCACATTCTCACCAACGTTTATCATTATTTATCTGTTTTACTGTAGCCATCCTAGGGGATGTGAAGCGCTAATGTATTGTGGTTTTGATTTGTTAAGCATTGATTTGTTAACCATTATTGGCCATTTATACCTCTACATTTCTACATTGTAGGAATGTCTCATCATATCTTTTGCCCATTTATTAACTGAGTCATCTTTATTGTTGAATTGTAAGAGTTCTTATATATTCTAGATACTAGTCTCTTATCACATACAGTGATATGCAAATATTATCTCCCAGTCTCTGAATAGCCTTTTCACCTTCCTGACGGTGTCTTCTGAACCACAAATGCTTAAGTGTTTTGGTGAAGTTCAGTTTATTTCTCTCTGGTTGCCTGTGCTTTTGGTCGGAGACACTGTGTCAAAGCCACAGAGAAGACAGGAAAAGTGGAGGATTTTGGATCACTCACAAATGTTATAAAGGCTGCTTATTTGCTTTTTTTTTTTTAACATCTTTATTGGAGTAAAACTGCTTTACAGTAGTGTGTTAGTTTCTGCTGTATAACAAAGTGAATCAGCTATAAATATACATATATCCCCATATCTCATCCCTCTTGCATCTCCCTCCCACCCTCCCTATCCCACCCCTCTAGGTGGTCACAAAGCACTGACCTGATCTCCCTGTGCTATGCAGCTGCTTCCCACTATCTATTCTACATTTGGTAGTGTATATATGTCCAGGCCACTCTCTCACTTCGTCCCAGCTTACCCTTCCCCCTCCCCATGTCCTCAAGTCCATTCTCTACATCTGCGTCTTTATTCCTGTCCTGCCCCTAGGTTCTTAAGAACCATTTGTTTTATTTTTAGATTCCATATATATGTTAGGATATATATATCCTATATATCCATATATATATTAGCATATGGTATTTTTCTCTTTCTGACTCACTTCACTCTGTATGACAGTCTTGAAGTCCATCCACCTCACTACAAATAACTCAATTTCATTTCTTTTTATGGCTGAGTAATATTCCATTGTATATATGTGCCACATCATCTTTATCCATTCATCTGGCGATGGACACTTAGGTTGCTTCTATGTCCTGACTATTGTAAATAGTGCTGCAATGAACATAGTGGTACGTGACTCTTTTTGAATTATGATTTTCACAGGGTATATGCCCAGTAGTGGGATTGCTGAATCATATGGTAGTTCTACTTTCAGTTTTTTAAGGAACCTCCATGCTGTTCTCCATAGTGGCTGTATCAATTTACATTCCCACCAACAGTGCAAGAGGGTTCCCTTTTCTCCACACCCTCTACAGCATTTGTTGTTTGTAGATTTTCTGATGATGCCCATTCTAACTGTTGTGAGGTGATACCTCATTGTAGTTTTGATTTGCATTTCTCTAATAATTAGTGATGCTGAGCAGCTTTTCATGTGTTGGTTGGCAATCTGTATATCTTCTTTGGAGAAATGTCTGTTTAGGTCTTCTGCCCATGTTTGGATTGCGTTCTTTGTTTTTTTGATATTGAGCTGCATGAGCTGCCTGTATAGTTTGGAGATTAATCCTTTGTCAGTTGCTTCATTGGCAAATATTTTCTCCAATTTGGATGGTTGTCTTTTCATCTTGTTTCTGGTTTCCTTTGCTGTGCAAAAGTTTTTAAGTTTCATTAGGTACCATTTGTTTATTTTTGTTTTTATTTCCATTTCTCTAGGAGGTGGGTCAAAAAGGATCTTGCTGTGATTTATGTCATACAGTGTTCTGCCTATGTTTTCCTCTAGACTTTTATAGTGTCTGGCCTTACCTTTAGGTCTCTAATCCATTTTGAGTTTATTTTCGTGTACGGTATTTGGGAGTGTACTAATTTCATTGTTTTACATGTAGCTGTCCAGTTTTCCCTACACCGCTTATTAAAGAGGCTATCTTTTCTCCATTGTATATTCTTGCCTCTTTTATCAAAGATAAGGTGACCATATGTGTGTGTGTTTATCTCTGGGCTTTCTATCCTGTTCCACTGATCTATATTTCTGTCTTTGTGCCAGTACCATACTGTCCTGATTACTGTAGCTTTGTAGTACAGTCTGAAGCCAGGGAGCCTGATTCCTCCAGCTCCATTTTTCTTTCTCAAGATTGCTTTGGCTATTTGGGGTCTTTTGTGTTTCCATACAAATTGTGAAATTTTTTGTTCTAGTTCTGTGAAAAATGCCAGTGGTAGTTTGATAGGGATTGCACTGAATCTGTAGATTGCTTCGGTAATATAGTCATTTTCACAATGTTGATTCTTCTAATTCAAGAACATGGTATATCTCTCCATCTGTTTGTATCACCTTTAATTTCTTTCATCAGTGTCTTATAGTTTTCTGCATACAGACCTTTTGTCTCCTTAGGTAGGTTTATTCCTAGATATTTTATTCTTTTTGTTGCAATGGTAAATGGGAGTGATTCCTTAATTCTCTTTCAGATTTTTCATCATTAGTTTATAGGAATGCAAGAGATTTCTGAGCATTAATTTTGTATCTTGCAACTTTATCAACTTCATAGATTAGCTCCGTAATTTTCTGGTAGCATCTTTAGGATTCTCTATGTATAGTATCATGTCATCTGCAAACAGTGACAGCTTTACTTCTTCTTTTCCAATTTGGATTCCTTTCCTTCTTTTTCTTCTCTGATTGCTGGGGCTAAAACTTCCAAAACTATGTTGAATTGTAGTGGTGAGAGTGGGCAATCTTGTCTTCTTCCTAATCTTAGTGGAAATGGTTTCAGTTTTTCACCTTTGAGGATGATGTTGGCTGTGGGTTTGTCATATATGGTCTTGATTATGTTGAGGTAAGTTCCCTCTATGCCTATTTTCTGGAGGGTTTTTATCATAAATGGGTGTTGAATTTTGTCAAAAGCTTTCTCTGCATCTATTGAGATGATCCTATGACTTTACTCCTTCAGTTTGTTAAAATGGTGTATCACATTGACTTGAGTATATTGAAGAATGCTTGCCGTCTGGGATAATCCCCACTTGATCGTGATGTATGACCCTTTTAATGTGCTGTTGGATTCTGTTTGCTAGCACTTTGTTGAGGGTTTTTGCATCTATGTTCATCAGTGATGTTGGCCTGTAGTTTTCTTTTTTGTGTGACATCTTTGCCTGGTTTTGGTATCAGGGTGATGGTGGCCTCGTAGAATGAGTTTGGGAGTGTTCCTCTCTCTGCTATATTTTGGAAGAGTTTAAGAAGAATAGGTATTAGCTCTTCTCTAAATGTTTGATAGAATTCGCCTGTGAAGCCATTTGGTCCTAGGCTTTTCTTTGTTGAAAGACTTTTAATCAGAGTTTCAATTTCAGGGCTTGTGATTGGTCTGTTTATATTTTCTATTTCTTCCTGGTTCAGTCTCAGAAAGCTTTGTTTTTCTAAGAATTTGTCCATTTCTTCCAGGTTGTCCATTTTATTAGCATAGAGTTGCTTGTAGCAATCTCTCATGATCTTTTGTATTTCTGCAGTGTCAGTTGTTACTTCTCCTTTTTCATTTCTAATTCTATTGAGTTGAGTCTTCTCCCTTATTTTCTTAATGAATCTGGCTAGTGGTTTATCAATTTTGTTTATCTTCTCAAAGAACCAGCTTTTAGTTTTATTGATCTTTGCTACTGTTTTCTTCATTTCTTTTTCATTTATTTCTGATCTGATCTTTATGATTTCTTTCCTTCTGTTAACTTTGGGGTTTTCTTTGTTCTTCTTTCTCTAATTGCTTTAGGTGTAAGGTTAGGTTGTTTATTTGAGATGTTTCTTGTTTCTTAAGGTAGGATTGTATTGCTATAAACTTCCCTCTTACAACTGCTTTTGCTGCATCCCATAGGTTTGGGGTCATCATGTTTTTACTATCATTTGTTTCTAGGTATTTTTTGATTTCCTCTTTGATTTCTTCAGTGATCTCTTGGTTATTTAGTAGTGTATTGTTTAGCCTCCATATGTTTGTATTTTTTACAGATTTTTTTCCTGTAATTGATATCTAGTCTCATAGCATTGTGGTCAGAAAAGAGACTTGATACGATTTCAATTTTCTTAAATTTACCAAGGTTTGATTTGTGACCCAAGATGTGATCTATCCTGGAAAATGTTCCATGAGCACTTCAGAAGAAAGTGTATCCTGTTGTTTTTAGATGGAATGTCCTATAAATATCAATTAAGTCCATCTTATTTAATGTATCATTTAAAGCTTGTGTTTCCTTTTTTTATTTTCATTTTGGATGATCTGTCCATTGGTGAAAGTGGAGTGTTAAAGTCCCCTACTATGATTGTGTTACTGTCAATTTCCCCTTTTATGGCTGTTAGCATTTGCCTTATGTATTGAGGTGCTCCTATGTTGGGTGCATAAATATTTATAATTGTTATATCTTCTTCTTGGATTGATCACTTGATCATTATGTAGTGCCCTTCTTTGTCTCTTGTAATAGTCTTTATTTTAAAGTCTGTTTTGTCTGATATGAGACTTGCTACCCCAGCTTTCTTTTGATTTCCATTTGCATGGAATATCTTTTTACATCCCCTCACTTTCAGTCTGTATGTGTCCCTAGGTCTGAAGTGGGTCTCTTGTAGACTGCATATATATGGGTCTTGTTTTCATATCCACTCACCCAGTCTGTGTCTTTTGGTGGGAGCATTTAATCCATTTACATTTAAGGTAGTTATCGACATGTGTGTTCCTATTACCATTTTCTTAATTGTTTTGGGTTTGTTATTGTAGGTCTTTTCCTTCTCTTGTGTTTGCTACCTACAGAAGTTCCCTTAGGATTTGTTGTAAAGCTGGTTTTGTGGTGCTGAATTCTCTTAGTTTCTGCTTGTCTGTAAAGATTTTAATTTCTCCGTCAAATCTGAATGAGATCCTTGCTGGGTAGAGTAATCTTGGTTTCGGGTTTTTCCCTTTCATCACTTTAAATATGTCCTGCTACTCCCTTGTGACTTGCAGAGTTTCTGCTGAAAGATCAGCTGTTAACCTTATGGGGATTCCCTTGTATGTTATATTTTGCCTTCCCCTTGCTGCTTTTAATATTTTTCTTTGTATTTTATTTTTGATAGTTTGATTAATACGTGTCTTGGCGTGTTTCTCCTTGGATTTATCCTGTATGGGACTCTCGGTGCTTCCTGGACTTGATTGACTATTTCCTTTCCCATATTAGGGAAGTTTTCAACTATAATCTCTTCAAATATTTTCTCAGTCCCTTTTTTTTTTTCTCTTCTTCTTCTGGGACCCCTATAGTTCAAATGTTGGTGCATTTAATATTGCCCCAGAGGTCTCTGAGACTGTCCTCAATTCTTTTCATTCTTTTTTCTGTATTCTGCTCTGCGGTAGTTATTTCCAACATTTTATCCTCCAGGTCACTTATCCATTCTTCTGCTTCAGTTATTCTGCTATTGATTCCTTCTAGGGAATTTTTAATTTAATTTATTGTGTTTTTCATCTTTTTTTTTTTGGTCTTAATTCTTCTAGTTCCTTGTTAAACGTTTCTTGTATTTTCTCCATTCTATTTCCAAAAATGGATCATCTTTACTATAATTATTCTGAATTATTTTTCAGGTAGACTGCCTATTTCCTCTTCATTTGTTTAGTCTGGTGGGATTTTACCTTGCTCCTTCATCTGCTGTGTATTTCTCTGTCTTCTCATTTTGCATAACTTACTGTGTTTGGGGTCTCCTTTTTGCAGGCTGCAGGTTCATAGTTCCCATTGTTTTAGGCATCTGCCCCCAGTGGCTAAGGTTGGTTCAGTGGGTTGTGTAGGCTTCCTGGTGGAGGGGACTGGTGCCTGTGTTCTGGTGGATGAGCCTGGATCTTGCCTTTCTGGTGGGCAGGACCACGTCCAGTGGTGTGTTTTGGGGTGTCTGTGAACTTATTATGATTTTAGGCAGCCTCTGTGCTGATGGGTGGTGTTGTGTTCCTGTCTTGCTAGTTGTTTGGCATAGGGTGCCCAGCACTATAGCTGGCTGGTCGTTGAGTGGAGCTGGGTCTTAGCGTTGAGGTGGAGATCTCTGAGAGAGCTTTCACCATTTGATATTATGTGGGGCCGGGAGGTCTCTGGTGGACAAATGTCCTGAACTCAGCTCTCCCACCTCAGAGGCTCAGGCCTGACACCTGGCCGGAGCACCAAGACCCTGTCAGCCACACGGATGTTCGAGGGGCATGGTTCATTACGGATGGGTCACAGAGCTCCCTGCAGTCAGCCATGTCAGACTCTGAGCAGAGCTTAGACTTCCTGATGGACTGTGCTTATTTGCTTTTATCAAAAGTCACAAACTCTCCAACCCAAGAGACCAACAGTGTGGGGTGTGCATATCTTTTAGTTGGCTCACAGAGTGGTACTGTTTTCATGGATTCAACATTTAAGAATCTGGATTCCCAGCAACTCTAAAAGTATTTGAAGGGCTGGCCATACAAGGTTATTTATTTTGCATGCCCTGCAGGAACGAAGCAGAGGTTGCTGCTTTAGCTGGGCATGTACTGTCCTGTTCATCATGCTCATCTGTCACTGCCTCCATGGGGACCTTCTACATATTTAAGGTTTAGTCCTGGCTGCGTTAAAGACATCGCAAGTCACCATTAGCCCCATTTTACAGATGAGACCACTGAGGCTCAGAGAAGAAATAAGTAGCCCCAAGTTGCATAGCTAGAATTTGGTTGAAACGTGATTTAAGCCCAGTTCTGCTTCATTTCAATCACACGTTCTTGACACCATGCCCTTCTGCTTGTGTGTCAACCACTCATAGTCTGCTACTCATCCCTTCCACCCTCAACAACAGCAGATAGTCAATACAGTCACAAATATACACTGAGCACAATTCTAGGTCCTAAGGATGCATCAGAAAACAAAACCAGTCCCTCCTCTTCTGGAGATGACCTTCTAGTGGGAGGTAGGGAGGGATATAAAGACAGGTGAAAACCTACAAGATATATAACAATATGATGAAAACAAAACCTTGGTGAGGGGACAGAGAGGAATGGGAGTGATACTTTGGATAAGAGGGTTAGGGAGTAAAATAAAACAGAGGTGTAAAAGACAAACTCAGTGCCATAGAAACTAGAACGTGATGCTCAGGAGTCAGTGAAAGAAGCTATAGAGCTCAAGTCACAGTAGAGGCTGGACCGGAGCTGAATCGTGAATGTAAAATGTGCTAGAATCATCAGTGATTGTCTATCACGTTCACACACTTTCCCAACTGAAACCTTCCACCCTCAGCCACTGGAGCCGAGGCAGCCACACTGTATCCCCTACCACCTGCACCACACGCCCACCTTCCTTGGACAAAGCTGACTGGATGAAGAAGGGGTGCAAGATCTAAGGGCAGCCAATCAACTCAAGAGCTGTGCAGTGACCAGTGATGTGGCCTAGCTCATAAGACTGAGCAGAGCTAATCAGATTCTTCTGTGCACATATTTGGTCTGAGAAACACAGAAACAGCAGCAGTGAGCTGTGAAAGCTGCACGAAAGAATGACAAGCCAAGGCCATTTATAAGTTGAGGTTATAAAGGGGAGAAACTGAGTAAGCACAGGGAGCTGTTCCAATGGGCATATAAAGGATGGGTGGATAGACCTGTGCTCAGCACCCCTTGTGCCCTTTTCCAGGCATGCCTTCCTCTTGAAGGTACTACACTTCCCAGAGCACCTTGCAGCTGGGGCTTGTCATATAAACTAGGTTGCACCAGTCAGACCCCTGTGAGAAATGACACAGAGGTTTCTGCTACATAGCGAGCAAGCATGATAGTGAAGATGGGGTTGAATTCTTCCACAGCCAGTCCCAGCGGGCTGAAGTCTTGTGGGCATCTGCTTTTCCTGGCTCAGTGTGGCCCTGAAGCCAACACATAGGGCAGCACCTTCAGGATCTCCAGAGAGCAGCTGCCATGCATGGTGGTGTTTCCAGAGACAACAGTTCCAGCAACAGCATCCCCAATCACCTCTTCCTGATCGTGGAGGAGGCAGCAGCTCCTCTGGTGGCTGAGTTCTGCAGCGTTCCTCAACATTCTGGGTGCCTGCTCCTTCACCCATACTCCTGGGACTGTTCCTAGTCCCCTTTATTAAATCCCTGTCTGCTTAAGATACCTGGAGTGATCTCTGTTTTCTGCCACAGTTATGGGCTAAGTTGTGCCCCCACTCCCTCCACCCCCCAAAAAATTCATATGTTGAAGTCTTAATCCCCAGTACCTTAGAATGTGACCATATTTGAAGATGAAGGTCTTTAAAGAGGTACCCACGTTAAAGTGAGGCCATTAGGGTGGGCCCTAATCCAATATGACTGGTGTCCTTATAAGAAGAGGAGGCTAGAGCACAGATACACACAGAGGAAAGACCATAAAAAGACACAGGGAGAAGATGGCCATCTGTGAGCCAAGGAGAGAGGACTTGCTCTCTGCCAACACCTTGAGCTTGGACTTCCAGCCTTCAGAACTATGAGAAATAAATTTCTGTCTAAGCCACCCCACCTGTGGTAATTTGTTACAGCAGCCCTGGCAAACTAAGAAGGTCACCAAACCCTGACTTATATAGAAAAGGAACGGAGCAAAGACACAAATGGGCAAAGATTCCATGAGCAAGCCCCTGGCACCTACAAGCAAGATGGAGAGTAACCCCTTAAAAAAGGGTTCCTCCGACAAGCTGCATACTCCTGGGAAAGTTCCTCACCCTCTTTGGGCCTCAGTTTCTTCATCTGTTAAATGGGGGTAATTGCAGTTGTGAGGATTAAATTACATAATCCGTAAAGTGCTGGGCACTGTGCCTTTATCGTTACAATAAATCCTCTCTTTGTTGTCAATTGAATTTGTTGCTTAGAGCCTACACACTCCCAATAAAACTCATGGACCCAATGCAGGGGACACAGGTTCGATCCCTGATCTGGGGAGATCCCATTTGCCGCAGAGCAACTAAGTCCGTGCGCCACAACTACTGAGCCTGCGCTCTAGAGCCCACAAGCCACAACTACTGAGCCCGCATGGCACAACTACTGAAGCCCGCGTGCCTAGAGCCTGTGCTCCGCAACAAGAGAAGCCTCTGCAACAAGAGAAGCCACCACAGTGAGAAGCCCGCGCACCTCAACGAAGAGTAGCCCCCGCTTGCCGCAACTAGAGAAAGACTGTGTGCAGCAACAAAGACCCAACGCAGCCAACAAATGAATACTTAATTAATTAAAAAAAAAAAACTCATGGAGGATATCTTGGTAGGTAGACCCTTATGGAGAACATAACCCGAGAAGAGACAAAACCTCCGAGGTCTGAGTTCTATCCCTCCTCACTCAGGCCCCTTCTGGAAGGGGCAGTGTCTCCACTCTTTCCTGCCCTGGGCTGGTGCATGTGTGGCCTCCAGCAGTGGACAGAAGCAGCAGGCAGAGGCAGTGGGTTCAGGACCAAATCCCTGGTCAGCCCCGCCTCAACAATGATGTTCAATTAAGGAGTCATATTAAAACAACAACAACAACAAGACAGAGCCTGGCACCTTAGCTGTTCTTAGCACTCTCTTAGTTACACACGATAGAAAACTTGACCCAAACAGCTCAGGCAAAAGGGTGGATCGTTTTGGCTCACGTTCCCAAACCACCGTGCCAGGGAATGGATACTGCGATGGGCCCACCTGGGTCAGGACCCACTCTTCAACCAAGGACTCCGGTCAGAGAGACACGGTTCTGTCCTTCGGATCCAACGGGTGCCGAGGGACGGAGGAGGACAGCATCCTGAACCGGCCACTGTGAGCTCTGCAGCCCCACCCAGATGCAAATGAGCCTATTTTCTAAGAAACAATAAAATCAAGATGATGGTAAAGAAGAAAATAGTGCTCTTACATTATCGAAATCTAAATCATCCATCTAGCACTTACATTGTTTCAAAGAGCATGCCGTTCACTTTTTAATGTCTCTTGTGGTCTTGTGGGGCCGTTATTTTTTTCTTTACTTTACAAATGAGGAAATGAAGTCAAAGATAAATTAGTTAACTTATCTAAAGTTCCCAAATTAACAAGTGGCTTTTCTTCTACTCTGGATAAGCCCAAAGTCCTTCCTTGTCTCACTATATCCCATACTGCGTTTCTCTGTTGTTTTCCTTCTCGGATGACAAAGGTTTGGAAAGAGAGGAGAACCCATCAAGGGCAATGCTAAGTCCCACCACCCTGACACCCCGCCCCTCGCAAGACAAGGTCCCTGCAGCTTTGGGTTACCAAACAGATCTCATCTTGCTGGCTAACTCTGACAGAGACTGCTCGCAAACAATACAGAGAGACTTTGGAAGCTGCCTTGAGTTCAAAGGGAGAAAGATGCTGTCATCAATTCGCAACGTCTGCATGGGCAAAGGACATAAAACTTACCATAAGAGTGCTATGTGCTTGTTAACTTTACCCCACAATCCCTAGGCAAAGGAGCATCGACCCTGATTCTTTAGACTTCCAGCCTACTTTTCATTTTCCATCTCTATCCAACTTGCCTTTCAAAACACTTTGGAATAACACAGCATTCTTTCCTAGCATCGTTCTTCCTACAGCCCCCAAGTTCCTGGGACGTTGTCTTGGTTGAAACATTATTTATTAACATTCCGTTACTATGCATTGGTCTTTGGTATCTGGATCTTGTGGCCCCTCTGTTTCTCTTTTCCAAGCAAGGGTCTGACCCAGCACCTGCATAGCTCAAAGCATGACTCTGCAGCCTACCGTCTCTTTCTTATTTATCAAGCCTTTCTAGGAAGAACAGGATCTTCACCACCTTCAGCAGTGTAACTTTCTCATAATCCATGCAATATATATAACCACACAAAAGCAATTCGTACACGAAGAGATTCCATCACCTCTGAATTCACACGCAGGTATACAGATCCTGCATGTACGTATAAACGTGCACGCACAAACCTCAGCCTCATTTCTCTCTTCCTTAACCCTACAGAGAAAAGCTACAAACTCCAACTGTCTATATGTGTGTATGTGTACAGACTGAGAGAGTTTCCAAATTTATATATTCTGCTCCTGTCCATCAGGGAGGAACAGACGAAAAGACACTGGAATGGGACACCATGCAGCCACAGACATTAAACAAATACAGCAATGAGGCAGTGCATAAGTAAGTTCCAATATGGAAAAATCTCCATGACAGATTATTAAGCAAGCAAAGCAGATCAGCGTGTGGCAAAACTGTCAAGATGTCACGAGGCATTCAGAGATATAGGGCAGCCACAAATACAAATAACCACCAACGGTGAACGAAGTAAAGACGTATGAACAGCGCCTTTCCGTTAAGACAATCAGGTTCGTTCTTACATCAAAAATAGATTTGGAAGGATATACACCAAACCATGCTAAGTCATTATCCTTGGGAAATGGGATCATGAGAGACATTTATTTTTGAGATTATTTCTATAATGATTGAATTTTAACTAGCAGGGTGTATTAAGGTTTTTTAAATCTACTTCATAACGTTTGAACTGTCATTTAGGTTTAAGAGTTCCACGGAGGACTTCTCTTAGAAAGGAAGGGAGAAAGGAGGAAAAAGAGGGTGAGGGGGATTGAGAGAAGGAGAAACTCAGCTCCCCCTTTAACGCAGGATCTGAACCACTCTAATCCCTAGAAGATTATTGTCAACTATTGCATAAACAGGAAGAATCAAAGGCTAACTTTTTATAGTTGGAAATGAAGCACAGCAACGCCCCAGAATGTAAACAGCCCTGAAACTAGACGCAGCCTCTCTCCCTAAAAGCCTGGGGTATTGTGTTCCTGGATCAGCTTCTCTCGTCTTCGCCAAGTTCACCTACAGGCTGTCACAATCCACTCTCAGGCACCAGGGTTCGGGCACACCCTAAGCAGAGCACAGACCTCGTCAGCACTTCAACTCCCGAGGGAACCACAGGGAATTCTCTCCCAACGACCCTGGTACTTCAGCTGCTCAGTCTTGAATGCGGCTCTGTGGCCCCAAGATTACGGCTCACATGGAAATGCACTTCTTGACATCTTTTTTCTCCTTAAATTGTTCTGGATGCCAACGGATGCCATCAGCCCCTTGATGACAACCAGGTGTCACCGTGAACTTCTACAGGAGACTTCCTCCCTAGTGGCCGTTTGCAGCACATCCAGACAGGGCGGGAATCTGTGATTCCATGCGGACAGTTCATTCCCTGCACCAAGTAACTCCCCGCTCCTTTCACGCAGGTTCCCACTGTGTTATTGCTGTGACATGCTCCCATCCTTCTGGTGCAAGGTGGCCTTTGTGGTTTTTTTCAAAACCTCGGTTTGCTACAATTTATGCCTTGATTAAAAGTGTGCTGTCGGGTGAAACATGCCATTCAGGGGAGGGTTTTTTGTTGATTAGTACAACAAATCAGGTCAAATGTTTTTCATAAAGGTTTTTTTGCACGTCTGCAATTCTGAAACGGCTTAGATTTGGCTTCTCAAGTGGTTTTGTTTCATAAAGAAGGGAGGCAAGAGGAAATTTACTTTTTTCTTCGACAAGGGCTAAGAGTGGCAAGAGACATTATTTTTCTCTGAATTAATATGATCACTCTCAGGACTTCCCTGGTGGTCCAGGAGATTAAGACTGCACTTCCACTGCAGGGGATGCGGGTTCGATCCCTGGTTGGAGAACAAAGATCCCAGATGCCGCACAACGCGGCCAAAATATATATACATATATATATATATATACACACACACACACACACACACACACACGTATGTGTGTATATATATATATATATATATATCATTGCTCTGTAGTAACATCATGAAAATAATTATATTTAAATTGTGACAAGTTTGGTGCCCGTTTCTTTTGCTTCAACTTAAAAGTAGCAGCTACCTGTCTGAGAGAGGCCATCTGACCCATCCTGTTTGGGGGGAAAGCTTTTCTTTGGGGCCATCCATCCAACATGCCATATAAGTTTTGATCCTTCCTGGACGAGGGGCCCTCAAACTCAGGGTTGATTCCGTTTACGCTCCACCGCTCCACCTGCGCCTAAAAGTGTACAGGCAAGCTCTGTATCCGTCTCGTCACCTCTCTGTGAGGGCAGGGGCTTCCCTGTCTCCATTCACTGCTGCTCTGCTAGCACAGGGCCTGGCATGGTACATACGTGTTGCTTTCATGAACTGACCCCGTGTTATTTTAAGTATGTTCCCTCTTTGCTCTTGATTGGCGTTCCCTTGGGTGGTGGCTCTCACTAGCCTTGAAGAACTAAAGGCAACAGACTCTGTCTTACTCATCGTTTTATTCCTAGAAACCAGCACAGAGGCCCTTAACACTTCTTAAATTTGCTGAGCCACCAACTATATGCCAGGTATGGTGGAAGATACAAAGAAAAATAAGATACGATTGCTGCCTGCGATAACCTTGCCATTTGCTGACACTAAGATAAAAATAACTGACATTTGAATATTTAATATGCAACCCTGTGAATGCCCTACAGGTGTTGCATTATTTCACTCTCCCAACAAGCCTTCAGGTAGGGTTTTGGGTTTTTTTGCTCGTTTTTTTTTTATAAATTTATTTATTTTATTTATTTATTTTTGGCTGTGTTGGGTCTTCATTCCTGCGTGCAGGCTTTCTCTAGTTGTGGCGAGTGGGGGCTACTCTTTGTTGCGGTGCACGGGCTTCTCACTGCAGTGGCTTCGCTTGTTGCAGAGCACGGGCTCTAGGCACGTGAGCTTCAGTAGTTGTGGCACGCGGGCTCAGTTGTTGTGGCTCACGGGCTCTAAAGCGCGGGCTCAGTAGCTGTGGCACACAGGCTTACTTGCTCCGCAGCATGTGGGATCTTCCCGGACCAGGGCTCGAACCCGTGTCCCCTGCATTGGCAGGCGGATTCCTAACCACTGCACCACCAGGGAAGTCCCTCAGGTAGGGTTTTTATTCCCATCTTACAAACAAAGCACTGAGGCTCTGAGAAGGTAAGGAATTCACTCTGGTTTTAACTTGCTCATAGTTAGGAAGGGGCAGAGCAAGGACGCCAACCCAGTGGAGCTAGTTAGGAATATTGGGCAAGAAAAGGCAGTGGATGGCTCCACGCTAATGACCGTGGGAGGGCAGAGGAAGAGGACCAAACTGTAACCTAGAGGAACAGGGACAAGTGACTGTTTCAACAGAACTCCTGCAGTTGCAAGTGACAGAAATAGAAATCCAACTCCACGTGGCTTTAAAAAGAGAACAGGGAAACTCACTGGCTCATTAAATGGAAAAGCCCAGGAATTTGACAGTGGCTGGATCCCAGTGGCTCAAACAATGTCAGGAAGGCTCTTCTGTAAGCGTGGGCTCTGCTTACCTCTGGGTTCATGGCCATGCAGGCCTCTGCACTGACAATGGCACAGATGCCCCCCGCTCCAGGCAGACATCCATCAGCTTAGCATCCCCAGCCAAAAGTCCGGGCACCATTCCCAGGGATGCCAGCGATGTCCTGAGCCCTACACGTATCCCTAAACCAATCACTGCATGTCAGAAGACATCAACTCTGACCACAACATTTATCTGCTCTCTGAGCACAACAAAAGTATATCAGTGTGTATATACACCCCACTATATTTAGAACAGATAACCAACAAGGACCTACTGTAGAGCACAGGAAACTCTGCTCAACGTTATGCGGCAGCCTGGATGGGAGGGGAGTCTGGGGGAGAATGGATACATGTATATGTATGGCTGAGTCGCTTAGCTGCGCACCTGAAACCATCACAACATTGTTAATCGGCTATACTCCAATATAAAATAAAAATTAAAAAAAAAAAGTATATCAAAACTAAACTAAACATAAAATTAGATTAGTAAAAATAATGATATCACAAATTACTGAGAATAATTTCAATTTAAGTAATACAAATTTAAATTTTAAATAAATTTTTAAAAAATAAACTTTAAAAACATGAGCAGCCCTATGATAGGGAAGCTGTGAGATGTGGACTGGAAAGAGAGAGAAAGTCCTCTGTAAAATCTTTCTTCTTCCATGTGACCAAGGTGGGAAGCATTACTAAGTTTCCCCAAATGCACTAGAAGCCCTCATGTCTCACTTTGAAAGGCTGGTACTTGGTGAGTTAATCAAGAGTCTGTCCAAGTGACGATATGAAAAACAATAGATAATGCATACATAGTATTCTTTTTTTTTTTTTTTTTATCGGTACGCATGCCTCTCACTGTTGTGGCCTCTCCTGTTGCAGAGCACAGGCTCCAGACGCGCAGGCTCAGCGGCCATGGACCAAGGGCCCAGCCGCTCCGCGGCACGTGGGATCCTCCCGGACCGGGGCACGAACCCGTGTCCCCTGCATTGGCAGGTGGACCCTCAACCACTGCGCCACCAGGGAAGCCCCCATAGTATTCTTTAAGTAAACATTTAATTTACTTATTTATTTGTTGTTGTTGTTGCGTTGGGTCTTCACTGCTGCGCGAGCTTTCTCTAGTTATGGCAAGCGTGGGCTACTCTTCGTTGCAGTGCGCGGGCTTCTCATCACAGTGGCTTTTCTGGTTGCAGAGCACGGGCTCTAGGTGCGCAGGCTTCAGTAGTTGTGGCACACGGGCTCAGCAGTTGTCGCTCGCGGGTTTAGTAGTTGTGGCACACGGGCTTAGCTGCTCCACGGCATGTGGAGTCTTCCCGGACCAGGGATCGAACTCGTGTCCCCTGCATTGGCAGGCAGATTCTCAACCACTGGGCCACCAGGGAAGTCCCTAAGTAAACATTTTATTTTGGAATGATTTTAGGTTTACAGAACAAAGATGCAACAATAGAATGGAGAATCCCATATAGCCCTCGGCCAGCTTCCCCCATTACTAACATATTCTAATTTTATGACACATTTGTCAAAACTAAGCTAACAGTGATACCTTACTAATAATTACAGACTTGAGGTGGATTTCACCAGTTCTCTTCATTAATGTTCTCTTTCTGTTCCATAATCCTCTCCTGGCTCCACACTGCATTTAGCAGTCAGGCTTCCCCAGCCTCCTCTGGTCTGTGAGAGTTTCCCAGTCCTTCCTTGTTTTCAAGACTGTGACAGTCTTGAGGAGTCCTGGGCAGGTATCCTGGAGAATATTCTTCACTGTGGGCTTGACTGATGTTTTCCTCCAGATTAGATTGAGGTTATATATATAAATTTTTATTTTAACTTAAAACACATATATGTACCCTCACTAGCCAATATTTTGATGAATGCTCAATACTTCCAAGGATAGGTTTCCTGACTGGAGATGTACACCACCTTTCTTGCATGAACCGTACCGATAATGTACCATTTGTAAAGTTTGATTTCAAGCTCTTCGAAGAGGCTGTATCAATTAGGAATGCTTTGAGTTGTAACTAACAATGGCTGAAGCAATGCAGACATTTAATTATTTAATATATAAAAGAGTTTGAAAGTTGGCATTTTGGCATTGGTGCTGTGGCCCCATGATGCTGTGAGGGACCCATGCTTCTTTTCTCTTTCCACTCTACTAGCCTTAGGAGTTCGCTTGTAGCCTCATGATCACAAAATTGTTGCTGCACTTCCAGACATTATATCTGCATTCAAGGCAGGAAGAAGATGAAACAGTAGAGCCTATCACATTTGTTCCTTATATCAGAAAAGCCTATTTTCTCAGAATCACCCCCTCCTCAGGATACTTTCACCTATTCTTCAGTCAGAATGGAATCATAGACATACCCAGTTCCAAAGAAAGCTCAGAATTTATGTACTTAGCTTCTATGGAAGTGTCAGACCAGGAGGAAAGAAGGTTGAAACAGATGTTGAGTTAACCAGTCAACAGGGTCTGCCAAAAGAGAGAAAACCTACAAGCATTTCAAAGCCATCAGAATGCAGACTACGTCTACGTTTTAACAAACTTTTTCAATATTTCAGTCAGTTTTCTTGCCCACATCTAATTCAACAGCATTTTTTTAGCAAATTATCTTTCTAATGCATTCATCTTACTTTTCATAGAAATGAAAAATTTTGCACTTTTATCTAATTGGATTACATGATATTCAATTTAATTCATTTATTTATTAATCCATTTAATTGAATTGATTTATTCTAAATTAAAACACAATTGACATAAACAGGTTTGGGAGCAAACTCAGTCCAAGGGGTGTTGGGGCATGGGTGCAGAGACATTCAGCTCAGTCAGCTGAGAACTGCCTGGTGGGCAAGCCGAGGGCCTCACTTAGAACCTTTCCTGAGGCATGAACACCACCAGCTGATCAGATGTTAAGTGGGGTTGCTTGTAAGAGCTTCTACTGAGCAAGCACCATGCTATGCTCTGTGAGAAATATAGATAGACGTGCCATTTAGATGCTTCTAACAGCACTATCCGTCTATCTCACAAGGAAGATGGAGCAAACGTAGATGGGCTTGAAAGATAAGGAAGGTCCTGGCACAAAAACAGAACTATCCAGGTAGAAGAGACAAAGGATGCTGCCAGTACCAGCCCACATCCTCTTGGCCACTTCAGCACACATAGGTCAGACCTCCAATGACCAGCACCTGAGTCTCTCTACCTGGAGATTTCTCTGAGTACCACACCTTTCTCTGGCCCAAAACACTGGAGAATTCCCAGATGGCTGGCAGGAGCTGTTGTATAAATACTCCAGGCCCCTTGCCGTGTGGTGGGATAATGCTGGGAGGTGTGATTCCAACAGGATTAAGCTCCAGGTGCCTGCAGTGGTTGCTGGCTTGATAAGACAGACCATCTAGATTGACTGTTTCCCTGGCCTATCTTACTTCTTAACTCCCCTAAAGATGTTTCTTGGGATTACCTCCCAAATAAGCTACTGGTACCCAAATCCTCATCACAGGATCTGAGAAGGAACAAATTAAGAAAAAGAGTATTAATAGCAGCTTCCATTCAATGAGACGGTCATACAGAGTGAAGTCAGAAAGAGAAAAACAAATATTGTACATTAACGCATATATGTGAAACCTAGAAAAATGATACAGATGAACTAGTTTGCAGGGCAGAAATAGAGACACAGAATTGGGATGAATTGGGAGATTGGGATTGACATATATATACTAACATGTATAAAATAGATAACTAATAGGAACTTGCTGTATAAAAAATAAAATAGAATTCAAAAAAAAAATTTTTTTAATGTTAATTTTAGGGACTTCCTTGGTGGTCCAGCGGTTAAGACTCCACATTCCCAAAGCAGGGAGCACAGGTTCAATCCCTGGCCAGGGAATTATACCCCACATGCCGCAACTAAGACCTAGTGCAGCCAAATAAATATATATTTTTTTAAAAAAAGGAAAGAAAGGGCTTCCCTGGTGGCGCAGTGGCTGGGAGCCCGCCTACCGATGCAGGGGACACGGGTTCGTTCCCCGGTCCGGGAAGATCTCACATGCTACGGAGCGGCTGGGCCCGTGAGCCATGGCCGCTGAGCCTGCGTGTCCGGAGCCTGTGCTCCGCAACGGGAGAGGCCACAACAGTGAGAGGCCCGCGTACTGCAAAAAAAAAAAAAAAAAAAAAGGAAAGAAATATTCCCCCTCTTTAAAAAAAAGAATGTTAATTTTACTACAGGTGAATTTCTCCTCAATTTTTTTTTTTTTTAATGGCAGAGCTGGGAGTCTAGGGACTGAAATAAAAAGGAAAATTAAATTAATTAAATTAAAATAAAATAAAAATAAAACAGTGGCTCTGGCCAAGTGTGGTTCCTGGACCGGCAGTGGCAGCAGTACCTGTGAGCATCTTAAAAATGCACATTCTGAGGCCCCACCCCAGCCCTCCTGAATCAGCAGCTCTGGGCCGGGCCCAGCAATCTGCGTTTTCACAAGCATTCCTAGGGATTCAGATGTACTGAAGACTGAGGACCGCTGCCTTGTGCCCAGAAATCGAAACAAGTCTGATTCTCAGCAGCTCTCAGCCAATGTCCACCCAAACACCTCTCGTGAAAATCAACTATTTGCTGGATTTACTGAAATGAGGACTTCAAGGCTGGTGTGGGTGTGGGTTTGTGTGGGTTCAAGTCATCACGCACACCCGTTGCCAGCCAGGTGGGATTCAGCGTGTCCTACTTTCAAGGTGTGTGGACTCTCCCCAGGCACAAGCCAGAGCTGGGCATCGCTGCCCTGGCAGGGGCTGGCCTTGGCAGGTCTGGCACGTCTACCTTCATCTGACTGTCTGGAGGCTCAGTGGGCTGGGCCGTGTGCTCACCAGACCAGCTGAGACCAAATCACAAATGTTTCCTCAAGATGAAACAGGAGGTGATTCAAGGGCGGTAGCAGCACTGATGCTTGTGCATAGTCCCAGGCACCACCGAGTTCCAGACCTGCCCCTTTTTCAGGACCGGGAAAGCAAACTTGGTGAATTTACTAAACAGAGGGAATTAGGTACAGAATCAAAATTAAGTTCATCTTTATAGTAGGGTTACCGTTTTAGTTCCATTCCAGCGACAAACCGCTTGAAAGCAATAGTTCACTCTAAAAATGAATTCCTAACGAAACAGCCAAAATGCCCAAACCTAACTCGTAGGGTTCCCTGCCCAGTGTTTTCATGGAACGTCAGATCCTGAAGCTGTTAATAGGAATGTCTGACAAAGGGTGTGTGGTCAAGTGAATTTGAGAAAAGCTGCTCCCTCCTCTGACCTTCTGGAGACTCACAACGCACATCAGCATATTAAAGGCTCTGAGAAGTCCTACAGCACAAAATCCTGCTGTGTAACTCGGGCTGTCACAAACCCCAGACCTATTTAAGAGGTGGCAGAGCACAGGGGTTTAGTGCAAGTTCTGGAACCAGTGTCTGGATACACAACCTGACTCGGCCCCTGACTGTGTGACCTCAGGAAAGTTACTCACCCTCTCTGTGTTTCAGTTTCTTCACTGATGAAAGTTGACGAGGTTCACAGAGGTGTTACGGGGATCAGCTGAGTTAATGGAGATAAAGCAAATACAACAGTACTTTATGTCACCCACTACAGATTCAATAAATGTTCAACGTGTAAACACACACATTTTTTAATTACTTAACTGATTTAATACAACATTATTGCAGGACCCTAGTTCCCCTAGACACGGTTTAGGAAATTCAAGAGATATGATCTTACTTTTGCCTAGAAAGCAAAACAAAGGTCTGTGAGCTTTTCTGGATGAACAGGAAAAAGCTTAGAACCAACTGTCACTTTAAGAGACAAACGGGATACTGGCTGGTGAGTGTGTGTTCGTAATTCTGGTTGGAGCCCTTCACCTGTGTGCCGTTCTTCCTGTTTTTCATAAAAGATTCCTCTCTGTATAGATTCCCTTTGGAATGATCTCTCGATGCCCAGACAGAAGCAAAAGAGAGGGAAGTAAGGAAGAAAACTTTCAATGAAGATTTTGAATCTAAGTCATTAGGCCAAAGAGGGTGAGACAAGGTACATCTTGGAGGTTTGCCCACAGCCAATGTGACTGGATGAACTCCCAAAGATCTGGTTACGACATGGCAGCAAAGGGCCATCCCTTGGCCTTGAGCACCAGAAGAACAGGCCTTAGCAACAACACCCAAACACCTGTCAAATGAGGCTCCAACTCAAGGGGCCACAGGGAACATCATCTCAGGCAACCAACCTGGGGCAGTTCATCCTCTCTTATCACTGAGGGCTACTGCTCCTCAGACCTCAAGTCCCAAAGTTCACTTTCTATTTTCACAGTTTTTGACCTCTGAGGATGGCTGCGTCTAAAATAAGCAGAGAAAAAGAAACAGTAGTGATTTTTACCACTTCTCAGCCTAAGAAAATAGAGTAATGCTGACAAGCATCTCATGAGGCTCAGAACTTCTTCTTATTCAAGAAATATTTATTGAACTCTTAATAATACATCTTAGGTTCCATCCTAGGACTGGGATTATGGCAGGTAGCAAAACAGACCATGTCCCTATATTTCTGGAGTTACCAAATGGCCAACTTGGGGCTCCGGGTTAGCCAAGAAGAGACAGGTGGGTGTCTGGGTGAATACTCACTGGCGAATTCCCTTACTGAGCACTTTACATCCATTATCTTACTTACTTTTCACAACAACCCTAGGAAGGCATTTCTACTTTCTCCCTTTAATCCATCTGAACTGAGACTCAGAGAGGTATAGCCACTTGCTCAAAGTCACACAGCTGGTCAAGACTGGTGCTGGACAGGTACTGATTTTAGGCAGCCTGATTCCAGAGACCACATTCCACCACACCACACTTTTCAAGAAAGAAAGAGAATATGGAAAGGTCTGACGTTCCCTTCTTTCCTTTTTTCCCACAAATGAGAATCGTTTTAGTGTTCAGATCCACGGAATGCTATAATAGAGGTAATTTAACATTCTCTGAATTATTTTACACTCCTGCAATGATTATGAACTGTCAGAAAAAATATTTTTATTTGCCATTATTTTTTTTTCCCAAATGAAGGATAAATGCTAGTTATAGAAAATATTTACACAGGCAGAAGGGTTTTTGTGTCGTTCATTCAGCAAAGCTCTGAGCAGCTGCTGTGAGGGACACACAACAGACAGGACTGAGACTGAAAACTCGCCCGCCTTCCTGGAATTGATATCCTGGCAGGAGCAAAGGATGAAAGGCGCTTCACTGGGGGGAGGAGGGACGGAGGCAGCCTAGTCGGGGGCAGTCAGTGCAGGGCAGGATCTCTAAGAAAGTGAAGATAAGCCGGTAAAGGAAGGAGAGGGAGCAAGTGGGTGGGGTGGACTACCAGGAAAGAAGATTCCCGCAAAGCAAAGAGTCTGTGCAAAGGTCCTGAGACAGGAAGGGACAAAGCTCGTTGGCGGAAAGGAGAGACAGCCCATGATGCGGTCAGACAACACAAGGCTCTGTGAGCAGGTCCTGTGAGGACTGGAAAGCTTCAGCCTAAGAAAAGTGAGCACCACTGAAGCGTTTTAAACAAGAGAAGGCACAAATAAAATCACCCGAATCCCACCATCCAGACATGACATGTTAATATGCTAATATTTTGTTCATATGTTAATATTTTGCTGCGGATCCTTGAGAAATTTTTTCTAGGCACCTATGTTCACAAGCACAGACTTCTAACCTGTTCAAACGCAGAACCAGACAAGTCTCTTTTCTAGTCTGCTTCTTCCTCTTCACACTATGTGGTGGTCATCATTTTAGGTCCATGAATATGGCTCGATGGCATTATTATTATTATTATTATTATTATTTTGCAGTACACGGGCCTCTCACTGCTGTGGCCCCTCCCATTGCGGAGCACAGACTCCGGACGCGCAGGCTCAGCGGCCATGGCTCACGGGCCCAGCCGCTTCGCGGTATGTGGGATCTTCCCGGACCGGGGCACGAACCCGTGCCCCCTGCATCGGCAGGCGGTATGGCATTATTTTAATGATGGCTCGGTACACCGTTTTATTAAGAGACCAAAATGTTGTTGATAGACAGCGCCCGCTGATAGCCAGCTACGTTGTTCCCATTTTCCTCCATCACAGTGACCATCCCGGCACGTGCCTCAGCCCGGATTTTTCCTTCCAACTCAATGTGGCTGAATTCTCTTCTCCTCACGTCTCTGGTCATCCCAGAGGCCTGGCTTGCCCTTGATCTGGAGGTTTGGTGTCTGAGTGCCAGTTGGGTTAAAAAAGATGTAGGGCTGATTCTGGCAGAGGAGAAGATGCCAGTTTCTACCCTGATCAGAAGCAGATGGTGGGACCCAGAGACAGATTAGAATAAAGAGGGAACTGGCAGCTGGGTCTTCCTTTGGGAATTGGGGGGCGGTGGGGGGGGCGGTGGGGGATGCAGTAAGGATGAATTAAATGTTAAACCAAAAAAAAAAAAAAATGGTGACATGAGCTGGAATCCAGCCACAGGCTCGTCTTGCATCTGACAGCGGCACATATGTCCAGAAGCTGGATTCTAAGGGGGAGAATTTCAGGGGCGTCTCAGTGCAGTGGTGACACACAGCCCAGCCTGCCCACCTTGTCCCCATCTCTGTCACCCCCACTCATGTGCTCTGGCCTCCTGGCTCTTACCCCAGCCCACTGAGCCTGTCCCCATCCAAGGGCTCTGCACCGGCTGGGCCTCCCTCTGGAATGCTCCTCCTTGTATCTGGCCCGGGATGGAAACTTCTCACCACTCAGATTTCACTCTACTGTCCTCTCTCCATGAAGCCTCCACCAAACGTCCTACTTAAAATGGTCCTTCTTCCCTGCACCACTCCCATGACTGTCTATCAAATCGTCCTCTTTGTTTTCTCCAGAGCACCCATCAAAAGCATCTTGTTTTTTACTTTACTTGTTTACAGTCTGCCACTGCCTCCTAGAATGTGAACTCTACAAGGAAAGAAATCTCCTCTTCCTTATTCCTTATTTGCATCCCCATCATCGCTCAGCACACTGCCTAGAACAAAAGGCACACGGTACATGTCTGATGAATGAATGAATGTACAAAGTCACGCAGCCCTGGGTTCAAATCCCAGCTCCACAAACATATGACCTGAGGTAAATAGTTAACTATGCTAAGCCAGTTCCTTATCTTTTTTCCTGGGTATGATGAAAGCTCCCACCTTGCTAGAGTGTCGTGAAGATTAAGTGAGATGTTGCCCATGAAGCCCAGTGCCAGACACAGCTAGCGTCCAGGGCAGGGGAAGTGGAGAACGGAAGTCTTCCTAGAGCAAACTCAGGTACATCAGGCTGTGTTGCTACCTTCAGTTCTTCCCTGGGCTTCCAAATCCATAATTTTACCCGGAACAAGCACAGCACAGGTCTCTTTAGAGCTGCTATAGACAGTTCAAGATAATTATCAAACAGGTCTGGGGACCAAAGTGTTATTAATTGTCACTTGTTTACAACTTTACCCATAGATGAGTTTTTAAAAGCTAACAGGGCCTCCGGGGCAGGTTCTGACATACTCATTAAGGCAGGAAACAAACTTCTATCCACGTTCACTTAGAGCTGTAAATGCCACTTGACTACAGCCAACCAGGTCCACACCCACGAGCTGCCCAGTGGTATGAATTATTTACAGAGCTTAATATTTGCATTGTGGGACGTGTCTCTCCTTGAATTCTCAAATTCCCAGCAAGAAACCTCTCGCCTTATCTCATTAGCTGCTCCACGTGTGGAAGGGATATGACAACTCCTCTGTTACACGGGGTTGGTAGCAAATAGGCCTCCCTTTTTCCAGGATGGAAAGGAACAATTGGGTGGTTCTCAAAGCATAGTGCTCCCTCTGGTGGTCATTATTCAAACTGCAACACCGGTACCCACACCACCCCCATCCCCCAGTGCCCGCTCCCCGAAAGCAATGGGAATTGGCCTTGGGGACACAGAGACGGCCTTTTACTCCAGGTAACTGAATGATAATCCCCTCTCACAAGTGACTTTTATTAAATTATATGTGAGAGGGGGGAAGGTAGTGGGTACAGACTCGTCGTAAGTTAATGGGAATTAAGGCTGATGCCAGAATGAGGCCACACCTCGAATCAAATGTTCTGCTGTGAATTTCAAAGCAAACTTGAACATGGAGGGGAAAGGGAGGTGGGGGAAGTGCTCGGCTTTGTTTATGCTGAGCAAGAAAGGGCTTCCTGTTGCTAAAAAGACCGGATCTGAAGCGCTCAGAGCCTCCTCGGGGCCGCCAACGTTTCTTACGCAATCCCCTTTGATGACTGGTGTAAATTTCTGAAAATACGTGGAGGTGATTTCCCTGGAAATCCACCCGGGCGGAGCATGAAAGGAAATCGAGGCTTGGGGCAGAAAGCTGGAGCTGGGTCCTGCCAAGCCGGAGACAGAAGGCAGCCGTGTGCTGGTCGCCTGGACCATCCACTCGAAGGCAGATCCCAGATCATTTGAATCTGGGGATGCAGTGCTGAGGGGTGCCAGCGCTGCTGGAAAAACCCCACCCAGTTCATTCCTCTCAACTTTTTTAATGTGTAGATATTTCCCAACCAGAAATCAGCATTATCCCCTTTCTTTTTTTTTTTTAAATTTATTTTATTTATTTATTATTTTTGGCTGTGTTGGGTCTTCATTGCTGCACAGGCTCTTCTCATTGCGGAGCACGGGTTCTAGGCATGCAGGCTCAGTTAGTTGTGGTGCACGGGCTTAGTCGCTCCGCGGCATGTGGGATCTTCCCGGACCAGGGCTCAAACCCGTGTCCCCTGCATTGGCAGGCGGATTCTTAACCACTGCGCCACCAGTGAAGCCCCCCTCTTTCTTGATAAGTGTTTTCTGTTGGTAAAGTTGAAACATGCCCAATTTTCTTACCCTGTTCTGAACAAGAGTCAAACTCCTTCCAGCTACCCATCACCCCTACCTACCGAAATTCCCCCTTGTTCATCTCAAGTGGCGAAAAACTAGACAGCAGGCTAAACGCTATCAGTGTGAGAACAGTTAAATCAAGCAGGTATTCCACACTACAGAGGACTCTGCACTATGAGAAGAAATGAGTGTAAACTCTGTCCACTCACCTGCAGGGATGGCCGTGTATATTGCTGAAGGAGGAAAGCTGTGGAGCCAGGGCAGGACACCCCAGAACTGGCATCTATGTTTGTAATGTACTTGCATGAACAAGAGTAGGATGCACATAACTGAACCAGGACTTCAAGGGGGTGGGGAATGGGGGGAGTGCGGGAAGCATTTTCTTTCTACTCCAGATACCACTAGTTAAGAAGATAATCCAGGGCTTCCCTGGTGGCACAGTGGTTGAGAATCTGCCTGCTAATGCAGGGGACACGGGTTCGTGCACCGGTCCGGGAAGATCTCCCATGCCGCGGAGCGGCTGGGCCCGTGAGCCATGGCCGCTGAGGCTGTGCATCTGGAGCCTGTGCTCTGCAACAAAAGAGGCTGCGATAGTGAGAGGCTCGTGCACTGCGATGAAGAGTGGCCCCCACTTGCCACAACTAGAGAAAGCCCTCACACAGAAATGAAGACCTAACACAGCCCAAAATAAATAAATAAATTAATTAATTTTAAAAAAAAAGAAGATAATCCAGTCCTTGCATGGACATTTTTCCCATGTCAGGTGAATGCCAGAGGCCCCTCTGTGAAGCCGTTCCCTGTCTCCCCGTCATCAGGCGCCTTCTCCCTCCTGCCTTTATTTCCCCCATGGAGCTGCTGCCGGTCTTCTTTGGCCTATTTTAGCACTCATACAGGGGTCTCATTTACCCCTATATGATTCTGAGCATTTGAACCCCTCTACCTAGGCCAGCCCGGCATGCAATGGGGGCTCAATAAATGCTTTCCAAAGCTCGGGAATGGGAAGAATCATTTAATCAATCATTTGGGGGATAAATTCCTAACAACTGGGGGAAATGACTCGCTGAGAAATGCACACAAATTCAACTCCAGGGACTTCCCTGGTGGTCCAGTGGTTAGGACTCCGTGCTTTCACGGCCGAGGGCACGGGTTCAATCCCTGGTCAGGGAACTAAGATCCCGCAAGCTGAACAGCATGACCCAAAAAATAAAAATAAAAATAAAATTTAAAATAAATTAAAAAAAATTAAACTCCAGGAGAATTAAACAAGTCAATTTAAAGAAACAAATATTCAGCCCATTGCCATGGTTCCCAAACTTCAGGGGCGCCAGCACCACGTGGAGGGCTTGTTACAACACGGGCTCTGAGCCCCACCCCAGAGCTTCTGATTCCACAGGGCTGCAGCGAGACCTACGCGTCTGCCTATCTAACAAGTTCCCAGGGACCACAAGGCCCCACATTGAGAACAGCTGCTCTGTGATCTCAGGGTAAGTTACTCCCTTTTAAGCAAAGGAAGAAAAGACAAACAGAAAAGTGAGATTGGACCCAGGCTTCCCAGGCGTGGTTACCCATCAGAATTAGACCCCTGGCTTCAGCTTTTTGAAATACAGAGTCCCAGGCCTGTTACCCTCTGAAGCTGAGGGCAGAGCCCAAGCGTCTGCATTTTTTGGAAACAAATTCCCCCAGGCATAGCCAGATTTGGAAACTGCTGGATTTACCTAATGTAAAACCTCATGGGCTGAAAAATAACACTAGGATATAAAAGAAAAAAACCAGAAAGGTAGGAGTTTTCATGGAATACGGTAGAAAGGTAAGTGACTCTGCTATATAGAGAGCTTGTTCAAATGTTTAAGGAAAACTTCGAAGCCCCAGTAGCTAAACAGAAAAAGACCTGACAAGATCCGATTCGTAGCCATCAGCCCCCTCCGGAACTCTCTAGAACCCTTTGCGGGTGACTTCTCTGATCAAACAATTCCCAATGCTTCTCTCCTATGGACCCACATGCATCCAGAGAGAAGACTTTAGAGCAAAGGGAGCTTTCACCAGACTCCTCCCATCCCCCTGGCTGTCTGTCTCCAGAAGCACTGCAGGGCCCCGGGGCCACCCCAGCAGACGTGGCCATGGCAACAGCAGTCCTGAGGGCATCAGTCACAGCAAGTTCCTGCTCTGGGTCAGGATAGCACCAAAAGCTTAGGGACGTTCTCATTTAACTCCTGGGTTATTTTACACGAGGAAACACAGGCTCAGAAGTGTTTAAATCCTATCAGTGGCAGAGACAAAAGGAAATTTGGGGCTCTCAAAATCTTCATGAGCATCTCAGCGCACCGCCCATCTTTAAAAATGACATTTTCTAGTTTATGTGAAGTCCCGTGTAAGTGCAGCTTCAAGACCCACCCCCAGAGAGCCCCTTAAGACCGTCCAAGTCAGCACTAAATAAAACCAACAACAGATACCATTTCTTGGGCCTAGGCATGGGCCCCTCGCATGACCTCATAACAAATCCGTGAGATTGTGCAGTTATCCCCATTTCACAGACAAGGAAGCCAACGTCAGAAAAAGGAGGCGATTTACCTGAGGTCCACTGGATGGGCTTTTGTTTGTTTGAAGAGTCCCAGCTGTGTTTTCTTTTGCTGGTTTTCCAAAATAAAAGATGTGGCTTCAGGCCAAGTGAATCCAGTCCCAGATCAGAGTCTTTCCTGCTCCACCACAAGGAAGCAAAGTCCTGAACTGTCCCCACAGTCCGGGCTCCAGGGCCAGCACCGGGTGGGAGCCGCAAAGAGGAGACGCAGATCCGGAGGCCCGGGCAGGAGCTGGGTGGGCGGCGCCAGCTCCTGGCGTGGAACACGTGGGGCACGTTGGCCCTAAGACTTCTGGGAAGGCGAGATCCCTCTGCAGCCCAGGTGTACCTCCTGAGGGCCGTGAAACAGGGCGAGGCTGAGTGGAAGCAGGGGGAGGGAAGGCCTGGGAGGATCAGCCCCTGCTCCGAGGACGCTGGGAGCTGCCCTGGGGGGACGGGGCTCAGGCCCTTCCCTCCCACCCTTGCAGTGCCCTGCTAGGGTGACCAGGCTAAAAGTGCACATACACACACACGTGCATACACACATGTACAGGATGTCCAGTTCAATTTGAATTTCAGAGACACAATGACATCTTTTAAGCATAAGTATCTCCCAAATAGTGCACGGGACACACTTATACTAAAAATTGATCGTGACTCTGAAATTCAACTTGAACTGGCTGTCCTGTGTGTTACCTGGCAGCCCTGTCTGCCTGCCTCCCCAAGCCTCCAGGGCGTAGAACTCGGCTGGTAGGGGACTGGCCGGAGGCCCCTTTAACAGCCTCCGAAAGCAGACCCCCATCCGGTTTCTAAACAGATCTGCTCTGGGTCAGGCCCAGCACTTAAGCTACGCGCTAAGCACTGAAATTTTCATCATTATTTCTTCACTGACCGTTAAGTTACTTAGAACTAGTTTTACATTTCCAAACGTGGGAGGGCATTTTTGCTTGTTATTTGATTTATTAACGTCTAACAACTGCGTGGGCCTGAGGGAGCTTTGCTCTGTCCGCTCTCTGCCTCGTTCCCTCCACTCCAGTCCCAGCGGCGGGGTTATTATTCCTGCTCTTCAGGTGGAAGTGATGGATTCAGATCGCAGAGAGGCCAGGTGCGCCCGCCTTTCTCCTTCCCTTCCCCCTCATTCTCACCAGCCTCTGAGAAGCACAAACAGTAACCCTCCCCGTCCCCACGTGGCAGGGACACGCCAAGCACAGGGAGGTCCCGTGACCCAGCCCCTCCCGGAGCCCGTGTGAGGCTCATTGCCAAGAGTTGCCTCCGCGGCTGGAGAGAGCAGGTGGAAGGGACCCTGGAGACGCCCTGGTCCAGAGCTTCTCTGGCTGTTGTGGGCATCGGAATCCCCTGGACCCTTATTTAAACCTCAGGCCCCCAGGATACCCCCACTGGAGCCTCAGAACCCCTAGGGTGGGGCGTGGGCTCTCCAGGTGACTCTGAAACCCACCCCGAGGTAAAAACCGCTGCTCTCATTCCACCCCTGTATCGTTACTACTGGGAACCCAAGACCAAGGGAGGGAATCACCCGGCAGGTTAATGGCAGGGTTACGGCAGGAACTCAAGGGTGGGAACCCCAACGCAGAAGCCAGCAGCCTCCCCAGGAATCCCTTAAAGCAACTTTCTCTCCGTAATCATTGTGTTCTCTGAGGCTGTCGGTTTATCAGACTGAGTGCTTTCAAATAAATGAACAGCAACAGCACACGTTGAGGCTGGAATGATAAAGGTCACCAGAGCTTGGGGCAGGCCAGGCTGTTCCAATGTTGCCTCTTTTAATCCTCACAACTGGGCCAAGAGGCAAGATTACGACTGTGCCCATTTCGCAGACTGGGAAACAGCGACCTTGAGCGGACAGCTGATTTGGCTGGGCTCGGGCAGAACTAAGGCTGCATGTTGCCGCTGCCCCCAGGTCCCTAATACTTAGCCCGCCTGTGCGATGCTGGGTTTAGCCCTTTACCGAGACTAAAGCACTTCGGCATCAGATCAGCCCTGGGAGGTAGGAACTATTATTATTCCCGTTTAACCGATGACTCACTGACAAGAACGTGTAGTGAGGCTTACGGTGTAGCAGGTGCCTTGCCAGATGCTGTGTCCATGCCTCTTGTCACTTAATCCTTTCAACAGTAGGTCCAGTTTCTCTACCCATCTTAGAGACTGGGAAACTGAGACTTGGAGACGTGAGAGACCTGCCCAAGTGCACACAGCTGCTAAACGGCACAGCAGACTCCGCTCTGGTGCTCTTCGTCTTGAGAACGTGGGCGCCCTGAGGGCAGCGCTCTGGCTTTGCACCCCATTTTCCCTTGGGACCACGCACAGCGGCGGGCGCAGAGTAGATCTTTAATTAATCCAATTCAGTGCAATTAAAAATCCAACTCGATACAACAGACTGAAGTGTTAAGCCTCTCTTGGAAACCAGTAGAACCTGCCATGCACACCTCGCCTCCCAGGGCCCAGCACAGGGCCTGGCACCCAGTAGGTGCCAGTGAACATGGCTTCCAGAAGGAGGTGTTCTTTCCCCCTGTGTGTCCTTGGAGAGGGTCTGCAGAGCGGACTCTGTGTCAGCTACACAGCAATCCCCCCAGCAGGTGTGTGGCCCTTTGGAGAAGGCAGAGCAGAGAGCAGGAGCCTTGCTCTGAAAAGGCCGAGGTGGCCATGCAGAATCCCCCCGTGTCCCTCCCCCACTGCCCCATCACCTCTCGCTACTCCCTCGCTGCCCACTGACCCTGGGGACCTCCCTCAGCCCCTCCTGCCAATTGGCCTCTGGCTCCAAGGTCTTCAGGCTCGAAGCTCAGTCCCCTGAAGGGACTCGGTCTAAACCCATGTGATGTTTTCCATGAAGCCCTTTAATGGGCTATTGTCTGTCACCTCCGCCTGCCCCGGAGACAGGGCCTTCTCAAGTCTCTCCTTGGACAGGAAGGATTTAGCTCCGTGAAGTTTTGATTTTGCCACTCAGTGTGCACAGGTGAGCCAGAGGGCGGGGAGCGGCCCAGGTCATCACTGTATCCCGTGCTCTGCTCAACAGCTCCAGGCAAACTCGGCGTCTTCAGGACCTGACTCCCCAGGTGGCCCTGTCTGGACTCTCCCCATCTCAGTGGATGGAAGTTGCCCGAGTCAAAAATCTCGACATCACGCTGCCTCACTTTTTCTCACCGTCCATAGCCCATCTGTCAACAAACCTTGTCAGGTCCACCTTCAGAACGTACCCAGAAATGCACCCCTTCTTTCACTGAGACCTTTTCTCTCCCTCTCTCTCTCCCATTTCTTTTCATCGCTGTCGATTTCTATCTCCATCTCATCATGCGGTTTTATTTCCTCCAAAGGACTTCGCACTTTCTGAAATTATCTTGTTTATTTGTTTCCTTGTGTTTATTTTGTCTCCCCCCACCATGAATGTAAGCTCAAAGAACACAAGGACATTGTCTTGTTCTCACATGGACAGATGAAGAAATAAAGGAACCAGAGAACCTGTGTTCTTAAGAAACGGGCAGAAAGCTTGGCTTCTGGCACCAGAAAATTGGCAATGGGAGGTCTGTTCTGCCTTTACACTAACGCTCTGCCTCTGTTTCTCAGTGAGTGTTCTTGTGGGTCCCTGTCCTAATTCGCACACACCTGAGTGTGTTTCACCCCATCCCCTTTCAGATCCTATGGTTTGTCCTTCAAAATGCTTTTGGCACATTTAACGGCAAGGCTCTGTCGCCAAGCCTCCATATGTGTCTGCATATCTTCTGTTGTGGTTACTTTGAAGTTTGTTGAATTGTTTTGTTTTGACAGGACTGTCACATCTCGAAACTTATTGCTGACTAAAAACATATGCACGACTTTTTTTCCTTCTCTTTTTTCTTTATTTTAATTTTTAAGAACTCCATCACCGTCTTGCAACTAAAAACAGGACCACAAGAGGGCACCCTGAGGCCGTGCTTTCCTCCGTGTAAAATGGATGGAAAATTTAGAGATGCTGGGGATGGTGCAAAGCCCTGGGACCCTTAATCATTCTTTGTTCCAAGATCTGCATCTCTCAGGGGTTAGTACACCCTTCGGGGAGCAGGCTTGGAAGAGAACATTAATAATAATAACAACAACAGCACTAAATAACAAGCTGCAGAACTTTGTCCGGTTAGTAGGAATTTAACAAAAGTACCGTATTTATTCAAATATGCTTCTTTCTACGTTCTTTTATCAGGGTTGAGTGACAGTGTATAGATCAACAGCTAGAAGCATAAACCAAAGAAATCTGAAGATCCTGTAAATTACAGCCTCTGGGAAAACTTCCTGCATGATAGAATCTCCAGACAAGATGACTGATGGAGAAGTTGAAAGGGATAAAGCGGACTTAGGCACTCTTGTCACAAAAAGGGCCATTGCTACTCCATCAACTTCTTAGATAGTAACACCCTCAGAGGGAACTTTTGACCTTCAGTAATACTGTAAACAGGATGGTTTGATGGATGCATTGGAAAGAACTGGGGTGGGTGGGATAGGAAAAGGTTTTAAACATGCAAGTACATGTTATCAGTTGCCCTGACATAAGGTTGAGGCCAAAGGGAAAACTGACATCAGAGAACCCCTTTGGATGTTTAACTAGCTGTGTGTCATTAGAGAGATTAGTTAGCCTCTCTGAGTCAACTTTTTAAAAAATTTCTACACTAGGATAATAAGAGTACCTATTTCCAGATTGGGAGTGTCAGGAAAAGCAAATCTAAATCATCTGATGCATGACGGGTGCTTTGAAAGGGCTAAGCTAAATTATCATTTATCTCACATGCTCAGGCTGGACAGGTCACATGACTGGAAAAATGATACCTCTGGGTGTCCATAAAAGAAATGTCTCTGTGTTGCTGTGGAGTATGAATTAGGTCCCCTTTTGAAATTCCACAAGAGATGCCAGGAAAGATTTCAGGAGTTTTAAATTCAAATAAATTCATGAAAATTATCACTGCTTGATAAATGCCATTTGCTTCAGACCTTCCTACCACAGCAGACAGAGAGATATTTAAGGACCTACCTTTAGATGTTGACATCAACATCCGGTCAATGGCTGAAATAAGAACATCTTCAAAATACTTTAGGAAGCATTTGAATGACACGGGTTTCACAGAGCATCCAAAGCCTGCTTAGCTCAAATTTCAGGGAGGAGAGGAGAGGAGCTGGGAAGAGGGGGACTCAGAAAGCCCACACTCTGCTGTAAAGGAGTCTCTCTCCATAAAAATGACAGGAGTTTCAACAACAAGAGTTACCTCAAGCATTCACTGGAAGATCACATCAGCAAAATGTAATTTCAGGTGTCTAGCGATCACAAGAGTTTGTAACCAAGGCTGGTGAGATGCTACTTGGCAAATTCATCTCTTGATACACCAAGATGTGGTTCCCAAACTTTGGGGTTTTATTAACTAGGACGCTTCTGATTTCTGCTCAGCAAAGCATCACATATTGGTTTTTACCCTCATCTGGGTCTCCTCAAAGGAGAAGATGGCTGTTCCCTTCAAGACTTGGGTCTGAGTTACATGTAAGAAGAGGATCCAATATGTGATGCTCAGGGGAGGGAAGAGAAAGGGCAAAAGGCAAAGGGCAAAGGATACAGAGGCAAAGAACAAAGCCCTTTCTCCCAGTGAAGAAGCACTCCCTGTGGAACTCTGCCTTCACATCACTGGCCAGAGCTGTACGACATGGCTGCTCCTGGGACCTAAGGGCCACTAGTCACCTCTGCAGCCTCTACAGTAAAGGCAGGCAAAGGGAAAGGGGATGATCATGGCTTTGAGTGTATCTGTCAATAGTCTGCCGCGGGGCCGAGGGTTCTCACTGTTTTATTTTACCAACTAAAGACACTAACACAGCACCATCTCTCCAGTTACCTCCATCATTTCATAAAAAAGAGATTTTAATGCTTCAAAGAGCAAAGACAATCTCAGAATAATGATGTGCTCTATACCTCACATCCATTTAGTTAAGTGAGAGATTCTCCACATCGTCCTTGGTTTCTGCATTTCTTCAAAACCCACTCTGGAAACGGTGTGAGGACGGGCTGCCCTTCTCATCGGCAGGGAGACCCTGTAAGACACGACACCAAGGAGCCTATGGTTTTTGGAGACACAACACAGAAAAATCCCTTTTTTTTTTTTTTCCGGATGTGTTCATCCTCATGACCATGGAACAAATCCTAGTGGAATTAAGTCTGGGCACAAACTTCTATGAGCTGTCGTAAATGAAGATGTACCATATTGGGCCAAACTCACACATCTGTCTGTTTCTGTTCCAGAGCATGACTAATATTCTATTATTAGAAACCAGGCTGGGGCCTGTGGTTCGAGCTTCTGAATGAGAAGAATGACGAGGGAGCAGCCAGGCGTCCGTCAGTCAAATGCAAAGAACTTCATGAAGGGGAGAGCGGTCTGGGCCAAGTCTTGACCAAGTGGACCTAGGGAGCCAGTCCTCCCAGGCTGGGGACCCCTGACTCGAGGCATCTGATGCCAACTCAATGGCTCCACCACCGCTGGGACCACAACTGGCAATGACAACCACGGTGGGACAGTAGCTCCAAGGGGGTGAGTTGTCATTTCTCTTCTGTGAAGACATAGTTTGACATTTTCCCTCCTTTCCCCAAAGAAGACTGCACCTCTCACAAGAAACCATTCCATGTAAAGGAGGAAAGCAAATTTCACCTGGAAGAGAAAAAAAAAAACTTTCAACCTTTTGTCAATGGTTTTATAAATTATTTCTCCACTGGATAACTTATAGGTGTTTCAATTATTGGTAGTAACCCTTCAAGCCTGTTTTTCTGCTAATTTTTCCTCAACCTTGGTTAGTTTCTAAATTGTCTTAAATGTAGGACATAGCTAGCCATGAGTGATTACACACCAGGAGGACAGCAGTACACATTAGAACAACAACCCCTTAGAACAGAGGTTAGCAGACTTTTTCTGTAAAGGGTCAAAGAGTAAATATTTTAGGCTCAGTGCACCCTATGGCCTTAGTAGCAACTACTCAACTCCGCCCTCATAGCAAGAAAAGATCTGTAGCCAGTACATCAGAGAACAGGTGTGGTGCATACCAATAAAACTTTATTACAGACACCGAATAAAAACACTAAGTGTGTCTTTATGGCCCTTTATTGTATTTCAAATAATTTTCACGCATCACAAATTTTTCTTTTCTTCCCATTTTTTTCCCAACCATTTAAAAGTAAAAAACTATTTTTTACCTCAAGGGCCATACAAAAACAGGCAGTGGCCCTGCTGTTTGCCCACCCCTGAGTTAGAGAAATAAAACAGATAATGGATTCAGGAGCAAACTTAACAAGAAAAACATGCAAAACCTACATGAGGAAATTAAAAAAAATTTTGAAGTCAAAAAAAGTAAACTTGGGACTTCCCTGGTGGCACAGTGGTCAAGAATCCACCTGCCAATGCAGGGGACACAGGTTTGAGCCCTGGTCTGGGAAGACCCCACATGTAGCGGAGCAACTAAGCCTGTGCGCCACAACTACTGAGCCTGCGCTCTAGAGCCCGTGCGCCACAACTACTGAAGCCCGCATGCCTAGAGCCCGTGCTCCGCAACTAGAGAAGCCACCGCAATGAGAAGCCCGTGCACCGCAATGAAGAGCAGCCCTCACTCGCTGCAACTAGAGAAAGCCCACGTGCGGCAACAAAGACCCAACGCAGCCAAAACTAAAATTAATTAATGAAATTTTTTAAAAGTAAACTTAAACAGAAAGATATCACATACTTGGTTAGAAAGACTCAACATCATAAAGATGCCCATTTTTCCAGTTAATTTAAAATTGTGGACCTTTAAAATGTTTATGATTGATAAACAACAAGGCATCTGATAGCACAGGGAACTATATTTAATATCCTATGATAAACCAAAATAGAAAAGAATATGAAAAAGAATATATATATGTATACCCAAATCACTTTGCTGTATAGCAGAAATTAACACAACATTGTAAATTAGCTATACTTGAATAAATTTTTTAAAAGATGTATTATGATCAAATTAAAGTACCAACAGATGATTTTTCTGGAATCATACAAGCTGATTCTAAAGTTCATATGATATAGCTAAAAATACTGTGTTATATATTGTAAAGTTGGTAAGAGAGTAGATCTTGAATGTTCTTACCACAAAAAAACACATGGTAATGAGGTCTTGGCTAACACTATTGGTTATAATCATTTTGCAATACGTAAATGTATCAAATCAACACGCTGTATCCCTTAAACGTACACAAGGTTATACATTAATGATATCTCAATAAAAGTGGAAAAAAATTAAGTTCACATGAAAAAACAAACAAGCAAGATTAGGTCTGGAAAACCCAGAAAAAAAAGAGCAGTGAGGAGGAACCAGCTGTACTAGAAAGTAAAATACACTACGAACATCAGCACTGAAACCAACGTGGAATCAGCCCGCATATGGACAGAGCAACAGAACAAAGTGAAAATCCAGAAATACACCCACAAGCAGCAGCATAGGACAGGGAAATCGTCTTGGTGCTTTGCGATGACCTAGAGGGGTGGGATAGGGAGGGTGGGAGGGAGGCTCAAGAGGGAGGGGATATGGGGACATGTGTATGCATAGGGCTGATTCACTTTCTTGTGCAACAGAAACTAACACAGCATTGTGAAGTAATTATGCTCCAATAAAGATCCAAAAAAATTAAAATAATATATATATATATATTAAAAAATACAGAAGTATACCCAAATGCACCCAGGAATTTACGATGTGTTAAAGGTGGCCTATCAAATCATTGTGATAAAGATGAGCTTTTAAATAAATGATGTTGGGCCATAAAGACACACTACACATCAGGATAAACTCCTGGTGGACCAAATACTCCATGTGAGAAATGAAACTATGGAACTTTAAACAGGGGAAGGCTTTCTAAAAATAAATTCTAAAGGGCTTCCCTGGTGGTGCAGTGGTTCAGAGTCCGCCTGCTGATGCAGGGGACACGGGTTCGTGCCCCGGTCCGGGAGGATCCCACATGCCACGGAGCAGCTGGGCGCATGAGCCATGGCCACTAAGCCTGCGCGTCCCGGGCCTGTGCTCCGCAATGGGAGAGGCCACAGCAGTGAGAGGCCCACGTACCACAAAATAAATAAAAAATAAAAATAAATTCTAAAAAAAATTAAATCCAGAAAAGATTAAAAGAAAAAACTCAAATTCAGCTACATAAAAGTAATGTTTGGCTTATGATTTTTTTTTTTAAGCAAAAACCATAGGAAAAAGACCAACTTGGGGAAAAAAGATGATTGTAACCCATGTCATAGAGTAAGGGTTAATTCCCATAATATATAAAGAGCTCCTGGAAATTCTAAAGAGAAAAACCAACAACCCAGTAGGAAAATGGGCAAGTGGGTGTGGGAGGGAAATAGCAACAGCCCTTAAACACACGAGAGCCCCACAGGGTTGGTGATGAGGCCATGGAAGCAGGCACCCACCCTCACAGCTGGTAAGAGGACGGAATGGCATCACCCCGTGGAGGGCAATTTCTGGGAACCACCCAAATGATTGCAAAGTTACCTTTCGACTCAAGATCCCACTTCTGGGAATCCACCCGACAGTGCTGTGCATGAATCAGATGATATATTGGCAAGGTTATTCATGGAGGCACTATCGTAGCAGCGAAGATTGGAAACAAGTGTCTATCGCCCTATGGGATACAGTAGAGAGAATGAGGACGGTCTTTAGGTTGGGTGTGGGGTGAGCACCAGGATCTATTAACTGAAAAAAGCAAGGAGCACAACTGTACTCAGCAAGATACCTTCGGGAAGGACAGAGACATAAGACTATATATATTTAATTCGCTTGTATTTACATCAGGAAACACTGAAAGAAAAAGCAAGATATTAATAAAAAATGGTTACCTATAGAGAGTTGGGGGAAAGGTAGATGGAGACAAGGGTGGGAGAGAGCTTTATGTCATCTTGACATTTTAGGTATTCGAAAAATCTAAGTTAAAAAATGACTTCCTTCCCTGGTGGCACAGTGGCTGAGAATCTGCCTGCCAATGCAGGGGACACGGGTTCGATCCCCGGTTTGGGAAGATCCCACATGCTGCGGAGCAACTAAGCCTGTGCGCCACAACTACTGAGCCCGTGTGCCACAGCTACTGAAGCCCGCACGCCTAGAGACCGTGCTCCGCAACAAGAGAAGCCACCGCAATGAGAAGCCTGTGCACCGCAAGGAAGAGTAGCCTCCCGCTCGCCACAACTAGAGAAAAAGCCTGCATGCAGCAACGAAGACCCAACACAGCCAAAAATAAATTAAATAAATAAATAAATAAATAAGGACTTCACTTGTTCATTTTTTAAAACTTTGATTGAACAATGTCTCAGGCTCCTATGAGTATGTGGGTGGGGGTGAAGAGTGCGGGGGTAGGTGGAGTGTGTGATGCATGGTCATAAATACGCCTATTTTCACATATTCAAAAAGCAATCTGAATATCTTCTTTGGTGCACATGGAAAACAATTAAGTCCCATTATTAAGAAGCCAAATCTGGTTATTAATTGGAAGGGCATGAGTATAAGAAAGAACAAAGAATCAGAGAGACCCTCCTGAATTCTCAGAGACAGACAGTGGCTGCCCTCCAGGGAGCTGAGCCCCTCTGTGGGGCACAACCAACACACTCAACACAAAATGTCTTTTTTTTTTTTTTTTCCGTTACACGGGCCTCTCACTGTTGTGGCCTCTTCCGTTGCGGAGCACAGGCTCCGGACGCGCAGGCTCAGCGGCCATGGCTCACGGGCCCAGGCGCTCCACGGCATGTGGGATCTTCCCGGACCGGGGCACGAACCCGTGTCCCCTGCATCAGCAGGTGGGCTCTCAACCACTGCGCCGCCAGGGGAGCCCAAATTGTCAGTTTTTGACACCCGATTTAAGATAGAGCTACTACTCCTCCCATCCCCCCACTGCCCATCGTCCTCCCTTGTTTCACCTGGGTCCTTAGAGGTAATAACTGTCTTACATACATTTCTACTTACCTTGTCTGTCTTCATTAATTGCTGTGTCTCCAGGCCCAGGTTCACAAGTAACCCCTTAATAAATACGTCTGGATGAACAAAGTAGCAAATCACTGCCTGGATTGACTGATGCCTCTTTCTGAGACGCTGGATTCTAGCATCCTGGTTTTATCTTCTCAGAAATCTGGATGCATCTCAATCACGGAGGGCCAGCGGGAGTCGTGGCAGTGGCCACAGTGAGGGCATGTGCAAAGTGGCCGTCCCTTTTCATACTCTTATCCCTCTAATCCAGTGATGTGCACCATGTGTGTCGAAATTAATCGCCACTGGAAATGTCTTTATTTTTTATTTTTATTTTTTGCTGTACGCGGGCCTCTCACTGTTGTGGCCTCTCCCGTTGCGGAGCACAGGCTCCGGACGCGCAGGCTCAGTGGCCATGGCTCACGGGCCCAGCCGCTCTGCGGCATGTGGGATCCTCCCGGACCGGGGCACGAACCCGTGTCCCCTGCATGAGCAGGCGGACTCTCAACCACTGCGCCACCAGGGAAACCCTGGAAACGTCTTTAAAAGGCTTATGCTGTGATCCCGCATTGAGACCACAAGTTGGCATGTCCCCCAACCAAAATGTGTGTGTGTGTGTGTGAGACCATGTCCTGAAAGTCACAGAAACGGAACAGCAAGGAGTAAATCTTTGACATTAGAAAAGCAAGTATTCGTTATTGGGAAAACGACTGAAATTACATATTTTCTTGCCAAGCAACAACCAAGAGTTTTGCAGAGTCTAAGAAAGAAAAAAAAACCCACAAAGAAGTGAAGCTGTGTTTTGTTTCATTGCAGCACCATCACAGGCCACAGCAGGGCAGACGAACTGCAAACTTTGCCAGGCGACAGTGAGGCTGCTGTGACCCGCGAAAGGTCTGTGCAGGAAGAGCGCTCAGCCTGTCTCATGCTTCCATGGGCGGCTTGTTTTCTTACTTTACATAAAGTAGCGGTGTATCTTACAATGGAGATGGCTTGAAATATAGTATGTGGTTTGCCTGACAGATAATTCATCCTTCCCTCCACCACTTCCCCAGGGGCAAGGACATCTATTTCACACACAATAATTCTTTAAGGATTCCTTAAAATCCAACGGCTTGTTTAGTTGTTGTTGTTTTCCGTAGAGGGGGGTTGGAGGGGCTGATTTTTTTACATGTCTCAGTGTCAAACTGCTCACACTGAGCAAACAATGGCCATAAGTCAAAATATCATGAGGTCCCTTAAAGGAGGCCTGTTGTTAAATAAATTATGGTTCATCTACCACTGAAATACTATGCAGCCGTTAAAATGACTGGGGTAGCTTTCCAGGTACTGATGTCAAAGAGGTATCACAAAAATATACAGGGAAGAAAAAAGGCCAAGGGTATCTCAATGTGTGTAATGTACATTCACTACAGAAAGGAAAGCCAGGGGAGAGGTAGGGACCACCACGGTGGTTTGCAATGGAATTAGGTTATCTTTGGAAAAATACAATTTCTTCAAAATGCTGCTTTTTTGAACTCATATGCAAGCAGCGCTTACTACATGCCCGACTCTTTTCTAATGGTTAATCCTCATAACAGCCCCGTGAGGTTGGGACCTCCTCCACATCTTACAGTCACAGGTCACACAGCCAGCAAGTGGCAGAGTTGGGACTGAAACCCAGGGAACCTGCCCCAGGATCTTGACTGTCAGGCACTAAGCCCGGCTGGAAAGGGCACCTCCCTTGGGGTTCAGGAGGAGGGTGAAACAGAGGGATTTGAAGGAACACTAGTAAGACAACAACAGTCTGGTATATATTGCTCTGCTCTATTTGAATTTTTGCCAGGTATGCATTATCTAATTTTTTAAATAAATTTTAAAAAATAGATGATATACTCAAAATGTCTAGCTGGAAAAACACGGGTGATTAAAAAAAAGATGTGAAGCTAGATTGTGAAGTTCATGGAGTGTGAAACCAAGTGCTTGGGTTTCTGACTGATGAAGCCTTTTGATGTACCTGAACTTGGGCAGGTCTGAGTGTCTCTGAGAACCTTCAGATACCGGAATGGCTTTCTCTCTGCTGCCCTACTAAGTCTACAGGTCTCCTACGACTAGACAGCACCTAAGCGTAATAGCTAAAAATCATTGGGCTTTGGAGTTCTCACCTTACACTTTCGAAGGGTCCCAGGGCAAGTTGCCTTTCTTTACATCAAGAACCCCGTCTGTAAAATGAGATAATATTAAGCATCTCATAGGGTTGATGGGAAGGTTAAATGAGATAATGCATTACACTTGCTAAGGATACATAGAGCATAACGTCAGCGCTCAGCTGGTGCTTGCCATTATTACCAGGTACTGACCAGGATTGAAACCTCGACTTTGATTCCAGCAAAATTGTTGTATTCCCCAGGCACAAACCCTATCTCCCCCTCCATGACTCTCCTCCTTAAAAGAAATACCAGGTCCTGGACTAGATCTAGCTTTATGCCCATAATTACCTTGAACGCTCCCAACAATCCTACCAGGAAAATAGTTATTTCCCCCACTTTACGAATGATGAACTGTAATTTTCCCAAGGAACCTCAGGTGGGGACTCTGAAGCTGTCACTTAACCCACGTCTCTGTACTCTGCCCATTGATACCGTGCTACCTCCTTGGCTGTCCTGCTCACCTCTCAAGGCCAAACTGCACCCCACCTCATCTGAGACACCTTCCCAGACTGCCACAACAGCACTAATGTCTGTCCTGTGCAAGTCGCAAGCTGCCTTTTGCTAAAAACTTGTCTAGTTATTGTTCTCCAAGCATGACTGAATGGACTGAGTTTACTCCTCTAGCCCCCCAAATACACAATTCATACAAGTTGCCACCTAAAAATTTCAGGTTCCCAGATGGAAAGTGGGAGATTATGTGCATTCCTAAATGCATGTGAATTCTGGTGGTGACAATTAAGCTTAACCTCCCATTCTGCAGCACTGCAAGCAATGGAAAGAAAAACAATGATCCAAAATGAAGACGGCCAAACACTAACCATGGATTTACCCCTCAAAGTCTCAGCAAACATAGGCACCATTAAAGGCCTTGCAAACGTATTCAACCGCCAAGATTTCTTGAAGCAAAGCATTATCGGCCAAATAGCAAGTCCCGTTAATAGCACATTAAAGCAGGACTTTGCGAGTTTAATGACACAACTTACCACTTCCAGAAACACCTGTCCCCAATCAGGCAAGGGTGTAGTGTGGTGACTTTCTATAGGTCAGGGGGGGCTGGTCAGTCACAGAACTTTGTTATTTGGACGCATTTTCTGGCGATTCAGTCTATCTGCCCCTGGATTTAGGAACATCCAATGGCGTATACTGCTCCCAAATCCACAAACTTTGCAAAAATGAAAGGCTTCAGGGATGAACTTGGAACCCTTTTAAAGCAGGGAGAAAGTAGTCCCAGGAATCAAGTGTTTGTGTAGCCAGTATCCACAAAGCCCACTTAATTTCAACTGTTACCACTTGCTAAGCATAGGACTAGCTCGCAAGATTATAAAAATCAGTAAACCAGTGGAGTCTTCTGACTAGGACACTGGGAGTTACTGGCATTTTTGTGTATTTGTCATTATTTTTAGTTAAAAAAAATGCATTGCTTTTGGGAAGAAAAACTCTGAAAGCGTACAAATAAATCCAAAGACCCCAGACTCAACTGAATTTTACACTGCAAAAAAAAATCTGTTAAAATACAACAGTAGTGTACTCTTCATTCTAGATGGGCAAGTGGTCAGAGATCATGCTTCTTATTCCTAATCAATAGAAGAATCAGTCTTCGTATCAGTTAACCCAAAACTCTATACTAGCTATAGTATTTAGTAAATAAGTGGGGAGAAGTTAGAAATCAAAGATGAGAAGCTGAAACTCAATATTTAAATTCAGAAACATGCTGATTAATACTCCTATCTTCTGAGTCGAGAGCCACAGATGTCACCACTTACTATCACCTACTGTGCAGTAATACATAGGAAGAAATGAGAACCCAGAACTGAAAATGGAATCCACCCTCTCCATTGAGGGCAACTCTACACTTTTAACCATGTAGTTGTCTGAAACTGCCATTTCTAAAATGATTCTAATACAAATAGCGTAGATCTGTGCATGACAACTAGTGCCAAATTATGCCAAGAGAAATTTTTACACGGTAAATCTTGATTTTACTGATCCCAGGTACGAGTTGCCTAGCAGAGAACAATCGTCCATTCAACTCAGATGCACCATCTCTGTGGAAACACCCTGTTATCACTTAAGCAACAGAGCTGTAATGAAGTCATGCGGCTCCTCTCCCTATGGATCAGGAAATGCTTGTGCATCTTAACGTACCTAAGGTGAGAGAAAAGGGGGCACTGGAGGGAGGGAGTGTAAACTATTAATGGCAAATAAAGTAATTCCACACATAAAGATATTCTTCTAGTTTATATTTTATTGCATTATGAAAATAATACATTTATTTGGCAAAGTAATCTAGGCTCCAAGTTGATGAAATAAAATTCTGAAGAAAGTGTACTAATTATTTTTAAAATGTGAAATATTAGATGTATTCTAACCAATACATACTAGCATTCTTGCTAGGCCAATAGTCCAATAAACCTAATTATAATAATTCCATATGAAATTACAAGGTGTTTTTGCATTCATCCATTTTATGATTAGCACAAATCTCGAGAGAACTAAGCTTCATCTGATCAAAACCAATGTATTTAAGAAACTCCTGTTCAGAAGACATTGTGAAACACTATCCAAAATTTTTATTTCCTTTGGTTCTACAAATTGCATTTTTGTCCTTACCACACGTTACATTTCTCATACTCAAACATCGTAGCTTTAGATTCTGCCCCAAGTATCTTTATAAGTAAACTAGTATATTACAATTACATTATTTGAAAAATTGCTGACTTTACAAATGCAAAAATGCATAAGTACATGCCTATCTACACCAGCAAAATAAAACACTCTGAACCTCCATGCTTTAACAGGCCACGCCTTCTTACCCAGGGTTTCTGGGGATGCCTTTCCAAGCCAGAGGGTTTTATAGCTCTGACAGGCAATTTCATTGCTCCATCCACACTTCTGAAAGGTGTAGTTACAATAAACCCTAAGTGGATTAAATGTATCTGATAATCAAACATATAAAATATGACATTTTCCACTACTCATTTCTGTCTGCCAACATTTTCAGAACTGAAGATATATTTTAAAAAATGTACTGGGATAATGTTTTCACTTTCTTAAAAGAGAAAAGTGCTGAAAGTGTATTCCATGTATATTCTCGCTCTCCTCATCAACATTTTAAATTCTTTTTACATGTTGGGTTCAGAGTCTAGAGTCTAAAAGGTAAACGATCTGCTCAAGGCCAAAACAGAAAATAATATTTTAATCACCAAAGTCCTAATTCTTCATTTAGATCTTTTAATATGACTTTGCTGATGTGTGTTAAGAAAATGTGCCTAAAATTAGCCTTCTAAAAATACACATCTGAATCAGTTACTATTAGAACTGACATTTCCATGAAGCAAAGTCTGTGTAAGTGCACCTATGCATATACTCGAGGAAATTTACTTCCCAATCGTATCTCCAACCAGCTGAACAAGGTTTCCCAGTTTAACTACCTAAGTATTCCATCTATCCTAAAGAAAATATTCCATGAGCATTCTACAACTATCTGTATAAACAGCAACAAGTTTGATCTATGATCAACATAAGAATATCTAATAAATATTAAAACTATTAAACTATAGATTAAAATGCAGATCTCTCATAGAGTTGAGTGATGGCATTTTGGTACATTCACCATTATTGTACTTTATTTAATAAAGAAATACATTTGCCCTTGCCAAAACAGCAACTGCAAGTTTACAAATAAAACCACAGACCTCAAAGTCATGACGCTAAATCTTCAATTTATATTTAACAAAAGTAAATCAGTTTACAAGTGGTCCATGGCACAATTAAAATAAAAAATATCAAAAGGTCACAGAATCTTAAAGAATAGGTTTATTGACAATAATTTCATAAATATTCTAAAGAAAATTTCAAAATTTCTGAACTTAAAATGTTTAAAATCTGCTCTCATTGGCAAAATATCCCTCAAGAAAATAAAGACTAGGTCACTACAAATGAATGTCACATTTAAAATCTGCTTCATTAACATTTTTGCAAAATTTTTTTTAAAATTTACAACGTGTGATTTTTTTCCTCCCCTCTTGAATAACAGTAAATAAATCAATACTCAGTTTTTATTTCAACTATGAGACATATTCACAAATATATCATCTAGCTGCTGTAAACCTGACAGTCAAGTCAGTCAGTAGTATAATATCCTACAGACATAAACGGAGCCAACTCATTTTGGTATTTTTAGTCATAGCAACTGAAGTAGGCAAAATGCAAAACTTGTGGTTGCCGCCCAAATCACCCCAGAGCATATGATACAGTGTCAGAAAATGTTTGCATCAGTTTTATAAGTTCATCTGTGTACTTCAGGTATCTGAAATTAAAAAAAGGGATTCTTATATATTTTGATAAAAATGTACTCAAATATTTCATAACATTAATATTTATTGCTTTATATGAATACTGTATTGAAAGCCCAAGCATTCAGTTTACACACAGAAATTATACAATTATATACCGCTTCACAAAGGCAGTGAACACATTACATTCTACAAAATCTACTTTACAGAAATTTAAAAATTCTAAATATCAAAAGGTACAGCTGAAGAAACAGGTATAAATTTGGCAGCCAGTAATTTAGACAGGGAAATTGCAGCTTGCATGACTTTAAGTTATGTGAATTTGAAAATATTGAGTTTAGAGTAACCATTGTGCTTTGTGTTGATCTGAAAAATATAACACTGGCTGTCGAAGAAGCATGTTCAAAAATATTTAATTCACTTCAAAATGTCATACAAATTACGGTGGTTTTTATGTACCCCTAAAGCTTCAGTCATTTAGCTCTGGTACATTACTAAAGTAATATATTAATTCTTCCAGTACAGTGGTGTTTCATACCATTGACATCTGTATACTCTAGAATAATTTAGAAAGAAATGTGTAGTATTCACACTGTTCAGAAAAGCAAGCAAAAGGTAAAGAAACCTGCCTGGTTCTTCTGAGATGGTTTCATGTCAGCTTTATAAGCATTCATTCTACAAAACAGTAAGCTAATGTTTGAACACAATTTCCAAGATAAAGCACATTTTCTCATAAATAATGAAGTCTTTTTCTCAGGCACCTCAGAAGTATACAAAAGAATTTTAGTTTGAACAGATCTCTTGGAATGTGTTTAACCTGGCATTTCAACAGACTTAAGATTTCCAGGGTTCCACAAGGGCCAGATTTTATTTGAATTACTCAGAAGAGAAAGAAACTGTCTTCTGAAAGAGGTGAACTCAATCATTACCAATAGAAAAAGTATCCACTGTATTCATCTCTTATAGAAAAAGAAAAATATAACATTTCCCCCCTTAGAATAATATATATATATATATATGTATATATGACTTAAAGTTCCATAGTACATAGTCAAACAATAAAATCTGGAAACCAACATGAAACCCTATAATTCATGTTAAAATGTTGAAACTATGACCAAAATATGAAAACTGCTAGAGCTGTCAGAAAGAGACAAGACAAAAAGCTTTCTTGCATATGTATAAACTAAATGTGATAATCTCCAAAAGTTTTCAAAATTATAATTATTATCTTCCAGTTTAAAATTTTTAACTCTAAATTAAAAAAAAAAACAATCTATACACAAACCACTGATCTGACCAGAGCAAAAGAAGTCAGCGGTAAGCAGGACCCCGAGGAGCTGGTACTCACAGTTCTTACATGTGCGACTCTTTCAGGATTGATCCCATACAGTACTGTATTTTACAACCTGCTTCTCTTGTAAAACTAAAGGTCCACTTTATTACATAAAAGTTTTATACAGTGTGAAACCAGAACTGTATGGAAAATACTGCATCTAAATATTTCTAAATAGTTAGTCTTGTTCCATTGGTTCATCTGTGACTTCTGTGGCTTCCATGGAAGATTCTGAGAGAATCTCTCCAGTTTTACTGGAATTGGATCCTATTAATTCTTCCGTTTCATGGCAACTGGAACTACTTACAGGGCCGGTATTTTCACTACCTTCAGAATGTAAACCTCTCTCAACTTGAGTCAGATCAGATTCCTCCATTTGATTATTTTCCTCAGAAGTCTCTTCATTCACAGTTAAGGCATCATCAGATTCTTTTTCTTGATTTTTCCTTTCTGGGATCATTTCTCTTGATGTCATAAAAGACTCTAAAAATAAGCAAATGTTGTTGTAGTTAAATTTCATTTTCAAAATACCTCCACAGTTAAGTTTCATGAATTCTGATACTCTACAGTTCAAATCATATCCCTGAAACTCAGCAGCAACTACAGAACACATAAAGGTGGGAGAAAAGCCCAACATCAGCATTATAAGGAGTTCCATTATGTGACATTCTTTCACGCAAAAATGAAGTACAAGAATTTGAGGATCTCCTTACTCCACCCTTTTACAGATGGTCTCTAAATACCTTCTTCCTCTTCATCCTCTTCTTCATCCTCTTCTGTACAGTGCTGCCTGGTACAACTAATTTCTTTGTCGTTATTCTGAGATGAAGATGGAGCTTCTGTTTCTTCTACCATAACTGAAGAAATTTCACTGGAAGATGTCTGACTGGCCATCTCTCTGACGTCGCTTTCTTTGTCAAACCTGAGTCTTTTTACCTCACGCCCCTCAGCTTCCACAGCATCTTCATCTGGATGTTTATTTTTTATAGGGCTCACTGAGGAACCTTCTGATTCAGATGTCGAAGAGTCACTGTAAATATTGTTTTAAAGTGTCATTAGTAAGACTGTTTCTTCATCGTTTACATTCTCATTTTTAAGGTCTAATAATGTTTAACTGTATTTCAGTGTCAAAGTTAAATTATAACATCCGGGCAAAGAAAAACACAAGAGGATAATTTCGAGGACACCTAAACTGTTTAATAAATATTTCCCACTAGCAACTTGTCAATAAGTTACATGACCTTTCTGTTCAATTCTCCAGTAAGTTAAATGTCCTCCTATAATAAAACTACGAGTCTTCCACAGGGACATACTCTTTTCTTTTCCTTAAGTAAGTTATTGTGAAATATTTTTAAACTCACAGGAAAAGAACTATCATATCCCCCTAAAGCAGATCCCCTTAATTAGCAACTCACTGCATTTGCTCCATCACCCTGTCTCCATCTCTGCTTATTCTTATTGTCATTAGTAATTTTCTGAACCATCTGAGAGTAAGCTGTAGATAAGATGCTCATTATTCCTGAGTAAGTCAGAACAAAGACACCTTTCTGCGTCATCACCAATTTAAGAAATCAGTTCTGATAAGACCCTTCTGTCCAGGCAGGCCAATACTCTTTAATTCCTCTCACTCATTCCGTCTTCCTTCCCTTAATGTGATGTAGAAAATTTGAGATGGGATATAAATAAAAAGGTTTCCTTTTATGATCTACAATGAGAAATAATTCACAAAATTTCAACTCATTTATAAATATCTTCTCTTTTCAAGTGACTTTCAAAAAGAAGTAAAAAATGTACCATGACCACTTTCTTAACACCCTATTATAAATAAAATCTCCCCAAATTAGCAGTTTAAGTCTTTTCTCTGCCCATGGTCAGCATGTGATAATGCTGCAAAAAGCTGCAGCCCCTTTTAACTGCATTAAAACCTTTTCTACCCCTCAAAACAACAGTAAATTCTAAATAATAAATAATGAGGGCTGAAAAACCATCAATAAATGTTAACTCTTTTGGAAAACATTTTTTCTTTTACATATAAATCACATACAAACCTGTGATTTTTATCCTCATTTTGCTTTAAGTTTGACTCTTTGCTGTCTGTGCTCTCAGGTAAGCCATTTGTTGTCATGGGGACTGACAAAGAAACCTTTGGTCGATTAAGTGGCCTGGGTGTTCCAGGACCATTTATATTAGACCTACAGTAAAATAAATGAACATCATTTTCCCATTTTTGTTAAAAAGTCATCCCTCCCAAGGTTTGTTTATATGAACATATCACAGAAACATTTTCTTTAATTTTGACTTTCAGAACCATGGATTACCAAATTAACTAATTCTGTTTGGTATATCCTAACCTGCCGTAAAATTCCCAATTCTTAATAAGTATATTGAATTTCCTAACCAAAATTAAGAAACTGTAACTCTTTGAATAATAAAAATCAATAATCTGACCTTTCAGTGTAACTTGGTGAATTTCCAGGAAACATAACACCATTCATTCGATTTAAACTATTGGAACTGTTCTTCCTACAAGAAAAGAAAAAAACGCTTTTATGGATAGTTTAATTCTTTAATTTTGATGAGAATCACGGGTCTAAAAGATCTTTTGTAAGATCTCACTGTCACAGAACCAAATGAAAGACTTCTAAGAAAAACAGCTATGGGATTATCTTAGTATGTTATTTAACAACATACAGGTACATTCTTCAAGAGTTCTAACAAATTCACTGTTATTGGTCTGTATGAAATCAGATATTTTAACCATTAAACCAGTGTTTCTCAACAGGGGGCAACATCTTCCAACAATCCCCCTTCCCTCACTCTGCATCCCCAGGGGACATTTAGCAACATCTAAAGAAATTTTTCACGGGAAGTGGTGGACACTACTGGCATTCAGTGGAAGCCATGGGCAGTGCTAAATCTCCTGCAATCCCAGGACATCCACTCATAATAAAATACCAGTGGTGCCAAGGAGTGTGCCCTAAATTGCAACCTTAATTTACTATATAAATCTTAGCAACTGGAAATAATTTTCCATCATGAAGAGTGATGTCATCAAGTAGCTATTACAAACCTAAGAATTATTTCCTAGAAATGGCCTGTCTCGGATGGGATCCCAGGGTCCAGACAGTACATAAATCCAACAGTGTTAAGACTGCAGTAAATCATGAATCTCTTTAATACAACTCTGTTCACTGGAAAAACATATAGGTAATGTTACTGGTAATATTCTACTTTGAGTACTGGATGGTAGTTTCATAAGCATTTACAAATATTATCATGCTTAATTACATATAAAATAAATGCAACCTATTTTTAAGACTAATACATTAGAAATGATTTAATAATTAGAATATACTAGAAAAAGAAAAATATCTATACTTACTCTGAAGAAGGATAAACACAGCTAACCACCATCACATTCTGCAATAACAAAATTGGTGATTAATACGAGGAAAAGTACCACAAAATAAAGTTTAATTATTTGTTTTTAATTTCTCAGAATCTCCCCTGGTATTAAGTTTCCATTTTATTACATTTTTACTAATAAAAGAAATGGCTAAAAATAAAAATCTCTAGGGGCTTCCATGGTGGTGCAGTGGTTGAGAGTCCGCCTGCCGATGCAGGGGACCCGGGTTCGTGCCCCGGTCCGGGAAAATCCCACATGCCGCGGAACGGCTGGGCCCGTGAGCCATGGCCGCTGAGCCTGCGCGTCCGGAGCCTGTGCTCCGCAACGGGAGAGACCACAACAGTGAGAGGCCTGCGTACCGCAAAAAAAAAAAAAAAAAAAAAAAAGATAAAGAAAAATCTCTAATCAAGCAACGAAAACTAAAACAATAGCAAAAGCCCAAAATCTAATATCCCACTAAACTACTTTTTTGCCAGCCTCATTTTTTTTTTTTTTACTCTACTCTAGTTACTTTAGAGCCCTGACATTATGTATTACAGATAATAGAACAGAACCACCGTCTCTTATTTGAGATAGAATCTCACCAAGATATTTAGAGTTTGAAGTATTTAGGCCTACTATAACGAACTTCCTTTTAAAGCAGTACCCAATCAAAAGCTTGATGTGTAGCACAATATACCTCAAGGAAAGAGACTCAAACCTTTTTTGTAATATAATCTTTCTGGTAACAATAACTTTATTAATAGTCAATACTCATTGCAAGTTTGCTGAGCCAAAGTAAGAGCTTTTACATTTAATCCTCCTCACAGCCGCATTATGATCCACACTATACAGATGAGGAAAGTGAGACTTAGGTTATGTACCTGGTCCATGGTCACACAACTATGATTACTGTGACACTGCCTCGTCATCCAAAGATTGCCCAAGTGGAATTACTGAAAGTCTCTGAACTGAAAATAATACTGAAGAACCATCTCAGTTTCCTGCCCTTCAGGAATCTTACTAAATCGAAGGTGTAGAAGCTCAACAAAACACATTAATCCAGTAAGGCCCTAAGATCTATTATAAATCACTAGGTAATGATTTTGGATTCCTGCTCCAAGGGTAAAATAAATTGAACTTCAATTAGAACCTTAAAATAACACTAGACTATGTTTTAGGATCAATCACTAAAAACCAATGGTTTTAACAAAACCATTGGTCCACAATCTTGGTTCCCATGGGGCTCCTTCATTCATTCTTTCCAGACAAGTCTATGTGTCTTGCTTTTCATTCTCTCAGACTGTTTCCTTTGTCCAGAATGCCCTGCTCCTTTAACATCCCCTCACCCACTAAAAACCTAATGCTTCTCTCATTCTTACACATGATATATATCCTTCTCAATATCTAACTTAAATGCTTTGTATCAGAGATTTTCCAAGTTGTGTACCTCTGAACTCTAGAACTAAAGAAATGAATTCTGTAGATAAACAAGTTTGCAAAACGCTCTATTATTAAAATATCAATTATAGAACTTCTTGGAGCTATTAATATGTTAAGGTATACAAAGAATTCCCACGAGACAATAATAAACTGCTTTCCCCAAGCTTAACTGACCTCAAGCATTCCTCCACCTCCCTCCTATTAAATCTTCCTCTGAAACTTAGGACATAATTTGGAAAACAAATTGGGAAAAACTTCAGATAGACTGAGAAACCTATTTCAAGAAAAGGTGCCTGAAACAGGGCCTACTCAAAGTTCTTTTCTGAAATCTATTATGCTACAGGTTAATATAATTCCAATAATAAAATAAATACCTTTTCTACTCCTCTGAGAAATTTGTCTGTTCCTGTATAGTTTCTCCTTGGATCTGTGAGCAATTCACATAGTCGCTGAATAGTAAAAGGTATACTGCAAAAGAATATAGTTTTATAGTTTGGGGTCATTAATTATTAAGAAAATTAGGAACATTATTACTCCTGCTATTTCAAGCTTTATCTAGTCACCCCTGTGTTAAGCTACAAAAGAAAATGCTACAAATGAATGGATGAGTCACTTAAAAACAGGCAGGGCAATAAGCACACCTGTCCTCTTATTTAAAAAGAAAACAATGTTCCCTCCCTTGCCTTAAAAAGCAATAAAGAACATTCAAAATTAACGGAAAGCTTCAAAACTGAGAAAAAATTTTAACATTCTTAATTCTGACAATTCAATTTTAAGTTTACAAGAGAGGCAACACAAATAATAATCAAGTCAGAGTTTATTTAAATACAGAAACTTTCTCAAGTATTCTTTTGCACACAAAGATTTTTTTAGTGTTCAAATAAAACTACAAATGTTTTGTTATCAGACAGAATAAGACAAGTGATTCCAATGAAAAAGTATTATAAACATAGTTATGCTCCATAATTAAAATTTTATGTACAACCTACATGTTTCATCAAACTTAAAATACATACAAATACACTCAATATTTTGGTAGGTACCTTACTGTTTGACAAATACTTCAACCACAATCAAATTTTCACTTGACCACAGAAAATACAAAACTGAAACATAAATTGGACCTAAAATCATGTTATAAACAGCAGTGTTTATCTCACACACTATTAGCATTCCTGAGTGTTACAATATGAACAGCAAACATGTGAGCAGAGAGATGACAAATGCAGCTAAAAAGTGTAAACGTAAACTTTAGACTTCAGTTATTTGCCACACAAATCTATTTATTCTCCTTATAAAGACAATTACAAAGCCTCAGATTAACAGTTATTACCCACAAAGTTATTTCTTGTTGACAGGCAGATCAACACAAAATTCTCTCCCACCCACAAAGTAAGGCCACTAGTGATTAATACCGCAGGACTCAAAAACCCAGTCTAACTTCAAATCCCATGTTGTCCCTTCCACTACACTGCACATACGTAAAATCGTAAATGTTTATTTTCTAGTTGGACAATGTTTAGTTCTCGTATTCTTAGCATCAACACTATTCTTATGTTCTTTTAAAAATTCAAAAACAAAATTCAATATATGACCTATGACAAATTTTGAAAACGTTTAAAATAAATATTATTCATATGAAAACAAGTATTTTAGTTATGCGAGAGACCAAGTATCAATCTTCTCTCAAGTCGTATATCAAAGCCTAAAAGTCAGAAAACTATCATTCTGCCAAAAGATTGGGCACTAAGAGGCGAAACATTTGTCTCATTATCACAAATATTCAGAGGCAGACAGAAATACAGGACAACTTCTGATATTCATCAAGACTGCTATAGGAAAGTTCTTTGGTTTCTGAGAAAAAGTAATGTTTTTTTCTTCTTAAAATTCATAGTAGAGTACACTGTCAAAACTAATTATCTTTGTTTTTCCAAACTGTCTTTCTTCATATTTGACTGAAAGCTTCTTAAGGGCAGGATATCTTCACATACAAGATAGTCAATAAATAATTTATTTATATACATATATATCTGAAATGCAGTACCATCATGGATTTCAGAATATTACTGGTATACCTGTACCTTAGCCCCTCTTTGAGTTCACTACCTTCCAAATCCTAAACACACACACACTTCCAAATGCTATTCCCTCACTAATGACGTCAGAGTGATACTAAAAAGGAGTTTTTACCCATTTTTCAAAAACTAGCAAAATAGCACCCAGTGTTAAGAACATTCGAATACTATTTAACCAGCAAATACTTAAACAGACATTGTCTAGTTAGGTCTATTCCTCCAACTAAATTTCTTTCACACACTGATACTAGTACTTTCTTTTAAAATTAACTTTAAAAGATGAGCATCTTCCAACTCCCTGCTTAACAATGTTTTTACACTAAATGTTTTGGCTAATTTTCTCTAGGAAGGTAGGTAAAATGTTAGTCAATTATTAACACTGTATGCGTGGGTGAATATTAATACTGCTTTATGAGGAAAAATGTATTATGTTTGCATAACGATGTCAGCCTATGACAAAATGAGTTTACATTCTTAGACACTTTCAGAAGCTTTTGAAGTCATTTTACCAACTGTCCAATAGATGGCACTAAAATGTTACACAACTCTCCCTCAAGTGAACAGGCTTAAAATACAAACATTTCTTGTAAATCCAAGTATCCACTGGAAACAATATTATAATTCTGACAACTGCACTGAAGGTCTCTTCATAAAGTTTGTACTTTTTAACCTTTTAAGTAAACATGAGAGCCAACTATGAAGCAGAAATATTAACATATACTCAATAGCAGACCCGATAGACATGTAATGTAAACAATTACAATTAAAAACAACCCAATTACAACAAGAAATGCTAATAAAATCGCGTATACAGTGCTACGGAGACAGAATAAACTGCCAGGGAATCGAGGATAAACGTGGGAACACTTAATTTAAGGTGCGTCTTTAAAAGGAGGTATAAGAATAAACCAGATAAATCCCCAATGAACACCTGGTACAACTATATGAAAGTTCTGCTTTCTGTTACTCTTCCATTACACATAAGCACACAAGATAGTTTATTCTAACTTTGGAAAATATACCAAGAAAGCTGCTGAACATCAGAGAAAGACATCTAAGCTCAAATTAGAAATTTTAAACACTAACACTAAGCCCTAAAGATAGAATTTCCTATCCTGTATTTTAACTTGAGAAAGACTCTAAGTAACTAAAATTTATGTTTTGTTTTTAATTTATCTTAGTCTGTTTAAAGGTTTGATCATCAAGATGTGCCAATATTCTGGATATATACCAAGGTATTAAGAAGGCATCCAAAAAGAAGAAATGCACATTTCAGTCAGAGTCTAAGATTTTAAAAATCAGATAACCTATATCTTGTCTCTATGTCATTATATAAGCAACGTTCCTCATAAAAAAAGATAAAGGAGTATAAAACAGAGGCCATTAAAGTAAAAGGCTAAAGAGATAACCACAAAACCAGACATCTTATTTAAAAACTGCTAAAACAACCAATCACTTCTGTTTTATGCATAAAGGTGATTTTTACCACATCTTTATTTTCTATTAATGACCACATTTATACTGTGTCTTAGTTAACAGAATTACTCGTTTGACCTCAACTATTTAAGTAGAAATTAACTTATATATCTCTTAGATATCAAAGGTTAAATGGGTTAAGTTTTGTTTACTCTTAAGTCCTATAGAAGTCAGAAATCACCACTGGAATCTTGTGATATTATCTGACCTGAAACAATATGCTCTTTCTGGATCAGGATTTATTTAACATCTGTATAAATATACACAACATAAATATTCATTTGCATATATTTTACAACTCAAATCAAATGTTAGTAATTGAGATTTACTGAAAACAGCACTGTAAAATGGCAAGTATAGAAAATTAAGAAAATGAAGAATTAGCCTCTTACAATAATGGTAAATAACCATAAACTAGTATCTATACCATTCCCCATTAAAAAACAAATCTATAGCAATTGTCAACACTTTTAATCAAGTTTACCATCTTCTACAGTGCCTGAATTACTTTACTTGCCTCAAATAAAAATGTTAAGAAAAATTAATTAGGTTTCTGCTATTTCCTCTCTCTTTTTTAATACAGCAGGTTTATTTCCTTTCAATTATAAAATTTTATTAGAGAGAGCAGCATATCAAACCCTATTACCACCAGACAAGGTAAGGCAGGAAGGAGAATAAGGAGGGAAGGTTACTAAATAATTCTGATTCTCAACTAGTTATGCTAAGAAAGGGAGTAAAGAAAAAGAAATAAACAAATTTCAGCTAAAGGATTCAATATGCTCAACAAATACTGGCACAAATAACTAATAAAAAATGCAATAATTCTATTTTTCTCAACAGAGGAGCAGAAATTCCAGCAAGCAATAAAATAGGTAAAAGGAGCAAAAGAACAAAGTAACAAAAGGCTGGAACCCATTCTTTCATCCCTGAATAATCTGAGCTAACTGTAAAGCAAACAATACAAAATCAAAAAAGGAGTAAATGTTTTATATCTACAATCTAGATTTTGAAGTATTAAAAACCTTGTATATGAACCTTTAAGAAAAAAAAGTATGAACAGGCAAACTCTCAGGTGCAGAAACTTACAAGATATCTCCGTTTGTGTGCACATGCATATAAAACAATCACGTGAAAGTTTTCAGGACTAAGCAAAATCTAGTTAAGTATGTACATTAAAATAACTTTAGAAGACCCACACGTAGAGAATGGACTTGAGGACACGGGGAGGGGGAAGGATAAGCTGGGACTAAGTGAGAGAGTGCCATGGACACATATACACTACCAAATGTAAAACAGCTAGTGGGAAGCAGCCACATAGCACAGGGAGATCAGCTCAGTGCTGTGTGACCACCTAGAGGGGTGGGATAGGGAGGGTGGGAGGGAGACACAAGAGGGAGGAGATATGGGGATATATGTATATGTATAGCTGATTTACTTTGCTATAAAGCAGAAACTAACGCACCATTGTAAAGCAACTGTACTTCAATAAAGATGTTAAAAAATTTTTTTTAATAAAATAACTTTAGAGAAGAAATTCTATAGTCAGACTATAATCATGCCAAAAGATATGCATTGGACGCCTTAGAGATGATGTAACAAAGATTTTTAGGTATCAAGCAGTTGTGCAGTGTGCCTAGAACCCCTCATAAATACATAGCCATGCTGTTTTAGTCAACTACCCATAGTAAGTGAAATTTACTGCTTATTTTAGAGAGGTCTTAGCTCTAACAGACTGTCAAAGGTGGAGGAAGACTTAAGTAATTAATTTACATTCATTATTCTTCCATTTCAATAATTAGGATTTAAAATAATCTTTTAAAAACTACTAGGAATGTAAGTTATTCTCTACCTCTCGAAATCTCTCTTTGGGTACCATTATAGGAATGAACTACTAGCTACAAGCAATTTCTAAATTATATTCATGGCATCTAAGATAGGAAGAGAATTTTCATAAATGGCCTCAGTTTGAGTAAGCCTACATATACTCTTGTTGATTATAAACCCACATAGAGGGCATAAAATGGCAACTGTCGGGCTTCCCTGGTGGCGCAGTGGTTGAGAGTCCCCCTGCCGATGCAGGGGACACGTGTTCGTGCCGCAGTCCAGGAGGATCCCACATGCCGCGGAGCGGCTGGGCCCGTGAGCCATGGGCCACTGGGCCTGCGCGTCCGGAGCCTGTGCTCCGCAACGGGAGAGGCCACAACAGTGAGAGGCCCGCGTACCACAGGGGAAAAAAAAAAAAAAGAAAAAGGCAACTGTCTTTTAACCGACCATTCATTGAAGTTTCTAATTTCGTTAATTTTTAATTTTTGGTGTTTCTCACCTAAGAAACTGTAACTTCAGTTCTGGAGAGTAGCTATAATCCATCTTCCCCTATAAAATTTTAAAGTTCAAAAGTAATTTTAAAAGGACAAGAAAATATGACTAAAAAAATTTTTTAAGAACTTTAAGCATTCAACTATGTAATTCTATCTACCCTGCCCCATGAAACAAAATACAGATACAGAAACATGCTTTTATTCCTTTCACTCACTCATTCCATACCTGTCTGTTTGAAAACCTACTATGTTCAGGCATTCACTGTGCTAGGCCTTATATGGAAAAGATAGTCCTCCCTGGTGTCCAGAATCTTACAGTTCAGGAAGTCAAGCAAACAAGTGAATGGACAATTTCCGCTTCAAAGAGGGAAAATTTATATACTGACAATACTAATTTTAGAAAACAGTTAATCTTTTCGTGCCAATATATATATTTTAAGATATACGCACCCTGCGGCACATGGGATCTTAGTTCCCTGACCAGGGATTGAACCTGTGCACCCTGCAGTGGGAGCATGGAGTCTTAACCACTGGACCGCGAGGGAAGTCCCCATGCCAAAATATATTGAAGCATTTAACACAGAGCTTTCACTAATTAAAAGCAAAAAACAAAAACAACAAAATGAAGTTACCAATAAGAAAATCACCAAAAGATTAAAAAAACCAAAAAAAGACATATGAAACCACAATTCATAAAAGAGTCATTAAGGACATGGATGTTCAATTTCACTTGCAGTCAGAGACACAAATTCACGTACATACCCACAAAAATACTGAAGAAATAAACTATCTGCATTTATATAAACATAGAAGCATAAATGAAAACATTTTGTGAGGTGAATTTGGCAATATTAATAAAAATTTTAAGTGTGCATACACCATGACCTAGCAACTCCTTTTCTACAAATTAAAAAAAAGCAACAATAAATCTATACATATATTCAACATATGACATTCATCAACACAAAAACGTATTTACAAGGAGGCTCACTACAAGCACTACTTGTAACAGCCAAAAAAATAAATGCCCATCACCAGTGGGAACAGAGAAAATGAACTATATAATCTGTTCATGTAACAGAAAACAATGCTGCTATTTCAAATAAACAGACAAATAGAAGACACAGCTGTAAATGTACTGATATAAAGAAGATTTCAAAGCTCTTCTAAAAGTAAAATAAAACTGGCATATAACATGTTCCTATTTTCTTTATATATTCCTAGGGCGACTGGGGATCTTTTTATAACTATGAACATACTTATGTCACTTTTATAATTTAAAAGATGATCTATTACAAATAGCAGGAGAGGCATACCGGCAAGGACATACTCTCAAACTAGCTAAAAAAGAACAAAATGCTACTTCTACCCACCACTCTTAGCAAAAAATTTTTTAAAAGCAACAGCTTGTCTATGTCTATTCAAACACAAAAGTAAAATTGAAAAATATTACAGACATGTTTTTATGTACCATGTACCAATATAGTATGATACAGACAAAAATGGCTGAAATGAAAAATATTAATGTATCACTGATTAACACTTGAACTCTGAACTTCCCTGGTGGTCCAGTGGTTAAGACTCAATACTTCCACTGCAGGGGGCACAGGTTCAATCCCTAGTCAGGGAAGTTCCACATGCCACATGGTGTGGCCAAAAAATAAAATTAAAAAAAAAAAAAGACTTGGATTCTGCCTGATTAAGAAAAATAATTCGTAAACCACCTTTCTGAAAAATCAGAGAAAAAAACATAAATTCAAAGTATTTATGGTTCAAAGATGAAAAATATTTTAAAAGTAATTATATTTATGTATGCTTAGGCATTTAATGACTGTTCAAGTCATTTTCTGAGGTAGGTCGACTACCTATTTAGCAAATTAAGACATTACAAATATTTAGATTAATTTAATACCTACATATATGTATTTCATCCAATTTAATTTGAAAGAATTGAAAATGGTATTACTAAATTCAGAATCACAAGTAGCTTCACATTCACAAAGCAGTGGTATAACTTAACCTGTTTGACCATAACTCGTAATTTTAAATGAGAGCCATAACTTATTGAAGTAAAAGATGAGTTACCATAATGTCTAAGTACTATCTAACTACCTCTGCACTATTTATAAACACCCGCAAGAAGTATTCTTAACCACATTCAATTCAACAGTAAATCTTACGTATACTTCTAATACATTGCATGTCTTCATCTTGGCATGTGCTTTAAAAAAAAAATCAGTATTGGTAAGTAAATATATACATACAGTTAAAATAATTGTCAACAGTACAATAGGGTACACAGTGAAAATAAAGTCTCCCTCCAATCCCAAACCCCCAAGAGCAGCTCAATGATAAAGCTTTAATTTCTCCCAAAAGAGAAGTATTTTGGCAACATACTTAAAACCAAAGCTTAAGAATTTGATATTTTAAGCCAAACTGCTAAGCAGGAGAACATAGCATATAATAAAGGGTTAGGTGATTACACTATCTTGTTGCAAATCCCATGTGATTAAGTAACTGAAGAAAAAAATGAGACCATTTATGCTACCTAAAACTACTCACAAATGAAATGTGATCAAATAAAAACTGCCCCTAAATATGAATTCATGGTTAACATACCCACAATTCATTAAATTAGGTATTGTCATTCCACACTCCAAATTGTTAATGCCAATTTAAATACGGAACAATTCGTGCTTCCCTGGTGGTGCAGTGGCTAAGAATCCACCTGCCAGTGCGGGGGCGGGGGGACACGGGTTGGATCCCTGGTCGGGGAGGATCCCGCATGCCACGGAGCAGCTGAGCCCGTGCGCTACAACTAAGCCTGCAAGCCACAGCTGCCGGGCCTGCGTGCCTGGAGCCTGTGCTCCGCGGCGGGAGAGGCCACCACGGGGCGCCCCCCTACGCTCCACGGCAGGTGAGTGGCCCCTGCTCGCTGCAGCTGGTTGGGGGGGGGGGAAGCACAGCAGCAGGGATCCAACGCAGCCAAAAATAAAAATAAATTAATTAAATACTGAACAATTCAACTTAACAAATACTTCTTCCCTTCAATAAAGGGAACCCTAAAAATACAAAGTCCTGAAAAGGAAGTATTTAAAATAACACAGAGTATGACACACAATTTAAAGGTCAACTTCATTTTAGTGGAGAGTAACTTTTCAGTACAATGTTTTACAAAGGGCTGAAAATGGTTACTTACTGGAGGGAAAAGAGGGACTCTAAAAAAATGTTTTAAAATAAAAAATCACTAAGTAGAATCTTTTCATAAACCGTTGCCTTTCATTTTAAAAGAAATGTTACTTATTTCAGTGATAGGTTCTAGACAAAGTATAAGGATTTATAATATCAAATATAAAACAGAAAGAAAAAATTTTAAAATATTTGATTAATGTTTCCACTGTCTTACACATTTAAAGTCTAAATGCCACTGACCCATATAAACGTGGTTCAAGTTTTTTAAAAAAAAGCTGTCAATATTTTAAATACTTGTAAGCTGGAAATCACTAACTACTATATAGATCACAAGACACAGAACTTGTTCTAATGGATAATCAGTTATCAACCAGACACATCAAAACTTAAGAGAAAAAATCTGATGTTCTCCTAAAAATTAAACCTAAATTAAGTAGAATTAAATGCATACCCATTAAATCCAGTGACAATTTTCAGTATCCTTTCCTTCATTTCATCAAAGGGAATATATTCGACATTAGGGTTGGGAGGACCTCTTGGTTCAGGAGCTGAAGTTCTGAAATCATCCATCACTTTCTCCAGTTTGAAAATAAAATAGCCTTTAAACTGGGACCACTGAATCCTATAAGCAAAAAATTAAAAAAATATATAATACCATGTAGGGTCACAATTCTTGAAAAAAAGCACAAATACAAAATTTACCATGACACTAATGCTAACAAAATTAAGATCTGGAAAAGTAGTCGTGAAAATGTCTTCGTTCAGTAGTCTGCACCAAGCCTGATCAATCTGACTCACAAGGTCCAACTGGGTTCCATCCAATTCTCCCAAACTCCTGACCCAAACAAAACCTAAATCAGATTAAAATCTTTAAAATTAACTACTTCTGGCTGAAAGCTTATTGTCTAAGTCCCCCTCTCCACATTTTTAAAACATTATCTTGTTCTGACTCTATCTATCCCTCATAACAAACCTAACCCAGGAGGTGTTACTGCCCCCATTTAAAAGCGGCTATTGGAAATTGGCCCAACCTTACATTTATAAATTTAAGTGGACAAATGACTCCATACCCTAAGCTCTTAACATCCAAGGTATAATGCTTATATAGACTAGTAAATGTTTCTTGTTTTTTATCTCTTAAATAGCAAAATAAACTTCAATTTCTCCTTTTTCTTTTGCTTTCAACAAAACTTTTTAGTATTTTGTCATTTAAAAGGTATATATCATAGGTTCTATCCAAGATGTAGCCTGCAATGTAAAAAAATACATAATATCCTTGTGTAATCTTCACATCTGTTCATGAACTTTTAATATAAACATCCTTTTACCCCTGCTCCCTCACATTTTACCACTAATATAAGGATATTTTGTGATACCTGCCTAAATAGCCTAAAGTCTAGGAGATGCAAGAGTCAGGAATGCCAACCATTCCTCCAAACACTATAACCATTACTGGCAGCAGATAGATCTCTTACACAGGAGATGACTTAAGCGAGACAAGACTGCTAGTCTGCAACCACTCTTCCATCCCATCCAGCAACCCTACAAATTAAGGCAGCAGTTCTCAAAGCAAGGCCCAAGAGGTCAAAGCTATTTTCATAAGAATATAGAGTTGACTTTTTCACTGAGTTGACATTTGCAATGACAGTAGGTGCAAAAGCAGCAGTGGGTAAAATGGACAACACTTCAGCACAAATCAAGGCAGCAGTACCCAACCATACTAGAAGTAGTCGTTACCTTCTTTATCACCAGACTCACAGTTTAAAACAAAACAAAAAAACCTGTTTCACTGGAAAGTTTAATAAAACAAATTTACTAACTTAATTAAATCTGAACCTTTGAAAACACACACACCTTTTTAATATCCCATGTAACAAGATAAGAAGTATACATAAAGGACTTCTGTTGCATAACAAAACATTATGGACATCTCAAGTCACAAAAAGTTAAATACTGCTGCCGGTTGAATGAAAGCCATTTTTACTTGAAAGGAATGTCAAACAAACAATGCTTATTCAGACCAAGAGAAATTGCTAGACATCTCCTCAAAAATGAACATGTGAGTCTATCACTTGAAGAAAATCAACTGCAATACTGGTGGCCACTGATAAAATTTCAACTTCAAAATAAAAAATGTAAAATCTAGAAAATGTTTGTTCTTCACTGTGAGCTTCAAAGGTTCCTGATACATTCCCAAGACATTTCAAAACCTACCACTGTTGATATAAAAAATATTGTGACACGCCCCACCCCAAAGTACAAGCAACAAGAGAAATAAATTGAGCTGTATCAAAGTCAAAAAGCTGTGTATCAAAGGACACTATCAGCAAAGAGTGAAAAGGCAACCCACAGAATGGGAGCAACTATTTGCAAATCATCTATCTGATAAGGTTTTAATATCCAGGACATATAAAGAACTCCCACAACTCAGCACCAAATAAACAGACAACTCTATTTTAAAAACGGGCAGGGGGCTTCCCTGGTGGCACAGTGGTTGAGAGTCCGCCTGCCGATGCAGGGGACACGGGTTCGTGGCCCCGGTCCGGGAAGATCCCACATGCCGCGGAGCGGCTGTGCCCGTGAGCCATGGCCGCTGAGCCTGCGCATCCGGAGCCTGTTGCTCCGTAACGGGAGAGGACACAGCAGTGCGAGGCCCTCGTACCGCAAAAAAAAAAAAAAACAAAAAAAAAACAAAAAAAACAAAAACAAACAAACAAAAAAAAACGGGCAGGGCTTGCCTGGTGGCACAGTGGTTAAGGATCCGTCTGCCAATGCAGGGGACACGGGTTCGAGCCCTGGTCTGGTAAGATCCCACATGCCACGGAGCAACTAAAGCCGTGCGCCGCAACTACTGAACCCATTTGCCACAACTGACACATCTGCACACCTAGAGCCTGTGCTCTGCAACAAGAGAAGCGACCGCAATGAGAAGCCCACGCACCGCAATGAAGAGTAGCCCCCGGTCGCCGCAACTAGAGAAAGCCCGCGCGCTGCAACGAAGAACCAACGCAACCAAAAATAAATAAATAAAAAGTAAATGTGCATGAATAAGCATTTCTTTAAAGATACAGAAATGGCCAAAAAGCAAATAGAAAGATGCTCAACGTAACTATTCAGGGAAATGAATATCAAAAATCACAGTAAGACAGAACTCCACATCCATCAGATTGATCGTTATCCAAAAAAACAAACCAACCAACCCCACACAAAAAAAATAACGACGACTGCCTGGCAAGTATGTAGAGAAACTGAAACCCATGTGCATTGCTTGTGGGAATGTAAAATGGTGGGGTCCCTGTGGAAAATAGCATGCCGGTTCCTCAAAAAAATCAAAGAATTACCATATTATCCAACAATTCCATTTCTGGACATCCAAAAGAGGTGAAAACAGAAACTCAATCACATGAAACTCACTTATACACAATGGCAGAAACTACCCAAGTGTCCCTCAACAAATGAGATAACCAAAATGTGGTATATACAATGGGATATAGCCTTAAAGAAGAAGAAAATTCTGACACATACTAAAACAATGATTAATCTTGAACACATTATGCTAAGTGAGATAAGCCAGACACAAAAGAACAAGTATTCTGATTCTACTTTTCAAAGGTATCCAGAATAGTCAAATTCAAAGAGACAGCAGAAAGGCATATGCCAGGGTCTTGAAGAAGGGATGGGTGAGATGTTACTGTTTAAAGGGGTACATAATTACAGAAGATCAATAAATGGCCAATAAGCACATGAAAAGATGCTTGACATTATTAGTCATTAAGGAAATGCACATCAAAACCACATGACACCATTTCACACCCACTAAAGTTGTTATAATAAAAATGACAGACAGTGCTCGCTTCAGCAGCACATATACTAAAACTGGAGCGATACAGAACAGGATTAGCATGGCCCCTGTGCAAGGATGACATGCGAATTCGTGAAGCGTTCCATATTTTTCATGGATGGACCTAGAGACTGCCATACAGAGTGAAGTAAGTCAGAAAGAGAAAAACAAATATCGTATATTAACGCATGTATGTGGAATCTAGAAAAATGGTACAGATAAACCGGTTTGCAAAGCAGAAACAGAGACACAGATGTAGAGAACAAATGTATTGACACCAAGGGGGGGAAGTGGGGCGGGGGGGGGGGATGAACTGGGAGATTGGGATTGACATATATACACCAACATGCACAAAATAGATAACTAATAAGAACCTGGTGTATTAAAAAATGAAATACAAAACTACAGGGTTTTTTTCTGATTATAAAAGTAATAAAGCTCATTGTAGATACGTCAAGCAAAACAGGAAAAATATAAAATCATCTGCAATCTCACCTCAACATGACCATCAATAATATTATTAAGATCCTCCAGAGAGTATTTATGAATTTTCATATGCACTACTTCTTTCATTTTATGTAAATGAAGTTTGAATTATGTACTTTTTTCCACTCAACAATGTGTCGTTCACATTTCCATTTTCGAAATATACTAACTTTCGTTATTCTAATGGCTCAGTCCACTGAATAGATGTATGACAATCTCTTACTGACATATATATATGTGTGTGGGCGTGTATTTCGTTTATCTTTCACAATTAATGAACTAAAACCTATATTCTGGTAAACGTTCTTGTGCATACCAATTTATATTACCAATAAAGGTATATGCAAATACTTCTAAAAAGAAAATGATGGACAATAAACAAGTGTTGGGGGACTTCCCTGGTGGCGCAGTGGTTAAGAATCCACCTGCCAATGCAGGGGACACGGGTTCGATCCCTGGTCCGGGAAGATCCCACATGCCGCGGAGCAACTAAGCCCGTGAACCACAACTACTGAGTCTGCGCTCTAGAGCACGTGAGCCACAACTACTGAGCCCAAGCACTACAACTACCGAAGCCCACACGCCTAGAGCCCAAGCTCCGCAACAAGCGAAGCCACCGCAATGAGAAGCCCGCGCACCGCAACAAATAGTAGCCCCCGCTCGCCAAAACTGGAGAAAGCCCACGCACAGCAATGAAGACCCAACGCAGCCAAAAATCAGTAAATAAATAATAAATTAAAAAACAAACAAGTGTTGGGAAGGATGCAGGGCAACTGTTGACGGGAAACGCAAAATGGTGTTGATGGGAATGCAACCTACACATTGTTGATGGATGCAGGGCAATTGTTAATGGGAATGCAAAATGGTGTAGCCTTTTTGGAAAACAGTTTGGCTTGGCAGTTCCTCAAAAAAGAGAGTTGATGTGTGACCTGACAACTTACTCTGTTAAATGAGTGAATTATACGGTAGGTAAATTTTACTACTATTATTTTTAAAATATGGTGAGGGTGATTATCTAAAGCTATCTGCATGACTACGTTTTCCCTCCTTTCCCTAGTCTTCTTTGGGAAGGGGAATTAGAGGTTTAACAAGCAGAGGCAGCATATTATAATCTCTAACATGCCTAATATTAATTTCTGAGTAGTATACAATTGTCAATGGTTACTAAAATTTATCTTTAAATTTCACTAGACTCCCTACAGTCATTTAACTAATACTTAAACACACCAGGGGAGGGTACTGAAATAGGAGCCTTACACTTTTCATTTCTTAAATTAAGAATCTTTTTGTAGTTTTAATAATCACCCACTAAGTCATAACGTGTTTCATGAATTAGAATTTCCATATCACATGGGTTTTTTAACCTACCTTTCCACGAACTGCTTGAGAATCCACCCATGACATCCAAACAACAGCAGCAACACATTAATGGCAATAGGGAGACAAGGAGTGATAGAGACCAAGTAAAGCAAACTATGAGGAGCTTCAAAGACTCTAGGTCACCAATTCTAGGTCAGACAGTAATTAAGTCCCATAAACTGAAATGAATTATGTACAATTTGTGTTTTAAGTTCCAAATGTATCAAGCACAGTTACTCTAAATCAGATCCAATAGATGCAAGTCAAATTCCTATGCCATATATAATTGAAAAAATGCTTCTATAAAATGTGAAAGATAACGCTTTTTGATGTAACACAACTGATAAAAACAAAAGCAAAAAATGCTTCCCTGAAAATTATGTAATTTGAGCACAAAAATAGGCCAAGAGTAAATCAACTAAAAATTTGGCAACAGAAATCATTTTCTTAGGAATGTACTCACAGGACAAGAAACTACAAAACAAACAAAAAAAAAACCTTATTTTTCACATGAAAATAAAATTATTCTAAACAGATGCTCATGAAACATAAACATGCTTTCAACTTTAAAATCAACTCCTCCACATAAAAATTTCCTCCAAAAATAAAATACATACTCAGAATTTAAATCTACTTTGCTAAAATTAACTCGAGAATTTACTGAATTTCATTACTCATTAATTTTTTAAAGTAACTTCACCTCCCTTCACTTCCTTTTCTTCTCTTTCCCTTCCATTTTTCCCTTTATGCAGTTTCTCCTCTACGAAGGCAAAACAACTCATATCACTAATAAATGCAGCCTCCTTCCAAACACCACACTGACCTTTTTCTTCCACAGGAACTCTCAAGTACTAAAACAAACGTGTTTCCCTCACAATTCTCAGGTTAAAGGTATCTTTCAGAGACTCAAGAGCCGAAAATCCATCTCTTATTTCCCAGCTAGTTCTAGAACATTTTAGTGGCCAGCAGCAACATCTTAATTTGTTGCCCCTTACAGTTCCAAATTCTATTAAGATTACTTCCTACTCAGACTAATTGCTTTCCACACAAAATCTGTGTGGGAAGCTAAGAGAAGAGAGCACAGGAGAGCCCTACACTATCTCCAAGGGAGAGCAGATACTGTACCATTTGTAAACAAAGGGGAATATGGAAAAAAATGAATGAATGAAAACAAAAAGAAAATTAATAGGGCTGATCACTGACACAAGGTGACAGGCTTTGAATCAGGAGACTTAAAAGTGCCACAGAATTTAGTCGTAACTATCTGACTGGAGCAAACAAAGATAAGTAAATTTAATCTGAATACTGAATTACATGAGTGATAAAGATGGGCAAAAATCAGAACACAACTGCTCACACAAAATCTTGACAACATTTTTAAGAACTTCCTTTAAAATACAAATCACTAGCTCAGAAAACCTACAAGTGGGGTCCAAACCAAGAGAACATTCCTTGCATAATTTCTTTTGCATAATTATACCTTTAAAATATATTATACTTTATCAATTAATTGAGCAAGCATTAAAATATCAGTGCAACAGAGAGACCAGAAACAGACCCATACATAAATGGAAACTCAGTATATGGGAAAGGACAGATTTTTCAGCAAATAGTCTGAGAAATGACAGAGCTACTACAAAATTTTACTAGAGTTTAAAAATTTAAAAGATATCTGTTTCCCCCTCTTTCTGATTATATAAATAGGACAGTCATTGGAAAAAATTACAAAACATAGAAACAATGAAAATTGTCCGTAATGTGCCCAGTAATTATTACTAAAGTACATGTTTAGTGTATTTTTTCACTAATATTTATTTATTTAAATTGGGTATCCTTGATTAATATCCCTTTGTTTCCCTACCTCATTCACTGTGGGTATTGTCACGGGACCAGTAGTCTGAAAAGTAAGATTTTTAATATATATCACATATGGTAGTACCATTATTTAATAACCACCATTTTAAACAAAGAATTTAGGTTTGCTTCCAGCTCATTACAATTAAAAATAACTGCGTTTAATATCCCAAGAATAAACTTTGTAGGCATCTGTTTATTACCTTAGGATAAATTCCTGTAAGTGGAATTACTGAGTCAAAAGTATGAAATGCAAGAACTTCTGATACATATATTCAAAAGCCCCTCAGAAATGCTGTACCACTTTATAGTGCCATCAGTATAGAAACACCTATTTTATTCCAGTATTACACGCTTTCAAAACTCTGTATATTTAATAGTAGAAAAACACTTTAATTTGCCTTTCATTCACTGCAAGTGAAACTGAGTATTTTTACCTATGTTTACTACCCACAAAACATTTCTTTTGGGTCTGAGTAGGTCCTTTGCAATTCCTCATCCTGCAGTCCCTCAATTTTGGCACCACTGACACTGTAAGCCTGATAATTCTTTGTCAAAGGGGGATGTCCTGTGAACTGTAGAATGGTGAGCAGCAATCCTTGATCTCTACCCACTATAAGTCATTAGCACCCAACCTTCAACTGCCCCCCAAATTTTGACAATAATAAATGTCTATAAATATTGCCAAGTGTTTCCTGGGAGACAAAAAGTATCCCCAGTTAAAAACCACTGCCGGGCTTCCCTGGTGGCGCAGTGGTTAAGAGTCCGCCTGCCAATGCAGGGGACACGGTTCGAGCCCTGGTCTGGGAAGATCCCACATGCTGTGGAGCAATTAAGCCTGTGTGGCACAACTACTGAAGCCCATGCCCTAGAGCCTGTGCTCCGCAACAAGAGAAGCCCGTGCACTGCAACGAAGAGCAGCCCCCGCTCGCTGCAACCAGAGAAAAGCCCACGCGTAGCAATTAAGACCCAACGTAGCCAAAAAATAAAATAAAATAAATTAAAAAAAAAAAAAAAAAAAACCACTGCCTACTCCACCCCTTTAAAATTGTCTTTTTCTTACTCTCATGTTATTACAGAAAAAGTAAAATTACTATGTAACACAAGTATGAACAAAACTTTTGCGTTCTCATTTTGTACCAACTGCTGCAAAAATAAAAATTGTTGTTTTCATATAAATGTTGAAGTGACACTAAAATATTTATCTAATTGTTCCTATGTTGAAATTATCTTTGAAATGCCATACATTTCTTTGCTCAGAAACTCACACCTGAAGATGGAATGGTACCTGCTCCAAAGCAATAGAATTATGACACAAATTCTGAAGGGAAAGTATTTGGCACTAGAAGTGAAGTTTTCAAATTAAGAGTGCTAAATATCTAATGATAATTGTACACAAAAAGGATCCAATCAGATGGAAAAGAAAGCTTCAGCAGGTAACGCTAACGCTCAGGTAATACCTTAGTGCAAACTTGGGTTTCTTCTTTGGCAACTTGTATATTCATGATAAGGACTCTAACATGTCTAAAGATTCAAGTTACACTCCTCTACTCACCCATCTCTCTCTACCAATTAAAACAAAAAGTTCAAGAAACAGTGTGTTCTGGTTAGCTTGATTTATGCTTAACTCTTAGCTAACCTTTGACCCTTTTTTGAAAATCTTTCTCAAATTTATTAACAGATCAACACGGATCCTTCCCTTCCACACAGACAGCTGAACCAAACAAGTATGAACCAAAGATAGATCTCCTCTAACAGTATGACTCAGGCTGAAGACAGCCAATTTAGAATTCAGAGGGTACTAGTTTTTTTTAAATAGCACTAGTTTAATGGCTGCAGTGGATCTACCCTCCTCCCTGCTACTGGAGAGTCACTCTTCTCATTCCATTCACCACCGATGCTATCACTTCTTCCATAATCCATTTGATACTAATGCCAAACTGTCATCAACAGAGATGAGTCCATTCTTTTACCACCACATCTGCCAGAGCCTAGGTAGGCCATGGGCCCTTTTTTCATTCTACAAACTCACAATGTAATGTCAGTGTCAACAGCAGTTAGAAAGCCCAGAAACAATGTAAGACATTGATCCTTCACAAAATTAGTTTGAAAAACAAGATACATAAACAATAAACAAATAGAAATAAAACAGCATAGACTATCAGATGCAAAGATTTCAGGGATGGTATAATAGAACAAAGAAAACGGAGATGAAATGTAGGTTTAGAGTCATCAAGAAAAGCCTCAGGACAAAGTGGGACTTTAAAAGGTGAACCTGAAAAGCATGAGTAGAGTATGAAAAAGGAAGTGGGAAAGTATAGGACTTAAACATAGAAGGAGTTTAATATGGACAAATGACTTTTTCAAACTCAGCACTATTGACAGTTAGGCTGCAGAGCTCTGTATTGTGGTAGGCTGTCCTGTGCATTGTAGGATGTTCAGCAACATCTGCGACCCCTACACTGTGATGCCAGTAATCCCCATCACAAATGGTGACAATCAAAACTGTCTCTAGAACCTGACAAATGAACCCTGGGGTTGGGGGGAAGGGAGGCTTGCTCCCAGTTGAAAAGCACTGCAATACACAATCTCTTTTGTTGAGAATTACACTGGTTCCTGAAAAACAGTAAGGCTGGCAAAATCAGAGGTGCAACACCAAACTCTCAAAAAATCTGAAGAATAAAACAGCACGAATATATATATTTTAAGAGACAGAGGAGAAATTCTAAAATGTACATGAGTCATTCAAAAAATGCTCATTAGCATTAAAATCTATCTCATGAATCACTTCTAGTCGTACAGGAAAATGAGCTGTGGAGATATGATCTAGAATTTATTTTTCCTAGGGTGTAGTCTTCTGTTCATTGAGAAAGGTGAAGGAAAAAACACAACAAACAACAGCAAAAAGTCCTTCCACCTGGACCCAGATATCAATTCATGCGGTGCAAAGCAAAGGAAGTTTTAAATACTCAAGTTTTTAAAGGAGATTGAATGAACATACATAAATGGTTTTATAATTTGTTAACGAAATATAAAATGAGTTAACACAGCAGTGGTGGCAGATTACTGTACACTTTAGTACACCGGTTTCATCCTGGAGAATCCTTTTAGAGTCTGAAGGTGAAGCTCAAAGTGTCTTTATAGTGTTTGCAATATTGGCTTTTTATAGTGTGGTATGTATCTATTTTGTGCTATTCCATTTACAGATTATTTTTATTAGTGTTTTGAAGTATGACCCAGAGTTATGCTACCTTACAATTACTAATAAAATATAATTATTTAGAAAGCATTTTTCTCTATCTACACACTCTCAAAACAAAGAAAAAATAATAACCACTAAAAGCGTAGTATCTACTGAGAAAACAATTTGTACTCTAGTCTAAGAACTGTCTGAACATGTGAAAAATGAACACAACAACACTGAAATGGATAACCCTTCCTGAGAATCTCCATCTACGTAAGACGAAACTAAGAAGATTAACTGGAAATTTTTTTTTCAGGGAAATGTTTTTAAAACAAGTAACTGACAAGCCCAAAGCTAACATCATGCTCAGTGGTAATTAGCTGAAAGCTTCTCCTCTAAGATCAAGAACAAGACAAGAATGTGCACTCTCACCAGTTTTACTCAACATAGTACTGGTAGTCCTAGCCACAGCAATTAGGCAAGAAAAAGAAATAAAAGGCAACCAAGTCCAAAAGGAAGAGTAAAACTATCTCTATTTGCAGGTAACATTATATTATGTATAGAAAAGTCCAAAGACACAACCAAAAGACTGTTAAAACAAATGAATTCAGTAAAGTTGCAGAATACAAACTCAAGATAGAAAACTCAAGTGTGTTTCTACACACTAATAATTCACTATTGGAAACAGAACTATCCCATTTACAACAGCATCAAAAACAATGATATACTTAGGAATGAATTTAAGCAAGGAGGTGAAAGATCAGTACACTGAAGATTTTAAGACACTGATGAAAGAAAGTGAAGACACTTTCAAATGCAAAGATATTCCATGCTCATGGAATGGAATAATATTGTTAAAATGGCCAAATACTACCCAAAGCAATCTACAGATTCAAAGCAATGCCTACCAAAATGCCAATGGCATCTTTCAGAGAAACAGGAAAAAAAAAATCCTAAATTCGTATGGAACCACAAAAGACTCTGGACTGCCAAAGCAATCTTGAGAAACAAGAATAAAGATGGAGGCCTCACACAATCTGATTTCAACTATATAACAAAGCTATAGTAATCAAAACAGTATGGTAGTGGCGTAAAAACAAACAGATCAGTGGAACAGAACAGAGGGTCCAAAAATAAACCCATGCATGTATAAATACAGTCAATTAATTTTTGGAAAAGGAACAAAGACTATACAACGGGGAAAGGATAGTCTCTTCAAGTAGTGGTGCTGGGAAAACTGAATAGCCACATGCAGAAGAATGAAACTGGATCACTATCTTACACCTACACAAAAATCAACTCAAAATGGATTAAAGACTTGATCGTAAGACCCAAAACCGTAAAACTCTTAAACATGATTTTTGGACCTGACTCTAAAAGCAAAGGCGAAAAATGCAAAAATAAAGAAATGGGATCACATCAAACTAAAAAGCTTCTGCACAGTGGAGGAAACCATCAATAAAATTAAAAGGCAACCTATGAAATGGCAGAAAATATTTGCAAAGCAGATAGCTGATAAGGTTAACATCCAAGATATACAAGGAATTCATACAACTCAATAGCAAAAAAAAAAAACCAAAAACCTTATTTTTAAATGGGCAGAGGATATGAACAGAGATTTCTGCAAACAAGACATTCAAATGGCCAAGAGGTACAGGAAAAAGTGCTCAACATCACTAATGCTGAACTGTACACTTAAAAATGACTATATGTCAATTATATCTCAATAAAGCTAGTGGAAAATGATTAAAATGGTAATTTTTCTTTTTTCTTTTTTTGCGGTACGCGGGCCTCTCACTCTTGCGGCCTCTCCCGTTGCGGAGCACAGGCTCCGGATGCGCAGGCTCAGCAGCCATGGCTCACGGGCCCAGCCGCTCTGCGGCATGTGGGATCTTCCCGGACCGGGGCACGAACCCATGTCCCCTGCATCGGCAGGCGGACTCTCAACCACGGCGCCACCAGGGAAGCCAGGTAAATTTTATATTATGTATGTTTCACCGTAGTAAAACAGAATATAAATTTAAATTGCCATATTTAAAAGATACTACTTTTCAAACTGAGAGAGCCTCATAAAGGCTGACAAATAGATTAGGGGGTCAGACATCATAGTAAAATTGCATAATTCTGGAAACAAAAAAAAGACTCTGCAAAACTCCAGCGATACAAAACAGATTACATACAGGGCTTCAGACTTAACAACAGTGCAGGAAGAAAGCAACAGGAAAATGCCTTCAAAATTCAAAAAAAAAACTCTTTTCAACCTAGAATTTTGTACTCCAACTATCCATTTAAGTAAATGGGTAGGGAAAAAAAAAACATTTTTGTTGAAAGTACAAAAAAAGATGTATTTCCTATCATGCTTTCTCTCAGTCCACCAAAACAATGAAGTAAACCAAGAAAGAGAATGTGACATGCTATCAAGGAAACTAAAGACCCAAGAGGAGAAAGTGAATTTCAGAATAATGATAAAGGCAGATTCCAAGAGCGGAGGAATAGGGCAGGTCTAAGAGCAACCACTCCAGAACAGAGCAGTTAAGAAGGCTCCACAAGAGATTTTTAAAAAAATATAAAATTGGTAGAAGACCTAATATGTCATATTTTGCAATGAGATCTAAACAACTAAAGTTTGGGGTGGAATTAGCCATAAGTATACAGAAAATTAAATGGAAAACATAGCATTCACTAAGACAATGTGTGTAACACATGCTGAACTGACCAAATTTTCAATATAATTATACTGAAGACATTGGGCAATGGAAGTGAGAAGTATGTATGTATGGAGTGAAGGAGAGGAAGTAAAAAAAACTAAATCCTCACTGTGATTATTATGAAATCAATAATTAATTCTAAAAATTTAAAGAAAAAAGGGATTTTCTAAGACTGTAACTTAGAAATAGGCAGATTAACACCCATTCCCCCAAGAAAACAATGATTTTAAAGTGGTTATCTCTAGGGAATAGGGGAAAAAAAGGAAAGAACACAGAAGACTTTTTTCTGTTCCCTTTGTCATATTAATAAACTCACTAAATCCTGTGCATGTAAAACTTCGATGAAAGTAAAAATCACATGGTAAAAAAAAAAAATTAAAAAGCATTGGTGCTAGAGTCTGAAAGTTTGGTTGGGTTCAAATTTTAGTTCAGCCACTTTTTCATTTGTATGACCTAAGAGAGATAACTCCAGACTCCCTTTGTTTCCCTTCTCTAAAATGGAGGTAACAGTATCTACTTCACAGAACTGCTGTGAGGGTTACATTAGTGTAAGCAGACTGCTTAGCAAAGTGGCTGACACCTAGTAAGTACTCAATCAATGGCTGTTTGTCCTCAAGAAACTCAGGATGTGGAGAACATCTGAGTAATACTGCAGAAATATGCAGAGTTTTCCAGACGGCTTTCCAGGTGTAAAAATGGATTGGGACAGTGAGAAAGACCTCTTTTAGGGCATAAGATGGTTGAGCTTATCTTATATACTCTCACATAACAGATATATAACAAATTGAGGCCATCTCTCCAGCCTAAGAGCACTTCTAGAGCCTCTTTAATTATTCCCTTCTATTAGAGAAAGGAGAAAATTTACCCAATATTCCTTCTTCACCCATTCACAAAATTATTTCCTTTTAAAAAGTAAACATAATACTTTAGCTAATGTAAGAATTTAGAACAGGGAAAAAAACCTACACTTCACCCAGCTTTGTCAAACCTTACCTAGTCATATTTTTAATAGTTCTAAACTAGAAGATATTTAAATATATTGCACTTACTGCAAAAGTTCTTTGACTCTACCAGTACCTCCAATCCATTGATCCTACCACCTTTTTACTGTCCCTCACCACCTTCATTATCAAGATTAAATTATAATTAATCATTAACCATTAGTCATCCCCTTGCATACAGCTGCCCTCTCCGGCTTCACTGTACTCACAAAGTCAACTTTACTAGTAGGTTAAAATGCAATCCCCACCAAATCTGTGCCTATACAGCAGCACACATGGGCACAAACACAAAATTAAAGAAAAATGAATCACCATGCTGGCTTGTTTCAAGTACACTACCAGATTAATATTTTATTTCCCTAGTTTATCCACTTCCAGACTATTCTAGGTAACTATTTCATATCTTCTCTCTCCTCAAACCCCTACTGAGTTCTCCCTCACTCTCACAATTAATGACCTTGAATTTCCAGAGTCCCACCACATTTATCCACCTACTAGTAGGCTCATGCACACCCCGAATTCCCACCTGTTATAAACTACCCATGTTCTCATCTACTTACATGCCAGATTCTCCATTTGCACACCTGCTCAAGAGCATCACTTGTGTAATTCTCCCCTTTCTTCTATCAACCATATCAACTTTTTAAATCTCTAATGGATCATTTCCACTACCTTACAAATACATCTATATTTCTCCCATCTCAAAATTTTTTTCTTCCCTCCACTTACCCTCCTAGCTCCCCCATCATTTATTTGCTCTCCTTTGAAGGAAAACTCCTTGAAATAGTTGTCTCCCTCCCATTATCCCTCAAACCCACTCCAAACAAGTTTTCACTCCCACCACTAAAATTAATCTGCTCTTATCAAGGTCATCAATTACCTCCATATTGCTAAATCCAATGATCATTTCTCACACCTCATCTTAACAGCATATAAAGAGTACTTCACACAGTTAGTTGATCCTTTTTCCTCAATTACTTTCTGATACTGTCTTTTAACTTGCTGATCTTTCCTACTCATTGTCCTTTTCTGGTTTCACAAAATGCTCCATGCTGGAGTAATCCAAAGCTCAACCAATCAATTCTCTGTCTACACCTGGTGATACTGTCAAGTCTGGAAGTTTTAAATACTATTTGCCCATGAAATCTCCTGATCTCCACATTCACCCATTCAACCACCTGCTCCACATCAAAATAGCATTCAGCATGTCCAACAGTGAACTGCTGGTCTTTCCCACAAATTGCTCCTCACACACCTTTTCCCATTTCAGGTGTGAAGAAATTCCATCCTTCTAGCTGCTATGGCAAACCGGAGTCATTCCTGACTCCATTTTTTCTTTCACACACCACACCCTATCTTCAGGAAATCCTGCCAGCTGCACCTTCAAAATGTATTAAAAATGTTGACTAATTCTCACCACCTCCTACCACTTAATCCACCTCTTCAAAAACACTATTATTTTCAATAACTGCTGCTTCTAGTTTACTTTACCTAAAGTCTATTATCAGCACGGCCGTTCATACAACTCTCTTAACACTTAAGTCTGACGATGTCACTTCTCAACGCAAAACCCCACACTGGCTGCTGATTTCACTCAGAGTAAAGTCTAAAAAGTCCTTACCATGGTCCACATTGCCTACATGATTTGACCCCAATCTCCTTTAACCTCTCTGATTTCCTCTGCTTGGTCAGTCTACTCCAGCCACAGTGGCCACCTTTGTTAGTCTGCAAAAAAGTGAGACACACTCCTTCTTAAGGGCCTTTGCACTGGAAGTCCTCTGCCTGGAATGCTCTTCTACTAAATATATGCATGGCCAACTTCTTGTCTCGCTCAACTGTCACCTTCAAAATGAGGCTTACTCTGACCACCTTATTTAAAAGTACAACTACCTCTTCGGGCTTCCCTGGTGGCGCAGTGGTTGAGAGTCCGCCTGCTGATGCAGGGGACACGGGTTCGTGCCCCGGTCCGGGAAGATCCCACATGCCGCGGAGCAGCTGGGCCCGTGAGCCATGGCCGCTGAGCCTGCGCATCCGGAGCCTGTGCTCCGCAATGGGAGAGGCCACAACAGTGAGAGGCTCGCATACAGCAAAAAAAAAAGGGCTACTGGCATTTCTTTTTCACATATGCCTGAATTTAATTCCTCAGAACACAAAGGTTTGCTCAAGTATGCTATAGTTTTTTCTGATGACTTTTTTTAAAGCTACTATTAAATTCTCCTTCTTTTTTATTTTACTGAAGTATATAAATATTAAGCATATTTGGGGGCACAGAAATGGGAGTGACTTTCACTTCTTTTATGAAATACTGCACTGTTCAAATTGTTTTAAATAAGGTACCCTATCCTGATCTTATAATTAAAAAAAAAAAACATTTTAAATACTCGGCCACATTTCTCAACACTACGCCTCACACCAACACCAAATTCAATAATTTTAAAAATTACCACATTTAGAAACCTTCATTCCATTAATGCGATTCTATAATTTGAAGTTTTTGTACAGTTCAACTACAAATGTTTCAAAAAGCAAAACCTTCAAACAATCACAAACAAGAATATGATTTTATCCACAAATCCTCATACCAACAACTTTTAAAGACTACCAACTAAATATAAAAGGAATATACTTTTAAAATGTTTAAAACCTTTTCTTATTTGAAACATACCAACACTTAAATCAATCTACTTACACTGTAAACTCAGAAGCCTTTCTTTTAAAATAATTCTTCCAAACTGTCTGTACTACCCATCCAAAACACTTAAATATGTACTTTTCCTAAACCTTCAAAGAGCTAACAACACTGTATTAATCAAATCTAAATCAGGAGAAACTGTAAGACTCTCCATTATTTTAAGAAAACTGGGACACTATTGACGTTTGAAAGACATTCAGTTTCAAAGATATAAAAATGTGGAAAAAACACACGCTGATGAGGAATATTTACAAAAAATTAATTTTAGAACGTCTCTCTGGGTAGCAAAGAGATTCTAGGATTAAACTGTTAATTTAATAAAATTTGTAATTATGTCAAAATTTTGAGGTATATCTGGAATTTATATACATAGCATAAAAAAATTCAAAAAGCAAAATCTTAAAGCAATTTCAATTTTATTCCCATCTAATCTGACCAAGCTCTACTGCACTTCACACATTATTAAGCTAGTATTGACACTAAAGCTTTCACCTCCCCACCCAAAACTTAAAAATAGAAATGTATATCAAAAATGGTAATTACTGAATCAGATTACTCTTACAGCATATGCTGACTTAAGGAGCAACTGAAAAAAATTACTCTTAAGGAACTACACATTTAAGTTTCCCAAGTCCTAATTTTAAAGATAAACTTAACACATAGTTGATACTGGAAAATACTGATAAAAGCAGTTGAGCAAAATATTAAATGAAATATAACACTTTTAAAATAATAAACACTATAACGGACTGTGGTTTGTGTGCTCACCAGTGCATCCCAAGGTACCTAGCACAGTACCCAGATAGAATATATGCTCAATAATCATTTGTTGACATCTCAATAAAGATTTGAAGGAATTTAAGCAAACTTGATACACAGAAATTACACAAAAACTAACTTGAAGAACAGTATATAACAAAGCCAGAAAGCTTCACACCAGCATTTGTTACATAAAATGTCACATAATATGCATTTACTATCACACACTATGCATTCAATAAATCCCAGCCCCTTTTCCTTCCACTTTCTTTTTAACAGTGTACACCTAAAATGTTTACTTCATAAAACTCAATTAACATCAAAACCTTTAAGAATACATCTGCATAAAACAATCCATATCTGAATGTAATCAGTAAAAATAAAAAGACATACAAATCATTGACGAATGTTACAGACTGTGTTTGTATCCACCCAAATTTCTTTTGTTGAAGGCCCTAGCCCAGTGTGATAGCATTTGAGGATAAGGCCTTTGGGAGACAATTAGGTATGCGTGAGGTCCTGAGAGTAACACCCTCCTGATGGGACTACTACTTTTAGTAGAAAAAATGGGGGGTGTGGAGGGCAGGCAGGAGAGCAGTCCCCCAGGCCCCACCCCCTCCATGTGTGGCCACAAAAAGAAGGTGACCTTGGGCAAGCCAGGAAGAGTTCTCACCGGAACCCAACCATGCCAGCACTGTGAGCTCAGACTTCCAGCCTCCATAACTGTAAGAAGATAATTTCTGTTGTTTGAGCCACCCAGTCTACGGTATTTTCCTACAGTAGCCCAAGCTAAGACAGCAAGTCTACTACTTTGAAGGAACAGTGACATATGATACAGAAGCATATAATGATCAAAAAACAAATTATGGCCTCTAGGGGCCTAGCTTGGTAGAAGAAATAATACTTATATTAAAGTACCCATACAGGGACTTCCCTGGTGGCGCAGCGGTTAAGAATCCGCCAGCGGGGGCTTCCCTGGTGGCGCAGTGGTTGAGAGTCCGCCTGCCGATGCAGGGCACACGCGTTCGTGCCCCGGTCCGGGAAGATCCCACATGCCACGGAGCGGCTGGGCCCGTGAGCCATGGCCGCTGAGCCTGGGCATCCGGAGCCTGTGCTCCGCGGCGGGAGGGGCCACAGCAGTGAGAGGTCCGCGTACCGCAAAAAAAAAAAAAAAAAAAAAAGAATCCGCCTGCCAATGCAGGGGACACGAGTTTAATCCCCGGTCCGGGCAGATCCCACATGCACAGAGCAACTAATCCCGTGCGCCACAACTACTGAGTCTGCGCTCTAGAGCTAGCGACCCACAACTATGGAGCCCGCATGCTGCAACTACTGAAGCCCATGTGCCTAGAGCCCGTGCTGCACAACAAGAGAAGCCACCACAACGAGAAGCCCACGCACCGCAACGAAGAGTACCCCCACTTGCTGCAACTAAAGCCCACGCACAGCAACGAAGACCCAACGTGGCCAAAAATAAATAAATAAATTTACTTAAAAAAAAGCCAATTGATGAAACCATTAAAAAAAAAAAGTCCCCATACAGAGTAGAAAATGGTAAAATGCAGACTTTAGAAAGGCAAGATTACTATCTTGTTTTAAAATCTAGGGAGGCATAAAAACAAGCAAAACTGACAAAGGATAAATAGAATCTGCACACAGGAAAAAAACGGAAGAGAGAAAGCAAGCAAACTCAGAATTTTCACACATACACAAAGCTCAAAATTCTGATACCAATAATATTTTCTATTTTTTTCTAAAGAAAAGAATATTTCTTTAATAGATGAAGACAAGATTCTTATTTTTCTCCCATTTAGATATTTAATCCAGCTCCTAACTCTGCGACACGTTTTAAGCGAGGCAATTTCAGCGCGCTCAAAGCCTACAGAACCACAAGTGGAAACAGACTAACAGAAAATATGATCAATGCATGTCATAAATATGGTAGTTTCTATGGAGAAAAGGAAATCCAAGAGAGCTTCTCAGGTGATCTGTATGTATTTGAATGGAGCTGTCTGAACAGTCTTAAAAGACAAGTTGAAGTTATCCCATGAGGAAGAATGTCAGAGGCAACAAACAGAAAGATGCTATTAGAGGGACTTCCCCGGTGGCGCAGTGGCTGGGAGTCCGCCTGCTAATGCAGGGGACATGGGTTAGGGCCCTGGTCCGGGAGGATCCCACGTGCCGGGGAGCAGCTGAGCCCTTTCGCCACAACTACTGAAGTCCGGGAGCCTAGAGCCCCTGCTCCACAACAAGGACAGGCCACTGCGGTGAGAGGTCCGCGCACCGCAGCGAGGGGTGGCCCCTGCTTGCCGCAGCTAGAAAGGGCCCGCGTGCAGCAACGAGGACCCAACGCAGCCAAAAATAAATAAATAAATTTTTTTAAAAAACAGATGCTATTAGAATTTAATACTAGCAAAACAGAGCACTGCATACTCAGTGAACTGCAAGTCACTTGGCAAAGTTACATACAGTGGCAAGAGACAAATTGGAGAGGTAAAAAAAGCCCAGATCAAGAAACCAGTATAAAGAATAAAACAGTATTTGCCTAACTAATAGGATAAAAGTATAAGAATGAATGATACAAACTAGTAATGCTATACAAGGGAGAATTCAAAGGAAACAGAGAGACAATACATCCTAGTTAGAACAGTCCTAGTCTACACCTGGTGTTCTGCCCAGTTTACCATGTGTATCATATTTAATGAAGTATTATTAATAATTACACTAGGGACTTGCCTGGTGGCGCAGTGGCTAAGAATTTGCCTGCCGATGCAGGGGACACGGGTTCGAGGCCTCTTCTGGGAAGATCCCACATGCCGCGGAGCACCTAAGCCAGTGTGCCACAACTACTGAGCCCACGTGCCTAGAACCCGTGCTCCACAGCAAGAGAGGCCACTGCAATGAGAGGCCCCCACAACACAGCTAAGAGTGGCCCCTGCTCCCCGCAACTAGAGAGGGCCCGTGTGCAGCAGTGAAGACTCAATCCAGCCAAAATAAATAAATAAATTTTAAAATAATAATAATTACATTAAAATATGCAGGTTTGGTAGACCTCTCTACTTTGTACCTCCAATTTCTCTCACCTTGTCAGACTGTTTTTGAAATGCATGAGTAATGAAGAGAGTCCTCACTTTAACACAGTTAAATCTGAAAAATGACAGAAATCTTTCTCACCTGTTCCAGGCTCAACTTAACCCTTCCCTTTCAAAGACAGTATGCAGCGGGTGGCTATGGCTGCTAACTCCTTTGGAGCTGGGAGAAGTGGTCAACACTGCTGCCACTAATGTCCCATTGGTGTACTGACCAGGTGTGTAGTAATCTGTGACTTTGTGAGATACACATAGCTGCCAGGCTATCAGTCAGCAGAGTTCATGGGTAATTACAGATTAGGTATATGCAGAGCAGTTAATTAAGACACAAAGCTAGCAATCCACCAACGAAGTGAGAAATTCAAGGTTCTCTCTCTCCCCTACACATATAAGAATGGTCCAATGAAGCTAATGGACATATTTGTGCAGTAATAAGAACTATGTGCAAATCAAAACTACAATGAGACATCATCTCACACCGGTCAGAGTGGCCATCATCAAAAAATCTAGAAACAATAAATGCTGGAGAGGGTGTGGAGAAAAGGGAACACTCTTGCACTGTTGGTGGGAATGTAAATTGATACAGCCACTATGGAGAACAGCATGGAGGTTCCTTAAAAAAACTAAAAATAGAACTACCATGTGACCCAGCAATCCCACTACTGGGCATATACCCTGAGGAAACCATAATTCAAAAAGAGTCATGTACCAAAATGTTCAATGCAGCACTGTTTACAATAGCCAGGACATGGAAGCAACCTAACTGTCCATCGACAGATGAATGGATAAGAAGATGTGGCACATATATACAATGGAATATTACTCAGCCATAAAAAGAAACGTTATTGAGCTATATTTGTAGTGAGGTGGATGGACCTAGAGTCTGTCATACAGAGTGAAGTAAGTCAGAAAGAGAAAAACAAATACCGTATGCTAACACATATATATGGAATCTAAGAGAAAAAAAAGTCATGAAGAACCTAGGGGCAAGATGGGAATAAAGACACAGACCTACTAGAGAATGGACTTGAGGATATGGGGAGGGGGAAGGGTAAGCTGTGACAAAGAGAGAGAGTGGCGTGGACATATATACACTACCAAACGTAAAAGAGATAGCTAGTGGGAAGCAGCCGCATAGCACAGGGAGATCAGCTTGGTGCTTTGTGACCACCTAGAGGGGTGGGATAGGGAGGGTGGGAGGGAGACGCAAGAGGGAAGAGATATGGGAACATATGTATAACTGATTCACTTTGTTATACAGCAGAAACTAACACACCATTGAAAAGCAATTATACTCCAATAAAGATGTTTAAAAAAAAAAAGGAACTATGCATACTGCTGTCTGCTCCCAGATCCTAACAGAGTTCCTAAAACCCTTGAAAATAAAGGTGCTAAGAGAATCTTCTGTTGTAAAATCTAGTCTCTGGCCCCAGTTCCTGACACAGAGCTACTAAATCCCTTGGAATTTCCTGGGTGATAGAAATGTCTTTTATTCTAACGAGGCAACTCTGACTCTTGGTAGGCTCCTAGATGGGGGCTGGTCACCAGAAAGATGGAGTCATGATTAGAAGCTTGGTACTTTCAACCGCACTTCCCACTGTCATTCTTTGGAGAGGGGCTAAAAGTGGAATTAATCATCGATTATGCCCACCTGATGAAGCCTCCATAGACATCTATCAACTATGGGGATCAGAGAGGTTCTGCGTTGGTGAGCAAGAATGTATCCACCTGCCGGGAGAGTGGTGCACGCAAACTCCACAGGCATCTGTGCTCAGGACCCTTCTGGACCTCCCCCTATGTATCTCTTCATCTGGCTACTCCTTCATAACCTTTAACATCCTGTGCAATATTAATAAACGAATAATCTAGATAGTAAACTTCCTGAGTTTTGCGAGCCACTCTAGCAAATTAACAGAACCTGAGGAAGGGGTCATAGAACCCTCTAATTTTTAGCCTGCTGGTCAGAAACACAGGTATAACAGCCTGGACTTCTGACTGGTGTCTGAAGGAGATAGGTAGGTGGCAGTATTGTGGGACTAAGCCCTTAACATGTGAGATCTGATGCTAACTCCAAGTAGAAAATGGCACTACTGAATTGTCGGAGACTCAGGTGGTATCACAGAATTGCCACATATCTAACGTCAAAAGCGTTGTCAGTATGACCAGCAAGCAGAAAGAGTTCTAGACAATATCTGATCAGATAAAGGGCAAAACATCTGGGACTTTCATCTTAACTGAAAGTCAGGAAAGACAACACTTTAATTAAACTATCAAATCTTCAATAAGTAGTATTTATTTCCCAAAATCAGACTTTTCTAAGTTTGTCAAATAGAAGCCTGAAAGGTATCAATAAAACTAGAAGCCTTGGTTAAAGACCTTGATGGTCTTATAATACCCATCACTATTTTTATTTCACAGGTCACAGAACAAAACTATTAGACACTTTTTAAAGATTAACGTATGCTTTTTCCTATGAAGCAGAATCTTTCAACCTCAGCACTGAGATTCTGGGTCTGATAACGCTTTGTTGTTGGGTGTTACCCTGTGCAATGTAGCATTCTTGGCTTCACACTATATGCCAGTTGCGTCCCCCACTTGTAACAACCAAAAATGTCTCCAGACGTTGTCACCCCTGGTTGAGAACAACTGTTAAGAATTATTGAAACAGAAAGTGAAATAAATATTACAGAATTAAATGCAAATTTGAAGAAAAATCCCACATCTCAAAAATCTCACACATCTTCAATTACTTTTACTTAGACACCATTAGTATTTTACGTACATTTAAATAAAAGTGTGTATTTATTCAAAACTAATTTTAAGATAGTAGGAAACAATCTTAAGATACGTCCCTTTTTTGGGGTAGTATTTTCATTTCTTCTGCTTGACTAGGACTTTATGACACTTTTGAGATCTCAGCGTGTTCTCAGTATTCAGCCAACCTAAGGACAGAATGTAGTTTTGTTTTGTTTTTTTTTCTCTCAAACTAACTGGTTGTTTTGGCCTATTTACAAATAAATAGACCAGGACCACATGTGTGTGTGTGGGGGGATTTACCAGGACAAAATTTCAAATACAGTCATAAAAATGAAAGACATTGCTCATACTTTGTATTTGAAGTTTCCTTTACTGATAAATATGCCTACCTGTCTTTGGAATGTGAATAAAAAGACAGATACATGCCAGAAATAACAATTCAACCCACCCATGATAACAAAGACTATCCTTTGCTATAATGTCTAGACCATCCTTTTTAAACAACTTGCTGCTTGAGACTGTCTTTTTCTTTTTAGAATGAGAATTTTTTTTTAATTTAATTTTATTTTTGGCTGTGTTGGGTCTTTGTTGCTGTGCACGGGCTTCCTCTAGTAGCGGCGAGCGGGGGCTACTCTTCCTTGCGGTGCGCAGGCTTCTCATTGTGGTGGCTTCTCTTGTTGCGGAGCACGGGCTCTAGGCACGCGGGCTCAGTAGTTTCGGCTTGTGGGCTTACTTGCTCCGCAGCATGTGGGATCTTCCCGGACCAGGGATCGAACCCGTGTTCCCTGCACTGGCAGGTGAATTCTTAACCACTGTGCCACCAGTGAAGTCCTTGAGACTGTCTTAAACTCAAATTATTCCTAACACAACAAAAGTATAACTTATTTAGAAGTTAACTTTATCAAGGTACTCTATTATTTTATCAATAAAAATCTAGCCAAAAAAATTAAGAAACAAATCATAGCTTAATAAATGAGGGAGACAGAAAACTACAAATAGCAATAAACAAATGGAAAGATGCTGGCATAAAATTTAAAAAAGCAAATTAAAATGAGATACCATTTTTCATCTATCTGATTTTCAGACTTAAAAGCCTAATAATGTTCAGTACTGATACTGGACAGGTAACTTTGATACACTGTTTCTATAGGCATATGTTGAAACAAAAAGATTTCTGAAGGCCAGATAATAATGCACATAAAGTCCAACCCATAAATCCCATTCGTGCATCTGTGCCAACATAATTATGCTCACTTAAGCATTGTTTTAACTGTAAACAATCTTTAAGACCATCAAAGTGGACAGGTTAAATGAATTACAATACAGACAAAATGATGGAATACTATGCAACCCAAAAAATGATGTGCTTCAATAAGACATACACAAATTGCAGAAGTATGATATAATATTTTTTAAAAGAATTAACATATATACACATATATGCATAGAAAAATTCTATTAAGAATACACACGAAACAGGTTAACAACAGTCTAGTTTGATTTTTCTTTTTTCCTGTGAGTACTTTGTAATAAAAAACTTTTAAAACTAGACAGGCTTATCTAAAGGAGTATTAATTTCCATAATCTTTGTACATGAGTTTTTTCATATTATGGGCACAATAATAATTATTTAATTTATGTGATCCATTGAACTCAAAATGCAATTATTCTCACCAAACTTCTTGTTAACCAATATGGAGATGTGAATTTTGAAAGCATATATATGATATTCTCCATATTTAAGATACTTCCAGAAACACTGAAAGTTCTGCATTTATATTTACCACCTGTCCATATACTCACCTAATATCAATATTTTGGAATTTTTTAAAGTGGCCAAATCCTAGCTGTGGCATTCACTTCTGCCATATGCTACAGCAACTAAGATAGCAAAATCAAATGCCACAGACAATATTTACAAGAAAAGTGGATGACAAGGTAACAAGGTATTATCCCCATGAACCCTCTAGTATGAACAGTTAGGACAAGATTAGAGAGGTATTAATAGCTATACAGGAGCAAGAGAAAGACAACTTGTCTTACAACAGATTAACAGGAAAACCCATGGTTCACCAACAGTCTTCACTGGGGAAAAAAGAAAACCAGGCCACATTCTATCCACATTTAAGATTACTCCTTGCAGAAATACTCTTAATGTGCAAAGGCCCTAGAAAAGGCAGACTAGTCTCCACTTAAAGAACCACTTTGAGAAAAAAAATACCCACAATCTCAAAAGTTACCCTGGAGTCCTCATGAATAATATCCCTAAAATAAGACCAGAATAAAACTATCTCCAGAAATACTAAATTCACTTTAGCACAAACAATTCTGAATAGAAATATTTTGTTGTTAATAAAAAAGCTACCTCACCTGCCTTCCCAGCAGTACACAACAGTGCAAAAATTACCAATACACCTGTAAGACCTCTTACGTATCTCAAATTTCAAATCCTTCTATAATATGTAGTTTCTTGTTTCATCACCTGTAAATATTATCAACCTATCTCCCAATACTGCAAAGGTAAGATTTGGGGGTGACAGAATAACAAATCCAAGATGCATGTATTAAAGAGGCTTACACATTCTACCTAAAATACATACATCAGTTCATCACCTATATGCTTCATATGTATACTGCAAAATTACAATTATTGAAAGGTTTCAGCATTGGGGGTCACCAGAAAATGATCAAAATCACAAATGTTAGGGTACATCAACTCACCTACCCTACTGACCCTTTCAATAAATATCCCCTAACATAGTTTTTCTTAAACCACAAACCACCACACCCCACCTCCCCATACTTGCCACAATCCCTCCCCCAGGAAACCACCTGTGGTGTCAGTGCCTAGAAGGTCACATTATACCGTAGCACAAGGAAAGGAGGGGTGGCCAGGTATGTGGGATCTGGCTTAGGTAAGCAGCATGAAAGTCTTAGAATTTACAAAAATAACAGTGGTAATAGATTCCTACCAAATGCATAGCTTCAAATTCTAAGTAGTTTCGTAAGGATTCTAAGATAGCTACAGTAAACAGGAAAGATGTGAGAAGACAAATGAACAAGTGAGAAGTGGTATAAAGTACTGGTTATGGGAGAATCTGAAGTCAGAATGGCTGAGTTTAAATCCCAATTCTGTCACTCACCAGCTGCACAATCAAAATTATTTAAGTTCTGCAAGCCTCAGTATCCTTATTTTTAAAAAGGAGACACCTACTTCAAAGAGTACTAGTGAAGATTAAATTAGGGTAGGCATATGAAACATCTGATAGTTTCTGGCACAAAAGAAATGTTCATTAAAAGTTTGCCTTTTAGGAAGAAAAAAACCTGATAACCCAAAACAGAAGTTCTTATGTGAAAATCCTAGTCCCTTAAAGATTTCTGATTCACCACTTTAAAATCAATCAAAGACTCTAACTAGGTAGGAGTACTCACAAGCACCACATACTACAAAAAATAACATTAGGAGAATAAGATTTAAAGAGTCAAAATACTCAAGAGGCTCCACCCCCTGAAGGGAGCCCAGACAAATCATAGGGAGATAGTACAAGTACAGGTATGCACAAGTACAGGTACGCACATCTAAGTCAGACCTGGCTACAGGAAAGAAGGAAACGATAATAGCTGAAGTAAAGTTTTGGCAAGTAAAAGGAACAGCTAGCTCAGTCACAAGTATAAAGAAACTTGATGAGATTAGGGAAGTCTTGGACCTGAAAACAGATCACTGTTACTCGTCAGTATGTTTTCATTCTTAGGATTTCATTTCAGTAAGCTGCAAAAACTTTTAAGTATCAACACTGGTATCAAATACGTGTTATTTTTACTATGAATTTTTATGTTTTACATCACAGTATATAAACAAGGCATCTAAGATTTGTTGAATGCCTGCTATTTCACAAAAACTCTGCAACCTAAGTGTTGTTATTCATATTTTCAGCTGGGGAACAGAGGAAAAGAGGGCGTAGGTGACTAACTTGTTCCATCATGGTCATTCAAGTAGGTTACAATGAAACTAGAATTTTAACCAGGACAGCCTGCTAACCTAGAGTCAAGCAGATTATAAGCAGAGAGACAAGAGATACCTTGACATACACAGCTCCAAGTGTGTCTTCACTACAATAAAGCTATCTCCCTCGCCCCCCCCCCAACAAAGTCAAACTGGTAAGTGGTAACAAAAAAGCTCTACTTGAACTACCACATATATGGCACATTTTTTAAAAGCAATGGGTCACTATTACTATTATTTTACATTTTTATTGAGACTTAAATTAGCTCTTATACACTTTACAGTCAATGGTGTACGTTCTCAATAATATTCAATCTATTTTGGTAGGAATGGAGTTTGGAGGGTGGTTACAAGGAGTGCCAAACCCAGGCAGCCTGATACACGAAAAGGATCGCTGTGGGTGAAACCAGAGAGAACAAAGATGAGCAACTGAACACATATGAAGGCCTAGCAAAAATGAAGATCTAAAACACATTTCTCACATTCATCAGGTATTTTAAAGTACAATGCTTTCAGAGGCATATGTATTAAATGAAATAACAGTCAACGTTCTCCCCTTCAACTGTCTATACTCTGTTTTAGTAAGTGATTTAAGTTTTTTTGCTATCATACTGATTTAGGTAGACAGACACAAACATACACACACACTCACTCACCCCCCCAGCCCCCCAATAATAAACTCCCATATCAGAAAGGTAAAAGACCTACAGTCCACAGAACAGAGGGAAACGACTGTAAATCTGGACCATAAATTCCTCATCTTCTTACTAATAAGATGTTCTGAAGCCACATGAAGTTGGTGACAGGCTTCCAGTGATAGTCCATAAGCTTTATGAACTCCAATTTATTGGCAGACACAAAGAGGCTCTCTGGATATAGATAAAAAGGCACACATGTAGGTAACACTAAAACACACACTCTGGGAACCGCTCTGTGGCTCTCATGAGTTAGTGGTAACACTGACTGGTCTCTCTCATCCAAGTGATTCTCAATTTTTTTACTGTCTCCAAACCACTAACCTATGTAACAAACTCCCAAGAGATAACATCTTCACCTTCAGCAGACATTTAATGACAACCACTGTGCCTGTGCCCCACCCTTTACCACTGTTACTGCAATACCACCCCTGGTAACTACTGCCACAACACAGACTCCCACAGGCTTCTGAAATGGAAGGAAACTTGGAAATCATCTTTTTAAGCTCCTCATTCAGTACCTGAGGGAAGTGTGGCCCACAGTAATTTAAGTGACTTACTGGAGACTAAAATAGTAGCTATGGGGAGGAGGGAGTTGTCACTATGCACTAGTCACAGCGTTAAGCACTCATAAAGTAAGAACTCAGTGAATTCCCATAACATCCCTTGAGATGGATTTACTTTATTTCCCATATCTTACGATAAGGAAATTAAGGCACAGAGAAGTTGGCCTTGGTGACAGAGTAACTAAGTGGTAGAGCTGGGAATTCAAACCCAGGTCTGTCTTGTGCTCTCGTGACTCTCCAACCAGAGCTCTTTCCACAAGATTAAGTACCTCACACTTGTTTCATGAGCCAAGTGCACTCTATTTATGCCCAACGCACAGACAATTCTAACTTTTACCCTCTCCCAAATTTTAGTATCTATAGCTACATATTTTCATTTATTCAAGTCCTCACACAAGCTGAGGCAACCTCATGGTATAAACCCCATCTCTGAAGTGAGGAAACAAGCTCACAAATTATTTGCCCTAATTCACACAGCTAATTCTGACAAGCTAATTTCAGAATCAAGCCATGCTCCTTCCCAGAATGACGTTACCACACGCTAATTCTCATGAAATTAGAGGACTAGCCAACTACTAATAAAAACTGGACTGAACATGGAAAATATGAACTCAACTGCACACCAGAAAGATTGACGATTTGAAGTTAATTCCAGTCAGAAAACTGTGTTGACACATCTAGCTTCCAGTGCATCACGCAGTAGATTTTGTACAGCGTATATGACACATCAGATTTACAGGTTTGATGTGATGAAACAAATGAAAACTACAATTTTCTTCATGTTCCTATTTAATCACTGCAGTTACTAAAATATTTAGATGCAAAAGGGCAACATTTAACTAATACCTACTGAAAATCTACTGTGCTTCCTGTGTACCACTGTGATAATGGTACATGATAGGAATTTAGGTGGCACATGGGTAATTCATATTAATTAATATTTTAGTATTTACAGATTTTAAAATGACAGAAAAATATAACTAATGCAACAAACCACTGGTTTCAGACCTCCTTACTTCTCACAAGACTAAGAGGAAGAAATTAACATGTTGATTATACTTCTGGGGAGGGGTCAAATGAGGGCTTAATCTCTATCTGTAGTATTCTTCCATCTTAAAAAAATCTGAAGAAAAGTAAGCTGACCTCAGAAAGAACATTCAGTAAATAATTGTACAGATGCTACAAGGATGTGGCAAAAAATCCCAAAGGTAGTATGTGAAACTGACATTTTAGAAATAATGTTCAAGCGTTTGATACTATGTTAGACAAAACAAAATTCCCTCCCTAAAGAAAGCCACAGAAGAAGGATCTAACAGTCACATGGACTTAAGGAGATTTTATTTATAATAATGCAGATCTCAGTTGTTGATTACTACTACTTTTTAAGTAACTTTTATTTTCTTAGTAGTATTTCAAAATTGCTGAACACAAAGAGTTTGAAACTGCAGGGAGGGAAAAAAAGTAGACTCAATATAAGCATTATCAACACGATAACAACTACTATTTATTGAGTAAATAAATAATGTTAACACTGTTTATGAAGCAGTGTATTTCCGTGTATTATGTACTCATGCTATGAGGTACTATTACTATTCCCTTTTATAGATGAGGAAACTAACTTAACAGGGACTGACTTAAAAAGTTCTCTTAGGGACTTCCCTGGTGGCGCAGTGGTTAACAGTCTGCCTGCCAATGCACGGGACACGGATTCGAGCCCTGGTCGGGGAAGATCCCACATGTCACAGAGCAACTAAGCCGGTGCGCCACAACTACTGAAGCCCACGCGCCTAGAGCCTGTGCTCCACAGCAAGAGAAGCCACTGCAATGAGAAGCCTGCGCACCACAACAAAGAGTAGCCCTGCTCGCCACAACTAGAGAAAGCCTGCATGCAGCAATGAAGACCCAATGCAGCCAAAAATAAATTAAAAAAAAAAAAGAAAAAGTTCTCCTAAATAGTGTAACTCTGAGAGGATGGCAGAGGTGCTACAATTTTTCATCTCTCCAAAACCTCTTATGTCAAACGTAACTAACAGCAAACCCAAAACCAATAAGCAAAAACATTTACAACAAAACTCCCTGACAAGGTTACCTCACAAACCCCAAAATGTAAGTTAATGAGGAAAAACTTATGGTCACATGACCAGTATCATTATCAGAATCTGTACAAGAGAAAACAGAAGTCGTAGTGAACCGGAAGGGCCTACAAACAGGAGAACCACAAAATTGCCAACAGGTGTTCACAAGAAATCATGGCAGGTCAATGCGAGAACAGTAGCTGAAACTGAGATAGGTTTTGCCCACTCACAGTAATAAGTGAAGAGAAAGGACCTCCAGTAAGGGCTGAAAGGGACAAAGTCTTGCTTCATGAGCTCTTGAAAGTGACCCACCAGACCTCCCATCCAGAGGAGACCCCAAAGACAAGAGAAAGAGACAAGAGAGATGAAGGAAAGACAAGGTCCAAATAAAAGTATTGATAGAACAGAGCCTAGAAATTTCAGAAAGAACACTCCATATTCTAATACTTCACAAAAATAATGAGCAAACTCTGTGAAGTTAAGGACAGCTACTCTGAACCATGCCTCCTCCTCAAAGTGCAGAAAAACTATTTTCACATAAAAATGCAAAACAGAAAAATATCAAGGTCAAATCTAATATGAAATTGTTGTAAGAAAAAAGGAGAATAAGGAGCAAAATAACATCCCTCAAGACAGCAAAGGGAAGCTAGAAAGACTTGCTCAGAAACAGATCACAACCTTATACTATTTTCAAAATGAGCTAAACATATTGAGAAAAATGATACAAGTCAGAATTAGAGAAACTCAGAAAATGAAGCAATAGAATACAGCAAAGAATGAGAAAAGAATTACTTCAGGAAATAAAGACTAAACTAAAAAGCACACAAGAACAAATGATCACAACACACAATGCAGTAAGAATCCTTCAAAAGAGGAAATTTTGAAAAATCAAAATGGAATTAAATTTAAAATTTCACTTTAAAAGACACTGTTAAGAGAATAAAACGACAAGCCACACAGTGGTAGCAAGTATTTGTAAACCACATTAATAAAGAATTTGTATCCATAACATATAAGGAACTCTCAAAACCCAATAACAAATCAAACAAACCCCATTTTAACATGGGCAAAAATGCGAAGAATCAATTTACTAAAGGAGATATACAAACAGCAAACAAATAGATGAAAAGATGCTCAACATCATTAGTCATTAGGCAAATACGAATTAAAACCACTATACAATAGGCACCTATTAGAATATCTAATGTGAGAAAGATCGACCGTACTGTGTTGGAAAGGATATGGAGAAACTGATCTCAACTCCCATGATACTGGTGGAAAAGCAAATTGGCACAATCACTCAAGAAAACTGTTCAGTAGTTTCTAAAGTTAAACATACATGTACCATATGATCCAACCATTCCACTCCTGGATGTATTTTTACCCAAGAAAAAAAGAATGCATACAAAGACACATACACAAACGTTCACGGTAGCTTTATTTAATAAAGAAAAAACGGGGGCTTCCAGGGTGGCACAGTGGTTAAGAATCCACCTGCCAATGCACGGGACACACGTTGGAGCCCTGGTCCGGGAAGATGCCACATACTGTGGAGCAACTAAGCCCATGCGCCACAACTACTGAGCCTGCGCTCTTAGAGCCCACGAGCCACAACTACTGAAGCCCACGCCTAGAGACCATGCCCCGCAACAAGAGAAGCCGCTGTGATGAGAAGTCTGTGCACCTCAATGAAGTCACCGCAACTAGAGAATGCCTGTGCGCAGCAATGAAGACCCAATGCAACCAAAAATAAATAAATAAATTTTTTAAAAAAAACTGGAAATAACCCAAATGCCCATCAACCAGTGAATGAAGCAAGAACTGTAGGGTATCCATGTAATGAATACAACTCAGAAATAAAAAGGAATGAATTGTTGATTTCTGAACAACGTGGATCAATCTCAAATTATGAGGAGTAAAAAAAGGCAGACAAAGAATATACTGTATGATTCCATTTACATAAAATTCCAGAACATGCTAACTAATCTACAGTGACAAAAAGCAGATCTTTAGTTGCCTGAGGGGAGGAGAGCACACACAGGGAGGGGAGATTACAAAGGGAACGAGGAAACTTCTGCGAGTAATGGATATATTCTCCATCTGGGGTGTGGTGTTAGTTTCATGAGTGTAGATGTCAAAATTTACCAAACTATATATTTTTAGTAAACTAAACTTACTGTTATCAATAATTGAAGTTTTTTAAAATAAGCATTATTAAGTAAAGCTATTTTCTAAAAACAGAAATGAGGAAAAAAATCCAGGAATTCTTACCTTAAGAAACTCATCCATCCTAAAACATCAAAGAGATCTGAACTGCTACCTTTTAGATTTTCATTCTCGTATTTACAGTCTTAGAAGTTAGACAAAGCTCAGTTTAGCCATAAATGATGACAGAAACTGCAAATTTCAGTATCAAAAGTTAAGGCATGGGCTTCCCTGGCGGCGCAGTGGTTGAGAGTCTGCTTGCCAATGCAGGGGACACGGGTTCATGCCGCGGAGCAGCTGGGCCCGTGAGCCATGGCCGCTGAGCCTGCGCGTCCGGAGCCTGTGCTCCGCAAGGGGAGGCCACAACCGTGAGAGGCCCGCGTACCGCAAAAAAAAAAAAAAGTTACGGAATGCCCATATTGATTTAAAAAAACAAAAAACCAAAAAAGACTAAATAAAGCTAAATGTAAAAACACCAGCTGTTTGAATCATAAATTAAAAAATATTTTCCAAACTCCATAAAGAATCTAACACCACCAATCACTTTAATACAAAATACTCTCAGTAAATGTACAAAGACCTAAAGATTTGGGGGGGTTGGAGGGGTGGACAGGGATGGGACAACTGATGACCTTTTTAAGTCCTCTCTCAGGACAAATAATTGTCCAGAAAAATCAGGTTGAATTTCCCTAGCCACTTAGTGATCCAGTCAAACAGGATATTAAAGAGCTTTCTTGTAGAAACTTTCAACTGTTTATACATTTACAGCCAAAGTATTTTATCAAAACGGGACGGCAGGGGCTTCCCTGGTGGCACAGTGCTTTAGAGTCTGCCTGCCGATGCAGGGGACGCGGGTTCGTGCCCCGGTCCGGGAAGATCCCACATGCTGCGGAGCGGCTGGGCCCGTGAGCCATGGCCGCTGAGCCTGCGCGTCCGGAGCCTGTGCTCCGCGATGGGAGAGGCCACAGCAGTGAGAGGCCTGCGTACCGCACACACCAAAAAAAAGGGATGGCAGTCTGTACACACCTGGTAAGAGGCGTTAAGTATTTAACTCCAAATAATCTTGTTTATCAAAACTATGAAGTAAAATGCTTTTCCTCTTGATACTGTAGAGAGGTATTAGTTCGGAACAACTACCAATCAATATAAATACAAATTATTCTGCATCAAGTTTTTAAAATCAAGATGTTCTAGGAGACTATAATTCAAAGGCAAAAATTACCTTTCTTTCCTGAAGGGTTCTATTTTTTAAAAGCACTAAATAGAAATTTAAGATTGAACACATCACAGTCACATTCCTAAGGTGACTGGTAATTTTAATAAGCACCAGGGAGTTCCAGCTCGTCTGCAAGACCATTAAAGAGGGTTTTTTTTTTCCCCTTTCTAAAATCAGGCCAGTTATTAGAAGGCTACGCTGCAACCATAAGCAAATCTTGTGAGAAATGAACATTTGCTAATAAAGCCAAAGAAAGTATACATCATTTGCTGAAGCTTACACTCTTTTATTAGGCCTCAAAAAGAATTTTAAAACTAGACATTAAGTAGAGGAGCCAAAAGAAAGCCCATTTTTTAAAACTACCCCCCAAAAAAACCTCTCCCCTTCCTGTTCACTGCCTCCTACACAAAGGCTACAAGGTACCAAATCTGCACTGCTCTCTACAAATAAAGTTAGCCTGAGTGTGAAAACAACTCCTAAACAACTACACACACAACAATGAACTGAAATGTTCCTCTGAAAACAGTGCTAACTTCATAGTATAAGTTTCAGATTCACAGCATTTGCAAACAAGCCTAATAAAATGCTGAGCGTATGTTAACAAGTTAGCTATCCTAGAAAGTTTACAGGACAGTCAAGATTAGCATCTGGAATTTGTCAGATAATCACCCAGAGTGCTCAAGAGAATAAATATAAGTGACACTTCAAGCACCCACATACATAAATATGACAACAAAAGGTTGGATACAGGACAATAGGAGAAAATACCACCAATAAAAGAATCTGAAACAGAATCAAAGCCACAGAATTTGGGAAATAAGCCTGTTTGTTATGGCCAAAAACAGCCATAATGGAATATGCATTCTTCTTTTTCTCTGGCTCTTCTAGACTAACACATTCTAAATGCGCAAAAGCATAAAAAAAATCTTAACAAAGCTCTAAAATTCGTTACAGAGCACATATGAAGTAAATAAAGCATATACACTTAGTAAATCCTTTAAATTACTGGAGCTTGTGCAGTTTAGACAGATGGAGTATTCACTGCTTCTGAAATACACTTCTGTCCCTTTCCTGAGCAATTCTGAAGGATACACAGATCTATAACAACGATTACATGTTTTCAACTCACATTGTTTCTCCAGTCTTGGCTACATGACAAAGAAACTGATCCAGGACCGGACAAACTTCCTTTTTCCCCCTCTTCTCAAAATCTAGATAAGGGAAGAAAGAAAAGTTATTAGTATTTCTAAAAGTCCACCAACCATTTCCAATGCCTTCTAACAACAAACTTTCCTCTCACTCCTTCCTCATATTAAGCAGCAATTAAAAAAAAATTTTTTTTAATTTAAAAAAGCCTCTCAACGAAATATCCACCTCTTACTCTCCAATTTCAAATGTCACTCTTCACAGGTAACGAGAGCCCTCCTAAAGGGGGCACTCAACTTCGCCACAAACCAGCCCTAACGCAGTGCTTCTCAAACTGTGGTGCGGGGGAACACCAGGACCACATTCATCTCAGAGACCGGCTAAAATACAAAAACCCCAGATCCCGACCCCACAGACTGTTTATTTACGTGAAGTTCATAAATCTGCGTTTTAAGAAAACACCAGCTCCCTCTCGTAGCCGTCCCCCAATGATCCTGGGTATCAAAGCCTAATTCTCAGAACGCTGAAATCATGCTCTCCCAAGTTTGAGAACCACTGTTCTCAAGCCTGTTGCTTGGAAGGCGAGCAATTCAGAGCCGGGAAGGCGACCACCTGAGAATGAGGGCGCGTGGAAAGATGACTTCAGAAGCCCTGAAAAAGGCTCCTTGAGACACTTGAAAGTTGCTTTGCCGCCCCCTCTCCCCCCCCCCCAAACCTTTCACTTTTCTTCTCCCCGCCGTGGCCCGGCGTGCGGGGGCCTGATGGAGAACGAAGCCAGCCTGGGAAGGCGCTGCGGGCCCAAGACCCGTGCCCCGGGAGTGGGAGAGGGGCCGGGGCCCCCGCGAGAGCTTCCCGGCTCCCCTCCCCCAGCCCAGACGCCGGCGGCCGACACAAAGCCCAGAGCAGGGCGGGAGGGAGCTGCCCACGGGGCTCCCCGCCCCCGGGGAAGCGGGAGGGGGATGGGAGCCGGGGAAGCGCGCCCTCCCCCCCAGCCCGGCCCAGCCCCGCGGAACCACTTGCCCCGAAGGGAGATAGGACCACGGAGGGTGAGAAGGAAGGGAGAGGGGGCAGCTACCCCCACCTTTCAGCGCCTCCTGCAGCCTCTCGACGTCCATGGCTTCACGGAGCCCCTCGCAGCCTCCGCCTCCTTCCGCGGATCTCCCGGGGACTGGAAGGCCTCCCCCCACCCCCCCGACGCCCTCCCCCTCCCTTGCACACACTCCGGCACGCAGGCGACCGGGGGGGGCACCGAAGGGAGCCGGGGGAAGCGAGCGAGAGAGCGAGACCGAGAGAGCGAGCACCTCCCCGAGCCGCTACCACCAGCCCTCCAACATGGCGCCCGGCACGTCATCGCGCGCACGCTCCCCGCCGCCGTCCTCGCGCCCGCGGCGCGCCCAGACCCGGAACCCGAGAGCGCGTGCGCGGTGAGGCGTGTGGCCCCTGGCAGTCCCCCGCAGACCCGGCAGGGGCGGTAGCCCCGCCTCTCCCCCGGGATGGCCCTAGCTACCTGCGCCGACCTGAAGACGGAGTGGTCTAGGCAGGGGTGTGGGACGCAGACCCCCTGGATGTGAGTCCTTGCCATTTGCTAGCTGTGTGACCTTGAGCAATTTACTGAGCCTCTCTGAGCCTCACTTTCCCCATCTGTACGGTGAAAGCACTAGTATGGACCACTCTATTAGGTGGCTGCGAAAAGCAGGTGAGAGTGTGTACACTTAGTGGTCAGAGTACGCATTTTAAAAGCACTCACTATTACTAGTAATCGTAGCAAAAATACCTCCTTGCCTCAATCCAAAGCTCGTCGATGACCCACCCTTGAAGAGAAGCAAGGCACACAGCAAAGGGATGAAAAGCTTAGGCAATGGAACCAGCTGGATTTAAAGCCCAACTCAACTGTTTACTCCCTGTCGGACGTACTTAAACTCCGGTAGCCTCAGTTACCTCATCCGCAAAATGGAAGTTTGTAAAACAGCCCTGAGACTTGAGTGAAACGGCGATGATGAAGCACTGAGCGCACAGGGTGCCTGGAGCTTAAACACTTAATGTGGCTGCTGTTTTTATTATCATTATGATTTTGATTACATTACATAAGCACCCAGGAAGTTACAGAGGGCAGAGACCTCAGAAGTGCTCTCCCGCCCTGACATTTTACAAATGGGATAGCTGAGGCGCAGAGAACTAGTCTGGCAGCAGAACCCAGAACATCTGGCAACTAGCTAGTGTGTGGACATTTTTATTATCCTCTCATGTCTGTGAGCTTTTCAAGAAAAAGATACTGCACTGTTCCACCTTCTCTTCTCAAAGTCTAACACAAATCTGTGAAAGGAAGGAAGGGAGAGAGGGAGGAAGGGAGGACAGAAAGCTATTTCTTGACTGGTGTTAGAAGGTGCAAATTTGGACACAGCCATCACAAGTGTTGACCCTCTTAAAAGATAGTGGCTCTGACCCTGAACCTGGGTGGCAGATGTAGGCAACCCCCCCCCCCCCGCAAAAAAATACTTTTCTGGATTTTACCATCAGAGAACCAGTCCCTAGTATCTTGAGACCCTTTCACTGTTCTAAGCATCCAGCTCAGTTACAAATAGCCTTGCAGGGGATGTATTAGGGTGGCATCATCACAGTGGGCCAACACTTTCAATGCCCTGGATTTAGTTTATTATGGTCCCTTCCAGTCTGAAGGAGCCTACCCTCTACACAGCAAAGCTTAGCCGCCACTCTCTCTGCCACCCAGTACTCTGTTTAAGCAGGTGTCTTCCTGTATGGCCTGTGCAGGACAATACAGTTGCCACTAGCCACGTATGGGTATTTAAATTTAAATTAATTAAAAATAAAATTAAAAATTCAGTTCCTGAGTTTGTCAATGAAATTCAGTTCCTCAGTCACACTAGCCGCATTACATGTGTTCAATAGGCCCATGTGGCTAGTGACTTTTGCACTGAGAGAAGATTCCATGATCGCCAAAAGTTCTTCTGGAACTTTCTGTTAGAAACCGTACCATGCTAATTTCTCCCACCTTGCTCTGTCCCTTTTCATCAGCTGTTCTCCTCACTTGGAGATGCCTCAACTTCCAAAAACTGGATAAGGTCCATGGAAGGAGACAAAGTACACACAGCAGTGTCAGCCGAAGGGAATGAGGGAAAGTTTCCCTAGAGGAAGTAGAAGCGTTTAAGCTTGAGAGCTGAATTCTGAGAGGAAGGAAGCCAAGTGAAGTGGAGAGGAGACGCTTTCAAAGAGAAGAACTAGGTGCACGGGCGCTGAAATGAGACAGAAGAGCCAGGTAGGTTCAGTCTGGCTTAAGCTGAGAGTGCAAGGGCAGAAGAAGCAAGGGATGACGCTGAAGAAATATTTTCTTTGGTTCATTTCTTCCTTCTTCCTTGGAATTCTTCTCTAGCCAGCATGCTTCCCAATGTCTGCGATTGCTAGAGCCTCCTATTGGTACTAACTCCCTTAGAGCAAAACAGAATAAAATGTGACGTCCAGCCTCCACGAATGACCCTGAAGATCCTAGCCTCCTGGGGTTCATGCCCCAGTGTAGTCTTCTCCCAGGTGAATCAGGGAGAGCGGGTCCGTGTGAACAATAGCGTGGCGGAAGGGATGGTACTTGCCTTCTGAGGCTAGGTCATAAAAGGTGCTGAGGCTTCTGCTCTGGGCACTTGGATTGCTCTTTCTAGAGGAAGCCAGCTGCCATGTCACAAGAACATCAGAGCAGCCCTGTGAAAACGCCCAAATGGAAAGGATTGATGGCTTTAACGTGGGTCCTCCAGTCCCAGGAAATCCTTCCGATGACTGCAGCCCCAGCTGGCATCTGGACTGCAACCTTATAAGGGATCCCAAGTCAGAACCACCCATCTAAGCTGCACCTCAAGTCCTGACCCACAGAAACTATGAAAGATGACAAATGTTTATAATTGTTCTCAGCTTCTAAATTCTGAGGTAATTTGTTACACAGCACTAGATAAACAATGCACAAAGGAGAATATTAATAGTAACAGCTAATATTAAGTATTCTCTATGTGTCTAGCATTCTTCTAAGCACTGTATAAAAGTATTTAATTTAATTCTTGCAAAAATCCTATAAGTGATATACTTTTTAAAATATTTATTTATTTTTGGCTACATTGGATCTTCCTTGCTGCATGCAGGATTTCTCCTTTCTCTAGTTGTGGCGAGAGCGGGGGCTACTCTTCGTTGTGGAGCACGGGCTTCTCAGGGCGGTGGCTTCTCTTCTTGCGGAGCACGGGCTCTAGGCGTGTGGGCTTCAGTAGTTGTGGCACCAGGGCTCAAACCCATGTCCCCTGCATTGGCAGGCGGATTCTTAACCACTGCGCCACCAGGGAAGTCCCCCTATACGTGATATTATTATCGTCACTTAACATAAGAGCAAACTAAGGTATAAAGAAGTGAACTAACGTGTCCAAGGTCACACAACTACACAGGCAAGGGACTGACCCATGATTCAAAGCCAGACTGGTTTCAGAGGCCCAGACTCTTTCTGGTCCTCAAGAAGTTTGCAAATGACCAGGAAAGAAAAAAACATAATTATAGACTCTGATGCAAAGTAGAAGGCAAGTATGCAAATCAGGTGGTCAGAGGCCTGCGACATCTCTTTCAGGCAGAGATAGAAGTTTTACTATTTGGAAGGGCCTCACTTAAAGACTGGAAAGGATTTGCACCAAAAGAGAAGAGGCTTCCAAGGCAGAGGGAACGGTATTAACCAGGCAAGCTGTCCGTGAGGGCCTCCTAGGTACCGCAGAGAACGCGTGCTTGGAATCTGTTCCCCCGCAGAGTCAGGGTGTAATAGAAGAGAAGTCCCTTAAATGCAAACATGCAAGAAGACTGGCCCGTTCCTCTGAGGGTACACAAGAGGGGAAAAGTCTGATGACAGAGAAGAAGGTAGAAGGTAGAGACAGGAGAACGGGAAAGAGAAAACAGCTGGGACTGTGTCCGAAAAAAATGTGCAAGGATCTTCAAATAACCCCAGGGAGAAAGACTGGAGTTGGGCCATCCCTCTGAGATGAGCCTGTGGGGAGGGACAAGAATGGGAGATTGAGGAAAAGTCTAGAAAAATCCACACACCGTCTACAAGGGCTGAAGGGCACAGAACAGGCTGTGTTAAAATACGAATAGAAAGACTTGGAGGCTCTTTGATTCTCATGGCCTTTTATCCGTGCTTTCTAGTCCTTATTTGTATATTGCAACGAGTGCCAGGATGAAGCTGAGGTTGGAAGGTGGACAAATTAGAGTGAATCCAGGTTTCTAAACAAATAAGAGAATAGTTTCACCTATCCGCAAGGTTCACTTTTTTCCAGAGACTTTCAAAAGCTAACTGTTTCTTTATTGGAAATAAGGGCAACAAAGGGTGTGCTCCGAAAGACCCAGGGTTGTGTTCTGTGGTACCACGACGGTGTGGTGGCCACTGGCAGCCACTCTGGGCTGAAGACCAGTGTTAAGATAGGAGGCTGGCAGACAGTAGTTAGTACTGCCTGGGTGGATGCCTGCATGAAGTCTGACTGCAGTAATGGGGGTGCACTTCAAACTGTGTGAACGAAATGGGAATTTATGAGGAGGGAAGGGCAGGCCATAGGATCAGGGACTCTCCGTTCTGGAGGCCAGGAGTCTGAGATCAGGATGTAAGGCAGCCCACATTCCCTCTGGAGGGTCTAGGGAAGAGTCTGTTCTTTCCCCCTCCCAGCTCCTGCTGACTGTCGGCATTCCTTGACGTGTGGCTGCATGCATCCCTCCCATCTCTGCCCCTGTGATCACGTTGCCTCTTCTATCACTTCTCCCTTGACCTTACTCTTAAAAGGACACTAGTTATTGGATTAAGAGCCCATCTGGTTATCCAGGCTGATCTCCTCAGCTCAAGATTCTTAAATTACATGTACAAACATTCTTTTTCCCAGGAAGATAACAGTCACAGGTTCCAGAGATTAGGATGCAGACATAATCATTTTGGGGCTACCATTCAGCCCACTATAGTCATTAAACGATTTTTGTGGGAAGGTCCTTTGAAACTTTGTAAATATCCCATTTCTCATCAAATGTTCACTCCTGAGTTCTCGCCTCCATTGACGTTTCTTGGCTGAATTAATTATGACTATGATGGTTGCCAAATGGTGGTTTTCTAATTCCATCGTTCCTTTTACATTTATTAGTTGGCATCCTACCAAAAGGAAAGTGTCATCTCCTGTCATTGATTCATGTTTTATTTATAATAATTTAGACTCACTGATTCCTATTTTATTCAATGGGTTATGATTCATTGCTATCATTATTTATTTTGATACCTAAATTGTCCTATACTTGGCCAGTGGAACCTTCTTCAAGCTGGCTTCTGCATCCTTTTGACGTGTCCCCATCAGTCTTGGAACACTTCTTTATTGTCGGGTACAAAAAGGTATTCCAGGCTCATCTTGCATCTTCCTTCCCCAGCCCTGGAATTAGCCATTTCTCCAAGAAGCCCCAATTCCTTTTCGTGGAGAATGCTATTTAGAAACCTAGATGAGGCTGCTAGGGTGTTCATGACCATTGGGATGTCATTGCTTCTAGGCCCTCCACATATATATTTATTTCTATATCTAGCTATATCCATCTATCTATCTATCTATCTGTCTATCTATCTATATACAGATAGATAGTGAAAACTATGAGTTCTCAGCTTCCAATTCCAATCCAACACAGGAGGATTCATTCTAGTTTTCTCCCTTTCCATATACATAACTCTCCAACATTGAACCTTGTGTGTGTTGCCATTCTCCTCAATATATTCTTTTATTCTATCAGTCTCCCTGTTATGCAAGCGACCTATCACCAGTCCCTTTAACAGTGGCCTTTCTCACCTGTCTTGGGCTCTGACACCCTGCACCAGGCTACTTCCCCCCACCCCCTTGCAAATTCCTACTTTTCTTGGCCACACTTAACTGGTTTGAGACTGAATTATTCCAGAAGGAAGGGTAAATATTATTAGTATTTATAATGATAATAATAGTCATTTTAAACTTTTCAAATAACTGATAAAGAATGTTTTATAAAGCAATTCAAAGACTACAGAGCAAGCAAACATCTCTTAAGATGGTCTCCCTCACCCAATACCCACCACAGCTAGACGGAGCTTTATGAGTTTGTAGTAAATCTTTCCAGATGTTTCTTAGGTGTTTACGTGTCTCACCTGTAGTATTACAACAGCCTCCAAATGTTCTCCTGCCTTCTGTCCTCGCCTTCCTACAATTTATTTTCAACACAGCAGCCAGGGTTTTTCATAAGAGGATCCGATCATGTGCCAATCCCCTCATTCCACTCAGAGGAAAAGCCACAGTCCTTGCCCTGGGGCCTCTATGCACAGTCTGCCCCTCCCTCCCCCAACCTCGTCCCCTGCCCCCAGCCCTTCTTCAAGCACTCGGGCCTCTGTGACCTCCATGATGTACTTTTAACCTGCGAGTACACTCCCCACTTAGGATGGTGCCCTAGCTCTTCCTTCTGCCTGGATCCCTCTTCCCTGGGATATCCACGTGACCCTCTCATCCCCTTGAGTACCACCTTCTCAACAGAGGCCTACTCAGGCCACACTAAGTGCCATGGCGCCCTCCATCTTCCCCTGCACCCTTCAACCAGCTCCTCTCTCCCCAGCCCCTATTTCTTTTGCTCCTAGCCCTTCTCATCTCATATTATGTAATTTCCTTTTAAAATTTTGTTTATTGCATGTCTCTGCATCACTAGAACATAAACACCCTGAGGACAGAAAACTCTTTTGTTCCCTGGTTTGTCCCAAGTGTCTCGAAGCTTTGTGCAGTGTCTGTAACACCACAGGGGCTCAGTAAATATTTGGTGCAGAGCTTCCCTGGTGGCGCAGTGGTTGAGAGTCCGCCTGCCAATGCAGGGGACACGGGTTCGTGCCCCGGTCCGGGAAGATCCCACATGCCGCGGAGCGGCTGGGCCCGTGAGCCATGGCCGCTGAGCCTGTGTGTCCGGAGCCTGTGCTCCGCAACAGGAGAGGCCACAACAGTGAGAGGCCCACATACCGCAAAAAAAAATAAAATAAAAAATAAATAAATAAATAAATATTTGGTGCATAAACATTTATTGAAGTAGTTCTTCTTGGCTTAAATTTATCTCAAAAGGTAACGCATTCTTCTGCAGTTTGAGTTTTGGTTTTTTACTTAACAATATGTCTTGGGATCTTCCTGTTTTATTTTAGATATACTAATTAAAATCTTATTTTGTGTAGTACTTTGAAGTATAGATGGAGTATTGTTATTCAACCAGTCGTCTATGAATCACACATACAACTACTCCAGTTTTTCTGTATTAAAAACCAGGCCTTGTATAATTCAAATCTCAGTGTCCTCCTTTATAAAATAGACAGTATTCACCTCATAAAAGACTGAGGATTAAAAGAGATCCTGGGGTAGGACTTGGCAATTTTTTTTTTTTTTTTTGACTGCGTTGGGTCTTCATTGCTGCGCGCCAGTTTTTCTCTAGTTCCAGCGAGCGGGGGCTACTCTGTTGTGGTGCACAAGCTTCTCGTGGCAGTGGCTTCTCTTGTTGCGGAGCACGGGCTCTAGGCACGTGGGCTTCAGTAGTTGTGGCATGCAGGCTCAGTAGTTGTGGCTCGCGGGCTCTAGAGCGCAGCCTCTGTAGTTGTGGCACATGAGCTTAGTTGCTCCGCGGCAGGTGGGATCTTCCCGGACCAGAGCTCGAACCTGTGTCCCCCGCATTGGCAGGCGGATTCTTCACCACTGCACCACCAGGGAAGCACAGGACTTGGCAAATCTTTTATTGCATTTTTATGCTGTTATTATTACCTGTGCTACTGCAAGCCTCCTCATGACCATTTCTCCAGGACACTAATTGTTGGAGAGGCACGTTTTTAATCAGCAGTGCCTATGAACTTCCTCAAACAGAGCTGTCACCTTCCGAAAGTATGTCACTGTACACCCACTTGTGGACTCAGTAATTTTTGTCAATCTGATGAGTACGAAAAATAATACCTCTGTGTTGTTTTTTGTTTCCAAGATGTATCTGTTAGTTGGAATATTTTTTCCTTTTTTTTTTTTTTCTGCCAAGAGTATAATTTCATCTTTTATTCCAACTCAGTCCCTAAAGACTTTCCAGACAACCACAAATCACATTGATGGGATCTGTCTTCTGGGTTGTCACAAGCTATGCCACTTCTGCAATGGCCTAACTATATGTAGATTTTGTTAGTGTCACCACCCAGAAGTGTGGAGTAGGAAAGCGGGGAAGGAGTCAGCCTCGATCAGCAAAGTCGCAGACTTAGAACATAAAGCTGAGCCCAGGAAATTCTGAGAGTGTGTATTTTATGCCAGACGCTGGTCTGTAGAGACCGTGGTGAGTAAGGTACAGTCTCCTGGATCTTACAGTCTAGTGGGACAGAGAAACGTAAAGGAAGTAGACAACTAAGTAAAGGCCCAGGATTTATAGATTGCAGTAAGTTCTAAGAAGGAAATAGGGCTTCCCTGGTGGCGCAGTGGTTGGGAGTCCGCCTGCTGATGCGGGGGACGCGGGTTCGTGCCCCGGTCCGGGAGGATCCCGCATGCCGCGGAGCGGCTGGGCCCGTGAGCCATGGCCGCTGAGCCTGCGCGTCCGGAGCCTGTGCTCCGCAACGGGAGAGGCCACAACAGTGAGAGGCCCACGTACCGCAAAAAAAAAAAAAAAAAGAAGAAGGAAATATACAGGATAATATGGTATGAAAGCCATGTGGGGGAAGCCGCTTCGGGTGGGGTGGTCAGGGGAGATCTCTCTGAAAAGGTGATGTTTGGGTTGAGACTTGAAAATGATTCATGTTGGGAAAGAGCTGAGGAAATTAAAGATGCAGAGGCTTCAGACAGCAGGGGGAAAGATGTGTTCAGGGAAACTGGAGGAGGGTGGGAGGATGGTGGGTGAGGGAGAGCAGAGCAAGGATAAGGAAGCCAGAAGCTGGAAACTGTGATTCCTTCTAAGCCATGTTAACGAGACTGGTTCTCATCTTTAGGGTGATAAAAAGTAGGATGTTTTAAGCAAGGAAATGGCATGCTCCAATGTGTGTTTGTCAAAATCACCATAGTTTCTTGTCTCATCTTCCTTTCTAGGAGTGCCCAGTGCCTTCTCTTCTTTCAGGAATTTCCAGTTCCTGTCATCTCCTCTAGCATCCTAAAATCTATTACTGATGACACACCACCTAGACTGTCATTCTCATGGTTTAGAGTGAGTTAGCATTACTCGGGGAGCTTGATAAAAATGGGCATTCTAGGCCCTTACCACAGAGATCCTGACTTAGTAGGCTGGAGGTAGGAGCCAGAAATATCCATTTCATCAAACTCCCAGGTCAGTGGTTCTCAAATCAGTCTGCATCAAAACTACCTGGAGGGCTTATGAAAACACAGATTACTGGGCCCCACTTCTAAAGTTTCTGATTCAGTAGGCCTGGGGTGGAGCCCCAGAATCTTTGACACTTCTTTGTTTAATTTTTTTTAATATAAATTTATTTATTTATTTTGGGCTGTGTGGGGTCTTCGTTTCTGTGCGAGGGCTTTCTCTAGTTGTAAGCAGGGGCCACTCTTCATCGCGGTGCACGGGCCTCTCCCATTGCGGAGCACAGGCTCCAGACACGCAGGCTCAGTAGTTGTGGCTCACGGGCCCAGTTGCTCCACGGCATGTGGGATCTTCTCAGACCAGGGCTCGAACCCGTCTCCCCTGCACTGGCAGGCAGATTCTCAACCACTGCACCACCAGGGAAGCCCTGTTTGTTTAATTTTTATTTTTGTCTGCATTGGGTCTTCGGTGCTGCGTGTGGGCTTTCTCTAGCTGCGGTGAGCGCGGGCTACTCTTCATTGCGGTGCGTGGGCTTCTCATTGCGATGGCTTCTCTTGTTGCAGAGCATGGGCTCTAGGCACGCAGGCTTCAGTAGTTGCAGCATGTGAGCTCAGTAGTTGCAGCATGTGGGCCCTAGAGCGCAGGCTCAGTAGTTGTGGCACGTGGGCTTCGTTGCACCGTGGCACGCGGGCTCTTCCTGGACCAGGGATCAAACCCATGTCCCCTGCATTGGCAGGTGAATTCTTAACCACTGTGCACCAAGGAAGCCCCCCCCAGAATCTTCATTTCTAACAAGTTCCCAAGTAATATTGATGCTACTGGTTCAGGGACCATGTTTTAAGAACCACGGTCCAGGGTGATTCTAATAAAGGTGATCCCTGGGACCACACTTTGAGAAACACAGGCCCAGGGACTAAAGCTAATCTTGCTAGTATTCCATAAGTGTTCTTCCTAATATCTCCCAGACTCTCTGGCCTCATCTTGGCCCACCCACTCTCTGCACTAGGCCAACCCCTAGCATTCTTTGCTCTTGGCACAGAAAAGTTCTCATCATTGCTAGAACTCATCATGACTGTGCACTTGCTGGCCTTTGCACATGCTGTTCCTTCTCCTTGTAATGCCCTTCCCCCAAGCATTCCCTTTAGACCCTGCTCAAATGTTATCCCTTCTGTGTGGAGTGTTCCTCATCTCTCTGCTAGACATTTGTTGCTCCTTTCATTGGATTGCCTGACACTTTGCACATATCTCTAACATAAGAGCATGAAAACTTTTTTGACCAAAACCAGTAGAAAAAATTCATTTTATATTGCAACCCAATAAACATATACTGATATATTACATAAAATTAACATACGATTTTATAAAATAATACTTACCTTAACATGCACGCTGCTATTCTACTTTTTTTTAAAGCTGGCTGTAACTTTTTAAATTGATTGTGGTATGAAGCACACAGCTTTGGGGGCTTCCCTGGCTCAGTGGTTAAGAATCCGCCTGCCAATGCAGGGGACACGGGTTCGATCCTTGGTCCGGGAAGATCCCACATGCCACAGAGCAACTAAGCCCGTGTGCCACAACTACTGAAGCCCACGTGCCTAGAGCCCGTGCTCCACAACAAGAGAAGCCACTGCAATGAGAAGCCCGCGCACCGCAACAGAGTAGCCCCTGCTCAAGGCAACTGGAGAAAGCCCACGCACAGCAACAAAGACCCAATGCAGCCATACATAAATAAATAAATAATAAAAATGTAAAATGGACAAAAGGTTTGAACAGACTTTTTACCCGTGAAAACATATGAATGTCAAATAAACACATGAAAGGATGCTAAACATCATTAGTCACTAGGAAAATGAAACTGAAAACCACAATGAGATACCACTTCATACTCAGTAGACTGGTGAAAATTAAAAAGATTGTCCACATAATCTTGGCAAGCACGTGGAGAAACAGGAACGGCTAGTGAAAATGTAAGTGGTACAACTAACTTGGAAAACAGTTTAGCAGTTTCTTGAAAAGTTAAACATACATTTACCATAGAGCTCAGACATTTCAATCCTATATTTTACCCAACAGAAATGGAAAAATATGTCGAAAGACATGTTCAAGAATGTCCATAACAGCTTTGCTTGTAATAGCCAAAAACTGGAGACAAGCAAATCCATCAATAGGAGGATGAAATAAAAAGGAATGAACTATGGATACGTGCAATAATATGCATGAATCTCAATGATGTTGAGTGAAAAAAGCCAAGCAAAAAGAGTACATGATGTATGATTCCTTTTATGTAAAATCCTAGAACATGCAAACTCATGTATAGTAACAAGAATTAGATCAACAGTTAGCTGGGAACAGGGGTGGAGGAACGGATGGATTGAAAGGGGTATGAAAAGACTATTAGGGGTGATGGAACTATTTGTTATCTTGATTGTGAAGATGGTTTCAAGGGAGCATACATAAGTTACAATCAATCAAGTTGTACCTTTTAAATATAAGTAGTTTATTGCATTTCAATTATACCCTAACAAAGTTGTACAAAAATATTAATGACTAGCTAAACACAAGTCATAAATGCGAAAACAAAACAAAAATCCTAGTCTAAAATACGATGCATTTAAAATGCATAGCTTAGAAAGGGAAATAATGGATAATAGAATTCAAAGCATTTGGGGATCTAAGCTGGGGGAGAGGGAGGAGGACAAGGAAGAAGAAGAATTCTCATAATAAGTAAAATAAGATCGTAAGTATTGAAATTCAGTTACTTTACTCATATAAAATAATTATCAGTTGCAGATGATGAAACACAGATCTCAGTACAGTGGGGCCCAAATCCAAGGAAAGGCTGGTAGAAGAGTGGGGAAGTGAGACAGAGAAGAGAAGGAAGCCAGTAAAGAATATATTATCAAGGAAGTTATGAGTGCAGGCAGTCTGAGCTTGCTCCCAGTGTAGAATTCTGGGATGGAACTCCGAACAGACAGCTAAGAGTTGAGAGGCAAAGGAGCTGGGGTATTTATCCACCAATTCCCGCCAGTCAATGGTTGAGAGCTACTTCCAGATGTGTTAATTTCCCAACACTTCCAGCCTGCCCAAAGGCAAGTAGAGCAGGCTGCAGTGGAAAAGGAGAGTCTTCAGGCAGAGAGTCACAGGGGCTGGAAATGAGATTCTAAGCTGGCATGCATGGAAATAATGCGTGTTAAGGAAATAAGGCAGGGCATGCTGTGCTGGTCAACCATTACACGCCACATACTGTGGTATTTAAATAGACAGCAACCTTAAGAAGCTTACATTTCAACATGTAATACACCAACTATTTTCCTAATTAGTTCTTGACTTTATCTAAATTTCATCTCAACTGAACACAACCTCTTAATTTTATGTTGACTTTCTCCTAAATCACCATGCACATGCAAAGAACAGCAGAATATCAGGGGAACCATGATAAATAGCTATCAAGTTTTAAACTTGATTTTTAAAAATATTTATTTATGTATTTATTTTATTTATTTTGGCTGCACCGGGTCTTAGTTGCAGCACTCAAGATCTTCGTTGGAGCATGCGGGATCCTTTTAGATGTGGCATGCGGGTGACATGCAGACTTCTTAGCTGCAACATGCAAACTCTTAGTTGAAGCCCGCATGCGGGATTTAGTTCCCCGACCAGGTGTATAACCTGGGGCTCTGCACTGGGACTGGAGTCTTACCCACTGGACCACCAGGAAAGTCCCCTTGATGTTTTGACCCAAGTTGACGATGCCATTTTTTGGCTGCACTCAGAGACAATGTATTTTTCCAAAGATGGAATGATTCTATTGAAATGACATGAAAATTTTATGGCTGGAATCCTAGAAGGATGTGTGGTTTTCAGTAAAATATTAATGAAAAAAAGCATTGTTAGAGTAACACATTTCCCTTGACATCAATTAAGCTTCTGAATCCAGAGCTATTTCTGAATTTTTCACTTACATGAGCCAATACATTCTCTCTCCCTCTCTCCCTCTATATCAATTTGAGTTGTATTTGCTGTCACTTGCAATTTAAAAATTTTTTAACTAATACAGAAATTGGCACCAGGCGTGGGGTTGTTTCCAGGCAGCCAAAATCCCACAAATGTCCACAACAGAGACATAAAAGAGAGATTATGTGAACACATTCAGGTAGAAAGGAACTTAAGCACCGTCTGACCCAACCAAGTCATTTTATGGGCAAGTAAATAAATCTCCAAGAAATTAACTAAATCAATATACTTTTAGTTAATGATACTTTAGAGAATGCGTTATCATAACCCAGCACCCTGAACATTTGTAGGAGAAATAGGTTTTGGAAACAACACGCAAAGTAAGTATAGCGTGTGACGAAGCTTCAGTGACAGGAACTGGTCCCTTCGTGGTGCAGCAGAATCACTTTACTTCTTTTCAGTAAATACTTCTGGAGCACCAGAAATGTATTAGCCATTGAGTTAGGTGATGCACATTGAGCAGGGGAAAAGAACAGCAAGGACTGTACCCTCAAAGAACTTTGTATCTAGTGGGAAAGGCAGTCAATTAACTCAGAGTTTCACGCAAATAAGTATTGTTGCTGTGATAATACATACCGCAAAGAAAAAGTCCAGGATTATGTGAGGGAATATAAGAGGCAGAACTGCCTTTATGTAGGGGATCCAAGGAGCCTTCCACAAGGAAAGGATATTTAAATCGATACCTGAAGGATAGTAGAATTTGCCAGGTGAATTTCTAGGGTAACTGATTCCAAGCATGTGCAAAGCCCCTGATGGGAAAGAGCTCGGCTTCCTAAAGGAACAGAAAAACAAACTAGCATAAGTGAACATTAGCGGAGTGAGGAAGAAGAACTCAAATGAAGCCAGGGAGATGGGTAGGAGGTAGATACGCAGGGACTTCCTGAGAACTTTGGACGCTATTCTAGGAGCAAAGGGGAAACACTGAGGAGCTTTACACAGGGTGGGGATGGGTTAGGGTTTGGAGGGGACCAGACTGAATGCAGAGAAATAAGAAAGGCATTAGAACAACAATCCAGGTCAGAGAGGAGAGGAATCCAGGGAGTAATGGTTTGAGTGGAGACAACAGTGAAAATAGAGGAATTTCTGACTGACTCAGTGAATATTCTGGAGGTAGAAGCAATACACTTTTTTCTTTTTTTTTGGTACTAGTTTGAGTTGTTTGTGCTGTCACTTGCAACTTGAAGAGATGTACAGAAATCGGTATCAGGAGTGGGGTGCGTCAATGGGGATGTGATGATTTAGTGATGAGGGTGATGTGAAATGTGACAGAGGGCGAAACAAGTAATGAGCAGGTTTCTAGGATAAGGCAGGGGGTGGACTGGTGACACTGACTGACTTAGGGAACCACGAAGGAGGAGAAGAAGGGGGAACATTATGAGATCATGATCAAGGACAGGAGGGCTACTTATAAGCTATGAAGAGCTAAAGGGTGTGATAGGAACCAAACAGAAACAGGATAGCTTTGGGAATCGTAAAACTACTGAAGCCAGAGATTTTCAAACTTTTCCACCTATGTTCCTCTAAAAAGAGAAGGAAGGCAGAACTTCAGCATGTGGACCCTCTGGTAAGTAAACATCTGACCCCATGGCAGACTAATAAATAAAAATGCCAATTTTTCAATATGATACTCTTTTAGAAATCCATCAGCCATTTATTTACTGGAGGTAAGGGGGCCACAAACAAGGAATTTTTAGAATCTTGGAATTCCATGTTTTTGTGTTTATTCCTCACAACAATCTATGAGGAATCCTTGTCCTGTTCTAGTAAGTGGGAAGTCTGAAGCACAAAGATGGTCAAAACAGTTGCCTAGGTCACATGTAGGCAGAAAATGGTGGAACTAGGATTTAAAGTTAATGTTGTCTAAATATAGTACCTGACTCATATCTCACAAAATAATTTGATGTGGGTTCCCAGTTATTCCAGAAAACCATATCCAAATACCTTAGCATTTTAAAAAGTTTTAAAATATGAGGAGGAAACTCAGTAGATGAACAGAATACCTTGTGCTGATTTTTAAGAGTCTAGGTATTGGGGGGAAAAAACCTTTACGTAGACTCAAAACCCTTGGTATGTTATTTTTGATTATGTTAGTAGCTAACAAGTCGGGTTCAATTTTGCTAAATAAAATATAAGAACGCAAGAACTAATTTCACATTTTCCAAATTTTCTTCACTGTATCTCAAACACCAGACACCTTTACAACCAAATAACATAATGTATAGTGTGGTATTTTATAAACAAAGAAGATTTTTAATGATTTTTTTAAAACAGGCTAAACTACTTGCTAAACCAAATATCTCTTTTAATAGCTGGAAGGACTTAAATATTACTATTTCATATTATAAAATCTTAAACTTGAAATCTTCCAAAAGAAAAGTAACACACTTCCCAAATAACACCAAAAGACAAGACTTTTTTAAAAGCTTTTAATTAAAAAAAAGTAAAACAGGAGATGGCATTTATAAAGACAAGATAGTAATTAAATCATAATACTTATGTTCCTTTTAATTTGCTGTAATAATTCCTTTTCTTTGGAGTGTTCTTTCATACGCTCATTTTGTCCCAAAGAAAAATCACTAAAAAATAAGTTTTCCAACATAAAAAATGCATTCAGGTTCTCCTTGGGAGCTATAAACAATTGGTGCACTTTTCAGTGACAACACAAACATGTAAAACTGATGAAGCAGAAATTGCACCTGATTCTTATATGTTCATGCATATGGTGATACAAACAAAGTGCTTTATCTTGAAGACACAAGAGAATATTTCCAGTTCTGACCTGTGAAAATTTCTCTGTTTGCCAGAGAAATCTCATCAGCTTTTTAAACGCCAGCATGGCAATTGTGAAATGATATCACCTAAGGTGTCACCATCTATGATTCTTCAGTTCACAGAGCACAATAGATGCTGGGTCTTTCTTTAAAAAACATTTGAGGGTGTGTGTGTGTGTGTGTGTGTGTGTGTGTGTGTACGTATTGTGTAAATTTTTTTTGTAATTTTTGGAAAAATTCTCATCATAAAGATCTGATTTTAGGATTAGAAGTTAGTTCTGCCTGCACAGGGATCCCCAAGTACTCTGGCTCTGCCACTAATGTCAAGCATCTTGGTACCACTGAGAAGCTAACATCAAAGACAGGAAGGGAAAGGAAAAAATGAAAAAGAGGAAGATGAAAAAGTAGGAGAGAAACAGAAAGACATAAAAAAGCTTGCTTACCATACTAATAAATGAGGATATAATGATTTGTACTCTCATGGCATTCAACATATTTCTGAATTCAGTCATGAAATCATATTCATTTTGGTTTATCCAATACATGCGATTTATCTTTTTTGTATCAGTATCAGGCAATATTTATACATAACCCTAAATCTGTACGTATGTTGCGGCATCTTCAGGGTGGGTTGGAGTGATTATTCCATTATTGGATCACTATTTTGTGACTGTGAGTAAGGTTTTGTACAGTTTGCTTGTTTTATAAACACCATAACTGCAATGAAATAAATACTCACAAACTTCTATAAGTCTGTATAAATATCCATTTCAATAATAAATTCAGTAAAAGTCACAACAATTTGCAGTGGAAACACTGAATATGGAATAGACGTTTCAAATAAATAGTTAAGCTTGGAGCAATATATCCTAAATGCTAAATTGTCTTGGAAGTTGAAAGAAAACTTAGATTTTCTAGCCAGTTAATTTTTCAAATACTGGAATTTCTGATGTAAGTCACAATTTCAGAGATTTAATTGGGAAGAGAAAAACTCAGCAAGAAAAACATGGTCAGCATTTCTAGTGACCCTGCTATTGAAAGTTCTAATAACCATGCACACAAAAATACTACACTTTGGGCTTCCCTGGTGGCGCAGTGGTTGGGAGTCCGCCTGCCGATGCAGGGGACGTGGGTTCGTGCCCCGGTCCGGGAAGATCCCACATGCCGTGGAGTGGCTGGGCCCGTGAGCCGTGGCCGCTGAGCCTGCGCTTCGGGAGCCTGTGCTCCGCAGCGGGAGAGGCCACAACAGTGAGAGGCCCGCGTACCGCAAAAAAAAAAAAAACCAAAAAAAAACTACACTTTGCTATTAGAAAGTGTTCTTTCTTCTCCAGTGGAACTCTGTAGTCATGCCTTAAACAGAATTTTAAAGGAAACAAGGAGAGGACAGGAGAAGATAGGAGGACAGAAGAGACCCCATCTCATGGTCATCCCACAGATTCGATATGCCAAAGGGGGCAATGTAACCTTTGGCAAACTTCAGACCACAGACTGCATGTTTCAGGAGTCCACTGAATTCAAATTGTGGTTATCATATTTCAAAGGCGCTAATGTCGTAGCTTTCTGGAAATTATCACAGGCAGAGAAAATACTGCCTCATGGCAACGTCCTAACTATAAGAAATAATTAGCACTTTTTGGCATGGGGATTAGAAGATCAGAGTTTTTCTAAATTCTCCACCGAACTCACCTAACATTTCAGGATACAGCAAAGGAATTCCCAGGCAGAAAACCACACCAAATTCTAAGGCTTCACAGTCTCATAATGCATCATTCTAGAATGTTCTAGAGTTCTATCACTGACCTTTGCTGGAAATCCTATTGTGCATCTTCAGACTAGAACCCACAATTGAGAGTTGTGGGTAAACCCGACTCTCATAAAAGAAAAGGAATTGCTGTATGCCATGTCTTTATCTGCAGATTTTTTGTGGGACTTGCCAAAGGAGGAAAGGAACTTCTTTAGGTCTGTGAGCCACCAGCAAATCTGAGTGACATCTGTGGGGTTTGCTGGCTGTGCTGAACAAGGAGAAAGAAAACTGGAATGGAAGTCAGGGAATCATCTCCACATCCTGGCTCTTTCACCAAAATCCTATTTGTGGGATACAGAATGCATTTTCCCCGTCCAAAACACAATCCCGAAATTCCCCCCACATGCTTTAGAAATCAAATAATGAACGATGTCACCTTCAGTGGTAAAATGAGGAAACATAAAATACAACAGCAAAGATAAGAGTTTCACATCATAATGGTAATTTCCCTTAACAAAAATAACAAACCACAGGTCACCCAACTTATCAAAAGGAAAGTATGGGTTATTACTCAGCCATTTTAGATTTAAATTTGTTACTACCATAATGGTGCTGCATACTAACATTGACTGATACCTATATATTCTTCGGTAGTGCTGAGACTTGCATATATTTTTTTCAGGGTAAGACCTTTTCTGCTGTTATAGAACCTATGATATCCTACGGGATTCCAATCTGTCGGATACCATATTTGCATTACCAAAACAAAAATTTTCATTTTATACTTTCAGATCATTGTCTATATGTGATGAAAAATATTTCATATTTTTGTTTTCAAAAATTTCTCTGTGAAACGGGATGTATCCTATACACATCTGTGTGCCTTACAGAACAGTAATTATATGGAATATATTTGTTTCTTTGTATTACAATTTCCTTATTTGCCCAGTGGAGATGATACAGGCCCCTACTAAGTTCACTAAGTTGTTGCAAACATCAAGGAGATCATTTAAGCACACGTTTTTTGAGATAAATAAAGCATTATGCAAAATGCCCTTATGCTAATAGCAGCTACAGGAGCAACTAGGGATTAACTTTGATTCCTTTGGGGAGAGAATACCGAACTTCCTCTACTGTAGCTAGGTGATAAGACACACCTTGGCTAACAGCCAGAACACCCTCGAGAAGAAAAAAAAAATTTGAGAGACCTTTCTAAGGCTGGTGGGAAGATGAATTTTCTGGCCAGTGGAATCCACTGAACTATTTATTTGTACACATTACATTCCAAGTCGGCCTTTAATTTCCACGTATTGCCCAAGAGTTTAAAGAGAGAAGGCCACACCTACCGAAGTAAGAGATAAAATGCTTTTGTCTCTGGGTCAGCACAAAATCACATCTCTGCTAAATAGACCGTTTAGGTTTAACACAATTACTGAATTTCCTTTCAGAAGCTGTGGCTGCATAGACATGTCTTACTATTTGGAAAAATCTGAACAATTTTTCTTAAAAAACAGCCCCAGATATGCTTCATCCTTTATCACTGCCCAATTAGCTAAAATCCGAATGCTTCTCCCCGATGTATTTTTTTGAAGTAGAAAAGGATAGCTTTATTGCTTTGCCAGGCAAAGGGGGGATACAGCAGACTCCTGCCTTGAAAAACTATGTGTCCCCACCCCAGAGGATTTGATGAGGGGTTTTATAACAATGGTGAGGTGGGACCTCTGACAAGATTAGGGTGTGAGCAGGGCTTGTGCTCCCTTAATCTCGTCTCAGGTGGTCGGTCTCCTAACCCTGATCTCTGTCCCAGACGTGTTTTAAATAAAGGGTTGCAGGCATCATCCTTTTGTCTAAATTTTTAGTCTCCTACATAAAAATCTCAGCATAGGGTCCCACTTTCACTTAGACTACCTGTTTTAGATACATGTTTATACGATGGAAAAGACAACCGCAAGTAAATATAAAAGTAGGGAAAAAAAGTCTAGAAGGGACTACACTAAAATAAAAATCTTTTTCCCTGGTTAATAGGATTATGGCTAATCTCATCTTGATTTTGGTCCAATGACCTATATATTCTCTATAAGTTTTAAAAATTTGTTTTACAACAAGCATGTATCACTTTTATAACAAGGGGTGGGGCGAACCCATTGCATAGAGAGAGTCTCAAGAGAAGTGGATAAAATGTGCCACATTAGATGCCACTGACATTGCCTCAGACACTTGGGAATCAGAAGGCTCACAAGAGTTCCTTTTCACAGCTAGCTCGACCTACTTCAACAGTGTTAAGTGAGCAAAAATATCATTTTTTTAAAAAAAACAGAGAGATAAATAGCACTTTAGAAAAAAATTAAAGCGTATTTCCATTTAGGGGCAACTGATTTAGCAACATTTAACAAGTCTTTTTAAACTTAGTTGTCATAGAGCACCATGAAATATTCACATAAAAGAGATCCAGGCAGCTTGCAGATGAGTATTTCCTCGTTCATGAGATGCCTAATTGACTCGAGACAATGGGAAATACTCAGCGCCTCTGGTTCGGGCCAACATGGATGATGACATGTTTCTCATAAGCCCTTTTCATGGTTTTCTCAATTTGCTTCAGAAAAACTTGTGGGATTCGTCCACATAAAGTGTGCACAGTCTCCAAAAACTTCAGCTGAAGAGGGTAATACATGGATTGAAAGAGATTGTCTTGAAAGGGAAACTGAAAGATGAGTTAAAAATAAAAAAAAAGAAAAGTGTATTTTAGTTACTGAAATGCCATTTAACACGCAAATAACTTACTGAGAAATGACACAGGGAATTAATATAAACATGCAGGCACAGCTTGGTACGTTTTTAGATACAGAGGAAGGGACCTCCGAGGACCGAGGTTCAAATCCTGATTCAGTCCTGTGCAACCCCAGGCAATCACTTACCCTTTTGGGGCCTGTTTCTTTACCTCTTAAAAAAAAAAAAAAAAAAAAAGATGATTTATTTGGGTTTTAAAAGCTCTTAAAATCTGAGTGAAGTATATTTCCCAGGACAGGATATTCTATAGCATGCTCTTGCTGAGTAGAAGCAAGACTCAAGTATAAACAAAAAGGTCCTACTGTATAGCGCGGGAAACTATGTTCAATATCCTGTGACAAACCCCATAATGGAAAAGAATATGAAAAAGAATACATATATGTATAACTGAGTTACTTTGGTGTACAGAAGAAATTAACACAACATTATAAATCAACTATACTTCAATAAAATTTTTTAAAAAGACTCAAGTAGATACTTGAAATCTACTACAATAAAACACTGAATTGGGGCTTCCCTGGTGGCGCAGTGGTTGAGAGTCCACCTGCCGATGCAGGGGACACGGGTTCGTGCCCCGGTCCGGGAAGATCCCACATGCCGCGGAGCGGCTGGGACTGTGAGCCATGGCCGCTGAGCCTGCGCGTCCGGAGCCTGTGCTCCACAACGGGAGAGGCCACAGCGGTGAGAGGGCCGCGTACCGCAAAAAAAAAAAAAAAAAAACCAACACTGAATTGTTCATATATCTTGCCTTTGTAGCAATCTTAATGAAGGAACTATGGTAATCTCACGAAGTTCAGAGTTTAACAACTACTAGTGAAATGTATCATCAGTGAACTTTATTTTAGTAATTCAGGTACCAAATATTGGTTGTCGGTTTTTTCCCACTTAATATTGGACTTTAAAAAGAAATTATCTTGTTTTCCTATGGAATATGTCTGTATTTCCCAAAATAAATCTTTCAGACCACCTAATTATGAACAAGAGTCAAAGTTTTATCACAGTCTTGTCGAAAGGGAAAAGGCCTCTAGTAGGTCAAGTCAAAGATTCATTGTTGGCAAGGACATTCTAAACAAAAAGACTAGAGAAAAAAGCAAAAGGGAAATAAGAATGATGAAAAGTCAGATACTATTGCCTGACAGCAGAGTGGGTGGGTGTCTAGTTTCCTAGAACAAGTCTTAATCCCTTAAAGTTCATCAGAAATATTGCTTAAGCATGTTTATCAGAAATGTGAATTTCTTCCCAGAAGGAGATTACACATTATGTAATGCAAAAAAAGGGTTCTGTCCGAGACCATGCTTGGAACACTTTTTCTTTCACAGCACAATTTAGACCATTGATAAACTCCTTTTCATCACTGTATCCCCAGTGACAGGAACAGAATAGGTCAAAACCGTGGAGCCCTGCTTGATTCCTCTCTTTCCCCCACATCCTTCACCTGGTGCAACAGCAAGTACCGTAAACTCTACCTCTACAGCACATCCCGAGTCCAGCCTCTCATCTTCCCAACACCACCCAAGTGCACGCCAGCCCCATCTCTCACCTGGAAGGCTGCAGTAAGTCTCATAGATAGCCTTTTTGTTTTCACTCTTGCACCCCCTGCACCAAGTTACCACGGAGATATTTTTAAAGCATAAATCAGAGCACGTCGTTTTCCTGCAGGGGCTTCCCGCTGCAATTAGAGTAAGATTCCAACCCCTCTCCTGTCCCCAAAGGTTCAATGTGACCCGGAACTCTCCCTGCTCATCTCCTCCTCGCTTACCTTTTCTGTTCATTCTGGTTACTGTGGCCTCTTCCCTGTCGGTGGGCACACAAACTTACTCCTGACTCAGGGACTTTTCCCAGGTTATTTCTTCTACTTGGCAGGATCTCTCCCCAGATTGTCCCAGGGATCAAGGCTCAGGCTGGCAGAAGCCTCCCTGAGGACCCGAGCTTGTGAACCTTCCTCTCCATCCTGGATGCCCATCCTGGATGCCCAGCACCCTGCTTTAACCTTCCACTATCTGGTAAGAGTTTTATTGATTTCTTCATTTATGTGAGTACTGTCTGGCTTCCTCACCCAAAATATACGTTTCATGAGGAGCGGGCTTTGTCAGTCTTGTTGACTTCTAAGTTCCCAGAACCTAGAATTGTTCCTGCATAAAATAGGCTCTTCAGAGATGATTGTTGAAAGAATTACTGGCAGAATGTCTGCCTCATATATAATTTTCCTTGGGTCATGATGGGGGAAGATCACACTTACCCTTCACACAAACATACACACAGAGTTAGGGTATGTGAGTATGTGTGTTTGTGTGTGTGTGTGAGAGGGAGAGAGAGAGAGAGAGAAGGGGAGGGAAGAGAAGGAAGAGGGAGGGACAGGAGGAATATTTTCAGAGAGAGAGGAAGGAAGAAAGAGACATACAGCGAAAGAGAGAGAGAGGAAAAGTATTTATAGAGGGGAAGGGAGAGAGCAAGTGAGAAAATGTGGACAAGATAAGAAAAGAAAAGAGTGTGAAACTTCTAATTATTGAGAACAACTCTATGTCGGGTGCTGTACTAAAAGTGTAAAAACAATCATTTTGTTGAATTCTCACAACACGTTTTATGAGGTAGATAATATTATTATCCCCATTTCACAGATGAGGAAACTGAGGCTCAGTAAGTCAAGAGCACAGAGTTAATGACTAATCACCAGAAAGGGACAAAATTGGGACCTGAACTCAGGTCTGTCGATGCCTAAAGCCAAGCCCTGACTCCACTGCACTGGGGTGCACAGTGGCAAGTGGAGAAATAGGTCTTTTATGATGAAGTCTGTCTATATTTACTTGAATTTCAGGATGGGGTTAGTGACTGTCCTGATTGAAATGCGTGAACGAAAATTGTCTTTTTAGTCCCAACTGAGGAAAATCAGTGAGTGTATTATGCAGAATCATTTATGAAACAGTTATTTGGCCCTCTTTCTGATCCACCCAGAAAACAAACAAGACCGATTGTAACTCTAGAACCATAGTTGCTCAATCCCAGGCCAGGGCTGACAGAGTACAGAACAACCTGGGGCATGGCTCTGATATCCACGTCTGCTGCATTCTTATGGACCTTCCATTTGTACTCCTGAATGGATGTGCACCTGGAGTCAGTGTTTGAATATCTAAATGTGATATCACTAAGTACAGAACAAATTTTCTGTGTAATTAAATCACCTGGCTTTGGAGAAACAACAGCAGGAATCCCAGGAGAAAAAAGAGGTGTTAGTTTATTGGCACGTGAAATTCTTTCCCTCCACAGAAGACAATTCTGGGGATTCCAGAATTGGAATTCTCTGGGATTCTCCTTAGCAAAATGCATACTTTCATACGTGCAAAAATGCATTACGGTGTTGCAGGATTCACCCTCACCTCACTCCTGCCCAATCCTTTTCATGAATCATGAGGGTTCCCAGATCCCCAAGGAAAAAACCCTCTAATAAAATCTACATGCCTTCTGTCAGGGGTTGGCAAATTTTTTCGGTAAAGGGCTAGATAGTAAATATTTCAGACTCTGTGGGCCGTACAGTCTGTCACAGCTACTCATCTTTGCCTTTGTAGCATATCGGTGGCCACAGACAATACGTAACATGAACAGTTGTTGCTGTGTCCCGATAAGACTATATGAACAGAGAAATTTGAATTTCATAAAACTTTGTTACACAGTTACACAGTTCATAAAACTGTGTTACGAAATATTCTTCTGTTCATTTTTTTCCCAACTATTTAAGAAACCATTCTTACCCCACATGTCTTACAAAAACGGGCCAGATTTGGCCCAATATTTGGCCCAAGTTGGCCGACCCCTACACTCTACGTTTTGGAATGAAAGTTTCAAAAGGGAAATCTCTGAAAGTAGCTGTTGCTGGTTCTGCCCCACCAACTTCAAGGTGAAAGGCAATGTGGAAAGCAGTGTTTCCCAAAGTGAGGGATGCAGGTACCAGCAGGCAGTACTTGACGTGATATTAGGTGGTGAACCACAAAGCAAGGTCCTTTCGACCTTCCCAGTTACTGCAAGAAGATAGTTCACATAGGTCTTAACTGCTCCTGCTAAAATCAACCTCTTCAAGGGAGTAAGAGGGGGCGCCTCAGCTCCAGGCCAGAATAGTTGGTGTGATCTTCACACTCAGCCAGAGGCAATTACAAGGCTGTCTGGCATGTCTCGGGGGAAAGCTGTCCTCCCAGACTTGGTGCATGGCAGCGAGCTGCAGTTTTCTTTGTGTGTATGAGCCACCCTGGCTTATACGCATGTTTGCATCCCTGCCCCAAGCACCTCCATGTGGAGGCCTCCTTTGGGAGGTGTGTGGGGGGGTACCTTTCTCCTCCTCCCCTCTTCCTTCCCTCTCCTCTTCCCCAAGATTCCTGGGCCCGTAAAGATGCAAAAGCCTTTTATTCAGGAGATATTCCTGCCTCCGTGCTGCAGCCACTTGACCCTCAGCCAGCATCCTTTGGTGGATAAAAATGGACCACCGAGAGCTGGTGCCTCTTCTTGCCTCTTGCTCGCACTGTGGCAGTCCATAAATAAAGACTTGATTGTCACTTTGGTTTGGCTCCTGGTCCTAACTCAGGAGTCCCCAACTCCTGGTCCTTGGACTGGTACCGGTCCGCGGCCTGTTAGGAGCCGGGCTGCACAGCAGGAGGTGAGCGGTGGGCAAGCAAGCGAAGCTTCATGTGCCGCTCCCCGTCGCTGGCATTACCGCCTGAACCATCCCCCACGCCCTCCCAGCCTCCCACCCAATCCGTGGAAAAATCATCTTCCTTGTAATGCGTCCCTGGTGCCAAAAAGGTTGGGGACCGCTGTCCTAAATGACCACCTCGACACCTGCTTGGTCAATAGGGTGGAGCTGGCAACCAGGCAACACACTTAGCTTGAGCTGCATAATATTTTATTTTTATTGTATTACCTATATCCTAACCTCTGACCCTTTATTACGGCAAATAGCACAGAGTTTCTCTTTCTTTTTTTTTTTTTTGCTTACTGTTCTCTTCTTTTTTGGGGGGGATTTTTTTTTTTAATTCAAACAGAAAGTCACCAAAATTATAATCATCCTCATCAGTTCACTCAGTCCCATGTAATTAATTTTTGTTTTCATCTTGATCTTTTGTTAGCACTTTTATGAATTCATGAGTTTTCCATTAGAGTTCTGAAAATGCTTATTCGTTCAGTTCAGCAGTGTAGTCAGTTACCAAGGGTTTCTCTGTCTGATAGGACACTTCCTCCTTCAGCGAATTTATTTCAGAGAAAAAGAAATGAGTGACTTTCTTGGAAATATTAAGTCAAGAGTGGACAAAGTATGGTACCAGGTGGCAAGTGGATGGAGTGACGTAGCGTGAGTGAGGTTGGGGAAAAGCAGTAGAACTCAATGCTTCTGGGAATTATTTGGCCTTCAAAGGGACGGGTGACCACAGCACCTGCACTGCTTCATGCTGCTAAGTACATGTCTGCTGAATGGGGGGTGAGAACACACTTACATCTCGGATTGCTTCATAGAGCGCTTTGAAAGTTGGCTGCTTCTCATCATGGTAGACGCCTCGGTTCCCATGCAGGACAGACACGCCTTCCCGCTCGGCCGCTCTGCAATTGCTTCCGTACATGCAGTGATCAGGACGGTAGTTCCACTGGCAGGGGAACACGTACAGACACTCTGGTGGTGACAAGAGAAAGATATGTGTGTACAATCAGTGTCAGCGACGAAACCAACGTTTCCATAAACTGCACACCACACGGGATTTCAAAGCGCGTGACTGTGATTGTGACTTGTAGCTCAGATTTTACCACGTTTGTCGATATTCTGAGATCAGGAACTGAAGGAGCACACATTAGTGATGTTGGAGATTTCACCCCAAAGGGGAGGGCAATATAGCATCTTAGACAAGAAGGCAAATGAGGGCAGCAGACAGCCTGGATCAGAATCCCAACTCTGTCACTCAAAATCAGTGCAACCTGGGTCCAGTGACTTAACCGGCCTGTGTTTCAATTTCCTCATCCGCAAGATGGATGTAACAGGATTGCCCTGTTATTTTGATGATTCAATTTTTAAAAAGCTCATGTAAAATGCATAGCAGACTGACAAGCACACGGCGGTGGTCCATAGCATTAGCAGTTACAATCAACTCTTTGAAAAGGTTTTGTGAAATGGACCAACTTGAAAAATTAGAGTCAAGATTGAAGCAAAGGTTCTTCTTCAGATTAAAAAGCAACCAACCAGGGCTTCCCTGGTGGCGCAGTGGTTGGGAGTCTGCCTGCTGATGCAGGGGACACAGGTTCGTGCCCCGTTCCGGGAGGATCCCACATGCCGCGGAGCTGCTGGGCCCGTGAGCCGTGGCCGCTGGGCCTGTGCGTCCGGAGCCTGTGCTCTGCAACGGGAGAGGCCACAGCAGTTAGAGGTCCGCGTACAGCAAAAAAAAAAAAAAAAAAAAAAAAAGCAACCAACCAACAGAAACGAAGTGAAGGAAAAAAACAAGAAACAAAATACTACAATAGGAAAACAACAACAAAAAGCAACACAAAAAGAAGTCCCCCTGTCAAGGTGACTATATACACTGTGGGTGAGCATGTGCACATGTGTCCTTGTGCGTGTTTGCATCTCTAAGCCTGTGGTTCTTAGCCAGGGGTGATGCTACCCTGCAGTCTCCCGGGACCACCTGGCAGTGTTTGGAGGGAGACATTGTTCGTCATACATGACGAGGCTGCTACTGGCATCTGGTGGGTAGAGGCCAGGATGCTATAAATATCCTCAGTGAACAGCAAGCCCCACCACTGTAGTAGTGCCAAGGTCGAGAAACTCTGCTCTAACCCTGATGGACTCAGTAAATTTCTTCTTGGTGACGAGGGAGTATAAAATCAGCAATAAGCTCATAACCCCTGAGCTTCCTGGCTCCTCCTTCCTGGTGCCTTTAAGGGCCGGGGCTAGAGGAGGATGGATCAAAGTTCTCTGCAAACGTGTGCCACTGACCATAAGAAAGGCCCCGAGTGACAGCACAGAAGGCTTAGAGCAAATCAATTACCAGTGTCAGAAGAGCGTCATAAAGATGTGCTTGTTGGTTGGGTTGATGTCATTCCCTTCTCATGGAAAGGACCCCTGCTTAGAGGTTATTTACAGAAACCTTCGAGATGGAAAGCAAAGAATGAAGACGTCATCGCACATCCCCTCTGGCAGATGGTGTGTAATATTTCTACCATTCAGAAATCACATGCCACTGGGGAATTCCCCGGCAGTCCAGGGATTAGGACTTGGAGCTTTCACTGCCGAGGGCGCAGGTTCAATCCCTGGTTGTGGAACTAAGATCTCGCAAGCCGCGTGGCGCGGCCACAAAACAAAACAAAACATAAAACTCACAGACTGCTGTGACATCCAAGCACCCTCTAATTCCTAACTGTTCACAACACACGATGAGACTTTCCTTCTCTTGGGAGAACTCCATTCCACCAGGATGTTTCCCTTACCTGCATTCACCTCCACGCTTGCGCATACATAATCCACAGCTGGGAGAGAGCGGTGCTCATCATGAAGTTATACTATCAAGGTCTGAATCCCAACTCCTCTATTAGTTGTGTGACTTTGCTGCACTTCCGTGAAGAGGGTGGATGTGAGGATAGTGGGAGTGAAAATATCTAAACATGCTTTTGTGCTTCTGAACTGTGACCTGACCCCAGCCCAACAGCTGCCTTTTTTTTAATCCCATGAGTCACCTCACTCCTTTCTGATACCTGCCCGGCCATTTGGATTTGCAGTCCCTGCTTAAGCACCTGCCAGTATTCTCTCCTGAATGAATTGCCCTAGACACTACCTCTGTTTTTGTAAACGCACGGATTGATGGAATGAACAAATATTTATCAAATGCCTGCTATGTGTACAGGTCCTGCCTTCATGGAGTTTAAGATTGGTGATGAAGGTTTTTTGCCTCTTCCTAAGTAGTTTAAGGACTCTACTACAAAAAGAAAACTTTTCCTCTCTTTGCAGCCTCCTGAGAGGACCGAGCCCAATGAGGGCATCACTCAAAGGCAAAACACAAAGACATAGAGTCTAAACAATATGTTACTAAATAACTGATGGATCCCTGAAGAAATCAAATAGGAAATCAAAAAATACCTAGAGACAAATAACAACGAAAATATGACAATCCAAAACCTATGGGATGCAGCAAAAGCAGTTCTATGAGGGAAGTTTATAGCAATACAATTTTACCTCAAGAAACAAGAAAAATCTCAAATAAACACCTAAAGGAACTAGAGAAAGAAGAACAAACAAAACCCAAAGGTAGTAGAAGGAAAGAAGCCATAAAGATCAGAGCAGAAATAAATGAAATAGAGATGAAGAAAACAAGAGCAAAGATCACTGAAACTAAAAGCTGGTTCTTTGAGAAAATAAACAAAATCGATAAACCCTGAGCCAGACTCATCAAGAAAAAAAGGGAGAGGACTCAAATCAATAAAATTAGAAATGAAAAAGGAGAAGGTACAATGGACACCACAGAAATACAAAGGATCATAAGAGACTACTGCAAGCAACTACATGCCAATTAATGGATAACCTGGAAGAAATGGACAAATTCTTAGAAAGGACAAATTCTTCCAAGACTGAACCAGGAAGAAACAGAAACTATGAACAGACCAATCACAAGTACTGAAATTGAAACTGTGATTAAAAAATCTTCCAACAAACAAAAGTCCAGGACCAGATGGCTTCACAGGCGAATTCTGTCCAACATTTAGTGAAGAGTTAACACCTACTTTACTGAAATTCTTCCGAAAGGCTTTGTAATAAGACAGGTAGGTTCAGAGTTGGCTTCTACCACCTCCTAGTTCTAAAAACTTGGGTGAGTTGCTGAAACCCTTGGCCTCAGTTTAGAAGCACTGAAGAGAAGTTAAATGATGCAGATTTGAATCCCAGCTCTACCACGTGTTAGCTGTGACCTAACAGCAGAGTGGCTAAGAAGCAAGCTTTAGAGTCAAGCTGTTGGGTTTCAGTACAAAACTCTGCCATTAGTTGCATGAACTCAAGCAAATGGCATGATTTTTCTGGGCCTCAGTTTCATTATCTGTAAAAGGGGAAGAATTGTAAATATCACTCGTAGGATTTGGGGAAGTATTAAATGAGTTCATATATAGAAGTACTTGGAACAGTGCTCACTGCACACAGAAGGTACACCCCGTAAATGTAAGCTGTGATCATTACTATTATCATTGCTATTGCCGTAACAAGAACTATTGCATTAGGCTACTAGAAGGATAAAACAAGGTAACTTAAATGGAATGCGCCTGGCATCCTTCTAGACACATAGCACATTGGTGGTAAATGTTTTACACCAATTGCCTCTAGACATGCAGGTGGCCAGACTTTCTTAACCTTTTATGAGTCACAGATCTCTCTGAGAATCTAATGAAAGCTTTAGACTCTGTCTTTGGAAAAATATATGAAGAATATCTGCTTACAAATTTAGGGGTTTGTAGATTTCCCGAAGATCAGCTAGGAACCACAGCTACTGAATATCACATGTGAAATTCGGTCCCAGACAGAATTCAATTCACGTGTTTACCTTCCCTTCAGAATTTTCCAGAGGAAGAAACGTGAAATTCCGTGAGAATAGAACTGAAACAAGTATTTGTTCACCACAATGCAAGGCATTGGTGTCACTGGGTGATATGGCACTGCCCCTGCCCTTCGGGAATTTATACTCTTCTAAGGGAGATAGTACAGAAATGAACATTTTTTTTTTTTAGAAATGAACATTTTTTATCAGAGTTTATAAAAGGAAGGCATTTTGGTAAAGCTTTACTTAAACTTAGACTTATATAGTAAGGATAGGATTCTGACAGTTAGAAGCCTGGAAGAGCATTTGAGGAGGAGAAAATGGCCTGATCATGGCGAAGAGTTTGGAAATCAGAGTGTGTTTTAGAAAAGATAAAGCATTTAATTTTTTTTGGGGGGGGCAAACTCGATTTCCTCAAAGAGGTAAGATAATGGTAGGAAAGTTGTTATATAAATAGACTGCTTTGTCCTAAAATATTCAAGATATATAAATCTTTATTAGGTTGCAAGTAATCAACTTTGATTCTAGCATGTGAGGCAAAAAATATTTTTTTTCCTTTGGAAAGAGAGGAGGTAGCTCAAAAAATCAGAGGGAAAGCTGAATTGGGGCAGGAAGTGGGGTGGCTCCTGGGATCTGGGTGTGGGGACTAATTAATGTCAGCTTCTCGGCATTGCTGCCAGGATGGACCAGCCTTGCCCACTTTCTGCTCTTGGATTCCCAGACTCAGGTTCCCAGGAGATGGTCTGACTAGTTAAGTGCGAGTCAGGGGCGGGCAGGGCTCTAAGACTGCATGCAATGGGCGAAGAGTAATTCCCCTGAGAGAACTGCGTGCTGTTACTAAAAGAAAGGGCAATCAAGAGTGCACAGGTGGACATTTACATGAACCTATTTGCAGGGCAGAAATAGAGCCGCAGACGTAGACAATGGACGTGTAGACACAGGGGGGAAGGGTTAGGGTGGGAGATAAAGTTTGACATAAATACACTACCATGTGTAAAACAGATAGCTAGTGGGAACCTGCTGTGTAGCACAGGGAGCTCAGCTCCGTGCTCTGTAATGACCTAGATGGGTGGGATGGGCGGGGGAGGGAGGCCCAAGGCTGGGGGATGTCTGTATACATATAGCTGATTCACTTCACTGTACAGCAGAAACTAACACGACATTGTAAAGCAATTATACTCCAATTAAAAAAAAAAAGAGTGCATACGTAAAAATAACAGATGTGCCTTTTTATTCACAGATACATTTGGCGTGGGTTACACTGCGAAATCTCCTTCTCCATGGGGGCAAGGAGGAGGAGAGGGGCTACACCAGCACCCTCGGCTGGGCTGAAGATGGAAAACCTCTGTAGAGCAGCTGATGAACACGGAGCGTGGATTAATGATGGTTATTTGGCACACGATGAATAACTATACCGAAACGAATCTAGTTTAAGCAAGATTATCATGGCTGTCAAAATCTAATGTTTAAAAATGACAGCATGGTGAAATGTGCAGGTTATTTTTTTCTGCTGCTGAGGAAATAATACAGTGAACGGTTTTTAAATTCCAAAGCCTCAAAACACTGCAATTTATTAAAAACATCTTTTTCAAGCCAATCTCTCTTCAAACCCTGGGTCTTTGCTATTTTTCCTCTCCATTTTATGTAGATAAAGAAGCTCAGTAATTGATTATTTATGAGTCTGAAATCCCTTAGCGATCCTTTTCCGGAGTCTACGTTTATTTCCAGAGCCTCCTAACTACTTGCAAAGTACTGTGTGAATTGATTGCTCCTTACATTTCTGATCATTTCCTACTCTTGGGGTCTCTAAGATTATGGAATAGTTTATGTCTGATCATTTTAACTTCCTGGTGGAATAGGCTTGCTACTTACTTACTACACTATGTCAACAGAACGGAGGCTGTTTGCACGACTCATAGCGTTTTGTTTGTTCTGCTTTGTTTTTTAATGTCTCATTCTGCAACTGAGCTTTCCCAGCCTCCTCTTCTTCCTTCTTCCAGAATGTACCTTGTTCCAGAAAAGGGCAATTCATTCCTCCAAGAAGATGTCTCTGATCACACAATTTAAAGATGGAACCCTCTCTCCCCAGCCTTGACAGTGGCTCTCTCAACCTCTCGTTTGTTTCCTTCATAGCACTGATCACAATTTGTGATTTTGAATGACTCATTGTTACTCTTTGGAAGCTGACCTCTCCCAAAACAAGGTAGGTTTTGTAAAAGTAGAGACTCTGTCTCCTCTGCATGCCGCCGCATCCCCTCTGCCTAGCCCCGTGGCTGGTACCTAGCAGGTAAATGCTCAAAAGATATCCACTGAATGAATGGGAGAATCAAAGCGTATACGTTCCTCTACCCTCTGTATCTTTCCCCCTTCTCTGCTTTCTCCCTCTCCTTTCTCTCCCCAACATCCCTTCCTCTCACTTTCCTGGCTGTGCTCTTTCTCTTCCATTTCCTTCCTTCTTCCATTCCAGTCTCTTAATCCCATTCCTCCAACCAGCCAACACCTCTGAAGATCAACTCCAGTTAAGGCACTAACCCTCCCACTGGAATCACTCAATGAAGACAAAGTAGACGTAACCCCTTCTCACAAGGACCCTACGATCTTCATTCTTGAGCTTCGTATCAGAGCTCATGAACTTCTCAGACTCCCAAAACAATGATCTGTTTCCAGTTTTCCAGGACAGTCCTAAAACCAAATAATTGGGCCCGTCCACCCCAAAACACATTCACAACTACCAGCTGCTGGAAGCTTTTGGTGAGGTGAGTATATAGTGTGGTTGCACACCCAGGCAGGATGAGAGCAAGGCCTGACAGGGCCTCTGAAGAGGCCTGTTCCATGTGACTGTGTGTCCTGCTCTCTGTGGCCCCAGCAAACCCTCCCGACTCCCTAGTATCAACTCATGGACGATCTATGTACATTCCATGCGCGTTTCAGCTCTTCTCTCTCTTCGTGGACAGAGCCCTAGCGCTTCTCATCTGGCTGGATGCCCTGCCTTGTCATCTAAACTTGGCTGGTTTCATTTCTTCCCCTGGCCACCCCCACTTTTCTAGAAATTGCTCTGAAAGAAGGGACAGACCTCGGTGTTCATGTTTGAGAGAGGAAAATGCCATGTGATCTTGCTCTCCCGGCCCCTGATGACCGGATCAAGGGTGGTCTCCCCATCGAAAGAGAACCAGTTCATAGCTGGGCTGGGAATCAGTTAATAGGCTGGGACAGGCCAACCCCCCATCCCCCTCTCTCTCTTACCTTCAAGAATCCGAATTAAGAAACCTAGACAACCCATCATCACTGGCATGGGCTTGTAAGGTTGTGCTGACTTGGGGTTGGGCCATGTACAAGCAGACATTATTGCCGGACAGATGGAATGGAATCAGATGGGCATGAAGACAAGCAACACAACATACACCGTGAGGACTCTGAGGGATGAAGAAATGAGCTTTGATCCTGAGCAGCTGCCCAGAGATGGTTCTCATGAGGCCTGGCATGATCTGACCCATGTGTTCATGGGACTGGCACCTGGCCCTTTACTTAGCTGGTCTGAGTTAAGTTGTATTCCCTGCAACCTAAGCGCATGAATCCAAGCGTATCTTTCTACATAGGCTCCTCTTTTAGCCCTTGTCAAATCTACCCTTTCTACAGAAGTCTGCTCTTGACTCAAATTCACCTGTAAATATGTGAGTTCTGTCTTTCACCCCTTGAAGAAGCTGCCTTGGCTCACCTGCCAGGAAATGTCCTGTGGGATGAGCTACCTGCATGTCCCCCATGGGCTTCAGCTGTCTTCTTGTGAGTCAGTCTAGTACCCAGCGCGGCAATTACACACCCACAGGCATTTACTATCTAATTATATAGCAAGAGTTTTAAAACATTTTTAAGCGAATGGCTTTTAAACACATTTTAAAAGCGATGGGATTGGCTACGAGAGGCTCTAATAGTAAAAACATTCTAGATACGGGCTTGGGTTCTGTGTGTATTGCTTCGCCAATGGCAACCCAAAGAATCATAACAATAAGCATGTTTATCTCCTGAGTCATGGCCAATTCTCTCTCTCTCCTTTCCAGGGATAAAAGTGACACACTTTTTTTTTTTTTTTCAAATATAGTTAGTTCTGGTTTATAGAAAATGATCCCAATGAATATAAACAAAGAAAAACCTTTCAATGTGATGGATATCACTGGATTTCAGGTCAAAGAGCTCATGTTTGATAAAGTACCTGGATAAAGTATGCAAGATCAAAGGCAGACCATACAAAGAACAATCCAGGAATTCCCTAATACTCACTGATCCAAAGTTAGGAAGCTCCGTTATTTACTTCCTACTGCTCAGACCCAAGATTCAGAACAACTTCCTAATTATTTTATAATATCCTTGTACTCAGTGGACCTGAGACGGGCAGTGTGACGCCATTAAACTCAGCTGGTTTTCAGCCCTGATTAAAGACAAGGGGCTCGCATCTAAGGGCAGAGCTGCTTGCGACCGTCTTTGAGTGTTATTTACTCACTGATCACGTCCTCAAATAATCTGCAACAGGCTAAGAGGATTTCTGCGGAGGCAACTATGCAAATGTTTTGAATTCCTCAGTTTGGGAATATGGACAGATAGGCTCATGGAAGAGAGTTTAAGCCACACAACACAGAGGAAAAAATGCCATATTTAAAGGGCAGAAATAATGCGGGAGAGAGAGACGCATTTGGGGAAACCTGCCCAGCTCTCTAGAATCCACCCTCCTCTGGGACCTTCCCCTCACCCCCAAATACACGGGGCCGGAGTTGGAGTGGCCTGGGTTTGTGCTCCTGCTCTGGCACTCATTAGCTACACCACAAATTATTTAACTCTCTTTCCCTTGGTACCTTTGTCTATAATACGGGGATTCTATTCTCAGGGTTGTTGCGAGGATTAAATAAGAAAATGCTCAGAAGAGCACCTGACACTCAGTAAATAATCAATGTCAGCCATGATTCCTTAGCTCCACGCTCCTGGCCTAGGGGACCCACACTGCCAACATGTGATTTCTCCCCCAGGAATTTGGAACTGGGGTGAAGTTAGTCTTTCCATATGGCTGGACGTGGAGCATGAAACCTTGGTACTTTGCTTTGAGCACAGAATGAGAACCTTCAAAGAGAGGAATACACAGTCTCACCAGGAGAAGGAAAGTCCAACCTGGGTTCCTCTTCCTTTTGCCTCTCCTGCTTTAGGTCCTGGGCCCAGCCTGCTGGCCTTTCTGCCCTAGGTTTCTACAGGACACCAGTTTGCTTATTAAAAAAAAAGTAGCCTTTGTGCTTAGACTAGCTCCAGGGACCTTTTATTTGTAGCCAAGAGTCCTACTCAGTACAACTACACCTAGAAAAAAAGATGAAATCCGCTTTAGAAGAAAAAGGAGGGGCAGACTTTCAAATCCCCGTTGATCCCTGTTGCTATCAAAGTGAAATGGATTAGAACATGCCACAAACGAACAGCCAACACATCCCCTTCATCAAATGAATTCGTATTGGGACCCTCTGCCAGAAATGCACCCCGTTCCATATCAATCTGCTCGCTTTCTTTTCCAGGATTTGCTCCTTTTTGATCCAAGGGCATGTGAGATTAGGTTCCATTTCAGAATTTTGTTAAAAAACAAAAAAAAGGTACATACACAGAAGTCTTTATAAACAGGAGTCTCTAGTTCAGGGTTTTTAAAGACACAGGAGAGGCCTGAGGAGGTTGGGGTGAAGAGTGCTTTTTTCCCCTAGAGATCTTTCTCCAAGAGAAAACATGCTTTTGGTTTTAATACCATTAAATAAGGTTGTAGCAAAGATGAAAGAAAAGAAGGAAAAGTTTTAGCTGTAGGTGTCAATACAAAAACACAGACCAGAAATTTACATCTCCTTTCCTTCCCCAACTACCCAAACACTGACTTAACAATATAAGAGGAATTTCTTTAGCCCTAGGTGAAAAGAAAGAGGCATGTGGGAATCCAAGTCCTTCTTCTAGACCCTTTTAACCCTGAACAAGTCAATTTATTGTAAGGACCCCAAGAATCAATTCCCTTCAATCTAGCAATTGTTCAGGCTACGGCGGGCCTTGTGCCTAGATTATAATGTTTTCATTTAGTTCTGTGCCACCCACTGATTTTGCCTGTACTTCTTGGAAGAATGGCGTGGCAAAACCTAAAAGATATTCTTGAAGAACGGAGCCCAGTGTTGGGGGTTTCAACATTTGGCCTTTTGTGTCAGCAGCGCAAGGACCGCCCGCGTGAGACCCCGGGGAGGGGGTGGGGTGGGCGATGAAAAGGCACCCTTTGCAGGGGACACAGGCACAATTCAGGCTTCGCCAATACAGCCCAGGCTGGAATGTGCTCTGTGGGGCGAGGTGGGCGGAATCCTCCGAGAACTGCATTCTTGAAAGAGAACCTACCTGGGTTGAAATAAAAAATAATATTTAATAAGTCCTGGTCTCCCCACGTGATGGCATTCTTGTACTTCTGGTACAGAGGGTATAGCATGTCCTCCCAAGCCAAGCCTGTTGGAATCATGCTGTTCTGGAAAAGAGAAAACCATCAGAGTGGCTAAAGCATGGCAAATACATCTCACCCGCTGAGAATCTATGTACAGGGACGGGTTCTCCCCTTCACCGCCCCGCTCCCCAGAATGAAAATGAAATCAGCAGAGGAGGGGACCTGTTGGCCTCAAGGCATAGGACAAAGCAGAACTAGGGCTGACGATTACAGGTGTACACATGGATGGTAGATGGACCAGAAACTGGCAGTTGGGCCTATGGCTTCTGCTCAGAAAATCACGCCCCATGTGGTGGAGGCATAAATCAGGAGCTTGGGATGAACATACACACACTAGTGTATATAAGATAGATAACCAACAAAGATCTACTGCAGACCACAGGGAACTCTACTCAGTATTCTGTTAATGGCCTGTATGGGAAAAGAATCTGAAAAAGAGTGGATATACATATATGTACAACTGATTCACTTTGCTGTACATCTGAAACTAACACAACAGAGTAAATCAGCTACACTCCAAAAAAAATTTTTTAAAAATTATTTACTTTTAAGACAAAAGCAACATATTCAGACTAAATATTCAACCAGCACACAAAGATGTAAAAAGTAAAAATATTTTTCCTCCTGCTTCCTGCAATTCCCATTCCCACTTTCCCTAGATGTATCCACAATTAATGAACAGTCTCTTAGATATTCTTCTGGAAGTTTCTAAGGCATAAAAGGGATCACCTCTATGGCATCATGCTCTGTTGCATTTTAATTTTTTCACTTAATATTTTTTACAGCTCTTATCTCACTTATAGATTTGATCTAATTCTTTTCAATAGGAGGATAATTTTTTTGACTTGTTCTCTACTGATGTTCACTTAGGTTCTTCCAGTTTTTTGCTAGGATAAAAGACAAGGCCATGAACAGCCTTGTATGTTTATCTCTGTACATTTACATAAATATATCCCTAGGGTAACTCCAAAAAGTTTTCCAGGGTTTTTGAAGCCTGGGATACACAGAGTGTTTAAACATGGAATTCAGAAATGCAACATAATATTCCCCAATAGTAACTCTGCTGAACAGTTTAAATTCCATAATCACCTGGAATTCTCCTAAGCCAACAAATATTCCATAACTCTCCAAATACTTTTCTCTTCCCTGGCTTCTTCCATTCTCACCTGCAAGCCAGCTACTTCCAAAATCAATACACTGACACTCCTGGAACGTCACCGTTGAGGAGACAAAATCCCGACATTTAAACAAGGAAATATAACATACTTCCTTACCTTGAACTGGGCACTTCTTATTCGAGTTAAGTTCATCAGCATGACTCCTGAGTTAACTCCCGCAGAGCCATAGAAAGGGTGCCGAGCAAAGCGGCTGTACCAGCCGATCTTGGGGATTTCATGCTCGGGGGCCATGGCCGCAAGCTGCGTGGAATTAAATTGCCTCAGAAGCTTCCAGATGTCATCAACAGGTCTCAGAAAGAGAACATCGGTGTCCACGTAGAGAAGGGAGTCCACATCCTTTAAAATCACCTTTGTGTGTATTGGGTGAGGAGGGAGAAAACAAGAAACAGAGGAAGCGGCCTGATAAGTCAACACTGCCAATGACTTTGTTGATTAATGTTAATGCTAGAAAGGGTCCCACTCTTAGCTTCCATTCCTCCCTTTTCCTTGGACTTCAGGGATAAGGGTCAGTCAAAGGGTAGAGACTCAAAGGAAGATCCATCTTGATCCAGATTGGTCCAATTCCAGGATCCTGGATTACATCTGGCAAGGGTTGAACGTCGCAAGGAATGAAAACATTAGCAAATGACTGTGGCTTTCTTCTCCTGCATCCTCCAATAAGGCCATCTGTCTTTCTCAGTTTTTTCCTGGAAAAGCTAGGGCTAGCACTAGACTACTTGAAGTGGACAATCCGTAGATTAGCTCATGCCAAGCTTTAGGGTAAATACTCTGTTTCTGGATCCATTTCTTTTAGTGTTGATGGAAATGGCTCTGCATCTTTTTGAAATAGTATTTTCAGCTAAGATTTAGACTTGGAAACAGGCAAAACAAGTCATTGGCCAGCTTTGTCTGCAAGGATTGGCGAACGTCTTTTTCTAAAGGGCCAGAGAGTAAATATTTTAGGCTCTGTTGTAGCTACTAAACTGCTGTTAGCATAAAAGCAGCCAAGGACAATATATAAACAAATGAGCATGGGTGTTTCCAATAGAACTATTTAGAGACAATAAAATTGGAATTTCGTTTAATCTTCAGATGTCACAAAGCCTTCTTCTTTTGATTTTTTTCAACCATCTGAAATGTAAAAGCCATTCTTGACTCAAAGGCTGTGGTTTGTCAACCTCTGTTGTAGATCGTTCAAGTCAGCCACCTTAAGTAAATAAGTTCTGCTATGCTAGATGCTTAGTCTACCAGAATTTTGCCCTGGGGTTTGAGACTTTAACGTCATAGTTAGTAATAGAGTTCTTTGCCTTGTTTTGCCATTGTTCCCCCAATTTAGAGGTAGCTTAACCAAAGAAGGATCATCATCCTAAAACTATAACAACACTTGTTATGGACTGAATGTGTCTTTACAAAATGCGTATGTTGAAGCCCTAACTCCCCAATGTGAGGGTATTTGGAGATGGGGTCCTTGGGAAGTAATTAGGGTTAGATGAGGTCCTGACGGTGGAACCCTCAAGATGGGATTCATGTGCTCATTAAAAGAGACACCAGACAGCTTGCTCTCTTTCTCTCTCTCTCTCTGCTACATTAGAACATAGTGAGAAGGTAGCAGTCTGCATGCCAGGGAGAGTGTCCTCACCAGAACCCAACCATGTCAGCACCAATCTCAGACTTCTAGCCTCCAGAACTATAAGAAAATAAACTTCTGTGGTTTAAGCCATCCAGTTACGGTATTTCGTTATGGCAAGTTAGGACACCACTCCATTGAGATCCTAATATTTGAAACTGATGAACACGGGCACTGTATGGTACAGGCATCGTGGAGATTTCAGTCTTGAATAATTTCAAAACTTACATGATTAACTGCAGGATTTATCTTTCCTTCCTCATCTACTAGAGGAATAGAATTGACAAATCAATAAAATGAAATAAAAAAAATAATGATCATCTACCATGTCATAAAAGAAGACATCCGTCTTAACAGTTTAAAGATCCTAATTCCAGAATTAGGATGAATTCTTTAAAATGAATACACAAACTTAAACAAACATCTACCACACTATACTTATTTTTTCTTATTTAACCATGGACAGGTAAAAACTTTGCCACAGATTAGCACTAGCCTGCTGAGTTGTTTTTTTTTTTTTAAATCACAACTCCAGAGTACTGTGGAAGAAGGGCAAACTCTCTACAAAAGTAATAATAAATTATACAATCATGATACAAGTTACTTATCACATGTAAATACAATTTTGATGTTCAAGACCACCCATAAGAACTCAACATCCTGCCAATCCTATTTTACTGGGAAGGAAAACTAATGCACAGAAAAGTGTTCTGTCCAAGTTAATATGTCAAATAATGCTAACAATTGCTGGATTTGGAGCTAATAAAGTTGCAACACGGTAAAGTCGCTTTCTAGAATGTGTTTAAGGAAATGAGAGACTGCACAGTGTTTCACTAAAAAGCTAATTTAGAATTAGAGAATCAGAGGACGAGAAGGCTATTTCAACCCATGTGAAAGAGAACAGATTTCTCTTTATGGCTGATTATCTAATAAGGCCTAAATAAAACTGTATTAATATTAATGTTTTAATCAATTAAGGGTTATGCAGACATCTAGTCCCTAAATTCAAGCTCACTGACTTGATTAATTTTTTTCTCAGTCTTAAATCAATACTATTGTTAAAGTTATCATCACTTTCTTCAATAAAATAAAAGTGTTACCATCTTTCATCAAAACAAAAAAGAAAACAAAAAGACTTGAAAAAAGGTTTGGAAAAGGAAAACTAAAAAACCCTTCAGGATGGAGGCATTCCATCGTGAAATAATAAGCAAGATAAATATATTGATTATACAGTATAGAAGCTGGTTAAAAATAAAGCAGGGAGAGGGGCGGGGGTCCCAGGTAGGAAGGGGCTTGCAATTTTAATTAGGGATATTGGGAAGGACTCACTGAGAAGAAAGAGGGCAAGTACAAATAGCGGAGGCTGGACCACTCTTAGAACAGCAGGGAGCCAGGGCGGCTGGACCACAGTGGGCAACGAAGAGCCAGGGATGAGGATGGAGCAGAGCGGGGGCTGAGCGGGGGCCGGTCACTTCACTTAGGGCTTTGTTTGCCTTTGAAAGAACTTGTTCTTTCACTGTCAGTGAGATGGAAGCCATTGAAGGGCTTTTACCAGAGGAGTGCCATGGTCTGACTTAGATTAAGGATCACTTTGGATGCTACACGGAGAAAAGACAATTAGGGCACACAGGGGAAGCGGGGAGACCAGTTAGGATGCTATTTTAATAATTCCAGTGAGATGCGATGGCGGCTTGGCTCAGGTGGTAACAGCCCAGGGAGTGAGAAGTGGCTGAATCCATAACACAGTTTGAAATGGAGCCAACAGGATTTCCGCAACAGATTGGATGTGGAATGTGAGACTAAGAGAAAAGTCAAGGGCAACTCCATGGATTTTAACCTGAGCAACAGGTATGATGGAATCCCCTTTAACTGAGATTGCACCTGATGTGTGTCACTCCCGAAGTACCTGCCTGGCCCTGGCACATATGTACTGGAGTTGGCAGACGCTAAAGCCTCGCTCCCTCCCTCCTCCCCTGCATCTGCCCTTCCTGAAATATAAAGAAAATCGTAGTGGTCCTAGGAAGGGATGCATTGATGGCGGATTTCTGGGGTGATGGTCGTTTCTCTAGTTCTTGACCACAGTCGTGGTTACAGAGGTGTGAGTGTGGTAAATTAAGCATAAAGTGTTTTGGTGGGCTCTTTGTGGTAGGTAGATCATATTTCAAAACTGACACACAAAAGTAGCCCTAATGGTACATCTCAGAGACGGAACTGAAGATAGTCCTTAGGAATACTGAGTCTGGCATTCCTGAGTTCAAATCCTGGCATCATGTGCCCTGTGACTCTGGACAAGTTCCTCAGTTCCCCATGCATAAAAAGTGGAAAGCAAGACCTCCACCACGTCCCCTGTCTTTGGGTTGTCACTAACATCCAGTGAAATAAAACACACACAGGGAACTCGGTACAGTGGCTGGTACGTAGTAAGTACTCAGTAAATAGCGGTGTTGCTACTATAAGAAGTCTCCGTGTTTTTTTCTTTTAAATCTCATGTGTAATTAGTTACCATGCACATCAATGCTCACAGCACTTCAAAGCATGTGTCGACCACAAAGTGTCTTTTATATAAACAAAGTTAAGCTGAGAAAAGTTGAAGTTTTCGAACATCTCTAATATCATAATCCACATATTACCTCGACTGAAAACAAGAGCACCAGGGCTTTTTACTCTTTATCTGAAAAAATAAAAGACCAGGAGAAAAACTCCACTCTTCTTATAACATTGCGTCTCTGGAGGCTAATTCTGCAGCAATTATTGGTGGTATTAATTTGAAGAGGATCACTGTGGCCACTTTATAATGGGCAGAGGAATATTTACCGAAAGGATATAAAATTAGCCATTCTAATTCCCTTATGGAAATTAGCACTAGAAATGAGGCCTCTGTTTTCTCAGAGAAGAGCAAATAGAGGACAGACAATAGCTATTTGTATACAATGCTGCTCTGCCTCCATTCACCACCCCAACCTGGGCAGCTGGCTCTGGCCACCGGCAGCAAGATTATCAGGGGCCACTGGCACTCCTTCAAGTTCATTTTGCTGCAACCTTGTTCTGACTTTGACAGTACAACTTTGTGGTTGAAAGTTCGGGGTTTGAAATCTAACCATTTGTGTTTGGATTCTGTTTCTACTACAAACTGCGGTCTTGGGCAAGCTGCTTTAAGCCTTCTAAGCCTTAGTTTCCTTATCTTTTTTTTGGCCGTGCTGTGCGGCATGCAGAATCTTAGTTCCCCGACCAGGGATCGAACGCGTGCCACCTGCAGTGGAAGCACGGAGTCTTAACCACTGGACCACCAGGGAACTCCCTGTTTCCTCATCTTGTAGATGGGATTGGTCACTCACTTCAGAGTGCTTCCGGGATGATTAAAAGAGGTAATGCATGTGAAGCCCCTGACATACACACAGTAAGGACTCAGTAAATGCTATGTGACATTCTTATGGGCTCACTCTCAGGATGGCTAGTTCCTTGATCCCTAGCCCAGTAACTGGCTGCAGTAGTGGTGGTAGTAAAAGAATGAGGCATGTGCTCTGTTCTCAAAGAGCTTTAGTGGGGGAGACAGATAAGAGGCAAAGCAAAATAAGATGTGGCTAATGGTAGGAGTAGCACAGAAGCACTTGCCAGGGCTACTAAACCATTCTGGATTGAAAAAAATGACAGAAGTGACAACTAAGCTGAGAGATAGGCAAGTGAAGAGCAGGGCAAAGAGTACTGAAGATAGGGCTTCCCTGGTGGCACAGTGGTTGAGAGTCCGCCTGCCGATACGGGGGACGCAGGTTCGTGCCCCGGTCCGGGAAGATCCCACATGCCGCGGAGCGGCTGGGCCCGTGAGCCATGGCCGCTGAGCCTGTGCGTCCGGAGCCTGTGCTCCGCAACGGGAGAGGCCACAACAGTGAGAGGCCCGCGTACCGCTAAAAAAAAAAAACAAAAAACAAAACAAAACACAGTACTGAAGATAAATAGAACAGCATGTGAAAAGGCCCAGAGACCAGGAGGGAGCAACACACCAGGGAGGATAGCAAATTGGTTGGTGGGGCTGGAGCTTACAGTGGGAGAGCCAGGAGCCAGGGGTGGGGAGAGATTAGGCTGTCTAAGTGGGCAGGGGCCCAATCAGGAGCTATGCTGACAAATTTGGACGTGATCCTAAGAGCCATGGGGAGATGTGAAATGACATGAACCAGAAACCTTGAGGTCTGATGTTTCCTCTCCTATCCCCATTGCCCACATCCAATCCTCAGCAAGTCCCATATGCTCTTCCTCCAAAATACATCTGAATCTGCCCATTTCTCTCCCTTTCCACTGCCTTACCCTGAGTTCAAGGCACCATTACAGCTCCCCTAGAATTCCGGAAGGGTCCATTCACTGGCCTCCCTGTGTACACACTTTCCCCTTCAATCTGTTCCTCACAGAGCGGCCAGAGGGATTTTTAATCTCCAGTGTCATTTCTTCTTTGACCCATGGGTTATTTACAAGCGTGGTTGTTTAATTTCCAAATATTTGGGATTTTCCAGATATCTTTTTATTATTCATTTCTAATCTAATTTCCTTGTAGTCAGCGAGCACACTCTGCATGATTTCAATCCTCTCAAATTCACTGAGACTTGTTTTATGGCCCACATATGGTGTATCTTGGTGAATGCTGAAGGTTTATTATTCTGCAGTTGTTGGGTGGAGCATTCTATAAATTCTGTACCTGCCAATTAGGTCAGTTGGTTGATAAGTGTTGTCAAGGATTTCTAGGTGCTAACTGATTTTCTGTTTGCTTATTATAACCACAGGAGCTCTATGGAGTTTTATCTTCAGACACAAAGAAAGAGGGGAGAAATATGAAGTTACTGCAAATTCATTAACATCAACAGATATGATTTGGGAGAGTTCCCTGGTGGCCTAGTGTTTAGGATTCCGGGCTTTCGCTGCCATGGCCTGGGTTCAATCCCTGGGTGGGGAACTGAGATCCCACAAGCCACGTGGCACAGGCAAAAACAAACAAACACACAAAAACCAGATATGATTTGCGAGCCATCATTTATTTTCACACTAACAGACAATTATCAAAAGAGGAGTGTTGCAGTCTCTCGCTCTGATTGTGGGTTTGTCTATTTCTCTAAGCAAGGTTTTGCTTTGTAGATCTGGAAGCTCTGTTGTTAGGTGCATACTCATTTAGGGTAGATACACCTTCCTGATGGACTGAGCCTGATTGTTATGAAAGATCCAGAGGGCTTTTTAAAAACCTTACATTAGAGGATGTCACTTTCATCTTTAAACCCCTTCAAGACTTTTCACTGTGCTTTCATTACACATGAACCATGGTCCCTAAAAGGCTCTGCAGGATGGACACACTCTGTCCCTACAGGGGACCGAGTTCCTATCAGTGGTGATCTTTCACCTCCTAGCACAACTTTTCATTATGGCTCAGTTACTGTCAAAATCAACAGAGGGTGAGGAGGAAAATGGACTTAATAGGAAGTTAACGAGCTCCTACTTCTCTTCCTGCCTACAGCCAGGGTTTCCTCTGTCGGAGATGCTCTTAAGTCTTTCTTTAGATAGAAACTAACACAGTTAGTTTCCCCCTTTTGGAAAGAAAACATAAAGTAGAAACTATCTCATTTAACAATGGAATCATCTTTTGGAATGTTCCTTCTCACTTCATTCCGGAAATTCAATGCACCCAAGGTAAAGAAGATACTGTACTCAAATTTGCTGAAAAACACTATCAATTATGAAATACTTGTGCAGCCCTGATGCTTTATTCAGTTTCATTGTTTGTGAGTTCTCCTTTTAGATAATTGCCTAAAGTATCAAAACTGTGATTAGGGTGAAAATTAATGATGTCCCCAAATTGTATCTGTTGATGTAAATCAATTAGCAGTAACTTCACGTTTCTCCCCCTTTCCTTGGGTCTGAGATTAAGCTCTAGGGAGCTCCTGTGAGTTAGGATAAGCATCTTCCCCAGCCTGTGAATGAAGTGCTACCAACAGCTTCCCGGATGTGAGGCAGAGCTTTCCAGTTACCATTCTCGAATGGCCAGCTCTAACTCACGCTGTAGATCTGAGCTCAGGTGTGACCTCCTCAGAAAGGCTTACCCAAGAGCCTCCTTCCTCTCTGCCTCCAGGCTCCCCATCACACCACTCTACGTACCTCTGTCCGCAACCAGTGGCCTTTTGTTAAATTATTTTCTCGTCTGTTGCTTGCCTCCTCCAATTACAATAGAAGTTCCATGAAGACAGGGACCTTCTGGGTCTAGTTAACTCCTAAAAGTTTATGTGCCTAACGCAATGCCTAATAGCTATATTAGGCATCCAATAAATATTTACACAAAGTAAGGAATTCAACTGCTGAACTGTCTCAGAAACATTGTAACTTTAAATATGTTTCAAGGCTGATTGCAGAAGAAAGGACAGGTCCTGAGAAATAAGAAGGTCTGTGAATAGTTGAAGAATAGAAGACCTAAGTTCCTGAAGAGAAAACTAACATAACACCTACCATGCTGAATATCATTCTTTTGCGGGTGTGGTCCAGTGCGTCACCCTTCAGGCCTCTGCTGATGGTACAGCTAAGTCACTTCGTATGTATATCATCCCACTTCCTTACCTCGCTAGCATTTTTTTTAACATCTTTATTGGAGTATAATTGCTTTACAATGGTGTGTTAATTTCTGCTTTATAACAAAGTGAATCAGTTATACGTATGTTCCCATATCTCTTCCCTCTTACGTCTCATCCCACCCCACTAGGTGGTCACAAACCACCGAGCTGATCTCCCTGTGCTATGCACCTGCTTCCCACTAGCTATCTATTTTACGTTTGGTAGTGTATATATGTCCACGCCACTCTCTCACTTTGTCACGGCTTTACCCTTCCCCCTCCCTGTATCCTCAAGTCCATGCTTTAGTAGGTCTGTGTCTTTATTCCCATCTTACCCCTAGGTTCTTCATGACCTTTTTTTTTTTTTCTTAGATTCCATATATATGTGTTAGCATACGGTATTTGTTTTTCTCTTTCTGACTTACTTCACTCTGTATGACAGTCTCTAGGTCCATCCACCTCACTACAAATAACTCAATAACGTTTCTTTTTATGGTTGAGTAATATTCCATTGTGTATATGTGCCACATCTTCTTTATCCCTTCATCTGCTGATGAACACTTAGGTTCCTCACTAGCATTTTTAAAAGACCCTAAAAGCTAAAGGAATGGAAAGGGAGCTGCAGGAGGCAAAGGACAGAACAGAAGCAAAGACAAAAACGCCATTTAGATTCAAGTAGGACTGAATTCCAGAGGAGGGAATCTTTGTTAAATGATGTTAGTGATAATTAAGAGAAGGAAAAAATATTCAAAGAGGGTTAAAGCAGGAAGTGGAAACAGAGAGGAGGAAAGGACAAGTTTCAAGAGGAAGTAAAAAAGAAACACGTATTTTTTTGTTTCTTTTCTTACCAAGGGGAAACATCTCCTACATTTATGAAAAATAGAGAGTTGAATATAACTAAAATAGCAACAATTTACCCGTACGGTCTGAAAGCCACAGTCTCCATATACACTAAGTCAGGTCATGACTAAAGAAACGAAGGTCTCCTTGGAAAGGCCCAAGAAATGCAGCCACTGTTTCAGTCTGGGAAGATGAAGAAGCTCTGGAGATGGACGGTGGTAGTGGTTTGCCCAACAATGTACTGAATGCCACTGACCTGTACACTTAAAAATGATTAATTAAAACATTTTATGTTATGCATATTTTACCACAATAAAAATGGGAAAAAACAAAATACAGATACCACTCTTACATTTTTTCAATTCAAATAAAGTTGGCTTTAAACAATGTACTCAATGGTGTTTACTCACCTATTTCTACCTTTGTGAATTCTTATTTCCCTAAACAAAATGTATTCTAGGAGTTATTCTTTTTTTTTTTTTTTTTTTTTTTACGGTACGTGGGCCTCTCACTGTTGTGGCCTCTCCCATTGCGGAGCACAGGCTCCGGACGCGCAGGCTCAGCGGCCGATGGCTCACGGGCCCAGCCGCTCCGCGGCATGTGGGATCTTCCCGGACCGGGGCACGGACCCGTGTCCCCTGCATCGGCAGGCGGACTCTCAACCACTGCACCACCAGGGAAGCCCTCCAGGAGTCATTCTAAGATGATCTTTAATTTCCACAATTCTATCAGGTTCCTGTCCTTTATATTTTCTTCTTTTCCTGTTTTGAAGAGTAATTCGTTCCTAGAGCACACACCTCTCCAGGTGAGATGTCCTTCAAAGCTGACCGAGAGCCCACCTTTGCCAATGAAGGAGCCTTGGCAACGTCCCCTGCCACCTGCCTCCTCTCTCTAACAGAGAACTTTCCCCTAAGGGGGTAGATTCCGGGGAAAATTTTTTGGGTCCCGTGCCCCTTCTCATTCTACAGAAAGATAAATTGAATGGGATAGAATTTCTCAAGCTTCTTGGACTTTCTCTCTGGGACCAAAATTCCCAAGTCTCCAAATCAAAATCAGAAAAAAAGGAAATTCTACGTTTCAATACATATTTGCAAATTGATCAAAATAGATTCCCTTTTCCTCTACCATCACGTCACATTCCTTTTCAAAGAACACACACTGGACCTATCTTGAAGCTATTACAGAGAAAATAATTATTGAGGAAAGGGAGAAAGTCAGGTAATGACAGACATGTCCACTGATGGCTGGGTAACCTCTCAGAGATCCTCTAGTAAACAGAGTGGAAATCTGAAAGACGCAAAAATCATGGTAATTTAATCCTCATTTCATCCTCACGACAACCTAATGGGGTAGTACTATTATGACCCCCATTTTATAGATGAGGAGACTGAGACAGAGAGAGGTTAAGTTCCTTTCCCAAGGTCACACAGCTATAGAAAATATTCAATCGGTAGATATTTTTGTCAATAAAGTAACTTACAAACATAAAGGAATAATAATCCCTCTGTTTTTTTTTTAGCACGTGTTATGTGCTAAGCATCATTCCAGCCATTTCCTATACATAGTACATTGTTTCCAGTGCCTCAACAACACTGCCAGTGTGGTATTATTACTCTCATTTAATAGATGAGCTTAACTAACTTACCTAAGGTTAGCACTAGTAAATGGCAGCACCTGGATGAAACCAGGGCTCTCTGACACCAAAGCTCACACTCCTTGTGCTCCACCATGTTGTTTTTCATCCACCACAAAGCAGTAATTGTGCTTGTTCACAACGGGAATGATGGATGTGACTAGTGCTAGAGCGATTGTTCTTAAACTTCAGCGTACATGAGATTCATTTAAGAAGCTGGGTTGAAATGCAGATTCCTAGGCCCTACCTCCAGATTCTGAATTATTAGGTCTGACCTGGACCCCTAGAATGTGCCTGTATGTATGTATGTGTGTGTTTTTTTAAATTTTGAAATCATTTCAGACTTACGGAAGAGTTGCAAAAACTCCAGAGAGCTCCCATGTACTCTTCACTGAGCTTCTCCTGTGTTAATATCTCACATAAGCGCCCAACATTTGTTAAGACTAAGAAATTAACCTTGGTACAATTCTATTAACCACAGAGTTACTCTGATTTTACCAGTTTTTCCACTAATGTCTTCTTTCTGTTCCAAAATCCAATTGGTATCTCACAGTGCCTTGAGCTGTTCGGAGTACTTTCTCTTCTCCAGTCTGTGACAGTTCTTCAGTCTTTCCTTGTCTATTCATGAGCTTGACAGCTTTGAAGAATACTGGTCAGCTATTTTGTACAAAGTCTCTCAATTTGGGTGTTTTCTCAGGATTAGACTGAGGGTATGCACTGGCAGGAAAAATACTACAGAGGTGAAGTGTCCTTTCTCTGTGTGTGCCCGTCTCTGGGTGTACATGATGTTGATATATCAATATGTTACTGGTGACGTGAGCCTTGATCCCTTGGCTGGCTAAGGTTCTGTCTATCAGTATTCTTCACAGTAAACTTACTATTTCTCCTTGGTAATTACTAAATATTGTAAAGGAGACACTTTGAAACCATGAAAATATCCTGTTTCTGGTTAAACTTACACCCCCTAATTTTAGTATTCACTGGCAGATCTTACCTGCAGTAATTAGTACTGTAGTATTCTAATGGTGATTTTCTATTTCCCTCATTTCTTTCTACATTAATTGAATTCTTCTGTAAGAAAGAGTTGTCATTTCTCCCCATCCAGTTATTTGTTCAGTTATTTATTTGTATTAGTATGGACTTATGAAAATTATTTTATTGGGGGGTTAAAATTTGATATATATTCTTTTTTTTTTTTTTGCGGTACGCGGGCCTCTCACTGTTGTGGCCTCTCCCGTTGCGGAATTGGATCTTGGCTCACGGGCCCAGCCGCTCCGCGGCATGTGGGATCTTCCCGGACCAGGGCACGAACCCGTGTCCCCTGCATCGGCAGGCGGACTCTCAACCACTGCGCCACCAGAGAAGCCCAGATATATATTCTTAAATAAATAATTATTTATTTTGTTGCTCAAGCTGTTTCAACTTCGGTCATTTGGAGCTCTTTCAGATTGGCTCCTGTGCGCTTTCAATATGCACACCCTTCCTTTTTTTCCACATCCTTACCTTCTAGCACCACAAGACACTCCAGGCTCGTCTTGCACTTTCCCTGCCCTCTGTTCTAGAATCAACAAGTTCTACAAGGAGCCCTGGTTCCTATTATTGGAGGACGGAATTTAGAAACCAAGATTTGGGTGCAAGGTGTGCTCATTGCTACTGGGGTGTCACTGCTTCTAGCCTCTCTTAGTGGATCTCTAGGAAGTACATGTATGTATACTACCCAAGGTATACATACATATCTCTATCTAGTTAACTACCTATCTATCTATTAAAAAAAACATGAATTCACATTGATACCTGATCTCACGAGCCTGTATGTGCCTTTGAAAAATAATCTGTTAAAGAAACAGAAAATTTTGAGCTTAGATTATCAGGGTATTGGGCTGAGTTTTGAATTACTGGGCATGATTTTAATAAGTGAGGCTGGAGGTGGAAGAGTGGAGAGGCGTGGTCCCCAAGCAACAGTATGGAGGGGGGTAATACACACAGTGTCTCGGAAAGACAATGGCAGAGCAGCCTGGCTGGAATGGGAATTCATGATTTGGAATAATGCTGAAAAGTTAATAGGTGCACTCGGTCAGAATTCAAAGGGCCCTGAACACCGGGCTGAGGGGGTGCGAACTGATCCTACAGAGACTCTGGGAAGGCTCTGGGGTGAGAATCCACATGAGAATATCGTTCAGAAACCAAAAATCCAGGAGTGGCATGCAGGAGGGAAGGGACTCGGATGGCAGGGAGACAAATAGATCAGTACCATCATCATTTTCTCTGTTATCATTGCCACATTTACTGTTTGTATTAATGTAAATATACCCAGAACCAGAACACCTGGCCAGAAAGAGGCCAGCACCTTCTGTAATTCTGGCATGCCTGTATGTATTTGCAAATGTGAACAAGAAGTTTCTATACATTACGAAAAGCTTTGATGCTCTTTTTTTTTTTCTGACTGGTTTGCCATTTTAAAAAATTGTCTAAATTATACAATATACAAATTCATGCTTGTGTGTTATAAAAGTATGGACAATTTAGCAATCCACAGAATAAGAAATTCAAATTTTTCTTTTTCTGCCTATCCCCACCACACCATCACTCCATGCCCCTGCAACCCTCTCTCCTCTTTTCTGCATTAACTAACCATAACGGTTCAGTGAATATCACCCCAGACAGTTTCTGCACATTTATCTATATATGTGACCTTTGCAAGGCCAGGAATTCAGATCTCAACTCAACTGTTACCTCCTCAGAGAGCCCCACTCCCCATCACTCTCTAAACACTTTAACTTTCCCCCATTATTCTTATTACTACCTGAAATGAACTTTAATTGTTTTTGTCATTCTTCCCTGACTAGGATGTAAGCTCCGTGAAAGCAGGACATTTGGATAACTTGCTCACAGTCATATTTCTAGGGCCAGTCACATAGTTGGGGCTGAATAAGTATTAATGAATGAATGTTTGTATATATGAACGTTTGTGTGTATATATACACACACACAAATGCACATACTTTTGGATTTTTTTAAATTGAGGTACAGTTGATTTACAATGTTGTGTTTTATTGGTGTACAGTACAGTGATTCAAATATATACATATATATATTCTTTTTCATATTCTTTTCCATTATAGTTTATTACAAAATATTGAATATAGTTTCCAGTGCTATATATAGTAGGATGTTGTTGTTTACCTATTTTACATATAGTAGTTTGTATCCGCTAATCCCAAACTCCTAATTTATCCCTCCCCACTCTTTTCTCCTTTCGTAACCATAAGTTTGTTTTCTATGTCTGTGAGTCTGTCTCTGTTTTGTAAATAAGTTCATCTGTATCATTTTTTAGATTCCACATATAAGTGCTATCATATATTTGTCTTTCTCTGACTTACTTCATTTAGTATGATAATCTCTAGGTCTATCTATGTTGCTGCAAATGGCGTTATTTCATTCTTTTTTTATGGCTGGTAATATTCCATTGTATATATGTATCACATTTTCTTTATCCATTCATCTGGCAATGGACACTGAGGTTGCTTCCACGTCTTGGCTATTATAAATAGTGCTGCTATGAACATTGGGGTGCATGTATATTTTTGAATTAGACTTTTCTCCAGTATATGCCCAGGACTGGGATTCCTGGATCATATGGTAACTCTAGTTTTAGTTTTTAAGGAACCTCCCTACTGTTTTCCATAGTGGCTGCACCAATTTATGTTCCCACCAACACATACTTTTGGATTTTTAAAAATACCAATGGATTCACTCTATACATACTTTCTAATTTTCTCTTTTGAGATATTTCCCTTTTGTTTTGGATGTGCAGAGAACAAAGAACTTTCTGTTTGATTCTACATATTCTCAAACATCCTTTATAGTGTGAAAATAGTTTAAGGCAGGGGAGAGAATTATGAACACTTGAAATGTATCATTCCCATATAGTGTTTTCTTCCCTGTTCCATTGGGAACTTGTACAAAAATAAATATCCACTCTTGATTAAATAGTGACGCACCACTTAAACTGTTTTGAGATTTTTCAGGGTCACTAAATGGCTAGCTTAAAATGCAGTGGGGGCTTCCCTGGTGGTGCAGTGGTTGAGAATCCGCCTGCCAATGCAGGGGACATGGGTTTGATCCCTGGTCCAGGAAGATCCCACATGCCGCGGAGCGACTAAGCCCGTGCGCCACAACTACTGAAGCCCGCGCGCCTAGAGCCTGTGCTCTGCAACAAGGGAAGCCACCGCAATGAGAAGTCCACACACTGCAACGAAGAGCAGCCCCCCACTCACCGCAGCTAGAGAAAGCCCGTGCGCAGCAATGAAGACCCAACACGGCCAAAAATAAATTAATTAAATAAATAATTTTAAAAAAAATGCAGTGGCCCAGGAGAAAAATTACATCCATTTTTATTTTTGCCTCTATTGTGCCCTCTTGTGGAATGATATATAACTTACATACTCATTTTTGTGAAGTTTTAACAAAGAGCAGATTGTACCCATGTCCTGGCTACTACATTCACACATGTTCCCATCAACGCAGTAGACTCTTCTGATCAGTTTAATCTCTGATCTCCATGCAAACAAGATTCAGATTGCCTCTGAGTTGAGCAAATCAATGATGGCTTTGTTCAGGACGCTTCTCCTGAAAGTCTGGCTCGTCAAGCTTGTGTTTGGTCTTTGATTTCATCATCTCAGCTGTTGGGTCAGCTGTTATAACTGCATGCAGGACGTTTTCCACAGGCCTTGCGTTACTGAAGGTGTCTGGTTTCTCTGGCATGCTCTGAGATAATGGCTCTCTCAGATCTTCCATCTGCTTCCATCCCTTTGGCTTGCTTCCTCCTCTTATCAGGTGTTGCAATCCCGGCCAGCAAGTACACACTACCTTCTCCTGCAGGCTGTAGACATCCTGTTAGCCCTGGCAACTGTCATTTAAAGCAGAGACCAGTTTCTTAGTCAGATGATGCTGTCCCAGAGAATATGCTGTCTGCTAGGGAGTTGCTGGAAACAGGATCACTGGGTCACAAGGAACTGTAGCTCTTCCCTCGAATTGGACTGGTTTTCGACAAATGTTTTCATTTTCCTTGTATTTGAAATCAAATCCAACTAACGTGTACTGAATATATACTGGGTTCAAGTCTAGCCAGTTATAAGTGTTAAATCTTCAAATCCTCTCTACGACCCTTTGATGAACTTGGTAAAGCCCTTATTGTAAGTCCATTCATTCATGCATCCGACGTCCGTCCTCCCTCCCTCTTTCCCACCCTTCCATCCTTCCTTGCCTTCCTTCCTTCTCATCCAAACATCCCAATAGTTTTACTGAGTGCCTTCCGCTAATATGTGCAGTGCACTACTCTACTTATTGGAGACCAAAAACCTTTCCCATGATAGGGCTTACATGTGAGTGAGAGAAACCCAAAAATAAAACGAATAAGTCAAGTATGTAGTATTCTAACTTTAAAGATAGTAGCATAGAGGAAAAAATAAAGCGAGGGAGGGGAGCAATTTTAAATACAATAGCTTCACTGAACAAGTGAGTGTGAACAAAGACATGTGTACTATTTTTATACCCATTTAACAGATAAGGATGGAAGGTTTCAGGGAATCTTCCAAAGGAGGTATTTTGGAAAATTTTGGGAATCTTTTCTACAAATACAGGAGAAAATTGTGGCATTTAGAAACTACAAGAAGCAGGGCAGAAAGACTATACTATGGGAGAAACTTGGGCTCCAATCCAGGCTCTAAGATTTACTCCAGGAAAATGATTAACTTCCCTCAACTTCAGTTTCCTTGTTAGAAAAAAATGGTACCAATCAGTACATTCCTCAAAAAGTGAAGAGTTGATGAAATCATGAACCTGAGGATCCCAGAATGTACTAGTGTGACAGTCACTGCCTGGTCATTGACCACCAACCATTCAGATCTCTCCTTTCAGTTGTATGTCCTGAAGACCTGTCTTAAAGCCTCATTTCTCACGCTGTTTTCAACTGCACCCCACAGTAAGACATGCATTTATATCATGATACTAGTAGTACGTGCACACATAAATATATAAAACAGAAACATTTTCAAATATATATTTGTCCTTACTATAGTAATGCATATCCCTTATTTGATACTACTTTAGTTATTTAATTTTTTAAAGAGCTCATCATTAGTCACTAAACTGATTTCAAGAGTTACCAGTAATTTTCTAGTATTTGAGAAACACAAGGGTCGAACCGTTAACAAAGGCTTGGTAAATAATTTAATGTAGATAGACAGACAAACAGACATAAGAACAAATACATAAAAAATATCCTCAACATCTCCCACCACATTTCCCTCTCTCACCAAAAACAACCAATTCCAATCCTTTAAAACTGATTCTTTGGGTAGGTACCTCCACGTCTCTAAATAACACGCTAAAAGAAAAACAATTCTCTGAACTCACAACTTCTGGCACCAAATGTGTGGGGCTTTCCCCCACACCAACCAATTCGCCAACACTCCAGACACCAACTGGCTGTCCTACAATTCAGTTATGACACTGACTACGTAGGGTGAGGTCCAGAAGGGTCCTGAGCCCAGGAGCTTCTGTCTCCATAACGTTTGCACCACCCTCCCAGCACGTGGATGCGTTCACCAATCCAAAATCTCTCTGGACCTCATCGTTTACAGATTTTAATGGAGGCTTCATCACGTAGGCATGATCAGTCATTAACTCAATCTCCAATCTCCCTCTCCCCTCCTAGAGGATGGGGAGTAGGGCTGAAAGTTCCAATCATGGCTTGGTCTTTCTAGTGACCGGCCCCCATCCAGAAGCCCACCAAGAGTCACCTCATTACAAAAAAAAGACATGCCTAGTAACCAGGAAATCCCAAGGGACTAAGAAGCTCTATGTGAGATGCCTCTATCACACCCATTATTCAAGAAATTACAAGGGTTTTAGGAACTCTGTGTCGGGAACCGGGACCAGAGACCAAATGTATATTTCTCATTATGTCACATATGCCTCATCTACTGACTTCTTACCCTGGAAGAGAATTTAGCTGCAGTACTCGGGATCTTCATTGCGGCCTGCAGGCTTCTTAGTTGTGGCATGCGTGCAGGATCTAGTTCCCTGACTAGGGATCGAACCCGGGTGTCCTGCACTGGAAGCGTGGCATCTTACCCGCTGGACCACCAGGGAAGTCCCGAAATTCTCTTGAATTAGTTTCACTGTTGATTTCGTATCCTTTGTGTTCTATGTTCTCTTTCCAGGGCTCCTGTTCTTTACATGTTTGATCTATCCTCTAATTTTCTAAACATTGTATTGCTATCCTCCATATCATTGGTTTTTATTGTTTTTTGATTCTACTTTCTGAATAAAAACCTTTTTCTCCCAATTCTTCTATTGATTTGTTCATTTCTACTACCACAGTTTGAATTTATGAGGTTTTTAAAATCCTCTAAATGTTTTTTTTTAATAAATTTATTTATTTTATTTATATTTGGCTGTGTTGGGTCTTTGTTACCGTGTGCAGGCTTTCTCTACTTGTGGCTCGCGGGCTCTAGAGCGCAGGCTCAGCAGTTGTGGCGCACGGGCTCAGCTGCTCCGTGGCGTGTGGGATCCTCCCGGACCAGGGCTCACACCCATGCCCCCTGCATTGGCAGGCGGATTCTTAACCACTGCGCCACCAGGGAAGTCCCTAAATGTTTCATTTTTAAAATAGAATCCTATGCTTCTTCATGTAATACCTTCTTTTATTTCTCTGAGAATACTGATGATAATTTTTTTAGAAGTTTCATTCATCCTTCGTATTGACGTTTTCCTCTATATTGATGTTTTTCTCTTTATTTGTCTTGACCTCTGTCTTTCCTAGTAGAGGGTTTCTCCAAATATCTAGTGATTTCTGGATTTCCATTGAGATTTAAGAGGAGTTTGGAAGTATGTGGAGGGAACTTGTCAGCTGTATGCTTCAGTGTAGGAAGCTCTGGCTGGGCCACCTTAATGGGGAAACTCCTGATGTCAGTGTCCTTAAATCCCCAAAGATATTTCTTTCAAACCCCTGTTTAGAAGACATAATTTTCCTTGCAAGGTTCTGAGAGCTATATGGGAGGAAAGGTCTGTGGTCTCAGCATTCATATTTAAATTTTAGACTGAACCTCATGTTTCAACATGATGCCCACCACTGTGCCTGGATTCCTATAGTCCAGAAATAATCTATTTTATCTTCTCTAGAAACGGAACCGCCAATCTTTTGCCCAGGGAAAGAGAGAGGCGGAATTCCAGTTACATGATATAAAATTGGCAATCTGGGGGTCTAAGTGTTTCTCAAAGAATCTTGCAATGAAACCACTGATTTTAGGCATATTTTCACTGCCAATTCCAGCTGATGCCACCAGTTCACTGGCCTTTTGGGATTGTGTCATGTGAGTTATTTGCTCCTGGGCTTTCTCCATTGCTGGTTAATGATACAGATGTCTCAAGCAGACCAAGTTGGTTACCACCAACTTAGTGGTAAAATCTACTTCAAGCTTTAATTGCCTCCTCTTCTGTACTTTTTATCCTAGAATAGAAGGTTTATGCTACTTAAAAAATTAATTATCCATTTTAGTATAGGTTGGGGAAAGAATGAATATAAATCAGATGTTTTGCTTGCAGTCTCTAATCAGACACAAGCCTAGTGTGCTAAACTTCTTTTCCATTCTGAGAGTCCCTAACATCCTTCCAATCAAGTCCTCTTCTGATTAACTCAGCCTAAGTCAATTATAATTGCTTGCAATCAAAGAATTATGTAACAGTAAGTAATCAACAAATATTAGTCACGATTCTTGTACTATGCTTCATAACAAACATGGTAATTCCAGAATTACTAAGATGGTAATCACGTTGGTCAAAAAGACTACGATGTGTCTGATATCAAAATAGGAGCATCCTCTGCTGGGGTATGTTGTAATTGTTCTGTGCTGGTTATGGCTTGGACAACTAGACGGAAAAAACTTTTGCTGCTGTTAAGCAAGATAAGGTCCTTTGGGGAAAACAGTTAATGATCTCAGTAGTTTGATGTTACTTATCAGTACTCATAATAACAGCAATAATAATAAGAATTACAGATAACACTTATTATGTACTGTGCATTATTCCTAAGGGTGTTATATTTATTAACTAATTTAAGTGTTCACCACACTATGAGTTAGTAAAATTCTTATTCCCATTTTACAGATAAGTAAATTGAGGCAAAGAAAAGTTACTTCTCTCTCTCACTCTCTCTATATATATATATAAACATTATATCTACCCTCTCTCCTGTGGAAAAACTGAATCCATATGGTTCCGATGCAATTGGTCCCTGTCGCCCAAAGGAGAGAATGTGACTTAAGTTGGGCTAATCAGAGTATCCTATTTTCCTGGCCATAGTAGTTGTTCAGGGACAAGAACATGAACCATGAGGGGCCAGTCAAAATATACACCACGATTTTTATGATAGAGTTATTAGAGACCATGCTTTTATCCTCTCTTAATAGCTTTATTGAAACATAATTTACACATCAGAGAATTCACCCATTCATAGTAAACAATTCAGTGGGTTTTAGTATATTCACAGAGGTGTGCAACCACCATCAGAATCTAAATTTAGAGCATCTTCAGCACCTCAAAAAGAAATTCTGTACCCACTAGCAGTCACTCCCCATTTCCCCCAACCTGATTAGCCCTAGGCAAGTACTAATCTACTTTCTTTTTCTCTTTTCTTTTTTTTAACATCTTTCGGAGTATAATTGCTTTACAATGGTGTGTTAGTTTCTGCTTTATAACAAAGTGAATCAGCTATAGTATTCATATATCCCCATATCTCCTCCCTCTTGTGTCTCCCTCCCACTCTCCCTATCCCACCCCTCTAGGTGGTCACAAAGCACGAAGCTGATCTCCCTGTGCTATGCAGCTGTTTCCCACTAGCTATCTATTTTACATTTGGTAGTGTATATATGTCCATGCCACTCTCTCACTTCGTCCCAGCTTACGCTTCCCCCTCCCTGTGTCCTCAGGTCCGTTCTCTACATCTGCGTCTTTATTCCTGTCCTGCTCCTAGGTTCTTCAGAACGTTTTTTTTTTTTTTTTAGATTCCATATATATGTGTTAGCATACGGTATTTATTTTTCTCTTTCTGACTTACTTCACTCTATGACAGTCTCTAGGTCCATCCACCTCACTACAAATAACTCAGTTTCATTTCTTTTTATGGCTGGGTAATACTCCACTGTATATATGTGCCACATCTTCTTTATCCATTCATCTGTCGATGGACACTTAGGTTGCTTCCATGTCCTGGCTATTGTAAATAGAACTGCAATGAACATTGTGGTACATGACTCTTTTTGAGTTATGGTTTTCTCAGGGTATACGCCCAGTAGTGGGATTGCTGGGCCGTATGATAGTTTTTTTTTTTAGTTTTTTAAGGAACCTCCATACTGTTTTCCATAGTGGCTGTACCAATTTACATTCCCACCAACAGTGCAAGAGAGTTCCCCTTTCTCTACACCCTCTTCAGCATTTATTGTTTGTAGATTTTTTGATGATAGCCATTCTGACCGTTGTGAGGTGATACCTCATTGTATATTTGATTTGCATTTCTCTAATGATTAGTGATGTTGAGCATCCTTTCTTGTGTTTGTTGGCTATCTGTACATCTTCTTTGGAGAAATGTCTGTTTAGGTCTTCCACCCATTTTTGGATTGAGTTGTTTGTTTTTTTTGATACTGAGCTGCATGAGCTGCTTGTAAATTTTGGAGATTAATCCTTTGTCAGTTGCTTTGTTTGCAAATATTTTCTCCCATTCTGAGGGTTGTCTTTTCGTCTTGTTTATGGTTTCCTTTGCTATGCAAAAGCTTTTAAGTTTCATTAGATCCCATTTGTTTATTTCTGTTTTTATTTCCATTTCTCTAGGAGGTGGGTCAAAAAGGATCTTGCTGTGATGTATGTCATACAGTGTTCTCCCTATGTTTTCCTCTAAGAGTTTGATAGTGTCTGGCCTTACATTTAGGTCATTAATCCATTTTGAGTTTATTTTTGTGTATGGTGTTAGGGAGTGTTCAAATTTCATTCTTTTACATGTAGCTGTCCAGTTTTCCCAGCACCACTTATTGAAGAGGCTGTCTTTTCTCCATTGTTAATCTACTTTCTATCTCTATAAATAGATTTGCCTACTTAGGAGATTTCATATAAATAAGATCATAGAATATATGTCCTTTTTTGAATGGCTCCTTTCACTTTGCGTAGTGTTTTCAAAGCACACCCAGTGTTGTAGCTTGTATCAGTACTTCATTCCTATTTACAGCAACATACTACTCCATTGTATGAATATACTACATTTTATTCATCCAGTCAACAGTTGATGGATGTTTGGGTTGCTTCCATCTTTTATCTTTTGGCTCTTATGAATCATGCTGCTATGAATATTTGTGTACATGTATTTTCATTTCTCTCCATTATCTAGGAGTAGACTTGCTGGGTCATATGGTAACTCTATGTTTAATCTTTTGGGGAAGTGGCAGACTGTTTTCCAAAGCAGCCACACCATTTTACATTCCTACGAGTAGTGCATGAGGGTTCCAATTTTTCCACATCCTTGCTAACACTTGTTACTATGTCTTTTTGTTTAAAGCCATCCTAGTAGTGTGAAGTGGCATCTCAATGCATTTTTAAAAAATTAATTAACTTACTTTTTAATTTATTTTTGGCTGCGTTGGGTCTTCGTTGCTGCGCATGGGTTTTCTCTAGTTGCGGCGAGCAGGGCTACTTTTTGTTGCGGTGCGCGGGCTTCTCACCGCGGTGGCTTCTCTTGTTGCGGAGCACGGGTTCTAGGCGTGTGGGCTTCAGTAGTTGTGGCACGCGGGCTCAGTAGTTTTGGCTCATGGGCTTTAGAGAGCAGGCTCAGTAGTTGTGGCTCGCGGGCTTAGTTGCTCCGTGGCATGTGGGGTCTTCCCGGACCAGGGCTTGAACCCGTGTCCCCTGCATTGGCAGGCGGACTCTCAACCACTGCGCCACCAGGGAAGCCCCTCAATGTGGTTTTGATTGCATTTCCCTGATGACTAATGATATTGAGCATCTTTTCGCACGTGTATTGCCCATTTTTGAATCTTCTTTGGAGACCTGTCTATTCAGATCCGTTGCCCATTTTTAGTTGGGTCATTTGTCTTTGATTACTGAGTTGTAAGAGTTCTTTGTATATTCTAGAGAAAAGTACTTTATCAGATATATGATATGCGAATATTTTCTCCTATTTTGTAGATATCTTTTTGCTTTCTTGATGGTGCTCTCTGAAGCACAAAAGTTTTCAGTTTTGATGTAGTCCAAGTTATCTAGTTTTTCTTTTGTTGCTTGTGCTTTTGGTATCACATCTAAGAAACCACTGTCTAATCCAAGGTCTTGAAGATTTACTCCTATATTTTCTTCTAAGACTTTTATAGTTTCAGCTCTTATATTAGGTCTTTGATCCATTTGAATTAAATTTTACGTATAGTATAAGGTACAGAATATAACTTCATTCTTTTGAATGTGGATATCCAGTTCTTCCAACACCATCTGTTGAAAAGATTACTCTTTCCCCAACTGAATTGCCTGGGAACCTTCGTCTAAAATAAATGGACTGTGAATATGAGGGTTTATTTCTGGACTCTCAAATCTCTTCCACTGATCTATGCCTCTACCTTTATGCCAGTACTACACTGGCATAGTTACTGTACTTTTGTTGTAAATTTTGAAATCAGGAAGTGAGAGTCTTCCAAGGTTGTTTTTCTTTTTCAAGATTGTTTTGGATATCTTGGGTGTCTTGAATTTTAAAAAAAAACTTTATATATATATATATTTAGCAGTTTTAGGTTCACAACAAAATTGAGAGGAAGGTACAGAGATATCCCATACATGCCCTGCCTCCACACAAGCATAGGCTCCCCTATTATCAACGTCACTCACCAGAGTGGTATATTTGTTACTAGGGATGAACAGATAGTGACTCATCATAATCACCCAAAGTCCATAGTTTACATTAGGGTTCACTCTTGGTGTTATAGCTTTTATGGGTTTGGACAAAGGTGTAATGACATATATTCATCATTATAATATCATACAGCATATTATCACTGCCTTAAAAATCCTCTGAGCACCACATATTCATCCATTCCGCCTCTCCAAACCCCAGGCAAACACTTTTTACTGTCTCCATAGGTTTGCCTTTTCCACAATGTCATATAGTTGGAATCATATAGTATTTGGCCTTTTCAAATTGGCTTCTTTCACTTAGTAACATGCATTTAAGATTCCTCCGTGACTTTTTATGGTTTGCTAGCTCATTTCATTTTAGCACTGAATCATATTCCACTGTCTGCGTGCACCACAGTTTATCCATTTACCTCATGAGGGATATCTTGGTTGCTTCCAAGTTTTTACAATTATAAATAAAGCTGCTATAAAGATCCAAGTGCAGGTAGACATAAGTTTTCAGCTCCTTTGGGTAAATACCAGTGAGCACTACTGCTGGGTCATATGGTAAGCATAGACTTAGTTTTGTTAGAAACTGCCACACTGTCTTCCAAAGAGGCTGTACCATTTTGCATTCCCACCAGCAATGTATGACAATGCCTGTTGGTCCACATACTTGATAGCATTTGGTGTTGTCAGTATTCCAGATTTGGGTCATTCTGATAAGTATGCAGTGGTATCTCACTGTTGTTTTACTTTGTATTTCTCTGATGACATATGATGCAGAGCACATTTTCATATACTTATTTGCCACCTGTTTATCTTCTTTGATGAGGCGTCTGTTAAGGTCTTTCACCCATTTTAAAATCAGGTTATTTCTACTCCTGTTGTTGAGTTTTAAGACTTCTTTGTGTACTTTAGGTAACAGTCCTTTATCAGGTGTGTCTTTTGCAAATATTTTGACCCAGTCTGTAGCTTGTCTTCTCATTCTCTTGATATTGTCTTTCACAGAGCAGAAGTTTTGAATTATAATGAAGTCTAGTTTATCAATTTTTTCCTTCATGGATTGTGTCCTTACTGTTGTCAAAAAGACATCACCATACCCAAGGTCATTTAGGTTTTCTCCTATGCTATCTTGTAAGAGTTTTATAGTTTCGCATTTTACATTTACATGATCCATTTTGAGTTAATTTTTGTAGTGTGTAAGGTGTGTGTCTATATTCATTATTTTGTATGTGGTCGTCCAGTTGTTCCAGCACCATTTGTTGAAGAGACTATCTTTGCTCTATTGTATTGCCTTTGCGCCTTTGTCAAAGATCAATTGACTATATTTATGGGGGTCTATTTCTGGACTCTCTATCCTGTTCCATTGATCTATTTAAGGTTCTATTTCTATGAACTGGTATAACATCTTTCTTAAATGTTTGGTAGAATTCACCAGCAAACCCATTTGGGCATGGTGCTTTCTATTCGGAAGGTTATTAATTATTGATTCAATTTCTTTAATAGATATAGGCCTATTAAGAACATCTGTTTCCTCTTGGGTGAGTTTTGACAGATTGCGTCTTTCAAGGAATTGGTCCATTTCATTTAGGTTATGAAGTTTGTGGTCATAAGAGTTGTTCATAGTATTTTTTAAATTGTACTTTTAATGTCCATTAGAAAGAATCTGTAGTAATGCCCCTTTTTCATTTCTGATATGAGTAATTTGTGTCATTTCTTTTATTTATAACTTCGCTAGAGGCTTATTGACTTCAAAGATCCTTGAATTTCCATATAAATTTTCGGATTAGCTTGTCAGTTTCTGCAAGTTTACTGAGGCTTTTATATGGCCTAACATATGGTCTATCCTGGAGAACGCTCCATATGCACTCAGATGGATGTGTGTTCTGCTGGTATTGGGTGGACTGTTCTACAGATGTCTGTTGGTCCAGCTGGTTTATAATGTTGTTCAAGTCTTCTATTCTCTTGTCGATGTTCTGACTACTGCTTAATCCATTATTGAACGTGAGGCACTGAAATCTCCTACTCTTACTGGTGGATTATCTATTTCTCCCTCTAATTCTGTCAGCTTTTGCTTCAAGTATTTTGGGGGCTCTGTTGTTAGGTGCATGAATGTTTACAACCGTTATATTTTCTTTGTGGACTAACACATTCATCATTATAAAATGTTTCTGGTTTTCTCTAATAATGTTACATATTATATTCGATTTTATCTGATACTAGTATAGCCACTACAGCTTTCTTGTGGTTGCTGTTTGATTGACATATCTTTTTCCATCCTTTTGCTTCCAACCTATTTGTATTTTGAATCTAAGGTGTGTCTCCTGTAAACAGCACACAGTTGGATTGTATTCTTTACCATCTATCTCTGGCAATTTCTTTCTTTTGATTGGAATTTTACCCATTCTTATTTAATGTTATTATAGATACAGTTGAGCTTATGTCTGCTATTTTAATTTTGTTTTCAATATCGCATGTCTTTTTTATTCCTGTAGTCTTCTTTTAACTGCTTTCTTCTGCACTGAGTATTTTCTAACATAGCATTTTAATACATTTTTTCACCATATTTTTTGAGATATTTCCTTGGCGGTTGCCCTAGAGATTAACATATATATCTTATCAGAATACACTTCAGATTTATACTAACTTCATTCCAGTGAGATATACAAATGTTAGTCATATATAATTCTATTCCCTCTTCTCCATTTTATGACATTGTTGTACATATTATGTCTATACTGTTACAAACCCAGTAGTATAATTGCTACTTCTTACAATTTTATGCGTTTAAAGAAGCTGAGAGAGGAAGAAGAGCAAGTATATACTTATGGAGTTCGTTATATTAACTTTTTCATATGCCATTTTAAATTTTCTTCATTTGTTCCTGTGGATTCAAGTTACTATCTGGTGTCATTTTCTTATTCCATACAATTTTTCCTCCATTCCAACCTCCTCTGTGCTATTTTATATATATATATATATATATATATATATATATTTATTTATATTCATATTTATATATTTATATTACATTTCTATGGTACAGGCTCAACACGTGATTATTATATACATAATGTTTTATACAATTGTTTTTAAAATCAATCCAGAGAATAAAGGGTAAAAAATACTCACTTATATTGTCTTTTGCATTAATGCCTTTATTGGTGCTCTTTTTTTTTTTTTTTTTATTGTGAGTTTTGAATCACTGCCTGGAGTCACTTGCTTTCAGCCTGAAGAACTTCCTTTATTCTTGTGGTTCTGCTGTAAATGAATTATCTCAGATTTTGTTTATCTGGGAGCGACTTTATTTCACCTTCATTTTAAAAATCATTTTGCTGGATATAAGGTTTTTGGTTGACAGTTCCCCCTACTTTTTGGCACTTCAGATAATGTTATCTCATAGCCTTATGGCATGCACAGTTTCTAATGAGAAGTCAGCAAATAATCTCATTGGAGTTCCCTTACACGTGACAAGTTACCTTTCTCTTGCCGCTTATAAGATTTTGTCTTTGCCTTTCAGGACTTTTACTATGATTTATCTGTGTGTGGATCTCTTTGAGTTTAACTTACTTGGAGTTAGTTGATTTCTGATGTGTAGATTGCTTTTCATCAAATTTGCAAGTTTTCAACCATTATTTCTTCAAAAAAATTTTTTTTCTCTATTCCTTTCTCTCTCTCCTCTCCTTCTGGTGCTCATACATGTCCTGGTGGATCTGATGGTGTTTCACATCTCTGAGTCTCTGTTCAATTTTATTTGTTATTTTTCTCTGTTCTTCAGATTGTATAATCTTTATTGGTTATCTTCAAGTTTACTGATTCTTTCTCCTTTAAGTTCAAATCAATAGTGAGCCCCTCTAATGATTTTTTTCACTTCAGTTATTTCACCTTTCAACTCCACAACTTCCATGTGGCTCTTTTTTAAAAAAAAATCATTTAAATTTCTTTATTGATAGTCTCAATTTTATGAAACATTGTCATCACATCTTACTTTACTTCTTTAAGCACAGGTTCCTTTTGGTGCCTGAATATATTTACAATGACTGTTTTGAAGTCTTTTCCTACTAAATCTGACAGCTGGGTCCTCTCACCAGGCAGCTTCTGCTGCCTGCATTTTCCCCTGTGAATGAATCACACTTTCCTGTTTATTTGCCTGCCTCATATTTTTTTGTTGAAAAAAAGTTAGAGCATATTTTTAGCATGTTAATATATTTTAGCATGATAATGCATTTTAGGATGTTTTAGCAATTCTGGATAACTCTCCCCTGCCCACCTCACGCCCCAACTCAACATACAGGGCTTGTTCATGTTGTTTGCTTGTTTATTTGTCTAGTATCTTGACTGGGCTATTTCAGTGAAGTCCACTTTATCCACTGTGTGAAACCTATGATGTTTTTCCTCAGTGGGTGCAGCCTTTTGCATGTCCACAGTCACCCAGGATGACAGTGGTTTTATCAGAGCTCTCTCTGATGGACTCTTCTTCTAATCATCCTCTTAGGCTGTGCATCTCTGTGTTGGTATTACACCCAGCTATTAGCCTTCACTGACTGCCAGCTGATTGCTCTACTGTTTTTGACAATGGCCTGAGCACAAGTTGATCCTGCAGTATGATCCATTAAATTCTGGCCCATTTGCAGGGATAGTTTTTGTTTTTTGTTTGTTTTTTTTTTTGCGGTACGCGGGCTTCTCACTGCTGTGGCCTCTCCCGTTGCGGAGCACAGGCTCTGGATGCACAGGCTCAGCGGCCATGGCTCACGGGCCCAGCCGCTCCGCGGCATGTGGGATCTTCCCGGACCAGGGCACGAACCCGCGTCCCCTGCATCGGCAGGCAGACTCTCACCCACTGCGCCACCAGGGAGGGAAGCCCTCCTCTACGGTTTTTGACAACGGCCTGAGCACAAGTTGATCCTGCAGTATGATCCATTAAATTCTGGCCCATTTGCAGGGATAGTTTTTGAAGTTGGTATTTAAACTTTGTTCTGACACCAGGAGGGCACTTTTTATTTGTCTCTTTCCCTGGTTCTCCTTTGTAAACTAGCTAGCCCATCGTTTAGCTTGTTGCTCTCATGAAGCTTTCTCTTAATGAACAGAGCCTCTGAACCCCTGGACATACTTACCTGAAATTTAAGCTCTGTAAGATATAGCTGGTAGAGAGGAGAAATGCTGATGACCTGCCCCTCCCAAGGAAATACCATAGCCCTCAACTGGGAGCTGGGAGGATCCCTGTGTTCTTGACTGAATTGTCTAGAGTTGGGTTTCCACCACGCAGAGCTAGAAGGGGAGAGGGAGGGAGTGGGTCATGATTCAAGTGTCACAGACTCTTGCTCTTCCTTATTAAGTTTTAGTAGATTTTCTTGAGTAAGAAATCTGTTTCTTAATGTGCTTAGGTCCTTAGGACAATTTCCAAAGACTCTAGATAGTTGTTTTAAAAACAATGTTCACAGTTATGCTTGTTTCACTGGGGAACAGTTTCCAGAGCTCTCATGCCACCATTTCAGATGTCACCACCCTGACAGGCTCTTGTTCTGCTGCAGTAGCTAAGCTTTAGAATTTGTCTCTCAGGCTGCTTCAAGCAGTCATCATTCTCACAGAGTGAGCCCTGCAAGGGACGGGGAGAGAGACAGACACAGCCCTGGTGACATTATAGGAGCCTTGGGATCTAGCTGTGCTTGAGATGAGCCCTCTGATCTGGACTCCACGGTCAGATAAGTGAATAAATTGCCTTCTTTGCTTAGCTAGTTGCAATGGAGTTCCTCTCACATGTAACCAAGAGTTGTAACTAATACCCTGAATGTCAAACTTTTAATAATGTGTGAGTAAACGATAAGTACTGTGGAAAGCTTGTTCAACAAAATTAGTATCTAGGGTCATTTTCATGTGATATTTAGGTAGTTAATCTCATCCTGATAATTTATGGCCTCTGAGTGCTTGAAGAAATAGATAGACATCATTTATGATGATTCTAACTGATGTTCCTCTTAATAAGCATTTTTAATACGTTCCTATTCGCCTGTCAATATTTGTTGCTACCCAAAGCGTTGTTTCCAAGGAAGTCTCAATGTTAATTGCTAATTCTGAGGTATAATATTAATAATAACACAGAAGCCTAACTTTAATTATAAAAAGGTCTAATATGTCAGGTAAACCTCTCTTTTCCATCGGTCTATGGCAAACTTATTAGAACATTTCTGGTAAGCATACAGTTTTCCAAATATTTGAACCAGATAAAGACCTCTTTAACAAATTAGAAGTCGAAAGAGGGAAGATTTATGTTGTTGCCCTTGATGTGATATAGAAAATCTAGGTAATTAAGATTTTTGCTGATTTGGGATATTTCTACTTTGACATATTAAAGCATGGGACAAGTTTGTTGGAAACATAAGAGTTAGAAATTCTCAGGATGTATTTATAGTTCAAGACTGTGAGCAATTTTATCCAATCTCTCTTGATAATATTCTTCCCTAACTCCTTCCTTGAATGTGGATACTTATGACAAGTTTTATGAGCAAAGGCATCAGACATTATTATAATCCTGGAACTTACTAAACTTGGTTAAAAAAGTCCTCCTCTGGAGGATGACTGGAAAGTGCCTTAACCTACCTCATATTACCATGTTTGGTACCGCTTGCCAATAAAGTCTCTGTAGATTCTGCAATCCAGTGATCTCTTGTCATATTTTAAATATCTCTAGGATCTCCAGAGGAGCACATTATTGAGAAGACAGGTCTTTATAATCAAACAGGCACAGTGTGTAACAAAATGTAGAGACCTATTATGCAATCTCACCAATTCCTATTAAATGAGGAAAAGGTGATGTGAATTCACAAAACTCAATTATTCTTATAGAATAAAGGCTTTTGGCCTTCACTAAGGAAAAAAGGGAAAAGTCCTCCAAGGTCAGTTTTAATTGACAGGTTTGATTTATTTGTGATTGGCATATTGTTTTAAATACTTTGAGCTTCTGAATTACTTGAAAGCAGAATGCAGTCTAGGGAGCTTAATCAAGTCATCTGCTGTTTACTTTGCACTAATAATGGTCCTTAGATCCACCATTCACAGAAATAGAAAAGTAAGCATCCACTGATTTAGGACTTCATAAATCTTGAATTGGTGGGATCTGAATTCCACTAATTGTACTTGAGAATCTAACAGTCTTGAGTTGCAAAGACACATGCTCTGATTAGTAAAATCTTACCTGAGAAAGGGTTTCATCTACAGGTTTGTGGTAGATGACACTCCCTCAGAAAAGAGGTAAGGGTTTCCCTGGTGCTGCAGTGGTTAAGAATCCGCCTGCCGATGCAGGGGACGCGGGTTCGAGCCCTAGTCCGGGAAGATCCCACATGCCGTGGAGCAACTAAGCCCGTGCGCCACAACTACTGAAGCCCGTGCACCTAGAGCCCCTGCTCCGCAGCAAGAAAAGTCACCGCAATGAGAAGCCTGCATACTGCAACGAAGAGTAGCCCCTGCTCCCCGCAACTAGAGAAAGCCCGCGCAGCAGCAGACTCAACGCAGCCAAAAACAAAAATTAAAAATAAAAAAAATTTAAAAATTTTTAAAAAGAAAGAAAAGAGGTAAGACTGTGATTCTCAGTCAACCGACTAACCAGGGCTAGAATGTTTGCATTTTATTTTATTTTATTTATTTGGTTGCACCGGGTCTTAGTTGCAGCTCGGGGACTCCTTAGTTGTGGCATGTGAACTCTTAGTTGCGGCATGCATGTGGGATCTAGTTCCCTGACCAGGGATCAGATCTGGGCCCCCTGCGTTGGGAGCACGGAGTTTTCACCACTGTGCCCCCAGGGAAGTCCCTGCATTTTAGAATCTCCATCTCCTCTGCAGTGTCTCGGCAGCACACGGATCTGGTTTTACAGAGACGAATTTCAAGGAAAACATCACCTAAACTTTATTTCAAATTACCCTGAGGATCAATATATCTCACTGATGTCCAGAAACTCGATGTTTATAATCTTCTGTTATGATATACAACTCAGGGAAGGTAAATGTCCTGTCAACTGCAATCTGTCTTTATTATTTTTAAGGAGGGCTAATTTCCATTATCAAAAGCAGATAAGGAATGCCAGCACTCATTTGTCATTCAAAATGGAATAGACTTGTTTAGCTGGGAATGAATGAAAACCATCATGTGGTGGGTCTGTTTTTTTAGTAGTGGCAATCAAGTCACAATTCAAGGTCAGGGAAGATTCAGATGTGTTCTACTGGGTTGCTACTATTTTTTTGCATACGTTGGGGAGACAATTTTCCAAAAATAACTTGGGATTTCTAATATTTTTTCCCCTAAAACAGAGATAAGAAGCAGAAGCCTGAGATTTTCTCTCGTCTTCTCAAATAGTAGTTACTTTTCATTTCACCAATCTGGAGATGTTGGTTCTGATTTGGGGAAGTCTTTTCTTACTCCCATTTTAATGCAATGAATCCCACCTCACAACCTGTATAAAAGGCTGTGGCATGTGAAAAATAAGTCATTTAGTAGTGAGTGGGCTTGTGCAGCAAATCAGCAGCAAGAGTACAGCCAGGCCTTGTTTTTTTCACAGGTTCTGCACAGGAAATGCTAAAACTGCTATTTGCCATTTGGGATTTCAGACCAACAGATGGTAAGACCTCCCTGTGTGGGTGTTTCCCAGGCACCTCGAAATCAAAATATGACCCAAATTAAACTCATCTTCTGCCTTACAAATAATGGTCTTTCTTTAGCCTTTTCCATCTCTGAATAGCACTGCCATCCATCTTGTAGGCTGAACTATAAGAAATTGCCTGTTTTGAAGGTCATAAGTAGCTGAATACTGGCAATTTCAAACAGATCAACCTTCATAGCTGTTCAGGTCAGACACCTGGGTGAGACCTTTATCACCTCCTCTTCCCTTCAACTCCCACAGCCAGCCAGTCATGGGGACTGGTAATTCTATTCCTCAGGCACGGTCTGCATCCATCTCTAAGGCAACTGCCATGGCCGAAGTCAGTATTAATTGGCCTCAGCAATTCCACTGTCCACACTGCAATGAACTGGTGAGTCCTCTGTATTACCCAAGTCAGATCATCTCACTTTCGTGCTAAGAATTGTTCAATGGCGTCTCACTGCCCTTAACGCAAAGACCAGACACTCCAACATGGCTTACAGAGCCTGTAAGCTCCAGCCCCCGCCGACCTCTTCTATCGTACCGTGCTCTATCTTCTGGTTACTGGACCTTCTATCTTCTCAAACGTGTTCCTGTCCACTTTTGCAGTAGGGCCCCTTTGTACCTACTATTCCATTTGCCTGGAACTCTTTTCTCTCATTACCCACCCCAGGCCCTAGTCTCTCAGTGACCCCCTACTACTCCTTCTTTCACGTCTCAGCATAAAAGCCATTCCTCGAGAGAACCTTCTAGACATCCCCCAGACCAGAGTGGAACCCCATGTTACATACATCCATGAGACTCTGTTCTCCACCTCAGCATGGATCACATTTCTAATTACCTGTTCAATGCCTTGCTAGACTCAAACTCCAAGGAGGCAAGACCAATAGATAACTAATAAGGACCTACTGTGTAGCACAGGGAACTCTACTCAATATTCTATAATGACGTACATGGGAAAAGAAACTAAAAAAAAAGTGGATATATGTATATGTATAACTGACTCACTTTGCTGTACAGTGGAAAGTAACACAACATTGTAAATCAACTCTACTCCAATAAAAAAAAAAAAGACCACAACTGTCTTGCTCACCACCGTATCGCCATCACTAAGCCAGGGCTTCGCACCTAATGGGCGCTCAATAAGTGTTTACTGAAGGCATGACCTTCACAAATGTCAAGGTTACACTTCACAATTCAAAGCTGCCATCTTTGTTCAGTGATATTCTCAGTTTTGGAATATCTTCGGTGATTTTTCTATTTAGAATTTTAAAGGAGGAAACAAAAACATTCAATGTGAAAATTCAAAATGGAAAAGGTGAACCAGAACTCTGGACCTTCTCTGAATTATCCCCTAGCATAGCTACATCTAGAAATAGTTATTATTATAAGAGAAATAATAATAATCTAGAATAACACTTATTGAGCACCAACTATGTGCCAAGCTTATGGAGGAAAGTGAGGCTTAGAGAAGTTAAGAGGTTTAGTGAGGTCCACACAGTTAGTAACTGGTGCCTCCATAGTCACAAAGACCCATAATCCAAGACATGCTTGGGATGCTCTCAGTCCCTCAATCTTTGGGAAAGACAATTTCTCAACCACAGGGACCCTCTCTCTACACCCTGAAGACTCAGAGCATCAACTACCGAAACCAAGAGGAACATATTTTCCACTGTAATTAAAATGTCTCTAAACACACCCTAGTTAATTCCATGATGTTTCCAAGAGCAATTCTCTCCCAAGCAGCATCTTATTAAAAGCAGGTGTTCCTACCGGAAGAAAGAGTCTCTGGGCAGCACACGGTTTGAATAATTTCTTCCATTCCTGAGGGTTTCCAACCGAAAATGTGATGGGGTAGATTCTGTACTCAAACTTCTTTGTATATGAGTCTGGCCACTGTCGTAGCTGAAAAACATGGAAGGTCAGGGGAGGGTGATTAGACCCCAGAAATATGAAAAACACCTAAATCTTCTGCATGGCCAGGTGGAAATTATTCAGGTAGCATACGAAGAAAGTCTAATTTTATCACCACAATTTATGCTCACTGAATAAAAAGACCATTGCTATGATTTTAAAAAATAACACCCAGAGTTGGCAAGGATGATGGGAAACTGGCACCTAAACTGCAAGGGTAAATTTAAACAAACTTCCAGTATGGCAATTTAGAGACTAGTAACAGCAAATCCCAAGACAGACGCACAAGGACTTTCACCGAAACATAGTTTGTAATAAAAACAAACAAACAGGCAAAAAAACCTTGTTCAATACTCAATGCTCAACGATAAGGAATCGGGAAGACGCATTACGATGGAACTACGCGGTGGACTAATGTACAGTTAAAGTAGATCTATATGTGCTGTCATGAGAAAATGGTTACAATATGTAGTTAGGTTTTAGTAAAAGCAAAGTACAATACGAAATGTATAATATGGTTCTATCTTACAGGGAAAAATATATGCATACGCTTACACGTAGAGAAAAATCTGAACAGATATGCGCCTAATTGTTAAACGTGGGTACCTGTGGAGGAGGTGGTGGTGGTTTCATTTTCTAAGTTTATATTTCTGTGTTCTTTAAGACTTTTATGGACAGTGTATATTACTTTGTCTGCATAAATTAATTTTATAATAAAATTATTTTAATTTATAGACTTTATTTTTCAGAGCAGTTTTATGGTTACAGAATTGAGCAGGAAGTACAGAGACAGTTCCCATATACCCTCTCTCCTTCCCCTCCCACCCCCCAGTTTCCCCATCATTGACATCTTGCATTAATGTGGTACGTTTGTTACAACCGATGAACCAATATCAATACATTGTTAAGAACCAATATCAATACATAGTTTACATTAGGGTTCATTCTTTGTGTTGTGTAATTTTACAGGTTTTGACAAATGCGTGATGTTCTGTGTCTACCATTATAGTATCATACAGCATAGTTCCACTACCCTAAAAATCCCCTCTGTTCCATCTACTCATCCCTCCTCCCTCCTTTTCATCTCTGAACTACTGGCAACCACTGATCTTTTTACTGTCTCTCAGTTTTGTCTTTTCCAGAATGTGATATGGTTGGAATCACACAGCATACAGTCTTTTCAGATTGGCTTTTCTCCTTGGCAATATGCATTTAAAGTTCCTCCATGTCTTTCTGTAGCCTCACAGCTTATTTTTTTTATCACTGACCAATATTCCATCGTATAAACATATCACAGTTTGCTTGCCTATTCATCTATTGAAGGACATCTTGGCTGCTTCCAGTTTGGGGTGACTAGGAATAAAGCTGCTCTAAACATTCATGTGCAGGTTTCTGTGTGGACAGTTTATCAGTTCATTTGGGTAAATACCAAGGAGTGCGATTACCAGATTGTATGGTCAGCCTACATTTAACTTTCTAAGAAGCTGCCAAACCATCTTCCCAAGTGGCTGTACCATTTTGCATTCCCACCAGCAATGAGTGAGAGCTCCTGTCGTTCCACATCCGCTTCAGCATCTGGTGTTATCAGTGTTATGGATTTTAGCAATTCTAATGGTATGTAGCTGTATCTCATCATTTTAATTTGCAATTCCTTAATGACATGTGATCTTGAGCATCCTTTTCATATGCTTATTTGCATATGTATCTGTGTATCTTCTTAATTCTTTTTAGTTAATGCCTTCCCAGTGCCACAGTAACTCCACTTCTGAGAATTTATCCTATGGAAAAATTCCAAAAGTACATACACACTTATTACAAGGTTGTTTACTGTAGCATTGTTTGTAACAGTGAAAAATAGGAAACAAGGTAAATAAGAAATTGGTGAAATAAGCTCTGGGATAGGCTTACACAACAGAATACTATGCAGCTACTAGTGACAATGTTGCAGAAAAAGGTCAGCAAAACATGGTAGTGGAAGAGCCAAACCCAGCCTGCTACAAATAGCACACAAGCCAAGAATGGGTTAAACATTTTAAAATAGTTGAAAAAAATAAAAACAAGAGGACTTCCCTGGTGGCGCAGTGGTTGAGAGTCAGCCTGCCGATGCAGGGGACACGGGTTCGTGCCCCGGTCCGGGAAGATCCCACATGCCGCGGAGCGGCTGGGCCCATGAGCCATGGCCGCTGGGCCTACGTGTCCGGAGCCTGTGCTCCGCAACGGGAGAGGCCGCGACAGTGAGAGGCCCGCGTACCGCAAAAAAAATAAAAATAAAAACAAGAGTAACACTTTGTGACATGTGAAAATCACATGAAATTTGAATGTCACTGTCCATAAATACAAGTTTTGTTGGAACACAGCCATACCCATTTGTTTAGGTATATCTATGGCTGCTTTTATAAGGAATAGAGGTGAGTAGCTGTGAGACCAGACAGCCTGCAAAACCTAAAATAGTTACTACCTGGTCTTTCACAGAAAAAGTTGGTCAACCCCTATTTTAGAAGAAATTCAGTAATATAAGTAACAGTGATAGAAAATATAGAATATAATTCCATTTCTAATGTTGATATGACAAGAAATGTAAATAAATACACAAAAATTGTTCTCCTCAGCATTAATATGATGGTTGATTTTTTTCATTTCTGATTTTATAACTTTTTTTTGATAGTTTACATTTTTACTCTCTGTCCACTAATATAACTTTTTTTTTACAGTGTACATGTATTGCTTATATAGTCGCATAAAAGTTTTTGAAAAACCACACCATTGGGAACACTTTAAATTTGCAATTTTGAGATGGATATTTGGGAGAGAAATCTTCAGGCATAAACACCCAACACAAGTACACGAACACATCAGAACTGACACTGGGCATGAACATTCAGTGCAACAGTACCAACCAATCAGAACAGACACTGGGCACAAATACTCAGGACAACTGTGCCACTGCACAACAGCCCAAAATCATCCCTGGAAGGAGAACGGGAAGGTCCCATAGTCTACTGATTTCCTTGACTCTTTGATCTTTAGCATCCTATCTTCTAGAAGGGTTTATCCACCTTTGCCGATCCATGTCTTTTAAGTGGAATATTCAGTCCATTTATATTTGTTCCTATGTCTATATTTGAATAGTATACTGACTCCAGCCACTAGAAATTCCTGTTGACACCTCTTCCTATGTCAGAGCTACACACACACACACACACACACGATGTCAATGCCCCATGGGGCCCCACCTATCACCAGAACGGATTGGTGGCCATCCCTGCTTCTGTGTCGCACTATTTCCTGATTCTGAGTCTGGGGCAGGAGCACAAATTAACCAAACTTAAATCATATATTTGATCCTGAACTGTCTAGAGAAGCTACGAAATCAACCAGCTGGCATTTTCAGCTTTTATACTGGGAGATGACAAAAATAAATGAAACTTTCAAATATTAAATACCAACAACGTAGACAGTAAATACCACCAGACAGTGTACTTAAGCAGCTTTAAAAAAATTTCTACTTAAGTATAACAGAACTCGTCCACAATGCCGTTTCCAGAGGGATAATGATGGCAATTAGCATTTTGTTTTGTTTTGTTTTGACCCTGAGGTATGTGGCCCTGAGCATCTCCGGAAGTTATCCCAAGACACTCTGGATATTCCCACAATGCCTCAGTGTTGAAACTGACAACCTTCAGAAGGATGGTATAACCTGCGCCTCCACACCAGCATCTCATGTGGCTGAGCAGAAACCAACTGCTGCTGATCTATAGCTTCAGGGCTAACACAGTGCCCAACCCAGGGAGATGTTCCAAGGCATCTTTGTGGAATGAGAGAATAAATAGGTTATCTGATTCAGCCTCACAATTACACTCTGCAATAAGAAGAGCAAGAATCGTTGGTCCCTTTTGTATGTCTGTTATAGATTTTTGCTTGATACAGATGAAGAAATTGAGACTGAGAAACGTTCTGTGACTTACGGAAGAGCCAATATTTAACATCTAAACTTGCACCATGATCCCAGCATGGAAAAGAAAGGGGTGACTCCATATGCCCTGCGGTGATGTGAACACCCTATTATAATCTCCTTTGCCAATGGAGCGTCACTGGTCTAACAAAGAACCGAGGAAATAAGCCATCAGAGGGATAAAGTCAGCAGGGCAACGTAAAACGTGGCTCCACTCCACAAGTATCTGCAATATTTCCCCATACTTTAGCTCCTAATTTATAATGTCCCAGGTACTATGGCTCATAACAAATTACCCCAAAACTTAGTAGTATAAAATGACCATTTATTATGCTCAGATATCCAAGGATCAGGAATTCAGACAAGGCACAGAAGGGACGGCTTGAGTCCGCTCCACAATGTCTGGGGCCTCAGCTAGAAGGCTTGGAGGCTGGGGGCTTGAATCGTCTGAAGGCTCGTTCTCACATGTCCGGTGGTGGAGGTCAATTACCGACTGGGGACCTCAGCTCCTCTCTGTGTGGGCGAGTTTGGACTTCCTCACTGCATGGTGGCCAGGTTCCAGGGCCAGGCATCCCCAGACAGAGCCAGGCACAAGCTGTATGCTTTCAATGATCTAGCTTCAGGACATTTGGCATACTCTATTTTATATACACATACGTATTATGTAGGTAGACGTATCTGTATTAGCCCTTGCCTTATAATAAATTACCCCAAAAGCTAGTAGCTTAAAACCACAAATGTTCATTAACTCATATCATTTTTTAGGGTCAGGGATCTGTGAATTGGGTTGTTCCAGCTCAGGACCTCTCATGAGGGTGAGTCATGTGAAGGCTGGATGGGGCTAGAGGTCCTGTCTCCAAGCTCAAGCACACAAGTGTCGGCAAGAGGCCTTCATTCCTTAACACACGGGCCTCTGCAAGGGCTGCTCTGACATAAAAGCTGACCTCCAAGAGAGAAAGAGTGCAACCAAGATGGAAGGTGCAGTGCCTTATTAAACCTAATCTCAAAAGTGACATAGCATCACTTCTTCCCCATGCTACTGGTCCCACAGGCCAGGCCTGGGACAGTGCAGGAGGGAAATATACAAAGGAAATATACAGGAGGCCCTTTGGAAAACACAATCTGTTACACATCTATAGTTACACATACACATCTTCCTTCTCTTGCCTTTTTTAAGTCCAAGCCTGTATTCTGTTCTGCTCTGTCCTCATGCCCCAACTTCTAGCATGCAGTAGGTACTCAATAAATACTTGTCCAATGGATATTGTACATGACCTGACTAGTGTTGACCCATAGCCACTTTTCCTCCATTCCTTCATGTAGGATACCTCTCAGCCCCCTTGGAGTTGGGTGGGCCTTGTGACCAACTGCTTCTGGACAGTTAAATAGGAGCAGAAATGTCACTGTCGAGTTGAGGGAGTGAAAAGCACAGTGGGGATCCGATAGTCCCAATCTTTCCTTTAGTGGCATCTCAAGAACTGCAGAGGCCAAATGTTCCAGCAGGTGCAGCTACGTGCATGAATGGTCTCTGTCAACTGTGGTCCCAGGCTGAGGGGCCCGTGTGGACAGGGACACTGCTGTGCCTGCATGAGACATGCAGCAGGCATGTGGAAAGTCTCTGAGCTTTCTGGAAGCTGTCACTGCAGCCTGAGGTAGCCTATCAAGATTATCGATAAGCATCTCTTGTATCACTTCTGCTGGTCCCAAGCTACAAAGGGGGAAACCGAAGTCCAAAAAGCCCACAAGACTTGCCGGAGATCACACAGCAAGAGTGGAGCTAAATTTTGAATTCAAGATTTCCATCTACTAGTTTGGGAGGTAGTAGGATATAGTGGTTAAGTTCGTGGAGGTCTGAGTCAGTAACCTTGAACTGACACCTGATGAGCTACTCACTAAGACTCTCTGAGTCTCAATGATCTCAGCTAGTAAAATAGGGACATGGTTATTACCATCTTCAAAGGATTCTTGTGAGGATTAAGTAAAAGTAAATCATAAGTCATAAGCCCTTGATAAAGCCTATTTTATTATTAAAATTATTATTACTACTATTATTGTTATTATTATTAATTATAATTCCCCTTACACCACAGAGAAGCTACCTATGTGTGTTTCAATGTTTTTCTTTGCCCCTTTCACTGACTCAGACCTTCCTCAAGCCATTTTCCAATCAATTTCAAAGCCCCAAGACTGTTCTGCCCTGACTTCTCTTGGTGAGGATGTCGAGGTGATTTTTTTTCTGGAGAAAACATAACACGTTTTCTAGCTTTCTGTTATTAGTCTTTCTCTGCCCAACAGGCTGCTTTGGCCTTTCTCATCAGCATGGCTACCCCAGTAGCAGGATGCAGCCTGGTGACACAAGTCGGTAGATACAAAACAAAAGAGCTTCTCTCTCTGCCAGCGCACAAGAACTCACTGCAAGAGAAGCCTCTCCAGGAAAACAAAGTTCAGTGTGCTGACGCACACGTACCAAGCCCCGGGAGAAGAGGCATTTCCAAAGCTCTCCTGGACTGGGAGGAAACTGTTACTTATTCCTCAGTACAGGAAGAGTCAAATCAATGATGACCCAGCCACATAATAAAAGACTGTGTCGTCAGCAAAAAGGGATGAGGTGAGAATCTATGAGTCCTCACCTGGAACGATGTTGATGCTATGGCTTTAAGTGAGGAAACGCAAGTTCCAGAATAATACACAGAGAGTGATTTGGATTTTGTAAAAGAAATATGTTTTGATAAATAAATATAATAAATAAGTATATTATATATTTATATATATAAAATAAAAGAATACGTGCATGTGCATGTGTTATACATATATGTGTTTATACTTATACAAATATATGTGTATACACACAAACATACACAATCACACAGATGCGTAAACACACACACACCTGCATATGAAAAAAAATATGGGAGAATCACTCACAAGTGTTGACTCTGACAGTTTCTTGTGTGCGAAAGAACCGTAGCAAGGACTTCTGCCTTTTTAATTTATAACATCTATACTGTTGGAATTTATTTTGATGAGCGTATATTATTTGTCATTCAAAAAACACACATACATAGATAAAAATTAGCTACGTGACTCCCACTAAGAACAATGTCATTAACACCAAGAGGGATGGAGCCCTGGGTCAAGTGCTTTAAGCACATCATCTCATTTAATCCTCACCACGTCTCTCTACAGGGTGTGTAATTATCCCTATATTATAGATGAGAACAGTAAGGCTCGGAGTCAAGGGTTCATGGGCGCACAGCTGGGTATGCAGCAAAATAATTAGGAAACAGGATATGCCTTTCCCGCAATGCAGTCTGTCTGCACTCAGTAAACAGCGTGCCACAACTCCTGCACATTCACCTGCTTGTCAAACTCGGACTTCAGAGATTCTTCGGTGAAGATGTGAAATCGCATCTTCCTGTGGCTGAAGAGCACGGCCGATTTGAGCATGACCAGCGTCTCCTCCAGCCGATTGCCACAGGCCACCACGGCCAGGTGGATCCAGAGCTCGGGGGGCAGCACAGCTTGGAAACTCCTGAGTTCTCCAGGCCTCCTAGAAAGAAGAAAAACAGGTGAACCCTGTTATTAAACTCATAAAAGAAAAAAAAAACAGCTAGTGAAGGGTTGGAACGTTTCAAAACATGAACAGGCACAATCTGTTATATTTTATAAAATGATAAGCATTTTGACAATTCTTCCTGCTTAGGGAAAAATACCGTTTATTCCCATATTTATCCTGGCAATAGCAGGATGAGTCACTGTTTGGACTGCTATAGGTGTCTGAGGCTTTTTCCGCCAGCATTCAGCTGTCTAGTGCCTGCTGGCTGCCTACTGGCCCATGTTTGGAAATGGTATTGCTAAACTCTGACAGCTGACACAGGGCTGTGGAGCTCCCACTCACATGGGCCATGGAAATTAGATTTGAACGCAACTTGGACAAGAGGAAGGTGGGCGGTGGCTTTCCCATGTGAAACGAGCAACATGATACTCCCATGATCTGGATGGTTTTAGCTTGCAGTGGAATGCATGACCACCGGACCATAGGAAAATCATGCACACCCGGGAAGTGAGCAAAGAAAACAACGCATGGGCCTCCATTCCATCTTGGGAGAGTCTTAAAGAAACAGGTGTTAATCCTAAATGTCTCGCTCAAGACTGTGGAGCTGGTAGGTACGAAATTCAGTTTCCAGTGTGAAATGCATATTAACGAGAAGCAGACAGGAGAGGGGGCAGGTTAAGCTGAAAATTACCAAGGTATCAAATATCCAGTCAACAGCTGAGAGGGGAATAGGGTCCAAGAAGTCCAGAATCATCATCCAGCTATTTCCTCGTAATAAAACATTTGTTCCAGACGAGGAGACACAGCCAAGCCTCAAACACACCACTGAGAAACATTTGCAGGCAAGCTGGAAGAAGCTGGCCTGGAAAAGGTGCCCTGAGACAAATGAAACTAATTTACTTGCACAAAAGATCTGGAGACCAGGGGAACTTGGACGTGGAATGCTACCTTCCTTCCAAAAACTTCAAGTTCAATCAGCGTGCTGCTCCATTATTCACTGCTTGGTCGAATAAAGGCAGCCTTGCTCCAGATTTCTTTCACCAAGAGGAAAGTTGAAGATGTGGGTGGAGGACTTTTGATAGCTTTCCAGTTTGATTACTTAAGAGCACGCTGAATAGAAGCACAGCCTGCTGGCTTAGTTAAGCTCAGATTCGGGGAGTCACTGAGATTCTAGTTATTTCGGGGATCGGAGGAAAAGACAAGTAGGGCTGTCCTACATATCTCCTGAAATTGTCCACGTCTCTCCATGCCCCTGCTGCTACCTGAGGAGATCACCAACTTCCCTCACCTGATCGCTGTGACAGCCCCCTAGATGGTCCACCTGTCTCCAGTCTGATCCTTAACCCCTATCCTATGATTTCTTCTTGTGGGTGCCAGAGTGACGTTCTTCTAAAAATGCACAAAGGATCGTGTTACTCCCTTGATAAAAATCATGTAAGGCTCCCGACTGCCTTCAAGGTCAAGTCCAAACTGCTGACTGCGGCTCCTACTTATATCTCTTGTAACTGCCTCTAGCACCCTCCGCCTGCATGGGCAGCCATGCAAAATCACGGTCACACTTATATTGCAGCTCTCCAGCTCACTCCTAGTCATGAGACCATGCCGGGTTGCCTTCGGGCCTTGGCACATACACTGTCTCTCAGAAATGCTCTGCTCTCTCTACCTTGCTAACTGCAGCCCATTTATTAGCCCACAAATCTATACTGAGTGCCTACTATGTGCCAGACACCGTTCTAGGTGCCAGGAAGACAGTAGCGAACAAACCAGACCAAGATGCCTGCGCTTGCAGAAGTTACATTCTACAGGTGGTAGGAAAAAGACAAAGAAAGAATAATGGTCAAAGCAAACAATAACTAAGTAACTTATATAGAAAGTTATCCAGTGGTAAGTGCTAGGAGGAAATAGATAACAGAGCCAGGAGGGATACAGGAGTGGCTGATGGGCTGGAATATATTATACAGTGCAAAGTTAGGGGCGTCCTCACTGAGCAAGTGAGATCCGACGACTGCCTGACGGTGGGGAAGGCAAGAGGGAGTCATGTGCTTTTCTGGGTGAGGAAGATTCCAGGCAGAGGGGACAGTCAGAGCAAAGACACTAAATCAGGAGCATGCCTGGTGAACTCAAGAACCCTTGCCTTCAGGATTCAGACGTCTTCTCTCCCTCAGCTTCATGGATGGGTTTTCATACCTGCTATTAAAGCCAACTCCCAACCAATGTATGTAAAGGGATGGGAAGGATGCGTCACAGATAATGCTAAAATCACAGTCAATTAACAAAAAAGACAGTCAAAATACCAGCCAAAGTATGCTACAAAAGAGATTAAATGCAAACTCACTTGCTTAAAGTTATGTTCAATATTTAAAAACACAGGTATCCAAAGGTACTAAAATGATAAATACAATAGCTTAGATGTCTTAAATACGAACCATTACCCCACCCCCAAATAGAACCACTCGGCCTAGTTTAGCTTTACACCTTGGGCTTTTACATAAATTAAAAGTTTTAACCTCAGTAATCAGGGAAATACTAATTCAAACAATAAAGAGATTCCACGTTATTTTCGCACTGGCAAAACATAAAAAATAAAAGTTGGACCATACACGTCTCAGAGTGGATATGGAGGTGGGGGACAGCTCAGAGGCCGCTAGCGGCAGTGTAAGTTGACCCAAACACTTTGGAAAGCCTTTTGGCAACATCTATCAGGAGTGAAGATATATATATATATATATGTATATATATATATACGCCCTCACTCTTCTGGTTCTACCCTTACATATGTGACCTGAAGAAACTCTTGCACGTTTGCACAGGACCCACACAAGAATGCTCACAGCAGCCCTGTGTATAATAGTGAAAAGCTGGAAAAAACTCTTCTGTCTACGCACAGGAGAATCATGAATATATTTGACAAGTTTAAGTGGAATACTACACAGCAGAGAAAACGAACAACTCAGAAAGTCACGTGTCAACATAAGGATCAAGAGGAGAAACAGCAATTTGTAGCAGGATAGTGATAGAATGAGACCGTTTCGATGAAGCTTGAAAACCAGCAAAACAGCACTGCGTGCCGTTCACAGACATATGGAGCAAAAGTCATCATGCATGAGGATGACAAACATCAAAGGCAAGGCAGTGGTTATTTCCAGGGACTTAAGTTTTTATTTCTTAAGATGAGTGCAGGGTTCACAGAAATTCATGATGTAATTGTCTGTTTTATTCGTATGCCCAAACTATTTGACATATACTTTGTTTTTCTTTTTGATTAAAAAAGCTTGCACCTCCCTGCAGCACAGCAGGCCACTTCTTTTCTTTGCAGGCTTCAGTGATACAGGACTGCACGGTACACAGAGCAGGGGCTGGGGCCTGCAATCTTTTTTGGTGTCTGGTGACAGGTACTAAAAAAGACAAATAAAAGCCTCTCCTGGTGGCAGTTCAAGTATCAGCGGCTGGGGTTTAACGAGACCTTTGCTGCCCCTACTGTGTTACCTCTCACGTTACATTAAAAATCCTGGGCTTCAGGTAATAAGCGTCTGTGCTGTGTGGTCACACGGAATAATCAAGTTTAAGGGTGCTGAAATGGTGTGCCTTTCACGAGATCTTACCAACAGCACACTCAGCCCCTCTCAAATGTCACCTGAAGGCTCTGCAAGGATCCAGGGAAGTCCAGTCTGTGAACCTAGGACTTCTTAACCCCTTAAGTCACCAGGTGTTGGTGGCAAATGGGAGATGGGGAACTGTACTTCCCCTGCTCTGACTGGTGGTTAACTATGTTCTTATTTACACTTTATAAAAGAAGACTGGAGTGGACATTTGCTGTCCAGGACTTTTAAAGACCTGTTGCTGAGGCTGGAGCTGATGGCAGGCACCTTGGCCACCACACTGGTGGAGCCTGGAAGGCAGTCAGCAGAGTAGAATGCAGAGCTACAAGATGGTGGGTCAGATCTCGGGTGACATTACTTGAGCACCTGAATCCAGGTGCACTGACCCTAACCCTGGAAGTTCATTGATCAAGCCAATAAATTCTCCTCTACTTAAGTCAGTTTGAAACAAACTTACAACTTAGCAATCAAAAGTGTCTTAAGGGCTTCCCTGGTGGCGCAGTGGATGAGCGTCCGCCTGCCGATGCAGGGGACACGGGTTCGTGCCCCGGTCCTGGAAGATCCCACATGCCGCGGAGCGGCTGGGCCCGTGAGCCATGGCCGCTGAGCCTGTGCGTCCGGAGCCTGTGCTCCGCAACGGGAGAGGCCACAACAGTGAGAGGCCCGCGTAGCGCAAAAAAAAAAAAAAAAAGGTGTCTTAACGTAGGTCTTAAAAATAGGTTTCCAATCACCTTGGACTCACTCCGCCTCTCTCATATTCTCACCGGGAGTCATCCTTGAAATGCTCCATGAATCCACTCCCTCTCTGTAGCTCACTACTAGGACCTCGATCAAATCTCCATCACTCTACCAGTTTCATAGGTGGAGGAGACACCAGATACCATGTCGCACAGCGGATTCCCGTCCCGGCTGCATATCATCATCACGGGAGGTGTTTGTTAGTATTGAAACCCCATCTCACAGAGATTCTGATTCCGTGGGCCTGGGGTGAGGCCCCAGAGTTCGCACATAAACACACTTGAACTACAACCACTTGCAGTTCATCTCCAGCCAGGAACTCATCATCTGAGCTGACCTCTCACCTCTCCTCTGTCTCCCAAACGCTTCCCCGAGCCCTCAGGAACGCCCATTCTATCCTCTGCCTTTTCTCACGGTCTCCTCTTCACCTCTTGCCTTAATGAAAACATGCTGCCTTGTGAGGACGCCACCTCCCCGGCAGACCCCTCGAGTGGCAGCTGTTCTTCCTGCCCTGTCCTAGGGGCCTCAGGGCAGGAGGAGGGGCTGTTTTTCTCCTTGCTTCTCACTGCCGAGCCCAGACGCGGACCATGTCTCCATGGCGAAGTCCGTGGACGCGGCTATTTCCACCTTCCGTGTTGCCGTCATCTCTCAGCTGCCGGTTTACTTCCCCTCATTCACTGTGTTGAGCTTCTTGCCCACAGTGTTTCTCCTCACCCCCGTTCCTCAATATTCTTCGGGGCTTCATCTGCTCTTTAGAAGATGGTTCCCGATCCTTCAGTTTTGTGAGCAGAACACCCTGCACCTTTTCCTTCTTACTACCTGAAGCACCTAGTGCTGGGCTCATATCCTGGACCTTCACACAAACTGTTCCACCTGGAATGTTCTTCCCTAGCTCTTTGCAAAGCTGCCTCCTTCTCTTTTGGACAGTAGAATGGCCTCCCCTGACACCTCATTGAAGGAGCACCGTCCCTTTTACTTTCCATCATGGTCTTTGTTTATTTCATTCCAAAAATGCAGCTGGTGATTATATATTCTTTCATTGTAATTTATAGCAAGTACACAATATTATTTACAGTCAATATAAGACAGTGTATCAATAAATTAAAAATATCTTTAGAAAAAAGACTGGAATAAAACACAATGCTCATTTTCAATTTAAAAAATGTGAAACGTGTTGAAATAGTAAAGTTGGTACATGAAAAAACTTCTTGCCCCATAAAAAATGGGTTTTTTTGCATGTTACATTCTGGTCTTTACTCTATTGAATACATATTTTTACAGCTGCAGTAATGCTGTACATAACAATTTTATATCCTACTTTTTTCATCTGCTTCTTTTATTTTTCTTGTTACTTTTTAAGTCTTCACGACCATCATTTTATTCTATCCAGCTAAAACACCATATGGCTTATCATCATTTCCTTTGTGTTGTTGTTTCCAATTGTTCTCAGTTATATATATTAAAAAATCTTGCACTAAGCACGGGTGGGCCAATACATTTCTTTCTTTCTTTGCATTATTTCCTTTCACTACATTCCGTGGAATGGATTTACTGGGTTTAATAGCTATTATCCTAGCAAGAATGTAGTAATTTTGACAGTTTCTCGAATTTACCCACGAGTTCTTGGAAAACACCAGACCGTAAGAAGCAAAAACAAAAAAAATGTAATAAACATTAGCCCAGCCACCTCTGAACTCCTTGTATGAGGTAACCGTGTAGCTGACTGCTGAAACAAGTTGAAACACAGTTGCGTATGGCATCAGTGCCTCCAAATTCCTTGTGTTCTGAAGCGGTGATGCTTAGGTTGCAGTTATCATTTAGACACTGCATCAAATAACATTGAGTCACACAGTGAGAAGTTATTCCATTTTCAGTTCTTTTTCAACAATGGCAATAAGAGAGTCTCAGTTGGTGCTAATATGTCTTGAACACCTTTCTTTTTCTCTTTTTTAATATTTATTTATTTTGGGCTGTGCTGGCTCTTAGTTGCAGCATGCGGGATCTTTAGTTGTGGTATGCAGACTCTTAGCTGTGGCATGTGGACTTCTTAGTTGTAGCATGCAGACTTCCTAGTTGCAGCATTCATGTGGTATCTAGTTCCCCAACCAGGGATCAAACCCAGGCCCCCTGCATTGGGAGCATGGAGTCTTAACCACTGGACCACCAGGGAAGTCCCCTGAACACCTTTCTAATGTTGCCTAATCCTCCCTTTCAACTGAAAAGACAGCAGACTTTAGATACAGAACCTTCAGCAGGAGTATCAAGTTAGAAATGAACAACATTGTTTGGTTTTCTTAGTGTTTGATTTGACAATTACCTTCTGTTTATGTTTTTGCTGACAATTCATGGTGATGTTATAAAATTTCCTTTAAAAACAAATATACTTAGAATGTGGAGAAATTAGCACCCTCAGACATTGCTGGTGGGATTGCAAAATGGTGCCACCACTTCAGAAAGCAGTTCTACAGTTCCTCAAAATTTTAAATATAGAACTACCATATGACCCAGCAATCCTATTTCTCAGTATCTACCCAAGAGAAATGAAAGCATATGTCCTCACAAAAACGTGTACATTTATAAATGTTCATAGGAGCATTACTCACAATAGCCAAAAATTCCAACCCAAATGTCCATCAACTGATGAATGGATAAACAAAATGTGGTATATCCATACAATGGAATATTATTTGGCAATAAAAAGGAATGAAGTACTGATGCCTGTGACAACATGTATGAACCTTTAAAACTGTGAACTGTGAACCTCGTGAAAATATAAAAGACCACATGTTTTATGACTCCATATGTATGAAAAGTCCAGGATAGAAAAATCCATAGAGACATAAGGCAGGTTAGTGGTTACCAGGGACTCACAGAAGGGGCAAATGGGGAGTGACTGTTTTTATGGGTATAGGGTTTCTTTTTTGGGTGATGAAACTGTTCTGAAATTGGATAGCAGGGATGGCTGCACAACTCTGTGAGTAAACTAAAAACCTCCACAGTGTACACCTTTTAAGGGTATTTGGATTATATTGCAATAAAGCTGTTTATTAAATACATAAAGGCACACATTTATAACAAGGATAGATTTAAACTTTTTCCTTTTAAAGTTAGCATATGGTAGGGTAGTCATGTTAAAAGAATCATGATACTGACGTGGGGACAACTGAGGCTTGTAAAACGCCGCCCCCATTGTCCTGGCTTAAGCCAGCCCTGTGATCCAATGAGAAATGATGCTCATAATAACACAGAAGGCTCAGAGCAGAAGCAGCCTCACCACCTCCGCGCTGCCCAAGACGAAGCGTCTCCTTAATTGCTTAAAAAGTCTCAAGCGTGTGACTTAATTAAACTTCAATTTCTGGAGTGTATAAATAATGAAATACGGCATTTGTGTGTCTGCTATTTACGTTGGAGCCTATTACCGCAAAACACACTGAATTATTAAAGCGAGTAATTGCTTCTACTCAGACCCTCTTTTCTGCCATCTGCCGCTACCTCTGTTTCCAGGGCTTCTCCTCAACTGACAGGCTAAATTAACTCAGGTAAAGCTGATGCTATGATACGGGCCGGCAGAGTGAGCTGGATGGAAAAAAAAATCACGGTTCTTTCAAACACAGCCTGAAACATTTGGTGACTAGTTTTAACAGGGAAGGAAACACAGAAATATGAGGGTGGGGAAGGAAGCAGACACATTTTAAGAGGTTGAATATGCTCACCCTAGGGGAAGACTTGACTAGCAGAACGCCACTCCCCTCTCCCCTAGTGGAATCTCTTACAAGACGAAGCCACGGCTATCTGAATGTAGAAGTTTGCAAATGGGGTCAGAGTGGCAGTTGAAGACGTGGAAATACCTTGATTCAGCCCCTAGTAGGAGCGTCTGGTGATGGGTGGTTATATCTGCCTTAAGTGCTGGCAGCCAGAGGCACTAGTGAAGCTCCTCACAAACCACAGGTCTGGGAACACGGGAGACCCTTGACAAAAAATTTCCGCACCGAAGCTGTAAGTAGAGCCTTCACTTAGCAACCCAGACGTGACGCTCAGGACTGTACTAACAGTTAAATCACTTTTAACGACCCATGGTTTGGAGTTAAATCAACTATCTTTAATCTTCCAAGACAGACAGAAAAGCCTGAAGTCCCAGCATTACATGAACAGTGTTGACACAGTGCCAAAAATATCTGCCATGAGGGGGAGGCTTGATAAAACCGTTCGATAAGGGCATCCAATTACTAATAGTTTGTATTTAGTCTGGATCATGATATTTGAAACATGGCTGTGCTCCTAAACAAAGTCTAGGTCTAACGCACAGTAGGTGTTCAATGTCCAAAGCTGGTGACTTTGTGCGTCTCTAGGTGTGTGTCTCTGCTTTTAGCCATCACTGTACACATATACATGCTTTATGATTAGGAAGTAGCAGAGCAACGATTCAAACTCAGGCAGCTGGACTTAAGAAGCCCTGCTTTTAGTTATGACGCTGTATTTGGGGTCACACACAAGCGAGTCAGAAAAGGAGCCCCTCCAGGCAGATGAAGCCTTTATCTCTACTCAGAGCTCCTGACTCAATGATCCGAAGGTGGACTGGATTTCAGTCCTCACCCACAGTCCCGCCAGGTGTGACTCGCACAGCACACCTGCACCATCTCTACCTCCATAATCCATCCTCTCGCTCTTAGCTGAGGTCACGCACAATTGGGTTTATAATTCTTCTCCTTCCAAAACTCTAGGATGCTGCCTGGACTGATTCTCATTTCATTCTTCCCCCCGTGATTGTTCCTGACACACAGGGGATTCTATTTCTCCATCTCCCTCTTCTTTTCAAATTAAGATGTTATTGAGATTTAAAAAATATGAACCAGCAGCGCTGGTTTGAAATAAATGTCTGGTGACATACGAGGGGGAAGCATGAGGATTACATATTCTGAGAATGGGCACCTCTATCTCATTTCCTGAAAAAGAGCATAAGGGACTTACCATTTTTTTTTTTTCAGTACGCGGGCCTCTCACTGTTGCGGCCTCTCCCATTGCCGGAGCACAGGCTCCGGGCGCGCAGGCTCAGCGGCCATGGCTCACGGGCCCAGCTGCTCCACGGCATGTGGGATCCTCCCGGACCAGGGCACGAACCCGCATCCCCTGCATCGGCAGGCGGACTCTCAACCACTGCGCCACCAGGGAAGCCCCGGGACTTACCAATTTAAGCAAAGGAAAAGTGGTCTCCCCAGCTAATTTCCATACTCTTATGCCTCAGGCCAATAGGGATTTTAAATTTTTATGATAATTAATATACTTTAAATTGTTTCATAAATATATAAGTAATGCATATACTTATCACAGAAAAAAGTGTAAAATACAGACAAGCGAAGGCGGGCAAGGGGTAACCAAAGCAACTTCATAACCTCTGTTAACGTTGTGGTATACCATCTTCCAGAGTTATAACCACTATATGTAGGTGTGTGTATACAAATATGTAAATATGTAAAAACCTTTAAAGAATGGGATAATTTTTATAATCTGTTTTTTGCCCTTACAAATACGAACAATTTTCAAATTTAAAAAAAGAAAAGAGATTTTATCAAAGGGATCTTCTTCAAAGGGATTCTGGAAAGCCATCAAATGCTTCACATTTCAAGATCTGTTCCCAAGTACAGTATGCTTGTAAGCAATATGGATCTAGATGCATACAGAGCTGGCTTCAAATTCTAGGTCTGCCACTTGGCTGTCCCATCTCGGGCACACACTTTAACTACTTCTCACCCTCAGTTTCCCCATCTGTAAAAAGGGCCTGTTGATTCTAGTGGCTCTTTGCTCTTGGTTTTGGTGTTTCTTACTAGCGTCCATTTCCAGGTGTTTCTGGTAAGAGCACCTCAGTTTTCTTTGGGGGAAACCACTGTTCTCAGTTCATGAGGTTTGGACGCACTGAAGCATCGTCCCCCAGATGCAGACATCAGGGGCTGGTGTGCATGTGATCCAAGCCAGGGCGGTTAGAGGCAGCCCTGGGACTCTTGCTGGATGAAGTCTTTCCCTTCAAGGTTACTAAAGGAGGAAGACTTAAGCCAGACCCGTTGGAATTATCACACGGAAAAATCTGGCCTGAGAGTGTGGCCCACACAGAAGGAAGCAGAGTTAAAAGATGGAGGCAAGATGGTCACACATCCTGGACACACCCATGACTGAAGCTTTATCTCCTTTGCACGTCACAGTTTTATGAGCTAGTAAATCCCCTTTTCTGATTAAGTGATATGAGCTGATGAGCTGGGATTCCATCACTCCGAATGAAAAAGAATTTGACCTATCCAGTAATAGTACCCACCCCTTAGGTTGTTACGAAGATTAAATGAAATAACGTGGTGAAGTGCTTCATACGGTACCTGACATGTTTTAAGTCATCATTAAATATTACTTGTTATCATCATTATTATTAAATATTAACTTAGATGCATCAGAAGCCTTCATTTTTCTCCAAATATTTTATGTCCATGCCCAAAATGGGCGAGGCAGAGCAGCAAAAAATTTATTTTAAGTGTCAATACCCTAAATTATTGCAAAACGAGGTTTGAAGTGTTTGTACATTTTTAAAAGTTCTCAGACATTAACACCGACATCCATTAACCCGTTCCTCCTGAGGGATGAAATTTGATACTTGAACACTAAGGCTTGTTACTTTGGAACCAGTGGTCAGACAACCCGGCTCCTTTTAATTCCCACAAAACTGGGATGAGGAAAAAGCAGAGCAAGGGTTCAAGCCCAAGCAGAGACACAGGCCCCCGCAGAGCACTGTCTGTGAACAAAATTCTGCGTTTTGGTTTCTGAGGACACCTCCTAATTCCTGAAAACTCTTCACTTACCCTCTGCTTTTCTAAGCTCGGAAACAATAGTTCTCTGCCCTTGAGTGGAAATCAAAGCTACAGACAGCCTGACTTCCAGGTCTCAAAGTCTCCAGAACAATCGCCCAACCCAACCAGAGGCAGTGAAAAGGGTTCTGTCCCATCTAGTCCCCGAGCTTTCACTAAGGACCGGGACACTGGGGTTAGGGTAGCATTCGTTATATGTGGAAGCTGTCTTCATTTTCTCAAGACACAACCCAGGGAAAAGCCTGCCTAAATCCTTAGCTCTGGCTAACATTTGCTGAGACCTTCTCGTGTTGCAGGTACCGTGCCAGCCTTTGACTCACATCGTTTCATTTCCTCGTTGAACTTAGAAGAAAGCCTAGATTGGCCGAGGAGCACTGACTCATTCAAAGCCACACAGCCAGTCAGCTGGATCTAGTTAGGATTCAGTTTCTAAATAATAAAGCAACCATGGACACTAACGGTACTCAGAGCAGCACGTCACTTGCTGAGTGATCGCCATGAGCTGGCCCTGTGCTTGGTGTTTTATGTGCATTATTACAATTTCAGCTCTTTGGACCTCAGTTTCCTCTTGTATAAAAGGAAATCACGCTTCAGATTATGTGTTCTCTATTGCCTCCTATTTATGGAAAGCTTGGACTCTAAATTGTACCATGATGAATTTTTACCAGAAGATGACAGTCTTCCGTGTTGCTAAAAGAGGTCGGGGGGAGGGGCATCCAAACATCACCCTCAAATGCACCACAGTCGCTCTTGGCTGCCAAAAAAACCACGGACTCCCAATAAAGGCATCAAGTTAAGAAACTCCTCTTTCCAGGGGGCAGTTTTCGAAATTTCATCGTAGGAGATAAATCAAGCGCTGGGGAAGATCTGGAGGGGAACATACAACGAATTCCGTCTTCAACTGAAGCCTCTTCTTTTCTTTTTTTTTTTTTTTTAATATTTTAAATGGTGGCAAGATAGATATAACATAAAACTTTACCTCTTGTTTTCTTACAGTAAATTATAACATGAAGAGAAGTATTTCCAAAGGAAACAAATCTGTTCTCAAATTTTCTTCCAAGAACTCTCACCTATGGAGTTTCTAGGGAGATGTGTCAATAGGGCCACTATTGACGGAATTTTCTAAAGGTGCTAAAGCAGGTGCTACACATCCACATCCGTCAGGACGTTATGGTGGTGAGTGACAGAAACTCAATGCATGGAAGCTAGGACGGGGACGGGACAGTGGCAAAGGGCAGAAGCTGGCCTTGGGAACAACGTCAGAACCCGCCCCCACCCCGGCTGCTGGATGTTGCTTCTCACCCCTCCAGGTCACCTTGGGTCCATGAACTCTCCATGCAGACCAGCTTTCTCCACCTGGCAGAGACACAGCTGCAGCCACTAGAAACAGTTTTCCCTTATGCTGTCTCTGACCCCAATTTTTTAAATCCCTAAAAAAAAGGCTCTAATTTGGCTTAGGAACCTATCCCGGAATCACCTGCCACCTGGGACAAGGTCAGGTGCACAGAATGGCCACTCCAGGGTGTGACGGACCTTCATGTCCTGTGTGCCCCCTAGAGCCATTCCCCTCTCTCTCCATCAACAGCACTGAGGTTTTGATTTAAAGAACCATCTGGTTCTGTTAAGAGGATTCTGGATGCAAATAACAGAAACCTCAACTCCAGCGTGGAAGAGAAGGGCCCTAGATAGGGCAGGCCTCTGGATCTGTGGATCCCAGGGCTCAGTACTGTCCTCAGGGACCCATAGTCTCCTTTCTCTACTCTACTGCCCAGAGTGATGACTTCAGCCAAAGCTGGTTTTCTAAGGATCGTGGTGACAACTGGGACTATTTATTTCCTTGTTCATATCTAGAAGATAAAGTCTTTTGTCCAATAATGTAAAATAAGTCCTTCTCTTCTTATTCCGTTCCCTTTTTTTTTTTTTTTTTTTTTTTGCTGTACGCGGGCCTCTCACTGTTGTGGCCTCTCCCGTTGCGGAGCACAGGCTCTGGACGCGCAGGCTCAGCGGCCATGGCTCACGGGCCCAGCCGCTCCGCGGCATGTGGGATCTTCCCAGATCGGGGCACGAACCTGTATCCCCTGCATCGGCAGGTGGACTCTCAACCACTACGACACCAGGGAAGCCCCCGTTCCCTTCTTAAGCAGGAGCTGATTGGGCCAGCTTGGGTCATGTAACACCTGTACACCAGTAACTATTGCCAGAGAAATGAAATTATGTCTTAGCCCCGGATATATAAAGGTTACACTACGACAGGGATGGGACTGTCATGGCAGGCTTAGACCATTGCCTGGAGGTACAGTTCACTGTCAAATTGGGGGTGGGGTGGGAGAATGGAGGTCAGGAGCCAAAGACAAGTCTATTACATCACCCTCTCCCCAGTGGTTTAGGTGGTCTTGGCTTCATCCCTAACTCTACGGGTGGCCCTTGCTTGGTTTACTTCAATTAGCTAATGCCATCCCACCCCTCTACTCCTTCCCATTTCCTCATCCACACTGTAGGCATTTAAACCAACCAAAGCCAATGAGATGGGAGAAAACTTTCGCTGGTGCTTCTAGGAAATAAAAACACTCCCTCATCCAGAGAAGCAAGATGAGCCTGGAGCATCTTGTAGCGCCCGAGAGTAAGAAAGTGCTCAGAAAGGCAAAACTGAAAACAGAAAGCCGAAACACAGTGATGGGGGTCTACCAGAGGAGCAGAGCAGCCAAGTGAAAGAGCTACTCATCACCAGATGGAAACAATTTCAGCAACAAAATAAAGTCATACTGGACTGTAACTCAAAGCCCAAAATCAATATCTACCAGTCCATCCTGATTTATGACTGAATAATACAGGGGGGAGAACAAACACCATCTCCCGCACAAAAGAATTTCAAATTATTTATATAGAGATACTCCGCCCTCAAGGAGGGGGAACACAACTCCGCACTCCTTAGGTGGGAGTTGTGCACAGTGACTTCCTTCTAAACAGTAGAGTATAGTGAGGGGGGAAAGAGTAAGTCTAGAGTGCAAACACTAGCTCAGCCAGTGGCCAAGGTCAACGTTAAATCATGTCGATAGTATACGCACTCGATAGGACGTGATGAAAACGGCACTTTACCTCTACGGTCTTCCTCCAGATAGCCCATAACCCCAGTTATCACCATGAGTAAAACACCAGACACATTCCAACAGCGGAGTATCTTATAAAATATCTGACCAGTGCTCTCCAAAACTCGCAAGGTCATCAAAAACAAGGAGGGCTTCCCTGGTGGCGCAGTGGTTGAGAGTCCGCCTGCCGATGCAGGGGACACGGGTTCGTGCCTCGGTCCGGGAAGATCCCACATGCCGCGGAGCGGCTGGGCCCGTGAGCCATGGCCGCTGAGCCTGCGCGTCCGGAGCCTGTGCTCCGCAACAGGAGAGGCCGTAACAGTGAGAGGCCCACGTACCGCAAAAAAAAAACAAAACAAGGGAAGTCTGAGAAACTGTCACAGCCAAGGGGAGCTTAAAGAGACATGACAACTAAATGTACTGTGGTGTCATGGATAGAATCCTGGAACAGAAAAAGAGCACTAAGTAAAAACTAAAGAAATCTAAATACATTAAACATTAGTAATAATGTATCACTATTACTTGATAAATGATAACAAATGTATTGTACCAGTGTAAGATTTTAATCAGAGAGGAAATTGGATACAGGCTATATGGTAACGCTCTGTACTACATACTCCCCAATTTTTCCACAAATTTGTTCTAAAAAAGAAAACCTCTTAAAAAGAAAAACATTCCCTCTCTTGGAAGGATGTTACTATTAGAGATCCTTACTATTTTCCTAAAGGGTGTAAGATTGTTTTGAATAGTATTAGGTAACATGTAACTTAATAATATAAGTAAAGTCTTAGTATCAATATAATGCTGGCACAAGGGGGGGTTGCTGCATGTACTCATTCATTAGTTTATTTGACAAATATTTATTGAGTACCTACTGTGAAATCATCTCTGTTCTAGGTGCCAGTGGTACATTGGTTAATACGACATGAAGTGTGCATGAAGAGGGGAGGAGCAAACGAAGTAGGATTTTCATACAATGATGAGTGCTATTTAAAAAAAAATACGAAACAAGAGTAAGGAGGTCGAAGATGATGAGCAGGGTCCTTTTTTCTAGGGCAGCTGGGAAGATCCCGCTGAGGACAGGATCTGAAAGCAGAGCTGAAAGAAATGAGGGAGCTAGCCACACAAGGATGTGAGCAAAGAACATTCCACCACAGGAAAAAGTAAACAGTGCTGGGGTAGGAATGAGGGCATTTGAAGGCCAGTGTGGTTGAAGCAGAGTGAGTGAAGTGGAGAAGGGCAGGACATGAGATCAGAGAGCTAAATGGGCTGAAATCAAACAACGGTTCAAAGGCCACACTAAGAAATTGAATTTTACTCTGTATGATGGGAAGTTAGGCACTGGAACCAGCAAAGTGACCCAGTTACATATTTAAGATTATTCCAGCAGCTGTATGGAAAATGGACTGTAGAGGGCGCTAGAGTGGAAACCCCAAGCCAGAGAGAAGCTACTGTAGTCCCTGTGTCAAACTATGGTGTTTAGCTCAGTGGTAGCATGGAAGTGGTAGATATAGTGGGATTGGGGTTATATTTGGGGATAAAACCAAGAGGTCTTATTAACTGAATACACAGAGAGGGTGAAAGAGGGGTCTCACGGACCAATCAACAAAAATGAATTGGACAAGAATCAGGACTCACAGTGACAAAATATCATAGATGGTCCCCAAGATCTAGAGATCTGTAATGTGTTCTGGGGCGACCAGCTAATTATAGGATGGCCACAGACTTGGCATTCTGCTCTATAACATCATCCCTCTTTAGTGAGACATTTATTCAGGCTTGAACCCTCTAAGAAGACTTATCTCAGAGACCAAAGAGAACTGCAGGAAGTGCTGTCTCTTGATGAGCAAATACGCAGGCTTCCTCTCGGGGCAGCTCCAGAGGCTGCCAAGTGTGTAATGTGTTTCTGTATTGTCTCCCCTCCCCCCTCCCCCAAATTCTGGGAGGGAAGCAACTCCATTCACCATTGCACACTGAGTACCTGCCCCAGGATACATGTGCAATGAACATTTGCTGAATGACTGTGGAATAAAATGACAGAGGTAGCCTAAGTCTCCCTTAGAAGTCATATTTTAAGGGAAAACAGCAATAGCCAGGCTAACACAGAGACAAAGAATAAAGTTCAGGAGGGGGTTGAGGCTGACGAATCCGTTGGAGCTCTAGGCTACAGCCAGTAAATGAGAAACAGTGATTTTGCAAGAGATGGCACAAAGGGCTAAGCAACAGTCATTGATGGGACTTTGCAGCTGAACTTGTTGATCTCATCACAGGACCATCAAATGTCAGAGCTGGAAGAGATCTTAGAAAACTTATAGATCGACCCACATGTTTACAGATAAGCAAATTAGGGTGAAATGGCTCAGGACTAGAACCCAATCCCCTGGACTCCAGATGCCAAATTCTTTTTCCTATCACACAGATGGGCAGTTATATTGAACTTCCTCTTCCGTATGTAGGCTCAAAGAGGAGTTTTCAGAGCAAGCTGGAGAGATAGTCTTCTGAAATCCAAAGTCTATACTAATATAAAATTCTCATTTTAGAATTCAGTTCCATGAAGAATAAATGACCCCTCTTGATAAACTTTTCCCCTTATCATTCAAAGAAAATAAGGCAGCCCATCATGGTTCCCTTTTTGACACGGCTGCCAGGAAGGTTAGAGCTAAATTTTTCTTTTTCTAATAAATTTATTTATTTATTTAATTTTTGGCTGCATTGGGTCTTTGCTGCTGCACGTGGGCTCTCTCTAGTTGCAGTGAGCGGGGGCTACTCTTTGTTGCGGGGCGCAGGCTTCTCATTGCGGTGGCTTCTCTTGTTGCAGAGCACAGGCTCTAGGCACGCGGGCTTTAGTAGTTGTGGCTCGCGAGCTCTAGAGCGCAGGCTCAGTAGTTGTGGCAGACGGGCTTAGTTGCTCCGCGGCATGTGGGATCTTCCCGGACCAGGGCTCGAACCCGTGTCCCCTGCATTGGCAGGCGGATTCTTAACCACTGCGCCACCAGTGAAGCCCCGTTATAGCTAAATTGAACACTTAGTCCTCATAACAACAGTGGCCTCAGTGGTTAAGAATATGCCTGCCAATGCAGGGGACATGGGTTCGAGCCCTGGGCCGGGTCCCACATGCCCCGGAGCAACTAAGCCCGTGCGCCACAACTACTGAGCCTGCGCTCTAGAGCCCGCGAGCCACAACTACTGAAGCCTGCGCGCCTAGAGCCCATGCTCCGCAACTAGAGAAGCCACCGCAATAAGAAGCCCGCACACTTCAACAAAGAGCAGCCCCTGCTCACCGCAAGTAGAGAAAGCCCGCGTGCAGCAACGAAGACCCAACGCAGCAAAAATTAAAGATAAATAGAATTCGGATTTGGAAAAATTAGTAATTAAAAACAAAAACAGTGGCCTTAGTTTTTGTCAAAAAGTACTTCTTTCCTACTCCTCTTGATGACTTTTCATGTTTCATAAGTATTTCAATGGCCTTATTGTATATGTCTGTGTTACTGTTAGACGTCTCAAATTTGTTTTGGAAGTCAGCCAGGTCTAAATCACCAAAAAAAACAAAATAGAAGGAAGATTTCATTTCTCTTGTGCACTGGAACGGCTACTTATAGTGTGGTGTACGTTTTCAGATCCCACCCTTGACCTAAAACTCAGACATTACCTCCCGGCTTTATATTTATAGAAAGGAGAGCCCACCACACGACAGACTGCATACAAATGACTAGTTATAAAATTGTAGGGTCTGCCTGCTAACTAGGCAAGTCCCTGGAAACTTCTCCGAAATGAAAACAAGATGTGGAAGGAAAGTGCCATGCTTGCTGTGCTGACGTGGCAGGACTTCACTTACACCAGGACCTGGGGGGGAGCAGTGCAGCCTGGCCTAAGGATGGTCAGCAGGTGGTGGACTGGGTCCCACCCAGCTCCACGCTTGCTGCCGACTACTCCCCAGGCTCGAGATACAAGATCACCGTAGCCTTCGTCTCTTCTGGATTCTAGCCATGTAAAGAGATTAAAGCGCTCATTTTCTGAAAACATGAGGCTTTCTTTTCCCTCCCTAAAATGAAATTCCTCCTAAACCACAAAAATTTAACCCAGGCAGGATTAGGAAAGCAACAAAGGCGTCCATGCAGAGATCTTTCCTCCTGCTCCCTTAGTGCTCTGTCGCTGTTTCTGCCCAGGTAGCAAAAGAAACGTTAATAAGTCCCTGAAAATGTCAACATCGCCAGAGGACGCTAGACTTTCATGTTTATGCATTTGAGCCTGAGACTTCCTGTGGCTTTTTTTTTGTTTTTTCCTCTTTCCTGAGTTTGAAAATTTTGTTCTTTATTCTTATGGTGTTGCCCATGATTTCCATGATAATCTAAGAGATACGTTTAGAAGAAAAATGGCTTCAGGAGACACTGTTGCTCATGGAAATAGTCCTTCCCGAAAACAACCATTTGGATTCTGTTCATGGTCTCTTCCAAGTCAGAGCCAATTTTTTCAGGCAGAGACAAGAAAATGCTGCCCCAATGTTCCCAACACCTTGAAGGATGAAGACAGTTCCAAAAATCTATGATGTTTCTTCAGAAAAATTTCAGGAAAATTATGAATGCAGGCAAGCCTACTGTATGACACCTGCATTAGTACGAAAGGGCTCAACCTGTACCAAGACTGCTGGGATCAGTATCCTCATCATGGAACCTTGGACAAATTGCTAAACCTTGTGTAATATTTTCCTCATCTGTAAAATGGAGATAATATTAGTGCTTAATCAGTGCTTACTTCACAGAGCTGTCTCTCAAAGTTTGGTGTGCATCAGAAACAAGAGGAGTGCTTGTTAAAACACATACTACTGAACTCAACCTCTTGATTTTTGATTTTGTGAGCCTGGGTGGAGGAGGGAAGGGGTGAGACTCAGCATTTCCAACAAAGCCCCAGGTAACTCTGGTGCTGCTGGTTCAAAGAGAACTCCAAGAGAACCACTATCTAGGGTTATGGTGCTGATGGCGTAGTTAATGAACGTAACCTAAGTGTCAATAATGACTATTTTAATGTACTGTGGTTAACACTATGCCTTGTAAAAAGTTAGCTGTGATAAATGGTGTCCATTCTAATTATCTTCCAAGTTGTCCCATCAACTTACAAATCATAGCAACTTTGTAGCTAAACCGTAATAGAATCCATTACAAGAAACCTCAGTACATAAGAGGGAAAACCCTATTAACTTCCTAACAGAAATATCCTTATTTTAAAGAGTGAATACATTCATAAGAGATTGAAAATGGTTCTAAATAGACTTAAAAGCAATTCTATACATCACTGGGGTTTTTTCCCCTAAAACTTGTCCATACCCATCTGTACATTTCTTACCAGGCAGAAGAGAAACAAAAGCTGACACAGCTACTTACTAGGTTTCCTGACTTTTCTCTCACTTACAGTAAAAACGCCAAACCAAATTTAGTCATTACGGTGAAAAAGAAGTCTTCCACTCGTTTCAAGTAATTAAGGAGCCCAGCAAATGTGGACGTTGCAACTGGCAGTTATAACCATCAACAGTCTCCAAATGGTAGAGGAAACAGAGGGCTACAAGACAAGGGGATTTTTTAAAAGCTCTCCACAACAAAGGAAATGAAGGCAAATCCCTAACCTGCGGGTGTTCCAGCAACCCTAAGGCCAAAGATGAAAAGCTGTGGCGGGTTAAGCTCTGTGCAGATAAAGAGGATATCAAACAGAATGTCGAAGGCTAACATGTTTTCCTTGCAGGGCTCTGACCACACATGAGTCTGAAAAAGAAGGAGGAACAGGGAAAGCCCCACGCTTCCAAGGAGAACACTTCTTAGTACACTCTGGTCGAGAGCCTCTTCTGTTCTAAGCACAGGGGGAGATTCGCGGTTCAATGAGAGGCAGCCAGTACTTAGTAAACATCTAACTTTTCCAACTCAGTCAGATCTAAGTTTTTGGTAGATATTCTCCAGTGAAACATGAGAGTTAGATAAAGCATTCTTAAATCGTGATGGCTATTGAGAAATTCTACAAAGGGCGCATGTTTGCAAGAACGCAAAAAAAAAAAAAAAAAGCCTTTGCCCTGACAGTTAAAAATGTACCATGCAGACCACTTTCCCTGACACTTCTCTTTTCAAAAGGTACGTGATGACCAGCACTGCGCTGTTAACAGGACTCCATGAAGACGGTTTTTCATTTCTAGCGGGGAAAGAAAGAAAAGTGGGCAGCCCGTGGGTGAACTTGGAGTTTGTCCCTCCAGCCCACAGCCTCCCATGGACCGGACACGGGTGGAAGGAGGGAGACACGGGTCCGCGGATGGGATTCTGGGGCTGCCACGACTCACCTCGCCAACTTCTTCAGGCTCTCGGCGCCCCGACGGCTGGCTCGGGGGCGCGGACGCGGAGGCCGGCGCCGGCGATCGCTCTGGACCGCCCCCGGGAGGGCACCCGGGCCCGGGAGGCGCACGGGGGCCGGCGCGGGGCGGCGCGGCGGGGCGGACGCGGGGCGAGCGAGCGGCGCGGGGGGCGCGGCGCGGCGGGCGCGCAGGGACAGCCCCGCGAGCAGGAGCGCGGCCAGCGCGAGCAGGAGCAGCGCCGCCGCCTTGTTGCGGAGCTTCATGGTGCGGCGCGGCGGCGGCGGCGGCGGCGGCGGCCCCTGGGCGGCGCGGCCCCTCTGCGCATCGCGGCGCGCCGGGCGGCGGCGGCGGCGGCGGCAGCGGCGGCGGGGCGAGGGCAGCGGCGCGCGACGGCCGCCTCCTCAGCCCGCCAGCCGGGGACTGGGGTCCGGGCGGCCGACGGGCGAGCGGGCGCGCGACGCAGGAGGAAGAAGGGGAGGGAGGGGGAGGCGTGAGCCGGCCCGAGGAGGGGCAGCCCGCGCCTACCGTACTGTGTGGAGTAGCCGCCCGTTCGTCCGCCCACCCGCCAGCCGCCAGGCGCTCCGTCTTCAGGTAGGGCAGCCTAAAAACCTCTCACCTCCTCATTCATCCACTCATTCATTCATTCGTTCATTCATTCATTGTCTCCCATTCCGTTCCATTCCCTCGTTTACTTCCTCAGTTCCGTCATTCATTCACTTACTCTCCCATTCCATCTTCTCTTCATCGGATTCTCTCTCATTCCATGCATTTGCCCCATCATTTATTTTTACCCATCTATCCACGCACTCGTGCACCTACCCATACATCCAATCAGGCAGGGACATCTCTGTCCAGTTTTCCCAATGCAGGGCCTGGCACTTGGTGGGTACCTGTAGGATAACCACTCCAGATCCACGTTGTCTAAACAAGTTACAGAGTGAATTCTAGAGTCTGGGTTTGAAATCTGACTCTGCCGCTCGTGATCTAGGCTAGGTGATCATGAGCAAGTGGCACAACTTTCTTGAGCCTTAATTTCCTTACATGCAAACTGGGATTGTATTGCTGCTCTCCGCAGAGCCGTTGTGTGGACATTACATTAAACAAAGCATTCGAAGAAACTCGCACAGTGCCTGGCTCACAATTGGTGCCCAATAAAAGCTCTGTGATAATTAGTACAATAAAACAGAGCTCGTCATATATACATAAATGCACATTTTTTTCTTTCTGACGTAGATTTGATATAGAGTAATATTCACAAGCCAGTGTAGAAATGAATGTTTCTGAGACTTTAACAGCCGCAATCACCAGATGAAGTTTCCAGAGTTTCCCAGCTCTTCTTCCAGGGCATCCCCAAGCATCTATGTGAAGCATGAGGACACCTCCTCTTATTATTCACCATGAACTGACAGCCAGCGTTCTATTAACTCTCTTTTCTGCTTGGCCACGTGACAAGGAACAGCAGTTATGACGACGTCTCTGGGATTCTACAAGATTCCATGTTGCCTTATAAATCGTCTAAAATTCAGTTATATTCCGAATGGTTCTCATATTAGCGTTACATTTTAATTCTTTGAGATCCCATTGTATTTAAAGTTCTAGGAATGAGAATATTTAAACACCTGGAACCTCTGGCCAAGTAGACACCTAAGAGATGGCAGGATGCAGGCTCAAGGTGTACACAGCAGATGTTGCAGGTGAATGAGCACCAAAAAATCCATCGATTTCCACTGAGGGTGAGGTATCGTCCCGCTAGGATGCATTTGGAATTGGGGGAAGGATGTTTTGGGTTGTCACAATAACTGGCAAGTTCTACTGGCACATACTGGACCTCCCACAATGCTCAGGACACTCCAGCAGCACAAAGAATTGTCCTGGGCCAACTGCCAACATGGGGGGGGGCACTGTGGAGAAACACTGGGATAGGCTAAAGCCTGGTGTTCAGGCCTTCCAAGTTTAGAAATGGCCACTATTATGTTAGTATGTGGCCCAGTGAAGCAAGAATTCCCAAACTCTGTCTTGCCACTTCCTCTCTTCCTCAAGGAGACACATGCAATAAGAATAAAATAAGGCAAAGTAACACTTGGCTAACAGCTAAGGTTTTGGCCTCAAACACCAAAGTAGAACTTGGAACAACTAGGTTTGACCAAACAGAGGACTCTGTTTTCTTTTACCTTGCTGAAACAAAGGAAAGGCCTGATTTATCTCCTTCCCCTGCATCCAAATTCATGTTTGGGTTACCATTCTGATACCTAACATCATGGAAAAAAGATTCCAGATACCATATCTATGACTCATCCCATTTGTCACTTGGATGTCAAATATACCAAATGCTTGTGTATTTGTCCCCCTACCCCAGAAATCTGTTTCTCCCCTTGTCTAGATACTCAGTTGCTCAAGCCAGAAATTAGGTGGGAACCAACCTTGGTTTCTCTGTTTCCTCTCACCTCCTGTATTAGTTATCTGTTGTTGCATAACAAACTACCCCAAGTGTGGTGGCTTAAGATAATACACATACAACCTCATGCTTTCTGTGGGTCAAGAATCCAGCACGGTTTGGCTGGGTCCTCTGCTTCACAGGCTCTCAAAAGGCTGTAATCAAAGTGTTGGCCTGGGGGTGGTGGTCTCATCTGAAGGCTCAACTGGAGAAGGAGCTGCTCCCAAGCTCACTCACATGGTCATCGGAAGGGTTTCAGTTCATTGGACTGAGGGTTTCTGGTCCTTGCTGGCTCTTGGTCAGAGGCTGCCCTCAGTACCTTGCCAGGTGGCTTTCTCTATCAGAATAAGTACATCAGAAGAGCCAGAGAGAGAATGCCATCAAGACAGAGGTAACAGTTTTTTATTATCTATTTTTGGAAGTGACATCCCATCACTATGCCATCTTCTCCTTGTTGGAAGCAAGGCATTAAATTCATTCTGCACTCAGGTGGAGAGGATTACACAAGGGCCTGAATACCAGGATTACTGGGAGCTGTTTTAGAAGGCTGCTTCCCTCACCGCCCATACCCAAAGAGTCAGCAAGCTCTGTGGACTCTGCCTCCAAGACATAATCAGCATCTCTCCACTTCTCTCCTGAATTGTCAATAGTGTTTCCTTGACAAGATCAAACCTTGCCCAATTCCTAATGGCCTTGTTCCCATAGTATTTCACATAAGTTATTCCCACTCCATCCCCCACGACTCTGAATTATATGAAGTGGCTCTTCTATGGCCTAGAAACTTTCTAATTGATCTCCTTGCTTTTTCCCATGGCTTCTTCCAATCCTTAAACCAGAATAATCTTTTAAAAACATAAACTATTTCTCCTTTGCTTACAACTCTTCAGGGATGGTAACAAATTTTTAGATCTAATACCCAAGGCACAATCCATGAAAGAAATGATTGATAAGCTGGATTTTATTATAATTTAAAACTTCTGTTCTGTGAAAGACAAAAGTCAAGAGATTCAGAAGACAAGCTACAGACTGGAAGAAAATATTTGCAAAAGACACATCTGACAAAAGACTGTTATGCAAAACATGCAAAGAACTCTTAAAACTTAACAATAAGAAAACAAACAACCTGATTTAAAAATGGGCCAAAGACCTTAATAGATGCTTCACCACAGGTGATATACAGATGGCCAGTAAGTGAATGAAAAGATGCTCCATGTTCTGTCACCAGGGTGGTCCAGTGGCTAACGCTCTGTGCTCCCCGGGTTCGATCCCTGGTCAGGGAACTAGATCCCACATCCCACAACTAAGAGTTTGCATGCTGCAACTAAAAAAGATCTTGCATGCCACAGCTAAAGACCCTGCAGGCCGCAGTGAAGATCCCATGTGGCACAACTAAGACCTGGCACAGCCAAATAAATAAATAAATATAAAAAAACCCAAAAAACAAACAGTGAGATACCACTACACACCTATCAGAATGGCCAAAATCTGGTACCCTGACACCACCAAATGCTGACGAGGATGGGGACCAACAGGGATTCTCGTGCATTGCTGGTGGGAATGCAAAATGGTACAGACAGTTTGGTGGTTTCCTACACAATGAAACACACCCTTAACCATACAACCAGCAGTCACACTCCTTGGTATTTATTCAAAGTAGCTGAAAACTTATATCTATACAATAGCCTGCACTTCAGTGCAGGTTATTACTAATTCGTTATTAGTAATTCGTAATAGCAGCTTTAATAGTAATTGTGAAAACTTGGAGGCAACCAAGGTGTCCCTCAGCAGGTGATGGATCAATAAACTGTAGTGCGTCCACACAGTTGGATGTGGACTTTGGGTGATAATGGTGTGTCAATGCATATTCTTCAGTTGAACGAATGTACCCCTCTGGTGCTGAGGTGTTGATGGTGGAGGAGGCTGTGTATAAGAGGAGACAGTATGTGTATTGGAATTCTCTGTAGTTTCCCTTCAATTTTGCAGTGAACCTAAAAAATTGCTCTTAAAGAAAAATCTGTTCTTTTAAAAAAGCAGGTATGGGATTTTTCACTCAAGTACTCTGACTCTACTGTCTGTGTTGTTAACCATGCCCCCCAGAGTATAATGTATATATGTTGCTTGAGCAAAGAGAAGGCTGTGAAATGACCTCTACAAGATGGTAGCCAATAAATACCTCAGTGGGCAGGACAGGAGGTTTGGGGTTATGTCTGTATCAGTTAGAAGCAACGGAAGAGAATAGCTGACTAACTGTGGCTTAATCTATGGCTTTTCCAACTTTAATGGGTGGACAAATGGCCTGGAGGCCTCATTAAAATGTAGATATCAAGGTGGTGTATCTGAGCCATGGCCTGAGATCCTGCATTTCTAATAAGCTGTTAAACATTGCTCCCTGGGGCTTCCCTGGTGGCGCAGTGGTTGAGAGTCCGCCTGCCGATGCAGGGGACACGGGTTCGTGCCCCGGCCTGGGAGGATCCCACATGCCGCGGAGCGGCTGAGCCTGCGCGTCCGGAGCCTGTGCTCCTCAACGGGAGAGGCCACAGTAGTGAGAGGCCCGCGTACCGCAAAAAAAAATACAAACAAAACCATTGCTCCCGCTGCTAGTGGTGATCCAACATTTTAAGTAGCAAGGACTTGATATATTCATCTTACATAGTAAGAAATCCAGAACAGATGGAGGACAGGGGTGGAAGGAAATGTTTCCACTGGAGACCTACTGTGAACATTTGTGTATTTGTCTTTCGGTGAGCATAAGAATGCATGTGTGTTGGATATATACTAGGATGGAAATTGCTGTGCTACAAAGTAGGCATAAGCTTACCTTTAGTGGATGCTACCCAACAGTTTTCCCACGTGATTTTATCAACTTACCCACCTACCAGTAATGCATGAGAGTCATGGTTGCTAAACATCTTTGCCAACATTTTGTTTGTTTGTTTCATTTTAGCCACTCTGGTGGGTGTGTAGTGGTATTGTGGTTTTAATTTGTATTTCCCTGAGGACTAATGAAGTTAAGCATCTTTTCATGTATGTATTGGCCAACTAGACTCTTATTTCATGTCTTTTATGAAATATCTGCTCCAGTCTTTTGCTCATTTTTCTGTTGAGTTGCATTTGATTGATTTGTAGGATTCTCCAGAATCTGCATAAAGAACCCTTATCAATAAATATAGTTTCATTTTTAAATGTAAATCTTTGATTAACTTGGCATTTATCCTGGGTGAGTATGGGCCCAACCTTTTTTTTTTTTCCAGATGGTTTTCTCAACACCAATACTGCACAGTCCATCTTTCCCCCATCAATTTGAGGTGTCTCCTTGGTCATGTGCTGCAGTCCCAGGTGTATTTTGAGATATTTCTGGGTTTTCTATTCCATTCTGCTTGTCTGTTTCCCGTGTGAGAGTGCAATTTTACGTACTTAGCATTAAAACATGCTTATATATCAATCAGGATGACTCCTATTGTTTTAGAGCTTCCCAGGCTATTTTTATTTGTTTTTCCATATGAACTCAGAACTAGTTTGTCTCATTTTAAAATTAAAAACACAACTTTATTGGCATTAAGACAAATTTTTAAATTAACTTACAACAAATTAACATCTGCACAATCTTGTTTTTCCAATCGAGAGTGATTTAGCCTCCCTTATTGGTTCAAATCTTATTTGGTATCCTTCAAGGATGCATAAACTTTTGAGAAGCATAACTGAGTGGGTGGGAAAGTAAGGAAAATCTCTGAGGCCAAGAAACCACAAGAAAGTAAGAAACCTGAGAGATTATTCAGCCCTGTAGTCAAATTTTTCTTTGGACAGGAAATAAAACCTAGAGCCCAACCAAGCAAGGTATGAGGTTGGAGTGGGAACACCTGAATAAACTGGGTCCCCCAAAGAGTGGCACTCTGACTATAACAGTCACAGACTATATAAAGCATCACTCAGATGAGCAATAGCACCTTTTCAGGCCCATCCCTAGAATTCTCAGGGTCTGAGGCAAGAGTAAAAATGGAGACCCACCATTATAGCACAGAGAACTCTGGTCAATATTCTGTAATAACCTAAATAGGAAAAGAATTTGAAAAAGAATAGATACATGTATATGTATAACTGAATCACTTTGCTGTACACCTGAAGCTGAAGCTAACACAACATTGTTAATGGACTATACTCCAATATAAAATAAAAATTAAAAAAAATGGAGACCCACCTACCATATGCTTAACTATTTACAAGTTATAAGTCAAACTAACCACTGTCAAATGACATATGTTCTATGCTCCTGCATGGCAAATATGTTTTGATAACAGCCTTGAAGTCCAGGAGGAACCTTCTGATTTCTACATGTATGCCTGGGGGTGATAGAGAGCAAGTACTCAGCCCCAGCATTGAGCTTCCCCTCTCCTCCCTCCACCCTGGCCCATGCGTGGGCACCCCTGTCCATATGTCTAAGCTTTGTCCACGCCCCTGCAAACAGCTGCCCTTTGGCCACGCTCAGGTCCAAGGGCGTGTACGCTAGGGGCAGTTTGCCGTCAGAAGGACCACTCAGGAAAGAGGCCTGCACCAACCCTGGAGATGGGCTCAGGAGCATTTAGATAAGGAATCACAGAGTCTTGGCTATCCAGAGTGTGTTCTAGAAGGAGGAGGGTCCAGGGCTCTGGATGGGCACTGCCTGACAAGGGCCAGAGTGGGTGTCAATAAAACATGGGGCCCAGCAGGAGCCACTCTACCTGTGGTTTGAGGACAATAAAGGTCCTTGCGCTGATGAGGCGATTTCTCAGCAGAAAATGGAACGGACTGTACAGCTATGACATAGGACTTCGGATGTCTCCGTAGATGGTAGTATGGAGAGACGACCATGACTGAGGATCACACAGGACTGGACATTCCTGCACGTGTCTGTGTAACAGAAATGACTCCAAGCATCAGATGCCCTCTCAGACCCACCCCACTCTACTCAGTTCCATGATTTTTGGAAAACTTCCTAGACATAAAATGACACCTTGGGGTGAATTAGGGAGGAAGAGAAAAACTTAACCCCTTGAGTTTACCTCAGAGAGATTAAAGAAAAGCTCTGAAGTGACTGAGTCTACCATAAATTGACAGGCAAACTGCTGCTAGAGAGAGAAATGAAATTCAGATATGGAAAAATCAAAGTTACATTTTTTGGTACCTGAGTTGAAAGTTCATACCTAACACGGATTGTATTGGTGCTATGTAGGTACACTAGGGTTTTAAGATCCACCTACTTCTGAGAACAACCTGACTCACAGTTCATGGCCATCTCATCACAGGGACAGGAGAAGGAGTGCAGAACTCCCATCTGAACAGAACGTGGTGGTCATGTGGGGGAGTAGAAGATGATAGACAAAGACGGACAAGAGGGGACTATTGATATATGGATTCCAAATAAGTCACCCCAAGGTCTCTTCAACCAGGAGTTCTCTTGGTGAACTCAGAAAACAATTTTGCTATTAAAATGTGTGAATTTTATCTAAATTTCCAGGATACACATATTAGCTAAAATTAGACTTCTGAGGATTTTTTGTTGGGGAACTGCACAAAAAGAAACCAGATAACATTGAAGGAAGACTAATGCTGCCATGTATTATCATGCTCTAGTCAGCTCTGATTACAGCAGGATGTTATTGGCACTTAAGTCACTTGATGAAATAGAATAGAAACCTAAGAAATGATTCTGGACAATATCCATCTGTGCTGTGCATTAAAGAATGCTTTTTAAGTCAGTGTGGAAGGATGACTTTGGGGTAAACAAATGCCAAAATACCATCAGGAAGAAATAAAAAGTTGAATATAAACAATAAACCATAAAAGAGCTGAAAGAACACAGAAGTAAATAGTTTTATGAATTTAGTTTGGAGACAGCTTTAGTGAGCATAGCCAAAGTCATTGTTGTTTATAACGGCCAGCAAATTGGATGTAACTGAATTACCTAATCACTGAGATCAGATAAATTGTGGTACCTCAATTCAATACAATGTAATTCACATAGAAAGGTTATTCATGACAACATTAATTTAAAAATAAGCTACCAAGGGACTTCCCTGGCTGTCCAGTGGTTAGGACTTCACCTTCTAATGCAGGTTCGATCCCTGGTTGGGGAGCTAAGATCCCACATGCCTGGAGCCCAAAAAACCAAAACATAAAGCAATGTTGTAACAAATTCAATAAAAGACTTTAAAAATGGTCCACATCAAAAAAAATCTTAAAAAAAATAAGCTATCAAAAAAGTAAGTACAGTTTAGTCTTATTATAAGAAAAGTCTATATATTTAGCAAAAAAGTGTAGAACATTGTCTGGTTGTCTCTGAATGGTTAATTTGTATTCTTCTTTATGTTTTTCTGTATTTTTTAATTTAAATAAACAATCTCCACAAAACTCCCAAAACTTCTGTGACACTTCTCTATACTAAGCAATCCTTACTACTTTTAAAAATTAGTGGAAGCAGCTTTATTCATGATAGCCGAAAAGTGGAACAAGACAAATGTCCACTAACGGGTTAATGGATAAACAAATACGGCACATCCCTACAATGGAATACTATTCAGCAACAAAAGGGAATTAACTACTGATTCATGTTACAGCCTGGATGAACCTCAAAAACATTATGCTATATGAAGGAAGCCAGGCACAGAGGACCACCTATTGTATGGTCCAATTTACCTGAAATGTCCAGAAAGGCAAATCTATAGAGAAAAAATGTAAGTTATTTGTGACCTGCAACTCAAGGCAGGAAGAAAGATTAATTGTAACTGCAGAGAGATTTTGTTGGGGGGGGATGGGAATATTCTGGAACTAGATTAAGGTGATGATTGCACAGCCCAGTAGAAAAAATCGCTGACCAGTACACTTAAAAGAGAGTGAATTTTATGAAATGTAATTTATGCCTCAATAAAGTTTTTTTAAAAACTTAATGGAGAATTTGGTGAAAATTCAGAGCCTAAAAGGTTTAGAGGTTTTGTTTTGGTTTGGTTTTAACATGGAAAGACAGGATGAGGAAAGAATGATTAGAGACTTTACAACTACAAAGGAAAGAATCTGGCATTAAACACTACAGGATCTGTCCAGATATTTACCAGATATTTAGGATGGATATATCATGGTGTTTTTATTTATTTATTTGTTTGTTTGTTTATTTATTTATTTATTTATGTCTGCATTGCGTCTTAGTTGCTGTGTGCGGGCTTTCTCTAGTCACGGTGAGCGGGGGCTACTCTTTGTTGCGGAGCATGGGCTCTAGGCACGCGGGCTGCAGTAGTTGTGGCGCACGGGCTTAGTTGCTCCGCGGCATGTGGGATCTTCCCAGACCAGGGCTCGAACCCATATCCCCTGCACTGGCAGGTGGATTCTTAACCACTGCACCACCATGGAAATCCACTGTGGTATTTTTTGATGCCAGGAGAGAAAGCTTATCTAGATTAGACACAGAATTATGATTCTGTTTCCTAAGCCAACTGTGGGGTCCTGGAGAAAAGAAACTAAGTCTTAGCCTTGAGTATTAACTTTTGCTACCAACTTGCTATGTGACCTTCCCGCAATCACTTCATTTCTCTGAGTTTCAATTTTTTTATCTTAAAAAAAAAAGTGGATTGTACTAGATGGTTTTTTTTTTTTTTTTTCCGGTACGCGGGCCTCTCAGTGTTGTGGCCTCTCCCGTTGCGGAGCACAGGCTCCGGACGCGCAGGCTCAGTGGCCATGGCTCACGGGCCCAGCCGCTCCGCGGCATGTGGGATCTTCCCGGACCGGGGCACGAACCCGTGTCCCCTGCATCAGCAGGCAGACTCTCAACCACTGCGCCACCAGGGAAGCCCTAGATGGTTTTTATAGTCCTGTTCAGCTGCAGACTTACCTTCCTTGGCGTTCACCACCCTTACCAATTTGCCCCAACCTCTTTTACAATCCTAATGCTTGTTGCTTCAGTTTTTGTATCCTCCACATAAGATAAGATAAGGTGACCTGGTTCCACCCCATTTATCTGTGATTTTTCTCCCGGGAGCCTTTGCTCAGGCCCCACACTTATCAGAAATGAGAGTTTTCTAATTGTTCCAACCCCCATGCATTTCTCTATCTCTGGATCTCTCTGACTGAATTTCTACACAGTATGTCTTTCATTGCTATTCCATGTATCCATTGCTGCATTGCAAACCTCCCCCAGACCTACCAATGTGAAACAACAATCATTTTCTTAGGCTGACAATTTTGCGAGTTAGAAAGTAGGGCAAGCACAGCAGGGATGGCTTGTCTCTCTTCTGATGTAACTGGGGCCTCAGCTGGAGTGGCTCAGATCCTAGAGGTGGGTGGGATGGAGCCATAAGCCTAAAGCTGTGTTTCTGGCTGACAGTGAGATTCCTCTGTTCTTCTTCATGTGACATCTGCTGAGGCTTGAATGGCCAAGGTGACTTCTTCACTCTTGGGAATGGTGCCTGGGCTGGGATGGCGGAGGCAGCTAGGGCCAGCCACACAACCTCTCCACGTGGCAGGTTGGGCTTCCCCACAGCCTGGTGGTCTCAGGAGTAGCTGGATTTCTTGCACTGTGGCTGGCTTCCTTCAGAGCATGCATTTCAATAGTGCAATTGGAAGTGGCAAGGTTTTTTTATGACCTGGCTCTCAGAAGTCATGCAGTGTCACCTCTGCTGCATTCTGTTGGCTCCACAGGGCCAACCCAGATTCACTGTGCAAAGGGACCACACAAGGGTATGATTACCGGGAGGAGTGGCTCATTGTGGGAAGACACAGTTTTGGAAATTGGCTACCACAACTGCTAATCCTTCTGTGTTTTATTTTCATAGCTAAAGTCTAAATTATTTGAAGTTAGCGATGATTTCTTTCATCTTGTATTATCTCCTCTCTCTCCTCTTCCCAGATCATCAAGAACAGAAACATGAGTTTTATAGATGGTGGACTAGAGGTGGGATAAGCTCAGGGGTCCCAATCCTGGCTGTGCTACTTATAAGCCATGAGACCTGGGCAGTCATTCAACCTTGTTAAGTCCAAGTTTCCTCATCTATAAAATGAGGGTGCTGGTGATATAACGGCTGTTTCCTCCTAGAGCTGAAATAATGACATTGTTTGCAAATCACTTGGAAAAATGGCTCCTATGTAATAAGTGACCAATAAATACCAGCTATTATTGTTGATTAAATTTATACCATAAATTTATGATAACTTGGGGGCAGTATTGCCCAGAGGAAAAGGAAAGAACCCAAGTATTATTTTCCAGGGTGAAAAAAAATTCCATAAACTATGATAATGAAGGCAGCAGGCTCTGTCCCATTGGCTGGAGACGTCTGATGCCGTGAAGACGTAAGTTTAAATTTTCTTATTTCTTCATGTCTCATATAAAGAAAGAAGACATCTAATTGGCTACAAATTATGACCTAAAAAATCACAATAAAAAGATTGTTAAATGCTGAAATGACCAAGAAAAACAAGTGTAAATAAACAAAACCCATAAGGAAAAAATATTGATTTGAAATGAAGGAAATGTCAAGGTAGGAGAAGAAGTGTAAATAAATTGACGGATGAATGAACACTTAGAAACTATGCAAAAACCAGAGTGCAGAATGGAGCAAAGCCAAGGGAGAAGATTGGGAGAGGATTCAAGGCTAGGTCTTCATTATGTACTATTGACAATGACATAATTACTACCTGCATTTCAAATACTATGGCCTCTAGTTGAAAGGATTTATTCTTATTTAGGAAAAAAGTGACTAATGTGAACTTTTCTGGGAAAATAACGTAAAATCATCCAGTTACGCCGTTTCACTTTTACAGAGAAGTACTTACAGTGAGTTTACAATACACATAACCAACAGAAATTGTTTCAAATTGCAGGGGGACCTATTTTTCTCCTCCTTAGAGCTCATAGTTTTGCTTAGTATTTTCTCCAAAATACTGGTTTTCTTCTGCGTGGCTGCAATAATCAAAAGGCATTCAGGAAGAAAGAGAGTCCTGGCAACAGTTTTTTTTAAATATAGGCAAAATCATGGCTTCAAGACCCCTTGGTGAAGAAATGCCAGGAAATGACACTGCAGAAAGACCAAGAAGTAGGCTGTTGAGTTAATTTTAGGAATTTCGATATTGAAAGCAAGGTGGGCATTCCACTCTATTTGGAAGAGTAGACCTGTAGCACAGGTGGCATCTTAGATCGGAGCTCCTGGAAACAGACTCTGAGGAGGACCATTGAGTGAAGGTGGTTTTAGGAGGGATGCCTTGGGAGATATACCTGTAAAGAGAAAGTGACACTGGACAGAGGCCCACAGTGCCATTGCAACCAAGGCCTCTGCCAATCCTGCAGGGAGCTTTGGAGCCGGGATGGCTTTCAGAGTTGTCCCGTCTGAGGCAGCGAGCCAGACCTTTGAATCCTGCATTAGCCTTTTGGAGGTGGGTAGCTTTGGACAAGGCAGTTTTCTGCAGTCAAGGGCAATGCCCTGTGAGGGACACGGCTATGAGCCATCAGCAGCCTATATTCCCAGCATCCAGGGGTGAGTCAGCTCTTATTGTTTTGTAGTCATGCACAGAATTTCTTTTATTATATATTGATTAATTACATACAGTAAGGTGCCCAATCTTAAATATGTGTGTGGCTCTATGAATTTTACATAGTATATATCCACATAATTCCCACCCAAATCAAGATATAGAGTAAATATTTCGCACCCAGCAGGCTTCCTCATGCCTTCTCCCGGTCAATAACCATCCCCACAAAAGTAATCATTATTCTCACATCTACAACCATAGATTGTTTTGCCTGTTTCTGAACTTCGTGTAAATGGAAATGTCTAGTATGAACTCTTTTGAATCTGGTCTTTTTTTTCCTGACATATAAACGTTCTTTAATAACTCTCTTATCTGAGTGATTTTATCACTTAGAAAGGCAGAGGGTATCTGTTTTTGGATTTAAAATTTTTTTTCACTATTTTAAAAAAACTGAAGTATTGTTGATTTACAATGTTGTGTTAGTTTCAGGTGTATAGCAAAGTGATTCAAATATATACATATATTTGAACGTATAGATATATTTATATATATATGCTTTTTTCAGATTCTTTTCTACTATAGGTTATTGCAAGATACTGAATATAGTTCCCTGTGCTATACAGTAGGTCCTTGTTTTTTATCTATTTTATACATAATAGTGTGTATCTGTTAATTCCAAACTCCTAATTTATCCCCCCTCCACTTTCCTCTTTGGTAACCCTAAGTTTGTTTTCTATATGAGTCTATTTCTGTTTTGTCAATAAGTTCATTTGTATCAGTTTTTTGCATTCTGTGTATAAGTGGTGTCTTGTATGTGTCTTTGTCTGACTTGCTTCACTTAGTAGGATAATCTCTAGGTCCATCCATGTTGCTGCACATGGCATTATTTCATTCTTTTTTATGTCTGAGTCATATTCCATTGTATATGTACCGCATTGTCTTTTGGATCTGGTCTTTTTGACTTAACTTGCCTATGCGATTCACGCATGTTGTATATAGCTTTAGTCCATTCTTTCTTACTTCCGTTTAGCAATATTGAGTGAATATACCACAATTTGTCTATTCTACTCTTGATGGGCATTTGAATTGTATACAGTTTGGGCTGTTATGAATAATGCATCTATGAGCATTCCTATACATATCTCTTAATGCACGATTACCACTCATTTCTGTTATGTATCAAAAGGAGGAATTGTAGGATGCTAGGGCATACATACGTTTAGCTTTAGTAGATACTGGCAAATAATTTTTTAAGGTGGTTGTACCGATTTACAATCCCACCACAATCTTTTCTTTCTTTCTTTTTTTTTTTTGGTGGTACGCAGGCCTCTCACTGTTGTGGCCTCTCCCGCTGCGGAGCACAGGCTCCGGATACACAGGCTCAGCGGCCATGGCTCACGGGCCCAGGCGCTCCGCAGCATGTGGGATCTTCCCAGACCGGGGCACAAACCCGTGTCTCCTGCATCGGCAGGCGGACTCTCAACCACTGCACCACCAGGGAAGGCCCCACCACAATCTTTGGTGCCAAAAGAGCTGGGTAGAAATCATTTGTGCGTGATGGACTAAAATCATGTTCACTATGAATTAAGGAAAAGATTAGTTATGCTGAGGATAACAGGATTATAAGAGCTTTTAAAAAAGTAACATAAAAATTTGTGTCATGTATTCTCCATAGATATTGTAGATACTTTTCTCCAGTAGTTTTGAGGGACTGTAAGGAATGTTAAGATGTTCCTCAAGATGTGCACATAGGTCAGGTACCTTCAACCTATTCCCTAGAAGCAGAACCTGAGACAAAGATTCGGATGCATGGGATTTATTGTGGGGTGTTACCCAGGGGAAACCTGTAAGGGAGGAAGTGAAGGACAGGGAAAGGGGAAGTGCTGAGCAAAGATACGGGCAGGGAAAATCTACCCTTGGCCTGATCCTGTAAGGAACTCTGGAGCGTAAGCCACACCGGACTCATCTGCCCTTTAAGGCAGTCTTCTGTACCCCGTACCAGTCCTCACGGTTGTGGTGGTAATTACTTCGGGAGCCTTCCATCAATCTAGGGCAGTCATTCTCAATTGTGGACAATTTTGCCTCCTAAGAGACGTTTGGCAAAGTCTGGAGGTATTTGTGGTTCTCACCATAGCACAGCTGCTCTTGGCATTGAGAAGTAAGAGGCCAGGGATGCTGCTGAACATTTCACAATGCACAGGTGGGCCCCCCACGGCAAAGAATTATCTGGCTCCAGATACCTGAGGTGGAGAAACGCTGGACTAGAGAAAGTCTTTGGAGAAGAGGTCATCCCCAATGTTTGCAGCCAGTGACAGATGGGCTCCCCAGTTCCATAAAGAACATCTGGGCAGGGCATCAAAATGGTACCTTCTGTAGATGTCTTTTAGATATACAACATTAAACAATGAAGGAAGTTCATGGGACTTCCCGGGAGGTCCAGTGGTTGGGACTCCAGGCTTCCACTTCAGATGGTGCAGGTTCGATCACTGGTGGGGGAAGAAAAATCCCACAACGCTGCACAGGGTGGCCAAAAAAAGAAAAAACACAATGAAGGAAGTTCAAAATGCAGTTTGGTTAGCATTCCCCTGTGATCTGCATTTCATCTAATGGGATGGGACTAGCATCTTGAAATATATGTTGCTAAGCCCTTAGCTACACACTGCACAAAAATGTCCGAAACAAAACAAAACAAAAATACCCTGGGATCAGCTGTAACTGTTTTAGATTTTCTTCAGAACTTTACTGAGCTTGTATGTATACAATTGGAATCAGGCTAAATCCTACCAGAAATAGCCATGACTGTGCTATATTATCGCCAACACTGTGCTCTTTTAACAACTGTAATTTGAATGGGCTGACAGATTGGTGCAAGGATCAAAAATAGTTGTGCTTATAAAGGGGTTTAAAAAACTTTGGAGACATCACCAGTGTTGGATTCATGGTCTGTATCCTGTTGGGACCATCCCTTAATCCTCTTTTACAATCCAGTATTTATCTGTAAGTTATCTATGAATTCATCCAAGCCCTCTTAGAATCAGTTTATAACTCAGAATTGCAAAACTTAGGATATCTAGTCCCATTGTATATAAAAGGATAATTGTTTTTCAAACTTCAAAATGTTTGTATTCCAACTTTTGTATTTTTATTCTAGTTTTGTGATCTATGCTTATGATTTTACTACTGGTTTCATTTTTTTCCTCTCTCAGAATGAATCATCACCTTGTTAACTTCTTAAGAATTAACAATATTAACATTGATAAATAAGAAGGGTATAATTATGCTATAATATTCTTGACAAAAAAGTAGTCAAATTGAAATATTATAATGCTAAGTTAGGTGGAAAAAGTGAAAATAAGAGTATGATACCATTTTTGTTTAAAATTGTTCTGCACTTTTTATGAATAGAAGATACATTTTATGAATTTTATGAATAGACTGAGTCTGAAAAGATGTATTCTAAAATAATAACAGGAGGAGGAAAACAAGATGGCGGAGTAGAAGGACGTGCTCTCGCTCCCTCTTGTGAGAACACCAGAATCACAACAAGCTGCTGGACAATCATTAACAGGAAGACACTGGAACTCAGCTAAAAGGACACCCCACATCCAAAGACAAAGGAGAAGCCACAATGAGATGGTAGGAGGGGGTGCAATCACAGTAAAATCAAATCCCATAACTGGTGAGTGGGTGACTCACAGACTGGCGAACACTTATATCACAGAAGTCCACCCACTGGAGTGAAGGTTCTGAGCCCCACGTCAGGCTTCCCAACCTGAGGGTCCGGCAACAGGAGGAGGAATTCCTAGAGAATCAGACTTTGAAGCCTAGTGGGAAATGATTGACAGGACTGGGGGAAACAGAGACTCCACTCTTGGAGGGCACACACAAAGTAGCGTGCGAATCGGGACCCAGGGGAAGGAGCAGTGACCCCAGGGGAGACTGAACCAGACCTACCTGCTAGTGTTGGAGGGTCTCCTGCAGAGGCGGGGGTTGGCTCTGTTTCACCATGGGGAAAAGGACACTGGCAGCAGAAGTTCTGGGAAGTACTCCTTGGTGTAAGCCCTCCCAGAGTCTGTCATTAGTCCCACCAAAGAGCCCAGGTAGGCACAAGTGTTGGGTTGCCTCAGGCCAAACAATCAACAGGGAGGGAACCCTGCCCTACCCATCAACAGTCAAGTGGATTAAAGTTTTACTGAGCTCTGGCCCACCAGAGCAACAGTCAGCTCTACCCACCACCAGTCCCTCCCATCAAGCCTCTTAGATAGCCTCATCCACCAGAGGGCAGACAGCAGAAGCAAGAATAACTACAATCCTGCAGCCTGTGGAACAAAAACCACATTCACAGAAAGACAGACAAGATGAAAAGGCAGAGGGCTATGTACCAGATGAAGGAACAAGATAAAACCCCAGAAAAACAACTAAGTGAAGTGGAGACAGCCAACCTTCCAGAAAAAGACTGCAGAATAGTGATAGTGAAGATGATCCAGGACCTCGGAAAAAGAATGGAGGCAAAGATCAAGAAGATGCAAGAACTGTTTAACAAAGACCTAGAAGAATTAAAGAACAAACAAACAGAGATGAACAATACGATAACTGAAATGAAAACTACACTGGAAGGAATCAATAACAGAATAACTGAGGCAGAAGAACGGATAAGTGACCTGGAAGTCAGAATGGTGGAATTCACTGCTGCAGAACAGAATAAAGAAAAAAGAATTAAAGAAATGAAGACAGCCTAAGAGACCTCTGGGACAACATTAAACTCAACAACATCTGCATTATAGGGGTCCCAGAAGGAGAAGAGAGAGAGAAAGGACCAGAGAAAATATTTGAAGAGATTATAGTTGAAAACTTCCCTAACATGGGAAAGGAAAGAGCCACCCAAGTCCAGGAAGCTCAGAGAGTCCCATACAGGATAAACCCAAGGAGAAACATGCCGAGACACATAGTAATCAACTTGGCAAAAATTAAAGACAAAGAAAAATTATTGAAAGCAGCAAGGGAAAAACAACAAATAACATACAAGGGAACTCCCATAAAGTTAACAGCTGATTTCTCAGCAGAAACTCTACAAGCCAGAAGGGAGTGGCAGGACATATTTAAAGTGATGAAAGGGAAGAACCTACAACCAAGATTACTCTACACAGCAAGGATCTCACTGAGATCCAATGGAGAAATTAAAAGCTTTACAGACAAGCAAAAGCTAAGAGAATTCAGCACCACCAAACCAGCTCTACAACAACTGCTCACCACCAAACCAGCTCTACAACAACTGCTAAAGGAACTTCTCTAAGTGGGAAACACAAGAGAAGAAAAGGAGCTACAGAAACAAACCCCAAACAATTAAGAAAATGGTCATAGGAACATACATATCGATAACTACCTTAAACGTGAATGGATGAAATGCTCCAACCAAAAGACACAGGCTTGCTGAATGGATACAAAAACAAGACCCATATATATGCTGTCTACAAGAGACCCACTTCAGACCTAGTGACAGACTGAGAGTGAGGGGATGAAGAAAGATATTCCATGCAAATGGAAATCAAAAGAAAGCTGGAGAAGCTATACTCATATCAGATAAAATAGACTTTAAAATAAAGAATGTTACAAGAGACAAGGAAGGACACTACATAGTGATCAAGGGATCAATCCAAGAAGAAGATAAAACAATTATAAATATATATGCCCCCAATATAGGAGCACCTCAATACATAAGGCAACTGCTAAGAGCTATAAAACAGGAAATTGACAGTAACACAGTAATAGTGGGGGACTTTAACACCTCACTTACACCAATGGACAGATCATCCAGACAGAAAATTAATAAGGAAACCGAAGCTTTAAATGACACAATAGACCAGATAGATTTAGTTGACATTTATAGGACATTCCATCCAAAAACAGCAGATTACACTTTCTTCTCAAGTGAGCACAGAACATTCTCCAGGAGAGATCACATATTGGGTCACAAATCAAGCCTCAGTAAATTTAAGAATACTGAAATCATATCAAGCATCTTTTCTGACCATAACACTATGAGATTAGAAATGAATTACACAGAAAAAAATGTAAAAAACACAAACACATGGAGGCTAAACAATACATCACTAAATAACCAAGAGATCCCTGAAGAAATCAAAGAGGAAATCAAAAAATACCTAGAGATAAATGACAATGAAAACACGATGATCCAAAACCTATGGGATGCAGCAAAAGTAGTGTTAAGAGGACGTTTATAGCTATACAAGCCTACCTCAAGAAACAAGAAAAATCTCAAGTAAACCATCTAACCTTACACCTAAAGGAACTAGAGAAAGAAGAACAAACAAAACCCAAAGTTAGCAGAAGGAAAGAAATCATAAAAATCAGAGCAGAAATAAATGAAAGAGAAACAAAGAAAACAATAGCAAAGATCAATAAAACTAAAACCTGGTTCTTTGAGAAGATAAACAAAATTGATAAACCTTTAGCCAGACTCATCAAGAAAAAGAGGGAGAGGACTCAAATCAATAGAATTAGAAATGAAAAAGGAGAAGTTACAACAGACACCGCAGAAGTACAAAGCATCCTAAGAGACTACTACAAGCTACTCTATGCCAATAAAATGGACAACCTGGAAGAAATGGACAAATTCTTAGAAAGGTATAACCTTCCAAGACTGAACCAGGAAGAAACAGAATATATGAACAGACCAATCACAAGTAGTGAAATTGAAACTGTGATTAAAAATCTTCCAACAAACAAAAGTCCAGGACCAGATGGCTTCACAGGTGAATTTTATCAAACATTTAGAGAAGACCTAATACCTATCCTTCTCAAACTCTTCCAAAAAATTGCAGAGGAAGGAACATTCCCAAAGCCATTCTATGAGGCCACCATCACCCTGATACCAAAACCAGACAAAAATACTACAAAAAAAAAGAAAATTACAGACTAATATCACTGATGAATATAGATGCAAAAATCCTCAACAAAATACTAGCAAACAGAATCCAACAACACATTAAAAGGATCATACACCATGATCAAGTGGGATTTATCCCAGGGATGCAAGGATTCTTCAATATACGCAAATCAATCAATGTGATACACCCTATTAACAAATTGAAGAATAAAAACCATAAGATCATCTCAATAGATGCAGAAAAAGCTTTTGACAAAATTCAACACCGATTTATGATAAAAACTCTCCAGAAAGTGGGCATAGAGGGAACCTACCTCAACATAATAAAGGCCATATATGACAAACCCACAGCAAACATCATTCTCAATGGTGAAAAACTGAAAGCATTTCCTCTAAGATCAGGAAAGAGACATGGATGTCCACTCTCACCACTATTATTCAGCATAGTTTTGGAAGTCCTAGCCACGGCAATCAGAGAAGAAAAAGAAATAAAAGGAATACAAATTGGAAAAGAAGAAGTAAAACTGTCATTTTTTGCAGATGACATGTTACTATACATAGAATGTATAAAACTAAAAATGCCACCAGAAAACTAGAGCTAATCAATGAATTTGGTAAAATTGCAGGATACAAAATTAATACACAGAAATCTCTTGCATTCCTATACACTAATGATGAAAAATCTGAAACAGAAGTTATGGAAACACTCCCATTTACCACTGCAACAAGAATAAAATACCTAGGAATAAACCTACCTAGGGAGACAAAAGATCTGTATGCAGAAAACTATAAGACACTGATGAAAGAAATTAAAGATGATACCAACAGATGGAGAGATATACCATGTTCTTGGATTGGAAGAATCAATATTGTGAAAATGACTACACTACCCAAAGCAATCTACAGATTAAATGCAATCCCTATCAAATTACCAATGGCATTTTTTACGGAACTAGAACAAATCATGTTAAAATTTGTATGGAGACACAAAAGACCCCGAATAGCCAAAGCAGTCTTGAGGGAAAAAAACAGAGCTGGAGGAATCAGACTCCCTGACTTCAGACTATACTACAAAGCTACAGTAATCAAGACAATATGGTACTGGCACAAAAACAGAAATATAGATCAATGGAACAGGATAGAAAGCCCAGAGATAAACCCATGCACCTATGGTCCACTAATCTATGACAAAGGAGGCAGAGATATACAATGGAGAAAAGACAGTCTCTTCAATAAGTGGTGCTGGGAAAACTGGACAGCTACATGTAAAAGAATGAAATTAGTACACTCCCTAACACCATACACAAAAATACCTCAAAATGGATTAGACACCTAAATGTAAGACCGGACACTATAAAACTTTTAGAGGAAAACATAGGAAGAACACTCTTTTTTTTTTTTTTTTTTGGCGGTACGCGGGCCTCTGACTGTTGCGGCCTTTCCCATTGCGGAGCACAGGCTCCGGACGTGCTGGCTCAGCGGCCATGGCTCATGGGCCCAGCTGCTCTGTGACATGTGGGATCTTCCTGGACCGGGGCACAAACCCGTGTCCCCTGCATCGGCAGGCGGACTCTCAACCACTGCGCCACCAGGGAAGCCCGGAAGAACACTCTTTGACATAAATCACAGCAAGATCTTTTTTGATCCACTTCCTAGAGTAATGGAAATAAAAACAAAAATAAACAAATGGGACCTTATGAAACTTCAAAGCTTTTGCACAGCAAAGGAAACCATAAACAAGACGAAAAGACAGCCCTCAGAATGGGAGAAACTATTTGCAAACGAATCAATGGACAAAGGATTAATCTCCAAAATATATAAACAGCTCATGCAGCTCAATATTAAAGAAACAAACAACCCAATCCAAAAATGGGCAGAAGACCTAAGTAGACATTTCTGCAAAGAAGACATACAGATGGCCAAGAAGCACATGAAAAGCTGCTCAACATCACTTATTATTAGAGAAATGCAAATCAAAACTACAATGAGGTATCACCTCACACCAGTTAGAATGGGCATCATCAGAAAATCTACAAACAACAAATGCTGGAGAGTGTGTGGAGAAAAGGGAACCCTCTTGTGCTGTTGGTGGGAATGTAAATTGATACAGCCACTATGGAGAACAGTATGGAGGTTCCTTAAAAAACTAAAAATAGAATTACCATATGACCCAGCAATCCCACTACTGGGCATATACCCAGAGAAAACCATAATTCAAAAAGACACATGCACCCCAATGTTCATCGCAGCACTATTTACAATAGCCAGGTCATGGAAGCAACCTGAATGCCCATCGACTGATGAATGGATAAAGAAGTGGTGGTACATATTTATGATGGAATATTACTCAGCCATGAAAAGGAACGAAATTGAGTCATTTGTTGAGACGCGGATGGATCTAGAGACTGTCATACAGAGTGAAGTAAGTCAAAAAGAGAAAAACAAATGTTGTATATTAACGCATGTATGTGGAACCTAGAAAAATGGTACAGATGAACTGGTTTGCAGGGCAGAATTTGAGATACAGATGTAGAGAAGAAACGTATGGACACCAAGGGGGGAAAACCATGGTGGGGTGGGGATGGTGGTATGCTGAATTGGGTGATTGGGTTTGACATGTATACACTGATGTGTATAAAATTGATGACTAATAAGAACCTGCAGTATAAAAAAGCATACAAACAAACCAAAAAAACAACTAATACTAAATTTTTTGGGTTATTTGTATGGAAATGTGTTAATATAAATTTTTCAGACATTACATGAAATTTCTAAAAATTTTATATGATCTGGTATAATGTTAGAAGTCATAATTCTAGTTATTACTTTAAAATGTATATCTCAGAAATAACTAAATTTCCTTGTCAATTGCATTATTATGAACTTTCATGAAATCGTTAACAGTGGTCATTTTTAAGTCTTTTGTCATTTTCAGACAGTTCTGGGTATACTCTGATGCTTTTGCAAAAATGTTCCTATAAAAGGGTTTCATCTTCAAGGAATTCATGGAAAAGACTCTGACAAGTACAGGTTTCTGGTAACTGACTATACTGCTGAAGTGAATGAATAAGCATTTTCAGAACTCTAATGGAAAACTGATGAATTCATAAAAGTGCTAACAAAAGATCAAGACGAAAAAAAAATTAATTCGATGGGACTGAGTGAACTGATGAGGATGACTATAATTTTGGTGACTTTCTGTTTGAATAAAAAGAAAAATCTCACAAGGACTCAGAGGCAAAACATATACAAATCAATTTTCACTGCAAAGTAAAGGAGCTGTTACAGTGGAGGACTACTGCACTGAATGTCACTATTATGACATCGTATGAGTGTGTTTCGTGTTTGGTAATTGCAATCATTGTTGCTTTTGTTGTGGTCATCCATTTACAATGCTTGCTGTCAGTTTATTTATCTCTTGTGAAAATAAAATACAGTGTGTGTGTGTGAAAAAAATAAAAAATAATAAAAATGGGGGAAAAAGAAGGGAGCAATGATTTAGAAAATATTAGAACAACATAAGAAGTTTATAGAAATTTTTGTATCTGAAATGTACTGTCACCTTATTATCATAATCATTGATTAAAGGAATAAAGAGGAAAAATGTGAATTAAAAAATAAATAAATAAAATAAAATAATAACAGTGGTTAAGGTGTAGTTTGCAGATTCTGTGTAAGATCCCACCATCTCCCCAAAATGGCTCAGAGAATGAACTAGAATTATAAACAGCTTATTCAGGAAGCTATTTCCAACATAGGTTAAAAGTATGTTCTTTAAGATAACGTTGTCTTACTTGCCTAAATGCCTGCCACCTTCTGGAAGCTAGGAGCACTTCATTAAAAGACTCCTAATAGTAGCACTTTGTAATAGGGTTGAAACTGGAATTGTTTATGGAAAAAAAATTTTTTAATTTGACATTTAATCTTGAGCTTTGTGAATCACAATTAAGTTTGTTAGACCAGAAGAGGGGCTAATTTAATATAATTGGAGATGGCAGGTTATATGCTTGTCCTCAATAAATTGGCCACAGAAAAAACTATTTTTAAAGTAGTGAAAGGCCATCCAAAAGTAGGCCTTAAGAAAATGGAAAAAACAAAAATAAATAAATACAGCAACTTCAAATGCTCAAAAATGATGAAAATTTTCATTCTTGTTTGCTTTCCCTCTAAAGCAGAGTTAAAATGAAACGTTGAAATGATGTGTTTATTTTCAAGCAACGTCTATATCTAGAAACAGGGACTCAACTGGATCTTTGAATCGATATTGATATGCCTAAAAAAGTACCCAAGAAAAAGAATAAAATAATGTTGCAGACTTACATTTATAGTGTGATAATGTACCCATGCACATACAGACATAAAGTAACAGGGTGCCTAGAAATATGTACATAGAAATATAAAAAGCTCTGCAAGAGTGGCTAGATGGATTACTCTTGGGGAAGCAGAAGAAAAGACCGAAGTTGGACAGCAATCAAGGGAACTTTATCTGTAGTTTGTTTTTTAAAAAAGAGAATGAGCTTCTAACTTGTGTAATTTATCACTAATTAGAAATCCAAGTAAACAAATCCCTGTTATATATATGAGTATTTTATGATATAGCAAATGCAATATATATTTCATCGAAATAAATAAATAACAGCAGCAATGTACCATATAGTCTTTCTGTGTTGCAATCTTGTGTGTGTGTGTGTGTGTGTGTGTGTGTGTGTTGCCAAACAAAGAGTAAAACATCCAGGAAATGCACAGCTCTACTTTGTAAAGTGCTTTCAAACAGACTTTCCTCATGTATAGCTTTTAATAATTTAAAAATATTAATGCTTGTGACCTCCAGGAATGAGGTCCCATGGTAAGTGTAAAGATTCTTTTTAGAGAAGCTAATTTGGAATGATCCAGCCAAAGGTCTATCTCAAGGGACCTTTTGAGAGCTTTACTATTTCCAAGTTTGTATCAATTTATTTTCATTATTGAGTGCCTATTATTTATAAGGCCCAATATGTTCTAAAGCAGCGAGACTTGTGCTTACAATGGGAAAAAAGTTGGGTATGTGGTAATATTAAAGGGAGTCAGCTCTATAGTATTTTAGAGCTTGGGCTCGGTAATCAGACTCACTTGGGTTTCAGTTTCCATTGCACCACTCACTAGCTGTGTAATCCTGTGCAAACCATGGGGATATATAAAGCCTAGTTCACGGAGCTGTCAGAATGGGGAAATGAGATCATTATAAAGGATACTGTGCAGTGCTGGCACACAGTGAGTATTCAGTCAATTCAATTAATTCCTCTGCCACCCAAGGAATGGATGAATGTGTAAAGAGTGCTCTTTAAACTGTTTTACACGTAACCTCTTTGTCTTTATCAAAACTCCTAGATTTAAGCTGAATGATTTTTATTTTTTATTTTATTTACTCCTGTTAATATGCTTTAATGAGTCTTAATTAATTTTCAAGACTCATAAAAAATTGGAGGTTGAAAAGGCTTTTGAGGTTATCTGGTCCACTGTCCCCAGAGATGACTTTCACCCATCTTCCACTGATATTTAAACCCAGGAAATAAAAACATTTCCTGGACTATTCTAGTTACTGGTGGAATAACAGGAAATAAAATGAGAGGGAAGGAAGGCCAAGGGAATATGCACGGGAGGAGGGAGACTAGTGAGAGAGGCATTGGGAGAGTATGACCAGCATAGAGTAAAAAGGGGAAATACAAGGAAGAGAAGGAAAAAAGACAGAAAAGAGGACCTCGATTAAGTGTAAGGAGAAAAGTGAGAAAATGAAAGAGGGGAAAGTACAGAGGCATTGCAATTCGTCAGTTGCAGGCACTAACAGTGTTTAAGAGTCAGACATTCTGGGTTTTGGTAATTGTAAAATGCATGATCATAAGACATATTGCTTAATCTCTGTGAGTCGTGTTCTTCGGAGTTCGTGGTGTAGATTAAACGAGCTAAGTGGGATGGACGCTCTCTGAACAAGAAAATTCTGTTTAAATAGGAGCTAGGAAGAGGAGAGAAAGTGGCAGAAAAAGATACAGGGAGAGGGACGTGTAGGGCGAGAAAGAGGAGATAGAAATCGGTAGAGACAGATGGAGAGGGAGAGGGAGAAAGGTGGAATGTTGACAAAGCAGGTGAGAACTAAGGAAAACCACAGTAACGATGCTTCTGTGGCTACTGCGGTGACGGCTCCAACACACCGAACACTGACAACTTGCCAGGTATGTTGTTAGAGCTTTACATGCATAATTCCATGCTGTACTCACATCATCTCTACGAGTCTATGTTCCAGCCTCATTTTATAGAAGAGGTATCTGAAGTACAGAGAGGTTTTGTAACTTCCCCAAGGTCTTACAGCTGCGAATTGGAGAGAAGGGATTCAAACGCGGGTCTCTCTGCCTGCAAAGCCAATGTTCAAATCATCTCTAAGAACCTCCAAAGAGGCTTGGTGGGTCCAAGGCGGACTCTAGCCCAGGTTCTTCCAAGTTATGCCCTGGGTTCAATTTCTGCGCCCAAAGGCTCATTCACCACGTTCCTTCTCCACCTCCCCACTAACAGCGTCCCGTCTCCACGGAGATCGCCGTGGGGCGGGACTTCCTTTCTCACGCACGAGCACTTCCGCCTCGAGCCGGAAGCGCCGTGTCTAACGGAGGGGGCACCGGAGCGTGGGGACTTCTTGGAGAGTTTGAGCGGCAGGACTGCGACTGCTGCGAGAGTGACCGACTTGGGCACCAGAGTCCGGCGTGGTGATGCTGACCCCGGCGTTCGACCTTAGCCAGGACCCCGACTTCCTGACTGTCGCTATCCGCGTGCCCTACGCCCGGGTCTCCGAGTTCGACGTCTACTTCGAGGGGGTCGACTTCAGGTTCTACGCCAAGCCGTACTTTCTCAGGCGAGTTCCGGGTGCCTGGCTCCGGGAAAAGCGTGTTTTGGGGATTCATTTATACATTTATTCACTCATTAAATAACTGCTTATCGAGGGAGGATGAAAGAACAAGAGAGCACTTCTCAGCATCGCGACTACGTTTTCCCGAGGTCCCTGCAGCACGTGCTGAGGAAGCGAACTCTTCCAGGCGTGCGTTCTGGATGTTGCAGAAGCTCATCCTTTCTTTTTTTTTTTTTTTACATCTTTATTGGAGTATAATTGCTTTACAATGGTGTGTTAGTTTCTGCTTTATAACAAAGTGAATCAGTTATACATATACATATGTTCTCATATCTCTTCTCTCTTGCGTCTCCCTCCCTCCCTCCCACCCCTCTAGGTGGTCACAAAGCACCGCGCTGATCTCCCTGTGCTATGCGGCTGCTTCCCACTAGCTATTTGGTTTACGTTTGGTAGTGTATATATGTCCATGCCACTCTGTTGCTTTGTCACAGCTTACCCTTCCCCCTCTCCATATCCTCAAGTCCATTCTCTAGTAGGTCTGTGTCTTTATTCCTGTTTTACCCCTAGGTTCTTCATGACATTTTTTTTCTTAAATTCCATAAATATGTGTTAGCATACGGTATTTATCTTTCTCTTTCTGACTTACTTCACTCTGTATGACAGACTCTAGGTCCATCCACCTCATTACAAATAGCTCAATTTCGTTTCTTTTTATGGCTGAGTAATATTCCATTGTATATGTGCCACATTTTCTTTATCCATTCATCCAATGATGGACACTTAGGGTGTTTCCATCTCCGGGCTATTGTAAATAGAGCTGCAGTGAACATTTTGGTACATGACTCTTTTCGAATTATGGTTTTCTCAGGGTATATGCCCAGTAGTGGGATTGCTGGGTCATATGGTAGTTCTATTTTTAGTTTTTTAAGGAACCTCCATACTGTCCTCCATAGTGGCTGTACCAATTCACATTCCCACCAGCAGTGCAAGAGTGTTCCCTTTTCTCCACACCCTCCCCAGCATTTATTGTTTCTAGATTTTTTGATGATGGCCATTCTGACTGGTGTGAGATGATATCTCATTGTAGTTTTGATTTGCATTTCTCTAATGATTAATGATGTTGAGCATTCTTTCATGTGTTTGTTGGCAGTCTGTATATCTTGTTTGGAGAAATGTCTGTTTAGGTCTTCTGCCCATTTTTGGATTGGGTTGTTTGTTTTTTTGTTATTGAGCTGCATGAGCTGCTTATAAATTTTGGAGATTAATCCTTTGTCAGTTGTTTCCTTTGCAAATATTTTCTCCCATTCTGAGGTCATCCTTTCTTAAACCTTCTTACATCCCCGCCTGGAAGAGATTCCGGAGCCACTGTAAAACGTAGAGTTTGGGACCATATCGCCTTTCCATTTTCTGTCCTGTTGCCCTAGTTCTTGTCCCTTTTTCTGTTTTCTTTTCGCTCTGCGTTAGTCATCCTTGCCCTGGGACAGCGCGCACTGACTTCCCAGCTGACCCGTCCATTTGACTTTTCTCAGTCCACATTCTGTTCCCCGACCTCTCGGCTGACCGCTCCCTATTCCCTGAAATTTTCGCCTTCTTTGGCCCCGCCGACGCCAAAGTCCTCTCGTTCTCCTACCTCCTCGTTGTCTGCTTCTCTGTTTGGTTTTTGCCCCCTCATTGTGGTTGTCGCCCCCCAAGCCTCAGGGAGGGACCTTCAGCACTTGTCTGTTTGCATTTTTCTCCTTGAAGAACAGTAACAGCAGTGGTAACAGCTAACCCCTTCTCCTCCCCAATTCGTGTGGCGGGCAAGCAGTGCGTGTAAGTGGCGGGTTAAGTACTTGTGTGCATTGTCTCATTTTACCTGGACAGCGATCCTTAGAGATAGGCATTATTATTAGCCCCATTTTAGAGAGGACACAGCCAGATTATTCTTACTTAACATTGTCAATACCTTGTTCTCTCCTTTCCGCCAAGGGAAAATCCATTCTCCTCATCTTTCTCATTCCAGCCTACCTTTCCTGCCCAACTAAGTACTTTCCCAGCACAGACATTGCTCTTGAGTTGAGCTGGTTCCTTCGCTGGGCCTGAACCAGTTTTGCTCAGGTATCTATTAGGCCTTAACTTAATCCATCTATCTGAATATATTGCATTTCCCTACTTCTTCACTCTTTCGTTCTTTCGCTTGATTTATCGAGCTCATGGTATATTCCAGACTCTGTTTTTGGTATTGGGGATGTGGTGGTGTCTTACGTAGTTTTCATTCTAGTGGGGAGAGAAAAACAATAAACAAGTAAACATATAACTACAAATTGTGGTAATTTCTCTGAAGGAAAGTAAAGTGCACTGATAGAGAATAAAAAGGAGCCTGGGTTTATTCAAAGTGGCCAGGGAAAGCCTTTCTGAAGAGGTGACATTTAAGCCAGAACATGAAGAATGGGTAGAAGACGATGATGGTGTTAAGAAACATTTATTGACTTTTTACTTCAGGTTACTGCTTTATGTAAATTATCTCACTTGATTTTAGGACAGTCCTACAAAGTAGGTTCTGTTATTTACCCATGTTACAGATGAGAGCGCAGAGGCTCAGAGAAAAGATATTAAATGAGAGAGGATTGTAAAATAAATACAATACAATAAAAATTTCAAAATAAAAACCACTTGCTTAAGTTTGGGAGTTTTGATGAAGACAAAGTAAGAGGACGTGTGAAGCAATTTAAAGAGTAGTTTTAATACAAATTCATCCATTCCTTGGGTAGCAGAGGCTCGGGAGTTGTGGGTCTGAGCACACTTAAAGTTCTGTGACTTTTGGCAAGTTATTTAGTCTCAGTTTCCTAATCTGTAAAATGGAACTAATATTAGTGATCTTAAAGAGTTGATGTGAGGATTGAGATAATACATGCATGATGCTTATTACTGTGCCTGGTAATTATGTGTTCAGTAAATGGTGGGTATTATTATTTATTAAGAGCATCTTACTGTTGCAGTTATCTGCTGCTAAATAACCAGTCAAGCCTAATGGTGTAAAACAGCAATCATTTAACTCCCTCTCTTGGTTTTTGTGCCTTAGGGATTTGGTAAGGGGTTGGCTGAGCTGTTCTGGCTTGAGGTCTTTAATTTAGTTGTAGTCACACGGTGACTAGACCTGGGACAGGAAGGGCTGAAGCAACTGGGGACTGATAGGGTGGGTGGAGGAGGGAGTCTCTTCTCGAGTGGTCTCAGGACCTCCCTGTGTGGTCTGTTTTCATGGTCTAGTTTGTGATTCCTTCAGGGAGTTGGACCACTTCCATGATACCTGAAGGTTTTAAGGGCAGATATTCCAGGGAGCAAGGCAGAATCCATGTCATCTTTTATAACCTAACCTCAGAAATCACAGTGTCACTTCTGCTATATTACATGGGTTAAAACAGTTCCAGAAGCCCACTCACTTTTAAGGGGAGGGGACATAGATTGCACTGTTGGGAGGAGTGATGTGAGATGGACCATCTTTGGAAATACAGTTTGCTACAGTATACCAGAGATGGATAAAACCTCACCCCTGTCCTTGAGGAATTGAGAGTCTAGTGGGGAAGGCAGATCTGTGAGCAAATATGATTTCACCATCATGCATTACGAATTTAACTCTATAGTTACAAAGGATTTAGGAGAAGGGAGATGATAATAATAGTTTACAGTTTCTGAATGCTTGCCTACTGTACTAGCCACTAAGCTTTTTACATTATCCTTTCTTCCTCAGAGTAACCCTAGGATAGATTGTTATTGTTCCCTTTTTATAAATGATGAATATGAGACTTGAAGTTAATGAACTTGCACCAAGAAAGTTACAGAGCTAGTAAATGGCACAACTTGGACTTAAGTCCACAAATGGACTCCATTCAGATTCTGAGAGTAAAGTTAGTGTTTGTATGCATGATAACAAACTAATTTATTCGTAACTGAATCTTTAGATTGAGTTTAGAAGAGATTTTTGTTTGGAAAATGTGTTGTAGCTTCAGGAAACATTGGGATCAAAGGTAGGTAGGTTGGAAAGCCCCGGACCTTTTGGGGTCTGCCAAGTTTGATGATGATGATGGTGATGATGTTAGAATAGGTAGCATGGAGGAGGGGGATGTGGGAGGAAAGGAGGTTCATATTTTAAGTTTGGAGTGGAATGGAGCTGGCCTCATGTAGTACTGGTGAGTTTAAATTATCTAGTCAGTATCAAGGCAGCGATAGAAACTTTTTTAATAGAAAAGTGACAATCAAATTTCTGTTTTAGAAGAATTCTTTTGGGGCCTCAGTGGAAGACTGACTGACCCAGAGTAAAACTGCAAACAGGGAAATCAGTTCATGTCCTTTAGTAGGACAGAGGGGGAAATCCCCATATGGTATTAATGAGATATGAGACAAACACTTTTGCTTTCTGCCTTTTTTTGAACTACTTAACAGTAGTAATTTGCCCAATATAAACAGTTGGTTTTGTTGGTTCTTTATTCTTTCTCACTTCTTGATTCTTTTTTTTTTGGAAGCTAATTAGTACACTTTTATTGAGCCCATGCTGTATCAGGCACCAGGTATATAAATAACTCTCACTAGGAAGGGAAAAAACTGTAACAGTAATGATATCTAATATTTATTGTGGCTTTTCTTCTTAAGTGTTTTATCAGTGACAGCGCCTATTCAAACAGAAAGATGAGTCACCTCTGATTTCTTTCTTCTTAGCTAGAGAAGAAATGTAAGTTATTTAGTTTGTAAAATTTAAATGCTAGAATTATCCTTTTAAAATTGTTGATGTTTAATATCACGGATGGTCCCTTATGATGCTTTGTAATTTAAGGACTTCATGAGACCTTTTATTACATCTGCAGATTAACCCTTCCTGGAAGAATTGTAGAAAATGGAAGCGAGCAGGGATCCTATGCTGCAGATAAAGGTATTGCCTTTGGAATTTTTGTTAGTTTTTTTCTTTGGATTCTTCCTGTTGGAGTAGTTAAATAATAATCTCATGTACTATGGGGACCTTTAGGTGTATGGCAAGTGCAATCTGCCCCTCTCACTCTTTATCGTTTCTTAACGTCCAGTGCCTGTTATTCATGGATTTTTAACAATTACATTTCCTCAGTGCTTTAAAGTACTTCACAATATTCTTTAAAGTAAAGTTCAATTAGTCATATACTCTGGCTTTGCTGTCTAGAAGTTTTATTTCCTACTTCTCCCTCCATTTAGTAAGTTAGATTGTTGGAGGTGACTGGTTAGAAAAGATGTGGATGATTTTTGTAAGTTGTGAGTCGAATGTTTCTTTTTCTTTTTAAAAATTTTTTTAATTTATTAATTAAAAAATTACAGTTTTCTTTTTAAAATTTTATTTTGTAATTGAAGTATAATTGATTTATAATATTGTGTTAGTTTCAGGTGTACAGCAAAGTGATTCAGTATATATATATATATATTCATGTTTATATATATATATGTATTTGTATATATATTCTTTTTTCTTGTGCAATTTTCAGTCTTAAAATTTAATTACATGTAGGTGAGAGAGAAACTGTCCATAGGGGGCATTTAAAGGCTGATTGAATTTTCTACTCCTAATTGATAAGCCCTTCATTTCAACTCGTCTTGAAACCATTTATTTTCCTTCTGTAGAAACCACTGGATTTTCCTTTGTCACTGGATCTGGAGTAAGAATAAACTTGTGTACTGTTGTGTGATTTATTCAGTGACTATTTATTGACCTCAGTGAACTAGGGTAAGGGAGGAAAGATGGGATGAAAGAGTTAAATGACAAAGTTCTAACCCATAGCACAATATAACTAATGTGGTAATAAAGTATAATGAAACTGCCTTTCTAGGTAGTAAATCTGCTTTTAATTGCAGTAAGTTGCATACAGGAGTAAAGTTATTAAATCTTGAAAGTACATGGGGGTTTAAGAAGGTTGTATATGTGGAAATATTTGGGTTTAGTTGTAGCTGATACATTAGAATATGGGTTAAGTGCACTGAAAGAGGTAAACTGTTTTAAAATGTAAGAGTAGTGAATAATGTAATCCATTCATAGGCAAGCCTAGATGAAGCTGATAAACCCAGTCAAGGAAAGAAAAGGAGTACACAGATGGAATCTGGGTCTGCGTTAGACAGACTTTAGGGATATATTTCTTGAGATATCAAGAACTTTATCAAGCCGTCATTGCCTTATTTAAGATTTCATGTGTATTTGAAACTGCTGCTCTTCTTCATTGGATTAAATATCCTGATTTCCCGCCCCCCAGTCCAGAAATAAATCTTATGAGTAGCTACGGGTAACCCTAAGCTATTGCCTTCTCAGGCCATTGCATTTTTGACTTGAACCTTTAATAATATAAATAGGTGAAGGTGATATTGGGTAGGATTTAAGCATTCTGTGGCTTTAACAGATTAATTTCTCATAGAGGTGACAGCTGAAACAGTAGTTCTGAAAAGTCTTGTTTGAGCCTTTTTCACTAACTATATAATAAGGGTGTAATTTTGGAGCTCTATGTAATAGAATTATAGTTTACCAAGATACCTGTTTCTTAACTGTATTTGTGAAGTCTTCGAATTTTTAAATCTAGCTAAGCATAAAACAAATTTATCTTTAAGGAATTTTTACCATTCGATTGCCCAAAGAAACTCCTGGCCAGCATTTTGAAGGGCTGAACATGTTAACTGCTCTACTGGCACCAAGAAAATCCAGGACTGCAAAACCACTTGTGGAAGAAATAGGTATGTTTATTGCCTTTGGGAGGAAATACAGGTAAACGAATATTTGGAATGCTGTGTGTTTCTAGGGGAAAAGGGATATAGCAAATAGGAAATTGGAGAAAATACTTCAGGTGACAAGATAAGGAAGTCATGTGACACCATGTGAAAATAGTTCATTTGCTGACACATAAGTTAAAGACAGAAACAACTCTGTTGAACCTGTAGGTCAGTCATGTTTTGGGACGAATTGAAATAGCATCTCTGTGTTTGGCGAAATATTGGCCTCTTGAGCTAAAATCAGAAGGTTACGATTCAGTGTAGTAAATATAAAGTGGACGCTGCCTAGGTCAAGAAATGGAACGTTTCCCACATCCTGGAATCCTACCCTGGTTATTTCACCCTCCTTACTCTCCAAGGTAACCACTACCCTCAGTGTAGCCTGGTTTTGAATTGTATATATAATTCATACAACAGGCGTTGTTTGCTATCTGGCTTCTTTCACGTAACATTTTTGTGAGATTTATCCACATATAGCTGAGATATGTTTTGCTTTCATTGCATTTATTATTTATGCATCCTGCTACTGATGGAACTTTGGGTTGGCTCTATTTTTTTTTTTTTTCGCTAATAAGATTAGTGAGACTAGGGGTGGGTGAAATAGGTAAAGGGGATTAAGACGTACAAACCGCCAGTGACATAATAAGCAAGCCACAGTGATGTAATGTACAGTGTAAGGAATATGGTCAATAGTAGTGTAATAACTTTGTAAGGAGACAGATGGTGATCATTTCATAATGTTTGCCAATGTCAAATCATTATGTAGTACACCTGTAATGAACCTAGTATGGTACATTAACTGTATTTCAATTAAAGAAAGAAAAAGAATAGCGGGTCTATGCATATCCTTATACATGTCTTTTGGGGCACATGGGCAGGCATTTTTTTCCGATACTTTTTCTTCCCCAGGTTGTACCTAGGAAATCCAATGCTTTAACAAATTAGTATTTCGCACATTTAGGTGCTTCTGAGGTTTCTGAGGAAGGAGTAGAAGATGACGATGAAGAGTTTGATTGGGAAATTGAACAGTCCCCCTATGAAGAGGTACCAGAAAGTACTTTGAATCTGGAGTGCCGCTATGGGTTTGGAAACTTACGCTCAGGAGTGTTTCAGCGGTTACAGGTATGTCTTTCTAAAAGACTTTGGTATATACCAAGGGTTTTACTATTTGCGTATTTTAATTTCAGTTCTGCTTATACCTGGAGGTTTTTTATGAAGATTGTAGGAGGTGACGTATTTAGAGCACAAACCACAGCTCCTTGTACATAGTCGTTACTCGGACGTTCACTCCCTTCCGTTGCACTGGCTGTGCTGCCCAGTCTCACTGCGCTTACACATGGAAGGTGCCCTGGTCTCCTTTTTTTTCCACTTCATTTGCTATTGTGGACATGAAGTTTCCAAAATACAGAACAGAACCCCTCTCTCATCATACTTCCTGAAAAGCTTTATGTTTTATACCTCTAAAAAATGAAAATCGTATACTTGTGGCTTGATGTCTCTTCTGTTTTATATGTAAATGAGACAGAATATTCCTGGTGAGAATGGGTTTGTGGCTTTTGTGAAATTGTTTAGTTCTTGATATACAAGTAGGCACTTTTGTTTATTTACTCTTGATGGGGGTTGAATGTAATCTCTTGTTAAAATCTGATCGTTTGTCAGTTAGGCTAAAAAGGAATGACATTAGTCTTTCTGTTCCTCAAACATTCTAGTAAATTCTACTTCATGAATGAAGTGGAGATTCTGGATTATTTTCTATTTGTACTACAGAAAACAACATAATGGGGTCTTAATTTTTTTAAATGAAAGAAATGGTGGCGAACAGTTTTTTATTTTAACTTCATCCCTGTCTGGGTAGAGGATGTTAAACCTGCTTAGCATGTGGTTTATTATAGTAAGACATATTTGAGTCTGCTAAGGAAAGTTAAAGGACCTATGTTTTAGTCCCACTTGTACCTCTGTTTAGATTTCGGATGCAGGCCAGTTATTTGACCACATAAGTTTTATCTGCTCTTTGTAAAATAGGGATAAATTTGCTCACCTACTTTATAAGGCCATTTGGAAAATTTAAGGAGATGCTACATTGTGAAAACTCTTTGACAAAAAGAATAGGATGCTAGAAAGACCTCTGCCCTTGAGAAATATAAAATGCTCTCAAGACTCCTTAAAGGGAACAAAATTGGGAGTTACTTAAGAGCAACTATTGCTGATGAGATACTTCGTTCAGAACCTTATGTTTTTCTGCTGAGTTATCGTTTCTCTGTATTCTCTCTCCCTAATCACACTCCCAGGTCATCTCTGAGGTAGTAAGAGTAGAGTCAGTTTTTTCTACAGCAGAAACTACAGCAAATGGATCTTAATTGTTTGGCTGAGAGTATTATTAGTCTATTTGGGGATTACCCGTCTAAAGCTATAAAGGAATGAGAGAGAGAGGAAAAAAAAATATATATATATATTCTTTTTCAGATTCTTTTCCCTTATAGGTTATTACAAAATATTGAGTATAGTTCCCTGTGCTATACAGTAGGCCCTTGTAGGTTATCTATTATATATAGTAGTGTATATATGTTAATCCCAAACTCCTAGTTTATTCCCCCACCCAAGACCTTTCTCTGCTAGTAAACCAGCTAGAGGAAACTGAGACCACTATTGCATAAATAAGAGCTTTGAGAACGTCTATTTTAAAATGATGTGTTTAAGAAACCACAGTTTTCTCAACTAGTGAGAAAATGTTTTCTCCCAAGTTTATAGTTTCTCTGGTGCTGCCTTTGGATGAGAAAATATCCATAGAGTTTTGCTGACTACTCATACTTTACTAGTATTTTTAGTCTCTTTCCACCATCACCCCTTTAAATGAAATATAGCTTCATTTTTCTCTGATGATAAAAGTGATATGTATTCATTATGAAAGTACAGTATAACAAAGAAAGTAAAACATCCTCCGTAATTCCAATACCCGGGTATCTTCTCTGAATTGAATAATTTAACCCTTTATTGGGGGAGAGGGTATAGTCCTTCATACTTTTTTTCCCACCAGCCATTTACACAGGGTTGGCTTGTGAGCATTGGTATTTTATGCTGATACTGAGATGGAAACAAAAATATGTGTGCTGAAACAAAATCTCTGTCACCCCCCTCCCCGTACAGACACGTGCGCGTGCGTGCGCTCCCTCTCTCTCTCCCTCCCTCTCTCTCTCTCTCTCTCTCTCTCTGTCTCTCTCTCTCTCTCTCTCTGTCTCCTTTCTGAAGTTGCTGCCAGCCACAGGGCGCCTTTGGAAAGCTGCTCTGGCTGCTCCAAGTCAGGGCTTCACAGCAGGCTCCTGGTGACACTGGCTGCCAGCAGCAACAATCCTAGAGTCTCTGGTCTTTAAATAGCTCTCCTAGCAGTGACCTTAGCAATGCTTTCAAAACAGAAAGAGAATCATTTTCACTCTGCTGTAGTGTGTCTTTTCTCATCCTCTTTTCTTCCTTCCCTTTGGTTGACAGATACCTTAGACTGATTTCACTACCCCAAGCTAACTTCACTTTTTAGTTCCAGTTTCTCTTGAGGGTCCAGTGGGCACAGGGCCGCTGCGGATGATCGTGCGAAGGACAGGCCTGGGCGGGGCTTGCACTGCTGTGGACGTTCACGTTCTGCGGGACACGAGCTGCGCAGCTGTGTGGACGCCCTGAGTCCGGAGGCTGGGGGAGGAGGGGGAGAATTCTCTTCTGGCTGTTGAATTCTCACTCCCACGGGAGCAGGGGCCTTGTCTGTATGTTTATTTCCAGGTCTCCAGCGCCCAGAGCAGCGTCTAGCCCAGAGCAGACCCTCACACGCTGTTTGCTGAATGAGCAATTTGAAAGTGAACACCAGGCAGGGTGCTGAGGGTACAGTAAGCAAGAAGACAGACCAGATCTCTGCCCTCATGGAAGATTCTAGTGGAGAGGCAGATAGTAATCGTCTAAAGGGCAAATCAACAAGATAATTTCAGATACAAGTGAAGGAGAAGGGGGTGATGTGAGAGCCGGGGCGGGGTGGTGCTGTTTTGGCCAGGAGGCCCCGAGAAGGCCTCTTGGAGGAGGTGACATTTGCTGAGTCCTGAATGACGAGAAGGGTGCTGTAAGCGCAGAGACTCAGTGTTCCAGAGATGGCAAGAAGTCTGGTGTGTGGCTCCTGTGTATTTGAGCCAGAAGGGGAAGGTAGGAGATGAGGTTGAAGTACAAGACGCAGCTAGATTCTGCAGCGCTTTGAGCCATGGTAAGAGTCTGGGTTTATTCTTGGTGCAGTTAAGGTTTTGAAATGCCTGGGGTTACTTCGGTCCAGTTATCCTCTGAAATGTGAGTCTGAAAGATTATACCCCGTTGTTGACCTTGTATCTGGTCCAGATGAAATAATGAAGCAGGACATTATAATCCTCCCTGGCTCCCCAATTTTTTTTTTTTTCTTACAACTTGCAAGTGAGGCAGCTGAAGAGGAGGGAGGGTATGTGCTCTCAATAGGAAGTCAGCGCCTGAGCCACAGGGAACAGCAGTGGAGCCGGGAGTCAGAGAGAAAGAAACTGACGTTCTTGAATGATCACACCCTGTACTTAGGCCTTGCTCATATTAGTTCATTTAACCCTTCTTACAGCCTATGGGAGACAGAATGCTGTCCCTCACCCCTGCCCCTGATGTCCCCGTACTGACCCCACGTACTAAGTACATGGCGAAAGGGACCGCGCACATGTGAAGAGGCAGAGGATCTTGCGATGGGACGATTATCCTGGATTATCCAGGTGGGCCCTGTCTAAGCACAGGGTCTTTACGAGAGGGAGGTCAGAGAGTCAAAGTGAAAACAGAGAAGCAAGAGTCAAAGTGAAAACAGAGAAGCAAGCGCATGATGACGGAAGCCGAGGGAGAAGGAGCCTTGTGGTGAGGGGCTCCTAGGCCAGGAGTGAGGACAGCCAGCCTCTAAGCTGGAAAGGGCAGAAAAGCACACGGTCCCGCGGAACGTCCGAAAGGGAACCAACCCTGCCTTCGCCTTCGTTTTAGCCCAGTGAGACTGACCTTGGACTTGTGACCTCTAGACCTCTACGTTTGTGTTGTGTTAAGCCACATTTGTGGCATTTCGTTACAGCAGCAAGAGGAAAGTAGTCCCAGCCTTGTGACGGAGGCGTGTCTAGTTTGTTCACAGTGAGCGTGCTGAGGCTGAGAGGTTGCACGGTTAGACTGGACCTGGCTTCTAAATTCAGAGTTTGTCTAACTCCAGAGTCACGGTTCTTCTACCTCAACAGGCTGTTTTCAGAAATGTGTGTGTGTCGTGGTGGGCAGGAGGCAGGGAACTCCTTGGGGCTCGAAGGAGGAAACAAATCCGGGGACTGGAGGCTGCTGGGGAGAGGGACTTGGGGTCCCCGGGCAGGAAGCGGCTCTGAGTACTCATCCGGCGGAGGGGAGTCCTGCGGACACAGCACCGTCCTTGTCTCCCGCAGGGCCCGCTTCACCGCCCCTCCTGGCTCTGTGGCTGAGGAGCTGATGCCAGGCAGGTAAGGAGGCAGAGAAGCGAGGAAGAGTCCAGGCTGTCCTGCTCAGGGGAGAGGTGCTTCTGATGGGTGAAACTAGAGCTCTGAAAGCGTTTTCCCATGGAAGCATTGCTGCACACTTGGGAACTTTGTATTGTGAGTGCTCTATTTACAGTTTATTTTGACTTGAATAAACTTGCGGGCTGCCCCGAGATTCTCTGTTATTTATCATAGTATGTCTATAGGAAAATACATTCTGAGTCTTCCAAAAGTAAATTGTAAAAGAACTTTTGGAATGCAAATTTTCCTAAGCTTGGGGACAGCCAGTGATCTGATTTTTGCCCAGAATGTTTGTACTTAAAAGTATTAAGATGTTCTGGATGTGACTTCCAGAAAGTTCCCCGGACCCCTTCATTGTACTAGAATGTGCTTATATTAAATGTTGTTGATGTTACTTGAGCTCAGTGGATTGTGATAGGGAAGAGAGATTTTTTTTTTAAGTGCAGAAATTATGATTGTGTGGGGAGTTCTGTATCCTAGTCTTTCCCTGGCCGATTCTGTGTAGCTGGTTTCATTGTAGTGATTTTGCTGTGCTACAGCTGTCGACTTTAAGCTTGGGTATTAGGCACTAACGTACCACTCAATTTACAAGTCTGTTCTAATGGTTTGCGTCCACGACTGTCTACCAACTTATTTCCCTTGACTTCTTTTCAGCTAATAGTGTTCAAGCTGCTTCCGGTTTGCCTACTATCCCTTGCGGTTGGTAGTAGGAAAGGGCAGACTGAAGAAAGAAAAAAAAAAGAGCTTTAGGGGTATTTTGCATTGTACAAAGTTTCTTTCCTTCATAATTCTGATCAAAAGAAAGAAGACCATGTGGCATTGTAGGTGGTTTTAGTAATACACCTGTTTTCTGTAGGGTTGGGCTTAGGAAACAAGCCATACAGCAGTATGTACTCATCCAGGTGAAGGTGATTACAGTAAGGTTGAATATTACTTGGGATTGGATTTGTAAATTTTCAAGTGGAAAGTCATATCTATCAAAATTGCCCTTAACAATTCTCGTTAGGGGTGAGAAGGGACAAGGAAATAAGGACAGAGCCCAGAGTTGGCTTGGCCTTGCGGGGTGGGGGTCGACTGGATAGCCTGCATTTCTGTTCAAGGCGAGTATTTACAGGGACACGGAAGTTACCAAGGTTTGGTTTGCTGACGTGGCACCCCTGGCAGCAGCAGCTCTGTCTTGGGTCTAGAAATTCATTTCAACTTGCCTTTCCTAACTTTCAAATCTCTGGGAGTAAATGGGGGAATGAGTGCAGAATTAAATGTTCCTGTTTGCTTGCAGAGGATTACTTTGTTTTTCATGTTAAACTTTTATAGCCTTAATCTATGTTAATCAGTTTGTTTGTTTTAAGGATTAGATGACATAATTGATGTGAAAGCTTCTAACAGGGCCTGGCAGGTAGTAGGTGTCTAACAAACATTTGCTGGATTTGAATCTAAATGTCACACGTGGTATCACGGCTTACCGATCAATTAGATTCTTCCTGTGTTTGGGCATTTTGTACAAAATGAGATTTTTCATCGCTGAAATAGGAGATAGCAATTATTCTTTCTTTCCTGGGTGTTCTTAGGATGAATTGAGTGATGTTATCGATCTTAAGGATCCAGATTCCACCCCTGCAGCTGAACGAAGGCAGAGACGCCTGGCTGCTGAGCTGGCGAAGTTTGATCCTGATCATTACCTGTGAGTATTGAGGGATTTTTTTTTGTTTTGCTTTTTGGTTTTTTTGAGAATTGAATAATTTACTTGACATTGAGTATTTAAAAATTTTTTGAGTATCTTTTTAACTGTTAGGTATGTGCTTTTTTGGACTCTAGAATTTAGTGATGGCTCACAACCTTAGTTGACATTTGAATTAGCCTACAACTGTTATACCTCTGTGATCTTTGTAAGATACTGTTTTTCGTTACCTCATTGCAGCACCAGAGAAGTCTTTTAGTGTACTTTGAGTTTTTTCCTCGCCAAACTTAAAAATAGAACATCGCATTCATGAGAATAGTAGGTACCATTCTTTTCAGGAGACTCTTTGTTGTGATTAATGGTATGTATAATTGAAAACATGTTTCAATTTCTTTTAAGAATTTGAATCTACATGTCCCACGTTTCTTGGCTGATCCAGGGTTTTCCCAACACTTTCATCCACTGGCACCTGTAATCGAGGATCTGTTTCAAATGAACAAATAACTGTTCATTGGGGTAGGGTCTAAACAAAATCTACTTTTAAGTTTTGCTGTATTTCCCACCTGCATTAATTGTGTCTTGAGCCATCGTGTGTCTCTATCAGGCTTATATTTGTCTAAGGAACAGATCTAATTAACGGGTAGGTAAATAATCACTTGCCTCGGAAAGATTGTGATGTTTCTCATTGGCCTCGATAGCAGCACTTCTTTCAAGGAAGTGGTTGTCCCCGGGCCTCTGTGGGTACTCGGTGGCTTTCCTAGGATGTGAGTCGTGTTTTGATGTAGACCTCAATTACTATTCTTCCCAAGTTCCGGGCCCACGATTTTTAAACTGTTATATATGCAGCTGTCATCATCATATTCCCTTATACTTGTATAGTGCTCTCAGCTTGTCAAGTGCTCTCATGTGGTTATTTAATTCAGTTTTCACAACAGCTGAGGAAAGGAGGTTAAGGGACTCATCCAAGGTCACACCACTACTAAGTGGCTCGGCCAGGACTTGAAAAGAGTCTTTCCATTTGTCATTTTATGTTTCCTTTTCATGTACACTCTCAGTTTAACTGCTGTTGCTCTTGTGATTAACATTCTATCTCCTGTGACACAGTGGGAGACTAATTGGAATGGCAGAAATATATCCTGTGATGTGCAAATGGGCTGAGTGATGTGTAGTGATGAATGGGGGAACTCTTGGACATCCTATATTAGCTGACTGACTCACCCAAATGTATTATATTAAATGAAGTGCAAGCAAAATTCTTTTAAATTTTCAGTTAAATTTTTTTAGCTCAGTGCTTTTTTTGTTGTTCTTAATGGTTAGTACAGTGGAAGAAAAAGTTTATTGTAAATTCTTATCTACCATGCAGACAGTACATTGCATGCATTGTATTAGACATTTATATCAATATACGTAAATGGGTAATACGTAATACGTATATATGCCAGTGTAATACATAATATAAAATCTATTACGTTAGCATAATATATGACATTTTCAAGTTGTTTGACTTGTCCTCACAAGTCATGATGTCTCTTCATGTTGTCGGAGTTTTTAGGAGCTTAAGGAAAACTAATTTTAATTTCATCCTAAAGCGGAAAGGTAAATTGACTATATACAAAAATGTACACGTTTCAAAGGCACATATAAATGACTTCAGATTATTATTGTTTTTAAAATCCTCTCTTGTAAAGTATGGGTACCAGTGTGTGATTTTTTTTTTGCCCCCTATGTTTTGCAGCCCAGCAGAATGCTGGGCATATAGATGATCCATAAACAATTATTTTTTTTTTACTATCCATTTCTTGCCTTTTGAGTAGTATTTTTACAGTAAAATATGTTGAAGGCATCTTGAAACATTCCTTCATAGTCCTTTCCCTTTTGCTTATTATAGCTAAGTTTTCATATTTCTCTTGCTGAGAGTGGTGTTTTCTTTTCCTTCCCAGGCAAAGTGTTTTTTAATTGTTGGCATATTTTTTACTTCAACCAGTTCATAAAATCTCATTTATTTCCTTCTTTGGGAGAAAGTAAAAGAATTTAGTCAACATTCAAAATATCTATGAGATAAGAAAAGGGACAAAAATGATCGTATAGCATTTGGGGTGCCTTTTTTTTGGAACAAGAGAAGGCCCTCTTTATTGTTTGTTTATTTTTTATTGAGATATATTTGATTTACAAGATTATATTTGTTTCAGGTGTACAACATAGTGATTCAAAATTGTTATAGATTATACTCCATTTAAAGTTATTAAAAAATATTGGTTATATTCCCTGTGCTGTACAGTACATCTTTGTAGCCTGTTTATTTTATACATAGTAGTTTGTACCTCCTAATCCGGGGTGTTAAGTAAAATTGTAATGTACAGTGCTACACATGTGTTAAAGAAGATGACAGACTGATCAGGGTTCTGGATTTACTGAGGAAATCTCAAATGACAAGTAGTAATTAGAAGGCTGAGAAGAGGATCATCTGCTTCCAAGGTGGCTCTTTATTCAAAACAGCAGCCTTAGGAAAAAGCACTGGGATAAACATGTCACTTATTCATCCTTTCACGTACGCACTTATTTGTTCAACAAATATTTGTTTGAATGACTTCCGTGCCAGGCAGTGTTGTAGACAGCAGGGAGAGTGTGGTGAATACGAGGTAGCTGCCCTCATGCGGCTTACACTCTAGTGGGGAAGTGGATAGTATTTGGACTGTGATAAGTGCTATGAAGAAAAGCCAGGTTAAGGGTTTATAGAGCCACTGGGCATCTCACTGACTCCTTTGTTTCAACATATTCAAAATCGAACTCATCATGTTACCTGTAAAGTCTTCCTGAATTTTCTGCTTGGTGGAATGCCCTTTTTTTCATCTCAGTCACCCAGGTTAGATACCTGGGGTTCATCTTTGACTTCATTCTTATCCCACCCTTTCAATCAATCCTGAAATTGTACCGTTTATCTCCTTGCTCTGTCCTTCACTCCGTCTCTTCCTGGCCCTCGTCTGTGGTCTGTGTCTGGCTTGTTGCAGCTGTCCCCTAACACCCAGTTGGCATCTCTCATTCCAGCCTGCACTTCTGCAGATCCATCAACCATAAGACTACCAGCAAGATGTCTTAGGTACTGAGAGTGAAAATCTGCTTAAACCCTTACTGGGTTCTCCTTTGCCTACAGCATAAGCTCCTAACTCGTTAGCATGTATAGAAAGTTCTCTGTGATCTGGACGCCACCTGCCTCTGTAGCATCTCTTTTGCCACCCCCTGCCCACATTTCATAGTATGGCAGTGACGAATGTTGGCATCTCCCCGCCTGTACTACACCGCTTCTCACACACTTTTTACTCCTGGTTTCCCTTTGCTGACTATTTCCCCACCCCATCCCGCTTTCCCTGAAAAACTTTGACTTACCCTTTAAGGCTGGGCTCAGTTGTCACCCCCTGGCACCCTCCCTTCCAAGTTGGCATAGGAGCTGCTCGTGTGTTATAGCTCATCTTGTTTTTACTGCATGGTTTTGTAACATTCTGGGTTTGTGTCTGTGGTTCCCGTTAAACTGTGGTGCCCTGAAGGGCAGGGACTGAGTCTTACTGATCTTCATCTGCCCAACCCCGCATATAGAGGGCCCTCAGTGAATGCTCGTTGAATTAATGGCATTTAAAAAGTTGAAAATAATTTATTCGGGAAAGTAGAACATCAGTTGACCTCAGATCTTGGGCATCATAAAGAATAAACCATCCCAATTTAGATAAGGGACTGTATTAGTGAGATTTCACTCAAAACACTTTGAAAGTTTTTGGGGGGCAGGGCATGAAGGTGGCAGAGATACTGTTCTACAGAAGCAATTTTCCCCAGTATTTTTCTCCTGGGGAGAAAACAGCGTCTTTTCAGATGGGCTCTTCTTCTACCCTTGACTTAAATGTCCTTGGTATCCCAGCTTTCGACACCCTTTCCTCACACTGTGCCACTTCTTTCTCCCTGGGCATTCTGTCCTCTTCTCTGGCCTCAGTAACTGTCTGAATGCTCAGGACTCCTAGGTGTCTCTCTTGAGCATCAGATTTGCATGTCTGACCGCCTGTTGGACAGGTCTTTGCTTGTATGTCCTGCAAGGACACCTCAAGCAGCCCATCCCAAAGCAGAAGCCATTCCCTCTCCAGTCGTGTCTGCTAACATCCCAAGTTAGCAGAGGGCACTGCGGTCCACCGAATTGTCAAGGCCAGTGTCCTGGGCAGCAGCCTGATCCTGACAGGAATTGATATTGAGAATTACTATTTCAAGATAATTGCTGTTCAGTTTTGTCCAATATGTGCCTTATGTCCTCAGTCATAAAAATGGAATGTTTGTATTGGTTAATAGCTTGGGTTTCAGACTGAGACTTCAGTGGATCCAAATTGTGGCCACACTTCTTACTGGTTCTTTGACCTTAACCATGATATACAATTTTTCCAACCCTCAGATTCTACTCATGTAAAAGGGGAGTATTAATAGCACCCCTTGCCTGTGGGGGTGGTGTGAGGATTCAAGGAAATAATTGATGAAGAGTACTTAGTGCAGTGCTTGGCACATCCAAAGAACTCAGTGAGTTATCTGTGATCCTTTTAATTTTAAAAATATTTCAGGGACTTCCCTGGTGGCACAGTGGTTAAGAATCCACCTGCCAATGCAGGGGACATGGGTTCGAGCCCTGGTCCGGGAAGATCCCACATGCTGCGGAGCAGCTAAGCCTGTGCGCCACAACTGCTGAGCCTGCGCTCTAGAGCTCACGAGCCACAACTACTGAGCCCGTGTGCCACAACTAGTGAAGCCCGCGTGCCTAAAGCCTGTGCTCCACAGCAAGAGAAACCACTGCAATGAGAAGCCCACGCACTGCAACAGAGTAGCCCATGCTCGCCACAGCTAGAGAAAGCCTGTGCGCAGCAACGAAGACCCAACGCAGCCAAAAATAAATAAATGAAAAATATTTTTCAGTATCTCAGTTGAAAGAAAAAATATTTAAGGTCACAAAACTGTGAGCTAGGAAATCCAGTTTACCAAAACACCCAGTGTCTTGAGGTTCTAATTACCAGAAATATAAATGAATTTTCCACCATGAGTTATGTACTTTTTGTCATTCTTTACCCAAGAATATCAGTTTCCAACTTTGAGTGCAAGACCATATAGTTTCTGAATAAGTGACCTCCAAGAGTATATTTTGAATGTAGCAGTTATTTTCCTAGTTAAAACTGAGAAAGTAAAGTGTGGGAAAATTAATTTTCTGTTCTCTACAAAGGTTGCTTTTATCTTTTGCAATAGTTTTAAATTAAGGAACTATTAAGATTAGCATAGCTAAATAAAATAGATTGCATCATGGAAGGAAACATGAGTGCACGTGCTAAAAAATAAGGGGTGTGTATGTGTGTGTGTGTGTGTGTGTGTGTGTGTGTGTGTGTGACATCTGTGGATATGTAGTATCCTAAATCTTCTCATGTGTTTATTTATTTTTTGTTGGTGGAGTTAAAAGATGCTTTCCTTTAACTATATAACCTTACAAAAATCTGTGATATTTGCAAACCTCGCACAAGCCCTAGGCTTCAGTCCATTGTGTGTTCAGATTCACTTCATCCCACATGGCTGTGGTACAGGGCATGGGACTTCAGAAGGGGACTGGTCTTCTCTGTACTTTCTGTCTAAAGAGATCACAGATGTCAAATATCCCTTTAGTCCAGTGCTTACTTTTTATTTATGACTATTAGTAACCACAACGAAAGTAATAGCAGTGCTCAGTCTTTCCTTGAAATGTACTTTTAGTCTGTATTTCTAGTGCAGATGTGATGAGTTAAGGTAAAATTTTAAAAAGTGAAAAACAGCCTAACTCTGTGTAACAAGCCCTTTCATATTTTTTTTTTCCCCAGAGCTGACTTTTTTGAAGATGAGGCAGTTAAACAGGTTTTGGAATATAATCCGTGGTGGATTGATCTGTATTCAAAAATGATGGCTTCTTTGGGAAAGAGTCAGGAACAAGAAGATCTTGCTGCGTTAGGTAAGAAACTCAAAATTAGGTCATTTGTTTACTGCCTTTCCTAAGCACACAATTATAATTGCTTCATAGAGTGAAGATGTTATTTTGATTTGTTAATTTTGGAAATGAGTCTTTATCCCATACTGGGAAATGCCACTCAATAATTACACTTACTTGTCTTGGAAAATTCTTTTGGAATATGTTTTACTTTTGAATCATTGGGGTCTTTTAAATTTTTTTTAAATTTTTTATATTTTTATCAAATTTAGGGACACTAACAGAATATTTGTAGCTGTTGAATAATCTGCTTGAGAGATCTGACCATTCCTCTGTGGCAAGGGCATTTGAGTATTAGAAATGGTGAGAAGAGACCCAGTTTTCAATCCCTTTGTCTGTTGAATGAATTTGTTAAGTTCTTCCTAGTTTTTTCACATGTGGTTTCATGTGGAAGCAGAACTAATTATCTTCCCTTCTGTACCTTACAGAGAGCAGGTGAGCCAGTTTTTACCAGCGAAGGCTGAGCTGGGGGGTTTTATGAGCCACGAGAGACTGCTGTGCCATATTTAATATTAAGCTAAATGTTATGCACAGAGTCATTTCTTAGATGGGCCTTGTATTAACACCTTCTCTGAGTGGGAGGTTGGTGTGTTAAGTCCGTAAATTAGAATTAAAACAGTTTCTAGTAGATCAGTTTTTCTGTTACACTGATTTAGTTACACTGTTACACTGATTAAAAATACTACACCTAGACTTGTGGTGTGGTTGTGGTAGTATATACAAATGCTGAATTTTAACGCCGTATACTTAAAAATTATATAATAAAAAGTATATGTATTAAAATTTTAAAAGTCTATTCTATGCAGTATTTGAGAATGAACAATTTTACTACCCCCCCACAAAATTTAGTGTTTAAATGAAAGGAATACACACACACACACACACACACACACACACACACACACACGGAAATACGTTAAATGGAATATAGAATTTCCCCACTCCAAATTCCTCTTCTTGAAAGTAATCACTACAAACAATTTGGGTTTTTTTTTTTTTTTTGCGGTACGCGGGCCTCTCACTGTTGTTGCCTCTCCCGTCGCGGAGCACAGGCTCCGGATGCGCAGGCTCAGCGGCCATGGCTCACGGGCCCAGCCGCTCTGCGGCATGTGGGATCCTCCCGGACCGGGTCACGAACCCATATCCGCTGCATCGGCAGGCGGACGCTCAACCACTGCGCCACCAGGGAAGCCCAATTTGGGGTATTTTTAATGCATATCCTGACATCTAAATATTTGCTTTAAGAAATGTATACACATAGATTCATATACACTCTCTTCTCGCTGCTTACTCCAGTTTGCAGTGTATGTTGTACCTCTTTCTTCAGCACTTACAGTCCTACCTGAGGCTTTTCATGCCTGCCTAGTGTTCTGTTGTATATTTGTTTCATGATTAGTGGCCACGTGGTCTGTTTACCACTGGTGGGCATTCGGGTTGTTTACAGGGTTCTGCAATGGTCCTTTTTGACCACTCATTCTGAAGTAGCTGTTGCAGCACAATATTTTGATCCTCCGCATAGCAATGCAATATCCTGCTATTTGCTCTATTTCTAGAGCCTAGAAAGAACCTGTTATGTAATAGGTACTCAATAAATATTTGTAGAATAAATAAATATTGCAGTGAATATTTTTGTAGTTAGGTTTCATTAGAGTTTAGGTGATCTCTACCAGGTTGAAAAATTGCCACTGTAATTTTTTGGAATGGACTCTATATTGCACAACGGAAACTCTTTTATAAATAATGACTCTTGTTTACATTGTTTTCAACAAATCCTTGGTTTTATATTTGATCTGAGTTTAAGAATCTTTCAGAGACCTCCCATATCATGTAGGCGAATTTTCAGGTACAAGATTGCTAACACAATTTACATAGTTAACTGTATATGCCATGTGGATCTGCTCAGAAAGTTTGCTCAAACTTAAATCATCAGTGCTCTCTAGTGAATCATTTTCCCCAGTTTGGGTTCAGTATTTTACTGAAGTGGTCTGGGGAGGAATTGGTGGTTGTGTAGTTAAGTTTTCTGTCCACAAGGGTGCGCTAGTTGCCCTAAAAATCGAGAGACGGCATTACCTTTGATTTGAATTTTAACTTGCTCTGCTTTGATCAGTTGCAGCTTGTTCTAGGTCCTGTTTTCTGTGTCAGCCGTGCTTTGAGTTAGTTCTCTATGTGTAATTTTAACAGAAGGTTAAGCCAGTCGGTGCCTTTAACCATTGGCCTTCCTGACCCTTTATCTGACCTGTGGCATATATCCAGACTGGTGCTTCAGGCACACTCATATTCTGCTAGCTGTTACGGTGGTTCATTCTAAGAATCACCTTTAAAAACAGCAAGGGCATGTGATAAAGGTAGAACAACTTGAATTCTGTGTTGTACAGAAAGTACCTCTTGTAAATGTGCCAAGTATCAGGTTATGCATAGAAGGTAAATGTGGGTTTCTGGGTTTAATGCCTTGCTCCTCCACAGGCTGGCTGTGTGACTTTGCAACTTCTCTGGGTTGCTGTGGAAATCCTGTACCTACCTCATAGACTTGTCATGAGGATTGAACTAGACAATGTACTTAAAATCCTTAGCATACTGTAAGTGTTGGAAATTGTCATCATAGAGTAAATCAGTGGCAGGAGAGCCAGGAATGACCTGGCTTCCTTTTGAAATCATAATTTTTATACATTTACACAGCTTTAAGGGGAACTTCTTTAACATGATTCCTCTTTCAGTTTCTTTTTCTTGTTCAAATATTTGAGACACCCAGAATTGGAGGCGTGAATTGAAGTGTGTCGAGCCAGGCTCAAATAGGAGAAAAAAGAAATAAACCAAAAAATAAACCTTAAAGTTCTCAGCTCACTCAAGCAGCGTGATGCTGCTGTAGTTTTCCCCTGCCTCCTCTTCCTCTTTTTTCTTCTTTGCCTCCCAGGCCTTCCTCTCTGTCCCTGCAGTGGCACGTTGCCAGGCATATATAATGGTGCAGGTGAGGAGTGCACCTTTGATTCCTCCTCATAAACTATTAAGCTGGATTGTCTCGATTTGCAGGTAAGCCTTAGGTGGTGAACTTTGCCCCCCGCCTTTGCCTTGCCAAAGACGAGGTTATGACCCTTGTCATTTTCATCGTCGCCCTGAGTTACAACACGGAGACTTTCATTGCCATCTTCAGTTTTGTAATGATCCGGATCTTCCTCCCCAAAGGCTTGTAAATGGAAGTGTTAAATGCTGTACTCGCACTGAGCTCTGGTTTCACGAGGATGGACTTCCCGCATTTCCCATGTTGTCTCTCAGTGGTTAATCTCAGCCCAGGAATCTTGGCACACGATTGCTTGTTATGACACCACATAACATTTATAGTCAATGAACTTCCTACCAGGGACATCCTGTTTGGCACCAGTGTTTGCAGAGCTGTCAGCATCAGCCCTGAAAGCTGCAGCACTGTGGAGCTGCCCATGTGGGCCACGGGTTTGAATGAGCACATTTTCTTCTGATTCCCTTGATCTGTTTCCAGAAAGTGGACAATGTGATGCATTTGCATTCCTCTGAGAGGAGCCAGATCATGGTTGATTTAATTGTTGACCCATGGAAGACAGGGATGTTTGGGAGGGGAATTAGGCAGAAGAGAAGATTTAAAAGTAACAAAACGAGGTGATGTTCGAAGTGAAGTGACAAGGTCACTTTCCACTTTGATGGGAGCCCCCGGGTAGTCCTCAAATGTTTTGATGGGGTTTTTCACGTTGGGAGTTGGTCCTGGGCCCTTTGCTTCAGTGTTAGGGCGCCAGTTTCTTCTCCAAATGAACTGAGCTTTAAGCTGGCTTTTGTTTGACTGTAGATTATGTGTAGAAGTATAATTGACCGAAATGTTGTGAACTGTCAATATATAGCAAAGTTGCTCTGTCGTGTAGCTAAGTCATACGAACGCTTGACAAATGTTGCTTGTGGTGGCAAATCATCCAGGTATTGCTGGCACCGTGTCTGTACTTATTTCTAGCGTTGCTGCTTGGTTAGACCTGATTGTGTGCAAACCTCCCCAAGATCCCCTTTGGGTGATATTATTTACAACTCTAAAAAAAAGGCCTGGGGGAGCTCAGACTTTTGGTTTCTCTAGTGATTTCCCAGGCTGTTGTTATTGTTATTTATGATCTCTGGTTTCTTTGAATTTCAGAATTTAAATACTTCTATTATTAATGAAGTACTTAGGCCAAAATGGAACTCAAAACCACTCAGAAAAAGGTGGTGGTGTTTCATTTTTAAAAATTTAAATATTTTATTTATATATATATATTTTTAAATTTTATTTATTTTTTTTGGCTGCGTTGAGTCTTCGTTGCTGCATGCGGGCTTTCTCTAGTTGCGGCGAGCTGGGGCTACTCTTCGTTGTGGTGCGCGGGCTTCTTATTGCGGTGGTTTCTCTTGTTGTGGAGCCCAGGCTCTAGGCGTGTGGGCTTAGTTGCTCTGTGGCATGTGGGACCTTCCCAGACCAGGGATCGAACCCATGTCCCCTACGTTGGCAGGCGGATTCTTAACCACTGAATCACCAGGGAAGTCCCAGTGGTGGTGTTTTAAAGGAAAGTTAGGGGCACCCAGCATTCAGGAATTCAGAAGAGTACATTCAAGTCGGCCTTCCTTGTGTGTACGGTTGTGGGAAGTGACCCGTGATATGTGGAAGCACTTAACTTGTGGGTCATGTAACATCAGAACACGCAGTTCCCAGGTCATCCTTTACAGATCACTGAGCACATACAGGTGTGATGACCAAAGAGTAAGGAGTAAACATGTGGATGAGTTGATGTGTCGTTCAGCGGTTCTGGGCACGCTTACCTTGTCATTCAGAATTCCATGGAAGCAGAAGTCTTTATTAACCAACTAGGATCTAAAGGCTTTCCCTCTAGTCAGATACTGTGGTCACAGACACCTGGCACTTTGCTATTAGCTAAACTAATGAACGTCTCCAAAACTGTACCTAAGGGAAGGAATACTGTCTCAGCCCTTCTAGGGGTCTTCAAATACTTCGTGAGATAATACATTCTTCATGTAGTGAAGAAATGTTCCTCCTTACAGGTTCCTTACATCAGACCACTTTAAGTGAACCGAGAGATTCTCTTTAAATTGAGAAATCTTCATACGAGCCCTGTAATGGAACACTCAACACCCAGTTGATCTGTCACATGAATTTCTTTTTTGAATGTCAGTCTTTAAAGAATGCTTCATTTGACACTCGCCTGCATTAAGTTTAAAAATATACACATTTCTTTATATTGCTGGCCAGCAAATTAAATAAATACATTCGCATATTATTTGTTGTTTATGTAAGCAATGCTTGTACAAATACATTTAAAACTTTTTTTTAATCATAGGGTTTTTAACATGGTTGGAAAAAATACATATTTTATGTCAAAACCTTGTTGTTGTTGTTGTTTTTTTGGCAGTAAATATATTTTAGTGAGTAAAGGAATATTGCTTCTCGTAATATCAAGTAAGTGTATTTAAGATTTTTTTCCCCCAGAGGACAGGCTGCTAAAAAGTGCTGGAAGGAAGCCTTACAGCAAAAAGAAACCATGTTAAACTTAAGGCTCCTAAGAGAGTACAGAAGTGAGTTTGGAAAACGATAGGTGAAAAGGGACCATTATGTGGGAGTAATCAGTCATATTCTTTTCCTTCTGGCTTTTGCCCAGTTGTGATGAACAGAAGGGCAGTCTTTTGTTGAGCAGAGACAGAAAGGGACTGGGACTTGACTAGGTATCAAGAGAGTGCTCTGGGAATATTAAAAAAGGCAGTTTAATAATTTTTGGTCTCTGAGAAGGTGTCAGAGACACGTGTCTTTTATTAACCCTTCTAAAAAGAGGCTTCTTGAGTTAGAGCTGGGCTCACGCCCACTTGGCTAGCGACCGAGTTTCTTTCCTTCCTTGCCCCTGGGTGTGGTCATGAGACTAAGTCTTTGATGATGGGAAGTGAGTGGCAGTGCTGTGTGCACTTTCTGGATCAAGTCTTTAGAAAGGAGGTGTTTGTCCTCCTCTTCTGCTTTCCCATTGGTTGGAAAATTTTAGCACCTGGAACAGCATCTTGGACCATAAATGGAAGTCATATGGTGGAGGCTCTGATGCCCACCCATCCTGGATCGTTCACTCCGATTAGCAGCATGAGAGAAAAACTTCTGTCTTACTGAAACCACCGTATTTTGGGTCTGTCTGATACAGCAGTTTAGCCTGTCCTGACCTGCATATAATGGACAGTTCTAAAACCTGGAGAAAAAGGCTTCAAAGTTATTTTAGCATTACTTTGATAGGCACTGGCACTAGAAGCTGAATGCCCCTCTTGACTGGGTTGGACAGCTTTTAAAGTGAATTTGAAAGTGGTTGTCTGATAGGACATGGAAGGAAAATTAAGGATTACTTTGCAAGGGAAGAGATCGATAACGCTCTGATTTAGAGGTAGCAATATATCTAGGTGCTTAAGTTTCTTTAAAAATTGTTCTAAGGAACTAGTAGGCTGTGTCTTACTCTTTACTTTAACTAGGAACTCAGCACATCTATGTGATTAGCTGTTACTCTCTCTGGCTCCAGTCTGCTGATAATGGAACATAATCATAATAATTATAACACCGTTGGCATATTTTTTAAAATAGAAGCAAGTTGCAGGTCCTGCCCACACTCAAATGATGTGACTCATTGGGGGTCATTTTAGAATTTTTCTTACCACAGTCACTTCGCATCCATTAAACTGGAAATGATTTTGATTTTTAAAATTTCTTTTGATTTTTATTTATTTGGCTGTGTCAGGTCTTAGTTGCGACATGCAGGATCTTCATTGAGGCATGTGGGATCTTTTGTTGCGGTGTGTGGTCTCTTCGTTGCAGCACATGGGCTTCTCTCTAGCTGTGGCGTGCGGGCTCCAGAGCACATGGGCTCGGTAGTTTGCAGCACGCAGGCTCTCTGGTTGAGGCGCGTGAGCTCAGTAGTTGTGGCCCACGAGCTTAGTTGCCACGTGACATGTGGGATCTTAGTTCCCCGACCAGGGATCGAACCCGTGTCCCCTGCATTGGAAGGCGGATTCTTAACCACCGGACCACCAGGGAAGTCCCCTGGAAATGATTTTTAAAAAAGCATTTATTGCTGGGAGTGGGCAAGAGATATGTGTAGGAAAGGGAACTTCTATCCATGACCATTAGAAAGGAGAGTTGTAGCCCTTAAATAAAGTATCTCTTAAAAACAGATAAACTTTTTGACCCAGTAAATCTAAAGCCTCCAGTATCCAGTGACATATGATATAACATTTATTGCAGCATTATTAGCAGTGACATAAAGCTGGAAGCAGAGTGAATGCCCATCAGTAGGGGGAGTGGTTGGATAGAGCATGCTACACCATGGAGTATTCTACTCCTTTACAAAATTAGCTAAGTACCAAGTGGCTTGGGGGGATTTCCTAGAGGTATTGTTGAGTGCGATAGGCTAGATGGAAAAAAAAAAATCTAATTCTCTGGGTGGGGGGGACAGTATCAACTCGCTTGTATACACATTTTTGTGTCTGGTTGTAAAGAAAAATATGAAGTGATATATACTAGATATTTTTAACATGGGGGAGGCAGTTGTTAAGGATGGAAACAGGGTGCCAAGCAAAAGGAGAAAAGGAAACTTCCTCTTCCCACAAGTCTGATATGTGTGGTATGGTCACATTTGCATATTTATGTAAAACTTTGTTTCTCTGTGTAACTAATATTTAAAAAATACGATGCCCTTAAAATTGACTAATACATGGGAATATTTCCGTTTCTTTGTATAGAACTTTCACAGTAGATAATGAATATTTACAGAGTGTTTCATTTAGCTTTTATATGTTTTCCGTTGTCAAAATGTAATTATCTTAAAGTCAATAACTGTCATTTAGCTGCCTTGAGTACTGAACAGTGTAGCGGGAAACGATCAGGGGCTGGGGGGGGTCTGGAAATAAGGAATAGATATTGTTTAGACATTTTTTTCTGTTTTTTTTAGCTCTACTAGGATTTAAGCAAATACATAGGTCTTAATAAAACTGTGACGTCTAGTTAAAAAGTTGTTTCTATGTCCAGAGTTAAATAACTTTTTATTTTAGCTTCTGTAATCCAAGTTATAATTTTGACGAATCTTCTGCAATGGGGGTTTTGCAGCACGTAATGGAACTAATTTTTAAATGCATTTTATTCTAGTGTGTTTTTCTGAAGAAGAGAAATACCAGCTGCGGAAATTTGTCAATAAATCTTACCTGCTGGACAAGAGAGCCTGTCGTCAAGTGTACTACAGTTTGATTGATATCCTTCTGGCATATTGCTATGAAACTCGTGTCACTGAAGGAGAGAAGAATGTAAGTGCATGTGTGTCTGTGCAGGTTGGCATAGACTGTTGTATGGAGTAAACTGCATTAATGTCATGAGTGAGACCAGTCGTGATTAGTTACTTAGTGACGCTCTGGGCGGAGGTGCACAGGTGTGTTGGTGATGGGTACCAATAATGTTTTTATTTGGTCTTTTTTTTCTTCTCTCTTGGCTTTAGTCTCTGCCAAATAGCAGAGTATGGAAGTAAAGCTGAGGGTAGAGAAAAAGGATATCCTGAGCTCTCATCTCTTTTAGGAGATGAACTGACCAAATGAGAGGGCTGTTGCTACATGACACTTGACATTGGCAAGGGGTAAACTTTACTATAACCATTTCTAGTCTTTCTCCGACCTGTCCATTAACAGACATAAGGTATAGTATTTTATAAAGAAAGGAATGTGAAGCGTTTATCTGCAGGTGTTCCTCAATTTTTTTTTTTTTTTTTGCGGTACGTGGGCCTCTCACTATTGTGGCCTCTCCCGTTGCGGAGCACAGGCTCCGGACACACAGGCTTGGCGGCCATGGCTCACGGGCCCAGCCGCTCCGCGGCATGTGGGATCTTCCCGGACCCGCGTCCCCTGCATCGACAGGCGGACTCTCAACTACTGCGCCACCAAGGAAGCCCTCAATTTAAATAGTGTGTGTACTTCTGAAAAATTGTATATAAATCAGATTTTAAAAACCTGGATTGTATCTTTTTGGTATTCGGTGAAATCCTATTGTAAAAGTAAATCCTTTTGTAAAGTATGTTGTTTCTTAAATGATCTTTTTTTAAAAATATAGACTGTACTGTATCTCTTCTTAAACCACACTTGATTTTGTAAATGAAGAGCTAAACTTCTTTCTCACCTATGTCACTGATAGCATATATTTAAAACAAGGCTGGAAAACAAAACAAAACAAAACAAAAAAACTTTCCAGTTAATGTGTCCCTGCATCTGTGTATAGTAGTCTTTGCTCAAGGGATTATTTTTGAGCTGTGCATATGCTTCCCTGTTTTTCATTTATTTATTTTATTTAAAAATTTTTTCAGTTGGAGTAAAAGTTGATTTACAGTGTTTCAGGTTTACAACATAGTGATTCAGTATTTTTATACATTTTATTCCATTTAAAGTTATAAAATATTGGCCATATTTCCCTGTGCTGTACACTATCTTTTTGTATTTATTTTATACATAGTAGTTTGTACCTGTTAATCTCCTACCCCGTCATGCCCCTCCCCCTCCCTCTTTTTAAATTACACAAATAATTCATATCATTGTAAAGAAAAATACACATAGGAAGAAAATAATTAAGATTTCCTGTCATCTCAGCCATCGAAGGTAGCCACACTTAACAAGGTGATGTTTCTCTTCTAGGCTTCTTTCGTTGTGTATGTGTATTTACATTGGGTTATAATGTATATACTATTATTTAACCTGCTTTTCTCACTCACCATCATAGCATGAGCATAGTGTTAGGATAAGGATTTGATATGGGCCAAACCTTTTGCTGCTGGGATTCTGAAAATTTCAAAGGTGACTTTTGAGATTTGGATTTGTCTCCAAAATGAATATTAATGAGCGTAACAAGGGCATACTATAACTGAAAATGGGTTTTGTTTCCGCTCATCTTTTTAGAATACCATAATCAGCGAAAATGTTTTCGTTGACAAAAAAGTGCTTCATATTGCTTGAGAAGATGAGTGAGAGTGTTTAGTTATGCTCGATATAACTTCGCATTTTTGATTTGATTCTTGGATTCACATATTTGAAATCATGAAGTCTTGCAACTTCAGAATCTTCTCTAGAATGCACTTATTCTCACAGGCATTCTCTGAAAGGCCAAATTCTTGAGCAGCTATCTAAGTGCCAGAAAGAGCACTTCAACATTATCTTTGAGTCTTTTGGTAGATTATTTATAGCATATTTGGGAGGCAGGTAACCTAGTTGAGAAGGACAGAAAGTGAGCACGCATTGCTTTGCTTTAGTTTCAAAGTCCTTGCTTTTGTGTTCTTGTGTTCTGGTACTCTTACCAGTGCAACAGCTTTCCTTTATAAATTTCCAAGGAAAGTAGACCGAAACTTGCCTTTGATCTCCTTGACATCAGTAAAGCCATTATTTTCCTGCAGTCATAGATGCTTCTTAGGTTTTACATATGTCAATACTATTTATATACTAGTTGAGTAAGTGGATCTATTTGCTTTAGTTTTGAATGACCTTACCTCTAATGTGACACTATCCTTTTCTTCAAAACAAATAAAGGTTGAATCCGCGTGGAATATCAGAAAACTGAGTCCAACACTCTGCTGGTTTGAGGTATGATTGTCAGTTGCAGTTGTGTAGATTTTGTTTGTTCAGAGTTATTTTTTTGTTGTTATTAGCTCATTTGGGGTAATTCAAGCAATTCCTTAACTTTTTAAAAGTGATAGCTTTATTGTACAAAGTTTTTTCCATCTTTTTAATAAAACTGATTTTATTTATTACTTTTACTTTAGTCATAGTACACTAATAAGGCCAGCTGTAGGGTATCTTGGAAGTTTGGAGAAGGAATGGGTATACTGTCCGTTGCAGGAAGATGTGAGGTTGAGTTTGAGGCATGTATGTAAGTCGGCATGTATTGGGGCTCAGAGCTCAAAGATGGGCAGAAAACCTAGGTGATACTACTATTAAGTGTCACTTACCACCAGAAGCTGTGCTAATAAGGCTTTTGTGTATATTACTTCACCTATTCCTTTCTACTGAAGTGTGTGAGATAGAATTATTTTACAGATGAGGAAACAGATCATATAGCTTAAATAACTTATCCTGGGTCCTACAGTTAGTATGTTTAGATCTGGTAACTCTTACAATAGAGTAATAATTGCTTTTATATCTGTTTTGTAGAAAATAGTTGTGTAGAGCTCACCAAATATAGCAAAGAATATTATCTTTAAATTTACTAGTTTTGGGACTTCCCTGGTGGTCCAGTGGGTAAGACTCCGCGCTCCCAATGCAGGGGGCCCGGGTTCAATCCCTGGTCGGGGAACTAGATCCTGCATGCGTGCCACAACTAAGAGTTCGTATGCCGCAACTACGAAGTCCGCGTGCCACAGCTAAGAGTCTGCATGCTGCAACTAAGACCCGGTGCAGCCTAAATAAATAAATAAATATTTTAAAAAATAAAATAAATTTACTAGTTTTGAACACTGGACAAATAAATTTACTAGTTTTGAACACTGGACAAAACTGGACAACACTGTTGTCCATCAAAGCAGAAGCTTTAAAACAGTGTTTATTTAAACAGTTGATCATTGCATCATCTATTAAGGCAACTAGTTTTGTTTCTGTTTTTTTTCCAGTTTGAATCCTAGACAGTGTACATTTTAAGTTGGAAAATCAAAGTTGTTTCATGGCATCACTTTATTCAAATAATAGATAACATGTAAACAGGAACTGAAGCACTTAACTTTAGCAAAGAATCTTGCTATTCGTGAATGTCCATGAACCAACAGCTTGACCAGTGTCCTCTGCTGGGAGCTTGATGGAGAGTCAGGATCCCATTCCAGACCCTCTGAGTTAGAATCTTTAGCAAGATCTCCAGGAGTTCATATGCATGTTTAAGATGGAGAAGTGCTGTTCTCCAGACTTCCCTTGAGTTCTACGTATTTCCATAATCAGCATATAATGGAGAAGCTGGCTTTCGTAATAATTGCATTGATTATTCCAATATTGAAAACAAAGTAGTTGGGGACTAGATAATTTCATAGTTTAGTTATAAAAGTCTGCATGAAGAGATCCACCTATTTATGATTTTATTTTGACATTTTTATTGTTTTTGAGATAACTTAGAATTGCCAGGCATGTAACTAGCTCTGTCAAACTTTATAAATGTTTAGTTTTTTTGCCAGAATATTTTAGAAATTCATCATTCCTTTTTAGATATAAAGTATCCTCTGTTGGGTACTCAGTATTCATAATCAGATCACTCATTTGTTAAGGATGAAAATACATGGAAGTGATGTATACTCCCTTACTTTTAATTTTATATTTTAATTTTTGTATGTGGGTTACATTTTTAATGCATTTTTAATCAAAACCGAATTAAAAAACAATTTTGTAGAAAATTGCCTTTGTTTAATGTTTTTGGTAAGTTTTGCATTGTTAATGGTATCATTACCATTAACCATTACCATTCAGGATAAAGCCTTTTTTCCAGAAATGAGTAGTTTTCTCTTTGAAAAGTGAAAGCAAATTACTGAAGTAAATACCATGTATTACTCATGCCTAAAGCAAAAAAACCCAAAAAAAACAAAAACTCAAAAGAGGGGGAAGGGGGAACTGAGAACACACTTCACTAAAGAGTTCTATATTTTTCATCTGCATTATCTCGAATGGTCCTAAAAGACAAAAACATGAAACATATATCATTTAGAAATGTCTTTTATGTGCATCTGTATTTTGTTAGTGCCATGTGTTTTACATTCATATTGGTAATTCTTAAAAGACTTTTTAAAACTTTCCTGCTACGTATGTGATTTCTAAGGAGCATTTGTGATACGTTGATAAAGTATGAGAAATTACAAAGACTGAGATAAAAATTTTATTGTAAGGTTTACAGAAAGAGTCTCACTTCATGGCTTTGTATTTGTCTTCCACTTGGCTTCATGTTGATCCAAACTTAGTTTTTAATTGAGAATAGTTTTACATTTCATTGTGTGCTTTTGTTTTGTGTAATATGGAAACGATTACTCATTTAAATGATACTTCACAGACTTGGACTAATGTTCATGAAATCCTGGTGTCTTTTGGAAGAAGAGTTTTGTGCTATCCACTTTACCGCCATTTCAAGCTGGTGATGCAAGCCTACAGAGACACTATAAAGATGTTGCAACTAGGTAAGATGTTATTATGCTTGCAAATTTGAGAGTGAAAAGTTAAACACTTTTATAGTCTGTGAGGCTATAATCATGATTTTTGCTTTTTTTTTTCCCATACAAAAAGAAGTAATGAAAATCATCCCATCCAACCCCTTTTCCTCCCAGGTATTGTATAAAGTAATAGTCCCTCCATATAGGTGTATAATCACACAGAGAAGTATGGTACTCTTTTCAGAGAGGAGTAGGAGGGGTAAATAGAGACAGTTTTCCAAACCATCTTGTGTTATAGTAGATTGTAACGTGCAGTATTTCTGTGTCATTCAGATGCCTATAATTTTCTAGGCATTATTCTAGGATTGTGGGTATAATAATAAATAAGTTCCCTGCTCCTATGAAGTTTATGGTTTTGCCAGGGTGACGGATGGTAAGTAAGTAAGCAATTCCAACATTGAGTGAAAAGTTCTCTGCTGGGGGAAGGAGAGTGATCATAGGAGGGGGCATGGAACCTGGACTTGGGAGGTCAGGAAAGGCTTTGCAAAGAAAGCACAGCTACTCCGAGGACTTTTGACTATTGCTCTATCAAACCCGAAAAGACAGATATTTGCTATTTTTAAGGATGTGGCAAATTCTGAAACAAATTCCGAAGTGCCTATAACAGCATCATTGGATTAAGTATATAGTTTCCAAGGTGATGACTTTGAAGGGGCGACATCCACTTGCATGTCTTAATTCTGGCACATTTATTCAAAAGTCACTTGCTGTACTTTATGGTCGTTTCTTGTATTTTTCCTCCGAGAGTCTTATTTCTTTGTCCTTAGATAAAAATGCTTCTGGGGGTTTAGTTTTCAGACTTGAGGATAAGAAGGAGAAAGAAAGGAAGAAGTTCTTTCCTTTATATCTAGGTGACTTCATTGGCTTAACGGGAAGCATCACATCTCTAATGTTTTGTCCCTCCTAGAGGTTTATCTCGGTTTTTCTTTGACTTCTGTGTAACCTATAGTCTTCTTGCTCTGGGGGAAAAAGTCATGTTTGAAGTAGATTCTTTCAAAGTAGATAATAATTGTAAAAGTGAATCATAGTTAAATGGAAGATACTTTTTTATTAATCCTGTTGGTTCAGACTGGCCGTATTTTATTTTAAAGGATTGTTGATTATAGGACAGCAGAGCTACTACCTTTGAGGAATCTGTCTTCTTTAACAGTGGGAAACAAACTGCTTTGTTTTTTTTGTTTTTTGTGCATGTTCTTTCTTCTTGCCTTCTGTCCAGGATATTTTTTGAACTGCAAAAATTACCTTGAAAAATTAATCTACTGTAAATGACTGATTGTTGAACTTGAGTTACATCACAGTTAATTTCTTGTTTAAGTCATGCTAGATTATCTGCGCATTATTCATAGATTTAAACAGTGAGAATGCAGTTGGTGATTATCTTGTTATATCGTGGCTTCGAGATGGAAAACTGGCAAAACCCCCATGTGCATGTGCGTGCACACACACGCGTGCACACACACCCTCTTACTTGTTACTTTTCATTCTGGGAAATAATCTAGTTCTCTGCATTTTTATTTGAAAAGTAAGCAGTTCTGTGATTCATAACCAAAAATAAATTTGATTGCCTTGACTTACACTGTAGTCAATTACTCAGAGTTTTAGTAGGTTGAAATTGAAAATTTAGACTTAACTTTCCATCATTATCTATCTGACAAAAAATAGGCTTATCAGCTGTGTTGTAATAGCAACAGAAAACCTGAGGTAGCGCGCTGAAAATGAATACCAACCCTCTATAAATCGTGCACAGTATGTTCTGTGGCTAATTTAGGTTGTGGCTCGTTAGTGCTGAAACAGAGAGCTGGATTGTCTAGAGTTCACACCATAAGCTAAGGGTTTGGCAAGTTCTGGATGAGGATTGAAACCTTTGTTCATACAGGTGGGTGACACCGGGAAGCCTTTAATGCCATGGAAGAGTCTCAGTTGTTTAGACGCCTTATAATTTAAGTGCAGGTAGCTCTGGTTTGGCATTTAATGTTTTCCAAGAATGAATTCGTGCCTACTTATAATTCAAAAGAGTGATCACACTTTTATTATAAAGGTCAGTATAGTGCTTCCATAGTTGAAAGTAATAAATAAGTCTTGCCGCAGAAGAAATACCAACCTCAAGTGAAACACGCTTCCAGAACCAATGAAGGAAGGCTGGTATCAGAATCCACAGAAGATTGACTGAGAGCTAAGTTTTTAAACAGCCATGAATTTGCTTTACGTGACTTCACAGAGGCCTTTACAAAGATTCTTCACTGGGCCTTTGGCTATTTTCAATTTTACATTCTCTCTGCTGTACCTTCCCCACCCCGGAGGACTGTACATTCATCTCACTGTTACCGTATGTCTCGCTCAAATTCCTGCAAGGCCAGAAAACCTACTTTGTCCCTGTGAGTGTTATTTTAGTGCTTAACATAGGGCCTTGCATGTGGAATTGCTCTCCCTGAATTGATATTCTTGGGGCACATGATCATCCCCATTTTTTCTATCTGTTCCTGTCTCTTTAGCAATTTTCACTTCCTCCTCCTTGTTCCATTCTTTGGGGAAGAGTGGGAAGAATCCTTCATGGAAGCATCACTTAGGTGCTGTTACTCACTGAAAAATCAATGAACAAAAGGAATCAAAAGAGAGCAGCTTTTCTAATATGTTTTAAGAAATTTTATTCTCTTTAGAAGTGACATAGTTTAGTATTTGATTATACATTGTTTATACAACTTACCGTTTGTACTCCGGTCTACGTTTCATTCAGCTTTCTAAAGGGATTCTTTACTCTTCTTTTATACTCTTGTGCCGCTGTTGAACATGTAATGTAACTGTTAGATTGAAAGGGCTAAACTTCAAGGGGTAAAAGGGGAAAAACTTAATTTTTTCTCTCCGTTCCCCCCTTTGAGCTCATTCTGTGGAGTCTTTCTTTGATTGTTTCTGGATGGAATATGTATCCTATAAATATCACATCACACACGTATATCCTATAATATATGATATTCTGTAACTTTTTCTATTGCTTTAGATTATAAGAGGAGTCTGATTTCAGTACTCAAAGTGTTTCCTTTGAACTTGATTAAAAAAATAAATCTTGCCTTCCCCAGCTCGGGCCTGCGTCAGGTTGGGAAGCCAGCAGTGGCGAGGGGCCTGTTGCCCTGCTGCAGAGCACTGCTTGCTTCCAGAGCTGCCCTCCACTCGGCCGCGGGCTGTTCCTTCATGCTTCTCCCTGGGGGCCTGTGATCAGGTTCGGGTCAGACACCAGGCTTTATATCCCCACAGCTTCCGGGCCAGGTAGGTTACGTTCTCCAGGGTTCCCCCACAAAACCCCCTTTCTCTTGGGGGTTTAAGGTGGTAGGAAAGTACCTTCTCCTCTCCCTCCTGAGTGGTGGTAGAAACCCCATAGCACTCCAGTGACCTTATCCGAAGAGACTTTCTGGACCTTTTTACACTTAAATTCCCAGAGGTGACTATTGTTCTAAGGGGTCATAAATCAGTTTTTGGTTAGTGTCTCTACAAGCTTAGCCCAGAGGGTTTTAGCATGTCTTGTTACTATATGGGAACACTCGATATCTCTTTTGTCCTTTGTGAGCCTTATTGGAAGTGAGTCAGAGAGAGTCCTGCCTTAACGTGCTAGCGCAGTAGGCATTCTAGCTGCAGCGCCCTGTTGACTCCTTTCTGTGTGCCAGCGCTAGGCTCAGTTCCTCATTTCATCCACACTGTCTTCCTGAGAAGTCGGGATTTCTGTCTCCATTTTGCAGATAGAAGACAAGCTCAAGGAAGTTCACTCTACTTGCCCAGGGTTACCCAGCTAGGAGTTGGCGGAGCCTGGACTGGACGCCTGGTCTGTCTGACTCAAAGTCTGTGCCCTTTGAAGTGTTGAAATAGTTATAGTAAAGGAAATTATATGAAGCCAGGATTCACTTCACAATAATCCACAGTGGGTCGGGGGAAAGTGGGCAGGGTGTGGAGGAACCAAGGCTGGCCACGAGTTGGTACTTGCTGAAACTGGGTGATGAGTACTTGGGAATTCACCGTCCTGTGGTCTCTCTTTGTACATGTTGTGATCTTTGTTTATTTATTTAAGTCTGGACTCTTAACCCCTGTTCACCATTTTGTAGAAAATATTATACTTTTTGTTCAGACAGTTGTATAAATTTTTTTGGCTAATGAAAACACACATTTGAAGGTATTATTATTATTATTTCTGGTTCTGCTTTGTTTTTAGGGCTAACCAGAAACCTGCCTTTCCATGAACATTCGGGGTCTGATGCCTAGTGGCTGCATGGCAGACCATAACCTAAGAAACAGGCTTCTGGAGATTAGTTATTGTTACCAAGTAAAAACTGGCATTACTTCATACAATTGATAACCCTTACATATTAGTCTCACTGGGCTCAATAATCAATTTGTCAGAAATGACTGCTTTACTAACCTCCTCTGTAGATAGTTGTAATAACACAATCAATGTGAAAGAAAGGAACCACAGCACAGGACTTGGGGGCTGATCTTTTCCTTTAAGGAAAATGATAGTTCAAGAAACTGAGTTATGGCCAGTATGTTGTGTGAGCTCTGAGTCCTCACGCAACCTGGAAGATGAGTTTGTTTTTAGTGTTTGAATTCTATTTAGTCAAAAGTCCAAATGCTGCTTTTTAATTGAATTGTAAAGATTACTCTGACTTGAAAACTAGAAGATGAAATCACTAGGAGTTTTCGGTGTTGACATTCATCTGTATTTCATTTTTGTGGCTTCTCTATTAGGGACATTTTAAGGAACCATTAGACCTTTTAGTTTTTCCTCAAGTGCATTATGTAAAATGATTTTGAGGGTTATTCAACAAGTGTTGGTTGAGCACTTGCTACGTGAAGGTGCTGAGCTGGGTCTGAAGATCCAGGAGCGAGCAGGAAGGATGCGACTCGCACTCAGAGAACTTAAAATTCTAATGGGGGCCCTGGAATAACACAGCTACCAGGTTTAAAAAAAAAAAAAAACACTCGTAATAAGTAGCTCAAAGCAGAAATACAGTGGGCGAAAACATAAAGCCAGGAAAATTGGCTGAGCTTTAAGTCACGTAAGACATTTAACCTCCTACAGAGGGGAGCTTCTGCTTTATTTGACTTCAGATTATCGGCTCCTCAATTTCCTGTTGCTCTGAAGTACTTGTACATTGGTTGATGTGTCCATCTATTTATTCATTCAATAGGTATTTTGTCAGTACCTACTAAAAAGCTATTTATTACATACAAAGCGCCCTGTACATACGAAGAGCAGCAGAAAGCTGAATTAGATTCCTGTACTGTGTTTGGGAGCACCTGCGTGAGTAGGGGAGCTAAGATGTCCATCACAAATGTAAAATACAGGGTAGGCAGTGGTGAGCACCTTACACGAAATGCCAGCTAAGTAGTTCAAAACGGAGAGGTGACATTTCATTGGGGATCAGAGGAAGCTTCATTTGGGACATGAGATTTGAATTGGCACTTGAAGGGTGGGTAGTACTGGACATAGGAGTAGGAGAAGTGTTCTAAATATTGTGAGTGCGGGGCATGAGGCAGTTCATAGAGGAGCATGATTTCATCAGTGAAACTTGGGAGTTATAGGCTCTCTGACCCTGAGATTTGCTCTGCAGCCTCTAAAACTAGTTGACAGTTCCTTTCCAACCTGAGTCAGCTGGTCTCCAGAATTGATTTCTCTGGTTCCCTAATATGATCACTTAATTCCCTGCTCCCCAGCCAGGAGATGATAATTCTTTCTGTTTTCTTCTTCATTCTAAATTGTGCTTGAACTTTTCATTTCCTAGTCAATTCCCCATCACAAAATGTCTCAAAGAATGGAACAACCGTAGTGCTTTCAGGAAATTTCAGTAGCGTGGAATTCAGATCAAATATTGAAGTACTTTTGGTACCTGCTTTTGCTGACTGCTTACTTGCATACCAGCTAACCTAAGAAAGGAGGGGCTTCTGAGCCCTGGTGCGTGGGAGCTGCAGCTGGAACGTGTGTGGGAAAGAGGAGGACTCTGTTGGGAGGTCCCCATGTGCCAGTCTTTGGCCTCACTCTCTTGGGTTTCTTCCACCAGGCAAAGCAGATTTCTTTTACTCACACCTCTTCATCAGAGCCTAAATCTGGGTTCCCAGTCTTAATTTGGCACCTTGTTGGTATCTATCTGTATTATTTACCCTCAGAGCATTTGTGGGTTTATACATACACTTTTGTATGGAAGGATGCTGTGTATGTGCATAAACATTAAAGGGAGCAAAATCAAATTCCGATCAACTCCATAGACACTTGTTTCCTCTAAGGAGCCTGTTAATCATTAAATATTGTTAATCTTTGAAATTTTTTTAGATTGCTCACGTCGTAATCTCTGGGTTATTACATTTGTATAAAACATTCTTTGTTCCCTTAAAATACTCTCTAGGGGGCAGCATTTCCTGTATGGTTTACAAATGCCTTTTAATTGCCACAGATGATTAAGATCTTATGGTTATTCTGCTCCAAAAAAATCACTTAAAGTATCTTACGGGTGGGTGATGGCTCAAAATCCACTGCTGATCTCTTAAATATTTACATATATGTGTGTGCGTGTATAGATATAGATATATACACACATATATATACATATATCCAATTTAAATCTACATTGTATTTCCTGTACTATTTATATAAGATTTGTTGTTAATTTCTGCAGTTTCTGAGCTGAGTGGTGTAAAAGAACCCCCAGGAGGTTAGTTACATGGTTTGATATTATGGCTTTTAAAAAAACTTCTCTGGTTAGTGCCTCTTTTAATAAATCTAAAGTCAGTTTAGAGAATTTTTTTATTGATCTATTTTTTTTTAAGGAAGTAACTGTAAGTTTACGTTCTTTAAGTAAGCGGATAAAGGCAGGAAAATGTATATATTTAAGACAAATTTGGGAGAACAAAGAGAAAATATTTTATTTACCCTAATGAGTGAAAGTCCTGTTGCATGGTGATACTGAGACCTAGATGAAGTAAGTTGAATAATACTTTATATGTTAAATGGAAATCATGGAAGAATCCTATTTTTGCAAGTTAGGGTTTCTTTCAATAGGAATTAATACTGAAAAGTAACAAGCAAGCAGATATTTATTCAACAGACACAGATCAAATCCCTTCTCAGTGCAAGGCATTAAAGGAGAATCATCAAAGAGTTATGAGACTATATATGACTTGACCTTGGCTCTTGAGTTTATTGTGTAACAGGAATGATAAGACAAAAGATAGTATACAAAATATAAGGATTTGTAATATACAAAGGAGAAAAATCCCTTAAGAAAATACCTTAACTACCACCCACAGGCCAAATCCGTGCTGTATGACTTGTGAGTTAAAAATGCTTTTTACGTCTTCAAATGTTGAAAAAAAATCAAAAGGAAAATAGTATTTCATGACACATTTAAATTATATGAACTTCAAATTTTGGTGCCCAGAAATAAAGCTTTATTGGAACACAGTCATCCTCCTTCACTTGGGTATTGTTTATGGCTGCTTTTGTGATACAGTGGCAGAGTTGAGTAGTTGCAACAGATTATGTGGCCTGCAAAGGCAAAATATTTACTCTCTGGCTCTTCAGAGAAAAAATGTGCCTCCCCTTGCTATAGGTATACCTGAAGTTGGCCCTCGAACAACGTGGGTTTGATCACGGGCAGGTCCACTCCTAGGTGGATTTTTTTCCGTAGGAAACACTGTAGTGCTACAGTGTCTGTGGTTGGTTGAATCTGTGGATGGGGTGGAACTGCAGATACAGAGGCTGCCTATAAGTTACATGCGGATTAATCCCTTCGTTGTTCAAGGGTCAGCTGTGTACGGGATTGGAGGGGAGCCCTCTCCGAGTGAGCCAAAGTCTTTGGCTGCCTTCCGTTCCAGGTAGTAGCCAGTGTTGAAGGGGATCCTGTCAGCTGTTTCTGTCCTCCCCACAGGATGAGACAGACCTGAACTAGTTTGTTCCTGTTAGAGTAGGTCCTTCAACATTAGGAGAAACAGAGATGCCTGCTTGGCCAAGCAGGCGAATGAATGAGGGTGGCAGAGTTGAAGAAACATGGGAGCAATGAGGCCTGTGTGAACTGGAGACATACATGCTCCATTGGTAGCCTGTTGTTGCCATGTGGATATGTAGAGTTGCCACCTTTAGGGACTTAAAAAGAAGTGGAAAGTCATGATCTTTAATATAAAATAGCTCAAAAGTTTGAATGTGAACAATGATGTCAAGATTTAATGTGATACTGTAAGAGCCATGGCATGTCTGGGCGCCCAGGTCAGCCTGTGTGGGCCATCAGCTTATGATTTCGACTCTAGAGCAAGCTAAGTGCCAGCCTGATTTCTCACACCCTCTTGGTCCTGCCCGTTTCCAGCTGCAGTGAGGCCTTGTACCGGGTCTCTGCTCCTTCTGTCGCAGCTTGAGACCCAGTCTCCCCCTGGTGTGGGCTCCAAGATGAGGTGGGGAAGGAGGTAGAGGTCCTGCATTCTCTTAAGTGACTATGACCAGGAACCTTAAAAAAGCAGAACAGAACAAAACCCAGATCCCTTACCTCTCTTTCTACTTGCTTTTGTATTGCTACCCTCCTCAGCTTAGCCTGGTCCAGGTGGAGGGGATGAGTCCCCGGATTCCAGTACCATGCCTCCTCACTCGGACTCCAAAGGGTGCTTTTGATACGGGGGAGGGGAGGGGCTAGACAGGGCAGAAGCAAACAGCCTGATGCGTGAGGTGCACGGCCCTTATTACTTCAAGAGTGTGTAGGATTTAGAAAAGAAGTGGAGGAAGGTATTTCCTGAGAAAGCAGAAAGTAAAGAAAATCAGGGAGAGGAAAAGAAAAGAGTTACACGTTAAGAAATGACAAATATTCTGCTTTGTCTGGAGGCCTGGGCTGTGAGGGGAGTTGAAGGAAGAGGCGGGAGTGGTGTGTTGGGGAGCACGGTGGAGAGCCTGCAGTGCTTCCTAAGGAGACTGGCTCTGATTTTTTTTTTTTAATAATTTTTAAAGGTTACGTTCCATTTACAGTTATTACAAAATATTGGCCATATTCCCCGTGTTGTACAATATATCCTTGTAGCTTATTTGATACCTAATAGTTTGTACTTCTTGCTCCCCTACCCCATCTTGCCCCTCCCCCTTCCCTCTCCCCACTGGTAACCACTAGTTTGTTCTCTCTGTCTGCGAGTGTGTGTCTTTTGTTTGTTGTATTGTTTAGATGTCACATATAAATGATACCATACAGGATTTGTCTTCCTCTGAGGAGAGTAGGTCTTATTCAGTGAGGGACCACTGCAGAGTCTGGCGTTGGGGTCTGTGACAGGCCCATGGAGTCACATTGATCTGGCAGAAACACCAAGTCATTGCAGGGGGTGAGATTCGAGGTGTGGAGAATAGAGGAGACCGCCATTCTCACCTGAAGCCGAGTAGTTTGGGGACAGGTACTGGGTCTGGACTGGGGTGCCAGCAGTGGTGCGGAGGAGGAAGGAGTACGTGGGCACGTGCTTTGCAGGTAGAAGGGTAGGAGCTAGTCAGGGGAGTCCCGGGACCCTTGATCCCATATGACCTGATGTCCTCCTTCCCTTGTCATCTGTAAAGTGCTTACATGTCCTTGTCTCGCTCAATTCCCACAGCAATTCTGAAGAATTTCCCCTCTCCATCTACAGACCTGGAAACAGATTCAGATTAAGTACCAAACAGCTAAGAAATGACACCAAGGCAAGCAGATTCTGGGCTGTACAACTGTTCCACAGTGCAAGAGTTACCATTGTTATTTTTACTTTGTAAAGAAATTAGCTAAGAACCGCACAAGATTATTTATGTGTAGCTTTTTAATGATCTTTCCTTAGCCTTTTAGAATTTTGAGACTAGAATTCTTAGACCTTAATTTCATAATCAAAGTTTTTATGTAACTTTTTAATATAAATTAAACTTACATGTAGATAGAGATATGTAACCATCTTTACTAGATTCTGTTTCCAGTACACTGATTAAAATGTAAAGAAGCGTAACTCAGTTCTCCCAGTATGTAAACCATTCAGCCATCACAGACATTCTCAACTGTGATACAGTGAGGGTGTCGAAAGGCTTTGGTTTTTTTCCTTTTACCTTGACCTGGTCAGTATTTCCCATCACCAAAAGGGACTCGTAAGTCTGGTCGGACTGGGTTTGTTTTTCCCCTTTGTGATCCATTTAAGGAATCCAGTTGTCTTTCTTCCTATATGTTTCTTCTCTCTGACTGCATGTACAGTCTTAGTTTTCCCAATTGGAAACTAAGCTAATTCCAAAAAAAAAAGTCAGAACTTTTCATATTAAGTAATAGCTCCTGGGAAAATGAAGTATAATAGTCTTAATTAAAGGAGCAATGCAAAAAAATTATTTTAAATTGAGCTACCAGGCACTGAGATACATGCTGTATTCATAAGGTGGAATAGTTGAAATAAAATTTTATCCACAGAATTAAGAAGTTTTAGGTGCTTATGGATTTTTTTGTTTTTAATTCAGGTCTACATTGCAACTGTTCCAAGAGCTTTTTTCCGTGCATGTTCAACTTTTTAACCTTTCTACTTTTATACTTACTGTATAGATGGGATTTTCTTTTTTAATGTTCTACCTTGAACTTGGATGCCTCACTCTTAACTGTCTGAAGAAAAATTAGTCATGCTGCCATTATGTAATTTTGATGACATCCGGCCATGTATTTCTAAACTGACACAACCACTGCTTTGACAGGTGACTTAAGGAGGAGGATAGAGTGAATGTCCAAGCTGTCCTTTCAAACCAGCAAATCTGGCAGGGATTGTTAGAGCAGAAAAGGCAAAAAGCAGCCTTGGGTTAAATTCATTATTTGAACTTCTGATGGTGTGGTGATAGAAGAAAGTTGGCACAGCTACATCCTTTTCTTGTCAGGGAATAGAAATAAAAAGGGGAGGCAAACCCATTGTATAGCCCACATCTGTCATGACATCATGGCTTAAGTGTACAGATCACAAAGGTGTTACAACTAGTACGTGTTAACTGAGCAATCTGACCAGGTGCTTTTAAACTTAGGTTCTGTGTGAGCCAGGCTACATTAACAGCCAGTCTTTACTGAACAGGATCCTACAGTTTGCCAGACATTGTTCTAGACCCGGGAAGACAGATGAGAAGCCGTGTTCTTTCCTGTCAAGGAGGTTGCCACACAATGTGATAAATAGTGACGCTATATATTACGCAGTGGCTGGGAGGCAGATGTACCTGTTTTCATCCTGACTGTTGCTTCCCAGCTGTGATCTTGGCCAACTCTTTCATTACACTGAGTCTCAGTTTCCTCATGTATGAAATGAGCAGGAGGTCACCGACCTTAGTAGGGTTAAATGATGCAGTGTATGGAGAGTACTTGGTGCAGCGGAAGTGGGTAGCTGTTAACTACCGTAAGGGACAGTGTGGCAGGCGTTATGGAGCAACGCAAACCGGCTTGGGTCGGGGTAGGGGTTGGGTGAGTGGGAAGCCAGTTCCTAAGGAAGTATATGCTCCTTGTGAGACTTGATGGTAAGTTAGGTTTGGGTTGAGGTTTGTGCATTGCAGGCAGAGGGAACACTTACAAAGTGTATGTTTGCTTTGTGTTGATTTTGTTTGTGGCTATACAGACAGTATATGTAATTTTAATAACAAAAAAGAATCTAAAAATTTATTTAGGGCTGTGAATTTGTGCTCAAAATAACAACTATCATGGCTTCCAGTATTTGTTTCTTACTACAGCCCCAAAATGTAAGAGCTTAAATGGCATCTGAGGAAGTTGAGGATAAAAATACTAAACAGACTGAGAAGCTTTCATAAAGTTAAATTTAACGCATGTTTGTGTTAATTGTTAGGGACTTGACTTTATGCTACTTCCTAACAGGGCCTGATATTGAAGCAAATTACCACACTTCGATTCTCTTAACTTGGATTAATTTGACACAGTTCTTCTGTCATCTCTTTATGGTCAGATGATCTCTGAAAATTAATGTTAAGAATAATTCATGAATTATCCCTCCTGATAATGTGGTCTCATCAAAAATCCCAGAATTCTAGCCAGATATCTACTGAGTTATGCATTTTAGGATGATAGCCCTGTTGGCTTTCGTTTTGAGATGATTTTACAAATGAAGACCAAGCAGTGCTTTCCTCCAGGTGTTTTGAATAACCACCTCTTTTTCCTTTACTCTTTTTGGCTTCTTGTCTTGTATGGCTCAGACTTTCAAGGACAGAAATAGCTACCCTGAAAACCACAGCCATATCATTGCTATAATGTACCAAGAGTTGAAAAGAAATTCAGCTCTTGCTGTATAGAGTTAGCAGTTTTTATTATTTTTTTTCTATGCTGGCTTTTAGCCAGTGGAAACATCCACTATCCTTTTAATCTCCTAGAGATGGGAGCCATTTCTTAAGAGCCTTCAACCATGAGCTTGGTCTGTCAGTGAGCGATTATGGCCAAACCTCATCGGCTAATAGGAAGATTTCAAATAGCCAGTGGATTCTACTTTAGAACAGCTCAATCTCGTCTCTGGTTTAAGATATATTAACCTGAGATGCCGCATCTGTCCAGAACAGGAAAGCGCATTGTTCTTAGTTTACGTTCCCTTTAAAGAAAAGCTGGAGAATGCGTAGCCAGAGACTGTGTTGGATACTGTTTACTGCCTACCTGCTTGTTACTATCATCCTTTTTTTTAATGTTGTTACTATGTTTCTCTGTTGTCATTAGACAGTCATTTTCCCTGAGGTAAAACGTTCATGGCCCTTGTCATTTATAGGCCAGGTTACTGGTTTTAAACTGCCTTCACTGGTTTTAGACTCTCTTGGAGAGATCTTGGTGTCAGAAGTCTTTGCTCCATGGATAGGGTTGGCTTCAATGAGGACGAGGTTGAGCATAGAGAATCCCTAACTCTTTGGACAGGCCTGTTATTGCATCTCTGTGGTGAAAATAGTTACCATGGTTACTGTGCAAGGTACCTGCTTTTTCCTGCTCTGGACCAGGCAGTGAGCTGGCAAAAAACGGTCACTTTCCTGCAGTGCCTTTGAGCAGAAATGAATCTCTCAGATTTAGGCCTGAGCAGGTTTTCAGGCGCATGGGATGTGTGATGAGCCCATGACTGGATACAGCCCCACAGGAGGCAGGTACACTGAGTCCCCTTCTAACCACTGGCTGTGTGACAGCCTGGAGGAGGGCCAGCGCTTTCCTTCGCTGATAGCTGTTGGATAAGTGGTTGGCAACCTGAGAGAAGGAGCAGTCAGTGCAAGAGAGATGTTATAAAAAAAAAAAAAAAAAAAGCTGCATGCTTCCTGAGCTTCCTGGCTGTAATGTAATCATCTATTGATGCTGTAGTCACCTCTGGTGATTCAGTGGGAACACACGAGGTGAAGTATGGCCTTGGGGTAACAGTACACAATGTTGGGGGCAGGATGGTTTTAATGTACTTTCTGTTCTAGAGTGTCAGCTGCCGGGAGCCTACTTTTCTTTTACCTTACTTGTCACATAGCACACTGAAAATAGTTTGAGAATGAAAACACAAGCTTTTGAAGAATGCGTAACTTTCTCTTTCAAAAGTGCCTCGCGTGTGATTTTCTAGAATCACCTGATCTAAATATTGCTTCTCAGTTGTGCAAAAATACAAGGTAAAGAAAATTGAAATAGGAATTTAAAAATTTTAACATTCTTTGTCAGTATTTCAAGGGTTAGCTATGTAGTAAGGAATGTCTGACTTTTTGTTAAATAGATAAATGTTTATTGTGCAGAATTTTGAAAATAGGGGAAAGTTTAAAGAAGAATAACTGTAATCCCATGTGTGGTGTTTATGTTTAAGAGTTTTTTCCATGTGTATTTGTCTTTTTTTTTTTTTTAAGAAAATAGGGATCAAAACATGTAAGTACAATGCAGCTTCACTTTAAATTTGATTACTTTGGGTGTTGCTATTATTATTATTGTTGTTATTTTGTGATAACTGGAAGATTTCAACTTGCCTGTGGCCCTTAGCAAGGGACAACCTCACTTTAGGCATGTCTGCAAAACGAAACTAGGAATTTTTTTTTTAATTTGAAGATTTAATTGGCTTTATTCAGTGATTCATGAATCGGGCAGCATCCCATCTAGCAAGTATCAATGGAAGAGAGCTCCTCTAATTTCATTAGGTAACGGTTGCAATGGGTTCTCATTAAATATGTGACCTTAATTCCACACTCCTTTTCAGAAAACTCTCTGGTGTGCAGGGTCTTCTGTCGCTGCCGTGCACACCTGCCTTTAGGTGTTGTCCCCACCGTCCTGCCTGACTGCGTTCATCTCCTGCTCTCTGTCACAGCCTGGCTTCTCCCAGGCTCGCCCGTGTACTCCCTTTGTTCTTCTCCTGGAACCATCTGCTCCACCTAAATGGTCTTTTTCTGTTGTGCCCCAAACCTACCCTGTTTTAAGTCCCACTCTGCTCCTTTTCACACCGCCCTCCAAGCTGGCATACCTACCCCTTTTCTTCACTTGCTGAATTATTTGCTCTGAGGCCCAGCTCCGAGTCCTGGATTTTCTATTAACCCACTTCTGTTAGTGAGGCATGTCCTCGAGAGGCAGTATTCAGGGGCATCACGCTATAGAGGAGCTTATACAAGCTTCAAGTGAATGGTTTATTTTTTGGGTAAAGACCTATGGCTGACTTTTAAAACTTTAAGTTAGTAGTTTTCATAAACCCCCCTGTCCCCCTTCCCACAAACAAGCGAGAGAGAGAGAGAGAGAGAGAGAGAGAGAGAGAGAAAGTAAGAAATTGGCATACCCTTGCCCTGACATTTTTTCTCTGTTGCAATTTAAACTGTTCCAAAAATTCTCACAGTTTAGTTAGTTCTCCCTTGATTTTTTTCTGTTTGGATAACACGGCTAACTTGGTTTCATAGTTTTGTGAGTTTTGATTGTATTCTCTCCTCCTGTCATCAGACTCTGCCTTCTAGGCCTGGGGCGTGGGGGGATCCCCACTCTTCGTTACACATAGTTGCCCTGGGCCACTTTGATAAGACACAAAGACCTTGACTTAACCAAGTGTAGTTTTAGGCCTTCTAAGTATTTCTTTTAACCAGTTGAGCAGTGGAGCGTTTATTGACATTCCTCCCCTCTGCGTATGAGGAAGCCACATAGTGAAAATTTTTGAAAAAAACATGGCCCCTGTTTTGAACTTACTACCTGCTTAACTCAAATAATAAAAACGTGATGTAGACTGAATGGCCCAAGAGCACATGGGTAGCATAGCGGGTAGCTTCGGGAGTCAGTAAATTAAGAATTTGGATCCTGGGCCCTCCACTCAATGGCACTGTATCTTAACGGTCCTTGAGCCTCAGTTTCTCCTTCTGTGAAGTGAGCAAAGGAGGTTATGAGGAGAATCAGCCGAGTTTCCTTTCCGTTTCTCTCCTTTGCAGGGTTTAGTAAGAGCTCTGACGATTAGGGAAGTCAGTCCGGGCTTCCTGCAGGATGAAGGCTTGAGCTGGGCTGTGAAGGCAGGCTAGGATCCCTCCAGGTGGAACAGAGAGGAAAAGGCCTTCCAGGTGTGGGGAAGCAGTTGAGCAATGGGCCACGGACAAGTCCACAGAGCCTTGAAAGCAAGCGCAGGGAGGGCCCTGATGAAAGCAGTGCATCAAAATGCAATGTCAGAGGGCTCAGCGGGAGAGAGTCCGAGGGACGTGGAAGAATTTATAATCTCCGCATGAGTGAGGATGGGTGGTCGGGGAGTGGTGGGGAAAGGGCAGCTACAAGAGGCATTTCCAGAGAAAAATCGTCAGGGCTTGGTGTGTGAGGCTAGGGGATGCAAGACATTGTGAGCCTTTAAGCAGGTGATTACTGTGTCATTCATTCATCCTTAAAATACTTCAATTGAAAATGTACTGCTACAAGGTTCTGTTCTAGGTATTGGGGATTAATGACTAAATAAAACAGAAGTCCCTGCTCTTATGAAGCTCACTTTCTAGTGTTAATTGTGTTAAAAATTTAGTGGCAGCAGTTTTGGCATCTCGTGATGTCATTAGGTAGCTCACGATCCTTTTATCATATCTAAAAGCCAAGTGGGAAATGTCGATGAGAGCACATCCAGTGTCTTCACGAAATCAATGTACAGTATTTTCACGTTTTAGGACTATAAAGATAAGAATAAAACAGTGAAGCTGAAAATGCCGTATTTCACAGATCTAAGGAAGTGGTACTACTGTAGATTTAGTCATTTGCCTTATGGTTAATAAATTTCAGGGACCGTCTTGAAGTTTGGAACACCTAGGGAATTGTTGTCGAGTTGTGCGATTCCTTTTGTAGGCTTGGGTTTGGATTAAAATTAAGTTCATTTAACAACCAGGAGGAAGTAATTAGGTTGAACAAGACTTCAGTATTTGATGGCTTTTTTTCCAAGTGATTTTGTCAGCTTGTTTTTGAAGTAGGGCTATGATATTTTAGTTTTCAGTCTGAGTTTTCTTCAGTTCTTCAAGGTGAAAAAATTTAAGTTTGTACTAGATAATTCCTTGACAAAAAATGTTGATGTAAGAAATAGAGACATTTAAAAACTAAAATATAATTTTCCATGGTATTTTGAAAGCTTGAAATAGAAGAACATTATCTAAAGTTATGATGCATTTAAATACTCATTTACTTAGGAAGCTTCTCTCCCTGTCATTTAATGTACCTACTCATGTTTTATGTTATTTTTAAGGTAACCACAATTAATCAGCTATAACAATAGAGTATAAAGATTTTTTCATAATTCTTAAGGAAAGAAATAAAGAGGTTTGGACTTAATAGTACTGATATGATTCCTTGCAATAAAAGAATATGAAAAATATTCAAAAAATGATTAAAACTCTGAGCTGCCATAAATATATTACCCCTCAGTGTGTGAATTTCTCAGTTAAAAAAAAATCAGATGTTTTTCCTTGAGGATGATTTGATTTTTTTTCAATTTCCTTCAGGTAAAAGTGCAGTTTTAAAGTGTCTACTGGACATTCACAAAATTTTCCAGGAAAATGACCCAGCTTACATTCTAAACGATCTCTACATCTCAGACTACTGTGTGTGGATTCAGAAAGCCAAGTAAGTGTTCAGTTACGAATTTTACATGCTCCCATTTCCGGAACACCTACTTACCTGGGAGGAAGAAAATGAAATAACCTGGAGGATAAGTTTTAATCAGGGACAAACCCGTACAGGTACCAAACATTTGAGAAGTCCTGTATCAGCACAGGGAACTTGGTGAAGTTGCTTAGGGAGGAGGTGCAGATGACAAAAAGGTTAATTTTCCTAGAAAAAAATTGGTAGCGCCTGGAAAATATGTGTTAAAACTGACAGTTGTGACTCTTCACTGTTACGCTATTGACTGTCCTCAGTGAAATCTCAAGACTGGTCTATCTGAACCTGTGTCTGTGGTTTAATTACAGTGGGGTGTGAATGTGAGTGTGTGTGCAGGCATATGTGTAAACATCACAGGATACAAACCTAATCAAATGTAATCACAACGAGAGCTGTGCCGTCTTTAGTTAATCTCTGGCTTACAGAATCCTTTATTCAGAGTAGAAGAACGAAAGTCTTCAGGGCCTAATAAAATGTATCTAAGGGTCTGAACATTTACAAATGGCTTCCTTGAACTTGGTATGTAAAGAATTTTTTAATTGTTTGCCATTGCCTCACTCAAGGAAGCATATCAAGTTTAAAAATGCAGTGAATTTTCATTTTGTAAAGGGTGTTCTATAGACCTGATTCTTATCAGACGTGCCCAAAATATCCATTTTAGTAGCAAGAGACTGTTAACGGAGAACATACAAAGAGAGCCTTTGATTGGAATAATTCTTAGGTGCTAGAGAAAAGGATGGCACAACATCATTTGTGACTTAGAAGAAAAATGATCATGATATTTTTACTATTAGTGTGACTGGTAAATGAATGCTTTAGGATGGCGTTTAATGCCTGTTTTGAGTGAACCATTATATAGAATTTAGTTTTGATTTCTGTTCATGGGGAAGCAATTATATTGCAGAGTGAAATAAGAAAAAAACTTGAGGCCCTACCTGTTGTAAGCAAAATGCTTAGGGACTGCTCAAGATATCGCCAATAACATACAGCAGGTGGTGTCAGCATTCGAGTTGGAAATCTAGATTTCACCAGATGGAAAATTGCATCTTTAACCCCTGAGGTCATGATGGTATGTCATCACTTCATTTGATCCTCCTGCTAATTGAGCTTATCGAATACCCTGCTGCCATTTCCAGTTGTTTTCATAATAAAATTAAATTGAAATAGCCTATTTGTGAGGGTTTAGGTTTTTCTTTTTTTCTTTCAGGGTGAGGATTTTATAAGCATGTAATGAGCATCGACGTTTGTGCTAGGATCCCATTTCTGTGAATGCCTCCTTCCTCTGTTTGTGGCATTCTTTATTGACTAGAGAGAAGATCGTATTTCATTGAACTAGAAGGGTATACACCCTCAAGTTGATGTGGGGATTAATAGGACTTTTTTTCACTTAAAAAATTTTTTTTCCCTGGGTTTCAAGTTGCAGGAAATAAAACGACATTCTTAGGTTTCTAGTCATTGTTATGATAATAGTAATTTTAAAAAAGATGTTAATGTATTGCGAGCCAGGTAGAAGAGAGAAACCAGCAGGAACTCTTCAAATTACTTTGGAAAAAAAATTTTCACCTTTACCAATTTGACTGTAACTTTTCTATCCCTAAATAAGCTGTGTCGTTTTCACTTTGTGTGTTACGTTTTAACTCTAGTCTAACCCAGCTGTTTTCCCCTCCCCCTTGAAGTAAGAGAACCTAATTTTAATCAAATTTTCTAATTTTATTCTTAATTTTTCAAGCGCAGCATAATTGAACTTTCCAGTATCATCTTTACTGTGAACTTTCTTGGCTCTGAATTAATAATACTGTGGTGAATGTCCATAATTTCCATAATTAATTTCTTCCTTACTTTTCACCTTCTATTTTATTTCTTTCCCATACAGTTTATTAGTGAAATCTAGCACCTTATTTTTATGTATTAAAATAGTTCTACATTTTTCTTAGTCTCTATTTGAAGTTTTTGATTATAATGATAATGACTGTGTGAAATTTTATTTGAAATACCAGGCAAGTGCTAAATTCTGACTAGCACTCCATTCTTACAGTCAGACATTTACTTTGGCAAAAACTTACTGGAATATGGGTAGCAAAGTCATTCTTACACTGAGTTAATGAAGTTAGGGCAACAACTGTGGTAAGTTTTGCTTTAGTGCTTCGTAGTTAGTTTTCCTCGTGATATGTGTCTTGTAGAGCACATTTGCAGAGCTTAAAAACTGAAGCTCCTGCATTTTTGAGTTATAGACTCTGCACATAATTTTTCTGAAAAGGAACGCTTCCTGCCATCCTTTGCTGTAAGCTTCATTGGAAGTTTCGAGTGTGGTGGCCCCTGCAGCAAATACACCCTGGGTGGCAGCATGCAGAGTGGTTCGCTTGAGGTCATATAGCTTATAAGAGACAGGTCTGTGATAGTCTCAGGTCCTCTGGCTCCAGATTTCATGTTTTTGCAGATATACCACCTAGACAAGCCGTTGTCTTTGCCCATGGTATGGGGGGCGGGGGGAGGCGGTGTGCGGGGAGCCCTCCCTGTAGAGTGCTTTTCCTATAGGAAGAGGGATTAAAGATTTATCTGTCTTCCTCTGGGATATTCCCATAGCACTTGGTTTAGAGATCACTTAGGCACATGTCCTGTCTGCCTCACATTGGGCATACCTCTTTCTCCTTCTAAAATTTTGAAGTCCATGTGAATGAGCACCTATCTGGGCCCATTACAGTTCCTTGTGAGCACAGTAAATTTTAGTTGAATTGAATGGTATCTAGTAGAGCCAGTTGAAGGAGCATTTCATTTTTTTCTTTTTGAACCAAAGTGTAAATTAGCTCTAACTTATTTTTATTGACATTTTTAGCTACATTCAATAAAAGACTTCGCCCTTCCCCTCATTTCTTTTCCAGTGGGCTGCACTCACCAGTAGCACTGGTAGTTCTGACGTACTGAAAGTTTAGCGTTTTACACCCTTTGGTTTAAGCTGGGGTGGAAAAGCTTGTCCTGTAAAATATGTTCCAGCCCTGCCTCTCATGGACCGTAAGACCGTAGCAAGTCACTCCATCACTTCATCTAATGCACCAGTGTTAGTATTTTCTCTATTTTCCAGTGCATTTTTAAACCTGTGGAAATAATACTGCACATATCATTTTGTAACATGTTTAATACTTATAATAGTACCCTATAAATCATCTTCCTTTATAGCATAATATCCATAGCATAGTATTTTTAAAATAAACTAATTGGTTCCTCATTATACAAGAAGTGCACACCCACTGAAGAAAACTTGATACTTTATGGTTTTAATGCATGGTGTAATTTGAAATGACATGGGATAGAATATGGTGTTATTTTGTTTTTTTGCGTGGAAAATTTTTGATTGTCTATTTTTGTTTAAAAGAAATTAAGATCTAAAATCCCAGCTAACTTTAGTACAAGTCTGAGCTTGTCATGAAGGTTCTGTATCTTTGTGTTCTCTAGTGTAGTTTTTTAAGGTAGGTACTTAAGGGGGAAAAAGAAAATGTATATCTTTGAAACACTGAACCTTTTTACATTGAACTGATAGGTGGTTTACTGTGATTAATACTCTCCATGCATTTGTTTTTGCACTGCTTTTTCGCATTCTTCCCCCCACCCCGCAAAATGAAATCTTACTTTGCAACCCTTTGGACACTAATGTGCACAGCTTGTAGAGGGAAACAACTCCATCACCTAATAGTTTTGTTTTATTTGATAAATCCTGGACCTCAGCTTCCTCACTTGTGAATAAACCCGAGCCATTTCTGCACTGAAATCTTAAAATTTTAGAAAACTTAGGACCATGTCATTGCTTCCTACTGCTTTGCTTCCTCTGTGTATGTGCTTTGGTAGGGGGTAGGGTTATGTTTCTGAGACCAGTGTAGCTCTCTTCCTTTTGGCTTTCTCTTGTTCCTAGTTTATCTGCCAAAAGCCGTGGGAGTGGGGGTCACGCATATGCAGAGGTAAAACATCGGCACTGAATGTAGAAACGGAATTATTTATTTTTTTCAACCACTAATTATTGAGCCCTGCTCTATGCCAGGTACTGAGACAGGTGGTGGGGATACTCCGGTGAACAAGGGACACAACACCTTGAAGCTGATCTTCTAGTGGGGAACATAGACAGAAGGAAAATGTTATGCCGTAGCCTGATAGCAGCAGCTACAGTGGGGAAGTATGGGTGCTATAGGAGCACCTAGGAGGCCACATGCTTAGTCTTGGGGTATGGGAAACCACTTCCGGAAGGAAGAGTTGAAGCTGAGGGCCGAAAGGTCAGGAAGGGGTGGTCAGATGCAGATGGGGAAGCAGGGGTGGAGGGCATTTCAGACAACAGGGACGCAGGAATGTGGCCCTTTTAAAGAGCTCAGAACGGTTGGATCTTGGTACAGGAATGAGAGAAAGGAAGTGAGGCTGGAGAGTTCCTGTAGATCATTGGCCACATGAAGATGTTTGAGGTTTGTCCTGGGAGAGTGTGGAGCAGCTGAAGAGTTTAAGCGATGGAGTGTCTGTGTGAGCGACACAGTAAGATTTAGATTCTGGGAAGATCCATCAGGTTACATTGTGGGGGATGAATTGGGGTGAGGGCAGAGCTCAGACTCAAGGCTGAAAGGCTAGTTAGGAGGTGAGTGATCCAGGCAAAAGGCAGCTGTAGCCTGAGCCAGGGCAGTGAGAGTGGGGAAGGAGACTAGTGGTCAGGTTTAAGGGGTAGATGAGACAGGACTGAATAAGGATTGGATCTCAGGGGAGAGTGAGAATGGGGCCAGTCAAAGGTGAGGTCTGGATTTTGACTTGGGCCAGTTAACGGGGCCGTCGGAGGTGCCTTTGCTGAAATTAAATCATACTGGAGAGGGTAGGTTGGAAGAGAAGTGAGAGGGTGGAAAGACGAGGAGTTCAGTTTCAGAAATGTTGATTTGAGGTCTCTAAGGAGTATCCATAAAGAAAGAGTCGGGAACATTTGGATCACAGCTGGAAAAGATGTATAGAGAAGAGTTGGACAAAGAAGGGATATGAATTAATAGGAAAACATAAAAAATGGTATCTGGTTGTACAGTACTGTTACACATATGAGTATAATGATAATCAGGAGTGGATGCATTCCAGGCTGGGAAAATAGCATCATGCAGGGGAGTCGACAAGTCAAACGTGTAAGCAACGTGGAGAACAGATTTCCTGGTTGTAGCTCTGGTGGCTTAGAAGGGCAAGAATGGACGTGAGGCATTTTTGCATTTGGATCACAGTTTTATCTGTCCTTTAGTTTCCCTTTGTTATTAAATAAGAGAGTCTGCAGTTAGCTTGAGGTCATGATGTTTTAGTAACAGGGCCAGATCAGAAACGCTTATTTCTCCCTTCGGTGTGCTGGAGACTGTCACGGTATTTTTGACTTAGAAATCACTTGGTGGTCTTCCCTGGTGGCACAGTGGTTAAGAGTCCGCCTGCCAATGCAGGGGACGTGGATTCAAGCCCTGGTCCGGGAGGATCCCACATGCTGCGGAGCAGCTAAGCCCGTGTGCCACAGCTACTGAGCCTGCGCCCTGGAGCCCATGAGCCACAACTACTGAACCCACGTGCCACAACTACTGAAGTCCGCGCACCTAGAGTCCGTGCTTCGCAGCAAGAGAAGCCATCGCAATGAGAAGCCGGTGCACCGCAACGAAGAGTAGCCCCCTCTCACTGCAACTAGAGAAACAAAGACCTGACACAGCCAAAAATAAATTTAAAAAAAAAATCACTTGGTTACATATGAGAAAACCAGTCAGACTTTTATAGTAAAAATGGGGACTTTATTAGGAGGCTACAGGTTATCTTCTGGGACCCAGGTGCTGAGTACAGCTGGGCCCCGTGAGCTCAAGGCACGAAGTGTGGGGTTGGCTTACTTTCTGGTGACGTGTGGTCCCTCGAGTTGCTTATTTCTGCAGGTCCCTGCTGCTCTTCTCCCTTTGGTGCATGTGGAGGAGAATGGCTCTTCTACAGCTCTGAGTTTCCATGTGCCTAGTTTCAGTAGAGATGGACTAGAGTCCCTTGTTTATGATTCCAAGGGAGGGAGAATGTGGTTGGCCCAGCATGGGTCCGTGTTTTTTCCTGGTCTAGTTGCCTTGGTCACAGAGGGCGTGGAGTGGGGGTGCCCCCTAACGTGGTACACACATGGTCCCAGGGCCCACTTTGTCACCAGTGAGTGGCCTTTCTCAGAGCAGGGTGCTTGTGGGGCGTGCGGACCCCTTAAGAGGATGCTGCTGGAATTCCATGACAGCATTCTGAGCCATAGCTAAGGGCGAGCCCTGATACCTGCCACTGCCTCTGCCACTGATACTCATAATAAAATACAGTGCTGAGGCTGATTTCAGAGGGCTGTTCAGTTCAGACTGATCATCAGGGACTCTAGGTGGTTCCACTTCTGCAGGGGAAGTTACTTCTCTGACAATGGTACAACATTAAGGGTTACATTAGCTGCTAATGGTTAGCATGTAGAAATTTCAAGAAACAATTGTGCAGAATTTCAAGCAAGTTAAACCTCCCTTGAATTGAAATCATTCTTGGGAAGGTGCTTATTGAGGCCTGTCAGGTTGCTCCTCAGTTTTACTGTTTATTTTTAATTAAATCCACCAATTCGTCCTGGACGGGAGTGGGTTTTATCTCCATAAGAAAAGATTAGTACATGCCAATATGCATTCACCGTAGCCCTTCAGTGCGGTTTCATATAGAAAGGATTTACTTAATGGTTCTTCACCTTATCACCGGTAGTTCAGCAATGCCCACTGGGGACTGCTGCTCTTCATTAGACTTCTCTAACAAGAAATGTGCCAATAAATCATGAGATTACGAATGTTCCTAAAGATTTCAGGACAAAATAAGCCTTTGTGAAGATATGAATGCTCCATGTGACTGTACGCATTGAGAAAACTAGCCAAAGAATTCTATATCTGAATGTTCAGGTTTTGTGGAGCTTTTTGTTGTTGTTTTACTTGTCGTTTCTTTGTTTTTCTTAATGTGTAATATCCTTGTTTTTTTTTTTAAGGTGACCTTTTTTATTTTAGAATAGTTGTAGATTTACAGAAAAATTGTAAAGATGGTACAGAGAGTTCCCAGATACCCCACATTCAGTTTCCCCTATTATTAACTTCTTACATTGGTATGGTAACTTGTTACAATTAATGAACCATTATTGATACATTATTATTAGCTCAAGTCCATAGATTCATTTAGCTTTTCCTAGTTTTTACCTAATGTCCTTTTCCTATTTTAGGATACCACATTTTGTTTCGTTGTTTACTAAGAACTGGAACTCAAATCAGTAAAGCTCTGTTTCTTGCACATTTCGTTTTTCCAAGAGCTTAAATGCTATTGAAAGGCAATGAAATATTATTGAGATATATTAAGATGCCTGAGGGGCTTACTGCATACAAACATTCTAATCTAGACCTTGAAAAAAATAGGTTTGGCAGATGGGAAAATGTTTAGAAATTTGGAAACATAATTCATTTATCATTTTTACTTCTACCTGTACTGTGGGCATTGTGATTTTGCTATATTAATAAAAATTGAGGTTTGTAAAAGTAAAGTGAGCAAGGCTTTATATTTTCATATTAATTTTCTAAAGGTGGTAGACATTAGAGGATAAAGTGTGAATACAAGTTCTTATAAAAAAGATACAGACTGGCCGGGGTGAGTGGGCAGCTCCCAGACTGGAAAGTGAGGGCATTTATCTGTACAGGGAGGCTTGTACGTGTCAGGCCATTCGAGGACTACGGCTGCCTGGCTGTGTTTGGTTTTTGTCTCTGTCCTTACTCGTTTTGTTCCCAGATACTTGGCTCCAGACTTCTTAAATCCTTGGTTTTGGCTTGCTGGGGCCCTGGCTTTTCACAGAGTATAATTAGCTACTATGTGAGCAAATTGGTATTTTCCTTCACCTCCCTGTTGTAATGTACTTTTGCACGTCATAGGTCTTGGGAGGATTCTCGGTGGAGGAGACTGGCAGGATCAAGTGAGTTCCGGTGGGAATTGATGTAGTCAGGTTTTGTGAACCCGTATTCTCTGCTTCAGATAGAATTTTCCTTGTGCTCGGATGCTCTTCACGTCTCACTCAGAGAAGAGGCTTACATTGATTAATGTGGCGTATGTGTGGTTATCTTACTTAGAAAGTGCTCTGTTTAAGGAGAGCTTTGTCAAGAGCGTCCTTTGAATGGAGTCACCAGAAAGCTTTTTAAAAAAACTGACAACTTCAAGTACAATTTCCTTTTTCTTCTGCCAAATATGACTGAAACCCAATCCTTGTTATAACATAATTATCTCAACTGAAGCCAACTGGGAGTTGCTGCCTTAATGTAAGGGGTGTGAAGTCCCCTAAACAAATAGAAGATTAATTACATTCACAGCATGTTATGAAGGTGATGAGATTGATTGTGATCATTTGCCTGGTCCCATTTCCTGCTCTGACTACTTTCCTGAATAAATAGAAGCTGGGAAAATTATAAATAGAGCTTTAGAGAGTACCGTTGTGCCATGGGTGGGAAAAGGGCGTCCCTGAGGTATATTCGTAGATTGTAAGTGATATATGATGTTACTTGTAGATAATTTTATCATTGATTATTTGCTGTTCTCAGTTTAAACGGCTTTCCAAGGATAGTTTTTATCTTTCAAAATATAGATATTAACAGAGCATTGGAGGAATTTGACAGAGTGTATTTTAAGTGTATAGATTTCAGCAATTTTTTAAAAATTTTATTTATTTATTTTTGGCTGCATTGCGTCTTCATTGCTGCCTGCGGACTTTCTCTAGTTGCGGCGAGCGGGGGCTACTCTTCGTTGCAGTGTGCGGGCTTCTCATTGCGGTGGCTTCTCTTGTTGCGGAGCATAGGCTCTAGGCGCGTGGGCTTCAGTAGTTGTGGCATGTGGGCGCTTAGTAGTTGTGGCTCATGCGCTGTAGAGCACAAGCTCAGTAGTTGTGGTGCACGGGCTTAGTTGCTCCGCGGCATGTGGGATCTTCCCAGACCAGGGCTCGAACCCATGTCCCCTGCATTGGCAGGCGGATTCTTAACCAGTGCCACCAGGGAAGCCCAATTTTAGCAAATTTCTGATCCAGTTTTAGATGTTTTTACTTAGTGTGGCCTTTTGGAAGGTTTAAACTAAAGAAAATGTCAACTCTTAGATGCTTATGTTGTTTTTTCCTCATAGAAGCTTCTGCTTTTGTTAAAATGATAAATTAGTATTTTCATGAGGCACTGTTTTCCATTTTTATTATATGTTTGTCTTACCTCTTTTTCCTGGATAGTTTTCTGATATTGTAACATTGTGATTTTGATTTAGACGTTTATTCTCCAAATCTTCTGTTATGGTGGCCTCTAGAGTGAGCTTCACTTGAGGCCATGGAGCGCGTAGAGCAATCTTTCTAGAGTGCAGGGAAACTATAATAGCTCAGTGTTTATTGATTAAGAAGAATCTTAAGCTTCACTAATATTTAATGTATGGATCAGTAGCAAAAGTCATGTTTTGTGGGTCCCAGACTTTTTTAATGATGGGCTACTTGATCCAAAGTTTAGAGGAATAACCATCTTTATTTCCAAACGGAAGCACTTAGTACATTTATTCTCAAAGCCTGAATTATGGCCGGGGAGGGGTTGTCTCGCCTAAGAAACTGGAGTTGGTGTTCAGGGACTCCAGTCAGCCTCTGCTAGTTGCTTGAACGTAGTTGAAGACAGAGAAACTCAACTTCCAGAGCCTGAGATTTGTGCCAGATGTAAAATGGTCCCTTCGTGCTTCAGTTTTATGTTCTGTTTGACGAGTGGAGAGAAAGAAGCCTAACTCGGGAATGCAGAGCCTTTGTCATGATGATAACATGTATTTCTTGTGCCCAGACACCTTGTCTTTTGCTTTCGGGGTTCTTATGTATTAACTTAAAACGTGAAAGAACAAAAAGCCGACTATCCTTATGAGAAGAAAAGAATGAAATGTGAAATGGATGCTCATGTAGGTTTGGGAGTGGAGTGTAATGGAGGCTCAGTCTCAAGATGTTACGATTCCATGAGGAGTGATTTTGTGATTTCATTGTTAATTACTGATCCAAAGAAAAGGAGCCAAAGAAATCTGGACTGTGACTGTCCTAAAGGGCAAAGGACTTATTCAACTTGGTACCCTGGCACCTAGCAGAATGCCGGTCACTTACTAGTAAATGCTCATGGAACTGAAAATTTTCTTTCTAATTCAGTAAAAAGCTTCAATGAAAAGTAGCAGTTTTACCCTCTCTTTACACGATACTAAACCTCTGTCTCTAGGACCTTCAGTGCATGTCCTGTTCTTCTTGTCCTAATCACAAGATAAGGATACATGCACTTACCTACACAGATGTTACATGTCCAGATGGATGTCAAAGGAAACAGAACTTTTTGCAGGTGCTTATCTACTCAGATCTGAGAAAGTCAAAATGGGCTGGAGGTGTAGGAGAGAGAGCAGTGTGTGGAGGTTCGTATGGTTGGATGGATGGATGTTTAGATCACTTCCATGTCCCCTGCTTACTGTTGAGCAGTATTGGCCCAGAGGTTGGTGTGGGGGCTGCCCTGCAACCTCCCCGAGGAGTCAGACGCAAGAATCGACCATCAAGGGACCAGCAGCCACACGCTGTCCGCAAGTCCCGAGACAGAGAACATGAGCCAGTTGAGGAGGAGGAGGGTACTCTGGCCTTCAATTCCAGGACATTCCCCAGGTCATCTCCAAGTTACACACCCGAGCAGGAGACAGACAGGCGATCCACTGTGTAACTGAAATGGCTATCATGGATAGCCATTCAATTTAATTCTCTTTCCAAAAGGGAGATACCTATGTGTAATAGTGTCTTAGATCACACCTTGTTTATCTAAAATATTTATAGATGTAATTGCTTGTTAATTATTAATAGTGTACTAATTATAATTATTTAATTATTAAACTCAATTACTTGTAATTATAACTATTTCTTTTCTTTGTGGTTCATTTGTTTAAATGAATTCAGAGTCTGATTGAGTCCAAAATTTATTGAATATCTACTATGACCAGCATTGTGCTCAGTGCTGGAGGTTAGATCAAGGTCAAAATTTCCACATCAAGGAACCCACTGTCTGGGAAGGTTAAAGACACTACACTATTGTGAAAAATCATAACTGGAAAATTAAATGGCAAAAGCCACGTGTATAGAGCTGTATATGCTGAGATGGCTCAGTCACATTAAGAAATATGTATTGGGCTTCCCTGGTGGCACAGTGGTTAAGAATCCGCCTGCCAATGCAGGGGGCATGGGTTCGAGCCCTGGTCTGGGAAGATTCCACATGCTGCGGAGCAACTCAGCCTGTGCGCCACAACTACTGAGCCCGTGTGCCACAACTACTGAAGGCCGTGTGCCTAGAGCCCGTGTTCTGCAACAAGAGCAGCCACCGCAATGAGAAGCCTGCGTGCCACAACGAAGAGTAGCCCTCGCTCGCCACAACTAGAGAAGCCAGTGCGCAGCAACAAAGGCCCAACGCAGCCAAAAATAAATGAATAAAATAAATAAATAATTTAAAAAATAAAATAAAATAAAAGTCTGGCCAACATGGCTGTTCATTCTAAAGTGATGTTACTGTTAAAAAAAAAAAAAAAGACGTATTCACAGAACAAAAACCCTAGAAGGAAGCACATTAATGTTGATAAAAGTAATCTCTGGCTTGTGGATTTACGGGTGGCTTTTCTACTTTATACTTACTTTTTGGGTGTGTTTACAGTGAACATGTATTTTATTTTTTCCCTGATGGGCATTTTAGGAAATTACAAGGGTGTTATCAGTGCTTGTTTTTTTTTTTTTCCTTACATGTAAGAGAATATTACAGAACTGAATGAAGTAAAAAGTGTGATGATCTGCACTTAAGGCCCAACTAAATCAGTAAACGAATGAAAAAAGAAAGCCCTTATGTCCTGAATGAAATGAAGTAGACATAAATAGATAATCTATCAGTACTTGCTTGAGCTTTCTCAAATATGAACTTAGCATTTAAGTAGCAATTTGACATTATCTTCAGATGTGGAGTTTCTCTCCTTGCTGGGTGCACCATTTTATTATTTATTCAATATAAAATTATATAGAGCAGAAAAAAGACACCAGACCATTAGACGTCTCCTGTGTATCTGTTCTCAGATTTACAATACATCAAGTGGCAGAATATACTCTGATATCATGGCATACTTGTCCTTTGTGTAGGTGAACTGCTGTTAGCCTTGTGATGGATGAAATATCACTTTACATCACAGATTTATAATTACGTGGTGTGCCTTAAATGATGGTGAAATGTGAAAAGTGATGTCTGTTCTGATGATCTTGTTTTCTTCAGGCTCTTTCTTGCCCTGTAACCTCAAGCCGCATACACACCCAAAGTTGTTCTTCGGCGATCTCATTTTTGATACCTTCCTAGAACTCAAAGACACTTTGAGCAAAGAATAAAACACCATCTCACATCTAGTATTAAGTACCCTAGGCCGTTCCAAGTAAGCTTGCCAGCCAGTTTAGATTTTCTATCCGTAGAATATCCTAAAGCTTCAAGAAAATAAGGGTTTAGTTCTTACTGAAAGAAATTCACTTCATTTCTAACTTGATGTTTAAAATTACAGTTGTCAGCACACGTCCTATATACCTGTTTTAACAGATAAAACAGTTAAAAGGATTTCACTTCAGCTGGGTAAGCTAAAGCCATCTGAATGAATAAAACTATTGGCAAAAGATCTCCACTTGACTAAATACTAGATTAATAAAATACAAGCTTTCAAAACTCAGGAAGTTGTGAAGCTTTTATTCTGAACACATCTATACTATACATACTTATGATTCAGAAGTGTTATCGTAACCCATGATTTCAGATGGAAATTTCAAATCTAGAATGTTCAGGAGGTACGTACTAGGTTTATGTTACCTTTTTATCAGAAAGATCCAGTCTTGCTCCAGGTTTATGGGAAAACATTTTTGTTTTTGGTTAACACAAGCTTACACAGATCTTCCATCATGTTTCCATTGAGCATACTTTTTCAAAGGTCACCTGCCAGTCAAAGATGGGCTCTCCCCTTGAGGCTTGGGAGTGAGAGGTGAGGCCACACACCTACTCTGTTTCACATCTTTGGGGGTCTTGTTACCAAGTGGCGGTGATAGTGGTTTGTAAGTTGTGACTGCTATAGGCTAGAGTATCTGTTCTCCCAACCATCTGTTCATTCAACAGATATTTATGAGTTCTTACTATGGGCAGCGTTCCGTGCTAAGGTTCTGAGCCTCCAGTGGTAAGCAAAAACCAGACGTGCTCCCACGCCCCATGGAATTTATGGTCTAATGGAAGAGAGATGTTAATCAAAGAATCGCATACACAAAACGTAAAAGCAAAAGCTTGGAAAGTGCTCCAAGAAAAAAGATTCATGCTCCTGTGAAAGCACATTATATCCAGCCTGGTCTGGTGGGGGGATACGAGGAGGAGGCAGGTAATGACCCGGGAAGCTTTCCTTGGGGAAATACTTGCTTTGAGTACCAAAGTACAAGCAGGAGTTAACTTAAGTGAGGTGATGGATTTCACAGAATGTAGGAGGCCCACTACTTGCAGAGGTCATGTGGCAGGAGGGAATTTTGTATGTGTTCAAGAAATTGAAAGAACATTAGGATGTTCAGCCAGGGTGGCTGAAACATAAAAGGTATATGTGTGTGTGGATGGATCAAGATGCGGCTGGTGATTCAGGCAAGGCCCAGACTGTACAGTAGCTTCTGCATAATGTTAAGAATTTTATCTTGGTCTTGAGAACTGTGGGAAGCTGGAGAAGGATCTTAGGCACACGATGGGAGAAGATCACTGGGGTAGTAGTGTGAATTGCATGTTACATCAGCTAGAAAGCTCCTTGTGAGGGATGAGTGTAGCCTGACCAGGGAAGTAGGATTTAGGGACTAAAATGGATTTGGGGAGAGAGGGAGAAGCCATCACGGAGGACAGCGCCTGAGTCTGTGGCTTGCGCAGCTCAACAAGTGATGAGACCTCATTTGGGAAGAATAATTCTCAGGCAGTTGGCTTTTGTTAGAGAAGTTCTTCTGTTCACAGAACTTAGCCTCTTTTGTGGTGATCTGCACTATAGTTCATAATTCTGGGTAATGGCTAGTTTTCTTTCTTTGCCTCTATGGGTTTTTTTTTAATTAATTTATTTTTGGCTACATTGGGTCTTTGTTGCTGCACACAGGCTTTCTCTAGTTGCGGCGAGCGGGGGCTGCTCTTTGTTGCGGTGTGCGGGCTTCTCATTGCGGTGGCTTCTCTTGTTGCGGAGCACGGGCTCTAGGCACGCAGGCTTCAGCAGTTGTGGCACACGGCCTCAGTTGTTGTGGCTCGTGGGCTCTAGAGTGCAGGCTCAGTAGTTGTGGCACAAGGGCTTAGTTGCTCCATGGCATGTGGGATCTTCCCAGACCAGGGCTCGAACCCATGTCCCCTACGTTGGCAGGCGGACTCTTAACCACTGCGCCACCAGGGAAGTCCCTTTTTTTTTTAAATGGAACTATTGGGTTCAATTATCGTTACCTCTTATTTGCCTTTTTTGTATGTGTATAGAGTTTGGTTATTTTCTTAAAATACTTTCTTATGAAATATAAAATATTAAAATAATATAAAATATGTGTACAGTTTAAAGAATAATAAAAAGGTGAACATGCATGTACTTACCAGCAATCTTAAGAAATAGAGCATTACCAGTTTCCTAGAGGTACCCCATGAGACCAGTCCCACTCACATTTCCCTCCTCCCTCTGGTAACCACCATCCTGAATTTTGTACTAATCATTACCTTGCTTTTCCTTATGGTTTTGCCATCTGTGTATTTATCCCAAGTTTAGTTTTAGTTTTAGTTTTACTTGCTTCTGAACTGTATGTAAATGGAATCATACTGTATGTGTTCTTCTGTTACTTGCATTTTTCACGTAATGCTTTTTCTTTTTGGGGGAATTTAACCATGATGATGCACAGAGGTGTAGTTTATTTATTTTCCTGCTATCTGAATCGACTGCAGTTTGTTCATGTATTGTAATGTAGATTGGATTGTTGATAAATGGTTCCCATTTTGGGTTATTAGGAAAATCCTGTTCTGAACATCTTTGTTCACGCTTCATGGTACACTTGTGCAACTTTTTGAGTAAGCCCTATACCCAGGAATGGAATTGCTGGGATTTAGGGGATGGTTGGACGCCAGTTAGACTTTACTGGGTAATGCCAAAGGGCTTTCCAAAGTGGCTGTACCAATTTATTTCAACTTATACTCCCAGCAATGAGAATTTCACTGGCTCAACCTTCACGCCAACACTTGTATTGTTCAGATTTTAAAATTTTGCATTCTCCATGGGTGTGAAAGAGTTTCTTTTGTCATTTTCATTTTCATGTTCTTGGTAACTAATGAAGCTAAGCATCCTTTCATGTATTTGTGAGCCATTCATGTCCCTTCTTCTGTGAATGTCTGTCTGTTGTGTTGCCTACTTTTTATTAGGGCTATCTTTTTCTTTTTGATTTTTAGGTTTCCCTGGTATTCTAGATACTAGTCCTTTATTGATTAAATATGTTGCAAACATTTCTCCCCAGTTTGTAGTTTATCTTCCAGTCTCCTTGTAGTGTCTATATAAACAGAAGTTTTTAATTTTAATGTTGTAGAATTTATCGATATGTTCCTTTATGGGTATGCTTTTTGTTTCTTGTTTAAGAAAGTTTTTTGATTTGCTTGTCATAAAGATATTCTCATATAGTATCTTCTAAAATTTTTATTCTTTTGGGTTTAGCATCTAAGTCTTTAGTCCACCTGGAACTAATTTCTGTGTATTTTATGAGATAGGGGATCCATTTTCATTTTTTCCCCATATGGATAACCTTATCCCGGCTTCATTTATTAAATAGTCCATCCTTTCCCCATGCATCCTGCAGTGCTCACTCTGTCATACATCGTTTACATATACACATGGATCTGTTTCTAGGTTGTCTCTTCAGTTTCACCGATTTACTTGTCTATCATGTACCAATACCATACTTTCTTAATTACTGCAGCTTTGTATCTTAGAATCAGCTTGTCAAGTTCCATGAATAACGCTTTAATTGGAATTGCTTTGAATCTATTAATCAGTTTTGGGGGAAACTAAAACATTTAGTCTCTTTGCGATAACATGGTGTGACTCTCTAAGTTTTCTTTAATGTCTTTTAATAAAATTTTATAATATGCTCCATAAAAACTTTATACGTCTTTGCTAGATTTATTGCTTTATTTTTTGAGTTGCTATTGTAAATGGTATTTAAATAATTTTTTATTTTCAAACTCCTTGTTTAAAGTATATAGAAATGTAATTCACTTTTTTATATTGATTTCTGTATACAGCTACCTTGCTAAACTCTATGATTAACTTATGTACAGATTCTCCCCAGTTTTCAATATAGGCAATAATAGCAGTGCGATAATAACAGTTAGGTTTCTTCTTTTCCAATCTTCATATCTTTCATTTCTTTTTTGTTATTCTTCTTCATCATATTGTACTGACTAGATCCTCTAGTAAAATACTGAATAGATATGGTGGTAATGTACTTCCCTACCTTACTCTTTATTTTTTAGAAAATGCTTTCAACAATTCGCCATTAAATGTGATGTTTGCTGCAGGTTTTTGTAGATAGCCTGTATCAAGTTAAGAAAGGTTCATGTTATTCGTAGTTTGCTAAGAGTTTTGATCCCAAATGGTCATCAAATTTTATTGCATATTTTCCTCATCTTTTGAGATGACCTTAAGTGTTTTCTCCTTTAACTTTTTAGCATAATGAATGGCATTTATAAAATTTCTAACTTAAATTAGCCCTTGCACTTGTGGGATAAACCTATCTTGATTATGATGCATTATTTAAATAATGATGCTGAATTTGGTTTGCTAACTGTGTGTGTGTGTGTGTGTGTGTGTGTGTGTGTGTGTGAGTTGCATGTGCAAGAGAGGGAAACAGAAGACGAAGAGAGAAAGACAGGGAGGGAAGGGAGAGGGAAGGGAAGGGAAGGAGTTTGGCCTATGATTTTCCATTCTCGTACTATCTTTATCTACGTTTGTTATCAAGGTTATGCCAGCCTGATAAAGTGTATTGGGGGTTGTTGCCTTTTCTGTTCTCTGAAATAGCTTATGTAAGACTGAAACAATCTCATCTGTGAATTTTCAGTTAAGTTCACCCCAAAAGCCATCTTGACTTTTTTCTTTTTGAAATTTTTTAACTATTCATTCAGATTTTCCAATTGCTATACAAGTATTCTAGTTCTCTGTTTCTCCTTGAGTCAGTTTTAATAGATTATATTTTTTTAGAAGTTTGTCCCTTTCATCTAAATTTTCAAAACTTTCTAACATAAAGTTGTTCTTATTTCCTCTTATCTGTTTTCTTCTCTACAGCATCTATAGTTTTCTTACTTTACATTCCTGTGTATTTGTGCTTCTTGTTTTTGTTTCTTCTTTTTTTGATCAATCTTGCAAGAGAGTGTATCTGATTAGTTTATCAAAGAACCAATATTTTACTCTCTTGATCCTCTCTCTTTGTCTTCTATTTCATTACTTTTTGCTTTTATCTATGTCATTTTATTCGTTCTGTTTTGGGAAATTTGTTATGCTGTTTTTTCTGACTTCTTATATAGATGCTTAACTGGTTAACTCTGGACCTTTCTTCATTTAAATCTATAAACTTTCCTCCAAATACCTGCTTTGTATGCATCTTCAAGGTTGTGAAATATACTGAATTTTCATTATTATTCTATTCTAAAATTTTCTGATTTTACTCATGAAATGTTTAGAAGTGTGTTTCTCCAAGTGTATGGGGTTTTTATGTAATGTCTTTATTATTGATTTCTAACTTCATTGCATTTCTGTCAGAGAATTTAATTTGTTGAGGTTAATTTTATGCCTAGCATGATCATTTTCTTAAATTTTGAAGCTTGAAAGTAAGGTTTATGCTCTGATTGTTAGCTGCTAATTTGTATGTCTGTCTATTGTTGAAACTTGTCGGTTGGGCTGTTTACATTTTTATATCCTTAATGATTTATTTTGTCTGTTTAATCTATCAATTTTTGGATTGAAAGGTGTGTGAAAGTCTCTTACTGTATTAGTGAACTTGTCAATTTCTTCCTGTCAACCTGTGGTCAGTTTTTACTTTATGATTTGAGGCATGTTATTTGGTGCTAGTAGTTTACAATAACTAATATTTTGTCTCCCAGTTATAGCTCCCTGGAGAACTGCAGTGTTTATTATGTAGTGGTCTTCTTTTATCACTGATAATGCTTTTTTGCCTTACAATCTATTTTGTCTGATACCAGTATGGAGATCCCAGCTTTCTTTTGGTTAATATTTGCCTGGCATATTTTCTTTCTGTCCTTGGAGGAGTTAATTTTTGTGAACATTGTTTCAATAAACTTTCGATGACTGGTTTCAGGTTCAAAGATAACTACAAAATCTTATATTTTTTTGTATACTGAACATTTGATATACAGCTGTGATGGATCAGTAATTTAGGAACCAGTTTAGATGTTTTGGGGGTTTCTGGTCTTACTGTTAGGTACGTTGTCCTGTCTGGGTTCCCTGATTCAAGTGTGTCTGTCTCTGACGCCCCACTCCACACTGGATCAATCCAGCAGGTCTTTTTAATTTGTCCTATATAACTTCTTTCACTTAAATTCCTCTTTTTGATGTCACTGCTTTTCCTTTAATTCAGGCCTGTATTTTCTCATTTCCTGCCAGAGTGTCCCCTATGTTTTCCTTGCCCCCAGAGTCTCACTCCCTGTCTTGTTTTCTTCCAACAACAATGCCAACCCTGTCATCCTGAAATGCCATTTTGCTCATGGCTGTCCTGCTCAGCAGTCCTCCACAATTCCTCCTGCCAAGGTTAAGAGCCTAAATGATGCCTGAGCTGGGTTCAAGACCCTTTGGGTCCTCTTCCTCATCTTTTCTACTTCTTCCCTCACTCCTGCTGATTGGGCACCCTCCCTCTCTCCTTCCAGATACACTCAGCATTTCCCAAATTTGCCAAGAGCTTCAGCCCTTCGTTGCCTTTGTACATGCCATTTTCTCTACCAGAAATGTTACATTTTGCCTGAAGCTTTCTCTAATGACACCAACAAAGTCATCTCTCCATTGTAAGGCTTGAAGCTAATGCTGGCATCACTTGTCTTGGTGATGATCATTGTAATCCAGTCAGTCATAGCGTTGAGATGTCTGGCAAAATCTCCTCCTTTGCCAGCCTTTACTTTGTGGGGCAGTTCCCTGTGCACTGTCGACACTGTGATTTCTAGTTCTTGGCATGAGGCACTTGGCATGTCTGGAGACTGACTGATGGAGGAGGGGACTGGTTCTACTCTGAAGCACCTTAGATTGTTTGAAAGTTCTCCTTTGAATTGGACTGAAGTCTACTTTTTTTTCATTAGTTTTAATTCTGGACCCACATGGAATAATTCCTTTCTCTTTTCAAATACCTGTTTTTATCTGTCTAGGGGATTGCTATCGCATTCCTTCTGAGTCTTCTCGATCAGCCTCTTCTGCCTTTAAATGATTCTTACAGGTCCAAAATTTCTACTTCTTTGCCCTTCCTGGTCTCTCTCTCTCTCTTTGTTTAATATTTACTTAGTTATTGATTATTTATTTATTTTGGCTTCACCGGGTCTTAGTTGCGGCATGCAAACTCTTAATTGCGGCATGCGAACTCTTAGTCGCGGCATACATGCGAGATCTAGTTCCCCGACCAGGGATTGAACCCGGGCCCCCTGCATTGGGAGTGCAGAGTCTTACCCACTGGACCACCAGGGACGTCCCCCTTCCTGATCTCTTTTTAAAAGGCAAATTGTACTTTTTCAGTGCCTCCCCTCTCCATTTTGGGGTCAGTACCCTTTTAAAGTATCCTCCAGGTTTGGCCAGAAAGTAGAAAGGAGCTGTCACTCTCATTTTTTATCACCATTTCTGTATTAATGTGGTCTGGGAGCTCATCTACTTATAGTTGGAAACCTCAACACACTCCTTATTCCTAGTTTGCCATTAACCAAAACCCTTAAGATTTTTGTCTCAGATGTTGTTGAATTAATTATAATTTGTCTCAGACGTTATTTAATTATTTACAATTATAATTTCTCATGTATCAGCTATTGAGAACTTTGTATCTGTTCCCTGGTTTTTACCCTGTTGAATTTGGTTTTGTCCCATGCACCTGCTTTAACTTTTTTGAAACTAGAATGTATCATCCCAGCTATTTCCTGATCTTTTCCTGATCTTTTTACTTTTGTAACACTCTTTGTAAACTTGACTCCTGAAATCCAATAAGTAATCATTTTCGGAGCTTCTTCTGTATGCGAAGCACAAGATGAGGGACCCGGGAACTGAAGAGGAATTAGTAAGGCTTATGCCCTTAAGGAATTAGAATGAATGTTCTATGTTTTCACCTCAGACAGTGAATACACGTTGAATGAAGAAGTCTGGCGTCAAAACTTTTTACTCTTCCACTAGGTCCCTTCCTTCAGGTGGAAATTAATCTTACCTGTAAGGTCAAATGTGAATCCAGTCAGCTTTATAACCATACACCCCATGTTCTGTATTTCACCCATAAGGAAGCCACAGGAGACTGTCATATGCCTTCCTAAAACCCAGGCACAATCTTTGCCCAGGGCTCACAGGCTGAGGCCAGTCCAAGGGATGGCATCCATTTTTGTGAACCCATGCCAGCTCCTGGGGACACCACTTCATCTCCGAATGCACACAGTTCATGGGTTTTGAGTTCACGGTCTGCAGTTTCATCACTTTCCTTCTTCACCGTCTGAAAGATAAGCAAGATGCATTTGCCTCTTTCCTGTCTTCTGTGTGGATGTTGGAGGCTAGAAACATTGTTCTTATCCCCTCTCCAGTTTTTTCTGTGATCAGCAAAATGCCTTTTCTGTTAGTATTAATCTGTGTCACAGTTTTTGCCTTCCATAATGATAGCTGTAATTTTATGGTACTTCCTGGGCCTTTTTCTCTTTTCTTCATCATTCTCATTTTATTGAACAGACAGCCCTTGGCCAAATTGACAGAAAAGCAAACTCCTTCTTCTTGGGACTTCTGAGATATAGTCTGGTCCAAATGAAGCCCTGATCAGTCTGTCATCTTAAGCCATGGTCCACAAAGCCAAATCCTGTTTTTGATTTGAAAAGGTTGAGGTTGAAAGCTTGTCCCTTGCCATTAGAAATGTAGAGAGGCCATCGAGTATCATGGTTAAGGTTATGGGAGCCAGTGGGCCACTTGGCTGGCTTCAGATCTGTATGGCCTTGGACAGGTCATTTAAACTTTCTGTGCCTCAGCTATCCACAAAATTGGTAGAATTAGGCAAATTAGATGAGCTGACACACGCAGTATGCTTAGAGCACATTAGCACAGACTAAGTAGTCAATTAATGGCTTGCAAACAACACAGTTCCTCCATTGATGCATTGCTTGCTTAACAATGCCATTGGCTGAATCAGGCAATCGGTCCATGATAATAATAGGAGCTTACTGCATGCCAGGCATTGTGTTGAGTACTTTATATTCATCATGTCTCTTAATCTCATAGGTTTTATACGATTTGGGTTATGTCCCCATTTTATTATGGCCCCAGGTTACAGGTATGGAAACGGAGGCTCAAAGAGATGAAGAAACCCAGGCCTGCTTGTCAGAACCTGAGCTCCTAACCACCTTGCTGTGGTCAGTCATTACCCTGTCATCTTCCAGAACATTAACCCACCCTCTCTGTTAACACTGCATGCTCTGTCTCTGTTGACGAAGATCCAGTGTGGTTTCTGTTAATGAGCATTTAGTCTTGCTGGGGAGAAAACATATGTAAATGGCAGAATTAGTGGATTACGGAGAGAATCCGCCTCATTGCCAGTGATACAGCGGGTGATACAGCCGTAAGAAAGATATTGATTCAGGGACTTCCCTGGTGGTCCAGTGTTTGAGAATCCACCTTCCAGTGCAGGGGACGTGGGTTTGATCCCTAGTCAGGGAACTAAGGTTCCACATGCCACAGGGCAACTAAGCTTGCACACCACAACTAGAGAGCCCGCGTGCCGCAACTAAGATCCAATGCAGCCAAAAATAAATTAATAAAATAAAATAAAAGGTATTGATTAAGAGAAGAGGGAACTTGGCGTGGTCTACAGGGCTGAGTGGAGTACGGGACTTGACCTGGGAACTAAAGATGGGTGGGGTCTGACCAGGCACAGAGAGAAAGGAGGGAGGTGTGCAAGGCAGGGACACAACTTGAGGCAAATCCGCGAAGTTAAAACAGTTGTGCTGGGAGTGAGAGCAGTGGTGAACTGGTTGCGCTGGTGGAGCGGGAATGTGCTGGGGTATATAGAATATGTTAGAGCATTGGGGAGATGCAGTTATGTCTGCAGCATGTACGAGTTGCAAGCTGGTGGCCCTTGGGTCACTATTGGTTCTCAGTGAGTTTTCTAAAACTTCGAATTGGTTGTCAGCACTTAAAAACTGGAAGATTTTATGTCAAAGTCTGGATTTACAGCTGCTCTGGAACTAACGGAGAAGTTCTGGCAGTTGCTGAGCCCACGTCCCCGCTTGGTGACAACTGGCCAGAGCTGAGGCCAGCTGTCTCCCCTGTACGGGACAAGGGTGCCCCATTCTGCACAGACCCCCGCCCCTTCCATGCGACTCCATCTGCCTGACTGGTGAGGGCAGCAGAGTTTGTGACCTTGGCCTCTTGGATACGGGCTCTGAGACTGGCTCAGAGGACCCTGTCCTTTCTTCCTTTCAAACTGCAGGCTCCATGAGAGCAGGATCCAGGCTTTGCTTGGGCACTGCTGTGCTGCTCGGGCTAGAGAAACGCCCTGCAGATCTCGGGCCCTCAATCAATGTGGCACATGGGTGGCAGCAGTGACCACGTTACAGTGGGCTCAGTTTCTGAAGCTGAACACAGACGGATGAGGTGCATAGCAGTCAACCGGGTGGCTCATTTTAAGCCCTGTTTTTAAAAAGGCAAACTGTGGATGACCCTTAAGCAGCAAATAGGCCACTTATGAAGTCGAGACTGGTCTGCGTGTGTGTCAAGGAGAAAACTGCTGGTTGTGCTTTGCTCTGTTTCCAGCCCCATTCCCGGGCCCGGGGAGGTACGCTCTTGTTCTCTTCTTCGGACACACACTAAACAATAGGAGTGGAAAATGCATCAGGAAGACCTAAGGCACATACTTATTGGCTTCATTCAGCAGGAACAGCAGCACGACCGAGAGCACAGCCAGAGTTCCCTGCTCTGTGCGATTTCACAAATCCTGTAAAACCCTAGTTGCTTTTCACTAGGGATGTGATCGTTCCTCCTGGCTGCGGATGGCAGCTCTCTGCCACGGCTCAGTTTAGCCCGGGTTTTTGTTCTGTTTATTTCTTTCTTTCCCTTTCTTCTGCACGTGGTGTTCCTCTGGACTCCGTCTGCACTCACCTTGCCATGGGAGCCCCGGAAAAGAATAAAGTCCACCCGCCTCTCCCCCCCGGGCTTGGCTCCAGAAAATCAAAGCCGAGCAGAGGCAGCTCTTCTCCGCCTGCAGCAGGGTCAGCGATTTGTGTAATGTTTTCCGTGTCAGCTTATCTCTGCCGATTTCTTGTGTTTGTGAGCAAGGGAAGTGCCGCATCGCCATGGCTGCCTTTTTCAACAGGTGGGAGCCGCAGCTGCGATCAAAGCCCAGCCCCGCGCTCCCCGCCGACAGCCGTCCCTGCTTTTTTGTCAAGTGTTCCTGGTGGGGCTGGATTCATCCCTTTGGAGTGAGGTGGCTGCAAGAAAAAGCTTACCCGATGCCCCCACGAGGAACGAAAGGAGAAAAGCCCTTACGTCTCTCGCCCCACATGGGAAGCTTTTTGATCACATCGTTTGAATCTAACCATAATTAGGCTTTTGCATCCAGTTCTCGTAGGAACACGAAATGCTGTTCAGCCAGCAGGTTTGGTACTCACAGCCCTCTAACTGGGGGTTTCAGTTGTGCCGTGTATTCCTGTATTTAGTCACACGATATTTTGGAGCCACTTTTTCATTCTTATTTTTAGTAATCAGTAATTTTCGTAGATAGTAATTTGGGTCTGATTGGACATCTTGGCAACTCTTCAGTTCTCATTATAGCAGAGTTTTCGCCTGTATGTCTTGATGCTAAAGTGAACATAGAATTCTTAAGCGATGTCCAACAAACTAATTTTTGAGAGTCATGGTCACTACCTTAAAATAGAGAATAAATTTTAGTTCCCATCCTGATACAAGTATCCTAGAAGGCTTAATTTGCGTAAATGTTTTGCCAAGGGTTGGATCCCCCAACATAGGAAAGGTTCTTCAGGCTTAATTTGCGTAAATGTTTTGCCAAGGGTTGGATCCCCCAACATAGGAAAGGTTCTTCAGGCTTAATTTGCGTAAATGTTTTGCCAAGGGTTGGATCCCCCAACATAGGAAAGGTTCTTCAGGCTTAATTTGCGTAAATGTTTTGCCAAGGGTTGGATCCCCCAACACAGGAAAGGTTCTTCAGTGATTGTCCTGGCTAGTGTGGTCTTCCAGCCTCTTGTTTCACGTAGGTAATAAGCCCTGTGAGTACCCAGATGGCGTCACTGCTTCGGTGGGACCTAGCACACAGCAGGTTGCGTGTTAGAAGCCCTGGCCATCCCCCGGATTTACCCTCTGGCATCAGGCCCATGTTGGCCTGTGAGCACTGGTGAAGTGTAGAGAGTCGTTCATACCTGCTTAGCCCATGTGACTGAGGAAAGGATCACACGGGCTCACGCATACGAAAGCAGTTCAGAACCCTCCAGTCTGGTGCCTGTGCGGAATATTAGTGCTCCAGGCTGTGGTAGCCCTGTACTCTTAGCTTTGTCTAGACCTCGTCTTTGTCACAGGAAATTAGGGCTTTCGATTCGATCTTGTTAGTCGGATTTTGTATGCATAGCCACGTGAGGCTATTTTAGTGTAGATTAATTAAAATAAAATAAGATTTAGGATTCAGCTCCTCAGTCACGCTGGACGTTTCAAGTGCTCAGTTGCCACGTGTGTCTCGTGGCTACCGCGTTAGATAGCACAGATCTAAAGCATTTCCATCTTCACGCAAAGCTCTGCCAGACGACCCTGGGCTCAGTTATCTATCAGGTTCCCTCCAGCCTGCGTTTGTGTAGACTTCAACAGAGTGGCTTGCTCAGTTCTTCAAGGAGAATTAATTGTGCCTTTAATGCCCCATCCTCCACCCATACCAGGGGTGTGGATCTGCTGTAATCTCTGCCCTTGTTTCCCTGGTGGCTGAGCATGAGGCCTTCCTATGGCATCTTTCACAGTTTCTTAGCAGAGAAAAGTTAGCTGCAGAAAGATACATTCTTGAGCCCTTAAGTAATTTTATCTAGCTTATATTTATAGTATAAAATACTATAAAATTCTGGCTTGGCCAGAATTTTTCTCCTCTTTTACTAAACCTCTGGGTCTTCCTTTTTAGAAATAAGATAGCCCGTTGTCATTTTCCTTGAACGTGGGACAGCACAGATTGGGTATCAGGCTCAGGTGAGTGGAAGGTAGGAGAAGCAGTTTTCTAGGCATGGATACATGATCTGGAGATTAGAGACAGCTACGTGGGAATTGACATCCACATGGCTTTTAGGCTGGGAGCAGGGGTTGGATGTGAGTATTGTACCAAGTTCAGTGGGCTGGAGGTTCAAGCCAGGAAGAAATGGACTAAGTAAAAAGCAAGAATAAAGCCAGGTCTCACACTTTAGGCTATTCAATGTATTTGGTCCCTTACGTCACCTTTCAGTGAGGTCTTCTCTAGACACGTAAAAAATTGAATCCCCTCTGTCCTTAGCACTCCTGGGCCACTTTTCAGCTGTGTTTTTTCCATAGCAGTTATGCCATCTAGCACACTCTGTATTCACTTAGTTTCTGTTCGTTGTCTATCTTTTCCTAAACAAGAGTATAAGCTCCATGAGCATGAGGGTCCTTATCTGTTTTGCTCAGTGCTTAGGCACATAGTACTTTCGGTAGATATCGAATGAGTGAATGAATGCATGAGAAATGCATCTGCCGCGTTGTTTCAGTGAGACCTGGAGGTAGAGGTTACTTGTGGGAGAGGCCCATACTGGAGGTAAGGAAGCAATCGGAGGAGGGCAGGGCGGGGCTAGCGCAGGCCTGGGTGGGGTCTAACCGGGCTGGAGAGGGAGTGGGGGAGGAGCAGGCTTCTGGAGCCTGGCCTTGGGAGAGATCTCTGCAGAGGTTGAAGATTTTGGGCAAGAAAGCAGCTGATCCCAGCTTTGTAGAATCGGTGCTGGGAGATGAGATGTTTCTGAGAACGAGCCTCAGGATCAAGCGGGCCTAGAAGAAAGGCCACGGAGAGAACTCTTGAGCCAAAGGGCCATTAGAGAAGGGCTCCTCGCACCTTGACCTGGAGCCCAGGTGGCTGAGTGGCTGCAGGCTGAAGCTTCAGAGCTGACCCAGGAGCGGGGGAGAGCCTCGCGCCAGTCCCATCCTGCCAGCTGTTTGGTCAGATTGAGTCAGCACTGCTGAGAGCTGTAAAGCGTAAGGTGGTCATAATCATCACTCCGACACGGTCACGTCTGTCTGAAGCAGTGCTTCTCAGACTTCACTGAGCATACAGGTCCCCTGGGAGCTTGTTAAAATTGCAGATTCTGATTCAGGGGTCTGGGATAGGCCCTGGGGTTTTGCAGTTCTCACAAGTTCTGAGATGATACTGCTGCTGCTGTCCAGGGACTCCACTTTAAGTAGCAGGGCTTTATTAAGGAGAGGAACGAAATATGCGTCATTGATATCAGTTACCTTTATTAAGACTTTGAAAATTCTCCTTGGATAGGCTAGGGACTGTCACTTAAGGATGTTCCGATAGACAAATGCTTTTCACTGTAGTTGAACTAAAGTAGTTTTTGAGAGAACATAAGCAACCATTAAGAAAATTGGCCTTCCCCGATTTTGATTTTCTGTAGATGAACGCTTGTCAGCACTGTTGTCCAGTGTGGCTTTCAAATCCAAGGCTTCCTAAGGCAGTTCTTGAAAGTCCAAGCCTGAGCAGACTTTTACGTCCATTGCCTACATGCGAGAGGTGGTTGTACCCAGCAGGGTGTGGTGTGTGTGCTGAGCTGCTGACCAGCTGGTCTTGACAGCCGCCTGGATCGGGGTTAGAAGTCTGCTCTTGTGCGTAGCAAATGGACTTGAGGACATGGGGAAGGGGAAGGGGAAGCTGGGACGAAGTGAGAGAGTGGCATGGACATATAGGACATATATACACCACCAAATGTAAGATAGATAGCTAGTGGGAAGCAGCTGCATAGCACAGGGAGATCAGCTCGGTGCTTTGTGACCACCTAGAGGGGTGGGATAGGGAGGGTGGGAGGGAGACGCATGAGGGAGGGGATATGGGGATACGTGTATATGTATAGTTGATTCACTTTGTTGTACAGCGGCAACTAACACAACAATGTAAAGTAATTATACTCCAAAAAAGATGTTTTAAAAAAAAAACTAATGGCATTTGACCTGTGCGTTGTGAACTTGCTTTGCAGTGGTAACTCCTTTATCCTTTCCATTTTCTCCCTTCTGCAATGAGGATGTCTTTTCTACACCTGTCCAACCATTATATTTTGCAACAGATAACTTGTTTTTTAGTTTCACAGGTCTGTGGACAGAGAGGAATTTACCCCAGGATGGAACATACCCAGAGACTCACCTAAACCTGATTGAGATGAGGTTTAGATGAGATTTTGGACCTAGAATTGATGTTAGAATGGATTGAGACCTTGGGGATGTTGAGACGGGTGAATGTATATTGCATGTGGGACAGCCATGAATTGGGGGGGCTAGAAGACAGGCTGTACTGGGTTGGATAGTGCCCCCCCAATTCATATCCTTCTCAGAACCCTAGAATGTGACTTCATCTGGAAATAGGGTTGTCGTAGGTATAAATTATTGTTAAGATGGGGTCATATTGGTGTAGGATGGACCCTTAATCCAATATGACTGGTATTCTTATGAGGAGAAGAGACACATCCAGGGGGAAGACAGACAGCCACACAGAGAGAAGGCAGGTGGTGACAGAAGCAGAGTTTAAGAGTGATGTGTCTGTAAGCCACGGATTCCTGGCAACACCTGAAGCTAAGAGATAGGCATGGAAGAGATTCTCCCCTCTGAGCCCTCAGAAGGAAGCAGCCCTCCTGATACCTTGATTTTGGACTTCTAGCCTCTAGAGCTGTAAGAGGATAAATTTCTGCTGTTTGAAGCCACCCAGTTTGTGGTAGTTTGTTATGACAGTCACTGGAAACTAATACAGGGAGTTTTTGGAAAATTATTCTAATGGTCTAATGGACTAGGTGTTGTTTATCATAATCCAGCCCCAAAGAATGGTATTAAGTCAAGTTGAAAATAGGATGAAAAATTATTTCATTGGCCCAAACTCAATATGGCATAAATGACTCTTTTTTTTTAACATTTTTATTGGAGTATAATTGCTTTACAATGGTGTGTTAGTTTCTGTTTTATAACAAAGTGAATCAGTTATACATATGCATATATCCCCATATCTCCTCCCTCTTGCGTCTCCCTCCCACCCTCCCTATCCCACCCCTCTAGGTGGTCACAAAGCACCGAGCTGATCTCCCTGTGCTATGCAGCTGCTTCCCACTAGCTGTCTATTTTACATTTGGTGGTGTATATATGTCCTATATGTCCATGCTACTCTCACACTTCGTCCCAGCTTCCCCTTCCCCTTCCCCGTGTCCTCAAGTCCATTCTCTACGTCTGTGTCTTTATTCCTGTCCTGCCCGTAGGTTCAGAACCATTTTTTTTTTTTTTTTAGATTCCGTATATATGTGCATTAGCATACAGTATTTGTTTTTCTCTTTCTGACTTACTTCACTCTGTATGACAGACTCTAGGTCCATCCACCTCACTACAAATAACTCAATTTTGTTTCTTTTTATGGCTGAGTAATATTCCATTGTATATATGTGCCACATCTTTTTTATCCATTCATCTGTTGATGGACACTTAGGTTGCTTCCATGAATGACTCTTATCTTGCAGTATTTTCTGTATGTCAGATGACATACAGAATCGGTAATGTCTTGTTCCAAGAGATCAGTTGTTTCTGTTAATGACTGAGATGGAAACGTTTTTTACTCTTAGAGAGTAAGGACAGGCTGTATTCATCTGTGCATCAGGTGCTGTTTGTCTTTCATGGCACTGTTCAGAGTAGAGTTTCACCAGCAACTTCTACCTAAAGCTAATGCATTACCTTTTATTTAGATCAGGTTGCATAAATGTATTTTGGGCGGAGGAGTTTGAAGTTTGGAACTGGTTCTTTTCAGTAGAGAAGAATTATGATTATATGTCATTATCATCATTGCCTTTTAAAAAGAAAGTTGATATACCGTTTGTTCCCAGAAAGAACCCGAGTGTGTGTTTGTGTGTGTGTCTGCGCTTTGAAATTAGAAGGCCAAGTCAGCGTATTCCATCATCATCCAGTATGAAATGTGTCTGGAGTGGCCTCACTGGAGTCGTGTCCTACGTTATCAGTTGCTGGCTCTAGTGTCAGTATGTCATGCCTGGCAGGTTAGCAGGGTTTGGCGGAGGAAATGAAACCTAGTCAGTTACTACAAGATTTATAGTAGGCCTGCTATTGCAGGAAGTGGTGAAAAGTTGATTGATAGTTTGAGACAAAACTCTACAGCAAGAAACAGGATGTATGCTTTCTATTTATACCTAGTTTTCTTTTTCCTGCATTTCAGGGCTCCTTTTGCACTTTGTTTTGGCTGTTTCATAAGGCTACGGTTCCCTTTATTTTTTTCCCCCTAAATTCAGTTGCCAAATATAAAATAATTGAGGAAATTTTATATCAGCTTAGCCACAGTAAAGGCATATACCCTCAGCTGTTACTGTTACTCTTTCATGGCAGTTGGATTTACTGTAACTTGTCAGAAGGCAGTCTTTAATTAAAAAAAAAATTCCTCCAGATAGGATATTATTTCACATCTATAAACAGAATGGCAGGGTTTTGGGTTTTTTTAAAGCTACATGGCAGGATTACATTTCCAAAACTTTTCTAAGAAAAACCCGTGTTGAGTATAATTCTATTAAAATACGACATTGGTACGATCTATCATGTGTCTTTTAAATGCTGAATCTCTTCACTCTGTAATTAATACATCTTAACAGGTAGGAGTTCTTCACTTAGATATAAAATATATACTATAAGTACAACTAGTAACTCAGTGTATGCGTTCATTGAGTATATCCACATGTACCTGGTTTTTGTAAGCATTCTAGTTAACTAATAATGTCACTTGACAAGGCTTTTTGACACAACCTAGCCTGGTCTGTTTTGAGTGTGACAGTGAGAAACCACTAACTGCGTTAAATGAGGTGTTTTCTGAAATGGAAAGGCCATTACAGAGTTAGATTCTAGAATTTACAAGGAGTGGCAGAGTTAGAACCAACTCCAATTGTGCCAGTGCTTGAAAGAACAAAGAGGCTACTCTTTCATGGCTTAATTTTTTTCTCCAAAGGAATAATTTCCTTTTCTGTGAACAGTGACTGCTAAGTTATCTGTGTAAAATGATTGAATAGAAACAAACCCAACTTTCATTCCTCAGGCTGTTGGGTCATATTCTAAACCAATGATATTTTGAACATTTTAATTCGTTTTTTATCCCAGCATTCTTTGAGAGGTCAAAATGCTTCTTCTGTAAAGTTTCTGTAAGAAGTTTAATATCAACTTGGGAAACTAGACAGCTTGAGGTAGTAAAAGTGGGATAATAAGAGATAGAGGGACTTCCCTGGTGGTGCAGTGGTTAAGAATCCGCCTGCCAATGCAGGGGATATGGATTCGAGCCCTGGTCTGGGAAGATCCCACATGCCGCGGAGCAACTAAGCCCGTGCGCCACAACTACTGAGCCCGCGTGCCTAGAGCCCATGCTCCGCAACAAGAGAAGCCACCGCAATGAGAAGCCCGCGCACCACAGCAGAGAGTAGACCCCACTCACCGCAACTAGAGAAAGCCCGTGCACAGCAGCAAAGACCCAACGCAGCCAAAAATAAAATAAATAAATAAATTTATTTTTTAAAAAAAGAGAGAGATGAATCAGGGTGGCAAGGAATAAAAAACAGAAACATATAATCTGTTTTTTACACACATTATATAAATGGGTCATCTTAAACATAATTCAGTGCTAAAAGTGAGAAACAAACTTTTCTCGGAAGCATAAAAAGTCATCTCAGCTGGTAAGAGGCACGAGTTTCTGTTTGGGTCCTGGGCCTCATCCTTGCCACCTTCCTGCCTGTTAGAGTTGACACTTTTTAGTCCCAGCATTGTGAGGGATGCTTTCTGAAAAGAGCCAAGATGACAGGTAGGGAGCTTTGAAATTCCAAATTCATGCACTTATAAGTGATAGATGTAATATTTTTATAGTAGACAATAACAAATATATACATAGTTTTAACTTGAGTAGATATATCTACTGTATTCAGGAATATCCACAAAAACAATTCACATTTTTTCCCCCTGGGATTCTACAACCCCTGTAGGTAAAGCTTAAATGTATACTCCATTTAAGATTGCTGAACCAAAGGGACCAGTCCTAGTTTCTCTGGAGAATTCTGGGCCTTAGGCAAGTCAGAACTTGCTCCTTTGAGGTGTTGAGTGGTATCACGTTGGGAAGGAATCAAGAATGTGGGCTTAAGAAGGGAAGCTTTTCAGAGCCTGAGAATTCCTGGGAGCCCCTGTGGTGGGGAAGAGAGAGTGCGGGAGCTCAGAGGCCTGGGCTTCCCGTCCTGACTGCCCCTCATGAGCGGGGTGAACTTCAGCTGGTCTCAACCTCTCCAAGCTTCTGTTTCACCATGTGTCACGTGGGGATAAAAATGAAGCCGATTCATAGGCTTGTGGTTAGGAGCCAGCGCAAGGAGACGTTTGTGGAGCGCCGTCCTTCACGTATTGTTGAAAGTGTTTAGCGTGGCTCTTAAACATGTGAGGTGTGTGCTTACTGAAGTGTGAAGGCTTTTAGTTCAGATTTTTATTTTGCATATGATAATTTAATGTGAGGCATTGTCTCCTTGCCCAAGTTCATGGCTCTTTATCTCTTGAAGCTGTGTGTCATTACCCAGAGAGGACCTTTTTCAGTGAGAAAGATGGCAGTGAACTAGTCCTTAGGCTGGCAGGGCCTTGCAGTAAGGAGGGTTTAAACTGGTCCACTGGCTCTCACCAGATCCGTGGCCACTGGTAGCCAAGGTTTCAAAATATACGGTGGGCATCATCTACAGCTGTCTTGGATGTGGATATAGATTATACTGCAATCGTCTTATTTCTGTGTTTTAAAAACTGTGTTTTTAAAGATGTCTCAAACCCACCAGGGTTCACTCAGAGTTATAGCCCTTTGGGAATCATTCACCAGCTCTAGTGGATCTCATCCCAGTTTTCCTCTCTACCCCGGACCATCTTTCCTTTTCTAAGCTCTGGCAATCCCAGCACCAATACATGGGGTTTTCCTCATTTAAGAGAAAGTTGTGCATCCATGACGGCCATTGTCCTTGTCCTGCCCTCCCTTGGACACTGACTGCAGTGGAAGCTTCGGGTCCTGGTTACACTTGTGGAGGGCCGGGGGCGGGGCGCGGAAGCTCATTGTTAACGTTAAGTATTTTGAGACAAAGGGGTCTCAGGTACATCCAGGCACTTAGATGAAAGTCCCCAAGTCCCCATCTATCACTTAAGCTCTATTGAAATGAAGTCTCATTTCCCCAGTATTATGGGATGGACTTCGCTTTGACGAATGAATTTATCCTGTGAACTCACCTCATCCAGTTTGTCTCAAGCCACTCATTTAATCTTTGGAGCTAGGGAAACCCAGAAGACATGTCACTCATTGCCACTTTTTTTCACTTGTCACACCAGATTTTCCTCTATGGAACAGCAAAGATATCATTTTTGGAGAACTGCAGTATGCTTTACACGTTGCTTCAGAAACAGAACTACTAAAATGAATCCAGGTTAATGAAAAAGTTTATCTGTTCAGTATAATGTAATGTTATAAATGTAGCAAAAATATCCTCTGAAATAGCATGAGATGGTTTTCTGCTAAAAATGAAAAGCACTCCATGTCGCTCTCTGACTGCTTTTTTTATTTCTTTTTTAGTTAAAAAATTTGAATAGGTATTCCATTCACATAGGTTTAAAAATGAACAATAGTGTTTGGTTCAGCAGCACAGATACTAAAATTGGAACAATACAGAGAAGATTAGCATGGCCCCTGTGCAAGGATGACTCGTAAATTTGTGAAGTGTTCCATATTTTTATATTGTGTGACATTGCTTATATGTGGACTCTAAAAAAAGGGTACAAATGAACTTATTTACAAAACAGAAATAGAGTCACAGATGTAGAAAACAAAGTTATGATTCACAAGGGGGAAGCGGGGGGAGGGATAAATTGGGAGATAGGGATTGACATATACACACTACCATATATAAAATAGATAACTAATAAGGACCTGCTGTATAGCACAGGGAACTCTACTCAGTACTCTCTAACGACCTATATGGGAAAAGAATCTAAAAAAGAGTGGGTATATGTATATGTATAACTGATTCACTGTGCTGTACAGCAGAAACTAACACAGCATTGTAAATCAACTCTACTCTAATGAAAATTTTAAAAATAAGACCCAATATGTGGTGACAAGTCTCCCTCTCACCATCATCTTCCATCTTTCCAGCTCCTGCAGTGCCCCCTCCACATAAATACTAGTGTTTTCTGTAGCTCTCCAGAGTTCATGGATACGTGTACAAGCAAATGAAGTATGTTTTTATGTCCTTCCTTTGTTGTGTGTGTTTAACATAGAAGGCAGCGTATGCATGTGGCAGGCCTTTTGTTGTTACACGATATATCTGGGTTAGCCCCTGGAGAACCTCATCTGTTACATAGCTGTAGACTTTTCCTTCGTGGGATATGCCATAGCCGTATGCCACGTTGATGGACATTTGGGTGTTTCTTATTTTGGAGTATTAGAAACAATGCCACAGTAAATAGTACCTTGGGCCTGTGTCGTGTAGCCTACGTGTTTAATTTCCAGATGCGGGTTTGCTTGGGTCAAGGGTATGTTACGTTTTCAGTTTTGAAAGGTATTGCCAGGTTCTCCTTCATCGGGACTGAAGCTTTTAACTCTCTCACCAGCAGTGTATGAAAGCGCCTTTCCTCCACAGCCTTGCTGGCAGTATTACCAAACGTTTGGATTTTTGCCAATCTGATAAATGAAAACTATATCTCAGCACGACTTTAATTTGTATTTCTCTTATTTGACTGAAGTTGTTGAACATCTTTTCGTATATTTAAGAGCCATTTGTGTTCCTTTGTATGGGAATTGTCTGCTTGTGTCTTTTGCCCATTTTCCTGATGGATTATTATCTGCATTTTTAAGAACTCTGTTAGGGGAACTAGGCCTTGTTTTGTGATATGAATTGCAAATATTTTTCTCAATTTTGCATTAGCCTTTTGACTTTTCTTGTAATCTTTTTTTCTTTTTGCCCTACAGAACTTGTTGATTTTTATTAGTTTTGGTAGATTTTTTATTAGAATTTATCAATCTTTGCCTTTCTTTTGTGGCTTCTGGATTTTGAGTCCTAGTTAGAAAGGCCTTCCTCATTCTAGGCTCATGAGGGAAATCTCCTGCGTGTCCTTGTAGTACTTGGTTCCTTTCTTCCATCCATATCATTGATCTGTTTGGGGATTCATCCTGTGTGCCGTATGAAGTATGGATCCAACTTTATTTTGTTATCTCTTTAAGCTGTGGACCCTGTTATCCCCAGACCAATTAATGAATAGTCCTAACATTTCTTCTTAAAATGGTCTTCAAGGTCCAGAAAGTTGGCAGCTCTTGCGGAAGCCTTAAAGAAAGCATCCCCGACCAAGGCCCAGCTGGGGTTGGAACTGCAGGAACTGGAAGCAGCGGCACTCTTGGTCCAGGAGGAAGAAGCTGCATCGAACGCAGGAGCCCGATGCATTTCCGGGCAGCAGATGCCTTCCTCCAGCTCTGAGACAAGCGATTCGGAGGAATCAGAGAGCAGCACATCGTCTGAGACCGAGGACTCAGGCTCGGAACACGAGGAGCCCAGAGGTGGTGAACGTGAGGCAGGGCCTTCCTTGCTCGGTCCCTTTGTTGAGGAAAGCAGCTCGGCCCTGCTTCCTGACCATGGTGGGATGTGCAGAAGCGTGGTCCTCCCAGGGTCTGATGATGGTCAGGGACAGCCGCTCGCCTCTCCCCGGGCTCCTGGGGCATCTGAGCCTCTAATCCAGGAGCTTGGAGAACAACTGGAGACTTCGGTTCAGATTTCTGAGCCCAAGGGCTCTGCTGCTGGACAGCGTGCTGAAGAGAGACAGCCGGCAGACACCCAAGAATTGACTCCGAGTGGTCTCATTCGTTATTGAGAATTACGTCAGATTTGGTTTTGTTGACCGAATGAGAATTCTTCATTTTCACTTTGTACTTTTCCTTAGTGTATACAACATTGTTTGTCAGTGAGCTAATGTTGACACCAGTCGGTTTTCTTGTTGCACCTTTAAAAATAAAGTTCTAAAGTTTTTCTTAAAGTGTAATTAATATTTGGAGATAAGAATAGTAGTTCTTCCAGAATCTCTAGAAGGTAGAGCCCTAAAATACTTTGAGTAGCTTTACAGAGATACGCAGGACATACAGTAAGCCGCAAACATCTTAAGCAGATAGTGTGACAAGTGGTGACAGATACATACACCGAATAAAACCAGTACTGCAGTTGAGATGCTGTACTTACCCACCATCTGCAAGTGTCCTCCTGCCCCTTCGTCACCCCTCTCCCACCCGCGCCTCTGCATGCCACCCACCCCCATTCCCCAGGCAAGCCTCCGTCTGCTCCGTCGCCGTATGTTAGGTTGTATTTCCTAGAATTTAATATAAATTGAATCGTATAACATGTACTCTTCTTTGTCAGGCTTATTTCATTCAGTATAATTATTTTGAGATACATTGATGTAGCGTGTATCGAGGTTTGGCGGTGTTTTCTTTTCCATATCTGAGTAGTAGTTCATTAAATGGACATTTGGGTTGTTTCCAGCTTTCAGCTGTTCCAAATAAAGCTGTTATGAACATTTGTGTGCAAGTCTTTGTGTGGACATATGCTCTTATTTCTCTTAGGTAAATATCTAGGAGTGGAATGACAGAGCCGTATGGTAGGTGTATGTTTAACAGTTGAAGAAACCACCAAACTGTTTTCCAAAGTGGCTGTACCATTTAACACGCCCACCAGCAGCCTGTGAGAGCTCCGCTTCTCTCTCATTCCTGTCATCACTTGGTGTGGTCCATTTTTAACATTTTTACCATTTTAATAGGTGTGAAGTGGTATCTCCTTTTATTTTGCGTTTTTAAGACTTCTTATGTTGAGCGTCTTTTCACATGTGTATTTGTCATCTTTGGTGAAGTGTCTGTTTAGATCTCTTGTCAATTTTTTTACGTTGGGTTGCTTTTCTTATTTTTGAGTTTGGAGGGTTCTTTATAAATCCTAGATACAAATCCCCAGAGGAGTCATCCTTGCATGCCTGATACTCTTTGATTGGATAAATTTTGTGAATTCTGCCTCGTTGGGTACTGGATATGTGTTCTTATAAATATTCTTTAGCTTTGTTTTGGGATGCAGTTAAGTTACTTGGAAATAGTTTGATCCTTGTGGGTCTTGCTTTTGTAATTTGTTAGGCAGGTCTGGAACAGTGCTCTGACTAGAACACGCTGTTTCCCCGTCCTAAAGAACGATTTTCCCGTGCCCCAGGGATTATGAGTGTTCCAGTCCGGCTGATGGAAGTAGACACCTGTGTGAGTGCTGAGCACTGGTCCCTCTAATCCTTTCATGTGGTTCTTGCCTGGCCTCATTTATAGGCTCTCCTCTGAGTCCTCGACCCTCTCCAGGTATCTGGGGTTCTCTACAGCTCTCCCCTCTCCCCTACCCTGTCTTGCAGACTCGGGCTGCCTTGGACTCCCCAAGCTCCCAGCTCTGTCTCCTGAACTCCGGAGTCCATTGGGTTCTGCCTGGGTCGCCCCTCCCTGGGCAGCCTAGACATTCTTCCAGGGCAGTAGGCGAGGCCCTCGTACTGCTCCTGGGGTTTGTTTTCCATCCCTTGGGATCACTGTCTTTCATTGCCTGATGTCCAGTGTCTTGAAAACCATGGTTTCATGTATTATTTCTGTTTTTCTTGTTTGGTTATGTCAGGAGGGAAAATTCATCTGGTCCGTATTACTCCATCTTGATTGGAAACGTAAGCCTCCATTAATAATTTAAATGTGAATTTTCCTACTTGAGTGTAAGCTCCTAGGGAGTGATGTCTGTGTCGTGTCTTGTTACCACTGAATCATCAGTGCCCATATTCTCAGAGCTCCATAAATATTTGCTGAATGAATGAACAAATGAAATAAACCAATTTGCTTTAGGGAGGAAATGAAATGAAATCTGATATGTGTTAATCTCAGTAGCATTTTTATTTCAGGAAAGGGTATGATCCCTTTTACTCTGGGTCTGTATAGGTTGCAAGTATTTGTATTTCCACTATAAATACCAGTTTGTATTAACAGGATAGTTGGGGTGACTGTGCTATTTGACACCCATGTTAACTCCTGAACACCATAACAGCTTTTTTAGAATGTGTTCAAGACTTTTCTCAGGCTCCCCAGAGACCTTCAGAATCCCTGTGACCATTGAAAATGCATTTCTCCTCAGTAGCACATGACCTGAGGCCAGTTTGAAAATGCATTATCTGTTATTCCCCTCATTTACTTCTACTGACGTCAAGTTGAGCAAATCCACTCTTGTCTAAAAGTTTAAAGCCGTGGAAATTTCTCCTTCCATCACCTTCTGTCCTTACTTAGGAATCTAAACAGGATCTACTTTGGTGAGAATTGTCTTGGGTAGAAAAATCTGTTGCTCTCTTCCTCCAAGGATGGGCAAACATGGTCCTTCCCGGACATCCTCAAAGCAGAGGAACTCGCTGAACGACTCTCATTAGTTTTAAAAACAATGTGAGTGAGCGCCTTAATTTTAGATTCCACGTCTGCTGCGTTACTTTTACCCTTTCTTTGTTCTCAGAGGGTTAAAGCTTTCTAATATCGCATTACCCTTTGTTTAAGATGAGTTAAGAACACTATACCATGTGTGTAACCCAAAACACATCCAAGAGTGCTGCCTTTAATATATTTTTTAACTAGATGACCTGCCAGGCAACTCGAGGGATTTCCTATAACCATATGCATTTCCCAAGAACCCTCGGTGATGGAAGAAAAAAATAAAAAGTTAGGGAAAGCACAGAGAGGAGACCTCAGCAGCTCCCTAGCTGCAGCTTAGTGGCAAGAACCAGGGCCTCGGGGCTGAGGAGACAAGGCATTGAGTCCCAGAGCCATAGTTCGGAGGTACGCCAGCCTCTGAGCCTCTCCCTTCCTCTTGGAAATGGGAATACAATGACTTTTTTTGCTTATCTTACAGGATGATGAGACTGCATGTTCAAAACATCATTTTATCAACTGGAAAGTATTAAACCAGCATAAGAGTTTATTATTATTGTCACACTCCCCAGTGCTGCACAGGGCTCTTTTAAGCTACCTGACAGCAGGTTTCTGGGGGAGCCAGCCCTTGGAAAATGAGAGCCCTGTCAGTCACTTCTGAGGCATGCTCGTGGTAAAAGTCTACACAGTTCAGCAGATTAGACAGAAATATTAATTACATCAGTGAATCACAGCACTGCCTCATCTTCTGGGCGGGCATGATCATTGACCTGTGTTCTGTGTTCTGTCTCTCCTCCCATCATCCTTGAAGAATGACACGGGGCCTCGCCGTGGACATGATCGGTTTTAGGTGCCAGGGACTACACTGATTCCATCTTTCACTGGCACGGGATTAATTTACAAATGACACAGGGCTACTCCCTACCACATTCTAAATTGGTTGAACAGCTGGGGGGTGGTTTTCACACCTGCTAGTGAAAAATCCATTTGGGTTGCATGGATCAAATTCTATTACCAAGAATTGGGCATATGAGAGAAAGGATCAAGTTTTCTCAGCCATAAGACTTTATAAAATTCTTCTAAATCAAAGGGAACTCCTGGATATCTATTTTGTTATAAGGAGATTGTTATTTTCTATCTTGTAACTAGAAATTGACCCATATAGTCAATGGTGACAAAAGATACATCTAAAAGAAATGGAAATGAATGAAAGACAATATAGGAAGGAAACTCTAGGCAGCTTTAGAGTTGCCGCTGTATTAAAAATATACCAGCTCTTCAGAATATATTAATTATAAAATCTTGGAAGATGTAGACATCCTCTTCCTCTTGTATAAAATGGTCTGTCATGTAATGTCATTGCCTGTCTGGTAGATTGAAGTTAAAGCTTCATAAACACAAATCTCTGTGACTGTTTGGTCAGGCGTCCCCATGAAAGCAAATCAGAGATTGCAAATCTTTCCTTAACATCATTCCATCTAAATCCCCGATGGAGTTTTTGTTCGTGATCGGCTGCTCCCTTTCCCGCCCATTTTCTAAGTGCGTCATGTATAGTTTCAATCCATAGCAAATGAAGGAAGCATGGATTAGACTTGATTTAAGGCAGCAAGTGATAAATGCAGCTGGAAATTGATTCATGTCTCTCCAGTGACTGGGGCTCAGCCATCCACAGTGGACACAACTCTTGTCTCAAGGCTGGAGAAAACAAACAGGGAAACACATGTCAAACAGATAAATGACTCGGCTGTTTTGAACTCTCTGCAGAGACCATTTGTTTCCTAGATAAGGAAGACTGCTCTCCAAAGTCATGAAAAGATAAGCTGGAGGAAAAGGATGGATGTGGGAGCAGATGCCTTAGCACTTGGAAAAAAAACAAACAGAAAGGATGTACCTCCCAGAAGAATCTTGCTACGTGGATTCGCTTTCCTTTCCCCCCAGAAAATGCTGGAAGCAGCGATTTGGCCACGCCAGCCTCGGTCCTGGCTGGGACCACATGCTGAAGGCTCTGCCTCTGGTTATTTTAGGTATTCCAAGTGGTAGGCCATCGTCTCTTATGCTCTTTCCAGGGGGACATTCCCCACCTCTTGCTGGAGTGAGCATTCAGGGGAAGGAGTAGCTGAGCGACTGGAGAGCCCTGTCTATAGTCCCATCTAGCCTGAGGCTCCAGCAGTTTCACCACCAGCCCAGAGACCCCCCGGAAAACAGGAGCCCTACTGCAACCCAGGGCCTCCCGTGGAGCCTCACCTACAGCACAGAGTTCCATATTTACTGTCTTTGTTTCCGTACATGCTGTGTTTTCCCACCTCCACCTGTTTGCTCGTGCACTGCTTTCTCTTCTCCCTGTGAGTTTGCCCAGCTGGGCCCATGCAAATGCCACCTCCTCCAGGAGGTCACCCTTCATTCTCCCTGGCTGGAAATAATTTCCCTCCTCTGAACTCCCACTGAATCAGGGCCAGGTCCTGCTGGAAGAGCCTGGAATCCAAGGAAAGACGAAGGGATTGGAGCAGGGAAGAGAGATTCCTACCAGGCTGTCCCCTAGGGCAGTGGGTTCCAGAGTTCTGTATTCAGACTTCTGTAAAATTAAAATTAGAAACAAGAAAACGAGGGTGCGGGGCAGGGAGGAGTACAAGGCTGCCAGTGGTTAATTTTGTTCATGGATGTACACAGGCCGTATTCTACTGAAACCATGCTTCCACACAAACGTGTTAGCATCAAAAATGTAAAAGGACCTTTCAGAATAATAGTCCTCTAAATCCAACACACTTACCTACAAGAAAAACCCTCTCACCTGAGAATCACAGTTAACTGCTTGGCATCTGTAGTTCCAGTCTTTTTTCTGTGTATTTGTATACAGATATATATATATATATATATACCCACATTAAAAAAAAATTAGAATCATGCACTACATAAATTGTAAATCCATTTTTTCTCCTAACAAGAGGTCATGACTATTTTCATAAGTCATTGAATAACCTCCCAAAATGAGGCTTTTCCTAGCTGCACTGATGTAGTCTTATTGAAATAGAAGAGATTACTCTCAAATGTAAATTGTATTAATCAGGGTTTTCCTGCTGTGTAGTGTATTAGCCAAGCATGGGCACCTAGATTCTCTAGGTACTTCCTTTTCCTCAGTTGCATTACTGCAGCCTGGTGTATTTTATAGAAAGAATACCCTTGAATTAGAGAAGAGACAGGATTTTCATAACATCCGTCACTGTGGAGCCACTGCATGGTACCAAGCTCTGTGCTAGGCTCGTCTTGTCCTAAGCATGTCACGCAGGGCCTGTCTCCCCGTCAATCCTGCCATAGGCATAGACCCCCGATGGGGGCAGCTCTGGGTATGTGGAGACCAGGTAGCTCTGTTCTTAGCTGACTGGATCGGGCTTGAACTTGACCCAGGGTGGGATCTGCTAGTCCGGAATGCTTTATTAAAACCAGGGATTCTCGATTTTCGCAACACCCTTGGATCATCTGAGAAACTTTAGAGAAATACTGATACCCAGTCTTCTCTGAAGACAATGGAATCAGAGTCTCTGGGGATGTCTAAACAGGCAAAAAGTGGAATAATAAGATTCCTGTGCGATTTCGGCTTTCAGCTCAGAGGAGGTCAAGGTGTGACTTTCTTCGGTCCTCCCAAATCCGGGTTCATCTGACACCAGCCACCTCTACCATGCCGCCTAAGTTCCACCCCAACGAGGTCAAAGTCGTGTACCTGAGGTGCACTGGTAGGGAAGTCAGTGCGACATCTGCCCTGGCCCCCAAGATCGGCCCCCTGGGTATGTCTCCAAAAAACACTGGTGATGACATCACCAAGGCAACTGGTGATTGGAAGACTCTGAGGATTACAGTGAAACTGACCATTCAGAACAGACAGGCCCAGACTGAGGTGGTACCTTCTGCTTCTGCCCTGATCATCAAAGCCATCAAGGAACCACCAAGAGACAGAAAGAAGCAGAAAAACATTAAGCACAGTGGAAACATCACTTTTGATGAGATTGTCAGCATTGCCCGACAGACGCTGCATCGGTTTTTAGCTAGGGAATTCTCTGGAACCATTAAAAAGATCCTGGGGACTGCCCAGTCTGTGGGCTGCAGTGTTAATGACCATCACTCTCATGACATCATAGATGAAATCAACAGTTGTGTGGTGGAATGCCCAGCTGGTTAAGAACTGCAAAGAAAAAGAATTTAATAAAGTGTTATTTGACCAAAAAAAAAAAAATTCATGCTCTCAGAAATCTGCACTGGGAAGTGCAGAGGGCATCAGGCCCTTGGCAACAGATGCTGAGGGTGAGAGATGCACTGAACGGGATCTAGAGCTGGTCTTGCAAACTCAGAGAGGAGGGCAAAGAAATACGAGTTTAGGAGGATCTATGCAGTGGAGAAAGGATAACAGCAGAGGGCTGAAGACACCAGGTGGTCACGGAAAGGAGAGTGGCTGGATGGAGAAGGATGCAGACACCTGAAGCTGTTAAGAGGACCCAAGAGCAGCCCTGGATCCCTACACCACCCTCTCACCAATTCCAGTTCCATTCGGCTTGACTGTATGCCTGTGCTTACTCTTTGAGATCAGAGAGCATCCGTTTCCCTTATTGCTGGTCAAATCAGAGGTCTTTCTTAAAGTAACAGGAAACCTGAGACAGCTGCTTCAAACTGTAAAGAAGGTTTATTAGTTCATGATGAAAGTCCGGTAATAGCGTAGATATCAGGAGAGGCTTAACCCAGCTGCTGACTTTGTGACCAAAGCCCTGTTTCTTGTTTGTCTGTTCTGCCATCCTCAGTGTTGGCTTCATCCCAGTTTGGACACCTCTCACATCCCAAGGCGGCTGCCAGCAGCGCCTGCAACTGCCTACTTTCTTCTTAACATCCATCCAGAAAAGAGAGTATTTGTGTTCCAGCATCCGCAGCACGTGTCTTCAGGTTCACTCTGATTGGATCAGTTTAGGGACACACTCAGTCATTCACGGTTGGCCAATGAAATGTGCTGGCTGGCTTTTTCCCAGTCAGGTGGCCAGCCCTGGAGCAGGATAGGCAGAGGAGTGTCAGCTCAGCCCGCAGTCCAGGGAAAACCTGCTGGGGAATGTGGCGAGCCGACAGCTACAGGCCGCCACAGCTTCATTTCCTGATACAGCACGGCGTTCATGTGGGGGCCACATGTTCCCCAGGCTGTTCCCAGGTGCTAGTGCTGGGCCGTTGCTACCCACCGTGGGACTTCCTTCACAGCTCTGAGACTTTGTCAGGCTGAGGACCCTGTGGGGCTCTCCACCGGATCTTCCTTGCCTCCTTTCTTTCACACATGTCAGTCCTCTTTCTGCTTGAGGCCCTCTCCTCCTACTCTTGTCTCCTCTCCTCTTTATCCTTCACAGAAGATGCACCTGTAATTCTCTCTTGGCTTCTGCTTCCCACAGGACCCGCTTGACATACCCTGGTTTCCCAAGTGAACCTCTAATTTCACAAAGGAGCTCAGCTCAAACGTACTGAGTCCCACAGTGCCTGAGGGGCAGAGACGATCCCCAACACTATACAGACGAGGAGACCAGGGTTCCAGGCTGAGTAGATTGCCTGATGTCACCCAGGCAGCAAGGGGCAAGCCTTGGATTCCAAATCGTATCTTCACCTCTCTGCAGTCCTTTACAACCTTAGATGCTGTCCTCGAGGAGCCTGGTGAGGTGGCCTGAGTCTCTCAAGGTCACCCAGCTCCTCGTGGGAGGAGAGGCTGAGTCCCAGGGTGTGTCCACTGCAGAGGGCTTTTCTTGACTCCTTCACTCCTGGGGGACGAGGGCTGTCGGTGGAGATCGTCACTGTCTGTCTACCGCGCAGGCTGCGGGACCCACTGACCCGCGGAGCTTGGGGACTTGACAGGTGAGCCGTCAACATGCCTGTCATCCTTTGCGCATAACTCGTCCTGGCACGGTGTTTTAAAAGAAAAAGAAAAGTCAGACGTCGCTGAAGAGGGCCGGGAATTCAAAGCGCGGGAGCAGGCGGGCGGTCCGCCACCCGGGATGCGCTCGCTCGGCCCCTGCTCCCTCCGGGCTGGGCGGGGGTGTGAGGGCCGCACATCAATGAGGACGCCTGTCCTCCGTGACGCGAGCCCCACCCCCTCTAATCCGCCGCATTGTCCATTGAAGTGTCTAATTATGTGTCTTACAACCGCAGAACTCCCCCCAGAGCAACGGGGCCCTTCTGGCAGAATGAAGGGGATGATCGCTCCATCTGTTCCTCCGGCGCCATCGGGAGGCGGGCGAGGGGGCGCGGGCGGGGCTGCGCGACTGCGCGTGCGTGAGGGCGGGGGCGGGGCAGGAGGGCGGTGGAGCGCAGGTGCCGGGAGAAAGGGGATCCCAGCGGCAGGTGCAGATGCCAAGCTCGCCGCGGCTGAGTATATGCTTAATTACAGTCGACGGAGGGGGCTGTTTTAGTTAAGAATTATAGGAGGCAGGTTCAAATGGAGCTCGGAGCCGAGCTCGAGAAGGTAGCAGGCTGGGAGCTGCCGGGGAGGGCAGACATCTGCGTCTTTAATTGGGGGTGGGCGCGCTCAGAATTTCCTGATATGTAAAAATAATCACCTGGAACACCGGGAGGCTGTAATGGAGAAGTCAGAGCGCCCGCTCCCACCCCCAAAGCCGACTACATTGTTTGGCCTGAAGCAGATCCTTAAATTACAAGCGTATTTCATTCCCCTCCCAATAACGTTATTTCTCCGTGTGTGGAGACCTGGCTCCAGGGGCCCATGGAAGTACCACCTGGGGTGGAAGGCACAGAGGGGACGATCGGAAGTAGGCTGTCTTTGGAACCAAACGCCAATATGAGCTTTACAGTTTTCTTCTCCGTTGCCTGGTTTTCAACAGGGGTGGGCCCATTTCAAAGCGAGGAAGCGGAGAGGCGCTCAGGCTTTCCCGGGGGAGAACACCGCGCAGCGGGAGCCGAGGACTCAGTAGGAGTCAAGGAACATTGCGGAAGAAAGGATAAACGGGAGTTGGTTAAGCAGGCGGAGGGTGGGGTGGGAAGAGCGTGTCCCAGGTGGAGGGACGGTGATGGGTGAGGGAACCAGATTGCTCTAATGGGTGGGACAGAGAGGGGGGTGAGTTAGCTACCCCAGCGGACTGGAAAAGCAGCCCATAGAAATTACATGCCCCTGTGGGCCCAGACTTGGGGGCGGGGGCGGGGGGAGGAGAGAGAGAGAGAGAGAGAGAGAAAGAAAGAAAACCCCGAACACACAATAAGTGAAAAGCTTGAATATTATAGTCCCTGGTGAATTTCATTGTAAGGTGCAGCAAATATTGTAAATCCGTCCCCCTCCCTCTCTCTGTTTCTTACTCTCTTGTTTTCTATCACTCTTTTATCATAGTCTCTGCCTGCCCCCAAATGAAGAGTCACCTTTCCCCTCCAAACCTCTCTGACTCTCTCTTTCACTCTCTGCCCCCACAGTTACCTTCCCTTCTTCCTCCTTCCCCCTCTGTGGCTGTGATTTTGATCCTAGAGCACCCTCTTCCCTTCACTATAAGTTCTGCTCACTTATGGCTCCTTCCCCCTTGGATGGTTTAGGGCAGGAGTCCACAAAGCAGACCTCGCTCTGGCCAAATGCATCCCATCACCTATTTCTGTACAGCCCATAAACTGAGAATTTAAATAAATATATATATATATATATATATATATGTTTTTAAATGATTGAAAAGAACTTGTAGAAATTTTCTTCTCTTGTCATATGTTACATCTCATTGTGTGTTTCCCTGTGTAATAGCCTTGAATTTGCCTCTTGGCCCGCAAAGCCTAGACTATTTTACCAATTGGCCCTTTTCAGAAAAAGTTTGCTGACCCCTGGTTTAGAATTGGGATATGGGTACTTATGCAGTAGCATTTGGGGTGCCTGGCCCGGGGCTTCTGGGGTTTTCCAGGCCCTCCTAGGGGGAGGGTCTGAGAGAGGCTGGGGTGAGAGGGGTGAGGCTTCTGTGGCTAGTCTGGGAGGGCAATTAAGGGGAAGGGGATGGAGGCTGCTTTCAAAAACAAAACAAAACAAAAAAAACCCATTGGTAGTTGTCACAGGGGCCAGCCAGGGTCATACTTGTTTTCCTAGGATGGGAAGTGACTTAGAACTGCCTTATCATTCCTGAGATTAGGAATGGTGGAGTCCTGCTTCAGGATCGTCTTTCCAAAAGCTGTGGCCCTTTTCTAATCCTTTTTGGAGTCCTTCTCCCATCTTTTCTGAACATTTTTAAAAGCTTGTCAGACGAAGCATCTTCCCATAATCACCTGAGCTCCTGGGCGATAGTAGACATGTCCTTTGGTCTGTGTGACATCCTGCCGGGGAAACCATTCCTGTCCCACTCTGTAATAATGGTGCTCTGTCCCTGACTGTCTGAAGGGCTGACACTACACTCTGGTCCCACCACAGGGGTGGACCCATGGCAGTAAAGCAAATCACAATAAAATGAGGTATATCTGTACTAAGCATGGAGCCCCTGACACTTACTGAATTGTGAGAGGGGCCACCCAGGTAGGCACCGTGCCTGGCCCTGCCCCTTGACAGCCATTCTGGGCAGTGTTCATTGCAGTTTTCACAGCCAGCACAGATCTTTCTTTAGGATGGAGTGGTCAGATACACATCTCACAATTTCGAATTTTTCTTAGTTATGTCCTAAAGCTGTGACAGTCAGAGTCAAAGGGTTGCAGTGTACTGAACACCTGCTGTATTCATAATGCGCCCCAGCACATGTTCCTCTATAGGCCTGACAGTATGCTTTTACTTTTAGTATAAAAGTCTCTCTGACTGGGGCTTCCCTGGTAGCGCAGTGGTTGAGAGTCCGCCTGCCGATGCAGGGGACACAGGTTCGTGCCCCGCTCCGGCAAGGTCCCACATGCCGCGGAGCGGCTGGGCCTGTGAGCCATGGCCGCTGAGCCTGCGCGTCTGGAGCCTGTGCTCCGCAACGGGAGAGGCCACAACAGCGAGAGGCCCGCATACCGCAAAAAAAAAAAAAAAAAAAAGTCTCTCTGACTTAGTTTTTATTCTTTTATTAGGGGTGATTTGCTAGGTGTAATTTCTAATTCTCTCCCTATATGAGATTGTTCATATCATATACAAAAATACTGCTACTAGTATTAGTGACAGCTCACACTTATTGAACACTTACCAAGTGCCAGTCTCTGGATAAAGGGCTTTACTGGCCTGATCTCCTCTAATCCTTACCAGAACTCAGGGATGTGGGTGCCATGAGTCCGATTTTACAGATGACAAAACCAAGTCTCTTGCCCAAGCTCACAAAGATACGAAATATTGGCATTAGCAACTAAACTTGGTTTTATTTTAAAGAAAGACTAATAATGGGCTAGAGAAATGGGGGGCTTTCATGAAGGACACCCATCACCTGCTTTGAAGACAGGTCAGGATTTACCGCCCATTAGCTCTGTGACCTGGAGCATCTTACCAAACTTCCTTGGGCCTCGATTTCTTTGTCTCTAGAGGAGGGGTGATAATTTCATCTTGAGGGAGAGAATCAAATGAGAAATATAAAGTTCCTGACACATCGTTAAGGCCACAGTTGGAGCTCAATCCCTTTTACTTTTTTATTTTTATTTTTTTGTTTTGTTTTTGTTTTTGCGGTACACGGACCTCTCACTGTTGTGGCCTCTCCCGTTGCGGAGCACAGGCTCCGGACGCGCAGGCTCAGCGGCCATGGCTCACGGGCCCAGCCGCTCCGCGGCACGTGGGATCCTCCCGGACCGGGGCATGAACCCGTGTCCTCTGCATCGGCAGGCGGACTCTCAACCACTGCGCCACCAGGGAAGCCCCCTTTTACTTTTTATTCCACCAGAGTAGACTGAATCATACTGGTTTCCAGAGAGTCCATGCAGTGCAATTTAAGCTCTCTGCGAAGTCGGTTTTTGGTCATTTTGTTTATGCCGTATCCCCTGCACCAGAACGGTGCCTGGCACATCACAGGCACTCCATACGTGTTTGTTGAATTGAGCTCTCTCTTTCTGTGAGTCTGCAGTTCTGTCACATGTGATTAACAGTGGCTTCCCAACAGTGGTTGGGACCAGGGGGCGGAGGGGGATCCAGGAGCAAAGCTTTGCATGGAGGAGGGGAAAGATCCACGTTCATCTCACTCAGCAGCCCTCCAGGAGCTAGAGCTAGTGGCCTGCAGTGTTGTTAAGAGCTCAGCCCTGGCCGCCCTGCCTGGGAGAGCAGCTTGGGAGTTAGCTGCTGGAGATGCCTGATGCATGTCCTGAAGCAGTCAGTGGATACAGCTCCAGCCGTGCCTCTTTCTTCCTTCTCCCAGACTTGTCCGGTCCTCCGCCTACGAGAACCCCCCCACATCTGCGGCGGCCGGGCTCAGAAAGAATCCTTCTTCAACGCCAAGTATCGGCAGGGCTCTCAGGGTGTGAATTATTCATCGACAAGCCCAGCACCCATCTGTCTCCAGTCAGCTCTGCTGACACCTCTCCACACCCAGAGCTGCGCAGGGCACCCCCGTGGTTTCCTCAGAGTGAAGACGAGCCCCTGAGCCTTTTGCCTTAATTGGAGAGATGATGGGGCGAACAAGAGGCTCTAAAGTGTGTATTTGAAATCAATTTGCTCCTTGAAGCGTCATGAAAACAAAAGGCTGAGAGATGCCCACTGTGAGGGAATCGCCCTGGCGCCGCGTCAGCTCAGGCTCCGCTAATGACCTGTGGCCAACAGCCCCCTCACACCTTTGCTCTGAAGAGGCTGGCAGAAGCCGGGCGGGGGTTGGGGGCACGTGGCTTTCTAGTCTCAGAGGTTTCACAGGGCACAGCCTCTGAGAATCACGGACAGAAGATGGGGGGCCTGATCTCTTGCACATTTGCAGTGGCCGCCCTGGGAGGCCTGGTGCACCCCGCTGGCTCCTGGGGTGGAGCAGAGGTGGGGGAAAGGCAGTAAGATTTCAGAGGTTTAAAGAAGAGGTTCAGTTGCCTGTGAACGCAACCAGCTTCTAGAAATCTCTGGAGGTAACGGATGTGGCAGCAAATCTGTAGGATAAGAGGCAGAGGAAGGCATATATATGGGTTGCTGGTTAATTCTAAGGGGCAAAATGGCCATTTTCCTATGTTGAAATAATAGGCAGGAATTATTCGTGTGCATCTTTCATGACCAGTGGCTGAGAGTCTCCAGGGGAAAAAAAACAGGGGTTTCCTCAGGAGGGAGTTATACTCTAGTAAAGAGTTCCCCAAGAATAAGTAACGATTGTGACTTTTGCCTCATAGCAGGCCATTCAAAGATGCTATTGGCTCTGCTTCCCCTTTTAGAGCCACACACCCTACATTATATGTTGTATCAAACATTACATCGCAACCACATCATAAGTATATATATATTATATATAATATAAATTACACATATATTATATATAATACCTGTATTATATTTAATATATAATACATATATATTATATATAATACCTATCTTATATATAATATATATACAGTATATACTATATATACCTATATTATATAATACATATACAATATATATTATATATAATACCTATATTATATATACCACATACATATTATAACGTACTCCTATCATGTATATATGTAGATATATTTATTTTTATACATTATCTATATTGTAAAGAAGTTTTAGAAGTTTACTTTTGAACTTACTCGGCTATGAATAGTCACTCATTTAATTTGCTATTGGCTCTGCTTTCTAAGTAATCATCACGCATAATCAAGAGCTCTTGCAAAGCAAGGTAACCAACTCACAGATTGTCTTCGTATGTAATACAATCTTTATGAAAACTAAACTTGACAGTGAACAAAGTGGACCTAATGTTTGTAAACATTGTATTAGACATTTATTCATTCTGATTTTGCATATTTTTCTTTAAATGTTTCAAGCCAGTGCCTTTTATTTTTTCCTCTTCTCTGATATGTTTGTGAGACCTGGAAGGTGGCGTGTGCGTGTGTGCCTCTGTGTGTGTGTGTGTGTGTGTGTGTGTCCACGTGCCTGTGTCTATGCATGTGTCCTAATGGATAAAACAGGCTTGCTTGGCTGGGGGTGGGTCGATGGGGAGCCTGGAGGAGGTGCTGTCAGGGTCTCCAGGCTTCCAGAATCTTATTTCTGCAGGTCCTCCTGGCTCTTTCCCTTGAGTGAAACAATAAGCTTGGCAAGGTTTGTGCTTAGGTAAAGAGGCCCAGGACTCATGGTCAGTCAGCACCTCCAGGTGAGGAAAACCTTAGACGGTGCCAAACCCAGGAGGACCTGCTAAGAAATCCAGTGACAACCATGGCCCTTACACTCACAGCATAAAAGTCAAGAAATACAGAGAGAAGGCGGGTACCCTCTCCTGGCGTGGGGTCTCCTGAGGCGGGTGTGTTTGTGCATCACTTCACCCAGCAGAGGAGTAGTGGAGGAGTTGTTTTCATGCCAGCCCGAAGAGGAGGGAGGGGAGGAACAGATGGGACGGGCGCTTTGTCACCATCACCTGATCGGTGGCCTCCTTTCATTAACATTTTATAGCCTGGCACTAACAGCGGGATCATTCAACACTAGCATGGGGTTGACCCGGTTCTGAGTATCAGGGGGCCTCGGAGACGCATGCGCATGCATTCTGGTCTGGCCCTGACCACTCGGCGAGCCCCACTGGCTATTTGGGGAGAGGGGCGCAGGAGGAATGAGGAGGGACCAGTACTGAAAGGGCACCTTCTGACTGCCAGGCACTGCACCCATGATTTACTTCCTAACTTTATGCCTCAAGCCACATGTGTCCTTTCTCAACTGAGGCAGTGGAAGCTACGGAGCATTAAAATGATGAACCCAAAGTGACACAGCCAGGATGTGGCAGCGGCGGGATTTGAATTCAGAGCAGTCACACTCAAACCCTGCACTGTTTCTTTCATACTCTGCTGCTGCCTGGAATTCCTTGGCTCTCAAGAGTATGTTGGTGGGATTTCTGCTATGCCTCTAAAAAGATGAGCGTCCCTTCCAGTAAATTGTTCCTTCCCTGAAACTGAGAAGAGAGGAGGTAGATGCCACGGTGCCTCTGTGTCGGGCAAAGATGCCCAGCAGAGGAATCGGGGCTGAAGTCTAGCCCGCATGTCACCTGCTGGTCGGTACCCTGGCGTTGGGCTTCATCAGGCCAGAGAGCATTGCCTGTCAAGTCCTATGCCCCTGAGACCACATCTACCCAGACAGGTGCCTCTTAATAAGTTGTACAAAGACACTGTCTTAGTTTGGGTTTTCCTGGGAGCAGACCCGGAGACCAATATTGTAGTGCAAGTCTTTTGTCTGGGAGGGGATCCCAGGAAGCACTAGCAGGGAGGAGGGAAGTAAGACAGGGAAGGGGGAGGCAGAATTATCCAGGTATGTATCAAGGTGGTTATCACTGTGGACAGCCAGAGCCCCAGGTCGCCGCGGGGAGCTCTGGGGAACAGCAGAGAACATTGCCCTGAAGTCATCCCAGTGCCTCATCGGCCATCACTCAGGGCTGCTTCTGGGGGGCTGTTCCTCTTTCCCCACACGCAGATCGTGCTCTTGGGGCGGCAGACAGCCCTCCTGCCTGATGAGCTGCCCTGGTTGCAGGTGCGTGCAGAGGACGTCTGGGCAGGGTAGAGCCAGCGTCTACCCGGGCGCCCTTCACGTGAACCTGACGCCGGGTCCAAGACTTCTATTCTGCTGGATCTAATCGACCCAAGTGATTATCTATACCCCCCTCTCCAAGCCCATTCATCCACTGCAGGGTGAGCATAGACACCCATCTGTGACATTGTCTGGAGAAAAAGCCCATGGCCGCTAAAGCATCATCATGACATAAAGCCTCCTGACTTTATAATGAAGTCTGGGCCCTGTTCCTGGCTCTGATGTACCCTTTCTTCATTTTCTGCCTCTTTCCCTTCCCGCCCCCCACCTTCGGAAGCCAATAAGGAAATCCAGGTTTCCTGGCTTCCTGCCTTCCTGTTTTTATCCTCTGGACCTCCGGCAGGGCTGGCAGGAGCAGGAGGCGGCTGCCTGGAGTAACTGCACGAAGCTCTGGAGTGGGGCTTGCGCAGTGCTGGGGTGATCTGGAAGCTGTGTGTGCCACTTTCTCTGACGTTGTTTGTTTAATGGGGGTGGTGGCCAGTGGAAACTTGGAGGAGGCTCAGTTGACCCTTGGCATCTCCCCCAACAAAGCTGAATCCTCGCCTCGGCTGAACCCCCAAACCTCAGAACCCTCTGCGCCTTCCAGCACTCTCCCCGGACCACCTGGGGCTGCAGTTTTGCTTGTTCTCAGGCTAAATGGCCAACTGCAGAAGAGCTGAAGCAGGAGTTTGGCAGAAGTGTAAAGAGTTGCTTCAGCTCAGAAACGCCCAAATGCAAAATTGCGACTACTTTAGTTTCTGTTTCCTCCAGTTCTGTTGCCGTCGTTCCCTGGAGGGTTATGATCCTACTTTCCAGCTCCCCTTGACGATTTTTGCCCAGCACAGACACAGCTCCGGAGGAGGGGAATGCCCAACCCTGTTGCTTCATTTGGCACTGCTGATCTAATGAGGTGTAAATCCCACAGATGCCGCTCGGGGCGGCCAACATAGTAATTTATACCAATTGGTGTGATTAGACGAAGCCCTCAATCATCCTGCAGTGTCGCGCTGCAATCTGTCACAGTCCTCACCAGACGTGCTTCACCCTGGCTTTGTGCTGGGATGAGTACATGCTTTCCTGGGTCCTGCTCAAGAGCCCAAATATAAGAGTGAGAAAAGGGCCCAAGGACTCATGACCGCCTACCAGGAGTGAGGACGCTTCCTCCCCTTCACCCGGGAGGGGACTGGCCGAAAGGTCACAGACGTGGGCTCAAAGCCTGACTCCTTGGGCATGAATCCCCGCTCCGCCCCTAATAGGCTGCTTTCCTTGGGAAAGTGACTCCACCCCTGTCGCCTCAGTCTGTTCATCTGTAACATGGGGTGATAATAATGCTACAATCCTCATAGAGTTGTTAGGAGGGTTAAATGAGTTAATATGGGTAAAGTGCTTAGAAACATACCTGGCACATAGTATTTGTCAAATAAGTAAATTCTCTTACTTTTTTTCTGTCCACTCCAGAAAGGCTCTGAGGAATCCACCAGTGAAGATACACAAAGACCAGTAAAATGACTGAGGAACTCAAGAACCACCTAAGGAAAGGGGTAAGGAGAGAGGGTTGTCGTCTGTTGTATTAAGGAGGGCTCTTTGGGCTCCAAGGGACACTTACTCATCCAATGACTATGTACTGATCACTTAACCGCGTACCAGCCAGCATGCTTGTTGCTGGTCTTAACAGCAGTGACCTCGTGGAGCTTGCATTTGAGTGTTACTTGTACAAAGCCCAAGTAAACAACCAAATAAATGAGATGATTTCAGAGTGACAGAGACATGAAGAAAGTAAACAGGATGGAGTGAAAGGGCGGAGTGGGGTGGAGGGCAAATACATGTTGGGTGATCAGGGAAGGCCTCTCTGAAAAGGTGACGTGACAAGAAAGAACCAGCCATGTGAAGCTCTGGGAGGAGAACTTTCCATACAGAGGGAGCAGCACGTGCAAAGGCCCCGAGGTAGGTGGGAGCTGGGAGAGTTGGAGGAATAGCAAGAAAGCTGTTGTGGCTGGAGCAAAATGAAGGAAGGAGAGCAGTGTGTAGAGGTTGGATGGGGCCAGATCGTGCAGGGCCTTATCGGGTAAAGTGTTCGACTTTTATTTTAAGGACTTTGGGTGCTTGAAGCAGACAAATGGCATAGTCTCCGTTACCATTTTAAATCTTTTCTTTTTAGTATTTTGCATTCTTCTCTTTTTTTTAAGTCTTTATTGAATTTGTTACAATACCTCTTCTGTTTTATGTTTTTTGGCCATGAGGCATGTGGGATCTTAGCTCCCCAAGCAGGGATCAAACCTGCACCCCCTGTATTGGAAGGCGAAGTCTTAACCACTGGACCACCAGGGAAGTCCCCTCCTTTACCATTTTAAAACGTTTAGAAATCCAACTCTAGGTAGCTTTAACAAAAGGGAAGGTTTCTTAAAAGACTGTGGGAATGTCTCAGAGAAGCTATGGGCAAAAACAGATCTGGGCTTGAACACTGGAGGATGAGTTCTCCACCCCCGTGTTGGGTTTTATCTGCGCTCTCTACACCCCAATCCACATGGAGCCAACAGCTCCTTTGTTATATGAACTTGACTTCCACAGTCCAGCGTCTCAAGAGCAATGCATCTCTCAGTTGCAGCATGCCTCAGCTAAGGACTTAGGGGCTGGCTTGAGCCCGGAGTCCATTTCTGGACCCATCAGCTATGGCCAGAGCGGGGGTGGGGTCACGCTTGACATCCTGGTTGCTTCTGAGTAAGGATGGGGGTCTGGGCAGGAGGAATAATTCTCCAAAAGGGAAGTGAGGGTGTAGGGCAGAGTAAGCAAAGTGTCCAAGTTGCCAGAAAACCAGAAACTAAAGAATGTAGCTGTAAGCAAGCTCAGAATTTAACCCTGAGTTTCCTGGTAGCCGAAGCTCAGAAAGAAACATGAGTGGGTTTCAGAGTTCTCATCTGCTAATAAAACAAGGCAGAGCAGATCACTAAAAGAGAAAAGCGTTTTCTTCCGCTAAAGCTAAGGGGGCATTCTTGAGAGGTTCTCTGTGGAAGGGGAACTGAGAAATACGATGGAAGGTTCTCAGCAACTTTTTAATTTAAATTTCTCAGATGATTTAGTTTTTCTGAATGTGTGGAGATTCCCTTCTGGGGAGTTCTGAAAGTAGAGGGAGGGGACATCGCGGAATCTCAGCAGTGGGCTGGGCGGGATGTATTTGTGGGAGCCAGAGTAATGTGTCTCCTTCTGATGACCTCATTGGTTCGTAGGGACTTCAGCGCAAGGCTTGAAAACTCAAATGCCCTCGTACTAGGGAGATGCATGTGACATGGGCTGGGTGCCTACACCATGGTCGACGCAGCTGGTGATCCAGCTCGGTCAGCAAAGAGACCGTAGGAAATCGCTGCTGTTCAGCCCCCGCCAAGTGTGGCCTCTTGGGCCTAATGATTTTCCAAGGGGAACTGGAAATTCTGGACTCCAAACCATGAGTGTTGACAACGAATTGAAATCTGTCTGAAAACTTTCCAAGAGCCCAGCAAAATGGGGGTGAGGGGTGAAGGCGGCTGCAGCCAGGGGGGTGCAGCTTCTGTGTCCCCGTGACCAGTTAGCCGGCCTCACAGGAGCTTCCTGGAACACGAAGGGCTCAGTTGGGATTTTGTCCAGATCTGGGCACAAGAGCCCCGGGGGTGGAGACTCTGGGTCCTAAGGAGAGATGCTGCCCTCCCCCATTCTCCCGTTTCAGGCTATGTGCTTGGCCCCAGGTATCCGGTGATGAGTGAAACAGGCCCACCCCTGCTCTCAGGGGGTTTATAGTCCAGTCAGGGAGCCAGACTTTGGACAACTAACTGCACAATGAGGTCATTGACCGGAGTTGCACGAAGTGCCGGAGGGAGGCCCACCGAAGGCTGCCTTAGGTGTTCATGGGGGTGTGACCTAGTCCAGGGGGTTAGGAAAGTTCCCCTGAGGACAGACTTCAGCTGAAGCCTTGAGCAGAGGAGTAGGAAAGGGGAGGAGTAAGGAGGTTCGTGCTTCCAGACAAAGGAAGCGACTGTGGTGGCGCAGGCTGGGGAAGCTGTCTCAGGAGGGCAGCATTACGGATGGGCTGGGCCGGGGGAGGAGCTGATGTTGTCCGCCACGTTGAAAACTTAGAACTTGTGAGAAAAACGATCCAAAACTTAGAAAGAGGGCAAAAAGGAAGCCCACAGATTCTTTGATGTCAGACCAGAGCATTATTTACTCAGCCCACCCAAGGATGACTTAATTCTCTATGAGTTTGTACCTTTGTTTGATTTTACTCTTTACTGTTTGGGCCTGATCTCTCTGAAGTTACATGTATATCTGCAGAGAGCTGCCCTTCTGCAGAGAAGTCAGTGCTTTTGGTCTGGTAGGGAAGACCACCCCAAAGGTTCTCGCTTTATTACCCTGAAGGACTTTAGTCAGTTTTGTTTCTAACTTACAAAAATGAACAAGTAGGGAATTCCCTTGGTGGTCCAGTGGTTAGAACTCCACACTTTCACTGCTGTGGGCCTGGGTTCGATCCCTGGTCGGGGAACTAAGATCCCGCAAGTCGCACAGCGTGGCCAAAAAAAAAAGGAACAAGTAAATAAAACTTGACTTCCATACATCTTTCCTGAGGGACTGTTTAAACCCGTCATCAAATGCTTTTTGAACCAGCTCTACTATATCACTGGTTCTCTCATTAATGAGTTAAATAAACATCTGACACATTTTTATCCCATATCAATAAGAGTTGGGTTTTCAGAAAACAGTATCTCAAAGAGATATCTGCACCACCGTGTTCACTGAAGCATTAGTCACAGCGGCCAAGACATGGAAACAGCCTAAGTGTCTAATGACAGATGAACGGATAAGGAAAATGTGGTGTACGTATAAATGGAATATTATTCAGTCATAAAGGAGAAGGAAATACTGCCATTTGTGAGAGCATGGATGAACCTTGAGGGCGTTATGCTAAGTAAAATGAGTCAGACAGACAAAGACAAACACCATGTGATCTCATTTATACGTGGGACCTACAAAACCGGAACTCAAAAATATACAGCAAATAGACTGGTGGTTGCCAGAGATGGTGTAGGGAGTGGGCGAAATGGATATAGGGGGTCAAAAGGTACAAGCTTGCAGTTATAAAATAAGTTCTGGGGATGTAATGTACAGCACGGTGACTACAGTTGACAGTACCGTTGTATATTTGAAGGTTGCTGAGAGTATGTCTTAAAGATTCTCATCCTAAGAAAAAAAAAGTTGTAGCTATGTGAGGTGACAGATGTTAACTAGATTTACTGTGGTGATCATTTCATAATATATACAAATATCAAATCATTATGTTGTACAGCTTAAACTCATACAATGTTATATATCAGTTATATCTCAATGAAACTGGGGAAAAAAGAGTTGGGTTTTTATTTTCTGAACATTATTTTTTGACTGAACTTTCTCCTAAGCATGATGAGAAACCATGGAGGGTTTTAAGCCAACACCTGCCATGATTGGATTTGCGTGTGGATCAGTGTTAATGTTCTGAGTGTAAGCAAACCAGGCTTCTATTTTGATTGTCAGATGGGGGGATTTCCCTCTTGGGACAAATAACCGATTTGGTTGAGGACCAATCTGCTGCCGTTATCATCAAGTGTAGGTTTATTATAGGGTCTTTCTACAAACATAGGAGACTCTAATCATGGCGGCGTCCATTTTTGTTAAGATTGAAAGCAGTGGCTAATAATTTATTGTAAAGGAATCTGAACTAATGAGCTCCACTTACAATTAGAATGTTTGAGAAAGCTCTCTTCTCCTGGGTCTCCCCAGGAGGCCCAGCTCCGACAAAGGTGGCACCGCTCAGCCGTCGGGCAGATTGCTCATCGACTGCGTCAAGTGTCAGAAATTGGGCGATCTCTTTAAAAAAAAGAAAAAAAGGGAGGGGAAGATACGAGCATCCATTTCCATAAATTACTGAATGTGAATTTAACATCTTCTCGTTGGAGAAGTGTTGAAATTGCACAAGCTAATTGGCGAGTCGGGGAAGCAGTGTTGGGACTGCAGACAGCAGACGAGTCATTGTTGTTCCCTGGCGGGCAGAGTGAGGGGGCCCTGCTCCCTGGGGCAGCCACGCCCATCCAAGTGGGTCTCAACCAAGAAGGGCACCTGGAATTATGCCTCCAGAAGCTTCTTCCGTTATCTCCTTTAACCCTCACAGCGCTCCGAGAGGTTGAGTGACCTGCCAGAGGTCATGTGGCTGATAGGTGGCTGTGCTGACGTTTCGGTCTAGGTGTTTCGAATTCATGACGCCAGTGTGCCTTCCTGTGACTTGTGAACATTCTTCACTTTAGTTGTCATTTCCTCAGTGTTTATACTCCAGCAAAATCATTCCAACTGATACGGTAGAAAGAGTGTGATTCCCCCCACCACCACTTGGTAGAATTAATACTCAGCTTTAGACAACTGATAGATTATTGAAATGGGAAATGATGATTCCTCCCTCCCTTCCTCCCTGCCTCTGTTCTTTCCTTTTTCTCATCAGTATGCATCCTTCAGGTTTTTGCTGAAACATCGTCTACTCACTAAAACGTCTCGTGGCTGTTTTACTTCAAATTGCGATCTGTGTGAGCCCTGAATGCTCGTTCTGTCACCTTATTCTATTTTTTCTTCTTTTTCCCCCCATAGCGCTCGTCGTCTTCTAACATACCTATATAATATTGTGTATAACATATATACGTTATTTGTATTATCTTTACTATTTAGTATTTGTCTTCCCCAAACAGAATTTTAAATCTCAAGAAGGAAAGAATCTTTGGTGTGTTTCACTTGCTTGGAACAAGGTCTGGAATGTAGGAGGTGCTTAATAAATACTTGTTGCTTGAATGAATGAATGAATGAATACCCGTTATATGGCTTCTTATAGTTTAATGAAAATCAACAAGGAAAGCAAACCAAGCTTATTGTACACATCCAAATTCTCAGTGTTTGCAATATTCTCTCCGTTAATTTTCATGACATAGCAACTGTTATTATCATCATTTTACACATGAGGAAACTAAGGCCCAGAAAAGTAGAATAGCTTGCCCAAGGTTACACTTCTAAAGCTACTTTAAAAATGAATTTTGTTGAGGTATAAATTTCACATAATACAGAGCATCCACGTTCAATGTGCAGTTGAGAAGTGGATACACCCACGTGACTATCACCCAAGCGAGATGCAGAACCTCTCTATCACCCCCAACAATTCACTTGTGCTACTTTGCAGTCGATATCCTTCAGCTCCTGGTAACCCCTAATTTGTGTTCTGCCCTTATACTTTTGCCTTTTCTGGAACGTGTTATACAATGGCATCATATAGCGAATGCTCATTTATGCCTGGCTCTTTGGCCCAGCATAATTATTGGAGATTCATCCGTGTTGCTCTGTGTACAACCGTTCATTCCTTTTTCAGCACTGGGGCTGTTCTATTATATGGGTAGACCATAACTTCTTTATCCGTTTCTCTGTTGCTGGACGTTTGGATTGTTTCCGGTTTGGGTCTATTAGAGATAAAGCCACTGTGAACATTCTTGTACAAGCTTTGTGTGGACATCTATTATCATTTCTCCTGGGTAGATGACTAGGAGTGGGCTTGTTGCACTGTATCGTCACTCTGTGTTTAACTTTAGAAGGAATGGCTAAACTCTTTTCCAAAGTGTTTGTCGCACTTTGCGTTCCCACCAGCAGCATATGAGAGTTCCAACGGGCTGACATCCTCCCCAACCTTTAGTGTGGTCAGTCTTTTTAACTTTCAGCATTGAATTGGGTGTCCAGCAGTGCTTCCTTTTGGCTTACATTTTCGTTTCCCAAACGAGTAATAACGTTGATCGTTTTTCATGTGCTTATTGGCCAGTAATGTATCCTCTTTGGTGAAGTATTTCTTCAGATCGTTTGCCCATTTTTAATTGGATTGTTTGTCGTATTATTACTGAGGTTAAATGACGCTTTATATATACTATTTTTATGCATTTGTACATTTATACATCGTGAACACATTTACACATTTACATTATATAATATGATTTTTCCCCCAGTATGTGGCCAGCCTTTTCATCTCCTTAATGGTGTCTCAGAACCCCCTTTTTTTTGCGGTACGCGGGCCTCTCACTGCTGTGGCCTCTCCCACTGAGGAGTACAGGCTCCGGACACACAGGCTCAGCGGCCATGGCTCACGGGCCCTGCCGCTCCGCGGCATGTGGGATCTTCCCGGACCGGGGCACGAACCTGTGTCCCCTGCATTGGCAGGCGGAGTCTCAACCACTGCGCCACCAGGGAAGCCCTCAGAACCACTTTTGAACGACGGTCTGTCTGCCCTTCATTCCTTTCCACTTTCCCAAGTAAGGTCCATCTCGAGGAATTAGACCCTCAAGGGGTAAGAAAATAATTGTGAAAAATAACTAAAATACCCAGAGGAAAAACACAATTCTGGCCTGTGTTTGTTCAGTGGGTTCAGAAGTGAATTTCCCTAATGTGAGGCTGAGGGAGGTGGAGAGAGAGTTAATCACTAGCCCCGGCTCAGTGTTATTTTAATTAAGCATAATAAGAGTAATGAAGTTATGCACCTCTTAGGATTTATGGCTTAGCTATTGGTATGGCACGGAGAGGATTTCAGGAACAAATATAAGTGATGGAACCCCAGGGACTTTTCCTATCTTGCTGGGTTGTCCTGTAACCCCACAGGGTGGGAGGTGGTGCTGTGATGCGGTGGAAACAGCAGAACAGGGCAGGGGTGGGGCTGTCGGGAGACCTGGATGTGTTACTTGGAGCAGGTGCTCTCCCCTCTGGACCCCAGCCTCCTCACGTGAGGAGGAGTTGATGCAGCAATGTGTTGGTGAACGTTTAACGCTTAATAAATGCTTCTCCAAAAAAAAAAGTACATGTATGTGTATACATGTATATATATGTACTATGTATATATACACATGTATATATGTATTTGCATATATACCATGTGCTTATAAAGTTTACTGATATTAGTGACGTATAAGATACAATTTAAAATAATAAAACATAGAATATTATACATTCCACATAGCCAAATAATTTTCACAAAATGCTTTTGTTGGTTTTTGCCCAACTCTCCTATCAGTATCCAACCAGCAGTTACAACTGACAAATGAATGCGGCTCTGACATGAATATTGGTTGATATTTTTGTTTATATTAAAGAGGAAGATGAAAGTGAAACAACAAAGACATATGTCAGGACGTTATGCATTCATCAATGGCATGAGTGACCTCTTTGCTGAATTGGATAACAGCGTTTGAATACTGGAAGACTGTTTCCTTGATTTTTGCTCTATTCACAGTGTAACAGCTGTATATACGATGCGCTTAATTGTTGACATTTTCGCCACTATTCTCTTAAGTCTAGACAATCAACAAAACAATAGATTAAGCTCTGATGTGTAGTGTTGGCCAATGTCTATGGTGTAAAGACTCCTACTTTGACCTGTGTTAAGCTACCCACGTGATGTCAGTGAAACTGGGTTTCAGAAGAGCTGTGTGGCTGTATGCCCTTATGTGCTATACCCACTTTACAGATACAGGAGATATAAATAACCTCAGAAGTACACATAATAGTAAAACATAGTAAAATACTTAGGAAGAGGTGGTTTGAGTATTTATGACCTTTATTTTTAATATAATTTATTTAATAGAAATTTATATAATTTAATTTTTAATTATGGCTGTGTTTTAATAACCAGCTTGGAAAGTTCCTAAAAATGTTAGAGTCAGCCCTCGGGAGGGTATGAGCTGGTGGCAGCACGACAGTGGTTTGATGAGATTCAACCCAGTGTCCATAGCCAGGTGAGACTTCCAAGAAGGGCCAGCACTTCAGAACTTCCCGTCCCATGTCACTCTCCCCTCCCAGCCAGGGCCAGGCTACTTCCTCTCTGAGAGAAGCAGGTGCAGAGAAGTATATTAATTGGCTTGGGCTGTCATAACAAATACCACAGATCGGGTGGCTTAAACAACAGACGTTTATTTCTCACAGTTCTGGAGGCCAGAAGTGCATGATCAAGGTGCCAGCAGCATTGTTCTGGCAAGGCCTCTCTTCCTGGCTTGTAGACGGCCACCTTCTTGCTGTGTCCTCACATGGCCTTTTCTCTGTGCACCACGCTCGTGGCGTCTCTTCCTCCTCTTGTAAGGACACCAGTCCTATTAGGTCAGGACCCCATCCTTATGACCTCATTGAACCTGAATCACCTCCATAAGGTCCCTGTCTCCCAATGCAGTCACATTGGAGGTTAGGACATCAACAGATGGATTTGGGGGGGGACACCATTCAGTCCATAACAAGCAGTGTGGTGTTTCTGCTCTGCCACAGGAAAGGAAGAGAAACAGACAGGTGATGGGGCGGTACTTGATGCCAGAGGCAGGGCTGGGGATCCTTTCCTGCGGTCTCCAGAGTGTGTCTGGGCCAGACGCCGGCCAGGCAGAGCGAGGAGGGAACGGGAGGAAAGTGTAAAGACAGATTTTGCAGGGCTGATAACCCAAGCCCAAGGGTGGGGGGGATGTGACAGTGCCCTTGGCTCTCACATCACTAGCATGGTTAGGACCCTCGCTGTTGGAACAGTGTCACCCTGCATGGGCAGTGGAGCACAGGAGTCAAGGCCATGGGCATAGAGCCAGGCTTTCTGGGCTGCAAGTCCGAGCTGACCATTTACTAGCTGAGGGACCTTAAGCAAGTTACTGACCCTCTCTGTGCATCCGTGTTCCCATCTAAAGACTACAAATAATGCTGGTACATTCCTCAAGGGTTGCTATGAAGATTAAATGAAAAAACATATTTGTACTTATATTTATAATTAGAATATAAGTGCCTGGCTCATTGTAAGTGATGTGTCAGTGTTATCTTTCGCAGCTGCGTTTACAATCTGTTTCCCTTTCTCTCGTGTGTGTCTTTGAGAAGATGGATCCCGTCTGTCTTTGAACCCCCAGCCCCTAGCACCATATCTGGCACTTAATAAATGTCCGATAAGCCTGTTGAATTACAGATAAATGTCGAAGTGCTTTGGAATGATTCAACAGCCAAGGAAACAAAATTCCTTCATACGTGGACTCATCCAATTATTAAATCATACATTCATTTAACAAATAATTTTTAACAGCTTGATTGAAAAATAATTCACATTACATACAATCCATCCATTTAATGTATATAATTCAATGGTTTTTAGCGTATTCACAGAGCTGGGAAACCATCACCATAGTCAATTTTAGAACATTTCATTACCCTGAAAAGAAACACCATACCCGTTACCAGTCATGCTCTGTTTCCCCCTAAACCCCGCATCCCTAGGAAATCCCTGGTCTACTTTCTGTCTCTATGGGTTTGCCTCTTCTGGACGTCTCGTTTGTGTTGTATCATATGATATGTTTTCTTGTGACCGGCTTCTTTCACTTAGCTTAATGTTTTCAAGGCTCGTCCATGTCATAGCATGTGTTGGTACAACACAATTTTTTTTTTCAATTTTTAAACATCTGCTGAACTCTGTGAGATAAACCAGAGAACGTGCCATGGAAACCGTGTCGTCTGGAAAATACATGTTCACGTAAAGAGCTGCACATGATTGTTCAGCAGCTCAGGGCAGCTCTGGGCTAAGCATTTCACAGTCTCGTGTTTATTCCTCTTACCTTCTCAATGACGTAGGTATTACTGTTCACCTATTTCACAGATAAGAAAACTGAGGCTCGGAGAGGTTAGTAGCTTGCTCAGAGTCCTCACACGGCAAGGAAACAATCAAGCTAGGATTGAGACACTTGTTTTCACGTGCTGGCTATGCCATCTCCCTTCTGCAAACGAAACACTCACAGAAACATTCCCCAGATCCATAGGGAACCTGGCCCGTCGCAGCTGCACCGTCGCCGGTGTTCTCAGCTTGATCCACGGGGCCGAGTGTCGGTTTCAATTTATGAAAAATACAAAAAAAGGAAGACGTTGGCTCTGCCTGCCTGTCTAGCCCGCCTGCGGGAACAGGGCCCGGGGGGACAGAATTAGCTTTATTAATGTCTCGTTTCCCGGGATCAATATTTGGCAGTGCTTCCTGTCTTTACACGGCTGGATGGGAATTAAAAACGAACATGTGTGATGCAGTGAATCCAATGGCAGAACCAGGGATGGCTTTGGAGCCGACCTCCTCCTGGAGCCCACTGACATCGTGATCCGGGGCCTGGGAAGTGAGTGTCCGGCTGTGTGTTTTCAAGAGTGATTCTGATCAGGGAAAAAGCTCCAGCTTTTACGCCTCAGCGTTGTGGACCCTCTAAGGCCAAACCCACAGTGCTTCATTCCAACGTGCAGACACTGGAAAGGACAATGTCTCAAGGTCAGTCCACCCCCAGGAGAGGACAGCAGCCTGACAAGGTCACGGCCAGGAGATACTTACCTCGTGAGTCAGTTATCACAGGTCCCACGCGGGCTCAGACACTGCCTGCTGCAGCATTCCTGGGAGGCAGACATCAGCTAGGAAAGCAAAGTGCTGTCATCTCCTGGATGCCTGCTGCACCCTCGGCCCTTTGAGGCCATCCTCTGACCTTCACAGCTCAGCAGTCCTTGTGATGCCCACTTTCCAGATGAGGAAACCAAGGCATGAGAGGAGAAGTGAGCTGTGCAAGCTTCTGCAGGAGTAAGCAGTGGAGCTGGGATTCTTAACCCAGGTTGATCTGGCTCCCAAGTCAACACCAAGGGATTCACTGACAAGAAACAGAAATGTCTGGCGGATGGGAACCTGGTAGCTCCCTGTAAGGAAGAAATACAGCTGGAGGCCGCAAACGATGGACGCAAGTCTAATCCTGTTGGCAGCGTTGTTTTGTTTGGCCTGAAGAGTGTTTCTTTAAGAACGTTTGAATTTATTACCAGCTCTTAAAAATAGGGAGTTTTCATATAGAATGCAGATTTCTGGCTCCTCTTGGGAAACCAGAAGATCTGGGAACAGTCAGTTGGAGCCGAGGATGACTGCCCTTTCTAGAAGGAATAGGAACCATCTGGAGTGCCATGGCCCCCGCTCAGCCAGGGGCCTGCTCTATGGGAAATTACATGATCCCACAGCTGCACAGGGAGGCTGGGCCCAGCCGGGGACGTTCCTGGATACCAACGTGGAAGGGTACCAGCCTGACGGAACTTCCTCAGTGTATTGGTTTGCTAGGGCTGCCATAACAAAGTACCACGCACTGGGTGGCTTAAACAACAGAAATTTATTTCCTCACAGTTCTGGAGGCTGAAAGTCCAAGGTCAACGTGTCAGCAGGGTTGGTGTCTTCTGAGCCCTCTGCTTGGCTTGCAGATGGCTGTCTTCTCCCTCTGTCTTCACTCTGAGGGCGTCTCTGCCCTAATCTGCTCTTCTTATAAGAACACCAGCTGTACTGGATTACGACCCACCCTAATGACCTCATTTTAACTTGGTCACCTCTTTAAAGGCCCTCTTTCCAAATATAGTCACATTCTGAGGTGTAGGAGGGTAGGACTTCAATATACGAATTTGAGTTGGGCCACAATTCAGCCCCTAACGATCAGGTATTGACTGTCTCTCCATAGGGGCAGACCCCGTTTTGTAGAGTCTGAAGCTTATACAATGTTGGAAGCCTTCTTGATTAAAAAAAAAAAAAAAAAAAAAAAAGAATATACAACCGTGAATGTAGAATTTGGTGCAGGGAGCAGAGCTCTTGGTGCCCTGTCCATGTCCCACAGGCTCTGGCACTCAGTGTCAGGACCCCCAGCTTTCTCCAAGTGCCCTTGGCCACCAACAGTGCTGGGGAAATAACTCCCACCAGAAGCCCTCAGCCAGTGGCTCCCTCTCTCCGGGGTGGGACTGCTCTGAGGTGTGTGTTCTACCCTGGGCATTAACTATGTCTTTGTTTTCTGCAAGGCTGTTGTTTTGACCTCTGAGGCCTTGCTGACCCTGAGGGAATACTCCCTCCCAGGGTTAGTGGATTCAAAAATGCGCCCTCAGATGTATCTTTCAAATGCAAACCAACCAATCCAGCCCCTTCTTTGTCTATCAGGCTCTCACACGCCAAGTCACCATCCCCTTTCCCTAACCATTCCAGGGCCAGGTACCAGCCAACTAGGAACAGCCCTGTGCCCAGAGCCCACAGAAATGAGTCAAGTTAGCCAATGGTAAGCATCCTTACCCTGCCTCACCTGTTCCTTCCTGCAGAAACCACAGTAAAGGCTCTTCATGGCCCCCCGCCCCCGTCCTTCTGCCTCCCGACCAACGCCTGTGCTTCTCTGTGTGGCTTCCCATGTGCTGTGCCCCCTCCTCTTGGGAACTATGAGTAACAAGCTACCCTTTCTATGGCAGTCGCCCCCGATCTGTTGGCCTTGCCTTAGCTAAATAGTGAGAAATCTGCTATTTTAAAACATTCTGTTCCCCAAAGGCCTCCATGGGATTAAGCTCCAGATCCCCACAGTGGGAGCTGCCTTGATAATGTGGCCTTTGTTGGCTGCGTGCCCTTCCAGGTCTCATTTCCCCACAGGCCTGCCAATACACCTCCCAAATAAACCAGCCGTATTCCCATCCTTGTGCCAGGGGCTGCGTCCAGGGGAACCAAACGAAGTCAGCACAGAAGTGAATATTTATTTTAAATACAGAGAGGAAATAAAAGTGGAGACAGTGGCCTTAACCGATGGCCACTGAAGGATCTTACACTGACAAATTTTACAAAAACGTGTGACCACATGAACACACTGTTAGGGCTCTTGGAAGGGCCCAGGCAGGTGAGGGCCCCAATGCTCAGACTTCATTAGTTCATGTACATCACCCTCTGTCTAGGATGTAGGTTCCGTGAGTGCGGGGACAGTGCCCGGCACAGTGGCTGGCACATAGCAGGTGCTCTGTACGTGATAGGTTAATGCATGCGCAGCCTAACAGAGCGGACTAGGTGTGCCCACCTCTCTCCTGGGTGGTGCTTGATGGGCATCCTTTAAGTCCCCTTTTTGACGGTGTCTGCTGGTAGTAGCCCAGCCTCCTATAGAGGGACAATGATTTTCTTTAAATATGCTAATGTCTTCATTCTTAGAAATCTGGGAGCCAGACTATCTCTTTAAAACCACCTTGCAGTTTGCTGATTGGATCCACTGTGGGCTGACTATATGGTTTAACTGCAAAATGGCAATTCTGTCTTCGTTATTTCTGAGTTCTTTGGTGGGACAGGATGGATAGGTGGGACACCTGGCAACAAGCAAGGAGCAATGTATTATACTGACTAACGTATAATGTGGAGCTGCACACACCAGCCGGAGGCTCCTCAGCTCCCTAGCAGAGTGATTTTTTGGGCACGTTACTTAGACTCCCTGAGCCTCAGTTTTCTTATCTACAGAATGGAGCAATGATGATACCAGCTTCCAGAAGAGCAGGAAGATCCCTTGAGATAATGCATGCAGACCCTTTGCACGATGTCTGATCCATTGTCAGAGCTCAGTCAGGGGAGGCTGTTTATGGGAAACGTAATACTAAACCCAAAGACTGTTGACCCCTTGAGGCTATTGCAGTGCTATCCACAGGCCTCGGGCCAGCATGGAGTTGTTCTCCAAGTGACATTTTACCAGTCTCCAGGAGCTTGTGAAGCAATCAGCGGATGCTGTGATGTGAACAAGGCATCATAAATGATGTGCTTTGTTTCCTGTGGGGGTGGATTCCTGGTGACTCTATCAGAGGTCAGGCCTCTCCTGACCGAACAATGGGGCTTCCTGAGGGAAACAGCCCTCTCCTGTGGTCAGTCCAGCAAGAGTGCATCACCATTTGCCTGTGACAGCTTCTGGTAACACAGAGAGGAGAAACTGAGTGAACGATCTGTAGGAGCGGAGAGGCAGAGAAAGAAAGATCAAGGGACAAGAGAGAGTGCAACAGTGAGCTTTCTCGGCAAGCTTAACACAATGGGGGTGTGGTCTGTAGGAAACAAGATTTACAGAGGTGTGAAATGCGTGTGAAGTGCAGAAAGAAAAAAGAAGGAAAAAGTGAACTGGGAGAGTATAAGGAAGAAGAAAGGAGCAAAAGAAATCAGAAGCACATGAATCCACAAGGTTCTGCCCTAAGGCCAGCCAAAGCCTGGAAATTGAGTAAATAACAGAATCTATAAGTACACATGCCACTATTTGCCATTCCTATGTCAGTGGCAGACATCACTAATCAATCGTAGCACTCTTTCAACTGAGCTTAAATGTAGCCTCAGAATCGTTCTCAATCAGAGATCCAGATTATAATCCACTAGAGTAGGTGTTTGCATTGAAACCCTCTTCCTGTCTGGGTTGTAAGCTCTTGCCACGCATTATGGAGAAGGCTTGGACCAGAAGAGCAGACTAAGGCACAGAGGACCCAAGAGCAGTAAGGAGGGGGCATTAGGACTGGCACATTGCTGGCCAAGGGGCAGAAAGAATGGGCCCTTCATAGTCTCAGAGGCTGAAGCCCTGTCTCCCGCGCTGTTGCACTTATCAGACAGTTCTATTTCTCTGACAGTAAAGTTGAGAGATAAAGCTGCCAGACTGAAATGAGATTGTGTTCTAGACATCTCCAACAGTGCTGGAAAACAGTGGCAGCTCAATAAAAAAAATTGTTGAAAGAATTGAACAAGGAATGCTCAGGGGTGGTAAATATAGGGAAAAGAAATATTCATTCGCCACTGCGGGGAGTGATGCGCCCTTCCTGGAGGGTGCTATGGTCCTATATATAACCTTAAAAATGTGCAGAACTTTTGACCTGGGAATTCTATTTCTAGGAATTTTTCCTATGGGAACAGACCTTGGAAGTGCACGGTAGTTTATTTCCGAGGCTTCATTTCAGTGTTGTTTTTAATATTGTAAAAATATTGGAAGCAACCTAAATGTCCAACAGTAGGGGATCAGTTCAATGAATAGTGATATATTCAGGAGATGGAAGGCTACACAGCTGTTTATTATGATGCTGTCTAGGAATATTTAATGACACGTGGCTATATTTATGATATGTGATTGGTGAAGAGAGCACGTTATAAAAAAGCAAGTACCAACCTGTCTCCTCAGCACAATAGGAAAGGCATCAGTCTCATAAAAAGGCAAGTACCTTGAAAAAAAAATTAAATATAGGTATGTACACTGAAAGGAACTGGAAGGACATAGGCCAAAATGTTTAAAAAAAATGTTTATCTGCAGGTAGTTGGATAATAGGTGGTGATTATTTTTTCTTTCCACTTTTCTATGTTCAAAACATTTTCCACAGTAAACAAATTACTTTTATAATAATTCACATGTTTAGAAGTGACTGACAAGAGGCATGTATACTCGGTCATTTTACACTGAGACTCACGTATCCACGTGGCGTATGTGACTTTAGATATTTGAACTCTCTGGACTACCTGATAATAATGACATGGAAATAGCTGATATGTAATAAACACGAACACTTAGTACGCAAGTGCCAGGGACTGTGTTAGGTTCTTCTCATATTTGTCTCCTTTGACCTCACAGCAAGGCTGGGAGGCAGGTTCTGTTGGTCTCTCCGTTTCAGACGTGAGGAAACTGAGGCTTGGGCGTGAGGTGCCGAGGCCCCATGGGTGCTGAGGGGTAGGGGAAGAATTCGAAGGCAGGAAGGCTGTCTCTAGAACCCACACCTTCAACCTCCTTGCTCCATTGCCCTCAGCCACAGAAAATCTGAGCCAGAAATTTTTGAAATTCTACCATTGAACCAACGGGTATTAAGATATCACAGTAGCAGTGATTCTGAGAGCCCCAGATTAAGGTAGGTTCACATTTTTGTGTCCATGTGTGAGTTCTTATCAGGAAAAAAAAAAAAGAGGGAATTAACGTGTCTTGAAAAGATTCCTTTTTATAATTAAGCCTTCCTTGCCTGCTTTCTGTTACCTGCACTGTCACATCACAGCGATAAATAGTGCGGGAAAGGCAGCAGCTCCTGTGTTATGTCAGGGCGTGAAGATGAGAAATCTAGCGCAGAAACCTCTTTCGCTTTGTTGGTCGTTTTCTGGGTGCTCTGTGTACATCCTCAAAGCTGCCCCTGCACTGGACATCCACTAGGATAGATATATTTTTTGTCCCTGAATGGCATGTGTAGTTTCAATATGTGTCTCCACAGAGCATTTTGGGGGGAAGTGGGGCCTGAAAGGGAGCGAGACGGAGTTCTCTGCCGTCAGAGGTGATCCCTGTAATCGCTCTTCTACCTTTGAACAAATCAGAGCTTCTGCTCAGGGAAGGAAACTCTTGGGAGAGGCTGTTCTGGAAACTGGGGATTCTTTAAGCAAGGGTGAAGGGTCAAAAGATACCCTTAACTCTTACATGTAGAGCGGTATCTGGGACCTGGCAAAAGTACGGCTGCAGACTCGCCAGGGCAAAGGGCTCATGGACCCAGAAGGAAGGCAGTGTGGAGGATGGAAAGAACAGAGGCTTCACATCCTGACTCGCTAGCCCTGTGACCCTGGACAAGGGGCTTCCCTTCTCCGAATTGCAGTTTCTTCATCTATAAAATGAGGAAAATGTTGGGCTCCTTCCTCCCTTCCCCTCCCCCTCCCCCTTCCTCTTCCTTTTTCTCCTCTTCCTTTTTCTCCTTCTTCTTCCCCACCCCTTTTCCATTCTTTTATGACTAACTGAAACAAGATATATAAATGCATGCAATGCCTGGCACAGAGGAGAAAGTCAGCAATAGCCAGTGAGGCAGTGTAAATTCATGGTTGTGGCCGAGGGCTCTGGAATCCAACAAAGACAAAATGTGGTGACTCAAGACGGCTGCAGACTCTGACACTCCTCCCACTGAGAGGTGGAGTCTGTGTCCTCTCCCCTGGGTCTGGCTGGACTCTGACAGCACTGGAGAGACGCTCTCCCAGGCCTCAGGCAGCTTCCACTGGCTCCCTCAGAACTCTCTGAGAGCCCTGAGCTGCCATGTCAAAGTGCAGTTGCTGTGAGACAGCTGTGCTGGAGAGATCATACCTGTTTTCTCCAGGTGACAGTCCCAGCTGAGTTACCCAGCCTCCCGGCCAAGGCACCGATCACGTGAGAGAAGCTGTCTCGTACCCTCCCGATGAGCCCCTCCACCAGCTGAGTACGACCAGGTGACCCCAGTCAACGCCACATGCAGTGGATCCCTGCCCTAATGGCTGTCTTTTTAAGTCGTCAAATATCGGGGTGATTTGCTACCCGTGGTACATAACTGGAGCGCCAGGGTCCGAGGCCCGCCTTGACCACTTGCTAACCAGCTATCTGATCTTTAGCTATTACCTCTGCAAGCTTCCGTCTCCTACCTTTAAATGGGGAGGGGACCAGTCCTTGCCTGGCAGGATCTTAGTGAAGATGACATGAAGTGACTCTGTCAAAGCGCTCGGGGCAGTGCCTAGTACATAGTAAGCGCTCCAGAATGCTGTTACTGTTATTATTCCCTTCTCAGACTTTGCTGGCAGGATGACGAAGAAGACGCAAAAGGAGGAAAGCTCTCAGACCCGGTGTGTTTGAGGGCAAGAGGCCCTGGGCAGCCGTCTGCTTTTCCCAATGAATAGAATTGTCTTAATCATACTTAATCCTGTTCTCAGGAGGGCATTTAAAATTGGAACAGTCATCTATTTGATTTCCTCTGAAAGAGTTGCCCTAATGAAGCCGTGTAGTTTGCAAGGGAATTAAGAGCCTCTTCTCCATCCCGAGGTCACTCTCCTCTGCTGTGCGATGTGTTAGTGCACACACGCGGGGCTGTTGGCACAGCTGTCTTCTTGTTTTTCTCCCTCCTTTTGCTCCAGTGACTTTTCTTTGAGGGAAACAGTCTCTACTGACTTCTAGTCCCAGGTGGACACCGGGGATGTTTGCCTTGGTCTGCAGCCCAGGACCACGCCACCCACGGCTGTGCCTTGGCTTCCTTTTGCTACTGATTCCCAGTCTTAGAGACTGAAGGTGTAACCTCAAGCTGGTTTGCCTGATGTGTGAAACCGTGTGGTTTCAGAGGAGAAGTTGGGAGCTGTAATATGCAGGAGTCCGGGACTGAGGGAGCGGCAACAAACAGAGTGCTGTAGAAAAAACGCTGTGAGCATCAGGGCCCTTCATTCGTCCATTCAACCAGTATCCCGTGAGCACGCCAAGTGCTGCCAGACACGAGGCTAGACCCTGTCCTAGAAATGCGTGTCCTAGATCTGATGCTCGACCCCTCTACCCAAAGTTGATCTGACCCCAGCAGAATGGCTAGAACAAAAGTGAGAGGCAATCCCAAATCTTAATGAGGCAATAAAGCAACTGGAACTCTCCTATGCCACTGGTGGGAGTGTAGCTGGGTCCGAACACTTAGGAAAACAGACTCTACTAAAGCCAAACCTTTCCCTCTGAAGTACATGCTGACAGAAGCACACCTATGTGCAGCAGAGGACACCTTCAAGAATGGGCATGGCCACACCATTTGTAAGAGCCACCCACGGGCAACAACCCGGAAGCTGGTCAGTTACTGACCACACCATTCCGTCTCCACACCATTCCAGGACGTCGCAGGAAACTGTGGACAAGAGTGACTACTGCACGATTGCATTTCTGTGCCTTTTCGAACGGGCAAAATTAGTTTATGGTGTAAGTCAGGGAAGCGTTTGCCCTCGGGGGTTAGTAGGTGGCAGGAACAGAAGGGGCTCCTGGGGAGCTGGTAATGATCTGCTGCTTTTTGACTGAGATGCTGGTAATGTTCACTTCACGTGGAAATGTTCACTTCATGAAATCCATTTCCCTGGCTACTTATAATGTGTATATTTTTCTGATGTGTATTTGAATAAAAGATTAGAAACACGCTAGCCAACTTTGATCAAATGGTTTTGCCTCTGTAAACTTAGTTTCCTTACCTATAAAAAAATGGATAATATAGCCTTCTTCTTCAGGGCTATTGTTGTACTGAGATTCAGTGGATGTGAGCATTATAGTGAAAACCTTAAACACGTTAAAGTGCTTCATAAATGATGATTCTTGTTATTGTTTTTTTACTAATTTCTTTTTCTTAGATTTTTCTGAATGCCTAATTAAAAGAAAAAAAAAAATCTAGGGAAAATGTCCCCAGATTCTTCAAGTGAGAAAGAAATTTAAAAAACAGCCCTACAAAAGGCTTTTTTTTTTTTTTTTTTTTTTTGCGGTATGCGGGCCTCTCACTGTTGTGGCCTCTCCCGTTGCAGAGCACAGGCTCCGGACACGCAGGCTCAGCGGCCATGGCTCACGGGCCCAGCTGCTCTGCGGCATGTGGGATCCTCCCGGGCTGGTGCACAAACCCACGTCCCCTGCATCGGCAGGCGGACTCTCAACCACTGCGCCACCAGGGAAGCCCTATAAAAGGCTTTTCTGTGGGTTGAAGTTATTTTGTGGTAGGTGTCAAGTCACCGCAGAAGATGAGAGAGAGCTCCGTTTTGAAAAATGTTCCTTTTCGTTCTATGATCCTCAAAACCCCTTTCCTAATTGCGCTCTGAGTGTGAAACTTTGGAGCGAGGATGTCGGAGCACCTGGAAGAAATCTCCACCCCCCCGACCTTTTCCCACACATTTTGGAGAACATGACTCCGAGCAGATTTTTCAATTCCTCCAGAGCTGAAAACATGTTGTGATAAAGTTGATACCTCTGGGCCTGCATTTTCCCTCTGGGTCCCGGGACTGTGTGTCGTGAAAGGGTTTAGCAGCGCAGGCTGTACTCTGCTGTGGTCTGAACGCTATCAGACCCTGGAGAAACGCCCTGGGCTTTGCTGCTGGGAGCAAGTCCACAGTTTTTACACTCTGGATATTACATTTCATCAACTTACAAAGTGTAATCCTGGAATTAGCCATTGGCGGCTGGAAACAGCCCCAGCTGGTCACAGCTGGGAGAGGAGAAGGGGCTTGGAGGGAGGCCTAGGTTCCGGGCGGCTGGGAGAGCCAGAGAACCGTCCACGCCGGTCCCTAGTCCTCGCTGTGAAGTGGTGGCGCTGGTTCCAGACGTTTCCCTCGCCCACTAGAGACAGGCCAGCTTGGGGGCCGGAGTCCAGGATAGAGACGCCTGAGTGTTCCACTGTTACATGTTGGCAGGCCTGACTCCAAGGTCCAGGCACGTCTAATGTGATTTAGTCACAGTGAGGGAGGGTGAATGCTTCTTTGCCCTCGGGGGATACTGGCCATTTCGCTGTTTCTTACAGGCACTCGACTCAGGAGTCCTCACCTCTACAGCCTCGAGAAACTGCTATGCGGCTCCAGGCCCTCCCTCCCAGCACAAAAGGAAGACTTATTAACCCAGCACATAGCTGATTGTGTTTGTGAGGGTTGAAGAGAAACCAGGATTCTTATTTGATAGTATCAGTTAAGTCTTTAAAAAGTGTAGCCCTGGGCTTCCCTGGTGGCACAGTGGTTGAGAGTCCGCCTGCCGATGCAGGGGACACGGGTTCGTGCCCCGGGCCGGGAAGATCCCACACGCCGCGGAGCGGCTGGGCCCGTGAGCCATGGCCGCTGAGCCTGCGCGTCCGGAGCCTGAGCTCTGCAGCGGGAGAGGCCACAACAGTGAGAGGCCCGTGTACCACCAAAAAAAAAAAAAAAAAAAATTAGGAACCTATCCTAAGGAGTTTTGACTAAAGTGCAAAGCTCTTTAGTGGTATTTCAGTACACTGAGTATTTGGTAAGTGCCTGGTAAGTGACCGAGACTTAACCGGTTCCAGGTGCCCTGCTAAGACCTCACACGCGTGATCGCATAGACTGCTCAGGACGAGCCCCTGAGATGCCACCAGCCCCATCCTCATTTCATAGCCAGGAAACCGAGGCCTGTGGAGGTTCACTGGCTGCCCAAAGTCACAGAGCTGACCGGCATTGGAGCTGGGTTTGACTCGAGAGTGTCAGCTTATAACCATTTCGTGTTAGAGCTTTCAGCATCCCAGGTGAGGCCGACATTGGGCCAAACCTAGACATGTTCACTGTTACTGAAGGAAAAGTGCAGGGCGCCGTGGGAACCTGCGCCTCGGACATCCCTTCGTGGTCGATCATCAGCCTGGCCACAAAGGAAATAACCTAAATGTCTGACAATTAGGGTTTGGCTAAATTATGTTATGTCCGTACCTAGGAATACTGGGCAGCATTGAAATGAATGTTACAGGACTATGTTACAGGACTATGTTTACTGACATAGCAAGATGTTCCCATCACATTATTAAAGGGAAAAGAATGGTTATGGTAAAAGAAAAAAAAATTCTTTCCCTGTGTGTGCGTGCGCGTGTGTGTGTGTGTGTGTAGGCATAGAAACAATACATTACTTACTAGTTGGTTTCTCTGGGTTTTGGAATTACTTATAGATAGATGTTTTTTCTTTCCGTCTCTCTGACCTTTCTGATTTTGGCGGGTAATTAGCATGTGTTACACGTCTAATTGGAATAACAAGCTATTTCCATTTGAGGGCAGAATAGCTGCTGCCTCTTCAGACGCACAGATGGCTTGGTGGTCCCAAAGCACCTTACTCCTTATTTTTTTACAAAAGAGAAAGGAGTCGCCTGCAGGTGGTGAAGGCTGCTCTGTGTACCTGTAGAGCTGAGGTCCCTGAATTGGGGCCCGGGGGTCTTCTGAAGCCGAGTCGCCGGGACTGCTTGTTAAATGGCAACTTCCTAGATTGTAACCTGATAGTAATAATAACTCACTTTTATTGAACATGTCTTATGTGCTGGCCACTGTCCTAAGTGCCTTTTTCACTTACTAACTCATTTGAGCCTCACAAACCCTAGGATACGTACATGATCACACCCACTTCCCTGACGAGAAAGCGGAGGCACAGAGCAGGTGACTGGCATGCTCCAAGTTACAGCGCTGCTGGGGGTGGAGGGGACTCCAGGCCCCCGGTCTTGGCTCTGAACCCAAACTTGCATTCACTACCCTCGGAGTGTGGAGCTCAGGAATCCGGATTTTTAACAAGCTCCCAGGGGATCCGGGAGCACATCAAGAGAAGTAATGCTGCTCTAAAGAATCTTTTATCTCAGAGCCACTTGCGTTGTTTTGGATTAAGAAACAGCTGATCCATTGACTCCACGTCAGCCGTGAACGGACTTCGTCCCCTTGAAGTCATTAGAACGAAAATGTCGATCAGAGATTCTTAGCTGTAGGCGAGTCATCAAATGGGAAAAGTAGACGAGCTTTGACAACCCACTAGTCTAATTGTCAGCCCCCCTTCCTTCCTGTTTTCCCTTCTTTCAAACACATTCTTATTCAGAGCCCACGAGCTGCTCTCTCGGAAGTTGGGATACGGGAGTGCTGTATATGCAGGGTGCAGAGAGGCCCCCCCAACAAGGCCCCCTTCCTCTGGGAACTCTGAAACAACCTCGAAACACCATTTGGAAAGCCAGGGATGGTTGAGGAGCGGAGGCCAAGGTTGCCCACAGGCGCCCAGACTGTTGCCTGCCTCCTACCTTTAAAGACTAACCTGGGGCTGTTTCCGAGGTTGTCCTGATGCGTTAAGATGCCTGCGGGCTCCAGTGGTGATTGCAAAGCTGGGCAGAGTTGCTGTGTTCAAGTATCAACCCCAAGCTGAGTGGCACAATTGCAGGGGCCTCATCCCCATTACATGCATGGAGTTGGGCTTCGGGGGTGAGTCCTGTACGTTACAAAGGGAATGGTAAAATGCCTAGGACCTGCCCCAGCTCTTCCATTCGGGAATCAGGATGAGGGGCCTGGTGGCCAAGTTGGACCCCAAAGGAGCCAATGAGACAGCCTCAAGCAGTGGACATGATGGCCCTCAAACGCAAGTCTTCCCATCCCAAGGTGGTGAACCATAAAATGACCCTTCCAACTGGCCACTTTGGTCCAGTGCCTGCTATGGAAGCTGCAGTGCTGAACAGAAGATTGGGCCACTGGTGGTGTGGTCAGCAGAGCAGGGGAACTAGGAAGCTTGTTCCCTCTGCTCGGGGGCTGGGGAAGCAACGTATTCACCAGGAAAATCAGCTCTGGCGCCCCCCGAGCCCTCTGAGTGAGGGCTCACAGCTGTGCGGTGTGAGACCACAGAGCTACGGAGAGGAGGTGGCACCACGGCATTTGGACCTGGAGTTTTTCTCTCTCTGAGTCAGTGACTGATGCCAGAGAACGACATCCCTGGGCCAGATTAGGAGAGAACAATGAGTGGTTTTTCTGTCTGGGGAGGCATACGTTCCACTTCTCCTGGAGCTGCAGTAACAACCTGTGCTCGGCTGGGAGTTCTTTATATCCCTCTGTTACCTCAAGACCTGACTTGACGGCTCCGATTTCTACAGGGAATGAAGGAATGAAAAAGAAAACACTCTTGACCATGAAAGACACCACAGTCTTTCTCCAGAGTGAAAGGCTTTTCCAGGAGTGCAGAAAAAACACCTGGTCATTCTTGGCCGCTTCTGAACAAATTGGAGTATTGGGAGAATGGATGAAGGAGTGAGGGAGGGGCGTGTCAGAGAGGGATGGAATCCCTGGGCTACCCAAGTGACAGCCTGCAGTGACTGTGACGTACAGGGGTCATGCTGGAGTTCAACACTGGAAAACACAGCTGTCTCCCCTCCCATCTCAGCTTGGACCACACCTCCCTCCCCAAGGAGCCTTCTCAGACCATAGACCAGCTTGGCTCCTCTGTCTTTATTGGCTGTCAGTCCTCTGCATTTGACCTTTGTTGCCCAGATTACACCTGTAATCTTTGTTCAGCACCTGCCTCTCCCATTTGACCGTGAATTCCATAAGGGCGGAGGCTGGGTCTGCCGTGTTCGCCACTTGTATCACTTGGGAATCTTTTGGTTGCAAGGAACAGAAATCCCAACCCAAGCTGGATTAGGCAAAAAGGGACTTTTTTCTGCCCAGGTTTGGAATTGGCTTTGGACAATCCTGGATTCAGGGATTCTGAATATAAGTCATCCAGATTTGATCTCTCTACCATTCTTGGTTCCATTTCATTTTCCTCCTTGCACTGGCTTTATTTTCAGGCTCCTCATGATGCCAAGTGGCTGCCACAACTCTTGCCTAAGATGCGTTCAGGAAGGAGTAAGTGTCTCTTCCTGGTGACTAAAGCAGAATTCTCAGAATTAACTCTGATTGGTTTAACTTGAGTAATGTGCCCATCCCTGAACCAATCACTGTAGCCCAGAAAGCATGGTGCTCTCTGATTGGCCAGTGTAGCACATACAGGTCATTGTCCACCCAAAAGCCATTTCCTCTTTTTCCTTGTCGACAAGAACCCATTAGGTATCAAGCAGGTGGGCAAGATGCTCAGGGAAGGTGACCCCTCCTCAATGCAGGAAACCATTCATGGTAATTCTGTCACCTTTTGGTGATGATTGGTTTAAAAGTGTGCGCTGGCCCACTTCTGGCCAGTAGGACGTGATACAAAGTGTGCTGGAGGCTTCTGGGAGTAATTTTGCTTCCTGACAAGTCAGATCTATAGGGGGAACTAGCTCCCTTCTTGCCTTTGGATATTGTTGTGAGAGGATGGGATGTTTGGAGCTGCTGCAGCCGTCTTGCAACCATGAGGTGAGATATTGCTGATATACTGGGGATGGCAGAATGGAACAATGTCTGCCCCTGACCTCTGTGCTGTTTCACTTCTACAAAGTGACTTTCGGAGGCACTTTGCATGTGCAGGGCACAAGAGTACCTAGGATTTATGCTCCTACTGGGCAGCCCTTACCAATGACTGGTGCAGAAGTGTGAAAGCTCAACTCCTTTGCTTTGGATTGGGACAAATGGTGAGGTGTACTTTCCATGCCAGAGCTCCCTGCAGGATCCGGCTGAGGCTTTGGGCTTGCTTGAAATCAACCTTTGCTCCGAGTCTTCTCCTTTCCTCCTTTCCTCCACCTCCCCCCATTCCCCACCAGACGCCCCCGGGAGCACTTCCTTAATCAATCGCTTGCACACAAATTGTTAGCTCCTTCTGCGGGACCTGTCATTTCACCAGGGCTTGCACATCACAGCTGCACTGTAAATATTTGTTGCCTGAGTGAATGAGTACATGAACGGATGAACAAGCTGGGGAAATCACAGGCAGGTAGAATCCGAACAGGTTATTATACTAATTACGGGCTGTCTACTGTTTTCCCTCTGCCTCTGTGAAGCAGGTTGGCCCATTGGGGACTTTCCCCAAAGCTTTTGAAGGGGACAGGGTGTGTTCTTTTGAGGGGACAGGCTCCTGTGCTTCCTAATTGGGCAGGCCATTAGAAGGTGAGGTCATCTCCCCAGGGAAGGAGGCAGGGCCTTAACACTCAGGAGAGGGGCCCTGGGGTGGGCACAAAACCAGCCTGAACATCTGCAGTGCCTTTCGTTACTGGAGCAGCGTCTGGAGGGGATGACCATTCTGGAATGAATCAACTAAACCTTTGACCTGAACTCCAGTTTAATTCACTCTTCCCCCTCCATTAGCTAGTGTAAGGGAGGGAGGAGGGAGAAGGGGAGGGAAACATATTTTATCTTTACAGCACTTTTATTCCAAATGACCTGCTGGGTCAAACCCACTCTCCTTTCATGAATTATGCATCAGAGGAATCCTTTTGTTTTTCTAATGGCTTTAGTTGAGTTCATCTCCTAGAAAGATTTTTTTTAAATAATCAGGAATTTCAAATCAAAAGCTCACCTCTTGCCATATCAGTTGAGGTGCTTTTGACTGGATTATCCCATAAGTGAGTCTCTGTTGGTAGAATTTTCAGACTTCCTAGGCTCTTAGAAATCAACCAGCCCCATCCCCTTATTTTGTGCACGGGAAGACTAAGAACCCAGAGACGGGAAACGACTTGCCCAAGCTCACCCAGCACATGAATATCCGCAGCTGTTAAAAGACGGAGACAGCAGTATATTTCATGCTCTTTCTTTCAAGTCCAGTGCTCTTTTCTGCAAGTAAGCCTGGAGAGGTAATAGGGTTGCCATGGCTGCAGAACAAATTGCTCCAAAATCTAGTGGCATAAAACAACCACTTATGCTCACGGAATCTGTGGATCGGGAATTTGATGGAGAACCATGAAAACGGCTTCTTTCTGTTCCTGGGTGTCTAGGGACTCAGCTGGAAGAGCCAAAGGCTTGGGGCTGGGTTCATTTGAAACCTTGTTCATTCACATGAGTAGAGGTTGTTGCTGTCTGTCGTCTGGGACACTGGCTGGAGTTGTTGGCTGGAATATCCTCATATGGCCTCTCGTGTGGTCTGGGCTTCCTCACAAACATGGTGGACAGAGCTCCAAAGAGGAGAGTTGAGAGGGGGAGATGGAGCGAGAGAAGGAGGGGCGGGGGGAGAGATTGGTGGAAACCATGTTACCTTTACGGAACTGAAAGTCACACAGTGTCACTTCTACAACAATCTGTTGGCCAGAGCAGTTACAAAGGCCACTTGGTTTCCAGAGGAGGGAACACAGACCCCGCATCTCAATGGCGAGTGTCACATTTGTGAGAGGGCGTATCAAATGGGATATATGTTGGTGCAGCCATCTTTGGAAAATACACTCTACTACAAGAGGGTTGGGGCTGGTACACATTAAATGTTGCTGAATTATTTGTTTAGTATCTATCTTGTCTGCTAGATTATCATTTCCTAAAGGGTAAGGTATGTATCTGGCTTGTTTGCTGGTATATCTGTGTCCAGCACAGATGCAGCTGACTCAGGGTAAGAACTAAATACATTTTTGTTTGGAAAATGAGTGTCAAAAAGAAAGTCTTTATTGCCTAAAAATATACTCCTAGATTTCCCTTCTCCTCTTATGACCTTTCCTTTTCATCAAGAACTTAAACACTCCCACCCTCTTGCCTGGAGAGTGGATTGATTGATCCATTCATTCATTCATTCATTCACACTTGGGGGCACATGGAAGAGGTAGTTAGCTTAGTCTTGGGTGGTCAGAGAAGTTGTCCTGGAGGGAGTGATAGATATAAGAGGAGACCTGGAGGATGAGCAAGAGGAAGCAGGGTGAAGAGGCAGAAGGAAGGGCACCCTGGGCAGAGGAGACAGCCTATGCAAAGATGGAGGCAAGCAGTTCAGGGTGGCAGGCACGTCGGAAGGAGTGGGCTTGGGGTGAGGCTGTGAGGAGGTTATTTTTTGGTCACGTTGAGGCTGAGATGCCAAGGGGATATCCGAGTGGAGGTTCCAGGAGGTGCTTAGATTCACGAAACCGAAGCTCAGCAGAGTGGTCTGGGCTGTGCATATGGATGCGGGACCAATAGAGAGATGGAAACTGAAACCACAGGTGTGTCCGTGCTCACAGGGGAAGGATGAGCGCGATGGGGCAGAGCCATGGAGAAGGCGGGCAGGTTTCAGGAGGGGGGCAGGCAACGGTACCCAATGGTCAGAGACATCAGGGAAGAAGAGGAGCGACATTGTCCAGGGGATTGAACGAAAGAACTCATTGGCAACTTTCACAAGGACAAGCTTCCCTGAGGATATAGGGAGAAGGCAGATGGCAGAGAGTTGAGGGGTAAAGAGAAGGTGAGAGAGTGATGAATGGATGAATGAATGATTAGATGGATGGATGAATGAATGATTGAATAGCATCCCAGGAAAGTCTTTACATGCTTCCTCGCAGGTGTGGTAATTCTGGAGATACCAGGATGTACTTGCCAAGTACACTCTGCAAAGAGACCAGTTAGGAGGAATCTTTTCTGCCCAGCTCTCTCTGTCCCGGAAAAGTACCAATGTGTGGGCTGTCCTCAGCATCCCTCCCCTAGCAACCAGCATTTGTATTTAAATTCTTGGGGGAGGGATGCTGTCATCTTGTGGCTATCAGCACAGCTCTGTGGTCACATCTGTTGTTTTTGTCTGTGCAACGGCCATTCATCATAATTTGGCTAATGGCATCCCAGTTTGAGTGGGACTGATCCCTCATCCCTTGTTCCAGGGGTGGCACATGTCCCAAGCCTGTCCAATAAGACTCAGGCCTGAGATTTTTGGGAAGCTATTAGGAAAGAGAAGCATTCTTTAGGCAGGAGTGGCTGCCACACGGGAGCAGCCAGCCAGCACAGAGGAAAACAGATCCAGAGACAAAAGGAGAAAAACAGTCTTGATGACAATTCTTGAACTCCTGGATCCAGCCATGCCTGAAGCTACTTAATCCCTGGATTTTTCAGTCACATAAGCCAATACATTCCCCATTTTTGCCTGTCAGAAAGGGCTGTGTCAGTTCTAGTGATGAATGAGTGGTCCCGACAGCAGCAAACTGCCAAGGCGTGGGGGCCTAAGGGTGGGGTTGGCAGGGGAAGTTTACTCGTTTTCCTCTCAGGCATTTCCCTGGACACCTCACTCACCAAGTTGCTTCTGCCTTAGGAATTTCCCCCTCCTTTTCGTAGTCATCCCATTCATTGTTCCCATTTGTATTCCTATCTTTTTGTAAAGCTGTCCTTGCTCAAAAACGTTACCTGAGATGCACAGTGCTGTGCTGGAGGCCCCTCTCACCCCCAGAGGCAATGTACGTGCTTATGATTTTTAACAGGAAAGGCTCCCAGAACCCAAGATGGGAGTTGGTGCATTGCAGGGACTTGTTCGGTGTCTGTGCCTTCAGTGACTTGCCGACAACCAGCGTCTGATTCCAGTTCCCCACCCTCTGGCCCCGCCTCCCCATGTGTACAGCACCCCTCCAACACTGTAAAGTCTTGTTCATTTGTTCGGAACATGAATTAATCGTGCCAGGGAGACTCCTGGCCACTGGACCACATTTTGCTGTGTTAGCAACAAACGTCCCTTCATCCTGTGGACACAACCAGAGGGGAGAACAGAGGTCCAGAAGCCGCCAAGGTGATGTGAGGACCTGTGGGTCACCCACAGCAGAGGAAGGGAGGGACACATGCCCTATTCTTTCCACCTCACCCCCTCCACACAAACACACACAGCGCTTCAGCCCCGATCTTGGTTTCCTTCCTTTTGCTTCGGAGCACACCTACCTCAAGGCTTCAATTGCACGGATCCTACTTTCCATCCAGCTTCCGGCCTGTCACTGGCAGGGACCCAGAGCAGGACATCTCCTGGGTATGGTGGGGCTCACAGGTTTCCGTGATGGGCTTGCCAGAATCGTCCTGCTTTATCTCCTGTCCCTCTTCATTTAGGCTTGGGTGCGTTCCTCCTCCTTTTCTCCTCTCCCTCCCTTCTGTCTTTCCCTCCCTCCCTCCCTCCTTCCTGTCTCCCTCTCCCTCCTCCCTTTCCTTCCCTTCCTCTCTCCCTCCTCTTGTCTTCTGCCCTCCTCTCTACCTCCCTTTCTCCCCTTCATCTTCCCTCCCTCCCTCCCTTTATTTACTCTTTCCACCTGTCTTTCCTTCACTCTTTCTTATTTCTCTTTCCTTTTCCTCCACTCCCCCCTCCCCCTGCAGGACTTTCACCCTGTGGTTCCAGAGAAATGAGAATGAAGGGAATAATACTGAAAAGCGGCCAGGCTCAGCCAATAAATCCTCTAATGCTTGTAATAGTTTCATTTTCTTCATGTTCATCCTCGTTTAAGAGTTTAATCAACATCTTCGAAAAACTTGTGATTTACTCCACGGAACCTTAATAAGAGGCAAGGAAAGTCCCTCCCTCCCTTCCATTCAATAAATGTTCTTTGAGGGTCTGTTCTGGGCCAGGCTCTGAGCTAAGTGCTAGACACAGTGAATAGAAACATGGACATGATCCCTGCTCTGATGACCTTACAGTCTAGTGGGAGAGACAGATTTTCACCACAAATCACACATTCATGTATTCTCACGATCTCAATGAAAGCTCTGAATTTCCGTGAGGATCTAAACAGACGAACTGACCCCGTGTGGACGTGGAGACTTCCTTGAGGAGCCGATCTGAAGGACGGGTTTTCTAAATGAGAGAGAAGAGGAATGAGCACTCCAGGCAGAGGGAACAGAATGTGCAAAGGCCCCGGGTTGAGAGGAAGCGAGGCACTTTCACAGAACAGTGTGGCTGGGACAGAGAGTGGAAAAAACAAGGCAGAGGTTGGCAGAGGCCAGATGTTCAGGGCTCGCACCCGAGGTAAGACTTTGAGCCTTCACTCCCAAAACAAGGGGATGCCATTGAAGAGTTTCCCTGGGGGCCAGGAGGCAGGGTGGTGGATGGGTGTGATGGTTTGGCTGTTGGTGCCGTCTAGGGCGGGGTGGGAGGTGGGTCCTTTGCGGAGCCTTGCTAGCCTCAGGTGAACTGCGTGGACTGGAAAGAAGCAGATTGGGTTGGATACAGCATTGGTCCCAGGGGCTGGATTGGTACCTGTTCTGGTTTCTTGAAAGGGAGGTATCCTGCCTGCACACCTCCTGTGTGGGTCAGAGGATCCTACGAGTAAGGAAGGTGGAAGGATCGTCACTGACTATGGATAAAAAAGCTTCAGGCCTGAAGTCAGACAGATCTGGCTTTGCTGTTTATCAGCTGTGAGGTCCCAGGCAGGTCTGCAGCTTCTCTGAGCCTGTTTCCTTATTTGTAGCACGAGGATACTAATAGTAATAAATGTGTCGTTTTTGTCTGCCTGTCATCCCCTTTCCGATTAGGAAATTACCACTGCATGTGGTTCTGGTGGGACAGGGGATCCCTCAGCCCCACTTACCTTCCGGGCACATAATCCAGGCCCCTTGGGCCCCGCCTCCCTGTCCCCAGGGGTTGGTCTCAGGGACCCAAGCAGGGTCAGTCAGAGTACCTCCGTGGAATCTCATATGGGGCTGTTGTAGGAAAGGGTCTTTCTTGCTTTTAGATTATGAGCTATAAGACCGTAGACTTGACCTACTGGCGTCCAATTTTCTGAGGAAAAAAAATAAGGGAGATGAGTGGGGTAGGGAGAGGAGGAAGAAAGAGAGGAGTGAGAAAGAGAGAGAGAGAAAAAAAAAACTTTGAGGTGCTGGATGCAACAGTTCCTGAAGCCCAAAGCACCGCTTGCACTTAGTTAGTGAGCCCATCAGTGCCCATTCAGGCTTAAGCCAATTTGAGTTGGGTTTTGTCACTCATAATGGATGTGTTCTGACCAATGAACCACATCATTGGGTCATTGTGAGGGTTAAAGCAAGTGTGGGTTCTGACCAATGAACCACATCATTGGGTCATTGTGAGGGTTAAAGCAAGTGTGAAGTGCTCACCTTGCAGAGTGCTCAGTAATCACCATCGAGGCTTACTGTTTGGGTCACAGTTCACAGCTGTGGAATACATAACTAGAGTGTGTGCTGTTTCTCACCTCCTGTGTGTAGTCTGCTATTACCCCACAAAGCGTTATACACCACCTTCATGATCCGGCGTGAAAGCCTCAGGTAGTGGCTCAAGCTCCCCTTCCCTCCCTCCCCATCTCCCTCCAAAACTTGTGACTCCTCTGTCCCCTGGGGCTCTCTTGAAGTGACGGTGACAGAAACAGAATGCAATGACCTGAAGGATGTAACTGTGTTTAGATCTAATTTAAGAAGACCAGCTCCCTCCTACTCCACAGCAACTGATTCCCCATTACCTTTTTTACAGAGTGTATTAGTTATCTATTGCTGCATAACAAATGAGCCCCAAACTTAGTAGCTTAAAACAACCAGAGATTTATTATCACCTGGCTTCTGTGGGTCAGGGATGCCGCAAGAGCTTTCCTGGGTAGTTCTAGTTCAAGGTCTCTGAAGAGGCTGAAGGCAAGACATCAGCCAGAGAGCTACTTTCAGCTGAAGGCTTGACTGGGGCTGGAGGATCCACATCCAAGATGGCACACTCATATGGCTGTTGGAAGGAGACTTTAGGTCCTGGCCACATAAACCTCTCCACAGAGCTGCTGGAGTGTCCTCAGGCTATGACAGCTGGCTTTCCTCAGAGTGAGTGATCCAAGAGAGAGGCAGATGGAAGCTGCAATACCTTTTTTTTTTTTTTTTTTTGCTGTACGCGGGCCTCTCACTGTTGTGGCCTCTCCCGTTGCAGAGCACAGGCTCCGGACGCGCAGGCTTAGCAGCCATGGCTCATGGGCCCAGCCGCTCTGTGGCACATGGGATCCTCCCGGACCGGGGCACGAACCCGTGTCCCCTGCATCGGCAGGCGGACTCTCAACCACTGCGCCACCAGGGAAGCCCTGCAATACCTTTTATGACCTAGTCTTGGAAGTCACAAACATCATTTCTGCAATATTCTTCTGACTATACAGTTCAGAGCTATTCAGCGTGGGAGGGGGCTACACAAGGATGTGAGTACCAGGAGTTGGGGTCATTGAGGGCCGTCTTAGAGGTTGGCTGCCACGCTTATGAGGGGAGCAGTGGTATTCTTAGCTCTCATTCAAGTTTCTTCTTGGTCTGATGGTACTTCTCTTCACCAAGGAGGCCTGTGGGTGCTCACGATAACATGGCATCTTTGAGGCACCAAAAAACACCCCTTCCAACAACTTGTGCTTGAAAGAGCTTTTTTTTCAGAGCTTGCAAAGAGCTCCTTAAATAAACGAGTGAAATGACTAAACTAATTTGCTGGTCTGTAATTTCCTGCCACGTCTGGAGATTTCCTAATAAACAGTAGCTTCAGGCTGGCAACCTGCCAGCATTACAGCCCTCTCCTGAGTGACAAACAAGGGTTGTGTAAAGCATCTCAGAGGGTTGGGGAGGTTGGTACATCACAGGGGAAAGTGCTGGACCCAGAGGCTGGATGTTTGGCTTTGAGAGCCGGCCCTGCCTCTTACCTACCTTCATATTCCGAAGGTATAAAAGTGGTGACAACCCTGGTCCTCCCGGACTCACAGGGCGATATTACTTGGTGTGAATGAGCTGATGCAGCATTTCCAAGAGGCGGGGCCATGGGACGCTAGCAGCATGGGCTGTTAACCCCAAAAGGTGTTCTGTGCTGGAGTGAGCGTGGTTTCCCGTGTTAAGCAAATCCCAGCCATTTCCCACCTTCCTTGATGATAGGCACAGCCAGCTTCGTGGGCTTACTGCCAGGGCAGCCACACAGGGCCCTGAGCGCGGAAGGGCCCTGTTGTTGCTGTCTTGAAATTCTTAATACGTTAAAAAGAAATTTGGGGGCTTCCCTGGTGGTGCAGTGGTTGAGAGTCCGCCTGCCGATGCAGGGGACGCGGGTTCGTGCCCCGGTCCGGGAAGGTCCCACATGCCACGGAGCGGCTGGGCCCGTGGGCCATGGCTGCTGAGCCTGCGCGTCCGGAGCCTGTGCTCCGCAACGGGAGAGGCCACAACAGTGAGAGGCCCGCATACCGCCAAAAAAAAAAAAAAAAGAAAAGAAATTTGTATTGGAGTACAGTTGATTTACAATGTGTTAGTTTCAAGTGTACAGTAAAGTGAATCAGTTATACTTAGACATATATCCACTCTTTTTTTTTTAAGATTCTTTTCCCATATAGGTCATTCGTTACAGAGTATTGAGTAGGGTTTCCTGTGCTCTGCAGCAGGCTCTTATTAGTTATCTATTTTATGTGTAGCAGTGTGGATACATCAGTCCCAATCTCCCAGTCTATCCCTCCCCACCCTGCCTCTCCCCTGGTAACAAGTTTGTTCTCCACGTCCGTGACTCCATTTCTGTGCTGCAAGCAAGTTCATTTGTACCCTTTTTTTTAAAAATCTTTGAAGTTGTGTTTTATAAGTGATGATTGATGGGACAATAGAGCTTTTGCCGGGCAATGGGTGTCTCGACTCCCAGGAGCCCCCTTCTCCCTGTATCCTAAAGGTAGGCTCTTGACTGCCTGTTTCCCTTTCCTTCTGCCCACCGGCTCCCCCTGCCCTGCCCAGAGACACGTCACCAGAGCACCCAGATCACGGAGCTCAGGACGGAGACTGGTTCTCATTGGAGGGGTGGACTGGTCTGCTGTCACCCTCTGCCACCTGCATGCATGCTTGGGCCTGGGTGCTTGTGAGGGGGAGGGCTGGGGTCCAGTGCCCATCCCACGGCGTCGCAGGGCAAGGAGGCAGCTCTCCCAACGCTGGGCTGGCAGTGCCACGGCACGCTGGGCAGACAGTTTGGTGGGGGCCTCTTGCCTCCCTCTGACCCAGGTACCAAGGAGGCTGTAATCCCTTGGGGATCACCCATTTGCTGTGAGTCGGGGCACCTATGGGAAGAGAAGGTGAATTCCCGCCCCCTCCCCTCACCCGCCAGGGCTGTGCATTCTCCCTTTTCTTGGCATCCCACCTGTGGAACTTGTCAGATCCTGTAACATCAAGGGCACCACGCTCTAGTGGGTCAGAGCGCAGACTTGGGAGCCGCACTGTCTGGGTCTGGGTCACGTCTCACCAGTGTTGTCACCTTGGCCCATTTACCTACCCTTTCTGTGCCTCTGTTTCCTCACCTCTAAAATAATGATCATGTAGTTACGACCTCACAGGTTGTCGTGTGGATTCAATGTGGTAGTACATGCCGAGACCAGGGCTCCCCGTGCATTGGGTGTTTAATACTTGTTTCCCCCAAAGGACTTCGGCACTCCTGGGGCAGAGGTGTCACCTGTACCGTCCACTGCTGCGGTCCTGGTACCCAGCGCCACGCCCAGAACAGATGCGATGGATGGACCCTGGTCGAAGGAAGGTATCCCCAAGAGGGGCTTTCCATGGAACCCTCACCCTATCTTCTTCTTTCTAGAGACTCTTACACAATCAGCATTCCACAGAGCGTACATTTAGGAAACGCCAAGCTCACCTCCATGAAATGACGCACCCACAGGCGCAGGGGGCAGTTACACACACACAGCTCTCCGCAGGTCCTTTCCCCTCCTCCTGGTCCTTTGAGACTCAGTGTCTCATCCATCCGTGCCTCCTTTAGGGTCGTCTGACGTTGGGGATGGAGCACACGGACACCCCAGAGCCTCTCGCCCACCTCCCGTCTGGGCCCATCTCTCCCGGCCGCCCGATAACTCCTTCCTCCTCCCCAGCCTCCCCCGTCCCTAACTGGGCCAATCTGTCCCCCTGACACCACGCTCTGCTTTGTTTTCTCCGCAAAGCCCTCTCTTGGCACTTGACGGATTCTCAGCTGTCGCGAGCACATTTTTCAATCTGTGCTCTTCCAGTGATTTCCCAGCCAGGTTTCAGCTTTTTAAACACTACTTAGTTTTATAATTTCCCAATGATTTTCCTCGCCTGCCAGGGTTCCTCTCCATCGCCACTCCCCAGCTTCCTTCCTGGGGCGCCAAAGCCGTGCAGGTGACCCTCTAAGGAGGCCTGACTTATTCAGCCGTGGGGACCATCACTGTCCTCATTCGGGCTCCTCCAAAAGCTGGTCCTGAGAGAGGGGCACGGAGACAGTAGTTGATTTGGAAAGTGATCCAGGAAGCAGGAGTGAGGGAGGGTGAGAGAGGGAAGGGAGAAGGGCCCAGACGGCCACCTCATCTTCTGGGTACCCACTGGGTGACCTGCAGGGAACTGTAGGAATGGAATGGACCTTTGTGCTGTCCCACTGGAGGGTGGCGAGGCTGAGCATTTAGCCGCTGCCTGCCACCCCCATTGCTGGAGGGGCGTCCCTGGGAAAACGAACTTCCCTGCCTTTCTATCTGTGCCTGTGCACCCAAGCAGCCTTTCCTGGCTCTGGAGGAAACCTGAGTAGTGCTAGAGGTGGAGTTTGGGAAACATCTGTGGAAGTTTCCATCAGAGCTCCTGTGACTTGTGCACGCAGATGTTCACTCCGGCCAGTTACACATCCACGACGCCCGGGAGTTGGGACTTTCTCTTGGGCTGTGAACTCTTCCATTTTTTTTTTTTTTTTTTTGCGTTACGCGGGCCTCTCACTGTTGTGGCCTCTCCCGTTGTGGAGCACAGACTCCGGACGCGCAGGCCCAGTGGCCACGGCCCATGGGCCCAGCCACTCCGCGGCATGTGGGATCTTCCCGGACCGGGGCACGAACCCGTGTCCCCTGCATCGGCAGGCGGACTCTCAACCACTGCGCCACCAGGGAAGCCCTCTTTGTCTTCTTTTTAAGCCTCTAATTATAAAGGCATTTTGCTGCCTTTGGGACAGGCTTCAGGTGGTTGGTGCCCCTACCAGAGGGACCTTGGGTCCGCAGTAAGAAAGGACATTCAGCCAGGCAGTTCTTGTCCCTTAATGACACCTTGGCTGGAGCCCATACATTCCTGTTCACGTTGGATGTAGAAAGGTCCAGTTTAAAATCCTAGCCTCGGGCTTCCCTGGTGGCGCAATGGTTAAGAATCCGCCTGCCAGTGCAGGGGACACAGGTTGGAGCCCTGGTCGGGGAAGGTCCCACGTGCCGCGGAGCAACTAAGCCTGTGCGCCACAACTACTGAGCCTGCACTCTAGAGCCCGCGAGCCACAACTACTGAAGCCCGCGCGCCTAGAGCCCGTGCTCCGCAACGAGAAGCCACCGCAACGAGAAGCCCGTGCACCACAATCAAGAGTAGCTCCCACTCGCGCCCATGCACAGCAACGAAGACCCAGTGCAGCCAAAAATAAATTAATTAATTAAAAAAAAAATCCTAGCCTCGTCACCTCCCTCTGTCCTGCTCATGGCCTGAGGGGTGCAGTGAGGAGGGAGCCAGGTCCACTCTAAGGATCCTTCCTCCTTCTCCCAACCCCTCCTCCCCTCCTCTCTCCCCTGGGCTGCAGAAGACAACGTAAAGGGCGTTCCCTGGAGTTTGCGATGGGGCCAGGTGCTGAGACAGGGAGAGGGGTCTGGAGAAAGGGAAGGCGCCTGTTCTTACTCAGCAGGAACTGCAGGAGTCCCCTCTCCACCAACACCAGCTGTCTGCGTGCTCCCTCTGCGCCCTGAGCTCCAAATGGGTCCATTCGTGACTCCTGTGAAGCACGTCTGGGTGTGTGTGCGCAGTGGGATGTGGGGAACGTCCCCTCGATGCACAGATCTCCGATGTAGGAGAACCACCGCTGCTTGACCTCTCCTGACTCCCCCTCAGCAGAATCCCCCCAGCCACCGGCTCCTGGGGTCTTCTTGCCTGGGGGCCACCTTCCTGGTTGGGGCTGAAGCCTATGGGGTCCTCTCTGCCTGAGGCAGACTCCTTGCCCCATCCCTTTTAGTAGTGGGAGGGTTGACTACCCCTCTCTCTCCCTCACTGTCTCCAACTCTCTCCTGACCCTTCTAGAATCAGTCTGCAATTCCTGTTGCTCACGAGGGTGAGCAGGAAAAGAGATGCCCAGCTTCCCGTGCAAGCCCCGTGAGTCTCTAAGCACCTCTCCCAGAACATTCCTTCCTTGACTCAGAGAAGGAGACTCACCTCTCCCGCCCGGAAGTCAGAGCGCTGCTCAGATCCCTATGTTTGTTTGTGCAGGTTGGAGGGAAGGAAGGAAGGAATGGTGGTTGGGCCAGTCTGGGTATCGCTTCATCTGCCTGATGCGCTCTGGCTGCTTTGCGGCTCCCTTAGGAAAGAGGTTCTCACCCTGGGTGGGAGCATTGCTTTTTGTATTCACCAACCTCTAAGTGAAAGTTGGCATTTCTTCCTGTTCAAAATGTAGACATCAAATCCCACAGTATTAGTCGTGCCTGTGACTTTGTCATCCATCAGAATCAGAGATATTTTCGTATCACACTACAGTTGTCAGATATCTGAAAATGACGTTTTATGTTCATCTCCATTTAAAGATTACAGTCGTAATTAGATCTGCTGCTAGATCTTGTTTTTTAATGTTAATAAAGTAGCACCAGTATTACTTTATCATAAATTTGTTTAATATTTTGAGAGCCACATAACTGATTTTCTCTGTAGTTCCATGTATTTTATTTTGTGCATTTGAAAGCATTATTCTAAAAAGAGGTCCATCACTTCATGGGATGCCAACATGGGAAAGGTCAGAGCCTTGCTCTGGAACATGTGGGTTCTCTGTGTCTTAGGTCTAGTTTGGGGGCTTGGAATGCTAGGACTGGCATATCCCTCTAGATCATTTTCTACTCTGGCTTTCTTTTTAATTAGGATCCTGTTGTCCTCATTTGGGGCCAATAGGAGCTGACGTGTGTTAAGCGTTTCCTCTGTACAAGCATAGTGCAAAGCACTTTACATGCACTGGCTCATTTAATTCTCATTTTTTATGGAGGCACAGAGAGGTTAAGTGATTTGCCCAAGGTCACACAGCTAGTAACTGGGGGAGCTGGGATTTGAACCTGAGCAGTCTGACTCCAGAGCACACATTCTTAAACCTGCTGATTGCAAACCAGGTAAGAGATGGCTAGTTTTCCAAAAAACGCATGTTCCTGGTTTTTAATGGTGTGGGCCCAGCTAGTAGACTCTTTTAACCACTGCAGTGTACAGCTCAATACCCTTTTGAGCTCCTCAACTGAGAAACAAACATTGAACCACAGCGCCCTCTGGCTTACATAGCAATCTGATCCCTCACTCTAGAGTCAAGTTGACCCAAAGAAATTTAAGACCAACCTTTATTAGGCACCCACTGTGCGGCAAACCCTGAGTCAGGCCCTGGGGATAGGAGTAGAATAGGTATAACTCGCACCCTCCAGGAATTACTGTCAATTCAAGAAAGACACACCCAGAAGCTGTGTTGGCTTAAGGAGAGCCAAGCTCTAGTGAAGGGTGTAGACACAGAGACCCGTGGATGCTGTGGGGTAAGAGACTGTCACAAGACCAGGAGAAGCCCTCCTTCACCTCCCTTGAGGCGCCCTACCCCGATGCCACCTTGGGCTCCCTTGCCTGGCCCAAGTTCCAAGATTGCCTTTGGTCCTTCCTCCCACTGAAACGTGTGTGTCTTCCTTCCTCTTCCCGCTGTATGCTCCCAGGTGGCTGCCTAGCTAATCTCAGAGCCTCATTCAAAGTCAAGGGTTAATGACTCCTGAATTTTAACAGGAGTTTTCAGTGCTGTAAACCAGGGATCACCAGCACGAACAGCAGAGGGTCAGGCTGATAACGTCAGTGAACTAAGCAGGCCTGTATTTGCGTGTTAAACATGCAGGAGTATTCTTCACTCCCACAAAGATACCCTCACCTATTTTTTTCTAAACCACATTGTCTTCTGGAAATATTGTTCCCTTTTCTTTTCACTTTTAATAGAGATCAAACAGATAAATATTTCTTTACCAGGAGAAAAACGACAGTGCAGCATGGTGATAAGCGCTAATAGTCACGTGGAAAACTAAGGGGACTGGTGACTTGGGCTGCCCCAGAAATAGACTCTGAGAGTAAGATCTGATGCAATTAGTTTATTTGGAAGGTGATCCTGGGAAACATTGGGAGGGAACTAGAAACCAGGATAGGGAAAGGAAGGCAGCCTGTCAATAAAGGATGCCTCGTGGAGTGAGCTGCCACTGTGGGCAGCTGGGACGCGAACTCTGGAAGCAAGTGTAAGAGCTGCCCTTCAGCTAGCCCATCTGAGGACTAGGGAGCTGGGGTGTTTATACATCAACTTCCATCAGTTGTTGGTTAGGGGTTCTTGGCAGGTGGTAGAGCTTTAATTCTCTGGCCCGTCTGGCTGAGTAGGCTCCAGGGGACCAGAGAAAGCCCTCAGGCAAAGGAACACAGGTTCTGGGGATTGGATGTCAGGCCATTGGACCCCAAGCTAGTAAGACCCGAGGGTGCAACAGGCATTGACCGTGGTGAGCTGAAGCATGCTTGCAGCTGAATTCCACCAAGAAAGAATGTGGTCCCAGGGTTGCTAGACTTTCTGATTTCCCAAGAAAAGCTGGACGTTTAGATTTTTATGTGAAATTTCTCAATTTGTAAATGTTGACAACAAACCTAAAATTTTATTTATTTTGTTTGGTATAATTGCTTTACAATGTTGTCTTAGTTTCTGCTGTACAGTGAAGTGAATCAGCTATGTGTATACCTATATCCCCTCCCTCTTGGACCTTCCTCCCTCCCCCACTCCTATCAAACCTAAAATTTTTAAAATATACTGTAGAAGCTTACCAGAGCATGTCTGTGGGCTGTATCCGGTTTACAAGCAGCCGGATTATGACGTCTGATCCATCCTAACGGCTGATCTTGGCTCCAGACCATTTTTGCTCAAGGCAAGTTCCAAAGATGCGTTCTCACAAGGATAGGTATTAGTTAGGGAGTAGGTTGAATTGGTGTAATATAGAGACACTATAGTACCGTGTTGGTAACCAGATAGAAGTGTGTTTCTTTTTTATGTAAAGTCTGGAGGTAGGTGGACGGTCCAGGACGGCTCTGCTGCCTGAGGTTGTCCAGGGACCCAGGTTCCTTCTATCTTGTTGCTCAGAGTGTTGTCTTTATCCATGTGGTCAGGGCTGGCTCACTAGTTCCTTGTCCACCTTCCAGTTAATAGGAAAGGGGAAAGAGAAGCTCAGTCAGTTCCAGTAATTGGTAATTGCACCATTCGCTTCTTCTCACATCCCACTGGTAAGAACGTAGTCGCATGGTCACTTAGTCGCATGGTGACTAAGTCTAGCTACAGGGAGTGCTGCGGAATGTAGTCTCTCTCTCTCGTCGGCTATATGTTCAGCTTAAACTTGGTGTGTGTGTGAAAATTATATTTTTATAGAATTAGGGAAGGGCTGATATTAGGGGACAGTGAGAAGCCTTTGCCACAGTAAAGGAAGGGTCTGGAAAAAAGGATGGGATTCATACCTGAGGTAGGACCTACCTGAGAAAGATTCTTTTTTCTCACGAGAATGAAGAAAGCCTGGCTTTCCTCTCTTTGTTTTGCACTGTTCAGTCATGAAAACTTAATAGGAGGAAGCTTTCAAAAACCTTAACAGAAGATTTGCCCAAACCCAAACCTCTAAAAAGTCCGTTATAATGAGAAAGAAGTAAACACAGTAAACACCCACGAGACACAAGGTATTTTCACATATGTGGTCTCGTCTAATCTTCACAATTATCCTATGAAGTAGGTGTTATTATTCCCCCATTTTTCAGAAGAAAAACTGAGGATAAGACAAACAGGTTGACATTGAAGCTCTAACTCGGGCCAGGGCATGGGCACTGGCCCATTAGAGCTGCCATACAGGTTTGTCCCATCCGGGAAGTGAAGGGCCTCGGCCAGGATTTGAAATGAGGCCCATGTGGCTGCAAAGCCTACATGCTTTTCACTGCAGTCTGATTTCCTTACGCCAGCTGCTTCTGCAGAGACGGCGACACCGAATCTGCTGGGTGTTGAGACGGTGAACAAACCGTGGTGGATGAATCTCCTCTCTTCATGTGAATGCCTTATTGTTGTTATTCTTCATGCCCTGGCAGAGTACTTACAGCCTCTCCTGTGGCTCTGCTTCTGTCTGGTGGAGTAAGGAAGGCCAGAACTCCCAGACCTAGCAGAAAGTTACAGCTGGGATTTGAGTCAATGAAGACTTGAAGACTCAGCAAGTGGCCCTTGGCATTACTGTTAACCGGGTCAAGGCCATTAACGCTCCTGTCATGAATTGGCTTGTTCTGTGATATACTGTTGTCCCGGAAATACCCATATGGGTGTACCCCATATATAAGCCAACGCTATGAAAACTGAGACTCAAAAAGATGAATGGGAGATAATTATTTAACCACAAGAGACTTTGTTTTGCAGAATGGCATTTCGGTATAGCTTGTCTCAAAATAACCCTGGAAATTTGATTCTGGAAAAAAGGGAGGGATAGATACAGAGATGTGTGGGTTCCCTCCTGGTCCATTTGGGAATGTTCTGGAATAGATTAGATTTCAAGAACTCTGTAATGATGTGTCAGAGAGGACTTGTGACATCTGAATTGGGTTGGGGTGGTTTGTGGTGGATCCATTTGGGGTGCCTGCCAAGCCCTGTCTCTCCTCTGAGAATCTAGTCACCCACAACCCCACTGGAAGAAAGAGGGGGTCTAATCAGACATGCCTATGCCAAGGGACCCGCACACCCCACCCCTTGCCACTAACCGGATCAAAGGTAAGCTCCTGACCCAGGTATCAATCCATGAGCCAACCAGCCTCTCCCCTTCAGACAGGGCCTGGCTACCTTGATTTCCTGTTGTTGGGTGTCCATGGGATTGCCTGCTGCATCCTTAGAATAAGCATGGTCAAAGCTCCCACTCAGTGGGGATTCCAAACTGGTCCCAGCTTATCCAGCATGGTCAGGAGTGAGATCCTCTACCGTCTGCTCTCAGTGGGTCCAGTGGTCTCCATGGGCCCTTCTGTCCTGGGAGGCTTTTGTCTTGGCCATTGGATGGGGGAAGGGTGTTATCCATGGGACACATCACTGCAAACCGGATGACTGATGGGGTTTGGTGGGCCTTGCCAGATAAGAGAGTAGCCTTGATGTCAACTCAAGGAACTCCCAGCTTCTTCGTGCAACACTGGGGGAGGCTGTGATCCTTATCCTCCCACTGGGATGCCCTGAGTGTAAGCTGTCTTTGCTTTGTTTCCCCATGGAGTAACCTCACTTCTTGCTGAGTTACACTGGGGGTGGGGATGGGGAACGAAGTCCTCTGGATGCAGCAGAGAAATTTGATGGTATGAAAGGGCTGGGTGAACCCACTGTTAACGCCTCCCATGTTACCCCACCCCGCTAGCTTGGGTGAATTTCTGTTCCTTGCAACCGAACGTGTCATGCAACATACCGACACAATAATCTGCCCCTTGCTTGTCCCTCCATTTCCTGCTGGATTTCTACAGGAAGTAGAAACCCTATCTGGCTACCCAGGAGTCTTGGAAACGTCATATCCAGATTTACTGCATTGCCCAATCAAAATCCATCAGGCCTTGAAGTTTAGCAACTGTCCCTGTATATTCAAAGGAAGGTCTTTATAGAAACAACAAACTTGCATTCCAATATCATGGGAGTTTCTTGTAAAGGAAGTTGGCCATCCCCTTGACTCTTTGCCTGATCCTTTCCTCCTTTTTAATCCCATCTGGATGAACTGTGCCAGTTCTTTCTCCTTCCGTTAATTGTATGCGTCGTGCGGGCTTTGTCGGTACTTTCTATATTCCAGTCATTGTGCTAAATGATTTACAGATGCCATGCTGTTTAACTGTCCCAAGCCCAGTGCGGTAGCTAGTAATGATTATCCCCATTTTATGGATGGGGAAATTGAGAGGCTAAGTTACCCATCTGACTCCATTGCCCTGGAGTTTTACCTCCCTGCTTTACTATCCCTCCTGCTTCCCTGGAGTGATAGTAAAATTTCCTCCTGTAGTTTTCAGTGGCTGCAGGGGAGAAGGCCCAGGTGTCCTGCCCAGCGGCAAGGCCCCCGGAACTTGGCTTTTCTCCTTCCGCCTTCCCTGCCAGCCCAGCTGCCAACCTGGAACACAGCCCTTTCCAAGAAAGCCCAGGAGAGAAGCCAAATGTTGACTCACCTGCCAGACACAGGGATGCGGCAGCCAAGACGCCTCAGGGCCCGTGCGGGAGGAGTGGGAGGAGTGGCACACAGGCCGTTGTGAGGCCCGGAGCCCGTGGGGCAGCTTCAAAGGGCTGGGCCTTCTTCCCTGAGTGCTCTGGGTTCCAGAGGCTAAAGAGATCCAGATGGGCTTGTCCCCTGCCCCTCCCACTCCACCCTTGAGCCCTGGAAGTTTCTGAAGGACACTGTTTCCGCCACGCTTTCCCCTGGGTGGCGGGCGGGACTCTAAGAAAGCCCCCAGGATTTTCTGCCCCTGCCTGCTCCCCAGGGTGCACTCCCTGTACACTCCCCGAGACTGAGAATGCGATGGATTGTACTTCCATGAGTAGGTTATGTTACAAGATACCCTTGACCTTAAGAAAGGGAGATGATCCACCTGGGCCTGATCTAATCACAGGCACCCTTGGAAGGCAGAGTTTTCTCTGGCTGGTGGCAAGTGAGAGGTGCAGAGCGGGAGGATTCGACCCAGACTTTGTGGCTTGAAGATAAAGGAAGCCTTGCGGCAAGGAATGTGGGCAGCTTCTAGAAGCTCAGAGTGGCCCTCAGCTGGCAGCCAGCAAGGAAACAGGGACCTCAGGCCTACAACTGCGTGGAATTGAATCCCCCCAATGAGGAAATGACCTTGGAATTCGATTTTTCCATAGAGCCTCAGACAGGAACCCAGCCCAGCAAGCACCTGGACCTCAGCTTTCTGGTACCCTGAGCAGACAACCCGCTAGGCTTGTGACCTCCAGAACTGGGCTCACGGGTGTTGCTTAGTTTGTGGAAATTTGTTACGTGGCAGTTGAAAACGGCTACACCCTGGATACCTAACGCATCTTTTTTCTTTTGGCCGTGCTGTGCGGCATGCGGGATCTTAGTCAACAGACCAGGGATCGAACCCGTGCTCCCTGCAGTGGAAGCACAGAGTCTTAACCTCTGGACCGCCAGGGAGGTCCCCTAATAGCATCTCAACCCCAACGTGTTCAGCTGTTCCCTCAAACCTACTCCTCGTACTCTACCCCATCTGGTTCATTACAGCTCGCTTCTTCTTGGCTCGGGTCCAGACTCTTAAAGGCAGCCTTGACTCCTGTCTTTCTTGTAGACCCTACATTAGATCCATCAGCACATTCTTTCCACTCTCCCTTCTTAATGTATCCAGATTTTGACCACGTTTCACCACCCGCATTGCCCTGTCCCTTCTCCTTTCATAAACTCCCTGACAGCTCTGTAGTTTATTACAGGGGAGCTGGGGTCCTTGTACTTCCCAGGCAGGAGAGGGAGGGTGCTCCCAGGCTGTGATTGGCTGCCGTCTTCTTTGGCTTCTCTATGGACCTGTCGGGGTGGCTCATAAGTTCAGATAGAGACACAAAGCAGAGGATGGCAGAAGAGGGCTATCCACGTGGAGACCTAACAGGGAGCAGACAACATTCAAACTCTGGCCACCCTTGGCCTTGGGGTCTCTCAGAGCCGGCTGCCCTGCATGGCTGCATGTAGAACACAGTGGTCGTCTTCTTTTTTTTTTGCAATACGTGGGCCTCTCACTGTTGTGGCCTCTCCCGTTGCGGAGCACAGGCTCCGGATGCGCAGGCTCAGCGGCCATGGCTCACGGGCCCAGCCGCTCCGCGGCATGTGGGATCTTCCCGGACTGGGGCACGAACCCGTGTCCCCTGCATCGGCAGGCGGACTCTCAACCACTGCGCCACCAGGGAAGCCCCGCACAGTTGTCTTCTGAGAGGAGTTCCCAAGCCTGCTTCAGGACTGCTTATGCTCAGAAGTCACGCTGTGGAATACTTTTCAGAGATGGGGTTTTATTTATTGTTCAAAGTTTTGAGCCAACAGTGAAAACTTATTGTTGATGATGACTGGGGAATTCCCGGGAGGCCCAGAAGAACTCACTGGCAACCAGTCTCCTGGTTGAGATTTAGAGCTTTCAAGTCAGCCAACGTGTGAGTCCAGCTCATCCTTCCTAACTGGGTTTCCTGGGGCCACAGTTTCCTCAGTGAAGATGAAATGAGATCAGTTTTCTTTCTGGTCAAACATTTAGCACAGTACCTGGCATCCAGTAAGTGCTCATTGCATGGTGGCGGTTATGCTATGTTGTCTGTAATTTACTTCTGAAGCTAAAGCATAGATCATATGCTGCGTGTGCCTGCGTATGTGTGGCACACGTGTGTGTGTGTGCGCGCGCGCGTGCTTTCATCCACATTGTAGGGGCAGTTATCTAACATTTGAAAGATCACAGCCCCAGACTCCAGAGGAAGTTTCCCTAAGTGCTTCAATTATCTGGCTTAGCTCGGCGCCCACGGGTGTGTTAATTAGCATAATGGATTTCTAAAATGGTTTTTCATTGATGAAAATAATGGTGTTTGAGAAAGGTAGATGGCTAGAGATGTTTCATGATGCACCAGCCTTGTCTGAACTCTGCAAATGAATTGAGTGAGACCAGTTGCTCATTCTCTTGGAAAGGCCCTGAGCTCTGAAGTCCAATCAGTCCTGAGTCTAGACATTAAAGGGTTGATTTTATCACCTACCTGACTGGGTTAGCTAAATACTGCACTGACGGTATTGTCACATCCGCCTCAAATGAACTTTTCATGAAAGAGGCTGTCCAAGTATCTAAAAGGGCAGATCGCTGAGGGGTCCCCAGGCTCAGGGGACGGGTTGACTGGCTGTGGATATGCCCGCTCGCTAATAACTGTTTCCTTGCTGGTGGAATTCAGGCTGAGATGGGCTCTGTCTGTATCATACCATCCGGTTTGGAGGTAGGGGAGGAAACCTGTAGCCTTCATAGCCTTCTAACTTTGGGGGGATGGGGAAGCTATAATCAAACACCTTATCATTTGAATAGTCAAATTGCTTAGGACAGTTTGCAACAATTGCTTTCAAATAAGTAAGAAAATTACAGTGGAATCAAGGAATAACTGGTTTCCTCTAGCTTAGGAAAGACGTGTTATGACAGGAAGTCAGAAAACTGTGAGAATAACACTCTGTATAGTATGTCCTGGGGTGGAGTTCTAGTGCTATTTTTTTAGACGCAGGTCAAACTTAGAAGGTATGTGTGTGTGTGTGTGTGTCTGTGTGTCTGTGTGTGTGGGGGGGTAGATGAACAGAGGAGCAGGTAGAAGGTAAGAGGTGAGGAAGGTGAGTGGAGAATTCTGGTACCGTTTTTCTCCCAGGAAAAGAAAGGAAATGGCATGGAACTTTCTAGAAGTGACATGGCTGAGTGGGATGAGCTAGAGTTTGGCCCTCAGATCAGGGTTTGGATGCGGCCTCTCTATCTTCCTAAGTGATCTGGGGCAAATTTCTTGGTCTCTCTGAATCTGCTTCATCATCTACAAAATGGATATAAGAATACTTTCCTCCGAGTTGTAATTAAGGCAAAGGGACTTGAAACCACTTAGCAAAACGTCAGGTACAGAGTGGGCCTTCGGTAAAGAGTTGCCTCCCTGAATATTTACAGGGTATCGGGGGCTGTGCCGACGGTATCCAGGTTACAGCCACCAACAGGCATATAGGTTTCCCAGAGTTTACATGCCAGCAGTGAGGATGAACTTCACGAAGTCATCTCGTGAGAATCCCCCAGCGTGACTGTTAAAAATGCAGGTGATGGTGAGTGCTGTCCAGGCCTCCTGAACCAGAGGACCAGTGGGTGGGGCTGGGAACCCATTTTTAAGAAACTCCCCAGGTAGTTCTGATGGGCTGCCAGGTGGGGGAACCGCTGAATTAAACGCTCCAATTCTCTAGGGTAGCTTCTGGTCTGGTAAAGCTTCCATCTCCCTTCAAAGGCTCCCTGGCTGAGAGTCTGACCCGAGTGCACCCATATCTGTGGGAGGCGCTGCCCACCTCATAGCCTGAACCACTCCACGGCAGGCGGGAGCAAAACCCGTTGTTTTGCTTGTTTTGTGGACAGTACTCATATATCATCATCAGAAACATCAAAGGCTTGGCTGACCATGGAATTGACAGGCTATAACTTGAGCTACGCAGCCATCGGTGTGTAAACCCTGTTAACCTGCAGAAGGCCCTGCTTTTCAGATTGGTACCTAAAAACAATGAAAATCTGGTCTCGATGCTGCTACTGTCTGCATGTGACTCTGGGATCATTTTTCCTACTCTCTCACCTCCTTAAAATCATGTGCTGTGCTTTTATTTAATTATTTTTTGCTAAAAAATAATTCATATTCACCGTAGAAAATGAAGGAAATATAGCATTGACACAGAAACCAGACTCAAAAAAATACTGGGGATCCAGCCCCCGCAAGATAACTGCCATGAATATCTTTGGTATATTTCCTTCTAGTCTTTTCTCAATGTACATGAATACAGGGGTTTTTTTCTCCACAAAAATCAAGATGGCACTGTTCGTGCTGTTTTTGACCTGCTCTTTTCAGTTCAGAATGCATTTTAAAGTAAAAAGTTAACAATAATTTTTTTATGCCATTAAATAATCTATAACAGTGGTTTTCACACTGGGTCCAACAAAAACCTCAAGGTTCTTAGGCAGTACCTAGTGGTTACCTAAGGTAGGGGGAGAGAATGGGGGGGCTGGCGGGGGAGGCCCCAGCACCCTGTTTTAGTCACAGCAGTGCCACTTGCATCTGGTGGTAACTGGAGGAGCCAGGTAGGGATTCCATCACAAAAAGATTTGGAGGCTTAAAAAACTTTTGCCCTAAGTCATTATAAAAAAATTGTTTTAAACCCTAGTTTCTTTCCTTCTTTTAAAAAAATTTAAATGGAAATGACCCTTTACAAATTATAAAACACATATCTGCTACTAGTTTTTAAAAACCCAAGTTTTATTGTGTATTAAAAAAATAGACAAATGCTATATGTTTTTTGTAAAAGATCAAATACAGATTTGGCGAAAAACCCATCCTCATTTACTCCCACCCCCAAACAACCAAGGAGCCCAGCACTACCCCACTGCCCTACTTCAGAGCGCTCTGTTCCCAAAGGATACCGAGTGAAGATGCATGTCTCATTCCAGACTCTTCTCTGCATATGGATTGCCTTGGATTGAGGACCACAGAAGCCAAGCCTGAGACTAGGATTTGAGCACAAGTGATTTATTTGAGGGGTAAGGTGATCAACTCTCCTGTTTTGTCTGGGGCTGGGAGGTTTCCCAGTGATGTCACCCTGTAATGGGAGGGATGCCAGGAAGCACTGATAGAGGGGTGAGGCCATGACATGGGAAGGGAGGGCAGCTGACAAGGAACAGGTTAGCCCTGGGGACAGCTGGGGCTCCGGAAGGTTTAGGACTTCTGGGCAGTGCTGTAGAACGCCCCTCATATCGACCCCGCTTGCAGAGCTTTTATCCACCAACAGGGGTCCCTCACTGGTGGATACTGAGGGTACCACCTCTCTGACTCCAGGCCTGACCACCTCCTGCAACCCAGTAAAAGCCCAGGGCAGAGAGACACAGCAGCAGGAAGGCCAAGCAGTAGGGGCAGAGCACCAGAGCGTCGGCTATGGGAATACTGCTGTACACACATTTTCTAAAAGTAAAAGTAGGATCAGTCCATTCTTGCTTTACCGGCACCTCGATTTATGTAAGGTGTCGAAAGGAAAGCCATTAGAAGGCTGCACCTCTAACACTGCAGGCCCCTCAAAGAATCAGGGTTGGAACTGCCCTTCAGTTAAAGATAGCACAAGACTTGTCATGTAAATGACCAGCAGTAGAACCAGATAAAATAATAAATAAATAAATCATAAATCAAAATACCTCAGATGAGTTCTCTGCTGGATTCAGCTCAAAACTGCCGCTGCTGAACCGTTAGAAGAAATTAACAAGGAACAAGGCGATTCCATTTTCCAGCGCTGAGGTCCGCCCAGCTCCCGCAGGCGCATGTGCTAATCCCGGGTACCGACAGCTGCAGCGCCAGCCCTCGCTGGCCCTTCTGATGCGGCAGGAATGCCCCGCTGCACATCATGAGGTGTGTGCAGCCGCACGCAGCGTGTGCCTTCTCCCTCCGCGCTCAGCAGCTTTTTGACTGCTCTTTCTAAACAACGGAGCGAGGAATAAGTTCCTTCTCTCACCGTGTCTCCATGGTTATTTGACACGTGGTTGTATTTTGGAGTTCTTGGCACCGCCAGCAGTGGGTTTGGCTATGACATTTCTGTCTGTGGAGGAAACAGAGGGATGGAATTATTCTCCTGGAGAGCCTCACGCTGTTTCCTAAAACAATTTGCGAGGGGCAACCCCACTCCTGATGGATCATATTGGATGTTGCTAAAAATCTGAACATTGGTTGGCTTTTTGATGATAAAGAATCATTGTTGGTCTTTTTTTTTAAGTTGTGATAACGGTAATGTGTTTTTTAAAAAAAGCGTTCCAGATCTTTGGAAGCACACGCTGATATTTACAAATGGAATATGATCCCTGAGATTTGCTTCAAAATACATGGGTAGGGATGGATGAAGCCAGATGGGCCATGAGTTGAGGATGGTGTATGCATGGGTGTTCTAAGTCCTGTTCCATCCACTTTTGTATATGTTTGAAATTGTCCACAGTGCAAAAATTTTTGTTTAAAAAAAAAAAAAAAAAGGATGGCAGCTAAGAACCAAATCTGCTTTTCTTTATTTTCAAAGGTCACGATAAGGCTCCACAGAACGGATGTGGCTGCAGGATAAACTGAGTTGTTGCAGGAAAGTTAGATGCCAGAGAATTCTAACCTGGAGAGAGGGATGCTGGAGGGAGTGAGGGGTGTGTGTGTCGGGGGAAGGGCATTGCAGGGCAGCTTATAGAGTTTCAACCAGAACTGTCCACCTCTGACTGAGCAGGGTGGAATTTTGAAATACCACACCCAAACCCCAAACTCCCCAATTTGGGGGAAGCCAGATAATTTGCCTATATTGCCTAGGGAAAGAAGGGGCGCTACAGAATGCAGGGAATAATTTCCCAAGCTACTGTCCAAGCATTAAAAAAAAAAGACTTGATTAGTAAGAGTCATTGTTTTCCTCCCTCCCCCCCCAATAAGGACAGTTAACTTCAGTTAAGCCTTGATGGTGTGCCAGGCACTGTTTCCAAGTATTCTACAAGTATTCTTTCTCTTTTTAAAAATCCTGTATCAATCCTGTGAGACCATTGGTTTTACAGAAGAGGAAACTGAGGCACAAGCCAGTTAAGTAACTTTCCCAGAGTCACAAAACTAATCTGACTCCAGAGCCTGGGTACCTAGTCATTCTAGGGACAGATGAGGGGAGAGCCCAGGGTTCCTATGCCCAGCTTAGCGTGGGACCAACTGGCTAATGATGGTCAATCGGGCGTTTAGGTAGAAAGGGTCTGAGAAAGTCTCAGGTGACAGGTGAAACACAGATAGGGTATGGAAGCCTCAGGGAGACTCTGCCCACCTCTGCCTCTCACACCTTGGCACTCCTGAGGGCCCCAGAGCTTGGACTCAGCCTGGGAGAGAGTCAGAGAAATTCCTACATGAGAGTCATTTTGTTTCTGTCACTTCCAGGATCAGGGACCTGAGAAAGAAATGAACTTTGGATGTCAAGAAAATGGAGGAATATTCCTCCGTGGTTGAGCTTGCGGCCTGTAATTCTACATGCATTGCACTGTGGTCCGGTTCTGGCTATTGTGATTAAATGAGGCATTCTGAAGAAATCAGGGTCCCAGTTAAAATATTCGAGTTTTAAGTCACAGTACCCGGGATTTGAACCCTAACCCTATCATTTAGTTGTTATGTGGCCTCAGTGTGAGCCTCAATTTCTTATCAGCAAAACAGGCGTGAGAATAGCAACCATACGAACCATAGTAATCGTACTAACAGCACCCGCCACGCGGGGTGTGTAACGATGAGATGAGCAAAACGTGCAAAATGCCCTGGGCAGTGCCTGGCGCAGGGTCGCTCCTCAGTCCACTGTAACCTATTTTTTCAAATGTCTCCATTCATTGGCGAGACAAATAAGAAATGGCTTTATTGTTTCTAATAATTGTCCCCAATCCAGCCATGTGACATTTTCCATCAGGAAACGCATCCTTAGAAGTCCAGCTGGATTCTACAATGTACCAGTTCCCTTACTAAAGCCATCAGTTTTGCTTCTTTACGCTGTATCCTGTTCATTTGAAAACTTCAATCTGGTTTTGGATTGAAAGGCCTTTTCCTGCTCTTGCCCTGGGTCAGGCCTGAACTATGATTCTAAGGGTCTGGAGGGGGAAGGAGGAAGGAGAGGAGGCACCGCCAAGCCTCCTGCCTTTCCTGATGAGTTCACAGACTGCTCTCCCATTGGCCAGTGCTGTTGCTGCCCCAGGGTTCTGTAGGCTGCCTGCCCTTGGCCTTACGACGGGCTCGTCTCCCAGCACCTCACGGAGTGCTGCGGCTTCCTTCCTGGATCTGGCCACAGCTGACTCTGCCATCATCCTCTGCATGTAGGGTCCTTGCTCATCCACCTTCTGTGGCCAACTTTAGGGCCTCTGGGCACATATGAAATCCAGCTCCTGTACCTCTCAAGAACTAGGGACTTAGAGTGGGGTGCTCTGGGCCCTCTCTTACTCTTGGACTCCACCAGGGCATCCTACCCCAATTCTATCATCCCCTTTCTGGTGACAAAAACAAATGTCAGCGGGGCTTCCAATCAGCAAGTGGAATTCCACTGTGTTATGCCTGCAGGTGCCCCCAGTCACAAGGGTGTAGACCCTCTGGACCTCCCTTTCCTGGCTTTGGATGTGGGAACACACTTCCTCACCAAGGGAGCAAAAGAAAAGAAAAGGGCCTCTCTTGAAAAATGCTGCACTGCCACTAAAGGTGACTTCCCCTCTCCACAGTCATGATGGGGGTGACGGTGATGGAAGTGATGGTGCAGACACAATGGTTTTGAGCTTTGCGTTCAAGTTTAACGCACTTTGCATCTCTTTTCCCCATTCCTAGAACTCATTTCTATGTGTTCCCCTTTGAGCCTTCATTTTTCCTAATGACATCTGTGGGAAAACCCTTTCTTTAAAGTTTAGACTCACCCAATTCAGGATTCTTTCATTTCTTTTCCTCCTCTGTGTTGTTCAAAGACTGAGAGGTTTAAATACTATCATGGCATTGACTGGGGACAAGTGGGAGCCGATTTCTGTTCTATGCCCTCATCCTCTGAAACGCATAATGCTTCTGGAGGGTTGCTTATGAATCACCAGTGCCCTCATGGATCACCAGGGAGTTCCATTGGTTCTGTGAACCAGTGGCCATGTCTGTTCTTGTTTGACTTCATTCGATCCCATCCTTCCTTTAACAACTGTATTCTCCTGGCTTCTGTGATCCCAGAGACTCTCTGGGTTTTCCTTCCATCTCACTAGCTGTTCCTTCTCTGCCTGTGTGACCGAATCCCACCCTCCTCTCATCTCCAAATGTCAAGTGCCGTGAGGCTCAATCCAGAGCCCCCTTTTCTTATCCGTTTAAACATTCTCTTTAGATCCGTGGCTTCAGATACCGTGCTTTTCCCAGGACTTCCAAAGGCCTCCTGGAGTGACCTCGCCTTAGAATGCCACACCCTTGTAGTCGACTGTCCATGTGACATTTCTACTTGCCATGGTTAAGAAAACTCTTGTTGTCTTTTCTCCAGACCTGCTCCTATACCCCAGTCTTCTCCATCTCAGTGGACCGTGGACCATCAACTGAGTTCCCAAAGCCAAAGATCGAGCATTGGTCCTCCGCAGCCCCGGTGTACTCCATCTAGCAACAGTTTTTGACTCTATCTCCAAAACACAGCATCAGTCAGTTCCCTGAATTTCCACTGCTCCCATCTTGGTCCAGTTTGCTATCATCTCTTCCCAGCCTTCCCACAGTGGCCACGTAACTGATACCTCCTTGCTTCTCTTATTCTCCCCGCCCCACTATTCATTCATCACACAACAGCCAGCATAAGCTTAAAAATATACATAAATCATCAGATCATGTTATGCCTCTTCTGATGGTTCCCGATCACACTTTCAATGAAATCCCGACTGCTTACCTAGCTTACAGACCCTGCCTGATCTGGCCCTTGACGGAGAATGACCTCCAGCTTTATTCTCTACCATCCCTTTGCCCCACTTAACTGCAGTCACTTTGGCTGCTTTAATCATCTATTGCTGCAAATCCAACCACCCTGGAACTTAGTGTCTTGAAAACAGCAACCATGGGTTATTCTCACAATTCTGTGGATTAGCTGGGCTCGGCTGGGAGGCTCATCTCTGTTCGTCTGTGGTTTCAGCTGGGCTGACTCATGTGGCTGCATTTAGCTGGGATTCCTCCTGGGGCTGGAACTCCTCTCTCACATGACTGGCTCCTCAGCTGGGGGCCAGCCGAGCATCTATTTTTCTCCACGTGGTCCCTCCAGCAGTGTAGCTAGATCCCTATACACGTTGGCCCGGGGCTTCTTCAAGAGAGTGAAATAGGAAATAGCCAGAATCCTAGACCCAGAACCAAAACACAGCCACTCTGTTCACATTCGGCTGGTCAGAGCAAGTCACGAGTTGCACCCAGATTGAAAGGGAGGAAAGTTGACAAAGAATTTGTGGCCATCTTGAATCCACAGCCCTGACCCTCTTCCTGTTACTTGCGCGTGACCAGCTCGTTCGTCCCTGGGGGCCTCTGTGCCTGCCCTCCCCTCCGTGTGGAGTGTCCTTCTCCCTGATCTCGGGACAGCTGGCACCTTCTTGTCATTCAAATCTCACCTCATATGCCAGCTGTTAAGAGGTGACCATCCAGTGAAAGAAGCCACCAGTCACTATTACGTTACACTTTGAACATTTTCTGCAGAGAATTATCACTCCCTGACTTTGTCGGTTTGTTTAACGATTTACTTTCACTTGTGTCTTTGCACAGCAGTGAAAGCCCCGTGAAGGCAGGAACCTGGCTGATCGGTTCACTCTGTATCTTTAGCTGCTAGAACACAGAGGAGGCAAAAGCCCCCAGTCAATACATGTTGAATAAATGAATGCAAGTGGTCTCTCGACCCTTGGAGGAGAAGAATCCATCCTTTGGAATCGCATGGGCCTGGATTTTGCCCCTTGCTCGCTGTGTGACCATCGGAGAAGTTACCTAACTTCTCTGTGCTTCAGTCTCTAAAATGGGATGAGAGTTAAGAGAACCCACCTCAGCTTCATGGGGAGTTGTAAAGACAGATGACAATGATCAGACTTATCAAGGGGCCTGGCACTCGGAAAGCCCTCGTTATTATTTTAATGTAAACTCTAATCCGCTCCCTCCTCCTTACTTCTTTTTCCTGAGCTTCAAAACCAGGAGAGAAAAATCCCATGTAACTGTAGAAGGTGGGAATCACATTTCATTGTGATCCTTAAAATGCTCTCCCTTGGCTGCTCGCTGGCTCCAGCCAAGAGGAGGTCGTCATCCTGTGTCCACTGCCTTCCGGTGGTGAAGAGCAGGCTGGTCAAGGTCAGGGAAGGGCTGGAAGGTCCACTCTCTGCTTTTTTTTTTTTAAATTTATTTATTTTTGGCTGCGTTGGGTCTTTGTTGCTGCGTGCGGCCTTTCTCTACTTGTGGCGAGCGGGGGCTACTCTTCGTTGCCGTGTGTGGGCTTCTCACTGCGGTGGCTTCTCTTATTGCAGAGTATGGGCTCTAGGTGTGCGGGCTTCAGTAGTTGTGGCTCACGGGCTCCAGAGCGCAGGCTCAGTAGTTGTGGCGCACGGGCTTAGCTGCTCTGTGACATGTGGGATCTTCCCGGACCAGGGATCGAACCCATGTCCCTTGCATTGGCAGGCAGATTCTTAACCACTGCGCCACCAGGGAAGTCCCCCACTCTCTGATTTTTACTGGAACCTTGAGCTCCTGCTGCAAGGGCCACCAGACCTCTGAGGAGCTCCTTTCAGATCTGAACCCGCTGAAAGCTGCCCTGGACCCTGGCTTCCTAATTTTCATTAAACGGTTTGGTCCGTCCCAATTAGAACCTTTTGAAACCACTGTACTCAATTTACTACCTAATTACTCTTACCTTGTTTGTTTAATGAAGCTTACATAATGATTCTGGTGATTTTTATGAAACCTTGGGTGGAGATTTTACTTTTCACTTTATAATTTGTGATTTTTATATTCACGTTTTATAACCTTGGGTTCTTAATCATAAAGTCATAAGGAGCTTAATTGATTTGAAACTAACCATGCCCTGAAGTGTGTACGTGTCAAATTGATTCAAATCGATCCAGCGAGTTTAAATAAAGCTTAGGCCAAGAACATGATGGTACCTGATGGAAATTTTCCTAAAGCACTTGGGTGACTCAACTGTGCCGCCATCTCCACACAGTAAATTATTGAATAAATACGTTTGGTTTTTTTGCATTTATCACGGTCTGAAAAGACAGGAGTTTTTTTTTTAAAGCCTAGGAAAAGTTAGACAAGTGTAAAATGTTCTATTTTGGGTTCTTTCTGGAAAGCTGTGGCGAGTTCACATTTTGAGGGCCTGCTGGTTTGGAATATACAGATACTAACATGTTTTGTTTCAGAGCATGACAGTCAACATCACCCTCTCAAGTTGAAAATGGTTGGAAATTCAGGACTGATGACAGAAGCAATGGAAAAACACAAGAGTCATTGAGATGAGTTTACTTAAAAAAAATTTTTTTTTTCTTAAGGAATGACCCATACAGGCATCTTCCCATGGAGAACTTTCTCTGAGTAAATGAACTCACAGGAGAAATCCTCAGTTTTCTAGAACAGAGTGAGTTCCATGAGGCATTTCTGCCAAATGACAAGTCAGTTTAGTTCTAATTGGCCCTAATGGGCACCCCTTCCCTCCCAGAGGCTACATTCTCTTACCCGCCACCCAGCAGTCCTCACAAAGGTGTGAAATCTTTTGCTGGCTTTGAAAAATATGGGACATAATTTCCCAGTGGGTCCCTGTAAACCCAGTGAACCTGATGGCTGGGCACAGGGAGAGGAGCCTGGCTCCGGGAAAGATGCAATTCCCAGGGCTCCGCTTCCTGTGGTCACGGCAGCGAACAGTCACACCGAATTTTCCTGTCACTGATCTCTCTAAAAGCATTTTCTTCTGTAAGCGGTTCTGATGGCTCCCGACTTGCTTTCACATCTCCACTTCTTGTTTCTTGCAAGTCAGTCATTTTGCTTTACTCTCTCTTTTCAAGAATCTTTGGCAAAACGCTTCTTGGGCTCGGCTGTCTGCAGACAGTCTCTTATGCCGCGGGCTCCCTGCCACTACGGTGCTCAGCGGGGACGTCGCATGGCTTCCTAATGGGCCTCCCTGCCCTGGTCTTGTGTTGCAGACCATGCTTCTCGCTGCATGCCCCTCGGGGCCAGCACCACTGTCTGCTTTAGTCACCCCTCTGTGCCCAGGGCTGAGCGTTTGACAGAAAGAATTCGCTCAATTAAGAACTTCTTCATTTTTTCTACAAAATGCACAAAACCTAGGTGATAACTCAAAAGATTTTTACCTACTCAATCCCCACCCCCGCCCCATCAAGATACTGAACATTTCCAGCCGCCCCAGCAGGCTCCCTCACGCCCTCTCTGTCACACCCCTAGCCCTATTCATTCTGGAAGTAAACACACCACTGTGACTTTTATCACTGAACATTGATTTTTGGCCTCTCTTGACCTTCATCTATGGAATTGTTCAGTGTTATGGTCATGAAAGTACATCTCTCTGATCTCTGACTGTGGGGATTGACCTACAGCTGATTCTGCTGGGCTCTGAAATCCATCATCACCGTGTCCGTGGGAGGACACGCTTCCCACAGGCTGCTCCAGCCTTTGACTGGGTGTGGAAGGGACATGAGTGCAGCCCATTCCTGGAAGATAGGCAACTCCACTGACCGGCAACTTTGGCTCAAGGACTGCCCATCAGTTTTGCTGAGCTTCTTTAGAACTGCATGGTGGTCTAAGATGTTTCCGTCTCACCAATATTCCTCCTTGCATACCTTCCTTCATCCCCTCTCTCCTTCACAAGGGGCAGATCTGCATCATAGTCTGATGGTTCCCAGCCTCTCCAGGCTCCCTCCCCATTTTCCCAGAGGTGTTTCCCTTAAGCATCTCTTGGACACTTAATCTTGGCACCTCCTTCTTGGATGACCCAGACAAATGTCCACCCTTCTCTGGAGGCTTCTTTTCCTCATCACGAAGTCTGGATTTTCATCCACGTTGTTGCATGCAGCAGCAAGGTGTCCCTTTTCTTTATTGCTGTGTACTGTTCCACAGTATGAGGACACCTGTAAATTATTTTGCTTTTCTAGACTTGATGGGCATTTGGATTGCTACCTATTTTGGGCCATTATGAGTAAAACTGCTATGAGTATGCCTGGGCTTGTCTTTCGGAGGACACATGCAAGTATTTCTCTTGGGTGTGTCGTATGTCATGAAATTGCTGGGTTTGTAGGGTACCGGATGTTTAGTCTTTGTAGACACTTCAGAACAGTTTTGCAAAGTGAGTCTACCAGTTTACTTTCCCGTGCTTATAAAGTATTTACTGAAGGAACGAACTCAGGCCAGAAGGGTCTTTTTTAGAACTTAACTTTATCCCAGGCACTCCCCTGATTCAACACACACACACGGCTTTCCATGGTGTCCCCTTATTACAGATAATGTCCAAATCTAAAGTTACAAGCTGTGCAAGGCCCTGCGTGTTCTAGCCCTCGTGTGGTTCTCCAGTCTCATTGCTCACCACAGCCAGCAGCCAACACTCACCACCAGCACCAGCACCAGCAACATATACTCCACGTACACTGAGTCTCTCATCTTCAGATTATGCTGCAGTCTTTCTCTTCTCCAGGTTTTTGCACATATTGGACCCTCTGTCTTGAACAGCTCATTTTTTCATAATTATTTTCCTGCTTTGCCTAGTGTATGAGTTAGAAATGCTTTTGATTGCAAGCAATGAAAAAAAATGGATGCAGATGGGCTCAAATAGTGGCTTTTTTTTTTTTTTCACATAACAAGAAATATAGAGGTGGGTAGCAGCTAGCATTGCTTCAGCAGCATGATGACAACAGGGCTGGTTCTGTGTTGCCTCATGGTCATAAGATGGCTACCACAGCTCCAGGCGTTACATCCTTCCCTTCCCATAAGAAGAATGGGAAAGGGCTAAACAAGCCATTTCTGTCTCTTTCATGAAGAAAGTAAAACTTTTTCCCAGAAAAACCTCCAGCAGACTTATGTTGGTGTCACATTGGCCAAACTTGGTCTCATAGACCCCTCTAGCTTCAAGGGATGCTGGGAAGCTTCTCATTCAAGCTTCCATAGTGGAGAACAATAAAAGTGGGAAAGGGTTTGGAAATGGCTATGGAATGATTCAACCCTCAGTGTCCTTTTCATTAAGCCAACTCTGACTCACCCTTCTGGTCTCAGTCCAGCTGTCCCTTCCTCTCAGAAGACTCCCTTGATGCCTCACCTTTTTAGGACTAATTAAGTGTTTCACCATCGTATTGATCTTTTACGTTTTCCCCAGTCTTGCATTTATTTGCTGAACCTCACCTTGAGGTATATGTGAAATCAAGTTCTTCAAGAAAAAAACATGAAATTATATACAAGCATGATAAAATACGTATATATACGATCCCACCCAAAGCCTCCTCACCTCAGTCAGCATTTTTCCTGTTTTATGATCAAGTTCATGTGCAACCACAAAGCCAACACGGCTTCCTGCAGGGGGAGCCCCCAACACTTCCTCCCATTGAATAAACTCCCAGGAAAGTGTTGATAAACTTGTCTCAGCACGTGTACCCACTAAATAGCTGCCAGTCCTGGCTGGAGACTCTCAGCCTTTTGTTTCGTTGCTATTTGAAAGCTTAAAATCCCCCCTTTTAGGGGTAATCTAGTTTAACAGGGAAGACCTTGGACTCTGGACCTAGAATGTCAGGGCTCAAATCCTGACTCTGAATTTACCGAATACATATACGGCTTAGGGCAAGTCACTCAACTTCCCTGGGCCTCAGTTTCTTCATCTATAAAATGGGAATATTAACAGCACTTAGCTGCTAGGGTTGCTGTGAGGATGAAATGAATTAATCCTTGAAAACCCTGTCACACAACAGGCACTGAGGCCACAGTGGCTGCCCTTATTCCCTCTGAGCCGTGTTTCCATCTGCTGTCCCCACTGGCCCCCTCTCCTCTCTCCTTTAAACTCGGCGAAATGCCTAATCCAATCACTGCCTAAATCAGTGACTATTACGTTTCCTCAGAGCATTTGCAGTCAGGTGTGGGAGCTCAAACAAGCAGCCCAGGAACCAGAGGACAGCAGCCGAGGCGGAGGGCGTGCTTGCTGCGTGCCTTGTGTGTATCAGCTGGCCGCTTGCTCACACTGGTCATCTCATTTTCCCCCTTCTGTACATAAGGAATCTGAGTCTTGGAGTGCTTTGTAAATGTAGAGTGTCCCAGCAGGCGATTAAACGCAGGGGTGTCTCATTTAAAGCCAGGGCTCAAATGGCTGGTTTTATGACTTAGGGCGGGGGCTGGACAGCACAGAGAGGCACCAGGTGCCCTGGAGTTCAGAGGTGGGAGAAGGTCAACCAACCTGGGGGCTTCCAAAAAGCTTTGCTGGACACCTGAGACACACGTTGGAGGGTGGGGAAGATTCTTGTCAGGCAGCTGGGAGAAAGGTTAGGAGTAGCGAGAAAGGCTTTTTAGATGAATGGCACAGCAAGAGCAAAGACACAAATTCCAGAAATGCAGGATATTTTGAGGGAAATAATGGTTGGGGGTACAGACTCTGGCAGTGGCAAAACCTTGGTTCAAATCCCAGCTCTGCTACTTCCTCCCTGTTTGACCTTGGTTAAGTTGCTTAACCTCTCTGTGCCTCAGTCACCCCATTTGTAAAATGAGAATAAGAGCACCTCCCCTGAAGCGGTTTGGGAGGATGAAATGAGAGGACGCTTGGGGTCTCCTACAGTGTAAACGTCCAGTCAGTGTTACCTGAGTTCAGTACCCCAGCCAGGCGGGGGGTCAGCAGTGTCACCTGCTCTCAGATTAGGGTGAGAAGAACAGAGGAAACGGCTTCTGAGGTTTCTCTGTGCTTGAGGTAAAAAAGTTGGAAGCACTTGTTCCCCTTGATTTCCTCTCACAGCAAGTGACAGCGTCAATCACGCTGTGGATGTGGAGTCTCTTTCAGCAACTTGCCCGCATCAGCAAAATGCAGATAGAAACATGACCATGAAAGAGAGAGAGAGAGAGAGAGAGAGAGAGAGAGAGAGAGAGAGAGAGAGAGGGAGGAGCTCATCTAAGTACCTGATTGCAAATATTTAGCTCCAGCAGATATTTAAGGCCCTTTTGTCAGGGAGAAACTTGGAGGTTGCTTTCTGGGAGAAATCATACACACTGAATGTCCCAGTACCTTTTCTGAGTCACTAACAAGACCCCAAAGTCAGCCCCATAGAGGAGGGGAAATCAGAAGAAAAGAAAGAGAGGTGATTAAAAAAAAAAAAACCTTTCACATTTCCTTCTCTGATGAGTCAGCTGGCACATGGTCAACAAACAGTTTTGAAGGACCTGAGACATCTCAGGCCATCCTTCACGGCTAGCTTTATGTTCGGAAAAGTCAGTGCGGAATTTCACTGGCTTCCCTGCCCTTCCCTTGCTCACGCTCCCATTTCCCCTTAAGAGATCTAAGGAGAATTTAATCCATATGGTTTTGATTCCCTCACTCATCAAAATGCAGTTTTCCAAGAGGCATTTGATCTCCAAGATATTATGTGACTATCTTTTTGTATTTTATTTTTTCCCCTTAGAAAAAAAGAGCCGATGGTTTGCCAAAAGTAAATGAACTCCAAACCCTTGGGGTCTGAACTGGGTTCAAGCATAAGTTCCAGGGAAGCCAAAGGGGATGTTGCTTGGTCAGAGACCTCAAATATTCTCTTCAGGAGCCAGGTGAATCCAAGCAAAGTGGGGGAGGACTGTTTTTGCTTTTCTTTCTCCTGTGCTTGTGTGCTGCCCCCTATTCTATCCTAATAACTGAATAATAGTTGATATATTAAATCGTTCCTGAGTGCCAGGCACTGTGCTGAGTGGTTTAGAACGCTCTAATTGAGACTATATAATCATCCTTTGAGGGGTGTGCTCCCCCCACTTCTTCCTTTCTTTCCTTCCTCCCTTCCTTCATTCTTTCAACCATCAAATATTTTTTGAGCGTTTATTATGTGTCAGGCACTCTTCTAGGGTCTGCAGACGCCAAAGTACATCCTTACACCGGGTAGCAGACATTCCAGTTTGGGTGCAATTAAGCAAACGAATAAGATGGTTTCAAGCAGACTCTGTGTGATGAAAAAAATAAAATAGAGGCGGCAGAAGGACTCCTGTTGGACTTGCACGCGTGGTCAGGAAGGACTGAGCGGAGATCGGAGGGACGGCAAGGATGCAGCTGCAAAGATCTGGGAACCCCGGCTGCCCTGCAGAGGGAAGGACAAGGACAAAGTCAAAGTCACAAAGTGGGAACGCGTTTGCACATCCAGGATAACGCAGAAAAGCCGCACGCCGGAGCGGCGGGCGGACTAGGGGGCGGGCGGACTAGGCGGCGGGCGAACTACGTAGTGGTGCGTGCGTGGTGCGTGGCGCGTGGCCGCGGTGGAACGTGCGTCAGGCGCGGAGGGATTCACGGGCCGCCCTGGAAGCTTCTGGAGTTCGGACGGGACAGGACGGAGGCGGTCTTGCGTCTGCACTCTTCGTCTGCGTGCTGGGTTGAGAAGAGATAGGAGGAGCGAAGACGGGAAAGGAGACGACGAAGCTACGCTAACCAGGGGGTACGGGTCCCCCTCCCTTTCCAAACTCAGGAGCCCAGTGGACCAAACAGCTGCTTGCGATGGGGCACGCTCTGCTGGCTCCACCGCTCATTCAGGGCACCTCAGGAACTGAAGAACTCTGGACACCGAGGATGCTCGCACCAGTCTACGGAGGCTCAGACCCACAGCAGGTAAGTGGGAGAGAGGCGGTTGGATTCTGGCACATTTGCGCAGGTGAGCTCGATGGAGGTGGCATGTGCGGAACGAAGGGAAGGAGGTACCAACGCACCCGGTTGAGGCTTGAACACGCGGGCAGATCAGTGCGTGGTCATCTCTTCGTTTTACAGATGAGCAGACGAGGCCCAGAGCAGTTGAATCAGCCGCCTGAGATCCTCTAGTAAGGGGCGGAGTGAGAAGCAAGCCCAGGCCTTTCTGCCTCTCAGATCGGATCTCTCAAGGGCGCTTTCACAGCTCAACAGTTTGCCCTTAACCACCGGTTTGCACTCGTGAGGACAAACCGGCCACATTTCCCGGGATCTCACGGTGACTTCTTCGGCCCTTCTGGGTCTACTTTCCCTGCCTGACGGTGTAGCTCCCGCACGAGAATCCATAGACCAGGAACATTCTCTTTATTTTGGGTTTTTTCTGTCTTAAAACAAGCAGAATAAGCATACCATTGCTTTTCCCTTTACCTATTTGATTTGATTTTTGACAGTTTGCTCATGCCTAGTCTATACTCAGTAGGAGTTTGCTAAACACTGCTTTTGGGTTTTTTTTTTTGGTATATGTTAATCCCAAACTCCTAATTTCTCTCCTCCACCCCTCGCCACTTTGGTAACCATAAATTTGTTTTCTATGTCTGTGGGTCTGTTTCTGTTTTGTATATAAACTCATTTGTATCAATTTTTTTTTTTTAGATTCCACATAGAAGCGATATCAAATGATATTTGTCTTGTCTGACTCACTTCACTTAGTATAATAATCTCTAGGTCCATCCATAGCGCTGCAAATGGCATTATTTCATTCTTTACCAAGCACTGTTGATTGACTAAATGCCCAAATGAGTGTTGCACATTTTATCTGGTGGTCAAGAACTGTAGAAAGCTTTCATTCACTCATTCATTCACCCACCGTTTCTGAGCACCATTTCAGATGTTATGCTGCGTGTTAGGCGCTCAGAGTGAAGAAAAGCTGATCTCTGCTTTCCAACAGTTTCTAATCTGGTTAGGGGTGAGCGTGTGTGAGTGTGTGTGAGTGAGTGTAGAATAGGAGGGACTGGTGTGTAAACCAATCATTTTGATGCACGAAAAAGGAGCACTCGAATGAAGATAATGCATGTACAAAATGTTGTAAGTCCCTGGAAGAAGGGAATGGTAGCTCTTGGGGAAGTTGGGGAGTCTTGTTAGCGATGGCTTCAGGGAGAAGGCAAGGTTCCAGCTCAGATCTGAGGGCCAGGGGGAGGAATTCTCCGGGAACTGAGTGGAAAGCTGAAGGTGGTTGTGTTGGCAGGCATGTATTCCACCCTGTGACCCCTTCCCCTAAGTTAGGAAGAAGGCTGGGATGGGGGGACCACTGGGGGGAGGTGGGGAGAGGAGGTTAGGGACGCATCCCTGAATCCCGCTGTGGCTTGGACATCTCTAGGACTTCCGCCGCCAGTTTCTGGGCTGAAGAAGTTCCCTGGTGCGTCTTTCTGGTGATGGTATTGCTGACTGTGGTGGAGAGGGGTTGCTTTCCCCACCCCGCATCCTTTCCCTTTTCTTTGATCAGCAGCCCTGATGCTTCTATGAGATCATCCTTGGCCCAGCCTCAGTCCACATGTTGTAGGAGAGGTCACCCCCACCCTGGCTGATTGGAATACAACATTTCCTTGGCCGTAGTGACCACAGGATCCATGCCATGCCAGTCAGGGCCAGAGAGACTCAGTTCTCCTATTTTCATCTGAATTACTGAAGAAGTGGAATTTTGCTCTCCTGCTGCATTAGATGCTGGAAGAGGGTGGTCTGAGGAGCTGTTGGTAGCCACTTCGCAGCTCCATGGAGTCAACACCAAGGAGCAGAATCTGGCGCCGAGAAGGGAGCTGGTTCTTGGTGACATCCTTTGAGCCCTGGATCAGTCAGTGCCTGAAGCCCCGCTTATTCTAGGGCATGAGCCAATAGCTTTCCTTTTTAGCTTTAGCCAGTTTGAGCTGGATTTCCTGTAACTTGTACCCACAGAATCCCAACTAATACTATGGCCAATAACACTATGATGTGTCACGTCTCCAGAAAACCCTTTTCTTTCTTCCCAAGAAACTTTGGTCTTGGGATACAAAGGAGGAATAAAAGAATTTGGGGCATAATGGCCAGGAATGCACCTGGGAGGGGCAGAACACGTTTGCCCCTGATTTTCGGTTATCTGTGCTGTTCCCGCTAATGTCAACCACTTTTGTGTCCCTGAATGGAAGGATTTACTGCAGTGGTGTATTTCACTGGAAAGAGTTTTATAATTTCAGTACAAATGCTTGTTGTTGGTGGTGTGGGCTTTTTGTGGTCTTGTTTTTTACAAATCATAAGCAATGGTTTAAGTAGTTACTGAATTAGAGACAATTCTGATTTTAAAGGATTCTAGAAGTCACCTGGCTCAACATCGTTAAGTCTCTGCTTCTTCAACAGTAAAACAGAGGTAATCAGAGTGTGCCTCTCATAGGGGCATGAGCTGTCATGTCTGTTAAGCACTGACATAGATGCGCATATACTTTAATAGGAATACTACCTTATTTTAAATAGCTTAAGTAACAAGAGTTCAACATCTCATCCTAGAGAATCCAAGTTGTACATCTTTACAAAATTAGTTGTTTCAAATGTGTAAATGGTTTCTCTTTGGGCCTCAGTTTCCTCGTGTGTGTAAGGAGGGTGATAATAGTATTTACCTCATAGGATAGTTATTGAAGATTAAAAGAATAAGGCCCTGGGCCCCTCCAAGTTCACGCTTCACCCTCCTCTATGTCTAGAAGACTGATCTGAATGGGCTGTGGGCACAGGCTCCACTATTCTCTGGTTTCTGGAAGGTCCACCTCGTGGGAACCATGAGGTTGGAGTGGGAGGAGAATGAGGTTCATGTTCACTCCTGGGGAGGTCTGTGTGAGTGGGCCGTGACTCCTGCCGGGCAGCCCTGTCTACAGGATCTGGTAACCGCTCTGTGTGCTCAAGGCTGCAGGCCCAGGGGGCTGGGGGAGGGGGTGACAGCCCACCCTTTACCCCCCTGGTGCTGCACTCGCCCTGTGGTTTCTCTATATCTTGCCCACATCTTTGGAAACGGTCTTTCTAATAAACTCTCCCCAAAGTTCCTAATTTGAGCATGCCATCTGCAGGCCCTGACTGATTCACTCTGAGGCCAGAGCCGGGACGGAGCCTGGCTCACAGCAGATTCTCCTCATATGTGCTGCTGCTGTTGTTTTGTCGTCTGTGAAGCAAAGAATGAAACATAAGATGGATGTGTGGTCTGACCGTGGATTTCATTGTTTGAGGTCTTCTTAATCAGATGATGTGGTTTTACTCTCATGAGTTAGGAGCGGCCTTGACGAATGACTGGTCCTGCCATCTAAGTGCGGCCGGGAAGCAAGGCATATGGACACAACCTCCAAACCCCAGTCATCATGTTGGACTTTCAGTCCTCTGGTATCCTGACCTCCATTTATCGTAACCCTCACGATTCTCAAGTATAATCCAGGAGGTTTTCTCTTTCTGCTAATCTAATTTAAGCAAACCAACTGTGTTTGAAACTTCCGGTAGGGTCTATGTATGTTATGGACTGATGTCCAACAAATTCATATGTTGAAGCCCTAACCCCTGCCCCCCGCCCTGTGTGATACTATTTGGAGGTAAGGCCTTTGGGAAATAATTAGTTTTAGATGAGGTCATGAGGGTGCAGCCCCATGATGAGATTAGTGCCCTTACAAGAAGAAAAGAGACCAGAGCTTTCCCTCTCTTGGAACCCTCGAGGAATCAAATCGGCCAGCACCTTGATCTTGGACTTCTAGCCTCCAAAACTGTGAGAAATAAACTTCATTTATGTAAGGTTCCCAATCTTTGGTATTTTGCTGTAGCATCCTGAGCTAAGACAATGTAAATATTTCATATGAATAATGACAGTGTGAACTCTTCTGCCCTGAGAGCTCACTGTGGGCCAGATACTGGGCTAAGCATTCAGTGTGAATGACCTCATTCAATTTTCACAGTAACACTATGGCTACTTGTATTAGGAGTTGCCATCGGTGCCTTAAAATAGACAAGAAATAATAGTGATTTTAAGAAATATTTAATTTTTCTCATACATAAAAGAAGCCTGAACCTTGTTGGCCATGGTCTTAATAGTAGCTCCTTGATCATCAGAATCTCAGGCTCCTTCTGTCTTTCTTAGTTCAAAATTCCATCTTCAAGGTTACCTCATGGCCCAAGATGGCTGCTGTAGCTCCTGTCTTTATATCTACATCCCTGACAGTGAGGAAAAAGAGGAAAGCAAAAGATATTTTTTCAAGTTCCAGCTTGCTTTGTGAGCTTACTTTCCCAGAAATCCCACACAACAGCTGCCACTTACATCTCATGGGCCAGAGATTACTCCCATGGCCATACCTAGCTGCAAGGGAGGCTGGCCAAGGTAGTCTTTCAGCTGGGCTCACTGCAGCCTTCAGCCATGCTATCCTCATTTTACTGACAAAGAAGGTGAGGCTCTGAGAATCAGGGATCTTGCCTAAGACTTCACTGATGGTAAGACAGAGACAGCACTCGGGTGGAGGTCTGCCCAACTCCAATGCCCATGTTCTTTACCTCTTTACACTAATGACAGAGTTTGTCTAAGAAGCAAGGCAGGAGCCTGCACAGGCTGCTCCCTGTGTGCTCAAATGTCTCCAGGGCTGTTGTATGGACACCTGCTGAATGGGTCCAGAGTTTTGAACAATTCTGGTTTGTGTCCAAAACTGACTCACAGAAGGTTTTCCAAAGGGAGCCCTTACATAAATGGAGGACTGTCTTAACTTGTTTGCCCATCTCTCTTTCCTGGTAGACTGTAGGCTTCTTGGGGGCCGGTTCCCCAGCAGTATGCCCAGTGGCCAAGACAGTGCCAAGATAGTGCCTCGCCCACTGTAGGGGCTCAATAAGCATTTGTTGAATCAATGAAGAAGTGAGTAAGTGAACTAATGAATTCATGCATAGCTAACAATCTTGAAAGGTAGTGAACTTCTTTTTCCTGGTTGGTATTTCCCACCAGCTGACCAACTGTGTTGAAACAACCCCTGTAAGAGTTAAAAGTCTCCCAGAGAAAACCACCCTTTGTCAACTGTGAGTCCCAGGAGTCTCCATCTGTGAAGATTAGCATGTGTGGCCCCCATGAGACCTTTCTATCTGATAGGTTTCTGGGTATCCTTTTTTTTCCGATTGGCCTATAAAATGTACTAAGGAATTATGCTAATGCTGGTATCTCTCCAACCACATCCTATTGAGGATTGGATCTATTTTTCAAAGACAAAACTGAGTTTTAATTTAGTGTCCCCATGACATTTTCCCTTTCAAGCACATGAAGGATGCTTCTGCAAAGGAAGAGGTCTTGGGAAATCTTTCACGGATGGCTGCGCTTCACGCCTGGGTGGAGTAACCCTCAGCACGCCAGCTTTCAATTAGAAGTAAATAAATGGAGACAGCTTTGCAGTGTGCCCAGCAGTCTGAAAGATTAACCTGGGACCTTGGGCCTTGATTTCTCCCACTGCGGCTGAAAATTTTCATTTACATTTTTTTGGCATATTCTGAGCAGCTGTAACATACAAGGTTTAAACTTGAAGACCTTTTCTCCTTGTCTCTGCCACCTCTTTTCCCACCCCCAATCTTTAAGAATGCCATGAGCCCGGAGGCATCTGTGGGGAGCCCGGGAGGTGCCCTTTCTCTGCACTTGTGGATTCTGAATGGAATTCTCTAGCTGGACCTTTGGTCCTCATGGGGCCAAGTAATAGTGTCTTTGTCCCCCTCTGTGATCGTAATTCTGTTTGAAGTTAGGGCAGAAGGGGACACGTCTGGCCTCTGCCCACCACATTCGGAAGCATAGGTGGATCGGGAAGGGCTTTGGTTAGGACTGGGGATAGGGTCTGCTCTGGGGTTGGACTCCTTGCTGTGCATTTCCTCGAATTTCGAGACCCGAGGGGAAGGTCATCGCATTATTTTGAGGTTCTTCTGTCAGGGAACTATATCATTTAGTTGTTGCTGCATAACGAGCCACTCTGAAACTTAGTAGCTTAAGGTAACATCGTTGACTTCGCTCATAATTTTGTAAATCAGCAATGTGGGCTGGTCTCAGCTGGGCAGTCCTTATGGCCTGGGCTGGAATTGGCTGATCTCAGATGGGCATGATCGGCTGGTGGCTGGGTTTATGATATCTGGGGCCACGTGGGCTCTCATCATCCAGCAGGCTAGCCTAAACTCGCCTGCCTGGTGGCAGAAGGATTCCGAGAGCAAGCACAGAAGCTTCTTGAGGCCTAGACTCAGAATTGGCATGACGACACTTTCACTCCATTCTTTTGATCAAACCAAGTCAGCACCCTAGCTCCAATGCTAGGAATGGAGGAGATGGGCCCCACCTCTTGATGGGAAGGGCTACAAAGAATTTTGGCCATTTTTGTAATCTACAACAGGGAGTGATTTTCCAGATGTGCTTTTCAAGCCGAGTGCTTTCATGGGAGAGCCTCGGGGGCCACCATCGGGTCAAGGTTCGAGTTTGGGCTGCCCCCTCTCACCTTCAACCAGAGTAACTCACTTTTTAAATTTTAATTTTACTGGAGTATAGTTGATTTACAATGCTGTGTTAATTTCAGGTGCACAACAAAGTGATTCAGTTATACATATACATGCATTCATTCTTTTTTAGATTCTTTTCTCATGTAAGTTATCACAGAATATTGAGTAGCGTTCCCTGTGCCAGATCCTTGTTGGTTACCTGTCTTATATATATAGTTGTCTGTGTATGTTCATCCCAAGCTCCTGATTTATCCCTCCCTGCCACGTTTCCCCCCTTTGGTAACCATAAGTTTGTTGTCAATATCTGTAAGTCTGTTTCTGTTTTATAAATAAGCTCATTTGTATATTTATTTATTTTTGGCTGCTTTCGGTCTTCGTTGCTGTGCACAGGCTTCCTCTAGTTGCGGCGAGCGGGGGCTACTCTTCGTTGCAGTGCGCGGGCTTCTCATTGCGGTGACTTCTCTTGTGGAGCACGGGCTCTAGGCACGCGGGCTCAGTAGTTGTGGCACGCAGGCTCAGTAGTTGTGGCTCACGGACTCTAGAGCGTAGGCTCAGTAGTTGTGGTGCACGGGCTTAGTTGCTCCACGGCACATGGAATCTTCCCGGACCCGGGATCCAACCCGTGTACCCTGCATTGGCAGGCGGATTCTTAACCACTGCACCACCAGGGAAATTCCCATTTGTATCTTCTTTTTTTTAAAATTAGATTCCACATATGAGTGATATCATATGATATTTGTCTTTCTCTGTCTGACTTACTTCACTCAGTATGGTAATCTCTAGGTCCATCCATGTTACTGCAAATGGCATTATTTCATTCTTTTTTATGATGAGTAATATTCCACTGTATATACGTACCACATCTTCTTTATCCATTCCTCTGTCGATGGACATTTAGGTTGCTTCCATGTCTCGGCTATTGTAAATAGTGCTGCAATGAACATTGGGGTTTATCTGCAAGATATATTGGACTTCCAAGTAACTTCTCATTAGAACAAAAGTTGTCATTGTTAAAAGATATTTGAATACCAATTTGTTGGAAGTAATTGTCAGGATCTCTGCTGCCTCCTCTGTGACTCACAGAATTGCACTTCCTGCTTTCTGGTGAAAGAGAACTAATGCCGAGAAGGAGGAAGATGCTGACCTTGGCCATTCACTCATCGTTCTCACCGCGCCCAGTAACCCATGCAGTCTTGTTTTCCTAGTCTGTAAAAAGTAGGTGGAAGACACTCATGCAGTAGTAAAGTCCTGACCCTGAAGCCAGACTTTCAGGGTTCCAGCCCCAGATTCTTTAGCTGCATTGTAGCCTTAGGAGAACTACTTATCCTCTCCAAGCACAATTTCTTCATTTATAAAATGGGAATGAGAATAACACTGCCTACTTCGTAAAGTTGTTGCGTGGATTGAGTAAGATAAGATAATTTGTATAGCATAAGAATTACTCAATATATGTTTGCTATTATTATGATGTACTTTTCAAGTTCCCTTAAAATTTGAATAAATTATGCATCTCTGAGGTTCAGGTTGGCAGTGCTGTTTTTATATTCTGTTGAGAACCCAGTTCCTGGTTTCAAGGTGATCTGGTCTGGGATTTTTTTCTAGGAAGGTATTAAACAGAGCAAAACAAACCTCTGCCTACTGGCCTGCCTCCAAATGGTAGAATTCAGCTGTTAGAGATTCATTCCTTTGGCTGAATACATTAAGGCATCCTTATTCATTCATACTTTGTATGAATTGGTTGAGTAGATCCTTTTCTTCCATGAATATCAAGCTGAACCTTAAGCACTGAGAAAATGTGAACTTAGTTGGAAAGTTTTGAAGAGGAGGGAGTGATGATGCCTATTATATGAAGAGGAGAGGGGGGATAGGTTTGGGCTGGCCACTGCCGGGAGAGGAAGGGGAGCAGGGAGCAAGGAGTTTACTGCCTAAATGAAGCAGGAGACCCTTACCCTTGTGGGAGAAGAGTCAAGAGGCACCGGACCTGCTTTCCTGTGTGGAACCACCAGCTGTGCAAGAATATTCAAAGCCTCTGTGGCCGCCATCCAACAGGAAGGAACTCTTTGTATGCCCCTGGATGATGGAGGAGCTGGAATTTTCCTCAACTCCCCTGGGGCATGTAGCTTCAGTTTCTCAGGGAGAAGTCTCTGTCCCCACATTGACACTGAGCAGGTTGCCCGTCAGGTTGGTCCTGCCCAATAGGCTCTGCGCCCGTTGCTCAGCCTGCAGTCTTCCACTCAGCCAGGCCTTGGCAAACAGGCCCCGACTTGCCAGGCTGGACCCTGGACCACGGGCCTGATGGGAAAGTTAGGGCAATATGGCCCCAGACTCACTCTTCAGATACCATGCAGAGATGGGGTTCACTGGTGGTAGCTCATCATGGGATGACAAGATTTGGCCAGGAGAGCTCCTTGGACCAGACGTGTGTGTCCTGCAGAACCCAGCAAATCTCTGGCTGATTCAGGGAGCAGGTGGAGGTGGGCTCCGGCTCTGAGCCCACTGTCTGTGTGGAAGTACCCCTCTTCCCTTTAAAATTGTATTTTGGTACCAAAGATAAACTAGGGACCCATGCTGACCTTATCTGAGGGTGGGGGGCTTTGTTTTTCGGAGGGATTTGCCTTAGAATTTTTTTACCCACCAAATTTCCTATTATCTTTGGGAGTTACACGTTTTCTTTCTTTCTTTTTTTTTTTATTATTGGAACGTCTGTCATTTTTTTTTTTTGGCCACACCTCGTGGCATATGGGATCTTAGTTTCCCGACCAGGGATCAAACCCGAGCCCCCTGCATTGGAAGTGCAAAGTCTTAACCACTGGACCTCCAGGGAAGTCCCGGACTATCATTTTTATTAAACAAGTCATCTGTGTTCATTATGGAAAAATCTGAGAAAGAACAGATAAGTGAAAGTTTTGGTTGTTGTGAAAAATTGCTTGCATTGCTATTAAATTCTCTCCCTCCCTCCCTCTCTCTCCATAGCTCTCTGTTGAGAGCACAACCCATGATTTATTGACATAATCTCCTATTGTCGGGCATTCAGGAGTGTTTTTCCAGGCTTCCAGCACCTGCAGAAATCCCTGTGGGATGAAGCTTCAGTCACCTCCAGTGGTCGCTGACAGGTACCTCGTCCTTTATTAGCTGCCTGCCCTCGCCCGTCTCACTTCTCCACTTCCCTACCCGTTTCTCTTTTGCCGCCGAAATAAACCACCTGCCCTTGAATCCTCGTCTGGGGCTGCTCCTTGGGGCCCCACACTAATGCAGCGATCACCAGCTTTGGGTTAGAAAGACCTCCCTTTCCCAGTGATTGACTTGATACCACTTTTCAGGAACGGAGTTTCTTGCCTGATATCGGGTACCCAGAGGTCAGGGCTCTGCTGGCTCACTTAGGCCACTTTGGCTGTGCCTCCTGGGTTTGGCATCTCAGTCTTTGGCCTCCAAGTTTCTCGTCCTTTTGCCACCAGATTTATGTGAGCCTTTTGCCAAGGCCGGCTTGTCACTGATGGCTAGTCCCTGTTCTTCCTCTTGTCACTTTGTCCCTGAGTTAATCCACTCTGACAATTCAGCTGGCTCCTCTCTGGGCTTTCCTATCAATAAATCTTTACTCAGCCTCCGGCTGGAAGCAGGAGCTCCGGGCCACACTGTGAGGTAGGTGAAGGAATTCTCTTGACCCTGCTTTGAAACCTCAGCTTTTTCTTGTAATCCTCTCTTTAAAGAATTTTTTGTTACTAGACTGTTATCTGAGGTGACATCTCATCCAAGTAGAGAGAGTTAAAAAAAAAAAAAAAATATATATATATATATTGCAAACATGGCCCATATTCTTTAGTTTATACTTCCCCAGAATTGCCATTTTGAGGGTCCAAAGTCTGAGAACCCTGCCAAAGTACTCTAACATATACATTGATTTGAGCTAATATGTAAGTGCTTGCTAGGGTCTTGAAGAAGAGTTCTTGCTGAAAGACATTTGTAATCTGGGGACCTTTATCCAAAGACGTGAATGTAAATGTGGGAATTTCACGCACTGTGGTAGGAAGTTTTAGTGACTCTCCAAATAGCATTCACATTTTGGCAGGGCGATACCTTGGCCTGGGGTAAAGAATTATAGTGCTTTTCTTTCCTCGCTCCCTCCCTTCCTCCCTCCCTCCCTCCCTCCCTCCCTCCTTTCCTTCCTTCCTTCTTGTCAAGAAAGGTAGTACAATTGATTCTACCAGTTACTACCTTTGTGATCTTGGGCAAAGTACTTATTCTTTCTGGGTCTGTTTTTCCGCCTGTAACATGGAGGTAATGACAGGATTACTGTCATCCTGCCTTTTGGAGTTTTTGTGAGGATGAAATGAGCTAATACCTGTAAAGCACTTAGGACAGTACCTGGCACAAATAACCCTTCAAAACATATTTGCTCTTATTATCAATTAACTCATAAAATCAATAAAGCACCTATTTCGTGGCGGGTCCTGAAGCAGCAGGGTGACTAAGTGAGCCTCAAAGCGTCTAGTGTAAGATAATTTAGGGTACGGTTATTCAGACTGCCTCCAGGAAACCACAATTTTATGTTTTCTGTCTCTTCCCTGAATCAAAAGAATTCGGCCTATTTTAGGTAGGAAAGCGAGCTCTCCTCCAGGAAGCCGCTCATGATTGAGTCCAGGCAAATATGTCATCTCAAGGCAAGGGTGGTTGACAGAAGGAAAGCATTGGCAGGTTTTCGATAATTAATGATTTGGGCATTGATTTTAATGGCTCCCAAGGTCTTTTGGGAAAGAAGAGAGAAGGATGAGGTTGTGGATAAAAGATGTGCTGAAATGGACTGGAGTGGGGTCTGGGGCCGTGGGGTGGATACGTGCTGGGCAGACACGAGAAGGAACCCTGGGAGGGGCGCTGGTCCCAGGCTCAGTGTTCTGTTGGCCTGCAGCCTTGCCAGCGCTGCCTGGTTGAGAGCACGGACTCCGGAGCCTGCCTGTGGGTTCTGATCTCTGCTTTACCGCTTACTGGCTGTGTCATATTGTATCTCCCACAACGTGACTGGCATTCGTCCCACTGAGAGGGGGTTCTGTGCTCCCTCTCCTTGGATACAAAACAGGGCTTGTGACACCCCTGACCAAGGAGTGGGCAGAGGGGATACTGTGTGACTTCTCAGGCTGAATCATAAAAAGGATCTAGTTCCCCCTCTGGCAGTCTCTCTCTCTAGGGACACTCTCCCTTGGAACCTACCCACCATGATATAAGGAAGGTCAGGCCACGTGGAGAGACTGCATCTGGGCAGGCATTCCAGCTGACAACCCTAGCTCGGCCCCCAGGCAACAGCATCAGTCACCAGGCATGTGGGGGAACGAGCCTTCAGATTATTCTGGGACCCAGCTTTTTAGGCTTCTGCATGGAGCAGAGATAAGCTATCCCTGTTAGACCCTGTCTGAACTCCTGACCCACAGACACCTTGAGAGATAATATAAATTTTATTGTTTTAAGCCACTAAGTTTGTTATGCAGCAGTAGATAGCTAACATGCCAGCTCTGTGACCTCAAACAGGTTACATAACTTCCCTTTGCTTTGTTTCCTCATTTATAAAATGGGGCTAATTACAATATCCAGTGTGCTGGTAAATCAGCTCTCCAAAAAAGAAAAAAAAAAAAAAAAAAAAGCCATGAGTTTTTGCATTTGCTGATTTCTGTGGTGTAAATACTCCCGCAGTGGTCACTTTCAAGCAGACAATGGTTTAGAAACCAGATGGTGAAATTCCTAAATATTTAACAATTGGTTCTCATGACCCCAGTACAAGCCATCTCCAACACACAACCAAAATGTCTCCCTCTTAGCAGTAAATGATTTAATATCCATAAATAATTTAGACACAGCACAGAGTAAGTGCTCTGTGTTTGCTATTAAAATTCCTGCTGTTGTTGTAGTTATTGTTGTCACATGGACCCAGTTGATCTGCAGACGGCTGCAGTGCCACTCCATCCACACAGGGCTTCCCAAGGATTAGCTGGTCGCACTGGCCATTCCAACTCTGACAGAACCCGGAGACCTCTACCCTGTAATGCCCCAGGTACTTGTGAGCCGCAGGGGGGGGAGGGCATGGGCACACAGCGGGTGATGTAGGGCGAGGGGGCTGGTGTGCAAAGCGTTCCTGCCTGTACGTGTCAGGGGGAGCCCTCGGTAAGGCAGTGGTCAGTGCTTCCTCACCACACAGACAGCACAGTACAGTTGGGCAGATGCCCAGAGGGGCTAAGCTCGGGGTGCAGTGGGAACCCACGGAAGGGGCTTTTATCCAAGCTTTCGGGGGGTCATTCAGAGAAGGCTGAATGAGAATTTCCCAGGGGAAAGAGGAAGGGAAGGGAGTTCGGTGGAGAGGCTGGCTCCAACAAAAGCCTGGTGGATTTGTGCATCTGTGTGTGGTAAGAGTGTAGAGTGACAAGTTCAAGGGCATTCTGTAGTACTAATGGCCTGCCCTTTTCAAATTGTCAACATTATGAAACAGAAAGAAAGGCTTAAATACTGTCTCTGATTAAAAGAGACTGTACAAACATGACAGCTAAATGCAGTGCACAGCCCTGAAGTGGTCCTGACTGGGCAGAGCAGGAGCTCTACAGAAGCATTAATGAGGCTACTCGCAAAATTTGAATCAGGGGCTGTTATTAAATCATAGTTTTGTATTGATATTAAATAAAATCCCATTTTCTCTTATGTGAGTGGATGTCCTTGTTTTTAGGAAATTTAGGCTCCAATGTTAGGGATAAAAGGGTATGGTGTTTACGATGAAGTCTCAAATATTTCAGGGAAAATTTCTGTTTATTTAGACTGAGGGAGTGATTAAAACAGACAGGGTGAAATGTTAGCAATGGAAACATTGGGCAGAGAGGTTTAAGGGAGTTCCTTCTACTCCTCTTGCCATTCTTCTGTAAGATTCAAATGATTTTAAAATAAAAAGATTTTTTAAATGCGTGGAGGAAAAGAAAGTGTAGGTTAAGAGTCGGGGAGGGGAAAGAGAGAAGCCGGGAGTTTCAGCTGCTGGTTTATTGGAAAGGGCATTGAGGCGTGGAGAGGCTAAATGGCAGGTCGAGGGTCACTGAGCAATGAGCATGGACTTTGAGCCCCTAACCCTTACTTCTGGGCCCAAGTCGTGGCTCTTTCTAGTAAACTGCAGGGTCCCCAGAGGGAAGTGTGTGTTAATATATGGCCTCTGGTGTGGAGAATACCTCAGGGGTGTAATTTCTCCTGGCCGCCCAGGAGTTCTCCACAGAGCTCCTATTATTTCAGGTTATCATTACTGTGAGCTGTGCCCTGAATTCTCCATGCACTGCCCTGAAATTTGCCCCATATGTTTGTGAAGGTTGATTACATCTTTGGGACCTTTTTCTAATGTGAGCAGAAGCTGTAAAGTTTCAATTGTGGCAGCTCGTTGGGATCAAGTGTCTGTTGGAGTGCGCCGTAAAAGGCCTCTGCATCTGGTGTCTGATGTCAGACAAACGTGTGCGAACAATCTGTTGATTTCAGATGACGTGTGATGCCTTCATCTCTTAGATAGGAAATTAGGAGCAAATCTTTCTTTCTCCTTTTCAAAGGAGGATGGCTCAGTGCAGGGTAATGGAATCCTGGCTAACTTTGGGACAGGAATTAAAAAGGAAGCCTCACTTGCACATGCTTTTGGCAGAAGTATAAATTGGTACCACTGCTTAGGGAAGCTGACAGTAGCTAATAAAGGCTCCTATGCGCTGAATAAAAGCAATTTTGATGCTTGTGCACTTATCTAAGAGAAACGAGTACATGTCCACCTAAGCACATGTACAAAAGTATTCACAGCGGTTTCAACAATAGAAGCTGAGAAATGGAAACGACCCAAACGTCCATCAGTAGTAGGACAGGTCAGTAAACTGTGGTGCCGTCACACATGGAGTTCTCCCGGGCCACGGAAAAGAATGACGTGGTGAAATCCACAACAACATGGCTGGATCTCATGGCACATGGATGCAAGAGAAAACATTCTGTGTCGTTCTATTTATTTGAAGTATAAAGACAGGTAAAGTGAACGTACGATGGCAAAGGGCAGAATAGTGAATATTAGGCAGGTGTTGATTGGGAAAGGGCATAAGGGAGCCATCTCGGGTGCGGGAAATGTTTGATATCTTTATCCGGGTGATGGTTACACAAGTAAGATTTGGGTACTGAGCTGCAAGTAAGTGATACACTAAGAGAAGAGTACTTAAAAAGAAAAAAAGGAAGTTCGTTTCTATCGGCAGGGCTGTCTGGAGGGACTGCAGAGTGAGCCGTCCCAAGGACCATGCCTGGGAGAAGCAGCTTGACAGGAGTAGCATTGTCTTCTCAGCCCCATTTGGAGATCGCCATCACATGTGCTCTTACTGACACGTGCTGGGCAACGGGCACCAGTCACCCAAGCCTCAGTCAATGCTGGTGTGTTGAGCCGGTGGCCTCAGGACTGCTCCTACCTGGAGAACAGAGGCTGAAACCACTCACACTCCACTGTGTGGAAGGATCACCTGGCCGTGTTCAGATGCAAATTCTGAGCCAGTAGGTCGTATGTGGGGCCTGAGCGTCTGCATTTCCAGTAAATTCCCAGGTGATGCTGATGCTGCTAGAGCTCTAGAGGGAGGCAGGCCAGGGTGAGAATCTTGGTTCTGCCGCTTACAAACTCTGCGATCTTTGCCAGATTCCTCTGTCTCTCTGATGCTCTCTCAGCGTCTTCTGGCAACTGGGGACAGGGGGAAAGGGAGGGCTAGACAGCCATCTCCCAGAATGGTGTGGATTCAGCGGGGTAACATACATACCTGGTCTAGAGTGAGCGCTCATTAATGGGTAGCTCTTGTAATATTTGTTATTTTTCATGAAGAAGGTTTGGGTCACGATTTGGAGAAAGGTGAGTGAATGTGGTTTGTACAGGCAGGAGCTAGCTGTACGTTTATTTCCCTCGTACCTTGTTGAAGGAAGACGTTTTTTCTTTTCTTCATCCCATAATCCTCCCCTTGGTCTCCAGTATCAAGATACATTTTCTCTTCACTTTTCTTCCCACTCCAATCCACCCTAAATCTAGTAAAGACGGAAGAACTCAGGCAGAACTGAAGCTTGAAGGCGGGCAGGTTGTCAGATTGTCAGAGTGTGCCCGGAGGTGATGTCTTTGTTAAAGAAACATCCTCTCTACTTGGCTGTTTCTAGAGGGGCGGGATTGGCCCCTGGGAGTCAAGGTCTGAGTCTGGGGCTCCGTGTGTGCCCACACTCAGCTGCCCTCCTCAGAACCCACCCGTGCTTCTCTGCGCGCAGGGGCCCCTCTGGAGGAAGGCATATGTTTCTCAATCTGTGGGGCTGTCAGCTGGTGTCTTTTTCAAGAACTGAATTAACTTATCGTCAAAGGGAAGAAAAGGAGGAGTGCTTGGTTCCATGTTGTCTGGCCAGTGACTGGCCTGGCGTGGGTCTGGATTTCAGGGTGACTGTCTTTAGTCTGGAGGTGAGGGAGCCATTTGGTTGGCGGCTTGAGTACATCTGGGGTGGCTGGCGGCGGGTTGGAGGGAGCCCTGAGTCGCAGCTTAGTTCAGCTCCACAAAGGGAAGTTGTGTTTAGCGAGGGCCAGGCACTAGACCAGGCACAGAAGACTCAAAAATAACCAGCCAAGCGATGGCCCCCACAGTGGAGCAGGGAAGGCAGGAAAAGAAGCAAGGGTAGCGCCCTGGGAGAAATACAGAGGTGGGGGTAGTCCTGTTTCCTGTGGGAGCAGAGAAGGGGAGAGACGGGAAAGCGTGGCCTCCTAATGAGCTGCCCCTCTTGGCGTTGACGCCCTTGGGCGCGCCCTCTCCATACTGAATCTGGGCTGACCTGCGAAACCAAGAGAAGTCGGTGGAAGTGGCCCCGCATGACTTCTGAGGCTGGGTCATAAAGAACCTTGTAGCTTCTGCCTTGGTCTCTTGGAACACCTGCTCTGGGAGAAGCCAGCTCTCATGTAAAGTCTGAGTACGCTGAGCCACCAGGCTGTGAGGAAGCCCAGCATAGCTTTGGGAAGGCAGCACAAGGAGACAGACTGAAAGATCCCCACCCGGCAGCCGGTCATTCCATCCATCTCAGCCAGGCACTGGAGGGCTGCGTGAAGGAGCTCCCTCGGGTGCTCAGCCCAGGTGAGCCTTCAGACGACCCCGGCCCCTGTCATCTGACTGCGACTGCATGAGAGACCCCGAGCAAGAACCACTCAGCTGAGCTCCGGCAACCCACAGCACCTTGAGTAACCGTGGCCGATAAGAGTAACTGTTGCTTTGAGCTGCTGACTTCGGGGTGCTTTATTACGCAGCAGTGGGTTACTGGGAGAGAAAAGGATCTGGTAGGAAGGACTCCTGAGCTGGGAGTTGAAGAGCAGATTGCCAAATGGGGAGGGCATCCATGGAGAAGGGCATCTTGAAAAACCACATAGAAGGAAAAAAACAGAATGGGCTACCGAGGAATTAGGAGCAGTTAAATATTAAGAGAGAGCAAACGGCCAGGTGGAGAGACCTGGGGGAGGAGCCAGCAGAGGTGAGCGGGGGCTGGAATCAGAGATTCAGTGCAGGGGTTCTGACTGACGCACCACGTGGTTTGCGGGAGCTTTGTTTATTTACAGTTTTGAGAGGTGGAGGTGTGAACATCCTCTAGAAATCTCTCCACGGCTGCTGCTCTTATTGTCCTTGGCAGCTGCTACAAGAACCACTCAAAGGCTTGGTAAAAGCAAGCGCTCAGTGGCCTCATTGGCTCAGAGAAAGAGGGGAAAGGGTTAAGCACTGTTCATAGCTCTTCAGCTGCTCTTCCCAGATCTGGGAAGGGTTACATGCCGGAGAAGTACTAGATTCCATCTCAGCAGCAGCCAGAGTCACTTTCCTTGAGTTGGTGATGTGTCCACAAAGCACCTGCCCGCCAGAGTTGGGAAGTGTGTGATTTAACGTACACTAACAGCAGGCCAGGTTTTCCCCGTTGCCAGGGATGTCTCTCACTTCTACCTCCAACTCCACTGAGAGGAGAAGAGCCAAAGGGAGGGAGGATGATCCCCACACGGCTGCGGCTTCCAGTGTACCATCCTACCTCCTTACCCTCCCAAGTCTCCATTTGCTCTCCTGTAAAATGGGAGCAGTAATGCTACCTCACCACTGACTTGAAAGAATTTAATGAAATACCGTGAGTCAAGCAAGCAGCCCAGAACCCCTCCACACGGCACACTCAGCCAGTGCAGGCTGTCTTACTGTCATCCTTGCCTTGGTGCCCTGGTCTTACTCCCACCCTGCCCCCCAAGCTTTCTCTTAGGGCAGCAGATATGGAAGCAATGAGCTGTTCACGGCCAGCATCACTAATGGACTGAGCCCCTCTTTGCCCCAGCGTGCAGATGGCCTCTCAGTCGCTGGCAGCCTCTAATATTAATTAATACTGAACATTTCTTGAGCTCTCAGTGTGCTACAAATGAGTTTTCCCCTTTAATCCTCATAAAAATCCTGCACACTGGGAACATTTTACATTTGCAGTGAGGGCACCTTGCCCGAAGCTATGCAGCCAGGAAGGGCCCCGGCTGGAAGCTGAACACTCCAGCGCCTGCTGCCTGGCACTGCCCCGCACTGCCATTCTAGAAGGGAGCCCCGCGGGACGGAAATGCACACCACCTGTCATTGCTCTCAAGAGACCGAGATGAACTGTAGACCCTTCAGTTAGCACATCTAGTGACTTTTTGTTTTTGTCCTGAATCCAAATGTAAAAGAAACTGAAGGAAGGATCCTTTTAAACCCGATTCCCCATAATCACTAGTGGGAAAATTCCTCAGAAAACTCCATTCCTCATTCGGAGGTTTCGAGGAATGATCTGGAGCTTATGCTAGAAAAAGTCCAATAGGACAGAGACTGTTTTCCTCACTGCTGTATAATATGTACTTAGAGCAGTGCCTGGCCCATAGTAGATGCTCAATAAATATTCATTGAATGGCTGCAGGACCGACCTCTCCATTAGGCCCAATAGACGTGGTCTCTATGGCCCAGATACTGTTAGGGGCCCGTAATAGTATTGTGACTTAAATGTCTTTTTAAAACAGAAGAGAATAATAGTACATATATAATAGTAAATATATAATAATGAATCCAGCCTAAATTACATTCATCTTGATCCCAACATAGTCATAACGTATAACTTTTAGTATTTTTTTTAATGGAGGAATGGCTCACAAGGGTTCTACTGCAGCCCTGAATGGGTGAGCATGATGTGTAAATGCCCGGAATCTGGTACAGAGTAGAGCTTAGACAAGGGTCATTTCCTTCCATCTGTGCTTTAGGAAGAAGTGCAGGGCAGGCATTTGTGACACCACACATACCCAGTGGCTCAATCCTTTTGTGGCCACAGTCTCCTCTCCCCTCCCCACCCTGCTAAGGGGCATGGCGATACCACGTCTCATAGACCTCCTGTCCTGTGTGCCATGGCTGGCTGGACCGGAGTGCACCCTTGACCAGGAACAGCCAGTAGGAGCTGCTCAGGGTCAGGAAATGCTGTCCAAGATAGATGCTACCATGAGCAGTGGCCAGTCCGAAGGATCTGAAGAAAAAAATAGGAGGAAAGAATCAGTAGATAGTGAGAGGAGAAACCAGAGACACCACAGAAAAGTGGAGATGGAGTAACAGTTGTATGAATGGTGGAATGGAGCGAGGATCCAATGACCCTCACTGTGGGTAGGGCCAGGTAATCTGGTTCTCAGATGGACTTCAAATGCTAGACCCACCTCCATTTACTGAGTGCCTTCTGTTTTCTGGGTACTGGGCTGCTTGGCTTCTATACATCATCTCGTTTAGCCTCTCAACAACCTAACAGAGTTGGTTTGATGTTTATCCCATCTCCTAAATGTGGAAAGGAAGCTGAATTCATTTGCTGAAGCTCGCACAACTAGTAGGTGGAAGAATAGGTCTCAAACCTAGCCTGTCGGACTCCAAAATCCACAATTTAACCAACAAACCATCTTTTTTTGCCAAATCCCAAAGTTCATTTGAGTCTCCGTGAGGCTCAACAGCTTACCCTTCTTGGGTTCCCTTGAGATTTCTGTCTCCCAGTGTGCTACCTATGTCTTTGCAGTTCACTCCCCACCCCCCCCCCCCCATGACTTGACATAGTCAAGTTCTTTGTCTTCAAAAGACCAAAAGTCCAGGAGAAGTTGCAAGGAGAGAGGACGTGGGGCAAACAACAGGCAATAGACACAAAAGAGAAGCCAGTGAGGAGTTGTGTATTGTTGAAGAGAAGTAGCCCCATTCACCAGGTCGTGGTGAGAATAGCTTCAGATGGTTTGGAAAAATCTAGATCAAGGAGAGCCCATAGGGCAGGCAAAATCAAGGAGGTGGTTCTTTTCTTCATAGACGTAGCTTAAATGGGAAGCAATATTTGCGAAGTGATGTTTAGGAAGCTTCGTCTGGTGGCTTAACCAGGATGAATTTGCCAGAGAGGGGGATGAGGCAAGAGGCTATGTTTACAACAGTAGGAGAAAGATCACCGAGTTGTAACTTGGATGGTAGCATAGGGGATGGGGAATAAGGGTCACTGAAAAGAAAGACTGTCCAGGAGTTATTAGATAAAGGTGCAGTGAGAAGCAGCCCGAGGAGCCTTCTGCATAATTTCCTGAAAAATGCTCTGAAAATTTGGAAGCACTAGATAACAGTGGCAGAGATTCCTAGTTGTCCATAGCATCCTTTTGCCCCTTCTTCCTTCGTGTATGAAAGCTCAGAATCTTAAGAGGTCCCTTGTAGTTTCGTGTGGCGATGGGCTCGTCTCCCACAGTAATGGTCCCAGACTAGTTTCCCAACCATGCTGGCCATTGGCTGGGAGGAGCCTTGGGAAGAGTGGTCTTGGTCACAAAATGGTGGCAGATTCACAGAGCAATAGCTGGGCCATCAGTCAATTGCCCTCCTCGCAGCAGGAGATCTGAGGGAAGCATTTTCTTAGCTGTCACATGCTTTCCCTCTGTTTTTTGTTTTTTTTTTTAATTTTATTTATTTTTTTTTACAGCAGGTTCCTATTAGTTATCTGTTTTATACGTATTAGTGTGTACATGTCAATCCCAATGTCCCAGTTCATCCCACCACCACCCCTGCCCCCGCTTTTGCCCCTTAGGGTCCATACGTTTGTTCTCCATGTCTGTGTCTCTATTTCTGCCTTGCAAACGGGTTCATCTGTACCATTTTTCTAGATTCCACATATATGCATTAATATACGATACTTGTTTTTCTCTTTGTGACTTCACTCTGTAGGACAATCTCTAGGTCCATCCATGTCTCTATAAATGACCCAATTACGTTCCTTTTTATGGCTGAGTAATATTCCATTGTATATATGTACCACATCTTCTTTATCCATTCATCTGTCGATGGGCATTGTGGTTGCTTCCATGACATGGCTATTGTAAATAGTGCTGCAGTGAACATTGGGGTGCATGTGTCTTTTTGAATTATGGTTTCCTCTGGGTATATGCCCAGTAGTAGGATTGCTGGGTCATATGGTAATTCTATTTTTAGTCTTTTAACGAACCTCCATACTGTTCTCCATAGTGGCTGTATCAATTTACATTCCACCAGCAGTGCAAGAGCGTTCCCTTTTCTCCACACCTTCTCCAGCGTTTGTTGTTTGTAGATTTTCTGATGATGCCCACTCTAACTGGTGTGAGGCGATACCTCATTGTGGTTTTGATTTGTGTTTCTCTAGTAATTAGTGATGTTGAGCGGCTTTTCATGTGCTTCTTGGCCATCTGTGTGTCCTCTTTGGAGAAATGTGTATTTAGGTCTTCTGCCCATTTTTTGATTGGGTTGTTTGTTTTTCTAATACTGAGCTGCATGAGCTGTTTATATATTTTATAGATTAATCCTTTGTCCGTTGATTCATTTGCATGTATTTTTCCCATTCTGAAGGTTGTCTTTTCATCTTCTTTGTACTTTCCTTTGCTTTGCAAAAGCTTTTAAGTTTAATTAAGTCCCATTTGTTTATTTTTGTTTTTATTTCCATTACTCTAGTAGGTGGATCAAAAAAGATCTTGCTGTGATTTTTGTCAAAGAGTGTTCTTCCTGTGTTTTCCTCTAAGAGTTTTGTAGTGTCCGGTCTTACATTTAGGTCTCTAACGCATTTTGAGTTTATTTTTGTGTATGGTGTTAGGGAGTGTTCTAATTTCATGCTTTTACATGTAGCTGTCCAGTTTTCCCAGCACCACTTATTGAAGAGACTGTCTTTTCTCCATTGTATATCCTTGCTTCCCTTGTCATAGATTAGTTGTCCATAGGTGCATGGGTTTATCTCTGGGCTTTCTATCCTGTTCCATTGATCTATATTTCTGTTTTTGTGCCAATACCATATTGTCTTGATTACTGTAGCTTTGTAGTATAGGCTGAAGTCAGGGAGTCTGATTCCTCCAGCTCTGTTCTTTTCCCTCAAGAGTGGTTTGGCTATTTGGGGTCTTTTGTGTCTCCATACAAATTTTAAGATTTTTTGTTCTAGTTCTGTAAAAAATGCCACTGGTAATTTGATAGGGATTGCATTGAATCTGTATATTGCTTTGGATGGTATAGTAATTCTCACAATGTTGATTCTTCTAATCTAAGAGCGTGGTATATCTCTCCATCTGTTTGTGTCACCTTTGATTTCTTTCATCAGTGTCTTATAGTTTTCTGAATACAGGTCTTTTACCTCCTTAGATAGGTTTATTCCTAGGTATTTTATTCTTTTTGTTGCAATGGTGAATGGGATCGTTTCCTTAATTTCTCTTTCTGATCTTTTGTTGTGAGTGTATAGGATGCAAGAGATTTCTGTGCATTAATTTTGTATCCTGCGACTTTATCAGATTCATTCATTAGCTCTAGTAGTTTTCTGGAGGCATCTTTAGGATTCTCTATGTATAGTATCATGTCATCTGCAAACAGTGAGAGTTTTACTTCTTCTTTTCCAATTTGTATTCCTTTTATTTCCTTTACTTCTCTGATTGCTGTCATTAGGACTTCCAAAACTATGTTGAATAATAGTGGCAAGAGTGGACATCCTTGTCTCGTTCCTGATCTTAGAGGAAATGCTTTCAGTTTTTCACTATTGAGAATGATGTTTGCTGTGGGTTTGTCATATACGGCCTTTATTATGTTGAGGTAGGTTCCCTCTATGCCCACTTTCTGGAGAGTTTTTATCATAAATGGGTGTTGAATTTTGTCAAAAGCTTTTTCTGCATCTGTTGAGATGATTGTATGGTTTTTATTCTTCAGTTTGTTAATATGGGGTATCACATTGATTGATTTGCATATATTGAAGAATCCTTGCATCCCTGGGAGAAATCCCACTTGACCATGGTGTATGATCCTTTTAATCTCTTGTTGGACTCTGTTTGCTAGTATTTTGTTGAGGATTTTTGCATCTATATTCATCAGTGATATTGGTCTGTAATTTTCTTTTTTTGAAGTATCTTTGTCTGGTATTGGTATCAGGGTGATGTGGCCTCTTAGAATGAGTTTGGGAGTGTTCCTTCCTCTGCAATTTTTTGGAAGAGTTTGAGAAGGATGGGTGTTAGGTCTTCTCTAAATGTTTGATAGAATTCACCTGTGAAGCCATCTGGTCCTGGACTTCCGTTTGTTGGAAGATGTTTAATCACAGTTTCAATGTCAGTGCTTGTGATTGGTCTGTTCATATTTTCTATTTCGTCCTGGTTCAGTCTTGGAAGGTTGTACCTTTCCAAGAATTTGTCCATTTCTTCCAGGTTGTCCATTTTATTGGCATAGAGTTGCTTGTAGTAGTCTCTTAGATGCTTTGTATTTCTGCGGTGTCTGTTGTAACTTCTCTTTTTTCATTTTTAATTTTATTGATTTGAGTCCTCTCCCTCTTTCTCTTGATGAGTTTGGCTAAAGGTTTATCATTTCGTTTATTTTCTCAAAGAACCAGCTTTTAGTTTTATTGATCTTTGCTATTGTTTTCTTTGTTTCTATTTCATTTATTTATGCTCCTTTATGATTTCTTGCCTTCTAGTAGCTTTGGGTTTTGTTTGTTCTTCTTTCTCTAGTTCCTTTAGGTGTAAGGTTAGATTGTTTATTTGAGATTTTTCTTGTTTCTTGAGGTAGGCTTGTGTAGCTATAAACTTCCCTCTGAGAACTGCTTTTGCTGCATCCCATAGGTTTTGGATCATCGTGTTTTCATTGTCATTTGTCTCTAGGTATTTTTTGATTTCCTCTTTGATTTTCTCAGTGATCTCTTGGTTATTTAGTAGTGTATTGTTTAGCCTGCATGTGTTTGTGTTTTTTATGTTTTTTCCCCTGTTACTGATTTCTAATCTTATAGCATTGTGGGCAGAAAGGATGCTTGATATGACTTCAGTTTTCTTAAATTACCGAGGCTTGATTTGTGACCCAAGATGTGATCTATCCTGGAGAATGTTCTGTGCACACTTGAGAAGAAAGTGTAATCTGCTGTTTTTGGCTGGAATGTCCTATAAATATCAATTAAATCTGTCTGGTCTGTTGTGTCATTTAAAGCTTGTGTTTCCTTTTTAATTTTCTGTCTGATGATCTGTCCATTGGTATAAGTGAGGTGTTAAAGTCCCCCACTATTATTGTGTTACTGTCGATTTCCTCTTTTAGAGCTGTTAGCATTTGCCTTATGTATTGAGGTGCTCCTATGTTGGGTGCATATATATTTATAATTGTTATGTCTTCTTGGATTGATCCCTTGATCATTATGTGGTGCCCTTCCTTGTCTCTTGTAACATTCTTTATTTCAAAGTCTATTTTATCTGATATGAGTATAGCTTCTCCAGCTTTCTTTTGATTTCCATTTGCATGGAATATCTTTTTCCATCCCCTCACTTTCAGTCTGTATGTGTCCCTAGGTCTGAAGTGGGTCTCTTGTAGACAGCATATATATGGGTCTTGTTTTTGTATCCATTCAGCAAGCCTGTGTCTTTTGGTTGGAGCATTTAATCCTTTCACGTTTAAGGTAATTATCCATATGTATGTTCCTATGACCATTTTCTTGATTGTTTGGGGTTTGTTTCTGTGGGTCCTTTTCTTCTCTTGCGTTTCCCCCTTAGAGAAGTTCCTTTAGCATTTGTTGTAGAGCTGGTTTGGTGGTGCTGAATTCTCTTAGCTTTTGCTTGTCTGTAAAGCTTTTGATTTCTGTGTTGAATCTGAATGAGATCCTTGCCGGGTAGAGTAATCTTGGTTGTAGGTTCTTCCCTTTCATCACTTTAAGTATATCATGTCACTCTCTTCTTGCTTGTAGAGTTTCTGCTGAGAAATCAGTTGCTAGCCTTATAGGATTCCCTTGTATGTTATTTGTCCTTTTTTCCCTTGTTGCTTTTAGTAATTTTTCTTTGTCTTTAATTTTGATTTGATTACTGTGTGTCAGTTTGATTACTGTGTGTCTTGGCATGTTTCTCCTTGGGCTTAACCTGCCTGGGACTCTCTGCGCTTCCTGGACTTGGGTGGCTCTTTCCTTTCCCTTGTTAGGGAAGTTTTCGACTATAACCTCTTCAGATATTTTCTTGGGTGCTTTCTTTCTCTCTTCTCCTTCTGGGACCCCTATAATGCAAATGTTGGTGTGTTTAATGCTGTCCCAGAGGTCTCTTAAGCTGTCTTCATTTCTTTTCATTCTTTTTTTTTTATTCTGTTCCACAGCAGTGAATTCCACCATTCTGTCTTCCCGGTCACTTATCCGTTCTTCTGTCTCAGTTATTCTGCCATTGATTCCTTCTAGTGTATTTTTCATTTCAGTTATTGTATTGTTCATCTCTGTTTGTTTGTTCTTTAATTCTTCTAGGTCTTTGTTAAACATGTCTTGCACCTTCTCAGTCTTTGCCTCCATTCTTTTTCTGAAGTCCTGGATCAACTTCACTACCATTATTCTGAATTCTTTTTCTGGAAGTTTGCCTATCTCCACTTCCACTTTAATTGTTTTTCTGGGATTTTATCTTGTTCCTTCATCTGGTGGTACCTAGACCTGTGCCTTTTCATTTTGTCTGTCTTTCTGTCAATGTGGTTTTTTTTCCACAGGCTGCAGGATTGTAGTTCTTCTTGTTTCTGCTGTCTGCCCTCTGGTCTGTTTCTTTGTTTTCATTTTGCCTTTGCCATGCTGGTTCCATGCTCAGGCAGGCTCTCCCCTACAGATGGGAAGACGGCTGCCCACAGCTGCAATATCACATGTCACTGCGTAAACAAATGGGAAAGAGCATCTGCCTATTTCCCAGCAGCCCTAGCAAAACCCTCATTGTGTCTCATTGATTCTCACCGTGTCACGTGCCCACTTGTAACCCAGTCACTGTGAGGAGGGAAATATGGCTTGCTGATTGGCTGAGACCAAGGCCACAAGCTCTGTTCAAGGAGCGATGGCACCATAGCCAGTCTCCATGTTCAGAGAGAAGGGGAGATTGAATCCCCAATCAAAAATGGGAGAGTGGGGAACTGTTGCTGGGGAGACAGCAACAAAATATCCTTGCTAATAGTATACAGTGTCCTCACACTGAGTTCATCCAAGGACCCTGTTTTCAGATAGCAATTTGCTGTGTTACTTCTACAGAGTACATAGTGAGAAATGGAGCATCTTAGAAATGTGTGTTGTTATATCTGCATAATTGCACCTTCTGGTTGTTCTTTGGAAATGGATCGTTAGATTAGGCATGTTAGCAAAGGGAAAAAGATTCCAAAAATTAAAGAATTTTTAAATCCAAATTAAATGGGGTCATATGGTTGGTTGAAACCTGCAGTTGCCCTGTCTTGATCTATTCTGTTCTCTTAGACATTTTATTTCAAAACAGATATTGAATTTGCCAGGTTTATGTGTTTTTAAGAGAAAAGGTAATGAGACCCCACACATTTCCCCACAGCGTCCTTAATCACTTTTTCATTGCATCCCGAGGGCACCTGTAGCCTCCCAGACAGAAATCAGTTAGGGGTCTTGATTCTCTCCTATCACAGATGACACCTATGGGAAAAGGGCCCTGCCCTTCCCTTCCCACCTTGCTCCAGGGATTAATACCCAGATGAGGCTCTTAACAGAAGGAAGCAATGTGGATCCAGCAGGTGTGAGCCAGTGGGGCTAGGTGGCCAGTATTTTAAAATAGTGTGTGCTAGGCGTGAATGAAATCATATCTTCATTGTCTCTGAAGAGGTATACAAGAGCAAAAGCATGTTCAGAAAAACTCATGACAGAGAATTGTACTTAGCAGACTAAAGTTTACAGAAAACATGTAATACCATTCTTAATGTTCTGTCATTTCTCTTTGGTGAAATAATAAGGTTGTCAATAATAAGAAAACCAGCAACAGCTATCCGTTATGGAGTCTTTTCTATGTGTCAGGCACTCTCCTAAGTACTTTATATGCATTATCTTGTTTAATACTCACAGTCATTTCCATTTTAAAGATGAGGAGGTTGAGGCTCCGTGCAATTAAGGGGCAAATTCAAGACCACATGACTGATAAGTAATAGAGTCAGAATTGGAACTCGGGTCTAACTGCAGTCTACGTGTTCTTAAAATTAATGTGTTACCCTGCCACTTCATGACGAGACCTTGTCTCAACCTGGTATGGCTGTCTCGTAGGGGTGCTGGGAGGATGCATGAAGATGTTACCTACTGCCCTACCTGCAGGGCTCGGCCCATTGGAAGCTGTGGGTTTTATTTGGACTAGACTCTTTTTCCTTGTTATCATCATCTTTAATTTATGTGGAATGGCATCGCTGAAGAGCTGCCAGGCCAGCACCAGTGACTTGGACCTGGGTTTTGCCAGCTCTGGACCCCACTTATAAGTTAGGACCCTGACTTTTTATAGAATCTTTTCCTAATAGGTATTCATAGAAGTCACCATGTGCTCATGAATATAACCAGTGAGTAGGTACTGGCATAAGCCGTTTTATGTCCCTTCTTTTGCTCTGGGCCCATTTTTCTGGACGTAAGCAGTGTACGAGGTACCATCACTGCTTCCCTTCGGTGAGCTGTGCGTGATGGAGGGCACTCTCATTCCCCATCTCTGGTCTCCTGACCCCTTTATCAACCTGCTGCATTTTCAGGAGTCCTCAAATGGCCAGATGGGAATGGGGAGTGCAGTAATCTGTTAGAGAGTGTGAAAAAACTGGGTAAAATTGGAGGGGGGGGCATTAGTAAAGTGTAGCATGCATACAGAAAAGTACACAGATCCTGAGTGTTCAGCTCCATGGGTTTTTCATAGAATGAACCCACCATGTAACCAGCATGGAGACCAAGAAACAGAACCTTCCCAGCACCATAGAATCTTCCTTTTGTCCCCTTCCAGTAGTTAATAAGGATACCCTCTCCGTAAGGGTAATCACTATCCTGACTTCTAATGCTGTAGTTTCATGTTGCCTGTTTTTGAACTTGATGTAAATAGGAACCATAGACTTTTAAAACTCTGCTTTCAATATTATGTTTGTGGTATATATTTATATTAATGAGTATAGGTGTAGTTTATCAGTTTATTCTCCTTTCTGTGTAGTATGCCATTGTATGAATGTAACCCAATTTAGTTATCCATTCTACTGTGGATGGATGTTTGGATGTTTCCAGTTTTGGACTATTATGAATGGTATTGCTGTGCTGTACATGTCTTTTGGTGAACATATGTATGCAAACGTATGCATTTCTGTTAGATGTGTGTGTTTGAATAAGTGGAATTTCTGGGTCATGAGCTATGCGTGTATTCAGTTTTAGTATCTAAACTTGGTATCTACTAAGGTTGGCAAGGCTTCCAAAGTTTTTGTATGAGTTTACACTCCCCTCGGCGGTACAGGAATTCAGAAAACTTTGTATAGTATTAGGTTACTTTTTGTTTTTGTCCGAAGGGGCCCAAAATATCTAAATTTTGCCTTAGACTAAAGCGTCCCTCTCCATCAGTCTCTCGTGTATATCGGTTAGAGTTTTTGGTTGCAAGCAACAGAAATCAACTCTAGCTGACGTAGAGCAGGTGCTCACAGAATGATGGAAGGTAATTCTCCAAAGGGAAGTCTGGATGTTGTTAGAACATAAAATGGATTCTGGGGGGCTTCCCTGGTGGCGCAGTGGTTGAGAGTCCGCCTGCCGATGCAGGGGACACGGGTTTGCGCCCCGGTCCGGGAAGATCCCACATGCCGCGGAGCGGCTGGGCCCGTGAGCCATGGCCGCTGAGACTGCGCGTCCGGAGCCTGTGCTCCGCAACGGGAGAGGCCACAAGAGTGAGAGACCCACACACCGCAAAAAAAAAAAAAAAAGAAAAAAGAAAATGGATTCTGGGCCAAAGGATAAGACTTGGACATGGGCTGGAAGCAAGGCAACTTAAGAGACCGGCGGCACGAATGACAGCGGCAGTCTCCGAGCAGGAACTGTGTTAGCACGCCGCTCTGCACTAGGTGGCCTTGCTCTTGATCCTTCATTATGCAGCGACTCAGGAAAGGAAATCCACCCGACTGAGCTTACACAGTGGGCCTGTTCTCTGGCTACATTAGGGGAGGGAGAGGGGGCGCCTGTCCCTTTGAGTTCTGTAGTGAGAGGTGGTCACCAGGCATTTCCCTGCATCAAGGAAAATATAATCCCCCCCAAAGAAACATGGGTGTGGCTAGGATGGAAAAATGGATTCTGAGCAGCCAAAAAATGATGACTGCACACCAATCCGAGAGAGACATGTGCACGTGGAATGATGGCTGATAGGAGGCAAAGTCACACTTTTCGGTAGCTGGGCCCCAAACTGCAACACAGACAAGTCTAGTAGCTTAACTGGACCACATGGAACACCTTATTTCTTTCTAAACTGGTGCATTCGTTTCCTAGGGCTACCATAGAAAGATGACCACAGACTGGGTGGCTTAAAGCAATAGAACTTGTTCTCTCATAGCTCTAAAGGCAGAAGTCCGACATCAGGGCCTGGGCAGAGCCCCGCTCCCTCTGAAGGCGGTAGGGGAGGGTCCCTCCTTGCCTTCTCACCTCCTCCCAGCTCCTGAAGTTGTCAGCAATCCTTAGCATTCCTGGGCTGGAGGCTGCGTCACTTCAGTCTCTGCTTCTGTCCTCACGAGGGCTTCTCCCCTTGTGTACCTCTGAGTGTCCTCTTCTCTTACAAGGACACCGGTTATTTTGTTTAGGGCCCACCCTAATCCACCGTGATACCCCATGTTAACCAATTCCATCTGCAAAGACCCTACTTCTAAATAAGTTCACATTCTCAGGTTCCAGGTGGATGCAGATTTGGGGGGGCACACTGTTTAGGTTTCAGATGTTTAGGTCTCAAACCAGAGCAACTGGTGAGCTCTGCTTCCTTGAATTTCCCCCACTTGCAGATACCCAGGTGTGATATTTTTTTACATCCTGGCTACATGGAAGGAAAGGAAGATCGGAGCTACATTTGTGTCTTGATCTTTTAATGCGTTATAACCCCACTCCACTGCAGACCTGATCCGAGCAGGTTCTCGAACAGACCAATCAGAGCCGTATGGCTCAGTGGTTAAGAGCCAGTGGCTGTCGTCAGGCTGCCCAGGTTCAACCCTGGTTTGCCCTTGTTACCTACTGTCTGGGTGACACTCTCTGTGACTCGGTTTCTTCCTCTACAACGTGTAGTTGACAAAAAAAGTACTGTTTTGTAAGGTCGTAGTGGTAAAAGGTAAATGCAAAAGTGGAACCAAATTCTTAGCTCAGCCTGGCACAGCGTCAGCCCTGACTGAAAGCTGTTGTTATTAATTTGTGTCTTCCCGAGGGAAGTAGGTATGAGAAAGGCTTAAAAACAATTCCCCCTCAGAGAAGCCTTATGGAGTTTTCATAAAATCTTTTCTCTCCCCCTGCCGTCTTTGCCCTTCCTCCCTTCTAACCTAGCACTGACACAAGTCCCTGGGACTCCAGGCTGGAATATGAAACATAAGAACAGACCCCAGGGTCTACACGCCCTCCTTAACAATCGAAGCTCTGTTATGGGGCCAAACTTAAGGGTCCAGCTCTGTGGTCCCTTAGGGCGGGTCCCAGCCCACGTGCAGATGGACTGCCAGAGGCCCAGCCCGTTCGTTTAGCAAGCTCAAGCCGGGGTCACGGCTACGCCCACTGACAGCCAAAGGCAGAGCTGGGTTGTCCCTTGGGCTGGAGACGCGGCCTGGCTGGGGCACCCGGGGCCAGAGCAGGTCCCTGAGGTGGGAAATCAGGCTGTGCCAGGGTCAACCAGGAAGAGGATTTGGGCTTCCTGCTGTCTGAAGGCTGTGGCGCCCTGGCTTCATCTGGTGGACGGCATATAAGACGAGCCTGTCCAGAGTGACGTGAGGCTGGCCGGGGGCCAAACTGCTATTGATTTTTCTTGCTAGGATCTGAGGCCGAGACAAGAGGCTGCTTTCTGCGTGGGCCGTGTGAGCCAGCTCAGAGAGGATGGCTGGGGGAGGGGGTGGGGGGCGGGCGGGGAAGGGGGTGGTTGAAGGTGATGGAGGAGCCGGGCGCGTGTCAGAAGCAGGGTAATGACTCCTCGCAGCCACCGTGTGCCTCGTGCAGTGAGGAATGCCTGTGAAGAATCGGCCCGGTCGCCCCAGCAGAGGAGCCAGTGGATTTTCGTTGGTTTTTATAGTTTTCAAAAGTCTCCAGTTTCTGGCCTTACAGTGGGACAGGGTTTCACACTTCCAGCTGCCCTGCCTTCTCCTGCCAGGGTGAAGGCAGCGGAGCAGAGCAGAGCTGCCAGCTGTGCGTTCAGGCTGGGCCCCTAATCCTGTGGGGCTGGAGCACGAGTACAGACGGGGGTCCACGTATGCTACGTCCAGGTATTTCACGTGTTATGTAAAACATGTTCTTCCCTCCGTCCTTGACAGAGATACCTTCCTAATGCCCTGCGGTGACAGGACTGCATTTAGATTCCTTCGGATCCTCAGTGCTCCATGCCCCTGGCCTCCACCCACTGGTCTCCCATTGCAGCCTTGGTCCAGTCGTTCATCGTGAAGAAGAGCCCCGCTGGCTCTCTCGCGTGTGGATACTGCGGCCTGTGTATCCATGCTCTGTCCCCATCTCCCTGCAAACAGTCACCTCTCAGGATTGGGGTGTGCACACTGGTGGGGAGGTTTGGTCTCCCAGGGACGAAAGAAGGGGAGGAGTGCCCTTGCGTCCTGGAGACAGGATCAGGGCCACTTGGGTAGGAAATTATGGTGTCTCAGGAGCCCACAGGGGCATCTAGAAGGAGCAGGGCCTGAGGCAGACATGGGCACAGCCCCTTGGTCCCATAGGCGCTATGTGGGGAGGCACAAGGCCAAGGGAAAGCCAGAGGGGCCCTTTAAATCAAGGGGCCAGGCAAGACCCTCCCTCTTGCCTGATTCTAAAGGCTCTTCTGTCCCGCTAACAACCCTGAAATTCCGATCTCCTACCAATCTGGAGACCAGGCTCATGGCAGGAAGCGTTATTGCTGAAGTCTGGGGGAGGTGAATCCTTGGCTTTCCTGCGTCCCGAGGAAAAGGCTCACCAGGATAGGAAATGCCTCTGGACCAGCGAGATCAGCGGAGAAAACAGGGTTGACAGCCCCCTTACAATGGCCAGGGTCTTCCTTTTGGCCTTCTCTGGACCCATAGATCTTCCTTCCACAGTCCGTGTGTTTTCTGTTGTTTGTTAATCCTCCACCTGGCTGGCCCCCGAGTGCTGCCTTCATATTTTTGTCTGCTCTTTTGTCTGATAAGTTTCTTCCTACACGCCTGAGCTGGCAGCAGCGGGCCTGCAGAATGAAGCTCTGTCCCTTCGCAAAAAGATTCCTCGTGTTCTTTGAAAAAGCCTTTCCAGCCTTCACTGCTCTTCCTCTTGCCCGCCATCTCCTTTTCTTTGGGTCCCGTTATATATGTTTCTTTAGCAGCCTTGGTGTTCCCACATTTTTTTCACCACGAAGTTGACTGTTATGTAACAGTCTCATAGACCTGCCTCCCAGAAGCTGAAGTGTCTGTTGCTATAACTACAATGCTCATAAATTCAGCCTCACTTAAAATTATGCCTTTTCCAAACTCCCCAAGTGAAGACTTAGAAGCGTTGGGCTAGCTGGATTTTTAACCGTAAAGTTCATGTCTAGACCCCCAAATCTGTCCTGTTTCTATTTAAAACGTTTATAAAGGGACCAGGGTTTCTCTTCATTTCTGCAGACAATTTAAAGGGTAAGTTTTATTTCTGCATCTGGGGTCACAGACATTCTCCACTCCCCGGGAAATAGATTTCACTTTGCTACCAGATCCCACAAGTAGCAAGGTCAGTAGGATGGAAGGAGAGGAAATGTGTGATTGTGAACTAGCCAGTGGCTTTTGTGTCCAGTCTGTCTTCCTGCTACGACTGTGTTTCTGATCTGAGCTTCTGTTTAGGAACTTTGTGTGGGAACCAGGTCATGGATAAGGGGACAAAGGGGACCTTGCAAATTGCTAATAGGTGATGGTTACTGAGTGAAAGGAAGTGACTTCTAAAAGAAAGAAGGAACCAGGAATCCAATCACTACCTGTCATTCCTGCTGCCGTGGCCCTAATCCAGGATGCCAGCCTCTCCCCCTAGGAATAAATACCTCCATAGCTTCTGTGAATAACTGCTACGGTCCCAATAATATATTCTCCTCTTTGTAAAATACAGAATCGCAGTCTAGTTGGTGATGGCAACATGCCAAGCTAAAAACTATCTTACCAGCCTCCCTCAGGGATTAGGCAATGTATTCATTGTCTACGGCTGCATAACAAATGACCACCACCTTGACGGCTTCCTCCTCATTGAGCTTCTCTGGAGAGAAAGCCCCCCACAGAGAGGGAAAGCTCTGGGAGGAAAGGCTAGCTGGGTGCTTTGCTACATGGTCATCCTGGGGAACCAGACTGCCCTCAGGGTGTCATGCAAGGCTGGGGTCTCAACTGAAGGCTTGACTGGGGAAGGATCTACTTCCAAGCTCACGTTTTTGTTGGCCGAATTCAGTCCTTTGAAGTGCTGTTTAATTGAGGGTGTCACTTTCTAGGTGCCTCTTGGCCGGAGGCCACCCTCCCTTTCTTGCCGGGTGGAAAAAGCAAAGTCCTCTCCAGTATGGCACTCGGCATCATCAAAGTACGCAAGCAGAGAAGGCAGTAGAGTCTGCTAGCAAGACGGAGGGGACAGGCTCTTGTAACCTCATCGTGGAAGTGACATCTTATCACCTTTCCCGTGTTGCGTTGATTGGAAGCCAGTCCCTCCTGGCCACCGACATGATGTCAGAGTTTGAGCTTCTGGGATCGGCTACACTTGACCTGCCCCAATCCCTGGGCTTTTCAGTTACAAGAGACAATAATCCTTTCCCTCTTTCTTAGCTTAAGCCCACTTGAGCTCACTTGCCACCAAAGGAGAATATTCTAATACAGTAAGCTTTAATAAATATTTGATGAGTGAATTTAAAGGAAGTACTGAAGAACTGCTAAGTAATTTTAGAACTCTGAAGGCTGGAGATCCTAGAAATAACACCCAGGGGTTGGCAAACTTTTTCTGCAAAAAGCCAGCTAGTAAATATTTTAGGCTTTGTGGACTATCCAGCCTCCCTTATGACCACTCAACCCTGTCATGGCAGCGTGAAAGCCGCCGTAGCTGATACACAGGTGAGCGTGGCTGGGTTCCAATAAAACTTTATTTACAAAATCAGGCAGTGGGTGAGATATGTCCCATGGGCTAGAGTTTGCTGACTCTTGCCTTAGGGCGCTGACAAACGTAGAAAGATGGTTGTTTCATATTTTTTAAAATACCTGAGCAGATTGGTGACCTTGGAGGATGCAGCTGCAAGGTTAGGTCATGTTTCTCCTCAGTCACCTCCTGTCCATCAGTCCTCTCCTCCTTTCCTGGTCCTTCCAGTGCCTGCAGTGCTTTGGCACAAGGGAGGGGGTGGCCAGGCCTTTTGTGGTTGCATGGTCAGCCCACCCTCCATCGCTTGGTTGGCCAGAGTGCTGTCAGCCTGGACCTTCCTCTATTCCCTTCCCCTCCTCTCACCCGCAACTATTTTTCTTCTTTTATTCTTCTGTCCACTCACTAACCTTTTAATCCTCTCCTCTTCTCCCCTCTTCTTCCATCCAGAGAGGGAAGAGGAGGGAGCAGACGCTGAAGAGAAAAAGAAATGAAACCAGACTGGCTCCTTCCCTGGGGCTGGATCGAACCTTACCTGCTTCCCCAAAATGCTATGGGAGAGAAAAGGCATCTGAGCTGTTCTCAGGGGAGAGCAGGAGAGAGAACCCCTACTGTGAGGGAAGCATGTGGGAAGGTGGGGTTCCTGACAGTGGGGACTTTCTCCTGGAACGTAAGCCCCAGCAGGGCAGGTACCACATCCGCAGTCTGTTCCAGTGCCCAGAGCAGTGCTTGCACTTGGTCCGCGTGCAGCAAATAGTTACTGAACAAACCAATGAATGGAGCCCTCAGCTGGTATTCTGAGTGATTTCTCAAATGAAGGCTCACTTTATTTTCAGGCTGCTAAAGACTCTGCTTCCTTGCTTAGCTCCAGGCCAGCTGCAAAGACTTCCTAAGCTGGAGGCGGGAGGGGCGATCCTGTCCTCTATAATCTTTTTAAGTGACTTCTTTAGAAAAGGCTTTGCATGCATTAAACACCGGGTTGGCAGAGTCTTAAACATCTTTCAGAGGTGGTGTCAGGCAGCTGCTGCAAATAGGGACCACAGGAGGCTGGGTAAAAAGATGGATGAGGGATTATCTCCTCTCTGTGGGGCCAAGGAGGGGCAGAGCCAGGAGCTGCTCAGAGCGCTGTCCACAGTGACCAAGCACCCCATGGCTTCCAGAAAGCACCGCATGCTCCTCTTTCTTCTGCATCAGGCACAGCGTGGCCCTGCGATCAAGAACACAGGCTTGGTACCCGTGTGGTCTCACTTTACAATCCTGCCACCTCCCTGGTTAGGCTGTGTGACCCCAAGCAGGTTGTATGCCCTCTCTGTGTCACAGCCTCAAAATACTGACTGTGCTACAGACGTACATTTTAACACAGGGTTAGGTTCTAAAGTCAGCTGGATACCATGTAGAGTCCAAAATACCCTTGAAAAATGCCTTAAATCACCATAAAATTCAGTCTGTGCGATTTTGTGTATCTCCAGTGCTGCACAGAATTTTCCAGGCACACAAAAGGACCAATGGAAAGTCTGAGTGCAAGTGCTTGGGAAGTGAAATCATTCTGTCTTCCAGATAATTATCAAAACCCTGGCAGTGAAGGAAGGTCTGGAAGACGGGGTGGGGTGAAGATTTCTTCAAGTGCTCTGGCTTGCCTGAGACTTTTCTGCATGCCGGTTTCGTAGTTCGTGTCTGCAGTCTCCATACATGTTAATGGTTTTGCTTATAACAGGAAAGATCAAAGCAGTAGTGGCAGTGTGTGGGCTGTGGGTGGGGTGGACGTTAGGAAAGCTGAAAAGCCCTCGGAGAGTCGTCCCCTCAGTGGAATGAGCAACTGTGCGGTCACTGTGTAGGGCAGTGCTTGGCACAGGGTAAGTGCTCCATGGAGGAGAGGTTTAGTCTAACGATGGTGATGGTGACGATGGTGATGACGTCTTAAGGACCTCAGTTCAGTGTGGTCTATAATTAGTTAGTGTAGTGGATGCTGTCAGCACTCCACTCTTACCCCCTGGATCTCTTTGCAATACTCCTGCACCACATCTCCCCAGCCTGCACCTGAGCCCTCACCAACTCACTCACTCATGGGCTGTGTTTAGGCTGCTGGAGCCCCTTAGTCCGTGCCAAGGTAGAGCTGGAAGTCCCTGGGAATGTATGGCCCACCTGGCTCCCCTACCCTGGCGGTCCTGGTCCGGGGACAGCTCTGCGGTGTGACCCACACTGGCTCTACACTCCCCTGCAGGATGGAGCCCCTCCATCCCAGTCCTGTTTCCCACTACCCCCACTTCCTAAGTCACTTTCACCTGAATCCTCATTTAGGGGTCTGTTTCTGAGACCCCAGTCTAAGATAGAGAGGTTTGGGGAGTCTCCAGGCTACAGGGATGGACACCAGTGTGAAGAGAAGTGGGGGAGGAGTGCAGAGGAAAGAAGGAAGCGCTGGGAGAGACAGGGAGGGGAACAGAAGTGTTTGTGGGGTATCAGTTCACACGAGCCGGACTTGACAAGTGGAGAAACTGAGGCCCAAGAGGGCACGGGACTTGCATGAAGGTGGACACAGTCACTAGGGCAGAACTTGGCATGGCGCCTGGTTCGTAAATGTGCCCCCAAATATTTGTGGGATAAATGAATGAGAGGGTGAGTGGCCAGGGCTGCACCCTGCCCCCGAGGGGGCAACAGGCTCAGATGCGGCTCCAGAGAACATTCTGGCCTGAAGCACTTAAGTGCCAGGTGCCTCTGGGGCTCTGCTCCTAGGGGCCCCTGGTTCTGGGAGGCACGCCCCAGCCAAGGGCCTAGTGTAGGCACGTCTGTACTCCCTTGTCATCAGCCCAAACACACAGGGAGGTCATCTCTTCTTCCTCTTTCTTTGCCACAAGGGCATTTCACAGAGGTCAGAGATGTCTACCCTGAGCTCCTCAAACTGTGATCTGCACCTGTACCTCCTTGTTGCTCAAATGCACATTCTGATCCAGTGAGTCTGGGGTGGGCCTGAGAGTCTGAATTTCGAACAAGCGCCCTGCTTGCCTGTGAGCCATACTTGGCCTAGCAAGGTCCTAAGAATATAGGCATATTCTTGTCTGCATGGCCCCCTCCTCCCGGGAAGCCCCTTTCTCCTTACCCAGCCTTTAAGGTTCTGCTCGAATGTCACTCCTGATCGATCCCCTTGAGTCTTCCTTGTTCTCTGAATGGGAAGAAGTCTCTTGCCTCTTATAACATTAATGCCATCTTCGTTACGGCGTAGTTATTCGTGTCCTAGACTGTGGGTTCCTTAAGGGGCTCTGTGATTTCATCTTGAAACCCTACTAACACCTCTTCGGCTCCCTGGCGCATTGCAGCCATTGCCTACTTGTACATGCCAGGCTCTGGGCTCAGGCCCCGGTGGGCATTATCTCAGTAACCCTCAAGTCATCTTGCGAGGTAGGTATTAGCACGCGGAGGGTCAGAAAGGTACAGGTGAGTTGCCTGAAGTCATGGCTAGTCAGCGGCCAAACCCAGTGAACCCATCTGTCAACTGTCAAAGCCCACACTCTTCTGCATTTCGTATTTGTTGAAGGAATGAGTAAGTGAGTTAACGAATGGATGGATGAATGAATGAATGAATGGGATTTCAGATGAAAGAGCTGATTCTGTGCAAACTGCTTCACATGAAACTAGGAAATGCACGTGCTTTGACTTGGGGCGGGGCTGAGCCTCCCCAATCCCTCCTTCCTTTCCATCCTGAGTTCCATGAAATTCTTATTCGTAATTGAGACCCTGCCCACAAAGAAGAGGAAACTGACACATTTAGCCCCAGCTCTTGCACTTTCTGACGCCCTCGGCCTTAGTCCTCAACATCTCATCTGTCACTGAGTAGGATCTGCCTCCCCTAAAGCGCGGGGAGAGAGCTCCCTGCCTCCTGGGGGTAGGGTTGTGTGTGTGTGTGGGGTGGCGCCTTGTAGAAAAGTGCAGCGGCTGACGTGGAAGCAGGCAGCTGTTGGCCTTTATTTCACTGGAGCAGCTTATCACAGATCATCTCCATCACAGGCCCTTAAACAGCTTCTGACAATTCATATCCCTGATGCTGCCGCTACTGCTGGGGGTGGCGGGGGTGGGGGGAAGAACTACCATATTTATCTGTGTATAAGCTGCATCCGTCCCAGGGCCACTGGCTCTCTGAGGTGGGCCAGCCCATCGCCCCTGCAGGTTTACGGGGAAGCCAGATTATTCTTCTTAGTCCTCTTAGACGCTTCTGTCTTCTGACGATGGGCATGGAGCAGACGCTTTTGTCAAAACAGGAGCAGGGACGGGGTGGTGACCAGCGCTGAGGGAGCCTGGGCTGGGATTGCGGCTCTGCTGCTCGCAAGCTGGACGACTGTTCTCTCTGGGCTGCGGTTTCTGCACAGCCTCACCTCGCAGGGTGGAGGCGAGGCCTGCGTGAGATCATGCGCGGAAGGGGTCAGCGCAGGCCACACACGCACAGGGGAGAGCGCTCGGTAAACGGGAGGTGTGCCCCAGCTGATTTCCAGAGCTCTGGAATCTGTGGGATCGCAGCGTAGCAGGGTGGCTTCCTGAAGTTCATCCCCGTGACCCAGACCTCAGAGCCTCCTGCTCATCCTCCAGGAATCTTCCCCTGGGGAGCTCCTCGGGCTGCAGTGAAGTACCCGCCCCCCCCCCGCCCCCCCCGGCCAGGGCTGAGCTGCTCCGTATACAGCTCACAGCATCTCTCTGTCCTGTTGTTTTCCGCCAACTCCAGGCCGGTGCCTGACACGTCCTGGGCCCTCTGTAAAGATCTGGGTGAACACTATCAGATGCAGGAAACCACCCGGGCGAGGGCACGAGGCATGAAGAGGCACGCCCCTGTGGAAAGGCCAGAAGCTTGAGTGGGGATGGCTGGGAAGATGAGGCTGAAGAAGGCTTTGGGCCCAGATTCCCAGGGGCAGGCTGAGGCCTGCTAGGGATTTAGGACTTGACACACTGGAGGATGATAAGCAGGCCCGTGGGTAGCTCAGATCGGGGTGTAGGAAGCTCTTTGGCGGCTCTTTGAAGGGTGGACGGTGGGGTTGAGGGACAGAGTGGCCTGAAGGAGAACAGATAGGAAGCTGTTGCTAGAAGCAGGGTGGTATTTGAAATATTTAACTACTGGCCCCTGAGCAATGGGACACCTGGTAGGTCCTGAGATCAACCAGTCAGAAGGGGCTGGAGCAACATCTTGGTGCCCCTGCTGTGCTCAGCGTTAGCTCCTTAGTCGCTAGACCCTGGCAGTCTGGGGGTACCAGGAGAGGGGGCTGGGTGGCCTGGGTGGGGGTGGAGCGCGGGGAGCTGGGGACTCAAGCTAGCGGATACTTAGCAGCAGACGTGGCAGCAGTGCAGTATTTTCACGATGCTAATGGCCGTAAGAGCACGTACAGCCAGATCAGCCCTGGCTGGTGCCTGGGCCTTGGAGAGACTGAGGCAGATTTCAGAAAGATTGCTCAGGTGAAATGACAGTAGCGTTTGGCGACAGCTTTGGTTCTCCCTGTGTCATAAGGAAACTGCCTTGCTCCGAGCCCTCCGGGGAAGGCAGAAGGGGGGTGGTGTCACCCCATGGCCATGAGGGTTGTTTACTTCTGCCTCCCGACGTTCACGTCTCCTCCTCCTGATACCAGCATCGCATTTCCCTTTGGGGAAACGTCCTCCTCCCATTCCTAGTCCATTTGGTACCCGGGTGCCCATGTTACTCTGGTCTGACCAATCAGCATCCACTGGACAGAGTGAAGGGTTCAGCAGTGAGGTTTGATCCTGGTTGGCTCAGTGAAAGTCAGCCCTAGGAATCTGATTGGAACTTCTGGTAGAAAGAAGCCCTCTTTCTACTGAGACTGCTAAACTGGAGGATCTAAACCTAGAGGGAATTTGCCTGAGAATGAAACTGATACACAGCAAAATAGTGCTGAGAGTTGGGCTTCCCAGTGAAAGAGCTTGAGCCCCTGGATCCAGCTATGCCTGCAGCCCTACACTTTACCTTGAAGGTACTTGAGCCCATAAATTTGCTTTTTTCCTGAAGCCAGTTTGAGTTGGGTCCTCTCTTACTTACCAACCAGGTCTCCTCTGAGAATCAGGACTTGAAGACTGAAGTTCACTTACACTGGCTTAAACTGAGAGTCCACATACTATGCACAGGTTGGAGTGACCACGTGCTCCCTTAGGCAGAAATACCAGAGGAGAGGTAGCAGAAAGGAACGAGAGTGAGAGATGAAACAGATGAACAGAGAGGGAAAGATAAGAGTCATTGTGACCTCAGGGAAAAAAAAATGAGATAAGGCCTTCTCTTTACTCCTGGGGTCTTCATGGTCCCTGCTTCTGTACCCGCAGGGAGCCTGACTGCCTTTCCTGCTCTCAGTTCCTTCCCCAGCCCTTGTATCCTTCCAGTAAATTGGCCTCCTGGACTTGTGTTAGTCTGAATGGATTTCTTTTCCTGGCCCCCAAAGAATTCACAACCAACACAGCAGCTAACAGGACAGGGGAGACAAGGAAAATAAACGAACCAGGGATGAGGTCAGAGATGGTATCACGGGGAGAGAAGAGGGTAGGAGGCACAGGCTAGGGCTGGGGGTGAGCCAGAATTAAAGCTGAGTTCCGAGTAGCCAGCGAGGCATCTTCCTGGGTCCATAGCCTAAACTTCTACGAATAGTGCAGATTGCTGTGTCCTGGAAACCAAAAGGCCAAGAGGCTCAAACAGCCGCGTCCCACAGCCCTGCCCCGTGTGGACACTCACAGGGCTGTTGTCTGGCACCCGCCTTCGTTTGTGCTGATCTCCCCCTGGGGTTCCAGCTTCGCCTCTGATTGGCCATGCCCTCCCCCCTTTGGCGTCTCTCCTTGCCGCCTCATTCCCATCCCCACCATCCATCACACCACGCTCACCAGCCTGTCCCAGGAGTGACTGGCCTCAGTCTTTCATCCCCTCAATCACTGCGTAAAGACCTAGTCGCCGCAGAGTGTGTATCCTCTTGGCTCTCACCGTCCCGGGTACGCGGCTGCCTTCCTACTGCAAGCGCCTGGGACTCTGCCAGGGAGCTTTGTTTGGCCGGCGGCATGCTTGGGGGTGAGAGGTAGGCAGGTTAGAATGCGGGGGGGTCAACCCCTCCCAGGAGCAGCCCTGGACCAGTGCCAGAGAGGAGCTGGCGGGCAGATGCCCCAGCTTCCTTAGGCGGGATAACTCTGATGTCTGTCCTGTGCTGTCTCTCAAGGTGTGCTCCTGGGGGCAGTAAACTGAGTCAGACTGGTACATCCCTAGTTCAGGCCACTGTCATTTCTCACCTGGATTCCTTCTGGCTGCCTTCATCCACTCTATAGCTGAAGGAGATTTCTAAGGTGCAGACGTAATGATTTCCCTCCTCTGCTCCCCAGCGCTCCTGGGCACGGTTCAAACCCCTTATGTGGATGACAGCCCCTGCCTGTCCCCATCTTCACTCTGGGCCTTGAACTGTGCTGTTCGCATCTCCTGGAATCTTCTCCTCCTTTTCCTCTTCCGGTACCTGGGCCCAGCGCATGGTGATTCATGGCTTTAGGTCTCAGCTCCCCTAGAAAGCCTTCCAGCCCCCAGGCAGAGTTGTAGGCATAGCACCTTGCTCTTGCCGTCCTCACCCTGGGGTTAGCTGTGCTGCCTGCCCTTCCCTCCAGAGAGCCATGTTCGCCGCTGTGATTGTGCATGAGAAACAACTGGGGGGCCTTTAGGATGCAGACCTGCCCACCCCCAACTCCACAGCCAGTTAAAGCAGAATCTCTGGAGCTGGAACCCAGCATCAGCGTTTTGTAAAAGCTCACCAGGTGCTTCTGACATGCCGGCCGGCTGGGTGGAAGACTGCATTTGGATGGCATGATCTCCATGAAGGCAGGGCCTGGGTCTTATTTCATCTCCACTCCCTGGCGCGTAGTAGGAGGCCCCTGGTAAACGTTGGCTGTGAATACGAACGGCAGCTGCAAACGGGCTGTCCTTAAGTGCCAGGCACTGTTCTAAGAGGCTGAAAGAATAAATGAGTGAATGAATGAATGAATAAATAAAAGGCCCCCCCACATGCATCTGGGAGCTGGAGGCTCCAAAGACATGTCTGTCACTAAGACGTCTAATTGTCTAGCGGGCAGCAAATAGCTTCTTGCCAGAGCAGAGATTTAGTCATCAGCCCTGGGGCACGACCGACCCCGGTGGTCACTGCTGAGTTGCCAGGTCGCCAGCAGGTCTCCTCGGGGAGCAGCCACAGAGCTGGGAACCTGGGGGAGTGACGAGGTGGGGCTGTGGAGTGGGAGAGAAGGGACCCCTCATTTCGAAGTGATTTTTGGCCGTCGGGGTCTTTCAAGTGCATTGTTTCTGGGGCTGTATCGGAGAGTTGGACGCAGCCCCAGCCGGTGGGATGAGAGTGGAGTAGCTAGGGCTTGGAGGGCTGGATGTGCCGCTCTGCGTCCCATGCAGCTGCGCTGGGGAGTACACCAGAGAGGATGAAAATCCTCTCCCAGCTTTGCCGGCAGAATGAAAATATATGGTTTAATAAAGACAGATGATTCCATTTCACACAAGTGGCTCATACCCACCTCTAAGTAGCTGCTGTTAAAAATTCAGGCTCTGGACCTGTTTTAAATGAAGCCTGAGGTCGAAAAAAAAAAGAAAAAGAAAAGAGAAGGAAAAAAGGCCTATTTGGGTTGGCAGGGAGGTCATGGAGCTTGGGTGAAGCCTGGTTCAGTCTGTCTGGAAGATGGAGTCAAAGCAAGGGCTTCGTGTTGCTTGATGCTTTTTTCCCCTGCACAAAGCAGGCTCTAAACGGCATTAGCTGTAATGAGGCGGCCCCTGCGCCGCCGGGTGGAGGGCCTGGTGGGGAAGTGATTACGGAGCAGGGTCGCTGCAGGACTGGCCGCAGTCCTGGGAGCCGGCTTCTCGGGCGCTGGAGTGCTTTGTGGGGCCCCCGCCTCCCTTTGTTCTGTCTCCAGGGCCAGAAGGAGCCCGAGGCAGAGCAGGGTGGCATTCTGAGCACCACCCGCCCCCCCCCCCCCAGCCCCAGCTGCCAGTTCCCTGGTTATCTGAATTGAAGAGGTCAGAGGTTAAGTGAGAGATCAGAGTTCTCGGGTCAGGGAAAGAGAAACAAATCCCCAGGGCCTTTGGCTGCGCTCTTGAAGCGTGTAGGCCGTGCCCTCTGGTACAGATAGGGGAATATTTTAAACATGACCCTGTCCTTTCCTGTTACCATGTAAATGGATTGATTTTTTTCTTTAATCGAGTTAGGGGAATTTCATGGAGGGGAAAAAAGGATTCGTTGGGCATTTGGATTTCGGTGGAGGCCCAGGAGTAGCAACTCCAGCGCTGGCCTCTGCTTCACAAGAGGATGCCGGCAAGGAGCACGTGCCTCGGTTTCCCTGTCTTCACACCTCAAGGCCTCGGAGGGGACGCAGCGACAAGGGATCTGAGGTGCGCAGGAGCTTATTCGGAAACGGGGACAAGAAACCTGCTCTTAGGAAGGAAGGAGGCACATTTCAGAGCTTGTTATTCTGTGGTTTTAACAAGCTTCTTGTCGTTAAGGCTCATCAATCAGGAAGCCGTCGTGGAACCTCCTCTGGGTTCTTAGCCTGTGCGAAGAGCAGTAAGGGTTACTGAAGGATAAGACGAGATGATGCCTCTCAGGGGCATTTTAGGTTGTTTCAGAGCCAGAAAGACTCTTGGTGCTGATAGTTCTGGTCCTGTGACCTCGGGCCAGCATCTCCAAACCTCAATTTCCTTATCTATAACACGGGAGCAATGGGTCCCATGCCCTTACCGCTTCAGGGCACCCCAGGGCCTGTGTTCCTTCATGCAGGGACTTTAGCTACTCATGACCATTTTATTTGCCCTCGAAGGGGCCAGAAGTGCCCAGGAATTAATGCCGCCCCCCACTGCCCACACGGCTCTCAACCCATGTCTGATGGAATTGGTGAATAAATACCCCAACTCCCTCCCCGTTGGGTACGATGACTCTGAGGTGTGTGCATTCTGCACCGTTTCCCAGAAATTCCCCAGGGCATCCAGCTCCATTTTCCCACAGGGCTAACTTGCTCGCTCCCAGGCCTTTTACTGACTTCCTTCCCAAATGAACGACTTGTACTGGAGTTCCCACTCAGGGTCGGCTTCTGGTGGAGCTGAGACCGTGGGCGTTGAGAAGATGAGAAAAAGCGGGGTTTTCATGAGGTTATCGCAGTGACTGAGCAGTGCTAAGCGTACAGAGAACCTGGCACAGAATGAGCCCCCAGATAAGTGATCACCAGCATCAGGAAGACTCTTAACATTTATCTGAGAGAGATGGTGCTTTACAACAAGAAAGCGAGGCTGCGTTGTGACCGAGCGGTTTAGATGCTCAGAGGAGGGAGGGGCGGCCCCAAAGGCAGGGATGATCGGATACGGCCCCCAGGAAGAGAGTGGGATATGAACATGGTGGGGGGGGATTGATGGAAGCGGCCATATCCGTGGCCTTCAAAGAGCGCCTGGCTCCTGGGGGGTCCCCGGTATTTCTCTGTCAGTGTCTCTCGGACTCTCAGCAAACCTTGAGGCTCCGGCTTAGCACTGGACAGATTTTTGGCACATATTTGAATAATGTTCATGTTTCTTGTCAGAGTATAAGGCTCCAGAGGGGTGGACGGGCCATGTCCGCTCAGTACTGTGTCCCCGGCGCCTGGTACACAGCCTTGCGTCTTAGGTCTCTAGTAAGCGAGCCAGCAAAGAAGTGAATGACTGACGAATGAAGGGGTGAACATAGTCGGCTAACCCTAGCTAGTCTGGAAGAGGTTGGAGCAGACCAGGTTAAGGTCCTAGCAAAGGGACCAGTTTGGCAGGAGTAGAACAGGAAATATTACAGAAAAGCAGGCTCGGGGCAGATGGTGGAGGGCCTTGGGTGCTGACTTAGGAGACTGGGCTGTTATCCTGACTAAATGGGAGTTATCAAAGGTCTTCGAGCTACGAGGTGACACGGCAGAAACAGTTTTTTTAGGAAGACTCTTCTGCCACTTTCCTCGGCTGTTAAAAGGGAGTTTTACTACACTTACACCATCGGGTTTCTGTGAACTTCAGTGGGATAGTACAGTGGCCATGCCTAGCACAGCGCCTACCGTGCAGTCTTAGGAAGCACCCTGTGAACGTTAGCTGCTCTTCCTGGCTCTTCTTGGTAGTGTTTTACTAAAAGGAGATTGTAAATAGAGAAGAGCAGAAGGCCGTAGCCTGAGGCCGTGGTTAAGGTGTCAGCCGTGACTGGGAAGGAACAGCTGGAGGGAAGGAAGGTAGGTCTAGTGCCTGCTGCCGTGTGCTGCCCGGATCCCCCTGTAGGGAAGGGACTGATTCCCTGGCTGCCGGGAGCGCTGTTTAATGGCCTCTGGCTGAAGAACACAGCTTCACCCAAGCCTCCCCTCCTTCCGGGGGCAGCCCTCATCCCGTGGCCGCTCTGCGGGACCCTAAGGATCTGGCCCTTCTGCTCCGACTCAGAGCTCAGAATGGCTGTGCCAGTTCCGCAGCTCCCAGCGGGGCTGGCTGAGGACTTTGCTAAGACTGAGCCACAGCTCAGCTTCCGCCTCACCCTGCTACCTCCCTCCGCAGGTGAGGCAGAGAGCACCCCCAGTCATCTGCATCTCGGGGTCGGCTTTGTAGGGAAGTCAGCTTGCAGCCGTGGGAGAAGTGGGGAGGAGAATAGCGTTCTGCAGGCCCTAGAAAGAGAAAGATCCGGAAGGAGGAGGCGGGCAGCAAGACCCAGTGCTTCCATGAGAGCAGGAGCGTGAACCTGAGAAAGGCTATTGGATGTAGCAGCTAGGAAGCCAGCAAGGGACCCAGAGCCAGTCATTCCAGTGAATGGGAGAGGCTGAGAAATCAAGGATGGAGTGAAATAAAACTGCAGGCACAGAAGAACCTAGAAGGAAGCCCAGGAAAGAAGGTGGGCCATGAGAAGCTAGCCTCTTGCTTTGGCTCATTTTGTGTAACATCCAATCAAGGATTCCTATCAGAAAACCCTCTGGCCACAGGCTCGAGAGACATCAAATATCTTTTTAACTGTGAGATTTAAAAACAGCGATTTGGGGACTTCCCTGGTGGCGCAGTGGTTAAGAATCCGCCTGCCAATGCAGGGGACACGGGTTTGAGCCCTGGTCCGGGAAGATCCCACATGCCTGCGGAGCAACTCAGCCCATGCGTCACAACTACTGAGCCTGCGCTCTAAAGCCCGCGAGCCACAACTACTAAGCCCACGAGCCACAACTACTGAAGTCTGCATTCCTAGAGCCCGTGCTCCACAGCAAGAGAAGCCACTGCAATGAGAAGCCCGCGCACCGCAACAAAGAGTAGCCCCCACTCGCCGCAACTAAAGAAAGCCCGCGCGCAGCAACGAAGACCGCACGCAGCCAAAAATGAATGAATGAATGAATGAATGAAAAGAGCGATTTGTTTTCTTGGGATTGAGAATGCCATCCTTAAGGACCTCATTTCCCCAGTAATGAAAAGGCTCTGTAATCCCGATTGTAGGCATTTTGTAAAATGAGAGTCTTGTGTCAGTCCAGCCATGGCTCTCCCACTCTCCCCCGTCCTCCATGAGCTCTTTAGTCTCCCACTTTGGAACCTGAGCCCTGCGCCTCTTCCCTTTTGGCCTCCCTTGACACTTGTTTATTAATTAAGTATTTATTGACACCAACAAAACTGCATCACGTCAAAGCAGCTCATCGGAATTCTTTCCCCCTCCTCTCCCACACCCACTCCCAGGCGGGGACAGAGAGAGCGGGGAGTAGATGCAGAGCCCATCAGCTCTCCCATCAGACTGCCCCCCCCCACTCTCTTGTGGACCACTGCTGGTTCCCGAATAACCGTTCTGTACCCGACGTCCACCCACGTCTCTTCTTAAAGATGTTTATGTAAAGGACAGCCCTTCTGCAGACTTCTATCTGGGTTTAAAACAAATTCCAGATGCTCACACACTGCTGATGGGCATGTAAAATGGTACAACCACTTTAAAAAGCAGTTTGACAGCAGCTTAAAAAGTTAAACATAACCATATGATCCAGCCATTCCACTTCTATATACAGACATCCCTCTGAATCCACAGGAGACTGGTTCTAGGACCCCCCTGAGGTTTACTAGAATCCATGGACGTTCAAGTCCCTTATATAAAATGGCGTAGTATTTGCATGTAACCTACATACATCCTCCTGTATACTTTAAATCAGCTCTAGATTACTTATAATACCTAATACAATGTAAATGCTCTATAAGCAGTTGTAAATACAATGTAAATGCTATGTGAATAGTTGTAGTAAATTCAAGTTTTGCTTTTCAGTACTTTCTGGAATTCTTTTCCGAACATTTTCAATCTGCGGTTGGTTGAATCTGGGGATGTGGGACCCGTGGACACGGAGGGCCTACCGTATTCACCTACGAGGAACAAAAGCCTGTGTCTGAACAAAGATCAGTGCACAGATGTTCATAGCAGCTTTATTTCTAACAGCCGCAGCCTGGAAACAATCCCAAACTCCATTCACTGGGGAATCCAGAAACAGAATGTGCTACATCCATACAATGGAATACGACCCATCAGTCAAAAGGAAGGAATTACTGACACTGGCAACAATAGAAAATTCCAGAATATGCCAACTAACCTACCGTGACAGAAAGCAGATCTGTGACTGCCTGAAGGGGACGTTGGGATGGGCTGAAAAGAAGAGAATAAAAGGGCACAAGGTAGCTTTTGGAGGGAATGGATATGTTCATTATCCTGATTGTGGTTTTAGTTCCATGGGTGGGTGAATGTATCAGAACTCATCAATGTGCAGTTTATTGTATGGCAGTTATACCTCAATAAAGCTGTTCAAAATTATTTTCCTGAACCGAGGTCCAGGAGGAGGAGGGCATCACGGCTTAGTGGAACACTAAAATCTCTCTTAGGAAAGCGCGTTGTTCCTGGGTTGACGCAAGCTGACACGTCACCCTCTTCTTCTTGGAGACCTGACCGGGAGGGGTAGCCTTGGAATCACCCCTGCCATTTTGGAACTGAGTGGATTTGCTTTCCGCTTGATAGTTCTGTTCTGAAATAGCTAGGAAAGAATATTTAGCAAATACTAGGTTTGATGAACTGAATAAGCAGTGGAAATGTGGGTGAAAAGAGTGTCCATCCCTCTTGGTTAAATTCCTAGAGTTTGCTACGTGGTCAACCAAATTGGGCTTATTTGTACCTATAAATCTTTTCTTAAACGTTTAGAAGAATTCATTTACTGCCTTTGCAATAAATGCACATTTACATTGCTTTAAACGCATGCATGGCATTCGTGGTATTGACAAACCATGATTTATCTAGCATGGTTCATTAACCTTCCTGTCAGATATTTACGTTATTTCCAGCGTTTTACTGTTACACATCAGAGCAGACAATTTGGTCAAGACCAGTTTGGCCAGAAGCAAATTGATTAAGCTGTCGGTGTGGTGAGGATGTTGAATTCATTGAAAATGAAGATGTTTGGTTCTTAGGTTTATAAAAAGAGGAGATTTTTGTGTGCGAACGGGAAATGTTCCTCGGAATGACTTTGCAACTTGTTATGTATCTTTCACCAATATCATCTATTTTTTTTTAATGTAAGATTTTTGTTTTTTACTTTTCTACTTTTAAATGTCTTCATATTTGCCATCAATGACACTCTGTTTGGGATTGCATTAAGAAGGAAACACCCTATGCGACCATCACCTAAAAAGATGGAAATGGCCTAAGTGTTAGTCATTTCCTGCCTTGTACAGAACACTCAAAATTTATGATGTGTGCACCAGTGATTGAAAAATTAATCTTGGTTCAGTTTGCTAAATAAAAACTTTCAAGGGGGCTTCCCTGGTGGCGTAGTGGTTAAGAATCCGCCTGCCAATGCAGGGGACACGGGTTCAAGCGCTGATCCGGGAAGACTCCACATGCCACGGAGCAACTCAGCCCCGTGCACCACAACTGCTGAGCCTGCGCTCTAGAGCCTGTGCTCTGCAACAAGAGAAGCCACCGCAGTGAGAAGCCCGCGCACTGCAACAAAGAGTAGCCCTTGCTCGCCGCAACTAGAGAAAGCCCGCGTGCGGCAACGAAGACCCAACGTGGCCAAAAATAAATAAAATAAATAAATAAAGTAATTATTAAAAAAAAAAACAAACTCGGCAGCCCCCACAAATCACGTGAACCAATTTCTTTAAAATCTCTCTTTCTCTCTCTCTCCCCAGAGACATATCTATCTCGGCAGTGAGAGTGCGGAGTCCTAACCACTGGACCGCCAGGGAATTCCCAGTAAGTATCCATTTTATGCTTCTGCTGCCACCCAACCAACTCCCTTTTGATAGACATAAAACTTATTTTCTGCTTCTTATTACTAGCAGCCCCAAAGCATGCTTGATTGACTGAAAAGGAATTTGAAATTTAAAAACCAGAAAAAAATCCCCGAAATTTCTAAAAAATACTTAAATATTTTGTGTCTAAAGATACAAAAAGGTCATAAAGCTACCCCACCATGGATCACAATTACCCATACCCATGACTGATAATAGTTTTTTCAACCACATTCTCATAGAGACCAAAGTTCCATTGCAACCAATGGCTTTTCAACCAAATCAAATGAAGTCACTGTCAACAAAGCTATGATAGGACATTCCTGTAATTAAATTTTTGCACACATCCTGAAAATATATCCTTCAGCTAAATACTCACAAGTGGAATTGCTGAGTCAAGCAATACGCACTTTCAAAGCTTCATCTCTGTAATTCTCCCCTTGGGATTTATTCCAAATTATGTGTTTACAAGACAGAGTTTTTGATTACTTCTTACATGCCAGTGTCTATTAGGCCTGGGATGCGGAGACACGTGAGCTGCATCCTTGGCTTCAAGGGGCTCCAGGGTGAGGCTCACTTGCCTTTGTGCCTATCACAGTGACCCTACAGGAAGCACTGACCAAACACTTGTTAAATGGACAAATGGGTGGATGAATGTATATCAGTAGCCTTTGCTGTGTAGCAAAGCACCTTACTGGCTTAGAACGACAAGCTCAGTACTCATAATTCTGTGGATCAGTTGGGTGGTTCTTCTTCTCTGGACCGGCTCGACTGGTATCTGTGGTCTGTTGGAGGCTCAGCTGGGGCTGCACGATGGCCTTGCTCAATTACCTGGCAGTACGCAGGCTGGTTGGTCCTGAAGGGACTTACCTGGGATGGTTCATCTCTGCTCCACATGGCCTTTCCTCCTTCAGTCGGTGAGCCCAGGCTTGTTCCCATGGAAGACTCAGGGTTCCAAAGAGCAGCAGGGGAGGGCAAGCACCAGGGCACAAGCACTTTTCAAATCAAATCTCACAGCCAAGCCCAGAGTGAGTATAGAAGGGTGTGAATACAGGTTGTGGATGTAGGAATGGGAATGTGGCAGCACTGCCTTTCCAGAAAAGCAGTGCTTCTGATTCTAAGCTCTCCGTCTGTGTCCATTTACCTAAATGCCTGAGTTGGAAACTCGGTTCATAGTTTCTGAAATGATACTTTGGGGCTTGAACTTTTCCACTAACATGTGTTTAGTGCTGCCTTCAAAGAAATAACCCAGTGTGTCTGATTCTGGAGGCCTCAGCTGAGAAAACCGTTTCTGGGGAGACTGAATGCGGGCTTTGGATGCATGATCACCACCCTGTGTTCTGACATTTTTCTGAACAAGTGTAGAGAATGACAACTCGCTGTTGCTGGGGCCGCCGGTGACTTATTTGATCTCCTCTCACGAACACAGATAAAGTTCAGCCAGTACCTTGGTCCCCTACACACAGCCTCTTGCCTCTGCGGACATCATTTTTCCACTTGCTCAGCACTTGGAAGGTGATTTCAAGTGAAATTCCTTAGCGTCAGTTAAGCACTGGCCTCAGGATGGCAACGTGAGAGACCGTTTGGGGAGCAAAGGGGTGCCTCTCGTTAAAAAAAAGAAAAAACCTTGGGCAGATTTTCAAAGAACAGTTGCCAGAACGATCCCTTCCCAACCACTTCTCGCCAGGAAGTCGCTGCCCTCTCTTAAACACATGTGACGTGTTGGGAACAGGAGGAGAGAGTTGGTGGAAATCTCTCGCATTCTTTACTGGAGAGGGCACAGAGGTTAATTTAGGAAATAGCTCTCTAATGGAAGCCAGATTGGGGGAAAGTGAGGAAACAAATTTAAAACTCGTGCTTCCAGTGTGTGAGAGGGACACATCTCGATGGTGCGGTCCCCGTGACACGGGGCTGTGTGGGTCAGTTAGGCGAACAGGATGATCTTAATAGCTGCAATTTATTCTTCCTTTTGGGGCTCAGGGTTCAGGAGTCTCTCTGACGAGCTGTTTATTGTCTGGATTGTGTGATTCTGAGAAAGTTTTTTGATGGCATCCTATGCAAAAGCATTCCCTGAAAATGCCAATTCAACCAGGTTTATCTCCTAATTCTTCCTTTTCCTGTGCCCCCCACCAACCCCGCAGTGCGCGCACACACACGGACACACACACACTCACACTCACACACAGACACCATATTTCTCTTTTGTCACCCCAGGAAGGGTGTAGAACAGCGCTTCTCAAATGATCTGGGGGTAAAAGACCAGTTTTTTAGATTTTGAATCCCCTACAGACCAATACTTGCATAAAATACCATAAAAATATGTTAATAGAAAAAATGCGTATATAAAACAGAGACATACAAAATATAAGGCCAGCATTTTTATTAATAGGTTGTGCAGACAAGAAAGTTCTCAGGTAAATTGTTTTAAAGGGTTCCAAACACTCTCAATTTCTACACTTAATTGGTAACCAGCTGGTCACCAGTGTAGGGCCCACACCCTGCCCAGCACTGGGGAAGAACTCCATTTCAGTGGTGGACCGAACAAAGGTCCATTCATTTACTCGCCTGTGTATCGTGCACGCATTGATGGAGGCTGCGTTCCCCCCAGGAGCTCTGTGGGACATGCCAGGAAAGCTAGGACACGGCTCTGCCGGGGCACACGGTGGGCGTGGAGGCAGGTGTGCCCTGCTGGCGAGGCGGGGCCGTGATTGGGGAGCAGAGGTGCATGGGAGGAGCAGCTCACCCCAGTGTCAAGGCTCAGGGATGCCCAGCCGGAGGAGTGGCCTCCAGGCAAGTCTAGAAAGAGGAGGAAATATTGCTTCATGAAAAGAAGGTCTGGGAGAGTGGAAGGGACTGGAAGAAGTCCTCTCCAGGCAGAGGGAAGGGCATGGGCGGACATCTCATGTGCTCCCGACAGAGCAGGCAGCAGGTTTGCCTGGGTGTCCAGGGGGAGGAAGGGGGAGATGAGGCTGGGAGGTGGAGCATCTTGGGCCCATCGAGGCTATGCTAGGGAGCGAGGGCTTCATGCGGAGGAGCACAGAGAGCGCTGGAGCCTGCCAGGAGCAGATGTGCATTGCAGGAGGCTCCCCAAGTCTGCTGTGCGGAGGGTGGGAGGGGGGCAAGGCTGAGGCCAAGGCCCAAGGCACAGCAAAGGGTCTGTGCTGACATCCGGCTGGAGGTGATGGGTCTTGGGCCAGCTTCATCAGGGATGGCCTGGAGAGGAGATGCGTGCACGGCCCGGACAGACAGATGCCGGGCCCATGGGAATAGAGACAGATCGTTTGCAAAGACAGAAAGGAGAAACTTTGAGGAGGGCTTTGAGCCCAGAACAAAGTTGGGCTGGGCTGCCCAGAGCTGGCCCCCGACTGCTGCCTTTCCCACCACCACCAGCCCGGCACCATTCAGAAACCAGCACGCAGTGGCTTTCCTCAGGCTTCTTGTTAAAAAGTGCTGGTTTGCCTCCTCATCCAAATTACAGGAAAGCAGTAAAATCTTGACCAGAAGAAAAGGATCCATTCCACACCATGCTGGGAAAAAAACAACTTAGAACAGTAGGGCTGCAATCCTCAAAGCTGTACCTCCAGGCTTCTTTTTTTTTTTCCCCTAAAACAGCTGCAACTCCCCAAATCCCAGGGTTTGATGTCTGTAGCTCGTGCCACACGCTTATCTCTGTCTTTGTGTTTGTCTCCTGACGGATGGATGGACACTGTTACGGAAGAGGGATGTGTTTGATGCTGAAATCACACAACGTTCTGCCAGCATCAGTTAAATGACGAATCTTGTACGGATAACTCATCTGGTGTTTAGAAGGGAATGGAACCAGGTTTGGTTGATGTCTCTACTTTCACGTGATCGGGGGCAACGTTTCGTCACTGGGCAGGAGTGGAGGCCGAGTGACATCTCTAAGTGGACCCTGGGTCCCCTTCTCCCCCTGGGGGGCATCAGGGTTCTCACAGGTGCCACACCACCGAGAAGAGCCGGGTACCAAGAACAGAGGCAGAGTGCACCCTTCTGCAGCTGTTTCGGGAGCGAATTCAGTTCATAGAGGAACATTCTGCCGGGTCAGTTCACAGGCAGGGTTAGTGCTCTGGGCACAGTAGGGTAGAGGGAGGGGAGGAGGGAGCCTTCTCTAACTGCATGCAAATGATGCAGCCATTCAGTGTCTCTGCAGCTGGATTTCAATGCCTCATCACCCATCTGCAGCAGTAGGAATTTGATTAGATTTTTTTCTTTAAAAAAAAAAAAATCCGGGCTTCCCTGGTGGCGCAGTGGTTGAGAGTCCGCCTGCCGATGCAGGGGACACAGGTTCGTACCTCGGTCCGGGAGGATCCCACATGCCGCGGAGCGGCTGGGCCCGTGAGCCATGGCCGCTGAGCCTGTGCGTCCGGAGCCTGTGCTCCGCAATGGGAGAGGCCACAACAGTGAGAGGCCCGCGTACTGCAAAAAAAAAAAATCCATGAGCTGTCAGAGGACCTACAGTTCTTGTTTGATCTGTGTATCCCCATGTCAGGAATTATGACCAGCACAAGGTATGTGCTTAGTGAAAGCTGGAGATTCGCTGAGTGGATGATTGGAATTCTCCCAACTCTTGTCAGTTTCTGAATCCTGGCTTTTATTTGTCTCCCCCACTTGTTTTCATTCCCCTGTCGGCGCAGGGATTGTGTCTGTCTTAATGCTTCCAAATAATTCCCCAGCACCTAGCACGGAGCCTGGCCCTGGTGGACAGTAGGTAGAAATTGGTTGGATGAGTGAATGGATGGGTGATGGGGGAGGGGAAGCCAGGCTCACCATGGCCAGTACCGAACCCACTGCCAAGCCCTGGTGCGGTGGGGGGGGTTTCCTCTGGCTGCCCCTGCCTCCCCAGCCTGTGCTGCCCTGGTGTAGAAATCCCCCGCCTCTCTTCTGGGATGTTCTACACAACTCCAGAGTTCCGCGGTGGGATGAAGCTCCCTTTGCTGTGGGAGGCGGCTGGCTAGGAAAGGTTCTCTGTTGACACCCTCCCTTCATCTTACTTCCCCACCGGTGTTCCCCAGGAGCAGCCCCCTAAATAAAGGACTTGCACTTGAACCTTTATCTCAGGGTCTGCTTCTGGGGAAACCCAAAATAAGACACATGGACAACGTCTTGCCTCCCCGGGATGACAACCTCAGTGGTAGAGATAGTGTACTTCCCCTCCCAACGTTTTATTTAGAAGAATTTCAAACCAAAGGAAAATTGGAAGAATATATACCCTTTCTACTAGTTTCATCAGTCGATAACATGTTGGCACAATTGCTTTCTCTCTTCTTCTCCCTCTTTCTCAATACGTATATTCTTATTTTTATCTACGTGTACATGTTATATATTATATAATTATACTTTTATTATATTTTAAAATATACTCAGGAAAAATACTTACATATTTAGACCCTTTAGTGGGAAACACTGATAAGACAAACATGCCTTTCTCTTGCAAAATTGCTAATACATTTTATGTAAATATGTATGTATGTTTGTTCATATTTATTTATTTATTTTCTGAACCATCTGAAAGTAAATTGCAGACTTGATGCAATTTCACCTGTAAATCCTTCAGCACGTGTCTACCCAGAACGAGGGGCGTTCTCCCACACAACCAGAAATTCCATGGTCACACCCAAGGAACCTAACCCTGATACAACAGTGCTATGTAATATACAGCCCACACTCAGATTTCCCCAGTTGTCCTAGTCACGTCCTTTATAGCTGTGGGACAGTGTCTCTGTACACCGGACCACTCACCCCTGCCCACAGCGCTCTGTGGAGACAGTGAAGAGCCATTAATTCAGGCCGAATGAACAGAACGGAAGAGACTCTCTAAGACCCAGAGGTGGAGAAGTTTCAGTTAAGTGCATCGGGATGAGCATTGCCACCAGAGTGTGGGGCATCGCAGGCCCCCGGATTTCCAGGTGAAATAGCTGATGGTGCACAGCTGCGTCGCCCTACGCCCGCACCCTCATCCTTCAAGCTCCTTTCCCTGACAGCCCTGCAACAGGACAGGGAGGGCGAGTCCTCCCTCTGGGCCCACCCTGTGTGCCGCTGTAGTCCAGTTCCTAATTTTTGATGGTGCAGAATTTTGCTTTAATTGGGAGGAAAAGAAGTGTAACCCAAAATCGAGGTCTGGGTAATCCAGTGACTCTCCGTGGCGTTCAGGACCAGATGAATAGTTTGTGGGGCGCAGTACAAGAGGAACACGTAGGCGCATCTCAAACAGCGACAGCAGAGTGTGAAACCGAGCGCACGGCCCTTCTAAAAGTGGAGCCCTGCGTGGCCATGCGGAGCACACACCCACGAAGGCACCTCTGTTGCCTTTTGGGTGTTGCCTGGATTCACGGACAGCTCTTTCGAGCTCGAAGGTTTACACCAAAAGCAGTGAATACTGACCAAAGGCTTGACCGTCTCATGGGATTCATCCCAAATGGCTTAATTCAGCGCCCAACTGGTGAGCCAGGATTACACCCTAGAGCGTCTACAGTTCTTGTAAACGCACCTGCAGTTATCACACACTTGCTCTGTCACCTTGTAGCACATGTCAGGTCTGAGAGGTGTTTCCCACCATAACCCTGCTTGTTTTCATACCTATCAGACAAACGCTCTCCTAGTTACTGTAACCTTCCGTTAGCGCTGGTTTGATGTAAGACCGTTCCTCTTCCATGATCCTTAGGTCAAGCTGCATCCCGTTCCACGCCACGACGTGCCGCTCTTCACTCTAGGTTGCCTGGAACATTGCATAAGCAGCATCTGTAGTTTCAGGGGAACATGAGGTTCTCTGTCCCCCCTGATCCTTTTCTAGGGGTACAGTTCCCAAAAAAGGAGACTACAGAGTCTCTATTTGAACAGTAACGCACCACAGTCTTGTCAAAGAAAGGAGCGTTTCTCTCATTTAGCTGTTTTCCTCTGAGGACTCTGAAGGACATAACTGCTGCCGCTCTTTCGTTATGGAGCCAGGACCCTGGGAGGAGAACGAACAGCAAGGGGGAGCAAGGTGCGGGGACCTTGGCAGCACCGGGAGCAGAGGGCAGTGGGAGGTGGGGACCCAGGGAGAGCAGAGTGTTAAGAGGTTCCCAGAGCCCACTGTTCTGCACCAAAGGGTGACTTGCTGGGGAAAATAAATGGTTTACTCTTCCTCTGACTGTACATGTGGACATCTAAGTATGACTTCCTGTCTTGTTATAGCCTTTATGTAAATACCCTCCCAGACTTAATGGGCATAACTAGGAGGATAAAGCAAAGAACCTTGGTGGTAGCCACGATCGGAACCTGACAGCACACCTGTGAAGGGTTGGAGGCCGAGTACCTTCACGGAGGTGTGTGGTTAGAAAATAACTGTGAGTTCACATTGCAAGTCCCTGTCCTCCGCAGGGAGAGATCCAGAGCAGAGATTTCAACAAAAGTCAGGAAAAAGTAAACATGGCCAGTGGGAGAAACTCGGAAATTCTTGTCAACAGGAAACATTTCCTTTTTGGTCTGTCGGACCCAGAAGCAGTCAGAAGCAGTGAGTGGCACCCTGATTTTTCTCTTCCTGCGATGTAATAAGAACAGCCCTTGTTCGGCGTAAAGAAATTAGTCCTTCTCCCTGCCTTAGCACCACTGTCTGGGGCAGCAGTCAGGACTGAGCTAGGGTTTTGCAGGATGTGTTGTGGCTGTTGCCTCTTACAGGGAGATTTTCAGTGTGTCGTCGTCCTTCTCCCTGACAGGAGGGACTTGTGTCTGGAGCAGAAGAGAAGGGCTTTGCAGAAGAAAGAGGCCTGGGGACAAACAGATGTTATCACTGGATCCCCAGGAAGACCTTACCAGGCCTGTAATTTCTTCCTTTGGAGCCTCTGTCTTACCAGTGTTGTTTTCTGGCCACTGGTGGATGTCTACTACATGTGGGAGTCATTTGTCTCTGAAAGCCAGGTCACCTTAGAAAGGTGGGTAATTAAGCCCAGAGGAACGAGAAAGCAGATGAGTCCACAGCTCACGGGTGAGTGAGAGCCAAGGTGACGACAGACAAGCTCAGAGAGCCACAGCAGAAAGAGAATTCCATCCCGTGGAGAGAGAGGCACACTGACCACCTGAACTCTGACACTGAGAAGCCATACAGCTCTCAGAAGACCCAGAGGGTACAAAGGACCAGGGTGTGAGCAGAGAGGACGTGGGTGGAAGCGTAGGAGGCCGGGATGTTACTAAAAGATCGCGTGCCCAGGCATTAGCTCAAGGATTCCCACATGCATCATCACCACGTTAAACAGAGTCAATGTGTTTCTCAAGCACAGAGTCCCCAGAAATGCTTAAAATAGCATCATTATTCACCAGAGTGTGACCTTCTGCTCACGTGACCTTAGGCCAGTCACATTACCTTTGTCTAAGATCTAGCTAAGGATCTGCTGAGCCCTCGGATTAGGTTCTTGCTTTATCGTAACCCATTTTCCTTGACTGAATAATAGAATTCCAAGGCCAGGGCTGGAAAGAAAGGAGGTTTGTTGAGGCTGCTGTCTTTACCTCTGCCATGTGAGGAAACAGAGGCCCAGGACTTGTTCTGCCTGGAATCGCACGGCTCAGGGCTCGCAGAGCCGGGTGAGTGCCGAGTTTCTGAATTCCTTGTCCGAAAACTCTCCACCACGATTAAAACAAGAGCTTCTGTGCTTTGGCACCTCCTCGGATGCCGGACACCAGACTCGAGGTTTATCCAGAGGAGCATCCCATTTATTCTGCGAAACAGCCTTCCATTTCAGAGGTCAGGAACTGAAGCTCTCAGAACTAACCAACGCCCAGGGCCACAGAGCCACAGGGGCAAGCGGGCAGAAGCCGGCTGGGGTGTGTTTTGCTGACCACACCGTTACCAGAGGCCTCCTCCTTCCACTCCACACCCCCCAGAAAAGCTCCCTGCGGGAGAGGCAGGTATGTGTGTGGGCGCTTCTGGTATCGAATGTCCTATTTCTTGATCTGGGTGGTAGTTACAGGGGTATTTATTTTGTTATTGCTCTTTAAATGGTAAAATGTATTTTCACACACACGTACACACACGTGCACTGTATACATCAAACGTTGCACACCCATACCTTGAAAACAAGTAGAAAAGAATAGAAGGGGAATCTCGTGGTGGTTGAAGACTGTCCTGGGGTGGTTTTAAGGCAAGGTGCAGGGGGCTAGGGCTTGACATAAATGCAGAGTAAAAACGATCCAGGGTTCAGCTTAGGAGCCGTGCCCCGTGATTAACATCTTGACTGAGGACCAGGTAACTAGTGCGTGGCAGGGCCTGAGGGGGCAGGGCGGGCGGGACGTGACATTTACTAGTGTTTCAAGAACCGGCCCATGGGGAATACCATTAGTCTTTTGCTTTGCTAGTCCCAGGGTAGCACAGGTGGGTTAACTTCTCTTTCACTGGTTTCTCAAAACATCAGGAGAAAGTATCTGTGAGTGTATTAACAGCAGGGTCATGGATGAGCATGGAAATTCAGAAACCCCCCAAGAGTCCATCCATGGGGGCAGTTTACTAATGTACGTTGTCTCCGTAAGGGGGTGGCCACTACACGCCGCTGAAAAACCGGGACGTGGTGATCATAGCAAAGACACAAGCTCCAGCTCTGGTCCTGCGCTGAGGGTGTTCTCTGTGCTGGGTACAGGCGTCCATTCTGGTAATTCGTGCTCGCAGCACATTCCCATTCTACCGATGAGGAATTGGGGGTTTAGAGAGGTGGGGTAGTTGGGTCAGCATCCCGCAACTGGGACGTGGATAGACGCTCATGACATCTTAAGTTTAAAAAGCAGTTTAATGCAGGCTGTGCAGTATAATTTCACTTCTACACACAAGGTCCAGTAATGGGCGATTGGTGATAGAAATTACTTCACGTGTGAGCCCAGCTGATGGACAGGTCTGCGGACATTGCAAATAATACAGTAGATTTTTTTTTTTTTGCAGTATGCGGGCCTCTCACTGCTGTGGCCTCTCCCGTTGCGGAGCACAGGCTCCGGACATGCAGGCTCAGTGGCCATGGCTCATGGGCCCAGCCTCTCCGCGGCATGTGGGATCCTCCCGGACCGGGGCACGAACCCGTGTCCCCTGCATTGGCAGGCGGACTCTCAACCACTGCGCCACCAGGGAAGCCCTACAGTAGATTTTTAATAGTTGACCTAGAACGTGTTCATAGCAGAGTATATTGTAAAAAAAGAAAAAGATAAGACTGTATTTGCAATATGATTCCATTTTGTAAATGTGTGTGTGTGATCAGTGATCAGCGCCACGACAAAGAATTATCCTACCCAAAGTGTCAGTAGTTTAATAGATACAGTTGACCCTTGAACGACACATGTTTGAACTTCAAAAAGCCCGCTTACACCAGGGTTCATCTATACACGGATTTTTTCAATAAATATAGTATCTGTATTTTCATTTTAGAAATGTTTAAATGAACTAAATGTGGGGAGAAGTTTGTGTTTGATTAGAGATCACTACGTGTGGAATCAAAAGAACTAGGGTTTGAGTCCTGATTCCATCCAAACTGTTTCAGCTTCCTGCCCTTGGGTGAGTCATTTATAAAGTTCCTTTGTTTTTGAGGCAGAGACAGCAGTACGAGGATTTTCAACTGCACAGGAAAGGAGGTCAGTGTCCCTCACCTTGTGTTGTTCAAGGATCAACTGTATACACACACACATACACATACTTACAAATACATACATGCAGAGAGAGAAAAAGCATCGAGATGAAATATTTCAGGATGTTAACAGTCATTATCTTTGGGTATGGGTGAATTTTTTCCATATCTCTTTTTTCTAACTTTTTTTTAGAGCATGATTAAGTTATAAACTGTATAGTTATAACTGTCTTAGAAATAGTTCAGTTGGGGGACTTCCCTGGTGGTCCAGTGGTTAAAACTCAGAGCTTCCACTACAGGGGGCACGGGTTTGATCCCTGGTCAGGGAACTAAGATCCCACATGCTGTGCAGCCCAGACAAAATATTAAAGAAAAATTTTTAAGCAAAAGAAGAAAAAAGGGAAATAGTTCAGTCGATGATAAGCAGCAGAAGGGCAGGTTTTGTGGGGGGAGGTCTTCCAGGGGTTCAAGCCATTGCCATGTCAAGTCGTTCTCTTGGGGAACGGTTTCCCTGGTTTTGAAGCTTGGGTAAAAACCCAGCACATGAAAACCACAAAAACCTGTGGGCAAATGTGTCCAAGGCCAGAGTGTGTGCCAAGAAGCCACGCCCACCTCGAGGGCGGTCAGATCCCGGAGCGCTGGAGGTGAACTTGCAGGAGGTTTTGCCACGGTGTTAAGGACGGGGTCTAACACCATCACCTGCTCGCTCCTAGCGCTGTGTGCTGGCTCTGTGCTCTTTGACCTTTTACGGACCAATAACATTGCAGACTCAGGCGGCAGTTTTGTAATCACCTGGGTCACGGCTCCTTATGGGGATAAAGAGAGACAGTAGTGTCCCAGCTTAAACCAGAAAGGCTCCAGCAGCTGCTTAGCAACTCCCTGGCCGGGCCGAGGAGCAGACATAAACCATCCCATAAGACGAGGGCAGGAGGGGCCCAGACAATGGCTGGAACTCACAGGGGCTCCGGGCAAGTTTCCTGACAGCACGGGTGAAGAAGCAGACAGCGCTAGACAAATGGCCACCTCCGGGCCCACCTCATAAACCCTGCTCCTCATGGAGGGGGAGCGTTGCCTCTGTGCTGGGTGTTCCAGCGATTGACTCAGACCACAGGTTCCCAGGGCTAAGTGCTGGTCAAGTGCCCGTGCTGCCCACCAAGGTCCCACCAGCCTCCCACCCATCATCCCCATTCAGCTGTACAACACATAATAGCTCTGCTCTGCTCTTTCTCCATGCACACTGGAGAAATCGCTTTCTTGCCAGGGTTTTCTGATCCAGGCAGATTCCTGGACCTGTGGCTTTGGATCGAGGATGGCAAAGAGGCTTCAAGTCTTGTGGCAACTCTGAGTGAGTGGAGCTAGCTGGCTGAAGCGCTGGGTTGGGAAGCTTCCCGGGACTCTGTCCAGGAGAGTGGGAAACAGGTTGTGATTGCATTGTCTGTCAGGGGTGTATACACAGGGAGTGTTGGGCCCAGGCGCTCCTCCGTTCCTCTTTAGCCTTTGACCTGCCTATCCACGTGGTTATTCCCAATTGTACTGGAATTTCTTTTTTCGTTTGTTTATTTTGGAGTGACATGAATAGTTTAATTCAAGGGCATATCCATCTGCTAGTTCCTATCATTAAGAACATTGGATTTTCCACTAAAAAGCTGTCTTCTTAGCTTTTTGTTTTGTTTTGTTTTTTAGGGTTTTTTTTGTTTCTTTTACTGAGAATGTTTAGAAAAAATAGCAGAAGGTTACTTTTCCTAGAAATGGAGCAACCTTCCTCTGCTAAAGGGAATTTCTTATTTTTTGAATGTTATTTTATTTGTGTTTTTATACAGCAGGTTCTTATTAGTCATCCATTTTATACACATCAGTGTATACATGTCAGTCCCAATCTTCCAATTCATCACACCACCACCACCACCCCCCACCGCTGCTCTCCCCCCTTGGTGTCCGTACGTTTGTTCTCTGCATCCGTGTCTCTATTTCTGCCCTGCAGACCAGTTCATCTGTACTATTTTTCTAGGTTCCATATATATGCATTAATATACGATATTTGTTTTTCTCTTTCTGACTTACTTCACTCTGTGTGACAGCCTCTGGGTCCATCCACGTCTCTACAAATGACCCAATTTCGTTGCTTTATATGGCTGAGTAATATTCCATTGTATATATGTGCCACATCATCTTTATCCATTCATCCGTCGATGGGCATTTAGGTTGCTTCCATGTCCTGGCTATTGTAAATAGTGCTGCAGTGAACATTGGGGTGCATGTGTCTTTTTGAATTACAGTTTTCTCTGGGTATATGCCCAGTAGTGGGATTGCTGGGTCATATGTTAGCGCTATTTTTAGTTTTTTAAGGAACCCCATACTGTTCTCCATAGTGGCTGTATCAATTTACATTCCCACTAACAGTGCAAGAGGGTTCTCTTTTCTCCACACCCTCTCCAGCATTTGTTGTTTGTAGATTGTCTGATGACGCCCATTCTAACTGGTGTGAGGTGATACCTCATTGTAGTTTTGATTTGCATTTCTCTAATAATTAGTGATGTTGAGTAGGTTTCATGTGCTTCTTGGCCATCTGTATGTCCTCTTTGGAGAAATGTCTATTTAGGTCTTCTGCCCATTTTTGGATTGTGTTGTTTGTTTTTTTAATATTGAGCTGCATGAGCTGTTTATATATTTTGTAGATTAATCCTTTGTCCATTGATTCATTTGCATGTATTTTTTCCCATTCTGAAGGTTGTCTTTTCCTCTTGTTTGTAGTTTCCTTTGCTTTGCAAAACCTTTAAAGTTTCATTAGGTCCCATTTGTTTATTTTTGTTTTTATTTCCATTACTCCAGGAGGTGGATCAAAAAAGATCTTGCTGTGATTTATTTTAAAGAGTGTTCTTCCTATGTTTTCCTCTAAGAGTTTTATAGTGTCAGGTCTTACATTTAGGTCTCTAATCCATTTTGAGTTTATTTTTGTGTATGGTGTTAGAGAGTGTTCTAATTTCATTCTTTTACATGTAGCTGTCCAGTTTTCCCAGCACCACTTATTGAAGAGACTGTCTTTTCTCCATTGTATATCCTTGCCTCCCTTGTCATAGATTAGTTGTCCATAGGTGCGTGGATTTGTCTCTGGGCTTTCTATCCTGTTCCATTGATCTATATTTCTGTTTATGTGCCAGTACCATATTGTTTTGATTACTGTAGCTTTGTAGTATAGTCTGAAGTCAGGGAGTCTGATTCCTCCAGCTCCGTTTTTTTCCCTCAAGACTGCTTTGGCTATTTGGGGTCTTTTGTGTCTCCATACAAATTTTAAGATTTTTTGTTCTAGTTCTGTAAAAAATGCCATTGGTGATTTGATAGGGATTGCATTGAATCTGTAGATTGCTTTGGGTAGTATAGTCATTTTCACATTATTGATTCTTCCAATCCAAGAACATGGTATATCTCTCCATCTGTTGGTATCATCTTTAATTTCTTTCAATAGTGTCTTATAGTTTTCTGCATACATGTCTTTTGTCTCCTTAGGTAGGTTTATTCCTAGGTATTTTATTCTTGTTGTTGCAGTGGTAAATGGGAGTGTTTCCTTAATTTCTCTTTCTGATTCTTCATCATTAGTGTATAGGATGCAAGAGATTTCTGTGCATTAATTTTGTATCCTGCAACTTTACCAAATTCGTTCATTAGGTCTAGTAGTTTTCTGGTAGCATCTTTAGGATTCTCTATGTATAGTATCATGTCATCTGCAAACAGTGAGAGTTTTACTTCTTCTTTTCCAATTTGTATTCCTTTTATTTCCTTTTCTTCTCTGATTACTGTGGTTAGGACTTCCAAAACTATGTTGAATAATAATGGCGAGAGTGGACATCCTTGTCTCATTCCTATTCTTAGAGGAAATGCTTTCAGTTTTTCACCATTGAGAACGATGTTTGCTGTGGGTTTGTCATATATGGCCTTTATTATGTTCAGGTGGGTTCCCTCTATGCCCACTTTCTGGAGAGTTTTTATCATAAATGGGTGTTGAATTTTGTCAAAAGCTTTTTCTGCATCTATTGAGATGATCATATGGTTTTTATTCTTCAGTTTGTTAATATGGTGTATCACATTGATTGATTTGCATACATTGAAGAATCCTTGCATCCCAGGGATAAATCCCACTTGATCATGGTGTATGATCCTTTTAATGTGTTGTTGGACTCTGTTTGCTAGTATTTTGTTGAGGATTTTTGCATCTGTATTCATCAGTGATATTGGTCTGTAGTTTTCTTTTTTTGAAGTATCTTTGTCTGGTTTTGGTATCAGGGTGATGATGGCCTCATAGAATGAGTTTGGGAGTGTTCCTTCCTCTGCAATTTTTTTTTTTTTTTTTTTTGTGGTATGTGGGTCTCTCACTGTTTTGGCCTCTCCTGTTGCAGAGCACAGGCTCCGGTTGCACAGGCTCAGCAGCCATGGCTCACGGGCCTAGCCGCCCCGCGGCATGTGGGATCTTCCCGGACTAGGGCACGAACCTATGTCCCCTACATCGGCAGGCGGACTCTCAACCACTGCGCCACTAGGGAAGCCCCCTCTGCAATTTTTTGAAAGAGTTTGAGAAGGATAGGTGTTAGCTCTTCTCTAAATGTTTGATAGAATTCACCTGTGAAGTCATCTGGTCCTGGACTTTTGTTTGTTGGAAGATGTTTAATCACAGTTTCAATTTCAGTGCTTGTGATTGGTCTGTTCATATTTTCTATTTCTTCCTGGTTCAGTCTTGGAAGGTCATACCTTTCTAAGAATTTGTCCATTTTTTCCAGGTTGTCCATTTTATTGGCATAGAGTTGCTTGTAGTAGTCTCTTAGGATGCTTTGTATTTCTGCAGTGTCTGTTGTAACTTCTCATTTTTCACTTCTAATTTTATTGATTTGAGTCCTCTCCCTCTTTTTCTTGATGAGTCTGGCTAATGGTTTATCAATTTTGTTTATCTTGTCAAAGAACTAGCTTTTAGTTTTATTGATCTTTACTGTTGTTTTCTTTGTTTCTGTTTCATTTATTTCTGCTCTGATCTTTATGATTTCTTTCCTTCTGCTAACTGGGTTTTGTTTGTTCTTCTTTCTCTAGTTCCTTTAGGTGTAAGGTTAGATTGTTTATTTGAGATTTTTCTTGTTTCTTGAGGTAGGCTTGTATAGCTATAAACTTCCCTCTTAGAACTGCTTTTGCTGCATCCCATAGGTTTTGCATCATCGTGTTTTCATTGTCATTTGTCTCTAGGTATTTTTTGATTTCCTCTTTGATTTCCTCAGTGATCTCTTGGTTATTTAGTAGTGTATTGTTTAGCCTGCATGTGTTTGTGGTTTTTAAATTTTTTTCCCTGTAATTGATTTCTATTCTCATAGCATCGTGGTCAGAAAAGATGCTTGATATGATTTCAATTTTCTTAAATTTACTGATGCTTGATTTGTGACCCCAGATGTGATCTATCCTGGAGAATGTTCCGTGCGCACTTGAGAAGAAAGTGTAATCTGCTGGTTTTGGATGGAATGTCCTATAAATATCAATTAAATCCATCTGGTCTATTGTGTCATTTAAAGCTTGTATTTCCTTGCTAATTTTCTGTTTGGATGATCTGTCCATTGGTGTAAGTGAGGTGTTAAGGTCCCTCAGTATTATTGTGTTACTGTCGATTTCCTCTTTTAGAGCTGTTAGCAGTTGTCTTATGTATTGAGCTGCACCTGTGTTAGGTTCATATATATTTATAATTGTTATATCTTCTTCTTGGATTGATCCCCTGATCATTATGTAGTGTCCTCCTTGTCTCTTGTAACATTCTTTATTTTAAAGTCTATTTTATCTGATATGAGTATTGCTACTCCATCTTTCTTTTGATTTCCATTTGCATGGGATATCTTTTTCCATCCCCTCACTTTCAGTCTGTATGTGTCCCTAGGTCTGAAGTTGGTCTCTTATAGACAGCATATAGATGGGTCTTGTTTTTGTATCCATTCAGCCAGTATGTGTCTTTTGTTTGGAGCATTTAATCCTTTCACGTTTAAGGTAATTATCGATATGTATGTTCCTATTACCATTTTCTTAATTGTTTGGGGTTTGTTTTTGTAGGTCCTTCTCTTGTGTTTCCCACTTAGAGAAGTTCCTTTAGCATTTGTTGTAGAGCTGGTTTGGTGGTGCTGAATTCTCTTAGCTTTTGCTTGTCTGTAAAGCTTTTGATTTCTCCCTCGAATCTGAATGAGATCCTTGCTGGGTAGAGTAATCTTGGTTGTAGATTCTTCCCTTTCATCACTTTAAGTATATCATGCCACTCCCTTCTGGCTTGTAGAGTTTCTGCTGAGAAATCAGCTGTTAACCTTATGGGAGTTCCCTTGTATGTTATTTGTCGTTTTCCCTTGCTGCTTTCAGTAATTTTTCTTTGTCTTTAATTTTTGCCAATTTGATTACTGTGTGTCTCAGCGTGTTTCTTCTTGGGTTTATCCTATATGAGACTCTCTGCACTTCTTGGACTTGGGTGGCTATTTCCTTTCCCATGTTAGGGAAGTTTTCGACTATAATTTCTTCAAATATTTTCTCGGGTCCTTTCTCTCTCTCTTCTCCTTCTGGGTTCCCTATAATGTGAATGTTGTTGTGTTTAATGTTGGCCCAGAGGTCTCTTAGGCTGTCTTGATTTCTTTTCATTCTTTTTCTTTATTCTGTTCTGCAGCAGTGAATTCCACCATTCTGTCTTCCAGATCACTTATCCGTTCCTCTGCCTCAGTTATTCTGCTATTGATTCCTTCTAGTGTAGTTTTCATTTCACTTATTGTGTTGTTCATCTCTGTTTGTTTGTTCTTTAATTCTTCTAGATCTTTGTTAAACATTTCTTGCATCTTCTCGATCTTTGCCTCCATTCTTTTTCTGAGGTCCTGGACCATCTTCACTATCATTATTCTGAATTCTTTTTCTGGAAGGTTGCCTATCTCCATTTCATTTAGTTGTTTTTCTGGGGTTTTATCTTGTTCCTTCATCTGGTACATAGCCCTCTGCCTTTTCATCTTGTCTATCTTTCTGTGAATGTGGTTTGTGTTCCACAGGCTGCAGGATTGTAGTTCTTCTTGCTTTTGCTGTCTGCCCTCTGTGTCTTCTTAGCATGCTACTGTCCTGTTCTGATCCACTTCCACTTCTTGCCTGGATTATGCAGCAGGCTTCTCACTGACCTCCTGCCTCCAGCCTGGAGATCTGTTTTTCCTGTCCTGGAATTTATGACACTGTCATTCCAGTGGCCAATTATTGCCAATTCCAATGGCATTATTTTTACAGATCACCAGCATCAGAAGAACTTTGGGGGACTTTTCAGATGCAGATTCCTGGAGCCCAATAACCTGCATTAGAATACTCTAAGGGACTTATCCAAAAATGCCAATTTCTGGGCCCCAGCTCCCAGTGTAGAGTATCCTGGAGGTGGGTATGGGGATCTTTACTCTTAACAAACAACCCCAGATGGCTTGTAGTCACACCAAAATCTGAGAACCATTAACCTAGAGATATTGTTCCTGCCTACACTGTACCACCTAAGAACATTCCTAAAATCACTATTCTAGATTTGGTTGTAGTAGTTTAAAAATATGTCTAATATTCTTTAATATTTCTTCCTTCAAAAGATGGAGCCTCATTCTCCTCTCCTAAGTGTGAGCTGGACGTTGAGACTCACTTATCAGAATAGCATGTGGCAGATGTGACAGTGGGTGACATACAAGATTAGGCATAGGGGGCAGCGTGGCCTCTTCCTTGCTGTCTCTCAGATCACCTGCTCTGAGAGAGGCCAGCTGCCATGTTGTCAGACACTCAGGCAGCCCAGTGGAGAGGCCCAGGCAGTGAGAAACCGAGGCCTCCTGCCAACAGCCATGTGAGTGAGCCATCAAGAGGTCCTGGTCAAGCCTTCAGCCCAGCTAACATCTTGACTGCCACCTTACAAGAGACCCGAGCCAGAAGCTGTCAACCAAGCAGCTCCCAAGTTCCTAACTCACAGGAACTGTGAGATAATAAGTGTTTGTTGTTGGAAGCTTCTAAATGTGGGGATTATTTGTTATGTAACTAATGTCTGAGTAAAAAGACTGTTTTCAGTGATTTCTCACAGGGCTACACCATTAACCCAGTAAGCCACTCCTGGATGAGTGAGCTTAACTTCTCCAAGAAAAAGACTTTATTTCCCTCCGGCCAATCCTCTGGGCAGAGTCAGAGGTACTGTGCAAGCACGTTGTCCCCAAACCATCTGAGACCAAGCCAGGCTGGGGTCCCTCCAGGAGGCCCAGAGCTGTGTTTGCCCAGGGGAGCCTGTTTGACATACCACCTGTATATACCTACTCTTTGCCCTGCCTCCCAGTGTGGGTGCCCTTCTCAAAGCTCACAGAGCCTGAACATTCACCCCACCCTTCTTCCCACTCTCCCCTCCCAGCAGTTCACCTGTCTCCACACATGGGATGTTTCCGAGTCCCCCCAGCACCCGAAACATCCGTGTCTGCATGCCTCTGCTCACACTCTCCCCTCCGCCTAGGATGCCCTCCTCCTATCGCCTCTTCTAGAGCCTGCTCTGCCTCCCCGAGTCCCTTCCATGCAGTCCTGGGGCTTATCCTCTGCCTTACCAGCACTTTGTACACCCCAGGAATGATGCCTTCCTTCATCGTCAGAGGGCTTCACTCCACCCTCTAGTTCCATAGTCACGTCGTCTCCTTTCCCTGAATTTGACCCACTTGCTTCCCTGTTTTAAGGCCCTTGTGATTACGTAGGACCCTCCCAGAAAATCGAAGTTAATGTCTCCATCTCTAGATCCTTAACTCAGCCATATCTTCAAAGTTCCTTTTGCCGTGTAAGGTAACATAGCCATGGGTTTCTGATGATGAGGATGCAGACATCTTTTTTTTTTTTGGTGGGGGGTGTGTGTTATTTTTGGCACAAAATAATATAATCAACATAAAATCATGTCACATAGTGCTGGGTCCATAGTAAGCATTCAGTAAATGCATTTATTACCATTTAGGCACCACCTCCTATGTGCCCAGCATGTGCTAGACATGGAGCTGCCACAGTGATCAACGTGGACGTGCGACCTGCCTTTGTGGGGCTTATCCAGTCTCATCAGTGTAACATGTGAACTCTCAGATTCTTATACTCAGTGTGCTTAAATCTACTTCACATATGCTCAGTGACTGTATCAGTTGGCTTTTTCTATATAACAAACAATCCCAAAGCTTTCTAACTGAAAATAACTATTTATTTAGGGCTTATTATTATTTTTTTTTTGGCCGTGCCCCTTGGCACGCGGGATCTTAGTTCCCCAACCAGGGATCAAACCCACGCCCCCTGCAGTGGAAGCACGGTGTCCTAACCACTGGACTGCCAGGAAATTCCCCTAGTTCTCAATTTTATGTCATCATTTTCAGTTCTCCTGACTGGGCTGGACTCAGCTGATTTAAACTGGGCTCACCATGATCTGCTGGGGTTGCTGGTTTATAATGGTCTTGGCTGGAATGTATGGGGTCTTTCTCCATGTGGTTTTTCATCACCCAACAGGCTAGCCCAGGCTTGTTTGCATGTTGACAGAAGGGAACAACAAAAGGAGATGTTGCAAGGCATCTTAAGTCCTAGGCTCAGAACTGACCCACTGTCACACCTGCCACTTCCATTGATCAAAGTAAATCACAAACTGTGATTCCAGGGGCAAGGAAATAGACTTTATCTCTTGATGGGAGAAGTAATAAACTATTGTGGCCATTTTTGCCATCTACCATAGTGACATTGCAGGAAAGAGAAAGAAAGAATGGAGGTCGTGTCCCTGTGGAATAGTTACCAGAGGAGCATTTTTCCCTGGAAAGTTCCCCAGGAAAGGAGGCAGCAAGGCCACAACCTGTTCAGGAGTGGCCTTGGGGTGGCTAATTATTCTTGCGCTCTCCGTGAAGCACAGCGCGTTAAGCATATTTCTTTCTCCCTGTGCTAAATTGCCAAGCTCCAAGATTTCAATTATAAATGACACAATTAAGTCCTTGGCAAGAAAAAGTCAAGTTCTCTTTTTCAGGAAGCTAGTGAGGAGACAGGCAGAGTGACTACACAAAGTCCACACAAGTGGCAAAAGACATGCATTTTGAGAAATTGAGAGGTCCTTGGGACACTAAATTCCTTTAAAACAAAGGGTTCTATTTGTCATTGGCAAATGTGAGTGAAAAAAGCAGGATATGAAACAGTTGATCCAGCCTTACCCCAAATTTTCAAACAGAAAAATGTTTACTTATATGTAGGCCTAGAAAAACGACTGAAAAGATACAATGTAAATATACACCACAGTATTAACAGTGGCTGGTCATCTGTCCTGGAATTAGAGGTGATTTTGGGTTTTTCTGTTTCTGCTTCTCTGAATTTCCCCAATTTTCTATAATAAACCTGAGTTACTTTAATAATCAGGAAAAAAATGTAAATAAAAGAAACCCCACAATGGATTCTAATTACTTCAACCTTTAAAACTGAAGCTCTGAGTTACTTGATTGTGCCGTTAATGGTATTTGCTGGAATGCGGGCTTTTGTTTTTTTTCTCCTTTAAAATTATCCTGAGGCAGTAACTTGCACACTAAGGTCATGAACTCTTAATTTCAAGTTTATAAAATAAAATGTATTAATCAGTGCGAGTTCCTTCCATTTGTATCCAGCCCCTCTCTTCTCTAGATGCCAGGAGCTCAGAGCTCTTTCGCAAATGAGAGACCCAGAGGCCATTATACGGACTTCCTCACGCAAATGACTCTACAGAGCTGTGATTTAATTTCTTACTCTCGGCTCTTATTAAGGGTCGATACACAGAATAGGCCTGCAAAGAACATTTCTGCATCTTTTACAAAACAACTATCTGTCTTTGGTTCGTGGTCCTTTCCACAGAGATTCCCTCGATAGAATCCCCTTGTATACCTGAGGAGGAACTTTGGTTTCCATGCTGCACGGCTTTGCTTCCTGTTAGGAGCCCGTGAGATGAGGTCATTTATCTTGGTTTCTCCTTGCCTTTGCTGCTGGGAAGCTTAGAATCAAATTTTGTGCTCAGTTAAGGGGACTTCCTTTAGTCAAGGTTTTCTATCTTGTTGAATAGTACCACCATCGATCTATCTGGCTGAAGCCAGAAATCCCAGACAACATTCTAGAATTTTCTGTCTCCTTGTGGCAAGGACCCATCCTGGAGGTTTTTCTCTTGAAATCTTTCTCTCTCTCTAATCTGTCCATCCCTTATTTCATTCTTGGATTGCTCAAGCAGCCTGACTGGACTTCCTGAATCTCATCTTACCCTACTCCATTGTACCCCCAACCAAAAAAGGTCCATCTTCCATGCTAATAGGGTAAGCGGTCTTTCTAAATGCCAGTCGGACCTTGTCGCCTACTAGTTACCCATCTTTCCACATGAAGTCTCCTCTCCCCAGCTTCTCTTGCAGGATGTCCATCTGCCCCCTCAACTCCCGTCTTCCTTCCCTCCAGCCATACTGAATCCACAAGTCTCACCCTCTGTTGTGTCTGGGATTCTGCACATACCGTTCCCCTGCTTCTAATGCTCTTCTCTCTTCCCTACCCCGCCGCCCCCCGTGGAGTAGTTGCAGTGCCATGAATCTTGCTTCAGAGTTTATTCCCTGAAGGCACACCTGGTTTGTTCTCCCACCCAGACTGGCTAGGCACCCCTCCTGTGAGTTCCCACAGATGTCCACGGTTCCCCTGACAGAGCACTGATCATAGTGAATTGAAGGGTGGCCTCCCTGATCTGTCTCCTGCTCTAAAATGCAAGCCCCAGTGGGACTGGTTCCAGGTCTGTCTCCCATATCATCCCCAGACCAGCAGACTGCCTGGCCTCAGGAGATGCTCACTGAACGTGTGTTCAAAGAACAAAGAGGCTATTTTTCTGCATAGGAGTCTATCTCTTCTGCCCACTCCCTCTTCCTAACCCTCATTATTTATCTACTGCTTGGCCTATTGCTTTATACTGTGCATCTCTGTTACCCTAAGCCAACCTGTAGTAGATTGCTTCTCAGAAATGACCACAATGTCCCTTTCCTTGCCCCAAATCCTTGCAGTAAATCCTGTCAAGGGGTGGGGTTCATTTCCCTACCCCTTGAATCTGTGCTGGCCCCCCGACTAATAATATGCAGACGATTGAATGTGGCTGGCTTTCCATCAACTCGGGCAGCCTGGCATGCTTTGGCTGCTCTCTTGGAATTGTGCTGCTGCCCCGTGGACAAGCTGGAGCTAGCCTGCTGGATGATGAGCGACACAGCAGCCCAGCCCCTCCATCGCCCTGTCCAACAGCCTGCCAGACACGTGAGTGAGACCATTGTAGACCAGTCAGCCCCAGGCACCCCACCTCGGACTGTGGCCACCTGGGTGAGGCCAGTGGAGATCAGCTGAGCTAGGCCCAGATCAGTGGACACGCCTAGTTTGACAAACAGCCTGGCGAGCGGTAACAAAGGCTTATTGTTTCAAACACCTGTGTTAAGGTGGTTTCTTACAGTACATCTTGGAATTTTTCCTGGTAGCTGACCTCACGTGACACCATCTCCATGCAGTGGACAGGTTAATACTTCACAGTCTCCAGAGGGGGAACGTCAGTCTGGTCTTCTTTTTCTCTAGCAGCTTAGGGTACAGGCCCCAAATCTGTTTTCAAGCACAGAATTATAAAGTGTACCCAAATTCTTAAGTGACCAGTTCTCCTTACATCCTTCTCGTCTCCACTCTACTTCTTCCAGCTTTTTTTCTCCTAAAAATAAGACAGAAGTTAATTCTTCTTCCCTAGACTGTACCTGAAGTGTCCACATTTTTCATACACTGGGGTCCTTTGAACAAGTCCACTGACTGGCTCCGAAGTCTGTGGCCTGGTGCTAGTAACTGGCTCTTGCATGACCTCCCGCAGATCACTTCATCTCTCTGAGTTTCCATTTTCTTGTCTGTAAAACGGGCACTATAATTCTGTCTACCTCCGGAAGTCTTGAAAATTCATTCATTCATTCCGTGAATATTTACCGAGGGCCTCCGTGTTGCAGGCATTATTCTGGGCACTGGGGATGTTTCCATGAGCAAATGGAGGGAGAAAGTTCTCTGTTCTACTATGAAGTTTATATTCTACCAGAGGGAGACAGACAGTAAAGAATGAGGATAATAAAGAGGAAGAGTATGTGACGTGATAGAAGGTAAGTTCAGCTGCAAAAAAACCAGAACAGGATAAGGGGGTGGAGAGGGGGCCGGCAGCATGGATCTTGGTTGCAATTTTAAATGGAATTGCTACCATAGGTCTTAAAGAGAAGATGATGTTTGAGGCAGGTCTTGACGGAGTTGGGAGTTAGCCTTGCAGGTATCTGGGGAAGAGGCTCCCAGACGGGGGAACAGGCAGGGCAAAGACCCTGAGATCAGAATATGCCTTGTGTGTCAGAGGAGCCTGTGTATCTGGCATGGAGGGGACGGGGTGGTGGGGGTGGGGAGGGTGAAGAGCCCCAGGAGAGGCAGGCAGAGAGGAAGGGGCCGCAGCAGGGCAGATTGCTTGCGGACCCCGCAGGCCTTGGGTTTCACTTGGAGTGAAATGGCCATCTGGGGAGGCTGTGGGCAGAGAGAGAAAGGCTGCAGTTTGACCAGCACAGTGCTGGCGCTGAAGAAGTGCTCCGTGGTTAGTGTTGGAGCAGGCAGTGGTATTTCAAGTTGCCAGCACTGCATCGGTCTAGAAAGAAACTGCAAGGGTCCTCTGAGGAACGGAAGCTGGGCCCCCCTTGGCCCTGCATCTGTCTGTCCCCATCCATGCTTCCTGGTATACTCAGCTCCAGGGCAGGTAGGCAAATTTGCATGAGGGCCGTGGAGCCTCTCGGGAGAACCAGGGAACCCTCTGGAGGCTGAGCAGTAGTAATCACTGTGTTGATGGCGGTGGTGTCACCTGAGGTCAGCTACCAGGACAGACACCAAAGACCCCCCCCAGGGGATCTCACCTTGGGGTAAGAGCTCCCCCTTGTCAGCTACTGTGAGTTTAAGGTTCAGCTCTGTAAACACAGAACCCCCACTTGGGGTGCTCTGGCCAAGGGCGCCTGCATAGGGACTGTGCTATTTCCTCTCAGAGTCTGGAGGCACCTGGATTGTCAAGGGCTCTATGTGGCAGCAGCCAAAGATGCAAGACATTGGGCAGGACCAACTTCCTACCTCAGTCCATGGGAGAAAACAACCCCAAACTGGGCTCTGCGTAGACCTGTCAACTTCTCCACCCTTGGACACAGTCTTGATCCCTTTGGAGAGGTGAGGACCTGGGGTTTTTGTGAACAGGGGTACAGGTAGGGCAGAGGAGAGAGAGAGGCAGTGGGCATGCTGCTCGTCTGACAAGTGGGAGCTTGCGACCAATCATGGGAATATTAAGAATGGATGTGGCCTTATTTGTGCCCTGAGCTGCCAAGGCTGGTCAAGCCCGTTAAACTGATCACTGTTGCTCTTAGTCTCATGGGCCTTGTGGAGAGAGTATGAGGCGGCCTTTTTGTCCCTTCATTACACCTAGGCCCCCTTCCAACCTACATTACGGTACCTCCAGGAGTTAGCTCTCACGGTTAGCGAGGACATCACCATGGGGACGTACTGAGGTGACACAAGGCTGGGAGGCCCTTGCTGGGGCTCTCACCAGCAAATTGATATTGGCCAGGTCATTAAGAAGCAGTCAGCTTCTTGAACTTGACTGTGCAGGTGAATCCCCAGGGGACCTTGGGCAAATGCAGGTTCTGATGCAGTCAGTAGGTCTCAGCTGGGACCAGTGCATCCTCAGTGGAACAAGCTCCCAGGAGATGCTGATGTGGGATGAGAGCATCCATGGCTGGTCACAGCTCTGGCTGCACATTAGAATCACCTGAGAGGCTCCAATCACATACGGTATCTGGTCCCACCCCAGCCAATATTCTGATCTGATTGGTTTGGGCAGGGTCTGAGTTTTGGAAGCTTAAATAATCTCCCTCAGTGATTCTGCTGTGCAACCAGGATTGAAAACCGGTGCTTTGGTCCACGAGCCTCACCTTTTAGGGCTTTCAAACTATATAATTTATCATCCAAGCTGGAACACATTCTTAGAGTAAAAGAGGTCACGGATGATAATTACACAGGTTTAACAGGCATAAACTGGGGTTGTCCTGGGCGAATCCAATGTGTAGTCAATTTAACTGTAGCCTGGTAGGGCCCCAGCCCTACCCAAGCTCATAAAGGTGGTTAGTGGTAGAATCTGGGCTTGGAACCCATGCTCCTGACTCTTAATTGAGTTCTCACTGCACTACCTCATAACCTCAGTTATTCAGTCCATGAAATAGGGATAAGAATGCCTATCTTGAGGACTTCGTTGGTGGCACAGTGGTTAAGAATCCACCTGGCAATGCAGGGGACATGGGTTCGAGCCCTGGTCCGGGAAGATCCCATATGCTGCAGAGCAACTAAGCCCGTGTGCCACAACTACCGAGCCTGCGCTCTAGAGCCCGCGAGCCACAACTACTGAAGCCTGTGCGCCTAGAGCCCGTACTCCGCAACAAAAGAAGCCACCACAATGAGAAACCTGTGCACCGCAAGGAAGAGTAGCCCCAGCATGCCACAACTAGAGAAAGCCCATGCACAGCTACAAAGACCCAATGCAACCATAAATGAATGAATGCCTATCTTGGTATTTCCCTGGTGGTCCAGAGGTTGAGAATCCGTCTTGCAGTGCAGGGGACGCTAGTTCAATCCCTGATTGGGGAACTAAGATCCCACCTGCCGCGGGGCAAGTAAGCCCGCACGCCACAACTAAGAAGACCAAGTGCCGCAACTACAGAGCCCACATGCTCCTGAGCCCATGCACCACAACTAGAGAGAAGCCCGTGCGTTGCAACGAAGAGCCCGTGTGCTGCAACTAAGACCCGACGCAGCCAAAAAAAAAGGAATACCTATCTTGTCAACTCTAAGCTAGGGTGACTGTGAATTTAAAAGGAGGCCAAAATCCACGCAAATGTGTTTTAAAATGTTGAGCCACTCTGTGGAATTGGAAGGTATTTTTATTATCATGAGTCTGTGGTTACCTGAGCCAGTCTGCGATCTACCCATCTTGAGTAAGAGTGACCACACCTATTTGAATAGTAAATAATACATGGGTCCTATTAGCTAAAATAACCTTGACAAGGTGGAAAAGTAAGGAGACAGGAATCAGAAAGTGTTATTCCCTGGATCGAGGCTGAGCCTCGCAGGCTCTTAGGGCGAGGAAAGATAAGAATCTCAGAGTGGCCCACAAGCTAAATGGGAATCAATAATGTTGTCTCTGGAAACAATGAAGTTAGTGCGATCCATAAATAGAAGCACGGTTTGTCTGAACCATGAGATCATTGTGCTGGACCTCTGGGATCCGAGGAGGGTGTCAGCATGAAGAAGTGTAGAGATGACCCTGGAATTGACATTGTCAAGGTGCTGGGGGTGGGAGGTGGGGGACTGCAGATGAAATCCCTTCTAACCTGCACATTTTCCAGATGAAAACACTGAGGCCCAGCCATGCTGAGTGACTCACCCAGCAACCAGTGATGTCCTGGTGGAGCCCACGTGGGGCCCAAGGTCTTGGGTCACTTCCAAGTCTGTTCCTTGTGTGTTTAGGTCAAAAGAAATGCTGGTGGGGACTTAAATGACAATAAAGACCACCATGCCATTATAATACCCCCAAACTAACAATAATCCTCTGTTACCATTTAATGCCCAGACCCTCTGTCTTTACAGTTGGATTATTCCAGGCAAGAACTAAACTTCTCTCCCGAGCCCCACGTTGCGTTTGGTCGATAGGTCTCTTTAGTCTGTTTTCATCTATAACAGTTTTCCTTCCCTTTTTTGTGCTATTCATTAGTTTAAAACAAGAAAACCTGGGTTCTCTGGCCTGTTGAGTTTGCCACCGTATAGTTTTAACTGATTGTTTCCAGGTGGTGATTTTGAACGTGCCCTGCCCCCCACCATTGCCTGTCGTCCCTGTAAACTCCAGAGCTTGATTCAATTCGGGCTCAGTGTTTGTAGCAGCACTCCTTTGTAGGTGGTGGCCTGTGCTTTCTCCACTGCACCCCATCAGGAGGCTCATAATGTCATGGCAGGTGGTATCTGTCAGAATTACACACCGTGGCATTTAAAAGGGCAACAGTTACATGTCATTCTACATGTGTCCAAACCCATAGAGTGTACAACACCAAGACTGAACCCTAAGGTGAACTGTGGACTCTGGCTGATAAAGATGTGTCAGTGTAGATTCATCGCTCGCTGTACAAATGTACCACTCGGGTCGGGGGTGTTGATGTGGGGAGGCGGTGTGTACAAGGGCCAGGGGTTGTAGGGAAGTCTCTGGATTTTCCCCTCAGTTTTGGTGTGAACCTGAAAGTGCTCTAAGAAACAAAGTGTACTTAAGAAAGAAAAAAAAAAAAGTGAAACAATTGCGTTATAATACTCCAAGATCGGGGCGCTGGAGCTGATGAGGAAGGGAGAGTGATGAAACAAGAATGGCAAATAATGGCTGTTGCAGCTGGGCAGTGCGTACATGCCGTGCATGGTACCGGTCTCTTGTGTATTTGAGAATCGTTAACAAAAATTCAGTTACTGCTGAGATGCCCCTAAGAAGATGTGGCAGACATAGTTGGTTGTTTCTAACCCATTGTTCATCCCCTGCTACCCCTTCTTTCTCTTTCCTCGGAGCGTCTTAATTCTGTTAAGTAAAGCTCCCTCGGCTACCTGGCCAGGTGCGGCAGCGGCTTCAGCCCCAGGAGCGAGGCCCTTCGTTCTCTGCCACAGCTGCCACTTGCAGCGCTGGCTGCTTCGGGGGACGGCCCAGCTTGAACATTCAACAGAGGAAATGCTCGAAAAATCTCTTGTGTTTACTCCTGTCTTTAATCTTCACAACAAGCCAATGAGAATATTACCATCCCTACTTTACAGATGATCGTGAGGCTTAGACAAGTCACAGAGCCCAGGGTCACAAGCCAGAAGGCTGAGGTCTGTGCAGTAGCACCAAAGCCCACGTTCTTAGCCACGCTAGTGCTGCACTCCCAGGTCTGGCATTACACGATTTCACTGAATTTTCTCTTTAGGTTGGTTGAATTTCAGAAGAATTTGTGATTAGGGGACAGACTTTTGGGGAACAAGAAATAGAGTTTTGACATTGGAAAGACACTCTACCCTATGGTGATATTTTCCACATTTTTCTGACTGTAAGATCTTTTAGAATGTTAAAATGCAGATTCTAGAGAAGGCCCCTGATAATCTACATTTTTAACAAAACATCTTCCTCCCCGACGTGAGTCTCACAGTCAAGCAAGTTAGAAAAATCTCTCTACCTCCCGGCATTGAATATAGGCCCAGACAGAGCAGATTTCCAGACAGAGTGGATTTATTAAATCTAAGCAAGAGAAAGGGATCTTGAAGTTCAGCTGATGCCGCATTACCCACAGACACGGGGCAGCCAGTCCTGATGACACATACACTGCGTCCATTTAGAGGCGGGTCCGTCCAGGGCGCCACAACCTCTCGCAGGGGCCAGGCCATCCTGCCTGCACCTGGTAACTAACCACCTGGGAATGAACCTTGCCCCTCAGCCCACAGCTGATTGGACACCTAACTAGGCTGCCCCAGTCAAATCCTTTCTCCCAAGAATTTTTAATTAAATTCTGGTTGCTGGGCACCAGCTCTATAAATTCACACGAGATTACGGTCAGTAAAGAGCGAGAAAGAGGAAGCGAGATGGAGAGGAAGAGGGAGGGAGGCTAAAGGAGGGGGAGGGAGAAGGGGGCGGAAACGAAAAACCGGGCAAGTGGAGAGAAGAGGGAGAAAGAGTTTAGTGGGTTAAATAGTGGCCCTCAAAAGATGCGTATTCACCAGAACCTCACAACGGGACCTGGCTTGGAAAGGCGTTTTTGCCGATGTAATTAAGTTAAAAGATCTAAAGATGAGATGACCCTGGGACTAGGATGGGCCCTAAATCCAGTGCCTGGGGTCTGTATCTGTGAAAGGGGAGCGAGCTTTGACACACAGAGGGGAAGGCCATATGAAGACAGGGCAGGGATTGGGGTGATGTGTTTAGAAGCCCAGGAATGCCCAGGATTGGCCGTCAGAAGCTGGGAGGAAAGCAAGGAACCAATTCTCTTTCAGAACCTTCGGAGGGAACCACCCCATGGGCACCTTGATCTTAGACTTCCAGCCTCCAGAACTGGGAGAGCATCAGTTGCTATTGTTTTTAGCCATCAAGTTTGTAGAGACTTGTCATGACAGCCCTGGGAAACCGATTGGTCTTTGGAGATGCAGAGGAGGAGGGAAAGGGCTGGGAGGGAGAGGGAGGGGAGGGTAAGGGAGGCAAGCACGGGGGAGGGGAGGGGAGAAAGAGGAGCAAGAACCAAGCACCAAGCAGGGGTGCAGGGAGCAGAGGGAGAGAGGCTACGCCGCCCCCTCGGCCCCTCCCCAGTGTCCGTGCCCTTCGATGTCCTGGGTCACTTGAGGATTCGGCCTGAGGTTCCCAATGTGTCCCCTGCATCCTGACATGACACCCTCACCCCCCCACCAGGTGTCTTTGAGAGGGCGTCTGCTCCCCACACCCTGGCCCCGTGGCGAGGGGTGCACAGCTGCACCTAAACCCTCACCTAGGCACCCAGGCTGGCCCTGGGAGCGCGAACAGGGAGGCTGACAGCGGCCAGGTGCCTGGGATGGGGTCGCTGCGGCGAGCTGTGCACATGGGTTGGGTGGGGGACCAGCTGCTCTTTGCTGGATGACGCAGCCCCACGAAGTCCCCCCATCCTTCCCTGGCACTCCTCCCTGGCACTCCAGTGGCCTCCTGGCCAGGTGGCTTTCTGGGACCGTTTCGATGATGATGAGCCCCCTGCCTCCTGCTGGTCAGCCCCACCGAGGGCTCGGTGGCCCCCTCTGCAGCTGGTGCCGTCAGGGTCAGGGTCCTCGGGAGGGTGGCGGGTGGGAATTTTTTCCACGCCTGCTGGAACGCTCCAGAACAGAGGCATTGGGGCACACGCTTGAGGGGTTTTCAGAGCCCAAGGTCCCCTTTCACTCTCTCATGCAGTGTAATTTTTTATTGATGATAAAAAATAAAAATTCTAAAATAATAAGAAATGATTTTTTTAAAATAATGAAACCGGGCTTCCCTGGTGACGCAGTGGTTGAGAGTCCGCCTGCCGATGCAGCGGACACGGGTTCGTGCCCCGGTCCGGGAAGATCCCACATGCCGCGGAGCGGCTGGGCCCGTGAGCCATGGCCGCTGAGCCTGCGCAGCCGGAGCCTGTGCTCCGCAACGGGAGAGGCCACAACAGTGAGAGGCCCGCGTACCGCAAAAAAAAAAAAATAATAATAATAATAATAATAATGAAACCCTTCCTGAGTGCCAGGCACCACGCTAAGTGCTTTACAGCCAGCTCCTTGGATTCTTCCAACAGCTCCAGGAATAGGGGTTGCTGTGACACCCCCCCCATTGAAGGGAGAAACTGAGGCAGATCAGGGTGGCAAAGACCCTACCCAGGGTCCCCAGCAGGAAGACAGATGGGATTGGAACCACGGGCTGCCTGCTGTTGACCTGCTGTGCTCCTTGCACGTACCCTGAATGAGGAGAATCCCCAGAGCGTTTTCACACTCTCCTTTGTTAGTGAAACCACGGCAGATTTTTCTCGGTGTTTTCCTTAGGAGAACGAGGGCCTGAATGGTTCTGAGCTGGGTCCCTCAGCCCCAGCCGCCTCCGGCAGCGGGGGGGTGGGGTGGGGTGGGGGGTGTCCGAGAACAACCAGAGTGGAAAGAGTCCTCACAGAGTTCCTGGGGTCCAGGTTGGATCCCACCCCAGTAACCCCGAGCCCTCCTGCCAGCCTGTAACTCTCCCACTCCCCCATCCCAGCCTTGCTGGGGCCATGGCGGTGTCACCCGTGGTTTCCCACACGGAGATAGGAGGTGGCTGGGGGGTGTGGTTGGGGGCGGGAGCCAGGCTGGAGGTCCGGAGGCAAAGCTGCTCTGGGTGTTGGGGTGGGGGGTGGGTGGGTCCTGGAAGAGCCCACCTCACCTCTGGGCCTCCCTGTCCTTGTCTGACAAATTGAGATAATATCCACCTCCAAACCTGCACTGTAATTACGTGCTGTTTGTTGTACGTCAGTTATACTTTAACAATCAGATTTTCAAAAGCACAATACTCTGTTATTTGGGGAGGCACACTTAGGTACCTTCAAAGAAGCAAGCAAGTGCTTACTGGGAGGGGGAGGGGGAAGCTTGCGGCAGGATGGGTCCTGGAGGCTCTGGAGTGGAAACTCACTCACCTTGCTGGTGGTTCAGTAGCTGTTTGTGGGTCATGCTTTGTGAAGCCTTGTGTTTATGCTCTTGGTGTTTGTCAGTTCAAATGCTGTATTGTACAACTTTAAAAGGGTTACAGGGCTTCCCTGGTGGCGCAGTGGTTGAGAGTCCGCCTGCCGATGCAGGGGACACGGGTTCGTGCCCCGGTCCGGGAAGATCCCACATGCTGCGGAGCGGCTGGGCCCATGAGCCATGGCCGCTGAGCCTGTGCGTCCGGAGCCTGTGCTCTGCAGCGGGAGAGGCCACAGCAGTGAGAGGCCCGCGTACCGCCAAAAAAAAAAAGGGTTAACAAAATAATGAAATTGGCCTCCCGGGTTGGTGGGAGCATTCTTTGAGATGTGCATTTGGCGTCCTGGCACACAGTAGGTGCCCAGTGAACAGGGCATGAGTCCAGTGAGCTGCCCTTCCCGGGCACTCATTCAGCCCAGGGACAGCTCAGCAGGTGGTCAGGCCCAGAACCCCAAGGAGCCCACCAAAGAGAAGAGGGGAGAGGAAGAGAGGAGTTATTGACAAATTCATGGGACAGTGAGAAATGCATTAAGAGTTGTCTGCATCCCAGCCCAAAGTAGTTTCAGAAAGGAGCTGTTCTGATGGCTTTTGTGTTCCTTGTTTATTCATTCCATCCACAAATATTTACCGATCACCTGCCATGTGATGGGCAAGGTGACAGCTGAAGGGGATACCGTGGTGGGCAAGACAGAGCCCCTCCCCTCGGTACTTCCAGGCTAGTAGAGCAGCGGACGTTTAAACGGACAGATTCCACCCGTGGCGGTCGTGAAGGAGAGACGAAGTGCAGGGCGCTGGCTGAGCAGGTAGGACGGCCACCTCGCCTAGTCTTTCATTTTCATTTTGGGGACACAGTGGTGCCAGAAAAGTCTTCCTAAAAGAAGCGACATATGTACTGAGCCCTAGGGTTACCTGGTCTATCACGTTCTAGACAGGGAAAAAGAATGTGCAGAAGCCCGGAGGTGGGAAGGAGAGGGTGGAGACTTGACTGTAAAAATATTTAGGTGGCTGAAGTACCTGGGAGGGGGCAGGGGGGGTGTCGCTGTGGGGAGGAGACCAGAAAGGGAAGTCAGGGTTCGTTCATGAAGGGCTTTCCCTGCCTGGTAAGGAGTCCGGAGAGTGTAGAGTAGGGGCGTTTCGCCGTCAGGTTTGTATTTTGGAAGAAGCGTGGCAGCTGCCGTCTCTGTTAGAAGTGGATGGCTGCTCTGGGCAAGCAAAGCCCGCCTCCCACTCTGGAACGGGAGCCGACCTTCTCAGGAGAGTCGCCCTCACCCTCCTACCAAGGCCGCTTTTTTGTCAAAGGACCAGGGAAGCCCATTTCTGCCCAACTCTGAGAGAACTCCCACTGTCAGGGCATCGTGGATGACAAGTCTTGGAGGACTGGGGACTCTCGGTGTTGGTGCAAGGAACTCGCCTGCAGCGCCTAGCCCAGTGCCCTTCATGAAGCAGGAACTCAAATAATGCTTGCTGATGAGCTACTGAGGCTGCCGCCGCCTTGCTTTAGTTTTCCTTAATTTCTAGGACTGTGATGGACTGAGGAAGTAAGACTCCTAGGTATGCTGCACTACTGAAACCTAAAACTCTAAATGTCCATTTGTTTTGTGGCCAACATTTAACTGTCTAGCTGATGGAAGGCTCATTTCTCAAAGAGGATTTTTTGCTCAGATGTTATTAGTGAGAATGAGGGTCACACACGGAGCATGTTAAAATGCAGATTCCTAGGATCCACCACTTCCTCTGGGAATTTTGAGTCAGTAGGTTTATCAGTCACCTCTGGCTTGGTTATGCTGCAGTAACAAATAACTCCTCACATCTCAGTGGCTTGTAACAAGAAAAGGTTTTGTTTCTTACTCACAGTACATGTTGACCGTAATGTGAAACAGTAACATTTTTATTTTATCAGTTAGTATGCCATACTTTCTTCACTTAAGGACACGGACTGAAGAAACAACCCCTATAGGGGACACGCCACTCTTGTATCAAAGGTGAATAATCATCTTAGAGGAAAGAAGGAGCGAATGATTTGGGAACAGTAATACTTTCTGGACAGGTGGTCTGGGGTGGGGCCTGGGACTATGCATTTTTAGTAGTATTTGCAGGTGAATCTGCTGCAGGAGCTCTGATGGCCACACGTTGAGGACCTCTGGGCGATCACATGTTAGGATAACAAAAGACATCGGTCTGGACTAGTTTCTCAAAGTGCAGAGTTGGGCAGTTTCCTGTCTCTCTGCCTGACACTTTAATCTTTCACTGCTCCCTTTCTCCTTTTACTGTTTTATCTTAGAAGCCTTCTGGGCTCTGAATCCTCCACATTTAAGCCTTTCGTCTTAGATCTTTCTGTCATACCTCCAGCTTTGTTTTCTGCTAAACAACACAATAAATCTGGTTTCAAAAAGTAATGCATGTGAATGGGCATGCATGCGTTTACGTGTTCTCCCTGCCTGAGTAGGTATTTGCGTTTTAACCAGGTTATTTTCATGACGCAGAGCTCCTGAAATGATGAGAATTTCATAAATGATGAGAATTTCAGGGACCTTAACCCGTCGTAATGGGTGGTGATATTAGGGTCCTGTTCTCCAGCCTCCCTCCCCCATGGATGGTGCATCTCTCTGCTCCCTTGTGATTATCTCTGGCGCTGCGTCTGCCACCTGGTGTTATAATAATCTATTCAGGTCTGTCTCCCTTGCTAGATGATGAGGTCCTTGAGGGCAGAAGCTTTGAGTTCTATCCCCTGCATGCAAAAATGTTTAATGAATGAATGCATGTTTGTTTCTTGCATATCATTGCAACCCACTCTTGGAGCATTTTTTAAATTGGCTTTTTTTTTTTTTTTTTTTTTTGGCTCACGTCCTCGCATCTCTTTCCGATTCCTTAGAACTGCACTTTCCAATATGGTAGTCATCAGACACATGTTACTGAGCTGTTGAACTGTGGCTACTCTGAACTTACGTGTAAAACACTAGACTTAAAGCACTGGATTTCAGAGACTTAGCACAATAAAAATGTAAAATATCTCATTGTACTTAAATATCTAATCAATATCCCATTCATAGTTTTTTTTTTTTTTTTTTTTTTGGCGGTTCGCGAGCCTCTCAGTGTTGTGGCTTCTCCCGTTGCGGAGCACAGGCTCCGGACGCGCAGGCTCAGCAGCCATGGCTCACGGGCCCAGCCGCTCCGCAGCATGTGGGATCTTCCCGGACCAGGGCACGAACCCGTGTCCCCTGCATCGGCAGGCAGACTCTCAACCACTGTACCACCAGGGGAGCCCCATAGTTTTATATTGATTATAGGTTATAACGATATTATTTAGGTTATATTTAATTAAAATATTGTTAAAATTAAATTATTATTTAATATTTAATTATTAAAATGTTTAAAACTTACTTTCTCTTACTTTGTTTCATGCAGCTACCAGAAAATGTTTAATTGCATAATGTGGCTTGCGTTATATTTCTATTGAACAGTGCTGCCTTAGAGAATTCTGAGTTTCCCAGTTACATCTGCAAGTTTTCTTTACTTCCCTGGGGAGTAATTCACTTAAGTCCAGAAGCAGGAACTTATTTCAAGGAGCAAAGGAGCACCTGACAGTAGCTTTTCCTCTCTTAGCCTTCAATTTCCTTGAACATGGGTTTTTTCTTCCAATTCTCCCTTGGAGAGGATGCCATCAACCTGAAAATTCCAGCAGCTCAATCCTGCTTGAGCCAGAGCATTGTTTCTGTCAGCATCAGGTCTGTAGCAGAGGTTCTTTTTAGTCCTGGTTGGCTGAGCAGGTCTTTTTCCTAAGCCTGAAAATCCCTATTATGGGATGACTTCATAAGTAGGGCCGACAGGCATGAAGAAGTTAGAGGAGGCAAGTGCAGTTCTGCGAAGAACACCTTTAGAGGGTGGGGCTTGCACTGACCGCCTGGAAGCAGGAGGGGGCTTCCAGGGCGGGAGTGTGCTGATTCTTGATCTGAGTGCTGGTTTGGTGGGTATGAAAAGTCACAACTTTATGAAAAGTCATCAACTGGTATATACATTTATGATTTGTTCTCTTTTCTATAGGTATGTTTATACTTCATTAAAAATTTTACATAGTAAGACAAATAGAATATGAGTAAAAGTCTCAAAAGATACAAAAAGGAGAGGGAATTAAAGCCCTGTGAAAATAAGTCTCTAGGACAGACTATGAAAAAATCTTCCATTGTCTCATTTTTAAAATGTGCCACATATAATAAATAACATTAAATACAGTGTTTGTGACAGATGCTTACGATGGCCCTGTGATCCACCTGTGGTTATGTCCTGTGTGATGCTCTCCCTTGAGTGTGGGCAGGGCTTGTGACTTGCTTCTAACCAGTAGAACACAGCGTGATGACGGAACATACATGATTACAGTACATAGATGTTGCTGCAGTCTCTGCATCCCTTATTGGCTTGGAGGAAGCAAGAATCCACGTTGGGGATTCTTGTAGGCATGATCCCCATGTGGTCCTCTAGGAGTTGAGGATGGCCTCTGGCCAACAGTTAGCAAGAAACTGAAACCTTCAGTCTTAAACCACAAGGAGCTGATTTCTGCCAACAATCTGAAGGAACTTGAAAGCAGATCCTTCCCCAGTCGAGCCTCTAATGAGACCTGAGCCCTGGCTGACATGTTCATTGCACCCTGGTGAGACTCTAGACAGAGGACCCAGCTAAGCCAGGCCAGGACTCCGGACACACAGAAACTGCGAGCAAATAAACGGGCATTGTTTTAAGCTGTGAAGTTGGTCTTAATAATGTTATGCAATAATAGAAAACAATGATGGCACTGAAGAAAAAAAAACAGCCCAGCACCAGACGTGCAGTGGGTTATCAGTTGGAGTTTGTTGAAAGAACCCTAAGATATGAGGTCTCTCTCCTTCTCTCTCTCTGTCTCTATTTCTCCCTCTCTCTCTCTCTCTCTCTCTCTCTCACATACACACACATGCACACAACACACACACACCTCATGTGTGACCTCATGCATGACCCCTATGGATGATTTCATGTGGAAGGGGAAAATCTTTTTGAGAATAACTTTTAAAAAATGAAATTAATATATATTCGTTGTAGAAATTTTAGAAAGTACAGATTAGGAAAAAGAATATAAAACCACCAATTTTTTCATTGAACATGTACTAATTTTGTAATATCCATAAGTTATCATTATTGACATATAGAAAGATGACATTGATTTTATGCATTTATAAAAATAGTAGTTGTTCATTGTAACAAAGTCTGGAAAACATAAAAAAATAAAATGAAGAAACTCAAGTCATCATTAATCCTCCTCACAGAGATAATCCCTGTTAGTGTAAATTTATGTCATCTATGTACATGTGCATATTAGTCTGCTAGGGCTCCCGTAACAAGATACCATAGACTGGGTGGCTTAAACAACAGAAATGTATTTTCTCACAGTTCTGGAGGCTGGAAGTCTGAGATCAGGGTGGTTGGGCTCTGGCGAGAGCCCTCTTCTGTGTTTGTAGACGGGACAGCCGCCTTCTCACTGTGTGCTTGCATGGTGGAGAGGGAGAGTGAGCTTTCTGGTTTCTCCTCTTAGGAGGAACCAATCCTGTTGTATCAGGGCCCCAGTCCCATGATCTCATTTAACCCTAATTACCTCCTTGTAGGCCCTGTCTCCCAATACAGCCACATGGCGTTAGGCCTTCAACATATACATTTTGGACAGACAGTTCAGTCTACAGCAGTGTGTGTACAATTTTTAAAAATCAAAAGTTGGATTTTACTCTATTTCCACTTAGCAATGTATCCTCTTTTCTCCCATGATGCTATACTCCTCTCCACTGTTTTTATTGGTTGCATAATGGCTGTATGAACGTACCATTCGTTGTTTAACCAATCTTGTATGGATATTTAGATGGTTTCTAACTCTTTTCCGTCACAAATGACAGAGGAGTTGATAAGCTTTTAGTTTCACATGCTTTGTGTATATTTGTGATTAATTCCTTCCAGATAGATAGAAGGGATCACCTTGAAGAATTTATCAAAAAGGAGCCCCTATATCTTTGCCTTTGTTCTAAGCTATGTGCTGGCAGAAACGCAGATATTATTTGCAGTTTGGATCTTGGGTTTTTCCTGTTGTTCTAGAAGCCTTGGGGCTCAAGGAAGCAGTGTTATCAAGGAGCCGCTGAGCTACCCAGGGGGCTCTGCGTAAGGAGGAGCTCCCAGAAAACCCTTGGCATGCAGGTGCTTTGTGCCCTGAGGCCATGTGGAGGCTGCGGGGGGGGGGGGATTATGTCATGGAGGCTGAGTGTTACCTTACAAATTAGAGAAGGAGCTGGCGAGGGTATGTTAGACCCTTACCCTGTGTTCTAGATTACGGGGTGAAGGGAAGACAGAAGGGAAACCATGCCAGCAAGCGTGTGGCCAGGCACAGGTAGCTGGTGATGTTGGGCGGTATTAAGGAGATGCTCTTTGGCCAAGACCACCCTTCCTTGGGAAGGGCAAAGGTGGAGAGAATGAAACTAAGGAATACGTTGTAGTCAGAGTTTGCTAGGTTTTCCTTCCCAGCATTCATTCCCCATTCTTGCGATAACAGGATCCTGACTCTCCTTTGGGGACCAGCCCTCGCCCCCTCTCTGACCAGGGGTTGGCACAAAACCAGGCCTGACCAGTCCATCAGCGGGTGCAGTGACAGGCTTGTGACTAGAGCTGGCCAGAGGAGGCCTCCCAGGACGCCTGCCTGGTGTGAGAAATGAAGGGCTCCATTTATCTCCTCTGGTAGAACGTAAGCCTGGAGTTGCTAATGGTGGTGCTCATTACTCAAGGATGCAGGGAGGTAGAGGGGAGAAATGCAGAAACAGTGAGTCTTGATGGCATTGTTGGAGCTCCTGGTTGCAGCCATGCCTGAAGCATCCTAAGCAGATGCAGCTTCCTCCCCTCCTCAACCCTCCCCAGGTGCCCCCCTGCCAGCCCTTTGTTCTCTAAGCCACTTTGAATTGGATTTCTGTTTACTGGCGGGCAAAAGGGCCCTGAGTAAAATACCTTTCTATTTAACTCGAGCTCCCGCTGCATCTCAGTGCAGAGCTCTGGTGAGCTCTGCTGTCGAAACTTATTACCCAAGTTCATGGGACACCTAGGACCAAAGCAGCCCACACATGAATCTCCAATCGTGCCGCTGCACTGAGAGGGAAGGGCAGACCCGCTCTTGAGTGAGAGGAGAGAGAGGGAGGGAGAGAACATTGGTCCAAAGGTGGAGTAAGGGTGGGAGAAGGACAGACATGTGAAGAGACAGAACTGGATGGAGTTGTCCTGGCTCTTTGTGCTCAGCCACATGGAAGGAGACAAGGGGAGGCCACACCCATGTGTGCATGGCCTTTTGGAAGTCACTGTATGCCCCATTATGCCTTTGGGGATGGTGGCTCGATACGATCTTTTTTTTTTTTTTTTTTTTTTGCGGTACGCGGGCCTCTCACTGCTGTGGCCTCTCCCGTTGCAGAGCACAGGCTCCGGACGCGCAGGCTCAGCAGCCATGGCTCACGGGCCCAGCCGCTCCGCGGCATGTGGGATCTTCCCGGCCAGGGCACAAACCCGCGTCCCCTGCATCGGCAGGCGGACTCTCAACCACTGCGCCACCAGGGAAGCCCTCAATACGATCTTCGAATTAGACCTAAACCTGCATCCCTGCTCCATGGGATGGGGTGGGAGGAGGTCATTAGCTCCGCTCAGCAAACAAGCTTTATGGGCAAGAGGCCGGTAGAGAATATGGCTTAGGAGATGTCATCAGTTCTAGTGACTAGATCTTGTCATCCCCTCAGAAAGGGCTGCCTACTCCAGAGACTCTGTCCTACTGGTGACTCAGTTTCTCAGTCCCTCCTACTCTTTTTGTCTCACCCCATGACCTTTGCTTCTTTGCCCCTTACCCTGTGTGCCCCCAGTGAGTAAGCTCTAACCCAGACAGTGAGCCGCTGTCCACCACGGAGCTTCTCTACTGGTCAGAGTTCCTGCACTGGGCCTCCTCATGCCCTGGGTTCCCTTATGCCCACAGATGCCATATGGGAGCTCGTAGGTCTGATCAGACTGCAGGCAGGCGGCAGTGGTGGGAGGTGCTCACATGATGCCCTTACAGCTTCAAATGGGATAGAGTGGCTTTTTCCCTCAAAGCAGAAAATCTCGAGAAGGTTCTAGAATCCTTCCCGTGGTTCACCTCTCCCAACGCAGGTTGAAAGCACATACATAATTTTGTCTCTGTGTGTGAGAGGGAACGGGTATGAGCGTGCAGACATTCAGAACGTTTGACATCAGACTCCTCTCGCCTTACACGTTTCCCTTTCCTCACCCCCCCACCCCCTTGTCAAGTATCCTCTAGTCGTGGGAGCTGGACTGCGTTGCCTAGGCTACAGGCGCTTTCTATCAGTCGCAGCCTCCCTTCAGCCATCAAAGGGCCCCTTCCCGGAAGGTCGGCCACTAGCCAGCAGTTTTAGGCACACATGCTAGAGGATGCTCCTGGCCAAAGGTGGCCTCGACCCCAGGCCCTCCCGCCTGTCATGGCAGGGCACTGAAGAGCCCCCACGTGGCCATTTCACCCCGAGCTGGAAAGATGGAAGAGAACTCAGCTTTCTGAGTCACCTTCTTTTACTTTGCTTGCAGGGTCGGTTCCCAGAGTGTGGTCCCTGGATCCGCAGCACCAGGAAAGGCAGCCTGTCAAAAAGGCACGTTCTCAGTTTCCACCCCAGACCTAGGAAGTCAGAAGCTCCGGAGGTGAGGCCCAGTGATCTGTTTTAAACAAGTCTTCCAGGTGATTCTGATGCTGGCTAGACTCTGAGAACCAGTGGTTGACAGCACGGTTTCAGAGGGTTTGGGTTTGAGTAGTAAAAATGTTCGCAGCTGCTGGTGTTAACTGAGGCTGACTGTTACCTGCGCCCAGCTCTTAGTTAAGCACTTTACATGTATCATCTAGTGTAAGGTTCTCATCTTGACTCAACAGTAGAATCCGTGAGAATCTTTGGAAAAATACTGATGCTTGGGCCCATCGCTAGATAAACAGAATGCAATCAGCTCTAGTTACACAGAATTAGAGTGCCTGGTGGAGATCCAGACCCAGTGAGCGTTCTTTAAACACTCCGAGGTGATTCTGATTCACAGGGAGAGTTGAAAAGCATACTTCTGGCCATCTCTCTGACACCTTGTAGCTGTGACTTTCGGAAAATTCCAATGCTCACCCCCCTGCTTACAGCCTTGATTTTTGAATCTGAAAAACGGGGGCAATGATTCCTACCCTATTGCCACCCAAGACTGTTATGTGGAATAAATGAAATAAAAGATACGAAATCTGGGCTTCCCTGGTGGCGCAGTTGTTGAGAGTCCGCCTGCCGATGCAGGGGACGCGGGTTCGTGCCCCGGTCCGGGAGGATCCCACATGCTGCGGAGCGGCTGGGCCCGTGAGCCATGGCCGCTGAGCCTGCGTGTCCGGAGCCTGTGCTCCACAGCGGGAGAGGCCACAGCAGTGGCCGCGTACTGCAAAAAAAAAAAAAAAAAAAAGATATGAAATCTTCTTGTAACTGCTCGTAAAATTGTAAACAAGATGAGTTTGAAGCCCCAGCTCAAGTGCAGTGGGAAACCCAGCATTTCTCTCAGCAGGTTGGTGGGGAACAGTGTTGGAGGTGGGGACTCCCTTCCCCTAACTCCCTTTGGCTCTGACTTTCAGTTTAGATTTACTTCATCTTTGCCTATGGGCACATCCCTACCCCACCCCAGTCCTTCTCTCCCCAAACTTATACCAACTCAAGTTCAAGGCTATGTATAGCACAGACTGTGCTGAAGGGTCCGGACAACATCAAGGGCTTATAGGAGGCCAGAGCAAACATCTTAAAACTGTTAGTTTTTATATCATTCCCACCTCCAGGGGCTGGTTGCTGTTTCTCTTCTCCATTTGGGCTCCAGCCGCCCACCATCTTGGTACCCCTTCCTTCCCCTCCCCTCCCCTCCCCTTCCCTCCCTAGCTTCCAACCTCCAGACTCACCTGCTCACTTCGCCTGCCGTGTTCTTTAACTATTTCTTTGTCACATTTCTATTCCAACCCTGCCTTACCCAGAGGGATAGCGTTCTATAACCGCTTGTTTCATAAAGGCATTTTGTTTGTTTGTTTGTTTGTTTTGGGTGTTGTTTTTTTCTTTACTTTTTTTAATCGGAATATAGTTGATTCACAGCGTTGTGTTACTTTCTGCTGTACAGCAGAGTGAATCAGTCACACATATACATGTAGCCACTCTTTTTTAGATTCTACTCCCATGTAGGTCATTACAATGCATTGAGTAGAGTTCCCTGTGCTACACAGTAGGTCCTTATTAGATACCTATTTTATACATAGTCATCAAGGCGTTTTGCTGAACAAAAACACTTGTCTCCTGGAGCAGTTTTTCTCTTCTTTCCCCACTACATAAGCAGAACTGTTAAGATCAACAGCTTTAGAAGCAGATGTTCAGAGTTCATATCTTAGATTTTCGCCTTGCTGGTAGTTGACCTTAGAGGGTACCTCTTGCTACTCCAGATGTGGTCCATGAACTAGTACCATCACCATCAACTGGGAGTTTTTACAAGAGGCAGACGCTCAGTCCAGCCCAGGACATCCCGAATAAGGATCTGCATTTTAACAAGGACTCCAGATGAATCATTTGCACGTTAACGTCTTGGAAGCCGCATTCTAACATCTCTGAGCCTCAGCTCCCTGGCCTGTGTAAAGTAGAGATAATACCTGGGGTGGGGGTGGAGGTGAGGGCTGTGAAAATGACATGAGATAATATATGCAAACATAAGCACGTCTTGGAGAGCCTTCAGTAAATGGTAGCTTTTATTATTATTAGCTGTTCAGCTGTAACAGCTCTATTCCTGCATGCAGGATTGTTATTCTAACCCAAAATAGAACCTCTCAGGATGCCAGGACCCTCAGGGTACAGCGATCGCTCTGTTCTGGGGCTGGTGGAGGGGAGTTGGGAGGATGTAAGCCCTGAGGTTTCAGGACTTCATTGTGGGGGAAGGGAGAGATCAGCCTGGCCAGCTGCTAAGCGAACAACCGTGGTTCACGTATTTGGCTCTGCTGACTCACGTCTGCGCGGCTGGGTGTGCTGGGGGTGCTGCACAGCCATGGGAATCAATGCACTGGATCTTCTTGGTGTGACATGTTTACTCATGGCAAGTAATTGAAAGCATCATTTGCATGTTAAAAACGGATCTGGAGAGCGGACATACAGCATGGTTCTATTTGTGGCAAGTTTTACAACAGACAAAACTAAAGAAAGGTGATAAAAATCAGAATATCGCTTGCTTGTTGGAGGGCGGGGAGACTGACTGGAAGGGGGCTTGAGGGAACTTTCCAGGGGATTGGAAACGTTCTAGATCTTGATTGGTGTGGTGGTGATATTTGTCAAAATGCATCAAACTGTACCTTAAAAATTTAATTCATTTAAAACAGAAATGGGGAACAGGAAGGAGAGATCACAGGACGCCCCATTTTCTCTGTCTGGGAATTAACCAGACCCTCAACACCGAAGGCCCTCTGCCCTAAGCCCAACCTTAGCCAATCACCTACAGGCTGGGGCCAGTGTAGACAATGCCCAGGGCCAGTGTAGACGGATTGGGTGAAATCGTCAATCACACTTCCCCGGGGGCCTCGGGGTTGTATTCCCAGCAGGCCTGGACTCTGGCTCCTGCATCTCAGTGAGAAGGAGTCTGAGAGGAATTCCGTGGCAGTCCAGTGGTTCCCTGGCCGCTGCTAAGCAAAGGGGACTCTGCGCTTCCACTGCAGGGAGCCCGAGAATGATCCCTGGTTGGGGAACTAAGATCCCATATGCATGCGGCATGGTGCAGGCAAAGAGAAAGAGAGAAAAAAAGAAGGGCTGGGGGAGGAAGGAAGGAAAGAAAGGGAGAGAGAGAGAGGAAAGGAGGGAGGGAGGGAAGGAAGGAAGGAAGGAGGGAGAGGGGAGGGAGGGAGGGAAGGAAAGAAGGAGGGAGGGAGAGGGGAGGGAGGGAGGGAAGGAAAGAAGGGAGGGAGAGGGGAGGGAGGGAGGGGGAGGGATGGGGGAGGGAGGAGGGAGGGAAGGAAGGAGGGAGGGAGGGAAGGAAGGAAGGAAGGAAGGAGGGAGGGGGAGGGAGGGAAGGAAGGAAGGAGGGAAGGGGGAGAGAGGGAGGGAAGGAAAGAAGGAGGGAGGGAGGGAGGGGGAGGGATGGGGGAGGGAGGAGGGGGAAGGAGGGAGGGAAGGAGTCTGAGAGGACAGACTCCGTCCCAGCGCACAGCCTGTGGCTTCTGTTTGTTCCCAGTTTATGATGGCACAGCCCACTCTGGGCTTCCCTGTGGATTGGGAACATTTCCCAGGGTGCTGCTCTGCCCCTCCTTGGGCACAAGTCCCCCACGTTTTCCTCTCCAGGCTGCTGGCCTTGCCCTGTCACTCCATGAACTTGGCATGAGGCAGTCACCGCCAGGCAGGGCTGTCTTCCACTTGTCACCTTGTTCAGTGTCTGCACCTTGGTGTACAGAGGAGCCCTGAATTCCCTGCCCTCCCGCCCTTTGTGTCCTAGTCCGTCTCCCAGCTCTGGCGAACACCCCGGAGACCATACTTCATCCTAACATGGGCCTTTCTTCACCTCAGAGTCTTGGCCCTATAAGGAGGGTATTTTCTCTTCCTTAAGTCTTGATTTCCGGTCTCAGGATTAAGCTCTTCCTGGGAGAATTAACAGTGGGATGTCTACTCTTTACGGGAAAACTCCACTTCCGCCCTCAGTGGGAAAAACCCCAGAGGGTGAGCAGATTATTCGCACTACACACACACACACACACACACACACACACACACACACACACACGTGCACGCACGCATGCACAGAAAGAGGAAATGACTTCTTTTCTGTTTTTACTTTTTTTAAATTATTTTGATTATTTTTTTTTTATGCAGCAGGTTCTTATTAGTCCTCCATTTTACACGCATCAGTGTATACATGTCAGTCCCAATCTCCCGATTCATCGCAGGAGGAAATGACTTCTACTCAGTGGCTAATGACAGAATACAGGTCTCCTGACTTCAGGCCAATTCTAGTTCCTTTGATTGGGGCTGAGATTCAGGCTCCACAAGGGAACTTAGTCTGCTTGGACGCCACTGCACGATCCTGACAAGCCACTTAATGTCTCTGCAACTCAGCTTCTTGACAGTAATTGGGGACCGTAATAGTTACCTACTTCATAGGGATGTTTAGCGGCTCAATTAGTAACAGCTTCTGAAGTGCTGGAGTCCTGTTATTAGTTGTAATGGAGTATGTCTGCCGGTGTTGGCCGAGCTGTTGGCTCTCAGTGGGAAATGCTCTTTCCAAGGAAGAATCAAGATGCAAACTCTAGGGACTGGGCAAAGGAGGAGTGGAGCCCAGTTGTCTTAGGTGTTTCCAAACCCTCCTTGTCATGTGACTTTGAAGGGAAGATGTTGGAGTGAGGTGCTCACCTGAGAATTTCTGCCTGACAAAATGATCCTTGAGTTTATAGCCATGGACAGGCACGTCTTCAAAGTGACTGCCTTTTGTGGGTTCCCAGGCATCAGATGGGGACAAGAAAGTGACGGGGAGGGGCTGCCCCAGGTTCTTGGAAATAAAATTGTGCTTAGAGTTGCCCAAGGAAAATTCCTACCCAGTGGTTAGTGGTAGCTCTCTATATTAGTTAAGAAACAGGGTAAGCAGCTGAATGAAGAGATTGCAAACCGCGGTGGCTTATACAAGGTACAAGTCATTTCTCTGTCCTGTCACAGTCCAGAGGTGGCAGTTCTGGACTGGTTGGATCACTCTCTTCTCACCACATGGCTTTCACTTGTGAGTCAGTCTCGCACCTTCGCAACCAGCAGGAAGGGGGGAAAGGGACCAAGAAGACGCCTCCATTTTTTCTAAAGCCAAGATCAAGAATGGGTACCAGCGTTACTCCTTCCAGCTAGAGCTTAATCTAATAGCCACACAGAACTACAAGGGAGGTGGCAAGTGTAGTGTTCCCCTGGGAAGTCTCTTTACACTGAAAGGAGGAAAGGCAGCCTGCCACCCCATCCTTAAGAGAGACCACGAGACCGTGGGCAACTGTGAAATTGAAGACGGCCAGAACGTCCAAAACCCCAACCGACTCATTGGGAATAATCACAGGAATGGGTCTGGAATGTGATTGTAATTTACTGAGTAGGAATCAAAAGAGGTGGTCAGGTTTCCGGAAAGGAAATGTGAAGATAGAAACTAGTCCCAGGCCACGGAGAACTTTTAACCCCTTTGAAAGACCCATCCTTAGAAAACAGTGCTCACCTGTGCCCGGGAATTTGATGCCAATGTGAGATGCCTCCTTCCAGCTGGAGGTTTGAGCTTCTAGCTCTTGTTCCTGACTCATCAAGGGAGGTGAAGGGGGAGGAGGTCAAAAAGAGAGGTCCCAGGGGTATAGCTTCAGTTACTCATTCATTGAAAGAGGACTTTCTCTACCTTTTGCAAGAGGAGGAGGAGATAGGGGAGGGGAGGAAAAGGCAAGAGGGAGAGAGCTGCTTCCCCCTGCCCCTCAAAACCCCTCTAGCTGACCTTTAAATTTTCAGAATAATGCAGTTTGCATATTACTTGAATGACAGTCTGGTGAGTGGATTAGAATACCCTGGAAAGGAGAAAACCTCAGCAGATAGTAAAGCTTTGTAAGACCCGTTGACATTTGGGGAAAACTTGCTGCTAAGATTTCTAATGAAACAGCCCTGGGATATTTTCAAAGACTGGTTTTCCCCTCAGAACATTCATGCCTAAGCCCCTCTTACTTGTCAAAATTAGACCAGAAAACTGCTGACACGGAGACTTTATTTTAAAAGAGCATAGGATGGAGCTGGGGAAGACAGAGACTGAATCAGAGAGATGAACATTTTTATTATGAAAAATTGAACACGTAAACAATAGACCCAGCTACAGCAATCACCAAGTCCTGGCCAATCTGACCTGCACCCCTCACCCCCTTCCTGACTAACCCCTGGATTATTTTGAGTAAATCCTGGCACTGTATCATTTCATCTATAAATTTCAGTATGTTTCTCTAAAAGATAAGAACTTTTTTACAAAAGACATAACCAGAATACATAATCACAGTTTAAAAATCAATAGGCAGGCCCCAGTAGGGACTTCCCTGGTGGCCCAGTGGTTAAGAATCCGCCTCCCAATGCAGGGGACACAGGTTCGAGCCCTGGTCCGGGAAGATCCCACATGCCACGGAGCAACTAAGCCCGTGCGCCAGTACTGAGCGTGTGCTCTAGAGCCCGCAAGCCACAACTACTGAAGCCCATGTACCTAGAGCCCGTGCGCTGCAACAAGAGAAGCCACCGCAATGAGAAGCCCGCGCACTGCAACAAAGAGTAGCCCCCGCTCACTGCAACTAGAGAAAGCCCGTGCGCAGCAAAGAAGACCCAACACAGCCATCAATCAATCAATCAATCAATCAATAGTAATTCCTTAATATAACCAACTATGCCATCAGTGTTTAACTTTCTCCAGTTCCCCTCCCCCACCCTTTTACAACTGATTTATTGACATCAGGATCCAAACAAGGGCTGCTTGCCGTATTTGCTTACTATGTCACATGCCTCTGTTCCTTTTTTTTAAATTTATTTTTATTGAAGTGTAGGTTTACAATATTGTGTCTAAGTTTCTTTTAATCTACAGGTTCCCACTTCCTCTATTTTTTCTCCCATTTACATCATAAAGTTCCCCCAAGGTCTGGATTTACTGGCTTCATCCCACTGGTGTCATTTAATATGTTCCTCCTCGCCTGCATTTCCTGACGATTGATTGCTAGATCTTGAGGCTTGGTCTCATTCAGGTTAGATCTGGCTTCACTGGTGCACGTTCCTACAGCAGGAGGCCCATCTCGCCTGACTGTCTCTCTGTGACATTAGCAGATGTTGATGATCATTTACTCGATCCATTGTTTCAGTAGGTGTTTGCAAAATGTGATGTTCAAATCCTTTTATTCCTTCTTTATTTGCTAGCTGGAGTCCTTCTGTAGATGGCAATGTTCCCTCCTCAGCTATTTATGGTTACCGTGAGGAACAATTCCTACAGGAAGGACAGGATAAATGCTCGATTTTTTCCCCTTTACTTACCAGTTTTCAGAATAATGAATTGTTTCCTTACCATCTTCCAAAAGGACGGAGAGTTTTGCTTTGTTTTTATTTTGTTGTTTATGAACTCATGAGTTTTTACATATGCAATGTGATTCAGTCCTTTGTGGTTCTGCTTACTAATGCTTAAACCATCCTACTGTTGGCCAGTGGAAGCTTCTCTAAGTTGACCCCTGAGTCCTGTTGACATGACCCCAGTAGTCTCTGATAGCTTCCTTGCTTTCTGATATGACTAGATGACCAGGCTTATCTACATTTCTTGCCCTAGACCTGGAATCAGTCATTTCTCTACAGAGCCTGGTTTCTCTTAGTGGTAAATGGTATTTAGAAAGCACCATCTGGGCAGTTCAAACAGTTTTTAAGAAAACGTTTCTTTTTAATTTAGAAATAAAGTATAAGCATTGCAAACACAAATTTAATTCAAGGACTAAATGAGAAAGTTGAACCAGAATGTTCCAGAATAGCATTGTCCAGTAGAACTTTCTGTGATGATGGACATATCCTTTATCTGAGCTTTTCAATATGGTGGCCACTAACTACTAGAATTTGGCATGTGGGCAGTACAATGGAAGAAATGATTATTAAATTTATTTTTTAAATTAATTTCAAGTTTAAGTAGTCACTTGTGACTAGTGAATGCCTTATCAGACAGTGCAGGAAATCTAGAATCTAGTGATTAAATTCCACAACTGTGTATTTTTCAAGCACCATTCGTGTGCAAGGCATGGGAAAGGCACTGCAAGAGAACTGAGTAGTACACTGTCATCCCTTGTAAGAACCTTCCAAAATATTATAGTAAAGGAAATAAGGTGAATCCCTTAATAATTTTAATGTAACCAAAGTGGTAATTGCTAGACAAGTTGCATTGCAATGAGAATTCCAAAAAAGGAGATATGTTTTAATAATCTGGTTAGGGTGGTTAGAAGTGGATTCATGGAGAAGATGACAGAAGAAAGACACTTTTAAGAAATTATTATATGATTATTTTATTTTTAATTTTATTTTGGAGTCTTTTTCAAATAAACTTTATTTTTTGGAGCAGTTTTAAGTTCACACCAAAGCTGGGTGGAAACTTAGAGTTCTCACATATCCACCGCCCCACACATGCACAGCCTTCCCCAGTATTAGCATCCCCCCTCCCTGAGTGATACATTTGTTACAGTTGAAATTGACACATCATAATCACCCAAAGTCCAGAGTTGACATTAGGGCTCACTCTTGGTCTTCTGCTTTCAATGGGTTTGGACAAAAGAATAAGGACATGTATCCATCACTAGAGTATCACACAGAGTATTTTCACTGCCCTAAAAATCTTCTGTGTACTACCTGTGATCTCCCTACCCTCACCCTCTGGCAACCACTGATGTTTTTACTGTCTCCATAGTTTTGCTTTTTCCAGAATGTCGGATAGCTGGAATCATATGACGTGTAACCTTTTCAGATCGGCTCCTTTCACTGAGTAATACACATTTGAGGTTCCTCCATGTCTTTTCATTGCTTATAGTTCATTTCTTTTTAGTGCTGAATAATAGTCCATTTTCTGGATGTACCACAGTTTATTTATCCAATTGCTTCTGGAAGGACATCTTGGTTGCTTCCAAATCTTGGCAGTTATAAATAAAGCTGCTGTAAACAGCCATGTGCAGGTTTTCATGTAGACCTAAGTTTTCAACTCATTTGAGGAGATAACCAAGGAGCACGATAGCTGGATTGTATGGTTAGAGTGTGTTTAGTTTTGAAGAAACTTTGAAAATTTACTTCATCAGGGCTTCCCTGGTGGCGCAGTGGTTGAGAGTCCGCCTGCCGATGCAGGGGACGTGGGTTCGTGCCCCGGTCCGGGAGGATCCCACGTGCCGTGGAGCGGCTGGGCCCGTGAGCCATGGCCGCTGAGCCTGCGCGTCCGGAGCCTGTGCTCTGCAACGGGAGAGGTCACAGCAGTGAGAGGTCCATGTACCACTAAAAAAAAAAAAAAAATTTACTTCATCATCACAATAATACCTTTCATTTATTGAGTGCTTGCTGTAACCCCACATTTTCACATGTAATAACTTATTTACCTCAATCCTAATAACCCTGTAAGGCAAATGCTTTTAACCTCCACTTTACAGGTGAGTAAATGGAGGCTTTAAGAGAATAGTGACTTGCTCAGGGCCCCACGGCTCCCCCGTTGAACTGGATTTCAAACCCACATCTGTCTCACTTCAACGCCCCATCCTTTACTGCTGTGTATCAAGCTCTCAGGGCCCAAAGGTTTCACCAGAACTTTTAAAATGTGTCTCATTGTCTTGGCTTCTTGGACTGCTCCTAAGTAAAGATCCCTTTCCTTCTGCACTTCTGAAAGCCTACTTCCAAAGGAGGCTGGCGTTTAGGATAACTTCCCAAGAGTGGAAGGGAAGAGCAGAGGTGACCATGTTGGGGAGACCCGTGTGGTGGTCAGTGGCAGAGCCCGTAGATGGCAGGGGACCCGGCATCCTCCCTGACTCTCCTCGGCCCCAGCTGAGGCTGGACCCCCTCAGCACACCTCACTCTGAGCTCTCAGCACTTCTTTCCCAGCCTGTCTTTCCATCTCCTCAGCTTCCTCCATCCTGGGGTCTCTAGGACCTTTCCAAAGCCTTATACCCAGTTTTGCTTCCCTTCCCAACCCTGTGAGTTGGCTTTGGTGATACTCTTTGCCTGGGTCACCCAGTGCTCCTCCTGGACACTCTCCTTTCCCGTCTCCCTTGCTGTCAACTTTCCTGAGCCTCGCAAAGGTTCCTTGGAACCTGGCCTCAGTGGAAAGCCCCGAGCCTGTGCTTCTCCAACGGGCCAGTTTAGAGAAACCGTATCTTCATTTATGGCTAGAATTTTTTCTGTTGGGCATTGAATTCCAAAAAAAAACCATTTAGTGGTTGTTGAAAGTCAAATTGCTCCCTTGGCTTCATATCTCTGCACCACTGCTCACTAGCAGTGTGTCCCTGGACAAATAATTTAACCTGTCTAAGCCGCAGTGTCCTCATCTGTAAAATGAGAATATTAATAGTCCTTGCTCGTCGATTTCTTGATAGACCGAAAGGACATAATGCCCAGCGCCTGGTGTGTGGTAAGCACTGGCTATATATTAGCCATTGGTAATAGTGATTATCCACATCATGATAGATGGCCCTTGGTTTGGGGGAAAGCTGAAACAAATCACTTCGTAACTGGTTTAGTGTCATCGGGTTATATGAGCGCTAGGAGCTCTGGAGTAACTGATGAGCAGCCGGGTTCAAGATCAGAGTCTTCTTTCTACGTGATAGGTGGCCTTGGGCGATCGCTTAATTTTCTGGAGCCTCACTGTTACCATGTGTAGAGCGGAAATCATAATCGGCTGCCGCCTCTGGGCCTTTGCATGGCCATTCCCTGTGCCTGGATTCTCCTGCCAGAGCTGTGCGTGGCGCACTCCATTCATGTCCCTGCTCAACTGCCACCTCCTCCAAGAGTGTCCCTGACACTCTTGCTGTCCCCTGCTCTAATTCTTTTACAGAGCTTATTGTGACCTCATATTTAATCACACACGTACCGTGGGCCACCTCCCCCGTCTCCTCCCAAGAGTTCAAGCTCAGGGAGGCAAGGGTAAATCTGGTCTGTTCACTGCTGGGATCCCGTCTCCAAAGATGGCACCTGGGACATAGTAAACTGTCAAGGAAGGAAATTGTTGAAAGGAAAATGCTAAAGTCCTTTCAAAGTATACAGAGCTCTGGAGCCGTAAGGGTGTGCGGGCAGTTTCTGGGCCTTCTGGGAAACAACAGGAAAGGCCCGCGGGTTGAATCCATCACGCTGATGCACCTAAAATGCTTAGCTTTGCTGGCAGAAGCATCTTTTTAGGCCCGCACCTAACCCTGTCGCTTTGTGATGGGCTTTAAGGAACCCGCCAGGCCCAGATGGAGACGAGCCAGTCCTGGTGGATGTACTCTAGCCAGTTCTGGCCATGTGTTCCCTCCGACCTGGGCTTCTCCCACACCTGAGCAGAAGCCTTCTCTCTACTCCTTCCCTGCATATAAAGGGCACGTAGAAATGTCCAGGGATGTCACATCCTCACACCTCCGTGTGACTGTAAAGCCCAGCATCCTTCCCTGGAATTTTGCTTTCTAGGCTAATCCCTGATTTGTCATGAGAAGTCTTATCTGTTGTTACCTGTCATTTATGAATCACTCTTCTAATTATTAACTTAGTGAATTATCCCAATAGTTCTTCAGTTAAACGTATGCCGCCTACTTTACCAGTGGGGAAACTGAGGCTCTCAAAGCTTTGTCACTTGCTGAGGGCCGCACACTTGGCAATGACCTCAAAGCCAGGCTCCTTCCTTGGCCTGTGGTTCCTCCCGCGGACTCTACACAGTTGAAGCAGAGGCTTAGAAGGAAGATGACTAGAAACAAACACACAGTCCTCTCTGGCCTCTTACACACAGTAAGGGGATACGTTTCCAAAAGGCTACTGGCAAATAATTTCGAGGGTTTGGCCAGCCTGAAATAACCAGTCTATTTAGAGGTTTCAAGACCAGGCAGCAGAGGCTAAATAAGGTAACGTGTCTGTCAGGAGGGGAGGCCCAGAGAAGAGAAGAGAATATTAAAAAACTCATGGTTCGTATCATGTTTTTCTTACCTAAGACTCCTTGAAAAGTGTGCTACAAATAAAAGCTATTGCTGTCCTCACCTTAGGATACAGAAATATCAATATATATAGTGTATATATATTTTTGGTTTACAACATGCAACTACACAACTTCGGAAAAAGTAAGTTTATTATACATGATTTGGGGGAAATGGAGCGTTCTCATCCAAAACTTGATGTCCAGATTAAATGTACGGGGATTTAGGGGTTTCCCCTTTGGAATGTTAAATTTTTAGTAATGAAAGTAGCTTCCACTTCCTGATGTGCCAGGAACTAGGCTAGTCCCTTCCCATACTTTTTGACACTTAATCGTCACCACTCTATTTCCATTTTTCCATCTTATTAATGAAGACTTAGAGATTCAGAGAGATTAAGCAACTCACCCAGGCTCACACAGCTAGTAAGCAGCAGAGCCAGCTTTTGGACTAACATCATAGAGTCTAAGATTCACAAAGGTAAGGGAAGTTGTGCTTGCCAGTATGTTACTTGGTGCCCAGAATAGACCCAGGCATTGTAAATGCTCAATAAATACTGGAATGAAGAATGAAGAATGAATGAATGAATGAAAGGGCCCGACTCCTCTAATCTCAGCAGCCCTGCTGGATCCCCTCCTCACTCTGCTCTGCAGGCTGTCAGCCTCATCTCTGTAGCTGAATGACGCGATGTATTAGAATTGAGCATGCTCTATCTCTAGGAGAATAAATTAGACCTAGGTGTGTTCACACTTTCTTTTATCGATTTTTGGTGGGAAGTAGAGGGTGTGAAGGAATGCCTGTGTGTTTACATATTTTTATAAGCCGGTCAGGGTGGAGAGTGTGGATATACAGGGCAGGTCCCCTCTGGGTGTGTCTACTGGCAGGCTCTCCGACTTGTCCCCATTGCTGCTCTCGTTGAGGGGACCGAGCTCTGGAACCACAATGTCTGCTAGCTCTCAAGGGAGGGAAAAGAGGAAATGATGGGGCAGCTTCCACTGCGAGAAAGGAAAGCAGAAATTCGGTAAGAAACAGTTCTCTGGCAGTTCCTCAAACCTAAACTGAAATCTAGTGGCATGTCATAAAAGTCTCAAGGGAACTGGAAATCAGGAGATCGGGGTCTAATCCCTGCTTGGCCACTGACTTGGATAAGTCATTTTTGTGCTTTAGGCTTCACTTTTCTTAGCGCTAAAATAAACAATTTAGGCTAAAACCCTGCCTTCAGGCATTTAGAACTCTGGGTGTGTTGAGGTGGGTGCAGGAGGGGGTGTTTGGGGTGGTCACGCTGATTAATGAGTGGCATTTGTGTGTGCTGTGTTGGGGGGACAGAGCGGGGATGCTCAATGTATTCAATGCTCAGGGCCACACAAAGAGAAATTGTACCACTTAGAATCTGGAATGGTAATTAAGAACCGCTTCATTGCTGAAATACTGTGATTCTATTCTAGCCACATTCATCTGATTCATCCAAGTCACATGGTGAAAAGAAATCAGACTCTGAGTGAAAGAAATCAAGAGTAATGTGTATCATACATTTTTCAATGCCTCCCAATGTACGTGACTTTTGTGAATGTCAGGACAGTTTCTTGACCTGTAACCCGTCTCCCACGATGGTCCCAGAAAACAGCAGGGAGCTGGCCTGGAGAGGAAATGTCACAGGCAGTTGCTATCAGACAGGAAGGTTAGAAGCCCTCTTTGGCAGAGCAGAGACACAGCCCCTCCCCTGAAAGACTCTGACTGGGGTGGGTACCAAGTCAGTGGAGTTGAAAGGCTGAGAGAGGCGTCCAGGGCTGTGGGCTTGCGATCGGGCCCCTTTTCTTAAGGCCTTGGGGTTTCCCAGCTGGAGGGGAGAAGGGGCTGAAATACACAGAGGACAGTGAGTCAGAGAGAGGCCTGGGGTTGAAATGAGGAGCTCATAATAGGAGGCTAAGGCAGAGGAGACTTGAGCAGTGGGTTTCCTAAAAGAGGTGGAACCGAACACCCCTCCGCAGATACTTGTGAAGGCCATTCCCTGGCCAGAGGGAAAAGACCCCCTCCAGGAAGCCAGTGAGTTTCCACAGGTGAGCTGGTCCTTCCCCACCACCCAAAGCTAGTTAAGCTTTTGCCCATATGCAGATGCCGTCTGTGCTGTTGTTGTTTTATTGAGATATAGCACACACACAGAGAAGGATACAGAGTATATAGCTTGATGGATGTACACACACGTATGTACCCAAGACCCACAGTAGGATACAGACCATGTCTGCACCCTCTATGGTGCTTCTGTGCTTTCTCCCGGTCAACGTCTGCCGCCAAAGATGACCACTTTTTAGCTTGATCACCATAGGGTAGTTTTTGAACATCACATAAGTAGAATCATACAGTTTATAGTTTTTGTGGTCTGGCTTTCTTCATTCAATATTATGCCTCTGAAGTTCATCCATCCTGTTGCAAGGAACAGTTCACCTTTTCCCCATTGCTGAGTAGAATTCCATGGTAGGATTACAACACAAGTTATTTATCCATTCTACTGTTGAAGGAGACTTGGATGGTTCCTAGATGCCATCTGGAGAAAGAGTACAAAGGATGGAAACCTCTTAAGATGAAAGAAATACTTCCCTTAGGGAATTTGAACCTGAAAGAGACCATTTTAAGCTAGAGAAGCAGAATGACCTCCAATTGTCGTTCACATTTTCTCTGTCTGCAGAAATGGGGACTCTAGTGCTAAATGAGGTCAGTTAATGGAAGATTTTTTAAAAAATCATATTTTGTGCACATCTGAGTTGAAGAGTGTAAATTTTGGCCCTGCTAGTGTGACTTTCTAATAAGAGCAACAGTGTTCAGGGCTGGCTTTAGGCTTATTCAAGGGGTAGACCAGTTGCCTTACTATTAAAATGGTAACAACTTGAAAGAGTTATAGTCAAAAGGTGGTACATCAAAAACAGGATGAGTTGTAGGGGAAAATATTCAGAAGGTGTGGAAAATCTGAGTGAACATTTCTAATGGGGGAGCAGTGCTGGGCTCCCCGGAACCTCAGACAGAATTTGAGTCGGCAGCACAACAGTTGTCAAAGAAAACACCAGGCTAATTCAGAAAGGTGCACAATTAGTCACCCTGCAGTGGTCAAAGGCTGTTCTAACTATTCTGACTAATTTCAACTTGTTTATCTTAAGAGAAATGGGAGGCAGCTTGAGAAGTTCTCAAATAAAATAATCTCAGTGACTTAAGAGATGAAAAATGAGTCCAGGGTGAACAAGTCAGTAGAGTTAGGGCTGTTTTTTTGCTTTACCAGAAAACTCAACTACCCTTAGAATGGGTATTTTAGTCCAGGAAGAAAGTGATGGTCTACTTTCGAGGTGACGGTAGGAGTAGGTGTCTCTGAACGCCTTTATATACACCATTGGAGTGGTAAGAAGAGGACACAGATGAAAGCTGTGTATCGTTGCCTCTGTGACACTTGTGAGGGCGTCCATAAACACTTCAGCTCGCTTTCCTCTGGGCACACAGTAGGACTGCACTTCCCTGGCCACTTGAAGATACCTACAGCTGCGTGACTTGCTTTGGCCAATGACATGTGAGCAGAAATGACGCTTCAAAGCAGAAGCTTTAAGAGCCAGTGTGGTTTCTCTGCAAAGATTTATTTCCCCCTCTACCATGATTCCAGGTCGTGGCTGCTTCAGCAGCCTGGCTTCCAGAGGGAGCGAGACCCCAAGCCAACCCTTGATGGTTATGTTTGTGAGCAAGAAATAACCCATTACTGCTTCAAGCCACTGAGGTTTCGGGACTCACCTCAGCATAGCCTAGCCTATCCTGCACGATTGAGGTGCTCACCAGGGTCTCTGAGAATGGTCACTGGATGTGCTTTGTGGCCTTCGCCCCTTACCCCAGCTCTAAGGCAAAGGCGGTCATGTCCCCTCTGATAAAAGACCAGCCCATTGATTCTTTCTCAAGAATTTGAACACTTCAGGGATACAGAGACAATTGGCACTCTGTGGGAGAAGCTATAGCTAAGAGGATCTAAGGGACGATTGGAACTGTGGGTGAGGTGGGGCGAAGAACAAGGAAAATACAAGACAGACACCTGGTATAAGGCAGGGCCAGTCGAGGGACTCAGGAGAGAGAAGGAGGCTGAGAAAGGAGGTGCAGCCCCCCGCTAACCCTGACTTTCCGCTTCATCCCTAACGGGCTGGTGGGCTTGGTTTCCGGCTTCTATAAGATCCCTGTAGACTAACAGTAACTCCCCAACACACACACCTTTTACTTGAACGAGTCCAGGCTGCTTCTGTACTTTCCAACAAGAGCCCGAACGAGAACAAAATATAAACAGGAGCAAGAAGTTAATAGTACTGTTAACACTGGCTAATACTTGCCGTGTGCCAGGCACTGTCCTAGGCACATCATGCATCGTGACTCGGCTCATTCTGCCAGCAACAATAGGAGGTACATACTTCTAACATCCTCACCTTTACAGATAAGGAAACTGCGGCACAGAGAGGGCGAGTGCCTTTCCCCACACCACATCGCTGCCAAGGGTGTCTGGTTTTAGACTTGCAACCGCTACGTTATCATGAACTTCTGAATGTCACTGATGATGCCTTGTTGCTTAAAGGAGTTTTTGAAATTCTGCTTTAGCATGTTGAAAGCTAAAATTATTGTCACTTACTTTAGATGTGATAATGGTATTTTTAAATGAAGTATTATCTTTTAGAAATGCATTCTAAAATATTTATGGATAAGATATGATGTCTAGGATGTGCTTGAAATAATGCAGGGGAACACAGAGGCGGTGAGTGACACTATAGATAGCGTATGATTAGACACGAGTTGATCATCGTTGAAGCTTGAGTGATGGATACATGGGGATTATTAGGCTTTTCTCTCTGCTTTTGTGTATATCTGAAACTTCCCATAGTAAAATGTAATAAATAAGCACCGAGAAAAGGCATGGAAAAGACTGGAATTGATGCGAAACTTGAAAGGGGACTTTTTATCTCATCTATGCTATTTTTAGAGGGAAGTTGGCAAACTATGATCAGTGGTACAAATGTTTTTGTACAGCTTTCAAGCTGTGAATGGGTTTTTACTAATGATTGAAAACGTTCAATCATTTGTGAATGTGAAATGCAAATTTTAGTGATGATAAAGTTTTATTGGTACAGAGTCACACCGATGTGTTTCTGTCTTGCTTGTGGCAGCTTTCATGCTCTAAAGACAGAGTTAACTAGTAGTAGCAGAGACTGTGGACCACAAAACTTAATGTATTTACTATGTGGCCCTTTACAGAAAAGTTTGCTGACCTCTATTTTATTTTTTTAAGATTTTTTTGATGTGGATCATTTTTAAAGTCTTTATTGAATTTGTTACAATATTGCTTCTGTTTTATGTTTTGGTTTTTGACCGCGGGGCGTGTGGGATCTTAGCTCCCAGACCAGGGATCAAACCCACACCTCCTGCATTGGAAGGCGAAGTCTTAACCACTGGACCGCCGGGGAAGTCCCAGACCTCTATTTTAGAAAGAGATTTCTTCACACACAATTTTGTTTTTAAAGCCAGTTTAATATATATATATATATATATATAGAGAGAGAGAGAGAGAGAGAGAGAGAGGGAGAGAGGGAGAGAGAGAGAGACAGAGAGTTTTCTTTTTTAATTAGGAAACTAATACAAGACCCTTTTAGACAATGTAGCCTGTACCAAAGAGTATAAAAAAGAAAATGAATATCATCCTCCAGGTACCCATTTCTAAAATCCTCCTTCTTATCTCTTATCAACCAGCTGTTGACAAAATGAAACCTGCTCCATTTTCAGGTAAAAGTGAGGATTGTCTTTCTGGGGCCGATTAGACAAGAAGTGCAAGCGGACATTGGCTGTGACAGGGAGACGGGGTAAAAGGATTTGAAAGAGGCCACCTGGGATCTTATTGGGTTTAAATTGTAGAATAAACCTGACACAGTGTATCTAAGCTCAGGTATAATAAATCCAAGTAGAAGGGCGTTGTAATAACCATTTAATACAGATACAAGAACTGATATTCAAGGTAGAACCTAGTTAACAAGTTTCTGGGGAAAAAATAACCTTAAACACTGACAACCAATGATTATACCAGCATTATTTATTTATTTTATTTTTATTGTTTTGGCTGTGTTGGGTCTTAGTTGCGCCATGCAGGATCTTTCGTTGTGGTGTGTGGGTTTTCTCTCTCTAGCTGTGGCTCATGGGCTGCAGGGTGCGTGGCCTCCAGGCCACACGGGCTCTGTAGTTTGCAGCACACGGACTCTCTCGTTGAGGTGCGCGAGCTCACTAGTTGTGGCGCGTGAGATTAGTTGCCCCACGGCACGTGGGATCTTAGTTCCCTGACCAGGGATCAGACCTGCATCCCCTGCATTGTAAGGCGGATTCTCTACCACCTGACCACAAGGGAAGTCCCTATACCAGCATTATTTACAATAACAAAAAGGTAGAAGCAACACCTGCAGTGTCCATCAGCACATGAATGGATAAACAAAATGTGGCATATACATACAATGGAGTGTTATTTAGCTTTAAAATCAAAGGAGGGACTTCCCTGGTGGTGCAGTGGTTAAGAATCCACCTGTCAATGCAGGGGACACGGGTTTGAGCCCTTGTCCGGGAAGATCCCACATGCCGTGGAGCAGCTAAGCTCGTGCGTCACAACTACTGAGCCTGCGCTCTAGAGCCCGTGAGCCACAACTACTGAGCCTGCGTGCCACAACTACTGAAGCCCACGTGCCTAGAGCCCCTGCTCCACAACAAGAGAAGCCACCGCAATGAGAAGCCCATGCACTGCAACAAAGAGAGTAGCCCCTGCTTGCGGCAACTAGAGAAAGGCCACGCACGCACAGCAAGGAAGACCCAAAGCAGCCAAAATTAATTAAGTAATTAAAAGAAAACAAACAAACAAACAAAAACAAAGGAAATTCTGACACAAGCTACACCATGGGTGAGCCTAGAGGACAGTGGTTACATGAAGTAAGCCAGTCAAAAAAGTGCAAATAGTATATGATTCTCTTTATATGAGGTCCCTAGAATAGTCCAATTCATAGAGAAAGTAGAATGGTCATTGCCAGGGGATGGAGGGAGGGAGCAGTGTGGAGTTATTGTTTAATGGATGGAGAGTTTCAGTTTGAGAAGAGGAAAAAGGTTCTAGAGATGCATGGTGATGGTTTGCACAACAATGTGATGTCCTTAATGCCACCCAACTGTACATTTAAATGGTGTTTAAATGGTAAAATTTTGTGCTATGTATATGTGACCATAATTTTTAAAAACTGACCAATTTCAAGTGGATGAAATTTGGTCATAATAAGCAAAGAACTTAAAATGGATTTCGGGAAAGCAGGAGAAAGTTCAAGAAACTGAAGGAAGTCTTTAGGCTGCGTGACGCGTAATGCTTAAAGGTGGTGACTGATAAAGGGATGCCGTGGAGAGTCTGGGCTGCCTCTGAGAGTTTGATTTCTGTGTTTGGAGGTTCAGGCATAGGTCCGCTTGGGAAGTCAGAGACTTGATACTTCCAGTTCAGTGATTTTGATAAGAATGCCAAGAAAAGGCTCTAAAGGAAATGTTGGAGCTGTCATTAGTGGTGTTACCAGTGATCTGACTTTTCATTCCTGGTATGCTGCCTTTACAACCTTGATTTCAGTAAAATCCACTAGGTTTCCAGTAACCCGCTAGGATTGTGGCCATTGCCCATAGAATTTAAGGACTGAGTCTTGGCCCAAGCTGGTGGGCAGGTCTCAGCTTCTCCAGGCCACCGAGCATGTGCGCCATCCTCTGTGAATGACTAGAGGGTCAGCTTAGCAGGGCAGGCACGTTGGAGAGGCCGAGGGTCTGGTTTACTGTGGGAAAGCCTGGGGGGATGGGCTGGATGGCTGTCATCCATGGCATCACAAATGCCAAGTTGTACGTCGGTTGTGAATTGGAGTGGAAAAGATCTTCCTGGATCGGGATGTAGCCACGGCCACTTCTGATGTGAACTGTGTGACCAGACACTGATGGTGGATTTGCCCAGAAAGTGCCTTCTGGCTAGACCTGCCTCCCATTAGTGCCTCCTAGGATAGCTGGACACGCTATTTAAGGCCAGCATCCTTTTAAACTGATGCAGTTGATTATTCTGATTGGATAATATCCAGCTGAGCCAGTTGTTAAATATTTTTAAAAGTCACCCCAGCCAGGGATCTCCTTCAAATCACTGTTTGCCGTCAGCCTCCAGTGTCAGTGACGCTACGCTAGTGTTAAATTTTCTGATAACTTTGCTTTAAAAAAAAAAGTGGTGAAGCCCTTAACCAACCCCTAATTACCTCACATTTTGGGGCTTTTGAAATGAGTTTGCACTGGATTTTGTTTAAGATATCAAAAGGAGAAGATTACTAGGAATGGATAACCAGGGCCACAAAAATAGTAAAAGCTACTATTTACTGAATCTACCATCTATTGACCACTTTAGGTATATTATGTCTAATCGTTGCATGAAGTGTTAGGTCTCTTTCTTGTTTTACTCATGAGGGAAGCCAAGGCTGAGAGAAGCCAAGTGACTTGCAAAAAGTCATTCAGCTAATAAGTGGCAAACCCCATATTCAAATATAGCACCATAGTATTTGGTCTTTACGTTTGGGAAATCCAGATGTAAGCTTAGCTGATGGAGTGGACCTCAGTGGGTTTTGCCACTCAAGCCATCCATTCCAGTCACCTTTCTTCTGCTAACGATACCCTGATTTTCCTCTGCAGTGCCGTCTTTTCCCCAGCTCTCATTCCAGATGTTTGGGGGGTTGGTCATGTGACTTGAGCCTGGCCAATCAGCACATGATATTTCCCTGGCTGCAGCAACTCACTCAACAAAGTTTTTTTTTTTAACTTTTCATTTTATATTGGAGTATAGCTGATTAACAATGCGGTGATAGTTTCAGGTACACAGCAAAGGAACTCAGCCATACATATACAGGTATCCATTCTCCCCCAGACTCCCCTCCCATCCAGGCTGCCACGTAACATTGAGCAGAGTTCCCTGTGCTCTACAGTAGGACCTCACTCCACAAATATCCATTGAGAGAAGCTGGGGTATTCAGCAGGGTCGAGACAGAGGAGGGTGCTGCTCCGGTGGAGCTTATGTTCTAGTGTAGGCAGACAGGTAATAAACAAGTTACAGATACTCAGCATAATTTCAGTTGGTAATAAGTGTTTAAAAACAAAATAAAACAGGGTAATGAGTTGTAACACAAGGGGCAAGGTGGGGGGCTCTTATGCTGAGGGTGGCCAGAGCCACAGAGAGGCAATGGGACTTCCATTAGGTCTCTTCGTACTTCTGCCTGCCTTGAACTTGGAAGAGCTTGGGACCCCACAGCTGCTGGTGCCATGTTGCCCACCCCAAGAGTCTGAGGATGAAGCCAACCTGGGGGAAGGAGGGTCCTGATGATGTCCTTGAGCCCCTGAATCAGGCTATAATGGAAATTAAACCTACCCCTAAATTTCTGTACAAAGGGAGCCTACAAATTTTTGTTTCCTTAAGATGGTTTCATCAACTGGAAAGAATCTCCTATCATGTACAGCTGAGTTTAGTCTAATCACTGCCTGGCATGTGAGCCTCCTTCACTGCTGGCGGGTCTGAGTAAATTGTAGATACATGAGCAGACGACCGAATAGATAGATGAGAGCTAGATAGCTCCATACATTGATGGATATAGAACAGATAAAAGTTAGTGTTTGGGCTTCCCTGGTGGCGCAGTGGTTGAGAGTCCGCCTGCAGATGCAGGGGACGCGGGTTCGTGCCCCGGTCCGGGAAGATCCCACATGCCACGGAGCGGCTGGGCCCGTGAGCCATGGCTGCTGAGCCTGCGCGTCCGGAGCCTGTGCTCTGCAACGGGAGAGGCCACAGCAGTGAGAGGCCCGCGTACCGCAAAATAATAATAATAAAAAGTTAGTGTTTGTCCATGCGTGGAGAGCAAGATGAGAAAGATACGCACCCAACTCTTCACACAGTTCACACTCCGGGATGAGAAGAAAGGGGTGTCACTTTTTAACAATCAACTTCTGGAATGTTTGCATTTAAAGACAAGCGTGCATGACCTTTTAATATTGAAAAAACTACAGATTTGGAAAGGTGTGGACAGAAAGGCCTGTGCAATGGTCCTGGGCTGGGTCCTCAACCTCATGCCCATAGCACACACACCAAGGCCTCGGAGGGCCATTACTCAAAGCAAATGCCAAGAAATGACATGAAGGAGGACCCCACCGCCACCGCTGCTGTCTCTCCTGTAGAACTTCCCTACCTGTCTCACGTGAGGACAGCTGGAAGACGCTAATATCTGTACGGCGCACTGAAGGATCAAGGCCACGTGAAGCCAGAATGTATTTCCTGGGTGCTCTTGTCAGCCCTAGAACCTGCCCAGTTGTCCCAAAAGCTGAGGGGATCAGTTTCTTTACCTGGAACCCATTCACTCAGCAACAGCTCAGTTGATTATAGGACAGAGGCCCTTTCTATTGAAAATGCACAGTTTGTAAGTCCTTCTCCTTCATGCCAGGGGAAGTGTATCTCACTCGAAGTTCTGATACTTGGCTAGCAGGTGTTTATTTTGGTTTTAAAATATTCATGGAACTCATAATAACTACTCTCATTGTGCTTGGATTTTGCTTGCACTCTAGTAGAAGCCTTTGTAGAAGACAACTGTGGCAATCATTCTGGAATTGCCTTTCTCTTGGATACTGCCATTAGACCGTGGGTTGTTCCTGAAGCACGATCCCAGGTTAATGCTGTTTCGTACAGTCCAAGGTCCCACTGCGGATTCCAGCTTTCCTGTTGTTTAAAGCAAGGAACAAAACTTTATCACTCTTACCAGAAAACTCTTAAGGATTCTATGATAGAATCAGTCTTCATCACTTCTCCTTCTGACTTAGAAGTAAAAATTGCTTCTATGTAGTAGATTCCATTTGGACCCAAATAAATTGTGTCCTAAAGCCTTCTAAAGCTATAGCTACTGCAGTCCTCCTCTTGTAATCTGGTTTTTTTTATATAATCACTGTACCCAGAGAAAATGAAAAGGCAAACTCCAACCTAGGGAAGGTTGAATAATCATAAACTCCAACTTGAAGGAATCTGAATTAATGAGATTTCCTGGGATTTTTCCAGCCAAGAAAGAACTACCGCCTTCCTCCCAGGGAACTGTGATGCTTACAACTTTATTCACAGACATACAACATCATGCCCTAGAGAAGGAATTATGGTCAGACTTTAATTTGGATCAACAGATAAAATTAGAAAATCTCTTGCGGGAAGTGTCATTCATTATTTACAAATGTACATAATTAAAGAAAGGAGGTATATACAGAATAAAGATGTTATTGTCTGTAGAGCAAGGAGTTAAATATAAGAAGAATTCCCTGGGATCTCACCAAATGCATGCCCCAAACACATATTTAAAGTCTACAATGCAGAAAAAATAGCTCGAGGGATATACATCACACTGTCATCTAGGCTTTTCTCTGCGGACTGGGGAGAGACGTGGTTATTGAGGGATAAATTTAACTTGATATAAAAGATTGCTGTGATGTTTGGCTCTTTAAATAATAAGTAGAGTGGAACTTCGTTAGGCTCCTTGGCCACCTAGCAACTAGAATAGCTTGCCTGTATTTGTAGAATTTCCCATCTTATGCATCTGAATATGTCTAAGCCAGAAACTCACTTTCTGAGCCTCCCTTGTAACTCAGAAGGCCGATACACCTTGTAGGTGTATTAATCAGAATTCTCCAGAGAAACAGAGCCAACAGAATAGAGGGGGGAGGCGAGGGGGGGGGGATTGATTTATTTTAAGGAATTGAGTCATGCAATTATGCAGACCCGGGGAGGAGCTGATGTTGTGGTTCAAGTCCAAAGACAATCTGCTGACAGACATCCTTCATGCTTGGGGGAGGTCAGTCTTTGTTCTAGTAAGGCCTTCAACTGATTGGATGAGGCCCACCCACGTTTTGGAAGACGGTTGGCTTTAATCAGACTTCACTGATTTGATGTTAATCTCATCCAAAAACATAGTCACAGAAACGTCTCAAATAATGGTTGACCAAATATCTGGGCACTGTGACCCAGCCAAGTTGACACATAAAATTAGCCATCACAACAGGGCCTGCCTGGACATATGACCTAATCTTTACACAAGGCTTTGGTTTGGAAGTTAGTACCATGTGGAATCCATTCTTCCAGAGGGGTGGTGGTGGAGACATCCAGCCTACAGAGGCAAAGTGGCAGCAGCCGTGGTGGCAGCACCCTGTTGACGGAGTATACAGGGTTTGTGCCAGCAATAGCAGCGGGAGGATCCCCACTAGAGGCGTCTTGTTTTTGTCGCTCCAGGGCTCGTCCTTGAGTTCAGGAATTTAGTGAACTACCCAGTTCCTTTAATACCGTCCTTCTCTGTTTAAACTAACTACGGTAGATACTGTTGTTTGTAACCAAGAACCCTGAAATTCAGTAATTACTGCATAACAAATTACCCAAAATTTAGTAGTTTAAAACGATAATAAACATTTTATTCTTTCTCACGTTTTCTATAGGTCAAAAATTGGGGAGTGGCCTAGCTGGGTGCTTCTGGCCCAGGGTCTCTCATGAGATTGCATTCAAGTTGTTGGCCAAGGGGCCGGGGCTGGGGAATCCACTTTCAAGATGGCTTATTCATATCGTTGGCCAGTTGTGCTGGCTGTTGGCCAGAGGCCTCAGTCCTTCTCATGTGGGTCTCTCCATAGGGCTACCTGAGTGTCCTCACAACATGGAGATTGCCTTCCCCAGAGGCAGTGATCTGAGAGAGATCACTTTTTTTTATGACCTTGTCTATGTGAAGTCACAGCATCACTTCCACCCTATTCTGTTTGTTACAAGAAAGTTGCTAAGTCTAGCTCTTACTCAAAAGAAAGAAAAGGAGTTTCCACCTTTTGAAGAGAAGAATGTCGAAGAATTTATGGATATATTTTAAAACTTCCTGTGGTAGCCAGCCTCAAGATGGCCACCCAATGATCCTTACCTCCTGATAGTCACACCTGTGTATATTTCCCTCCTATACTGTATCACATTTGTTGTGCCTGACCAGTGGCTTATGGAGAAGTGATGGTATGTCACTTCTGAAGTTAGGCTCTAAAAATCTCCTTTAGTCTCTCCTGCTCTCTCTCTACCCACCTCCACCCCCCTTTCTCTCTCTCTCTGTCTGTCTCTCTCTCTCTGTCTCTGTCTCTCCTCCCAACCTCCACTTCCCTTGCTCTGCTCCGGGGAAGCAGGCAGCCATGTGTGAACAGCCTTATGGAGAAGTCCACGTAGCAGGGAACTAGAGCCTCCAGCTACGGCCAGCAGGGAACTGAGGCCAGCCAGCAACCATACGAGTGAGTTTGAAGCAGATTCTCCAGCCCTGGTTGAGGCTTCACAGGACTGCATCCTCAGCTGGTTGTTTGCTCCCTCACAAGACTCACAAGAACCTCAGTCAGAACCATCCAGCTGAGCTGCTCTTGGATTCCTGACCTTCAGAACTTGTGTGAGATAATACGTGTTTTTGCTTTAAGTTGCTAAATTGTGGAGTAATTTGTTACCCAAGAATAGATAACAAATACACCACCATACATGTATTACTTTTTTTCTCCAGAAGAAATAAAGGCACACGTGTGTGTGTGTGTGTGTGTGTGTGTGTGTGAGAGAGAGAGAGAGAGAGAGAGAGAGACTGGAAGAGAGAGTGAGCAAATAAGATAGACATCTACCTAAGTCACCAAAGACAGACATGACCACCTCATGTTCTCACAGAGCATCCTTTCTGAGATTTTACTGAACTCCTAGAAATCCTTAACCAGATCTGCAGTTGAAAATGGATCTTTCTTAAGGCTGGAGGCTGCTGCCCACCAAGCTATAACCGCTGCCACCTAGACTATGTCCAGCAAGCCTGGGGACACCCTTCCCTCAAGATGGCAGGTTGGGGTCAGCTGGGCTCTTGTGTGTGTTAACGGATCCTGTGCTTCAAAACTAGCCATGATTGTTGTTTTGAATTTTTGTGAGCCTTTTTACTTTAGGAAGTCTCTAGTTGCAGACCGTAACAAGTGCTTTGTGGGTTCCTCAATCATGTTTATAGATTCAGTAGCAAGAACAATTGTACAGTCTGTATCTTATTGGCTACTCAAGGTAGCACAGCATCCATTTATTCAGTAAATATTTGCTGAACACCTGCTGGGTGCCAGCACTGGTCTAGGCACTGGAACACTGGACTGAAATGTCCGCAGCACTGTGGGAGGAGAGTAGCTGCCATTGTTGCAGTAGAAACACAATTACAGGAAAGCTAAAACCCCCCTCTTCCACTTGGGAAAAAAGCCAGCAGTCTGTCTCCAAGGAGCCCCACGGGGTGACTTGTGAATCCGCCCAGGCCCAGGCTCTGTCCATGAGCTTTTCAGGCAGCACACCAGGAGCGGGTCAGTGCCCCAGGGAAAACCTGTAAATCACGCTCACATGACTCTTCTAGAAAACCAGAAGGTCAGTTTACGAATTTACAACGAAAATTCTGACTATCCCAGGAACCAGAGCACTCAGGTTTGCGCGTCTCACCCCAATCTCCCTCCCTCCTCCCGTGCTCCACTCTCCTAGCCTCTCCTCTTCCCTTCCTTCCATTTCTGCTGTGACACATACTTCATGAGCATGTCCTAGGAGCCAGCCACGGGGCTGAGGTCCAGAGGAGAGGAACCATGGCGTATGAAGCCAACAGAGTTCCTGCCCTCAGTCGGGGGTGGGGGGGTGGGCGGAAACCCTAATCGAAACATTCGCACAGATAAACACCAAGGCCCTTTTTTGTTTCATGGAGGCCTTTGAGACTCTGATGGCCATGAAGATCCCTGTCCTCAGAACGATGTGCATCCTCCCACACACACACAGCATCTTACACACAGTTTCAGGGGAGTCTCGGTCACCCTGAAACCCAACCGGGACCTGGGGTGCAGAATCTCCCCTCTGTAGACAGCACTGCACAAGAAGCAGCCAAGTCGTACCCAGAAGGTTGCTTCTGAATCAGAGTTGCAGCACGGGATTTGGGGCCACACCATGCAGCATGTGGGATCTTAGTTCCCTGACCAGGGGTGGAACCCATGCCCCCTGCAGTGGAAGCGTGGAGTCCTAACCACTGGACCGCCAGCGAAGTCCCTGACTCTCCTTAGATTAGGCCAGTACCTCGATCCCCTGAGAGCCGTACTGATCTGGCCTTGGCGAAGGATGATAGAGCTGACTTAGCGTATCTTAGCTCTGAACCGTTGTAAATAGATTTGAAGTTTAACTTCAGCAGAGAGTGGCATCTTCCTCGCTTGCAAGTTCTTAGAAGGTGTCCTGGTCTGGGCCCCAGCAGCCCTCAGCTGGCTTTCCCAAGCGTATCCAGAAAACAATGAAAGACAGACGCCTGGCTCATCAAAAATCTCTCCAGCCTACCTTTCTCCTCTCCACAGTCTAGAGGAGCAGTTGGCAAACTTTTTCTCTAATGAGCCACATAGTAAATATCTCAGGTCTTTCGCAACTGCTCGATTCTGCTCTTACAATCCAAAAAGCAGCCCCAGGTAATACATATATGAATGAGCATAGTGCTCGTTTAAAACCTTGTTTACAGAAAACAGTGGACTGGCCAGATCTGGCCTGTGGGCTGTAGCGTGCTGACCCCTGGTCTAGGAGAGGCTCATCCTCCACATGGCTCCTCCCCAGCCCCCTCTGCTCTCTCTCCCTCACTGACCTTTGTGAAGGATTCATTACCATTGCATTTCTGAGGATTCAGACAGAGGGTCAAAATCTGTGGAAAGAGCAAATGCAAGAAAGCTTTCAACTAGAAAAGGTGTCCTTAGAGCTCAGTCCTTCGCCCTGGTTTGTACAGTGTGGAGAGATGAATAGGAAAGAGACATTATGTGAACATGGGAAAACGTTAGGAATGTTTAATCCAGAAAATGGAAGATTCCAGCAAGGGCCACAGAGTGGTTAAGAGTATTTAGGCTTAAGTCAGATCATGACAATAATAATAACAACACAACACAGATAACACTTACTGTACACTTACCATGTGCCAAATGCTCTTTGAAGTATTTTTCTAAATATCCTGTTTAGGGACTTCCCTGGTGGTCCAGTGGTTAAGACTTCGCCGTCCAATGCAGGGGGTGTGGGTACCCTCCCTGGTCGGGGAGCCAAGGTCCCACATGCCTCGCGCCAGAAAACCAAAAACATAAAACAGAAGCAATATTGTAACAAATTCAGTAAAGACTTTAAAAATGGTCCACATCAAAAAAAAAAAAATCTTTAAAAAAAAATCATCTTTAAGGCTGGGTTTGCTTTCCACCTCTGCCACTGTCGTGCTGTGTGACATCACTTAACCCCTCTGAGCCTCCATTTCTTCATCCATTAAACCAGGGATGTGGGGTAACCTGGGAAATGTGCTCAGCGCAGTGCCTGGTTACACCTTCATACTCAGTAAGGGTTAGATCTGATTATTCCAATCTGTGGAGGGGCCAGGCTTGGTCTTTGTACCTCAGGTCTTACCAGTGAAGCCAGTAGGTAGAACCTTCGGGAAGAGAGATTCTAACCTCGGGAAAAACTTGGTGACTCAGCACTTCTAAGATATACAAGGTTCTGGGGACGTCGGTAGGAGATTCTTGTTCTGTAGTCAAATAAATCTCAGTTAAGCAAAGTTAAAGAAGTTTCTCAGTGGCTGTGTTTCTTAAAACCCGGAATATACTATTGTGGTTTAAATATCTAAGCAAATATTACCACAAGCAGCTTTTTCCAACGTATTTATCCACCGATCATTTTCAGCCCCCAGGGTAGCTTTGGGGATTAGTTTGTCACAGAAAACCTTTAGGAAAATACAGTGGGAGTTGTCGGAAATAGATTGGGGGTAGTGAGCTCCTCTTTGAGGGAAATGTGTGAGCAGAGGCCGGATGCCCACAGGACAGGGATGTGGACAGGATCGCACAGTGGATGACAAGGGGACTGAGTGAAGTGAAAAGCTCCTGGTACTTCTGGCAGCCGGGCTTGTCCTGCTAGGCTCTGGGAGCTCTGCGGGTTTTCTATTCCAGCCCTGGAATTTTGGACTTGACTTTGAATGACACCAAGAAAGAAGGGTGATGCTGGGTGTCTCTGGAGGCCCCCAGTTAGGAGGCCCTGAGAAGCCAGGCCAGTATCCCTGCACGTGGGGTCCCTTCAGGTTCGGTCACGGTGTGTATGGGTCATCAAGGGCAATGAAGTCGCACTGTCTGACACGTCATGGGCCCTCGGGAAATGTTCCTCTTTGAGATACGTCCTGAGCATTCTGAAATGTTAACGGTTGAGGGCTGGCAGCCCTGACCTGGATTCCTGCTCTAGGTTTGCTGCTTTCCAGCTGGGAGACCCTGGGCAGATCCAGTCCCTTATGCATAAAACGGGACTAACAGTCGATTACTCTTCATCCCATGGTGAGGACCTGTAGCAGACACCCTGGCGTCCCTAGCCTGTCTTAGGTGGGACACTGTGTAGGCACTCCTTGGGGCACAAAGCACAGGGCCTTCTGTGATGCTCTGAGCGCCTGTCCTGGGGAGGAACCTCCAACCAAAGCCAGCAGGAACAGGGTGATAAACACCCCAGCAGCCTTGGTCCTTGGGGTGGACAGTTCAAGGAGGCATCTGCATCTTCCCGGGAGGGATTGGAGGAATCCAGCTTGCAGACGTGGAGTGACCTCAGTAACTCACCTTACACTGATGTGTCTCCCTTTACCTGTCTCATTCTCCCCACTCCCTCCCTCTTGCTTCCTGAGATCACCTCCCAAAGAAACTTCCAGGACCTCAGTCCTTCTCTCAGGCTCTACTTTGGGGGAACCGAAACTAAGACAGGATTCCATAAGACAGTAAGACACTGCCTGTGGAATATCTGGCCATGATCAGTGCTTAATAATTAATAGCTCTAAGTAAGTCAGGCAGAGAAAGACAGATATCATATGATATGGTTTATATGTGGAATCTAAAAAAAAGGGTAGAAGTGAACTTATCCACAAAACGGAAATAGAGTCACAGATATAGAAAACGAACTTATGGTTACCAGGGGGGAAGCGGCGGGGAGGGATAAATTGGGAGATTGGGATTGACATATCCACACTATTATATATAAAATAGATAAACCAGTAAGTACCTACTGTATAGCACAGGGAACTCTATTCAATACTCTAATGAACTATGTGGGAAAAGGGTCTAAAAAAGAGTGGATATATGTATATGTGTAACTGATTCACTTTGCTGTACAGCAGAAACTAACACAAAATTGTAAATCAACTATACCCCCAATAAAAATTTTAAAAATAATAATAATAGCTCTGATTACTACTGAAAAAAAATCAAGTCTGGCCTACCCTCTGGTCTCCATCACGTTACCACCCAAGTGTATGTACACACCCACGCATGTGCACACCCACACATACACACACCTGTGCACACACCCACACATGCACGCCCACATGCTTATACCAACAATTCTGAGGCTACTTGAGGTCTTATCCTCCCACTCCTGGTTCACATGTGATAAGATTTCCCATGTCCATTCAGAACTGCAGGAGCAATCTGGTTAATAAAACTCTTTAAATCCCCCCCTTTTTCCCAACTCAACTGTGGACACACTAAAGGCTGTTATGGTCTAAAACTAGGGCTATTCTCTTTCTCCTTCCAGAACAGGGGCCAGTCCGATTCTGCCACCACTCTTTCCTCCTTGCTTGGATTTTGCCACTTGTCACCGCAAAAGACCATTCTGAGGCTGACTTTGTTGACAGAGGCAAGAGGTCCTGACCCGGGGCCTGGAACACTGAACGCAGCGGGGGGCAACGTTCAAGACTGGAGGTGGTGTGGGTTGAATAGATGTTCAGAAATAGTGGGGGGGATCGGGGGGACTTGGATGCTTGTTTAGTGAGCTGCTGTTTCAAGCAGCAGGCAGGACGTCCCCTCTGTTCCTGACATCTCCTGGGACTGTAGTAAGTTCTGTATCTTCAGCACAATTAGTAGACATTTTCTCCTCATTACACTTAAGTGCTCCCGACCCTTTTAATCACCTATCAGGTTTGCAGGGTGTCTTCGTTAAAAACCCACCATTCATTATCACACTTCTCGATTTCCTGGACCACTGGGGCACTTTATGGGAACCTAAGAACATTATGACTCTGTTGGAGAGCCCCCATTTCCCTCTGTGTCCTATCTCCCCGCACAATCGTGCTCTGAAGTGAAGCTGTTGGCAGTACCTCCTCAGTGACTCCCATGCCCTCTCCCATGCCTTGTGGAGCAGTTACTGGTTAATGAGAAGAACTGTCCAGTAATAGACGGTGACCTACAAATGAATAAAAGTTATCTCTTGCTCTAGTTCAGAAGATAACGATGACAAAGAATTGTCATTGAAAGTAAAGCAAAGCACATGGTTTTGTGATTATAAGGATGTATGAGGCACAGTGGCAGGAGCCTGGGTCTCAGAGGTACGTGGACCTGGTATTGAATCTGGCTGTGACAGTTACCTGCTGTGTGTATCCTGGGTAAGTTGCTGAACTTCTCTGGGTCTCAATTTCTTTATCATTATAAATGGGGCAAAGTATACTATGCAGACATTTTTTATTCTTTTCTTTTTCTCTTTTTGTCTGCCCAGAAAAATTCCATCTTCTGGTAATAGCATCTCCTGTTCTTTGTGGTTCTAGTGGGGGTACCCGTCATAGTAACAGCAGTTACCCACCACCCCCCATTCCCTCAACAGGGCCCAGGCCTGGCCAATAAAGAATGGGTGTGAGGAATAGGCAAGGTCCTTTCTTAAGATTTTATATATAAACGCTGGAAGAGACTCTCTCTTCCCTTTGCTGAACTAAAATGATGGAAGTCTGGAGGTCTGGGTAGCAATGCCTCGGAATCCTTCTTCCATCCGGCCTCCATCCCCCTCTCCCTCCATCCTTTCTCCTGCTGCAGAGAGAAAATAAAGCCAATACACAAAGAAAGGCAGATCTGTACACAGAGGGGGATGGAGTCTCAACAGCATTGTTTCAGTTTCTTTTGAATTCTCCTTTGTAACTATTACTGCTTCTTTATTTTGATTTGGGTTTTGTGACTGTTGGAGAACAAGAGGGGGCCTTAAAGGTCGAGAGCCAACCTTCATTGTTTGCTAGATGAATAAGATGGAGTCGAGAGGCAGTGCCTTCTCTCCAGCCAGCCAGCTTCTCAGTTGGGACTGGCGCCCAGGCTTCAGCGTCCAAGTCCATGTGCATTCATTCTTCCAGGCTAGTCAGGTAACTCACAGGCTCATTGAGTGTATAATTCCCGAGTCACTGGATGGTGTGTCCCCAACCTCACTCCCCTACTTTCTTCTTATCTTGCCCCCTACCCCTCATCAAGCCAACACTGTCTGAAATATCACCATTGTATTCATTCCTTTCCATTCTCTTGTGCTTCTTCTGGGAGTGGTAATACAGACAACTAATGTAAACTACTGGATGAATTGCTTTTAAGACCCTCTTTCATCACAGATGAAAGGGCTTTAGTATCTTAGGAGGATGGGTTAAAAAGGGGGGTGACATGTGGCAATGGTTCCAAAAGAAGGAAAATAGTATAGAAGAGGAAGTTCATTGCTCCTGAAAGCAGACTGCTGCAATTTTAGATCTTCCTCCTCTTTCTCTGTCACCATAGTCCCCTTCTCAGTGTTCCTACATAGAATCAGTGCTGCTGACCCTACAGCCATTTCCTCCCTCTTGTTTCTGGCTGCAGATTCCACCTCCCACTTTAGAGACTGAAAATGCAACTCACTTTCCCAGCTTGCCTTGCAGCTAGAGTATGTGACCTATTCCTGGCCAGTTAGACATGAAGGGAAGTCTGGTGGAGTTGCTTTTGGGAAAGGTTTTTCTCCTTGATCAAAGAGAAATACACATGAGAAAGCCTCCTTTATTTCTGCTTTTGAATATGGTAATATAAAGATATGATGGCTGGAGCTGCTGCAGCCACCTTGCAGTCACAAGGGGACAAGTCTAAAACAAAAGCCAGCACACTAAGGTTTGTGGCGTGGAAAGATGCAAAGAGGCAGGGTCCTAGATGACACCGTTTCACTATAGAAATAACCCTGGGAGAGCCCAGCCACTGGATTTCTTGATAAGTAAGATAGTAAATGGTCTTTATCATCTGAACCACATTTAGTTGGGTACTTTATTTCTTGCAGCCCCAAATCATCCCATTACTATGTCGTAGACTTGTTTCCAAGAAGTTTCCTTGATGGAATATACATTTGTGTCTAAAATAAAGTTTTTTTCTTTGATGTTGCTCGGTATATTTTTTTAAATTTTTATTTATTTATTTTTGGCTGCGTTGGGTCTTCATTGCTGCGCACAGGCTTTCTCTAGTTGCGTCGAGTGGGGACCACCCCCTGTTGCAGTGCGTGGGCTTCTCGTTGCGGTGGCTTCTCCTGCTCTAGAGCACAGGCTCTAGGCACGTGGGCTTCAGTAGTTGTGCGTCGCGGGCTCTAGAGTGCAGGCTCAGTAGTTGTGGCACACGGGCCTAGTTGCTCTGTGGCACGTGGGATCCTCCCCGACCAAGGCCCAAACCCGTGTCCCATGCATTGGCAGGCGGATTCTCCACCACTGCGCCACCAGGGAAGTCCCAACTCGGTATTTTTTATTACTAGAATTTCTGTTTGATTCCTTTTCAGATTTGCTGGGTGACTTGAGAGTTTCCTGGTCCATGTAGCTATCCTCCACCTTGTCTTTTATTTTCATAAGCATGTTAAGCATGGTTAGTGTATAATCTGTGTTTCATAATTCCAATATCTGAAGTCTTCGCAGGACTCCTGCTGCTGCTGTTGTTTCTGCTTGTTCGTATTCATGGTGCCTTATTTCTTTTTATTCATGGTTATCTTTGATTGTATGCTGCTCATTGTACCTGAAAAACAACTTGTAGGAGTAATTTGAGGTCTAGGAGGAATGTAGCTTCCTCCAGAGAGAATGTGTGTCTGCATATGCCAGTGGCCTGGGGACCCTTCAGCCAGATTCAGGAGTTGAGGTTGCCTGCACTGCCAAACACTGTGAATCCTGGCTGCAGATCCAGTACACAGGCCTAGTTACTTCTGGTCCACCTTTTCCCTGAGGCTACAGGGCTTTGGGGTCCCTGTTATCATGGAGAGGCTCTCCAATTAGACTGCGCTTTTGATTTTGATTTCTTCCTCCCTTATTCCACAAGGCTGTCAAAACAAAAGTTCAGATTGTTGGAATCAGCTGATGCCCTTGGTTCAAAAGTGATTTCCATGCTCTGCTTATCTCTTTGGGTTCCTGTTTTTCCTTCAATAAAGTCTTACTATAAGTGCTTGCAAGATGCTCAGTTTATCCAGCCAGTTTAGTTGTGTCCTGAAGGAGGGTTGGTCCAAATAACATAACCCACCATTAGTGGAAACGGAAGTTTATCCTTGTCCAGTCACCAAGTTGTCCGCTCCTGCCTAAGCTGTGTCTCCATAACCCTTACCACTTGGTTTTTCCTGTCCGCGGATGTGCACTCTACTTGCCTGTGCTGTCTGGCTGCCTTGTCCTGTTCTTGATTTTGTTGCCCCCCTGATCTCTAGGCGTCACCTGCCTGATTTCTGGGTGCCCCGACCCCTGGCACTTGTTTCCCCCCGACTTCTCCTGGTTGCCTGTGCCAACTGACTCGGGTACCACGGGGTTCCAGCTGCTTACCTAGCTCTTGAACCTCCAGCTGAGCTTTGATCCAGGACTTTATGATACTTGCCAACATTGTCCTGTCCTGTGCCTCCTCTCTATAAGCCTCCTGGCTACCCATCTGGCCTTGACTTTTCTGATTAATTCTCCTTCCCCTTCCAGAGCCACTTACTGCCTTGGCCTCACCTACCCAATGCATGGCACCATCTTGGACGTCCCTTGATTGAGTGTTTTAGGTAGATGCGTTTGAGCCTGAGTCTCTTTAATTATCTTTGCCTAATAAAGGATCACACTGTGGGGACCTCACGAGCGTTTTATAACGATGAGTAACTCTTAAATTGGAATCATTCTTTAAAATGTAGAAGACCATGGGAATTCCCTGGCAGTCCAGTGGTTAGGTCTTGGCGCTTTCGCTGCCTGGGGGCCTGGGTTCCATCCCTGCTCGGGGAAGTAAGATCCCACAAGCCATGAGGCAAGGCCAAAAAAAAAGTAGAAGATCAAAGTTTATGATAAAAAAGGAAACTGACAATGGCAATAAAGCCAGTCCTAGTCTTAAGACTTTTATTTGTTTTCTGAGAGTCTATTTGGCCGCCTGCGAGAAATAATGAGTTTAGCTTAGTGGTAGAGAGCACGGGCATATAAATCCAGTGGACCCATGTTTAATCCCATTTTCACCCCTTATTAGTTATTTGAATTTGTACAATTCATCCTATTCTTCTTACTATTTCCTCATCCATAAACTGGTGCTAATATCACCTTCTTCACGAGATTGTTATGGGGAGAAAGAGATAAAAGGCACATTTAGCGCAGTAACCGCAAACAGTAAGCGCTCAATTTAAAGGCATTATCTTGATCATGATCAATAAGATTAAGGTCCACCTTCCCTCCAAATATTTTACCACCTGGGTTGTCAGATGGCTGCTCATCCTCCATCGCATCCTGAAATCTCCACCATCTGAAGCTTGCAAGCAAGCGTGTGGGGACAGTTGTTCCCAAAAGGCCCTGCTTGAAACACACGTGTTCCTCTGGACTCGTATGTGGGCGCATTTGTTTAACGAGGTGACTAGTTGAATCAAGTCCTGCTTGATGAGGTTGAGGGTTGCAATATGAGACAAGTTATATTCACAGTTGAAAAACATCTTGGTTCCTCATGTCCCAGGGTCATTTTTCAGGAGACTGGAGACTCGGCAGAAGGCTAAGATAGTTAGGCTCCTACAAGGGCAATAATGTACGTGGCCTTAAGGGTCTTTGGTATAAACATCTGTAGGATTTGAAGGCTAACTAGGTCTATTCCAACCTCCTCATTGGGCAAATAAGGAAACCAAGATTCAGAGTCGTGAAATGACCTGCCCAGGGCCGAGCAGTCCATTGGTAGTAAAGTCAAGGCAGGAATCCAGATCTTGGTTCTACAACTTACCAGCCGTGTGACATGCTAGGTGTGGTGGTTTAAAACTACAGCTACAGATAAGTCCGCAGATTCTTCGACATTTCTCATGTCAAAAGGCAGAGTGTAATTCCCTTCCCCTTCTAAACTTAGTGATTTACTTCTAATGAATGGAATGTGAAGAAGTGATACTATGTGACTTCTGAGGTTAGGTCATAAAAAGGATACATTTTTTCCTGGTTCTCTCTCTCTCTCTCTCTCTCTCTCTCTCTGTCTCTCTGAATCCAGCTGCCATGTTTTAAGGATGCTCAATAGGCCTCTAGGGAGGTCTACTGGGGAGGAACAGAGGCCTCCTACCAACGACCAGTACCAACTGGCCAGCAGTATGATGGAGCCGCAGTAGGAGCTCCTTGTCTAGTCCCAGTCAAGCTCCAGGTTGCAGCCCTGATGACATCTTGACTGCAACCTCATGAGAGAACCTGGGCTAGAATTGCAGAGCTGAGCTACTCCCTGATTCCTGACTCACAGAAACTGTGGGAGAGAACACGTTTATTGTCGTAAGCTGTTTACTTTGGGGTAATTGTTAAGCATTGATAGATAATGAATACACCAAGATAACTCATACTAATAATTAATACAAATATTGACTCAAGACTTGTTAAGTGGGAGGTGATAAAAATCCAATTCAACTAGTGAGGGGAAAAAAAAAAGAATTATTATTGTTCCTGTCCTGGGGAAGACTAGAGGTGGAGCGGCTTCAGGGATCCACATATGCAAATGATGTCATCAAGATTCTTTCTCTCGTCATTGCTCTGTTGGCTTCTTCCTTCTTCTTCATTCTGTCCTCCCAGAGACACTTTCTCTATGTAGGATAGGTTGGCCTGGCTAGAGGCAACTCAGGGTTTCTTCATCTCCCCTTAATGGCCCTAAAAGAAACCGAGGCCTTCTCTCCCCGAAATGCATGTATAATTCCAGTGAAGTCTCTCATTGGCCAAGTTTGGTTCCCATGCCTGTAACTGAACCAGTCACTGTGGAGATGGAAATAGGGTACTGTGATTGGCTACCGGTACCTTGGCTAACTTAGGACTAACTTGCTCTTCAAAGCATGGTCCATGGACCAGGAGGAAAGCATCACCTCAGGCCTTGTTTGAAATACCAAATCTTGGCCCCTCTCCAGACTCTCTGAATCGGAATCTGAATTTTCCCAAGATCTCCAGGTGATTTGTATGCACATTAAAATTTGAGAAGCACTGATCTACTATAATTTATTTCCCAGCAAAAAAAGTAATCTTTCCTCCTCATCTCCTATGTCAGTTTACTGCTCCTTTCCCCCCAGGTGGTAGAGTACTTTTGTCTTTTAACCCTCTTATATATTTTCATGTGCCCATCCTCTCTCATCACACTTGGGTCTTTAAAGACGGAATCCAGTGTCTGATAGACAGTGTCCTCTTCTGTAAAAAAGGGATAATGCTGTTCACCATCTGGGTACATAAAATACATGGGTTTACAGCATAGTTATATTGTATATGTTATTGTTAGATTGTAGATGCATAAGGTTGAGAGCTGGTACTTTTTCCCTAAACTGTCATTTATTGAGGTACTTACCATACACCAGGCACTATGCTAGGTCCTTTATTATGTTTTCTCATTGAATCCCCACCATAAAACTCACAACTACATTATAAGGGAAGCAGGTATTATGACAATATAGGTATTTAGGTAATTTGTAAATTTCCTCATTCGGAAATCAGGCAATAGACGGAACTTCCCTGGTGGTCCAGTGGTAAAGAATCCTCCTTACAATGCAGGGGACGTGGGTTCGATCCCTGGTCAGGGAACTAAGATCCCACATGCCACGGAGCAACTAAGCCCACATGCCACAACGACTGAGCTTGCGCGCCTCAACGAGAGAGCCTGCGTGCTGCAGACCACAGAGCCCACGCGCCCTGGAACCCGCCTGCCACACCTACAGAGCCCATATGCCACAACTACAGAGCCCATGTGCCCTGGAGCCCACATCCACAACTAGAGAGAGAAAACCTGCAACCCACAACTCGAGAGAAGCCCAGGCGCCACAGCGAACAATCCCACATACCTCAACGAAGACCCCACGTGCCGCAACTAAGACCCGACGCGACCAAAAATTAATAATAAATAAATAAATAAATAATATTTTCAAAAAAAGAAAAGAAATCAGGCAATGGAACAAGGTTACACAACTAGTGAGTGAGTGAGGCAGGATTTGAATCCAGAACTGTTGACTCCATAGCCTAGTTCTTAAGAGCTCTGCTACACCATGTTGCATGGTGAAATCCCTCAACCAATATTTGTTAAAGAGTAAAAGCCCTGAGCCCTGTGAAAGAAGGATCATAAGATCAAAGCCAACTCGGGCCAGGCCAATAACATAATAGAGCAAAGGCCAGACTGATGAAACACTCTCTTCCCTCTTTACTGTGAGTGGGTCAAGCAAGTGTGATGCTAAATGGCAGGTGACCTTCACCCCAGTGTCAAGGAGACAAAAGGACAGACGGTGCCCCTGGGAGCTGGGGAGCCCATGAACCATCTGGAGGCTGCGTGAGCACAGCACCTTGCAGGACCACACGGAGTCATACACGGCATTAAACATTTTGAATCTGACCTCTAAGAAGGTGGACCCGGTGTTGTCAGAGCTGATTTTTCTAATAAAACCAGAGATCTGGACTTTTATGTGAAATCCTTGACTTTGAAATATTGGTGAATAACTTTCTGTTAAGTATATGGGTCAGACATAGGGGTAGGTGGGTAATGGTCACCAGATTATAAACCCTGTTCTAAACTGGAGAGGGAAACCCGCACTGTTTTTTGGTTTTTGTTTGCTAAACTAGTACAAAAATAAATATGAAGTAAAAAAGGAAGGAGGAAAGGAAGAAGAAACGGAGGGGGACTTGCCTGGTGGCGCAGTGGTTGAGAATCTGCCTGCCAATGGAGGGGACACGGGTTCAATCCCTGGTCCAGGAAGATCCCACATGCCGTGGAGCAAGTAAGCCCGTGTGCCACAACTACTGAGCCTGCGCTCTAGAGCACACGAGCCACAACTACTGAGCCCATGTGCCACAACTACTGAAGCCTGCATGCCTAGAGCCCGTGCTCTGCAACAAGAGAAGCCACCGCAGTGAGAAACCTGCGCACCGCAACGAAGAGTAGCCCCTGCTCGCTGCAACTAGAGAAAGCCGGTGCACAGCAACGAAGACCCAACGCAGCGGAAAATAAATAAATAAAATAAATACATTTAAAACAAAATCAACCAAAGAAATGGAGGGAAGAAGGAAGGGAAGGAAAGAAGGGAGGGAGGAGAAAATTTGGCTCCTTGACAACTTGAGTCTCAAGTAATAAGTAAGGTGGAATCTCAAGTAATAAGTAAGGTGGAAGATAGCTTTCACCCGACGGCGGGGGGGGGGGGGGGGCGGAGGTTGGGGGAGAAGGGGAAGGGGCATAGGGCTGATTGTCCCAAGGGCTGGGGCCTACAATGGGGAGTCCCTTCTACCTCCCAATGCCACCAAGGGCCAACCCGGCTAATCAGCTTTTTTTTTTTCCTATCACCTTGGAGGCCTGCTCTGGCTTTGTTCAGCTGTTATCTTTCTTAATTAGATAATTGAAATAATTGTCCAATTAAGTTGGTTCACGGCCCCCCTTACTTGAGGACTTGCTGAATCCAGCTGGCATCTCATTTCCGCTGACTCCGTTTCTTGTGTCCTACAGGGTCTGAAACAGGTTTCAAACTGTTTTCTTCCCTCTCAGTTTGCTGTTTCAGTTCATAGGAGCTACCACTAAATTTCAGTTCTGGCAAATGTCAAAATAGACTCCGTAGGAACTAAAAGCCAAAAGTTAGGACTGGCACCAGCACAGTGGTGGCTGAGAGTATCAGACTCACAGGAGTTTGAGTCCCTGTTCTACCGTTGACCGGCTGGGTGACCTTGAACGTGTGCGCTGGCCTTGAACGTGAGCTGCAGTTTCCTCATAAGTGAAATGGGAATAAAAAGAGGACCTACCTCATGGGTAGGGTTGTTGTGTGATTTTTTTTCTTTTTGCCGTACGCGGGCCTCTCACTGTTGTGGCCTCTCCCGTTGTGGAGCACAGGCTCCGGATGCGCAGGCTCAGCGGCCATGGCTCACGGGCCCAGCCGCTCCGCGGCACGTGGGATCTTCCCAGACCGGGGCACGAACCCGCGTCCCCTGCATCGGCAGGCAGACTCTCAACCACTTCGCCACCAGGGAAGTGGTGTGTGATTTAATTGAGATAATAGAAGTGAGGCCATCAGCCTTGTGAGTGACGCATAGTAAATGTTCCCTACCTACATGGCCTTGGAAAATGATGTATTCCTTTTTTTTTTTTAATTGAAGTATAGTTGGTTTACAATGTTGTGTTAGTTTCTGGTGTACAGCAAAGTGATTCAGTTATACATGTATATACATACATATATATATATATATACACATATATATATATATGTATGTGTATATATATACTTTTTCAGATTCTTTTCCAAGATAGGTTATTACAAGCTATTGAGTATAGTTACCTGTGGTATACAGTAGGGCCTAGGTGTTTATCCATTTTATAGTAGTTTGTATCTGCTAACCCCAAACTTCTCATTTATCCCTCCTCCTCCCTTTCCCCTTTGGTAATCATAAGTTTGTTTTCTGTGTCTGTGAGTCTGTTTCGTAAATAAGTTCATTTGTATCATTTTTTGGATTCCACATATAAGTGATATCGTATGATATTTGTCTTGTCTGGGTTACTTCACTTAGTATGATAATCTCTAGGTCCATCCATGTTGCTGCAAATGGCATTATTTCATTCATTTTTATGGCTGAGTAATATTCCATTGATCTGTGATATATCACAGAAAATGAAGTATTCCTAATAGCTCAAATAGTTGGCATCATGTATTTGTTACAGAACTGGAGAAAAGAAAAAGAGAGGGCAGTCACAGCGAGATATAAGACATAAATGATTCTGGGGGTTCTTTGGCTACTTGGTATGCTTATATGGTACTTATATGGGTATTTGTTTTTGTTTTTCTTTTGCCGTGCCACGAGGCATGCAGCATCTTAGTTCCCCAACCACGGATTGAACCCTTGCCCCCTGCAGTGGAAGCTCAGAGTCCAAACCACTGGACAGCCAGGGAATTCCAGTATTTATATGTTAATCTAATATCTCCATCCAGTATTGTTTCAAGTTGACTCTAAAGCCATCTAAGAGACATAGAGATAACAGGCTTTCCCTTGAGGTGGAGCCTCTGTAAGTAAAATTTCAAGGCACTATTCCCTTCCCTTGCCCATCAGAATGGAAGGTCCATGTGGGCAGGGCTGTGTCTGTGTGTACGTCATGGTGTCCCTAGGGAGGTACCAAGAAATAATTGTTAAATAAACAGATGTGGATTGAGAGAGGACTGTTCTCCAAAAGGACATTCAGACCAGTTTCAAGCAGTAACACTACAACAAGGTTATAAGGCGCATGACACATTAGCTAAGGATGGAGAAAAATCTAGAAGTACTAGATAGTACTACAGGATCACAGAGTAAAACAGATAGTAGTTGTGGCTTCAGAACCCAAATGCCCAAACCTTCCCCAAACCTGCTAAAATGCTGGCCTCGCCGGAAGCCAGGCGGCCAGTAACCAGGGTGATCCCCCCTTGGTCCGACCTTAGCTATGTTTCATTCCTTAGCACAGACTCCTGGAAACTCATTCTCTTTTATTTCGCAGGAGTCAGGTGTTAGAAGAGAATGATAGCTCTGTGCAGAGTATATTTTTTAATGCTTTTTAATCTTTTAAAAATTACACAAGCAGTGCATCATTTTTTTCATGAGAAAAATGCCCATAAGTAAAAAGAAAAATGAATTTTCAAAGATTCTTTCTTAATGATGTATTTTTTTTCCTGGAATGTACTTTTAAAAAGGGGTAGTCTTCAACTCCTATATAAGGCAGCAACGTGCTTTCTATACAGTGCATTTTTCAGGCTAGCAAAAGTAAAATGTTTCTTAGCAGTTTGCTCTAGAGTTCAGCAATGGATAAGGGCTTGCAGTTCCCCATGTCTTCAAACATGCTTGGGCAATCAATATTCTCCAGTACTGCATGGCTGGACTTTGGCTGGAGAGGACTGTTTGGTGTTGAGTGTAGTGGGAAGTCAGTAAATGTTCCAGACAACTGCCCACTCACTGGTTTTCCGAGCACACACTCCCTATTTCTGCCTCTGTGCCTTAGTGCACACTCTGGGTGGTAGCCAGCCTCCAAGATGACCAACACTGATCCCCACCTCTTGGTATTCACATGTCTGTATAGGGCTGGCTGATGTAATCAATAGGATACTGTAGAAATCATGGAGCCTGACTTCCAAAGCTAAGTCATAGAAGTCCTGGCAGTTTCTCCTCTGCTCTCTCTTGGATCACTTGCTCTGAGGGAAGCCAGCTGCCATGTCGGGAGAACGCTCAAGCAGCCCTGTGGTGAGGTCCATGTGGTGAGAACTCCAGTCAATGGCATGTGAGTGCACCATTGTAGAAACATCTTCCAGCCCCAGTCAAGACTTCAGATGACAACATCCCCAGCAGATATCTTGACTACACCCGTCCTGAGCCAGGACCTCCAGCTAAGTCACTCACAAATTCCTGACCCACAGAAACTGTGTGAGATAACACTTATTTTTGTTTTAAGCTGCTGGGTTTTGCAGTAATGTGTTCTGCTGCAAAAGGTAATTAATACATTCACCCTCCTGTCTAGAAGGCTTACTCCTTTCCTTTCCAAATTCCCTCTCCCTCAAGGCTGAAGTGAAATTCCTCTTTCTGCCTGGATTCTCCAGCCCAGAGGAGTCTCTCCCTTCTCTATGCCCGACCACCATGCCCATCCTCCTTCTTTGGCCTTAACCAGAGTTAGAAGGAAAGACAGCTAAAGCCAAGCCCGACACCTGTTGTGTCTTTGTTAGTAGATGGCGACATAATGTATCATCTATACCGAGACACTTCTGAGCGTGAAAGGGGGTGCTATTAATAATGATCCTGGGAATCAGCAAATCCAGGACAGTTCTAGGGCAAATAACAGCATTTGGTGACCCCATCTGTAAGAGGTGCCGACACCTCCCCAGAAATAAGAGAGAGAAAAAATTGTTTAGCAGAGCTGAAGTTTTACTTGCCCAGTGCTTGGACGTACCCCCCCCCAAAAAAAAAGCTTGTTTACTTTTATATAATAGATGTTTCCCCCCTGCATATCTCCACCCAGCTAGATAGTGAAGGAGAGGAATATGATTTTATACCAGCCTGATAATTTAAACAGTCTCTGAGCCCTTCAGTCGTGACATGGCAGAGCAGAGGGAGTGTACAGCCGGAATTCCTAGCCCCATCTCCCCACCCCCATCGCTGCAAACTCCCCTCCCACCTCACCTCTGAAGGTGAAAACTTGGGCATATGGGGGATGAGTAGGAAGTCAAAGAGCATCAGGGTCTCCTTTAAAGAATGATTGGTCTGAGCCACTGCCTGCACCGGGGACCGCCGAGGGGCTCTCTGTCCTCCTAGCTTTCTGTAGCAGTGTTCTGGCACTGGAGCCATCTCTAACAGGTGTGGGCCTTATGCCTTGCCCAGGTATGCCCACAGAGGGGCTGAAATCTAGCCAGCGCTTTACTAGGCGAGCCATGAGCCCGGGGGCTGTGTGTGTCAGAAGGAGGCTTTTTCCAGTTTGCACAAAGGCATTCCCTGGGCCGGGACAGACCCTGGCCAGCACCCAGAGTCCAGGGTATTTGCCCAGGGCTCTACATTCTTTGCTTGTGGCAGCTTGTTGGTCCTGATCGCAGGCCAGAACCGATTCCAAGTTCTTTTGGCACTTCCCTGACCCCGCGTCGGGCCCGTGGCAGAGTTTAGGTCACCTGCATGCACTGCACAGGCCACAGAGGGTCAGGGCGTCCTCCTTAGACTCCTCTACACACTCCTCACACCACCTGCACACCATTGCTGCTGGCCCCAGGGACTCGTGGCTTTAAGTCAGAGATAGGTCCCCACCCCCAGGTCCTGCAGACTTCCTTGCACAGTGCCTGGATGTGACCCGCTTACCCTGCTGTTCTCACACTTCTCCCATCATTTTCTGGGTGTTTCTAAATCTCCTCTGCCTAGAGATATCTGATTTTATCAATGGTCTGCAGGTTCTTCTTCCTTCCGCTGCCCTCCCAGGGTAGCATGAACAGGTTTGGGGTATTACTGGGAGTGACAAAACACAGTGATTAAGAGCCATAGCTCACCAGCTCTTTTTCATGCGCTATAGCACACATCATATAGGAAATAAGGTGTGGAGCGCAGTGGGTCCCGGAGAGGATCTGGAACCCCGGAGGGCTGCTCTGGAGGACTAATGGGGTCCCCAGCCACCCATATCCTGCCAGGCTGTTCTGAGAGCAGAGGGGACCAAGTCTCCTGGGGCATTCGGAGGCACTCTGGTTGAAAAGCCCTTCTTAGAGCCGTCAGCCTGACTTTGGTGAGCAGGGAACTGAGTAATTGAGAAATACCTGCCCCCCTCCCAAGAGCCTGACTTTCAAGGCCATTGTGCCCCTGCAGAGGTCAAGAACCTCAGCTTAGAGACTAATGCTGATCAAGGGCCTCTTTATTCGAAAAGATCTTTCTCCTTCCCTGGGGCAGTAAGCCTCCTGGCTCAGCCCTAGTGCTGGGCAGCAGCAAGAAAATAGTTTCCAGGATAAACAACGAGGTCCTACCGTATAGCACAGAGAACTATATTCAATATCCTGTGATAAACCATAATGGAAAAGAATATTTAAGAAAAAGAATGTGTGTATATATTTATAACTGAATCACTTTGCCATACAGCAGAAATTAACACAACATTGTAAATCAACTATACTTAAATTTAAAATTTTTTTTTAAATTTTCTTTAAAAAGAAGAGAAAGGGACTTCCCTGGTGGCACAGGGATTAAGAATCCGCCTGCCAATGCAGGAGACACGGGTTCAAGCCCTGGTCCGGGAAGATCCCACATACCGCAGAGCAACTAAGCCCGTGCGCCACAACTACTGAGCCTGCGCTCTAGAGCCCGCGAGCCACAACTACTGAGCCCGCGTGCCACCACTACTGAGCCCACGAGCCACAACTACCGCGCCTTCAAGCTAGAGCCCACCAGCCACAATTACTGAGACTACATGCCTAGAGCCCGTGCTCCACAACAAGAGAAGCCACCACAATGAGAACCCCGTGAGCTACAACGAAGAGTAGCCCCCGCTCGCAGCAACGAAGACCCACCGCAGCCAAAAAATAAATAGATAAATTTATTTAAAAAAGAAGAAAAAATAGTTTCTAGTGGGAAACTAAAATGTACAGGCATAACATTGGTGAAATAGGATCCCTGATACCGTGGTGATGATGGGACCTTCTCTGGTAGTGGATGGGGGAGCAGGGGTTTGGGGTTGTTGGGTGAGACCTCAAGGTAGCAGCACCCTAAAGTCCAGCTACCTTGTGGCTAGACTGTCTTCTAAAGGAGCAGATTCCTGTTACCTCCAGGGCTTTTGTTTTGCTGAGTGGTTTATGCAAATGAGGGGCCAGCCCGGGGGCTCTGGGTGCCAAGGGGAGAGAGCCGCCCACTCCCCGCCCCTCCCACACTCTCTGCCCCTTCCCAGTCAATACTCATGCCCACATATGAATTTTGTCTGTTCTTGAGCTTCACCTAAATACTACAGCATGTACGTTTTTGTGTTCTGTCGAGTTTCCTTAACTTTATGTCTCTGACACCCATCCGTGTGGCTACGGGTGGCACCAGTCTGCTCTTTTTCCCTCGCTGTGTAGTATTCTGTTGTAGCAAAAGACCCTTAGTTTATTTAGCCCTTCTCCACTTCATTTGGATCGTTTTAGCTCTCACACACAAAAAGGCTGCTCTGAGCATTTTTGTTCATGCCCCTTTGTGGACCTCACTCATTTCACTCCTTATGTGGGATTTTTTGAAAAGCATTCTTATTAAAATAATTTGTTTCTGATAAAAGTCATACATGCTCATTTAGAAAATGGAACATGCAAAAGTGCAGAGTTTTAAGAAAGTCATCATCGATGTACATTCAATCTTGTACTTGGCTGTTTCATTCCAGGTACCCTGAGCATTTTTTTCACGATAGTCTGTGTGAAAGAGGCTTAGCCTCTTTTTAATTCCTTCTGGCCTCATTCCTTGTATAGCCATCAGCTGACATTTGCGATGATTCTGAGAAGGTTTTGCCCAGGAGAGAGAGGAGAGACTGCAGACACCTGCCCTGTCCACCCCCAGGTAGAGGCAGGCTGTCTGTCTAAAGTGAGAAAGCGCTGGGTCTGCAGAGCAGATGCTTCCCTCCATCCCCAGCGGACTGAGCTCTCACAAGTGGACCTAACAAGATGGAAGCACAGACTGCAAACTGGGAAGAGAATGAGAAGTGTGGCTGTGAGACCGGAAAACAGAGTGTTAGCAAATAGGGGAAGCGAGCGAGGAGTTTGGAAAGCTGTGTCAGTACCCTCACTGCGCTGTCTTGGGCAGCGCAAGGCACACGTGAACCATTCCAACGAGTCAGTTCAGTAGGTGCCACGGAGTCACGTTATCCTAACACAGAAAATGACAGGGCAGGCACAAAGCTAACGGTTTCCGTGTCCCTTTTACTCTTAGCTCGTTTCAAATATTGGCAAACTTTTCTCCATCTCTTGTTTGCACTCATTTTTGCTGCGTGTGTTTGATCGTAAACCTAAGCTTCTTGAAGTACCTCTCTGAACTTCTGTTTCCTCCCCTGTAAAATGGCGTGAAGGGTCATTCTTATCTCTTAGAGCAGGGTTTTTCAACTTCAGCCCTCTTGATTGACATTTTGGGCCAGAAACTCTTTGCTGTAGGGGCTGTCTGGAGCATCATAGGATGTTTAAGCAGCATCCCTGGCCTCTACCTACTAGATGCCAGTCAGCACCCTTCCCTCCCCACAGCTGTGACCAGCAAAAATGTCTCCAGATATTGCCAAATGATCCCTGCTTGAAAAGCACTTGTTTAGAGTATCACGTGAGATAATAATACAGGGAAAACACTTGGAAGTAAGGGCTGCCAGGTAAGTGCTGGGTGACCCTTAGCCATCAGTGCTGATGAGAAGGTCCTGGAAAGGTGTGGACTTACGGCTGGGGCTATTTCACAAGCCAGTCTGCTTGTTTATTTATTTCATCCTTATTCCTTTTTGCATCTTCCGTTCTCCCGTCCGAAAGTGCGTGGTTTAAAACGCTTTTTTATTTTTTATGAAAGGTGCCTTTCTACAAGTACCAGAAATAAAACTCAGAGGGACTGGCATTGGTAAGTGGCTTTTGAAACTGGAGAATGTCAGAGAAATGTAAATCCTACTCTTCCAGGAGCATGTGTCTATCTTTTCCTAAGACGTTTCACAACCATTAACTCGTTGGACTCCACCACAGAGTGTTGTAGCTGAGCCCGAACCGAATTCCGATCGTTTCTGTTTGTGGAAGGGCTGGGCTGGTGGGAACTCACAGAGTTAGTATGAGGCATTGGGGTTGGCGTGGGGTGTGTCTTTGCTTATTTCTGGCTGATGGAAGGGAGGACAATATTTGGTGGACTTTGAGGCCTGAGGGACAGAAGATGAGGAAGAGGTGGGATGGTGTTGGTCCTTTCATGTGGCCTTGAGGGATCTGAATGATGAGAGCGGGGTGAGGGGAGCTGGGGAGGGGCATCCTCACCACATGCCCCTCTGCCTCAGACACGGCCAGTTGGGGCTCCCTGAACCCAGGTGCCTTCCAGACAGAAGGGGTTCAAGGCGTTTCAGGTCACCCTCATGCCGGACCTCACTGCCACCAGCAGCAACAGAAAACACCAAGGTGTGTGACTGGGACCTCTTTTCTGATCTTTCCCCAGGGCCCCTAGGGCCTGTTCTCACCTTTGGCTCAGTTTCTACCCAGACTCTGTCTAAAGCTCTACCTGTTTGGGGGACCAAGGGCACCATTCCGAGTTCTGCCATGGGGCCCCTGAGAGCTGAGGCCAGTCAGCCAGTCAGTAAGGACGCCGCTGAGGCTGACAGCCACGCCCACAGCCTGTCCCCTCCTCCACTATAGCCACGCCCCCCCCGCTGTGACCACGCCCGCCGTCTGTCCTCCTGCTCCAGTCACGCCCACTGCCACCGCCCGTGGCTGAAACCGCCCGCCTGGACATTCCTCCTCACAGCTGCCTTCAGCCAAGTGGCTGCCACCAAGTTCCTGAGATATGAGTCACAGGAGACTGTAACTGGGGGGGAATCTCGTGCCAGCTTTATTTGGACGTTGCAAAGACCGTATGATGAGAGGCCAACAGAGCGGTGTACCTGAACTCTAAAGCTTTCAAAACTCTGCATTTGCAACTTTCCACTCTCTAGGCTCTGCGCTCCCCTCTGCGCCCTCCTCTGGGACCTGTTTGTTCTCTTTGAGTGGAAGACAGGCCAGCCGTGAGTACCTGGCACTGTTTTATACCTCAGCGTGGCATTGGGGAGGGCACCTAAAAGACCGCTGGCCCTCCAGATGTAGCTGAGCAGCCCAATGAAACTTAATTGCCCATTCTGTCCCTTTGTCCCTTGGATCCTCACCAGATGCTACGTGCCAGAGCCAGCTCAGCTCTTGAGAACCGTGCCATGCCCCTTGGAAGCCCTCAGTAGGATTTGGACTGGCTGGCCAGCTCCTCCCTCTAGAACATGAGCTCTCCAAGGTCACAGACTGTGTCTGCTTAGTCCTTGTTTACAGGACAGAAATTATTAGCATGCAGGTGTTCTTATGTCTTCTCTCTCACCCCTCCAGTCACAGCCTTGTAGTTGACAACGCATCTCATCTCCCTCTCGCTGAAGGGGAGGGATTCTTTCAGGTTGGTGAGAGACTAGGTTGATCCATCTAATAAAGAAAGTGAGAGAGGAGGGGAGAGGAACGTGTATCAGTGAGTGATTCTCAAACCATCTGCATTGGAACCACCTGGGGATTTGGTTAAACTGCAGACTCTGATTCAGTGGGTCTGGGCTGGAGCCTGAGACTCTGCATCTCTGACAAGCTCCCAGGTGAAACAGATGCTGCTGGTGTTCAGACCACATGCACAGCAAGGGTGTAAAGGAGTGGATAGCGGGGAGGTTTGCACAGAACTGGAGAGAAAAATTCTGTGGAGCAGCTTCCGCATGTGAGAGAAATGGATAGAAGAGGAAGGACTTTTTGGTTTTTTTGGTTTTTTTGAAATAAGCGTTATCACAGCCTCTGTATTTAGCTCTCATCATTCTCAAGAAATGCAGGGACATTTGTTGTTTGTCAGCTGCGTCTATTCCTCAGCTAATAGCTCTGCAATGTCCTCCGTTTGAATGGTGAGCCAGGTTCCGTCCCTCCCCAGCACACGACCGCCAGCGAGGCCAGTGGGGGCTCCTGCTCAGAAATCTGAATCACGGATTCAGGTCCAAAACAGAGAACAGTTGGAGTATTCTCATTCCAGCCGAGGCAGCTAAGTGAGATTTTTGAGCATTTTCTGCTGCCAAGAACCTTCTGGAGTTGCTGGGTGCCTGATGGCTGCAAGCCTGAGTCTTTAGCCTTCCCTTTGCTCTAGTGTACTCTCCAGTATCCTTCCAAGAAATTATCTTTTTTGCCTAGATCAGCCAGAGTCCGTTTCTGTTGCTTGCAATCAAAGCACCCTAACAGATAAACTATTTACCAGCATAAGATTTTGAGTTGTTATTTTGAAATGATATTTCATTTCCTGAGTCTCTGTGTGTGTGTGTGTGTGTGTGTGTGTGTGTGTGTGTGTGTGTGTTAACTAGAAGACCACTTCATCACTTAGGCTGAACCCATGGGTGCTGCCTTTACACAGCTTACATTTGGGGTCCACGCTGAGTACTGTGCCTGAGAGAAATGCAGTAGGTGCTTAATGAATGGGCATGGAAAGAATGAGCAGTCACTTCACAGCGTCTGCGCTGACCCCTGGCATCTGTCAGCTGCCCCTGTGCCTGGGGACATGTTAGATGGCCACCAAGCACTAAAATAGCAACAGCTTATAGGAAAGCGTGTGCAAGCTTGCAGCAGCACTAGCTAATAAACTGCTGACCTTTCCCTTGGATTTTCTTTCTCCCTGTATTTTTTACAAGCAAAGAGCTACAGAAGGTCAGAATGGAGCGAGGTCTTTGTTCCGTCAATATGTGGTGGTTCGATTAAAATATTCCCATTTAAATGAGTAGCACGCCAGCAGTGGTTAAGAATCCTCCTGCCAATGCAGGGGACACGGGTTCGAGCCCTCATCTGGGAAGATCCCACATGCCGCAGAGCAACTAAGCCCGTGCGCCACAACTACTGAGCCTGTGCTCTAGAGCCCATGAGCCACAGCTACTGAGCCTGTGTGCCACAACTACTGAAGCCTGCTCACCTAGAGCCCACGCTCCACAACAAGAGAAGCCACTGCAATGAGAAGCCCGTGCACCGCAATGAAAATCCAATGCAGCCAATCAATCAATCAATCAAATAAAAAAACAAATGAGTAGCACGCCAGTATTTCCACTGTGGCATTTCCAGTTGTGGCAATTACTGCTAAAAAGAGGCAAACACTGTATACACTATAAAGCCCAGCCTAGCCTGTGGAGGCAAAAAGATTTTCATCCAAGTCCATCCCAACTGTGCTGTGGACTAGCTGTCCTTGGGCAAGTTATGGTCTCAGAGCCTCAGTTTCCTCATCTGTAAAATGGGCACAGATGGTATTAGCATCTTCCTCAATGGTTTGTTATAAGCACTGAACAAGGCAATGCATAAAAGGATTTATGTTCCTTAAGGCAATGCATATAAAGTGCTTGGAATGATGTCAGTACTCTGCAAGTGTAGCTATTATTAAAACACATTTTTCACTAAAACCAGCATGTGTAATCCTTCCCTCCCACTCTTAAATAGAAGTCTTAAAAAAAGTTTTTGATCCAATTATGGTTAAAAAAATTATCATATACATGGGGAAAAGACAAAGAAAACATACTACCATTTTAATGTTTGTCTATGGGTGTAACATTATATATAATTTTTATTTTCTTCCTTCAGCTTTCTGTGCTTTCCAGGTTCTTTGGCAATGAGCATGTACATTACTTTTATGACCAGAGGAGAAGCCCTGACAAAGGCTGTCTTTAAAAGAGAAGAAAAATAACTGAAGTAAAGTGCAACATGATTTTGTAGGAACTGGGTGAAAAAAAAAAAAATTCCCAAGTTAGATGGAGAAATAGATGTTTTCTGGTCAAGAGCTTATTAGGAGGGAAATGACATCAATTTGGGTTCACATCAGCTCGAGTGGCAAATCATAATGCAAAATGAAAGTACATTCAGCGGGGCTGAACCCACGCTGGGATTTTGTCTCGTGAATCACCGAGCTAGAAATGACCTCAGGAGGACATGTGACCCTGCCCCCTCTCCTCACCTTGGGAAAGCCGGCCCTGCAACTTTTCAGGACAGATGAGCAACGGTCCTATTTATAAGCCCTCTAGGAACTAACTCTACATACATTACCTTCCTCCTAAGCTCCAGGCAGTCTTGATGTAGCCTCTGCAGGTGTCCCCAACTAGCGGTCTCCACCCCAGTTCTCCTCCTGCCTGGGAGAGGCCTGGGAGTTGGCCCAGGTCCTTCCTGTTCACCATGGGTCCTTGCACAAAACCTAGTCCCCCTGGAAGTGCATTTTGACAGCTGTATAGCAGGGATAGGAAGGACTCGAGAAGATAAGGCAGAGGTGGGAGTTAGATGTTAAATGGGGGAGGAGCGGGGGGCATCTCTTCCGGCCTCAGAGCCCATGTGTTTTATCATGTCTCTATTACCCTGGTGGGAAAAGTGACACATAGCGGAGGTAGCCTGTCTGCAAAAAAGGCGATGGGAATTTGGAGTTGGGGGTTGCGAGCCAGTGAAAAGGAAATGAGGGGGGCCTGGGGAGGGAGGAAGGGAGGGATTGAGGGGAGAGGGTCCAGAGCGGTATAAAAAGCATCTCGGAAGAGCAGTGATCAGCAAGGGCATATGCAGAGCAAGAGAAACCCTGACAGCCGAGGAACTCCAGGACCAGGCTGCTGGAGATTCCCTTTTAGCCGATGCGCTGTGCAGGACTGTCACTCCCCTCCCGTCATCCACAAGCTTTCGGGAACCAGCCTTGTGTCCGTGGTGCTTTGGGAGGCGTGAAGGAAGTGAGGTGGTCCAGGGGTAACAGAGAGCAGGACAGGGGGCGGCAGCCTCAGGAGCAATGCATGATGGTTAAGGACCAGGGAACAGTAGTGACCAAGGCTGCAGCCCTCACTGACCTGAGAAGGTAGATCTTTCTGGAAATCTGTGGAGGTTTTGAAGGAGACTTGTCAAAGCACTACCATGGAGGTTGAAACTGTTTTCCCAGTTTGTTAAAGGAAAGGGTGATTACTGAATTCCAAAGAACCTGGGGCTCTCCAAGGGGGAGGTGTCCGGGTGACAAGTATTAGCAGTGCTCGTATGAGTAGTAGTGAAGAGTATTACTCTTAGCATTGATATTGGTATTGGCATCAGTATCTTTTTTCCTTTGCCTCCCTCAAGTCCTCGACTAGCTCCTGCATCCATTTTCCTGGGGCCAAATCAATGAACCACCAAGACCCTGCCTCCAGGCATGCTGATGAGCATTGCCTGTGGTATCAAATTAAAAGCCCTCCTGAGGTCAGAGAAATACGCTTACTGCTCTCTCCCACCCCTCCCCTATTCACATGCCAGGTCACTCCATCACGAAAGTGATGAAATGAAATTGGCTTGGAATGAATTGCCCTTCCCAAAGCCATGCAAGTCCCTAACCTTCCTAGATGGCTGCCAGCTGAAGAGCTGATTACCTCTTGCTGCTGTGATAACAGATCACCCCACAGTTCAGTAGCTTAGAGTAACAATAAACCCTTAATTCTCTCACACAGTTCCTGTGGGTCAGGAAATAGGCAGTGGCTTAGCTGGGTGGTGGTGGCTTGGGGTTGCTCAGGAGTTTGCCGTCAGGATGTTACCCTGGGCTGGAATCATCGGAAGGTTTGGGGCAGGAGAATCTGCTTCCAAGGTGGCTCGCTTACATGGGTGGCAAGTTGGTGCTGTCAGGGGGCCTCAGTTCCTTGCTCCAAGGCCCTCCCCCTAAGCACACTTGTGTGTCCTCAAGACATGGCAGCTGGCTTCCCCCAGAGTGAGTGATCCAAGAGAGAGGAAGGCGGAGCCACAGTGTCTTTTATGACCTAGCCTCAGAAGTCACACTCTGTCATTTCTGCGGTATTCTATTGGTTACACGGGTCAGCCCTACTCAATGGGGGAGAATCCAAGGGCATAAATGCCAGGAAGTGAGAATCACCGAGGCCATCCAGGGCTGGCTACCACTCCCAGGTGTCAACTGAAACTGACTAAGCTACGGTTCACAGATACACTTGTTGTTTCTTTCTACAGGAATGCGAAATTACCCAGTTTTCAGTTACATGAAAATGATAATCCCACTTGACATTTGTGCTTCATTTCATCTTCTGAGAGCTATTTCTGCTCCATGCTGCAGGTGAGAAAATGAAGGCTCACGGAAGTAAAGTGACTTGCCCAGTGTCCCAAAGTTAGAAGGTTCTAGAAGCCTGGGAACTGAACTTGTGTGTTGTAGCTCCTAATCCAGTGCCCTTGCCATCATACCACACAGCTGCCACCAAGCCTCAAAGACACCACATGTGTCCCCATCTTCCAGGGCAGATGTGAACTGGAGAGCAGTTGTAGTGGAGTGAAGGAAATCTCCTTTTTATTTTTAATTTTTTTTATTACACAGCTGATCCATGCTCATTTGGAAAAGCTACAAAATAAAAAATGATTTTTTAGAAAAGGAAGGAAGAAAAGACATTCCCCCATAATAATACCACCCAGATCTAGCACTGTTAACATCTTCGTGTATTCCCCTAAGAACAAAGGAAACGGTTTTAAAATGCATTACATTTACGGCATCTCCAGGGCTGACGCTGAAGGAAACCCCATCCACTTGGCTTTGCCCGAGGAGAGGAAGGATGTGAAATATGACCTCGTGAGTGCGGTGGGCTGTGTGTGTGTGTGTGTGTGTGCGCGCGCTCTCTCGAGCGCGCTTGTGTACACGCCTGGTACTTCTCTGTCCAGGCCAGGGAGGTTTGGCACACCAGCACTTAGCCAAGTTGCTGGGGGATTTATTACAACCTTAGAGAGTGTTTCTTCAAGCTAGAGGCAGGGCAGCCATGGCTCCGGGCGGCAAAGTGGCTCACCCTCTGGTTTGGTTCAACTTCCTCCAGGCAGGAGAAGGTTGTTTCAGTTTAATTCTATCCATTTGGCCTTCTACTCTGCCCGCTGAGAGGTTGGGGCCCTATGTGCTCCCAGGGCACCGCAAGGCCCCCTTTCATCATGTTCCTTACACGTAAAATGTCTTATTTGTGACCTGCTCCCTTGCCCCTCCCCCAACCAGAGGGTCAGCCCCCAGGAGGGGGCCTCATCTGCCTTGTTCACCTGTACCTACCTCCCAGCACCTGCCGCTCTGTTTGGCAGGTTGTCGTACTCAAAACATGTCTGAATTGACTGCAGGGTTTGGGGGTATACACAAGAGAGTTGCCAAGGGCATTCACAATTCATATCTACTAGGAACTAGATCCTGCTCAAGGGGGCAGTCAGTGTCCCAGGCACCTTCTCTACGTCATCTGTTTGTGACACAGACCCACCAAAGTCAGATGGCCACCACCTGGAGACAGAAGAGGCAGGCCTACATCTTTTCTTTGAAGAACTGTAAGAAGTGTTCCAATGTATTATGCACCTGTCTGTCCCCAACTAGAGAGGTGGAATAAAATTGAGTGAGACTGATGAAATGGAGTCAGTCACAGCTTCTGCAGATTCCATCCTCCAAGTACAGCATCTAGGAGGTAGTGAGAAGCAGCGTTACGAGCAGCAGACTTGGAGTCAGATGACCTGGGAATCAAATGCCGTGTCATCTGCATTTCAGCTGTGTGAGTGGAGGGAGTTTGGTTGACCTCTCTGAGCCTTTCCTCATCTGTGAAATGGGAACAGCAACACTCAATTTTCAGTGTTGAGCTACTTCAGTGAGAGCTGCTGGCGTAGTGCCTCGGCAAACTGTCTGGGTCTGAGTATATATACTTTTCCCTCTGGGAAGATCTCCTTTAACCTTGAAAATCTGAAAGCAGTGCCACCTACACGACTCCTGAAGCTTTTGCATGAGGAGTGCATCGATCAGTTCTGCCTCTGGACAGCTCCCACTAAACTGCATCTCTATTCATGGACGTAGAACCATCTCCTCGTGAGATTAGAAGATGCTGGAGCACAGCTCCAGGCAGTGAGGCTGAGTGGCCCTCCTGGAAGTTCCGGAAACCCTCTCTCAGCACCAGTCAGGACCAGTCAGGGCTGAAGGAGAAAATGAGCGGGCTCTGACTACAGGGATCCCCTTTTTTCTGCTTGGGTTGGGTTGGAGAGTCCCTTCTCTAGCAGAAGTCCAGGTTTGCGGGCTGAAGCTGAAGTCCAAGGTTTCAGACGATAATCCCAGAACCAGGACATTAGGAAGTGCCCTGTGGCTCCCCTGCCGCTGGACTCCTTCCCTCTCTTTGGGCATATTTCCTGTCGAAGGGACTCTGGGTGCTTCAGGCCCTCTCACTGTGGTTTCTTCTCTCCCCATCACAAATTATCGCTACCAAGCATGACTCGCTAAACCTAACTGCTTTGACAATCAGATCCATGTGAAAAAGTCACTGGGTCACAGTTTGCAAGGTGTGACAACTTACGGTTAACTAGGGTCTTCCTGCAGATCCCACCTGAATTCTCCGGGCGGGAGGACTGGAAATCGGTGTCCATCCCGCCTCCGGGGTCTTCCCGTCTTTCCACAGCATCTGGAAAAGCAGTCACAAATGTTAAGTAGTTGTCGTCTTTGTTCGAGACCGGTGTCCTAGCCCCATTTTATGGATGAGAAGTCTAAGAATTTGAGGGGTGAAATGACCTCTCCAAAGTCCCTTGGTAACTTTGTGGCAGAACGTGGGGTAGGGGTGCGGGTACAGATCTCCTGACCCCTTTCCAACTGCCTGTCCCTAGTGCTAGAATCTTTCCACTCAAACTGTGATCTGTAGACCAGCAGCACTGGTGTCACCTGGGAGCCTTTTAACAATGCAGAATCTCAAATCCAACCTGAGACCTATCGAAACAGAATCTGCATTTTAACAAGATCCGCAGTTGATTCATATGCATTTAGACTTTGAAAAGCCCTGGTCCAGAACTCGCTTTTTCCCCCTGGTTCCTTTCCCACTATTACTTTAACTCCAAGGGTCTGTGAACCTCCGAGGCTGAATTTAGCACGATCTCAACACGCAGCGTTCGAGTCCCAGTGTCATTACATGCAGTGCAGTTTTCCAGTGGAAAAGATTTCTACTCTGTGTCTGACATTTTTTCCTTTGCCTTATTTAAAATTCTAAAAAGAAGAGCCTCATTAATGGAGTCCCTTTTAGAATGGGCAGGAGAATCCACCATCTTAAATTTCTAGCAGAAAAGGTATGATAGACACTTAATAAATAATCGTAACTGGGTGGTGAAATGTATGTGAAAGTACTTAGTAAATTATAAAACAGCACACAAATGTTACTGATTATAATTCCTCGGCTGTAGGAGCACAGAATGAGATCCTTCATGAGCCCATTCAGGGTGAAAATGTTTTTCAGGAATATGATGTGAAACTTTAAAGTTTTCTAATTATTTTCATTTTATTAGACATCCAGGGAGCTAGACTTGTGGTTCTCACCCCTGGCCATGCATCGGAATAATTTGGGGAGCTTTATTTAAAAACGTATGACCCGGGGCTCTGGACCTAGATTCTGTTTCTGGAGGTCTTGAGGGTGGGACTGGGCAAGGGTCTATTTTTAAACTCTCCCAGGTGATTCCAATACACAGTAAGATTGGAGAACCACTGAGCTGGAAAGTTGTTATTTCCAGGTTTATGGTAAATATATGCGAGTGAGCATTTTATCCATAATGATGATATGACTGAAGTCCAAGTTTTCTAATTTCTACATCTTAGTGATAATCAGACCACCAGGAGATATAGCTGGAACTGAAATACTAATGGCTGCTGATTCCAAAGGGTATTAAATTGGTAGTGACCATTTCGTCCATCATTCATTCTTTCACCATTTCATGTCCTCGACCAGTTAACATAACAACATCAAGGACTGAGTGAAATCCTGACAGTCTGTTTGTGTACAGACTTGTACCCCAGCATCAACAAACAAATTCTCAGATTCCATGTGGTCTTTACTCCAACGATTAGAGATTTTGACAACGCAGGTTTGAAAGAATATTGATGAGGATTCAGGAGGCCTAAGTTCGAGGGAAAGTTCCTTCCTGCAGTTGTCTGATGCTGAGTCAGTTTCCTGCTCTGAAAAATGAGGGTGTTGGACCAGTGGTTATCGAAGCTGGCTGACCATCAGGTACACCTGGAGAGCTTTGTAAAGCCACAGATTGCAAGATCCTAGAGTTACCGAATCTAGACAGCTTGGGAGGGGAGAGGAGTGTTGTAAAGAAGGAGTTTTAAAAGAATCCTGAAAGCTGATTGGACGATCACTTGTGTTTGGAGCCATTGAACAAGATAAGCTCCTAAGTTCTCGGCTCTGAGAATCTATGACATGACACCTATTTAGCTAAATTCTTTTTTTTTTTTTTTTTTTTTTTTTTTTGCGGTACGCGGGCCTCTCACTGTTGTGGCCTCTCCCGTTGCGGAGCACAGGCCCCGGACACGCAGGCTCAGCGGCCATGGCTCACGGGCCCAGCCGCTCCGCGGCATGTGGGATCTTCCTGGACCGGGGCACGAACCCGTGTCCCCTGCATCGGCAGGCGGACTGTCAACCACTGCGCCACCAGGGAAGCCCTAGTTAAATTCTTATATCAGAGGAAACTGGTCTGGGGTTGAGGCCTGGCCAGAGGGCAGGGTCTACAGGGGGATAAAACAGAAAATAAGAAAAATAGTAAGAGGCCTCATCTTTGACTACCTCCTGTGTGTGTCTCAGGATTTTGTGTTCATGAAGCTTCTGTTTAGGTCTTTGCATCATAGTCATATTGCTCAGTGATGAGCGTTCATCTCATCACGTTACCTTTAAAAACTGTTGAAAAGGTGCCCCTTGGGAACAGTGTTCTTGTAGGGAATAGTCGCTTTTCCTGCTACCCACCGCACCTCACTCCTGCTCTAAGTCTGAGTTTTGTTGTGCAAAAGAATCTCCTTGAAAAGCTGGTTTAAAATACAGATCTCTAGGCCCTCCTCTGATTCTCACTCAGGAGATTTGGGTTGGGTCTAGCAATCTGCATTTTCATGAGCATCTGAGACATCCAAACTGCTTTTGATCTCCCTGTAAAACTTAGTTGGCAGCCTTTCTCAAACTTGCCTTCTGATAAGCATCTCTTGGGTCCTTCAACGAATGAATGGATCAATAAAATGTGGTGTATCCATACAATAGAATATTATTCAGCCATAAAGAGAAATGGCGAGGGCTTCCCTGGTGGCGCAGTGGTTGAGAGTCCACCTGCCGATGGGTTCGTGCCCGGGTTCGTGCCCTGGTCCGGGAAGATCCCACATGCTGCGGAGCGGCTGGGCCCGTGAGCCATGGCCACTGAGCCTGTGCGTCTGGAGCCTGTGCTCCGCAACAGGAGAGGCCACAACAGTGAGAGGCCCGCGTACCGCAAAAAAAAAAAAAAAAAAAGAAAACTAGAAGTACTATTTGATCCAGCAACCCCACTTTTACGTATATATCCAAAAGAATTGGAAGCAGAGTCTTGAAGAGATATTTGCACACTCATGTTCACAACTGCACTATTCAGAATAACCAAGGGGTAGAAGCAACCCAAATGCCTATCGATGGATGAATGGATAAAGAAAATGGCGTATGTACATACATTGGAATATTATTCAGCCTTAAAAAAGAAGGAGGTCCTATCACATACTACAACACGGATAAACTTGAAGACCTCCTAGATTAAGTGAAGTAAGCTAGTCAGAAAAACCAAATAACTGTCAGCTCCACTTATATGAGGTCCTTAGAGCAGTCAAATTCAAGTAGAACGGTGGCTGCCATGGGCTGAGGGGAGTAGGAAATGGGGAGCTGTTCAATGAGGATAGAGTGTCAGTTTTGTAAGATGAAAAAGTTTTGGAGATCTGATGCACAACAATGTGAATATACTTGACACTACTGAACTGCACCCTTAGAAATGGTTAAGATGGTTTTTTTTAAAAAAAAAAAATAGATTGCAGCTTCCATTTCAGGCTCTCTCACTCCCCCTTGGTATGCTCACTCTCTGGCTCTGGCTCTCGTTCAAATCATGAGCTGCCATGTTGGGAAGACACTCAGACAGCCTATGGAGAGACTCATGTGGTGGGGAGTAGAGGCCTGCCAACAACCATCTGGGTGAACTTGGAGGTGAATCTTCTGAGGCCTGCCAACTTGTGAGTAAACTTGAAGTGGATCTTTAACCCCCAAGTCAGGTCTTCATAAGAAACTGTAGCCCCGGTAAACAGCTTGACTGCAACCTCATGAGAGACCGAGGGACACTCAGCTGAGCTGCATGTGATTTGTGGGATGATGGAGTCTTGTTGTTTTAAGCTGCTAAATTTTGGGGGGTAATTTGTTATGCAGCAATAGGTGACTAATACACCATCCAATGCATTTTTCTCAGTTAGATTGCAGTGCAGACCCCCCCCCTTGTTGCTCCAGCTGTAACTCCGCTTTTCAGGATATGAAAGAATATATATACATACACACACACACACACACACACACACACACACACACACACACACACACACACACACACATATATATATAGTGATAGGTCAAATAGTAGGACCCCCAAAATGTCCACATTCTAATCCCTGGAATCTGTGAATATGTTAGGACGCATGGCAAAAGACCATTGCAGATGTAATTAAGGTTACAAGCTTTAAAGTAGAGAAATTATCCTGGATGATCCAGTGGGCCCAGTCGAATCACATGAACCCTTAAAAGCAGAGACCTTTCTCTGGCTGCAGGTAGGAGAGATTCGGCAGAAGTCCAAGTTGGAGAGATCTGAAGTGTGAGAGGGACCCCGCCATTGCTGGAGGGGACAATGTGACCAGCATGAGAATGAATGTGGGCAGCCTCTAGGGGCAAAGACCAGCTCCCAGCTGACAGCCAGCAAGGAAGCGGTCCCTGAGCCCTACATCTGTCAGGAACTGAATTCAGCCAGAAACCTGAACAAGCTTGGAAGCAGTTTATCCAGAATGTCTCCAGGAGGGAATGCAGCCCTGCTGACACCTTCATTTTGGCCTTGTGAAACCCAGAACGGAGAAACCAGTCCAGCCAACTGGGACTTTGGATTTACAGAGGTGTGGGATAATAAATTTGTGTTATTTTCAGTTACTTAGTTTGGGGTAATTTGGGCAGCAATAGAAAACGAATGTAATTATATGGCTATGATATTTATTGGTTTTGAGTACTCTCCTATCAGGTATCATAGCTATGCAGATGTTTCACCATGCTATTTATGATTTTCCACTTATCCCACTGAAGCACTCATTCACTATCTCAGTGCCTCTCTGTACTGCAGGCTTGAGTGTTCCATGCATTGTTTTTCAAGGCTCTCTGGGAAAGACACTCCTTCCTTGGGAGCCCGGCGTCTGGCTGGAGAAAGACTGAGTGCCTGCTGGTTGTTTCTGAGGCTACTAATCAATACTTACCATTAGGACGACAACTCCATGCATCACTAAGCTTTGACCTCTGTGCCCCAGAGCCGTCCCAAGATGCCAATTGATGTACAGGCAATATACATATTCCTCAAATGCAATATCCCTTTCAAAGACTTCCCTGAAATAAATTTTAGAGGCTTTAGCCATGGCAAAATAATGTTGCTAATGTACCAGCAAGCCCAGAATGTTTAGAAAGTGTGCTTGGATGAAAGAAATTGTGTTTATGCTTTCTAAAAAGATGTTTTGGATGGACACTGCCTTTGGACTGATGGCCAGCTGTTCCTGTCTTCTACACAGCTGGGTGGTGCTGGCATAAACCGTCTCTTAAGTCAGCCGTGAAAACAAGTACATACCTGCAAGCCCAAGACCTGAAAGCAAGCAGTTGCCCCCCTCTAGAGATCACAAGGCAGGCCTGAAAGAGCCTGAAAGAGCCGTAACTGCACTTTTCTTGTATCTACAACTTTCGGAATTTTATTTCCCCAGGAGTATGCGTTTTTCAAGGAACTCTTCCTAATGGTCTGCCGTCACATAACATTGTGGTGCTCTGAGCAAGAGGGGAGGATCCTCCTGGTTTCCTGGGTCTGTCCAAATGGGATCAATGGCCAAACAGTTGTTTGGATTAAATCCAAATAGTTAATCTAATCAGGCTTTCAAGAGGCAGTTCTTCTGATGGAAGGAGTCATATCTGAATGACCTTTGGCAGCTTTCTGTATCTAATCAGTGGGTCCCACACAGTTAGCCCTTCTGTGGAACCAGGGGGTGTTGATTGCTCAGGTGAAAAGGGGTTTATCGGAAGAGAAGACTCATGAAACCCTCTTGAAGAAAGGATAGCTGAGCCTCCAAGGCACTGAAATGCCATTAAGAATCCAAAAGGGCTACTGCCTCTGTCTCTTTCTGGAGCCGCCTGGCCTCCCCTCATTGCTTTACTGTGGAATTCTCTGCTTACTAGTTGGTGTGCGCAAGGCTGAGAATTCTGTTAGCCTTGAGTTTACATCACTGTGAGTTCTGTACCCATAACCATCATGATGAACTCCATCCTGAGTCTGAATTCTGATCCACTCAATTTTTAAATTCCCAGGAGAGAATCTGATTGGCTTGGTGTGGTCACGTGTCTAGTTCTGGTCCAATCAGCTGTACCCAGGGTGAGTCAGGGTCACAAGACATGAAGGCCTGGCTCCTCCAGGTGGTGGATAGGGCAGGGAGAAAATGATGCCTCCAGAATTTTTTCTGAACTGGTAATAGAAGATGCCTCTCTGCTACTTCTTTTCTTACCAGTCTGCAAACTTTTTAAGGGTAGAGGGGTTTTCTCATCTTTGTCTTCACCACCATACTTAGCTCAGTGCCTTATATAAAGATGCTCAATAAGTTAAAAAAAAAAAAGTTTTTCATGCCAACTTCCAGTCATATGTACTTCTCATAGTCCTTACCATGCTGGTCTTAACGCATCTGGGTGTTTAGGCAAGAAAAGCAGGGTCAGGTAGGCTGAGCACTCCTGCATTCTTTCTTCTAGCACTGCTTAGCTTAATAATAACTATTATGTATTGTCCGTTTTCCAAGAGCCTAACATAATGCAAAGTGCTTTATACATCATTACCCCATTTATTTGCTATGATAACCCTATAAGGAAAGTGGAGTTCAGAGACGTTCAGTAAGTTGCCCAAGGTCACATAGCTCCAAAGAAGTATGGTCAGTTCTAAACCTAGATCTATAGCCCTGTCCTCTTTTTTTTTTCTTTTACATCTTTAATGGAGTATAATTGCTTTACAATGGTGTGTTAGTTTCTGCTTTATAACAAAGTGAATCAGTTATACATATACATATGTTCCTATATCTCTTCCCTCTTGTGTCTTCCTTCCTCCCACCCTCCCTGTCCCACCCCTCTAGGTGGTCACAAAGCACCGAGCTGATCTCCCTGTGCTATGCGGCTGCTTCCCACTAGCTATCTATTTTACGTTTGGTAGTGTATATATGTCCATGCCACTCTCTCACTTTGTCACAGCTTACCCTTCCCCCTCCCCGTATCCTCAAGTCCATTCTCTAGTAGGTCTGTGTCTTTATTCCTGTCTTACCCCTAGGTTCTTCATGACATTTTTTAAAATTTATTAAATTCCACATATATGTGTTAGCATACGGTATTTGTCTTTCTCTTTCTGACTTACTTCACTCTGTATGACAACTCTAGGTCTATCGACCTCATTACAAATAGCTCAATTTCGTTTCTTTTCGTGGCTGAGTAATATTCCATTGTATATATGTGCCACATCTTCTTTATCCATTCATCCGATGATGGACACTTAGGTCGTTTCCATCTTCGAGCTATTGTAAATAGAGCTGCAATGAACATTTTGGTACATGACTCTTTTTGAATTATGGTTTTCTCAGGGTATATGCCCAGTAGTGGGATTGCTGGGTCATATGGTAGTTCTATTTGTAGTTTTTTAAGGAACCTCCATACTGTTCTCCATGGTGGCTGTACCAATTCACATTCCCACCAGCAGCCCTGTCCTCTTAAACACTGTCTTTGCCTTCCTCCTGGGACAGGAGGAGTTGTGAATGAGGCTGAGAGATGAAGCTAAGAGGAGAGGTGTTGGCTGAATCAATGCCAATTTTGTGAACAAAACAAAGTTGTTCTGTGCTAACAGGTTTTGAAAGCTTTTTGAACATGGCCTTGTACCTTTCATGGTTCTGAGGTTTTCCTACAACTCTTCTTAATTGAGTCTTTCCAGGCTGAGCTGCAGGATTTCAGTAATTCAACAACAAGAAAAGAGTCCTCAGAATTCTCTTCCTTCCCCTTTAAGCTGGGTGAGAAGGTGTCCCCCAGCTTTCTGCTTTTAACCACTGGAAAACATTCCAGGGAATCCGAGACAAGACCTGGATCAGGGCCGTCATTTTTTATTGTGCTTTGCACAGTGAGGGCTAAAATCCAGGCTGCTCTCCACTCATCAAGTCATGTACCCTGGCACCAGGCTGGCTGTATTGCTTAGAGGGAGAGATGCCCTACTCTAATTCACATGCTAGGGCACCCTGTGGGTGCACTGTGGTCCAGAGGCAGCCTCGAATGGATTTAACATTGTTTCAGATCCCCCCCTGCTTTAGGTTCGGATTATGATTTGTGATGATGCCATTTCTGGATAATACCTCTAATCTCTGTATTGGTAAGAGGAATCCAAATTCTTTCTCAAGGGAGAGAGGGGTTGACATTGGTGCCTAGAACTGAGTTTTCACATGCTGGTGGGAAGGCGGGGTCATCTCCTTGACACTTCCCAGCTGGTCTCTCCACCCACAACCCTAATCCAAGCCACAGTGGGTAATCTTAGCAGTCTTGGAAATGGTGGGGAAAGAAACGGAAAACTCAGTTAGCAAAACAACGGGTCCCAGCCTTAGAGCAGGCCAGTGTTAACCCCGAGAGAGGCTGGCTTGCCTTAGAGCTCTTTCTTTCTGAGGAATCTGAAAGTCCTTCCACCCAACCCCCAGGACAGTACAGGCACAGCTAAAGGGTTACATAGTATTTATGCCCTCTTTACTTCTGTTTCTAGATACTGTTAAGATGCCTTTCCAACATGCTGCCATGATTTAAGTTAGGCATGTGTGCTCATCCTGAAATATACACACTGGAATATATTTGGAACAGAGAGAGGATTTTAAAGAAACAGAGAGATGATGAGTTTCAAGATCCCCTTCCTCCTGCCCCTCCACCAGGCTCATTCGATACCTGAAGATATTTATAACGCGGCATTACCTTGGTAGTAACGCATAGTGGTGAAAAAACAATCAATCTGAAGGGACAGACCTGGGTGGGTTCAGATCTTATCTCTGCCACTTACTAGCCGTATAACCTTAAGCAAACTGCTTAAACACTCTAGGCCTCATTTTCCTCATCTGTAAAACAGAGATAATAAGTTTCTTCTCCATAACCTCATTGTGAGGTTCCATGAGATAATGCATGTAAAACAGTGAGGACAGGGCCGAGAACACAGCACCCGTAAATGCCAGTTCTTCTCACGTCTCGAGATGGGAAGCTAAATGCTGGTTGAGAACTTGAACACCTGAGACAGTGTTTGTCATCTTTTGTTGGCGGACCCCCTGTACTCTGTGTGAATGCTTTCGGAATTCGATCCTAGTTCCCAAAACCTTGTCTGCGTCGTTACTCCCACCAGGAAGAAGTTCTGGTTACCGTGACGTGCACTTAGGCGTCAGCATGCCTCTCTGTCTCAGTCTCCAGGCCCCAGAAGTGCAGTGTTAGGCCAGGGAGCTTGTCACCAAGGGTGCAAAGCTGAAAGGAATGGGCCGTCCATTGGACGTACTTTAGTTGCAAAGTTGTGTGGAAAAATGAAATACTGAAAACTCAGGGCACTGGTGGAGAGACAGAGCTCGTGGCAGCAGATTTTCCATTCTTATGCACAACTGCTTCTCTGTCTGGGATAAGACAAAACTTCCCAGTGGCTTCTTTTTAATCTAAGGAGGCAGTCAGTGGATGCCGGGATGAGGCAGCCCTTGGTTAGCTGCTACTAGGAACCTCTGGCAAGTTACTGAACCGCTATATAGCCCAGTTTTCTCCTCTATAGCATGGAAATATTAATAGCATCCACCTATCTCACTTACGTTTTGAGGATTAATTGGGATAATGAATGTAAAGTGTCTGGCACACAGTAAGCACTCAGTAGGTATACTTTGTGGCCAGCATCATCGTAATTATTACCTACATCTTGGTGATACTCAGTATATGATCTGCAAAGCAAGCAGCCTTCTGTCCAAAGTTGGTAAATAGATGGTGGATGTCATATCTCTGTTGTGAATATCAACTATGAAATGTAATCATTCTTTTCAAAGCTCTCTAAGGGCTTGTCCCATTCTGTGAGCTCTCTGGTTTGCTTCCCCACGGCCCATGCTCACCCTATGAAAGGATGCTTTCCTGTGGCAGACACTGCTGCTTACCACCCCAACTGCCTGTCCCCCTTCTTTCTTGTGAATAGAAGACCAATTCTGTTCAGGCAGCCACGTGCCATGTGCCTGGCCCCAGGAGAGGAATCATAATTGGTGTAAGCCATTTCTGGCTGTCCCCTTTGCCTTTATCTTAATCGGTCTAGGAGAAGGCATGTGCTTGAGTTTCCGGTGAGATATAAGGGAAAGTCTCCCACTAAAAGGAGAGAGCAGTGTGGGGTGAGCCTCATTTTGGCCCCTGCTGTCTTCCTTCCTGCTTTAGGTACCGTCAGGTGAGAATGTGATGCTTGGAGGTACAGCTGCCATTTTGTAACCACGTGGTTGTAAGCATGAGGATGACAGAGCAGAAAAATAGCGAGAGGCCAGCTTCTTGATGACACCGCTAAGCTGCCAGGCTGACTCTGGGGATGCTTGCCTCCAAACTTCTGTTTTAGTGTACAATAACTGTTCTTATGATTTGCCCTATTGTGACTCTGATTATCCACTGCTTAATTGATACCCTCCTTTTCTGTTTGCCAAGTCTGGAAAATGACTGCTGTATAAATTCTGCCCAGATATAAAAACATTCAATTCCCATTTTCTTCCTCTATATTTGGATAATCAAGTGTCTTTAAATAAATTCCACTCACCATTATAGTGAAAAGGCTCTTGAAAAGGTCACCAATGACCTCTTGATTGACGTGTCCAACAGCTTCATCTAATTTCACATCTTGCTGAACCCCTGATCCACTGGACAGCTTGACCACTTTCTTATTCTTAAAGTGAGTCCCTTCCTTGGCAGATGTCACTGTTCCTTCTACGTCTCTGGGCCCTCTATTTCCCCTTCTCTTTCTGCCCTTCAACCGGATGAACCCCGACACTTTGCCCTTTGCGTTTTCCTTCTCATCTCTCACTAGGCGCTTTCCCTGAATGCTTTCTCCACTTCTAAGCCGCCACGGGCCTGAGGGACCCCCACATCTGTGTCTCCCATGGAGGTGTTTCCTCAGCATCAGATCCACCTATCTCTCTGTGCACAGAACGTGCCCACTTGGACGTCCCCTCAGCACTATAGACACCATTATTTCTAAACTGAACTATGTCCCCTACAAACTACTTGTCCTTTATGACACACCTCGCCACTCACACTAGCCCTCAGCTGGAAACCTCAGAGTCATCCTCAGCAATTCCTTCCCTCCCAACATCCAGTTAATCACCACCAAGTATAAGAATGTCTCTATTCTCAGGCGTCTGTGGCAGCTTCCTCATGTTCACGGCCGTGGCCTCTGTTCGTCATCTCTGTATCACAAAAGCCTCTCGTGCACCTCGGATCTCTTCCCTTCCCAATCATCTGCATTGCTGTTAGAGTGGATTTTCTAAAAGCAGATTGAATCAGATTGTTGGATTTGAAATTTTCCAAGCGGATAAATGTGTGTGTGAGAGGTGGATGGGTGGGGAGACTGTATCAGCCCATCATGCCCTCCAAATAAAGTCCACACGTTAAAACATGGCACAGAAGACCCTCTAGTCACTCTGGGAACAGACTGCATTTTGTGTTTCGTCTCCTACCGTCTCCCCTCCACTTTCCCTGCATCCTCAGCTCGACCTCCCGGGGACTCCTCTTTCCCTCTGCTGTGTCCTCTGATTGGGCGCCAGACCCCCATTCCCCAGCATTCTGAACTGCTAGCATCCTCTGGTTCTCACATCAAACTGCACTTCTTCCCCAAAGCATCCCCTGAGCCTCGGACTGAACCGGAGTCTCTCATCCTCGGCACGGTTAACGTCCAGGGTTGGATATTAGCTCTTTGCTGGGGGCCGTCCTGGGCACTGCAGGATGTTGTGCAGCGTCCCTGGCCTCTGCCTGCTCGACGCCAGGAGCTCCCTTCCCCCACAGCTGCGGCAAGGAAAACACGTCCAGAGACTACAAGATATTCTCTGGGGGACAAAATCGTCCCACCACCCTCCTTGAGAACCATTGAACTAGACTGAGTTCCCTGCGTATCACCCCATAGCTCCCTGTTTTTCCCCGATCATAACACCCATGGCGCATTTTTAAAATGACTCGTCTGACTGTCTCATCTGTTTCAACCGACTGTTATCTCCAAGAGGGCATCTCCCAGGGCCTGGCACCCACTAGGCATGCAGTGTAGCTTCATGAAAGAGACGGCTCCATGGTGGGAGCAACCTTGCTTGTCCTCTGCCTGGCGCCCAGCATGGTGCTAGCTCACAGTAGCGCTCATAAATATCTGCTGAGTGAAGGAACGACCGAAGGATCCCATCCAAACACTCGTTTCCTTGCGAAACTTTTAAGTCTCCGAGTGAACGTTACAATCTTTTCTTCTCTTTACCCTGTAATATTTTGGGCATGCCCCTGTCCTCCAGCACTCATTCCACTGAATGATAATTACAACCAACTTGTTAAGAAATGTTGGTAGAAATTAAACCATGCTCTCTCTCTTCAGGCCTTTCTCTAGAAACAGGAAAACTAGGTCCATTCCTGTTCCCAGGGATCGCATGGTCTCCCTTTTCCTTAAACTGCTACACCTGTTCTGCCCCCGGCTGCTCTCAGCCACACCCACCATACACCCTCATCCATCTTCCTCGGCTGACTTCAAAGAGGAGTACGGTCTCAGAGCTGCTGAGAACGAAGCACCGACTTCCGCTTGAAGGCCCCCTTTTGCCCTGCTCGCTCGCAGCCTCTCCCGCTGGGAGATGGGATGGGAAAGACCACCTCTGCAGCATGCCCATCCCTGATGACTTGAAACGCAAGAGGCTACAGTGGGCTCCACGCTGGAAAGGAGCCTTGTAGTATTCAGGTGAACAAAGCGGTGGTCAAAAAGGAGAGCAGCCTGCTTGGGAAAAGAGATCAGGAGTCAGAGAAGAGTTGGGTGGCTTTTTCTGCACAGTAGACGGTTAATATGCATTTTTTAGTCACAAAGGCCTGTAGGGAGAAGATGCCGAAGTTAATATTTATATTTGGCACCCAATCCTCCGCATAAATAGCAGCACGGGGGCCCGGTGTTTGGTTTGAGGTCAGCTCCGTTTAAACAGCCAGGCCAGGTGCAGACCCACACGCTGGACCTTTGAACTCACTGTGTAGCAATCCAGATGTTCAGCGGAGGTGATGAACTTGGGTCACTGATGATGAGAGAGTGTGCAGTGTTCTTCTAGCATCTTCCATGGGGAGCCCTGGACAGTAGACTTGGCCCCGAGCCCACTTTCCTCGCTAGAGTCAAGAAACAGTAGCAGCTGCAGTTGTTGCTAGGGATGAGGGATCATCCACTGGGGAGTAGAAATAGCCAGGCGGGGGAGGTGGGTAGCAGGAAGGAGGTCATGAAATTGACCGTGCTCAGCCGCTGCCCTCGTTCGGATTACTTGGAGCCATTCTGCAATGGGAAAAATATTAGGCTTTAAATGACAGCCCTGACAAACATGATCCGTATGAGCAAATCAGTCTCAAAAGCAACTGCTATCATTTATTAATGGAGGACTTGCCAAACTGCATGGTTCTTCTAGGGTTTTCCAAGTCCCACACTTTGCCTCAAAAATGTGCAGAGTGAGAGGGGTTTGAACTTTTTGAATTTAATGCAAAGCACACATGTTGTTTGGGGTTGGTTTGTTTGTTTTTACAGTTGCAAAATATGTTATATAAAAAAGAACCATATAGCAATAAAATGGTAATGTAAACACAAACCCTCCGAAAGGATGCAACATATTTCTAATGAAAGGAAGCAACCACCTTTGCTTGATCCACAAAAAAATTAAAAAGGATGAAGAGGGGCCGTTTCATTCACAGATTGTGGAATCCTACTGTCTACTGCTCTCTGAATGAGTATTTTTGAGGCAAGACTTTAAAAAAACGGGAATTTTCCGAACGAAGCAGCTCCTGGCATAGCGGAAAGGGCGCTGACGTTGGCAGTCAGGCAGCTTGAATTCTGGTCTTCACCGCTGACCCCCTGCTTCCTGGCTTCCACCCCCAGCACTCCATTCGAAGTGCTCTTGTCAAGGGTACCAGTGACCTTCTAATTGCTAAATCCAAAGGGCATTTTTCAGTCCACTTCTGACCCGACCTCTCTTCAGCAGATGACATAATTGCCCACTCTTTCCTCCTTGAAATCCTCTCACCCTGAGCCTTCAATGACACCATCCCATCCCGGTTATACTCTAGCTTTCCCTGTCACTCCCTCTTAGACCCTCTCTAGGCTGTTTTCTTTTCCACCAACGGCTACCAGCAGCTGCCGTGTGCCGAGGTCATGCAGGCTCAGGCTCTGTGTGCATTTTCTTGTCAACTCCTCACAGCAACCCTGGGAGGTAGGGCTTAGTGGTTCCACTTTACAGACAAGGAAAGTAAGGCTCTGAGCGATGAAGCAATCCTCACCCCGGGTCACACAGCTGATAAGTAGCTGGACTGGAATTCCCATCTAGGTTTGTTTGAATCCGCAGTCAAATTCTCAGCGACCACAGTGCCGTTTATCTTCCCCAGGTAGCCCCCTAAATAGGCGTGTTCCCCGGAGCTCTGTGTTTGGCCCCTGTTTCTTCTGTCTGCCCCATCCCTGTAGAGGTTCATCTACAGCCTTCCTCCCATAGCCCCTCTATGACAGCTTCAAAATATAGCCAAAACCTGTCCTGTGCTCCACGTTTCCAGCTGTTCCCAAGATTTCCCCATTTGCATGTGCCACAGTCACCTTGTAGAGGTGGTGATGGTGGGCTCACTAACGACCATTCCATTCCCGATGTTTTACCAAAGTCCGTGATTGCTTAAGGAGTGGGCGCATGACCTGATTCAGCCAGGAGAGATTGCTGGGAATGTCTAGCGATAAGGGGTTATTCGCTCTCTTAAATAGACACATGAAAAGTGGTTCCTTTTCTTCTTCTAGATGATGTTGTGCCCTGTAATACTGGAGTGGTGACAGCCATCAGCAACCATGAGGGGTAGGTTGAATCCAACAAGAGAAGGAGGGAATCTGGGTCCTTAATGACCAGCTGATTGTATCTTACTGGGACAGGGGCTTCCAGCTATGTTAAATAACACATTTTCTCATTGTTTGGATGGGTTTTTGTTTTTGTTTTGTTGTTGTTTGCAGCCAAAAGCACACTAAGTGACACATCAAATTCATCATATCTACGACTCAACTCATTATCTCCACCTCCAAACAGCCTCCCCTCCTATGCCTCTATCTCTGTTAATAGCACCATGGTTGACTCATTCACCCAAGTCCGAAACCTGGACATCATCCTTGACTCCTCACTCTGCCTCACCCCCAAAAGTGCGATCATGAATTACGTCCTGGAGATTCTACTATTGAAAATCTCTCGTGTTTTCTTTCCATTTACCCTCTCCTTGTTCTTTTCAGTTCTTTGCCATTTTACTGGTTTTCTGCCCCGTTTCTCAGTTTGACTCAAGCCACCACCATCTATATTGCTCCCAACGAGACTTTTAAAACTCAGTACCAATCCAGCAACTTCCTTGATTAAAATGTGTCGACAGTCCCCTTGTCTTCAAGATGAAATCCATCCAATCCACACGGTTTCTAAGATGCTTCAAGATGGTGCTTACCTCTCTGAACTCTCACTCCCACCGCACCACACATGCTCTAAGTTCTAGCCCACTGATTTTTACGGTCCACGAGCCAAGTGTCGCTGCATGTGTGGTTCCATGGACCTGGGATGTCCTCCCTGACTTGTCTCCCTGGACAATCCTGGTTGGCCAGTAGATTCTTATGCACCTTGGCTTGCCACTCATACAACATAGCAGGTGTGAATTTCAGGCATGCCAGAAATAGCTTGCCTTATTTTCATCTCTCTCCCCTTGGTTTTTATTTTGAACCCCCATCCCAACTCAGTCTTGGTCCATTTGGTGCTTCCCCTTTCTCTGGCATTGTATCCAAGTTCTAGACTCTCCGGCATTGTATCCAAGTGTCAGGGTGCTGAGGGACCTGTCTGCCTGGTCTCAGGGCATCTGTTCATCACAGGTTGCCATAGAGACATCCCTGGTTTTCTGTTCATGGCCCCTTCCAGTCCAGGAGTCATCTTGGCAATGCCCACTCCATGCTGGGTCCCTGAAATCTCTACAAGGTGGCTTTTTCTGTGCCCGCGTAGGCACCCCTCTGCCTGCTCTGAGGTCTTGCCACCTTCCTGGGGGTTTGTGGACGGACACCCCTGCTCTCTGGCCCTTGCCCTCTCCATCTCGTTACCTCCTTGCCATCTCTCCCTCCCTTAGCATCTGGGAAGTTTTCTTGTCTCAAAAAAGCACTTCCATCTGCTTTCTTCTTCCGAACATTTGCTTATTCCTTACTTCCCCTAAGCTCCCCTGTGGGAACGTGGAGGGCTTAGAATTAGGGAACGTGAGAGGCAGAGACTGACAGGCCTTATTTGCTTGTACTGTATCACGTCGCTTCCTTCAGACAGAGAATTAACTGCTTGGGAAAGAGGAAAATGCCAGGAGACAGAAGAACACAGAGGGACCATTACAATCACCTGGCCACTGCTGCCCTCCCCACCCTGCTGTCATTATTGGCTTTTGGCCCATTTCTCCCAGCCCGTGCGTTCCAGCAGCCCAGGCCCGCCGTGGCCTCCCCTTCCCAGGAGTTGTCAGCACCTGGAAGCTGGCACATGGTAGGTGCCTCGTAAACAGCTGTCAAATCTAAAGCTAAAAAAGTAAGACGAGAGTAGACGTTGGAGCCAGGGAGAGCTGAATGAATCCTGCCAGCTGCCTTCCTGGGGGTGTGACCTGGGGCCAGTTTCCACAGCTCTGTCTGTGGGCAGTAGCCACGGGGAGGCGAGGACTTGAAGAGGAGGTGAGAGACAGTGCTCCTTAACGCCCTGGCGTTTGTACGTCCCCTCCTCCTCACCTGCCCACATTCTGGCTCAATTTTATCGTCTCCCCTCACCCTAGTCATGTGGCCCAAACTTCTGTATCAGACGCCTCTCCTTTGCAGGTGCATTTGGTGAGCCCAAACGTCTGTGCCCTGACCCTTCCAGGTGGGTCCCTACTCTCCCTCCAGTGAATGACTTTCAGGATTCTTGAGTTCCAGGGATTCCGTGTGTGATAAAGTACAGAGAATTTGGAATTCTGGTTCTGCCATGCCCTGGCTGTGGGAAGTTGGACAGGTTTCTGAGTCTCAGTTTCCTCATCCGGAAGATGGGAGTGATGATAACTAGACGCAGGCTGCCTGGGTTCACATCCCAGCCCTGCCACTTTCCAAATATGCAGCTCAGGGCAAGGGACTTTTGTCTTCATTTCTTGTTTATAAAAGAGGCATCGGGCTTCCCTGGTGGCACAGTGGTTGAGAGTCCGCCTGCCGATGCAGGGGACACGGGTTCGTGCCCCGGTCCGGGAGGATCCCACGTGCCGCGGAGCGGCTGGGCCCGTGAGCCATGGCCGCTGAACCTGCGCGTCCGGAGCCTGTGCTCCGCAATGGGAGAGGCCACAACAGTGAGAGGCTGGCGTACCGCAAAAAGAAAAAAAAAAGAGGCATCATCATAGAAGCCATCTCACAGGATTATTGTTAGCGTTCACTGAGTTAACAAACCTAAATTGTTCAGCACCTCGCCTGTAAGCGCTCCAAGTACCTTGGTTATCATGATCCCGCGGTGGCCTCTCTTTAGCTACCTACAAACTCATGACACTTTATTAGTCTGCTTGGGCTGCTGTAACAAAATACCACAGACAGGGTGGCTTAAAACAGCAGAAATTCATTGTCTCACAGTGCTGGAGGCTAGAAGTCCATGATCAAGGTGTCTGCCGGTTTGGTTTCTCCTGAGGCCTCTCTCCTTGGCTTGCAGACAGCCACCTTCTGCTGTGTCCTCACATGATCTTTCCTCAGTGCACATGCATCCCCAGTGTCTCGTCCTCTTCTTATAAGGACACCGGTCAGATTGGATGAGTTCCCACACTAACGGGCTCATTTTAGCTTAATCACTGCTTTAAAAGCTCTCTCTCCAAATAGTCACATTCTGAGGAATTGGGGGTTAGGGCTTAACATATGAATTTGAGCGGGGGACACAATTCAGTCCATGACAACGTGTAAAGAAACCCCACCATTAGACGTCTGTTCTTCGGGGGAGCCTCTTTCTTAACCTAATTCTTGATTAATGAATCCCAGGGTGTTTGGGTTGATGGGATTTCTTTCGTGGTTTAGTAGAGAGACCCCGCTCTCAGAGAAGCAGGTTTTGAAGCTCCAATTTAAAACCTGCTCATGGGTCTGAGGGTGGCTGTGAGGACCAAGAGTGCAGTGTGGGTGAAACCCTCCACAATCTCCACATCCCCAGGTTTTTGCCTCTGACCTAAAAAGACAGAACTAGATGGATCGTCTTGATTCTCCTTTGCATCCTCAAAACTCTATGACTGTGATTCTAAGGGTGGAAATTCAAGCATCAAGAACAAGCTGCTGGGGAAGCGGTTTCTGGGCCCAAGGCATCAGCAGATATTGTTGAATCAATGAAGGAAACCACGCCCATCTTAGGGAAGCTCCCACTCCGCATCTTCCCAAGGCCCAAACTGCAGCAGTGCCCGTGTGTATCATTCAGTCCCTGGGTTCTGGCACATGGGGCTTGTCTGCTTTGGCAAGAACTCCCAGTAACGTGGGCCCATTAACTAGGTGTGCAAGGGGCAGAAAACCTACTTGTCTTTAAGAGGACCCGGGGATGCTCGGTCAACAAAGACCACTAAAAAAAAAAAAAAGACCACTTGAACTTCCACGTCCGTCCACCTTCCTCAGGCTCCCTCCAAAACCGACTGGTTCTTTTTCAATGCAAGGTGTGCTCTAGAAGCAGAGATGAAGGGATGGAGTCGGAAAGTCAGACGCCGACTTTGAATTCAAACCCTGTCCCTGGCTCTGGGCACATCACTGACTCGGTTTCTTCATCTGTCAAATAGGGTCATAGTAGTTCTTGTCTCACTGGATCATTTGCAATTTCAATGGGGTAACAGGTGTAAAAGTGCTTCATTCATTCCACCAATAATTTCTGAGCTCCTGGTACGTGTAGGAGCATCTCCTACACTGTTCTAGGCACTAAGGATACAGAATGAAACGAAGCAAAGCCATCGTCCTGAGAGAAATTAAATTCTAGTGGAAGAGTCAGGCAAAAACAATGCACCATGCGGTGCCAGGTCATGATAAGGATGTAAAGAAAAATAAAGCAGGATGAGGGGATGGCACTGACGGGGTGATACCATGTACGATGGCTCAGTCGGAGAGGTCCTCCCTGAGGAGGGAGCATTTAGCAGCCACCTGAACCATGAGAGACACGGAGCCATGGGAATATCTGGGGGAAGAACAGGTAGAAAGGCCCTAAGAGGTGGCTGCACTTGGCAGGAAACTGCAAGAGGCCCGTGTGCCTGGAGCTGAATTGGGAGTGGATGAAGTCAGCGGGCTTTGAAGACTAGGGTCAAGATTCTGGATTTTAGGGAGTTCCCTGGCGGTCCAGTGGTTAGGACTCTGCACTTTCACTACCGAGGGCGGAGGTTTGATCCCTGGTCAGGGAACTAAGACCCCACAAGCCACATGGCGCAGCTGAAAATAAAAAAGGATTCTGGATTTTATAACCTCTAAGCATTATAGGTAATGTTTAGCTATTAATTCCATTTAGCTCGCGAATCTCTCAGGAAAATGTATGATTTATTAATTTTTTATGCACTGTGAGGTTGGAATAAAAACAGAACATTTACTCTGTCATCTCAAAATTGATTAAGAAGAAAAGATCAACATCCATGATACATTTTATATTGACATAATAAAGAATATTAAATGTAAAGACAGAAGGAAAATGTTAGAGGAAAAAAAGAAAAGATTCTGGATTTTAACCAAAGTGTCATGAGAAGTCATTGGAGGATTTTCAGCAAGGGGAGTGACTTTGTCATCTACATCTTAGAAGGATCCTCTGGTGGCTGTTTGGAGAAGAGACTTTAAGGAATCATGGTAGTCACCAAGCTGATCGCCAAATATTTCCTGCACCTCTCGGGCACATGGTGGGCTGCACTTCCTGTTGCCAACTGACCAGTGAGCTGGGGGCAGAAGTCCACGAGTGTCATTTCCAGGGCAGGCACTCAGTTGCCAGTACGAGACCCTCCAGAGTTCCTTTTTCCTCTGTGTCGGCAACCAGTAATGTTGGAGGTGAAGCCTGGGTTGCAGGGGGAGGAGACCGAAAAGAGCTGCAGCTGGCCTGCAGTGGGCACATCACTTCAGCAAGAAGTCAACCTTTGTCAGGATAAATCATGAAGATTTGGGAGCTGTACCATAACCTAACCTAACCTATCCTAACAGGTACCAGGAGCAAGAGAGGAAGTAGGGAGCCAGTTAGGAGGCTGGAAGGTGATCGCAGCTTGGACTGGAGTGAAAGCAACAGAGAGGATGAGGAGTGGTCAGGTTCAGGATATACTGAAGGTTAAGTACAAAGGATTTGCTGACGGACGGGAGGTAGGGTATAAGGGAAAGTAAAGAGTCACGGATGACTCCAGGGATTATGGCCTGAGTAACTTACTGAAAAGAGCACCCAGGACAGCACAGGGTTACCCACAGCGCCAGGTGCACAGCAGAGCTACAAAATGCTAGCTCTTTGCTTAGTACTATGAAGGGAGCAGGCAATGTAGAATGTAGAGGCTTTGGGACCTTTTCAACCCAAAACAATCAAGAGTCAGATTTATTGAGGCATAATTTACGTACAGTGAAATGTGCTCTTTGGGGTGACTAGGTATGAATTTTGACAAATTCGTTTTGTCTTGTCACCACCCGCACAGTCAAGATGTAAACTGCTTCCATCACGCCCCCAATTCCCTTTTTGCTGCTCCTCCCTTTGCACCCCTGACGCCTGGCAACCACTGATCTGTTCTCCATCCCTGTCGTTTGGCCTTTTCCAGAATGTCACATGAATTGAATCACACCCTGTGGGACCTTTGGAGGCGGCTTCTTTCACTTAGTTGAATGCATTTGAGATTCACCCGGGCTGCACAGATGTGTCAATAGTTTATTCCTTTTCCTGGCTGAGTGGTATTCCATGGTGTGGAGGTACCTACCACTCTTTGTTTCCCATTCACCAGCTGAAAGACATTTGGGTTGTTTCCAAATTTTGGTGATGATGAATAAATATCTGAGTACAGGTTTTTGTATGAACATATGTCTTTATTTCCCTTTGTAAATTTCTAGAAGTGGGATTGCTGGCTCATATGGTAAGTGTATGTTTAACTTTGTAAGAAACTGTCAAGCCATTGTTTCAGAGGACTCATACCGTATTGCACTCCCACTGGTGTTGTTTGAAGGCGGTTCCATGTCGTCCCCGGCATTTTTGATTTAAGCCATTTGAATGTGCAGTAGTATCTCACTGTGGTTTAATTTGCATTTCCCTAATGAATAATGATGTGGAGTGTCTCTTCATGTGCTTATTAACCATTCATGCCTCTTTTTTGACAAAATGTCCATTCAGATCTTTTCCTCATGTTTCACTAGGTTGCTTGTTTTTTAATTGTATCCTAAGAGTTCTTCATGTATCCTGGATACAATTCCTTTATCAACTATGTGTTTTGCAAATGTTTTCTCCCGGTCTTTGACTTGTTTTTCATTTTCTAAAGTGTCTTTGAAAGAGCAGAAGTTTTTAATTTTGATGAAGTCCAAGCTACCAACTTTTCCTTTTATGGGTCATGTGGTTTTTTTGGTATCATATCTAAGAAATCTTGCTCTATCCAAAGCCACAAAGGTTTCTTCTATATTTTCTTCTGGAAGTTTTATAGTTTTAGGTTTTACACTTAGGTCTCTGATCTGTTTTGTTTATTTATTTATTTATTTATTAACGGCTGCATTGGTTCTTCGTGGCTGCGCACGGGCTTTCTCTAGTTGCGGCGAGCGGGGGCTACTCTTGGATGCAGTGTGCGGGCTTCTCATCGCGGTGGCTTCTCCTGTTTCGGAGCACAGCCTCTAGGTGTGCGGGCTTCAGTAGTTGTGTCATGCGGGTTCAATAGTTGTGGCTCACAGGCTCTAGAGCGCAGCCTCAGTAGTTGTGGTGCACTGGCTTAGTTGCACCGAGGCATGTGGGATCTTCCCGGACCAGGGCTCGAACCTGTGTCCCCTGCATTGGCAGGTGGATTCTTAATCACTGCGCCACCAGGGAAGCCCTCTGATCTATTTTGAATTAATTTTTGTAAATGGTGTGAGGCATAACCCAGGGCAAATGTGACTTGTGATACTTCCTACTTGCGCAAGAAGCAGATCAATAAAACTTCCTATCTCTGATGAGCACATGCACAGGTGACAGTGTGGCTCATTGCAAAATCTGGTTAAGGTTCAAACACAGACGGTCAGGGAAGCTCCACCTCTTTCTGACTCCGGGGCTGCTTCTTTAGAAGTTAATCCTGTCTTCAGTAACAGCTCCACAGATGTCGCCAGTGATCTCAGCACAGGCCTGGGTTTTTCAGTGAAATGAGCTAGGTTTTCCTCAGTTCCTAAGATACTCCAGGTAGTTAGATGCTTCAAGACACAATGTTCTCTCTTAAACCACTGAAGGAACATTCAGTGCAAAGTAGGGCATTAAAGCTTTGCAATTACGATCAAAATCTTAACCTTCCTAGCTTCCGTCCTTCGTGGGTGACTTTTTCAGTCACTAAGTGATACTGTTTTTTCCTTACTGTTCCCCTCAATAACACCATCTTGAGAAGTTTCATTACAATTATTTAGATCTTGGTACACTTAAAACATCAAGAATAAAACTGGATGAGGAGAGGGGGTTAGGAAGCCAACAGAGAATTGTCCACTTGTGATTTGGTCAACTGAGGACATTCTAAGCAAGGCAAGTACCGTCTACTATTGCCACCGCTCCATTGAAAAAGGAGGATTTAAGTTACCCAACCCTACAAGAAAAGAAAAAACTTGGAAGGACGTAATCTCAGAATAAAAAATAGTCTTTGCTGAGAACCAACTAATTGGTAATTTACTTGAGTGTAGGAAAGTATTCATACATTTCCCCTTTAGTTTTCTCATTTCACTGCAGGTTGGTGAAAACCTCACCCCAAACCACAGTTTGGACTCAGACCATAGGAAGGTGTAACATGGGGGGGGGGGGTGGAGTAAGCCCTAAGGTATCTGGAGAAAGGCTTTTTTTTCCTCTCACTTGTGCATAATACCCTTATTGGGTGTTGCTGAAGTTCAGAGCCCCAGTCTTAGTGTTTAGGTTTTCTGCCTGGAGTAGCACTTGCAAATGTAAAGGCAGGAGGAAGCTGAGTTGATAACGTTCCAGACCCTTCCTCTGACAGGCACCAGTAGGTTTTGCTTCTTTCTGGAGTATAAGAAAGGGGGGAAGCTCTTTTCGAACTGCCCTTCCCTGTCCAACTCCCAAGCTAATCTAAAGATCCTCCCCCTGCCTCCCTGCTCTAAGGGGTCTGTCTCTCCCAGTCCCTCATTCTTGAAGGCAGACCAAAGACAGTCCCAGGCAGACAGAGAGACTTGGTAAACTCATCAGTGGTTTCCATGGCACTCAGGATAAAGACCCTGCTCCCATCTCAGCCCACCCTGCCGTACAGGACGTAGCCAGGGGCTACCTCTCTGGCCGCATCTCTCCTCTCTCACAGGGCTCCTGGCACAGCTGCTCACCTCTGTCTCCTCCAAAGCCCCACATCCCTGAATGCTCTTCCTTTCTCTTCTCCTAGGCAATCTTGCCTTGCTTCCCGTACTTTGTAGCATTTGTCACAATCATAATTAATTACTTTGATGAAGTCTGCCTGCTGAAGTAGAATGTAAACTCCAAAAGATCAGGAATTAAGTCTATCTTGCTTATCTGATCTTCCCATCCCTGGCATGGGGCAAGGCATGGAGTTGCTGTGCAATAAATTACTGTTAAATGAAAGAAATCCTCTTTGATGCATGTTTACCAGGCACTGTTCTAGGCATTTATATATCACAGTGTGTGTGTTTTGGAGGGGGGGTGGGGTGTGGTGAGGAGAAAAGAGGAAAAAAAATCCTTGCGGTTACAGAGCTTATATCCTACTGGGTAAAGATCTGCTAAACAAGATAAGCAAACAGCATGGTATGTCAGATGGTGATAAGTGCAAAGGAGACAAAAGAAAGGCAGTTAAGGGACACACAGGGAGCTGGTGGATGGTACTTTTAGATTTGGTGACCAGGAAAAACCTCACGGAGAATGTGACTTTTGAGCAAAGACCTGAAGGAGGCAAGGCAGCTGAAAATGTGGTTATCTGGGAAAAGAGCATTGCCAAGCACAGGGAACAGCAAGTGCAAAGGCCCTGTGGTGGGAGCACGACTTGTTCCTGGAAGAGCCCATGTGACTGAAGTGGAGTGAATGAGAGGGAAGGAGGCAAAATGTCCAAATGTGGTCTTTTAATCTGCCCTGTGTATCCATGGACTCATTTACACCAGACATTTCTTGGGGAGTGCTTCTAACCAGCGTCTGTTCTAAAACCACGGGTTTCTCGTAGATTTTAAAGCAGTAGCACCCTTCCTTCCAATGAAATACGAAGTGGAAGTTCAAGATAGGAAACAGAGGAGCAGCAAGGCAGCTCTCTGTCAACTCCCACTCATCCCTTCACCCCACACTGGTTCAAGGTTACGCTGTGGAGGAAGATTTATTCCCCACGCAGCTCAGGTTGAAACCGCCGCTCTAGGATCATCGTCTGAGGCTCTGCCTAGAGTCATGCTGTTCTCCAGCATGAAGGAGTCTTGTCTGGCTCCTGTAACTACAAGGAGACTTCCAGTAGATATTTACGTCCAACATGTGAACGAACTTAGAGCTTCTACAGTTACAACCACATGGTGATGTGTGGGTCTGATATGTTCCTAGAAACTAGTTCTCTATTCTGGAACTTCTTTTTTCTTCAAACCAGTTTTTAAACTTTGTCTTTTTTTGAAGAGATAAAACAGGTCAAACACACACACACACAAATACACTAAAAGAGTCAGTCTCCTATGGATAACTAAGTGACCGTGTATTGGCAATGGAATTTCACACCCTTAAGCAAACAAAAAATGAGTTACTGAGATAGCCAACAGTATGGATGAATATCACAAATATTTTGTTGAGCAAAAGGTGCCAGCCAGACACTTCAGTCCATACCGTGTGACCCATGTGTACGATGTTCAGGCAAAGCTAATCTGCAGGGAGAGGAGTAAGTCGCCGGAAAGATGAAAAGATTCTGTATCTTGATCCAGATGGTGCATGCAAAGGTGCAGTGGATACACATAAAAATTCACGGAGCTGCAAAACAATTCGTGCGTTTTACTCTTGGTAAATAGTAATGAAGTCCGTCTCCTTCCCACTACCTGTGGCTTCCAGCTACCCAAGTTTCCGTCCCACAAGGCCACTTCTTCAGCCGGGATTTCTTAATGCCCCTTTTCTCGCAGTACCTTCACGCTAGGGGCAGAATCCTGGGAGCATGCCAGGCAGACATCAGAGGCCAAGGCTGCAGGCACTGTACCATGGCTTGTGTGCATGCCCCTTGCCTTCCTCTGGCCTCTTTGGCCCTCCTCTTCCTCCTTTCCTCCCTGGAGGGTTGCGGGAGGTGGCTGACCCTGGCTGAACAGTGTTGTTCGTGCTGGCCCTCCTCTTCCTCCTTTCCTCCCTGGAGGGTTGCGGGAGGTGGCTGACCCTGGCTTGAACAGTGTTGTTCGTGCTGGCCCTCCAGGGTGTGCCTGCCTGGGAAGGACAGCGTGTGCTTATCAAGCTTATCCCTTGACACATTCCCTCCCTCTTTAATTCTCTCCCTTCTGATCCCTGGACTGATCCTAGGACTTCTTGCTCCCTGGGCACTCTGTCTCAGGGAAGTGAGCTTCCCTGGTCTACTGCCCTGGAATGCTTCCCTTTTATGGGGCAGTCTTGACAGCAACCCACTTTGTGTTTGCATATAAACTGGGGGGAGGGGGGCTGTCTCAGTAGAAGCTGAGGGCCCGTCTTATCTTCCCTCCACACCCCTATCCCCACCCCCCAGCTTCTAGCATTATCCCTTGAGCCTGTCCCTTACCCCACCCAGGGCTTTAGCCCAGCCAAGCCTTTTATCTTATCATCTGTGGTTTTCCCCCTACCACGATTCCCCATTGCCTAAGGCCAGAGGGGCCTGAGTCACGTTCAAGTCAATTTGGCAAGCGTCCTTGGAGCAGGGCAGAAAGTAAAGGGTACTACTTGTTCCTCGCCTCTAAGAAGCTTCTGAAGCAGGCGAAATGGTGCACAACCCAGGCCCAGTTATAATCGTTCTCAACCCACTACTTTGTGTTGGTCCTTCCTAAGTGCCAGGCGCTGACCTGCCTGCTTTTCGTGCATTACGTCTCTGAATTTTCCAAAGAACCTATGGAGGATGATTATTAGCCTCATTTTGGAGATGAAGGCGCTGAGACATAAGGCTTAAACCGTTGGCATGTGGCTGCCGGGATCTGTACAGCAGCTTCCCTAGGGGAAACGCCCTATTTAGGCTCTCGGGGGGTTCAAGCAGGAGCTGAGTGTCGGGCCTTGGGGGACATTGAGCTGCGCCACACCCTTTCCGCACGTTCCCTCCGGCGTCAGGGGCCTGGGAAGGGGCTTCGGGGCGGTGTATCGGCTGGAAACAGGGACTTCACGAGAGGCAGATACAAAGGTCCGCGTGGCAGAGGAGCAGAAGGGCGCGGGGGAACCCGGGCCAAAAGAGGCCCTGCCGGCTCCCGGGGCACCGCAAGCCTCGAGGCGTTGCGAGCGTCGCGGCTGTTGCAAGCCCCAGCGGCGCGCGCAAACTGCGCCCAACTACTTCCCCGGGGCGGCTTCGGGGCCCGGGGCCCGGCGACAGTCCCACGAGGCGGCCGCGCGAGGCCAGAGGCCCAGACCCGGCACCCGGGCGCGGCCACGTGCGCCCCGCCGGCCTCGCACGCTCCACCGCGCCGGGCCGCAGGGCCACCGGCAGGCACGCGCGCCCCCAGCGCGCACACACTCCCGGGCACGCACACCAACGGCCCGGCCCACGTCCGCCACGCCCCGCCCTCCCCCGCGCCCCGCCCCCGCCCTCGCGGCGCCGGCCGCCGCCTTCCCATTGGCCGCCCGGCGCGTGACGCGCGGCGCCCGGCCCCGCCCCTCGTCAGTCACTCGGCGGAGGCGGCGCTGGTGGGGACTAGTCTCGTCCGGAGACTGGCAGCGGCGGCGTCGGCGGCGGCCGGAGCTCGAGCCCCAGCGGCTGAGGGCGGGCGCGGGGGAGGGAGGGGGGCCGGTCCGCGACGACTCCCCGGACGGCGTTTCTCCTCCGAGCAGCGCCGGTTTCGGCTTTGGGGGGGGCGGGGGTACAGCCCATCCATGACCATGGGCGACAAGAAGAGCCCGACCAGGTACCTGCTCCGAGCCGAGGGGGCGGAAGGGGAGGGAGGGCTGGGGGCGGGCGGGGGCCGGCGACGACTAGGCCCCGGAGCCACCCGGGGCGGGGGGAGGCGCTGCTAAGATGGAGATCCGGGGGCGGGGGGAGGCGGCGGCGGCGGGCGGTGGCGGCGGCGGCGGGAGGCGGTGTCGCTCCCGCTCGGGGCCGGCGGCCGTGCGCGCCGCAGCCATGGCGGCTCCTCCTCAGCCGCCCTCCGCCGCCGCCGCCGCCGCCACTCCTCCCAGACAAAGGGAGATTTAACCAGGTGGGGAGGGAGGGAGGACGCGAGCATGGGAGGGGAGAGGGAAGGAGCCGGCCCACTCCCTGCCGCCGGCTTCGGGCTGTCCCTGCGCGCCCCCTCCAGATCCGGCCCGCGGCTCCCCTCCCGGCCCCCCCAGCCCCACTCAAGTCCACAAGTCCGCCCGCTTCCTGCGCCCGCCGCGGCCCTTCCCGGGGCGCCGCCGCCGCCTACTGTGCGAGGCAGCACGGCCCGGGCCCGGAGGCTGCGTGGTGCCGGTGGGGGCGCCCCGTTCCCTCTCCCGGTTCCTCTTCTCGGCCCCGAAAAGGGTGGGTGGGTGGTCGCCAGGGCGAAGTTTCCAGCGCCGGATTCCTGCGAAATTACGACGGCTCACCAGCGCCTGTGTTTTGCTGTCTCTCCCCCTTTTTCCTGCTCCTTGACTCTTCCCTCCCCTTTCCCCCACTCCTCACTCCTCTGAAGGCCAAAAAGACAAGCAAAACCTGCCGCAGACGAAGGCTTTTGGGATTGTAGCGTCTGCACCTTCAGAAACAGCGCGGAAGCCTTTAAATGCAGCATCTGCGATGTGAGGAAAGGCACCTCCACCAGGTACTTGAAGATCTGTGTTACCTTTTGTTATAGGACTTTTTTTTTTTTTTTTAAAGGCGGGGTTATAGGGTTGTGAGCTCTACTTTCTGCTTTCTTTCCAACTTGTTGATTACGGCTTTTTCTGTACGTGCCGGGTGGGGTGGGGGGGATGATGTCGGTTTGGGTTGTGTATATTTCATGTTGGGTGCAAAGCCTCATGTTCACTGATTTATGGGAGGGAATTTTTCCAGGTTTCGTCTTGTTTCAAACAGACGCTGGATTTATTTGACACTTGTATCCATTGGCTTATTGGTATTGGCTCCAAAAGAGAGGAAGCTTTGCTATGGATTGTAGGACATTGGACCTTTTATTTTTGCCATGTGCAGAATGTTTTTAATTTGCCTGTCGTGAATTATTCTTCTCTTCCCTGAGAAATTTGGTGGTGGTTGTACAGTAACGCGGTGGTTGTGCTTTTCCTGTCTTGAACTGCAAATGTCTTTTTTTTGTTTTCCTTTCACTTGAAGATAAATGCTGGGGTTTGATAAAGAAAGTGCATTTTTTGGAAGACTGAACTGTCAGTGTGTGTGTGTGTGTGTGTGTGTGTGTGTGTGTGTGTGTATGTTCCTGATTAGCTTATGAGAAATGGTGATGGAGGACGATTTTTGCAAAATGTAGAATGAATAGCGTGATTATACTGAAGTTTGTGTTTAGAGCTTTATTAAAATGCAAAGAATGTTGAAGGAATTCCTCATTTTAGTGAAGGTGGTAAACTGCGTGGTATCAAAACGAGTTGAACTACTCCAGATTTAACATTTAGATATTCTTGAATGAAATGTGGAAGCTGATTTTGTAGTCTTCCGGTCATCTTTTAACTTGTAACTGGAATTTGTTTCAGTGATTAGAGTTTGAAGTTAAAAACTATTCTTTATGTCATTTAATGGGCAGACATGGGGGGGGCTGTGTGTGTGTGTGTGTGTGTGTGTGTGTGTGTGTGTGTGAGTGTGAGAGAGAGAGAGAGAGAGAGAGAGAGAGAGAGGGAAAGCAAGACAGAATGAGTGAGTTCCTTGGGGATCTTTAAAGTTGATTGCCAAAAGTCTTATTTCATCAGGTACTTGTTTTTGAATTGGTGGCATTCCAACATGACCGTGTAGTAGCACTGCACAGTTCTAACTGGTTATTGTTCTTTGGCTAAATGAATGTGTCCTCTTAGGGTTTCATTGCTTTATTTATACCTGGGAATAAATAGGATATTGGGCAACTTTGTCCAATTACTGGTGGAACAGTTCTGTGAATTCCACTAACTCTAAATACTGAGACTTTTGAATAAAAGTATTCCAGAACTAAAAAGTACCTATTTCCCCATAGGTACTTTTTAAAGTAAATTCATATCAATATTCTGTATTATCATAGAGCAGATTTAGTTAAAATAAGAAACACTCATTGGGAGCTTAGTAGATTAGTAGATTCAGATTGGGAGCTTAGTAGATTTTGTTTTGCTATCTAAAACAGGGAATTCCATCAAATGCCATGAAAGTTTAGAAATGTATTTGTTATTTAAAGCAATAGTGATTGTATTTTATTTGAGTAATGTTTTTTTACATGTAGAATCCCTCAGAGGCCAAACCTCTTTATTGTGGTTTTGCTTTGAGTGTTACCGTAGATGATGTTAAAGTAAATGACTAGGAAACTCCTAAGAACTTGAGAACTTTACTGGTGAAGAGAAACTTAAAGCAGATTCAGTGTACATCCAGTGTATTGCTGGGAATAATTATCTCATAATAAAGTGCATTTCAGTTTCTACACATATAAAAAAATCTGACTCATCAGCTCTTTGGAAGCACGTGTAAGGTTTTGATTTTAAAAACAATATAGATGTTTAAAATTTTTTCAGAGTCACAGATGACAACATTGGAATTGTTTTTTAACAAATATATTAAATTACTAATAATGAAAATGTTTCAGGAACAGGATACTCACCTACTATCTTGAAGAGTGTGACTTTTTTAGGTCTGTGGTTGTGTAGAATTTGAACACAGATTTTAGAGATCTGAGGATTTAAATTCTTACCAACTTATGATACTTTTACATAACTTAATTTCATCTTGGTTATTGTCAGTATTTTCATGTGTTAGATCTGGAAGTCTTTATAAAAGATTATGTTCTAGAAGTCATTGATCAAAAGGCAGATAACATTTGGCTTTCTTATGCTGTGGATGGGTTTCATGTGAAAGGGTGAATTTCACAGATTTTCCTCCTGTGTTATCCAGTGTATTAACTGTTGTTAATTTTTCTGTGACACTAGTTACTACTGCTTTGTTTTTTTCCTGGGCCTTTTTTGTGTGTGTGTGTAATTTTCTTGATACAACAAAGATTTGACATCTGTTGCCTTGTATAGTTTTAATCAGACTTGGTATTGATGACAGTAGAAAACTTGGTGGGTTTTGGATACTGGGTAATAGGCAAAAATCAGTGATTTTTAGAATAAGTTTTAAGTAATAAAAGGACTTCTAGGCTGTTGTCTGGCATAGAAATTGGGTTTTATTGCTCTGAGCTGATGTTTTGTATTACAACAGCCTCGCTGGTTGGGTAGCCAGTGGTAATTCTGGAGTTTGTTCATCACTGTTGTCACTGTCGTTGCCATCATCTATCTACCAATCAAGCAAGGAAGTCAGCTTTGAATTAGTGATAGTTCAATAGGACATAGAACTGTATTCTTTGAGAATAGAACTGATACTCCTCAGTTTCATTAGGAAAATATTGCCACTCATCCAAAGAACATTTATTAAATTACTAGGGTGTGAAAGAGTCTGCTGAAGACATTGGGGATAGGAGGAGGGTGTTAAAAGGTTGGTAAGACATGTATAGGAATGGCTGTAATCCAAGTTATAAAGGCTCTGAGAGAGGTATAAATAAAGTGCTGTGGGAGGTCTGAGCAGTCTGGCTTGGGCATCAATTAGAAGAATTCCCCCTCCCCTCAATTCTTCTGGATAAGAAGAATTGATTTCTACAGAATTACCTGCCATCTTTCACTATTATTGCCATGTGTACTAGATAAATTTAATTCTGTGGGTGGAGTCATGAAAGTGTTTCAGAAGGTCTTTTCTTCTTTCTGTAGCAGCTTAGAGCAGAGGGTCAGAAGCTCGAAAGGAACGTGTTAAGGGAAGAAGGAGACAACACTTAATAGGCTACTTGGAGGTTCACGGGGCAGTGGAGAGCTTTATTTTGGATGTATTACCAATTTTGTTTTGGGTCTGTTTATTTCTTAAATACAGTCCTTTTTCCGCCTATACTGTTCCACTTTATACCCTGCTGGTTGTTTTTTTTTAATAGCTTTATGGAGACATAATTTATATACCATATGATGCATCAACTGTATAAGTGTACAATTCAGTGATTTTTGGAAATTTTAAAAAGTTGTACAGCCATCACCACAAACCAGTTTTAGTACATTTCTGTCACATTGAATGGCTTCCTCATGCCTGTTCTGTGATACACTTTTACGAAGTCTTTAACACTAGAGCATGGAGGAGGCACCTGCGGCTGAGAAGTTCGCCTCCCCACCATGCTGATGTACTCTGAGCCTTTCAAGGTAGTAAATAAAGGAGTGTCTATGGAAGGTGGTGGTGAGTGGGAAAGAAACACTACCCCTTCCCTAGGTGATAGCCAAAGTACTATTTCCCAGCCCACTTTGCCTGTCTCATGAAAGAGGATATCAGCTTTTAAAAGGAAGAAAACCAACAAAACCACAAACTCAGAAATTTACCTAACCGTTGTTCTGCTAAGTTGAAGTTTTTTAGTATTGGGCAGAGTAACTTCCTAGACATGGTGATAAATGAAGTATATTTTACTTCTGGTTTTGTTATTTCTCTGAATGTAATGATCTCTATTGTAAAGTTAAAATTACTGAAATATTGCTGCATTTCTTCTTGATTAGTGGTTCTTCGATAATAGTGCTGCACTGAATACTATTCCCCTGAAAAATGTACCATATTTAGAGTTTATACAGACAAGTAAAAGTGAAGAATTTGCTTTAGATGTGTAATAAGATTGTGTGGCTTTAAAAAAAAAAAAATTCTGGTACTCAGGATATTGAATGGGAAGTTGGTAGTACTCAGTTGTTTGTGTGTAAAATATTTTCCTTGTCCAGGAACTCCCTGATTCTTCGCAGTTGTAACTTTGGACTTTTTCTCCTCTTAAATTCAGATACCCTGATAGTTGAAAGTCTCTTGACTAGTCATGAAGTACTTTAGAAGTTTTAGGGGAAAACACACATATTTAGTGAAACGTGAAAGTTTTGATCTTTGCTGGAAGCTTCAGAAGAGCATCATCCTGTGGTACTTTTCGGATAGGAAACCTCCCAGGAAGCAGAGGGGTGCCTGACCTAGAGAGGAGCCAGGCCCTTCCCCGCAGTTCTGGGTCACTCGCCACAGTGGTTCTGTTCCTTAGGCCACACTGGCTTTATTGTAGTGTTTGTCTTTTGTAAAATTTCTCCATAAAATACATAGAAAAATTACCGGTCCTCCAAATCATCAAACCTTGTCAAACCTTTCGGCCTCGTAGCTGATACAAAAGCGGGTACAGGTTTAGAGATCACTCTTACCCAGAAACGGAGTGATAATTTATTTTGTGTTTGCTGTTACACTGGACTTAACTGATTTATTAGTACTGACTTGATCTTACGTATACTTGGTGACCTTAAAGTAAATTACCTGGGTAGTTGACAAGTTTTTATTGAGCACACAGACATCTGGGCTCTGGGTGTACAGTGGTGTACAGACAGATGAGATCTTTGTTCCCGTGGAGCTTAAAGTACTATGGCGAGGACAAGAAAATAAACAAGCGAACAGAAGAATAAGATCATTTCAGCTAGAGACCAGTGCTCTGAAGAAATTAGAGCAGAATAGGGAACTACAGAGTGGTGAGTACTGGGCAGAGCGACTGCTTTGTAGGCAGTGTCGAGATACGCATTTGCCTTTTTAGGAAACACTAAAGCTGCTTTCTTTTGGAGCAAGGGGATAGTTATTTCTGGAGGTTTACCTGTGCCAGTTAGCTCATTTGGTGGGGGACAGTTTAGAGTTTGAGCCTTTCTGCATAGGCTGCTCAACTTTTAGCTACACATCGTAGACTAAAGTCTGGCCAGCTAACGTGCCAGTATATCCTGTTGCAGTTGACCCTTGAACAACTGGAAGGTGAGGGGCGCTGATACCTACCCCCCTGTGCATAGCTGAAAATCCACGTAACACTTGTCCTTTGGTATCTGAGGGGCATTCGTTCCAGGACCTGTCACGGATTTCCCTGGCTGCTCAAGTCCCATAGTTGGTCTCTATATCTGCAGTTCTGCATCTGTGGATTCAACCAACCACGGACTGTATGGTACTATAGTATGTGTTTATTGAAAAAAATTCGTGTATACGTGGACCTGTGCAGTTCAAACCCATGTTGTTCAAGGGTCAGCTGTTACTAGGATGGGAGGTTTTGAATGGATTCAGTGTGTATTTTTTCATGCGTCATGTATTTATTGTGTGCTTCCGTAGATGCTGAAGAAATTCCAAGTGGCTGTAGCTTATGAAAATACTTACTAGCACTAATTCGGTTCCTTAGTACTTTAGGAAATGGTGGGTCTCCAAAAGTCTCCTTTACAACTTAAAGTAAAACATTTTACAGTCATTGTGGTTCTCATTTGCCCTCTTGTCCCATCGCCAGGGCCTTTTCTCTTTGCGACATCTTCCTTTATACTTCCTAACACTATCTCCTCTCTCGTTTTTTCTTTTTTTCTTTTTGCCTGTTTATTTTATTTTTATTTTTGTGCGGTGTGCGGGCCTCTCTCTGCTGTGGCCTCTCCCGCTGCGGAGCACAGGCTCCGAATGCGCAGGCTCAGCGGCCATGGCTCACGGGCCCAGCCGCTCGGCGGCATGTGGGATCCTCCCGGACTGGGGCACGAACCCGCGTCCCCTGCATCGGCAGGCGGACTCCCAACCACTGCGCCACCAGGGAAGCCTTGCCTGTTTATTTTTAAGTAAACTTTTTGAACTGTAGCATACATACAGAGAAGTGCACAAATCATAATTGTAAGGCTTGATGAACTTGCACAAAGTGAGCATACCTGTGTAACCAGTACCCAGATTAAGAAACAGAACATTACCAGGACCCCAGATGCCCCTTGTTCACGCTGCAGTCACTTCCCCTTGAACTTTATTTAAGTGGAGTCATACAGTATGTACACTTCTGGGTCTGGCTTTTTTCACTCATTGTTATGCTTGTGAATATCCATGTTCTGTGTGGTTCTTGTGTAGTCAACCACTGCTGTTTTATCCTAAGAATATCTTAGAGCTTAACTCTACATACAGACCCCTAACACATTCGAGAGATGGGATCTCTCTGCACCTTCTGTTCATTACCTACACAGTTGAACACAGTCATCTCCTCCCAGCAGCAGCATAAAATCCACACATCATTAGGTGAAAGGAATAAAACCTGGTGTGTGGAGTTTTCTGGAGTATGCAAATGGAGTAAACTTTTGGCTCTCATGAGTAATATTGTTCATTGGTCATTTATATTTCAAGGCACTGGTTGAATAAACAAGGAACCTAACAAACTTGTTGAAAAGATAAGACCATAAAAAGATAGCCAGTGGTGTGAATACCATGGTAGGCATGGAGTGAACGGGTACCTGGTAGAGACCCTAAGTGCTTTTTAGAGGAGGTAGAGACAGTATATGGGGTGTGTTGGGGAAGGCCTCACTGAATCTGAGGTTTGAACTAGGCCTTTTTCGTTCTTGGATGTAGGGTTTCTTGTACAGGTTGATACAAGTTAGTTAGTTCTTTGCCTCCTCCTACCTCCTTTTTAACTGTTCACTCTCCTTAGATGTCACCCGTACCTTTCCACTTCTGTTCACAGGCTGGTAATTCCCAGATACTATTTATTAACCACCTGTCACCATCCCCATGTACACATACATGTGACAAACAGATCCGACTGGTTCTTGGGCCTCTCCATTTGGACAGCTTAAATTATCTCCTGGTTCTCATTGCTTCTAGGTTAAAGTCCAAATCCTGAGCATCACAAGGGGCTTCATGGTCCTCTACCGTTTCTTTAGAATTTCTGGAAGCAGCCTGCCACCACCCTGTCTGCCCTCCACACACAGCATGTGTGTGTTTCATACCGAACTGCTTGGTGTTTTCCTAGCATGGACCATGATGTCTCATTTCCATACCTTCACACGTTCTTTTCCTCTGGATTTCTTCTAAAATGCTCCTCCTTCCTTGTAGCCTGGCTGACTCTTACTTGTCTCTGGAAGCCTTTTCCAACGCCCTAAGATCATGTATACCTCTTCATAACATTTGAACCGCATTTTTGTTTGATTACCTTTGTTATGTTTCCACCTTTTTTTTGAGGGCACGATCTTTCTTTCCATATCTTTTCCTATGTCTGTTACAGTGCCAGGCACTTGGTAGGGGTTCACTCAATGTATGTAGAATAGATGAAGACTGGAAGTTTGGAGTCGCCTTTAAAACTGTTGCAGCTAAGAGTTCTGATACGTATTGCACTTTAGGGCTTGCGTCTTGTCTGTAAAGTTATTGGATTATGGGAAATTTGTCTTTATAAAGCATGTTCTTAAGAAGTAGTATTCTCATTTTTCTGATTTTGTTTTCTAAACATGTTCTAGAAATTAAACACAGAGTTTACAACCTTGGAGACCTTGGGCCATGCATTTAAAGTACTTCCTGGAGTGGTTTTGGGCTTCAGAGCTTTAGCACACTTAACTAAATAACAGTGATGACTCTTTTTCCTTTTTTGTTGCCCATTTGGTGATTTAGGCTGCCAAAAGTCATGTCGAAAAGTGTGCTAATAAAGCAGAGGATCAGTCACGTTGTGGAAACCAGTTTTGAGATGTGATAAGGAGCTAGGTGGGTGCACTTGTAAGCTGGCACCTAAAGGGAGTTTAAAAATGGCTACGGAACATCTTGGGTGTTCTTGGAAATGTTTTGCTATGCTGTTCATTGTGTTAAGGTCTGTTGTGTTTTAACATACCCATAACTTGATAGTTGTACCTTATACGTGGTATACATTACTGTTATTTGGATTAATTACTGCTGTTAAGTCTTGACTCATTCTTTATGTGGCTATCTTTTCACTTCTGTGCAGTGATTGACACAGACTGTGGTGCCAAAGATGAATTCTCAGTAAAGGCATTGCAGATAAACTCCCGTGTTACTCAGAAATCATAAGTACGGATTTTTCTTGACTTAAAATGGGGTTGCATCCAGATAACCCGTCATAAGTTGACAATACCGTAAGTCAAAAATGCATTTAATACGTACACCTAACTTGCCAAACATCACAGCTTAGCCTAGCCTACCTCAAACGTGCTGAGAACACTGACAGTACCCTATAGTTGGGCAAAATCACCTAACACAAAGCTGGGTTTTTTTTTTAATTTTTTAAATTTATTTTTGGCTGCATTGGGTCTTCGTTGCTGCGCTTAGGCTTTCTCTAGTTGTGGCGTGAAGCCTTCTCATTGTGATGGCCTCCACCGCTGCAGAGCGCAGGCCCCAGGCACACGGGCTTCAGTAGTTGTGGCTCGCGGAGTCTAGAGCACAGGCTCAGTAGTTGTGGCGCACGGGCTCAGCCGCTCCGCGGCATGTGGGATCTTCCCGGAGCAGGGCTCAAACCCGTGTCCCCTGCATTGGCAGGCGGACTCTTAACCACTGCGCCACCAGGGAAGCCCACAAGCCTATTTTTAACAAAGTGCTGAATATTTCATATAATGTATCGATACTGTACTGAAAGTGAAAAACAGATTGGTTGTCTGTGTACAGAATGGTTGTAAGTACATTGGTTGTTTGCCCTGCTGATCACGTGGCTGACTGGGAGCTGCGGCCCCTGCCTCTGCCCAGCATCACCAGAGAGTATTGTACCACATATCTCTAGCCCAGGGAAAGATCAAAATTCAAAATTTGAGGTGTGGTTTCTACTGAATGTGTATCACTTTTGCCCCATTGTAAAGTTGAAAAAGCCATCGTAAGTCAGGGACCATCTGTAGTTGAAATCACAAGGTAAAACAGGTGAAATTTTTATTTTTAAATACAATTAGGTCTTTATTCCTCCTCTCCTTTCCTCTCTCTGTCAATTTAGAAAATCTATTTAAATTATCCTTTGGCTGGGAAAAGAAACTAGGAAAGGGGGATGTAAAAGAAGCATCTTAAAACTTGCTCAAAACATTTTCTCTGTAATTTCAGATCATAAGCAATACAATTGAAGAGGAAACTTTGATAGCCTTTGGGAGGGACAAGAAATTAAGGGTGATACAGGATGCCAGTTTCATCAGCTTATTGGGTCTTAAACACAAAAGTGCATGGTGGTTACTCAGAGGGCGAAAACAAACCTGGTGACTGTTTTCTAACAACAGATCAGATTTCATATGTAGGCTATGAGTTTTTGATTAAGTAGGTCTGGGGTATCCTGAGAATTTGCATTTCTTACAAGTTCAAGTCCAAGGTGATGTTGATGGCTGCTGGTGTGGGGAGCACACTTTGAAGACTGGTTTAGATGACCTTAAATTCTCCTTTAAAGAGAAGCCAGCCACGCTTCCTCATGAAGGTGAAGATCGTTTTTGATGTCTGTTATGGAAAAATTATGTCTTAGTATTTTGAAGTGAGCTTAAGAGAAGTAAGTGATCAACGTTCTAGGAACCATGTTTTTAATCCAGAGCTGGCATTAGAGGTGATTCCTTAATTAATAAATATGTTGTGTGAAGTACAGGAATTGATAAATTGGGGGACCATATCAACTAAACTATTTTTTACATCCTAAAATCAGCAGTTATCTTGCATTACTAACACTTGGCTTGAATTTCAGACGTTTATTTTAAAAACCTATTTCTTTGCAACGTAAGTTAGAGAGACAGAACCAGGTCTTAAAATCAGTGAACCAACATTCCAGTAAAATGTTGGCAAAGAACATGAACAGGTAATTTATGAAAGAACTGCAAATTAAGTTAGGAGGTGTGGGAAATGTATACAACCTTCCCATTATTCAAATAAATACAAAACAAGGTAACATTTTTTTGCAAGTAAAAAATTAAAGATTAAAAAAAAATTTTTAGTGAGGCTAGGAAATAGGCATTTTTACAGACCCTTGGGTGGGTGGTGTGTAAGTTGATTTAAATTTTCCAAAGGCCATCACAGCAGTTGGTAGCAAATGCCTTTAAAATATTTGTATCCTCTTCCCCAACAATTTAATTTACAGGAATTTGTGTGATCTGCATGTGAAAATTCTGTGTTATGTATATTAATTGCATCGTTATTTTAACAAAAAATGAAATTACTTATATAGGAATCAACAAGGAATTGTTAGAAACTATCGAATAGCCATAAATACTTTGCACCTCTTAAAAATGGTTTGAGATCTCTATCAAGTGGTGGTGGAAATGTAGAATGGTACAACTACTCTGGAAAACAGTTTGGGCAGTTTTTTATAAAACTTACCATGTGACCTAGGAATTTCACTCCTGGGCGTTTATTCCAGGTAAATGAAAACTGACATTCACACAAAATCTGTTCACAAGTATCCATGGCAACTTTACTTGCAATAGCCTGAAACTGGAAACAAAAATGTCCTTCAGTATGTGAATGGTACATCCATACCATGGACTGCTACTCAGCAGTTAAAAAGGAAGAAACTATCAATGCATACAACTGGCATGGATCTCAAAGGGCCCTTATGCTGAGGGAAAAAAGTCAATCTCTAAAGGTCACCTACTGTAGGATGCCATTAACATTCTTGAAATGACAAAATTACAGAGAGAACAGATTAGTGGTTGTCAGGGGTCAGGGATGGCGGGGAAAAGGAGGGAGATGCATGTGATTGGAAAAGGGTAGCAAGAGGGAGGTCTTTGTGGTGATGGAACAGATCTGAATCTTGATTGTAGTGATGGTTTCATCTATCTACACGTGTGATAAGATGACACAGAACTGTTTACATATAGTATACCGATGTAAATTTCCTGGTTTTGATACTGTACTATAATCAAGAAGATGCAATTTTGGGGAAATTGGGTAAGGGTTATTTGGGACCTTGTACTATTTTTGCCACTTCCTGTGAATCTATAATTATTTCCAAATAAAAATTTAAGAACACATTTAGAAATAATATTTAATATAAGAAAATGCTCTTAATATATTGAAAGAAAGCAAGTTACAAAATGATGAACAATATAATCCCACTTGAAATAATATTTCATACCATTTCACCTAATATACATACCTAGAAGTAATGACTGATCAAAATACTAATTCTGCTTGGTGGGATGATGGGTTTTTTTTGTATGTGTGCTTTTCTGTGATTTCTGTAGTGTGGATGAGTTGGTATCAGTTTTGCGGTTGGAAAAACCAATTTTCACAATAGGAAATTAAAAAAAATCTAATTCTAGAATATTGAAATTTAAGTAAGCAAAATCAAATTTTAGATTAAGGGATTTGAAAGTTTTGTTTATATTGGTTACACTAACAGTATTAAAACAGCTGTTATTATTGGAACATATCTGTATACTCTAAAATATGTTGTGTTTGTAAATTTAAAATTGTTTTGTGCTCTTGTATAATATCGCTTATATGTGGAATCCAGAAAAATAATACAGATGAACTTATTTGCAAAGCAGAAATAGAGACAGTGATGTAGAGAACAGATGTATGGATACCAAGGGGGAAATGGGGGTGGGATGAATTGGGAGATTGGGATTGACATATATACGCTACTATGTATAAAATAGGTAACTAATTAGAACCTACTGTATAGCACAGGGATCTCTACTCAGTGCTCTGTGGTGACCAAAATGGGAAAGAAATCCAAACAAGGGGTGGATATATGTATATATATATAGCTGATTAACTGTGCTGCACAGCAGGAACTAACAAAACATTGTAAAGCAACTATACTCCAATAAATATGGATGAAAAAAATACTAAAACATTTAAGAAAAAAATGTTTTGTGCTCTTTTTTTTTTTTTTTTTTTTTTTTGCGGTACGCGGGCCTCTCACTCTTGTGGCCTCTTCCGTTGCGGAGCACAGGCTCTGGACGCGCAGGCTCAGCGGCCATGGCTCACGGGCCCAGACACTCTGCGGCATGGGGGGATCCTGCTGGACCGGGGCACAAACCCGTGTCCCCTGCATCGGCAGGCGGACTCTCAACCACTGCGCCACCAGGGAAGCCCTAACTGTATTCTTTTGATTCAGAGTTATTCCGTCATTATTATTAGCCTAATCAGGTTACGTGTGATGTAAAAAGTTAATACAAGTCTGTGTAGATTAGGTGATGTATTTTGCTTGTTGTGAAGTTGAGTGTTTATCTTTCTGTTTCTCGGTTAAATATACCCATAAAAATGGGCTAAGAATATGCTATATACGCCGACTGCCTTAAAATCAGATTATTTGAAGTGCTATTCGTCTGAAGTGCTGTTCGTTGCTTGACTTACTCAGAAAATTAAACAGTTCTTTGAAGGAACATTGCATGCCACCATTGAAAGTCAGTGGTGAGAGGCAGTTTGTGAATGATTGACTCTCCCAGTGCGGTGGTGCAGTGCAAGGCAGTCGTCTCCTGGGCAGAGTCAGGTGCAGCATATATCATCAGGTGTTCATTCTTTGTGTTCTAATATGTAGATTCTCCTTTCAGTGTGTGCATTGCTGACCTTTTTCTGGTTTCTTCTTCAATTAAGAAAATTGAGGAAGTCACAGGACATCCAATTTGTTGCTGGGTACCCTGGGACAGAATGTGTGACAGTAAACTATCAAGTCATCTTGACACAAGTACTTTTGGTGTGCATCGTTGAAGCATAATTATAGAAGGGAAGTTATGTTTTGGTGCTCAGGACCGAGTGATGACAGGGGGAGGTAGGTGGAATGTTCTTTGCCCCTTGGTTTTCTCTCTGCCTTTTCGGATAGTTTTACTTTGGCTCAGCATGATTTGCCTCACAGTGCCTCTCTTCCTGTCTATATAGCCTTTACCCTTATATAGTTAAGGGCTGTAAATCTTACACAAAGAACCCATCAGAACTCCTACGAAAGACTCATCATTTCTGATCTTGGTGATGTCTTACAACATGAAATTCTGCTTTGGTATTTGTTTTTCTTTATTGAAGAGTTGTGAGGTTTGTGGAATGTAGCTATCCTGATTGACTTTGGGGATGAAGTTTGATGTAATCATGTTACAAAGATGTCTACTGTTTTGGCAGGGGCAATCTTAATGCCTAGGATTTCTTAAAAGTTTCACTATACACGCTGTCCGCTACTACAGTTATATATATTTTAAAAATAATATATTGTAAAATATATATGTACAGATTTGTGAGCTAGGTTGGAATGTAAAACTGTGGGTTGCAGTTAACACTTGAAATTCCCTGAAATTCACAGAACTAGATGATGTCTATGTTTCCTCCAGTTTTGAAACACTGTGATTTATGTCAGTTTTGTTAGCTTTTAATATAATGACTCTTGAATATCATGATGCCAAATAACTTGTCTTAAAATATATAGAAAATAATGTATTTGTAATGTCTTACCCTCCACCCCCAAGATATATCAGTAGATACACATTTCAGAATCTCGAAAAGGAAAACTTTGTTAAAACTTTTTGGCATTGTCAACTTTATGTGTAACTAAATAGTTTCCTATTTAAGTTATAGTTAATCTTTTTATTTTTAAATTCTTCATTTATGGGTTAATAAATCCTTGTCCCTGATTTTCCCAAATAAATTAAGCTCACTGCAGACTGACCAAAACACTAGATTCATTTAATCTCCTATTAAGGATCTTTAAGATAAGGGCTTCGAGACAGAACACCTGGTGTGGAAGATGAATTTTTTTTTTTTTTTTTTTTTTAAGTACAGACAGGTGTCCTGCAGCCTTAGGGGTATGCTTATTTGGTCTTTATTATATCGTTTAATTAAAAGAAAGACTCTGTAGAATGGATGAACAGCAAGGTCCTACTGTATAGCACAGGGAACTATATTCTTACCTCTTACTGTTGCCTAGGAAATGCCACCTTCTGCTTCTAGACATAGCTCATGTCAGATCTTTTGGGAATCCTTTCTTGATTCTTTTTTTTCTGTGATCATTGAAGCAGTTTGTATGCATCTCTAGCATAGCATAGCATAATTTTTGTACCGAAACTTCTTGTTTGCGTTTGTTGCCCCAAGTTTACATTTGAAGCCCTCATGGACAGGTACAGTGACATACTGTTATGTCTTCAGAGGCAGGGTCTTCTGTGCTGCTGCTGTTGTATTCTTCATGAAACCCTTTAGAGTGTAATCCATTCTCCTAATCTCCCTTTTAAGAATCCTGTTTCCTTTTTAAAATGATTGTGCTGTATATTGGTTAACCCTCTCTGCAAATGGGTATGTCCATTTAAAAAAGAAAACACCTTGGTAAATGACTTGGAAATACTGCTAACCCTAATTTACTTCCTCTCTTTAGTTTCTAATTTTACATTACTCTTTGCATAGTCTGTTGTTACTGTTCTGTTGTTGCTGTTCTGTTGTTACTGTTTAGATAGGTCCCTTGATTATCTCCCTTTCAAGTTGATACCTGCTTTTCTGCTCACAGCTGAGACAACAATTGATTGCAAAATAGAATTCTTCTGAAGCAGTATCTTTTAAAAAGGTGATCCTTCTCAGGAGAACTCCTAAAGAATGACCTCCTCTTAAATTCCATTCTGCTTGAAGGTTTTAGAAACAGAGCTATCTTTAAAGGTTTGTAAAACAGTGACTAGAGGGTCTACTAGGCTCAAGAGTATGGCTTAAGGAGGATTAAAATTGACAAGATCGTGAAGTCTTTATTTTTCTTAGAAATTTTGCAGCTACATAGGACTCAGAATGATTGTAATTCTCTTAGCAAAAGGATGTTCAAGAGGTAGGCTAGAGAATTTTTTGAATTGTTTAATAATTTAGACATGTTGGAATTTTACCTATTATTTTTCAGGAGTGAAGTCCCGGATCTTTCCCTTTCAGCTGGTACTGTTTTATAAACAGAGCCTCTGAATTGTTAGTATTTTCAGAAATCTTTGATCTAATAATGAATTTCATGTGAGTAATGAATTTCATGTGAGAAGATATTTTTCCTGATGAATTGGGATGTTTTGGTAAAAAAGTGAATTTGTTGCTTTTTTTTTTTTTTTTTTTTGCGGTACGCGGGCCTCTCACTGTTGTGGCCTCTCCCGTTGTGGAGCACAGGCTCCGGACGCACAGGCTCAGCGGCCATGGCTCACGGGTGCAGCCGCTCCGCGGCATGTGGGATCTTCCCGGACCGGGGCACGAACCCGTGTCCCCTGCATCGGCAGGCGGACTCTCAACCACTGTGCCACCAGGGAAGCCCTGTTGCATTTTAAATAAAACTATTAGCTATTAATAAGCACTTAATAACTATAGTGTGAATTTTGAGAATAAACAAATTATCATTGAAAATAGAGACTAAGGTTTCTAAATAGATGTTAATGTAGAAACTTCTGTAAAATCAATACCTAGTTTTAAAGAATATTTACAAGCAAGAAATGTCTTTACAAAATTGAATAAATTTAGTACACAGCAACCAAGCTGTTCGGTAGATTGGGAAACTTGCTAAACTTAGTATTAGAGTTAATCCTAATACTTAATCAATTTATGCTAACTTGACGAGTCATTGTGATCCTCTTGTGGTTTTGAGAGGTGTATTTTCAGAATTAATTTTGTTCGTAACATGCTCACAGAAAATTGGTATAAGGATATTGCTTTGTTTTTCTCAGTGACCAATAGAATCTTTAAAGTGTCCTTTTTAGCTTTGTTTTCCTGTCCCTGGAAGTTTGTTTTATTTCCAGTTCAGTGATTTTGTCAAGTAAACAGGTCCTGATTATCTTTTCCTATTCCCCTTTCCTTTATCCAGGCTCTATAGTTTTCTATGAAATACTGCTTTAGAAATTGTTTGTAACTCTTGTTCAAATGTCTATAAAGTAAAATTCAAATTTACAATAGTTTTTATTCTCCAGCTTCTTAGTAATAGGCAATGTGGTGAAGTGGAAAACCTTTCAAAGTCTGACATAATGACATATATATTTTTGTGTCATTTTAACTTTTCTAACCCTCGTGCTAATGAATGAGAGTTTCGATAGGTCAGAGCTAACTCTAACTTTGACTTCATGGTGGTGTCTGCTACTGTGAATTTCATTTTAAAACACTTTTACCTTTATGTAATTGAGTAAACCTATCCGGATTGTAGAAAGTAAGGTATAGTATGTGGTTTTCTTGTGTTCTTTATATTTTCCTTTAAAGAATAGGCTTTTGGACTTAACTGATTGTTCTTTAGGGTCAGAATATTTGTAGTGTGCAGATAAATCAGACTTTTTCTATAGTTCTGTTCTTGAGGATACAGTTTGACTTTCAGTTTAGCAAATATTTGTGGAATACATTTTATTACCTGTGAATGAACACTTTTTCAATTCTTTCCATTTGGCTGCATTTAGAATCAGAGGAACCAGTTTAGTTGGCCTCCCCTGCTTCTGCTTTATGAGATGAAGCACAGTAAGAGTGATGAATGCAGAACATTAGAGCCAGTTTTCAGTTGTCTTATATGATTTAGAATTTCCTCATCTAACCCCCAAATTCATTTTAGCTTCAACCTTTTTATCATTCCCCGCCCCCCCCCCCCAAGAAAAATCCCCAAACAAAACACCAAACAGCAGACCCTGGAATTAGAACACACGAGGCTTCTGGCAAGTGGAAATTGATACATACTTTTCTTTGCTAACCTCTGGCTTTTCAAGACTCATGGATTCAAAAGTAGGGAAAGAAGTCCCAACTCTCCGTGTCCAGCCCCATGAGAAGTTTTAGGTGACGTGAAGCAGGGAAGAGCTAACTAGATAACTGACCGTTCAGTAAATTCAGCCTGGCTGTGTTTCGTTCCTTTCATATCTTTTCTTGTGCTGGACATGAAATTGTTTGGATCAGATACTGGTGTGGAGATAAGAAGAGTAGGATTACTCTACTGTAGGGAGTGTGAGAAATAGCATAGCGACCCCAAATACACGACACGAAGCTGTAAACAAGCTAGATTTATGACCTCTTCCAGTCATCAGGAAAACCACTTTATGCCTTGGTGAAACTCTGGCAGTGCAGATTGTTCCTGAAGAGATGCATGTTATAATTTATAGGATGTGTTTTGTGTGTGTGTGTGTGTGTGTAATGGCAATGATGGTATTGATACTAAATTTACAGCTAAAATGTCAGGCTCTATTGCCAGTTAAAATTACTAGGAATGGAGATGGAGTATTTTGAAAATACTTCGAAACTAGCGAGAAGATAACTGCTCTACAAGAGGATCTATTTGTAGCATTTCTAGAATGTGTTGTCAGATAGTACTAAACAGCTAGATTTTTTATCTCCTGATTTTAAAAGATGATAAACAGTAAAACCTGTGTAAATTTTGTACACTAATGTATAATTTCTGTATTAACTCTGTGTTACTTAATCCTTTGTATTATCTAAGAGAAACCAAGAAGTATTACACTGCAGTCAGGGAAAAAAAGCACAGCATCTTGTCATCTGTGTTTCCTTCTCAGTTTTATTAAGGTATAATCGGCATATAAAAAACTTCACATTTGAAGAGTAAACTGGGAAACCACCACAAAGAAGATAATGATCATATCTATCACTCCTAAAAATTTCCTCTTGCCCCTTGGTAATTGCTTTCGCTCCTTTCTGTCTCCAGGCAACCACTAATCTGCTTTCTGTCACTATAGATTAGCTTGCATTTTCTTGAATTTTACACAAATGTAATCATACAGTATGCACTTCTTTGGGTCTGTTTTCTTTCAATCAGCATGCTTATTTTGAGATTCATCCATGTTTATTACTTCTGATTGCTGAGTAATATTCCATTGCATGCATATTCTGCTATTTGTTTATTCTTTCATCTGTTGATGGACCTTTGAGTTTCCATTTTCTGGCTCTTACAAACAAAAAGCTGCTTTGTACTTTGCTGAACAAGTCTTGGTGTAGATGTATACTTTCACTTCTCTGGAGTACATACCTCAGAGTAGAATCAGTGGGTGTGTTTAATAAACTGCCAGACTTTTTTTTCAAAGTGGTTATATTATTTTAAATTTCCAAAGCAGTGTATGAGAGTTCTAGTTGCTCCACATCTTGCCAGCCTTGATGTGGTCAGTCTTTTTAATGTTAAGAGGGCTTCTGATGGTATCTCATTGCGGTTTTAATTTGTGTTTCCCTAATAACTAATGATGTTGAGCGTGTTTTCATGTGCTTAGTTGCCATCTGTGTATTTTCTTTTTATTATCTTTTTTATATCTTTCCTCCATTTTAAAATATGGTTGCTTGACTTATGAATTGTGAGAGTTCTTCTAGATTCAGATACATGTTTTGGAAGTATATTGAAGAGCAGATATACTAATTTTGATGAATTTTAATTTCCTTTTTCTTCTATAATTTTTTGTGTCATTTAAGAAATCTTTGCCAGAGATCACTAAGATTTTCTCAGATCATCTTCTAGAAGTTTTATAGTTATAATGACTACCTTTAGGTCTTTAGTTTATTTTGGGTTAACACTTGTATACAAATTTTGTAAGGGTGAAGTAAGTTGGGTTTTTTTGTTTGTTTGTTTTACATATATGGCTATCCAGTTGTTCTAGCACCATTTATTGAAAAGATTATTCTTTCCTCGTTGAATTGCATTGGCATCTTTGATGAAAATCAATGGACTGTGTATTTGTCACTCTATTTTGTTCCATTGATATGTTTGTCTTTCTTTACTACTATCTTAATTAGTATAGTTTTGTAATGTCTTGGAATCGGGGCATACAGTAGATGCTCACTATCCATGGGGATTGGTTGTAGGACCCCCTTTTGATACCAAAATCCGTAGAAGCACCAGTCCCCTATATAATATGGCGTATTTGCATGTAACCTGTGTACATCCTCTTGTGTACTTTAAATCATTTCTACAGTAGTTTTACTATTTAACACAATGTAAATGCTATGTAAATAGTTGACGACGTATGGTAAATTCACGTTTTGCTTTGTTGGATTTTTTTTCCCCAAATATTTTTGCTTGGTTGCATCTGTGGATGTGGAGCCCTTGGATACAGAGGCAGGCTGATAAGACTTTTAATTTTGCTTTCAAAGTAATTTTCATTATTTTAGGTCCTTTGCATTATCATATAAAGTTCAGAATCAGCTTGTCGATTTCTACAAAAAAGCCTGCTGGGATTGTTGTTTGGATTTGTTGAATCTATAGATAAACTTGGGAAGAAATGGACATCTTAACATTAGATTCCATATTCCAATCCTTGAACATGGTGTAGCTATCCGTTTACTTAAATGTTCTCTCAACAGTGTTTTGTGGTTTTCAGTGTGCAAGTCTTGCATATTTTTGTCAAGTTTATCACATTTTTGATGCTGTGTGAATGTTGGTACTTTAAAATTTTCAATTTCTGGTTGTTTGTAGCTAGTTTATAAAAATACAGGGTTTTTGTTTTGTTCTTTTCAGGTTCTGTAGTTTTTTTCATCGATGATCTTGTCTATGAATTAATAGTTTTACTTTTCCAATTTGGATGCCTTGATTTTTTTTGTTTGTTTTTTCTGACTTGCCTATTGCACTGGTCATTTGTCCAGTACAATGTTGAATAGAAGTTGTAAGAGTGAAAATCCTTGTATTGTTCCTGATTTTTAAGGAAGTAAAGCATTCAGTCTTTTACCATTAGGTATGGTATTTAGTTGGGTTTTCTTTTGGTTGGTTGAGGAAGTTTCTGTTCTGGTGTGCTGAGAGTTTTTATTGGGGAATAGATGTTGGACTTTGTCAAATATAGTTACCCCCTGGATTTATTAAAACAGTTATACAGGTTTTCATGTGTAATGATGAATTACATTGGTTGATTTTTTGAATTTTAAACCAACCTTGTATTTTTGGGATAATCTCATTTTGTCATGATGTATTCTCAGGGCAATAATCCATGTTGGATTATTTTGTTAAGGATATTTGCATCTGTGTTCACGAAGGACATTGGTTTGTAGTTTTCTTACCTTATATTTGTTTGGTTTTACATTCAGGCTAATGTGAGTCTCATAGAATGAGTTGGGAAATGTTCCTTCTCTTTAATTGTTTGAAAGAGTTTGTATGGAATTCGTGTTATTTATTCCTTAAATGTTTGGTAGAATTCACCAGTGAAGCCATCTGGGCCTAGAGTCTTCTTTATAGGTAGTTTTTAACTACAAATTATATTTCTTTAAAAGGTGTAAGAATATTGAGATTACTTCTTTCTTCCTGCACAAACTCTGACAGTTTGTGCCTTTCAAGGAATGTAGAACTTTGTCCATTTCAGTGAAATAAAGTGGCTTATAATATTCCCATATCATCCTTTTAATATCTATAACACCTGTAGAGATGTCACCTTTTTTTTTTTTTTTTTTTTTGTGGTACGCGGGCCTCTGCTGTGGCCTCTCACGTTGCGGAGCACATGCTCCGGACGCACAGGCCCAGTGGCCATGGCCCACGGGCCCAGCCGCTGCGCGGCATGTGGGATCTTCCCGGACCGGGGCAGGAACCCGTGTCCCCTGCATCGACAGGCGGACTCTCAACCACTGCGCCACCAGGGAAGCCCGAGTTGTCACCTCTTTTATTCCTTATTGGTGATATGTGTTTTCTCCCTTTTTCCTGGTGTGTCTAGTTGGGCTTACCAGGATTTTATTGATCGCAGTGAGGTTTTGATTTCACTGATTTTTCTTTGTTTCTCTTTTGTATTTTGTTGATTTCTGTTTTAGTCTTTACTATTATTATACCTTTCTAGTTTCTTAAGGTATAAATTGAGGTCAGTGATTTGAGAGCCTTCTTTTTTAAATACAGGCGTTTGATGCTATATATTTCCCTCTCAAGTACTATTATAGTTACAACCCATAAAATTTGATAACGTGTTTGCCTTTTCAATCAATCCAAAATACTTTTTTATCCCTTTAATTTCTTTTTGACTGATGCATTATTTAGAATTATGTTACTTAGTTTCCAAGTGTGTGAGGATTTTCTAGGTATCCTTCTCATTGACTTCTGGTTATAATAATTATCTCAATTTTGTTGTTAGGGTGTCTAAACATTTAGAATAATGTCTTTTTGACGAATTGAGCTCTTTGTCATTGTGAAATGACCCTATTTATCCCTGGTAATTTATTGCTCTGTTACCTACTTTGTCATATATTAATATAGTAATTACAGCTTTCTTTTGACTAGGGTTAGCGTGGCATACCCTTTCCCATATTTGTATCTTTATTTGACGTGGGTTTCTTACAGACAGTAGGTAGTTGGGTTTAGTTTTTCTGATCAGATATCACAACGTTGCCTTTTTAATTGTGGTGTTAAGACCATTTACATTAAATGTGATTATTGATATTATTGGTTTTAAATTTTAACTACTGTCTTACTATTTGTTATTTTTCCCACCTATACTTTTTTTTTTTTTTTGAGTTTATTATTTATTTTTGGCTGTGTTGTGTCTTTGTTGCTGCACGCGGGCTTTCTGTAGTTACACCGAGTGGGGGCTACTTTTCCTTGGTGCGTAGGCTTTTCATTGCAGTGGCTTCTCTTGTGGAGCATGGGCTCTAGGCACAGGCTTGAGTAGTTGTGGTTCACAGGCTCTAGAGTGCAGGCTCAGTAGTTGTGGCACATGGGCTTAGTTGCATGTGGGATCCTCCCGGACCAGGGATCGACACTCCCTGCATTTATTGGCAGGCGGATTCTTAACCACTGTGTCACCAGGGAAGTCCCTTCCCACCTATTCTTGATACTTCGTTCCCCCTCTTCTTTTGGTTTGAGGTTTTTTTGTTTGCTTGTTTGTTTTTGTTTTTTTATTTCACGTATGTCCTTTCTTACCTTCTCAGCTATTACTCTTCGGTTGTTGTTGCTTTAGTATATATACATCTTTTAACTTAGTTTACCTTTAAGTCATATTACACTTCTTATATATAGTATAAGAACCTTATTGTAGTAGCCCTTTTCCTGCACCTAGCCTTTACACTATTATTGTCATAGGTTTACTTCTGCATGTGTTGTAGTCTCTCACAATTAACTTTTGCTTTAATTTGTCAAGTTACCTTTTAAAGAGATTTTAAAATATAACGAGAAGTTTTATATATTTTCCCAACATATATTTTTGGTGCTGTTCATTCCTTTCTGTAGATCCAGATTTACATGTGGTAATATTTTCCTTCTGCCTGAAGGACTTCCTTTAACATTTCTTGTTAGTGCAGGTCTGCTGGTGATTGATTCATGTTATAGTCCATAAACAGTTATTACGATCTTCGACTTCCAACATTTATGTTGTCTTTGGAAGTCTGTGGTTTGGTGTGCTTGACAGGTAGACTTCTTATTTGAAATGAGGGGGTTCGGGGCGTGAACTTTCTCTTGACATATGTTTCCGTTCTTCAACCCATCTAATTTCCCCCAGTGGGAAGTATGTAAGAGTGATTGGTGTTTTTTTTAAGTTGCCATCTGTATCACATCCATAGCACTTCCTTTCCCTTTGTAAGATGTCCTTTGTTTTTAGAATCAATCCTTTCATATTGATAACTCGTCTTGATGACTTTCTCTATAGATAATTGTGGAGCAGCTGGAATACTTTGACAGAGGTAGAATGCTTTACATGTCTTTTTGAAGCTTATCTGATTGGTTGTACATTTCTGTGCATTAGAAACATACTGTCTAGTGATGTGGAACAGCCAGTCATCTTGTCTTGCAGAGTTGAGGTTTGATGAAGCTGGTTATATGAGGCTCTCAGAAGGCCATCTAGAAGGACATGATGAAAAGAGTTTTTGAATGGAAAACTGAAATGATAAAATATTTTAGAGAAAATACTTAAGAAAATAGATGAGAATTTTTTAAAAATCTGGTTTATTGAGTATTTGTATATAGTAGTATCAAACCTTTTCATGTATTAGGTCTGAACTTGGTCTTTTAATTACAAACAAGGAAAAGAATATTTCCTCATCCTAAAAGTACCACTTGGCATTCACGTCAGCAGTGTAGGAATTCCATTTCTGTGCATCCTTATCCTTCTCAGTACTTGGTATTGCCAGTTGCCGTTTTGTGTAGTAGGTTGTAGTGGTACCACATTGTAGTTTTTATTTTCATTTCCCTAATGAATAATGATAAGCCTCTTTTCATTTGCTTATGTAACTCACCCATGTATCTTTGGTGAAATGAGTTTAGAGGTTTTTTGCCCATTTTAAAATGTTTTGTTTCTTTGTTATTTAGCTTTTAGAGTTTTTCATGTATCCTGCATAACAGTTCTTTATCAGATATGTGTCTTGCAAATGTTTTTTTCTAGTATGTGGCTTTATATTTTCCTAATAGTGTCCTTCAGCGGGGAGGGAGAATTGGAATGAGTTGGTTAAAAATGTACGAACTTCCAGTTATAAGAGAAATAAGCACTAGGGATGTAGTGTACAACATTATGACTTTAGTTATCACTGCTGCATGATACACGGTAGTCCCCCCTTATCCATGGGACGTACTTTCCAAGACCCCCAAGGGATTCCTAAAATTGTGGATAGTACTGAACCCTATATATACACCATGTTTTTTTCTATACATACATACCCATGATAAAGTTTAATTTATAGATTAGGCACAGTAAGAGATTAACAACAACAGTAATAAAATAGAACAATTATAACAATATACTATAATAAAAGTACCTGAATGTGGTGTCTCTCACACACTCAGAATACCTTATTGTATATATTTAATGCCTTTTTCATCTTGTCTTAGCATGCATGGTGGCCATAACTTGTGTAGTTTGAGGTGTGACAGCAAAACTAGCATAAATTCTCTTCCCCCGACCCCTTTTCACACATTGATGGATAAAAGATGCATTCTTGCGCTAGATCTTAGCAACCTCAGCAGACAATTTTTTTTTTCTTATTGAGTCAAGAACTTTCACTTGTTTACTTAAAGGAAGCACTTTATGGCTTCTCTCTGACACATTCAAATTGCCAGCATCACTACCAGCACCACTATTCTTGTGCTGTGTGGTAGTTACTAAGTAAAATAAGACTTAACTTGAACGTAAGTGCTGGAATACTTTGATATTCTCTCAGACAACCAGGACAGCTACTAAGTGACTCACGGGTGAGATATACTGGACAAAGGGGAGATTAACATGCTGGGTGGGATGGAGTGGACAGCACGAGATTTCATCACATTACTCAGAAGGGGCCACAATTTAAAACTTACAAATTGTTTATTTCTGGAATTTTCCACGTAATATTTTCAGGCCACGGGTGACTGAGACTGTGGAAAGTGAAACCGTGGATAAACGGGGACTCTATTCTATAGGAAAGATAAGAGGGTAGATCTTAAGAGTTCTCATTGTTTTATTGTATCTATATGGTGGATGTGAACTAAACCTGTTGTGGGTACTCATTTCACAATATATGTAAATTAAACCATCATGCTGTACACCTTAAACTTACACAGTGATGTATGTGAATTATTTCTCAATAAAAGGGGGAAAAATAATGTCTTTCAAAGAGCAGACATTTTTAATTTTTATGAAACCCAGTATATCAGTGTTTTTCTTTTATGGCTTATGCTTTTTATGTTTTATCCAAAGAATCTTTGCTTAAACTGGGATCATAAAGATTTTCTTTTATGTTTTATTGGCAGCTTTATAATACGTTTGAGGTTTTACAATTAGGTGTATGATCCATTTTGAGTTAATTCTTACATATGGAGCATGGTATAGATTGAGTCTCTTATTTTTTGCATATGCACATCCCAATTTTTTCTGCACCATTTGTTGAAAGACTCTTCTCTGTCGAATTATATTGGTGTCTTTGTTAAAAATCAGACGTGTGGATATATTTCTGCACTCTGTTTTTCCATGGATTCTGTGTGTCTGTCCTTTTGCCAGTACCATACTGTCTATTGCAAGTAGTCAGCATAAATCGTGAAATTTCAACTTGGTACAGTTGGCGTGAAATCAGGTAACCTTCAGCTTGGTACAGTTGACCTTCTGTGTCCTTAGGGTCCGCATCCATAGCGAACCAAGCATGGATTGAAAAAACATTTTTTTAAAAAAACACGATTCCAGACAGTTTCAGAAAAGCAAAACTTGGAGTTTGCTCCTTGTCAGCAGCTATTTGAGTAGCATTTACTTTGTATTAGATACTATAAGTAATCTAGAAATGATTTTAAGTGGGGGTTTCTGGGACCACTCCCCCGCCGACGCCAAGGGACAGCTCTACTTTTTCAAAATTGTTTTGACTTTACTAGGTCCATTGTTTTGTCGTCTAAATTTTAGAATCAGCTTGTCGATTTCTGTGAAACTTTCTGGGATTTTAACGGGATTGCATTGAATCTAGAGATCAGCACTGCCCAACAGCAATAGAACTTTCTGTAATGATAGTCATGCTTTGTATCTACACTGTTGAATACGTGGTAGTCACTAACAACATGTGCCTATTGACTTCTTGAAATGTGGATATTGAGACTGAGGAAATGAATTTTATTTTTTTAAATTTAATTTTATTTTTGGCTGCGTTGGGTCTTCATTGCTGCGCGCGGGATTTTCCCTAGTTGCGGTGAGCGGGGGCTACTCTTCGTTGTGGTGCTCTGGCTTCTCATCTCGGTGGCTTCTCTTGTTGTGGAGCACAGGCTCTAGGTGCGCAGGCTCCGGTAGTTGTGGCGCATGGGCTTAGTTGCATCGCGGCATGTGGGATATTCCTGGACCAGGGATCTGCATTGGCAGGTGGATTCTTAACCACTGCGCCACCAGGGAAGTCCGGAAATGAATTTTAAATTTCATTTGATTTTAATTACATTGAAGTGTAAATAGTCATGTCACTAGTGTCTACTTTATTGGGATAGCTCAACTGTAGATCATTTTGAGGAGAATTGAGTTCTTAAAAATACTGAGTCTTCCAGTCCATGAATGTGGTGTATATCCCCTATTTAGTTGTCTTTGATTCTCTTGTCAGTGTTTTGCAGATTGCAGCATACAGATCTTGCACATATTTTATTAGATACATCTATTGCAGGTGTTTTAATGCTGTTGTAAATGGTACTTTTTCATCTCCAGATTTCCAGTGGTTCATTGCTAATATGTAGAAATAAAATTGGTTTTTGTATTCACTTTTTTTTAAGAATTTTTTTGGTATGTTCCTTGGGATTTTCTGCATACACAGTCATGCAGACTGTGAGTAAAGACAGTTTTATTTTGTCGTCTTAAAAGTCTGTTTGCTTTTTATGTATTTATTTTTCCCCCTTATTCCATGGGCAAGGACCATGGGCAATGTTGAAGAGAACCCGTAGTTTGCTGCCTTTTTGAAAATTATTATGATGAATGGATGTTGAATTTTATTAATGCTTTTTTACTGCATTTATTGAGATACAGTTGTGTTGTTGTTGTTGTTTTGGCCACGCCTCTCAGCTTGTGGGATCTTAGTTCCTGGACCAGTGGATCGAACACAGGCCCTCTGCAGTGAAAGAGAGGAGTCCTAACACTGGACAGCCAGGAAATTCCCGAGATATAGGTTTTTTGTTTGTTTGTTTTTTTTAATCTGTTGACATGGTGAATTATTTTGATGTTTCAAATAGTGAAACAGTTTTGCATTCATGGTATAAGTCCCACGTGGTCATCATATTTTATTATTTTTATGTATTGCTGGATTCAGTTTACCAGGAATTTGTTAACGAGTTTTGGACCCATATTCGTGAGAGAGATTGGTGTGTAGTTTCCTTGTGTTGTCCTTGCCTAGTTTTGGTATTCTAGTAATGCTGGCCTTTGGTATTCTAGTAACACTGAATTGAAAAGTGCTCCTCTTTTTTTTCTGGAGGAGGTTGTGTAGAATTCTTTCTTAAATTTTCGGTAGAAATTCACTAATGAAGTCTTCTTGGCCGGGGAGAGGGAGGTTCTTCTGGTTTTGTTATTTTAATTGCTGAAGGTTTCTAAGTACAAATCAGTTTATTTAGTAGATATAGGTCTATTTATGTTCTCTTTCTTCTTGAGTGAGCTTTGGTTGGAAAAGTTCCTTGACACATAGTTCATCTAAGCAGTCAGCATTAAGCGTAAAGTTGCTTGTAATTTTCCCGTATGCATTTAATGTTCATAAGAGTTGTAGTGATGTCTCTTCTTTCATTCCTGATACAGAGACTTTTTCTCTTCTTTTTTCCTTGGCTAATATGCTAACCCCTTTCAAAACTTAAGAAAAAACATAACCCTACAAGCTAACAGAAAAGTACAAAAGAATAGTAAAAAGTACCTTCGTACTCTCCACCCGTCGTTAATAAATGTTAGCATTTTTTCCTACATTTGCTTTGGGAAATTTTAATTAAAATGTTTAGTGTACATTAGTTGGGATTTAAATGGTGAGTACACCACTGTTACTGAAGCAGATGTATATATCATTCACGTGCATATTTTCCTGTTTTTAGTACGTGTTTGTATGAATTCATTATCAATATAAACCTTTTTTCTTTGTTTGGAAAATCAACCTAAATGGTGTACAGTACCTGTCTTATATCTTATTTTTTTCACTCAGCATTGTTTGAGATACATCCATGTTGATACTAGATCTGACTTGCACATGTTAACTGTTATGTAGTATTTTATTGGGTAAAATAGCTTGTCTATTCTTAGATTTCTTTTCCTTTTGTTTATTACAGGTAGCACTGTTGGAAGCATCTTTGAAATTTTTTCTTGTGATAAGTTTGTGAGTTTCTTTAGATTAGAGATTTTTAAGTGGAATTGATGGATCATAAGATACGAGCTTCTTCAGTATTAAGAATCACTGTCATCCCTGGGTATTACCACGGGATTGTTTCTAGGACCCCCTGCGGATACTCAACTCTGAGGATACTCAGGTCTCTTAAATAAAATGGCATGGTATTTGCATATAACCTACGCACATCCTCACATCCTCCCGTGTACTTTCTAACATCCTCCTGTGTACTTCAGGTCATCTCTTAATACCTAATACAATGTAAATGCTATGTACGTAGTTGCTGTCATGCTACAAATTAAAGTTTTGGGTCTTGGAAGTTTCTAGAAATTTTTTCATTTTTTTCTAATAGTTTTGGTCAGCAGTTGGTTGAATCCATGGATGTAGAACCTACAGATAGAGGGCTGACTGTCTATTAAATTGTCCTCCAGACTCTTCTTGCCAGCAGCAGAATTCCAGTTTTCCTTTGCGCTTCACAGGTGATGCATTTTACACATGGAATGTTATAGCAATCCTGTGTCAAGCAAGTCTGTTGGCATTATTTTTCCAAAAGCATTTGCTGACTTTGTGTTTCTGTGTCACATTTTGGTAATTCTTGTAATTTCAGACTTTTTCATTATTATATGATGATGATGGTGATCTGTGATCTTTGATGTCACCATTGCAAAAAGCTTACAACGCGCTGAAGACTCTGATGGTTAGCATTTTTTAGCAATATTTTCTAATTAAGGTGTGTATATATATATATATATTTTTTTTTTTTTTTTTTTTTTTGCGGTACTCGGGCCTCTCACTGTTGTGGCCACTCCCGTTGCCGAGCACAGGCCCCGGACGCGCAGGCTCAGCGGCCATGGCTCACGGGCACAGCCGCTCCGCGGCATGTGGGATCCTCCCAGACCGGGGCACGAACCCGCGTCCCCTGCATCGGCAGGCGGACTCTCAACCACTGCGCCACCAGGGAAGCCCTGTATATATTTTTTAAAGACGTTAACACTTAATAGACTACAGTATAGTGTAAACATAATTTTTATATGCACTGGGAAACCAAAAAGTTCCCATGACTCACTTTATTGCTGTGCACTGAACCCAGAATATCTCCAGGTTATGCCTGTAATATCAACACTTGGGTTATCAGATTTAAATTTGAGAAGGGAGAATGGAATCTATAGGATGGGAAAGGATTTTTCATTGTTTTAATTTACATTTCCCTTATCAAGAAGGTTAAACATCTTTTCATATGTTTGTTAGCTATTTGAAATCCTTCTGTATTTGTTCACTGTGTTGGAACATTGAGAGGGTTTAATCTTCTGAACATACTTCTCTGAGTTTGAACTTTGGCATTCCTTTCTTTTAGTTCCTTTAGCATCTCTTCCCATGTTTTGTATCCTTTTGTCTTTAGTTATCTGTTGAGTTCAGGGTGCAAAAGGACTACAGTATGTGCCCATTTTGCTTTTCTTTTTACTGTTATAACTGTCAGGTAATGTTACGGTTTTTCAAATGGCTACTTTACAGCTGCACCTTTCTTTGAAATGGGCAGGAAGGCTTCCCCACCTCTACCTCCTTTTCCTGGCAGCTGTCCATTCCATTTGAAGACTTGATGGTGCCATCAGTACGTCACCAGATTCCAGGGGCTGAGCTTCACAGGCTTTCAGTGAGGGATAGTAGGTGAAGGAAGGTGAAATTAGGCACACAGAAGACAGGTAGAAGCAGAATGGCAGTTTATGGTGATAGTTCTTTCTGCTAACAGAATGCTCAGATATCCTTATCAGATGCACTTTGTTACATGTCAGGGTGCTAAGGGGAATCCAGGTTAGTGATTTGAACTTGCTTGGTAAACCTGGAATTCATAACAAAAGCTGTGCCTGTTTGTGTGTCTTACAGTTTTTTAAAGACATGGCTTATACCACACTGTAGAAAATACCTTTCTGATTGATAAGATTGTTTTTGTTTTTGGTGAAAATTTTAAGTCTACTTCCAGAGGTGGTTTTATGTTGCTTGGTATAGAAGTTTTAAGTGCTGAATTTCTTTCATACCTTTTTTCCTCTGGTGTTTAGGAGTCGAAAGTTAATGATTGATTTTGATCACAACTTTTCTTCTGATGAGGCGGTTTATGCCCCATAAAAAAGAATCATACATCGCAAGACTTAAGCATAATGCAGCTTCAGAATATGTGATTTATTGGTGTTCCACAGAAGAAGTAACGCAAATATAGTGCCTTGATTTTTTTTTTAACTTAAAAAAAACCTTTATCTTGAAATTCTTATAGGTTCACAGGAAGTTTTAAGAAATACTACAGAGAAATCTGATATATCCTTTTTACCCTGTTTTTCCCAGTGGTAACATCTTGCATGACTAATACCACTTCCAGAAAATTGACACTGATACAACCCACAGACTTTATTTAGATTTCTGTAGTTTTACTCAGACCCATATGGTGGTAGGTGTGAAAGCATGCATATTCGCTTCTTTGTAATGTTGTCACACGTGGTTTGTGTGACCACCATCAAAGTCAAGGTACAGAATTGCCATCACAAGAGCCCCTCAGCTACTCTTCTACAGCCACAATTATCTCCGGCACCCCCAGCCTCTCTGGCAACGACTGATCTGTTCTCCAGCTCTGTAATTTTGTCTTTTCAAAATGTTATATAAATGGAGTCATACATATGTAATTTTTTGAAATTGGATTTTTTTCACTCATCATAATTCCTTTGAGATCCATTCAGGTTGTGTGCATCAATAGTTCATTCCTTTTTATTGCTAAGTGGTATTCCATGGTATGAATATACCACAGTTTTAACGTTCACCCTTTGAAGGACATTTGGGTTATTTACAGTTTTGAATAATGAACAAATAAAACTGGTCTAAATGTTTGTGTACTGGTTTTTATGTGAACATAAGTTTTGTTTCTCTAGGATAAACGCCCAAGAGTACAATTACTGGGCAATGCTTTTTTCTTTCTTTTTTTTTTTGACACTACACATAAGACTAGATAGAATATGTATGCTATGTTAGAATTTTCTAAACATAGTGTCTTAAATGGGAAACTGCTACTATCTTGAGTTTTCTTTAATTCCAATACAATTTATACTTGAAAACAGTCTGTTGTCTAATTGGTAAATAAAGAATAAGGAGTGAGAATATTTTGGAAATTAGCTTCTATATTTAAAAAATTTGGAGGATTGGGTTAAAGTTAACAGCTTTATTGCATTATTTACTATACAGTTCACCCATCAAACAATTCAGTGAGTTTTAGTGAACTTATGCAGCTCTACAGCCATCACTAAAGTCCAGTTTTAGAACACAGCACTTCAGAAACTTCCCTTGGGCCTGTTTTCAGTGAGTCCTCACTCCAGGCAATCATTGATACGTTTTTAGTCTCTGTATAAATGTTATGGCAGTGGAATCATTCACTGTATAGTCTTTTGTGTCTGGTTTCACTTAGTATAATGTTTTTGAGGTTTGTCCACCTTGTTTCATTATTGCTCTGTAGTATTTCGTTTTCTGTATTCACCAGTTAATGGATTTAGGATCGTTTCCAATTGTGGTGGTTATAAATGTTTGTGTGGTTATTATTATTATTTTTTTTTATGTTGTGTCTCTTGAGTAGATAACCTAGGAGTGGATTGCTGACTTGTAGTTGTATATTTAACTCCAAAGAAACTGTCAAAGGGCTTTCCGAAGGGGTTATACCATTTTATATATTCCCACCAACAACATACAGGGGTTCCATTTTCTCCATATCCTCACCAGCACTTGGTTGTATTGTATTTTTTATTATAGCCTTTTTAGTGAATGTGTTGTGGAACGTCATTGTGGTTTTAATTTGTGATTCTGAAATCACTAACGAAGAGCATCTTTTCTTGTGCTTACTAGCCATTTGTGTATCTTCTTTGGTCAGATGTCTATTCACATATTTTAGCCCCTTTTCAAAAATTGGGTTGTCTGTGTTTTTAGAATTGTAAGAGTTCTTTCTATGTTCTGAATGTATGTCCTTTATCAAATATATGTGCCTTTTCATTTTCTTATTGATGTCTTTTGAAGAGCAGAAGTTTTAAATTTATCTTTTTCATCCTCTTATAGAAAAATATTTTTTAAGAAGGCAGTCTTACTAGTGAAAAATGATATATTGTGACCTTTGTTAGTCTGTTTCTAAAATGATACTGGGTTCCTGACTTGATTATTTTCTTGGTTTTTAGCTTTTTTTACCCAACAATGAAACAACAGCTTATAACATCTGTCTATATTTTTGCCCCAGAACCTTCTGAATGTATTATAAATCTTGTGTGAAAAGTTAGGTTTTCATCATTTTACTTTATAGTGAAAAAGCAGTAAATAATTCTACCCTTGGCATGTTCAAGACAGTTTCTTGAACAACAAGTAATTAAGCTTGATTGAGATACACAATATATATTAAAACTAACACCAAATGGCGTCAGATTATTAGAAATTCAGGGTAGTGGGGAACAGGTGTCTATGTTTGAGCTCTTTTTCTTTATTCTGTTTAGAACTCAGCAGAAGAAATAAAATGGCTTTTTAGTTTCTCCTTTTGTAACTTTTTAATGTATATTTTATTGATGCAGCAAGCTTTTTTGAAATTGCCATCTGGAGATCAATTATACAACAATGTAATTCTGGCTTGAGAGTGTCAAGTTTTTATCATCCTTTTTCCTCTCTGCATATCTCACTTTTGTCTTAGTTTGACGTTGGCTCACTAGTAATAACTTACTAAAGTGCAAGGTAGATCTTGAGTAAATTTTGTTTAAAAAAAAGAGAAAACTTGACGAAGGAATGCAAGCAGTACACCTAATTATGGCATTCGAGTTGAATTTCCTTAGCCACTCATCATCTTCATATGCAGAGGGCAGCAGAATGATAACACTTAACTGAAAGTGAACTTCTCAGGTGGATTTCAAGATGGGTACAAGTTGAAGGTTATTTGAGTACTTTTTCCACTGCTTTGCATCAACCATCTTTTATGAATTTTCCCTGTGCAGAACAGTCCTAGCTTTGGGGCAGTGTGTCATCATGTATGGACAGCAAGCTATATAAGAGACTCTGATAATGAAGATCAGAAAACAGAGGGGACTGAGAACACCTTTCAGATAGGACACATTAGTATGAACTGTGTGTGCACTTCCTACCTCATATGCATATTTTTGCCAGTAAAAGTTAGAATTTTTCTGGGTAAGAAGAAAAATGACACACCGAAAGTTGGTGTAAGATGGGGGAAAAGTTAGTAGGAGTTTAGTTGTTGCTTCACTGAGTGCCTCTTAGAGAATTCGATGAGGGAGAATGTGCCTGGCATCCGGAGTGCTGGCAGAGTAACTTGTTAAGCTCTTGTGCAGGATCATTCCCATCAGAGGATTAGCTGTGCCCTTTTGGAAGTCGTCTACTTTGTTTTGCATTGTACACTGTGCTGTGGAGGTTCATCTTGTAGACATGGAGCACCTGTTTGTTCAAACAATTAACTTGGTGCAGTTTTTCCCAGCATAGTTGATAGCACAAAAGTGAAAATACAGGAAAGTGTTTTAATAAGCATGCTATAATCTTTTAAACATCTACTCTCTTGGAGGTTGCCAGAAATGTATTTCAAGTACGAAATAGTTTTCAAGCCTTCTATGGTGATGGGTCCTGCTGAGTTAACCACAAACTTTCAGTTAGGCTGCAGTTAGCCAAGCAGCAGTTAGCTAGCTATACAGGCAATCTGATCCTGTCCCCTTGTTACCTACCAGGGTTTTTGGCCTCCTTAATCAATAGAAGTTGATCAGAGGCCAGACAAATTCAGGCAAGGCTTTATTGGGGCCCCGGCAGCAGCAGGGGGGAGTGGGAACAAACAGCAGGTTCCCTTGCTTGTTCGCTCCCGGGAGGGAGGGGGGGCAGGGGGTGGTGAGCTTGTTCCTTCTATGGAGTGAGGGTAGGGGTGTGTCCAGGGGTTGGGCCAGAGGGATGGCTTAGGTGTTTTGCCCGCCCCTTAGGTGGTGGTGTGTGCAGGGGGCATGCGAGCAGCGCCCTGCTTTTGCTCCTGATGCCCTGCTTTTGTTCCAGGCTCTTCAAAAGTGGCAGTTGGGTTTTTTGGTCTCTTTGTATCTTTTGTCCAGAATTTGCCCCAACTGCCAGGCACGCAGTTATTTTTAGTCCCATATTTTTAGTCCCAGTTTCTTTGTATTTTTTTGCTGGAGGAGAGGTGTGTCCAGGTGCAAGCATTGCAGCACTGCAGCAAAGGGTCCCAGGTCCCAGCCTGTCTCACCCTTACCAACTTAGTCTAGTAAGCTGAGGGCCCTCCAACCTGGCTTGGATGCCTTCCCTCAATTACAAACCAGGCTGCATGTTTTGCAGACTATTGAGGAAATGTGGAGAGTTAACAAGATGACTGGACTTAACTTCCTGTCTTTAATTCTCTTCCCCAAAGTGATGGTGTTGCTCTGACTGGCTGCGTTTTCACTGTATGACATAAGGTTTTCTTCGCAGCATTTAGGGCTGATGATGAGTTTCAGTTTTCTGTTTTTGAAGAATATTCTCTGATACACTTGTTTGTCAGTGTCAGACAAACGCCAGGGAGGGTTTTTGGGAAAGGAATTTTGATTTGACCAGGAAACTTGTACTGGTAGATGTCTAGGCTGCTCTATTCCACTTAAGCACGAACATGCATAAAGAAAGTGAATGTGCTAACAAATAATGGAATCCCATTTGCTGCAATATAGAAAAAATGTTAGATATTTGTCGTCCTTTATTTGCACCATTAGTATAGCTGCAAAAAGGTCGATGGGGACCCTTCTGAATCTCTCGAGTGGCAAGAGTGGCCCATCCTCACTGTCGCCTCCCTGCAGATCTTGGCCTTTAAAGCTGCCAAGGTGCATATGTCATCCTGGTCACCTGTGAAATGATTTCATGGGCTGTGGAGGACCCTCTTTTTACAGTAGGTTCTAGAGGTAAATACTGAGGTGGCTTCTCATCACAGATTTACAAATTGGCTGAATCATCTTAAGTTTTGCTATTCTTCGTTGGTCTAGAATTTGTCATGTGGGCTAAAGTTGACTGATTGCTCATTTCACTCATATATAAATTATACTTAAGTTTGTGTTCTGAGGTGTCTATATAGTTTAGAATATACTTTAAAGTTTCTAAGTGGATCTTGTCAAAAGTTAAGTAATAACCACTTTTAAAACCCATGGCACCTTGTAAAGCAATTACACTCCAATAAAGATGTTAAAAAAATAAATAAATAAAATAAAATACAGGTTACTGACCAAAAAAAAAAAAAACCATGGCACTGTGAAAATAAATGACTTTGGCTTAAGCCAAGTAAATTCAAACTTTCCTCATTCTGAAGGTATAAATAAGACGTGAGATGTTATGAAAATTGAATTTGTAAAATATTTTCTTATAGAAGCCTTAAAGATGGAATTTGTATTTTATTTTTACCTTTAATTTTCAAGAATTACTACAAAATTAGATATCTACAGGTTAGAGGGTCTTAGTGTATTTCTCCTGATAGTCAGTTTTTCACTGATGAGAACAACAGTGTCACCAATAAGTAAACAAATCTAAAAGGATTTTCAGACTTTAAAAAGTTGACATTGAAATGCAACCAGACAAGCTTAGTTATTACAATGTGTGTTTCAAGTGAATATAAACGCTGAATTTGGGAAGCATTATAAAGTAATCCTTCTTCTTCCCCGTCGTTGCAATTGCTAATTATCACTCCATTATAAATCCTTTATTTTGAAGTGGTGTATGTCAGCTGTAAAGAGGACGGGTAGTGAACGCAAATGCAGAGTGCCTGCAAAGGCCTGAGCTCCATGCAGCCTCTGCCTGAGCACAGGGTGTGACTCTAAACTTTTCCTGGCTTTTGTTTTCTAACCTATCAGATAAAAGGCTTATATTTAATAGATCTCTGTAGTGCTTTCCAGCTCCAAATCCTCAAATTTCATGGGTTGTAATTTTTTTACCCAGTTTTGTTCTAAATAAAAACATCATCTGATATGCTTAGCAATTAAATTATTTGCAAATACTTTACAGACCGTGGAAACTAGCATATCTTGCTGCCTTTCCCCCTTTCGCCTCTGAGAAAAAACTATAACACCAATGGAAATTCCTTACCGTCTACTAACTTTCAGATAAGAGCAGAAGCCTCAGGTTGAGTTTCTATACATTCTGTATTCAGTGTTAGAATGCCTGCACAGAGTTCTTAAACCCAACAGACTTCCTTAAATGGTTCTGAAGAGGATTAATCTCTACTGCTCTAAGGCTTCCATTGGAGATAGTGAATTACCTTCTCTCCCATGCGTTCAGAGCCATACGTGTGTGTGTGTGTGTGTGTGTGTGTGTGTGTGTGTGTGTGTGTGTGTGTGTGTGTGTGTGTGTGTATTCCTATCTATATCCTCGGGGGACTTGAGAAAATAATCAATGAAATGACTTTTTGGTGTTCTGTGGTTCAGGTTGAAAAAGGCTGTGGACACTGTGATGTGGTATAATCAATTCTTATGTGAATTTACAAATGCAAAACAAAACCCACAGCAGAGATGTTCTTTGTACTTGAGACTTCACCACCTGGCATATGCTTTTAGTTTTCCAGCAACCCAAACACTTGGTGAACACCTACAGTCCTTTCTGTTACCGGTGATCATGTGCTTTGGCTGCCCAAATTATTCGGCGTTCCCCGCACTTACTTGTTTGTCTCTCCCCTTGCATATATTTCCCCCTCCTCGGAATATTCCCATTGAATATCCCTCGGAATATTCCAATGGTCAGTACCATTCTTGGGCCTCTCATAGTTTTCTCATTTGTGAAATTGTTGTTTTGAGAGAATTGCTTGAGGAGGATGTATGAGCAAGTGTGTTGAAAGTGAGAAAGCAGCAAAATAGAAGTGTGAAGTGTTAGTGAAACCGAACAGATTCTAAGTTTGAATTGTTGAGAGGTTTCTAGGTCTCACCACTTTTGTCAGTCAAAGAGGTTAATACATAAGGTCTTGCATACAGTGGATGTTCAGTAAATACTTGTTGAGTCAAGGAAACAAGTGAGGCTTGGGGAGATAATGAACAAGAATGACACTGTGGCTTGGACTGGGGTGCAGAAGAGTGTTCCAGACAAAAGGATCCTCTGGAGTATGTCTAGAAGTGTCAGTGCTTCCTGGCAATCGATTGTGAAGGTAAGAACTTTAGATCCGGCTCCCAGTGCACGGCTCCCAGTGCACGTGGGAACTCGTGCTGATACTTTGAGGAAGGGAGTGGTGTAAATCAGTGACAGAGAAAGAATGAACTTTGACACTCTTGTGGTAAACTAAAGAAAGGACAATACTAGAGGCCTGGAGGTTTGTAGTAGAAGTAGCTCAGGTGAGCTGTACTTTGATCCACAGTGGGAGGTGGAATAATAACCATTTATTGAGGGACTCATGATATGCCAGGTCTGGTACGAGGCATGTACTTTTATCTTTACAGCAGCCCTGGAGACACCTAGTGTTACTTCCATTTTAAAGATGAGGATAGACATAAGCCATCCAGAACGTACGTGGTGTTAGTATGATGTCCTAACTCGAGTTGCAGAGAAAGGCGTTACACGGCAGAGAAAAGCGCGGGTCAGGTGGAAGCTGGGGCGGGGTGAAATACTGCCTTTAACGTGTGGGCGTCTTGAGGCGTTGCCTTTACAGATTTGGTGGAGAACTACCACCCAAGCTGGTGCTGGCAGCTTGGTGAAGCTCGTTTTGATTTCTTTGGAAACATTACGTGTTTTTGTTCAAGTTGTTTACTAATTATTATTTAAAAGTCAGACCTTTATATGTTTGTTCTGTTATCCGGAACATTAGCCTTACTGTGAGGAAGGATCTTTAACCACTTTGGAAATGCATACTCCCTGTTTTAAGGAGATCATTTGATGAATGAATGATGGTACCGTATTGTAAAAATTTTGAATTGGGGGAGAAAAATAACAATTACTACATATGTTTGAAAGTAAACCGAAGAGCTCTGTCCGGTAACTAACTTGACACTTGAGTAACTTAACTACATTAACCACCCGAAGAAGAAATGAAAGTAAAATTTTTATCATTCTAATATTTGGCTGTGTCCACTGTTTCTGTTGTTTTATATGCCAAAGCCCCTTCCTTGGACAGATGACGTTTCCCCCTCTGATGTCGTCACACTTCTTTGCCTTATATAGATCTTACAGGTTTATACACAGCAGTCCACTTTATTTAAGCTTTCTGTTCCTGTCTGCAAGCCTCCTTTCTAATTGCATTTCTTTCTGAAATGCCTTATATCAGCTTATCAGCTTCCTCCCCTCAGTAACGTTACCCCAGAGATTTGAATCAAGTAGATTCCTATAATATCAGGAGGTGCAGCTATGCTATAGGGAGTCATAATGATTTATTGCAGCTTGCTGCTAGTATTCCTTTGCCTATTTTATTCACCAGTCTACCGAATGCACTGTTTAGCTTGATAAGATATTTTCGTTTTTTTACTGTGTATGTTCTGAATGTTTTTATTTATAGGTCTAGACCATAATGTCCAAAAGGGAACTGTGAAGTCTTTCATTTGTACGGCATTGAGCTTAGTCTAGTGTGAACAGGCTCATTTCTTCAAAAAAACAAACAAACAAACAAACAAAAGGTTTTAGTAAGAAAAAAATTTAGTGTTTTTTGTGTGTTTTAAACTACACCAATTGGGTGAAATATAAAGGTACAGAATATGATTTTAGGAATATGAAATTGCTGAGTTTATAGAAACAGTTTTTAAGTACCACATGAAAAGTATTGTATTTGTAAAAGATGCCTGATGTATTATAAAATAATTTTGACTTATTTCTGCCAGTCCAAAGATTTATATTAAGTTAACGTTCTAAACACAAAGACATACTGTTGCCTTAGTGGTGGTGATGGTGAAACAGGACACATTTCCAAGAATGCAGCCATCGTTAAAAGAAGGACTTCCATTGGATGGCATTTTTAAGTCATCTCTTTTCTTCGACGTGTAATTTTCGGGAAGGAAATAAAAATCTGAATGAAAAATGTTTTTTATTTCATCAAAAAGGTGGAATGAAATATTCTTGTTCCTGGATTTAAAGAATAAACATTTCATGTATGTTTGAAACTTAGAAGTTTGGAGGTGAGAGGCATTTTGCTGAGCAGACCTTTTTTTTTATTTCATTAATTCCTTCAGGACTCACCTCAAGACACTTGATGTTAGGCTGACAGTTCAATGTTAGTTCAGGCACAGTGCCCAGGGTTCAGCCTGTAGCTAACAAAAGTAAAGGCATTAAGAATCCCAGTAATCCACTGTCACTCACGTCAGCTCTGTATGTTCTGGCCAGTGGAACTGGGGAGAAATTGGGGGCATTAAGTGGGCTAGACAACGAAAGGCACTTCTGCCATTGATGTGAGACTCTTTAAATGGAAAATGACTTCAAATAATGGTGCCAGGATGGTGTCGTTTACAGTTGGCCCAGGTTCATCTTAGAATGGAAAGTTCTTGGAGAGAGCTAATTTTTCTCATTGTGTCACCTGTAATTGTTCTTAAAATGGCTTCACTTTTAAAATAGAGAAGGTGAAAATTGCATCGCATCTTTTGAGATAATTTTCAGCAAATTCTGATTTTTTTTTCCTTTGTAAAACTGCTTGCTTAAAATCTTTATGCTTTGTGCATCATCCTCATACTCAGGAGATACGCACGGAAAATCCAAAGTTGCCAGTGTAATCTAAAATTACTCATAAGTTGCATTTAATTTTGAATTATTATAAACATTATCTTTGTATATAACCAGAATTCGGGGATAGAATCCTATTATTACAGATAACATCGACAAGCAATTTTCTTATATAACAAACATAAGCTATAGGCAAAATCTCTCTGCTTAAACTCTGGCAATTTTAATAGCTCAAGGGTTGACCTACATTGACTTGTGTTTGAGTTCCTAAGACTGTTTTGATGCTTGCAGCTTCAGGAGCAGGTTTGAATGCCCTCCTCCTCCTGTTCTTGGCATCCTGCTGTCTAATATTCTCTGTTGGTTTCTCAGACCTTTTTGCCTGAGACAGCAAGCAGACACGAATCCAGTGGTTTCCCTTTCCCTGTTCTTTTTCCTTTTTTTTTTTCTGCTGGTGTTGTGGGTTGGGGGGAAGCTTCTCTTGGACAGAAGTCACCCTTCTTGTTTTGTCTGCCACCTTAGGGATTTTACTCCTTTCCCATAGACAAGAGTTTTGAGTAGAGTATTCAAGACTGAACTTACTTTCAGGCTGGTTTTTTTTATTCCAGCTTAGCACGTCACTCCATCCCCACCTCATTTTTTATACCAACTTGCTTGTTTGAAAGGGTGTGGAAAGAATGAGTGTGGTTCCTGCGACTTAGCTCCTCAGATATGTCTGGGGACCCCAGCAGTTGGGTTAAGTCTAGGAGGAATCGGGGGCAGTGTCTAGCAGTTAAGGAAGGGCTATGAGAAACACAAGGCTATTTCTGAGAGGCTTGTTAGGAGAGTATCCCTAAGAAAGATGGTTCTCCATGCAGACGTCACGTTAGTCTCCTGGGGAGCACAAAACCTTTGCATAGGTGGGCCCCATCTCGGACCCATTAAATCATTGTCTCTGTTGGTGGGACCAGAGCCTCATTCTTCTTTAAAGCCTCCCCTGTTGATTCTAATGTGCAGTCAGTTCTGAGAGTCACTGATCTAGTGGTAAACATAGTTGGCTATCAGTGATATGAATCTGGTAGGATTGCCTACCAAGCTGTTCATTTCTTTAGCAACTTTTGTGTCTCTTGGTATTTCAGCATATTCCTGTTGTTGAATTTAACTTTTCATTCAGCTAGTGAATTTTACCTTTCTGGTTAAATAGCACTATAGTAGACAGTACAGAGGGTTTACAGTAGCTGAGCACATGCTCCCTAAATAATAGTGTTGATCTGGCTCCCTGCCTGTCCTTCTGGCCTCATCTTCTGGTGCCCAGTCTCTGCAAATCTGCCACCTTGCTCTTCGCATTACCATACTATCTTCCTTCCAACTACAGGGCCATTTTCCATACTTTGCCTATCTGAGACTGTCTGTCTGCCTATCTGAGGCTGCCTGTCCTTGACTCTTCCCTCCCCCCATTCTGGTTAACTCCCTCACCGCCCCCCCAAAGCCACTTTTCTTTGAATGTGCCCTTCATGTTCCTGTCTTTTGGAATGCTTTCCTCAGTTGTAATTTCCTACGTATGTGTGTGATTATTTGCTAGTTTGACTCACTATTTAGACCTAGCTCTTTAAGAGCAGGGATCAGCCTGTTTTTACTCACCATGGAGTATTTCTAGCACCTAGCACAGTGCTTGAGATAACAGCGTGTGTTGAATGAATGAATAAAATGCAAGGTAACTGGACACAAATTCCATTAGCTTGTATATGTCTATAGAACCAAATAAATAGGAGAGTTGATAGGAACTCAGAGACTTCTGAGGCTGGAGATACTGAGCAGCATACGGGCTTTATCTTAAAGCCTTCAGGAGTGTTGTTTTGAGGATTCTAGAGCCCCATTTGGGCTCTGCTATGTTTGCTCTGGGTTTGGAAGGGAGAGAAATTGTGCTGGGTATGTGTCCCTCCATGGGCTTTGCAGGATGGACGCTAAAGGGTCACTGTGGAGAAATAGTGGTTTATAAAGAGTGGTTATTTTTAGAGAAATTGTTACTCAGTAGTAGCAAAATTTATGGACGTAAGTTAAGTAGTTACGACTTTTCTGGGCACCTTTTTTTTTCAAGGAAATGGGGATAATTCATACCTTTTTAAGTTTAAAATTGGCAAGCAAACCAGTTGTTCATTAAATCACCTGCTTATTAATTGCAGATGAGTCTTGGGATACATGTCTAATATTTAGGAGTGTATTTTCACATATCTATGAATATTACTTTCAGAATATTTACATGAATTTTATAAGGAAGGCAATATTATGGGATAAAAGGATCAAGACCACTGTACCCAGGAGTCAGAAGACACTACATAACAGTAAAGCCTTTGGCAGACCGCTAGGTATCTGCATTTCATTTGTGTCATCTGTAAAACAGAAGAAATTGAGCTAAGTATTTTCTCACAGGGAAGAACCAAGAGAACATGGTTAACTACTACTCTTTTTTGTCTGGACTTAACTTCACAGCTTAAAAGAAAACGCCTTGTAATACATAAACCAAGGAAAAATAGGTAATCATAGATGGCTCCCCACCCCCCATTAATTCCTGCTTTTAATTGTCCAGGGAATAAAATACATGGGGATTCACCACTGTTTTTTTCGCTAATGACCAGCCTTGCAGGAAGCCTAAGGCTTAAGCTCACTGGAAAGCATTAGCAAAGCCACAGTATTCATGGCAGTAAAATGAAGGCCTTTCTGTGATCTTGGTGGGCAGCTCTTCTGAAAAGTTTCCAGGCAAAAATCACCCTCCATCGCCTATCATGTAGAACTTTAGGGGGGTCAGTTTGGTACCTGTACATGTGGTGAGGTGGGCTCTCTAAATAACAAAAAACGAGACTGCCTGCAGCTGCCTCTGCTTGTTCACTTGACAAGGGGGTCGTTGGCCTGGTTTAAGTGCCGCAATTGTCATGCCTTAGGACTTAACCTCTGTATCTGGTTGCTGGCACCCAGGCCCTCATCAGAAAATTCCTCCTCCAGCTCATTTTGTTCAGCTTCTCCCAAAAATTGTTCCCCCCCCCAAAAAAAATTACTGATAACAAAAGATTAGAGAGACTGAACAGTCCATTTGTCCCTAAATTCTCTCCCTTAAGGATCTAGTGGCCCTAAGTGGAGACTGTTGCCCATTGGTTTTTAGAAGTACCAGGGAGCCATGGGAAACTCAGCCAAAATTTGAATTTCGAGTAACTAGAGTGACAGTGTCAATGCTGTATATTCTTTTTCCTGGTCCTAATTTTCTGCTCTGGTTTTCATTAGTATTGATTTTTTTAGATATATAAATATTTAATCTGTGGTTAAGAAAATTTATAATCCACTGCCTCCTTTGTGGTATACAGTGGAGGTAGAATAATGGTTAGAGTTTTGAGAAAATGTAAGTTTTCTTAAAGCATTGGATTTCTCTAATGTACTTAATATTTTTCAGTTTTTAAAGAATTTTACTTCAGTATGGACTCTAAATACATTCACAGCTTTATGCTAAGTATGTGTAAAATATTGAAGGCTTTAAACAATATCTCAATACGTAGTATACTTGGATTCAAACTGGATCCTTACCTGTCACTAGATGTCAAAGATAGGATAATGAGGTCTTCCTTAAATGCTCTCAGCCACCAAGCAGGAAAACTGCGTTAACCAAGTGAGTGCAAGACTTTATGTATAATTTCCCAGTGAGTACCTGGCTACCCATTTGTGGCAGATGGATCTTGATCCTGTTATTTTTCCTGTGGGGGTTTTCAGGGTCATTGATTGGCCCACGAGACCGATTGCAAGCACTGTCAGTGATATTTCCACTTAAGAGAGGACATTTAACAGGAGACCTTTACTGGGGGAAAAAGATTTCTACTGAGAAGATTAATGGGTCTATAATTTTAGAGACAGAGACAAAACACTGTCTTAAGGCAAATTAAACAATGAAATTGGCATTCCCTTTAGAAAACATTTCACTGGCTTCTTAGAAAATTTTCATAATACAAGAACATAAGCAAATGGTGTACCTTCCAGCCCTTAATTTTTTTCATTGTTGTTCTCCCTTTTTTTTTTAACTATAAGAACACCTGCTTACCGCCTAATAGCAGTTAAGTAGACAGAATTAAGTTATTTTAGGCTTTCTCATAATTGTTTTAAATATAAGAATCATGGTCTTTTGTCATTCAGAGGATTCAGATGTAATAAACTTGAGCTCCATCATGTAGAATCTGAATCTCAGAGAATGCAAATGACTGGGAAAGGTTTGAACAGCTAGTCACAGAGTATAAGGACTAGACTTGGGAGTCTCCTGACTATTATATTGTTACAAGGGCTAATTTAATAGGATTAACCTCATTTTAGGCATCCAGTGGCCCAAATATGTTGAGTTTGCAGAGCTGCACGCTCTTTTTTAAAAAAATAAATTAGGAAACCTGTCACTTGAGGAATTTTAAAACGAGAGGATGTGATAATGGCAATAGTTGAAGGTGAATTGTATGATTCCTTGTTGTATTGGTTAACTAGTATGTCATTTTTACTACTCAAACCGCTTACTTGTTTAATGATAAATTTATTTTCTGGGAACATTACCACCATCGTTCTCTTGCCCTTAATATCCTGACTGAAACAAATTTACATTTTTTCCAGTTTGACAGGAATGTGTGTGTCTTTGTTCTTAGAGCTCTGGTGTTGATGTTGTTTTAACTTTGGAATGGCAAGTCTTGTTCTCTTATGAAAAAGCAGCTATTCTAGTTTCTGTTGCTTTTTTATTAAGACTTGCATAACATGCAACCTATGGGGAAGTCCTTTGACATACAGACACTGAAAGCTTTGGATTTGCTTTAGTGTGAGAAACCGTATGCTCTCTGTAGTCTAGACTTGTAATCGGCAAACTGGCCCACCACCTGTATTCTGAGCCTGGGAGCTCAGAATGGTTTTACGTTTTTAAATGGTGGTTTAAGTGTCTACGTAATCGTCTTGATTTTGCCTCTTGGCCTGTAAAACCTAAAATAGTTACTGTTTGGCCTCTTACAGAAAAAGTTTGACCCCTGGCCTAAAAGAATGCAATAAATATTATTGATAATATTTAACTGAGTATCTGAAGAGTTGACTAGGAGGTCAGAGCTGAGTTACTTATATTAATTAAGATTCACTTCTGGCTTCCTTGAATTAACCATTATTCCCTCTAGAGTAGATCTGATCAGAATGTATAACGGTAAAGGTTTTGTAGAAAATCAATGTGTTTAACATGGAACATGCATCCTCTTTCATAGGCATTTTTCTTTACTTTTAAACTGTTATCTGTTTGAGAAATGTGGGAAGCAGGTGTCTGTTTGAACTATCTATTGCTGTGTAACAAATTATCCCCAAAGTAGCAACTTAAAACAAATGTTATCTCACACCTTTTTCTCTTCAGTTTTATTGATATATAATTGACACCTGAGTATACACACACACGTATATATAGCACTGTATATGTTTAAGGTGTATAGCATCCCTTGACTTACATATATTGTGAAATGATAACCACAGTAAGTTTTGTTAGCATCCATTGCCTCAGATACCAAACAAAAGGAGACAAAAAATTTTTTCCTTATGATGGGAACTTTAAGATTTACTCTCTTAGCACCTTTTACCATAGAGCAGCAGTGTTAACTGTAGGCATCATGTTGTATATTACATACTCAGTACTTATTTAATTTTATAACTGGAATTTTGTACCTTGTCAGCACCTTTATCCAAATTCACACACCTTTTAAAGGGGTTAGGAATCTGAGGGTGGCTTAGCTGGGTGTTCTGGCTAATGAGGTTGTATCAAGGTGTTGGATGGGGCTGCAGTCATCTGAAGGCTTGACTGGGGCCAGAGGATCTGCTTTTCAAGATAACTAGTCCTTACATGACTTGGCTGAAAGCCTCAGTTCCTTGCTGGCTGTTGGCAGGCAAGGCAGGAGGTCTTAGCTGCTCACCACATGAACCTCTCCTTAAGGCTTTGTAAGCGTCCTCAACACATGACTTCTGGCTTCTCTCAGTAGTCCAAGAGAGAATGAGGAGGAAGCTGTACTCCCTCTTTATTCTCAGCTCAGATCACTTAAGTCATATTCTGTTTGTTACATGCATGTCATCAAGTGAAGTGACAGAAGGAAGGTACAGGAGTATGTATCTTTTGGGTGGAATTAGGAGCACTGGTTTATTTGGGTGGTGTATTTGTGTTTATTTCGTTGGTGTCATGGTGTGTGTGTTTGAAGACCATGTGCTTTTGGGGGGTGTGGAACTTGTGTGGGGTGGATTTCGGGGATTGCTCAAGGGGCGTGGGTGGGCATGTGTATGTGTCTGTCTGAAGAGGGGTATGGTGTGTCTGAGATGAAATTGAGACAAGGTAACACTGGGATGCTGTTTTTATCAGGAAAGAAGGCTGACTGGTGGGAAAAGGTAGGCTCTTCACTCTCCCAGGCGGGTTGAGATTTCATTTGGAGGCCTCCAAGAGAGGCTACGTTTCTGCTTTTGGAAGCTGCCTTTGCCGTCCATGAACTGGGATTATTTCATTACACACACACATACATATATGTATGTATATACATGGATTTTTATATGGATGGCTTTTCTACACAAGCCTGTGGAATTTGCCTCACCCAGGCTACCCCATTTTAGTCTGCCCCGATCAATTCAGTCAGGGATCTGTTTGAGGTATCACCAGTACATTTTCAAACTGGGCCATTGGATTCAGTTATGAAGGAGATCGAATAAATCTTTTTATAAAGTCTTATTCCCTCATGTTGAAACATATTCCAAAACATTTCTATTTTGAGAGGACTTTAAAGTGCAGATTTTGAATTCAGGGCTATTGTCCAAGGTGTCACAGGAGAAAAGAAACACAACATCCTGTAATACTAGACATTGGTGATTTTTCTTAATCTTCAAGATAATATTTTACAGAGGCTTATATTTCAAGAAAGAATAAAAACTATTCTTGGGTCACAAAATGCTTACCATTTATTAGTTATGGAAATTAATACACAAGCAGAAACTCAGTTGAAGAATAGATAAGCAAGTTTAAACCTATACTCTGTGTTAATTCTTCTCTAATAAATGGTAATGATGGGACCAGGGTGGAGAGGGAAAGATGGGATGATTCTTGGATGTGGGTGTTCTGTCCGCACCGTACTGCGAATAATGTCGGTGACTGTATCTATAGAAAAAAGGTAGGATGGCATTTATGTGTGGCCATGTTCAGTCATTTCCATTTAGCTAAGTTTATGGATACTGTTCAAGGACTGATTCAACTTAAATTCAGCATTTGCAATTTTCATAGTTGATAAAGGAAAAGTCAGACAGCTTCAGCAGTAACATCCTGAGATTCTGAAAGTCCCAGATGGAATCTTAGCCAGTCATCCCTGTTGTTCTTGTTTGTTTTTATACAAACTGGTATTTGCCGGACCAGTTGTAACTGTGGGATCTACAAATCTGAAATTGCACGCAGACGTTTACTTGTTTGTGCTTTTTTCTGAGTAGGTTAATAGTTAGCATATTTGTAGAAGTTTCCAAGAGGTACCCATGTACTCACCCAAGTTAAGAACTACTGAAGAATATATTTGCGATACACGTAGTGTTCTTTATCTCTGTTTCCTCAGCACTTAGCACAGTGACTAAATATGTCCCAGGGATACAAGCTGGTATTTTTCTGGGAAAATTTTATTACTATAGATGTCTCATGATTCCCTTTATTAACCCATGTTTTGCTTCCTTTCTCTTCTTGGGCCCCAGGACCTTTTAAGGAGAGCACTTCTCTTGGATCATTTGGAGAATTTTTATTTTAAAGGCACTAGATAGACACGTGGTCTGAAGCTTTTAGGGGATAAGTATTAATGAAATACTTAAATATTTTGGATTAAGTGGGAGTAGAGGGGAAGAAATCAAAGCAGACCTCAAAACGAGAATATTAAGAGTATTTAAAAATTGATTCAGTTTTTTTAATCCAGTTTTATTGTTAAGCACGATGTCTTTTTACTGCAGTGGTAGCAGTGACTGTGGACAGGCATAGAGTGGTCCAGAGGAGTAAATCACGTCACACCCTGTTTTGCCTGCTCTGTCACATTCCCATATTTTAACCTTTCTGACATGGTGGCACATATTAATATTGTTGACATCTCAGTTGGCGTTGGAAAGTAGAGGTGTAAAAATTTCCCTTTGACCTCTGGTAAGATTAAGAAAACGTGACATCAGTTGGGGCTTGGAGTAGATGCATAAGAGTTTTAGTTATGCACTGACCCTTCTGCTAAAAACTGGGAAAATTTTTTAGGAGTCTTGGTTAGGCACTTACCACTGTGTGGAGAGGCAAATTAAACCCAAATTCTTGAGAAGAGATTACTAGCTTTCCCTAAGCCTATTGCTCATCTATAAAATAAAGGAAATTTTTCATTATTATTAAAAAACAATTACTTTGAAACTAAGCAAAGGAGAGAGAGTAGCCAGTGTATTCCAGCAGCCTCTGCAGGTGTTCTCCAGTCTCTGCATTCTTGGATGGCAGTTATGATCATGCAACCACAATAAGATTACCCTGGGAATTGTAATGTGTGAAATGCATAAACTCATTACCCTATTGGTTGCTAACTCAAACTTTTATCACAGACACATAGCACTTTGGGGAATTAACTTTTATTACTAGAAAAAAGGAGAAAACAGTGAGCCACATCTTCCTTTAGGATAACAGAAAATACTACCCCCATCCCGCTCTCCTCAAAAAAAAAAAAAAAAAAGAGCACCAATCCTCATACTTTAATTTAGTTCGATGGTAAGACAGATGGAACATGAAAAGGACACCGTATGAAAGTTAGAAATTCAATGAATGTAATAGGGAAAATAGCAAAACCAAAGAAGGTTCTGTGATCAAAGCAATGTGGGATCATTGGGTAAAAACAATGCTATGCAGATTCAGTGTAGAGCTTTTTGGTCTTCAGTGTTTACCGTCTGTTGTGAACTCTAAAGGGGATACTAGGACGTATAGTTCTCAAATTTATTTCGTCAAGAAACACCTATTTCTACCTCACCAAATACTACTTAGCAACTGCTCTAGGTCACATTATGACTACAAGTCCGAGGTCTTCAAAAGCTTGAAAATCCTGTTTATTCCCTACATTTCACTTGAAACCTCCTCCCCCTTAAGCATATTTTTCATCACACCAACTGGATGTATTTTCCCCTTTGAACAAAATTCTGATACACTTCGTACCTTTTGGGGTATTTATCCTGCTGAATCTCATTATGGCCTCCCTGTCTTTTTCACCTTTATTTTCTTGTAACATCTAGTTTGGGGCCAGTTTTGCATTTACTAGACCCTTAAGGTACGCGCTTGAACCCCATCCTCCCTGATAAGGAACAAAAGTGAGAGACAGGCTTCTGGTTTTTTCGAAGCACCATTGATTTCCTCTCTTGGCGTCTCGCTGTGCACCGGCAGTGCTGGGGCTTCAGGCAAGATCCTGTTGACCAAGAGATGGGGTTTTCAGGAACTTAGAAAGAGTGTGGCTCTCAGCCCCCTTGTCCAGTCTAGTCTCTGCAGCCTGTGGATCTTGAACTGTGGGTAACTAACTTTTCACAACTCAAAAATTGAGTGGAGGTGTCGCTGTATGCTGTGCCTCCCCCCACGATTGACCCTCTTGCTCTCTTTATCACTTCTTCTATTTTAAACATGTTCATATTTTTGTTAACTCTGTGGCAGAGTTTGTATAGTTTTGCCAAAACATGATCAGCAAGCTGTTCATCATATTCTTCAGTAGTTGAGAAGGTTGAATGAAGCTAGTTCTGTTAAAAGTACAATAGAGAAGATAAATTGGTAGTATTATTTAGAGTTTTGTGCTTTTCTAAAAGTTCTGAATTGAATTTGCTAGCTCTTTAGGAGTCATTTGTTGGGTAGGAAACACCTCTACCCTGATGAAGATTTTAATGGTTAGTCCTGATGTCCTCACCCGTATCCCTGCCAATCAAGAGTATTATTTTCTAGCTCCTGTTTGAAGGGAAGGGTTTTGGGCTTGATTTACTATTTTCTTGTTCCCAGGAGTTAACATTTTCTCCTTATAACATGAGTATGACTACTGATGAGTTTTTGTCTTCCTGAAGTTTTCCTTACTAGATTTTAAGTTTGGCATGTGCATGCATATTGAGATTACATGGCTGTGGTTTATTTGTTAAGAACTGTTAGGTATGGGAGGAAGTTTTAAATGTATTTTTTATGATTGATGGATTTGATGCAGTAGTAACTTATGTAAGAGAACAAGTTCCTTCAAAAGACACTTGGAGGGCTTCCCTGGTGGCACAGTAGTTGAGAGTCCGCCTGCCGATGCAGGGGACACGGGTTCGTGCCCTGGTCCGGGAAGATCCCACATGCCGCGGAGCGGCTGGGCCCGTGAGCCATGGCCGCTGAGCCTGCACGTCTGGAGCCTGTGCTCCGCAATGGGAGAGGCCACAACGGTGAGAGGCCTACATAGTGCAAAAAAAAAAAAAAAAAAGACACTTGGACAAGGCCCTGAATTAGTGGTCAGAAATTGAATACATTGTAATCTCCTTCTGAAAGAATTGTGTTCTCAATTCTAGCATGTTATTTTACGTTCATTCCAGTTTCCCAGAATGAGGTCTGGGTATGGGTGTGGATGGCTCTTAACAGGAGGAACAGTGGACAGCTGCTAGGTAACAGAGATGGCATGAGTATAGGACACTATCATTGATCGACACCGTGAAAACAGCTGTATGGGCTTTACAGGGCTAGAGCAGGTCTGCCCTTCTCCAGGGAATTTCAGTTTAATAGCCTAAAGTAACCAGAAGAAGGTTAAATTAAATTGTTTTCCATGTAGTCTTTAATAATACAAGGAATTGGGAATACAGTTTTTAAAAACCTTTAAAAAAAGAACTATTTGGCAAATTCGCTCATGACTGGTGGTGCTCAGTAAATGTAGTATGGCAATTAAGGCTTGTCTTTTTTTCTTATTGAATGATTTTTTTATGTAGTATCACCTCTCTGAGGCATATATTGGTATGAAACTTGGGGAAGCATTCTTCTGTTTTTACTAAAACCAAAGTTTTGAAAACTTGCATTTGCTTTGTGACTGCATACAAAAGTGTGTGTGTGTGAATGTGAAAACCAAAATAGCTCTGCTATACTTGCCCCCTCCAAGTGTATGTTTTGCTGGTTCCAACATTTTATCTCGCCTGTACTGGGAAGAAAGTAGGAGAGGTATTGGTTGGCCAAAATGTTCATTTGTTTTTTTCTGTAAGGTGGCTCTAGTAGTGCTTAGTTGTCTTTAACTTGGTTTGAAACAATTTTGTTAGATTGAATTGTGACAGCTATCATATCAGCGTGCATTAAAAAAAAAACATCAAAATTGGTGAATTTTTGTGTAGTCATTTTAATATTGAAGATGGAAGAAAAGCAACCTTTTCGGCATATTATGCTTTATTATTTCGAGAGAGGTAAAAACGCAACTGAAACACCCAGAAAGATTTGTGCAGTGTATGGAGAAGGTGCTGTGACTGATCGAACGTGTCAAAAGAGGTTTGGGAAGTTTCGTGCTAGAGATTTCTTGCTGGACGATGCTCCACAGTCAGGTAGACCAGCTGAAGTTGATAGCGATCAAATCAAGACATTCATTGAGAACAATCAACATTATATACCACGTGGGAGATAGCTGACATACTCAAAATATCCAAATCAAATATTGAAAATCATTTGCACCAGCTTGTCTGTGTTAATCGCTTTGATGTTTGGGTTCCACATAAATTAAGCAAAAAAAACCTTCTTGACCGTATTTCCACGTGTGATTCTCTGAAATCAACTGAAACGTAACAGAAATGTTCCACTTTTAAAACAAATTGTGATGGCGATGAAAAGTGGTTGCTGTACAATAATGTGGAACGGGAGAGGTCGTGGGGCAAGCGGAATGAACCACCACCAACCACGCCAAGGGCCGGTCGTCAGCCAAAGAAGGTGATGTTGTGTATATGGTGGGATTGGAAGGGAGTCCTCTATTACGAGCTCCTTCCAGAAAGCCAAAGATTAATTCCAACAAGTACTGCTCCCAGTTAGACCAACTGAAAGTGGCACTGGGTGAAAAGCATCCAGAATTAGTCACCAGAAAACGCATAATCTGCCATCAGGGTAACGCAAGACCGCACGTTTCTTTGATGACCAGGCAAAAACTGTTACAGCTTGGCTGGGAAGTTCTGATTCATCTGCTGTATTCACCAGACATTGCACCTTCAGATTTCCATTGATTTCGGTCTTTACCTCTCAATGGAAAAAAGTTTCAGTTCCCTGGAAGACTGTAAAAGGCACCTTGGAACACTTCTTTGCTCAAAAAGATAAAAAGTTTTGGGAAGGTGGAATTATGAAGTTGTCTGAAAATGGCAGAAGGTAGTGGAACAAAAGGGTGAATACATTCAATAAAGTTATTGGTGAAAATGAAAAATGTATCTTATGTTTCTACTTAAAAACCAAAGGCACTTTTTGGCCAACCCAATATTTTCTCTCTTAACGGGAAAACTGAGGCTGAAGGCTGTGGTTCTTATAAATCATTCTGCAAATTGGTAAGAGAACCAGCAGTAAAATTCCATTTTCTTAACATCTATGACTCTTTTCACTAGACCAGTTACATTCAGATTAAGAAATGCAGCAAGCAGATTACCTCCGTAAATATTGCTTTCCTGTGACATCCTATTGTCTGATATCAAATCCATTATTCCAGTTCACTGAACCCTTTCAGATTTCCATTGTGTCATCCAAGGTGGCAGGGATCCATGCAGCTCACCTTTCTAGTCTTGCCACGTGTCTCCATCTAATGCATTGATTTGTACAGACCTTTATATCGTACATACACTCTTACTCGTCTGGATCAGCTGGGTAATTTTTAAGAATTAGTTGATAGTAGGTTCTTGAAAAGCTGTTTATAGCTCAGAGTCAAAATGCTTTTATTCCATTACTCTGTACCTAAATTAGACAAGTAGTTGTCTTTACTTTCATTCTCTTCTTTCTGAATCCTTGTACCTCAGTTAAGACCTCAATTGAGGTCTTAACTGAGGTATCTCAGTAAGATATTCTCAATAAGATTATTGAGAATTATTGTACCTCAGTAATTATTGTACCTCAATAAGATGTTCTCTGGGCAGGCAACCCAGCAGGCTTCTGGTTTATTTTTAACTTTTTTTCAGTGGACACAATTTAAACACAAAAGTAGAGACATCAGCCTCTCTGCCCATCACTCAGCTTCCACACTTATCGTATTGGCAAGCTTCTCGATCTTCACAAATACTATAAAAGCTTATTGTTTCCGGGAAACCATCAACTGCATTTGTGTAAAAGTGCATCCTGGACAAAAAGTTGGCTCAGCATCTTTAGTCATTGGGGAATTGCAAGTTAAAGTCACATTGAGACGCTACTGTACATGCACTAGAGGGACTCAAAGAGACTGACAGTAGCAAGTGCTGTTGAGGATACGGAGCAGTTGGAATGTCCATACTTTGCTGGAGGAAGTGTAAGACGGTACGGTCACTTTTGAAAAAGAGTTTGGAAGTTTCTTGTAAAGTTAAATATATACTTGCCATAGGTTTTTTTAGCCAAGAGAAATGAAAACAGGTCCACACTAAGACTTGTATGTGAATGTGCATGGCAGTTTTATTCATGAGAGCTGAAAACTGCAAACAGCCCAAATGTCCATCAGTAGGAGCCTAGGTAAACAAAACACACAGCAACAGGGATGAATGTCAGAAAATACTTTGATCACTGAAAGTAGCCATACGAAACAACGAATATATACTGTATAATTCCATTTGTGTGAAACTGGAGGAAAGACTCATTCAGTCCACAGTGAGGGAAAACAAATCCGTGGTCTCTTAGAGCTGGGAGTGAGACTTGTTTGGAAAAGGACACTAAAGAACTTCGGTTGGGGGTGGTGATTGCACTGCTCTATATGTTTGTCAAAACAAACTGTACCCTTAAAACCACGTGCGTTTTGTTGTGTAAATTGTATCTCCTTAAGATTTGTCCCAGGCAAAGATTGTCCAAGTCAACAGAGCTCAGCAGCGGTTGCTATTTCTAGCAACCACACCCCCAACCCTACCCTTTTTGGGATGTTTGGATGGCAGGTGATTAGGCATCTGTAAGCAAGCAGGCAGTAATTTTTGAGATCCCACTCTTCTTTAGTGCTTTTGGAGCCATGGAGAGGGCGCGATAAAGTCAAAAGGAACAGTGTTGTCGTTGCTTCCCTCCACCACAGGCTGTTTACTCTTTGGAACATGCACTCAGCCTTGGCTCTTGTACCCTTATTCCTTATTCCAGAGTCTGAAATCTTTTCCCTTTCCCTCCACAGAATGCCAGAAAAATACATTGTGTGTTTTTAGAGGACACTTGTCTAACTAACTGGAATCTTATTCCACCTGGAATTTTCACCTCTCGCCACAAAATGTTTGATGATGAAGTATGTCTTTAGAACACAAAAGTTTTCTGTTAGTAGAGGCAATAGATAAGGGATTACATTCTGAGAAAGTGTACTCCTTATGATATCCAGAGCTCTCACTTGCTTAGCTATCACCCAACTTTTGTTCGTGGTTATGCTGTGTGGAATATAACGCTGATTGTGATAATATGTAAATGATTCATCACTTCGAATGATTGTTTTGTTCCTTCTCTAGCTGGACTGTAAGGGTTTTCTTTGAGTATAGTGCTTAGGAATGTAAAATAGTCCAAGGAACATTGGATCCTAAAAACTTCTAGACTTTTTGGGATCAAGGAAGGGTGGGGGCTTGTCAAAAGAACTCAGCCTGAAGGAAGAGCTCCTAATGGCCAAAGCTGGAACAATTTAAGCAACAAGATAAATTACGATAGAATTGGATTTTAACCCATAAGATAAGATAAATAGCCATGAATTCATACTGATAAAAATAATTGAATAAATGAATGAATTTGAAGAGACAGCTCTTACTTAAAGAAGAATTCCAGTTAATAAATGTGGAAGACCAAATCACCATGGGGCCAAAACAAAACAATGGCAGCTTTGCGCAGTCCACGTTTGAATGCTGAAGTTAGTGGGTGAAAGTTTGAGAAGAAACAGCATATTGGTATATAGAGTCTCAAGGTAACTCTTTTAAAGTCTTTTATTTAATAGATAATAACTTTAAAGTGGAGAAACCTGACAGACACTACCTTAGTCACCTGGTCATGGTTAACATCGGGGATAAGACCTGGAAACATCCGGGACCCCTTACTGTGATGCAGTCAGGAGAACGCACGTCTTTGCTTTGGAATCGTCAGAATGTATAACCTCATTCTGGTCATGAAATAAACCCAAGTTGAGGGACATTTCTCCAGAACAACTGACTCTAGTGCTCATCAGAAGTGTCCAGGCCGTCAAAGACAAAGAAGCTGAGGAGCTGTCAGAGATAGGAGGAGACTAAACGTGAGGAAAAACAAACTGCAGTGTGGATGCCTAGATGGGAGGCTGACGGAGACAAGGACTTTCGTGGGGAAACGAGTGCGAATCCAAAAAAGTGTCTGCTTTAGTTAAGAGTATTGTATCAGTGTTAACTTTTCTGGTTTTGATAATTATCCTTTGTTTATATAAGATGTTAACATTAGGAGAAGCTGAGTGAGGGGTATGTGGGAAGAACTCTGTGCCATTTTGCAACTCTAGCTTAAGATGAAACATTTAAAATTTTGTTTTAGACTTTAAAAAAGAAACCTTGCAAAATCTCCATTGTACTTCTGCAAATTAGTGAATCAGATGTTCAGCAGATCTTTGATGACAGTGCACTTGCAGCAATGTAGTTTAAGAAGAAAAAAGTCCCTTTCAGACAAAGACATTTCAGAGTCATTTTTGGCACACACAGGCCTTACCTTGTTGGAAACTTACTACAAGGCATGCAAATTCGCTTACTTTGATGCCAAAGGGAGATGCTTCAGAGTGGAATACCAACTTGAAAAAAAGTGCCTGTAACAGAATGATGATGCAGATACGTGTGTGTATGCAGTATACCATCGTCCCAGTTTAAGTATCCCTTTTTATAAGCTAAGGATTTAGATACATCTGTGTAACTGGAGAGCTTGCTGGTAGTGTGAGAATCCCACTTGATTCCACAGTACTTACTCTGGTGATAATGTGGTTTCTCTAAGGTTAAGTAAGCAGACTTATTAATTATGTCATGCTATGTGAAGTCAGTTGTTACTACCCATAGATCTTTTTTACTTTGATAGAGAAACAGAAGACCAAGAGCATTCCTGAAGGACTTAGGCTTGACTTCCTAAGAATTTTGTCCTAATTCCCTAGCCCTAGATATTTAAAAATACAGGCACTGCAGTACAGAATGTCATAGTCTGCATTTTTCATACCTGTATGGTTGTGAGTATAGGTGGGGTATGTTGAAGTAGTTGAGATATTTGAGGTAAGAGGAAAGGTGGAAGGGTGAAGGGGCACATATGTGATCTAGTGAAGGAATGGAAGAGAAACACTTCGTTTGGAAGGGCACCTTCTTGACTGGCAGATTCAGAGACCTGTTTTCAAGTTCTCATTTGCTGCAGTTTTCAGTATTACTGACTACTTCATGAAAACTTTCTCCGGCTCTCTTTTTAGTGTTTTCCTTTGTTTTCCTCACTTTCACTGGCTCCAGTTGGATTCCCTTTCTTCTCAAGGTTCTTTGGGTTGGACCATGTGGCTTAGTGGAAGGAGCATAAACTTAGTGTAAACTGCTCTAGCCTATTGGCTCTAGGACCTTTGAGTTTTGATTCCACCAAAACCATCAAAAACTTGTGAGAATTATGAGGTGATACATGTAAACATTCAACACAGTGCCGCCTCATAGGACGCATTTCATCATCTGTTAATTTTCTTCTTCACCTCTTACAAACTGGGAGCTGTTCTATCTCTGGGATAGATAGTTATTATATTCATTGAGAACCTCTCATGTGTGAGGCTTTTTGCTTGGTCTTGGCAGTATAAAAGAAGAGTTATACAAAGTCTCCCAGTTCTGAGGCCCAGAGAAACTGTTTAGTATTAGAATACAACGTAATGTTACATGCTGATACAGCATCTGCTGTCTGCACCACATTGTTAGACCGTACTGTCAGGGAAACAAGTAACTATTTTGAAGCAAGTTTGGAGAGTATAGCATAAAATGTAAAAGGTGGGGACTGCCTCAGAGATGTATATAATCTTGTGGAAAGAGACAGATAAATAGGGTAATATTATAATGTAGAACATTAAGTGGTAGAGGTATGTCACGGTCGTTTGGGAACCCTGAAACTCTGACCACCAACTATTATTTGCCAGGAGAAGTTGGGAAAGCAGTGGCATATGAGCTGGGTCTTAAAGTAGGTATGAGTTTAGCAGATGAAGTATGAGAACTGACATTTCAGAAGCTAAGGGGTGAGCAGATAGGCAAATACAGCCATTGGTTTTGATATCCCCAGAGGTCCTGGAACCAGTCCCCCTCGGATACCGAGGGACAACTGTATTGATGGCATACCTCAAAATATTCTCACATTTATTTAAGTTTCTATTCCTATCCAAAAAATTCTAATTATTTTCTGGAATCCTGAGAAATGTTCCATCCATAAGTAGCAAATATGACCAACATTTAATTCAAAGATTTACTGTATTGTTTAAATTGGTATATGGATTCCCATCTTCAAGCTGTGCCACACTGTCCCCCTGTCCCAGCACAACAAAGTCATGTATACTGAGTTGAAGGAATTCTCCAAGCCAGTGCTCATGCCTCTAGCCAGTAGCTACTGGTGGTTTCAGAGTCATCACCTTCATTTACATCTAATTTTTCAACCATTTGAAGTAAATAAAATACCCTAAAATTTTCCTTCCCTTGCTTCAAATAAAGACTATGATTAACCTGAAATGCCTGAAGTATAAGATGATATTGTCAGAGTCGTAAATTGTGTAGAGACCATTAGATAGTCTTCCCTCAAGCATCTGTTTGGTGATTGAACTGACTGGTCTTATGGTATTATACACAGAAGTTGTTTTACATTTTACCTTGGGTTTTTCCCCTAGAAAAGGCTCTGCGTATTAAAATAATGTTACATAAGTTCTTGAGAGAATGATATGTTCCTGACCAAATGTGTGATGCTTAGCTATGTAGAATTACCAAAGACATCCTGTTTAATCATTGTAACTGATCTATCTTATGATGGGTATATCTCCGTGCTGCTATGCAGTGTACAACTTTAATAAAACTTGCAAAATGTTTGAGAGGAGTGATCATACAACTTTATTTAAAAAAACAACAACAGGGCTTCCCTGGTGGCGTGGTGATTGCGAGTCCGCCTGCCGATGCAGGGGACACGGGTTCGTGCCCCGGTCTGGGAAGATCCCACATGCCGCGGAGTGGCTGGGCCCGTAAGCCATGGCCACTGAGCCTGTGCGTCCGGAGCCTGTGCTCCGCAACGGGAGAGGCCACGGCGGTAAGAGGCCCGCGTACCGCAAAAAATAAAATAAAATAAAATAAAATAAATAAACAACACAGTATCAGCATATTAAAAGCTCTCAGGATTCTTCTTTCCAAATCCTCCCCTCTTATGACCCCAACCAGTTAGAATGATGAATATATTATATATGTTTTTGGTAGATATCTTTGGATAAAATTCTGATGGGTCAAGTGCTATTTTTTGCTGGGCTGCCTTCCCATGTTTGTAAATGTTTCTACTCCTTTATATTATATTCTTCTGTAGACCAGTGTTTCTCACCTGGGACTGATTTTGCCACCCAGGGGATATTTGGCAGTGTCTGTCAGAACTTGGGGATGGGGGCGCCACTGGCATGTGGTGGGTAGAGGCCAGGGATGCTGCTAAACATCCCACAGTGCATTAAGCACAGCCCCACAGCAAAGAATTACGAGTTCTAACATGCCACCAGCGCTGTGGTTGAGAGACCATGCAGTAGACATCCTTCCAAAGTGATGATAGGCTTTTAGAAAGTTTTGACTACCAGCGATTTAGGAAACCCATTATAATTTGACCGTGAACTAGCCTGTTTGTTGTAACTCTTATTTTCTAGTACATGTTTTTGTTTCGTTTTAAGGATTAGGTTTGAGGGAATCCTTAAGATTACCTTAATTTAGTCCAACCCTCTAATTTTACAGGTGAGAAAACCAAGACCTGAAGAGGGCAACTGGTTTGTTAGATCTTGGATTTCTTTAAATTATCTAAATAGTGTTTTTGGGGGGGGGGTTCCCTCTGAAGAATTACAAATTCTTCTGTGTGCTTTGTAGGTGCCCAGTTTTGTGACATGAACTGTAATTTCAAAATGGTTACGTGCATTTTAAATGGGATCTCTGACAGCTATAAAGGAATTTTCAGAGCAGATTGGGTTGCTTTAGTATAGTTTCTTGGAGAAAGACTTGATACATCATCAAGTTTATTTGCATCTGAAGATATATGGTTTGCGAAGAGATTTGTAGTGTCTTGTGATCCTTCTTAAAATCATTTGCATGATTTATAAGGTAATTTTGTGTATCTTCTGGGGAGATTGGGAGAGGTCATATCAAAGTCACTAAACCAGCAGTGTAGTTTGTAGAATGTACTTAACACAAACTTGCCTGTATGTTAAGAACAAATAACTCTATTGTTTTTATTAAATATTGAATACAAGTATCTGAGCTGAAGGAGCCATAGAGATTGCTTACTTACTCTATTCTGATCTCTTTTATCAATGAGGAAACTGCAGTCTGGAGAGAGTATGTAATTCATCCAAGGTCATGGAGTTAGATTCTAAAATAAATACAGAAAGCAGAGGAGAGAGCTGAGGCACCTCAGCCTGCTAAGTCCTATGATCCAACTTGTGTGACAGGGAGCAGCCCAGAAAACACAAGGGACCCTCAACAGAGATCTTGGCCGTTGAAATCTAAAGCGTCATATTTTATCAGCTTCTTGGAAAAGAAGCATACACCCATACTCAGAGTGCAGAGCGCCTGCCTTGGCATAGAGTAGACACCAGGAAAAGTCTGTTTGATGAATTTGGAAACATAAGCCCAAATGCCGGAGGTGAAACCAGGACAAGAGACAGCACGAGGAATGTTACATCTCTCTCTGCTCCTTTACTCAGATGGGCTTCCGGAAGTAGGGATGCTGGCCCAGAGAGTTGGGATTTGGTAACCTACATGGACTTCTCCTCCTCAAGGAGGCGGGCGAGGGGAGGTGTGTCTCCACCACTTCTGTAGTCACAATACAGCAGCTACTGTAATTCTCACACTGCCTCAAGCGTGGCAGCGATCCTAACACTGCTCAGAAGAAATCCTCAGCCAGCAAAACACCTTTCCAGTCTTAACACCAAAGTCTTTTACTGTAGAATAAAATTTGTATTGAAAATTTGGAATGGCAGGTATCGGAAAGAAATGGCAGTTAGCCATCTTCAAAGAAGGTCCATTTTGAAAACAATTTAGGAAACATTTTTCTTCACATGATGTCAACTAGTCCATTCTTTGTCAGTGGATTTACTTTGGGAGAAATGCTGTGAGAGATCTAAAGGGCATATTTATTATGGGACATTTACTTTTAATACTTGAATGACCACAATGAAATTCTGTTATTTTAGGCACCACAGGGGAGAGGAAATGGAAGGAAGCCAGATTTATAGTCTGTGGTTGAAATACTTTTAAGCCTTGTTCTTGAAAGTTGTGCTTGTGTTTAGGAAGTTGAAAATTTTTTCTTTTTCTTTGAAATGTTTTCTTAAGCTGCGTTTGGAGGTGATGCTGCTTTTCATGGTGGTGGGTTTTTTTTGTTGTTTTTTGTTTGGTTTTTTTGCAGTTTTGCTGAGCAAGAATTTAAGCTTGAGTTGTTTTAGAAGTTGTCTTCTGAAGAAAACCTCTTCTTTCTTTACCTGTGATGAAGCAGCAGACTTGCACAGTAAAATATTTGTCATGGTCCTAGGGTAGCAGCTCTCCAGCTTTTTGGTCAGAGGATCTCTTGCACTGTTTAAAATTATTGTGGACCCCAAGTAGCTTTTGCTCATGTTGGCTATACCTGTAGATACTTTCCACATCAGAACTTAAAACTGAGCAATGTTTAGAACACAGGAATATACAAACATACATTTCATTAGCTCTCAGAGCAGTGATGTCACGTGTCATTTAGTCTTTGGAAAATGAAAAGGCAAGTATTACTGTGGAGGTAATTATTATAGAAATAGTTTTCGCCTTGTGGACCCTCCTCAAAGGTTCTTGAATACCCCCAGGAGTCTCTGGGCCACACTTTGAGAACCAACCTGGACTAGGCTCTCTCTCCATTGCTGCCAGCTTCGTTTATAAAATAAGGGTTTTGTTTTCAAGAGCCTCAACCACTTGTAGCTCCTTTTACTTTCTGAACATATGTTCCGGAGTTGCAGAAAAGTTACAGTGCCGACAGTTACTGGTGCTCAAGTACTTTTTAAGTAAGTGTGTTTTCAGAGCATAAGAGACATTTGAATATATTGATAATTTTGAATCTGTAGTAGAACATTTCAGATTGTGCTGTTAAGGATGCTTGTGTTAGTTCTCTTGGAGCCAGTTGTTTCTAACCAAGTTGTATCTGGTGAGTTTGTGCAATACCACGTATAGTATCGTAAAATTGAAGTCCGGTAGCCTCCCCTAAAGGCATTCTCTTTTAAAAGGAATATCTGCAAAACCAAAATTCTGTCTGAAGTAATGCAGAAAAACTGACAGCTAAGTCAATGAGGATCCTTAGTGCTGCCTCTTCTCCCAGCCAGCATGATTAACTTAGGACACTAAGCTACGTGAGGGATTTCTGTCTCTAGAGCCATTTCCATAGGGCAGAGCTTAGCAGCTTCTTTTATTTGTAAATATTTCCATTGCCCTCCCTGTGTCTGTGGAAGGGTAGTAGATGCATCTACAGCTGGAAAAGTTAGTGCTTTGAAACGTAGATATTACTTTTAAGGGGAATTATTTTGTGGAATAGCTGCATGTTCTGTGTACATGTACTATGACGAGCTAAGAGAACTTTACCTCCTTTAATCTTGATTTCAGCCCTGATATATTAGTTGTGGTCCCATTTCCATTTTGAGTAATTTACCCAAGCTCAATAGCAGAGTCTGGATAAAGTCCAAAGGCTGTCCTAACTCCAAAGTCTGTACTCGCCCTATTTACCTGTGAAGGTGAGGATGGAGAGATAAGTGGAATAAAGGGGATGGCTTGACGGTTTTTTCTTTTCTTTTTTTTAATTTGATAGTTGGAGTCCGAATTAAGGGGGAAATTTTAGTTTTCTGGTACAAGGCAGAGTGGTTCTCCTGAGTCCAGGATGTATATTGGCAGCAAAGAGTAACCTAGAAGATGAACTCAGACCCCTTCAGGCCACCCAGTGGCTCATTGTAGAAGATTTGAGAAATTTCATGAAAACAGGTGTTTACATGAGAGGCCAAAGAACTATTTAGGAGAGAAAAGAACAGCAAGAAAAGATACTATTTGGGGAGCAGAGAGAATTTAATAATGCCACGCAGTGTATGATTGTAGCAGTGAAGGCCACAGGGTCATAGAAGTTTCGTATTACCCTGGTGTAGCGTGGCCTGACTCTGTGGCAACAGCAGCTCTGGGGAAGGAAGGCCATGAGTATTCATCTTTCCAAAGCAAAGCCAGCTAGGTCTGAGTAATGTTGAAGTGAGCCTAAATCAGCAAGCTGAAAGAGCATCCTAGTCACTGGGACTGACAACTAGTACAAGGTCTTATGTTTCCTGCGTCAGGGAAGAATCTGACTGGAGCTCTTTTTGTGGTTTCATCCCATAACTGAACAGATGAATATTTGTCCATTGGTCTCTTAAGATGATCAGCTCTTTAAAATAGTGGCAAAGTAAGTGCTTACCTAGAAACTCCCTGGGAACTTATTTACGAAACTAGATTATCTGCCATATTTCCTCATCTGTTATTCTTCATTGGGCTGGATTGACTCACCTGGGTGATTCTTAGTAATAACTGTACTGTAACAGTGAATCAAATATGAAAAGGTACAGAAATTTTCATGAGATTAAAACCCTTTGTTACAAAACTCTCAGCCTAGCATGGTACACCTGAAAGACTACCAGACTAATTGTCTCTGGTGTAGTTGTAAATCCTCTCTCTCTTTTTAAACTGAGAATACTAGTGGTTGTGTAACATACCTTTTAGAATTGTTGAGGATAAAGTGAGGCAGTAGTTGCTAAAATATAAGTATAGGTGGAGGGGAAAGAGCCCTAAAGTAGCCTAATTACTTCAAATCTGTTCTACCTGTGCATGTCTAGAGTTTAAAAGAAGTCTTGTGTCACCCTTTGAGATCTCATGGTCATTGATGTTGGAGCCAGAATCCTGACTTCTGTGTTCACAGCATTTCTCCTCTGCTTTATCTTTGGTATGTAACTTACAATGGGTCAGCAGCGGGTGGGTAAAATGAACAGAAAGCAAGTTGCTCTTGTAGGGCCTCTTTTCTGTTGCGCTCACCGAAGCCAGGAGCCAGTAGTGTGTGGTTGGCAGTGTTGCTGGGACAGACCCTGAATCTTAACGCTTACATGGCCTTGGAGCTAAATACAGGCAATAGCTGGCGTGAAAATGGATTCGCAGCTTCTTTTAACTTGGAATACATATTGTATGCAGACAGAGATCAGATTTATTTACCCTAATTATGGCTTTAACAGGTACTTCTGCAAAGAAAAAAAGTTGTGCAGTTTATAACGCATTTTACACATTTGGCCCACCCGCTTCCCTGAGGTTGTATTTTCTATTCCCATTTCATTTTCAAAATATTTTAGTCGGTAACGGCTGTGCAGAGTACTCTGCTGTGTTCCCAGCTGGTGTGTGTTTGTGTGCGTGCGTGCGCACGTGTATCGGGGGCTCAGTAATACAGAAGTTCAGTCATTGGTGGGGAGGTAAGATGCATCCTAGTTAGTCCAATGCGCATGTGTAGAATAACCTTTTGACTGGAGGGACGGGGAAATGGGTCATGTGGAGAAGCCTCCTTTTAATTACAGAGCCATGATGTGATCTCAAAGACTCGTGGGCTCCTGGTAGAGTGAGCTAAATGGACAGGCATTTTCAGAGTAGTTCAGTCCTGGAAATTGCTAATTTTTCAACCAACAGATTGCCAAGGCGAGGAAGGGCTTGGTGGGGGAGGTAAGGGCGATGGCAGAACTCAAGGGCAGTGTCAGTTAACTTGGCAAAGATGTTTTGTAAGTTGCAGGGTACTTTTTTTTTTTTTAATGGATAAGTTGATTGTGTGATTTCAGAGCCTTTAGGGTATTTTAACTGAAAATGGAATTCCATAAGTGGACAAAACACACAAATGTTAGTTTAGGAAGAGCTGGACATAATCAAGGAAAAAAAAGATTTGTTATTGCTCTTTGTTGCCTGAACTACGAGAAGATGGCTTTGTCCTGTTTCTCTTTGTGGGAGCTGAGATACAGAAAAGCACGTGAGAAATGATCACAGATTTCAGGTTCCCCTGAGCACACAGTGGAGAAGGAAAGTGTTGTATGGGGGAAACATATGGTTTGCCCATGTTCCCCCAGAGCAATCCAGGAAGATAGCTTGTTTTTTGCTCTCATTTGTGTTTGTGTGAAATTTTTCGTTTTCAAAAATTAAGGATGTCCCTTGATAAAGATTTGCTTCACTTTGTGGAATCAGTTCTTCTCTGAAATATTAGCTGTTCAAATGCAAATAAATAGACAAGATTTCCTGATGATGTCTATTACTGAAATGTCACAGCGGATTTTCCTTTGTAAACTCTATTGGAAAAGCAACAATAAAGGTATGAAACAATTTTCAGAAGCCTAAAAATTTTTTATTAAAAAAATACAGTTTTGAAGAAGATAGCAAAAAACTTTTGTTGGCAAACGTACTTATAAAGGAAACCAGGCCCCATGTTACATACTGTATAGTATTTCTGGTCAAATAGGGCTTTTTGTTTGTCTGTTTTTGTTGGTGGTGATTAATGGGCTTTGAGGTGTAGTCACCAGAAGCAATAAGCCATGTTCTTTGATCTAATGTTTTCCCCTGTATTGAGAAAGCTGTTAATTGCTAGTTTAAGATTTGTTAGTTGGGAAACTTAGGTAATTTTGGAGAACCCCAGACTCTCAGCTCCGTATTGAAGAATTGACGTCCTGCAATATGCTGGAAATTCTGCCCATTAAGTGAGCTATATACAGTGTGTTGTATGACACTTAAAAGACTGCACTGAGCAGTGTAAATCTGTGGGAAGTAACTATTTCTCACTGATCAGCAGTGTTAAATATCATGATAAGGGTTCTTTCCTTACAGGAAATGTTAAAAGACATTGGAAAACATACTTTGCCATCTCCTCTCCCCGTGCCCTTTTCTCTCCCCTTAAGGGCAACCAAGTAGTCCTCTTCTTACCCCAGTGAAGATGGTGGGGCTAACGAGAGTGCTGGAATTCTTGGGCAGGTATCTGTTGAAACCGTAGCCTGAGTTGACCTGGGTCTTCCACCCCTAGTACCCTGTGCCCCCTCCCCGCCCCCCGACACGCACAAACGGTGGGGAGACTCATTTGAAGTTACTTTCATAAGAGGAGTCTTTGGGAACTTCCCTGGTGGCGCAGTGGTTAAGAATCCATCTGCCAGTGCAGGGGTCACGGGTTCAATCCCTGGTCCGGGAAGGTCCCACACGCCACCAAGCAGCTAAGCCCGTGCACCACAACTACTGAGCCTGCGCTCTAGAGCCCGTGAGCCACAACTACTGAGCCCGTGTGCCACAACTACTGAAGCCCGTGCGCCTAGAGCCCGTGCTCTGCAATGAGAAGCCCGCACACTGCAACAGAGTAGCCCTTGCTCGCCGCAACTAGAAAAAGCCTGTGTGCAGCAATGAAGACCCAACACAGCCATAAATAAATAAATAAATAAGAGGAGGCTTTGAAAAGTTCAGGTGGATCTGGGTTAAAAAATCCCAGTTTAGCCACTTACTGTGAACCTTAGACAAGGTTCTTGATCTTTCTGCTTTCAGTCTCCTTAATTGGTAAAACAGAGACAATCAGTTGTGCTCTGGAGGATGCTGTGCTGACTCTGGCTCCGTAGTGTGCCTGTCCTGTTTTGGCTGTGAGGTGGTCCTGGCCTGCTGCTCGACGGCAGTTCACAGCATCTAACCTGGAGAACGCGGCCAGCTGGGGTGCGGCGTGCGTGGCTCTCCGTGGAGGTGGCACGTTCCCATCCTCATGCCGTCAGAATGCTCCGGCCTGGGAATAAGTAGGGGACGGATGGCAGGAGCTGCCACAGCAGTTCTGGCAGGGTGGCACCTTTGGAGGGTCTCCCCCCGACGACCCTTCTCACTTCTTCACCTTCTTCAAAGGTACGCATTGTGTTCAGCAGCAGTGCACCATTTCAAAATGAATTCGTTGCGTTTCCCCACCTCACCCCGTTCCCTGATCCGAGAAGGACTGTGGGGTTTGTTGGGGGAACTAGTTTGAAAAAACCACTCTAATAATTAAAATAATAGATTCCCACCTGTTGGTGAGGGTTTTTGTGGGGAAGGAGCAAGTGATGATGGAAGAATTACTAGGTTGTTATTTGAGGACGCTGAGAACACAGACGTACTTGTGGAACAAAACAGGTGCTTTTAGCAGACATCCCATATTTCTTGGTAATAATCTGATCCCAGTGAGCCTTGGGTCCTTTTCATTTGTGAAGTTTCAGTTTGGTTGCCCATTAGAGAGGAAGCACACTTCTTTCACTATTCTAGTCAGACATCATTTTCTTAGGAACAAGTGAGGACATCCGTGCGGTTGTGCACACGTGCTGCATTTGAGGTGCAGTTTATGTCACCGTGTGTGTGTATACATACTGTCCTACAGATGCTGGATTGTGGTGCGTGCACTGAAAAATTCTGAGGGTTTGCTTGCCCTGCTGAAATGTTAGAGAGTGGTCGTCCACGGGAGGAGTACGAGACAGGCACCTGGCCTGTTGCCCATGCTTTGCCCATGGCCTCGGCAAGCCGCCTGTGAGGGGATAATCCATCTTGGATCAGCACGGCGTCTGGGTGGTTGAGAGCCGCTTGCAGGTGCATCAGGTGCCTGCCATTAGGGGCTGTTTGTGAGACAAGGGTGACTTCCTTTCCTCTTTGCTCTCCCCTAGCTCTCTGTTCTGCTGGTAGTGCCAGCTGCTCACCAACCCAGGTACCACTTCTGATGTCCATTGCTTCAGGATCTCTCCTCTGATCTCTCATTCCCATATTCTGCCAATATTCTGCCAATAATCCCCCAGTACCTAGCATCCCTCCCATCTCAGAAGAAAGTCTCTGTTCCTTTCCCAGTGCTTTGCTTTTTTTTTAATTTTTATTTTATTTATTTTTTTATACAGCAGGTTCTTATTAGTCATCAGTTTTTTACACATCAGTGTATACATGTCAATCCCAATCCCAGCACTTGTTCTTTTTTTTTTTTTGCGGTACGCGGGCCTCTCACCGTTGTGGCCTCTCCCGTTGCGGAGCACAGGCTCTGGACGCGCAGGCTCAGCGGCCATGGCTCACGGGCCCAGCCGCTCCGCAGCATGTGGGATCTTCCCGGACCGGGGCACGAACCCGCGTCCCCTGCATCGGCAGGCGGACTCTCAACCACTGCGCCACCAGGGAAGCCCCCAGTGCTTTTCTTGATTGTATGCTTTCTCTCCTTTGCCCCATGGCTAACCCCTCTCTTCTGCCTGCCTTCAGTCTTTCTCCCTCTTCAGTGTACAACATGATTTAAGCCTCCTGTTCCCAAGGAAATATCCTCAAACCCTGCTGACCCCTTTCTGCAGTGGCAGGGCTGTCCTTTACCTCAGCACCACAGTTCTCAAAAGGGTTCCTGTTGGCCGCCTCTAGATTATTCCTCTGACATCCTGTAGTTCCTTCCTCTTTGCAGCCCTGATAGTGTGTGGCTTGCTCTCCTGAAAGTCGGCAGTTGACTTCTTGATCACCAAAGCTTGGGCCCTTTCCTCAGTCCTTATCCTACTTTGTCTTTCTCTGAAATTTTCGTTTATCCTTTATTCATCCAGTAGGTAATTTTATTGGGTACCTGGTACTGTGCTGAATGCCATAGAGAAGGCTGATTAAGACACGGTCATGCCATTCAGGAGTGTACATTTGATTGACAGTTACAGTGCGGCGTGCTAACTGACATCATAGAACTCTGTAGGACATGCTGGAGTGAGGCAGGCCCCCCTAACTCAGACTGGGTGGGCCTGGTGATGGGGCCGGGGGTGGTTTCTCTGGGGCAAGCGTCTGGTGTGCCACGTGCCGTTGGTTCTTCTCGCTGTTGCAGGTGGTCTTGGACTGGTGTCCAGTTGTCTTCTCTTGTCAGACTTCCATGCAGTGAAGTACACATACTGGCTTAATTGAAAGTCTCCCTCAAGGTGTAGTTTTTCATAAAGTTTTATTTATTTAGTTAGTTAGTTTTCACTTGGCTGAGTTATTTCATTTTGACACCTGAGTATTGGTTAGTATATGACAGTTTGTTTAAACTCTGATTTAAACTGCTTGGTAATCCCTGTAGACAGCTGGTCTGTTTGTGTTCCCTGTGAATACTTGTGAAATAGTTCGTAGTGGTGATTATCTTCTCTGTAAGTATTAACAGATACACTTCCTCTTTGAAAGAGAAGAATGTGTTAGAATGGCTGCTGCTGCCTTTGTTAGAACCTGTGAAAAAAGAATGTTACCTTTCACCTTTCACTTGAGGGGCGGGAGTTTAGAGTATTAAGTACCTTCCTCCCTTTATCTCGGGGCACTTCACATGTTTGAATCCCTTGCTCAGTGGCATGTGAGGCTGCTTGTGGTCCAGCCTGAGGTGACCGTACCCGTTGTGGGCTTCGTCGTATGCCGCCGTAACCAAGGGCTGTGTTTGCTGGAGACCAATAGGAAACTTGCTCTGGGATTGCTCCTTTGTTGGTGTGTTTCCTGCAAAGCCACACTATTGTGGAGCCAGCACTGAGACACTCAGAACAAACCCAGTGTCTTCCCCTAGCAGGCTGGCCTTGATGAAGTCAAGGAGTAGGTGTCTGTCCCCTCCTCGTCCTATATTTCTTCTTCGCCACATCACACCTCCTCCCAAGAGGTGCTTCAGTAACTGTGCTTAATTTAGGAGCCAGCGTGTCCTGTACCTAGCAACTCTTTTTGTTTTCTTGAAAAAAAAAATGGCGGAATTATTTAAGAAAAACTTCTGTTTTGTTTTTCGTAGGCCTTTTTTTTTAATTTTTTTCTATTTCCATTCTTCCACCGCTGGCTCTCTCATTGATGAGGCAGACCTTGTCTGTCCAGTTATTTTTCTCTGGCCAGTGCCTTCATCGTTGGGAACTGAGGGGGACGTGGGGTCTGAAGGGGATCATTACATCATGGCAGGTGGTTGCTTCACCTCATTAATAACCCACTTAGATATGTGTTTTCTACCTTGTACTTGGAGAATTTATTATATTGTAAGTGTCGATCTAGATGCTAACGTCTTTGAAAATTAATATTGTATAGAAATAGCGCCTAGGTTTTCCTTTCTCCCTTTGCCATTTGGGTCCGAATGGTCATGCACTGTGAGAAGCGTTTGGCACCGTTTAGAATTTGTAAACAATAGTGCTAAGAGCCAGTGTCAGTTGGAGACTGGTGCAGACATAATGGTTTATGGCACAATGAATGTATCACTTGTCTAAGATGTTTTTATAGTGACTTTGTCTTCACCCCCTTGGAAGCTCGTATGAACCACAGTTACCTTTTATTGCTCGATACGTGTTGTCTGTGCCAGTCACAGAGCAGCAGGGGAGCAGACCAAGTCGGAATAATTAGATTGAGGAGTGAATGTCACACTTCTAATTTCATTCTCTTTTCAAGGGATTACCAGTGTCCATTTAATAAAATGAGATTAACCCTCTGCGGCAGAAGTATTTGAAAGCTGTCAGTCAGTATAATCTTGACAGCTCAAAAGAAGCAGTGTTCTCAGAAGCTGCTTCTCCTAGAAGCAGCGTCATGTTTTAATTGGCTGAAAGTCTTGACTGCACAGGGATATGTATGTTTGCGTGAGCGCGTGTGTTTATGTCATTAAAGGTGGATGTACGGAGAGTGGATTTGAAAGAGGAAAAGTTTTATGGACTTAACCATACTATCTGGAAATAATAAAACACCATATAATTTAGTTTGAGTTGCTGGATACCAGTAATAGAATACCTAAAAATTATGAGACCAAAATTTTAAAATTAAAGAAACAGTTAAAAAGCAAATAATGAAACATCTTTTCTTGAATGTTTTAGAAAACCTCGGATCAATTCTCAGCTGGTGGCCCAGCAAGTGGCCCAACAGTATGCCACTCCACCACCCCCTAAAAAGGAGAAGAAGGAGAAGGTTGAAAAGCAAGACAAAGAGAAACCCGAGAAAGATAAAGAAATTAGTCCTAGTGTTACCAAGAAAAATACCAACAAAAAAACAAAGTAAGTTCTTCGGTAACTCAGTACAGTACTATGTTATTTTGCAGGTGAATCAAAGATATCTTTTAAATGCCTCTTTTTCTGTCTCCCCATTTAGACCAAAGTCCGATATTCTGAAAGATCCTCCTAGCGAAGCGAACAGTATACAGTCTGCAAATGCTACAACAAAGACCAGTGAAACGAATCACACCTCAAGGTATTTGAAACTAGAGTGAAATACCACGTCGCTGCCCTGATTCACCTGCTCATAATCAAGAGTCAGGGGTGGTTTTGTGCCTGTGGGTTTGTAGGCTAAGAAGGGGTGGGGTGAAGAGCTGGGGCAGTGGGACTGTTAACTTTCAAAGTACATGCACATAGATATGAGCTGCTTTTATATCACTGAGTCCAAAACAGGAGAAAGATAAATTGATCATAATTTTGCAGTGATCCGAAGCTTTGCTAACTGATTGGCGGTTTCGTTTCTTGCTACGCTTCTTAGTCGGCAGATATGGTAGTAAGCGCTGGTATCCGTGCTGGCGTTTTAGATTCATTGCCACAGCGTCATGCAGTCTGTGTGTGTGGCGGGGTGATGTTGGGCCAGAAGTCCTTTGCATCCGTAGCCGATTTCATGGGCTCTTCCCCTGTGGTGTTGCTTTCAGGCCCCGGCTGAAAAACGTGGACAGGAGCACCGCACAGCAGTTGGCAGTAACTGTGGGCAACGTCACCGTCATTATCACAGACTTTAAGGAAAAGACTCGCTCCTCCTCGACCTCCTCATCCACAGTGACCTCCAGTGCAGGGTCAGAACAGCAGAACCAGAGCAGCTCGGGGTCGGAGAGCACAGACAAGGGTTCCTCCCGTTCCTCCACGCCAAAGGGCGACATGTCAGCAGTAAATGATGAATCTTTCTGAAATTGCACATGGAGTTGTGAAAACTATGAATCAGGGTATGAAATTCACATCCTCCACCTGCCCATGCCGCTTGCACCCCTGGAGAATCTTCTGTGGACATCGACCTCTTAGTGATGCTGCCAGGATAATTTCTGCTTGCCATGGGCATCTGGCCCCCAAGGAATTTCGCACCCTGACGATTACTCTTGACACTTTTATGTATTCCATTGTTTTATATGATTTTCCTAACAATCATTTATAATTGGATGTGCTCCTGAATCTACTTTTTATATAAAAAAAAAATCTGCTGTGCACAATTTTCCATGTACATTACAACTGGTTTTTGTTTTTGTTTTGTTGGGGGGAGTGGGGTGGGAGGGGGAGGGAGCTTTTATTTATTGTGTTCACAGACTCCATCCTTTCAGCATATCCTTTTAAGTTTAGTTCTTTCTTCCAGTTATACTATGTACTATCAGTTTTGATATAACTATATATATATAAATATAAAATTATATATAAAGGGTTATTTGAAACCAATCCATGGCAACGCTGGTGCTTGATACACTGTGAAGTGAATACAACATTGAACAGTTACAGATCTGGGACAGTCCCTTCTATGAAAGTGCTGAAATTAAGTTAAAATCAGTCTTACGTGAAGTATGTTCCAACCCACGTGGGAACTTGACTTTCTCATCTGTCTAAAGAGTACTGGACGATAGAAAAATATATATTTTTTAAACAATGTGATCTCAAATTAAAGACTGCTCCAGATAGCCTGCATTTGCGATGGAATAACTGACAAATCACAAGTGGTTTAGTTGGGAGGGCTTTGATCAGTCAAAAGTAACGAAACTAGCTCCAGAATGCCAAGTATTCGTGTAAATTACGGTTACATGTTAACATTGCTGTTCTTACATAAGCATTCATGAAAATATGGTATTCTGTAACTCGAATTCCATCCATTTTCCAGACCTCTACTCATGTCTGAGGTAAATTGATAAATTGTCTCTTAGTTTTAGGATTCAAACTGTGTAACCTGTATTTTTCGTCCATACAAGAAGCAAATCCTTGTCTCCACTTTGCATGTGGTGTTCTGTTTAATGGAACTTTGTTTGCCTCACTTCCCCTCGTTTCCCTTACCCTACCCCTTCAGTTGTGAGAATTCTTTTTCTTTCTTAAAATCTAGTCTTGTTGTTTTACTGAACAAAGGTTATCAACCAGTACATCCAGTCCCCACATGGAGCTTTTCAGTGTTGGGAGACATGTCTCAATTCCCTGCTGTGGGAAGGAACTCAGTGGTGAATAAATGGTTGAAGTGCTGGCAGCCAGAGTTGCAGGGAAAGCTCCTACTTCCTGCGAGCCTGTGATCTTTTTCTTCCTCAACATAAAGATGGCTTGAGTAAAACTCTCTTTTAAAAAAGATTCTTTTCACTCTCTCTTTTTAAAAACTGTCTTGCAAAAACAAACAAAAACAGGGGGAAAAAAAAAGACCGCTAATATGAATCCACCCCTCCTCATTTTAAAAATGTTCTGTTTTGCTTTGTTTAGATTTAGAGTCTGTCTTCTCTTTGACTCTTACATTCATATCTGCAGAGTTAATAGACTTGAGAGTCATTTCAAGCATGGGAACTTGATGTCACCTTCCTTTATTTGACGGTACTTCTGGGAGGGCAGCAGATTAGTAATGAAACGCCACATTTTGGTGTGAAAAACCTGGTTTGCTTAAGAATAGAAGTAACTTCTGTCTGTGGAGGCAACAAGTAAACAGAAAAATTAACAGCTTGATTTGAGTAGCCAACAGGAAGGCTCCTTTCACATTTACATTAAAACTATTCCTTAGTCACTAATGTACCATCGTTTAAATTCTGCTCTCAAAGGTATAGATGATAAAGCAGTGCCACTTGTTGCTGTGGTCCTGTACTCAGATGCACGGACAGTGCGCCCCCTCTTTTCAAAATACTGCTTTCATCTGGGATGCAAGCTATACTTACCTTTTTAAATACATTTTTAAAGTATTTATTAATGAACCAAAGGAAATCAGATGCTTTCTGTAAGCATCAGGATATAGAATACATAGTGATTTGACTATGAATTTTAAATCCACATTTTAATATTAGTGGGGTATTGCAAAGACATTCCTTCTAAAGTTTTAATATTCCTTTTATTAAGGGTCTCAGGGAGGGTGAATTAGTCAGCCATATTTATTTTCCAGAGGTGTAAGGAATTGCTGTTTTTTAATTAACTTTTTAAAAAAATTTAAAAGTCACCAAACTCATGTGGGTTGCACTGCTTTTGAAACCAGTAAGTGTTGGTTTGCACTTTGTTCAGAAACACTGTGTACTTTTTCAAAATTAGTTTCATGTAAAGTGATTGGACCCCGAGATTAGTGGGAAAAGCTGGTTCACCAGCTACTCAGAGGCTGCTAATTGAGTCATTGCCAATGTCTTGGTTTTTCAGTTTTGCCTCCATGATAAAGAATAAATTAAAGAATGGGGAGGGGTGAAGGAAGGGGGAGGATTGCTTTAGAACAGGTGAGAGGATGAAATGGCCATTTTGGTAGAAACTGCAGCGCATGGTGGGACTGCTCTCAGCAATCAGATGTTCTTGGGCCCATCCTTTAGCTGCTGTTGTGTAATTCTGTTACGGTAGTGAGGTGGTAGGTACTTTAGGCTTTTAATTTCTGAAATTGATGACGTCCCTCAGGCATGTATTCTGGAAATGGAATTCCTGTAACTTTCTGCATTTGCCCTACAATTAGTAGGCAGTGTGTAAAAACACTAGTGTAGGTGATAAAGATACATATTAAAAGAGAACCAGAAATACTTGGTATTCAGCGGCACAGTAAGCAGGTTATAAAAACAAACAAAAGCACAGTGTTACGCTTGCAAGTTTCCATTTGTTTTAATACCACACAATCCTTCACACTCGTGCGTGCGCGCACAGAGCTTATCTGACCTGCTCTGCTTGAGTCATGCAGTTCAAAAAATAATAATAGTAATATTAAGGTAAAGACATCTTGACACCCACAAAAAATTTTAATCAAAATCTTTCAGTTTCAATCTGGATATTCAAAACATTGGCAGAAGCTTCTGTGAGTTTAGTTCCACTAAGATGTTTCACCTGCCTTATCAAGACCATTCTCAGTCTACTTTTTTAAGCTACCGTATCTTAAATTATTGAAAATTTATTAATTGCTGAATATATAATAACCTTTGCTTGTATGTAACCGAAAATGGTTTAAGAGCCAACATTTAGAGTATGACAATGGAGCTGAACAGTTTTTAATGCGCAAGCAGTTCTGTTCTTGTGTATGACTTGTAACCTTAATTTACTGTGTAAAGATGGTTACATTATTTCCTTAGCTTTGTTTGTTGGAGACAAATAGAGAATGCTTGTTAAGTATGTCAAAACATAATCTTACCTTGTGAATTTTTGTTAATGTATTATACGAGCTATATTTTTCATTTGCTCAGAAAGACAGCTTGTATAACGCTTTTGGAAGTTCCTGCTCTGTAACGTCTTTAGAGCTGACAGTCTGTTAGGTTTGTTTTTTTTCTTCATGCTAAAGTGTCGGTGGTTTTGTGAACTGGTCAGAAATTCACAGGTCTTAAATGTTTGGGGGAAATTTATATTGGACACTGCTCTTTGTCTAGCAAATAAAAGATGTTAATATATTCCTGTTACTGGCATGTGCACGACTATGTTATTAGAAGCCACTTTATCGTTTTCCTGCTTTAAATAGAAATGTCTATTTATGAATTCTGCTTGTAGTTTTTTCACAAATAAAATAGTAAAATTTACATTGAAATCTTTATTTTTGTCTGTGTAGACTTTAGCCCGTAGGAAAACCGTTAACTTTTGTACTCAGATTCTTCACTTGTGTAATATTCCCCGTAGAACAGGAGGCCAAGAACTTGAGTTTATCGTATGCTGAAGTTGATTTGGGTGTCTCAGTGCACGGCTCAGAGCTGCAGCAGAAAATATAATGGAACCAAAGAATGGCCGAACTTTGGAAGAAAGCGAGCTAGTGTCTGTAAATGCATCCTTTGAGGTAGGTTGCAGTGATTTAAGGAAGGAAGTGGAGATGATGGGTAACGATGATTAATTCAGTGCATGACTGAAAACCCTCAGAAGACAACCCATTTCTGGCCAACTGCAGTTAGGTAAGTTGTGACTCTGACGTAAAGGAAATGCAGTGTCAAACCTAAAAGCCCCACAAACAAAGCCGGCTTATTGCCCGGGGCTAGGGAGACTGCTGCTGAGACAGTCACTTCCAAAGAATGTGGAAGTCACTTACAGCACTCCTAAGAGTCATCTGTGATTACTGTTCTTTGGCCTGAGTCTGCACTTGAACTAGCACGGAGAGGAGGAGAGTATAAATGGTGCAGGACTGTAATTGGAAATTGGGTTTGTCCTGGTAAAAGAAAACTTAGCAAACTTCATTCCTTTTTGTCTTTGCTCTTGGCTCCTCGGGAATCTTGGAAAGGATCTGGAAGGATCGAAGAGCAGGGAGCAAGTGGTGTGTCTTTGATGTTTCCCAGGGCTCTCAGATAAGTGATGGGCTGTACCCTGACCGGTCAGCTTTCCTTGAAACCTGAGGAGTCCTTTTTGAGGGTCCCTGCTGCCAGTGACACTGGCAGCACCTTTTGAGGAGAACGGAGGCTGCTTCCCACACCAGATGGAGGTGTACCGCAAGATGTTGGTCCCTACAGTGAAAGTGCAAGGATGTCTTTTAGGAAGAGTGGATTCCTTCCGGTTGTGAAGATGAGAAGAGAGGGGAAGGCTTCTTCCCTCCTGTCTTTAGCTAAACCCCAGCCTTGATACCGCATGTCCAGACCCCTACTGAGGAATACCGTGGCCGGGGTGTGACACCATCGAGGTAAGAAGCTCTTGCTGAATTAATCTTGGTCAAGGGTAGGATGATGTCTTCAGCCAGGAAGTGACCAGGCCGTGCTCTGCTTTCCTTGTCCTGTAACATGGAAACAAGGGCAGCGAGGAGAAGAGGGCTGTCAGGGAGGCCCTGCATCTGTTTCATCCTTGACCTCCCAGCAGTTCTGAAGAGCTCCTCTGAAATTTTAACATCATAGCAAGGAAAGCTTCAGAGCCATTGTGTTAGGCTTAAACGCTCTTGATCAAGATCTTGTTTGTTAATCGTCAAGAGAAGCCAGGTTCTAATCTGGCTGCCCTTAATGACGTTTGTCAGGAAAGGACAGTCTTCATCCCGGCAGCCTGGGCTCTGTAAGCACAGTGGAAACGAACTACTGAATACTGCAGGGAAGGCTCTGATTTCTCTAGAAGAGATCGTAGGCCATGTCTAGAGAGATTGAAGGGAGGGGGCTCAGGTCTGGGTAGACCCTAGAGTGAAAGTAGGCATCCAGCTGTTGTGTTCTGCCTGGTCAACCTGCCTTCTCTCCAGGCATAAACCGCAAGGCTGGGGCGGAAGCCAAGCTGTAAGGCATCCAGTGCCCGGTTACACATCCACCGTGGTTCTGAAAAACAGCGAATAGGGCAGAGTGTGGAGACAAGGGCACGGGCTGAAATTGGTGCACGGGTGCTTTTGACCTGGACCACCCACCCTGTTCTCCCCACCTCGAGCTTGTGCCAGGCATCACAGATTGATCACGGTACTGTTTTTCAGCTGAGTTCAGCCTCTGAAACCTCAACACAGCTCTCAGGCATCCTTACCCACAGCAATCAGGGAACCCTACAAGGCAGTTTGGAATCAACCGTTCAGTTGTGGAGCACTTGCTGGAGCCATAGGGATTCCAAGCAGAAGGCAGCCGAGAGGCTTGAAGGAGTCCGGAAAGAAGAGAACAAAATACCCAGCACCAACTCGGTTTTTCTTTTTTCTTTCTTTTTTTTTTTTTTTTGCGGTACACGGGCCTCTCACTGTTGTGGCTTCTCCCATTGCGGAGCACAGGCTCCGGACACGCAGGCTCAGTGGCCATGGCTCACGGGCCCAGCCGCTCGCGGCATGTGGGATCTTCCCGGACCGGGGCACGAACACGCGTCCCCTGCATCGGCAGGTGGACTCTCAACCACTGCGCCACCAGGGAAGCCCCAACACCAACTCTTAACACAGTTCACAACGGGACCAGAGGAGGAGGCTGACGTTGAGCACTGTCGCTTTGAGTGCCAGACCAGCGGCCCGCCCTGGAGGCTGGAGCAGGACCTGCCCAGGCTGTCACACCGGTTCTGCCAACTCGGGGACTCTCAGATGACAGGGCAGAACACCAAACGGGTGTGATTCCTGGAAGCAACAGGATACACCTTTGGAGCCAGAACTGGGTGAGACTCCCACCTCCACCTGACTGGGTGACCTTGGGCAAGTCAGCTTCCTCAGGCTCATTTTCCTCACCTCTGAAGAAAATTTCTCTTGCCCTGTTCCCGTGGCCCAGTCGTTGCTTGTATTTTGTTATGTTTCTAATAATGGAGAGCAAAACTTTTCCGGAACGTTCATTATAATGCTTCATGATGTTAACACCAGGAATGAATGAGAAGGGTTTGTTTTGTTTTGTGATTGTCTTATCTTGTTTTTAAATATCTCCTTTATCTATCTGTCTGTCTCTCTCTCTATCTGCCACTTCCCACCATGGAGGCCACATTTGGACCCACGGTAGCTTTGCAAGGGGATCGCTCGTCTCACCTTCAGGTACCAATTAGTTGCAGAGATAGGAGCATTCAGAGCTGTAAACCGGAACTCCCACCACAGAAGAGGGAAGGTTCTGGCGCTGTAATTGCAGATGGGGAAATCCTCCTGGAACATCTGCGTGCCAGCATTGTGGCCTTGGCGGGGTGCCGGCTCTCTCCCTGTGGGTTTGTCCACCGTCACTTAACCAGGGAGGATTTAACAGTCTGCTCCGGCTGTCAGCCGTGCTCTTGAATCCTCTCTCATCTTAGTCACACTCCTGCTTAAGTGAGTCATTCTTGACTCCCTGGACACCAGAAGCCTTTCTTCCTGACAGCAGGTGAGATGCTGGCAGCCTCTCGACGGGGACCATCCACTTCAGTGCCTGCGAAAATCCCCACCGCCCGGCGACCCAGACATCTGAAGATTTTGCTTAAGAGAGTCGGCCGCCACTGGAGGGAGGTGTGCCGGGCTGGCGGGCCCAGCATCAGCCCCACTCCGCCTGAGCCGGGCCCCCCCTCGCCCCCCCTCTCCCGGGCACCGCTGCCTGGGAAAGGCTGGTGCTGCTGGAGGGGAGTGAGGGGCGGGGGCAGGCCGCTTGGCGCACAGGAGGAGCGAAATTCACAAGACCAATTCCGGAAGCCTGGGGTTTGGTGACGTAGTACTTCAGCGTGAATTTTCACAGTAAAAGCAGGACCTCAAAGAAATTTCACATTCTCCGTATACTCTGCTGCCTTGACGGGTGCTTCTGTTGAAAAGTTTGAGGAAGCCAGCTGTTCTGCTCCCAACCGCACAGAGCCTAGCCTGAAGAGAGGAGGGAGAAGGCGGTAAATATATATTCGACAAGGCGTGGGCTCCAAGGCCCTGCTACGGGCGTTTTCTGGTCTCCGGCAGTCGGCAGATAGAGCCAGGGCCTTCTCTCACACATCCGCCTGAGTGCCTCTAAAAAGCCTGGCACTCAACCACGTGAAAGCCGGCCTGTAACTTCCCTCTGTTCTTAGCTGGTCTCTCCCGCTATGAAGCCATCCCCCCTCTCAAAGCCCAGCGTTGACTCTGCTGCTGTTTGGTGGTAAAGGACACAGTTCCAGGACAGCGGCTAGCCGATACCCTCCCCCCCCCCTTCCCCACTCCTCCCCACAAGGAAGGTTCTGGCTTCGCCTTACAGTTCTCCTGGAGAACAGGCTCTCCCACTCCAGGGCCACCAGTCCTGCCGGGAGCTCGCATCCCAAGAAGCCACAGGCCCTGTGGGAAGAGCGGGATGGTGGCCAGCCTCCCGCCGTCATGTTGAAAGACTTAACATTTTATTTCCTGAGTTTTGTTTGGATGGCTTGGCTTCTTTTCTCTTTGTCAGATGTCAGCCCACCCTGGAAATGACAGTCTGATCTGGCCTCCCGCTAAACCACTGCTGTGGACCGTACACAAACAGAACTGTCCTTACGTCTTGACAACACTCGCTCAGTGTCACAAAGGGCACAGCCAGCCTGAGCCCAGGCCTGTCTTATCAGAAGGGCCAGAAGTGCGTATAAGAACAATAACATCTGCCAGTTATGCAGGAGAGACCCTTAATGTCCTTGAATGATGAGAGGGAGGCAAACGTCCTTGAGCTTTGCCTGATTCCTCAAGTTTTCAGCTTGGAACTTGAATGTGATGGCTGGTCCTCGGTCATCTCGGCCTATGAGGTCAGCTTAAGGATGGAAGCTACACAGTAAGGATAACAAGAGCTGAAAGACAGCAGCCTGGATGCCCTTCCCAGCTCCTGACCTCTCACAGGTGAGACCTCAACTTTTATTTAAGCCATTCTGTATTGGTTAGGCTTCTCCAGAGTAACAGAACCAACAGGAAATGTACAAGTTGACCCTTGAACAACACGGGAGGGTTAGGGATGCAGGCCTCCTCCCCATGCAGTAAAAAATCCAAGTATAACTCACAGTCGGTCCTCTGTATCTATGGTTCTGCAAATGCAGATTCAACCGACCGGAGATTCAACCAATCGCAGATCGTGTAGTGTTGCCGTATCTATTTATTGAAAAAAATCGGCATATAAGTGCGCCCGACTAGTTCAAACCGTGTTGTTCAAGGGTCAAGTGTAGATAGATAGATCGATGACAGATATGTATATCTATATATATCTACCTATCTAGAGAGATTTTTTATAGAAATTGGGTCACGTGGTTATGGAGACCAAGAAGTCCCACAGTCTGCCACCTGCCAGCTGGAGAGACAGGAAAACTGGTGACTTGATTCAGTCTGAGTCTAAAGGCCTGAGAATTCGGGGTCTGATTGTGTAAATCACCTCAGTCTTCCTTTTCTTGCTTTACTCCCTCATTTTGGCGGAGCTCATCCTCCAGCAGCTTCCTGAGAAAGAGTGTATGTGTAGGAGGCATATTCTTTGAGTCCTTTCCAGACCAATGACATGTTTATTCTTCCTTCACACCTGCCTGGCACAATCTCTGGGTTGGAAGTCATTTTCCTCCCTCACAGCTGGTGACGCTCATGAGAAGCCCAAAACCGGCTGGTTCCTGACCTGTGCGCAGGACCGATTTTTTCTCTCTAGACACTTACAGAACTTTCCTGTGTCCCCAGTGTGCTGATATTTCATGGCTGTGCTCTTTGTGTGGGTCTCTTTTCACCCCTCTCCCGAATGCCCAGTGGACCCTTTGAAACCCCAAATTTGAGTCATTCAGTGTTCAGAGATTTCCTTGAAATATTTTGCTTATGACTTCCCTTCATTTACTCTCCGTTTTCTTGCTGGAACCCCTGTTATTCAGATATTCAGAGAATCACCTCCTCTGATCTTCTTGTGATTTCTCTTTCGTGTTCTATCTTTTTATGTTCTTGTTTTTCTTAGAAAGAAACATCCTCATGCTATGGGTTGAATTATGTCCCCACAAAAGATGTGGATGTCCTAACCCCGGTGTCTGTGAATGTGGCCTTGTCTGGAAATAGGGTCTTTGCAGAGGATTGGGTTAAAATGAGGTCAGTAGTATGCGCCATAATCCAATATGACTGGTGTCTTTATAAAGGGGGAAATTTGGACGTAGAGACAGACATGCACATAGGGAGAATGCCACGTGGAAATGAAGGCAGAGATTGGAGTGATGCTTCTACAAGCCAGGAAATGCCAAAGGTTGCCAGCAAACCAGCAGAGGTGAGGAGAGAGGCAAGAAACAGACTCTCCCTTGACAGTCCCCAGAAAGACCCAACCCTCGCCAGCGTCTTCATTTTGGACTTCCAGCCTCCAGAACTGTGAGACAATACGTTTACGTTGCTTTAAGCCACCCAGTTTGTGGTACTTTATTACAGCAGCTCCCAGAGACTAACACACCTCCTCTTTGCCTTCCAGTTCTTCTATGAAGCTCATTTCTTCTGTCATGTTTCCGATTTCCAAGAGCCTTTTGTTGTTGTGTTTTTTCTCTGTATATTTACTTTGTCACATCCTCTTCTTATATCATGCCTGTAGTATATTCTCTCGTCTCTCTGAGAAAATTAATGATGATTTAAAGCTTTTTTTCCCCAGAAGTAGTCTCTGTTGTTCAGGTCCTTGTTCTATGCCCTGTTAAAGGCTTTCCTCAGGTGTCTCCTATTGAAGAGGGGCGGGCTGAAAAGCTGAAACACCAAGCCCAGAGCAGAGCTTGTTATCTGTCGAGGGATGTGCTGGCGCTGTTTTTGGGGAAACGCTGAATGTAAATGTCTTTAGGTCTGCCCACCTCAGGAGTCTCAGACCCTTCCAAACTCCCGTCTGGAAGTAAAGACCGACCGGGAACAGTCTGGGGCCTCAGTCCTCATCAGGTAAGGCCATGCATCATCTGCTTCACCTTCTTGGGGGAATAAACCTTCATGCTAGGGTGGAGTCGGGGAGGAGAGGGCACCCTGCCTCCAGGAGTGAGAGGTGGGCCCAGCGAGCCCATCTGGGAAACCATCCACTTCTTTAACAACTTGAACCGGTTCTCCTTATTATAAAGTCAGCCCTACCCTTCACCTCGACTTCTAGAATTACATGAGGAACAAATTCCTGACCTTTGGAAGGATTTGATTGATTGCTGGTTTGCAACTTGGCCTAAGATTTGGCTTTCTTAAGGCGGTGGCCACCTACGCATCTATTTCCCAGCTTAAAACCTTTTCTTATCGTTGTCTCCTCTTCATTCTGCCAGACTTGTGTGTGTTTGTTTTGTTTTTCGGGTTTTGGTTTTTGTTTTTTTGCTGAAACAAAACAAAAAGCCAGCCAAACAAACAAAAAATACCCCCGCCCCCAAACCCTAACCAAAAAACCTCGACTCTAGTTTAGATGGTATGCCAAGAGGGAACAAAATGATATGCGTGTACAGTTTTTTGGGAAACGCTGAATGTAAATGGAGATGGAGATCTTTATGCGAAAGCCTCAAGGTCTCTTTTTTTTTGTTTTATAAATTTATTTATTCATTTATTTATTTTTGGCTGTGTTGGGTCTTCATTTCTGTGCGAGGGCTTTCTCTAGTTGTGGCAAGTGGGGGCTACTCTTCATCGCGGTGCGCGGGCCTCTCACTGTCGCGGCGTCTCTTGCTGCGGAGCACAGGCTCCAGACGCACAGAGCTCAGTATTTGTGGCTCACGGGCCCAGTTGCTCCGTGGCATGTGGGATCTTCCCAGACCAGGGCTCGAACCCGTGTCCCCTGCATTGGCAGGCAGACTCTCAACCACTGCGCCACCAGGGAAGCCCCTCAAGGTCTCTTTTTAAAACTAACTTTTACCTTCATGATGAAAACACTCAACAAACTAGGAGAAGAAGACAACTTCCTCAACCTGATGAGTCTCAGTACTGGCCAGGGAGAGAGTCTAGGCGGTGGCTGGGACTACCCCACCTGCTACAAGGAGATTTCCAGGCGCGGCTGGAGAGAAGTGAATCTGGGATGGCTGCCAAGGGATCATGGTGCGCAGGGGAGCTCACTGGCACAGCTAATGGTGGGGAAGGGCTGAGCCTTGGTGCTGGGGGCCTACTCCCTACTGCACCGTTCCAGTTCTCGCTAGGAAAATGAGGCCTCTCCGGCTTCCTCGAGGCTGAGGAATGCCATGTGGTACGCATTACCCTCCAAGTAACAGGCCATTTACCTTCCCCAAGGCCGGGAACAAACAGACCTAATTGATGTAGCCACTGGGATATTGTATGTCTCTCACTGTGGTCCCAGGACTGGAGACCCTCTTCCTTTTGCAACTAGGATAACATGTTGAAAACATGGTGGTCTTCAGTCTCAATGGAAAAAGCAACAAAACCACATTTTAGACGGTTTGGGGGGGGTTTGAAGTGGTTTCTGGTTAATCCCAGCTGCATCAGGCCATCTGAGAGGTTGGCTACAACTGGGGGCTGCTAGAATGAGGAAACGATTTCACTAAGCTGGCCTGCGTCTACATTCCCAAACGTGGAGTTCAAGGATTCATCTTGGAGAAAATGAAACAGAAGCTTCCAACAAAGGGTTCTTGGAAGTCGGTGTGTAATTAACCTTTCTGTGTAACGTGAGATTTCTCAACTAAATGGAGGGGAGAAAAAATAGATTCGATTTTAATAATTAACAGATACTTGTAAACAAGTTCCAGTGTGCTTTATAGAGTATTGATTACCGTATGCTGGGGGTACTGGTCGAGAGGCACGTCTCTGATCCAGTCTGTCTCTTCCCTTTAATTCGGGTTTTCTCCTGTACTTTACAAGCAGGTTGGGCCGGGCCTGGCTCTGTGTGGGAGCGTCCGCTCGGCTTCTGGAGCCTGGGGCCCGGTTCCGGTGTCTGGCCTCATTTCATTTGTGACCTCGGGAACTTGTCTCCAAGCCATAATTGAACTCCCATTTGACCTCAGTTTCCCCCGGAGCCGATTCCCTGGGGACAGTGTGCTCTGGGGACCCGACAGGCTGTAGGAGTTGCCACCTGCGCCCTCCTGGGCAGAACGCAGCCTCCGGACAAGTCTTATTGGGCCCCCAGGAGTTGCAAAGTGTTGCTGCGTGTGGATGTCATTTGTGCTGTAATAGCTTTGCTGGGGCTGCCGTAATAAAGTACCCCAGACCGGGTGGATTAACGACAGAAATCTCCCAGTTCCTCAGGGTTGCAAAACCAAGGTCAAGGTATTGACAGCGTTTCCTCCAAGGTCTGTGAGGGAAGGGCCTGTTCCCGGCCTGTCTCCTTGCCTTGCAGGTGGCCGTCTTCTCCCAGTGTCTCTTTGTATCATCTTCCCTCAATGTGTGTCAGTCCCTCTGTGTCCAAATTCCCCCCCTTTTTTTTTTTTTTTTTTTGTGGTACGCGGGCCTCTCACTGTTGTGGCCTCTCCCGTTGCGGAGCACAGGCTCCGGACGCGCAGGCTCAGCGGCCATGGCTCATGGGCCCAGCCGCTCCGCGGCACGTGGGATCTTCCCGGACTGGGGCACAAACCCGCGTCCCCTGCATCGGCAGGCGGACTCTCAACCACTGCGCCACCTGGGAAGCCCCAAATTCCCCCTTCTTATAAAGACACCAGTCACACTGGGTGAGGACCACCCTAACAACTTCATTTTAACTCCATCATCTGCGAGGACTCTGTTTCCTAATAAGGTCACATTCTGAGGTCCTGGGGGTACAATTCAACACATGAATTTTGAGCGGACACAGTTCAACTCCTGAGGACGCCATGGTGCTACATTTGCCGTGGCCCTGTCTATCCACTGGTGCCTCTTACTGGGTGCCTCTCACTAAGTACATTCCCTTCTGGCTTCTGTACGCTTTTGGGTTTTGTGCCCCTGCCCTCATTTAGAAGTTCGTTCGTTCATTCATGTGTTTAATCGAACATAACAGTGCTTACTTTGAAAGATTGCTCAGGGAATTCCTTGGCAGTCCATCGGTTAGGACTTGGCGCTTTCACAGCCAGGGCCTGGGCTCGATCCCTGGTCGGGGAGCTAAGATCCCACAAGCCATGTGGCGTGACCAAAAACAAAAAGATTCCTGAGAAAATGAAATACCATATTTACATTTTTCGCTTCATGTCTGACACATAGTAGGTACTCAGCCACACTGATTCATCCATGCACTTACCGATATTTATTAAGCAGCCCTAAGGCCAGAAATGGGGCTGGGCTGAGCCCGGAAAGCCAGGCAAGGTACCTGCCCCGATGAGCTTAGAGGAGGGCAGACTGGATCCAGTAGCCCCAGGAGAAGTGTGTGAACCAACACTGGTGAGTGTTCTGCTGGGGGTCCCAGGGAACCTGGGGCTGGAGCAGAAAGTGTTCTGTTCAGCTGGGGGTCCCAGGGAACCTGGGGCTGGAGCAGAAAGAGAGGGGCAGGAAGGCACAGGTGGGCGCACAGGGCAGGCCTGCAGAGCCTGTGGCCCACAGGAAGGCAGCTGAGCTTCCTCCCCGTGTCCCGGGTGATGCTCTTGGTAGTGTTTCAGCAGAGGTTGACAGAATCAACGTTGTGCTGAGGGGATCAGGTTGGACTGGGGCAAGAAGAGATTCCAGGAGAGGTCCTGGCAAGCTGCAGCAGGCGCCCCAAGGAGAGAGATGGGAGCTGGGCCTGGAGGGTGGTGGTAGAGACAGGGAGGGGCGGTCGGCTTTGAGAGGTCAGGGGTAGAGTTGGCAGGACGTGGGGATGGGTGGGTGGGCGTGGGAGGGAGGAACCAAGGAGGGACTGGCTTGCAGAGCCGGTGGGGGCAGGGGGGTGGCTTCCCTCTGAGAGAAGCAAGAGGGTCTGGTTGGTGGTGAGCTGTTGCATTTCAGGCAGAGGAGTCTAGACTCAGTAAAGCATGAAGTTATTGTCAACCGTGTGCTCGCTCATTCCACAGCTATTTATGGAGTACTTGTCCAGGGCAAGAGCAGTGCTTGTTGTCAGGGATACCGCAGTAAACAAGGCAGAGCTTTATCCAGTGGACATTCTAATGCGGAGATAGACAACAAGCATGGGAGCACATAGATAATAAGGTCCTTCCAGACTGTGATAAGGAAATGCAGCCAGGCGAGGTGATGGGAGAGGTGAGGGGCTACCTAAGTTGGAATGGACAGGAAAGGCCTCTCTGAAGAGGTGATATTTGAGCTGAAGCCTGCATGGTGAGAATGAGTCAGCTATGGACGAATCTGGGGAAGTTCTTGGTGGGCACAGCATGTGCAAAGGCCCGGAGGAGGGAGACGAAGCCTCAAAATGAGGTTGGAGTGAAAACCAGGGGCCAGGTTGCTCAGGGAATTACAGGCTAAAGGAAGGCACTCATAATTTCCCTGGGACTGTGGAAAGCCAAGAAGCCTTTAAGGAAGAGAGGGCCAAGTTTAAGAAAGCCAAAGAGGAATTCTAGGGACCCTGCCTCTACGTTTCTCTTTTTGCTCAACTTGGTTTGAATCGTTTGTGTCACTTGCAAAACTGTCTTGATGAACACATCTGGTAAGAAAAATCTTTCTTGGGGGGCATGTGTCAGGATCTGAGAAACACAGAATGGCAGAGCTGAATGGAGCCACAGAGCTGAGCTGGGATAGTCGAGTGCAGACAGCTCCCCTGGAGACTGAGGGGCGCCAAGACCCAGGCCTCTATTATCTGCAACAGCTGCTCTTTCATCGGCTTTTCATGTGGGGGTCTGCGTGCTCGTCCAGTCGTGCTGTCCTTGCCTGAAAGAGTTTGGAAACCACTGAGCCAAGTGTGTGATGGGGAAACTTTTACAGATGGGGAAACTGAGGCTCGGGGAGATTAGTGAGTGCCTGAGCAATACAGCTGGGAAGAGGTCGTTCCAAGAATGGGAAGCAGGTATGCAGCCCCTTATTCCAGGGCTCTTTGCAGTGGAGAAGGCCGACTGCCACAGAAGCCCGGGGTGGGGCCTTTTGCTCTGAGGGCACAAGGCTGTAGCTTGGAGGATGCCCTTCCTGGATGTGGCCAGCCAGGGGCTTGGAGGAGCTGCAGCTTTGGCTACATCCCTCCCCAAAGAGGGCCAGGACCATACACCCAGGACCAGGCAGTGCAGCCTAAAATAGGGATTTGGGGCATAAGCTTCGGAATCAGGGCTGAGTTCAAGTCCTGGAACTGCCCCTGGCTTTCTGTGGGATGCGGGCACATGACCTAAAATCTCTGAGTCTCAGTCTCCTCATCTGGGATAAAAGGTGCAGCAGCCCGGCAGGATGTGGTGAGAACAAAGTGAGCCTGCACACCGAGCATGTAATGTGGCACCTGGCACCCGGCAAGCCCTGAATTAGCTCGCGCTCAGCTACCACCACTTCACCACCTGCATTCCAAGGCTCACACTGCAGGGCTGGGGACAGGAGGCCCCCAGAGGCAGAGCCTCAAGAGGGCTGGACCAAGGCTGGTCTGTCAATTGCATGAAAATCCCACCTCACGGGAAATTTCCGTTGGAAAGGAAGCGTGGGAACTCAATGTTTTCCCACTGAAAGGAATTGTGATTTCTCCTCCTGGCGTGGCTCTTTCTCATGGATCAGAGTTGCAGCAAATGCTGTCGCTGTTCTCAAGGATTTGTTTTATTTTTATTTGTGTGATGAACGATCAAAATAAATAGACTGTGTGATTTCAAGGAACTAAAACAAAAAGAGAAAAACCTGCCTTGTCATGTTCTAGATTCTTCTTCTGCCAGGTTTCAGGCACCGGGGGCTTCTTGTTAGGGGCGCAGACATGCTTATTGCATGATGTTCCCAAGGCTCAGAGGAGCAGACTCAACATTCAAACGCATCTTTACTCCTGTTGTAATTTAAAAATAAATAGAATGCTAACATTTACTGAGCTATTTCTATGCACCAGGAACTGTGTTTTATATATATTCTCTTGATCAGCTCCCCTCCAAAGCTAAGGATTAGTCTTATTCCCATTTACAGATTTGACAGTTAAGGCTAAGAGAGGGCAAATGACTTGTCCAAGGTCATGCAGAGACCCTGGAGGGAGGGTAGGGCAGCTGCAGGGCTCCAAAAAAAGATGCTGAAACTCTTTCTGGCCTTTGTGCCAGTTGAAATATGATGTTGTGTTAAAATCTGATGGCTGTGCCTTTCTGGGTTCCCAGGGCATCTTGGCAGAATACCGACTGGCTACAGCCCAGAGTACTAAGGCCCTGAAAAACTGTTTACTTCAAAGAATAGTGGTCTCCCTCAACATAAAACCTCCTAAACTTTCAAAGTGTGATAGTCAGATTTTGCTATGATGATGCTGCATGACAAACAACTCCCTTCAAATCTCAGGAGCTTACAGCCATAGCCACACATGGATCTTGCTCTTGGGTCTGTGGCCTTCTGGGGTAGCTCTGCTTTAGGCTCTGGGTCTATTGTCAGGTATGTTCCAGGTGTTTCTTTGTTCTGGAATAAGTGGTTACCCAGAGGATGTCTCATGGTAAATGGCAGAAGCACAGAAGACCAAGTGAAATGAAGCAAAGACATTTAAAACCTCTACTCGCACACACTCACTTACACTGTGCTGACCAAAGGCAGTCAAATGGCCGCACACACCATCAATGTGGGGAGATGTACAATGTACTTCTTCTACCAATCCCATCTGCCATTCTAAGGCGACTGACACCAAGGCCACCTCGCCTTGCTGCAGTGGGCAAAGGCTTTGCCTCTTCTTTCTATGAGGATAAGGCTGGAGATTTCCCAAAGGAAATTTACCAAAGACTGAAGGAGGAAACAGAGAGGCTATAGTGGACGTCTGTTGGTTCTACTTGCCAAGAATCCATTCTGCTAGTAAGTGGTTCTCGATTTCGCTTTGGTGAGTCCCTTGCCTCATTCTCAGTCTCTGTGATTTGGGGGTAGGGATACTGTCCTCACCTGCCAACTTCAGGGGTGGACACCTGATCCATTTCTGGCCAGTGGGAACACTGCATCCCCTTAACCAAATGATTGGTTCTGGGCTGGTCATGTGACCCAAGCTGGGTCAATGCAACTGATACTCAGGACTCGTGCTAGAACTATTAGAACAGAGTGTCATGTTTCCAGAGATTCCGTGAAGTAGAGTAGAAGACTGAAGCCTTGGGTAGTCATCTTTGTACCTCTGGTACTGTAAGGTGAAGCTGACACCGAGGAAAAGAAGACCAAAGGATGAGACAGAATTGCGAGAACATCATTTGAGCATCTGGATCCAGCTGTGCCTGAAAGCCCTAAACTCTACAATAAATTCTTTTGGGGAATGGAAGTGGGCTTAAGCCATTTTGAATTGGACCATTGTCCCTTGCAACTGAAAACACCTTACTAGTTCAGAACTAGAGCTAAATGTGGTAGAGTGAGATGGCTAAGACCAGCCTTGGGTTCAGATGCTAGCCTTGCCCCTGAGAGCTGCGTGGCCTTGTTGAGCCTCAGCCTCCTTATCTGTAAAATGGGAATAGTAACAATCGGTTTGATGATCGTTGTGCTGCTAAACTATATAAAACAGGTTGTCTGGGTTTGGCAAGTTGTTGGTACTCAGTGAATGGTCGATGTTGTTAAAACCAGAGGATTCAGAAGTAGGCTTCCTGTCCTCCCTGGGCCAGCGTCCAGCCTCACGGTTTGTTTGTCCGCAGATCCCGCAAGTCACACGACAGCCCTTCCTGTCGCCTGTGGGAGGATGGGGTTGGCACGGGCTCTGAGCTGTGGCAGCTGCACCCTCTCTCCGAGAACCTCCCTCTCGCCCGTCCTCCCGACCCATCCTCCCAACCCATCCTTCCAGCCCGTCCTCCTGGCCCACAGGGCTCAGCATCTTGGAAATTCTGCTGTCCCAGCCCCACAGACCCGCCCTGGCTCTGTGCCTGGTGGGGAGGCCTCTCCCTCTCCAGAACCACAGGCTCTTAGAGACGGGGAACTAGGGAGCCTGGGAAGTCCTGCTCTGGTGGAGGGAAGATGGAGGCCCTCAAGGCTCTTCTAGAGCCAGGAAGCGCACACCCAGAATCCGGACCCTGTTCTCCGTCACCGCCCTGCCCCCCCTCCCTCAGCTCCTTCCCTGAGAGGGAAGGTGTGGGACTTCGTCAGCACGTGCCCACGCAGGGGTCACTGACAATTTTAGGGCACATGCCAGTGAAGGTTTTTAATATCAGCAGCTTTGTATTTCTTGGGGTAATGATCCCCACCTGCCCCTTCCACAGGAGAAAGCCAGTTCGACAGGAGAGCGGTTCCTGTCTGCTTCATCCCTGCTGTGTTTCCAGAGCCTTGAATACTGCCCAAGACACAGTCAGCGCTTCATGAATGTTTTGTTGACTGAATCAGGGAGTAACAGGGTAGAGCGAATACATGGCCAGCGGTTCTGGTTCTCCCCACTCAGAGCTCAAGTTCTCTGTGGAAATCCATCTGAGTAGGACGATCTTAGGTCGGTTTGAAGATAAATATTAAGGGATGAGCGGCAGCGTGTGTGTGTGGAGGTGGAAACAGCGGTCAGGTGGAGACTGGCTGCCTGGAGCCAAGCGATGCCGGATGACTCAGACCCCATGTCCCTTCTAGCAAAATACTCTGTGATTCTTTGTGGGCTGAAGCCAGAAGTGGGCCCGCCTCTCCCAGGTGTATTAGTTTGCTGTGGCTGTCTTAACCAATTAACCACAACCTGGCTGGCTTACAGCTACCGAAATGTATTTTCTCACAGTTCTGGGGGCTGGATATCTGAAATCAAGGTGTAGGCAGGGCCACACTCCCTTTGAAGGTTCAGGGGACGATGCTTCCTCACCTCTTTCAGCTTCTGGGGCGTGTGGCCACGGCACTCCAATCCCGGCCTCTGTCTTCACATGGCCTTCTCCTCTGTGTGTGTGTCTTCCTCTCTGCTGTCTCTGAAAAGGATACTTGCCATGGGATTTAGGACCTACCCTGGTAATCTGGGGTGATCCCATCTTGAGATCCTTCCTTACGTCTGCAAACACCCTTTCCGCCAAGGTTCCGGGGCTTAAGACTTGGACTTATCTCTTTGGCGGCCACTGTCCAGCCTATGACACCTGGGGTCTGGACCCTGTCGAGCACCGACCGCAGTCCTGCAGTGTCACCTTCTCCAGGGAAGCCCAGCTATGTCCCAGAGCCTCTCAGGGGTGACAGTCTTGGGGACATTTGGTAGGGTCTGAGTGAGGAGTAGCAGACTCCTTCCTGGGGCGGGGCTACCTGGGGGCAGCCAGCATGGGCCCCTCTTCCCTGGCCAGCAGTTCTGAAGAAGGGGGAAGGGAGCTGGGCCGGGGGAGGATTTAGTCCCCGGGGCTTCACTGAGGCACGGATCTGTTCATCCACCTCTCTGGAGTCGCCTCGCCCCTCTGCAGACGTTTGTGAATATGGCTTTCTGAGTGCTCGTGGCAAGGCAGAAGGGATGGGAGCATCTGCGTGAGGAACGTGGCTCGGGAGCCCCACAGGCCTGGACGCTAACACGTCTGTGCTGCTGTCACTCAGCAAACATTCGTAGATCACCTACTAGGTGCCAGGCAGTGGAGAGAGAACACTGAAGCACACAGAGGCCAGCCCTCGCGGGGCTGGCAGCCGGCCAAAACGAGAGCGAAAGGGAACCTATAGCTAAAATGATGACGAACTTTTATCACTGCTAGCCAGGAAACAGACTGAGTGTGGAGATGGAGCATGAGTAGAGGGGAGGCCTTTCAGAGGAAATGGAATTTGAACTAAGACTTAAAGCTGGGAAAAAGCATTCCAGACAAGGGAACAGCATGTGCAAACGTCCTGAGATTAGAAAGAGCCTGGCACATTAGATAAATGGAAAACTGTCCAGTAGGTTGGAGTGTAACCTGTGGGGGTGAGAGGGGAGGAGGTTAGCAGGAGATAAATCCTGCTGGGCCTGTGGGAGGAAATTTGGATTTCATTCAAAAGATTTTAAACAGGTTGTGTCGTGACGAGTGAGCTTTCTGAAGGATCCCTCTGGGGAACGGGCAGAGAATAGACCACAGGGCAGGGGTTGGTAACCTTTCTCTGTAACGGTCCAGAGAGTAAATATTCTGGACTTTGGGGGTCATCAGATCTCTGTCGTGACTTACCGGCTCTGCTGTCCTATAGCACAGAAGCAGCCGGAAGCAGCTTGTAAGCAACCAGGTGTGGCTGTGTTCCAATAAAGCTTGACAGAAACAGGCAGCAGGGCTTCACTGGTGGCGCAGTGGTTAAGAATCCGCCTGCCAATGCAGGGGACACGGGTTCGAGCCCTGGTCTGGGAAGATCCCACATGTTACGGGCCAGCTAAGCCCGTGTGCCACAACTACTGAAGCCCATGCGCCTAGAGCCCGTGCTCCGCAACAAGAAAAGCCACTGCAATGAGGAGCCTGTGCAACACAACGAAGAGTGGCCCCCGCTCACCGCGACTAGAGAAAGCCCACGCGCAGCAATGAAGACCCAACGCAGCCAAAAATAAATAAATAAATAATCAATTTATTTTTTAAAAAAACAGGCAACAGTTGGACTGGCCCGCAGGCAGTGGTTTGCTGATTCCTGTTGCAGGGGGACCGGCGTGGAAACGAGAAGAGCACTGTGGCTCTGAGTAAGTGACCTAACCTCCCCGAGCCTTAGTTGTCTCATCTGTAGAATGGGCACACCTTACCTCAAAGAAACATTTGTGAAATGTCTGAGTATTAATGGAGAGAAAGGGCTGAGCGCAGAGCCTGGGCTTGTGGTTGGAGCTGGACACATGGTGGCCCCACACCGGCGGCTGCTCTCTTACCGCATGGAACCAGGTGGTTGAATGTGTAAAGCGAAGGCTTGAAAGCATGGGGTCAGTAGCGTTAACCACCTGCTGGTCGTCGTGGTGCTTCAGTGGCTGATTGAAATGCTTGAGCATGGAATTGCATGAAGCTGGCGGTGCCGTGGGTCAGAGCCTCTTCTTCAGTGGGGACGACGTTCCTTCTGCATGTTTTCCTCCCTTTTCCTCAGTGTGGCATCACTCACCTGCCATGGCCAGCTCCTGCATTCTCTTCCCCCTTTGGGGAGATATCTTTGTAGCCACAGCTGCCACTATGCTGCCCCTCTGGGCTGCAGATGGGGTTTAACTCCATAATCCTTGTTCATACCTTCCTGTGCCTTTTTTTCCCCCTCTCTCATCATGGGAGATTTCTCGACTTCTCTTTCCGGCAGCTTCGTTGGAAAGAAACTACGGAGAAAGGTAAGGGTCTGTTTTTCTTGAAAATCCTGGCTGGGGAAGGGGGAGGTAAGACAGAAAAGTGTATGGGAGAGTCTGGGAGAGCCCCTTTACCTTATGCTCTGGCCGATCCGGGGGGACGGCTCAGGAGAGACAGGGAGGCTCATGTGGGGCCTTTACCAGCATGTTTCCCCTTGCTGTTGGGGGTCATTACCATGGGCACTGACATCGGAGAACATGTACTTCAGGGTAGGGCGGGGCTCCTCCTGAGGTACTGCTGGGGGGGACCCTGTCGTGAAACTCAGAGAGGCAGAGGCGAGGAGACTGCACGGAGAGACAAGGAGTGTGGCCAGGACATCAGGGCAGAAAAATGGGTGGTCCCCAAACCCAGAGAGAGAGAGAGATGACAGATGGAAGAATAGAGCGATAGATGATAGACAGATAGATAGATGATAGATAGGTAATCGACACGTAGATACTTAGATACAGAGCACGTCTTCTCTGTGCAATCAAGTGACAGCCATTCATTCGACAGCAAAGACGACTCGAGCACCAGCCATGTTCCGGGCACTGTCTGGCATGAGGACGCTGCGCCGGGTGAAACAGGCGTGCTCCCTGCTCTCACGGTACCCTCAGTCTGTTGTGAAATCTAATGCCCTGGGCCAACAGAAACTATTTTTATTCCTCTGGTTATTTCCTAGGGTGAATCACCCAGCAGCCCACAATTACCCCATCATCAACCAGAAGAAGGCAGAGGGCAGGGCCTGATGGCCTGGTATCTACGTAAGTGAATTTTAAGAGGCTGACAGGCATCCTTGAGCCAAACCAGGAAGGTATGGAAGCCAGACCCACCTAGGTTCAGATCCCTAGCTCTGCCCCTTAGTAGCTGTGTGATCTTGGGCAAGTCACTTGACCTCTCTGAACTTCAGGTGCCCCATTTGTTTATTGGTTATTGCAGGTGTTGAGGATATAGCAGTGAACAGGGCAGACAAAATCCCAGTCTTTGTGCAGTTTACATTCTTGTTGGAGGAGACAATAAACAAATACGTGAATTTCTAAGACACCAGTTGGTGATGAGTGGAATGGAGAAAAGTAAGGCAGGGTAGAGGAATGAGGAGTACCAGGATGTGGGTGAGGCGTTTCATCCGAGCGCTTGAAGGCGGTGCGGGAATGAGGCAAAAGGCTGTCTGGGGGAAAAGCATGCCAAGCAGTGAAAAAAGCAAGCGCAGAGGCCCTGAGGTCACCAGAGACTTTCAAATGTAATTAACTTAATGATTTTGAGATGGGAGATTCCCCAGGTGAGGCCAGTTAATCACGAGGGTCGTCATTAAGAGGGAGGCAGGAGATTGGCGGGATAGAAAGCAGCATGAAAAGGGAAGCGAGAGGTTCGCGTGATCGAAGGAAGGGCCACAAGCTGGGGAAGGTAGCTGGCCTCTAGAAACGAGAAAAGACGAAGCACCAATTTCTCCACTGAGGACTTCAGAAGGAGCTCAGGCCTGCTGATACCTTGATTTCCTTTCGACCTCGGACCTCCAGAACTGTAAGAGAGTACGTTTGTGTTGTTTTAAACTATCACGTTTGTGGCAATTTCTAACAGCGTCCCGAGCAGATGAATCTAAGAAGTAGCTCCTTTTTTCTTTGGTCAAATGGAACAGTGGTAGCTCCTGCCTGAGGGGCCGTAGAATTGGGGGTGCGGGGAACCCAGCAGCCCCTTCCCAGGCAGGGGAGCTGCTCAGAGATTGCCTGTTGACCTGGCCACTGCGGAAGAGATCCCTCCCCTGGTGTTTCTGGGGGCCAGGAGTGAGGTCCTTCACTCTGCCCATATCCCTCCCCAGCCACAGACCTAGGGCTTCTTTTCCTGCCCCGTCCCCCTGGAACTCCAGGTCCGGCTCCCCTAGCTGGTCCGCGTGGCCCCAGATGTCCTGCTCTCTCCAGCCTCCAGGCCTTTCACAGGGCGTCCCCTCTGCCGAAGCCCCCCGAGCTGGCATAGCCTGGGCCTCGGGTTAGCCCTACATGTCTGTGACCCGTCTAGTCCTTCCTCATTCCCTCCTCTGTTAAGTGGAGGCATGTTCACCCTCCTTAACTCAGCCCTTAGCACACCCTTGGTATTTAAAGGCTTATCTCCTTCTTTGCTTTCCCCTCTGAGGGGAAGACAAACAGCCTTTATTGCGTGCAGTCAGGGTCGCTGTGAAGAGCTGCGGAGGCCGTGGCTGATCGAGTAGGCTGTGAATAGTACCGTCTGGAGCCGTGCAAGGTGGTGGCCACTGTGCTAAGTGACCACTTACTCACCGCAGTGACCTGCAGGGTGAGGTTAAGCCCATTTTGCAGACGAGGAAGCTGGTGTGGGGGAGAAGGGACGGACTCTCAGCTCCCTCAGCCTTACGTTTGTAAAGCACTGACGGAGCATCTTGTCCAGTCCTCTCCAGGACTCGGTGAGATTGATGCTACCGTCACCCCCATTTAAGATGGGAAAAGTGAGACTCAGGGGAGAAGCCGCTGGCTGAGCTGCCAGATTCAGACATGCGGGTCTGCCCAGCTCCCGAGTCGGAGGTCTTAAGCCTCAGGAAGAAATGACTGAGGAAGGAAAGGGTCAGGAGGGGAACTTGAGTGCCTTGGCTGTGCCCTGGAGGCTGTTTGATCCTGCTTGGTTGGAATTCGCAGCTACAGGTGGCTCTGAAGATCCAGTGAGGCCGCGTCGGCAGCACTTTGAGAACAGGGCAGCAGCATGGGGGTGGGGAGTGGGTGTTTCTGGGTTCACACCCCGCTGCTCAGCCTCCTGGCGAAATCCCACCCCTCGGTCTGCCCTGGCTCTGAGGCAAGCCTGGCGTTTTCTCCTGGCGCTGGAGGGCCTGAGACCCTGGGCCTTTCTGGAAGAAGCCCCTGCCCTACCACGGCTACTCAAAACCCCCGGGCCCTTGCCTCTTCCCAGGAGAACCCCTGTGAATTTCCTCCTGTTTTTACCTCCCTGTCCCTCGGGGGCCAGGCCCAGTAGCTGCAGTGGCAGCAGCAGCTGGTGTCCACAGAGAGTCTGTTGGATCCTTTGGGGGCCCAGGGGGCATCTCAGGGCCGCCAGCGAGGGCCTGGCTGGGCTCCGTCAAGGGTCTGTCGCCAGGCTGAGGGGCTGCTCCCAGCGCTTTGGGGCTGAGCTTCCCGGCTTCCCTTCAAAGATCTTCACTGATCCCAGTATCGCTCCTGTGATAGGAATGCTCACGTTCTCGGTTGTTTACTGGGTGCCAGGCCCTGAGCTGCAGTCTTCATCTGGATTGGTTTTTTTTTTCTCTCATGAGAAGCTTATAGAGTAAGAGCCATGATTGATATTATTCCCTTGGTGGGCGAGGAAACCACGTATTCAGTAAGTAGCAGAGGCCTCTGTGAGCCCGATCGAGGTTCTACCAAACGGCCTCCGACTAGAAATACCTGATTAACAGATGAGGAAGCTGGGGCTCAGGAAGGTAGAGTGCCTTGGCCAAGGTCATGAACTTTGCCCCTGAAAACCTGCGGTCCAGTGCCTTGCGGGAGAGTGAGAGGGGCCTGGGGTTCACTGTTTCCCTGGGCTCCCGTGGCCCCAGGAGGGCTGTGCTCTGGGAAATGCCCCGGGCCCGGGCTTCAGTTTCCTCAGCTGTAGAATGGCCTCGGTAACAGAGGTGCGCCTGGCAGACTCGCGCTCTTTCCTAAGCTTTCCCCAGCCCTGTGCTACGAGGCCTGCGTTTTCTAGGGCCGTGTGTGGCCCCCGTCCAAGCCCTGTATATAACCGGCAGCCCGGGGGCCCAGCTGGCTTTCCTCCTTCCCCTCCCCGCAACGAGCTCCTGTAATGGGTGTCCTCTGGGGGGGTTATCGGCTCAGCATTTTTACAGGTTCCCCCCAGTTCCCCTGCCCCTAATAAAGGAGCTGTAAGACTCCAGACACACAGCTCAGAGCACGTGTGCCTGTGGCCCAGCCCCGGTGAGGCGGCTAAGTAACATGCAGAACTTTCCACCTGGGCCCAGCCCTGGGCAGGGCCTGTTCTCTTCTCCCGCTGTTCCACAGGAGCCGCTGGGTACCCTGGGCTGGGCCGGCTCCCTGTAGGGCCCCTGACGGTTCTGGGACAAGTAGGGACTGTGTCTGCAGGCGGTCTGTGTGTCACAGCCCCCGACGCACAACCAGGGCCGCACGGTGAGGCAGGGCCCCTCAGGACTCCAGTTACAGCTGCGCTCAGCCGGGCGCCTGGCTAGCCTCCACCGGGCGGGCCGTGACTCACAGACGGACTTGGCTACACCCAGTCACCGCTGTTGGCCCAGCCGGTGTCAGTCGGCCAGTCCGTTGCTGCTTTCTGTACAGCCAGGGCTGCCCCGGGCAGACACGGCCACTCACACTGTGGGTCACAGCCGTGGTCAGCGGGCCTCCTGCCAACCAGTCGGTCAGTCAAGGCCAGGTCGGTCAGCCCACCTCCAACAGCCCGCCAATCACCTGCGTCACCTCATCCTCTGTCTTCCAACAGCCCATCGAAGTCAGTCAGCCAGCGAGCACGTTCCCGTCAGTCAGCTGGTAGGACGTTGTCTCACGGCCAGGCTCAGCTGTACAGGCAGGCGGGCATCCGTCTGTCCGGTCCGTCTCGGGCCGCCCACGGCCGTCAAGGCGGCTGGACGGTCACTTTTCAGTGACTGAGGCAGGCAGTCGGTCCACTCAGCCAGACCAGTCAGTTGGGCACAGTTTCTATCCATTGAACATTGAGTCACCGGCAGCCATCGTCCGTGGCCAGGTCGGTTCCAGCCCCAAGGAAACACCAGCCAGCCGGTCGGTCAGTCTCCAAGAGTCAGGGGTGCAAGCAGGAGCGCCAGCCAAGGCCCTGGGGTCGCAGGCAGACATCCAGTCGTCTAGTCAGTCCGGAAGAGACGACCCCTCCCCCAGCCAGAGTCCTTCAGGCAAGATCACCGATCAAGGCTGTTGGGTAGGGGGTCGCAGTCAGTCACCCAGTCACCTGGTCTGGACCAGCCACCAGCCACACGGAACTAGTCAGCCACGGGACTCAGGCAGTCAAAACAGTAAGTCCCGGGAAGTTCCTAGTTATCCATTCAGTCTGATTAGGCAACCAACCCGCCAACTACCCAGCACCAGGCCCATCGTTAGGAGCCAGTCAGTCACGAAGTCCCTGAGTCAGTGCGCCGGTCACCCCGCCCCTTGGCCAGTCAGGCTCCATCCATCAGCCCAAGTTCGGGCAGCCCAGCCAGTTGTAGCTCATTGCAGGCTCCCACGGTCTGAGGCCAGGTCCATCCCAGTCCCAGCCAGCTGGCCACCATCAGTCAGTCACTTAACCTTGTCCACACCGAGGTGTAGGCCGGCTTCTTACAGAACCAAATGAATCACTAGCAAATCCGAGAGAAATCCTAAATCAAACCCCAAACATGGCTTAACCGCCTTCAACAGTGTCCAGAAATAATGGTCCCAAATCAGCCTTTGTTCCTGATTTGTCAGGAAGGGGGGTGGTGAGGGGCAAGGAAGCTGACTTTGGACTCCAGTGGAACCCACTTGTCAGGCAGAGAGGCTGAAGGCCAGTGGGAAAGGGCAGGAGACCCTGGGACATGTTTCGACCCGCACCACCTCTATGCTCTGGGGGGTTTTCTCAGAGCAGGGAGCACCCCAGTGCTCTTCCCAGAGGAAGGGGGGGGAACAATGGGAACAGGAGATGCCCCTGACACCCCTGGTGCCCTCCTTTCCCTCGTGCCTCTCCCCACCTCTTGTTCACCACTCCCTCCTCCATCCTCACCTCCCACCTGCTCTGCCCAGATCAACGCCCACCCCTCTCCCGTTTTCAGATCCTGTCCTTGACATGGTGCCCCTCACCTCCCCTACGCGCGCGCGCGCACACACACACACACACACACACACACACACACACACAGGCATGCACACCTCTCTCCTTTGCCTGCCTCCAAGTAGCCCGGGGTGGAGGACACTCAGACCCCCGCTGCGCCCTGTCCCTCCCTTTCTGCTCTCATGGATTCTGCTGCCTGGTGATGCCCTTATGAGACCCACTCCTGGCATGAGCATCGGCGCCAGGTTGCAGCTTTTCCTGCTGCAAAGCCTCGTCCTCCCAGCTCTCCTGGAGGAGAGGGATGACAAGGAAAAGCCGGGGATGGTGGTGTCCTGCTCCCTGAGTTCCTGTGCTGGCCTCAGGCTTTCCCTGGAGCCAGGCAACGGTGCTCATTACTGGGCAAACGCTGGCTCCAGTCCAGCTGGGGCGTCAACCAGGATTTCTCAGCCCGAGGGGAGGAGTGTTCATCTCGGAGGCTGCTTCCTGCTGTAGTGGAGCGTGCTCCTGGCAGGGCGGCTCTGGACCCCTTCTAGCACCTGGGCTCGCCCACTTACTGGCTTGTGACAACACTGGGCACAGTAGTTGGTTTTCAGAGATCAGATACTACCTCCTAGGGTCTGGGTGGGGATGAAATTAAGAAAACATGGAAAGGGATTAGGTCCCTGCTGACTTGGGACTAACGTTTTCCAAGCAGGCAAACTGACGGCCCAGGCCAAAGGGGCTCCTGGAAGATTCTTCCCATGGTCCTTCTCAACCTGGTTCCACACACCACACAGCGGGCCCTGTCATCAGTTCTAGTCGCTGAGGGCTTCCCGTGTGCCCAGCGCCGCTGGATGGGCTGTCAACCTTTTACTCGCAAAGTAACCCCACGAAGGCCGTGCTTTTGCTGTGCCCATTTTACAGAAGAAGAAACTGAGTTTCCATGAGCTGGAGTCATTTGCCCAAAGCCACAGTGGTGAGCGGCAGAGCCAGGACTGTCCGACTCCTAAGGCCCAGGGGACGCCTCCCCCTGTACTGAGAGCCACATGCGCACCCCATGCGCTGGCCCCCAACGTTTCATTCTGGTCTTTCCTCCCCGGAGAAGCCTCGCTGTCAGCCTCCCTTTCTTCCTGACTCCCCTTTCTGGCTCCCACTCCCCGGGGCTCTGCTCTCTGCTTCATGTTCTTCAATATCTGTTCTTTTTAAGAAATGGAACCTCCAAATACTAGGTGGGCACATGACGCCCTGGGATCGAGATGACATTCCCCAGCTGCCCTTGCAGCGCAGTGTGTAGCCTGTGTTAGGGCTGATAGGATGCAAAGTCGGCCTGCTCCTTGACTTCAGGATGGCTTTTCTGTGAATCAGAAAAAGCCTTTGGTTGTCTCGGCCTGGGATCCGGTGGCCCAGGGCTGGGCCAGTGGCTGGCTCTGTGTAGATTGCAAAGTGCAGCCCCGGGACCTGAGTGTGGACTGGGGTTTCAGTCTCCACTCCCACCGTGTAAACCAGTCCTGGTGCCGGGGGCAGCAGGGGGATCAGTCCTCAGGTCCAGCCCCAGGCACAGTGTGAGGGGACTGTGGAGTGCTTGCCCGGGAGCTCTGGGGCCTGGGACTGTCCTTACTCAGCTTCTCTCCCCTGCCCCTCGGCCTTTCTTCCCCGGCCCTCCCCGGCTCCCTTCCCTGCCTCTCAGCTCTCCCCCCTTCCTTCCTTCCTTCCCTCCTCCTCTGGTGAATTCAGGTGTGCAGGAGCCGCCCTCACGTCTGCATGTTCTGTAAGATAACCAAGCCCCAGCCTGCATGCTCGTGGGACGGGAGATCGTCTCGTGGTCTCAGTCCCCATGGAGCCTTCCCAGCATCTTTCCTGCAGGGTTTGTCTGCACGATAGGGCCGCCTCCAGCCTTTCCCCACCCTGGCCGCCTCATCGCCAAGTCCAGCCCATCCTTTGAAGTCTCCCAGGGCTGTTCCTTCTAAGCCACAGTCAGGTCTGGCATTTGTTGGTATCAGATCTGGGGGATCAGTGTCCTTAGGGACCCCACGGAGAGGCCATCATCTGCTCACTCCAGCCCCGCCCACCACCCTGGGGGTGCCCGGAGCACTTTCCCATTCCCTCCCCTTCCTAGGCAGTGTTCCCCTCTCTTCCCTCGGGGGAGCCCAGCCTCATCTTCTAGATTTCACAGCAGCCAGAGGCTGTCTCCAAGCCCTGCAGTCACCCCGAAGGGCCTGGCTGCCTGCTGGAGCCACTGTGAACCAGCACAAACAGCTCTCCTCCCTTCTGGTCCTTCCCGGCAGCAGAGACAAAACAAACATACATAAACAGAGGTCTCAGTTAAACATCTCCCCACCCGCTTCCTTCTCTCTGCTCCCAAGTCCCTGTTTTGCACGCCCTTGATCTCCGTTGAGCCTTGCCCCCTGTCTGGGTGTAGGTGTGGGAGGCAGCCCCTGTGTCCTGCAGGGGATGTGCAGCGGGCCCACGTGGGAGCACCGTTCAACCAGGTTCCCGCCAGGACCACCACCCAGCCGTCTAGGCTCTCCTGACAGCCTCCACTTGGACAGTCTCCCGGTTTAAAGACAACTCAAGCTTTTCTTAGGAAAGAGCGCTAGGGGCCTTTGCGGAGGGGCTGGGTGCTTGTTTTCCTTATCCCAGTGACGCCTCCCTCCCCCACCCCCCACCAGGCTTCTGCTCCATCTCGTAGGTACCTGGTAGGATGTTTGCTGACGAGATTTGCTGACCTGGGGTGGGTGAACAGTTGAGCAGATATCAGTGGAGACAGAAGGCCCTCGGGAGACTGGGAAGGGGGACATGGCAGCCCCAGGGACACTTCAGAAACTCTGGTTTGGCTGAGGAATTTGGATATGAAAGGAATGTAGGCAAAGACTGGGAGACACAGAGAAGCTGTCCTCTGGGTGTGCAGGAGGTGGTAGGAGAAAGGCTTCCGGCGTCCACATCGCCACATCATGTGAGCCTTGGTCCAGACAACAGGAATCTTAACAGCAGCTCTTTACGGGCCCCAGCTTTGCAGGGGGTGAGGGTTGTGTCTTAATCTGTAAACTTGCCCACTAGCAATAAGGGCCTAGGATCCCACCCAGTGCCTCCTGAGATGAGGCTGCCCTGTAGGAGAGATTTCTCGAAGGGACCGTCTGGTGGCCTCCCAGCAACGTTGCTCCCCTTCCTGTCCCCAGCAGCTCCGTGGAGGCCTTTATTTCGATTCACGCTTGGCAGTGATGAGACGTTTTGCAGGGCCTGCAGGGTGGAAGGCAGCGTCAGAAGCCCTTAATTCCGAGAGGAGGGGGCTTTGCAAAGACGGTTCCTCCCCTGCTGAGTGCAAACCCACCATTTCCCTCGCTTCCAGGTTCCAAGTAGGAGGGGCAGGCCACAGTGTGAAATGCTCTTAGAGGAATCCTGCGGCGGTGACAAGGTAGAAGGAAAAGGCAGAGGGTTCCCCACTGCCCTCGGGATGACATCCAAATGGCCTGCCTGCTGGATCCACAAAGGCCATCCTCATCCCGCCCCTGGGCACTGCTCCAGCCTGTGCCCTTGTCACATGCAGCCTATTCCAGCCACTAGAACTTCTTCAGTCCTTGGAACAGGTCTCCTGGCACCCCAAGCTACCCCGTCTTTAGAGAACACTCTTCCCTCCCATTAGCTTTTAGCCAACTCCTATGCAGCCCTCAGGACCGAGACGTCACTTCCTCCAAGAAACCTTCCCAGAATGCTTCAGGGGAGGGGCAGTAGTTTATAACTGCTAGGAGTTCAGGCACAGTTGGGTTAGACTCCCACTTACTGGCTGTGTTAGTTGCCTAGGGCTGCTGTAACAAAGTACCGTAAGCTGGGTGATTCAAAGAACTGAAATTTATTGTCACATAATTCTGGGTTCTTGAAGTCCAAAATCAAGGCATCAGCCCAGTTGATTCTTCTGAGGGCTGTGAGCTGTTCCGTGCCTCTCCCCTAGCTTGTGGGAGCCTCAGGCATTCCTTGCCTTGTAAATGCCCTTCTCTCGGTGTCTTTGCGCTGTCTCCCTTCTGTGTGGTCTCTCTGTGTCCAAATGTCCTGTTTTTATAAGGACAACAGCCATATTGAATTAGAGCTCAGCTTAATGACCTCATCTTAGCTTAATCACCTCTGTAAAAAGCCTATCTCTAATTAAGGTTGTATGTGTTCTGAGGTACTGGGGCTTAGGATTTCAAGGTATCTTTTGGGGCAGACACAGTTCAACCCCTAAAATTACTCTGTGACCTTGGGTGTGTTACCTAATTTCTCTGAACCCTGTTTTTCCCATGTGTTCCACGAGGGTTGTGAAAGGGAAAGGCATTGCTCCAGGATGCTGGGGACTTTGGCTCAAGGCTTTATTCCACTGACCAGCTTTGTGACCTTGGGCAAGTCCCTTCACCTCCTCTGAGTCAGTGATCTACTGCAGCCAACAAAGCACTCCCAATTCTAGGGGCTTAAAACAACAACCATCATATGTTTTGCTCACAAATCTGCAATTCGGGCAGGGCTCGGTGGGGAGAGTTTTTCTCGGTTCCATGTGACGAATGCTGAAGCGGCTTGACTGACGCTGGAGTTAAGGTGACTCATTCGTGTGCCCAGCAAGTAGATGCTGGCTGGGAGCTCAGCCAGGGCTGGGAGCCAGGGACCTCGGTTTCTCGCGTGACTCTCCATGGGGCCGCTTGGTCTTCCTCACAGCATGGTGACCGGCTTCCAAGAGTGTAGCTTGGTGACCACGTCAAGCTCCCACAGACTCAGGATTCCCACAGACCTCGCTCGTGCCACTTACTTGTCGTGTCCCCTTGGGAAAACACTTACCCTCCCCGAGGAATCAATTCCCTGTGTGAAAACGGAGTCTGAGAGTGGATGCTTCACTGCGGGTAGGGAAGGAGATGGTGCGTGTGGAGGTCTTTGCTCAGGACCACCCCCGGCACACATGACACCCTCTGTAAAGGTGTCTACTTTTATGCGTATCCATTGCCTCCCAGGCACCTGAAACGGAGTTGGGTCAGAGGCAGGGTCCACGGAGGGGCTCCTTGAAATCACTGTTTATGGCCATACAAAGGCAGAAATGCAAGGAGGACCTGTGACATACACGAATGAATGAACGAATGTTTTCTGTCTTAGGCTGGGGTCCTTTCAGAAGCAGACTCTGATGCCAAGATTGGGGAGGACCCCAGAAAACAGAGGTAGGGGTGTGGAGAAACGAGACAGGGAAGGGAAGCAGCCTAGACAGGGTACGTTAACGAACAGGTCACTGCTATGGGCAGCTGGGGCTCAGTGCCATTGGTTCCCCGGGAGAATTGTCCCTCGTGAGGTGTGAGAAAGCTGGGTATTCGGTCCGCACCTCCCGACTGTTTGGCTTGAGGCTGCTCCTGGGGACGTTAAGGGCATAAACTCTGCACGGCCAGGCTCACTCCAGAGGCCAGGGGCTCCCGTGGACAGGGAGCCCAGGTGTTTGCCTGAGAAGCCTTTGGGTGTCAGAGCAGGGATGTAGGTGAAGCACCTATGGGTGCAGTATGGGCTCTCAGGGCTCCCTGGTTCTGGACGTCCTTCAAAGGCAACACATGATCCTGTACATGGTCACCCTGTGGTCTTCCGCCCTCCCTTACAGTCTGAATGTCCCCACAGAATGATGGGTATCTGTCTGAGCCCACCTTCCTCCTGCTGCCATCTTCTCTGGCATTTTCTCCCCATAGCCTCTGAACCAGGTCATCCCACCGGAGCCTCTGCAGATTTGGGGCCGGCTGGGAAATTGGCGGACAGGTCTGGGAGGAGCCAGTTTGGACGAGAGCATTTAAAACATTTTTGGCTAAAGGAGAGGGAGGTTTCCTACACGGGTGTCTGGAGGTGGGGCACGAACCACTGGCCTGTTGTTTGCGTTCCCCAGCTCCTCCCTGCAGCCCCACATGTGGCTCTGGGTCCTTCGGAGCAAGGGGCTACAAGCAGCAACTGAGGTCGCCCTTCTCTGTGGGATGAGGCGAGAAGCTGTCTGCTTAGCACAGGATGGGGCCTGACCTCGGCACTGCACTTGATGTCAGGCTTGGATTCTAAGCCTGGCTGAGCTACCTTCTGGCCGTGACCTTGGACAAGTTACTTTCTTCTCCAGGCTCATCCTTCTGCATCTGTAAAATGGGGCCAGTTCTTCACCTCTACCCCACAGGGCTAACGTGAGCATGGCACTAGATCTGCATGCGTTTGGTAAATGATGCAGTGGGCTGAAGAGTGTCCCCCACTGCAGCCTGGAACCGAGGCTTCTAGGGGTGTGTTCCTGGAGGATTTGAGCCTTTGAGGATCCAGAGAGGCACACACGCTATTGGCCATCTTGGCAATGGGGACATGATTGAGGACCCCCTCCCGAGACTCCAGGCAATGCAGATTGATGGAGGAGGAGCTGCAGAGGGGAGGGTGTCCATGGCAAACTCTGGAGGCAGCAGGTTCATAAGACTGTGTGAAACTCACCACACCCAAGGAAAACAGGGCAGAGTAGGAGGGGTCCTGGTGGTGCCGTGGGGGTGGAGCTACACGACGCTTGCTGTGTTTTTTTTTTTTTTAATTAATAGAGTAGTTTTGTTTTTTTAATATCAGATTTTTTTTTAAGAAGGCATTGGGCCTCTTTTAAAAAATTTATTTTATTTTTGGCCGCATTGGGTCTTTGTTGCTGCGCACAGGCTTTCTCTAGCTGCAGCGAGTGGGGGCTACTCTTCGCTGTGGTGTGCGGGCTTCTCATTGCGGTGGCTTCTCTTGTTGCTGAGCATGGGCTCTAGGCGCCCGGGCTTCAGTAGTTGTGGCTCGCGGGCTCTAGAGCGCAGGCTCAGTAGTTGTGACACACGGGCGGCTTACTTGCTCCGCGGCATGTGATATCTTCCCGGACCAGGGTTTAAACCCGTGTCCCGTGCATTGGCAGGCATATTCTAAACCAGTGTGTCACCAGGGAAGCCCTAATAGAATAGTTTTTTTAAAAATTAATTGTATTTATTTTTTGGCCGCGTTGGGTCTTTGTTGCTGCGTGCTGCCTTTCTCTAGTAGCGGCGAGCGGGGGCTACTCTTTGTTGCGGGGTACGGGCTTCTCACTGCGGTGGCTTCTCTTGTTGCGGAGCACGGGCTCTAGGTGCTCAGGCTTCATTAGTTGTGGCACGTGGGCTTCAGTGATTGTGGCGCACGAGCTCAGTAGTTGTGGCTCGTGGGCTCTAGAGCGCAGGCTCAGTAGTTGTGGCGCATGGGCTTAGTTGCTCTGCGGCACGTGGGATCTTCCCGGACCAGGGCTGGGACCCGTGTCCCCTGCCTTGGCAGGCAGATTGTTAACCACTGCGCCACCAGGGAAGTCCCAATGCTTTGCTGTTTTACTCACAAAAACTAGCCTTGACTGAGTGTCTACTACGTGCTCGGCACCATGCTGAGTGCTTACCACAAAAAATCATATTTTATCCACGCAGCAATGAAATGAGGTAGGGACAATTATTGCCTTTGTTTTATAGATGAGGAAACTGAGGCTTAGAAAGGAGAAGCCTCAGTTCTCCTTTGTGTGTCTCCGGGGGGACACACAGCTAATAAGTGGCAGAGTTTGGGCTTGAACCCATGTCTTATTAGCTGTGTGTCTCCGGGGGGACACACAGCTAATAAGTGGCAGAGTTTGGGCTTGAACCCATGTCTGGGGGGGTGACTCTACAATATGGATCTTCTCCACAAATGCAATGAAAAGAAAGTCTTGCTATATTCTGAACAGGAGGAAAAACCAAGTGATGAAGTAGTCTAGCACGCAGCTCAGAGGAATTTGCAAAGAGGGCAGGAGAATTCTCCAGCGGGACTGGTTACATAATTTGCTGGACTCCATAATTTGCAAACTGAAGATATGGGGCCCCTGGTTACAAAACGATGGAGAATTTCAAGATGGCGACAGCACAGCATTAAACTGAATGCGTGGCCCTTCTAAGTGCAGGACCTGTGTGACCACTTGGGTCACACACCTGTAAGGTCATTGGCTCTGTACTCCTGCTTTGAACAGATGGACTTCTCTGTGGCAGGATGAGTACAGGGCAAGCTCTAGGGTCAAGTGGACTGCGTTTGAATCCTGAATTCCCAGTTTCCTAGTTAATGACCCTGAGTAACTTCTTTAACCCCTCTGAACCTCAGTTTCCTCATCTGCAAAGTGGGATGTTGTTAGCTCTTATTTTCTAGGAGTATTGTGAGGTGGAAATAGTATGATGCAGGTAAAGTGTTGAGCCCGGTGCCTGGTCCACAGTTCATAGCAGCAGTAGCAGGTACTAGAGTTAATCGTCCCTCCCCCACCCACCTCCCCAGGGCACAGATGCCAAGGAAATGCCAGCTCCCAGCTGTCATTCCCTCTGCGCTGCTCAGCCTGGACCAGAAGCTTTCAGGTTGCAATTTCTCTGCTCCAGCAGCCCCTCCTCCCGTCCCCACCCCCCAGGCTTTTAATGAGTTTAGTATTTTCATCAAATCATTCTTCCTACAACACAGGGCTGGGGGAGGCTAAAAATAGCTCCCCGAGTCACATGACAGCTCCAAATGCGGAGGCTCCCAGCAAAGGTACAAGCGCGACTCCCTGTTTCCTAGGAAATGAGAGTCATTCTGCCAACGCAGCCAGGGTGTTAGCGAAAGCACATTGTTTCCTGTGACATCCCCGCGTGTGACAGGCAGAGGGTGAGGGCACGGGGGAGGCAGAGGCCCTACAGCTGTCAGCTCCACAGCCTGGTGCCCTTGGGTCCGAGCCGGAAGCCGCCCCTCGCCTTCAGGAGTAGGGGGACCCCAAGGCAAGAGCTTCTCCACGTGTGGACCCTCTGACCCCAGCCTTCCACCTGGGAGCAGGCAGGGAATTGCTTTGCCAGCAGGAAAGATGTTTGGTTTTTTGGGGTTTTTTCTGTTACCTACACTTTCTACCCCTTGTTCTCCTGTCAACAGCTTGCAACTAAAGGTATTCTGTTGTTTGGTAATGAAAGTAAACCCGTGGACAAACATTCTCCCATGGAAAGCTTGCTGGGCTCCCCCCACCTCCGCCCCTCCTCCTCCCAGTATAACTCCCAGTCCGCTAGACCAGTCTCCAGACTCCCGAACTTGAGTACCTCACAGTTACCTGGAGGGTTTGTCAATCACTGGATGCTGGTCCCTGCCCCAGAGTTTGTCATCCAGGCTCTGGTGTGGGGTTGGAATCAAGGATTCGCATTTCTAGTTAATTCCCACAAGATGCGGACACTGTGCTCCAGGAAGCAAACTTTGAGAACCGCTGCCCTAGATGCTGTGGCCCATATTTTCCCCGAGTCGCTGCTTCCCTTCCTTCTCCGTTCGCATCACCTCTTGTAGCCGCCCTACATCACTGTTAGTCCACAGTGCCCTGCCCTTGCCGTCGATAAGACTTTCTGGCCTGGATCTGGGTCTTGCTGCCTCGCCTCCCCCCACTTCCACCAGTTAGCAGTGGCTAACTGCTACTCACGTTTTAAGTGTAGGTAGTCAGAATGACTGCTTAGTGATGAATAACCATATAGGCCTCCCTCTCCCCAATGCTATGTGGTAGGCACTGTTATTATTTACATTCTATCCACTGTCACTAACTCAATTCTGTGATGAGGAAACTGACACTCAGATGGCAAGTCATAACCCCAAGTCACAGAGCTAGAGAACAGCTGGGATTTAAGGTGGTCTGAATTTCAAGCCCGTAGGTAAGTCACAGCTCACCTGACTCCCCTGGAAGCCTCCCCTGCAGGTTCCACACTGGATTCCACACTACACTCCATGTGTGTCTTTATCAGTGTACTGGCAGCCTCGTAGAATAGCTATCTTTTGATGGGTCTGTCTGCGGGCTTAGAATGTTTATTGCTTAAAGGCATGGACTTTGTCCTAACTCATAGCATCGCAAGTGCCCGGAACAGGGTCTGGCATTAGTAAGTGCTCAATTAATGCTTGCTAGCTGGCTGGCTGACTGAATAATGGTTACTTAAATGTTTGTTGAGTGAATGAATAAATGGTTGTTGCCTGATCACTCTTAAGTGAATGCATAAAGAGCAGGTGCTCATTGCTGGAATAAATGAATGAGATAGTAAGTTCTCTAGACGTGTTGGTTGAATGAATGAATAGATGGTAGCTACTAATAAAGGCTTGCTGGATATATTAATGACTACCTGAATGGCCAGTTGGTGCTCATTAAGTGTTTCTTGCCTGGCTGGGTGAATAAATGACTTGGCTGGTAGATGGCTGGATGGGTTGGGCTGTAGGTGGATGGATGGGTGATTGGATGGTAGAGTGGCTGGTTGGGTAGGTTGGTGGATGGGTGAGTAGATGAAGAGACGGGTGGGTGGGTGAGTACCTGGGTGGATGGGTGGGAGTATAGGTGGATGAGTGGATGGATGGATGGATGGGTAGGTTGGTGTATAATTGGATGGATGGGTGAATAGATAGAGAAATGGTTGGGTGGGTCGGTGGGTGTATGATTAGATAAGCAGCTGGGTGGGTGGGAGACAGGTCCGTGACTTTGGCCTTGTTAGCATGGGCACTCTGTGTGTGACGCCACTTCTGCCAGGTAGACGACAAAGGGTGAGGTATGTACGGAAGCCCAGGGCACATGGAGTCTGCAGCCAGCAGGGCAGCCTGAGGGTTCTCTGGGCCACCAGCCATGACTTGGGAAGCCAGGTGGGTGACGCATCGTGTGTCGAGAGGGGGCTGTGGAACTGTTTTAAATGTCAGGATGTCACCCAGCTGGGAGACTGGGTCTTGACGTTTGTCATGTTCCTGAAGCACTTGTTTTAATGACTAATTATTTTTCCCCTTCTCACATGGTTCCTTGAGGGAGAGCGGGGGAGGTTGGCTGGAAGCCTGGCACCTATGCTCGGCAACTGAATTCACTAACAAGCCGGAAGTGAATTAACCTCGATCTGCCAGGTGTACAGCAGAACCTGGAGGGCCCAACTCCCAGGCCCAGCCAGGTGCCACTCAGCTGCGGCGTTCTTCCAGGGCTGACAGGCACCTGCAAAGAATTCAGAGCATCTTAGCCAGAACCTAGGTGGGTGCCTGAAAAATCTAGGAAAAGGCAGGTTGTTGGCTTGAAAGTTAATTGGTTTTGATCTGAATGAAATGATTAACCATGTGTTTTTTTTTAAAAAGTACTTGCTATGTACGGGGCCTTGTATAAATCCTTCACCTGAAATATCTCATTTCATCCTTGCGATAGCTCTTTGAGGTTGACTGGTATTATCATCATCTTCTCCACTTTACAGACGGGGAAATTGAGGGACAGAAGTTGTTAGAGTGGTTTTATTAACTTTCTTCTTTTTTTGGTTGCATTGGGTCTTTGTTGCTGTGCGCGGGCTTTCTCTAGTTGCGGCGAGTGGGGGCTACTCTTTGTTGTGGTGCGCAGGCTTCTCATGGCGGTGGCTTCTCTTGTTGTGGAGCATGGCCTCTAGGCGTGCGGGCTTCAGTAGTTGTGGCACGCAGGCCCTAGAGCGCAGGCTCAGTAGTTGTGGCTCACGGGCCCAGTTGCTCCGCGGCATGTGGGATCTTCCCGGACCAGGGCTCGAACCTGTGTCCCCTGCATTGGCAGGCAGATTCTTAACCACAGCACCTCCAGGAAAGTCCTAGAATGGTTTTAAAACATGCCTGAAAATCCTCTGATGCTCCCTTCAAGAGATGAAGTCTGATTCTCTTTCCCTTAAATATGAGCTGGGATTAACAACTGGATTCTGAAGAGTAGAATGAGATAGAGAGGGCCGATGTGACCTCTGAGACTAGATCAGGATGGCGGTACCGCTTCCTCCTGGCTCTGCCTTTCTTGAGCCATGTGCCTCTGAAGCCTTGAACCTTCATTAAGGAAGTCGGGCTGCCTTGAAGCCGCCATGCTCTCTTCCTCTCCCATCACCCATCTAACATGTCTGCACATCCGTCTGGTGCTACTTCCTTTGGATGCAGAAAGTCATTCCTTCTCCCTCCTTCCCATCCTGGTCCCTTCAGTCTCTTCTCAACAAAACAGCCAGAGAAATCCTGATAAAACCTGAGTCAGATCTTTCACCTCTGCCCCGGACTTTCTGGGAACGGCCCATTTCCGTCAGCGTAAACAAGTCCTTTCAATGGCCTGCGCGGTGCTACGTGATCTGCGACTCCCTCGTCATTACATTCCTCCCTGACGCATGTCATGAGATGCCCGCCAGGCCCAATTGTACTTAGCGCAATCACAGGAGCTCCTTGCTCTTCCTAGAACGAGCCGGCCCATCCTGGGCTGCTTCTCGGCCTGAATTGCTTTGCCTGCCGACGTCCACGTGGTTCACTACTTCACCTCTTTCAGGCCATGGCTCAAATGTCACCTTCTTTTGGTGGCACCTGTTGAAAATGACAGCCCCTGGGACTTTCCTGGCAGTCCAGTGGTTAGGGCTCCACACTTCCACTGCAAGGGGCTCAGCTTTGATCCCTGGTCGGGGAACGAAGACCTCACCTGCCACACGGCCAAAAACAACCACAGAAAACCAAAGAGCAAATAAAATGACAGTCCCCTTCTCTACTGTCCTCCCCCTTTTCATTCTTCTCCATGGCACCCGTCACCACAAAACACACTGATGTCTTTTTTTTCTCATTCACCTTGTTTTCTGGTCTCCGTCCCCCAGAATGTGAGCACGTGAGGACAGGCATCTTTGTCTGTTTTGCTCACCGCCCCTGGGAGAGTGCCTGGCACACAGTAGGTGCTCAATAAATACTTGCCAAGTGATGAATGAATGGCTGTTGGCTGTTATTATCAGGGGGCCCAGGTAGGAGACTATTGAGCTATTCCAGGTGAGGACAGAGGTGAGGGGTGTGGAATCTGGTGGCGGGCGGGAAGCGTGATGATGACTCCTGGTGTTCTGGTCCATGCGGGGAGCCTCCCCTCCCTGGAGACGCAGCGGGAGGAGCTGGCTGGCTGTGGAGGGAGAGGAAGATGCTGTGTTGGTGTGGGATGAGATGGAGGTGCTGTTGGGGTGTCCAAGTGAGGTCTAGGTCAGTGACGGAAGTGAGGACGGGGTGTAGTGGAAAGCCCCGGCATGGAAGAATCCTGGGAATCCCAGGAGGGTGGAGCCCCGAGGGATCGGACTGTGAGAACAAAGAGAGAACAGTGAGGACAGAGGCCCCCAGGAACCAGGCGGGTCACATGAGGGAGGACTGGGGCCTGTAGCAAACACAAGTGCCTGTGTCCCTGCTGGGAGAAGATGGAGCCTGTCTCGGCTTCCGCCGGCTCACTGCCAGGTGGGAAGACAGGTCTGGGCTTGTAAGACCTTCTGGTGTGTTGATGGAAGCCGGAAATCTGGATTTTCATGTGAAATTCATTGTTGTTTTGAGATAGTTTATTCAAGCTTTGCAAAAGTGCGGTATGGGCCAAAGAATGCCTGTCTGTGAGCCAGATTCAGCCCATGGGCAATCAGCTGACATCATGAGGGAAAGGGCCTGAGGCAGAACCTGGGGGATGGAGTCACAGGGGGTGCTGCGTGGCCGAAGGCACAGGAGGTTGAGACGCTCAGCCAGCAGTGGGTTGAAGTGCTGAACGTCAGGCGAGGGCCAAGGGTCTTAGAACAGAAACGTGGCCTTCAGGGCCTCACAGGAGAGCCTCACAAGGCAGCTCTGCGGAATGGTAGGGGCAGAAGCCAGATTCCGCCTTCCTGTACCGAAAGGGTTCCACCTTCCTTGCAAGGGACAACCCAGGGGAGACAGATGGCAGTGTCTTTGCTTCAGACCAGGGCGGCCCCTAGAAGAGAATGGGGCTGGGACAGAGCAGCCAGCGTGAGGCCAGTGCCCCCTGCCCCCGTGAAGGGCGGCTGAAATGTGGACGTCCTTCGAAGGCCTCCTGGGATACTGCACATCACAGACATTTTGAAATTAAATGTTAACCACGTTCACAACGGAAGACTCAGGTCTGTGGCTCCTGCCCGCACTCCAGTACGAAGGGCAGCCTCGGCCGGACACCGCAGTCCCTCCACTGGGAGTTACTGTGAAAGCCTGGAGCAGCACCGCCCGCTAGAAGTCTCCACATCGATGGCGGTGCCCTCCATCTGGGCCACCCAGTACAGTACCCACGGGCCACACGTAGCTATCGAGTACGTGAGGCGGTTGAGTGTGGCTGGGCAGTGGGATCGTTTAGTTAATTTAATTTAAATGTAAGTGGCCTCATGGGGTTAGCAGCTGCCTGAGTGGACAGTGCAGGTCTAGAGATTTGCAAGAAACTGGCATGGTTATAAAGACAAGAGTCTATTCTCCTCTGCGCTGGTTCCCTCCTCACGGGGCTGGATAGCCAAACAGAGCCTGGGCTGCCCCCTTGGGGCCCACATGCCCACCCTGGCCTCTCTGTTTTCCATTTCCCAGGAGCATCTCTGACATCCGGGTCTTATCCACCCAGCAGACAGCAGGACGTGAGGCCGGGGCTCAGTGGAGAAGCCCATGGAGGTCGTGGGCCCGCGCCTATGCTCCAGCTCGGCGTCCTGGCCAAGGGCTCTGCCTGCCTGGGCACCAGCCCAGCTCATAATAAAAAAAGCCACTTTTAGTTTTCTTTCCTGATCTCTCGTGTGAGTTTGTCTTCCACAGGGACTTTGTGGGACAGAAGTGTGTGTGGCGGGGCAGAGTGGGTGGCTCTGTGTCGGCAGGGTCCTCGCACACCCGAGGTTCTAAAACATTTGCACCTAAGGAGGTCGTAAGCCCCTAACACGGGTATTTTCTAATTTTTTCTTCTGGTATTCTAATTGAAAAAAAAACTTTGTATATAATATATGAACACATTCCCTGTGTAAAAGATTAAAATAATTCAGAAGGTTTTCCCTACAGGTAAAATTGCCCATGGCCTTCTTGGGCAACACAGATATGCATGCACAGATACACACAGACACACACAGAAACACACACAGACACACACAGACACAGACCACACACAGACACATACACACGCACAGACGCACACAGACCACAGAAACACACGCACAGACACACAAGACACACGCACAGACATACACGGACACACACACAGACATGCACACAGACACACACAGTTACAGACACACACACAGAGACACGCACACAGACACAGAGGTTGGGTGTTTTGCCCCCAAAAGGGTCATAGTAAATCTGTTTTTCTGTGACTTGCTTTTCTCACTTACCCTGTCTTAAGGCATCTTGCCCTCTCTGTTCATGGAGTTCGGCCCCATTCCCTTTGAACTGCTGCATGGTATCCCACCATAGCCACGTGGTATAGTTTATTTAATCACTCCTTGCTGATGGATACTTTTGTTTCTCTAGGTGTCGGTAACACAATCTGTGTTGCAGCAAACGTTCTCGTCTGCACCTCTTTGTGCACAAGTGAGCATAAGCTGACACACACACGTGACAGACAGATTTGTATAGACCAGATCACAGTTCAGCACGTACTCACTCCTCCCTTACTCTGAACTTTGTGACAGGAGGATGCCTCCCTGTCCTATTGACGCCAGGCTTGGCCACAGGACTTGCTTTGCCCAGTGGAGTGAGGGCAGGGGTGACGGTGCCCTAAGCCTTCAGACGCCTCGAATGTTTCCCATCGTCCGTCTTGTCCTTCTGCCATCACCAGAAGAGGGACATTCCCCAGGGAGCTACCAATCGAAGGAGATGGGAGACGTGGCCTGGAGCAGCCCAGCCCCTGCGGAACTGCAGGTAAGTGAGCTGAAAGATAAATGCTTGTTTTTTGTGCAGCTGAAATTGCCAGGTTGTTACCCAGTAGAAGTTGCCTGACCCAGGAGTGAGAACCGTGAGGGCTTTGACCGTCTGTCAGCATGTTCCGTGGTATGCCCTTTGATCCAGTGTGCTGCTTCCAGGTGTCCAGCCCCCCAAAACACTACACACCACAACACACGAACAATGGTCTTTAGGTGGACACCCAGTTGGCAAGAGCAGGCGTCCCCCCTCCCATCTGATGGATGGGGCTGTCCAGGCCTCGAGCTGTAAAGTCACTTAGCAGCTCACCCTGGGAACCCACCAGAGACTGGGGAGCCCTTGGCGCTGGCTCCCCCTCAACTCAGAGCGACAGCTCCAGGGGTCAACAGCCCTCGCGGCTGTGCATCTGTGGGCACCACCTGGCCTGTCCGAGGCCGCAGGTCGTGGACTGGGAGCCTTGCAGTTTCATCAGCTTGGGCGCCTTTTCCCACCAGGAGCCGCAGCCCCTGCACAAGCAGTTCCAGTCCCTAGAGGGCTGCCGGGGCCTCAAGATGGGCTGAGCAAACTCATCAGATAGAACGCCTGGGGAAAGAAGAATTTCCCATTGGATTGAAGTTGACTGTTTTCCATTCAGCCCCCCAGACAGCCAATCTTTTCACAAAAGAACTGCATTTTTCAGACTCTTTTTATCCCCCTGGTCCTCCAGCAGGCATGTTGGGCAGGATCAAAGGAAAGCTTCCTTGGGGAGGAAGATGCTCAGGGCTGCAGCCAGGGGTCTGCTGCCGGGGCTTCCTCCGCTCCCTCCGTCAAGTGCTTGGCAAAGGCCAAGGGTAAGAAAACTGACTCCACCACAAGGGCCCATGAACACTTCCGCAGCGAAGTCATCTTTTGCTGGGGGCAAGCCCAGATGGAATCTTGGAGCTGGGAGATAGATGTGTTTGCGGGCTGTCCCCACTCACCTCTCCGTCCACCTCTCACTGTTAGCTCAGAGCTGATAATTCTGTCGACTTGGAGCGCTCACCTGGCTTGGTAGCGAATGGATTGGAGAACGAGTTTTTCCCCAGCAGAGACTCGGCGTGTCCAGGGTTATTTGTCGTGGATGCTGTAGCTGGAGTTGGGGCGGGGAGCGAGAAGGCTGGGGGGCAGGGGGCGGCGGTGGCTTCGTGTAGGGGGTTGCAGCCATCAGGGTCTCCATGCCCAGCCGAGGTTATGGGCATCTGGGCATCTACCTGCAGTACCTGCCCACAAACAGGGAAGGAATAGATGAGCCAGGAAAACCCTACCCCCCAACCATCCTGGTTGTCCGCCAGCCCATCCAGAGGGGGGTGCTCCATCTTTCCACATCAGGTCATGGAGGAAGGCCTTGTTCCTTTTCCAACTGCTGCCTTATATTCCCTTGTACATACGTGACGCAGCAGCTGTGATGGCGAGAAGGCAGCCACAGATTAAATCAACGTGGGCACAGGGCTGATGGCCCACGGGCTGGCCAGCGACTTAGGAGGTGCCAGGCATGAAGCCCTGCCCGGTCGGTATCACAGCACTCACCTGCGGGCCAGATATACTCATCCCTCTGCTGTGGGAAAGGGGAGTATCTCATTCATTCCTCCAAACAGCCCTATGCGGTAGGTACCATTCTCACCCTTTGACAGATGCGTAAACTGACGGCCAGAGAAGTTAACAACCTTGCCCAAGATCACACAGCTGAATAGCAGAACAGATGCAAACCCGGCCCTGAGTGACCCCAAGGCCGCCCACCCTGGTAACTGCCGTATCCCTAGATGGCCTGGTCCTCGGGAAACGTGCTGAGGTCAGCTGATGATGGGAAGATAGGAGAACACAGCTGCACCTTAGTCCCCGAGCCTCTTAAAGTCCCGGGTATGACAATTATCCTCCCTGCCCCCACTCAACAGCTTTAAGTAGCCAGGGCGGGGCTCCGGTTTCAGGCAGCAGTCCGATCCAAAGCCCGCGGTTTGGGGTTTGCTAGCTTTTGCCTAAAATAACCAGATCATGGCAGCTGAAGCAAAGCTGATCACTCAGCTTCAGCTGCAGAAGCCAGTCGCCTCCCTTCTGGACTTGCCCCTCTCAAGGGAAGCCTTTGGTCTTCCATTGCCTACTTTGGGGTGATCGATGTCGAAGTCAGAGTCCTGGACCCCAGCATCATCTCTTGCTCCCCTGCGGTCAGAGACCCCAGGCCTGGTGGGGTTGACCCTGGGCGAGGGTACACATGTTGCCAACTGAGTTTTCCCCGGCCCTGATCTCCTGGAAGCAACCTGGAGCGCTGCAGGCTGGGGCTGGGGATAAGGGGCGATCCCTGTGCCCGGCAGCTCCTGGCAGACGTGCTGTCTGGGCTCCTGCACGCTCGCTCTCCTGCGTCCAGCACCTCCAGGCTGGGTCAACACTAATATTTACTTTTGAAGGCAAGGCTGAAGCTCAGGGCTGCTTCCCGTCCCCATGGCTCTCCTGGGCCCAGCGGATGGAATTGCAGAGGCGGGGTGTTGGGGACTACTTGTGTGGGCTGAGCGGGAGCCATGGGAGATGGTGGACAGGGAATTAGGTCCAAGGCCTCAAATAAAAATAACTACAGTGATCAGAATAGCAGTTACTTACAAAGTTCTTACTATATGTCCGATGCTGGGATAAGTCTTTCCCATGCATTTCCATTTTAGTTCTCACCCCGGTTCTTCAAGGCAGGTGTGTCATAGTTTTACAAGCTAGAAGACAGAGGCAGAGAAAAGTGAGTAGCTTGTCCAAGGTCACACAGCTAGTAAGTGGTGGACCTGGGTGGCCAGCTGAGCATATGAGCCTTGGCGATTCTAAGGCTCAGTGTCTACAGGGAATGGGAAGGTTAATGAGTGAAGCCTGGTAAGTGTAGGGCAATCGGGAGTGGTTGGGACTGGAGCACAGTGGAGAGGAAACCCCTGTGGAATCCTCAGCTCTAGAGAGTTGTTGCCACAAAGAAATGTGGACCCATTGGGGTCAGCGTGTCTGATTTTCAAGAGAAAATCTTGGCATGCTTGTTTCTAGAATCAGGGGGAAAATATATATTTATACGTCTACAGGTTTTTATTTGAAGTTTTCCAATTTTTAAACGTTGGCAGCGCATTCCTTCTCTTAAAAAAGCACGGTGGGAGCCAAGTCAAACATGGCTTGGGGCAATCGCTCTGCTCCCACCGCAGAGCCCAGTCTTTCTGCCCGGCCCTCAGCTTCCGCCACGCAGGGCTCAGGACTGAGAATTCAGCTCAAGGCCCACGGTCTGGATGGCCACCCCTGGGCCACTTTCGGGCTGGATGCCTGGAGACAGTGGCACCCTTCGATCCAGATAGTCAGGGCCCCCGCTGGCTCCACACTTCAGAGGGTCACCTTCCGCTGTCCCCCCGCCCATGAAGAAGAGGAGGGTTTGCTGGACCGAGGGCTCTGCCCACCCAGAGCTCACACCCTCTCTTTTAGACCAGCCTCTGGGTCCTGGCGACCTCAGAATTCCCTACCCCAAGGCCTCGAGCCTGCTTTCGGCACCAGTGTATCAGTTTTCTGTTGCTGTAAAAAGCTACCTAAACTGCATAGTGTGAAACAACAGTCGTCTCTCTCTCTTATTTTTTTCTTGGATGTGCGGCACAGCATGTGGGATCTTAGTTCCCTGACCAGGGATCGAACCTGTGGCCCACGCGGTGGAAGCGCGGAGTCCTAACCACTGGGCCACCAGGGAAGTCCCGACAATCACCTCATTGTTATTACCTTTCATGGCTCTGGGACCGGTGAGGTCAGCGCAGCAGTCCTCCCGCGGGTCTCTCCTGCCGTCCAGTCAGTGGCGGCCGGGGCTGGCATTCTCCTGAGGTTCTTTCACCCCCGTGTCTACGGTCTGTCTGGCTGTCAGCTGAGGCCTGGGCCGGGACGGCCAGCCAGAACATCTGCACGTGGCCTCTCTAGGGCCCCCTATTTCCTCATCGAGGGGCGACTGGCACTCGGAACAACGGTCCCAAGACACGGAACCAGGGGGAAGCTGAATCACCTTTATGATTTGGCCTCTGAGTCACTGCCGATGTGCTTATTGGTGGAGACAGAAACAAAAGTCGGGGGGACGGATGCGAACTCCACCTTGACGGTGCAGGGGCGGGATTTCACGGGGAGAAGAGTCTGCGGAGTGAGAGATGCTTCCAGGGCCATTTGGGAGAGCGTTTTCTGCAGCAGTCTGCACGTTCCTCTTCCCTGCAGGCCTCCCCCGAGGACGCGCTGGCAGCGGAGGAGGCCCTGGGGCGGCTGCAGGGGCTGGGAGTGGCCGGACAGGGGCGGGCTGGCCATGCTCCCGCCAGCCCAGGGGCCCTCTGCCTCACCCGTGTCAGGGGCAGGCTGCCTGGAGGGCAGGGCAGGCCCTCTGGATGTGCTTTGAGGAGTCCCCACCGAGAGCACCATGTGGACAGGGCAGAGGCCAGCTCCTGGGGGATCCGAGTGACGGCCGCCGCTGAGCAGGAAGGGCCGAGGGGAGGAGGAGAGAGACAGAGATAAATGACCCCCTGTGTGTCCGCCAACCTCCCGGCCCAGCGTCTTGACTGAGTGTGGAAAGGAGAGTCAGCACTTGGCTTGCAGGGACCTGCGAGGGATTCTTCGTGGTGCTTCCTCGCCGGAACTTGGTTTTGCTTCGACGAGACAAAAAGACACACAAGCCAGCTATCTAACAACGCAAGTCCCTCGGTAAGTTTGGGTCAAAGTGCAGGTCTTCCATAGAAGAGAGAGGTCAGCGTCCCGGCTCTCCAGCCTACCTGCAAATCAAAATCACCTGCGGGAGCTTGATGACCTAGTGATGTCCTGGTCCCATCCGCTCAGTTCTGAAGCAGTCTGTCCCTTGGGGGCCTAGGGGTGGGGATTTTTAAAACTTTATCTTTTATTGAGGTAACATAGGTTTATAACATTATAAAATTTTCATGTGTACAGCCCGCTCACCACCAAACATTTAGTTTCCATCTGTCACCATACTGTTGGGCCCCTTCATCCATCCACCCTCCCCCTGGCCCCTTCCCCTCTGGGAACAACTACTCAGTTCTCTGTATCTGTGCTTTTGGTTTGGTTTGTTCATTTGTTTTATATTCCATGTATGAGTGAAATCACGCAGTATTTGTCTTTCTCCATCCAACTTATTTCACTTAGCATAATGCCCTCCAGGTCTTGCAGGGGGACTTTTTTTTTCTAACTTTTTATTTTATATTGGAGTATAGCCGATTAACAATGTTGTGATGGTTTCAGGTGCACAGCAAAGCGACTCAGCCACACATATACATGTATCCATTCTCCCCCAGACTCCCCTTCCATCCAGGCTGCCGCATAACGTTGAGCAGAGTTCCCTGTGCTCTACAGTGGGTCCTTGTTGGCTAACCTTTTAAAATATAGCACTGTGTACATGTCAATCCCAAACTCTCTAACTATCCCTTCCCTTCATTCTTCCCCCCACCCCCCTCACAGGGGGATTTTTAAAAGCTACCCAGTGATTCTACTCTGCAGCCAAGTTTGAGACCCACTGAGCCAGAGGAGAAATACCTGGAGGGGAAAGATTCCCAGGCCTCAGGGAGGGAATGGCTTGACTAGTCAGGGCAAGAGAAGGCATTCCAGGTGAGCGGAATAGCAGGAGCAAAAGAGACCAGGTGAGAACGTGCTTTGCAATGTTAGGTGTATCCAACATATGGATGGATCTGCTAAGGTAGTGCTTTTGGTGATGGTAATAGTAACAAAATAAGACTGCCACGTGTAAACACTGTGCTATGAACTTACAGATACAATCTCATTTGGTCCTCACTACAGCTCTGTGAGGTAGGTGTTTTTTTGGTTTGTTTGTTTGTTTTTTTGCTGTACGTGGGCCTCTCACTGTTGTGGCCTCTCCCGTTGCAGAGCACAGGCTCCGGACGCGCAGGCTCAGCGGCCATGGCTCATGGGCCCAGCTGCTTCGCGGCATGTGGGATCTTCCCGGACCGGGGCACGAACCCGCGTCCCCTGCATCGGCAGGCGGACTCTCAACCACTGTGCCACCAGGGAAGCCCAAGGTAAGTATTTTAATTCCCGTTTTACAGGTGACAAAACTGAGGATCAGACCGCCTGTGTGATTGTTCCATAGCTAACCCAGAGCTGGGATTTGAACACCTGACTCTAATTCTCAAAGTGACGCTTGGAAGATTTGGTGCAAACATGGGGAGTTCTGGACCTGAGCTAGAGATGATAGGGTGACGTGGTGAGGCTGGCAGGTCAGTGTGGAGTCAGAAGGTAGGAGCGGTGTGTGTGTGCAGGAGACGGCAAGCCAGTGAGCGAGTGAGCCAGAAGGAATGGTTGGGCGGTGTCCTGGTGGGTGGGGCAGGGTGGGTGGGTGAGAATAGCTCCAGGTCGCAGCTCTGGAGGCCGGGGCAGCGCCTCTCCAGCTGTGGCTCCCTTTCTGCGTGGGTGGGTCAATTGAGGCTTGGGCATCCTTCCTGAGCATCTCAAGCCTCCTGGCCTTTGCACGTGCTGTTCTCTGCCTGGAACTGTCTTGCCCTCTTCTCCATCTGTCTGTCTGTGAATCCGTCTATGCGTAGCTGAACTATCACCTCCTCCAACAATCAGGCAAACTGAGTTTTGAGTTGGAACTCTGACACGTACCAGTCTGGTGTTCTTGGGCAATTATTCAACCTCCTTGATTCTTAGTTTCTTCATCTGCAGAAAGAAAAGAGTAAAAATAGTCCTTGCCTCTGAGGCTCCTGGGAGGATTAAACGTTTTCACGCGTGTAAAGCTCTTAGGACAGAGCCTCGCTCAGAACTAGCGCTGCCAAAAGTCAGCACCCGTTTCTGCCCTGTTGCCCTCACCTCTGCGTTATGGTTGCTATCCGGCTGTCTGATTCCCCCTTGAGACTGTAAGTCCCCTTGAGGGCAGAGGCTGTCCTAGCCTCCACTGGAACCCTGTGCCCACCATGATGCTGGGTGTGACACGGTTCTGGGAGAGTCCTTGGCGCAAACGTGGGAAATTCTGGATCCGATCTAGAGGTTACCTGATCTAGGCGTGGTAGAAATTGCTAGAGGCAATCTCATCCAAGATGTTACCTCTTCTCACCTGATTGTCGATGGGAGCACTAATGTATTCATCTAAAGGATAACACCTTCCAGGCTCTGGCAGCCAGAGTGGCCACGTGATGCTGTGACCACAGACCAACCAGGCTGTCTGAGGTTGCGTTCTCAGAAGCAGACTCTTTAAGGCAAAGATTCAAGAGCCAGCAGTTTATTTGGAAGAGAAATCCAGGAAGGATTTGTATGGCATTGGAGAAATGAGACAAAGAGGAGGAGCCAAATGCAGACTCTGTGAGTGAGCAAGGTACTGCTGGGGGCAGCTGGGGCTCTGTTCCACTGGGAGCCTCTGAGGGCGAGAAAGCTGGAGTATTTGCCCACCAGCTGCTGTCTGTCATTGGTTGCGGCTGTTCCTGGGCCCCATTAACTCTGGCACATTGGGTCTGCTATATGTGGTGACCTGAGCAAGCTACTGGGGCCAAAGGAAAATATTTGTAGAAGTGGTTTCTGTGGCTTAACTGGCGAGTGTCCAGGGGACTTGGGAGGGGCAGGCACCAACAGTGTCTTTTATAGAAGTGTAAGTTGTTGCAAAGAACGTCCAGAAAAGCCCCACAAAAGGTAGCCTGACTCAGCTAAGGGCTCTTTTGCTTATGACCTTCCCACTTTCCTCTTGCTTAGAATATAGTTTTAATGGTTGGAGCGGTGGCAGCCATAATATGTCCACGAGGAAAAGACCAACAGAACCATCAAGATTTCTCACTGTTCCTACAGCTTTTAATTCGAAAACAATTTACTGGGCTTCCCTGGTGGCACAGTGGTTAAGAATCTGCCCGCCAATGCAGGGGACACAGGTTCGAGCCCTGGTCCAGGAAGATCCCACATGCTGCAGAGCAACTAAGCCCGTGTGCCACAACTAATGAGCCTGCGCTCTAGAGCCTGCAAGCCACAACTACTGAAGCCTGTGCACGTAGAGCCTGTGCTCTTCAACGAGAAGCCACTGCAATGAGAAGCCCACATGTCACAATGAAGAGTAGCCCCCAGTTGCCACAACTAGAGAAAGCCCATGCACAGCAACAAAGACCCAATGCAGCCAAAAATAAATAAACAAAATAAATAAATTCATTAAAAAAAATTTACTACTAGACATAATGTCACGTAAGAGAAAAAAAACCTCTTCACTCTATAGTTTCAGGCAGCCAGTGATACTTGGGTTTCATGTTACTTGCAGCCTAATCCAATCTTAGTTCAAAAAACTGTACATGTTAAAGAATGAATGAATAAACTCTGGGCAGGGGGTGGAGGTAAGGTAGAGAGCACCTTTTGCTTACAAAGATGCCCAGCAGGTTTGACTATATTCCTAGACTGTAAGGGCTGGATAATAATTATTTTTGCTCATTATTTTATCCTCAGCCTGTGCAGAGGAGACTTGTAATATTGTTTCCTGAACAGGTAAATGGCCAATGATCCTGGGGGAGGAGAGGAAGCTGCAGATGCTCTGGACAAAATTTATTTGCATTTACATTTACGGAACATCCTTTCATGTACCAGGCTGTATTTTTTTTTTTTTTTAACTAAAGGGGAAGGATTGGGGAGGGGAAAGAAGGAAAAGCAGATGAGCGAGGATCAAGTACAGGCAGACCTCGAAGATACGCGGGTTCAGTTCCAAACCACCGCAGTAAAGTGAATATCACAAGAAAGTGAGTCACACAAGGTTTTTGGTTTTCCATTGCATATAAAAGTGATGTTTACACTACATTATAGTCTGTTAAGTGTGCAATAATAGCATTGTCAAAAAAATAGTTACCTTAATTTTAAAATAATTTATTGCTAAAAAATATTAACCATAATCTGAACCTTCACCAAGTTGTAATCTTTTCACTGATGGAGGGTTTGAAATATTGCTAGAATTACCAAAATGTGACGCAGAGACACAAAGTGAGCAAATGCCGTTGGAAAAATCGCTCTGATAGACTTGCTTGATGCAGGGTTACCACAACCCTTCAGTTTGTAAAAAAAACCCAGTATCTGTGAAGCACCCTAAAGCAAAGCGCAGTGAAATGAGCTGTGCCTGTATTAAAAATCAAATAGGTTATACTTCTCTCTGAACCTCAGTCTCTTCATCTGTAAAATGGGAATGATAACCATACCATACTGAAGTTTGTTGTAAGGATTCAATGAGATAATACAAGCCCAGTGATTTGCCAAGTTCAGGAACATAGTAGGTCCTCAACAGAGGGTACTTTTATCATTGTTGTTCTTCTTGAACAACATGGACACCTCTACTGGGCCCTGTGGAAAATAAATAAGACATGGTCTTGTCGGCAGATAGCTGATGATCTGATAGGAGGGACCCATTGTATTAGGAGGGAGGATTAGTGTAATTATTCCCATTTTATGGCTGGGGAGATAGACTCTGGGGGGTTATAAAACGTGCCCAAGATCAGCTGACTGGTTTGTGGTGGGGCTCTCCCTCAGTGCATGCGGGAACTTGGGAGGAGCACAAGAAGTGCTACTAACTTTGGGACAAATTCAGCAGAGAAATTCTGTGGCTTGGTCTTGTACGGAGGACCAACACTACACAAGGGTCCCAGTGGGCTCTGCGATGGCAGCTCCACACTTCCTCTCCCTGCCCCTGGTTCCCTCCCATCCTCCAGGCCTCACAGACCTCCAGAGACCCATTCCAGCCCTGAACTTGAAAACGCACTGATTGAAAGGAGTTGATTGGGCATGGAACACCTGAAGGAGGTGTCTTTTAGCAAAGCTATGCATGGAAATGTCTTCCACATTAGGATGAGGCGCTTTATTCTCCAGCTGAGGCCCTGAACAAGCTTCTTCATTCTCGGGACTGTTCTGGTGCTGGCGATGGCAGCGTTGCTGTCGCCAAGACTGTAGACCACGGTGAACTGTCGGTGGCTGGTCCCGTTCACCAAGGGGAAAAGAGAAGAGTTCCGCTCATCCCCTGACTGGGAGTCTTCCCCAAGTGGGTGAGGATGTTTCCAAAAAGTTTGTATGGTCATTGATGGAGTTATTAAGATTCACTGAGTAAATAGTGTTCCCATTCAGAAGCTCACGTTTGAAGCACATCTAACTTCCCCGTAAGTGGGCTTCCTTGTTGACTGAGCTTTAGAGCCCTATCCATTCCCACGGTCCCCATCACGGACTCTGTGACCACCACACTGTCTCAGATAAAGTGACTTTCCTGAGGATGAAGGCCTCCGAGGGGAGAAGGAAAGGGGCAGGGGGCTGAGAAGCCCTGCTTAGTCTCAACCTCAAGACGCTGGTACTGATGCTGAAAGCTCAGCTTCTTCTCTGTACACCGGTGCCGAATCCAATCTTGGAGACAGAGTTTTGGGTGAAGTAGAAAAGGAAAGCTTTATTACTTTGCCAGGCCAAGTGGGACACAGCGGGCTCCTGCCTCGAAAAAGTATGTGTCCCCACTTGGAGAAGTGAGTGAGAGGTTTTCTAGTAATGGTTCAAAGAGGACGTGATCAGCTCTTGGACGGTCTTCTGATGGGTTGGTGGTGAGGTGAGTAGGAGTCAGCATCATCAACCTTGAGGTCCAGGGATCTGGGATCTACACGCTTGTGTGCAGCGTACCTTCATTCATCGTTAACTTCTCCCACCTGGAGGGGGTTTCAGTATCTGCAAAATAGCTCAAACATATTGTTGTGTGTATCCATTGATAGGGAAACAGGACCTTGTGGCAAGGCTGCTCCTGACTGTTTGTTTCTCCCTGGTCTCGCAACCCCTCCCTTCCCTTCCCTAATCAACTACTGCTTGAACCTGCCCAGTGGAACTCAGGGAAGGTCATGGAGGCTGAATGAAGGCTGTTTCCTGTAATCAAAGAAAAGGGAGACACAGAAAGTCTTTGTGCCCAGGAGCCCCACAGGGCCCTGCTCGGTAACAGTACTAACGCAGGCAATGCTGGGCTGTGGGGCTTTCTCTCAGCAGGACTACCACTCCCTCCTCCAGCATCTTGTCACCTGAGCGATGGTTTTCCTATGTGACACGTACCCAAAGGCATAGCTCTACTTTTCGGGAAACAGGTAGACATCATCATCCCAGTCTTGACCGAACTACCCGATAGCACGGGGTGGGATGCGATGTGTTCTTTGCCCCTGGTGTTTCTACCTTGCCGCCTCTTTCATGCTGCCAGCGGTGCCCTTTGTACTTATTGCCTCGGGGAGGGAATGATTCAGCAGAAACTCTGAGGTCAAAGAGTGTCAGCTCTTGGCTTTGGAGTTTCAAAAGCTTAGGCCTCAGGGGGACACGAGGGAGTGACAGGCATAAATAATAGATGTGGGAGAAGGGTTGGGGAAGAGGGAAAATTCTCAACCTGGTGATGGAAAGGATTCCCCTGGGTGGGGGAAGGGAGAGAGATGGAGGGGATATGATAAAGGAAGGTGGACCTGGGGCCATGTGGGCAAGAGAGGACTCGGCTTCCAGATACTGCCTGGCCCCCTGGGAGAGAGCACTTGGGTCCTCAGGCAGGGATGCCCAGGGGAGCTCAGTCGGGACCTCCCGACAGTGCAGTCTCTTCTCGTGGTCATCATGCACCATCAACGCACAGGGGCTTTAAACTGTCCAGGTGGCTGGGGTCCTGGTCACCTGCAGGGGTGATAGAGATGTAAGAGACAGAGCCGCTGATCTCTCCCAGCCCCCAACCCCAAGTGGACTTGCCAAGATGTACCTGCTGAGGTGGGGCAGGGCGCACCCCAGGGCTCTTAGAAGCTCATTAGCTTACAGCATGGGAAGGAGGAATAAGATGGGCTGGGGGTTCCTGAGGACCAGCTCTAGCTCCACCTTTTCTGTTCCTCTTTGAAACCTTAACGGGGTGCAAAGGTAAGACAGAAGCCCCCCTTCCTTCCTCCCTTGCAGAAGCTCAGGGGACGTAGTCTATTTCCTCAGCTTGACGGTTCTCCCCCGGGGCCTCTCCTCCCCAGCCAGGCAGCCCAAGGGGTGGAGTCTCCCAATGGCCCTGCCTGGCCCTACTCCCCAACCCCTCACAAGAGCACAGGCCTTTTTATTTAAAGAGCTCATCGCTGCAGGAAACAGATGGGAGTCACAAAAATAATAAACAGTGAGAATTTCAAAGGTTCCGGAAGCTTCGAGTCATGGTCTCAGGCCTGTAGTTAAAGACTTCCTTCTGAGATAGGTCTTGAAAATGACTGCAGCCACTGTTCCTTGAGCTCCCGGGATGGCCAGGCGGGGACTGGCAGTGTCCTGAATTGTCAGCAGCCGGACCAGTCTGTGATCCTGACAGCGGGACCTACGGAGGGAGGGAGTCCTTACTGCCGGCTTACAGATGCAAACACTGAGCTCAGAGAGCAGGCTGGGGCCACATGGTCTACGGGGCCCAGTGCAGAATGAAAATGTGTTGTCCTTTTTCAGAGATGACTAAGAATTTTCAAGATGTTGATATCAGAGCATTGAACCAAGCGTGAGGCCCTTCTGAGCTTGGGGCCCTGTGTGACTGCGCAATACCCGGGCCCACGGAGCCAGACCTGTCGGAGAGATGAGGCAGTACCGCAAGAACACAGCTAGTGCGCGGAAGCCCAGGTTTCAGCGCAAGTCCTCGGACAGCGTTAAGCTGAATTTTGCTGTCTCCTGTCCTTCACCTGCAGGTGCCCCTATTCCCTCCCTCCCACCCACCACGGCTGATGGAAGCTTGGCTCTGTCCCTGATTTCCATGACTTAAAAAGAATAGTAAAAGGCAGAGCAGGACTGTAAGACTCGGACACTATACACAAATCCGGTGTTGTTCCCATCAGCCCTTTGGCGTGTGCTGAAATGGAAGCTAAAGAGAGGCTTGGGCGTTGCCCCGTGCCTGGCCTTCCCCATTCAATTAACTTGACAAGTCAACATTTTTGAGACGATGATTCTCATTTCCAGTGCAGTCTGAAAGTCCCTGGGGGCAGGAAGAATATTTAGGCTTGCTTACTTCCGGAAGTGGTATCTTCACTCCAATTTACGTGGACTTGATTTTCAGAGACTACAGGGGACTCAACCCATGTAGATAAGTGTTCCCGATGGGACACGTATAATATAGGGTTTACAATATACATTTGATCCAACAGTTTAAAACCTTTTTATATGAGCATATATATTTGTATTTTATTTCCTTATCACAGCGATTCACAGAGACTTTACCCTCCCCCTTCCTCTGGGGACATTTGTCCGGGGACGTTTTTGTTGTCACAGCTGGGTGGGGTGGGGGGGATCTGCTACTGGCTCCTAGTGGGTAGAGGCCAGGGATGCCTCTAAACGTCCCACACTGCACAGAATGGCCCCCACAGCAAAGAATTATCCAGCAGTCATAATTCATTTTGCTATTTTCAAGGAATGAAATAGATCTCTAAGACTGGAAGCCCAGTTTGTGAAAATCTATCCTTAAGAAGTGAAGTTTGGGGTTTCCCTGGTGGCGCAGTGGTTGAGAGTCCGCCTGCCGATGCAGGGGACACGGGTTCGTGCCCCGGTCCGGGAAGATCCCACATGCCACGGAGCGGCTGGGACCATGAGCCATGGCTGCTGAGCCTGCGCGTCCGGAGCCTGTGCTCCGCAACGGGAGAGGCCACAACAGTGAGAGACCCGCGTACCACAAAAGGAAAAAAAAAGAAGTTTTGAGAGATGCCCACTGAATTTGTGAACATGATGTAAGAACTAATGGGGTCCCAAATCAAGGGTCGACTGAACCTCAGGTAATCCTCACAACAACCGCAAAGGAGTCTTAACTGTTAACCCATTTTGCTGATGAGGAAACTGAGGCTCAGAGAAGACAAGTAATTGGGGAAGGACTTCCTGGAGGTGGGCTTCACCCGAAGATGCCGCCACAGAGTCAGGCACAACATGGGGGTTTTTCTGGCCCTAAGGGATTCACTTTTGTCTCTTGGCACCCCACCTGCTTTGGTGACCCCGCCCCCTGGGGGCCCCACTTTTCCGCTTCCAGCTCAGGAATTCCCCCCTCTGCGTTTGCTCACAACAGCTTCTGTTTTTTTCCATTCCACCTCTACTTCTGAACGTGTTGTGTTCATAACTCCTGGACTTTGCTTTCAGGGAACCACCCTCCTCCTAGGAGCTTGGGATAAACTGACCCCAGACTCAGAGTGATAGCACCAGTGGATAACTTTTCTTAGGCTGCAGTGATTGTTTTGGGATGACCAAGTCTGAGCCAGTGAGAAGCTCTGAGAGGTTTGCTGCCCTATGGCTACCCCGGGGGGCTCAGCCTAAGGGGCTGCCAGATGAAATACAGGAGGCTGGTTAAATTCGAATTTCAGATAAACAGTGAATAAAAAAGTTCTTTTAAAGTATGTCCCACTAAATATTTGGGACATACTACAAAAGTAATTCTTGTTTATCTTAAATTCAAATTAAACTGACATTCTGTATTTTTTTTATTGAAGGATAGTTGATTTACAATATTAGTTTCAGGTGTACAGCATAGTGATTCAGTATTTTTACAGATTATACAACATTAGAAGTTATTACATGATAATGGCTATAATTCCCTGTGCTATACAATATATTTTTGTTGCTTATCTATTCTCTTTATAGGAGTTTGTATCTCTTAAACCCATACCCCTAATTTGTTCCTCCCTCCTTCCCTCTCCCCTGTGGTAACCATAAGTTTGTTTTCTATGTCTGTGAGTCTATTGTGTGTATATGTTCACTTGTATTATTTTTTAGATTCCACATGTAAGTGATATCATATAGTATTTTTATTTTTCCATCTGATATTTCACTAAGCATAATATTCTCTAGGTCCATCCATGTTGCTACAAATGGCAGAATTGCATTCTTGTTTATATATTGTATATATATACACACCACATCTTCTTTATCCATTCGTCTATCGATGGGCATTTGGGTTGCTTCCACATCTTGGTTATTGTAAATAGTACTGCTGTGGACATTGGGGTGCATGTGTCTTTTCAGATTAGTGTTTTCATTTTTTTTTCGTCTATATACTCAGGAGTGGGATTGCTGGATCCTATCGTAGTTCTGCTTTTGGTTTTTTGACGAGTCTCCATACTGTTTTCCATAGTAGCTGCACCAATTTATATTCCCACCAACAGTGTCCAAGGGTTTCCTGGCATTCTGTATTTTTATTTGCTAAATCTGTCCACCTATCAGAGGAGGCTAAAGAGGAGATAGCTCCTGGTGACACCATCTGAGCCCTTAGTCTCTCCCTCCATTGGGAATCACTGTGATAATGAAATAAATTCAAACTTACCTAAAGCCAAACTACCTAGGGATTTACAGCTGCAAAACTGCTAAGGAATTTTCTGGACCTTCTCAAAGTCTTGGCCTTGGGAAGCTTGGAAAGAAAGCCTCCTAAGCGTGTCCTATGCTTCCTCCTGTCCTGACACCGTGCTCAGGGTCAGGGAGATAAAGGTTTATGGAACAGCAAGTTTCTGGGCTTAGCTCCCTTATAATAAATTGTTTTTATTTCTTTGAGCATCTACTATTGTTACCGACCAGGGTTCTCGGCCTCTTTAATCAACAGAAATTGATCAGAGGCCAGACAAGAAATTCAGGCAAGGCGTTATTGGGGCCCCTGCTTTCGCAGGGGGGAGTGGGAACAAGCAACAGTTGCTTGTGCCCCGAGGGGGTTGCGAGCTGCTTCCTTGCAATGGGGTGAGGGTAGGGGTGTGGCCAGGGGTCTTCGAGGGTGGGGTGGGGGCGTGGCTTAGGTGGTGGTGTGTGCAGGGGGCATGCGAGCAGCGCCCTGCTTTTGCTCCCGATGCCCTGCTTTTGTTCCAGGCTCTTCAAAAGTGGCAGTTGGGTTTTTTGGTCTCTTTGTATCTTTTGTCCAGAATTTGCCCCAGTTGTCCGTGCACGCAGTTATTTTTAGTCCCATATAGTTTCTTTGTATTTTGTTGCTGGAGGAGAGGTGTGTCCCGGTGCAAGCATCGCAGCCCTGCAGCAAAGGGTCCCAGGTCCCAGCCTGTCTCACTATGTGCTCGACACTGTACTGGGGACTTCACTTAAATGACTTCCCGCCCTTCAAATGTCTTGGACTTTGGTAACATCACACCCATTTCACAGGTGAGAACACAGCGGTCTGGAAAGGTGGCATCCTTGGCTTTAGAGCACAGGCTGAGAAAGTGAGAAGCGGGGAATTTTAAACCGGTCCTCACACCTGCAAAGCCGGCGCTGGTCCCTTACAGCTTGCCACCTCTTGGCTCCCACACCTTTGCCTGCTGGTCAGCCCTTTGGAACGAACCCAGTGCTATTCAGGACCCTGCCTTCCTGTCTCAGCCTGCAGGGACCCCCAGGAGCTCCCCACCTCCTGCTTGAAACAAGCTGCTGAACATCTGGAAGCCCTAGGAGGCCGTTCTCTTTGGCAACCCTCGCTTTAAGGGCTCGTGGAAATTCTTGCCCCTCCTGCTGGGCCGTGAGCAGCTCAGGTACACAGGCCTCCGGAGGCCAGAGGAGCGGGCTGCATCTGCTTCCCATTACCTTGCGGAGGGACTGCACAGCCAGCTGCGGGTAACAGGAGCCCCGGGCCTCTGATTTACAGCCCATTTGTACTGAAGCCTCGGGAGCAATTATTTGGATGGAGACTGGCGAGGGGTAAGAGCTTTTCAGAGCCGAGAAGAGCGGATCTCGACTGGCTGGCCTCCCTCCCCAGGTGGGTGAGAATCCCCTGGTTGAGGACCTTCTTATTTATATAAGTTACCAAACTCTTATGGACCTGCCCGTGTGCCCGGCACTATTTTGAGCGCTTCATGAATATTCACTCAGTGAAGTCTCCTTTGGGAGAGATGCTATTATCATCCCATTTTACGGTTGAGAAACTGAGGTCCCCAAAGATTACATAATGTGCTGCAGTCACCTAGCTGGGAACATGGGCTCATTTATCCACGTTTCATTTATCCATCCGTTGGTTGGTGGACATGGCGTTGTTTTGGCTTATGAATAACGCCGCTGTGAACATTCGTGTAGTTTGTTAAAACCCAGAGGAAAACTGGTAATCTGACAGGATGTTGTGTAGGAAGTAGGAATCGTGTGGCCCTGGGAGTGGGCACTTTGGCTGGAAACGTCTGGCTTGTCACTGCTTATGAGCTCTGTGACCATGAACAATTAATTTGGTATTTTCTGTGCCTCTTTTTCCTCAACCGTCAAATAGAAGTAATACTGGTACCTTCTTAACGGGATGGTTACGAGGGTTGGATTAGCCAGGGTTCCTTAGACAAACAGAGCTAATAGGACATAGATGTACGTATGATTTATTATAAGGAATTGGCTCGTGTGGTTATGGAGGCTGAGAAGTCCTACAGTTTGCCATCTGTGTGCTGGAGACCCAAGAAAGCCGGTGGTTCTGAGAACTGGGGGCGGGGGGTGCGGCCCAGTGGAGTAAGTCCCAGCTAAGGACCGGGAAGACCAATGTCTCAGCTGCGCGGTCAGGCCGAGAGAGCAAATTCCCTCTTCCTCTGCCTTTTAGTTCTTTTCAAGCCTTCAAGGGATTGAATGAGGCCCTCCCACATTGGGGAGGGCCATCTGCTTTACAGTCCACTGATTTAAATGCTCATCTCTTCTGAAAACACCCTCACAGGGGTACCCAGAAATAATGTTTAATCTGGGCATCCCAGGTCCTCATTAAGTAGACACAGAAAACTGTCACAAGGGTAAATTGAGATACCGTATATTGGTTGTTTTTATGTGGATGAATATAGAGCTTAGGAGAGCAGAGGGAGCGGGGAGGGTGGGCAGGTAACTAGGCTGGAAGGGAAGTGGTGGGGAGTCAGCAAGGGCCTCCTGGAGGAGGAGGCATCTAAGCTAGGGCAAGTAAGAGTCAGCTGGGGGATCATGACATCCTTCCTCCCTCACCTCCAGGTCAGGGAATCTGACAGCCAGAGGAAGGCTCCAGGCAGGCAGCCATCCCACCACCTTGGCCTCCCTGCTGGCAAGTCTGACACTGGGGGGAAGACGCCTGGGACAAGAGGTAACACAACATGGTGGTTAAGCTCAGAGCTTAGGTCAGACCGGGTCACCTGGTGTACAGATCCCCTGGCTTCCCTACTGTCTACCTGGGTGCCCCTGGGCACCCTGCTGAACCCCTCTGAGCCTCAACATCCTTATCTCTTAAATGGGGACAGTGGTGACAATACTGACAGCACAGGAGAGTCGTGAGAATTCGGTGAGGTGATGTAGGGAAGCAGTGGCCCAGGGTGCATCCGTGTCAGTGGTCAGTCTTGGCTGAATCCCTCACTATCTGCACCGTGCCGTTGCCTCCAGTGTCTTCCCCGAGCAACGGCAAAGCAGGCAACTGTTTTTGAACCCGGGGCTGCTGTTTAAAGAGCTTGGAGTGGAGACGGGGACAAGGGAGTTGAGTCGGGGTCAGGCCTGAACCTGCTGTGTGGTCTTGGGAAAGTGAACCATCCCTGCTGAGCCTGGGGGGAAACAGCTGACTGATGGGTGAAGGGGAAATGAGATAAAGGAGGTCAAGCCCTTGCTGTTTCCTGTCTCCCTGGGAATCCCTAAGAACATTCTCCAGCCTCCTCCTCCGCCCTCATCCCTCTCGGGGGCTTAATTGGGCAGCTGCAGTCACTCGGTACTTAACCTTCTCCCCATCTGCCCTCCAGGGAAAGAATTAACGTTAATCCCCAGAGCTGCTTCCCGTGCCCTGTCAGGGAAGCCTGTGAGTGCCGGGAGCAGGGAGCCAGCCCAGCTCGGGCCTCCCAAGCAGTCCAGCCGAGCTCGGAGCCCAGCATCACGGCCCTTGGTCCTGGAGTCATCCTGGAGTCGTGGCGGGCAGCCCTGCAGCCAGCAAGCCACCTTCCTCTTCACCCCGTCTTTGTTCCCCTAGCCCAGTACTGTCCGGTGGAACGTGAGCCATGTAGATAATTTTCAGTTTTCTAGTAGCCATGTTAAAAAAAATACAAAGAAACAGATGAAAATTTAATAGCACATTCTGTTTAACCCAAAGTATTCCAAATGTGATCTTTTCAACATAGAACCAATAGGCACAATTATGAACAAGATATTTTACGTTCTTTCACGCCTAGGAAGCCTTGCAAACGTGGTGTGCACTTTACGCTTACAGCGCCTCTCAAATCGGATGCTAAGTTTTCATGGGAATACTTGATCTGTATTTAGATTTCACAGAATGAATCGTTCAAAGAGTAGATTCACCTACCTAAGTTGTTTCAGACCCAGAGAAAAGTATTCCAACAACTGAACAAGTATCTTTTTCAGTTTAAATGTAAATTAAAATTAAATAAGAGGAACAATTCAGCTCATTAACTGCACTAGTATCGCACTGTCAGGTCTCACGCGAGGCTGGTGGTTACCGTACTGGGTGGCACAGCTCTGGCCTTTGCACCCAGGTGCCCACGGCTGCTCCCCAGCTGACCTCCCAGAGGAGGCGTGTGGAGCAGTAGAGGTAGAAGAAACTCTGCCTCCAATTTGCTGTGTGACCTTGGGTAAGTTGCTAGACCTCTCTAGGCTTTTCTTTTGCCAGCTGTCAAACCGAGTGCCTACACCATGCTCTGTTGTAGGCTCTGGGAGTGGCCGGGAAAGAGCGCACAGTTCTCCCAGAGCTTCATTCTGGCCTGGGAGATGGTAATAATAATAATGACAGCTAACACCAGGTGAGCCCCTTACTACGTGCCAGCTGCTGTTGGGTGCCCTCAATGTTCCCCATCTCCTCTAACCCTCACGGTAACTAACTTTGTGGGGCAGGTGTTACGTCACTGTCTCACGTGGGAAAACCGAACCGCACAGAGCAGTTAAGAAACTTGCCCAAGGTTGCCCAGCCAGGAAGGGGCAGCGCTGGGATTTGAACCCAAGCTGTCTGGCTGTAGTGCGAATGCTTTCATCATCTCCTTTTGCCTCCAATGAATAGAGCGGCAATGATGAGTGCTGGGAAGAGAAACAAGGCAGAAGAAAGGAAGGGCTGTTATTTTAGATCAAGAGGACAGAGGCCACCTTGCTCTCCAGGCTGACCAGACGTTCCCTAACATCCCTAACATGGCAGCTTGTCAAGGGCTGATCCCGCCCCCGGCTTTGGAGGGCTAAGGGAGGCCCCAGGCAGAGTGTGATGTATCCGAGTCTTTGAGGTGGCTCCTGGCTCAGATTTGCCCTGCAGCGCCGAAGGGTTGGGCTCCTGACTTGCCAAGCACAGCCGGGCCCTGCCAGGCAGGTGTGTCACTCAGGCTGGGAGCCAGTGGCCAGCAGCTGCTGGGCTGAGCCACGCTTGTGCCAGGGACCGCAGTCCAGAGAGCGGCCAGCCCCCAACATGTACGGAGCACATTTTCTTTAGTGATGTCACTTTCCTTCCCTGCTTCAGCCGTCTTTCCCATTCCCCTCCCCTCTCCCTTTCTGCCCTCTCATCTCCCTCCCCTCCCTGTCTTTCTCTCCCGCTCCCTCACTCCTTACTTCCCATCCATCCATCCACCCACCCAGTATTTACTGAGGGCCTACTATGTGCCGGATACCGTGTTAAGCTCTGGGGACACTGCTGTGACTAAGGCGCTTCTGTGCTCAAGGCACAGTATGAACAATTAGGGTGGCACCATAAGTAAAACTGCAGTATCAGCTTAGAGAAGAGATGTGTGCTCTTCGAGAACAATACTGAGATGAATTTTGGGAATTAGATCCTCTTTGTACATGGAAAGAGACTGTAGACAAAATTAAAATACACGAGATTGGAAAACTCTTTGCACCCTCTGGGATGCACAGGGAGCCCGCATCTGTGTACAGAGCACGTTGCTCAAGGCCTGGCCCTGAGCACCATTCCCTTCATAGCAGGGCCTGCTCTCAGTTTTTTCTTTGTCCTTTTTCTTTTCTTTTTTTTGTCTTTTTTTTTCTTTCTCATCTTCTATTCTACATTAAATAATAGTGCCCTGTGAGTAGATGAGGGCGTTAACTTCCTGCCCCAATGAGGTTAATCAAGAACAGATATGTCATGGGATCAATTCACTATCAATTCATTGACAATTTATTGAGCACCTACTACGTTCCATAGGGTGATGCTCCAGTGTGGAGCAAGACAGAATTCCTGACCTCAGGGGTTTAGAATTTAGTGTGGGTGGCAGACAGGACGCTAAGCAAAGGTTCTTTGGGGTGACGAGTGCGATCCAATCCAGGGATGTAGAACCCACTGATACAGGGGGGTAACTGTATTTACCATTTTATATAAGGGACTTGAGCATCCGCGGATTTTGGTATCCATGGGGTCCTGGAACCAATCTTTCCGCTCATAGGGAGGGACGGCTGTAATTCCACCTTGCAGGAGTCTAGCAAGCGATGGCAGTGGGGAGGTAATTGGGTCAGATTACAAACGGTATGATACACTACTCCAAGGGGGTTGGACACTGTTCAAAGATCAGTGGGAAACCTTTGAAGAATTATAAGCCAGAGAGTGGCTATCTCACATTCGTCTCTTAGAAAGATTACGTTGGCTACATCCTGAATAACAGAGTGGGGAAACCTGGAGATGGAGCGATCGGTTAAGGGGCTGTTGCCAAAATCCAGGCGAGAACGTATAGTGGCTTAAAATAAGGAAATGGCAGTGGGGATGGAGGGAAATGCATGGAGGTCAAGGTCAGGATCAAGGCGAGTGGCCGTGGGGACTGCTTCTTCGGGGCAGGAGGGATCCAGGAGGACCCCAGCTTCACGGCTTGAGCAATCGCAGGGGCTGGTGGGGCTGGCAGGGAGCGCGACACTGGGTGGGGAACTCTTTGGGAAGAGGAAAGGTTGGATGATGAGTTTGGGATCCTTGCGAATCTCAGCAGTGGTGGTTTGCACGAGGCAGTTTCATGAATCGGAAGGTGAGGGGGAGGTTTGGGCTGCAAATCTAGACCTGGGAGGTAAAGGCAGACAAACAGGACTGGAAGCAAAGGAGCAGCTGCAGTAGCTCACAGAGCCTGTGTCATTCAAGGAAAGAAGGCAGCGAACATTTGACACTGGGTTGGGTGTTTGGATCAAGAGCCAGGAGATTCCTGGGTTCTTGTCCGGCACTCGCTGGCTGTGTGAGTCTGGATGGGTCACTTCTCTCTGGGCGTCAGACTTGCCGTCTATAAAGCACGGCACTTGGATAAGATCAGTGACCTTCCACTGTCCCTCCGAGCCCTCGGAGTTTCAGGAAGCCTTTCTGTGGCCACGGCAGTGGCTGAGGAGGTGTTGGTTGGCTGTGGCTTGGGACTGTCACCTTCTCTTCAGGCACAGGAGTTCCGCCGTGATTTCTTTTGTAATTTGGCCCTCTAAGTTTGGATTTGAAGAAAGGGCTCCATGACTCAAGAGAGGTTGATGGGGAGATGACCTCTCATGTTCCATCTGGCAGAGGGTAGAGTCACACCCAGTTGGGAGTTTCCCTGATGCTAGAAAGAGTGACGTCTCCATGAGTTGGAGGGAATTAACAACAACAAACCTCCCGACACCGTTCAGTACAGGCTACAGATCCAGGGGAAACGGATGATCCCTGAACCCAAGATGTCCCCGTGGACTCGTCTGGAGGGTTAGCAGCAGCAGCAAGCACTCCAGGGATAACAAATGAGATTCTGCTCTAGTGATACTTGCGGTTGATGAGAAGGTTGCCTGGACCTGCACTGAGAAGGCTTCTGAGGCTGCGTCTCAGTGAGGAGAAAGTGCTGTGATTGATTGGCAATGTCTGCCCCGGGCAGCAGATGAGTGTAGTGGTGTGTGTGTCATGTATCTGCTAGCTTTGATCTAATCTTTGCTCTTGACCAGGACATGAACTCTTTCATCCCTTTCCTAGTCCCTGGCTGTTCTATTGTGCTTTCCCTTCCTTCTCCTTCTCTTGCCATTGAGTATTTCAAAGGTTCATCCTGGCCCACTTCCCAGTGGACCAGTCACTTCAGGAAACGAATGGACTGCTCTTTGGAGGAAGCCAGATCACTCAATGAGTTCCCATTTCTGCAGAATTAGATGGTTAGTCATGCTGACCAGGGGCACAAGGTGGGCTCATGGCCAGAGAAGTACAATGCTTCTTTGCTGAGACCCAGGGCGTGGGCCTTCCTTCTGCAGATATTCAAGGCCATGTTCAGGAGGCTCTTGACACCACCCTTGATCCTGCTTGCTGTGTTGTGATGGGGACCTGCCAGCACTCATGGTGGGGGTGAAGGCAGGAGTGAAAAATGGGCCCTCTATTCCACCTCAGGAAATTGAAAACCTGCCGTTATCTTTAACGTTTTAAAAAAGTAATCTTGATTACATGAGGAAACCATGCTTATTGCAGAAAGGTTGAAAAACGTGAATCAGCAGAACTACCTGTCATCCTAATACCTAGAGAAAAGCACTATTTCAGCAAGTTGGTGTTTGTCTTTCCAGACATGGGCAGCATGGACACTAGTCCATCAGAGTAGATGATGGCTTTAGCCTTGGGGTGGGCGGGGTGGGACCCCTGCTGGGCCAGGCATTAACCCTCGAGCTGCTGGATTACAGGACGGTCTAGGGCCCTGGGTCTGGGGCCAGGACAGGTGGGGTGGCATGTGATGCGTGGAGTTAAGGCAGCAACTTTTATCAACCAGACTGGAAATAGTTTAATTTTTGAACAACTTGAGCTGGTCCTTTCCGGATAATGATCGGTGGTGCCCATCCTCGCTCCTCTGAGGGTGTGACTGGGCACACTGGCCTGGGCTTGGGAGGGTGATTGGTGGGCGGAGTCAGGAGGCCACTTCCCAGCCCGTGTTTCTATTTGCTTTTGGAGCGTTGTTGATCCTAGAGGTTGAGCTGGGCCACACATACCCCCTTATCTTTTTAAATTAATAATATTTCCCCCAACAGGAACCAAGCACTTCCCTAGAAGAGAAGAATCTAGGATTCCGGCCTTCACCTTGGGATTCAAAGGTAAAACCTCCTTACCTTCTGGGCTCGGCTGGCTTTCATCAAGGCTAGATAGTCAGAGAGGACCACAGGATTCTAGATTCTAGATTTCCTTATAAGGGAAGGGAGAGCCTGGATAGAGCCAAGACTTAGCACTCAGGCCCAGGGAGCTGGAGGCGAGGGTTCTTCCGAGCATGGTTTGAGGCGAGTACTAGAGCCCACCCTAGCTGAGTGGGGACCCCACGGGGCAGGGGAGTACGTGCCACTTAGAGGCTCTCACTCTCTGAAGCTCGGGCAGCACTGTTGTAGGGCCCATCTCAACTGCGGGAGCCATCACACCCTGATCTGAGGGGCCAATGAGGTCTCCCCAGATGTGAGATCCCAGCATGATCAGCTCAGGGAGGGGTAGACCAAGGCACGGAACCAGCAGCAGCTGCAGGGTGCAGTCCTAAAGACTGGATTCCCCACCTCCACCAGGTGGCAAAGATGCTCAGGACTCATTTGCCAAGTAGTTTAACTTAGTGGTTAGGAGTGCAGATTCTGGAGCGAGACTGCTTGGGTTTAAATCCCATCTCTACTACTTATTAGCTGTGTGACTTTGGGCAAGTGGCTTAACCTCTCTGTTCCTCAGTTTTTTCACCTGTGAAGTGGGAGATACATAGTACCTATCTTAATAGAGTTATTGTGGGGATCAAATTAATTAATATATGTAACTTTGTACATAACTGGTTGTTACAATTAATTGTTGACTCACACATACATCCCTGGGTGGTTTTGAAAATGCAACATTTGGGAAGGGAAACCCTGGGAAAAGCTGGAAATTCTTATTGATTTGGAAAGCAGGGCTTTGAGCTATTGTGTTTTAGGCAAGTGGTTCTGAAACTTGGAAGTGCGTCAGAATCATCTGGAAGGCTTGCTAAACCAGATTGCTGGACCCTATGGCCAGTAGATCTGGGCAGGGGCTGAGAATCTGCATTTCTCACAAGCTCATAGGTGATGCCCAGGCTGGAGGTCCACAGGCGGTACCTGGAGCAGCACTAGTTTTGCAGTTGTTATAAGTGCCCTGCATTTGTTTTCCCAGGTGTGAAACCCATCGCAAGCCAATTATATTATACCTCTCTTTCTACTAAAGTGAGATCTTACCTGACATTTGGTAACCAGACTGTAAACTTGACAGGGGCAGAGGCCATGACCTTACTCCCCAGTGTATACGTAACATCTGACATGTAGGAAGTGCCCAATAAATAGCTGTTGAAGGGAGGAAAGAAACACACTGTCTGCGCTCAACAATATTCTTGTGTACATTTTTCCTGTTAATAAATATTCTTCCCCAGCATTGTTTGGTTGGTTGCATAGTTTGCCCTTGTATGGATGTAAGTGGGAGAACAGCTTGACTTTGCTGGAACAAAAAGGGGAGATGGAGTTTAAGAGGCAGAGTGCCTCAGCGCCTAGAACCCGGGTCAGGACCCGGAGACCTACGTAAAGATCTTGCCCTTTGTCTCTTCTCTGTACCTCCCTGTGGTCATTTGGTTCCTTTCCTTTGTCTTTTGCTGCACCTTTGTCCACATGACATCCAAGATGGCTGCCTACACCTTCCAGTTCTCTTGTTACAGCTCCTGCCATGTGGCGAGTCAGTGTGTCTGTCTGCTGTTACTCCTCTCCTAGTAACCCCAGAGGGGACTCTGATCGGCTCTTCTGAGGTCAGGTCCTTATTCCTTATCCAATCAGGTAGAAGGGCCGCATGGTTCCAGTATGGCCGCCAGGTGCCACTGTGGTGAGGGGTACAGTGGAATGGGTCATGGTCATCCTCACGTGATCCATGCCAATTGCCTGCCGTTTGTCTCTCCATCTCTCCGCTTAAACCTGATTTCAGTTTCAATCTGGTGACCAGGATTTGGTTTCTGTGGACTTTTCTGGGCTCAGAGCAGGGATCTGACTGACTTAACCCCATCTCTCCTCCATTAGTGATGATGGCCCATGGCAGTGTCCTAGGTTTGTCTGATGTCTTTGAACATTTAATCCGTGCAACGTGTTTTTGAGGGAGGCAGGAGGTTTCACCCAATGAGGCCTGTTTAGCACCACCAAGTCTGTTCATGATCTGAAATGCAGCTGAAAAAATAAATATAATTTAAAAGATTGGGGCTTCCCTGGTGGCGCAGTGGTTGAGAATCTGCCTGCCAGTGCAGGGGACACGGGTTCAAGCCCTGGTCTCGGAGGATCCCACATGCTGCGGAGCACCTGGGCCCGTGAGCCACAACTACTGAGCCTGCGCGTCTGGAGCCTGTGCTCCGCAACAGGAGAGGCCTCGATAGCGAGAGGCCCGCGCACCGCGATGAAGAGTGGCCCCCGCTCGCCGCAACTAGAGAAAGCCCTCGCACAGAAACGAAGACCCAACACAGCCAAAAATAAAATAAATAAATTTATTAAAAGAAAAAAGATAGCTCAGGCCAGCTCTCCCCGAGACTGTTTTACATGGGCGCATAATGAATGCCAAGCTTAGCGCAGCAGTGCCAAAAAGCAAAATAAATTCTTGGAGTTGGTCTGTTTCCTGCCTGCAATACATTTGCTTGTTCCAAACAAATGTATTTGTCAATACAACACAATTAGGAAGGCTGAGCCAATCAGACCGTCAAATATCCAGAGAAGCAGATCGTGGCTTCCATAAGCCCTGCTAGACGGAGCCAAGGTCTGAGCGCATTATGACCAACTCAGTTGTGGCCCGGGCAAGCCTTGCATTCTTCGCCAGGACAAGCTTTCTCATCTGTCCTGGTTACTGAGAGAATTCAACCTCTTTTTTCTTCTTTCTCAATGTTACTCATAACCCTTGAGGCAGCACCCACCTCCCGCCGCCCCCCCACCCCCCGCCCCAATCTTTTAAGTTAATTTGCTTCCTTTTCTTTTTTTGCCAACAGCTAGAAACAACTGCTGACATATACAGTTTTTAGAAGGAAGGCCTGCCAGAATGGGACTAATAATGAGTTTTGATAATAATATCATTTATGTCATAGATGCCAGGCTTTGGGCATTCGTGGTTTCTCCTCGCAACAACCCTGGCATAGGCATTACTAGTGCCATTTTGTAGATGAGGAAACTGAGGCTCAGGGAGGCCAAATGGCTTGCCGGAGACCACACAGCTAGTGAGTAGCTGAGCTGAGAGATTCAAGCTCTAGTCTTGCTGATGCTAGAGCTTGTGTCAGGACTATTGATGTTAAGAGACATAGAACCCAACTCAACTTGTTTTGACACAATAAGAGGATTGAATGGCCTTTGTGAATTTAGAGCCCAGATGTGGGTTTCAGGCAAGGCTTAATCCAGCCGTTTTGCCCAAGGACCTGGTTTCTCTCTGCTCTGCCTGCCTTCATTCTTAGGCTCCATGCCACTGGGTTTACAGTCCACTGCTCTGGATTCTCCCCTCGTGGAAGGAAACAGCTGCAGCAGCTACGTCCTTTGAATCCTCAGCCTGGGGAAGAAAGAACTTCCCCTCTGGGAGCTCCCGTGGAAGATAGACGAACTTCTACTCTCAAACTCTTGGTGTCCCATTTGCTTGGAATGAGCCAGGTGCCCATCCCTGAACCATCTCGCCTGGCTGAGGGATGCGACGTGCTGATTGCCACAGGCTGGAGCGGGGGTGATGTCAATCTCACGCAGGCCACGTGGCTGAGCAGGGCAAGGGGTAACATCCAGGGTGCTGTCTTCAGACAGGGGAAATAGCCTAAGTAGTTAACCAACCAGCCTGGCACAGGCACTCACCAATCACAACCAGTGTGACCACAGAGACCTGTTAACCATTTGCTACTGAAAGCAAGCTACTGGTTTAGCAGCACTGGCATAATTTGGGAGGCTGTTGGAAATGTAGAATCTTGGGACCTTCCCCTGATGGATGGAATCGGAATATGCATTTTTACAACATCTTTAAACCTTTAACAAGGTTTGGCAAGTTGGGGAACCTGATTTAAGAGAATGGTATAGCAGGTAGGCTAGGGTTTCTGCTCCATCACTTAGCTGTCACTTTGCTGGGTCGCTTCAAGCATGGGGTAATGCCACCACCCTCAGAAAATTGTTGAGAGGAATAAAGGAAATAACTTCCGTAGCGTGTCTGGCATGTGGTGGGTGCTTCATGAGCATTGATCCCCTCTCCCCACCCATAATGTTTATAAGTGAGGAAACTGAGTCGGGTCCCCATATGCCCAGGACACAGAACTGGACCTCGGGAGCCCTCAGCGCTAGTCTGGGGGTTTGCTGTCCTCAGTGCACCAGAGATTCTAAGCCTTGGCTACCCGTTGGAATCATCCAGGGAGTTTAAAAAATCTCAGTGCCCAGGTATCACCCCAAATCAACTCAGAATCTCTTGGGGGAGACCCAGGCATCAGTACTTTTAGATTCCCATGGGCCATTCCTCTGGGCAGCCAAGGTAGAGAACCAGTGCCTTCCACTTTCTTGCCTCCTAAATTAATTTGACTGTAAGAAGGCTCTGCTTTGAATGCTTCTGAGTGGCTGGCTGCAAACCCACTGCTGGTGAGGATTCCTGCCGTCCAACACTGAACATGTGCTCTGCTGGGCTCTAGGAGGGGATGCGGGGGAATGTGTGCTGCCTGGTTCCAGCTCACGTGCCTCAGACATTCAGCAGACATTCAGCTTTTGCACCTGGGAGCCAATGGGCTCGGACCCTTGGCCTTGACTCCAAGGATTCCGTGGGGCTGGTCGGAAGCAAAGACCATCTCTCTGCACCTGAGTGAGAAGGGAATGGACCAGATATTCTATATCTTTTGTGTGTTGTTGATCCCTTGGCATCTACGGAAACCCCTGGACCCTTCTCAGAAACGTGTTTTCATTTTATGCGATAGGACTAAGGAAAGCAATTGTTTGGAAATACAATTTTCAAGGTATTAAGAAGAAAAAAAGTTATGATTAAAATATATGTGCTTTATTAACGTATTAAATAACAAAGATCTAGCAGTGAGTTTAGTAACTGTTGGAAGTTCAGAGTAGTGGTGAGCTACATAATATTTTAAGATGTCTGCAACAACTGTCCTGTGATATAAAAGTACCTGTGGGGCTTCCCTGGTGGCGCAGCGGTTGAGAGTCTGCCTGCTGATACAGGGGACACGGGTTCGTGCCCCGGTCCGGGAAGATCCCACATGCCGCGGAGCGGCTGGGCCCCTGAGCCATGGCCGCTGAGCCTGCGCGTCCAGAGCCTGTGCTCCGCAAGGGGAGGCCACAACCGTGAGAGGCCCGCGTACCGCAAAAATAAATAAATAAATAAAAGTACCTGTGATTCATAGTGGTGACAAAGTTGTAGGCACTGCTAATCCTACGGTGGGTTCTTGCCTATATGTTACAGTAGAGGCAAGGGCAGAATTTTGGTTAGAGGTCAATGAAAATAATGGTCTAATTTTTTTCCACCTGAATCTGCTGGCCCTGTGAATTCTATCCATGGACTTTTGGAGTTCCATGACCCTAGGTTAAGGACCCTCAGAAAAGAGGAGAAGGCTGAAGGCAGATCTCTGGTTGCAGGAGTGCTGTGGAGAGGGGTTACCCCGCCGGTAACAGCATGATGTGTTTCCATCACAACGTCCAACCCGCTTTTCCGCTGGGTCCTGGATGCTGAGGTTCCAGTGGAAAAGGTGTGTGTCCTAGAGCTGGGGGTGTGTAGGGAAGGGATTCCCAACTTCGGAGTGGAGTGTGCCAGGGTTCTCATGCCGTGTCCCCTTTCCAGCTCTGTAGCCCTGATGCTGTACTTCTTTGACCTTGTTTTCTTAATCTAAAAAACAGGGGTCCTGATACTTCAGGGGTTTCTGTGATAATGAATGAAAAATGCCTGGCATAGTAACAGCGAACCTAATAATTAAGAGTGTGCTGGCTGTGTGACCTTGGACAGGTTCCTAACCTCTCTGGTCCTCGGTTTCCATATCTGTAATAGAGGCTGCTACTACTGCCTGCCTTACTATGAGGATGCAGTGCCTGGCACCTAGGGAACATTTAGTCACCTTAACCTTTATGGCCGTTAGACCGGGGCAGCACACATACAGCCCGCCATACACAGTGGCTGTGGAGCTGAGTGCCTCACACATCCCGTGCGATCCAAACAGAGTGGCTTTGGAGCCTGCTTCTTTGGCCAGACTTCTTGGCCTGCTTCCTTGGCTGGACCGTGCAGGATGCCAGTTGCAGGTGGCAGCCCTGGAGGATGCTCGGTGACTTTAACTCCTCAGGCACACCAGCCTGTCCCTGCCTGGCCTGTGGGCCTGGGGGGCGGGGTTAGGAGGGGAGGAATTGGGTGGGAACCTCAGGGGAGGGGTGAGGAGCCTCGGGTAGAAACGGCCTCCTTCCACTTCTCCTGGCAGCCAGTCCCCTCCGAGCCTCTCCCAGTGGCATGGCCCTGACTCAGCTGGGCCTTAGGGGCACCTGGAGGGCTGGCCATGCCCGACCTCGGCCGAAGGGACCGGGTTTCTTAGGAATGACCCTCTGTTGCAGGCTTTATCCTCCCAGCCTCCGTCCCTCCCAGTCTGGAGTCTCTCATTCTCACTCTGTTTCTTTCTGTCTGTTTCCGTGATGATGCTGTGCCCTGCTCCTACTTCCTCCCTCTTGGTCTCTCTGCCTGTCTCTGCCTCTCTCTCTCTCCCCTTCTCAACCTCCTTCCTTCTCTTTCTGTTGCTCCCTGTCTGACTCTTGCCATCTTTCCATCTCTTTCTATTCTTATCTCCGTTTGTCTGTCTGTCCCTCTGTCTCAGTGTCTGTCTCTCCCTCTGTCCATTTCCCGCTCCATCTTGCCCCACTCCATGCATTTCCCCCATGCATTTCCCCCATGCATTTCCGTCGCCTCACAAAACCCACAACCATCTGGTGCATTAATGCTGAGCGCCGCCCCCTGCTCCTTTTGATATAGGGACCTGGGTGACTGTGGAGGGCAAGTGCTTCCCGAAGTTTCCATCCCCCCGACTCCACCCCCCGACTCTAGAGGCAGAGTCTTGAGAGGCGTGAATGGGCTAGAACCCATGGAGCGCCTGGGGCTCGTGAGTGAGTGTGCGGTTAACCATAGCTCTTGGAGTTCCTTGAGGGCAAGACTGCATCCGGACTACCTTCGAATCACCAGTATCTAGCCCAGGACCTGCTACACGCTTGGTGTTCAGGACACATTTATTTACACGAATGAACGGTGAGAGCGTGAAAGAAAGCACCAAGTACTTTATTGGGTAAAATACACTCATGACTCTTTGTGGCTACTCGTACGTCTTTATAAATTTAGAAGCTGAAAGCTCCGGTTAATTCTTTAAACCTTATTTGCTGCTTTAATTCTAACCCTTCCATTCCGCCCCGCCCCCACCCTGCCCCTTCAACTTCATGTTCCAGAATATTCCAGAATGTGCCAAGCTGTTTTTGTACTTTCGGTTCTCCCTGCGCACTCCTGTTCATCCTTCACTTTTCCTCTTGGATGTCCCTTTCTTCAGGGAGCTTCCGCGACTGCCGGACTGGGGTGGGACTGCTGCTTGAGTTCTCCCGTGGTAATCTGTGTGCACTGCTGCTCAATTCTCCTCCCCTGATGTCCCCTCTTCCTGGGACTGGCAGCTGCTTGAGGGAAGGGAGCAGGCTTTCCTCACCCAGTCCTGGGCTTCACACCGGGCCCGGAGCGGGGGGTGGGGGGGATACCACGGGCATCATCCTGAGCGCGGGTGGTGATGCTGGGCTGCGCCCAGCCACACAGCTGTGGTCCGCGCCCTCTCTCTGGTTTTTAACTGTTGCAAGACAATCCTGTCCAGAACTGAAAAGACCACACAGAATGCAGGCAGGGAAGGCCAGTCTTGGAAGTCACTCTCAGGAACTCTGAGCTGGCTGCCACCTACGCAACAGTACCTGGCCTTCACCTTCCACGTTTGAAATGTTGGTTCTCAGCCAGGCTGAGCCCCAGGCAGAGAAATAACTACCTGTTCAGACCGGCGGTTCGCCCTCATTCCTCCCTCCCTCTCCCCCGCCACATTGTTTCAATAGGAGGAGGGGAAATGCATGAGTTATGAGTCCAGGGTGTCTCGTGTCACCAGCTGCTGCCCTTGAAATGTGCAATCACAGTTGCAGATGAAACTGTCCGCCCGGCCCCCAGCCATGTGCTCTGAGGGTTTTCATCACAGCGCCTCTGTGGGCTGCCTGGAGTGGGTGCCCTGCCTGGGAGGCCCTGCGTTCCTCCAGAGGCCTCGCTGGGCTTGGGGCAAGTATGCTGGCGGCTGCCCCACTTCGCAGGGGCTGGGAGGGCTTGTCAGCAACGCCCATCTTCATCAGCCCACCTCCTCTCCAGCCCCCAGCGGCCTGGGAGGAGGGGCTGAGATAAAGCCGCCAGCACGGGCAGGAGATTAAGAGCTGCTGTGTTGATCTCACACGGTCTCCTGCGGCAGGGGCGTTCGACAGCAGGCGGGGCTCCGGGGGAGCGGCCGCAGGGGCCACCTGACCCTCCAGCCCGTCAGGTCCCTGCCTGGGCTCACTGGGAGCAGCTGTGAAAAGAAGCAAAAGGCAAAAGGGATCCTGGTTGTGGCCTGGAAATCGCGCTTCATATGGAGGCTCGAGCGTGGATGGTTAACGTTCAGGAGGATTACATGTTTCTGTGATGACGTAAGAGCGGCCAGCAGTCACTGTGCACTTGCTTCGTTCCTGGCCCTCAACTGAGTACTTTTCACCTGTTGCCCTAATTATTCCTCACGGTAGGACTTGTATAGTCTGAGTTGAGACTAGTGTCAGCGACAAGGGACACTGCTGTTGAGAGGCAAGCCCATGAGAGACCAGCCTGACGTGGAACTGAGGGCAGCTTCTAGCTCTGCAGTCTCCCGGCTGGGTGTCCTTGGGTGGCCCTTGTCACCCCTCAGAACCTCAATTTCCTCATCTGTGACACTGGGATAATCACACCTACCTTGCAGGCTGCTGCCGGGATGAGAGGATATTACACGTAGAAGGTGCCTGCCCTGGGCTGAGTTGTATGCCCCCCAAAGGATGCGTTGAAGTGCCTCGGAATGTGACTGAATTTGCAAACAGGGTCTTTGCAGATATAATTAGCTGAGGTCCTATGGAGTAGGTGGGCCCTTAATCCAGTATAACGTGTTTTTATCAGAGGGGGAAGTTTGGACACAGAGACAGACATACAGAGCAAAGACAGAGAGAAGACAACCATGGGAAGACAGAGGTAGGATTATGCCGCCAGGAGCCAAGGAACACCAAGAACTGCGGGAGCTTCCAGAAGCTGCGAGAAACAAGGAAAGATTCTTCCCTAGAGCCCTCAGAGGGAGGCTGGCTCAGCTGACACCTTGGTTTCAGACTTCTAGCTTCCAGAATTATGAGAGAATAAATTGCCATTAGTTCAAGCCACCTGGGTTTTGGGGGTGGTGACAGAAACACATAACAGTGACTCCTTGGGACTTTGCTGGTGGTCCAGTGGTCAAGGTTCTGCGCTTGTAGTGCAGGGGCCGTGGGTTTTACCTCTGGTCGGGGAACTAAGATCCCACATGCCGGTGTGGCCAAAAGTAAATAAATAAATAAAGACTGGGACTGTCTTTTAAAAAAAAAAAAAATACAGCGGCTTCTCATAGCAGATGCCACCGGTGCCTGCCCAGCTTCCCCACGCTACCCTGGTGGTCACCTGCAGTTTGGTCACCCAGCGAGGCTCTCATCTCCAGCACTGGCGGCTCTCTGCCTGCAGGCTTTCTCTGAGCGCAGAAGCCATCCAGCGCAGCTGGGCACAGAGCAGGCTGCAAGTGCCCAGGAATGAATGCCCCTGGGAGCAGCCCGTAGCCAGTGGGGGCTGGGAGTTGGCGGATAAACACCCCGGCTTCCTCAACCCTGGGTGGGACAGTTCTGAGGCAAGTGCTACACAGTGTCACAGAGGCGACCAGTGGGATGGAGCTCCCACTGCCCACGGGGGTAACCCAGTAACGCACCCTTTACTTATCTTCCCATCTTCTCTCCCTTGCCTACTTTCCTTTTGGTGCTTCCTGGCATCAGCTCCTCAACAGACCACTTGTGTCCAAAGCCTCATCTCAGGCCTGCTCTGGGGAGACCCAAGATAAAGACAGTCCCGGAATGACACTCCAGTAGCAGCTGCTTTCTCCTCCTGGTCACAGGTGGAAGGTCAGATGTTGGCACCTTTGAGCTAAATGGACCAGTAGCTAGTCCTCAACCACATGGGAAACTTTGAAGACCATGACGGCCCACAAAGACAGGTCCAGTATCTCAGGAAGAAGATGATGACGTTGATGACCATGAAGAGGGAGAGAATAGTATTCATCAGAATTGCTGGGCGCAGGCCTGGGGAAGTGAGACAGTCTGGTGGGACTGCTCTCACAAAATAATAGGGAAGATGGAGCTGTCACTCCCTGGCTATTCCACCTGAGGTAGGGGTCCTGGCTTGGGAGGCTGGGCTCTTGGAAGGAGGCAGAGGCGATGAATAAGATGACGGGGGCCTGAGGTGTGGGCACCATGATCCCCCCAGGGACTCTTCAAGTCCTCCTGAAAATTAGTAAACCGCAAAATCCACGCAGGTAACAGAACTTCTTGTGTAAAGAGTGATGGGGCCAGGGTGCGTGGGTGTTCAGACTCTGTGAGCTGACACAGTAGGCTCAGGAGGGGAGAGGTAAGCTGGGCAATCGGCTGAAATTGTTGGGAGGTGAACCACACAGGCTGGGCTACGGGGATCTATGCCACGTTTACCCACATCCCAAGGGACAGAGTAGCGTGGAACAGACGTGGTCATTTGTGGCTGCCCGTCACCCAGGACCCCTCTCCCTACATTTTGGATCCTTTTCCCCGTTTTCAATCCTGCCTTAAGGAAGAAGACACAAATTGCTAGAGTCCCTTGCTTTCTGGGGTGTTATTTGCAAGGTCCTGCAAATTCAGTGCATCTGTGGGAGCCAAGTATTCAGAACTGGGTGCCAAAGGAAGCAGCCCGACGAAGGGAACCTGACTTCCGGCCAGCATGGTGGCCTGGGAAGTCTGCCCTCCAGGAACAGTGGAGGCAGGATATTGAATATACTTCCCTGTGCTCTACAGTAGGACCTTGTCGTTTATCCATTCTACATATAGTAGTTTGCACCTGCTAATCCCAAACTCTCATTCCTTCCCTCCCCTTCCCACCTTCCCCCTTGGCAACCAGAAGTCTGTTCTCTACATCTGTGAGTCTGTTTCTGTTTTGTAGATATGTCCATTTGGGTCATATTTTAGATTCCACATATAAGTGATATATGGTATTTGTCTTTCTGTTTCTGCCTTACTTTGCTTAGTTTGATAATCTCTAGGGCAATCTATGTTGCTGCAAATGGCATTATTTCTTTCCTTTTTATGGCTGAGTAATATTTCATTGTATACATGTACCAGGTCTTCTTTATCCATTCATCTGTCAATGGACATTTAGGTTGTTTCCATGTCTTGGCTATTGTAAATAGTGCTGCTGTGAACATAGGGGTGCATGTGTCTTTCGAATCGTAGATTTCTCTGGACATATGCCCAGGAGAGGGATTGCTGGATCATATGGCAAGTCCATACTGTTCTCCATAGTGGCTGCACTAATTTATGTTCCCACCAACAGCAACACTTGTATTTTTCACCTTCCCTTGGAACCATCAGACCTATGACATCCTTCATGGGCCATGATGGGTGGAGACCTCCTATCTTACTTTGGTACAAAAGCCCAGATGGAGCTTACACTCCCTCTTTTTGCCCCCCTTTGCACTGTGCCACTGCTAAATAAAAAGGAAGCCTTGGTCCTGGGTTTAGTGCATCAAATGAGGGAAGGAGGAGGGTTGGAAGTTAGGAGGGGGTTGTTCTTAGAGATTCTTCATGGTTCCTACATTTGGCTAAATAGAAATGATGTTCAACAAAGTCCTGCTGTCAAATACGAATCTCCCCTACCTGATACACCAAACGTGGGACACAATCAATACTCCGGGGGTCGCCATAGAGTGAGCTCAAAAGTCATTGCTTTTGAACTCTTTCTGAAGGTGACAGCACAGCAAACACACTGAAGATGCTGTCAACTTTTAGACACATCGGCAATTTAACGACACCATGCAGAAGGTAAACAGAAAGAAATAATAGCTAACCTATGTTGAGAGCTTACTATCTGCCAGGTGCTACACTCAAGCTCTCTTTCATTTATTATCGAATAGCTTCAATTTCCAGATGAGGCAACAGAGGGGGTGTGATTTGCCTGGGGCCGGAGGGTTGGGAAACGGCAGAGCCTGGAGTGTGACTCCAGGGCCTTGCTCTGAACTGTCTCACTGGAACATCTCCTAAGAAATACTACCTTATATCCTCCCATCGATTTTAAGTCACCTTTTGATTTCTGAAATGTTACAAAATGAAGAAGCATGTGTCTTAGAGGTGAGGAAATATGGAAGCTCTCAGCATGTAGAGGAGCCCAGGGAAGGTTTCCATAACTCACTACTGACTCCCCCTCCTTCCTCCTGGGAGGAAGAAGACGAGGCTGGGACAGCTCAGGGGCTGATGGCTCCGCGGAGCCAAATCCATCTCTGTCTCCCTGAGGCTACCCTCTTGATGAATGCCAGTGTTAGGGGTCTTGATGGGACTGGACGCTGCTGTTCAATGTGGAACTTTTCCTGGGGTGATACTGTCCCAGGTTCTGTGCTGCATCTAAAACTCCAGAAAGCCTCTTCGAGGGGTTGAATCACCCTCCCCTTCTCTTTTAATTATTCAGGACCTGACACGCTGACTGGGAATACATCACTCAGAGTACATGGCTGGTAAGATTAAATATTAGCGGAAACTCTTTTAATTAATTTTTAATGCATTCTTTAGAACAATTCTTCATACCTAACCACATTCTGAAACAGAGTACCTAAAAGGAAAATTAATGTTCAGGATCTCAGGGGCTTGTAGGTCCAGACAACCCCTATTTTGCTTACCTCTGAGCTACATATCAGGATGTTCCAGACATGACATCCTTGGCATAGAAGTGGAGTGACCGTACGTCCTGGTTTTATTGGGGCAGTCCTAGTTTACACCTGTTGCCCCTGGTGTGCTCACGAACAGTGACCCCTTTTACTCCCCAAAGTGTTCCAGTTTCGTTGCTAAATTATGTACTACCCTACTTCAAGGCCATCACTCCATCACTCTCCCTTCCCTTGCCAGTGACAGACATCACTAGTTGATGGCAGCACCCAGTCCTTGCTGATCCTCCAAGGCATTCTCAGTAACTAACTCTCCAGCAGCCTCTCCGGTGATTAAAGTTGGCATCAAGATGGATCCTATTTTTCCCTGCTGAGAAAGCAGTTTATATTAAGTCCCTACATTTTTATTTCATCTTTATCTTTAAGCCACTTTTCTATTCAGGCCCTTACTGTTTTTCAGTGGGAGCACTGTTGTTATTTCATGTGGGGGCAGTTAGATGTGGGTGACTACCTCAGGCATTATTGGCTATTTAATACAGTTAATATCCCTGGGCCCATGGGCATTAGATGCCAATAGTAAGATCTCCTCCACCCCCAGTCATTGTGACAACAAAAATATGGCCCCCACCCCGCCAATTTCCAGAACACCCCTAAGGGAGCACTACTGCCCTGAGTTGGAAATAAATGTAAGTATTGAGAAATTAACTAGTCCAAAGATGTTGCTTTGGTTACTTATTGCTGGGTAATAACCCCCTTTTCTTCCTCCTTTCCAAGGATTCAGTGATATAAAACAACAGCAGTAGTTAAAAAAAATTCTTTTTAATTTTTATACAACTTTTAAAAGTTACTTTCCATTTATAGTTATTACAAAATATTGGCTCTATTCCCCGTGTTGTACAATACAACCATGAACCTATCTTACACCCCATAGTTTGTATCTCCCACTCCCCCACCCCTATATTGCCCCCGCCCCACTAATAACCACTAGTTTGTTCTCTATATCTGTGAGTTTGCTTCTTTTTTGTTATATTCACTAGTTTGTTGTATTTTTCAGATTCCACGTATAAGTGATATCTCACAGTTTTTATCTTTCTCTGTCTGACTTATTTCACTTAGCATAATGCCCTCCAAGTTCATCCATGTTGCTGCAAATGGCAAAATTTGTGATTGAGTAGGATTTCATTGTATACTTGTATACCACAGCTTCTTTATCCATTCATCTGTTGATGGACGTTTAGGTTGTTTCCATGTCTTGGATGTTGTAAATAGTGGTGCTATGAACATTGGGTGCATGTATCTTTCTGAATTATTTCTTTTGATTTTTTTGGATATGTACCCAGAAGTGGAATTGCTGGGTCATATGGTATCTATTTTTAGTTTTTTGAGAAACCTCTGTAATGTTTTCTACAGTGGCTGCACCAATTTACATTCCCACCAACAGTGCAGAGGGTTCCATTTTCTCCACATCCTGGCCAATGTTTATTATTTGTGTTCTTTTTCATGATGGCCATTCTGAGTGGTGTATGGTGATATCTCATTGTGGTTTTGATTTGCATTTTTCTGATGATTAGTGATGTTGAGTATCTTATCATGTGTCTGTTGGCCATCTGCATTTCTTCTTTGAAAAACGTCTATTCAGTTCTTCTGCCCTTTTTTAAATCGGGTGGTTTGGTTTTTTTAATGTTGAGTTGTATGAGCTATTTATAGATGTTGGATTATTAACCCCTTGTTGGTCGTATCATTTGCAAATATTTTCTCCCATTCAGTAGGTTGTCCTTTCATTTTGTCCATGGTTTCCTCTGCTGTGCAAAAAAGCTTTTAAGTTTAATTAGGTCCAATTTGTTTTTTTGTTTTTTAACTTTTGTTTCCTTTACTTTAGGAGACAGATCCAAAAAAATATGGCTTTGATTTATGTCATAGAGTGTTCTGCCTGTGTTTTCCTCTAGGAGTTTTATATCTTTAGTATCTGGTCTTACGTTTAGGTCTTTAATCCACTTTGAGTTTATTTTTGTGTATGGTGTTAGGGAGTGTTCTAATTTCATTTGTTTACATGTAGCCGTCCAGTTTTCCCAGCACCACTTATTGAAGACTTTTTCTCCATTGTATATTCTTGCCTCCTTTGTCATAGATTGACCATAGGTGCATGGGTTTATTTCTGGGCTTTCTGTCCTCTTCCAGTGATCTGTGTGTTTGTTTTTGTGCTGATACCATGCTGTTTTAATGACTGCAGCTTTGTAGTATAGTAACAGTAGTTTTTTAAAAATTTGCTCACAGTTTTGCAATTTTGGCAGGGCTTGATGGGGCAGCTCAACTGAGCAAAAGGCTCTTCCAAGAAAGTTCACTCACACAGCAGACAGACTGTTTCTGGCTATCAGCTGCAAGCCCAGCTGGGGCTCCAGCTAGTTTCAGTTCTCCTTCCTGTGGGCCTCTCCACGAAGCTGCTTGGGCTTCCTCATAGCATGGAGACTGGGTTTCAAAGGGGAGGAAGTGGAAGCTGCTGGTTCTCTTAAAGGTTAGACCTGGAACTGGCATATTGTCACTTCTTCCATATTGTATTGATGAAAGCAGGCACAGGCCCAGCCCAGACTCAGGGGATGAAGAAAACTGACCCCATTTCTCAAGGGGGCAGTGACAAAGGACTTTAATTCACCACACGTTCCTTCACATTATCTTGATCACATTGTCACGATAGTCTTAAAAAGTAGATTAGGCAGATCCCATTGAATTTTCTCACTTTGCATGTGGTGGAACTGAGGTTCAGAGGCTTGGTGTGGCTTGCCCATGGCAGATAGGTAGTTCATAAGCCGTGGACTTGGAACAAAGGAAAGGTCAAGGAAAGTTCTGAAGCGTTCCTATGACTTCCTTGGAACCAGTATTGTGAGAAGCAAACCAGATGGACTCAGAGGGTGTTACTTGGGTGAGGACCCATTTCTTGGAAGGTCCACACTGACATGGATTTTGCCATGTGAGTCATGCAACCGGTGCCTGGGATCTTGCACAGCCCCAGAGCCTCTGTCACTTACCCTTGACGTACTTATTGAGCATCACCAGAGGCCAGATGCCATGCTAGACCTGGGCGATGGTGAGGTGAATGAGCTAGAAATGGTGTTGGTGTGTCCACAGTCTGCAGGGGACATGACGTGATTTAATTGCACATTCTGAGGGACAGCTACAGCTGTGAGGGGTGCTATGAAGGGAAGGTGCAGGGTGCTATGGGCATGCATAGGAGAGGCGCTGACGTGTCAGGACATCAGACAAGTGTCCCCAAGGAAGTGACACTTCAGCTAAGACCTGAAAGATGGGAAACAAAGAGGCAAAGAGAGAGGAGTGGGGAACGATATTCCAGGCACCGCCACCCCATATGCCATAATGGGGGTCTGCAAAAAAGTAAAGAAAACCCCGAGGTACAACCACAGAGAGTGGCGTGAGAGAGGGCCGTGGAGGAAGGAAGGGCCGGGAGGTGGCAGGACTTTGTGGGCCAATGAGAGATGCTCTTCTGCTTGTTATTCTCGTGTGTTATTCTGAGAACACTGGGGAAACATCTTGTTTTGGAGAGATTGTTCCAGCTGTAGCTTAGAGAATGGATTTGGGGGTCGGGAGTGTGTTTGGGGAGAGCAGGGCCTCAGCTCCTTCTGAGAAGGTGGCTGGAGACCACGTCAGACATGCCCACCGAGGTAGCCCTTCTGGTTCCTCTCCACGAGGACCACCCCCTGACGTCCACCTCTGCCCCCCCATTAGGGGTATATTAATAGAGAAGCTGGCTCTGCTCTGTGATGTGAGCAAGGGTTTCTCATCCACAGGGTCCAAGACACAGGGCCAGGGCCAGGGTGAGGTAAGTGAGATGCCCAGGAAGCAGAACTGAGTGAGGCATTCCTTCCTGTCTGGGCTGTGCACCCCTAACAGTGGGTGCCTGCTTACATTTTGTGCCCTAGATGCCCGCCTCCTTGCTTCCTGGCCAGGATGGTTTATCTCCAGCCTCACGGTGTGCGGCAGGAAGCAGGGAAGGGGAAGGCAGCGTGCCCCTTCCTTGCAAGAGCCTGACCTGTTGCGGACCTATCACTCCCCCACACATCCCTATGGCCAGAACGGGGTCACTGCCGCCACGGCTGGCAGGGAAGCTGTGCGTGTCACCTTGATCCTGGGCAGCCCGGTGTCGAGCGGATGTTCTGAGTTCTGTGACCGTAGCAGGGGAATCAGATAGCTCTGCAGCACGCTGTCAGGTTAGAGAGGCTTTACGGCGCGGTGGTTCGGGAAACGAGGTGAGCTTCAAGGTTGTCCAGGCTGGGTTCACTGCCCAGTGCTGCCAGCTCCTGGCTGAGTGGCCTCGGGCAAGTTACTGAAGTCCTAAGCCTCCTCTCTTCATCTGTGAAATGAGGCTTGGGATAGAATTTATGGCACAGGGTGCTAGAGAAACTGGATTCTGATTCCAGAAGCACAGACCGAGAGAGAGCCAGCGGATCATTGAGTCAGCTCCCCGACCTTCCAAGTGAGGACCCTGCGGCTGAGAGAGGGGCGGCCTTGCCACGACTGATTACCCAGTGAGTGGAGGTTGGGGGCTGGAACCCCAGCTCCAGGGGAGCCCCAGTTTCCTGACTGCCCATTCTCTTGGCCACTCCTGCATGGAGTGGCTCTGACCGACCCATCCCAAGGGACAGGGTGCCCTGGTGGAGCCACTGCTGTGCGACATGAGTGGACTTTCGTCCCCCTTAGAGCTGGGAGGCGACAGGCCGGGGAGAAGCCAGGAGGGACCCGGGAAGACTCCTAGGCTTCTGCTGAATTCACAAGGACCTCTTCCTCCCCTGCTCTCTGCATCTTCTTTCCCCTTTCTTACCCCCCCACCCCTCCGTTTGACCTCTTCCCTTCCTCCCTTTTTCCTTCTTTGCTTTCATCCCCCCTTCCTCTTCTCCCTGTGGCCCCCCCCTTTCCCATCTTCAGCATTCTCTGCTTCCCGCGGCCCTCCCCCCTCCGCCCAGCTGCCCTTTTGTCTCCCTCTGGCACGGGTGACATCTGAGGAATGGCCCCAGGTTGGTGGCTTAGGGGCCAAGGGCCCTCTGCTGTGCCACGGTCCCTCCCTGCTGCGTGTCCCAGGCCTGGCCAGCCGGTGAAGCCCGCTGCCTCCAGGCCGGCCCTGCAGCCCAGAGGACGGGTCCTGCTGCCACAGCCCGGGCTCGGGCCTCGGGTTTCTGGTGGGCCCTTCTCTGGGCAGCACCCTGCTTCTTAGCCTCATCACCCCCTCCATTCCCTCCCATTCGTCCTTCTCTCTCCGTCCTCTATGTCGCTGCTCCCAGCACCTCTGCTGAGAATTCCATGCAGGGAGACCCAGGATGCTGCAGAGCTGGGGAAGTTCATCCAGGCTCTATCCTGGATCCCTGTCACGGTCCTTGAGTGAATACAAGGCTTTTGCTTGGTATAGCAGCTCCGGGGAGTGAACCATGGTTTTAAAGAAATGAGCCCCATCCTTCTTATGGACATGGGTCCCCTCCTTCCTTCCCGCCTTCCCTCCTTCCTTCTTTCCTTTCTCTCACTTCTAACTCCCCCCGCCCCCATTCTCCTCCTCAGATCTGTGACCTTAGATACACTGTGTAACCTTTGTCACGTGCCAGGTTTCTGAACTCAGGGAGGCAGCACGGGCTATATGGGTGAAAAGCGCGTAGCATGTGCTGGGTACAATGGATAGAACTAGAGTTTGGAGATCACGATGTGAGAATGGCCGGGTGCTGAAGCAACAGGTTCATCTCCTCACGTTCTTACTTATGCACCATTTCACAGCAGCCCCGTTTGTCCCTTTCCCCACTCACTCCTCTTTCCTCTTGGACCCTGAGTTACCTGCTTAAATGGCCTTGGCTGGGTGCTCACGGGACAGCATTCTATTAAAAATCTCTTTGCATCACTGTAGTGCAGTGAGAAACATTTGTGGTAGATTTGTGGGGGGGGGGGGGCACCGATTTTGGAAGGAAAAAGAAACAAAGTCCTTTTATTCCCTGTTGAATGAGAAAATACTTCCAAGACTCAATGTCAAATCATTTCCTCACTTTTTCCCTCAGCACTTTGCCAGAGACCCTGACAATGAACTGCTCTCTCAGGGTCATTGTTGTGGCAGAGATGTTTCCTGTTTGACTTGTGTTTAAAGGGTGGATCCTGTCCCGAGAAAGAACAGAGATCTGCAGAGGGTTCGTGCTTTTCTGTCTTAGAGCATCTGCTTTCGGTGAAGAGAGCAGAGTCTTCATTCCATCAAGGGTCCCCCTTGGAGACGCAGAGGCAGAGAATGGAATTCCCTCTGGCCTGGTCCTTTGGGGAAAGTGAGAGGAGCTGTTTGCCTGGAGACTTGGCTGTTTCCATCTTGACCCTGCCTGCCTTCCAGGTGGGAGAGATGGGTGTCGTTTCTGCTTCTAAAGAACCAGGAAATGGGAGACTTGTGACTTGAAACCAGCTTGGGCTGCGTCCCCCTTGGCCAAGTTGCTTTCCCTCTCTAATTTCCACATCTGTAAGAAAAAGTTAAGAAAAAGCATCCCAAACTTGGAAATGAGGCAAAAGGATGACGGTGCGTCCTGTGCATGCCACACCCGACCACCAGCTGAGACGCCCACCCAGAGGTTATCTAAGTCTTTAGGGCTCAGGCCAAATCTGACTGCCGCCTGCTTTTGTATATGACGGTCTACTGGAAGACAGCCACGCCCATTCGGTTAGGGATTGTGACTGCTTCCTTTACAACAGGCAGCGTCCAGTAGTTGCAACAGAGACCAGATGGCCCAGAAAGCTGAAAATTATTTACTGCCTGCCTCTTTATAGAGAAGGTTTGCTGACCTCTGCTCTAGGGGAACGTAGTGTTATTTGATTTACTGTTTACTACTGATTCGGGCTCAGGCTCTGGAAAGTGTGATGCTAATTTGTGGGAGATTGATAACTTGCAAATGATTTTGGTCCAGTGGTCATGAAAGTGATTTCTGTCCAGTATAAAAGATACCCCCAAAGAAAACGATTTTATTGACCTGTAGGACATCCATCATCTCCGTGTCTAGCTTGGCAATCTTTTTTCAGCATTCTCTCTGTCCTTTACTGACTTTGGTCCCTCCCATAAGCCTTTGAGCTGGCTTTCCCATTCGGCTGGTTCCCCCATTAATAGGTTAGAGGAATCTTTGCCATGTGCGCATTTTCTGTTTGTGTGAGAGTCGTGATCTTAACTTTTTGGAAATAGATCAGCGGTTAACAAACTGTGCTCTGGGGAACCCTGGGGTGTCTTCAGAGGTCCCTGAGGGTGGATGCTAACGAGATCAGGGAGGTCAGACACCGGGGTCCCCTGTCTCTTCCCCAACCAGAAAAGCTCCATTTGTCAGCCTGCCTTGTATTTTTTTTTTTTTTTGCGATACGCGGGCCTCTCACTGCTGCGTCCTCTCCCATTGCGGAGCACAGGCTCCGGACGCGCAGGCTCAGCTGCCACGGCCCACGGACCCAGCAAGCTCCGCGGCATGTGGGATCTTCCCGGACCGGGGCACGAACCCGTGTCCCCTGCATCGGCAGGCGGACTCTCAACCACTGCGCCACCAGGGAAGCCCAGTCTGCCTTGTATTTTGAGGCTTCAAACGTAAAATTCCTGGAGGAAAAAGAAAAAGCATGTTGCCACCAAAATAAATAAGTAAGTAAGTAAGTAAATAAGTAAGTAAGTAAGTAAGATTGCTGCAGCACAGGAGGTGATGGGGGAGTTTTCAAGTTCCTGAGAACTGTGTGTGGAGCAGACACGGCTGTGCTGGGCCCTCGTAGCTGCTGGGGGCTGTGCATTCCTCCCCGGGTCTGTAACAGGCTCCTGGTGGGTTTGTGGCCGGCAGCTGGAATGCGGGGTATTTATGCTCCTTCAGAGGAGAGCAAGGCCTCCAGAGACCCAGCTTGAATAGGAACAATTTCCCCAGGTCTTAACAAGGAAAAAAAAAAGTGTGCCTTTCCTTTCTAATTGTGTTTCTTAAACAAACCTAACCCGAGTCACACAAAGCGTGGTCTGTGGTGCCTGATTATCGACAGTTTCTCATGAGAACATTCCGGAAAGCAGCGGGTCTTCGTGCCCTGCAGAGACCTGCGGGGCTCACCAGGAGGGGGGGTGTGTGTGTGTGTGTGTCTGGGACCCCGTGGGCCTGCTGGGGGTGTGACGGGGGTGGGGGGGGGGTGGGGGGTGGGTAGTTGGGCGGAGAGGAAACTGATCAGAGCTGCGTTGTGTGTGTTTCCTCTTTTATTTCGGGGCTTACTTGTTAATTGCAGCTCTAGAGGAGGGGAGTGTCTCCGGGCTCAGTTCAGCCACCCCCTTCCTGGAAGCAAGCCTGCTGTCTCCCTGGCTTGTCTGGGGCTTCCTGAGAGTGGGGCCTGGTGGGATAACTTTGAACAGCTCTTGGAGTCTGAGCAATGCTTGTTGGGCTTAGCTTGGCTTAGATGAGCATGTTGATCGGGCCTTTCCGTTCTCGCCAGATTGATCTTTCTTCTTTTATCTAATTGAGGTGAAATGCACATAATAGACATTGGGATGAAATTCACATAATCGAAAATGAACTATTTTAAAGGATACAGTTCATTGGCATCGAGTGCATGCACAGTGTTGTGCAACCATCACCTGTCTCTAGTTCCAGAACATTCCCATCACCCTAAAGGTAAATAGCCATTAAGCAGTCATGCCCCATTTTCCCATCCCCCAAGCCCTGGTAACCACTCGTCTGCTTCCTAACAATATGGATTTTCCTGGATGTTGCGTATAAATGGAATCACACGGTGTGTGACCTTTTGGTTCTAGCTTCTCTCCCTCAGCACAATGTTTTGGGAGTTCTTCCGTGTTGTAGCGTGTGTCAGTCTTCATTCCTTTTTGTGACTGAATGATGGTGCATTGTATGGCTAGACCTCAGTGTATCGGTTCATCTGGGGATGGCATTTTGGTGGTTTCCATCCTCTGGCTTCTGTGACGAGGGCTGCCATGTAACCCCCTCAGTCCCTCAGTAGCACAAATGCTCACAGAGTGATAACTGCCACCGCAAGTCTCCCCCAGGTATTTCTGGGTGTCCCTGGGGGGTTTCACATGACTGAAGCTCTGTTCCAGGTACCTGGTTGCAGCCTCTGCAACCTTCTCTGGTTGCCTGGTGTGGGCGGACAGCTTAGCCACACCCAGGTGGCACCGCTGGAGCCCCTGAGCCTCCATCAGCGAGCTCGTCGTGTGATGTGCTGGATGCAAGGTCTGTGTCGGGACAGGACCTGGGGACCCCTGGTTTCGTGACAGGATGGGGGCCTTGCCATATCTTGAGGGCATTTCCTTCCTCCCTCTCAGCCCGCAGGTCTTTTATCCTGGGCTGGTCCCTTTTCCCAGAAGGGAATCTTTTGGTCTCAGAGGGGTCTAAGAAGGGTGACAGGTCATCCTGGGTGATCCAGGACTGGAAGTCCGTCATCCTGGGAAGCCCCTCAGTCTCAGGCAAACAGGGATGGTGGGTCCCGTAGGCTTCAGCCTGGCTGGGGAGAGCCTCGTTGTTCAACGTGTTGGGTTTCGCCTCATCCCCCTGTTTTGAATCTGGCATCCCGTGGTGCCCCAAAGCTCCAGTCCGGAGCCTATTCGCCCGCACTTGGCTAGAGGTTAAGCCTCTTTTCTTCCACTGAATTGGTTAGTCATCTCCATGTCTGAGGTTAGGAAGAAACCTGGAGATCTAAACTCTCTTTTTAAAGAATTTTTCCACCAGCCCCTTGCTTTCAGGGCTATGCCGTGCCTCCGTTCTTGATATTTTCTGGAGTCCTGGGGACACAGATCCCCTGGCTTCCTATCGTCTTCCCTTGGGCTTGGCTGGAGCTCTCTCAGCTCTGATACGTCACTTAGCTCTCATCCACCTGCTTTTCACCCCTACCCCGTTTATTTATTTATTTATTTCGACATCTCTTGCTTGTTCTTGTCTCCTGTTTTCTTTTTCCTGCCTGGCTTCTTTATGACTGAAAAAAAAATTCCTTTACTCTCCTGTTACGGATTCACAGGGAGGAGCAGAGAAAAGCACATGTTTTGTCCAACATTTTTAGCAGGAAGTCTCATTTCCTCCACGTGTGAGGCCAACTTGGGTCTCCACCGTGGCTCAGTCTCTCAGCTAAGTGGCCTTGGATGAGTACATGATCTCTCTGAGCCCCGTTTCCTTCAAAGCCTGGGTCCCCTTTAAAGTCTGAAGAGCGGAGTGGGGTAATAATAAACCAAAGAACACATGGGAAGCCCTGGGCGTGTGCCAGGCACGGGTGGCCCCATGTCTCCCAGGGTCTTAGATTTCCTCAGCCCCTTGTGTCCTCCCCACCCTCTTGTAGGAGCTCAGAGTCCACTCACGTCTAAAGGGAACACATCGCTCCCATCCTCCGCCCTTCACGTTCATTTTCTCTAGGGCTTCAGAGTGAAACCTTTCTCCCCCATCTGCCAAGGGTGCCACCAGCCCATCCTTTTCTCCTCACTCCTAGTGTAGGCTCAGCCTGGACACATGTCCTCAGCTTTCCAGCCTCACCTTTGCCCCACGTGGGTACTAGTCTTTGACCTCCGTGGTCAAACTCGAAGTCATCTTCCCCCTAACTTTGACAGCCTCCACGGAGACCCCAGCCCCACACTTACATTTGGGGGCAGGCGGTGGAGCACAGAGGCTAAGAATTTGGGCTCTCAAGGAGTTGCCCACCTGGGTTGGAGTCGCAGCTCTACCACTGACTGGCTGTGCTACCTCGGATGAGCGACCGTACTACTCTGAGTCTCAGTTTCCTCCTGAGTAAAATGGGGGTGAATAATAGCACCTAACAGTCCGCAGGGGACCCATCGTTCCAGAGATGAAGGAATATGATGGAAGTAAAGAAAATACAGTGGCCAGTGTGTATGAGTAAATACTCAGGAAAAGTTTATTATTATTTCTGCTTCTGCGATATTTTGATTTTTGGTTTGATTTAGCTGCCAGGCTATCTCTAGGGGTGGGGACTTGTCTTCTTCCTCTTTCTCTACTCCTCAGCCTGGCCTTAGTGGCCCAGGAGGCCGTAAGAGCACTGGAGCAGGAATCCCAAGTCCTGTTTGTCCTGCATCATTGGAGGGGTAACCTAGGGCAGGTCACATCACTTCTCTGAGTCATTGCTTTTGGAGGCAGCTGGGAGACAGAGTCCTGCTGAAGCATGCAGAAAAGCAGGTGAAAAAGAGACTGGAGCTTGTGATGTATGTTTCTTCCCTCTTCCAGCAAGTCCATCCCCCACTGGTTCAGCCAGAGTGTGGTTCACACAGAGCTGAATGGAACCCTCTGGGTCCCTGACTCTGTGGCTCTCAGTGTCTGCTTCACAGGAGAATAAACTGGGGAGATTGCAAAAGTATTAATGCCAAGACTTGACCTTGGATGAGGGATACTGGAATTTTGGAGGACGGGGTGTGATTAGAGAGGTTTTTAAAAGCTCCTAGATGATAGGCATGCTTCTGGACCAGGGGCCACATCTGAGTAGCGAGGCTCTACACACTCCTCCTGTTCTTCTGGGAGGCATGCATCAGGCCCCTTTGTGCCAGGCAGAAGGAACCATCTCCCTTTACAGAGCTCCAGCTTGAATTCCACAGAACCCCTCTTTTCTGTGACCCATTCCACTGTTGGACAGCAGCTCTGACGATCAGCAAGTTCTTTTCATTGAGCTGAAGATAGCATCTCCGGAAAGCGCATCTCTCCATCCCCACTGAGGGTGGCTCAGCCCGACCCGGGGAAGCAACTGTGCATCTGAGCTGCCCCTCATCTGAACGGCTCTTCGCTGGCAGAGGTCACTTCACGTCAGGATCACTTAGAGAGTGGGACTCCAAGGGCCACCTCGTGGATTTCAAAGGGCCGTGGATCCAGAAGAGATGCCATCCTCCTAACCCGGCGTTAGTCTAATGTTTTCCAAATGTGCCTTCACTGGAATTTTCTGGGCAACACGTTCCAAATGTAACCTACCGAATCGGAATCTCCAAGGGAAGGTCTAGGAATGCTGTCTATTTAATACTTGCCTCAGATGAGAGTTACGATCAAGCAGTATGGGGAACACCTTGTAAGTTGATTAGATTAGCTACTTCTGGCTACAGAAGGTTCCAGGCAACAGACTCCCAGGTGGGAAAGAGCCTGGGGCTTAGCAGGGGTGAGGCTGGGGGTGGGGTAGGGGTGCTGAACACGTGAAGGCAGAGGGAGTCTAGGCCTGGATGTGCTCGTCCCTGGGCCTGGGCCTTAGCCAGTTGGTCACCCTGGCACCATGTTGGTCTGTGGCTGTTGTACCAGAAGTCTTTGCTTCTTCTTTGCCCAAAGGGGTCCTTTGCTTTCATCCTCGGTTCTTGGGAAGATGGAGGAAACCATCAAGACCGTTTATGCCTCGGTCATGCCCACACAGTTCTGTTCTCTGGGTAAAGATTTACTTTTTCAGGGCTCAGTTCTGTGTTTTAGCTTTTCTGTTTTTTCTCTTGGAACAAGCAAGTCAATCTTTAATTAAATAATGCGGCCCTCTGTATTAGCTTGCTAGAGCTACAATAACAAAATACCCCAGACTGGGTGACTTAAACAGTGGAAATTTATTTCTCACAGTTCTGGAGCCTGGGAGTCCGAGACCAAGGTGTTGGCAGGTGTGGTTTCTCCTGAGACCTCTTCCTTTGCCTTGTAGATGGCCGCCATCTTGTGGTGTCCTCACACGGCCTTTCCTCTGGGCATGAGCATCCCTGGTGTCTCTGTGTGTGTTCCAATTTCCTCTTCTTATAAGGACACCAGTAATGTTAGATTAGGGCCCATCCTAAGGGCCTTATTTTAACTTAATTACTGATTCAAAGACCCTAACTCCAAATACAGTCACATCCTGAGGTTCTGGGGTTAGGGCTTCAACAATTGAATTTGAGGAGGACACAGTTCAGCCCATAGCATTCTCCTAGGGCTGTGTAAGTGGACTACTGGTGACAGTGTTAAAAGGAGGCCTGTGTGGAGCATTCGTTAAACTGGAGGAGAGAAGAAGCAAAGAAGCAAAGGCTAGAAATCATGACCACGTCAGCTATCTCACTTTGGTTACCGAACCCTTCTGCTATCCTGTTTTCAATTTCCAGATACTCTTTGTCATTTTCTATTAACTTTTGAGAGTATCCTGTTCTTGTTTAAAGGATACATTTTCTTTCTTAGGGTGTTTTCAAGAACCTTCTTCAATTCCTTGCATTCTCTAAGTCTGAATTTTTCCCTTTGCATCTTTTTGGTTTCTCTCTGTCAAAGTAGAAGTACTGTTGAAATGTCTACGGTGTGCAGCTGTCTGGAAAACCAGTGGGGTGGACATTTTTTTCTAAGGACCCCAAATATCAAATTCTCTTGGTCTTGCCTTTTGGCTCAGTCAACATCCTTGGATAAGAACCCTCTGACGATTGGTGTGTGCATGCACACGTGTGTTGGAGGTGGCAGTGGGATGCTGGACAGTAGGTATTCTGGGGCTGAGTTGGGTGAAAGGTTCTGAGCCTCACTCTTTAGTGGATGGACATTAATTCTACCTGTTTTTAGTATAGTTCCTCATTCCTACCATTGGCAGGGGCTGGTGGCCCCAAGCTAGAGTCCCTGGCGTAGCCTGTCCTGATAGTTAGTTTCCCATCCGCAGCTGCAGAGCTGCCACCTGCCTGGCACTGTGGCCTGGGGAAGGGAGCTGGGGGGCGTCGGAGCTTGCACTAACTTTCAACCCACCCTCCTGCTTCAGCGCCATCCCACTCACCTGTCTCCATAGGTACCTGGTGCCTCTTGAACTTCCAAGATTCTGCAGTGCGTCCTCTCTGCTTCTCATTGCAGGCATTTAGTAGAGAGAAGGAAGCTGAGACCCAGATCTCTTGTCATTCGTCTGTCTGTTCTCCATCTTCCTAAACTGTGCTGACATTTCCCTTTTGCAGTTGTTCCCTCTCCTGTTTGCTTTCTTCTTCTCTGTTTATAGCTTTGTTCTTCCTTCATCCTAACCCTAATGAGTTCTGGGGCCTGAGCAGAGATCAACATCTGCTTATTAGCTGGAAGTCGACCTCTCTGCACAGCCTTAGTCTCCTCGTCTATAAAATGTGCTCATAATAGTTTCTGCCTCAAAGTTGGTGAGAATTAAGTGAGATAGTGCCTGTGGCATGCTTCGTATCGGGTCTGGCAAGAATATCCAGTAAATACTAGGAAAACAACTAAGTAAAATTATTGACCTTATCCGAGGGCCCTTGGAAGTCCTTGGAACTACCCAGTGGCCTGTCTGGCTTCACATTTTGTTCGCTGGCCTCTGATACTTGCCTTTTTCTTCCCATTACTGAAAAAAGAAGCAACACTTGGCGTTTACCCACAAAGAAGTGTAGACTAAAGTGATGCTCCTCAGACGTCACCACGTATACCAGTCCCCCGGGCTCTTATTAAAACTCCAGTTCTGACTTGCGCTGGGGTGGCCGGAGACTCTGCACTGCTGTTGCCCCTGCTGGCCCGAGGACAACACTTTGAGTAGCAAGACAATAATGGTAGAAATGTCCCCAGTTGGCCAGTGAGGGGCGGGGAAGGGGGAGTCGTCCTCCTGGGGCTCCGTTGGGTGGTGGCCTTTCAATGGGGCTCTTCTCCTTCAGGATCGAAACCCAGCGGGAATAGTGTGGGTTCCTCAAAGTGGCCACAAGATGTCATAATGTCATTACATGACTTTTCCCAGAAAGGTTCAAGTCTGGGTATCAAATTACATCCTTTAAAGCAGGGAAGTGGCAGTTATCTAATCAGTGCTGCTTCAGGGACCGGCCCCAGTTAAAACTCTCCCCTGGGGTCCAGGACAGATGTCAGGCTGACAGCAGAATCTTCTTCTTACCCACCTTATTCCACTCACCTTATTCTTAGCGTCACATGAGAGTCACTGGGGCACTAGCAATGAAATCTGTTGTGAGGGGAGACTGGCCTTCTTAGAAACACAAAGTGAACTATTTCCACAGGGTGGTTCCCAGAACCACAATTTGGAGGGATGCTTTGCACAAACAGAAATCTTCCTGCACAAATCAGTTAGGGAGTGGCTTCATGCTCCATCCGGTTGCCTTAGTGCATGTTGGGCGCCAGGCAGCGTGAAGAGAGTTGCATTTGAGGTCACCTGGCTGGAATCATCAGCTCCCTCAGAGATGGTTTTGGAAGAACCGTTAAAGAAATGAAGTCAGCTCTGCCACGATGATGGCCTTTTATACTTTCTTCTTCATTTCACAGTCATCTGTGTTTATTTCATCTCTCCAACCATTACGTGGAACCACATGAAACTGCTGTTTGTGGAGGTCAGGATGGCCAAATGTCAACAATGTCACGTGGCTTCACCTAGACTGGGGGCCAAATCGGTCCCACCCCTGTTTTTGTGAATCCCGTTTTATTGGGCTACAGCCCCCCTCGCTCATTCACCTGTTGTCTGTGATTGTTCTCAGGCTGCAGTGGCACAGCTGTGGAATCGCCACACAGGCCTTCTGGCCTGAAAGGCACGCTATTTACTATCTGGCCTTTCGCAGATCGAGGTTGCTGGCCTCGGTATATAAGCGGCAGCTCCTGTGGAAGAGAATCCACAGACGAGCCATTTTTATACCTTCCCACTCCCTGCCCCCAACACCACAACCTGTAAATAGTAGGTGCTTAATAAATATTGGGTATGGAAAGCCGCCATGAGCCTCCTTCCCGGAGAAGGTTGCCACCTGGTCTTTCATCTGCTTCTCCAGACCTTTGGCTTCTGTGCTGTGAGTCACTCTCAGACACTGGCAGGCAAACTCTTGCTGTTGCCAGCGAAGACAGCTTCCTCTTTTTGAGGAAAAAAAATTCTTGCAAAAGTCTCTGAGGGCCTTTGGACATCAATCAGCTAGCTCTGAGAACCGGGTAGACGAGGATATAGAAATGAAGCCAACATATGGATTATATTTCCATCAAAATACACATAGGCTCCGAAATTAAGTGGGAAAGCGCTTTGCGGGGTTGCTCCATCGCTTGGCCGTCTCTGAAACTGTTTAAGGAAAGTTTGGTATGTTTGATAAACCTCACAAGCAGTGTGGAATTAACTTTTCTCTCCCCAGACTGTGCAGAAAGCTCACAGGGGCAGGTTGAGGTCCACCAGATTGAACGACTCATTTGAAAGGCTTTTGAGTCTGACGCAAAAAATGATTGGCAGCCGCGTATGCCCGTTTGGGGGTATTTTTCAGTATCCCTTGGAGGGGCAGAATGGAGGCAAAGGTATAATTTGCTAGGGTGGTATTTTCATTTCCTATCTGATGTTTATGCCTGGTGTGGTGGGAAAAAAAAAAACCTAACTGAAAAAAACGATTACATACCATCCATGTTCATTGTCAAGAAAACGAGAAGAGACAGATGAACACAAAGAAGAAAATAAGAACTGATCTGGTATCATTTTACTGTGATGGGATGGCCCCATGGTCCTATACATAGATATTCACGCAGAGTTGGAAGGGAAGGCAGAGGTGGGGGAAACATTTTGGAAGAAGAATGATGTTTCTTACAATACAAGATACATTTGGAGGCTGAAAAGACAGGAGAATTCTAGGGGAGGGAGTGGGGAGCTAGGAGGGTGGGATCCGAATTTGGATCCTGTTTTCAGTCTTTCAAACTGGCTTCTGCCCTTTAGGGGCTTTTACCCTTCGCCCCAAACTTCTGTGCCATACAGCTATGGGGCAAGCCTGGAATTTGGCTCTGAGCACTGGGAAAACATGAATTACTGTAACTTTTTTTTTTTTTTTTTTTTTTTGCGGTACGCGGGCCTCTCACTGCTGTGGCCTCTCCCGTTGCGGAGCACAGGCTCCGGACGCGCAGGCTCAGCGGCCATGGCTCACGGGCCCAGCCGCTCCGCGGCATGTGGGATCTTCCCGGACTGGGGCACGAACCCGCGTCCCCTGCATCGGCAGGCGGACTCTCAACCACTGCGCCACCAGGGAAGCCCACTGTAACTTTTTTGTAGGCCTCTTGGACTTTCAAAATACTAGGTTTTTGGCAGCATACGTGAAGGGACAGGGTTGATGCCTGAATAGGGTCATTTGTTCCCTTGACCTGCAAAAGTCTCACTTGCTCCAGTAAACACAGGAAGTAGGAGGTGGCAGTGGCTGGCTTGACCCTGAGCTCTGTTGTTCATTCCTCTCTGTGCCTGTGTGATTCTTTGGTGCACCTGGAAGACCCTGCTGAATAGTTACCCTCACTCAGTTTGCAACCTCCTTTCCCTCGCTGCCTTCCTGAGTGGAGGATAGAAACCTGGATAATTCCTTTCCCTGCTTCCCTCGCAGCTAGGGCAGTTAGCTACAGTTCTAGTCTCTGAGAATCTGCTGGACAGGGCCTCTGGGAAATCTTTCTCTTTCCTGTGTAGAAGTGAGTGATGCTATCTCTTTTTCCTATGGCCAGTTTATTTTTGACTTGAGCATGGATGAGATGTCTGGAGCTGAAGCAGCCATTTTGTGTTCACGAGAGAAAGGCCAAGAAGATAACAGAGGATGGCCCCAAACTCATTAAAATCTGTCGTCAACTACCCACCTCTAGACCTTCTGTTATGTGAGCAAGTAGTCCCCTCTCTGTTTATGCCAGTGTGAGTTTGGTTTTCTGTTGTTTGCAGCCAAATGGCATTTTAGCAGATGCACCATATAACCTGCTCAGCTCGGCATTGAGACTGATGCATAGCATACTAACAGCATATAAACTTAGTTCTGGCAACAGAAAACTTTACAGGATGCTTTGAATTTGGTGGCTGTGTCTGGGTCTCAGCAGGAAATTGACGATATATTCAAACAGGGTTCTGAGGAGATTTTAATAAAAGGACGATTTACAAAGGTCTCCAGAGGGTTTAGGGAAACCATAAGAGATTGGTCAGTGCCCCAGAGCTACTAGCCTGGAGCTCAAAACCTTTAGGCTAAAAGGGCAAGGGAGTAAGCCATGACCTGAAGCTGGGACAGAGGGGCCAGATGGAAGAAGCTTCCTGACAGGGGTGTGACCTGGGGCAGAGGGATGCTGCTAACCTGCAGTAACCCAGCACAGGTCTGTCTCTCCTTCCACCCTCCAGTGTCCTACCAGTGCTAACAGGAAGCCAGAGGGCAAAGGAGCCTGTGGATACACTCTGTCCAGGGCAGGCTCCCAGGACACAGAGCAGGGTGGACAAACATGGCCGGTGGATCTGGAGGTCTCCAGCCCGCTGGTCCATCAGTGAAGGTTCTGGGGCCTTCCAGGGAGCTGTGCTCCCCCAGTGGAGACCTTCTGCTCAGGGATCCTAAAGTTCCCCCTTAAACCTCAAGGGCTCTTTGATCTGTGTCTTCTCTCTAAGAAGTGGTCTCCAGGTTTTTGGCCAGTGGCCCACGGCTGTGCCTCCAGCTCTGACTGGCCTCCGGGCTTGGGAGGCACTTTGTAGAAGCTGCTCATCTCTGGAGACCCTCCTGGGCTGGCTCCCTGGCACAATTTACAATGTTAATTGAGCACTGGGAGCTGCATGGAGTGCTCTAGAATCAGAGTGGTTTTAAAAATTTCTAACTCTATTTAAATGTCCCTGGGGGCTCAGAGCAACCTAGTTAGAAACAAACCTTAAGAATGACAAGAAAGGAAGGAATCCGGGCCCCACCAAGTGCTTCCCCTTCAGGGTCTGATTTCACAGACCCAGACTTGACCCAGGTGGGAAGGGAGGCACAAGAGGCTAAACAGCTTGTCCCAGGGCTCGAGGCCGGCACACGGCAGGGTAACCCAGGTTCCCCTGGTTGGCCCTGCCCCTCCCACACCGCTGTCCTCTTTCTCACAGGAGTGCAGGGTCCAGGGCACCTACTGGGTGGCCACTGCTCTGAATTTTCACCTCACCTGGTAGTTGCTGTAGCTTCCATTTGCCGAGGAGGCTCAGAGAGATTAAGGGACTTGCTCAAGGCCACAGAGCTGAGTGGCATCTTCAGAAGGAAAACTCAGGTCTCCTGATGCCAAAGACTGCCTTCTTAATCGGGTAGGGAGAAATCCAGCTTCTTCAGGGCACCCCAGATCCACATGCTGCAAGCACCTCTCAGTGGGGGTGCATCCTCTGGGATTTGTCTGGCCTGAACTAAGGTATACTTGGCACCCAGAGAATTCAGAAAAGTCATAGTAATTGTAAGTAGAGAATAGTCATTGAGAGCACTCTGAGTCGGGCAGAAGAGGATGAGTTCTTAAACCCTTTGGACCTCGGTTTTCTCACCTGTAAATTGGTGCTGTAACTCTCTTAGGTTGGGTTCCCCAAGAAGCTGACCTTGGGACAAGCATTCTAGCACAAGTAGTTTATTGGGAAAATGACCCCAGGAGACACTAAGAGGCAGGAGGCAGGGGTGAGACAGGGAAGGAAGGCAGCCCATACCACATCCGTTATCAAGCAAACGACTATGCTGGGTGACCAGAGCTTCATCCTGTTGGGATGAAGCCCAACTGGGAACCGATGAAGACGACACAGTTCTCCCGCTCAAAGAGCAGAGAAGCTGGGGTATGGATCCACCAGCTCCATCCCTCATTGGCTGAGGTTGCTCTGGGGGTGGGGGGTTCTTTCTGTGGCACTTCTGGCGTGCTGGTGAGTGGGCACAGCCGGCTCGAGTAGGAGGAAGCCTTCAGCAGAATGACGCAGGGGTTGGCACATGATGTCAGCCAGAGCGTGCTGTACGTAAGGGTGGAGGTGGGGGCACTAGTCTCCGCTGCCGACCCCCTCGAGTTGTGAGGAGGCCATAAAATAACGCCTGGCGCTTAGTACGTGCTCATTTAATGGCAGCCATTATTATTCCCGTCATCTTCTTGGCCATGGCCATCACTGTGACTACTACCTGCTCGCAGCAGATGGAGCCGCCATTGAGAGCTTATCTGTCTCCCTCGGAGGATTTTTGCCATCAGAGTGTTTTGCTTCAGCCAAACGTTTTATTTTCCCCGGGGACCATCCACTGGGAAGGGCTTGAGAATTCTAGCCAGGTGTGTTTCCCAAGCACAGGGAAGAATTTGCCTTGCGGGAGGAAATTGGGCCTGGCTAGGTTTACGACTCTGTTTTCTCCAACTCTGCAGAGAAGAGAAAAAAGTACCCAACCCTCTGCCTTCTGTAGCTAGGCGAGCCCGTTTCCCCTCCAGCTGGCAGCCGGTGCCGTGCATGCAGCCAGGACCTGCGTGCAGCTGTCTCCTCCTTGGGCCCCCTGCCCTCCTGTTGTGTCCCTGAAGGCCCAGGGACAGAGAAAGGCCCTCTTTGAAGCTGTAAGAGGGTGGAGTTGCTTCCTCCAATTGCCCTCCTTCCTTCCTTCCTTTGTATTTTCTGTTGCTTCCTCTTCCGCCTCCACCCCGCTCCCCAACCCCAAACACACCGTCCTATTTCCTTGTCACCCTTTTTCCTCTGGGCTCCTTGGGGAGGGGTGGCGTTTCGGTCAGGATTACTCCCTCATCTACCCCTTTAGAAGCCCTGGCTGGGTTTGGAGTGTGTTGAGGGGGGCTTTTCTCTCCTCGCCCTCCCTTCTGGGTCTGTTCCCTCCTGTGTTTGCTTTGATCTCCAACTGATGCCGACAAGTGGACAGGCCCACCCGCTGATCCCATTCAGTATGGTTGAAAAGCAGTGTTTTCTCTCGTTCCTGGGGCTGCTGCCTTTGCTGCTTGCGGAAAGGAGGGATGCCGGCTGGCATGGGAGCCTCTCGAGCCCTGCAAATTGAATGAGCTGGCACTGCCGGCTGGCTTGCTGTTAGGGAACTGATGGTTGGTGCGTGGCCTTGCTGCACTGAAAGGTGGAAACAGGGCAGGGTGTGGGGTAGGGCAGCTGCAGATGAAATAGGGCAGGTCCTCAAGAAAATGCAGCGGTCGCTCTCGGGAGGGATCTCTAAGGGCTGCTATCTAGAAGCTTCTCAAGTATCTGCTACTCTGGAGGAAACGCAAATGAGAAAACAGGCCAGTGGGACACTTGGCTTCGGGTTCTGAATCTGTTAGTATCTGGCACTGGGGCCTGGGATGAAACACCCAGTCCCGTGCCAGCATTTTCTGACTCCTAAACTGGCTACAATGACACTTACCCTGCTCTGTTTGGGAGCTCATAGGATCAGCTCTTCCTGCATGAAAAGAACCTCCACAACTGAGTGGCTTGGAGCACCCAGTGGTTTGGGCGGGGTTCAGCTAGGCGGCTCTTCAGTTTTGCCTGGACTTACTCAGGCGCCTGAGGTTAGCTGCCAGGTCAGCTGGGGGCTGGCGGTTCTAGGCTGGCCCAGCTGAGATAGTTTGTCTCTCTCCACTGGTCTGCCATCTTCCAAGACCTGGCCCTGCTGATGTCTGGAGTCCAAGAGAGAAAGCCAAAGCGCACATGGCCTCTTGAGCCCTTGACGTAGACCAGCAACATAGTCACCGCTGCTCTATTCTTTTGGTCAAAGCAAGTCAGAGGCTAGCCCGGAGTCAGGGGGTGGAGAAACAGACTCTACCTCTCCGTGGGAGTGCTTGCAGAGTCACGTTGCAAAGAGGTGCGAGTACAGGGAGGGAAACAGTTTGGGTCATTTTTGCCAGCCAGTTGCTGTACCCATGAAATAACAGATTCAGAGTTGATTGGGAGACCATAAAGTGCCTCGTCATGTAAACAGATAGGCAATGGGCGGAAGCTCAGTTTAACCTTACCCCCCAGAAGGATGTATTAGTGATATCTGTCTGCGTCATCCAGTCATCTTCTAGGCTCATGCTGTGGTGTTCTGGCTGAGTAGGAACCAGAATTTGAATGACCAGGTGAGCAGAATTAGATGAGAACTCTTTTCCTGGCTGTCTCTTTGCAACCTCGGGGAAATGTAGTCCTCCTGACTCGTCCACCTTTGAGTTTGGACATACAGTACCAATAGGACTCATAAATTTAGACAGCTTGGATGGTGGTCCAGTTTCAGGGCCCCTTGTCATAGGGGATGGAGTCCAGCATGGTACCCCAGCTGTCTCACAGAGCGTAACATCAGAGGGAGGAGGGGTCCCGGATCCTGTATAATGGGTCTCAGCACCTACCCTAACTCGTGGTGGCATGTGTGTTTTCTGGGAGAAAGGAGCCGTAGATGTCACCTGAAGAGGAGCTGTCGCTAAGCTCTAACGCTTTGGAGATGTAAGCCACCTTGCCGTGTGACAGTAGCGCCAAGGGCATTCCATTCATTTCTCTCCCATGATGATGGGAATTGCTGGCCGCCAGGAGCTGGTGTCAGTAGAGATTTGAGGCTGTGGAAGGTGGTGGATTTTCAGGCTCACCAGCACCAGCGATCAGAACCCAGGTTCACTGCCAAGAGCACAGCTGAGGTTACAAAATCCCAGCCTCGCCAGCACCACGGTCCGTGTCTCGTTCACGGACACATACAAGCAGTTCTGGAGCCCAACCTGGCCTCCAGCATGTCAGCCCCTTGTCATCCTCCCAAGCAATCTGCTAGCGTGCCTATTTCTCTTCTGCTTTTGCCAGCCCTGAGCATGCTCGGTTAAAACAAAAAAATCCTGCCTGGTTTTAAGTGGACTCTCTTGATGCATACATGCTTAGAAGCGGAAGCGTCCAGAAGCCATTCAGACTGGGAAACCGTGTGGAAGACGGATGCTGGCAGCCCCGCTGTGGGACATTGCCAACCCCCTGCCATCCTGCTCAAGAGGGTCCTTCAGTCTGCACACGTTTTACTGCTCGGTGGGCAAGTCCTTTTCTCTTCCTGTCCGCTTACCCTGCCTGGGTACGTGGTTCTTTTCGCTCACCAGGGCCCGTGCAACCCTAGATCGGTTACTTACTCCACGCAGGGCCTTTACCAGCAGGAGGTATGCCTGTGGCCAGCCCAGATGGGTGGCACGTCCGCACCCTCACCGGCTGCCCTGCCGGGGTGTGCTTTGTTTTGTGTATGTTGGCTCTGTTTCAGTGGAGCCTACAGATGTGGTTGAGCCGGGGAGTGGGGGGAGAGGAGGTGCAAACTAAGGGGAGAATAAAGGAGCCAGTCATTTCTGATAGAATCCGATCTGACTGGAACTTTTGCAAGGGGGGCAGTGAGACAAGCCAGGCTCGGGCTGGGCCCCTCTTGGCCCGTCTTCTGGGTCTGTGTCTCCATCCCACCCAGAGAGTGGGACGCCCCGGGGTCTAGGTGCCCTGCACGGCTCAGTCACAGCAGCTGCAATTTCCAGGCCACGGCGGGAGCGCCTGGCTCATTTGCCTCCTTTTCTTTGGGGCTACTTGGGACTGGCTCAGCCCTAATGAGAGGAGACAGATCAGAGAGGGAGCCAGCTTGACAAGAGAGCTGACGTCCCCTCGCCCGCCCTGACTTTTCACCTGTCGGGTGAAAAGGATGCCAATTAAGCGCCTCAGCAAAGCAGAGCCCGCGGCCTCACAGCCCGTCCTCTCACTTGCCTTCCAGGGCGGTGGGGGGAGAACCAGGACCCTGGGGGCTGCAGGGCTGTGTGTGGGAGGGGTCAGTCCCTAGAAGAGGCTGCCCCTCTCTGGGGTTTCCTGGCCTGTGGTCAAACCACCCAGAAAGCACAAAGCCTTGGGACCCCTTCTAGATCACGCAGGCGGCTCCTGATCTCTGGCTCCCGCAGGCTTTGGGGGAGGGACTATAAAAGAGTTCAGAACTCCCCTGCCTCCCTCATATGCCAGCCTCCCTATTCCTGCCTCTGCTGGCTGGCTCCCCTTCTTTCTGGGGTTCCCCTGGCTTTTCCACAGGGAGGCACGCAGGGCCCTGCCCCCGGCTACATCTGCCAAACGCAGATAGTTGCTGAAGTTATTTATTGTGTCCTCCTGTCTCCTTGATGTCACTGGTGTTCCCTAGGCAACGGCTGCTGGCATGCAGTCAGCTTCTAGGGGCTCTGAGCGCAGGAACATGAAATGGCTCGTGCTCACTTCTCTTTTGGGGGCGTCTCAAGAGGGGTCCTCCCGCTGGGCATTTCTTATTGGAAGAGAGGGCAATGAGAGAAATCTGATTCAACTGCCCCCCGGAAGTCGAGGCAGTGGAAACTCCAGGTTCTTGACTGAATCTCCCTGGGTGGGCGTGAGAAGGCATACAGAGAACGACCACTTAATCTCTCTGGTGCCCTCCCACCAAAACCTTCCCGTAGGCGTGATCATGGCAACAGAGAAAGAGAGGATGCTCTCTTTTCTTTCTGAAGACTCTTTTCTTTGTTTTAAAGCTATGTTTTCTTTTATAAGCATGAAATTGCTTGCAAAACGTTAGGAAGCATAGGTACGTATAAAAAAGAGGGAAAAACTCTACCCCAATGACCCATCATCCCATCCTGCAGAAACGATGACTGTTAATATTTTGGATAGGCATATAACTGCGTACAAAACAAAAGCGCGACTTGTGCGGTATCTTACAACTGCGTGAAAAAGGCGCTATAGTATAAACCTCTTTCCTGGTCAGTCACATGCACCTACGCTGTGTCAGATACCTGCTGCTGTGTAACAGCTTAACCCCAAGCCCAGTGGTTTAACACAGTGGTTCTCAAAGTCTTTTGGTCTCAGGACCTTTTTACATGTTTGAAATCATTAAAGACCTCAAAGAGCTTTTGTTTATGTCAGCTATATCGATCAATACTTACTGTATTGGAAATTAAAACCGAGAACATTTTGAAATCAAGAATACATAAGCTTATATCCCACTTGCTGTCAAAGAGATGACATCGTCACACGTCATGGAGCCTCTGGAAAAGTCCTCTGTATACTCACAAGAGAACGAGAGTGAAAGGGCAGATATCTTCCTGGTATTGCAAAAAGAGTTTTGACCTTGTAGACCCTCTCATAGGACCTCAGAGACCCCCTTGAAGTACCCATGCCCTGGACCTCACTTTAAGGACGGCTGGATTTAAAGAATAAGTACTTACTGTTGCTTACAAGTCCTCAGGTCAACTGGATGGTTCTTCAGGGCTTGACTGGGCTTGCTGATGTGTCTGCCATCAGCTGTGGCTGGCAGGTGGTCTTCCTGATCTTGGTCAGACTCCTTCCTGTGTTTGAGGGTCACCTGCTTAGAGGCTGGTCTAGGATGGCTTCAGCTGAGACAGCTAGGCTCTCCCCCCACCACGTGGTCTCTCACGCTCCAACAGGCTAGCCTGGGCACGTGCGCATGGCAGTGGCAGGATTCTGAGAGCGAGAGATGGAAAGAGAGCATGAAGCGGGGAGATGCAGCTACCAGTCCCAGGTGAGGATTCCCACACTGTGGAGGACGGCAAAGATCGTAACAAGTCAACTGCCAGAAGTAGGAGCCTGCAGACATGGTTCCCTGCGTCTTCTAGAGTTTAGGAGTTGCCGAGGAGGACTCAACACACAAGGAACTGGTTGGAACAATGCTTTACTCACAGGCGGAAGAAACGCAGCAAGATCAGCGTCTCCAGTGTCCCAGTGCCATGGGTGCCTTGTGCTAGCCAAAGCAGGATGATGGGCTGCATGCACCCTTCTCATGCTGCAGGCAAAGGCCCTGTTCCCTTCCCACCAGGTGTACTGGTGGGCTGACCAGTTGCCAAAGGATGCACGTGCTTCCGTAGGTCCCATGATGGCTGCTTGCCCAACAGAGAGAGAGGGGAAGGGAGGGAGGCCGAGAATGAGAGAGAGAGGGAGAAAGAGAGAGAGGGGAGGAGAGCTGAAGGTCTCCTAAAACCTAAGCTCAGAACAGGTGCACTGTCACTTTGTATTCTGTCTACCAGAGTGAGTTGCATGGTGGCCAGGAGCGTACAAAACAGATCCCATCCCTTGATGAGAGTTGCTGGAGAGTCATGTTGCCAAGGGACGTATAAAGGAGAACAACTGTGGCTGTTTTTGCAATCAGTCTACACATACTTCCTACTTGTTTAAAGGCTGCATCATTTTCTATTGAGGGGACAATGCCTATAATTTACTCCAGCCTCAATTGCTGGACATTAAGGTTGATTTTAATTTTCTCCTAATATAAACGAGGCTGGAACAAGCATCCCTCTGTATCTGTCTGACTGTTTCCTTAGGACAAATTCCTAGAAAGGGAATTGCAGCAATAAAAGTTCTGAGCATTATTAAGGTTCTCATGCCTACCACCCAATTTCTCTCTTGAGAGTTCCCACCTGTTTACGCTTCCACCAGCAAGGAAGGTGGAGCCTACCTGTTGAGAGACGACTTCTGCTAGGCAGTCTGTGTGGGGAAGATTACTCATTAAACATGGTTCTCTATACCTCGCGTAGACCAGACAACCAATTACTGAGGTTGTCAGTAATTGAACTGGCTGAGCAGAGAGCTGCTCTCAGCCTTTCTCTACAGAAGTGACCACAGCTTGGAGATGATGCCGAGGGGGTTGTGGTACCCTGTTCACGGATTGCTGATTCTGACTTTACCTAAGGGCCCTGCTTTCCTTTCTAGCCCCTCATTTTCTAGTCTTAATGAGTTAGTCATTAGAGATTCAAGATGCGCCTCTTCCCAAGAAAAAAAGAACGAGTTCTTTTAGACGGTCAAGAACAGTGTAATGGGCTGTCCCTCAGGACTGGAGTCCTGAGCCCTTGGGGAAACAAGCCCACCCTGGCTGCCAGGTGGCGAGGCTCTGCATTTCAGCCAGGTGACTTCGGGCAGAGCCCGTAAACCTGAAGTTGTCTCGGGCAAGCGCCACCTCCTGTCTGCACTGTGCCCTCCATGCCCTCCTAGTGTTTCTCGGCCAGTAATCAAGCCACTTAGTCCACAGGCCCTGTGTGAGTTTTTGCTTTACTTCTCACCAATGCCCCATGTGCCTCCTTGATGCTATGTTTCTGCCAAACCATGTTTCCTACGGTTTCCAGAAGAAACCGTGATGAATGCCTCCAGCTTCTGGGTTTCTGCTTCTGCTATTTCCTCTGTCAGAAGTTCTGTCCCCACCCTCTGACCATCCCATTTTTCATCCAGCCAATTCATAAGTATTCTTCAAAACTCAGCCCAAGGGAATTTGAAAGGTCCACCTTTGGGTCTGGGTTGAGGCCCCAGGCCCTGAACTGATGCCTCCGGTGACAGCAGCTCAGGCTGAGATGGGGGAGCCCTGATGCTCAGTGTTTTCCTAACTGTGTGACATTTGGAAAGTTAGCTGACCTCTCTGAGCTCCAGTTTTTCTCTTCTCTAAAATGAGGTTGCTGTCTGGCTTGTATATCATTCTCAGCTGCTCTGAGGGTCAAGTGAATTCACAGAAGTCCATGCTATTTTAATTGCTACAAATGCAAAGCACTATTGTTATTAAAAAAAAAAAAGTCGTACTTTGGGTTCCCCTAAAAAAGCAGAGGATAAGAGCTTGTGTGAAGATGGTTTATTTTGACGAAGTGATTCTTGGGAAAGGGGGGTGGGGGGCTCGTGGGGAGTCCAGCAGGGAGTCCAGGTGGGCCGGAACGCGTGGAGAGGCCCCTGCTGTGGGGATGTGACCTCTGGGGGCAGTAGAGAGCACCTCAGCATGGTGCACTCAGGACACAACACAGGGGAGTGTTTGTTCCTGTGTTAGCTGAGGTTGCTCCTGGGGGTTGCATTTAAACGTGTGCCCGGGGCCCCGTGACAGACGCCGCAGTGAAGCCCCACAGAAAGCAGACCCCCCAGTGCAGCTAAAGCGAGGCCCTCTCGCTTCAGGTGTCCAGGTGTCTGGACAGGACAAAAAGGTGGATGGTGAGAATCTGAGACACCACGTAAAAGGTGTCCCACCCAGCCCCGAAGGCCGCCTCTGACATCTCCGAATCCCCACTTGTAAGCGTGGTACCTGGCACAGGGCAGACAGTAAACCAACGGTAAACGAGGAATGAGGAAGATGTTCCTGTTGAACTGGTTCGTGGCCGTCAGCCTCTGATCACAGGGCCCAGAGACTCTTATCCAGGGTGCTTTTGTTTTTATTTTCTTTATCTTTAGAGCTCCTTAGTGTCTTTTACAATTTTTTTGTTTATTTATTTTTTGGCCACACCACGTGGCATGTGGGACCCTAGTTCCCTGACCAGGGATCGAACCCTCACCCCCTGTATTTGAAGTGCGGAGTCTTAATCGCTGGACCACCAGGGAAGTCCCTCCGTGGTGCTCTTATACCTCTCTGGAGCCAGGAGGGAGAAGGTTCTCTGCTGAGTGAGTGAGGCTGGTCGAGCGAACCTGAGGGACTGGCTTAGACGGAGGCTTTTCCAGTTGCATCCTCCAGGGACCTTGTGGGGAAAGTTGCAGGGAGGGGTGGGATGGCCTGTTTGCAGCAGGACACACTCCCGCTTCCTCATTCCCGAGAACCTCCTGAAACAGCAGCCATCAGCATTTGCAAAGCACAGCATTTGCCAAAATGTATTCCATGGAATTCTAGTCCCTTCTCATCTCCTGTTTATCCAGGGCACTTCCACTCTCACCTCTTTGATATTTTGAGTTCGTATCTGTCTCAACTGGGATTTGAGTGCAAGCAACAGAAACCAATTTCTCTAACTAAAGAGCGAAGGAATTTCTTGGAAGTGCATGCAAACCCCAGATCTCTGGGCGAAGAAGTTTGGGAAAGAGAACTGAACAAAGTAAAATAGGGCTGCAGTACTGCAGAACTTTTCAAAATCCTTAGTGTGCCATTTGCAAGTCTCCGAGGGGGTGTACAGTTTGCAAAACTTTCTGAATGTATTTCTTGGATTCCAACATGTGCCGACTGTAAGATGGATCAGCAGTTTAATAACAGCTCTTTAGGATTCAGAACCAAAAAGGCTAACATCACATCGGTTGTACAAATGGATATGAGGAAGCAACCCGATTTCATAACCCTGTTTATTTGTTTTAAGGCAACACATACTGAGTTCTCACTATATGCCAGGTACTATTTTAAGAGCTTTCACGTAAACTGACACACTTAATCCTACCTTTTGAGGTTGGTATGGAGCCCAGAAGGGCCTGAGAATGTGCTTCTCTTACTGCAGGGGGTGGGATTGACCGAGGGCCCCTGCTGCTGGGCTCTGAATCCACTTCCATCTTGGGCAGAGACCTCCCTTCCCATGGGCTGTTACCAGCCAGTGACCCAGCATGTGGCGGATAAGAGGCAGGCCCCTTCCTGGGAGACGCACGATTCCTGATGGTTGACTTGGACTCAAGAACTCCTGAAAGCTTTGCCAAAACTTTTTTAGAATGGCACTGCAATCTAAGACTTTTTCTTCCTTTCCTCTCTTTTTTCTTTTTTGTGTAGGCGTTCAGTCTGCACGGAGGTTTCACAGCATTTCCAGCCGCCTCTGGCTTCTCCCCACACTCTCTCACAGCTGTTTCCCTCATACACATCTCATCTTGGCATCTGCTTCTTGCAGAACCTCACCTAACATCTCTTACTTCATTCCCAGTTCATGGATGGGAAAGCTGAGGCTCAAGTAACTTGGCCGAGGTCACACAGCTAGGAAGGGACAGAGCTGATAATCACACCCAGTTTGTCAGACTTCCAAGTGTATGCTCGTAACTACTTCATTACTCAACCTCTCATTTCATATTAATAAGTGAAAAAATAAGAACGTGCATCGGAGGCATCTAGGAAATGAGGTATTGGATCACAGGACTCATTTGTTGTCGAGGATCTTGTAGGACGAGGATTCAGGGAGCTGTGCCCTGGGAAAGGCTGGCACAGTGCTTTGCAATGCATGTCTGTCATTAGGGACCAGCTCTCATCAACATACAGGAAGAAGAGAGGTGAGGACCAAGCCTGCTGCCCTGAAGGAGCCTTCCACCACTGTCCTGCGTGGCTGTTGACTGTGACCTTGGAGAAGTGTAGGAAAGACCCTGTCATGCACTTGATCTTTACACGGGTCCTTAGCTTAACTCTGCTGTCCACTTGTCTCTCAGATTGTAGAGAGCCCACCACAATGCGGTGGTAGGAAGGCCGTTGCCCTGGGGGAAAGGGGGACTGAGTTTCCGACCATCCCTAAGCAGCACCAGGACCCTGGCAAGTCAGTGAACTTCTCTTCCCTCGCTTTCCTCATTTGTACCAAAAGGATGGGATGAGATGGAGGGTTTTGAAATAGAGCTCTTTCAGGCTCCGGTGGCCCTTTGGAGAAAACAAAGAAGTCACCGTGAGCACGTGTGGGAGGGAGGCGCCCTTGCCCACCCTCCTCCATTTCAACGGAGAATCTCCACTTTTATCCACTTTAAATATTGGAATTTGGTGAGTATCTGTAAGCATTATTGACTGCAAGCATCAGAAAACTGACTCTCCTAGCCAAAGAGAAAGAAAATGTACTAAAAGGAGGGACAGTTATTTAAAGATTCAATAAGAGGCCGGAGGACCAGGCTTGGGGTCAGGGGAAGGATACTGAGAGAGTTCTGAAAGGCTGCCTCGGTGGGTTTACCACCATCATGAAGCCCACCTCCCAGCCAGTGCCCCTGCCTTAGATTTCTTGTTCCAGATCAACTCCAGGAAGAAGGCATTCAGTTGACTGAGCTTGCCCCCGAGACAGGAAGGAAAGACGTCACCTCTTGGAATTCCAAAGTGGGCAGGGGTCACTTAAGAGTCTTTCCAACCAAGACCTCACAAATTGGCACAAGGCATTTTCCAAGAGGTAAGCCAAGTTCTTTAAGAAAAAGGACCAAAGGCCCACTATGTGCATGGGATTTTGTTTGCAGAAGAGCTCCACTGTTAACCCGTTTGAAAGGCATTGGCTAAGAGCCCTTCCTGCGTGACAGAGACGTTCATTCCATCCAGCTGTCTGGGTTCCGGCTGGGGGGAGGAGGGAGCAGAAACTGTCTTGTTTTTGGCCAAAGAACTGCCACACGTGCCACTGAAAGCCCCACCGCCCCTGACAGCTGGCGGGGAGAGGGCAGGAGAGCAGCTGTCTTGGCTTGGGTTCCGCCAAGAAAGAAGAGCTAGAGATTGAAGGTTTGCATGCAGGTAGTTTAATTTGGGGATTGATCCCAGGGAGTGGGTGACAGGGAATGAGGGAAAGCAAGGCAGCCACCACCGTGGACCATGGGCTGCTGAGGACCCCCTGAGGAGTCATTTCGAAATAGCCCCCAGAACTGTCTAGCTGAAGGGCAGAAGAGAGAAGTAGTCATTGCCCGGCTGCTGCCTGTCATTGGTCAGGGCTGCCCCCGGCGCGTTGGCGTGCTTGCGCTTCCAGGTCTGCTGAACAGCTGAACAGCTGAGCGGGTTTCCCGCACAAAGAGGCAGCTGGGAATCCCCGAGGTGGAAAGTGGAGGAGTGAGGTCAGGTGTGGTCGGGTCCACCTGGGCCCAGGTGATTGCTGCAGCAGCAGCTGGAGGCACGGGTGGCCGGGAAGGACTCAGGGAGGATGTGGCGCGGGGCACCAGAGGGCTCCCATACCAAACTCCTTGGCACTTGCCCAAGCCTCATCCCTCTGAGGCCGATGTGCGAACGAAGTACCTGATGTCACGGTAGCTCGGGGCCAACCCGGTGGGCTTTGCACGTTGCCAGGTAGGGGCTCCGGCCCATGAGAAAGGGGCCGCCTTTGACTAGCTGAGCAGAGCGTATCGCACTGTTTGGCGACAGATGTTTCACTGGGCACCTCACACTGCTTTCCCAGCATCTTTACGTTCTTCAAAAGGCAGCACTTTTGCAGAATGTACTCACATGACGAAATCTGCATCCCGCTCACCCTGCAAGCCGACTGTGCCCCGAGGGTGAGGGTGAATGCTCTCCAGCTGGGGCCCGCCGTCCTCGGGGGCAGTGAGGGGCTCCGCGCCGGCCGGCCAGGCCACCAAAGGCTCGCGCAGGCAGGCTTCCTGGCTTTGGCTCAGGCTGCAAAAGGGGAGAAGGCTGAGCTTGGAACCCGGTTTAGATCCCAGCCAAACGGCCCAAAGCTCTCAGGAGAGGAGGCTCCCCGGAGCTTTGTTGCTTGAACTCTGCGGTGTTTGGAGACGCCAAATGGCCTCGCTGGAGGCCTAAGATATTTTTATGGATTTTTATTTTTAAAGTCCGCTGGCCTCTGGCTCTCCTCCGAGTAGAGACAAGAGGTCAGCCTCTCTCTTCCTGCGCGACCGCTCTGGCCGAAGCCCGGCACTCTCACCCTGCATGGAAGAGATTGCTATTAGTACAATTCTATTTTCAGTGACCTTCATTAATAATCATTCCACTTAGCAATATTTAACAGGTCCCAGGCACTGTGCTAAGAGCTTAATGTCCCTTCTCTCACTTCCCCCCATTTAACTCCCCAGGCGTCCTTTAGATATTCACTGTCCCTTCCTTGGGGGCATCTGCCTCGACTCTCCTGTGCTCCGCACCCCTCCATCAGAGGCTCTAATTGCACCGCAAACCTTCTCCTTGAGGCACTTATCGCAGCTGACATTTTGCTTTTCTTTGTGTCACTTTTTGATAAATGTTGGTCACCCACACTGGAAAGACACCTCAACGCTACCTGCTCACCGCCATACCCCACCCCAAGCACAGTGCCTGGCACGTGGTGGGCGCTCAACAGGACGCTTACTGAATGAAGAATGATTGAGTAGCCTTGCCAGAGCCCTGCAATGTGGGTTTTACACTGAGGCTCAGAGAGGTTAAACGCTGGCTCTGGGTCACACAGCTAGTGAAGGTAGAGGAAGGATTCAAACATGGGTCCATCTGGCTTCAACACCAGACCTTCACCATCGTGCCCTGCTGCCTTCCAGTGTCCAAGTGCGTTTTCTCTCTTCCCCGGCCATGTCCCGCCTCTGGAGGGTGGGGGCTGGGGGCTCCTGTCCCCTCTCTCTGGCCTTCTTGTTTTACCTTCTGGTCCCTCTCACCTAGGGGCCTGGCAGTCAGCCCTGTGACCCCCCCAGCTGTGAATCCTGCCCTTTGCAAATGCCTTCCATTCCGCTCAGCGGTCTTTTGGCTGCAGCGCTGGTGCCCATCTGCTGAGATGGCATGGTGCCCGCTCACAAGATGGCATGCTATTTTTACCCCACTTAGGTGCCAAGCCAGCCAGATGTTTTTCAGCAGCACGGGGAAGCTGAGCATCGCTGGGGTGAGGAGGGAAGCTTTCAAATGTCAGCTGCTGGGGGTGCTCTGGGACATGGCAGAGCAAAGGCTCTGCCTTGGGGGTGGGCGCTCCCAAGAAGTTTCCAGTTCCTGGTACTTGTCCGGGGCCCCAGCAGCACGCGCTGCCGTGGTTGCTGGTTATGGACACGTGCTGGGGCTGTGATGGGTCTCCTCCAGGAAGGAAATGCCCTGGCTCAGCGTGCCCAGGAAGGCACGGTCTTCCTCCTCGGGCTGGGGCCCAGGTTAGTGATGCCTGGATGGCTTCCCTTCCATGGCTGAACTGGCTGCCTGGAAAATTCCAGGTTTGGCTGGCTGCCCAAGGAACTGGCCAGATCAGGCTGTGTCCAGGCGGTCAGCATCAGCTTTCCCTCAGAACAGATGGATCCAGCGGTGTGGCGATCTTAAGCCCTGCTCTTTCCTTCCTGTGAGCGGGCGGCCCTCCGTTGAGGCATAGCCCCCAAGCAACAGCCAATTAGAGACGGGTGTGTGTGTGTGTGAGAGTGAGTGACACCTGACCCCGCCGGCCCCGCTGCCTGTTCTCCGAGCTGATCCACTGCTCGCCCTCGTCCCCTTAAGCAAGTCCCAACCTCCCTGAGCCTCAGTTACCTCACCTGTGGCACCTACGAGGCCCCGCCCCCAGCTCTGGGAGCCAGAGGCGCCAACTGGCTGTAGTGAATCACAGTTTTCCCCACGCTTTGCTGACCTTTTCCCAGGACCAGCCATGCTTGGAGCTGGAGCCGAAGAGCAAACGGTTCTTCAGCCGAGAGGCGTGCAAGTCTCACCCTCAGGTGTGAATCCCATTTTCTCACCCTTGGGGGACATTTCCAAACCTTCAAAGCATCTACGAGAGGCTGACTCCCAGTCCAGGTTTCTGGACACGCAGACCCCATGCCCCACGAAGGGCTTAGTTGTGGCGACTGAGCTGCGAAAAGCGGGCTTCAGGAGGGGTCCTCTCGGCCTGATGGAACGCGCTCGCGTGGCGGTCCTGAGCCTGGCCTGAGAGAGGGCTGCCACGCTGGGCCGCAAGGCGGGGGCTGCTGGCGCTTGCATGTGCGCGTGCGCCGCCTGCGGAGCTTGTTAAAATACCGATTCTGATTGGTCAGTGCGTAGTAGCCCCAGAAGTCTGTGGGGTAGGCAGAGTAACGGTCGCTCAGAGACGTTCACGTCCGAATCCCAGGCGCCTGTGCGGGTGACGCGGCAGAGGAGAATTAAGGTTGTGGGCGGAATTAAGGCTGCTCATCGGCCGACCTGGCGACAGGAAGGGTACGCTGGTTGATCCAGGCGGGGCCCCGGTGAAATCACAGGGGCCTTTAAATGTGAAGGGGGCGGGGCAGAAGCGGAGGTGAGAGTGAGGCAACGTCAGAAGGAATCAATCTGCTGCTTCAGGCCTTGAAAACAGAGGCACGCAGCCACGACCCAAGGAATGTGGGTGGCTTCCAGAAGGTGCGGAGTGTAAGGGGATGGCTTCTTCCCAGGAGCCGCAGAAGGAGTACCACCGCCCAGCAGCTGGACTTTCACCCAGTGAGACCTGCCTCAGACTCCTGACCCCCAGAAGGTAATAGCTTTGTGTTGTTTTGAGCTACTTAGCTTGCGGTGATTTGTTACAGCAGCAAGAGGAAACCAACGCAGTTGGCATTTCTGACAAGCTCCCGGGTGATGTTGATATTTGAGGCTTCGAGCTGGGCTGGGTGAGGACTTGGAAGTGGGAGAGAGCTGTGCAGTGGCTGTTCCTGGAAGCTTCTCATAACCTGGTTTTGCCTCTGTGACTTTGTTCCTCCCTCGGCAGAGATTATTTGAGGTCCCTTGGGTGTCTCGGGATATGTCCCAAGTCGGGGTTTCCTGGTTTGTGGGCTACAGCCCCCTGAGAGCTGGGGGAGTTCCTGTAAAGCCCCCGGACTCTTGTGGCTGCTGTCTGGTACCCAGATATGTGATGTGACATGCAAATTACATTTCTCAAATATTATGCAGCTGCCATGAATAGGACAGTAGTGGAGGGCGGTGATTTCGAAAAGAGGCTAAAATCCCTCTGGCTAAAATCTGAACTCTATCAGGACCCAGGTGTCCTTACGTGATCTGGCCCCTCCCTCCTCCTCCAACCCCACCTTTGCTCATTTCTCCCCATCACACATTAAGTAAGTAAGCAACAGCCCTGTTGGCTTCTTTCTCGCCCTTGAACATGGGTCTTTGTTGCTTCCGTATCCGAAGGGCTTCCTGTTTAATTCTCCCTGCTTGTGTTGAAAGACACCTTCTTGGAGGGCCCTTCCCTCACGCCCCGAGCAAGCTCACCTCTTACTCTTTCTTATTGATTTGGTGCGTTTCCTTTTAGTGGGGATTACAGTTTGCAGCTACGTATTTATTGGAAGCGTTGGCTTGTTTATCACCTGCCTTTCCGTCTGCCTTGAGTTCAGCAAGGGCGGGGCCAGGGGAGTTTGGTTTTGCCTGTGCTCAGTGCTCTCACACGTTATGTGCTTAGTACAGATTTGACTAGGGAAGGAAAAAATAAATGAATGGATGTATCTCTAAGCCCCCATGAGGAGAATTCTGGAGTGTGTCCACTTCCTCAGTGCTCTGAAGCTACAACTCAGGGGTTGCCACAGTCTCCTGGAGCACTGTTCCCCGAGCCCCTCCTGTGAAGCAGGAGCCACATGGCCGGTAACACTGCTCCTTGTTTTCCATCACATTTCCTTTCTCTGTCGCCGTCTCCCCTCCACGTCCCCATGGTTTATCTCTGGCACGAGGAGAATGAGCTTTGCTGCTCTCCTCTGTATGATTGGTTGTCTCCTAATGGGAAAAATAAGCTGCAGCCTTGGTGCCTGGCATCCTTTCTTCCATTCTAATCTCAAGTCAGTAGGGCTTTTGTATGGCATGAAGCTGAATACTAGTATTTACTTTTGTTTTATCCCAGAACTAGCGTGGTTTGTGTGAGTCCTGGCAGCTGCTGGAAATATTCTGCTTCTGGTCTCGCATCTTATCCTGGCGGGGGGAGCATGGACTGAGAACACAGGAGCTGACTTCCATTGTAATGGGCGGGGCAGTAGGCTAGACTGCAAGGAACAGCTCCCCTTGCACAGAGTGCTATGAGGGGGACATGTGCCCCGAGCTGCCAGGGAGCAGTTGTCTCTGGAGAAGTTTGGGGCAGAGATGACCATGTGATCTGAGGCCGATGTGAGCACTGTAGGGTCTGGAGGCGGGTGATGGGCAAGATCCAGCCACAGGGACCCGGATGACGGCTGGCTTGCGAGTTGCTCTTTATCATCCACATTTCCCACCATGAGTGGGAATTGCTGAAAATCTCAAATCCTTGTAGATGAGGACACCAAAACTCAGGGAGGTTAAGTAACTCATTCAAGGTCATACATTCAGACCATGAATTCAAGTCTATTTGACTCTAGATCTTTTGTACTCCTACTGCCTACTGCTTTCTCCTGTGCACTTGAAAACTTCCTACTATGTTCTGCAGGTGTTAGCATGTATATGTCAGTTCCTTAAGAGGCATGCTTCGTTCTGGCTTGGGGATCTGGAAGCACTTCCTGGGGGAGGCGCAGTGTTTGGATGTATGTGCAGAAGGGTGAGTGGTACACATTTGAGCATTACCTTCTCAGCGTCCATTCATTCCTCCTGCTTCCAGCAATAATGCCTGATTTGGGGAGGAGTGGTGAGGCGGGGAGAATCTACTCATCACCAGTTCTCAATTTGTATTGTTTATAGAGTCTAAGCTTAGCTCCAGGAGTGGAATATAGGGCCTGAGCCTAAGCCAATCAGTGTATCCTGTCCTTCTGGCCACAGGTCAAGGATGGTCGCATGTCCTAAGCAGGTTGAATCAGAGTAGAGCTAAAAATTTTTGAGGGAGCTATCAGAAAAGGTTTTGGCTCTATCTAGCTGGATTTGAACCTGAGTGGAGTTGAGGTTGATACCATGGTAACCATATTGTCACCATGAGGGGAGAGTCTGGAGTGGAAGGCTCAACTGGAAGATGGCTAGAAATTGAGTCCCAAAGTATGGTTTGATCCTTGATCCAGCTCTACCTGAAGCTAAACCTACCTTTAAACTTTCCAGCTCTATGAACCAATAATTTCCCTTTCTGTTTCTTTAAGCCTGAGTCACTTTTCCCTGTCATTTGTAATGGTGACAGCCCTAGCTGATACAGGTAAGGGGGGTGGTGGGTAGCCAAGTGGTGCTGGCTGGAGAGAGAAGTACAGAGAGAAACATGTTGTTCAAACCAGCATGTTTCAGACATGCTTGAAAGTGTGGGAATGAGGACGTCTCTGTATCTCAGTAAGTTCATGATATGTATCCTGTTGGAAAAATGCATAGAATATACTGTGTTAGAGCTCCCCTACACTGCCCCACAAGAGGATGAAAAAATTGAAACTGCTTGCCCAGAACATTAGTGTCCTGGAGTGTTAATAGGGGTTTCACGAGGGAAGGGATTGAGTGGGCCAACGAATTTGAGAAACATGAGAGCTAGTAAAGAGATAAAGAATTCACTACCAGACCTCTTGAAGCCTTTAAAATGCTAACATGCATTGTGAGCTCCAAGGAGAAGAGAGAGGGTGTGTGTGTTTCCAGATCTTATTTTTCTTGAAGCATCGCATGGGACCAGTGTTGCAAAGAATGTTTTGGGAAACATTGGCTTAGAGAGCAGTTTCTGTGCAGGCTTTAGGGGAGCCTCTTTCCAGAATGAAAAAGCTCTGTGAAGCCGTGAGTGCTCATCTAGATGTGCTTAGGGCTGGGGCTATATATAGGCAGGAAAGGGAGGTAGCTCTTGATTCAAGGGCCCCAGAAATGCTTTCTATATTTAAGTTGCCCATGACCAGCCAGCAGCAGGATTGAAATTCCTATGAGTAGGGGCAAAATTTGAGCTTGGAGGAAATCTGCAAGAAATTCCTCTTGAACTATAAATGCAGAACTGCTTGGGCGCCATCTCTAGTTTGCATTCATTCATTTATTTATTCAACACTTATTTACTGAAAACCTACCACGTGCCAGGTACTGTTCAAGGTGCTAGGGATCAATCAGTCAATCAGACAGAAATTCCTGCCTCTGTGGAGCTTAAATTCTAGCAGATGGAGACAGACAGTCAGGTAAATATATACATAGATAGTATGTTATGAGCTTAAAGGGGAACAGCAAGGAGTTTAACACAGCTGGATGGGGTGAGCCAGGGAGAGGAGTGTGATGCTGGGGGAGGTGACTGTAGAGTCCTGGAGTACCTTGGCTTTCACCTTGACTGGAATGAGCATCTACTAGCAGGTAGGAGCAGAGGTGGCACGTGATCTGTCTTTCATTTGTAAAGGACGACTCTGGCCGCTTTGTTGAAACTCAAGTGCAGGGGTCAAGGGTGAAAGCTGGGCGGCCGGGGTGAGGCTTTGCATTTCGCCTGGGAGGGATGCTGGTGGAGTGGTCCAGCGCTGTAAACAAGTGGAGGCGGGGAGGAGTAGCTGGATGCCTTTTGAAGATGAAGCCAACAGACGGTCCTGGAAGATAGGAGGTGGGGAGTGAGAAAGAGAGTTGAATCAAGGCTAACTTTTGGTCCATGGAACTGGAAGGATGAAGTTGTTATTAATGGAGATGGCTAGGCCTGCACTGTGTCTAGAAAAAAATGAAGCCAATGTTTAAAAATAGGGAGGTTTTTTTTTTTTTAATCCACATTTCCAGCCACTCTTGAAAAATGAAAAGATCTGGCAAAATCGGGCCCACCTTCTACCTGGCTTCCATGGTTCAAGCTGGCTGGCCGCTCTTCCCTTAGGTGGGCAGACACACTCTAGTTTCCTCATTTAGATCACCTGCCTGGCCCCTTAGGGATTTCAGTAGGAGGCTCTAGGGATGGATAGTCAGTAGCACAGTGGTCCTTAAACTTGGGTGCTTGTAAGAATCACGCAGAGGGCTTGTTAAGGTAGCTCTCTGGACCCACCTGCAGAGCGTGGGATATGGGAGGTCTGGAGTGGGGCCTGAGAACCCGCAATCCTTCTAATGACCCAGGTGATGCTGACGTTGCTGGTCCAGGGACCACTCTTTGAGAAGCACGTTCTCCCCATAACATCCTTTCTCACATGCTTGTGGACAAGGTTGTCAAATGTTCTGGAAGTGGCCTGTAAGACGGATGCATTTTGACAGGGCTGGGAGGGTGGTGGCAGCTCTGGTGGGGGCAGTCTGATCAGCCAGGAGGTCCTTTGAGGACTGGGAACCCCTCAGGGTTTGACAGGACTGCAGACGGCGCGTTTGGCTTGCTCTTTGTTTTTGGCAAAAGCTGACTCTCCTGGGTCGAGGTCACCAGCAGTTGGGACAGGGTGTCTGAGGCCCAGAGGAGAACCAGTGAGGCCCCAGCAGGAGACGGTGTCTTCTGGAGAATCCAAAGGAAAGATGAATTCCCTGCAGCCTGCCCATATTGCTTGCACAAGCTTTCTCCTTATTTAGTTCAATTAAGGTCCGAGTTCATTATGCAGCCCCCGTGCCCGCTCTTCTACGGGGACAAGCAGAAATCACATTTGCATCTGCTCCTCCAGCTTTGAGAGCTCAAGGAAGAGGACAGGGGCCACTACAGTACTGGCCTCCCATTTACCCCCAAGCACATGAGGCTGGAGAAGGTTCTGGAGTCTCTTCAAGCTGTTCAAGGTAAAGGCTGGGAATCTGGCCTGCATTGGAGGGGCAGCAGTGTCAGAGCAGGATAAGCAACGTTTTCTTTTTTCCCTGACAAAGAAAATATCTCTTTGTACATCTGGTTTGCGTTTTTCTTTAGGCTTCTGCCAGAAACAATTGTGAAAACAGAATGCAGTCCAGGACCAGAAGAATCTGTCCATTCCTCTGGAATTCTCCAACCGTCTGGTTGGGCCTCATAATAAGACTTGAGGAATTCCTTAATGTGAAGTCATCAAGCTTTAAAAATACTGCAGGCAGTCTTTGGTTTGCCAGTGGTTTCTCACCTTCAGATGTTGACCTCAGGCCCTCTGTCCCCCTAGAATGGTCTCCCCACTCCCCCCATCATAATCCAACCCATTCACTTATATGTCCAGTATTTATCACACTTCTTTTCTGTGTTGGGCAGTGATAGGTCTTGGTCAGAGTGAGCAGAACGCATAGTTGTCACCATCTTGAAATTGAGAATCTGTGGAAGGACAGGTTGATTGAAGTAGAATGATTAGCGGTGGTGTCTATAAAGCTGTCCTTCTCTAGTATCTGTAAAGGACCTGTCATTTTCCGTTTGTTGTTCATCACTGACCAATACATGGTCCTCCTGTGTGTGCATGATTGGTGTGTAGTTTGTACCGTGTGACTTGGGCAATGCTTGAGCCCATCCAAAGCCTGTTTAATGAGTTGAGTCTACTGGTTGCTTGCTTCACTGTCACAGCCGTGTCAAACTGCAGAAGAAGTTTTCAAACACTCACATTCTATAGGTTGATATGGACACGTAACAGTCTGCTCATGGCCCAGTGCTGGACTCTGTTAAGGACAAGACAGGGTGTTAAGAGAGAGAATAACAGGGGCCTTATTCATTCGGGGAAACCAGCAAAGGAAGTGAGACCTGAAAGTTGAGTAGAGACAGCCAAGGGGGGGAGTGGAGGGATCATTGTTTCTGGGAAAGGAACAGCATGTGTCGAAGCCCAGAGGAGGGAAAGAGTTTAGCTTGTTGAGGAATGGAAAGACTGTGTGTGTGTGTGTGTGTGTGTGTGTGGTGTCTTAAGAACTGTGTGTTGTTCAGAAATGGAACGTGGAGTGACAGAAGGGGCAAGGCTGGGGCAGTGATCTGCTCCCATGTTCATTTTAAGAAAGTCCCTCTGGTTGTGACTGGAGCATTCTTCATAGGTCAGGGTTTCGGGGTGAGGGATGGCACGAGTGGAAGAGGGAAGAGGTGCTGACTGCTGTTAGGATTTGGGCGTTTATTAATTTGCTAAGCCTGCTGTACCACAGAATGGATAAAAATTTATTCTATTGTTCTGGGGGCTAAAAATCCAAAATCAAGGTGTCTACAGGGCTGATTCCTTCTGAGGGCTGTGAGGAAGAGTCTTTGCCGTGCCTCTCACCTGGCGTCTGGTGGTTTGCTGGTGATCTCTGATGGCTGTTGGCTGCACCACCCTGATCTCTGTCTTTATCTTTACACAGTGTTCCTCCTGTGAGCATCTGTCTCTATGTCCAGACATCCCCTATGTAAGGATATGTTATAAATGGCATGGGTCGTACTGGATTAGGACCCACCCTAGTGATCTCATCCTAACTTGATCATCTGCAAAGACCCTACTTGCAAATAAGGTCTCATTCACAGATATTGGGGTTTAGGCCTTCAACATCTTTGTGGGGATACAATTTAACCCAGAACCCAGAGAGAGTGGCTGTTTATATCAGGGAGATGGTAGGAGCCATGGAGCAAGTGGAATGGATCTAGGTGATATTTTAAAGTTGAACTCAAAGGACTGGGTGACTGATTGGGAGTATGGAGTGAGGGAGACACAAGGGCTTAGAGCTGCGCTTCTCATCTTCTAACATGAAATCACTTGCGGAACTTGCTCAGATGTAGATTCTGATTCAGGAAGTCCAGGCAGGACTGGAGATTCTGCATGTTTTATGAGCTCCCAGGTGCTGCAAGCGCCGCTGGTCCATGAATCTGAGGGGTGAGGACTTACAGCTTCACCCCCTAACACCGCAGTCCCTAACCACCTGCGACCATTGGGCGCTTCAATAAGCACTGAGGTGTGCTGGAGGTGTAAAGACGTAGTGTGAAGAAAAGATGGTAAAACATCAAATTAGTAAATTTTTATCATTATTATTGTTATTTTAAAATTTTTTATTGGAGTATAGTTGATTTACAGTGTTGTATCTGTTTCTACTATACAGCAAAGTGAATCAGCTACACATATACATCCATTGTTTTTTAGATTCCCCATGTAGGTTATTACAGAGTATTGAGTAGCGTTCCTCGTGCTATGCAGTAGGTCCTTATTAGTTACCTGTTTTATGTATAGTAGTGTGTATGTCATTCCCAATCTATCCCTCCCCACCCTGCCTCTCCCCTGGTAACAAGTTTGTTCTCCACATCTGTGACTCCATTTCTGTGCTGCAAATAAGTTCATTTGTACCATTCCACAAATAAGTGATATCATATGATACTTGTCTTTCTCTGTCTGACTTACTTCATTCAGTATGACAATCTCTAGATCCATCCATGTCACTGCAAATGGCATTATTTTGTTCTTTTTTATGGCTGAGTAATATTCCATTGTATATATGTACCACATCTTCTTTATCCATTCCTCCGTTGATGGACATTTAGGTTGCTTCCATGTCCACTATTGCAGATAGTGCTGCAGTGAACACTGGGGTACATGTATCTTTTCGAATTATGGTTTTCTCTATTTATATGCCCAGGAGTGGGACTGCTGCATCATGTGATAGCTCTATTTTTAGTTTTTTAAGGAACCTTCATACTGTTCTCCATAGTGGCTATACCACTATACATTCCTGCCAACAGTGTAGGAAGGTTCCCTTTTCTCCACACCCTCTCCAGCATTTACTGTTTGTAGATTTTTTGATGATGGCCATTCTGACCAGTGTGAGGTGATATGTCATTGTAGTTTTGATTTGCATTTCTCTAATAATCAGTGATGTTGAGCATCTTTTCATGTGCTTTTTGGCCATCTTTTCATGTACTTTTTGGCCATCCATAATTCAGTACTTTGAATTATGTAGAAGTCAAATAAGATATATGATTAAAATTAATTTAGTTTGTTCTTTTTTACCCTTTTCTGTGTGGCTGGTAAAAATATTTTAAGTTTAAAAAAGTTAGAGGGCTTCCCTGGTGGCGCAGTGGTTGAGAGTCTGCCTGCCGATGCAGGGGATGCGAGTTCGTGCCCTGGTCCGGGAAGGTCCCAAATGCCGCGGAGCGGCTGGGCCCGTGAGCCATGGCTGCTGAGCCTGCGCGTCCAGAGCCTGTGCTCCGCAACAGGAGAGGCCGCAACAGTGAGAGGCCTGCATACAGCAAAAAAAAAAAAAAAAAAAAAAAAAAGTTAGAGAAGTGGCTCACATTACACGCGTCCCTTGGAGATACTGCAGGTTTGGTGCCAGACCACCACAATACAGTGAATATCACAGTACAGTGAGTCTCATGAATATGTTGGTTTCCCAGTGCATTTAACAGTTATGTTTACACTATACTATAGTCTATTAGTGTGCAAAAGCATTATGTCTAAGAAGCCAATGTATATATCTTAATTAAAAAATACTTCATTGCTAAAATATGCTAATCATCCTCTGACAATGCAGGGTTGTCATAAACCTTCCATTAGTAAAAAAACACCGTATTTCTGAAGCGCGATAGAGCAAAACACCATAAAACAAGGTGTGCCTGTGTATTTCACAATACGTGTCTTTTGGCCAGCGCTGGTTTACAGCGTTGGTCCTTGTTGTCATGGCTCAAATAATTCCTCCTTCCCGAAGCTTCCTGACTACTTCAGCTGAAGGAGATGTTTCCAGTAGGCACTCTTTAAAAGGAGGGGAACTAAGGGAAAGTGAAATAAAGCCCTCCCTGTAAATGTTCCCTGTTTATGGGATCATTACCACACTTGCCTTCTATGGAGCTGTGTCAGGCCCTCAGAGGCCCAAGGTTCTCAGCCAAATCCCAGGAAGGGGACCAAGATGGAGCAATGAAGAGCTCTTTCCCTCCTCGGGTTTCTGTGCAGAGGAAGGGACAAGAAGTCCCTGGGGAGAGAAGGGCCACCAGGGGTCAGAGCTAGCTTGGGAGCAGGAGATCCTCCTGGGTTTCACTGTTCTTTGAGCACAGCTGCCAGGTCTGGCCAGTGCTCAAGACCCTGCTCTGGGCCAATGGGCAGGGACCCAGGAAAATGGGTAGAGGACAAGGAAGCAAATGTGGTGTTTATTGAGCATTTACTATGGCCGGACCTTTCCCACCCATATCTCATTAAGTCCTCCAATAGTTCAGTGAAGTATTAGCAGCGGTGGTGGTGGTAGTAGTAGTAGATGAAGTAATGGTAGTAATAAAATTAGTAGCTCTCGAACTTTCAAACTTTTGTAGTAATGATGAAGCTGTCTTAAGTACTTCCCATGTTGCCAGCACTGTGCTCTTGCCCTTCACTTGCATTATTCTGTTGAACCTTCACAAGGACCCTATCAGAAGGATGCTCAGCTTTCTGAATAAGCCCAGAACAACTAATCAACATGAGTGTAGCCTAGTTTCCTGTGATAGCTCCAATGTCAAAACACTTTCAAAAGGTAGAAACTGAGGCACTGAGAGGCTAAGGCACTTGCCCAGCACTCCATGTTGGAACCAGGATTTAAACCCAGGAAGTGTAAGTGCTTGCAGAGTCCTGGTCATAATCACTCTTTTGACTGTCCTGCATTGGCACCATGTGACAGGCAGCAGGGTGACACCCGCTGGTGTGAACAGCCACGACCCATGCAGGCCGTGTGTTCCCTCACAACTACTCTGCCCTGCCTCGAACAGCAAACAGACAGGCAAGGCTGTGTCCGATAAAACTTCGTTTACGAAAGCATGTGGCCAGCAGGTAGGGTTGCCAGATAAAATATTTTATTTCCTAATTTGGCAACCTCAGGTGAGCCAGATGTGACTGTGGGCCATAGTTCCCCAACTTCTAATCTCGTGAGTGCCTGATTTCAGCACTTGACAAGCGTTCCCTTAATTCCTAGAAAACACCAGTGAGGAAGGAGTTGTGATTCCCATTTGACGGATAGGGAAACTGAGGCCAGAGGGATTAAGTAACTTGACTAATGTTACACAGGTGTCAAGTACAGATCTGGGTTTGAAATCCAGGTCTGTTTGTCTCCGTAGCCTCCTTGTACCCAAAAGACTTGAGGCTCTGGAGCAAAGAGGCAGTGCTCCTGGCAGCCTGGTGACATTTAGGCAAAATGGAAAGCTATTCCTGCTTCCCCTCCCGCTCTTCTGTCTCTGGGACCAGGCTGCTCTTTCGCTTGCACCTCATTTCACCTGGATTGATGGGGGAAGGGAAACAGTGGATGAAGAGCGTGTGGCAGGGAGACTTGCCGGGGCGCCATGTTTCCTCGTGACGGCTCTGAGCGCTTGGCCTAGCTGTGGCTTCTTTTTTTAGAGCCGGTGGCAGTAACTACTTATTCCTCATCTAGGCTGACTTCTCTGGCTTCACCCAAGCTAATGCACCAGAAAAATGGCTTTGGGGCCCACGAACTCTGCCACAGGGTGAAGGTCAATTTCTGAACTGCGGGCAGAGTAGATCATTTGCCAGTGGGCAACGTCTGGAGGCCTTTTGGCGTGTCACAACTCGGGGGAGGGGGCGTCGTTACTGGCCTCTGGTGGGAACAGAGCAGGGATGCTGCTCAGCAACCTGTAATGCACGGGAGATCCCGCATAATAAAGAATTAGCCAACCACAGATACCAGTAGAGCTGAAATTGAGAAAGCGTGGCCTGTGGTAAAGGGGCCAGTGGAATGGGTCCGCTCTGAACCGACTTGCTTGTTTCCTTTGGTTCCAGCCCCCTTGTTATCACACCCCTTCCCCACTTTTTTTTTTTTTCTTTTGCAGGTGGGAGGCAGGGGGTTGACCAGTGAAGGTTCTTCAGTGTGAAGGTCTCTGCTTGTCCCCTCCTCTTCCTTGGTCTTTGCAAAGTATACCTTCCCCTCCCCACTGTAACCCTCACCCATATTTGCCAGACCTGTTGTGTTAATCAGGGTCTAAGCAGAAAGACAGAAACCCCCTCAACTATTTGCAGTGAAGGGCATTGAATGCAGGGAATTGGAGGAGCTAAGAAGACAAGGGGTGGGGGTGAGCCTCCACCACCCTTAGGCTGTGGAGACAAAGGGAGGAGCTGGGGTTACAGGATCCCAGTGGCTAGGGTCATCCCTGGTGGGTCTGTCCAACGGGAGCTGGAGCGTGCAGATGTTGCTGCTGGAAGGATAGGCTGGAGATGGGGAAATAACGCCAGTATTTCCAATTGGGTAAAACAGCTCAGTTAGAAGTCAGATGACCAAGGAACTTGGGAAGTGCAGCTGCGAGAGTCAGCTCGTTTAATATGTGAAGCAGAGCTGGGGGACAGTGGGAGGTGGATTTGAAAACAGGCTCAGGAATGGTCTGCTTACTTCTTTCGCTAGAAGGAAGATGTGCAGGAATTCTGGTTGTGCACAGGGATCCTGGGCTGCCGTCAGACTTTCCTGAGAGAGGGGGCTTGAATTAAGAACTGAAGCTACGTAAGAGTTCCTACAGGCATCTCAGGGCGGACCCAGTGTACGAGTCTTTTGTATATTTGGAGTCAGAAAAATCCTGGAAGGTACTATAGATGCTTGAGTCAGCTTCCAATGGAGGGTTGATTCTCAAAGTAGCAAGATCACTTGAATCAGAATCCCTTGGGGACTGTTAATAATGTGAGTTCCAGAGTCTCACCCAGAGATCTAGAATCAGAATTTCCAAAGAAAGAAGGTGAGGAGACCAGGAATCAGCATTTTCAATGAAGTTCCCCACAGTTGGAGAACCACTGCTGAAAGGTCCCAGTTATGTTAGCACTGGTTTGGAGGCCCTTTCCACTCCAAATTTCCCACTCTGTTGATAAGCTATGAATATAACTCAAACGTTGTCATTTTCTGCTTTGCAAGTTTCCCTGGAGTATTGGAGGGTTTCCCCATGAACGTGTGATATTGATGAACTAGATTCTTAAAGAGAAAAATTGGTCAGCTGTTGTTTTTCTCTTTCTGCTTGAATGAATTGTACATTCTGTGTGTGTGTGTGTGTGAGAGAGAGAGAGAGAGAGAGGGAGAGAGAAAGTGAGGCGTAGGAGAATAGGGGATCCCAACATCCCAAGAGAGGGTTGATTTGTGATCAGAGAACATCTGCGTGTTGAAGCCACTCTTAGGTATTCCAGACCCTGAGATCCATCTCTTCTATGGGCCCGTTGCCTCTCTGGGCCCACTCCCATGATAATAAAAACCAGTTCACTTTCCTACAAACCTATTTTGTGTGCAGCACTTTGGATAGGTTATTTCAGTTTCTCACAGCAGCTCTGTCATGTAGCGATCGGCTTTTCTCATCACAACAGATGAGAAACAAAGACACAAAGAGGTAGAATCATTTGCCTGAAATTGCTGAGTCAGTGGAAACAGGATATGCAATGTACTTTCAGGTAAGTCTCAGAATACATCCCCTTGTCGCTCTTCCAGGAAGATTATGAGTCAAATTAATATTTAAATTCTCAGCTGGATGTGACTTCTGGTATAACAGTGTGAGAGCCTCTGCTGACCCATCACCAGTGAAACTTGTAAAAACCATAAAAGTAAAAAAAAAAATTCATCTCTGGAAACGATCCTAAGGGCACAGAGCAAATGAAGAAAATCTAATATCCAGTAAGAACTTGAATTCGGTGAGCGTCTGTAGTGTCTGAATCATGACCTGCTCCCTCTCATCTCAGACCTGCTTCCACACTGATAAAGCCAAGAACACAGCTTCCTCGTGTCAGCATCTTGCAGCCTGCCTCTCGCTGTCTGTTGCTGGGCAAAATTTTGGGCAAGTGAGGCCAAGAGGTGGTGTAAGCAGATAGAGGAGGGGGTCCCCTGAGAAAGAGAACCAGGTATTACTTTCTGGACAGAAGAGAAGCCATTTCTGGCCTAAGCCATTCTGTGACCTAAGCCTGGCCACAGTGCTTGTCCTTGAACCGTTCTCAGTAATTAATGATCTTAAGGGAACAAAAGAATGCAACAGGCAAGAGAAGTAACAATTGCAAAGATAATATATCGGTTGTAAAGACCCCCTGTTCTGTTTCAGTGGTAAAGATGAGCCTGAAGTGCCCAATGACCAGATCAACTGGAACCTAAGGGAGGATGATGTTGACCTTTTCTGACCCTCGTGACTTCAGTCAACTAAAGCTTGAACTCTGTGGACACACCCCCTCCACACACCCCTTTGTCAGTATGCGTGTACCCTTAGCTTAAAGTTTCCCCCAGTTTTACTGTTTGGGCAGACACCTCTTTGGGAAGGATCCCCAGTGTTCTGCTTACTTGCTGCAAGTAATAATTAATCCTTCATTTTCCTGATCCTTGGCTGGTTGTGTCTTTTGACTTGACACTCACCAAGAGGCAGACCCAGTTTTCCACGTAACAGTGGGAGCTCACTTCTTCTGCCCAAACACTGCTCAAAGAATGGAGGCTCTACACTGGACATAGCACCACTGAGACTCCTGGGGCCCTAGCCCTTAATCTGGCTCATGAGGTTGGGGTTCCATACAGACAGAGACAAGACAGGGTGACTTAGGATTGCTGGCCCTCCTTCCACTGAATTCTGGCTCAAAGAGAAGCGTTGTCATCGCCCCACGCACCAGATCCTCGGCTTAGGGATTGTTCCTGGCGGGACAATGTGTGACATAGAATAAAGAGCTCCAAATATCTTTTTAAAGGAACTGATTTCATTTGCAGCAAAGTGGAAAAGTTTAAGTCGAAGGGCCCTCTCAAAAATAGTGAGAGACGGTGGTGAAAGACAATTTGATAGATTGATAGATTCATTAGAGGCACAGGTGAAACCGCAGGCAGCTAGTGTGTTGGCAGAGAAACGGAAAGAGCTGGTAAGAGACCTCATGGGGTCCGAAAAAAATCTCAAACAGTGACCCCGCAATTATTCCTTCAAAGGAAATGGAATGTGATTGGATCAATCCATGAAGTAATTTATGCCCCAGGGCATTGTTGAAAACAACAGAGCAATCAGTCAGCAATATTAATTGTTAAGTGCCACTAGGCCCTTACCATCGGGGTGTGGTCAGGGAAAGAGACACTTAAAGAGAGTCTGCCAAAACTCTTGGCATCCCAGGGTGACCGTGGGCGTACCCCAAGCTGTAATCCCTGAGGAGAAACATTAGAGATTTTACAGTACAGGGTGAAATAGACTTAGCTAAGATAATCCAGCCAGTCACTAAACAAGTAAATGAACAGATAACAGTAACAAACCCCAGAGGAGAGTGGACTAAGAGCCAGAGCTGCTGCAGCATATAATCTAAAGTGTCCAGTTTCCAACAAAAAATACAAGACATGCAGAGAAACAGGAAAGTATGGCTCATATACCAGGGGAAGAAACGGCAAAAACACTGCCTGTGAGTGACTGGATGTTAGATTTAACAAAACTTTAAAGTAGCTATTAAAATCTATTCAGAGAACTGAAGGAAATCACGATTAAAGAAGTAAAGAAAGGTATGATGACATGTCACATCAAATAGACTATCAGTTAAGAGATAGAAATTATAAAGAAGGACAAAATGGAAATTCTGGATTTGAGAAGTACAATAATTGAAATAAAAATTTTACTAGAAAGGCTCATCTGTAGGTTTGAAGTGACAGAAGAATTAGTGAATTTGAAGATGGATTAATAGAGATTATGCAAAGCAAAGAACGGAAGGGAAAAAAAAGGTTGTGATAAAGATGAACAGAGCCTCAAGAAATTTGAGACACTATTAAATGCACAAACATATGTGTAATGGGAATACCAAAATGAGAGAAATGAAAGGAACAAAAAAAGGTTTTTTTCAAAGAAATAATGTTTGAGACTTCCCAAATGTGAAGAAAACTTTATACATTCAGGAAACTCAATAAACTCATAGTAGGATAAATTCAAAGAGATCCACAGACACATGACAGTAAAAATGATGAAAGCCAAAAATAAGGAGAAAATCTTGAAAGTAGCAAGAGAAAAATGACTCATCACTGATTAGGGAACCCCAACAAGATAAACAGCTAACTTTTCGTCAGAAGCAATGGATGCCAGAGGCAGTGGGGTAACATTCAAAGTGCTCAAAGCAAAAACAGTCAACCTAGAATTCTTTATCCAGCAAAGCTGTCTTCCAAAAATAAAGGCAAAATAAAGACATTGCCAGACAAACAAAAATTGAGAAATTAGTTGCTAACAGACCCACTTTACAAACACTAAAGGAAGTTCTTCAGATGAAAGCAGGTAACTCAAGATAATAATTTGAATGCACACACACACACAAAATGAAACTACTAATAAAGTTAGCTAATTATAAGAGACAGTATAAATGCAAGTTTCTTCTCCTTTTTTCTCTTAGTTTAAAAAGTAATTGTATAAAACAATATGTATATTATATATTGTTGGGCCTGTAAGATGTAGAAATGTGATATATTTTCCAATAATAGCTCAAAAGAGGCAGGTTAGAGCAAAGCTGTATTGGACTAAGGAAATGATTCCAGATGGTGATCCAAGTCCACAGGAACAAATGAAGGGAACCAGAAATGATAAAAAAGGAAGACTAATATAACAAAAACTATAAATGTCTATTTGCTCTCCATTCTTCTTTTAGCTTCTTTAAAAGACATAAAAAGGAATAAAATTATAAAATTATAGAAATTATAAAAATAATTATAACAATGCATAGTTATGCATTTCTAACATATATGGATGTAATATATACACAATAACCCAAAAAAGGAAAAAGGAGAATGGAGCTATATGTGAATAACCTTTCTGTATCTCACTGGAATTAAGTTAGTATCAAGCTGAAGTTGAATTTGATAAATTAAAAACTATGTAGTAACTTCAAGAGCAACCACTAAGGAAATAACTCCGAAAATTGAAAAAACTCATTAAAGAAATTAAAATTCTTCCTATATATTTTAAGAGATTTATTGACAGGAACTGGCTTATTTGATTGTGGTTGCTGGCTAGGACTGTGGTGTATTCACAGTCCTTAAGCCAGGTCATCAGGAGGGATAGGCTGTAAACTCTTGGGCAGAAGTTGGCACTGTAGTTACTGGTAGTATTTTTTCTTCCTCAGGGAAATCTCAGTTCTGCTCTTTAGGCCTTTCAGTTGATTAGGTGGAGCCCACCAGATGATGGAGGACAATTTCCTTTATTTAAATCAACGGATTGTAGATGTTAATCACTTCTACAAAATACCGTCACAGCAACAGCTAGGTTAGTGTTTCATCGAATAAGCAGGGACTGTAGCGTAGTCATGTTGGCACATAAAACTGACCATCACGCATCCCAGATAAACTCCATGTGCCTAAATGTTTGCTTTAGGGTCAGCTTTTGGAGGAACCCAAAGTAAGATACCCCCCTACCACTCTCCTGTTTGACTCAGCATGGCCCGAGGTTCCCCTCCCTAAGGGAGTAAAGCTCGTTTTGAACACAAGCAATTCCCGTGACAGCCCATGCTCTCAAAACCCCATGGCTCCTCGTCCAGAATGTTATGTGTTGGGAGATTGTGTCAGCTCTCTCTTGGATGTTGTTTGCTCATGCAAGGCCAAGTTTGACACATTATCTTGGCTGTCACAGCCCCCTGTATCCGTAAGCCAGTGTTTTCTGTCATCACCTTTGCTAAGTGTCCCAGGATTCAAATAAATACCGCATGCCCCCCGAGTAGTATTTACAGCTGTCTGAAGAAGGTATTCATGGGAAGACTTCTGATTTAAAAAATTTTTTCCCCATTTCCCCTGAGCCCAGCATTGAATATTTTCACTACAGAGCTAGACTCAGGACAGAAAAACAGCAGATAAACATTGCCATATGTTTTTAAAACCATGTAGGATTTTTTTTTTTTGAGTGAACTGATACTACTCTCAAAAGTTTATATGAAGATCTCTTATCATTTATAATGATTCAAAACAGAAGGAAGCAATTGGGTTAAGGGAGGTCCCATTTTTTTCTTTCAAGTCTTTTATAATTTGTTCTGGAAGAATGCAGCAGGCATCTAAAACCTTTGAGGGGTACGTGCAGGGTGGGGATTAGCAGTCAGCAAGATATTCGTTATCTCTATTTTTAATAACAAGAGCTAAGAGTTATTATCAGCTTCTCCATGCTAGGTACCATGCTAAGTGCTTTGCATGCTGAATCTCATTTGATTTTCAAAATGACCCTATGAGATAGGTGCTATTTTAACTCCAGTTTCAAGATGAGAAAACAGACGCCCAGACAAGCCAGAGAAGCTGTGAACAGTCTCATAGGTGTAAGTGGTAAAACTGGCCTTGAACCCTGTCCCTGTCTGATTGCAGAGTGTGTGCATGTAACCGCTGTGCCTCAGGCGGCTTCTGATCGGATGCTAATGCCACCTGCAAAACAGATGTGGGCCGTGTTCCTAACTCCCAGGATTCACGGAAATGCTCTCGTTGGGATGTTTGTGTCTCAGGGCTGGCATCGAAAGTTCTCGTTGCCTGTGGCTAGGCTCATGTAGAAGGGAGTAAGATTTCGAGGGAATGGTAAAAATGAGAATCTTCATTCCCACAAGAAAAAAAAAGTCTCATTCCCTGTCACTTGCAGCATGTCATCAAAGGGAAATAACCTTTGTGACACGGAAACAGTGTCGCTTAAGACGTGGACTTGTCTTCCTCCATTCAGTTATATGATTAATTTTCTTCGTATTAACTTGAAATGAGCCCATTTAAAAGAGTACCTTTTTACTTGAAAGCATGGCTCATTATGCTATCATTTCAAGTAATTAAATCAGAATAAATGGCTCTGTGAAGCTATTTTAATGTAACATCTAATTATATCTGACCTAGACTGTGAACTATAATCATTAAGTACATGAACTGTGTAATGTTCTGCACGTTCTTTAATAATTTATATGGCAGAATTCAGCTGCGTGGAGTCGTAAGCAGGAACGGCATCTTCCGTGACACCTGTTATCTGCGCGGGATTGCAGAGGTGGCCTGTCTGGCAGCTGCTGGTACACCTCAGCATCCTTTCCTCTCTGGATGCTCAACTCCAGTGGAGGGAAACTGTCTTTGTGCTTTGGATGCCCATGAATTATTTTGACAAGGAACTCAGAACAAATCAATGACATGGGTAGCATTTATATACTTTTGGCAATTGAAACGTTTTCTGGGCCTGATTAAACGTGGCCTCACGAGGGAGGGCACCTTGCCGGATGAGCTGATTCTGTTGCCCAGAAGGTGTCTGGACCACCAGAGTCATGCTCTGGCGGTTACTGGAACCGCTGCTCTGTGTTTGCATTTGCATTCACGATTTTGAGTCTTGAATTTGGCCATGGGAATGTGTTCTTGGCCACAGCTCAAGAGAAGACCTCTCTAAAACCCGGAGGGATGTTTCAACCAAATTTGGGAAGACATGTCACTGTGACAGCTTTTGTTTTTGAATTTGTAAGCGAGGAATTTTTTTCTTTTAATCCATTGCTGTTACTAAAATTAGTTTCAATTTTGGACCTTTTTTTCCCTCCTTCTTTTGCATTTATCATTCTCATTGGCATACTGTCATAATTTTTCTTCTCTTTTTTAAATAGTTAAGCCTATCACGCTTTGGGAAATAAGGACGTTTGTTTCCATTGCCTCTTTTGGTGGGGGGAGAGTGAGAAACAAAAGATTTCGGTCTCTGAAGTATAAATTCACTATCCCTTCTTTGCAAGTCTGAAAAGTTCTGAAAACTGAAAGTTTTTTCACTGCTCATTTCATGTTGAAACCTGCACTGATCTCTGATCATTTGGCTAAACCTGACCTTTATTGACCGATGCTGTTGGTTAATCCATGCGGTTGATCGCACTTCTGTAAATTTTCACACGTCCCACGGCAGAAGTATTGGTGTGTTTGATTATCAGCTCCTGCCCTGGACCCACTAGGAATATCATAGAGTACACTGTATATGCCCCTTTCTAAAATCTGAAAAGTTCTGATTCCCTGAACAGTTCTGGGCCCCAAGGTCTAAGAGATGAAGACGTGAAACTTGGAATAAAGATGAAATCAATAACTATCATTTATTAAACCCCACAGTGTCCCAGGCACTTTACCTGTGTTGTTGCTTTTATGGTCACTCATTGTATAGATTGTTTTCATTTAACGGATAAGAAAACTAAAGTTCAGAGAAGTGATTTGCCCAAGGACACAGAGATAACATATTTATCAATCTTTATAAATATTCTTTTGAACAGATAAGGTATTGACATAACATTTAGTTTTCCTGGCCAGATAGCCAGAATGTAGTGACTCTTCAGAATGTCTCGCAGAGAGGAGATCTTGTGTCCCATCCTGGGTGCTACAAACCTTGCCTCATTCAGTGCTCACAGCTAATGGCCAAGGAGCACTTCATACATGTCAAGCATGAACGATGTGCTTTTGTTCGTTGCACCATCACAACGATACCATAAGATGGGAACTGTTATCTCCTCTCCCCCACCCCATTTTACAGATGGGAACACTGAGGCTTAGGGAGGGGACTTAAGTTGCTTTGAGATCATGCTGTTGTCGAACCCAAATTTGTGTGCCCAGTGAAGCTGGCCAAACTGAAACCTTGGAGTTTGGAGCAGGGAAAGGTTTGTTGCAAAGGCCAAGCAAGGAGTATGGGCAGCCCCTGCTCAAAAGACCTGAACTAACCGATGGGCTTCTGGGAAGAGTTTTTAAAGGCAAATTTTAGGGTAAGGGCTACAGGATGTATGACTTTCTTCTGATTGGTTGGTGGGGAGATAACAGAGTGGTGTTCCAAGAATCTCAGTCATCAGCCTTCTGGTTCCAACCAGTCTGGGGTCCACATGCTTGTGCTCAGCCTGAAGTTACCATCCTCCACCTAGGTGGCGGCCTTGGTTCCTGTAGAAGAACTCAGATCTGTATCAGATGGTTATGTCCACCCTGTGAGGAGGAACTAGGACTCTGCGTTATTGCTGCACTGTTGTTCCTTGCCTGCTTTTCCTTTGTTTCCGCTTTCCCTCTCTTCCCTAATAAGTAACTGCTTGAATCTGCTCTTTGGAACTCAAGGAAGGCCTGCAAACAAGAACTGGGGGCCACAGAAAGGCTTTTGTGCCTGTGAGGACCCCACAAGGCCCTGCTTGGTTTTAAAAGCACCCTAAAATGGCCAGGCTGCGAGCAGAGCCTGTGCTTTCTCACATCTAAGCCAAGCAGCCATCATCTCATCAACTCACCCTAAAGTTTAGAAGTGTTAAAATTCACCAAGACACAAGAAAGGAATTCAGTCACAGCCCGTGTAACTCACAGCAAAAGAAAACTTCAACTGCAGGCCCATAAGTCTTAAAGCCTCCTAACCCAGTTTGTGGAGCCAGCACCCTAAGAGGAGACTCATTTCTTTCTGGGTTGGAGACTGAAGGCCAGCCGCAGAGGATCCCTCTGTGTTGTCAACACAAGGTTCACGTTGCGTGTAATAAACCCATTATGTACTGGGTTTCTCGTCTTCTTTCTTGACTCAAAATCTCAAGTAAGTTTCTGGTTCCTATATTAAATCAAATTAAATATTGACTTGAGTTACTGCCAATTATCAGGCCCTTTCTTAGGGGATGGAGAAAGACCAGTGGACAAATCAAAGTCTCTGCTTTGAAGAAGCTTATGTTGTAGTGGCAAGGGGGGTAGTAATTGAGAAAATAAAAATGTAGTGTGTCAGTAACTGCTAATGGGCACAGGCTTCTTTCTGGTGTGATGGAAATGACCTGGAATTAGATAGTGGTGATGGTTGCACAGCCTTGTGAATATATTAAAACCTCCTGAATTGCACACTTTAAATGGGTGAATTTTATGGTATGTGATTTATATCTATATAAGAATAATACATCAGGATGTAATAAGAGATAAGAAAAAAAGCAAGGTGGAGAGCCAGAAAGTGACGAGAGGTGCTGGATTAGATGCGATGGTCAGGGAAGATGCAGGAGATGCTGTTAATGTTCTCCTGTCTGCCCTCTGTCCACCATGATTGGTGAATCATGGTGGGCAGAATTCTCCACTGGGAGAATTTTGGTCCTGCCTGTAACTCCCCACCTCCAGCACCTGCATTGCTCTGCTTCTATGCCCAAGTGCCTTCTTCCCCATCGTGGAATTCGCCCTGTATGAGCACGTACAATCATGACAACTGAGCAAGGTGGTGGGGAGCTTTATGGGCTGAATTGTGTCTCCCCCCAGATTCGTGTGTTGAAGCCCTAATCGCCAGTACCTTAGAATGTGCCTATATTTGGAGATAGGGCCTTTTGAGAGGCTATTAAGTTAAAATGAGCCAATCCAACACAGAGAGACACTTAGGGTTGTGCATGCCCAGAGGAAAGGCCATGTGAGGACACAGGGGTAAGGAGGCCGTCTGCAAACCAAAGGGAGAGGCCTCAGGAGAAACCAAACCTCTGACACCTTGATCCACACCTGTGAGGAAAATGAATTTCTGTTGTTTAAATCCCTCAGTCTATGGTATTTTTGTTACAGCAGCTGGAGCTGACTTTGACAGTTAACCAAACCCACAGCTCAAGCATGTAGTGTCAGACTAATATAACGTGAGGAAGGCATGACCAGCCATTGCTGGCTTGGGAGATGGAAAGGAGGCCCAAGGCAAGGAACACGAGCAGCCTCTAGAAGCTGGAAAAGGCAAGGAAACAGATTCTCCCTTCAAGCCTCCAAAGAGGAATGCAGCCCTGCAGACCCCTTGATTTTTCATCCAGTGAGACCCATTTTAGATTTCTGACTTCCAGAACTATCAGAGAATAAATGTGAGTTGTTTTAAGCCACTAAGTTTCTGGTAATGTGTTAACAGCAGCAGTTGGAAACTCATACATACAGTTTCTGTCCCATTTCTCAGCTCTGCTGTGGAAGCCTGAAAGCAGCCACAGACCATGTGTAAATGAATGGGGGTGGCTGGGTTCCAGTAAAACTTTATTTGCAAACACGAGTGGTGGGGCGAATTTGGCATGCTGCCCATAACTTGCCATCTCCTGGAATACAGAATATCTTTGAGGGAATGCTAAAGACAGAGGTGGGTCTTTATGTATTGTATTAACATGGTCCTATCTCCAAGATATTGTTAAGGGGAAAAAGAAGGGTGCAGGAGACTCTGTTTATTCTCGTTTGTGTTAAAAAAATGCATGGATGGAGGTTTACACTACATCTGCACGACCCTGTATATGCATATACAATTTCTGGAAGGATACACATGGAATATACTCAGTGGCTCTTCTGAAGAAGAGGACGGTGGGTCTGGGGTGGGAGAAAGGCTTACACTGATGAGTCTCTTTTGAGCTGTTTGATTCTCTGTGTTCGGACTGTGTGTATGTGCTTTTTCTTTCTTATTAAATGACAAAAATAAAAATGTTTACAAACCACCTATTCAAACCCAACCCAAGCACTGTGCCAATGTCAGTTGTTTTACTTGAATAGTACTTAAGAAAGCTTTTTATTGAAATCTAGTGTAGGCACAGAAAATCACACATATTTCAAGTGTGCAACCTGATGAATTTGCATAAAATAAACACACCCGTGTGCCCAGCACTCTGAGGGAGAAACAGAACACACCAGCATCTGAGGAGCCCCTCTGCTCCCAGACTGACAGTGCTCGAGAGTCACTGCCACTCCAAACCACAACAGCAGAAGTTAGGTCTGCTTGTATTTATACTTAATGTAAATGAAATCACAGAATCTCTCTTCTTCTGTGTCTTGTTTCTTTCACACAACTTTATGTTTGTGAGACTGTCTTATTTCTGTGTGTGTGCAGTTATAGAGGGTCATTCTCATGTCTGTAGTGCATTTTGATGGGAGAATACACCATAATTATCTTTTCTACTGTGGATGGGCATTTGGGTAGTTTCCACAATGGGACTGTTAGGAATAGTGCTACTGGCCATTTTTATCTTAGCCCCTATTTAAGTCCTATTGAAGAATTCTGTGCCTTCTCCAAGATTCCAAAGAAATTCTCCTACTGTGTCTTCTAAAGCTCCACTGCTTTACCTTTCATATTTAGGACTGTCATCCACTGGGAATTAAGGGGTGGGTAAGACACATTTTTCACTCATAGAAATAGCCAATTGACCTACCAGCATCCATTGAAAAGACCATTTTTTCTGACTGCATTTCAGTGTTCTGTACTGGACTTGAAAAATATTTAGGAATTTAAGTGTTTTATATCTGAAAGGGACCAAAAATCTGGGAGACCTGACTGATAGATTGTCTAGGGGCAGAGACAAACCTCCTCTCTATGTAACTAAAAAAGTGTGTGTGTGTGAGGTATATGTATGTATATGTGTGTGTGTGTGTTAGGGCAGTGTGTGTGTTAGGAGTGTATGTATTAGGAGTGTGTATGCATTAGGGGTGTGTGTTAGGGATGTGTGTTTATGCATAGGTGTGTGTATCTATTGGGTGTGTGTGTATTAGATATGTGTGTGTGTACAGGTGTGTGTGTACAGGTGTGTATTTGTGTGTGGAAGGTCTTTTAGGTATTATGTGTGTATGTATGGGTGTGTGTGTGTGTGTTAGGGTTGTGAATGTGTGTGTTAGGTGTCTGTGTATTAGGAGTGTGTATGTATTAGGGATGTGTGTTTATGCATAGGTGTGTGCATGTATTAAGTATGTGTATGTATTGGGGATGTGTGTGTGTACAGGTGTGTGCATTAGGTGCGTACCTGTATTTGGTGTCTGTGTGTCTTTGTTTATGGAATCAAGGGCTCCTCTGTGGAGGTTCTACTCAGGTTCCCAGGAGAGGGTTCCTGGACCAGGGGAAGGAAGGGGCTTATCCAGCCATAGGATAATTGGGGCAAAGGGCAGGGGCTGCGGAACTTGGTTTTTAGAACAAGGCATGCGTTCAGAGCCTGGCCGGCTGCACAAGAGAACTGATGGATTGGGTTCTTTATGTGCCTTTTGCCCCAGGCCAGACTGTTTTTCGAAACGGGGTCTCCTCTCAGAGGGATTTGAGGTGGCTGCAGCCATTGGGAGCTGAATGCTGGTGTGTGTGGGACGCAGGCAGGGCTGGTGAATCCCGTGCTTCTAGGCCCCCTGCCCCCAGGAAGAAAGACCCGCCATGGACTCTCTCCCCATTCAGTGAGCCAGGAAGCGGGCAACCAGCTCAGACCGGTCTCTCATCACTCAACTGGGAGCCTGCTTTTAGCCCTCCAAATATGTATGTTACTTTCAGTGGGTGAATTTTCTCCACATCTACTTAAGTAATACAAATTCTGCCACCAAATTTTCCTAAATGTCTGTCTTCTGTGTAATTTGTATGTCATGCTGTCGAAACTGCTGCTTGAGATACTTCAGCGGATAAATAATTCTCTCCTCCACTTCTGCAAAAGATTACACTCTTTGATGTGAAAATTATATGCACTTAGAAATATGCTAATCCGAAAAATGATTTGAGAAGGGGAGAAGAAAGCGAGCAGCTGACTCGGACACTGCCATAGTCGTTTGCACCTGCACCAGGCGATTCCTGAAGGCGAGGGAGATCTTGCCAACTCTTCTCACCCCTAAGTGGTTTTTAGTTTCAAAAGCCATTGATTTCTCGAAATCTGATGGAGGCAATTCTAATGCAAAATATGACGACTTTAAATATATTAAGTAGTTGGGAGGTACCAGTGGAGATTAGCATGGTATCAGGGAAACTTTCATTCATTCATTGATGTACGTATTCAGTGACTATTAATGGAACACCCAGTGTTAGACAGCCATAGAGAATAAGCCAGATGGCGTGTCTGCCCTCTTGAAGTTGTCAGAACTTAAGATGGTAAGGGTCTGTTGGCAAAGAACACTTGGAATCTACTCTAGATGAGACTGTTGTTACTCAAGGTGTGGTCCGTGTAGCGTCCTCAGCGAGACTGTCAGAAATGCAGACGTTCCAACACTGGCTCCCCTAGACCTGGTGAATCAGAATCTGCATTTTAATAAATCCTCAGGTCACTCATATTCACGTTCATCCTTGGCTACTCATTAGAATCATCTAGGGAACTGAAAAAAAGTTCTGAGGCCCAGAGTGCACTCCAGGCCAGTCAAATCAGAACCTCTGGGGGTGGGACTCAGGCATAGCAGAAAACTGTTCCTCTGGATGTCCTGAGTCAGAGTTTCTGGGGGCGGTATCCAGGAACCTATTAGTAGCAAGACATTCAGACAAAACCTGTTGAGTAAGTGCTCAGAGCTCCTTGAGAGAGGAGACTGGAAGATCTTTGCATGGTGGAAGGGGAAGGGGATAAATCAGAAAGGAGAACTCAATCTGGGGGTGGGGTAGGTGGGGAGAGTCCTGAACTTTACAGCTTTCTTTAACTTTTAATATTGACATATTAGTTAAAGAAATTAATATTGACATATAGTTAAAGAAATTTAATATTTCTTTAACTATTTAATATTAATACTTTCAGACTTACCAAAAAGTTGCAAGAAGAGTACAAAGAATTTCGTTATGCACTTCACCCAGACTTCCCAGCCCAAACTTTAACATATTATCACAGTCATGACTCTCACTTCCGGCTCTCCCACTGTGTGTATGTGTGTGTGTGTGTGTGTACACACACATATATAATTATATAATATGTACATACACACATATGCACATATATATCCATCCCCAAACCTTTGAGAGTAAGTTGCAAACTTGATTCCCTGTGACTTCGGTATGTATTTTCTGAAAACATGAAAACAAAGACACTCTCTTTTATAATCACAATATATGATTAAAATTAGGCAATTAACACTGATAGAATCCATTTTCTAATCCACAGACCTTATTCAGATTTTGTCAGTTGTCTCAATACCGTCCTTTAAAATAAACGAACATGTGCTGCATTCAGTTCTCACGTCTTTGCTTTTCTTTAAGCCAGAACATGGTATTTGGTATTTGGTATTTGAGTATTTCATGACACGGACATTTTTGAGGTACACAGGGTAGTCATTTTATAAAGTATCCCTCAGTTTGAGTTTGTCTGATGTCTCCTTGTGAAGGTGCTCAGGTTATACACCTTCGTCAGGGATACCACTGAAACGATCCCATGTCCTCCCCACCACATCAGATCCAGACGCCCTTGGCGTTGCCTGTTAGTGGTGGTGTTGACCTTGATCACTTGGTTATGATGCTCTCTGCCAGGTTTCTCCACTGGAAAGTTCCATTTTTCCTTTTGTAATTCATTATATTGTGATAAGAGACTTTTGGGACTTTGTAAATATTGTTCCTCCTCCAACTTTAACCCACTGGTTTCAGCATCTGATGACGATTCTTGATGGAAACAGTTACTATTACAATGTTTGCCAAATGGTCAGTTTCTAATTTTATCATCCCTCTGACGTTATTATTAGTTTTTTGTTTTTTTGTTGTTTTTTTTTATTATGATAAGGGAGAGCTTCCCCTTCTGCTCACTTGTTTAGTAACTTACACAAGTTCATGGATTCTTGGTATATTCTGTGTGTTACACGTGTTGACTGTTTAGCGCTCAAATCATCTGGGATTTGGCCAGTGGGAACTCTGTCAGCCTGGCTCCTGGGTTCTCTGGACATGTCCCCATCAGTCTTTGATCACTTCCTTACTTTCTGGAACAGTAAGACATTCCAGGCTCAGATCTCTCTTCAGGCTGAAATACATTGGGGCTGACACTTCGTGGGAGGGGTCTTACAGTTTAACACTGATCTGATTTCAGTGAGGAAAATTTTAGTGAATGGCATTGGTAAGACGATCCCCTCTGGATTTTTACAACCTATAAAAGTGCTAAACTTGACTTTCAACAGTGGATGTTTTCCTGAAACAGGGCGCAAACGTGGAGTTGGGAGGAGGGATTCAGTTCTGTTTAAAATAATGCAGTTATCTTGTCTACACCTAACTCCACAACGTTTTTAAAGCAGATTTCATTTATGAACACTTTCCATAAGTTTGCGTAAGATTTTAACTTAGTTCTCATAGAAATAGCAACTCTTATTGCCATTTCAATTTTTGAAGTGAGTCCTCACCAGTAACATTGTCCCTTTTAACAAATAACAGTGTTGTTAAAACAGGCTGCAAGAATGGACTCAGTATTCATATCCTAAGACAGAGTGGTCTCTTCAATAGTCACTGTATATTTTCTTAATTCCAGAACTTTTCCAGATGGAAAGTTCTGAAATCAAGTGCTCAAAGACTGATAGGGACACGTCCGAAGAACGTAGGAGCCAGGTTGACAGGGTTCCCACTGGCCAAATCTGGGATCATTTGAATGTTAAATAGTAAACAAGTGTAACACATGGAATAACCTAAGAATCCATGAACTTGTGTAAGTAAATAAATAAATGGGGACGTTCTCACTTGAGGACAGTTTTGCCCCTGGAGACAACTGATGATGTCTGGGGACATTTTTAATCGTCACAACAGGATAGGTTAGGAATTGTTACTGCGTGGAGACCAGGCATGCTGCTCCTGCAATGCACAGCACAGCCCACAATTAAGAATTATCCCTTCTGGGCTTCCCCGGTGGCGCAGTGGTTGAGAGTCCGCCTGCCGATGCAGGGGACACGGGTTCGTGCCCCGGTCCGTGAAGATCCCACATGCCGCAGAGCGGCTGGGCCCCTGAGCCATGGCCGCTGAGCCTGCGCGTCCGGAGCCTGTGCTCCGCGACAGGAGAGGCCACAATAGTGAGAGGCCCGCGTACCACAAAAAAAAAAAAAGAATTATCCCTTCTAAAATGTCAGTAGTGCCGATAAGACGACTCCTGCTCCAGAGGGAAGCATCCATGGTTTCCCAAAGTGTGATGTATAGAATAGGAATCCCCCAAAGTGTAACAGAACCTCAATTCTATTTGAGGTGGTAATACACCAAACAAAAAGACAACATTCCGGTTTTGCTTACAGTTAGGGGGTGTTTGTGACTATGGAAATGTTGTATAGGACTTTGGGGAGGACTGTGAAAAAAGTTGATGCACCTGGGAGGTGGACTCCTTTGTCTTTCCCTCCTTCATCCATTGCTGGCCTGGAACACACATGTGGTAGCTGGGGCTCCAACAGCCATCTTGGGCCATAAAGTGACTCTGAGGATAAAAGCTACTCGCTCTGAGTTTAGTGAAGCAGGAAGACAGGAGCATGCATGTCTGAAAGCACCGTGGAGTCCCCATAGTAACTCTGAAGTATATGGCCTTGGATTTCTCTTATTTATGTGTGAGAAAATAATTCTTACTTACTGTTATTTTGGGTACATATGCCTTTTCAATTTTTAGTAAGTATGGTTAATAATTTTCCAACTTGGCATTTAATACAACATATATGTGTACATGCACAACAGACACCCCTTGAATTAGAACATCTATAGAGAACAACGTTCTCCTTTAGAAAAGCATGTGCTTTGCCCGAAGATAATTTATTTTCAATGAATACCTTCCCACAAGAGGTATTTTGCCCCCAGCAGAGGGAATGAGTTCTTTTGAAAATGGTACGTGCTTTGTTCTACTTACTTCTTACACATTCCAAAATAAATGAGTATTCTAATAATTTAGTGCATGCCACTTGATTTGTACCATATGCCCGTGTCAGGAATAAAGGGCTTCAGTGCATTTTCTTATCTGAGTGTTGAATTGGGCTCCTAAACTTCCTGGCTGGCTTGCACCATCAGGCGACCATCTGACTGGGACAGAGCGGGTTAGGGCAAGCTGGGCGTTCTCCTTCCTCAGGGCAGAACCTCACAAGCATCTGCACTCAAAGAGAGACGTTTCTCCCTCTTCTAGGAGATTTCAGTTAAGGGGCCTCTGAAACACTGTAATTGATGGGTTATGGAGAAGGAAGGCGACGTGCCTGCTAAGGAAGATCTCCCTCCCGCAGTCCCTTAGGATGCAGCTCTGTGATTTCAGGGTTACAATGAGTATTAGCCAGATTTTGATAATTCCCCTCCCTTCCTTCCCTCCATCTCTCCTAAGTAGTAACAATAGGTAGCATTTATTGTGCATTTATTATATGATAATATGTGTTCTACATCCTCTGCTCATTTCATCGGTAGGCATCATTATTAACATCCTCAATTTGGCAAACCGAGACTTTAAAATGTTGTGTAAAATGACATCTGCAAACACCCTATTTCCAAATAAAGTCACATTCTGAGATCCTGGGTGGATACAAATTTGGGAGGGGGGGCTCTTCCCCCTGGACTTCCACTGGACTGCGCAAGTTTTTAACTCCTGCGGAATACAATGTTATATAACAGCCTTCCCCGTGCAATGTTTAGTTTTGATTGTGTGTATGTGTGTGTCAATTCCCCCGGGGAGAAATTTCACGTAGAATGCTTACTGTTTCTTCAAGTGCAAGTTCTATCCTAAGAGACCAAGATGTATTCTTTTTCACAGGCATGAGGACAAGCCCAGATCATTTGGCTTTTACTGGGTGTCACCGCTCCATCCATCAGACTTGCCTGTGTCCAGAAGGCTGTTTTCATGCATTTTTATGGCTGCTGGAGACTCCATTAAAGGCACGTTCAATCAGCGGCCTGACAGTGACAGAGCCCAGTTCCTCACCAATTCTCTCTCTTGAAATTTATAGAGATCATAAAAGACTTGTAGGAAATCCTTTGGCCTCCACATTTGGGTTGCAAAATGTCTCCTTTAAAAGGCAGAATGCCACTGAAGACCATTTAGCCGTTTCGTTTTTGCATTTCCTGGGTTTGGGTTCGTCAGCCACTCTTCCCACCCAGGCCCTGGGTCTTGTGCCTCAAAACCCAGGCTTGGGAATGAGGGAGCCTCAGTAGAAGGGGCAGAAGTAGTGCTTCTTGATTTTTTTTTCCCCTTTCCTACCTTCCCAGGGACCTGGAATGTATCAGCAAGGTCCCAACCTTGGCTGTAGTTTGGCATCATAGCAAACCTGCAATTCTGCTGTGTGGAAATAACCCAAGTTGGGCCGTTGGCAATTGTGCAGCCCTGGGTACCCCTCCCCGTGGAGCAGCACGTGGTGGACGTCTGGGTTTGCCACCCCTGCATCCACATAGGGTGAGAGTACCTTGTCTTTGCTTTGGAGGCCGTCCTGCTTCACTTAGTGACTTAGTGTCTGTGCTGCTGACGCCCCCCACCTCCACCCCACCGCCTCACCTCCACGAGGGGTGGGGCCTGACACCCACACCCAGACACATCAGACGCCTTTCTGAGGCTTCTGTTGGAGCTATTAGGAAGCTTGCTTTCCACAAGGTTTGTGCTGGGCCTTTTGCCCTCAGAGCTTGTCTCCTACTTCCTTACTTTCCCTCCACTCTTGTCTGTATTCCAGGGGGCCGGCCCCTACAGACTGCATTTCCCCAGCACCCTGGCCGGCTGGCTTCCAGCTGGGTTGGGCCAGTGGAAGGCCCCGGGGTAGACTGAGGGTGAAAGTAGGGAGAGGCCAGAGTAGTTCTCCCTCTCCCTCCCTGTCTTGGGCAGTGTCTCCAGCAGCAACTCAGCTCCTCTCTGGCTCTAGCCCCCACCAGACTGGTACCCAGCCTCTGGGCTCTAGGTACATCGTCCTGCTTTCTTTTTCTCTCTGATATGAAAGGTAGTGCCTTCCTAATGTGGCTATTCTCTGGATTAGTCAATATCCCTGGTTGTCTTCTAAGCAATTCCCTCACCTCTATAACTAGTTCCCTGCATTAATTTTTTTCCAATGCAAATACCCAAGTGGTTTATTTTCATGTGTGGTTCGAGAAAAGTAATCTGGAACTGCAGCAGGCCAATGAGTGGGGAGAGTTAGACTGAGAATGAAGCTAACAGGGAGATAGGCAGGGCTGAGAGAGAGAGAAAAAGAAGACAATAGACTGAGTCAGCATGATGTGAACTCCTGGATACAGCTATGCTTGAAGCCCCTGGGCTTGTCATTTATGTTAGCCAACAAATCCCTCTCTGTCCTCACTTTTTTTTTCCTGATCCAGTTTGAATTGAGTTCATGTCACTATAGCTGAGATGCCTGTCATAGCAATATTGAAAGTAGTGAGATGCCCATTAAGCATTATTTTTTGTTGTTGGTTTTTTTGTTGTTGTTGTTTGTTTTATTTTCAGTAAAAGTTCTGCTTTTAAAAGGTTTTTCATCAGAGGCAGCAAATCACCTTTAGAACAGATTTTTCTTTTTTGAAAAGGTCATCAAAGATTCTCTAGTCAATCAAATGTGAGGCAAATATTCACTTCAGGTTCCCAGAGAAGACTCGAGCAAAGGAATTATTTCACCATTCTGAGCTGCACTATGTTTTTAAAAGTTCTTATTTGTAAAATATGTGTGTATCATGGATATATGCATGTATTACAACTAATCAAATTGTATACTTCGGTACAGTTTAGTCCATGTCAATTATTCTTTAATAAGGTTGAAAAATGCAAAAAAAAAAAGCATAGGAAAAGCAAGTAGACAGGAATACTATTCAGCACTAAAAAGGGATGAACAACTGTCATGCTGGATACATTTGATTTGACTCTGCAGATGAATCTCAGACTCATTATGCTGAGTAAAAGAAACCAGACACAAAAGGAGACATGTTATGTCATTCTACATATATAAAACTCTACACGACACAGCTCTAATCTATAATGACAGAAAACAGACCAGTGGTTGCCCAGGGAAAGAAGTACGGGGAATTATTTGGGATTAGAGACACAAGGGAACTTTCAGGGATAATGGGAAGTTTCCCTGTCTTCACTGTGGTCATAATTACACAGGGGTAAAATTTAGTCAAACTCATTGAAATGCATAATTAGAATGGGGGCTTTTTTTTTTTTTTTTTGGAAGATGTTGGGGGTAGGAGTTTTTATTAATTTATTTATTTTTGCTGTGTTGGGTCTTCATTTCTGTGTGAGGGCTTTCTCTAGTTGTGGCAAGCGGGGGCCCCTCTTCATCACGGTGCGCGGGCCTCTCACTATCGCGGGCTCTCTTGTCGTGGAGCACAGGCTCCAGATGCGCAGGCTCAGTAGTTGTGGCTCACGGGCCTAGCTGCTCCGCGGCATGTGGGATCCTCCCAGATCAGGGCTCGAACCCGTGTCCCCTGCATTAGCAGGCAGTAGAATGGGTGCATTTTAATGCATGTCGTATGTACACTACACCCAGTAAATTCGATATTATAAAGAAGTCAATGTGTACATTCCATATGATAGAATTTTTCACAAATGAAGAGCTATTATTAAATCCACAGTATGTCTTCCCATGAAATGGGAGTGGAGGAAGTAAGGCAACACAAATGAAGCCGCTTCATCTCAGAGAGTGAGTGCTGCGTGCGATGGGGAGAAGACCTGGGTGGGCCAGAGAAGGGGGTGCTCTGAGGGTGCTTTCTGGGGAGGCTCTTAGCTGGCACTTCCACTCCAATCAAAAGCCTGTTGGAAGCCAGGCAGGAGCCTCTGGCAGTAACTTTAGGGTTCATGAGTTTACAGTAGAACCATGCAAAAGCCAGGCACGGATGGATGTGGCTGACGGGAAATGCACATTCCCAGCAGGTGGATGGTGTGGGCGCTTGAGAGCTTGGGTGAGGGCAGCTGGTGGAGCCAATTGACCGTGTCTGTGTGATTTTGATGAGCCAGATGCATCCCCACTGTCAAGATTTCTGGAAATTCTTTGGGAGTCAAGTGAATGTTAAATTAACAAAATGGGCTTGTGCAATTCACTGGATAAACTTGGAGTTATTGCAAGAACGTTAAAAGAAGGCTAACCAATTTTGGCCTCTGTCCTGATGAAGCGAGGTGTTTGGTTACAGTAAAGTTTTGGAATGAGTCGTGGAGCATGACGTGACCACGGCAGGAAAGTTCAAATAGTCCCTGAGGCAGGCACTGGCACGGACAAGGTCGTGCTACAGTTACGGGTGTTGCAGGGGACAAGCAAGAATCAAGAGTATGGGGTTGTGGTGTCAAGGAGTGACCCCCAGATTATGGCCAGAGGAGAGATGGTGACAGAGGGCTCTGCCCCTTTTCACTTTCTCTCCCACCTTTTCTCCTCTTTCTCCTTTATTGTGACAGGCAGTGTATTGGTTATCTATTCTTGTGTATCAAACTGCCCCCAAAAACATTTAGCACCTTAAAAATGACACTCATTTATTATGTCTTAGTTTCTGGGGGTTGGCAATCTGAGCATGTCTTAGCTGGAACCTCCAGTTCTGTGTCTCTGACTGTAATAAAGTTGTCGGCACAGGGTCTGTGGTCTCATCCAAAAGCTCAAATGGGGCAGGATCCACCTCCAAGTCCCTCAGTGGTTTCTGTAGGATCCCTTGTGGTTTCTTGGACTGAGAGCCTCATTTGCTCATCGGCTGATGATCAGAGGCTGCCCTCCATTCCTTGCCAGGTGGTCCTCTCCATCAGGGCAGGTGTGTGATAAGAGCCAGAGCATGCCAGACAGTAGCCACTGCCCTTTAACACTTCTCAGAAGTGACATCCATCACATTTTCCATGTTCTGTGTGTTAGAATCAAGTCCCTGGGCCCACACTCCAGGGGTGGAGATTACACAAGGGCATGAATAGCGGGAAGCAGGGTCCCTGGGAGCCATTGTGGAAGGCTGCCCCCCAGTGGGCAACAAGCATTTATTAAGCCCCTTTCTGTGCCACGTTCTGGATCAAATGCTAAGATTCATTACTCATAGATGAACAAGAGAGGCTTTCTGGCCTCAGGGGTGTTCCATTCTAGGCAAAGAGTTGATCAAATGAGCAATCACTTAAGACACAGAATGGTACATTTACTGATAGAAACGTGCAGTGGAGCAGAGCAGAGAGAAGTCTGGCTTCGGAGGCAGATTACATACTTTACCACTGTGGGGTGTTGGCCCACAGACCTAGTGGCAAAACAGCCACAGGTGCTGCTGATAACGTTGTTGATCATTGCCTAGATTCAAAATGGAAGGCGATGTTCAACTTCAGGTAAATGTTAATGAAAAGGACGGTGTAATTTTTATTCCCATCCAAGTTTGTACACCTCCTGAATTTTGTCCACAGTCACGGCCACCATCCATCAGGAAGAACTCTCTACTCTCCATGGGTAGCCTTTTCTCACTCCACCGCCCTCTGGGCAATCCCCAGTGACTTTTATGAGAAGGAAAGAATAGGCCAGAGAGTCAGACAAATGTGGATTGACTCTTGGTTCAACTGCTTTGTGGCTGTGTGGCCTGGGGCAAGTCACTTCACCTCTCTGAGCTTCACTCCCTTCATATGTGTTAAATGTGGATATGTAGACAACTAGGGTTGTAAGGAATACAGTGCCTGATGTCAAGACCCTGATTACACAGGGAATTCTGAGTTACATGTTTTTTATTATTACTCATCATCTGAATTTTATGTATCCAAATTTCAAGAACCAAACTAATCCATATTTCCTCTAGGAGAACCCCCCAGACAATTCCATTTCACACCTCAGTTTCTTCCTTAAGAACTCCTCTTTTTTTTTGACATGTGGCATGTGGGATCTTAGTTCCCTGACCAGGGATCAAACCTGCACCCACTGCAGTGGAAGCGCAGAGTCTTCACTGGACCGCCAGGGAAGTCCCTAGAACTCCTCTTTATAATTCTAGATTGGCACTTGGATGTCAACTTGTGGGTAGAATTATATGTATATTTTAATGTGCTGGCGAAAATAAAATAGCTTCCATCATTTGCTAAGAGCTTAAAAATATCCAGAGAATATAGCAGGCATTGTACAGACCTTACCCCATTTAAACTTGCATTAGTCGTCTTTTTAATCCTCACAGTAACCTCCCAAAGCAAGTACTAACGTTATCCCATTCTGCAAATAGAGAAACTGAGGCCCAGATAAGTCAAGTGATCTGTCCAAGTTTGCAGAGCTAGTTGACAGCAAAGCCAGGAGTCTAACAAAGGGCAGTCTGACTCTGGGGTTGCTGAGAACAGGAATCATGACTTCTTTCCATTTATTTTTGTTTTGTTGTTGCTGTTTCCTGTCAGCATATAGCACAGTTCCTGATATAGGGCACGCCAACAGTCTGTGCCCAGTTGCTGGGGAATAAAAAGGGAGAGAGGTTGGGGCAGTGTGGCATGGTGGAGAAAGTTCTAGAATGAGGAGAGAGCCCCGGTTACCATCCCAGCGCCGAGACCACCTATGGGTTTGTGCTAGGAGGGTGTCGCTTTGTCTTTTTGGAGAAGGGTTCTCAGCCTCTACCATATGAGGGTAAATGCCTGGGCTCTGAGGTAGCAGCCTGGATCCCAGTCCCCAGCTTTTCTGGTTTGTTCTTTTTTGGCTCCATCCCAAGGCTTGTGGGATCTTAGGTCCCCAACCAGGGATTGAACCCGTGCCCCCTGCAGTGGAAGCATGGAGTCTTTACCACTGGACCACCGGAGAAGTCCTGTCCCCAGCTTTTCTACCTTCTTGTTGTGTGACTTTAGACAGACCCAAGTGAAACCTCAGTTTCCTTGCGTGTCAGATGGGTGGAATACTCTCTTTACTTCCAGAGGTGGGGAGAATAAAATGAGAACAGGCACATCTGATATAGAGCCCCATATTATATATAAATAGCACTGCTTGCCCGGCACATCCAATGTGCCATAGAGTGAGCGGTTATAAGGCTGCCAGTGTGGTTTGTGATGATGGTGATGGTGGCAGAGATGCTGTCCTGAAGCTGTTTGGTAGAGAACCGGACGTGAGAGACATGGGGGACATGAGCGCACTTGGCCAAGGGCAGGCAGGAGGTGAGGGTCTGCGCCCGGCTCCTCTGAGCTGGACAGCCTGGCCCCTGGCGCCGCTTCAAACCAGTGGGTCGCCGTTTGCATGGCTGAGATGACTTCCCCTGCCACCGCAAGTGTAGGCTGGAACGTAAGAGTTGCAGTCAATTAGCTTTTCGTTATGTCTCCATGGTATGCGGCAGCCAGTTTGATTTTTTTTTCTCATGGATTTGGCCGTGTAAAGTAACTTGGGGGAGGAGGGTATCTGAAGGCAGAGGCCACAAGGACAGCAGAGCAGAGCTGGAGAGGGACGAGCCTGGGCATTGGATCAATGTGTCTGTGAGTCCTGCTTCTTTCAATACTAGCTGCGGGCCTTGAGGGATGTTAGTTACCAATGTGGAGCCTCAGTTTCTTTTTCTTTCTTTTTTTTTTTTTTTTACATCTTCATTGGAGTATAACTGCTTTACAGTGTTGTGTTAGTTTCTGCCGTACAACAAAGTGAATCAGCTATATGTATACGTATATCCACATATCCCCTCCCTCTTGCATCTCCCTCCCACCCTCCCTATCCTACCCCTCTAGGTGGTCATAAAGCACGGAGCCGATCTCCCTGTGCTATGCGGCTGCTTCCCACTAGCTATCTATTTTACATTTGGTAGTGTATATATGTCCATGCCACTCTCTCACTTCGTCCCAGCTTACCCTTCCCCCTCCCCATGTCCTCAAGTCCATTCTTTACGTCTGCGTCTTCATTCATGTCCTGCCCCTAGGTTCATCAGAACCATTTTTTTCTTAGATTCCATATATATGTGTTAGCATACGGTACTTGTTTTTCTCTTTCTGACTTACGTCACTCTGTATGACAGGCTCTAGGTCCATCCACCTCACTACAAATAACTCAATTTTGTTTCTTTTTATGGCTGAGTAATATTCCATTGTATATATGTGCCACATCTTCTTTATCCATTCGTCTGTCGATGGACACTCAGGTTGCTTCCATGACATGTACCACAGTGTTCATTGAAGCCTCAGTGTCTTCATCTGCATAATACGGGATATGGGTTCTTACCCTCTGGCTTGAGACACTGTGCATACGGTCTGATCAAAATAAACTTTCAGTAAATGGAAGCTATTAATATTGTAGTTCACAGTAAGTAAACGATAGAGTTTCATCTTGGGTAGATATTGCCCATTCTGGAAACAAATTCACCCCTTGGATTGCCAATGACATCAGCACAGTCCAACAGAAACACAAGATATTTTCCTAATGTAGCATATTTCATTGTAAAAGATGTATTTTGGCTCTTCAAGTGACCAGCCTTGTTATTAAAATTATAAGGTTGGTGATGCAAACCACATGATTAATCTCTTCCCCTGAAAAGGTTCAAATAATATAATCTGTTCATGAAGATGTTTGAAATGATACCATTTTATCATCCAAATTAGCTTCGCATGAGTTCCTTGGAGAAACCCTAAGAAAACAGATCCTTTTATTCATGCCAGAGAGACCAGCAGAAAACATTAGAAACGTCTCTAAATGTCCCACAAAGCTCCGTTGTGAATGGGAAATGGTATGGGCGATAAATAAGCATTATCCAAATCTTATAAAAACCATAAAGGTAACTGGCAGAAATACTGACCTGGTCATTCACTCATAAATAAATATACGGCCGTCTTAAACATCCCGGCATATCCTGTTTGGTTGATTCACGGCCATTCACCAAAGACAAGGATTCCTGCCATGGAAGATTTAACACCCTGGGCTATATGTCACTGTCTTGTTAACAGTCCTGTAGGTGGGATGAGCTCTGGTTAACTGCCCTTGCTGACACCTGTGTTTAGTTAACAGATTGGCTAACGATGCCTGGACCTGTGTGAAAATGACCCCCCTCTCTTTATGCTTTGCTCATTCTCTGGAGAAAATGTCCTTGCCACAGGGAAGTCAATGCCCAGCAAGCAATACAGAGAAAGTGCAGAAATTGTGCTTTGGAAAGAGCCCTTCAGACCTGGATTCCATGACTAATTGCATGGTTTCATCCGGATTTTCTTAGCACTTATGAATGGGTTCTTGTGAGCACTTGGCAGCTCAGCGATCCATCGTGGTTTCCTCCTTACTGTGTCTCTCTGGCTTCCTGTTCACCCTCCATGGCTCAGCCACTCTGGAGGGCAGATGTTTATGGTTTGATAAAGAGGTTCCTACTTGCATGATGTTTTTGATTGGTTGGTGGTGTCTGCTGGGGTACTCTGTGGGGAAAGATTCTGCTGACTTGTCTGGGATCAGTGGGGAAGAGTGCTGTGATTGATTTGTGACATCTGCCACAGGTGTAGGACTAGACAGTAGAGGGGCACGCGCTATCTATTTGCAACCTGGCCATGCATTTGAGATATGACAGGAGGATATGGTATGGTCTGCTAGCCAGCCTCTGATTTCCTCCTGTTGTGCTAGTGCAGGGTAGAGATTGGGGTGGTTGGGGGATTGGGTGTTATACAGGGGCTCTTTTAAGTGTTAAATGGGGCTGCTAACCCCTAAGATACTAGGTAGCTCCAGCTACCAGGTCTACAGTGGCTTCTACTCTGAAGTCTCAAGCTTGTTTTCCTAGCTTCTTTCCATTGCAAATGTCATACAATGGTCAGTGAGGAGCAGTAAGATAGTGAGGTCAATTTTGAGGATTTAAAGGGAGTAGTGATTTTGAAGATCCCAAAACGTGTGGTTCCAGATATTGAAGAGGGATCGGGGGGAAGGGCGACTGTGATGACAGGCATTTTACTCACTATTTCATTCACCCTTCTTAAGGACTCTATGAGATAGATTTCATCAGTCCTCATTTTCCAGGTGTAAAAGCAGGATCTCAGAGAGATTGAGTTATATCCCTAGGTCACACAGCTGGTAGTCCGTGCTGGAGCTGGCAGTCAAACCTAGCTCTATGTGATCTCTAGGTTTGGGCTCCTTTCCAAGTCACTCACTACATTAACCTCTGGGATTCCAGTTTCTAGGGAAAGGTGGCCAAGGACATCCAAGTCCCCAAAGCTGAAGAAATCGGTAGCAGATGCTAATTTCTTCCTCTGCCAAAGCTCTTCATCTTGCCTGGTCCTGCCCAGGTCCTGGTACACCCTGTCCCTCTCAACACAAGAACATCCCTTTGCTGCGTACTGGACGGAGTGATTTCCAGGGTATAGTCCCAAGGCCGTGTTATGCAAAAGGCACCATTTTGAACTCTGATAAATAGCTATTCAATTCAGTCCACCAAATTGGGGAAGAATCACTCCAAGAATATCTGTTCCCTGCTGAGCTGATCTGAGTACGACTGACTCTCTTGCTTCATGGAAACAAGGCTGAGGAAAGGGAGGAATTGCCGAGAAAGGAGAGGATTCTCCTTCTAAAGAGACCTCAGGGATTAAACTAGTCACTTGTGAGGTATCCTGTCGGATGAGTGATAGAATTTCATCTTCTTGTCAGTGGAGCCAGCAGAAAGTGATGTGCTAGATATATGCCTGCTGTTCCCCTGCAGAGAGAAAGAGAGAATAGAAGATTCCTGCTTCGTACCCTTAGGAGCCCAGGGAGGGCAGGGCCAGCCCTCTGAGTCTCTTTCCTTTCTTCTGGGAGTTGTGACACAGTTTAACTGCTGTTGCTAAATTCTCTGACAACGGCCTTCTGACTGTGGTTTGCTCGTTGTGGAGATGGGAGAAGAGCGCAACACGCTCCCTACCCCATACCTTTGTGTTAGTTAAGAAAGGCTCACTCCTGCAACAAATACCCCTCAACCTCATGGTGTAACAAACCAAAGGCTTATTTCTCGCTGAGGCCATAGTCCAGTGCTGGTGGAGCTGGCCAGTGGGTTGAGTCTGCTCTACTCATTCAGGGAGCCAGGCCCCCTCCACCCTTGGGTTTTTCATCCCCTAGGGTCTTGGAAGGTCACATAGGAAGTCTACTAGGGCCCAGGCCAGGAAGGGGTGTCCATCACTGCTGCCTACATTCCATGGACCAGATCTGTCATATGATCCTATCTCTCTGCAGGGGACACTGGGAAATATGGTGTAGCTGTGTCCCCAGGTAGAAAAGGAGGTGGTATTTGCTGAACTCATGGCATTGCTGTCTCAATCTCCATCTCAAATGGCCAATTCCCCATGTCAAGAGAACAAACAGGGATTCCCTGGTGGTCCAATGGTTAGGACTCCATGCTTCCAGTGCAGGGGCATTTGATCCCTGGTCAGGGAAAAAACTAAGATCCTGTATGCCACACAGCACGGCCAAAAAAAACAAGAACAAACAAATCAACAACAAAAGGGTTGGCACCAGCCCAGACATATTTGCTTATTTATTCTTGAATAGGGGAATTTTCCAACTCTAGAATCTAGATCATTGCTTCTCCAAATGAGGTATACCGTGCCCTGAAGGAGTGTGGTGGGTGTGAAAGGGCATGTGTCCTCACCAGGTCAACATGGGGCATCATATCAGTGCGGCAATTTTACCTGAAGTTTTAAGGGAATTAAAAATGTTGAATTTTTACTTCCTTTAAGGGTTTAGACACAAGCATACCTAAGGGAAACCACGAGATTTCTGATATTCCTCAAGTTAGGAGTCTTACATGTTTAAGGCTCCTTTTATGGACCTTAGGGATATTCCTCCTCTTTTCTTTACATTTAGGGGAAGTTGAGGAAACTGCTCCTGAAACATTTGACTCAAGATGCTTCCTTACCTCCTTTTCTCAGTTCTAAGTCACAGGCTTCCAAACTGAAAGGGGAAGATGAGTTGGGAGTTTACCTATGATCTAATTAACACTAGAATATTTTCTGAATCAACTGTGAGTCAGACACACTGCTACAGGCTTGCATGTGTCCTGGTTATCTATTGCCGAATAGCAAACTGTGCTAAAATTTAGTGGCTCAAACAACCATTTGATCATCTTATGATTTTGTGGGCCACGATTTAGGCAGGGCTCAGCCGGGCCAGTCTTATGCTCTACATGGCTTCGAGGTGGCTTTACTCAAATCTCTGGCACTTGGGCCAGACAGCTAGAAGACTGGATTCCAGCTGGAGCCCTTTACCCCTTATGTGGCAGCTCAGTGCTCCAAGAACAAGTGTTCTAGGAGGGCTGGGCAGAAGCTGCAAGGCTCCTTATGACCTAGCTTTGGAAGTCCTGAAACTTCTGCCACATTCTCTTGATCATGAAAACCAGCTGATTGAAGGTGAAGGGAATTAGACTCCACTTTCACTGGGAAAATTCACCGAGAGTTTGCAGCCATCTTTCATGGACCATGGTGTGGATTATCTTATTTCATCTTCCTAGCATCACTAGGAGGTAGACATTACTTCTAGTCCCATTTTACAGTTGAATCAATTTTATTTACTTGGTCACTGATTCATAGTACCTAATAATCCACATGCTCTCTAAATAGAGTTGGGGCTTTCAGAGGCTTAATCTAAGTGACTACTGAATAGGAGGGCCCCTTTGTGAAAAGTTCCTTGGCCTAAGTAACTTAGAACTTGAAATGGTGGCCCTAATATTTATGATAGGTAGCTTTTCGAATACTTAAATGTGCCCCTAACCTTCGATTCCTGTAACTGTTGTGTCTTTTTGTTTGGTAGATTATATTATTATTCAAAACATGGGCCCATCCTCCCCATGGGAGGATTTTACTTTCCACCGTATTGCTTCAGTCTTGGCTGTGTGACAAGTTTGGGGCTGTGTAGCATGACTTCTAAGCAGAAGCTTTCACAGTCATTATGTATTTCTGCCAGGGTCTCTTTTCCTCTGCCACGAGGTTGGCAGTGTCCCCAAATGCAGACTGCCTGCCTGCATCACAGAATAAAGATCCCACAAAGGCAAGCCACAGCCAGCCCACGATGGACATGTGAGTCTAGGAAGCCATAAACTCTAATTGTTGCAATCCACTGCGATTTGGGGGTTGTTTGTTACTGCATCAGGATTTAGCCTAAGTTCACTATTATTATTAGTTTTCCCATTTTATAGATGTTGAAATAAGTTGAGAAGAGTTAAATAACTTATCCAAGGTCTAGGACTTAACCCTAGGCTGTTTGATTCCAGAGGCTTGATCTTAATCTTCTATATAAGTGGTGAAAAAAAAGACTCAGACTGGAGAAGCTACAGGCTTGAGTTGCATGTTTGGTTGTTGTCTTACTTTGGGCTGCTACAACAAAAATAACATAGACGGGGTGGCTTAAACACTAAACATTCGGGCTTCCCTGGTGGTGCAGTGGTTAAGAATCCGCCTGCCAATGCAGGGGACACGGGTTCGAGCCCTGGTCCAGGAAGATCCCACATGCTGCGGAGCAACTAGGCCCGTGCGCCACAACTACTGACCCTGCGCTCTAGAGCCCGCGTGCCACAACTACTGAAGCCCATGCGCCTAGAGCCCGTGCTCCGCAACAAGAGAAGCCACTGCAATGAGAAGCCCACGCGCCACAACGAAGAGTAGCCGCCGCTCACCGCAACTAGAGAAAGCCTGCGCACAGCAACGAAGACCCAAAGCGGCCAAAAATAAATAAATAAATTTATTTAAAAAAAAAATCACCTCAAAAATAAATAAATAAACCTTTATTTCTCATGGTTTTGGAGGCTGGGAAGTCCAGGATTAAGATGCTAGTAGTCTGATGTCTGGTAAGGGCCCACTTCCTGGCTTATAGACAACTGCATTCTTGCTTGTCCTCACATGGATGTGAGGTAAAGATAGAGACAGAGGTAGAAAAGAGAGAGAGAGAGAAAGAGAGAGAGAGATTAAAGCAAGTTCTGTCAAGTCTCTTCCTTGAAGGGCACCAATCTCATTATGAGGGTTCCACCCTCATGATTTGATTACCTCCCAGAGGTCCAGCCTCCAAAAGCCATCACCTTGGGAATTCAGGCTTCACCATATGAATTTGGGGGTGACACAAACATGCATACCATAACAGCTCCCTAATGTTCAGCTTGTCTGATCTTTAGCTCAGTGACAACAGCTCATGTGCCAAAGGTACCTCTGACTTTCAGGAGAGAGTCACTGACACGTCTCCTGGCTGGGGATGTAGCTGAGTAGTTCGTTTTATCACAAGGGAGCAAAACCGTATAAATATTTTTTGAGCGTCCTGTAGTATTTCATTGTATTTACAAGGTAGACATCACTTGGGATGAGTTAGCCTTTCCTGGCCTGACATGCTTCTCTGCTCCTTTTTTCTAAACAACAAGAAAAAGAAGGAAAGCAAAATAGAGGCGTGGCTGGTGCGTGAATTGCAAGGTGTTAAGGGACTGTCTGCAGCTTCCTTGTTTCTCAGAATTGTGCACACAAACGCCCACTACTTCTTAGTCTCTGGCTTTGCTGGGTAACAGTGGCATGAAAAGAAGAGAGGAAGTCACAGTGTGGTTAGGATAGGGAACTTCACCTGAAATTGGAGGAGTGTCCTGGCTGGTCACCTAAGTGCTGGACTTCTGGAACCCATGCTGTTCTCAGAAGCATTTCTTCTCTGTCTTGGAGTATTTCCTTTTGCGTACTATTCCTATGCTGTATATGATTTCAAATGATTTTGGCTGCAAGTAATACAAAGCAAACTAAAAGAGGCTTTATCAGCAAGGAATATTCTATTTTTATTCATTTTTACTTGAGACGTGACTGACACATAACACTGTGTTAGTTTTAGGTGTATAACGTAATGATTTGATATATGTGTATATTGTGAAATGACTACCAGAGTAAGTTTAGTTACAATCCATCACCACAGATAGTTATAATTTTTTTTCTTATGATGAGAACTTTTAAGGTCTACTCTCTTAGCATCTTTCAAAAATATAATGCAGTGTTATTAACTGGATTGACAAGGAATGTTTATTGTCTGGAAGTAGGACAGTTGCAGAGTGGCTTAATTTAGTGGCTCCACTGACAAAATTAAAGATGCAGGTTCTTATCATCTTTTTGCTCTGTCATCTTGAGATTGTTGACTTATCTTCTTAGTTGGTTCCCTCGGGGCTCTGTAGTTCCCTGTGCAGAAAGCAGCATCTTCTAGTGAGAAGGGAACCTGCTTCTCCCACATTGACTTGGCGCAGTTCCTAAAGTGGAAATTTGCATGCAGAGAGGTGACGGATGATTGCTCTCAGGAACAGGACCTGATGGGGAGTGACAGACAGGACTGGCCAGCAAGAGGAATTGAGCTGAGATGCAGTCGCAGCAGAGGCCTCAGGTGACCCCACAGGGCACCCTGGAGCTGGTTGGATCCTCAGTTTCCCAAGTTGAGGCAAGAGGCTGGACCTATGTGCTTCTACATGGACCAGTCACTGGATTTGGGCTTAACCTTGGCCACAGACCTCTTGGAAGGTGCAGGAGTGAGAGCTTCTGTCCTAAAGGGGGGTCTGGGTGGTGCACCCGGCATCCGCTACACATCTCTTTTCCTGAGCAAAGACGTGTTTCCCACGTGCCTCTTCACATCCCCCTGGCCGGCGCTGCATCTCATATCCATTTCTAAACCATTTATTGGTAACGGCAGTGGAGATACCAGGATTGCCTTTGACTGAAAAAGAGTCACACTCTGGGGATAGCTTGGGTTTCTCCTGAAGGATGAAGCTGCTCTGAAGGAGGTATATAAAATCAGGTATGTTAGCAAGGAAGGTGGAGAGTAGGGTGGCCATTCAGTGGCAACAGAATCTGGCCCGTGTAATCCTGAATATTTATCTGTCTGATTGATCAGTGCTGAACACAGTGGAGGGAATCCCAGATACAATGTGTCAGAAATGTCTGCATCTCTCAGTGCTTAGGGGAGGAACATACACGGAGGGGAAAAAGGGCTACTTCCCACAGGAAGCCCCAAGCTGTGACTGCATTGGTGATGTAGGAGGATAGGTTTCTCTTCTCTATACAGTTGACCTTGAACAGTGTGAGGGTGAGGAGTGCCAGTCGTCTGCAAAGTGGAAAATCTGCCTGTCATTTTTCCTAGGCCCTCCCTATTGGTGTTTCCTCCATCCGTATCCCTGGTTCTGCATCTTGGAGGGCCTCGTAATGCTGTAGTATTTACAACTGAAAAGAATCTGCATATAAGTAGACCTGTGCAGTTCAAATCCGTGTTGTTCAAGGGTCAACTGTATAAGCTGTATTTAAAATGGTGATCGTGGAGGTTGGCTGAAGGCTCCATTGTCCTGGCTCCCAAGGAGCCCAGATGGACCTTAAAGCATCAGTAAAATCTCTGCCGTGGGCAGACGTGCTTTACTTCCCATTATGTCACCCTCCATCTTAGTTCGAGGTCCCCCGGCACAGACTCTGAGACCAAGATGCAAGTGGCAGCCATTTGTATGGGCAGCACAGGTGGGGAAGGGGGCATATGACACAGGAAAGGATGGCAGCAGGGTTGTTGGGTAAAGTGCAGGACCCCAATAAAATGTGAATTTCAGATAACCAACGAATAATTTTAAAAATATAAGCATGTCCTATGTAATATGTTTTAGATAATTTTTTTTTAGGGTATGTCCCAAATATTGCCTGGGGACATACTTATACTAAAAAATAAATCAGTTTTATCTGAAATTCAGATTTAACTGGGGGGGGTCCTCTAATTTTTATTTGTTGAAGCTGACAACCTGAGATGGCAGCCAATAAAGGATGCATGGTCAAGTCAGCAGCTACTGGGGTGACGGGCGCTTTATCCACTGGGGACACGTGGCCCAGAGTCACTGAACCCAGGAGGCAAAGGAGCTGGGGTATTTGTATATCTGCTCCAATAGTCTTTGGTTGAGAGCTGGGTGGGGTTGGGTGCTGGTCCTGAGGTGGTGATTTCCTGACTTTGGTGACCTTTCATGAGCACAGACAGAGCAGCATCCCTGTGTGACTTCTGAGAAAGGCCTCAGGCAAAGAGATGCAGGTCCTGATAGCTTCAAGTCAGCTGATGACCATAAAGTGATAAGGCCCAAGTGATATGAGCAGGGCACCATCAGTGCCCTGGGACCTCAGTTATGAAACGGATGTCAGATGTCGTAGTACTGGAAGTTACTAGAAGTCAATAGATCTGGGTTAGAATTTTGGTTCTATCAGTGAATGTATGACCTTGGACACATTGCTTAACTTCTTGGCCCCTCCTCTTTATCATTTAAATGGAGCTACTGATACCTACTTCATAGGGTTATTGTGAGGATTAAAAACACGAAAAAGTATATACAATGCCTGGTACCTAGTAAGTGTTCAGAAAATATCTGGTCATGAGGATGTTAAAATATATAGGCTTTGAGATTAGACCTGAGTTTGAGTCCTAACTCTACCAGCTACCAGCCTGTGGCCTTGGGTAAATCACATTCTCTCTCTGCCTCTTCATCTGGAAAAGGCAGGGACTTCCCTGGTGGTCCAGTGGTTAAGACTCTGTGCTTCCACTGCAGGGGGCACGAGTTTGATCCTTGGTTGGGGAAGTTTCACATGCTGCGTGGAACAGCCAAAAAAGAAAAAGAAGAAAAGAAAGAAAGAAAAGGCATCCACCTCCTGAAACTCTTTTGAGGGTGGAAAGGTATGAAGTATGTTAAGGTATGAGGTATGTTAAGGTATGAGGTATGTCAAGGTATGAGGTATGTTAATGGGGTCTGAGGTATGTATGTGCACGCCTGGCACAGAGCAGGCATTCGGGTCTAGGAAGGTTTGTGCTGTTATTCCTTAGTAGGGCGTGAGGAGCGTATGAGTTCCTCACGAAATGTTCCAGGCCAAACCTGGGATGTAACTCTGCCCAAGTCTCTTCAAACCCTTGATGACATCATACACGGGCACAGGGCTGGGACTTCTGGGGAGGATGGATCTGGGTAGGCATCAGGAATTGCCATCCTTCAGGGCACAGATCCCTCCCTCTTGAAACTAGGCGGGGCCACGTGACTTGCTTTGGCCAATAAAATGCGACAGAGGTGGGTGGCACTTCTAGGGGGACCGATTCCATGCTGCAAATACCTAGGTGAGTAGTTACCGTTGAGTAGTTGCATCAGAGAGTGTCAGGCCCTCAAAACCCACAATATTTACTATCTGTCCCTTTACAGGAAGAGTTTGCTAACCCTTACACTAGCCTATCCTAACATGAGACACACCTTCTGCTGTATTTCAACCTGGGGTATGTGTGGGACCTGAGATTCTGCTTTTCTAATAAGCTCCCAAGGGATATCGATGTTGCCAGTCCATGGACCATCCTTTGAGCAGCAAGGCTCTAGGACAGGGTTTCTCAACCTCAGCACTGTGGATATTTGGGCCCCGATTATTCTGGGTTGTGGGGAACTGTCCTGTGCATTATGGGATGTTTAACATCATCCCTGGCCTACATTCACCAGATGCCAATAGTTCCCCCTAAGATGTGACATCCAAAAATGTCTCCAGACATCCCCTGGGAGACGAGTCACCCCTAGCTGAGAATCACTGCTCTGGGGTGTCTGGCGTGTGGCCAGCAGGCTCACAGCTCCCCGGGGTCTTGATAACCACCTCTTGGGCAACAGGGTTGGTCTGTCTCCTGCCTGTCTGGGCCGAAGAATGATGGAAATGGTGCAGAAGATGGAGAACTCGTTTCAGACAGGATAAGTCAGGTACTAGGGAAATGCAGATTATGCCAGGCAGGAAGAGAGGGAAGTTATTACACTTTTCTGCTCTGCTTAAGAGTCAAGTCAATTTTTAAAAAATGTTTCCCTGAAAAAGCTGGATAAGACAGGTGGAAAAATTTGACTGATGAGAAAGTTTAGAGTCTGGAAAAAAAACAAGTCGAATCTGTGGGCTTCTTCACTAATGGCTCAAAGCCTTGCTAGGTGTATCAACTGGCCGGACATTTGAAGTTCGGTCATTCTGGCTCCTTTGGCCCATCCCCTCTTTGACCTTCCATGCAGAGCAGGATTGATTGTTATCTTTACGAAACGCCGTTTTAGGGGAAAGAAAGGGAAAACCACCATCCCGCCCTTTGCTGCGCGTCCCAGGGGAATGCTGACTTAAATCTGCTGCAAAAGCAAACCTCAGATTGGATGAATCAGAGGTGGGTGGCCGTGCTGCCTTCGTTCTCGGAGGGAAACAACCCAAGTGAGAGTGCTTTGAAATCAGGGGGAAAGAATCCTCCATACATGTCTCAATTTTCACCATTTGCATCTGACCACAAGAAGAAACCCCTGACAATCTGTTTTCTTTTAATGTTTTTTTTTGCAGGCCCTTTAACATGTAATATGGTTTATTATTCTCTTTATTTTTCTGGATTGTCTAAAATTACTAAAGCCCTAAGAGATTGTTATTTTGAAACTTCAAACAGCGCAGAAATGGGTCAAGTTAGGAGGGAAGGATGAACCCTCCAATCCTACTCCTGGGGATGAACCACGTGACTGTTTCGGTGCCATCCCCACCGGATCTTTCTATATATTTGACGCACATGTGGACTGTTTACACGTGAGAGTATAATAGTGTGTGTGGGATGATTCTGCTTTATTTGTTTGCATTGACTATCTGGGCCAGGATGAGGGTGAGTTGAGTGAGACAGCTAGGGTGCAAAATTTAAGGAGGCGCTCCCCCCTAGGTGCACGCTGGTGCAGGACCAGCACGTGTACAATCCCGGGGGTGAGCGCCTCCTTATATTTTGCACCCCAGGCATCTCACTCTTAAACATTACTCTCAGGGCCCTGCAGGTGGGCCCTAGGCTGGCCTCACCCTAGTCTCCCTGCTTGTTATATCTTAGATATCTTTCTGTTATAGTTCAAACAGCTCTGCCTCATGTTATTTTTCATAGTACAGTTTACGTTTTAAAGGGAACCAGTTCTTCAATTTCATTTCTAAGTACCCAGGGAGTGTACAACAGGAAAAGAACTATTTGTGTATAACTTGCCTCCACTACCTTCTAGAAACTTCTTTTTTTTTAAAGTAACATCTTTTTTTTTAAAATAGGCTTTAAAAAAATTATTATTCATTTTCGCTTTTGGCTGTGTCAGCACATGGGATGTTTGTTGGGGCACGCGGGCACCCTCCGGCACGTGGGATCTTAGTTCCCCGACCAGGGATCGAACCTGTGGCCTCTGTGGTGGAAGCCCTGAACCTTTTATTTTAAACATTTATTTATTATTTATTAAAAAAATGTTTTTTGGCTGTGTCGGATCTTAGTTGCGGCACACGGACTCTTGGTTGAGGCCCGTGGGCTCTTCATTGCAGCGTGCGGGCTTCTCTCTCTAGTTGTGGCATGCAGGCTCCAGGGTGTGCGGGCTCCAGGGTGTGCGGGCTCCAGGGCGCACAGGCTCTGTAGTTTGCAGCACGCAGTCTTTCTCGTTGAGGTGCGTGAGCGCCGTAGTTGTGGTGCGCAAGCTTAGTTGCCCCACTGCATGTGGGATCTTAGTTCCCTGACCAGGGATAGAACCCACGTCACCTGCATTGTAAGGCAGATTCTTTACCACTGGACTGCCAGGGAGGTCCCGAAACTCCCTTCCTGATAGGTGTTGACCTAAAGCAAATAGAGGGCCAGATATTTCTCCAGCAAAGATGGGTTTCTTTGGGATCAGCAGAGAATTGCAATTCGGGGTCTGCAACCATGGTGAACCACGTGTAAGTCCCTCCTCAGCCCCTTGTTGAGCTGCCCTGTTAATGAGTTGAGAGGATAATGGTGAGCAGCTGAGAGAGGCCAAGTAGATTTACATCAGAAAAGCCTCTAAGCTGCTTGGGAGAAAGGGGTGGAAGAGGTGAAAGAAAGGGGCATAAGAGAGGGTCTTGAGGAAGAGGCAGGAAAAGGGGATTTGGGGGGAGCAGCTGCCTCTGTGAGAATTTGGGGAAAGAAATGTCTACAGAGGAAAGTTAGCACATGTGACGTAGTGTGACTCAGTCTTTACTATCCCTTCATGTCCGCTTGGAAGACCCTTACATTATTCCTCCAGGTTTTCTGCAGTTGAGTTTGTGCTGTTCAGGGTGCGTCATAGCCTAGAACCCAGCCCCAAGGCCAATTGGACATAATTGGGTTACATGTTCTTGGTGAATTTGATGTGGGATCACTGGCGCCCAGAAAAGTTACTTATTTTTCTTTTTCTTTTTTTTCTTTTTTGCGGTACGCAGGCCTCTCACTGTTGTGGCCTCTCCCGTTGCGGAACACAGGCTCCGGACGCACAGGCTCAGCGGCCATGGCTCACGGGCCCAGCTGCTCCGCGGCACGTGGGATCTTCCCGGAACGGGGCACGAACCCGTGTCCCCTGCATCGGCAGGCGGACTCTCAACAACTGCGCCACCAGGGAAGCCCAAGTTACTTATTTTTCAAAAATTCCGCTCTCCTACTAAAGATAGAGGGTACTAGGCCTCTTTGAGAAGTTTTGGGAAGCTCTGAACCTACTCAGAATAATGCAGATGAACAAATGCACAGACAATTTTGCCAGCAGTATTCGGGGGATCCTGGAATCCCAGAGGCCCAACCTTAGACCCTCTGTCAAGAATAGAGGGGAGGGGGGATTTCCCTGGTGGCACAGTGGTTAAGAATCCGCCTGCCAATGCAGGGGACACAGGTTCGAGCCCTGGCACGGGAAGATTCCATATGCCGTGGAGGAACTAAGCCTGTGCGCCACAACTACTGAGCTTGTGCTCTAGAGCCTGCGAGCCAAAAGTACTGAGCCTACCTGGTGCAACTACTGAAGCCCACGCGCCTAGAGCCCATGCTCGGCAGCAAGAGAAGCCACCGCAATGAGAAGCCTGCGCACCACAACGAAGAGTAGCCCTCGCTTGCCACAACTGGAGAAAGCCCACACGCAGCAACGAAGACCCTACGCAGCCAAAACTAAATAAATAAATAATAAATTTATATTAAAAAAAAGGAATAGAGGGGAGGGTTCTACCTAACGCTGTAGGCCCAGCCACTGCAAATCAGACCATGTTGAAATTGGGCCAAATCAGTGAGCCTCTCCGTCTCCAAGAGGACCTGGTGGAGGCAGATACGAACTTGAAACCTGAGTATTTTGGAGCCTTGGTCTCTCCCGCTTGACAACAGGAGGAATATTTGGGAATTTGGCAGAAGTTTCTGACCCAGAAATCTTACAATGGGAGTTTGTCTCTGAAATCCCATTGGGGACCATTAGTGGAGCGATTTGTAGCCCCTTGCTTTTTTTGGGTGCCAAGAGCTGTTCTGTTTTTGGGAGGCAGCCATCCGGGACTGGGAAAAGAGCAGGCAAGAATATTCTAAGCCCTGCTGAGTGATCCCTGGTGGAAGATGAAGAAAAATGAGAATGTAAATCCTTGGTGGCTGAGAGAAGCCTGCAAGCCTGGATGTTAGGACCAGCCTTGGAAAGAAGTAACAAAAGACTGTATGTGGGGGAAACCCACTCCTTTTTTACTTCTCTTCCTCCTCCCCTTTCTTTAAAAGCTATTCTATCCTCACTAGGGAGACCTAGGGACCGTTCACCTTTCTGAAGCCAAGCGAGGGGGATTCCAAGAGAATCATGGGTGTCTTAGTTTGAGTTTGCCTCCAAGCAGACCCTGGAAAAAGAATGTTATTGCAAGTAGTTTATTTGTAGGGAAACACTGGGAGGGGGAGGGGGAAGTGAGTCAGAGAAGGGAAGGCAGCCCCTAAAAGGGTGTGTTGTAAAGTGAGATATCAGTAGAAATCATGCCCTCAGAGATATTCCACGTAATAGGCAGGGTATTTATTCTCCAGCCCTGGAGAGCCATTGATTAGAGGCTGATCCTGGAGGGTGTTAATTCCCTGGCAATTTTGGCCTGCTGCATACTTGGGCAGGGTGGGGTCCAATTGTCAGAGAAAGCCTGCAGGCAAAGATATTCAGGTGCTGGTAATTGGGAGTCAGGCTTGTGTGTACTAAAGTAGTAACAGCTGAAGGGATCCACCGGGCGCCATGACTTCTACTCCATTTGTGATCATTAGCAGAGCAGAGCGTGGCCTCGTGTTCCCGGGTTGGTTGGTTAGTTGCTTGCTTGCTGGCTGAACTGCCAAAGCTAACAGGCACTCCTGGTGGAGCCGGTGGAGAAGAGTGTGCTGAGAGTTTTTGGAAGGGCTCAGAAGTTGTGGGGTGAGCTTGAACAAGGAGCCCTGCGCCTGCCTCTGGTCTAGAGATGGCCCATGACAGCAGGGATTGTAGGGACCGTGGTGTATTGAGGTTGGAAGAAGATGGGGCAACTCCAGGACAAGCTCCGTTCTTCACTGCAGTTGGAAGGTGCACACCCCAGCACTTCCTGCAGCTCCGCATGAAAAACCATGGGGGTCAGAGTTTGAGAAGGAGCTGTAGGGCTTGCCCAGGAGGCCACTGGGTCACACAATGGGATGTCCAACATGGAAAAGTCATTGTCAACTCGAATTGCTATTGGTGCGAAAAGGAGACATGGCTACCCCTCTGGGAGAAGTCATCCTCATTGGAGAGGGACTGGGGAAAGCTCAACACAGCCACCTTTGTGGTGCTCACCATGGCAGCAAGGTTGATCGGCCTCACACGGAGCCACCGGGAACCAGCAGTGCCAGGGACACTTTGCCAGCACTGACATGTGGATACTCAGGTAAGGAGACTCCCTGTCTCAGGCTTCAACTCTGAGGAAGCCCACAGCCAAGAGGGTGGGGATGAGGTCTTTTGTTTTTCTTTCCAGTATTATTGAGATATAATTGAAATAAGACATCATATAAGCCAAATGTGTATTACATAATGATGTATGTATGTACTGTGAAAATGATCAGCACAATTAGTTAACATCCATCCTTTCACATAGTTACACAATTTTCTGTCCTTGTGATGAGAACTTTTAAGATCGACTCTCTTAGCCACTTTCAGATATACAAAACAGTATTGTTAGCTATAGGCATGACGTTGTATATTACATCCCCAGGACTTAAGGTATCTTACAACTGGAAGTTTGACCACTTTCACCCAATTCCCCAGCCCCATTCCCCATCCCCTGCTTCTGGCAACCATAAATCTGATCTCTGTTTCTGTGTGTTTTTTAAAAAAAATTGAAGTATAGTTGATTTACAATATTGTGTTAGTGTCAGTTGTATATCAGAGTGATTCAGTTACAGATTTAGATTTAGATTTCACATATAAATGAGATCACACTGTATTTGTCTGACTTATTTCTCAGCGTAATGCCCTCAAGGTCCATCTATATTGCCCATTTTAAAATTGGATTACTTGTATTTTTGCTGTTGAGTCATATGAGTTCTTTATATATTTTGTGTAATAACCGTTTATCAGATCTGTGGTTTGCAGATATTTTCTCCCGTTGTGTAGATGGCCGTTTCATTTTGTTGATGGTTTCTTTTGCTGTGCAGAAGCTTTTAGTTTGATGTGCCTCCCACTTGTTTATTTATTTATTTTGCTTGTGCTTTAGGTGTCATATACAAAAAAACCACTGACAAGACCCATGTCAGGAAGCTTTTTTCCTGTGCTTTCTTCTAGGAGTTTTATAGTTTCGGGTCTTACATTTAAATCTTTAATCCATTTTAAGTTAATTTTTGTGAGTGGTTTAAGGGGTCTAGTTTCATTCTTTTGTGTGTAAATATCTGATTTTCCCAACACCATTTAGTGGAGACTGTCTTTTCTTCACTGAGTATTCTTGGCTCCCTTGTCAAATATTAGCTGACCATAAATACATGAGTTTATGCTTGGGCTCTTGATTCTGTTCCATTGATCTATTTGTCTCTTTTTGTGTCAGTACCATACTATTTTGATTACAATAGCTTTGTAATATAGTTTGAAACCAGGAAGTGTGATGCCTCCAGCTTTGTTCTTCTTTCTCAGGATTGCTTTGGCTATTCCAACTCTCTTGTGGTTCCATGCAAATTTAAGGATCGTTTTCTCTATTTCTGTAAAAAAATATCCATATCTATCTATCTATATATATCTGTCATTGGAATCTTACAGGGATTGCATTAAATCTACAGAAAACTTTGAGTAGTATGGACATTTTAACAGTACTGATTCTTTCAGTCCGTGAACAGGGATATCATTCCATTTATTTGAGTCACCTTCAGTTTCTTTATTCAGTGTTTTATAGTGGGCAGCGTAGAGATCTTTCACCTCCTTGGTTAAATTTATTCCTAACTAGTTTTTAATGCTATTTTGTAAATGAGAGTGAGGTGGTCTTAAAAGAAGACTCCCTCTCCCCATTCCCAGCTTAAGAAGCTGGGGGCCACAGTGCCGGCCTGCACTGAATCTCTGAATTGTGCTTGAGAGTGGATTTTTTTAAAATCAAGAATGAGTAGAGTAGAAAAATAAAATGTAGCAGAACCATATAGTGGAATATCATATGGCAATGAGAGTGAACAAACTATAAAAACATGCAGCAGTGTAAACAAATTGTTAAGTGGGTGAAGCCTGATGCATGAATATACACACTGTTGGATTCCATTCACGTGAAATTCCAAAAGCAGCAAAACAAATGTATGGTGTCGGAAGTCAAGACAGTGGCTACCTTGTGTGGAGTAGCAGTTATAGGAAAGGAGCACAGAGAGGTTTCTAAGATTTCGGTCTTGTTTCGTTTCTTGATCTGAGTGGAGTTTACACAGATGTGTCCATTTTATGCAAATTCATTGAGCTGTTCATTTGGGATCTGTGTACTTTTCTATATGTCTTTTATACTTAAGTACATTTACAAAATTTTAAAAATTTAGAACAAAAATACTAAGTCTTATACCTTGGAATGAACTTTTCTGGTAACCAAAAGTAACTGAAAAGTTCCGGAACTGGACCAAGATGCCACCGAGGGAGCTGTTACCCTAAAGGAAAGTGGGAACTCAGCAGAGCAGAGATGGGGGCAGTAAAATCCATACCGCGGATCCAGGACAAATAACCTTTTGCTTCAACAAAAACTTCAAGAATCAAAAGCAAAGAAAGGAGAGGGACAGGAAGAAGTCAGTTTTGCGATGACACTTGCCAAGAAGCTGTGATTTCTTGATAAATTAATGAATGGTTGCAAATGTTTGGCAACAGTGTTGTCAAGACTGTCCTCAGAGAAAAGATTCCAGATGAGAAGGATATTTTTCAGTAAACTCCCTTGTCTCCAGGCTCCAGGAGACCTGGCAGGCGCTGGCAGGCATGCTGCCCAACACATAAGGGGGACCCATCAGCTTCTTCAAGCTTCCCACAAAATGTTGTGATGAGCCTCGATGTGGCTGCAATTAGATCAAATAAAAGCAACGTGTTAAAAGCACAGCAGTGAGAGGTCATGTGCAGAGCATCAACGAACACGTTGTAAATCTAAGTCTTTGCCTGAGCCTGATAGAGAGGTGTGGCGTGGAATGGAGATGAAGGCGGAGTCTGCTGGTTTGCGGTGTCATCCTGAGCTGGCCAGGGATTGGGGGAGGGGTAGTAGAATGATATTAAGGAATAACAGCTCGTTGTTTTCAGGGCTTCCTCAGTGCCAGATTCGGTGCTGCTTTGCAGGCAATACCAGTGAAGTGGGTTGTATTAGTCCCATTTGAAGCTGAAGAAACTGAGGTCCTGAGTAGTTAGGAGAATTGATAAAGGTTAATAAACTGTTAACTAGGGCCTGTGTCCGCCAGAAGCCACAGTTCACCTGCTTTTTAAGTTTTACTTTTTTAAAGTATAATTTACATACAGGAATTTACATACATCCTAAGTGAAAGTGATGAGTTATTACCATGCATCCACCACCCAGATCAAAACAGGGAACGTTCCCATCATTCCAGAAAGTTCCCTCATGGCCCTTCTCAGTCATCACCCCCAAAGAAAGTACCGTTCTGATTTCTATCGTCATAGATTAGTTTTGCCTATTCTTTTTTTTTTTTTTTGCGGTACGTGGGCCTCTCACTGCTGTGGCCTCTCCCGTTGCGGAGCACAGGCTCCGGACGCACAGGCTCAGTGGCCGTGGCTCACGGGCCCAGCCGCTCCGCGGCATGTGGGATCTTCCCAGACCGGGGCACGAACCCGTGTCCCCTGCATCGGCAGGTGGACTCTCAACCACTGCGCCACCAGGGAAGCCCGAGTTTTGCCTATTCTTGAACTTCATAAATGGCATCGTATCATGTGTGCTGTTTTGTGCCTGGCTTCATTCACTCAGCGTGAAGACTTTGAGATTGAACCCCGTGTATCCTGCTCGAATCAGCAGTCCGTTCGCTTTTCACTGCTGAGTCGTATTCCACTGTATGAATATGGTGCTCTGTTTCGATTCATTCTGTTGATGGACATTTGGGTTGTTTCTCGTTTTAAAGGCCAAGTGCTTTTATCCACAGATATTTCACTGCAGATTGATGAAGGCCGCTGGGCAGCAGGAAGGGCACTTATATGAAAAAAGAATGGGGTTTCAGATGCTGAGACTGGGTGCAGTTAAGCTAAGCAGAAATGGAAGCCGAGCTGGACCCTCTTACCCTCAGGTTGCTGCAGAACTCACTCGCTGGCTTCGTTCACTCAGGTCTCTGCTCAAATGTCACATTCACACCCTACTTAAAAAGGCACCTCCCGGCCTTCCCTGGTGCCGCAGTGGTTGAGAGTCCGCCTGCCGATGCAGGGGACATGGGTTCGTGTCCTGCTCTGGGAAGATCCCACATGCCGTGGAGCGGCTGGGCCCGTGAGCCATGGCCGCTGAGCCTGTGCGTCCGGAGCCTGTGCTCCGCAACGGGAGAGGCCACAGCAGTGAGAGGCCTGCATACTGTAAAAAAAAAAAAAAAAAAAAAGGCACCTCCCAACAGGTTAAATGTCAACACAGGGGTACAATCAGCAAAATCCAGACCGTGTGAAATTCCATAGGACAAATGACCTCATTTCAACAGAAATCTGTAAGAAACAAAAACAAAGACAGGACTAATAGATGGGGAATTATAGACTAAAAGATTTGTTTGAATCAGAATCTAAATTAGGTTCCTACCAGGCAAGCCAGCAAAATATGTCAGACAGTGGAGGGATGTGAAAATGGGTGGACTGTTAGAGTGTGTTAAGAAATTCTTATTGAATGGTTTAAGTATGATGCTGGCATTGGGGTTATGTTTTGTATCCGTTCTTTCTCTTTTAAAGTAAGTGACACCTCTCCACCCTCGTTCTATCCTTCTTCCCTGCCTGATGTTATTTACTAGCAGTTATGGCCCCTTGACATTGATCCTTTTTGTTTTTTGAATAGAAGCTTCATGAAGGCAGAGCCTTTGTCTTGTTCATAATGCTTAGTTCCAGCGCCTGGCGCGTAGAAGGTGCTTGTTAAATTTGCGTCGAATGAACATGCGAAGAGTTTGAGCGAGGTTCCCCTGCAAACAAAATGCCAAAGAATTGAGAAACAGAGGGGAATGGTGAGCCATGGGAACATGGTTTCTGAAATCTGAGTTTCTTCCAGTGAGAGAGGCTGGCTTTGAAGGGCAGCTTTGTCAGAACTGTTTAGGGAGCTCTCTCCTGTGCTTGACCAGAGGGGAGACAAAAGTCACCCTGCCCAAAGGATCCCCACGTTTGAGCTGGGCCACCATGCAGCAGGCTGGCTGTAATTTCAGCAGCTGGGAGCCACGGGGCGAGCGTGTCACCAGGGTACTGGCTGCAGCATTTGAAGACATGCTCCGTTACTATTTAACTACAGCACTTTGGGCTCGTCTCTTAACCTCTCTGTGCCTCAGTCTTGCCTGTTGTGAAAGGGGTTCATTCATACAGCTCTCCCACAGGGAGAAGCGAAGGAGAGTCTTCATGTGGGGTGGGGACTAAAGACAGGCATTTTAGTAGCTCCGCCCGCCTTCCCCAGTAATTCTGAGCAGGTGCCCCTGATCTAAAAATTGACTTGATACACAGAGGGGAAGGTTGTAGAGTTGTGCCTAAAACAAAAATTGCTAATAGTCAGAATTGCCTTTGGAAATTCTTCCAGGAAGGGACCTCACTGGAGAGAACAGCTTTGCCTCCACTAGTGGGACAGCTTTCTGTGTCCTCAGCGAGAGCCAGATGAAGGAGGTGGACAGCAGGCCCACCTCAGTACAGGGGGAAGCTGTCACTGAGGAGGGCGCAGGAGAACTGGGACTGGCTGGGGTGTACCCAGCCGATGGCATGGCCAGGACCTGAACCCAGGCCATCTGGCCCTGGAGCCTGGGTCCTTAACTGCACTGCTGTGTGGCCCCAAGGGGAAGAGGGCCACCGGCACCCTCAGCTGACACGGCAGTGCCTGGGGTAAAGCAGTGTTAGGAGCATCAGTCTGGATTTAGCACACTCGCTGGTTGAAGACAGAGGGGAGATGCAGCATAGTGGAGAGGACCACGGAAATAGAGGTGGTGGGAGGTGTGAGGCCCTGGCCCAGCTTCCAACTGTCACTGGTCCCCAGGGCAGGGCCAGGGCAGGTCAGCCTCGCTTATAAACTAGCTCAACCACCAGCCTTGGTCTGAGCTGCTCACAAATCAGAGAGGCTGGCTGCTTTGAGTTTTCTTGTGTTTTTTTTTTTTCTTTCTTTCTTAGTTGTAGGCGTTGAGAGGTGGTAGAATAGCCCCAAACAAGACCCAGGGATGAGTAAAGGGCCTGGATTATCCCCAGCCTGGAATTCAAAGGCAGCTGCAATAGGAGGAAGGACTTGCCCAGACATGTCCACACATCCTTGAGGGCTTGGGAAGAGGATGCAGGATTCCTGGCTTCCCTCCAGGCTCTGCATCCACTTCCTCTCCTTCTGTTTTCCCACTATTGAATTTGGGTCTCTTTCCGGAATGTTCTAAGCCGTTTTAAAGGCAGCAACACACTCTGTTTCTGCTTTGGCTATTAGAGAAACCAGGAGCACATTGCCCAGCAGCTACTGGTGGCCCTCAACCTGAACTCCCGGCTGACCCCTGGCTGAGTGATGGCTATTAGGAAGGACCCTCCCTCCTAAGACCCCCCCCAAGCCGCTTCAGACTCAGCCATAAAAGCACGTATCGGCATTTCTTCTGTCTTTTGCCCCTTGCCCCTTGACTGTCCCATCCTGCTGGCCTCTGTCAGCACCTCTACCTGGATTTCAGTTCATTCATTCCGTGAGACTGTCACAGGCCTTGACGGTGCCCTGCGTACATCTGCCTCAAGCACCTGCATGGTTTCCTTCAGCCATCATTGCCTGAGGGCTTTCTCTGGCTGCCCAGGCCAGTTCAGCCCCTGGTATAGGATAGTCCAGAAGCTCCAGGGTGTCATCGCCCCCCCCCCCGCAAGTCCCTAGTAGCCCTCAGCCAATGCCTGGTGGGAGTTGGTGGATAAACGCCCTGGCTCCCTTCCCCCTCTGCTGGGGTAACCCTAAAGTGTTTTCTATACTGTGTGCCCTGGGGCATACATGTGAGTATAAGGATGCAGTGACTAAGAAAACATGTCAGTTGTTAAGTGTTATGCTGCTGTAATTGGCTGCTTAAAATTGGGTGTTCAGGGAAAGTGAGGTTTAGGCTGAGCTGTGAATTACAGGAAGAAACCAGATGGATAAAGATAAGACAGGAGGAGATCTCTGGTAGAGGGGGGAAAGTAAGAGTAAAAGCATGGAGATGGGAAACTATGTCAGAGTGTTAGTAATGAGGTGTTCTCCTAGTATTAGGACAGTGACTAAGGGTAGTGCCTGGTACAGAGCACAGGCTTGACCAGGGACACCAACATGGTCTGGGTATTAGTGCAGGCTTCTCTGAGAAGTAAGAGGGAAACCTAAATCTGGAGAATCAGAAGGAGTAATAGAGGATTGGGAAGAAAATAGAGGCTTCCAGGCAGAAGAACATCATGTGCAAAGGCCCTGAGGCGGGAGATACGTTACATGCAGTATGGCTGAAGGAAATCAGGGGTAGAGAGCTCAGGATGAGGCTGGAGGGGTTGTGTGACAGATTGTGTTATAAGTGAGCAAATATTCACTCACCTCCCTGCCCCTTGTAGGCATGAGGATACTTCCCATTGACTTGAGACTTGGCCTTGTGGCTTGCTTTAGTGAATGGAATACGAACGACTGGGACCTAAGCAGAGACCTTACGTGTGTTTGAGCAGTTGGACTTGGCCTCTAGCATCCTTGGATGCAGGAGGCCATCAAGACATTATGTAGGAAGTCCTTCTACCTTCTACCAACCTGTTCAGTTCTATGTAGTTATCCTACCAGGTGATGCGGTGAAGATGGGTGGATGATTGATGGGAAGCTCAAAAGGTGCCTTTTTGGTAAGAGAGAGGAGCCGGGCTGCTGGGACTAAGCCTTCATGTGACATAAATCCTGTCCTTCCTCCTCAGACCCTGGGGAGTCCAGGTGGAAGGACTGTTCTTAGTGTACGGTCTATGATGGTGGTTTAGTGGGAGGCCGGTTCAGACTCTCACTTCCAGGGTGGACTCCTTGCAGGAAAAGATTTAAGGGTGGACTGTTGTGAAGGTAAACATCCTGACCAATGAAGAGAAGAACAGCCAAGCCGAGCGTACGAAACTTTCACCAGGACAGTGGGAGGCTGGTTCTTCCCAAACAGCCTGTTGGCTCTTGCTATGCAAGCTCTCAGCAGGGTTGGTGATCCTGGAGGGGGAGAGCCTCTTCTCCAAGGCAAAACAGGAACCTTGCGTGTGCGGAATAGTCAAGGGAAGAGAGAGTGGATGGCTTAGAGTGATCAGGTGGGTTATTATCTGGGAGGAGCTGCTTAAGGCCAATGTCAAAATTTCAACCTCTGTTGGGGTTGGTGGCGGGGTGGGAATGGGGGAGAGGGGGTTATGTGTTCATAAGCCAGGACTCCCATGAGGCCATATCAACAAAAGTTAGTCTTTCCTCGTCAGTTCTTGGAAGAACTAGATTTCCCTCATCATCTTAGAAAAATGCTTCTAGAGTCAACTGATATCCATTGAAATAGTGGAGGTGTTCAGTTTTTGTCAAAATTCTGCTTTCATTGCCTGAGTGTTGCCCTGAGTGTTGGGTCTAGAGCTGATTCATGGCGTTTGGCCCTTTGTAGCCAGGACAGAGAGAGCGAGAGGATGAAACTGGTGGAGGACCAATCTCTCACCTCACTTGGTGGAAAAGCTCCTGCCATCGTACATAGGTACAGAAGTCTTCCCAAGGGAAGTATTGAAGCCTGACTCCCACTTCAAGAAGGTCCTTTGGATTCTTCTCCTACTGCCATTTAGAACTAGAGCATGTTTTCATCTCCAAAGACTGGGCCCCGTTTTATGTCTCCAGAGCAGCCCCCAATTCACCTTGCTAACCTTGGTAATATTTGATATTATCAACTATTGGTTGATAATCTACTATGTGCCAGTCAGTGAAATTATAGAAGTTAATGCACGGTCTGATAGGCAGGCACAGTGCAGCTCAACATTTTTAATGCCACAGCCCATGGTGAAAATGATAACTTTATATGATATCCCTCTGAGATGCTATCATGCTAATTGAGTCTCTTTCTTTTCTCCACTTTACCAAAGGTCTACTTCTGTTATCCTTGTTTAGTTTGGACCATGGCCCCCCAAAGAGCATATTAATATGCTAGAACCTATAAAGGTGGTGAATAAGTAAATAGTGAAAAATTTGAAATAATCTGAATGTCCATTTTAGCAGAAGCAGAGACAAAGATTTGAGTGTAATTATTTTTTGAGGTCAGTGTGTGTGTGTTGGTGGGGGAAGGCGGTGTGCACAACCCTGGAAGGCGATGGAGAAATGGTACAGAGAAGGAGAGGAGCAGGCAGCCAGTAGAAAATGTGTTATTAAGCCTAGTACCACTGTCAGCATCTGGAGTTTATTTCCGTAGGGAAAGCTCTGGAACCCAAGGTAGAGAGCACTCCTTAGAGTTGCCTCATCCAATGGGTGAGGGAGCTGGGGTATTGATACACCAACTCCCCCAGTCATTGTCCGAGAGCTGCTCCTGGCAGGTGTTAATTCTCCGGCACTTGCCCCTGCTGCATTCATAGACAGCGTAGCATTCTGTGGTTCTGGAACCAGACTTCCAACTCAGAGATGCAGGTGCCAACAGTGGCATTTGGCTGGAGCACACGGAAATGTTAGGGACATGGGTGGAACACTGGCAGAGCCTGCTAGACCCACAAGAAAGGGTGGTAGAATATTTTTTAACACGTGCTTTCAGGCAAAGGATAAGGTAGAACTATGTTCAGCCACATAATGTCGAGTACACAAAAGCAGCTTATAGAACATCAAGTAGAGTCAGACCCTTTGGATCTATTATTCTTCTGTGCATGTGAAGATGCCACATGTAGGGGAAGGCAAGACTGGAACTAAGGCAAAGATACTTGCTTTGTGCACAGATTCTACAGGGTTGACAAAAAACTCAGTAATCAACACAGATAATATTTCTATGAAGTGTTTTTAAAATATCAAAGTTAATGCCAACAGTTCTTAATGAACAAAGTATCGAAATTTTCAATAAAATTGGGATCTGACCTTGTATTTGCACAACTTGGCCTCATTCCCCTCGTGTTAATCCTGGCCCTGTTGGATTCTGGCCCCTTGAGGTGGAACGTTAGGGAGATGCCCTGGCCTCTCCCCTCTTCCAGCCCTCCAGCCTCTCACTCATGCATCCCTTGGCCAATCCCAGCTACCACCGCTGGTGTCAGAGCCCCAGAAACTCCACCGGCAGGGGGCAGCTTCGCCCCCTCTGTCTTCCCCTGTCCCCCGTGCTCACTCACCCCTGCACACAGAGCGGAAAAGCTGAAGGGGGACGAATGTATATGAGGACTCGAAGGCCCAGGACCAGTACCATCTTCTCAGAAACCACAGTAACCTGGAGGCCAGAAGGACTGGTTCCAGAGCAGACCCACAAAAGCCCTAGCACCCGACACTTTGGTCTTCCAGGCCTGGTTCCCCGTGGGTAGTTAACCGCACGTGCTCTTTCACAGTCCTCTGGGGTGACAACCTGGGGTCAGGCTGACCTGGCCGGGCTCCGCTTGGTGTACCGAGAGCCCACAGCCAAATGGCAAGTCATCAGAGCTGGCTTGTGGAAACCAAGCCATCCCGACCCCTCTCCCCCTGAGAGCCGGGCCGGTGCCAAGAGCTCTCTGATCCCAGCTCCTCCAGGAGTTGGTGTGCTGCAGGTGCGTGCAGCCAGCCCCTGTGCAAGTGGGCTTCTTAGTTCATTAGGCATCACGGACCCTTTATGTTTAGGTAGCTCAGTGTCGTGCTAACTGCTGACACCCGTGGAAAGATGGCACCAGGCGGGTTCTGACAGGTCTTTGCAGGGCAGTGGGCAGGGAGACCAAAGTCGCTTGGGGAGGAGTATAAACTGGAGGACAGAATGAACTTCTCTTTCATTTGAAGACTTCATGGATCCAGAGCAGTGTTTTCTTTGGGAGATGTTAGCTCACGCCAGTGCGAACAAAATAACGTTTCTGTCTTGACTGAGACTTTTGGCCAAAGAATTCATTTCACAGCCAATGTTCAGACTGACTGTCACACAACCTTTAGTTTTCTTCCATGGAAAACAAAAACACGATGACTTGTTTTCAGGTCCTTGGCAACTGGCAGTGCTGTGTTTCCTTTGTCGTGTCACAGTGGCTTCCATTCCCCCCTTACCTGTACCTGTAATGAGTGCGTGGGAGTGTCTCAAAGGCAGAAGCGTAGAGAAAGGAGGAGAGGGGGTTGTGATATTCCACAACGAGCGTCAGCACCTTCTTGAAAACAGAACAAATCTGAGAAATGCTCTTCCTCAGGGTGACTAAGCAATGACCCTGTAGTCCAGGGGGTAGGAGAGGGCGAAGAATCTGATCTGTAGACCTTCATCCTCCTTCACTGCCTGGCACGTTGGTAGCCGTGTCAGGAGCGTGGGCTCTGAGTTCCAGTCCTTGGCTGTACCACTTAGTTGTGCTGATTGTCTTTAGATAAATGACTTAACCTCTCTGAGCTTCAGTTTCTTCATCCATAAAATGAAATATAGCAATACCTACCACATAGTGTTGTTGTGGCCACTGAATGTGACCATCCTTTTGATCACAGTATCTGATGAAGAGGAAGAGCTTAATCAATGCTGTGTTTTATTATGACTACTGAGAAAGGTCAGTCTGGAAGCTCCAAATTAAACATCTCCTCTATTTTCTCCAGGGTTCCTCCAGCAAGCCCATAACTTGGGGTCTTGGTAAAATGCTTACAGTCAACATTTACAAGTTTGATAAATGTACTGCGTGTCACAACCCAAGAAGGCTGGAGGGAGAGCAGAGGGGAATAATTCTTCATCTGAAATCCCGGCCTGCTTTGCCGTTCTTCACTCAGCTCAACTCCCTGTCTTTCGCTAATCTGATCCCACCCTCTGTATATCGCCAGTCCACAGAGGAAAGCACCAAATACTGTCTGGTACATAGTAGCTGTTGAATGATTGGCATCCGTTTGTCTTTGGTTGAATTCCCCCCAGAGGCTGACCCCATGATAAAGCAGTGAGTGCCAGTACTTTATTTGGGAGGTGAACCCAGGAAGCACTGGTAAGAAAGTGAAGAAGTGAGGAAGAGAAGGGAAGGGATGGTGCGTCAAAGAGCAGTCACTGCTGTGGGCAACTGTGGGCTCAGTCCCGCTGGTAACCTCTAGTAGGCGCTATGGAGCATGCCTCAGAGTTGTCTTACAGGAGGGGTGAGGAAGCTAGCGATGTAGCCACTAACTCCCCTCAGTCTTTGGCTCAGGGCTCTCCCAGGGGCATGTTCCTGTGGCCCGAGTTGCAAGTGACGAACCCATTGAGTATAGGAAAGCTGGTTCCAAAGAGATATGGGCAGGGTGCTGGTAGCTCCAGCTACACCATCCTAGAGTTGCTGAAGTTTTGTGTAACCCTTTGCATTCGACTCAGGATATGTATCGCATGTCTAAATAATTGCCGTATCTGATGGGATGATTTAGTGTCACTGTAATGCCTCAGGGGCCTGGGTCTTGGTCTCAGGGACGGTGTGATTTCTGCTACCTGGGCACAGCTGCCTGCTAACAAATCTGCCTTGAATGGTTGTCTTTTCTTTTCTTTTTAAAAAATAAATTTACTCATTTATTTATTTATTCATTCATTTATTTACTTTTGGCTGCGTTGGGTTTTTGTTGCTACATGCGGGCTTTCTCTAGTTGGGGCGAGCGGGGTCTACTCTTCGTTGCGGTGCGCGGGCTTCTCATTGCGGTGGCTTCTGTTGTTGCAGAGAACACAGGTTCTAGGCGCGTGGGCTTCAGTAGTTGTGGCACGTGGGCTCAGTAGTTGTTGCTCATGGGCTCTAGAGCCCAGGCTCAGTAGTTGTGACGCACGGGCTTAGTTGCTTCACGGCATGTGAGATCCTTACGGACCAGGGCCCAAACCCGTGTGCCTTGCGTTGGCAGGCGGATTCCCAACCACTGAGCCACCAGGGAAGCCCCAGTTGTCTTTTCTTGAAGGGAGCCACAGAGGCCAAGTGCCAGTGCTCATTTCCTCTTTGAGCTCTCCATGGAACGAGCCAACATCTGGAGTTGGGTTTTTATGTGATGCGCATGGAGCTGAGACCAGCAATTAATCTCAAGGGTTCAGAAAGCACCACAGCTTTGGGTCAAGGTGACCTGATAGGGTGGGCTGGCACCCGAAGAGCAAACCATTGAGGTGAAGTCTGCTGGCATGGCGATACCATGATGGTACTCTGCAAGACTGTGCTCTAGGAGTTTCTGTGTTTCTTGGTTCTTCTAACTTAACAATAGCTAACATTTGTTGAGCTATTTCTATATGCCAGACACTGAGCTAAGCACTTCTCACATTCATTATGTCAAGAGGCAAATGGATAACACCATTTGTTTTACAGATGAGGAAATACAGACACAGAAGTGAACTTGCCCAAGGTCATAGACTCAGTAAGTGACAATACAGTTGAATCCGGGTCCCTCTGACTTTAGAACCCAGAGTGTTAACCACTACACTACCGCACTGTATTTTATTTGTTGTATAGGTTTTTTTTTTTTTTTTTTTTTGACCCTGAAATGCTATTCCCAGTAGTGTGGTGGGAAGCCGGTTCTGGGGGGTGGGGTGAAGGCAGTGGGGTGAGGAGGGGTGGAGGTAGGGTGACTAGCCCTGATTTGTAGCATGTCAATTTTTGTGGTGTAAATACTCTCACCATGGTCAATTTCGAGCTACCAAGAGTTTAACGATGTTTACAAAATTCTTGAATATTTAACAATGGGCTCACACGAGCTGGTTTGAACCAACTCCAGTATGTCGATTGCACGTCTTCAGAGTTCTCAGTTATTAAGGTTTCCAGAGAATATTGTTGGAATAGCTTCTTTTCTAAGCATCCCACCCCTTAAATCTTGCCCATAGCTCTATGATTATAAATGAGACAATGGTCTTCATTCATTCAACAAATCTGAAGTGCTGTAGAGGCAGGAGGGGTGTAGAGGGGATTGAGGTGCAGTCCAATCTATCGAACATTGAGTTCCCCAGAAAGACTCGGAGGTAAGGATTTGCGTGATTTATGAGGAAGTGTCACAGGGGAAGCTGGTAGGATGGCAGGAAGTGTGATGGGAAGGGGAAGGCGGCTGGCTAGGGTTTACTGTCACGCCAAGTCTTGTTGAGGCTGCGTTTGACTCAGTCGTGTTTGGGGAGCTCTGGAAAGAGTGGGGTACACTCAGGTGTCTTGATGGGGGCGGGCAGGACTGGAGTTTTTTAACTTGCTACCTTCACCCATTCATCATTGGTTAAGGCTTGTCTCCAGGAGGACATACATGTTCAGGCACTTCTGGCTTCCCACTGGTACAGGCAAAGCTGGTTCCAGGAGCCCCAAGCAAGAGGCACAGGTGTGGGTTGGCAGGGGCCAGAGGACATCTGGAGCTGGTGTGCCTGAAACCAGTAAAGGGATCCGAGGGTCTGGGTACAGAGCTCTCATGTCTCTGAGCAGCTCCTGTGTGCCAGGCACTGTCCCAGGTTCAGAGGACAGAGGATGAGTGCCGACAGCCGGTGTCCCTAAGCTCATGGAGCATGTGGTCTGGGGGCAGGGCGTGTGAGCAATCCAGACTAGACATAGATCATTACAGATTGGGATAAACGGCATAAGGAAAAGTACAGGGTCCTGGGAGAGGCTTTTCCCAGACAGATGCTGGATTTAGGCGTAGGGGTGGGGTTAGGAAAGGCATGACTCAGTTTGACAGGATAATCCCTGGCTTTCATTGAGGGTCTTGAAGTAGTTTGCAGGCCAGAGGCTAGTCCTTTCTTGTCTTTGAGTTTTATCCAGTACCAGAGGGCCACTTGCAAAAATGCAGCAGGTACACCACAACCGCAGGTTACTAACAGCAATTAATGATTTATGGGGTATAAATCACCTACTCCAAATCATGTTGTAATTACTCCTAGCCAGAGCCCTGTAGATTATTCTAGTCATGTATAACTACTTATTGTGCATGTGCTCACAGAAATCTTGGGGCTTTCATACCTTTGACTACTGTGAAGCCTGCAGACTCTACAGTCAGAGCGCCTCGGTGCAAAACTTGCTGCATCACCTAGTGAGCTGTGGATCCTTGGGAAAGGAGCTTAGCCTCTTTGTGCCTGTGTCTTCATGTGTAGAATAGGGGAAATAGTACCTACCTCACACAAGTTCTTTTGTGAAAAGTAGAAGAAATGAGTTGATATATGCAAACTACTTAGCACCACCATCTCTGAGCGCATTCTAAGCACTTTATAAAAGATAGTCATTATTTATATTATTGGATATTGTATTTGACATGAAAGGATTTCCTTAATACTTGTTAAGTGAAAAAGTGGGTTTATGCATCAAATAGTTTGAATAGATGTTCTCAAACTCTGGTCTCCGAACTCTTTGTACCCTTAAAAACTATAGAATTCCAAAGACATTTTTCTAAATGTGAGTTTAAAATATATTTACTTGTTTATGTAAATAACAATAATAAACTCCTTACACGTTGATGTATTGTCTTAGTCCGTTCAGGCTGCTATAACACAGGACCATAGACCAGGTGGCTTATAAACCACAGAAATGTATTTCTCACAGTTCTGGAGGCTGGTGTTCCATGAAAAATGTGGCTAGTTCAGCTGGCAGCTCAAATATCACACACATGCTTCTCCTTGAGCTGACCATGATACATCAATATGCAGAAGAGGTGCTTTGTGCATACTTCCCATTCCATCACAAAGAATATTGAAAAAAAAAGTTTTCTCAAGGGGAGAGATTTAATAAAGTTAATCATCTGCAATGCTTCATCAAGGACAGTCTGTCAGTGAAGTGAGAAAGAGAAAAACAAATACCGTATGCTGACACATATATATGGAATCTAAAAAAAAAAAATGGTTATGAAGAACCTAGGGGCAGGGAAGAATAAAGACGCAGACTTACTAGAGAATGGACTTGAGGACACGGGGAGGGGGAAGGGTAAGCTGGGACGAAGTGAGAGCGTGGCATGGACATATATACACTACCAAATGTAAGGTAGATAGCTAGTGGGAAGCAGCCACATAGCACAGGGAGATCAGCTTGGTGCTTTGGGACCACCTAGAGGGGTGGGTAGGGAGGGTGGGAGGGAGACGCAAGAGGGAGGAGATATGGTGGTATATGTATAACTAATTCACTTTGTTATAAAGCAGAAACTAACACACCATTGTAAAGCAATTATACTCCAATAAAGATGTTAAAAAAAAAAGACAATCTGTAGAAAATCCAGTTTCACTTGACTGCAAGTGTGTGAAGATGATACCAGTACCAATGACTACTGGTACACACTGGTGTTACTGCCTTGATTAGTGCTCAGGTGCTCATTTTAGCTCCCATCACTGTGCACCATCAATGCCAATAACAGTGGAAAAGGCAAATCATGTGCTAGTACTGTGATGAAAATAGCTTTGACACGAGGACTCTTGGAACTGGTCTCAAGACCGTCAGGGTCTGCAAATTACAGCTGAAGAAATGCTGGCATGGAAGACTGCACACCAGACTATTGAAGCATTTATTTTGAGGAAGAGGCCATGACATGAAGGGCTTTGGAAGGGGTGATAGATTTTTACTTTTGTATTTGTTGCAGTTTTTACATCCATCATCCAAAAACATAAAACAGGGCTTCCCTGGTGGCGCAGTGGTTGAGAGTCCGCCTGCTGATGCAGGGGACACGGGTTCGTGCCCCGGTCCAGGAAGATCTCACATGCCCAGAACGGCTAGGCCCGTGAGCCATGGCCGCTGAGCCTGCGTGTCCGGAGCCTGTGCTCCGCAACGGGAGAGGCCACAACAGTGAGAGGCCTGCATAACGCAAAAAAAAAAAACAAAGAAAAAAAAAACCCCCATAAAACAGAAGATATTTCCATTCTACAAAAATTAGTAAAGAGACTTTCATTCTGGTCTCAGATCTTGTTTATCCATCTGAGAAACTGCCACATCTCCCTTCCTCCTTCAGGGGGCTGTGAGAGCCTAGGTTTCCATAGTTGGAAGGCGTTTTCGACTTGATCGTCTCTTCCATGAAAGAGCTGTGGGGAAGGTCCAGGAGGATGAAGACTCAGCAGTGCTGAGGATCCCCAGGTCCTTGGAGTAGCCTCTGGGGCAGACTTCCTGAATTCATAATCCAAGTTCCAGCCTTTCCTGCCATGACCTTGGGAAAGTTACGTAACCATTTCATCTGTCAGTTCTTCCTTGGCAAAAGAGAAATAATTTTAATTGTATCTTGGGAGGATCTTGTGAGGATTAACTGAGTTAGTACCTGAAATGTGTCTGATACAGAGCTCATGCTAGGTAATATCACCCTTTATGAGGATGATCACTCCACCAGCCAAGGTGGTTTTTCTTGCTGGAAGTTTCCAACATAGTCAACAGGTCCACACTTTTCTCCCTGCTGCTGTCAAGCTAAGGGAAAATCTCTCTCTAGGGATGAGTCATGGTCATTGACCGTGACCTCCCTTGTCGAAGCATCTCCTCTGGGCCTATAGGCCTGGAGGGGTTGAGCAGAAGTGTGGTCTGTGTCCCCTTCACCTGCAAAAGCAGGCTCCCAGGACACCCCAGGTAACTGGGCGCCCCACTTGGCTGCCTTTGACAGTTCAGGTCTGACTGGGGCAAAGAGAAGGCCATGGGATTTCCACACAGCCTTACTATCACAGCAGCTCAAAGCCTCCTTCCCATAACTTCTCTCTCTTCCCCACCATCATTTACCATATGCCACAGGTCAGTGTGAACCCACTAGGGTTCAGCCGGCCCCTTTTCCAAATGAGGTGACACTATTTTAGCTTTGGTGAGTCAATGATGTTTTTAAATTTTTACCTTTTTTTTTTTTTTTTTTTTCATGTAGTCTGGATACGGCCATTGTTTCTGCATCCAACCTCTTCTAGTTTCCAGTGACCTTCTCTTCTTCCCCATGGAAGGGCGGGTGTGTTCCCATGAGTAGTTAAAGGCAAGCCAGGGAACAGTATGAAACCACCTGATAGCCCTCGAGTCAGTGGCTTCTCTCCCCGCGGCCGCCCACAGCTTAGACAGAAGGCACTTTGTTTTCGCTGGGATTTTGGTAGCAGCTGCCGTCTGGTCTGTAGGCCTTATCCAGTCCCCTCACTGCAGCCAAGGAGCAAGTCTGGAACAGTCCTGCCCCTGATACTGCTTGGGCCTAGGAGAGAGTATACATGGAGGCCCAGGCCTGCCATGTTCCCACTGCCAGCTCCAAAGAGCATGGACCCCAACGGTCCACAAGTCCAAGTGCTGCCCTCCCCTCCTGTACACGCTCAGCCACTTCTCGGGCTCTGTCGCAGGGCTGTGGACAAAGCCCACAGCAGCCTCGCTGGAAGAGGAGGGACCAGAGACAGAGGCTTGCACAGACCTAGGGGTGGGCTTGGGGGTCTTGGGAGCAGGAAATTCCGAGTTCAGGTACCTAAAGTCTAGAAGGGGCACAGGTGCCAATGTGGTGTATCCTTTGGCCTCACAGACCTCTCGACCCATCAGAAGGGGCCAGGGGAGGCCCAGCGTGGGACATGGTGAAGGGTGCCCTGAGCAAGGACCTTGGGTGCCCACGTCTAAGGGTGGGGCAGTCTGGAAATGTAACATGCACACCTGCAGTGTGTAACATCCCGCAGTGGCTCTCCTGCAGTCTCGGGATCAAGGCCCCACTGCTTGATCCACCAGGCTCCTGCCTACCTTTCTCTCTTGTCCTTGACCATTTCTGGCTCTGGCCTTCCCCTTCTGTCGGAAGTCCCTACATCCCATTCTGTTTCACTGCAGGGATGCTGCAGGATGTTGCCTCCTCCGGGCTTTCCCCTGCATGATGGCTCATCTTTGCTGTTCTCTGCACAGGCATAATTCTTCCCTGACCCCCCATTCCTCTAACTGCCCAAGTCTAGGCTGGGTTTTATTCTTCAGCCTTCATAGCTTTCATCTCCTCGCTCCCTCTCTCCCCTCTCCCAAGAATCGGAGCATGACAGTTATCATTAGAGAGTGCTTGCTGCATTTATGCCCATTTTACAGGTAAGAGAACTGAGGCCAAGAGTGGAAGCTAATTTAGTCTCACGGCCAGCTAAGGACAGAGCCAGGCTCTGAGGTTAGACACCGAGCTTTTAACCACAGCGCCCATTGATTGTTGATTCTTATGCTTTGGAGTACAGCAGGATCACTGGTGGCATTGGGGGCTGGGCGAGGAGAGCTCCAGGCCCCACCACTCCAGCAATTCTGATTCCAAAGGTCAAGGGTAGGGCCCAGAATCTGCATCTTAATAAGCTTTCCAAGGGTGTCTGGTGCAGGTGCACTACACCTGCAATTATGCTGAGTCACAAGATTTATTGCCCAACTGCAGGCCCCAAATGGCAACCTGCTGAATCTAATTAGACCCTCTGGGCTCAGCAGGGCCCGGAAGGGGAGGAAGAAGATAGAGGATACTGCTCGCTTCCAGCCAGCTGTGTGCCGTCTGCGATGGTTCTGGAAGGGGGTTGGGAGGATGCCCTTCTCTGGGTGGAAGATGCAAGCCCTGTTTGTACCATACAGGCACCATACCAGACCCGTGACCTAGGGTGTCTGGAAGCCATCAGACCCTCACGTTCCGTCTCCTCCAGAAGGAGAGGAAGAACCACGTTTCAGTGACAGCGTTCAGCTCTGGCTGGGTCTTAGCTACCTGGAACCTGCTCTGTCTGGTTGCCCCGCACCATCATTGCACCCCACCAGCTGCTGCTGTTCATTGGAAGCCACTGGCCAGAACAGGAGGGAGCAGAGGTTGAGAATGTAACTCCAGAGGACTCGGCCGATGGCTGTTGGAGCCCAGTTGCACCCTGTCTGCACCTCCATCTCTTCCCTGAGACTTGAAGACACTTAGGGAGTTGAACAGCAGCCCCACTGATTGCCGTCACGCGTGGGCATGGGGAAGGGTGGTGGCCTCCCGGGGTGGGCCTCACTCAGGCATGGCAGCTCTGCCAGCAAGAAGAGAGACAAGGCCACTCCTTGGAGAGGAGATATGTCCCCAACCCAGGAGAGACCCCCAGGACAATCTGAGAGACACCAGGCCTTTCTTCTGTCTGATCATTCTCTCCACCACAAATGCCCTGCCCTTCGATTCCTTCGTCGATAATTCCTTCCCTCCTCCCAGCCCACTTCCTCCTGTCCCTGGCGCTCCTGCTGAGGGATTCGTGGTCCTTGAGTTCTGCCTCCTTATCCATAGGCTGTTGGCCAGGTTACCTGGTGTTAGGCTCAGACTGGACTCCAGCAGCTCCGTGGACTTAAACCTCTAAGGTGCGTAGGCTTGGGCTGGGTTTGCCGTGTTGGAGCAGCCCGCATGTTCTGCCCCCAAATTCATATGCTGAAACCTACCCCTCCCGGTGATGATAGTAGGAGGTGGAATCTTGGGGGGTGATTAGGTCCTGATGGTAGAACCCTCATCAGTGGGATGTATGCTCTGCTACAAGAGGCCCTGGGAGCTCCCGTGCCCTTGGGGAATTCTTGCTCTTGGCGCCCACGAGATAACGCCCACGAGATAACCTAACTCCTCATAATTGCTTTCCCTCTATTTAAGTTAGCTCGAGTGAGTTTGTTTTTGCCAAGTAAATGATCCCCGATTGAGACAGCTCTTCCGGGAGAGGTGAGGCCAGGCCTGATGCTTGTAAGTTAAGAAACACTGTCTGAGCCCTGGTGTGAGGCAGACACTAGGATAGGACAGAGTCCCTGCTCGCTCTGAGCACTGGGGCAGGAGTCAGCGGTTAGGAGAAGTCGGGAGGATGCTTCATCCTCAGGGAGGGGCAGTGGGAGAAGCACACTCCAGAGAGAGAGCGCTGGTGAGAGCCAAGCAGGGCTCATTTGAGAAGGAGGTCATCTGTATTCTGTACTCACCAAAACATAAAGCAGAAGGCTCAGGGCAGGGGCAGAATGCCAGGATTTTAAGTCAGAGACCTGCCACGTGCTGAGTGGCCCTGGACATGTTTCTTAGGCTCTTGAAACCTCACGTTTCTGAGCTGTGACCAGGATGGGAACACTCTGAAGGGCTTGACCTTGAACAGTGCCTGACACATAGGAAGTGCTCAGTACTTGGCCGCTGTGACTGGATTGGGAAGGGGACTGGCGAGAGCCACATTTTCCTCAGGGCCGTGTCACTGAAGGTTTGATGGACCCAGCAAAAGAGTTTGGATTTTATTCAGAAAAACTATGGGCAACTTGAGACGTTTTAAAGCAAGCAAGTGGTCTGACCTGGTGATCACAGGGGTTTTCAACCAGGGCACATTTGTACCCCCAGCACATATACGCACCCAGGAGACAGGTGGTAAAGTCTGAAAATAGTGTTGGGCATGGGATGTGCTACTGGCATCTAATAGGTAGAGCCCAGGGACGCTGCTAAACAACCTACAATGCACAGGACAGCCCCCCACGGCAAAAGATTATCCACCCAAAATGTCAGTAGTGCCAAGGTTGAAGAAGCCTAGGTTAATGCAGTATAAAGAAATGAATTACTTCCCATCTCGGGGCCTTAGTTTTCCCATCTGTCAAACGACGGGTTGGGGAGGACTTGGAAGGGTTGCGTGGCTTGTTCCTTCCGTAGGAATCTGGGTATCCCATCACTGCGACTGAGCCTGTGGTCTGCATCCTTCTTACACCAGCCTTGTGGCCCTGGGCTGGGGCCCTCGGAGCCTCTCATTACAGGTAATCTCAATAGAGGCAGAGAGCTCGTGCAGAACATGAGGCCTTGCATCCAGGCCACCCTTGGGATCAGACCTTGGCACCACTCCTTGCCAGCTGTGAGGCCTAGAGCCATTTTCTTTGCCTCTCAGCACCTCAGTTTCTCTAAATGGGACTGATAATGATGCCTCCCTTGTGGCACATTTGTGAGGGTCTGAAGAGTCTTTAGCTCAGCACCTGGCCCGTCACAGGTGTTCCATCAACATCAGATACGGGGAGGGTGCTGACTGCCCCCCACCAAGAGTGTGAGATCGATAAACACAAGGGACCTTGTAAGAAATGCACCCAGTAGACATTCAGACAGGCTCTCTCCGGATGCCTTTGACAGCCCCCATCAGTCTGAGGGCGCTCCGGGAATACACACTCCTTTGAATATTTGCTGAACTAATCGGGAAAGGAGAGCGGGAAAGGAAAGAGGAATCCTCAGTGTGGTGCGGGGCTCAGGAACTCAGTGCCTCAGGGCGGGGGGAGGTCACCAGACTGCAAGGTTAATCAGTAAGTTGATAGGTCTCTTGACTGAATGGTACCAGAGATGTAAACACAAGAAATGCTTTTCTCAGAAGAGCAGGATGGCAGACCCAGGAGCCTGAGTGCTGGGTTCAAATTCCTGTCTGGCCACAAGCCAGCTGTGGGAACTTAGGCAAGTTGCTTGACCCCTTATAGCCCCCATTTCCCCAGCTGTAGAAATAGAGCTATGGAGATAATAATAATACCTACTTCAAAGGGTGGCTCTGAAAATACAACACATACTATATATCTAAGCACAAATATCAGTGCCTGGCACAGAATTGGTGCTCGGGATGTCATCGCTTCTAGCTTCTGTTCCCATTCTTACAACACACGCAAACCATCTCCATCAGCCTCGGTGTCAAGCAGTGTAGTCCACAGACCCACAGCATCAGCATCACCCAGGAGCTTGTTAGGAATACAGATACACAGGCTTCACCCCAGACCTACCAAATCAGGAACTCTGCATTTACTGGCTGTGTGACTTCATGTGGAAAGGTTAACCCCTCTAAGCTGTGGATTCCTTGTATGTAAAATAGGGATTATACTATTACCTATCCTCCTTCCTCTGCTCTCAGCTCTCTAGGGTGATGCTGGCCTTCTGTCAGTTTCCAGACAAGCTCTTTTCTGCCTCAGGGCCTTTGCACATCCTGTTCCTTCTGCTTGGGATGCCTATTCCTTGGCTCTCCCTGTGGCTGACCCTTGTTATCTTTCAGGCTTCAGTTTAATGTCACCTCCTCAGAGAGGCCTTTCCTCCCCACGCCCATTCCAGCCCCTGTAACTCCATGCTTCTACACATTATATATTTCATTCCATCGTTACCTTATTTCTGTGTCTGCTTATTTGCTTCTTGTTATCCTCCCTATCAGTGTGTAAGCACCAAGAGGGCAGGAATTGTGTCTCTCTATCTGCCCAATGCCTGGCACAGGGTGGGTACTCACTCCATAAACATCTGTAAAAGGAATGAATGAGTATGTCATAGAGTTAATATGGAGCACTTGTTGCAGAGCTGGGTACACGGTGAAGGCCTCATCATAAAAGAGGCATTATAATAAGATAGGCCACTGTGCAGCCCCAGGCTTCATGTGACCTTGGACCCTGGCCTTTGCAAATATCTACTCAGGCAATGCTGAGGCTAACAGAGGCTTTTCCATGCACTGCTCCAGCGCTCAGCGGGCGCCCGTGTGACCCTCCTGCCCAATCACGTAGCCACCCTGAAGATGCTGCCTCATTAAAATATGGAGATAGCTGTCATGTCTGGCGCTATCATCCAGCCCAAGCCATCACGTGCTCCAAATTGGTTTTTGCCATTTTATACAGCACAACATACATTTGTTCACTTTTCAAACAGTAAACACCACCTGCAAGATGCCTTTAATATTTAATGTGACCGTAAATTGTTTTGAAAATAAATCCAGCCACGTGGAAAAGCGGCAGAAGGGATGGGCAACAAATCCAGGAACCTGTTCCACAGGGGGTGGGGTGGGGGCTTGCGGGGAGTGGGCAGAGCGGCCGTGGGGCTGAGACTTACGCGGTGATTCTGAGAACCCGATGACCTGTGTGCTTCAGTGCCCTGACATTTGAGCTCTGTCGGTGGATGGGTGATGCTCTTGCCCTCCCAGCCGTACTGATTTTGAACTCAAGACCAAGCTTACTTGGTTCTACAGAGGAGGTGGCAATAAGTATCTGAGGTTCACCTTGACTGGGACCATCCCAGGCGAGAGGACATCAGCCACCACCCTGGTGGGCAAAAGTGGGATTGGCAATGAGCTCTTTTGCCCAAACCAGCTTTTAACGGTTCCCCAGCCCCACTGCCCAGTATCATGGTGTGGGCGGGGGTAGGGCTGTAGGTCTCCAGGTCTTTTTTGTCTTACTTCCTCATAAGTGAAATTAAGATGCTAATAATATCTACCCGGTTAGTTGCTGTAGATTTGAACGGGTGAGTGTATGTGAACCGGTGCCTGGCGTGCAGAACAATACAGGACCGTGGGTTTGCTGCTGTGGCCGACCCACTCCTCACAGCCCTCCTCCCTCCCCTCCAGTGGCACCCACCTCTCCGTGCCTGGCGTCTTGCCTGCTGCCTCCCACCACCGGCCCTTTGCACCAGCTGTGTCCTCTGCTTGCCTCCACTTTCCTTTCTCTGTTTGCTTGGATAACGCCTGTTTCTCTCCCAGCTGTCAGCTCAGTAGACTGACATGTTGATCTTTTGGGAAAACTGTAAGCTTTCTCCTCTTGGTGTCACAGGTGTTAACTGAATCTCTGGGCCGGGGTGGGGGGAGTTCTCTGATTAGCCCACACCAGGTCATCTGCCCGCTGTGACTGGGGTCTAAGGACAAGCAGCAGCAGGCGTATCACAGCCCATATGCTGGGGGCGGAGGGGCTTCACCCCCGGAGAAGGCAGCTGCTGTTCTTGGCAGACAGAACTGTCCTTGTCTATTACAATGAGATGTGTGTCCAGGGACAGTCACCCCAGAAGCCGCGTGAGGACCACCTGTGGCGGGTGACCAGTTAGGCAGCCATTACTTCGGTCGAGGCTAGAAGGATGAGGGCGGATGATTTGGGAGACATTTCAAAGAACTGAGACAGAGACAGAAAGGAGGCGAATTCTGAGGCTTCCAACTTGGTTAAAAGAGCGTATGGTAGTATCTGGAAGGTTGAATGACAACATTCATGTGTTAACCAGGGACATCGTATCATGTCACCCAGAGAAGTGAGTGATTATGTAGGGGTCTGAGACAACAGTATTCAGCTCAGAGAAGGAGACTGCTTTGGGCGTTAAAAAAAAAAAAAAAAAAAAGCCCGAAGTCCCTCAACTTGTACCTTTTAAGTAGGTACATAAATTTTATGCTGGTACAAATTGTACTAGTTATCAAAGGGGTATTAACACCACCTGATTCATTGCTTGGCTTTTCCGGCCAAATTCGAAGCTAGTGTTCATTACGTGTCCCTCCCACCTTGATCATCCTGAGAAGGGCGGGGCTCCGTGTAAGTACCACTGAATATCTGTCCCTCTGGTTGTTGACTCTCCCATTGACCACATTCGTCTACATGGGAAGGTTGAGTACCTAATGGAGCATTTTCAAAATAGCCACTGAGTTCTCTGAATGGCATGAGAATCCAAATGGACTTATTTGCAGGAAAATGTTCTCTGCTCTTCTCGTCAGTGTGCTATTAGGATCCCAGAATAGCACGCCCAGAAGACTTCGTGGTTTTTCCATCCCAAAGATGATCTGCTCATCTCAGTAAATGGTACCACCGTCCACCGAGATCCTCAAGCTAAAAGCCTAGAACTTGAATGACATCTTTCCTTTCCCCCCAGAGCCAATAAATCCTGCTGGCTCTACCTCTAAAATAGATCCCAGTCTCTCCCTATCCAAAATGAATCCCTGTCTCCCCTCTAGTCCGGGGGTTGGCAAACTTTTCCTGTAATGGGCCAGATAGTAAATATCTTCAGCCTTGTGGTCTATACTGTCCTGTTACAATGATTCAACTTGCCTTGGGCGCAAAAGTTGCCATAGACAATACGTAAACATGAGTATGTCTGTATTCCAATAAAACTTTACTCACAAAATCAGCAGCCAGCAGGCCATAGTTTGTTGACCCCTATTCAAATCTCAGCCCCCACTATGTCTTGTCTGGACCAATGCAAAGCCTCCACACTGTCCTCCCTGCTTCCACTCTGGCCACCTCGACCATGCACGATCCACCCGGCGGCCAAGGTGATCTTTTTTTTTTTTTTTTGCGGAACGCGGGCCTCGCACTGTTGTGGCCTCTCCCGTTGCGGAGCACAGGCTCCGGACGCACAGGCTCAGCGGCCATGGCTCACGGGCCCAGCCGCTCTGCGGCATGTGGGACCTTCCCGGACCGGGGCACGAACCCGCGTCCCCTGCATCGGCAGGCGGACTCTCAACCACTGCGCCACCAGGGAAGCCCCCAAGGTGATCTTTTAAAAAGTACTCAGATGATGTCTCTTCCTGGTTTAAAATGGTCTGGTAGTTTTCCATTTCCCTACCCTCCCTTCGCCCTGCATGACCTGGCTCCTGCCTTCTCTCTGACCTTGCCTCCTGTCCCTCTCCTTGCCTGCAGTGTTCCACATTTCACTGGTTTCCTTTCTCCTCTGCTCCCTTCACTCTTTGGCTGGAACATTCTTCCTCTAGTCTCCCGCGGCTGCTTCCTTTTCATCATTCAGCTCCTGACTCAGTACCTCCTCCCCAAAGAGAATCCTTCTGACGTCTGTCTAATGCTGCAGGCTCCGTCCTCATCACCCCATTTGAAACTGTCTTATTTGTTGATTTGTTTACTGTTTGTCTTCCCAAGTTGACGTGGGTGCTCCATGAGAGCAGGGACCTCGTTTGTCTGTTCAGCACTAATATCAGCTCCAGTATGAGGGAATGAAGAGAGGCTACTGATCTGTATTTCCAGGCAATGCCTCTTCTGATGTCTGTTCACCTCTGATTTTCCCAGCTTTTACCAAGCCCTTCTTATGCTGCCCAGAAAAGGCTTGCCCAATAGCTCCCTCCGTGCATGTGACAAAGACAGAAAAAAAAAAAAAAAAAAAGCTACTTGTCTGAGTCCTTGGGCTTGTCCAGGGACCCCTGTGCAAACTTATGTGTCATCCTAAGACCAGGTTGGGAGCAGGGCTGCTCTTCTCCAGCTGGCCTCTACATGGAGGCCTCTTTACCGACAGCCTGTGATGCTGTGCAGGGGCGGTAGGGATGCTTGATTCTCTGGAAGCTCCGATTCAGGAATCCTTTCTTCTGCTCCTGGTGTTTCTTGACGTATGATACAAATTTACTCAAGCTTCGTTTCCTTGTTTCTCAAAATTTTCTCTCTTAGGGCCTCTCCTTCCCACCCCTTCCACCTACTCCCCTTTTCACTAGGATGCTGGGGCAAGCGACTGCTAGTTGCCGCCAAATATCCTTTCTTCCTTGGTCATAGGGCCTCAATTTTATTTGAGGTGGCATTGCAGCCAGCAAAAAGCCTACATTCGCCAGCCTCTCTTGCAGTTAGGGGTGGCCGTGTGACTGTGTCCTGGCTAATGACAGATTAACGGGAGCACTGATGGAACTTCTGGGAAGGGTGGTGAAAGAGTGCTGACTCACCTAGTGTCTTAGTCTGCTCCAGCTGCTGTAGCAAAATACCATAGGACTGGATGGGTTAAACCACAGAAATTTATATCCTTACAGTTCTAGAGGCTGGAAGTCCAAGTACAAGGAGCCAGCTGATTCTGTGTTCTGGTGGCAACTCTCTTCCTGGCTTGCAGCCTTCTGCCTTCTCACTGTGTCTTCACATGTAGACAAAGAGATCTCTCTCTCACTCTTGCTCTTGCACTTTTCCTCTTTTTCTGAGGACAGCAATCCTCTCAGATTAGGACCCCACCCTTATGCTCTCATTCAACCTTAATTACCTCCTAAAAGCCTTATATCCAAATACAGTCACACTGGAGATGAACACATCAACGTATGAATTTGAGAGGACATAATTCAGTTGATTGCTACTAAGCATTACATCACTTGGTCCTTCCCTTCCTTCTCCCTTCCTCAAAACTGGAATGCAGGTATGATGGCTGGAGCTTCAGCAGCTACTTTGGACCATGTGGTAGACTTGAGAATAAGTCTAGGCCAATGGCCTGGAATAGAAGTGTAGAATGAGGGAAAGGACCAGGGTTGACTTTGTGGAGACACTCTATCATCACTGGAATAATGTTAGAATTTGCCTTATGTTGGAGCACTGGTTCCCAACTGCAGCCCATTAGAATAACCTGGGGAGTTTTGAAAAATACTGGTGCTTGGATGTCATCCCCAGAGATGCTGATGTAATTGGTCTTTTAGGGTGCAGCCTAGGCATCATGATTTTTTTTAAAGCTCCTCTGGTGATTTTGATGTGTTAAGGTTGAGAACACTGTGTTAAAGAATAAACACTTGGGTAAGAGAATAAACTATATTTTAAACTATGGTATTTTAATTTTGTTATATGAGACTAACACAACTCCTAACAATCAGAAGTCTAATTTTAGGAGATGAATCACTTCCATCTTCTAAGATTTTCAGAGCACGAACCACCCAAAGCTGGCAGGAGCCCTGCTCACATCCTACCACGTTCAAGAGCATATATGGGTACAGCTCAATTCAGGTTGAATGGTGACAGAGCTGTGAAATATTAACCAAAATTTTCCATCCCTTTGCCCACATGATAAAACAATGTACAACTAAAATTAAATTTCTGGATTAAAATAAGCATTCAAATTAAAAATAGTCAAATGTGGCACTTTTGTCAATACATGTTTTTTTTTCCGAGAGTGAAGCCATTGCTAGTGATCATTGGAGACCAATGAACTCTTGCTTCTGTGCTCCAAATGCCTCCCCCTGTCCCCATCGCACGTGAGAAAGATCAAGGGTAGAAGCTCTGCCAGATGGTGAGAGAGCAGGTTTAAATTAAGCAGGTGCCTGGGTTCGAATCCCAGCTCTACCACTTAGAGGCTGAGTGCTAGTGGGCAGGTAGCTAACCTCTCTGGGCTTTACACGCACCCCTCTGAAAAATGGGGCTCAGGGTTGCACCCAGGACTGAGGTGAGGATTAAACAACAACATATGAAAAAGCACTTTGGCATTCTGCCTGACATGTAGCAACTGCTCCGTAAGTGTCAGCTGTCACTCTCAGGCACTGGCCAGCTGCTCCTGAACTGCGTGTCCTTCCTGTTGAGTGCGGAGGCTCTGCCCCTCCCTTTCTGGAAAACAGTGCTGAAATAGGGCTGCTTTTATGAATAGGGAGCTAAATGAGCAAACACATGTCTGGAAATAAAGGTAATTCATCCCTGGGGAGATACCATCTCCCAGGTTCAGGGGTTAATGGGCTCAGAGGATTCATAACAAAGGTGCTCCAGACAAATTGGCCGAGCAGCTATTGTTGCCCAGACAGCTCTTCAGCTGTGTCTCATTTATTAGCATGGCTGCCCGAGAAACAAATGAAAAGGCGAGCCCCCTCCAAGACAACAGAAATCCAGCACAAGGGGCATAACGCCCTGGAAGTTGGAGCCAGCGACAGAGGCCGTGCTTCTAGCCGGCTGCCAGCACTGAGCTCCGGAGGAGGCTGGGAGGAAGCCAGTCCTGACGGCGAGCTCTCTCCTCGGTAAATAAGGGAGCTGCCAAGAGCCAAGCCCGTGGAAAAACACTTACAGATGAGAGGGAAACACATGGCAAGCATGACCCTCTGCAATCGTAAAATGCGTGGTGGAGGAAGATGGGAGGAAACAAATCATTCTCCTCGGGACTGTCCATCTGGAAGTGTGTGCCTGGGAGTATTATTACAAATAAATACATCCAGCCCAGCAACGTCTGGGAGTAATTGGATGTTTTCATCCTTCTGGAACCTGTGGAAAAGCTCCTCATACACACACGGGTCCCAAAAGCCACAACAGACGCCCCCCTGCTGCCGGCCCGCTGGTTCTGCCCGTCCCTGCCCGTGGATTGGTTCAGCCCATTTTCTAGAGCAGGTCTGGAAGTGGCGAGGGCTTAAGATTCTAGAAGCTTTTGAGGGGGAGCTTGAGCCTGGGAGAGAAGACAGGAGTCCTTGTGGACCTGTGGGAAATGTCACCAGATGGAGTGCAGGGCCCTGTGGGTAATCAGCTTCTACAGGGTTTCTCAAAGTTGAGCCCTGGAGCCATTTTTATTCCAGAGTACTGGCGAATCACGTGGATTCCTGGGTCCTGAACTCCAGACCTCCAGGATTCAACGTTTGGAGAGTGTGTTGGAATCTTGCATTTTAATACAGCTTCGTGAGAGATTCCTGTGCACGCCAAAGTGGTGGTTCCCAAGCTTGAACGTGCATCAGAATCACCCAGAGAGCTCGCTGAACACAGAGAACGGGACCTCCCCTCAGCAGCCACCCCTGATTCAGTAGGTCTGTGGTGGGAACTGCAGCCTTGTATTTCTAACAAGTTCCCCAGGTGCTGCTGTGACTGCTGCTGGTCCGGGGAACACACCTTTTTTTTTTTTTTTTTAATTTATTTATTATTTTTTTGGCTGTGTTGGGTCTTCGTTTCTGTGCGAGAGCTTTCTCTAGTTGCGGCAAGCGGGGGCCACTCTTCATCGCGGTATGCGGGCCTCTCACTATCGCGGCCTCTCTTGTTGCGGAGCACAGACTCCAGATGCGCAGGCTCAGTAGTTGTGGCTCACGGGCCCAGTTGCTCCGCGGCATGTGGGATCCTCCCAGACCAGGGCCCGAACCCGTGTCCCCTGCATTGGCCGGCAGATTCTCAACTGCTGCACCACCAGGGAAGCCCAGGGGGACCACACTTTGAGTAGCACTGCATTAAAGATTGCAAACCACTGAGCCTCACTGAGTGAGGCTGAGCAAAGTCCCATTTGTCAACCAACGTGTGTGGAGACCCCACTGAGTGCAGGACCTCCTTGTCCTCTGGCATCATGGAGTCTGGGGGCCAAACCTTCACTCCTGCCCCGCCAAAGGAGCCTGAAGATGTGACTCGAGTTAATAATGGCTGCAGCAGGAGTTTGTGCTGGAACTTCCCTCACAGAAAGGCCTAGTCAGTGTTGTCAGCTGCGTGAGATTCTTAAAACACCTCACTGCCTGACAAGAACACTAAAGCAATTAATTTAGGCTCTCTGGAGTGGGACTCGGGCACCATCAGGGTTTTCAAAGCTCCCCTGGAAAGTCCAGTGTGCAGGCGCGGCAGGAAGCCACCTACAAACGTTATCAACCCCGAATACGAAATATTAGAATCACCCAGGGAGTGGGGAAAGGACGCCGCTGCTGGGCTGCACTCCTCCCTGGAGATTCTGACTTCCTGGTTTGGGATGGCGCCGGGGCATTGGCATTAAAACAAAAACCTGCAGGTGATTCCCCGAGCAACCGGGGTGCAGACCTGCTGGCCAAGGGGATAGGGACCTGGGAGGGCTGATCTTGGGAAAGGTTAATGGGTGGGAGCAGCAGGGATGGGGCCAGATCCATTCAGGTCACCACAGTCAATGACAATGGTAAAGCAAGTCACAACAGCAGAAAACGGTTTCGTGAAGTGTGATCAAGACAAATTTCTTGCCCTTATACCAGAAACAACTGCAAACTCAGACTGTCTTTTTCGCTGGCCTGAGCAGGCATTTGCTGGGGGAGGAACTCTCTCTGCAGACTTCAGACCTCCCTCCCCACCCCCCGGGGATGCACAGAGAGGAGGGTGTCCCCGCCAGATGCCAAGCCCCAAGCACCTGCATTTCTACTGCTTTGCAGGGACCAAGGAGGAAGGTCTGCTAGAATTACTACCTCCTCTGGGTAATTTTTTATTCAAACAAAGATTCCCTGGGTGCTATTTCAGCGTTCTAAACCCGGGAGTAGGACCCTGGAACCTGCATTTTCTAAGCAGACATTCTGGGTGATTCTCTTCTGCATTATAATCAGGGAACAACCTGTCTGACTGTTCTAGCTGCAAGGAAGGGGAAGTTTAGAGAGGTGGGGCAGAGGCGAGAAGGCATAATTCTTCACCATTTTTGGTTTACTTGAGGTCCCTTCTGGGCACAGGATCTCTCAGAGAAACCTTTCCCCCAAGATAAGAGCCTGACCTTTGAACAAAATTTCCATCTGGGTCCAATAAATGGAGCTGACTTTACCCAGGAGAGCCTGGGTGTCGTACTCAGCTGCCTTTGTTTTGGTGTGTTTTTAAGGCCTCTCTAATAGGATGGGCTAGATTGCTGGCCAAGAAATGGATTTCTTTTCTCTCTGGAGAATTCTAAATCTCCCTGGAGATTTAGGCTGGCCGTCCCAACAGTGACGAATGTTTAATGGCCCAGCTTTGGCCACTGGTCCTGGCCTGCAGTGTCTGCTCATGACAAATGTTTCCTTGTAATCTGCTCACACTGGGGTTTCCAAGGTTTTCAAATTGGATGGAGGGTGTGGAGAGGGAGGGGGGAGAGAAAGAGAGAAAGGGAGAGAAAAAAAAGAGAAAGAGAGGGAGGGAGGAAGAAAGAAAGAGAACGGTTTAAGTCCACTATACCTTGGCATAGGCAAATTAACTCTGTAGGATCCAAAGGTCTGTGACCCCTGGCCAGTTGTCATTTTGATGAGGCACAGATTTGAACAGTGCATGTCTCTGGGCTGTTTACAGCAAGGGGGCGTCTCTTCGCTGGGGCAGGGCCGGAGATGACCGCCGGCATCCTAGTTTTGTGGACCTCATGGTACGGGAGAAGTTTCATTTCCTGGTGAAAATGGCCATGTGGTTGGGAAGAGAATTTCAGAGAATGTGGAAATGACCATCAGCTTGTGGGAAGAGAATGGGACAGGGTGCTGAAGACTCTTTGGAAGGCATGTGACTCAGGGCAGAGCCAGGAATCAGTGTCATCACTTCCAGCACTCACAATCCAGGATTCCTGGAGGTCTCAGAACCAGCCCTTGCAAACATCTGTGGTCTGCTGTGCGTTAGGTCATGGAGGAAAGGACAGTAATCGAAGTTCTAATTTGAGAGCTTATTACATGCCAGGCAAAGTGCTAAGAGCTTAACACATCATCTCATGTAACCCTCACAGCAACCCTAGAAGTGCATACTTGCAAGATCACCATTTGCTAGACGAGGCACAGAGAAGTTCTCCAGTTTCAACAAGGCCACACAGCTGCACAGTGACAGGGCTGGGATTTGAACTGACAGACTCTCTCCTTGACCAGACTTCTTGAGTCTGTCCAGCCCAGTCTTGGCAATGAATCCTGCTGAGTCCATTTAGAGAGAATCCCCCAGCCCACCTTGATAGCTGATCACCCTTAATATCTGATCAAGTTCCAACTTCATTAAGTCCTCGACCTGCCTTTAGCAGGAATCCTGTGTGGTCTGTTTACCAAGAATCATTCCTGTAGTTAATGTCTCCTCTTAATAATTTTCCACCCACAAACCCCTTCACTCTGTTCATTGACTGTAGATCTGAGCTAGTGCTAGGTGTATTCCACGTGAGCCCAATCTCTCTCCCCTGTTGCTCTCCCGGTTTGCAGTCGTCTTGAACAAACCCTTACCATTTTTAACAAGTGTCAGAATAACTTTCTCTTTAGCAGAAAATAGGCAGTTGTCCCCTGGTACCTGCATTCTGAATCTCTCCCCTGTCCCACCAGACCGGTGGTATCCACTATAAAGCAAGTCACATCAGTCACTAAAATTTGCTGGTAGCTCCATTAAAAAAGAAAAAAGAAACAGGTGAAATTAATTTAAAAAATACTTTCCTTACCGAATATATCTGAAATATCATTGCAACAGGTAGCAGGATTAATGGGATATTGTATGTTCTCTTTTGTCTACTAAGTCTTTCGAAACCCAGTGTATATTTCGCACATCAAGCACATCTCAGTTTCGAGGAGTACATTCCAAAGGTTCAGTCACCACTGGTGGCAAGTGGCGACAGTACAGGGTAGTGCAATGCTGGCCAGTGCCCTGGCAGGACACTTCAGTTAGAAGATCTCTTCATGGAAGAGCCTGGGGCAGAGGGAGCGCCGAGAGGGGAGGAGAGAGGAGAATAAAGAGACAGGGGACCTGGCTGAGCAAAAGCACTGCAGACATCTCTGTGGACAGAATCCAGGGGACCACATGTCGGGAATCTGCTGGCCATGGGGGTGTGGGACTGTGGCTGGTGACTGTGCCTGGGGTGGAGGTTAAAAAAAAAAAAGGTGACCTGGATTAAAAGTGAGAACAGGGTGTGGGTGGTGAGCCAGCCGGGGGAACTGGCTCTGAGGCTGGGACAGAGCAGGCCTTGGGTGGATGGGCAGGGCAGGCTGGTGATTGATGACGACAGCGGCTCTTTGGCTGTAATGTGCACTGGTAGCAACTGGGATCCTGTCAAATGCAGATTCTGACTTGGTTGGTCTGGGATGAAGACTGAGTGTCTACATTTCTTTCATTTTTTTTTTAAATTGAAGTATAGCTGGTTTACAATGTTGTGTTAGTTTCAGGTGTACAGCAAAGTGATTCACTTATATGTATTCTTTTTCAGATTCTTTTCCCTTATAGGTTATTACAACATAATGAGTATAGTTCCCTGTTCTATACAGTAGGTTCTTGTTGGTTATCTATTTTATAGATAATAGTGTGTATCTGTTAATCCTAAACTCCTAATTTGTATACTCCCCCTTCCCCTTTGATAACCGTAAGTTTGTTTTCTATGTCTGTTGGTCTATTTCTGTTTTGTAAATAAGTTCATTTGCATCATTTTTTTAGATTCCACATATAAGTGATATCATATGATACTTGTTTTTCTCTGTCTGGCTTACTTCACTTAGTATGATAATCTCTTGGTCCATCCATGTTGCTGCAAATGGCATTATTTCATTCTTTTTTATGGCTGAGTAATATTCCATTGTGTGTGTGTGTGTGTGTGTGTGTGTGTGTGTGTGTGTGTGTGTGTGTGTGTGTGTATACGTATACATACACCACATCTTCTTTATCCATTTATCTGTCAATGGACATTTAGGTTGCTTTCATGTCTTGGCTGTTGTAAATAGTGCTACAATGAACACTGGGGTGCACGTATCATTTCGAATTAGAGTTTTGTCTGGATGTGTGCCCAGGAGTGGGATCCCTGGATCACATGCTAACTCTACTTTTAGTTTTTTAAGGATCCTGCATACTATTCTTCATAGTTGAGAGTCTGCATTTCTAACCAATGCCAAGGTGTGGTGATGTTGCTGGTGTGTGGACCACACTGAGTAGCAAGGGGATCCAGGCTTTCAACGGCTGATAAGCGACAAGGAAGAGGGTGATGTTGAAACTTACCTAGGCTGTGGTGAGCTGTTGGCTTCAGTTCCCTCTAAACTGTAGCAACAGGTACAGCTCCCTCCTATTGAGGACCTACTACATGCCAGGCACTGTGTTCTGTGCTTCATGTCAGGGGACAGCAAACTATGGAGGCCTGGCCAAATCTGGCCACTTCCTGTTTTGGTGAATGAAGTATTATTGGAATCCAGCCACACCCATTTGTTTACATATTGTCACAGCTGCCATCATGGTGCAGGGGCAGAGTTGAATAGTTGCAGCAGAGATCAAACGGTGTGCAGAGCCTAAAATATTTACTATTTGGCCCTTTACAGAAACATTTTGCCAATCCCTCGCACATTATCTTATTTATTTCTCATCCCGTTACCCAATGAGGTGAGTCCCGTTATTGTCCCCTTTTACAGATGAGCAGATAAAAGCTGAGAGGCATCGAACACCTGCCCAAGGCCTCACAGCTCATAAAAGATGCAGAGCTGGTCCTCATACCCAGACGGACTTAGGCCAAAGAGGCCAATGTCCAGGCTCTCTGCACCAGGCTAACGTCATGGAAATAGGAGAGGCTTCTAGAAAGTAAAAAGATCTACGTGTGAGCAGAAGTCAGCGTGGGAACAGATCACTGCTTTGTGGGAAGGGCCAGACACATGTATTGCTTGAGCACGTACTGTGTGCCAGCATAGTCTGGGGGCTTTCTGTTGTAGCTCTTGATCCGTCCCCCATCCCTTCTTGCCCACGTCTGCATTCACCTGTGTCTCCCACCTGAAACTGGCATCTCTCTGCCCGAGGCCTCTCCATCCAGTGGGGTGGCAGTTGTCAGGTAAATACCCCAACTTCCCCATCCCTCTGTGGGACGATTCGAAGGCATGGTCTCCACGCTTCTCCCAGGTGTGCTCAGTGGTCACCGGCTCACTATTGGCACTCCCCCTTCTGTGTCCCATCACTTTCTCAGTCCCCCGACTTGTGCTTCCGGGATCACCTCCCAAATAAATTACCTGTACCCAGATCCTGTGTCAGACTCTGATCTCAGGGAAATCCAAGCTAAGACATACTCAGTGGTTCAGATATCACGACAACCGTGACAGTGCTGTGGGCTCACATTGTACAGGTGAGACAACTGGGACCCAGAGAAGATGGTCCAGTGACGGGGGTTCCACGCCAGATCTGTGTGACACATTTCTTCATGAGTCTCACTGCCCATTCCGCAGTGATGGTGATTAGGATGATGGCGATGATGGTGACCGAATGCTTGCTGCGAACAGATGAGCAGTCCGTGGCTCAGGACAATTAGGTGACTTACCCGAGTTTTGTCCACGTGTTAGAACAGACATTGGATAGAAGGAAGCCTGGAATGGAGAGGTGGAGACCCACATGTGCAAGGCAGCTGTGGGCCTGGAATCGTCTCCCTGTGGGGAAGGCCTGGTGTGGCCTGGTATCTCTCAGCCCTGCCCACTGGGTGGGATAAACATCTTCTTCAGTGACTGATCCCAGGACCAGTTGCCATGGTTACCACTGGGTAAGCGTCTGAATAATGGAGGACCGCGATGGTAACTGCAGCTACCATCACCCATCTGTTTGACATTCTCTCCCACCCCCCAATTCCTAGTGAAACTGGAGCTGGGGATTGGGAGGGGTGTTGGCCTCCCTGCCATGAGAACAAAGGGGAGCAGCTCTCATGACCTCATCTCTAGAAATCCAGTGAACTTCGCCCCAGTGCCTGGGAGTTATTATTGCTCTGCTCTCTTCCCTCCCCCTCAGATTTTCCCCCAACCAGGAAGTAAGCAAGAGCCTGGCCGCCAAGCGTGCAGGCTGCTGCTCACGCCTTCGCTGCTCTTCTACGCAGATGATTCTCCAGCCCCGATCTTGCCCGTGTCTCTCCCTTCCTCCAACTATTCTTTCCGCCCTCCCAGAAATGCAGTCTTTTAAAGGCAGCAAACCCCTCGCTGGGGAGTCATTAAGGTTGGAGAGAGGCTTACAGAGTCCTGGCTGCCTCTCCTGAGGCTCTGAGCGGTGAAGTGATTATCCAGCTTCCTCATCCGTAAAACGGGGGCAACAGCTGTTGTGAGGATTAAACGTCAGGACAATAGCAGAAACGTGAAGAGCCTGGTTCTGGAGTCAGACAGACCTGCCTTTGCCTCCTGGCTGTACCGTCGTGTGTGCTGTCCTAGGCCAGTTAAATTTTTGAGCCTCTGGTTCCTCTTCTGTACGACGACGAGGATGATCGTTGCATCCACCTTCCCCGGATTTAGCGTGCTAATGGTTCTAAAGCGTGGAGCATCGGGTCCCGTTTGCTTCTCTTAGCTCCTGTGCTCCTGTCTGCCCGTGACACTCTAAGGCTTCAAGTCTGCTGAGGGCGGTTAATTGATCTCTCTTGTTCCCAGCGAAGCGTGGTGACACGAGTCTGTGCCCTCTGCCAAGGGAAAACAGCTCGCCTTCCCACCGGATGCAGGCACAGGAGATAAGACACCTCTGTTTCCTCTCTTGACTCGCTGTGGCTGTCACCAGCGTCTGATAAGATAGGACCACTCGGGTGAGCCCCAGTAGCTCCAGAGGGAGGTTAAGAGCTTGAAGCTGACAGGGACGTAGAGCTTCTCGAAGCCGGTGGTGGCGGCACCCTTCATCACTTTGAGGCATGAGGCAAGGGTGGCAGAGGCTGAGGACGGGAAAAGCAGCAGGGCTGTGAAATTCCTTTTCCCGAACAATGTTGATCCTTCCCTCCCTCCTCCCACCGGCCCTTGGGATGCTCTGAGAGCCCAGGACGAATTGCGGGGGGAACAGGGATCCCTCTAAAATCCATGCTAGGCTTTGAGATGTCTTTAAATTCTGCAAGAATTTTGGGAAAAATTTGCAAATGTGCACATTTTGTTAGGGAGAGCAGGATTAGAATATTCCTCCAAATCTCGTAGGCAGGGTTCTTCACCTCTGGTCCCTGTATCACTCTGCTGGACTGGCTTATACCCACTCGCAAGAACTGATTGTTAAATTTTCAAGGACTTTGCAAGCCAGTTGTCAAACACAAACATTAAATATTAAACGATATAAATGTACAACGAAATAAGTTACGTTAAAAACCAAGGCAATAAATACTCACTACTCATCACTTCCTGATTAGTTTACTTCTTGTGGCTATTGCCCCTGTTGTGGGGGTTGCGTACCCCTCGTATCTGCAGTATTGTCTAGTGCTGTTCTCCTGAACATCTTCCTCAGCTCTGCATTCAGCCGGTCAGCACGTGGATGGCTGACGTTGGCCAGGGTGGGAGTATTTGTAGCACATGCTACAAACCAGCCCTCCCCCATGCCCCAAGCTCTTGTTACATAGTTACAAGCACATGGCAGTTCCTGTACTGCCCACAACACAGTTATATGAGGCGGTCGGTTACAAATACAGATCCCAGAGCCCCTCTATAGCCCAGGATTTCGAGGTTGGCATGGAGGATCTGTGTTTTAAGGGTGCTGCACAGGGCGTTTATGAAAACACCATAAACAGGGAGAGACTGGAAGGGAATAAGAGGGGGAAGGAGATGAGGAGGGCAAGCGAACAGGAGGGAAAAGAAAGGGTTCCCGGGAGAATTTTTCCTGGCATCCATTGTAGGACAACTGTAAAGTTGGGTGAAGGCTGAATTCCAGTGTCTGCAGACTTTTATTATTATTATCGTATATAGAGAGACATCTGTTGAACACTCAGTATGGTTCAGACACGGTACTAAGTGCCTTAAGTGCATGTTTCATCATAAGTCACCTTGATGTAAAAGCTATTTATTTATTGCACCCATTTTACAGGTCAGGGGTCTGAGGCTCAGGCTCGACTGCCTTGCCCCAGGTCCACACCCAGTAACAGTTAGAGGTAGAACTCAAACGGCAGGAGTGAGCTGACAACAGAAATGCTGGCCTCACTCCAACCTCAGTGGACGGCACACAGAAGGACCTCAGTAAATGTAATGGACGGACTTATCCAGAAGTCGCCCTCCTGCCAGAGCAGCATTTCATCTGGAGTGGCTTTAAGACTCAGGGTTATTTCTTGAATGCCATTTATTGTCTCACATAAGCAAGGAGAAATACGGCTCAGCCCTAGACACCAACAATTAAGACAGAGCGCCCCCATCCAGGGGCAGGCATGGGAGGGATGGCCCACGTTATGGTTCAAAAGGAAAGGGCTGTTCACACCTGGGTCCTTACTGGCTCACCCTCCCCAGTTCCTTTGCTGGTCTGAATAACTACACTCGATACACCAGTGAGAGCTCCCAGCCTGGTCTGACTGATGCAAACCCAGTCGCATGAAAAATTAGGAACACTGTAGGAGCTAAACAGGAGAGCCAAGTCACTACCTGCTGTAACAAATTTAGTTTACAAGTGTCATTAGTTCTGGAGAGAGAATCTTGTGGGGTAGTGAGAAATGGAGGTGGATAGTTGACTTGACGTCCATGTGAAAGGTTGGTCAAGAATGTTGACTCTAGAAGTCAGGGAAGGATGTCGTGGTCTCTAAGAATGGGAAGAGGTTTGAAAGGGCCACCCTTGGAAGGGGCCTTCAGGCCTTTGGAAGGCCCTCAGGGGGCCCTGGAGGAGTCTGACTCTGTAGGCCTGGACTTGCGGTGTCAGTTCTGTGGGCACCCGACACTCAGCGTCCAGGATGCGGCCGAGAGGTCGTGGTGGGTAGGGAATGCTCCTGGCTTCCCTGGGTTTTCCAAAGACTTTAGGACAGCGTTCAGTTGAGGCCAAGAGTAACCCTTTCCTGCCTTCCTTTTCCCACCATGCAAGTGCCTAAGAGTGGTATTTCCCCCAACTGGGACATATAGAAATTCCAGAAAAGGAGTCTCATAGTCACATGGGTTCAGGAATTGCTATATATTATATCCTTTTCCACAGGGATGATAGTGATCACACTAAAGGCACTGAAAAGTTCTGTAGACAAGAAACATTTTTCACTCTGTAAATCATTTTGAAGTGCAAGTAGCAGATGATGGCAGACTCCATCTAGATCCCTGATTCCTGCTTCTGACCCACCCCTGCTTTCAGTGAGCTTTCACTTCTAATGGTACCTGTGGCTCTTCTGTAGAGGACTGCCCTCCAGCTACAGGGCCTAACGTGTCCGCAAGCAGAGCCGAAAATGCCTTGCAGTTTATTTCCCCCAGGGTAACCCTGGACCAGGGACCAGTATGTTGTCCTAGTTGGGGCAGCTCGAGGCTATGTTAGAGCCCAGAGCACCCCTGCAGGACCAGCCCAGAGCTGCCCCTGGGAGATTTGTCCCAGCTTACAAGTTCACACTCTTGCCTGATTCTCCATCTGTTAAGCCCCCTTACAGGTTATTCCGGGAGCAGGCACGCCTCTGATCAGTCCGTCCACTCGGGGTCCACCTGTGGGGCAGTGGACCTAAAACAACTCATGTTTCTGTCGTTCCTGAAACTCTTATCAGTATGGTTTAGATCTTGAATCCTTCTTTGGCACTGACTTTGAAAAACTCCTCCCTGGAGACAAGCCTCCAACCACCACCTTGATCTTCTGGAGAGGAAGAGCCCTGATCTGACTGGGGGGGGGAAAGGCATCCTTTGGAGCCTATCTCCAGCTCAGCCCCTCTCTCCAGAGCTTTTCTTTGCTGTCCTCAAACCCCAGCAGGGCTTCTGCAAGGAGTCTGCCAAGAGATTTCCTCTCTTGGTGTAACCTGGGGAATTCAGCAGATTGGGCGATGGGGATTGGATTAATCTCCATCACGGTGCCCATTTGTTTTTGGAGAGCGGGGTCACCATAAACGATTCCTTTCTCACTGTCTTGAATAAACATCTCTTTGTGGCATGAGACTTGCCTGGGTCAGATAATCACAAACTCAAATGTCTGCATCAGTCAGCAGATAATATAAATGAGTGCGTCTGACCCGGTATGAGGCAATTGGGAGTGGTGGGGACTGGGACAAAATGGGGAGCAAGCGTCCCACCTAAGGGGGCAGCTGCCAGTGGCTCTAGCTAGTTATCACTCTGTGGGAGTCAGGTCCAGCAAGCACTTTTTCGGGAAGCCAAAGACTCAGATTTTGTTGGAAATCCCTTGACTTTCCAATTAGCAAATAGTTCCACCATTGTAAAGCCATGTGACCAAGTAGTACAGATATGAAGGCTAGGTGAGAGATCCTAGGTTACGATCTTGGTCTTGATCGTCTACAGCAGGTCAAAGATAGACCGGGGGGCTTCCCTGGTGGTGCAGTGGTTGAGAATCTGCCTGCCAGTGCAGGGGACACAGGTTCGAGCCCTGGTCTGGGAAGATCCCACATACTGCGGAGCAACTGGGCCCGTGAGCCACAATTACTGAGCCTGCGCGTCCGGAGCCTGTGCTCCGCAACAAGAGAAGCTGGGATACTGAGAGGCCTGCGCACCGCGATGAAGAGTGGCCCCCACTTGCCACAACTAGAGAAAGCCCTAGCACAGAAACGAAGACCCAACACAGCCATAAATAAAAAAAAAAAAAAATATATATATATATATATATATATATATATGTATAGAGAGAGAGAGAGAGAGAGAGAGGGAGCCAACAATAGAAATATATTCTTAAAATAAAAATAGAAGAAGATAGACTGGGAGAGACACGGCCATGGATTAAGAGGACCGCAGGTTCTCCTTCCCTCACACATGCCGTCCACCCACTTTGCACATGCTGGTCCCTCTGCCTGCGACACTTGGCCCCCAGCTCTGCCTGGTTAATTCCTCATCCTTTAGATTTCAGCTTCCTCCTGACCCGTGAGATGGCCTTGCCTTCCCCTGTGTGAGCTCCCGTTGTTCCAAGCTTCCCTTTACATCAGACTCATCCCACTTATAATGACCTGTTCAAAGTCTGTCTTCCCCACAGTTCTGCAAGTTCCTTAAAGACCAGGGCTGTGTCTACCTGTAGTCCGTTACATTCCCAGCCCCAGGCACAATGCCTGACACACAGTGGGTGCCCAGAAGGCTTCTTTTCAATGAATTAAAGAGGAAAGCGCCCCAGAAATTTCCCTAAGGGGAACGGAAGATTCCAGACTCCTCACAGACAATTCTGCTGTCTCCTTGAAAACCGCTCCACCAGGATGGTGTTAAGCCCTCATTGGGATGGTTCCTGTTATCCTAGAATTGAGACCCAAAGAGCAGACGGTGCTAAGCAAGGCCCCAGCTTAGGGCTGTGCCTGTTGAGTTTTGTGAACAGAATCCCCTAGAGGGAAGGAGGGCAAACTGTGGCCTTGGGCCAAATCGGCTCACTGTTATCGGTTTTAATAAATAGAGTTTTATTGAAACATAGCTCTACCCATTCATTTACTTATTGTTTGCTGCTACTTTCGTACTACAACAGCAGAGTTGAGTATCTGAGACGGAGTCCATGTGGTCTGCACAGCTTAATATATTTACCAGTCGGTTAGCTTCAGTGAAAGTTTGTAGAGCTCTGCCCTAGAGCTGTGCAGTGCCCAGCGTGCACAGCGGTACGTGGCAGCCATGGTGTTTAGTCTGCCTCAGTCCAGATTCTGAAACCATCAACTACTGGGACCGGCCGCTTCCCTGCGGGGCTCGTAGGTAGTGACATTTTGGCAGAATCCCCACTCTCAGCAGCGCTCTACCATTCCTACCCATGAATAGAAAAGCAGAGTGAAGAAGATAGAAACCTTTTGGGACCAAAGAGTGGGGAACAGCAACCACCTTACCTTTTGTTCCCTCCACCTCTTATAAGATCAATGGGGTGGAAATAGTCGGGGACTGTTGATGGTCTCTTTAGCCGGAAGTTGTCAGGTTCCAGCCCAGGAGCTTCTGGGTGTGAAGAAAGGGGCAGGAAGAAGGTGGCAGACGAGAGACAGTGACTGTTAGGAAAAAGATGGGGTAGCCTGCGGCCCCAGCTCTGCACCCCGCAAGGATATGTCAGTCTCCTGTGGTGCTCTGGCCTGAATGTTTGTGTCTCCCCCAAATTCATATGTTGAAGTTCTACCCCCAAGGTGATGATGGTATTAGGAGGTGGGGCCTCTGGGAGGTGATTAGGTCATGAGGGCAGAGCCTTCATGAATGAGATTAATATTCTTTTAAAAGAGACTCCAAGAGCTCCCTCGCCCCTTCCGCCTTGTGAGGGTACCATAAGATGTCTGCGACCTGGAAGAGGGTCATCACTGGACCATGCTGACACCCTGATCTTGGACCTCCAGGCTCCAGAACTGTGAGAAATAAATTTCTGTTGTGTGTACGTCACCGAGTCTATGGGACTTTGTTATAGCAGCCCAAACGTTGTAAGCCCTATGGACCAGTGATACGGGTGAAGGTAGCTGGGCTGCTCCTACCAGGAGGCTCACCCTCTGGGTGCAAGGATCTCACAGCAAGAAGCCATGAAGCAGATGGACCAAAGCAGAACCTGGGGTGGGCGAAGGAGGAAATTGAGCCTGGACTGGATCGCCACCTGTGCCGGCGTCTGCGTAGCAGGGAAATCTCTACTGGGCCTTCCAAAGAGTATTGCTGTGGTTTTCTAGTGTTGTGTAGACAGCACTGGGGAGCTTAACAGAACCACAGGATTTATTTTGTTCATGAATCTATGGTTTGTGCAGTTCTCAGCAATGACAGCTCATCTTTGATCCACTCATTCTCAGCAAGGGGGGCTCCAAGGCCAGGGCAGGCATCTGCTGAGGGGGTCCCGGGCTGACTCGTCTGCCTGTGGGCCCTGGTTGCTGGCTGGGGCCTTCACGGGGGCTGTCAGCTGGTCCACCTGCACGTGACCTTTCCGGCAGCTGCAGACCTTCCTCACAGCATAGTAATGGGTCCCAGGACCAGTATCCCCGAGACAGAGCCAGCTGGAATTCGGATCCCTTTTCTACCCTAGGCCAGAAGTTACATGGCACTATTTCTGCAGCACTCTGGTCATGAGAAATAAGTCACTCAGACCGGCCTACATTTAAGTGGAAAATATAAACTACAGAACCTGTGGGCATGTTTTAAAACGTCCACCAAGACGCTTCCCCAAGAATGAGCTTTCGGAATTGCCCTACAGAGAACCCAGAAACAACAACGAAGTAAAGGACCACAACCTCCTCCGCCAGGCTGGGACGGGAAAGGGAGCCTGTTTCCTCCTCACTCCCCATCACCCACAGGCTGTGTGAAAGGGAGGACAGCCTCCCTGGCCACACGCAGACCGCCCTCCCCGAGACCACTCTTAGTGCCCCTGTCAAATGCCAGATCAAGGTTGACAGTGAATAGGGCTAAGCCTTATGATGCAAAGTGAGGCTGTGTTAATGATCAGAAGTGATGGCAGAGTTACCGAATGAGGTTCAAAGTCATTTAAGGAATCCTTTACCACTTGGGGCAGCAGGGCCAGCCGGGGATGGGTGTCCACAGCACTGGCAGTAGCAGCAATTGCGAAAGTAAAAACGATCCATATTTATACCCCAAGATGGGTAGGCTGAGGCTCCTCTCATAATGGTTTCATTTGAAAGGTTTTCCTCAGTAGTCTGATTCCCCTGAAGCGTGCTTTCTAGACCCTATACTTGGGGGAAATTGGGGGGGAATTGGATAAATTGCTCTCTAGGGGTCCTTCCAGGACTAACACTTCCTGGTTCTCTTGCTAACAGGGGCTGGGTGCTGACAGTTTACTTAGGAAATGGTCACTAAGAATGTATTTATTTTATGAAAGCATCTCTCAGTAGGGAAATCATAATAGTAGCAGGAGAAATTAGCTCTGTTCTCTGATTTCACTGAAGGAGAAAGAGTTACATATGGTCTTTCCCTCTCTCTCTCTCTCTCTCTCCCTCTCTCTTTCTCTCTCTCTTCTCTCTCTCTTCCTCCCTCCCCCCTCCGCCCGCCTCCAACCCCTCCCTGATGGCTGTCTCACACAGACCTTGAGTGGTGATTTGACAACTTTAACAAGCTTCCAGCAGGGGAACCAAACTTCTGGCCCAGACATCTTGACTACAGGGAGTCAGTTATACAGCCCCTTGTCTTGAAAGTTTTACTACTCCAAGTGCGGTCAGGCAGCCATCAGCATCACCTTGGGAGGCTGTTAGAAATGCAGACTCCCAGGCCCTAACCCAGACCACTTGGATCAGAATCTGCATTTTTTGAAAGCTTCCCCAGAGTATTCAAATGTACATGAAAGTTTGAGAAGTACTGTTTTAAGGGTCCCGGTCCCCGGGCTTTTAAAAAGTTCTTCCTCCATCTGTTCATAGGAGGTGAACCCCCTTGGTCTCTGACCCCTCAAGTCCTTGGCAACCCCCCTTCGAGATGGCTCTTCGTTGCTGGCCAGAGAGCCTAGGCAGTGCTCACCATCTTTTAACAGCTAATACGAATCAAGCCACAGTTCAAGCGCTTGAATTTAAAATACTCTTGAGTCTGCATCTGGAGAAATGGTGGGCGGAAGTACTTCTGGTAAATGGTTTATATTTAAATGGCCATTTGTGGAAAACCATTGTGTCGTTCCTTTTGAATCCCGTCTGATTCTGGAGCTAGTGTAGCAAGGTTTCCAAACACCCTGGAACCATTTCCAACCTGTGTACTTCAGTCTTTAGTTAATGTCAAAAGGCTTTTCTCATTGCAAATCTCAAAAACGTTTTCTCTTCTAAGGTCGCTTGCCTATAGCCATTTGTATAAAAAGCTAAATGAACATCGGAAAGGTACAATAAAAATCCTTCTGTCCACTGGAAGTAGCACACCCTTGTGTCTGGCTGTTGTGTAGACTTCTTTGTTTCCTTCCCCCAGCCTTACATGGAGGATGTAAAAACCTACAGGGGAAGGTTTGTAGTTTTACACACTTAACAGTTCTATACGTTTTGAAGGGGAAAGATTTCTCATCTGACCTGATGAAGTACCTCAAGCTCTACCAGGCATCTCCATTTCGAACACATTGTGGCTTACCCAAGTGACAGCAGTCTGCAGGAGGACTCAGTCCGTTTTTAGGTCTGTCACTGAAAGAATATCCAACCCTTTGGAAACCAGCCAGGTCCCTGAGATGGCTCACCTTAGAAGCAAGATTTCCCAGCCCTCCTCAGCTCTAGACCCCAGATGAATAATAATATCTATGGGTATTTTTTAATGCCTACTTGCATTTGCTAAGCCTTCTTGTGATTTTTTTTTTTTATCTTTCTAAGTATGGGGTCCGCTGAAAGCAGAGCCTGAGGCAAGGATTTGGGTGCAGGGGATTTCTTTGAGAGGTGATCTCCAGAAGCAGGGGTGAGGATGGGATGTGGGGAGAGTGACATGGAGAAGGAGATCAAGCCAGGATAAGGGGGTTTCTCAAGTGTGCTGCTGTAAGCCCCAGAGCCATATTGCAGTGGGGCCTCTGAGAAGCACAGAAACACCTCCAAAACATAGCCCCTGAAAGGCAAGGAGGTTAGAGCTCTCATCCACTGCTTTTGAACTTGGTTGGTGGAAGGTTGCATCCAGGGCCATTGAGTCCTCTGCCATTCTGGCCTGTGTTTCAGTCCTGGCCAAGCAAGTTCGTGCAGCATGCAAAGCCCTGGAGCCTAAAGCAGAAGGATGCTTGGCTTTGCATGAGAGCGGCGTGGGCCCTGCAGGTGGGCGAGAGCTCAGACACAGCTGCTCACCATGGGTGCAGCTAGAGGCTACTGCCTTGTCTCTCACTACCTCTCTGAGGCAACTATTACCATCTCCACCTTACAGGTAAGGAAAGAGAGGCTCAGACACGTTGGATAGTTTGCCCTGCCGTGAAGCAGGGCCTCGGGGTCCCAGCACAGGCCAGCTGACTCCAGAGCCTCTTTCCAGAAGCTGCCAGTCCTGCAAAGGACTGGAAGGAGCCCAACCATCCCATTTGCCCGGGACCGGCCCAGTTTTAGCACTGAAAGTGCCACATCCCGGAAAACCCTCATCCCGGGCAAACTGGGGTGGCTGGTGGCCCTCGTGGGCTTTCTCTGCCTCTGCAGCTCCTGGCTTGCTGCCTAGGCTCCCTGTGGGACAGCTGCACACAAATGGGTTCCAGGCCATCTTTCTCTCTTTCTTGCTCCACTGCTGCATTCCGGTGAGGCTGTTTCCAAGTAAAACCCAAATAAAATTGGATTTCATATGGTGGTTTCCCCTGAGTGAAACTTTTATGTAGAAGCTGGGAGATGAGAAAGTTTGGGGGTTTTTTTTTCCTTCTATTTCCTTTAAATGGGGCCCATTTATTCTAATGATGTTGGGGGAGGGTGTGATGACTATAAATGAAATTTGATTTACTTGCTAAGTGTCCATTACTGTTTCATTGTTTCACTAGGGGCTTTTTCTTTTTAATGAAAAAATGTGTGTGTGTGTGTGTGTGTGTATAGGCACACACTCATAGTCTATGTACAGAGTTTCCTGTAGCACAGAGTGGTTGTCTTAATCAGCAGAAGTTGATTGTCTCACGGTTTGAAGGCTGGAAGTTCAAGATCAAGATATCTACAGGGTTGGCTTTGAGGGATGATCTGGCCCAAACCTCTCCTCTTGGCTTATAGATGGCCATCTTCTCCCTATGTCTCTTTCCATCTTCTTCCGTCTAAAGGTATCTCTGTGTCCACATTTCCCCTTTGTATAAGGACACCAGTCATATGGATTAAGCCCACTCTCATGACCTCATTTTGACTGGACTGCCTCTTGCCTCTGTAAAGACCCCATCTCCAAATACGGCCACATTCTCAGGTACTGGGGGCTGGGATTTCAACATATGAATAAGGGGGGCATAACTCAGTCCTTACCACTACGTTCCCCAGAATAAGTGAGAGGATCTCAGCAAAATCGAGACACAGCCATTATGCCCTCTTCTCCCCTCCATCACTCGTCACTCTAAGTTGCTCTTGGGGCCGGGGCGGCGGAGGGGGGTGGTCCCACAATGTTGGCTCCAACTCCTTTTTCAATATCTCAGAAGAGGAGCATAGCGTCTTGGAGGAGTGACAGCCCTTCATTTACTCACTCCCACGTTTGCCTAACGTTTACTGAGCCCCTGCTAGGTGCCTGGCCACGGGCTAGATGCTGGGCTTGGAGCAAAGGTGAACGAGACTGAATCTCTGGCCGAACTAAGCTCCCCCAGGGGAGCGGGAAGACGCTAGTCTTTCAAGTCAAATGGCCGTTGCTTCGAATTCTGCCTTTAATTTACCCCAGCTGTGTGTCACATGGCGTCTCTGAGCCTCACTTCCTCCATCTTTGGTGTTGGGGTGATGAGTGCACCCAGCCTGCAGGGCGGTTGTGAGGAATAAGGGTCTGACTAAGTGCCCAGCCCAGCGTCGGGCCCACTGTAGGCATTTGGTCAATATCTGTTCAATGAATGAATGAAAAGTATGTGTTCAGTAACAGAATCAGAGATACTTAGTGACAGCTAATGGTATAAACAGGTAAAGGAAAACACGAGGGGGGAGCAGGACCCCCAGGCTGCAGAGGGCTGTGGCACGTGTGATTTTGGTCTGTTGAGCATGTTTCTTTGGGCATCCCCTCCCCCATGCTGTGGGTCCTCCTGAAGCTGGCCTGAAGCGCCCTGCCTCCTCAGTGCTGGGTCGGGCCTGTGACCTAGGGTGGCCGGTGAAGGAGAACTTTAATCTCCCCAGTGATGGGCAGGGCAGAAGCCAAGACAGTGATGCCTCCCCGGGAGGGACATTTGTGTGCTGAGAGCGGGGGGGGGGGGGGGGGGGCTGTTTTCCCCTGAGATTGTGTATAGATGGCAGTCATTGTTCCAAGCTGCATAGAATAGGACCTGCAGAAAAAGACAGAACTAAGAGGTGGGGAGATGTAGAGAGACGGACGGAGGAAACTAATGAAACCGACAGTATTTGTCTAAGACCCTGGATCCAGCTGTGCTTGAAGCTCATCCCACTCCTAATGTCAGATCCATGAGTTGGTAAAGTTCCCCAAATCCCCTTAGTTTAAGTTGGGCTTAGACATTTGCAGCTGAAGGATCCCTGCCTGTAAATGGTTATAAACACAGTTTTTGGGAACCCAGAAGACAGTCCCATTAATCCAGACGAGAGGATTCAATCTAGGTTTCTTGAAGAATGTGATACATGGCCTATCTTCAAAGATAAGTCAGTTCTCATCCAGCCAAGAAGCCCAGGGGCATTTAAGGGGGAGGTGTGTGTGCAAAGGCAGTGAGGTGTGAAAGGGCAGGGTCTGTTCAGGGCCGGTGAGGAGCTGGCTGGGTCGTTTTATTGGGGATGAAGGAGGTGGTGGTTTAAGAATCAGAGTCAGGGAATTCCCTGGTGGTCCAGCGGTTAGGACTCGGTGCTTTCACTGCCGGAGCCTGGGTTTGATCCCTGGTCGGAGACTAAGCTCCTGCAAGACATGCGGCCCAGGTTCCTGTGTCCAAAATCCGAACAGATCCAGGGGGGCAGAGGCCCAGAAAGGGGACCTGACACTAAGCAAAGACTTCAAAATGCTTCATCACAATTTCCTCTTCACATGGCAAGATGGGAATATGAAAGTACAGTTAGGTGGTGGGGTAGACAGAATAATGACGCCCAAACGTGTCCCCATCAAATCCCTGGAACCCGTAGATATGTAACCTTACGTGGTGAAGGGATTTTGCTGGTGTGATTAAACGAAGGCTCTTGAGATGGAGAGATTATCCTGGATTATTCCTGTGGGCACACAATGTAATTGCAAGAGTCCTTGTAAGAGGGGGGCAGGAGGGTCAGAGTCAGGGAAGGAGACGTGATGATGGAAGCAGAGGCCAGAGTGATTTAATTGCTGGATGGGACCACACGCCAAGGAGTGTGGACAGACTCTAGAAGCAGGAAAAGGCAAGGGATGGATTCTCCCCTAGAGCCTCCGGAAAGAACACAGCCCTGCTGACACTTTAATTTTAGCCCACAAGACCCATTTTTGAACCTCTGACCTGCAGAACTGTAAGATAATAAATTAGTGTTGTGTTAAGTCCCTAAGTTTGTGGTGGTTTTTGTTACAGCAGCAATAGGAAACCAGCATAGTGCGGAAGTAACATAGATCACAATTATGAAACAGTAGACTGAAAGGTTAAGTGTGTGGGCTTCAGGGCCAACTTAATCCAGGTTTACAAACCAGCTCTGCCACTGTCCAGCTTGACAAGTTACCCAAGCTCTCTGGGCCTCAGTTTCTCCCACTGTGACATGCATTTACTAAAATCTACATGGTACAAGAGTTGGAAAAATCAAATGAGATAATGTGTACAATAATCATGACAGTGATTTATATGTGGTAGATGCTCAAGAAATGTTAGTCATTTTCCTTTTCATTGTTTTTTCATCATGATATGCAGGAAAATTTTTTTTAAATGTGGTGTCTAGTGTTCAATGTAAAAAAAAAATACAATTTTCTTCCCTTCTTTAAGATGTTTATCTTCCAAATCCCTTTTCCTGGAGTGGGTAGGGATGTCATTTGTTACATAAAACAAGAGAACTATGAAGGAAGTTTTATGAACACTTTTAATAAGAATTTTTACATTTATATGATGTTTCATGGGCTATGCCTAAATGCATAAACCAATGTGAAAAAACAATGCAAGGACAAAACAGAGTTATGTTAAGCACAACCAAACCACAACTTAATTTTTTTTTAAGTTTTTATTGAAGTTATTACAGTGTTGCTTCTGTTTTTTGTTTTGGCTTTTTTTTTGGCCACAAGGCGTGTGGGATCTTAGCTCCCCAACCAGGGATCGAACCCGCACCCCCTGCATTGGAAGGCAAAGTCTTAACCACTGGACCACCAGGGAGGTCCCACAACTTAATTTTATAACAGATGGTTATAAAGCATTTCCATTGACTGAATAAAGGTAATTGATTGTTTCAAATTATTTACCTTTTGAGGCAGAAATAAGGACTGTGTTCTTCCATTTATAAAGCTCTGCGTGGTGTCCCATGTACTTTCCCAGACATGTTCCCATTTTACAGATGAGAGCACTGAGTTTTCCCGGGATCCATGTGCTTGGTTTCAGCATTGATATGTGTTGGAGTGCCTGGAAGCCTTGTCCATAGCCCCTCCTCCCTTCCCTCTTCCCCCCTCCCCTCCTCCTCTTTCATCTGTACTTTCCATAGGTGATCTCACCCAGTCCCATGGTTTTAAATGCCATCATGTGCTGCTCAAGAATCCTAAAAATATATTTCTAGCCCCAGCCCGACCCTTGTACACCAGACTCATGAATCACCTGCCTACCTGACAGCTCCATTTGGATGCCTGCTGGGCACTGCTGACTCATCCAGAAAAGGACTTAGGATTTTTCCCTCCACTGATTTGTGCCTCCCCCAGCCAGTCCCTCCCAAATCCTGGGGCCTTTCTGAGCACTTGTCATCTTATCACACCCACATCCAGTTTATCAGAAAGTACGGTTGGCTCTATCCCCACAATATGACTTGAGTTCAACCACATCTCAGCATCTGTATTTCTACCACCTTTATCTAGATGCCATCAGGGTCCCTTGAGGTACTGCAGTTTCCTCCTATGTGGTCTCCCTGCTTTGTGCTCACCTTATTGCATGCTGTGCTACAGAATGACCAAGGTGACCTGTGAAAACCACAGATTTGATCATGCCACTCTTAGGCTTAAAATTCCATGGTGCTTCCTGTTGTGCAGTCAAACTAAACTCCTCACCATGGCCTAGGGGACCTCCATGAGCATGTCTTCATAGGACATATAAGGAGCGTGTGCTAGCTGAGGTGATTATGGAAGCAGAAGAGCAGAGACTGTCTTAAGTTCTGCTTTAGGGGAACCCAGACTAAGACATCTTAACCAGGCTGTATGTAAGGGGAGAATCAAGTCCCTGATAGGAAATTGCCATTGTGCTCTATTCTCTTCGTAATATCTACTCTATTCTTCTTCCTTAGTAATAGCAGCTCTGATTTGTATTGGGCCCATGACTGGAATAAAGACTAAATTTCCCAGTCTCCCTTGCCACCAGATATGGTTTACGTGACTGAGTTATAGACAAGGCAGTGTCAAGGTTTGTATGTACAGTTCTGGGAAGTGTCCTTTAAAGGAGAGGGCATGATCTTTTTCAACCCTTTCCTCATTCCTGCTAGCTTCAATGCAGATGTAATGGCTGGAGCTCCAGCAGCTATTTGAACCGTGAGGTGACCTCGTAACAGAAACTGCACAGTAGAACACAAGAACGAAGAAGGCTGGGTCTCTGGTAATTTGAGGCATGGTGCTATATCAACCTCAGATTGCTAATCTCCACACCTTCCTACACTTTTATTTGTAGTTTGTCTCTTAAAGCAGAAACTAATGCTAACTACTCTGGGGGAGAGGCATGACAAGCATAGGACCAGGGAAAACAGTGTGGAGATGACTGCAGCCCTCCAGGCACAAAAGACCTGAGTAGGATGGTGGAGATGGAGAGGTATGGAAAAAATTGAGAAAGGTATAGGATGTAGCAGCCTTGATACTGAATTAGAAGTGGAGCATGAGCCTGTGAATGAGGAAGGTCAAGGGTGCCTCCCAGTTTTCTGGCTTGAGCAACCACGTGGTTGCAGTGCCAGTTACTGAGTTAGGGACCCAGAGAGCACACAGTAGACATTTCTGTGAAAGAGCTTTGTTACGCTGTGTATGCCTGGCATTTTGTCATTTGAATCAGTGTATTTATGTCACAGATTTGCAATGAAATGACCCATTATTTCAATCAGTGCATACGATATTGCTACTGCATGAATTTATGCTTTTCCGAATATCTCTGTAATTTCCATTTCTCATGGAGGGAAATGCTCTAGGTTGAATCTGTTTTTTGGGGCTGATTCTCAGGTAATGATGTTAATCTCCCTTTGAGCTCTGGGTCATTATAATCTATGACACACACACACACACACACACACACACACACACACACACACACACACACACATCGAACCCTGGGCTCTTGGTGAGTAAAAGGAATGTGGTAAAAGAGAGTCTCCCAGGCCGTTATCCACAGGCCTTCCTTACGTTGGATTTAGGATTGGGGAGGGGAGGGGTGGTTCTGAAATCTGCTTGGCGCTCTAACTCATTTGGCCTTTCCTCTTATTTGGGTTGGCAGACTCACTCATCTTCCTTATAAAAGCTTGGCACATTGAGGATGGTATTTTATATTTTTTATGTTAAGCTGGAATTTCCGGATTGGGTTCTGCAGCATATGGCTCTGTTTTTACTAGGTTCTGGTGGACTTACAAAGGAATTTTTTTCTCTTTTGTTTATTTCATGCTGGAGTTTAGGATCTGATCCCCATGGAGGAGGAGGGGGAAGAATTGGCAGGGGAGAGATGGGCTATCCAAACACAAGACTCTCCAGCACGAGTCCCGTTTTGGTTCCAACCCTGGTGATCTGGTTATCCTCAGACTCCAGGCCAGAATCATAAGTGCAAGGGAAATGAACTGTACTGAGGTCCTTATTTTCACAAAACAGTTTGGCTTTGTATTAAACAGTTACCTTCAGGCATCTAGTTGTGGACCACTTGGGTGTGGGATGGGAGTCCCTGACTCTGCTCCTCTATAGAATTGTTTATCTATTGGTCAGTTTCATAAAGACTTCAAAATTCATTGACTGCTTTAGAGGAAAGTGGTCCTATATAGGCAGCTTCTGAAATAGCCCACAGCCTTTTCTACCTCCTAATATTCACATGCTTGTATAGACCTCTTCTACTTTGATAGGGCTGATTGTATCATTACAACCAGTTGGATTCTACAGCAATGAATAATGTAACTTCTGAAGCTAGGTTATAGAAGACATGGCAACCTCCATCATGTTGCTCTTTTCTGATCACTCATGTGGGGCATCCAGCTGCCATGTTCTGAGGATACTCAAGCAGTCCTGTAGGGAGGTGCATGTGGTGAGGAACTGAGGCCTCTTGTCAATAGCCAAGTGACCGAGTCATCTTGGAGACCCTGCTCCAGCCTTCAGATGACAGCAGCCCCTGTTAACATCTTGATGGCAACCTCTTGAGAGACCCCAAACCAGAACCATTCAACTAAGCTGCTCCCAAATTCCTGACTCATAGAAACCATGATATAGTAAATACTTATTGTTTGAAACCACTAAGGTTTGGGGTAATATTTTACCTAGCAGTGGATAACAACTATTACAAGTGTACTTCTAAAAGACATGATGAGACTTGAGAATCTTACTCAACTCATCGTTGCTGAAGTAAAGCTTCTAACAGGGAACATCTCCTGTAATATTTTTCCCTTTTTATAATCTTAAAAACATTTTTTTGGCTATTATTGTTAACGGATGTGGTGACTATTTGTCATCTATGGTTGCCCATCATCAATTCCTTTTACCTCATAGCAATTCAAGTTTCTATTAGAGATTTGATTTTCCCCTTATGCAGAAAGACTGGTTATGTCTTCGTTTTAAGGTTCCCTTAAAGCAGACCTTGAGACAGGAACTTGAGTGTAAGCGGTTTAATTGGGAGAACATTCCTGGAAGCACTGAGACAATGTGGACGTGAGACCTGGAAAGGAGGAAGCTGATATCCCTCCATGGCTTTAAAGCTGAGCTTATCACCGTGTGCACCTGGCCTCAGTCACACTGACCTTCTGAGAAGGAATACCCTTCAGAATTTCTTTCTGAGTGGCAAGGAGGTTGGGTTGTTGATCTTCCAAGTCCTGTCCTGCCTTTATTGACGGTGGTCCAGTAGCCAGGGAGAGGAGTAGTTCTGTATACAGGTGAACCTGTAGGTAACTTCTGGGTTAGGCCAAAAGGGTGGAGGTGCATGTTCATAGCAGCTTCTGTAGAGGGCAATTCCTGGTGACCACTTTCCACTGGGAAAGTCATATCCTTGCTCTCTCCACTCCAGTTGGTGCAAAGGGATGGGGAGAGGTGGGAGAGAGAGGATAAACCTCTCAGCTGACTTCCCCGAGCACTTTCTCTGCACACTCCGCGTCTTAAGCAGTGTAACAGCTTAGAAGTCTCTCCTGGACTTAGAGGCATTTGGACCAGATTATTCCAGGTTCCAGACCGTAGCTCTCCTCCCTGCTTCCTTGGCATTGTGAAAATTCCTTGGTTCCTCTCCATCACAAATCCCTATAAGTCATGCAAGTCTCCTACCAAGTCCACGAGCCCTTGACATCCTTTCAATAAGTTCCTCTTCACTTAGGTTGGCAGAGCTGGGTTCTGTTGCCCTTAACAAAGAAGCTTAACTGAGATGACGGATCTTGCTGAAATTAATAGTAAAGTTCACACTTTTCCAACCCACATCCCAGCGGGATGGGATAGATTTAAGAACTTGCTAAATGGAGTCTAAAGGTCATCTTTATGTGCAAGATATTCAAGAAGGCTTTGAAAAAGAAATGTGAGGCTACAAAGATCTGTGACAGCATTAAGTGGGAACTACAGTTTATAGAACCACTGGTTTAAAGATAAGCGGTCTCTGGCTGGTCTAATTTGGCAGACAAAAATTCCATTTTCTGGAGCACAGAAGCCTTTCCCTCTGTTGGATAAGAGGTGAGATGCTGTCTATGAAAGCTTGCTCTCGGTTTCAAAGGTCAACAGTCAAATTGTACATCTGCCATCCTCTTATTAAAGACCAAAGACTTGGGAGGAATGACTTGATATTTAAGCGTGACCTGCCTGTCTAGGCCTTTTTCATTCTTTCTCTCACATGCTTTCTGTTGCTCCCACTCATACTCCAGCACTTGTCAAGGTCACCGATTTACAAACTTTTTATTAGCTGATCAGGAAGGGGTGAAGAAAGGCTCCTTGGATCTGAGAATCCTCAGCAATAATGCGGATCATTTTCATCAGGTGTAGACCGGGCTACTGAGCTATTTTTACCACTTTACTTGGTGCTGGCGGTGGGGAAAAACAGTCTCTGAAAATAGTTTATTTTCCTGCTGAATGTCACGGACATGGTGAGGCTTGACCATCATCACAGCAGAATAGCGTAGTGGTTTAATACTTACGTTTTGAGCTTATATAATTAATTAGTGAGCTACATTTCATTTAAAACATGTGTTATAATCCTCAGCTCCGCCCAGATATTGGAAGACTAGGTATGTGTTATGACTTCAGCACATTATTTCGCAGTACCCACATTGATGGCCCAGTTTCAGAGATTTAGAGTGAAATGTTTGCTGACAGTTGGAAAATCTGATTCTCAGCCTTTTGGAAGCGGCCAGGCCTTTAGAACCCGCACCTTGTGCAGACATAGATATGCCCCCGCCCTCAAGTGCTTTTGCTGGTGAGGTAGTCCCTTTGGGGCTGAGGGCTTTTCGGTCGACCACCAACAGCACTTCCAGCAGTTTGGACATCAACGCCTTCCTTGAAGGGGGATCTAGGAGGAGATTCCCTGTGTCCTTCATAATGATCTTGAGGGAAGATGCGATTTTATACCCATCTTATGCACGGGGAACCTGAGATTTCACCTGAGATTGTATAGATCCTACCACTACAAATCCACAAGCCACTGTCTGGCACTCTTAGGACAAGAGTTTTATATTCATACATTTTCTATGTTAGAGAGGAAACTGCGTGCCCACACCATATATTATGCTGTATCTCTATATTAGTTTCTATCACCACTGTAACAACCACCGATGCAATGGCTTGAAACAACGCATTTATTATGTTACCGTTCTAGAGGTCAGAGGCCTACAGTCCAGGTGTTGCAGGGATGTGTTCATTCTGGAGGCGGGGAGGAGCATCTGCTTCCTTGGCTTTCCCAGCGCTCCAGGCCACCGGCATTCATTGGCTTGTGCACCTTCCTCTGTCTCCAAGCCAGTAGCACAGCATCTCCAAGTCTCCCTCTCTCCCTTTGACCTCTGCTACCACCATCACATCTCCTGTGGCTCTGACCCTTCTGCCTCCCTCCTGTATGGACCCATGGGATGACACTGAACCCACCCCGATAATGCAGGGTCGCCTCCCCCCATCGCAAGTTCCTGAACTTAATCAGATCTGCACAGCCCATTTTGCCATATCAGGTCACATTTGCAAAATTCAGAGATTAGGACATACACATCTTTGGAGGCTATTTTTCAGTCTATCATAACCGCACAGGTGTCCAGGAGAGCACCCATAATCAGAATCATTAATATTTCTGTAGCAAAATGTATGAATATTCATGCTAAATTGTATACATCGGTGGTTAGCAAACTGCAGGTGGGCCACATCCACCTGTTGTTTTGTGTATCAGGTTTTATTGGAATGCAGTCACGCCTATTTGTTATGGCAGCTTTCATGCTACAAGGGCAGAGTTGAGTAGTTGTGACCTGCAAAGCCTAAAATACTTACTATCTGACCCTTTACAGAAAAAAAAAATTGCTGACCCTTGGTATAAATAATATCTCTGAATAGTTCAGGTCAGTTTTGCCACCAAATGAATTTTCCACAAACCTACAGAAAACCTTTTGATTTTCAATTTTGCTGAATTTCGGAAGTACAAGCAGGGAATCATGGACCACTCATTAGTGACCGAGCTAGGGACTCAATCCTAGTTCACTGCAAAGCCCAAGTTCTTTTTTTTTTTTTTTTAACTTATTTTTGGCTGTGTTGGGTCTTCGTTGCTGTGTGCGAGCTTTCTCTAGTTGGGGCGAGCAGGGGGCTACTCTTTGTTGCGGTGCATGGGCTTCTCATTGCAGTGGTTTCTCTTGTTGCAGAGCATGGGCTGTAGGCACGTGGGCTTCAGTAGTTGTGGCACGCGGGCTCAGTAGTTGTGGCTCATGGGCTATAGAGCGCAGGCTTAGTAGTTGTGGCGCACGGGCTTAGTTGCTCCGCAGCATGTGGGATCCTCCCGGACCAGGGCTCGGACCTGTGTCCCTTGCATTGGCAGGCGGATTCTTAACTATTGCGTCACCAGGGAAGCCCAAAGCCCAAGTTCTTAATCCAAATAGTCCACAATTCCATTTCCTTTGTATTTGAGCCAAAAGTGTATGTGTCTATTATTGGACCCATTTTAGGATTTCAGACACACAGAGAATTAGAGCAGAGCGTGGTCATCATCCAATGCACGAGTCTAAAGATAATAGTCGGCAGGCCACACCGGATCAGAGGTGTGTTAGCTAGAACAGTGCTCTAAGAACAAGGCACATGAAAGCCTTTAGCCAGGAGCGTGCACTCTGATTAGCCACAGTCACCACCATTCCCTGCCTTCCTTATTGCCTCACCTAAGCTCCTCCACACATCCACATTCCCAGCCTGGTCCCTGAAGGCTTTTAAGAGTTACCTGCTAACCTAATCTCTACCCTCCCGTACTAGAGAGGAAGAAAACAAGGTCGATAGAAGCATCTCATGGAGGTCACGTAGAAGAGAGGTGGCAGAGCTGAGACCAGAACTCAGGTCTCCTGCCCTCTCTGCCCATTTTCTTTTACTTCACTGTCAGGTACTTGGACTTGGCCCCTGGCCAGTTATGATTCGCATGCTCAGCTTTTAGTGGTGGTTCTCTGTGCCCCATCAGTCCCCCCCTCCCCCCACTCTGCTTGACTTTGTTTTCCCCAAATCACTTGCCTAAACAATCATCACCTTCAAATGTTCAGCTGTGGTCCCAGACGTTGTAATCTCTCTTGGCATCCTTTGACACTCTGGAGAGAAATTTCCTTGGAGATCTTCCAAATTCAGGGCTGAGAATTTGTTATCACACGAATTTCAGACTATGGCAGACTTCAGCTTTCAAAATCATCACAGCTCACCTTTCCTCTGTGTCAGGGTTGTCTTGTAGCCTGTGGACAGAGGCCCCCAGTTCTTGCTGATCCGTTCTAGGTGGAGTGCTGGGGTCTCGTTGTTGGAAGGAAGGACTTTTGGCCCAGGGATGATGATCCACTGACATCATTCTCCCTGAAGTCATTCCTGAAGGAATTCCAGTAAAAAAAAAAAAAAGCAAAAAGCATCTACCTTAATGAGAAAGGGTATAAAATCTCTTCCAGCTGTTGGACTTATGTAAGGACGATAAAGTTTCTTTTATTGAGTACCCCTCCTCTGGTTTGAGCTTAGCCACACCTCATCCATAAAGAATCCACCATTGGGATACAAATCACTTTTTAATCAGAATCCCTAACCACGGTTTCAGGGATAGGGCCAAGAACACCCTTGTATACTCCATTACATCTTCCTTTAAGAGACATTGCAGAGACCTGGATGTTTCTAGAAGCTGGATGTCTGCTTTCTCTGTATTTGAATGTAGGTATTATTTTCATTACTATTTAGTGCCTTCGACAAGTATATGATCACTGATGTAGACTGAAAGTTGTACCTGCAAGAGTTTCAGTGAAGGGAGGAAATTTTAATTCTCCCATAATTTCCATCAACTAACCCTCCTCCAGCCACTCCAAATGGATTTACAATCTGAGTAAATGAGCTTTTCTGCAGATGCACTTCCACGCCAAGACTCTAAGCCATCCCCTTTCCTTCTGCCATATTGACCCTGAGCACCTCTGGATAGAAATTGTATAGAGCAGAGCCAGTGGTTGGAATTCAGACAATCCTATTGATACGTTATTTGCTACTTGGGTTATTAGTGTATAATCTGCAACGTGCAACCAAATGACTTATGTTTTTCTTGAATATGTGTATAGGTGTCTTTTCACAGGCCAAAATTGAAGGATCCCTTTAATTTCAGTAGCTCCTCAAATATTTCATCCAAGCTACCCACGTTGATGGGCATTCCATTATATCAGGCCTTCATCTGGGTTAGCCCAGAGATCCTGCAAGGCTGTTGTGAATATTACTTAATTTCTTCATTTATTATCCCAGTATGCTTATATACCTATTAAGTGTGCTAGGTTCTGTGAGGAATGTTTTATCCCCTCTGTTGCAACTATTACTCATATGTAAAGCGGACCCTGGATTGCTTCCTATATACTGGGCACTGTTTTAAGTCCTTTCTATGTATTAACTCATTTAATCATCACAAGGATCCCACAAAGCAGGTAGTACAGTATTATTATTCACATTTTACAGAAGAGGAAACCGAATCCCAGAGAGGTTAAATAACTTGCTGAAAGTCACACAGCTAGTGAGAATCAGCCTTAAGCAGAACCCTAAGTGGATTGGGTCCTAAGTCCGTGCTTTTAACCCTTACACGATATGAAAATTAAAAGGGATTCTTTCTGCTCTTAAAATTGTTACAGGTACAGCAGGGCTGCAAACTCACATGCTGACGGGGACCAGGCAGGAAATGAACAGGAGTGAAGTAGGCCAGGTGGGCATTGAGAAGAAACAGAGAGTTCCATCCCTCGCAGGCGTGGCTGCTGCACGGGTCCAGCCGATCATAGCTACTATAGTAGACGAGCCCTGTATGGCCCGGCTCGCCCCTGCTCCACGAGAAGCCAGAAAGACAGAGTTTTGAAATCTGAAATCTCTCACTGAAAAAAAAAAAAAAGAACTTTTGGGTTTAGCAAGTTTCTGCAAGCTGAGTGAAGTCTGTGGGTTGTCAGTTTGCAAACCATCTTAGCGGGGGATATAGCACATGTATGCCGGTACCTATAAAGTGAGGAGAAAGTGCTGTGTCCCATCAGAGGCATGTTAGGGAAATGCTATGGAAATTCAGAAAAACAGAGAAAGGTGACTGCCATATGGCACTGTGTGGGGAACGTAGCAATTAAGATGGTCCATGAAGGAGCAGAGAGAAATGTAAAGGGTATGTTAGGAGAATGGTGAAAGCTGTCTGGCCACAGGGAGGTCAAATAGTCATCCAGTGTGAAAATGTGCCCTGTTGGTAGGTGGGGAGTCAGTGCTCCACCAGACCTTCCCCTAAGCCAGAAACGAAAGGGTTAATGTCAGTCAGCATCTGTGGCTGGCCATCAAATATTTAAAGGCTGCCCTTGACCATAGTCAGGGTAATGGAATTAAGAGTGGCCAGGTGAGCTGCACCAGTCACGGTAACCCTGGGGGCTAAGCCCAAGTGTGTGGACTTTGACCCTGGAGGGCCACAGGAGGTTTTGTGCTGGCACTGAGCCCGCCAGGCTTGGTTCCGACAGCTCTGGGTCGGGTCACTTGAAGAGCGGAGGACATTGGAGGCAGGAGACTACTTAGGAAATGGACCAGGAGAGTCCTAGTGATGGGAACAGGGGCAGAGGCAGAGCAGTGGCAGGGCTTGGGGAGGGGTGAACGCAGTGCACCAGCGAGAGGCCGGGGCCAAGGGCCACGGCCAGGTTCAAGCCCAGGCCAGTGGCGGTATCACTAGGCACTTGTACAAGGCGAGGGTGGGGGAGTTGGAGGGGAACAGGTTGAGGGAGAGGAGTATGAATAATCTTTGGCACGTTTTGAATTTGAGGCACTAGTGGAACTTTGAGGCACGTATGTCTTACTCAGTGCCTTCAGAAACAATAACTATATATTCATCTACCTCCCCACACCCCCTCCCCCTAGAAATAATTTGTTTAAAGCAGATCGAAGACTGGAAGGAATGGAGCACGAGACCAGCAAGTCTGACTTCAGGGGATAATAGACTAAATTTGGGAACTTTTTGATAAAAAGCAAGTCCAGGCAGGCATTGCCTGGGGCAGCTCAGAACCGAAGGAGGTAACCTTTATTGAATACCTACTATGTCCCAGAAAGTGAGCAAGGCTTTATGTTGATTATCTCGTTTGATCTTCAGAACAGAACAACCCGAGGGGCTTTAATTATCCCCATTTTAAAGGTGAGGCACCTGAGGCCCAGGAATGTGAAGTCATTCATGGGAACCTTTGAAAGGAAAGACAGGGCCCTTTAAGGCAAACTTTACTCACTTCTTCATGTTTTTTTTTTTTAAAAATGGTCCTGTTACAGGGGACACAGTCTTGAGTAGTTGCCTTTCCACCATTTCCCCATGGTGTGGATGTGACCAGATTGCAGCACTGATGGACTCGTCTGAGAGCCTTGTTTGTACAGCAAGCACATGGCTTTTCTTAGGCTAAAGGTGCCTTCATTCAAAATCAGCATAGTCTTCAGAGAACTTCCATATTAAAGAGTACTTTTCTTTGACTGGGGTGCGAAGTCGTATTGAGGTTGCCCCTTGGTGACACATGGCTTCTACAAGTGGGAAAACGTTGAAAAGCTTGGACTTTGGAGTCAGACCTGAGTTCAAATCCCAGCTCCATGATTTACTGGCTGTATGACCTTGAGCACGTCATCCAAGCTCTCTCTGCCTGTTTGCTCATGTTTCATGCCAACCTCATTGGATTGCTGTGGAGGCTAAGTAATCTTTCAAGTATATACTGTTTTCTCCTCCCAGTCTCGCCTGTATTCTCTCTTTCCCCTCCAGTTGCCTTTTGGAAATAATCTAGACCAGCGTCAGCAAACTTATTCTTAAAGAACCAGATAGGATGCATTTGAAGCTTTGTGTTTATCACACAGCCCCTGTTCCAGCTGTTCCACTCCGCTGTTGTCGAGTGAAAACAGCCACAGACAAGAATTAACAAGTGGGTGTGGTTGTGTTCCAATAAAACTTTACTTATAAAACCAGGCAGCATCTGTATTTGGTCCAGGGGCTGTAGTTTGCCAAGCCCTGGTCTAGACTCTAGCAGTTATGGGGACGCCCCAGCAGGTTTGGGGATGAGACGTGCTCTGTAAACAGGCAGCACCAACTTCCTAATGGAACAATTCCAAAGCCCTCCTTTCTTTTTTTCATTATCTTTTCAATTTTTTTTTATTGAAGTATAGTTGATTTACAGTGCTGTGTTAATTAACTGCTATATAGCAAAGGGATTCAGATATATATATATATATATATCAATATTTATACATTCCTTTTTTATATATATTCTTTTCCATTATGGTTTATCATAGGATATTGAACATAGTTCCCTGTGCCATACAGTAGGACCTTGCTGCTTATCCATTCCATGTGTAAAAGCCCACATCTGTGATCCCCAACCTCCCGGTCCATCCCTCCCCCAACCCCCTCCCCCTTGGCAACCACCGGTCTGTTCTCTACATCTGTGATTCTGTTTCTGTTTCAGAGATAGGTTCATTTGTGTCCTTTCTTTAATAGCCCCTACTTACCTTTAGCAAATGATGGCAACTTTCTTTCTTAGGGAACGCACAAAGAGGCTGCAGGGATTTTGGAAATGGCTTCCAGAATATGAGCATTTAGTCACTTTTAATTGTGCTGAGATTAAACTAATCAGATTTACTTCCAAATGTACACCAATCCAAGAAGTGCTAGTTAAAACAAAACAAAAACATAAGGGATTGGGGTTCTTGCCGTACTTAGAGTGTGCTCAGCTTTGTCACTTGCAGGGGATGGGGGGAGCCCTCGCATCCAAAGAGGGCTTTTCTCACAGCCTGCCTTTCCTCCACAGAGCAGAATCCTCTGTTACAGGAACATTAATGCCATACATTTCCATGGTGCCTGGATCCTGAATCCCATTGGCTCTTGTTGCGCATTTTTTTTTTTTTTGTACGTCTGGATTTCATGGATGTGCTCTCATTTGAGCCCCAGACAGGCTTTCTTAGTGTCTGAGCCTCAGAAAGATGTGGCAAAGCATCTTCATTCTCTCAGTGTGGGGGAATTCTTTAATAATGTATATAGTGGCCATGAGCTTGCCCTCTGGAAATAGGGATGGTAACTGGCCAGTGATTCCCAACTCCTGAATTCCAAGCTCTATCCTTACATTTGCACCAGAGCCACGCTTCCCACAGGCTGCTTCTAGCCAGTGACCAAGCAGGGACACTGGGGTAGACCCATTTCTAAGAGATGCTGTGGCAGTAAGCCCTGCTGAAATTTCCTTAGCACACGTTCCGGGATGCTTTTTTCTACCCTGCATCCCTCTGTTCTTCACTCGGGGTCAGACTGGCATTGTGGTCTAATGGCTCTCCCAGCCTTTCCCACCTCCTTCCCTATCCCACCTCCCCCCACCCCACCCCCCCGCCCCACATGAGTGTTTTCCGTAATAAAAGCCTGCATATTTAATCCCATTTTGCCATCTACTCCTCAGAGGACCTGGACTAACACAATATATACTTTAAAAAATGTATGTATATGAATCCCTAACAGTAGGGTAAGAAGTACCTCTCGGGCTTCCCTGGTGGCGCAGTGGTTGAGAATCTGCCTGCCAATGCAGGGGACACAGGTTCGAGCCCTGGTCCGGGAAGATCCCACATGCTGCAGAGGAGCAACTAATCCCGTGTGCCACAACTACTGAGCTTGCGCTCTAGAGCCGTGCTCCACAACAAGGAGAAGCCCGAGAAGCCCGCTGCGTGCCGCAACTAGAGAAAGCCCGCGCGCAGCAACGAAGACCCAGCATGGCCAAAAATAAATAAATTTGTATTAAAAAAAAAGAAAAGAAGTACCTCTCTATGATGGCTGGACTGAATTTTGCTCCTGTCCCCAATTTATATGTTGAAGCTGTAACCCTCAGTGTGATGGTATTTGGAGACACAGCCTTTGGGAGGTAACTAGGTTTAGAAAAGGACATGAGGGTGGGGTCCTCGTGATAGGATGAGTGCCCTTATAAGAAGACACAGGGCTTGCTTGCCCTCCCTCTGCACTTGCACAAAGAAGAGGTCACATAAGCACACAGAGAGATGACAGCCATCCACAAGATAGGAAGAGAGACCTCACCAGGAACCGAATCAGCCAGAACCTTGATCTTGGACTTTCTAGCTTCTAGAACTATGAGAAAATCATCTTTTGTTTAAGCGTCTTAACCTGTAGTATTTTGTTATGGCAGCCTGAGCAGATGAAGCCACAGGGAAAGTTGATTTCACTCTAACTGGAAAATAAGTCTGGGAGCAGGTGGCTGTGTGTCAGCATCCCCACCTCTACAACCAGAGCACAGCTCTGCCTGCTCAACACAGCCACGTGGCCATGGTAGTGGCTACGGAGGGTTTGGAACCCAGAAATGTCTGCCATTGGTGTCTTAACAGAGTTGCTAAGGGTATTTGGGATGGGACAGTTCTCCGGGCGAGACTGTCACGTGTATTTCAGGGTGTTTAGTAACCCTGCTCCCTGCCCACTAAATGCCAGTGGGGCCTCCCAGTCCCTGGGGCAACCAGAACAACCTCCACAAATTTCCAAACATCCCCTGGGGCAAGACGGTACTGCTCCCAAGTGCAGCCAACTGGCACCCCTAGGGTCTAAGCTTTTAATCACCTTGCTTCACTACCAGTCTAATTGCTGGCCTGTGAAAGCAGCTGCCCAGCGGTCAGAGTTGCCCAGGGAGGTGGAGGGGAGAGCATTTCATTCCTTTGGTGTTTGGTGAGAAGGTTTCCTTGTGCTGTAGGGTTTCCAGGACTAATCGAAGGTCGGTAGTAAGTATCATCCCAGCTCCAGGGTCTGGAGAAGCAGGATAGCTTGTGTCCAGTGGGTGTGCAATCAGTACTGCATGTTGAGAAATTATTTAATTGACTTCTTGCCTCCAAACAGAATATGTTAAATTTATGGAGAGTGTCACCATTTTCCCTGGCTGACCTACTCCCATTTGTCTTAATCCTTACTCTCAAAAATGCCTTCCTTAACTAGTCTTGCTGCAATTTATACCAGCTTCTACTTGCCTAGGCATCTGCATCTTATTACTCTAAGAGACCATATAACACATGGTCGTTTGGAGATTGAGCTCTGTAGTTGGATAAGCGGTTCAAATCCCACCTCTGTCCTGATTAGTTGCGTAACTATTAGTTATGTAACTAAGAATGACATTCTTTTTTTTTCGGACTATAAAACAGGGGCAGCAGTAATAGTCTTTACTTCTTTGGGTTGCTGGGAGGATAAAGTGAAATTCATGGCATTCAGGGGACAAAAAAGCAACAATTGCCTGTCTAAAAGTTTCCTGATACACAACACACTGTGGCTTTACCAAGGAAATTCTCAAATTTCTCCGCCATCTTGGGATATTGAATTCTTCAAAGCTCCAGTTTAAAATGTAAATATTGAATTATTTAAAGCTCCAGTTTAAAATGTAAAGATTGAGGACCTCTTGGATTACAGAGCTTGTGGTTGTTTACCTTTGTATCCCTCTCATCTAACCCACAGAAGGTGTGCACTGAATGATGGGGTTTTGTTTGTTTTTACTGAAGTATAGTTGATTTACAATATATTAGCTTCAGGTGTACAGCACAGTGATTCAGGAATACATACATGTGTATATATGTATATTCTTTTTCAGATTCTTTTCCCTTAGAGGTTATTACAAAATATTGAGTACAGTTAGTTCCCTGTGCTATATGGTAGGTCCTTGTTGATTATGTATTTTATATATAGTAGTGTGTATATGTTAATCCCAGCCTCCTAATTTATCCCTCACCCTGGATAATCGTAGAATGAACGTGTCCAAATGCTGTACAGGAGACCTCATTTTATTGCACTTTGCTTTATGGTGCTTCACAGATATTGCTTTTTTTTTTCTTTTTTTTTTTACAGATTGTGGTTTGTGGCAACCTTGTGTCAAGCAAGTGTATGCCATTTTTTCCAGCTGCATTTTCTCACTTTGTGTCTCTGTGTCACGTATTGGTAATTCTTACAGTGTTTCAAACTTTGCATTATTATTATATCTGTTACCGTGATCTGTGGTCTTTGATGTTACTATTGTGAAAAGATTATGGCTCTATGAAGCCTCAGATTATGGTTCGTTTTTTGTTTTTGTTTTTTTTTGCGGTATGCGGGCCTCTCACCGCCGTGGCCTCTCCCGTTGCGGAGCACCGGCTCTGGACGCGCAGGCCCAGCGGCCATGGCTCACGGGCCCAGCCGCTCCGCGGCATGTGGGATCTTCCCGGACCGGGGCACGAACCCGTGTCCCCTGCATCGGCAGGCGGACTCTCAACCACTGCGCCACCAGGGAAGCCCCGTGCTTCATATTTTTTAGCAATAGAGTCTTTTACGATATGTACATTTTTTACACATAATGCTATTGCACACTGAGTGGACTACCGTATAGTGTAAACATAACTTTTGTATGCACTGGGAAAGCAAAAAATTCGTGTGACTTGCTTTATTGCGACATTTGCTTTATTGTGGTGGTCTGGAACCGAACCTGCAGTGTCTCTGAGGTCTGCCTTTATTAGGTCACTGTGATAGTAATAATAATAGCAGCTAACTGTGAACAAGTGCTTCCTAAGTGTCAGGCTATATTCTAAGTGTTTTATATATATATTAGGCTATTTAATCCTTATAAGGTAGATAGTTCTATCATTTCCATTTTACAGTGAGGAAACGAAAGCTTCAGAGATTAATTTGCCCAAGTTCACACATTTTGTCAATGTGAACTTGGAAGAAGACAGAGTAACTTGAGAGTTTCGGAAACCAAGCTCTGCCTGCTCTCAGCTCCCCAGGGTCGAGCGGGCTGGATCTGGAGATGGAGAGCAAAGGTGATAGTGCTGGTGGTGGGTGGTGGCTTTTCTCCAACGAGCGATCATGCAGGATGTCATCTGTTCTCAATTTCCACTCTGGTTGTCCTCCGTGGCAGCCCTCCAGCCCAGCACATGTGCTCAGGCTGTTGGCCAGGAGCTAAATTTATTTGTAAGCTCAGGGTTCAAGGAGGTGCATAAATTACACGTATACAGCCTCATTCCTCAGTTTAGCTTGATGCAGCCAAGTACCCATCAGGGTTTTCCAGGCTACTCACTCCCAGTCCTAAGCCATCGGCCCTTGTCGGGGTGCCTTCAGCTGCCACCTCTACCCCACACAGCAGGCACCTTATGAAAGAGACACTGGCACGTCTCTGTCCTGTGCACAGTCTTCAGTCTGGTCCCTTTGCCCAACTTAGTCCTTGCATTCCACTCTGTCATGTTCTCACCTCTTCTGACCTTGTGAATCACACACCTCACAGCCCTTAATGCTTTTCCATTCCACTGAGGATAAAGCCAAACCCCTTTCAGGTGATTTACAAATCCCTTTACACTCTGGTTCCCACCCACCTCTCCAGGCTACCTCCCAGGCCACTCCCTCCCCACTAGGACATCCCTGTCCCCCTTTTAGTTTCTTACAAATGAGCGGGATGTTTTGTTGTTCTGTGGATGGGAGAGTCTTTTTTTCCTTAACTGTTAGGGAACCGTCTTCCAGTGATAGAAACAGTCGTGCCCACCAGTATGATTCTTATTTTGCGAGAACTAGATAGATGCCGGCAAACTGCTCACAATTTAAATCACTTTCTTCTAAGTCTCCTCAACCCCTGAATCTTCTCTGCTTGTATGTTTACTTTAGTCGCATCGTATGTATCCTTTCAGAGGATGTGTTAAGGAGGTCCACGTGATAGAAGTTTCATAGACTCAGGCAGATTTGAGAGAAGAACTCTCCTCCCCCAGTGAAGACGTTTTTGGGGACATAAAAAGTCCAGTAGATGGAAAATGCCTTGAGAATAAGGCTTTATTTCGGGGTCTTTTGCAGAATTTGCCATCTGTTGAACTGAATGCGGGAGGAGTGGAATCTGCTTAGGACATTTTCAGGGATGAGAAAAGAAGGAGAAAATGCTGTTATTTACCGCAGACCTACCCTGCGGCAAGTGCTTTACATTACATTATATCCTTCAATCCTCACAATAATTCTATGAAGAAATATTACTATCCCCATTTTATGAGGGAGGAAACAGAGAGGTTAAGCAAGTTGCCTACGGTCACACAGCTGGTAGTGGACAGTGGCAATGTCATAGTTCAGGTCTCATTCTCCTTCTTCTACAAAACTGCACTCCTGATTAAAGCTGGTTAAACCATCTCTCGGCTTGAGCTCAAATAGATCTTTTTGCTTTTCCCTGTTGCCACAAGACCCTGTTTTTCAAATCTCCAGTGAGGGCCTCTTGATATCTCAAGAACCTATGACTCAATCGCATTTCAAGTTCTGTCAGAATTCAGAAGTTTTGGAAAGCTGACGGTTATGCAGATTTTAAAAGTGGAATTACAGTGTTTGTCAGTGTCTGTAATCCACTGTCTGGACATTCAGGAAAGTGTCAGAAATCTAGTTGGGTAATATACTGAAGTTTCCTACAAACGTGCCTGCATTATGAAATTTTTCAATTACAGGAAATTATTTGAGTTGTTGAACTGTTTCTAACAGGGAACACTTCTTTATTTTTTTAAAGGAGCTTAAATTTTTATTAAATACTGCAGTCTATTTGGGGGATTGAATTGCTGTCGATATGGAAATAGGACCACTTGCGTGATGTGTTCCCCATTGCCAGTTTCTCATACGCTTAAACAATCTGTCTCCTTTCAAAGTATGACAGTTGGCAGAAATTCTTGGGCATATGAAATTGGGATTGTTTTCAGACATTAAAAATCAGCCTTCAGATCATCCTTGCCGCATGGTCTAGCTTCAGCTTTTGCTTACCTTTTACACGCAGCTCTATCTCCCCGGCATCGTCTTGTGTGGAGTAGACCCACTTGGGTGTGCACGTCAGGGGAATTGGATTTGATACTCCCCACCTTCGCACTGGGGTGGCTAACGGCTGTGATCCCCTCACATAGAGAATCCGTCAGCTGCCAGGAGAAGTCAGTGAAGCGTGTGAGACCCAGGAACTAACTCTATTTCCTAGCAACTGAGGAAAACCATTTCTCCTCTGTCAGCAGGAATGCTCAGATTTATGTAAACTAGAATTGCCCGTTATCACCATAATAAACCATATATTTGCAGGCGGTATTTACAGCCAGCTCATCGTGGCATTCCATCCTGGCAGCCCCCAAGCTTGTGAGTTTCCCATTTGGAGCCCCCCAAAATACGATTAGGTGGATGCCGAGTACTAGTTTCATTAACAGCAGTGCCTGAGAAAGCTGCTAACTCTCTAATTATGCAGGAAGATTACTGATACCATTAATTGAATGGTTGTAAAACTCCAGTGAAGTCAGATGGTAGTGAAGTCCATTTTCAATTCACTAGGCTATTAAAAGTATTTCCGGCTATAAAATAAACAGACACAAAGCATACTGAACAGGCTAATATGGAAACATAAAACAGCGAAGGGAGAAGCTTGTGATAGCAATTAGTGGTCGTGATTAGCCGCGCCACAGCCCCAGCGGTGGAAATTAAAGATTAATTTATGGCAGCGCTCTGGCGAGGGAGGTTTGCTGGTGACTGTTCTGCGTACAGGTGGGCTAGGCGCTTGTCATTTCAGTTACCACAAAATCATCCCCAGCTGAGGCTGTGCTGCAGCCTTCCTTGGGACAGTTCTGTCTGTTACCTGTAGCTGAAATATGCTTAATCAACACGTTTCTTCATTCAGAGCCTCAGTTTCCCTACAGGGGTAGGCTGGTTTAGGGGCCTTGTAGCTCTAAGAGAACCTGAGATGATCTGTTCCAACACCACTTCCCTACCAGCCTGCATCTTTGCTGACCCTTACATACAGTTTACCTGTCCATGGTGCTCATACCCTTCACCTGGACGCTCTCCTCTTCAGCCACTCCTGGGTAACCCTTCTCAGTTTCCATATCCTGGAGAGTTCTCTTAAGAACCTGGTCTCTGTACTGCCCACTCACCATTCATCCTCACTGCCTCTTTCCTGGCTGTATTTTCAGTCCCACAAGCTGATAAGTTCCTGGGGAGCTCAGTAAAGATGTGAGAATGGATTGAGAGGAAAGGCCTTCCAGGGCAGGAAGTATGCCACATCTTGGTCCGTTTCCCCGGGAAGATGTTGGAAAGTCGAGAAGATATTATCTAGGAACCTGTCATGTCACTGTACAGAAATAACAGGAACTGTAGTTGGTATGGAATTTTGCTCTCAAAAGGCCTTTTCGTGTTCTGATGTCCAGAAGCAGCCATGAAATAGATTAATGGGCATGTTGGCAACCTTGCCCCTGAGAGGATGGAGGCTTAGAGAGGAGAACTGGCCCAGGTTCTGATGGGTTGAACTGAAGAACTCCTCTGGGTGGTTCTTAAACCCTGACTCACTGTAGCCCTCATCTGTAGAAAGAGCAGAGCGTCCTGGGGTGGCTTTTTAGACCCCACTTTGAGAATGATCTCTCACATGTGGTTTATCAAGTAAAGACTTTCTGCACCAGCTGAAGCTGGGATGCATCACCTTTTCCCCATCTTCTTCTTGTCCTGGACAATTGGAGGTTGCTTCACCAAATTTTAAGCCACCCCATTACCTTCCTGTTTCTTTAGCCTAGACCTGGGTTACCCCAAGTGTGGTCTCTGGACCAGCAGCAGTGGTATTCCCAGGGAGCAGGGGAGAAATAGAAATTCTTGGGCCCATCCCAGGTCGACTAAATCAGAATCTGCTGCGTAACAAGTTCCCAAGTGTTTCCTGTGCTCATTAAAGATTGAGAAATGCTGCTCTAAACAGGTTTGCCCACATTGTCCCAGGCTAAGAATCATCTCAAGTGCTTATTGAACATACAGCCTCCTTGACCCTTCTCTAGACATTGTGCACAGCACTGGGTTTAGGATGGGGCCTGGGTGTTCGTGTGGGTGACTCATGCCTACAGGGGTTTCTTCTCCTGAGGGAAGTTCGGGATTCTCTGCTCTAACCCAGTGGTCCTCACTCCTGGGTGTACATTAGAATTACCTGGTGAGCCTTTCAAAAATACTGAAGCTAGGAATGCACTCATAACAATTCCATTTAGTCAGGTGAAGGTGGAGCCCGGGTACTTTCCTGGCGATTCTAATATATAATCGGGGTTCATGGCCACTGTCTCAATCAGTAGTTCTCAAAACGTGGTCCAGAGACCAGTAGCACCAGCACGATCTGAGACCTTGTCAGAAATGCAGATTGGCGGGGTGTGGTGGACTACCTCCCAAATCTACTGAATCAGAAATCCTTGAGGTGGCCCCAGTTATCTGTGTTTTAATAAGTTTTCCAGACAAGGCTGGCCTGTGAAATTCATGGGGCCCAGTGCCAAATGAAAACACAGGGCCCTTCTTCAGAAATTATCTAGAATTTCGAGACGGTGACAGCGCAGCATTGAACCACACCTAGAGTCTTCTAAGCATGGGGTCCTGTGTGACTGCACAGGACGTACACCCATGAACCTGGCTCTGCCTGCAAGTGACTCTTGTGCCCACTGATGTTTGAGAACCACTAGTCTGGCTTATAGCTGGTGTTTTTGCTTCTTGGCATGGTCCAAGAGTGACTCTCAGGACTTGTAAGCCACTGGCCCCGAGATGACAATAATAATAGTACCATTTGTTGATCATTTGTGACGTACGAGGCACTGGGCTCGGCACGTCGCAGGCGTTATTTTCATTCAAGGCTCACAACAGCCCTAGGAGAAGTATTCTGCTGCCTTCATTCCCATTGTGCAGAGGGGGAGACTGAGTACCAAGGCCACTGGCCACTGGTAGGTTGAATATGTTGAATATCAGCTGTTTGCCTCCTTCTTCACTGTGCCTCCTGTTCCAGTCATTATTTGCCCTGAGATCGTCCTTGCTCCTAACTCCATGGGTGAGGACTTATTGGAACAGAAGGACCTACAGGACCTCTAATAAAGGGCCAAGCGTTTTGCTCTGGCAAGATAGAAGGGTTTATAATCATGGGTTTTCTATTTATCATTTCACCAACGTGGAGCTAGAGGCTCCGACGGGGGACAGAGCTAGCGAGTGACAGAGTTAGGGTTTGAACTCAGGAACCTCCGATCTCGAATGCTTCCCATACTTCCAGGCTGCCGTGGTCCTAAGCATGCACTTACAGGATGGATAACTTCCCTCTTGTAGTTTGAAAGGGAGAGGAGGAGTAAAAAACCAAGGAAAGAAACTAAAGTCTCCAAGGATCTGGGAAGAGACCAGGGGACTATAAATTACACCAAGGAAGAGAGGGAACGCTAAAGTGAAATTGAGCTGGTGTTCAGGCCAGACTCAGCCGCCCTTAAGCCAGATATCTCTGAGAAAATGCCTTCACCTCTCTGAGTCTGATTCCTGTCCTATAAGGTAGGTATAATAATAATAATACCCACCTTTATTGGGTTGTTTTGAGACTTCAATGAGATAATGGCTTAAATGAGCCACAGTGCTTAATAGGACTCCTGCCACTTAGTGGGTGCTCAGTAAAAGTTGCCATTGTTATTAGTATTGAGGAGGCCTTTGGCCCAGGCCACTGGGATTTGGAGTGAAAGTCTCGGCTCTACCCCTCTCCCTTTTCTCCACTCTCCTCTGTCTGCCTCCCTCACAGTGGAATTCGGTAAATTAGAAATTCAGGATGGAGCTCGGAGATCTGGAGTTCTGTCCCAACTCCACCACCATTTAGACCTTGGACTTGCCTCCACCCCTTTCGAGGCCTTGGTTTCCTCATCTGACAGTCACAGGCTGGAACCAGTGGTCTGCAAGGCTCTACAGTACCCTCCTTTCCTCCTAGCATCAAGAATCCATTGACAATTAAGTCCCATTCATTTGTTCCTGTGCACTAGTTTCTTGAGAGACATTTGAAAAGAAATCTGACAAGGGAGAGGCTCCGGGGGCAAGCTGGCTTGAGGTTTGAGTCTGCAGTCCCCCAGCTATTAACTGGAAGAAGCTTGGAAATGTGGAAAGCCCTCCATCTGTGCGCTGATCCTTGTGGGCCTGGCTTCAGGCTTTTCCTGGCATTGCCATGAAGACCGTCAGGATCCCTGACCCTCCATGGGCCCTAGATTGACTTCTGATCGGCATGAGTTGTGCCGCAGCTGGATGTTCCCCTGTTTTCCTTCTGCACGTTCGGTTCCCCAGGAAGCAGGCTTTGAGATGGATCTTGGTGAGAAGGAGGCAACATCTGTGGAAGGGAAGGGAGGGGAAGGAAGTGAATTGGGCAGAGGGAGAAGTGGGGCTGCAGTGCAGTCATAAGGGAGGCCTCAGCCAACTCGCCGCGGACTTCTCTGCTGGGAGCAGCCTTAGAGTCATCTGAGCTGGGGCGGGAGTGCAGGGTCAGGACTTTACACCCCCGTGTCAGTCTGTCATTGGATGCAGCCCCCCGTGCAAGTGGGTGAGGCCTTGCTGAGGAGGCATCTCTCTTCTTCAGCCCGGACAATCCCTTTAGGACATTGACAGCTGAGGACTGTCTGCGGGCAGCTCTCCCGGCAGCCAGGGGGGCCTCAGTGCTGGGACGCTGGGAGCCGAGTACAGCACCCCCAAACCCCGCCCCGCCTCCTTATTCCTAACCAGGCTGCTTAGGAAATGCAAACCTCCTTGATCTTAGCCTTCGCAAGTGCCAGTTGGGTGGGTGATACAGCTTCTTAGTTTTTCACCAATTTGACCTTTTCCTTTTGAAACGAGGTCCTGCTGGAGGGTCCGAGCTGACCAAAAGGTCAAGTAGAGGTAGAGATGTGCCCTGTCCCGGTACAAATACTAAAGGCTACCAGTTGCTATCAGTTGCTGAGTGCTAACTATATTCCAGGTTTACGATGTCTCCAATTTTCTTTAAAATCCTTCAGCTTATCTAATGCAATATTGTGAGTTTGCCGAATCTAGCCCAGTATTGCAGAGAGCAGCCCAGTCAAGGGTGCGTGGTCCAGGGGAGGCCAGAGAGGCCCATTCTAGGGGAGCTGCTACAAGTTCTTTGGTTTCCCACCTCTTGAGTAACAACCAGAGCTTTGCTAATTAGCTTCCATAATGTCAGAAATGTGTGTGTTGTGTGTGTGTAAATATTGACCTTTGACCAGCCACGTAAATATTAGAAATGTGCTCCGTCTGATGCAGTGAAAGGGAGTCACCATACATGGATCGTGTGTAGTGAATCTTAAATCTTTTAGAGATGGACCTCATGTTGCATGAATAAGGTATGCGGAGGTCTTTAGACTTTACCCTGAGAAAAATCACTAGGCAGACATCACTACATGCTCCCATGAATGATACCTTTCATGCCAAGGAGTGGTGGCAGCAAAATCGGTCCCATGAATTGTTTTGCTGCTCACTTGTTTATAATTTAAAAGTTGATAAACCTTCTTAGGTGTGATCAAGAGCCCCTTTAGAACTTGTAAACAAACTTGTGCAGGGCAGGGCTGACCGTCAGCATCTCACACTTCTTCAGTGGCGGCTCCGTATGTATATCCTGTGCGAGAACCTGCGAGTGGTCCCTCAACCACATCGTCTCCCGTCCGTTTGCAGCTGGGCACCATGCCAGCTGCTGCACAAATGTACTTATTTAATGTCCACAGCACCCCTAAGGGGTACATACTATTGTTTATATCCTTTTTATTAGTGAAAAAACCCACCTCAGAGTGATTTAATCATTCCCTTTGAGGTCCTCACAGCCAGCCAAACCAGACCTGTATGTTTCCCAAACCTGCATTCTTCACTTCACTTCACTGCGAACTGCCAGACGGCTTCCCGGAAAGGCAGGAGAAGACGTGAAATGAGCCCAATGCTTCTCTGTGCCCACGGTACCATGAGAGCCACCATACAAGTAGGAAAGTCTCTATACTTTTACATCTGTGTGGCGCATCTCTAAAAGATCTCAGCCAGTCCCTGAGTCTTGAATTTCACCAAAATTTCACTTAACTTCACCAATGAGAGCTCATTTCTACTATTCATCAGGCAGGTCAACAGGCCAACTGTTTTCACCCCAATAAACGTACAAATAAAAATAAAACTCATTTCTTATTCTGTGGGTGTGAAGGGCTAACATCTGGCCACTGCTCTGTCGTGAGCTATCCACGCGATGCTCACCCAGGTTCTCAAACCCCTTCAAGCTTTGCTTTCCTCTCCCAAAGTGGAAATCTTTCCTTCTACAAATTTATGTTTGTGATGTGTGTGTGTATGTTTCAACAAGTCTGAAGTAGGACACCAAGATGGTAGAACTCATCACTCAAAATGGGTTGAAGTACCCCTCAAGGAGGGGTCTCCTGCCCCAGCAAGAGCATCAGGCAGTGTAGGCAGAGCTGACCTGAGCCTGGTGGGAAGAGGAACCACTCTGGAATCAGCCCATCCTGGTGTCAAGGGTGTCAGTTCCGTGACACTCACCACTGCTGGACGCACACACCTCTCTGGGGCTTTCTCTGGCCACAAGAGTACACTGAGCCCACGCACAGGCCAGGCTGGACGTGCAGGGGTTGGGGGGTGCCCAAGAGCAGCCTCCACCAAAGGCTCATTTACGCACACAGGTAACCTCCTTACTCTGCTGGTCTCCCTTTTTTCTGTTTCTCTTCCCCATTCCCTACCAGAGCTCTCTGGGACCACCTCCCAAATGGACTAGTTGCACACAGATGTTTGGCTCAGGGTCTGCTTCCGTAGGAACGAAGCTTCCCGGTTCACATCCCTGCTCTGCTGTGGAGCAGCCGTAGGTGCCGGGGCACATCACTCCTGTCACTGGAACCTCAGCATCCTTCACCGGGAAGAATGAGATGATAAAAGTGGAACAAATCTCACAAGAGAGTTGGGAAGGTTCCAGAAATAGTCTGTGTAAATCGCTAAGAACAGCATCTGGTATACAGCAGGCATTCAGTAAATGCTACTTAAAAAAAGAAAACCAATTGATAGCTCCTAAAATTTCTTTGGCTGAGTCTTCATCTAATCTGAGATCTCTTTGCTCTCAAGCCTTAGACTTCCTCTGGCTGAATCTCCCAGGTTATTTCAGGGAATCTAACGCCTTTACTAAGTTAACATATCTTTAGCAAATATTGACTTAACACCTATTATATTGAAGACTCGGTGCTATGGTAGATATAAAGAAGATGAGGTCACTGTCTCCAGGGAGATAAGACATAGTCACAGGCAGCTGTGGTCCAAGGAAACTGTGATAAGCACGTTTCTCTACAGGCAGACCTCGTTCTCTTGCACTTTGCTTTATTGTGCTTCGCAGATACTGCGGTTTTTGTTTTTGTTTTGTGTTTAACAAATTGAAGGTTTGTGTCAACCCTGGGTTGTCAGAGGATAGTGAGCTTTTTTTTTTTTTTGCAATGAAGTATTTTTTAATTAAGGTATGTGCATTTTTTTAGATGTTAATTGTACACTTAATAGACTACAGGATAGTGTAAACATAGCTTTTATACGTACTGGGAAACCAAAAATTTGTGTGAGTTACTGCAATATTCACTTAATCTCTGTGGTCTGGAACTAAACCTGCAGTATCTCTGAGGTCTGCCTGTATGTGCCAGTAAAGTAGGAAGTGAGCTGAGCGGAGGGGAAAGATTATCTCTGGTGTGGAGGAGGAAGGGGTATCAGGGGTGGGTTGTGAACGTTGGGTGGAATTTCAACAGAGGAGATGGAAAGGAGGGAGTGTTAGCAAAGGTGGAAGGTCTGGCATTCTGCAGCGAGTTTATCCCTATCTTATGGGAGACCCAATAGATTAATGACTCTCCATTTCCAGAGCAAAGGGGATAGCAGATTCTCCAAAAAATGTAATAACAATATATAATGTGTTATATAATAGATTATTATACCTTATACATAGTACTTATTACGTGCCAGGCGCTAGTAGAGATGCACTACGTAAGTTCATCGAATCCTCAACTTCAAGGTCAGTTCGACTGTTATCTCCATTTTACAGATAAGAAAACAGAGGTGCAGAGAGGTTAAGCATCCTGCCCAGGCTCACTCAGGTACTGCGCGGACGGCTGAAGTCGAAACGCAGGAAGTTTGCCTCCAGCGTTCCCATTCTGTAGTGCCTCTTGAGAATGGCACCTTTGCAGGACCTTAGGGGAATAGGTAGCTGTGATGTTGACAAGACTCTACAGGAGAAAGAACCTCTCCCCCACCCTGCCCACCGCCCAGCCCCATAGAAGTAGTCTCCAACTGGAGCAGTGGTTCTGGAAGTTGCCCCATAGAAGTGGTCTCCAACTGGAGCAGTGGTTCTGGAAGTTGCAGGTCACCATGACAACGCACCCCTGAGCCCGGCCACGCCCCCAGGCTCAGTCTCACTGGTTTCCAACCCCTGCGCAGGGCCCCTTTCCCTGCAGGGCCTGCTGGGGAAGTATCCCTGGCTTGTGGCAGCTGTGGTTTGGCGCTCAGGACCCAGATGTAAAAGGAGCTCGGGCTGAGGCAGGGGCCGGCGCTGGTCTCCAGAAGGCAAGCCCCAGAGCGCCTCAAATAGGTGGTAACATCCCCAGTTTGATCCAAATCAAAACAAGCCTGGATTTTCCTGTTTGTTTTCTTTTCCTCCAGCAGGGAGAGGAAAGGAATGTGCAGCGGCTGCTAATTGGATAGTGGAGTGACCGATTCCTTATTTTCTTATCCATGCTGAGCAGAGCTGTAGGGAATCTCTGGGGCCAGGAAGGACACAGCGGGAGTCTCTGGGTCTCTCTGAGACGGAGTTCACAGTCGGGACCAAAGCTGCCAGCTGACATGTTTTATTTGGCCTGCCCGGTGTTTAAAAAATGTTTTAAAATAGATGCTGACATTTTTAAAAGGGGGAGATGATACATAAAATTCTGCATTCCTGGCTTGTGTTGAGACATGGAAAGATCTGGGCCCAAATCCCCGCAAGTAAACAATCGGGGGAGCTGAGCTGAGGCTGCTCTTTTATACGGGTCACCAGGGTCCCCTCCCACCAGCGTCACCCACCTCCATTACCTTTCAGGTCCTCATCAGCATTTGAGTGTGTGACCCCACAAGACAGGAAACCCTCCCTCCTAGGACCCTCACCAATCTCAGGATGGGCACTACACTGATGCCACGGGTCAGCAGGCAGACCAGTGGCCAAGGCGACTGGCAAGGGCGCTTCCAGAGTCAGTTGGACGGCAGATTAAGGTGCCAGTTATAAAGCCATAGAACACAGTGTGATGCATCACTGGGTAAAGAGAGGGGCTGAAGCTAGAGACAGGTTCCTGAAGTGCTCCATCCGGTTTAATTCTTCTATACGTCTTTGAAACCTTAGGCAGATGAGAGCAGAGGCTGTAAATCACCCTCTATTCAATGGCTCATCATAAAGGATACGGAGAGAAATTACAGGAGGCAAGGGAAGGAAAAGCAGTGAGGAACAAGGCAAGGGTTGTTAACAGTGTGTTTGAAGATGGGCAGGTAGTACGTGAGAAGCTGCTGGAAGTCCGGCTTGATTTGGGCATCCCAGACGAACGGGAAAACCCACCCACCAGCCCAGCCTACTGCTGTGCCCCAGGGCATGTGATGGGGGGAATGTGTGTACAGAGAACTCGCTGGGACTGTGCCTTACAATGTCAAACACATGGAGTTTGCTTCAGTCAGTACGCCTCTTAATCTTGGCTCTGTCATTTTTTGGCTGTGTGACTTTGGGTAGGTTACTTAACCTCTCTGAGTCACATTTTCCTCATCTGTTAAATGAAGTAATCATCATAAATGCAAGGGGTGGTGCCAGAAGTCATAGGAAGCTCTCACTAAACGATACTTTCTTTATGTAATATTGTAAAAGATTAAAATTGAACCATCCCCAAAGGAAAGTAGATTTCACTTACTCAGGTGGCAGTTAAAAGGTGATCTCTGAAGGTTCTGTTTTGCTCCTTTTGAGGAAGGGCAGGAAGACTGCCCCTCCCAGGGTCTTCTGAGTGTCCACACAGGTTTGTCTTGACACAGGACGGCAGTGTTTGAGTGGAAGAACTCAGTTCAAGAGGAGGGTAGCCGGAGGCTCACTGGGCCTGTCCACGGCTTCCCAGACTAGCTGTGAGCCACGCCTGTGGGTGGGACATGCTAGTCTCTGCCCTTCTCTCCTCTCCTCCCCGCTGCACCCCTGACTCAGTGCCCTGGGAACCTGACCCTGGCAGTGCCTCACGCACTGTCTTTGTTTGGGCTTCCCCAGAAGCAGAGCCTCAGGTCCGGACTGGAGCGCTGCTGGTTTCTCGAAGGTTGTGGTGGACATGGAGATGCCCATTCAGATCCCCCTTCAAGGAAGGACTGATTGCCCTGCTGTCAGCACCTTCAGGATCTGCCCCAGCTGCAGAGAGAGCCCCATCGTGTCATCTGAGGTCATGCCTGCCCTTCCTGGGGCTACTGGCATCCTCCTGTGTACCCACATCCGGAGCCTGAGCAAAGTGGACCATTCAGCTCCACAGGGGACACCCAGGAGTTGTTCCAAGCTCCTCCTAGGCAGCGCAAGGCTTTGTCAGTCCTGTATCATATCTTAGCTTATCCTTCTGTCCAAGCCTGCTTCCACCCGCTTCCTTTCATAGGTGTTGGTTCCCTAATAAAGCCCAACACCCCACATTCCGTCTCGGGGTCCACTTCCAGAGAACCCAACCAGTGGCAGAGCTCTGGAGTAAGGGGGCCAGGAAGGAGGGAAAGTCAATATAAGAGTGTGTTGTCAAAGCCAGAGACCCTGCTGGGACCTCTGAGAAGGGTCATAGTTGCCCCCTGGGAATGGTCCATTGGGTGGCCTCTGCCCATCAGCTCCCAGAACTGCCTGTGAGGGCTCGAACTGCCCCCATTCCTGGGCTTCACTTACACACTGGCTGAGAGGGTTCCCCACCTTCGGAGATGCCCTGAACAGAAAGTGGGTGCACCGAAGGAGGGATGCCATCAGCCGGACTCTGAGCTTATGAGGCGCTTCACCGTGGCTGCACTCAGCAGAGAGCCCGGGGACGTGGTGCGGGGCACCCCAAAGCACCTGTAGACAGTAGGTACTCGGGCCAAGCAGAGGTACCAGCAGGAGCCGGGAGGGTGGGAGGAGAGGAAGATGGGGTAGTTTCTGCCCTGCTCCTTCCTGCTTCCGCAGCGGGGCTCAGGCAGTAGCTCTGGCTTCAGGCAGCTCTTCTTGGGTACCATCTCTCCCTGGGATCAGAAACACTGCCCCCTGCTCCTTCAGCCCGAGGATCCTGGTGTTGCTATTCTCTGGGTGTCTCTGCTTTCCGTACTGGCTCTTTTCACCCCATTCACACCTCTGATAATTGTCTCCTGGCCAAAGGGCCTTTGATTGAGTGCTCTGAGGGCATCCTGGTAGACACAGTGGGCCACGCCACCCCTGATGCCGAAAGCCTTACCTTCCCCATTGACCCCACCTTCTCCAGCCCTTCCATCCGTCCTCCCTCCCAGCCACTCTCGGTCCCCCTACAGCTTGCTTTTGAATCTATTTCTCGTAGATAAATTTATGTCCTCCTCCTTCACAGCTTTGCCTTTTGATTTGGAGGAAGGAGAAAAAAAAAAAAACCTTTCTATAAAGCTATTAAATGTTTTCTTTTCGCAAACACCAGTTTTGTACGTCAGAAGCATTGCCTTTCATGACTATTGAATTCTTGGAAATGGGCTTCAAGTGCCTATTTTGGGAATTAAAATCATAACATCAGCTCTTTTTCGCTCTCTGCGTTCCTGCCTCTAGTCCTCTCCAGGGTGATGGATCCCTCTGGCTGGGCAGAAGCAAGATCAGTTATAGGAAATGTGAGAAAGGAAGGAATAATGCTCCATTTCAAGAGCTTTTTCTCCCGACAGTTATTTTCAACAGGTGAGAGGTAGTGAGGCTGGCAGCAGATTTTTCAGGGAACACACAGCTACTTTTCCACCCCCAGCCTTCAATGTACACATTCTCCAGAACCTCTGGAAAACCCCTCGAGTGCATTCAGTCAACACATATTAAGTGAGCGCCCACTGCATGTCAAGGAGCTGGGTGCTGAGAACAAAAACGTGTGATTCCCACCCCACGCCATGGGGTTTATAATCTGTGTTGAGCGTTAGAGATTAATTGGTGATTCACAGAAATGTGACATTGCAATTTTTCCTTGGCATTTGCTGTTCCCTCTGCCCGGAATGCTTTTCCCTTAGCTATTTACATGGCTTGCTCCATACTTTCTCCATTTTTTTTTTTTTTTTTTTTTTTTGCAATCATCACTCTTCATGGAGGACGTCTATGGCCACCCATATCCCTTCTCTCTCTTTTGTTGCCTTTTTTTGGGGCCCATCTATCCCAGAATGTAAGCTTTATGAGAATAAGGATTTTCTTCTTTTTTTTTAAAAGTCTTTTTTGTTCTCTGCAGTATTTTCAGACCTGAGAACAGTACATGGTACATAGTAGGTGCTCAAACAATGTTTGTTAAATGAATGAAGCAAACCAAGTACTAATAAGCATGGAGCTGAGAAAGACTAGACACAAGGCTTCTCAGGGGAAGTGAGAGTCAGGCTGATCTAAGAAAGATCAGAAGGCATTACCTAGGCCTAAAGGAGAAGCAAATAATTCCATGCAGGAAACACTGGCATGTGCAAAAGCCCTGTGGTGAATGAGAGCATGATGGGCTTTAAGAGCTAGAAGGTGTTCAGTGAAATTCAAGCCCAGGACAGGGGATGGGAGAGGGATGTTATGAAGTAATAATAACAACCAAAACTTAGAGCAGCTCAGAAATGCTGGGAACCATAGCAAGCTTTGTACAACTCTGGGAGGAAGATACTATACTTATTGCCATTTTATAGATGAGGAAATCGAGGCCCAGGTAGTTGAGGGAACTTGTTCAAATCACAGACTTAATGAACGTCAGAATTAGAATTAAACTGCAGAACTCTGACTGCAGAGCCTGTGGCCTTAACCCCTGTGTCCTTCAGTCTTTAGTAGGAAGGGTAGGATAGGCCAGCACCTGTGGGGACTTGGAGTGGCATAGAATCCCCACTGGGGGCCAGGCAGGAGCAGGCAGATACAGGCTGGTTATCTCCTGGGGGGATTCTCACGGATCTCCCAGCTCTGCGCTCCCCACCCCACTTGGCTCTCTGCAGCCACACCCACCCTGGTTGGATTGACTGTCAAAAACGTGTTTCCACCATTTCTAGTCTGGATGGGCAGAATCAGTCCAAAGTCCCTAAAGGTTTGGCCCTGTACCAAGAAGATACCTTCAGAGGTGATTCTGAAGCTAGCGCTCTGTTCTCTGGGGTGATGGTTATTTTAAAAAGCATTAAGTAGGTCATTTGCAGTGCAGTGTGGCGTCTCCAACCTTGGCTGGCCACTAGAATCCCCAGGGGAGGCTTTTAAATGTCTCCGTGACCAGGCCGCACCCTGACCAATTATGTCAGAATCTCCAGAGGTCCGACCCAGGCATCAGTAAATTTTAAAGCTCCCCAGGGGAGCCCAAGAAGCAGTCAAGTTTGAGGATCACAGCCCCTCACTGCTCACAGAGTGGACCAGGGACCAGCACAGTCAGCATCCCCGGGAGGCTGTTAGAAACGCAGACCCTCAGGCCCCGCCCCAGACCTGTTGAATCAGAATCTGCATTTTCACAAGGTTGATTCCTGTCTGCGTTAAGGTTTGAAAGGCAGGGTTCTAGAATCACACTGTCTGATACTTTGGCCACTAACCACGTGTGGCTATTTAGATTAAAATGAAGTTAACAATTCAGCTCCTCAGACACACCGGCCACATTTCAGGTGCTCATTTGCCATGTGTAGCTAGTGGCCACCATATTGAACAGCACAGAGAAAGATCTTTTGGATCATTGCAGAAAGTTCTGTTGGACTGCAGTGCTCTAGAACATTCTGGAAAGAGGTGGTAATCAGTCACAGTCTTTTTCCTTTGGATGCCGTAGGCATACAGATAGACAATGCTATCCCCTTGGAAGGGACAAAATGGAGATATATTCAACACTGCATGAGAGGGGACACAGGTATACCACGCTTTTCAAAAGCTCGTTTCATACTACTTTTACAAAAGACCTACATTAGTACCTGTTTTTGGTAACTGAAAGAAATCCGAAGAGAACTTCTGCTTTAACCAAAAAAGACTGTCAAAATAGCATTCCGCCTTGGTTTGCATCGAGCTGTCATAGAGGCAGCGTGATGGATATCCCCCAGTTCCTTCCCAGGAAGCACGCTCAGCATCTCAGCATCAAGCCGCCATAGCTTTGAACTATGTCCGTGAGCATCTGTGCTTTATCTTGACTGACTTTGCGCATCCTTTAGCAAGATGTGTCCTGAGGTAATTGCTTCTTTACAACCATTTCGGCTTATGAAAGGTTTGCTCTACTTTCAGATAGTGGGGGAAACCAGTAAATCTAGGCGATTTCGTTTCTGTTCATTTTAAGTAAATCAAGAACATAGCCTTATCTTCCCAAGCCCTGGCTAAGTGCAGTTTGTGGGGATGGGGAACAGATGAAAGGGGAGAGAGGAGAAATGTGAGAAGCAAGATCGACGTGAAGTGTAGAACAGAATGCGGGACGGCTAGCCCCGATCCCCACCCTCCCGTGCCTGTCGCTGTCAAGGCAGCAGGAACACAGGCCCTGATCCTCACGATGTGGAAAAGTACTCGGCAACCAGATGTGACTGATTTCTGACTCCAGGTACAAATGTGAAAAGCAGGCATTCTGTCAGCTAACTGATAGCCGGGTTACAGTGTGACGTGGCTGGGGGCTTAGTTTGTTTTTCTTTGAGGCGTGTTTTCTTTGCAGGAGGCAATTCAGTCCCTTTAGCGAAATCCTTCCTCTTTGGGGGAAGGGCCAGTGATGTTTCTCCATGTAGACCATTGGGTCGCTGACAGCGGGATGCGTAGTGCAGCGAGAGCTGAACAGTATGATGATGGCGGGGTGCTCCAGCAGTGGAGAGTGATGTGAATTTTCCTGGGAGAAAGCTGCTCTCCGTTTAGACGGATGCTGTGCCAGCTGACAGGAGGTTAGGGGCAGTGCCCAGCAAGCCGACCATTTGTTTGCTCACACATTCCTTTGGGTGCTCTCCTTCCGAATTACCGTGGGGAAGAAGTGGGTGAAAAGGGCGAAAAAGCAGAAGGAGGGAATGCAGCAACAGAATGTATCCGACTACATAGCACCCTGTGCCACGGCGCACTGTTTAAATCTTTGCACAATTGTAGCTGTCTCAGTTGATGTTGTCACATAGTAATACTTTGCATTTTGAGGTGTTTCGTGCTTGTTTTATGAAATTGGTCCTCATGATTACCTGAGGAAGAAGTCAGAGCAAGTTTCACCATCCCCTTTAAAGGGAATACAGCCCAGAGAGGTTGAGTGATCTTGCCAAGGTCATACAGCTACTAGTGAAATGAAGACTCAAAGTGTTCATGTATTCATTTATTCATAACTCTTCATTGAGAATCCTACCAAGTGTCTGCCTCTGGAGACGCTTCTGTGTCGTCTCTGTTTTCATGTTAGAGTCTAGAGAAGCTGATAGAAAGAAAAAAAAAAAAAGAAGCAAATTAACAAATTAAATGATTACAAATTGAAAATCACACACCATCACTTCCACCATCTTCTGTTGTCCACACAGGCCAGTCCTAATCAAACGTGGGAAGGCACAGATACCGGGAGGCGAGGATCTGAGGGCCGCGTCTTAATTTGTCAAGACCATGCAGTCTCAGCAGAGAGGCAACGATTTGCTCTTGGAACGTGTGAAAACAATCTTTTTTTATGTATAAAGCACAGATATACATATAGTACATAAACAGAGAGTATATCTATGTACTAAAATTTCCTGGTGAGGGAACCAGGCAGTAGGAGAAAATTATCTAGAAAGTCTGCTTAGGGGGATGATAATAAAAAAAAAGGGTTGAGAAACACTGACTAAAAGGTTTTTTGGCCACAAGCACTGGAACACAATTTAAGCTGACTTAAGCAAAAAACGAAGCCCAGGAGTGTAGGCTTACGTATGGCTAGATCCAGAGGTTCAAATACTATCATCTGGGCTTTCCCCTCCATATTATATGTATTCAATAGATTGTCTCTAAGCAGATTTCCATTAGCATCTCTATGAGTGCCATTCACATCCTATCAGCTAAGCTGTCTGCCGCCCACCACCCACCCTACAAGGAAAAGTGCTTCAATCTTCTTAGCTCTAGCGGAAAAGCCCTAGAAAGTACCCACATTGGTGCATCCTTGGACATATGTGCGTCTGTGGTTCTGGGACCAGTTCCAACACGTGGGCTTTTTTTCCCACACTACCAAGCATTTGTCCAACACCAGCTGAATGTTCTACAATTCAACTCAATTCTAACGCTGTCTACCTGGAGATAGCATCAGATTCCACAGGTTAAGGGCTCATTCTTACAAGATTGTCCCTACAGTTTCAGGTTGTCACCTGTGCTTCTGCCCGACCTGCTACAGATTGGAGATCCCAATGACCCCCTCCTCCGGTTTGATTAATTTGCTGGTGCGGCTTACAGAACTCAGAGAAACTGTTTGCTTACTAGGTTACCAGTTTATTATAAAAGGGTGTAACTCAGGAACAGCCAGATGGAAGAGATGCATAGTGCAAAGTATGGAGAAAGGGCACGGAGATTCCATGCTCTCTACAAGTGAGCCACTCTGCAGATCTCCACGTGTTCAGCAGACCCATAAGCTCCTTAAATCCTATCCTTTTGGGTTTTTATGGAGACTTCATTACATAGACATGATTGATTAAATCATGGGCCACTGGCAATTGAACTCCATCTCTAACCCCTCCCTTCCCTGGAGGGTGGGATTAGGGGAGGGTATTGAAAATTCCAGCCTTCTGATCACATGGTTGCTTCTCCCGGCAACCAGCCAACCAGCGGCCATCCTTAGGTGCTCTCCAAAAGTCACATCATTAACATAACAAAAGACACCTTTATAGCTTTCCTTGCTTAGGAAATTCCAGTGGTTTTATCTAGAGCTCTGTGCCAGAAATGGGATGAGGACCAAATATATATATATCACAGCATCCCTTGAGGAGGAGTGGGGAGGTGGCCCTGAGTTAACTCCTGAACCACAGAAAAGCTGAGTTGATATCAGAAGAAGGGGAAAAGACCACCAAAAGGCAGAAATAACTGATGCCCATTTGGGAGGATCGTGAAATACTGCCCACATGCCTAGATTAGACAGCAGTGTGGACACTGAGACTACTAGGTATATGGAGAGAGAAGAAGATGATAAAAGACCTTCAGTCATTTCATTGTGCTGTCCAGGGGGAGTCCTGTTTCTCTTGAAAAGGTGGGCTAGCAAGAAAGACAGGGCTTTGTAATCTGAGAGGTGTAAACTCTACCAATTACTAGCTCTGAACCTCTCAGACTTTCAGTTTTTTCATCTGTAAAATGGGAGCAATGCTACTCACCCCATGGGGTTGTCACCAGGATTAGTTGAGATTGTGCATGTAAAGTATCCAACAGAACACTGGCATATGTCACTAAAAGATGATAGTAGGAGGAGTAGTGTAAGGGCAGAGGGGATACCTATTCCCTATCTCCAGAGAGGGGAGGACACCTCCTCACCCCAAATGTTTTCTGCTCTTGTGTCACTTTACTCAAGGTGAAAATCCCCAGGAGGGAGACTGGGGTTGGTCAAGCTTGGATGATGGAGAAGGCCGGGTGAGGTCAACACACCTTGCTTAACTGACTCACCAAGACTGCCCCAAATGGAGGTGAAGTGGCTTCCCAGAGGGAAAATGGGGTCCTGTTAGGGCTAGAAGGGAGTCACACACTGGGGAGAAAAAGTACAGAGATCCACTACAGACATCCTCCAGTGCAGAGTTCCAGGGAGCCCTGACCGATGCTTCGATTCCCACCTGCCTGATTGTGTCAGTTTTCTCCACTGACGGCACCCAGAGAGAAGGAGTGCGTGATTATGGCTGACACTGTTGGCCTCCCCTAAGGACCTTTCTCCACCTTCCTCGTAGCCGGCACAGCCCTGGCTAAATTCAAGAGTGCACTCCCCCCGTTAGGAGGGGAACTTTGCTTGGTCTTGAATAATCACGGTGATTCCACTACCCTTGCCAGCAACTCTTAAGCATGTGACTGTTACGGCCAATGGGATTTAACAGGGTATCAGCGTGGGGCCTCTGGGAGAAATGTTCCTCCCGGATAAAAAGAGGCACATAGAAGAAATCCGCACCTCCTCTTCTTCAGGCAGACGTTACAGGGTTCACACTTGACACCAGGCCCTGTGGCCGCCAGCTTAGAGCAATGAAGAAGCAACAAAGTAAACATGATGAGGATGGTGAATGGTGAGGCAGAAAGATGGCAAGAGCCTGATTTTTTTTTTTTTTTTTTTTTGCGGTACGCGGACCTCTCACTGTTACGGCCTCTCCCGTTGCGGAGCACAGGCTCCGGACGTGCAGGCTCAGCGGCCATGGCTCACGGGCCCAGCCGCTCCGCGGCATGTGGGATCTTCCCGGACCAGGGCACGGACCCGCCTCCCCTGCATCGGCAGGCGGACTCTCAACCACTGCGCCACCAGGGAAGCCCCAAGAGCCTGATTCTTGATCAAGTCAATCAGTTGATGATCTACCCACGGAAACTCCTACGTCTAGACTTCTTGTAACGCCTTATTGCCTAAACTACCTTTAGGTGGGTTTTCTGTTACTTGTACCCAAAGCTTCTGAATGATGTATGCTCATTCACCTCTAAATCTCCAACAGTAAGGAAGACTGTTAGATCAGTGGTTCTCAAAGTGTAGTCCCTGGACCAGCGGCATCAACCTCACCTGGAAACTTATTAGGGTTGCAAATTCTCAGGCCCCATCCTGGTCTTCCTGGCTGGGAAAGGAAGGGGCCACAGCAACCTGTTATTAACAAGCCCTCCCGCTGGTTGTGATGCGTGCTGGAGTTTGAGAATCCCTGCTTCGTATATTACTCTCTTATCACACGTTAGAACTGCTGGTAGTGTCAGGGTGTCGGTCATTACTCCTTCTAATTTACCCTTTCCTATCAGTGCTTGTTTCAATTCTGCTATCCCTAAGACTCCAGTGGGAAGAAAAAAGAAAAGATTTCAAAACTATTGGCTAAATAAACTTCTGCCTTTGAGTTTCAATGTACTTACTTTGGGTCATCATTGCTTTCCAGACAGGACGCTGGATTTCTGGGGAAGCCTATAATAGTTAGAATGCAGCAGACATTTCCAAAATGTTTAGAAACACTAATAATCTTTGTGATAAATAGTGATCTGTGGGAATCTTCCTTGAGCTTCGGGAAGCAAAGCAAGTGAGGAACACTGGGGGTTTGTGCAGCGACCAGTGTAAGGGGAGAGAAACGAGCGGAACAAAGGAGTCTGAGAATAATGGAAGAGGAAAGGAATGGAGACAAGCACTGCCCAAGAAAAAGAAACCCCTTGTGGTTAGGGAAGGAGGGGAAGATGGATTTGTTTTCTGGGACTCAGTGCATTTAAGCAAACAGGCGGAACTGAGGAGATGATCCAGGTGGGGAGTGGTGTGAGCCAGGTGTCGAGGAGGGAGGGCATGAGATGCGTCTGGAAAACTGGCGGCTGTGGATAAAGGAGAGGACAGTCCCCAGGAGGCAGGGCTGTGGGGGATGGAACATCACAGCAGGACTGGACGTGGGCACCACCTCCTGCTAACTGTGCTCCTGGACTGCTTTCCTCGCTTCCATAAGCCTCAGTTTCCGCAACAGTCAGTGGGCTCAGTAATCCTTATCCCAGTATCCAATGTGCTATGGACCGAACTGTGTCCCTGCCAAGTTCATGCATCGAAACCCTACCCCTGACCCCCACTGTGATGGTGTTTGGAGGTGGCACCTTTGGGAGATAATTCAGGTTAGATGAGGTCGTCAAGGTAGGGCCCCCATGATGGGATTGGTGGTTTTGTAAGAAGACAAAGAGACAAAGATTCCTCTCTCCATCATGTGAGGATACGGGGAGAAGGTGGTGGTCTGTAAGCCAGGAAGAGAAGTCTCACTCGAAACTGAAGTAGTCCCCACCTTGATCTTGGACTTCCAACCTCCAGAACCATGAGAAATAAATTTCATTTGGGTAAGCCACCTAGTCTATGGTATTTGTTATGGCAGCCTGAGTAGACTAATCCGCAACGTACGTTGGCAGCCTTGTGTAGTCCTGGGTCCATGATAAGTAAGTAATAAATGAGATTTATAACAATAAATACATAGTAAGTTTGGGAGATGAGATTCCTCAGGTCCTTGAATGACTAAGCTGAGTGTATAATTTATTATGTAGACAATGGAGAGCTTGTGAGCAGAAAGCAAGAAGCAGAAGCACACATGTGGAGCATTCTGAGATCAGTATGACAATACAGTGTTATATACATCAGGGTTCAGCAACCTTGAGCCTCAGAGTCACCTGGAGAGCGTGTTAAAACACAGGTTGCTGCTGCCCCCCCACCCCCCCACCACCACCCCCCCCACCCCCGCTTTTGGCTTCAGTAGGTCTGGGATGGAGTCCAAGAATTTGCATTTCAAATATATTCCCAGGTGATGCAGATGTTGCTGGTTCAGGGGTTACACTTCCGGGGAGGGAGGAGAAGAGAGAAGAAAGACTGGCGCAACCTTCAGCTGATGACTCAGTGCTGGGATGGGCAGCAGACTGCTCACTCTGAGAATGTTCAGGCCACACCGTGGTAGACGGTGGATAATGTAGATGGTATGTGGAACTGCCAGAAGAAATGCTACACGAACGGAAAGCAATTTATGGTGTTGGGTTTCTGTGTTTCTTTCCAGGGTAAACCACTGTAATTAGAAAACTTGCAAAACCTTGACTTACAAAGTGAGTGGATATTGGAATTAGTGAATCAACTTTCCCGCCGACTTACAAACTGAGTGGATATTGGAATTAGTGAATCAATTTTCCGGCCTTCTCCAGGTTGTGGATTTCTGTTCAGGGATGACTGTTTGGGGCCAATGGCTAAAATGAACCAGACGAGTTGCAAAGCTATATCATAAACAATGCTGGTAAAATCACCTGAACCTGCAGGTTCATTAAGTTGTTGGGTTGAGTCCAGGATGGTAGGAGTGAGACAGTTTGTCTTCCATGTCATTTTTCTTAGGACCCCGATGTGAACATTTGTTGTTTCTTCCACTTAGCGGTCCCTCCTCCTTTATATTTGTACCTGCTCTGTCCCGTCATCTTTCTTTGGGAAATTCCTTGTCACCGTACAATTTCATATGGTAATTGTCAGGCTGGCAGTCTCCTTAGTTCTCCCTTCTGGCCTCAGGGGCGGGCATGGGATCGAGGTCTGGCCAATCACAGTGTCCTGTCCCTGCAGGCCCCGTCATTGGGCTGAGGAGTCATGTGACTCAGCACAGCCTATCCGAGTCCTCCTCTGGGATTCATCTCTGGCTGTCAGAAGAGAGAACTCTTTTTCCTCTGAAGATGCCAAGATGTGATAATATAAGTGAAGAGTGCAGCTCATCCACCCCCCAGACATGGATGAAGCCCTCTTGTCACAGGAGGGAATGAGCCCAACCCAAAGAGAAAGGAGAGGCTGAGTTTTGGAGAGGAAGGGATGCAGACAGAGAGAGATCCTTATCATTTGTAGAATCCAAAGGCCAATACTGCCTGAAGATTTTCATTTGCATGAGTCAAAAAAAACTTCCCCTCTTTACTTAAGCTTGGAGCAGGTTTCTGGCAATTTTAACTAAAAGAATCTGAACAGTCAAGTCCATTTATCCACCTGTAACCTTCTAACTTCTAGAAATCGACTGGTGCCTGGGGAAATTGCTAATCCCATACTCAAATGCCTCCATCAGTGCTGGGAGGAGCTCCCTGGAGATGTCTGCAATTTCAGGGTATCGTCCTTAGAGGAAACATCGAGCATTCACATTCAGTTTGGAAAAGCTAAAGAGAGAGAGAGAGGGAGAAAAGGCTTAACCATTCTTCAAAAGCCTGAGTCAGTCTGTTTAGGAGAAGAAAAGGAAGGAAAAGTGATAGAAGAAGCTGGTCGTGTTTTTGTGGATGAGATAAGGCACAGTCTATGCTATCAGGTAGTGAAAACCATGATGGTTCCCGGTGGTCGGGAAATTTTCCTCCACAAAGCCCGCTAGGACCTGGCATTTGTAGGAGGCGCTAACCCTCCCGGGGGAGCTGATCAGGGTGAAGTTACATAACCTACACATTTGACTAAAGTGAACTCACCTCCACGCCCTCTGCCCAAACAGCCAGAAAAGGGAAGCACAACCTCAAGGGTGCAGCTGCTCCCTCCACCCACCCCACCCAGGGGGCACATGAGAGTGACTTCCTCTGCACATCTCGCTGGGTTCATGGGCATCAGAAGGGATTTTCCAAGAGCCATTTTGATTGTACATCCTTTTCATCTTTGTGAAAGTGTAGAACCCAACTCCCTGAGGAAGATGAGACACCCACCACCACGAGCCCCAGAGTTTGTATCAAAGCAGGTTCAGAGGGCTTGAGTAGGGGGTGGGGCTGGGCGGTCCTCAAAAAATATCTGGTGGGGCTTCCCTGGTGGCGCAGTGGTTGAGAGTCCGCCTGCCGATGCAGGGGACGCGGGTTCGTGCCCAGGTCCGGGAGGATCCCACATGCCGCGGAGCGGCTGGGCCCGTGAGCCAAGGCCGCTGAGCCTGCGCATCCGGAGCCTGTGCTCCGCAATGGAAGAGGCCACAGCAGTGAGAGGCCCACGTACCGCAAAAAAAAAAAAAAAAAAAATCTGGTGATCACGCGAGGCTCAGTATTAATGAGCCGCAGATAACTGGGTTCCATAGTATTTGAAATCACAGTCACTTTTGGACGCCTTTACTTCTTGGGGCTGCTGTAAATAATCAGCACATCAAAATGCCTTGTGACGTGTGGGGAAAAAAATCCTCTCAGCCCCATTTACCAGACAATTTTATGCCATTGAATCAACTCGAGGCTTCAAGGCGGTGACCGCCATCAACAGCACGTAGGAAGGGCTGAAACTTGGCGGTTGGTCTGTTTAGTGTGAGGTGGGTACTTGCTGTTCTTCTTGCCCAGCGGGGCTTTTCAAGTGGGATGATTTCTATTTGGTCTGACTTCCTGAAATAGAATCCATCGCCTGCTAACTCCAGAACGTCTGTCAGCACGGTTTGCCCGGGGTTCTTGGCTCGGCTGTTTGGGGAAGAGACACAGCTGGGGAGCTGTGGGAGTGGGGCGAGGGGCAGCATAGTCACATCTGATATTGAAACAGTCTGTGTGTGTTTAGGGAATCACTACAACATCTGACACGGCATCCCCACCCAAACCCCAAACCCCAAATCCCAAACCGGTTCCGCTCCAATAGCCAGCCTCCAGCCTGGTTTCAAAGCCTTTTCTGAATGCTTTATTTCCTCCTGTTTACAAAGGGAGCTGTTTTTGAAAGGGACATCAGTTTCTATTCATGTCTAGGACCCTGCGTGGGTCTTTGCTTCTTATTATTCCGGCTTTGTTTAGGCCAAAGAACACTTAGAGCCCGTAACCACGGACCTGCGACAGGCATCATCCCCTGACATCATTTAGGCGCAGGGACGGAAGGAGCGATCACAATGTAAATGAGGCTCATCAGGCTGTGTTTTTGCGCAAGTTCCAAACCCACACGCGAACCTCACCCTCAGCGTGTTCTCATTTCCACTGAGAAAAAAGCAAAGGGGAAAAGGCTTGTTGGGAGCCTGACGCTGGCCCATAGCACTTAGCAAATGCTGTGCGACTTGTGTGCACAGCAGAATTCTTTTCAGGGGAACGATGACGAGGAAGCAACATGGTTCCTACAAATTAAGGGACTTGTTGCATGACTCTCAGCGTGAGTTTTCTTGTCTCATTTGGACCCACTTTGGATTTCTGGCCTTACTTTCTTTTGGTGGACTGTTCTCCTTCATTGTAATTTCACTGCTTAATTGCCCTGGCCCCAGGCTTCCCAGGCAACATGCCAAGAAGATCGAGTTTACTTTCCAAGTCTATCACCTCTCCTTCCTTCATTCCCTACCTCTTCTTGCTTTCCTCCTCACCCCTCCCACGAAAACCTCTGAAACATTTACTACCCCTATGTGGTGCTCCTTTTGTAACCCACCCAACCCTGTGTGTTTTTTTTTTTTTTTTTTTAGCTTCTGCTTATTTTCTACTCTGTGCCAGTGGTCAGCAAACTTTGTTCTGTAAAGGGCCACAGTAAATAGTTTCAGCTTTGCAGGCATACTGTCTCTGATGCAAGTCCTCCGGTCGGTTGCTGTATCCTGAAAGCAGTCATCAATGGTACATAAACAAACAGGGCTACCTGTGCTCCAATGAAACTTTATATACCAAAAAAAAAAAAATAACGGGCTGGATTTAGCCTGAGGGCCAAATGGAATAAATCCCTGTGACATACACAGGAGATCTCCAAGACTTTTGAGAATGTTATCTCACCTGAAACACTGCCAGCTTGGACTGAAAGTGACAGAGAGAACACAATGAAAGAAGGCTGTCAGACTCCCCAAATTCTACAGACAGGAGACAGGCTGATGAAACTACACAGCTGCCAACAAGTGCTACCCCTCATGAAAAAGGAAGGATGACTTTTTCTGCCCAGAGCAGAGCCATGGGCCCAGAACAGAGCTGGGAGTCAGGCCTTGATAGCTAATGGAGTTTGCCTGGTTGGATTTAGAAATTGTTTGGGACCAGTGACCTTTTTTTCCTTTCTTTTTCCTCCCTTTTTAGAATGAGAATGTCTATAACTGTTATCCTGATGGGGTCTGTCCCATTAGGGACAAAACTATCTGTTTGCTAGTTTCACAGGTCTGTATACAGAGAGAAGTTGTAGCCCTGAATGGATCATATCAACAGCCTCACCCATACCTCCTTTAGATAGTGTGGGTGATGAGATTTGAGACTTTTGAGCTGATGAGGTTTTGGACTTGAGTTGATGTAGTGACGGGTGGAGAGTTTGGAGGACGTTGGAATGGGGTCAGCACATGTGAGATAGACGTGAATCTTTGGGGACAGAGAGTGGATTGCTGTATGTTGAATAATAAAGATATCCACTCAGAACTTGTGAGTATGTTGCCTTACATGGTAAAAGGGACTTTGCAGATGTGATTAAGTTAGGGATCTTGAGATGGGGACTTGATTCTGGTGAGACCAGTATAATTACAAGGGTCCTTATAAGAGGGACGCAGGAGCATCAGAATCAGAGAGAGATGATTTAAGGATGGAATCTGACATGAGGAAGGTTGCTATACTGATGGGTTTAAAAATGGAGGAAGGGACTACATGCCGAGGAATACAGGTGGTCTTTTTTTTTTTTTTTGCGGTACGCAGGCCTCTCACTGTTGTGGCCTCTCCCATTGCAGAGCACAGGCTCCGGACGCGCAGGCTCAGTGGCCATGGCTCATGGGCCCAGCCGCTCCGCGGCACGTGGGATCCTCCCGGACCGGGGCACGAACCCGCGTCCCCTGCATCGACAGGCGGACTCTCAACCACTGCGACACCAGGGAAGCCCCAGGTGGTGTTTAATACAGGTGGAAATAGCAAGGAAACAAATTTCCCCCAGGGCCTCCAGAAGGAATGCAGGTCTGCCCTTAGCCTAGTGTTTTGACCTCCAGAGCTATAAAATAATAAATTTGTATTGTTTTAAGCCCACTAAGTTTGTGCTAGTTTATTATAGCAACAAAGAAAACGAATACAGATTTTCTCAACCCTGTCTAGCCATACACTTTGTAAGGGGCCTTCATGGATTGCCTTTTTCATCCCTCATGACAACCCTTTGAGATGAGTATTATTATTATCCCCCTTCCAAGTGAAAAACACTGCTTGGAGAGTCTGACTCCGTAGTCTAGTCTTTTGAACTCCATGGTGCCTGTTTCTGTGACATATTGCCCTACTCAGGCAGACTTCTGTTTTCCTCATTTTAGAGTGCCTCACCAATCCTCATTAAACTTTACCTGAGTCCCAATTTCTTGGAACTTTTTCTCTGCTCCTGTGAATATGTTTTTTTTTGAAAATTTTTTAATGAATTTATTTTATTTATTTATTTTTGGCTGTGTTGGGTCTTCGTTGCTGCACGCGGGCTTTCTCTAGTTGCAGTGAGTGGGAGCTACTCTTCGTTGTGGTGCACGGGCTTCTCATTGCGGTGACTTCTCTTGTTGTGGAGCACGGGTTCTAGGCACATGGGCTTCAGTAGTTGTGGCACATGGGCTCAGTAGTTGTGGCTTGCAGGCACTAGAGCACAGGTTCAGTAGTTGTGGCGCACGGGCTTAGTTGCTCCGTGGCATGTGGGACCTTCCCGGACCAGGGCTCGAACCTGGGGATTCTTAACCACTGTGCCACCAGGGAAGCCTCCTATGAATATGTTTTTCATTCACTGTGCCTACAGTTTCGGAGACTTACCAAATGCCAAGCCTTGGTTTAAACTTTAGGAGAGGTATATAAAACAGATACCCACTCCGGAAGAATCATCATCCCTCTCTCTAAAAAACATCAGTCCTCTTCTTTCACTAAATACACAGCTTCATCTATACCATGGAGTGAATTTGTCCTGTCAAAATTCATATGTTGAAGCCCTACCCCCTAATGTGATGGTATTTGGAGATGGTCTTTGGGAGATAATATCGTTTAGGTGATGTCATGAGGGTGGAATGCCGAGGATGGGATTATTGTCCTTATAAAAAAAAGACACTAGAAAGTCCTTTCTCTCTGTACGTCTGTCTCTCTCTCTGCTACGTGAGGACATAGTGAGAAGGCAGCCATCTGCAATCCAGTTCTGTCACCAGAACTGAATCACCTGGCACCTTGATCTTAGAATGTCCAGCCTTCAGAACTGTGAGAAATCTATGCCTGTTGTTTAAGCCACCAAGTCTATGACATTCTGTTACAGCAGCCTGAGCAGACTAAGATAACCTTCAAAGCAAAACAAACGAACAAACAAACAAATGCAAAACAGCACTTGGGCTAGCAACCCAAACAGTCTTACCAATTGGTGATGCACTGGCTAAGCGCAGAGCGGCAGGCTGAGTCCAAAATGGCCTTGGTGATCCCTGCGTCCTGGTATTTATGTACGTCTGTAATCCCTCCTCCTTGGATGTGGGTTGGCCTAGCAGCTTGCTTCTAACCAGTAGAATAGAACAAAGGTGATGATATGTCCTCCCATGATTACCTGACATAAGGTCATAACATCCACCTTGCTCACTGTTGACTGTCTCCTTTGCTGGCTTTGCCAAAGCAAGTTCCACACTGTGAGCAGTGCTACAGTGAGGCCCATGTGGCAGGGAACTGAGGGTGGCCTCCAGCTGATAGCAAGCAGGGAACTGAGGCTCTCTGTTTGACAGCCTTCCAAGAACTGAGTCCTGCCATCATCCATGTGAGTTTGAAAGTGGATCTCTTCCCCGTTGAGCATTCAGTTGAGACCCTTGTCATGGCTAAAACCTTGACTGCAATCTTACAGAGAACCCCACTAAGCCATTTTCAGGCTCCTTACCCACAGAAACTGTCAGTTGACAGTTGTGTGCTATTTTAAGTGGCTAAATTGTGATAATTTGTTACACAGCTACAGATAACTAATACAGGTTGAAAGCATGGGTTTATCATGGGTTCAAATCTTGCCTCTACTCTACACTCCTATAATCTTGGACATGCCGTGTATGTACTCAGAGCTTTAATTTTCTCATGTTCCGCGTGAGACAACAGCAGATCCCACAGCATAACAAGTATTCAGTTATTCTTAGCTGTTATTATTTTTAAGTGCTAATGAATCACAAAAGAGGGTAATTTCATTTTACCTGGAATCAGGGAAAAATAATTATAACTAACACTTACATTGAGCTCTCAAATTTATGGGCTCACATAGAAATTATTGAATTTGATCCTTACTGCAGTGATTCTTAACTATCAATGATTTTTCCCCCCCAGGGAATATCTAGATATATTTTTGGTTGTCACAGCTAGTAGAGGGAGCTCCTGGCACCTAGTAGGTGGAGGCCAGGGATGCTGCTAAACATTCTGCAGTGCACAGGACAGCCCCTTACAGTAAAGAATTACAGAACCGGAAGATGAGTAGTGCTGAGGTTGAGAAGCCACGCCCTTGCAATCCCGTGAAGGGGGGGCGTGGTTATCATGCATGGTTCCTAAATGAGAAAACAGGCCAAGAGAGGCTGAATTACAGCAGGGGTAGGAGATCCCATAGGTGGTATCTAACAGAACTGGGACAGAAGTCTTTATCTCCAGTTCCCAAATCCATTCCTTTTTCTTCTCCCTCACTTTACCTACCTATCCTGTCTGGAGGCCCATCGATTTCAGCCTGGAGTCAAGAGTCAGGTTGCTTTGGCCCAAAGAAGGGACTGTAATGTTGGAGATTTCAGGCACTGTAGCTGGGGAAGGGGAGCCAGAATTCTTTCCAGAACAGATCATTTCAATCCCACTTGGCAGGGGATGGGAGCAGCGTTGGTTGATAGGCCCATCCCACCAGAATCCAGAGATATTCTTGCCTAAGTATAAACTTGAGCTTTGTATTCTCTTCCAACTCTTGAGAACGTTTCGGGCTAACACGGACACTCACTTAAGCAACATTTCTGGTCACTGTTTGTGCTGAGACCTATATCATGAAGACCCCTCAGTGTGTATCCGTGTCCCCATTTGACAGATGAGGAAACTGTGCCTCAGAAAGGAATGCAGTGGCTTGTCAAAGGGCACATGGCTTGCAAAGGGCAGAGCTGGGATTAGAACCCAGGCCCTTCAACTTCAAGTCCAGATTAGTTTCCACAGTAGAACTGAGCCCCCTATACACATGGCTCTGTTTGGGGTGTTTGTGTGTGTGTGGTAGAAGGTGTAAAATGTTTCCTGCTTCCAAGCAATTTGCTGCCTAGAGGAGGAGATGGAATTATAAGCAGATGACTAAACTCGAAGTGGAAGTGAGAACGCGTGCTTCAAATGGGTGCAAACCCCACACTCCTGGGAATGCAGGGAAGAGACAGAGAGAATGCTTCTTGAGGGTGAGGCTGAGAGACCTGTAGAAAGTCTACAGAGAAGTGGCACTTGAGCTGACGCTTAAATTGTGGGCAGAACAAAAGGCCAACACCCCAAACCAAACAGTAGATTCACATGCTAAAAGCAGTTTCTGCCTCGAGATGCTTTAAAAAAGAGTTCCTCATTCAACTTTCAGCCAGTCCTCTGTGACGGAGCTCTGGGATTCCACACATGTTCTGATGATTGCTCTGTTTTTTTCCCTTTCATAATTGCACAGCCAAGCAGCCCGAGTTCTCTAGGCTTCTGTTCAGGCCTAAAGATTTGCCGTATTTGGCATGCCTTGTGGTTTCCGTCATCCTTGTGATTATACTAAGTTTATGAGACAAGCCTCTTATCACTGCTATCAGCACTTTTGTTTTCCCACTTTCTGCTCATTTTCCCTAAATAATCAGAGCTAAGAACTCTTAAAATAGTCAGATAATCACACTAGCAGTCACTCATTAACACACTAAGCGATGTGGAAAATGGAGCCATGGACGGACGAGAAGACCCCATGCTCTCATCACTTGGACCATCCGTTCAGCTGCTCGTGAACAGAAATCTGATTTGTGTGTGTGAAGGATGATTTGAGGGCTCTCAAAGCAGAAAGCATGAATATGCAGCTGATATAAGTTCGTTTGTTTCTTCATTCGCTCCATAAATATTTATTAGATACCCACTCTATGCCAGGCTCTGTTTCAGGGACTGGAGATGCAGCCACAAACTACCTGCCAGGTCCCTGCCTTCATGGAGCTTCCAGACTAGATGGGGGAGACAGACCATAAGTAAGTGAGCAAATCCATGAACAAGGTAAATTCAAATTGTGACAAGTAGGATTACCAGGTCAAATATAGGAGGTCCAGTGAAATTTAAATTTTGGATTAAAAAACACTTTTGTTTAGTGGATGTATTTCCCAAAATTGCATTCTATACTTTTGTTTCTTAAGTCAGGCACCAGTAGTGCTAGGGAAATAAATGGAGTGACTGGGATGGTGTATCATTCAGGGTTCCACCAGAGGAAGAGAACCAGTAGGCTACCTGTATTTAGAGATTTATTGCAAGGAATTGGCTTAAACAATTACAGGGGCTGGATAGGTAAGTCCAAAATCCATAGGGCAGGCCATCAGGAAGGGCGGGCTGGAACTCTTGGGCACAAGCTGAAGCTGCTGTCCACAGGTAGAATTTCTTCTTCTTCTTCAGGGAAACCTCGCCTCTCCTTTGTAGGCCTTCAACTGATTGGATCAGGCCCACCCAGATTATGGAAGATAATCTTTCTTACTTAAAGTAAACTGATCATAGACTCTAAGCACATCTACCAAATATATTCCCATCCACACCCAGATTAGTGTTTTATTGAATAACTGGGGAATACAGCCTACTCCAGTTGACACAGAAAACTGACCATTACAGATAGCAAGGGGAGGGGGTGTCCACAGCCAGCAGGGAAGTCTTCTGTGAGGTGGGGACACTTGACTTGAGACGTGAACTTTGAGACACTGAACACTGAACTGCATTATAAGAACGGGGAGATCAAAACATTCCAGATGAAAAAAACAGCAGGTGCAAAGGCCCTGGGGTAGGGAAGAACCTCTCTTGTTTTTGGAACCCAAAAGAAGTCAGTGCAGCTGTGGGTGGAGTGATCATCAAGGGGAGAGCAGTATCTGGTTGGGTGGAAGAAGATGACTATAAAGTTTATAAAACTCTAGGACTATTTGTAAAAAGATGTTGATAGGTAGAAAAAAGAGTAAGCTCTTAAAAAAGGCTTTTTCCTGAAGAATTTCTGGGTATCTGTTTGGTTCTAAACCTGTTCGCCTACTCAGAAAAATTGCTGTGGGTCATTTAAGGCATGGGACTCTCCCAAACTGAAATTATTAGGGCTCCATGAAGTAAAATTCTTACTGTTTCTGAAAAGGAATCTTTTTAAGAGCTAAAGAAAATGCTCAATAGATGGGCAGCCACTGTGGGGCTTTAGAAAAGTTTAGAGCTTTTTCTTCAACCAGTCTTTGCATTCAGTAACCTTCCTCTGAAGACTGGGATTGTCACATGGCAAGCCAATTGTTCGCAAGAGATAGCTGAGTATCAGTCAACATCTACTCTCTATCTGTGTTTGGGGATTCACGGTTTAAGGAAAGATTCTAACAAATTTCATTAAACAAAAAACAAATCAGTTTTACATGTTGATCCTGTATTAGAATTCCACAGGCAGCTTTGTCTCCTAGAAATCGTAAATAGATTTGTGAATTCTCAATGCTGTGGCAGGAAAAACTACTACCTGAACCCGGTAGAGATTCCTGGTATCTATAGCTTCTCACAACTTGCCTGTTGCCTCCAAGTCAGACCAGGATTCCTCCAAAATTGATAACAATAACTTTGCGAAAATCACCTAATCTCTCTAGACCTGGGTTTCGTTATCTATTTTTTTTTTTAATGAGGATTTCAACTCTGAAGTGTTGTTCAGCCCAAACATTCAGGTTCCATGAGAATTCTCTTAATTGTCAACTGTCCCAGTGTGGTACCTGGATTTGGGAGACAGTATAGGCAGGAGATGTTGATCTCTGCTGTGTATCATGTACTAGAGCCGTTTCACTCCCTCAAGATCCTGATGATGAGTCTTTCCTGTTCTATCTCCCCACCCCCACTAACCATCAAACGGTATGTAGTTGTGTTTGTTATCTGTTGCCATGTGACACATTACCCCTGAAATTCGGTGGCTTAAAACAACAAACATTTACTATCTCACGATTTCTGTGGGTCAGGAATTGGGAGTGACTTAGCTGGGTTTTGGCCCAGGGTCTCATAGCTATGGTCAGGATATCCACTGCGGCTGTCTTCATCTGAAGGTTTGGCTGGGGCTGGGAGAGAACATGGCTGTTGGTTGGAGGCCTCAATCCCTCACCCTGTGGGCCTCTCCATTGACTGTTTCGATGTGTCCTCTTAACAGGGCAGCTGGCTCCCCCGAGCATGAGTGACCCTAGAGAGAAACGAGGAAGCCGTAATGCCTTTCACGACTTAGTCTTGGAAGTCATACATCATCAATCCCACCATATCTATTTGTTAAAACTGAGTCACTAAGTCCAGCCCCACAATCAAGGGGAGGGGAATTAGGTTCTAGCTTTCAAGGGAAGAGTGTCAAAATTTGTAGACTTTTTTTTTTTTTTTTTTGGCTGTACGTGGGCCTCTCACTGTCGTGGCCTCTCCCGTTGCGGAGCACAGGCTCCGGATGCGCAGGCGCAGCGGCCATGGCTCACGGGCCCAGCTGCTCTGCGGCATGTGGGATCTTCCCAGACCGGGGCACGAACCCGTGTCCCCTGCATCGGCAGGCGGACTCTCAACCACTGCGCCACCAGGGAAGCCCTGTAGACGTGTTTTAACTAACACAGTTGTGTCGTGTGTGTCTGTGCATGTGTGCTAGAGAAATTTTACTCCCTAAGATCTTCATGATGTTATTCTTCCAGCTCTATCCATCCCTCCAATCTTACCCCACTGGTAGTTAAATTGTATATGGCCTATAACTTATCTATCCTTCTGTCTTCTGTAACTTATTACGAGGACAGTGTGACCTGGCTTCAGAAAGTCTGAACATCACAAAGATTGTTGCTTTGCTGCTTTCCTGTTTTCAAGTATTCCTTAACTATTAAGGCAGTAATTGGCAAGTTTTCCCTCCTGCATCTCTGTGTAGTCCACTGCTTGGGAGCAGAGAGACGGGGACATGGAGGGTAAAACAAGAGGGTGTTTTGTTTTCTTTAACTTCCTTACATGGATGAGCCATTTTATGCACCGTTGCATCCCATGAAAAGTTGTGCAGGAATATTCTAGAGCCCAGCTTGGTGGGGGATGGTCTTCTCAAGTGGCTGCCAGCTTACCTGATCAGAGGGTATACAGCTGGGACACCAGACATTGACTGCCCATGGGCGACTTTTCCCAAAGTCTGGGCCCTCCTAGAAGTAGAGCCGGGACGAAGATCTGTGTGCAAGTTGTTCATTTGGAAGATCCCGGAAACACTGCTAGGCAGTGGAGAAGTGAGATGGGAAGGGGAGGCAGGCAAAAGGAGTGAGTTATCAAGCCACTTACTCTCTGGAGGACTGGAGCTTAATGCCACTGGGGAAACTCTGGGAAAATGTATAGAACCCACACCTCTGACTTTCCCGAACTAAGGGAAGCAAGAGACCTGGGTTATTGATCTACTCAGACTTTGACTGAGAGCTGCTCCTGGTTATTTCTATAGGAGGTTGCTAGATCTGTGTCACAAATTGCGTGGCTGAAAACAACAGAAATGTGTTTTCTCACAGCTCTGGAGGCTGAAGGTTTGAAATCGAGGTGTTAGCAGGGCCAGGCTCCCTCTGAAGTTGCTAGGGAAGGGACTGTTGCGCGCATGTCTTAACCTTCGGTAGCCTCGGGCGTTCCTTGGCTTGTGGATGCATGCCTGCAGTCCTGTCCTCACATGGCATTCTCCCCGTGCGTCAGCATGTCGTCTTCCCTCTGTGTATGTCTGTCTCTGTGTGCAAATGTCCCCTTTTTACAAGGATATCTGCCATACTGGATTAGGTCCACCCTAATAATCCATTTGGTTACTTCTGCAAAGAACCCGTTTCTAAATAAGTCACATTCTGAGGTTCTGGGAGTTAGGACTTAAGTATAACTTTTTCGGGGGGACGCAAACTCATAAGACTCTGTCTATTCAGAGCTGGTGTCTGTTGTTGGGAGGAAGAAGGTGTATCCAGTGGGGATCCTGGCTCTGGATCTTTGGGGTTGGCTTCTCGGTTTGGGGCTCTCTTGGGTTCCTGCTGGAAGAGCCAAGGCTCCAAGTGTAGCCATACACAACGTAGGAGAGCCCAGGTGGGTGAATCCTCCCTGTCCGGATGCTCAGGCTACACATCTCAGAGTCATCCCTGGTTCCTCTTTTCCTTTGTTGACTACTTGCAATCCACTGCAGATATATCCAGTTCTAGCAGACATTTTTTTATCTGGAATCCATCCGTTGCTCCCGATCAGTACCGATACCATCCAAACTCTAGGCCATCTTCATCTCTCCCCTGATTTACTGCTGCAGCCTCCGACCTGGTCTCATCGCATCTGATTAGACCTGCCCAGGAATAATCCAGTATCCTCTTCCTAGGTGTTATGGGTTGAATTATCTGCCCCCCGCTCCCCCACAAAGTCGTATGTTGAAACCCTGCCTCATCCCCTTTTAAAGGAGTGCAGCAAATTTGCTGTTCAGTCTTCAGTTCAATTTTACCTTCTGTTTCTCTCGTCTTTCCCTCCCACTCCTTTTCCCTCTTTCTCTCTCCCTCTTCTCTCCCCCCACTCCTCCCCTTTCCCACTTCCTCTGAATGCATAGCAGTCTGAAAAAGTTGAAATGTCATAGGCATGGAGTATTTTCACAGGGTGATATTAATAGAAATATTCTCGAGAAAAAGCTGACCCCAACACAGACCCATCTAGGTTGATTTTGGCAAAATGAGGTCTAAACTTTCATACCCTCTCCTCCCGCTGGGCTTCTCTCTACCTGCCAAGGCACATGTTTCTCCTGTCTGTGACCTTGCCCCCATTATGTCCCTTCCAAAACCATATGTAAAATATATAATATATATATGTGTATATATCTATAAATACATGTGTGTGTATATATATATATATATATGGTGGGTATGTGTAAATAGTTAGATAGGTGGATAGGTACATAGGGAAATGATAGAAACTTTTTCCACCCCTCTTCTCCCTGGGGTAGATTATTTTCCCCTAAAGTTGTGTCTGCCCCAAAACAGAGATACAAAGAAACTGATTGAAGTTGGGGTGTTTGGGCTGGAGCGTGTGTCTGCCCAGCCGGGCTTGGCCTGTCAAGCTGGGAAATACAGGATAGGAGAGGGACAGGATCCCAGCATTCTCCTAGAGCCAGACGTTACTGCTGTGCCTCCCAACCAGCCAATAGCAACCAACAGAGAGGTATTAGGAGCCGTGCATTTCCAGGGGTCCATCTGAAGGCACCAGTGTGTCAGGGTCTGGACCAAGTTACCGGATGGGGTAAACTGCCTGTGACTCAGTCCATTCCAGCTTTTTAATACGAGTGCTACCTGGTTTAAAATGAGCACCAGAAATGACTTTTAAAAGAATTTAAAAGCTAGGTCAAAGGGTAAGAGGTAGTTCATTCCCACTTGACTCCGTAATGCTGAGGAGTCCATGGGTCTAGTCTACCATGGCAGACACTGCCAGGCCTCACCTAGACACCCCCTTCCCTTCCCTGACTTGACTTCTGGCCGCCAGCACCTCTGTTTCTTTGCGTGGGAGCTTTCTCTTGCTGTTGGAACCCTCTGTGAGCAGCCCTCAACTAATTCCTGATAGGACTTGCTGTATAAAATCCCAGCTCCCCTACCCCTGGGCCGGGGTAGCTCAGAGGCATGTGCTCTACACTAGCTCCTCGAGTTTCTTCAATGGGACTCAGCTCTAGGCACCCGCAGGGGTAGCTGGCTTGAAAATCTACCCTTTATTGACGGCTGTCCCTTCCCTCTCTTGATCCCCACTTGCCTATGGTGTTTCCATCCTTCTCAAATAAACTGTGTGCACTCTAGTCCTGTCTGTGGGAGGAAGTAAGTGCTCTCTACCAGCACACACACACACATCCACTAAAACAATTTGACTTAGAGCGTGGCCATAGAGCATGGGCTTTCCAATCAGGTAGACCCAGGGTTTAATTCTCACTCCACCAGAAATGGGCTGTGTGTGGACAGTCGTCTCTGAATTTTATCTGTAAGATGGGTGTAGTAATACATCAGGCTCCTAAAGTGGATGAGGATTCAGTGAGTTTATGCATGAGAAGTGCTGAACGTGGAGGCTGGCTTATAGTAAGTGCTCAATAAATGGTGGCCAAGTTTTGTTTCATTTGTTGCTGTTGTTAAATTTCCACTCTCTTGGCTTTCTTCAGCCTGGCACAGTAGCAGAGAATGCAGGTGTCATTTACACTGGGCAACGGCCCAAGGTTCAGTAGTTGGACAAGGGAATCCAGGCAGCAAGGGAGCCCAAGATTAAAGTGAAAGTCAAATGCCATCAGGAAGGGCAGGGAAAGAGAGGGGTTCCTAGGGCAGTACCTCTTAAACTTCACTCTGCGTACAAATTATTTGGGAAACTTGCTGAAATGCAGATTCTGATCCAGTGAGTCAGGGCTTCAGCCTGAGATTCTGCGTTTCTCAGAAGCTTCCGGGTGATGTCATGCTGCTGACATCATGCAGCCCATGTGTGGAGTAACAAGGAGCTAAGGCTTGGAGAGCAAATGTCAAGCCCAGGAGAAAAGAAGGACTGGAAGTGAGAGTGCAAAACCCAAGTGTGGTCAAGGACGGCCAATAGCCTGCTTTGAGTTACGTTTTCTGTCACTCATCTGGAGCTGTGCTCTCCAGTATGGTGCAGCGAGCCCCATGTGGCTGTTGACACGTCATCCTGATTGGGATGTGCTGTGCATATAACAATCACACTGGATTTTAGGTACAAAGGAAAGAATGTAAAATGGTTCAGTACTTTAAATAATACTAGTTATGTGTTTAAATGATAATGTTTGGGATCTGCTATGTTAAATACAGTATATCATTAAATTTAATTCCACCTGTTTCTTTTTACTTTTTTTTTAACATGTGGCTGCTAGCAAATGTTGAGTTACATTTGCGGCTTACATTCAATTTCTGTTGGCCATCGCTGGTCTAGAAAGGGCCTCTATCTTCCCCTGTCTCTGTGCTGCTGCCTAAGAATCCGTCCTCAGCAATTCCTGAGGTGCCCTGGAGAAAATCTGCAACTAGAGAGGCTCATTGCTCTGAAGCGGAGACAGGCAGGCCCGCAAAAGGGAGCTGTTTGGGAAGGAACCAGGCAGAAACATGCCAAGTCATTCTCCACAACAGCAGAGCTATTGCCATGGGGCCGACTGGGCGGCCTGGATCCCGGAGAGGCCAGCCTGCCACGCTCCAGTGCCTTCAGTCTGGGCCTCTTCAGTCCTTTCGCAAGTTTTCCTCCTCATCCTGGGCGACAGGTAATTAGCAGGGCCAGCTGGCAGCCTCCACCGGGTACTGTCGCCAGAGAGCCGGCAGCCGGCCTGCAATTACTGTAATCCTGGCTTGGCCTTCCAAAGAGAGCTCTATTCAGCTCTCTCTCTGCAAGCTGGCTCTGGGTGATGAGGTTTGTAACCTCCACATTCTCAGGGTGTCTCTTGGCAATGAAAGACCCACAGAAGAAAGTCCCCAGTGTGCAGACCTGCCACAGACTTCCCGTGGTAAATAACCGGGCAGTTTGGGCATAAGTCACTGCTTGTCAGAGGCGGGGGGAGGCGGTATTTGAAATGTCTCGCCCAAGCCATCTATTCCTCAGACAGTTGCTTTTACGTGTTCCCAGTAACTCCTCTTTCGGAAGCTTGTCCAGGGCAGATCCCGGGCGCCTCAGAAACACATTAAGAAGGACGCTTGAAAATCCATGAATCTTAGCTTCCGCGAAGCTAGAAGTATATGAGAAGAAAGGCTGTTTATCAAGTGGGGAGTGTAGGCAAAGCCAGATCTGCAAAGAGGCAGCAGAAAGATCTTCATAGTCATTGGGCTAATTCTTTAACTTCTCAAGCCTCAGTCTCCTCATATGAAAAATGGGCATAGTAACAGCATGGACCTACTAGGGCCATCGTGGGGATGAATGAGACATTCTGTGTGACGGGTTCAGCATGGCAAGCACGTGAATGTGAACATTAAAAACTAAGTACAATAATAAGGAATGCACTCTAAGAAGCAAGACAGATGGAACGCGTGTAGATTGAACCCATGAGAATGTTCCAAACTGGAGCACTGAGGTTTAAATGGCAGGGGCTCCTCTTAATGCCCAGTCACCAGGAAAGTCTGCCCTGTGTTACCTGTGAGGTCTGGTACAACATGAAAATGCAGGGCCCCTTGTTCAAAATTCAAGAAAAAGGTGCTATTGAAGGTACTAATATAGGAAACTTTTTTCATTCTTCCGTGGTCTGTCTCTGTCTTTGTATCTCTCTCTGACTCTCTTCCCCAGTGTTTCTATTTCCTATTTAATGTCCCACTTCCTTGGGCAGGGTGATACGCACCTGGTCATGCAGACCATCACGGGTGCCTGGGATGTGTCACTCAGCACATGTAAGCATTCACCCACATTCCCCTCCCCTCCATCCCAGGATCCCCCTTCCAGCAGCCACCAGACCTGCCATCTATGCCCCAGCCAGGGACAAAGAAGTCAGTCCCCAACCTACAGGGGACAGGCAACTGCATGCTGGGACACATCCATTGTCCATTGTGGGGGGGTAAGAGACTGGGCCCTGCCAAGCTGCCTATCAGACATGCCCTGGACTGCTGCATCTTGCCCTGCCCCCAGATGCCACCCAATCTTGACTCTCCCTGTTACCCAGAAACTGAGTTCACCTCTTGGTGGATGTCGAACCAAAAGACACAGCCAAGCCAAAGAGCAGGAGAAGGAAGGGTTTATTACTTGCAGCAAGTAAGGAGCCTCCCAGGGATCTCTCCCAAAGCAGGGCCTCCCCAAATAGCAAAATTGGGGAAGTTTTAACCTAAGGGGACATGCATATTCACGCAGGGGCTTGGGCGGTACACAGAGTCCAAGCTTTAGTTGACTGAAGTCATGAGGGTCAGAAAAGGCCAACATCATCTCCCCTTAGATTCCAGTTGATCTGGTGGTTGAGCGCTTTGGGCTCATCTTTACCGTTGAAACAGAACAGGCAGGCTTTGCAACCGATGTGTTACCTTTGCTATTGTTATTTCTCTCACAGGCAAGGTTTCTACATTCCTTTGTTCCCTTAAAATCATTAAGAACTGACACCTGCTCAAGGACGAGCACTGTGGCCAGGCTTAGGTCACAAAATGGCTTAGGCCAGAAATGGCTTCTCTTCTGTCAAGAAAGCCATGCCTGCTTCTCTTTCTCCGGGGACCCACCTCCATCTGCTTACGTTCTCCTGCTGACCCCTTAGCCTCTGTCCGGGGCAAGAGCAGCGTGGATTGCTGGATGGGGCCCGGGGGCCAGGTGCTGGGGTGGCTGCAGCCGCTGGGGTGGCTGCAGCCGCTGGGCAGTGGTGGGGAGGTGAAGGGCGAGCAGGGTCCGGGATATCACAGGGTGCAGGAGTAGGCAACAGAGGACCCATCCTGGGGAGACAGAGAGGTGGAGAGGTAGCAGTAGGCAGGACTGCACACGCCCCACGGTCCCATCAGAACTGACACACTAGACCCTAAATCACACGTACAGTTATCAGCACTTTCAAGATGGTGACTGGAGAGCATTAGCCCACCAAGGGCAGTGCCCCTCTGAGTGTGGGACCTGTGTGACTGCCTTTCAAGTGACTGCACTTCAATGCCCTCGAAGCCAGCCCTGGATGAGATGGCTGTCACGGAGTAATTAGACATCATGTTTCCTGTCCCAGGCAGAGCCTGGGAGTCAGATCCCACCTCTACTTCTCACTAGTTCTGTGACCTTGGGCAAGTCCTTTAACCTGTCTAAGCCTCAGTGTCTGCATCTGTAAAATGGGAAAAATGATAAAGTTTTGCAAAGATTAAAGGAGACGATGCAAGTTGGGTTTAGCTTGGTGCTTGATGTAAAGTAAAACCTTAAAAACCATTAGCTATCGCTCGCGAAGTGACTTCGGAAGAGAAGCATTCTTTTCCCCATTTATCTCTTGGAGAAGCAATCCTTCACACTTTTCCAAAGCCCCGGGATCCTCTGTTTCCTTTCCTCACAGCACCTGGTGAGCGGCTGAAGGAAACAAACCAATGGGCAGGGTTCTACTGACATAAATAAGAAAGTGGATGAGCTTAGCGTCACCCAGGCTTATGTGCTGGCAAGCGTTGCTCCTATCACAGATTCAACCTGGGCCCAGTCTGCCAAGAGAAGCTGGAAGGCAGTAACATGGCTTCTGTCTAGCCTTATCTATCCCTTCTCCAAAGCTGATTTCAGTTCCTGTTTTCGTAAGAAGCTCTACTCTAAACTCCCTGAGAGAACTCACACTCTGTCGCCATCTGCATGACCTTGAATGAACCACATCCAGTGGATTCTCTTATGTGTTTAGTGACATTCTCTTTACTAGAAGGTCAGCTCCCCGAGGATAAAGTCTGGGTGTGGTTTTGCCTAGTGTTGGATCCCTAGTGCCTAGCATGATCCCTGACTTGTGGGAGACACTCAACAAATGTTTGTCAAATTAATGAAAGGATGGATGGATGGATGGGTGGGTGGGTGGATGGATGGATGGATGGATGGGTGGTTGGATAGATGGATAGATGAATAGATGGAAGGAAGAGATGGCTATATCTTGTGAACACTGAGGTCATTCCCAGCTCTGACAGTCTATTATGCTATAAGTCCACTTCATTGTTTCTACTTCTTCCCTTGAAGGATGAAGTTGGAAACTTCAGAGCCTCCTCTTCCATGATGGGCCCTGCAGAAAGAAACCAAATCAAAAGTGTAGGGTGGGTTGGTTGGATGTCCCTGACTTGGTGAGGGATTGAGAACTGGATCTGCTAGTGCCGTCTTGGTCCTAGTGGAGCTTCTCTTCCAGGTCACATTACCTCTTATGTATCTAGGGCCCCTACTCCATTCTCAGGGGACTGGGGCTCACCAAGGGTCATAGGTAATCAGATGGAGACTGAGGCAAATTCTCTGGTCAAAGAAGAGCTATCTTCCTCCTGTACGATTGGCTGGCAAAATGTCCATGAGTGTTCCCCAGCCGAAGGCCAGGAGAACGGCAACTGACTGGGCTGCCATGTGGCTCCCTGGCACTGGAATGGATGGCATTGGTCCCAGAGACCCAAAGTTTCCTGATCTCACTTAGCTGCTGTCTCCATGGTCTCTCTTCTCCTCCTTTCCTCCAGGGGTGGAATCTTTTAATTTATCTGGCACTGGGGGAAAAAATGTGTTCTCTAAGTATGCATGCAAATATTTCTGCCTTGAATTTAAACTAGTGGTTGTTTTTAACTCAGTAGTCAGGAATTTGCATTCCCACTTCTTGCTTTATTTTCTGATTCCATAGTGATTGCTTCTTCCCAAAGCAGTGGGTGTCTCAGTCCAGCTGTCTGGGCTAGGGAGAAAGGGATCACGTCTCCAACTTGAATGTGCCGTATCAATCCCCTGGGGATCTTGTTCACCTGCAGTTTCTGATTCAGTAGGTCTGTGGCACGTCTGAGATGACCTTTCTAACAAACATCGAAGGCAATGCCAGTAGTTAAGGCCCAAGAAGGTCACTTCGAGTAACAAGGCTCTATGGGAAAAAAAGCAAAGAAAAGTCGTAAGAGGGATGAGCAGGGAAGAATAGGCACATCGTCTAATAGGATATTAGACGATTCTAATATTTCACAACATTCTTGTATCTCACACAGAGTTGAGTTCTAGGAACAAGTGTGAGAAAGAGAGAGAGATGTGTGTAGCCAACTGGTCTACTCCTCTGCTTTTGCTCCAGATGGGGCTGAAAATCAGACGGTGAAGAAATGTTGTCAACTGTCTGTTTGCCCAGCCTGGGGACGTCATAGGGTCTAAGGAGGGAAACTGAGGTACTGTTGCAGTGAAGCATTTTCTCATGGCCCCCAGAGATTACCCTTCAGAGACAGGATGGGAGCTGCCCGAGTTCCCTACCCTAGGCTCTTCTTTAGATTAAAAACAAATGCTGGCCCTCTTCCTGCCCATCTGCCCACCAGCTGGAGAGCACTTTGCATGCCCTGCTGCTCTCACACACAGCTTCCCAAACGCTCTGGGCTAATTGGAGCTGAGACAGGGAGATGGCTTCGGGCTTGAAGTGGCATTGTCCTCCCGCTTCTTGGCAAGGATCCAGGGCGAAGGACAACAGAAGAGAGACGTATGAGGGCCCTTGAGCAGCCAGCACTCACAATTCAGTGTCTAGTGGGCTTGGACTTTGGGGCCACCAGAGGGACGGATGGCATCTTTCTCAGGCTTCGTGTTGTCCTTTATTTTATAAATCGGGGAGGCAGTGACAGCCACAAATGGATTAGATGCTCAAGAGCACTTCTGAGCCACTTCTCCTGCATCCGTTGGGATCTTCAGTTCAAAGGCCCACAAGAGTCCTTGCACGTTTCCTTTCAAGCCAAACTCCAGCCAGCCCTCTAAATGCTTCCAAAGAAAAATTAAGTAGGACTTAGGAGAAGACTGTATCCGCTCAGCTAATGAATGAGGATCTTGGCTAGCTTTCGTAAGTGAAGGTCAGAATTGAGGTTGTGCAGTACTCTCCAGCTAATCAATCTCAGGTCAGAGATGCAAATCCAGATGCCTGCAGGGGCTGGGCGGCAAGTGCAAAGGAGCCAAGAGGACTGCATCCGAGAAGACCAGGAGTCGTAGAGTAAAGGGGGCAGTTTCGGCTGGTGGTTGCCATGGTCCTGGGCTTTTGGGGGAGCTTCTAGAAATCTTTATTTTTTTAAAATAGTAGTAAAAACAGGATTGATAAAATATGTACAATGTGCCAGGCACTGCTGTTAGCATTTTAGATATTTTATGTTATTTGGTTCTCACTCTGGAGTTAGGAGGAAGATACTATTATCACCCCCGTTCCACAGATGAAGAAACCGAGGCCCAGGGAGATTGAAAAACTTGCTCAAGTTCTTTCTGCTGGGGAAGTGGCAGAGCTGGGATTTTAACCTAGGCAGTGTGGCTCCAAGTTGAAATTCATGTCCGTAACCACCATGCTGTATGGCTGCCCAGAAAAGAAATTGCTAGATTCTTTATGTTCATACTGGTATTAGTTTTCTGTTGCTGTGTAGCAAATTACTGCAAACTTAGGGGCTTAAAACAGCACCCGTTTATTAGTTCACAGTTGTATAGGTCACAAGTTGGCATGGACTTAATCGGGCTCTTTGCTTAGGGTCTTGCAAAACCAAAATTAAAGTGTCATACAGGCTGGGCTCTTATCTCAAGGCTCCAGGGAGGAATCAGCTTCCAAGCTCATTCACGTTGTTGGCAGAATTTGGTTCCTTGTGGGCGTACGGCTGGGTGCCCCTTTCCCTGCTGGCTATAGGCTCAGGGTTTTCTCAGCCTCTGGAGGCTGTTCTTGGCCCTTGAACATGACCCAGTCCATCTTCAAGGTGAACAGCAGCCTGTCGAATCCTTCTTGTGCTTTGAATCTCTCCTGCTTCCCTTCTGCTACTGCCAGGGAAAACTCTCAGCTTTTAAAGGACTCACTTGATTGGGTTGGGCCCACCAGGATAAGCTCCTTAATTAGGCCCACTGACTTAGGACTTTAATTCCATCTGCAAAATCCTTTCAGGGCAGTGCCCAGATTCCTGTTTGATTGAGTAACAGGGAACGGGAGTCTTGGGGGCAGGGCCATGTTTAGATCTCTGCTTACCATAGCACTTAACTTTAAAAAGTATTAAAATCTTGTTTATGACAAAACATGTACAGGAAAGGGATTGGGGGCTTCTCACCTTTGGTCCTTTCTTTTGTTTATTCAGCAAATCTCTATTGACTGCTCACTAGGTGCCAGCCCTACACTGTGCACTGGGACTACCACAGCAAACAAGAGAGACAACCCTGCCCTCGATCCCCCAGATACCATGTCACTAGGGCATCCATGGCAGTCCGCTTGGTCAAGTGGCAGTCACCATCTCTGGGCTGCATTCCTGTTACTCTGCTGAAGTATTTATTTGTCTTCAGTTACATGCCCCACAAACCCTGTTTGTTTTTTCTCTCTGCCCTGAATATTCATGAGCACAAACAGCTCAGATTCCCTAATCAGTCTCCCATGTGAGCCACATTCAAACAGGGACCACATCTAACACCTCTGTTCTGATGTCTTGGCCAAAGCAAATAGAATTACGAATGAACGGGAGCCTGCTAAATTCCCGGTCCCATGAGACAGCTGCTCTAGACAGGAAAACTGAAGTCCTAGGAGCAGGACACCAGATGCTGGCTGGCACTGGGAGGGCTGGAAGAGACGGGGTAATTTCCCACCTGCCAATCTTTGTGAGCCCTGTGGTTTGAGATATCAGTAGCTCCTAAAGGGAGGGAATTTCTCCCTCCATTTTGGGCTTAACGTTCCAAAGATCTTGGGCTGTTACCTGCTGCTAAAATATGATTATGCACAGCCACATGGTCTGATCCAGTGTGCACAGCCTTGTGGTTTCATATTCTCATTAGTTTGATTTCACCAGTATTTACTGAGCCGCTTGCATTAGAGGCCTTAGGAATTTAAGTTGTTTCCTCACCTGGCATCCCCCCTGCCTTTCTCTGCACACATCCTGCCTTCACGTCACTTCCTATATAGCCCAGGAACGCATCTATACATTTTAAACATATATCCATGTGCCAGCGTTCCTCCGAGTGTGGCATCCAGGAAGAAAGAGGACGGTGTAGATGTGGTCTACGCAGTGACCTTCTCTGTTGGAATTAATCTGTCTTTCCTTCCTACACGCTCCTCTTAACACTGACTCCCCAACGGTGGGATCTTCGGGATCATTGTGGGGATAAAGCCAGACCTCAAAGGGCAGTTGCACTTGACTGAGAATTATCTCCCCTCTCTTGATTCCTGGGAAAATGTGGCCAGGCTTCCTGTAGGGTACCCCTTTTGACTCCAGGGTGCCAGGGGAATCACAGACAGGCCACCAGGGTTTCATTTGCACAAAGATTTAACAGACCTATTAGGAGAATCGATTACCAGCACTGAGTGACACTCATAGGACTAAAATTGGAAGAAGGAAAAGAGTAGGGGGATGCAGCCCACCCCTTAACCGCCGAAGACAGAGCTCTGCATGCACTGTGCAGCAGGTGGGCCTATGTTTTCTCACTGACTCCTCACAATCACCCCAAGAGGTGGGTCCTTTGAATACCACACTTTAAAGATGAAGATCCAAGGCTCAAAGGAATTAGGCATCTGCCCAAGGAAATACAGGGAGCGATCCTTAGTGTCTAGGTGGGAGAGAATCAAGACCCGCCCAAGACGGTCTGGGGGCATCGCTTTCTATCAGCAGGGAGAGGTCATCCACGGAGAACACAGAGCAGGAGTGTTCGTCTCCTTCCCAACCCATCCTACTGGTCTCAGGAAAGCAGGAGGGGAATCTCTAATACGGAAACAAACAAACCAACCAACAAGTAAATAAATAAGGCTTTTAAAAAACCTTTAATATTAGCATTGAAGGGGCTGGCTGGGAACAGACAGAGAAATGAGTCCTGGGCCTCTCCCAGGAGAGAGTGCTCATGGTTTTACTTTGTTTTAATTTTCTCTCCTGATGAAAAATTTGCCATGGTTAGAGAGGCACCGAAAAAACAGAACTGTGACTGATGTTTTCCAGTTTCCCTAACAGATCCCACATATGTATTTGTTAGAGTTCATCCATATTTCAACAGTTTCAACATGGCTGCCCCTCTGAGAGGCTGAGATGAAGGTCGGGATCCCTGACTTCTCCCTTCCCCCACACAGCCAATGCTGGGCTTCTGTCTAGGGCCCAGAGGGTCAGGAATTTTGGGGGGAAGGGGCATGCAGCATTGGGGTCCCACCAGATGCTGTTGGCACTCATGTCCACCTGTGAAGGCGGCTACTGCATGCTGCTGGGACTCTGCTTCTGTGCGTTCTCCTTTTAGGACAGAGATTCTGGGTAGGACAGTGAGTGAAGGCTTTGGAAGGAGTCTGTTATGGACTGAATGTTTGTGTCCCCTTAAAATTCATATGTTGGAATCCTAACTCCCAAGGTGATGGTTTCAGGAGGTGAGGGCCTCTGAGAGGTGATTAGGCCATGAGGGTGCAGCCCTCATGAATGAGATTAGTTCCCTTATGAAAGAGACCCTGCAGACCTCCCTGGTCCCTTCCGCCACGGGAGGGCACAGTGAGAAACCTCTGTCTGTGGCCCAGGAAGTGGGCTCTCACCAGATACCGAATCTTCTAGTACCTTGATCTTGGATTTCCCAGCCTCCAAAACCATGAGAAACAATTTTCTGTTGTTTATCAACCACCCATTCTATGGTGTCTTTGATAATAGCAGCCCAAACAGACTAAGACACATCCTCCACCAATATGGATAGATAGACCACATCCAGCCCTGCACACTGGGGTGGGAGAACTCGAGGCGTGATCTCCACCATCTCCCAGGGTTACCCCAAAGAATGAGCTCCAACAGGAGCTTGCTTGCTAATGTCCCCTAAGGGCTCCTTTCCCCTCCCCTGCTCACTGTCCCACCCCCTCACCCTGATGCTTCCTCCCCCATAAATCTTTGCCTCAGGGTCTGCTTCTAGGGCAAGGGGTCCATGCCAGAGAGGACCACCAGGGAAATCCAAATTAAGAGGAAGAATCAGAAACCTAGCAAAGAGTAGCCCCAATCACATTACAGATGGAAGGTTCAGGAAAGACCCACCCAGAAACGCCAAGCCAGAGGAGGCCTGATTCAGAGCGCCGGTGTCTGCCAGAATGAATGTCCCTGTTCTTGTACTGTCATAGGCTTGAAGGCCCTTCTCAGAAGTACACCCACCATCTGACTTCGTCCTACTGGCCTTTTCTAGTGGGTGGGCAACATGCCAGGAAGCCGGGCTGGGCTAAGGTTGAGATCCCCGTAGCCGGTGTGTGTTTGTGCGTGTTTGCAGGGGTGGGGGCTGACTTAACACAAGAAAAACTCTAAGGATTAGCCTCAGCCTCCCCCAGGCAGGGCACAAATGGGGTAACATGGGCAAGTAGCCCATCCTGGTAGCAGAGCCAGATGCGGAGTTTGCGAAGAGTGGCTGGCAAGGTTCTCCCACTTGCTCTCGCTTGACGTAGCATACGCAAAGCCCCGGTCTTATTATTCCTTTCCTCCTGAGTCAGAATATGCCAGAATCACTGCTGTGACCTGGGCCTTTTTCCCCTCCGCTCACAGACTGAGGCTCCCCCATCCCTCTGACTCCATTCCCTCTGCACCCCATCTTTCTGCTCTACTCCCTAAAGATCCCTCTGGGATGGAGCAATATACAGAAAGGTTCTCTGCGATCATGGTCTAGACTCACCAAGCGGCAGGCCCTGTGCTAAGTGCTTTAAATGAGGATGAGATTAAATTCTGTTTAAAATCCTGTTTGGCTCCACTTTTCAGATGAGAACACTAAGAGCCCAGAAACGTTGAGTAAGAGGCCCAGTGTCACACAGCTAGTGTGGCCCATTTGGGATTTGATGTCAGGGCTGGTTGCCTCTGAAACTTGGGTTCTTACCTGCTCTGCTCTTTCGTGTCCTGGAGCTTTGCTCACTTACAGGTATAAATATCTGAAGCACGTGGCAATTCTCATTGGACCTTGGATTTTTAAAGCACTTTACAGTTGACAAAGCCTGTAAATCTATGTGATGTACCTCTCACCATGACTCTGTGTCATTTGGACAAGAATGATTAGGATGCAGTGCTCAGGGCAGTGCGGAATCAGTAGCCACTGGGAGTAGTAACAGTACCTCTCTCCTTTTACAAGTGAGGAGACTAAGCCTCAGTTCAAGCCTCTGTTCTAGACAGAGACACCCAGTAAGTGAGGAGCCACATGTTGGGCCCCGCACATAGCTTGCCCTGTTGCTCTGTCTCTTTCTACCTCCAGTGACCAGTCTGGTACATTCTACCAGCAAGTCCCTGGACCCCTGCTTTCTTCTTCAGAGCCTGTCTGGCTGATTTTCAGAGGAATGCACAGGGCTTTCAAAGAAGTGTTTATTCCCTGCTCTCAGCCCAGCACGGAGTTCAGAAACAGAATGTCAAAAACACAAAGGGTTCAGGTTGCACGGCTCCTGGAATGCAAAATCAGGAAACTTTCCTTCCTTCTCTTGAGAGGTTGTAATGGGATGGCTGGAGATTAACTTGGACTTTTCTGGGGCATGGGAAAGAGGAGACCGAAGTACAGAAACAGTTCATAGAGGCCTGCTCTGATTGGAAGGCTGGTTCTGTGCTGAATGCGTGCCTTTCCCACACGTATTGGTTGGGGAGCCCACGGAGGTGAGGAGGGAGAAAAGAAAAGGCTTGATGATGTTATGGTCCACATTTCCCGTCTTTACAATGAAAGAGCTTGATTATACCCAGCAGCGGTTCTTCCCTGAAGGTGACTTTGCCCCCCAGGGGACATTTTTGGTTGTCACAAATAGGACGAGGGGGGCGTGCAGAATACTACTCGCATCCAGTGGATAGAGGCCAGAGATGCTGCTGGACATCCTTCGATGCAAGGACAAGTCGTCCCCCCAAATGTCAATAGTGCCCAGGCATCTTGAACATTCTTCCTGAATTAACCCCATCAGCAGAGAGCAGTAGAAAGAGAAAACATATGCTGTGTTTTGAGGGTGCAAAGGTGACATTTCTTTGAAGTGTTTTATCTGAAAATTGCAGAATATTACTGTGATATTGTATTTTATATTAAGAAATATACATTTGGGGGCTTCCCTGGTGGCGCAGTGGTTGAGAGTCCTTCTGCCGATGCAGGGGACGTGGGTTTGTGCTCCGGTCCGGGAAGATCCCACATGCCGCGGAGCGGCTGGGCCCGTGAGCCATGGCCGCTGAGCCTCCGTGTCCAGGGCCTGTGCTCCGCAATGGGAGAGGCCACAACAGTGAGAGGCCCGCGTACCGCAAAAAAAAAAGAATAAGAAATATACATTTGGTTTTCGTCCCTTTTCCTATCACAGAGCTCCTAAAAGTCTTGGAGCTTCCTGTGCTGAGAGCTACAAAGCTGTCTATTTTTAGGTTAATTAGGTGACTTTGGGAGGTGCCTAAGAATGGGTGGGTGAGGAGGTGATTGCCAGTGGAGTCAAGCAAGTGATTAGAGGGTTGGAACTTTGAGGCTTTCCACCCGCCACTTCCAGGGAGGGGAGAGGGGCTGGAGGTTGAATTCAATCACCAGTGGCCAGTGACTTAATCAAGCATATGTCTGTGTAATGAAGGCACCATAAAAACCCGTGACGGACTGGATTTGGAGAGTTTCTGGGTTGATGAACACATGGAGGTGCTGGGAGGGTGGCATAATCAGCGAGCCTGGAAGCTCTGCGCCCTTTCCTGCGTGCCTTGCCCTACGGAACCTTTCCAAAATGTTTCTCTGAGTTATGTGAGCCCCTTTAGCAAATTAATGGAGCCCAAGGAGGAGGTCATTGGAATCTCTAATTGTAGAAGTAGAGGATGGTTGGAACGTCTCGTCTTTAGCTACTTGGTCAGAAGCACAGATGACAGCTTGGACTTGTGATTGACGTCTGAAGTGGGGGGCGGCGGGGGGGCAGTTGTGTGGGACTGAATCCTTAACCTATGGGATCTGACGCTCTCTCCAGGTAGTGTCAGAGTTGAGTTGAATTGTAGGACAACAGAGAATTGTCTGGTGGTGTTGGGAAAGCCCACGAATCGAAATGGTTGTAAGAATCTTCATTGCATTATACCCTAATCCACAGTACATTACTTTATTTGTTCATTCATTTAGCTAAGATTTACTGAGCACCTACTGTGTGCCATGCCCATGGTACCCGAAAACTGAGTTCACTTCTTGGTGGGTGTTGAGCCAAAAGACACAACCAAGCCAAAGATCGGGAGAAAGAAGGAGCTATTACTTGCAGCAAGTAAGGAGAATACTGGGGATTCTTCCAGAAGCAGTTTCTCCCCGAAGAGCAAAACTGGAGAAGTTTAAGCTACGGGTATATGCATATTCAGGAAGGGGTCTTAGCAGAGGAGAATTCAGCATAGAATTGGGGCAAAGGTTGATAGAGTCCAAGCTTTAGTCGATTGAAGCCATTAGGGTTAGAGCAGGTCAACACCATCATTCCATCCTCCACCTGGGTGAGGGCCTTAGTTCCCGCAGAACTCAAAGATATGTATCACATTATGTATGTCCCTTGAAGATTGTTTTATTGCCCAACTATTGTTTCTTGACTGCTTTTCCTTTGTTCCCCCATTCCCTCACTTCCCTTAAGACCATTAAGATCACAGAATGACTTAGGCCACAAATGGCTTCTCTTATGTCAAGAAAGCCATGCCTGGTTCTCTTTCTCCAGGGACTCCCTACCCTATCTGCTGACACCCATTGTGGGCTCTTCTTTTGTTTTGCTGTAGTATGACCCTCTCATTTTTCTGGTCTGAGCTCACACATGACCTTCTCAGAGAGCTTTCCCATCCCATCTAAAGCATTTCGCCACCTGCTTGTCATTCTTATTGTCCCCATTTTACAGGTGAGAAAAATGAGGCACAGTTTATTCACTTATTTGCTAAATGAATGAAGAACATTGCCCCCCCCCACCCTGAACGTGCGGTGTTTATGCTATAACTTAGCATATACTTGCTAATGTCATGCTCCTGGGGGTACTGACCCTATTTGAGAGGTTTAGGGAAATGTGTACACTATGTAGGATCTGGTGCGGGCCTGTAACTTCCTCACAAGCTGTTTGATCTTGGGTATGTCAAGTCCTCATTCTGAGCTTCAAGTGGTGTTTTTTTCTTTTTTTTTTTTTTTTGGTTTTGGGTTTTTCTGTTTTTTTGGTCAAAAAAGAAAAACAAAACAGGATTGGAGTAGGTCTGTTTTCTCAAATTATACCCCTTAGAACACTGACTCCAGGAAACGTTACTAGATTTTCATCCCCCCACATTGGAGGGTCTCTAGTCAAATATATGTGGGATATGTTTTAAATTATGATTTTGTTTTTTAAATGCAGGACCTATCAGAGCCCTTCATATGTTACTGTCTGGTGTGAATGCCCAGGAGGAATATGTCTTTTTCATTGTTTCCCAAACATATCTGTTTAAGGAGACCAGTTTCTGAGAAGCACATTGCAGGACTTGAATCCCTCAGTATACCCCTTGGGCAGTGTTGAACTGCGCAATAGCTGTGCCTCTCATCACTCTTACATTCAAAATCTCTGTAGTGAATACAGAGTAGTAAGCATCAGTTATTCTCAGCTGTGCTGCTTCCCGATACCTGAGGTCTCCTCTCCTGCCTTGGCACTTTGTGAGACCACATTTATCACCCCTCTTATCTCTAGAGGCAGGGCCTGTGTCTTGTCCTGGTCAACAGAGTGAGAGAAAGAGGCTGGCCCCTATGAACCATCCCCGCCTCACTCCCAGGTCCTCCACCCTCTTTCCCCTCAACTCCCAGCCAGATGCTAGGATCCAATGAGGCATCTCAAAGCCCTAGGAAACAGTGGAGCCACCGGATGGAAAGGATCCACGCTTCTCAAAGCTGTGTGACCCAGAGACGTGTGAGACGTTAACCCACTGTTGTCTGAAGCCACTGAAATCCAGGACTTACTTGTTATAGCACTTAGCCTAGGCTGGCGAGCCTAGGGGGGTGTGGGTGGTGGTGTGATGAATTGGGCGATTGGGATTGTCATGTATACACTAATGTGTACAGAATGGATAACTAATAAGTACCTGCTGTATAAAAACGTAAATAAAATTCAAAAAAACAAAAAATCAGTTAGCCTAGGCTGACGAGCCATAGTCATTCAGAGAGAACATTCCTGATTAGCTCATACCACGAATGGGGATGAAGAGGTGACCTCTCCTTTCTCACACCTCGTGTCTCCGTCCACAGGCCATTGCTGACATTAACAGGTGCCTTGTTATTTCCTGGTGTCAGTAACCAGAGGCAAGGAAAGACACCCAAGGGGGATGTAACGCTGTCCCTCAGGCGGCAAAGCCTTTAATAATGAGGGCTGATGCTCACAGGGGCCCTCTCCCCTCCTTTCTTCCTTTAATTTGGAACCAAAAACAGAATGAAAAATCCCCAGAAGTCTGTGAGCTGTTGTCAAGCAACCCAAGTTTCTTTTCGGCTGTTGTCAGTTTCCCGAGGATAAAGCGAGTCCCTCTTGACACCTGTCAAGACACTGGCGCTTCCCACCTGCCTGTGGTTAAGATGCTGACAGCTCTTGCCGGCCAGGTGTGGGAGCAGTGAACTGCACAGGGAGCAGGTCTCTGCCATGTGCTGGGCCCTGGGATGCCTGGGGCTGCTGGGCACCCGAGGGCTCTGTGCTCGGTCACAGGGGGAGGCAGAGTCCGTGCTGCAGGACCTTCCCAGCAGCCTGCACGGCTGGGATTCAGCCCTGGGCACCCATGGGGAGAGGAGGCTCGGCTGGGTTCAGCTCCGTCTGTCTCTGGCTTCTGTTTGGCCTCTTGGCTGTGGGCTAGGAGCCCTCTGCAGTTCCCTGCTTCTCTCAGCAGCTGCTCAACATGGGACAGGAAAACTGCCCTCCCTCCAGTGGACTGGTCTAGGGGGAGCCTTCTCGGGGAATCCACGGGCCAGAAGCCATCCAGGGTGGCCAAGATCTAGAGACCAGACCAGGCAGGCGTCTGAATCCTCACACTGAATCTTGTCTTTATTCCTTCCCCGCCCTGCATGGCTGCTCCAGGCTGAGATACTAGCCCAGATAAACTCAACATGAAAATCATAATGTAGCAAGTCATGGCCATTCTTGTCAATTCTCTTAAAGGTTAATCTGCTTTTCTCCTTATTAATGAAGGGCCTCGGAAATGCAGCCGGGCCTCTCCCGTGTCTCCCGTGTTTTGGTAGATTTGGGCTAATAGGCTATTTTATTTCCATGGTAACAGCTTCCAGTGTTACAAGAAGATAATTTTCCAGACAAAAGATTTGTGGGTCTTATAATTCTGCAGGCATCTGACCGTGAGGCTGGGAACGTGGGTTCAAGGGCTGCCCGGGATTGCACGTTGGATCCATTCTGGGGCACCTGTTTGCCTCGGGCTTCTGGGTCTCAAGGCTTTGTTAGGGGACTCATTGTAGAAAATTGGCAGGGACTGAATAAAGGTATTCTTTGAAAGATAATGCCCTAAATTTGTCCTCTTATCAGCCAATGGGATTTGAGTGAGAAGTGGCTTGTGTTTACTGACACCACAGTGGCCTCTGCCCTGTGGGGCATGCTGGGAGCCGGCCTGCTTAGAGTGAGGGTCTCCTGGCAAGAAGCCCCCAGGCCGAGCCTTCATCCTTCTCATCTCCCAGTCTCAGGGCACACTGGCAGAATCTCCTCCTCCCCTGCATTCAGCACATACTTCCTAACTACCAGGGGTGGGTAACAGGCAAGTCCCAGGGAGACAAAAGATGAACAAAACAGGCATGGCTCTTGCTTTGAAAGTGCTTCGAGTTTATTGGTGTGTTAGCGGATGGGTGGGTTGAATAGAGACAGGTAACCAGGCGATGGCAGTACTGTGTGGTATGTGTTATAACAGGCATGTCGGGGATGCTGGGGGAAACATTGTAGGTCAGGAGAGACATGAGGGGAAACAGCTCTTTTAGACAGACTTAAGAGCTGTGTAGGAGTGAAAGCTGCTCAGACATTAACTAAATGTCTATTGTGAGCCAAGGATAATCCTAGGTTCTCGAGATCCAGACGTGAACAAAACCAGACAGGTTCTTTATTGGCACCCTGGTAGAGTAAAGAGATATTAATCAACCTTGTAATTTGTGATGACAGCTGCGATCACTGCTACCAAGGGGAAGTTCTTAACGCAGTGAGAAGTAGTGAGATGGGAATTTGACCAAGATAGGCATCAGGACTCTCGTGTATGGTTGGGCAGGCTGTACACTGCACAACTCTACAACGAGCTGGCCACAACATAGACATTGTAGATTTGGATATCTGCCGTGGTAGTTTTCTGGAAGACGTCATCCAACATGTCTTAAGAAAGGGGTTGCCATTCCCTAAATTGCACGAAATTAATTCTATGGCCTAGTGGAGCTCCTGCCAGGAGAAAAAGAAAAGTCTTCTCCAAGTAAGTGATAGTCTCCAGGATCTGGACAGTATGTAGGAGCTCAGTGGGTGAAGAGAGGGAAGGAGGGGGTCCCAGATGCAGGAGCAGCAGGTGTTTGTTTGGGTAGTTTTATTCCATAGACTGGAAAGAGGCCAGGAGGCTGGAGGAAATACAGTTAAGGGGCAGGGTGGTGCAGGGTAAGGATGGAAAAGGAGGCAGGAGACACATCGCATGGAGCTAGGTCCAAACTTCACTTTCCTGCCTAGAGTTTTCAGCGATACTGAGCATCCGGGGACTTGGGCCTTAAACGGGAATAAGTGTGTGAAGTAGATGCAGCCGTGGGAAGGAAACATTTGTTAGTTATGGAACAAGGCAGGTTTGGTGGCCCACAGTCAGACCAGTGACTCAGAGTTTGGTCCATGTATCACTTGGGATGTGTGTTGCATATACAGCCTCCTAAGTCCCACTGAAAACCTACCAAAGCAGAATCTCTGGGGCAAGGCCCAGGAATCTGCATTTTATCCAGTAAGTCATGTCATTTTGTTGCAACCTAGGTTTGAGAATGGCACAGTTACCCTAGTGCCTGTGACAGCTGCATTCTTTCTTTTTTTTTAATTGGAGTATAATTGCTTTACAATGTTGTGTTAGTTTCTGCTATACAATGAAGTGAACCAGCTATATGTATACAGACATCCCCTCCCTCTTAGACCTCCCTCCCCCGCCCTGCCCATCCCACCCATCTAGGTCATCACAGAGCAGGAAGCTGAGCTCCCTGTGCTACACAGCATGTTCCCACTAGTTATCTATTTTACACATAGTAGTGTATTTATGTCAGACCTAATCTCCCACTTCATCCCACCCTCCCTTTCCCCCCTGCAGAATAAGGATGAGAATGCAGCTGTCCATTCATCTGTCGATGGACACTTAGGTTGCTTCCATGTCCTGGCTATTGTAAATAGCGCTGTAGTGAACACTGGGGTACATGTGTCTTTTTGAATTATGCTTTTCTCAGGGTATATGCCCAGTAGTGGGATTGCTGGATCATATGGCAGTCTATTTTTTGTTTTGTAAGGAACCTCCATACTGTTCTCCGTAGCGGCTGTATGGACAGCTGCATTCTCATCCTTATTCTGCCCTAGCTGACGCTGAGACCTTAAGCAAGTTCAAGGTTTCCCTTGGATTTGTTTCTGTATTGATCCAGTGAGTTCCACAATATCTGCCCTTTCTTCCTAGAGGATGGTTTGTTCATTCTGCCCCAGTGTTCATTAAGAAACTACTATATATCAAGGAAGCAAAAAAGCTTTATCTTATACACTAGATCCAGTTCCTTAGGAGCAGCTGCGGGGAGAACAGTGTTGAGAAGGATTCTGCAGCTGTATATTGATTGGTTTAAGGCGTCTGTTACAAGCGCTGAAAGGGAGATGGTGGTGCGTCAAGTCTCAAGGCAGAACTTCCTTAGATGAGACGTCATACCCTCAGAGTAGCCTTCCCAGACCACCTAAAGCAGCACAGCGCACCTCCCTCCTGTCACTGACTAACGTATCTCCATGTAATTTCCACCCGAGCCTTCATTATAACCTGTATCTGTCTTGTTTGTTTAATTGCTCACTTGTTTTTTCTCTGGTCTTTTTTGCCTCACTACCTATAAGCCCCCTGAAGGCACGACTGTGTCTGTCTCCTTGGTTTACCACTACTTGGTTTACCACTAAGTCTTCCTGGCTCTTGGCACAAAGTAAGTGCTCAATGAGCAAGTATTGAATGCATGAACGAAGGCATCAGCGGATAGCCTTCCCAGAACTCTATGTGAGGCACTACACGAAGCACAGAAGGCATAGTGTCACTCGGCAGAGAGCAACATTCAGATAAGTAGATTAAGCCCTGCTCAGAAGGAGTAATAGACTTGAACTAAATGATAGAAGCCAAGTGTAATGTGACCACAGGGGGAAAAAAAATATTCCTTCACTGAGAGTGTTGTGAAGATATAATGACGTGAACAACGTAGCTTGCTCTGAATGGTTGAAGATGCTTTATGAATACCAGGGGCAGTAATTTAACATTAGGGAGGGCCAACAGAGAGGAGGTCATATCAATGAAGGTATAGCCATGGATGAGCTAAAGTACAAATTACATACAGGTTTCAGGGCATCTGTCCCAGAGAAGTGAAAACGTAGGTTCACACAAAAACCTAGACACAAACGTTCATAATAGCTGTATTCATAGTAGCCAAAACCTGGAAACAACCCTGATGCCTTTCACCGAGTAACTAGTTCACAAACTGGTCCATCCATACCACTGAATGCTACTCAGTTATAAGAAGAAACTAACTATCGATACGGGCAACAATTGGACGAATCCGCAGAGAATTACACTGAGGGAAAAGACCAGTCCAAATGGAGCATCACACTATTGAAATGACAAAATTATAGAAGTGGAGAACAGGTTAGTGGTTGCCAGGGGTTAGGGAGGAGGGAGAATGAGTTAGTTTGGAGGAAAGTGGGTGGGGCTATAAAAGAGCCACTGGATGGATCTTTGTGGGGATGGAATTATTCTTTACTCAGCTTTGGTGGTGGATATGCTAACCTACGTGTGTGATAAAATTGCATAGAATTGAATACACAGAGACACATACAAATGAGTCCAAGAAAAACTGGGGCAATTGCAATAAACACTGGGACGGCATCAATGTCAAGAGCCTGGTTGTGATATTCCACTAGAGTTTTGTAAAATGTTCCATTGCAGAAAAGCATACAGGGGATCTCCCTCTCTATTATTACATCTTACAATTTCATATGAAACCAATTATCTGAACATAAAAAAGTTAATTAGAAAAAACAGCTTTCACGTCTTCCAACTTGGTTGAAAGTTGGAAGATGACCAAGGTGCATTCCTTGCCATTTCCCGCCACCCCTACTCCCACCATGGGACCAAGTTTTTCACCATCCATTTTCCCAGAGACTCCTGGCATCTCGCGTAAACTGCACAATCTGTTACAGACTGTAGCTCCAGCAAAGCTTTCTGGAAGACATCACTGCAACTCTGAGTGTTCGCTGTGGACACAGAGCCAGTTTACTAGCTTCCAGACTGGCCGAATCTGAGGACATTTGCATATCCAAATGACAGCCTATGAAATCACATGTGAAGGAGACTGCTCCTTTTGCAGCCTGTACTGCCATCCTGGTAGCGTTCATGTCCTCGATTCTAACTGCTTGCCCCCCACCCAGCTTCCTTGCTAGAGTGCAAGCACCGTGAGGATGGGGAGAGGGTGGCATGTTCCTGCTGTTACCCTGGCTCACAGTTGCTATCACACAGATGTCCCCATAGTGGCCATTTGTGATTTCTGCCTGTCCAGCCTCCAGTTGTCCTTCTGACAAGAGCATCTTTGTTTCCTTTGAGGAACCATCCATCCCCCATTACAGACAGTCCTGTGGGAGTTTGAATCAAGGTGCCCTGATTCCTACTGTGGCTAACGGGAGGCAGGAGACCCAAGCCAGGGCAATCAGACTTGGTGAGCGATGAGCCCCACATTTTCATGAAAAATATTTTAAAAGACTTGCTCTTTCTTTCCTGTATGGTTATTGTTCTGATAGAATATCAGCGGAGCCTTCTTACTACCTTCCCTTGGAAGAGTTGGTCTGCAGGGGAGCCAACACAGTAGAAAGCAGAGCTGAGAAATGGTGAGATAGCAACTCCTAATGCATCATTTGAGCACCCGGATCTAGACACGCCTGAAGCTATTACAAACTTGAACCCTTCAACCATGTGGGTTACTCTAGTGCTGTTCTTGCTTATGTCACTTCGATTTGGCTTTCTGTCCCTTGCAGTCAAGACTCCTGAATCGTCCACGTACTTCGTAGGTATTCAGCAAATGAATGAATGCGTGAACAACTGCAGTGATACAAATATTTATTATCTCCTATGTGGCAGGTGCTATTTTAAGGCCCAATGAAAGAAGCAGAGGAGCTGCAGAAATGACTGCTTCCCTTGAAAGCCAAGTCTGTGGCCTGACAACCTAGAATTTGGGTCAATCCATCAATTATGGTTGCCGCTTAGAAATATCCCTTTTCCTCCCAGGCTCACTCTTTTCTTCTCCCACCATCGTAACTACAGCTCACGCCAGTACTAAGGCATGGCCCCCGGACCCGCTAATACCAATGCTTGTATTCACTCCTGAGGCCAACTGACTTGGTTGTGTCTGGTTATCAGATGTACACTTTGTCACAGCAGGGATTTAGGCTAGACATTAGGGGAATATCGTGGTACCAGATGGTGTTTCTGAAGAAGGTTGTCCTATTTTTTCAGTTTTAGGATTTGACAATAAATCAGCCTGGCAGGCCTCGGATGTGATTTGGCCCCAAAATCATCTCTGTTAATCCTTGATGCTGTGTGTATCCAACCAGGTCCAACCAGGAAAACAGAACCCCCTCTCAGTATGTGAACAAAGGGAGTATAAGGCAAGGAACTGATTACACAGATGAAGGAAGGGGCTTGAGAAGCAAGAAACAGGGAGCTGAGAGTGACCCAGGGATTTGCAAGGGCTGGATGACAACTATGACGAGCCTAGAGAGACAAAGGGAACAGGTGGTGGTACCTAGGTCCAGGGCTGGAGTCACCCACTGGAGGCTGGAGCTATGGCAGGTCTGTCCCGTGGAAGCCGGTGCCAAGATAGACATACGGTCCATGTGAGAGAGGCCACCAGAGACAGGAGGAGGATAAGGATTCTACCTTTCCCTTCCTCCTGCCTTCCAAACTCACAGTAGCTCCTGTTGGCCACACCCAAGCCAGCACCTCCCATTGGCCACACCCAAGCCAGCACCTCTCATTGGCCACACCCAACCTAGCACCTCCCATTGGCCACACCCAACCCCAGCACCTCCCAGTGGCCACACCCAACCAGGAGCCTTGAGCCAAGGGGCCTCTGAAGCAGCCTGCAGGGTCAGCCCCCTGTGATAGAGAGCAAAACAGAAGTTGGTGAGAATGGATCAGAGAACCATCAGACCCCTTTCTGGTTCCCACATGCAACACTCCCCTTCTCACCTGGGAAGAAATGGACCTTTGGGATCCAAAGATGTCATCACCAGGTGTGTCAGAAATGGGGATCAAGTTCCAAGACTCAGGCTGCTTGTAGGAGTTTAACACGGAGCAGCCACCTTAGAGGACTGTTCAGCAGTTTCTGACAAATTAAGCATATGTCTACCCTGTGACCCAACAATTCTGCTCTTAGAGACTTACTCAAGAGCTGTGAAAATACTGTACAAAAAGAATTATAGAAGAATGCTTACAGCATTATTTTCCTAATAGCCAAAAATTGGAAATGACTTAAATGTACGCTGCAGGAAAATAGATGAACACAATTATGATAGAGTCAGACAATGGAATACTACTCAGTGATAAAATAAATACACGACTGCTACACACAGCCGTGTGAATGGATCTGAAAACATAAGTGAAGAAGCCAGACACATACTATCTCATTCCATTTACGTGAATCCACGAAGAGACAAATATCTAACCCATGGCGATAGAAATCAGATAGTGGTTGTGGGGATGGAAATCAGATAGTGGTTGTGGGGATGGAAACAGACTTGGAAGGGACGCGAGGGCACTTTCTGGTGCGATGAAAATGTCCTGTGTCTTGTTTTAGGTATCAAACCTCGTTAAACTGAAAACCTAAGACTGGTGGATCTCATTTGTTATTTATATGTCAAATTAGTCATAAAAATAAAAGCAACAAAGAATCCGTTTTCAAGGTAAAGGACAAATTTCATGCTTTTCTGTGTGGTCTGTACCACCAAGAAGAACAGCATTATTATGTCCTGGCAGATTCCTTATTCTTCCATTTTGTGGGATATAACCCAAGAGTAGGTCAAGTGCACTTGTTTTCTTGGACTAATTAAATCCGATAGGCAGCCCTAATGCCCCTGCCAACCACATGACTGGTGGACGTGAGGTTGATGGGTGTTTTACATTAAACTAAGTGACCATAAATATCTACTTACATGACCACTATTTTAAAATACATCACCTACGACTGCACATTCCTTTTGGAAATGGTGCGCACCTGGCTTCATCCAGAGAGCCAATAAGCCCACATGCCACGGAGTGGCTGGGCCCATGAGCCATGGCTGCTGAGCCTGCGCGTCCGGAGCCTGTGCTCCTCAGCGGGAGAGGCCACAACAGTGAGAGGCCCGTGTAACAAAACAAAACAAACAAACAAAAAAAGATTCTAAGGCAAGAAATGTAATAACCACACAGCAAATCTTGCTTCCCCAGCATTCATTTCCTATTTCCCAAGCCCCACTCCCAGTTTGCATTTAGGGGGCCATGTAGTTCTAGGGAAGCTAACCCTCCCCACCCCCATGTCTGTACCTGCCAGTTCTAGGTTGGTAGCCCTTGACCAAGGTTAAGCCCATCATTGCATCCCACCCCCAGTCCCCCACAGAGATTGGGTGAAGGCGGACATGTGACCTAAACCGGTCCAATCATACTGAATCTCAGAACCTTGGCTTAAAAAGACTGTCTTTCTCAGGACAACTGTGGTTTGGAAGTCAAAGGCCTGGCACTGCGGTAGCCATTTCTCTTCCAGGAGGAGAGCCATGACAGGGACACAGCAGAAAGGAGAGATGAGAGAACCGCAAAAAGCAGGGCTTAGCCTGCTGGCATAATGATAGTATGTGTGAGGTCAGCCCTCTCTCTCTACGTTTTGGTTACGTGAGCCAAGAAACCCTCCATATTGTTTAGGCCAGTTTGAGTTGGGTTTTATATTATTTGCAACCAATGGCATCCTAACTATTAGGTGATAACCAGAATGCTAGGTTAGTTTGGACAGCAGGCCGAAGTCTGTGAAAAAGCGTAGGATTAGGAATCAGAAGCCCTGGGTTCTGGTGCTGGCTGCGTCATGATGGAGCTGTATGACCCCAGGGAAATCATGTAACATGGCAGAGTCTTAGTTGAGTCTTCTGCATAGTAGGGAATTAGAAAGCAGGATCTCTAAGTACTGTTGTATTAATAGCAGTGAAAACAATGATGATGACGATTTATTAAGTTCTTTCCATGTGCCTGTGCTGTGCTAATTGCTTCAGGTCCATTATTTCATTTGATTCATGTATCTCTTGGAGTTTAATCAGGAAAGCAGAAACACTGTGAATATTGTGGAATAAGGGATTTATTTTAAGAGGAAGACCCTAAACAACTGTGGGAGAAGTTAAGGATCCATAAGAGGGAGTTGGAAGGTCAGAGTAAAGTCAGCAACCAATCCACCAACCTCTCCTCCTCAAGCGCTGGTGTTGGTAGAGAGTAGGAGCTTGCAAGGGAATACGGGAGGGCAGGCACATCCCGCTGCCATGGTGGCTCAGCAAAGGAGAGCCTGGGATGGCATGTACCAGCATCTGGTGGGGGGCCTGGGGTCTGTGTTGGTGAGCTGGGCTGGCAGTCAGGAAGAAGAGCCAGAAGTGGGGTGGGAGAAGGTGGAGATTAAGCTGGAACTGCTGTACCTACCTCCCCATCTGGCCTTCACTGCATCAAGCATAATGACCTTCAGGGGTTAAAGACTGCTGCTTCACTTCTGCCTCCCAAACTTCATGAAAAAATTTTTATACATGGGGAAGGGGATTCTGGGAATTGCAGTTCCAGCATATCCAGGTCTACAAACCATCTGAAGAAAGCAAGATAAACGTTCCCCCCAAAGTTTAACGAAGCTAGAAAACTTGTGCAAAGTCATTCATCTGGCTGGTACTAGAACCAGGACTAAGATGGAGGACTTCTTACTTCTACTTAGTCTGTTTTCTATAGTATTTGATCACTCGTTCCCCAGTTTAGCTTTGTTTCTAATATAAAATGTAGTTGATTTTATTCATCGCCCTTTTGTCATTTTCCTCCTCAGCAATCAGTGTTATCCATGATCCTGTCTCCGGCTCCTTCCTTTTCACTGTCCTTAGCTCCTTAGCCTCACGGCCTCATGTCCACAAAATAGCTGCTGCAGTGCCAGGCAACACAGGGGACAAGACTGTATCCAGCTGAAGGAGAGACAGGGGTCTTCTTCTCTTGAGATTGTTGGAGCCCCTTTCCCAAAAGTCCCCATCCCTAGGGACTGGGTCATATACTTAATGCTCTAGGTGTGAAGGAGGCTGGGAAAACAACTTTCCAGATTTCAGCCTCCTTTTGGGGAGGTAAGTTTGCCAGCAAGGAAAAGAGAGGAGGGAATGCTCTTGGGTAGGCATTCAACTGTCTGACATACTGTACCCTCTGCAGATCCTTCTTTCTAACCTTATCCTTTAATCAGCAAAAGTAAATGGTTTTGTCTATGTTTGATTTACACAGTGAGTAGAAATATCTCTTTTCTACCTGGGAATCCCTAAAATTGCCCACATTCACTATGTAAAGGCCCTGAAAGCAAATGGGCCCCACAGCGCAATGCCCTCTAAGAAAGGATTAACAGTACGCCAAACAAATAGGTTAGGCTTTCTCACCATTTTTACCATCCCCTCCAAAAAGCCTTTTTAGGCATTTTTTCCTGATCAGCCTCCCATGAAATTTTAAAACCACAAATGTGTGTCTGTTTGTGTGCCATATGTATATCTGCAACTTACACATAGAAAGAGGAAGGTTTTTACACCCAAGACTCAATTTTCTCCACCTTGGCTGTGATGTGGTCCCCGTTGAGAAAGCAAGAACTAGATCCCATTTTGAGCTCTGTCAGACATTTGGAAAAGATATCCATATTTTCCAAAGTTGTGGATATTAGTATTTGTTCAGTCATAATATTCAGATGTGTCAACCCATCCCTGAGGAGGGCATGAATATTTGCCTCCATTTCTGACTTTCCATCTCTGTTTTCCCCAAGACTGATTCCTTTACCTTAGTTTACAAACCTTCACGTGTGGAGCTTATGATATTAAAACGGAATTACAAGTTCAAGAAAGGGGCCTGGGCAAAATGAAGAAAACCTGGAGAGAGCGTAGTTATTCATTGGGACTCTTTGTTTGCAAGTAATAGAAAGTTACTTTGAGGAGAGTAGTCACTGATGGAATATTGTCTTAGTTTGCTAGGGCTGCCGTAACACAGTACCCCAGGCTGGGTGGCTTAATCAACAGAAATTTACTGTCTCATAGTTCCGGAGACTGTTAAGTCCAAAATCAAGGTGTCAGCAGGGTTGGTTTCTTCTGAGGCCTCTCTCCTTGGCTTGCGGGTGGCCGCCTTCTTGCTGTGTCCTCATATGGCCTTTCCTCTGTGCATGTGCATCCCTGGTGTTTCATCCTGTTCTTTTAAGGACTCAGTCATGTTGGATTAGGACCCACTCTCATGACCTCATTTAACCTTCATAACCTCTTTAAAGACCCTGTCTCTAAGTACAGTCACATTCTGGGGTATTGGGACGTCAGCACACGAATTTGAAGGGGACATAATTCAGCTCATGACAGATACAGGCTATCTCATGGACTCCATCAATAGGATGATGGCTGTAGCAGAGCAGATGCCAGAGCTGCTGCAACTGGTATTTGAGATTTTTCCTTCTAGAGCAGGAATCTCAAACTCCCTAGGAGGTAGGATAAATGAAGGCAGCCGTAATACATGGTAGGACAGGGATTTGGGCAACTGGAGAGCAGATGCCCCATCTAAAGGGGGCGCTACTCAGCTCCAGCTGATGGCATGCCTTCTAGGAACAGAGACTCAGTGTAGCCAGATCGTCCAATATTCTACGAGAAACAAAAAGTCTGGGGTTTTTTGTTTTGTTTTGGTGGTGGTGGTGGTTTTTTGGGGGTTTTTTTGGTAAAGTTTCCAATTAAAAAAAAAAAGCTGTGCAGGCCAAAGAAAATGTCTGCCAGCTGGCCCTGTCTACCCCGTTTGTGATTCCTTCTTTAGCACTTTTCGGCGATGTGACTCAGCTGCCTTCTGTATGGCTTGGTTCTAAGGGGACAGGATCTGATTGGCTGAGCTGAAGCCAGATGGTCCTGGGAAGGATAACTCAGCAGAACGATGGCTACTGGGTGGGCAGAGAGGCAGACAGGGTGGTCCGTAAAAAAGGAGGGTCTCAGCAGAAACTGCAAACCCCCCTGCAGGGGAGGGGGCAAGGTAGAGCTGTTTATGGCTTTTCAGTGTCAGTGGGAGTTGGATCATCACGGAGAGCAACTCTCCACAGCTTCCAGAAAAGAAAGATTGAGATGAAATAGGCTTACACCGAAACACAAGGAATTTAAGTCAAACATTTGGAAAAACTTCCAAGGGGAGTTGTAAAGCTCTGAGAATCTACCGTGGGGTATCAGGTCTTATTAGATTGAGTCAAAGCAGATCGTCATTTCTGGGCTCCAGGAGGACCCTGTCAACCATCCATCTTTGTCTCTGCCCCCTCTCCCCAGCCCCCAAATCCCATTCGCTGCCATCCCACAGAACAGCGAGGGCCATTTCTTCTCTCACCAGCTTGCAGATCAAAGGTTGATTTGGGCACTGGGAGTCAGTCCCACGTGCCTCCCCTTGTCTGCCTGTTAAACCACTGAAACCCCACCATACCCTTTGATGTTGCTGCTTCTGTGTTTAGATGATGTCTTTATTTGAGACAAAAATCTCACGGTGGTGGAAGGACACCAGTGGGAAAACTGGCTTGTCAACTGTTGTTAAGGAAGAGGATGTGTGGCGGGTGACGATAAATTTTGTGCATAATTAGTTATGAAGAAACAAGTTGGCATTGCTCTTCATCTGCTCTGACATGCCTCCCCCCATCTATTAACTCGTGGCTCTTTGAGGGTTACATGTGCAAACAGAGCCAGAGTTACCTGTGGGGGGCACAGCTGTTCGGGAGAAACACATTAAGTCATATCCACGGAACTATTTTACTGTTTAAATCCATTCTAAAGATATCCTAAGACCAGTGAGGGTTCTTTCTTTCTTTCTTAGTCAAACCAAGCTCAGGCTCCAGAGTTCTGTCCAAAACTCAGAGGGCAGCAGCGGCAGAAGGGGAAACGATAGCATCATAAACTTCCCAGCTGCTAACCTCTGTGCAGATCTGCTTCCGATGACTTTTGTATCTTTTGGCATTTTGCTAATTAATTTGTATAATGCTTTACGGTCCACACAGTTGACAGGGTGTTTTTCCAACCTTTCATGAGTTAGAATAGGCTTCCGGGGTGCCTGTCCTGTGCCAGGTTCCCTGGTGGTGGCAAGAGGGAGAGGCGGAAAAACAAGTGCAGAGAGAAATGAGTAAGATGATGGATGATCAGGTGTGTGGATGTCAGAGGCGGGACCTAAGTGATTAGAAGCAGCTGTGCGTCTGGGAAGTTGTCGGGGCATGTGTTCTAGAACCAGTGGTTTCCAACCAGGGGTGATTCTGTCCCCAGGGCCATTAGGCAATGTCTGGAGACATTTTTGGCTGTCACAGCTGGGGAGCAGGAGGGGTAGCTCCAGGCATCTAGTGGGTATAGGTTAGGGATACTGCTCAACATCCTGCAATGCACAGGCCAGCCTCCATGGCAAATACCCAGCTCCGAATGTCAGTACTGCCAGGTTGAGAAAGTCTGTTCCAGACGAAGAGAATAGCTTCGCACAGAGGGAACAGCAAGAGGATTGCAGGTAACAAAAGGAAAAGCGAGGGCCTGAGTGTATTAGTTAGCTCTCGCTGCAGTAATGGTACAGTGCCGCCGCAAAACTCGGTGGCTTATAAAAGCGGGCACGAATTTTTGTTGCCACGGTCCTGGGGTCTTCTGGGCTGGCTCTGCTTCTGGCCACTGCTAACCCGGGCGTGGCTCCAGACTATAGGTTGGACTCAGATGTGCTGCACGTCTTCCCTCTCTCTCCTTGGACAAGCGGTTACCTGGGGCACGTTGTCTTGGCGGATCATGGAAGCATAAAAGGCTGCGCCATACTGCACCCAAGATTTCAGGGCTCTGCCCCCATCATAACCACTCACATGCCACTGGCCAAAGCTAATTTCCAAGCCCCTAGTCCAGGGACGGGCAAGTTCACTCTACCATGTAAATCCATGGCTGGGCTGTTACAGAAGGCTGAGAGTAGAGTACCCTGTGCTTCTCCATCTCTCTGGGCATGGCGGAGAGAGGTGTGGGGCTGGAGAAACAGGCTGGGGCAAGATCAGAGAGGCATGGACTGTGGGTTTTATCCTAAATGCCCTGCGAAGCTATTGGACGGGTTTACTCTAAGGATTAACACGTAATCAAATTACATTGAGCGATGATGAATGTCTCTTTTGTGAAGAATGGATTGTAGGATGCAAGACGAAGAAGGCGGGGAGCCCAGGGAGGGTGCCAGGGCGGTAAACCAGGGAAGATAGGGTAGTGTCTTCATCTAAGATGATGGCAACTAAGAGAAACCTAAGTGCGCACATTCAGGATGGATTTCAGAAACAGAATCATCTGGGCTTGTTGATGGATCTGTGATCCAAGGAAAGGAAAAAAATCAGGGATGACTCTCAGAGTTTTTGTCTTAAGCCACTACCCTAGATGGGAGGTGGTACCACTTTTGGAGATGGAAAACTAGGGATTGAACAGGTTTGGGCAAAAATCAATCTTTATCTCATTTAATGTAATGGTCTCAACAACCCTATCTAGAGGTATTTTATTATCTCCTTTTCCTAGAAGAGGAAACAGGGACCCAGAAAAGTAGAGTAACCTGTCCCAGACCACAACTCTGGTCAGCGTCAGACCCAGAATTTGAATATACAGGCAGACCTCAGGGATACTGCGGGTTTGGTTCCAGACCACCACAATATGACAAATATCACAATCAAGCGAATCACACCAATTTTTGGTTTCCCAACGCATATAAAAGTTACATTCATTCTATAATGTAGTATATATTAAGTGTGCAATAGCATTTTGTCTAAAAAGGAATGTACATATCTTAATTTAAGATGCTTTATTGCCAAAAAAAAACACTAACCAGCACCTGAGCCTTCAGTGAGCTGTAATCTTTTTGCAGTAGTCACATGAATGATCACAGATCCCCGTAACAAGTATAATAATAATGACAAGTTTGAAATTCTGTGAGAATTACCAAAATATGACCCAGAGACACAAAGCGAGTCAACACTGCTGGAAAAATGGCACTGATAGACTTGAACGACACAGGGTTGCCACCAACCTTCAACTTGTAAAAAATGCACTATCTGCAAAGTGCAATGAAACGAGGTCTGCCTCTAGTTAGTCTCTGCCCAGGCTACACTCTGTGCGAGGTTGTCTCACTACTTCTCTGCCCTCGTAGGAGATGCCATGGTTTGAGGCTGCTGCAAAGCTGGCCTGCTTCTGAATATATTTTCCCCAGACCGGACGTGCTAGAATGAGTCATTTCTGTGTTAGGGCAGTGGGATGCAGACGCTACATTGAAAGCGGAGAGGCCTGGACTCATGTACCGGCTCATCTGCTATTAAGCTTCTATAAAAAGAATGCAGCTTGTTGGAATAATGAGGACCAAACACCTTCCCATGCCCTCGAGTGATCTGACCCTGCCTTCCTACAGCCACATTAACTCCATCATCTGTCCCGCACCTCGTTCCAGCCGCTGGCGTCCTCTCAGCTCCTAGGACAGGCAGAGTGCTTTTACACCCACAGCCTTTGTTTCCGCCGCTCCCTCAGTCTGGTTCCTCATTCAGGACTCCTTCAGCATTTATTTTATTTCCTCCATAGCACTTAGCATTGTCGGTTTTTCCCGATGGTTCCTTTTCCCTTTTCCCTGCCGGAAGAATGGGGGATTTTTCTCCTACTTTCCCTGTGAGAACCTCTTGGAGATAAAACTCACACTCGTGTGGGGAGCCCACTGGAATTTCTAACTCTCAAGCTAGTCCATGCTGAGCCTCCAGCAGCTCATCATTTGTAGTATAAGGTGTTCCTACCTGTATTGGCTCCAGTCCAGGGCTTTCTGCTCTCAGGAAGCGGTGATTCTCTGTATGCACCTGTCTGTCTCTCCAGTTTTCCAAGCAATTTGCCTTGTGATCTCAGTTCTCCAGTGGATCTTAGAATTGCTTACTTTCATTTTGTTTAGACGCTTCCTTGTTGTAAGGATGAAAGGGCCAACTTTCCAGCTCTTTAGATATTGCAGGAGAAACCAGCAATTTTAAAAAAACAATGTTTGTTTGCCTCCCTGAGTTGGTAGAGACCTTCTCCATTATTTCCTTGAGATTCTGGAGCTCAGGTTCGCACATAAATGTGCTCAATGGTCTGGGCTCATGGATGAAGGTTAGAACCTGGGTTCGTCACTTCATGTCAAGTTTTTTAGCTAGAAGTTGAATTACATAATCTCCCAAAGATCCCTGCTACTACATAAATGCTATGATAATGAAGCATGGGGATTTTCTTGCAAAATGTGACCTGAAGGATAATTCGCCAAGCAGTGAAGACTATTTAATATAAATGAAATGGACTGATCTGCTATCCATTCTCCTTTTGGAATTCCATAAAGGCAGGAAGACCTCAGCCACCAAATGAAGGGGTCTTCCAGCTCCTAGGGACTAAAAATGACAGAAAGGAGTAGAAACCCTTTTTGATATTTCCAAGAACCATTGAAAGTGACATGTTTTCCTATTATTAAGAACATGAACTCAATAATGCCGTTTATTAATTTTTAAAATGTGAGGATGAATTAATTACTCCTGAATGCATGCTGTTTTGTTTAGATGACATGGTATTTCAATACACAAAACACAGGGTTATTAAGAAGAAGCAGCTTATCAAGGAAGAAAACTATCAAGGGGTGGAGCCAGTTTGGGAAACTCAGAAGATGATATTTCAGTTTCCTTCAGCCTTAATCTCCTGCGACTCTCCCCACTAAGTTTAGAACCTATGTCATGTCTCTCTGAACTGTGTTTGTCCCTGTTTGAGGGCCCACATGCCAATGGACTCTTAGTGATCTGACCTGCTAACGATCCCTTCAGCACTGACCCGGTAGTAGCATCATGATTATTCATAAGGAAACCATCCCTCTTCCTCCCCCAGACCATGAGGATTGAGTGGAATTAGCTCTAGCTTCTCAGCTTCATGGTGTGTAGGTGGCCAGAACCGGCCAATGGGTATATTTCAAGCCAGGGATGGAAATGTGACCAATCCTGTACCATGAGAGTCAGGCGTAGGATTTTAAATGCAAGTGTTTGGAAGAAAGTTCTTTCTCCACTGGGTCAGACACTAGCAAGCGTGCAAGCCTGTAACTGTTTGCAGCCATCTTGCCACCATATAGCCAGGGTATCTTAGGCTGGGATCCTCAAGGGGAAGTCTGAGGCAAAGGTGTATGTGCATGAGGTTGATTTCAGAGGTGATCCCAGAAGGCACGGGTAGGAGAGTAAGGAAGTGAGACAGGAAAGCCAAAGTGGAGAGCATTCGTGAGCAGGTTGCTACTCTGAGCACCTGGAGCTTAGCCCTGTTGGAAACATCCGGAGAAAAGTATACCCCAGAGTTGTCCCACCCAAAGAACCCACCATTTTTGAATCTACTAACTCTGTCCTTCATTGGCTGACAGCTGCTCCTGGGGCTGTTGACTCCCTGGCACGTTTGCCTGCCTGCCGCAGCCTGAACCAGTTCCCGTGGCCAGAGAAAGCCCCCAGGCTGAGCATCACAGGCGCTGCCACAGGGCACCATCGGTGTGTACACGGGAACGCTAAGTGCGGGGGAGCTGTGTGCAGGGTACCCGTAGGATCTGCTGCAGAGACCTTCCCTGAGAACAGAGCCAGCACAGATCAAGCAGAGCAGAGAGGGAGAGGGACTGAGTCCTGACCCCACTGTCTGGCCTCTGCATCTAGCCACGTCTCAGCTAGCCCTGTCCCTGGACTTCCCTTTATATATGGACCAGTACCTCTCCTCCTTCTCGAATATTATTTGAGACTGGTTTCTCTCCCTTGTCCTGAAGAGCTCCTGTCGGATGCAAAGCTTTTTGTCCCATCTTATAAGTATTTGAACACTTATCCTCCTGTATCTCCCTTAAAGGGTAGAACTTATAATGAGTTTACTCTGGAGTCTTCCATAACTCCTGTCACAAGGTTTGTAGAGTCTTCAGGAAATACTCGTTAAATGAATGAGTGAGTACTGAAAATCCGTATACGGTAGAAGCCCATTGTCAGGCCCACGGCAGTGGGGAAGCAACATCGGGAGAAAGCAGCTGGAGCTGATTCATCCTGATGGTGGCACCTGCTGGAGGAGGGAGGATGGTAGGTCCCATCGGGATGCCCATGTGAAAATGTCCTCCTGTGAGTTCCTGTTACACAGAAACCTAGGGCTTCCCTGCTTCTAGTTTTTTCCCACAGCCCCCTTTTCTGGTTCTCCCTTCAATCTCGAGGGCTATACCATAACTTCTGATCAATTCTTTATTTTTCCTTACTTTGGCCGGATTCCGTGACTCAGTCTCTGTCACTGACCACCCCAGAACCCTAACCAGCAGGGAAAGTACAAACCATCCCTGCACAAACCAGAGCCCTCTTATCTCACTCCCCGATTCTGTCCCCAGTGGTGGCAACACAGGAGATTGTGTCATCAAGCCTGCTTCCCTGTAAGATGCTGACTTTAACAGATTAGAAGTGTGCCGGGCACATCCCACGCTTCCACTAATAAATGGTTCCATATCTATCACGAATGTATTTTTCAAGTCTTCCATAACGGGGCTGTGTACCTACTCACGAAGTACATTTCCAGGCGATTTTGTCTGAATTATACAGTTAATTGCCTCATATTTCCAGCTCATGTTACAGGCCCTCTGAGTTAGAATGCAAGAGAGAAGTACCATGTATCATTTCCTACACAGGGGACAGATTCACGGTTAGAGCAAGGCATATATTGATGGTGAATGGTAAATTGTTTCTGGCTTCCAAGTAGAACTGAGTTCAAAAGAGCCAAAAGATTGAGAGGTAGAAAAGGCAGCGAGTTATCCAGAGAGACGTTTTAGCTTCCAAATTTTACACTCGTTCATTCATTAATTTGCTCATCAGAATGAGCACATGTGCGAGGAGAGGCACCGTGCTAGGAACGGTGAAGGGTAAATACACAGATGTGCCTTCACGTTGCATTCTAACTGAGGCTGTGATATGCGCACCCATGAAGAAATAGGAAGCAGAGCAAGGGTTGAATAATAAACCTATAATACAGAGAAAAGATAAGATAAATCTCTTCCAGAAGTTTAGGCAATAAATCCTACGGGAGTCCATAGGAAGGTAAGGTCAGTTATGGAAAGTGAGATTCACAGTCAGAGTTTTTCCTAAAGGCAGGACCTGGATGGACCTTAAAGGAGGGGTGAGCATTCCTTGGGTGAGACAGAGGGTGACATCATTCCAGGATGATGAACTTTCCTGGCACAAAGGAAGCTGGGGAGGTGTGCATTGCCGGTCTCACTCGTGAGTGGAACTCCCCAGTGTAAATGTCTTGTTGACTCTGCTCCTGGGCTGTAAATCCCCGGAAGTCTCACTGCATTTGGAGTGGAGTTGAGGCTGATCTCTCTCCCCGTTGCAGTAGCCTTGACCCCATAGGCCTGAATAAAGATGCCCCTTGTCCACATTGGTTGTGTGACCTTCCCCACCCTCTGCTCAGGGGAGCCTAGGGTCACATCAGAGGGGGAGGCTGCAGCAGGAAGCAGAGGGCACCCCCAAAGTGGAAGCTGGAGGAGAGTTTAATCAGGGGCCTTTTTGTAAAGCTGTGGGCGGGAGGGATGCAACAGGTGTGGTGCAGCATGGGGGTGAGGAATGGCTGAGCTGATAACTGAGGGGTTGCCATCACCTCTACACCTCTCACCTCTACACCTCTCACCTCTACACCTCTAAAGGGTGAGGCAGTGAGGGGGCAGATTTCAGAACCTGGAGGCACAAGAGATCACCTTACACGGGGCCACTGTGATATACACCTCCCAGATCTCATTCAGAGAAGGACTAGCTACCCAGCCGCTGGCGGTGCCGTCTTGCCAAGGTCATGCCCCTTCCTGGTACAGCCTGCATTCAGGGACTGAAAGACATGGGGGTCTGAGGGCCTGACCTTCTTGGCCCAGTGCTGGGCGATTCTGGAGCGCCATTCCAGCTCCAGGTCTCCCAGTGGGACCGGCCGAGGCTGTCATTGGGTCTGCATCCGGGGAGTCACTGGGGCCTAAGGCAGCGCTGCCTGGGCCCAGCTCTCAGGAAGTCTTTCTGAGCAGTTCAGTGACATCAATTCTTTCTTCGCCCTTCTGTCTGAATTGGGGGATTCAGAGATGGTCCAGGCAGTCGGTTATGGGCAGTGGCCATTCCACCCCCTTCCGTCCACCTCCTTTCTCCCCTCAGTTCTAGTTGATTCTGTAAATATATATGAGGTGTCTGATGTGGGCCAAAGTCTCTGTCAGGCACTGAGATTCAAGGGTGAACAAAAACAGGCCCCATCTCTGCCCTTCTGGAATCTACAGTGTAACGGAAGAGACACGTTATTCAAATATTCACACAAATAATGCAAATTGCAGCTGTGATGAGTAGGATGATGGAGAGTTGATCTGATGCTCCCCAGTGATGTGACTGTGAGATGTGCTCTAGGCAGAGGTGTCAGGGAAGCCCCTTCTTCGCTTACCCCCAGGAAACCAATTCACATGGAAGGAGAGACCCAAAGGATGATCAGGAATGAAATAACTGAGACAGAGTTCCAGGCCGAGAGAGCTGCACATGCACAGGCCTCAGGTGGGAAAGGGCCAAGGGATGGGAAGGCCAGGGGAATACGTGGTCCAGTGGCTTGGTAGAAGAATAAGAGGGTAAAATGAAGCTAGAGTTACAAGCAATGTAATAAACGAGAAATGAACAACTGGAAACAGTTTGGTAAAAGTAATTCCCACTACATTCTTTCACCTTTCTGAAGACTCCCCATTCACACGTGGTCTGGTATACCAGTGCCAAAGGCTCTCTCCTTGAGAAAACTTGAGTTAGGCTCTTCTGAGCCCTCTTTTCGACTAGACCTTGTCTGTGGGCCCTGCGTTTGAGCTGCCGAGTCCAGTTTCGGCAAGAAAGCTAGTAAGTCAGCTTAGAGAGAGAAATCATGGATATCTGATCACCTCGGCATGCCTTCAGCAAGAACCCTATCAAGTCAGTTTAGCAAAAATCCCCCTACTCTTGATGTCTCCTCTTAGTAATTTTCCATCCACTGACACCCCCGCCCTCATTTCTCCCCTACTGCAGTAGTTTTGACATCTGTGGCAACAGTCCTGAGTAAAGTTTTCCTTGCCCTTTTAGCAAGTGTCAGAATAAATTTTTTAACACCATGCAGTGCTGTGATGCATTTGTATTTCATCAGATCCAGGTGTCAAGTTATCTCATCATAAGTCTCATGTGTTTGAAGCACTGAATTTCATGCATGGAGGCATTCTTTGTTTTCGGCATCCATTTGTCTTACTGAGTGGATATCTACTCACAACTTTTAAAAAGTACAGCCACTACCATTTGGTACTTAACAGCTTAGAAGTAAAATTTGAAGCACTGAAAAGAGATGGGTCCATTCAAAGGGAATTGTAGGAAGATCAAATGAGAAGACCAAAGCCCAAGACTTGGAGAATGCCCATGGTTAAGTTCAGCACAGAATACTCAAGGTTAGGAGAAAAAAGCACTTCAGGAAGAACAGACTGTGTCCAGATGTCAAATCTAGGAGGAGGTCAGTGACTGAGATGGCTGTATTAATCAGCATTTTTTTTGTGGTTGCGAGTAACAGCAACCCAAGTACAACTGGCTTAAGCAAAAGAGTTCATTCATTTACGTAATAGAAAATTCCAGTGGGTTCTCTTCAAGTATGGTGGACCCAGGGTCTCAACACATGCCGTGAGGACTAGAGCTTCCTACACCTCTTGTCTCTACTTCCCTCTGTACAAAATCAGGGTTTTGCGAACATGGCAAATGTTTGGGAAATGGTTGTTGTACTAGAAGCCAACAAGTCACTAAGACTAGTAAACCCCCCTACTTTGATGTATCCTCTCTTCATATCAGGGCACCCAGCAACTCTAGACTTGCATCCTCCCAAGCCCAAGTCAAGCAGAAAACAGAGCCTCTGTCTGTGCTGCTGTTCTGAGAAAAGTCTGGTAATGGGCTACATTGGATGACTTTGGTCATCCTGCCATTTATGAGCCAGTCGCAGTGGACAAGGGAATACAGTGCTCCAATTACCAGCCTGCGTAACACGTATTCCCTAATGACAAATGTTGTTAGTCTCTTAACGGACTGAGGCCTCAGGAGGGCTGGTTTCCGAAGGGAAATATGGATTCTGTCACCAAAATTTGAGGAATTGGATGTTGGACAGAGGAAAAATCATAACTGTCTTCTGTAAAGACGGAACAGCAGATGTCTAATTTTGGAGAATCCTTCATGAGACACTGTGATAAAACATACTTAAATATACAGGTAACACATCTGGATGGCTGAGTCAGTTGTGTCCCTCTCCTCCAGATGTCTTGTCATCATGGAATCTCACCTTCTATTATCCCAGTAATTTGGTTCATTCTGAGTTCTAGAAATCATGTCAACAGATCTACAGTTGTCGAGCGTTGGGAGAGGTAAAGGATCCCCTTCCCACACACATGCATTCTTGGAACAATGATGGTGAGGATTAAAAATGAATCATTTTGGCAAAGGCGGGTGGATGAGTACAATAGAAATGATTTTCAGGATAATAGCACCTCCTCCCCCAAGTGGCTGCGGTGGAGATGGAATGTTCTGTGCGCCGAGTCTCCCAAGTGATTCAAGCACTCACGGAACACAAGAGCCATGCAGCTGACTCATGAGCAAGGAGAGCACCTGTGGCATGTTTCATAGACTTTATTCTAGAGGAGAAAGGAGAGGGAGAAGGTGGGAGGAAGCTGTGGTACCTTGAAAAGGCCAAAAGGAATCCCTTCTCTCTTTTTAAAACTGGGCTTGCTCATTTCTCTTGATGGATAACCTGGTAAAGATCGATGGGCATTTACTAGTCTCAGGAACCTGCTGTTGCCCCACCAGCGCCCATTCGCCACCTTGCCCTGTTTGCAGCACCGTGATTTTGTACAGGTACGAGGCGGCCATCGCTTCAGGGGGCCGGGTCCTCCTCGGTGCTGTGCTGGAGTCATAGTGTGGCATAAACTGTTGGTGGCAGTATCCGTAGAGGATTCCCCTACCCCATCCTTTTCTGTAGTAGTAGAAATCCCACTGTTTAGGTGGGCCCATAGCAGTGCAGAGTAAAGACTTTTCTCAGCTCATTCACAGCTAAGTAAGGCCACGTGACTGAGTTTTGCCTAGTGGGATTGAGCAGATGTGGTGTGTACAGTTTCTAGAAGTGTCCTTTGTAGAAAGGGATTTTGTCTTTCTGCTCTCTTGTTCCGTTCCTCCATGCTAGAATGAGGACTAGAGGACTGGAGCTGATGCAACCATCTTGGGCTGTGAAGCAACTTGGAGTGGAAACATGCACTGAGAATTGTAAGATGAGGACAAGCCTGGGTTCCTGAAGCTGGAGGTGCCAGAGAGTTCTGGGCAGAGTAGCCAGGCTTCCAGATGTGAAAGTCAACTTCTGTCTAATGTAGCCACAGTTATATGAGATTTCACATTTCTTTCGGCCAAGTGTAATTCTTACTTATATACGTGCTAATTCGATACCCCTCTGAAAAGATGGATTCAGCATTTGGCATGTAAATTTATTCTGAACAACTAGATATGAGGGGACATCTGATGGGACTCTAGGAATTTCTTTCTCATGCTTAAAGAATGAGACAAAACAGAGCCCCTTTCTTTTCCTGTCTTGTCTTTTGTTTGCATACGATGCTTAAACTGTGAAAAGCGATCTTGGGATGCTGAGTGGACACAGTCCAAGGCTGGGTGGAGGCTGGCAGAGCAGCTAGTGGGAAAAAATCTGCATCCTGATGACATCATCGAGCCATCTGATGAACCCCTGCCCCTGGGGAGCTATCTCACAACCAGACTTCCTGTTTCAGGAGATTATATCTTTTCTTTACTTAAAAAAACAAACAAAAAACCCCAGCTTTCCCCTGTCCTGTGTTTTCTTTCTCTGGAAGCTGGAAGCATTCTAACAGCTACTTAAGTCCATTTCCTTCTTTGTAAATCCAGGCCAGTGAGTCAGTGAGTCAAATAATAACAACAACACTAGTAGTAACGGCTGACAGCGAGCCAGTCCTGTGCACACACTTTATCTAGTTTCCTTCCCGTGAGGTCCTCCTAGTCTTTCATTTGCCAGATGAGAAAAGGGGAGGCTAGAAAAGAGTAAGTAGCCCACGTTCTCTGAGCTACCAAGTGGCAGGGTTGGGATCAGAGGCAGGGAGACGGGGCGCAGGGCTAAGGCGTGGGCTGAGGGTTCAGCAAACCTAAGTGTCTGCCCATCTCGGGCATCTCAGGGCTTTAGACGTGTAGGAGGGGATCAGATCTCAGGCCCTTCCAGGCCCCTTTCAGGTCTGGCCATTGGCCTGTAGGGGGCGCTTAGGGCTCCTCCCTTCGCCGTCCACTTGCTCCTCCAATCTTTTGGGGGTGGGATGGTAACATTTTATTTTGAAACAACTTCAGATTTATAGGAAACCTGCAGGAGTAATACATATATATATATATATATATATATATATATATATATATATCTCCTTCACCCAGATTCCCCATAGCTGGATTTTACCACATTTGCTTCAGAGAGGCGGTGAGGAGGGGGACGAAGCAGGGGAGGAGAGGGAGGGAGGAAGGGAGATGGGGAAGAATGGGGAGAAGGGAAAGGGGGAGGGGGCGAGATGGGGGAGGAGAGAGGGAGGGAGAGAATGAGAAGGGAGGGGGAGGGGAAGAGAAGGGAGAGAGGAAGAGGAGGGGAGGGAGAGAAAGAATGTTGCATTACCCCTAAATATTTGTGTTTATTTCCTAAGAACAATCTCTTTGTTAAAAGATGATACAATTTCCCAAATCAGAAAATTAACATTGAGACACAGGCCACCATCCCATCCGACCCCCTTTCACATGTACTTATCGCCTCAATATTGTCCTTTATAAACCTCCTTTCCTGTCTGGTCTCGGATCAAATCCAGGGTCCCACATTGCTTCTGGTTGCCATGCCTTCATTCCCCTTCATCTGGCAAGAGTTCCTCAGTGTTCTCATAACTTTCATGACCCTGACATTTCTCAGGAGAACAGGCCCGTTATGTTGTAGAAAGTCCCTCAGTTTGGCTTTGTCTGATGTTTCCTTATGATTAGATTCAGGTTGTACATTTTTGGAACAAATGTCACAGAAGTGATGTGTTTTTCTCGGTGCCTGCTATCAGAAGGTACACAAGGTCAGTCTGTCTCATAGCTGGTGACATTAAGTTTGCTAGCTTTTTTTTTTTTCCAGTACGCGGGCCTGTCAGTGTTGTGTCCTCTCCTGTTGCGGAGCACAGGCTCCGGACGCGCAGGCTCAGTGGCCATGGCTCACGGGCCCAGCCGCTCCGCGGCATGTGGGATCCTCCCGGACCGGGACTCGAACCCGCGTCCCCTGCATCGGCAGGCGGACTCCCAACCACGGCGCCACCAGGGAAGCCCAAGTTTGCTAGCTTTGATTAAGGAGGAGTCTTCAAGGTTTCTCCACCTTAAATGACCATTTTCCTCTTTATATGTAATGCACTTTCTGTGGGAAGAGACTCAGAGCACGTGAATACCGGCATTTGAGATTATGTGACTGGCTCTTGCTCAGCAAACTTTTACCCAGTTGTTTCAGCAGCAGTTGATGATTCCCGAAGTGGGCAGACATCACTGAGTTTGATGCTGGCCAGATGCTTTCTTCCTTGACTCTTGAGTGTTGAGAGAAAGTTATTCCACCCATAAAGGAGTGCTACTCTTCTGAGCGGGCCACATTTCGCCAGGAGGGTCCCTCCGCCTGGGTAGAGGGTCTCGGACACCTGGCCATGACCCCCTCCTTGTTCAAGGCACCCAGACCCCCTTCATTCTCTGGGCATCCTTGGAAATGTGCTCCTTTCCCCGCTGCTGCAAGCGGGGCTTGGGATCAGCCTCCTCCTGTGTAGAGTGATGAGGTCTCAGCTGTGGGTTTAGGCGTTGAGGGAAAATAGAGCAGACCTGTAGGGCTCCCGGATCTGGGGCTCGTTACTGACAGCACCACCCTGGGCTCTTAACTGCATCCCACTCTCGTTCCCCACACAGAACTCCTGCACCTGTGACTCTCAGGCTGTCCGGCTCTCCTCCAGGCCTCTCTTCCCCCTTTTCTCTAGGTGGTAGGATATTTTGAGATAGAAACTGGTGCTACCCCTCTGTAGTATTTCCTAAGACTGCCCACCATTCCCCCACTTTGGACAGCGGGGCCACCTGCTTTTTTTGTCTCAGGGAAAGCTTATGTGGAGGACAAGGCAGGTAATTCTGATAATTTTGTGTTTCAAAAGCCATACAGTTTTTAAAAGTTAGAGTAATATAAAGTAAGAGAGAGGTTGTCTTGTGTTTTTTGTACCCCTGCCCCTTAAAAAGTTCCTACAGCCTGGATGTGTGAGAGCCAGAGGGGAAGGGAGAGAGGCTCAGATGGTTGGCGTTCCTGACCACCCCCCAGAGAGCAGTGAGGAGACGGCATTGATTTAGGAGATTTCCCCTCATTCTGGGGAGAATCCAGGTATGTGGCAAGGGCCCAAAGAGTGCCATGGGCCTGAGTAATTTGGGGAAGGGGCACAGCTGGAGCACAGGGGGCTGGCAGTCCCGGGGGAGGACACAGAGTGGTCAGCAGGACACTCCACCCGAGACTAGATGGAACGGGGCATGTCAGCAGATGCTGGGGTGGAGTTGGAGAGAGGACAGCATCTCGTTCTACACACAGACTTCATCCTGGGAAACTTAGAGGCAATTCTGTACCAAGAAGGGGCAGGCTGTGAAGTGACAGAAATTAAATTTCTGTCACCATGTGGGACAGGAGCTCCCGATAACATTTAAGTTGTTAATCTGGAACAAAGAAAAGTATGTTTCTGGTTTTGCAGTCTGAGACTCATACTCCATACGTCTTGTCTTCATCTTCTCCTTCTACTTTCCTATTTCTGTCACCCGCTTTTTTATCATTTTCACCTCCTGGATTAGTTTGGTTTAGGTTAGTTGCATATAACAAGAAAAGCCTCAGAACATCAGTGGCAAAAACAAGAAAGAAATCAGTTTCTCTCTTACGCAGAGAGATCTTGAGGTAGCAATCCGGGGCTAGCAACCTTGTCATCAGGAACCCAGATCTTTTCTATCTTTCTGCTCCATCATCCTCAGCACTGGCTTCCATCCTCTCGGTCAACTCACCATCCAGGATGGCTGCTGGAGCTCCAGCTGTCACAACCAAATTCCAGGAAAAAGCAGGGGAGAGCAAAACAGCCTCAGATGAGTCAGCATCCTTTAAGGGACCCTCCTGAAAGCCCCACTTAAAACTTCCACTCTTTAGTTCATTGACCAGAATGAAGGCCACACCCAACTGCATGGGAAGTTTGGTAATGTGATCTTTCTGCTGTACTCAAAATTGGGTCTGTTACTAACCAGGAAGGGGAAATGGATATTGGGTGGTACCTAGCACTTTCTTCTGAGCCACCCCTTTTCTGACCTTACATTTTCTTTCTCTCTCCTTTGTGCCTCTCTGGATCTCATCTTTTCTTTTCTTGCTCTGAGTCCTAACCACAGAGCACAGCACCTGAAAGAGCCGCCAGCCTCCCAGCCCTGGTGTACATACCTAATTCTGCACAAAGGGGCATTGTTTCCATCGTGTGAGTCGGAATTGGCAGAACACTCCAGTGCCGTCATGCTTGCCTTGCCCACACGTTTTCAGTTTCATGTGGTTGCAATGGATAAGCTTCCTTCCCGACGCCGATTAAAGTTTCATCCCGTCTCCTTTTGCCCATTGTGTGTGGTCGTGTGTGTGTGGACACATGCCAAGGAAGTCATTCCAGAACCTCCAGGAGAGTGACCAGATGGCCCTGTGAGCTGGAGCCGACAATGACATTGATACAGAAAGCTTGCACTGCAGGTGCCCTGGGAAACACTGGAGGGTCTCCCCTTTGCTAAGGGAACGGGAGGAGAGAGCAAGGAACTGACATTTATTGACTATCATGTACCAAGTCGTCTTGTGATTCTCAAATGTGATCCCATGTGTTTTTCTCTTTTGCCAAAATGCTGAAGTAGGTAGGTACTTCTCATAGTTTGGGTTCTACTTAAAGTTGACCTGAGACCAGGGCGTGGGGGCAGGCATTTAATCGGGCAGAAGTACCAGGAAGAACGCGTGAGGAAGTGGTGCGCTGGTAAATGTGTAACAACCAGCTCTCCAACAAAAACAACCACCACCTGATTTGTAGCACTGGGTGATCTCCATGGTGTAAATATGCCACCAGGGCCAATTTCAGGTCGCCATGATGACATCACTAAACACAGAGTTTGGAGGAGATACGCCCTTGGCTCTCATAAACCAGTACAAGCTGGCTCCAGCAAATCAGAAGTGAGATAAAGAAGGGATAAAACCAATGAAGGATGCTGTAAGAACAGGTCCCTGCTGTTGACCACAGGAACTCAATCGCATGGGAGTGTTCTGGGAATCCACCCACAGGGACTCTGAAACATTTGTCGGACCCACTCCTCTATTTGTTATGGTCACCCCTGGGCATTAATCCTCCTCCAGTTAGGTGATCGGGCCCTGATCAAGCTGTCATGGTGCCTACAAAGGCCTTCAGGCAGAGAAGGGGGAGCCCAGGTGCTTGAGGTGAGAAGATGTCAGAATGCTGGGAATATCCTTTACCTGCAGCTGCTGGTTAACTCAGGTGGGCCAAGGGTACAAGGGATGGGGCAGCACCAGAAACAGCGTCTACAGCAGAAGGAGCCAGCACACTCTTTCTGTAAAGAACCAGATAGTAGATATTTTACTATCTGGCTTTGCACGCCGCATATGTCTCTGTCACATTTTCTTCTTTTTTTGTTTGAGGACACTTTAAAAATATGAAAAACACCCTTAGCTGTGGGCTGAACAAAATTGGGGTAAAGACCATAGATTGCCAACCCTGTCCTTCAGAGTAGCAGTAGCAGGACCTGGGAGTTGTCAGAAATGCAGACTCTCAGGCACCACCCCCCTACTAAAGAACAGCCACATTCTAACAGGGTGCTCACAGTAAAGTTGAAGTACTGTGCTGCTGTATTACTATTTCCATTATCCAGATGAGGAAACCTACCTTTCAGAGAGGTTGAGTCACTTAATAAAGGTCACACAGAGCCAGGACTCAAACCCAGGTCTGACTGATCCCAAGGCCATTTTCTTTATAGGTTTAAGTATAATTGTAAACAAGCCATAAACTAATATTTTCAAATAACCATATTTAAAATAAGCTGGCTTGTTCAGAACAATATCTAAGAGATTTAGCACTGACGCCATTGAGGGAGACTTGGAGGTGGGGAAATGAGTCTTTTTAGCTGTCAGTTTGCAGAAAGACAAGCAAGTATAGAGAGAAGCAAGAAAAGGGTATTCCAAGGTGTGTGAGGACCATCTTCCTTATACAGGATTTCAGGTATCTTAGGAGTATATCAAGTCCCTCAATAGATTGGAACTTCTTCGAGAGCAGGAACAGAGTATTCTGGGAGGTCTGATGACCTCCCAGAGGATCAATAAATTGATTCTACAGTGGAATAGAGAATGAAAGTGCACAGACTCCCACTGCTGGATTGACCTCAGTTACACCCTTTGCCAGGTTAGAGGTCAGTTTTAAGAGGTGCAACCTTGAGACTCATTCTTTACAAGGCACCAGCCTGACTCGTATCCTACCCCATTATGTAGGACAGTGTCCATTCTGCTGCAGGCGAGTCTTGGTGTAGAGATACGACCATAATTCAGGTCTTCATGACTTCCAGACAGTCTGATCTGTTCTTTCCATCTAGGTGTTCTATTACATGTGTGTTGGATTTTATGGATTTATTATTTTTAGTTCTCTTCTTTTCCCCATCATTCTACGATTTTAATCTTTTCTGCAGAATGTTTAAAGAAGTTCTTAAGCATGTTTATCTGTTCTTGGTTTTCTGTAGTAACCCAGGAAAGACACTGCTTCTATTGTGTGTGTGCGTGTGTGTAACAGCTTTATTGAAATATCTTTGACATATTGTTTTTTAATGCGATACCAGTAATTTTCATCTCCATTCAGTCTTTATCAGATACTGAATTATGTTTTTTCTTCATGAGTATCTGCCCTCATTCTATAGATATGATGTGCCCTTGAGTCCTGTTCAAAATACTAATAGAAAATTACCTAGTTTTCACATGTTTATTTTTCATAAGAAGACATTTGCTTATTTTTTCGGATTGGTCCTCTCTCCACTGCCGCAAGTATTAATTTCTGTTTGCTTGCTTCCTTATTCTTATGGTGAATAGTCTCTCTTTATGAATTATGGGGAGTCAGGTTGGGTTCTTTCAGAGATCGTGTTCATTCATGTCTAAATCACTGATACGCAGATGAAGGGGAAAGAGAATGTGATGTGGTAACGTTAGCAGGCTGGGCTCTGATGCTAAGTGCCTGGCTTCAAGTCCCAACTCTGCCACTCCCGACTTGTGTGATTTTGGGTAATTCACTAACAGTTCGAAACCTCAGTTTCTTCTTCTATTAGCTGGGAATAATAATAATACTGGCCTCCTGGGTATGTCATGAAGATTAAATGAACCCAGACACATGGTGCTCAGAAGAGTGCTTAGTACAGGGTAAGCTCTGAGAAAGTGTTAGCCATGATGTTGATGGGGATAGTCGTGGTCATGGTGACGGTGATGATGATGGTGATGATAATGATGATGATGGGGATAGTGGTCCTGGTGATGGTGATGATGATGGTGATGGTGATGATGATGATGATGGGGATAGTGGTCCTGGTGATGGTGATGAGGATGGTGATGGTGATGATGATGATGATGATGATGATGGGGATGGTGGTCCTGGTGATGGTGATGAGGATGGTGATGGTGATGATGATGATGATGGGGATAGTGGTCCTGGTGATGGTGATGAGGATGGTGATGGTGATGGTGATGATGATGATGATGATGATGATGGGGATGGTGGTCATGGTGATGGTGATGAGGATGCTGATGGTGATGATGATGATGATGGGGATAGTGGTCCTGGTGATGGTGATGATGATGGTGATGATGGTGATAGTGATAATAACGATGATGGTGGCGACGACAACAACGAGAATGGTGGTCATGATCGTACTTCATTCTTGCAGACTCTTTGCCTTCCTTTCCAAGTTAATTGTTTCTTTGCACTTGGGTCGAGCCAGTCTTTGAATCTTCTCTTGCATCGTCACATTTTGCCGGAGTTCTTCAAGGTTTCAGGCATACAGATATGGACTCCTTCCTTGGTATAATAATGTGGTAAAGTTATTATTTTTTTCAGAACAAAATCTGCCCGGGTACCCAAGAGAGACCTATTTTTCTTAGGAGGTATTTTAGTCTATGGTCCATAGAAAATAGAGCCTGAGACCATGCTTATCTGACAGTACTTATTGGGGGATGCAATCCCAGGTCACAAGAGTGAGGGGGAAAACTGCAAATTGCTGAACCAGCAGCAGGTTCACAGTGAGACCTAACAGGTTGGTCACACGGGGCACTGCAGAGAGGTGATATTGGATCCTTGGGCCTCAAAGTAGTCCATCAGGAGGACAGTGGACAGGAGTTTGACTGCTGGCTCCTTCACACCCGCGTCTGTCATTTTGTCAGTGATAGCCCCGTGGTGCGTTGACTTACTGTGTTTCTGGGTTGTGTTATCCCATGCAAGTAGCTGCTGAGGAAGTCAAATTCCACCCCCCAAAATGTGCTGCTTCTCCTGGGCCCGGAAATAGTGGGAGGGGCCAGAGCCTCAATGGGTCAGGTCAGTCCTGGACCCCGGAGCAGGTATGATAGAGACCGTGTGAAAGATTTGCTCTTTGTCCAGGGGAGACTGGGGCTGCTGCGTGGTTGATCAGCGGGCCTGGCATGTGGTGTGGGCCCTTCAGGGATAGAATATGGAGAGGAAGGTTTTATTTTCTCCAGTACAGCGAATGGCCAGCCACCCAGGAAATATCTTTTTATTGGGAGATGTTTTGGCTCAGGTTGCCTGAAGAATGACGTTTAGAATCGTGAAGCTGAGTACATATGGGGAGGCCCATAAACTGGGGCCTACACAGCTTGAATATCTAAGGATGTTAGGAAACAACACATGTTCATTGAACTGCTTTTTAAAAGGCTAGATTCAGGGCCCTTGTCTGTCGAGTGGGGAGTGTGAGCTGAGGGCCAGAGCGGAACTGTACAGAATGTTGGGGGCTCAGGGGAGATGGGACAGCCAACTCCTTAAGAGAAACCTAGGGGAAGACAGAGGGGCTTTCCCAGGAGTCTTACAGAGTTCCGTCTATGCTATAAATGTTCTTTCCCACTTTCCTTGAGACCCTCAGCAACATCTACATTGTCTCCTCGTACATCGCAAAATGGATTTATTTGGGGCAGAGGCATTTGTCAAAGTGCTCAGTCTAACCTCCAAGTAGGCACGGGGCGAGCTGCCATTGCACTGAGGTATCTCCTTTACCTGGTTTTCACCAGGTACCCACTTCTCCCCAGAATCAGTCAGATTCTTGATTTCAAACAACAGAAATGAACTCTGACTCGCTTCAATGAAAAAGGAATCTGGAAGGACTGGAGGGGGACTGGAGGACTGGATATTAGAAAATGGGAAGAAACCAAGGCAGTTCCAATATTTCAGTCAACAGGAAGATGCACAATGGAATTTAACAGGAAACATCTCTCTGGGACACCACCACTCCACTGCCAGGAATGAACCAACCACCCTGTGACTCTCTGCTTCACACCCTGCTGAGCTGGAGTCCAACTAGCTCATCCTGCTTGTCGAGGGAGGGCAGGGAAGAACCATGTCCCAGCTAATGCTACATGGGGGGAGGTGTGTTGCAGATCCTGCCTGTAATTCCACTTGAAGAGACAGGAGAACACAGTCATTAAAGCAGCGAGCCCTGGGATCAGATGTCCTGGATTTGAAGCCAAGTTCTGCCGTTTCCTTGCTAAGTGTACTTGGGAAGGTCGCTTAAACTCTTTCTGTTTCCTTGTCTATGAAATGGGGCTATGTTAATCCTTAGTTTAAAGTATCATTATGAAGATGAACTGGTTAGAGCCCTCACCTGTAGGGCCAGAAGTTTTTTAGCAACTTGTATTTGTTTCTTGTGGCTGCCATACCCAATGACCACAAAAGGGGTGACTTAAAACAACAGAAATTTATTAACTCACTGCCTGGCAGCCAGAAGTTTGAGATCAATGTGCCAGCAGGGCAGCACTCCCTGCGAGGGATTCCGTTTCTTGTCTCTCCCAGCTTCCGGTAGATCCTGCCATCGCTTGGGTTGTGGCCACATCACTCCAGTCTCCTCCCATTTTCACATGACCTCCTCTTCTGTCTTCTTCTCTTCCATCTTTTAAAAACTATTGTCCTTCAATTTAGGGCTCACCCAGAAAATCCAGGATTATCTCATTTTGAGCTCCGCACTATTCAGATATAATTCTATATCTGCAGGGACCCTTTCTCCAAAGAGAGTCACATACACAGGTTCAGGGTGGACATTTTTCTGGGGGGCCACATTTAACCCACTATATAAACTCTTTTTGTTTTTCCCCCCAAATTGAAAATGAGGTTGAAGCCAGGAGACCATTTATTTGTGTGTTGATCATCCCAGTGTGGGCTGGGAGTTGGGGAGGGGAGGTACCTTGTATAACCTGAGTCAGGCACGTGAACCTGTGGTGTCAGTATCATTTTGATGCGAGTCCTGAAGGGTATTTTGGGAGCTCATGTGAGAAAGACCTCAGAAGAATAAACATGATGAAATGACAGATCATTCCCAAAATATACTGTTTCCTGCCTTCAGACCTGCGCTCTCAGCTGTATTAGCAGCTGGTGATTGAAGGCTTTTCACCCTGAGCTAAGATGACTGAAGGACTTGAAGCTGCAACTTCTGAGGTAATCTCACTGGTAAAACGTCAGTGCCCGCCAGCCCCCCCATGCTGCAATAAACTCTACTTTCGCGCAAAGCCAGCTTTGTGTGCTGGAAGATTATGATTTTCGTGGAAGAACCTGAGAGGAGGAAAGGAACAGTTCAGAGGCCCAGATTTGGTTCTGTTTGTACCCTCCTAGGTGATGCAGAAGAGAGAGAATCTGAGATCATCCAATAAAAGTTCAGGCATAGTAAGATGTGGCTGCCTGAGCTTTGTACCATCAGGGCTCATCGTACCGTGTGAAGTCCAGAATACACCACTGTGATATAAAAATTATTTTGAGCAGAAGGTATTTGAGTTCCTGAATTTTCTTATTGCCTAAAAGCAGACTCTCCCCCAAATACACAAAAGTTGTCATAAATCCCCTCCCCAGGAGCTACCAGAGGAGATTGACTCTTATCACTGGGGATAGAAGTTTCCACACCACCTCGAAAAGACATTGTCACAAAATGATCCTATCTCCCATCTATTCTCCTAGTGGCCCGTTTGCCTTTCTGCAGTCTTTTGTTCTCCAGTCAGTGCCCTGCACTGCCTCCTCTTTCCCTATTAAGATGGTATATAAGCCTCGAATTCTAACCACACCGCATGGAGTCACATTTTTCTGTGAGTTTCTGTCTGTCCGTGATTAAGTCTGTCTCTTTCCTTGCTAATCTATCTGTTGTCAGTTTAATTTGCAAGCCCCCAAGGACAAAAGCTAAGAGGGTAGAGTAAATGTTTTTCCTCCCTGACACTTTCATACACAGTTCAGCACAGTTCTACCTTCAGCAAATAGGCTTAGTATTTTTTCTCTCTCTTTGTGTGTGTGTGTGTGTGTGTGTTTTCTCTTTAAGAATATTATAAATTCTTCTGGAATAAGGAACCACTTCTCCCACGGGGGCTGTCTTACACACACGTACACACATACTACTCCCCGAACAGACTCTTAGAGAAGGATTTAAGGACAAGTTGTTTCTTTGGGAGATGTTCCCACGAGGGGGAATGGGCAAATGAGACAGGGAAGAAAGGAAACCATCCCGTGTGTGGCTGAGCATCCTATCGCTGTGGCCAGCTGGGTCTCAATCCTGCTGGGGCTTTGAGAAAACTGTGTAGAACACGCCTCAGAGTTAAGCCACCCAAGGGACGAGGAGCTGGGTATTTTTCCTTCAACTCTAAGTCATCATTAGCTGACTTCTGCTCTTAGGCGTATCAGCTCCTTGGTACAGCCCAAGCTGTGTGCTGGGAGAGAAGTCCCTTAGGCAGAATCACAAGTGCTCACAGACGACACCACAGGCATGAATGGACGGTAAGAACCAACAGGATGTGGGCGGGCTCAGTGCCTGTGACTGTGGGCTTTACAAAGTTGCAGAGTCCTGGATCCAAAGCCTGATTCAGCTAACTGTGAGATTCTGGCAAGTTCCTTATCTCTCAGAACCTCATTTTCCTCCTTTGTAAATTGAGGGTAATAATTATTTCACAAGGTTTTGATTCAAAATGAAACACTTCTGTGAAATGTTTAGTACGTGCCAGGCATAGGGGAAGCACAGCACCGACGCTGTAGATACCATCTGAATGGACTTTGAAACCCCAGAGAATCTGGCAAAAGACATGAATTGGTGCACGCATTTTGATGCTTCATAGTTTAAATGAGTCCCAGAATATAATTGCATACATGCGCATCAGATCGGGGGTGCAGAGAAAACCTCCATTCTGCGTGCTGAATAATTCTGACATCAGATGTGTGGGTTTTTCCTCACACCACCTAATTCTGCAGCATCATCTGGCGTCTCATGGTTCCATTCAATTCGGACACTATCCCCTTGGAGTTGGCATCAAATCCCATAGCTGAAGGGCTGCGTCCCACAAGGCTGTCTTCTGCCTCTAATGCCAATTGCAAGGGGTAGGTCCCCAGGGTACCCCTGTTTCCATCCGACTTGGCTTCAAATCAGAGGTTCCACGACCCCTTTCTGACGTTCAGTAAGTTGCTATAATGGCTCAGAGAACTCAAAGAAACACTTATGTTTACCAATTTGTTATAAATAAAGGCGATGATAAAGGATGCAGATGAAGAGGCAGACAGGGCAAGGGCTAGAAGAGTCCAAGCTTCTGTCCCCGTGGAACTGGGGTTGCACCACCCTCTGAGCATGTGGAATGTTCACCAACCCAGAAGCTCTCCAAACACTGTACTTTAGGGATTTTTATGGAGGCTTCATCACGTAGGCATGACCGATTATTAACTTCCATTTCCAGCCTGCTCCCCTCCCCAGAGGATAGGGGATGGAGCTGAAAGTTCCAAGGCTCTAAGCCTGGCTTGGAGTTTCTGGTGACCAGCCCCCATCCGGAAGCCATCCAAGAGCCCATCAAGAATGGCCTTGTGAAAACAAAAGATGCACTCAGGAAACTCCAAGGGATTTAGGAGTGCTGGGTCACGAAGTGGAGTCAGAGATCAAATATTAGAACAAAAGATGGTCGTAGCATCTTTATTGCTTAGGAAATTACAAAGGTTTGAGGAGCTCTGGCCAGGAGCCAGGAATGAAGACCAGAATACGTATATCTTATTGTATCACAGTATCACAGCGTGTGTGTACATAACCCCTTCCCTTTCTGGGTCCTGGTTCACAGCAAGCTAGGACAAAGTGGGGAGGTATTGAGCGATTCAGAGGGATTAAGAGAGCAAGGAGAATGAAAGAGAGGACGACCACAGAGGAGATCATCCTTTGTGGCCATCAAGACAGCCCATTGGCATAGACGGGTGGTTACCGTGGAGACAGAGCCTGCATCATCCTGTGGCCGTTCATGGTGTGTTTGGCTACCTAGAAGTCAGACTCCTGAGGACAGGGACTCTACATTCCCAACCTTCTGAATATTAGAGCCCAAGAGAGGGGCTATATTCGAAAGGCTTCTTAAACAGAGCCAGCCTCAAGCATGGTCTGCCTATCAATCCTAACTTAATTCTGCTTCACCTAAGTTTCTATTGAACAAGGTCTTCAAACATATTATTCTTCCAACCCCAGTCTCCTGTGGGAAATATGATGCTAGCTGTCTTAGCCCAGATTCTCCAGAAAACAGAGCCTGAGGCAAATAATTATATGCTAATATTTTATTGGGAAGTGCAATCCCAGGGACGCTGGAGAGAGGGGAAGGGGGAATGAGAATGGGAACAAATGACAGCGGATAGGGAAGGTGCGAATCAAGTTGACACAAAGAGCAACCAGTTGCTCTCTGTCTGGTCACTGTCTTCAGAGAGACCAAGGGAACATCTCAAGTCAGGATGCTGGTCAAGGGGATGGGAGAAGAATTTATCTTTGAGATCCTGTCTCTCACTCAGCAAAGGGTTGCTCCAGAGGGTGCTCCAACACCCCCATACACACTTCCAGGGGTATTGCGTATGTTGGGGTGCAGGAGCATGTCACATCTCAGCAGCAACAGGGATGCTCTGGGGTGAGAGGGGAAAGGAGAGCTGTGTGGTCAAGCGCAAGCACTGTCAGGTCATGCGCCAGTGGGTGGTGACAAAGATGATCTTTGACCAAACTCTAGCCAGGCTCTTCTGAGCGTATTTTTCAAGTAGGCCCTGGCCTTGGGCATGTCCCCGAAAGCCGAAGTTTACCAGGAATCCTGCTAAGTCAATTTAGGTAGAATCCCTCATCCCCTACCACCCACCAGGTGATACGTGGTCACTCTCGCCTGCTCTCAGCAAGAATCCTATTAGGTCAGTTTAGCAAAGAATGTCCCTGCCCTCTAAGTAATTTTCCATCCGATGACATCCTTCACCCTACTCCTTGGCTATAAATCCTCGCTTTTTCTTGTTGTACTCAGAGTGGAACCCAACCTCTCTCCCCTACTGCAAAGCCCCGGTGTAGTAGTCTCCCTGAATGAAGTCTTTTTTAGCACCTTTAACAAGTGTCAGAATAGTTTTTTTCTTTAACAGTGGTCATACCACAAAGTGATGGTCTGCCCCTGTGAGTTCAAAATCCATACGAGGTGCCCGATATACCATTTCTGTAGGAAAGAATGGACTCTGGATTTTTTTGAGCATTTACTCAGCACTAGACCCTCTTATAAGCTCTTTATACTGTTCATTATTTGGTACCATTTTTTAAGCCATTCTTCAGGATAGGAAATGCGGACACCAGGAGTTCTAATCAACAAAGTCAAGATCACTCAGCTAGTAACTTACAGAGCCTGACTCTGAACCCAGGTACACTAGTTCCCCAGGCTGCTTTCTTACATGTTTCACTTCGACGCAAAACGCCGTTACAATATACAGAAGGGTACGCTGGTTCCATCCCTGTCAGCTGTGGGACCTAGGACGAGGAAGGCCATCCCTGGGGCTCTAGTTTGTTCATCTGTGTGATGCACGTGAGCATTCCCTGGGGTTTTTATGAGAACAAACAGTTTCAAATAAGTCACAGAGTTTCATCTCAGCCCCCAACTCCAAATAAACACATACTCCATTTTATATGTCATTATCATTATTATCAAATAACTTTTAAGTGTTTTAGTTTTACCTGAAACAGTGGTCATTGAATGTAATGCTTTTTTTTTTTTTTGGCACAAAGAATCATAAGCTTCTTTCAAGTTTTAATTTTGATCACCTCTACCTCCCCGAAGTGTGCAGTGCCCATAGCTATGGAGTGTTGGCGAGATTAGTGACTGAACATGTAGTGACCTCCATCTCCTTTCTGTGAGATCCAAAGTGAGTGAGCTGACACACCGCAGAGACAGAGGAGAGCTGTTTGGATAATTGCTTATCATCCATGGGGATCAAATAAACCTTTGCAGGAGTCCTCGTCCATATACTGGATTATTATAATGCTTCAGCCAGATCTTTGACTTTCAAAATATCTTATAAATTTGGTTTGAACGCTTGTATTAGGTTTAATATCATCTTATTTTTCTGTTTTATGAATCATGTCAGTTTTTCTCTGGAGCTTGAAAGAGAGGCTATCCATTAGCAGAAGGGAAAGTCGTTAAATGACTCATCCTGTCACAGGGAGATGCACTATCTCTGTTTTATGTGCTCATTTGGGTGTGGGACACGGAGACACTAATCCCACAGCTGACCCTCAGCCCCGCTCCCTCTTGAAATCCTCCTGAGGCTCTTTCCAGGCTATTCCTTATCAGCATACGCATCACACACCCCTGACTGGTTTTGCATAAATAACCACACATAGTAGTTCATTGATCCACTGAGTAGAAAAAGGAAGGGCTCCCCAAAAGTAAATTGTTCAACTAAATGAAGCTTATCCTCACAAGCAACACATTTGAAATTTTTAATCATATTTGAAAGAAATGTTTCCAGGAAGTATGTGTCCTAGGCAGAAATAATTTGGTAGCAAGTGACAAAAGCCTACTCAGACTAGCTTAAGCAAAACGGAGAATTTATGGAACAGGTACCAGATGTCTCTTGGAATCTAAGGGCAAAAATGATCAAGGTTTCCTAAGGGGCAAATCGTCGCTCAGTCACTGGCCCAACTCATACTGCCAAGGAACAGGTAGCCACTGATCTCTGATTCTCAATAACAAACTATAATGGACAAGATTCTGATTACTCACTGAGGAGAGGGGAGCTGGGTTTGGGTACCAGTTCTGCCTCTAACCAACACTGTAAAGTTAAACATTTGCCAGTGGTTCTTAAGTAAGGAGGGGCATAGCTCCCCTCCACCTCGCAGGAGTATGAGGAAATAGATTAGGGCGTTATTGATTGTCACAGTGACTTGGAGGAAGGGCACTGCTGGCATTTAGAGAGCAGACATCAGGGGTCCTCCAATGCACACAAGAGTCCCATAATGAACAACTGGTCTCACTTCATACCACTCCCTCCCTCAAGCCACCAAATCCAGGGATACTGAGAAACATGGACTCCCTGTGCATCTCGATTTCATTTTCTCAAAACAAGCTCTGGGGTTCATACAGTTTTTAAATTCTGTGACCTAGCTGTGACTATGAGATGTCTTAGTACAGACAGACCCTTTGGTAATGATTCATGCTGTTAGACAAACATTCAGGTCATCCCCATTGTGGGCACGTGGAAGGGTGGGGTCTTGTGACTGGTGCTGGCCAATGAGCTGTGAGCCAGAAAGCATGTCACTTCTGGCATGAACAATTAGTTGTCAATGAGCCATCCAGGAAGGTGCTCATTTCCCTTTGCTATGGCAATAGACATTGTAACAGCTGGTGGCTACTCCGTGAGCCTGGGTCCTAGAATGAAGATAGTCATGATGCAGAGTAGAATCTCCTGCCTGTCGATGATGGACATGAGTATGAGTGAAAAATAAGTCTTCATTATTTTAAGTCACTGAGATTTGGGGGACTGTTTGTTACCGCAGCAAACCCAGCCAATCCTGACTGATAGAGGCTCTCAGAATTGCTGTGCCAAGAACTGTTCTTAAGGACTTTACAAATATTAACTCATTTAATTCTTACAACAACCTTACCAAGTAGCTCAACCTTATTATCCTCATTTTATAGACAAGGAAAGTGAGTCACAGAAAGGCTGAGCAGCTTGTCCAAGTGACAGGAAGTAACAGAGCTGCAGTTCCAACCCAGGCAGTCTGGCTCCAGAGTCCATCTCTTAACTACGGTGCTATACTGCCTCTCATCTCTTATGCAGCAGTTACCCCTACACTAAATCGACTTAAACCAGTGTGCTTCACTTATCTAATTTCTGCTTTCAGTGTTTTTAAAATTATGACTCTTTATTCCTGTTAGTTACCAGTTTTTTGCCATTACCTGCCTGTAGCAATAACCCCTCCTTTTTTCTCTTCTAGTATGCTGTTTCTAATCCATTATGGACTAGGAAACCAGATAATTAAGCTTGTTGTGCTTGTTCTAATTGTGGCTAATTGAGACTGGCCACCTTGATAGTCAGCCTTGCTCTCTTCCACCCCCACTCACCTTGCTCACTGTCTTGTAGTTGTGTGATTGTTGGCTCTTGTATCTATTTCCCCCGCTAGATAGCATGGTCTTTTTTTTTTTTTTTTTTTGGCGGTACGCGGGCCTCTCACTGTTGTGGCCTCTCCCGTTGCGGAGCACAGGCTCCGGACGCGCAGGCTTAGCGGCCATGGCTCACGGGCCCAGCCGCTCCGCGGCATGTGGGATCTTCGCGGACCGGGGCACGAACCCGCGTCCCCTGCATCGGCAGGCGGACTCTCAACCACTGCGCCACCAGGGAAGCCCCCCAGCATGGTCTTTTGAGAGAAGGTAATGAGCTTAATTCACCTTGTGTCTCTCTGTCCCCTTCCCCCAGCACAATGCTTTGCATATGTTAGGTGACTAATAAATATCTGCTAAGACTATTAAGTAATTAGGTTCTGAGTAATGGCCTAAGAGCTTGCCTGTAAGTTAATTAGATGGGCTTTGCTACTAGCCTTTGGGACATCCGTTTTAGCTGTCTAGAGGCCTTTGGGACTTTCTCAGTGTGTCTTGGATGCTTAAGATTATGGGTCAAAGAGATCAATAAATTCCTTCGTTTAGTCCCTCAGTAGACAGTTATTGAGTTTCTACCATAATATTAAAATACTAGCAGCGTACACTTCCTGAATACTTACCATGTGTAAGGTAATATTTGAAACACTTTGTAAGCATTCATTCATTTTAGACTCACAACAATCCAACAAGGTAGGTACAATTATCATTGTCCCTAAAGAGACTGAGGCCCTGAGAGCCATTTTCCCAAAGCCTCATGGCTAGCAAGAAGTGGAGTTAGACTAACTAGGTACTGGGGATATAGGTGGACAAGAAAGAGAAGGTGCATGCCCTGATGAGGTTGACATTCTAGTGACAAAGCCAGATAAAAAGCAAACAAGCATATAAATCCACAAAATAATTGCACATTGTGATCAGTGTTTTGAAAGAAATAAACAGAGTGCTGAAAGAAAAACTAAAGCAGCATCATAGGAGTGTGATCCAGGAGGGCATCTATGATGGGGTGTTTAATTCATCTATTACTGCATTAAAACTTACCCCCAAATGGGTGCTTAAAATAATAAACATTTACTTATCATCCCACAGTTTCTTTGGGTCAGGAATTAGGGAGTGGTTTAGTTGGGCGGTTCGGGCTCAGTTTCTCAAGAGGTTTTAGTTGAGATGTTGGGTGGGGTTGCAGTCATCCGAAGGCTTGACTGGGGTTGGCAGAACAGTTTCCAAGATGGTGCAGTTTACCTGACAGAGCTCCACCAGACAAGCAGAGCCAGCAGGGGAGAGATCTATCAGGGAGTGTTGGGGGCTGGTTAGCAGGCTCTCCTCACGTCTGATACCAGAGCCTAAAATCCAGAGAGTAGCAGTCAAGGTGCAAAGACCCAAAGCAGGCTGAAACCCCGTGAGCACAAGCTAGAAACCCACAAGGACAGACTAAAACTTGTCTTCATCCTTGATGATGAGGACTTCCTGCAGAAGCCATGACCTTTTGAGCCACATCTAAACACACACACCTGGCGTAGCCCCTGCATCACATTAACAGGGTGAGTCAGCAGACCAACGACAAAGCATACGTGGTGCAGAGTTGCTGCTGCCCGCCTTCTACCCTCCAAGTCTCAGAGAATTTCCCCTGTGGCCGACCCTACCTGGAAATATACAACAAGGGGGATTCTATCGTTCAACCGGGTCAAGTTGACACACTGCAAAGCCATCACACCATCCCACTCACTCCTGTGGCTGTTGGAAGACCACGTTGGTTGTTGACAGGCGACCTTAGTCCCTCATTGCGTGGGCCTCTCATTAGGGATGCTTGAGCATCCTCATGTCATGGCCGTTGGCTGCCCCCAGAGTGAGTGATCCAGAGAGAGAATAAGGAGAAAGCTGCAATGTCCTTTATGGTCTAGTCTTATCACACACCGTCACATCTGCTATATTCGGTTTATCACAAGTAGGTCACTGAGTCCAGAGCACATTCAGAAGGAGACGCATTAGGCTCCACCTGTTGAAGAGAGGAGTATAGAAGAATTTGTGGACATATTTTAAAAGGCAGCAACTCGAAGAGCCAAAGCCGAGTGTTGCAGGCGAGGGTGACAGCAAGAGGCCCTGAGGGGCTTGATGTGTGCGGGACCCTTCCTGAGGGTCAGAGTGGCCAGAGCTTCATGGACAAGCCCTGGGAAAGAGCAGCCTAGCATGAGGCTGGGCCTCCCCATCATGACAGGGAGTTTGCTTTCTATTCTAAGTGCCATAAGGACCCATGGTGAGGTCTCCGGAAGAGCGATACAGCCCTATTTGCACTGTGAAGTGTCGCTGGGTCTACCATGTGGGGCGTGCATTGCGGGGGGCCAGAGTAGAAGCAGGGAGCCTGCAGAAGGCATTGAAACACTTACTTTGTACTCATTCTAGCTCTGCCATCTATTTGATCCATCCACTTAACCTCTCTGTTCCTCATCTGTTAAACAAGGTGACTCTTCCCTGCACACCTCCCAGCATGACTGCAGGACACACAGAGAGAATGCACACTGAGACGCTTTGTCAAGTGCGAGACGCTGCAGATGCAGTCGAGGCACTTTTGCTGGGCTTGCTCTGGCTTAACACCCTTTCCAGAGTTGAAGGATTTTAATTCCAAAAGAACACCGGGGTCAGGAGAAGACTATTTTAGCTTCAAAATAACTGCACAGTTGCTACTTACCACCTTAAGTGAGTTAATACCCACTGTGATGGTTAATTTTATGTTAACTTGACTGGGTGATGGGTGCCCATATTTGATGAAACATTGCTCTGGGAGTGTTGGTGGGGGCGTTTCCCCATGAGATTAGCATTTGAACTGGTAAATTGAGTAAAGCAGATGGACCTCCCCAGGGAGGCCCTCATCCAATCTGTTGAGGGCTTGAGTAGAACAAAAAGGTGGAGGGAGGGAGAATTCTCTTTCCGCCTGACTGTTTGAGCTGAGACAGCCATCTCTTCCTGGCCTCAAACTGGGACTTACACCATTAATGCTCTTGGCTGTCAGGCCTTCGAACCCAGACAGGAACTACACTACTGAGTTTCCTGTGTCCGTAGCTTGCAGAAGGCAGATTATGGGACTTATTAGCCTTTTAAATCATGTGATCCAATTCTGATTCTCTGGAGAACTCTAATACACCCACCAAAGTATTTAAATGATCAAGAACCATGACGTTGTGTGCAAGGCCTCGAGATCACGGTGATACCCCTGCAGCCATCGCTGGTGACTCACTCCATCCTGGAAACATGGCATCAGCTCTCTTAGCTCAGTGCCCTTGAAGCGGAGCCTAAGGTGGGGAGTTTGGAGCCAGTGATACATGGAAGGAGCGCTCTCAGAAGAAACCTGGGAGGGAGGGAAGCAGGATAAGGCAGGCAGTGCGCAGGCAGATGTGGTTTCAGAAGTCGGACCTGCGCATGATCCCGTGGGGAGCCCTGGAGCTTGGACTGTACCACAGATGACACTCCTGCCCAGCGGCAAGCAGGCTCGGTTGGTATATCACACCCGTGCCACACTCGAGTTATCGATTATTATGTAACACGTCACCCCAACACTTAGCGGCTTAAAACAGTCATCTCTTTGCACACCTATGTTCACACAGCATCATTCACCACAGCCAAAAGGTGGAAGCTACCCAAGTGTCCATGGATGGGTGAATGAATAAGCAAAATGTGGTGTATACATACAATGGAATATTTTTCAGCCTTAAAAAGGAAGTTCATCAAAACTTGGATGAATTTGGAAGGCATCATGGTAAGTGAAATAAGGCAGACGTACAAAAAACACGTACTGTGTGATTCCATTTATAGGAGGTACTCTGAGTAGTCAAATTCATAGTGACGGATAGTAGAATCGTGGTTTCTAGGGACTGGGGTGAGGGAAAATGAGGAGTTGTTGTTTAATGGGTATAACGCCTCGGTTTGGCAAGATGAAAAAGGTCCAAAGATTCAATGTGTTGGCTGCACTGTAACAGCTGGGTGACGGGCACTCTGGCCTGGTAATGCGGACCTGGGGTGGCACCGACAACAGCTGCTACGGGGGCATGACCACCAGCTCTTTGCAGACCGGATCAGCCGTCACATGACCTGCTACAGCAAATTCTCCTTCAGTTATAAAAATGGCATAGCCTTTGAAATGGAAGAACGTTTAAAATTTTTCTTTTAAAACAGCTACATTTTTGATACTGTTTAGACACCCAACCAATAATACTCTCCCTATTAGAGCATTAACAGCGGGTCAGATACTGCCCTAAGGCCTTTTTAGGTATTAACGGATATGACTTCACAACCATGAGAGGTCAGTATGACTATTATCCCCATTTTACAGATGAGGAAACTGAGGTCCAAAGAGGCTAAATAACTTGTCCAAGTTCGTATGGCTGATAAGTGGTAGAGGTGAAGTTTGAAGTTCAGCGTCTGGATCCAGATTCGACGCTTTTCGACATATTTCCATACTGCTATCCTGTAATAGAACTGATAAAAACAAAACAAAATAAAAAGCTTGGTCTTCTACTACATAATCGTTTAGATTTATGATTGAGTTTAAACATAGTTCCAAGAAGTTAAGGACCAAACAGATCTATGACCACCTTCCCGAAGAACTCCATGTACTCGAGCATGACCCCTCAATGAGCACGTCTTCCAGAAGCAAGAATCTGGACAAGCCAAACCCAAGACCATGCAGAACAAGGCAGAGGTGTTCTGGGAGAGCGCATCCAGTTGAGGCTTCACACTCCAGCTTTAGCAAGCCCTTCAGCTGTAACTAATCGCCAGCAGAGAAGCCACGTAGTGAAGTGGGTATTTTGCAGGCCGATGCTGTCTCCTGGCAGTCAGATGAGGTCAATCAGCTGATTTCCCCAATGAGATATGTTTTCTGTTGAGCTCGTGCTTTCAATTATCCAGATGAAGAAAAGCGCCATTTGGGCGCTCTTATCCAGATCTTGATTTTCTTGCTGATTCCCAGCTCCTGAACACTTCCTCTTCCTTAGCTACTTGGAAACAGAGATTCTGAACTTTCTGCTTAGTGGACTGTGTGCGTGCGTGTGTGTGCGTGCGTGTGTGTGTGTGTGCATGCGTGTGTGCGCGCGCACATGTGTGGGTGCCTGTTTTGTTAGGGGGAGGGGCAGGCAGGGGTGGGACAGCACTCTGAACAGTCATGAACTACCAGATAAAATGCCCTTGATCTTATAGGTTTGCTTCAAACCATCAAACGGCATCACTTGACAACCCGGCAGCCTCCAGCTGATGGATTTGCAGAAGTACTCAAGGATAATTGGCATTTTAATGGGAAAATGCCATGTTCCCAAGTGTCAGAATAGCTATAAGATATCCCAAGGGCCATTAACACAGTTCTGGGGTAATTAAAGTTGCTCACCCATCAGTCTTGGTCTCAGAACCTCTCCTATGCTTGTTGCAGGGCTTCTGGGGGTGCCCACTTCTCACAAACCACTAAACTGGAACTATAGTGATCAAATATCTCTTCCCATTCCTACATATGCATGTGAAAGACACCTCGGAGCAGCAGTACCTCTGTCATTGCCTTTCTTCTGTCTTATCTTTGGTCCTGGTTGGGCCCAGGTAAGAACTCTGAGAGCCATGTGTGGTAGAAGGGATAATCCTTTTATCTGTAAATGTTCTGCAGTCAACTCACTAAGGTCATTATTACAAAAGGGCGGGCTTCCCTGGTGGCGCAATGGTTGGGAGTCCACCTGCCGATGCAGGGGACGCGGGTTCGTGCCCCGGTCCGGGAAGATCCCACATGCCGCGGAGTGGCCGGGCCTGTGAGCCATGGCCGCTGAGCCTGCGCGTCTGGAGCCTGTGCTCTGCAACGCGAGAGGCCACAACAGTGAGAGGCCCGCGTAATACAAAAACAACAAAAAAAACAAAACAAGAGTCACCCCAGAATTGGGCAGGGGGAGAAGAATCAGAGAGAGATGGGAAGAGAAAGAAAACCCCAGAGCAGCTGTGCGTTGTGTAGACACCAAGAGATGTGGCTTGATCTGGACCATCTTGTAACTAACCCACCCAAGGGATTACTCCAGCACCAAGGACAGGAGCTGTGGGGTCGCTCTGGTTACTTACTCCTGTGTAACAAGCCACCCCAAAGTGCAATGGCTAAAAAAACAGCCATTTTTTATGTGTCATGAGTTTGAGTTTGTGAGTCAGGAATTCGGGCAGGGCTGTGCTGAGAATTCCTCTGTCCTGTGTGGCTTCGCCTGAGGTCCTTGGTTGTATGCAGCTGGTGGATGGGCTGGGCTGTTGACTTGTTGGGATGGCTGGAAGGCTGGGCTCAGCGGGGACTATTGATCAGAGTGCCTGCAAGTCACTCTGCCAGCACAGCGATCTCAGAATAGTCAGACTTCTGTCGTGGTGGCTCGGGTTTCCCAGGGAACGTTCCAAGAGATCCTGGCGGCAGCTGCAAGGTTTCTTATGACCTAGGCCGAGAACTCCCAGAGTGTCCCTTCTGCTGCATTCTGCCAGCCCAGGTTCAAGGCGAGAGGAAAGAGATTCCTCATCTGCTGGAAGTTGAGGCAAAGACTCTGCAACCATCTTTATCTACCCCGGAGGCGTCTGGCAGATGTCTAGCCAGAAGGTATGGTTCAGGACAGGGAAATGAGGGTGGGAGGCCCCTCTCCCAGGGCTTCCGGTACAACTTAGTTATCTGCCCCAGGAGAAAGCCTGTGCTGGCTGCCAGCCCAGCAGAAGGTATTGCCAGAGAAGCCGGGAGAGCCTCAAATAGGAAGAACAGTACCAGTTCAGAAACATTTATCTCTTCTTCCCCAGCCTGCCTCTCAACCCTTAACACGGGAGAGGAGGGAGGCTGAGAGATGCAGGGGAAGGAGCTGAAGGACGGACCACTCCCCTTCCCTCCAAGACCCCAGGGGTCAAAGCCAGGCATTTTCTGGGGGCTGGGAGATGAGAGTTCACTGGGATGGGCGATCAAAACCTGAAGCGAGCCTGGACTGGACTTTTTTTTTTTTTGCGGTACGCGGGCCTCTCACTGTTGTGGCCTCTCCTGTTGCGGAGCACAGGCTCCAGACGCGCAGGCTCAGCGGCCATGGCTCACGGGCCCAGCCGCTCCATGGCATGTGGGATCTTCCCAGACTGGAGCACGAACCCATGTCCCCTGCATCGGCAGGTGGACTCTCAACCACTGTGCCACCAGGGAAGCCCAGGACTGGACTTTTGAAACCTGAAAACAAGTAGAGTTAGGGAATTTGTTTCATTAAGAGAGATTAAGCACACTTGAAGGCAGCAGTTGGAGAAGATATAACGGTCATTTGTAACCTTACAGAACCCAGACTGTTCAGTGAACCTGTCATATCTGCCTCATAACACATGGGTGTTAGGCAGCTCACAAGAGAGAGGCATGTACGAGTTGAAGATGCTCCTTTCTGTAGCAAGTGCTGGACTTAGAGCTCTCTCAGATGACCCACCAGAGGGGCCCACCGTCCTTGCTCCGAGATGGAGCCAGGACACGGGGGAGGTGGGAGTTGAGGAAAACAAGGGCAATGGGCAGGGGAGGGAGAGAAGCCAGCGGGACACCAGAGGAGGGACTCCTGGACACCTGAGGCAGGGTGCCTGGGGGAAGAAAAAAAAAGCATCATAATGTACATCTTTCCATGGACGTTGTGTATGTTTTGGTCAGCCGTGAATGTTACCCTTCCAGGGTAAGGAATGTTACCTTCCAGGGTGGCATGTTGGTTTCATGCCCGCGAAGCACTCGCTGCTAAGGTGAAACAGGTGCAAAGGTTCCGACTCTGTTTCCGCGAGGCTCAGAGGAGCATCACTCACTTAGGAATAGAAATGAACGCATAAGAGTGAGTATTAAAAATAGCAATCACTGTGTCAGGGTCGCGACAGGACACAGGTGGCATTCTTGGTGTGGGTAATTGGAGGAGTGTTTAGTAAAGGAACTATAATATTTACAAAGGAGTGGGCGGGTGTAGGGGCATACCCTGCCGTGGATACGCAGCCATGCAGGACTAGGAACACGGGGCTAGGACCACGCTGAAGTCCTGAAGGGACGGGGGAAGGGCAGTTATAGGACCTGGAGGTGGCAATGGCAGCCTGGCAGGAGCTGTGCCCTTTGATGGATCCTGCCCACCCAAGACAGCTCCAGAGAGGGGAAGGGGGGTTGGATTGGTAGCAGCCAACCAGAAGTCAGAGGACAAGGGGGTCAGCTTCCTGGGCCACAGAGCAGCGGGGAGACTTGCAGAGAGTGAATGAGGGCAGAAAGTGGAAAACATGTCTCATCGTGACAAAAAAATATTGAATGTCATCTCAACAGGAGTGGCCAAACAGGCATGCATTTAATTCCAGGCCTGTGCTGAGCATTTCACAGATGTGCACAGATTTAATCCTTACGACTTTTTCAGTACAGCTTCTATGAATAGTGCCCAGAGGGCAGATGAAACCAGGTCTCAGAGACATCGGGTAAACTGTCCAGAGTCACACAGCCAGGAAGTGGTAGCCCTGGACGCAAAGCAGGTATTTGGGCTCCAAAGCCTGTGCCTTTGACTCTGGACTGTACTGCTTCACCTATGTAGGAGTCCTAGGCATAGCAGGGAGTGCTGGGACATAGCAAAGCCTTGGTACTCTTAGAGATCTACGTTAGCTCCCAAGGGGAGAAGGAGTTGGGAGCCGTTGCCTCTTCCACTGTTGTCAGGACTCCCAAAGGGAGAGACTGGTCAGTCGGTTGCAGGACTGGAATGGATGGGGTGGGAGTACATGCAGGGGGACCATGTTAAAGGGAAATATTTTTTGAAAGGTAAAATTATGCTCATACACATAAAGGGAACACAGGTTCAAGATTTTATTTAACTTGTTAAGCAATGGAAAACAAATCAGTTATTTCAACAACCTCAAAGAAGAATATATAGGTAGTCAGAAACGCCAGAATGGGCTTGCTAATAGATGCGATACTGTTGTGTTCCAAAGGTAGGTGGGGATCAATTGCACCTCCCCTGGACAAAATGTATTTGCTTTACAATCAGTTTCCTATGTTGACAAAATAGTTAATCAGTCCATCTAAGAAATAAATGGAAAATCGTATTCGAGCCAAACTGAGGATTATAGCCCGGGAATAGACTGTCAGAGAGCTCCGAGAACTGTTCCCCCCATTAGAGGTCACAGCACAATTATGTAAGTTTTTGTGACAGAGGGCTGTACATTAAATGACATATTATTGACAGTTTATCCAGTCTAGCAAGTAATGGGTCATGGGTAATTGTGGCCTTCTACAAGATCAAGAAGGAATGTTATCTTTTAAGGATTTGTCTTGTTGATGCTTGGAGAATGTTGCTTTTTATGGGTGAGCTGGCATTTCTGCCGGTGGGAAGGTTTTGTTGATGTATAATGCAGATCTACAGTGCACAGTAAAGGGGAGAGAGGAGGCCAAAGGGCAGAGGAAATTTTTATGTTTAATTTTTCCTTGTGTTGCCATAAAATGTGAATTTGATTTCACACAACATACAGAGTTTTGAAGTAGCTCGTGAAAAACACTGCCTGAGTTCCAGGTTTCACACCACCTGTCAGCTAATCTACAGGATGCCTTTCCTCGGTTATCTCCTCCTTTGCTTTACTGTGCCTCTAACTTTGAAAGCTGTCTGAGATCATGGAGCAGGAAATGGAAGCAGAAAGTTCCACAACTCCTGCTATCCAAATCAAAATGCATGGGACCCAGACTGTCCAAGCTAGATCTTAGCTCTCTCAAATGCTCTCAGACAAGGAAGATCCAAGTTTCATGAGACCTGAGGCTTATCAGTGGGTGGTGGAAGGAGGGTCCTTTAAGAAAAAAAAAAATTAGAAAGCTAGGTGTGAACGTTTATATAGAATGTAAAAAGGAGTCTTGGAGCTGCAGACCCCTTCTTCTGAGATCTTATTAGGCAATTTCCCAGGAATGCTTACATGGAAGTGTTTATGTACAAATGCTTACTGGTTACAACCTGGCCTCCACTCCACTCTGAGTTCAGTGGACCAGCATCAAGGGCATCACCCGGGAGCCTGATAGAAATGCAGCATCGCCAGCCTCTCCTTTAGACCCACTGAATCCGAATCTACCTTTCACAAGGTGCACATTAAGGGTGGGCTGACACTGACTTAGAGCCCTGTAGCGCCCCATCAACTCCCAGGACCTCACATGGCCCCGTGAACCCAAGGAGCCCCGGAGGCTGACATTTCCTTAGCTTCTGGGTGAGTCTTCCTCTGCTCCCCGGACCCTTTGACTGGGCCTGCTGCTGGCTAATGCTGCAGTGGCATCTGAGGGACCAAGAAACTGGAGCTCTGGCTGAGGCACTGCCGATATCTACTTGTTCTCCATTAAGGGACCGTGGTACATCCCTTCACAATCAGAAAGGGAGCTGTGGTCCTCAAATAGAGCATGAACGACCATGCATAGGACTTCTGACATACTCGGGCCTGTGGGGTGAGGGGGTAGTGGATGCTGTCTGGCCCTGTAGCCCGCTGGCCAGCACATGCTCAGCTCTGCAGCTGGAGACCCTCTGCGAACAAGGCAGCCTGCAGTTCCAGAGAACGAGTGCCCAGCATCTTCCCATCCAGCATCCCTCAGCAGGTGACTGATGAGCGTGAGAGGACAGATGTCCGGCCTGTCACCTCTTCCGTCGGAGTAACTCTGAAGTGTGTGTTCTATACCTGGGTCCAGACTCCCCAGCAGGATCATAGTCTCATTGACCACCATGGTAACTTACTTGAGCGCACACCGTTCCCTGTCTCTCTCCCACTCCCCTAGGAGTGTTTCCTGGGGTTCCTTTCCAGATCAACTACTTATGCTCCAATCCTTGTCTCAGAGTCCACTACTGGGGAAACCCATCATAGCACAGGGGAAGAAAGGGGTTGCAGTGAAGATCCGGGGCTGATTTTCCTTCTGTGAACCATGACAGCATCTGCAAAACCAGACCCGTTGCTGGGGGACAGTTCAGCTGTGTATGGAATAGAAGCTGTGGACAAAACTGGAATGTGGGCCTCCTACCCACTGAGCAGGCAGCGCTGAAAATCACTACTGGGTTAACTCGGGGGTCCTCAACATGGGCATTTTGCACTAGAGAATTCTTTGCGTGGAGTGGGGTGTGTGGGTGTGTGGGTGGGTGTTCTGTGCGTTATGGGATGATTGTAGTGAGCAGAATTCCTGGCCTCTACTCACAGCTGCAAGTGACACCACCAGCCCCACCACCCCGGTTGTGACAATCAAATATGTCTCCAGACACCGCTGAATGTTCCTGCAAGCAGAAACAAAAATAACCCCAAGTTGAGAACCACTGAGTGAACCAAACCCTTTTTCTTCTGAGCATTGGCAAGCAAAGTCAGGCTCGCTCTTTTCCACCTGCAGTACAACTTAAAGCCTTTTGGTTCGCTTCCGCCCTCTGCCCTCTGCCCTCCCTCGCCCCGAGCCCTCATTTCTAAAACCCATTTGTCATCGCTGCCGTTTCGAGGATGGATTTCCAGATGGTCTGCTAATGCTAACTGGGATCGCGTTTCCGGTAAAAAGGCCCAACAAATCAGATCCCTCCTGGTCTCAGGGTTCCAGAGTGCCCTCCAGTGGCAAGAAGCCACCATTCACTCTGGCTCCCCTCCAAATCCCAGGCCACTTGGAAAGAACTGTGGGAGGGCAGGGTGGGAAAGGCAAGGACTTTCCCTTTGCTGGTTTCTTCTGTGAGAAAATCCACTTTCTTGCGATTTTGTTTTGAAAATTCAGCAGTGTCTCCTCCAGGCTGCTTTGACTTGGAGCGTGTTTGGGGGGGGTGCATCCCTGAAAGATTTATCCTGTGACTTGTGTGTATTCTCGGGCATTGTACTTTCACAGTCTGGTCAGTAAGGGAGGAATGCAGATGGAGTAAATAAGCAATGAGAGCAGGGGTGCGTAAATCAGCCAGGGTGGTTGCGTAGAGCAGCCAGGACCCTGTCAAGCTATCGGGACCAGCTGGGCTGCAGGGGAGGGCTGGGACCCAGGCAGGGGCTGCTCTGCTCCCTGCAGTACTTATTCCCCGGTGTTCTTGAGGGTGCACATCCCACGGACTCTGTGTTCTGTCTCCAGCCACCAGCTTTAGCACATGGCAGCTGCCAGAAAGAAAGCAGATCTAGTTCTAGAGTTTTCCAGGCCTCCCCAGGACAGAAGCTTTAAGGGTGAAGGGGTGGCGGCATGCCTAGTAGGAGAGCCCGTACAATCCAGTTTGAAGAAAGCAGGCAACTGTACACAGAGCAAAGATTCCAAACCAGGGAGCTGGTCAGGTGGAAAGAGGAAGGGCTTGGGCACAGCGTGGAATCCCAGCCTGCCTGTCACTCCCTGCAGGACTGGGTGGGGACCACTCTGTTCTATGTGTTTTAAAACCACTACAGCATGGAGGACTCAGAGAGGATTTTTTTTTTTTACCTACATGAATTCCCCTCAATGCTAACTCTGTGTGGGCATCCGGCCTTTCCCCTCATCACGTTCCTGTAATTGCACAAGTTCTGCTGAAGGCTCAGGGCAAACCTCGGGCACCCGTGTCGTTCATCGCCGAGCCCCAGTGCACTCACAGGTCTGGCCAGTAAAGGTGCATTGTCATTGTTGAATGAACGTATACGTCAGGGAGAAGTAAGATTTTAAAATACACGTGGGGAAAGAGGGAATTCGGGATAAGGAAACAGCACAAGGGAAAACAGAAGAGTGCAGTCTGTTTGGAGAACAGTGAGAAGGCTCGTTTTGCCTAGAGAAAGGGGCTCAGGTAATGAAATAGCAGGAAGTAATGCTGGAAGGTTGCCAAGGGTATCAAGGGTCAGAGAACAACTGATCTTAATTTCTTAAGTCATTAAACTATTCTCTAGCAGTTGTCCGAAAAGTCTCACCTTCTTTTTCTTAACAGTTATTTTGTGATGTCCCTTTATCACCCTGAGATGAAATTCACTTTTTAAACATAACCTGCTTACTCACATAATTTTCAAAAAATAAGTATAACGGCCTAACTCTAATATAAAGGAGAGATTAAAGAAATGCGATTTACAATATCATACATTTCAATACGTAAATGAAGAAGTCAGATGTTGCACCTTACAGAAAAGTTTGGATGAAAGACAATATTCAGCTGAATATTCAAATTTATAAGGAATCGCTGTGGATGCAGCATCTGCAAACATAGACTATTAAGGTGTCTCCTTTGGTGACTCAGATACCTTGAGGGGCCTTGCTGTTGGTGACGTTAATTTTCAAGTAGAGAACAACTTTGGATAAAGGTTCAAGCAAAGCAAAGTACAACTATCTCCTGATTTACACATTCGTTGCATTCCTAGAAACCTTAATATGTGTTAAAACTGTGCAAAAAAATTTTTTGCTGGTGTGTAGGTGGAGTTAAGTTATTGACTCATGTATTATCTCCTGCTACGTGACATTATTACCAATACTTAATGGCTGAAAACAGTAATAATCATTTATTATCTCTCATAGTTTCCCAGGGCCAGGAATTCAGACAGGGCATAGAGGGGCCAGCTTGTCTCTCCTCCATATTGTCTGGGGCCTCAGCTGGCAGACTTGAAGGCTGAGGTCTAAAATCATCTGGAGGCTTGACTGAGACTGCAAGGGCCACTTCCTAGGTGTCTCACCCACAAGGCCGGCAAGCTGGCGCTGGCTGTTGGCAGGAGGCCTCAGTTCCTCCCTGTGCACATTTCCACACACAGGGCTGCTCGAGTGTTATCACAACATGGCAGCTGGCTTCCCCCCAGTGAGTGATCCAAGGGACAGAGGGAAAGACAGAAGCTGTGCTTTTAATAACCCACCTCAGAAGTCACACAGCATCCCTTCTCCCACATTCTTTTCTGTAGAAGAAAGTCACTAAGTCTGGCCCACATTCAAAGGAAGGGGAATTAGGCTCCGTGCTTTGAAGGGAGGAGTGGCAATACGTTTGCAGATATGTGTTAGAACCACGACAGCTCAGATAACTCAAAACTGGTTTTTCACCCACATGAAGTCCCCTCAAAAACTGTGTGATAGGTAGTGTATCAATCCATTATGTGGAATAATTCTTCACATGATAGGATGTCTGGCACCTCGTCACCCCGCCCCTACTCCAGCAAACGCCAGTAACACTTCTCTATCGCTGTGACAACCAAACACATCCCCTGCATTTCCATAATTCCCTCACCTTGAAAACCACTGTAACGGGTAACGGAGAGCAGCAGAAATTATGGGGCAAGGAAGCCACACAGTCAGACCTTGGCATTATGAGGGTTCTAACATAGTGTGCAGGAAAATCTCCCCATTGCTTTTAAGATATGTGAGTCACACTCTGCCACTCCACCAGCCTCGCTCCTCTGCTGCCCTCCCCTCCCCTTGCCCTCTGCCCTCCACTCACACCACCTTCCTTTTGGCTCATCAGACATGCTAAGCTCCCTCATGCCTCAGGGCCTTTGCACCTACTGTTCCTCTTCGCTAGAACATTTTTCTCTTCCTTTCTTATACCCACCCCTCTTCACCTCGTTCTCAACGTTTCCTCAAATCCATCTCCCTTTTCCCCTCTAAAGATAGCCGATTCCCCTGGAGGCATGGTTTGCTCAATTTGATTTTAGTTACGGATTTGTGTGATTATGTGTTCCATTTCTGTCTCCCCTGTACAAATGCATACTCAAGGATGGCAGAGGAAGGGGGGGGGAGGAGGGAAGCAAATGAAATTCTTGCATTAGCCACGGAGCTGGGCAGCCTCAGATAACGTGGAAGAGTGTACGGTTCCTCTTGGGCTCCCTGAATGAACAGCCCCACATATCACCTGTGAAAGGAAAGAGCGGGAAGGGCCCAGTCCCTGTTGAAATATTGGTAAAGATATATATCTGACTGCGCCCATGAACACATAAAGAGGCATAGTATCTCCCCAGTTCGCAGTGAAAAACCGCAGACGCTAATGGTGATGTTGCTAGGTTGTTCTGCCGAGCGTGATTTTCTGTTTCAGTTACTGCCGTGGTGGTGATTTAGCAGCCAGACCGTCTGAGAGATGCTCATCAGAGGTTAGGTTGTAAGTGCCAGTAGGAAAGAGATGGCCTGGGTTTGTCTGTTTCTGTCTCTTTTTCTGTCTGTCTGTCTCTGTCTCTCTCTGCCTCTCACAGTATAACAGGTGGGTTAGGGAATTCTCTGGTGGTCCACTGGTTAGGACTCTGCGCTTCCACTGCAGGGGGCGCGGGTTCGATCCCCTGGTCGGGGAACTAAGATCCCACATGCCGCGCGGCGCAGCCAGAAACAAAACAAAACAGAAACAGGCGGGTTAGCCTTTATTGTCCACCCAAATAGCCCTTCCAGGTTAGGCTGTGGCCAGACCATCGCTGTAGATGGCTGGCTGGGGAACCATGCCACTGTGATCTAGGTATGCTGGGCACTCACCAGTACTCTAGAGCAGGGCTGAGTTCTCTACAAGGGATCTCGTAATCACCACCAACATACAGAGAGCATTTACTGTGTTGCAGGTACCCTGGCCCATGGATGTGCTCCTTGCTGCCTTGCCCCTGACCTGATCTCACTGCAGACTCACAGCAGCCTCAGTGGGGCTGCTTTTGTTACTGTCACCCCCGTTTTACAGCGGAGTTCACTGAGGTTTTAAATAAGTTGCTTAAGGTCAAGCCGCTATAACAGTGCAGCAGGGGCTTGACCTAGATTCAATCTGATTGTCCTGCCCGAGCTCTTCACATTGTCCTTCACTGCTGGTTCCTGCCCCACCAGCAGCCAGGGCTCCCACGTCATCCTTTCGTCCCCTTCATTAGTCACTGGCTCTGCCTCTAGTGCCCTGTAGGCTTTGGGGTGACTCCAAGGAAGGTGTGGAGAGCCCTGGTCAAGCTGGCTGGGGATGAGGTGACATTCTTCCACTCCCTGGAGAGGGCTTCAGGTAAGAATGCAGGTGTGATCTCCATGTCACTGCCTTACCCTTGAGCCTCCTGCAAAAGGCTGCTTCCGGCAGCTGAGGGGTAGGAGAATTCCCATGACCTCCCAAGGGTAGACATTTCCTACAGATCTGCCCAGGAAAGGAGGCCTCATGATAACAGTATCTTCCCTCTGTAGAGACTTCCACCATTAAAGTGCTTTCATTTATATTGTTTACTTACGTAGTGAATGCCCTGAGTCTGGTCTTCAGCTTCATGGGGCACGAGCGGCAGTTGTGGTGGCAGCAGGGAGGCATTTGCGAGGCTCCCTGAACCCTAGAGCACAGTCTCGGTAATCCCCTTGAAACCTATAGCCCAGTTGTGCCCCCTGACATCTGCTCCTCCAGCCCTCCCATTCATAGTATACGCTCCTAATGCCTGTTTTCAATTCTTTTCTGCCTGAAATACCTGGTTCAGTTTCCTGAACCCTGACTGATAAACCCCATTTCTAGTCTAACACCCTCACCCTGTAATTTTCCTTCTCTTTCTGAGGCTTCTTCTGTGTCCTTCCCAACAACGTATACCAAACATTTAAAACATTTTTGAATTTAATATTTTTGCAGTTTAATTTGACTTTCTTTCCTTTGCAGTTAAAGACTCAGGATAAATCACATAGGTTATCTCCTTTAATCCTCCCAGCAAGTTTGGAAGTAGGCACTATTAGCCTCATTTTGTACATAAGGAAACTGAGGCTCAGAGAGGTTAGGTGGGGGCCTCCATGGGCTCTATGGTACCTTGTGTTAATTAGAAAACGGAGCCTCATCTTGGAGGATAGGTTTCAAAATGGCACTCACTCCACAGGTGAATTACAAAAGGGCCTGCCTTCCTGTGGTCTGTTGGAGCCCCAGAGCCAGAGAGCGCAGCTTGGTAAGCAGGACGTGGACCCATTTCAGTCCCCACACACCCTCCAGGTCAGGTGTAAACGATAGGACAAAACCTGCGCAAATGACCGTTGCAGCCCTAGTTAAGGGTCTCACCCAAGGTCACACAGTTCTAAGTGGTAGGCTGCTCTCCCTCATTTTTTTTTTTTTTTTTTTTTTGTGGTACGCGGGCCTCTCACTGCTGTGGCCTCTCCCGTTGCGGAGCACAGGCTCCGGACGCGCAGGCTCAGCGGCCATGGCTCACGGGCCTAGCCGCTCCGCAGCATGTGGGATCTTCCCGGACCGGGGCACGAACCTGTGTCCCCTGCATCGGCAGGCGGACTCTCTACCACTGCGCCACCAGGGAAGCCCTCTCCCTCATTTTTTAACAACTGTACTGTGTTGCTGGATGATGCTCTAACTTGTCACTTAGCATTTGTGCTGTTGCTTAATGTTTAATGTCTATGTGTATGTATTTATGAATATCTCTTCTTAGGGTCTGCTTGCTATATACCTACACTTAGTAACTACTCAGCACTTACAGAATAAATGAGTGCATGTTCTGTTTTCTTGAATAGATTGTAAACACATGACAGGCAGAGACTATGGTTTATATCACTTTGACACCTCTATGCCTGGCACTAAGCATTTTATATAAACATGAATATAATAAAGATCTCTTGTCAATGATGAGGATGATCATGTACTGTAAGTGCGAGCTGCATTTGTGCTGTGGTGTCATGAGGTTCACTTGAGAAAGTTCCACGGAGGACGTGGATGCTGACTGAGCTTCGAAGAGTAAGATTTCTGAAGAAAAATGGGCAGGGGAGGCCAAGTTGAAGGCATGGCCTGGACAAGAGTGAGAAAGAAGGATCGGCATGATAGTTTAGAAGTAACAGTAGGATCAGCCCAAATAAGAGAGCTGATGCGTGTCGGGGGAGTGGTTAGAAATAAAGTGGCCTGAAATTAATCCCAATCCCACTTCCAGCTCCACCATATGCAATTAACCCAGACCTCTGTTTACAGGAGGAATTTGAAGCAAAGGCCACAAAACCAATACATCACAGTTCCCCAGGGACTCCGACCACAACCGATGACACGAACAACCATCAGTGTTCTTCAGCTCTAAGAACTCAGAGAGGCCAGTAGCCATGAAAGACATCCTGTAATTAAAACCATCAACCACTATCCATCTAATGTTTCAGGCAGGCTCTGTGGGAGACTGGGGAGGTGGGGAGGGGAGAGTAAGGAGGGAATGCATGATGTATGTTTGTTTGTATGACTGGTTTTACAAACTCTAACCAGCCTCTGGCCATACATTATACCTCTGATACTAACGGCCTTGTCCTTTGTCATATAAATTTGTCATGATATAAATATGGGTGATAAGATTAGATAAACTGGTTAGGCCCCTAACTGCCAAAATAAAAAGCATTTGGAAATCAGTTTAGGTCTTGAAGAAAGCAAATTGCCAAGAAATCCAAGGAGCTCATCTTCCCAGTGAGTAAATTCTGTGGTTTGGTGTCCCAGATTGCATGCTTCAGTGTCACTTATGACTGTCCTCAAGTTGCCTGTCTGTGAAATGGAGAAAAAAACCCTTACTTTAAATGAGGTCAGTAGTGTAAGTCTCCAAAGATAGTTCCTATCTCCAAGTGACGATTCTGGAGTGGCCATATGGGGCTCTCCTTTTCTCACCTTCCCGTCGTTAGCACTGCCGTCTGGCCGTCTCCTGGCTAAGAACCTATAAACGGTAGTTAAGATTGGGGAACAGCTAGGGATAAGGACCGAGCTCTGGAAGTAGAAGTCGGGCATTGCACATCTGTGCTTTGGGAATGTTCTGTGTTCTCTGTTCTGTGGTACTTCTGCCCATCTTCACACTATTTGTCTCAGTGCACCTCTTACCCTTTTCCTGTTCAATTCTGTATCTCAGGGAGGCTGCCACTCAGAAGACTGTTTCTCAGGCTCCCGTTTTGGCTGATTTCCACCTGAAAGTTATTTGGAGGTGCTGGTGGGGTAATGGAGAGCAGAAGGAAGGGAAAGCCAGGATATTTATCGCTACTCTCTGCTGTGGTGACATCTTTTTGCATCTCTCCCCGCTCCCTCCATGGCTTCAGCTCTCACCAGCAGACCTGCCGTGATTCCAACTTCCGTTAGGTGATCCCAGTACCTGGGCCCCATCGATCCCTCTCCGCCTGTTGTCCCTCCAGCCTCTGAGGGCTTCCTGCTCCAGCTCATCTCTGGGGCTGCCTCACTAAGCCCTGATTGCCTTCTCATCCTCTTCCATCTCCTGTGGTTCAAGTCCTCATAGTAAATTGCCTCTGTTGTAAATACCTAGAGTGGAACCCTGACTGGGACAGCCCCAATGGGAAGCTTTTTGTGCAGTGTCTTTTTCTTTTAATTGAAGTATACTTAATTTACAATATTATGTTAGTTTCAAGTGTACAGCAAAGTGATTCAGGTTTTTTTGGGGTTTTTTGTGTGTGTTTTTTTTGGTGAGAATCATTAATTTTCAGAAGTGATTCAGTTTCATACACACATATACATACACACACACAAATATATACGTATATATATATATATATACATATACGTGAATATATGCTCTTTTTCAGATTCTTTTCCATTATAGGTTATTACAAGATACTGAGTATAGTTCCCTGTGCTATACAGTAGGTCCTTGTTGTTTGCCTGTTTTATATATAGTAGTGTATATCTGTTAATCCCACATTCCCAGTGTATCCCTCCCCACCTTCCCCCTTTGGTAACCATAGTTTGTTTTCTATGTCTGTGAATCTATTTCTGTCTTGTAAATAAGTTCATTTGTATCATTTTCTTTAGATTCCACATATAAGTGATATCATATGATATTTGTCTTTGTCTGACTGACCTCATTCAGTATGATAATTTCTTTGTCCATCCATGTTGCTGCAAATGGCATTATTTCATTCTTTGTTATGGCTGAGTAATATTCCATTGTATATATGCACCACATCTTTATCCATTCACCTATCAATAGACATTTAGGTTGCTTCCATGTCTTGGCTATTATAAATAGTGCTGCTATGAACATTGGGGTGTGTGTATCTTTTCAAATTAGAGTTTTCTCCAGATATATGCCCAGGAGTGGGATTGCAGGAGTGCAGTATGTTTATCAGGACCTTCTGGTTGCAAGGGTAACCAATATGAATCTGTACCACAATTCTCAGGTTAAGAAATGTCACATTTCTTTATGTTTCTCTGATCAACTTAAAACTGGCCCAGTCCCCCACCTGCCTGGTGGGCTGGATGTCCCTTATCAGACATCACTGGGACTCATCCCCATACTGTGTATAAGAATCTCAGGTTCCCCCTGTCTTTAGGGAATGGACAGGGAATGTTCCTTGATTCACCAGGTTCCCTACTGTTACCATCACTTTTTCTGCTTCATGACCCCACTGTCAAGTTCAGGTTCTCCATCACTGATCACACTGCCTTTCTGGGTGGGCGTTTTCACAGAAACGCCCCTCCCAATAGTCTTCTCCACCTATGACAGCCTCGGCCACATGGGACCCTTGACGATACAATCAAGACTATCATGTCTGGTGTCCAACCTCCCTGGCATCCCCTTCAGAGTAGCAGCCCCTTCTGGGTGGCTGCATAGGACCGCCCCAGCTTGATCAGAGCCACCACCCTGCATCAGTCTCCCTGGGTGAGGCCACGCCTCCTCCTGCTTGACCCCAGGCACGCCACCGGACACACTGTCTAACTCCATCCGCCCTAGGGGCCCAGAACACTGGCCTCAAGCTGGATATGTTCTGTTTGGCGCTCAGAATGTTTTTAACATGTTTAAAATTTGCAACAGTTTTAAATGGATCCATTTTACATAAAAATCTGAACTTCCGTCTTTTCTTGTAAAATCAGAAAAATCCCGCCACAGTGACCCCACAAAGCCCGATGCCACGAATCACGCAGAGCTGAATAGCCGGTGTCCCTTCAGAGGGGCCCTCTCTTCTGGCTCATTTCTTTCATGGAGTGTGACCTGCCTACCCCCAGGCACCAGATGGGCCCGCTCCAGGTCAGCCCTTCAGAGCAAGGCCTGTACATTCTTTCCTGGTGCAGCGCTCCACGACCCAATCATTGTGTGTGCGTGTGTGTGTGTGTGTGTGTGTGTGTGTGTGTGACTATTACTACAGTTAACTACTTTTTTTTAAATCAAGATGTCACAACTTCTCAAACTGGTTAGTTTATTATGAAAGTAACAGAAAAGCCAGCTCATAGTAGTTTAGGCAGAAAATGTGAATTTATAAGGGTATAGGGGTATCTCTGAGAACTCAGAGGTGAAAACACACATGGTTCTCAGGAAGGAACCAGCACTGACTGACCTTTAAAAGTCTGGACTGTCTGTCTCTCTACCTCTCATCCCTGCCTCTGCATCTCTGCTTCATTCTTTCCTTCTCTCTCCAGAAGATTCTCTCCTGCTTCACTGTGAAAGGTGCCCTGCTAGGAACTGCCAGGAGTGTACCTTAAAGATCCAGGCACCCCAAGAGAATGACTCTCTTTCACTGGGTCCCACTTCAAAATTCTCAGCGAAGGGACTTTGATGGGCCCAACAAGAGTCAAGCCCCAGAGGCAGACCAATCACTGAGATCGTGGGAGGGGCCACGCGTTTCCACGTGTTCCATAGCAGCGCTGAACCAAGGGGGTGTGGCTGCTAAGGGGAGATGGTTGTGAACGGGGCAGACCCTCAGAAGGCGTCCCACCCTCCACCCCACCTCATCCCTCACAGCACTTATGCCAGTGATGAGGCGCACTTGCTTTCGCAGTTTCCGTGGTCTGAGTCTCTGGCACAAAAAAAGGGCACCAAGAGCGAGCCGTGAAAGATTCATTAAATGCCTGCGTCTCTGTGGGGGAAGCGATGCTAAACCTCGTTCGTGCTCATCATTAATTCAGTACCAGGCTGGACTCTTTGGCTCAGAGCTTTCAGCTTAAAACAAATGAGCTTGGATGTACAGTCAGCCCGAGGTTGCCTGCAGGTGATCTATGATGACACCGGCTTCTCTCTGGCACACCTTCCTTTCAAAGGTATTGCCAATTAACAGATTCTACACAGCCCTGACGACCCCTTGGAGGACGTTTGGAGCTCCAGATTTGTAGTTAGCACCTTTCTTTGCTTAATTACAGTGTTATGGATATCTCTACACCCTCTGTTTACTCTGCCTGCTGAGATGCTTGCTGGCAGCCAAGTGCCACCTGCCTGGCTCCAGGGAAGGTTAATGATGAGCCCTTTCATCAGGCAGAGGATAAGCTTTTACCCCCAGGGAGAAGTGGCTGGGCGGAGACGAGCAGGGCAAGCACCAGGTGGGAAGATTGATTCTTGGTTCCCTGCCTCTCCAGAGTCAGGTCTTTACCCAGGAGTTTTCTTTCTTTTGTTCTTAGAATGGAAATAGTGGCTCACATGACTGAGCTCTTACTATGTGCTTGTTGCTTTGTTTGGTGGCCAGTCTCCAAGATAGCCCCCACCCCCACCCTGTGTCCTTGCTTCCTGGTACCCATAGCCTGGGGTAGTCCCTTCACATGATGAACCAGAGCTGCCCCATGGGACCAAGAGCATAGCACAGGAGGGACAATATGTGACTGTGGAGGGCAGCTTCTGTCTTGGCCTCTTGGATAGCTTGCTCTGGGGGAAGCCAGCCACCATGTTGTGAGGACACTCATGCGGTCCTCTGGAAAGACCCATGTGCAGAGGAACTGAGGGCTTCCACCTACAGCCGGCACCAACTTGCCAGGCATGTGTGTGAGCCTTCTTGGAAATGGACGCTTCAGCCCTGGTCAAGCTTTCAGAAGATCCTAGCTCCCAGATTAAGCCTTCTGAGGCCCCAGACATTGTGAAACAGAGATAAGCTGTCCCAACTGTGATCCATCTGAATTGTCCCCACAAACTGTAGAATAGAATAAATGATCGTTGTAGTTTTAAGTCATTAAGTTTTGGGGTGGTTTGTTATATGGTAACAGACCACTAAAAAGCTCCATTTGTACGCTACAGCATTATTTCATGTCATCACACAATAGCCTAATGGTGGATGTCAGTCATTTCGCAAGTGAAGGAACTGAGGCATGGGAAGTTTTCTCACTTGCGTAATTCACATTGCTAAATACCAGTTTGGTTGGTGTCCCGTCCATACGCCCTTAGTCCTTGCTATGTCCTTCTGCAAGTACCTGCAACTCTCCATCTGAAAGTTTTCTCTCCACCCCGACATGGGACAGGTCAGAATTGCCAGAAGTTAATGCTTCCATGGGCAGCCCTCATCAGCTACTACACATACGACGTAGAGAATTAAACCCCCAGCTTCCTTTACCTCATAGGTAGGATCGCCCTTAGTCATGTTTTACAGAGTCTCCCAGATTCCTTAATGGGATAGAGCCTCAGTTGTCCATAGTGGAAATTGATTGGTAATACAGCTTTTATCTGCCACCTTTCTTTCCCTGTTTCACTCCCTACTCCCCAGCAGTAGTCTTGGTCACCTCCCAAATTAACTACTTGCATTCAGATCCTTGTCTCAGGGTCTGCTTCTGGAAGGACCCAGAAGACAGCTAGGAAGTGGCAGTGCCGGCTCCCAAGCTAGCTCTCTGAACCGTGACACCGTTGAGCCTCACACAAGTCAAACTCCTCAGCATCAGCGATTCTAATTTTCCAATGCAAATAGACCCCACACCTAATAAGACTTTGCAGTTATCTGCTGTTTGGGATGAGCCACATTTGTGATCTCTCCATTCATGTAAATTATTGAGAATTCACCAAGTAGATATGAGGCAGGGGTATATTATTCAGTGTTGGTTTGTGTTTTACTCCCTAGTATCAGATAGTCAAGCTTGTCCTTGAACTCTGGCTTCATGTTTCCAGGGCCAAAGGGATGGAGTTAGCCTGGAGAGTAGAGCTGCTGCCTCTGAGTGTCAGCCAGGGATTCTTCCCATCTTAGAGGGTGGTGAGCTGGAGCAGCCCAAAGCCCTGGAGAGTAGTGATGAGCAGTTGCCACATCAGTCAGCTGGAACAGAACTGCCTGGGCTCATTTTTCTCTTTCTCATTTGCTCTTTTGAAAGCATCAGTGCCTTTGGCAGCCTCAGCGGGGTTGACCAGAAAGCCAGAGGCTCTGAAGAAAAAACAAAAAACAAAAAAACACCTGGCTCTGGAAAAAGCCCCAAACATTGCATCTTCCTCTCCCCAGAGCCCTCAGCCCTCAAGCCCCCTGTCCTCCTGCCCACCCGCTTCCCCCAGCTGAGCTCAGGCCTCCCCTCCCTCATTCAGGAACAGTCTCTCAGAGATACCACCTCTCTGCCATGGCTCTCCCTGCCAGTGAGGGGCAGAGGAACACAGTCTTCCTGTCCATCACCTCCTCCTAATGCCACTCCCAGAGCCTCCCCAGGAGTGCCTTTGCCTTTTTCTTAAAAATGGAAAGAAGTGTGTAGAAAGGGTAGTGGCAGTGGAAGATGTATCTGTCTAATTGACCTGTCATCTAAGTTAGCTTCTCCAGTACCATCTTCCACAGGCCCCTAGTGCCTGGTGACACAGTAATAGGTGTTTTACAGTCAAATAAGTTTGAGAGACACTGCACATGAAACCTCTTCTTGAAGGTTAACAATGCACATTAGCATATTAAAGGCTCAGGTATGTCCTGTAGTTAAGAATTTTAAGCCAGTATTTTCCAAAAATGTATAACTGCACATTACTCCCAGTTTTAAAAACTGAAGACCTATTAATATCTGATCAAGCGCCCACGTTCCACGAAATAGCTTAGCAATCATTATCCTAAATCTTACAATTATTGCCTGCAAGAGGATTTTCCTAATCCCCATTCACGCCGGGCTTCTTATGTTTGTGAGATAATAAAACAGACAAGGCTATTCTCCAAGTATCTGCCAACCTTTCCAGATTGCTGAGAAGATAAATGAACATATGAGCGTTAGGTAGAGTCTGAAGTATCACAGATGTCTGTTATTATTACTGCTTGTAAACTCTTGACTGTAGTTTTGTCTATAAGGATTGCTAATAAGGGATCTTCTAACAACTGTGGCAGGTTGAGTATCAGAAAGTAGGCGCTGAGATGCAGGATGTGCCAGATGTCTATTAGGGAGTGGTCTTGGTGTCAATACCTGAGGAAAAGAGAAGGAAACAGGATTGGGCAGAGGGAGAAGTTGGGCTACAGTGCATCCCAGTGACGGTTTAAGCCAACCCCAAAGGGCATGCCAGAGCTGGGCTGGCCATCCAAAGTTGACCTTAGTTGGGGTGAGCAGGGGGAGGACTTTACATTGATCAGTCACTGGATATACCCACATCTGGAAGGTGACTGGGCAACTCCTGCATTGGGCTACCAGCAGTTGTGGGAGTAAATTGTTCATTCCTGAAGGGAGACCTGGGTAGCACATCATCGTGTCCACTCAGTAACCTTCCATGTGCTTCAAGGAGATTACTGTTCCATACCTGATCCCTTTTAGAATTTCAGTTGGCAGTCCCATCACTGACCCTTTATTGATTTGGAGAGTTGATTAATGTCTTGCCTTTTGGAACTGACCTTTCAGTATTGAACAGGCAAATTTGCAGAGAGACTCCAAATCAAAACCTCACCTTGATGTATGCTCATTAGGGAATGCTAGATCACCCCTGTCAATGGAGCCATTTCCCTCTCTCAACTGGCTGAGGGCTTCTTGGGCTTTTTGTTCCCTCCAGTGGGAAGAATGCCCCCTTGTTTGTAGGTAGGAGTGCTGGGTACTCTGCAACTTTGTCCACTCTGTTCTGGACCTCCGTGGACTGCTACAATGGGCTCCATTGCCATCTAGCTTCTATTTGGTTCAGCCCATGGGAAGCTCCAGTAGGAGAATGGTGGAGTGGGGGAGCCTAGAGAGGTTGGGGTGCTTCCTCTTCTCAGCTCCCTCTGTCCCTAGCCAAGGGCAGTGCCTCTGTTCCTTTATCCCAGGCCGCATCTTCTATCAGCCTTCTCTCTTGGAGCTACAGCTCTTGTTAGTTCATGTAATTCCTCCTTGCACTCCCTGTTCAGGCCTGGGTATGCGTGAAGGGAAGTAGCCTCCCTCCGCTGTTAGCTGGGATGTGCTTCACTGTTCTTTTCTGGCTTGTCTTAAACCTCCCTTTGTAAATTGTACTTTCACAAAAGTCTCTCTATTCACCCCATTGAGGTTTTTTTTTCCCTGCCAGAATGCTGACTCTCTAAATAATCCCATTAGTGTTTCTTGCACATCCCTACCTGTTGTCCAGCGATGCAGCGGCTTCAACCGGGCTCTCAGAAGACTCCTAAAAGACCGGGAACTAGAGAGGATCTGTACATCCTGGTTCTTGGAGGCAGACACTGAGGTCCCTGAAACTCAGCGCTCCAGACTTTTCTCTGCTTTCTCTGTTTTATCTTGAATCATTAGCATTCCCGAACCAAACCTGAGTCTGCTCGCCCACGCGCGGTAAAGTCAATCTACTGACACCAGTTTGTAGTGAAGGAAAGTACAGTGGTTATTGCAGGGCACCAAACAAGGAGAATGGACAGCTCATGCTCAGAAGACCCGAACTCCCCAGTCCCTTTCAGGGAAGGGGTTCTAAAGGCAGTGTGAGGGAGGGCGCTGCAGGGTGTGTGATCAGACTATGCAAAATTCTCAGACTGGTTGGCATCAAGGTGAAGTTTCAAGCATCGTCATACTTCTGGTTTCAACCAGTCTAGGTTCTGTATTCTTGTGGTCAGCAGTTTTCGTCTGGTGAGGGTCAACTTCCTGTAAAAACAACTTAGGAATGTGGGTCAGGCCTTTCTCTATATCTTTCTGGGAACTGGGAGCTTGGTGATTCTGCAATGTGGCGGATTTGTAGTCTAAATTGTTACCAGTTTCCCAGCCCAACAGTTATTCTTTGTTTCTACATCTTCACATTTCCTGATGGTTAACTCTTGAGTCAGCCGGGGAGGCCCCGGAGACTAAAGCAAAAGCCTTATACTTCAAAGGACAGGGACACGGGAGCTTGTACGTGGTTTCATCAGGACAGTGTTTCTCAACCATTTTAAAAGGCATGATGTCCGTTGATAATCATTACAACTCTGCTTTACATGCATCTCCTTGGCCCTTCCATCACGTCATTCTCAACAGATGTTTGTGGAAAGAACAAATGTCTCTGAGCTCATATCCCTCACTTCCAAAATGAGGGTAATAACCCTCCTAAAAAGTTCCTGAAGTAGGTGTCATCATTAGCACACTTTCAGAAGGGTGGGAATTAAGGCTCAGAGAGGCTGAGTAACTTGCTCAAGGTCACAGAGCTAGGAAGGAGCAAGGTGGGAACAGTCTGGGGTTCTTGATAATTGTACAACTGTCCTTTCCAGAGGAATGCAAGGAAACCAATGTACCCTTGAAAAGTGGGGAATTGAGATTTCTAAGGCCAGAAAGATATAGATTTTTTTTTCTTTTTAACTATCCTCTGAAAATCCACAGCAGAAGTCTGCCCTTAAGTTCCTCTAGGGTCTGGGTAGAAACATTCCCCTTCTCATTTCCATCATGGCCCCAGAAGTCCATTATCATGTGGACCCTTGGCCTGTCATTGCAGTGATTCCGAGGCCAAACCTTACCTCCCTGTAGCTTTGATTTAAATGGTGAGTCCCTGGGCTACTGAGAGGTGACAGAACGTATGTGGCTTGTAATTTGAGCTACCGCACTTATAAAGGGGTACATTTCTAAACCTCTCAGAGTTTCAGTTTCCTTACTATAAAATGGGAAAAAAAATTTACTTCACAAGGTGACAGTAGAGTCAACTGAAAAAAAACCCCCAAAAACCCAAATACAGTGTCTGGTGCAGAGGAGCTGCTCCGTGTATATTGAATCCCATCCACCCACCTCCCAGGAGATCCCCACTTCTTCCCAGGGGTCAGCAAACGCATCACCATCCTGGGTGGGGTACCGGGAGGGAAGCGGTGTCCTGGTGCTGATTTATAACCTGGCTGTGCATGTTGCATTTCATATCAGCTAAGGTGTGGAAGGCAGTTGTGTCAAGCCGTGTTCCCTGGGGCACATTCCAGCAGGTCAGGACACTGTCAGCAGAGCTTCAGGAATCCAAGTGCACAGTTCCACAGCATCCTGTCAAACCTAACAGCCACCATCTGATGTGAATTACCTCCAGAGCCACGAGAACAAAACCATTCACAGGAAGTCATTCTGCAAGGGAGCCAGAAACGGAAATGATAGGGAGGAGAAAAGCCCAGCCTTTGGGGGGATTTAATACAGCGAATGCCAAGCATTTCCTAGTTCACAAGCATTTCCTTGTCAGGCTCTGTGGGTGGAGGTGGAGGTGCAGGGGTCTCGAAATTGTTTAGTTACAAATGATGATATCCTGCGAACATTGGCTGCTTGTAAGGCAATATGAGACCACCAGACTTACGAGGAGGTGGGAAGCAGGCACCTCTCAGAACAAAAGTCTACAGAGTCTTAACATTTGCTGTTAAAGTAACTAAACTTCCAACTTTCTCATCTCTGTTTCTTGGTTCAAAGAGAGAGAAATATTTGAATGGCACAAAGCCAGGCAATGTTCACTCCTGGTCTAGTCAGCGGTGGGCTTGCATAGGTCCACTGTGACCACAGGATCTTCCTTCTCCTGAGACTGAAGGAAGCCAGTTCTCAGAGAAGGATGTAGATGAATTGGCCAGAATTTCAAGAACTGTCTACAACAATAAGCAAATTCTTCAGCCTTTCCCATTTACATCTGGCTCCTTTTCTGTTTCAAGTTTGTGAAGTACTTCACAACTTGCGAGGAGTTTTTTAGAAACTCTTTTAGTTTCCTGACCGTGCCAAGTTCAGTCCTGCCTTAGGGCTTTTGAACATTATGCCCCCTCTGCCTGGGAAGCCCCTTTTAGCCTTTGACCCCCTTTTTGGCCAGGTTTCCCTCTTCATCTTCAGATCTCAATGTCATATCCTCAGTCAAGTCTTCACAGACCCTCCACTAGCTCACCCGCACTCATCAGTGTCACCCTGTGGTGTTATTTTATGCTTTTCCTTCGCGGAGTTCATGGCAAATGGAATGGCCAAGTCATTTGTGGAATTATTTAACGTCTGTCCCTTTGACTAAACCTAACCTCTGCAAGGGCAAGGGTTGAGTCTTCTTATTCACCACTTTATCTCTGCTTTCCATCAAATTGCCCAGAATAGGTAGGAGCTTGCTATGTGTTTTGGTGGTTGTTCTGTTGAGTTCATTAATCCTCCAGATAACCTTCATCTTTATTATCTTCATCTTCCCCGTAAGGATACAGGCTCAGAGACTGTAAGTGACAAACCTGAAGCCGCACAGCTGGGAGGCTGCAGGGCCAGGCAGGGCAGCTCTTAGACACGGAAGCCTGCACCCTTTCACTACCCGATGCTGCCTCTCAGATAGACCCGCGACACCTCATTTCAAGATCCGAATCCCCACGAGTGGTCAGGATGTCCACACACGCATGTGGCATTTTTGCTCAGGATTCCAAGGCCCTTAGGAGCGAAGGTTCTCAGTCTCAATCTGCTAACCTGCAGACTGGTTCCAGGCACCCTTTTAACACCCCCTAAGGGGGGTTAAAAGCCCAAAGGGCCAATCCGGTTTCCAAGGATTGTACTCGGTAGGGGTGAGTGAGGCTCCAGGTCCTTTTATTTTGCCAGGCACCCCCAGGTGATTCTGATGCATAGCTAAGATGCAAAACCAGTGCCCTAGGGAATGTGGTACCTGGCTGATTTTTCCTTTTTTTTTTTTTTTTCTTCCTCTGTTTTGATGGCCGACCTTTTTATTCAAAGGGAAACGCGTCCTTCTCCAGGAAGACAGCAGGAGGGCATCAATTGTTTGAGTTACTGGAATGAGAACAGGTTCTTCCTCGCTTGCTTTGGCGGCCTGCTCTTACGGTACCTCAGAACAGGTGGACCTCACAAGGAGACTTATGGGTTCCAGCACCAGCTTGTAAATAAGTCATACGGCACAGCTGGGTCTCTGGCCTCATAAATATTGACCAGCTGTGATTAAACCATCCACTCCGTCACCTTATGTAGTGCGAAAGCCCCTTTATTAGGGCATTAAATAACCATGAAGCCATGCTTGTTCTGTACAACCACGTTCCTCGTGAAGTACAAGGCTCCAGCCAGGTGACATTGAACCAGGCAGGTCATAGAGAACCATCATTTCCATGAAACACGTTATTCACTGAGCGCTGGCTGCATACCAGCCATTAAGCTAGGTGCTGGTGTACGACGGCGAAAGTGAGATGTTTTAGTCAGAAAATATATTAAAAATAAATGCACCTCTCTAAAACTACCAGAGGGGCTTCCCTGGTGGCGCAGTGGTTGGGGGTCCGCCTGCCGATGCAGGGGACGCGGGTTCGTGCCCTGGTCCGGGAAGATCCCACGTGCCGCGGAGTGGCTGGGCCCGAGAGCCATGGCCGCTGAGCCTGCGCGTCCGGAGCCTGTGCTCCGCAACGGGAGAGGCCACAAGAGTGAGAGGGCCGCGTACCGCAAAAAAAACCCAAACAAACAAACAAAAAAAACTATCAGAAATGAAGTCAGAAAAGGGTATGGAAGAGAAGGAACCAGAGCACTGCCAGGATAAGCCTTCACTGGAAGATGCTGGGTGTATTCATTTCCCAGGTGTAGAGATTAGTGAAGACTGCTGAAATGGGAACAAGTAGAGTGTGATCTAGAAAAGGAGTCAGCCCCCATCACTTGCAGAGACTCAAAGATGTGTAGAGGAGAAGGACAGCTTTCTAGTGGAAAAAAGAGAAGCCTTCACACATGTCCTGATTGGAGGCTAGTGGCATAGGCAAGCTATTGATGGGTTCATTAGAAACAGGGCATCCTACGTGATCGGTTAGGGTACGTATTTGACTTTCTCTGGTTTGTTTTTCTAAGTTGGAAGCAGGGGCACAAATTAGGGATGCTGCCACTTATTAATCAGGTCCTGGTCATTTGGGGTCATTTGTTACACGAGTTATTTTTAGCTTCCTGGACTAGTTGCTACAGCTGACAGTCAAACCTTCTGGTTTAGTTCCTGTGATGGTAGGTTGGCTTCCTGGACTGGTTGCTTCAGGTTGTGGGTTAGAGTTCTACTTGAATATAATAGTCTGGTCATTGTCCTTTTGTATTAAGTCTCTCCTAGGGCCGCCATAACAAAGTACCAAAAACTGGGTGGCTTAAAAGAACAGAAATGTGTACCCTCACAGTTCTGGAGACAAAGATCCACAATCAGCGTGTCCGCAAGAGCCTCTCAGTTAGCTTTGGGTTGTTTCCAGCAATCCTTCGTGCTCCTTGGCTTGCAGCTGTGAGACTCCAGTCTCTGTCCCCATGGTCCCACGGCCATCTCACCTCTGTGCATCTGTGTCTTCACTTGGCATTCTTCTTTGTGTGTGTCTGTCTCTGTGTCTCCTCCTCTTCTTAAAGAGACATCAGTCATATTTGGATTAAGAAGCCTAGTCTCGTCTGACCTCTTCTTAACTTGATTGTATCTACAAAGACCCTATTTCCAAATAAGGTCCATTTACAAGTATTAGGGGTTAGAACTTGAACATATATTTTGGGGGAAACAATTCAACCCATAATATAAGGAATACAGGAAATAATACAGGGTTGTAAATGCTGTGATGGGAGGTGAGGGAAGACCTTGGGAGCACCATGAAGAAGGGCTTGACCTGAGTTTAAAGGAAACTAATAGGCTTCCTGGAGAAGATGACATCAAAGCAGAGACCCCATGGATGGGTAAACATTAGCTCAGCAAAATGAGTCCCAAGTAGAGGAACAGCATATACACAGACCAGGAGGCAGGAAAGAGCGTGGCATCTTTATGAAATTATAGGTGGTTCAGCCTGGCTGGAGCATAAAGAATGAGAGGATAATGGTGAGAGAGGAGCTTGATGATGGAGAAATGGGACTGTACACATTGCAGGTTTCTTGAACACCAGGGAAGCAAGAGGAGTCCACCAAAGAATCTTTATTTGTAGGAATCTTTTTCTTTAGCTGAAATATCTAAGATTCATCATTTATATGTACAGTGCATACTGCTAAGCTTGGTGATCTAAAAAGAAGGACCTGGGTGGCAAGCTTCTAGAACTGATATAAAATGAGAGGGTGATTGTTCAGTTCATTTTTCTGTACCTACTATACACTGGCCATATAGCAGGAAGTAGAAATCCACATTTCACCTGCCCTGTAGGCTGTTATAATCTAACGTGGGGGAAAGACATCAATCAAATAATTCCTGAAATAAAAGTCTGATTATAGGTTTACATAGGGAAATATCTGTAAGGTTAGATACTAAGGATTTTTCCCTTTAAAAAAATTCACAGTGGTTTAAAACACATTAACAGGTTTGTTTTTTTCTCCCATAAATAAAATCCAGAGGTGCCGGGCATAGTCTCTCTATAGTCATCAGGGACACAGCCCCTTTCTGTCCGTCTGGTCTACAGCCCTCACTATAGCATCTCATGGTCCAAGCTGGCTGCAGAAGCTCCAGCCATCAGCTTCACATTCCAGGAAGGATGAAGAACAAAAGGACATAACCCTTTAAAGAGCTTTCCTTGAAGTATCAAACAACCAAGTTCTGTTTACATATCCTCCATCAGAACCCAGTCACATGGCCACACATCCAGAAAGGCTGGAAAATACAGGCTTTTAGTTGGAGTCATTGTCACCCCAAAATAAAATCACAATTCTGGAACCAAGGAAAAAGGCAGAAAGGATATTGGGTGAGCAGCCAGCTGTCTCTTCCACATGAGCTATGAAGCGAAGAAACATCATTCTATGAGAAAGTGATGCTGACGTTGAGAGATGCAGGATTAGGGGGCATTAACCAGGTTAAAGGGGGAGGGAATGTGGGACTCCCCATAAACCAAACAAGGGCTATTGTATTTGGACCACAAATGGGAGGATCAAGTTCTGGGAGCTAGAAAAGGAGAGGTAGGCAGAGGCCTAATGATGTAGGGCCTTGTTAAAGATTTAGGCCTTTATCCTAGCATCCTGGAGCTTCTAAAATGTTTTCAGCCGGGAATGGGGTTGCCCGATCAAATACATGTGTTTTGAGCATGTATGTTGTACATGGTGCCAGGCGCTGGTGATCCAGAAGTGTGGCATCATTGTGCTGGTGGAGTCTCGTTTTACAGGAGGGCAGCCTCATCCTGGGTTAGAACTTAAGATCCATGTACCCAGCTGTGTGCAGGCAAGTATGGGTGTCAGGGAAGGGTTAACAGCAGAAACGACTCTTGAGGGTTAAGTATAGTTTCAGTAGGATAAATGGGAGGCCAAGGGCATTGCAGGCAGAGTTGGGACAAAAGCTGGAAGTGTCCAGTGTGGAGGATATTCCAATAAGGCTTATTCCCGGAGGCAAGTCAGGAGATGACACTTAAGGCTGGGCAGGGGTCAGATCATCAAAGGCCTTGCGTATCGGCCTAAGGAGCTGACTGCTGGGGGGGTCATGGAAACGTGTTCCGTCAGGGGATGACACTACACGAGCTGAGGTCTCGAACATCAGTTCCGGCATCATCAGTTCCGGCATCGGCATGCTGGAACGCAGCAGGCATAATTGCATAGTTTCTTAAAGAGGAAACTCCTTTTTATGCACTTGAACTTCTGTCTGTTGGGATCATGCCTAGTTTTATCACCGTAGGCAGGTACCTACTCTACTCCTCCTGCACCCTGTGAAATAGTAAAATTCAGGTCTGCAGTCCTGTATCTGACTTTCCGAAGTCCAGAAAACTCTGGAAACTGAACTTTTTTTTTTTCTTTTTGGTAACTCATTTGAGGGCCAGACTTGAACCTGACGTAAACTTCCTGAGTTGACCTCATCTGGTATGAGGTGATTAATGGTCTGTTTAGCCCACTTGGTGTGAATATTTACCTGTTTCTATGTAGAAATATTAATGGCTTTGATGACAGGTGTTAAATATTAGATGGTATATATGTAATACAGTATTTCTAACATCAAAAAATTCAAAATCCTACCATACAACTGGCACAAGAGTTTTAGATAAGGGATTTTATATAGCCCCTGTGTACAAGCAAGAACACTGCAGGAAATTTTTTTTTTTTTTTTTTTGCGTTACGCGGGCCTCTCACTGTTGGGGCCTCTCCCGTTGCAGAGCACAGGCTCCGGACGCGCAGGCTCAGCGGCCATGGCTCACGGGCCCAGCTGCTCCGCGGTATGTGGGATCTTCCTGGACCGGGGCACGAACCCGTGTCCCCTGCATCGGCAGGCGGACTCTCAACCACTGCGCCACCAGGGAAGCCCCACTGCAGGAAAATTTGCTCTAACTAGGGGGCTGCACTTAGAGATTGTTTTAGCAGCTGAAATCTACTAGATGCAGGACACACTGAACTTATGGAACCCATATTTCATTGGGTCATAGAAGCTATAAAATCAATAGGCTCAAAGAGAGTTTTCCTACCTTTATGGATGGTAAATCAATAGGGGTTAATGAGGAAGGCTTGTGGCTACCCAGGACAGATCCATTAATTATATGAAGTTAACGGCATGGCGAACAACTAGCATCTACTTCCACAAGGCCAATGGCATTATTGTTATTAATAATCATAATTTATATGTATAAATACTTGAGAGTGTATCTAGTGTCTTTGGAAATGCTTTTTCCTTTCATTCTTGTAAACCATGATGGATGGATATATTGGCATTTCCCAGTCTACAGCCAAGGACCACAAGCTCAGAGGAGGTAGGTGACTCGTTCAAGGTCATTCAGGCAACATTTACACACAGGGCCCAGCCTAAGTCCTTGTGATTCTGAAATCTGTGGTCTTAAGTTCAACAAGCAATAACATTCTTAGCTGAAGGGTGACAACCTTAAAAAAAAAATTAGAAATGTCTGTCTTCTCCCAGGGGCCAGCCCAGGAGATGTCATCTCACAAGCTCACTCCAACTCAGTGGTTGTAGGTGAAAGATAACAGTCAGTTGCAGATTTCGAGGCTGATTGTAGATTTCATGAGGACTGTGGATTCCATGAGAGGTGAAAAACACAGGGATCTTTTTTAAAAACACAGATCCCTGGGCTGCATTCCCTAAGGACTCTGGTTTGATAGATCTGGAGCCATGCTTGGGAATCTGTGTTGTTTAAACTTAGTAATGAAAATATCCAAATAGTCAAGAGTGAGGAGGACAGTGACCCTCCCCCCGCCACTTCCCACCACCTACAGCATTTTCTCGTGTTTTTGTTTCCTCGTTTCCTCTCTCGGATGCAAGATCTGCTCCATTCGCCCCTCCAGGCTTCAGAAAGGGTGAATTCAACAGCTGTGTTCACAGGGTTCCCTTGCCCTTTGGCTCCCAGTATGTTCTAGCAGGGACAAGAAAGTCAGAGGAGAGCAAGATTGGCCTCTGCATTTTCCTGGCTGCCTCCTGGCAGGTTGACAATGACTGTGTTCCTCTCCTCCAGTTACAGCTCATGGCAGCCAGCATTCTCTGACCCCGCACCTCTGTCTACAGGTCCTTAAGCATTCCTGTCCTTTGCCCCTTCGAGCCAGGAAGTTTTCCTATCATTGCTTGCTCCATCCCTTAGTGATTTCCCTAGACCTTGCCCACATCCTTATCAACAGTAAATGCTCCCCAATGACCTTCCTTGCATGTGCCACTACAGTAAGTCCCCTATATACGAACCTTCAAGTTGCACACTTTCAAAGATGTGAACATGCGTTCCATCAGCGTCAGGCGTGAGTGAAATTCCAGCTCGCCCTCTGTCTCCTATTGCTGACGACCCTTCAGCTCTACCATCTCCCACCTCCTCTCCCTCCTCCAATCAGAAACTTTTCTTGACTGTTCACTCGATGCCAGCCCCTGTGTGCCAGCTGTTGTACTGTACTACGATAATTTTCAAGATACTGTAGTGTAAGATTAAAAATGTTTTCTTTATTTTTTGTGTTTGTTTTTTATGTATTATTTGTGTGAAAAGTATTGTAAACCTATTACGGTACAGTACCACATAGCCAACTGTGTTACGTGGTTGCCTAGGCTAATAACATTGTTGGATTTATGAACAAATTGGATTTACGAACGCGCTGTCGGAACAGAACTCGTTCATATGTACGGGACTTACTGTATTTCCTGTGGAGACCCTGCCTGATAGATACCAACCCCTCTTTTTATTTATGCCTGAATATTCTCAAGCAAATCACTATGCATCTCAAACACCACTGTCATACTCAGCAAAACAATAACTCCCTAATATCATCCACTAGCAGGCATCTGTATATTCTAAACGCCCCATTAGTGTCTCTCATCAGTTAGGTTTGGAAATCACGAGCGTAGCTCACTTTGGAGGGGTCTTTCCAACTCAAATAATCTTCCTCTTGCCTATGCAAAGAATATTCCAGTTTATAGATTTTGAGTCAGTCTCCACCTGGTGGCAGGAAATCTTGCCTGGAGTGTGGGCTGGTAAATTAGAACCTGGTCCTCAGTGAGGTGACATTGCCATGGAAACTGCTTTAGAACATCTAGGACGTGGCTTGTGCACCTAGAGGTATCTATACCAATAGATCGGCAGAAAAATCAGTTGGATGCTGAACCAAAGAGTCTACTCAAGTGCGTATCTTCTTTCCTCTGGGGATAGGATGGCCGACCGTAGGACCAAAAAGACACGTGATTATTCTACCCGAGCTGGGAGCATGCCCTCTCTCAAGTCTCAAAAGAAATCTCTCCCAATACTTATCATAGGGAGTCAGATCCCTTTCCTGAGTCTTACCGTAGACCAAACTTGTAATTACGTGTTTTAGTCTTTGAACATTTGATTGACTTTTTCAGGTTTAAGATCAAAAACATCCATGAACCACTCCTTGGGCCCTCTCCCAGAAAGAGGCAAGCTGTGGAATCTGGCCAGTTGGAAAGGCAGCGGGTTGGCAAGATGGGACGTCTGAACCCAGTAGTGCACCTAAGTGCCTGTGCGTGTGCGCAGGTTACTGCCTGTCGCTGGGACAAAGCTGCACCTCTGCCCTTATTCTTGGGACTTCAGTCTCAGTGAGTTTTAAGAAACTGTTTCATCCTCACTGTACTAAATTCCAATCCTGAATGAAGAGCTTGTCCAGCAAAATACCACACAAACTTAGAGCTGCAGAAGTTGGCTGGGGATCAAAGCACCTGGTTTTCTTAAAGACAGTCACCTGGGGCATCTGACTGGGTATTTGGTGGGTTGGTTCCAGGCACCGATTTCCATGTTGGCTTCTACATGAAAGAACTTTCCACTGAGGCAGATGATTTATATTATTCTAGTTTTCAAAGCAAATCCTTCAGTGACCAGGCTGCTACAGCATAACCTTCAGAGGCGTCACTGGTCACCCAGCTGCCCCACCATGCACTTACCAGTAAAGAGCATCCCGGGATGTACGTAGATACAGATTTTTGCATGTGGGCACTTGAGCAAGGAAATGAGGCAGGACTCGAGCTGTAGAGAGCATTTTGGTGGAAGGAGAAAGGATCACCTATCAATTAAAAGCCCACCTGGCTGTTACCTTCCCCCATCCTTAGTTCTTTTTTTTTTTTTAGTTCTAATATTTTTTTATTGAAGTATAGTTGATTTACAATGCTGTGTTAATTTCTGCTGTACAGCAAAGTGATTCAGTTATGTATATATACACATTCTTTTTTTTCATATTCTTTTCCATTATGGTTTATCGTAGGATATTGAATATAGTTCTCTGTGCTATAGAGTAGAACCTTGTTGCTTATTCGTCCTCTTAGTTCTTGATCAGCAGCTTTGCTTTCTCCCATCACTTCTCCCTGGGCCGCCACTGGTTACTTGAGCTGATGAACAGTAGCTGACTTGGGAGACAGGAAGGCTTTATGCCAAGACCTGCAGTTCTGCGAGAGATCTCGTACTTCAGACCTGTGCACACAGGACCCTTTCCCTTTCATGTGCTGTGCAGAAGGACACGTAGCAACAGTTATTTCAGGAGTCCCCCTCCTGCAGAAGCAGGGACTGAGCCAGCTGCCTGCTCCAGGCTGATGGTTAGGGGGAGCTTATACAGTGTGGATTCCAGACGTCACAGCTAGGGATCCTGGAGCCTGGTGGAGCCTAGGGAATCTGCATTTTTAATAACTCCCTCTCCTGTGACGAGCAGTTGCAGGAAACCAGCGTGAGGCCTTCCGTCCTCACCTGGTGATCTGCCTTCAGTTCAGAAGTGAGGCATGTGTCTGTGACTAGAAGCCTCTGCATTTGCTGAGCAGGTCAAAATGATTTACAAGGAGGAAGTTGGTTTTATACCCTTAGATTGTGCCATTAAGGCATCAGACATCTGGATCAATTAGGAAAAGTGATTGCTTTACTTTAAGGTACCAGAAGGCCCCCATTAAAATGCAAGCTAATGAGCGATTAGTGATGCTAGCAATCCCGAGGATGTAGTCAAAAGCAGGGAGGGGCAGACACTTCACGGCCAGGGATGCTGTCTCTGCTGAGTCGGCGTCTTGGCTCCGCCACTTAACTAGCTGTGAGATGCTCAGGCGAGTTATTTAACTTGGGTTGTTCATCTGTAAAATGGGGATAATAATAACAACCTCACAGGGATGGTGTGAGGATTTTTGTTTTTGAAAGATGGTGCATGTCAAGCAATTAGCTCTGTCTGTATCCCAGGCAATGACCTGGGTAAATGATACCTGTTCTTCTTCTTGTTGGGTATTGGCAGAGGAGATCAAGGTAACAGGGGATTTATTAATAAATACGTTAGTAGATCCTCCATAGCCCGGCTCCCTACCCACCTGTCAATCCATCCTTCACACAGCCCCCTGAGATGGCTCCCTAAATTCACATCTCGCTCCACCCGCCTATAGTTCTATTGCCTTCATATTAAAATCCTACAAGGTCCTACATGCTTTCGTCTCTAATCACCTCTTTAGCTCAACAGAAAGAACCTCTGAAATTTAATATTCCAGTGTCATTTCCAAACCTCTCAACTCCCTCCCACGTTTTTTCCTTCTTCCTTCTTCTGAAGTCCTCACCCCACCCCTCCCCAGCCCTTTTCTCTTCTGGGTTACTCGACCTATTCCTACTCATCCTTAAAAAACGTCCAGAGGTTGCCTTCCTTGACCCTGACCTCGCCGTTCACCCGGGCTGGGAGAGGGCCCTCCGAAGTGCCCCTGGAATTCCTGTCTCTTCGTGTGCTCGCCTTACATTGAAGCTGCTCGTCAATCCCAGCTCTACAGCAGGGGTTCACACTTTCCTGCTCGTTAGAATCACCTGGAATCTCTTTACAGTCCCAGTGCCTTGGCCTCGCCTCGGACTAGTTAAATCGCAGCAGGACTTCTTAAAACTCTCCGGGTGATTCCAGTGTGCAGAGCTGGAATCTGGGCTTGGAAAGCAGAGCTCCAGATCTGAGCACCTTAAAGAGTATGAAAAGTGTGTGCAGAAATGCCAGCCTACGACACTTAGCACGGTGACCCCCTCGCTGTGATCTCCAATAGACATCTCGGTACATGTTGGAAGGGGCGTGATCGTAGTCAGGAACTTCCAGAGCTGTGTCACCATCTGGGAGAACAGGCTCTGCAGGGGTGCTGGGAAGGGAGACTCTGAGAGGTTGAGGGGACCATGGAAGGCGTGGAGATCAGAGTGGGAGGCTGCAGTGTGAAGGTGGAGAACAAACTGCGGCCACTGCCGGAGGTCTGCCTGGGGCTGTCCTGGGGGGTGAAAGGCAGGGGAGCATGGGTCCACTTGGCTGTAACCCCATCCAGTCCATTCAGACACACTTGAACCTCGCCAGCCAGGAGTGCTTAAGAAGGAAACATGTCATATGTAACTGGTGGCTCTCACAGGCTTTTAGACTCTGCTTCTGCTCTCCCAGAGAGGGCTTTAGGGTCTTCAAGTCCTGGCGGACGGAGACTGCTCTCAGAGCCCGCTGTCCTGGCCACACCCTCTAGACTTTTCTTCTCCACCGTGGGAGGTGGCAAGTGAGTTCTATGCCCACAAGGACATCCAAGGCCTCCAAGAGCCCTGCCTGATCCATCCTCCTCAAACCGGCTTTCTTCTTGAGGCCTTAATCATTGAATCTTCTTTCTTGGCAAGAAAATCTGAAAATTAACCAAGAAATCAACCTACCTATTTTCCTATTGGCCTATCCCCAAAGAATACGCTATTTTATCCCTCTCCTTCTTTGAAGAGGACAAGCGTGTTTTTGTGACATGTAACCTCAAGTTTCCCTTGTTCCAGGGGCTGGGTTAAAAAGCAAAACAAACAAACAAAAAATCCTTCAGAGGTGGAGAGCTAGGCTGTAGTTGGCAAAGGGCTGGACCAGCTCAGTGGGGAACATCTGAGGGGTGTGGGGAGTTTGGCTTTTCTGAGTTAGGGGAACTGGGGGTGTAGATTCAGTGAGCTGTGGGCATCTCTGCCTGGTCCCCCACTGGAGCCCTGGGAGGGGCAGGAACCCTGCTGGATGCACTGGGGTCGGGGATGGGGGTGAAGGGCAAATGCTCTCCCCATCCCCCCTGAGCACTTTATTCACAAGTGGTGGCTTTTGAACCTTTTGAATCATCTTAGATTTTCAGTTGGTTGATTTTAAGATAATGGAGAAAAGACTCTGGAGGGGGATGTGGGGTGGGGAAATCTTTAATTCTATTTTGTGCATATCTGTTAGATACTCTGGGGGAGAGATGAAGTGACTACAATTGGCGACCCTTGCTTTACGCTTACAGTGTAGGCGCTTTCCATATACAGCCGTCCCTCGGTGTCTGTGGGCGATTGGTTCCAGGAGCCCCACGGGTACCGAAATCCGCAGATGCTCAAGTCCTTTATATAATAAGGTGTAGCATTTGCATATAACCTATGCACATCCTCCCTTTAAATCATCTCTAAATTACTTATAATACCAAATACCATGTAAATGATATCTAAATAATTTCCTGTGCGTGGCAAATTCAAGTTTTGCTTTTTGGAACTGCCGGGAATTTTCTTTTCAAGTATTTTCCATCCACCCTTGGTTGAATCTGTGAATGCAGAACCCATGGATCTGGTGGCTTCACTGTATTAAAGTCATTTCATCCTCACTAGAGGCCTATGAAATCAGTGCTTCTCGCTTCTTTTCAAATTTGAGGAAACTGCAGCACAGACAGGTTAAATATGTGTTCAAGGTCGCATAACTAATAAAAGGCAAGTCACCATTTGGTTGTATAATCCTGGAGACTTTTCTTTTCTTTCTTCCTTTTTTTTTTTTGGTGGCAGTAGTGGTAGAGCCATGGGGTGGGGAGGGATGCTATTTAGAGCCATTGGTCCAGGTAATATTATCTGGAGAAAGGCTATGGATTGAGGAAAGGAAAGGGTCTGGAGCAAGCCTTAGGGACTCCCCAGTTTAGAAATGAGAATATAGAGGGGGTAGGGGCTAGCCACGGGAACTTGAGGAGGGACAGTCAGTACAGGAGAAGGAAATCCCAGGCAGCATGGTTTTGTGGGTGTGAAGAATAGCATGTGTGTCCAAGAGGAGAGAGTGGCCAGTTGTGTCTGAAGCTTCCAGACTGCCTAGTAAGATGAGGCCTGAGGAGGGGTTGGGTGTCAAGGAGGACACTGTGTCCTTGACAAGAGCAGCTTCAGAGGAGGAGAGGGGACACAGGCCAGTTGGGGCGAGGAGGTGGTGAGAAAATAGTGTCAGGGAGGTGACTCCCTTCCAAAGAAGACCCAGTGACTGGGCTGTGAGGGTCCCACATCGCCTGACATTCTCACCAACCCTCTCCACACAGCAACTTAATTTTTTTCCCATAGAGGCTGTAGAGCATCTTCTTTGGCCCACAAAGAGGGCTGTGTCCCATTGGGTCAGTAACCGTGATACAACTCAAAACAAACAAACAAAAAACCTAAGGAAGTGAAAGCAGGAAGTGAAGTATAAAAAATAATAATAATAAAATGGCAAGAACAGGATTGGCACACAACAAAGATCAATGAAGCCAAGACTGTCTGGGAAAATGTATCTACTGGTGAATGTGAGTCTTCAAGGAATCAATCAGCAGCTCTTGAAAAATTGTATCTCCTGTAAAAGTATCATCGAGCTTTCAGCGTCATAATGCAGGTGCCGATGGCTAGGCACAGAATGGATGGCCCATTAATACTCATTGATGGTTTTATTGATTGTTGTGTCTGGTAAAATTAGCCCCAAAGATCCTCAGTCAATACAGTACAGGGAGGTGATGAAGCCCGTGTATCCAGGGCAGAGGATGGAGGGCCAGGCTTGGTCCTGAGGGTCAGTGGCTCACTGTGTGACCTGGATGTGCCCTTGGACACCTCAGAGGCTCAGTTTCTTTGCCTATAAGATGGGAAGATAATAGTTCAGTGTTTCCCAAAGTGATTTCCAGCAAATTTTAGTTCTTCGGAATGTTAGTGGGTTTTTGTTTTGTTTTGTGTCTTTTGGTTTTTTTTAACGAAAAGTGTTTAAGCTGTCATATTTGGGCAATACTGATTTTAAACAACTTAAGCAAGATTCTCAGAGCCTGTGGTATCTGGGCATTGTGAATGGCTAAGAAGCAGGATACTATAGTATATACTTATTTATTCATTTGATCTACATTATTAAGCACAGAGCCTATGCCAGGCACTGTTCTAGGTGCTGGAGACATAGCAGTGAACAAAAGACCTAAGTCCTTCTGCCAAAGTGTTTGCATCCTAGTGAGGGAACACAGAGATAATGAGTCAATCAACAAAGATAGGTAATATGGTAGATGGTGTTAAATCCTGTACAAAAAACCCCCCCAAAACCCCCCACAGAAGACTAATGGAGTATAGGGGATGGAAGGCAGTACTATCTTATACAGAGAGGAGATAGGACTTCCCTCCTTGATGAGCGGTTGTTTTGAGCAGAGACATGAAGGCAATAAAGGAGGGGAGTATAGCCGATGAGGGAAGAGATGGGGTGGGAAATAGCCAAAGGTCAAGTCCAGCCTCGACATGGGAGCCTTCCCTCTTCATATCTACACAGCCTCTGAGTTTGGGTAACCAGAGGTCAGATGACAAGGCCTAACTGCTTTAGAGGTATGTGGTGTCTTCCAAACTCATCTCATCAGCAGGTAGCCACTTTCTCCTCCACCACCTCCCCCTCCCCCCTCCTCCTAATTATTATTATTTGATGTAATTCTCAAGACTGTGTCCCCCCGGAATAGATCATTTGGAAGTACAACACTAATGATATGACATGGGGTGACATGGTGTAATAGTCTAAACTGGCCAAGGGGGAAAAATAAAAAGTATAAATTATAAAATCCTTTTAGAGAAATATCATGTTACTGCTCTTTCAAAAGACCAGATTGTGCTTTATTTAGGAATGAGTTCTCAAAGTCAGAAGATCATGGGCTAGCAGCAGTTGACTGTCTGTGTGATGTTGGGCAATTAGTTGGCTTCTCTGTACCTTGGCTTCCTCATCTGCAAAATAGGAACTAGGATGTTTCCTACCTCCATGGCCAAAGCAGGGATTAATCGATGTAATACAAAGTGCTTAGCGCAGTGCCAGGCATACAGTAAGTGCTCAGAAAATGTTACCTGCTGTGATAATCAATGTTTAGTAACTGAGGGAACCTCCTGAGTGGTGCTGACCAAAGAACCCCCTTTACGCATGGAAAAGGATGACACAAGAGAACATCGAATGCCGGGATTCCTGAGCGCTTTCAAAGGGCTCGGTGCTGTGCTTCACGCCTGTACTGTGTTTTCCACATACTTCGGTTGCCGTTCTGGCTGCCTCCAGAGCATCTGCTCCTCTGCTCTCACAGGGTGTAGCAGCCACATTCCTTGCCATGTTCCACGCCAGTTACTTGTAGGGGTGGGGCTGGTCATCCAATCAGACTGAAGCTCAAGACGCAGCAGGATGGGTAGGAAAAAGGAAGCCATCTTGTTCTCCACACGTGGAAGAGAAACCAGGAAGCCCAGGACCTGCACGGTGTCATCTCTCTACAGTGAAGGCAGCCAGCCTGGGCACGAGGCCAACACCCAGAGGAAGGCAGAGCCAAGAGAATCCCTGAGAAACGAAGCCCTGCCCTGTCTCCCCACCTACATCTAGATCAGCTCAATCCTGAAATCCCCCCCACTGTGGACTTTGCAGGTCCAGGATCCAATAAATTGCTTTATTTTAAAGCCATGGTAAATTGGATTTGTCTTTGACTTTACAGCCCAAAGCATCTTCACTGATACCTGTAACTTATCTCATCAGATCTCCATGACAACCCTGTTTTAAGATGCTTTTATTCCCGTTTTACAAATGGAGACACACTCAGAGAGGATGGCTGACCTGCTGTTGACTGTTTAGGAACAAAATCTGGTAGAGTAGACTTGGGGTTCAAAGATGTGGGTTCCCATCTTAGGTCCATTGTGTATTGGTTGTTTCCTCATCTGTAAAGTAATATAATTCTTATTTTAAAATCTTTTTTCCCTTGGGTTTCCCTGGTGGCGCAGTGGTTGAGAGTCCACCTGCCGATGCAGGGGACACGGGTTCGTGCCCCGGTCCGGGAAGATCCCACATGCCGCGGAGCGGCTGGGCCCGTGAGCCTATGGCCGCTGAGCCTGCACGTCCGGAGCCTGTGCTCCGCAACGGGAGAGGCCACGGCAGTAAGAGGCCCGCGTACCCAAAAAAAAAAAAACAAAAAAAAAACAAAAAAATCTTTTTTCCCGAGGTTGACATGGGGATCTAAATCCAGTAAGATTCCTTAGGAGGAAACTCTTTGCAACTGTAAAGTGCTGTACAAATGTTTGCTATTCCTATGCCTGTGACCCACAGCTCCGACCTAGAAGTTCAAGGTCTATATTTGGCATGTTTGCTGGCTTATTGGGCCCAGGCTCCAGCTAGTTCTTCGATGCAGGTATTCTGGTTTCCTTTTTTATACTGATAATTTGCTTAACAAATCCTTCCTTCACAACTAGTAAAGATCTGGAGTCAAACCTAGCCCCTGACCCCACGTGTGATAAATGGGAGCTCAGTTGTATGCCCAGTATAGACATTATTTATTAATTGGTCAACCCGTAACACCCACACATGCATGCACACCCCCAGGACTCCAGCAGTCTTGGGCCCAGAGGCCTGTACTATTTCCCAGGGGTTCATTGATAGATTTTCCATGTCCTGTTAGCATCCCAAATGTATATTTTGTATCTTCTGCCTTCAGGGATTAAAAAGAGAAACACATTTCATTGTGCAATTTTCTCTTGTTGGGAATAAGTTTGAGGTAAAAGTCCCTGTAGTTATTTAGGGTAAAGACAGTGAAGACTGTTTATAATTCAGTTCAGAGGGTGAAAATTTGTTCTTTCCATGAATATACTGTAATGATTTGCCTAAATGATTCAGTTAGTTGATTTCCCAAATATATTAATCATGAACAAGAAGAATTGTATTCATCTTTGGACTGTTTATAATGCTAGAATAAAGTGCTTGTCAAATAAGGCCCTAGGTTGATAAGCACAGTATACAAGAAAAAAAATGAAATAGATTTATTCTTGCCATTTGGGGAATATGTGCTTTATTGTACACACTTTGCTTCTGGCGATGGAGAAAATAATTTATTGGCAAGTCTTTTCCTTTCATTTGCCTTGAATATAAAGATTAACTGATGGTTTAACAATCTTGTTCAGGCTATATTTATGAAGGATAGCATTTCTCACTCAAATAACTCCCAATATTCATTTTAAGTTGTAGCATTATTCATACAGATATGATGGGAAGAACTTCAGTCATAAAAGTTGAGACGTATCTCATATTAACAACTTGAAAAGAATGTGAGCTGGAATTTCTTTTGTATTAATTTACATGGAAGGGGAAAATGACAATAGCCAAGAAGTGAAAAAATGAATTTTAGCAATCAGGTTGACTTAATTTGAGCTCATCAGATGCCTGAGGCAATAAAGGTATGTTTAGAGTGACAGACCGTGGCCACCCTCCAGGGGAAAACCTGAGCAGTGGGTGTGACATTGAGTAGTTAGCTTGTTTTCTTCACTTTTGATCAAAGGCCCTTAAAATATATTCGCGGTTGGCAGAAATGTCCTTGCAGTCGAAGGTGACCTGTTTATGTGGTCTGCATCAATGTCAACGGCTGGGTTCCAAGGAAGAAGAAATATAATCCAGGTTCAAGGACAACAACCAGTGAGAAATGCCTTCGTCTCTCAAAGAAAACCAAAGCATCTCTCAGTTTTGTTTATGAAATGCTTAGGTAATTTTCCTCTGCTGCTGAAAAAAATACACACCCCACAGCTGGAACCACTTACAACATAGGTTTGATTGGTTTTTTGCAAATTGAACGATTAATTCAGGCAAACAGCCAAAGATTTAATTTAATTTTAAACTGAAAGGGATGGACAGTCATACTGGCTGAATTCCTAGCTTGGCAGACTTTGGGGTCCCGGCAATTAGTTTAGACAATATTGTGACTCCAGCAAGTCCATACTGGGAGGCAGACCAAGTTTTTAAAAAATGTTTTGGTACCACTGGCCTGACTCTCTCCGTTTTTTGTTTTTTTTTAAACATCTTTATTGGAATATAATTGCTTTACAATGGTGTGTTAGTTTCTGCTTTATAACAAAGTGAATCAGCTATACGTATACATATATCTCCATATCCCCTCCCTCTTGCATCTCCCTCCCTATCCCACCGCTGTAGGTGGTCACAAAGCACCGAGCTGATCTCCCTGTGCTATGTGGCTGCTTCCCACTAGCTATCTATTTTACATTTGGTAGTGTATATATGTCCATGCCACGCTCTCACTTCGTCCCAGCTTACCCTTCCCCCTCCCTGTGTCTTCAAGTCCATCCTCTACATCTGCGTCTTTATTCCTGTCCTGCCCCTAGGTTCTTCAGAACCGTTTTTTTTTTTTGATTCCATATATATGTGTTAGCATATGGTATTTATTTTTCTCTTTCTGACTTACTTCACTCTGTATGACCGACTCTAGGTCCATCCATCTCACTAAAAATAACTCAATTTCGTTTCTTTTTATGGCTGAGTAATATTCCATTGTATATATGTGCCACATCTTCTTTATCCATTCATCTGTCGATGGACACTTAGGTTGCTTCCATGTCCTGGCTATTGTAAACAGTGCTGCAATGAACATTTTGGTACATGACTCTTTTTGAATTACGGTTTTCTCAGGGTATATGCCTATTAGTGGGATTGCTGGGTCGTATGGTAGTTCTATTTTTAGGAAACTCCATACTGTTCTCCATAGTGGCTGTATCAATTTACATTCCCACCAACAGTGCAAGAGGGTTCCCTTTTCTCCACACCCTCTCCAGCATTTATTTTTTGTAGATTTTTTGATGATGGCCATCCTGACCGGTGTGAGGTGATACCTCATTGTAGTTTTGGTTTTTTTGGGTTTGTTTTTTTTTTTGTGGTACATGGCCTCTCACTGTTGTGGCCTCTCCCGTTGCGGAGCACAGGCTCCGGACACGCAGGCTCAGCGGCCATGGCTCACGGGACCAGCCGCTCCGCGGCATGTGGGATCTTCCCGGACCAGGGCACGAACCCGTGTCCCCTGCATTGGCAGGCAGACTCTCAACCACTGCACCACCAGGGAAGCCCTCATTGTAGTTTTGATTTGCATTTCTCTAATGATTAGTGATGTTGAGCATCCTTTCATGTGTTTCATGGCAATCTGTATATCTTCTTTGGAGAAATGTCTGTTTAGGTCTTCTGCCCATTTTTGGATTGGGTTGTTTGTTTTTTTGATATTGAGCTGCATGAGCTGCTTGTATATTTTAGAGATTAATCCTTTGTTGGTTGCTTCGTTTGCAAATATTTTCTCCCATTCTGAGGGTTGTCCTTTCGTCTTGTTTATGGTTTCCTTTGGTGTGCAAAAACTTTTAAGTTTCATTAGGCCCCGTTTGTTTATTTTTGTTTTTACTTCCATTTCTCTAGGAGGTGGGTCAAAAAGCATCTTGCTGTGATTCATGTCATAGAGTGTTCTGCCTATGTTTTCTTCTGAGAGTTTTAGAGTGTCTGGCCTTACCTTTGGGTCTTTAATCGATTTTGAGTTTATTTTTGTGTATGGTGTTAGGAAGTATTCTAATTTCGTTCTTTCACATGTAGCTGTCCCATTTTCCCAGCATCACTTATTGAAGAGGCTGTCTTTTCTCCTTTGTATATTCTGGCCTGGCCTCCTTTATCGAAGATAAGGTGACCATATGTGCGTGGGTTTATCTCTGGGCTTTCTATCCTGTTCCATTGATCTATATTTCTCTCTTTGTGCCAGTACCATACTGACTTGATTACTGTAGCTTTGTAGTACAGTCTCAAGTCAGGGAACCTGATTCCTCGATCTCTGTTTTTCTTTCTCAAGATTGCTTTGGCTATTCGGGGTCTTTTGTGTTTCCATACAAATTGTGCAGTTTTGTGTTCTAGTTCTGCGAAAAATGCCATTGGTAGTTTCATAGGGATTGCACTGAATCTGTAGATTGCTTTGGGTAGTAGAGTCATTTTCACAATGTTGAATCTTCCAATCCAAGAACATGGTATATCTCTCCATCTGCTTGTATCATCTTTAATTTCTTTCATCAGTGTCTTACATTTTTCTGCATACAGGTCTTTTGTCTCGTTGGGTAGGTTTATACCTAGGCATTTTATTCTTTTTGTTGCAATGGTAAATGAGAGTGTTTCCTTAATTTCTCTTGCAGATTTTTCATCATTACTGTATAGGAATGCAAGAGATTTCTGTGCATTAATTTTATACCCTGCTACTTTACCGAATTCATTGATTAGCTCTAGTAGTTTTCTGGTAGCATCTTTAGGATTCTCTATGTAGAGTATCATGTCATCTGCAAACAGTGACAGTTTTACTTCTTCTTTTATGATTTGGATTTCTTTTATTTCTTTTTCTCCTCTGATTGCTGTGGCTAAAACTTCCAAAACTATGTTGAATAATAGTGGTGAGAGTGGGCAATCTTGTCTTGTTCCTGATCTTAGAGGAAATGGTTTCAGTTTTTCACCATTGAGAATGACGTTGGCTGTGGGTTTGTTACATATGGCCTTTATTATGTTGAGGTAAGTTCCCTCTGTGCCTACTTTCTGGATAGTTTTTATCATAAATCGGTGTTGAATTTTGTCAAAAGCTTTTTGTCCATCTATTGACATTATCATATGGTTTTTATCCTTCAGTTTGTTAATATGGTGTATCACATAGATTCACTTGCTTATATTGAAGAATCCTTGCATTCCTGGGATAAAGCCCACTTGATCATGGTGTACGATCCTTTTAATGTGCTGCTGGTTTCTGTTTGCTAGTATTTTGTTGAGGATTTTTGCATCTAGGTTCATCAGTGAGATTGGCCTGTAGTTTTCTTTTTTTGTGACATCTTTGTCTGGTTTTGGTATCAGGGTAATGGTGGCCTCGTGGAATGAGTTTGGGAGTGTTCCTCCCTCTGCTATATTTTGGAAGAGTTTGAGAAGGATACATGTTAGCTCTTCCCTAAATGTTTGATAGAATTCGCCTGTGAAGCCATCTGGTCCTGGGCTTTTGTTTGTTGGAAGATTTTTAATCCCAGTTTCAATTTCAGTGCTTGTGATTGGTCTGTTTATATTTTCTGTTTCTTCCTGGTTCAGTCTCAGAAGGTTGTGCTTTTCAAAGAATTTGTCCATTTCTTCCAGGTTGTCCATTTTATTGGCATATCGTTGCTTGTAGTAATCTCTCATGATCTTTTGTATTTCTGCAGTGTCAGTTGTTACTTCTCCTTTTTCTTTTCTAATTCTGTTGAGTTGAGTCTTCTCCCTTTTTTTCTTGATGAGTCTGGCTAAAGGTTTATCAATTTTGTTTATCTTCTCAAAGAACCAGCTTTTAGTTTTATTCATCTTTGCTATCGTTTCCTTCATTTCTTTTTCATTTATTTCTGATCTGATCTTTATGATTTCTTTCCTTCTGCTAACTTTGGGTTTTTTTTGTTCTTTCTCTAATTGCTTTAGGTATAAGGTTAGGTTGTTTATTTGAGATGTTTCTTGTTTTTTGAGGTAGGATTGTATTGCTATAAACTTCCCTCTTAGAACTGCTTCTGCTGCATCCCATAGGTTTTGGGCCATTGTGTTTTCATTGTCATTTGTTTCTAGGTATTTTTTTGATTGCCTCTTTGATTTCTTTAGTGATCTGTTGGTTATTTAGTAGTGTACTGTTTAGCCTCCTTGTGTTTGTATTTTTTACAGTTTTTTTTTTCCGATAATTGATATCTAGTCTCATAGTGTTGTGGTTGGAAAAGATACTTGACACAATTTCAGTTTTCTTAAATTTACCAAAGCTTTATTTGTGACCCAAGATATGATCTCTCCTGGAGAATGTCCCATGAGCACTTGAGAAGAAAGTGCATTCTGTGGTTTTTGGATGGAATATCCTATAAATATCAATTAAGTCCGTCTGGTCTAATGTGTCATTTAAAGCTTGTGTTTCCTTATTTATTTTCATTTTGGATGATCTGTCCATTGGTGAAAATGCAGTGTTAAAGTCCCCTACTGTGATTGTGTTATTGTCGATTTCCCCTTTTATGGCTGTTAGCATTTTCCTTATGTATTGAGGTGCTCCTATGTTGGGTGCATAAATATTTACAATTGTTATATCTTCTTCTTGGATTGGTCCCTTGATCATTATGTAGTGTCCTTCTTTGTCTTTTGTAACAGTCTTTATTTTAAAGTCTATTTTGTCTGATATGAGGATTGCTACTCCAGCTTTCTTTTGGTTTCCATTTGCGTGGAATATCTTTTTCCATCCCCTCACTTTGTCTGTATGTGTCCCTAGGTCTGAACTGGGTCTCTTGTGGACAGCATATATATGGGTCTTGTTTTTGTATCCATTCAGCCAGTCTATGTCTTTTGGTTGGAGCATTTAATCCATTTACATTTAAGGTAATTATCAATATATATGTTCCTATTACCATTTTCTTAATTGTTTTGGGTTTGTTATTGTAAGTCTTTTCCTTCTCTTGTGTTTCCTACCTAGAGAAGTTCCTTTAGCATTTGTTGTAAAGCTGATTTGGTGGTGCTGAATTCTCTTAGCTTTTACTTGTCTGTAGAGGTTTTAATTTCTCTGTCCAATCTGAGTGAGATCCTTGCTGGGTAGAGTAATCTTGGTTGTAGATTTTTCCCTTTCATCACTTTAAATAGGTCCTGTCACTCCCTTCTGGCTTGCAGAGTTTCTGCTGAAAGATCAGCTGTTAACCTTATGGGGATTCCCTTGTATGTTATTTGTTGCTTTTCCCTTGCTGCCTTTAATATTTTTTCTTTGTATTTAATTTTTGATAGTTTGATTAATATGTGTCTTGGCATGTTTCTCCTTGGATTTATACCATATGGGACTCTCTGCGTTTCTTGGACTTGATTGACTATTTCATTTCCCATATTAGGGAAGTTTTCAAATATAATCTCTTCAAATAGATTCTCAGTCCCTTTCTTTTTCTCTTCTTCTTTTAGGACCCCTATAATTCGAATGTTTGTGTGTTTAATGTTGTCCCAGAGGTCTCTGAGACTGTCCTCAATTCTTTTCATTCTTTTTTCTTTATTCTGCTCTGAGATAGTTATTTCCACTTTTTTTTCTTCCAGGTCACTTTTCCATTCTTCTGCCTCAGTTCTTCTGCTATTGATTCCTTCTAGAGGATTGTTAATTTCATTTATTGTGTTGTTCATCATTGTTTGTTTGCTCTTTAGTTCTTCTAGGTCCTTGTTAGATGTTTCTTGTATTTTCTCCATTCTATTTCCAAGATTTTGGATCATCTTTACTATCATTACTCTGAGATCTTTTTCGGGTAGACTGCCTATTTCCTCTTCATTTGTTAGGTCTGGTGGGTTTTTACCTTGCTCCTTCATCTGCTGTGTATTTCTGTCTTCTCATTTTGCTTAACTTACTGTGTTTGGGGTCTCCTTTTGCAGGCTGCAGGTTCGTAGTTCCCGTTGTTTTTGGTGTCTGCCCCCAGTGGCTAAGGTTGGTTCAATGTGTTGTGTAGGCTTCCTGATGGAGGGGACTGGTGCCTGTGTTCTGGTGAGTGGGGCTGGATCTTGTCTTTCTGGTGGGCAGGACCGTGTCTGGTTGTGTGTTTTGGGGTGTCTTTGAACTTAGTATGATTTTAGGCAGCCTCTCTGCTAACGGGTGGGATTGTGTTCCTGTCTTGCTAGTTGTTTGGCATGGGGTGTCCAGCAGTATAGTTTGCTGGTTGTTGAGTGGAGCTGGGTCTTAGGGTTCAGACGGAGATCTCTGGGAGAGCTCTCGCTGATTGATATTACGTGGGACCTGGAGGTCTCTGATGGTCCAGTGTGCTGAACTCAGCGCTCCCACCTCCGAGGCTCAGGCCTGACACCCGGCCAGAGCACCAAGACCCTTTTGGGAAGTCTGAGGTCTTCTGACAGTGTTCAGTAGGTGTTCTGTAGGAGTTGTTCCACATGTAGATGTGGTTTTGATGTATTTGTGGGCAGGAAGGTGATCTCCACGTCTTATTCCTCTGCCATCCTGAAGGTCCTTCTGGCCTTACTCTCTTTTTATCATTGTTTTCCCGCTTTAAAACAGGGTACTTGAGGGGATAATCACAATCCTATTCCTCTACACAAGTGCTGTGTGGATTTGTAATTGCATTTCACTCCTGCCCCAGGACAAATAAAGTGATCAAAAGTTGCCAGTACCACAGACAGGAATTCTTATGACTTGAGTTATACCTTCTACAGTTTGGCCAAGTGTATATGCGCAGCCGACTTGGTCAGCTCTTTTCCTGCCTGCACACACCTTGGAGGCAAAGCCGGACTTTTCATGAGCTGTTGGAAGGCCAAGCTAACTAGAAACTTTACCCTGAACCACCCCAAAGATCAAGCTAAGGATGACCCAGATCGTCAAGTCAAACATGTGCTACCATCTTTATCCAGCAGCTCTTTGTAGAGGATGCCACAGTTCCAGGCTGCAGAATGTTCTGAAAGATGCTTTTATCTGATGATGAAGTCTGACTGAACAGTGAGGCAGAGAGCAGAATTATCAAGGAAAAGACAATACAGTTGACCCTTGAACAACATGGTCCGCTTACTTGTGAATTTTTTTCAATAGTAAATACTACAGTAGTACATGGTCCGCGGTCGGTTGAATCCACAGATGAGGCACCGTGGTTATGGAAGGTTGACTGTAAATTATACTTGGATTTTCGACTGTGAAAGGCCAGCGCCCCTAACTCTCTCCTTGTTCAAGGTTCAGCTGTACTATTAAGGCTGCTCTGAGGCTTTCTCTCAGGGGAAAGAACTGAATTGCATAGAATCCAGGGTATTCGAGAACTTTCAGCACTTTACTTCTTAACAGGTCTGGTTGCTTAAAATGGCACTGGGGTTTCACCTTTTGGCTTTGTTTTTTTTCTCTCCCTCCCTCCCTCCCTCCTCCTCCCTTCCTTCCTTTCCCACCTTTCCTCCTTGCTTCCTTTTTTTCCTTCTTTCTTTTTTCTTTGTAAAATAAATCTTCTCTGATACTGACATCTGACTATAGTTTTCTCAAAGGAATAGATTCAACATAAATACGTGTTCCTTCATGAATATACTTTTAAGAACTGAAACCTAGGCAATAGTGGACTTGGCATAATGCCATTCTCAGAATTTCCACATCATCTCCTTGCCCAGGCACATCACATCCAAACTCCCAGCTCCAAATCAGAGAACCTTTCCACGAACTTTCTGCCTTCATTTTGTCACACCGTGATGATAACTCCCTCCTCTGGATATCCATGCCACCTGCAGACAATTCCTTGTACACTGCCTGTTGGCAAGTTTTTACACCAAAACTTTGTTTTATTATACAAGTAATACGGGATAACATCCTCACTGAATAATAATGAAACAGTGCAGAAGCAAACAAACCAGCATGGCCGAAGACCCCTTCCCTCCCAGAAGAAACAACTTACGAGCTCTGGATGTATCTTCCCAAGCTTTCTTCTAGGAATATATACCCAAATTCATGCATATCTGTCTACATATTTATAGACGGGTTGTTTATATGTATGTAAAATCATACTTTTATATATTTTAACAGGCTTCTTGAAATATAATCATGTACCATCCTTTTTTTAAAGAAAAATCTTATGAGGATATTCCACATCCTAGTCAACATTTGTTACTGTCTATCTTTTTGATTATAGTCATCTTAAGGGGTGTGAAGTGGTATCTCGTTGTGGTTTAGATTTGCATTTTCCTAATGGTCAGTGATATTGAGCTTCCTTTCATGTGCTTATTAGCCATTTACATATTTTCTTTGGATCCTTTGCCCATTTTTACACTGGGTTGTCTTTTTATTATTGAGTTGTAAGGATTCCTTACATATTCGGGATTCAAGTCTCTTATTAGATAGCAAATATTTTCTTCAGTTTTGTGAATTACCTTTTTATTTACTTGGTGGTGTCCTTTGAAGCACAAAAGTTCTTAATTTTGGTGGAGTCCACTTCATCTTTTTTCTTTTGTCATTTATGCTTTTGCTGTCATATCTAAGTAGGCTTTGCCCAAGGCTAGGTCATGAAGGTTTCCTCCAAAACTTTCTTCTAAGAGTTTTGTAGCTTTGGCTCTTACATTTAGGTCTGTAATCCCTTCATGGTCAATTTTTGTGTATATTGTAATGAAAAAGTCCAACTCCATTCTTTCTCATGCAGTTATCTAGTTGTCCCAATACTATTTGTTATTGAGACTTTTCTTTTCCCCTGTGATTATCTTGGCACCTTTGTTAAAAATGAATTGACCGTAAATGTAAGGGTTTATTTTTGGACCCTCTATTCTATTCCATTGGTCTGTATGTCTTTCTATGCCAGTACCGAACTGTCTTGATTACTGTAACTTTGTAATAAGTTTTGAGATTGGTGAGTGTGCATTCTCCACCTTTACTTTTCTTTTTCAAAGGTGTTTTGTCTATTCTGAGTGCCTTTCATTTCCCATATGAATATTAGGATCAGCTTGTCATTTTTTGCAAAAAAAAAAAAAAAAAGAAGACAGGAGCGATTTTGATAAGGATCTACATAAATTTTTTATCACTTGCTTTTCATACAACTTGATGATTTTTTTTAACATATGTATATACCCTGTGACCATCACCCAGATTGAGATATGGAATATCTGCAGTACCTTAGAAGGCTTCCTAATGCCCCTTTCTAATCCCTGCTTTTCTATAAAAGTAGCCACTCTTCTGACATCTGTCACCATTGAGCAATTTGCCCTTTCTTAAACTTCTAATAAATGGAACGATTTAGTACGTACTCTGTAGCGAGTGACTTCTTTCACTTAATTGTTTGGGAGGTTTATCCATGTTGTTGTTTGTCTCCTTAGTTTTTTTCAATTTTATTGCTAAGTAGTACTCTACTGTATTTCATTGTTTATTCATTGCCAGTTGAAAGACAATTATTCTGTTTACACTGGGGTCTTATAAATCTGCTGTGAACATTCTTGAGCACGTCACTGAGTGGACATAAGCACTCATTTCTGATAGGCGTATATCTAGGAAAGAAATTGCTGGGTCATAGGTAGATGTATGTTTGGCCTTGGAAGATAACGTAAACAGATTTTCAAAGTGACCGCACCAGTTTACATTCCTACCAGCAGAGTATGGGAGCACCAGTTGCTTACAGCCTTACCAGCACTTGCTATTAATTGGTTGGCATTCTGGGCTGTGGGTGGTGTTATCTCACTGTGCTTACAGTTTGCATTTCCCTGATGACTAAAGATGTTTAGCGTTTTTTAATAAGGTTTGGCCATTTCTGTGAACACTTTTGGGAAGTGCCTGTTAAAGTCTTTTGCTAATTGTTCTAAATCGGGTTGTCTTTTCTTTTTGGTTGGTATGAGCCCTTTATATATTCTTGATATGAATCCTTTGTCAGGTGTATATATTTTAACTATTTTCTCACAGTCTGGGGTTTGCCTTATGACTCTCTTGATGTTGTTTATTTTAAGGCAATTTTCAAAATTAAGATACAATTCATGTACCGTAAAATTCATGTATTTAAAGTATACAATTCAGTGGTTTTCACCGTATTCACAAAGTTTTGCAACCATCACCACTATTTAATTCCAGAATATTTTCACTACCCCAAGAGGAAATCCCATATCTATTACTCCCTCTTCATCCCTCCCACTAGGCCCTAGCAACCACTGATCTAATTTTGTCTTAATAGATTTGCCTGTACTGGGCATTTCATATAAATGGAATCATACAATATGTGACCTTTTGTGACAGGCTTCTTTTACTTAGCATATGTTTTCAAGGTTCATCCATGTTGTAGCATGTATCAGAATTTCATTCTTTTCTTTTTTAATTAACTTTTTTTGGGGCTGCGTTGGGTCTTCGTTGCTGCGCACGGGCTTTCTCTAGTTGTGGCGAGCAAGGGCTAGTCTTCGTTGCGGTGCGCGGGCTTCTCATTGCAGTGGCTTCTCTTGTTGCGGAGCACGGGCTGTAGGCGCACAGGCTTCAGTAGTTGCAGCATGCAGGCTCTAGAGCTCAGGCTCAGTAGTTGTGGTGCACGGGTTTAGTTGCTCCTCGGCATGTGGGACCTTCCCGGACCAGGGCTAGAACCCATGTCCCCTGCGTTGGCAGGCAGATTCTTAACCACTGTGCCACCAGGGAAGTCCCTCATTCATTTTTTTATTGCTGAATAATATTCCATTGTATGGATATAAAACATTTGTTGATTCACTCATCATTTGATGGACTTGTGGGTTCTTTTAATATTGTGTTTTTGATGAACATAAGTTGTTAATTTTAATGAAGTTCAATTTATCAATCTTTTTTTTTTTTTAATGGACTGTGCTTCAGGGTGACCTATTTAAGAAATCTTTGTCTACTTCAGTGACTTACTATTTAAACACCTTCATTGTCCTGGAAATCTTCCCATGTTGGTATATGGATGGAGGTTTACCTCCTTCTTTCTGCTGACTCCTTGTAGCCACTTCTCCATTGCTGGATAGTGAGTGATTTTCAGTGTGTTACAATTAAAAGCAATGCTGAAACAAAAATTCTCACCTACGGACTTTGTGCATGTGTGCAAGGATGCCTTAAATTCCTAGAAATAAAACTGCTAGATCAAAAGTTTGTATGTTTTCATTTTCGATGGAGCCCAGCAAATTGCCTTCCAAAAAAGTCTTCACCAAATGTATGTGCTCATCAAGAGGTTGAAAAGTGCCATTGTGCCACATCTCTGCCATTATTTGGTATTATTGGTCTTTAAAAATGTTTGTCATTCTTATGAGCATACTGATATTTTCTTTAGTACATTCTCGCTTTTACAATCCTTGGTGGGTAGGGATTCCTTTTACATTTATCCCTTTAAGTAAGTATCCCTTAAGTTTTGAGGTTAGCACTGCAACATTGTCAGGAAGGAAGAAGTTTTCTTCCACCCTCTTATGTTTAATACCTGGGGGCCTGTGAATTAAACTAACAAAAGGCAGATTAACACGAGAAAAGGCATATAATTTTTATTAATGTTTATGTGCACAGAAGTTCACAGAAAAGAGGTGAAACTGAAAAAAGTGATTAGAGTCTGGGGGCTCATATGCCATTGTATCAAAGGAAAGAGGTTCAGGTTTCAAAGGATGATAAATTGTGGGCCGGTGACTGCAAAATGTCTTCCGTTAGTTTTCCCTAGGAGAGTTATTTTGGTAAGGTCTGTTGATGCCGACTCAGCTCAGTGTCAACTCCTAGTCTCTGGTGACCATTTGTTCTTCCCTTTTTGGCACTGGGGAGGCACCTTCACAAAGGGAAATCTCTGCCCTGCTTTTAGGCAGATAAGGGGAATGCGGATAAATCCTCTTCCTGCATCTGTTACCTCTCAGTTGCCTTCAGCTCAAAGTAACCTTTATGCCAAAATGGCATATTGTGACGTGGCATATTCTGGAACCCCTTTAGCACGAAAATGAACATGTATTGCTTAACTGTTAATTTCACAGAGGAGAATAATTCAGAGTTAGACTTGATTTAAATCTTTGACTTTGAGATAAACGTGTATGTTGCTTAGCTTTTCTCTGCGGAGGGCGGAGTTTCCAGAGTCCTTTCTCACAGGCTGAGTCCTTTCTCAGCCTTGGTCGGGGCCGCCGTGTGCATCTGTCTGAGCAAAGCCTCTGCAGGCGCTCAACCCGAGTATTTACACTAGGGAGAAGATTGTCTACGCTAGGGCTGAGCTCACACCTCTTCCAGCTGTTAAATCCTGGACATCGTCTGGCTCACTAAGCAGCATTTCACGTGGTTTTCATTTAGCGAGTTTAAAACGGACAAAGGGATGCATTGGGCCATCTGGCTGTCCCTTCTCCCTACAGAGCTTAGAGAAAAAGTTGTTAATTCCAGGGGACTCATTCATTTGGAAACTCTAAGACCCCTCTGATTTCAGACAGGTATCCTGTCTTGGGTTTTAGTTTTAATCTGCTCTTGTGCCGTTTATCTTTGGCAAAGAGGCAGTGTAGGGAGAGGATGTAACACAGCGTTCCCCAACCCCTGGGCCATGGACCGGTGCTGGTCCACGGCCTGTTAGGAACCTGGCCGCACAGCAGGAGGGAAGCGGCCGACGCGGGAGCGAAGCTTCATCTGCCCTCTGCATCGCTCACATTACCGCCTGACCACCCCTGCACCGCACCCATGGAAAAATTGTCTTCCACGAAACCCGTCTCTGGTGCCAAAAAGGCTGGAGATGGCTGATGTAACATATTTATTAATCTGATGGCTCTGGACTGAACATGAAGCCAAGACTAATTGGTGACTTCATGAATCGAGGTTCAGTTGACACTTAGCTTGTAAAGGAAACTGTTTGTTAGTTTAAGACTTAAGAGTTAATTACTGGCTTCAGTTCTTCAAACCAAAGGCAGAATCTGAGTGTTTTCACTCTAAAGTTAGGTCATGAAATCAACACACTTAACTCACATGTGGCTTTAATTCACCAAGCACCCCAGTTCATATAAATGATGAGCCTTCACAGTAGAAATGCAAAGAAGGTGCTCGTTCCTTTGCTTGCTAAAACATCTCTCCTTTTCCCTCTCCTCTTCTTATTCCAAAACGTATAATGAACACAACACGCGCACTCAGCTCAGTGAGGTGCTCACACTCAGCGGACTTCACTGACCCACGGAGGGACAGGCAGGGTCACGGCTCCCGCCAAGCACTCAGGCCAGGGCGCATGCGCAGAAGGGTGACGTCAGCAGCAGCATTTAATTTCTCTTTTTGTGTTTGGCTGAGACCGTGCAGTTGTATTTCTTTTAAAAAAAATTTATTTACTTATTTTTCACCGTGTTGGGTTTTTGTTGCCGTGCACGGGCTTTCTCTAGTTGCTTCCAGCGAGGGCTACTCTTCGTTGCGGTGCGCAGGCTTCTCATTCTGGTGGCTTCTCTTGTTGCGGAGCACGGGCTCTAGGTGTGCAGACTTCAGTAGTTGTGCGCGTGGGCCCAGTAGTTGTGGCGTATGGGCTTAGTTGCTCCACGGCATGTGAGATCTTCCCGGACCAGGGCTCGAACCTGTGTCCCCTGCATTGGCAGGCGGATTCTTAACCACTGCACCACCAGGGAAGTCCCCGTACAGTTGTATTTCTGTGAGTCAGTGTTGCTCTCCCAGATCACTGCTAGAGTTCCGTTAGGGCTCTTTGGGTTGTTGAGAACAGAGACTACTTCTAGTAAACGTTACCCATTCTAACTTACGGAAACATATTTCAAAGCTAGAAGCGAAATATAGCCATGCCACGGGGGAGCAGAACTATAGGACTGGGTCTAAAGTTTTCAAAATTAAGTTATGTCGTTCTCTCCCTCCCTCCTTCCCTCCCTCGCGCTCATTTGCTCTCCCTTTCTCTGTCTCTCTCTGTGTCTCGCTGTCTCTCTCTCTCAGCCTTTCTCCTTCACTCTGCGCCTCTCTTCTATCCTCTTCCTTTCTTCAGCCCATTATAGGTTTTATTCCTGCGCCTACACTTACTACTAGAATTCCTAAGATAGTCTGATTGGCCCACTTTCACCTTCATCACACATCATGACAGCAGCCACCCAGAGTCCCACCACGTCCTTAGAACGGGTAGGCAGGAAAGGTATTGTCATCTCTTCAGCATCATCTCCCTGCCCACCCCACCTTTCCCCCCAGGGAGTGTTCCCTACACTCTCCTCTGGCCTCATAAAGCCATTGTTGTACCTGGTAACCTGGGTGCTAAGTGTTTGCTAACCTGTCTCTCTCCCCTGCCAGTCTTGAACTCATTACTTTCTCAACTGTCCCATTTCGCTATAGTCCCTAGAACATCGAGGGGGATCAAGAAATGCTTGAGCAGGTAGATGAATCTATATTGCTCCTCACCTGAGAAATACTGTGATTGTCTGTGTGTCTTGGTCGGTTCAGGATGCTGTAACAAAATGTCAGAGACTGGGTGGCTTAAATGGCAAACGTTTATTTCTCATAGTTCTGGAGGGTTGGAGGTCCAAGATCAAGTTGCTGGTTGCTGCACTTCCTTGTGAAAACTCTCTTCATGGTTTGCAGACGGCCACCTTCCTGCTATGTCCTCACAAGGCAGAGAGAAGGCTCTAGTCTCTTCCTCTTTTTATAAGACCCTAATCCCATCATGAGGCTCCTACCTCATAACTTAGTTACCTCCCAAAGCCCCCAGCTCCTAACACTATCACGTTAGGGATCGGGGTTTCAGCCTATGAATTTGAGAGGCACACATTCAGCCCATAACAATGTGCTAGACAACATTGTCCTTTTTTTTTTTTTTTTTAATGCTGCTGAAATCAATGCTGTAAAATCAGATTTCCCAGGCTCTGGCTGTACTCCTCCAAAAGCTGAATGAATACAACAGGACGGTACCGGGGGGCCAGGTGTTACTCTTGGACAGCCTCATTCCCCCCCATGTGCCTCTTGCATCCATGGGGTGGCAGCAGCCCAGGAGGCCAGATCTCTGCCAAACCCAGGCACCCAGACGCCTTCACCTGGATGCTCCGCGTGCTGTTCCCAGGATTGCGCCCAGGCGGTCTGCCTGCTCCCAGCATGGAGACACTTCATGCCTGGTCTCTGGCCCCGCCATTGGTTTGCTGTCAGCTTCGCCATTGATTTTAAATTTTATTATCGGCTTTTAGAGCACTAGAGGACCCGAGGCTTTCGTTCACCATCGATTTGCTTGTTCCCGGTCAAGGGAATGAGCTTTACCATCTTCATCCCCTGGCCGGTGACCAGCCCCTCTGTCTTGCACTTGGAGGTATCCTTGGCTTGCTCTAGGTCAAGTCTTCGAGACTGGGCTCGCTTCCCTGGATATCTGTGGTGCAGAGACACCTTGTTCCAAGCCAAATTGAAAGCTCTGTCTGTTCACCATGACTGAGTAACAGGAGCTCACTTGTACTGAGTGCACAGCCTTTGTCAGCTACCACGCTAACCCCTTGACATACCACATCTCATTTCATCTTCCCAAAGTCCTTAGGACATAGGTAATTTATCACCAGTTTACAAACGGGGAAACTGACACTCATAAGGGCACAGCAACCTAGTGACCATAGAGGTATATTAATAACCTCCTCAAGAGTGCTTGTCAAACCCACTGCCCAGGACGTTATGTGACTGTGCATGAGTAATTGACAGCTCAGGCCATGGGCCTCTCGCCCCACAAGTTCAAGTTCAACACCCAAACTGGTCTATGCCACGACCAGTGAGACAAGTCAGCAATCATTCGCTGGGATATCTCCACAGCGTTAGATCACGCTAAAAGTTTCTAATCATGTTTTCTCAGTTCTGTACTTACCTTATCACCAACTGGTACCCAAAGATTCTCAGACGTGCTCCAGCCAGCAGCCCATACTTGCATAGCACTGCTCCCATGGACCTGGAGCATCTTTTCCTGAGATACTGCCCTGTAGGAATTGTTTCTGTAGCCAAAGGTGGGAAAGGGTGGGCTCAGCCTTGTGTGGAATTCTGGTTTTTTCCTGCCCTACCAGCTCAACTTCCTTTTGCTCCCATCACAGCCCTTGCAGGAGTGAGCTGTGTCTGCAAGCTCACTGCCCTCCTTTGACCGCAGAGGAGATAGCCACCCCGAAACTCTGGGTCATAAACTCTAGATCAGCTCAGCGGTTCCTACCTTTTTTTTTTTTTTTTTTTGAGGTACGCGGGCCTCTCACTGTTGTGGCCTCTCCTGTTGCGGAGCACAGGTTCCAGACACGCAGGCTCAGCGGCCATGTCTCACGGGCCCAGCCGCTCCGCGGCCCGTGGGATCTTCCCGAACCGGGGCACGAACCCGCGTCCCCTGCATCGGCAGGCGGACCCCCAACCACTGCACCACCACGGAAGCCCCTAGCTCAGTGGTTCCTACTTTTAAAGGCTCAGGGATGGAGTAGAATCTTTTACAGCCTTTGCCTTCTGATCTGCTCTTCCTCCCCTTCCCTCCTCTCCTCTCCCCTCCCCTCCCTCTTCCCTGTGTTCGCTCTCTTCTTCCCCATTGTGTAGTGGCCTATATTTTTCTCCACGAAACATATGTCTGTCAGTGTGAGATCCCAGGGCAGTTATGGGAGCCAACACACCAGAGCACAATAAATCCTGTGACTGGGTACCTGGGCAGGTGGCACGTGCCAGCAGCCTGGAGCTAAAAACACAGCCAGCTCTTCTCGGGGAGTGGGTTCTTTGCATGGCCTTGCCAGCATCCCTGACAGGCTGGGAGCACCGCTAATAGACCTCTGTGTGAGTGCTAACAGAATAGGAAGGGAGGAAGCCTTTTGAAGGCTAACATTTTTCACAGGGCAGTCATCACAGGGAGCCTGTCATTCTCCCAGGCGGGAGGCACGCGTTTAATTTATACACCCTGGCCGTCACGTTTTGGAGTTCGCATCGGCTCTCAGCGTGCCTTCCAGAGCTCAGAGGATCAGGTGGGTGCCGCCGCAGTGGGCATAGTCAGGTGGGCCCAGGGCCACTCAGGTGCAGCACATAGAGGTCCTCAGCAGTCCCTTCCCACCACTCCCCTTTCCTAGTAAGTAAGTTAACCTCCTAAACCTGATGTCTAATGGGGATGATAAAAATGACTGCTTCTTAGGGATTTGGTAAGGATTCAAGGAGGTAATCCACATGGAAGAGCCCAGGGCCGAACACCCGGTAAGGACATGATAAATGTTAGCTGTTTTTTTGCTGTCATCATCATTGTCTGTCGTTTACAGATGGGGGTCTAGAAAAATTCATGAAAGTCACATGACCAGTAAGAAGTAAAGCCAGGATTTGAACCCAGACATTCTGACTGCCAAGCCTAGACTCTTAGCCACTGTGCTTTATACTATTTAAAGTATAGACTGTGTTATAGAGTAGTTGATAATGAGTCTATGAATCCATCAGGGGCCAGAGTCATGTCTTTTTTTTGTCAAAGTACAATTGAATTTCAATATTGTGTTAGTTTCAGGTGTACATCATAGTGATCCAGTATTTTTGCAGATTATGTTCCATTGTAGGTTATTATAAGATGATGGGTATAATTCCCTGTGCTATGCAGTATATCCTTATTGCTTATCTGTTCTATATATAGTAGGTTGTATCTGTTGATGCCATAGCCCTAATTTGTCCCTTCCCCCTTTCCCTCTTCTCTTTTGATGATCACAAGTTTGTTTTCTATATCTGTGAGTCTGTTTCTGTTTTGCATATACATTCATTTATAGTATTTTTTTAGATTTCATATATAAGTGATATTGACTTATTTCACTAAGCATAATATTCTCCAGGTCCATCCACGTTGCTGCAAATGGCAGTGTTTCATTCTTTTTTTATGGCTGAGTAATATTCTCTTGTAAAGATACACCACATCTCCTTAATCCAGTTGTCTGTTGATGGGCACTTGGGTTGCTTCTGTGTCTCGGCTATTGTAAATAGTGCTGCTGTGAGCATTGGGGTGCATGTATCTTTTCGAATTAGTTTTCATATTTTCCAGATAGATAGACCCAGGAGTGCAATTGATAGATCATATGGTAGTTCTGGTTTTAGTTTTTTTTTAAAGAAACCTCCGTACTGTTTTTCATAGTAGCTGCACAGGATCATGTCTTTTTCATCTTTGCATCCCCATTGCCTGTCACAGTATCTGGCACATGGGAGGAACTCATAAATACTGATTCAATGAATGACCAAATCAGAAAGAACACAGGTTCTGGAGGAATAAATTGGGTTGATTAAGTCAGGGAAGGATGTGGAAAGGTAGGGAACCATAGAGTGTATTACTTAGTAATGTATTTACTAGTACCAGTAGATGATTGACTCAGAAGCCAACAGCATCTTTACCCTAATGCTAAACCAATCTAATTTTGGATCTAAGGACTGCTGTGCTTCCTAGGCTAGGAATTATCTCGCCCTAAGCCTGCCATATCCTTACACAAAGCTGAGGTTGAGTGGTGGGAATAAAGGAAGTAGAGATCGGGGCCAAAATTAGGACGTGTAATTCTAAACCAGGAATTCAGAACTTCCTCAAATTCTAAAAGCACTGGCTTTATACTTTTTTTGAATGCCAGCCAGGACCAGCCAGCCAGCAAATGCACATTGATCTTCCTTGAGAAGGATACGTGGTTCAGAGGTGCATCAAGATTTTTCTTTTTTCTTCTGAAGAATGATTGTCTTATGTTTCATTTTAATTGATAATTATAGAAAATTTGGAAAACATAGAGTAGAAGAAATTTTTTGACCAACCCCAGTCCCCAAATTCGAAAATAACTAGTGAACGCATTTGGCTCTATGTCTTTCTGTAAAAGAATCACTTTAACTAGAGTTCACTGAGCAGTTGATGCTTTTTAGTTCCTAAAGATCTGGTGACGCCTTCAAGGTTTCTTTTGGAAGAAAATAAATTCTAGGCTTCTGTAAAAGATACGATGGAGTAATAGGAAAGACCCTCAATAGGAAGTCTGGTAACCTTGAGTCTAGTCTGCCATCACTTCCATGTGTGACCTCTGCCATGACATTCACCTTGCAGATTTCAGTTTACCCTTGCTTCTGGCACTTCACAGCCATCTTTCCTTCTCAGCAACCTACCCTGCAGGCTTTAGGTTCCTGTACCAGACACAGAAAAGCAGCCTCACACAGACTGTTGATCCAGCTCTGCCAGCTGCAAAAGGTCAAATCCCTGATAATATATATCTTCTAAAGGTTCTGCTTTTCAGAGCAAACCCTGGTTGATAGAGCAGAAAAGGTGACCACCATATGCATAAAGGCTCACCTGCACAAACTTACCACTGAAAGAGTCTTTTATGACTCTTAAGATCCTAATGTAGGTCTCATGATTATTATCTGCCCTCCTCTCTCCAAGAATATAAACTCCCTAAGGATGGGGTTGTTGAGAAACGCCAAAGCATGGGGTTGTATTGGTTTCTTGGGGCTGTCATAACAAAATACCATAAACCGGGTGGGTTAGAACAACAGAAATCTATCTTCTCTCAGTTCTGGAGGCTGGAAGTCTGAAATCAAGGCGTTGGAGGATCCTTCCTTGCCTCTTCTGCTTCTCGTAACCTCAGACATTCCTTAACTTGTGGCAGCATAACTCCAATCTCTGCCTCTGTCTTCACATGGCCTTCTCCCTGTGTTTCTGTGTCTTCACATGGCCGTTTTCCCTATGTGTCTCTCCCTCTTTTTTATAAGGACACCAGTCATATTGGTTTAAGAGCCCACCCCTCTTCAGTATGACGTCTTTTTAACTAATACATGTGCAATGACCCTACATCCAAATAAGATCACATTCTGAGTTACTAGAATAACTTCACTACTTCAATGTATCTTTTTGGGAGGACTCAGTTTAGCCCATAGAAATGGTTGTGATGGTTAATTTTTTTTTTTTTTTCCTTTTGCGGTATGCGGGCCTCTCACTGTTGTGGCCTTTCCCGTTGCAGAGCACAGGCTCCGGATGCACAGGCTCAGAGGCCGTGGCTTACGGGCCTAGCCGCTCCGTGGCATGTGGGATCTTCCCGGACCGGGGCACGAACTTGTGTCCCCTGCACCGGCAGGTGGACTCTCCACCACTGCGCCACCAGGGAAGCCCCGTGATGGTTAATTTTATGTGTCAACTTGGCTGGGCCACGGTGCCCAGATATTTGGTCAAACATTATTCAGGATGTTTCTTTGAAAGTGGTTTTTGGATGAGATTAACATTTAAATTGATAGACTTTGAATAAAATGGTTTGCCCTCTATAATGTGGGTGAGCCTCGTCCAGTCAACTGAAGGCTTTAATAGAACAAAGATGGGCCTCTCCCAAGCAAGAAGGAATTCTGCCAGCAGACTACTTTTGGACATGAACCACAACTCTTCCATGTATTTCTAGCCTGCTGGCCTACCCTGCAGGTGTCACAATTGTACCTCCACAACCACATGGACCAATTCCTTAAAATCAATCTGTCTCTATATGTATACACACATCCTGTTGGTTCTGTTTCTCTGGAGAATCTCGAGAAATTCAATGGTTAGGAGCATGGATTCTGGAGTCATACTGTTGGAAGTCAAATCTCTTTTTCTCCTCTTTACTGCCTGTATAACCTTGGGCACATTAACTTCTCAGAGCCTCAGTTTCTTCATCTTTAGATTGGGATAGTATTCGAACCTACTTTACAGGGTACTGTGGGGATTAAGTGGAGTCCATATATATAAAACACTGAGAAGCATACCTGGCCTATTATAAGCACTGTGCTAAGCATTAGCTGCCCGATCAGGGCTCTATCTCCAGCATCTAGAAGTAGGAGCACACGTAATAGGAGCTGAATAAATATTTTGTTGACTGACTTGACTCCTTCTAATGCTCTTCATTAAGTTTCAGGCCAAACGTGTTTAGCTCTAAAACTCTCAGATACCTCTAACTCCCTAGTCCTCTTGCACAGTTCCCACCATAAGCAGCTGAACCCAGAGTCCTGGAGTATTATCTGATTTTAGGCACACTTAACAGAGCTACTTGGGCCATCCAAGCTGTGCTCAAATGCCACACCTGGATACGTGCCATATGCTCTCCTCCTCTCTGCTCCCCCCTCTCCACTCTCCCCTCTCCCACAAGTAGTTAACACGATATCCAAAATGGCAGCTGTATCCAGCACAAGTGGTGACAGAATAGGTTTAGGTAGATCTTTGCAACTAGAAACATAAACGGGGCAGGTAGACTCCCTCTCCCCAAATACAATTAACTGTGGTCTTTAAACGCTCTCAGAAAGCTCCCCCTTGACCAGGGGCTATGTGGCTCAATTCCACTCCACTAATATTCAACAGTGAAAACTAAACCAATAAACTATTACCAAACTTGCTTAATGCCCACCTGAAGGTGAAAAGTTAGCCCTCCTGCCTGTGCTTCTACAGAACATTACCTACAGGGTGTTTCAGAGCTAATGAGAGCTTAAGGGAAAAAAATGGAATTAGGAAGTCGTCATACAATAAGGAGCCCCAGTCCCATAAGTTATCTCCATGGGTGGCTTGCTTAGGAAGCTGCATAGGAGTTTCTAATTAAAGGAATATTAGAAGACTACATCCATAAATTTCAGAGCCAGGCTTAATTTACTTGTTTGAAAACTGCCAGGGAACAGAGTGGATTGCAAATACATGAAATATGACAAAATGAGACTTAATGAATTCTAAGTTTATTCACTGAAGTATTTAACTATCCAGGCCATCAAGTGGGGATAATAAATTGGAGTGTGTCATAAGACTGGCCCACTTTAATTCACATTTATAAAACGAGCTATAAATAAAGGGCCTGATTCAGTGCTTAAGTTTTAGAGATCCATTAATGCATAATTCCTGTGTCTCCATGATGCCAATCACTGGAAGGAAATGAAAGAGCCTTCAGGGATCAGGAGGGAGGTAACTGTCCTGACGCTTGGACCAAAGGGCAGAGGACTAGCCCTTGATAGTCCAGCATCTCTCATCGGGACACTTGCCTCTTCCTTTGTCCCGAAAGTCAAGTTAAAACCTGAGTTAAGCACCTGGGAGGGAAGAGATGGCCCGTTTGCCGGGATCATGAAGGAGAGTTTAATGAAGAAGACACCATTTACAAAGATGAGGGCAGGGCTAAAGGAAATAGACGAGGGATGGTGAAGCACCTGGGGCCCGTTTCCCACTGCTAGATATGAAGGAAACTACTAGAACCACTCTGCTGTGGGGTCTTTCAACAACGCACCCTTAGGGAATGTACATGCTTGTGGAGTCGGAGGTCAGTAAACTCAGAAACATGCAATATATTTTCAGATATTGATAAGTGCAGTGACAAAACATAAAGCAGAAAAGGGGGTATAAACAAGTGGTGGAAAGGTAGGGAGAGACCTCCCGAGGGAGGTAGATGGCGAGAGCTTCTCGGGAGTGGTGACCTGTGATGTGAGGCCCAAGTCAGAAGGAGCCAGCCAGGAGAGGGCGGAGCATTCCCTGTGCTGAGAACCTGAAGGGGGAGCAGCTGGGCATGCTTGAGGGTCAGAGAGAAGCCCCAAGAGGCTGGAATGTGAAGAATGAGGAAGTGAAGAGGGAAACAAAGCCTTGTAGACCCTGAGAGGTGTTGGGTTGTATTCTAGCTTCCCTGAAGCATAATTGGCGGGATTTAAGCAAGGGAGGGCGGTGATCTGATTGACATTTTAAGTGACACTCTGGCTGCTGTGAAGGGGATACATGAAACTAGAAGTAACAAGACAGGACACAAAGCAACTGGGCTGCCTGGTAAGAGATGAAGGCGGCTTGTAGCAGGGCAGTAGGACCAGAGACCAAGAGTGGTGATGGGTGTGAGGTCCATCCCATCCATCCACTCTTAGTGCAGTTAGTGGACAAGGGGCCTCCCAGGCTTGAGAAAGTAACTACCTGAGAATAAAAGTAGTTTTAAAAAGTTGGCGGGGGCATGGTGTCCTAACGATTCTGTATGCTGCATTTACTAGTTTTGAAATTGGAAGAAGATAAGTTTAAGACAATTTAAAGCATCCACTGAAGGAATGAACTGGGGTGGCGTAGGGGAGCAGTTGGCTCTAATACATACGTACTGAGGAAGAAGAAAAATATATAGGACTTTGGCAGATCATAGGCTCAACATGTAGTGGGAGGTGGCTTTCCCAAATAGTAATGGAATTTTTGGTAGCATGATTAGAAAAATGGTATCTAGAATGAGGAGGGTGATCCTTTGCGCACTTTGAGGGAATGACTATATCTTATCCGTGTGTTTGTCCTCCATTTGTTGGTGCACACTGCCTGGTACCTAAAAAGCTTGGAAAGTACGATGTTGTGATATGATAAGAAATATATTTTTCCCTTGGTTCTTGACATGGAGCTCCTAAACGCCTTGGAATTTCCTGGTGATAGGAACCTCTTTTTTCTAATGAGCTGACTCTTGGTGGGCTCCCAGGTGGAGGCTGGTCACCAGAAAGACTAAGCCATGATAAGAAGGTTAGTACTTTCAGACCGTATACTCCATCTTCCAGGAAATGGAAAGGGGCTAGAGATTGAGTTCGTAATCTATCGTGACTACATAATGAAGCCTCCATAAAAATCCCCAAATTAGGGGGCTCAGAGGGCTTCCAGGTTGGCGAACACATTCGCATGCCAAGAAGGTATGCAGCACAGCTCCATGGGAACAAAACACTCCTCTGATCGAAACCCTTGCAGTCTCACCCAATGTACCTCTTTATCTGGCTGTTCTTTTATATCCTTTAAAATAAACCATATAAGTATTTCCCTGAGTTCTATGAGCCACTATAGCAAATTTTTGAACCTGTGGAGGGGTCATGAGAATCCTTGATTTGTAGCCAGGTCGGACAGTAGCATGGGTGACCTGACAGCCCGCTACCTGCTATTGGTGTCTGAAGTTGGGGGCTGTCTTATGGGACTGAGCCCTAAACCTGTGGGTTTGGGCTAACTCCGGGTCGTCAGGGTCAGCATTGGATTGAATTACTGGACACCTCATTGGTGTCTACAGAGAACTGGAGAAGTGTTTGGTGCAGAAGACTTGCACATTTGGTGTCAGAAGTGTTGTGAATAGAGAAAAGTTTTCATTTAGAAGAAGGAGAAGGAAATAATTTTTTTTCAAAACCTAATTTTTTTAAAGCCTGTTCTTAGTGGTGAAGTTGAAAGTCTGTGTAGGTGATATTCTAAGAAGTTATCCATAACCGGGACAATAAGGTGATATGGTAACAGAGTCACAAAAATTACAGAGTATTTTGAGAATGGAACATGATCCAAACAACCGTCTAAGAAAAGAAGACTCCAAATCTCATGACATTCACAAGTACTTTGTCCACTTTTGGAGAATAAGGGTTTACCAGGCTTGCTCAGAGCCTGGGTAAAATCTCCCTCCGACTGTACCATGTTCTTCAAAAAAGCATTCTGAATCTTCATTCGATATCCCAGGTGAACTATCTCTGGGAAAGATGTATCTTTGGTGAGGGGCGCGAAGATTCCAGTTGCTGGAAAAATATATCCCCTCTTTGTAAATTAATTTACACTGGTTTATTTATCAGTCTCTTGAGGGAATGGTAAGGAGGTCAGACCCCCCCTTCCAAAGCCGATGAGATGAAGTCTTTTGACCTGCAAAACCAAGAATGAAAGTTTGAAATATGGGGGTTCCCCACCTATGCGGTTCTGTCTGGGCGTCCCTTTGGCTTCCCACATGTGTCAGCCTACCTCCTACAAAGATTACACCTGCCACTTGGTAGTATGTTAATAGCAGACATTAATCATGTTTTATTGCCAGTTCTTAGCAAATTTTTGCCAGTTCTTAGCAAATTTTTGCCAGTTCTTAGCAAATTCTTTACCCATCAGAAGTGAAAATGCTCTGTACTAGTCATTCCCTCTTATCCAAGAGGTTTTAGTTTGTTCCTAATTGCCATGACAAAGTTAGGGTCTTCAGTGGAATTCTGTTACAACTCCTGAACCAAATTACTGTTGGAAGCTGAACTAGATACTTATATTGGTCAGGCCACTTTCTTTTCAGAGACAGACACACAATTTAAACCAGCATAAGCTAAGTGGTTCACACAACTGGAAATTCTAGGGATAGTTATAGCTTCAGGACTGGCTGGATCCAGATGCTCAAATGGTATCATCAGGGCTTTTCCTCTCTCCCCGTTTCTTAAATGGTTCTCATCGTACAGCTGGTGTAGTAAATTTGTTCTGTCGGCTTAGCTAAGCTAGAACTACATTTCCCAGAATTCACTTCTCTGCATAGTTCCTGGTTAGTATGAACCACGTAGACTTTTTATATGAGATTTGGATGTGGAACTAGAGCAGCATTCGTATTTCTTTCTATGCTTGGAAGGCCAGTGCGGGTTATGAGGCACTGCCATGGCTTGCTCATGCTGTTCCTTACCTGTTCACTCACCTTGTGGGGTTGGGCTTATACAACATCTCCAACCTCTGCTGGATCTTCCTTCACCTTCTGTTCTTACTCCTGGGCCAAGTGCTTGTTTAGCTCGATGAAGGATGCCAGCTTCTCCTCCAGCTTACTTCCATCATTGAAGTGGGTCGCTTGGAGGTGGGGTGAGACCAGTGTGTATTCTAGTCTCACCACATGAATTCCTGCCCATCCTCGCGGAATTCAGTTTATCTTTGCTTCCCCTGCTTCCTGTCCTTCTTCCCTTCTCAACAGCCTGCCCTGCAGACCTCAGCTTCCTGCACTCCACACAGAAAGAACACCCTCCTGTAGGCTATTTAACCACCCTTACAATGACAAAAGGCCAAATCACTGTAACAGATCCGCCATGATGTGCGTGTTCTACAGGTTCTACTTTTCTGAGCAAACTCTGATGCAGCAGGAAAGGCAGCCACCATATGCATAAAGTCCTCACCCGTACAAATTTATCACTGAACGAATCTATTATGGTATCTCCAACCGGAAGAAAGTTCCAGGGAGGACTCAGAATAGAGACATTTTGACTCATGTATCCATTCCTGTACCTATCATTGTAGTTCGGGCAGGGTGGGAGGTTCAGCAAAGGCTAAGACTCATTCCCACCTTGGTGGCTGAAGAGAAAAGAAGGCAGTAGACCTCACCCAACACATGTAAAAGGTTATCACTGGGGAAAAAAGAATGCGGTCCTTGGAAGGAGGAGGAAAGAGTGATGGGCAGGCAAAAGCACATGTCCACAACACCCTTCCTGCCTCCTTGTTTAGGGAGGTGCTTCCTTTACTTGGAGAAGAAGAAAGGAGATATAATTAATTGACCAGCCTAGGCACTGTGCCCAGGCACTGAGCTTAGCACTTCCTATATATTGTCTCCTCTTCATCCCCACAATAACTCTGTGAGGAAACCGAAGCTCAGAGATGTACAGCAACCTGCCCGAGGTCTCCCAGCTGAGGAGGAGAAGGGCTAGAACTTGAACTTGGGTCTGTCTGCCTGCGCTCTTACCTTTTCCCGCGTTCTGCCCATACACCCAGAAGTTGCATTGCTTGTAGTGATAAACACATTCTCTCCCTGTTATGTTTGTCTAACCTTGGTGATTTTGTATGAAGTAGCCAGCCAGCTGGAAAAAACAAAAAAACACCAAAGTGCTTCTTCTTCCCTCGCTGCAGAAGTAAACACTGCTGTCTGTGGGAAATAGATGGTTCGCTGCTGTGTAATTCTCAACAGTGCTTGGCAAGACAATTCATGTGTTAGAAACTTTTAGGGGGGTGGGCAGAGGGAAGAGTCTTCATTTTAACAACCCAGAAAGGTTGGCACATTTTTAGATGCTGGCAAAGAAAGTTGCCGCTACCTGAATGCAGTTGTAGCATCACTGTATTATTAAGTGTTTAAGATACGCAACTTTTTGTGACAACGGAGAAAACTTTCAGATGGTTAGTTCATTAGCGGATTTTGAGATGAACTGGAGAAGAACAGAGGTTTAAGTTCTAACACTGTATTCTGTGGAGTAGAATTGAGTAAGAGCTCAGAGGTAAAGTGGGCAGTCTGTATGTTTGAGGAAAGGTGGAGGGTGGTTTCTGCTTCTCTGAACCACTGAAGGTTCCAGAGGACTCGGTGCTTTCTAGGAACCTTAAGATCCGGTCCCTTTGCGTTACAAAGGGGCAGAGGTGCTTATAACCCAAAGTTCTCTTCTGCATAATCAAGAATATTAGCTGAACACCTCACCTGAAAGATGTTCCGAATTGTTTAATGCGCCGAATAGGTGTCTGACTATACATCTCAGCTGGGATTTGCAACTCTTTCGACCTGAGGAAGTTGAATTGGAAAGGTCCAGACAGAAAGTACTGGAAGGTTAGGAGCACATGTAGCTGGAGAAGCCAGGCAGACCTGGGCTGACGCTTAGTTGCAGCTACTTGAGCAATAAAATGATGCCACGCTCTTACAAGGGTCCTGTAATTTAAAACAAATTCTGCGTGACTGTGGTGTTTTCCTGTCTTGGATCATAACCTTCTCTGGGAACATAAACGCCGAGTTATAGATCAAGCACTCTTTAGCTGGTTCACACACTCACCAAGGTTTCGGAGCCCCTCAACTCCTTTTGTGTTTACTGGAGAGAAATTGTCATTGAGAGCATGCAATCATTTGGGTTTAGGCTAATCTAAAAAAAGAAAGGAGGAGCTGGAGAAATCGCATGTTACAGGTTATTCTTTGACACGCGAAGGCAGAACAGAACAGCAGGTGGGAAACACTGCTCCTAGGTCCTGCGTCCCAAAGGGGTCTTGCCCACACTGTGATCTTCTCAGTGCCTGTTGGCCCAGGAGCAGACTTGAGGCAACAATCTGAATGCAAGGAGTTGATTTGGGAGATGTTTTCAGGAAACACTGATTGGCGAGCCAAGGAGTAAGCCTGGGAAAGGAAGGAAGCCGATAAAGTGTGTGTTAGCAAGCAAGCACGTGGGTCAGCGGAGCTGAATCCTCCTGGGACACGGGGTGCCCGTGGAGAGCAGCCTGTGTCCCTCCATCACTCACTGGTCGAGGGCTGCTCCCAATAGTTTTTTTGGCACTTCTGGCCTGCTACGGGCCACCTCAAGACCTCGGTGCTAGGAAATCTCTCAAACAAGAAAATGCCAACGGTGGCCATGGGTGGCCTGCAAGGTCCCCTGCGTTGGTCAGGTGTAGGGCCGTGGGTGGCCGTGGCAGTGACCGCTGCTGAGACTGCCGTTGGGGGGGGTGGGGGAGCCTGCATCTCGCTCCCCCACCTCTTCTGTGGCCATCACGCTGGCCCCTCATTCCTCTCTCGGCCGTAGACAGAGGCCGATTCTGCCCGAACCCTACAGAGACCCTCTGAGAAGTTCTCTTTCCGAGCCTCAGCTGGGGACGGACAATTAATTATTCACCAACAACTTAGTTCTGCTGATAACGGTCTCCTTGGCAACCTAAGGCCGAGTGCAACAGAAACAAAATACACTGAAAAAATATATGGGTATGAAGAGACATGTAAAGGCTCTTCCTTACCTTTTCCAAAAAAATGCCTTTAAGTTACATATGGTTTTTGAACAGTAATTAAACATAACAGATTTTCCAGCCCTGTATCAAGAAGTCCATCCATCCCTCGTAGCTCTAGATCCGTCTCAGGGATGCGTGTTTCTAGGAGACAGGCACAGATGCTCCCTTCCTACTGAGGTGCCTGCTTCTTTTTATAACAGATGACGCACTGCCACGCGATGGCCACCAAAGAGCCCTGCACTGCTAATGACAAGCCTTGACTACCTTTGGCAACACACTTGCTGTGTGACCTTGGGCATGTCACTTACCCTCTCTGGGCCTCAGTGGTCTCATCTTTGAAAACAATAAACTGATGCCACGCTCTTACAGGTGTCTCCCTAATCTAAAATAAATTCTGCGTGAGTGTGGTGTTTTTCTGCCTTGGGTCAGACCCTTCTCTGGGAATGTTTACTGGGGGGAAACTGTCATTCTTTCTCCTTCCCCCACCCACACTTCCTTCTGCTGCAGTGCCGTGAAGAGAGCAAGGTTCCAAGCCCAGCTTTTTCTCTCTGCTGGCTGTGTGATCTGGACAAGTCAGCTAACCTCCCAGAACCTCTGTTTCCGCATCTGAAAGATGGGGTGGACAATTGTACTGACATCTTAGAGTTATTGGAAACATTTAAAGGAGATAATCTTTGTAAAGCTACTCAGAAAATACTGCTTTCAAGAGAAAGAGAAGGATTTTAGTTTCTTGGGATTCTCTCCTTTTTGCCTGTCTCTTCTGTCTCCCCACACCGGCTCTCAGGAGTCGGTCTCCTGGGATTCCAGGAATTGTTAAAATCTCCTCTAGTTATTCTCAAACCTCTAGAGCTCAATTCGAGGATATTATTACAGTTATTTTTTGTTTCTCATTACCAAAGGAAGACAGGCTCGCTATAAAAGGGAGAAAGTGAAATAAAGACAAAAAGGTATAGCGATAAGGAGGTGAAGGGCACATAATCCTACAGCCCAAACACTACCGTGGTGAGTAGGCATATTTTTCTGTTTATCATTTTTCAGAGGGATGGTGGTACATGGTTAAGCCCACATAGCATATAGATTTCTGTGTCCTGCCTCTCACCTTTAACCTTATCATGTAGCCATTTTGCTCTCTGTCATAAAAACTTCTTGATGATGGTCTGTTAAGAGTAGGTGGTATAATTTACTTAACCATTGCTCCGTTGTTGGATATTTAAAATGTTTCTGTATTTTCCCCATTAAAAATAGCCCATGGGACTCATCACAGGTCTCCCAGCTTGCTCTCTTTTTTCGGTCCCTTCAAGCCGTCCGTGGCAACCATGTCACGGGCATTTCTGTGTAGAAATCTCCCCAAACCCAGCACAGTTGTAGAAGCAAATTCACTGCATCCGCTTCGCTGCTGCCTCTGCTGCGCCCCGCGGCAGGTTCCCTCGGCTCTGGGCAAGCTCTCCTGCCCCTGCAAGTGGACTACTCATAGCTTTTGCTTCTTTCCTGTCCAGCAAGTATTGGCAATGCCCTTCTGGAATTCAGCACAACTGCCTGGGCCAGAGGTGGGCATATGAGTCAGGCCTGGCCCATCCTGGCACCTCATCCGGCCAGCAAAGGTGATCCAGGGATGGTGGTCCAAGGAGTAATGGCAGCAACTTGCAGGCCCAGTCAGCATCCTCCCCTGAGATAAACGACGGATGCTGTGAGGTAGAGACGACAAGGGGCAGCTGTGTCAGCCGGGAGCAGCGGTGCCGTCTTCCCACTGCGTGGAGGAGGCCTTGTGAAACAGCAGCCTGGGAGAATGCAGAAAGCAGAGGCAGGCAGGGAGAGAGAGGGGACAGGGCGCACCAGCTCTAACTCGTGAGTCCTCCCTGTGGCATGCCTGCCTTAGATGTGGGTGCCTGTCACCGGGTCCCTCCCTGCTGCCCGAGCCAGCGCCATCTCTCTTTGCTGACAGCAGTTTGAGTTAGGGTTCGGCTCCTTACTCAAGGAGTTCTGACTGCTTCACCCCTCAGAGCAGCCCTCCTACAGGCTGTCAGATAGACACTGTGACATCTTTCAGGAGAGTTCGAACTCAGGTGTCCATAGGACTTGGCAACAGCTGCCCATTCCTCTTTCTGGGCTTCCTCAGGAAAAAAAAAAAAAGAGGAAACTACATAAATGAATCAGGAACCCCAGAATTCCCCTGCACCAAACCAAACGTCTCCCTATCAGCACAGGCTCGTGGTGACAGGGTGTTTCAGCCACAGTGGAGAACAGTGCCCCAGACACTAGACAAGAAGGGCCCAGAAAACGGGAGCCTGACTTCAGAGAACTCACTGAAATACCGGAGAGAGGAGAGAAGACAGTCAGAAGCAGAGAGTTTCTTTTTCTTCCATACACGCATCCTCATTTCTAAAGTGTGAGTTTCTCAACCCTTTGCTTTTAGACTGCTGGTAACCTTTTTCGTCACTGGATAAGAAGGAAATAAAGGGCTATTTTTGGAGGCATGATACATAGGAAAATTCTCTGAAACTGTTTCTCATCCTCTCCATTCAAAATGAGGCATGTAGCTCGAAAGGTTACTTGGGGTGTGAGAAACTGGCTTTGCAAGAGCTGGGCTGACATCAAGAAATGCTTTACATGTGTGAAAAACTTTTGGGAAATCACTTTTGTTTTTGTTTTGCCAAGTGGATTCATGCAGGAAAAACCGGTTCAAACAGAAATCCCCTCAGCAGGACCTGTCTTATGTCTGGGAAGCGTAGGGGACATTCTAGACATACTCTGCATCAAAGTCCCTGCAGGTGTTGGAACACAGGTCAGCTTTCTTCCCTGCCCCACTGGGCTCTCTGGATGATTCTGAAAAGGCTTATCCACAGTCTGCACACCAGCCATGAAGTGTGAAGGCCTCCAGAGGGTCCCCTTCTTCCCATATGATCCCATCTACCTTCCAGTTTCCACCAAGTTAATCCTTATCTACTGCCTGCAAATACCTAACCTATAAAGATCTCTCATGAACTCTTTTTAAAATGCAAATGTTTTAGGGGAGGAAAAGCATGTTTTGATTAGTCATGAAATCCTTAGAGTCAGGAAACCCAAACCTCATTGAGTCCTGCCTGTGAGGTTTTTCTTATATCACACCCCTTAGTGCCATCTTGCATTGTCCCCAGCTGGCAGAGGGCAAAACTGATGCCCCGTGACGTGAAATGACTTGCCTAAAGTCTCAGAGCTTGGCAAGTGGCCCAGGTGTGATTTGGGTGTAGGACCACCTGACCCCAAAGCTCTTTTCGTTGCACATTGACAGCTGGTCCCTGCAGAAAGGGGGACAGAACTGGCCAGTGTTGCCGTGCGGGATTACAAGGAGGTGGGTTCTAAGTCGAGGGTGATGCCTGGGTTGGGCAGGCCTGGGAAAGGGAGGAGGCCAGGAGGACTGGGCGTGTGTTGAGCCCCACTGAGCAAGGGAGAGATGGAGAGCTAGGCCCCCTGCCTTCGCTCCTTGGCCCTGGGCCACTGTGGGTTGGCCAAGACACAAGCCTGGCTCTTGTACCCAGAGCCGTCACAGCACTGGTACCAGTGGGCGCCCAGTGATGGCCCGCTGCTGTTGGCAAGAGCATAGCTGTGTTTTACGTTTTATTGCTCTTCTCCCATTGGCACGTGCTAGACTCTCTTTTTCTTTTCCCTTAATCAAAGAGAGCTCCTGTTCACGAAACCCTCTGCCTGAGGCACCCTGCTAGCTGGACTGTTGCTTTTTTTGGCTTCCAGGTATTGGCAGGGACCCAAAATGGCATATTTCTGGTTGAGTAGTTAGAAAGACCTACCTCTCATTTGGGATGGGCAGGCTAGTGTCCGCCTCATGATGTTGTGTCGTGAGAGTTATGTGCGGCGCACACGCCCTGATGCACAGTGTGAACGCTTGCTGGCGTGATGACATTGTCTTGTTGGTAACCAGAAACTGGCATTTTCTCATGGACTTCCGGCTCTTCCCGGTCAGCCGAGTAAGGAACGCCCCTCGCTGCATCATAGTTAAAGTGGTTGCCCTTCCCGACTGGCATCCGGGAATTCTAGGAAGTGTGGCTGCTTATTTATTTGTGTGAGTTGTCGAAACTGAAATGATAGAAGAAATCACACGCGGTATGCGGGCCTCTCACTGTTTCTTTTTGCGGTACGCGGGCCTCTCACTGTTGCGGCCTCTCCTGTTGCGGAGCACAGGCTCCGGACGCGCAGGCTCAGCGGCCGTGGCTCACGGGCCCAACCGCTCCGCGGCATGTGGGATCTTCCCAGACCGGGGCACGAACCCGTGTCCCTTGCATCGGCAGGCGGACTCTCAACCAGTGTGCCACCAGGGAAGCCCCACACAAACTCTTGAAGTCTCAGGGCCACTTCTGCAGGCGTATTCTCAGTCCCTGAGAGCGCTTTTTCTCTCCATTCATTTGACCTCTCCTTCTTTCCTCAACCCACTTTTCCCAGAGGGCTCTGAACTGTGGCATGGAGCATGATGACGGAACTGGCCGTGAACCAGAAATACAACTCACTCATAAATGTTTCACCAGGGGAAGGGGAACAAGTGGAAGGCTCTTCACATCATTCTGGAAACACCACAAACACTCATTCTCAGCTGCAATGCCCAGCAACCGAAAGCTGCCTCTCCCAACCACAGCTCACAACATCTTTTCTTATGGTTTTAATTAGACCACCAATCCATGCGTGTATTCTCCCAGTAAATAAAAGTGAAACTGTCCAGATAAAGCTAGTATCTCTTTGACCAGTCCTTATAAAAAAAAAAAAAAACCAGACCCACACCACCCCTGAGGTTACCACCATTAGTTTTGTCTGCACCTTTTATATGCTTTTCTGTGTCTTTCTATACATATATGTGGAAACATTGAAAATACGTAGATTGCTGTGTCTATTATTTATCTCTTTATGCAACCAATTACCGCAAACTTAGTTAAAACAACAAGCGTTATTATCTCCCAGTTTCTGGGTCAGGAAGACGGGGAGAAGCTTAGCTGGGTATCTGTGGCTCAGAGTGTCTCATTCAGTCGCAGTCCAGCTTGCTGGCAGTCAGGTTGGGTTTATCTGAGGGCCAGACTTGGACAGCAGACCGACATTCAAGCCCACTCACGTGGTTGTTGGCAGGCGCCATTCCTCTGCTACCAAGCCTTCCTCACGGGGCTGCCTCATGACATGGGAGCTGGATTCCCCCAGGGCGAGAAATCCAAGAGAGAATGAAGCGAGCACCCAAGATGGAAGCCCAGTCTTTTGTAACCTAATCTCAGAAATGCTATCTCATCACTTCCCCCCATAGTCTATTCATTAAGCAAGTCCGTAAATCCAAGGGGAAGAGGTTCTTTTTGAGGGGGAGACACTGTCAGGAGGTGGAGGTCACGGGGGGCCATTTTTGAGGCTGCCCACCACTGTACGCTTCCTTAAAATGTCTCACGTTGTACCTGGATCTATATATGTTGGTACAACATACATCTCAACTCTATTTAAAGGTAGCAGAGTTCACGGCATAGGTCAGTGTTTCTCAACCCTGAATTTTTTTTTTGGAAAACAATACTGATGCACATATTACAGACTCCATACCTGGCAATAAGGATTCTGTTGTTTCTCAGTTGAGAATCACCATAAATCTTCTTAAAAGCTTGCCAGATGTTTTTAGGGTACAGTCAAGGTTGAGAGCTAGTGGTATAGATATACTACAGCTTATGTGTCTTATTATTATAAGACATATTGATGTCTTATAATATTGATGGCCATCTGGGTTTTTTTTTCTCTTTTTCTGCTATTGCAAGGAAGGCCCATTTTTCTTCCCCTTGAAGACAGTGTGGATCAAATCATTCAGCCCACACATGTTTAGTGAGCGCCTCTTATGAGCCCAGTGCTGTTCTAGACAGATCCCTGCCCTCAGGGAGCTCATATTCTATAGGAAGAGACGTTCAATGCACAATAAATTGAATGCATAAATTAACTATAAACCATGTTAGAAGGTGATAATCAATGGAAGAAAGATAAAGCAAATCATGGTGAGAGAGTCTGAGGGTGTGAGAGCTGGTAAGGGGGCAAGATATAGCACCGAAGAGAGGCCTCTGGGGACTTCTTGCTAGGAAGGCACTTTTGGTTGAATTCTGCCACCCTCACACCCAAGAGAGATATGTGGACATCCTAGTCACCAGTACCTCAGACTTTGACCTTCACAGAGGTCATCTAGTTAAAATGAAATCATTAGGGTGAGGTTTAATCCAATATGACTGGTGTCCTTATAAAAAAGGAGAAATTTGGGCACAGAGACATCACACAGAAGGAAGATTAGATGAAGAGAGACACAGGGAGAAGATGGCTATCTACAAGCCAAGGGTTGCCCGAGGCTACCAGAACCTAAGAGACAGATCTGGAACAGATACCTTCCTAGCATCTTCAGAGGGAGCCTGGCCCTACCAACACCTTGATTTCAGACTTCTGGCCTCCAGAGCTGTGAGACAATACATCTGTATTGTTCTCAGCCACCCAGGTTGTTGTACTTTGTTATGGCCGCCCTAAGAAACTGAGGCAAAAGGTGAGAGCTGAGCTAAGCCTCGAGAAGAATCACGCAGATTCACCTGCCCCTAGAATTTATGGGACCCGAGGCAAGGGTGCAGATGGAGGCCTACATACCATACATCCAAATACTTCAAAGTTATAAATGAAGCTTATAATCTATTAACGAAGCAAGGTTTTATCTTTCTACCTTAAAATTTACTTTCATCTTGACCAAAAGACTTTCCAGACTACTCAGAATTCTACAGCTGTAGAAGAGGCCCAGGCCCATGGCTCTGTCTGCTTCTCTTCCTACCACAGCTTACCACAAACAGGTGCCCTTTGTGGCCTAGAGGCTCACATGCCGGCCAGGGTGGATCTGGGGAAGAGGCCTGCACAGGCCCTGGATGTGGGCTTGGAGTCATCCAGCGGTGACCCCAGAGTCCAAGCTCCCTAGAGCATGATCTCCAGGGGTTCCTGCCTCCAAGTGGGCACCACTCCTTACACTGCAGGATCCTCAGTCCATGGCAGAGCTCCCCCGCGTGGTGCAGAAACCAGTGCCATGACATATGAAAGGAGCTGAGAGTAAACACTGAGAAATTTGCATAGCAGTTTGACTTGCTGTGACAGTCAAGTGTTTACAGGCACTGAAATTTGAATTTCATATCTCATATTTTCACACATCACAGATATTCTTTTTTTTTTTTTAAGTTTTGGTCCCCAACGATTAAAAAAGTGTAAAAACCATTCTTGCCTTATGGTCCATAGCGAAACAGCGGCCAGCTGGATTACCCACCTCTGGTGCAGGAGATAGAGGGGAGGGTTGCTGGAAAAATGTCCTCGAATAGGGGAGAGGAGATGGAACCCAGTGTGCCTATGGAGGGACTGGTTTATGCTGGAGCATGGACTGTTTATCTGCGATAGCAGGAAAAGGAAGCGGAAAAAAATAGGACTGTGGTGACTGAAATATTTTGGTTCGAATCCTCTTTTGAACTTTTAAAGCTGTTTGCTTTCAGAAAAGCACATGCATTCTCCAAGCTGAAATCCTTTCTGTAAAAGAGGTGCATAATATTTATCCCGTAGACTGGGAGACTGAGAAAATATACACTCAATATGTTCATTTTTCTTCTCACTCTTAGCTTCAGTGGTGCAATGATCCGATTCAGTGATTAAATATTTTTTGTTGCTTCTAAATTTTTGAAAGAGAAATGCCTCTTTTACAACAATGGATTTTACTCTTGCTTTGGACCTTACTCTCCCATCTCCCCGTGCACAAACACACAATAATCCTAAGGTCCCTCTTCTTGGGAAAATGCGTGTATGTTTGTTCCCCAAGCCATTTCAGGCAACTCACCAATGCCCTCAAAGCCAAGGTTGAGTTCAAACCCCAAGTTAAGGAATCCTGACTTACAAGCTAACCAAGGTTCTGGAAGTCATATTTTTCTTTCAACATTGCCCTTGAGTTTTTTTGGAAGAAAAGAGCTACATGCATGCAAAATATTACACTGATTCCAAACACCACACCATGGAGTTCTATTCAGAACACTAGAGAAAAGGGCAGAGAAGCCCCAAGGAATAAGGGAGAGGGTGGGTGTCACTCAGCTCCATGTCCTTCAGTGCCATTCTACTGGGGATCCACTCCCATTTCTAGTCCTCTCTGTGACCCAGCTACACTATCTTCCAGTGAAAAAGAGGAGTAGATAATGCTTTGTGGAAATCCATCAGTTCTTTGATTATATATACCCTTCGGGTGTTACACCATGACTAGAAACTTCAAGTAACAAATTGTGTCTTTTCTACAACCAAGAAAGCTTCCTTTCCATTGGCCCAGCAATATTAGTATCTAGCACCCAAAGTGTGATTCTCCTAATCTCCTGCACGGCACTTATAAAGCATGCAAATAAATATCAAGACAGAAGTCAGAAGAGAAAATATGACACTGAAAGTGAAGGACAAGTCATATTCTAAAAAATCTTCATTTTCTTTCAAGTATTTACATTAGCAGGGAAGACACTTTGTCAATTCTAATCCTTTCATAAACTGTAAGTTGGAATATTTCTTAATGAAATGTCACCACAGGAGGCCAGCTCAGGTCTTGGCTGGAAGACTTTCCTGGAATATTTTATTTCTCTTGGAATTTACAGTACTGTCTGGTTGAATCTAACATGACATTCTAACAATTGGAGCATTGTATTAGGTACAGTGAAGCAGAAAATTCACCCTGTTCTGCTTCCCATTCCTCCCTCCTCTGCCCTTGTGAAAATTTCCCAGTGTCTTATCCCACTGAAGCAAAGTGTTCGGGAGAAGACCAATGTCACATCTAATTCAGTCAATAGTCCCATAAAAGGTAGGTCTTTAATACCTAGAATAAATCTTCCATTCATTCAACAAATAGTTTCTTTCAGCAGTAGCTCCAGGGTTTAAAATCTGCATTGTTGACTTATCACAGTTCAGCTTCAAATAACATTATACCACTTCTCATACCGTGTAAAAACGTCACAACATTATATGTCTGTTTCCCCCTCCTAACCTTTGTGCTATTGTCATACATTCTGCGTACACATGTGTTATAACATCCGTGCTATTTTGTTCTTTTTGCTGGTCAGTTATGTTTTAAAGAAGTTAGAAATGAAGGCCGAAGGTGTATTTAATGGTATTTATCATTTAAAATGTTCCTGATTTCTTTGTGTAGATTTAGATTTTCATTTGTTATTTTTCTTCTCTTAAAGAACTTCTGTTAATACGTCTTGTGAAGTTCTGCTGGTGATGAATTTTGTTAGCTCCGTTAGTCTGATAATAAGTTTGTTTCTCCAGTTTTGAAGGATATTTTCACTGGACGTAGAATTCTGGTTAGATTGTTTTCTTTCAGTACTTTAAAGATGCCATTCCAATATTTTGGCCCACATTGGGTTTTTTGGTTTTTTTTTTTTTTGACAAGTCAGCCATAATTTGTATCACTGTTTTTCCATATATAAATTGTCTTTTTTCTCTGACTGCTTCTAAAATTTTATTTTCCTCATTGTTTTACAGCAAATTTCTCATGATACGCCTTAGTGTGTATTTCTTTTTGTTTATCCCACCTGATATTTGTTGAGCTTCTTGAATCTATGAGTTTATATCTTTCATCTAATTTGTAAAGGTTTTGCCTTACATTTCTTAAAATACTTTTTCTGCCCATCTGTCACTATCTTCTCCTTCAGGAACCAAGAAATAAATGTTAGACTTGGTATCATCCTACAGGTCATTAAAGCTCTGTTCAGTTACTTTTTCAGCTTCTTTCTCCATATGCTTCAGTTTTATTAGTTTCTTTGAGTTTCCGGATGTTTTTCTTCCATAGTGTCTCATCTGTTAATGCCATCCAGTGAATTTTTCATGTTGAATGCTGTATTTTTCAGTTTTTAGATATTATTTTAGTTCTTTTTTATAGTTTCTATTTCTGTATTAAGACTCACTACCTATTCCCTCATAATGTTTATATTTTCCTTTAATATCCTTGACTGCATTTATAATAGTGGTTTTTAAAAGTCTTGTCTCCTGATTCCATCACCTCTATCTTTTCTAGCCTATTTCAGTTATTGACTGATTTTTCTTCCTTCACATTTTCCTGCTTCTTCATGTGTCTAATAATATTTTATCGTGTGCTAGACATTGTGGATGATACAGTGTTGAATGTCTGGATTTTGTGGTCTTCCTTTAAATAACGTTGCATTTTGTCTGGAAGGCAGTTAACTTCCTTAGGGGTCAGCTTGATCCTTTGACTCTTGTTTTTTTTTTTTTTTTTTTGCGGTACGCGGGCCTCTCACTGCTGTGGCCTCTCCCGTTGCGGAGCGCAGGCTCAGCGGCCATGGCTCACAGGCCCAGCCGCTCCGCGGCATGTGGGATCTTCCCGGACCGGGGCACGAACCCGCGTCCCCTGCATCGGCAGACAGACTCTCAACCACTGTGCCACCAGGGAAGCCCCTGACTCTTGTTTTTAATATTTGTTAGGGAAGGTCTAGTATATTCTTAATTCTGAATGATAGTAACCCTTCCCCTGATGCATGGTCTTTCTTGTGTGTCAACTGAGTGCCCAGAATTTTCAAAGTGATTTCTCCACTTACACTTAAAAAACTATCTCTCAGTTCTGTTCAAGCTCCAGAATGTCAATTCAACTCATAGGTACGCAGTATTTGTTCTTTGCCTTCTCTCAAGGATGCTTGTCCTGCACACAGGCCACTTGGTATTCACCCAAAGATTCTAGGAGATCCTTGTACAGATTTCTGAAGCTCCTTTGTATTATTTCCATCTCTCTACAACTCTGCCCTGTCAGTTCTGGCCATGTTATCAGCACTAACTCCAATCTGCTTGGTGAAATTGACGTTCTCTGCTTCAGTTTTCCCTCCCTGCACCATGATCTGGAAAGAGTTTCAAAGCAGAAAACCCAGGCAAGTGAAAGGGACCACCTCATGCATTTGAAAGACAGGTTATAATGTAACCAAGTCTCCAACACAACCAAGTTTTGCCGTACACATTAGACATATTATTTAAGTATTTATTAACAAGCAGGCCTGAAGGTGTTTACACAAAAATTTTTTGCAAGCTGGATGAGTCGTCAGTCTCTGCTCTTTTAACCTCACCTTTCTTGGAAGGTTCACATGAACCAGGTGTGATGCTAATCTAGAGACAGCATCAAGAGACCAAGCCTCTGGTATCATCCTAAGTGTACACACTAAAGGGCTCACTGGACTTTATACCGTATTCACCTAAGGACAGACGACTGTCTCTCCAGGCCCTGGCCTAGCCACGTATCTTGCATACCACTGATTGACTTAATGAGAACCCATTTATCGTATCTAATACGTTAATTTAACACCCCTAATTTTACCAACGAAAATACATTTCTCATGTTCTTTTTATTAATTATCAAAGACTCTTCCACTTAAGGATTGTCAGTGCCTGGAATCGGGCCTTTGTGACGTAAAGCAAGCTGAGTGTCCCTGGTGTATAACTTCCTCATTTTGGCAGCAGTCTTCCCTAGCACGTGGCTTAAGCCAACACAGGGTATCGCACTGTCTGTGCTGAAGTGTGGAAACGTCCCATAATCCTGTCCATAACAAAGAGCTGTCATGAGAAAAAACTAAAATCTGTGCCCTCTAGGGTCAGATGCTTTTGGACTGAAGGGGGGGAATGTGAGAATCTGGGAAATCTTCTCTCACAGGGATAATCTGGCTTCAAAGGCTGTTTTTCCCTTCAAAATCTGATTTTTCATATTAGAGACCAGCATTACTGCAGTGCTTCTCTGTCTGTTCTAAGCGGACTAGCACAGAGGTCTCAGTGCTGCATTCCAGGGGAATAAGGCCTCCATGTTCTCTGGGTCAGAGCCTGGTACAAGGCCAGCCCAGATTCAAAAGGTGGGGAAGTCAATTTGATAGGAAGAGCTTCAGAGACTTTTTGGACATGTCTCAGCTACCACAAGATAAGTGCCGTGAAGACCAGGAGCAGGGTTTTATGCAAGTGTCGGAGGGATCAGCAGAATCTCATCTGACTGAAGGCTGAGCTCTACCTGCCCACCACCACCCCCAAACTGATACCTGAGGTGAGATCTCAAGAGTGAAGAGGCATTAACTAGGAGGAGGATAGAGTTTAGACAGCAGGACCATTGTGTATAAAGACCTGTGGCAGGTGATACATTCCATCAATGTGAAGAATGCAAGAAAACCTTCATTTGCAAGGGGATGAGTCTGGAAATCTCATGGAATTGTGAAAGGATAATTCTTTGTCAATAAGTGCGGTGAAAAGAGCACTGAACTTAACCTTCAGGCAACCAGGAGTCCCTTCCGACTGAGGAACTCAGTGGCTGCATCCTCTAATGGGAAAATGGTAGACTAAAAGGGCCACAGAATCATCTAGTGCTAGATTTCCAAAAAGTTTTCTGAACCCTGTCAATGAAGTAGTCCTTTGGTCTAAAATGTTTGGGAAACACCCAAGTAAATGAGTTGATTGTTGGACTTCTTGGAGACTTTAATAAGCTCGTAGGTGTTAGGAACAATGTGTGCTGATACATGTTTAACAACAAGTTCTCTGAGGAAAAAAATACAGCCCTGATTTTGAGCATTTGCCAATTTCTGGAGTATAAATACTCCTGCTCTGACTGATGTGACGCTACCACCATGACGTCACTGAATGCATAACTGGCTCACAGAATTCCTGAAAATTTAACCATCAGCTAGCCCAGGCCAGCTCCAGTACACCTCTGTTGGGACTCTCAGAGGCATAGAGGATGGAGGTTTGCCCAAGACTTCATGGCTACAACACCCTTTTCATGGGATATCCAAGAGGATGAATACTTTGTAGACACATGTTAGGAAATTCTGGTTGGGTTATTTTCTAAGTAGGGAAACTGAGAAGCTAAGTGTCTTGCCCAAGAACTCAGATCCAAACAGAAATTAAGCTCTTCTGAGCCTCAGTTCTGTAGCAAAAAGTTTAATGTTCCTCCTTCTTTAAAAACTGTTGTAGATTCAAAACTGCCGTTTTCTCACCATGTACCGTGGCAGGTACTCTGTTAAACAATTAACAAGCATCATCACATCTGACGCTTCCAACACCCTGTGAGATATGTAATTTTATTATCCCCATTTTACAGATGAAAAAACTGGGGTGCAGAGATGTTAGATAACTCTACCAAATGAAGCAAAGACATGGTTTGCTGCGAGATACTTTGCTCCCATTTAGAGACCTTGTTGCCATACTGCTGTATACCATGGTCAGGTACAATAGAGCAAGAATAAGGCTTGTAATCTTCCTTTTTAACAAGAAAAGTGTCAGTCAGCCCTTCCTTGTTCTGAACCTTAAGCCAAAACTTCTCCATGGGCCAGCTTTAGGTAGCACGGAAGCCAGCAGCCCAGTCACCCCACCGGCATTTACTGATGGGTGATGTTATAAACTCAATGTATGTGTTCCCACAAAATTAATACACTGAAGCCCTAACCCCCCAATGTGATGGTATTTGGGGATAAGACTTTGGGAAGTAATTAGGTATAGATGATGTCATGAGGGTGGGGCTATCATGATGGGATTAGTGCCCTTCTCAGAAAAGACACCAGAAAGTTCACTCGTTCTGTACACACTTGAAGAGGAGGTCACTTAAGCACACGGCAAGCTGATGGCTGAGTACAAGTCAAGAGAAGAAGCCTCGGAATGAAACGTCCCTTACCAGGACCTTGATCCTGGACATCACAGCCTCCGGAAGTATAAGAAATAAATTTCCATTGCTTCAGCCACCCAATCTATGGTATTCTGTTATAGCAGCCTGGGCAGACAAATGCAGGTCAGGTGTTGAGTCTGAGGGCTGGAGGAGGGAGAAAATTAGTTCAGTGGTCATAGAATCCATGACCCCACTTCCCAGGACTCCACTTGGTAGGGGTAGTAATAATAGCTTTCTACCTAAAATCTTTCACATCCATAATGCCATCTGACCCTTAAAGGACTCTGTGAATGTTTTCTGTTTCAGAGAGATCTGACTTTGTCCAAGGTCAGTGAGCACTGAATCATCTTCTGTCCCTGTGTCCTTTCCAGTATATCAAGCTGCTTTATGCTAAACTATAGGATACAGATTAGGTATGGTTCTCCCTGAAAGCAAATGGGAATGACGTTTGAGAGACCTGTGCAAGATTTCAGGAAATGCGGTGTGCGTACCTTCAAACGCAAGTTTGAGTAGAAGGAATAACATTTAGTAATACGGCACGCTTGCAGGAGCTGAGAATTAAGGCCAACCTGGCAATTCATACAGTTCACCATTGTAGAGCGCTTCCTGAATGTTGGTCACTATTGAAGAGTTTTACATGTATTAACTCACTTAATCCTCACAATAATAACCCTAAGACATGGATACTATGTTTTGATTTTTGGTCTTTTGTTTTTTGAATTAATTAATTAATTTTATTTTTGGCTGCATTGGGTCTTCGTTGCTGTAGGTGGGCTTTCTGTAGTTGTGGTGAACGGGGGCTACTCTTCGTTGTGGTGCACGGGCTTCTCACTGTGGTGGCTTCTCTTGTTGCGGAGCACGGGCTCTAGGCCTGCGGGCTTCAGTAGCTGTGGCACGCAGGCTCAGCAGTTGTGGCGCACGGGCTTAGTTGCTCCGCGGCATGTGGGATCTTCCCGGACCAGGGTTTGAACCCGTGTCCTCTGCATTGGCAGGCGGATTCTTAACCACTGTGCCACCAGGGAAGTCCAAGACATAGCTACTATTGATATTATTATTATCATGTCATTTTATACCGTAGGAGATAAAGGTATAGAGTAAGAAAGCACAGCTCTGACTTGAGATGTCTCTAGGTATTTGTTGTGTGTGTTTATATAAAAGGTACAGGAGAGAAGTGAGGGATTCCAGATCACAATGTGTCATAGTAGTCTCTTTCGCAGTTTCCCTTAGGATCAGGACCACAGTATTCCTTTGCTGTACATTTACACCAGCCGCCTGATTTCTACTTGAAACCCCCTCCATTCATCACTCTTTCAACTCAAGGTGTTGAAACATTTTGTTAAAATGCAACTCTTACCCGGGAGGGGGAAACACATTAAACCACTCTTTTCTATTTCAACTTTTTTGTGAATTCACCTTCTTGATTGGTTGTTGAGTCTTTGAAAAAGCCCACCCAGGGTGCAGAACTAAAGGATTTCTGTTGCTGTTGCTGTTGCTGTTGTTTGGGGGGAATGGGAAGCGCCAGGCATGAGGCTCTGTCCTGAGGAAGCATGACCGTAACTAATACCATTCACTGAGTGTGAACCCCATGTCACGCGCTGTACTGTGGTTGCTAAAGTTTACAAGAGCCATACTCTTCAAGCCGTACTCTGTCATTATCTCCCATTTTACAGATGGGAAAACTGAGGCTTGGGGAGGTTAACTGGAGACATAGACTCGTAAATGCCGAGGAGAGCCCAGACACAGCATGACGGCTCTGAGCACTCTGGCAAGGTGGAAAACACCAGGAAAGCCCTGACCATTTAGTGTGTGTGTGAGTGTGAGTCAGGAGAGGCGGAAGGGAGTTACTGTGAGACGAGGACGTTCAAAGAAGCATAAGCAGACGAGAAATGGAATATTTCCTGCCATCTCAGTAAACAGAGGATGTCACAGTCATCGGCAGTTGCAGCCACCACCAATGGTGAGCTGGTGAGCCCTGAGGGAACTCAGGAAGGAAAGAATACCTGCCATCTAGCAGCCATCAGACTGCAGCCGCTCCCTCCAGTGAGCTCTGAGGAAACTCAGGATGTGAAAACACAGGATACAGGCCCCAGATAGCTGAGGTGCATGTCAAAGGAATGATTTCAGCGAGCCCAGAGTCTTGCATCTTCCCATACATAGAAAAGCCCTAAATTCCTTAACTTGAGATTTCTAGTTTTCTTTAATTAACATAGTCTTTTGACGTTCAGATGACCTGCCTTTTGTTGCAAAACTCCTATATATCCTAGCTTCCCCCTCGCCTCCTTGGAGCAGTTCTCTCAGGGTTTCTTGAGATGCTGCCTCCCAGGCTTGAAGTTCTAAAAACTCCTGCCAAATAAAACATAACTCTGAACTTTTAGGTTGTGAATACTTTTTTAGTCGACTCGGAGGTCGACAGGAAGGGGAGGAGCTCTGGCCGCCCTTTCCCTCTGGCTCTGAGTCCACACTCTGTTCCGAGAGGGGCCTGGCAGAGCTGACAGGCATCCACCCCTCTCCTAGTTGGCTGTGCAGCTGCCCTAGAGACCCCCCGGCCTCAGTGGAGTCCCCACAGTTCACTCGGATCGATGTCTCCCAGGAGGCCAGAGCCGGTCTCTGACCCCGCTTCCCACAGTGCTACTGGTCTAGGCCTGTGTCTCTTTCAGTGTCATTATGTCACCTTCCTCCTGAGCATGCAGACAGGTGGAAGACTGGCAGCAGGCCGGGTGGGGAGAAAGCAACCTCTCTAAACCCTGGCAGGCTTGCAGCCTGGCTCCTTGCCATCTAAGGGGGGCTTTCTCTCCAGCCTCCCCTGGGGTGGCCCCTGGACAAGACAAGAGCCCTCTCTTGATCACCTTCCTTCTCAAAGCAAAGGAAGGATTGAGGTTCTGCCTCTGACGGCTCAGTGATGCTGAGCCAATTGCTCAGAGCCCTTGTGTGAAATGGGACTGATGAGTATACTTGCCTGGGCAGGTGGCTGTGAGGGGAAAGTGAGTTAATCCATAGAAGGGGCTGAGCCCAGGGCCTGGCATATAGTAAATGCCCATCGATGTTCTCTGCTCTTGCCGGGGGTGTTATTATCCATAAAGGAGGAGTAATACCAGTCACAGGGATCTCGGGCTACACGTAGCATTTTAACCACTTTGCTTTTCTTCACACACACACACTCACAGACACACACACATACTTCAGGTCAGTGGGTGCACAGGCAGAGCCAGCAGGTAGGAGCTCTGTTCAGCTCTGGGCTGTGCTCAGCTCTCTGGGGCAGCCCTGGGCAAGTTCCTCCTCCTCTCTGGGCGCTGGGGAGGACTTGGAATTTATGTGGAAATCGCTACCGTGAACTGTCAGGGGTCACCACCTGGAGGCCAAATCCAGGTAGCAGACAAGTTCTTGGGGCAGCGCTGTGCTTTGAAAAGCAGGTGGTATCATGTCAAAGTCAGGATAGCTGGCTTGTCCCAGACGTTGGGGGAAGTGCGCCGCTGATCTCTGGAAGCCAGGAAGGGCTTTGGAAGGTGTGTACTACCGCCCAGCCCGGGAGGCTTTTGACTTTGCAAACGTCTGAGCCCATGAATTCTCAAGTCTCTTCCAGCTCTAAAATGCAGCGGCTGAAACCTCAGGTTTGTCTTGCAGGGCTAGAAGGATTGTCTCCCTGCCGCTGGGGGTTAAGTGGCTGCATTTGAAAGGACAGAGCAAGAGATGATGCGATAAGATAAGGGGCTCTGTTTTCAGAGACACTCCTCAGAAAGAACAGGCTTTCACTGTGATCCAGAGGATAAGAGTCTGAGCCTCACATCCATCAGTCCATCTCTCCTCCCCTGGTCCACGCGCTCAGGCCACCGTGGGATGTGTCTGCCACTGCTGCCATCTGCTGGAGCGCCAAGGCTCTGCAGCCTGCCCACCTGAGGAGGGCGTTGAGGGCGTTTGCAAAAACTCCAAGCCCTGAATTACAGCTCTTGTCCCAGTGGACACAGTGGGTTTCACCCCTGCAATGACTAGTATTTACTGAGCACCTGCTAAGGGCCTAAACTATGCTTAGTACCTCCATGAGTTGTCTCCCTGAATCCATTCACTAGAAGAAGCCCATGTGAGCAGGAATTTTTGTCTCTTTTCTTCATGGTAGTATCTCCGGTGCCTAGGACAGTGCCTTGAACAGAGTAGGGACTTGGTAAATAGGGGTTGCTTGAGAACGGCTGTAAAGGTGGATTCTATCATCACCCCAGTGTTAGGTATGAGGAAGCTGTCGCTCAGAGAGACGAAGACTCAAAGTATTGCAGGTAAACCTGTGAGGGAAGCTGGAAAGATTCTTGACACAGGCAGTTTTTATATTACCCCTGGTGGTTCTGAAGGCGGCAGAGTCAGACAACACATAGGAATGAACACCTCTGGCCGCTAGGGTCCCTTGGAGCTCAGGAAATTCAGGGCTACAAACCATTAGGGAAATAAACCAAGTCAACAAAATGTTGCAAGGGGGCCCTGGGAGTTCAAGGAGAGTGCAGCGCTCTGGCCACGGTAAGAGGCCCATGACACATGATTTGTATGTTTTAAAATATTATTATTATTACTAAACTTAGTTTTTTGAGCAGTTTTAGGTTTACAGAACAATTGAGCAGAAAGTACTGAGAGTTCCCACATAGTCTCTCACACCCCTGCCCCCTCCTCCATTTTCCCCTATTATTAATATCTTGTGTTAGTGTGATACAGTTGTTACCATGGATGGGCCGATATTGACAGGTTATTATTAACCTATCCATAGTTTATTGATAAACCTATCAAAACCTATCAAAAGTCCAGAGTTTCCATTAGAGTTCTCTCTTGGTGTCATGTGTTCTAAGACGTGTATCCAACATTATGGAATCATACAGAATAGTTTTACTGCCCTAAAAAATCCTCGATGCTCTATCTACTCATCCCTCCCCCACCTCCCCCAACTCCCTGAACCCCTGGTAATCACTCATCTTTTTTCTGTCTCCATAGTTTTGTCTTTTCCAGAATGTTCTATAGTTGGAATCACAGAGTATGTAGCCTTTTCAGGTTGGCTTCTTTCCTTAGCAGTAAGCATTTAAGGCTCCCCTATGTCTTCTCAACGCTTGAGAGTTCATTACTTTTGTCACTGAATAATATTCTGTTGAATGGATATACCACAATTTGTTTATCCATTCACCTATTGAAGGGCGCTTTGGTTGCTTCAGAGTTTTGGCAATTGTGAATAAAGCTGGTGTAAACATTTGTGTGCATGCTTTTGTGTGGACATAACTTATCAACTTCTTGGGTAAATACCAAGGAATGCAATTGCTAGATCGTGTGGCGAGTTTTGTAAGAAACTACCAAACTTTGCCTTCCAAAGTGGACATTCCTGTTTTGTACTTTTGAGCATCACTTTCAGTAACAGTCTTGCTGGCCTGGACCCGTTCTCTAGGTTGCCGGCTGAGAGAGAACAGGCCTGCGATTCCTCCCTTCCTGTCTGTATCTAGCTCCCTTGCTGAGGGAATGAAAACAGAGGATCTTTTCTTCCCACCCAAGGTGTGATGCTGAGGCAAACTACAACTACAACTAGAGGAAAGAGAGAGGGACCTTTTTAGTCGTGTTTTTGACTTTATTTCCCAGAATCCCAAACGCCCCGTTTGGTTGCTTTTATGCATTTGCATCTCCTCTCCCTGCCAAAAACAGGCAAACAAACAAAAGTCTTCATGTTCCACCAAAAACTTGCAGGAAGTCGTTTCATGGAGGGTTCATTTTTTAAGGCTCAGGCTCTTTGGTGACTGTATAGGAAAACTCGAGAGAATCTCATGTGAATGGCTTCAATCTAAGAAGAGGGGAAAAAAGCTTTAGTTCTGATGGTAGGAGGAGGGTTTATTTATGTGTCTCAATTTACAAGCCTAAGCACTGCAAATGTAAACTCTCGGAAGGAAAATTTTGTCCTAATTACTTAACTGAATCCAGAAACATCTGTTCTGAGTTACTAGAGCAAGTCCAGTTTGCTCTTCATCTGACGTTTTAAAGCAGGCAGAGGTAACTTCGCGACTCGTACCTTTTCTGGTCCAGCCAAGTATTTCTCAGAGATGGGGACGAGGCAAGGTCCAGAATAAACAATGTTGACAAATCCTCCAGATGATTCTTATAGAGACTTAACTTTGAGAATCACTGCTCAAGCCAAAACTTACTTTTCTTTTTTAGGTGTTTTTTTTTTTTTTCCTCCTTGTCATCTTTACCTACAAAACAGTACATCTGAGTAACTGCCTTCTTCTTATTATGTTGGGTTGGCTCATTGAAAACATTTTAACTCGTTTTCAGAATTTCTTAAAATTTTACTTTTTAAATGAACACAGTAAAACTGACCTTTTGCATATCTGTACATTTCAGTGAACTTTGACCCTTGTATAGATTCCTGTAAACCACAGCTACCATCAGAATACACCCTCTCCTACAACCCTAATCTCCGGCAACCACAGATCTATTTTCTACCCCCAAGTTTTGGTCTTTCCTGGAAAGTCCCATAAGTGGATTCAAACAGTGTATCACCTTTCGTGACTGGCTCCTTTCACTCAGCCTAATAATACCTTTGAGATTCATCCAAGCTGTCGCCTGTATCCACAGTCCATTTCTTAGTGTTGAGCATAATTCCCTTGTATGGATGGAACCCAGTTTGTTTGTTTGTTCACCCGTTGAAGAACATTTGGATGTTTCCAATTTGGGGCATTAAATCCAGTTTTCCGATGATATTGTTTAGTCTTTTAAATTCTTTTTTTCTGTCTACTAGTCTATCAATTACTGAGAGAAGAGTGTTGAATTTTCAAGCTATAATTTTGGATGTATCTGTTTTTAGTTCTCTCAGTTTTTGCTTTATGTGTTTTTAAAACTCTATGTTAGATGTATACACATTTATCATTGTTATTTCTTCTTGTTGTATTAATCTTTTTACCGTATGTAATATCCCTTTTTATCCTTGGTAATTTCCTTTGCTTCGATGTGTACTTTATCTGGCATTACTGTGGCCGCTCAAGGTTACTTTTCTTTAGTTTTTACATGGTATATCTTTTTCATCTTTTTTACTTTAACCTACTTGTATCACTGTATTTAAGATGAGGTTCATATAAGCAGCATACAGTTGGGTCATGTTTTTTAATCCATTCTGATAATCTCTATCTTTGAAAATTGGTGTGTTTGAATCATGTATATTTTAATGCAGTTTTTGATATGCTTGAATTTAGTCAACTATTTTATTTGCTTTCTGTTTGTTTCCTCTATTTTCATTCCTGTTTCCCCTTTCCTACCTTTCTGGGGGGTTATTTGAACATATTTTTTAGTATTCCCATTTTTATTTACCTATTCTGTTCTTCTGAGATTTTTCAGCTACTTCTCTGTTACTGATTTCTAATTTAACTCCATTGTGGTCTGAGAGCATACTTTGTATGTATATATTCTGTTTTTGTGTCTAGATCTCTTTATATAGTATTTTTAGCAATTGCTGTAGGGATTACAATTTACATAATATTTCACTTTTAAATATTTTAGCATTTCAGGTTGAATATTGAAACCTTACCAGTAGATGTACCAGGTTTTTTTGTACATCGACAGTGAAAACTCCAGACAGTGTTCCAATTTTTGCTTTCAACCATCAATCATATTTTAAAAACCTCAGTAGGAGAAGAGTAGCCTATTATATTTACTTAGAAATTTGCCACTTTGGTTTCTCTTTCCTCATACTTGACATTCTGAGTTTCCTTCTGGTATCATTTCCCTCTGCCTGGAGAACATCTTTGGAAATTCTTTTAGAGCAGGTCTGTTGGTAATTCTCTTAATTTTCCTTCACCTGAGAATGTCCTTACTTCAACTCATTCCTGAAGGATATTTTCATTAGACTAGAATTCTGGCTTGACACTGTTTTCTTCCTACACTTTAAGTGTATGGCTATACTTCATATCAGACTCTGTGGTTTCTCATGAGAAATCTGCAGTTACTTCAGTTGTTGTCCTCCTGTAAATAATGTGTCGATTGTTCCTAGGTGCTTTCAAGATTTTTTTTCTTTTTCTTTAGTTTTCAGCAGTTTTATTATTATGTTATTGGACATGGACTTCTTTAGTTTTTTTTTCTTTTTTTTTTTTTTTTTTTTTGCGGTACGCAGGCTTCTCACTGTTGTGGCCTCTCCCGTTGCGGAGCACAGGCTCCGGACGCACAGGCTCAGTGGCCATGGCTCACGGGCCCAGCCGCTCCGTGGCATGTGGGATCTTCCCGGACCGGGGCATGAACCCGCGTCCCCTACATCTGCAGGCGGACTCTCAACCACTGCGCCACCAGGGAAGCCCTCTTTAGGTTTTTATTATCTGGGACTTGCTAAGCTTCTTGACTCTTCAGGTTTATGCCTTTTGCCAAATTTGGGAGGTTCTCAAATTGTTATCTCTTCAAATATGTTTTCTGTGCTTTTCTCTACCCCTTCTCAAACTCCAAGATAGAAATGTTAAACCTTCTGGTATTGTCTCCCAGATCTTGAAGGATCTTTTACTCTTCCTTTTCTGTGTTGCTCAGGTTGTGTTCTTCCTATTAATCTATCTTCAAGTTCACTGACTCTTTCCTCTTCAAGTTCACTGACTCTTTCCCCTTTCATCTCCATTCTGCTGATGAGCCCATCCAGTGAGGTTTTCATTTTGGTTATTGTATTTTTTTCTGTTCTGAAATGTTTATTTGATTCTTTATATCTTCTTTTCCTTTGCTGAGACTTTCTATTTTTCCATTTATGTCAGGAGTCTTCCAGATTTCTTATTGGAGTATTTCTTTAATAGCTGCTTTAAAGCCTTTGTCAGGTAATTGCAATATCTGTGTTATCTCAGCGTTGGCATCTTTTCCTATGTGAGCTGAGATTTCCCTGGTTCTTCACGTGCTGAATAATTTTGATTTCTATCCTGGACATTTTAAATATTACATTATGAGACTCTGAGTCTTACTGAAATCCTGTGGAGAACATTGATATTTTTGTTTTAGTGGTTAATTAGCCCAAGCGGGGTTCAGTGCTCAATTTCTAACCAGCTTTCTGTGGTCTGTGGTTTCAGGGTCAGTTCAGTTTTCAAATCCTGTGTGGTGCTGTTTAGATCTGTTCCGGATCTTCACCACCCAGGGCCCTGCCAGGAAGTTGGGCATAGTCTATTCGGTACTCAGTTCTAAAGGCTGTGTATGTTGTTTAGAACCAGCTCCAGGAATGAGTAATTCACAGGTGAGCCCCTGTGGAGAGAAGAGAAGAGAAGAAAGCTAGAGAAACTGGCTTTCCCAAAAGGTGGAGTGTTTACTCCTTGAGTAACTGAAAGTTTCAGTGTCTTTGTTTTGGCTTGTCTGTTTTGGCTTGAAATAACAGTTCTGTTTTAATGTTGTCATGGGTATCTGTTGGGCTCCTCTGGGTAATATCCCTTGTGCTTCTAACCCTGAAGTTCCTTCAGGGAACCACTGCTGACGCATTTCCAGGCTGTACAGTGTGCATATTCTGTATTCCCTGACTGTAGTTGTCACTTCAGGAACGAAAGCCAAGCCCAAGATTTTGCATGGAAATCTTGGGAAAGAGCATGTCTCTTTCTGCTGATGTTAACTCCGTGAGGGGGATATAAATCTGAAGGTGCATCTTCCCATTGCTTTCAAAGAGCTTACTGAATAGTAACAACAGTCAAGAGAAAAGCATAGCTGAACAACGGAGGTAAACAGGTTTTTGATAATATTGATACGCGTCCACCACTGCCTGGAGACCTTCTGCTTCTTGTAGGACTTCAGTTACACAAACCCGTTAATTTCTATTTTTCTCAAGCCACTCTGTGTTAGTTTTCTGTCCCTTGCAGCCAAAAGTGTCCTCACTAACGTATAAATGGACCATACTTTATTGTGGCCTGGATCTTGAGTTGATTATCTTTAATCAACAGCCCTGGCAATTTGTATTGGAGTCATTTGTCAAAACCCATTGGAAGGAATCGTAACTCGCGGGGTGAATTTTATCCATCTGTATCCTCTCCTTGTTACTGTTTTTGTCAGTAGTATCTGTTCTGTGTTTTTAGGGTACCGCTCATTTTGAGTTTTTCCCAGAAGCAGACCCTGGGTAGAGAATTTGAGTACCAATGGCTTATTTCAAAGGTTATCCCAAGAGTATTAGCAAGAGATTGGGGGAATAAAAGTGGGAAAAGAAGGATGAGTTCTTGAGAAGTTTTTCATATAGAGCCCCTTGGGCTCATTCCTGCTGGGATATTCTGGTGGACAGATGTAGAAAGAGCCCCAGAATTACCCAGCCAAGAAGTGAGGAAGTGGGGGACATTCATCCTCCACCTCACATCCATCATTGCTAAGGGCTGTTTCTATGGTTTTAATTCCCCAGCACTTCTGGCCTGTGCTGCTTGGGAGCTGAGAGCAAGCCTTTAGGGGAAGTTGTAGGTACCTGTAACGGGACATAGTAGGGATGTGCTTGGGAGACCCCAGCAATTCACAGGGACATGGGAGGGGCACAGCCAGCATCTGCCACCAGACCTGTGAATATTCTTGGGTTCAATTCCTAGATTTTCAGCTTAGCCTCTTTACACAGAGTAAGAAGGTGTATTGATTGCATGTGTATCGATTCATAAGTAATGAGTCTTCACAAACACAGTAGCTTTAAAACTTATCAAGTTTGGGCTTCCCTGGTGGCACAGTGGTTGAGAGTCCGCCTGCCGATGCAGGGGATGCGGGTTCGTGCCCCGGTCCGGGAAGATCCCACATGCCGCGGAGCGGCTGGGTCCGTGAGCCATGGCCGCTGAGCCTGCGCGTCCGGAGCCTGTGCTCCGCAACGGGAGAGGCCACAACAGTGAGAGGCCCGCGTACCACAAAAAAAAAAAAAAAAAAAAAAACTTATCAAGTTTTCTCTGTGTTTGGGAAGATGAGATTGAGGTCGAAAGTGTGATGGTTTCTAGGTGATTTCAGTCATTCATTCATTTATTCATTCACACAGCAAATGCTTTGGGGGAATGGAAATCAATAAGCAAAAGTCCCCGTCCTTGGAAAGCCCACAAGCTGATGGCAGGCAGGCAGAAGTGTAATCACTGGTGGATTAAAATGATACTTGCTTTAATAGAGGTGGATATAAACTGTTATTAGTGCACAGGGCTAGAGTCACAAAGAAGACAGTACTTGTGTCTTAAAAGATGAGAAGGAAGGAAGAAAGGGAGAAAGGGTGTTTATTCTCCTTGCTATTACTGTGTAGCAAATTTCCACAAACTTATAGCATAACATAGCAACCATTTTATTACGCTTATGATTTTGTGGGTCAGGAATTTGAAAGGGAGCACAGAGGGGTCAGCTTGTCTCTACACCATAATGTTTGGAACCGAGCTGGGAAGACTCGAAGGTGGGAGGTGACTCTGTGGGTGGGGTGTGGCATCATCTGAAGGCTCACTCACTTGCTTATCTGACAGTCAGTGCTGACATTTGCAGAGACTTCAGGGAAATTGCTGACTAGTACATCTACACTTGGCCTCTTCATGTGGCTGCTTGGGCTTCCTCACAGCATGGTGGCTGGGTTCCAGGAACAAGTGCTCCAAGTCAAACAGGTAGAAACTGTATTGCCTTTTATGGCCAAGCCTTGGAAGTCACCTTCACGGTGATCACAAGCCTGCCCAAACTCAACAGGAGGAAATTTGAACCCATCTGTATCAGTGAGGGGAGTGCCAGAGTCATACTACGAGTAGGAAGGGAGAGATTGTTACAACCAGTCTTAGAAAATAGCATTGACCACAGCACTGAAGGGATAAAATCATTTTCTCCCTCTGGTATTTAGTAATATCTTTCCTGGGCTGCATTATTTTTTGGTAGATAGCCCTTTAAATTACTTGACTGTCAGATTGACTCATAAAGGTATGGTGAGAGAGATATATTATTTGATGCATTTCTCACACCTCTTCTGTCCATACAGTCTTTCTCTCTGGCCCACACTTTGAGAATCAATGCCATAGAACCTGGGCAGAATGGGGGAAGAGGGTGTCAGAATTAGCAGAGCAGATTCTCTTTGGAGGTCAGACAAAGGCAAAGACTGTGAATATTCTTACCTTCATATAAAGTTGATTATAAATATACATATATATGCTAATTTATTTTCTCAGTGGATCTAATTCCTGGGTGTATTAAAAAAAAAAAACCTTGGGTTCACGTAGTGTGTGGCATTATTACCCTCCAAGAGAACATTCTATTTATGCTACTTTTAGAGTAACTATCATAAGACTCAGGGCTGGTTGAGAAAGTCTCTTTTGTCCATTACTTGGATTTTGTCTTTAAAGCTGAATCTTAATACAGATGGTCCCTGACTTACAATGGTTTGACTTAGGATTTTTCAACGTGACGATGGTGTGAAAGTGACGTGCATTTGGTTGAAACCATACTTCGAATTTTGAATTCTGAATTTTGATCTTTCCCTGGGCTAGAGGTATGTGGTACAATACTGTCTGGTGATTCTGGGCAGAGGCGGGGGCCGCAGCTCCCAGTCAGCCACGTGATCAGCAGGGCAAACAACCCAAGTACTTACAACCATGCTGTACCGAGGCAGTCGTTATGTTTTTCACTTTCAGTACCGTGTTCGATAAACTACATGAGATATTCAACCCTGTATTGTAGAACAGGTTTTGTGTTAGAAGGTTTTGCCCACCTGCAGGTTCGTGTGACCCTTCTGAGCACGTTTAAGGTAGACAAGGCTAAGCTATGGTGTTTGGTAAATTAAGTGTATTAAATGCATCTTCGACTTAAGATATTTTCAACTTAGGATGGGTTTATCGAGATGTAATGCCATCATAAGTCAAGGAAGATCTGTTGTTTGCATTTTTAAAGCCATATTTTAAAAATCTTCACAATGGGTATCTCATAATCAGGCTGTGTAGCACATGGAGACATTTTGGCCCTTAGCTGCGTGCAGGAGCTAGGAGGTAGTGTTGCACTGTAGTCTGCCAGTTGAGAGACTGAATCCCAAACGTGCACTTACTGTTCTGTGACATGGGGGCAACTTACTCAGCTTCTCGGAGTCTTGGTTCCTTAATCTGTAGATTGGGGATGATGATACCTAGTTTTTAGTATTGGCACCGCTGATAAAATAAGACAATTAAAGTGCCAGATACCTATGAGATAACAAATTGAATATTGGGGAATTCTAAGAGAAATTGAATGGCTTGCTCACTAAGTTGTCTCTGGAATGAGATGGCAGGTCAGTAGCCACATAATCAGTCTTTAGATTTTTATGTCCTTTTCCTGCCTGTAAGGGCTGGAAAAAGGCATAAAACAGCTGAAGCCTTCTTATTACGTGTATGTGTGCACGTGTGTGCGTGTGTTGGAATCTTGGCTGTAAAGAGTATTTCCTTTATCAACCTCTTCCTCCCCCATCACCTCCATTCCCCTCTGTTTCCGTTTCATGAGACTGGAAGCTTCACAGACATTTCCCGATTATTTCTCAGTGACATATATTAATTGAAGAGAAAGCAAAGCCTCGTAGCGGAAAGGCAGCCTGAGTCCAAAGCCCCTACTTGGTGCAGCCTTCCAGCTCCGGAGGAGCCTCACTGCCCTTTCCCTGCAATCTGATTTGGAGCCAGGTCTGTGGTGTCACTCCAGGGCCGGCGATGGAGTTGTCACGAAGGACAGAGCTGGCATCTGCCCTGCCTTGTGATTAAAGACCTCCAGCACCTGGAGGAGGTCCTCCACCATCCCCCCCCCGACCATGTTGCCATGAGGCACCAGGTTTACTGGGTGCCCCTGGAAATGGTGAAAGAATCACAATATCACTTGCTTTCTTTTTTTTTTTTTTTTTATTTGTGGTACGCGGGCCCCTCACTGTTGTGGCCTCTCCCGTTGCGGAGCACAGGCTCAGCGGCCGTGGCTCACGGGCTCAGCCGCTCCACGGCATGTGGGATCTTCCCGGACCGGGGCACGAACCCGTGTCCCCTGCATCGGCAGGCAGACCCAACCACTGTGCCACCAGGGAAGCCCCCTTTTTTTTTTTAAAGTTAGAAAGCCACAAAGCCACAGTGAAATCACTGAAAATGTCAACCCAGAGCTGCCCGTTTCGTTTGGCCCTCGTGTAGATGTGTGGTGTTTTTTATCTTAATTATTATATTGATGCCACTCCACCTTTCTAATTAAATCCCTTTCCTCATTATCCTGGTTTGCCACGATTATCGTCTGAATTGAAATGGATTTCACGACAGCTCTGAAAAACCAGAGTTGGCTAAATTTAGCTTTAATTAGGCAGCGTCGTAGCCCCGTGATTATTTCCTCATCCCGTTTGGATTCCACTCACTGGAATGCAAAGCGAGGGTCTGGCACGGTGTTCGTGCCCTTCGCAGAGAATTCTCTGCCATGTTTCTTGCGATCAGGGTGATTGTTTTGTGCCACAGTTGGTTTCTGCAGAGAGAACTTTAATCCTCTTGTATAACTCAGGGTTTACTGGAGTTAGTCAGGCTGTGCTCGACAGCTGTCAGGTACTGGGAGGAAAACCCCAAACACAATGTGAGGGCATCTCCACCTAGTACCGAAGGGTGAGGGGTCACATGGGGGGTCACATGGTGGGGCTTCCCAGTGGTTAGAACAGCAGACAGTCTCTATGACGCTTAAGGAGAAAAGGGAGGAGGGCGGTGTTGCTGGAGTCCAGGGCCATGTGGTGTGAGCTACAGATATGGTGGGTCTGAGCTGCAGGAGCTGGGACCGTAAAAGGAGGGGCCCCAGAGAGACGCAGCTACTGTCCTTGACACCCCCTGAAGCAGAGTGAGAGAAGGATAAATACTTCGGCCTCTTTTACTTCCTGTCCTTTAATCTTCTGTCAGTGCCTCCAATTGGCAGAATCTACCTGGGAACCAGCAGGCAAAGACATCAAGGAGATGGCATTCTCTGCGATGCAGAGCAGAAATCTGAGAGCCGATAGGCAAAGGACGGGTCCAGGAACCATCTCTCCCCTAGGATTTGGGTGGAGCTGACCTTGACCTTTGGCTCCAGGGGTGGGCGTATGACTTAGTCCTGGCCAATGAGTGTTTTCTACCCATGGACTATACTGATTAGTTCAACAATTCGCTTGTTACCATAGAGAAGATAATGACTTGGAATGAAGCCAGGATAAAGGAAAGCAGAACAATGAGAATGGAGAAAGATTACCAGCAACCATGTTTGAAGACCTGCATCCAGCCATCACTGTGCCTAGATCTCTCAGTTATGTGAGCCAGTAATGTCCTCCCCTCGCAAGTGTGTGTGTGTGTGTGTGTGTGTGTGTGTGTGTGTGTGTGTGTGTATTTCTGTCACTTGCAACCAAATGACTTCTAACACACAACAAGCCTCAGAGAGAACTGGGCTACCAAGACACGACAGTAAGAACTTGTGACCAGTGACTGAGAGGGAAGTCTCAGAGGGAGGCCAGTCATGAGGTGGACACCTTCATATGAGTCAGAATCTCAGAGATCAATAGAAAGGCCCCCCTTCCGGGTTGGACTAGTGGTATCGGTGATCTCTCTGGTCACTGCTTACCCAAAAGGAATTCTGGACACTCTACTTCTTAGGTGGATCTAGCTCTAATAAATTTCTTACCAATTCCTCAGCTTCTTTTTTTTTTTTTGCGGTACGCGGGCCTCTCACTGCTGTGGCCTCTCCCGCTGCGGAGCACAGGCTCCGGACGCGCAGGCTCAGCGGCCATGGCTCATGGGCCCAGCCGCTCTGCGGCATGTGGGATCTTCCCGGACTGGGACACGAACCCGCGTCCCCTGCATCGGCAGGCGGACTCTGCGCCACCAGGGAAGCCCCCCTCAGCTTCATTTTTGCTCTCCTTTAGCTCTAGGCTGTCACATTTGCCATTTCTTTAATGTTGAGAAATATTTCTTACTCGCATCATTAAAAATTATTCTCCTTATGAAGCCTTCTTATGTGTCAGTTACTCTGCTAATGAACTTTATATATATCCTACTTAATCTTTACCTCTGAGGACAGTTACTTATGAGGTAAGAATTATTATTCCTATTCCCATTTTTAAAATGTGGAAACTGAGGCTGAGACGGGTTAATCGACTTGCCTAGGATTTGAACCCTAGGCAGATCCTAGATCCCACCATTCTAGCCATTGTGACATGGAGCCCCCCTCTTCCCTGAGGGGCTTTATTCATCCTTCGGGTCTCAGCTCAGATCTACCCCCACATTAGGTTCAGTCCCCCTGCCGTGCACTTCCCGAGCTGTGTGTAGTCTCTCCAAATAGTCAACACACTGCGCTGCAGTCACTGGTTTAACTATCTGTGTTGCCCACAAGACTGGGGGCCCCCAAAATGTGTAGGTTGTATCTGCTTTGGGGTCCACGCTCTTCTCACTGTCCAGACTCTTTTTTAACTAAAAAAAATAATGAATTTTGAACCATCGGTGGTTGGCTTTAAGGGATCCTGCCTTTCATTCAGGATTAACCTGAAAATAGAGTGAGAAGTGACTGTTTTCACTTAAGAATCAAGTTGCTGGGCTTTAAGGGGCCAAGGACTGCTTCAGATACAGCTTGATCCAGCCCCAGAGTCTGAGAGGTTCCAAGCCCCAGAGTCAGATAAGGAGGGGCTGTTCGGCAAGGGGAGTCTTGCCACACTTCCAAGTCATATCATAAACATCCGCCCTGCTTACCCCACAACCAAGATTCCCCCTTGATTTCTCCAGCAGGCTGTGAGCTTTCAGAAGCAAGAATTCTGTATCTCAGCTCTCTTTCCCGGCCCTCAACCTGGTGCCTCGTACTCTGTGGGCCCCTCCTGGATGCTGCTTGGCTAGTCATTGGTGGAATGCTTCCTCCCAAGACTACCTTCCTTGCTCTCCTGGGCTGAAGTATGATGGAGTAGGTCCACGCTAAGTCTGCTCCCTGTAGTCTTACTATATACTACCTCCAAACTAAGATGAGGTGGAAGGTGGCAGTGACCTTGGGATTTCAGACAAGTGCCACAGAAGATCAGGGGAACTACTTTCAGCCATGGGACTGCTGACCACTTCTGGAAAGTGGACGCCATGTGGGTCTCCATGTAGGTCTCTCTTATACCCTACCCTGGGTGAAAACTGGATTCATTGCCGCCTAAGGTGCTCATGAACCCCAGCATGAAATCACGAAGTATTTGGAATTAACTTTGCATTTGTATAAGATGGTCCATATGTGGCAGTCACAGCCTTTGGGGCTTTGCCACTTTGCCTTGCCTGACACCAAGCATCTGTGTGGCTGTGTGTTCCATATGGAATGGAGTTCTAAGAGCTGGCAGAGGCAGAGGTTAAGCTTTTTCTTTTTTTAAGTTAAAAACTGTCAGTTTGGGACTTCCCTGGTGGCGCAGTGGTTAGGAATCCGCCTGCCAATGCAGGGGACACGGGTTCGAGCCCTGGTCCGGGAAGATCCTACGTGCCGCAGAGCAACTAAGCCCGTGCGCCACAACTGCTGAGCCTGCACTCTAGAGCCCGCGAGCCACAGCTACTGAGCCCGCGTGCCACACCTACTGAATCCCACGTGCCTAGAGCCCGTGCTCCGCAACAAGAGAAGCCACCGCGATGAGAAACCCGCGCACCGCAACGAAGAGTAGCTCCCACTCGCCACAGCTAGAGAAAGCCCGTGCGTGGCAACTGAAGAGCCAATACAGCCAAACATAAGTAAATACATAATAAACTTAACTTAAAAAAAAAAACTGTCACTTTTAAGATGTCAAAATGTTTGCTCTCTAGGGTAGAGATTATCTTGGGAGCAAAGTCAGCCTTTGTTATAGGAGATTCCCTCTGGTGGGCAGTGCTAGTTGAGACTTGTGAGTCAATATCTAAATCTGGGAAGTCACCCACAGGCAGACATTGCAGCCGGTCTGTGTTCTGTTTAGTCCTATAAAGTGAGAGTGTGTCAGAACGGGGTGAGAAAATTTCTTTCTCTGAAAGCTAGACAGAAGCTATCCTACATCTGAAAAATTTACCAGAGCTATTTACATGTTTCTTAAGAGATTGTGAGTGTTGGCCAAGGCAGATTTCCTTCACATCAGGTTAGAAGAAAGACTAGATCGGGCATGGTAGAGACCTCCCCACTGAGTGATGGCTTCACACACAGAGCGAGCAGCCCCAGCTGGGGAACTGGGGCTGGTTCACTGTAATGGTCGGGTCCTGGCCATTTGGGTGGAACCATACTGTATGTTGGGTGAGGTAGTGAGGTGCTGGGCTTCCCTTTAAGCAAATGGATGTTACCACTGTTGGTCACCCTCGGGACCTCACAGGTACCCCGGGAACTATACTCAGCTAGGGAAAACTTTTCTCCCCCTTCAGGGAGACGTTGATTCCTTGGTGGGGGGCTTCAGTTGATCCCTGACTTATAGACGGTCTCCTGGGAAGCATTTAAGATAAGTTCTTAACCACTTAACTCATCTTCGGAATGAGTTCAGGACTACAGACACTGGAAGTAACTACTCTTGGAGCAGATGTGAGTTCTCCTCTGTGGAGTATTTCTATAATTCCCAAATTTTCAGTGAATTCTTATTAAAAGAGAAAAAATTGGAAGTTACAAGGGTAAATGTTGGCCTCATCCAGGTTTATATCCTTTCATTTCCTGTGTACTTGTCAACTTACTTAACCTCTCTAAGCCTGTGAGTCCTTATTTGTAAAATGGGTAAAAATTGTGCCTAACCCATAGTATTATTGCGTACTGGCTGAAAATGTACAGAAGTAAATTAGAATCTTTCTGCTGTTTTGGTGTCTCCATGACTAATTTCCCATAGGCAGGCTGGCTATAAACTAAAGAGAATTATCATTATCAAAGCAACATATTTATACTTCGTTTTAAAATGCCTTTCCCCAGAGAAGTTCCAATTAGATGTTGATGGGATAGAGTATTTTCATTTTCTTTCCTTTTTCTTTCTTTAGCAAGGATGTAGAAAAGCATTAGTGCCTGTTAATGAGATGATCATGACAAAGGTGCTGTGAAGGAATGGGGTGAAAATGAATCTATAACAATAACATCACTTTGGTTAAACTTACTTATTATTAAGCATATTTAAAAAGAAAAATGGGTAGTAATTGAATTCAATTTATAACACTTTAATGGAATCATTTTAATTAAATGTAAAGAGTGCATATTTTGAAACATGCTGTTTATATATTTGTCTGGGAGGGGAAATTTCACTGTGTCGGGAGCGAGAGAAAGATGAACAGAATTCCCCCTCAACCAACAAGGCACTTTCCTGGAAATCTGGTTTTCCTTATCTCATAGGTTCAATCGTTCAGCTACTCTGCTAATTATTGCAACTGGCAGTTTTCAAAGAAATTAACACGAAGAATTCTGCAAAGTGAAATTGAGCATTCGATTATAAAATCTGGTGTGAAGTCATTATGGTGCGTTATTGGGAGAATATGAGCACAGCTTCTAAGTTCATGAGCCGTTAACAAAGCGTAGATTCCAAATACACAGACATATTTCTTGACTAAGCACAATGTTACAGGTGATCTTCCGGCTGCTTTCGATTAAGTGCCTATTACTTTTAATTATATTTAAATCGCCAAGAATTTTTAAGCCGTTTCGAGCTTGGATTCTAGACTCAAACTGCTAAGGTTGACATTCCAGCACTACCACTCACTAGCTCTCTGACCAGCTTACTTAGGCTCATTGAAGCCATAGCTCCTTTTTAAGTCTTTAAAATGGGAGTAAGAATACTTATCTCAAGGCCTGAAGTGAGGATTTAGTGAAGTAATTTGTAAAGTGCCTAGCACAGTTCTCAAAAATCTTTGGTATTATTTTTTTGTTGTTAATATTGCACTTGCAAATGGTAGAAACCTAACTTAGATAAGTTTTCAAAAATAATAATGATAGCATATATTGGGACTTCTTGTGTGCCACTCACTAGCATAACCGCTTCATCTTCATTGTTTCATTTCTTTAAAAGGACCTTCTAAAAATTATGTAAGTGAAAAAACCTAGGTTTGGTCTGGTTCCAGGTAAGGCTGGACCCAGGAGCCCAAATGCGGCCCTCAGATGTCTGTCTCTTTCTACCTTTCAATTCTCTCCTCCATGATGGCATCAGTCTCAGCCAGCTTCTCTCCATGAGAGAGCCAGTAGCTTCTAGCAATTCCAGCCTTTTATTCATTCAGCCCCTCTAGCCCAATCATTCCAGCATAAGTCCCAGATGGCTTTTGATTAGATAGAGTTGGGTCAGTGTCCTTTCCTGACCCAAAACCATAATCAGGAAGATGAACCTTCTGATGAACCTGACCTGGATCACTTGCCCAACCCTTGTTTGGATTGAGGATTGAGTATAGGGATTGAAGGCAGCCCAGTGTATAATCTTTCTACTTCATTTTCTGAAAAGCAAGGAGAGCATCAGGGATAACAAAAATCAAAACTCATTTACAACATCTTCGGCAATACTAAGAGGCTGAGAAAACCCCAAACCAAGAGGTAGCAAAACTGGTGTGAAATCAACACTGGTGCAACAGGAAGGAAGGGAGATTCTGAAACGTGTTATAAGCTGCAAATCCGCCAGATGGTCGAACGCAGAAGAGGGTTGCATCTTGAGTGAGAAGTGCTGTGAGCAGATTTGAGAACAAAGAACAAAAGTAGGGGTCGGAGAAAGGGAAGAGGACGTGTACGCTCAAATCACATCTCTATAAATGGAATGGTGCAAGCATTGTCACCTCAGGATCGATTGTCACCCAGATTGTGCACGTCAGTACATCCCCAGGACTCTTAAGAGATACGGTCTGGGGCAGGGAAGATGCAGGATGAACTTGAGATAGCTTATTCTGACAGAAGGAAAGGAAGCTTTCTAAGGTTAATAGACTTGTATCAAAATGACATAGAAGGTGGTCTGAAAGGGCTCCCAGTGGCCAAAGTTGGGACAATTGGGGCATCAAAAAGAATAATGATTATAGATATAGATAAAATGTGTTTGATATATAAAACTCATGACTTCATAATGGCACTCAAAAAAGAGAAAGCCAGGAAAGCGTAGCATGAGATGGCCATTAAACAACTCCTTACTTTTTAATTGATAATTAAAGGAAAAAACTAAATATTTATCCTGCCTTTCCAGGAGAAATTGTGTGACAGAATAAACAATTAGCCCAACTGATGAAGAGAAGCTGTACTTTACAAAAGAATGCCAGTTAATAAATGCAGAAGGAATGATAGAAGTTGAAAACATAATTTTACAAAACCTAATGAAATTATGGATTTAGGCAAGATTTATATATTAGGTGAGTGGCTAAAAAAATTTAAAAATCTAGTGGCTAAAAATAATAATCATGTATTATTCTTCATTACTCTACGAGTCAGCTTGTTGGTTCTTATGTCTGGAGCAGCTCTACTGGTCTCTGTATTCAGCTGATGGCTCACTTGGGGCTGATGGGTCTCAGGTGGCCTCACTCATATGTCAGGCAGTTGACAGGGATGGCTGGATGGCTGAGGTCTCCCTCTGTACTGTCTCTCAAGAAGGCCTAGGATGGCTTTATCCACATCTCTGGAACCTCAGCTGGAAGAGCCCTAGTCACTGTCTGTAGGGTAACTTATCCTGCAGTAGAACAGTCCAAGCTTCTCTACATGGCAGTCTCAAGGGTTCAGCAGCCAAAGGGGGCAACCACTGGTACGCAAACAATCTCCAAGCCTCTGTTTGCGTCATGTTTACTAGTATCTGATTGACCCAAGCCCAGACTCAAGCAGTGAAGAAACAGACTCAATCTCTAGCTAGCAAGTCTGGTAGAACTTTCCACAATGACGGAAGTTTTCCATATCTGCACTGTCCAAAGGGCAGTGCAACTGAGGAACTTAATTTTCAGTTTTAATTAATTGAAGCTAAAGCGTAAATGACTACATATATGGCTGGAAGCTACCACATTGGACAGTGCAGTTCTAGATACAGAATCCCCTATGGTGTTTTCTAGACAAAATATGAATCCAGCCGTCCTTTAGATCTAACTTGCATTCTGTAGGAGATGGAGGGGTATAGGAGTCGGCTCCATGGTACAACAAGGAAGCAATCAGAGAAATCTAGAAGGGGAGACATTCCACAGGAAAACTGGCCCGATGTCTTCAAAAAGCCAGTGTCATGAAAAGGGGATCCTGACAGACAGAAGAGAAATAAGGGCTGTAGCAGCCAGAGAGCTTTCTTCCTAGGATTCCTGGATAGGACTAAACAGTTGTAAGAATTGTTTGAGCTTAAGTGGGGAAATTTGAATATGGTTTGGCTCTTCCGTGACATAGAGAATATGTACTGAAGCGGAAAGGTCAAGATTCGTTGACCAAAAAAGGCTAAGTGTTAGAACAGTATGTAGAATATAATCTCCCCCTGGGAAAGAAAAATACGCATAGATGTGTGTGTATATATAGATACAAATATACATGCAAACATATAAAGGTCCAGAAGCATATGCACAGAAAGGTAAGACGTGGTGATTCTGGGTGACAGGAAGGTGAAGTTTTGTTTGCTTGATTGTCTGTGTTTTGTAATTTTTTATAAATGTAAATGTGCTGCCTCTAAAATAATAAAGGGGTTATTGAAACACAAGAGGAGGCCGCCACTGAGCGGGAGGCGCCAAAGATAAGCAGCCATTATACTGTGTGCGCGTGCGCGTGCATGTGTGTGTTTTCAGGAAACGCTTCATCACGATAAAGTATTGCAAATACTTCCTGCAGACAAGGGAAGATGACAGGGCTCTGCAGCTGCAGAAAGAACTTAGGCAATCTGAAGGATCTGGTAAATGGATCCCTTCCTTCTGACACCACAGCAGCTTCAGCCATCAAGTTGGCTTAGACGATCAGCCTCTCCCATTGAGTGGCATGTTCTAGAGTGTTCTAGTTTGAATCATTTATGTAGGCTTCTAGTTATATTGCTCAGTTTCCCTCAGAAACAATGGCCCCAGGGACTGAATGTCGTGTAACAGAGAAAGTGAATAAATTGGTGCTGGCCCTGCCAGGTGTCAAACAAACAGGAATATATTGCAGGAAAAGTGCTCCATCTATAATTAATGACATTTTAAAGTTTTACCAGAAATTGATAATACAGTGCTTGCTTTTATTAAGGTTTTCCCTTTAGTGATGTGTACATATTTTAAAGTAGGTCTACTATGAAATATACATTAAACTCTTCTTAAAAACATAATCGCCGAGTAGAAAAATATCTTTATAAGTGTCTCATTGTCACCCTTTTTGCAATGATTCACTCTCAGTGTTCAGTGTAGAAGTTCCAAGAACATAGTGTTTGTCTCAGAAAGCGTATTTGAGAATACCAAGTAAAAAGCGAATTTGCCAAATTTTTTACAGCTTTTTATATAATTGCCAAAGTCATAATAAAAATCTAGATTGACACTAGTTTGTCTTGGAATTGCATGACTATCTTTTTAAATACACATGTATTAACATTTCTGAGTTATAAGCCCATTTGGGTAGATAAATCTTTCTAGCAGTCAACTAAATAATTAAATAGCAAGGCCAGAGCTTTTATTATCCCCCAAATCTGAAGTTGAACATTTATGATGGAACAAATGGATACATTTCTCTTTGGGCCCCATTAGGGAGAAAGGAGAATTTTTAAGCTCCTATTGTGTAGCAACAGCACTTGTTCAAGTGTTAAGTTCTATCAAATAAAATTAAGTGAAATCAAATTCTCTTCTCATCTGTATACTTTATGGCTTTGCTGAAATTCCTTATTCTGAGACACAATAGGCTGTCACACCTGTCCCATAAATTTCCAAAGCATTAAGTCACTGTCTGACTTCTGTTAGTGCTGCATGCATTTCCCCTTAAATTTGCGAGTAACCACAAGCTTTAACAAGTTCACAGATGGGACTTCCCTTAGGAATCCGCCTGCCAATGCAGGGGACACAGGTTCGAGCCCTGGTCCGGGAAGATCCCACATGCTGCGGAGCAACTAAGCCTGTGCGCCACAACTACTGAGCCTGAGCTCTAGAGCCCGTGAGCCACAACTACTGAAGCCCGCACGCCTAGAGCCCATGCTCCACAACAAGAGAAGCCACCTCAATGAGCAGCCCGCACAATGCAATGAAGACCCAAAGCAGCGAAAAATAAATAAAAATAAAGAAATAAATGTAAAAAAAGAAAAAGAAAAGATCTAGCAGTAATTTAAAAAAAAAAACAAGTTCACAGAATCATTTTATTTTCTATAGTCTCCTACTGCCAGCATTGTTATCAAATCCCTGAAAATCTTACTGTTTCATTACATATAATTCGCAAATGACACACAATGTGATGTTTTGGTTATAGACAAAGAATGATAATGATTTTGTAGCATTTTTCTCTTTATATTTACACAGAGCCCTCTCAAATTGCTTGTCCGGGGATCCAGCCACAATGTTTGTTGAGCACAGTTGTTTACGAAGTATTTCATCTAAATGAAGAGGATGGAAGCCATCATGGGAGGAGAAATCAAAGCCTTCAGAGCTGGAGAGTGTAAGTTGTATATATTCATTCTTTTATATGTATTGAGCGCTGGTAGTATGCTAAGCGTCATGCTAGGTGTTAGGGATACACAGGTGAGTAGTATAGTCACTCATGTAACTTACAGTCTGCTGGGAGAAGCAGAAATTTAAAATGGAATTAATCAGTTAATGCAATTAATCAATAAATTACCTGCAGTCATGAGAAGTGGTATGAAGGAGAAAAACAGGCTAGAAGAATATGTAACAGGGCACCTGACCTGTCAGGGTACAGGGAATGGAGGCTGGGTAAGGGGAAATCAGTTAGAAAGGGCTGAACTAAATGCCATTCCAACTGAGGGAGGAAGAGGAGTTGGTAAGCGAAGAACAGAGAGAAATATTACAGACAAAGGAGGGGAACAGCACGTGCAAAAGCCCTGAGGTGGAAGGGACTTGACAAATTCAAGAACTCATAGAAGGCAAATATGGCTGACTTGGAGAGAACCCAGGGAGAATGGCATGGTATGGCCAGAAGGGGCCAGGGGCCAGCAAGATGGTACAGATGCCACAAAAAGCATCAAGCAGGTTTACGTATCTGGGGTTAAGTTTGGGTAAAAAGGAAAGATTGGGCCAAATCTTTTGGCTTTAATGTAACATACAGCAGTGCTGAGCAAAAGAGAGAAATAACCTTCTGTCAGTGGCGTTTGAATGGTAGTACACAGCCAAGATGGGGCCAGGGTGGGACTGGAGACAGGGCTGCCAGCACGGAGGATTCACAGAGCTCTGCCCATTGGACTCATGATTGTGGATGTGGTTGCGGGGGGGAAAGGACGTGTGTAGCTGAGACACGGTAGAGGGATAAGAACTCACCGGCTTTGGTGAGAGAATGGATGAGAAGACTGAAGGAGAAAGAAGAACAGAAAATAAGACTCATGCTGATGGCATTGATGAACTGCTCCCTGGTGGGAGATTGTGGATGAATGCTCCAGCTTTTGGGGTGTGCTCTACACTGCCCCCCCCCAGAGGTCCCCAGAGGGGATGAGCCACAGTTGCCCACATTTCTCACCTGCTTGATGACATACCTTTTATCAGCTTCCTTCCCTCCTCCATCTCACTTCCTGGTTCCCCCACTTCCTGAAACCATCTCCTGGATGAACTACTTCACCTCACATTCTTGTCTCAGGGAACAAAACCTAAGACAGTATGAGTGCAGGGCAGAAGGTGAAACACACACACACAAGCACACACACACAGACACACAGACAGACACTTTGTTTCAAAGCTTCAACAAGGTCAAAATTTGGCATATAATTTTGGGTACAGTTTCCATGCACCTGATCACTGAATTCCACAAGAGGCTGAGTTTCTTACAGAGAACATGGAGGCTCAGACACTGTCGGGGCTATGGGAAGACAAGCTTAATGTGGTGGGAAGGGTGTTGTTATGAGTAAGAGTGGCAAAGTTTGCCTTGGTAGTCTTTAACATAGAAAGTTTTCAGTGTAGCCACTCCGAAATTTGGAAGAGAGTTTACACATTTGAGAAAACTGTGGACCAGCAGCCCAAGCGGTATATGAAAAACTTCTGGGTTTGTGTAACGTTTTGATCATTAATTTATATAGTAATATGTTACTTCAGTAAGAGGTCACATAATTTATTTAATGTAATAGGTTAAAAAAAGGACCACCTCTAATTAGTATATATTTTATAAGATTCTCTTGAGGATACGTCTAGATGAATTTATTTCCAAAGTTTATTTTTTATAGAAATTAACTAAGCCAGTAAGAAAAATGCTACATAGGATATTGCCTTATACTTGCCTAGCCCATTTTTCTTCCAAATATTTCACAACTATTTTCATCACTTTAATCACTTACCAAATATTAGTTAGGAAATGCATTAGTAGTCTTATTGTCTAGATTTGGAATTGACACAGAGAAGAAATGTGACTCATCTCGTTACTAGTTACTAGTTACTTCTACAATTAATGATGAATCCGAGATTACAACCCAGAGCACTTGACTTCCTGTGTTTCTCTAGTTTGAAATTAATGTAATTTAATAGTTTCGTTTCATGGTTGGATATTTGATGACAGTTTATGAAGGAAATGCTCCGGAAGCAATCATTTGGAAATAAGAGGGTGTGTTTTGTTCTTTTTCCCAAAAGCTATTTATATAATATAGTTCAATGGGTTTTGATATAGATTTGTCTTTCTTGTGGTTCACCTGGCCCAGCAATAGGGAAAGGTCTCATTAGATGAAGGACTTAATAACCCCCAAAAGCAACAGGATCAGGGGCTCAGTGGCAGACACCACTCTGAAGAAACTTGGTCAAATGGAGTTCATTCTTCTTACTTTTAAAGGTCTTTTAGATCTAAGTGATTACATCTAAAAACAGAATATTTTGCAGTGTTTTTCTTCTTAAGCAATTATTCTCTCTTCTACTTAAAGATGCTCATTAAGATTGACTTTCAGAGGGTGTATTCCTTTGCTAGGGCTGCTGTTGAACCCAAATTCGTGTGCCGATACACAGTAAAGCCAAACGAAACAAAGCATCAGAGTTTGGAGCAGAGAAAGGTTTATTGCAAGGGCTGAGCAAGGAGAATGGGCAGCTCATGCTCCAAAGACCAGAACCCTCCAGTAGCTTTCAGGGAAGGGTTTTTAAAGGCAACATTGGGGTAAGGGCTGAAGGATGCAGGACTTTCTTCTGATTGGTTGGTGGTGAGGTAACAGGGTGATGTTTCAGGATCTCAATCATCAACCTTCTGGTTTCAACCAGTCTGGGGTCTAAATGCTTGTGCTCAACACGCAGTCACCATCCTCTACCTGGGTGGGGGTCTTGGTTCCTACAGAAAAACTTGAATTTATGCAACAGATTGTTAGGTATATCCCTTGAGGAGGAATTAGGACTCTGCTTTTTCACTGCACTATTGTTTCTTGACTAGTTTTCCTTTGTTTCTGCATTTCCTCTCTTCCCTAATTATCAGTAGTAACTGCTTGAATCTTCCCTTTGACCTCAAGGCAGGCCTGGGAGACTAAAGCCTTTTTCTACACAAAGGAATGGGGGACACAGAGGGGTTTTTGTACCCGAGAGGACCCCACAGGGGCATGCTCGTTTTCACTGCCATAACAAAATGTCACAGACTAAGTGGCTTCAACAAGAGAAATTTATTTCTCACAGTTCTGAAAGCAGGAAGTTCAGGATCAAGGTGAGAGCAGGGTTGCTTTCATTCTGAGGCCTCTCTCTTTGGCTTGTAGATGGCCACCTTCTTGCTATGTCCTCACATGATCTTTTCTTTGTGCATGTGCATCCCTGGTGTCTCTTTGCAAGTCCAAATTTCCTCTTCTTATAAGGACATCAGTCAGATTGTGTTAGGGTCCACCCTAAGGGCCTCATTTTGACTTAATCACCTCTTTGAAGGTTCTGTCTCCAAAAACAGTCGTGTGGATGAGGGCCCATTCATAATGACCTCATTTAATTTTAATTACCTCTTTAAAGGCCCAATCTCCAAATACACTCATATTCTGAGGTATTGGTCATTGACAATGACTCCTTAACCAAACTTTAGTCAGGCTGCTCTAAGCTCTCAAAGCCCTGACCCTGGGTTTTTTGTTTTTTGTTTTTTTTTTGCGGTACGCGGGCCTCTCACTGTTACGGCCTCTTCCGTTGCAGAGCACAGGCTCCGGACGTGCAGGCTCAGCGGCCATGGCTCACGGGCCTAGCTGCTCTGCGGCATGTGGGACCTTCCCGGACCGGGGCACGAACCTGTGTCCCCTGCATTGGCAGGCGGACTCTCAACCACTGCACCACCAGGGAAGCCTGACCCTGGGTTTTGTCCTTGGCCTACTTAGTATAATTTTAGCAAGAATCCTGCTGGGTCAATTTAACAAAAATCTGTCACCCTGGATAGCTGATCAGTTTCCTCATCGCCAACCCTGGCTACCTTAGCACCAGTCCTGTCTTTGGCAAGATTCCTGTTGAGTGGGTCTACCAAAAATCCCCATAACCTTTTAGTAATCTTCTATCTGCTGACACTCCTCCACACACCCCTGCCCTCACCTCCCTACCCTCTTCCTTGTCTATAAATCTCCACTTGTCCTTGTTATATTTATTTCGGGGCTGATCTCTTTCCCCCACTGCAAACCCCTCGTTGCATAAAGTTGCCCTCACCACCTTGAACAAGTATCATGAATCATTTTTTTCTTTAAGAGGATTAGGGTTTCAACATATGAATTGAGGTTGGCGGGGGACCCAGTTCAGCCCATACTAGGGAGGATGAGCGAATGTACGTCTACAGATCTTTCAGAAGGGAGAAGAGAATTCCCTTCTTTCTCAAAGATAGAATTGACCTCTTTGGTCCTTGAATATTTTCTGGTCAGAACCTTTCTGGAGCATGGAGAGGCAAGAACTGGCCTGCACTTGGTCATACAGCGCTCAGGAAGACATCCCTTAGCCAAGCCGATGGCTGTGTCGCATCCCTCCAACCCTACTTACGTTGGCACATGCAGTTGGATAGAAGCAGTGTTTGGACGTGTGCTCTTGAACCATCAGACATGGATTTGAATTCTGCCTCTATCAGCTGTAAGATCTTGGACAAGGAACTTTCACTCTCTCAACCTCAGTTTCCCCATCTGTAAAATGAGGGTAACACAATGGTTTGGGATAAGAATTTAAAAAGACAATGGACGCAAAGTACTCGGCATTTAGTTGGCAGTTAATAAATGTTAACTGTTACCATCATTAAAGATCATCTGAGCCGGTGCCTGAAAATGTTAGCTGAGGAATCCAAAGATGGATGTTTGCCTCTGCTCTACTGACATTCTTTCTAAAACCCGTCCTCATTTCAAGTGGCTTTTCATTTGTCTGAAATCTAAGGGCAAACAGTGGTCTACAGATTCACCTTGAAGCCATGGCCTGTATTTGAGGGGCTCCTACATGCACAGTCCATCTGACTTTATCTAAAAGAAAACGTATAGCAATAAAACTTAAAGGAAAAGTATTCCTGTTTCTCCTTACTTTACCAAAGATGGTAATTACAGTTGATCAGTAGCACCCGCAGAGGTACTCAGCATGGGTTACAGCTCATTTAAAAATGAATAAGGGGCTTCCCTAGTGGTGCAGTGGTTGAGAGTCGCCTGCCGATGCAGGGGACACGGGTTCGTGCCCCGGTCCGGGAAGATCCCACATGCCGCGGAGCGGCTGGGCCCGTGAGCCATGGCCGCTGAGCCTGCGCGTCCAGAGCCTGTGCTCCGCAACGGGAGAGGCCACAACAGTGAGAGGCCCGCGTACCACAAAAAAATAAAAAATAAAAAAAATAAGGACTGATGGAAAGAACAAACAAAGAAGGGGAGTGGAGAAAGCAGGATGCACCTGACTCCTAGTAATTCTTCCCCTGAATTTTCACTCTCCCCTTGGAGGTCTCCCTTTCACCTCGTGGCCTTCTGCAAATGATGGGCAGAATTTGGGCACGTGCAGATCGCTCTACAGGGCCTCAGAGAAGAAGGAGGTAGCATAGAGGACCATAGGGCTAGAATTCCTCTCAGGATTTAAACACCAGTCCTACCTTCATAGCCACACCACCCACCAAGGCCAAGCTGATAGCCTCTGGGTCTTTGTTTTCTCATTTGTGAGATGGAAATATCAGTACCCACCTCACAGAGTTGTTTTATTTTTTTTAATTGATGTATAGTTGATTTACAATGTTTCCAGTGTATAGCAAAGTGATTCCGTTGTGTGTATATGTATGTGTGTGTGTACGTATATATATATTCTTTTTCAGATTCTTTTCCATTATAAGTTATTACAAGATATTGAATATAGTTCCCTGGACTATACAATAGGTTCTTGTTGTTTATCTATATATGGTAGTGTGTATCTTTATTTTTACATCTTTACTGGAGTATAATTGCTTTACAGTGTTGTGAGTAGTATGTATCTGTTAATCCCACATTTCTAATTTATCCCTCCCATCTTTCCCCTTTGGTAACCACATATTTGTTTTCCATGTCTGTGAATCTATTTATGTTTTGTAAATGAGTTCATTTGTATCATTTTTTAAAATTCCACATATAAATATCATATATTTGTCTGTCTTTCTCTGTCTGACTGACTTCACTTAGCATGATAATCTCTAGGTCCATCCATGTTGCTGCAAATAGCATTATTTCATTCTTTTTTATGGCGGAGTAATATTCCATTGTATATATACCACATCTTCTTTATCCTTTCATCTGTCAGTAGACATTTAGGTTGTTTCTATATCTTGGCTATTGTAAATAATGCTGCTGTGAACACTGGGGTACATGTATTTTTTTGAATTACTTTTTATCTTTTCTGGATATGTGCCCAGGAGTAGGATTGCTGGATCATGTGGTAGCTCTATTTTTAGTTTTTTAAGGAAACTCCATACTGTTCTCCATAGTGCTTTCACCAATTTATATTCCCACCAGCCGTGTAGGAGGGTTCCCATAGAGTTTTGTATGTAAAGCATTTTACACACCCAGCACTCAAAATAATACCTCTGATCAAGTCATCATAGCCACTCGACCAGCAGAAAGCCTCTGGGGGACTGGCTTCACAGGATGAGGCAAAAGGAAGTTTGCTAATGCACAAAAACAGGAAATGCTCTTTGGCAATCATCTGAAGATGGTAGGAATGTGACACATGGGATACAGCGAATGAGATAGAGTTAATTAGCTTTGCTATATTGTGATAGTTACATAAAGGTTTTACAGTTTCAAAAACTGAAAAGTAGATTAGTATGAATTTTTCTTATCCCTCTTCCCTCCCCCAAGCAACCAACTGGGCCAAGTTTTTCTCATTTTTAATATAAAAGACCTCAGACCGACCTTTGTTGAATGTTTGTATTGATACTGGAGGACATTCCTTACACTCTGGAAGTTCTATTTCATGTTGATTTCAGTCTTTGGGTTTTGCTGTAGGACTAGTTTTCGATTGCCTCACCGCTGCCAGAATGATAATGTTGTCATCTAAAAGTGTCCCCTCTGGGGCTTCCCTGGTGGTGCAGTGGTTGAGAGTCCGCCTGTCGATGCAGGGGACACGGGTTCGTGCCCTGGTCCAGGAAGATCCCACATGCCGCAGAGCGGCTAGGCCCATGAGCCGTGGCCGCTGAGCCTGTGCGTCCGGAGCCTGTGCTCCGCAACGGGAGAGGCCACAACAGTGAGAGGCCCGCGTACCGCCAAAAAAAAAAAAAAAACGTGTCCCCTCCAGCAAGGGTGTCCAGGTTTTGCACATAAAACACAAGATACCCGATTAACTTTGAATTTTAGATTAACAATGAATAATTTTTTAGCATAATTTTATCCCAGATCTTTCGTGGGACATACTTACACTAAAAAAAATTAGTTGGTGTTGCTCCAAAATTCAAATGTAACTGGGTGACCTGCATTTAATCTGGCAGTCCTATCTCAGGAGCTGGGCCTGGCCTGGAGAGCACTTCTGCAACCTCAGGAAGAAACTCCAAGTTTTATTCCAAGGCAAGAAACTGAGGGGAAAAGGAAAGGCCCCAGATCTTCTTGGGAGGGGAAGAGAACTTGATGGTCTCCAGGCAAAGGTTGGGGGTTGGTCACGTGGGACTCTGCATCCTGCGCTCTCTGCAAGACACCATCCAAGCAGGACTGCATCCTCGTCTGAGGACTTACTCACAGATCTGGCTAGAAGAAGCCAACTGTCTATATGTTAATGTTTCATGTGCTTATACATTTAAAATTGATGAGCAGCGAATACTAGTCAAACACAACCTCTCCTTCCGTGGGGTCCATTTGTGATCATCTAAAAAGAAAAATTTTCCTTTCGGGTTACATAACTTTAGACGGGTTGATTTATTCCATAGCTCTTTGCAATCAAATAAAGCTGATGTTTGAATGGAATAAATGTGCTCTGGTTTTCTTTCATATTTTTCCCATTTTTTTTCTGTCTGTACTAATCTTTGATTTTAATTCTGTGTTGTTTTTAGGATAAGAAGTAATAAGCTCCATATAGTTAATGAATGTGTTGTTCTGTTCATTTCTCAGTTAAGTCCTATCTAAATTCTTGTCAGAATAATAGTTGTTATTTTAGTCATGATTTGTATCCGATATATTTTGATTTGGCCTCCATATAATTTGAAGAGTCTGTTGTAAATTGAGGCTATAATGGTATAAACAATGCCATTTCAAAGATGAATTATTAAATGTTATATGGAAAAAATGTTTTGAGTGAATTATCAGTTTATTCCATTTGCCAAATATCAAATTAGGATCATAAACATGATTATGCAGAGAAAAGAATTTTAAGAACTCCTCTCGTGATCCTGATTATCTGACAGATAACAAAGCTACCTCTAGAACACATTTGCAAAGAAAATTACAAATATTATTGGTTGTTAAGCAGGAATAATACTATTCTTTTAATAAAATTTGGGTATGACAAAATAATGTTTTTTTATTGTCCAAGACACTGTGTGAAAGTTCTCCTGGAACATTATGCTAAAGTCATCAAATGGCTACGTGATCCCATTTTAAAACTATCTCAAGTTCTATTTACATGTTTTAAATTAAAATTAATAAATGTTAAATATTATAAGCATATTGGGTAGCGTTAAAAAAAACAAAATTCAGCCAAGTAAATTTGAAGATCTAATGGGTTTTATTAATGATTCATGAATCAGGTAACATCCCATCTAATAAATGTAAGGATGCTCTAGAGGGGTTGTACAAAATAGAAGGTTTTTATAAGCAGAAGGAGGGTGGGACAAGGAAGCTATTACAAAAGAGAAGGATTGTTTCAGGCCAGGTCACCTTTCAGGGGAAGGGTGAGGGTCCATAATACCGATTACCTCTTCTTCCTTGGGGGGATGGAGAGAGCCCACGTGACAGATTAACTCATTGGTGCTCACCAGAAAATTCCAGATGGACAATTAAAATTACATTGCTAGGTTTCATTTTTTTAATGGCTGAGTAATATTCCATTACACACACACACACACACACACACACAGACACACACACACGTACACACACACACGTATATACCATATCTTTCTTTTTCTTTTTTTTTTTTTGCGGTACGCGGGCCTCTCACTGTTGTGACCTCTCCCGTTGCGGAGCACGGGCTCCGGACGCGCAGGCTCAGCAGCCATGGCTCACGGGCCCAGCCGCTCCGCGGCATGTGGGATCTTCCCGGACCGGGGCACGAACCCGTGTCCCCTGTATCGGCAGGCAGACTCTCAACCATTGCGCCACCAGGGAAGCCCATACCATATCTTCTTTATCTGTATGTCTACTGATGGACTGTTAGGTTGCTTTGATACCTTGACTATTGTAAATAACGCTGCAATCGACATTGGAGTGCAAACATCTTTTCAAATTAGTGTTTTCGTTTTCTTCAGGTAAATATCCAGAAGTTAAAATTCTGGATCATATGGCAGTTGTACTTTTAATTTTTTTAGTAACCTTCATTTAAGATTGTATCCCTTTATCCTCCTGTTCTCCATAGTGGCTGCACCAATTTACATTCCCACCAACTTTGCTAAAGGGTTCCCTTTTCTCCACATCCTCACCAACTTGTTATTTGCCCTCTTTGGTGATGGCCATTCTGATGTGTGTGAGGTGGTATCTCATTGTGGTTTTTTCTCTGCATTTGCATTTCGCTGACGATTAGTGATGTTGAGCATCTTTGCGTGTGTCTGTTGGATATCAGTGTGTCCTCTTTGGAAGAATATCTATTCAGGTCCTCTGCCCATTTTTTCATCAGGTTGTTTTTTTGTTTTGTTTTGTTTTTTTGATATTGAGCTGTATGAGTTCTTTGTATACTTTGGGTGTAAACCCCTTGTCAGATATATCGTTTGCAAATATCTTCTCCCATTCAGTAGGTGACCTTTTCATTTTGTTGATAGTTTCCTTCATGTGCAAAAGATCTTTCCTTTGATGTTTGCGACAATGTGGATAGTTTAAAGGACACTATGCTAAGTGAAATGAGTCAGACAGAGAAAGACAAATACCATGTGATCTCACTTATATGTGGAATCTAAAAACCAAGCAATCAGGCAAACAAACAAATGAAACAAAACAGACTCATAGATACAGAGAACAGATGGGTGGTTGCCAGATTTGAAGATGGTGAGAAGATGGGTGAAATAAGTGAGAGGATGAAGAGGTACAAACCTCCAGTTATGAAATAAGTAAGTCACAGGGATGTAATATACAGCATAAGGAGTATGGTCAATAATATTGTAATAACTTTATTTTTCATACACACACATTGTATTTTATTTTCACAAGAGATAAATAGACTGACACCAAGCGTTGTAAATGGATGACCACAACAAAAGCAACAATGTTGCAATTACCAAACGCGAAACACACTCATACTATGTCATAATATTGACATTCAGTCCAGGAATCCTCCACTGTAACAGCTCCTTTACTTTGCAGTGAAAATTGATTTGTATATTTTTTCCCTCTCAGTCCTTGTGGGATTTTTTTTTTTATTCAAACAGAAAGTCACAAAAATTATAATCATCCTCATCAGTTCACTCAGTCCCATGTAATTAATTTTCTTTCATCTTGATCTTTTGTTAGCACTTTTATGAGTTCATCAGGTTTCCATTAGAGTTCTGAAAATGCTTATTCATTCAGTCCAGCAATATAGTCAGTTACCAGAAACCTGTACTTGTCAGAGTCTTTTCCATGAATTCCTTGAAGATGAAACCCTTTTATAGGAAAATTTTTGCAAAAGCATCAGAGTACAACCAGAACTGTCTGTAAATAAAAAAACACTTAAAAATGACCACGGTTAAAGATTTGATGAAAGTTCATAATAATGCAATTGACAAGGAAATTTAGGTTTTTTTTTTTTTTTTTTTTTTACTTTTTTTTTTTTTTTTTGCGGTACGCGGGCCTCTCACCGCCGTGGCCTCTCCTGCCGCGGAGCACAGGCTCCAGACGCGCAGGCCCAGCGCACATGGCCCACGGGCCCAGCCGCTCCGCGGCACGCGGGATCCTCCCGGACCAGGGCACGAACCCGTGTCCCCCGCATCGGCAGGCGGACTCCCAACCACTGTGCCACCAGGGAAGCCCGAAATTTAGTTATTTTTGAGGTATACGTTTTAAACTAATAACTAGAATTATGACATAACATTATACCAGAACATATAAGATTTTTAGAAATTTCATGTAATGTCTGAAACATTTATTTTAACATATTTCCATACAAATAACCCAAAGAAAGTTTAGTATTAGTTGTTTGTTAGTTTGTTTGTTTGTTTATACTGCAGGTTCTTATTAGTCATCAGTTTTACACACATCAGTGTATACATGTCAGTCCCAATCACCCAATTCAGCACACCACCATCCCCCACCACCACGGTTTTCCCCCCTTGGTGTCCATATGTTCTCTACATGTGTGTCTCAACTTCTGCCCTGCAAACCGGTTCATCTGTACTATTTTTCTAGGTTCCACATACATGCATTAATATACAATATTTGCTTTTCTCTTTCTGACGTACTTCACTCTGTATGACAGTCTCTAGGTCCATCCACGTCTCAACAAATGACTCGATTTCATTCCTTTTTATGGCTGAGTAATATTCCATTGTATATATGTACCACCACTTCTTCATCCATTCGTCTGTCGATGGGCATTTAGGTTGCTTCCATGATCTGGCTATTGTAAATAGTGCTGCAATGAACATTGGGGTACCTGTGTCTTTTTGAAATATGGTTTTCTCTGGGTATGTGACCAGTAGTGCGATTGCTGGATCATATGGTAGTTCTATTTTTAGTTTTTTAAGGAACCTCCATACTGTTCTCCATAGTGGCTGTATCAGTTTACATTCCCACCAACAGTGCAAGAGGATTCCCTTTTCTCCACACCCTCTCCAGCATTTGTTGTTTGTAGATTTTCTGATGATGCCCATTCTAGCTGGCGTGAGGTGATACCTCATTGTAGTTTTGATTTGCATTTCTCTAATAATTACTGATGTTGAGCAGCTTTTCATGTGCTTCTTGGCTATCTGTATATCTTCTTTGGAGAAATGTCTATTTAGGTCTTCTGCCCATTTTTGGATTGGGTTGTTTGTGTTTTTAATATTGAGCTGCATGAGCTGTTTATATATTTTGGAGATTAATCCTTTGTCCGTTGATTCATTTGCAAATGTTTTCTCCCATTCTGAGGGTTGTCTTTTCTTCTTGTTTATGGTTTCCTTTGCTGTGCAAAAGCTTTTAAGTTTCATTAGGTCCCATTTGTTTATTTTTGTTTTTATTTCCATTACTCTAGGAGGTGGATCAAAAAAGATCTTGCTGTGATTTATGTCAAAGAGTGTTATTCCTATGTTTTCCTCTAAGAGTTTTATAGTATCTGGTCTTACATTTAGGTCTCGAATCCATTTTGAGTTTGTTTTTGTGTATGGTGTTAGGGAGTGTTCTAATTTCATTCTTTTACATGTAGCTGTCCAGTTTTCCCAGCACCACTTATTGAAGAGACTGTTTTCTCTCCATTTTATATCTTTGCCTCCTTTGTCATAGATTAGTTGACCGTAGGTGCATGGGTTTATCTCTGGGCTTTCTATCTTGTTCCATTGATCTATGTTTCTGTTTTTGTGCCAGTACCATATTGTCTTGGTTACTGTAGCTTTGTAGTATAGTCTGAAGTCAGGGAGTCTGATTCAGCTCCGTTTTTTTCCTTCAAGACTGCTTTGGCTATTCGGGGTCTTTTATGTCTCCATACAAATTTTAAGATGATTTGTTCAAGCTCGGTAAAAAATGCCATTGGTAATTTGATAGGGATTGCATTGAATCTGTAGATTGCTTTGGGTAGTATAGTCATTTTCACAATATTGATTCTTCCAGTCCAAGAACATGGTATATCCTGTTGGTATCATCTTTAATTTCTTTCATCAGTGTCTTATAGTTTTCTGCATACAGGTCTTTTGTCTCCCAAGGTAGGTTTATTCCTAGGTATTTTATTTTTTTGTTGCAATGGTAAATGGGAGTGTTTCCATAATTTGTCTTTCAAATTTTTCATCGTTAGTTTATAGGAATGCAAGAGATTTCTGTGCATTAATTTTGTATCCTGCAGCTTTACCAAATTCATTGATTAGCTCTAGTAGTTTTTTGGTGGCATTTTTAGGATCTCCAAGTATAGTATCATGTCATCTGCAAACAGTGACAGTTTTACTTCTTCTTTTCCAATTTGTCTTCCTTTTATTTCTTTTTCTTCTCTGATTGCTGTGGCTAGGACTTCCAAATCTATGTTGAGTAGTAGTGGTGAGAGTGGACATCCTCGTCTCGTTCCTAATCTTAGAGGAAATGCTTTCAGTTTTTCACCATTGAGAATGATGTTTGCTGGGGGTTTGTCATATATGGCCTTTATTATGTTGAGGTAGGTTCCCTCTAGGCCCACTTTCTGGATAGTTTTTCTCATAAATCAGTGTTGAATTTTGTCAAAAGCTTTTTCTGCATCTATTGAGATGATCATATGGCTTTTATTCTTTAATTTGTTAATATGGTGTATCACATTGATTGATTTGCGTATAGTGAAGAATCCTTGCATCCCTGGGATAAATCCCACTTGATCATGGTGTATGATCCTTTTAATGTGTTGTTAGATTCTGTTTGCTAGTATTTTCTTGATGATTTTTACATCTACATTCATCAGTGATATTGGTCTGTAATTTTCTTTTTTTGTAGTATCTTTGTCTGGTTTTGGTATCAGGGTGATGGTGGCCTCATAGAATGACTTTGGGAGTGTTCCTTCCTCTGCAGTTTTTTGGAAGAGTTTGAGAAGGATGGGTGTTAGCTCTTCTCTAAATGTTTGATAGAATTCACCTGTGAAGCCATCTGGTCCTGGACTTTTGTTTGTTGGAAGATTTTTCATCACAGTTTCATTTTCATTACTTGTGATTGGTCTGTTCATACTTTCTGTTTCTTCCTGGTTCAGGCTTGGAAGGTTATACCTTTCTAAGAATTTGTCCATTTCTTCCAGGTCGTCCATTTTATTGGCATAGAGTTGCTTGTAGTAGTCTTTTAGGATGCTTTGTATTTTTGCGGTGTCCGTTGTAACTTCTCCTTTTTCGTTTCTAATTTTATTGATTTGAGGCCTCTCCCTCTTTTCTTGATTTTTTTGGCTAATGGTTTATCAGTTTTGTTTATCTTCTCAAAGAACTAGCTTTTAGTTTTATTGATCTTTGCTATTGTTTTCTTTGTTTCATTTATTTCTGCTCTGATCTTTATGATTTCTTCCCTTCTGCTAACTTTGGGTTTTGTTTGTTCTTCTTTCTCTAGTTCCTTTAGGTGTAAGATTAGATTGTTTACTTGAGATTTTTCTTGTTTCTTGAGGTAGGCTTGTATAGCTATAAACTTCCCTCTTAGAACTGCTTTTGCTGCATCCCATAGGTTTTGCATCATCGTGTTTTCATTGTCATTTGTCTCTAGGTATTTTTTGATTTCCTCTTTGGTTTCTTCAGTGATCTCTTGGTTATTTAGTAACGTATTGTTTAGCCTCCATGTGTTTGTATTTTTTACGGTGTTTTTCCCTGTAATTATCTCTAATCTCGTAGCGTTGTGGTCAGAAAAGATGCTTGATATGATTTCCATTTTCTTATATTTACTGAGGCTTGATTTGTGACCCCAGATGTGATCTGTCCTGGAGAATGTTCCGTGCACACTTGAGAAGAAAGTGTAGTCTGCTGTTTTTGGATGGAATGTCCTATAAATATCAATTAAATCTATCTGCTGTATTGTGTCATTTAAAGCTTGTGTATCCTTATTAATTTTCTGTCTGGATGATCTGTCCATTGGTGTAACTGAGGTGTTAAAGTCCCCCACTCTTTTTGTGTTACTATCGATTTCCTCTTTTATAGCTGTTAGCAGTTGCCTTATGTATTGAGGTGCTCCTATGTTGGGTGCATGTATATTTATCATTGTTATATCTTCTTCTTGGATTGATCCCTTGATCATTCTGTAGTGTCCTTCCTTGTCTCTTGTAATATTCTTTATTTTAAAGTCTATTTTATCTGATATGAGTATAGCTACTCCAGCTTTCTTTTGATTTCCATTTGCATGGAATATCTTCTTCCATCCCCTCACTTTCAGTCTGTATGTGTCCCTAGGTCTGAAGTGGGTCTCTTGTAGGCAGCATATATATGGGTCTTGTTTTTGTATCCATTCAGCAAGCCTGTGTCTTTTGATTGGAGCATTTAATCCATTCACGTTTAAGGTAATTATCGATATGTATGTTCCTATGACCATTTTCTTAATTGTTTTGGGTTTGTTTTTGAAGGTCCTTTTCTTCTCTTGTGTTTCCCATTTAGATAAGTTCCTTTAGCATTTGTTGTAGAGTTGGTTTGGTGGTGCTGAATTCTTAGCTTTTGCTTGTCTGTAAAGCTTTTTATTTCTCCATCGAATCTGAATGAGATCCTTGCAACCAAGAGTAATCTTGGTTGTAGGTTCTTCCCTTTCATCACTTTAAGTATATCATGCCACTCCTTTCTGGCTTGTAGAGTTTCTGCTGAGAAATCAGCTGTTAACCTTATGGGAGTTCCCTTGTATGTTATTTGTCATTTTTCCCTAGCTGCTTTTAATAATTTTTCTTTGTCTTTAATTTTTGCCAGTTTGATTACTATGTGTCTCGGCGTATTTCTCCTTGGGTTTATCCTGTATGGGACTTGCCACGCTGCCTGGAATTGGGTGGCTATTTCCTTTCCCATGTTAGGGAAGTTTTCAACTATAATCTCAATTATTTTCTCTGGTCCTTTCTCTTTCTCTTCTCCTTCTGGGACCCCTATAATGCGAATGTTGTTGCGTTTAATGTTGTCCCAGAGGTCTCTTAGGCTATCTTCATTTCTTTTCATTCTTTTTTCTTTATTCTGTTCCTCAGCAGTGAATTCCACCATTCTGTCTTCCAGGTCACTTATCTGTTCTTCTGCCTCAGTTATTCTGCTATTGATTCCTTCTAGTGTAGTTTTCATTTCAGTTATTGTATTGTTCATCTCTGTTTGTTTGTTCTTTAATTCTTCTAGGTCTTTGTTAAACATTTCTTGTACCTTCTCCATCTTTGCCTCCATTCTTTTTCTGAGGTCCTGGATCATCTTCACTATCATTATTCTGGATTCTTTTTCTGGAAGGTTGCCTATCTCCACTTCATTTAGTTGTTTTTCTGGGGTTTTATCTTGTTCCTTCATCTGGTATATAGCCTTGTGCCTTTTCATCTTGTCTATCTTTCTGTGAATGTGGTTTTTGTTCCACAGGCTGCAGGATTGTAGTTCTTTTTGCTTCTGCTGTCTGTCCTCTGGTGGATGAGGCTATCTAAGAGGCTTGATGGGAGGGACTGGTGGTGGGTAGAGCTGACTGTTGCTCTGGTGGGCCGAGCTCAGTAAAACTTATTCCACTTGACTGTTGATGGGTGGGGCTGGGTTCCCTCCCTGTTGGTTGTTTGGCCTGAGGCAACCCAACACTGGAGCCTACCTGGGCTCTTTGGTGAGGCTAATGGCAGACTCTGGGAGGGCTCACGCCAAGGAGTACTTCCCAGGACTTCTGCTGCCAGTGTTGTCCCCATGGTGAGCCACAGCCACCCCCCACCTCTGCAGGAGACCCTCCAACACTAGCAGGTAGGTCTGGTTCAGTCTCCCCTGGGGTCACTGCTCCTTCCCCTGGGTCCTGATGCGCACACTACTTTGTGTGTGCCCTCCAAGAGTGGAGTCTCTGTTTCCCCCAGTGCTGTCGAAGTCCTGCAGTCACTTCCCACTAGACTTCAAAGTCAGATTCTCTAGGAATTCCTCCTCCCATTGCCGGACCCCCAAGTTGGGAAGCCTGACATGGGGCTCAGAACCTTCACTCCAGTGGGTGGACTTCTGTGGTATAAGTGTTCTCCAGTCTGTGAGTCACCCACCCAACAGTTATGGGATTTGATTTTGCTGTGATTGTGCCCCTCCTACTGTCTCATTGTGGCTTCTCCTTTGTCTTTGGATGTGGGATATCTTTTCTGGTGAGTTCCAGTGTCTTCCTGTCGATGACTGTCCAGCAGCTAGTTGTGATTCTGGTGTTCTCGCAAGAGGGAGTGAGAGCACATACTTCTACTCCGCCATCTTGGTTCCTCCTCGCAACTAAATAATCTGTAATAACTTTTATGGGGACAGATGGTTGCTAGACTTGCCATGGTGATCATTTCATAACATATGCAAATGTCAAGTCATTAAGTGGTACACCTGAAACTAACATAATACTATACATCAACTATATTTCAATAAAATGTAATTATAAAATGAAAAATTAAAAAAATTTAAATAAAAAATTACACTCCTGGGGAAGGTGAAAACTGCAGTTAGGTCAGGTATTTAATCTAGGTTTGGTATCATGGGCTTTAGCACAAGTGATGCCATTTTGGGGCCTGTAGTTTAATCTGTAACAGTAGGAACACATGGTATAAGCAGAGTTCATTGGTACTTTACATATATTCTTTCTAATTGTCCTGGCAACGTTGCAAGATAGGTATTACTGTTTCATTTTACACGTGAAGAAACTGAGGCTCAAAGATGTTAAATAAGTTGTTCAAGGGCATGGTGCTAGTAAGGGGCAGAGCTAAGGTTTGAACCGTGATCTGGTTGGCATGAAACCCATGTACTTGCCCTACACGAAATTGTTGTTGGTGGGAGGAACACTGGACCAAGATGATTTGATAATAGAAGATTTATAAAACTTCCTCCTTTCAAAAAAGGAATAAAGGCAATATAACATGATATAAAAACAAAACAGTTAAAAAAGAAAACAGAGCAAAGATAGTTTAGCATATGTTACATTGGAGTGACAAATTACTTTAGATGAGTCTTGAATTTAGCTGTGAGTGTCCTAGCAGCCAGGTAAAAGGAGTTGAATTACATAATGCTTTCTGTCTTAACAAAGGCAGTGAATGAGCTCATTTGCAAAGACAAATTTTTCCCTTCCAAGATTTTTTAAAATTTATTTTATTGAAGTATACTTGATTTACAACGTTAATTTCTACTGTACAGGAAAGCGATTCAGTTATACATATATATACATTCTTTCTCATATTTTTTTCCATTATGGTTTATCACATGATATTGAATATAATTCCCTGTGCGATATAGTAGGACTTTGTTGTTTATCCATTCCATATATAATAGTTTGTATCTACTAATCCCAAACTCCCTTTCCTTCCCTCTCCACCTCCCAACCCCCTTGGCAACCACAAGTCTGTTCTCTCTGTCTGTGAGTCTGCTTCTGTTTTCCCTTTCATGATTTTATGGAGGAATTTGTGACCGGAGTTCTTTACTAAGAGATGCTCAGTAACCTAATGGCTACTGCCTTCCTTAATCTTTGGTTTTATAGAAATCCAATTAGTTTCATGGAAACTTTGAGGTTGAACTGCATTTGAAATTGGAAAATATCATCATTTTAAAAGGTGTTTTATATAGAGAGGATCTGATGGACATGACTGTTGATTATATAGTTCATCTTTATATGCAGTGGGATTAGCATTAAATTGCAGTGTATATGTATAGCTGATTCACTTTGTTATAAAGCAGAAACTAACACACCATTGTAAAGCAATTATACTCCAATGAAGATGTTTAAAAAAACAAATAAATAAATAAATTGCAGTTCATTAAGGACATTTAGGCAAAAGGCTGACATAGTATGATGGAGACAGCGCTATTTGGTGATCTAATACAGAGGTTGGCAAACTTTTCCTCTCAAGGACCAGGTAGTAAATATTTGAAGCTTTGTGAGCTGTATGGTGACTATTACAGCTACTCTGTAGTTGTAGAATGAAAGCATCCATAGACCGTACATAAATAAGTGTGGGTTTACTCCAGTAAAAGTTTATTTACAAAACCTGGCTGCTGTGGCTTATGGACTTTTGTTTGTTGATCACTGCTATAACATAATAAAAGATAGAGCTTTAAGATTTAATTTAGTTTAAGGTTATATACCTTTATCCTTGTGTCTCAAATACTAGAATGTCCAAATAAGCTTTGTGTCACAAATAGTTCAAGGAGGAATTTTACAGCATGAATGCATACTCCCTATTATTGCTTCATTAAAGTTTAATTCTGTGGCCAGACAGCAAGAAGCAGAGCTTATGTTGTGAAGACGTGGGGCTGTAGCACACAGCTGGCCAGGCTGTACCCTCCCAACGGCTTTCAGCTATGGGAACTAGGGGCTGTGGAAATCCAGCTGATGCTTCACTGCATCCACCCAGAGGAGGATCCTTTTTCTAATGTGTCTTTTTCCAATTTGTTATCCACCCAGAGGAGGGATGTCTTTTTCTAATTCCTGTAAGGGCATGGTATGTGCTAACAGAGACCTTGTGAAAACCTACAGTCTGACTCACATCCTTCCCGTTTCTGTGGGCTGCCACTTAAAAAGCAATCTTGACATGGCTCTTTATTTTATTTTAAACATCTTTATTGGAGTATAATTGCTTTACAATGGTGTGTTAGTTTGCTGTATAACAAAGTGAGTCAGCTATACCTATACATATATCCCCATGTCTCCTCCCTCTTGCGTCTCCCTCCCTCCCACCCTCCCTATCCCACCCCTTTAGGTGGTCACAAAGCACCGAGTTGATCTCCCTGTGCTATGCGGCTGCTTCCCACTAGCCATCTGTTTTACATTTGGTAGTGTATATATGTCCATGCCACTCTCTCACTTCGTCCCAGCTTACCCTTCCCCGTCCCCGTGTCCTCAAGTCCATTCTCTGTGTCTGCATTTTTATTCTTGTCCTTCCCCTAGGTTCTTCAGAGCCTATTTTTTTTTTTTTTTTTTTTTTAGATTCCATATATATGCGTTAGCATACGGTATTTGTTTTTCTCTTTCTTCACTCTGTATGACAGTCTCTAGGTCCATCCACCTCACTACAAGGCATGGCTCTTTAATAAGAATTAATTTGAGGCCATAGGGTTTGGCACCGTATCCCAGGAAAAAGATGCTTTAGGCCTGAAAAAGATTAAGGGAAGCTGTTAACAATTGACTGTTCCAACCAGAACATCTTAAGATTGTGTTTACCCTCTCTGATTTTGGTTTTAGTAAGCTGTCATGAACTTTTTAAAGTCCCTCACCCTCTGGAATGTCTAGGGAGATTACATAATTTATATAATGGGCCATCACTCTCGCGGGGATCCAATGCTGACTTTGGATGACAAATGGTGTGAAGAGTCTTGGATTGTTTAGACTTGTTTTCTGATGAGATTTACCGTTAAACTGGGATCGGTTGTGTAATAATTGTGTTTAAAACTTGCTTGTTCTTCATATGACATCAATGAATCCTGTGTTGCAATTGGTGAAGAATGCCAGCAGAGACTTGTTTTGTTTATTTAGTGGGGCTAATTTAATTATTTTTATTATAAAAATAACCTCAGAGAAATTAAAACAACAGTGAAATATGTAAAGGAAAACACCGAAGTCCCTTGTGCTTTCTGGCCTTTATGCAATGCTGAGAAAGAAGTATCCTAAATCAGTGATCAGTGTTGTAAAAAAATGTGTCCTTGTATATTTCCTTCTAATAGTGTTTTGTTCTTTTTTTGTATTTATATCTTTAATCTGAGCGGAAGATAGTTTTGAGTGTGTTGCGAGGTAGGGATTTGACTTTTCCAACGAAGGAGTAACCAGTTTTCAATCAAATATTGACTATTCCATTATAAGCAGACGTGCTTTAGGGGCATATCTCGTTGTGTCATACAGATGATTGAAAAGTTTAACCTCAAGGGTGGAGATTGAATCAAATCTGTAATTTTTACTACTTCATCAAGGACATTCATAAGCCAAACTGACATGTTTGTAACTGAAAGTGCATGAGGGGTGGTGAATACAATGACTTCTCCTGCAGTTCAGCATCCCCGCCTGGATTTGTATCAGGATATCAGAAGTTACACTCTCCATTGTCTGTATCATTGGTGTAAATGTCAGCACAATAAATATGGGGAGAAGACGAGTAACGTTTTAGTATTATTATGAAGATAATTTTGACTTTGCAGACCTTCCCGAAACGGTCTCAGGGACCACTGCAATAGCTTATACGTTCCATGAGAATAACAATTCTGTTCATCTTGCTTGTCATTGCATCCCCTGGACCTAGCACATGGTAACACGTTGATAAATATTTATTAAATGAGTACTTGTTAACCACCTGTATCAGTTAGCTTTTGTTGCAATAATTCTGTGTGGTGGATAAGCACAAAATCTCAGTGACGTTATAACAGTAAGCATTTTCTACTCATACATCTGTGGTTTGGCTAGGGTTCTTCTGATCTCAGCTGGGCTCATCTGGGCAAAGCTGCTTCTCACTGCAGGTCTGTGTGTCAGCTGGCGTGGCCGTGTTCCACCTGTCTCTGACCCTCCTTGGGCTAGTGGGCTAGTCAGGGCCAAGTGCAGAGCATTTGTGTGGCAGAGATGCAAGAGAGAAACCAAAAACACACAAGAGCCCTCAAACCTATTATTTAGACCCATATATTTTTGCCAAAACAAGTCACTTGGCCAAGCCCCAAGTCAAGGGACAAGGAAGTGTTATTGTCCACAGTGAGATCATGGCAAAAATGGGGATGCTGAGGGATAGGGATAAAGAACTGAGGCCAGACTCCTCGTGGGGGAACCCGTTCATCCCACTTTGCTGGGATTTTCCCAGTTTTAGCACCAGAAGTCCCACATCCCAGTAACCCTTCAGTCCCTGGCACACTGGAACACAGCTGTCACCCTAACTACTCCCTGGTACACTTTGAGTTGTAATCAGGTTGAGAATTGTATGGTATGGGAGTTGTTCCCATTAAAAAATTTGTTCTCCTTTCTCAAGCACTATACTTTTAGGTGTAAATGTTCAATAGAAAACTTTTGGCTATAATTGGGGGGGTTCGTGGTAGCAAAAATAAGTCTTTCACAATTATTTTAACCCTCCTGTAAAGAAGATATACTCCATGTATACGTAATCATCAGGTCACACATTAATATAACGATTTTTCCAGAACACATTTTTAATCTATCTACTAAGAAAATTCAATTTTAAATATGTACATACTTTATCATTTATATGTGATAAACGATGGTAGCAATCTCTTATATTTTGCAAATATCTTCTAACATTTTCTTGAATTCAGTTCATTTTTATATCCTTAATCATAAAACTATAAAAACAAGATGATATTGTTACTGGCACCATGTAATTATGTAACAACTCATTGAGCAAGAAAGGGCACATTTAAAGGCGTGATGTAAGCAAAGGATATATGGGGGGTATTAACGACCTTGGGTATGCAAACTGAGAGACTGAAACGAATTTATGGGGTTACATTGCATCTTCAGCAGTTAAAAGGCAAGAGGGAAATAATAAATCAGCTGAATTGTTGCAAGAAAATTGAATATTGTGTAAAGAGGTTAACAGAACTACACAGAAATTGAGAGACGTATATGCCTGTTGCTAGAAATGGTAATGAGAATATCGGAAATGAATAGTTCTGCATCGTCCTTGAAATATCATTACCTGTTGTTCAAAAAGCCCTTTCCCATTTGTATTTTTCCTTAGTGAAATACATTTGTTTGCGTCCTTGTTGTCCTTGTTCGGGGAAATTGTCTGAAATATGTCAGAATGTTCTCTAATTCCAGTTGAAAATAACAAGTTTCCAGGAGCTCAAAGAGAGACTTTTAAAAATCACTGGTGCCTAAAAATATGCCCTGTTTAAAATGTAGTATTGGAAACCAATGAATCCACTTTTGCTCTCAAAAGAAGATGAATATTTATTAAAAAGATTAACTATCACTACAAAAGGCATCAACGGAAATGTATCAAGAATGAAATAACAATTAAATATACATTGTATTTTGAGAGTATTTTCATTCAGTTTCATTCTTAGCACAAGCGATTAAATATTTAATGCAGGAGAATAAAGACTTGTAACTCCAGCACCACCAAGATCTCTGTGTAACAAAGTGAAGTCAGCTGGCAATGTCCCGTTTTGAGGGGCAACTTGAAGACATCCACTGAAAATATGTGGATGGCTATAGTATTTATCGTCACCATAGCCCTAGAAAGTTGACATAACTATCCTCATTTTACAGATAAAGAAATGGGTTTAGGGTGGTTAGCGATTAGTTAATCACACAGCTCGTAAGTGTCAACATGGGCATTGTTACCATAATCTCCTGGTTCCAAACCCAGTGTTTTTGCGTCTGTATCTCAGTGGGCTCTAAAGGGGGCCAAAAATGTACATCTCTTATAGGCTTCTTCTAGTGCCCTTCTGTTATATATTGATATATCTCTTGTTTCTGTCTGCTCAGTATTCTTCTGATGAGAAACTCCTGTCTTTTCCATGTCATTGTGGTAAGGCTGGCAACTATAGTGCCGCACCCACACACAGACACACTCCCACTACTCTGTTCTTCCTCAAGAAGGATTATACTCTCACTATGTCGGGCCACTCGTAATGCTTGTTATTATTCCAGGGGGCATCATTTCCATGAATTTTCCAAACTGGGATAAGACAGGTTACTTTCTCTCTCTCTCTCTCAACAATTCAGCTGTCATCTTCCAGCCAGCCCCCCTCACAACTTCCCAACACTGCCACTTAAAGAGAGCCTCTTTGCATACAAAGAATCAGTCTAACACACAAAGAGAAATAAAGAGGAGAGGAGAATGGAAAAAGAGAAACTCCAGAAGGTTCTGTACAAGCCCCGGATCCGGCCATACTGTACGTTCAGTTGACATGAGTCAAGAAATCTCTTTGATTAAATTTGTTTCAGTTGAGTTTCTACCATTTTCAACTGAAAGTCTCTTGAATACTGTAACTCCCCCTTCTGTGGTCCCATGGCCCTCAGACTTTGTTTTTATTGTATGGTGTGTGTTCACACGTGCGTTGTTCTTCCCCATGAAACTGAGAAGTCTTCCAGGATGGAGACCGTGCCTCATTTGTTTTGTATTCCCAGCCCCTAGCCTCGTGCCTGAACAAAGTGCTTATTCTTGATTAGATTCCAGTCAAACAAATCCACAGGAAGCAGATAAACACCCCAATCTGAATATAGCCAATGACATCTTCAGACACAGAGGAATCCTGAAAAAATGTTCAACCCCACTAGTGTCCAAGAAATGCAACTTAAAACCACAGAAATGTCACAGCCATTAAGATGGGTAAAATGTGTAATTCAGACAATGACAAGTATTGGTGAAGATGTGGGGAAATACAATCATAGGCTCTTTGTGTAACCATTTGGAGAACAATTGGGCAAAACCTAGTAAAATTCAAAGTATGCCTGTGGTTCGATCCTGTATTCCACTTCTCAAGGAACCCTCATGCATGCAAGGAAATGTGTACAAGGGTCCTCACTGCAGCCTTGTCGGAAAAATGGAAAGTCACGTAAAATTCCACCATCAGAGGGATGAGAAGTAAGTTGTAGCTGTTCCTAGAATGGGATTTTCCAGAGCCGTTAAAATGCATGAAATAGATCTCCATCTATCAACCTGGATCCCCCTCAGAAACAAGATGAGGCATGTAAAACCAAACTGCAAGAGGAGTTATGGAAAATGATACCATTTACTCAGATGTTAAAAAACCCCAGAGTTCCTACCATTCCCCCTAATTTTCTTCATGTTTAAAATGTTCTGTAATAAAGTTTTAGAAGATACTTTATATTGCTTACTGTCACACAGGATGTAGTAAAAGATTTTAAAAAACCCAAAAAGCAAATCAGAGTATCTGCTTCATTGTACCTCTGAGGAAGGAGGGAGAAGAGTGTAAAAGAAACTTCTATTGAATCTGTAATTTTTATTTCTTTGGGAAAAAATTCATCTGAAGCAAATATAGGAAAACATTAAGAGTTATTACATGGAGGAGGTAGGTAGATATTTTCCTGTATGTTAGAAAAAAATGTTTATAAAGAATGAAGATTAGAAAAATCAAACATTAAAATGCAAAAAATTATTTTAATTAGTAATCAGTGTTCAGTCAGTTCAGTGGTTATTGAGGGATTCTTCACCCCAGCGCCGTTTAGCTGCCCCTGGGGAGGAAATGTCTTTCTGTCTGCAAGCATAATGGTCATGGGAGAGAGAGAGGAAGATATAAAACTCGTCTGACCATTTATGATGAACTGTAACCTTAGTTGTAGTGTAGCAATTGAATACAAAAGAAAAGGGCATGTGAATTTCTGCTCTGCAGATTGTGCGAAAGCCACAAGAGCTTGATTTTTTTTTTTTTTTTTTTTTTTGCGGTACGCGGGCCTCTCACTGTTGCGGCCTCTCCCGTTGCGGAGCACAGGCTCCGGACGCGCAGGCTCAGCGGTCGTGGCTCACGGGCCCAGCCGCTCCGCGGCATGTGGGATCTTCCCGGACCGGGGCACAAACCCGTGTCTTCTGCATCGGCCGGCGGACTCTGAACCACTGCGCCACCAGGGAAGCCCAAGAGCTTAATTTTTGTTTATTTTTTTAACCTTCACCAGTACCCCTACAAAATCCCATTCACTAGAGCCAGGATTCCATATATACCAGCTGCTTCCTGGGAGACTGACCATCGCTGACCTGATTGGTCTGAGAATGTGAAAGCAGCAGGTTAGTGGGGTTTTACAAAGAAAGGCCTTTCTGAGGGCAGGACAGTACTTACATTTTCCGTGTTAGGGAAGGGAATTCGGTATCTATAAGCACCGACCTTGATGGTCAAAACGCTTCCCGCTTTGTGAGCAATGGATTCGGTGACAATAAGGTCTATAACCCGGTGGTCTCCACCTGGGCCAGGCACAGCCAACGTCCCTGACAACGTGCATTTGCTGCCGGAGCCTGGGATCAGGCCCCGCCCCGGAGGAGAGAACAGTCTCCCATCGGTGGAAGGTCAGGATGTCAGAACAGGAGCCTCAGCGCACAGTCCAGAGTCAGAAGAAGGCAAACAGAGGGGATACTCTTGGAATAATTGGGGGCTGATCATGCCCCTCCCCCATCAGGCAGGGGTAGTGAGGGGTACCACCTTTGGGGTGCTTGTCTGTGCCTCTCACCCACCCATATAGCACGGCAGGGTATGGAGAAACCCATGATAGCTCAATAGAAAGACTGTGACCCTTTCAGCCTACAGAGGTTGCTCAGAAGAGTGTTACTAGGTGCTTTGGGGTAGCTTTCTTTCCTTTTCTACCAAAGGAAAAGAAGAGAAAGGGAATCTTATGTCCACACAGGGAGAAGCAGCAAATCAGTGGAATGGCGTGGCCACAGCGGGCTGGGTGAATTGGCAGCAGAAAATCACCGTGTTGGCTCCTGGGTTGACGACGACAATAGTCCAGCAAGAGGGGCCTTGAGATCCTTGGAGTGACAAGATCTGAGGCCTGGCTTCGGAAAATGAGCAAGAGAATCAAAGAACCCAGTGAGGCAGAGAGTGTGAGGGTGAGGGCCAGAGGGGTGGCAACGCCAACCAGAGTTCATGGAAGGAGATGCTCTGAATCCAGCCGGAGTGTGAATGCAGGAGACGACCTGACCCTCCGTCTACACTAATTAACTGGCCACTTTTACTTGAGGCTACTGCCATTGGTCACCAAGAACCCCAACTTCCTGTGTCTGGTTCATCATTAAATTAACAGAAGGAAGGGAGCAGTGAACCTTGATTTGTAATTACCTGGACATCTTCCTTGCTGCTTTAATTTTTGTTTCACATAACAACAAAAGGAATCCCAGGGTTCCTGCTCCATCTTGGATAACCAGGATGAGGTCTTTCAGGTCCAATTCTTCAGAGCAGGGCTTCCCTGGTGGCACAGTGGTTGGGAGTCCGCCTGCCGATGCAGGGGACACGGGTTCGTGCCCCGGTCTGGGAAGATCCCACATGCCGCGGAGCGGCTAGGCCCGTGAGCCATGGCCGCTGAGCCTGCGCGTCTGGAGCCTGTGCTCCGCAACGGGAGAGGCCACTGCAGTGAGAGGCCCGCGTACCACGAAGAAAAAAAAACAATTCTTCAGAGCAAAGCCTCCTCCAAGCAAACAAACTGTTAACTCACTAATAATGACTGCCTCCTGAGGTTTAGTATCAGCTTCTTGTGTCTTTACCCTGTCCCATCAAAAAGCACTTTCCAAGAAAAGATGTTGAGGAGAAGAAAAGGAGAAGAGGGAAGAAATCTCCTCCAGTCGCATCTTTACACAGACAGAGGCAGCTGCACTAGACAGCAAGGTGGTGATGCCCATGGCTCTCATGAGCAAAGTGTCACTAGAATAGGGACTTCCAAATGTCTTTGATAGCGACCACAGTGAGAAAAACATTCAACGCTGAGATCAGTTCACATGCACGTGTGCACGTACACACCTATATTTATGAAACAATAATTATTATTACTATAAATCTGATGTTTTCCATTCTATTATGTTTAATTTTAAAAATGCCAATCTTGATCTCTAACTTCACTTCATAACCCAGTGGATCACAGACCACAGTTTAAAAACCTTTGGTCTAGACCCAAGTCCTTGAACTAGAATGTCATGTGCACTTCTGCAGCCGCTCAGATAAGAGTGAAACAGTCACTGTCCGTCGACACTTTCCTGCTTCATAAATACAAGCATAGTTTGAGGAACAAATATGATATAAATATGAATGTATTTCTAAGACCTTTTATTTCCAGGAGAGAGATGTTACACTGCACATTATGAGATATTTTCGTAGAATAATTAAAAATAATTATGCTACCAGTTTAAACGTTAAATGTATGGCATATCCCTTCAACATATGAGCAGTTTCCAAGGCCTGCACTGTTGTAAACATGTTACTGGATGCCTTTCACTCCATGCTAAGTGAGTTTACTGAATGCATGATTCCTTTCTCTCTGTCTCATGCACACACACACATGCACACGCACACGCACACGTGCACACACACGCGCACACACATCTTGTCTACCCCAGCTCTCAGAACTCAGGCACTACATTGCAATAGTACTTGCTATGATACTTTGTAAATTAAATGCCAATCCCTGTAACAGTGAATTACCTACTGAAAAAGGGGTGATACCTACTGATAAAAATGCTCTAGAGTTGGGGAGCTTTTGACAAGCTTACAAATTTCACATCAGATCTTGCAGACAAAACCCGGTGCCTTTGAAAGGCTGCAGCCTGGCTTGAGCGGGCTTTCTCTCAAGGGTCCTCCTGATTCTAGAACCACATCATTTGCGTATGCTGGCTCAGCCCATCCTTATTTGGATGTCTGAAGGAAGGAGGACAGGCGTTGTGATTCTCAACGTGCAATTGTGGAAACTGGGCCGCAAAGGAGTTAGTCAATCTGGGTGAAACATCCTGTTTTCCATTTCCAGTTGCAGGAAGGAATCTAGCCTCGCTACTGTATGTGCAGTGACATTGATTGCATCATGGTTTGGACTGGAAATAAGGTGGGGTCAATCTGGAGGGAAATGGTTGAACAAACATTTGTGCCTATCCTATCTATACTATAAAATATTATGCAGCTATTTTAAATCTAAACAGTGGCTTAGGTCTAAAGTTACAAAAAACAGTTGAAGAAAAATTTGTTTAATATAATCCCATTTTTTAATTTAAAAAGAAAGTACAATGTATTGGGGTAAAATTACTTGCAGGTGTTCACAGGAGGCTGGTGGAAAAATAAAGACAGATATATACGAAATGGTTAATATTAGTTATTTGAAGAGGGGTGGGCTATAGGGTGGTCAAGGAGATGTAGGGGTGAATAATTGTTTTGTTGTATAATTTCATTTCTTTCAAAGAGCACTATTTTTAGAATTTGAAAAATCTGACAAAGAATATTTAAAACAATGAAAGAAAATTACCTTTCTTCTAGTTCTATTTTAGGTAAAGTGACCTTCCCAAGGTCACCTAGGTTGAAAGGGGCAGCCTGAGGACTAGAGCACATGTTTTTTAATCCAATGCTGTACCCTCAATGCTCCAGCTGTATCTCGGAAATCAAGTGTGTGTAAAAGTTTAATCAAGGGTGTGTAACACTTTATCCCCTTCAAACTAGTGTTGGGGGACTTCCCTGGTGGCGCAGTGGTTAAGAATCCGCCTGCCAATGCAGGGGACATGGGTTCAAGCCCTGGTCCGTGAGGATCCCACACGCCGCAGAGCAGCTAAGCCCGTGCGCCACAACTACTGAGCCCATATGCCACAACTACTGAAGCCCGCGGGCCTAGAGCCTGTGCTCCACAACAAGAGAAGCCACCACGATGAGAAGCCCGTGCACTGCAACGAAGAGTAGCTCCCACTCGCCGCAACTAGAGAAGCCCTCACGCAGCTACAAAGACCCAATGCAGCCAATAAATTAATTAATTAATTAAATTAAACAAACAAACAAACAAAAACTAGTGTTGGGTGAATACACGGAATAAAGCACAGAATAATGCCCTATAAGAAAAACGGCCCAAACTGTTGTTGTTACCACACAGTGTTTAATGCAATGTAAGCATGCGAGTCAGGTATCACAGTAGCTCTTGAAGAAATGTAATGCTGACGGTATTTGGCAATAAAATAATAATCACTGTGTGTATCTCTGATGAAATGAGATTTAATCCATTTGAGCTCCTAATTGTCTGCCACACTACATTAAAGATGGATACAACCGTTGTCTCCACTGCTCAGAAATATGAAATTCAAAGCAATATGCGCAATGTCTTGGAATCAGCTGGCTTAATGAAGCAGCAAATTAGACCTTTCTATCTCTTTATTTAACATCCAGTTCCATGAATTTATCAGAGTTCATTACAGAGGTGCAAAATTTAAAGAAATGCCGTGAAATTCATTTATGATTAGAACTAATGACTTTGAAAAAGGCTTCTCATGTTTTAGAGAGCCATTATTTATTATTGAATTTATATGGCTTTGGGTAATAAATGTGCAATCTTCTCACTTCTGTTATTTATAGTTTGGATTTTATAATACAGCCACACACACAAAAATCTCATATAAAGAAATCAACTTTCTCCCCCAGACACAGCAGTGACAATTCAGAAGAGCAACGGCAAGGCCTTCTTGTTGACCTGTTCGTGGTTTTCATTTCTGCGGAGAGGGATTGCCCCTAGGGTACATTTGGCAATGTCTGGAGACGTTTTTGCTCGTCACAGCTCGGGGAAGGTGCTACTTGCATCTAGTGGATAGAGACCAGGGATGCTGCTAAACATCCCATAATGCACAGACAGCCCCACAGCAAAGACTTACCCAGGCCCAAATGTCAGTAGTGCCAAGACTGAGAAATCCTAACCTATATCAGTGTGTTTCATTAAGTAATACCCCATTTAATCCAATGTTTTCTTAAAAGAGATCACTTTCCATCTTGTCCCGTAGATTGAGAGCAAGACCAATGGAAAGCATGAATCTGGCTCACATGATTTTTTCCCTAATAGTTATAGTAATAATGACTTTAACATCTGTAATAAAGATGATAGAGTTGAAGGCTAAAATGGGACCCTTGAATATAGATTAGAGAGATTAATTTGCACAAGCATTTATATTATTTTCAAGCAGATATCTTTTCCATTTTAAATCAAAAGCATCTGACTATCTAATAGGTTTTCAGGAGGTTAGCAGTTTGGTTCAAAGTGTTTAAAAGAAATCTGCTTGGGATTCTGATTTAGATAAGAAGAGTCTATTTCCAGAGTAAAAAATGACGGCAAACAGCAGAAAGATCAAAGGGTCTGATCCACTGTAACATGCATTTGCCTAGGACATTATTTATGGTCAGGTTCAAGGTAGAAATTCCACACTTTTGATAGAGATAGTTTTGATTTCAATATTGCTGAATTTCTTTTTTAATATTAGACTTACCTCTTGTTTTAATCTGTCTCTCATATTCATGCATGGGGAAATCTGGTTAATTGAATGTAACTTGGTACTTTTATAATCCCTGTGGTAACAATCATCAAAATTTTTATGGGTCTTATTTATTTAAAGGAAAATCTAATCATTATGAAGTGACCCAAAGAAGAAGAATGAAACTGAAATTCTTCTCATCCAAAGAAAATGACAATTAAATACCAAAAAAAAAAAAAGAAGATTAGAATCTCAATTTGCTAAACTTCTTGAGAACTAGGGTGTTCTGAAGGAAACATGGTTTAATATCTAACATATTCACTCTACTTAATGACATCAAATAATAAATGAACATATAATTGAAGCATTCATAATTTAAGGATTGTGTAATGCAGTATTTCTTATGGTGAGAGGACTGGTTTAGTGGTTATGTGTTTATTGTCATTTATTTTTAGGAAAACAAATATTACTAGCATAGCAAATGCATGATTTCACTAATATTACTGCTCTCAGAAATAATGAAGTAGTTCTGGGTGTTAGGCCCAACTAGATTTAAAGACAAATATTGGGACTTCCCTGATGGCACAGTGGTTAAGAATCCGCCCGCCAATGCAGGGGACACGGGTTCGAGCCCTGGTCCGGGAAGATCCCACATGCCACGGAACAGCGAAGCCCGCAAGCCACAACTACTGAAGCCCGGGCGCCTAGAGCCCGTGTTCCGCAACAAGAGAAGACACGACAATGAGAAGCCCGCGCACCACAACAAAGAGTAGCCCCAGCTCGCCGCATCTAGAGAAAGCCCATATGCAGCAACAAAGACCCAATGCAGCCAATAAATAAATAAATTTGTTTTTTAAAAAAAGACATATTGAGTAAATAACAGTACAGATGGTACTCAGATGTGGTAAAAATTGCGATGGGTATGCAGATGAATGTAATCCTGGGGCAGTATTTCAAAGTCATCATTCTGAATATTTATTGTATCACATTTTGGGTGGACAGAGGAATGGGGTGGAGGCATAATGACCTCAGCAAACGTCATTACATTGGCTTTTATAATTAACACTTAATGTTGACTGGGCCCTTGTGATCAAGCCCCGTAACGTTTATATAGTGCTTACTACATGCCACGATGTTACTTGTTTGTTTGTTTGTTTTAATTCATTTAATCCACGTAACAATTCCATCAATTCAGTTACAGCTAGTACACGGTAGAACTGAGATTTGCACCCAGGTGCCTGCCTCTAAAGTCTGTACTCTTAATATATATGCAACACTGCGTCTCTCGTGACCCAAACAAGTGCCACGCGCTGTGTCAAGGGCTTTCACGTATTATCTCATTTAATCCTCACTGTTTTCTTCTGCCAAGCCCCATTATCATATTGGATACATGAGGCTGGTGGGGAGAGCCAACTCTTTTCTTACTAAGTTGTGCAGATGGATAAATTTCCAGTTACCTGCGATTCTTAAGTCAGTGAAAACCAAAGTGGGAAGTATACAAGACAAGCCACTGTGATGTGAGAAGGAAAATAAAAGGTAGAATTTCATTAACATTTATTTGTTATATCACTCGTTTAAAGTTCATTCTTTGTGATGGTTATAATGTCTTTATCCATCAATGCAATAGCGTGCAGCGTCATTTATAAATAGATATACATATATTAGGAATGCTTGGGCAAAAATTTTATAGTGATGAGTAAATATTTTTCAGTAATTCCAGATTTCCTCTGTACCTGGGCCATTCCCTTGGCACACACAAGTCCGCTTGGAAACTTACACGGTCTCCTTAAAGCCTCTATGTACGTATGAGTTCACTTACTCTGCACATCTAAATTCATTTACTCAGCACATTGTCACTAATTGCTGGAGATTATCTCAGGCATGAAAGAATATGTCATTTTAAGCTTTCATCCACGAGACAAAACCAAGCAAAATAGCTAATCAATTCAGAGAACATATCCCATTGCCTAAAGGAATCCAAGAGGGTAGATGAATGAGCCATTTGGGTATCTGTTGAACAAATATTCATATAGACTTGTGCTAGATATGGCAGGTGCCACACCCATGTGGCTCTGTTCTCGTGTGGCTGACAGTCTAGCCCAGCCATTAAGAGCTCAAATTCCTGGCTCTTTGACCTTGGGCAGGTTACACAGCCTCTCTCTGTTCAGGCATTCTCATTTGTACAATGGATATTATAACAGTACCCACCTCAAAGGATTGTGGTGAAGGAGTAACTAAATTAATATACTTAAAATACTTACCAAAGTGACATCCACAAGGCACCATATTCTCATTACTGGGTGTGGTGGCCCATTTTATGTGTCAACTTGGCTAAGCCCTGGTGCCCAGATTATTTGGTCCAACGTTATTCTAGGTGTGAAGGTATTTTTGATGAAATTAACATTTAAATCAATAAACCTTGATTTATTGATTTTACTCAATAGACCTTGAGTAAAGCAGGTTATTCACAGTGTGGATGAGTGTCACCCAATCATTTAAAAGCCTCAGTAGAGAAAGACTGACCTCCCCCCGGGAGGAGGAATCCTGCCAGCGGATTGCCTTTGGTCTCTAACTGCAGCTCTTCCCTGGGTCTCCAGCCTGCCATTCTACCCCACCGATTTTGGATTTGCCAGCTTCCGCCATCATGTAAGCCAATTCCTTAAGATCAATCTCACAATCGACATACATACACAATATATACATACATATACATACAACATATACATACATTCCGTTGGCTCTGTTTCTCTGGAGACCCTGGCGAACACACCATGGGATAATGGTAGCTACCATTTATTAAGCCCTTCCTACATATTATTCAACACTTCAGATATGATCTCGCTTAATTCTTCATAAAAGCCGTATGACCCCCATTTTACAAACAAGAAAACAGCCTAAGAGAGGGAAGTGTCTTGCCCAAGGTCATCCCAGCGAATCTGTGACTGAGGCAGAATTCGTTGCCCTCCCCAACTCCTCTCCTCAAGTAAATGCCATCAGAGTTTAATTTAGGATTAAAAGGTTAGGACAGATGGTTCTGGGTGGAGTGATTTGTCTTCAGCCTGCCCACAAGGCTGGGTGACAGGAATAATTACATGGCTGTTTTAGAATACTTTTCAAGCTATTGAGAGACACTAAATGCCCAATAATAAATGCAAAATGAATTTTGCCCGTCACTAATTGTAATTCTTGCCAGAATTGAACTGCGGAAGTGCTTTAGCGAAGGCATTCACGATACCATAGAAGCCAAGTAGACCTCAAAGAACATGGAGACCATCAAATCCCCTTATTACGAGGGCTGCCTAGCAGAGGGGAGGAATGTCAACATCTTAAGTGAAATTACACAAGGTTTTCAGAAGACCAACTGTGGTTTTCGAGGGGAAGAAATACCTTGTTTGAGTTAGACAGGGGATTGGGTATTTGATAATGAACTTTCAACACCTCCCCTCCACATCAGTGGAGCACATTATGGATTTAGCAAGTCCAATCAGGCCTCTCCAGTAAGTGACTCTGATTATTGAATGAAGCTTATCAGAGGGTTCACCAAGAGCATTTAAACCAGTGCTAGTACCATCAGGCAAAACCAAATTAGCTAGCATTCACAAACAATTTCCTTTTATGTGCAAAGCTGTTTCTAAAAAGAAACTTCAGAGTTCAAAAGAGCTGTGAGGGAATATTTTTACAATCTGTTCCACTGGGTAACAGATTGAATTTAGCCTCAGCTGGTGATTTTGGTCTCCTTAATTATTGGCAATAACACTTTAAATTGATATGGTGCTTTTAACTTTGCAAAAGATGGTCAGGTTCATTTATCAACTGATCTACTTTGTTGTCCTGTGCTATAATTTTCAACTGATAGTCCAAGACTGCAGGCTAACACATTATAAAAAAGGCCATGCTAAGAAGTGTTGTCAGTGTCTTTTTATTTCTAAGCATAATTTAGGTGATGATGACATGATCTAAAGAAAATGTTGGAGGACTTCTCTGGTGGTCCAGCGTTTAAGAGTCTGTGCTCCCAATGTAGGGGACCTGGGTTTAATCCCTGGTCAGGGAACTAGATCCCACATGTCACAACTAAAAGATCCCACATGCCATAACTGAGACACAGCGTAGCCAAATAAATAAATAAATAGATAGATATTAAAAAAAAATGTTGCTATCTGGTATAACTTATCTAGTCCCCAGTGACATAAAATATGAAAGTAAATGAATATAGTATACTTGATAATGTAATAATTTTTTTTTTAATTTCACAGCACTTTCTAAGTATAAAAATGAAAACCAAAGCCAACTAGGAATGACTGAGGTACTTTCTTTGCTGTACATTTCTGTCTGTGAGTCTAAAGAATTGAGAACTTACTGTACCGCTTCCCTAAAATACTAGGACAGGATTAACAGCAAGGGACTTCAAATTGTCTTTTGAAAGGTTCAGGCTGTGCCTGGCTATAGAAGCATCTTTGGTTTATAAAAAATATTCATATACTCACCATAATAAGAAAGTGGTAGTTATGTCTGCAAACCCTTCAACTATAAAACTTGCTAAATGGTGTTTAAAACCGCAGGAGAGCCTTTGTCTATGTATCTTGTATTACTGTTTTGAATTGTATGAGATAAGATTATACGGCATAGTTCTAAATTATGTGGCAAAAGAAGGCAAAAATTCTTAAAATATATGAGGCTCTGAACTTATATTTAGATATTTCACTATATAAAAAGACAAGTTTGCAAAATAAAATTAGTGGAGTTGTGCTTATGCAATTTTTAAAGGTAAATCAAGGAACTAAGGCTATGTGATGTGGATTTCCTATCAGGAATAAGATATGAAGATAAATTAGTCCATGAAAGGTACCTGTATACATAAAATATGTACTGGATTATATCCTTTCATGTTTGAAGAGAAAAAGGCAATATCAAATAACTATAAATGACATATGGCTACGTCAGAATCGATTTTTTTTTTTTTTTTTTTTTTTTGCGGTACGCGGGCCTCTCACTGCTGTGGCCTCTCCCGTTGCGGAGCACAGGCTCCGGACGCGCAGGCCCAGCGGCCATGGTTCACAGGACCAGCCGCTCCGCGGCGTGTGAGATCTTCCCGGACCGGGGCACGAACCTGCGGCCCCTGCATCGGCAGGCGGCCTGTCAACCACTGCGCCACCAGGGAAGCCCAGAATCAATTTTTATAGTACAAAATTTTATACCAAAATTGCAAAAACTTCTCTCTGTCTATAATTACTGGCTTTGTATAGTCCACTTAGCAAGAGAAAGCATCTCTGAGAAAGGGGTATAGATCAAGCAGAAGGTTGGCTACTGAGTTATCTGTGGTCACATAGATAATATTGGATGGATTTGTCAGGAGAGTTTATATTTTCTAAGAACATTTCCATTATGTAGGAGTCATTGACCCTAAGATACTTACTCTTTCATAATAGTAAACATGTCTTCATGAGTAGATTTTATTATTTATTTTAACATATCAGCTTCCCCTCTGTGTGAGTGAATTACAGTTTCCTGCCCTGTTGAAGCCAAGCGTGGTCCTGTGGCTTGCCTTATCCAAGAAAATGCTAGTGAAAATGATGGCTGTTACTTCTGAGCAGAATCTCTGAGTCATCATGTACTTTCCCCATTGCTCTTTTCTTTCTGCCCTCATAGAAGCTGCATTTTAGAAGTGTCTTCCTGTAGCTTAGGTTACAGAGTGACAAGCCAGAACCAGATGTGATCATCTCTGCCATCTGAAGGGACTGTTTATCCATTAATATTTAATGTAGTTATCCACACGATTTCATTTAGTTACGGCATCTTATTATTTTTTCTGTTTTCCCCTCTGCCTTCTGTTCCTCTTTTTCTCTTTCATGCCTTCTTTCTGGTTATGTTGTGGAAGCTCTTGGTTCTCTCATATTCTTACAAAGAGTGTTGATGATTTTGTTTTAGCAGGCGGTGAACTTGGACAGACTCAGACTCTGAACTCTGTGTTGCCGGTGAAGGACAGAAGCTCAGATTTCAGTTTTCTGCTCTTAGCCGTCCTCCAAGCTATTCTGAGTCTGCCCCATGCATACATTGTTCAGAGCTCAGAGACTTGGGCAAAGTTAATGCAGAGAATTTGAGGCTCCTTTGCTCTGGCTCTCTCTTTTCTGGGATTCCCTCCTCACTCTCCAGCACCAGAACCTTTGGTTCTTCAGGCCAGAAAGACAGCAGATTTTCTAGTGAAGTTAAATTTAGCCCACCTGTGCTGTGACTGCAGCCTGTTGTCGGATGAAGCCATAAAAAGGGGAGACTCGTGCTCTGATGGTGCCTCTTCCAAATTTTGACTCCTTTCGAAATCTGCCTGCTTTGGTCACTCTCCACGTAGTTGCTTTTTTATGTATCTTGTTCAGGCTTCAGCCTTGTTATCTGTGGGAAGAGCGGTCAATCAGGAACCTACTCTGCCATCCTGGAGACAGAATTCTCTAAAGCCTGTTCTGAGATAGGTGTATAATGAGAATTAGCTTTTCTGATTGAAAGCCATTGAGATTTGAGGGTATATTTGTTTCTTCAACATAAGGTACCCTAAACAGACTAATTAGCCAGCTAGGGCAATCTGGAATATTACCAGCCATTTCACACTTGTAAAATCTATTCAAGGACAAATGAATTTCCCCAAATCATTCTGACTTTATGAGTTCTGCTTTTTACTTATACTGTAAAGATATTTTAAGTGGAACTCTTTCCTTCTTAATTTCCTGTGTAGTCATGAAGAATAATGTCCATAATATTTGAAAGACATTCTTTATCCCACTTCTCCGCACTCCATCCTTATCACTGTAATCACAGGGTTTGGAAACCAGGATTCAATATCTAAATTGAATGCATATCTACCACACCGAGTCACTGGTAGAACTGGGCCTGGTAAAATTATGAAATATTTCATTTAAAATGATTGTATAATTAATTGATTTCTGCTAAAACATCTAACATAAAGAAAGCAGTAGAAAGCAGAGATAAAAGCAAATTAGGCAAAGGAAAGTGCTTTTCTTGGGAGTGCCATTTCAGTGTTTATCTCCCCTAAAAATTATTCGGTAGAAAGTAGGTCTTTCTTCCTACAATGAAGCCAAACATGTCTTTGGCATAGATGTTGTATATTATATATGATAGTACCTTCAGTAAAAATGCAAGCTTCTGATATACACGCTTCAAAGTTAGACATACTTCTCTCTCTTACTTGATTAAAATCATGAAGAAAAAATATATGTACCCATACATACACACAAACGCACACATACATTTATTTTTTTTTTCCCTAAGCTGATTACTTTGCAGTGTACGATCTAACTGGTAATAAAACTTCTTCATAAATGTCTATAGGAGAGCTGTAGATTAGAAAAGTCTTTTTGAAATGCGTCACAGTCTCTGAGCACTGTCGATTTCCATTTAAATTACAAGTCTGGGAGGCTGACCACAGGAGACGTCTTATACTCATCCTCACAACTTGCTTCTTATTTGAACCCTCATCTATAATTATTTCGTAAATAGTCTGGACTCATGTCCCTACAGCTCAATGTACTATTTCTATTTTATTTTCCTTTACGTATTTTCATCAGATTCTTTCAACCCTTTATTCAACCAATATTTTTTGAATGGCAACTTTGTGCCAAGCTCTGAAAACGCGGGAACGAACAAGACAAAGTTTCAGCCTTCTTGGTGCGTCCATTCTGGAGGGGAGACAGAGGACAAATAAGCCCACAGATTACATCATTTCAAGTTTGCACAAGATCCTGTAAAGAAACGTAAAGCAGAGTAAAACCCACTGGAACTCTCCTTTGCCCTATAATTTCTTTATCTTTGCATCATCACTAATCACAGTGACTTTCTGAATTGTAAGTAACCCCTGCACAAGAGACTGGTGGCTTACCCACAGGTTGCTTCTACACACCCCAAACCAAACCTGCTCCATGGACATGGCTCTCCACAGGGACACCAAAAACCTTGTTTTTAAATCCATTGAACACTTCATGCTCATTTTCTGAGTTGACTGCTCTGCAGCCTCTGACACTGTTCCGCCTTTCCTTAGAAAGCTCTCCTGCCCTGGGGACATCTCTGATCATGCTTTCTCAGCTTTCTTTGCAGACTCCTCTCGTCTGGCCGTCCAGTCCTTATACACTGGCTCCACATTTAGATTCTCCCAGGGGGCAGGCACTGTGTTCTCCCCTATGAAAGTGCTTGTCACGCAGCATGGGGATTGCTGTTTGTCTATCTTTCCCACTAGACAGGAAGTTATTCACTCTTGTATCTCCAGCACCAGGCACATGGCTGACACATAAGGGTCCAATAAATATTTGATGAGTGATTGAGTAAATGAATACATGTTTTCAAAAAGAGATGATTTTATGAAACAGGGTACACCAGCAATAAAATTGTGCTAGTGTTCAAATATTTCCTAAGAAAGATTTAGTGTGTGTGTATATATATATATATTTATTTTTAAATGGAGGTTTTTTCCTCTTCATTGTGAACCTTCATAGCAGTAAATACTATATAGTTTAATGGTTAGGTTTTATGGCTCGGCATAATTTTGGCTCCAGAACCAGACTGTCTGTGTTTAAATCCCAGCTCTCCCATTGACCCGTTTTGGAGTGTTGTGTGTGTGTGTAACTTTGACATGTACCTGGACATCGGTTTCCTCATCTGAAAAACGAGGTTAATAATACTTTCTACCTCATAAGATTGTTAAGAAGAATAAATAAGTAGAATAATTAAAGGTATTGGTACAAGGTTTGACACACAGTGGTGAGTAATCATTGCCACTGTTACCATTATTATTTGAAGAAGGCATTTTTAGTATCACCTCCTAAATAATTTTGTAGTCCATTAGATAGGATGTTTCTGGCTTCAGGGTAGCAAGAAGTCCATCCTAAATGACTTAAACAATAAGGAAATATATTATTTGACGTTAGAGGAAGGGGGTGGAACCATCAGTAGTTCAAAGATACCGGGACAGACGGCATGTGATTGGCTCAAATGGCTCAGGATTCACTCTCAGAGCCTAGTCTTGGGTTACATTCCCCTAAGTCAGGGGATATGTAGGATGGTGAATACTTGACCGGAAGGTGGCTTCTGTTAGGAAGAAACATAAGAGGGAATAGAGGCTCATTGGACAACCATCTATGTTTACCACATGTACTACTGCTATCAGAAACTACGGAGATGCCCTATTAATCAAGAGGGTTCATTCTAACATGTTGCCTTGTGCTTAGAAATTAAGTTTCCAGATGTAAAAAAAGAAAGTGAAAGTATATATATATGTAACTATAATTTATTGAGAGATTATTTTGCGCCAGACCCTATGTTAAGTTCTTTACATTCACGGTTTCTTTCAACCTTCACCAACAGCCTCACTCATTTAATCAGCAAATATTGAGCACTAGCTGTAATCGAGGCACTGTCTAGTCACTGGGGATATAGTAATGGTCAAAAAAGACCAAGACCTGGCCGTCAAATGCCCCACAGTATATAAACCGGAAAGTGCAACCAAAAAGGATTGAGTGAGTTGCCCTGGATCACAGAGCTTGAATGTGGCAGAGCTGGGGTTTGAATGTCGGGAGTTCAATTCCAAAGCCAGGAATGGCTTGTGGCAGGGAAATATTTACTTGGCCCTAAGGGGAAATAATATAAATGTGAGGTAAGAGATTAACTGAAATTCAGACACCGTACTTAGCCAGTGCTGGGCTCCCTTCTTCTAAGCCTGTGCTTCTGAGGGAGGGCTTTCTGTGGCTTCAAGGAGATTTGGTGCAAGAGCCAGGCACCATGACCTGAAGCAGCATTGCCACGGACAAGTACCCAGAACGATGAAGGGCAGCCAGCAGGCCAGGGGCGAGTCCACCCACACCAGGGCTTATGTACGTGAGCAGACTCCATGAGCCCCGAGGCCCTGAGAGCTCTGCACAGGAAATGAAGGCGCCCCGTAGGGATTCATCCTTCTTCCCTGACCCCCAGCTCTGACGTGTAGTAACTTCAGTCATCCTTCCCTGGAGCTTTGCTCTGTGATACGAGTACAGCCAGCCTGCTTACAAAAAGGAGAGTTTTGTGGCCTCTTGGTAGGGTGAGACTGCCAGACTTCTGAGTGGGAACTTAAACTAATGCAAGAATGTTACACACTTTAAAAACTTCGTCTTTCTCATGGTATATTGATCCATGCCCTCAAATTTAAGTAAGAATTGTGATAACCAACTTTGGTCATTATTTTAAATTCGTTTCACTCCACAGAATCAAACCTCCACAGAGATGAGTTACTAATTGTTACTGACTCATATGAACTTGACTGAATTCAAATGTGTCTTTTCTCTAGGACTGGTGGCTTGATCAAGTTTAATGCTGTATTTTTTTAACCAGTCCTGCAGAGGTTGTCAAGTACCCACTGTATGTCAGGCACTGTTCTAGGTGCCAGGTGAATAAAAACAACATGGTTTGTTCCCCAGAAGGGGACTCTGAGACCAAAAGTCTTGTGGAAATGACTTCTTAAGGCAGTGTTCCCAGGAGAGAGGGGTGGAGAAGGGAGGGGTGTGTGGGACTAGAGCAATCAAAGGAAGGAGGCAAGCCAGGTGGTGCTCTCAGGCAAAGCCCCAGCCTCAACCTGCCCCTGCATGGTGCTCTGGAGTATAAAGGACACCTCTGAGTTTTTTCTGACTCAAGGTAAGGGAGCTAGGCTTTCATAGTCCTGTGTTACCAGGTCATTGGCCCCAGGTCACCCCACGGGGAAGGAAATACTCTGGCACTCCTGGCTCCCTGCACAGGTAGAAGAAATCCCTTCCAGGAGCCTGAGAGCAGCTTCACCGTTCACAGCAAAGGGCGGAGAGCACAGAAACGGTACAAGTGATGCCAGGGTGGGTGGGCAGAGCCTCAGCAAGGCGGCTACCTTCTCCTTACAAAGTGTATCATCTAGTGGGGGGCAGAGACAGACCGAGAGCAAGAAACCAGATAAAAATTGTTGTCAAACATGATAAGTGCTGCATAGGAAATGAACAGAGTGCTATATTAGAGACTGACGGATGAGTACCTAGTTGGGCTGGTCACCAGAGGCAGACATTCTCAACCTGTAGGCAGTCTTTACCCTTGGCACTCCCCGCCCCTCCCCTGGGCTGTTGGCGGAGAAGCCATCCTGCCACCAGGCGGGGACATGCATGAGGACCGCAGTGCTAAGGGTAACTGAGCGGAACGGGGGAGGAAGCCCCCATCGCGGATGGCATCATGGATCCAGCCCACCAGCCCTGGACAGCCATCTTCTTTTAAGTGAGGAGAACAAGACCCCCATTGGTGAAGCCAGAGGAAGCTGGATTTTTCTTTTATGTGCAGCTGAATTTAGTCCTAAGCAGCTTTCAAGCCTTGGCGGAGAGTTGACCTCAGGAAGGTGAAGTTCAATTTCACAGGAAGGAAGAAACAGAGAATAAGTACAAAAGGGGGTCAAAAGTCTTCTCAAACAGATACAGGGTTCCTATGACGCTTGGACACGGCGCCAACAAAATAAGTAAAAGAACAGGGTTTGTTATCTTTGCGGAAGTCTTTACCTGCAGTAATGGATTCATTTAAATCAGGGTTTCTCAACCTCGGCATTATTCACATTTGGGGCTGGATCATTCTTTGCTGCGGGGGCTGTCTTGTGTGTTGTAGGACTTTTTTTATATGTATATAAATTTATTTATTTATTTTTGGCTGCGTTGGGTCTTCGTTGCTGCGTGCGGGCTTTCTCTAGCTGCAGCGAGCGGGGGCTACTCTTCGTTGCGGGGCACGCGCTTCTCATGGCGGTGGCTTCTCTTGTTGCGGAGCACGGGCTGTAGGCTCACGGGCTTCAGTAGTTGCGGCTTGCGGGCTCTAGAGCGCTGGCTCAGTAGTTGTGGTGCACGGGCTTAGTTGCTCCGTGGCATGTGGGATCTTCCCGGACCAGGGCTCGAACCCGTGTCCCCTGCATTGGCAGGTGCATTCTCAACCACTGCACCACCACAGGAAGTCCTTACAACAGGAAGCCTTACAACAGGAAGTCCTGTTGTAAGACGTTTACCAGCATCCCTGACCTCTACCAACTAGAGGCCAGGTGTACCCCCTCCCCCAAGTTCTGACAACAAAAATATCTCCAGACATTGCTAAATATCTCCTGTGGGGCAAAATCGACCCCGGTTGCAAAGCACTGGCGATATGACCTTTTTCATTCAAAAAGCCATTTTTAAATCTATAAGTTTTACCTTAATCTACCAAGTTTATAATTAATGATAAATTATATCCAAACTACAAGAGAGTGGTGAAGAAAATAATCTTCTTTTGGTCCTGTAGACCGACCTTCTTTTAAGTAAACATTGAAAACAAAATCTGCGATTACATACACACACGCACACACACACACACATACACACACATACATACGTACGTACATATCAATATATACATACATATGTAGACTATACAGATATACACACATGTATATATACACACTCACGTATATGTGTACATATATATGTACAAATCACAGAAGAAACTCGCTCTAAGGGTACTTTAGGTAAGTCATTTCTCCCTGTATATCTCAGTTTCCACATCTACAAATGGAGAAACTTATGTAAGATAAGTCATGTAAGATATCTTATGTAGTAAGCTTGTGCAAAATAGCTCAGAAGTATTTTTCTCTTTTAAAATTAGAAGTATTCCATGATTCACTGAAAAAATTTCTAAGTTACCCTGGACCTTAACCAGTGATTCAGTTTACAAAAGTGGGATTTGCTTGCAAATTTTAGGTAAATAGGTCTATAGAATGAAGCATACTGTTTTTCTTTCCAAAAGTCTTGTTGAGGAATATAATTATTTTAAGGTAGAAGAATCGTCATTGATGTATGTATTTTAAAATTCTACAAAGTGATTGTGCCATCATTGATTCAAGGTCAGGCTGGACATCGTTATCCTCTGGAAGCATTCATGATCAGGTTCTTTGCATTCTTTTGCAACTGGCCACAGTCAAAGGGAATATGTCAAGAAAAGGTCAGCACATGCTGAGGTGAATCCATTTGCAGAGAAGAAAGAAATGGAAGGGGCTATTTCCATGGCTTCTAAGAGAAACAAAGAGAGAAATGTGAAAAATGAAAACTAGTTTGCAGTGACAAACAAAATGAACTAGTCTATAAATATTTCATAATTTTAGCCCCATAAAGCCTCATTGTTTGGTGGTTATCTTTATTATGAGTAATCATGGGTTGCTTTGTGTTTGTTTCTAGCTTTTTCTGCTGATTTCTGTACCATCCGTCTCTGAAATAGCACCCACCAATTTCTTTTTCATTTACCTCATTCTGGTATACAGAGAATATATGTAGTCATCAAGTAGGAAGTTAGAGACATACTATCCAATTTAAACGTATAAAGTACATTTTTAGAGTCAAAGAGTATGGTCTATAAAAATGAAAAGCCAAAGGTAAAGACTTTGGTAATGTCTTCCTTTAGAAATAGAATAATTTTGGAGATAGCGTCTGTTTTCCCAAGAGGTCGAGAAGGTTCTCACGGGAGCAGTTACGTTGCTTCCTGTGTCTTGGGAAGGTGTGTATAGCTCATCAGTAGCTGAGATGTGTACAAAGTATCCCTCTTGGCTCAGAAGTGGGGCACCCATCTCTTGCCTTTACCTGTGCATATCCATCCTCTCTTCCTTTGTTACCATCACCTTTATCTTCCTTAGGAGAACCACCTGTTTCTCACCTTAAGTTCAAGCGGTCTGGTGGGACTACCCTCACATGTGTACCATCATCACCCCACCACCCCCATATCACAACCCTGTCCAACAGTGCAGTCCGTCCCTGTGGCTATAGTGATGGGTTCAGAGATGAACACCTAACCCAAAATGGTCCACCGAGACTCAATCCTGGGATTCTGTTGGAATTATTGGAGAGGAAGGTTTAGCCCCTGCTTTCGGTAAATGAGAAACAGAGACGGTGTCAGCCTGGAGCTGCAGGGGCTACCTCATTCAAGAGAGCCCGACAGAGGAGACCAACTCAACCCAAAACATGATGAAGACCAGCCTGGACCCACCCCTGGTCCTTCCACTTTCTAGAGTACATAAAATCTTTCTCTTTGCTTAAGCCAGCATGAATGGGGTTTCATTAGTACTTGCAACTTAAAGCTTCCTGAGGAATTCAGAAGTCAAGTTCTGTAGAACCTGGAACAGAATAAGGACCCAGAGATGCTTGTGAAATGAAGCGGAAGAAGAGCCCGTGTTTGTTTAGGGATCTGTACATCACTGGCAGAAGTACAAAACACAAGCTAGGAAGTGGTTAACAAAAAAATCAGGGTGTGTATTTGGGGAGGGACACACAGGGGCTTCAGAAGCACGTGCGGTGTTCAAATGTTGAAGCTGAATGATGGCCACACAGACCCTTGGTTTATCAGTATTTTTTAAGGTACATATATATTTTATACTTTTATGTTTAGATTCTATGTTTCCATTTTTCTGAAGTTAAGAAACTTGCACAAAGCCACAGGGCTTACCAGTGGGGTTATATTACTCCTTAGCTCACAGGGTTGGGAGGATTAAATGAGACAAAGCAAGTAAGGCTTTAGAATCACGCGTGACACATGAGAAGCGCTCGAGATGTTAGATGTTGGTCTAATAATAACTGTTTGGGGATGTTGGGAGGATTATAGAAGGTAATACGTACTAAACACTTAGCACAATTTCTAGCATCTAGTAAGTGCTTATTTTAATATTTGCTATTATCACTTTTATCAGAGCTGGTTCATATCTTTTCCTGACAGACAGTCTTCCATAGAAGTGGGTCATCCATGGTATTTGTGGGCTGTGTATCTTCCTCCTACCATCAGGCTCTCGTAGCTTAAGACATTTTGCTCAAAAAGGATATGGGTAGAGATATTGGTACGTTTTTTGAATTCTTGTCCAGATTTATGTTTCAAACATCTTCACAGCAGTGTAGAAAAATTTTAATTTGTGTCTATATCATACAATGCAGTAGTCACTAGCCACGTGTGGCTATTTAAGTTAAATTGAAATTTCATTCCTCAGTTGCACCAGCCACATTTCAAGTGCTCTGTAAGCATATGTGACTGGTCGTACTGTCCTGGACTGCATGGATATGGAATATTTCCATCACTGGGGAAAGCTCTATTGGACTGCACAGTGCTGTATCGGGAGTGATTAAAACCAGAACTGGAAAAGCCCCAAACCCTCCATTTGCAGAACTAGGAGGGGAGGCATTTTGGGGGGAAGGCTTCCTGGCTGTCTCCCAAAAGAGGTCAGAAGTTGACCTCACCTTGATTCAGTGATGATCGTCCAAGGTCTCCCTGAACCTTGCAGACTCAGAGCCTGACCTATCTGCACCTCCAGAGAGGGAGCAGGGCACTTGTGATAACCAGGTCTCCTTGGTGTGGGTCATGAAGTTAGAAGGCCAATCTGTTGATGTAGGATATAAACCCTCAGTGCCCAAGGACCAGCGCTCAGGCCCTCTGGCTCCCAGAGCCTCTCCTCCCCTGTTTAAGCAGAGGGCTGCAGGGATCCAGAGTGAGCAGGGCAGTGGCTTGTGTGGTCTGAATGTGCTCTTTGCCAAGCTTAAGGGAGACCTGCCTGTCACTGGAGACAGGCAGGCACATTCTGTGGCCAGGCGCCCTCAGGAGTGATGATGGTCAACATTGCTGAACTGAACTCTGGGCTGTTCCTTTTCTTTTTTCCTTCCTTCCTTCCTTCCTTCCTTCCTCCCTCCCTCCCTCCCTCCCTTTCTTTCTTTCTTTTTTCTTTTAACACCTTGTTTTGAAATAATTTTAGACTCAGAAGACATTGCAAAAATAATGCAAAGGATTCCCTACTACCCTTCACCCACTTCCCCCAACAATAGCGTCTTAAATAATCAGAGTCCATTGTCAAGACCAGGACACTGAGGCTGGCATATTACCCTTTTCTTCTGATAATAGCAAATGTTTTATTGGATCCTTACAGTGCATCAGGCATATTGTTTATTTCTCGTAACCACGCTCTACTGCAAGTATTATTATTATTAGCTTCATTTTATTGATAAGAGGACTGAAGCTCTGAGAACTTCACTATCTTTCCCAAGGCTAGTCAGGTCGGAAATGGTAGAGCTGGGACTGGACTTCATCAAGTCTGACTGCAGAGCAAACACTCTTTAAATACAAATCAATGTTGAAAGACTTTAGCAAGCAGGCCTCAAAGGTCAGACCGGAAGCCTTTTTACCTTTCACAGCCTGCATCTCTGAGTCGATTCAGTATCTGTTAAATCTGCCCTGCCTCAGGAGGGGAAAAGGGGAGCTGTTGACTAGAGCCCCCAAATTTTGACAGCACATTACTAAACCCAAAGTTTTCCCCAACTTTTAATAAATGTATAATGATATTTAATAAAAGTAAATAGTAGCATTCAAAATATAAAGTGTACTGCAGGGAGTTGTACATGTCAGACTCTGACTTAACAAGGTCATCAGTTGATATACCATGACTCATTATAATTGGGACATACATTCAAAAGTTAAAAGAAAACAAAACAGTAGAGGCCTAACACTAGAGGAAAACAGAAAAATTACAAACACATTTAGTAAATAGGTAGATAAAAATACAGAAGGATATGCAGTGGTAATAGCTGACATTTGCAAAGACTCATATATGCCAGGCACTGTGCTAGGCACATAGATATTTAGATAAGTCACTTCCTGTTTTTCTTACTCTATGACATTAGCATCATTATCATTTTTGTAATATAATAGCTAACAAACAAAGATTGGGGACGTACTGTATGCCACGCAATCTGCTAAACACTTTACATGGTCTCACTTCATACTTTCAGTTCTTCTTATTATTACCTACCAGTCATTTCCTACCTATTAGGTAGGTATAAGGATGCTTATAGCTTACATTTATTGAACTCTTACAGTGATGCAGTTGATGGATCACATGTACTCCTTATTTCATTTAATTCTCATAGCAAGTCTCTGAGGAGGGAGCCATCATTATCCCCATTTTACAGATGAGGAAGCTGAGGCTCAGAGCCATGAAGTAAAAGAGAGCAGGTGAAGGAGCCCTACATTCAGATGTAGATGTGTCTCTCAAGTGGTCAGGGGCTACACGCCACATGCTTTCAGATTTTAGAAGAGACAGTTAAATGTTGACTGCCGTCCTTTGCAAGGGAGACCATGCACAGCTTTGACCCTGAAGAGTGAATAAGTAGCAAGACAGGAGAGGGACCACCCTGCGGGAGTGAAGGCGGAAGCAGGGATGCTGAGGGATGCTCCTGGCTTGTGTGACTCCAGGAAAGAAACCTGCTTGCTTAGAATTCAAAGGTGAGACTACTGAACAGGAAGGCTGGGTTCAAATCACAGGGAATCTTCCATGCTTTTCAGAGGAGTGTGGACTTAAAGAGATGAGCTCTTCGTTTCGGAAACAGTTTAGGGCTTTGAATGTGGTAGTGGTGAAACTGTGGCTCCACAAAGAACCATCTGGTAGCAACATGCAGTGGTTGCTGGTTCTCACTGCACTTTTCTCCCTGTAGGCATATAGCAGGGTCTCTGGTGAATAAAATTCCCTCTGCTTTCCCTTCACAGTTCCCACTGCCCTCTCTGCATATAAAAGAAAGGAAATCAGGAAGAATTTCATCTGACAGGATTCTGATCAAAACTTGACTATTCCACTAGAAAAAAAAAAATTGAAATCTACTCTTTTACACTAACAGTGTATCGGAGATCAATGTACAAATCAGACTGGCCATTAATTAATTTAAATAACAGCTGGAAGCACTTGGTGCTGGGATAAAATTTGGGGTTTTTCATCAGCTTTGAGGACTGTGAGCCCCTCAGACAAGGCGGGGTTCTGGAGCCCCACCCACTGTACAAGGAAAACACTTTGAAGCACCCATAACTCATCTAACCACACTCCCTGTCTGCTCCTCCCTCCATCTCCACCTGTTATGAGGGCGGTCTGTTAAACAGCCCAACCCAGGAGAAAATGGGGGGGAGATTGCTGTAATGAGATCATAAAGGCGCCATTACTATGGATCATTGGCTATGGCTTGGAAATACTTTCGTTATGGTGAATTGCATCTATCAACTCAAAAACATTTTAGAAGTAAACAAATGAGTTACCAATTTACCACCTAGGATTCTCCAGGTGAGAGTTTATCCCACCAAAACTAATTTTCCAACAAACACCCTCCCCCCACCAGCCTATGCTATCCTTTTTGCAAATTCATGGACCAAATGTTGATGATACTTATGTATACATTTAGCAAACCCAAACTCTGCCAAAGTGGGTGAAAGGCAAATGACACCAGTGGATAGAGAACCAGGGTGCTTTAACATGAATGCACAATTTGCTGGCCATCTCTCTTACTGTAGGAACGATAGTACCAACGACTGCCATGACTCAACATACAGGGCAGGAATATCTACAACATAGTCTCCTGTATTTGGAAAATATGTTTATAACTGGTTTGTAGATGGGTACCCATACCTCATGTGTAGTCAAAAAACAAAATAAAACAAAACAAAGCACCATGAACTAGGAAGCAAGAGAAGCATGCCCTACTCCTAGCTCTGTCTCCTTTTTCCTATGAGATGAAATCTTTTGGATTCTCAGTTTTCTCGTCTGTAAAGCAAGTTAGATGAATCAGAGTATCTGAACATTCCTTGTATTTGATTGATGAGCTCATCTAAGACTGTCTACATATTCAAAACACTTATTCTAAAGTTAGTGGATTTTTTGTTAAGGCTGGCATGTGGTCAAGATAGGGGATTTAGATTTGCCTAAAATTTTGTCTCTGATATGTGGAAAAAGGGCTCTATCCCCACATGTTTTAGAAATGCTCTGTTGCACCATGTTGGGCTGGTGTCTTCTTGCAAGACTTCTCAGGGCCTTTAATGTGTTGATATGAATTGTGGATCCTTAAGAAGTGTCCAAAATCATTTGATCATAAAGCTCTGTATTTTTCTAAGAAGGAACACTCACAGGCAAATGCTGTGTTAGAGCCCTGAGCCTCCAACCTTAAGCTCACTCTGCTGATCTTTCTGCCTAAAAATACAAGCAGGATGCCTTTGATAGGCTACCTGTGAGACCAGAGGTACCAGTCTTGTCTTAGAACTCTGACAAATGAAACTGCAGAGAAGAAATGTTGATTGCCTCTTTCCTTTATAAAAAAAAATAATAATAGCTCTTCTGAATCTGTTTTTTAGGGAACTCTCTGGAAAAATTCCCCCTAAACACAAAGTCCAGAATTGTACCTATTTTCTGCCATTTTGTTTTTAAGTCTTGATCTCTTAGTTGAGAAAGAAGAAGTCTTAAGACGAGTTTGAGGAAAATTCATAGCATAGTGATTGCTTCTTCTGGTTATTGGTACCTAAATTTTTTATGGCAATATTTAAGTAAAGCACATAAATGGGAAGGGAAGCTATAATATTGAAGTTTTGGGCATCAAACCAACTTGGGTTGAAACCCAGCTCTACTACTTAGAAGTTACTGTGATTCTGTGTAACATAATTATTGTCTCCTAATCTCACTTCCCTTGTCTGTAAAATGGGGATTGTGATAGCTGCCCCATAGGGTAACTGCGGCTATTATAGAAGATGTATTGAGAATTACTGAGTGCCATCCATATGCAAAGCATAGAGAGAGCTGGCTTTACGTTTAGGAATGAAGACTCTGTTAAACTGGTTTTTGCCTAACATTCCTCTACCTAAGATTGGTTCAGGATGGCAGAGTAGAAGGACGTGTGCTCCCTCTTGCAAGAGCACTGGAATCACAACTAACTGCTGAACAATCATCGACAGGAAGACACTGGAACTCACCAGAAAAGAAACTCCACATCCAAAGACAAAGGAGAAGCCACAATGAGATTGTAGGAGGGGCGCAATCACAATAAAATCAAATCCTGTAACTGCTAGGTGGGTGACTCACAAACTGGAGAACACCTATACCACAGAAGTCCACCCACTGGAGTGAAGGTTCTGAGCTCCACGTCAGGCTTCCCAACCTGGGGGTCCGGCAACGGGAGGAGGAATTCCCAGAGAATCAGGCTTTGAAGGCTAGTGGGATTTGACTGCAGGACTTCGACAGGACTGGGGGAAACAGAGACTCCACTCTTGGGGGGCACACACAAAGTAGTGTGTGCATCAGGACCTGGGGGGAGGAGCAGTGACCCCATAGGAGACTGAACCAGACCTACCTGCTGGTGTTGGAGGGTCTCCTGCAGAGGCAGGGAGTGGCTGTGGCTCACCGCGGGGATAGGGACACTGGCAGCAGAAGTTCTGGGAAGTACTCCTTGGCGTGAGCCCCCCTGGAGTCCACCATTAGCCCCACCAAGATCCTCTAGGGCCCAGTGCTGGGTCGCCTCAGGCCAAATAACCAACAGGGAGAGAACCCAGCCCCACCCATCAGCAGACAACTGGATTAAAGTTTTACTGCGCTCTGCCCACCAGAGCAACACCCAGCTCTACCCACCACCAGTCCCTCCCATCAGGGAGCTTGCACAAGCCTCTTAGATAGCCTCATCTAGCAGAGGACAGACAGCAGAAATAAGAAGAACTACAGTCCTTCACCCTGTGGAATGAAAACCACATTCACAGAAAGATAGACAAAATGAAAAGGCAGAGGACTATGTACCAGATGAAGGAACAAGATAAAACCCCAGGAAAGCAATGAAATGAAGTGGAGATAGGCAACCTTCCAGAAAAAGAATTCAGAATAAGGGTAGTGAAGATGATCCAGGACCCTGGAAAAAAGAATGGAGGCAAAGATCAAGAATATGCAAGAAATGTTTCACAAAGACCTAGAAAAATTAAAGAACAAACACCTAGAAGAATTAAAGAACAAACTAACAGAGATGAACAATCCCATAACTGAAATGAAAAATACACTAGATGGAATCAATAGCAGAATAACTGAGGCAGAAGAACGGATAAATAACCTGGAAGACAGAATGGTAGAAATCACTGCCACAGAACAGAGTAAAGAAAAAAGAATGAAAAGAAATGAAGGCAGCCTAAGAGACTTCTGGGACAACATTAAATGCAACAACATTCACATTATCGAAGTCCCAGAAGGAGAAGAGAGAGAGAAAGGACCCCAAAAAATATTTGAAGAGATTATAGTTGAAAACTTCCCTAATATGGGAAAGGAAATAGCCACCCAAGTCCAGGAAGCACAGAGAGTCCCAGGCAGGATAAACCCAAGGAGAAACATTCCGAAACACATAGTAATCAAATTGACAAAAATTAAAGACAAAGAAAAATTATTAAAAGCAACAAGGGAAAAATAACACATAACACACAAGGGAACTCCCATAAGGTTAACAGCTGATTTCTCAGCAGAAACTCTACAAGCCAGAAGGGAGTGGCATGATATATTTAAAGCAATGAAAGGGCAGAATCTACAACAAAGATTACTCTACACAGCAAGGATCTCATTCAGATTTGATGGAAAAATCAAAAGCTTTGAAGACAAGCAAAAGCTAAGAGAATCCAGCACCACCAAACCAGCTCTACAACAAATGCTAAAGGAACTTCTCTAGGTGGGAAACACAAGAGAAGAAAAGGACCTACAAATAAAACCCCAAAACAGTTAAGAAAATGGTAATAGGAACATACGTATCGATAATTACCTTACATGTGAATGGATTAAATGTCCAACTAAAAGACACAGGCTTGCTGAATGGATACAAAAATAAGACCCATATATATGCTGTCTACAAGAGGCCCACTTCAGACCTAGGGGCACATACAGACTGAAAGTGAGGAGATGGAAAAAGATATTCCATGCAAATGGAAATCAAAAGAAAGCTGGAGTAGCAATATTCATATCAGATAAAATAGACTTTAAAATAAAGAATACTACAAGAGACAAGGAAGGACACTACATAATGATCAAGAGATCAGTTCAAGAATAAGATGTAACAATTATAAATATATATGCAGCCAACATAGGTGTACCTCAATACATAATGCAAAAGCTAACAGCTATAAAAGAGGAAATCAGCAGTAACACAATAATAGTGGGGGACATCTCACTTACACCAGTGGACAGATCATCCAGACAGAAAATTAATAAGGAAATACAAGCTTTAAATGACACAATAAATAGATAGATTTAATTGATATTTATAGGACATTCCATCCAAACCCAGCAGATTACACTTTCTTTTCAAGTGCACACAGAACATTCTCCAGGATAGATCACATCTTGGGTCACAAATCAATTTTGTGACCCTCGGTAAATTTAAGAAAATTGGAATCATATCAAGGATCTTTTCTGACCACAATGTTATGAGATTAGAAATAAATTACAGGGGAAAAAATGTAAAAAACACAAACACATGGAGGCTAAACAATATGTCACTAAATAACCAAGAGATCACTGAAGAAATCAAAGAGGAAATCAAAAAATATCTAGAGACAAATAACAACAAAAACACAATGATCCAAAACCTATGGGATGCAGCAAAAGCAGTTCTAAGAGGGAAGTTTATAGCTATACAAGCCTACCTCAAGAAACAAGAAAAATCTCAAATAAACAATGTAACCTTACACCTAAAGGAACTAGAGAACGAAGAACAAACAAAATGCAAAGTTAGTAGAAGGAAAGAAATCATAAAGATCAGAGCAGAAATAAATGAAACAGAAACAAAGAAAACAATAGCAAAGATCAATAAAACTAAAAGCTGGTTCTTTGAGAAGATAAATGAAATTGATAAAACTTTAGCCAGACTCATCAAGAAAAAGAGGGAGAGGACTCAAATCAATAAAATTAGAAATGAAAAAGGAGAAGTTACAATGGACACCGCAGAAATACAAAGCATCCTAAGAGACTACTACCAGCAACTCTATGCCAATAAAATGGACAACCTGGAAGAAATGGACAAATTCTTAGAAAGGTATAACCTTCCAAGACTGAACCAGGAAGAAAGAGAAAATATGAACAGACCAATGACAGGCACTGAAACTGAAACTGTGATTAAAAATCTTCCAACAAACAAAAGTCCAGGACCAGATGGCTTCACAGGTGAATTCTGTCAAACATTTAGAGAGGAGCTAACACCCATCCTTCTCAAAACTGTCAAAAAATTGCAGAGGAAGGAACACTCCCAAACTCATTCTATGAGGTCACCATCACCCTGATACCAAAACCAGACAAAGATACTACAAAAAAAGAAAATTACAGACCAATATCACTGATGAATATAGATGCAAAAATCCTCAATAAAATACTAGGAAACAGAATCCAACAGCACATTAAAAGGATCATACACCATGATCAAGTGGAATTTATCCCAGGGATGCAAGCGTTCTTCAATATACACAAATCAATTGATGTGAAACACCATATTAACAAACTGAAGAATAAATACCATATGATCATCTCAATAGATACAGAAAAATCTTTTGACAACATTCAACGCCCATTTATGATAAAAACTCTCTAGAAAGTGGGCCTAGAGGGAACCTACCTCAACATAATAAAGGCCATATATGACAAACCCCCAGCAAACATCATTCTCAATGGTGAAAAAATGAAAGCATTTCCTCTAAGATCAGGAACAAGACAAGGGTGTCCGCTCTCGCCACTATTATTCGACATAGTTTTGGAAGTCCTGGCCACGGCAATAAGAGAAGAAAAAGAAATAAAAGGAATACAAATTGGAAAAGAAGAAGTAAAACTGTCACTGTTTGCAGATGACATGATACTATACATAGATAATCCTAAAGATGCTACCAGAAAACTACTAGAGCTAATCAATGAATTTGGCAAAGTTGCAGGATATAAAATTAATGCACAGAAATCTCTGGCATTCTTATACACTAACAATGAAAGATCAGAAAGAGAAATTAAGGAAACAATTCCATTCACCACTGCAAGAAAAGAATAAAATATCCAGGAAGAAACCTACCTAAGGAGGTAAAAGACCTGTACTCAGAAAACTATAAGACACTGATGAAAGAAATCAAAGATGACACAAACAGATGGAGAGATATACCATGTTCTTGGATTGGAAGAATCAGTATTGTGAAAATGACTACACTACCCAAAGAAATCTACAAATTCAGTGCAATCCCTATCAAATTACCAATGCCATTTTTTACAGAATGAGAACAAAAAATCTTAAAATTTGTATGCAGACATAAAAGACCCTGAATAGCCAAACAATCTTGAGGGAAAGTGGAGCTGGAGGAATCAGACTCCCCGACTTCAGACTATTCTACAAAACTACAGTAATCAAGACAATATGGTACTCACAGAAAAACAGAAATATAGATCAATGGAACAGGTTAGAAAGCCCAGAGATAAACCCACACACCTGTCAGCAACTAATCTATGACAAAGGAGACAAGGATATACAATGGAGAAAAGACAGTCTCTTTAATAAGTGGTGCTGGGAGAACTGGACAGTTACATGTAAAAGAATGAAATTAGAATACTCCCTAACACCATACACAAAAATAAACTCAAAATGGATTAAAGACCTAAATGTAAGACGAGACACTATAAAACTCTTAGAGGAAAGCATAGGAAGAACACTCTTTGATATAAGTCACAGCAAGATCTTTTTTGACCCACCTTCTAGTGAAATGGAAATAAAAACAAAAATAAATAAATGGGACCTAATGAAAGTTAAAAGGTTCTGCCTAGCAAAGGAAACTATAAACAAGACAAAAAGACAACCCTCAGAATGGGAGAAAATATTTGCAAACGAATCAACAGACAAAGGATTAATCTCCAAAATATATAGACAGCTCATGCAGCTCAATATTAAAAAAACAAACAACCTAATCAAATAATGGCCAGAAGACCTAAATAGACATTTCTCCAAAGAAGACATACAGATAGCCAAGAAGCACATGAAAAGCTGCTCAACATCACTAATTATTAGAGAAATGCAAATCAAAACTACAATGAGGTATCACCTCACGCCAGCTAGAATGGACATCATCAGAAAATCTACAAACAGCAAATGCTGGAGAGGGTGTGGAGAAAAGGGAACCCTCTTGCACTGTTGGTGGGAATGTACATTGATACAGCCACTATGGAGGACAGTATGGAGGTTCCTTAAAAAACTCAAAATATAATTACCATATGATCCAGCAATCCCACTACTGGGCATATACCCAGAGAAAACCATAATTCAAAAAGACATAGGCACCCCAATGTTCATTGCAGCACTATTTACAATAGCCAGGTTATGGAAGCAGCTTAAGTGACCATCAACAGACGAATAGATAAAGAAGATGTGGTACATGTATACAGTGGAATATTACTAAGCCATAAAAAGGATTGAAACTGAGTCATTCAGTTTGGATGGACCTAGAGACTGTCCTACAGAGTGAAGTAAGTCAGAAAGAGAAAGACAAATATTGTACATTAATGCATATATGTGGAATCTACGAAAATGGTACAGATGAACCAGTTTTCAAGGCAGAAATAGAGACACAGATGTAGAGAACAAACCTATGGACACCAAGGAGGGAAGGGGGGTTATAAATTAGGAGATTGGGATTGACATGTATACACCAATATGTATAAAATAGATAAGTAATAAGAAACTGCTGTATAAAAACTAAAATTCAAAAAAAATTCCTCTACCCAGATGCCTTATTATTTCACATCCTTTCTGTCAGAAGAAAAATAAATATGATTCACATTTAGGGGAGAAAAACAAATTGCTAAATGAAATTTAGTGTGGGATAATGAATAAATGTTGATCTAGAATAATAAAGAAGTAATGACCTAGCCCTGTCTTTTATCTTTAAAAAAACTCTTTACTATATGAGACTTTCTCTTTCACTCTGGAAAGTTACCAAATACGCTACAGATGTGCGTAACGATCCCTCCCTTTTGATGAAATACATGATATATAAGCTTTAGCCTTAGACCCCTCTTCAAGCTAAAAACGAATTTTAAAGACATTCAGCATTATAATGAATAAAACCTCAATCTTTTAGAAGCAAATGATCATCCTGACCCCTCATATTATTTCAAATGTATTTTATACTAATTGTTTTAAGAAAACTCTTTCTCCTGGATTAATATTTCAACTATTTAAAAATAGGTAAACTTTATTGTCCATTATCACTTGAATAGACCAAATAATTTTAGTGCCTCCGTAGACAACTGGCTTTCAAATTGAAGCATAGTGATTTAAAAATAAAGAGAAATCATCAGCATTGAAATAGATTAAAATAGATGTCTACTTAGAATTGTAAAAGCAATTCCATTTTTCTTATGTCACATTTAAAGCATGGTTATTATTTTTAAAAGATATTTCAGACGGATATTATGGGTTTATTAACAAGAAAAGCCACCGTGTAATAGCACAATGACAAAGGATGAAGGGTGAAAAAACAAGCAGAATACCTATTTTACTTTTTTTGAATGCATCTCAATGAAAATCATTTGCACAAAGAAAAATGGGGCCGAGCTATTAAATTATCAGGCCCACCTATTATGCTGTGATAATTAGAAGTCATACGAAGATGATACACAAAAAAAGTAAGTTGTCAAGCAAGTTGGAATCACTTTTAAAAGTAGAACTTCACGTACAAGAGTAATGAAAGTGCTCTTCGTTTATATACGTGAGAAAAGGTTTCAGGCTCCCAGTTCAAGATGGCAGACCAAACACACATTTATTGCCCTTCTACCTCAAATTCTACCGACAAATATATATTGAGCACCTACTTCGTAACAGGCAACTAAGATGAAATTACATCTAACAAGGTGAACATGGTAGGTGTCCATCAGGAAGGTAGCACTTGGGGAAAATTCCCAAACTCAGGAAGCAGATGAATTAAACTGAAAAAGCAGAGAGATCATCAAAAGTACAGCCCATAACAAGCCCAGGAAAATATGGTGGTAATGAATTTGCCCTAAAATAAAAGAAAAAGAAATAAATTTGCCCTGAGGATCAGTAGAGAAACTCCAGACTCCTCTTCTTTATCACCTAAAGCAGGAGTCAGCAGAATCTATAAAGGACCAGATAATAAATGTTTTTAGCTTTGTGGGCCATACAATCTTCCTCTCAAAAGCACTCCACTCTTCCCTTGTAGTCTAAAAGCAGTCACAGACAACACAAAATTGTGCTGTAGCTGTGTTCCAATAAAACGTTATTTACAAAAACAGGTAGTAGATCACAGTTTGCCAACCCCTGGCTATATTGTATGAAGTGGACAAATAAAAAATAATTTCAAGGGAATATATCTGGCCAGAATTTTATCTCCAGCCCAGCCTCTTCTCTGCACCCCAGGCCTGTCTGGCTGCCCTTCCCCACATCCAGGTAATTTCCTGCACCCCAGCGTACCTGTTGTTGATCAGGTATTCAAGATGAATCCTGGTGATGAATCTTGACCTTTCCTTTTCCACTGTTTATCTCGATCAATAGTAGGCTCTGCCTGTTCACTGCTTGAGTGAATCAGTTCACTTCTCTCCCTCTTTACTGCCAGTAACAGTAGCAGAAGCCCCTTGGACCACTGCAGTAGCCTCCCATCAGACGCATCTTCATCCACCCATCCATCCATCCGTCCATCCATCTACCCGCCCACCCACCCATCCATCCATCCAATCTCTTCTCCACATTTTCAGTAATTTGTTCACCAAATGTTTATCGAGTGCCTGCCATGTGCCAGCCACTCTTCCAGGCACTGGACTTAAATTGGTGAACAAAAGATATTTTTTTTAAATCCCCAATTTTGTGGAGCTTCTATTCCTGTAATGTGTGAGGCGGGTGGAGCAAGACCGTAAATATAATATCTAAGTAAATAACAGCACCAGAAGGCGCTAAGTGCTAGAGGAGAAAGCAAAATGTGAAAAGGAGTAGAGTGGGGGGCATCTGGAGAGCTGGGGCAGTTGCACGTTTATCAGGGTGGTTGGGAGAAGCCTCTGAGGTCAGGGTGCAAGGAGGGAGGGATTCAGTCATGTTCCTATCAGTGTGGGGAAGAGCAGTCCTGACAAAGAGAGGTTTCAGAGCAAAGTTCGCAGTGTGGGGGCCTGCCTGTGTGTTTTGGAGCCTCCAGGAGGCTGGTATGGCTGGAGTGGAAGAGCTGAGGCAGCTGGAGGGATGATAGGGTGTAGAGGGCAAGGGTGAAAGGGTGAGGCCAGGGGGCCAGTAAGGAGGCGATGCTAGTCATCCAGGCTGGAGATGATGATGGCTCCAAACAAGAAGGGTGGCCCTGGGCTTCCCTGGTGGCGCAGTGGTTGAGAGTCCGCCTGCCGATGCAGGGGACACGGGTTCGTGCCCCGGTCCGGGAAGATCCCACATGTCGCGGAGCGGCTGGGCCTGTGAGCCATGGCCGCTGAGCCTGCGTGTCAGGAGAGGCCACAACAGTGAGAGGCCCGCGTACCGCCAAAAAGAAAAAAGGAAGAAGGGTGGCCCTGACAAAAGGAAAAGTGGTCGGATTCCAGATGGATTGGACAGGGGTTGTGGGAGAAAGAGAAGGTCAACGGTGGCCCCAAGGTCATCCTCAGAAGGTTGGAGTTGCCTTCACCCAAAGAGCTTCGGGGTAGGGGCACGAGGAGTTTGGTACTGGAAAAGAGTCTCCTTTCCAAAAGCTACTTGCGTCATGCCTGGTCCATCCTTAGGTTTTCTCTCTTCCCCAGCCATATTCAGACTAAGATCCTCAGCGTGGCCTACAAAAGGCTGTGTATTGGGTCCCTACCACTGCTCTGGCTTCACATTTGTACCAGACTTCCCTTTAGACTCGTTCTTTGGGCAACACTGGCCTCTCTTCAGCTCCTTGAACACGGATGCTCTTTCCAGTCTCCAGTAAGCAATTCCCCAGCCTGGAATGATGCCAGCCACCGCGCATTCCCGCTGCCCGCGTTTATCTCAGTTAAATCCTGTTCAAGCTTCAGATCTCAGCTTTGACACCATTAGCTTAAGGAAACCTCCAGGTCTCCCCATATGCTCTCTCCTAGTGCTCTACATGTTTCCTGTAATTACATAATTGTATGATTATTTGATTCATGTCCTTCTTCCCACTAGACTATAAAATCCCAGGGCGCTGGATTCACATGCTTTGCTCACCACCGTACCTCCAGTGCCTTACACAATATCTGCGTATCGTAAGTGCTCAGTAGATGTCTGTTGAATAAATGAATTTCAGTTTACCACCCGCCTAAAAGAAAATAGTTTTTATGTTTACTTTTTTTCAGAGTCTTTGTATAATTCTAGTATAGGGAATACTGAACTGGAAAAAACACAAAGGAAATAATACATTATCATTTATAATAATTACTAGTATCCTTCAAAGTTCATTATGCTTATTACCAAGTCCAAAGTTGTACTGCTCGCCGCACAACAGGTCAGTAAATCAAGAGATGCGTTGTTAGGGCAAGGAATAGTGACTTTATTCAGAAAGCCAGCACACCGGGAACATGGTGGACTTGTATCCCGAAGAACCCTCTTGCCTGAGTTAGAATTCAGGCTTCTTTTATACTAAAAGGGGAGGGAGTAAAGTCAAACATTTCCTGGTCCCGGCCAGCCTCTGGGAGGGGATGTGTTAATTTCTTCCTCCCTGCAGTCATTGGTGGGTGGGCCTGGTCAGGATGTTCCCTGAGAGCTAAACAAAGGTATTTCAGCTTACTGCTCATTACCTGGAAGGCAGGGTTCCCAGATATGGGCCGTCATGGATAATTGAAGCTTATAGGCAACATCCCTTTAGTGATTAACTTGTCATAGAATTCAAAGGTTCTTCCCTATTACGTGCTCATTAAGGAGTCCAAGCCATGAAGGATTCCTTTCCTGTAAAATATGGTGCTGCCCACCAGACTTCTGGTTCTCCTCAGAAACCAGAGTGTATTACAGACTTGCATTGTCTGTCACCTTGAAGACAGACTAAGTCCTTGGACTTCTCCTTGTCCATTAAAACGTGAGCAGAAGTGATAGGTGTCAATTCCAGGCAGAGGCATTTGAGAGCTGGTGTGCAACCCTCCAGCTCCATGCACCTGGATTAGTTTCCTGTGGCTGCCATGAGAACTTACCACCACTGGGGGGCTTAAAACAACAAAAACTTAATCTCTCACGGTTTGGGAGGCTAAAAGTCCAAAATCAAGGTGTCGACAAGGCCGTGCTTCTTCTGCTTCTTCAGAAGGCTCTAGGGAAGAAGCTCTCCTTGCCTCTTCCATGTTCTGGTGGCTGTTGGCAATCCCTGGGGCTCCTTGCCTTGTAGATGCATCGCTCCAGTCTCTGCCTCCATCTTCACTTGGCCTTCTGTTTGTGTATCTTTGTGTCCAAGTATCCCTCTTGTTTCTCTTATAAAGACACCAGTCATTGGATTTAGGCCCACCCTAATTCGGTAGGACCTCGTCTTAAATTGATTACATCTGCAAAGACCCTACTTCCAAATAGGGTCATATTTACAGGTACCGTGGAGTAAGAACTTGAAAACAGCTTTCGGTGGGGACATAATTTAATCCATGACACCACCCTACGCTGGCAATCATGAAGCACATCTTGAGATGGAGGCTTGGTCAGCCTGAGTCCCAGAGTGACTGTAACCAGAGGTTTGTATCTCCTAGTTTGCCTCATTTCAGTCACATGTCCCCCGAGTAGAGTGGCAGGCTGAATCAACTGCCCCAGGTAAAGCATGTATCCTTCTAGCTTTCTGATGAGTAAATTTAATTGACTCATGTAAATTAAATGTGTCCACACTGTATATCTCTTTCTTGTAACCCGTCTCCAGACTGTCGTCCATAGGATATACTGTCAGTGGTCACCAGTTCCCGAGGGCCTGCCAAATGCCTGTGTGCCAAGAGGAGTGTGTGCTAAATTAGACGCAAGGATCCTTAGCCCAGCGAGTGTATCATCTAGTCTGGGGCGAGATAGAAAAGACTATCAGTGTTGGCTGACATTATCAGAGGACACCCAAGGAAGAGACTTAGTAAGAGGCAGTGCTTAACAGGGCTCCCGGTATGTTTTAAGGACTGTGCTAAGCACTTTAAGGTATTATCATCTTTAAACCCCATGGAGGTTGTATACCTTGAGGTTGGTATTTTTTTATCCATTTTATAACTAAGAAAACAGAGGCTTTAAAAGAGTTAAGCAACTTGTCCACTCGTCACTGAGAATTCCAGTCCAGGTCAGTCTGATTCACAAACCTGGCATCTGTGGACTTTCCTGTACTGCCCCTTCAATTCAGCTGAGCCTTGATGGTCTGCTAGAACACGGGAGGCTACACTCCGAACTACACACAGTTGGCTTCTCCTTCTATAGTTATCCCACGGCTGCATTGACATGTGGTACAATTAACAGTAAGGAAGAGAACAGAATAGTTAAACTACTCATCAATTTCTAGTTCGGTAATGGCCTTCCTAGCTGATATTTATGAACTAATTAAACTCAGCCTTTCATCTTTCTAAGATGGAACTACCTTTCAGACTTCGATTTTCTAACTTGGCCATGGATGCAAAGATCTGTCCTATCAGAGGCCTTCATTTCTCCTCTAAAGCATTAAAACAATTAAAAGAAACAGCAGGATCAAAAGAATCAATATGAAACCAAACCAACCCTATTGTTAAGTGTTTCCAACCTTGTTTCAAAACAGCCTTATGAGGATTGTTTTCCACACAGCAGTGTATGAAGACATCTACTTTTGAAAACTGATTTTCCTATGAATACGTATCTGGTTTTCTATGCTTGGAGAAGCAGGGAATACCCAAGCTGGCGTTCAGTAGTAACAAATATGAAATAGACCATTAAAAAAAAGTTGTAGGAATGTTAAAATCCTTGTTGACTGGTTTTTACGTTTACCCAGCAGCATTCCAGTGCTAGCGTTGGCATGGAGACTGGAAAAGGAAACTTTCCACCAATCTGTCACTTGCTACTGTTCCCACTTATTTTACCGTGGATCCAATTTTAACAATTTTTTAAAACATAAAAAAAAAGTTTGATGCTTTTTTGCTTTCTCTTTCAAGACGTTTCTCAAGCATAAAAACACGCATGAAAAAGCTTTCTAAAATCAGTCAAAGATCTAGTTTTCCAAATACTCAGCTGTTTTCATTAGGATAATTGCCTGGTTTTTTTTGTTTTGTTTTTCCACGTTTAGTCTGAATGCTTTGCCATGGGGGAGCCCCACAGTCTGAAAGTAACTTTGTCCCCACTCTCCTCACTGCATTTATTACAGAGGCTGGAAGACGCATCTGCTTTTCAACAGTTTGTGGTCCTTTTGAGACCAGGGAAAGCTGAGGTTTCAGGAAGAAAGTTGGGCTTCCCAAAACTTCGGTGGCAGCAAGTTTGGTATGGTCACACCTAGGATTTCTTGAAATCAATTTCGTTGAGGAAGAACAGTCTGAGATTCTTGGAGCTAGGCTCGAGGTCACAGGTGGAAGGCAAATCTGTCACTGGTCCTCTCGTAGGTGGCCTAGAACCCAGTAGGCACTCAAGTCATGTTGACACAAATGAACGAATCCCAGTACCGCCGTATCGCATCTTACAAAGACTGAAGGGTGATTATCTTGGGCTAGGAAGTAAAAGAGAGAGCTGCCTACCCAGAGCTTAAGGGGCCTCAGGCTGGCATCCGAAGCCTGGCGATCTCATTCCGCTTTGGCATCATTCTGAATTGCTCTGCCTGAAGCTGGCGCGATGTTAAAGAGAGAAAATGCATGCGAGGAAAATCAGAGAGCAGAGGGTCGGGAACAGATGTGAGCAGAAAGGAACAGCATTTGAAATGAAAGAAAGAAATTGGACTCCCACAGCTGGAAGCACAGACGCCCTCAGTGTCGTCAGGGATGTGGGATAATTTTGCCCTCCCTTTGTTCTCCCCCCCCCACCCCCGTCTTCCAAGTTCCCAGGGCGTTTGTTTGATGTCTTTTTCTGTTCGATTATTGGACCCTAAGGACGGACCCAGGGTCAGTAGGTGACATACAAAAATGAACGAATTGAGCGGTTCTTATCACCTCCCTTGCTCCCCCCCCGTGTCCACAGCGCCTAGCACGTAGTAGGCGCTCCTTAAACATCTGGAGAGCAAATGAGCTGCAAGTTTGCGGCGCTGAGCACGTGGGACTGGGGAAACCAGGACAGCAGAGGAGGGTGTCCCCGACCACAAAAGCCATGCGGGCGCGTGCGGAAGGCTGCGGCGGGCGCTGCCTGCGTGGCGCCCGGGGCGGGGGCGCGGGGGCCCGCGGCAGCACGTGCGCGGTGAGGACGCGGGCCGGGCCGGGCCGGGCCGGGTGGGCGCGGGAGGTGTGCCCGCGCCGTGGCCGCCGCGCGTGCGGCTGCCCGGGTGGCGGTGTGAGTCACTGCGGAGCTTGTGTTTATAGCCGCCGGCAGGCTCGCGTGAGACGCCGGCCCGCCAGCCAGCCGCTCCGCGATCCAACCCGCGCGCCCCCAACGGCCCCCCAACCGCCGCCCAGGCCCGAGGGCGCCATGAGTAGCCCGCGCTGCGCCCCGCTGCTGCTCCTGCTGCTGCTGCTGCCGCCGCTGCTGCTCAAGCCCCCCGCGGGGGACGCCGCCGTCATCACCGGGGTAAGCGGCCCCCGGTGCACCTGTCCGCCCGGGTCGCGCGCGCCCTAGAGGCACCGGGTGGGGGGCGGGGTGGCGACCGCAACGGGGAGGCGGGGGCCACCGGGAGGGTCATCCCGGGTGGGGACTCCTGCTCCAGTCGCCCTTTGGCGCACTTGGAAAAGTGCCCTGCTCCCAAAGCCGCGGACGGCCGGGACATCGGGCGCTCCCTGTAAGAAAAAGTGACCACAGTCTCACCTCATCACCTTCATCACCACCTTCTCCCGCTTGCTTCCCCCTCTCTCCTCGTGTTTGGTCTGTTTTTCTCTTAAGCTGAAAGAAGTTTCCTTTCGCGGTTTTCTCAAGCACTTTCCCCAGACGTTCCAGCCTCTATCCTTAAAATTTTAGTGTCCTGAAATGCAGAGGGGCAAGACCAGTACCCCCAAATCCCGGGAGCCTGAATTCTGTAGTCAAGGAGTTTGCTCCCCGAGGCATCCTCCGCAAAAACCCTTGGAAATAACTTGGTCTGAGGACATACGTGCACTTTGAAAAGCAACGTGGACGCTGCCTTCTGGGTTCCAGGTTTTTTGGTTTGTTTGTTTTTGTTTTTCCAGCGTCCCGAGGTTCTCCCTGTAGAAGTTTTCCACTTCCAGTTATTGGTAAAGCACCTCCAGCGCTCTGGCTTAATTCTGGAGTAGGTTGCCATGTAGATGTTGCAGTTTAGAGAGATGTCTTCATCATTTGTACAAGCAGGAACTAGTTCAGGTCTCTTCTGCGTCCACCAACAGTTTTCTTTGTGTGGATCCGAAGGATGAGTTTACAGCACAAGATAAAAATGTCTAGTCTACGTCAACAATGCAAAATCGCTACGATTTCCTGATTGTTAAATGCTTTACTCTTCTAAGTCTTAACTTATTTTACACCTCCACTAAATTATTTCAGATAGCTAAGTGCACACAATAGGGTTTAAATAAAACTTCTGTGTTTGAAATGATGATACGTAGATAATGAAATAACATTTAAATTTAAGGGAAATGTCATCGTCTTGAGAAAATTAAGCTCTATTGTCTCCATGTTGGTTAATAGGCTTATAGCACATTGAAAGCCCTCATACTAGAACAGTATGTGGTTACAGCCAATAGATATTTGGGTGACAGCCAAGAGGTGCTTAATTATAAGCATTGTGATATTTATTAGAATAGTTTGTAGAGATTTTTACAAATGTATTTGAATAGCTTTGTCAGTCCCTGTGGTTGAAAAAGAGTTTTTACAGGTCTTTCGAATACATGAGAATTGAAACCTGATGAGTTTTTTTCCCCCCTCTTCCCCTGCTGGCTCATTTTAAATTTCTCGTAATCCTCTGAGTCCCAGATTCCTTTGTGATATAAGTATCTTTTTGTTCCATTCACAAGACAACACTATTTGAACAGATCAGCAGTGGGTTAAATATGAAGGGCATTAGGAAACAGCTGTCTAATTAAAAATATATAAACCTATGCAATTCTTTGTATGTCTGAGAACTGAAGCTTTTTGTGTTACAAAATGAAATTTTATCACATTGAATGTTTATCTGTTAAGGTTTAGACTGGGCTTATTATGTAATTATGTGTGCTGTTTTTCTTGTTGTTTTAAATCAGTGCTACCAAAAAAAAAAGAATTTAAAAAATTTCTCTAAAACAACATGGCAATAAAGAAATGTAGTTATGTTTCCATGACAGGAACCATCTGGAGTCAAATAAAAAGCTCAATAACTTATCTAGATATGTCATCTCTAGGCTGTTAAACGTCCAAGTGATTGGTTGAATTTTAAGAGATTTTGGCTGAATTTTGATTGTCTTATTAAAAGAGCTAGTGGGGCTTCAGAATTCCTGCTCTTGAGCATCTGTTGAAGTAAAATATTGCCTGAAACCTCCACCTTAAATATTTACTTTTTGGGGGGGGTAGTATATGTAGTTATTTTTAGATTGATTTATATGGCCACATAAATTTGTTAAGGCAGTATTGGGAAAGATCGAGTATTGAACGTCTCATTTATGGAATGTAAAATGGCTACATATGTGTGATTTCTGGCATTCAAATAAAAATTGGAAAAGTGGGAATGTTTATATATTTTCCTATAAATGTTCAAATACCCCAAGATGAAAATTGTAGTTTAAATCCAGATATTTGTTTTAAATAGCTCGAGAAAAAATTCTTATGGAGGAAAGAAAACCAACTCTAAAGCAAGATAGCTGATCACTTTTAACGAAAAAATAGTGAATAAGAGTGTGCCCATATATTTCCATTTTGAGAAGTTATAGCTGTCCCCAAAACCAAGAACTCTGAAGAAGTGTTTTAGTTGTTTCCATGAAATCTACATTTAAAATTTGTGTCTAAATTATACACTTTTTAGCTTCTTACGTATATAGTACAGGTTGCTTTTACCTTATCACTAGCAAAACATTACTGCACACCATTCAGACAAAGCATCCTATTTATGGTTGGTTTAGGAGAGAAGAATAGTTCTTCAGATCTATTTTCATGCAAATAAGTTTAGACTTCATTATTTACTTCTACTTAGTCAAGTATGGAAATTCTTCCATAGTTAATTCTTTGATTTTATGTATTTACAAGTTTTTATATCAGGAACAACAGTCTTGAGTAATCACTGTTGATAATTGCATCTGTCGCTTGCATTTCTAAATCTGATGGATCTTACAGGATAGTTCAGGTAATTTTGTAATGTACACATATGTATATCTGAAGCCAATAATTTCCTTTTTGCAGCTTACTCACCCAGAAAAGAGTAATATAAGGCAAAAAGTCTTGGTCTGTCCATTCTCAACCTGTGAGATTTCTTTCTTTCAAAAGGAAGTGGTGAAAATCAAGTCAGTGGTGTGAGAAACATCAAATCTCGTGAGCCAAAATGCAAATATTTGAAAGAGAAAATGAGTAGTATTTCAAAAATCGACATCAGTGCCTTTATGGGTCTGGAGTATTTCATGCCAGATTTAGAGACCATTTAAATCCCTTTTTAAAATTGGGCCCAATGTATTCTGCAGTTAATAGTTATAAAATCTTGTGATTCGATTTATGGAGTTCCTAATGGCCATGTATGGTAAAAGACTAATATAGACACGTTCTTCAAATTCAGAGCCGGTTCATCCATAAAGCGCAAGAAAAAAAGAGCTCATTTTGTTTTTTAAAAATCTTGTGGTTTAAGATTTTCATAATGTGTGGGCCATTATTTAGGTGATTTTTTTTTTTTTTAACCCAAGTGGGAAAATCACTTCTGGTCAGATTTTGTTGTAAATATGTTCAAGCAAATGAAGATAACACTTCTTTTTTTATATGTAAGATTCTTAAAATCATAGCGGTTGGATATTAAAAGGGCATTTTTTTTTTTGCTGCTAATTTTAGATCCCCTTAGCCTGAGTCATTCCTGTTATCTGTATTTATGTGTTTGCTTATTACATTTCAGGCCTGCGACAAGGACCCCCAGTGTGGTGGAGGCATGTGCTGTGCTGTTAGTATCTGGGTTAAGAGCATACGGATTTGCACACCGATGGGCAAAGTGGGAGACAGCTGCCATCCGCTGACTCGTAAAGTTAGTATATATATTTGTGTTCTTGGTGCTTCTCTTACATTGCAGTCACTCAACTCTGAGCAAGGCCTGTGTGACATGAAACCCAGGGTAACGTGCTAGAAGTTGGGAATCAGAAGCTGAAGTGGAAAACCACTTCCTCACTCCTTTCCCTTTCCATTTGAGAGAATTGTATCCTTTACCATCCTTATTCTATTAATCATTTACATATCATGCTTCTCGTGGCATTAGAAGCATTTCATGAAAATAATTTCAAACACTTAAATTTGCTTAAAAAACTTTAGGAGATATATATATATATATATATATATATATATAGATATATAGATATATATGTAGTTTATGCTTCTTTGCAGAAATCAGAGCATGCACGCTCTTGAAAAGATGTTTAACATCAGACCTGCCGAAAAGGCAGAAGTAAATAAGTTTGTGTTTTGGTTTTTGCAGAAAATCATCCATGATGCAGTCACTCTTGTATCTTCACTTGAAAGTCCTCTATTTTGACTCTCTCCACAGGATGCCTTGTTCACAACCGTGGAGGTTCATGATATTTAACGTGCCAGTTTATTATCTAACAGCTCAATATCACAATGCCCTGAACACCACTTTTGAAAAGTGATTGCCAAGAAGTGGCAGGACCAATGGCAGGACTGGACAGGGCTTTAGAGGTTGTGTCCCCAGGGGTTGCAGGCTCTCTTGACTGCAGGGGTCGGGCAGCTGTACGAGACATCTGGAAGGGGGTGGGTGGCAGGCAGGAGAGAGCAGAGAAGTTTGTGGAGCCTGGAGAATCATTGCCCTTCAGATTCAAAACGTTTGAAATACAGTATGAGTACAGCCAGATACCCCAGGGATGCCAGGTTGCAGGTGCCTTGCTCTTCTAGTGGTACGTCTTCATTTACCCAACAGTTACGTGGGGTGCAGGGGCAGGGGTGTGTGCTGAAGGACAAGTCCCAGGCCTGGTGGCTCGTTGGCGGCGAGTTCAGTCGCCTGCAGTGTTCTCTCTACACGTGGTATCCTCTCGTCTTAAAATAGGTTGAATGTTTTCAAAGCAAGCTAGATTCCACCTTCTGCTTCTTTTTTTTTTTTTTTTTTCCCACATGCGGCTTAGGGTTTAAAACTGTAGTAGTGCCAAACATCTTTCCCGTCCTCCAGAGTTACAGATAACAGCTAATATTTTGACTCTCTTGGAATGAAATAAGGAAGGATGTATATTGGCTTGGGTTTCGCTCTGTGCGCTGTAGTGGGGCCCCTGGTTGATTGGACCCATCTGAAGACGGCATTGGGCTCTCCTGTGGTTTCCTTGAGAAATACTTCCTGTTGTGTTTAGACCTTTCCTCCCTGTGAGCCGGTCTTGTCGTTTGTAAGCATGATATGCACCTTTTATTCTTGGCCATTTTGAGACAGGAAATGTTTTAAACCATTAGTTGTTTGGCTCTGTGCCAGACTCCACCCCTCCACACCCCAGGTGGGGAGGGATGGTGAAGCCCCAGCCGCCTTTGACCTTGATCTCAGTTTTTATCATCTGCCTTATCCAACGAGAGTCATCTTTTGTCCATTGGAGTCGCTGTTGCTGAAAAGTTGACTCTTAACTCACCCTCCTTTAAGACTTACGTTGTCTTCGTACAGTGTTAGTATAACCTCACGTGTGCCCCAGGTACGAGAATCTTGGGGCCAGTTTGCTAAAGCGAGTGAAGAGTGACACATTCTGGGCGACTATTTTTGTATGAATCACAGTACTAGTTGCTGCTCGTTGGATGCAGTGGTGTACCAGACACTGGATACTAAGTGTTGTGGATGTGTTTCTCACGGTAATATTCACAGGAAGCCTGCGAAGAAAGATTTACTTTTGTCCTATTTTCCATGCAACAACGTTCGGCCACAGAGGGGCTCAGTGAGTGGCTGAGGTCCCAAGGTGATAGGTCAGAGGGCAGGCTGTGGATTTCACTTCTGTCTGATGCTCCATTGTCTGTGTGGTCTTAACCACTATATTCTTCTACTTCCGTGAAAGCTGCCGTCGTGTTTAATTTGAACATGTTTTTCAGTGCAGTTAACCCGAACTGGTTTGTGTGGGGAAGATGCTCACTGAGATGAGGGACAGTGGTACAGAGTTGGTCCCTGTCTCATCCTGTAGTTCCGATGAGTTTTCCAAACCTGAGATATTTTGACAAGAGAACCAGATTCTGCCTCCCCGGGTTCGTCTAGTTTCTAGTTGAGGTTTAGTGCAAGGTCAGTTCTGAAAGGAAACAAAGTCGTTCTCCTGCCGTAAACCCAGGGACATCTCTGTGCTGTGTTTTTATCACACTTAATAACGAAGTCTGTAATAACCGAGTAGGGTTTTCCTAATAGAATTAAGTGATAAAAGAACTGAAGTACTGAAAAAATAAGATTTTAATGTCAGATCTGAACTTACCCCCTTCTCAGATGCCCACTTGAAATGTGTTTCTAGACCTCGATGTTACAGCTTTTCATATTGGTTATTTTTCTGTCTTGAAAACACATTTTCATAGGTCATTTCAATGACCGAGTTCTAGTCCCAGAGTTGTTACTTGTCTTGGGCGAAATTTATCCCGGTGAAAATCTAGTTCTTCCAGAGTATCTTTCAATTATATTCTATTCAAAACAACTCAAGAACAAACATTTTTTAATAAACATATCCTGGTGAAACTCCACTCTGAAGTTTTAGAGCTCATTAGTAGATGGTAAAAACGTAGATAGAAAATTCTTTTTAATGCGATGTGTTTATTACTTTTACCTCCCTGTTTTCTTTTTCTTTGGTTAAAAAATAAAGTGGATTAACTCTGACTGTGGTCCCAGGTATTGGTGCTTTAAAAACACGGGCTGTGAATAGGTGAGGACTACACCTACTCAAATTTTAAACTTTCCATTCTGGTTTGGTCTTGACATTAGCCACAGATGTTTGTTTATTTTGATAAGGTGAACAGTATTTGATGAATGAAACTGAGACCTTTAAGTAGAAACTGGTGGCCCCTGAGTTCATTTTACTGTTTTGTTTCTCAGATGTATCAATTAACTTGTAGAGTCTACAGTCACTGCTAGGCTACGGTCTTGTAATTGTAAAGTTTTTAACTTCACATTTGATAATTCAAAAATAGAATAAAATATGTCTACTTAAAAAGAATAGGATGCCTGTTTTCTAAACACATTTTTAGGCAAATAATAGTTTTAACATGTATTGATTTTTAACAATTAAGAATGCATTACTAAATCGTATGTCTACTGGGAATACTTTGCTGTTTAAGAAACATTCGTTTCTTGTAATACCCACACTTCTAGAGTTTATAAAGATTAGCCATGTCCATCCCATTCTGATTACCCATTGGCTTTGGAAGTTTAGAATTATGTGACTAGTACTTTTATTCTTATTGCTTATTATTTTATCAAAAAAGTTTAACAACTATGTTTCCTTCAAACAATTAATCTTGTTTTTAAATTTCATTCCATTTTTTATGTTAACATTTTTAGCCCTCATTTTGATTTTCTATTTTTATTTTTGAGCTGCACTTTAAACCTTGACTAATACATTTTCCTTTCCTGAAGCAAAAAATTTCTGATTAAAACCTGGGTCTTGCTCATGTTAAAAAAAAAAAAAAAGGAAGAATTAAAAAGTTATTAGCTGTTTCTATTTCAGAACCAACTTATGGTGAAACATTATAATTTCCGAATAGAGTATAAATTTTTTTTTAATACTGACTAAAATATAACTAATATAAGTGCAAACTTTAGCGAAAGATGGGTGGAAGAAACAAAGTATGCTCATTTGCTGTCACAGATGTCAAGAGCCACTGTCTGCATTTGCTCTCTCAGGACAGCTTCATGCCCGTGATTACAGGTTCAGATTGGCAGAGAGACTCACAGGACATGAATATGCTTTAGGTTAATACGGGGTTTCTCAACCTGGGCTCTTTTGACATTTTAGACTGGATGACTCTTTGTTGTAGGAGCCGCCCTGTGCATTGTAGGATGTTTATTAGCAGCAGCTCTGGCCTCTACCCCCCTAGATGACAGTAGCACCCCGTCCCAGTTGTGCCCACCAAAAGTGCTTCCAGACATTGCCACGTGTTCCCTGGGCAGGGAGGACGGGGGTGTTGGAGGAGGCTGGAATCACCCCGGTTGAGCACACCTGTCTAATACTTCATTTACTTAGCCTTACAGGACACAACGTAGGAAGTACAGCACCTTCGCCTCCTTGGGAACTCGTCAGCTCCCTGAGCACACAGCTCCTTTTGCTCTCTCGTCCACACAGGCGCTGTGGCTGCCATACGTGATTGCCAGGGTGCGTGTGTGTCGGGGGTGTCCTCTTGACTCATAGAAACTACCACTCATTTCTTGCAAATCTTTTATGATCCCCCTAGTTCCAGAGGCTCAAGGCTCCCCCAGCTCAAGTGCAGTTTCACCCAACCAGTGAGGCTGACCCACCATCCCCTGCTTTTCTTTACTTTCTCTGGGGACACACTGCAGTGGGAGGCCCAGGTCCATGTCAGGTCGGCCTCCATCAACCCAGGCCCCAGGTTAACCCTCTACTCACAGGATGGGAGCAGATAACGTACTGCATGATTTAGGGTTATGTGAGTATATACCTACTCCAAAAAAATTAGAAGAAACAATTTAGAACTTTACCAAATTAAGATACGGTGGCACTCTGCATAGCTATTAAAACCAGAAGCTGTGGGACTTGTCATTTTTATTTTATGCACTGTTATACCATTTGAATTTTTTTGAGCTGTGTACTTCTATTGAAAAAGTTGTAGCAAGCCTGATTTTATTAAGATTAAAATTATAATAGGGCCAGTACTCTTTATGTCACGTGACTAGGCTTTTCTGCACGTGTCCCATTATGTTTCCTTCTTTTACACAATTGACTCTGTTTCGAGAGACAGCACGAATAATACTTCTGTTTCGTATCAGGACTGCTTTCTCTTTAAAAGTGCTGCGAATGTATTGGGAATCATGCCTTCTCAAGAGTGCTGAAGGTTCTGCCTCAGTAACTTCTAGAATTTGCTGGTTGGAAACCTAGACTAATAGAAACATTGGCTTGAGTGTATAGTTGATTGTAAAGTAAACCATCAAGTTGGTACTGAGTGACGAGCTCCTTGGCTCTCTTTGTACATCTGAAGATGCATCTTCCATGAACACTTTCTCATGCATGTGTGACTGTCAGACACCTATTAGGTTTGTCATACAGTGAATGTAGAAGTAGCTGTGAATGGACCAGTCAAGAAACGGGCAAGTTATCTGTGGGGTGTATCGTGTCAGAAGTCGTGGTCTGTGTGGTTAAGAGCTCATAGATGGAGGAGGAAACTGCTACAGGCTGGTCCAGTGAAGAAGGGCTCAGAGGAAGGAGGGAGAAACACAGACTGGATCTTGAAAAAGCATAAAAGTAAGAAAAGGGCATTCAGGTATAAAGGGACCTGCAGGACAATCTAATCATTATGTTAAGTTCAGTTGGAGCAGATCTAGGTTGACGCTTCCACAATCTTGGTGCTCTCAGTAAGAAAAAGAATAACACAAAGATATTTTTGAAGGTTTCACAAAAGCACACGACCTAGTGAGCACGTTGCCAGGGCCCCTCCTAGACCCTGGAGGGACCCTACGTAAGCGAGAGCCTTTGGCTTCCGAGTTTGGTGGCATTGATCAGTGCCAGGCAGGGGGTCTCGGGGTGAAGGGGGAGCTCCAGGACCTGAGAAGGTCACCCCTTTACCTTCAGGGAGGTCACAGCTTGTGGTGGGCACAGGAGTTAGGACACACTCGAGAAAATATTTGTTAAATGCCTGTGTACCAAGCAGAGTGCTGTGTCCTCAGAGACAAGAGTCCCTTTCTTCCCAGAGCCTGGAGTCTGGGCCTGGTGGTATCTGGAAGAAGATGGAGCTGGGTTTGACTGTGACACGTTCCTTTTCTAGCTGGCTGACCTCAGTCAGGTGCGTTAATTCACCTCAAGAGGAGGCCACTTGGCTTGTGTCAAAGCGAGGCAGAAATCTGGCTCCCGCTTTGGTGTGACATTCATACATGATGCCCTGATGTGGCCCGGCCCGTGGCAGGCCACCAGCGTTAATTTCTTTTTTCTGCTACTTTTGCTGAGGACGACCTACGTGACAAGCCAAAGAGTGACCATGGTGTCGAGATGCACAGAGCACCACACTGAAACCAAGAGGACACTTCTTCTGAGTACCTGAAGCTATCTTACTGGGTATCTGTCATTAAAATTTAAGTTCCATGAAGGGCAGAGGCCTTTCCTGTTTGGTTCGTCACTGTATCTGCAGCACCTAAAGTAGGGTCTGATATGTTGGTGACACTCAGTAAATGCCTGTTGAATGAATGAATAAAAGACACATGCTTGGCGTTCTCCACGGATACAGTTTGACACCCTTATTACAATTAGAGCTCACTCGTTCCAGGCTCCTTGGATATCGCTGTCTGTGTTCATTTTTCTCAACCTCAGCACCGTTGACATTTTTTTGGCATTTTTTTATACCAGATAATTCTTTGCTGCGGATACTGTCTCCTGAGTTATGGGATGTTTAGCAACATCCTTGGCCTGTAGCCACTGGGGGCCGGTAGTGCTGCCCCCTCCCCTCATTTGTGACACACAAAAATGTCTCTGGACGTTACCAGATGTCCCCTGGGGGGCTGGGGGCAGAATCACCCCAAATTGAGAACCATTGGTTCGTGTAGTCGTTTGGGGCTTGGTGAAAGGAATCTCTCAGATCTCAGGGTCACGAAAGGATCATAAAGGTCATGAGTTATGGCATCTCATACCATCCACTTGTAATTGTCCAGGCCATTCCTGCTGCCTCCACCTCCTCTGACATAGTCTCGGGGGCAACACATGAGCCAGCTATCCGTGGGCCTTTCGACACACACAGTGACAGAACCATTCTAGCACGCGTCTGCATGGAGCCGATGGCCAAGGTGCCCCCGAGTAGACGCTGTCGTTAGAGCCTTGAAAATAATGCTCTTGCAAAAAGACAGCGGAACTGGAATGGCTCTGCCTGTCCACCTCATACCTCCCCTGCCGTCCTACTGCTTCCCTTTCTTCCCTGTGTATTTATGATCTCAACCATCTCCCTGGCCCTTCCAGAACCATTTTGGAAATGGAAGGCAGGAAAGAAGAAAGAGGAAGAGAAGAAAAAGGAAAAAGGAGGTAAGAAGAACACGAGCATGGGAGCACCCAAAGATAACGCCCAGAGTAATCAGCCTTGACCGTTGTTGGACACCCATAGAATTGGGTCCATCCAATCAGTGCACCCTAACAATAAGGTTAGAATGGTTCTGCCACTGTCTGCAGACAGCCTTCTGTTTGATGTATAAAGAAATGATTCAGAGGGCATCTGGAAGATGCATCTCAGTTTTCTCCTAAGGACAGATTACTGGTGTGGGGCGGCCTCTTTTGGTGGAAAGAATAGGAAATACGCTAGAATGATACCGAAGAGTTGGGAGGCGGGAAGGATGCATTTCCGTGCCTTGCGGAAACTGTAGAAGGATCCCGGAGGCGTGAGTGTGTAAGAGCTGGCCTCTCTCGTATTACCCTGAATCGGGTAATTTGTCATCCCATTTCATTGAATATCCATTGCCTCCAGGCCTGGGGTTAAACTTTCTCCCTATCACTTGCAAAGCACGCAGGTTCTCAAGAGAGCACCACCCCTACAGGGGGAAGAATGGTTTTTGCTCTTTGCCTCTAGAAAGCATACGTGTTTTGAGGGTCCTCCACTTGCCGTGGCACAGAGAACCACCACCCCAGTTGCTGGTTGACCCTCCTCAACCCGGCTTCACCCAAGACATGATGAGCAGGGCTCTTAGAAATAGCAATTGAACAGCTCTTGGAATGAAGCTGACCTTTCACTGCTGGTTCTCCCTAAGCCCAGGTTTGCTTTATTGCATTTCTGCAAATCGAGCTTGCCTCCTTCCCTAATTTTACTCTTATTATCCCCTTGCCCCACCCAGAATTTTGACTTCGTCTCACATCTTTTTTTTTTGGTGGTGGGGGGGAGGAATGGTTTCGGGGGGGGGGGGCTTATAGATTTTTTTTTGGGGGGGGGGGCCGCGCCGTGCGGCTTGCGGAATCTCAGTTCCCTGAGCGGGGATTGAACCCAGGCCACAGCAGTGAAAGCACCAAATCCTAACCACTAGGCCACCAGGGAACTCCCTCACATATTTGCACAAATGTATGAAGTTATATATTTCTCATTATCAGTGAATTTTTATTTGCTCACTGTATACATGTGGTCGTGCCCATAATGTTATGTTCTTCTCAAGGAGCTGCAGTCACAGGACGCTCTAAAAAGAATTAAAATGAGAACAAGTAGAAGGCAGTGTAGCTTGCTGGTTAAAAGCTTGGTCCCTCAGCTCCCCCTGCCAGCCAAGCTTCAAGTTCTGGATATGTGACCTTGGGCAAGCTCCTAATCTCTCTGTGCCTCAGTCTCTTGTCTGTAAAATGGGTAAATTAAAGTATTTGCCATCTTCACAGAGTGGTCGTAAGGATGGAAAAGGATAATACATAAAAAAAAATGCTGAGCCTGTTTGATGAATAGTTAATACTCAGTAAACACTAGCTATTATTATTCAATGAGATTTCTCAACAAAGTTTTTGTTTTTTTAACATTTCCTGCTCTGACTCAGTTTTCTTTTTTATTTTAGGTTCCATTTTTTGGACGGAGAATGCATCACACGTGTCCATGCCTGCCCGGCTTAGCCTGTTCACGGACTTCGTTTAACCGATATACTTGTTTAGCCCGAAAGTAACCACTTTAGAGGAGAAACTTTAAATGTGAACAGCCACACGATGTCCGTAAAGTCTGTTTACCTGTGATTGTGCCAAACAATTAATATGCCAGAAAGAAATGCTATTGCTTCCTCAACTTTCCAAGTAACGTTTTCCTCTTTGATTTTTTTTTTTTTTTTTTTTTGCGGTACGCGGGCCTCTCACTGTTGTGGCCTCTCCCTTTGCGGAGCACAGGCTCCGGACGCGCAGGCTCAGCGGCCATGGCTCACGGGCCCAGCTGCTCCGCGGCATGTGGGATCCTCCCGGACCGGGGCACGAACCCGTGTCCCCTGCATCGGCAGGCGGACTCTCAACCACTGCGCCACCAGGGAAGCCCTTCTCTTTGATTTTTAAGTGATGTGTTACTTTTCTTTTTTTTTTAATCGAAAGCGGATTTATGTTTTGAATAGAAATGTAAAGTGCAAGGCATTATGGAGCCAGTTTTCATTCATTTCCCTGTTTGTGTTTTGGTTTGGCTTTTTTTTAATGCCAATAACTTGTCCATTTTCACAGAAGTGTGGAGAATAGGAATTTGATATTTTGGTACAGAAACTTCCTTTTTCTTAAAACACCCCCTGCCCCACTGGGTGCGCACACATGCACGCATACGCGCGCGCGCACGCACACACACACACACGCGCGCGCACACACACACACACACACACACACACACACACACACACCCCTTGGTCTCTTTCCCTCACTCCTCAGTGAGTTTTAAGACTCTCATTTTATTGTTTGGCATTTCCCTCTGAGCCTCTAGCATTTTAAAGTGGGGATCCACATCCTTGAGCTTCCTGGCAGAATCACTGATGAGAATCAAGCTTTTTGCCTGATACTTAAACAGTGAAAAGAATGTGTAGTTGAACTAGACCCCCCAAACTTCTCTTATATGGAGTGGAGGCAGGGGTGCTTCTGAACTTTAACTGAACCTGCTTATGCAAGTGGGTTTCAGGTCTGCAGTTTGACTAGTATGAGGACAAAAAGAATGGAAGTCAAATTAATTTAGTCCAGATTCCTAGATTTGGGATTTTTTTGAAAGACTTTTCCAGTTTAATATTACATTTATTTCTTTTCCTTTTTATAAAGTAGCTTTTTTTTTTTTAACGAAAGTCTCCTAGTTAGAGATGTTCTAGAAAATGTCACTTGAAGAGGAAGTATTGATTTTAATCTGGTATAACACTAGTTATCATTTTTAAATCGGTATTAAGTTGTCATTTAAACTTTATTTGTAACCCAAAGGTCTGTTGTAATGGATTGCCTGACATCCCGTCATTTGTACCTGTATCAATATTGCTGTGTAAAAATTCTGTATCAGAATAATGATGGTACTATATATCATTTGATTTATTTTTAATATCATATGCTTATTTTTGTCACAGCTGTCAGTTCGTATTACAAGCGGATTTCTATATAGCCCACGTTCTAAAATGGGTAAAGACTCCGAAGTCGGTAATATAGCACTAACAGTGTGTAAGTTTTCATTTTATGTACTGGAAGGTTCTGTTTGCATGAGTTTTAAGGTAGTATAAAAATAATGTGTTAAATCAGTGAGGTTTTGGAGCATGAAGGAAAATTATGACATGCAAAACTGACTGTGATCAGGAATGGACTCACAGGACTTCACTGTCTTGATTCAGCAAATAGTAACAGGGTGTCGATCATGGGTGGTTAGGCAGGGTGCTAGGTGCTGGCCGTACAGCGATGCCAGTGTAGCCTGGCCTTGAAAAACCCACCAAGTGTTGTAAATGGATTCAACGTTGCAAATAAACAACTTCTGGAATGTGTTTAACTGACTAAAGTGGCTGTGCTAACCCACTAACAGTTGCAAAAAAAAATTGTCCATTTTGTAATTATTTATTCATCCAGGGCTTACAAATGCACATTATGTGTAACTTTACCTCTGGAGTAACGTGTCCCATAAGTGTATGGGATTTTGCTGTACTAAGTACCATACTTGGTCCTAGAAGGATTAATTTTGGTTCAGTTTAGTTTGGGTTCAAGAAACATTCCTTAGTCAGTTTGTTGGATAAGAAAAATAGACTTCAAGTGGAATTATGGGTAATTTTGCTCAATGCTCTTTTTCTATAACGTTCAACATGTCCTTTTTCATAAGTGGTGAAAATTTGATTGGGTCCATCGTCCGTTTCCCCCCAGGTTAAAAGACTTATAACTTTTATAAAATTTTGCTTTTATATATATCAACTTAATATTTTAAATCGCTACCTAAAAACTTAGACTACATGTACACAGCCAAGAGAACCAATGTGAAGCTTGTGTAGAAAACTTAGAACTGTACCTACTGACTCGCTACGATCCAAAGAAAAACAGAACTTTGTCATTTGTTACCTCTCTCCATCGTTATTATTTTTACTGAGGAGTGTACCCTTCTATTTGGTTATTATTTTTTAACTTGTTACCAAAGTTAGCACCTATCAAACCATTGTTTCAAAAACCTTGTGATCATGCTTCATGGAGAGCCTTTAAAATAATTCTGTGCAAAGCACACAAAGTCTTGGGCTATAAAGATGGTGGTGCTGTTTCTTCCAGTCCCTGGGACAGTCTCTCACTGAAGCTGGAACTTCGTAGGCCAGAATTTCTAAAAGTAAGGTAAAGTGAGAATTTATGCAAGAAAACTTAAGTCAACTATCTAGTCTGATATAAATATTGTGAATGGATTCCATCCTGTCTAAGGTAGAAATAGACCTTATGCCAGCAGCTACTGGCCAAACTCAAACGGACCTTTGGATTTCTTGGCAAACATTGATTTTCATGAAAACCGTCATGTCTGACTTGAGCCTTTTTTTAAGAGCAGCATTTTTTTTAACTGTAGAAAAGTGTGTGCCAAAACTGTGCCCTTACAAACCCGGTTATCTAACTGAAAACCTTCATCCTTCCCAGCATATCCCTGTGTCTTTTGTTTTGCCAAACCAGACCAGTGATAGGTGAAACACATAAACAGACTTTACTCAGCATTGGTTCTGTTATCAGAAATCTCACCCGACTCTTTTCTCACTTCATTTTTCACAAGATTATAAAGTCAGGCACCATTTTAATGGTTTTCACAGGTGGTGTTTTCTCACATGACTGGGAACAGGCCTGTTCCCTAGAGACAGTACTGAGGCTGGCATGAGTGTGTGTGGTTCATTCTTCAAAGCAAACAAGCAAAACAATAACTTCTTATGGAAATTTTTAAACATCAACAAAACTAAACCAGATCGTATGAGGAAGCCTCTGTCTCCATCATGCAGCTTTTTATCAATAATTATCTCCATGCCAGTCTTGTTTCACCTCTACCCACCTCCCGCCCCACCCTCAAACCTTCACCTCTCCTGTCTTGTCTCGAATCAAATCAGTTTCATCCCTTCTCCATAGGGTCCACTGTGAGATGGACAGGCACAGCCTTGTGTGTTGGTAGTAACATCAATCCTTCTTTTATGATGGCTCTCTGCTTAGATGTTGCCAAGGCCCTTTCACTGATCAGCCTGTCCTCCTAAACATTTCCTCTTAAGATATATTTTTGAAATCTCAAGTTGGAGTTCAAAATGGAGGAGCAAAATATTTTCAGACCCAGGATGTGCATATATGAATGAATATTTACTCTTGTATAAAATTTTAAAAGAAAATATTTGCTGCTCAAAGTAAGAAATTTTCACAGTAATATTGCTAACTATGTATTGTGATTGGGTTCGGGGAGTTAAATGTTGTCTGCTATCGTTAGTCCGTTGGACAACTGATGTTAAATATTCCCTGTTAATTCTCCTGGATTCGGTTAGGGAGGGGGAAAATCCCTGAATGGAAGGTATGGCTGGTAGACTCCAATTGTCTTCCACAATTCATTCATCCATTCTCAAATTCTCTCTCTCCCCCGGCCCCTCCCCCGTCCCTCTCTCTTTTCTCTCTTTCCTCCCTCCCCCCTCCTCCCTCCTTTCTCCCTTCTTTCTCTCCCTCCCCTTGCCCCTCCCCCAAGAGGTTTTACCTGGGTACCGGGTCACTCATCTGGACATCTAGAGACTGCGTTTACCAGCAACCCTTAGCCAGATGTGACTTAGCAATGGAGCGTGGGCAGAAGTGATATGCCTCACTGCCTTAAAAGTAAATTGCACTCCCCTTCCTCTCCAGCAGGGAGATGCAGCAATGAATCTGGCTCCTTTGGACCCAGAGAGTGAAGGTAGGGCTAACCCACCAGTGGGTCACTGAACGACTTCCTGAAGCAGTCACCCAGCAGCCCAGAGAAGCAGTTCAGCCACTCCGATTCGAGGGCTCTGTTCAAACACTTCCGCTTCTCCCCTAATCAATATGAACGGAATCATTTTTTCAAAAGTGCATCATTTGGTTAATACCATTTCTGTGATCTTAAAAAGTTTGTTCTGGTGTTCTTGCACAGTGAGTGGTTGCCCTGCAGAAGGTGGACTCAACCCCCAACCCCCCAAATTGGTTTGGATGTTGGGACAGATGCTGCCACACACACTGGAAAGACGTGACAACATTGATGACTCACGTCGTGGGATTTTCTGGTGAGAACAGAGCAGGTGCACGTCAGCCCAAAGTGGCAACAGCGAGGCAGTTCGGTTCGTTTTAGCTTTTATTATGGTCAGGAGGCAGGGCTGGGTGAGAATTCCTACCTGCTGGGGTGGGGAAGAACAGAGAGGAGAGTGTGAGGCTGGAGTGTGGTCAGTGCTTAAACATCCAGCATGGAGTTTTCATGTTTATTGCAGTCCTGAAAAAATATCATATGAGAAACTGATAACCAAATGGAAGAAGAATCTTCAAATCAGAAATGGTTAAATTCACATTCTTTGGTCACAAGAGCATTCCTGTTCCATACACTAGGAAAATGTGTAAATGTATTTTTTTAAATTTATTTTGGCTGCGTTGGGTCTTTGTTGCTGCACGTGGGCTTTCTCTAGTTGTGGAGATCGGCGGCTACTCTTCTTGCGGTGCGCGGTGCGGTGGCTTCTCTTGTTGCGGAGCACGGGCTCCAGGCACGTGGGCTTCAGTAGTTGTGGCGCACGGGCTCAGTAGGTGTGGCATGAGGGCTCAGTAACTGTGGCTCGCGGGCTCTAGAGCGCAGGCTCAGTAGCTGTGGCGCACGGGCTTAATTGCTCCGCGGCATGCGGGATCTTCCCGGACCAGGGATCAAACCTGTGTCCCCTGCCTTGGCAGGCGGATTCCCAACCACTGCACTACCAGGGAAGCCCCTAAATGTATTTCTTGATGCTACTGTTTCAAACTCAAATATGTCATCTACCCACGGATTAAGAAATTTGGGAGACAGAGTCACTGAGGCTCATTACAACCGCACATTTTCTTATGACGTTTAAATGAATTTTAATCTCACCAAGAGGTGCTAGAAAAAAAAGAATAAACTTCAAAAGACAGACTTTCAGTGAACGAAGCTGTTTTTCCAACTAGCAAAAAGTAAAGTAACATGCCGTTAGGAGAAGACTAATCACGCCTTTGTATAATTGTGTTCCTTTTAATAGAAGCAGGTATTAAATATATATCTAAAGGTGTTGAATTCTAATATCTTTATAAAACTTATAAAGTAACTTACAAATTAAAAAAAAAATCTTTTGTCAGACCACATGTCACCCTACTCATAAAGGATTAGAACAATTATGCAAATCAAATTCTAGAAATAGCTTTGGTATCCCATAATTCCTCAAGATAGATATGCAAATGAACTGGATCGTGACTGTGGGTTAAAAGAATTACACACTATACGGTTAAACTCTTTAGTATGTCACTCTCCAGAATGAATACCTGTGACAGGGGTTCTTTCCTATCTGTTCTTCCTTTTTTTTTTTTTTTTAACATGTTCTTTTTTTCTTCTGCTAAGCACATTGCAATGCAAATTGGTCAGGACTCAGGGACTATGGGGGAAAATATAACGGGGGGGGGGAATAAATATGTTAAATGAAAAAGGCGAGGACAAGTTTCATCCCCTCATGCATTTTAAATTTTATGATCCCTAGAGAATATTTTAATAAGGCATGTATTAAGTCAGCGTTGCAACTTTAATAATTTTTCAAAGCCTTTCAAACTTACAGCACATCTACGTATCTTCAAGAAAGTGAAACCATTTATTGCACCCTCCAGGTTCCAACACAGGTTCTAACCGAAAAACAGTGTGTGCTTCTCAGATATCACGTCCTGGCAGAAAGCAAGATTTTCATCCCAGAAAGCTACGCAGACTGGCATAACTCAGGTAATAAAAATATCTCGAGTGATGTTTTTAAATATACACTTTCCTACCAGTTTACATCTTCTCTACCCAGAATAGGCTGGCCACTTAAAACTTAATTTGTAAATGACTAAATTATTCCTCCTAGAAGCTAAGTGGTAAAATAGCTTTAATTTACTTGTCTCCTTAATGTTACTGAGAAATAAGACAGTTGCATTTATGCCTTGACGTTGCAGCTTAAAACATTTGTGCATGTTTTCTCTGTGTAATTTGAAGTGACTTTGAGTCTTCAGGCTTTCAGATATAAATTTCAAGCTGTTTATTTATCTTAAATGCCTGCAACCAGTATATAGGGTGAATCGAATACTTACTAAGACTTTTCTTCTCCTTTTCCCTTGAGCAAAAGCTCGAAATACCTTTTTCTCTAGGGTGAGCCTACTACTCCTCCTTCCTTTGGAAAGAGAGGAGAGTGGTCTCCTGGAGAGCTACCTGTTTGATTTCTGTTCAGTTCTGACATTTCTAATCTGACTTGCTGGCTCTCCCTGCAAAAAGATTTTAGGTAACAAACTTTCTCCATTCAAACGACCACATCCCTTACTGGCACTTGAGCATTCGCATAGAGTTGGAACAGAAAACTTTGAAGAGAGAATTATGTGGTTTTATTTCCCTTAGAAACACTTATTTTGAAAATGGACCCCAGAGTGAGGAGAATGTGGGAATCAGAAAGATGGGGAAGGTGGAAACTGGACAATTTTTTGTTCCGTCTTCTGGTTTTTCCTGCTTTCCTCAGTAGGGCAACCAGAGAGAGTCTGCCTAAGGGCCCTTTCCGGGCAATCAGCTGTGAGGTCTGTTCTCCTCATTATCCCGAGCTCTTTTTCTCGATCCCTCTTCTGGCATATCTCATGTTCTGCCTTGATTTATGGTTTGGGGCACATTGGCCAGGTTTCTCCAATTACCTTGCTAACTCATCAGCAAGAGAACTGGACCTTTCTTATCCTCTGTGTTCCCCTGCACTTCCCAACACAGAAACTGGCTTCTTATTCACTTAAATACCTTTGTGACCACCTAGAGGGGTGGGATAGGGAGGGTGGGAGGGAGGGAGACACAAGAGGGAAGAGATATGGGAACATATGTATATGTATAACTGATTCACTTTGTTATAAAGCAGAAACTAACACACCACTGTAAAGCAATTATACTCCAATAAAGATGTTAAAAAAAAAAAAAGAAAAGAAAAACAAAAAGAATCCGGGCTGCTTCAGTCATTCTTGTAAAACAATAAAATTAAACTTATTAAAAAAAAAAATACCTGTGGATTAGATGGATTCATTCAGGTAGTTTTCCAGATATCTATAACTAAATTTGTCATACTAAAAGCTTAAAAACACACTGATCATGGTAACAGTTTTTATAAAGTGCAATTAAATAGAACCAGCCTTGTAATAGTTATTTTTAAAAATCTTCTCGATTTATTTCAATCTAAGAAATCAAGTCAAATCTATTTTATTATTTTTTTCCAGAGCCAGGTTAATCTGACAGTTAACAGCCGGCTGAATGATCTGATAACTGGAAATGTGAATTGAATTAAATAAGCCTAATTTAAAAAAATTTGTGACTACAGTTCCAGCATATCAGGCATATCTGTCAAGGGAGTGGAGAGGATGGAATTGTTTTAACTATTGTTGCAGTTAATTGTTGCTTCAAATAACAGGCTTTCTGAATATCAGTGCCTGAAGCAATAGCAGTTTTTATTTCAAGACCAGGAATCTAAAATCTAGAGATATGAGGTTGCATGTTTGGGTAAGTAGATCAACAATGTTAAAACAGATGTCTGCTCTTTTTATCTTTCTGGTCTGCTATTTTCACCATGTTGACAGTATCTCTTCTCATGGTTGCAAGATGGCTGCTGTGGCTCCAAGCATTACAGCCTCATCAAAAATATCGCAAAAGGAAGGAAAAGGGAGGGGAAGAGGGCTCTGTTCTTAGGCTGAGGTAGATCCCAAAAGTCTTGTCCAAGTTGGAGAAAAAGCCTAAAGAACCCCGTGGACTCAGATCAAGTTTGCTTTTAATTTTGTTTACTCGAGAAACAGCTAATAAACAATGCAAAGGATAATGATATGGGTCTAGAATATGGATGGGTGGAGACAGTTTCCCATTACCTCCTTTGCCCCTCACAGAGGGGGTCTTGAAGTCCAGTGGTCTTGGAGGGTCACACAGAGTGGCCCGTCTACCAGGTGAATGGAGAACAGTGTCTTGAGTCCACTGCATTTTACAACCTCAGCCATCTCAGTTCACGGACAACTTGAAATGCCAGTAAGCCTGCTACTCAGCCCACCGTGGCACTCAGATCTAATGACTGTGTTTGGAGACTTGGAAATGTTTCAGGACCTGCATGGGGACAATCTCCCCTTCTCTGTAGAGGTTAGTTCACCCTTTATGTCTAAGAGTTCAGCCTGTATGTTTGAAAGCTTAACAGCGGTTGAGTTGGGAAAAGAGGAAGTAAGGACTTTGGACGCAAGAAACAACGCAGAAAAGGCATGTTGGTGTGACCCAGTATGGTCTGTTCAGGGCACTGCCAGTGACTTGCAGTGGCTGGAGCACAGAGCCTGAGTAGGGAGTGGGAGGATGTGAGACCAGCGCGGGAGCCAGGAGCCCAGGTGTGCACCGTGCGAGCCCAGCAGAGGGGTGACTGGGCCAAGAAGGCCTTCCAGAAGTCTTGGATCTGAGTCCAGCACAAACCTGATATTCAGCTAAGACCCAGGGGTACAGCTGTACAGGTTAGTTATGCCCGTGTCATCCCAGTTATTACATATTGTGAATGTTGCCTCTGCTCTAGAGGAGGTGGTGAGGGAGTCCGCAGGCAGAGGAGGGGGACGGGCTTTCCAGGGAGAGGTTATACAAAGGTAACCAGAGAAGGGAGAGGTGGAAATATAAGGGGAAGATGAGGCCAGGGTGGTGGAGGGGCCGGACCATAAAAGGCCTTCTGTGGCAAACCAGAATTTTGCACTTGTATGGGTCATGGAAAGACAGTGAAGGGTAGAACCAATCTTGCCAACCCAATGATCCATCCTGACTCAGCCCCGGGACCTGGGACCCTGTTACCTCTCAGGGGCAGGGCCTTTGAAAATGTAGATGGCTGATGGTAAGCCCAAAGCCTTGGCAGAAATGATTGTGTTGTATTTTCTTTCTTTCAAAAAGAGGGAGAAAGAAAGGAAGAAAGAGAGAGGGAAGGAAGAAAATAGAGGAGGAAAGGAGGGAGAGAAGGAATAAGAGAGGGAGGAAGAGAAGAAAGAAGAGGAAAAAGGGAAGAAAGGAAAAGGAAAGAAAAAAGGAAAGGTAGAAACCAACATGGCAAGACTGACAAGGTCTGGCAAGGCTGAATGGTGCGTATGGAGGTTATTCTTCATCATCATGGTTATTGACTTGTGATTCGCCTCCCCACTTTGAGATATTTCAATTTGTAAAAAATGAACATGGTCAGGTGGAAATCTAAAAGTAGATATAAGTCTTTCTGCAAAGCGATTTGACATACGGTGTCAAAAGACCTAAAGATGCTCATTTTTGACCCAATAATTCCATGCCAGGACATGCACAGATTTATAGACAAGCAATCTATTTTCTTTTGCTTCAAGTATAGACATAACCCATTAATTTCACCTGGGGAGGAGTGGCGGAGGAGTTATGCTAAATTAACTTGTCAATGACAGAAAATGAGCTATTTTAATGGAAGTTTTCCCCAAATACATTGTTCCTGTCCTGGTACAAGAAGTAGAGTATTCTGAAATACAAGTAACCTTCTCTTGATGATTCTTTATTAATATAATTAACAATCAAAGTACAGGCTAATAAATTCAGTGATGAAAGTAGCTGTTGAGGTGCAAGGGGAGTTTTGCTCCTGCACAGTATTCCTCTGGACAGCTAGTTCCTCTGCATCTCTTGGTTCTTCTTTTTCCTTTACAGCTGGCCGTCATTTCTCATTACTTGTCACTTGAATTCTCATTAGAAATCTCCCATCCAGTCAGAACAAAGCAAAACAAGAAACAGGAGTTAGCCCTGACAGCCTAGTTCCTATGCCATGGCAGGTGCTACAAATTCTGACCATCACATAGGCTTAGTGACTTCTGTTTTTTGAACCTGGATCACTTGTGGCTGGTGGGGGGATGTTGGATGAGGAGAGATTTACTTCCTTGGCCTGTCTTTAGATAAGCTAAGATTTCTGATGAGTGGCCCTTGGATAATTAATGTCTACCCGGTCGTATGATCTGGGGAGAAACAGGCTGATAGTTACTCATACTTTCCAAATAGGAGACTGTCTGCATAGACTGATTGACATTTACGGACAAAATAAAATAATGCTGACCATTCTCCCGCAATAAATTGGCCACACCCTCTTATTATGACTTATCCATCTTGGACTGAATATTTAATAGTTTATATTATGCGCAACTCAAATTTCAATATATTTACTGTACCCACTTTAATTATTATTTTATCAAAATGGTTACTTTGCTTACATTCATGTTTTCTATGTTCATAAAAAAGTTTTGAAGCAGTATATATATATATATATATATATATATATATATATATATATACTGCTTCTTCCCTTGAAGAGAAGATCTGCAGATTTTTTATCTTGCATTTTAAGTTAACAAGCCTCCAAATGTCTTAGAAATTATGGTCAGCCAAACAGCATGCACTAAAAGGATAATAAAAACATGAGTACCTTACTTAGACGCATATTACCACCTGTCACAGTCTCAAACAACAACAGGAACAAAAACCCACTCCAGAATGAAAATACTGGTATATTTATATAATGCAAAGAGAAATACAGATATAAATCCTCAAAACGGAAGATACGTTAATAAAAATGTAGCATTATAAGCGAAAAAATACAGTACTTGCAGAATTTAGTCTTTCAACTTAAGGTTACAACGTGTCTAACAAAGAAATAGTACTTAAAATTATAGTTCTCATTATTAATTTAAAATAACCATCAGGAGAACAGCACAGCTTAACCTAGCAAACATTTTAAGGAAATGCTTTGTCTCATAGAAGAGTATCATTATATTCCATCCATTTATACCATGAACAAGAGAATAACAATTTTCAAAGTGGCAATTAGTTTCATAAGACAGAATAAAACTGGGCTCTTCAAAGCACAAACTGTTCCCCTAAAATTATTTTAATTTTTATTGGCAAAAAATACCTAAACAGTTTTGATTTAGCACTCTGCTTGTCTCTGAGCCCTCCCAATCCATGAACCACAATCACTACATACAAAAACATGCAATACTGTATTTTCTCCACACCATTACTAACCAAAACACTTTTTACTCTTTTGAAAGGTACAGTTTTACAGAAATGTTTCCACTCAAGATTGGTATGATACAAAGAGCAGTTGTCGCTGACGGGCATTTCCTAGTAGTATAAAGCAAGGTAGGAAACAAATCTTGTGTTGTTACTGATTAAAAATGACTGCCTTGCTACTCGTTCCCATTTCTGCTCTTTAACTTCAATATCAATACTGAACAAAATTCTCAACGCCTTCAAAGAACCACAGCAGTCCAACTGCCCCCACCGATGGCAATTCAGAGGGAACTTGAGACAACTTTCCCTCTTTCTCCTGCTGCCAACAGAAGACCCTCAAGAAATCAAACTTGTGAAGTCCCCCTGGGTTCCTCTACCTCAATGCAAAATGTAATGCCACTTGAGGTTGTCAAAAATAGCTTCTGTAGAAAACTGGCCATGGTCTTTAGGAAAGGTTGCATGAAAAAAATTAGTTTAGCCTTTATTGAAAAAAAAAAAAAGTAACTCATGGAATAAAAGACATCAGTGCCAGTACAAAGACTCCAGGGCCTGCTGTCAGGATGAAAATATATTTAGGAGAACAATCGCAAGGAGCTGGGGTGGGGCTGGGACTTCGAAACCCTCCCCCCAAAAGGAGTCTGTACAATCCTAGTGATGATGCACTTCGAGAGCCGTTTTGAAGGCAGCTCAGAAAATTAAAAAGGAGGCAGAAGGGGGAGAAAAGACGTCACTGTCCAAGCCAAAGGGAGAAGCCGGGTTGCGGTGCAGGTGAAGGGAGAGCCACTTATAAACCGATGCCTTTCAAGTCGCAGGGGAGGGTGGCCTGGGTGGCCTGGGGGCTCTGGCAACAGGGGAACTGGGCTCGGAAGCAGTCCCTGAGCTCTCTGTTGAAGAGGAAGCACACGACGGGGTTGATGCCGGCCTGCGCGAAGGTCAGCCACACGGAGGCCGTCAGGTAGGCCTGGGGGACAGCGCCGGGCCGCACCAGGACCCGCATGTAACTGGCCACGACGTAGGGCCCCCAGAGGAACAGGAAGAGCAGCGTGATGGCATAGAACATCTTGCACAGCCTCTTCTCTGTCTTGAACTCCTCGAGCACGAGGAGGCGGCGCGCGCCACGGCCGGGCCCGGCCGGCCGGATGCCCACGAGCGCGGGCGGCGTGGGCCCGCGGCCGAAGCCCGCCGTCCAGTTGGCGGCCGCCTGGCCGGTGGCACCGGGGCCGTGGAAGGTCCAGTCGTGGCTGACGGCGGGCACGAGGCGCGCGGGCCGCATCTTGCGGCGATCGTGGATGAAGAAGAGCAGGCGGAGGTAGACGAGGTGCGTGGCGCCCACCACCACGGCCAGCAGCAGCAGGAAGCCCAGCGCGCCGGGGGCGCCGTCGGGCCGCTGCTCCAGGGCGCACGGCGCGTCCTCCTCGTCGCCGCCGCCGCCGCCGTCCAGCACGGGCGGGAAGGCCGCGGCCAGCGCCAGCGCCCAGGCGGCGCACACCAGCATGGCGGCGCACGGCCAGCCGGCCAGGCGCTCGGCGTAGAAACGGTGGTGCGCTATGGCCAGGTAGCGGGTGACGCCCACGCCGAGCAGCAGGAAGGCGGCGTGGAAGCAGAAGAGCGCGGCCAGGAAGGCGAGCAGCTTGCAGCCCAGCGCGCCCGGCGGCGCCCCCGCGGCGGCCGCTGCCCGCCGCGCCGCCAGCATGACGGCCGGGAGGCAGGCGAGCGCGCGCAGCCCGTCGGCCAGGCACAGGTCGAGCAGCAGGTAGTACGGGGCGCGGTGCAGGCTGCGCTCCCGCACGATCAGCAGCGCGAACAGCACGTTGCCCGCGAGGCTAACGCACAGCAGTAGGCTGAGCGTGGCCAGCTTGAGGCCCAGGGCGGCCGCCTCGCCGCCGCCGCCGCCGCCCGGCTCGCTCGCGTTCGCCATCGCGGCCTCCCCGGGCCGGGCGCCGCGCTCCGCTCCGGGGCCGACCCCGGCCTCGCCGCTCCGCAGGCCTGCCGGCCGGCCCGAACTCAACCAAGCGCGCGGGTCTCCGGCGAGCTCCCGGGCCGGCGGGGCTTAGCCCGCGCCCGGGTGACCCCTCCTCGGCTCCCCGAGCTGCCGCCGCGTCGCCGCCATCTCAGGAATGGTGCGCGCAGGAGGCGACGGCCACTCCCTGCGCCTCGGGCGCCGCGGGCTTCACTGCGGACCGGGCCGCGCCACCGCCCGCAGCTCCTGCATCCTCCTCCTCCTCCTCTTCCTTCGCCGCTGCCGCCGCCGCTGCGCCTCTGGGCTCTGCCCCGCGCCGGGCCAGCCGCCGCCGCCGCTGCCGCCGCCGCCGCCGCCGCCGCGGAGCCCCCTCCCCTCCGCCGGAGCGCGCCGCGTGGCCGCCGCCGCCAGCCCCGCCGAGGCTTCCCGCGCCGCCCGGGCCGGGCTGGGCTGGGGGCGCCGCCGCAGCAGCTGCGGGGCCGGGAGGCGGCCGGGAGGGAGGCAGGGCCCAGGACGCGAGGTGGCGGCAGGTCGCGTTTGGCCCCAGGTAACGGGGGTCCGGCGGCGGTGCCCGGCGCCCGCCCTGGGGTCACTGAGGTGGCCGTGCGCGGGGGGGAGGTTGCCTGGGATGGCAGAGTCGGGAGGCCTCGGGGCGTGGGGGCGGGGTGTGGGACCGGAGGATCTGGGATGAGCCCTCTGTCCGCAAGCTCATAGTAATTCACAGTCATCGTCGTGATCACAGCCTTGTAACCTCTAGTATTCAGGTCAGCACTGATGTGGGCGGCAGTGTTCTGGGGAGCTTTACGCCCTCAGCGTTCACAGAAATGACAAAGTTGGTTCTATGCTTAAACCCGCTTTATATCTGAGGAAGCAGAGGCTTGGAGGTCAAGGGAGTTGAGAGCCGGTAAGTGGTAGAGCTGAGATTCAAATTTCACTCGGTGTGATTTCCATGGCCGGACTCACCAGCGACCCTGAAGCATACCCTGCTCTCTGCCCCATTCGTGGTCCCAGTGAAGGCATATGTCAGGGAAAAGAAATTCAGCATTTTCCCTTGATTTGGAAGGTGAATCCCATGCCACCTTCCTCCCAGGGTGTCAGTCCTCTGGGAAGCCCGAAAGGGCAGCCCCTGTTCTGATCCTCAGCTGCACCAGATTCTCTCCAGGCTTTGCGTAGGCCGTTCCCTCTGCCTGGACCAGCCCCTCAACGGGCTCCCCATCCTCTGGGCCACTCTTCTGACCAGTCTAGCTTACTCTGTACCATTGCCCATTCATTTCCTTCTTAGCACTTAATATTTGGTATTATGTATTTTTATTGCTTTTGAAGATCCTGTCGGTTCAGCTGATCTCTAAGCTCCAGGAAGGCAAGCGACTGTGTCTGGTTTTTCCTAACCCTGTATCCCCATGCCTAGGATGGAGAAGCCAGAGTTAAGAAATATGTTCTTTCTCAGGTACACTCATGTTTTGCTTTGTTTTATGCAGAATATTATTTATTGGCATGGCAGGCACTGTGATGGGCATTTTTAGGATGACACAAGATCATAGAAAGCCTTGTCAGACTGAGGAGTCTAAACTTTAGTCTATAGGCAGTCAGGAGCCCTTGGAGGTTTTTGAGGAAAGTGCTGTGATTAGAGAACGACTGATGTGCGTCAGGAAGATTATTTTGACGGTAGTGTTTAAGAGGAATGACAGAGCAGAGTCTGGAAGTCTAGTCCAGAGCCTTAGCCTTTAACGTGCCCAGAAATCACTGGGGATCCTGATTCACTAGGTCTGGATGGGGCTGGAGATGATGCCTTTCTAGTAATTTCTTAGCTGACACTAATGCCTCTGGTCTACAGACCACACTTGGAATAGCAAGGACCTTGAGGGCATTTGGACATTTTGTAAAAATCTAAGTGATGGCCAATGAGGGCCTGACTTAGGGCCCCTAAGCGGCCAGGGACAAGTGGCTGACCAGGCAAGTCTACAGATATTTGTTGACAGAAAAGAGAAGTAGATTTTGGAGAGTGTTTTGGTCAGGAATTGCATTTTGATAATGGTAGCTCAAAAATGTACATGAGTTTCTTTTCTTCATAAAACAAGAAGTCTGGAGGTTAATGGCATGGAATTATTGGCTGTAAATCTGAGTCTCTGAAAATCTTTTAGCCCTTTCCTCGTGATCAGCAGGCTGCTGACACCCCAGCCATTCCCTCGGCATTCCAGGCAGAAAGAAGGAAAAGAAAAGAGCAAAAGCGTCCTTGCCATCTAAGTGGGCCTCCTCTGAAGAGTTTTCTAGAAGGCCTACATGATAACAGACACATATTCATTGGGTACCACTATCAGCAAAGGATATTGGGGAGTGATTTCTTACTTTGATATTTTAGAGCCAGGCACATAGCCACAGACAGTGAGTTCCAGCCTTGATGTGGACCTTAGCACTTGGGCTGCTTCTGCCCAGAGGAAGGGATGCCTTCTTTTAACTCACACAGAGATACCAACTCTGGTTCCTTTATGACACTGTTAAGGGCAGCCTGTGGTCGCTGAGCACTTGCTATGTGCCAGGCGGTGTGCTGAATACTTGACATGTGTTATCTCGTTTCATCATTCTAAGGGCCTTATGGGGTGGGTACTGTTATAATTTCCATTTTGCAGATGAGGCAGAGAGGTTAATTTGTTCAGGCTTTCACCAAAAGTAAGTGTGAGAGCTGGGATTGCAAGGCAGAAAGTCTGACTCTAGAGCCCACGCTCACAACCACCGTATGTATTGCGCCTTCACCATAACTGCAAAAAAAGGTGCTACCTTTGTAAAAACAAAGAACCAAACACTACTGATGTTCACAGAATTAAAGCCGCTTCAAAGAGGGGAGAGATTTCCAAAAGCATCTCATCCAGTGCTTTCATTCTGTGAACTCATACATGGCTGAGTGGGCAGTAGAATCCAGGTCTTCTCACTCCTAGGTCAGTACCCTTACCACTTAGATGAAATCTTCATATTATTTGTTCTAATGATCACTTGACATTTCGCTTAACCTCTTGGAATCTCAAATATTCCCATTTACAAAAGGAGAAATTGGACCAAATGATTTCAGAGGGTCCTCACCTCTGAGGTTCACTTTGTATATGAGAAAATGAAAGATAAATGGTTATACAATCCCGAATGGGGAGAGATTTATTCTGCATAAAAAGACCCATAAGGAGAGACATTAGTTCCTTATGATTTAGGTTTCTCTAAGGTTTCTACTTCTCTCCATGACTCAGTACGCTTCTCTTTGGGATTTGGTTTAGTCATCTTCTCAGGATCAAATAGCAGAAGCAGCAATAGAAAATATATAAATCATGGCTCTCACAGCAGTTATATGCCTGCTTCTTTCATTGTCACCATTTGTTCAGAAGATTAATACTTAAGGAAAAACTATTAACATTTCATTGCCAGAATCAACTTATTTTCCCTTTATTGTTTCTAGGGAGCTTCACTGAAGAATTTAAAAGAGTTTCTTAGGCACCAATTTGAGTGCTAGCGTCTCAAAGCATAACAGCTCGGTGGGATTCTTCCCTCTAAGAAAAATTGCTTCCTTTTGCACATAGATAGAAAAGTTGGGGTTTCCACCCCAAATTAGTTCTGTTACTTCTTTGCTGCACATGTAGGTGATGTGAATGGTAATAGAAGTCTGCTGTTTGGAAGACTGGTTGACAGACCTTGACAGATTCAATCAAGGCCATGGTCCCCATCATCACGGGAGACAGTTTGGCTGATGTCTCCTGTCCAGCCTCAGGCTTCTGGCTAGTCATCTGCCAATGGGCATGTTGAGCATCAAGTTAGAGGAAGTTGGTTTGACTTAGTCTCATCCCAACTCTTAGAAAACAAAATCTATGTCCAATGGATGCTGAGTTATCAAAGGATATTACTTAGATTGGCCTCTCCATGGGAGGGAGTCGTAACTTCAGGACTGCAGATGGACTTGGAGTTAAATATATCTCAGTTCATATCCGAGTCCCATCAATTACTAACATGTATCCTTAGCCAAGTCCTTTACCTCCTCTGAACCTCTGAGCCTCAAAGGCCTTTTGCGAGGAAGATTCCATTAAATTCGATCCATTTACAAAAAAAGAGTGTAACGCAAGGTGTGCGCCCAGGTGGTGTGTAATAAATGGCAAATACATTTTTTGCTCTTACTAGACTATAAATGCCTTGGCTAACCATGGCTTGATTGACTTTTATATTCTCAGCCTAGCCTAGGAGGATGCCACACACACACACAGACACACACACGGACACACACACACACACACACATATATGTGTATATGTCTCAATATTTGTGTGGCAGGTGTGAATGTCAGTCTATAAAATCAAGGGTGCCAGAAATATAACTGCTTCGTAGAAACTTAATTTCTGACTGAGTTGCCATTTTGCATTGATGGTGAAGAAAAACATGTAAACTTGGTGCTTCTGGGGTTTCATCATGGACCTTTGCTTCTTTGGGATGTGCCGTAATTCCAGGCTAGTGCCCAGATGGCCCGGCACACAGTCATTCAGGGTAGTGTGTGCGTGTGTATGGGAGGTCAGTAATGTTTGGTCAGTTGTAGCCATGTTTTTTCTGTCCTTATAAGCCATTGTGGTTTGGTGATTCTTAGCTGTCTCATGCCAGACTTGGGGTGTGAGAATAGGGGCTGAGAATATATATCGTATTAGGTGTCACTCAGCTGTATGTCTGGGAAACCCAGTGCAGATGCCCTCTCTCAGTACCCTCTCGCTCCTCCCTTCTGCCTTCGTCTCTGGGGACTCCCTGTCTACTCCAGCATTGGGGAATACTGTTCTTTCTGTTCTTCTGGATAGTGTAATTGGTCAGTTCTCCTGGGAATCGGTGGTCCCAGAATTTAGGTGTTTGGGAGAACAAAAGTCAGGAAGCTACCTTCCGTAAACCTCTCCTTGGCGAGGAAGCCTGGACCCTGCTATCTGCTTCAGTGTGGGGAAGGAAAGGGAAAAACAGGAAGAAAAATGATCAGGTCATATCTCAAAATATTGTCCTTGCTGTATATGTTTGTTGAATGAATGACTGAATATGTCATTCATGTGTACACGCATGGCATACTGTCATACTTCTAATAAGCAAAATATGGTTTAGTGAAAACTCTTTTAACAGTTTTCTCCATGTGCAAAAAAATGAAGTTGGACCCTTACCTCACAAATATAATGTACAAAAATTAATTCAAAATGTATCCTAGACATAAATGTAAGGGCTAAAACTGTAAAACTTAGAAGAAAACATAGGAGTGAATTTTCATAACTTTAGATTAGGCAATAGTTTCTTAGATATGACACCAAAAGGATGAGCAAAAAATGGAAAAGATAGATAAATTGGATTTTATTAAATTTTTAAAGTTTGCACTTCAAAGAACACCTTCAAGAAAGTGAAAAGACAACCTACAGAATGCGAGAAGGTATTTTCAAGTTATATGTCTGATGAGGGAATTGTGTCTGGAATATATAAAGAATGCCTATGAATCAACAGTAAAAAGCCAAACAGTCCAGTTTAAAATTGGGCAAAGGATTTGAATAGGCATTTCTTCAAAAAGATATACAAATGGCCAATAAATACATGGGAAGATGCTTACCATCGTTAATCATTAAAAAGATGCAAATCAAAGCCATAGTGAGATACCACTTCACACCTAGTGGGATGGCTGTTATCAAAAAAATAGCAAGTGTTGACGATGATGTGGAGAAATTAGAACCTCATACAATGCTGGTGTATAAATATAAAACGATGCAGCTGTTTTGGAAAATAGTTAGGAAATTTGTCATAAGTTAAACATAGAGTTACCTATGACCCAGCAGTGTATACCACTCCTAGGTATATACCCAAGAGAAATAAAAACATGTCCACATAAAATTTAGACACAGATGTTTATAGCAGCATTTCTCATACTAGCCAAGGGGGGAGTAATCCAATTGTCAGTGGATGAGTGGATAAACAAAATGTGAATTCTCCACGTAGTGGAATATTGCACACTCATAAAAGGGAATGAAGTACTGACATATGCTGCAACATGGACGAACCTTGAAAACATTATGCTAAGTGGAAGAAGTCAAATGCAAAAGACCAGGTATTGTACACTTGCATTTCTATAAAATGGCCAGAGTTGGCACATCTGTGGAGACAGAAAGCACATTGGTAGTTGCCAGGGACTTGAGGTAGAGGGGATTGAAGAGTGACTGCAAATGAGTATTGGAGCATTTGTTTTGGGGGTGATGAAGTTGTTCTAAAATTAGGTAGTGATAGTTGCACAACTCTGGATGTCCTAAGCAAGTAACATAATTGTGAAAAAAACCCCATATTTCATATTAAAGTCAGGTCACCTCTGTAACCTTAGGAAGTATCCTTATCAAAAGAGTGCTGCCGGCCTAGAATGTGACATGGACTCCTCATTGCTTCCTGAGTGAATGTAAGCCTTTAAGGTGTGAACTCTCGGGCCCTTCCCTGGGGTTGGTCACAGAAATCAGTATGTCTTGCCATAAGGTTATGTGTACAAGGGTTGTGTCTTTGGTTTGCTTCCGTATTTACATGCTTTGATGCCGAAATGAACTTGGGAGGAGGGATTAAGAAATTCTTATTCAGTCACTAGCTTTGCAGTACAGTGTCTACCCATTGGGAAAGATGTTTTGTTTTTTTTTAGATCCATTAGTGCGCCAAGGTGTTTTGCATACACTGTCTAGTTTACTTCTACAAAACCCTGTACCCCCATTTTACAGATGAGGAACCTTGACTCTTATGTTAATTACAGCAGTTAATTACATAGTCTATAGTGGTAAAGCAAGGTTAAAGTCTGGTCTACCTGGCCTGAAAGCCTGAATTCTTAATAAGTACACATACAGGGCTGCGTTGACTAATACATAATTGAGGGGGGGAAAAACCTATCAACATCTTATAAATAAATACTAAACTGAAGGTTGTATTACTTGGTACAGAATTGAGAAAAACCATTATGCTATAGGCGGTATTTTAATCGTTTGAAAATGAACACTTCTAACATTTAGAAGAAACAAAAATATACACTTGTTACCACTTAAAATCTCATTTTTGATATTTTGGTAGTATATTTTTTTCAAAGAGTTATAGCCATGGCTGCAAGTGAGAAAAAAGCCTTTTATGTGGCCCCTCTCTTTTCTATTATATGATGTTTAATAGCCGCTTCAACTCCCTCTAGGGTTAAATCATGTTGTGATCCTAAATTTTGCTTTCGAAAGATGGAATGCAACTATCAGGACAAGGGTGCTACTGTGAGTGCCAAAGATGATAGGATCAAACCTGTTGCTTAAACGTCCTCTTCCTGTGTGTGGAATCATGATATAATTAGATATCAGAGCTACTACTTCTATAATCCTCTCCTCCCCCTCCTCTCTTATTTACTCAAAAATCAAATCGTGCATTGATTGTTGTTATTTTCTATTCTAGAGAATTATAGAGACTATAATTTTTAAGATACAGATTTTTGGAGTACATCCTTATCTAATGGTCTAAGCTATGGTACTGAGGCCCATAAGACACACCTTTAGGGATGTACCTACTCCTTCTTGATTTTCTGTTTTACCAGTTATCCAATAACTTTCTTGTAATGAAAAATGAACGTTTAACTCTTTAAAATACCCACCCTCTATACACATTCGCATCCACACACATAAATTCTTCCTCCGCCCGCCCCAAGCTTTGCACTGGGTTTTGATTTAGATGAAGTATAGAATCTTTCACTGGCCAGAATTCTTACCACTGTTAGGGAGAGTATCTGCAAAAATAAAAGGGGCTTACCTCGGAGACAAGGCAGACCGATTTTGATGGTGAAACAAGCCACATAAAAGGCATGACTTTGGCACATTTCTCCTTAGACTTCCGTGTGATTTTAGGAAGGTCTGATTTCAGTGTCACAGACATTATGAGTTAACAGCTGCATTTCTCAGAGCCACCCCACCCCCTGCTGCCACCCTTCTGCCACTCTCCTAACAGGCATAGAACTCTAATGAATACAAGTTAGTTAGAGTCAACGTGGCATCAGTGAGCTGTGGAATTGTAAAATTCCATCCTGTGTAGTGTAGTTCACAGCTCAATCATACATGATAACTACATTTTGTGAATTGTACACCTTTTTTGTTTTCCTTAGAGCTAATGATTGTGGTTTTTCCTCCCTGTAAAGTGATGTGTGCCTGTAACCCACTCAATTTTTTTTTTTTTTTTTGCGGTAGGCGGGCCTCTCATTGTTGTGGCCTCTCCTGTTGCAGAGCAACAGGCTCCGGATGCGCAGGCTGAGCGGCCATGGCTCACGGGCGCAGCCGCTCCGCGGCATGTGGGATCTTACCGGACCGGGGCACGAACCCGTGTCCCCTGCATCGGCAGGCGGACTCTCAACCACTGCGCCACCAGGGAAACCCCCACTCAAACTTTTTGACAGAACCATATAGTTTCACTCACTACAGCCAAACTCATCATCCAATCAGGTGGTTGTATTTTTGTCCTTGGAGACATCTCTCCTGGAACCTTCATTCTCTTCAATCTGATCTGAACAGCCGTCTGCACGACTGTTGCCCTGGCACTTCCCTTCAACGTTATGTTTGTCTCTTCACTACCTTCCTATGTCAGAGCTCCTGTTTCCTGTAGCCCACATCTTTTTCTTCTTCTTTCCTTCTCTTTCTTTCTTTTTTCATTTCTTTATTTATAAATTTATTTATTTTTTGGCTGTGTTGCGTCTTTGTTGCTGTGCGAGGGCTTTCTCCAGTTGCGGCGAGCGGGGGCCACTCTTCATCGCGGCGCGCGGGCCTCTCACTGTCGTGGCCTCTCTTGTTGCGGAGCACAGGCTCCAGACGCGCAGGCTCAGTAGCTGTGGCTCACGGGCCCAGCTGCTCTGTGGCATGTGGGATCCTCCCAGACCAGGGCTTGAACCCATGTCCCCCGCATTGGCAGGCAGATTCTCAACCACTGCACCACCAGGGAAGCCCTTTTTTCATTTATTTTTATGTGGTGTATATATCTCAATAAGATTTTACATATCTGAAACCGCACTTTTTTTAACCTTCATACTTGATTGATAGTTTGGCTGGGAATAGAATTCTCCTAGGTTGGAAATAATGGCTAATGATGTTGAGCATCTTCTCATGTGCTTATCTGCCATCTCTGTATCTTCTTTGCCGATAAATCTGTTCAACTTTTTGCCCTTTTTTCATGATACCATTTGTATATATTTTTATTATTGATTTTTGAAAGTTTTAAGAATATATTCTGGAGTCAAGTTCTTTTTAAGATATATGATTCACAAATATTTTCTCTTGGTCTGTGGCTTCTCTTTTTATTCTTTTAATAGTGTCTTTTGACAAGCACAAGATTTTGATTTTCACCAAGTCCAGTTTATCATTTTGAATTATTTTATGCATCTGATTTTGCTGTCATATCTAAGACATCTTTGCCTAAGTCAGGGTCACAAAGATTTTCTTCTGCATTTTCTTCTAGAGGTTTTATTTTCTTAAAATTTTATGTTTCATATTAAGCTCAGTCTTATAAACGGTATGAGGTATGGGAGGTATGGATTGAAGTTCTTTTTTTTTGCATATGGTTAGCCAATTGTTCCATCCCTCTCTTGAAAAACTACTATTGTTCACACAATTGCCTTTGCATTTTTGTCAAAAATCAATGGTTCATATATATATGTGTGTTTGTTTCTGGACTCGCTATTCTGTTCAGTTTATCTACATCTATCTTGAGGGCGATACTACAGTGTATCGATTAATGTGGCTTTTCAATAAGCTTTTAAAATCAGGGAGTGTTATTTCTCCAAATTTGTTCTTCTTTTTCAGAATGTTTTGGCTATTCTGAGTTATTAGCATTTATATATAGATCTTAGAATCAGTTTGTCAAATTCTACAAAAAAGCCTGTTAGGATTTTAATTGGGATTGTGTATAGATCAATTTGGGGAGAATTGAAATCTTAACAATACTCCATCTTCCTATACATGATCAAGGTATATTTCTCCATTTTTTTAGGTCTTTAATTTCTTTCAGCAATATTTTGTAGTTATCAGTGTACAGTTTTTACACATCTTTCATCACATTTATCCATAAGTATTTCATATTTTTGATACTATTATAAATGGTATTTTTAAAAACTTCCATTTCTCATTCTTCAATCCTAGTATATAAACATATTATTGAGTTTCGTATTGATCTTGTATCCTGAGATTTTATTAAACTCACTTATTAATTCTAGTAGCTTTTTGGGGTAAATTCCATGAGGTTTTGTACATAGATGATTGTGTTGTCTGTGAATAAGGACAGTTTTACTTTTTCTTTTCCAATGCTTTTTATTTCTTTTTCTTGCCTTATTGCACTGGCAATAAGTACAATGTTAAATAGAAGTGATGAGAATGGACCTCATTAGTCTCTTCCCCCATATTAGAGGAAAAGCATTCAGTTTTTCACCATTAAGCATGATATTAGCTGTGGGTTTTTGTAGATACCTGTAGATGAGGAAGTTCCCTTCTATCTGTACTTCCCTGAGAGTTTTTTTTTTTTTAAATCAGGAATGAATGTTGGATTGGCAAATGCTTTTTCTGCATCTTTTGAGATGATTTACTATTTCAGTTTGTTAAATGACGAATTCTATTAATTGACTCCCAAGTGTTAAACCAATGTGCATTCCTGTGAGAACCTCTAGTTAGTCATGATGTATTATCCTTTTTATGTTTTCTTATATCCTACTTGCTAAGATTTTGTTTGAGAGTTTTGCATCTATATTCATGAAGGTTATTGGTTTCTAATTTTCTCCTCTTGTACTGGTTTGTCTATTTTTTGCTTCAGAGTGGGGCTGGCCTAATAGAATGAGTTGGAAAGTATTCTCTCCTTTCCAGGTTTTTTTTGTGTGTGTGTGTGTAGTTTGTGTAGAAGAAGAATTTATGTAGTTGGTATTATTTTTTCCTTAAATATTTGGTAGAATTCACGAGTGAAGCCATTTGAGCCTTGAATTTCCTCTGTGGGAAGGTATTTAACTACGTATTACATTTCTTCTATAGATATATGGCTATTCAAGTTAGTATCTATTTCTTGAGTAAACTTTGGTAGTTTGTGTCTTTCAAGGAATTTTTCCATCTCCAATGTTAATTCATTTTCAGAGACTTATCAATCAGCCCTTTGTTTTCTTTAGAATTCCCTTGCTATCTGTAGAGTCTGCTTGATATCATCTATCTCATTCCTGATTTTGGTAGTTTGTTTCTTCTCAATTTTTTCCTGAACAGTCTGACTAGAGGTTTGTCAGTTTTTTTTAATCTCAAAGAACTATATTTTGGTTTCATTCATTTTCTCTGTTGTTTTTCTGTTTTCCACTTTATTGGTTTCTACTCTGATCTTTATTATTTCCTTTCTTTTACTTAATTTGAGTCCAGTTTTCTCTTTCCAGTTTCTTAACATGAAGCTGAGTTCATTGATTTGAGACCACTATTCTAAGTATTCTTATTATAAAATTTTCCCTCAGTACTATTTTAGCAGCCTCCCACAAATTTGATGTATGTGTTTTCATACTTATTCATTTGAAAATACTTTCTAATTTCCCTTTTGATTGCTTTTTTGAACCATGGGTTATATAGAAGTGTGTTATTAACTTATATATATTTGGAGATTCCCAGGGATATTGCTGTTATTGATTTTTAATTTAATTCCATTGTATCAGAGAACATACGCATGTGACTTGAATTCTATTAAATTTATTGTGATTTGTTTTATGGCCCAGAATATGGTCTGTCTTACTTAAATGCTCCTTGTGTACTTGAAAAGAATGTGTATTGTGTGGTTGTTAAATAGAATGTTCTATAAATGTCCGACCAAGTCAGTCGATAATGTTGTTGAAATATTTTATACTCTTAGTGATTTTCCGTCTACTTGTTCTATCAGTTATTGAGAGAGGGGTGTTGAAATCTCAGACTATAATTATCGATTTTCATATTTCTCTTAGCACTTCTAACGGTTTTTTCTTCATGTATTTTGGAGTTCTGTTATCGTCAGGAGCAACATGTTTAGAATTGCTGTGTCCTCTTGATGAAGTAACTCCTTTATATTATTAATTGACCTGGTAATATTCTTTGCTCTGAAATTTAATTAGTGTGATAATAATATAAACACTCCAGTTTTCTTTTGATTAGAAGTGGCACAGTATATCTTTTATCTACTCTTATTTTTTTATTTAAAAAATTATTTCATGGTAGGATATGCTCATAAAATCAAGCTAAGGATCAATGTAATGTCTAATTTTGCTTAACAGGCTATGCCTGGGACTTCAGGATGTCTGCTTGTATGTGTGTGTTTACGTGTGTACATGGGTGTGTGGTTTCGAATGAATTCTTGAAGTTCTTTTATTTTCTTAACAGTTTTTCTCATATAGTCTTGGTTCATGGGAGGTGCTCAGTAAATATTTGTTAAATTGAAAGTTTTTGTGTATTACCTGCAGAAAGAAAAATAGACTTTCTATCCTTTTTACTTTTAACCTGCTTCTGTCCTGTTGCCTTTCTGCTCTTTTATTTGTTGTTGTTAAGTTTTGTTTTATGTCCAGGATGTAATCTATATTAGTGAACATTCTAGAGCATTTGAAAAAAATGTGTATTCTGCTAAAGTGCGGTCTATCTCAGTGAGGTATTGTTGACTGATTTTGTTGTTCATTTCTTCTTTACCTGTGCTGATGTTCTGTCTCATAGTTCTATCAATTGCTGAGAGTGGAGTGTTTAAGTCTTCAACTATAATTGTGGATTGCCTTTCTCCTGTCTGCTCTTTCAGGGTCTGCTTTGTGTATTTTGAGGCTCTTTTGTTTGGTGCACACGTGTTTGGAGTCATTATGTCTTCCTGGTGGGTTGATCCTTTCATCCTTAGGTAACGTCGTTTGTCTCTAGTAAACTTTGCTCTGAAATCTATTTTATCTGATATTAGGAGAGCCGCTCTTACTTCTTTGTTTTAGATTCATATTTACATGGTATATCTTTTTCCATCCTTTTCCTTTCCATTTAACCATGTTGTATTTGAAGTGAGTTTTTTGTATATAGGATATTGTAGGATCACGGGGGTTTTGCTCGTGTCATTGTTTGTTTGTTGGATCCACTCTGCCTGGTGAAGGTAGAAGCCTAAGCTCCCCTCCTGGCCTTGTTGGGGCTTTTCTTGTCTGTACCCATCGTCATTTCCAGGTTGTCAGCTTTTCCAGCTCCAAATCTGGGATATATGTGGCCAAAAAAAAAAAAAAAGAAGAAGAAGAAAAAAAATCCCAAGGAACTCACCATCATGTCATTCCTTGGGTCCCAAGGTCCCTAGCTGGTGTGCCACCTTCTTTAAACCTTCTGTTTGTTTCGTATATAATGTTTAGGAGTTTTCACTGTACTCTGTGAGAAAAACTGAGGAAAGCATTTCTACTCCATCTCGCTGGAAGCATATTTCTTCTCCATTGTCTCTGAAAAGATGTGTTACTGGACACAGAATTCTAAGATGACATTTTTTAAATTTCAGCACTTTGAAGAGATTGCTCCGCTATCCTCTTGCTTGTATTATTTCCCATGAAAACTCTTCTCTAATCCTTATTTTTGTTTCTCTGTTCATAGCGTATCTTTTTCCTGGTATCGAACAATTGGATTATGCTCTGCTTTGGTGTGATTTTCTTCATGTTTTTGGTGTTTGGAGTTCATTGAGATTCTTGGATCTGTTGGTTTATATCTCTTAAACAGTCCCTCTCTGGAAGCAGATGGTTCGACCAAATTTACAGCCAGTGCTAAAACAGCTGTTAGTTTGTAGTTGAACTCTGATGTTTACTAGTCCTGTATTGTTTATTTAATAAGCATCTATAGTCTTTGTACACTTTTTCCACAGTGTTCTGTTTTTAGCATTTGGGAGCATAATTCGAATCCTTCCCTAAGTCAGAGGCCGAGCTCATTTTTCATATGACAGAGAGACGTCTTCAGGGAGGTGAAACTTGTCCTCAAGAGAAGAGTTTGTACATGTTAGGAGCACAGGCGTGGAACCAGACTGACTTGGGTTTCAACTCTGTACGTCTTGCTGTGTAATTGTGGGAATGTTCTTTAACCATTTTGAGCCTCCAGTGTGTAAAACGGGGATGATAATTGTATCTACCTCATAGGGTTGATATGTGGAATAGCTGAGATAAGTAAATGTGGAACATAGTTAAGCAGTCGTGAAATTGTAGCTATTATTGCTGTTGGTATTTTTTTTTAAAGTAGTCTGTATTTTTTAGTGCAGCTTTAGGTTGACAGTAAAATTGAGCAGAAGGTACAGAGACTTCCGTTACTCCTATTACCCCTACATATGCACTTCCTCCCCTACTGTCAAAATCCCACCCAGAGAGGTCCATTTGTTACAATCCATGAACCTACATTGACACATCATTGTCATCCAAAGTCTGTCGTTTACATTAGGATTCAGTCTTGGTGCTGTACATTCACTGGGTTTGGGCAAATGTATAAGGACATGTATCTGCTATTAGAGTACCGTACAGAGTAGTTTCACTGCCCTAAAATTCCTCTTTTCTTTGTCTATTCCTCCCTCCCTCCCCGCTAACTCCTGGCAAATACTGATCCTTTTACCGTCTCCATGTTTTTCCGTTTTCCAGAGTGTCATATAGTCGGAATCATATAGTACGTAGCCTTTTCCGATTGACTTCTGTCACTTAGTAATATGCACTTAAGCCTCCTCATGTCTTTTCATGGCTTGATAGTTCATTTCTTTTTATCCTTGAATAATATTCCAGTTAATCGTTGTACCATAGTTTATTTATCCATTCACCTGCTGAAGGACATCTTGGGTGCTTCCGGGTTTTGGCAATTATGAATCAAGTTGCTATAAACATTTATCTGCAGATTTTTGTGTGAACATATTTTCAACTACAGTACTTTGGCTAAATATCAAATAATACGATGGCTGGATCGTATGGTAAGAGTATGTTTAGGTTTGTAAGAAATCGCCACTGTCTTCCACAATGGCTGTACCATTTGCATTACCACCAGCCATGAAAGAGAGTTCCTGTTGCTCCAAGTCTTCATCAGCATTTGGTGTTGTCAGTGTTTTGGATTTTGGCCATTCTAATCAGTGTGTACTCACATCTTGTTGTTGTTTTGATTCGTAATTCCCTAATGACACGTGTTGTTGAGCATATTTTCATATGCTTATTTGCCATCTGTATACCTTCTTTGGTAAGTTGTCTGTTCAGGTCTTTGCCCATTTTTAAATCAGGTTGTTCATTTTCTTATTGTTGAGTTTTAAGAGTTCTTTGTATATTTTGGAACTGTTGGCATTTTAATTTGAATGATCATTGTCTTAAGTGCTTGGACAAAGGCTTTGTTGAGACCTCAGCATTCCAGGCTGCAAAACATGAAAAATGTTTTTTTTCATCTTTTGGAAGGAGGTAGAGAAATTATCTTCACCTGAAAAATATTACAGGATGTTCCCAAAGGAACATCTTGATCAAAAAGAATTTCCAGCTACCTCTTAGATATATTGTGACTTCATGGGCCTTCCATGCTGTGAACTTTCCCCACAAAATTAGCTTGTACCATGTGTTTCTTGATGATTGCCTTAGTAAGTAGTGGGAAATGACTGCTCATCACAGCCTTGCCTTTCTTCTGTGTCTTTCTTACATGCATGTCAGTTAACAAGGGCCTGTGCTGCAATCAGCAGCAGTGACAGTACACCTGTTAACAAATCACCCCAACTTCCAGAGAACTGGCCTAGATCATTCTGTAAAACATAGTCACTAATGCTATAGAAGAAAAATATGCCCTATTGTTAATGAAGGTGGTATTATATTGTCTGATTTCCATCCTTCACCCCTTCGCTGTGCGTCAGTAGATTTATATCATGGGATTCATTTTCATTTTATGCCTTTTATTTACGCCCCAGTTCTTTTGCAAGTAGTTTTAATTCTCCCTTTTATGAGAGTGAGGCTCTGTGTCTTTGTAGTTCTATATAAAATAAAGGGAGTGATTGTTTTTAAGGCAGATTTGAAAGAAATATAATGGATTTCAGCTACAACAATTTCTCCCCATTTAGAGGAGATGAACACCTAGTTAGATGAAGAACGTCATTCCTAGTATAATTTGAATACATCCTGTTTCCATGACAACTTGTACTTACCAGCTTGCCTGCAAGAGAAGTGTTTACACTGGGGTTCCATTTCTTTTAATTTCAATAATTTCATTCCAGTTTGGGGCTATTTTTTTTTTTTTTTTTTGACATGGGCTGCTTCTGAGGGAAAGAAACCTAAAGACCATTTTGGAGGTAACTTCACCTTCAGAATAAAAGGAGGGGATGCACAGGGCAAATGTTAATGAGCACGGGAAATGAAGATATTTTTGCAGGTCATACTCATTTTCTCCTATCTTCCAGTTAAATTAAATCAACAGAGATGATGCAACAACTTATTAAGATGCTATTTGATTGGACAGAGAATGATTCAGTTATTCATTTCCATCTGGACATTATACTCATTAGGCTTGTTTTCTTACTGCTAATATATGTCTTGCCTTTATGGACGGTTTGTGCCCTCTTACTGCTAAATTTCGATTCTTGCAAAGAGTATGGTCTTATTCATGGTTTTCCCTCAGAATGAAAGATAGGAGATTATTTGCATCATTGACTATGCTTTTGCAACATATGAAAGAAATGATACTGTATTTTCTTGACAAGATTATGTTTCATACAATATAAAAGATGACCCTTGGGTATTTAGGAATGATAGAGAATCAACGCAAAGTTAGGATAATTCAGAGTTTAGTTCTGAGGGATCTAGAAGGTTTTGAAAGGACAAAAATGATTCTTAATTATCTTCAAGATCATCGTCAACATAGTAAATATTTATGACACATGCAAGGTGATCTGTGGGCTACCATGTTGCTCATAACTCCCACTAGGGACCACATTTTGTAACACACTTTGTGTAAGTAATATGTGCCTATCCTTCACTTCCCAGACAAAGACACCATCTTACCATAAAAACCAAGAAACTGTTAAAGAAATACCATAACGTGCAAATTAACATTATCTACAGAATATGTAACAAATGAAAATCAACAGGGAAGAAGTAAAAAACTGACAATATCTTTCTTTATTGGGAGCATGCAGTTCCTGCTGATGGTAAGAGATTGACTGTGTAAGCTTTCATTGGCCTAAAATGCTGTTTGAAAGCATCTTCGTGATTCCTAATGTAGCACTTTGCACACGGTAGTTATTGTTCTAAGAATTTTATGCGATTACAGGTTTTTGGGGTTTTTTTAGAAAACAAGTAATGTGGTTTCATTTCAAAAATTGCTTATTTTCCTTTTCTAATCGCCCATCAGTTGATAATAGCTTCTCAAATTTTAGACTACTCAGCTCTTAAGAAGTACATGACTTATAAAACATTTCATGAATGTTTTAATCACACAGGGATTCATCACCCCAATATTTATTGAGTATACGCTACACGAGCCATCTGTTCTGTGGAGACCACAAAGGTAGGCTTCCCACCCTCAAGGAACTTAGGCTAATATGGAAAATAAGGTACAGGTGGTCATTGCGTAACATGGCTCATCACTTCCTAATAGTTTGCTGAGGAAGTTGATATTTTCTATATCAGGATTTCTTAAGCCATAGAATGATGTGGTTATTTAAGTTTAAACATAAAGCTATAGAAAGCACGATGCCCTTCCTCAGAATACTGGCTTGCAGAATGCTCCCCTTAGCGATATCTGAGCCATAATTGACAGCTCAAAACGAAATCTTATCCATAAAGCAGTGAGCTTCTTAGCCGTGAAGAAGTGACCAGCTGGTTGCTGGTCACTCTACCAGCAATACACTCCCACTATGCCAGCAATTTTCAGCCGCTCTGGGGACTGGAGGCCTCCATGATGGACGTGGCAAGCCACGTGCAACAGCCCGTGCTCCGTGGACGTGCCCCTAGCAAGACCAACCGCCCCGGTTTGCCGAGGACCAAGGAGGGGTTTTCCAGGACTTCCCGTGCCCCAGTCCCAGGCAAACCAGGACAGTCGGTTGCTCTGCACACTCTTCTCTAACTCTCCAGAGTGCAAAGGAGAACACCTGTGTTCAAACAAGCACAGGAGGCGTGCGGCGCTCCCCGCCAGGAACGGGCATCAGGAAACAGTGCCCAGCACTCGCGGGGCACTTTAAGGGCTCACGCAGAGCCTCGCCTCCAGGCAGCACGGCGAGGCAGGGACTAGCGGGGCACTCACTGTTCAAGTGAGAAAAAAGGAGATGCAGAGAGCTTGACTCAGTTTTCCGAAATCACCCAGCTGTTAAGTGTGGGCAGCTCACCTTGCCTCTCTACTGTGCATCTTTTCCTCTCCTTTAAAAACTTCCAAAGACCATGTGGAAGCCTGCTGGCCTTCCTCTTCAGGTCCCGTTTCTCATCTGAGTCATCCTCACCTCTCTGGCTGATTGATGGGCCTGGGGGAGCATTAATAACTAGTCTTCGATAAGGAGTCAGTGGTTTGCAGAGTATATTTATTGCAGGGAGGGGAGGGCACATAGTGGACACAAACCTTGGTAACAAATTAAATGCCCAACAGTAGGAGTTGCTTTTTAGGAAAACTAATGTGCTATCCCCAGAGAGGATACACTGACCGGGGAGAAAGTCTAGAAACTGGGAGATGAATGCACAGACTGTTCCTTTCAAGCAGTAGCTGTTGTATACCCAGTTCATTTACTGAACAGCTCCTGGCGATGTGTCATATATATGGCCGGCCGTGGGCACACAGCAGAGCAGAACAGGGGCCTGGCCCTCTGGGACCGGATGTTCTGGTGTGGGATGCGCTAGGTCAGTGCGGCTGGGACACATGCTGGGAAGGAAAGGATCAGGGGTGGAGGCGACTTGCTGTAGAGGGGGAGGCTGGGGAAGAGGCTGCCCGGGAGGCCTGCATGGGAGAAGGGACAGCTGTGCAGAACGGAGGGGCTGGAGGTTCAGGAGAGGAACCAACAGGGGCCGATGCCTCAACGCTGCCACGGACTTGGAAAGGCAGGAAGGATCCAGAAGGTGCTGAGCCCTGGTACCCACCGGAAGGAGTCTGAGCTTTCTCCCAAGAGCTGTAAGAAGCCAGTGGAAAACTTCAGACATGCTCAAACGGGCGTTTGGGGACAATTGCTCAGGCTGCTGTCCCACAGCGGGTGGGAGGGAGGCTGGTGCCGGAAGCAGGGAGACTAATGTGCTTGGCTGGACCTCAGCAGGTGAGGCCCGGGGGCGGGTGCCACCCCTGGGAATAAAGAGGAAGAGCAGTGCAAGGGCAGGAAGACAGGACAAGGACTCTGGGGCTGATGGGTGGGCAGGGAGGTGGAAGGTGGGACAACCGAACCTCAGTGCCACAATTTCCAAGCCCAGTGACTGGGAGGACCGCCGTCTCCTCATCACAAGGGCTTTAATAAGTGCTCTTTCCCTTAGCCCTCTTCCACTTGCAACCCTGAACCAGACCTTCAGGGGTCTTTTAGATTCTGTAACATTGCTTGAGCTTTTTCGATGTACAGCTTGCAGGGTGCCTTAGACATGTTTTCTCATGCATGCCTCAAAGCAGCAACAAGAGGGAGCTCTTGTTATTACCTCTTTGTTCCACAGGAGAAATCTGGAGCTCAGCAAGGTGAATAAAACTTCCCCGGGTCACACAGCTTACCTGGGGCAAGGTCTTGGTGAAGGCAGGATTCAGTCTCACTAAAGCAATCACTCTCACACCACACTACAGTCTCCTCTTACACCCCCAGTGTCCCAGAGGCGTTTCTAGTCTCCCCCACTCCTCCTAGCCTTGCCCTGGGACGGACCAACCGCAGCCCTTGCCTTTGCTGGAAGTGTCTGTCACGGTCTGTGCCCCTGGCCTGTGCCTCCAGGCCCAGTATCTGGGGAGACAGGTCTGCCATCTAGTGGCCACTGCCTTCCTTTTTCCTCCGAGCTTTTAAAAGAAAGGAAAACGTCGGGAGTTTCCACATACAAGACAGGCCTGCATATTTATAGCATCACACCCTGTAAACAGGAAACTTTTCAGTCTTAGAGAAGGAGCCCAGTAACATAAACATAGCATATTGCCAATGAGTTTCTCCACCCATTCAACAAACAAATAGATACATGTATTGTGTGTGTGTGTGTGTGTATATCAAATATTCATTCCACTGCAAAGTGTGCTTCCTGAAATAGGGATTTCTTTTGTCTGTATTGCTCGCTAATGAATCTCAAGACCCTAGAACAGTGGCATTTACATAGCAGACATGCCACAAATATTTACTGAAAGTGGAATAAATGACTGCTTAATATTTACTGCATCTTTACTGTATACCAGGCGCTTGATGTGTACGTTTTCTCATTTAATCCTAATGACATCTCGAGAGGTAGGGACTATCAGGATACCCATTTCTTAGATGTGGAGACAGAGGTGCAGAGGGATAAGAAGCTTTCCAGGTTTGGGGAGAACTGGCTTTTGACTCAGATGTTCTGACTTTAGAGACCCTGTGTTTCATACTGTGCGGAGTGCCCCTTGTGTGCCAGGCCTCGTGTGCAGAATTGCCACCGTTTAGACGAGCAGTAGAAATACCTCCTGGGGACCACTTGCCATTCCCCTGCCACGTTTTGTCTTTACTGAGTGAAGCTTCCCTTTCCACAGTGCTGTGACCGCAGTAAACAGAGTGAATTCAGGAAAGGCTGGCTATCCAACGAGTCCCTGTCACTAGCTAGCTCTGTGGCTGTGTCACCTTGTACAGTGGCCCTGAACCTCAGTCAAAGGAGGAGACTGAGTTCGGATCCCTGCCTTCCCTTCCAGCTCCAACATTCAACTGTTCCTGTGACTCCCAGGGAGCCGGATGTGAGTGGAAGACAGAGGACCACTTGTTACTAGGCAACCAGTACCCACCTCACCCATGTTGCCATGGTGATGATGAAAGTCTGGCCGATGGGATTACCAGCTCCTGTTAATTGCATATGAAAGCTGAAGGTCTCCGTCTCTTTCTTGCTTGCTCTCTCCATCTTACTTTCTTGTTCTAGGAACTGTGGAGAGATCTCCTCTCCTCCATCTGCAATGTCCCTGAGGCAGCCATAGTGCAATGGAAAGCAACTAGAAATGGAGACTGGCTGTGCCTCTGAGTAGCTGTGTGACCTTGGGCAGGTTACTCGGCTTCTCTGGGCCTCTATTTACCCATTTGGAAAATGAAGGTGTTGGAGTAGTGGTCCCTGTCTAAGGCTCTTTCCGGCTCTCAAATCCTTTTGATGCCTAGGGAGCATGTCAGGGGAGCAGACCACACTGTTACTAGGCAACCAGCAGGCACCCTGCCCAAGTTGCCTTGGTGACTGGATGCTGGAAGGGAGGGGAGTAGCTGCTGCAGCTCACTGCTTAATTATTTATGAGTGCCTCAAGTCTTTTTTGTTGCTTTCATTGCTAGGGGCTGTGGGGTCACCTTCTCTTCCTCCCTCCTGCCGCCCCAAGCTGTCTGAGTTGCGTGTTACGCAGTGGGAGAGCACATTGGCCTGGATCTCAAGCTACCCACGTTCTAGTCCTGCCTGTGTTATTTCCTAGAGCTGTGGCCTCGGGTAAGTCACCTCACCTCTCTGGGCCTCAGTTTCTCCATTTGTAATATGATGGGTGTGCGTAGGTAATCTCCAAGTTCCCTTTCTACCCTGAAATTATTGGAATTCCTGCTGCCCAGTTGCAAAGTGGGAAAGATGAGGGGAATTTTCCTCATTTATTATCTTCTAAGGGTGATTCTGAAGAGTGATAACAAGAGTTAAGTCTCTTACACATTTCAGACAGGAAGGGAACGAAAGTAATGCCCATTGTTCCCTCCTTGCTTCTCACCTTAGTCATGTTGCCTGACTTCTTTTATTAATCTTAAGGTGATTTAAATTTTATATTTTTTGTATATCACCTGCTTCCAAAATAGATTTGAGGGGTTCACGGTATAAGATGCACACGTGCAACTGGATCATTAACATAAAATAGGAATATATTAACATAAAAATAGGAATGCTTTTTCATTGGTTAATATTGATGTTGTGATGGAACAGCAGATGTCATTTCGAGCATCCTGGAAGCCAAAGCAAAAAGAGAGGGAGGTACATAATTGATATTCAATGAAGACAAATTGCGTGACTGTTCCTAGTTCTAAATTCTGAAAGTAATTTATCAGGGGGTGCATACTGTCTTTTAGAAACTGCAGATAAAACTTTTAAAATATTCCTTTCTTGCTGAGAGTATTGTCACAGAACATAAGGGAGAAGCTAAACTTGACAGTTTGACTAGTTCTGATCAATAGAAAGCAAAAACTCCCTTTCTACCAATGCCTTAGAATTTTATATAAAGATTAAAGATGTCACTAAGTAAATATAAAATTTCAGAATCAGCCATTATTTATAAATCAATTATATATAAATGCACGTAACCATTTGCATGGTAATTTAGCAATGTAATTTAGCAATTTTAGACACAGGCAAAAATTCTTCTTCTCCAAACTTATTCTGAAATAAACTTGTGCAGTTGAGGAAAGACATTAAATATAAAAATGCTTATGGTAGCATTATTTATCAAAGAAAATGACTGCAAACCAAATAAATCTTGAGGGCTAGTGAATTAAATTACATTACTTCTTTAGAATGGATTACTTTGCAGTCCTTAAAAAGAAGTAGATTTATATGTTTTGATATGAAAGTCTTCAAATGTATAATGTCAGTTAAGATAAGGAGGTGCGGCAGTGGTATAAAATGCTTCTATTTCTTTATAAAAGATATAGGTAGTAGGTATACAATTTATATTTGTAGATATATGCCTTTACAGGCATACTTGCATTTTTCCGGAAGGAAACTGTTAACAGTGGTTTCCTCTGGGCAAGAAGACTGATAGCCTTGGGAGGGAAGGAGACTTACTATTCATTTTCTTATTTTTACTATGTGGACCTGTTAGTTTTCCAGCTAGAGAGGCAGTAGAGACTGGCAGTTACAAGCCTAGACTCTGGAGCCTGAATACGTATGTTCCAATCCTGGCTCTCTCACTAACTGGGTGACCTTGGGGTTAATTTAACTTCTCCACTTCTCATCTATTAAATGTGCTAATAATAGTATCTTCCTCATTGGATTTTGTGAGGATTAAATGAGTTAATAAGGATAAAGTGCTCAGAATAGCTTAAACACTGCCATATATGCATTTTCTGGAAAAAATAAAAGGAGAAATTAACCAACCCCAAAAATGCATCTAACCGAAGGCGCCCCTTGTATCTCAGAGGTGCAAGGGCTTTTAAACATGTCACTGCTTGCAGCATCATACGTCGTACAAAAATTATGTTCGAAGCAGGGATAGCAAAGCAGCAGTTTTGTTTTCATTGTGGTCATTTTAGCAGAACTTGAATACCTTTTAGGGAAGGCACCTACCCTGGGACTCATAACAGGTGTTTACAATGCCTGTGAAACCCCCGAACCCATCTAGTTTTGTAGCTCCTCTTCTAGTCCATCCCAGAGTTGCTCAGGTTATGAGCGGAATGTATGCTAGGCCACGGAGAAAATCTTTGAGGAGACAGAACTCTACATCCACAGCTGGTAAAGGCCAGAGAGGCACTATCCAGAAATTCAAGCTTAAGGAGGGTGTCCATGTCCACGCCAGTTATGACATGTGTGTTCACATGCCCTCATGCGTCTCCTTTTCTTTTGAAAGAGAGAATGATAGACACTTGCCAAGGGGCGGTGCTAGGAGGCTCAGGAATCTTAATGGCCATAGGGGCTTCCTCCGCGGAGGGCTGGGTTCCTGATGCTCAGTTTCCTCCTCCTTCCTTGTGGGTGCTTTGGGGCAAGTGTGGAGACCTTGGGCTGATTTGGGGCACCCTCATTTAAAGTTGGTCACACTCTGGGCACCTGGTGGCCCCTTCAAATCAGCTGAGTTAGGAAACATGCAAAACTGACCTGTAACAACTTCATCCCCCGGTCAGTGGTCCTGGTTCTGTCTGACCCTTTCTTTCTGCACTCTTGGGCACTCCAGTCTCTATTCATTTGGCCAGCGGTTCCCCGGGCATCTGTCTCTCACATCCAACTGTGCTTCCATCTGCCCTTCCATCCCTCCACCCCTCCTCCTACCATCTGCCGGCTTTCCCACCCATCCTTCAGACTGCTGGTATGTCTGTCCACCCCTCCTCCCCTCCCACCATGTGGGTCTGAGACTCCATCCACTGGACCATCCATCCCTCCATCCCTCCATCTTTCTGTAGCCCACCCATACGTCTTGCTCACCGCCTGTCTGGCTGCAGAACCCACCGCTTGACCCTTCCTCTGTTCCTCCCACCCCTGTCCCCGCCGCTGCTCTGCCCTCCCCCAGACCCGCGAGTCCGTCAGTCCCCGCACGCTGGGTCGGTGCCTGCGCCGAATCGGCCCCCCACTCGCGTGGGCAGTGCTTTTGTTCGGCGGCCCCGGGCGGCCCGGCGGCGCGGCTCCAAGGCCGGGCGGGCGAAGGGCCGGGCCAGGGCGGGGCGCGCGCGGGGCGGGGCGGGGCGGCCGCGGCGGGGCGGGCGGGGGCCTGGGTGACTCAGCCGCTGCTCGCCCCGCGGTCCGTGCGTCCGCCGGTCTCGCAGGCGGGGCGGAGAAAATGGCGTTGCCCCCGGCCGCCGCGCCCCCCTCCGGGGCCCGGGCACCGCCGGGGCCCCGCGCCGCCGCCGCCGCCGCCGCCGCCGCCGCCGCCGCCACCGCGCCGCCGCTGGGCCTGCAGCAGCTCTCGGAGCTGCGGCCCGAGCCGGGTGGAATCCCGCTGCACTCGCCCTGGACCTTCTGGCTCGACAGGTGAGTGGGTCGCGGGGCTCGCCACCGCCGCCGTGCGCCCGCCGGGCCTGCGCCGCCGCTTTGTCTCGGGGCCCACCTCCCCCGCCCCGCGCCGGTGAGCTCGGGCGGCCCGGCCCCCAGCCCCGGGCCCCGGGCGCCGGCCCCGCCGCGCGAGCTCGCGCAGAGCCGGCTCGGAAGCCGAGGGTTTTGGGCCGACGCGAGCGGCTGTCGGGCGGCCTCGCCTCACGGCCGGGAGAGAAAACACGCAGTCGCCAAAGTTTCGGCAGCACTTTTCCTCTTTCTTTCCTTCCGTAGAAGAAACGCCGGCGGGCGGGTATCCTGGCTGGGCAGTGGGAGATGCTGGGCCTGGCGGGGGTGATCGGTCCTCGCTGTAAAGTGAAGCGAGTGATGCTGTCCTGGTCACCCCCACGGGGCTCTTGGGGAACTCGGGACACGACCCTCGCCGTGACAGCGCTCGGGAAAGTCGACCGGCCCCCTGGGAACTGTGCGGAGGTGGTATTACCGTGGCACAGCGGGCGCCTACCCCCGTCCACCGATGCAGCCTTTGAATTCTTTCTCATCCACTGGGCGGCTGTTTCTTGAGCACTTACTGTGGACCCACACGCCTGCTAGGCGCTGGGGATTCAGTGGTGAGCCATGCCTCACCTTGTTGGTAAAGTGGGGCCAATTATAGCTTTCTCAGGGGACAGCTCAGGTACCTTCTCAGAAATGCCTACATGACTGCCGCATCTAAGTTAGCAGCCCTCCTCCCTCCCTTCACTCATGTCCTCCCTGTTTTTCTTCATAAAGTTCATAATGCTACTGAGTTGTGCTGTGTAGGAAACTGTTTATTTTTCCATCTGTCTCAATCCCTCAACATTTCCCCCTCTGTTACGGGCCAGTGAGCAGGAACTTGTGTTTGGCACCTAGTAGGAGTGCAAGAAATTTTTGACAGATGAATAAATGGATGAATTGCAAAGTCCCTTCGTAGTATCTGTCACCCAGCCGGTGCCCAAGGATGACACTTCAAGGTTGTCCCAAGAGCTTATGGAACTTTTGATGACACTGTAACTCAATGGTTAATTGTTAGGGAGGCATGGGTGTGTCCGTTTGCTGTGAAATTTACTCAGTAGACGCAAATCTGTTTTTTGTTTGTTTGTTTTGGGTTTTTTTTTGGTTTTTTGTGTTTTTTTTTTTTTTTTTTTGCCTTACACGGGCTTCTCACTGTTGTGGCCTCTGCCGTTGCGGAGCACAGGCTCCGGACGCACAGGCTCAGCGGCCATGGCTCACGGGCCCAGCCGCTCCGCGGCATGTGGGATCCTCCCGGACCGGGGCACGAACCTGTGTTCCCTGCATCGGCAGGCGGACTCTCAACCACTGCGCCACCAGGGAAGCCCACAAATCTGGTTTTTAAAAGCCTTGCGTAAAATACCTGCAAGAATTTTAAAAAGTGAGATTCATCTTTTCTTAGGGAGACAAGCTCATTCCTTTCTTCCTGTTGGAATTAGCACCGATACAAGAACTGGCACTTGGAGTCGTTGTCTTTTCTGGGGACACAGAGAAGTTGGGGGTGGGTAAGATACAGTGAGTCTGTTGGGTTTTTTTTTATTTTTAATATTTTCACTTTCGTTATGAGATGCTAGGAGCGTTTTACTGTCAAAACAAGAATGGTTTTGGCAAATTGTAGCAGAATGAAATCACGTGTGTCTTTGTTTTCAAAGGTGTGTTGTAATTGCTATTACCTGGTATCTGTTTTCAAGGTGTTAAATCTGGACCTCTGGACCATTGGATACTGGTGGGCTGCTGGAAACAGTCTCAACAGAATGTGTTTATAAACAGGTCAAAAATTAGTCTCCTTACAGGCACAACATTTTTATGAATGGTCTAAGATACTAATACTATATAGCAACACAACTTTTAAAGAATATCTGGTATCTTTTTTTTTGGAAGCATAGTTGATGTACAATATTATGTAAGTTACACAGTGTACAATATAGTGATTCATAATTTTTAAAGGTTATACTCCATTTATAGGTATTATAAAATCTTGACTCTATTCCCTGTGTTGTAAATATATCTTTGTAGCTTAACACAACTTTTAAAGAATATCTAATATCTTTTAAGTTAAAACCACGGTAACTCCCGTGAAGACAGACTATAGCTTTCCTACTGTGTGTTTGCACATTTTTGTTCTCTGAAAGCCAGTAATCAAATGAAACATGTTACTGCCACCATGTCCAAATCTTCAACAGAAGTGGCTGTATTAATTTAGAAATAATATTTAGCTCCAGCATTGCACATATGAATTCATTTTGCCTGACCCGTCATCCCATAGCTACTATTGAACTTTCTCCACTTCTCTGGAGATGCAGGGTGCCCCTCTTTCCCTCGGAGTTGTGAACACATTGTGTTCTAGAAGTTCCCTTGTATCTTTTTTCCCCCCCAGAGAAACAAGATTGTAGAGAGGGTGGTAAGGCTCTCAGGAGAGCCCTCCAAGGGCAGCCTTCACCTCAGGTAGCTGCTGTCTGCCGCCGATGACGTCAGTCTTGAGAACCACACCATCCAAAGGTCTCCTGCTACTTGAAAGTCTTTGGCACCTGCCTCTTGGCCTGTCCTACCTTCCAGCCTACTCTGTGACGGTGAACAAATGTTCTAGCCTCACTAGGCCTCACTTGCATGGTTTGTGAAATGGGAATAAATAATCATAGGATATTCTTAGGGCTACATGAGCGCTATGAATGTAAAATACCAACAAGTGTCCTAGCATAGAATACGTGTAAATGCTAACTACTAAAATTATTATCCAGTGCTCCCTAATTACCACCCGCTCGCCCATCAGTGGTTCCCCAGAGCAACTTGTCTGAATTCAGTGTGAGGAAGCCAGCATCCTAATTTATTTCCGTCATGGATGAATTTGAGAGTCCCCCCAGTAGAGTTATTTGCAGTTTCAGTAGTAAACTCCAGTAAGTCTTTATTTGTTGTTTTGTTTCTTAATTAGACTTTATGGCTAAGGATTCAAACATCTGGGGGATAATTTTGGCTGGGGGTGTAGGAGGAAGAGTTTTCCTCCCGTTTTCTGGCTGTGTAAAACTCGGACCTGTCTTGATTCTTGGAGGCCACTCTTGTTTGTGTGCCTCTGACTGCTTTGTTTTCATCTCATGATGACCCTCCCCTGTCCTCTTAAGTTTTATCCATGGGCTCAGTGCTCAGGCCTCTTCTCTTGTTCCCAGCCACACCAGTGATCTCATCCAGTCACAAGGCTTTCAGCTGCGTCTGTACACTGGTGATTCCCAAAACCTTGCACTCACGCATCCAGCTCCTCCTCTCCGTCTCCATGTGGATGTCTAATACACATCCTTACTCAACACGTGCCAAACCACTTCCTCGGCTGCCCTCCCCACCTTGTCTCCTTCGTCTGTGTCATCTCAGACCAGAGCAGTTTACAGCCACCCCATCCTTCCAGTTGTTCATCGCCCCCCCCCCCAAATCTTGGAGTCATCTGTGATTCTCTTCCTCTTCCTCCTTACCTCCCCCCCCTTTTCTATCCCCTTCCCCATCCTTCTTCCTCCTGGTACATCCGTTAACAACAAATGCTATTGATTCTATGCTCAAAATGCATCTAGCATCCAATGTATTCTCACCACCTGCATCCCAGACCCTGGACCACACCACATCTGTCACCTGGATGAAGGCAAGAGCATCCTAACTGCTCTCCCTGCTTCTGCTCTTGCCCCATACAGTTCATTCCCATCACAGCAGCCAGAGCTGTCCCTTGAAATACCACAGTTCAAACATGTCACTTCTCTGCTCCCGGGTCCTCTGCGAGCAAAAGCCAGAGTGCTTATCGTGGCCCGTGAGACTCTGCAGCATGTCCTGCCCCCGCCTGGTACACCTTTCTCCTGCTGTCTCTCTGTCACTCTCCCTACTGCACATGCCCTTCTGGCTTGCTGGACCCCTTGCTCTTTCTCCATCATCCTAAGCATGGGCCTTTGCCACTGGGGGTCCTTCCTCCTGGGATGCTCTTCCCTCAGTCATCTGCTAGGTCTGCGCTTCCCTTACTTCCAGTCTCTGCTTGAATGTCATCGTCTCAGCGAGACCTTCCCTGACCATTGATAGAAAATGACCCGCATCTCCTGACACATTCCCCGAGGCCCTGCTCCTGCTTTGTTGTCTCTGTAGGGTTAGCACTGTTCGTCTGTCTTCTCTCACCAGAATGTACACTTCCCAGGGTTCTTTTCCCCGCCACTCTGTCCTCAGCTCCTAGATCAGAGCCTAGGACAGCTCAGCCCACACTAAATATTTAGGGGGCTCTTGAATTCTACCCACAGTGACTTTCCCTTCTGTGGCGGCTGATTTTACTCTAATTATCAGTTGCAAATCTGCATCCTAGCCCTGACCCCTCTCCTGAGTTCTGGACACACATCACCTACCCGGTTACAGTCAACACCACCACCATCCTACCTGGAGTCCCCTTCTGTCTCACGTACCCTTCCCCGTCCAGCTCTGTACTTGACGTTGCTCCAAGGCTAAGCCGTCCCGTCCTCTCCGTGTCCCTCCCTCTGCACATCCTGGGCCCCTCCAGCTCCTGTCACACTCTCTAGCGTCCTGCTCCCAAGCTTGTCTCTCCCCAGGCCTCCCCGACCTGGGCTCACAGCTTAGCCTTCTACACTACGCCTGGTCTCGTCGTTCCAAAACTCCCCTGCCCCTCTCCTCTGCCACGGCAGTGCATTTTTTTGACTCTGTCTCTCACCACCTAAGGGTGCCTCTGTTGTGGGGTTGTGTGCTCCAGCCAGGTGGAATTGTGGGTCTGCACCCCTACCTTTACCAGCAGCTCTGACTGACTTTTGTGGTAGAAACTTCTGTATTGCTCTTTTTAATCTGAAACCCACCTCCTTTTCAGCTTCATCACCTATGTCTCCCCAACTCCATTATACCGCTCAGTTGGCCCATTCTCTCTGGTAACAACAGCAAATGCCTGGCCCTTCTGTTGGATAAACCATGGACTTGCCAGCCTCTGAGGTTTGTCTTGTGAAGTTCCTTCTGCTCGGGTTGCCCTCCTCCCCTTCGTCTACCTAAAAAGCTGCCACACATCCTTCGAGGCCTTCTTGAGTTGCCACGTCTATAATTGTCCTTCAAAGCGCTTGGCCCAGGCATGATTAAGCCCACCTCCTTTGTGGTCCTGCCGCATCTTTATAGCCTGTATTTGTATTAAGGATCGTTAATTCCTCCTCCCTCGCTCATGACCACGAGACACGTAACTGCCTCGTGTCTGCTCCCGGAGTGCGCCTTGGTGTGCAGAGGAGGTACCTAGTGAGTGTTTGTGCTCTCGTGTTTTGAATCGCAGAGGTGGGCCCTCACTACATCGCCCACCGACCCCACCCCATCAGGACTTAGCTCCGCCCAGTCAGCGTAAAAAAATACAGGCTCCTGTCCCTGCCCCAGACCTGCTCCATCAGACCTCTGGGGTAGAATGTGCATTTGTAACAAATGCCTCAGGTGCCAAAACTTCTCAGTTACTGCTCTGCTTGTTGGTGAGATTAACGGAACATATTAGTTGCCAGTCACTGTTGTAGGTGCTGAGAGTGCGAAGATGACAACATGGGCCTGGGCCTCCCAGGAGGTTACACGCCATCTGCTTCAGTGGCATCAGTGAAGAGTTCAGCCAGGTACTGCATTCTAGAGGGACCCGCCTTCCAGGGTGGAGTACGTTCAAGTGTGTTCCAATGGTGTCTCCATAAGAACGCGTCTCATGGAGGCGGGGTGGGACCAGGCTTGACAGAGAGGATCCGCAAATCATCCTTGTTCATCCCAGAGCGACCTGCTGGGTCTAGGTGACGGCAGGAGGCTGCATGGAAGGCCGTAGGTGACAGGGAGAAAGTGGCTGGAGTTTCGACTTTCCTATCCTTTTTCCCCATTCTTGCCTTTCTGAACCCACAAGCTCTCTTAGTGGCCAGGATTTTATTTTTTGTAAGAGGCAAAGGGGTTCTGGCTACTTCAGGCAGGGAAAGGCCCTGACCTAGGGGATCACAGCCTGTCCAACTGTGGGTCAGTAGCTGCTTCCTACAGACAGGCCTAAAGGTCCTAAACGTCCTCACTCAGAAAGCTTCCTAGTCCTTACCTGGTACTAGCTTCTCGAAAATACATTTTCCTGCTTTCAGGATTACAGAGGCCATTTCCTTATTTCCAAACCTAAGACAGCTGGCAAGACTTCAGTGACCTGGCCCTTCTTAGTTCCGTTGTCAGCTCTGGAACACTGTTAACACTTCTCTTTCACCCAGCCTCTGTGTACTAAAGGATTAATTAGATATCGAGATGAAAAGAGTCCCAGTTGCTACCGGCAAGGAGCTCACAGGCCAGGAGTGACAATAGACAAGAGAAGGGAAAAAATTCAAAATCAAATAAACCTGCAAAAATAAAGCATTTAGACAGTTTCAATAGATGCACTGTTAAATGTTATGAATAGGCCCTGGCCCGTTTTTGCAGGTGAGCCTTTCTCAGACAGGAAGCTGGTGTAGCCACAAGCCACAGATCTATTTAAAAGCGATTAAAATGAAATCATCTTTAATGGAGTGACTGATATACAAGGCACCCCCTTCATCAAGTATCTGGGCTTGTGCAGATTTTCTCTGTGGCAGCTGAGCCTGATGTTAGTAAATTCAAGAAGACGACGGGCTTTTAGGAGACGTATCGCTGGCTTTAAAATTTTCCCCGTTTAGGTTATTCTCTTGGCTGAAATGAACTGATCTCTCATATAAGGTGAAGCCATCATTCGTTTTTTCACCAAACGTTTATTGTGTGCATGTGCCCTGGGCATGTCTATCCATAACTTGGCTATCCTGTAACATACGTGAAGTTTTAAACATTTTTTTTTTCCACTTTAACCTATTAGTGTTCACAGCTGTTTACTTCAGCGCACCGGGCACTAGACTGGAGCTGTACGTAATTATCCACAGAGTCCTCACAGTGCTGAAGTAGGCCGCACCAGCAACATTTTACACATGAGACAGCTGAGGCGCGGACAGGTAACTGGCCTGCGGTCACACAGCTAACAGAGAACAGAAACGGGATTTGGAGTAAGGACCGTGTGACCCCAGAAAGCACTGGCATCCCTCACCCCAGTGAACACTGCTTCCCCGTGCATATGAACAGTGAAATGGGACACGGTTCTCCCGTATTTCATATCCTCAAATATGGGAGCTGGGCAGGACTTGAGAGGTCATCTGGACCTGCCAGTGAATTTCTCAAATAAGGAAACTAGGGGCCAGTGTCACAGGAGATAATTAAGCCAAATTGGCAGAGAAAAAGAGAGCCCCGCCTAAAACCCATGTTCAAGTGCCTTTATAGGATTGTCCTTCACATTTAATGATAACCTCGTCTTAATCATCTCTTTGGGTGATGAAAAAAATGCATCTGTGAAAATGATGATTTTTTTTTTTACATTTTTCTGATGATGCTGTCTATATTCCATTAGCTCTTATTTCCCATTTCTTATGGTGATTTGCTTTACATGATATAAATCAACAAACCTCAAACTTTAATGTATGGACAAATCACCTGGGATTCAGCAGGTGTCAGGCGCGGCCTGGAGACTCTGCAGCTCTAACAAGCTCCCAGGTAATGCTGCTGCTTGGTGGAATATAAGTGGCAGGGATGTGGGCAGGGTTTGGGGAAACCTTTTCAGCTTCTTTCCTTTGTAGGAAGCATCTCCAGAAATCCAGGTCCCTGGTAAGTGTTGCTGTGGTCTGCTAAGGAATGGTTAAGATAATTTCTGAGGTACTGACAAAGGCATCTGTCCCCAGGAATTTTATTCCTGAGCTTAGCCTGCAGCACCCAGGTGAGGTTTAATGGAGAAGGCGCATTTGGACTGTTGGGAAGTCAGGGTTGAGGGTTGCAAGGTGCAGGCGAGCTGAGAATGTATTTGGGGCCGCGCTGTGTTCGCAGCACCAAGCAGGGTAGGGTGTCCTGCTGCAAGTGGTTAGTTCAGGCTCCTGACAAAGAGCCAGGCTGCCAGGGACCCTTGGTTCAAGTACCAGCTCTCCTATTAGCCAACTGTGAGCCTTTGGGCAAGTCGCCACCCTGAGACTTAGTTTGCTTATCTGCAGAGTGGGGTTGCAACCGTTATTTACCTCACGGTGTTTGGTTGACGATGCATGCATGTAGCACACGCTGTGTGATCCTTTCACCTACTGGGAGCACAGTAAGTATCTCTTGAATAAGAGAGAGGAAAAAAATGCTTTGAAGCGTCTCAGACTCAAATTGAGCTAAATGAGTTCTGTCTTGGCAAGATTCTCAGGAACCTGCTTTAATGAATAGATAAAGATGATTTGTAAACAACACATTGAATTATTGCATGCAAATGGTGGTTACGTGCCTGGAAACCGTTTAAGTTGAATAGTTGGTCCAACTTATTGAACTTCCTGCGTTCTCCTAATTCCCCAAATGAAAAGGGATTTTAACCAGTTTTGCATAGAGAATCTTAAGATGCATTTGCTCTAATTCCGTGATTAAGTTGAAGACACACAGGGGGAACTATAAAGCTGGACTTGGGGATTTTGTAACATTAAGAGTTCCCCTGACATCTTACACTAATCATCTACTTGGCAGACCTCGGAGGATCCCTCCCCACTCCTGCCTTAACCATAACAGCTTCTGGATTCGCCAGGTCCAAGTGGAAGCAGCTCCTGGAAGCTGTGGCCTTAAGCCCCGAGAGACTGGCACTGGATGGGCTTTCTTTCCTGAGGATGGACCCAGGGGTTTCTCAGCGCTGTGTCACTCTCACAGACTTCTTGGGATTTTTGCCCTCGGTCCCACAGATTAGAAAATGTGCTCGGTGTCTCTTAGTTGTGATGGCTTCCCCCTCTGTTCCTCTTGTGCTCTTGCTGCTGCCGCTGGTGACGACAGCCACTGTTGCTTGTTAGATGCCAGTTGCTGTGTAAATACTTTATGCGCCTTAGCTCTTGCAGTCTAAGTAGGGATAGAGACCATTCTCAGAAAGGGGAAGCGAGGGTCAGGAGAGTCAGGCCTGTCACACAGCGGGTGGCTGGCAGAGCTGGAACTCAGTTCTGTCGATTTCAAAGACCATCCTCTCAAGCCCTCTGCTCTCCTGCCTTCCTGCCACAGCCCAGCTTGGCTTTTGTTTGGTAAATTATCTTCCTCTCATGTCCAGCCTCAGAAAATGATGACCTGTAAATGCGTTCTTCGCGAATTGTGTTCCTTGTATCACGTTTTGGGGTATCGTTATTGCCAAGGGTTCTGGTGGCGTCTAACCCTGTCCCGCGTCTCTGCTTCTCCCCCCCAGCCCCTGCCCCCCCCAGGCAGTGTGGCTAAATGGGTGGTGGTGGTGGAGGAGAGAGTGAGTGGCAAGGGCAGTGGATGGGCCCAAGGATGGAGTAGATAACCTAAGAAGGGCTGAGAGGGGGATTTGGCGGAAGATGTGCTACCTGTGACCACCCATGCTCACAGTGACTGCTTGGTGTTTTACTGAGAAGCGTCCTCATCCAAGAGGAAGATTGTGGGCATCAGAGCCAGAGAGACCAAGGAAAGAACCCAGATCTGCTCCTCAAAAACACGCTCACTGAGTTTGGTTCCTAGTCTGTAAATGGAGATAATGATACCAACCTGGCAAGCTTGCTGTAAGGATTAGAGATCTATATGCAAACCCCTCTCATATAGTACGTGCTCAGTAAAAGGAAGCCATTACTATATTACTATCATTAAATCAGAGGGGAAACTCCTAGTGGAACAATTCAAACTCCTTAACCTGATCCACCAGGAGGCGTTTCTTGTTCCACTGCTGTGTTCCCAGCTCCAGCTGTGTCCTGTGAGAGGGTGACATAGTATTCAAAGAATGTGAAAGTAGGTCCTGATTCCTTGGTTCTGTGATTGTCCACAGCTTTGGCCGTATAGCCTTCCAGGAGTGGACACATTCAATGTTATATTACTGGTATATTCCTCCCTCAACTTTCTCTCACACTTCCTGCCTCCCAGGCCAACAAAGAGGAACCTAAACATTGTTTCTTTGCCTTCAGGAATCTGGGAAATTCAGAGAGGCAGGGGTGCCAGTTCTAGAGCATACGCTTCATGAGGACGAGGGCTTCGTCTCGAATGAACACTGCTGTCTCCTCGTCAGCTAAAAGAGGTGTGCGATGGATCTTTGGTGGTTAAATAGACGATAGGTCTTCTTAGGCTGTTTGTTGCACGTGTACGGCAGGGTGTCTCAGCATGGACTCTTGCCATTTTGGACCTGATCACCCTCTGTTGCGGGTGCTATCCTGTCCAGCCCTGGCTTCTGCCCACTCGATGCCAGCAGCACCCCTCAAGTGGTGATAACCAGAAATGTCTCTGGATATTGCCAGATGTCTTCTCCTCAGAGGCCCCATCACCTCTACCTAGATGAGCACCCTTGGTCTGCAGAGAGAGGTTTGGTTAGGGTTCCGTTGAGAGGTTTGGGTGTGTAACATGAAGGAAGTCAAAAGATTTTTTTAAAGATGTGAGAATGTACTGTATGTGTGATACCAGTAAAAAAAAAAAAAAAAAAAAAAAAGTCTCTTTCATTGAAATCCACTACACACACTTCCCTCCCAGTTGCTGCAAGTATCTGTTAGAGGAACAGGGAAGAGAGGGTTGCCGGCCGCCTGCTTCCCGGGGCTGCAGCTTTGCCAGCAGCTGCCCACACTGCTACTTTAAGAAACAGTAACTGTAGATGGTACAGTTCGCTGTTGAATCAGCAAGTCCAGTACAGACTGACCTGTTTACAAGGCAGATCACTTACGGATCTCGGCTTGTTTTCCCTTTTAAAATCGATTTTGTGGATATGGCCCAGTTCTGTTTGCTAAGGGTGGCTGAGGTTCAGGCACGAGGTATAGGCTTTTTAGTGTTTTCTAGTGACTGTCTGGATCACATTTGGCTTGCAGGAGAATGGCTTTCCTTGCGCTGGCCAAGCCAGCCAACGATTCACTACTGTCAGAAGTTCCGACAGTATTTTTCTTACTTTGACACCTGGATATACATAAAACTGTCCAGCATCTGGAAGGAACCTTGAAAATTAGAGAATCCAACCTCCTTCATTAAGAAATGAGGCAACTCATGGCACAGGGAGATCACCTTGGTGCTTTGCGACCACCTAGAGGAGTGGGCTAAGGAGGGTGGGAGGGAGGGAGACGCAAGAGGGAGGAGATATGGGGATATATGTATATGTATGGCTGATTTACTTTGTTATGCAGCAGAAACTAACACAACACTGTAAAGCAATTATACTCCAATAAAGATGTTAAAAAAAAAAAGAAATTAGGCAAGTCATTTTCCATAGAAGCTGACACATTTCCTTTCAAATACCAATACATCAGCATCCTAAGATGTTAAGCAGAATAGAGCTATTGTTGAGCGTGATCCTGTTGGTTTTAGTGAGGACCTTCTCTGCCTTGATCTGATGGAAAGACTATTCGAAGAACATAACGTGGACACAATCTTGTATTAAAAGTAGGATTCAGCAAAAACGGCCGCCTTGATGAGAACACACCAAGAGTCAATTATAAAACTCCATTAAAAAATGTAAGTGTATAGGGGCTTCCCTGGTGGTGCAGTGGTTAAGAATCCGCCTGCCAACGCAAGGGACACGGGTTCGAGCCCTGGTCCGGGAAGATCCCACATGCCGCAGAGCAACTAAGCCCGTGCGTCACAACTACTGAGCCTGCGCTCTAGAGCCAGCAAGCCACAACTACTGAAGCCTGTGCGCCTAGAGCCTGCGCTGTGCAACAAGAGAAGCCACCGCAATGAGAAGCCCACACACTGCAATGAAGAGTAACCCCCCGCTCACCGCAACTAGAGGAAGCCTGCGTGCAGCAACAAAGACCCAACGCAGCCAAAAATAAATGAATAAATAAATAAATTTATTTTTTTTAAAAAGTGTGTATATGGCTTGACTGGACAGTTTAGCAGTGAGGGGTAAAGAGCAGGAAGTCTCAGGTCACCTGTCTGCAAATCAGGTTTTTGTGTCCTGAGGCCACACCTTATCAAACCTCTTTAGGCACTGGGCTGCTTGGCTGTAAAATGGTAAGAAGTAATAATGACATCTGAATACGCAGGCTTGCGAGGATTCAGTGCTGTGATGAAGGTGACTTGCTGAGCACACAAGCAAGAATTCAGTCGATGCACGTCAGCCCCTGGCAATGTTGTCCTACGAAGCGCTGCCTCCTTGTTTCATGCTAGAACCCTTCTTGGACTCTGGAGACTACAGAGGTTTCTTCAGAAACCTAGAGCAGTGAAACTGAACAGACCTAAATGACTTTGTATAATTGTCTGCTGCACTAGAATATGAGTAAAAGACCAGAACGTGGAGACAGAGGCATTTAAAAAGAGGCATATAAAGCAAAGGTTTATCAGTGATATTTTTTTCTGGGTGAAATGGTGGTATTCTCATGTTTTATTTGCTTAAATTGACATGTTGTATGAGGTGAACACAAATTATACTCATGCTAAACCGTCATAAATTGAATGGTAGCCTTAAAAATTAGTAAAAATTCGGGCTTCCATGGTGGCACAGTGGTTGAGAGTCCGCCTGCCGGTGCGGGGGACGTGGGTTTGTGCCCCGGTCTGGGGGGATCCCACATGCCGCGGACCGGCTGGGCCCGTGAGCCATGGCCGCTGAGCCTATGCGTCCGGAGCCTGTGCTCCGCAACGGGAGAGGCCACAACAGTGAGAGGCCCGCGTACCGCAAAAAAAACAATTAGTAAAAATTCAAAATACACAGTTTTAAAAATGAAAAAGTGCAACGGACATTTCCTACCTTTGGATCCTTATACCACCCTGTCCCCCAACCCCATTAGGGAAAGAACCCTGTCTGTATTCTGCTATATGCTTTGGGCAGCCAGCGGTATATCTTCTGGGCATATTTGGTGGAGAGTCAGCTAACCTCTTCAAAGGAAGAAAAGTCGGTATTAGAATAAATGCCAGTAGATTTTCATATAAAGGCAATAGACTGTTCATGTGAAAACCTACTCAGAAAAGGTTAAGGTTTGGGGTTTTTTTGTTTAGTTTTTTTCCCCAATCCTTTTGTAATTTAAACCCCCCAGACAGCATAAAACCTGTATCAAATAGCAAATTAGTATTTATGTAAGTCAATACTGTAGTTCCCGGGGCAGTCCAGAGAGAGCGACGGATGCATCGTGGGTCAGACGCCACCGTCGCAGGTGCTGACCCAGCGCCTCGCTCTTCATCACGTTCTGCAACGTAGCTACTTGAGGCTTCGGGTCTGGCGGCAGAATGCGGTCCTGGTGGTTATTGTGGGTTTGCGTTTGTCAGACAACGTCCGGCACACTCATAATAACTAGAAAAGAGTTGTAAACCTGGTGCTTTGGGGAAGATTGATTTATCAGACTCCACCTGCTCGACAGGGTCCCTTGTTTGCCTCCACACTAGTCCGTAATTATGCCTCCTTGTGACCTCCAGGCTAGGGAGCGGTGTTCAGAAATGGGTTTTTTATATCAGGTTCAACACCCAGGTCCATAATTCCGGGACTGTAGTCTGCAGAGCTCTGCCCCTGGTGTCTGACGCTTGCCCCACACCTGGGCCTAGCCCTGTGCGCTGCCCTCCCCTGGGCCTGGGCCTAGCCCTGTGCGCTGCCCTCCCCTGGGCCTGGGCCTAGCCCTGTGCGCTGCCCTCCCCTGGGCCTGGGCCTAGCCCTCTGCGCTGCCCTCCCCTGGGCCTGGGCCTAGCCCTGTGCGCTGCCCTCCCCTGGGCCTGGGCCTAGCCCTCTGCGCTGCCCTCCCCTGGGCCTGGGCCTAGCCCTCTGCGCTGCCCTCCCCTGGGCCTGGGCCTAGCCCTCTGCGCTGCCCTCCCCTCCACCTCTGAGCTGGCTCAGTTTTGTGCACATCTCTCGCCAGGAAGCTCACCATCTTGAGGTCCCCTGGGGACTGTGTCTCGGAGGGTCAGTGGCTGGTGGAGAGCATTCCTTTTACAGATTCCAGGCCCTGGTGGGTCAGCTGTGAGCTGGTGCTTGCCGCTCACCGCCAGCCTCTTAGTCCTTACAGCCAGACGTGGGGCTGTCAAGCATTACTTGAGTTTTTCAACCTGAGGCCTGAGGTAGCTGGACCCCAACCTTCCTGAGCAAGACCTGCTAATTCAGTATAGGGAGAAAGGAAAGGTAGCAAGGATGGGGAGGCCTCACTTCTGCAGATTGAAGACACCACGTCCTGTTACCCCCAAACCCAGGACATGGTGCTGGGTGAAGCCATTCTCAGTGGATGGCGCTTCTGGTGAATGAGCTGGTAGTATGTTGCCATCTAGTGGAACATATGGCAAACTAAAGATTAATATACTCTGACCGCAGAGTTCAGCAGAGCTAATTAAATCAGCCCGAGAAAATAACTGAAAGTATTTTCTCAAGGCAGGTGATTTGGAAACACGTGCAAATTCAAGTGAGGCGAAGGGTGACTTTTAGTAATCATGTTTTCTTAAAGTTGGCAAAAGGTCACCCAAGAGTTCTTGAATATTTACCACCAAGGAAGTAACAAATTTTTCAGACATATAACCAGGTCAAGACCCTGCATTGTCATTGTCATCTATACAACATGCCCAGTTTCCTAGCCAGGGTCCTAGGCCCAAAAGGCTTGGCTATCACATGGTTATTTTTATATTTTTTAAAATGTGACTTTAAGGTTTCCAGTGTCTTTCTTACATTTCCAGTTTTCCTGTTAAACTTCCACAGGATAAATATGCTTATTTTTAGGAGACGCGAGCACCTGACTTGACAAAGTAGGAGTTTCCCGTTTTAAATTCTAACTAGCATCCCAGCAGTGTCCGCTTCTGTGGTTTCAGACCTGACTTGTGTGAAGACCTGCAGACTTACATTACACTGTGAAATGTTTCACGAACACTGAAACATTTTCCTTGTTTCTTTGCTCTTTTGCTTCTGTTTGCTTAGATCCCTCCCTGGTGCCACAGCAGCTGAGTGCGCGTCAAATCTGAAGAAAATCTACACAGTACAAACGGTACAGGTAAGATCAAGAAACCTGCTGTTCGTGGGACGGTTAATCATCCAACCTGAGACCTGTGCTGTCCTGGCAGCGCCCACCCGGGGCTGTGCCCTGACCTCAGCTCACATGCCCACTCTGGCAGAGCAGCCCTCAGCCACATCTACCCCAAAGGCCAGCTGAGCACATGCCCGAGTGGCCTGCTCTTCTCTTGGTGACGTGTGGAACCTTATCGTCTCCCAGACCCTCGTGACTCTGGTGTGGTTTTGACGATATCACTGTGTGTCCTCATTTAAGCACCAGCTTGGCCGCTCCCTCTCTGGGCTCTGTTTGCCATCGGTGAGAAGCCCTGGTACCACCTGCAAGCTTACTGAAAGTCACAGGGCAGGATAGTGTTGAGCCTGAAAGTGGAAGGTCTCGGACCCATGTCCTGCTCCACGTTCTCGGACCCATGTCCTGCTCCACGTTCAAATTCCATCATCCTAAGCTGGGCAGGGATCAGCCCTTTAATTTGTGTAAGACTGGTGTGATGGTAGCCCCTGCCTCCATGGGTGGGTCTGAGGACCGAACGAGATGATGTCTTTATCAGGCTTAGCAGGAGACCTGATACATGGTAGGTTGTCAGCAAATGTAAGCTCTTAGATCTCTTAGTTCTTTCTCTACCCAACTCTTAGGATGAACGTTAAAAAAACAAAACAAAACAAAACAAAACCTGGTTTATTTAGTTGATCACATTACTGTTTTCTTCCAAAGCAAATTCTATCAAGTTTCTCCCCCTCCATTTTTGTACACTCGATAAGCCTGTTAAGGCTGCTTCATACTTGCATTGACTATGTGTCCTGAATTTTCCAGAAGGGCCAGTTTTAAATTGTGTGTTCTGCCCTTGAGTCTTTTAATGTGTTAGAAATTCCAACAGATCGGTGTCTCTTCGGCAGCCTCTCACTTGCACAGGAGTTGCGCAGAGATCTTCTTTCAGACACTTCTCCCAGTATCTGGTTCAGGAAATTTAGTACTCATGGTTATGCAGCCCCAGGAATCTGATTGTAAAGTGCCTCGTGTGGCCACAGAGGGCCCTAAGCCGGGTGTAAAGACGTGGTCCCTACCACAGGCTGTCTCTGAACTATTTGAGAAAATGACCTAAGCGTGTGGAGAGCAGAATAACAGTGCTGTTGTAAATAAGCAGTCAGTGCCAAGTACAAGCAGTGTCACAAGACAGCACGTGGGCCACCGTCCAGAGGGACAGATGCTCTCAGAGTCCAGGAATGGGTCCCCTTCACTTCTCCCCGTGGTGACATTATGGACCTTTTTACCTCTTCCCAGCATTGCTGTGTAAACCTCAGAGCACTTGATTCTAAAGCCTGTCCTCATGTAGAAGTTCTTAGAGCCCACTGATTTTTTTTTTTTTTGAGGTCCTCATTAGACTTTTCCCATGCTATTGTGACATTGGATCCACATCACAACTGTGCCTGGGTTTCCAGGAAGACGTTGGTAAAGTTACACCGAGGGATTAGTTTGTTTCCCTGCCCCTGTGTGATGACAACAGAGCATTGGTTGAGCCTTGGTATCTGGCAGCAAGTGACATAGGGTCTTCAGGGACCAATTTAAAGTACCCAGGCCGGCACATACTAGGAAATGCCTTCTTAAAAACTTCATTGGGATATAATTTTTTCAGTAAATGCAGGTCTCTTAAGTGTAGAAGTTTGATAAATTTTGACAAAGATACACAAACGTGTAACTATCACCCGATCAAGATTTTAAAATTCCATCCTGTCAGGAAGGTTTTCTTCATGCCCTTTTCCTACCAGTCCTTTACCGGAAGCAACCACTATTCACATTTCTGTCACCATGCATTGGCTTTGTCTTTTATTGAACCTCATATAAATGGAGTACTGTATTGTGCCTGGTTCCTTTCACTCCATAAATACTGAAGGATCAAATGCATGAATGAGAAATTAATAAATGAACCACTTTTCTGTCACAGCAGACTGCTCACATAATGATCTGTTAAGCTGTAACCACACATTCTCAATGGCGGCAAAAATTGATTCTTGGTGTGGCCAAAAAAAATCATGCTGTTTTTATGTAGAAAGCACAGATAGGCATACGGTACGTAAATAGATATATAGTCTCTTGGTGGTATTAAAGTTTCACAAGAAAGTGAGTAGGAAAAGGGCTCCTTCAACATAGGGGGGTGATAATGAAACACTGCCCCAAGGGGTCAGGAAGTTCTGTCGTATCTCCGATGAGTCTGTCCTCCTCCGTTTCTTCATCTGTAAAACAGATAGTAGCAGTTCCTCCTCCCTAGGGTTGAGCGAGGGTTAAATGAGATTGCATAGTCCTTAGTAGTGCTTGGTACTTAGTAAGCCCTCAGCTGTTGGCAGCTTTTACAGAAGGTTGCATTCCACACTTCAGCTTCATCGGTTGACCGGGGAGGATGTGGGCCTGGGTGTAGGGTGGTCACACCGCCTGGGTTGGTATCTAACATCTGCTACTTAGTAGCTCAGGCAAGTTGCTTAACTTCTCTGTATCTGTTTGCTCATCTCTAAGATGGGAATAATTGTGATACCAACTGCATCGTGAGGTTGTGAGAATGAAATGGCACAAGGACGTAAAAAGCACCCAGTAAGTGCTGGAGAATAATAATGAATGCGTCTGCCGTTACTTGCCTACTTCTATTGGAACATCTTCTTGTACATTCCTCAATCATGGTTTAAATCACAAAACTGTGTACCACTACTTCTAGATGATTTATTTCAAGCAGTTATTCCCCAGATTATACCACGGTGAATACCTCTACTTAGGAAAATGTATTTAACTTGTCGATGAGTTTGGGGATTTCAGGCTGTGTCCTTAATATCTGTGAACAGTCCTTAGTATTTGAGAACTAGCCTGGGTGCTGATTTTAAAGTCATTTGAGGATATGCCTTTGCCCCACTGTCTTTTCATTTTGTGGCTATATGTGGATTCTTGAACTCTCGCTCCGTCAGCACTAAAAAATTACGTCCCTAATTGTGTCTGTTTTTCCCTCATCTGTGTTTAGTTGCAGTGTAGTTATCATGTGGTATTAATGATTGTTTTCCATAAGAACATATTGAATAATATGTCTTTTTGTACTTTGAGGCCCTCAGCAAATCAGAGATGCTGATGGGGGTGGCAGAGGAATTGTTATCCCCATTTATTAGCTGGAGGGGCTGAGGCTGGGAGGCAAGTGGCCCGAAAAGTGGCAGAAACAGCCAATCGCGCTGTGCTCTGGGACCGGAACTCCCTCCTTTTCTAGGTCCATCCTCTTGCTTTTGGTCCACCCTGACTGAGGAGTGAGGGAGGCCTGTGTCTCCAGCCGGCCCACTGACCCCTGCTGAGGACAGTCTCATCACAGCCACCAGTAATGCCCTCTGGTTGGAGTTAAATTTGTTCCCTACTTACCTGCCTTTCTTGGAAAATTCCATGTTTCATCTAGATGTGTTTTCCAGGCACTTACTGATTCCTTTTACTCTTTTGTAAACATTTCAAAGTTTTCCACATTTCTTCTGTGTTTTTATGTCCTAAATGCATGCAGCGCGGAATAGAACACAGCTTCTGACCAAGCCTGATTTTACCTGTGGCAGAAGGGAGTTACCGGCCAGGTAACGATTTGCAGGGGATCCTCCCTTGCTACCACAAGACCAAAATTCCAGCCCTGAAAACTCATTCCTGTGTAGCATTCTAACCCACCTCAGGTATCACGTTCAAGGTTTTGCCACACTGTGTCCTGTTGTTCTATGTCCTATGCAGTGGTCCCATAAATTGACCGACTTTTTACTTAAATTTACGGAAAGCAGCAGCTTCATATTTCTTCTGTAAATGGATATCCAGCATCATTTATCATAAACAGAAGGTCTTCAGAGAAATATAGATACAACCTCTTAAAATGAAGAGAATCTTCCTTCTATACTTGTGTATGGCCGGTGATATCAAGGCATCCTCCCTTATCAGAAGGTTGTGGAGCTCCTGTGCTCTTGCAGGTCATTAAGGTAGGGCAGCAGATTGCTTTGCAAATCATTGGGAAGGGAGGGCTGTCCCTTATGGGAGGAGAGGTTTTATAGGTCAGGACCGATAATGGAGAATGATAGAAAGATTGATTCCAAGTCGTCACTGCCCTGGAACACAGCAGGGCAGCCCACGGTGGGTGGCATCCTGCAATAGAATGACCTGCAGTGAACCATTTGGGTGAAGGGACAGGGTCGAGGGAAGAAAGAGAGAAACTCCCTCCTGAAAAAAGAGAGGGAAAGCCCTGCAGGCAGGTCTACTTCATAGTTCTGTTTAGTGAAGGTTAGTATCGAGAATAACAGGATTATGTAGCTGTCATTTAATTTATTCATGGGGTACGTGATGGGATCATCATTATAGTCACAGCCCAGTTGTGCAGAAACAGAACTGAAGTCCAGGTACCTGGATCCTGTCCGCTGGCATGTTGGCAGTGGAAGCCGCTGTGCACGTGGGGTGGGAGATTAAATCTTGTAAAGTGAAAGTGATTCAGTCACTTCAGATGTAAAACTTGGTCTCTCAAGGGGGATCAGAATATGCCACCCCAAAAACGTCACTTGAGCTTAAGAATTACTTTGAACTGAAGGCAGTTGAAAAACAGCAGGGCCAGGAGGAGCTCTCTGACCTCCTCTATCTGCCTGAAGTCAGGGCATAAATTACCCTTTTAAAAGTGACATAAATTTACATTTGTAAAGGTATCCCTTTTTCTTACCCCTTGAGTCTGCATAACAAACCTACTAAGCAAATACTAAGCTGTATTTCCTCAGCACAGTCACACCATATACCACCTCTAGGGGCCCCAGACCCCCTTTCCTTTGTCTGGTCACTCTCCACAATTTATCATCCTTTGTTAAAATGGTGTATAAGCTTCTGAGTCCAATCACGTCTTTGGGTTTTCACCAAAGTGAAAGCCCTGTGCACTGAAAAATATTAACATCAATAAACACACACCTATGGGCCTTACCCAGGAAGCCGAATACACACTGCTCTGCTGTTTCCCCCAGCTTTTCTCCTGTTCTCTCAATGTGTGAACCCCACTTAGCTCCCTGACTCAGACTTTGTTTTTCATTCATTGACTTAACTGCGTGGTGAGAAATTGCCCACTCCCCTATCAGTCCTCCAAACTTTGGTTCTCACTTTAAGACCTTTGGAATGCAAAGCAAAACCCATTTCTCTCTCCACTACCTGGCTCTCCCAGGTCAGAAACACTTTGCTTTCAGCCTGTTGTATCTGCTGTGAATTTAAAAACATCCATTAAGCTCTTCAGTTGCCTTTCTTCTGGGCTCTGCCCTTCCCATAAACCATTGATTTACTTGGTGGGATGCAAGCCCCAGCCAATTAGAAATACCTAAGGAATGAAAACGTTTGTTTAAAATTTCAGAAATACTTTCAAAGATTTATATGCTGTGACCTGCGGAAGAAATGCTGGATTTGTTGGGTTTTTTGGAGGTGTATTTGCTGCATGTTTTTCTTTTCTTTCTTTCTTTCTTTTTTCTTTTTTTTTTTTAACACCATGTTGTCTGTCACCACATGGCATCTTTTCTTCTCAAGTATTTTCAAGTATATTCTCTTTTTTTTTTTCCTTCAAAGCATTTAGTAAAAAATGAGGAAATTTGCCAGTTTTCCTGGTAATGATTGATTATCTATTTGGCAAAGGACTGTTGGGAGGAGCATAATTGCTTCAGTCAGGACTAGTAGGTTGGGGATTTGTTAAGTGGACACCATTGTCTAGTGAATCTAAGCAACCTGGGACTCACGACAGCGCCCTGCCCTCCTTGGTGTCCACACATGTTGACTGAATAAGTGATGCCTGACTTCCCTCCCTCTCCTCGGGTTGTCGTTAAGGCTTTTGGAAAAAACACTTCATTATTATTAATAAACATTGTGCTTAGCTTTACTGCAATCTACTGTTTGCAGACCACTTAGAATTAATTATAAGTCTAAGGGCTTTTGAAATCTATTTGCAAGGTTCTATCTGTAGTAAAATTTAGATGGTTTAACAAACAAAAGTATGTTACAGAGAATATGACCAAGAATTATCAAGTTTCCAGTGAAACAGCACTTTCGCTTCCGCAGGGGAGGAAGAAGGTCTAAGGAGCTGTGTGATGCCGGGTTCCTTCCTTCAGCTCTTTTGCCATCATACATGCTTGACGAGTATTCTACACACTGCGTGAGGTTTGCAATATGGAAACAGACCGACTTAGTGCCACGGACTTTAATGGGGGTCTTTTCCATGCGGTCACCGCATATTTCACTCTCATTTTGTGTTCATGCAGAAACGTGCAGATATGCACTTGAATGAGTACATTAGGTCAGGGTGAAGTGTCTCACTGTATCTTCTTGGGCTGTAATCTCCTCCTCTCGCATTTGCCAAGACTAACAAAATCAGTTGTCTGTGTTTTCAAGAGAAGCTTCTAAAGCCACACACTGTAGCACGATCCTTAGTGTGATGTTCTCACCTTTGGAACGGGAGAAGCATTTTGTTGTGTTTTCCAAGGTGCTTCAAACACTGGGTGAAAAGTTAGGATTTGAGAACTTTGGCAAGGGTGTGAGGGCAGGTGCTCTGGCCTTTTAGGAGACTTGAAGTTTGCTGGCATCAAAGTCCTCTTGGTGGAAGCAGGGATGTATATTCTAGCATAAGTGTGTCCATAAATTCTGCACAGGTCATTGCCACATCATTGCAGAAGTCCTAGGCTAGAGCTAAGGCAGTGGCATAGTCAGTGTGATGAAGGGCACGTGCTGGTGGGAAAACATCTTCAACAGGTGCCCCTCACTCTGTGACCTCGTCCATGACCTCGTGACCTGGTCCATGGCTTCTAGGACTGGAGAAAGATGTGCCTAAAATATGTAGTAATATCTGCAGAGGAAATAGCTTAGTGGTTAAGGGTACAGGGTTTGGAATCCAACTGCCTGGCCTCAGATTCCAACTCTGCCTATTCACACCCATACCACAGGCTATAACTGAAATATTGGAGTAATCTTATTATTTGCACTGATAGCAAACCATTTATAAGGCGGGTATCTCCACAAAGACAGATGTCTGAGCATCTACTGTTACTACAGAGCTATTTTCAGTTACTTCCTACATTAGCACCGTTTTAGTATAAGGGACCCCAGGTATTCTTTTTGTTTGTTTTTTTTTTTTTTTCCTAGCATTTAAAAAATTTTTTTCTCCTCATATCCTTTTTTTAAATAACTTTTATTGGAGTGTAGTCGATTTACAAAGTGTTAGTTTCAGGTGTACAGCAAAGTGAATCAGTTATACATATATCCACTTTTGTTTTTTATATCCACTTTTTTTTTTTTAAGATTCTTTTCCCGTGTAGGCCATTACAGAGTATTGAGTAGAGTTCCCCGTACTATGTGGCAGGTTCTTATAAGGTATTCTTATTGTATTCTATGGTATTCTTATAAGGTATTGTTATTGTATTCTATGTATTCTATTGTCAGGTGGTTTTTGGTTTTTTTTCTGCCTTCAGTTTCATCTTATTGCTGTTGCTGGCCTTGCAGTTAATTTGGCTCCAGTTTTTATGCAACGTGGGCTCAAACAACCCATAAGGATTCTCATTCGACATCGATAAAATTTCATTCCACCTATGCCGCTCTGTTCATGATGCCCTTGGATTCATGTTTCTAATTGTCCTATTGCTTGTTCTGTTCTCCTCAGATCTACTAGGAGACCCAGACAACCACCCTTGACTTACTTCACCACACAGAGTGATATTTTTCATTTGTATAGTAATTCTGTGCATAGAGTTGGTAGCGTAGAGATTCCTGGTACCGTTCCAAACAAGCTGGGAAGGGTTTTCTTCTTTGTAAAAACTCACTTCTTGTCCTAATCCTCGTGGTCATAGCACACAGTGATGCTTGGGAGGATTAGTCTGTGTGCCTCAGTTTCCTTATCTATAAAACAAGAATAATAATTGTACCTCTTAGTTAGGTTGTCATTAAGATAAATTACATAAACATGTAAAAGTCAGAGACCAGGGCTTCCCTGGTGGCGCGATGGTTGAGAGTCCGCCTGCCGATGCAGGGGACGCGGGTTCGTGCCCCGGTCTGGGAAGATCCCACATGCCGCGGAGCGGCTGGGCCCATGAGCCACGGCTGCTGAGTCTGCGTGTCCGGAGCCTGTGCTCCGCAACGGGAGAGGTCACAACAGTGAGAGGCCCGCGTACCACAAAAAAAAAAAAAGTCAGAGACCAAATCCTGGCCCTATTACTGTTGCTGCTGTTACTCTCATTGTTACTATTACTCTACTATTTTTATGTAATCTGTTTCTGACTACCAGCCACCCTGTGTCTTAGTTCCAGCTGTTGTAACAGAATACCATAGACTGGGTGGCTTCAGCAACAAACATTGATGTCTCACAGTTCTGCAGGCTGCAAGTTCAAGATCAGGGGTGCCAGAATGGTCAAGTCCTGGTGAAGGCAGTCTTCCTGGGCTTATAGGCAGATAGGCGTCTTCTCATTATATCCACACATGGTGGACAGAGAGGGCTAACTCTCTTCCTTTTCTTATTGGGACACTAATCCCATCACTGGGCGGGGGGGTTCCATCCTTATGGCCTAATTATGCCCGAAGACCCCACCTCCTAATTCCATCCTATTGGGGGCTTGGGTTTCACTATATGAGTTTGGAGAACACACAATCATGGAATTCCTAACACTGTGCATCTTGGGCAACTTGTGGCTTTGGCAGCTGAGCTATTTCCTTTTCCTCCTGGGAGAGGAAAGGAAGGGGGACAGAGCACATGAGGTGATTCCTCTTTGCCTCCTCTATACCCCATCCCCCAATCCAAAGTGTAACAGATTCTTTCTAGGCTTAGAAAGAAGACAGAGTCAGTGTCATGAGGAAATATGGTTCAGTACACGTATTCAGCACTACAGGCTTTTATTAGATGCCATATACCTGTCAGAAAAATCATTAGCAAGATCTTTACCCTGTTTTATGTGGAGACACATTGCATAGGAATGTTTGCTAAACCATAGCTTCCTGAAGCATACAACTTAGCCTGACTTCAGAAAAGAACATTCTTTAATGTTATGTTACATTTTCTAGCAGAAAATTAGGAAGAATACTAAGAAAAATCTAGTTTGAATGGGTAGGACTTAATGAGATCTGATTTTTTTTTCTTTAATGCATGAATTTTATAAGCTTTAATGCATTAATTTTATAAGCACAGTAAGTCAATACTGGGTGTATTAAACAAAGTGTTTTTCTTTTAAAGATATTCTGGAGTGTGTACAATAATATTCCTCCTGTGACTAGCCTGCCTTTGAGATGTAGTTATCATTTAATGAGAGGAGAGAGGCGGCCACTTTGGTAAGTGTCTTCTGTATAGTTTGAGGTTAAGGTGGGAGGGAAATGGTTGTGAACTTAATAAAATAACTTCATGCCAAATTGGAATGCCGAAGTAATTTTCTCCTGGTGGTGTCGCAAAGTCATTTTAGCCATGATTTAATTTTGAAATAGACCCCTTCCCTCGACCCCTTTCCCCTTGTGCTCCAGAGTGATGAGCAGGTGTCTCAGCATCCGCCCACAGAGGACCCCATTGCAGTCTCACAATACCTAGGTCCTCATTAGCTCGCTGAAGGTGCCGTGCAGGTCTTTGTATCGGGGTGTGGCATCATTTGGGTTTGTTCTTTCACTTGTTCAGTAATGACCTGGACAGTGGAGTGAAAAAGCTTACAGGCTGGAGGGGAGATGAGGGAACAGATGTGGTACCCACATCTATTATATGAACAAAGATCATATAACCTCAGACATACCTCATGTGGACCACATAGAAAGTGTATGATACTGATCACGGCCCAGGGTTGAGGGGAAGGTGTCTTTCTTCTTTAATAGCTGGAGTAGTGTTGAGGGTGGAGGACAGTAAGCCAGTTTGCCTAGGCTGGAGTCCCAACTAGTAGTAAATCCTTGCATCATGTCCCTCAACTGATCTAAGCCATTTACTCATTAATAAAATGGGAATATATCTTAGCTCTTTGGTAGCAAATGGCAGAAACGTAAACTGAGCCAAAAAAAAAACAACAAAAAGGAATCTTTTGGCTTCTGTAACTAAACAGTCTACCGGTAGGGCTGATTTCAGGCAGATCTGGGTGCTCAGTTCTTCTTAGGAATCTGACACTCTCCGTCAGACTTGCTTTGCTTTTCTCTGCCTTGGCTTAATTTTCAGGCAGGTTTTCCCATTTGTGACAAAATGGCTTTTATAAGCTCCAGTCTGAAGCCCTACAAGTTTGTCAGTGTCAGCATTCACCAGCTCCAGTAACATGCCAGGGCAGGCTCTCATCGGCCCAGCGTGGGTTGCCTTTCCATCCCTGGCCAATCATAAAGACTACGAAGTCATAAGTGTCTGGGTCATAAGCCCACCTTTAAAGCTAGGATATGGAATCAGCCATATCAGAAAGGGTCTGGCATAAGAGTAGGGGACAGGTAGCTCCTTAAAGGGAAATTGGGGTGCTCTTGCCAGAAGAGGGAGCAGTTACTACACAGGGAGACAGCAGATGTCCTCTACCGGGGCTGAGTCCCCTATTAGGCTTATGACACAAGACTGAAATGCGAATCAGATGAGGCGATGTCAAGAGCATGACATTGAAATGTAAAGGCCTTCTCACCTGTGAAGCACTTGTATTAGTTTGTCCACCCCAGGGGGTCTAGGGAACCTCTCCTCACCAGCTCCTTGAGGATGAGAACCTGGTATCCCATCACCTTCCCTACCCTTTTGGCCACTGAATCCCACCTTCTTCCCTCCCCATCTCCATCCCCTTCCTTTTTCTTTCATCTGCTTCTGTTTCTAGTAAAACGAACCGGGGAGAGTTTATTGCAGAATGCTCCGTTGTTTATTGTTTTTAATGTCATCCATTGTTGAACTAGATGTATGTAGAGCTACTTAATCCATGAGTGTAACTGTGAACATTGGTCTTTGATCCAGGGAAGAGGAGAGTAATGCAAAGGGTGGCGTATGGAAGATGAAAGTTCCCAAGGACAGCACGGTAGGTTCGCTCTCATCCTTTTCTAGAAGCTAAGTTCGGGGTTGTTGACAGCTTATGATGAACCTCTTGTGCGTTCTAGACAGTCCGCCTGGTAGACTCAGAATGGGACCGGGGGTGAGAAGTTCTATTCTGACCTTGGGGGTTTTCTGCCTCACACTGTCACCTTGAAAATGCATTGTGAGTCTCTGTAGAAATGGTGTAAGAGTGTGACTGTATCATATAGTTCTGAACAGCTACATGCCTATAAACTTTACAGAAAAGCTGATTAGGGCTGTCATGTCCTCCACAGCCATGACCGACATGTGGAAGTGGGTCTACGTAGTGAGAAGCAGGATCCTTCCCAGCAAAGGCTCGTCGCTTCCCCACTGGGGCGACAAGCACTTCTGAGAATGACCCTGGCACAGAGAGTGGGGACGTGTGGGAGGCCTTGCATCTCACCGCCCTTTGGGGTTTCATGCGAGGCCGTGTCCAGTCTCCCTCTGGGGCTGATGAAACCCTGGTTAATGGCAGCAGAGCCTGCTCGGCCGTTGGTTGGCAGTGGTCAAGCCTCAGAAACCTGGGTTTCCCGGGAGTGGGCTCTAATTCATTGTACCGACTGAAAAGAGCATTCAAATCTATTCTTAAGCCGCCTTCGAAAATGGATGAAAGGACACATGCTCCCCAGTCTCACCTTTTCATGGTTTCTTTCACGTGGACGAGCTCAAAGGATTGAAACATCTCCAGGGACCCATAGGCTTGACCTTGCATTGTTTCCCGATGAGCACACACCGAAAGATATGACCCAATTTGTTCGTTAAAGGTGCAAACTATCGTTAAGATGCATAGCTACGAGATTTGGCTAGTATTTGGCATACATAATTTTTAAAACGTCAGGGGAGCAAACAAAAAAACAAGCAAGGCCTGTGAAGCTCTTCCTGCCCCCCTGAAAGGAGAGAAAGTTGTTTTGAATTTCCATAAGGACACCTTTTCCTTGCCATGTTCTTTATTTACTTGCAGTAGACATTGACTTCTGGTAGAAACAATCATGACGTCAGCATTGGATGAAAGGTAGCTGAAAGACAAGTTTGTCCTCCCTCCTTGTCAGCTCACTTGACCCCATTCAGTCGCAAATAATAACGCTTTCACATCTGCACAAGTGCCCTCATCCCAAGCAGCTCAGCCCTCTCTTTGTTGCTGACCGGTGGGAATCCGGTGGGTCAGCCTCCTCTGAATTCACAACAGGAGAGGGAACATCCCCTCCCCCTAACTTCCTCTCAACACCCTCATCTTTGTTCCTAATAGCGTAAGAGACTGCAGATGAGACAGATAAAAAACAGAAGCGATGGTTTCTAGGTGGGAGACAGGTAGACCAGACAGAGGGTCTAGGAAAGAGAAAAGAAAACCCTCCTTGAGAGTGAAAAGCCATGATGATTGACTGCTGTGGTCTTGGTTAAAAATTCAGTGAGGCTGCTCTCAGCTCATTAGAACATGATAATACGTACTCTCATTATAGTTAATACATTAGTGGGCGCCTGGTCCAGAGCAAACACGCAGCTGTTTATGGAATGGATCTTAAATCTCCAGTGCTGTTGTTGCAATCACAGTACTGAGCCCGTCGAACGCAACATTTGTTGACTAATTTCATGGTCACAACAGCCCTGGGAGGTCGGTCCTATTATTATTCCCTGTTCACTGAAGGAAACTGATGCTCAGAGAGGCTAATAAGCCTGCCTAGGGTACAGCTCTAAGCCGGCTGTCAGGAATCAAACCCGGTTCTGGTGGAGTTCAGGGCCTGTGAACCAAGACAAGGAAGAGATACGGAACCAAGAACTTTTTGAGGAAGAGCAACTGGAAAGAACTTGGAGACCTCCAGTTACCTGTGCGTGGATGCTGACTGTTGATTGGATGGCATTAGGGGGTCTTCAGCAGAAGAGGCTCCAGGTTTTCTCATAGGGAAGAGGTGGACTAGAGCGTGCACTGATTCTTCCAGGGAAATGCACATGTGCGCGCACACGCACACGCACACACACCACAGTTCAGTCACTTAGCAGAAACAAAATGCCTTCAAGTGAATGGAGATCTGCAAGTCTCTGGTAGTCAGTAAACCAGAAATTTCCTTAAGTGTTCTTCACTTGTGTAACCTTGGAAGTACCTTATAAACTGCTGGAAAAGCAGGAAAGGGTTTTGAAGAGAAGGATGGTCCTAATAGCATTCACTTATAACCAGCTGATACATTTTGAATCAGTGAGAGGCAAAGAAATGGGAAAAGCGTAGGTCGTTTGAGTGCATTTTCCCCACGTTGCTCTCAACTTCATCAGAGGTGGCACTAGAGATTAGCTCTGAAGCTTCGGACCCCACAGTTTTGTGGACACAGAGTTTGTGACTTGGGATCCCTTGTATCTCTCTGTGCAAAGCGATGTGTAAAACAGTACAAACGTGCCACCACGTGGGTGTTTACACCTGTGATTCAGCGATGCCTGCGGGCTCCAGATACGGGCGTGGAAAGGGCGTGAGAGGTTAAACTGTGACTTGGGTAGCTCCTGAAGATAATTGTTTAAAAATGTATATGTGTTCCTTTTCTTTGGTTTTCTTTTGCTTTGCTTTTTGTTCTTTTCCCACACCAGTCCACAGTCTGGAAAGAGTTGTTGTTAGCGACTATCGGGGAACAGTTCACAGACTGTGCCGTCGCAGGTAATGAGACCCTCAGCTCTGGCGTCCCCGCTCGCGCGTGCTTGGCTTCTGCTTGTTCCTTGCTGAGCCTTGTTTCTGTGTGTTTGCCTTTTTTACATATTTTGGAGTTGCTTCTTTTGTAACTATGAAGTTACTTAGCTTTTTCCCATGTGCTCGTGGCGTTTTCATGTTACATGTGTATGTGCATATGTATACTTACATATGTGTATATTGCGTGGATATACATATGTGTATACGCCTATATATTTTTTTGCACTTAGAGCTCATCTTCATAGTGTCCGTGACCATCTGTCTAAAATAAATAGGCAGAAAAAAAGGAAAACTGTTTTTTTTTAATTGAAGGGTAATTGACATACAGCCTTATATATGTTCCAGAAGAAAATGAAATTTGACATTGGGCTCCTAACACCACTGGTGGTGGGCTTCCTTCACCAGTTCCAGTTCTTCCAGAAGAGCCCAGTGGCTTAGTTGTCACCTGAAGTTTGTAGTTAGGTCGGCACAGTCCTTTCTGCCCCTCTCAGTTACTCGCCCCTTCCTCCTGTCCCTCTCTTGGTCCCTTCTACTCAGAGTGAGAGATAAAGGGGAGGTGGGGATGAATCGCCATTAGCGTCTGTGATCTGACAACTGGGGCTGAAATGTAAAGTCTTCAGGACTTGACTTTGAAGACTTTACTTGAAGACTCACTCAGTTTTCAAATACTGAGTGCGTTTCTGAGAGCCCTGTGAATACATTTCTATTTTGCTTTTCTTGTTTGTTTGTTTAATTAAAGTATAGCTGATGTACAAAACCCATACGTTACAGGTACACAACATAAAGAGTCACAATTTTCAAAGATTACACTCCATCTGTAGTCATTACGAAATATTGACTCTGTTCCCCAGGCTGCGCGACACATCCCCGTAGCTTATTTTATACCTAATAGTTGGTACCTGTTAACCCCTTAGCCCATTTTTATTTTGCTTTGTTTTTGTCGTGAAACCACTGAGAGAGGAAAATTGAATTGCTCGTTTAAAGTTTTGTTTTTTCTTCTTGGGTAGTTCCCTCTGAATGCTTCTGAGGTAACATTTAGAATCACATTTTTCCTGTTCAGCTTTCATTTTTTTTTAACTCTTTGGTATTGACTGATTTGCCCTCAGGCGTCTTAACTGGTTCTGTCTTTGGGAACCCTTATAGGCCTAGCCGGTGCCAAGCAGGTTTCAGATTTACCTCACTAACAGTTTCAATCATTCTCCTTTTGTTTTCCTTAATTCTTACACGTCTTTTTATTCACTGAAGACAGAACCTGGGTTAAGATGAAATTATCTTAAAAGTACAGATCCCTTCCGTTTAAATAGGGGGTAGGTAGCAACTTTACAATATGTAGTCAAAAATGCATCTTCGGTATAATTATAAACAGGTAAATCCCCGGGAGAGGAAGTTTTCTGTATGAATTATTCCTGTTTCCAGAACCAGGGAAAATAGTCTAAGTAATAATAAATAGGCAGGATTGAGCAAAGAAGACCTATTGTTCCGTGCTTGACTTTGGAACGAGAGCACCATTAAGTATTAACTGTTCGCTCTTAATTAACCCAGCCCCACCACTACAGCAGGTCAGCTCATCTCTCTGGTCCTCACTTCCCCCATCTTCAAACAGTGGCTCCTCCTAACTCTGACGTCTTGTGCTGCCAGTACCCTAAAATCATCGGCGTTTTTGCCGGTTGATTCTGCTTATGAATATTACATGTTTGCTGATGGATCTCCTTTGCATACGGGCTGCAGCCTTTTTACCATGCCCTTTCTGAAAGTGCTGTGCTAGGAGGTTACACGTAGGAACCAAAAGCCAGACGAGACTGAAATATTGACAGTTCAGCATTTTCAGCACCCGTAAAGCTACAGTACCCTCTGCCCAATAGTGTAGAAATGGGCAAAACAAAAAGACTGGAAAATGCTGCTCTTTTCCTGAAAGGCTGAGCTAGTGTCTTCACGACTGTTCTTGAAAGTGGTGAATGCCAAAGCTTCCCTCTTCACTTGATGATTTTTGGTTCACATAGAATTTAACATTGAGCTCTAGCAAATATACTTTGAAGATAAATGAGAAAACAAGAAACACGTACATAAGACACATTTCTTGAGGGGATAATAAGTTTCTGTGGGTAGCCGTGATCAGGTACTGTTTACTCTTTTGGAAATTTTTGTTTAAATGTGACATGTATACAGAAAAGGACACAAACTGTTATGTGTGTACCTTAATATTCTCAAAGTAAACAGATCCCTGTAACTGGCACCCAGATCAAGGAACAGAATGTTACTGGCCTCCAGAATCTCTCCACACCCTCCCTTCCCCCAGAGGTGGCCACAAGCCCGACTTCTGACACCTTCGACTGATTTTGTCTGCTTCCAAACACTTCTATACGTGGAATTATTTAGTGTCACGTCATACACATTTAGCCAGAGTCAAGTTTATTTACAAAGGAAAGAAGGGAGAGAGGGAAAAAGGGAATGAAGGAGAGAAGGGAAGGATGGAGGAAAGAAAGGAATTATTTTACTGAAGATGAACTCCTTTAGTAATTGGACAGGTCCTCATTTAAATTGTATCTAAATGCTGGAACGTTTTAACCTCCAGAAGACACACGGGAAAACTGATAGCAGAAATATTGAGATGTACAGATTTATAGTAAATAAGGAAAATTAGGCAAAACATATTAACTAAAGCAAAATTTCCTAACTTTGATAATGCTCATCTTTCACATTTCACTCGTTGATGCTGAGTGTGCAAGGGCAGAGGGGTGACCCTACTTCAGTAATACGCTGCAAACATGTATACCAGGAGTCAAGTCTTCACTCCTGTCATTTTGCTGCAAATGACTGTACACAAAGTGGCCCCAGAGGACAGTACACAATCCTACTTATCCAGCCACCATTCTCGAATGCCTACAGAGCAGCCCCCAATCCAGAATTTAGTTAAGAAAAAAAAAAAAAGACCTACATTAATCAAAGTAGATAAATGCTTTCCTGCCCATTTGCCGAAGTGCTCTAAGGACATGGCCACACTTAGAAGATACTTACTTTATACACAGAGCTAACAGATGGTCATTGATTCTCTAGCCTACAGTTAAAATGCCCAAACCAGAAGGGGGATGGCTAGGGAGAAACAGGCAAGAGCAGGGATGATTAATAAGAAAGGAGCAGACAAGCAAAACCACAGAAAGCAGAATGAGCAACTCGGAACACACAGTCTGGGTCCAGTTAATGTTGGGGACTGGAGCACTAACCACCCCGAGATCTCTGAATGGTTGGCGGGAAGTCGGGAGAAATACTTGCTGTTCTCACAAAGACAGCCAAGCATCGAGGAAAAAGTTCATGTGAGTTCAGTTGGCTTTCGGGGGGCCGATCATTATGCACCTTGAAAAAGTCTTATCAAAACAGAGTAAGAAATAGTCCAAAGCTTCGGTAACATGTTAAGAAGGGTAACTCACTTGTCTGGAAAATTTGTTTGGCCGGGACACTCTGTTTACCTAAGTCGCCGGATAAATGTGATGTGACTGCTGCAGCTTTTGCCCACTAACTTGCTTTTTGTCCAACGATCCCCCTTAGAAACAGTATTTATCACGGGTTCTCTCGTGCCACCTTGTCTTGATCATCTTCTCTACAACTTACAGATAAAATGATAAGTGCTAGAAAACTGGGTCCCAGCGGACTTGAAATTATCACTCATTTCTTTCTTCCCCCTTCCTTCCGCTCAGATGACGAAGTAATAGGAGTTAGTGTCAGTGTCCGGGACCGGGAAGACGTCGTCCAAGTCTGGAATGTAAATGCCGCCGTAGTTGGGGAAGCCACCGTTTTAGAAAAGATCTATGAACTCCTGCCCCACATATCTTTTAAAGCCGTATTTTATAAACGTAAGTGCTTCATTTCCAGTTACTACTTTCTAGCTTATTCTATCATACTTTTAAAGACAGAAACCGTGTTGCCAATGAGGTGCAGGGAGAATCGCTTGAAATTCTATAATCCAATAAGTAATTCAATAAAATACATTTTAAGGGTGTTTTAAAAAAACTGTAGCCTCAGAAATTGAAGTGAGATTTCAGTTGTCGCCTAAACACACGGATCAGAAAAGGAGATACTTACTGTTTTTATTTCAAAAATTCAAACCTGATCTCAAACTTGTCATTCTCAGAAAAAATTACCTTCTATTCGAAGCAACAGTAACAAAAAAAGTTATTATATGAGCTGGCAGGTAGATTTTCAATCATCCCTTCATAAACAGGGATTTATAATGTATAACATCTGTATCCGTGGAGGAACTCGTTCTGCGCACAGGCAAGATTGAATGTTCTACTGAAATGCTAATACGTCCTCATTACGGATGACTGTGACACAGAAGAGAATGCACGCATAGTGGTGAAATGTTAACAGTATGAATAGGTGTGTGGACCCATTGTTTCCATCATGATTCATGTTCATTGCTTTTGTGTGCTCTTTTGAAAAAGTCATCTTTTTCATAATGAAAACAGCTTAGTGCTATTAAACCACTGTTTGGTAGATCAAACTGCGGGTTACAGTTTTAACAGTGAGTTAGAGCAAAGCATTGACAGCCCTACACGTATATGGTGAATTTCCTATTCCCCAGACTGTTCCAAGAGTCAGTAACCCAATTTTTTTAAACCACGGTATTTCATTGACTCTAAGATGCTCTTGATGATAAGTATTATTTTAGTATTTTACTAAGAAAGAAACATACAAGGCTCCTAATTGACCCATGGCACGTTCTTGATTCCGGGGTCTTCATATGTGCAGTGGGGAGGCGGAGTGGGGAGTGCATCTTAGCATTGGTGAAACATACTCTATTACCGCTTCACTTTTCCCAACCCCTCGTCAAAAAGGAGAAGAAAAAAAGTCAGATTTTGCTTTGTGATTGTCTTACTGTGATATGAAGACTAAGCCTCCCTCTAGGCACTCATATAGTCACAGGCCCAGTGCTTTAGATTTTAAGCAGTGGGACAGATCTGCTGCTGCAGATACTCAGGAGATGCTTAGCGTCTGAATTTTAAATGAAAGTTTCAGTAAAAGAGACAGAGGATGGCACTGCAGAAGGCGCTTATTGATTGTGCCGTGCGGAAGTCGCACATTTGTAGATGCAGTTTTGCCTCCATAGGGAGCATTAATTGTATTTTCAGCCCAGATATTCATTGAAAGTTCACCGAGGGTCTTTTTTTTTTGTACTCCACGAGACTCACTCCAGCAGAAACTCTCCAAAAGGAAGTATGTTTCGCCGCCATTTATGAACGGGGCGAACACGTTCTTTACCTCCTTAGGACCTTCTCCACATTTGACTCCAAAGAGTAGAGAAGCGATTTGGAATGGTCAAGTCAGGCAGTCTGGACTTCTGTCCCACTTCAACACCGTGACCTCGAGCAAGTCGCGGTGTCTCCTCCTTCCACTTCCCCATCTGACTGTTGAGAAGGTTGGTCTTAAATGATCTCCAAGGTCCCTTCTGCTTCAAAATTCTAACACGTAGGGTAGCAGCAGGCTCAACACATGATAGGAGTGTTTAGGCCACAGAGGTAATCGGGCCACTGAGCGGTTAGGCTAGTTTTTAGGCCAGTGGCAATAATGAGGTAAGACTAAGCAAAGATGAGTCATCACTTCGTTGTTGTGATGGCTGGGGTTGGGGGAGGGTGGGGGGAGAAAAAAGCCAGACAGAGGAGGGGACGTTGCAGCTCCCCAGATCAGGCGCCCTTAGGGTGTCTACGTTTATGTGGAGGCCACAGTGACGTTCGTGAGTCAGGCAGAACTGGCTGCGGGTCTTAGTAGAAATGCATATTTTAAGGGCATAAATTGACATTTAAAAATTCAAAGATTATTCAAATAAAAATTGGAATTGGAAAAAACAAGCAATTGTCTTTATTTTATATAAAGCAGGCAGTCCTTTACTCAGTAGGGTTATACACCACGTGCTGCAGAATTGATTTGGAAAAATGAGGTTTTGGGCAGAAATGTTACTCACAGCTTGATAAAGAACAGGCAGGGTGTTAGGTAGGTAGGTGAAGAACAGGTAGGGTGTTAGGTAGGTAGGTGAAGAACAGGTAGGGTGGTAGGGTGAACTAGGTCAGAAATGGCCAACTCCACGCTCTTCCTCAGTCTTGTTACAGGAACCACGTGACAGGGGAGATCTTCCCGCATAGAAAGAGCCCTGATGAATTTGGGCAGGGCCTCCAGGCAGGTGGCTGAGGGTCAGGCTGTTGATAAGTTATCTGTGGGTTAGATACAGTTTGGTTACTTGACTGAGAAACTTAAATGAATGGAGACCCCCTCCCCCCGCCAAATTCTGTTGGGCTCTTCGGAGCAGCTGAATGACAAATGTCTTCTGATGTGAGAATTGTTTAGAGCAGAGTTTGGCAAACTACACTGTCCAGCCAAATCTGCCCCCTTCCCACCTGTTTTCGTATGGGCTGCAGCTAAGAATGGCTTTCACATTTTTCAATGGTTGGAAAAAAATCAAAAGAAGAACTACGTTTTGTAACATATGAACATTGTATGAAATCCAAATTCCAGTATTTATATATAAAGCGTATTGGTACCTAGCAATGCCTGTTTGGGTATATCTCATCTGTGGCTGCTTTAGCGTAACAAGGGTAGGGTTAATAGTTGAGACAGAGACCCTGTGACCCACAGAGCCTAAGATGTTTATCCTCTGCCCCTTTCCAGAAAAAAGTTTGCTGACTCCTGGCTTTGACCTTTTCTATATTCCCTTTCAACCAAGGCTAACCCAAGGCCCACAGAACTTTTCCCTGTTCCCCAGAACTCTCCCGATTCTGAATGTTCTGTTCCCATCTCCATGACCCATCAGGACTGCACTGTCTTAACTATGACTGCCCCGAACTGTCCCTCCCACTGAGAAGTAATAAAAATCCATGGACAGTGCCTCTCTCTTGATTTATCTTTTGGGGTCCAGCATCGCTAAGAGGTCTGTGCCCCACCCCCCACTTGACCCAGTAGCAATGCTATACTTCATTGAAGAGCAGGCCATGTTTTGTTTGATGTCTGTCCTAAAAATCTTTCTTAAAAAGAAAAAAAAAAACATACAAAGTGAAATATTTATTAAGTTCTACATGTGAGAAATGTTCAATTAAGTCAGCTTGGAGTCCTGGCCACCCTTGGGAATTGGGCCAACCTGCGGTAACCCCGGGAGCTGCAAAGTGTGCTTCTCTCAATGTTTTATCCAAGTGAAGAGCAGGTTTGGGTGAATAACCATGATGATCCTAAAGGGCAAATGGTCCTGTTCCCCGCCTCACCCCTACCACACACTAGTCTGAAGAATTTAGTCCATCTTAAAAATACAGACTTAGGAGGGGCTTAAGAGGTGAGATGGGCCAGCCCATGTCTGCCCTCCTAGGACATCCTTCCTAGGGGGGAGGGGGGATGGACAAAGCATGGGGGATCCTGAGTGGCCTTTGGCTTTTTCAGCCCCAAGTCAGTAACTTTTCCATTTGAGAGAAGAGGATCTGCCCTTGCTTCATGATGATGGTTTAACCAAGTTCAGGAAGTGGATTTTCAAACTGGGCCTTTCGCCTTGGAGGAAATATTTTATATTTCACAGGTCTCCCAATTCCCACCTCCACTTTATAAAAATTTAAGTCTTTGGAAAATATTTTTCACAGCATCATTTTTTTATTCTGAAGTTCCTAATTTTAATTAGTCATTTTGCAAGCCAGACAGTAGGGCTGGAAAAAAAGAAGAAAGAAAAAAAAAAAAAAAACGTGACTGGGAAAAATAAAAGACCCATCCATTTAATGAAACTTCATTTCCCACAGAGGGTGTTTAAAGGTAGGGGAGGACCTAAGAGAATTGCTGTCCTCCTGGTGGTGTTCTCAGTTCTGTTTTACTTTTGTTTTGTTTTATTTTTGAAGATAAGCTTGTGAATGGCCCTGTCTTGGTTCTGTGAGGCCCCTCCCCAGCACTGCATTCTGCGGGGCGCATTTCCCTACAGAATTTGCTGGCAGCCCAGTGTATCCTCTTCATCAGCTTGCTGGGATTACTCATCCTCTCCGGCACAGCAAGAAGGAACAGGCAGCATGCCCATTGCTTGTTTATTCCTTGTTTTAATTTTCATTATTACGTTTCTCAGGAAATGCACGCCTTAGCTAACAGTTACTGGCACACAAAGGTATTTGAGTTCTTGCCAACATTTGGGGAAACTGAATGAGATGCCTTAGAGGAGGGTTGCCCCATCCTTTGCTTAAAGTTTTCTTTCCTTTTTTTCTTTTTTGTTTTTTTCTGTCCTTTAGCCCATGAAGAGCATCATGCTTTTGAAGGTGGACGTGGAAAACACTAATTGCACTCTGTAAAGAATTCTTTGTCCTTTGCTGATTGGTTTTGGAAACGGTCTTAACAGGAGGGAGAGTGAAGAGAAGACTTGCCGAAGCCCGATGCTGGTCCATTTAGAGTGGGTTTCTGCCCTTGCAGATTGAGCAATTAGGATTCAAAGTGGCAGGTGGGGTGGAGGGAGATTGTGTGGGTTTTTACCGTCACATTACTTGCTTTTTTTTTTGCTTTCTGAATTCTCTGTTCTTTTCACTCCATTTTTTTTTTTTTTTTGCCCTTTTAAACTCCTCATTCAGTCTAATTATTGTTTTCTATACTCCCCTTTCATTGAGGCACAAGAAATTGGTTTCCCTTTAAGTAGCTCTGCTGTACCTAGTTAATGAGAATATGCATAATCGTGACAATACTGCTTTTGAAAACCACACTATCCTCGGAGGAATACTAGCTGGGTGAAACCTGTCTTTTGATTATTTGTTGTGACACATTCCTACATACTGTGCACTGGGCATTGTTTTTTCTGTCCCAGGGAAAAGAAAAACCTTACTTAATCTGATTTTTCACTGAGAGCACACACATCTTTTATTTTTCCTTTTTAAGAATTTTTTTTTTTCCGAGATGAAAGGAAAGGAATAGTTGGGTTGCCAAACATGAAAACTATAACCACAGTTGAGTATCAGGATATAAATCAAACTGTAGATCTTTGGACCCTCGGTGGAAATACTTTCCAACCAGAATTTCAATTTGGCCTTTTCAAAGGGAGGCGCTTGGAGTGGTAGCAAGGGGTTTGTCTCAATAGGAAACCTTATAATTTCTGATCTAAAGAGGAGGTGATATTTTAAGTGTTTGAATTAAGCTGCTTCTAAATTTTGGGTGTGTGTACCCACTTAGGGCTTTCCAAATGAATTCAGACACATTTTGTTAAATGATCCCCTTTTACCGTTCACATTGTGTGTCGTTTCCAATAATCAATCATTCTCCGGTGTGGGCAGCTTTCCCCTGCCTTTTTCATTTAGGAGCAGAAGTTAAATCTCATTTCCAGGATGAATGTGAACATTCACAAAGTTGAACTCTGAATGCATTCTGTTCACATTAATTTTTAGAATTGTTGAGATACATCGTATTACGTTACCAAATAAATACCGGTTTTAGTAGAAGGAAATGACCACCCTCTGGAACACTCAGAATGTTCTGATTTCCCTCCGTCGACTCTGCCAAGCCTCCTACTGCGTCTACCTGAAAAAGGCAGGGCCATTTGGAGACGCTTCCTCCTGCTGGCTTTTCTTTCTGGACTCAGGGGAGCTAAGGCATGCTTATACTTTTCACAAAAGGGCGGTGCATCCCAACTTCATTGCACCCAGGACTTTTAATTCCTCTTGCAGTACTGACCAGCAGAGAGAGGTGGGGCTCCTTGCAGCCCGCAACCTGTGTTTGTAAATAAAATCCTCCATTCAAACATTTTAAACGATTTGAAACAATATCTTTTTACAAAAGTCGTGCCCTTCACTTGCATCACTAACCACATCAACCATAATAACAATGATCATGGCTTTTCTTTTTTTTTTTTAATGCTTTGTTTCTAAACTTGAGTTTCTCCAGTGATTTCAAAATGAGTTATAAGGATATCAGACCCATTTTTCAAAAGCCTGGAACTTTTATTTTTTTAAACATTGTACTAACATCCAACTTGTTTTTAAATTATTGATCAAGGATTTAAAAAAAATATTCTGGGCATGAATTTAAATTCTTTTTTATAATATAAGTACTTTTCTGATAGAGTAGAAAAAAGGATATAATTGACTTATCTTCATTATAATTGTCATATATATTTCCACAAGTAAATGGATGTTGAAGTATTTTTATTTTTGAACTTTATTTAAAGCATTGTGATGACATGTTCAACTTTTGCATGTATGTAGCTTTTGAAGTAAAAAAATAAAAGGAATAGGCATGTTAGGCTCCCATTAATGTTTTCTAGTTTCTATTGTTTATGATCACGAAACATGGTTTAACACACAAAGTAGGTTTTTTTGTCCCAGAGAACTTGTGCCACTCTTTCTGACCCTGTGGAAAATACCAGCTGTGAGAAGGGTTTAATTTGCCCAAGTTAAAAACCTATCATCTAAATTACCCTAAGAGAGGATTTTGTCAGATTTTGCTTTGGAAATTGTTTTAATTGACTATTTAGTTCTTAAGAGACAGTGTATGAACTAAGCTGATGTAATCAGTTTAAAAACCTCTCATTACCTTTTTGGATTAAAGAAGCTAATACTCTGGAGATACAAGGAAATGTTTTGTGGGGCACGTGACTTCAGTGTTAGGGTGGCGTCCCCCCCTCGGCCATTGCTGGGTAAAGGGGGTACTTGCAGTAGAATCCGGGTGACTTTCAGTGAAGTCTTTGCAGGTGTAGCCTGGACTCTCTGCATAGAGCCATCCAGAAGCCAGAGAGCTTGCTCTCTGGTCTTTGTCATTCCTATTAAATAAGGACAGATGGTACTCATTGAAAGTAACTTGTCTGTATTTCGGTTCTCTTTTGTAAGCGCTTTCTGAATGCCAGCTCACTCCGTTTTAATATTCCTCCCACCCACAATGTTTCTGCATTTCTGAAGTGAGGGTGTAGTTTACAGAGGACACGTCCATTTAATATGACGTGCCTGTTAAATTGAGGGATACAGTTGATGGAGAAAAAACATGGAAAGGAAAACACAATTCTGGTAAACTTTGAGTTTAACTTGACTCTGACCTTCTCCACTTTCTTGAATTTAGCCGATGTCTAGATCATACATGTAGTCACAAGACTTTGTACTTGAAAGAAATTTTGAACATAATTGGGCCCACTAGACATAGTGTATAATCTACCCACAGAGAGATTGTCCTTTGTGAAAGGACAGGGGACTAGCCAGCGTGATAGAGCTGGGCATTGAAGTCTGCAGGCTACACCGCAGTCCAGGCTTCCTTAGACAGGGAACACTCCAAGTCTGTCCCCCTAACACCAAAACATGTCACCCCGATCACGCACTAAATATCTGATCCAACCTGGCCATCGATACACCGATACATAATCAGATACCCTTGTTATAAGCAGCTCTCGTTCTCTGCCTGTCACACTCAGTGACCGAAGCAGTGTCACAGTGTGGTGTTAGAAAGTAACCTTATTATCCCAGGAGGCGGGCATTTTGCTACACGATGCCCAACTCTGAGAGGATCCCAACTTTTGTATTTACACAAAGCTGACAACGTTTGGAGCGACCACATGGTGGCGCTGCTTTCCCGCCAGCGGTTCTGCCTCAGCAGCATCGTGTATCCAGCTCTGTTTGTATAATCATTTTAAGGTTCCACTGCCTGTTGCTCTTGTGGTTTTATAAAAATTTGATGAGGTACTACCAGTAGAAGTTTAGCTCTCCTACACCTAGTAAAAATGTGTCAAAGATAGAGCACTCCGGATGTGCTTTAAAAAAAAATCTCAAATCTTAGGCTCTCATTGAGCCTATAAGCGGTTAGGAAGAGAAGGAATGAAATAAACTAACATATAGGAAATACCAGAAATATTTCATCAAAGTGGGCAAATCTTGTGCCCAAAGGGAGAAGTAAAGTTAGAGTTTGATTCTTTTTTCTTTTTAAATATGAAACTCCCCTTTAAAAATGTAAGTCTGCTGTTCACCTTTCCTAGATTGATGTTTCTGTCACGTTTCGCTCGTTACAAATGAAAGTAGAGGACTGCCTGTAGACAGTTTATTTCTTAAAAGAGGATATTCAGACCGATGACAAGTTACTTAAGAGTTTGGTGAGTCACGATGGTCAATGCCTGGAGAACTAACTGCTGCAACAGCAGAGAGGGGTCAGAAGGTGAGGAGGAAAAGGATAGGAATGGAAGTGCAGTGAAAGCCCCCTTGGGGTCTCTTCTCCTATGCAGCAGTTAGAGTGGGCTCTTCCTCTCCATCTCCCATGAGGACAAAAGCCCAAATAGATGCCTCACACATCTGATGATACTGTTCTGTTTTTGTTTTCTGCTTTTACATATGCATCGGAATCTAACAGCACTTCTTATTTAGGTTAACCCATTCAGGCTCCGAGTCACTGTCTTATCGATCTGGCTGATACAGCTCTACTCCTAAAACTCACAGACTCTTAGAATTTTAGAGTGGAAGGGACCTTTGAGATCATCTACCAGGGCTTCTCATCCCTTAGCACGCAGAGGAATTTACTGGGGTGCTTCCTTTCTCGACCCCGAACCTAGAGTTTCTGATTCAGATACCTGCCTTTTTAGCAAGCGCCCCAGGGGTTCTAATGTGGATGGTCTTCAGACCCTCACTTTGCAAACCCCTGATTATATCCAACCCCTTGATGTTTCAAATGGGGAGAGCCTCACAGCCACCGCCGCCCCCCCCACCCCCCCCCCACCCCCCCGCAAGCTCTCTCAGGTGACCTGATTTGTGTGTATAATACCAACAACCTTCTGAAGGCTGGAGAAAGCCATTAGTACTTAGACTTGAGAAGGTGATGTTCGTAAATAAGAACTTTATGGCTAGGACCACAAGCAGTAATAGGTAGCCCACCTCCGGAAGTCCATAATATAAAACCTTTAATACAGAACGGTGGCTTTTCTCTTTTCTAGATACCATTTCAGCCTGTTAAGAAAGAAGAAATTAATGTTCAGAAAAAGTAGGTACCCCATATGTGCAGTAACTCCTTTTCCATAATGTCTTATGGCATCTGGGGTTCAGCATCATTGAACGAGATTAAATGAACGTTACAGAGCTATAAAATTGCATGTAAAATAACTCAAAAGTGTTCAAATGACTATCAAAGTAGTCTGGGAGTGAATTTCCACTCAAATTAATTGTCACTCCTAGATGTGGCTTAGCAAAGCTGTTACTAAATTGGAAGGATCCTTTGATACGTGGAAGTATCCAAAAAAATCAAAGTATTCCCTAAACCACGTGAATGATAAGCAAAAGTCATTGTGAAGTCAGTATTATTTTGTTCATCGTTGCTACTAAAATTGAGAGTCCCATTGTATATGTGTGTGTTGAATGTATCTTACTAGAATATCCAATACAACAGCCTTTTGGATATTCTATGCTCTTGTGTCCTTCGGAAATCGCAAGGTTGAAGAAACCTGTCTTAAATGGCTTTGTTTTGGTTGCTGCCTGAGAAAAGTGATCAACTCACTTAATGAAACGCACGATCTCTTTATGACAGTTTCAACTTAGGTTGAAGTCAGAGAATTTTTCTGAAACTTCTATCTGGGAACAAGTGTTTGAGATTTATTAACCTGGCAACTTTGCATGAGAGAAACAAACGAAGTAAATATTAGCATTTCTGAGTTCTCTATAGAACTTTTTTTTTTTTTTTTCAAACAAAGAAGCGACGTTTGATGAAGGTTTAGGAGGTGAAAATTTTAATTTTAGCAGTTTACATAAGTGATGAATGGGGAATATTAAAGGACTTCGAGCATTTTAATTAAGTTACAGTGTTTCTAGTTTCAATTAGAGCTGTTAGCTTCGTGAGTATACATTAAATCACCCCCCCCCAAAGAAAAATTTCTCAGCCCGTAATCAGGTAATATGGCTGACAGCCACTGTATGGTTTTTCAAAAAGTCTTAACTATCTTCTCAGTAATTGGGTAATAACAAGTCACCATCCCTTTGCATGTCCCCCCACCGAGATTTCAGTTTCATTGAGATTGTTACACAAAAAGATTTCTGAGCTTAAACTAGTGGGCACACTTGACCTTGGCACCGCCAGTACCCTTTGTCCCAAATGTAAAATCTTATCACTGGCATTCACAGTTATTCATTCTTTTGAACCGTGTTACCTGTGTAACTTGAAGCCGGTTTATTTGCCTGATGTTTTGGATCTGCCTGTGCCCCCTCCTCCCCGTGGTATACCATCTGTGCCCTGTGCATTGGGGGCCCTTTCACATATGGCTACAAGCTGGTGTAATGCCCTTCCTTTTGATCTGGCTTCATCTCGTGATTTGCTCAGTATTTTTAAGGTCAGACTGAAAAGTTTTCTGTTCCAGTTATTTTTGATTTTATATTGTGTGTTGTGTTTGATGTTCAGATACATGTGAAAGTTGCTTCTCTAAGTCAGTAATTTTTATTCCAGCCTTTGGCAGCCATCAGGTAAGACTAGACTGTACTTTTCTTACTTGAAAAAACATAGTGATTTATGTGTTTAGTGCACATGTTTGGACTTTTCATGCAAAAGTTCTTGCCGTTTTCTGATTCGGGACTGTATTGCTGTGAATTGGTGCTCCTTCTTTTTCTTAAGTTAGAACTTCATGGGGTTTGTTTAAGTGTTCATTAATCTGTAGAGCTTTATGTCGAGATCTTTCCTAATCTGTTGCCGTGGATTCTCACGCTGTAACTGGGTTCTATAGTATAGAAATGTCGTTCTACTCCCTCAGGTTTAGAATTTCATGCAATGTTAGAAACCACACTGCTTCATCTTAATAAGGTTCCAGGTATATATATGTGTGGTGATTGTCAAACCCTGTTTATTCCGGCACCTACTGAAACTTTCTGTCCACCTGTTTGGATGCGTGTGAAGCTCCTAGCATGGTGTCTGACACCTAGTAGGTTGCCATGCGTCCTCCGGCAGGAAGCAGCTATTCCTGTTTCTTCTACTCCCTTCTTTTTTTTTTTGCGGTACGCGGGCCTCTCACTGTTGTGGCCCCTCCCGTTGCGGAGCACAGGCTCCGGACGCGCAGGCTCAGTGGCCATGGCTCACGGGCCCAGCCGCTCCACGGCATGTGGGATCTTCCCGGACTGGGGCACGAACCCGTGTCCCCCGCATCGGCAGGCAGACGCTCAACGACTGCGCCACCAGGGAAGCCCTCTTTTGCTCCCTTCTTGAATGTATTTGGTGATAGGGCTCACGTTGGTGTCTTAGAAAACACATTTTATTTTCATTCTTTTTCTTCACCCTTTACTAAGAATGGTTTCATTTTAGAGTAAGCCAATCATGCTTGTTTCTCTTTTGTCCCCCAATTTGCCCGTAAGATTCAGTTGCCCCTTATGTAGCCACATAAAGTCAATTTACTCTTGCTTTCTAGCTAACATATGCCTTTAAAAACAAGCAAAATGCCAGCACTCTTATTTCTCCCATTCATCTGCAGACTCTTCCTAACTCTCCCTGTAAAAGCAAGCAGTTCAGGATTGTGTATATGATGCTCAATTAATTTTAACACAGTGAATTAAATGAAATTAATTAATTAAATGAGGAGCAGGGCATAACACTGTGAAGGCTCTAAGATTTCCTAATATCTCCTCCACCCATTTGAGTCTGATGACTGCAGCCGTGTATTCGGTGTGTACTTTATCACCTAGAGGTTATCCGTGCGCTTTTGGAATGTGTTCTTGGTGGTTTTATAAGCATAGGCTCTGCCTCCCCACCTCAAATTCAGTTTTTTCGAGGCCAACCGGTGACTCTTTTAGTGTAGTAACCGCTGTTAGAGAACTTTTCACTGCTTTCACTAATGAATGTATTTTTTAAAACTCTCTGGAATTCTACAGGAAGTTAGGTCTTTTGTTATAAAAAGAAAACAGTAGCACTTACAAGGCTCAGCAAGCCTTAAAATGTGTATCATTGAAATATGTATCTATTTCCCATCATCTGGCTCGGCCATGGTGCTGACTAGCGTATTTCTTGCCAGAGAAAATAAGTTTAAATCATAAGCATATTTAACTAGCGAGCATAAATCATAAGCCTTTCCAGTCATAAGCACGCTGAACTCTGGTACCGTTTGTACAGATGGTATGGTTAGTGCGTGTGCTCCACCCAGCCTCAAAGATGTGGACAAGTTTTTACTCCCCGATTTCCTCTTTCACTGGGGAAACTTAAATCATTTGTTTTCGGTGCACATAGAATTCTGGAGAGCACAGACCTAGAGGAGGTTTCAGGTCCTAGGAAAGTTTTGGGTTTTGTGACTTACTGGAGAATGAAGGAAGCGAAGGTTCCATACTAAAGCAATAATGCCCCCTTTTAAGGCAAACATAATTGGTGTTTTGTGAAGATAGTCAAGTTCTGAAGGGCAGGACTTTGATTTTCAGAGTGTATCTTTAAAAAAAAAAAAATCACGGACTCAGAAATAAAATTTTAACAGAAGTCCCTTGGCTTTCAAAGAGTGTTCCCCAGGTGGCTGGTTCTACAGAAATACTTCGGGATACTGCAAACAAAGCTCCTATTGTAAAATATATTTTTAAAAGTCTAGTAAAACGATAGCACATCCATACTGACGTGCGCTGCGTGGCAAAACGTTAACATTTTGGAAGCCAGTAAGCGTAATTTACGTGCTCATTGATTTTGTTTTATGAAACAACACTTTTAAGACCTTTTTATTATAAAATAAAACCAAGATATAGAAAAACCACCCAAAACAAACGTGTAGCTTAGTGAATTGTTACACGGGGAAGATTCTTAGAACAGCACCCAGGTCGAGGACTGGTGCCCACTACCCCAGGAGCTGTGCCCACTACCCCAGGAGCCCCGTTCATGAGTCCCCTCCTGGTCACAGCCCCACCTTCCCCATTAAAATAACCTTTACCCTAACTTAACAGTAAGCACTTCCTTGCATTTCCTTTTGGTTTTATCACTCGAGTGATAAACCTCACTTTTATCTTTTTCTGTAGAAGCTCCTCTACTTATGAAAGTTGAGGTCAGAAAAATCATTTATGAGCCCTTTCAATGATAAGTGCAGAGTGACCGTCTATAAACAGTTGCTATCCCCCCAAGTCAACAACTGGACAGGCTCTGATGTGCTTCTGCTGGGGGTTGCTGCTCTGGTCACAGCTATATTATTAACAGTAATAGCTAATGTGTATGGAGTTCCATGCCCTCTAAGCACGTGGAATAATTAATGTACTTCTCTCCAAAGCTCTAGGAGGTAGATCCTCTCATTGTTGTCCCCACTTTCTGTGTGTGCAAACTGAGGTTCAGAGAGGTGGAATAACGTGTCCGAGGTCACACAGTCAGTCTGTCTCAGAGCCAAGTTATATCCAAGGTAATGGCTCCAGCCCGTTCTCCCAATGCTATGCTGCCTTGATGGAAGTTGAAGATTCCGAAGCACAAGGATTTTGAGATTCCATATAAGAGTTTACTTCTAAAGAAGAGGATCTACAGCTTTAAGAAACAGATGGAAAAATTGCTGTCCTAGATCACCTTTTTTCCTTTTACAGATGAAAAAATGACCCAGAGAATATAAAGAATCTGTCTAAAGTCACACAAACAGTTGGTGGCAAAGTTACAGACAGATCCCCAAACCTTCCAGCTGTTAAAATCAATGATCTTTCCTTCATTCCATACCTTATGTGGAAAAAAAGACATTTTCTATTCTGCTTTTTTGCATCATTTCCACAGGGCAGAGTTGACTTGAAACCAGTTTATAACTAGGCCGCACCACCCACTTGCTTATTTTCTCAAGGTTTTAACTGGGAATTAAAAAATTTGTATTTGAAGTTTGCTTCCCCGCGGCACTGACTGAGTGCCCAGTCTGTGGATGCACGTGCCTCACTTCTTCTCCAAAGAATGTACAAGAATAACACATTTGACTGTTGTGGATGGCAGGTGAAAAAGAATTACTGGTATAGTGTAGGCCCTTCAGCACATTCACGGCCAATTCTGGATTATCCCAGCACAGATGGATTGTGCAAAATCCCTCTTCTGCTTCTTACTGGTGACCTTTAACTATTTGTGTTTGCAAATGCTTCTACCAGAGATTGCAAAGGAGAAGAGCAGAGAAGATGGAATTTGATTCCATGACCAGAAGGTTAGGCATCCTGGTAAAAGGTTGGGAGGTTTTGGTGGCAGACTGTGGGATCCTGTCTGGGTTGAACCTCTCTGGGATGCCCGACTTGGCCTTGCGTGCAAACCTTCAGAAGGGAGGCAAACTGCACGGAGCTTAGTTTGAAATTTGTGTTTCTGCGTGGAAATCCTGTTAGCTTGTGCCTTGAGCAAATCACCCATCTTCTCTGAGCCCCGGTTTCCTCATCTTTAGAAGGGAAGAAGGTGGAGCTGCTTCAAGGCAAACAGCATACGTAGGCACCCAGCTCGGTACTTTGCTCATGCAAAGCGTTAGTAAATGGTACTTCCACTGGTTGACTGTATCCGTGAAGTAGGTCCGGTAAAGAGAATGAGCCGATCCAGTGAAACTCTGGCACTTTCCTCGTGAGGGATTGGCCCAGCTTCAGCTGTTTGAAGTCCTGCAAGTTGTTGGTGGCAACACTGGCCAAACCCGCTAGTCTCCTAACTGCTTGTTTACCGGTCTTTCCGCCTCATCACACCATATTGGGGAAAACAAAGCTACCTGCTTCACCTGTGCTCTATGTACCTGGCTACTGAGTCCATTTGCCACAAACCAGTTTAAAACCTGAATGAACCTTCCAGTTAATTATTTTTTAAGGACATGACTGCCATCATTACTCAGGAATATGTATTAAGAAGGAAGTTTGGGGGCTTCCCTGGTGGCGCAGTGGTTGAGAGTCCGCCTGCCGATGCAGCGGACACGGGTTCGTGCCCCGGTCCGGGAAGATCCCACGTGCCGCGGAGCGGCTGGGCCCGTGAGCCATGGCCGCTGAGCCTGCGCGTCCGGAGCCTGTGCTCCGCCACGGGAGAGGCCACAGCAGTGAGAGGCCCTCGTACCGCAAAAAAAAAAAAAAAAAAGAAAAAGGAAGTTTGGTAGATGAAAATATTTCCAGGCCGAGCAAATTAGTATTGAAGCATGAGTCCCGTGTTGTGCAACATGGATTGCAGGCACGTAAACATGACACTGGACGAAGACCGTAGCAGGCTTCCAAGAATTGCCTGAGTTATAGGCATATTCTTTGAATCCTGGGTACCTTAAAGGAACGTTGATAGGCATTAATATAGCTGAGATAAGGATTATATGGGATACTGACTCATTCAGCAAGTATGTATTGAATCTTAGTTAAAGTAAGTATTGCATCCTAGTTAAGATGTGCCGGGCACTGGCACATATAAACAAGACATCATCCCTTCTTCGTGTAGCTTACGATTCAGGGGATTGGTAAATACCATAGAACTTCTGAACTACTCCACGGTAAGAAAGACAGGAAGTAGATCTGAAACATCTCTGAGTTCCAAATGCCTACACATACTGCAGACTCAATGCAGGCTTGAATGAAGGAATGTTTGCATGTTACCCTAAGCAGAGGTGGTTGTTTTAATCAAAATATCCTTAGATTTCTAAAGCTGAGTGTTTTCACTAATCTCAGTATTGTTTTAGAATTGTCTGGTAATAGTTTTGACAATGAATTCAGTAACCACAAAGGCTGTTTATAATTTGTTGGTGCTTTTCAAACATCTTTCAAAGGCAAGCGAGCCCCTGACTTTTGCTCAGTAATTCACTCTGTCTTTCTGTCTCTACCTGAGGGGTAACCGTCATAAAACGGCCTGTGCACCAACATGTTAAGTATGGGCATTCTTACACTGTGGAATGTCTAAAGATTGCTTACTCTGTCATTTTTAAAAGCCCTGTAATTCCTTATAAAGCATATATAGCATCTGAACAAGAAATATGACACTAAGTCTAGGATTAAATAATATCTTGGGGCTGCTACCTTATGCATTTTCAGCAGTTTGGGAACTCCACTAAGTGCAGGTTAACAAGACCAGAGCATCATAAATGAGCATCTGTCCCATGACCCAGCTGGAGACCCCTCCGATTATTCATTCCAGAAGCACGTGCTGACACCGAGTTCAGCCCTCTCGGCTCTCCCACTCTTAGTGGTCTTTTAAGATTGGCAGGAGGTCAAATCCTTCCAGCCCCACGCTTTGTGGCATGGCTAAATGTTCTCTGGGTGTTGCATTGTAGCCCTGATGACTCAATTTTCAAAATTAAAGTAAACAAAAGGAGACCCTGGCCAGGGAGCAATCCAACCCTGAACGTTTACATGGAAAAGGCTGTGTGTGTGTGTGTGTTTTAAGTGTTTTAAATGAGAACAGGCAGCTCTGCGGAGAAGAACGTGTTCGATTGGGCACCACTGCTGTTTTGCCCGCTGACCCGGGCTTTCGCAAGCCCAAGTTCATCCTTCCACTTCAAAGGCCTGGCTCTGAGCGGATCACACATTTTCCTTGATGACAAATTAATCAAACTTGATTTCTTGTACGAGATGGATACAAAAGAACGACAACTCCCCAAGGCCCGAAAGTCAATAAAGCCCTTCTGGCTCTGATTAGAGTAACAAAAGGATATCTGAGAGGCATCTTCCTCCTGCTGGAGGCTGTGGGACGGGGCTGAAAGCAAGCCGGGCTTGTAAAGGAGAAAGGCCTTATTAAAACACGTTTCAGCTGCGACTGAGTGCATGGCGAGCCCTCCTGACAGAGAAAATTACTTCTTAGTAGATGCTCACCTTTACTCAAGAGCAAAGTTTCCGCTTAGAAGGACTGAGAGGAAGTAGTATATTATGAATCTGAAATGTTTATAGATCTCTCCTTTTATGTTTCTGCTGTGAAGATGAAGTTAGAAAAAAAGAAAAAGAAAAATCGCTCTGTGATATCTGGCAAGCGTTAGAGATAGCCCTGAGTTTGGATAATGAAATTGCCTTCTACCTGGCTAAAAAGGGAATTCCCCGAGTGCAGGGGCTTTACCTGTGAAGGCAGGCCTAGCCCAAGGTGAAGGAATGGGCTTCCAAATGCAATTGCTGTGGGTCTGCGCCGACAGCGCACTCAAAGGAGAGAGTGAGAGAAGCCTTCTGCTAAATCGGGGAGCACAGGATTGCAGCGCAGAACCCTCTTAGCAGCTCTGTCATCTGCCGGTTCTGTGGGGCATCCGAGGACAGTTTGCATCCTTGTGATGGCTCTGCCTTCTAAATTGAGAAGAATTGCTGGTGCATGAAATATGGTCCCCTAACTGTCCCGGGCGAGCTTTACGCTTTTCCCAAAACGCCTTCACAAAAGGAATGGTTCATACCTTGAGATCACAATTTTGGAAAGAAGTCCCGGAAGGTTTTTTCTTCCCCTTTAATAATGTAGGCAAAACACGCACGACTACACACTGTGGGGTCCGCTTCCGTAATTTTGTAGGGTCCGCTTGCCCAGAGCCCCTCCCGCCACCCGACGACTGGTGGCTGGTAAACGTGGGTGGAGGGAAGTGGGGTCACAGGGGTCCATCTCTCACGGCTGACACTTGGTTTGAAGATCCCTCCTCCAAGTATCTTTCTGACCCTGACAGGTAGGTTTCAAAATGTCTGTGGCATTCCAGGACCCTTAATAATTTAAAGCTGTCGTTTAGATTCCAGCAACGGGCGAACTATACTGAGGGTTCTGCCGCCCCCCGTGAGCTGGAGCCGTCCTCAGCCCTGCTCTCTGACATGCAGGCTCCAAGCTGCCAAACCCTCCGCCCCCACCCCTCCCTGCTCACCCCTTTCTGGTGCTCTGGGGGTGAGCCCAGGCCCCCTCCCCCATCGAGCCTGCTCTGAGCTTTCCAGCTTGAGCGCAGCCCTCCTCTCTCGGAATCTAGGAGACACCTGAGCCTCTTTAACTCCGCACACACCGCCCCCCGCCGCCCCCCCCCCCGCCCCCGCCGTGGCCCTCGGTTCATCCTGGTGTGCGTGTTCGTTTGTCAGGCGTCCCCGGGCCTTGCCACACTCCACCTCACCTGGGTCACAGGAAGGATGAACGCCCCCATCATTGGGTGGGAAGAGTAAATGAGAAAATTATGCATGAAGGCCCACTACCAACTGTTAAGCGTTGTTCTTCTGTAGGTTTTGCTGTTAATGCCTCATGGTACTGCAGTGTTTTGGTCAAGGTAGGCCTGGGTTTTTTGTTTTGTTTGGGGGTTTTATTTTGTTTTGGTTTCTAGGTATTTGGCTCATTGTTTTAAAATCACATTCTAAAGTAGAGTCCAGAAACCCTTTATTTTTATGAAAATTCGTGTTTTTAGGATAGAAGTAGTACATGCTCATTTAAGCAAACGTGAACAATAATAATAGCTGGCCGCCTCCCCATCACCTTTTTTATTCCTAAATGATTAGTAGGAAGTAACAGTGTTTATGAATATTTGAAGATATGCAAGAAAATTGGGCTGCTTCAGGCCAGGGTTGGGGCGAGGGGAGAATGCAGGTGTAAAGAAAGTAAGGGATACTGAGTAGGAAAAAGGAGGGACCAAAGGAATGCGGTGAGCCTGGTGAAGAGGCACCGCCTTACCTCAGGTGGTACAAGAAAGTTATTAGCAACACCTGTCTCTTCCCCGTGTTTAAGAACGTCATTAAAGGAAGCCTAGCTCCACCTCTTAACTCCGTTCCCGGAGGGGAGGTTTGAAGGCAGAGAGAACCTGCGAGAGTCCCCTTGTACTTTCAAGGGTTTGGAAGGCCCCCGAATTAGAAAGTAAGTCGTCACTCCTACTGATCGACAAATACGCATCATCTTGCCACCAAGAGGCAGAAATTTTGGGCCCTGCGGAAACTTCCGTGGAGGTTTGTGGTCTTTAATTCTTTTTCTTGTCAGTGTTGTATCTTGTCTTTAAGAATGGCTTGTGCCCCTTGCGTTTATGTTGCTGAATTCTAGTCCCCATGACATGAGTTGTGCGCTGTAAATGGTTTCTGCTGGACGGTTGGTTAGAGTTGAAGAGTGTGTCAGATTCTAAGAGGATGAAAATGGGAGTTACTTTGGTCTTCTTGTTTGGTTTGCCTCGGTGGGTTGTTACGTCTCTTTGCCCACATGGGGCCCCCAGACAGAGCAGCCCTGGAATGTCATTCAGATGAGGTGGCAGAGGCTGCAGTGGTGTGAGGACTTTGCCAGGACGGCGTGTTTGTGTGTGTCTTTGTGCCTTGGGAGCTGAGAAGATGCCTTCTGACTGTGGAAAGGCATCAGTGACTCCTGGTTATAACATACCCTTGTTCTGACAAAGCTCAGTAGCCATTTCACATATCCGTTTCATTTTGTATATTTCATTTTTTTTACAAAATTTTAAATCTTGTCTTGGAGACAGAAACACCTAATGAGTTCCTAGATTGAGCTGTTGGAGGACAAAATGTGTTTACCTGGGACAGAACACAGGTTTTGAAAGCAATTTGCGTTCAGAGTCTGTTACAGTGACTGGCTTCTTTATCTCCAGTTCTTAGGGATACTTTCTTCATTGAATGAAGTTCAAAATAGATCAAAAGTATCTTTTTTTTTTTTTTGCGGTGCGCGGGCCTCTTACTGTCGCGGCCTCTCCCGTTGCGGAGCACAGGCTCCGGACGCGCAGGCTCAGCGGCCATGGCTCACGGGCCCAGCCGCTCCGCGGCACGTGGGATCTTCCCGGACCGGGGCACGAACCCACGTACCCTGCATCGGCAGGCGGACTCTCAACCCCTGCACCACCAGGGAGGCCCAAAAGTATCTATTTTTAAAAGCTGCAGAAATTCTAAGGTTAATTTTTAGCCGAACAGGTAAACAAAGCACTCAGCTCATCAGATGGTTTCCAATTCACTACCCACGTGTAACCCACCAGCGTCAACCTTGATAAACTAACCAGTGTGGTTTTCCTGAGATCCTTGCGAGATTCCTCCCAATTAGCTAGAGGGAGTCATTAAGAGACAACAAAGACCAGCTGTGCCTTGGAAACTCGTGGTGAGGGTTCGTTCTAGAGAGATTCCACTGTGGTGGAAGGTGAGCCCAGGACAGTCCTCTCTCTCCGTCGGTTAGGTGGTAAGGTGTGGTCTCCTGCGCCCAGTAGGACTCAGGCAGGTTGGAGACCCTCTCCCAGGGTTGCCATTGCAGATTTCCAAGAGCCAGTACGTTAGGTCCTCCAGGGTTGTCAGTTACATAATCCCACCTCTGTGAGCTCAAGCACAATGAGGAACCTTTCTCAGCTGCACCTGCCAGACACAGGTGTGGACCTTGTTGGAAGGAAGATAAGCTGCCATTTACCTTTGGATATGAACGGGCTTCCTGAATCCATGCTGGTCATCCTTTGATGATTCAAGAGCAGTCACTGACCTGAATCAGGGTCCCATCTAGTGACACTCCCTTCTTTCAGATGAGGGTGCTGAAACTTAGAGCAGAACGGTCCCTTGTCCAAGGTCACAGAGCTAGTGAGCCTCAGAGCAGGATCTGGACCTCACTCCCCATATTCCACATACAGTTTCCTTTTCTCTAGGTGACTATAGTTTTGTAGTTGTTTAAATCACACATCCCTGTTCTCTATTCTGCCTTTATTTTCTGAATTCTGTCCATTCCAAGCCTGAAGTTTTCACTGAGGAAAATACATGTTTTAAAAGTAAGAATTAGGGGGCTTCCCTGGTGGCGCAGTGGTTGAGAGTCCACCTGCCGATGCAGGGCACGCGGGTTCGTGCCCCGGTCTGGGAAAATCCCACGTGCCACGGAGCGGCTGGGCCCCTGAGCCATGGCCACTGAGCCTGCGCGTCCGGAGCCTGTGCTCCGCAACAGGAGAGGCCACAGCAGTGAGAGGCCCGCGTACCACCAAAAAAAAAAAAAAAGTAAGAATTAAGCAAAACACCAAATTAACTTCAGTAGTTTAAAACATTAGGGTCCAATGAGAGAGAGTCACCATAATCACCACTGCATTAGGGCTCCTGGATTCCAAGTGACAGAAAAACCAACCGAGACTGTCTGAAAGAAAAAAAAAATTATGAATGACATAACTGAAAAGTTGTGAAGGAATGGCTTTAGGCAGAGTCTGATCCAGAGACCTGTTGTCTTGGTTCTTAGTTTTCTTTTGTCTTCATCTTCCAGGTCTAAACCTATATCCCCCCAGTTTTAAGTGCAAAAATACAGATTTTTTTTCTCTCCTTCTCTCTCCGGAGCCCTAGTAAGTTCCAAGGTTGTGTACTATTGACTCTAACTAGTTCTCATTCTTATTCCTGAGCCAGTTACTGTGGACAGGGCACAGCCATGCGGTGACAGGGCAGGCTTAAGTCACATACCCATCCCTAATGCAGGAGTGAAGTCACGGTGGTGATCCGCGGACAAGGGGGTATTGATACTGGGTGACAGAACTGGCGCACAGCAGGTGTTCAAAGGATCTTTGGAATGTAAAACAACCAGGGGTGAGCCCTAGGCCAGCCGATGGGGCACCTCCCAGGTGAAGACCTGGTCGGTCCTGAGGCTTTGCTGCCCGGTGGATGAGGGGGTTTCGTGCTGACCTGTAGCTGTGGTCATCACCCCAGGTCTAGGCCGCTTGCCTTGCACGGGCTCCTATAGATGCCCAAGGAGAGTGAGCCGGATACGGAGTGAGTGCCCTCAGCCCCGTACCATCCCACCGTTGGAACAAACCCCGGGGCCCTGCCTGCACAGACTCTTAACAGTCCATGTCTAGTTTTATAGGCCAGGTTATTTTGTAATAAATTCCTGTTTTCAAAGGATGAGCTGCTGCCTGATTCAAAAAGCAGATTTTAATCCACCAAAGAACTTTCCTGAAAGTCAAGATTTACTTTCTGTGCTAAAGCGTTAGAGCTGCTCAAAGTAAAAATGTCTCTGACTCTATGTTAAGGGAATTTGGCTTTGGTAGGAGAATCAAAAATGTCAAAGAAACAGAAATTTGGAAATAACACGATGGTTGATAGGACCCACCCTCTGCCGGCTGCCCCCTCCCCCTTCTCAAGTAGAAGAGCCTACTGTTCTTCCCATGGGGGTGGCAGTTTTCAGGGATGGTCTTGCCAAAGGTGAGGTAGGGAATATAATTCTTTCTAGTCAGGTTGGGTTTTGACTCTTCACAGGCTAGAAATACTTCCTTGCTGTAAATGCTGGAGGTGAGCGAAAGGATTAGACCCCAGCTGCAAACGCATGCCGTATGTCTTAGAAATGAATCTGGGCACTGTGCTCGTCAGCTCGGCTTGCACGCCTGCTTCCCTCTCTTTCTGCCGCCAAATTTCCTCTCGTGGAGTTGGTCTCTCTCTTACTGGAGTATTTCCCATGTGTTTGCTAAAGGGAAATCACCACCAAGACATCTGCAAAGTCTCCAGGCTTTGAAGTACCCACAGGAAACTCGGCAAAGAGAAACCCAGAGTTACTTTGAGTCTCCCGGGTGGGTGGACCTACTGTTTGTTTGGTTTTGGTTTGGTTTGAGAGCAGCTGGGGGTGAAGCCCAAATCCAGGGCGCTGGCACCAGCGGAAATTAAAGTGTCTTCATTCTCCTACCTGAGACAGGAGCTTTAAAGAAAACTTCTTTTGTTTTTATTCAAAGCAATGAAAAATAAAAGCACGCATAGAAAGTGTTTAGTTTCCCCTTGTTCAAATGACAATTCAGACCCGCATGTGCTTTGAAAGTCTGTGTTTTGAATTCATAACCGTTGCAATGTCTGTAGCATGTAAGAGTTGACAAAGGGCGTTTGTGTACATTAGCTCAGGTCACCTTTGTGAGAAATCAAGGTGGTTAGCGTATTACCATTATTTTGGTGATGAGTTGACTGAGAGGAAGATGGAAAGACTTGCCTGGCATCACTTTGCCAGTGAGTGGCAGCCCGCGGTCCCTCTGATTCCAGAGGGAGCGTGTCCAGCTGAGAGACTCTTACTCTAACTACTGGGGGAAAGTGGCCTGACACTGAGCTGTTCTCCCCTCCACATCGCCCTCAAATTGTGGAGTCATCTCTTCTTTCTTTGGGGGTGGAGGCCAGTCTTCATGGCTCCCCAGATAAAATTAAAGAAATTAAACAATAATCACAGTATGATTAATAACATTTCTCGAGCTCTGTGCTCAAATCTGTTGTCAATTACATCTGTGAATTGGTTGGGCCTCACGGGAACCTTCCGTATACGGTGAGGACAGATGACCTGCCTGCTTGAGGTCAGTTGGCTCGAGGTGGTAAGCCAGGATTCAAATGCAGGCAGTCCCCCAGCAGGCTCCTCCTCTTAACCCCGTCTCTGTATAACCCATGCTGAGCACCTACTAGTGCCAGGCCCTTTGTCTGCACTATCTCATCGACTCATCACCATCCCCATTTTATAGATGACGAAACAGAGCTTCAGTGCGATTAAGTGACCTGCCCAGGTCCTGAGACTTAGGAAGAATTGGAGTCAAGGGCTGAGCCAGGCTGTTAATCCCCAAAGCCGATCTCAGAGCTTCTGCTCCATTCCCTGCCCCAAAAGAATACCATTGACAGTGCAACGCGTAAAACATGAGAAGAGCCCACTGCGGGGGTAGACGCCAGAGGCTGTGCTACCCAGTACAGCAAGAGGGTCCCAGCTTAGAGCCCCGCCCCTAGCAGACGGTGTGTCAGCGAGGCAGCAGACAGACAGGGATGCTGAGGCCCAAGGAGGCTCATTCACTTGCACAAAGACACTTCCACGTGTCTTACGGGGGGCTGCCACCAGGATCTGAATACAAGCTGGGTGCCGAGGGCCCTGGTCTAGGCAGTGGTGACTTTGACAACGTTGAACTTGAGAGCACTGTCCCGGAGAATGGGGTTTGGGAGCCCGGCTTCCATTTCTGCCCCGTCCCCCTTACCCCCGCCCCTTCAGCCTCCCTCCATGTCGCCCCTCTCCTCCAGAAATGTAGAGAAACTACCACCCACCTTCTTCCCAGGAATTTTGCAAAGAGTAACTGGATCGTTTCAGAATAGTTCTTTGAGTGGCATGTAGGAAAGTTGCCATCCAGAAGAAGAAAGTAAAATAATAATTATTCTATTTAAATGTATTTAAGGAAATCTCCCTGGGGGCAGTGAAGAGGAGAGCGACTTATACTTGTGGAAAATTCACAAGTTGGTGAAATGCCCGCGTCCCTGAGAGGCCGCTGGGTCGCTGGTGGAGTGACAGGGTCGTGGCACCGGATCTGAAGTCCCGGCACGAAGGGGTGGAAGCTTCTGAGCCAGAACTACCCAGGCTTCTGTACAAAAATAACTTGCCTGCCCATCTCAAAGGCCCACAGGGACGGCGCTTTGCGTGACCCCAGACTGGTTAGTGCCAAGTGCTCACCCAGCTTTTTTCAAAAACTACATTCCCTTGTCATCCGCAAAAGGGGGCTTCAGCGTCTGCCCTGTAATTAATTCCTGCCCACTCACCACACGGATCGCTGGGGCTTCTCCCCACCTGCTTGTGGAACCTGTGTTTGTCTTTAGTGGTAAGCCTGGCAGATAATGAGGTTTTGATGCCACCAAGCTGTTGTGGCAAGTTTATTCTGGGCTCTGCAGAGCCCTTGGCTGCTGCCATCTGGTCTGTTCAGATGTTGCCCTCTCTCCATTCGGAGGGCCTGGGTTTGGTGGGCAAGCTGTTCTCTTTACAGTCGACGTGGCTTTGATCTTGGAGACTGGCTTTCCCACTCAAACACCTGGTCGTGCTTAGGCTCTGCACAAGTCCACGCTCCTGCACAGCGTTCCTCGTCTCTTGATACACAGATGGCCACCATGCTGTGTGCAGCCGCAGGGACGGCCTGCTCAGCCTCCCACAGCAGAGGTTTTTCCCCTCCAGTTGATGCAGACAAGATAACCTCGTAGGTAAACACTTGGGTACTTTCCCATCTCTTACAGCTCCATTCCCTGCTCCACGCCACTCCTGTACCCACTCCTCTCCACCCAGTGTGAGCAGAGACTGGACCCCCTAGAGCAGGGCTTCTCGAAGTGTCTGGGCATCTGATCAGAATAGTGATTCTGATCCGTGAACTGGGGGTGGGCCTCAGATTCTGACGAGCTCCCAGGTGATGTCCATGCTGTTGGTCCGTGAATCACATGTTGAGCCGCAGAGTCTTCCATTACTTCTGGAATAATCTCCACTCTGGCCTCCCCCCACCCCCCAGTAATGTTCCTATCTCTCCTCCTTTCTCTTAATAAAACTTCACTGCCTTAAGTGCTATTCCTGTAGAAGCACCCTCCTGTCCCCAGGTGGCTATTTCATACTCAAGTGATAACAGCTGATAGATAAGCAGGATGGAGAATCAGAAGCCTGTATCTTGAGAGCAGGGTATAGATATAGGCTGTGATGACTCTATGCGAATCACATGTGCAGTTGGTGAGCCGTTAACTGTTTTTCATGTGTCCTGACAGTATTCTATCTCAATAAGAATTTTTAAAAAATCACTTCATTGACAGTATAAAATTAGGTATTTTCATCTTTTTAATGCATTTTCTCCCTCCATCCTCAAAAACTCAGAGAAGCACAGAAGAACAACTCAGCCAGTCACTCAGAGTACCCAAATATAAGAGTAGCATCGCATCACTTGTGGTTGAAAAGGCTAGCTGTGTGCTTGTTACACTCGGTTCCCCAGCTGAGATCAGTCTGTTCCATTCAGGCTGGAGAAAAGCAGTTTCCATGTAAGAAGTCTGATAATATAATTAAAACATTGTCATTACAACTGGATTCAGGCTTCCCTTTTATCAAATCCTCAAGGATGACATTCAAAATGAGCATGGACATTTGAAATCTAGCTGAAGCAATGGCTTTCTCTAGGAGGGAAGCTCTTTTATACCATCTTTAAAGGGGCTCTTAGGATTCTTCAGTTGATACATCGTGGTCAACAGATGTGGAGCTGAGAGTTCAAGTCACCTAGATGCGTATCCTGGTTCCTTGGTTTTCCCCATGTTACTGAACCTTGTTTAGCCTAGCTTTCCGCATCGGTATAATAGGCACAGCTATCGTTATCGTTGATGGGTGGCTTGTCATGTGATAGGTTCTCTAGACTCCACCCTTTTCCCTAGGACAGCCCTGGAAAGCTATCTAATGACTGATGGGCACGGATACCCACCAATGAGAGCAAACCAGCCTGTATCACTGGAGAGGCCCTAGTGGCTCTGCTGTGCCCGCGTGTCTCTTTAGTTCCTGGATTGCAGGGTGGCCCACAGTGGATGGGGAGGTTCCCTGTGGGGGGCTGGTGCAGCCAGGACAGTGGGAGGGTTTGGGCTCTGGGGTTTGAAGGCGCTGCTCTGGATGGTCTGGTATGAAAGGATGTCAGTATCCAACTGGTCCGTCCCCACTTTGCCAATGAAAATCCTGAGGATTAGATGAGGCAAGTTGCCCAAGACAACACAGCCAGTGAGTGGTGGGCCAGGGGAGTGTCACTCTGGCTCCCATGGCCTTACCCACTGAGCAGCCTTCCTCGATAGGACATGAAATAAGGCACGTGAAAGTGTCTGCTACAGTCTCCGGCATGTGGTTGGTGGGTACTCAGTAAATCTTAGTGTCCCGTGCCCTTTGTCTGCACTGAATTCCTGCCCGGTTCTCCGTGGAATCCAGTGCTGTCCTCCTGTTTGGGGCTGGCTGGGGTCGGTAGATGTGGCTTCCACCTTTGACCTCTCCGTTACCCAGCAGGGCCTGGTCGGTGCTGTGACGCACGGTTTCTAGCTCTGCCAGGTGCACCACTGTGCACGGGAGTTTGCTCGCTACAGGTTGGTGAAGTATTCCAGGGCAGGATGTTTACATCCCCTGGAGGAATGGGCACAGAACCAAGTCAGCCCTTGCTTGGCAACCCCTGGCTGTTCTTTGCAGCCTAAGGCGCCCTGCCAAACCAGCTCAGGAGAGGCAAACATAACAAGTGCTGATGCGCTTGTATTTTATAGAGAACATAATAAAAGTTTTCAGGATGATTTATTGTCCTAAACAAGAAAATACAATGGACGCCATCCATTATTCAACATGCTAATGATAACCTTTACTCTCTTGTCGAGGATGATCTAAGGTAGCGTTTGGTGGAAGTACAAAGAATACGCAGGGAACGCACACACACACACACACACACACACAATCCCACGACATTCCATGCTGTGACAGTTGGAAAATTAATTGTGGAACGAAGGGATTTAAAACCAAGTGGAAAGGTAGGTTTCCACGTTTGCAACTTTGCGAGTGTCATTAAAATAAAATTAAAGGGGTTTCTTTAATTTTATGTGATTGACTTGGAAATGTCCCCCACGCAAAGTGAGTTTTGAGACCTCATTGAAAGCTTTCTTGTGATGTTGTTTTTTGCTTTCTTGTAATTTTTATGAAGTATATTTCTTGCAACTGACATTATTCCAGCCACATGGTGAAGAGGGCCCAGAAGTAGATCATTGCTCAAGATCGTCATTCATGGACCAGTTAACACTTAGGCGTCGGGGGTCGGGGAGATGACTTGGCGTACCGTTGTTCCCTTTTAAGGGGAGAAACTGACTTCTTTTTCCCCTGAGAATGACAGTTGACTGGAAAATAGAAAAGTTTGTTTTGGTTCCATGCGAGTTTGATAGAGTTGGCAGAATCTTGCGTTGCTGACGCAGGAGGACTTTTTCCCAAGTCAAGAGGAAATGGTAATCAAAGTTATTTCCCCCGTGTTTAGTGATGCTCTGTATGTTTCAGTGGATATCAATAAAAGGTAAATCAGTACAGACAGGTGCTTTAGAATCACACCATAACTCAAGTATTGATACCACCAGAGAGAAGGACATTTCTCAATTTCTCTCCTTGAAGCTTTTTCACTAGTTTGTGGACCAAAATAGTCTTCTAATGGAGAGGAGAGCCTGGAGAGATTTGAGAGCTGAGCCTAGGCTGCCGGTTCCTGTCCTTCAGGAGACTATTAAAGACATTTAAAAAAATAAACAAAAGCAAAAGCTTTTGCTGATTCCCTTAAATGGTTTTTTGGCTATGAAAATGGAAGCATCCCTAAAAAATCTTAATGTCCTCAGCAATTCTCCAAAAATTTCCTCCATCATGATTTTCAGATTTATGAGTAATAATAGAAGGCAGCATTTCTCAATTCTGAATCAGAGCAGAACAGGCTGTGTTGGAAGCAGTCAGGACTTGGGCTCCAGAGTAGGTTGGATGGGTGACCTAGACAAGGTGGCTAACCTCAGCCAGGTTATAATTCCACTGTTGTAACGTCCGAAAGATTGTTGGTCATTATAAGGTTGAAATAAAGCAATGTAGGTAAAGTATTTAGTATGGTACCTAACACAAAAGAATCCTTCAAGAAATATTGCCCTTCCACTTCCCTCCCTCAAAAGGAAAAAAGATTGCTTAAATATATGTCAAAGTCAAAAAATAAAATTGAGAATTTAAGGAAACTTCCCCAAATAAGACATAGTCATATACTTAGTATTAACAAAAGAGAGTCTGTTTTTTATTCTTTCATCCCTTTAGTAAATGTTGATTGAATGCCTGTCATGTGTAGGTGCTAGGAACAATTTCCTTCTACTCAGAAGCTGGTGAAACCCAGCTACGCAAGCAGTCAAGTCCAATTTTAAAGGTTTTTCCAGGAGGTAAAAGTGACTAGGGGCGATGCTACTAAAACCAACTGGATATAAAGTTGAACCACCGGGTCTCATTCTAGAGTTTTCCAAAAGATAGCTCTTAAACTATGTTCTTCTTCATTGAGGGGCTTCTAAAAGTCTTTAGGCTTCTCTCCACCACTGCCTACTTGCAATATCATGTTTAGGATTATTCTGAAGGATTCTGAGACTTTCCACAACTATGTCTATTTCAAGTCTTTTCTCAGAAGATGGAACTCCACAGAAGGCAGTTCACGTGATTTTTAGTCCGAATCTATAAATAATTGGTGTATCCATTTTAGCCCCCCAAACTCCCATCTGGTTCTCTGTTCACATGAGACACTAGGCCAACAACTTGGAAGGGTAATAATATCTCGCGATGCGTGGACGTCGTAGGATAATTGCAATGATAGTAGATGTTCCTCGCTTCTGATTTTTTGAGGACTGGAACCTGGGCTAATTAGGTAATTAGCACAAGATCAGCAGGCTGGATGGGGGAGATAAATCACTTGGAGGAAGGCATTTATTACATCTTCCCTGTTCACTTGTCCTGCGCGCTTGCAGTCATCGAGACTCCTGGTTCAGGATCAGAAGGCCTGACCTGGTTCCTGCTCCTATGCAGACTTTTTCTAATTCCTGCATGTGAGAGAGGCAGAAGACCGCAGCTTGTTTGGGGGATCCCAGATGGAGTTTGCAGGATGGAGATAAGAAAATGCATCTCTTTTGACTGGTAAACTGAGAAATTTAAATTGGAACAGCAATGAAAAAACCATACATGTTGGGGGGTGGGGTCGGGGTGAGGCAACCCATGATGTTGCTTTTGCATCTGTAAAGAGTCATTTTGTAGCGTCATCTGCACTTCAAGAATTCCTAATGGGTACAGGCAGTTTAGACTCTGAGCTCAGTGTGTTGGAGTCTCTGATCATGTTCTTCTGATTGGGGGGCGGGGGGAGGGCGGGAAGGGGAAACAATAAGAGACACACAAACACACACTCAACAAAAGATGGGGAAAATGTGAGCACCAGGCGTGTCCCTGCTGATTTGGGGATGACAGTTGAAGAGAGAAGAACATTTCAAGTGCAGGGAGTGAAGCAAGAATAGCCCCCCCTGCCAGGAGAGGGCAGAAGGGTCAGCAAAGGTAAGTTTATGAGCCAAAGAGAGTTGGGGGAGGGGAGGGGGTGGAAGGGGGAATGGGGTTAGAGAATCAGGGGAGCGGAAACCCAGCACACGAAACCCGCCATGATGTGTTGGAGATGTTTAATTTGAAATTGTGATCCCTACAATTACTGAAAATGGAGAAGTTAAAAAGGAAAGCAGTTCCACTGTGACAGGGCAGGAAGAACCCGAGACACATTGGACATTTGAATGCCTTTAATAAAAAAAAAAAAATGCCTTTTTGACAAAGTTCTCCTTTTAGATCTGGTGAAATGCGTATTAATTTTGCCTCCTTCCTCATGAATCACTGTGTGCTCTGTATCTTCTTCATGGAGAGTAAAGAAGCATCCAGAGATGGAAAACTGCCTGGCACCAGCAGCTCAGACTTTTCCTCTGGATCCTATAGGAATGATGAGCAAATAAGTGAGGCGGTCTGGGAGGGAGATGGGATGTGAACAAAGGATTCTGGAGTGTGAGACTTGGAGGTGGATCACTGTGTTAGGTCTTAGACTTCTTGTCATTAAAGAGGATAGGACATGACTTTAGTAAAACCCTCACTACCACGGCAGATCTCCCCCATCCCCATCCCCATCCCATTCCATGAACCCACCTGGAATGGGAGAGCCCCCTCTCCTCCCACCAAACCAACCTGGAACTGAAACCGTCTTTTCCCTTGTGCCCTCCTGAGAGTGACTGGCCGTGGAAGCCACAGAACTGCCAAGTTCTGGTGAAGGCGTTCAGTTCAGGTCCATTCACGATGTACATTCACTTTGTGGGTGGAAAGAAACCTGGAGAAGACAGAGGAAACACAGCTTAAAGCCTCCAGAAACTGGCAGGCAGACTTCCAGAAGGAGGCTCCTCCCAGGAATCTTCTCCTCGAATTAAACCTGGGTCTGAAACACATTTGCAAATGATCAGGCTTAAAAGTGGGATTGGGTTTCCTTGTGTCTTGCTGATAGGGGCCCAGAGACTTTTGTGGGTTGTTTTTTTTTTTTTCTTTTTTTGAAGATGAGAGGGAAGAAATAAGGCACCATGAGAATGCAGAGCTGAAAATTCTGGGCAGCAAATCACTAACTTAGACCAGCCTCTTCCTCTGATAAATGCTTCCCAAATACATCATGGCCTTCATGGAAAATACTGCTTCCTAATGTCAGATTATGCAGTAATAGTCGCTGAATGAGAACATAAATACGTTTAAAGGAAATTCATCGGTGGGCTCTAAGGCTCGTGTGGTTGCTCGCTTATTCTCTGCAGCGTTCAGCATTAGCAGACCGCAGTGAAAGAGCTTTTTGTTTACAGACCTCCGTTTATGATACATTTACCTGGTGTGATTAATTAAAGGTGATTTTTCACCCCATATCTTTCCTTAAAACGCTGAAGAGGCAGTCCAGAGTTTTTCCATCCATAAATGGTGGTCACAAACTACCATAAGATGGCACTGTAACATAAATTATGGGAAGAGTCAGCTATATGGTGTAAGGACTGAAAGAATGAAAAGTCGAGCGCCAGATTTGCAGGTGAGCAGACGGGAATTATTCCCAAAGAGCTGCATTCACTAGGAAACGTGCTAAAAGCATGTTATACTCACACTGGATTTTAATCAGGGAGACGCTGTCCAGGAATTCAATGCAGACAAGCCCTTTTACATTTTCAGAGAAAATGAATTCCAATACAACGTGAAAGAAAAGATTTCAAAAATACTAAGAGAAATCAGGCTGCAATTGCGGGTACAAAAAAAAATGGGAAGGTGTTTTCCACTCTGGGTTCTGTCTCAGGAATATAATAACTGAGGTCAGAATGAAAAGATTGTTGGACCATTTTCCCATTCTTCTGACTTCCCTGTCATCCCGGGAGGGGGAGAGAGGCAATCTTAGAAAAATGGCCAACCCCACAGGGCCTGGCTGTGGTGTCTGAACGTCGGTGCCAGCACATTTATCCCCTCGGTTTTGTTGTTGTTTTGTGTTTTTTGGTTCTGTTTTTTTTAACAAAGCAAGCATTGCCTTTTACAGATGAGCACTGGGGAGTAAAAGTATTTTGGGATATTGATGCAGTAGGCATCGTTGGTTGCTTTTTTTTTTTTTTTTTTGCCATGCTCTGTTCGAGAGGGGCTCAGTCAGTGCTGCCTTTGCCAAAGTGGCCCTGGTCTAGTGGCCCTGGTCTAGTGGCCCTGGTCTAGTGGCAATCCCTTAGAGATTATAGACGAAAGGGGCAGAAACGTCATCCAGATTCCTTTGTAGGGGCTCCATAGCTTCAGGTGCAGTGGAAAACAGCAGTCTCACCAGTGTGTTCTCTGGCTTCATAGAAAAGCTCTTTAAAAAAAAAAAAAAATCAGTTTCTTGGAGATCTTAAGCTATTGTGATACCAAGTGGGTACTCTCTTTGGCTTGGCATAAAAGCAGGTACGTGCTCTTCTCTGCTTAGCAAGCAGGTATCCAGGCCCTGTTCAATACCGTACACTCGGGAGAGGTGCTGGATGCTGCTGGAGCCATGAGATGGCTTTTGGAAGCACTTAGCCTCCCTGCAAACAGCGGACTACGCTTGGCTAAGAAGAGGTCACTGGGGAGCCTGGCTTTATGTAGAACATCAGGCTCCTTTTCTTAATGATATTTAACCCCCATCACTCCAGTAGAGAAAATAGGGGGAATGTCAGGCAACTGACAATACTGGTCAAAGACTAGTCAGAAATGCATCACAGGGGATGTTGTAGCCTAGAAAGCCCACGCCTGGTAACGTGGCCTCGGAAGCCCACAGAGCCCAACTTCTAGCTGATGCAAAAACCGATGGGTTTTCTCTCTGGTGGGTTAAGCCTCCATTTGGGGGAAGACAGTCTTGGCTGGTCTCTGGCGAGTAAGCCCCATGCCGGAGAGTCTATGGCTCACACGTGGAGTCATCACGCATCTCACTCTGTTGAGTAGACTTGACCATTGCAACCTCTCAGCTCCCGTTGTAAAATCACTGTGGCATTAAGATGTCTGTTTCTCAGAGAACATTAAGTGGAGGTCTGTCTGGGGGTGGAGCAAAGGGAAAAGACTTGCTTCTTAATACACCGGTGTCCTCTGCTTCTGTTGGCAGAAATCTGTTGTGAACTCTCATACCTGCTTTGTTCCTCTGATTACCTGCTTGCTTAAGAATACTGAGTTACCCCTCCCAACTCTTGCTAATTGTCTTCATAAACGTTATTTTGAAAATACTGTTTTAGACACCCCCCGAGACATTTTTTTCTCAAATGGACAAAGTTGTATCTTTGTTCATAGGTGTGTGAAAGTTGATACTGAAGGATCCCAGTCCCTTTCCTGAGACTCTTAGTACCAGAATATAGAGTCGGGGGGATTTTATAAAGGCGTGATGGTGCATGGACCATGCATCATGTACCCTGTAACTGGTACTTTAATATTTCTGCAGTGAAATGTGTGAATGTTCAGGTTAATGGTCCAAGTAACGTCTATAGAGATCCAGTATCAGGTCAGGTCTTGCCAACATTGAGTTAATTAGAAAAATAAACAAAACTCTGAATTTCTGAATTATGAATAAGGGAATGTTTTTATATTGTATAAGTGTTTATATTTTAGAAGAAATATGGTGTTGAAGTTACATTCAAAATCTGTGGATTATGTAGAAAGGCAGACTTGGAGGTCTGGCTCTGAAGTTGCCTCTAATCATAATTTCTTATATATCCATCACTTTCTACTTTTTATTTCTTACTGACTAATTAGAACCTCCAGCCACGAGGTTGCAAACTCGTGTGTTTAAGGAGACCAGAAAGATCCTGTGAACTGGGTGGTGGACAACAGGGAATGCTGAGGATCAGGGCAAAGGAGAAACCTGCAGTGTCCAGAGGAGGCGCCCACAACCAGGCAGTTCCTGATGTCTGCTGCCACATGGGAGAATATCCCAGGTCATGTCCTCATCAAGATAAATCAGAAAAAAAATTATTTGAAATACTCTCAACTTTGAAATCTTAGTAAATAATTCAATTTTTTAAACATTCCGTGCAAAGCATATCACCTGTGATGTTTTCATTAGCACTCAAAACCATTTATATACCAAAAGAAGAAAAAAACACCAAAGCCACACACACACACACACACACACACACACACACACACGCACGCACGCACGCACACACACACACACACACACACCCTTATCATCCTCACCTTCCCCCAAGCAGATTCTCCCTGCTTTCTTGTGGTCGCTGTCATTTCCACTCTGCCTTTGATGGCCTCCCTAGTCAACCTTGACACCCATGGCCGTGTATTTAAACTGTGCGTTGGATATAATAGAAAGACCCCCTTTAGCCTAGACCTTGCATTATTCCTGTTATCCCACTAATGAGATGTGGAGGGCCTCAGTCCTAGGATGCCCGTATGCACCCCTGTTTTCTCCTTTCCTACACTTGCCTGTCTCTCCAAAGAGCCACACAGATTATGCCTCTGTGTATTGGCCCGTCTCCTCATTCACGTTTTTTAAATTGAAGTATAATTGACATGTAATATTATATTAGTTTTAGGTGTACAACACGATTCGATGTTTGGGCATATTGCAAAATGATCACTACAGTAAGTCTAGTTACCATCTGTCGCCATACATAGTTATAAAATATTTTTTTCTTATGATCACTTTTAAGATACACTCTCTTAACATTTCAAATATGTAATACGGTATTATTAACTATAGTCACTATGCTGTACATTACACCCCCATTTATTTATTTTGTAACTGGAAATTTATACCTTTTGACTCCCTTTCCCCGTTTGGCTCAGTCCTGATCCCCTGCTACTGGCAACCACGAGTCGGTTCTCTGTATCTATAAGCTTGTTTTTCTTTTTCTCCTTTTTCTAATTCGAGATATGAGTGAGATCATATGGTATTTGTCTTTCTCTGTCTCACTTATTTCACTTAGCATAATGCCCTCAAAGTCCATCCATGTTGCTGAAAATGGCAAGATTTCTTCCTTTTTTTATGGCTGAGTAACATTGCACTGTATATATGTACCACATCTATATCTATATCTACATTGTATATGTACCACATCTCCTTTATTCACCCGTTGATGGAGACTTGCGCTGTTTCCATCTCTTGGCTATCATAAGTAACGCTGCAGTAAACACTGAGGTGCATGTATCTTTTCAAATTAAAGTTTTTATTTTCTTCAGCTGAGAATCCAGAAGTGGAATTGCTGGATCCTTTGGTAGTCTATTTTTAATTTTTGGAGGAAACTCCCTACTATTTTCCATAGTGGCTGCACCAATTTACATTTCCACCAACACGGCACAAGGGTGCCTTTTCTCCACATCCTTGACAACGCTTGTTATCTCTTGTCTTTTTGAGAGTAGGCATTCTAACAGGTGTGAGATGGTATCTCCTTGCAGTTTTAATTTGTTTTTCCCTGATGATTAGTGATGTTGAGATCGTTTCATGAAGCTGTTGGCCATCTGTACGTCCTCTTTGGGAAAATGTCTACTTATATCTTCCTGTTTTTTAAGCGAGTTTTTTTTTTGCTATTGAGTTGTATTAGTTCTTTATATGTGTTGGATATTAGCCCCTTAACAGGTAAATTATTTGCATATGTTGTCTCCATTCAGTAGGTTGTCTTTTCATTTCGTTGGTGGTTTCCTTTGCTGTGCAGAATCCTCATCCACTTTCAATCTGACCCAACAGAGATAAACCAGTTCCCTAATTAACAAATCCTATGGGCTTTTCCTCTGTTTTCTTTGTTTGTTTGTTTGTTGAGTTAAAGAGAAAACTGTATGATACAGTTTAAAATTGTATAGTTGATATACAATGTTGTGTGAGTTTCAGGTGTACAGCAAAGTGAATCAATTATGCATTTCCATATACCCACTCTTTTTGAGATTCTTTTCCTACATAGGCCATTACAGAGTCTTGAGTAGAGTTCCCTGTGCTCTACAGTAGGTCCTTATTAGTTATCTATTTTATATATACGAGTGTGTATATGTCAATCCCAATCTCCCAATTTATCCCCTGCCCCCCCCCACACTTAGCTTTTCCTGTGTTTTCTTGAACTAACTTGAATCGTTTACACCTTTTGAAAGTCCCTCTTCCCTGTTGTCTATGTCATTACATGCCTTGGGTTTCCTCCTTTTTTCCCCGTCTTTTCACTCACCATACTCCGGCTTCGTCCTACCAGGTTCTGCCTTCAGCTTCCTTCCTCCCTGTACTCACAGCCACTTTATTCTTTGGACATAACGACCATCTCGGCCATTACACAATCTAGACTTGTAGGTGTGCCTTCTCTCTTCAGAGACAAGACCTCAGCTTCCAGTTGGATATTCCACAGGCTACTCACACTCATCCTCTCCAGAATGGAGCCTCGCACATTCCTGTCTAATCCTGATCCGCTTCCTCGTCTCCATTCTCCTGTTCGTGAATTAAAATCAGTCATCTGTGACCTAACACACTTCCCATCCCAACAGTCAGTGAAACCAGTAGGGTCCATCTCCCTTGTGGTTCTTTTTCATCCTCACTGTCAGAGCCTTTCTTACTCTTACTACTACTGTCCCTATTCTTGGGGACTTAACCCACCAGCCTGTCCTGTGAAATTGGAGAGTATAGTTCCTAAATCCCAACAACCACCATGTTTTCACCCAATTGTCCAATGGCTCCTCCACATTAAGTCGATTCTCATTTCTAAGCTGTTAAGACTATCAGTAACCCTAATCTACCTGATTTTCAGTCTGATTGACCATGAGTCCCATTTATACCCTGTATAAATTTGATAAACCTGACTACATTTTGAAACGTTCTCTTTCCTCTGGAAGGAAATGTGCGCTTCCTTATCTAAATTGAAGGCTTGCTCGCTGCCCAGAGACTCAGGTGCAGTTGCTGTAGTTTGACCAGTTCGTACATTGTGCCACATAATGAAAATTGTTTGACCATCTTCACTTAGACTTCCTTCAACATCTTGTGGCTTATATGTACTCCCAGTGGTAAAATAGAAGAAGAGGAGTTTGCGGCCTCTGAATATATTTAAAGCCCTTTTTATTGCACTGACTATTTCCTGAGCAAGTGCTAAATGGCTGTGCAACTTGGCCAAATAAAAATAACCTGTATGGCTGAGAGTCAACAGATTAGTAATAGAGTATGACATACACTGAGGCATGGCAGCAGGAAAAGTCAAGTTTAAATTTCCTGCTAATAATGATCATCATCAGCATCTAATAGGGCCATGATAACTAACTTAAAAATAGTTTAAAATAGGACACATTATTATTATTATTATTTGCGGCTCGCGGGCGTCTCACTGTTGCGGCCTCTCCCGTTGCGGAGCACAGGCTCCAGACGTGGCTCACGGGCCCAGCCGCTCTGCGGCATGTGGGATCCTCCCGGACTGGGGCACGCACCCGTGTCCCCTGCATCGGCAGGCAGACTTTCAACCACTGCGCCACCAGGGAAGCCCTAGTATGGTCATTTTTTTTTCCCCATCTTGAATCCAAATTCAGGTGCCGTTGCGGAGCGCAGGCTCAGCGGCCATGGCTCACGGGCCCAGCCGCTCCGCGGCATGTGGGATCTTCCCGGACCGGGGCACGAACCTGCGTCCCCTGCATCGTCAGGCGGACTCTCAACCACTGTGCCACCAGGGAAGCCCGAGGACACATTATTGAAATAGGGTTTTACATTAAATATACGGTTCATTCAAAAACCCCAAGGCGAGTGAACTTTTATTTCTTTCGGGAAAGATTTCTGGCTGTAGGTTTTGCAATGGAATTTGTTAGAAAATGCTCTTGGTGCATTGCGAGAGACATGCTAGCTTTTTTCATTGGCTCTCACTAGAAATGCAAGTCCTTTATTTTGTCAACGCTCAGGCACAGGAATTTAAGCATTTCTTTGGTTCTTAAATCTCTTCATGATACAATAACAATGAAAATGCTTTGTTTCTGTCATCCCTGAGGACAGATGAAGGCTCATGTACCCCAAGGAAGTTTTATGTCTGGCGGAGCGTAGTGACACCACGTAGCACTAGGTTAAGAAAGCTTTTGTGGAATCCATCCTGAGTATCTTGTTCTACTCCAAAGAGAGGTTGTGGAGAAATACTTCTTCCTTTCTCCTCTGAGCTCATCAGGAAGGTCCAAACCCAATGATAAAATTGGGCGGAGGAGGTAAATTCATCTTTGCCCATACAACTGGAGTTGGATAACCAGCCTTCTAAACTGGATAGGTTCTCTTTTTTTTTCAAAGTGGGCAAACGTATCCTAGCTTTCAAAGTTCAGATTCCAACTCAAGGCATTGGAAATTCTCATATGCCCTCCAGAAGCTAATTGGTTTCTTCACATATTTCTAATGCCATATTCAGATACTTTAGCATCCACCAAAACAACCACTGTAAATTGAGAAGGTATGATGACTGAGAGAAAACACCAATGTGTTTTCACTTCCCAGTGAAACACTGACACTGGGGTCTGTGAACGCTTGCCTGTCTTGTACTGCTCTGCGTTGAGTTTCGCAGCCTGGATTACGCTAACATTTCAATTTAACTTCAGGGCTGTAGCCATGGCACCAGTGGATGACTAAGCGATGGTTAATTATACAGGTGATGGAAGTAAGTGTCAAGAGAATGTAATCAACAGCTGAGGCTTTTGAAATCTTCCCATACCAAGTTTATATCCTCAAATTTCTGCACTTACGGCAGTGTGGCTGGAGAAGATGATTCCAACATTATTATGTAACGATAAATCCCAGGACCGCCACAGCCCGAGGATGTATGACACGCCTTGACATGCCCAAGGGTTGCTGCACCCTAAGGAACAGCAGCTCTTAAATGCCTGCACGTGACTGAGATTATCAAGATCCAGCGCTTGAAGATTATTCTATGTAGAAGACATTTGTTGGCTGAAGATAAATTGCTCTCTGAATCCCATCTTGGTAGCCAACATTTTACCTTTTTCCACGATCACATTTTTCTTCAAACATCACCAGGGTAATGTGAATAGAGGTTGGAGGTTTTGAAACACACTTCAAATGCCTGGTTTTAGACAGGACCTCTTCTGCTTTTCAAGCTCATTGATCCTTGCTGTGACACACCACATCTGGTCGTGTCTCTCCCAGTCTGTTTATGTAACATAGCGTGGTGTCAAGTGGTACTGGGTTCTGGCACGGTCATCAGCCAAAGAGATCAGAAAATCAAATGTTATTTCTGAAAACTGCAGTAGCAGTGCCAATGTATTTTTAAATTTGTTCAGACTCTTTTTTTTCCCCAAGAAATAGAGGTGTTGATTTTAAAGGCTTGTACTTTTAAAATTTCTTGTTCAAAGAATCGTTGTGCCCACAAACTGGAGGGCAAAGCGTTTAGTTGCTCAAGTGAGCAAATATTTATTGAATGGTTACTTTATGCCAGGCACTCTGTCTGGCACCATATTCATTTTCTGAGCTGCACAGGAGTGAGAGAAACTAAGTCAGACATTTAGCTCAATAAATGGCAATTGTGCGCTGACTACTCCCTATGCTGATGGCTCCCCAATTTATGACTCGAGCTCTCCTTTCTCCCTTCCACCCCAGAATCAGTGTGTCTGACTACCTTCCAGTATCTTCAGCGGCATGTCCAGTAGGCATCTTACACTTACGTGTCCACTAAAGACAGGAGGTAGAACAGAGATGACCAGGGCCTGGGAGGAGGAGAAATGGGGAGTTAGTGTTGAATGGGTACAGAGTTTGTGTTTGGAATGATGGGAAAGTTTGGGAACTGGACAGTGGTGATGGCCACAGCATTGTGAATGTACTTCATACGACTAAATTGAACGCTTAAAGATGAGTGCAGTGGTAAATGTTATGTTTGTATATTTTGCTGCAATAAGAACAGTACACATCCAACGCTAACCTCAGTTTCCACTCCCCACACCTGTTCTTCCTGCCATCATCTTTATCGCGGAAAATGACACCTCTACTCATTTTTAGGATCATGTTAAAAACTTGGTGTCATCACCATTGATTTTCTTTTTCTCACATCCAACATTGGCTCCATTCTTTTCTTGTTGTTGTTGATTTATTATTTGTATTGACAAGGTTTATAGGAACAAATTAAATATTTAAAATCAAATGCCAGTTATTAAGTCTCATTTAGTTGTTTATTCCATTAATTTGTATTAAGTATACCTTTCTCTAATGTCTTAATAACTTTATCAAGAAACAAGTCAGGGCTTCCCTGGTGGCACAGTGGTTCAGAATCTGCCTACCAATGCAAGGAACACAGGTTCGATCCCTGGTCCAGGAAGATCCCACAGGCCGCGGAGCAGCTAAGCCCGTGAGCCACAACTACTGAGCCTGAGCTCTAGAGCCTGTGAGCCACAACTACTGAGCCCACGTGCCACAACTACTGAAGCCTGCGCCCCTAGAGCCCGTGTTCCGCAACAAGAGAAAGCCACGACAATGAGAAGCCCGCGCACCGCAACGAAGGGTAGTCCCCGCTCACCACAACCAGAGAAAGCCCGCACGCAGCAACGAAGACCCAACACAGCCAAAAATAAATAAATAAATAAAAAAGAAAAGAAACAAGTCAAACCTGTGAAAACACCTGTTTACAGTCAACCTATATCATTTTTATATATTTCTGTTCTATGATGCAAAGATATTTTAAACACTCAACGGTTTATCAAAGGCCTTATTCTTGCATAAGCAGCATGTTTTATTTTAAAATTAAGAGATTATCTAATAAACTCATTAAGACAGTTAATTTAAAAGACATAGTCTCGTTCAGTAGCGGTCCACATGTTGATCACCTAGAATCCTGCATTGGCTCCATTCTTAAAACCAGGTTGGCGGCTCTACCTTCAAAATACATCTAGCATCCACTTCTCATGATCCCCACCTCAATTGCTTGATCCACATCATCCTTTGCCTGGACCTCAGTGGCCTCTTAACTAGTCTCTTTCATTCTTGCCCTTCTTTAGTTCATTTTGCCCACACATAACTAGGGTGATTCTTTTCACATATATGTTCAATCATGCTGTTCTTCTGCCCACTCGCACCATTGCTTTCCCATCACAGCACAGTCAAACTCAGAGTCTTTCTGGCCCCAAAAGGACCCACATGGTCTAGACTCTGGCTACCTTGCTGAACTCATCTCCTGTCACTGTGCCCCTCACTTTGTTCCAGCCACGCTGGCCTCCTTGGTGTTCCTGGAACATGTGAAGCACATCCCTGCCTCAGGGTCCCTAACTAGATGTTCCCTCTGCCTACAGTATGCTTCTCCAGCTAGCGCCAGTATCAGCTCAAATGTCACCTCCTCGGCGATCTTCCGGGCCATCGTCTAAAATAGCATCACTTCCTACACCATTTTCTCTCACTTTGCCCTGCTTTGTTTATCTATGTGTCCTGTTGATTTTCTTTTCCTCTTCCACCAGGATATAAGTTCCATGAGGGCAGGAATTTTTTTTCTGACCTTAATTCCTCCTCTCTCCTTAGGTGCAAAATGGACCTGAGATTCAGGTCTGCCAAACAAATGCGTTTTGTTTACTGCCTTATCCCCAGTAGCCTGGGACTTGTGGTTTTTCAGTAAATATTATATAATCTGCAGGGCACATACCTATTTTTTCCTGTCATTCTTTGTACATTAGTTGGGCTATTACAGAGAATTGAGTTATCAAATAAATTCCCGCTTGGGAATGAATTACGTTTTCACTCTTGCTATGTTAAAACCTTTAACTTCCGGGCAAAGGAATTTTAGGGCGTGAAGTTTCTAAAATGTAACATTAAAAAAAAATAGTAAATTTTAGGCAATTTGATGAAGATTTGGGAGAACACAAGAGCAGCTCAGGGCAAATAAATGTATTCCAAAACACATGGTTGAGTCGATGGTGTTCCTCTCGGTTCTTTGGATTAGGAGATTCAGAGATGTTTCAACAAAAGGGAGATTCTGTCTTACTTTCTCACTTCAAAGTCCAAGGCACAGACCTGAGGTATGGCTGCATGCAGGTGATGGAAAGAACTTTTCTTTCTTCTGTCTGTTTCTCAGCAGCTCTGCCTCCTCTGGCGTTGGCTTTATTCTCAGGCAGCGCTAGGATTCTTTCTTCCTTGTGGCTGGTACTCCCAAGGGAAAGAGGGCTTCTTCATATCATGAGTCCAGCAGAAGCCCCAGGACTCAGATGAGACCATTCAGTGGCCAACCTTGAACCCATATTGTATCCAGGGAGATGGAGGGCGTTCGTTTGGCAGACCTGAATCACAGGCCCATTTTGCACCTAAGAAGTGAGGAGGAATTAAGGTCAGCACAATTAAGCCATGTAGACCAAGCACCAGGAAGGGCTTATTCAAAGGGGCAGCAAAAGAAGGTGAAGTGGGTGCGTAAGGGCAAAAACATCTGCTGTTCACTAGGTCAAGAGAAGAAAAAAGATTGCACTTGGCTCTGTGATGTCATACACTGCTCTTTTTCTTTCTTAACAATTTTTTTAAAACTTATTTTTAAATTTATTTCTTTTTGGCTGCGTTGGGTCTTTGTTGCTGCGTGCGGGCTTTCTCTAGTTGCGGCGAGTGGGGGCTACTCTTCATTGCGGTGCGTGGGTTTCTCATTGCGGTGGCTTCTGTTACTGCGGAGCTCGGGCTCTAGGTGCGCAGGCTTCAGTAGTTGTGGCGCACGGGCTTAGTTGCTCCGCGGCATGTGGGATCTTCCCAGACCAGTGCTCGAACCCGTGTCCCCTGCATTGGCAGGCGGATTCTCAACCACTGCGCCACCAGGGAAGCCCATACACTGCTCTTTGATTTAAATATTTTCGGTTGGTCTTCGCAAATGGTAGTGGGTTTTAAGTTGATTGTGAATGGATTCATACGGAGTGTAAAACATGAGAGGGCTGTCCTTAGGACAGAAGAGGTCGCATGTGTCTGTCACCCTATGAGGGACTTGAGCACGGAAGCTAGGGGAATTGGGACAGTTCAGCCAATCCTTTGAACCTGTATTGACTCAAACAATATTTCTTCTGAAATGAGGAAATTTCTGTTTAACTGAAAAAGTTATTGAATAATGCAGAGTGTATAATAACGTATTTGGTGGTTGTCTGCATCCCTTGAACTAGTTTAACCCACATGACACTCAGCTTCCATTCACTTTTTCTATTTCCTTTTGCCCAAGCTCTAGCAACTGGATTTCTCAGCCCTGCCAGTGAGCCAAGCCCCCAGTCCATTGGAGACTGTGGGCTACAATGGTGGGAGCAATTGCTTTGGTCTCAGGAAGATGTAATTTTCAGTCCTAATTATGCCACTCCCTCTACTGATGTTCTTGGGCAAGTTACTTAATCTCCTTGAGCCTTAATTTTCTCATCTGCAAAGTGGGTATGATACTTTGATAATTGTTGTGTATTGTGAATCTTGAAAAGAAAAATCTGGGGAAAGACTTATTATAGCTCCAAGCTCATAAAGGCACTCGGTGAATGATGTCTGTGGAATAAATGAATGCTCCATGTCAGTGGCTTTGCCTAACCTTAGGTCCTAAGCTTTCAGCACTGATCTGTGTCCCTGTAATTAAATCTTCTGGGTCTAGCCATGTCATGAATGGTACAAACATGCCACTTAGAATGCCAGGTGATTTGGTGGGCAATACAAACCAACTCTGGTGCAGTTAAGCAAAAAGGGAATTTATTTGTGGGTTAGGGGTAATCTCAGAGAACTGAAGGGAAAGCTGGACCTGAAAAGCACAGGGTCAGGTCTAGGATAGAGGTAGCAGCCCTTCTAAGGCACCATGGTCAGGATGAATCAGCTCCAAAAGCTTCTATTCCTGCATGATTCCATTCATATTCCCGGGAGAGCATGATCCGTCTAGAGGAAAGGCACAACCAGGCTTGACTAATCAGGACACAGCTGTTGTAGAAAACATCACGTTAGTATATTACACATCATATGCTTTGTTCCTTTGTTTGTCCTTCAACTATTTGTTGAGCATCTAACCTGTGCCCTGGGCTAGGATTTGAGATGGATAAAACCAGTGCCTGCCCTTGTGTAGTTCATAGTCCAACAATGACTGAATAGATAGGATCTTTTGGTCCTAGAGTTTAAGGTAGTCTCCTTTGTCCCACCAAAAAAATGTGCAGAAGGGAATAGTGGTTCTCCAAAGGGAAACTGAGACCTACGAGCAGAAGAAGGAGAATGGCTGTTGGCAGGAAAAAGCAAGAGCTGTTCCACTACACCTCATTAGTATAATTACTCCAATTTTCAGAGCCTTCGTTTCCTCATCTGTAAAATGGGGAGAATAATGATACCCACCTCACAGGATTATTTTAAAGATTAAATGGGTTAACATATGTAAGGTTCTGAGAGTAACACCTAGAACATAAAATGTGGTCTGTAAATGTTAACCCCATCACCGTTGTTATCATCCCTGCCTGTCCCTCGTTACATGCCGTTTTCATAACGCAGCCTGGAGACGTGGGAAATGGCTGGCTGTGCCCCAACCCCCCCAAACAATAGGACATTTTGAGTAGTAATGAAAAAGAAGAGGGAGAAATTTGTCAGATTCTCCTTCCACAGTCACATAGCCACTGCCTTCTCTGGTTTCCCCTTTGACGGGATCTGCAGCCTGTACGTGTTGATTTAAAGTGAACTCTCTAAAATGGTAACTTGTGCAGGCGCCTCAGGCCGTGCAGACAGAGCCCTTCTCTGCAGAAGGTTCCAGGCCGGTGGCTTCTTTCCAGCCCCAACCCTGCACATACTCATAACCCAAAACCGACTGAAAGTGATTGAAATGCGAGTTTTTGTTGAGCTGCGATGCTAAATCCAGGATCGGGAGCATATGGCCCGCTCCATATTTGTTTTCTGCGTATCTGATGTTAGCAATTTAGAACATCACTGGGACGCTCCCTAGAGGATTTCAGTTCTGTAAATGAAACAATTATTTTGGCAGTTTGGGAAAGATATATTCATAACTTTCATGGTATTTAAAGGGGAAATACACCTTCCCCGAGTCCCTTTTTCCCTTGCCAGATACGAAGAATGAAATCAGAGTGCAGAGGGAATAGATGGCATAAAAAGAAAAATTGACAGTCAGTGTGCTGTATTCACAATTGGATTTCTAGGATTGACAGCGAGACAGGAAGTAAAAGGGTTTCTCCAAATCTGGGCACGGGGAAGTTGTAGAGAACACCATGCCTGGGGCATTATGTTCATTCATTCCATCATCAGCTGTCTTACAAGCACCTCCTATGTGCTCTTGGTAAAGTCTTAGATTAAAATGCCCAGTGCTTGCCCTTGTTAGCTGTTGACAGTCTATAGTACTTTGGTTGCAAGTAACAGAAAGCAACTTACAACAAGCTTAAGTGAAAAAGAGAAAATTATTGTAATGATGCAGGGGTGTCTTGTGGAACCCAAGTCAGGGGACTCCTAGAGGTATCAATAGGACCTGGACCCAGGAATTAAAAGCTGCAGGACCCAGGCAGTCTGTGTCCTGTCTGTGTCCCTCATTTTGCATACTCGCTCAATTTTTCTCTGCCTCCTGGTCTTTCATTTGTCTCCATCCACATAGCAGAAAACGGCTATCCGACAGCTTTTGAGTTTTCAGATCTGTCCACATTTGAGAGATCATCCCAGAAGGAAGAGAATCTCTGTCTCAAAGCGAAATGTATGGAATGGAAGCTGATTGGCTCAGTTTGGTGAGGTGTTTACTCCACGTCCAGTGAGCTATGGTCAGTGGGTGGAGTTATAGACAACCTGTCACTCAAAGTGCGGCCCCTACATCACCAACGTTGGTGTCATCACAACACTGCGTTAGTGATGTGGACCCTTGGACCACCTCGGACCTGTCAAATCTCCACGTTTGCAGGATCCCCAGATCGTTGGTGTGCACCCTGAGCTTTGAGAAGCTTTGGCATCTAACGTACGGTGGCTGCCCACGGTCACTCTGTGTAGGAGGAGGGCAGATAGGACGGTGCTGTGAGCTGAGCAGCCAGCCCAGATTATTTCTACAAGAGTAACGTAAAAATGCTCAGCTCTGGAGGCTACTTCCTGAAACATTAGCTCTTAAGCATAGCTGTAGAGGAGAGTGACTTAGGCATTTATCCTGATATAAATGAAATGTCCCATGTCTATGTGATCGTTCTAAATAATTGCTTGATTGTCTCTTTTCTCCTCTGGAGCTGTGGCAGCCTTCTTAGAGGCCTTTTCTGATCTCAGATGAAGTCTGGACTGTTCACGCTCCCCAAGCTGGCCGTGGGGTTGGTCAGTGAACACGGGTAGCTCTGTAACTATGGTTGATCATGATCTTGTAGGAAATGCCCTCGGACACGAGCCACGAAGACCTGGATTCCTGGCCTGGAATTGCCGCAGTGGGTAGCAGGGCAGGGGAGAAGGGCAAGCTTTTACTTTGAGTCTTAGAGTGCTAACGTAGAAGAAGACCACGCCCGTCTTCTTGAGACTCTCTCTTTCCCCGACACCACTTGCACTCCAGCACAACCCCTCTGTCACGGATCCGTGAGTGGCAGGCTTGCGGCCAGCATTTTAGTCTCAGCTTCTCACGACCTGAGTTGTGTTTAGGACCATAGACGTCATCTTGTAGTTTTTTCCTGTCCCTAGGGCACCCAGTAGGTGCTCACCGCATGCTTGAGAACACTCAGAGCATCGCGTCTTGAATGAAAATGGATACTGACAAGGGTCCCTTTGCTGTGCATTTGCAAAGCCGTCTACTTATGCTCAACCAGGCTCGCCAGCTGCTTTCACTGGAGGTCTGAGGCAAGCATTGGGTGCTGAGCCCTCTGAGCTCAGGACAGGGGAGGAGAATCGAGGCAACAGGTCTAACTTCCCTCCCTATTCATATCCCAACTTTATGTTCATTCCAGAATTGTTTGCACACCTTAAAACAGAATACATTAGAACCATAGTACATGTGTGTATACAAGTATATAAACATGGGGATTGCATGTTCAGAATTTTTTTTTTCTGATAAGGATGTTGGGTTAGAAAGTCTTGAGACCCCTAGTTTAGGGCTATAGTTGAAAAAAAATTTAAAGGCAGCATAAAACTTGCTTTACTTAAACCCATATGTAGTTTGCCACATGCCAGACACCGTTCTGCGTGCACTACAAATATTAATGTATTTAGGCTTCATAACCAGTCCACGAGAGTAGGTGCTGTTCAGATCTCATTTGTGGAAACTGAAGCCCAGAGAGGCTAGGTCAACCAGCAAGAAAGTGGAAGCTGGGAAACACACCCAGGCTGCCTGGCTCCAGAGTTCAGACTCTCACACGCTAATTAGGCTGTTCCTTAAAACAAACTCAGGTAGAACCAAATGCACAAAACAAACAGAGTGGAGAGAAGCTTCTCGGCCTTCCCCTCAACCCTTTCCTTCCTCCTCTCCTCAAACCTTTTCCCCATTTCCCTGAGGTGCAAAGTTCCCCCAGGGAGCAGTTTGGGAACCTAAGCCAACCTGTTCATTTTATGATTTGGGACTCACCTCTCTGGTGGTCACGTGGTGCTGCGTTTTACCCTAGGTCAGCCAGCTTCTGCATGGCCAAACTGGGAGAATCTCACTTCGAATTCAGGGGTCTTTCTGCCTCCCCAAATGACACACGTAGGGGCTGTTAAGTCAACCTTTCTCCAGAGTTCGTATCTTCAGGAAAAGCTCCCTTCCCACCACCTCCTTTTTAGAAAAGCACATATAGAATGCATGGGTATCCTTGCTGGGTTATAGTTCTTCCTTTCTTTATCCTTGTTGAGTGTTGCATGATTTACCTTCCCGGTAATTCTTTTTTGCTCAATTCATTGATTTCACCAAGTTTCAGATTCGAGCTTACTTCAGGCAGCTCCATTTTGAAGAGGCCAGAGTGGGCTGTAACGAGACGCAGTTGTGAGGCTGAGGGTCCTCTCGGGCTGAACTGGCCTCTCGTAGCGACTCCTGCTGACCTGGCGGGGCTGGGAACGGCACAGCGCGCACCGGATCCTAGTCGCCCACGTGGAGGGACCAGTTGGACCTGGTTGCACACACTGTGACAGCCCACTTAAAAGAATTATTTGTGATTTGCGCTTGGCTATCAAAGGAGATTGAGAGCATTGATTCCAACTGATTGCCAAGGACCAAAATAAAGTGAGAGGGTAATTGACTGCCGTGTCCCGCATCGATCGACTGCCGCAGTTCATCACCACTGAAATTATTTTCAAGTACTTTGGTTTATCATTCCTAATAAATATAGAAATTGAGTAATCAAAATGACTTACATTCACATCGAACCAAAGCTTTTAAGGAAGTGTCTATGTTTAAGTGAGTCCATATTCTATGCTGGTTTTCCAGTCAGGCCCCCAGGGTCCATCCTGACAGCGCCGGGATAAAGCCGGGCTCTAGAAAAAAGTAAAGCGTCATGTCTCAGAAGCAGGAATCCCAGTCACCGGCACTTTTCCAGTGACGTCATGTAATCGTGGCCCCTGAGATTTTAAGGAAGTGCTCTCTTATGTAGCCACACGGTCCGTCTTATCCTGGACAAGAAAAAAAAAACGCTTTCCCCAAGGCAGCGAGACTTCTTATTTATTTCACTCCCCTGGCACTGTTCATAAAAGCACAACGGTTGTTTTCACATTTACAGCAAAGTTAGCAGTCATGTTATGAAAGTAATCATTAGCCTTGTTCGTATAGGTTCTATGACATTTGCCCCTACAGTACCTTAGAATCATATTGCGTTGTTTTTTTTTTTTAAAGATTGCTTTAAAAGGAAGATCCGGCACCCTGTGAAGCAGGTGTCTTAAGGGTAGGACTGAGAGGCTAGTGTTTGCTTTGGGAACCGAGATTCTGTAGCACAGCCCCGTCCAGTAGAGATACAGCCATAGACGTTACTGAAAAATACCATGAGATGTAAAATCTTGCAATAAAAACTGCAGGACTTAGAGAGAAAGTGGGGAAAGTGGGGTGAGGGGCATAACACTAAAAAGTTTGTCAGTGACACATAAAAAAAAAAAACGTAGTAAAAACAGCCCAGTTTTGCATATATTCACTGATTAAGATTGCATGAGTACTGAACTACATATTGCATTTTACCTTGGAAAAGACCTGGCATTCGCTTGGGAAAGTAGCGTCCACAAGCAGTGGGTGGCTGCCTGTGAGTTATGGTAAGTGGTGGAAGGAGGGTTATCTAAAATTGGATGGAAAGCGGTAGTACCAGATGTGGGTGCGTGTGATGTGTAATCCATGTGGTGAACTGAAGTAGCTGGGAGATGTTTGAGGTCTGTGCCTGTGTGAGCGTTTTGTGTGTTCCCAAGCCACGCAGTTCAGCTGGGGGCAGTTTTCTGAATTCACCTCGTGTTCCTTGCAGACATAAGTAGACGCCATATTTGTGTTATGCTAAAATCACTTCTCAACATATCAGTCGCGTTGGAACAAACTCACATTTTCCACATAAGTGTAACTTACTTTGTGTAAGTTATATACAAAAGAACAATACATATATATACTTATATTGTATGTAAATATATGTACTGTGTATGTAACAATATAACTACTAGAACCGACTCTATAATAGGAGACACAAATATGAGCCATATATGATTTAAAATTTCCTTTTAGCTACATTTTAAAAAGTAAAAAGTAACAGGTGAAATTAATTTTAATAAGATTTTATTTAACCCAGTATACTCAGCATAGCGTTATTTCAGTGTGTAATCAACATAAAAAAACTAATGAGATACATTGTATTCTTTTTTATACAAAATCTTGGAAGTTGTGTTTGCCTTTTGCACTTACAAGCACATCTCGATTCAGACTAGTCCCATTTCAAGGGCTCCGTAACCACATATGGCTCGTGGCTACCATATTGGACGGTGAAAGTATAGAGTATAAAAGTATTGGACAGCGAGGCTGTAGAGAATGAAATGAATCTGCAGTGTAAAGTGGAAATGCCTTGTAGGGTGTAGGAGCTCCGTCTTTTTAAAAAAAGTTTATTGAAGTATAGTTGATTTACAATGTTGTGTGCTAATTTCTACTGTACAGCAAAGTGACTCAGTTATACATATATACATTCTTTTTCATATTCTTTTCCGTTGTGGTTCATCACAGGATATTAAATATAGTCCGTGTGCTGTACAGTGGGACCTTGTTGTTTATAGGATCTCCCTCTTTCTGTTGACCAAAGCTGAAGATAAGGCCTGTACTCCAGAACTTTAAAATATGTATATATATATATATATATATATATATATATATTTTTTTTTAAGAGGAACTAAGACTGTGTTTAGAAAACAGATCTCTGTGCCTAACCCACATTACAAATCCTCTTCATTTATGCCTCACTTTTGAGAAGAGTCATTTAAGTGTCAGAGCACAGTTTTAGATGGTCATACAAACGTCACTTGCCTTTGTGATTTTCTGCAGGCCAAGAGCCAGCTCTATAGATCTGTTGCGAATGCTTAATTAACACATGTTTGGCCTATAGTAAATACTCAATAAATGTTTCCTGAGTTCAGTTTAACTCATCTGTCAAGTTGTCATCTGCGGTAGAGCGGAAGTCCTTGAATGGCAATGTTGAAGGACTAGAAACATTAGATTAGAATTTTTTTCATTTTGGCTTGTGTCTCTCATCACCCATTCATTCATTCACTCACTCATTCACTAAGCACTGATTGACCACTTAAGCCTCATCTCTCACCACGTCCATTCTCATACTCTATGCCTTGACCAGACTGAGTTTTTCAGTTCCCCAAGTACACCATGCTCTTCCCCCCTTAGCCTTCTGTATCTGGGTAATTCCTACTCCCCCACTCAGGCCTCAGCCTATGCATTTTCTCCTGACCCTGTCTAGGTCTGAGTTTCCAATCTCTCCGCTGCACCAGTGGTACCCTCCACCATCAAGGCCCTGTGCCATCATGACTGCTGACTTTTCCGGCTCTGGATTAGCTTATGAGCTCTGCAAGGGCATAGATCATATTTGTTGCGCTTGCCCACAGCTTGCACACCTTTAAGGGGAGAGTCGGAGACCCTGAAGATATTACGGACAAGCCGTGATGGGACTCAGAATGAACCCTGCACGGAAGGCAAGATCAGCTTACAAGAACGTCTGGGCTTCCACGCTTCCAAAATAATCCTCATACAGCAGTCAGGGGGAATTTTGTGTAACACCCTCTCTGAAATCCTTTCAGTGGTCCTTAGAATAAAATCCAAAGTCCTAATGGCCACGCAGAAGGCCTTCCGTGGTCTGGCCCTGGCTCACCCCTCCCCCTTTATTGTATATACACTCTTCTTGATCCCTTGTCCTTCACCTCCTCTGACCTCCTTCCCAGTCCTCGGATGGGCAAGCTCCCTCCTCCCTCCAGGCCACTGCCTGTGCTATTCCCTCTGCCTGCAGAACCTTCCTCCACCCACACATCTTCACGTATTGGGCTTATTCTCCGGGTTCCAGCTCCCGTGTCGCTTCCTTCCCTGCCCACTTTAAAGAATATGGCTTTCCTCAATTTCTCTATCTCATCATCCCGATTTCTTTCTTTCATAAAACTTCTCTCTGCAGGTGATGATGTTGATGTATTTGTCTCGCTTCTTGTCCCTCTTCCCCGTTGGAGCTTAAGCTCTTGAAGGCTGGGCCCTCAGTGTCTTGTTCACAGCTGTATCCCTGGCAGCTGGTGTCTTAGGTTCCTGGTAATACTTTTGAATGAATGAATAAGGTTGTATTGGGTGGGCGCGGGCAGGGAGCGTCACTGAAACGTGTAAAAGAGGGGGTGTAAGATCTAGCTTAGGATCGGGAGGCATTTTGCCTCAGTCTGGCTACCCCGATAAACAGACCCTAATGCGAGGATTCCTGTACAAATAGTTTCCTTGGGAGGTGATACTGAGAAACACTGGCAAGGTAGTGGAAAAGTGAGTAAGGCTAGGGCCGTCAGCCAGTTATCAAGGGCGTTGCCGTTGCGGTAACTGGAGCTTCTGCTGGGCGACTGTAGAAGTCAGAACCCAACACGTGCCTCTGTGATGCCTGGAGAGGGTGCCGCCATTGGGTGAGGGCTGTACCTTGCGGGGAGTTAATTCTCTGGGGCACTTCTGGCCCATGGGTTAGAGCGGGCTTCAGCTCCCACAGCCAGCCCGTGGGCCGCGGGAAGCCCGTAGGGTGCGCCACACCAGATAAGACCCAAGGAAATAAGAGCTGGACACCACCAGCACCTACTGCACGTGTTGATCAGAGAGACCCAGCCCACAAAAGGGGAACATCTGGATGGCAGATATCAGTCAGGCTTGGGGAATTTGAGCAGGCATCACCTGCAGGATACCCAGGTGATGGCCAATGGGCACCTGCAAACATGGGTGCAGAAGCGCAGGGAGAGGTTGTGGCAACATAGTGTCTGACGGTTGCTGGCTGGCGAGGGCACGCTCAAGCCATGGGCTTGGACGAGGTGACCCTTTACTGAGCCACGTGACAATATTTGCCGTCGTTGATCATTTCATTTGTCTCGAAGTGATCTTTTCGTGCGTCCTTCATGACCTTGCCGTGCTCTTCTTTCCCTCCTGCCTTTCTAGCATCTGACAGATATTTATGGAGTGGATGGAAAGAGGGATGAGGAGAGGTAGGGGGAAGAAGCTGCCCCAGAGGCTGAGCAGAAGCGATTCAAGATGTAGGTGAGAGTGAAGGAAGCAGATGTGGGAGCTACAAGCACAGGAGGGAAATGATGGATTCAAGTCCCTCACGTGCATCCTTGAAATCAACAGTTTGGATTCTGAGGTTTCTCTTCAGCCAATAAACACATATTTTCTGTTGTATTTCAAAATTTAAAGGCCTTGCAGAGTAGAAGGGATGTGTCTTCCTCTTGGGCAGGAGCCAGGGAATGCAGGATGGGTACCATCACGGATCAGCTCTGTTGTTAGCTATTGCCAAGTAACAGGTAATAACAAAATGTTGGTGGCATTTAAAGAAGGGCATCTGTTTAGCTCCCATGTCTGCAGAGTGGCTGGGGATTAGGTGACCAAGGCTGGAGCTGGCTGGGTGGGTCCTCTCCTCCTCCTGGGGTCCTTGGGCGACTAGTCTGGGCAGAGAAGCACAAGAGAACATGTCCAGTCTCACAAGTGCTTTTTGAGCCTTTGGTCGTGTCATACCTGTTAATATCCTGTTGGCCAAAGCAAGTCACGGAGCCAAACCCAAAATCAAGGTGTCCCTACTCTATCCATGGAACTGACGGGGATAGGAAGAGAGTGTTCCTGAGCGATACTCTGATCTACCACGTAAGAGGGGGCAGAGAAAAAAAGAAATCAAGGGAGCGCACATCTGACTTCTTTCCTGGGCTCTGCAGCATGATTTTTCTTCCACTCTTGAATTTTCCAAGCCCTAGCAAGGGTGCTGTTGATTTGGTTGTGGTCACTGGTGTGAGTGGATTAGACGGAACTGGGTCCAAGGCTTGGCTGCTCAGAAGAATCCGGATGGGGTTTCAGACAATGAGGGGAAGACCCACCTCACAGGGGACGTTAGCTTTGAACCCCAGTCTTTTCATGCCAGCGTCAGGGGTGTAATTTGAGAGGCCTTGCAACTTCTGCCTATCTCACCCTCCACATGGCTGAAGAGTTGACAGAGAAGGAATCAGGAGAAATAGGGAGAATCAATGACTTATTTAGAACAGTTGTATCTCGTCTTTTATCACTAACATTCACAATTCTGTATCTTCTGAATCTTAAGTTTGTTAATCGGCATGAGGAAAGGAGATAGAGACACATTGATGCAATTACAGGGGGTGAGCCAGTAATTATCATCAAAGAGTGCAATTGAAAACACATTTTATTTAAGTATTTATCTTAGAGAATTGCGGTTTGCGAGTTTACAGTGCTCCTAGTGAGCGCAGCGGTTTGGGAGACAGTGACCTCTCCTTTCTGGTTCTTTTGATGCCTGTCAGAGCCTGGAAGTTTTCTTCCTGGAATCCATCTTCCCCAGCAGTGCCAGGCACATGGTAATGACTTGATACGTTTTCATGGAGTGAATAAACTGTAAAATTGGAACAGAACAGTCCATGGAGATACGAAGGATATGAATGAAATGACATTTAAAAGAATCTTGAGTCTTAAAGGTAAAAAATCCTGGATTCTTCCCGCTTTGAATGGGATTTAAATTCAAGAGTATGCGATTTTGTACAATGTAGGGATTGTAAATATCCCCAAATTACATAAATAAGCTTTTTCTGACCCCCAGCAACCTCAGGTACAGAATTTTGTGGGCTGTTCCAAATAGGATATGTTCTATGCAGAAAGGGTTTTGTTCTTTGCATTATATATTTTTTATTGACAGTTGAGATGATGCAGGGCTGATTCCTATGTTAAGAGAGTGTCAACTACTTGGTTAATTACATTTATGCCCAGGATTCTTTATCTGTTTATAGCAACTGAGTATTTGTGTGTTACGTGTATATTTCCCTCGTGGGCTTTTATATTTATGTGAAACTGCTAATGTGTTGTTCGCTAGATCATGAGCAATGGGCTTCTGACAGCTCTGTTCATTAGTCAGCTTGGGGGGGAAAAATAAAAGAAAACACATTGATACAGAAACAGAGTGTGAGCCAGCAATTACCATCAGAGAGCACAATTGAAGCCACATTTTATTTAAATATTTATCTTGTGAATTGATTCATACAAAACAAGAAGCTGTTTTTTTAATTTATGAATGACTTCACCACCGAAATTTGAAGAGCAAGCTCGCTGTCTGAGTTGGGTTTGACGCAGTCCGTGGCTTAGAGCACAGAGAGTTAAATAACACCAAATTATTCATCGTGGTGTATCATTAAGATTGCTATGTGTGAATGTGTAGAAAGATGATAACACCGTGCAGCTGTTCACTTCGGAATCCCAACTTTGCGTAGTAAGAAGGGAAAAAAAAAGCTGATAGATAACTTTTAGTACCAATAATCATAATAGCAAATGTTTAGAGATGCTAACCAAGGGCCAACTGTATGTTATATATTAACCCTGTGAGGTGAGTACTGTTAGCACTTTGCAGGTGAGGAAGTAGGGGTACAACGAGATGAAAGGATTTATTAGCCAAGTTCACACCAGAGTGTGGGACAGGACTTCTGGGCGTCCGTGAGGGAGACCCCACTCCTTGCCAGCCCCACTTCCTGTTTGGTACCTCTCGGTGAAGATTGACCGCTACAGCCTACGCATCAATGGGGACGAATTTGGGTCCTTTGTCTTACAAGGACTTCAGTGATGGCAATTCCAAAAAGCTTCCAACTAGCTGGCATCCATTTCATTAGCCCATCTGGGAAGATTAGGGCAGGAGAGCTCTGATGATGTGGGGACCCGCCACCCATCTCCCTCCTTCCCCAAACAGGATTGTTTGACATTCTGCCCCCTGACCTCCCTTCCCCCCACCCCACCCTATACACAAGGGAGGAGCTTCTGCTCACCTCTGACAGCCGGGTTGTGGACCAGAGCTTATTTGCCAGTTGCGTTAGATACTTCCTGGACTATATACTCTTTAAAAAATTGATCCTCTATCATTAGACCTTGAGTTTATTTACAATTTGCCAATGTTATCAACACTGCAAACATCTCTGAATGGACAGCTTTGCCTACTTATCTTACTGCTCTTTTAGGATCCCTCCCTGGATGAGTTCCTGGATGGGTGATCACGGGGTGAAGTCTCTTTATATACTTTGTGTTTGCCCTCCCAAAAGTTTGAACCTGCTTAAATTCCAACCAGCAAGGAGTGTGAGGGCCACTCCTGTTGTTGTTACATGTAATGCAGTGATGGAGCGAAGTAGGTGGGTCATTGAACGTACGGATTCAGCAATAAACAGCTAGGTAAGTGCGTTGTTCAGACCATTGGTGTTATGGCAGCAATTAATTTGGCAAAACAGAGAACTTTAAAAAGAAACGGTATCAGTTTAGAAAGTTGTGTGTAGAGAGAAATGCATAGAGCAGCGGATAAAGGAGCTCCAAGTACCATTTTGTGTGAGCACTTGGGACTAGTGGGAGAAACCCAAAGCAAAATCTTAAAAAGAAATATGGGCTTATGGAAGGGAACATGAAAAAGGAACACTAACTGTAGATATTGTATAGGAGAAGATGGAGAAGAAAATGAAGTTACAAATAAGGGAAGGAAAGATCCACCTTTCTATCGTACACATAGGAAGGAGATCTACAGACCATCTGGGTTTAACCACTTTTTGCTATTTAAAGAGGTCCTGCCTTAAAACAGTGCGGTATAGGTGTGGCATGACTTCATTCCAGGGACTGGTTGGAATATTCATTTTGCTAAGTATACCCAGATATGTTAAAACCTGGACACTGACTCACAGGAACCAAACTCACAAGAGACTGATGTATAAAACCAGAATACAATTCATTTTTAATACTCTCTGTAGCTACAAAAAGCATCACATTCTTATGCTCAGTGAGCTCTGTATTGTCTCCCCGGGGGCAGAGCTTCATGGAAAGCCATATTAGGATTAGAAGGTTGCTTCATTGAGCATGGTCATAGGAAGGAAAATTAGTCTTGTGACTTTAGAGGATAGTGTGTTGAGACCATCTTAGAGACAAATGATTAGAAATCAGACTTCAGTTGGCTTAAGCAGAGGCAGATCTTATTTGCTCATGGGATGAGGAAGTGAAAGGGCCATTTAGTGCATGGTTGGGCTGTCAGCTCTCCGCTGGTAAGGAGACGTGTCTCTTCTAATGGCTTGTCCCTTGTCCTGTGCTCAGTGAGGATTTGTTGAATATCCAGAGAACAAGTTCTTGAGCCAAGACACTTTCTCCCCAGACAGTTCTGGAAAGTAACTGCTAAATTTTGTTTCTCCGTAGAAATGCTGTAGAGTTTTCCCAATCTTCTTGATCCTAAGAATCACTTTACTATCCATTCCTAGCCCTTTCTCCTGGAGAGTCGATGCAGCAGTTTTGGTAGAAGCTAATAATGTGTGTTTTTAACCAAAGGTGCAAGCGTTCCTATGTTTAGGAGGGGAGAGCTACTGGTGTAGATAGACACTGATCAAATTTTAACGGGCATAAGAATGACATGGGGATCTTGTTAAAATACAGGTTCAGATGCAGTAAGTCTGAGATGGGGCCCCGATTCTGCGTTTTTTTGTTTTGTTTTGTTTGCGGTACGCGGGCCTCTCACTGCTGTAGTCTCTCCCGTTGTGGAGCATAGGCTCCGGACGCGCAGGCTCAGTGGCCATTGGTCACGGGCCCAGCCGTTCCGCGGCAAGCGGGATCCTCCCGGACCGCGGCAGGAACCCGCGTCCCCTGCATCGGCAGGCGGACTCTCAACCACTGCGCCACCAGGGAAGCCCAGATTCTGCGTTTTTAAGAGGCTCCGGTAGGTCTGAGATGGGGCCCAGATTCTGCGTTTCTAACAGGCTGCGGGGTGATGTTGATGCTGCTGGTCTGGGGGGGACACACTAGGAATCACTGATCTGCAGGCTGTTGGTCCTCAACTTGAGTCAGTTTTATACACCAGAGGACATTAGGCAATGTCTGGAGGCTTTTTTAAAAAAAAATTTTATTGGAATACAGTTGATTTACAATGTTGTGTTAGCTTCAGGTGTAGAGCAAACTGAACCAGTTATACATATACATATATCCACTGTTTTTTCTTTTTTCAGCTTCTTTTCTCATATAGGCCATTACAGAGTATTGAGTAGAGTTCCCTGTGCTCTACAGCAGGTCCTTATTAGTTATCTATTTTATATATAGTAGTGTGGATATGTCCATCCCAATCTCCCAAATTATCCCTCCCCCCAACCCCTGGTAACCATAAGCTTGTTTTCTACATTCGTGACTTTACTTCTGTTTTGTAAATAAATTCATTTGTACCCTTTTTTTAGATTCCGCATATAAGTGATACATGATATTTGTCTTTCTGTGTCTGACTTACTTCACTCAGTATGACAATCTCTAGGTCCATCCATGTTGCTGCAGATGGCATTATTTCGTTCTTCTTTATGGCTGAGTAATACTCCATCATATATATGTATCACACCTTCTTTATCCATTCCTCTGTCAGTGGACATTTAGATTGCTTCCATGCCCTGGCTATTGCAAATAGTGCTGCAATGAACATTGGGGTGCATGTGTCTTTTTGAATTATGTTTTTTTCTGGGTTGGAGGCTTTTTGATGACCACAACTGAGGGAGGCATACTACTGGCACCGAGTAGGTGGGGACCAACAGTGCTGTTAAAGATCCTACTGTGTGCAGCATAGCCCCAACACATAGACTTATCCAGCCCTGAAGGCAGCATGACTGCCGTTGAGGAAGCCTGCTGAGGAGTGTCTCGTCTGTGTAGCACATGCTGGACTTGATTAGGTGCAGGCTTTATGTTCTGCCTCCACAGTGTAATCTGGTCCCCCCAGGGTCCCACTCAGGATTCCTTCTTTTGATTTTAACTATTGTTGAAGCACTTTAACCACATACTAGCCATAAAAACAATAGCCAAGGCAATCACGCCTTGAGACCTTTTCTCTGCCAAGAGCTGTTCCAGGCACATCACGCACTGAGGGTAAGGTACAGTTGACCCTTGAACAACAGGGGTTTGAGCTGCATGGGTCCAGTTGTATGCAGATTTTTTTCAATAAAGATGTACTACAGCACTACACGATCCAAGCTGGTTGAATCCCTAGATGGGGAACTGCAGATACAGAGGGTCAACTGTAAAGTTATACGTGGACTTTCAACTGCTGGGTGGGTTGGCGCCTCTATTCCCCCACATTGTTCAAGGGTCAGCTGTAGTTATTATCGTTATCCCCATTTTCTGGATGTGAAGTCTGAGGCTCCGAGAGGTTCAGCAGCTTTCTTGGGTCATTTCTGCAGCTGACCCAAGCTGTTAAAAAATAAAAAATCACAATAGTTGTAAAATCATTGATTTTCAAATGAATAGCACGTGAACGTAGTACAAAAGTCAAAAAGCACAACAGACCATGCAGTGAAAAATAAATCTTTGCTCCTCACCTTGCTTGTAGCCATCACTTCTCTTTCCCAGAGGCCACGTTTGTTCTCAGATTCTTGGGTATTCCTTCAGATAGAGTGTCTGTATTAAAAGATAGACAGACAGACAGATAGGTAATTTCCACAAAATGATAGGCTACTGTATTAGTTTTCTAGGGCTGCCATAACAAATCATTGCAAACTGGCTGGCTTGAAACACAGGATTTATTCTCTCACAGTCCGGAGACGGGAAATCCAAAATCCAGTTGTCTCCTCTCTCTGAGGGAGAATCTATTCCATGCCTCTCTTCTAGCTTCCGTGGCTGCATCACTCCAATCTTTGCTTCCATCTTTGCGTGGCCTTCTGTGTCTGTACCCAACTTTCTCTCTTCTTATAAGGACACCAGTCATTGGATTTGAGCCCACCCTAATCCAGTAGGACCTCATCTTTTTTTTTTTTTTTGAATTTTATTTTATTTATTTTTTATACAGCAGGTTCTTATTAGTTATCTATTTTATACATATTAGTGTATACATGTCAATCAGAATCTCCCAGGACCTCATCTTCCGCAAATAAGGTCACATTCCAAGGTACCAGGGATAAAGACTTCAGTATATCTTTGGGGGGAACACAGTTCAACCCACAACAGCCACCAAACTTTGCTTTGTATCTTACTTTTTTCACTTAATATGTCTTGGGTATTGGTCCATGTCTGTAGCTAGAGCATTGCCCTTTTGGTGGCTGTGTAAGATTACAGTGTGTGGATGCACCGAAATCTTTAATCCGTCCTCTGTCAGTGGATGTTTAGGTGTGACAAACCTTCTGCCATTTTGTTGTCATTTCTATTTCTTCCCTTTTATTTTTAGAGAATAATTAAGCAACATGGGAAACTAAATTACTCCTCATATATCCATATGTCTAGATTTCTGAGAGTCAGGAATGACCGATAAAAACCTGTTGTAGAAAATCCAGGAATCTCTTTTCTCTTGTGCTCTTGGAGGAGCACAATTTCACACACTCGTGCTGAGTGATGACTTTTATGGTCCTCAACCTTGGCTGGATGTGAGCACCACTTGGGGTGCTGCTAAAAAAACCAGATGATGGGGCTTTACCCCAAACCATCTCCCGAGGAGGTATGGCCCTGGGAGGCTTATTTTTAAGAAACTAACCCAGTGATTCTAGTAGGTAATTCAGATTGAGAGCCCCCAGACTATGTGCCTTGAATTGTGTCAAGTGCCGGGAAGATGGTGATAAATAGAGTTCAGTCCTTGCCCTCAAGGAGCCCATGGTTTCTTAAGGAAAACAGAACCTTGAGCAGATTGTTATGATCTAAATCAACACAAGGGGCCATCAACACGGCCCAGTTGTAGAGGTTGGACGGAAGGCGAGGCAGGGAGGTGATGCCTTCGCTGAAAGTTGTAAGGGGAGTAGTAACGAGCTGAGCGAAAAAGTAGGAGAAGGGCGATCTAGGCAGAAGGCGCAGAGTGAGCAAAGGCACAGAGCAGAACAGCATGTGAAGTGTTGGGAGAACCTCCAATCTGTGGGCGTCGTTGCAACGTGGTGAAGGAGGTGGGAAGGGAGGATGTGAGCGTAGGGAAGGCCGCCAATGTTACATCACAGTGGACTTCTGTATCCCTCCTGGTCCCCTCAAGGCTAAAATGCAGTAGCAAGTTGATACATGCTTGGACCCCAAAGGCCCCTCAGGCAAACTTGCTCCCCCAGCAAGGCAAACGTAGAAGTCTGAAGGGCTGATGAAGTGTCTGTCAGTGGTACGTCTGGCAGCCTGAGCGCTGCGACCAAGATGGTGACAGAGGAGAAGCCCGGAGCCAGTAAACATTAGTGCAGAAACAACGGAGAAGAGCAAAGGAGTGAATGTGGGAACAGCATCCCTTATAATCCCATCCTTGTATTTTAAGAAAACTGATGATGCAGAACTTGGGAAGAGGCTGGGGGAAGGTGAGAAGAAATGGGAACCGTGGCTCTATGGAGCCTAGCCATCTGGAGCCGAGTCTGCCTCATCAAACAATCCCTAATGGTTTTTAATAAGGTGCATAAGTTATGTTTAGCGTCCTTTGCTCTGCGCAGCCTCCCTGTTGAGACTGTTTTTTATTTTTTTCATGAAACAGTAAGGCCAATATAATTAAAAAGCAGTGAATGTATTCACCTCCCAGTGACTGGGGCAGGTAATTCCGAGCTCCTTCATGGAGGAAGCGTGGTTGTTTTTCTTCTTCGTGTTGCAATTTTAATAAAGAAAGAGATGGCAGAGGAAGACGAGCGCTGGTGAAGTTCCAGTCTTCGTTTGTCCTTCCATTTACGGAAAAGAAACGTTGCAGACGCGAAGAGGGCAAGGACAGAAACACGTATCTCTCTGGCTCACTGTACATCCCCACACCCGACACAGCCCCTGGTACTTAGAGGACACTTGGTAAATAATCGTTGACTGACCATCCGCAAGAGAAGGAAGGACAGAAATATTCTTGAATTACCAACTCGGCAGCAGGAACCATAGAAAGATGGTCACGATTGTCCCGTTGAACTTTCTCCTGTAGAGTCGGGAACCTTTTTTTAAATGACCGAGATCGGCAAGTGCGGAATAAAAAGAGGAGAGTTGGGTGTCCTGGGACAGCGTACTCAGGGTCGGCATCATGGTGTAAAGGAAGTGAAGAGATGATACAAAAAATTTTAAATAGTAATTTTCACGGAGAAACAAGGGAGCAATATAGCATACCAAGATGGAAGACTGACATTTCCAGACCTAGGAAGAGATGGAAAACAAATAAGCACCTGGAATATAACCCTCAGGACTAGGAGGACCGGTGACGTGGGGAGGGCGAGCGGGAATCATCTTGCACAGGATGTGGGATCTCAGACATTTTCCTTTGGCTGCTGTTTCCAGAACACATGCTACTTGTCATGTAACGAGCGAAATGCTTCGCATGTGCTGGAATGTTTACACCTCCTGGGCACCCTGTGAGATGTGTTCTAGAAACCCCAGTTTACCAATGAGGTAACAGATTTTGGAGGCTGAGAAACTGGCCCAAGATCCCACAACAGTGGCAAAGCCAGGCTCTAAACCCACGCTGCGTTGGCGCCAAAGCCTGGCCCCTGATCTCTGCACTTTATTTACATCCCATTTTACCCGCACTTCTCAGTTCATCTTCAGACTCCGGCAAGATGGTTCCTTATAACTGACTCTGTGCCTTCTTCTCATGATTTCCATACTGGCAGTATAAAAACAGATCCGACTTTTAATAAAACAATAGCAGAATATCCATACATGATCGTATTCATTCAACAGCTTTTTAGCGCTACAGGGAAATAACGATGAATGGGATGTGGTCCCTCGAGAGACTTAACGTTTAGCGGCTGGACCAAGGACTTGGCACAGAGAACCAAGTCGCCTGTGACTGTGCTGGTAATGATAGCATGTTCTCGAACACTTGCTGAGGGCCTGCATGCTGCGTCACACTTTCCCTGTGCAGAGAGGCGTGTAGGCAACAAGCCGCAGGAGTTCAGGTGAGGGAGCTGTGGCGTTAAGCCGGCGGCATCACAGAAGACTTGATGGAAGGGGCAACATTGAGCAGAGGCTGGAAGACTGGTCAGGACAGAGGGCAGATGGACGGGCCACGAGGGGACTGGTGGGGGGATTCTGAGGGGGGTGCAGGACACCAACAGGGACGGGTTGGGGAAAGGTTGACCAAGGTGAGTCACACCGGGTTACTGCAAGCTTGAAACGTCAGGCTAAGGAGATGGGGATTTAATAGATGACAAGAAGCTGTGGAAATCTTTAGCCATCTTTTTTAGGAACCCAAAGAAAAGGATGTTTGGAAATGTGCAGGGAATTTGGGGGACGGCAAATTGTTGATGATCAGAGGACCCGTGTCTTCTACACCCGCTGGGACCGCTTCAGTTAACAGGGATAAGAGCTTACTCCAAACTGCCTTAAACGTAAAGGGATTAACTGGTTACAATAAGTCAAGAGTCCAGAATAAGGTTGGTGGCTTAAGACAGAGCCAGATTGGAAACTCAAGCCAGCCCGTGGGGTCTGGGTCACGCTCCGTCTTGTGGTTTCTCTCTCTCCTCTGTAGGTTTCTTAGGTGGTTCCCCTGGCCCAGCCCAAGCCCTGTCCTCTCAGCAGTATTCGTTACAGGAGTCGATTTCTTTCAACAAAACCGCTGTCCTCCTGGAATCCAGCCTCTCGGCCCAGGCAGCTTCATTTGCCCATCTTGGAACCAATCTCTGAGGCGGCAGAGTCGCACGGCTCTGCTGAGCTAACCCTGAATCCCACACCTGGGGTTGGGGGTGGAGTCAAGTCCACCTGCACCTCGAGGATGGAGAGTAGGAAGGAGGGGTTCCTTAGGAAGCAAAAAACCAGGGTGCTGTTACCAGAAGGAGGAGGAACGTTGGCCTGGCCGACGAAAACATCACATGTCCATGACAACAGCTGTGAGGAAGCAGGCAGAAGAAGGCAGAAGAAGGACCCTTGGGAACGTATGGGGTCAGTTCTCTAAGGCTCAAGGAGTAGAAGCACCCTCCAGGATCCCATATGGGCTGCTTGCTGTACTCTGGTGGCTGGGCCCACAATGGGATTAGCAGTTGCTAAGAGGAGGCCTCAGGAGGAGGGAACGCGGGTCTCGGAGTGAGCTGGGGAAGCGGAAAGTGGATTGCAGGAAGTAGGAGTTGTGGTTTCTCCCTGGGTTTAGGAGCTGAGAGCCAGAGGAAGCAGTTGATGTATTCACTTCTGTAGTGTTAGGCCTGCAGTTGCCAAATCAGGGTGAAATTTGCATGCCTGGGTTTCCATGCAGAATGTTTTCTCATGCAAATAGAGTTGCGGCAAACACACATCTGCCCAACTTATGAATAAATCCTGTATTTCAGCCAGTTTGCTGCTGAGGGCCAGGAACACCCAGGCCTTCTTTTGACAGGGAGAACACATGCTTGATGGGAGCAGGCCGGGGCTTCTTTGCTTGACCCAAGTTATCCTTGAGGGCCAGGACTTTAAGGGAAAGGGGTGGCCTTCTTGATCACAGATGGATCCCGGTGAGCAGTTTTTCCCGAAAGTAGTCTAGAAGTCATCCACATAGGCTCTGGGACGGCGCGCAGCTCTTCAGAGGGTCTGGTCTAAAGTGCATCTCCCTAGAGATGCATCCCTAGCCTGACCCTGGCCGCTTATAGATGCATGTGGGGAGTTTTCCTTAAAAAACAATCCTGTGGGTGCTGGGAAGGGAAGGATTGGGAGTTTGGGATTAGCAGATGCAAACTACTGTATATAGGATGGGTAAACAATAAGGTTCTACTGTATGGCACAGGGAACTATATTCAATATCCTGCGATGAACCATAATGGAAAAGAGTATGAAAAAGAATATATATGTGTATAACTGAATCACTTTGCTCTATAGCAGAAATTCACACAACATTGTTAAATCAACTATAATTAAAAACAAAAACAGTACCAAAACCTAGGCTGCTATTAAATCGAGTACTTCGGTTAGACAGTCCCCCTGTCTTGGGTCTCAATTTCCTGATCTATATAAGTGATGTGCCTGGGCCACTTAATTCCTCTTGGTACTGTCTGCGTGTAAATACCCTGACATTTGAATTTCTAAAACGTAGCCAGCCCATCTGGAGTATCCCAAGAAGTCATGGAATCATCACTTGAACATCAAATATGCAGATCTTCCTCGACTACTGGTGAGGTTATATCCCAATAAACCCATCACAAATTGAAAATACTGTGAGTTGAAAATGCATTTAAGGGGCTCACCTGGTGGCACAGTGGTTAAGAACCTGCCTGCCAGTGCAGGGGACACGGGTTTGAGCCCTGGTCCGGGAAGATCCCACATACCACGGGGCAACTAAGACCGTGCGCCACAACTACTGGACCTGCGCTCTAGAGCCCGTGAACCACAGCTACTGAAGCCCACGCACATAGACCCCGTGCTCAACAACAAAGAGAAGCCACCACAATGAGAAGCCCGCGCAGTGCAACAAAGAGTAGCCCCCGCTCCCCGCAACTAGAGAAAGCCCGCGCACAGCAACGAAGAGCCAACGCAGCCAAAAGTAAATAAAAAAATAAAAAATAAATAAATCTATTTAATAAAAAAAAGAAAATGCATTTAATACTCTTCACCTACCGAACATCACAGCTTAGCCTAGCCTCCCTTAAATGTGCTCAGAACACTTATGCTAGCCTACTGTTGGACAAAAGCATCTAACACAAAGGTATTTTATACTAAAGTGTTGAATATCATGTAATTTATTGGCTACTGTATCAAAAGTGAAAAACAGAATGGTTGTATGGATACAGATTGATCATATCAGTTGTTTACCCTAGTGACCAGGAGCTGCGGCCCCCGCCTCTGCCCAGCATCACAAGAGAATATTGCTAGCCTGGAAAAAAGATCAGAATTCAGAATTCTAAGTTTCTACTGAACCAAGTATCACTTCTGCACCATCGGAGTGAAACATCGTTAAGTGCAACCATCGTAAGTCGGGACAGTCTGTAATCCAAATTCATACCTGGAGTCAGAAGTTCTCACCTGGCAGTGATTTTGCTCCCAGGGGACACTTGACAACTCTGGAGACTTTTTCGGTTACCACGGATGCAGTGCTAGGGGTGTCTAGAGGGCAGAGGCCAGGGATGCTACGTGCAACATATAGTATTGTATATCCCCCTAAACAAAGCATGAACCGCTATGCCTTTTTTGTACTGTGGAGGCTGAGAACCTTTGCCTTTGGGAGTTCAAGTTTGTCTTCACGGTCAAAACCCCAACCCCTGTGTCATGTTATCATCAATCTGATTCTCTAAGGTTCACACCTACTTGGTTCAGCTGAGAAGCTGCTAGAAGCTGTTTTTCATGATGCTTTTGAACTAGCTACATATTTTCTGGTTTTGCATTTTGACTTTCCCTTAATATATGAACCACTTTCTATACTGTGACACATGGTTACCAAAGCATTTCCCTCCCTTCCCTCTTGTGTTTCTTCACGCCACACCAGTTTGAAGTGGGGGCGACAGGGACATCTGTTTGGGCCTGAGCCTCTGGAGGAGGTCCTAAAAATGTCTTGAGAAGAACTGAGTTGGAGACCAAAGAGGCTGCTATGTGTGAAGGCCCTGGGCAGCCCTCTCAGCTCCAGAAAGATATGCTAAAAGAAGCGTTAAGCACTCCCATCTTGTGTTTATACTATTCCTATTTCGTAAAGCGAAAAAAAAAAAAAATTAAGAGGCGCTTACCAGCCTTTAGGAATTGGAGACTTTTTGTAATTTTTCAGAGCCAGTTGGCCAACCAGAGGGCTTTGGCATTTACGAGATGAACACAATGTACATGTGAAATGATGGTGTTTGAGGTACGAAACTATTTATTTCATTCAAGTCTTTCCCATTTTCCCCAGTTGATGAACTGTTCACGCATGACTTATCTTGAGTTTGGTTTGACAAAGTCTGCGTGTTGCTGGAAAAGGAAGGAAGGAGAAAACTAATCAATAATATAGCAGGCTCAATCTACAAATGACCCATCTCCCAGCCTGTGATTTTTAGGAGGATTGTGTCTATAAAAAGAGTTGGTGATATGACGACTTTGGTTGAAATGCACTTTAGAGAGATTACATAAAGAGATTTTCTGTAATGGATAAATAGAAGTACCTTGAAATTTCAGTCTCGTGACTATTCAAGAAAAAAGATTTTCTAACAAGAAATATGCATGCTAAATCAAGCTCTCTATGGAGAGCTTGTTAGATAAATAAAATAACTGTAAAATTTTGAAGAACTCTAGAAGGAATATAGTTGCTATAAGCCATTTTGAAATCAAGACACACATGTGAGAATTCGTTTCATAGTTTTTAGGGTAATGTACAGTCTCTGCATGAAAAGGTACCTTAATGTAACTTCAGTTTGCTGTCCTGGAGGAAGAAAGGAGGGAGTTTGGCCAGAAGCATCAAATCCCCTAGATGCTGAGGTGATTCTAGGTGAGTGAGGGATGATTCTCACTTGTTCATTTCCTTGAAACAAATAACCAACCAAGATGTCTCTGCCCTCCTCCCTGACAAAACACAAAGACAGCAATCCCAGTGAGCCGATCTCAGGAAGCACTGGCTCTTTATCAGTGGGTTTCTTTCTACACATGCTCTCAACCAACATTTTCTGATAAAACCCCAGTTTTGAAAGTGTCTCGTCCAACAACCACATGATTTCTAAGTCAAATGTTTTATGTGACGTCTGTCCTGATCAGTTTACATAAGCAAACGACTTGTCCCAGACTGGTGACAATATTTGCTTAAGTATTTGAGAGGGCGTCCTCCAGAAGAAAGCTAATAGGAAATGGAATTTTTTTCTTTTAAAAAGAAATGAGAAAAAAAATGAAAGAAGTGAAAGAAATGAAGTAGATGGATAATTGCAGCTTGGCCAGTCAGCAGGCAAGCGGCATCAATTAAAGTGCTGGGTGTGTTAGCGGTGTAGGAAGGTGCTTAAGACATCAGAGACAGGAAATAGTTGGGAGGTATTGAAGTTGACGTTTATGATCAGATTGGCCTGGATTCAAGCTCCCACTTAGGCAAACATCACAACCTCCCAGAACTGCAGTTTCCTCATCTGCAGAATCTGGTGAACCTCGTTAGGGTTACAGGGAAATGCATGTAAAGCCCTTATCACGTGCTTGGCGTATTGTACGTGCTCAAGGAATGGGGGCTACGCTGTTGCTGCAGTTATTTTTAATATCTACATAATCCTGCTACCTGTGGTATCATGCATTATGATTTTTAATAGTGTTTGTGACAGGAAGAAGAAAGCCCCTTCCTAAATACGTCCACATGCTAATCCTGAAACCTGTGTGCAGAAAGGACTTTGCAGGTGTGATTAAGGCTTGGGGTTAGGGAGATTAGCCTGGATTATCCCCGTGGGCCCAGTGTAATCACATGGGTCCTTACCAGCAGCGAATCTTTCCTAGGTGAGAAGAGAGAGAGGTGTGATGATAGGGAAAGGGTCAAAAATTCGAGCTTGATGGCTTTGAAGGTGGAGGAAGGCGGTCACGGTCACGAGCCACGGAATGCAGGTGGCCTCTAGAAGCAAGGAGAGGGGTTCCGTCTACAGCCTCCAAGTGTTGACACAATTTTAGCCTAGAAAAAGCTGTGTTGGACCTGTAACCTACAGAACTGTAAGTTTTTCAGTTCATCTTGTTTTAAGCCACCAAGTTTGTGGAATTTGTTACAGCACCAATGACAGACTAATACTCTGAAACTAATCTTTTAGTAATACTACTTTTTTTTCTTATTTATTACTAAAATGCCTAGAGTTCAATGGAAAAGATGACTTTTGTACTCTTCAGAGATGAAAGGGCAACCTAACCCTAGACACAATTTCCAAATATAATTAATATAATCCAGCATCCTTAAGCACTCCAGAAAGAGATAATTTTTATTGATTTATTACATTATCATGTAAAATTACAAAATAACATCAGAAATGTAGAGAGACTAATATACCCATCACCTAAATTTGACAGTGTTAACTTTTAACCACATTTGTGCTTTTCTTTCCCTTTATTTGTTCCCTTTTAAAATTTTTGGTTAAAGTGTTTAAAAATAATTTACAGTCATTATCACGCCATAACCCTAAATATTTCATTATGTATCTCTACAAGTGATATAACTGCAATATTATTATCAAAACTAACAGAATTAATAATTATATTAAAATTATTAATAATAATTAATTCTCTTATATTATCTGCTACCCAGTTCATATTTACACTTTTCAAATGTCCCCAGAAGTTGTTTTATAGCTGATGTGTTCAAACCGCAGTCTAGTCAAGAGCTGTGCATTGCATTAAGTCACTATGTCTCCTGATTCTTTTAGTCCAGAACATTGACCCACTGAATCCCACCCCACAGCTTTATTTCATTGCATTGACTGTTGAAGAACGTCAGTCTTCTTGCAGATGGCCTCACAGTCAAGATTTATCTAACTGAATTCTACTTGGTGATAATTTTTTAAGAAACAGTGCAAAGGAAAAATACTACACTGGAACTTCAGATTTTTTCTGACTCTGTATTATTTTTTATCCCTTCAACCATATACTCATTCATGAAAACAAATCAACCACCATTTACTCTGCCCCTTTCTGCCCAAACACTCGCTCTGCCCATTTCCCCAGCACTTACATTGAAGAGACTCACTCCCCAGCCCCTAAAATAAGTAACTGAGTCTTAAAGGAAGGAATTTTCCATGTTTCTCCTAATCCGTCCTTTGAAACATGAAGAGTCCCAGAATCGTGTTCCTTCTCAAAGAATATCTAAGAAAGAAAATGTGTTGGGCAGCAAAGTTTGGAATATACATGATAGTGTTACTATTACCACCATTAGGACTACTGGCCTCATCATTATAGAGCTTCTGTGAGGTGCCAGATACTTGACATATATTACTTTCAAACCTCAACATAAAACCTGCAGAATGGGTATCATCATTTACTTAATAATATTGCCATCTTATAGATGATGCAACAGCTGCTCATAAGTCAAGTACTCAGCCTAATGCCTCCCAGCTTGTGGTGGCAGAGGTGGGATTCTAGCATAGGTGTTTCTGCTTCAGATGCTTGGAGTACCTTCCCAAAACCACGATTCTGCTGGTTCTTGGTTTGCTTAGTATTCAAATTGAGTATTCTGTTTTTGATGGCAAAATAATCAATTTTGTGGTTTGTATGTGGTACAGACAGGCCAGCGAAAGTTGTTTCAGTCCCTTCCTTCTTCATTGATTTAAAGGTGGCCAACTGATCTGTTGGAAAAGACCAGAGATCCTGGGAGGGTCCATCAATTTCAAGACCCTAAAGCAAGGGATCAGCAAACTTCTTCTGTAAAGGACCAGGTAGCAAATTTTTTAGATGTCGTGGGCCATATGATTTCAAACGCGCTAAACTCATCTCTGCTGTTATTAGCATAAAAGCAGCAGGAGACAGTACACACATGAGTGAGAGTGGTTATGTTCCAATAAAGCTTTATTTACAAGAATGGGCAGGGGCTGGATTTACCCCGAGGACTCTTGTTTGTCGAGTCCTGCCTTAGAGCAGAGATAGCAAAGTGGTTGCGCATAAGTCAAACTTGGCCAAAGATGTCTATGATCAGCTTGTATCATGTTCAGCTTTTCAAAAAGTTCAATGTCAGCATTTAAAAATCAGGATATTGCATGCAATAAGCTGGATGATTCTGACTCTGTTGAGCAAGTGCAAGTCCTGGTGTTTAGGCCCTCAATCCCATAATGAGATGGAGTTGGGCAGCTGCTCCCTTGAAATGGTCATGGTCTGTCCAGCATGCCACAGTCCTCAGTCTTCTCTGTTGTCTTCACGATGCAGACTGTTTGTTGTCCTTGATCTTCTTGAGGCTGGTCCTCTTTTCTCGTTGCTCTCATCTGCCGGGTTTCTCTGGACACCTCCATTTTCAACCACCACTGCAATGGGAAAAGATAAAGAAAGGTGTTGATCTTGATGGCAAGAGGGTGTTTTCATAACAGTCTTGGAAAGTAAAGGCAGAATGATAAAACCTGGCTGTAATTTATGCTTGATTTTTTAAAAAAGTACAATGACTTGTCCATTATTGGACAGTAAAAGATAATTTACAACTAGCATAGCTTCCACTAGAAGACGCAGATGATTTAGCCATTTGACGCCGAAATGATGGGAACAGGACTGGCTCTAGGCAGAAGTGTAGAGTGTGTCCGAGTGGTTTTGCGTTGCCTCCAGCCAACCTCTTCCTCATGTTCCCTCCTTCCCTCTTTAATGGGTTAGTGTCCTTACTGCTTAATCATCATCCACCCACCTTGGGTGTAACTGTTTTTCTTTAATGATCTTTCTCTAAATTTAAATGACACCATTAAAGAAAGATTTTTTACTGGAAGGGATCTAATAATATCATTCATACTAAGAGAGACAAGACTTAAATCATTTCCTGTTGCCTCCATCCAAGGATATTAACATTTTAATTCAGAGGAGAAACTTGAAATTTATTGGGTGTATAGTTGTGGAATTTGGGGATTGGACAGAGGTTAAGGACCCTTTGGCCAGGGTGATGGTGCCTTTCAACTATGTGAAACCCTACTGGTAGCCACCCATTCCTAAAGTTGGCCCGAAGTGTTACTTGAGCCAGAACCTGGACCTATATTGGACCAGTGTAGATTAATTACAGTGCATGGGAACTTGGGTCTTTGTCAGGGTTTCCGTCGACCCGTGGGGATGGTAGAAGCTTTGGTTTTCTGATCTGTAGTGTTGGGGGGGGGCGGGGTTTGGGTTAGATATAGTAGTACGGATTGGGGGTACTTGGTGCCGCTCACCTCCTATCATTTACCAGGTTTCCTTGCAAATCCCACCAGCTTTTTGTCAGAGACCTGAAGGCAGTCAGTACCAATCCATCAGAGTCGGCAATTGTGGTGCAGCCAGTATTACACTCCCGTGAGATAAACACAATGGTCCCTGTCTGCTCTCACATTCCATGAGTTCAAGGACCATATGTGGGTCATGTTGAATATTCAGTAGGCAAAACACGTATTCAGTGAACATGTGTCTCCTTCTGGAGACTAGAGAAGTTTAAGCAGCGCTTTCCCCTGAACGCACAGGAGGGATCTCTCGTCTCATGCAGGCTCTCACTAGAATGAAGTGGTCACGTCATTTAGATGGGGTTATGCTCGCACGGTAGGCACCTTTAAGACAGGCTCTTTCTGACATCACAGCCCAACACTCTTGAAAATTGGGCAGAAACAGCCCCAAAGAGCTGGTTTGTATTTGGGGTTCTTTTTAAGGCTAATGTGAATTGTTTGGGACAGCAGTTGCCGTGAGAGATAGCAGAAAGGCAAAATCTTCAGGTGTACTAAGTCTTTGGTGCTTAGAGCCCCATCAGCTGTGGATTTCAGGGTGAATGAATTGAGGGGATGGGGGGGCGTGGTCAGTGATAGAGCCCAAGTCAGTGAGTCACAACTGAGCTGAAATCTGACACCCTGGAGCTTCCATTCTTGTGTTACTCGTCCAGATGTTTCTCCTCCGGGTCAGGGAATGGTTCTGCACAAACAGCCTTTTCAGATACCGGAAGCGCTACTGGGTCCTCCTGAGAGCATTGTAAGCTAGACATTCCCAGCTCTGTTCAGATTTCTCATATAATGCATTTGTGATAATTGTTAGATAATGTCATGTATTTGCTCAAAACCCTGCAGAAGCTTCCATGTCACTCAGAGTGAAGCCAAAGGCTTTTCCAATAGCCCACGACGATGTGCTATGTGATCTGGCCGTCACCTGCCTTACCTTGGCTGCCCTCTTTATCTTTTTAAATTTTTATTTATTTTTTTATTTTTACTTTTTATTTTTAAAATTAATTTATTGTTTTATTACTATTACTTTTTAAATTGAAGTATAGTTGCTGTACAATATTATATAAGTTACAGGTGTGCAACATAGTGATTCTCAATTTTTAAAGGTTATACTCCATTTATAGTTATTATAAAATATTGGCTGTATTCCCCATGTTGTACAATATATCCTTGTAGCTTATTTTATACCTAATAGTTGGTACCCTTATTCTCTTAACCCTATATTGCCCCTCCCCCCTTCCCTCTCCCCACTGGTAACCACGAATTTGTGCTCTAGTTCTGTGAGTCTGGTTCTTTTCTGTTGGATTCACTAGTTTATTGTATTTTTCTTGTTCTTTCTGCTCCAGCTGTACTCGTCTCTTGGCTGTACCTCTAACGCAGCAGGCCAGCCTCAGGGCCTTTGTACTTGCTGTTCCCTCTGCCTAGGACGTTCCTCCCCAGGTATTTTCATGGCTTGTTCCCTTGACTACTTCAGTGAGGCCTTCCTTGGCCACTGCAGCCAAATATATTATGTTCCCCTCCCAGTGTATTTTTTTCTCTTTATTACTTTGTATCATAATATAGATTTTTCCTTTGTCTTCTTCATTCTCTGGCTCTCCTACTACAATATAAGCTTCATTACTGCAGGGATTTTTTTTTTTTGGATGACTCACTGCTCTATTTCTGGCAGCTGGAACAGTGACTGATACATAATAGGAGGCCAATAAGTATTTTTAGAATGAATGAATGATTTAGAATCCCTTCAGTATCTTTCTCACGGATTTTTATTAACTTTTTTTTTAAGTTGCAAGCAACAGAAACCTTAATTCATACCAGTTTTAGACAAAAGTAGGAATTCATGGGCTTCTGTAACCCAGCCGTGATAAAGGCCTTGATCTTTCTAGTACTGTGGATGGGCGTTCTCCGTGGAGTATGGAGTATGTTTGCCAGTAACTCTGAGCTTACACCCCTAGAGTTTTTATCCAGAGGGAAGGAAGAGCCCATATTCCAGCCAGAAAGCAGTGGCAGGGAGACTTCTATAGATGGCTCAGCCAGAACCACTTGCATCCTTGGACCAGTCCCTTTGGCCAGTGAAACCTGAAATAAGATGATGAGCCCAGTGTGGGCCTCGGGCTTCCGCTTACAGGCTGGATGTGAGGACTGGTTAACAGAAGGCTGGAAGCAAGGAATGGCGTACCTGTGATAACTGGGGAACTGTGAGCTGGGCATCCATTGGTGTTGGCCAGCGTCACTCTCTTCATAACTTGCTCTAACTTGAGCACCTCCCTCCTAAAACAACTCAACGTAGCCTTACGGAGATGGGCTAAAGGGTGCATTCTCTGTATGCATGGTCTCCAAAGCGTGGTGTACACATCCTACAGGATATACGGTATAAACCATTGAGGTGTAGAAAGAAAGTATTAGAACTTACTCATATTTAATCTCTGTAAAATATTCATTTTTATGTATGGTTTAATGTCAAATCAGCAGAGTTGTACATATACTTGTACATTAGTAAAGTAGTTCAAGTTCATATATATGTATATACACATATATAATTTATAAATAAGTAAAAACTCCACACATCTGGACAGGCTCAAAATATTTTAGTGTTGGGTGAACATAATCACAAAACTCTGGCCACTGTTCAATATGATACAATTTTAAAAAATGGAGCCTGAGATCACAATATCTCCTTAAAGGCTGCAGTTTACTACTTGAAAAGCTTCATCTTAAAAAATTAGGTAATTTTATCTCCAAATATTTTTTAAGTGTTGCCAAATCCCTGCAGCAATATGTTGTCCGAACACCTGACGACAGGTGTGGGGAACATGAGTTGATTGCTTCCTTTAGATTCTCAGGGATAACACTTGCATGATTTTTCTCCAAGTGTGAATGACAACATGAGAAACAAAGTCTTTCCGGATTAAACAGCGTATCTCTGATACTTGAAGAAATGTTTGTAAAGAAGGCAAATTAATAATGTAGTGAAAGAAAAATTGTGGGTGAGAAGAAGAACTGATTAAAAAGAAGAAAGGACAACTAATGAAGGCCCAAAGCAGAAAGCCAGAAATTATTCCAGACGGACAGCAAATGCGGTTAGAGAATGAACCCATGTTCAAGTCAGGAATATCTTCTGAATTATTGAAATCTGGATGACTCTCATATTCTATTAAAGAGGAAAAATGGTATTAGAATAAATATTAAAAGGAGTCAAGATCTCGGAGGCATTAATCTTGCCTGAATATTATTAGCATCCTTCAAAATGTACGTATCCGTCCATCCTTTTCCACAAACTGTTTTATTAACCCCCCACCCTACCTGTACTTTGTGCAGAGTAAACACCAATAAGTATTCTTAACAAACCGGTAATAAAAAATACACACACACACACTCATGACTGAAGCTGTTTCTATAGCACAGCAGGACCATGGAGTGAAAAGTGAAAGTTAAGCTGATATTTTATTAAGTTTATTCTAATTTTCTTTCAACCAATGTGATTTCAGCCCTTCTAAGTGCCAGGCCAACATTTGGCATTGGAAATAGGCGAGACCTAGTTCTTGTCTTCAAACAGCTGACTGTGGGAAACAGGCTGGAACATAACAGCGCCACAAGATGCTGAATTTTCCCCCAGAAAAAAAATAGAAAAAGAGCCAGGGGACTAGGGGGAGGGGCTGGGGGCAGTGAAAAAAATCTGCCTGGGAGCATCAGGGAAGATGACAGTTGAATAAGAGGATGTAAAGGATGTTTTCGAATGAAAAAGGAGAGCTAAGAGGAGGGAACAGCAGGAGAAAAGACAGGGAAGTGAGGAAGGGCAAGTCTAACTGGTGGAGATGTGAAGAGGTCACCGTAGGAGGAAAATGGGAGCAGGGTTTGGACTGTATCGTGGAGACGATGGCAAATCGTTAGAGGATTTTATTTTTTTAAGTAAAAGATTGACATGCACAGATCTAGTGACAATTCAGTGGACAAATTGAAATTGGGAGCAGGGAAACCATTTAGGAAGCTGCAAAAATAATCCAGACCACATCTCTTAAAGTATAGAACTGCGGAAGTCATAGTGGATTTAGCAAGGAGAGAACCTCAAAAGACATTTCTGATTTTAAAATCAACAGAACTTGATGCTTCTATGCTGAGATGGTAGGAAAGAACAGGGACTCAAAGTTGGCTATCAATTTGCATTATATAAATCATTACAGAAGGGAGGGATGGAGGAATGGGCTGTCTATTGCTTTTGTTTTCCTTTGACAGTAGGCGTAGCTGTTAAGAACGTGATGGGTTTGGTTTATTTTTTTTCTAATTATCATTTCAATAGTCATAAACCATACATTTGACTTCTGGGGGGTTATATCATTCCATGAGTTTTAACACATGTAGACATTCCTGTAACCACCTTCACCACAATCAGGATACAGACAGTTCCACCACCCCCAACAATCTCCTGTATTTTCTCTCTGTAGTCAAACGTTCCCCCTGACTCCTCACCCTTGGTAACTAGTGACCTGTTCACCATCCTTGTGATTTTGCCTTTTCCAAAATGTCACGTAAAATAATCATATATTATGTAACCTTTTGAGGTTGGCTTCTTTCAGCATAACGCCTTTAAGGTTCACCGCAATCACGTGCATCAATAGTTTGTTTTTATTGTGGCGCAGTAGTGTATGGGATGGACGTACCACAGGTAGTTTGGCCATTCACTTTTGAAGGACATTTGAATTGTTTTCACTTTTAGGGAATTGTGAATAGAGCTGCCATACATATTTATTTTTCCTCTCAGCTGAGATGTAGTTTTTCTCATTATTTTAAAAAGTTGAGGGCTTCCCTGGTGGCGCAGTGGTTGAGAGTCCGCCTGCCGATGCGGGGGACGCGGGTTCGTGCCCCGGTCCGGGAGGATCCCACATGCCGCAGAGCGGCTGGGCCCCTGAACCATGTCCGCTGAGCCTGCGCGTCCGGAGCCTGTGCTCCGCAACGGGAGAGGCCACAGCAGTGAGAGGCCCGCGTACCGCAAAAAAAAAAAAAAAAAAAAAAAAAAAAGTTGAGGTAAAATATGCATATAATAAAATTTTACCATTTTTAATAAAGTAAAATTTCCCTAAGTGTACAGTTCAGTGACCTTAAGTTGTAAACATTTTTGCACAGGTCTTTATGTGAACATAAGTTTTCATTTATCTAGGGCAAATAAACAGGAGTGAAATCACTGGGTCCTTTGAGTAAGTGTATCTTCAAATTTATAAGAAACTGCTGAACTGTTTTCCACAGTGGCTGTACCATTTTGCATTCCCACCATCAATGCATGAGAGTTCCAGTTGCTCCATGTTCTTGCCAGCAGTTGGTACTGTTTTTTTCCCCATTCTAATAGGTGTGTAGTGATATCTCATTGTGGTTTTAATTTGCATTTCTCTAATTGCCAGTGATGTTGAGCATCTATTCATGGTCTTATTTTTGCCATCCAAACATCTTCTTTGTGAAGTACCTGTTCAAATCTTTTGTTCACTTTAAGATTGCATTTTAAAATTTGTGTTCCTTCTGTTGATTTTTCGGAGACGTTATATATTTTGTCTACTAGTCTTTCATTGGCTATATGCTTTCCAAATATTTTTTCCCAGGTAGTAGCTTTACTTTTCATGTATCTTGCATAGCAGAAGTTTTAAATTTTTATCAAGGACAATTTATCAATTTTTCTTAGATGGCTTGGGTTTTTGGTGTCATAGCTAAGAATGCTACCTAACACAAGGCCTCAAAGATTTTCTCCTCTGTTTTTCTAAATTTATAATTTTACATTTAGACTTATGATCCATTTAAAATTAATTTTTGTATAAGGTGTGAGGTTTAAGTTGAGTTTTTTTTTCTTTTTCCACATATATACATCTGTTTCTTCCAACATCAGTTGTTGAAAAGACTATCTTTTCTCCAGAGAATTACCTTTGTCAAAAATGAATTGGAAAAAAATGAACTATGTCTATTTCTGGATTATATTCTCTTCTACTGATCAGTGTCTGTATCCCCCTGCCAATACAAAACTGTCTCAAATATTGTAGTATTGTAATAAGTCTTAAAATTAGTATTGAGTCTTCCAACTTTATTCTATTTTTCAAAATTGCTTTTGCTATTTAAGTCTTTTGCCTTTTTATGTAAATTTTAGAATCACCTGTCTATAAAAAAAATCCTGCTGGGATTTTGATTGGAATTGTATTACATTTATAGATCAATTTGTGGAGAATTGACATATTGACAATATTTAGTATTTCAATTCATCAACATGGTATGTCTCTTTACTTTATTTTCTATGATTTCTCTGATCAGAATTTTGGGGTTATCACATATATATCCTATACATGTTTTACTAGATTTACAACTGAGTATTTTTGAATAATTGTAAAATGGGATTAAAATTTTTGGATTCCAGTTGTTCATTAACAGTTTATAGAAATACGATTGATTTTTGTACGTTGACCTTGAATCCTATGATCATAGCAAACTCACTTATTCTAAGAGGGTTTTTTTGGTTGTTGTTAATTTCTTGGGATTTTCTATGATCATATCATCTGTGAATATGCACAGCTTTATTTCTTACCTTCTGATCTGGATGTCTTTTATTTCTACTTCTTGCTTTATTTCAGTATTTAGCACTTCTAGTATGGTGTTGAACAGGAGTGGTAAAACATCTTCATCTTGTTCCCATTCTTAGGGGGAAAACATTCAGTCTGTTACCAGACTAAATATATCCTTTATCAGGTTGATGAAGTTCCATTCTATTACTAATTTGTTGTCATTGTTGTTTTATCATGAATAAATACTGAATTCTATCAAATATTCCTGCATCAATTATATAATCATGTAGGTTTCTTCTGTAGACCTTTGTTATGCTAAATTACATTGATTGTTGTTTGACTCTTAAACAGGCTTATATTCTTGAGATAAACCCATTTGGTTGCAATATAGAATTCTTATTATGCATTGCTGAATTTGATTTGTGAATATTTTGTTGAGAATTTTGCAGCTATATTCCTGAGAGATATTGGTCTGTAATTTTCTTATGTGTACTGTCTTTTTTTGGTTTTGGTATTAGAGTAATGATGGCCTCATATAACGGGTTGGGAAGTATTTTTGAAAAAGATGCTCTTCTGTTTTTTGGAAAAGATTGTTTAGAATTAGTTTCATTTCATCTGTAAATGTTTGGTAGAATTTGTTATTGAAACAATCTGACTGGAAGAGGTTTTTGTCTGTTTGCTTGTTTGTTTTTTTTCAGGGAAGAGAGATTTTTAATCATGAATTCAATTTCTAAAAGTAAATAAGATGACTCAGTTTATTTCTACCTTCTTGGGTAAATTTTGATAGTTTGTTGCTTTTAAGAAATTGGTCCACTACTTCTAAGTTTTTGAATTTATGTGCATACAGTTGTTCATAGTTTTCCTTATTATCATTTAAATATCTGTGGGGTCTGTAGTGACATCTCTTCTATTCTTGATGTTGATAATTTGTGTCTTTTTTCTGATTTTTTTTTTTTAAATCAGTCTGACCAGTGGTTTATCAATTTTACTGATCTTTTCAAAGAACCTCTTTTTGTTTCATTGATTTTTTTCTATTATTTTTGTTTTTAATTTATTAATTATTGCATTTATTTCTTCTGCTTGATTTGGGATTATTTGCTCTTATTTTTGTTGTTTCTTAAATTGGAGGCTTCAATTATTGGTTTGAGGCCTTTCTTTCCAAAAAGCATTTCATGCTGTAAATTTCCATCTAAAGCACTGCTTTCGCTGTATCCTACACATTTTGATGTGTTGCACTTTATTTTTATTCGATTCAAAATATTTTCTAATTGCCCTTGGGACACAGTTACAGTAACTTTTAATGTCTTTGCCTGATGATCCAAACATTATCAGTTGTTGTATCAGTTCTGGGTTGGTTTTGATTGACTTTTCTCCTCATTATGGATCATATTTTCCTACTTCTTTACATACCTGGTAATTTCTGATAGGATACCAGTCATTTTGAATTTTTTTGTTTTGTTTTTTGTTTTTTTGCGGTACGCGGGCCTCTCACTGTTGTGGCCTCTCCCGTTGCGGAGCCCAGGCTCCGGACGCGCAGGCTCAGCGGCCATGGCTCACGGGCGCAGCCGCTCCGCAGCATGTGGGATCTTCCCACACCGGGGCACGAACCTGTGTCCCCTGCATCAGCAGGCGGACTCTCAACCACTGCGCCACCAGGGGAGCCCGACATTTTGAATTTTACCTTGTTGGGTGCTGGATATTTTTGTATTCCTATAAACATTCTTCTGCTTTGTTCTGAAACAGGTATAACTTAATTGGAAACAATTTATCCTTTATGGGTCTTGCTTTTAATCTTTGTTGGGTGGGAACAGATCAGCATTTAGTTCGGGCTACTTGTTGCCCCATTCTCGAGGAAAGACTCTTCTGAGTAGTCCACTTGACGCCCTGTGAATTGTGAGGTTTTCCACTCTGGCTAACAGGAATCGCCCATTATTTCTGCTGGGTTGTGAGCTCTAGGAATTGTTCCTTCTAATCCTTTTGAGTGGTTCTCTCCCCCAGGTTTTGGGTAATTTCTTCATATGCCTGTAAGATCAGTTCTCAGCTGAATAATCCTTCTCTGGAGTACGCTCTCCGTATAGCTCTCTCCTCTAGTACCTTAACTACCTTCACCTTCCTGGACTTCCACCTCTGTGCCCTCAACTCAGGGAGTCTGCCAGGCTCTGCCTCAGTTCCCCCTTCCTCCATCAGTGGGCTGGTATATTTCTGCAGAGATTAAGCTGGGGTGATGATAGGGCTTATCATTATTCTCTGGGTGATGATGACATACAGGTTATTGCCCTGTAGGTGTTTGAAGAAGTGTCGGAAGAGGTCATTTGTGTACAGGACAACAAGGATCTGCTAGGTTAGCTCGCCAGTAAGGGATTTGTAGCTTCAGAGCATGATGAAAGCACATGAGTGGATGAAAACTGTGCGTCACATTCCAAGAACCTCAGTAAAACTGGGAGAGTAATATCATCATTGTCATCATCTTTACCACTACTACCTTATAGAGCTCTTTCTCTGAGATGCAGATGAGAGCTTCCTATGCGTTATTGCATTTAAGCCTGGTGGTGGCCATGAAGAAACTTCTCTCAGATCCCCAACCTAGGGAAGCGTAATTGAATAACCGTCTCATCTCCTGCCCTCTGGTCCACTGTGTGTGCTGCACTTCCCACAGACTTTTCCCAACCAGTGACCCAGTGCAGCAGGAACACTGATACAGGCCCGTTGCTATGAGACACAAATGACTTTGGATCCAGGGCTTTTCATTGACCTTGCTGAAACTTCCTTAGAACTGTACCATCATCTAAGACTTTCCCTACTCCAGGTCCCTTCTTTCCCTTTTGCCCCCCACAGTGTCAGTCAGACCTGTCTTGCAGTCTGACAGCTCTTTTGGTCTCCTTTAGCCCCTCAGTTTCCCTCACATGTGGTTTCCCCAGTCAGTCACTGGTACCATCTTGGCCTCTGCTTCTCAGGGGATCCGAACTAGCACATTCCTTAAATAACTCTAGGAGGCAAGGATACTCTTGGTTATAGACTAAATTGTGTGCCCCTAAAATTCCTATACTGAAGTCCTAATCCCCAATTTGACTGTATTTGAAGATATGGCCCTTTCGGGAGGTAATTAAGGTAAAATGAGGTCATAAGGGTGGGGCCCTAGTCTTATAGGGCTGGTGTCCTTATACGAAGAGGAAGAGAAAGCAGAGATCCTCCTCTCACCGCATGTAGTGGAAAGACCATGTGAGGATACAGTGAGAAGGTGGCCATCTGCAAGTCAGAAAGAGAGTCTCACTAGAAACCAACCCTGCTGGCACCTTGATCTTGGACTTTTGGCCTCCAAAACTGTGAGAAAACAAATGTCTTTTGCTTCAACCACCCAGTATGTGGTATTACTCCAAGCAGCCTAATGTACTATCGTTGCATCCAGTCTACAGATGTGGAAACTAAAGATTGGGGAGGGAGGAAGTAACCTCCCTGAGGTCACACAAGTCATCATTGGCTGACCCAGTATTAGATCCCAGGGCAGTGTGACTATGAATGCAGCCTGTCATAACCAAGCTGTCCTGTCACTCCCTGGGCCTGGGAGGATGGGAGATGGCTTCCTTGTGGGTGGAGACTCCAAACAAGGATGAATTATTGAGGAAGGCTTGGGAAGAGGTGGAAGGGAATTTGGAGAATTCTAACTCTGGCTGTGAAAGATATGGGACTTGAGGGAAGAGCAGCCTTTACTTACAAGTGAAGCCATTTCTCTAGGTTAAGATGGGAGGAGCATTTGGAGGGAAAGGAAGGAGTATGGATACCCAGGTGATTTTTCTTCCTTAGCTCTTCCTCATGGGAGAGTCATAGTCTTTGAACGGAAAAAAAATATTTTGCAATTAAGAACATTTCCAGAGTGGGAGGTTGAGGTTAGCAGATGTAAGCTATTATATATGGAATGGATAAACATCAAGGTCCTACTGTATAGCGCAGAGAGGTATATTCAGTATCCTTTGATAAACCATAATGGAAAAGAATATTAAAAAAATATATATGTATAACTGAATCACATTGCTGTATAGCAGAAATTAATACAACACTGTAAATCAATTAGACTTCAATTTTAAAAAAAAGAAAAAAATGAACATTCCTAGAGATAAGAATTTGGTTCTATCCACATACACCATTAGCAGTCAACATGTGAGGCCAAGGACAGCCCAACAGAAGTCAGTTAGCACGTGTGGCTGCGCACATCAAATTGTAGCAAGGAGCTCGCGAAGGACGGGAGTGTGAGCCCACAGAGGGAAGTGTGGGAAAAACCCTCTTAGGGAAATTCTAAAACTGCTTAGCGAGAGAGCCAGTGTTGAGGAAATTCCAGCTGTTGGTGAGTAGACATGATATCTGAGCAATTACTGACTTTGACTTTGCATCACAATGTTTTGGTGCTTGTAGACACAGCTAAGATGTGGGGATTGTAAATAATGTAGTATATGTTGTCATTTCTTGCCGAGTTGCCTTAAGCTCGACGTTAGCAAAATTCACCTGAAGTAGCGTTTTCAGTACTTATTTGCTTTTGTGTTACAGAGATGGATTATTTTGCTTGTAAGATGATTTGATTAAAAAAATTAGCTTGTTTCATGAGAAAAAATTATGTGTTAGATATTGTTTTATGTCCATATGTCTCAGAATCTTTTAGGCAGATAGAAATGTGATCCTTCAGCATCAGTTTTCCACTCCTGTAATAAAAACTACACCAGTTCATCCATCAGTGATAGAGGTAGTTTAGGAAGAAATTACATTCCTTTGACTAAAGGAGTCCAAATGTTGTTTTATTTAAATATCTAACTTCCTGGAAAACTTGATGTGGGTGGTGTGCGTGTGCGTGCGCGCGCATGTATGTTGCTGTTGTTCGTAAACAGGAAGGCTTTGAAACAACACACTTCAAGGATTTAAATCCAGGTTTTCTTGTACTTTCTGAGTGGGTTTTATTTTGTTAATTTTTTTCCCTCTTCTTTAAAGAGTCCTAAATTAATTACCCCACTGTTTTTTTATAACGGTATTCTGAAGTGGTACCCCACAGAAATAATGTTATGACAATGGAATTTCAGTTTTTTGGTTGACCGCTTGCAGAGAGGTTTTATTTGGACAGTAATGCAGGACATTGGCTTTTTTTTTTTTTTTTTAACACAGAGTATAGCTTTTCTTTCTTTCCTTTTTTTTTTTTAAAGAAATTACTTGTGGGAAAATAGTTCAGAGTATCTTCTTAATGATTTAACTCTTGAATTTTTGTTTATTTCCCACCCCATCCTTCAACTCTTTGTAACTAAAAACGAGCTTCAATTCCTCATCTTGGTTACAGTGGTTTAGATGTTTGTTGGTATATGACTTTGTTTAGTAAAGTTTCTGTGATTCCTCTTCTTTTTTTTTCCCCCAGTGATCTCAGTTTGCTAAACATTGCATACTTTTAAAAAAATGTAGTAGGTTATTATTTGGCCTCTCTGAAGTGTGTAGTCATTGCTGTTTTTTACTTCAGTCACTCAGAGTATTTTATGAAATCAGTCCAATCCCCAAAGTTGTTTATTCTTGGCTTTGCCTCTGGGTGGAGGTGTGCTGTGATTTTCATGAACTTTGATGTTTTCTGTCTTATGTAGGCTAGGACCTGAGAGTTTTCAGCAGTTTCCCTGCAACCAGGGAAAACTGTGTATTCAATAAGGCCCTTGCCATAGGCTACTTAGTCCTCAGTTCTCTTTGATGTACACAGCTCTGCAAATGGGCCTTGGCCAAGAATTAAGGCTGCTCATGGCAGGGGAGGGGTAGAAAACATAGGAACGTAGGTGACTGACTCTTGGGAAGATCGTAAATATTATCATCTAGTCCCAAGATATCAAATATGTGGCATGAATACCACTACTCTTCCCTCCCACTTCCATAACAGACATCAATAATCGATCATGGCTCTCTTTCTGTTGAGTCATCCATGGCCACATGGTCTTTCAACATGGTATCCCAGGACTTCTGCTAAAATGCCAATGGAGTTGGCATATGAGATGGAATCTCTATCAGCAGATCATAATATACCTTTATAAACACCTGGCAACACGGGGAAGTTCCAAGCAAGGCTGAAGAGCATTGGAGTTTAAGGACAAAGGCTCGAGAGTGAAATGATGTGAGCCACAGCACTTGCTGGCTGTGTGATTTGGGGCAAAGTTCTTCATCCTCATGAGCCTGTTGCCTTGCCAATAGTGTGGATGATAATAGAGGCTACATCATAGAACTTTTGGTAAGGTTAAACCAAAATAGTTCCCATGAAGCATTTAGCACTGGGTTGGCAGCAGTGCTCAATAAATGTGAACTGTCATCACCATTACCATTCTTAGGGACTGTGACTTGTTTATGATTATAGAGCTAGTTAGGACTAGGCAGGGTTTCTCAACTTCAGCATTACTGATATTTAAATGGTCAGATACTTATTTGTTATAGCGGCTATCCTGTGCATTGCAGGATAATGTTCAGCATCTCTGACCTTTACCCACTAGATGTCAGTAACCCCGCCCCCCAAATTGTGACAGATGTCTCTAGACATCGACAGATGTCCCTTAGGGGCAAAATTGTCCTGGTTAAGAACCACTGGACTAGACGTAAGTTCACCTGTAGACTTTGTGTGTGTGTATATATTTTGTCCAGCTTTATTGACATGATTGACATACAACATTGTGTAAGTTTAAGGTATACAATGTAATGATTTTATGTATGCATATATTGCAAAATAATTACCATATAAAGATTAGCTAATGCACTTATCACTTCACATAGTTACAATTTGTGTGTGTGTGTGTGGTGACAGCTTTCAAAATCTACTCTCCTCGCTACTTTAAAATATACAATACTGTATTGTTAACTGTGGTCACCCTGCTGTGTATTACCTCCCTAGAACTTACTCATCTTATAACTGGAACTTCGTACACTTTGACCACCTTCACCCATTTCTCCCACCCCTGGAAACCACCCATCTGTTCTCTGTTTCTATGAGTTTGGTTTTCTTTTCGATCCCACATATAAGTGAGATGACTAGTGTTTATCTTTCTTTGTTTGACTTCGTTCACTTAGCATAATGCCCTCAAGATTCATCCATGTTGTCACTAATAGCAGGATTTCTTTCCTTTTTTAGGTTGAATAATATTCCACTGTGTGTGTCTGCCTGTGTGTCTGTGTGTGTGTATACTATATTTTCTTTACTCATTCCTCTGTTGATGGACACTAAAGTTGTTTCTATGTCTTGGCTATTGTAAATAATGCTGCAATGAACATATGGGTGCAGATATCTCTCAGAGATAGTGATTCTGTTTCCTTTGGATGTATACCCAGAAGTGGAATTGCTGGATTTTATAGTAGTTCTTTTATTTTTTTGAGGAAACTCCATACTGTTTTCCATAGGGGCTATAGTTGTTCTTTTTTTTTTTTTGATGTTAATATATTTGTGCCTGAATCCATTGTCAGCGGTGCTAATTCTGTTGGTTTTGACACTAAGCTCGAGGGACTCTTTTTTATTGATTTTTACCAGTGGCTTTGACATCTCTGGCTTCGTATCAGGCTACAACTTTTTCTATTTATCAACCTGGGCACAGTTTTGAATAATAGATTAATTAGCTCCAAGTTTTAAATATGTTTTTTGCAATAGAATTGAAAGTAATGTCAAGGAAAATGTTGACAAGGTACTTTTCAGTGATAACGGCTATATTCTAAATTATATAATGATAATAGTATGGGTATAATTAATTTGAGTACCTACTATGTGTTAGATGGTAGGCTATGAACTTAATGTTCCTCCTGTCATTTAATTGTTACAATGCACAAGGCAAGCATTATTATTGCCATTTTACAGATGATGGAACAGAGGCACAGACTACCTTACCCAAGGTCCCAAAGCTCCTAAGTGGCAGAATATGTCCGTGCTAGGCTTCTTGTCTACAGTACACACAAAAACACACATGCTAGAGAAAGATCTGGAAGGATATATGCCCAGGTGTTTACCTTGATTATTTATAGATGATAGGATTATGGGTGTTTGTTACTTTATACTTTGTGTTTTCCAAATTTTCTGCTTTGAGCATTCATTATTTCTTTTAAGAAGAAGAAAAAGTTATAATTATGCAGTCCTGTGACTTTTATAAAACAAGCGATTATGTTTACAGCAGTTTAGCTCCTATGTATTTGATCTTCGTTATGACTGATTGAAGAGCAGCAGGAATTACATTTGAAGTTTTCATGTTGGATACCAGAATAGCAACATACAGCCCCTTAATGTGACACATAGCTGTTTAGAAGTGGAGGCTTTACATATTTGTAAGCTGCTCTTCCCGTTTCAGGTTGTTCTGTAAGTAATCATATGGAATTTAAAATAAACATATTACATGTTATAGATCCAAAAGAATGTTGTCCTTCAAGATTTCCAACCCTAGGAAATTACACGCTGCTTCAAAGATGCTACCAGTGAAACCTCTTCACTTGAATTTCACTTTTGATTATCGCCCTTAAAGCTACTTTCTGAACCAGACAAGAAAACCAGGCTTCATTATTTCAGCAAAAAGCCAGGATTTACCTGCTTGATTGCCCCCCAAGGCATGGTCTGAATTTCTGTTAGGTCATTTTCAAAAATCAAACACAGCCACATGGATAAAATTTACCGTAAGAGGCAATGTTTTAACCAATGTCTTGTTTTCTCATGGAAATTCCAAAAAGGGAAATCCAAATGGGGTTTGATGAATGGAATCATTGTTGGAATAAGTGCAGATCCTCACGGTGACTACTTTCACGTGTGCTGCATTCATTTGAAGCATAAATTGAGGCGTGTGTGTGTGTTCATTTGCATTATTTTATAGTTCTCCATCATGGATTTCAGTCCTGAATAGGATATTTGCCTGGCTTTATTCACGATGGCATACGTTTCCAATTTTAAATAACTTTCAAAGATTCCCGTGTGTCTGCTCTTAGAATTGAGAGGTCTTGGTGATTCTGGGATCTGGGGGAAACTAAGTCTAAAAGAACACATGTAAACATGTATGTCGAGCTAGGAGACCTAAAGGTCACCAGAGGCCCAGGGTTTTACTTTGTCTGTTAGGTCTGACATGTAGGATTGGGCACTGGTGGAATCCCAGGTGGGTGGAGATCCCAAGGGTAGGTGGCTCCCCCTCAAGGGACTCCCTCCCAGCTCTCTCCGGGGCATCTGTGAGCTCTGGGTCAGCACATCCTCATTCTTGTCTTTGGAGTTCCTGTAAAGGGAAAATTCATTTCTATCTGAATCTCTCATTTCTGAGTTGGGTGTCATCTTTATTTTACAGTGGAGGAAGGAAAGGCCAAAAGAGCTGGGGTCTTCCGATGACAGGGTGATCTTGTCACTTGATCATTGATTCGTTTGGTCATTCATTCATTCAAATATTTAAGTGCCCACTCGATGCCACTGAGGAATTTGTAGTGCGCAAAACAGATGTCTGTCTTCATGGAGCTCATTTCTAAGGAGGGAGACAGATAGTACATGAGTAAATACGTCAAGGAACAAGTCAGAATTGTACATAATAATTTTGGGAGGAGGGAGAGGGTTCTCTCTGGAAGAGGTCAGGGAAGGTTTCTCTGAGGAGGTGACATTTCAACTGAGACCCAAAGGCTAGAAAGATCTAGCCGTGCAAAGAGCTTGAGGAAGGAGATCATGCCAGGCAGGTTGAAGGCTCCAGCTCCTACCGCATCATAAAAGGCGTGGAATAATTGACCCATCAATACATAAAATGGGCATAAAGTAATACTATCCTAAATAAAGCAATCCTGACATAGGTGAATTTCAGAGAGAAGAATTTGTAAGGACATGAGACGGGATGGAGATCTCAACTATATTTTCTTTCGTGATAAACCAGAAAAGTTAGTTTTAACATGGACACTTCCCTAAGAGCTGTTTTAATTTTAAAAAATATATCATTGTGCTCATCATGACATAGAACTGTGCGAGAAGCCAGGGTCTTCCACTTTAAGATTCTCTTTGCCCTAGAAAAGTCTGGCTTTATTGGATCCTGGAGCAGAGCATTTTTGCGAGAGAGTGTGTGTGTGTGTGTGTGTGTGTGTGTGTGTGTGTGTTTGCTTGCTCTGCTCACATGATTTCTTTTCCCCAGAAGGAGACCAAACTGTTTATAGGGAGCAGAGCAACAAACAAACAACTGGGTACTATACTTCCAAACATTCAGAGACATGTGACTTTCCAGCCAGCACAGAGGTCCAGCAGGCACACAGCAGGCCAGCCATGCCTGATTCTTACGGAGCACACACGTTTCTGCTTCCTTGGGGATGACAGTATAAATTGTACAGACCATTATCATCTCTTCTCCAGAACTCGAACTTCTGAATACTGACCCAGAAAATGCACAGTGTGTTCCCCTGGAGCATAAGATGCATGCTTCCCCGGCACCTGCTGGAGGGATGAAAGATTTCATTGGCCTCTTCTACCTTCTGCTGTTCTGTGTCCTAAGACAAGCATCCAGAGGAGGCTATTTTCTGTTGCCTGGAGGAGGAACTGGCTGTGCTGTGCCAATTGGAGTCTTGTAGATACGCCAGAATCACAATCTTCCCTCCGCCATTTCTCCCCGGGCCCCAAATTCTTTCCAGTGCAATGCTACAGCTTAAGTGGAACTAAGGGATGAGTTCTCACTCTCTCATTCATTCTCTCTCTCTCTCTCTCTCTCTCTCCCCGCCCCAAAACAAAAATTTCGGTGTCATTTGGTTTTTTGACTCTTTTCAGGACATGTATCCTTCTTCTAAGCTAAGCTGGGACCCCAGATACATATATAGAGTGGCCCGATCTTTCCACTGTTGGTAAATCAACCTTCAGGTTCCTTTGTGGTAGGTTCTTAATGACCATCTTACCATTATTATTCGTTGATTTCTCTATTTTTACCCCCTGCTTCAAAACCTACAGTTTTATTTGGCGTTTTCTTATGGTTTAAATAATAACTCTAACAGAAGACATCCTCTTAGCTGACTCGGTCAGTTTATATTGGTAGCTACCACTTTTAGTTTCTTCTAAAAAACTGTTCAATTGAAAAATTATACATCATTCATGGAGAAAGTCACTGGAATGTAAGCTCCACGAGGGCAAGCATTTTCAGCTTTTGTTTACTCCTCTTCCCCAATGTTTCATGTAGTGCCTGGTACACAGTATAGCAAGCAATGAATATCTGTTGTGTGACTGACTGAATGAAATTGACATCAGGCTTATGTGTGTGACGGAGGGGCCCTGGCAGATGCCCACTTCTGCTTCTCATAAGAAGGTTCCTCCAAAGTCAGAATGAATCCTTAGAGCCACGTTAGATGTAAAACTATCAGGATGCCAAGGTTAGCCAAAGTCTGGGAAATGAATACTTGTTTTTCCAAACTGTTCAATGAATCTAGTAATCATTCAGACATATTGACCATTAAAACCACAAGCTGGGCTACATGAGTTCAGGAGCCCTGGAGACAGTGGATGAATTAGTACTGGGAAGGAGAACTTAGTGACAGGCACTGGCCCCTCCACATAATAAAATGGTTCATTCCGTAGCTTCCTACACATGAGACGCAAATGCCCCTGGACTTCCCAGAAGGTGAATTTTAATTAGAACGTCCAGATGAAGCTTCTGCCTAATTTAAACCCCACGCATCATCTTATGAGACGCGGTAACCTGGAGTTCTGATTCTATCTGTTGTCGCTTCCTTTACTACGTTTTGTTTTTAGACTGAGAGCTAGGAGGCTGACCACACATCTGACATTGTTTATGGAGTCGAGGACTCTATTAATTAAAGTCCGCTTAATCACGATGGGACGAGGTTTGCTGCCAACAGCTTTGTCAGAAACTGGAAGGAGGTCGGTGGTGACTTAGCATGGCCGTGGAGCGTACCCGGAGCTCTCTTTGAGTTACGAACAGCCTCCTCTTGAGCCCCCTCTGTTTTGAAAAGAAAATGATTTGGTTACTCAGTTACCCAGAGAAGTAAGACTGATGTCTGCTTTTCCTTGTGGGGGAAGTTCTCGGATAAATAGCCGTGGCAAGGAGAGGAATGTTGGTGACCCAGAGGGAGTCCTGCCTTCTGCCCTGAGGGTACCTGGAGTAGCGATTCTCATCCCAGGGCGGGCAGTTTTGCCTCCCAGGGGGACATTGGGCCAAGTCTGGGGACATTTTGGGCTGTCTTGACTGGGGAGTGATGGGTTCCACTGGCATCTAGTAGGCAGAGGCCCGGGATACTGCTAAACTTCCTACAATGCATAGGACAGTTCCCTGCCCCAAAAGTCAATCGCGCCCAGGTTGAGAAACCCCGCTCATTTTCATGAGAATGTCCCTGCCTGGGGAGGCGATTCTTCTGTTGTTGCTTTCCTATTCTGACTTGAAAAAATGATGGCCATTTTTTAGTGAATTGAAGGCAGACCTGATTTCAGCCGTGGGTGGATTAGGCAGCCTAAGCGGAATGATTTGAAAGACACTGAGAAAATCCGGACTTCAAATGTTCCTCCACGTGAGAGCTCCAAGACCTAGAATTCCTTCAGTTGAAACCTGGAGAGGCCCCCCACAGAAGTCAGGATTCCTGGGTCTTGAAGCGAGCTCTGCTGACCTCCAAACGCTTTGTTGAGCCTTTACTACACTGTGCCCAGCCCAGGGCTAAGTGCTGTGCACCTATTCTTTTTTCTTTTTTTTAACATCTTTATTGGAGTATAATTGCCTTACAACGTTGTGTTAGTTGCTGCTTTCTAACAAAGTGAATCACCTGTATGTATACATATATCGCCATATCTCCTCCCTCTTGCGTCTCCCTCCCACCCTAGGTGGACACAAAGCACCGAGCTGATCTTCCTGTGCTATGCGGCTGCTTCCCACTAGCCATCTGTTTTACATTTGATAGTGTATATATGTCCATGCCACTCTCTCACTTCATCCCAGTTTACCCTTCCCCCTCCCCGTGTCCTCAAGTCCATTCTCTATGTCTGCGTCTTTATTCCTGTCCTGCCCCTAGGTCCTAGAGTCTGTCATACAAAGTGAAGCACGTGTTCTCTTGTTCCACCCTCAGCAACCCTTTAAGATGTGTGCCATTCCTACTGCTAAGGAGTGCATGTCGGTTGCTCCGGAACCTGCGCAAAGTGACACGCTGGTAGGCGTGGTGCTGGGATTTTACAACCAGCTATGACTGATGCCCAGGTCTTTGCCAGGAAGCAAGACCTTACCTTCCTGAGCTCTGAGGCATCTCAGCTGACCATTCTATGACTGTTTCACCTGTGGAAATTAAATTCCATGACTTTTAGGAATCTTTTTAAGGCTATATGTCCTAATTTGTTCCTTTGTTTTATATCTTGCCCTCTTTAAATGTTCCCTTTTAAAATGGAAACAGTCCCAGGATAGGTAACCATTGGAAATCCCCATGGAGGGATTCGAAACCTCCCTGCATATCATTAATCAGGTGGTGAGCTTCTAAAAAAGCCTGTTTCCACAGTCCCTCACCAACACTCTGCTTTAGCAGGTTTGAAGTGGGCTCCAGGAACCCTTGTATTAACCTCCCCCTCCCTCAATCCTTGTATTAATCACCCCCAGGTGATTCTGATGCACGAGGTCTAAAGATCACAGTGAAGAAGAGTATTTTAGCCCCTTTTGGGGAATTAGCTTAATCAACTGGTTTCCTTTAAGATAAGGACGCTGGCCACAGTGGAAGTTAAGTGTTATAAGTGAATTGTGGTCCCCAGATGCCTTAGGCTGGCAGGACTGGCTGTGACTCCTGTCTTCAGACTCATCCCAGGTCAAGGGTTCCCAAACATAGCTGCTTAGAGTCACCTGGGAAGCTCTTAAAACTCCCCATGCCAAAATCGTACTCTAGGTCAATTAAATCCCAATGTCTGGGACTGGGAACCGGCCTCAGTATTTTTTTTTTTTTTCTTTTTTCTTTTTTAAGCTCTCCAGATAATTTCCACGCACTGCAGTTTGAGAACCACTGTTGTGGGTGTTACAGATTCCACACCTTTGCTGCTGCTGAATTTTTACCTGTAAGGCAATTCCGCTCTCCCGGCTCCATGTATAGAAATCTCAACTATCTAGTGAGACACATGGGTAACCCACTCTTTTCTCTGTTGTCTTTCCAGATGCCCCCTGCTCACTCCTCTGCTTTTTAAGCTAGTTTTTTTTTTTTTTTTTTTTTTTTTGCGGTACACGGGCCTCTCACTGTTGTGGCCTCTCCCGTTGTGGAGCACAGGCTCCGGACGTGCAGGCTCAGCGGCCATGGCTCACGGGCCCAGCCGCTCCACAGCATGTGGGATCTTCCCGGACCGGGGCACGAACCTGTGTCCCCTGCATCGGCAGGCGGACTCTCAACCACTGCGCTGCCAGGGAAGCCCTAAGCTACTTTTATGGTATTTATCTTACCACCTTGTTTGTATTTACTACGTGTCTTCCATGAGCTAGATGGCATCTTCCTTAAGGAAGGGGCCCTAATGTATGTCGCTCTGGGCTGATGGGAGCAGAAACAGTAGGAGAGGGTGGGTGCAGAAGAGACAAGACACCCCCAATTGAACTTTCTGCCCTGGCTTTCTTCATGACAGCAGAGGGAGAGTAATAACAATGGTTATAGTAGGTCACCGTGGCACTAGACTCCTTGAATAAAATATCCTAGTAAAACGTTTGAACTCAGTTTTCTGGGGAGGAACAAAGAATCCTTCTAAATATAGCACCTTCTAAATAATGACGTTTGACTATTTGATATTTTGAATTGTGACTTCTGCTGACAAATGGAGGAACAATTCAGAATGCAAACCAGCTTTCCTCACCAGGATGTTTGGAGTGACTAGTTAATGCTTGGGAAGGAATTTAAGAATACGTAAAAGCACTCTCCGAGTTTCCCTTCGTCTCTGTTGGTTGTTTCCACCCTGCTCACTTAAGAAACAAACCCTGGACTTCCCTCGTGGCGCAGTGGTTAAGAATCCACCTGCCAGTGCAGGGGACAAGGGTTCGAGCCCTGGTCCGGGAAGATCCCACATGCCACGGAGCAACTAAGCCCACGTGCTGCAACTATTGAGCCTGCGCTCTAGAGACCGCGAGCCACAACTGCTGAGCCCACACACCACAACTACTGAAGCCTGCGCGCCTAGAGCCCATGCTCTGCAACAAGAGAAGCCACCGCAATGAGAAGTCCGTGCACCGCAACCAAGAGTAGCCCCTGCTCGCCGCAGCTAGAGAAAGCCCACACACAGCAATGAAGACCCAACGCAGCCAAAAATAAATAAATAAAAATAAAATAAAATTTAAAAAGTACTTTCCTTTAAAAAAAAAAAAGGAAAGAAACAAATCCTATCATCCTGAACCGACCTGGTGGCTCAGTTTTCCCAAAGATGGGAATCACATAGGAGCTGCCTGTGGCCTTGATGTTCCCTGAGGCTGTACTTTGATTGGCTCACCTAGAATTTTAAAACTGATGACTATTTGGGGAAAGATCTGGATTTTTTTTTTGCCTCTCTTGAAAATTCAAAAGCTCTTTCTGTCCTGAGCTTGCTTTCTGGGGGACAGCGATCGGGCTCTGCCCCTTTCAGTTGAGACCTGTGTGCTCAAACTGCTACAGTCCCCAAGCCTCCATAATGACACACAACCCACTTCAATAATTTAAGTTGCCTGGTTGAGTTCTCTAGGTTGTGGTATTAGCATCACCTGTTAAAACGTAAAACACTGATTGCTGGGCCCCACCCATCTTCTGTAGAGAAGAGTTGTCACTTCTCCCTATATTTATATGTGTAAATGTATATCTATCTACACACATATATATGTGAATATATATATGTACACATGTATGTGTGTAAATGTGTGTATATATATGTCAGTATGGACTCATGCATATTTATATACATGAGTTATAACCCAATACTATTGTTATTTCTTTGGGTTATAATCCAATACTATTGTGATTTCTTTTCTTGCTCACGATGTCCCAACTTTGGGCATTGGGGAGCTCTTTCAGATTGGCTCCTCTGCCTTTTCAATGAGTCTGTTTTCCCCCCCCATCTGGGTTTTTTTAAGCACTTCATATAGCAATTTCTGGAGCTCTTTCAGATTGGCTCCTGTGCCTTTTCAATGAGTCTGTTTTCCCCCCCATCTGGGTTTTTTTAAGCACTTCATATAGCAATTTCTGGCACAAGATACTCCAGGCTTATCTTGTTTTTTCCCTCCCCACCCCTAGCATTAACTAGTTCTGCAAAGATTTCTGATTTGTATTATTGGAGAAAGGTATTTAGAAACCAAGATCTGAGTACCAGGTGTGCTCATTGCTACTGGGGTATCACTACTTCTAGCCTTTCTCAATGGACAGAGCTGGGAAATATACGTATCTATACTAACTCAGGCATACAAACATATGGATTTATTTCTGTATTTATCTGTAAATATATGTGTTTATATTTTTATAATAATAAATTTATATTTTTATATAAATATATCCTCCATTATTATTACTCTCCCTCTGCTGTCATGAAGAAAACCAGGGCAGAAAGTTCAATTGGGGGTGTCTTGTCTCTTCTGCACCCACCCTCTCCTACTCTTTCTGCTCCCGTCAGCCCAGAGCCACATACATTAGAGCCCCTGTCCATATAGAAACCTTCAACTCCAATCCATTACCATAGGATTCATACTAACCTTGCAGATATCAGATTTTAAGTCTTTTTAAGGCTTTTTAATTTTAACAGTGGCTCATGAACATCCTTGGTGGGGGGAAGAGTAAGCTTCGCTTGATAGCTATTTTATAGATACTACTAAAAAACAAACAAACAAATCCCAAGTTTAGCATAACAGAAATGTCAGCATATCCCCGTGTTTAGTATCCTGCAGTCCCTTCAGAAAATCTTCTCTAGTTTGGAACTCACAGCCGCCCTGTTCCTGAAGGTGGGTAGACCTGTCTCATTTCCCTTCTCATACAAACACAGTTTGTCTCCAGCCCTACAGAACAATGCCTGTTGTAACACTGAGCTGGCACTTGTGGATTCTAAATATAAGCCAAGACACTTCTCAGAGATTATAATCAGAACTTTGCTTTACATGTGAAATCTTATTTTGAATTCAGGTACAATTACTCAGAGACTGAATTATACTGCCTTAGGATAGTATAAAAACAATAGTTTTAATTATTTTGGGGGGAAGGGGGTTACAAAAGTAACGTTTTCTTAGGAAGGTGAGGTGTCTACAGTCTTTGAGAACGTCACAGATACAGATTAACCATCAGCTGTGAGGTTTGCCTATGGTTCCTTCATGTTTATTCATGAAGCAACCGTACTTGGATGAGGTCTCCCTTCCTCTCATTATACTTAATGTAAATCTAGTGGTGCTTGGATGTATTTTTAAAAACTGTAGAGAACTGGAAAGAGAATCCAACCAGGATGGCTCATGGGCCATTCGAGGTGTGGCCCCCTCAGTGGTTTGGAAGACATTCTGGGTTTTGAACAGCAGCACTTATAATTAGGGAGGTGTCATCCTTTGCATAAAAAAGAAAACAAAACCAAGAAAGCAAAGCCCTTCTACTAACAAGGTTTAGTCACAGCATGTGTTCAGCCTTCCCCAAACCTGTCTTGGCATTTGTTTCTGGCCTGGTGGGGAATATGTTCCATCTTTCTCTGAGCACTCATAAAACAATACAAAAGTAAACAATTGGAGGGCAATTAACAGTCTCTTTGGGGTAACGGAAGAAGTCACCCTGCTATTCATGTCAAAGGAATTAATCATGGTTTACATAGGTGATTTAGTGGCTTAACTTTGCAAGTGGTTGAAACACAAGAACCCAACAAAGTTTATAAGAGACGCCAGCTTGGAGATCCAGGTATGGAGGACAGCTTGCAGGACTATCTGTCAGGTAGTTGAAGGCATTAAAGGTTACTGAGATGGTGCCTGTTGCGTAAGAGGCCACGCGCACTTCAGATCTGTGTATCTCAAATTTGAGTGTGTGTGAGACACAGCTTGGAAGTTTTGTTAAAATGCAGCTGTTGGTTCCGTAGGTCTAGGGAGTGGGCTGTGATTCTGCCTTTTAAACACCCTGTCAGGTGTGGCGCCTATGCTTCAGGCCAGCACATCTCACGTTGCATAGCAAGGCGGTAGATTGTTCTTGTACCTGTGGCAGGTCGTATCGAGCTGCGCATACGCCCTTTAAGTACCTCCAAATTACGAACATGTCGCACTCTGAATGTTCAGGGGTTTAGGGACCAGAATAGCTTGTTGGAGTGGAGGTACTTGGCCAAATACTTTATTGTGCATATCAACAACCTCTTTCACAGGCACCAAGTTAGAAAAACATAAAACATGTGCAGGCCATGTTTATTTACATTTATAGAGCTGTGCCCTTAAAAGAAAACAGGAAATGCAATCCCTGTAACTAAGGCCCCCCCGCCCCCCGTGGTTAAAACCTCAGAAAGTGCATTATTGTCTCTAGTTTTAATGCTGAGCCTCCGAACAAGTTTTGGCGTTGGGGAAAGCCCTTTGAGAGCTGGGCTCTTTTACCATTCCCTGACTAGCTTTTCAGGCCTCTCAGTTATCAAATGTGGTTTGTCTCAGAGTCCTTGATAATACTGTATACAGTTGTCCCTCAGTATACGAGGGGATTGGTTCCGGGACCTCCCTCGGATACCACAATGTGCGGATGCTCAAGTCCCTTAGAGTACATCCCGCGTATCTGCTGGTTCTGCATCTGCGGATTCAACCCACCAAATAGCCTAAACAGCGGGTTGAATCCATGGAGGCAGAACCAGTGGTTACCGAGCGCTGACCATACTTTACAACAGGGGAGCCTCTGTTGTTTTCTGGTGTGCGCATATCGTCACATCACAACACAGAGGACACGCTTCTCTTGCCACTTCCTGGGAAACACGTGATTTTCATTAGCCATTTTTCTCTTCTAGGAAGGAGACTTAGGAATAGAAGCTTTCATTTAGAGAATTCTGACCACTTTTACTAACCTCTCCCTTCCCCCACTCTCCTCTTCTCCCCCTCTCTCCTGCTAACCCTTTCCTCCTTTCTTCACTGTCTTTATCCACACCTGGATGTCTGCCACACCTGGGGGAGAGGAGAGGGTGAGTAGGGGGTGGACCTTTATCTTTACCCTCTGTGGCCTCAGCTTCTCTCCTGTCTATAAAGGGATATGGGGTTGGCTGTTTCTGAGAAACTAGGCGCGCCGCATAATTCCTGAGGAGGGGTGGTGCATCACTTTGGTGAAGTGGAGAGTGTGAGATGGAAATACATAATGGTGCTGAGTCAGGACACCTGAATTCTAATCCTTGTCTAGCCACTAACTAATTATGTGGCCTTGGAGGACAATTTAACCTCCCTGGGCCTCAGCTTGCTAATCTGTAATTTGATATCCATACTTGGTTTTGCCTGTTACTCAGAGTGTAGGAGTCTTGCCACTGGGATGGCATTAGATAACATTGAATGACATATTGAGAACTAGACTCCCCTTGCAATCATTTTCTATCCTTCTGGTTGTTCAAACAACAACAACAAAAACAACACAGAGAAAACAATTTTCTGTTGACATACACGTCATTAACACTTTTCAGGACTTGCCCCTCTTTTTAAAAAAGTTTTCCATTTTAGTTTTTCAGCCACTCTTTCTTTCTAACAAAGAGAAATCAGTAACTTTGTTTTTACTGTGATTGTTTTTAATTTATGGAAGGTGATATGATTTCCCATTTAATGTAGTAACAGAAAAATAAAAGTGGGTGCTTTACAGGAAAATATTTAGTACAATTACCATAATAACTGTACTGCAGTGAGTACAGTATATTAATTTTTCAAGAACTATTATGTTACGTAGATATGGTGAAAATTAGGAAGATGGTAACTGTAGTTAAAGAAACACTGAATTAAGCGATTTTAAAGTTTCTGTTTAAACTTATGAGAGAGTCAGGTATCTCATTAAGTGGCAAATGTCCACTCCACTTTCTGTCCCCCCAAGATGTGCATATGTTCATTGACACAGTATTTGCAGAACAAAGTTGGTGTTACATATAATTAATAGTATGTGACAGGGCACTCAAATGTTCTGATACCTTTGGGGCAATTTTGGCCGCAGTTAACTATAGTTTGCTAATTTTGAATTTAAAGTTTTTTCCTATTACTTAAACTATAACGAAATGGGGACAAGCACCTTTGCCTTGGTGTAATTAAAAATGAAATTATGTCAGGAGCATGTGTTTAAAAAAGGGACTTCTATTTGTTTTACCACCAAAAGGTGGCGTCCTACCCCCATGCCCTTTATTTAAAAACCCTTCTTGCTTTAATTTAACAAAAAGAAACTTCCAGTTGATTACTGATAAAGAAATGAAAATGTGCTCCCTATGAATGTAACATGACAGTGTTGAAAATGAACTATATGTTAAACTGTAGTTAAGTTTCCCTCTAATGTAAACCAAGTGGACATGGAATTCTTTAATAAGGCGGCACATTAGACAGTATTATATACAAAATTGGGTACAATATATCATGGGATTTACAACCAGGATTTCCTTTTGTCTGCAAAACTTGTTGCCAATCTGATTTTGGTCCCCCCGCTTTCAAGTGAATGTAGAATTTAAGGCAGTTAAAATGCAGAATAAGATCAGTGGCAATCTAAAGATCTTTTTAGTATGGCAATACTAATAATTTTTTTAAAACTCACTGTTCGATCTGAAAAGCCAGATCAAAGCATGAATTGTTCTTTACAGACGATGCATAAATTTGTCACGTTGAAATAAATTGCTATTCCCCTGAGTTATAATTCTGCAACCCGACATATACCATAACATGTTATATCTGGCTTAAACATTGTAGAAATGAAAAACAACCACCCCCTGGCACCCCATAGACTGGCTACTTTGTAGATTTCAATTTAATTCCATGTGAATTCAGCATATGGAATTGCCAGCCATGTCAAAGGGTTGTTGGGAGTATTAACTGAGTTGCCATAAAGCTTCTACATCATTGTCTAGTTCATGGTAAGCATTCAATAAATATTAGATGTTATTACTGACAGCTGTAGCCAGTGAGCTTCTCAGGGGCAGGAATTTTCTTTCTTTCTGCATCCCTCAGTGCCTGCTGTATGGTCTAGAACATAGTAGGTGTGTCATGTCTTAATTAACCTCTTGAATCAAAGACAACACAACCCTAGCCTCTAGGAAGCTAGGAGGTGCTACAGGAAGTAAAATGCATTTTCTTTATGTGGATCCTAGTCTCAATGATCTGATGGATGCTTTTGCCTGGATAGCCTGGAATCTTACACAGCGTGCATTTACATGAATTCTACTATGTTGTAATTACCTTAGCGCAGTCTCCCTGTCTCTGGCTTTATTCAGTAGCATGAGTGAATTTTTTTTTTTTTTACTTGCAAAACAGAATTTTAAAGTGGTCGTCTTATGCTATTATTGAACTTGAGATTTAGAATTCTTCTGTAAATGAATGTTTAAAAATATTTGTATAAAGACATGATCCAGAAGAATTTATAATAACTTTTTCAGGATATTGATTATCTACAACTGCTCTGGTCTCAAGACCAAGGGGACAGTACTAGTGTCCCCCTCCCATCGCCACCCCCTTCTGTTGTTGTCTCCTTCTCTCCAAGTACTTCGTAGGAATCCACAGGAGTGGCTTTCAATATATTCTCATAAAGAGTTGCCCTGGTACACCACCTAGCTGGTAACTGGAAATGCTGGGAGGTTGAGGTGATGGGTCTGAAAAAAAATTATTTCTGTTCACAACTACAAGCCCTAGAGCCCTATATCTTTCTAAGTCACACCTTGGAAACAGAAAGCCTTCTTCCTCCTCTATTTGTGTTGATAATAGTGAAAGAAATGCGTGTGTCTCTTGTTTTATACATGTATATGTATATTCCAAAACATTTCATTCAGGCTCCTAATTCACTCCTTCAAATTTCTAAATTCCACCGAACTTCAAAGCAGCAAAAAGAAAAAAAAAAAGTCACCTTTTCAAAGAATTGGACAAAGCCTTTTGCATGTGACTGATCTCTGGGAGAGCAGGTAATTTGTGTTAAACAACTGATTGACATGCTAGCCCCCTGGGCGTTTTCCTAAGAGAAACCATGGCAAGAACACAGCTCCCGACGCAGCCACTTTCGCCTAAAGTGGATCTAACTACACATTCCTGCAGTGACTCTGACAAGGAAGTGGGGGGAAGCGTCCCACATTACACTCTCCTGATTCAGAAATACAGGGGGAAAAAAAAAAACCCTCACTGGCGGGTTTCTATTTCTTGCAAACAGGGGTTTGTCCTTCTGTTGAACTTTCACCTCCCGAACTCGCCTTCTTTCATTGGACAAAGTGCAGAAAGAAAGAGGAGAGACCGAGGGAGGACGGGAGAGAAGGAGAAAGGGGGTTGAAAACACCACCCTACCTCCCCCTCCTTCAACTGTCACTGATGGCAAAACACTTTCACTTTTAACTGGAGGAAACTCACATGCTTGTCTTTCCTCTCCCCTTCCTTCTGTATTTTTAGCTCAGAAACCAAGCAAATAGCCATCGCATTCCCATCTTCGTCCCTAGTTGTTAACACTCTCCCTCTCGTTTCTTTCCGGTGTCTGAATGGGCGCCCCTTTCCCCATCTTCTGAGGAATCCCCCTCCCCCATGCCCCTCATTTTCCAGGTCTTTCTTGCCTGATCCCTCTTCTGCCAGGGACTGCTCTGGCGTTGCCTTCCTCTCTCTGGTCTGCGGGACTCTGCCTCCTTCTCCTCGTCCCCATCTAGCCTGGACACCCCTCACTCCCACCTCCCTGTTCCCCTTGCCCCCAATCCCCGCCCCACCCCCTTGGCAACTGCGATTTTTTTTTCTTTCTTTTTTTTTTTTTGCTGCGAGCCTTGTTGTTTACCCAGCAGGTGGATGTGACGTCAGGGACGCACAACAGCAAAAAATAACAACATCTCCCTCCGCGACGTGTTGGCCTCTCGCGCGCCTTATTTATTTATTTGTTCCGGGAGGCCGGGGGAGGGGGGTGGGTGCCAGCGCCCGAGTGGCTCGGGGAAGGGGGGCGAGCCGGTTCGCGCTCCGGGGGTGGCTTAGGGGTGCGTAAGATGGAGAAGGGGCCCCGGCCGCAGCCCAGGGGGCGGGCGGGGTAGCGCCCCCGGCCCGACGTCGTCCGCGCCTCTGCCGCCGCCGCTGGCGCTGGCTGGGCTCCGGAAAGCTAGTCCGGAGCGGAGGAATCTATTGTTATTTATTGTGTGGCGGTTGCATGCAGTACTCGCGGCGGCCCGGCCCTCGCCCGGGAGTGCGTGTGTGTGCGCGCGTGTGTGCGCGAGTGAGTGTGTGCGCGGGGGTGCGCGCGCGGGCGGGAGTGGGCGCGCGCGGGGAAAGGCCCGAAAACACCTTAGTTTGCACCGAGAGACCATTTGCAGCGGGTGAGTTTGTATTTTTCCATTTCTGCTCCACTTTTTCCCAAGCCGCCTCCTGCCTTGTTTCCGACCACTTTAAACAACAACACCACCAAAAAAAAAAAAAAAAAAAAAAAAAAAAAGAAAAGAAAAAGAAAGAAAAAAGGAAAAAAAAAACTTCTTCCCATCTCCCGGCTCCACGTGCATCTCCCCCAGCCCTCCCCAGAGGCAGCCTCTCTCTCCCCCGGGTCGGGGCCCGGGCTCCCGGGTGGCTGGGGGCTGCGGGCTGGCGCGGGGGGCGGTGGAGGGGACTCCGGCGGCGCCCGCACTCTTGGGTGCATTTCCATAAGTCAAATGGATGGGGGGGGGGGCTACGGCGGCTGCAGCGGCGAGGAGGCGATCTCTCCTTCACCTCGGCCCCTTCACGCGTCGCTCTGCGCTCTCCACGGTTGCAGCGGGGAGAGGAATCGAGAATCCCAGGCCGCCTGGCGCAACTTTCGGTGTCCGGCGTCGGGGTGCCTGCCCAGAAGCCGGGCGGGCGCGGGGCCCGGGGTCGGGTCCGCGGCGGGAGGGGGTGCGCGCCGGGTTCCTCTGGAGCCCAAAGTTTGGACTTGGAGCAAACTTTTTCCTTTCGTTCTCCACGAGTGTTTTCCCCCTCGGTGCCCCGGAGCTGCTCCGCGGGCCTCACCGGAATGACTGAGAACGTCTGCGCCCTAGGCCCCGCGGCTGGGGACGTCTCCGGTGCCACGCACGCCGTGCCCCGAACTCGGCGGCGGGGGCACTCCTCTGCCGCACCCCGGAGCCCAGAAAACTCACACACACACCCGCGCACCTCCAGCTAGACACGTACCCCCTCGCGCGCTCGGCCCGGCGAACCCAGCCACCCCGCGAGGGATCCGAGGCCGCCGTGGCCAGCTCGGCGGGTGGGAGTGGGAGCAGGGTGCGCTGCGGGGAGTCGCCGCGCCCGGATTCCTCTCCGCTGCACCACACGCACTTTCTGGGTGTACGTCCCTCTTAAGCCTGGGGAACAGGGGGGATTTCCCAAGTCCTGATATGTCCTGAGACGTGCGCGAGTCGCCGAGACCCTTCGGCCCTGTCCCGGCGGCCGACCGCTCTCCGTTCCTCTGCTGCGCGCCGCCTTCCTCCCGGGCTCCCCGCGCTCCATTCCTGCCCCGCAGAGAGGATTCAGCTGAGGCAGCCGGCGAGCCGCCGGGTGTGCGCTTCGGGTGGGGACCGCGGCGGCGGCGCCGGGAGCCGGAGGAGTTTGCCAGTTGCCGCGGGGTCGCGGTCATTCGCTGCCTCCGCCTCCCCTCGCCTCCGCCTCCCGCCCCCCTCCTCCCCAGATACGGCCGCGCTCGGAAACTTTGATTCCTTCTTCTTTTTGGCCCTCGGCTAGTCCCCCTCCCCACCTGTTGTGAGCTCCGCCTTGGTCCCCGGAGACTGGCGGTGACACACGCGGGCGCCGGGGAGCTTCGCGCCCAGAAACAAAGTCTCAGGCCCCCCTCCCAAGTGTTTGCTTCGAAATCGCTGCCTGCAACCCGCCCCCCCCCGCCCCCGATTGCGGCGCAGCTCCCGCCCCCTGTGAGAATAAGGACTAAATAAACAGTTGTAACTCCAAACCTTGCGCTTGCGATCGTATCCCTATTCCACCCCCTCCCCCTTTCCTCCCCCCCTCCTTTTTTGTTGTTGCAACTTTGTAAGATCCCGGGGAAGGTGCTGAGACTTAGGCTCGGGCCGATTTCCCGGTCTCGGGATCCTTGCAGGGAATCCCTGGGCCACATCCTCTCTTCCCTCCACGCGCGCTCGCGGGTCTTTCGAGCCCGCCGCCCTCTCGGTCTTGGCCCCCCAGGCTACTCATTTATCCCGCCCCACTCAGTTCCCCCCAACCTGCACCGGGAAGATTTGCTGAGGGTCGCCCCGGTTTCTTGTCGACCGCAGAATCCGAAAGTTTGCAAGAAGAGGATAGCGCGCGGCGAGCAAGCGGGCCAAGGGGCAGCGGCTGCGGCGCCGGGGACCATGGTGCTGCCGGCGCCTCCTCCGCGGGCGTGAAGGCGGCACTCCCACTCCCTCCCCGGACTCCGCGGGTAAGTCGAGGCGGCCGCGGGCGGGGGCGCGAGGGCCGGTGACACTCTAGAGCTTCGGGCTGTACCCGGGGGTCTCTGCGCCCAAAGCCCCAGCATGGGCGGCGCGAGCGCAGCGATCTGGCGCCGGAGCCAGGAAATGTGCCCATCCTTAAGCCGGTAGGTGCTTTGAAATACTGGACTTTCTCCTTTTTTCCTCTTTTCTTTCCGAAATCCGAAAATCTGGAGATCAAAGTTTAGCATGGAGTGTAAAGTGCTCTGATAAAATATGATGACATCCCTCGCTCCCCTTCTCACCCCCCCCCCTTTTAACTGTTAATTATTTCCAAGTCATTGTGTCCAAATACCCTTGCCGGGCTGATTACAAAGTGTATTGATTTAGTCTGGGCTCATCCTACACGTTCGTCTTAATTCCTTTTCCTTGTGCTAGACCAGAAAACCCGAAATGAAACTTATTTTCTTCCTCTGAGCCCCGCCCCCTCCCCCCCCCAGCCCTCATCTGTGAGGCTTGGGCAGAATAATGGAATTAATATAAACGTTTCATTTGGTTGCATTTGAGCTTTTCCAGCCCATTTATGAGGGGCTGGTGTTGCTCTCATGTCCGGTCACAGGTATTTTCCAAGTTCGGGTTTCCCTTTTTGTTACTGCTCTTTGGACAGGAATGTTGGAGGGCCATTCTGTATTTATTCCCCCTGAAAGGAGTGTACACATTGGAACCGTCTGCACTTTACCTTTCGTCGTCCGTAGGCTTCAGGATTTCGGGCTGGCACAATAGCTGAGTTGAGAAAACCTGAGGGATAGTTAAGAGATTTTTTTCTCCTGCTGAAAATACATTGAAGAGTATTTCCAAATTTTTTACCTTTCATCTCCCTTCCCCTCGTTTTTTCCACAGTGAGAATCAATTTAGGGAGAGATGTCTTAACTAGAATTTGAAGAGAAATGGTAAGAGTTCAGGTGTTTTCTACCAAGGGTTATCCTGTATAATTGAGACACAGGAGTTCCTATTATTTTTGGTTCCAGAGAGAAATCTATTGAATCTTTTTGAGAATTCCACTAGAGTTTTGATTCGCAAAGTGAAAATACCCATCTCTTTAAGGCCAGGAAAAGAAAATTGGGCTCACAGTTTTCAGAGATCAGGAATGAGTCTTTTCCATCTCTGACTTCTCTGCTTGAAAGGTCTCATAATTAAAGAGTATTAAAAATATTAAAAGGAACTCCACTAGTTACCATTCAAACGGTGTTAGCTAAAATCTCACTGCAAAGGGGGGGAGAAAGGTTTAACATCTTGTCACTGGCTGCACCCCACTTCACCCCCCCCCTTAGTCTTTGGATTAGTCATTGTATGAGAGGGAGAAAAAAAATCAGTTTTTTTTTTTTTTTTTTTTTTGGAAAAGTAAACAGCCTCCAACTGCTGAACCTTGACAACCCAAATTAAGGAAGCAGGAGAGATCAAACAGAACTGCTGCTGGGTGGTTGTCAGGAGCTCTACACGGAGAACCCTGGACTATTCGATCAAGCAGCAAAGCTATATATTCACTAATGCAGAAATGGACCATTGCAAATGCTGATCTTTGTGGTGCAAGCAGAGGCTTGCTTGGAAGGAAATATTCAGCCCCTCTCCAGGCAGCATTTGAGTTCCTTATAGATGCTGAGTAGCTAAACAAGTTATTTTTATAATGCAGACTTATTTGTGAAGAGAATGTACCCAAAAGGGCGTTAAAAGGATAGTAAGTCTTCTAGAGGTTGTCTTGCTACCCAGAACTGTGCAGTGGAATTCTTTTTTACCAACATTAGACTCCTACACTAGAGTTAGATAACGTTTTCTCACATCAAGTTTAGAAGATCTGCCTTGTCAGGGAAGCCAAGGTTTTGTATGTGAGGGTTGAAATCTGATGTGAAGCTCAAAAAAAAAAAAAAAAAAAAAAAAATCAAAAAAAAAAATTCCCTGGTGATGAAGTTTTGTGTCAGCCCACTCTTGGAATTTAAAAAGGCGAGAGGGAGCATTCTCCAGATTAGACATAACCTCTTTTTTTAGATTGACATTCAGCATGACCACGTTGCTACTTTTATTCAAGTTCTCTGTAACTTGTCCTTGCTTGTTGTCTAGGAAAATTTAACTGCTTTACATTTTTAAAGGGAGTAGTAACAGTAATTACTTTAGCATTTTGTTTTCACAGGTTTATCAAAGTATAATGAAAGAAGCATCAGCTTTTCAAATTAACTGCCTCAAATTAAGGGGGTTGCATTGCTGGAGACCTGTGAAAGATTTTGTGTTTATATTTAAATGCTGGAGTATAAACTGTGTAACACTTTTTGTTTTTAAGCTATAAACTATCCCCAAATTAAATGTCATTTCAAATTAAGTAGAACAAAGTAGGAAAAAGGACAACTAAACACAGAGAAGAATAAAAATAATTGTCATTGAAGGATTGCATTTGTAACGAACAAATGTCAATCACATAGTAAGCACTTTGTGTTTTTCTAAGTCAGAGTTTCATAACCAGAGTGCCCAACATGTTTCAAAGTCTGTAGCTTTTATTGGATATACCTTTTATTGTATCATTAAACAATGTGAGTTAAACATACACATGGATGCTATTAGGCAATTTTCTGCAATATGTAATGTTTTTTAAAAAGCTGTAAATACTTTCTAGTTAAATCATTTGTACCAACAATAACAAAAGTTAACTGGGTTAATGTTGAGCCTGGGCATGGTTTTCTGTTACTAAGTTTTTCCTTGCTTCCTTGCTTCTCTTAAGACTCTAGCCCCGGCCTTTGCATTCGGAGGCTCTACTGAAGGATAGGTCTGTTCTCAGCAGTTGTTTAAATTAACAGAGGAATTGTGATGTTTCCTCAACAAATATATTTATACCCCCCACGTCCAATGCCAACATAAAGGAAGAGAAGCGAGTATAGAGCCGATGTGACAACTTATTTTGAACCCAGCATCCTCTCTGCAGCCAATCTTATTGTGCTGTTGATTTGGTTTTCAGGTTTTACTTAAGATGCAAACTCACTTTTGAAATGTTATCTTGTAAAGAGTCTGCATCCCGCAAACGTGTGTGTGTTCAATTTAGGTGTTATGAAGTACCGATTACTTTTCGGTGGGGATGCCAAGAATATTTACAGGGCATTGCAAGGATTCTGTCTTTTAAAAATAATCTTAGGTACCCGTTAATAAAATTTAAATAGATTGCAGGCTGTCAGAAAATAGTATAAATTTTGTTTATGATTCAGTTACTTTAAGGTACTTACATTAAAGAAACTCATTTAACCCCTGACTGAAGAGCATTAAGTGGGGAGGCAAGCCCTCCAAAGAGCTCCTACTGCCCTTTGCTCTCCCGATAATCTTAAATTACTACAATTTAATTGCAGCTTCAAGGCACCGAGCAGGAGCTGGTTCTCTGTGGCTGAAAAGGGGTTTCCAGAGCATAGCTAGATTTGCACAGGTGGTCTTTTTGTTTCTCAAATAAATTTTTTTGCTTAGGGCTTTTTCTTTTCCTTTCTTATCCTGTTAGGTGTCATACTCCTTTTACAGAATTCCGTCATAGTAAATGTCATTTTTGCTAAGCCAGCAGTATTGTTCTTTTTTTTTTAAGTATGTTTTTTGGACCTAGAGTATGTAAAGGTCTCCAGCAAGTAGGGGTTTGTCTTCTAAAGAAAATAACCTTAAGAGAGTCATCTGCTGAATAGACAGGTGAACTTTATACACCAGCCAACGTGGACTTTTACTGTTTGTAGGGGATTTTTTTTTTTTCTTTAGTTGCTGGTAGTAATCCCACCAGGTGATCAAACACCGAGTTTGTAAATCAAGCCAAGTGAGTTGGGCTGGTGTGATTGCTAAACGATCTTTCCTGTGCCTTGTTACACTGGTCTGTGAGTCACTTTGCCACACGTGTGCCATCGGAGGAACCATCTTAAACTGATTTTTAAAAATCTTTCTTTTCCTTGGTGCTTGACTGAATTAAGGTTAGAGGTTCCAAAGCTAGAACGTCAGCGGGCCACGAGCTGAGACAAATTCCTGAAACAGGGAAACCTGGCCAAATATGGGGTGTCTTATACATGACACTTGTTTTTTTTTTTCCCCCCTGGGACCCACATAGTTTATTTTGATGTGCATGTGGCGATGTGGTTAATGGAAATTAAGCAGATTTGGCTTGCGCTGCCAACCTAAAAATAAATGTTGTGAGGAACGTTTGATTTCAAGAAGTGCTTTGGTTTTGCATCCCATAGATAATGTTCTTGCGATCATGGCTGCCAAGGCTGGCATTCTGGAAAGGGGAAGTACAGTGGGGTAAAGCGCATGGCAGTCAGGGAAGACAATTTGACAGTGTCCTTTGTTTCTTTAATATATTACCTTTATTAATTACAGTCAGCTGGGCCTAAGGCATTTTTCAGGCCTTATTTAGAAGTCAGCTCCCATTCACAAGAAGGTTGTGCCAGAAGCTGCATCCTTCTCCTCGTACTGTTTTACCCAGTCGTGAAAATCTCTTGACCGAATTAGCTTGAGGATGTCTCTGCGAGACTTGCGTTGCTTTTTGAAATCCCCCGACACCAGTTTTTAATTCATGCCCTGCCTTGTGTACAACAGGTGTTTGGTAGTGATTTTATGGGATCGAAAGTGAGAAAAACATTTCCTCCCTAGCCAGCCACTGGGAGAACTGGCTGCCTGAAAGAAAGAATCTGGAACTTGAACATGCATATAGATGGGTTTTTCCGTATGACCCTCCCCAAGCTGTTTGCTTTTAAGCAAGTGGGGGAGGGGCTCCATCTTGTGCCTTGATATTTACCGTTAAAGTTGTAGTAATTTAAGACTATTGGAAGAGTGCAAAGGGCAGTGGAAGCTTTTTAGTGGTCTTGACGCTTGAAGCTGCTCACGTGTGGGGTTAAATTAGTTTCTTCAGTCTGAGTACTTAAAGTAACTAAATCGTAAACAAAATTTATATTAGATCCTGACAACTAATAATCTATTTAAATTACATTAGAATATCTGGACAAAAATTTAATTAAAGACAGAAGTACTGTCAAGCCCTGTAAATATCTTGACAGGTCTATTCAATTGGAACTGATATCACGAAATATTTACATATGTCTGGTGTGTTCAGGAACATCTCGGCAGGGCCTGTGCAAAGCTAATTGCACTTTCTTTCCAAATCACATTTTCAATAAAATAGGTTCTTTTTTTTTTTTTTAAATGAAGGAGCATGAACACATGCAAAATCGTGTTCAAGTGTTCTGTTTACTATTTAGTTGTCTCTACTCAGGACCCCTCTCAGATGGGTTTATTTCCTCTAACTGCTGCTAATTCAGACACAAAGCTAAAATGGAGGAATCACTGATCAGAATGCTCCTGTCCTTCTGTGTTATTTCAACAGTTTGAAAATGTCTGGGGCTAGCATGTTAGAGGACAATTTGCTCAGGGGAGAAAAATGGACCTGAACCTGGCATTATTGGGTCCCTGTTTGTATTAAATAGAAGATACTCACTTAGGATGGGACAGAGATGTTTTCCTGAAATTTATTTTTGGATACAGACTCACTTATTAGTAGTAATGCACGTGGACATTCACAGTTTGCCAGATTCTCTGGTTTTAGCTAATTCTGTGATCAGCTTTATTGGCTGGGACGCTGAATAACAGTTCTAGCATCAACTCAAAAGCAGAATTTCCGAGGTTTCCTTTTCTCCCTCCTGGCTCTGCAGTTGAATCATAATGTGACTTTTCTTGCTTCTGGTTCCTTGTCTTCGAATTAGGGGGAGTGTTGAAGGTATGTTCTTCGAGCTTAAAGATCTAAGGGCACCGGGGCTGTGTAGTTACTCAGACTTTTAAAGATGTTCTTGGTGCTCTCAGGACAGTGACTGCAGCTCCTGGGGGGAGGGAGTGATGTGAGTTTGGCATGAGTTTCTCCTGTCCCAGAGCCTCTCCCCTGAGTTGGTGATGCCCCATCAGAGGAGCTGGAGGCTTCCTCTCCCGGGGACAGGTAAGCACAGAGGTGGAGGCGGATACTCCTATGCGAAGTGGAAGAGGGTTGCTGTTGGTCCGAGTTCAACATGTTTCAAAGCGAGTTCCCATGCTCACCTGCTTCCAGGTCATTGTGTGTCTGTGCGTGTGTACATGTTAGGGGGGATTTATTAAAACACAGATGGTTCGATCAGAACTTTTGCAGACAGACGTGCGAATGTGCATTGTTCACAAATCTCCCCTGGGGTAATTCTGATGCCCACTACACAGAGACCCATGGACCAAGTGATTTCTGCTCCTAAAGATTGTGGAACTGAAATATTGATCTTCACTTGGATTTTACCGACTAATTTTTTTGTTTTATCTTGAGACCTGTGTTCTTTTTAATGTGTTTGGATTTCTATTAAGAATCAAAGCTGGTGGTTTTTAAGTATGCACGAGGATTGGAATCACAGCAGAGCTGTCATTCCAAACACAGACATAGTCGCAGTGTGCCTGGGTGTACAATATTGGGGCAGGGGGCGGGCAGCCTTTGCATTTCTGAATAGCTCCCCGTGTGATTCTGATGCCCCCCGAAGTGGGAGAACTGGACTCCTCAAAGATCAGCATTGGAGGAATCTTATAACTCTTCTTAAGGGTTTAACTTTACTGTTTGGACTTCATGAAACCTAAGAAAGGAATATGGGTTCCCTTTCCAGAGGCAAGCACCAAAAGAAACATTAGATACTTAGAGAAATAGAGGCAGAACAAGAGCCTCACAGTTCAGGTGAGTGGTAGAAACAACGTGGCACATCGGTTGTTCTCACCAAGTACCAGACATGTCTTTTCAAATTATGCCTGTCTTGCCTCCATGTTTCCAGTGGGCATTGTCATGTTGTAGCTACCAATTAGTGTCAGATGGCTTGCTGGAATTTTTTTTTCTCCAAGTATTTCATCTTAATTTAAAAATCTGAACTGTTTACCCATTAGATTAACCCTGCTGGCATAAGTACGTTGATTTTCCTAGGCATCTTGGGAAATTCTCTCTCATTGTATGTGATGGGGCCTGCAGGAATATTGATGGAAGTAGCCTCGCCAAGGATGCCACACAAATAAAGCAAGCAGAATCCTAAGACAAATGCATCCTCCAAGATTATGAGAGATAAAATGCTAAGGAGGCTTGTTCAACTATTCGGGGCTTCCGCTAAAGATCTCTCCACTACGGTCAAAAGAGTTATTTAAATAAAAGTTGTGTAGATGTTTTTCGTCTGTATTAGTGATGTACCTTTTGAAGTTACCCAGCAATAAAGCGTTGGTCCAAAATGCCCTCACCTAAACTAAAACATAAAAACTTGCCACTTGACTTTGGGTGTGGCTTCATTTTAATAGATACCCAAAAAGTTGGCATTGTTTCTGTCTCGAGCTTCACAGTTGCTTGGGCTCTGGGTTTGGGTGGCATTTGGAATATCCCTGTAATACAAAGTTCTTTTATTTCTGTTCAGACTCTGAAGGGCTTAAAAAACAATCTCTGATGGGCCACGTTTTAAAACTAGAGTGTCTCTAACTTTGCATGGAGGGTTTCTATAAAAGATGAAAAACGGGACTGGTTGAAAAAGTAGAAAGTGCATTGTCGAGGCTGCATGGTCTTTACTACAACTGTCAGCAGTGGATGAAATGTACAGCGTGATGTTAAATCACTCTGCCTTGTTTGTTGAAAAGATGTTAATCATTTCATTAAGAAAGATTAAGTAATTAACTGATATATCATTAGGGTATCAATGACAGACCCTTTCTAGTGACGTATTACAGAAATTTTCTAATAGAAAGTTTGCTGCATTTAATTATTTGGAAGAAAGTTAGTTGAACCTTGAGAAGGGGGGGTTGGGTGGGACCTCTTTAGAGAATATCGCTGTCCACATCCAACTGTCAATAATTTTGGAGAAGATAGTCTATTACAGTGGAAAATGGTTCAATCTCGGGTTTTCTCTTAGGGGCTCCGTCAGGCGTGTTGTTGCAGACCCGCTGTTTTGCATGCCTTCTCTGGGCTTAGGGAAGGGTTCAGTCACTTAAGTGTGTTCATCTTATTTTCTAAATAATGGCTTTTGTTGCAGTATGATGGCCTGTTGACAGTAAACGCGCCGTCCTAACTTGGGTAAGCTTACAACAAATTCTTATACTTGTAGGAGCAAGTTATCCTCACTGCTCACTGGGGATGCTTCTCCCTTTTGTCTCACTGTCCTTAAGGCAACAGCAGCACAAGGTTTAAATATTGTGGGATGGGGATGTTGTTGTGGATAGGGTGTGTGTGTGCGGGGGAGGAATCAACTCCCCATCTGGCAAAACATTTACCTTAGACCCCTTTGTCCCCAGATCATACATAAGATGTGTTTCTAGCTTATTCTTCCGGTGCGTGTATTTGCGTCAACTCAGAATTAAAAAGATACTTAAGGAGAGATGTCGTTTCTGTGTTTGTTTTTGTTTATTTCAATTAGGAAGCAGGACAGTAGCTTTTACTAGCTACAGAAATCATCTCTGTGTCAGAGAGGACTTTTCCCTGGCAGAATACTGAGGTGGGAAACTTCTTCAAGGTAGTTGTGAGACTTTTGAAAATGGTGCAAATGGATTTTATATGGGGGTTTTGGTATTGTAACAAGTGCCCCAGTTGTTGAATAAAATGCGATGCCTTGGCCTCAAGCGCTTCGATCTGTGAGTTGAGAGAGACTTTGGAGGAAAGGAACCCGGCAGATATTTACAAAGCAATTTCTCTTAAAACTATGGCTTACAGCTTTTGATTTTTGTTACGAAATGTGTAAGACACCAAAAAATTGTAATTCAGAGAATAATTCAGTGGGCCCCCATGTACCTGCTGCTCAGCTTCAGAAAGAATGTATTTCTGATCCAGGTTGCAGAGGCTTCTGGCATGTCTTAGCCCAGTCCTTCTACCCTGGAGGTGACCTCTGCTCTCAGTTGGCTCTTTTCCACCCCATGGCTTTCATTAGACTTTTAATACATAGGATTGTATTCCCCCCAATACAGGGTCTTCTTCTGCATGTTCAAGATGTGTTTTGATGGTATCCCCCTATATGTGTCCTTTAGTAACTTGATGTTTTTTGTTCAGTACCATTAGTAAAATTCATTCATATGAATACATGTGGCTGTATATTCATTTTTCCGTGTGAACCTTTTAAAGTGCTGAATATTAATTCAAGACAAGCTCTTCACGCTTGAATTTAAAACCCAGCAGCGTTCTGCAGTCCTGTACGTTGAAAATGCAGGATGGATGTGAAACTGTCAGTCCTGGCCACGTCTTCATAATATGCTCGTTTACCCGTGTTTTTTTGTTTGTTTGTTTGTTTTGTTTTGTGGGGGGAGGGAAAAACTTTAAAGTCAAACATTTACCAGGGAATTTGCTTTCAAAAAAATAATAAATCAAGTGGCTGATCTCTTACATTGAAGGAGGAAAAAAACAAAACAAAACAGACGAGGCATTCATTTGAAGGATCCTAGCCATTTTCTCATTCTAATTTTAAAGACTTGGTTTAGAACTTCACGGTTACATATGCAGGGTAGCAAGTTAAAAAGCGATGTTTAATTAACAGGCACTTTATACTTCTGTATTCTTGTTATGATATAAGCACCTTGTTCTTCAGAGTAGAAAGTGATTTCTGCATATTTTCAAGGACTGGCATCTTTATGGTAAGAAAGCCACATAAATAAAGATATGCTTAGATGAAAATCGGAACATGTTTTTAAAATAGTGTGTGTCTCCTTTCAGCTCTGTTATCAAACTTGCTGCCTAAGCCGGAGCTGGTGCTCTGTCATTATGCTAATGACCAAAAGAATCGATGATGCGGAACTAGATGAAATCAGGGGTATAATCGGAGAGAGTTATCAGGTTTTTTTGTCATTAAATTTAGTGATAAATAATACACTGTTCATTTTGAGCAGAGAGAACATATTTAATTCTGATGTGTACAGAGTATCGATTTAGTTAGGCTTATGGCTGAGTAAAACGATCATCTTTTGTAATTTCAGAGGAAAGATGAAAGGCATTTGTGTCAGCCTGGCTGGCTGACTCGGGCCATAGAATTGTTTACCTTGACCAGCCAGGGAAGGGTGGGAAAACTTTTTTTCCTCCTCCTCCTAGGCAACTTGGATATTTGTACTGACATTTTATTAGGAATATCAGGTACTCAGTAAATAGCATAAATGACTGGGGAGGTTAAACAAAATGAGTGTAAAGGTAGATAGTGTTTCCCTCAAGAATGGAGAAAAATATAACAAAGGGGAAATGTTTGGACAACGCTCTCTTTAAAAGACGGGTGTGTGTTAAACAGGGCCCATTAGAGTCAGTGTTGCCCATTAAACAATGGCTTTAATTTAAAACTTTTTTTGAGTTTCTCATAACAAATAAAGTTATACTTGGTAACGGTTTATTTAAGGAGAAGTCATCCTTGTAACTTAGCATCTTTTTTTCCAGGTTCCTGAAACCTTGGGGGAAAACACTGGCGCTGCCTCCTTTGTTGCAAAGGGGTTTCTAATGCACTTCTCCCTAAAAGACATGCTTCCGTGGGTAGAGTCAGCAGTCCTTTTACTACTGTACAGCAGTACCAAGTGATAAGAGAGAAAAGAAAAGAGTAATTAGCTATGTTTTATAGGACGTAAAGAAAGGGTGATGGAAGTCTATAAAAGAAGAAAATCAGAGCAAAGGCCACCGTGATGTTATTTTTTGAAAACGCAGTGTAAAAACGGTTCTCTTGATAGCAGAGACCCCCATCCTGGCTTGGCCAGCTGTGTTCTGCCGTTTTCCTTTCCACAGTCCTGTCCATCCTTGGTTGGGTCTTACCAGCCATACCATCTGCCATTCCAGCGGCGGCCTTTTCGGTGGGAAAGCCGGCCAATTGGGTCAACTTTTGTGACCTGGCGTGTGTCCACTGGGAGCTCAGATCAGGTCAGGCTCATTTTTAGGTGTGTCCGAAGCCCAGATTTCAACTCAGTGAAAGGCTGTGGAATTTATTTCCCAAAGTGCTGCCCACACTCTGTTCTTTTTTTCTTCAGCTGCCTCCTTGGGCTGAGATGATTGCTTAATGCTCTTAATTATGCTGGATCCCTCTGTATTTTCAAACACCTGTGCGTAATTCAGATCACGGGTGGTCACAGAGCCTGGCTCACTGGACAGCTTCCCCTTCGGAATGGGGAAATCCCAAGGAACCTGACCACGGACCGTGTGTCAGGGGGCTGAGTAGCGGCTTAAAAGGATGGAATGTTTCCCTTGAACTTCCACTGTGCCACGTGAAAGATCCTTAGTCGCTGGGTTGGGGCGAGTCTTAGAACGAATACCTCAGAAACAATGTTTTAAAAAATCAACTCTCATTCATTGCTGGTGGGAATGCAAAATAGTAGGTCACTTTAGAACTAGACCGTTTGGTGGTTTCTTATAAAACCAAGCTTACTCTTCCCAGGAGATCCAGCAATCCTGGATCCTTAGTGTTTATTCAGAGCAGTTAGAATCTTAACGTCCACTCAGAAACCTGCACGTGAATATTTATACCAGCTTTGTTCGTAATTGCCCAAACTTGGAAGCAGCCAAGGTGTCCTTCAGTACGTGAATGGATAAATACTAACTATGGTACATCCAGACAATGGAATGTTATTCAGCACTAAAAAGAAATGAGCAGTTAAGCCACAAAAAGACATGGAGGGCCCTTAAATGCATATTACTAAGTGAAATAAGCCAATCTGAAAGGGCTATATACTGTGTGATCCAAATTACATGATACTCCGGAAAAGGCAAAGCTGTGGAGATAATGCAGAGATCAGTGGTTGCAGGGTGGGGGGAGGGAGAGACGAATAGGCAGAGCTCAGAGGATTTTTAGGGTAGTGAAAATACTCTGTATGATACCATGATAGCGGATGCATGTCATTATACATCTGTCCAAACTCACAGAATGTGCAACACCACGAGTGCAATTGCACCCTAGACTACAGTCTAGTGTAGACATCACTTTGATATGCACTGGGAAACTGAAAAATTTATGTGATTTGCTTTATCGTGATACTCGCTTTACTTTGGTGGTCTGGAACTGATCCTGAACTGTCTCTGAGGTGTACCTGTACTTGGTCTTCCCGTGTATGCATTTATATTTTCTTCCTCTGCAAAGAAACCCCATTTGAGGACAGTGCCATCAGGACCAACCTGTGTCTCTGATGTTTGTAACATATATGAGACCCAGGGGTACCTACAGGCCTCTGGAGCTGTAAGATGTTTCTCTGGATACACGTGTTATACCTGTGTGTGTATACACTTGCGTGTGTACGTGTTTGGGAGGTGTATATTGTGAACGGAATAAGATAAGGTTGAGGATCTGGAATTGAGTTTTAGTGAGTGGTTCAGATTTTCTCAATCCTTCAAGGTTAGAAGTGCATGGGTCCCATCATTTCTCCATGAAACCCACTAGTGACGTCTTTCCTTTTCCATGGGCTCTGATGGTCGTACTGAGTACACTTTGGTTTGCAGGTTGGAGCATGGATTAGCTGTGAGGTGAAGACACGCTTGCTGTATGTATTAAATACCAACTTTTGAGAATCTGTGACAACCAAGCCGGGTTACCTAGAGTGTAAATAGCCTATGAAACGCGTTATCTGTAAAAAAGTAGAAGTAAGATCCAAGTCTCGTGGAACTTTTGAAAATTCAAACATCAAACTAAAAGTGAGAGTGGACCAGCTATGGGATCTGTGGGCCCGGTGCAAAATTAAAATGGGGGGGTTCCTTGTGAAATACTGTGAAATATTAAGAATTTCAAGATGGTGGCAGCAAAACATTAAACCAAGTTGGGGCCCTTCAGAGCACGGGGCCCTGTGTGACTGCACGGGTCACACCCCCATGAAGCTGGTCCTGCTTGGGATTCATACACTGTCTTGAAGGGCTTTGCTTTTTTGTACCAAGGTTTCCTCTCCTGCAAGACAGGAGGACAGGGCTGGGACAGACATGGCAGGCTGAGCCCCTCCTATGCTGCTTACTCAGCAATCTTGGCTTTCTCTCTATTACTGAACCCAGATTGGGTTGCAAATCCCTGTGAAAGCACATTCCTCTTCCTGGGTTGTAAGATCCATTGAGTGCAAAATATTGGCCATCCTGTGCACGAGGTGTTCTCTGCAGGCATTTTCCAAGGTCCTGTGAGGGAAGCCAGTCCTGTTCATGCTGTCCTTTTCCTTCTCTGTCTTTTTCTTCTCTAGCCCTTCTCCCAGGGTCTTGATCCTTTGACTGTACCTTTGCTCCCTGTCACCTTCATTGCTTTTCGTTGTCACCTGCCCTTGACTTCATCCTGGGAGAGGTCTGCTGGACCTAAAATCTGAAGGCAGCCTCAGAAAAGAGTTTTTGCTCTTGTTAATTTTTTAAAAAAATTTATTTATTTTTGGCTGCGTTGGGTCATTGTTGCTGTGCGCGGGCTTTCTCTAGTTGCGGCGAGCGGGGTCTACTCTTCGTTGCGGTGCGCGGGCTTCTCATTGCGGTGGCTTCTCTTGTTGTGGAGCACGGGCTCTAGAGGCACAGGCTTCAGTAGTTGTGGCACGTGGGCTCAGTAGTTGTGGCACGTGGGCTTAAGTAGTTGTGGCATGCGGGCTTCAGTAGTTGTAGCTCGTGGGCTCTAGAGCACAGGCTCAGTAGTTGTGGTGCACGGGCTTAGTTGCTCCACGGCATGCGGGATCTTCCCGGACCAGGGCTCGAACCCGTGTGCCCTGCATTGGCAGACAGATTCTTAACCACTGCGCCACCAGGGAAGCCCTAAAGTGTTAATTATTAAACAAGCAGATTCTGTCTGGAGGTGCATGGGTTGATCGCCTTCAGGAACCGCAGTGACCCAGGCCCTATGTCATGGAGATGTGATTGGCTCAAGCCACACAAAATGCAAAATTCGTTTTGTGGCCTGTTGTACTTTTGCTTCGGACGGTCAGGACACCCTTACTGATGAAGATTAAATGCACTTCTCTTAACGTGGTTCAACAGGGTTTGAAAAAAAGAAGGTTTTTTTTTTTTTTTTTTTTTTTTTTTATCCTGCCGTACCAAGTTGTAGAATTTCAGCATAACGGGATGACTCTGGACTGTTTTACCTTGGGCCAAGTGGTTTTTGTTCTCTGCTGAAATTCGCAGGGATCCTCTGCCCCTCGGTAGCTTCCGTGTCCTGAGCGAGGGACTGAGTCTTTGGGACTCAGTGTATGTTAGTGGCAGTGGCGGTGCTGGGGCTTGGACCCGCAGGAGGCATTAATCAGCAGATGTATGCAGAGCACTTAACAGAGCTGTTGGCTTGTCATAAACACTTGGATTTTCGGTGATGGTTTATTATTAATAAGAGTGATTCCTGTTATCTCAATTGGTGGTTTTTTAGAACCTGGTCTTGGCAGTTCACTCCCTCCTTTAAAAGGTATGATAACAAAAGTTGGGAAGATTTAAAAACTTGCCCTCCCACGCTTTCTTGCTTCCCTCCAACATTCCGCACGTCTCTCTCCCCACCGGCCTCTGCTGTCCTTCCCTCTTCTGTCGGGCACAATAGCTCTTCCTGACACAACGGCACGCGATGGTTTGAGCAGGCTGTGAATGCTGGGAGGATGTTGTTTGAGCTGACACGGGGGCCGTTTCTGGGAGCCCAGGGAGAAGGCCTGCACGTGCTTTTCTGGGGAGGGGTATGATGAGTTTGTTAGGAGCCCCCAGGGGGCCAGGCTGGGGGAGGGACTCTCCACGTCTCTGTGGCCTTCTTAGGAAGCCAGAGGTTGCCGGAAGCAGGGTGGCACCAGTGTCTGTACGCCACCCTCGAGAGGTTGCTCTTTGACTCTACTTATGTTTTGTAAATAAGTTCATTTGTACCCTTTTCTTTTTAGATTGCATATATAAGCGATATCATATGATATTTGTCTTTTCTGAGTCACAGATGTAGAAAACAAACTTATGGTTACCAGGGGATAAGGAGGGGAGGGATACATAGGGAGATTGGGATTGACATATACACACTATTATATATAAAATAGGTAACTAATAAGGACCTGCTGTATAGCACAGGGGTCCTACTCAGTACTCTGTAATGGCTTATATGGGAAAAGAATCTTAAAAAAAAAAAAGACTGGATATATGTATCTATATAACTGATTCACTTTGCTGTATACCTGAAACATTACACAGAACATTATAAATCAACTGTACTCCAATAAAAATTAAAAAAAAAGAAAAGGCTGCTCTTTTAGAAGCATTTGAGGGTCTAGGGCTTTTTTTTTTTTTTCTTCTCCATAGAGAAGAACATCAGCTTCCCCGCCTGCAGGTCTGGTAGGGAAGGAGGAAAGGAAGGGAGAATAAGTTCCTGTGAGTGATTCCCTGTCTGGCTTCTGCCCCCCTGACAGTCCGAGGCTGTGGACATCAGAGCCTTCCTATCTGGCTATTTCCCAGATCACCTGTTGAATTTTCTCAGCACCCTTAATTTTCACACTAAACGGACTGGAAATGATACATTAGTTGGGTCAAACGTTAGACTACACAAGGGTCTTATAGTCAGGTTTGGGATTTGAATGTGTTTACGTAGTCTGTCTGTTTTATTTTTCCCGGGCACGATGTCTGGTGTTTAGTTCCTAGGGGAACAGCAGAGCTGCTCAGGACAGCTCACCACGTGCACACCAGTTATTAACTTGTAATCCACGCACCCTTTTCGATGTCTCTATTTCTCCACCTCTGCCAGGGTGGCTGGAGCGTGAGCTAGCTGTGCGCTTAGCAGGTTGGGAAGGGGGGCCCGCACATTTGCCAACTGATTCCCCACGGTGGTCGTGAACCATGTTAACAGAGCTATTTCCTGTTCGTTCAGCCACACCTGTGTGCAGAAGGGCTTGGTCAGAACTTTTAACCGCCTCCATCGTGGTGGATGAGGGACGTGCATGTTTGTGTATTTCTTAGTGACTGTGTAACGTACACTGGAGAAGTAAGTTATTTCACTGAACATCATGGAATTAACACATGGATTCCTCCACTTACTCATTCACGCGTTCACTCGTTGATTTGCATATTCCTCACTTGTTGTTTTATTGACCCGACATTACTACTGGGCGAGAAAGCATCACTTCCTGATCCCCTGTCTCCCCAGCTTGCTTGTGCACATTCTCAGTTAGATGTTCTAACACAGCATCATTTAGACTCCCGAAGGTCATTATTCACAGAGGTCTTTGGCAACAAGCTTATGGGATTCATCTAGTTCCACCTTTTATTTACGAAATATATGGCCGCCCAGAAGCCAATGAGTCATCTATACACATAGTTACCATTCCCGTAACAAATAGGGCTTTCGGTCCCATTTTCGCTATGAACACTCCACTAGGTAGTATACCAAGTATAAGCAGCCGCCTTTTCTTTCTAGCCTGAGCGCTTAATTAAAACCTGACAGATTGATTTTTCCATTAGGCCAGAAGGCAGGTGTCGTCTTGAACAATTCTTGATTTGAATTTCTTATTGAGTCTGTTTAGCTTCTTGTGGGCACACAACTCCCCCTGCCCGCCCCAAATATATGTATTTGGTGGGGACTGTTTTACACAGCGAGTTTTACACAATGAATTGGTAAAAAACAGAAGAAAATATCTTACTAGTAAGTTCCTGTTTAAAAGGTGCTGATAGGGAATTGCTTTAATGCCTGCTGTATTCTTGGCCTCTCCAGGGAATGCTGCCTGTGGAGTGATGTTGAATGGCAGTCTGAAGTCCAGGAAGCTGTCATTTCTTATCCTGTTTTTACCCCTAATGCTCCATCAGGGACAGAGTGACAAAGACATTGATGTGTCCACAACCCCTCACATCTTGGTGGATGATTTGATTTCTTTCCTTGCCTGTTTTCAGCGTTCATCCTCCCAAAATGGCACGGAACTAACTGTCCAAAAGGATTGTTGGTCTGTTCCCTGATATATAAATCCCCACTTATAAATGTGAAAAAACAAAGCAGAAGAAAAACACCTCTGCAAAAGCCATTTAACTCTAGTGATAAAGAGTTTCATTAATTCTAAGGACACTGACAAGGCATGTGGCTGTAGTTAAGGGTATATCCACATCCCCATCAATGCCGTATGGGTGTCGGTCATACTGTGGCTTAGTGGTTAAGGGCAGGGACTCTGGAGTTTAGCAGACTTGGGTTTAAAGAGGCTATTTAACACTTGTTGGGTGACTTAAAGCCTACTGACCTTTCTAAGTTGCCTTCATCTTTCATAAATATGTGTGTGTGTATAAGAGGGTGTAATAATAGAAATTACCTCATCCATTTGTTCTGTGGATTAATGGGAAAATCCACGTAGCATGTGATGCATGGTGCCTGGTGAGTGTAGGAAGGAGCTGTGCGCACGTTAGCTCTTATGATTGTGATTATTCTACCTATTGGTTAAAAGTCACATTAAATAGCTAAGGTGGATGCAAGATGCGGAACTCTGCAAAGGTCACAAAAACCCGAAGGAGGCGTACTTCACCCACATGGAGTGAGTCTGAACCTCAGGTTAATCACCTTGTTGGTGTGTTTTGGAGTTTGTGTTGATTGCCTTGGTTTGATCGCTTGGCTTTTGAATAAGCTCCTAAAATATGGTTTTGTCTGGTGTTTTTCTTTGCTTCCGAAATCGGTGCAGGTGCAGAAAACAGGAAGCGAAACCTTAAGCGGCCCAAGGGAGCCTCATTCAAATCGTGCCAGGCAGGTATAATATACAAGTGTTATCACCTTACTGATAATCTGGCATGCTGTGAGTATTCCACGTGCCACGGGGATTACGGGGAGTGAAGTCATACGGCACTTTGGCACCAACTTGCCCGGCTCCTTAGGAAGGGTGAGAGAGAGGAAAGCCCTCCTTCTCAGAGATGGTGTTGAACACACCTTCACTCGTCCAGAGGCGCAGGCTTGCAGCTGCCATTTTGTCTGTTGGCATGTCACGTTATCTTTGAGGCTGTACCTCTTGAGAGCAGGGAAGGTATCTTTCATAAATGAACTGGCACCATGTCTCTGTAGTTTAAAAGTCTACTCTGAGTTTGAGACTACATTGCATATTGCTTCATGTTCTGACATGTAGAAAAATTTGAAAGTTGAAGACCCATGGCTAGAATACAAAGCTTTCCAAACGTTTAAGTATTTGGGTAACCCAATGGTTATATCTAAAGCAAGTGTTGTCTTTAAGGTTTAATTTGGTTCTTTGTCCTGGAGGGTTTAGGGAGAGACCATGGCTGCCTTGCCTGTGTGGCCGGGAAGGTCTCTCTCACTTTGTCTTTGGCCAGATGATCATCTTTGCATGTAGTGAGCCCTTGGACATGCCTGGCATTGTATAAAATTTACCCAGCATGGCCCGCTGTTCTGGAGGAGCTACTCCACATATACTTCTTTGTTGAACTCAGAAGCGGGTCGCCAGGTACTATGTGTCAGATGCCCATCCATTTCCTGCTTTTGGCAAGAGGGCATCTCAAATCGTTTCTCTAGTTCCATGGAACAGCCGGAGACTTTAGAGCTCTGCCCTCGTCCTGCACTTGGCCACAACTTTGTTTCTTCTTGTTTAGCTTGATTCTTCACAGCCACTCTTTGGCCACAGTCTCTCATACACAGACACACAGACACACACAGACACAGACACAGACACACACACACACCCTCCCTCTCTGGTCTGTTCCCACCTTTTCTCGCAAGGCCAGCCTGTCTGCTTCATTCCCTTCCCCAGCGTCACTCTGCTCACATCCCATATTTTCCAGATAAAGGCATCTGCCAGAGCCACAGTTCTTCTCTTCCCTTTGCTCCTAAAGGAAGGAATGGGATTGGGGCTGGGGCAGGGGGACTACTTGGTTGGGAGGGAAGTACCAATAAAAGGAGAATTAAAGATAAAGGAGTGTGTTCTGGAGGGCCACATCACCTATCTGTGGGGCCCCAAGTCATTGTTCAACTTCCTGTTTGAGGAAGACCCAACTCCACCAACAGAAAGAAACAAATTATTCCCATACTGACGTGCATCGTCTCTGAACCAGGCAGAACCAGATCTGTGTGGTCTCTTAGTGTTTGGTGATCTTGGGTAGGTTTCTTACCCTCAGTTTGCACTTCTGTAAAATGGTTCGATGGTGATTATATGAACCAATTAGGGATGTTGTGATAATAATTCACATTACACCAATGTCTAGCACGTCCTAAACCTTCAACAAAAGAAAGATAACACGAGCCCCTATTATTCTAATGCCGGGAGGCAGCAGTTTCATTGTGCCTAGTCGAGAATCTAATAACCCAACATGTAATACAGTGGATACGGTGGATACTGTATCAGGCTGGTTCACATCCCCAGACTGGCACTTATCAGCCATGCGACCTTGGACAAGTTATTAACATTTCTGTGGTTCAGTTTTTTTACCCACAAAATGGTATGATAGTACCTACCACATAAAGCTAGTGGTGAGACTTAGATAAGTTAATGCATGTAATTCGCTTGGAACAGGGCAGAGAGTCTAGAAGATGGTGAGCCGTCAGTAAATCATAGGAGCTACTGTGGTTGCCTTGATTATGCCCGTATTGATTATTACTACTCCTTCCCTATCCAAGCAGAAACAACCAGTGAGAGGACTCACATAGAACTCTTTCAAATCCTTCCATCTCTTGACAGCCTGGGGGCAGACACCCAAAACTGAGACTTGGTTGGAGAGTCTTGGTTTTAAACCCAAACTCCTATCATCAGGCCTGAACATTTGGCCCTTCTTCCTTTTCGCCTCGGATGGAGACACATGGAAATAGTTTGTAGCAGTTGGGTACAGGGCGTTGGCTTTGCAAGTGGAGGATGAAAAGAACTTGCTTGCTACTTGCCGTAATTTATTTGCATTTGCATTCTTTCTTTCTCCACCCTCCAGGAGAAAGAAAAAGTGAAACTGATGTGGGAATACATCTTTGTAATTTCCTAAGTTAGAGGGGTAGTGAATGAAAATGCTTGACAAGGTACACACTGGTGCTTGATGATGACTTTCATGGAACAGAATTTGATTTGCCTTGAGTGTATCTGGGACCACAAGTAAGGGGCTAGTCAGCAAATGCCAGAGCATGCAAAATGCTTAGTGTGTGCAGGTGCATTTGTAATGCTTTTTTTTTGTTTTTTGCGGTACGCGGGCCTCTCGCTGTTGTGGCCTCTCCCCTTACAGGCTCACAGGCTCTGGACGCGCAGCCTCAGCGGCCATGGCTCACGGGTCCAGCCGCTCCGCGGCATGTGGGATCCTCCCGGACCAGGGCACGAACCCGTGTCCCCTGCATCGGCAGGCGGACTCTCAACCACTGCGCCACCAGGGGAGCCCAGTAATGCTTTTATATGTAGTTCATTCTATCCTCACAACAACCTTACCAGGAGTGTATTTTACAGATAAGAAAATTGAGTTACAGAGAGTTTGAGAGCTTGCCCAGAGTCACATAGCTAGATATTTCCTATTTTGCCTAAAATACTGTAGCAGGTCCTGGTGGCAAGGACCTTGGTTACCATCTGATTCAGCTGACTCTTTTGTTTGGTAAAAAGTTTGAGATATAATTGATAAATTCACCAATTTACGGTGTACTGACTTGTGGTTTTTAGTATATTCACACAGTTATATAACCATTACCACAATCGACTTTTCACCTCCTACAAAAGAAATCCCATACCCTTTAGCATTCATAACCCCTTCCCCCATTTCCTCCTCACCCCCTCAGCACAGGGCAACAACTAATCTATTTTTTATTTCTATAGGTTTAGATATTCTGGACATTTCGTGTAGATAGAATCATACAGTATGTGACCTTTTGTGTCTGGCTTCTTTCACTTAGCACAGTGTTTCTTAAGGTTTATCTGTGTTGTAGCATAATCAGTAAGTCATTCTTTTTCATGGCAGAACAATATTCCACTGTGTAGCTATACCATTCATCCTTTTTTTTTTTTACATCTTTATTGGAGTGTAATTACTTTACAATGGTGTGCTAGTTTCTGCTTTATAACAAAGTGAATCAGTTATACATATACATATGTTCCCATATCTCTTCCCTCTTGCGTCTCCCTCCCTCCCACCCTCCCTATCCCACCCCTCCAGGCGGTCACAAAGCACCGAGCTGATCTCCCTGTGCTATGCGGCTGCTTCCCACTAGCTATCTACCTTACGTTTGGTAGTGTATATATGTCCATGCCTCTCTCTTGCTTTGTCACAGCTTACCCTTTCCGCTCCCCATATCCTCAAGTGCATTCTGTAGTAGGTCTGTGTCTTTATTCCTGTCTTACCCCTAGGTTCTTCATGACATTTTTTTCCCTTAAATTCCATATATATATGTCAGCATACGGTATTTGTGTTTCTCCTTCTGACTTACTTCACTCTGCATGACAGACTCTAGGTCTATCCACCTCATTACAAATACCTCAATTTCGTTTCTTTTTATGGCTGAGTAATATTCCATTGTATATATGTGCCACATCTTTATCCATTCATCCGATGATGGACACTTAGGTTGTTTCCATCTCCGGGCTATTGTAAATAGAGCTGCAGTGAACATTTTGGTACATGACTCTTGTTGAATTATGGTTTTCTCAGGGTATATGCCCAGTAGTGGGATTGCTGGATCATATGGTAGTTCTATTTGTAGTTTTTTAAGGAACCTCCATACTGTTCTCCATAGTGGTTGTACAAATTTACATTCCCACCAACAGTAAATAGGGTTCCCTTTTCTCCACACCCTCTCCAGCATTTATTGTTTCTAGATTTTTTGTTGATGGCCATTCTGACTGGTGTGAGATGATATCTCATTGTAGTTTTGATTTGCATTTCTCTAATGATTAGTTATGTTGAGCATCCTTTCATGTGGTTGTTGGCAATCTGTATATCTTCTTTGGAGAAATGTCTGTTTAGGTCTTCTGCCCATTTTTGGATTGGGTTGTTTGTTTTTTTGTTATTGAGCTGCATGAGCTGCTTATAAATTTTGGAGATTAATCCTTTGTCAGTTACTTCATTTGCAAATATTTTCTCCCATTCTGAGGGTTGTCTTTTGGTCTTGTTTATGGTTTCCTTTGCTGTGCAGAAGCTTTGAAGTTTCATTAGGTCCCATTTGTTTATTTTTGTTTTTATTTCCATTTCTCTAGGAAGTAGGTCAAAAAGGATCTTGCTGTGATTTATGTCATAGAGTGTTCTGCCTGTGTTTTCCTCTAAGAGTTTGATAGTTTCTGGCCTTGCATTTAGGTCTTTAATCCATTTTGAGCTTATTTTTGTGTATGGTGTTAGGGAGTGATCTAATCTCATACTTTTACATGTACCTGTCCAGTTTTCCCAGCACCACTTATTGAAGAGGCTGTCCTTTCTCCACTGTGCATTCCTGCCTCCTTTGTCAAAGATAAGGTGACCATATGTGCGTGGGTTTATCTCTGGGCTTTCTATCCTGTTCCATTGATCTATCTTTCTGTTTTTGTGCCAGTACCATACTGTAGCTTCGTAGTATAGTCTGAAGTCAGGGAGCCTGATTCCTCCAGCTCCGTTTTTCGTTCTCAAGATTGCTTTGTCTATTCAGGGTCTTTTGTGTTTCCATACAAATTGTGAATTTTTTTGTTCTAGTTCTGTGAAAAATGCCAGTGGTAGTTTCATAGGGATTGCATTGAATCTGTAGATTGCTTTGGGTAGTAGAGTCGTTTTCACAATGTTGATTCTTTCAATCCAAGAACATGATATATCTCTCCATCTATTTATATCATGTTTAATTTCTTTCATCAGTGTCTTATAATTTTCTGCATACAGGTCTTTTGTCTCCTTAGGTAGGTTTATTCCTAGATATTTTATTCTTTCTGTTGCAGTGATAAATGGGAGTGTTTTCTTGATTTCACTTTCAGATTTTTCATCATTAGTGTATAGGAATGCCAGAGATTTCTGTGCATTAATTTTGTATCCTGCCACTTTACCAAATTCATTCATTAGCTCTAGTAGTTTTCTGGTAGCATCTTTAGGATTCTCTATGTAGAGTATCATGTCATCTGCAAACAGTGACAGCTTTACTTCTTCTTTTCCGATTTGGATTCCTTTTATTTCCTTTTCTTCTCTGATTGCTGTGGCTAAAACTTCCAAAACTATGTTGAGTAAGAGTGGTGAGAGTGGGCAGCCTTGTCTTGTTCCTGATCTTAGTGGAAATGCTTTCAGTTTTTCACCATTGAGGACAATGTAGGCTGTGGGTTTGTCATATATGGCCTTTATTATGTTGAGGAAAGTTCCCTCTATGCCTACTTTCTGGAGGGTTTTTATCATAAATGGGTGTTGAAGTTCGTCAAAAGCTTTCTCTGCATCGATTGAGATGACCATATGGCTTTTCTCCTTCAATTTGTTAATATGGTGTATCACATTGATTGATTTGTGTATATTGAAGAATCCTTGCATTCCTGGAATAAACCCCACTTGATCATGTTGTATGATCCTTTTAAGGTGCTGTTGGATTCTGTTTGCTAGTATTCTGTTGAGGATTTTGCATCTACGTTCATTAGAGATACTGGCCTGTAGTTTTCTTTCTTCGTGACATCCTTGTCTGGTTTTGGTATCAAGGTGATGGTGGCCTCGTAGAATGAGTTTGGGAGTGTTCCTCCTTCTGCTATATTTTGGAAGAGTTTGAGAAGGATAGGTGTTAGCTCTTCTCTAAATGTTTGATAGAATTCGCCTGTGAAGCCATCTGGTCCTGGGCTTTTGTTTGTTGGAAGGTTTTTAATCACAGTTTCAATTTCAGCGCTTGTGATTGGTCTGTTCATATTTTCTATTTCTTCCTGATTCAGTCTTGGCAGGTTGTGCCTTTCTAAGAATTTGTCCATTTCTTCCAGGTTGTCCATTTTATTGGCATAGTGTTGCTTGTAGTAATCTCTCATGATCCTTTGTATTTCTGCGGTGTCAGTTGTTTCTTCTCCTTTTTCATTTCTAATTCTATTGATTTGAGTCTTCTCTCTTTTTTTCTTGATGAGTCTGGCTAATGGTTTATCAATTTGGTTTATCTTCTCAAAGAACCAGCTTTTAGTTTTATTGATCTTTGCTATTGTTTCCTTCATTTCTTTTTCATTTATTTCTGCTCTGATCTTTATGATTTCTTTCCTTCTGCTAACTTTGGGGTTTTTTTGTTCTTCTTTCTCTAATTGCTTTAGGTGCAAGGTTAGGTTGTTTCTTCGAGATGTTTCCTGTTTCTTAAGGTAGGATTGTAGTGCTATAAACTTCCCTCTTAGAACTGCTTTTGCTGCATCCCATAGGTTTTGGGTCGTCGTGTCTCCATTGTCATTTGTTTCTAGGTATTTTTTGATTTCCTCTTTGATTTCTTCAGTGATCACTTTGTTATTAAGTAGTGTATTGTTTAGCCTCCATGTGTTTGTATTTTTTACTGATCTTTTCCTGTACATTCATTCATTGATGAACACTTGACTTGTTTCCCTTTTGGCTTTTGTGATTATAAGGGTACTATGAACATTCATACACAAGTTTTTGTGTTGACACATGTTTTTAATTCTCTTGGGGATATACTCTGGTGTGGAATTGTTGCATCCCGTCGTACCTTTTTTGCTTAACCGTTTGAGGAGCTGCCAAACTGTTTCTAAAAGCAACTGCACCACTTTACGTTCCCACTGGCAATGTACGGGGCTTCTGATTTCTCCACATTCTCCCCAACGCTTGTTTTTTCTTATCTTTGTGATTAACCATCTTGTTTTTGAAAATAGGAAAATGAAGCTGGGTGGATTTTAACGATTTGCTTTAAGTACCATACCCGGTGGTAAGAGCCAGGTTCTTCTCTAGGTATGGAGGATAAAGGATGAAAAGCATGATCTTTATTGCAGAAGCTCACTGTGTATGGGGGAGTCAGACTTACAGTCACAGTGCATGGTGATGGTGGCTATTTGGTGACAAGGTATGGGAGGACTTGGAGCAGAAGATTATCTCAGACTTTAAGAAACAGAAGATTATTTAGTGGCCTGTATAACTGAAAAGTCTGGTGGTGATTAGCTTCAGGTACAGATGGATCCAGGTGCTAAAACAGTGTTGTCAGAGAGCTGGCTGTCTCCATCTCTTGTCCTTGCTCTCCCATTGATTCCTTTATTCTTAGCTGTCTCATTTCTCTTTTGGGAAAGATGGCCACCAGCAGACCTAGGCTTATATTCTACCATGTAAGCATCTCCAAGGGAACAGGAGTTTTTCTTTCCCCATGGTTGTAGCAGGAGGCTTACATAGGTCCCTCACTGGCCCAGTAGGTTAATGTAACCGCCTTCCAATCAGTTAGACCCAGTGTTCTGACTGGCCATATTTGCTTCACTGCCTAACCTGGACCTTAGAGTGGGGAGGGGTCAGTCCCACCTAGACCATGGGAACTGAGAGTGGGTGAGGCATGATTCCCAAAGGGAAAACCAAGGTTCTGTTTATGGAAGAATAAGAAATGATGTGTGCTTGGAGAATTGTCCATTCTATAAGTTAGGAAGTGTGCATTCACACATGACAGAAATCCTTAGTCATTCTGGCTCAAACAGTAAGGGGAAGCATTAGCTCTTTTAACTGGAAGTTCAGAGGTCGGGTAGCCTTTAGGCCTAGCTGAATCCAGTGATTTAGTTCTCAGTGATTCCCTGTCATTACCTTGGAGGCAGGATGGCTGTAGCAAGTCCTGATTGCCACAGTATCCAGAGGAAGAGAGAGGCTGTCTGGTCCAGGTACCATCTTTCGCGAGTGAGAAACTGCCTTTTAAGCAGCGTCCCAGCAGACTTCCTACGTGCTGTCTTAGGTGGAATTGCCCGTTCCCATGACCAGACAGATGTCATTCCTTTTTTGCCTTTAGCCTAGGCTTCTAAACCAATCACGGTCATCATTCATACCCCCCTCTGGGTAAGGCTGGGGCCAGCTTTCCTTGGGGCTCATGGGTCCTGTGGGAGAAGGGTGCATGTCTGAATCACGTGAAGATCGCCTGCAGGAGGAAGATGGGAATGGACAGTGAAAATCTAGTTGGCAGCGCCAAGACTGCTTTGCCTACAAGAATACAGGTGTCTAAGGAGATGCTGTGGGAATGGGAAACAGACATTTCAGGCTCAAGGAGTAGCATGGGCAAAGCCGTTCTTTCCTGATTTTTCCTATAAAACTGGAGGTATCTTGGTTAGCTGTACCTTTTCTTGTATGAATAAAGAACTTGAAGAGCAGAAAGTGAGAAGCAGGATTGGCACTAGAGCCTCTTCTTGCTCTTCCGTGGAGGTGGGACGGGCGGTTGAACGTGAGTGGTCAGCCTCAGAGCTGCCTCCCTACTGTGTGTCTTACAGCAGAATAAGCCAAGCAGAAGGATTTCTTCTTCGTTTCCTTAGCTTTTGGTTCACAGCTTTTTGCATAGCTTTAAGGACTGTAAGTGCGGGGTTGATCTGTTGGGCTGTGCACAATAATTTGCGGACGTAATGGACTTTTTGCTTTTTTTAAATAATCAGATGTTTTTCAGGGAAAGTTGTAAGTTGACTCTTTCAGGGGTGGAAGGTAATATGGAGACATGCCAGCATTTAGTTATTTTTCCCCCAGACATACATCTTACGAATTCCAATTTTTCCTCTCCCATCCATGTGGTAATAAGCTAGTAATTCTCCAATTACATGTTCAGAAAGGTATTCTTGTGATATGCCCAACTTGGAGAATTGTGATTTTATGAAACTGTCTGGTATAGCCCTCACCCATAAGAAAAGAGTTTAAATGGCCAAGATATAGAAACAACCTAGTGCCTGTCAGTGGATGAATGGATCAAGAAGATGTGGTATGTGTGTGTATATATATATATATGTATATGAATACTACTCAGCTGTAAAAAAGATGAAATCTTGCCGTTTGCAACAGCATGGGTGGACCTTGAGGGTATTAATGCTCTGTGAAATAAGTCAGATGGAAAAACACATACGGTATGATTTCACACATATGTGGAATATAAAAAAAAGAAATGAAAAGACCAAAATAATGAATCAAAGGAAACAAAAATGAACACTTAGATACAGAGAATAGAGTAGTAGTTACCAGAAGGCTAGGGAGGGGGAGGGGGCGGGCAAGAGGGTAAAATGGGTAAAGGGAATCAGTAGTATGGTGACAGATGGAAACTAAATTTTTGGTGTTGAGCTCACATTAGGGTATACAGAAATATAATTTTGTACACAGGAAACTTATATAATCATATAAACGAATGGTACCTCAATAAAAAATAAATCTTAAAAAATGCACAGGATATAAACAAATTAGTTGTATAAATATAAAAATACCATTTTAGATTGAGGTCCAGTGATAACATGTTTCCAAAAAAAAAAAAGAAAAAGAGTTTATATTAATATCTTTAGTATATTTAAACCTAATCTTTTTTCCATTTGTATGAACAAATACATGCAGGTGAGATTGAACACTTTCATTTCCTGCTTACATATTAACATATCATGAACATTGTTTGGTGTCATTAAATATTCTTTGTAAGCATGACTTTTTGTGCTGTGCCATAATTTATCTAACCTTTTTCTTTTTGTTGGACGTTTACATTGTTTCCGGGCTTTTGGTGCTATAAATAATGCTGCAGTTAACATTCTAGTACATAAATTTATTTGCATCTCTCATGATTTCCTTTGGATAAATTCTGCAAGTGGATTTACTGGATCAAAGGATGGTGAACATCGACATTCTCTTGGCTGTGTCACCAATTTGTTTGACATAAGATGCTTTGGCACTTTCTACCTCATAGCAGCAGGGCCAACGTTGAATAAACTAATCCTCCACCCTTTTTAGTATAGACAATTGGTTTTCTAGGCGAAAGATGGTATAGAATTCTGGTAATATTGCTCTTCTTTCAAAACCAATAAAATGGCTCTTTCTGCATCCTTTGGGTTTTGGCTGTTTGTAGCACTTCTGTGATTTACCCATTTGTATTATATACTGAGTTAAAAATATGATGTTTGTATTAATATTATTGACTTATACCTTTTTACATTATGGATTTTAATATTTTTCCCAAATTTTCTTTTCCTTTTAAATATTCTATATAAAGTATTTCCAGGATCATTAATCTCATCTTTGTTCTTCATTTTTTTATGTATGTTTTCTGACTTTCTGTAAAACTTAGATTTTTCCACCCAACACATTGTTTTCCTTATCATTGCTTTATGGTTTCTTCCAGTTCTTTCTTCTCTTCCTTCCCTTTTTTCTTTTTCTCTCCTTTTTAAAAAAATTATTTAACTCTCAATCTGTCTTAATTTATTTCAGTGTACGGTGTGAGACAGGGGTTTGATTTGACTGTTAAAAAATTAACTTACGGTTCCAGAATTATTTATTGAATAATACTTATACATTATTGATTTAAAAAATGCTTTAGTGTATGCTAAGTTGTAATTTAAAATAAGGCTTGTTTCTATGCTTCCTGTTCTATTTTGCAGAGAAGTGGTATTATATAGTAGTTGTGTGTTTGGATTCCAGTTATTAGGTTCCACCAATATAAGGTTTATGGCCCTGACAAGTTACTCGACAGCTCTAAACATGGTTTTCTTATCTGAAAATGGAAGGAGTAATGGAACTATCTAATGGGGATGCTCTAGGGGGTAAATAAGATAATGATATAAAGGGGTGACCGTTTATATCAGTTTGTTAGGGATACTTCTAATTTTATATCTACTGTTCAGGAATCCTATCTAGCTTAACATTTGTCTCAGATTTTTCATTTTTTAACAAAGCTTTATTATAAGTAGACCTTTACTTCATGTGCTTTTTCTCCCTCTGTGTGGTCTTACCTTGTAATGTGGGAGATGCCTGTGTAGTGACCTCTGAAAGCTGACCAGCGATAATCCCTTTTCTCTTCTCCTAACCCTTTCTGGGTGCACCGTCATATTAACCACTGTGTTTCAAGGAATGTGTGCGCTGGGATGAGTGGCTAGGGACTTATAATTCCATCTGGTTTGGGTCAGGGGAAACATCGGAAATTTCAGGTTAGTTTACATGAAATATATGGGAAATAGAGTCTGAGAAATCATGTTGCAGAGTGTAAGGAAGTAGTCTGAGTGTTCTTATTTGCAGCAGTAGCTGTTTTGGGTTTTTCACTTATTAAATGGTATGAATCTACAATTATTTATTTTTAATAGCCGGTAAATTAAAAAAATATATTTTGTAAACAAACACTTTTGGCAACAAAGAGCTTTAAGAAGCCCGCACTTGGACTTCCTTGGTGACCCAGTGGTTAAAACACCACACTTCCACGGCAGAGGGCATGGGTTCGATCCCTGGTCGGGGAAGTTCCGTATGCCACGTGATGTGACCAAAAAAAAAAAAAAAAGTAATAAGGCATCGTGATGTCACAGGGCTTCCAGAAATTATCAAAACAAAAAGAAACAGAACTTGTTTAATGAAATAGTCCCTGACTGATTTTCTATTTTCAAGAAAGTTGACCATGAGCATTTACTTCTATAAAATGTTTTTGACATTTATCATCTACTGGGTGTCACAGTAAAATCATTGAACTTAGAAAAATAAGGAGATATATTTTTTCAAGAAAATACTGCACATTTTGCAAAGTTAGTACTTATTTTAAGAAGACAGTGGCCTCACACAGCTGCAGAATGTGCGTTTATATTTCACTCTGTGAAGCATGACTTTTCATTTAGATCAAATGACTATTTTTCTAAATTAATTCCATTCGTGTTTTCTTTAGCATGTACAAGAAGTGAATTGATAACTGTTAATATTGTTGTAGTGTGTACACAAATACTTTATAAACAGTAAATGATAGTCTCATATCAGTATCATTGGATGCTTGAAATAGGGAATCAGTTAGGGTAATTTTCATAGTAATTAGATTTTTTTTTCTCATCCAATTTAGGGAATCAAAGTAAGGCTCTTGAAATTTCTTTCTGTTGAAGGTAAAACCTCTAACATTATTATGGATGATATTAGAATTTCTGTTAAAGAGTCTAACATTGAAGATAAAATTATCTGTTTTTGTGGGGATGATATAAATATCAGTTTTGGTGGAGAATATATGGTGGCAAAACTATTTTTACTAAATAAACCTGTGGAAGAGATATGTGCTTGGAAGTGATTGTGGTGAACCCATATTTCATAATCATGTTCAGTTTGAAATATATATCACTTGAATAGAAGCTGTAGATACCAACAGTCAGAAATATTTTTATATATACACAGATAACCAAATTACAAAAATTTTGAGTTGAGGCTAATACTGGATACAAACAAATACTTTAGATTTCAGAATTGTTTGAAACTTTGAGAAACTATTTTGTAAATCAGTGTAAGAGTTCCAGGATAGTATTAAACTTCTATAAATAAGTGCTCTAACTTTTGGTTACATTTTGTTTAAAATCAGTTGGATATACTAATAACTCAAAGGGTGGAGGGTACGCACACAGATACACACACACAGAACTTTTTGGGAAACTGTTAGCAAATTACAATTATTGGGAAAAAGTGTTGCAAATGGAACAGCATTATAATTCTTCCCTACAAACGCAAGGGAATAACTTAACAAATTACATAATGAGAGCTCAAAAGTAAGTTTTAATTTTAAAATTCTGTAGCTTTGTCATATTTCACCAGTGGGAGATGAAGCTTCTATTTTAAATCGGATAATGTGACTTCTATACAGAAATGAAATCGGTAAGGCTTGCGATTTTACAGTATCTATAGTTGGCCACACATTTCAAGGAATCATAAGCCAAATTTATTCGTTTTGTAAAAACATTTGTCCAAGAAAGGTGCTCAGAATGGAACTAAAAAAATGTCCTTTGAAGATATTTGCGCTACAATATTTGCACATTGCAATACAAAATCATATTGAGAATATTCTCCATTTAATGGAATTTGCTGTAGCTAACAGGTACTTCAGTGCCTGTAGAGAGTGTATTTTCTCAATATTATGGACCAGAGATACTGACATTTGAAGGTATCAGAAATTCATATTTATTGATCATAAAGTACAACTTTGAAGAAGAATATTGCAGGCGGTATTATGAAATAAGGAAAAATATTAGGACCAACATTTTTCCTAATTTATTGGTGATGTGGTAAAAGTTAAAACCAAGAAGCTGATTAAAATATAGGAACATCTATTAAGAAAATTATTCTGCTTATGTTATTGTTAATTATAAATGTGAATTTGGATGATAAATTAGTTGTTAATTCTAAATATAAAACACTTGGCATATAGCTGTTATTATAACTCATCAATATTCTTATTATATTTTCTTTGATTTTTCTACTTCTTTCCCAATCCCATGCTGTTTTAGTTACATGGCTTTATAATATGTTTAATGTTAAATGTTTCATAATCCTAAGTACACTTTAAAATCTTATTTTTGCTTTTTAAAAAACTTTTTCTAAACTCTCTCTTAAAATTTTTTAACAATAATTTTCTTATGTATTTTGATTGAAATTCAGAATAACTGAGTTGTCTCAAAAGAATTGATATCTTTTCTGTTCATGTAGGAAATAGTTTTTTAAATTTAATTATCTTTTTATTCAAATATTCCTTTTTGTTATGAAAATTTTGTAGTTACATATCTGTACCTGGAAAAGTAGAACATACTTCATATAATTTTACTGATTATTTTTGGTATGTAAATAGCTCTGTATTTGATTACATCATTGGACTCTTATTAGGGCTTATTTTTTTTATTGTTATATTTCAAAAAACAACATTTGACGTCTCATAGATAACAATGTTACCTCCTTTTTCGATACTTATTTTTCCTGCTTTATTGCATTGGTTTTGCTTTACAGAAAAGTGATCAATAATAGCGGTGGTAATAATTCATACTTTATGTGATTCTCTTTTGGGCTAGACTTAACTCTCTCCAGGGCAGGACTTTGTCTTATTTCTCTCTGTATCTCCATGCCTTCTTCACACAGAGATAGACATTTAGTAAAGGACGAATACATGCTTTGTAGAATACTGTTGCAGAGTTAGAGTAAAATAAACGTACTAAATGCTGAGTACTTAAACATTTCTGAGATGGAATGGTTTAGAGGTGATGCATTTGATAGGATTCAGTAATATGGAAGAACTTCAGGGGATATGCCTTAACAGTATATCCTATCCTTTGAATTATTTCCACCTGAATTGTACTAGAAGCCTAGTCATTGATGGTAGAGATCAAAAGATGAAAGGTTTTATGTCTGAGGCAGTTTCATTACATCACAATTTGTAATTGGCTTCTCATATGTAGCAATGATTCCTTCTGTATTTTTGCATATTTTCCCCCCAAAACAGTTATAATTGATTTTTGAATGGAAATGCAAAATTCCATTCAAACAAATAACTAAAGATAGAATATTTCTTTCTTAGGAATATATATATATATATATATATATATATATAATCTAAACTATAACTTGAGGCTCCTGGAATATTATGCATGTGAATTGTGGCTGTAACCTTTGTCATCTTTCTGTGCAGGTCACTGCCACATTTATTACTTTGGTTTCTATTTAGCTTCTAAGATTTTCTTTTGACCAAGGAAACGCCACTCACCAAAGAGGAAAATAATTCTTTATGCCCTACCCTTGAATTTGAGTAATCCCAGTAGTATTTTTGGGGAAAGATAGTTATATGTCATTGTGTTCAGAATCAACAAATAAAAAGATACTGTAATTTATGTCATTTTGTTTTATAGCACACTTTACTCCTATAACTGACTTGACATTTTATAGAATGTTGTTGTGGATAGAGCCTGATAGTTTTATGCTGTAGCAGTTGTTTTCGTTGGAAAAATTTATATTTACTCCTTTGAGAGTTTAAGCTGGAACACGTGGGCCAAACAACACTGAAGCTGTCCATTTCAGCCGTTATTCTTCTCAGAATCTCACTCTGAAGCGCATAAATATTAGAGAAAACAACTTTTTCAGTGTTTGTTGGTAATATTTTTGAAGTGAGCAGGAGTTTTTGTGTCTCTAGTTATATAATTTGTCTCTTGAGAAAAATCCAAGGATCTAAAAAGTCTGGGAGGAAACACACCGACAATGGCAGCTCATCTTGTTTATTGAGGAGCTGCAGAGTACATTCTGTTTGAAGGGGGGTCTAGGGTCTGTAGTTGCATAGCAAGCCCCCTGCTTTTACCTCAACTGCGTGCTATAGAGTGGTAACAATATAGTGAGTACAGAAAGCTAGAAAAATGCACTTCTTCACCTGGTCTTCGAATGTATGAGCTGATCTGGGACTGCTCATTATAATTTGAACCAAAAATCCAAGATGGAGACTAATAAAAATGGACTCTGTATACCCGTAAGTGGGATACTTGTAGATTTATAGAAGCAGAATCTGTTTTCCTCTCTTCCTAATAGTTTTCTTATTTTCATAAATTAAGTTGCCTGAACACCTTTAGGCACATGCTTCTATGGTGTTGCTTTTTATTCACCGGATATTAATTTATTTAAAAAATATACTTAGGGCTTCCCTGGTGGTGCAGTGGTTGGGAGTCCGCCTGCCGATTCAGGGGACGCGGGTTCGTGCCCCGGTCCGGGAGGATCCCACATGCCGTGGAGGGGCTGGGCCCGTGAGCCATGGCCGCTGAGCCTGCGCGTCTGGAGCCTGTGCTCCGCAACGGGAGAGGCTGCGGCAGTGAGAGGCCCGCATACCGCAAAAAAAAAAAAGTATATATATATATACTTAAAAGACAGCAAACAGAGCTTGTGGGCCTGCCCTTATTCCAATTGCTTTATAAGTATTAGCTCAGGTAATTAATTTACCTGTCTACCATGACTCAGTGAGGTAAGTACTGCTGTCATCCTTACTTTACACACGTGGGAACTGAGGCCTGGAGAGGCTATGTAACATACTCGTTCAAGGTCCAACAGCTAGTAAGTGGAGGGGATAGGATTCAAACCCAGACAGTCTTGTTCAAGGGTTTGTGCTCTCGATCAGCTTCCTGTGTGATTTACAATCATTTTACTTTGGTGGGTGTCGGGGGTGAGGGTAGGTAGGCCGCTGCTGAGAATAAACTGTGTTAAGGGCTGGGGGAGGAGGAGGAGCCCTGTTGCTTTTTTTTTTTTTTCTTTTTTTGCGTTACGCGGGCCTCTCACTGTTGTGGCGTCTCCCGTCGCGCAGCGCAGGCTCAGCGGCCATGACTCACAGGCCCAGCCGCTCCGCGGCACGTGGGATCTTCCCGGACCGGGGCACGAACCTGTGTCCCCCGCATCAGCAGGCGGACTGTCAACCACTGCGCCACCAGGGAAGCCCAGCACTCTTTCTTTTGATTCATTTATGCTCTGTTTGAAACGCTTTCATACAATGAGCTTACATTGGTAAGTATATTACATTGGTAGTATAGTTTTTAAAATAAAAGGTGTCTTTGAAAAAATGGTTTTTTTTGTTTTTGCAGTTACAGAGGTCCTGTGGATATGCAGCCACTTTATTATTTATTTAACTATTTTTAAAAACTTATTTCATTGAAGTATAGTTGATTTACAGTGTTGGGTTCATATCTGCTGTACAGCAAAGCGATTCAGTTATATATGTATCTACATTCTTTTTCATATTCTTTTCCATTATGGCTTTTCACAGGATGTGGAATATCGTTCCCTGTGCTGTACAGTAGGACCTTGTTACGTATCCATTCTGTATATAATAGTTTGCATCTGCTAATCCCAAACTCCCAATCCATCCCACTCCCACCCCCTCCCCCCAAATCTTTTTATATGCAATTAGCTTCCAGCTTTAGAAAGGTGTGTTCTAAATACAAAGAGGCATAAAATGTTTAGAAGTTTACCAGGGAGCACTGGGTGGGGAGCCGTGCGCAGCTTCGGAACTGGAGCATTCTGTAATATAATTTACCCTTTCTTCCATCGTAAAGGGCTGTTCGTAAGGTTCAGTTCATCTGAAGATTAAAAGTTAGAGTCCAACCTGAGAAGCGATTTTATGCCCATTATCGTATCTCATCTGTGAAAGAAAATATTCTGGATATAGATTATTAAAACACATTTGTTTTAGGATCTAGAAATATCCATTTTCAGTTAGTACAGAAGTCGGGGATGAGATAGAAGACTAGTGCTGAGGTGTTGCCGTGGAAGAAACACTAGCTGAGAGCTGAGGTGTTGCCGTGGAAGAAACACTAGCTGGGCGAGAAGGACACTTAATTTGTTATTCTTTCCCTTGTTAACTGTAAGTGGCGGAAGCTTGGTATGTTGCTAAGATTTGCGTCGTATCATGTATAAAGTCAGTGCATAAATCTCACAAAGTTAACATTAACCTTGGGAATCCAATGTATAACTAACTTATGGACCCTTAGTAACTCAAAAGTCAAAAATTAACTTCTTCGGTTAATACGTCTTTGAGGCAGTATGGTGCAGTGGTGTTAACTTGCTTGGGTTTGAATTCCGGCCCTGCCTCTTACTGACTTTGTGACCTTGGATAAGTTACTTAAACACTTTGCCTTAGTTTCTAAATCTGTAAAACGGGCCGATTCATCTCATTATGATCTCGTACTAATGAAAGGCGTCAGTGTAATACAAATTAAACACACTAGTAATAGTATGAGTATTTTTACATAGCAAGTGCTGGTTAAATGTGAGTGATTATTGCCAGTACTCGCTTCGGCTTTTTGTTTTGACTTTTGCCTCATTTCTCGTGGACCAATAGAGGCCAAGTCTAGTTTGAGGGGAGTAGGGAATATAGAGTAAGGAATAAGTAAAGAAGAGAATTGGAGGAGAGGGGCAGGTACCTATATTGCATTATTATAGCGTGTTACTTTCGTGATGCTCTTGGGGAGGAAAATAATTTCGTATCTCAAAATGAGAACTTCTGGTGTGTTGTGTGTGCACGTGTGTGTGTGTTAGTTTTGAACTAGAGGTAGGATCTTGCCCTCACTGCTGATTTAACCTGCACTCGCATGAGCCTTTAACTTAATAGGGCTAATTTTCTTTTTAAACATGCACACGGGTGGTGGTGATCAGTGGTCTAATCTGCACATCAGTCACATTTTCCAGTGTGTGTTTACCCACGGGTGTGCCCTCTGTGCTGGAATTCAGATCTCTTCCAAACAAAGAAGGGAGCCACACTGAGAGGCCCCAGCAGACAAGGAACTGCGGGGTTGCCTCATCCTCTCTGCCTGTTCACTTTTCCAGGCCGCCCTTTGGCCTCGTACGAAATTGGCTGTTTTTCCTGGCCCCTCCCCTGGGACTGGATAAGTCCATTTGGTTGAAGAGGCTTTTTCTGATTTGAAGAGGAAACCTTAGATCTTTTCTTCCAGTTAATATAGATGAATACAACGGGGTCAAACGTGTGTTGCCAGAAGACCTTGTAAATATGGGAGGTGATGACGCCCAGCCAAGGGCTGAACAGTCCAGCAGCTGTCTGCTGTCTCTCTCTGGACCTTGCTGGAATGTGCTAGAACACTTCATATGCTACCGATAAGCAGCCAGCCAGGTGTTTGGTTGAGGAGGGTGTTGGGTACTCGTGTCAGAAATAACACTCCTCCGCGAGAACTTCTTGTGTCTTCAATCTATATTCATCTCTGTCTCATGCCCTAAGAGCAGCAACTTGCCTTTTGATGTGGCAAAAGGAAGAAAATGCATGTGTTGCTCCTTAATTGTGGCTCTGAGTGGCCCTTGCTGGGTAACTGGACTTCCTCGGTGGCTTTCAGAGCCATTTAAAGAAAAGGATGTTGACCTGGGTGCATAGGAACACAGGGGCCCACGGGGCTCGTCTGGGCCTCACCCTCGCCCCACCCCAGCCATGCACCTGGATAAGGCCTGAAATGTTTGTCTACCTGCCAACCTCTTCTTTCCTCAAATAAAGAGCGTTTTCTCTGGGTTTCCACAAACCTGCTCTCCAGCCCTGCGCCTTGTGTGCTTTGAGCTGGTCGCTTGCGGCTGCTCTGGTTCCATTCTGGAATCCTCACAGTGTCAAAAATGCAGAGGGAAGGGGGTGAAAACCTAAACTGCTGGGGAGAGGAGCGTTGCCCGATCCAAATGGTTGTAGAAACCTGTAATTTTTAGTTTATGTAAAGCCCAGCTATATTCGATTCCCCTTGAACCTTTTTGCCTTTGATAAGAGTTTTATTTCCTCAAACTGACAGCAAAAACCAGTTGTGTTGGAATCCAGCCACGAGTATTTATTTCTAGATTTCGCAATTTGTTTTGTCTTCATGGCGAGCAGTTTCCTTCCTCCCGCCTTGTCTCCTGTCTCTCCCCCACAGCAGCCTCTCCGTCCCTTTCTCTCTCCATCTCTCTCTCCATCTCTGTCTCTTCCTTGTTTTCTCCTCCCTCCCTCCCTCCCTCCCTCCCTCCCTTCCTCCCTTTCTTCCTTCTTTCCTTCCTTCCCTCCTTCCCTAAGCTCCTGATGAAAATGGATCCTGAAATTTTCTCTTTAGCTGAAAGCTAAGAGGACGAGCCGCTGCTGGGCCCTGGTGGTAACTGGGTGGTGCTCGCAGGCTGAATTACCATCATTGCCGTCATCACCCAGGAGAGAGGGGGCTGCAGAGACTCGGCCGCTCCCTGACTGTTGCCCGTCCAGGAGCCTCTTGGGAATGCGCGGAGGAGCCTCTCTGCCCTGGGGGAGCAGGGAGTGGCCTTGGTGCTGGTGCCATTCATTCCACGAGGCATTGGGGGTGCACTCCGCTGTCTCAACAGCAGCGTGTGGGCGTCAGGTAACGTACACCCGCGCTGGAAGGATACCGTTCCTTTTTCTGGATGGACTCTTTTCAGCCTTGCGGGCCTGTATGGTGGCACTGGGGTGTGTGTGTGTGTGAGTGGTGGCAGAAAGATCACTGTCCAACATCAAAAGTCTCTTTATAGGGACCTTGTGAAGAACCACATGGAATTTGTAACTTGATCACAAAATTAGTACCATTAAGGACCTGAAAATAGGTCTTCAGGTTTGTAGGTCACACCTTTGTAAGCTGAGTTAATGAGCAAATCTTTATTCTTCACAAGATTAGCCAGGTGTATTTGGCTAATGTTAACTTTAGTCTTGGCGGCTCAGCCCTCTTGCTAATGAGGCCAAAGTGGGAATTCCTGCGTCTCATGGACCAGTTACCTTCACTCTCTTTCCTGGCCACTGACCGCTAACCCTCGCCGTCTGGCTTGTGAACGTCTGCGCTTGGACGTCGGAGGGGGAGAAGTTGTTCATGCAGGGCGCCGCGTGGGTTAGCGCCAATGTATACCTGCTCCTGGGGAAACCCGTGTACACACGGCCCACGGCCCAAAGGTCAGTCACGTTGTTTCCACTTCTGAAAGCCGATGGAGTTGGTTAGGGTTAAGTGGAAAATGCTGATGTGGCCTGGAATTTTGGTCTTTTGCCAGGACATATGCACCCCTTGAAGCGTTTTAGGGAAAACCGTGCCATGGTTCATTGGTGGAAGAATTTCGGAGGAGTACAACAGTGGAAATCAACAAGGAGAGAATGGGTACTTTTAAATAGGCTGCGTTGACAGTAGATGTGACCCGCGCTTAAAAATACGTTTCCTGGGGATGCACTGTTTTCCAAAATCTTACGTGGGACCGAACCATGTTTGGGTTGTAGGTGCTTTAGACTTTTAACTCTTGATTCCTACCTATTGCCAAAATGACGGGCTGTGTAGGTTAACTTTGTATTATATTTATTTATTAAGGAATTGCGAATTAAATGGAAATCTTTCAGTTACTGGAAACTTTTTGGATTTTAAACAAATGCTGAGGAACATACAACGTTCTGGAAGATAAATATTTGTTTAAGGTAATTCGGTCCTTCAACATGTGTACTTTTAAAAACAAACAAAAACCCCAGCAATATTTACCCTAAGTGTAATTTGCAGAGTAAAATGAGAGTAATTTGGAAATCCTGTGGAACTTGGGTTCATTTATTTTCATAGGAAGGATTCACATTTTGTCATGATAAATAGGCATCGGAGAGCTGTTAGGAAAACCATTATTTTAGATTGGGGGAGTTCTAACCCTGTCCTTGTTACACATCAGTCTTTTCCAAGAAAAGAAAATCAGGCCCAGAGAAATGGGGACTTGCCTGAGGTCACACAGCTAGAAAGTGGCAGAGCTCTGGTGGAAACCAGTTCTCTTGACACTCAGGTCAATGATACTTCCATGACCGCTTGCTCATTTTATTGTGGTGGTGGGAGGATGTGTACGTCCCTGTGTGCACTTGTGTGTGTGTGAATAGCTATTTTGCTTTTTTTAGCAAACTGATTATAAGCTCAGCCACTTGGAAATATCATTTTCTTTATCATCCTTTCAAGGAGCATGTGCAGCCTACTGCTTTATAGTCCTAACATCTTTTGATATCTTTAGATACACAAGTGAGTTAGTCTTTGCTTTGTAAGCTGTTTATAGCAAGGTAAGATTACAATCGTAAGCTGAATCTGGGAGGAAAAAACTCTATTATCTTTCCCGTCTATCGTCATTCCCTTGAAAATAACTACGACCCGAGTTTCATTTAAACATGTGGTGACTTACAAATGTTGTGGTTTATAAAATATGTAACAGTTTGGCCCTGCCTTCTTTTTCTCTCCTCCGCCGTGGTGATCAGATTCTGCCTGCTTTAATGTACAAACAGCCAACAGTGTTATTTTCAGAAAGACCAATCCGTTTATAAATCGAGTGGTCTTTAATTTGTTTGGGGCTTTGAACGATTGTTTAGCCTTTTCTTTTCAAATACAGAAGTAAGGAGAGCTTCGGGTTTGGTTTCGTAAACATGTATTTTTGCCATTAACATCAGGGCAGAGGACCTCCTTTTCCTTTTTTTATTTTATGGGACAAACTCTGTTCACTTGTAGTATTTCCATGTCTTTTCTTTGCTGCTTTTCCCTTTTTTTTGATCCAGTTTTTCCTTTTGTTTCTTTCCATTTCCTTCCTTTCTTTTTCTGTGTCTTGGAGGAATATCAAGGCTGAAGTATGTGTAAGTGACCAATGCCGCAGCAGTTAATAAAGATGTAGGTAATTAAAAGATGGCAATTTTAAAATAAAGCTTTAAAAAAAATTGCTCTAACGTTGGTCTCTTTGGCATATTTCAGTCCTGATTTTCCTAAAAGACATGAAAAGTAATAAGTGTGTGTGTGTATATATGTGTGTGTGTGAATACACACACACATGCACACACAGTATATAGTAAATAAGATTTGATATCTTTACAAATATATTGAAAAGAGAACCATTTAAGACACGTGGGCTTTTCCTAAAGATCGCATGTACCTTTATGTGGTGGTCGAAGGGTTCTGGCACTCCCTTTGTTAGTCAGATTGGAAGCAGTTGAGTAAACCAGAAAGAAACATGCTGCCTGACTGCTCTAGGTGTAGAATTAGGAGACCCAGGCAGGTAGCACTCAGTTTCCTATGAGTCTGCTCACCCACTTGGTTCTGAGGCAGAGACTAGGGGATGTCAGCTCCAGACAAGACTTGCCTGGCCACATCTGCACCATGGCCAGCGGAGAGCCACGTAGATGTCACCTGTCTCACACGCCCTTGAGTCTGCGCATCTTTGGGGCACTACCGCATATCCCAGCCCGGTGCTGTGGCTCAGCGTGGCCGGGTAGCCGACCAGGGCTTGGTGTTGACCACATCTGGGGTGACGAGAACACTTGAAGGACACAGGGATACCATGCAGCCGGAGTCACCACTGTTCACAACCAGAGCTTGGTGCCCATTTCGCCCTGACCCTCCTCAATCCCTTTTCAAGTGGAAATTTTGCAACTCAACTTCTGCAAGCATGCGTAGTACGATTTGGCTGACGGCAGTTTCTGGCAAAAGAAATAACCAAATTATTATTCAGTCATGGGTTTTTAACAGCCACAAAGCAAGTGGATGTTAACTAAATGATGCAATTTATTCCCTTCTCTCTTATTGCCAGCTTGCCTATTACAGAACGACTGCCAGTTTTCAATAAGTGGTACCCAGATGGTATTCGCATGCCGCCCACTTGGTTACAGAGCCGAAGCGGGGAATAACTCGGCAGACACTACAAGCTGTGGGTCAATTGAGGGGGAATGCCTGTTGCTTCACAGTTTTGCATATGTAAATCTGTTAATGTTATGTCAGTATTGTGCGGGCTAAACACAAGCATTGCCTTTCTCTGGGGGCCCAGCTGAACTTGGACCGCAGCCCAGTCCTACCGAGGCTCAGAGAGCGAAGCTGCAGTTTGAGGATGCTGCACAGCCTGCTTCCCTCCACTCCCGCCTCGCCGCTCTCGCGGTATCCGCAGCCCGACTTGGATGCAGGAAGTGTCTGCCATAGGCTGACTCCATAATAGGACAGGCAGGCCCGGTTTTATGAGGTTGGATGCGGAGGGTGGAGGCGTGTGAGCGCGTGTCTATTTTTAGGCCAGCCTTCAAGACAGCTCCTCCGGCCCAGCCTGCGCCTGCCTGCCTCGCTGGCACTCCCCTCTGTGTGTCTGCCACACTTCTGCTCTCCATTTCATCAACTGCAGATGTGGCACACAGCCGTCTTAGAAGAGTCATGAACTGTGTCGTCTGCGCGGCTTAACAGCCAACATCTGTTGCAGCAGGCTGAAGGGAGAGGCAGGGAAATCATTTTCGGGAAGGCGTTCAAGTGCCTCAACTTAGCCTCTTCTTTGGCCTGTGCAGACAATTATTTTACACTAATTGCATCAAGATAGCGGCTATAAAAACTCAGTTTGAAGCTCTCTCCTCCTCCACCCCTCGTGAAAGTTGAAGCTACAAAGGGTAGTCCTTTTCTTCCCCCTTTTTATTGTGGTTTGTGTCTTGTTCTCAAAAGCTTATTACGTTGGGTGCAAACAACAACAAAAATGCTATAAAAAGGCAAGAATCGTAATATGCCTAAGAGCTTAAAAAGACCTATGGTGTTGGTGTAACCAATGAAAATATTCCTGTAGGTACTGTAAAATTTATGCGCCATATGAAAAACATTAAGGGTGTTGTTTTTTCGTGGAGGACAATGTTCATCGTTGAGCCATTTTGTAAATTATTTTAATGCTGCGTTTCTGCTTAAACCTCATGATTTTGATATATAAACCAGTTTAATGTTTTCTGCACAGGCCCTGGCTTTTTTTAAATTTTATATATTGGAAAGCCCGTGTTTGTATTGGACCTTTTGGTTTGTTTTATATTGAAAATCCGTCTTGCGTGGCCCCCTGCCATGTGGCTTAGGAATAGTTTGACACGAATCAAGCCTCAAGTGTTGACTTTTGAGTCCTAAAAACTAGGCAAGACCGTATTGATAAATATAGAGAAGTTTGGTGGTGGTCTTTTTTTTTTTTTTTAAAGGAGTCATTTGGCGACAGTAAGAAGAGCATCTCCACAGGATGGATTTTCTGATACAGTGGTCTGTTCTCAACTTGCATCCACTTGTAATAGAGGCAACATTGTGTTTCGTACCCAGATCTTACTTTCTTTTTTTTTTTTCCTCCAAGGCTCTCAGAGTAAATTTTGGTTAATTACGCATTCCAGCATCTCTGATTCTCTTGAAAGATTTGTTTCCGTGACATTTTGCCGTATATGCTGTGCAGCTAGAGTGGCATGCTTCTCTCCTCACGTTTCAAGTCTCTAGACTTTGTTCTGAAGAGCCAGATGGAAGTATGCAGATTGTTTTTATCTTTCGTCCTTCACACTGTAACCTGATCCCCAGCGTATCTAGACATCTAGCAGAAAATTTACTATGTGAAAGCAAGGAAATGATTTAGAATATGGACCAGGCAGGGGAGAAGGGGCCCAAGATGCACTTTATCAAAGCACATCTCCCCACCCACCCAATCCCCACACCCATCTTTTCTTTTCTTGAGAAACGGTTTTCTGATCAAGGGCGCTTTTAAATGTGCCCAAATATACTTCTTCCCACTTACCCTGGGCTGAACATTGTAACTGATCAGTGAGTTTGAAACGCTTGTAAATATGTGTACAATGAAAGTTGACTACCTAATGGTTGAAAGCTTAGAAGAAGAGTGAACTGGTAGAATCATAGGCTTGGCAGTGGCCTTGTAGATTAGGGCAGGGCAATTTACTAAGGCGAGGGACATTTCCAAAGTTACATATCCGGTTTAAGACAGATCCAGAACTCAAACCCAGCATTCCCCCAAGGGCCGCAGGAAACAACATAATCTCAGGCTTCCTAATATGTGTGGTTTTAATGGCAAGACAGTTGCGAGCTTTTTGTTACGTGTTTCATGGTGCCTTGCTGGCCTAAAAAAGAGTAAGGACAGTTGTCTCCTAAGCTTTGATTTCTGTTGGAAGTCAAATTTGTAACTAGTATGAGATATTCAACTTAGTAACTGTATCAAGGTATCAGATATTTGCTACACTTTTGAGTGTGTACAGTATGTTTATCTGTTTGCATACCTTGTGTAATGTTCATAGTTTGGATTTATGTGACTTAGGTTGAAAAACTAGCTGTGGCCTTTGGGAGATGTGAAGCCTTGGGTAGGTTAACCTAGCATCTCTGGGTCTCTGTTCTATCTGGTCTGTAACGGTGTTAATAGCAGTACTTGCCTCAGAACCTTCCCAAGAAGTTAACGCGATTATGTACAAGAGACGCTTAGCATGGTGTCAGCACAGCAGACCATGTGAAAGTGGGCTTGTCCGTAGTGAAAGTTTATTATTTGAATTGAGTATCCACTATTACAGTAGGGATGAATACCATATTTAGCCTCGAGTGTCAGCTTTTCCTCCTACGGAGTAGATTGGTTCCTGCTTCTTGGCTTCCCTCTTTCTCCCCCCTCCTCCCTCTTTCGCCCCTCTGGCACCCTCGGAAGCATTCTTTGTTTTAACTCTGGGTGTCCTTGTACATTGTTTACATCGTTGTCAAGAGGACCTGTGCTGTTTGCAAAATGCTCAGTGCTTCCTCCACTACTTACCCTGTTCTCATCCTTGTCTAGTGACATTTTCTTCAGCTTCTTAGCAGGAAAAACTAAAGGAGAGCTTGTTCAGTGGCGGGGACGGGGGTGGGGCTGGTTCTCACCTAACTTGTTCTCTTGCCTGTGAAAGTGTTTTCTCATGATAGTCAGTAATATCTGTAATCCATAGCATTAGAACCGATCTCTGCCTTGAAAAAAACTAATTTTTTTTTTTTTTTTTTTTTTTTTTTTTGCGGTACGCGGGCCTCTCACTGTTGCCTCTCCCGTTGCGGAGCACAGGTTCCGGACGCATAGGCTCAGCGGCCGGGCCCAGCTGCTCCGCGGCATGTGGGATCCTCCCAGACCGGGGCACGAACCCGTGTCCCCTGCATCGGCAGGCGGACTCTCAACCACTGCGCCGCCAGGGAAGCCCCGAAAAAACTAATTTTTAAAGGCATATTTATTGCCTAAAGTAAGAAACACAGAATAAATACTTTCTATTAGTGTTAAGAACTTTATTCATTCAGGTGTTTCTTGAGCGCCTACTATGTGCTCGGTGTACAGGATGAACAAGACAGATGCTGTGCCTGCCCACAAGGACCTTGGAGGCTGACACATTGTACCTTCTTGAAATCTAGCTGTGTTTTTACTTCTGTTTCTCTTCAGCTTTTGTCCTTGTTTCTTGCACACTCACCTATCACTTTCTACAATTTCAAGTTACAATTTATATTAATCAAAAGATTTCAAATAATTCCTTTTACTTTAGCATCAAAACTTACTTAGTAATACAGGCAGACATCAGAGATATTGCGGGTCTGCTTCCCGACCAGCACAGTAAAGTAACTATCGCAATTAAACGAGCCTCACGAATATTTCAGTTTCCAAGTGTGTATGGAAGTTATGTTTACACTATACTGTAGTCTAAGTGTGCCGTGGCATTATGTCTAAAAAAAATGTACACACCTTAATTTTAAAATGCATTATTGCTTAAAAAAAATGCTAACCGTCATGTGAGCCTTCAGAGAGTTATAATGTTTTTGTTGGTGGAGGGTCTTGACTCCACGTCGATGGCTGTTGACTGATCAGGGTGGTCGTTACTGAACGTTAGCATGGCTGTGGGAATTCCTTAATAAGGCAACGGTGAAGTTTGCAGCACTGATTTACTCTTCCTTTCAGTTGAACGTGAAGAGGCCATTGTTGGGTTATTCACTGGCCTCATTTCAATATTGTTGTGTCTCAGGGTATAGGGAGGCCCGAGGAGAGGGAGAGAGTCAGGGAAACAGTGGCTCATTGGAGCCGTCAGAGCACACACAGCATTTATAGATTAAGTTCACTGTCTTATATGGGAGTGGTTTGTGGTGCCCCAAAACAGTTGCACTGGTAACAGCAAAGGGCACTGACCGCAGATCGCCGTAATAAACATACTAATAATGAAAAAGTTTGAAATGTTGCGAAAATGAGCAAAATGTGGGACAGAGATATGTGGTGAGTAAACGCTGTTGGAAAAATGGCACTGTTCGGCTTGCTCGGTGCAGGGTTGCCACAGACCTTCAATTTGTAAAAGACACAGTAAAGCGAGGCACAATAAAATGAGGTACGCCTGTATATTTAATTAAAGAGGTCCAGAATTGATACTCTGAAACTACAAAACATTGTCGAAAGAAATTCAAAAGACCTAAATAAATGGAAAGATATCCCGTGATCAGAGACCAGAGGTCTTAGTATTGTTGTGCTGGCAGTACTCCCCCCAGTTGTTCTGTGCATTCAAAGCAGTCCTTATCAAAGTCCTGGATGTCTTCTTTTTGACAGAAATTGATGATTTGATCCTGAATGTCATATGGAAATGCAAGTTATCCAGAATGGCCACGTACCCTTTGAGAAAGAACAAAGTTTGAAGACTTAACACTTCCTATTATTAAAACCTGTTACAAAGCTACACTAATCAAGAAGGTGTGGTACTAGGAATAAAGGTAGACATGTAGATCAGTGGAGTAGAATGGGGAGTCCAGAAATAAACCCTTACATTTATGTTTTTGATTTTCAACAAGGGTGCCAAACTAATTCAGTTGGGAGGAGGGGGGAAGAATAGTCTTTCCAACAGATGGTGCAGGGTTAACAGGATATCTCTGTGCTGAAGAATGAAGGTGAACCCTTGTATCACAGCATATGCATCAAAAACCTAAACGTAAGAGCTCAACATATAAAACTCTTAGAAGAAATCATAAGAGTAAATCTTTATGATCTTGGATTAGGCAGTATTTTCTTAGATATGACACCAGAGCACAAGCAACAGAAGAAAAAATAGATAAATTGGACTTGATCAAAATTAAAAGCTCTTGTGCTTCAAAGGATACTATCAAGAATGTGAAAAGACTGCCCACAGAATGGGAGACAGTATTTGCAAATCGTTTATCTGGTACAGGTCTAGTATCCAGTATATATAAGGGACTCTTAAAACTCAGCATTAAAAAGACAACCCAATTAAGAAATGTGCAAAAAGATTCGTACAGACATTTCTCCAAAGAAGATAAACAAATGACCAACAAGCACATGAAAAAATGTTTAACATCATTAGTTACTAGGTAAATGAAAATCAAAAGCACAATGAGATACCACTTTGCACCCACTGGGATGGCTATCATCAAAAAGACGGACAATAGCAAGTGTTGGTGAAAATGTGGAGAAAATGAAACCCTTGTACATTGCTGGTGGGACTGTAAAATGGTTCAGCCGCTTTGGAAAACAGTTTGGAAGTTCCTCAAATGTTAAGCAGTTACCATCCGACCCAGCAATTCTACTCTTTGGTGTGTAACCAAGAGAAATGAAATCATGCCGGGACAAAAATATGTACATCAGGGTTAATAGGAGAATTATTCTTGATAGCCAAAAAAGTGGAAACAACCCAAATGTCCATGGACTGAAGAGCAGATAAAGAAAATGTGCAATGGATATACCATGGAATAATATTGAGCCATAGAAAGGGTTGAAGTACTGATACATGCAACAACATAGAGGAACCTTGAAACGTTATACTAACGGAAAAAAAGCCACGCAAAAAGTCACATATTGTAGAATTCCATTTACGTGAAATGTCCAGAATTGCCAAATCTATAGAGACGGAGAGCAGATTAGTGGTTGCTGGGGGCTGACGAGAAGGGGGAATGGAGGGTGACAGCTGAAGGCTTACAGGGTTTCTTTTCGGGGTGGTAAGAATGTTTTAAATAGGTTCGGGGTTGGTATCACAGCTCTGAAAATACTAGAAATCGTTCAGCCGCATCATTTAAAAGGGTGAATTTTATGGTATGGGAATTATATCTCAATAAAAAGATTTCAGTATCTCACTGTCTGGATTTCCTTACTTACAACGTGAGGCACAGCTAACACTTATTGAATGCTTCCTATCAGCTGGTGCAAGTGTCGGCTAATGTTTTTGTGAAGGGCCAGAGCGTCAGTATTTCAGGCTTTGCCGACTGTACAGGCTCTGCACTCTCTAACTTGTGCCCTTGTAGTTTGAGAGTAGCTGTAGACGGTATACGAATGCATGAGCGTGTGGCTGTGTTCTGATAAAACTTGATTTACAGACGCTGCGTGTCAATTTCGTGTGATTTTCACACATCACTAAATATTATTATTTTAATTTTACCCACCACGTAAGAGTGTAAAAGTCATTCCTAGCTTGCAGGCTGTAGAAAGCACGTGGTCATAGGGATTTGGCCATTAGGCTGGTACGTGGCCGACCCCTGGGCTAAAAATGAGCTTTAAATGAGTTTCAGTAGCCTCGTGAGGGAGGTATGATTCTTTTACCTATTTCCCAGACGAAGCAATTGAGAGTTTGAGGCTGCAGCAAGTCGCACAAGCCTGGACCACGACCCCAATGGGTTCCAGAACCCATCCTCTGTAACAGCTGTGCACCATCCTCCTGCCTGAGCCCTCCGGAGCAGTCATGCAGCCTAACCCTTTCTAGCTGTGCTGATCCCCTCCTGCTTCTCTGAGTGCCTTCGGTGCCTTCAGGTATTTTGCATCCTCCAGTTACTCTGGTTTGGCCCCTTCCTTTCTTCTCTTCTAATGCTCTTTTCCATATTGATAACCCAGTACCCACGTTGGGCCTTGGGAAAAATAAATCTGCCACCTGGCCTCCCTTTCAGACTTCCCTCGTGACTCACTTCTTCTGGAAAGGTGACGCCTCAGCCACCTTTTTTTTTTTTTAGCGGTACGCGGGCCTCTCACTGTTGTGGCCTCTCCCGTAGCGGAGCACAGGCTCCGGACGCGCAGGCTCAGCGGCCATGGCTCACGGGCCCAGCCGCTCCACGGCATGTGGGATCTTCCCGGACCGGGGCACGAACCCGCATCCCCTGCATCGGCAGGCGGACTCTCAACCACTGCGCCACCAGGGAAGCCCATACCTTCCTTTCTAAAATTTATTTTATTTATTTATTTGGCTGCATTGGGTCTTCGTTGCTATGCATGGGCTTTTTCCAGTTGTGGCAAGCGGGGGCTGCTCTTTGTTGTGGTGCACAGGTTTCTCACTGCAGTGGCTTCTCTTGTTGCAGAGCACGGGCTCTAGGCACGCGGGCTTCAGTAGTTGTGGCACGCGAGCTCAGTGGTTATGGCTCGTGGGCTCTAGAGCGCAGGCTCAGTAGTTGTGGCACACGGGCTTAGTTGCTGCACGGCATGTGGGATCTTCCCAGACCAGGGCTCGAACTCGTGTCCCCTGCATTGGCAGGCGGGTTGTTAATCACTGCACCACCAGGGAAGTCCCTCAGCCACCTTTTGACCCTAGATCCAGCTGGAACCAAGTCCGCCCTGCTGACTGCAGTGCTCTCCCCTTATCATCCGTCTTTTGACCGGCTGGTTGGCTGTGTACCATTTAAACCCTCTGCAGTGACTATTTTTTAGAGCCTCTTTGTTTAATTTACTGCCCAGAACTTGGTTAGCACCTTCAGGGAAGTTCAGACATCAGGGGTGCCTTCCATTTAGAGGTCTTTCTCTGGCTCAGACTCAGTGCTGTGCTGGCCTTTCCTGCTCTGCGTCTCACGTCCGTGGACCATCTCTCCATTGCTCAGGCGGGCAAGAGGCAGAGGCCGTGGGGGAGGCAAGTCACTTTTCTATCTGCGTGACCATCATGCTTTCTTCCTGATCACATGTGCTGCTCTTGGGGAAAACGGGGTGGCATACGCGAGGGCCTCTCCTCCTGTTCCATCCTCTGTCACTCTCATAGATGCTCCATCATCACCATGGGTTTGCTTGATGACACATCAAGGACGTGTTACATGGGACCGTAGAACCTTTCCCATAGCGGGCAGATAGCTTTGTTGTGCCTCTGCTAGGATTCAGTTCATTTCTCAAACACCCATGCTTCACACACAAACTTCCTCTGGAAGCTGTTTTCTGCACTCTTCTAAGACGGAGCAACATCCCCTCCCCCCCCCCAAAATATTTAATTAATAAATAAAAGGAAGGAGAAAGAAAAGAAATAATTTAGAAGTGCTTACGTGATTAATGGAAGCTCTTTGTTTATGATTCACTCTGTAGTTGAGAAAAGAGTCCTTTTGACTTCAGTACTGTTTCCATTCCAAGTCGTTTGGACTCTGTTAAGTATGAAAAATGAGAGTGTCTCCAAAGAAGTCTCTGCCAGTAGCCAACCAGGGTGATGGTGGCGGTGGAGACGCTGATCGTCTCAGCAGTTGGGTAAGGGGTGATAAGGGTGGTGAATTACATTCTTTTGCAATTCCTCGGTTGCATCTGAATTATTCAGAGTCCAGAAACTTTCCTTCTTTGGCCTAAAATATTTTAAAAATAATACTTGGAAGGCTTATTTGGTTTTAAGGAACAGAGGGGAATGTGTTGGAATGATTTAGAGTTGTGTCATGGAATATATGGGAAAAATGGGGAACTGGGGACCTCAGGAAACAAGACATCTTTCTCTCCTTGTGTCACTCCTCTTGTGTCTCATTGTGTCTCGGCTGTGCGTTTTCTTGCACTCCCTGCAGACTGCCTTGACAGATAGTCTGCAAATGGCCCATTATGACTGCCCCCAAGGGTCACCCTCAGTTCCCGAGACTTGGAGGATGAGGATTCTGTCTTATTTATGTCTGTGTACTTAGCGTTCTTGCTAGGAGTCTTGGTGTTGCAGGTAGCTAGCAGACAAGCCCAGGGGAGAGGGAGGCGTGGTGGTTATTGGAAAGATCCTGGAATCACCCTGGGATGCTGTCTCTGTGAAGGGAGCAGAACCCGGAAGTAGAATTATCAGGCACATCCTCTTTTTTTTCTCATTTGTGTTTCTCGCTGTGCATCTGCTTTGCTCTGTTCTCTCTGTAGACTCACTCACTGCTTCTCAGGCCACGACCTGCTGGCCCCAGTTTCTCAGTGAGCCTGTTATGTTCTTATCTAATGCTATTGCACTTTACCTGGAGTTGAGGTTCTGAAGTCAGCACATCAGGTGAAAATTGCTTATGGTTCAAATTTCCTTTGGCGGTCCTGGAAATCACTGGTAAGTGAGGAGAGATGCTCGGAGTCTGTGGGGCATGTGGGAACAGAGACCTGCTAAGGGAACATCAGCTTTCCAGCTTCTGTTGCTTCAGGGCATTTGCTCATAATTTGCACTATTAATAAACATGCTTTCTCTTCCCCCGGTTCCTCCTCCAAGCACTGGTAGTTGCCTTTGTATGAGTTAAGCTTGAAAACAATGTGATTTCACTGAATCTTAGACCAGGTTCACGGGGGAAGAATTTAATGCATCTGATTGGCCCAGCTTGGGCCGTGTATGTGTCCCAAACCCGTCAGCTCTGGCTCACAAGCGTCGGCTCCATTCAGGAAATATTCATACTTATCACTTAGGTTTGCCAAAAAAAAAAAAAGATTAAAAAAAAAAGACATAGACTGAGTAATGGGAATGAGACAGATAAAACCTAGAAAAGTGACAGTTGGAGTCTGGTCCCTGGCCCTGATGGAACTTTGAATACAGTATATTCCAGGGTGTATGTCAGAATCCCTTATATACCGTTGTTCAAATGGAGCTCCCCTGACCCCATCCCATACCTGCTGTATCTGCTTCTCTAGACATTGCACCTAGTATCTGCATTTTAAATTAAGCTCGCCAGATGGTGAATGTTGTCCACACCAAATTTTGAGAATTGCTGCCTTTAAGAGAAAGCTGTTGGGCTGTTTCAACTACCTTTAGAGTAAAGCGTTGTGGTCCTAGAGATAAATAATCATGTTCTTCTCATTTTAGAACACTTGGCCTTCACATGGCGCTGAGCGTTAGGGCTTTTCTTCTATTCATTATGGGTTATAACTACTGTTTTGAGCAAGGTGAGTTTGAAATAAGGAAATTGGGGCTTCTGTGATTTCTCATATTTCTTGAATCTTTGGAGAATCACTTCATATTCACTGAAGACTTCCATTATTCATTAAAAAAAAGAATAAGACTGATATTAAAATTTATCTGGAAGCTGTTTTACGTATCTTCCCAGCCCATGCTATTGTCTCCTAGAAAACATCACACACACACACACACACAAATCATTCTGCAGAACGAAAGAGTTGGAAAGGGGGATGGATTTGAAAGTGCTCATAGAATGTACATACCTTTGGAACGCATCTTGCCCAGTGAACATTTATGAAATATCGACACAGTGTTGTATCTTTATGTCATATCATGAAAAGTGAAAATATGTTTGTAGCAGTTGAGTTCTCACTGGCTGCTGTCAAAGTGTTTCTGAAAACTGGTATGGTAACCTTAACTTCTAGTAGATGCTAAACTCTTTCTGTTGTTACACAAGCAAAATGTATTGCCAGGGTCCTGTGCTTTGATTGGAATTGTTTAGATATGACTCATTTTTGTTTCCTTCAGGAATGAAGAATGTATATCTCAGAATATCCCTCTCCCCTGAAACTTTATGCTTAGAAACACAGAGTGAAATTATTGCTAGATACGCGGTTGGGATGGCCGGTGTGAACTTAGTTGTTGCTTAAGGCACTTTTCTGTTCTCTCTCTGGGTGCAAGAGAAGGGCGGAGCAGGTGGGGAGCTGGGAGAAGTAGCTTCCCTTTATTTTTCCTGCCAAATTCAGTTAAAAAAAAAAAGTGCCCCACCTTTTTTTTTTCTTTCATCCTCCCAGCACAGTGAGGTATGAACTGGGAGGAGATTTTGGCACCTTTGAGAGTTTTAATAAGCAAGTTATTTTTGTAGATGTACTTTTTTTTTTTTTTTTGGTGGTGATGCGCAGCATGCAGGATCTTAGTTCCCGGACCAGGGATCGAACCTACGCCCCCTGCAGTGGAAGTGCGGAATGCTAACCACTGGACCACCGGGGAATTCCTGTAGGTGTACTTGTAGATTTCCTCCCTTCAAAACTCAGGCTGACAGCAAATCAATTCCTTTAAAAAAATCATTCAGCTAGGACCTGTCTTGCCAACACTATTGGGTTAAAAAAAAAAAAAAAAGGTGCTAGGCAGCCAGTGAGCGGATTTGGTTGTGGGACCGTCCACCTGTTGGCGTTTGCCTGGCGGCATTAATAGTTTCTTTACCATGCCGGGAGGGAGTTGGGGAAGGAGACTTTGCAGGAGAGGGAACTAAGACGGCTGCCTGTAAATTCTTTGGAATCCTGTAGCACCTGAGACTTCATAAAAGTAAAGAAATAAAAGGGAAGGTAGGGCTTCCCTGGTGGCGCAGTGGTTGAGAGTCCGCCTGCCGATGCAGGGGACGCGGGTTCGTGCCCCGGTCCGGGAAGATCCCACATGCCGCGGAGCGGCTGGGCCCGTGAGCCATGGCCGCTGAGCCTGCGCGTCCGGAACCTGAGTGAGTTCCGGCCACAAGAGTGAGAGGCCCGCGTACCGCAAAAAAAAAAAAAAGGGAAGGTAGAATTGATCACGTGGAAGTCACGTAAATGACCGTCTCTTTCTGTATAGTGTTCTGGAATCCCAGAGTACAGAAAGTGAAGAGTTGGGCTGTAAATTTCACGTGTCCTGCATTTACCTGCACAATCAGGTAGAGTCATAGCAAATACTGGGTCATCTGTCCTCCTCCACACACGTCCATTCCCAGTCAAACCCTTTCCATGTGGGGTCCAACTTGTTGGCCCATCCCAGATACCTGTGGCTTGGAATTGTCACCTTTACCTCTTCAGAACTGTAAATCATTTTCCTCCTAAATGATCGTGTTGGAGATAACCCTGCAGTTAGACAGGGAAGCAAAAGAATATGCAATGTCCTGAGAAAATTGTGTATAATTTATTACCATTTCTTTCCTAACAAGGCAGTGTCCCCTCCCTCCCTCCCCTGGCCTTCCTTCCTTCCTTCCTTCCTTCCTTCCTTCCTGTTTTGCATCTTTGCTTCTTTCTTTATCTTTCTTTCCCTCCCTCCCTCCCTCCCTTCTTTCCTTTCCTTTTTCCTGCCTTTCTTCCTCCCTCCCTCCCGTCCTTCCTTCTTTTTCTGTTCTTTTTCCTTCCTTTCTTCCTCCTTCCCTCCCTCCCTTCCTTCCTCTCTCTCTTTTCTATTCTCTTTCTCTTTCCCTACTTTCTGTTTTTGATTTTCTTTTCTTTTACCCCTGTCTTTTTGGCCAAGTCATTCCTCAAGCAGAGAGCCCCTGTTCACACTAGGGCAGGCTGAAAATGTATTGCTCTGAGCGCTTTTCCTGTTGAGGGTTCCAGTTTCTTCCCCTTTGAACATTAGCGGTTCGCAGCTGGAGCTGGAACCAGGCAGGTTAGCCTAGTGGCTCCTTGCTGAAAGTGGCTGGCCAGGCAGCTGCCTAGGCCAGTGGTTAAGCAGCAGGCCCTTCCCAGGTGACCTTGGGAAGTGATCGCTTTGTAAATCCCACCTCCGCAGAGTTCAAGAATTGAATCCTAAGCCTGGATTTGAACGGCTGTCTGTCTCTTGCTTTGCCTTGCATTGAGCTCTGGGCCCCGGAAGAAATGCTGTTTATTTATGTGTGTCTCTCTTCAGAGGTGGAGATAGTGGAACCAAAGAACAAAAGTTTTATTCACACCTGAACTCAAGAGTTAAACTAAGGAAATGAAGGACAAGTTTCAGCAGTGCTGTGTAAATTGCATCGTAGGAAAGTCTTGATTAAAAAGTTACCATCTGTTTTCATGTGTTCACTTCGGGCTGGTTTGCGGACAGAATGGCAAAAGTAGGCTAAGTCATTAGCTCAGCCCTTTTTCTTTCTACCTTCCTGGATGGTGGGCCTTTCTTGAGTGTTTGATCCAGCCTTACATACAGCCTGGAATCACATGGCCCTGGGTTCAAATCCCAATCCTGTTAATGTACAGCAACTTTTAGCTGAATTACTTCATCTTAGTTTTTCTGTTGTAAAACTGGAATAATCGACCCACCTGCTTTGTTTGGTTGTCATGATAGTTCAGTGAGGTAATGCTTATCATAAAGGGCTTCTCACAGTTTGTGCAACGTAGTAAGTACTGATTTCGTGAGAAATTACCTCGTAAATGATGACCTCTGGTCTGTCAGTTCCCCTTCAGATAGGGAGTTGGATGAAGTTTTCCAGAGGGCAGAAGAGACTTGGGTAAGATAATATCCACACGTGTCCTTTCTTTCGATCTCGGATGTCCTTTAAATCTAAATGTGAAAAGAGCATTGTTTTGGCTCATACGTTTGTGAAGTATTGACTCCTACGCACAGGCTCCGGTAAATTAAGGACGAAAACTGTAATTTGGTCATTAAAAGCTACAAGTCACTTCAGCCTACAGCTCCAGTCGTTAGGCTGCGAGGGAGGAGGGCTCGTTTTCCAACCTGTAGAGTCTGACGTTGGGAGGTTTGGTTCTTGGTTTCCTTCCTAGCAGTCGCAGAAAAGCCTCCTGTATTAAAATGTAAGTTGTGTCTTATAATTACACATGGGGCAAAGTTTCGCCTTATATGGCATTCTCTTTCAAAACCAGGAATGTCTCTTAGCTCAGCACTACTTAGTTACACATTTCACAATCACCATTTGTTGGAGATACTTAAGACTGGAAGACTGTCTTCGAAAACAGCTTGTAAAGAGCACTGCCTCGTCTGTCTGTCTTTGACACCTAAGCCCTCCACCTTCAGGCCGGAATTTTTTTAAGTTCTGTGAAATTATCCATTCCTATTTCGTGGGGGTAAGCGATCATAAGTACCACACACGTTTCTGTGTGTCTGCTTACCCTGTTCTTCTTCCTTTTTCTTATTCAGGTAGTCAACCCTCATATAATTTTGTTTGTCCAATTTAAGTGTTTCTTCAAATTGTATCCTCTCTGTAAATCAGGGCAAATGAGTCTGAGTCACTAACTTCAAATTAATCTGTGACCTCCGCGTTCCCTGACAATATTGGAATGGAATGCCAGCGGTCCACATACTTCTATATTGTGAATAATTTTTGAGGACATTAGAAGGTCAAACATTATTAATTATTTCTCTGGGTTTGCTTGATGGCAATCACAGCTGTGTAGAAGTCAATCAAGTCTCTTGATAATTCTGTTCAGGCGGTATATAATTAGGCATTTAAAATTAGTTAAGTGTCTGCTTTGCTATGCGTTTCATGTTCTCTTCGGGAAAGCGTGTTTACCGGATGACTTTGGGGACATCTTTTACTTCAGCTTCTGCTTTTCCCCTGAGCTGAGAGTTTGAAAGTTAAGGGAATTCTTTCTACTTGTATTACCTGTTCGTCAGCAATTTACCAGAGTTGTTTTTATTTAACACGGAACGAGTGCCCGGGGGGTGTAAGCACAAACATGTTTTTATAAAGAGAACAAAAAAGAAACCACAGCAGCGCGTGCATTGTTGGGGATCTGCATTTTTAGGTGTGTGAGAATTTTTTTTTAAAAAAAATCTCTGCACAAAGTCCTTTTGCTTTTTTCTTTTTTTTTCTGGCATCTCAAAGTCCTGAAAACACCGTGGTCTTTCTCTTTGAATGATCCATACTTTGTATCATTTTGGCAGAAATGCCATTGGCAAATTAAGAAAAGCTGGGACAGTGAGCCAGTGAGTGTGGCAAGCTGTAATTTAAAAGGAAACGAGTTTATTTGAAATCAAAGTGTAGGCAGTACAGGATGAACCGTTTCAAAGTCAGGGTAGTTTTTGGAGTCTTCAACAGCAGGCTTCCCTTGGCATTCCATGACGGATCTTTTGTTAAAGGATGGACCTCACATAACACAAGCATTTTTTTTTTTTTCTGTTTGTGTCTTCCCCCTGTTGCATGGATGGTCCTCTCATGAAAACAGAAATTATGTTTAATTGTACTGTGGTAAGGCCTTTTCCTCGTTAGCCTCAAAGGAAAGGAGCAGAGTGACCTGGATTCTGGTTACTCTCCACTACTTTCCTATTATTCATGGCTGGGGTTGGACTTGAAGCCAGGTCTGTATAGAGCTTGAGCTCTTGTGCTTTGTTTATGGCTTTGAGCATAATCTGTGCTTCTGGGTGAGCTCATCTTGTTGAATCTCCAGCTTGGATATGGACGTTCAAGGTCTTCATTGGTTAAGGACATGACGAAGGTCACTCAGCTTAGGAGCAGATCATCAGAACAGGATTCTTTCCGATCTGCTGGGTGAGGCCGAGCTTCTGGAAGGCAGGGACTGTGTCTTTATTTCCAGCCAGCAGGTCTTCCTAGTGATCCTGGAGAGAATCATTAGCCGTTGTTAATATAACATATCTTTACTTGTGGAAAGGTGTCCAGGGACTTCCCTGGTAGAGCAGTGGTTAAGAAATCTGCCTGCCAATGCAGGGGACACGGGTTCGATCCCTGGTCCGGGAAGATCCCACATGCTGCAGAGCAACTAAGCCTGTGCACCACAACTACTGAGCCTGCGCTCTAGAGCCTGTGAGCCACAACTGCTGAGCCCGCGTGCCACAACTACTGAAGCCCGTGTGCCCTAGAGCCCATGCTCCGCAGCAGGAGAAGCCACCACAATGAGAAGCCAGTGCACCGCAACAAAGCGTAGCCCCCCTGCTCGCCACAACTAGAGAAAGCCCGCGTGCAGCAACGAAGACCCAACGCAGACATACATGCATACATACATAAATTTTTTAAAAAGTTGTCCAGCAGTCATAAATTGCCTGTTAGTCTTCCATTGGGCTTCCCTGGTGTGAAACTGGGATTTTTTACTGCCTGAGTGTGCCCTAAGAGCTGGAAGCCTGCCTCTGCTCTTGTTAGGCCCTGGCCCCTGTCTGTGTCAGCCTAGAAAAAGAGGTGCCTTTAAAAAAATGGAACCTATAGTTCTTCTGCTCATCTGGTCTTGCAGACCTACCTTCCCCCAGAGGGGAACTCTTCTGATTCACACAAATGCATGGGTGGGGTGACTGAGGCGTAGGGGTGAGGCTGTATATGACCACGGTGCCACATTCAGGGTTTTAAAATAAATATTGATTAAAATATAAGACCCTAAAATGATTCATTTGCTTCTTAGAGCCCCATTTCTGCTTTGGATGGAATTCCCTTGCTGTATTAATTTCTCCCCAGTTTTATTCCTTATGGGTCCCTATATGACATGTAACTTGTATTTAGACTGTTAATAACTGTACGTTTCAGCAGGGGTCATTTGTATCTCTTGACCTAGGTTTCAAGATTTCCCTGGCAGAGAACGTCCACCTTGTCAGCTGAGGGCCTAAGCCCTGGATTCTTACTTCGTGTGCATATTTGTGGGATCTATATGACCCAGAAGGAAAGGGCTGGCCCTGTACTTCTTAGCTCATCGTGTGTCACTGTCACCCTACATTTGGTCCTTATGTCGACTGACGTCAAATACCGCCAGTACTCACTGTTTAAAGCGATATCAGTAGTTTCTTTTAGTACCTGATTTTTTGTTGTTGTTGAGGTATAGTTCATTTACCATGTTGTTAGTTTTGAGTGTACAGCAAAGTGATTCACTTATACATATGTATGTACATTCTTTTTCAGATTCTTTCCCGTGATAGTTATTGCAAGATATTGAATATAGTTCCCTGTGCTATACAGTAGGTCCTTGTTGTTTTTATCTGTTTTATATAGAGTAGTATGTATCTCTTAATCCCAAACTCCTAATTTATCTCTCCCCTTCCCATCCCCTTTGGTAACCATAAGTTTGTTTTCTCCTTCTGTGTTTCTGTGTTATAAGTTCATTTCTATCATGTTTTTAGATTCCACATATACTTGATGTCATGATATTTGTCTTTCTCTGACTGACTTAATATGAGAATCTCTAGGTCCATCCGTGTTGCTGCAAATGGCGTTATTTCGTTCTTTTTTATGGCTGAATAGTATTTCAATGTGTATATATATGCCCCATCTTTTTTAAAAAGTAAATCATTTTACATTAAAGAGAAACCATTACATTTATTCTTGTAATGAGAAAATCATCACTTGACATACGTAGAAGGTGATGGTAAAAAGAAATGTAAGGGCCTCAGCAGAATCATGGGGGGAGACTATAAAGGAAGGAGGATGGCAGTGGCATTTTGTAACCTTGTCCATGAGGTGAGACTTTGTTCCTGTTATGTGCCAGGGCTCTCAAACGTGATTGTGGGTGAGAATCACTTGGGAGTTTTAAAATATATGATTTCCTAGGACCGCAGATCCAGTTGGTTTAGACAAGGACCTAAAATCTTTATATAATTTTTAAAGTTCCCTCCATCATCGGTGGGTTCGTTTTATTTTTCTGACATTAGTGAAAATTAAGATTTTTCTTAAAATAGGCGATCCGTGTTTCGTGGCCGCTGACATGCTCTGTCCCTGTCTCTAGCCATGGCAGAATAAGGTGTTTCATTCAACATTGATATTTCCTTTTATTCCTAAAGCTATTTTTTTTTCTGCCCCAGTTTTGGTGAAATTATGTATCACTTGTGATAATTCATTTTAAAAATTCCTGAGCTGTGTGGCGCACTTTCATGAAAATTCATTTAGATAAAATTAGATATTATTGTTTAATGAGGTGGCATTTCAATTTAGACCTTGCATCAGGCATATACCAGGAGTTTTTTATGGAAGAATTAGGTTCATTTGAGTAATAAAGGCTGAATCATGGGGGCTTTAATTCTTAATCGCTGTGAGGATTGTTATCCGTGGGATGTGAGCTGTCTTAGTGGTATTCAATCAAGTGTCCACTTAGCCATGACTGGAAGTAATTGCTCCCAAGTGGGCCGAACGGTGACCTGTTAATACTCGCGCTGACCTTGTGACCTTGTCTGCCCCATTGTTTAGGATTTTATAGCAGGCGAGTCTGCATTTCTCTGGGGTCAAGTAGATATCTTGAGGTCAAACATTTTCTGATTACCGCCTCATCCACACTGTAAGTCAGCCAGAAGCTGTTGGCGTTGCTAATAGTCATTGCTTTGTAGCGGGACCTGAACAGTTCGAAAATTGTCTTCGCAGCCTGCATGTAAACAGTTTAATATTTTACGGAAAGAAGTTCATCTTGTAAATTAGGTATGAATAATACATTTGTAATTACTCTCTGTGTCTTTAAACACTTGTGTCTTAATTGGCTTGCTTTTTTTTTTTTTTTTTAAATGTATTTGCATTTGCCAGCAAGTTAAAATTAACTCCTGTTAGACACACAGTGAAGTTAGGACAGAGCACACCAGGCCTCTCTGGTCCCGCCAAGGTGTAAAACTTGATGGAGTTTTTCATGCACCTGGAAGGTCATTCATTCTCTCTTTAAAACATTTGTTTCCGGCTGGACAGCGAGTTGAAATTGTTTCCTGTTTAGGGTTTTTTTTTTTTCTGTTTGTCCTGTTTCTGTCCACAGTGTTATTTTGTGTTGCTGTTTGTTGATTGGCAACATAATTAATTTTTCCCCCAAAGTTACATGGACACATTCGTCCATATCTATGATGAGTTAAGGAATCCAAGAGAGCCACATGTCTCTCAGCCTTGTAGGTTTTCCTTGCTGCTGGGCCCGCCCTCCGAGTTGGCAGAATTATTAAATAGGGGTGAGAGAAGGAATTAAGCTTGAAAGGTGATCTAGTCCAGCTTGACTCACAATTCAGTCATATCTGAGTCAGTTCAGGTCCTGCTGTCACTGAACCCATACCTTTAGCCCTTTATCTTGATCTTGAATCATTCACTCCATACAATTTTACACGTGTTTACATGGAAAAGTACAACTAGAAAAGACAAAAACAAAAAAAAGGAAAACATATGATTAGAAAAGTTGGCAAGTCATGAATTTAGAATGTCACCTAAGGTGACTTTTTTTTTTTAATATCTGTATTGGAGTATAATTGCTTTACACTGTTGTGTTAGTTTCTCCTGTACAACAAAGTGAGTCAGCTATACGTATACATATATCCCCATATCCCCTCCCTCTTGAGCCTCCCTCCCACCCTCCCTATCCCACCCCTCTAGGTGGTCACAAAGCACAGAGCTGATCTCCCTGTGCTATGCAGCAGCTTCCAACTAGTCATCCATTTTACCTTTGGTTGTGTATATACGTCAGTGCTACTCTCCCACTTCGTCCCAGCTTACCCTTCCCCTCCTGTGTCGTCAAGTCCGTTCTCTATGTCTGCGTCTTTATTCCTGCCCTGACACTAGGTTCATCGGTACCATTTTGTTTTTTTAGATTCCATATATGTGCATTAGCATACAGTATTTGTTTTTCTCTTTCTGACTCACTTCACTCTGTATGACAGACTATAGGTCCATCCACCTCACTACAAATAACTCAGTTTAGTTCCTTTTTATGGCTGAGTAATATTCTATTGTATATATGTGCCACATCTTCTTTATCCATTCATCTGTTGATGGACATTTAGGTTGCTTCCATGTCCTGGCTATTGTAAATAGTGCTGCAGTGAACATTGTAGTGCATGACTCTTTTTGAATTATGGTTTTCTCAGGGTATATGCCCAGTAGTGGGATTGCTGGGTCATATGGTAGGTCTATTTTTAGTTTTTTGAGGAACCTCCATACTGTTCTCCGTAGTGGCTGTATCAATTTACATTCCCAGCAAAGATGCAAGAGGGTTCCCTTTTCTCCACACCCTCTCCAGCATTTATTGCTTCTGGATTTTTTGATGATGGCCATTCTGACTGGTGTGAGGTGATACCTCATTGTGGTTTTGATTTGCATTCTCGAATGATTAGTGATGTTGAGCACCTTTTCATGTGTTTGTTGGCAATCTGTATGTCTACTTTGGATTAAATGCCCCAACCAAAAGACACAGACTGGCTAAATGGATACAAAAACAAGACCTGTATATATGCTGTCTACAAGAGACCCACTTCAGACCTAGGGACACATGCAGACTGAAAGTGAGGGGATGGAAAAAGATATTCCATGCAAATGGAAATCAAAAGAAAGCTGGAGTAACAATACTCATATCAGACAAAATAGACTTTAAAATAAAGACAATTATAAGAGATGAGGAAGAACACTACATAATGATCAAGGGCTCAATCCAAGAAGAAGATATTACAGTTGTAAATATCTATGCACCCAACATAGGAGCACCTCAATACATAAGGCAAATGCTAACAACCATAAAAGGGGAAATGGACAGTAACACAATCATAGTAGGCAACTTTAACACCCCACTTTCACCAATGGACAGATCATCCAGACAGAAAATTAATAAGGGAACACAAGCTTCAAATGACATATTAGACCAGATGGACTTAATTGATATTTATAGGATGTTCCATCCAGAAACAACAGAATACACTGTCTTCTCAAGTGCTCATGGGACATTCTCCAGGAGAGATCACATCTTGGGTCACAAATGAAGCCTCGGTAAATTTAGGAAAGTTGAAATTGTATCAAGCATCTTTTCCAACCACAACTCTGTGAGACTAGATATCAATTACAGAAAGAAAACTGTAAAAAATACAAAGACATGGAGCCAAAACAATACTCTACTAAACAACCAAGAGATCACTGAAGAAATCAAAGAGGAAATCAAAAAATACCCAGAAACAAATGACAGTGAAAATATGATGACCCAAAACCTATGAGATGCAGCAAAAGCAGTTCTTAGCACTACAATTCTACCTCAAAAAACAAGAAAAATCTTAAACAACCTAATCTTACACCTAAAGCAATTAGAGAAAGAAGAACAAAAAACCCCCAAAGTTAGCAGAAGGAAAGAAATCATAAAGATCAGATCAGAAATAAATGAAAAAGAAATGAAGGAAACGATAGCAAAGATCAATAAAACTAAAAGCTGGTTCTTTGAGAAGATAAACAAAGTTGATAAACCATTAGCCAGACTCATCAGGAAAAAAAGGGAGAAGACTCAGATCAACAGAATTAGAAATGAAAAAGGAGAAGTAACAACTGACACCGCAGAAATACAAAAGATCGTGAGAGATTACTACAAGCAACTCTATGCCAATAAAACGGACAACCTGGAAGAAATGGACAAATTCTTAGAAAAGTACAGCCTTCTAAGACTAAACCGGGAAGAAATAGAAAATATGATCAGACCAATTACAAACACTGAAATTGAAGCTGTGGTTAAAAATCTTCCAACAAACAAAAGTCCAGGACCAGATGGCTTCACAGGCGAATTCTATCAAACATTTAGAGAAGAGCTAACACCTATCCTTCTCAACCTCTTGCAAAATATAGCAGAGGAAGGAACACTCCCAAACTCATTCTAGGAAGCCACCATCACCCTGATAGCAAAACCAGATGAAGATACTACAAAAAAAGAAAATTACAGACCAACATCACTGATGAATATAGATGCAAAAATCCTCAACAAAATACTAGCAAACAGAATCCACCAGCACGTTAAAAGGATCATACACCATGATCAAGTGGGGTTTATCCCAGGAATGCAAGGATTCTTCAATATACGCAAATCAATCAATGTGATCCACCATATTTACAAATTGAAGGAGAAAAACCCTATGATCATCTCAATAGATGCATAAGGTGACTCTGGATGTCACTCCAAAGTAAAATACTCATCTTAAGAAGAACGATTATGTGACTTTTCCTACTGTTTTGAATGTGTTACTGAAAATAATTTATTGGCATTGTGGCTGCTGCTTATTAATCTCAAGTTAAAATATTTACCCAGGGCTTCCCTGGTGGCGCAGTGGTTGAGAATCCGCCTGCCGATGCAGGGGACACGGGTTCGTGGAAGATCCCACATGCCGTGGAGCGGCTGGGCCCGTGAGCCATGGCCGCTGAGCCTGCGCGTCTGGAGCCTGTGCTCCGCAATGGGAGAGGCCACAACAGAGGCCTGCATAACGCAAAAAAACCCAAAACAAAAAATATTTACCTATAGCTTGGCTTAAGAGAGAGGTCTTTAATTGCTAAAATTTTAGAACTGTTGTTTTTATTAAAGTGAGGTAAATTGCTTCTCTCTGCATTGCAGTTACCTGTGCTTCTGTGTTTAAACTTTCTTTTTGGACCAGTTTGTGAATTAAAACTATTATCGTTAAGCACCAGACAGATAGGATGGCTCCTTTTTCAAAAAATGTGTACCTTCCTTGGCTTAATATGAAAACATTGATTTGGTAGTGTGGAAAAGGTTAGTAAACTCCTAAAGGTATGTGTACACAGGCCCGTGTGAATGTACGAAGAGGCAGTTCCCAAACCATGTGCTGAGGTACCCTGGGCTGCAAGCTCTTAAGGGCTGCCGCAGCGGAATACAGTAGAACGCAGCATCTGTTGGGCACGGCGCAAGCTCCTAGGTTATTCCCGGTTTCATTGTTAGGTTTTATTGTATTCCTATGGACAGTGTGTATTTTAGCATAGCTGAGTTTATGGCAGTTGCTGTGATAAAAGGCAATGTACCATTTGGAAAAGCAACATGGAACAGAAGACAAGGGTGGCCGTGTCCAATCTCATTTCGAGGTGTGAGAAACTGCACTCTGCAACAGGCACATAGGCCCTATTAGTAAATATTGTGTTGTTTAAGAATGAAATAAAAATACTTTTCCTTTCGATTTATTTTTTCCCCAAAGAGGTACTAAGTTGTTAGGTCTAATACTAGTTGCTCGGACCTAACTACTTAATAAATGGAATTGTTAGGCATTTCTTTGGCCTGGGCTGGGGAGGTGGGGAGAGGAGGAAGGCCATGAAAAAATTTCCAAGACACTAAGAGTGCCATAAAGTCAGAACATTTGAGAACTTCTGGCATTGACACAAGAAGTATATCTGTATTAAAAAGAAAAAGTAGTCATGGTAGGCAACTTGGAAAAGGTAAATTAGCTAAATGGAGAAAATAAAAACCGGCGTTGACACTGCTACCCAGAGAGATACATTCTTAAAGTTTTGCTGAAAAAAATTCTTTTGGCCTACAAGTATCAGAACCCAGAACCGGCTGTTTTTAGAAAAAAGAACATTTATTTTAAGAATAAAAAGGTATTCCATGGAATCCAAATGAGTACCAAGGTTTAGACTCCTTTAGTCCAGTGTAATTCCTCTAGTCTTATTTTTTTCTTCCTGCAGATATTAATTAGTTTATATTCTTAAATTAAACTTGTTTTTGGCAGGAAATGGAATCCAGTTTGGAACCATCTCCTGAGTTCCTCTCTCACACCTACCCAGCTCACAGCGCCCAGACCTCAGCTTTTCTTCGTCTCTCCTCCCTGTTCCCCACACCACTGCAGCCGGGTGTTGTCTTAGTAGAAATACCCACGGTGGATGCTCTCTGTCTCCTTCACTGTCAGCTCTGGTCTTAATCAGTCAAGGCAGAGGATGAAGGATGCCGGTCGTTCTCCTTGTTACATCCCTTCTTTGCCTGATGGGGAAAAAGAAGGGGCGTGGCCGGCAGTGGGATCATCCCGTAGGGGTTGGCACAAGTATAGCTCGTGGTGTGGCATGGCGGCCCTCCTGAAGTCATTGCTTAAAGGATCACCTCTTCCCTCTCCCCCGCTGCATTCCCACTTTCCCTTCCTTCTTCAGCGCAAACAACAGAAGTGTATCGTCTCCCGGTCCTGGAGGCCGAAAGACTGGCTTGGTGTTGGCTGGGTTGGTGCCTTCTAAGGGCTGGGAAGGGGATTCTGTGTGATGCCGCCTCATGTGATTTGCTTCTGGTGATTTGCTGGCAATCACTGGCACTCCTTGGCTTGTAGAAGCATCGCCCTGATGTCTTCCTTCATCTTCACGTGGTGTTCCCTCTGAGGATGCAGGTCCTATTGGATTAGGGGCCCCGCTTCATTCCAGTATGACCCCATCTTGGCTAATTACGTCTGCAGTGAGCCCTGTCGCCACGTAAGGGTCACCTTCTGATCCACCTTCTCTTTCTGCTTAGCCCATTTAGTTGAATTTGGGAAAATTAAACGTGCAAACGCTGTGACTGCTCAGAATACTATGGAGAAGAATGCAAACCCCATGGGAATTTGAAAGGAAAACTGTGCCAGCGTCTCTCTCGATTTTACTGAAGGCCCCATCCTGCGTGCGACCACCACATCCTCCCTTTGTGCAAATGTCAGACACGTGTATAGTGGATGGGCCTGAGTCACGGGTTGTATTTCTTTCTTTCTATGTGACATCATTGCACAGTGGTTTGATGAATTTATACCAGGACACGGGAGGATTGACAGGGGGTGGCATTGGCCCAGAAAGATCCTGGGTCATGGTAGGAGTCTTCAAGCTCACTAGTGCCACCTGCTATCTTTATATAAATTGTATTTAACCTTGACAGCCAATCTGGGCCGTGGCCAGGGCCTTCTCCATCTTGGGGATGAGGGTGCTGAGAACCAGGACAGTCACTTCCCTTGCTCAGGGTCACGTAGCCAATTCAGGATTGAAACTCAAGCCTCTCAGAATCCAGAACCTGTTTTCTTTCTGTCCCTCTGTCTCTAACTTATTAAGTACCCCAATTTCCTAGCCTCTCTTGGAAAACACCATCACAGGAAAAGCAGTCTGGTGGTATTTCCTGTCTTTCGGGTCTGTTTGTCTCTCTTTAAACGGAGTAGAGTTTACTCTGAGATATATGAATATTATGAAAAAGGAAGCTTCTCTGGATTGGATGTGCCGGCATGGACAGATGAGCCTGGGCACCTTTGCCCCCGTCGTTGGACAGCCGCCCGCCGGGAGCTCAGTGTTTCTGGTGCCAGTGTCTCTCTCGGAATTCTTGCCAGGCCCGAGGGTTGGCTTTTGCAGTTGCTGGTGCGTGGTGTTTGAGATGTTTCTGGGTGGTTGTTCTTTTATTTGGGTTTTGTTATCTGCCCTTTATAGTAGTAGCTCTGGCATCATCTCTTGCTGCTCAGGTGTTCCGTGGCTCTCAAGCAAAGAGACTTGAAACTGAACCACGTCCGAGGGCTTTATGAGAAGTTTGGAGTCTTGGAGCCAAGGCTGAGCTTTTAGGGGCCATGGGTGACATGTTAAAATAGCCTCTGGGCCTTCGTGTGTGGGGTTTCCCCTGCCTAGAAGGGGGGCTGCAAACTCGGCAGTCGACAGGGGCCAGCAAACAGGTGAAATGGCTCCCTTGGGGTGTTCAGCCTCTCACCCCTTTGTTCTCTAAGAAAAATATTAGTTGGATTAGAGTGGCCAGATCTCTTTTCCTTGCATCTTCCAAAGAAACTAGGTAACTTAAATAAACACTGTTTACTCTTGATTATTAAAAGTTGGAATCTGAATAAAAGTAGAGCTGATCTAGTCTGCCCAAAGCCAACACATCTTTGGACCAACTTGGGCTCTCAGGTCATTGATCCACACTTTCGGGCTCCCTGGCTCCCAACCACCTGCTTCTTTTTGCTTCAGATGACAGTTTCAGGGAAGTAACCTTCCCTGGTATTCTCTGTCCGTTCCCTTCAGTTTAAATTAGGAGCCTTACTGTGCCGTTGCCCACCCCTACCCACCCTGACCTAGCATTTATTTCCCTGTATTTTAATTGTACTTGTGCTTCTCTGTCATTCTCCCGGACTGTGGCTTCTTTCTCACGACGTCCACTGTGTTGGCCCAGAGTGGATGCACGCGTGGATGCTGAATGATCACCAAGCCGGCGTTGGTGCAAGTCGGGGGGGGGGGTGGGGGCAGGGTGGGAAATGGTCCTCATGTCTCCCCTGGTGTGTTTCTCTTTCCGTTCTCATTTGCATGCGTTCTGCTTGGTGTGGGTGGCAGAGTCAGGTCATCTCTTTGCTCTCAGATGGCAGCTGTCATTGTTGATGATGCCTCGCGACTTTACCTGAGTTGCTTTAGAGAAAAAAATAGTAAATGTCATAGAAATTTCAATTGCCTTGTCAGTGCCAACCTGTTCTGGTTCCTACAGGCTAAGTAGAGACACAAGACCGACAGGTTTCTGATACGAACTGTTCTCAGCATTTTGGGGCGGCCTGGCGTATTCATCCCTGTGCTAGAACACTTTAGACTTGAAGCCGTTTTGTCAAGGGCAGTCTCATGCTGACATTTTTAGGCCACATGGAATAGTGTTTTGTGGCCGTTCTGGGAAATGTCGGGGGTAAGGCCTGCTTATATCCTTGTAAAGATGTCCTCAAATCTAACCTTAGTGACAGACAGGGACGATTTCTGACGAGCCACCAAGGGGTTTGCCTCTGATATAATCCTGCAAGGATTCCTGTGGAGTTACATAAGATGGGCTTTCCCTCCTGTTTGGAATGAGAACATTTGCAGGGGTCGGCCAGTTTCACGCTGGGAAGTCAGTCTGCACATACACAAAAGTAATGGATATATGTTTTTCAAAAATGTGAACGCTTTTCCGTCATTGAAAAGGAATGTAAAGCGATCTATTTTTCAAAAAGGTGTAGAAATTGATGAGGCAAACAGAAGTCTATGAGTAGTTCTTTTATGGGTTAGCAGAGAATATGTTCTGTGTTTCAGACACTCGTAGTAAGATGAAGAAATGTCCCAAGATGACTGGGGAGACGTATGAAGTTAAAAGGGAATGGTGTATGTGTCAGGGGGAGAGGTGTGCCCGTGTGCTTTTTTTCCCTTCTTTCTTTGTGTGCGTTTTTCTCTTTTTATTCTGTTTTGCTTTTTCCTGTATTTGGTACAAGATGTTTATGCGATTTTAATGTTAAGTCGGGAGGTTGTCTGGTCACCTACCTGTTTCTTAGCTGGAAAACCATGTTGTAGGAATGTTTTGACACGTGTTTGTTGCATCTAACACAGACTCCTTCACAGAAGACATTGTATGCAGCAGGGCCTGGCCACCCTATTTGGGGAAAGTATTTTGGACCCTAGAGAGAGCAAAGCATTTGCTTATATCGCCCAGCAGAGCTGGTTAGCTCCCTTACAGAGATTCAGCAGCAAACACACATTTTGTGATTTAAAGTATTTATCCCATTGTGTCATTCTTGGTTTTACAAGTTGTGGAGGAATTGGGCTTTGGACTTATTTCTTTGAGGCATCCAGAAGACTGAGTCTTTTAATTTTTTAAGCCAAAGAATAGAATTAAAGTTACCGCAAATTAGGTGAATATAAGGATCTGTTGCTTGAAATCAGAGAAACTGTGGGAAAATGAGGATGGAGAACTCAGGAAGGAGGGCTGAATGAGTAGAGATTGGCTCCTATAAAAAGAAAGTCTGTAACTTCTCAGGAGAATTCTGATTCTAGTTGTCAGAAGGTTAGGAGGCTCTAAGACCCAGCATCAGACATAGGAGGAGGTTTATACAGGTTAGGTCACTGATCTGCATAGCAGAGAATAAGGCCTACAATGGGACAGCTAAGCTATAAGGCTTTTCTGCAATGCTGCACTGTACTACAGAACAAGTGTTATCTCTCTTAGTATCTCCAGCCTTCCGCACATGCCCACGTCTCTGTTCGCTCACTCTTTTATCCTGTATCACATCCCTACCCCCATATGTGCAGAACCCCTGCCAGTTCTTTCTGCCCCAATTGTATCCCCCATTGCTTTGCACAGAGCTCAGCATTTAGTATAAGCTCAATAAATGTTGGTGGAATTGATTATGAGGTCACAGAGCGAAGGTCGGTGTGTTAGCTAGTGATGCTAGCTGCTGTAACAAATAATCCCACACATGTATAATGGCTCAAATCCAATAGATGTTCTTTTTCTGATTGATGTTCTTCTCCTCCAAGCGTTGATTCAGGCACTCTTGCTCCTTCCGTCTTTGGCTCTACCATCTTCTGCCTGCGGTTTAAAAGTTTGGGAGCTTAAAATGAGAGAAAAAACAAGAGCAAAGAGGATCATGGAAGTGAAAATTTTATGGACTAGCCCTGGAAGTAATGTACATCACTTGGGAAAATATTCCATTTAGACAAGTGAAAAGCATTCAAAACAGGGGAGAAGAGAGCCTAAGAGGAGTCCTTTAGGAATCTATGTTCTCCTGTGGAACTAGACTGTAATTGCCTAGAGGGCAGGGATCATGTTTTCTATATATTCCTTTCTTGCACAGCATTAGCACATTTCTAAACAAATAACAAGAATGGGAAGGTTTGGGGTTGACTGACCTTGAGTTTGAGTTTTCCCATCTGTAGAAGAATTCTGTTGCCTAACAAGGGTAAAATCCGGAGTCAGGGAGTCATTGCTGCCAGTGATCTGATGAGATCATCTGGTCCAGCTAGCTGTTTGTATTAATTAAATTTCTTAGAGAGATGCATGTACTTAGATAAGATACAAAAAACACCAGAAAACGTCCAGCAAGTTTCTGTCTTAGAAGGATAAGTTGAGAGTTTTTCACTGGGGAGAGTTCACTTATTTATTTTATTTTTGGCCACACTGGGCTTTCGTTGCGGTGTGCGGGCTTTCTCTTGTTGTGGCGAGCAGGGGCTACTCTTTGTTGCGGTGCACGGGCTTCTCATAGAGCACAGGCTCTAGGTGCGTGGGCTTCAGTAGTTGCAGCACGCAGGCTCAGTAGTTGTGGTACACAGGTTTAGTTGCTCCGCAGCATGTGGGATCTTCCCAGACCAGGGCTCGAACCCATGTACCTTGCATTGGCAGGCGGATTCTTAACCACTGCGCCACCAGGGAAGCCCCTGGAAAGAGTTTATTATTTTAATGTTCCATTGCACCATTTAAAAAAATTATATAAGTTATAGGTATACAATATAGTGACTCACAAATTTTAAAGGTTATACTTTATTTATAGCTATTATAAAGTATTTGCTGTATTTCCCTTTCTGTACAATACAATCTTGTAGCTTATTTTATACCTAACAGTTTGTACCTCTTAATCTCCTACCCCTAACGTGCTCCTCCCACCTTCCTTCTCCCCACTGGTAACCACTAGTTTCTTCTCTAGATCTGAGTTTGCTTCTTTTTTGTTACATTTGCTAGTTTGTTGTATCTTTTTAGATTCCACGTGTAAGTAATATCCTACAGTATTTGTCTTATTCTGTCTGATTTATTTTACTTAGCATAATGCTCTCCAGGTCCATCCATGTTGCTGCAGATGGCAGCAACAAAGAATGAAATCTCTCTTTTAGATCTGAGTAGTACTCCTTCATATGTATATACATACCACATCTTCTTTATCCATTCATCCGTTGATGGACACTTAGCTTGCTTCCTCCACATCTTGGCAGTTGTAAATAATGCTGCTGTGAACGTTGGGGTGTGTGTATCTTTTCGAATTAGTGTTTTTGTTTTTTTCAGATGTATAACAAGGAGTGGAATTGCTGGGTCATATGGTAGTTCTATAGCTACATGTAAAAGAATGAAATTAGCACATTGTCTGATATCATACACAAAAATGAACTCAAAGTAGATTAAAGACCTAAACGTAAGACCAGATACAATAAATCTCCCAGAGGAAAAACATAGGCAGAGCACTCTTTGACATAAATCATCATATTTTTTTGGATCCAGCTCCTAAAAGAAAGGAAATAAAAGCAAAAATAAACAAATGGGACCTAATTAAACTTCAAAGCTTTTGCACAGCAAAGAAAACCATCAACAAAATGAGAAGACAACCTAGTGAACGGGGGAAAATATTTGCAAATGATATGACAGAAAATATATAAACAGCTCATACGACTCAACATCAAAAAAGCAAACAACCCAGTTAAAACATGGGCAGAAGACCTGAATGTACCATTTCTTAAATAGCTAGTTATTGAGTGGATTTGAAACTTTGAGGTACCATCCAGTGCACCTAATGGATTTCTATGAGAAACGTTAGCTAATACTGTCACTTATATAGCAGAGGAATATGCCAGAGGTAAGATGAAACAAATCACTCAGTGTAGGTAACAGTATCTCCAAACACTTAATAATTTCTTGTTATGTTTGCAGTAACCCACTGAGGCTCTTTGCCCATTTTATAGTTGGGGAAACAGGCCTAGAGTGGTTAATTAGCTTGTTCAAGATAACTCAGCTAAGTGGGGGAGCTGGAATTTGAACCAGGCAACCTGCTAAGCTAGTGCTCTGTAAAAGAAAAAGCCTTTTCTCCTCTCTGATATGAACCACAGCAGACTTAAGGTAAGGGAGAAGTGAGGTGATCAGCTCAACGTTCCTGGAATGCTGGCCATTCTCTGGGAATGATCGGATGAAAAATCTCAATTCGATTGGCCAAGTTGCTCTGGTGGTAGTAAAATAAACATCATTTCGCTGACAATTATTATAATAGACATTTCCCCAACAGTTAATAAAGTGGTATAGATACTACTTGATAATATAATCCCTGTTGCCAGTTTGGCTGCTAACCCAGGAAACCCCTGGGCAATGGGAGACAAACGCATTCTTGCGTTGTTACTTCCTTAACTCATGTCACGCATGACTAGATAGCATTTCCATCATTTGAAAGCATTTGGTTATTGTCCTCCTGTTGATGCAGTGAGTCTATAAGGACTTGGCCTTGCAGAGGTGTTGTGATTGTCATATGTGTTTTGCACAGCCAGGTCTAATTTTTTTTTTTTTTGGTAGATCACCTTCAGGGTAGGTTAATATTTTTAGCCAAAGTAAGACACAGTATTTTGATCCTTTTTTCTGACTTCTTAAAGCTCTGTATTGAAAATGGGTTATTTTCTCAGTACCAACTAGCATGGCTGACCTCATTTCCAAATTGGGAAGCCATGTTTTTCTCATGCCAATAATGCAACCATTTGAAATTCACAGTGAGTGAAACAGAAAGCACACAGTCCGTTCTGACAGGCGAGCCACACTTGGCACTGGGTAGGTGCTTTGCAAATGTTTGTTTTTAAAATTTATTTATTATTTATTTGGCTGCGTTGGGTCTGAGTTGCGGCACACGGGCTCTTCGTTGCGGCGTACGGGCTTTTGTCTCATGGTGCGTGGTCTCCAGAGCGCCTGGGCTCAGCAGTTGCGGTGCACGGGCTCTAGTGCATGTGGGCTCAGTAGTTGCGGTGTGTGGGCTTAGTTGCCCTGCGGCATGTGGGATCTTAGTTCCCAGACCAGGGATCAAACCCTCTTCCCCTTCATTGGAAGGCAAATTCTTAGCCACTGGACCACCAGGCAAGTCCCTCCAAATGTTTGTTGAATGACTAAATGAAATGAGTGCATGAACAAAAGAATGCATCTTATTCTGGTTACTTTCTTTCATTTTGCAGAAAATAATCAAGATAATATACTTTAGGAGTGAGATTAGGATACAGAGTATGAGCTCATTTTTCTTTTGATATAATTTCAAACTTACACCAAAGCTGCAAGAATGATACAAGGAATTTGCATATACCCTTTTGCCGGATCACCAATTGTTTACACTTGGCGCTATTTTTTTTATCATTTCCTTCCTCCTTACCTCTTTCCTCCTCTTCCTCAGGTAGACACACACACACACACTCTGTATGTTTGCAGATAATTTTCCTAAATCATTTGAAAGCAAGCTAGAAACCTCAGGCACCTTTGCCATAAAATACTTCAGTGAGTACTTATTTCCTAACAAGGCTGCTCTCTTACCTAAGTACAGTACACTTATTAAAACAGAAGGTTTAATATCATTGATATAAGACTGTTGTCTAGTTTTGTCAGTGTGGCAGTAAAGCCTTTGATAGTTACTATTTAACCCGGTCCAGGATCCAATCCAGGATCAAGCAGTACATTTAGTTGTCATGTGTCTTTTATAAATCTGTATTTAATGAATATTTGATTAGACAAAAGATATGATAGAATCTCAGATGAACTACACTGGCCATCCTTCTCATGCATTCAGACAGTATACTGTCTAAATATTGGAGACACAGCGTATTCTGACTCCTTGTGCCTTCCTTAAAAAGATGAGGGTTTTTTGTCATTGTTGTTTTGACAACTTTTCTTATTACTATATCCCTGGATCTCACGACCCTAGTTGCAAAAATATTTGTCCTTATGTTGAATCAGTAAAGGTGCATTAGATAGAACTTACGGTAAACATTTTTCTTTTCCCGGTGTTACGTACTTGTGTTACTGTTTTTCTCTTCTGTAGCCTCCCAGCACAAAAGTTCCCCTTTCTCCACTTTCCTCCTCTTCCTCCTCCTCTCTAGACGTCTTTAATTTCACAGCGGGACCTTGCAGTAATGTTAGATTGGCTCTGGTAAAGGCATTTTGATGACCCCTGTCTCGGATCATTATAGTAACTAATAAAAGCTTGCAAACGACTGTTACTCTGTAAGCGTGATTTCAGTGACTTGCGGCCAGCTCAGCTGTATAAATATGGAGAGTTTTTTGCCGTGTAAATTTCGATCACAGGGAAATGTATCTACCATTCGGTTGAATGTTTCTTTTAAATTTAATCACGTCTGAGTGTAAAATAACAAGCAGAAATAAAACGGCATTGGAAACGTGAGCTTAAGATTCGGAAAGAATGGACGTGTTGGTCCTCGTAAAAGCGTCCTGCTCCATCTTCTGCAGAGCGTTTTGGGTAAATGCAGAAGGTAGGGGATGGGTGGCATGAATAGCAAATCCCTGGTTGTGCATTCAACCAAAAGGCCAAATCACAGCCCCGATATTACGGGGGGCCTGGAGACGCCAACTTGTACCGGAGAGAATGATGCATTATCCTCAAATTCATGAACTGCACTTTTTGAGTTAAAACTTGAAAGTAGATAGCGTGATTATCTTTATGCTGTTGAATTAAAATTCTGACTTCTAGAAAAAAAATCACTTTTATATTTTTCTTTTGAAGTTGCATGCTGTGGATCTAATTAATTTTCACTGAGTTAAAGTTTTGCACGTTTGAACTGCGTTTTGCTTGAGTTTGGACTGGGGCATCTCATGAGCCAGTGGAGTGGTGCTTTGGAGGGAGGGTGGGAAAGCACTGGCCGTCTGTCTTTACTGGAGGCGGGGGTATAAGGAAGATGAATTCTGAGGCTGTGACTGGGCCAGTGGCCAAAAGAGTCGAGCTGCTGCCCCGCGTCTGCTCGGCGTGCAGGACATAGCGCTGTGATGTCTGAGCCAGGGCTTTGCTGAGTGTGGACGCGTCTGCTTTTCTTCCTTACCTCTGGGAGGCAGAGACACTACACCCTGGCCTGCGGGGGAGCGAGTCTACTCAGAGGGTCCCCTCCTCTGGCTTCTTTCCTCCATTGGGTCATTTGCACAACAGATATTTACTAAGTGCCTGTTTTGTATCTGGCAGTATTTAGGAATGTGGGAAAAGTCAAGGAATAAAACACATTACCACCCCTGTGGATGCTCGTAATTCGGGAGGGAGACGGGTGGAGATGGGGGTGGGAACAGACAGATGTAGTAAGTACGTTATATCGTATGTCCTTCTAGATCGTGTGGCCAGGTGACTCTCTTTAAAGGTGCTGTTTGAGTAAAGACTTGAAGGAGGGAAGGGAGTTAGTCCTATAGAACATTCCAGGCAGAGGGAACAGTTAATGCAAAGGCCCTTTGGCGCAGGGCAGACTCTGCATGCTTGAGGGACACAGCCAGGAGGCGAATGTGACTGGGAGCGGTGAGCCAGGAGGAGCGCGGTGCCAGACGGGGCCTCAGCATTGAAGGGCTTGCCTTGACCTTGAGTATCCTGGTGCCATTGGAGGCATTGACCTGATTTAAATTTCAATAGGATCCCTCTTGGTGCCGTGTTGAGAATAGACCATGGTGGGTGTAGGGTGGGCGTAGGGGTTTAGGAAGAGCAGGGAGATCTGTGAGGAAGCTTTGCAGGGATCCAGGGGAGAGGTGATGGTGGCCATGACCAGGCTGTTGGCAGTGAAGGTGGGGAGCAGTGGTGAGACCTGAGATCATTTTTTTGTTTTTTTTGTTTTTTTTTTTTTTGCGGTACGCGGGCCTCTCACTGTTGCGGCCTCTCCCATTGCGGAGCACAGGCTCCGGACGCGCAGGCTCAGCGGCCACGGCTCACGGGCCCAGCCGCTCCGCGGCATGTGGGATCCTCCCAGACCGGGGCACGAACCCGTGTCCCCTGCATTGGCAGGCGGACTCTCAACCACTGCGCCACCAGGGAAGCCCCTGAGATCGGTTTTGAAGGCAGCTTCCACCTGACGGAAGCGATGTAGGATTTGAGAGAAAGTTATGAGTCAAGATTGACTCAAAGACCATTCCCTGAATGTGACTAGGAGGATGGGGTGGCCATAAATTGTGAGGGGGAAGGATGCACGTGGAGCCTGTTTCAGAAGGCAGATCAAGTTCTAGACATCTTGAGTCTGAGATGTCTAGGCATCCCAGAGGACATGCCGTGGAGGCAGATAGGTACCCAAGTCCGGAGATGAGAACAGGGATGTGGGCCGGGCTGGGAGCCTGGGAGAGCTGGAAGTGCCTGGTAACGGTTGCCAGGGTGAATGATTTTCACGTCATCCTGAAAGTGACCTACTGGTTATTCGGGGGATCTCCGGTGTGCTGCTAATCCTATGTGCTCCCTGTTAAGAAGATGCTCGGTTGAGCTCTTAAAGGTGATGCTTCCTTGGTGTTAAGTGTCAGCACCTGAGCTTTGCTGGGTTGGGGTGCTGGTTGTGCGCCCTCGAAGGAAGCTCTCAGAATCACGGAAAGCCTGAGCTAAACGCAGGCTTAGAGGTTGTCTTTCTCACCCCTAACTATAGGAAGAGGAGAGTGCGTGCCCAGCTGCGGGGCAGAGAGTGGAACTGGGATCTGCGTTGGCTGACTCACTGTCCCGTTCTATTTCTGCTCCACTGAGCAGTGACCAGCTCCTGTTTGAAGAGGCATTCAGAGAATAGATAATGCAGTGTTCTTGCTTCTTTCATCCGTTTGTCCATCTTTTATCACCCAGGAAAAGTTAGAGTGCATTCTAGAAAGGAGAAGACTGCTGTTGCTTTTCTGTCTTAATTATGAGTACCTTGAGTGTTTCTCAGCAGGGCAAACCAGACTCTTCAGGAACATTCATTATGATGGTTTTGGTAACAAAACGGGAAGGTAAGAGTCGGGGAAGGTTAGGGATTCATTTTCAGGTGGGGATTTCTTCCCCTCTGTCCTTCTGGGAGAGGAAGGATGTAGCTCTTTGGGTTTTCTTCCTTACTTGCAGGGGACACCTGCTCTTGGACCTTCTCCTGAGATGGGGCTTGGGCTGTGCTGCCTGTCCCTAGCCAAGCTTAGAGGTGATTTAGGGCCAGGTATGTGACCCTACCCTTAGCCAGGCCCTGTATCCTGTCTCTCAGGCACCACTGGGAGGCAATATAGCACAATCTGAACTAGATTCAAATCCTGGTTCCTCTGTTGAATTGCTCTGTGAGCTTGAGCAGTTACTTAACATCTCTGAGCTGCAGTTTCCTTTTCTGTAAAAGGGAAACATCCTACATGAGAATGTTGTGAGGAGCCAAAGGAGAGCAAAATGTATGTCGAGGGCTGGGCCCTGCACGTGGCACAAAGTAAATGTTGAGTTAATGGCAGTTGCGAGCATCGCTGGCATTTCCTGTGATTCCTACCTGAGGCTTAGGCCAGTTTCGTTAAGCTCGATATAGCTTCCAAAAAAGATGTGCTAATTGGATTATTGCATTTTCATGCTCTTATATTTATATATGTGTGCATGGCTTTGGAATCTACACATGTATATATTTATCCATTCAAGTTTCTCTTTTAAAAATCTGTAAGAATTATATTTTTGAGTCATTGAACCATGAGGAAATTGTTTTTCAAAAAAAGATTGCTATAAGTGATCATTATGTAGGCCATCAAAATGGAGAATAATGTAGAACTGGAAGGAAGAAGGAAGAAAAAAAAAGAGGAAGAAGCTTGATGTTCATACAGAGCCGTTAGTAGAGCGCATATTGTTATAACCTGGGTATTTAAAAAGAGCGGCACTCGCCTGCCTTGTTTCGAGGTTGGGTGGCACAGACAAGGCTGTTTCGGGCTTGGGATGAATATTTTTTTGATGAATGCTACCACGTGTCGGCTTGTAATCAGGAGTGGCTTATCAGCAGCTTTTCCCAACCTGACATTGCACACGGAATGCCCCGACGGAGGAACGTTAGCACTCTGAATGCTTTCACAGTTGAATTCCACACACATGAATTATGACAAGTGAGGCGACTACTCTGTGGTTTGTTGTGTCTGGTCTGGTTCCTACTTTTAAAGTTGCAGTTGCGTTTGGTCATTTGAAGCTTATTTTCACAGTCTGGCCAAGCCAGCAGGGTCCCGGGGCTCTGTAGGGGACATAAACCACCAGCCTTTAAGTTAGAGTGCTCAGTAGATAAGCATTTCAAGACTTCATTGCATCATACAGAAGGACTTATGGGCTTATTTCACATACACTATTTGACTTCATTTAGATATTTCATGGAAAGAAAAGCCTTTTATTATCACCGAAGGAAAGGACTGCCAAACGTTGTGAGGCTCAGTTGAAGTGTTATAACGGAGGTACAGAGCGCAAATACATTTCACCGCCTTACATAATGGGGTGTTTAATAATAGTTGTTTCTTTAAATTCAGCACATGTATCTTAGATATTTGCACTTGGTAAATTATAGGCTGTGGTTCAAGAAACTCCATTTTGTGTGTGTGTTTTTAAAAATTTGTTTGAATAAAAGCATGGACTGAATTTTAAAAATGACCGTCGAGTGTGTGATTTATGTTTGTTTCACGCGCTCAGATTGAAGCGTCCACGCCAGGAATGAGCACTTTCCCTCCTGTTTTGGAACAGATGGAAATGTGAGCGATAGCTGGGGCTGCTGACCTGCTTGGCCACAGCGTTGTTGACTGTTTTGTTGGGTGGCCATAGGCCTGTGGTGTGGATCGGGGGTCCGGGAGGAGGGGCTGGGAACGCGTTACACTGTGAGGAAGAGGCCCTTGGCTGTCTAGGAGGAAACCCTGCAATCTTGCTGTACCTGTGTACCTGCATCATCCCCAGGAACTGTACCTGCTCAGGTCGCCAGGGCTCAGGATCAACTGATTCTCCATTTGAGGCCTACTTGTGTTCTTCCAGAACGTGGGGAGCTGTAGGGACTGAATTGTGTTCCCCCCCAAATTCCTATGTTGAAGTCCTAACCCCTAGTACCTCAGAATGTGACTTTGTTTGGAGAGAGGGTCTTTAAGGAGGTAATTAAGTTAAAATGAGATTATTAGCGTGGGACCTAATCCATTATGATCGGCATGTTTGTAAGAAGAGGAGATGAGGACGTAGACACACAGGCAGGGAAGACCGTGTGAAGACACAAGGAGATGGCCATCCGCATGCCAAAGAGAGACCCCTCGGAAGAAACCAGCCCTACTGACGCCTCGATCTCAGACTTCTAGCCTCTAGAACTACGAGAAAATAAATTTCTGTTGTTTAAGCCACCTAACCTAGGATACTCAGTTGTGGCAGCCTGAGCGAACTGACACAGGAGCAAATCAGAATCTACAGGAGGGCATGCCTCATTTGAAAAAGTCTATTTCATACTATATTACAAGTTGAAATTTGGAAAATCATGGCAGGAAAACCTTTACAGGAAGGAAAACCTCTAAAGCTTGGCCAAATCCACGTGGCAAGTAGCGCTGTATTAGTGCATGCTGCAGGACAGATGGTCCGCTATTTACGATGATTTGACTTGAGATTTTTCAACTTTCTGATAGTGCAAAAGCAATCCTCATTCAGTAGAAACCGTACTTTGAATTTTGAATTTTGCTCCTTCTCTAGGCTCGCAGTAGGCGGTACAGTACTCTCTGGTGATGCTGGGAGGAGGCCTGGCTCCCATTCAGCCACACGATCACGAGGGCAAACAACCGACACACTTAGAACCGTTCTGTGCCCAGACAACCAATCTGTTTTTCACTTTCAGTGCAGTATTCAATACATTATGTGAGATATTCAGCACTTCATTATAAAACAGGCTTTGTGTTGGATGATTTTGCCCAGCTGTAGATTACTGTACATGTTCTGAGCATGTTTAAGGTGGGCTAGGCTAAGTTGTGGTGTCCCACAGGTTAGGTGTATTAAATGCATTGTTACTTGGCGATATTTTCAATTTACAGTGGGTTTATTGGGACATAAGCCCATTGTAGGATGGGGAAAATCTGTGCTAACATGTAATATCTATTGAGCACTCACAGTGGGCTGGACCCAGGGAGAAGGGTCTTGCCTACATCATCTCCTCAAGTCCTCACCACAATCCTGTGAGGTAGGAGCTATTATCTCCATCTTATAAGTGAGGAAACTGAGACAAAGAGGTTAAGTGACATCCGTGGGATTCAGAGGCAGGCAGCTGTGCTCCGGGCTTGTCCACGTTTTTGCTTCTCCAGCCCTGGGAGGTCGGGGTCGAGGGAGGGGTGGTCATCCAATCCATTATGACTATTGGCTAAAAGATACTGGAAGTTGCTGTCTTAGACCACGTTTTGGTCCCACCACCAGAGAGAGGCTATCGAGTGCGTTGAGCTTGGTGAAGATGTCGCTAGTCATAATAATAATCACTCATATTACAGAGCACTTAGTGTGAGCCCTGATCGGAGCTTTGTTTTTGGTTTTTTTTTTGCGGCACGCGGGCCTCTCACCGTTGTGGCCTCTCCCGTTGCGGAGCACAGGCTCCGGACGCGCAGGCTCAGCGGCCATGGCTCACGGGCCCAGCCGCTCCGCGGCATGTGGAATCTTCCCGGACCGGGGCACGAACCCGTGTCCCCTGCATCGGCAGGCGGACTCTCAACCACTGCGCCACCAGGGAAGCCCCTGATCGGAGCTTTGAACCCGCCTCTTTGACCCTCACCGTATCCCTAAGTGGTTTTGCCAGGGCTTTCCAGCGGGCCTCCTCCAGGTCATGGGACTCTGGCACCTGAACCCCTCAAGCAACACTGGGCAACACTGCTTCCCCAGCAAGCCCCGCCCTTGCCCAGCCATCTGTATCTGTCACGGGGAAGGGAACAAGGGCAGCTGACATTTGAATTTTAAAATAGAAGAAACTTTGTTCTTTTTCCCCTTACTACAAAAGCATCGTATGATAAATGTAAAAAAATCTTAAAACCAGAACAAAAATAAATAAATCATCTATAGTTCCATCCCCTAGAGAGAATGACTGCTAGTGTTGTTCTGTCTGCCTTTCTAGTCTTTTTCCCATGGAAATATACTTACTTTAACCGTAAATGTACTAATATTTTTAGGAGCAGCAGCGTCAGTTAGGAAAGAGCAAGGACTTTGGCACAAGACGAGTTAATATCACAGCTTTCCCTTCCTAACCCTGTGACTTTGGACATGTTATTTAGTTTCTCTGTCTCCATTTTGTGTCTTTAAAATGAGGATAATATATAAAACTCACTTCCCTGGGGTTTGCAGTAGCCCAGTGTATGCAGTGTGCTCTTTTGTAGCAGCTGGCACACAGTGACTAAACCAACCATAACTTTAAGAAGAAAATGTTTTTGTAACACATATCTGTTACTTAGCAACATATCGTTCAACAGACATTTGCTGAGCAGGTATGATTTGGGGGTTGTGTTTCCTTCTGTGTCCTTGTTTATTTTTCCAGCCCTTTTTAATGGCTGCATAGTACTTCACCATCACTATGAATCATAATGTATTTAATTTTTATTGGATATTTATTTTTCCCAGTTTTTGTAGACCATAGACAATGCTGTGATATGTTTCTTTGCAACCTTATGGCTCATTTCTTCCCCAGTGGTTACTATTTCATTAAGATCAATTCCAAAGAGTAAGGGGTGAACAGGAATGCACGGTTTAAATGCTTCGTTGAAGCAGGGCCAAATCCCCCTCCCCGCTCACGCCCGCAAAGGCTGTGCCAGCTTACTGTGAACCTGGCCATGGATGAGAGTACTTATTTCTATTTGTAAAACTTTGATGTAATATTAGATTGATGTGCTTAAAAGATAAACAAGGCATCATTCTTCTCTGTGGGTGACTGACCCAAATCCGTTACGGTGAAGGACAAGCAGCGACTTTCAGAATAGAGAGGGGAGAGACCAATCAGACACTGACGTACAGTTAATCGTGTGGTCCAAGCACAGATGACAATGACAGCTCTCATGTACGGAACCCTTACTGTGGGTCAGAAGTTCTCTACAGTGTTCTCAAACCGTGTGATTTAATCTTCACAGCAGCGTTTTGAGGTGGGGACCCTTTAGCCCATTTTACAGATGCAGAAACAGAGGACTTTAGAGAAGTTATGTAATTTGTCCAAAAAAGCACACATTAGGTTACCGTTTGGCAGAGTTGGAAGTTGAACCCAGGCACTCTGACTCTCAGGTTCTTGCTCTCGTCCTGGGGTACTGGAGATGGAGCTGGAAACGTGGATGCAGGAGCCACCACGTAGACGAAGTGAGACCAGGCCTGGTGGCTGGCTGGTCTCGCGGGGAAGGCTGACAGGGTTTCTAGCTTGTCGGAATAGAAGGCACAGCTTTGGCAGCAGACATAGGGAAGCAGAGAGGGGGAAGCCATGTAGAGCGAGTGTGCAGATTCAGGGTATATATGGGGCTATAGAGACTGGGGCTGGAGATCTCCCAGGAGATCCAGGTGATCTCCCTTATCCTGTTCTGTGGCCTGTGTGCATCATCCTGCTTAATCCTTTCACCACCCCATGATGTAGGAGTTGTTCTTACCCCCATTTTATAGCTGCAGACACCGAGGCCCAGAGAGCTTGAATAACTCAGTCCTTGAGTATCGCAGCCAGAATCAGACCCCAGGCAGCCAGATTCCTGGTCTGGGCCAAAGCCGATGGGAAGGAGAACTCAGTGGAGAGTTTGCACCCTAGGAACCACTGTTGGAAGTGGTCTCTCCTTCCTTTTGAACTTTGTAGCGATTACTGTCTGTAGAATTCATCTGGCAATTAATCATGTATTCCCCGTGACACAGCTTTCATTGTTGTCCTGACATGTTATTTCGATCATGTATTGTAATTTAACTTCTTGTGCTGGGCAGACAACTGAGCCTTGATAGCCCCGTGACCCAACCCCCAAACATGTGCACCACAGTTCCTCAGAGGGGGACTCGATAAATGTTTGACTGAATTTCATTTGAGGGGTCTTACCCTGCAGACTTTAGACAGTGACATTTGGGGAGGGGCAGGGGGCGGGAAGGAAGGCGAGCACAGCACCTAGGATTGCGATCCGATGGAGTTGGGAGAACAGAGAGGAGATTGAGGACTAGAAAGCATCTCTTTTGCACCGGTGATGAGAGGACAGAAGGGGTGTCTCGGCCACCTGCATAAGCCCCTCTTCTCCTGTCTCCTTCGTCCGTGGGGATGTCCCCTGCGCTCCGGTTGTACTGCCCGGGCTCGCTTGGCTTTGTACTTCCCTCGTAACCAGGATTTGCTGAGTGCAATTGTAACCCTGTATTTCCAGCTGGGCTTCGTCATGGGAGGCTTTCCAGATCTTCTCATGTTTCCCATTGGAGCTGTTGGAAGAGTGGTTCTCAGTAGTATTGGGTACCATGAAGGGAGGAGACTTGGGTTCCAGATACAGGTGGCTGCATCACTTACTAACCATGGCCTTGGGTAGAGGACTTTGCTTCTCTGAGCCTCCATTTCCACATCTGTAAGATAGCGGTACTTACTTGTGAGGCTTGTAAGAGCCTGGATAGAAATGTGTAGTCAGGAAAGAGTGCTGGGCCTGGCGAGGGCTCCATCAACGTTGGCTGGTCTTAGAGTTGGATATCTTCAGGAGCGTATCTAGAGGCCTCCCACTCTGTTGAACACCAAGGTGAAAGGCCAGTGTGTTCCTTTCTTTTCTTGTGTTTACGACAAACGTTTCACCACTTTGACTCTTGGACACTTTTCACGGATGGTTTGGTCCTAATCATCAGCTCCTCTCCTGGTCCCCTGAGCATTTCCAAAGCACCGCATCCCGCCCCCTTTCTCAGAGGGAAGTGTGGCCCTCAGACCTTGGACCACTCCGAGCCTGGTCATGGTCCTCATCTTTGTTTACCAGGATGATGATGATGATTATATTTATTTATTTATTTTTGGCTGCTTTGGGTCTTCGTTGCTGTGCGCGGGCTTTTGCTAGTTGCGGTGAGCGGGGGTTACTCTTCGTTGCGGTGCGCGGGCTTCTCATTGCGGTGGCTTCTCGTTACGGAGCACGGGCTCTAGGCGCGCGGGCTTCAGCAGTTGCTGCGCGTGGGCTCAATAGTTGTGGCTCACGGGCTCTAGAGCACAGGCTCAGCAGTTGTGGCGCACGGGCTTAGCTGCTCCGCGGCGTGTGGGATCTTCCCGGACCAGAGCTCGAACCCGTGTCCCCTGCATCGGCAGGCAGATTCTCACCCACTGCGCCACCAGGGAAGTCCCTATTATTATTATTTTTATTTTGTAAGAATTAACTGGAACTTCTTTTTCAGTCATTTCATTAGTCATTCAACTTTTTTGTTTTCTTTTGAGGTGGGAGACAGATTACTTTGAGGCAGTGGGTCAGATGGAGGTGGCTGGCTGGGTAACCGTATCCCCGCTGAGTCAGCTGTCTGCTCAGACAACTGAAAGCTGAGGTATGCTGATGACTCGTCACCAGCCAGCGTCACATTAACTTGAAATTCCATTTCTGCTCCTCAGCTGTGGGCGCTTGGATGCCTTTGTGGGTTGTTGGAAAGCACTCCAAGTATTGTTATCGATCGGATTATGGAGCCTGGAATTGTCGGTTGTCCCCTGAAGTGACGTTTTCCATTTGAGACCAAGGCATAAAATTGTGAAATGGGATGGTTCAAAAAGGTGGGATTCGATGCTGTCAGTTTTTAGAAAGGGAACGCCAGGCTCTGACAAAGTCATTGACTCACAGAGGTTCTCCAACAGTTGGCAAAGCCGGGACAAGGTTTGTTCTTCCTACGGATTGGTCATCCAGCACCCACCCCCCTGGGTCTCATCGCCCTTCTGCTGAAATTATCGGGGCAGCTGTTTGTTTTGGGTCTCCTTCCTTGAGTGGAGAGGCAATCTCAATGTCAGGGATGGTGGCTACCTCAAGGCGCCCTCGGCCCCTCCTCCTGATTCATCGTATCCCTGAATCACGCTGTAGCCTTGGAAAAGAAGTCTGTTCAGTGTGTTTGTTCTCTGGTATCTGCATGTTCTGTACAACATGCATCTTGGGTGATGGATAAGGTGGCATACGGGGTTACTTTGCCTCCCTACCGTAACACACATGATGAAAAAATAACGCTTAGTAAATGAGGATGTTTATCTTATTATGCTCTAAGAATTTTAACTTCCTTGTTGTTGTGGTTTGACTTCTTTAAGTTGGGCATGAGCTTGGAAGATGACTTGAGGGTGGGGGGCAGGGGCGGGGCTGGTATTATTTGCTTGAACAAAGAGTTTGGCCTTTCTGGTTTTATTCCTTTAAGTCATTGGTATTTCACCTCAAAGGCCTGTAGTAAGAAGGCTTTTGTTCCTAGTTGGAATATTGGGACCCATAGAATTCTCTAGAAGAGAGCTTTGGCCCAGCTGTGGTGGGACCTGGTGCTTCATCCCACAGAGTGATTCCTGTAAACAGCAGTTTTTTTCAAAAGTTATTTTCATTTTTTTCCCCTTTTATTCTTTTTTAATTTTTTTCTTCCCTTTCCAATAATGGAGGGCTCTTCCTTTTCACAGTTGAAGCCACTACCTCCTTCTTGATTATAAAGCCGGCAGAAATCATCATTTGACAAGGCATCTCAAAGAATTGCAGTTAATATTGTGACCTAGTTGGTTGCTTCATTTTTAAAAAAGTTGTTTTATTCCTCCCCCATATCAGCTCTATATGCTGATTATGTAATCGTAACTTCTCCCAGAAAATACGGATCCCATCTATTCATAACGACAACCTCCGATTTCACTGTGGCGTGTCACTTCCCACAGAATGTTACCGCCGGGGAAACTGAGGCTTGGGTTTGCTCCTCTCCCTTCTTCTGCACGACCCGCCATTGTCAAAGATGACAGTGATAAGTTTCTTGTTAGTAGCATCATCACTGTGAATGTGATTCTTGTTCTCATCTAATAGAGAGCCTTGGTTACCCACAACCCACTTCCAGCTTTTGAGCAGATACATAGGGATCCACTCTCTAGAGTGAAGATGAAATGATATCATTTGTTTACCACCTGGAGTTGTTCACCATGGGCTGTGAAAAATATGTTCTCAATTTAAAAGTTAGAAAAACAAGTGTACCAGCTATCACAAAGCTCTCCCCTCCAAGTAAACATGTTTATAGAACAAGACTCAAAACAAAATACTTGATCACGATAAGCCCAGCCAATGAAAAGAAAGTAAACATGTTTACCCACAAAAGCCTTTATAAAGCGCCCAGGTGGCAGCCAGCTCTCTGCTCACTTGACTGTTCCTCCCGGGAGCAACTGAGGCTCCCCTGGGCCTCAAGGACAGAGACACCACTCGCCCTGCCAGTAGGCGGCTCACCTTTATCAGCCCTGCTCTCTTAGCTCAGCCCAGTTTGCCAGCGAGGATGGAAGGTTTGTATTTTGTGCCACTGAACTGAACCACGAGTGGAAGGTATTTGTGAAATTGAGCCTGGAGTTCCCGTGATTCTCAAATAGCAACTTGTCATAGGTAGAGTGCCAAGTAGGCTTAGGGGGAATCTTCCTGGCTTCCTGAAAGAACCCGGATTAGTATCACATGTAATGACCTTCTGTGTCCTGGGCACTGTAGTGTAGACATCCAGGCTATAAACCATGAATTACACCCAAGCCTGGCCTCACCCAGACCACTCTGGTGAAGGAACCAAAGGGCTCGAGCAGGAAGTTGGTAGAAAAGACAGGCGTATCCTGAGTGATACAGGGGTTTTCAGGGTACATGGAGTGAGCCTTCAGTGCTGTAAAAGAGAGGAAGGTTAGAAAGGGGATGACAAATTGTGCGTGTGGCAAAGAGTTACGGACTTGAGGGATGGTGCCTTGTCTCTGCAGTCCAGGAGCAAATTCAGGAGAGAGGGCCCAGTCCTAGGTGGCTCTGTGGGAGGTTGTTAGTGAATTTCAGAATTCAAAGTCTTTATTCCAGGTGGAGCAGTTCTAAGGGATGGTGAGATCGAAGTTTTGGCCATGCCCTCAGGTGTAGAGCAAGTGGTTCTGGTTAATTAGCACTTAATGAGCCCTTACTCTTATGGGCAAATATTATCCCAATTTTGGGGTATGGAGGAGTTTGCCCAAGGTTATAGCTAGTAAGTAGCATAGCCAGGATGGGACATGGGAAGTCTGTTCCATAGCCTGTGCTCTCAACTACTGCCCTACACTGCTTCTCAAATAGACTGGAAGCTTTTAGGGTAAGAAAGTTAAGATAACAAGGTGTGTATTCACTCAGTGAATGATTTTTTTTTTTGAGTGGTACGTTATCTGTGCCAGGTCTGATGTAAGCCTTGGCCAGGCTGTTGGAAGGACCGTCTTCATGGCTGTTGAGGTCGACAGAAGTGGCCACAGTGAAGGAATGTAGACCGAAATTGTGAACCAGATACTAAAACATCTGAAAAAGGTGTAGAAGAGCATCCTTGACATGTAGAGGCAAAAGCCATGTGGCTGGGTTGGGAGCAGTGGTCGCCTCACACACGGTCATCAGAAGAAGGGTTTTCAAGGATCAGGGAACCACAGTGGGGAGGGACAGTGGTGTTCTCCTTGGGGGTAGATGGCAGGCAAGGTAGACTGTTAGCAGAGCCAGAACTTGGCTCTAAGAAAGGGAATTAAAGAAAGGCCAACTCTTCCTTCTTCGTTTGCCTGAGGTCAAGGGATATTGAGTGAATGGCTTCTGGGAAAGGTGAAAGGGACATCTTTAAGAAAAGAGGAAAGTCTCCAGATTGTTCATGATGTTGGTCTCGGAGGGCGGTGGGAAGAAGTGAGCCCTGGGACCAAGATGAAGGATGAAATGGGATTCTAGAACGGCCGGGAGGCAACAGGATGAGGGTACATCTACTCCTTGAAGAGGGGGTGACAGTTAAGTCACTCATTGTCTTTGGCAGGGTTCAGACAGAAGCTGGGTTCTTACTGGGGAGATGGGGAGAGGCAGACAGATGCAGCAGGAGGGCCAGCCTTCAAGTTTTAAATGGAATGTTTAGGGGATTTTTAGTGAAGAAGAGGAATAAACAAAACAGGTTTCTGGTTAAGCCTCAGTGAACTAGAAAAGTAATTACACAGACACCATATTCCCCATGTGTTCTAATTAATCTAATGGGTTTACTTAAAAACCTGTTTTTGAACAGAGATATCAGTAAGTCCTCTGGTGAGTTGAAAGAAATCTTATTAGTGAAAGTTAAGTAAAAGTAATAGTGATTAGTTCTAGGGAACTTAATTGAAATGAACTCCAGTGGGCTCATTGAAGCCACAGATGTGGCTGTGGTGACCCATTTGGTTAAATCTGGGTGACCATTTTGACTAGAACTTTCGAACTTAGCTGCTGAGATAGATGCCTATCTAGGGTACATTTGAGGTTACGATTATTTTAAAAACAGAAGTATTATTTGTTCTTCTTCTCCGAGCCTTATTAATTGAGGCAGATTGGCATTTTATTTGTGAGCTGACAACACACACCATTTTCCGCAGCCGAAGTGCTTTTTGAACTGGGTTCAACATTGTCAGAAAGTTATTCACAGGAGTTGGTGATGGAGCCTGCTCCACCCACTTCTGTTCTCTTTCTATTTTGGTGCTATTTGCAACAAAGGAGAAACTAAGTTAGTAAATTAGAGAAGGATTGAAGCTCTCCCAAATGCTCCCCTTCCTATCAGGTTGTGTAACGGATTAGACAGAGTGGGCCCGCTCTTCCTGTGGCTCAGGGACCTGAAGGAACACAGGTGCAGACCCCCTGAGATGGCCTTGGCCGTGTCCTCCCAGGTCTCCTGACCTCTCTGATGGAGCTGCATGAAGAAATCTATAAAGATTTATATGTATATATATGTATACTCATATGTACATGTCTGTTTGTGTGTGCATGCACACATATACTTATTTGTGTTGTGTGGGTCTAAAAAATTCCACATATAGCATTCTCAAGCCAAGGGAAATCTAGTGGAGAAGCCACTGAATTTGAGTTTTGTGTCAGGGTCCCGGTAGGAAGTAGGTGGCTTGTCCCTTTCCTGGGTCTGAGAGGACAAAGTGGGGGCACGTGGTGTAGCTTGGATACAGTAGCTGTAGGGAGAGGACTGCCCGGCGGGAACTGTGATCCTTCATAGTCAACCTCCGGTGCCCCGGTGATAAATGCCCCATCTTCTCTGTTCTCCTGAGATGAGACCTCCATTGGTTGTACCAGCTGGAAGCCAGAAGACAAGGGTACCTGTTGATGCATCCACGCAGGGGGGCCTTCCAAGACACACAGAGCAAGGTGGAGGGTTGGGGCAGCATGGCAGATGGAGGATCTGGAGGAACAAAAGGAAAACCATCCGGTCCATTTTGTTCTGTGACCTCCTTTGGGTATGACACTGCCAGATGCATGGGAAAGGTTAATGTGGGACAAGAGGCCCCAGGTGTTCAGGATGGTAAGGAAGCATCTAGCTTTACTTCCCAAAGCGTGGTGCCTGGACCAGTAGCACCAGCATCACGTGGGAACTTGCTGGAGATTTTCAGGCCCCGCCCTGTACCTACTGAATGAGACACTCCAGGGGAGGGGCCCAGGAATCTGTGTTTTCTTAGCCCTCCCAGGCGTTCTGGTGCTCCTTCAAGATTGAGAACCACAGCTGGATGTCTTGAGGTTTTGGGTGGCCAGCAAAGTATGCCAGTTTGCTAAAATGGCCACTATTACCTTGCTTGGAAATGCCAGGGACGAGCATGTTGTCTGTTTGAATCCCCTGCTTGGAAACTCTGCACGCTCCCCATCCTTTTTATTTTTCGGATAGGCACTCTTCAAAAGAAATGGAATAATGGATGACACGTAGGCCATGGGGGCTCATACCCCAGGCAGTTCATGCCTTTAATTTCCAAGTGCCCCTCTGAGCCATGCCAGGAAGTGCCCGGCAGGGCCCAGACTTTGGAGGTTGTTTTTGAAAAACAGATGCAAATGCTGCCTGTGCTGTTGTTGTTTTCCCGGTGCCTGGCAGTGTTTGGTAAACAACTTGATTGCTAGGTCTTGGCCTCAGGGAACCACAGCTGCTCTTTCCAGCTCCCTGCAGACTTCTGCTGAGCAAGGATTGCTGCAGGGAAAAATAAAGAGGGGAGAACAAAACAAGAGAACAGCACTGTTGTTTTGTGGCTGCCTCTACCTGTTTTCCTGGAGCTGTTTTGCAACTACAGGCCCTGAGTTTTGATTCCTTACTTGAAAACACAAGGCAAGACCCCACGGCACCCCAGGCTTATTTCTCTTTGGTCAGAGGGGGGAGTGGCCGCCGCCGGACTTGGAAAGCCTGTTGTAGTAGCCACTGGAAGGATCTCTGCATTTTTAAATATGTAAATTGAAAAAGGAGAAAGCTTCATTCTTTCTAATGACCCCCAAGATGGTAATCTGGCTTTTCAAATCTCCGGGAAAACAGACTGAATGTGGCACAATTAATGGTTCAGCACTTCTAGGCTTTTCTCTAAAATATTTTAATGGGCTTTTAATTTATTGCAGCTCCTGACTAGCAGGGTTGAGGCAGGGTTGCTGCCGACCCACTGGGCCAAGGTGCTCTCTGGGGCTGTAAGTGAAGTGGGAAAGAACAAAGGCCAGCTGGAGTGTCAGTCGGGACCTCCCCAGGCTGAGCCCCTGGAGCTCACTGGATTCCTGGCCCTGCAGTGGCGCAGCACTCTTCAGAGTAGAGGCAAGGGCGCAACTTCATCAGAGTTCCCTGGAGTATCTGGTAGAAATGCAGATTGATAATCGCTGGGCAGGAATCTGCATTTCAAGCTGGTGCCCTCGTTCCATATCCAGTTTGCGGTCCAGGACCTTGGTGATTGACAGCCAGTGAGAACGAGTAAGCCTAGGTGGGAAGCAAGTGATGGTGTTGCCAGATGTTTTTTTTTTAAATTTTGAGACCTGCATGTCATTTTAAAGCATTCACTTTTCATGTACTCCAAAGTTCTCCATTATTTTCGCTCCCCCTTCCTTCTTAGATCAAGCAGCCTTCTTCCTAAAATCCTTTTCTTTGGGCCTGAAATGCATCTTTCTGAATGTCCTTGTAGAGGGGTGATAAACTTTTGTTTGTCTGAAAAGATCTTTATTTCACCCTCATTTTTGAAAGGTAATTTTTCTGGGCGTACAATTCTAGGTAGATAGTTTTTGCCTCTGGGCAGTGTACTGGATCATTTATGTGGATACTATCTTCTCTTCTGGTGGGGGTTTTTTTTTTCCTCCTTTTAAATTTCAGTTGCTTTGTTTTTCATTTCTAGAGGTCAGAGTTTTGGTTCGAGTTATAGAACTTGATTTTATAGTATATATGCGTGTATTTTATATATGTATATACTATGTATTTTATAGTATATGTACTGTGAACACCTAAAAAGCTATAGTATAGTATATAGTTTGTGGTATTTTGGTTAGAGTTATACAGCTTATATTTTATAGTATATGTGCATGTATTGTAGTGTGTATATATATAGTATGTATTTTATAGTATATGTACTATAAATGCATGTTAAAAACTATAGTATCTGTAGTTTATATAGTATTTTGGTTACAGTTACAGAGCTTGTATTTTATATATATGTGTATATGTGTATGTATGTATTATATGTGTGTGTATATAGAGTGTATTTATAGTATATATACTATAAGCCCATATAGAAACTACAGTATATATCATTCATACAGTATTTTGGTTAGAGTTATAGAGCTCGGTGGAGATGGAATTCCGTATTGGGTCAGTTGGATCCTTAACAGAACACACAAGCAAAACCAGAAAAATTCCACGCACCACGGTGATAGTTTATCCCTTATTTTTGGATATGCCTGGGGACTGTAATGTTTTAGGAAGTCAAACCGGACAGCACTAATGATACTCTTAAGCGTTGATTGACCAACTTACACCTTAGCTAGAAGCCAGACGCTGCTCCCATGCTGAACGGAAGCGTGATTCCTCCCTCGTCACTGCTGTTCTTTGGTGTGTCTTGCCTGTTTCATCCGCCTGTAAGCCTTTGACCGTGATGTCCTGAACTGATGGGATCCCTTTTCCACCCCATCTTCCAGTTCTTTCCAAAACTTGCCCCAGATAATCGCTCTCAAAAGCCCTTAACTGCCCAGATACCTACTGTGTTTTCCTGTGTCCACTTGTGCAGCTTCTCTGTGCTTCCGAATCCCTGTAGAATTGCAGACCTGAGCCGTGGCGTAACTCTAGCCATAATTTGTTACACGGGTTGCAAGGGTTCTTTTTCTTGTCTTTTTTTAATGTGTACTATTAAAACGTTAGCTGCTGTCTTTGAAAAATGAGGAAATTTCACAAAATAGTCATCTGGATTTCTGCCTTTGTTCGTGGAATTGAAAGCTCCTGTAGCCCTGGGTTCATGTTGCCACGTGGCAATAATGGGCTTGTGGAGCCACTGGCTGCCGTCTTAGCTGAGAAAGCCCGGGGCCTCCAGTCTGCCGCCTCCCTCCTCACTCCCTGTACCTTATACCTGGCCTGCCTCGTTCACTTGCATTGTCTGCCTGGTCATTGTGGGACGCCTTAGCTTTCCCCGTATGAACAAGGAAGCTCAGGTCAGAAAGGTTAAGTATCCTCTGCAAGGCCTCGCAACCAAAACTCACTCAGGCAAGCTGCAGTCAGAAGAGTGTCTAGTGCGAGGTAGGCACACACAGGTTTTTTTTTTTTTTTTTTTTTTTTGCGATACGCGGACCTCTTACTGTTGTGGCCTCTCCCGTTGCGGAGCACAGGCTCCGGACGCGCAGGCCCAGCGGCCACGGCTCATGGGCCCAGCCGCTCCGCGGCATGTGGGATCTTCCCGGACCGGGGCACGAACCCGTGTCCCCTGCATCATTAGGCGGACTCTCAACCACTGCGCCACCAGGGAAGCCCTCAGCCCCTTTCTTTTTGCTACGTGATGTCGACTTAGTAGCTTTGCAGAGCTTCCGTGAGCCTTGGAAATGCTTCTTGGGTGTTAAGGCTACTTGAAGTTTGCACGATGGGGCTTTATCATTTGGACACAAACTGTGATTGGCAGTATCCACCTTCCTTGGTATTTTGGTAGAGATACAGAATCTCAGGCCCAGTTTCAGACCAATGAATCAGTGTCTGTGGGGATGGGGCCCAGGAATCTGTATTTTAAAAAGCTCTTCAAGTTATTCTTCCACGTACTAAAGTTTGAGAAACACTCATCTATAGTACATGTGGGCACTTTTCCGTAGGAGTTGGAGCTGTACTCTTGGGAGAGGAGTGGAAACCTTCCTTGGGCACCCAGTGAATGTTGTCAGCTGCCGAGGGTGCAGGTGCACTAAGGCTTGGCACTAGTGCCAGGGTGAGAATTCTTCTGCTCAGATGCACGACCCTCTGCCCACAGCTCAGCTCTGGTGTTGATGGCAGATCAGCATAGGAGTGATTTGTGTTAAAAACCTTCTTTTTAATCCGGAAGCTAATAGTTTAGGTTATTTGGAATAAGTGTGCTTTAACCAAAAAGGCAAAGATGCTGAGAGGAAGAAGGGACGTGGAGAGCATCAGTTCATGACCTGACCTTGCAGATTAAAGAACTGGGGTCCTGAGGCATTAAATGGCTTTCCTGGAGCCACACAAGTGACTGATGACAATACTGGGTCCAGGATTCAGGCTTCTCCACTTGGACGTCTACACGTTACGTAGTATGTGGAAATATCTCCGAGTCTTCCTTCTTATGTAATTCATAAACATTTGTACAATTATTTTGGAGGAAAATGACTATGGTTACCTCTCTTCCCAGTTTGGATGTTCACTGTTATGTTTGAAATAATTTTATTTTCATATATTTTTATCTTCTGGAAAAGAGAGTTACTTAATAGGAATCAATACATTTATCCATGTCAGATTTGAGCTAAAGCAGCTTATTGTTACCTGGGCACTTGATAATTGGACAAAAAATATTTTTGTAATGCCAAACTACATAAAATATTTGGCACAAAGTCTGCAATAAACAACAACCTTTCAGGGTACGTGTTCAAGTAATTGGTAACTGTATCTTTCAAAACATTATTTCCGGTTCATATTTTACAACATCACACTTGATATATTGACATACCCTCGTTTGAAAGGTGTTTTCCCCTACCTCTAGATTCTATGTCTGTCGTGCTGTTTTCAAGTTTAAGGAAGTGGTGGTTTTAGAAGTTACATCTTAGCTGTGTGTAAAAAAAAAAAAAAAAATTTTGTATTGCAGTGTCCCAGGAGCTTTTGCTGACAATTCCAGTTTCCGAACGAAACATTTGGGCAATGGTGAGGGCTTCAATCCCTTGTCTGATTTGCTGTCAACCATGAGCGGACGGATGTGATGCCTGCTGGCCAAAAGGGTGAGTGAACATTTACGATTATTCGTCTGAAAGTTCATCAGACTAAATGTTGGCTGAAGGGGTCCTGCACGGTGCAGGAAACTGAAAAAAGGTCCCAAATTCATCAGAACAATTACACTGAAGATGAGAGACTCTTGTTTCGAAAGAAGAGTCACCCTGTCATTGTTTAGTGGTATAACCTTTTTGGATAACTTGGGCAATGATCTTAGGATTTATAAAAGACATGATAGGGCACGGGAGAACTTTTTTTGTTTGTGTGATTCTTTTACGCATACACCGAAGGGCGGCCTACCTAGATTACGAGCTACGTGCGCAGTTGAAAGAGTAATTGCTTTTCTGGTCCCATTAAAACTTGGTGATAAAATGAACCACCTTGAAATAAGACAATAATAACCTCATCTTGAGTTGTGGGTGGTGGTGGGAGATTTAAGTCTGATTTGTTCATTGAGGAAGTCCCATCGCAAGCCTTCCACATGACTGGGGCTCTTGAAAAAGTTAAAAGGTTGGGAACTGTGGACTCTCAGATTTTCAGAAAGACTCGTGAGCACTTTTTTCTAGCATAGTTCTCCTCATCAGGTTATTCATCGTAATTTTTAGGGGGAAGTTAGAAGGGACGTGATGCTCTTTTTCTGTAGATTTGATGGCGTCTGTCATGTTCTTCAGAACTCACGGGCTCCCCTGTAGTAATGAATGAACAATTGTGACTCGCCTTTATCAGAGACAAGAATTGGTTGAGGCCAGGTGTTTTGGGTAAAAACTCTGACATCATTCAATGGTAGCTTTGTCATAAAACGAGGTCAGCTTTATAGGGAACCATTTGGTTTCAGTTTTGTAGTGAATGGCATTTAATGATAAGAACCATTGGCATAAACTCATCTTGTTTGTCTTAGTGGAGTTGTATTTGAAACAGATTCTGTTTAATGGAGGGAAGTGTAGTGAAGTAGAAAGAACACTGTATTAGAAATTGGGAGACCTGATAGCTAGCTGACATGGGGCAAGTTGGTCTGTTTTGATTTCCTATGTTTAAAATAAAGCAGGTAGGTTAGAGTGTCGTGTTTGTCAGTGCTAACAAGGCCCTAGAAGTTGGCTGTTTACATCCCCTCACTTTACAGATGGAGAATCAGCAGCCCAGAGAGTCTGATGGAGATGTCCATGTCCCTGGGCTAGGTCAGAGCTGTATCCCAGGTTATTTTATCCTCAGTGATTCTCTCTAGCTTATCTCAATTACAGAGATTGTGACATCCAAGCCCCGCAATTTTGCAAACCTTCTTTGCTGATACGTGTCTCTTTAAGATGTTGTTTTGCATTTCGCTGTTTGGGCCAGCTGTTTAAAGATTTTACAGTTAGAGGTCATTTTGACAAATCCTTCCCATTTCATAGATGAAAAGAGCCCTGCTGAAGCAGCCAGCCCGAATATCAGGCTCAAAGAGCCCGTGGGCTTTAAAATTCACTTCCACTTAGGCTAGTTTGGTCTCTGACTGCTTGTCCTTTGCATTTCATTCTGCTGGAGCTGGAGATAGAGGAAAAACAGAGCCTTATATCTTCCTTAGCGTATTCTTTCATGGCAAGAAATAAAGCAAGTAGAAACCTGTAACACATAAGGCAAGGGTGTACACCATGGAAATTAATAGTTAATGGACTCATGGAACTTTAGATCTGTTAGGGTGCTTTGATCATCTTATGGGGTGGTGCTGGGCAAGTCCTGTGCTTCTTTCTCCTGTGAAGTTCTTCTGAGGTTTTCTATTGCTAACCAGCTATGATAGACTTCTGTGAGTGGTCTGTAGACCAGTGAGCAGATAGCAGACATTATAAAAAGTTATATCTTTGGGGATCCGGGTAGAGTTGAGAACAAAGCCTGAGTGTGTCTCGTGTAAACATGAGAATTCAAAGAAGTGGTTGGAATTCTGCTGAAGGTATTGAAATAGCAACAAACTCAGGTTTGAGGTTACCTGTCATCTCTGTCTTCAGTACTGAGAGAGTCTGACTCAGTGTCACTGTCATAAATTGATGTATGAAATTGAACAAAACCACATGAATGGATTTATTGAAGACTAGGCTCATTTTATTCATTAATTTCATTTGGGTAAGGCCTGCTGTGTGAAAGATCAATCTGAAGAACTGTAATGAAAGTGATATCTCTTGAATTGATAAAATACAGTTAGGCCCAGTCGATTACCAGTTTTTTCTAAATAAGGAAACGCTTTGTATTTATCCGATTGTAATCAGTTTGCCTTCACTGTATTCTTAGTAGGAAGTGGAGATCCCTGAAATCTGATGAACTGGAGTATGTGTTCTGATTCTTTATGATTGTTTATCCTCAGAGCACACCTTCGAGGTTCGATTAAAGGACTGATTCCCTTCCTCTGTGATGCACTAACCTGGCCTGCGATGCACTGTATGTCTGATAGCTAGTTCATCCTTCTGTTGTTGTCAAAAACGTATGCATAGTCCTACGGCTTTTAGAACTTTACAGTTTACCGAGTAAGCAAAAGAAGCATCAGTTAACTGTTACGGCTGATACCTTGGAGTCTTTAGGCACGAAATCAAGTCCAATTCTGAGTGAAATGTTTCATGGTAAGTGACCTCGTGATAGAACAATGTCCCAGTCCCAGCAGTAGACAGCTAGAACAACAGATCTCCTCACTCCGGTGCAAAGAAACAAAGCCATATGATAAAAGGTTTACGCAAGTAGATCATCATGGCAGAATTTCAGGTTCAGAAAATGAGTAGTTAGGTAATGTACTCAATTTATGTTGGTGATAACCATACTTGCATAATAAATTAGCTTAGGGGCAGGATACAGAGAAAGAAGGGCTGAGCACTTGAGACGTCTCTTTGTGATGTGATTCTTGAATACCCTCGCCAGCAGGGAGTCAGAGTTGGCTCCTGTTTCCCCCGGCGTGAAGCTTTAGTTGATGTTGGTACGTATCTGATGCACATCACGAGACTCCAGGAGTGAAGACCGGCTAAGTCTGTGCATATTTAATAGGCAGTTAGTGTTATTAATAAATGTGACAATAACACTCTGGGTTTGCATAGAGTTTTCTCTAGAAAAGTTGACTGTAGACGGCAGATACGTTGGCTTGTTTGTCAGCCTGTGCCTCGGCATTGCCTTGTTCCTCCCAGTAAACTGTCGCTTGCTGGTGGATCTGGGATAAGAGTATAAGATGCATGCAGCATTGTTTTGTCACCGGTTGTTTTTCCTTATTTGCCTACAGTTCCTCTTTGGGCCTCTCTCATAAACAAATGCCTAGCTTTTGACCTACTAGAAAGAGGTAAAAACACAGAAAATAATCCTTCTCATTTAGGGCTTGATAGTGGGCTACTTGGTGGCTGGAAGTTGCTGGATTTCTTCATAAAACTGAAGACTGTGGATTTTGGTCATTGGTTTTGGGGTGGGGTGTGGCAGTGGTGCAGCTTCCGGGAGGAGGTGGGGCAGGTAGCAGGCGTCTGGGAACAGGAAGGCTTGCAGGTGGGCTCCCCTTCTCAGCCGCCTTGTGCGGGAAGCTGTCAGCGGGCCAAGCCACTTTGTTGTGCTGAAACTTCCAGTCCCTGAAATTTTGACTTTGAAAAGTAATTTTAACAATTTAATAAACTACATAATATGTTTTATAAGCTGGAGCGAATGATCTTAAGTTTTTTGGTCTCTTTCGTAACACAATGAACCTAATATTGGTAAAAATACAGATCTTCACTCACGCCATAAAGACAGCCTAGATTTAATAAGCAGTTATGAGTGCTGGCAGCTGCCTATCAGATTGTATAACTTGGACTCCAGCACGGGAAGACAGTGTCAACTTACATTTTATCTGGGAAGTATTTTTGAGGCGTTTATTTTGCTTCTCTCTCTCCAGTCCCTAACCTAATACAAGTAATGTAATTGGCTGACTATTTTCCACATAGCTAATTGGCTAGGGGCCAAGGGGGAAACCATTGTCTGGCTTGATGAGGATCAGAAATTAACATGACATTTACCTGGAGGTAATGGAATATGTTAGTAATGCCCTAATTCAGGATGGTGAGAGGAAGAGTGTCCATCCTTCCCCACCCGTAAGCCGTGGGAGGAGTTCTGATGATGGTGAAAGAACCTCCAAGCCCCCTTCCCTCCCACAGCCCCCACCCAGTACCTCACAGCAGCGGCTAGCCAGTCTCTATGTCACATTTACTGTTAAATTCTTCCCATAGAACTGTAAGACAAACTAATGAATTATTCCATTTGTCAATTCAAAAAGAAAATCCGCCAACTACTATTGTAAGATTAAATTCCAATTAGAAGATTGCATTTAATTCGGAAGCTGTAACATTGTTTTAATGAATTCTCTTGGAGGTGACAGTTTATGTGAGATATATTTATATGGTGTAGGTAGATATCAATTCATTGGATAATGTTAAACATGTTACTTCATATATATTAGCTGTGAAATTTATTTCTTCTCTAGTTATGTCCCCAAGGAGGTAGAGTCAGATGAAAAAACATATCTTCAGAGAAAGAACTCTTTCTGTCCTTTCAGATACTTGCTCTAAAACAGCCTTTTCTCACTTTTATTTAAAAAAAAAATCTGTTAAATTTCTGCATTAACTGAATTTATGATTCTTGGTGTATGCTATTTATAAAATTGAATATAGGTTTTATGATGTAGGAAATTAGTCTAGGAATGAGAATATGATCCAATTTTGTAATAAAGGTAATCTGCATTTATATTGCAGATATTTTCCATTTCTGTCTAAGCCCCTTATGGGATTATACACACATTTTTCTGGACATACAAATTCACTGTGAACTTTTAATGTAGTGGGCAGGCTTTTGTTCCCCTGACCTCTGCACAAAGCATCGAATCCTTTGCCTAAATCAAAGGGGCAAACATTCTTGACAGACTTTCGATTTTATAATTCCCCCACCCCTGCCCATCCCTGTGCCCCTGGCAGACATCACTAATTGATCACATTCTCTCCTCTGCTCAGTGTGGGTGTGGCCTCAGAATTTCTCCACTTAAATTCTTGGAGGCAAGCTTACCAATTCACCACTTACATTCTGAGTGTGGTCAGAATCACGTCAGGCAAGTGGCTTTTGACTAGTCTTTGTAGTTTGTCTTTGTATATCCTATACTTACCCCAATATCTGGCACACAGTGGTTAAATGTGTGTTATATTAATGAGAAGATCTTACGCACAGTTCTGGCAATTATGTGGTTGTGTAACCACATAATTGGATTTTTGACATCACGTGTATACCGTATTTGTATGGTTTGGTAGGCAGTTTATTTCCTACCTTTTAGCTGGTTTGGGGGTTATGTGTATGAAACGTTATAGTCTTGTAGGGTTTTTTTTTTTTTCCAATTTATGTAACTTTGGAAAAGACAAGAAAGAGACTCTCCTCACCCTCTTGTTACCTGTGCATTAACTCAGGCTCAGACACAGCAAGGAAGTGGTGGGGTGAAAGGTAAACTGAGACTTTCCCTCTCCGAGTGCAGTTTCTTTCTTAAAGGGAGGGGCACACGCGTGTACCAGGTGCTGACCGGTGCAGGGCAAGTTTCTTGCAATTTCCTTTCGCGTATTACTCTTGGTTTTTATCAATACACTGAAGCAAGCGGTACCAGGGAGGAAGGCATTCAGCTATTATATTTCAAATGATACCTTCCATGATGTAGAATTCTAGGAACTTCAGCTGCATGGCATGTTGTTTTTGAAAATAATCGGTTTTCTCTTCACTTGGTTCAAATAATGCTTGGAGGCTAAGAGAAGGAAATTTCCATTCAGTTTATATGCAGGCTGCTGCCCTACGCTGTTGAGAACTGCCATCCTTTTAATTCCTCCTTAAAAGAAAAATGAGCAGTTAACATATTGAAGTACCATTTAGTTAATGTACATTGTAATTTCATTTCAACGTATTGTTTGATTGTTTGTGTTGGTCATGGTAACCAGACTTCTGGAAAGTGGTTGTGAACGTGTGAATTGGTAACCTGTTGGGCCGTATTTGTAGGATATGGTTGGCTTTGGTCAAGGATGCCAAAATCTGTGAGCCCCATTATGGTCTGTTCTGGGGGTGGCTCTTGGATTTTCTGTACACAGTGTTTGTTCCATGCGACTCCAACCAAGTGATTGGAAGAGGCTCATGAGATGAAATCTTTTTCATCCCTCCTCGTATTCTGTGAGGTTTTAGTAATTTTTGTACCGAGTAATTATAGCAGCCAGTCATTGGGCATTTATTTTTCCTGCAGTGGTTGGATATCATGTTAGGTATCTCATGTCATTCTAACAGCGTCTCTGTGCCCTGGATATTATTATTCTGGTTTTATTGTTGAGAAGACAGAAGCTCAGTGTCTAAGTTACTACTCAGGATCACACAGCAGGTTCTACAAGTGGGTTTTACCTCAAGGTAGGCCAGTTTCAAAGCCTGTGTCTTAACCAGGAGGGCATGCTACATCCTCCTCCTTGATTCCATGGTTCTCCAAGGGCCTTTGATTTAGGCAAGGAAGATTTTGTAGCTTCTAGTTGTCTTTGTGGAAGAAATGGACTCCAACTCATTTAAAATGGCAGCTTAAGCTACACACAGGATTTTTTTTTTTTTTTTTTTTGCGGTACGCGGGCCTCTCACTGCTGTGGACTCTCCGGTTGCGGAGCACAGGCTCCGGACGCGCAGGCTCAGGAGCCATGGCTCACGGGCCCAGCCGCTCTGCGGCACGTGGGATCTTCAGGACCGGGGCACGAACCCGCGTCCCCTGCATCGGCAGGTGGACTCTCAACTACTGTGCCGCCAGGGAAGCCCTACACACAGGATTTTTATAGGACCAGTGATTTTAAAAAAATGGGAATAACTTCTTCCAGAAAAATTTTCAAAAATATTCCTTACTCACCGGCCTTTTCCTCTAAATCTAAAATCTCCCAGTTTCATGCAGTTGGGCTCAGTGTTGCGTATTTCCTTCAGGTCCTCTTCTAAAATAAAGATGCTTTTGGCGATGGTGGCTCATGGAGTTCCTATTATCCGAGGAGAGGAGTTTTCTTCTTTGATACAGTATAAACAGGCAACATAGGACTGGCAGGACCGCTGATCCAGAGAACGTGTGCAGGAAGGGAAAACCTGCGCTCCCAGGCTTTTGTGCCCAGGGCCAGAGCCAGGCATTGACAAGGTCAGGTCTGCCACTTTGTCAAGCACATTTAGGCCCCTTGTCTATGGGCTGCAAGGACTTCTGTCCATCCAGGATAGACTTGCAGGCTAGAGTGCCAGGAGGCTAGTTTCAGGTATGCTCTGTGGAATTTTTCTTACAACATGTGCATTCAGTTATTATTAAGGGGATTTTTTTCTCCGTATTTTTTAACGTTGCATATTGGATTGTGTAAAGGTGAAATGACATGTTTCCTTTACATCTTTCAGAAAAGAAAAAATGGAACATAATCTTGATCTTCTAGAGTATGGGCGTTGGGCATATGGGGTTCATGATCACTATTTTCTCTACTTCTTTATATAGTTGACCACTTTTCATAATAAAAAAGGTGTGTGCATTGGGGAGGGGGCAGTGGGGGGCTGATCTAGCTCATTATCTAGCCTGGTGTTGAGAAACCAGTCACCGGGTAGAACCTGACAGACTCCTCTGTCCTCCACACCACCTTGGGCAGCCCTCAGTTGCTGGTGTAATTTAATTGATACGGAGTCTTAGGGCGAGGAGATGCTAACCGAATCGGCCAAGAGTTGAAGTAATTTTCTGGACAATACAGATAAAAATGACTTTACCTGACATACAAGCCTTCCCTGACTAACCTATAAAAAATGACAGTGGTTGAATAGCTGTCATAACTGAGCACATGTGACATGCCAGGGGCTATGATACACCGGTTATAGATTTTCTCTCTAGTCCTCCAGTGGGCAGTGTTTGGAAGGGAGTACAGGGGACCTGAACCGAGGGCCCACTGGACTTTCTCCTCTTCTACCTCCAAGTCCTTGGGCTGTGTTCTTCAGCGTGTGATCCAGAGGCTACCTGAATCATGTTAAGTATAGATCTTCAGGCCCACATCCAGGTCCAGGCCTAGAGCTTGGGCTCTGAATTAGAGAAGATAAACTCATGTCCTAGTCCCAGGCCTCACTGTTAGGGTTACCTTGGCCAAGTCAAGGCTGCTCTCCAAATGTCAGTCTCCTCCTCTGCAGAATGGGGACAATGGTAGCATCTACCTTGTTGGCTGTGAAAAGTCCTTTATACAGTGCTTGGCGCCCAGTAAGCACTAGGTATGTGTTACGTGAAACTATATTTTAACCTTTTTGAGACGTTTGCAAATACCCTGACATAACTGGGAATGTTAAAGATGTAGCAGTTGATGCTCCAGGTGGCACTCTTTGGTGGATATAATTTAAACCTCGTATATCCTAGAAGCATTTTTTTGGTAATTATTAAAAACATTTAAAAAATCAGTATTAGAGTTTTTTACATAGATGCCTGAAAAAGAATTCTGTCACCGAAGTGTTTAAGAGTTGACATGTATAAATATGCAGTTAGACAGTTTCAAAAAACGTGTATTATTTACTGATCAATGTAGTGTCTCCTTTGGAGCCATTACACTCAGTCATTTCCTGTCAATCTCTCCAGGCTGTTATAATCAGACTATGGATATGCATATTAAGATACAAGAAAGTTGTTGTGCATGTGTGGTGGCAGCTTTTTAATTGTTCATAATGTTGCCGCTTTAAAAAAGGTATCAGGCTAGTTTCCTCTTACGATGGTTAATAGTCATCAGAATTGTAGGAGGGATTAGTGGAGCTGAAACTCAGGATGGGGGAGCACGAGGGGCGCTGGTGCTGACCAGGGGCGTCTGTGCTTCCAGGCAGTGCCCTGAGACAGGGAAGAGCTTTTTATCTGATCCTGGTGCTGAGTTCATGGAGATTCCTTTTACCCTTCTTGCTACTGTGTTTCTTTGGAAAAGTTTTATAATTAAAAAATGCTTCTGTATGTGTGTGATGGTAGAAGGGTCATCTAACTTCTCTGTTGATGACAGGGATCAACAAACTTTTCCTGAGCCAGAGAGTAAATATCTTGAGGTTTGCAGTCTACCTGGTCTGTTACAACTACTCGCCTGTGTTGTAGTGCGCCAGCAGCCGTAGGCAATTCGTACGTGAATGAGCGTGGCTGTGTTTCCAATAACATTCGTTTCCAGATGTTTGAATTTCGTGTCATTTCCACAGGTCACTAAAGAGCAGCAGTAGTTTTATTTTTTCCCAACCCTTTAAGAACGTAAAAACTACTTGTAGCTCATGAGTGTAGGTTCCATTTGGCTCCAGGGCCCGTGGTTTGTAAAGACGATGGAGCGTAAAGCAGTGGTGAAGATTCAGTCCTTTGTTCTAGCTCTGGGACGATGCTTGGGCCTGATCATTTGCTCTCCAGTTTCTGATGAAATAATAGCATCAGCTTTTGTTCACATTTCATCTTGAGATAGTCTTGTCCTGTGTGATTGGATTATTTATTGATTTAGAGTGAAATTTAGTGAGGGTCTCTTTCCCCTTTCCTTTATTTAAGACAAGAAAAATATGAACCTGAAATAAAAGTGAGGCGGAGGGTAAAAGATGAAGTGAAAGGGAAAACAAGTCCCAGAAAAAAAGTGGACTCAGAAATTGACATATAAGATCTATATCCTCTTCAGCACCGGTGTTTTCTCATAGATGTTGGGTGTCTCACCAGTGGAATTAAGGTTAAATTTCTCGAGTCACAAATGGACATTTTTGAAAATTTAAGAGTTAGGGATTACTTAAATATATATATATATAATATATGAAATATGTAGCAAAATACTATTAGCGCGTCAGTCCAGTTTCTCTGATACTACTACTTAAATGCAACATTTAATAAAATTGAGAGGTTTAAGGAAAAATATAAGAATTATTTACAAGTGGTTCTTGGGCACAAAAACACTCTTAGAGTTGGTTGAATGATTAAAACAGGGGGTTTTTTTTCCCCCTAAATATCTCTTGTTTTATCTTGAAGGAAGAATAGAGACCAGGAGGCATATAATGTGTATCATTTGATTTTCCCTAAAGAAATGGCTGGAGACCAGAATGATAAAAAAATGAGACAGAAGTAGACTCACAGACATAGAAAACAAACGTATGGTTACCAAAGGGGAAAAGGGTTGAGGGAGGGATAAATTAGGAGTTTGATAAAAAGAGAACTACCATATGACCCGGCAATCCCACTACTGGGCTTGTACCGTGAGAAAATCATAATTCAAAAAGAGACATGTACCACAGTGTTCATTGCAGCTCTATTTACAATAGCCAGGACATGGAAGCAACCTAAGTGTCCATCGACAGATGAATGGATAAAGAAGATGTGGCACATATATACAATGGAATATTACTCAGCCATAAAAAGAAATGAAATTGAGTTATTTGTAGTGAGGTGGATGGACCTAGAGTCTGTCATACAGAGTGAAGTAAGTCAGAAAGAGAAAAACAAATACCGTATGCTAACGCATATATATGGAATCTAAAAAAATGGTACTGATGAACCTAGTGGCAGGGCAGGAATAAAGACGCAGACGTAGAGAACAGACTTGAGGACACAGGGAGGGGGAAGGGTAAGCTGGGACAAAGAGAGTGGCATTGACATATATACACTACCAAATGTAAAATAGCTAGCTAGTGGGAAGCAGCCGCATAGCACAGGGAGATCAGCTCAGTGCTTTGTGACCACCTAGAGGGTGGGATAGGGAGGGTGGGAGGGAGGCTCAAGAGGGAGGGGATATGGGGATATATGTATACGTATAGCTGATTCGCTTTGTTGTACAGCAGAAACTAGCACACCATTGTAAAGCATTTATACTCCGATAAAGATGTGAAAAAATTAGGTGTTTGATATTAAAATATACACATCACTGTTTATAAAATAGATAACCAACAAGGACCTATATGCAATATCTTGTAATAACCTTTAATGGACAAGAATCTAAAAAAGAAAATATATACATATATACACATATACATATACATATGTTATACATATATACGTATAATTCAATCACTTTGCTGTACACCTGTGTACACTTTGCTGTACACAACAGAATGTTGCACATCAGCTATATTTCAAAATTTTTTTTTTAAATTAAAATGAGTGTGAGCGTTCCGGAGAGAAGATGCCTCGTCTTACCTTGTAAACAGGTGGGGGAGTCAGGGCCAGGGGAGCCGTGGGGAAGAGTGGGTTCGGCAGTGGGGCATTTTCATAGCCTGGAGGCCGAGGTATAAGACAGCATCGAGGCGGAGAAAATATAGGACCAGAGAAGAGAAATGATCAAGGATGTTTTCCAAGAAAGGTCTAGGAGAATAATCTAGAAGATTATTTCTTTCTCAAGTATCATGATAAAACTTACTGGGATGTGAAGGAATGAGTTTCTGGTTTTTCAGCAAGCCAGCCCTTATGATGGGATGCCAAAGTATGGTGGTTGCAGTTGGGGAATAAACATCTAGAAAAGATGACGAACTCTTGAGATGCAAATATGTTTTCACATAAATGTCCATTGTAATAGAAAATGGGAGGAAGTGAGAGAGAGAGAATACAACGAAGGTAGAATTGTGTTGAAAGCCTTGCACATGGTTAGTTTATCATTTTGTTGTTGTTGTTAAATGAAAAATAAACATATTCCAGGGTGCAGAGCCAAGATGTAGAACCTTGAACGTATAATGAACAGCTAAACGTGGTGATTAAGAACACAGGATATCGGTGAGAAAACTCAGGTTTGAATCCTGGCTCTGCCACTTACTATCAGTATAAGCTTGGGTAAGTTACATTGCTCTGGGCCTCAGTTTCCTGACCTTTAAAGTGTGAATAATAGTAGTATCTAACTCGTAAATGATTGTGGGATTAGATGAGTTGATACACATCAGGTGTTAAAAAAGAAAGTTGGGATGTAGTTATATTCGGTGAATGATAAAGCTAGCTGTCAGCCTTAAAGTATTCCCTAAATAAAAAAATGTGGTTTGAAATCATGATAGCAAATTTGCCTTTATCTCTCTGGAGTGTCCCAGGATGTGAATTTTTATGTGTAACTGTGCATGTTCGTGAGGTACATCATATACATTCAGAGACTCCTAGACATTTAGTGTTCACAGAAATATTAAAGCCTATTGCTGTCCACATGCATCTTGGGCCCAAATCTTTGGGGCCCTGTTGGTTCTACAAGAACACCTAGCCTATTTGAGTTAACTCTGGGATGGTGAACTTCTGTTCTTCAGGAAGCCCGTTTTATCACTGATCAGCCCTTAGGGCTAGGAAGTTCTTTCTTCCACTGGACTGAAATCTACCACCCACAGGCATCCCACTTAATCTTTTGGTTTGGTGCTTTGAAATTCTAGGAAACCCATTTCTTCTCCCTGACCATCCATCGGGGATAGCACGTCCTTCTTGAGTCCTCCCCTGGCTAAAACTCCCTTGCTTCTTCAGCTGTTCCTCTCTCATCTGGTTTTAGGTATCCTGTAGCCCTCCCTCTCTGTTGTTTTCTCACAGCACCGATAGCCACAGAAGCGTATTTTTTGTATGTGTCTACATTTGTGCGTAGAATTCACTTAAAAGTGCGTCTTTTCGACAAAACCATCTTTATCATTTGGAAGGGAAACACTTTGACTTTCCTTAACCCGCTTCTTAAGTTCCAAATGTGGGAAGCTGGCAGGTAAAGGAACCTAGTGCTGAAGAATCCTAAATCTTCCCTTGAGAGTCAGTTTAGGCTTCGCTTTGCTCTGAGCCGTAGCTGTGTAGAAGCAATGGTAGTAACGATGGTTCTAGTGACTGCAGCTTATTGTGGGCCTACTATGTGCCAGCTACTCCACTCAGTCCCCTAGTTGCAGTAAATTATTGAATCCTCTGACTGTGAGTCTCTTATGAGCTTTATTCCTATTTTCAGGAATAAAGTTGGAAACTCGTAAAGAAGCTCAAGAGAAGGAATTTTTTCGTTAACATCGTTAGGATTGTTTATCTGCATACTCTTAATCTGTATAGTTTTCTCTCCTACTTAAGAAATTGTGTAGTTTTCAGTCTCTGTTTCTTTATCCATTGTTTCAATGCATGGAAATTATACAGGTAACGTAAAAATCACCTTCCTTCAGTGGGGAGAGTCCACTTTTATTCCATCGAAACTGTCGAAATGAATTATTTTTAAAGATACTGCTGTTCTCAGTGGGCTGGAGCCCACACACACAGACACTGAGGATGGAATACTTCATTTCCTCTCAGCTTTTCCCAAATGACTCTCTCCCCTCTTTCTTCCAACAAGACTCCCAGAGAGAAAGGCAATCACAATGTTATCGGCAGTAGAAAGATTTCAGAATACACTCATGGGCATGGGTAACTTGGGGGATGGCTGGGTGCCTTCTACAAGACTTAACACGTTTCCTGAACATGGAGCCTCACCATGGCAACAGCCATGTCACATGACACATTGGTGACACATGTAAGGTGCTGCCACAACGCATCCCAGGTTGAATGCCTGTGATTCATTGTTTCCACTGACACAGTGACTGCTGCAACTCGCAGTTGGAAGGTTCTCCGGTTTTCAGTGCCATTAATGCACATTGACTCCATGGCACATGGAGGGCTCGGGGAAGGGAAGCATCAATAAATAAGTGTGCGTTGTAAACATTGCCTTCATTAGTTCTACAGAGAAATACGTGTTCATCATTCAACCCCCCTGCCACTCGCATTCTTCTTTCTCGAAGCATATTTTGTTGGTAACACCTTGGAAGCTTGAAAGTGATTTTATTTTTAATCATAGTTGTACCCATTTCCACTTGGCAAACATCAGAAGAGAGAGTTCACGATGGCCCCCTTTTAGTATTTATTTATATTCTTCACATGTAGCAGATTTATTGATGAAGACATGTTTCTGGGAATATTATGTATTTTTTTTTCTCATTGTGAAATTTATTGAATACTTTCCATAAATCAGTTGGTGTTATTAGGGGACCGTGGTGTATGTGGAGGGGCCTGGAGGTTGTATGATATCAGGAGGCTTTTCTGGAGGTCCAAGATGAGTGGTATTTAACATATTTTAATTTCTGAGTGTTTCAGTGAGTGATTAAAAAAAAAAAGTAGATGTGGAATCTGGAAGGCATTAAAGAGATGTCAAGGACAGACGGATTTTGATTTGTAGCCTAATGAAATGTTTTGCCAACTTTTAAAGATTTTTTTGAGAGCAGAACTTTAATCATTTGCTTGTGTTTCTGGCATGGTAAGGTTATTCCTGTTTCTGTTACATGAGGAATCCAAAGTGAAAATGGGATAATTTTTAATTAGCAAAATTATAAAACCATTTGCAGCCAAATGTTTCTTGTCTTGTATAAACTGTGAGGTTTCACATTTTACTTTAATCATTTGGGGAAATTTCATTCTGAAGATCTATTTCAGTTAGTACTTTATGTATGGATACAAATCCTCAATATTAGAAATGACTTTTCTGATGTCACTTGAATAATCTGACAGGATTTCAGTCATGTTTATTGCTTGTGTCTGTTTCGGAGGGGTCATGGTTACCTGAGTTGGATGTTGCACTAATATTCAAATCAGCATTATGCATTGCAAGGCTGAATAAATATGACAAGAGAAAGAGCATTAGGGTGTTAGGAATGTTTCTTTGTTTTTTTGTTGTATGATTTTGTACACTTCCGAATTGCTTTTGTTGAGGTAATTATTTGAATCAAAATGTTATGTTTTTATTTTTTACCATAAATACAGGAATGGAGAGTTATTTTAAAAGTGTATTTTATTAAGGAAATGAGAATAACGAGCCAGCTCATGGCAGCCTACACACAATTCTCAGACGTTTTGTTTTCTGATGCTTCAATTGCATTTGATTATGCGAGTTTTACATTTTCTGGGGGCCTATTAGAAACATACTTGGAAACACAAGAATTCTTTGGAAATGGGAAGATAATTAAGTGCCCAGAATTTGAGGTTCTGGCTGGACTGGGGCACTTCTGTCTCCTAGAAACTTTACATAATTATTAGTTGCGGGGTGGGGGGGAGCGGGGGGAATGCAGCATCGTATGCTGTTTCTTTTGGGTCCTCTGGAGGGCTCTGTGTCACGTCCTTACAGTGCACCCACTGCAGCAGGAAGAAAGGTGGTGGAAACCAGCTGGAGGAAGCCGTACCCACAGCACTAGCTCAAGGCTCTGGTGATACATCAAGGCCCTCATCTTTAGCCATTTGTCTTTGAAAATCATAGGTGTCATTTACCAAGAGCAAGAGGGAGAATGGGATGTGTCAGTAATTTTCCTTCAGACTGAGTAATTCCTTAATGAAACGGATTCTTAAAGCTGTAGGATGCCCAGGGAATGTCATATACTTAATTATTTTTGTTAAACTGTGAATAAGACCAAAGGACAGGAAGCTTAAGTTTAAAACAGACGAACAGAACTGATTAATGAGTGCTAGCTTTGTCTAGAATTTAAGGAGGCAGTTAACTTTTTTGAGGGGAAAGACAGGTACTTTATATAGGAATTCCTTAGAACTCCCATCTAGATTTGGTAAAAGAACTTCCACGTAGAAATAAATACAGCCAACCTAGACGATATTGATAGTTTTCTAAAACAGAACCAGATAAAAATTTTCTTTTTCATGGGACATGGCAATGTGATCGTCTGGGATTGTACTTTCCAATACCTTAGCGCCCGCCACCTGTGGCTCCTGGACACATGAAGTGTAGCTGAGGCTCTCCTGAATTGACACGGGCTACGTGTACAAAATACACTAAATTTCAAAGACACCGATTGCATGCTGAAGTGATAAGATTCTCATATATTGGGTTACATAAAGTGTATCATTAAAATTAATTTTATCTGTTTCTTCTTCTTTTTTTAATGTGGCTTACTAGAAAATTAGAAATTACATATGTGGCTCACTTTATATTTCTGTTGGATACCACTGTTACAGAACATGTATTATAGAGCTACATGCCATAGAACATGTAAGTTCCATATTTCTAAAATCATCAATCTTTGAGAAATTCTTTCCCTTAAAAGGGGGTTCAGACGTCGCTCAAGTTAAAAAAAACTAATTTATTTCATCCATTTATTGTCTAAAGAAGAGAACTAATTGATTTCACTATTTTATTTAATAAAAAATGAGACAAAATGCGTTTCAAATTAATTCATTTCGTCTGCCCTAAATACAGCACCACAATAAATATTCCCCCATGGGTTATAATCTGATTGTGAGAAAACCTCTTTCCATCATTTTGACTCTGTGTACACCATACTGACACATCTAGCTGGAGAATCAAAGAGTTAACAAACCTAGTGATGTTTGCATCAGATGCCAGCGGATAATCTGTTTTTCTTGAAGTCGCCTGTTTTGTCGTGGAGACCTGTAGATCTCAAACTAGGATGTGCATGCCGTTAGGCCTACGTCATAGCAGTCAGGATCTTGCTAAATCATAGAGTAACTTACTCTGCCATACCGCCATGAAGAGGCAGGTTTTCTTGAAGACTTTTGTGGGAAAAGACATCATTCTAATATTTTAAATGGCCAAATTTATGCTGGCATATTATGCAAGACTTTGAATGCTTACAGTGACACTCCTGCATACTTAGGTCCCCTTTGATTGGTGCTTCCAGACCCCCCTCCTTTTTCACGAGTGGCCATTTACCGTCCTCCCGCTTCCCCTCATTGCCGTTAAGGTAAATTTTGGTAGAAATGTTTGAGATCAAACTTAGCTTCTGTGCTAATCCTTACATTAAAAAAATCATAGCTGCTTCCTTCCACTGAGAATTTTACAGCGTGGTTTGTCATCTTAGCTAGCTTAATAAAACTGCTGGGGGTTGCTTACGCATGATGGGAAACTGACTCCCCTTTAGGAAGGATGTGTAGGAAAACGTGGTGGCAGCTTCCAGGAGAGAGGAAAGATCTTGAGCTTAGGTGCTGATGTTGGGAATAGAAGGGGGTGGGGACAGACGGTATAGAAGTTGGATCAAAGGCTGGGAGGATAAGGGGAATGTTTGGGGATGGGAGGCATGGGGTGGAAAAGAAAAAATAATGTCTTCATACTTCGAGCTTGCCTGACATTGGATAGCAATGTGCTTATCAAAGATGGGAAATTCGATGAGGAAGACTTCGGTAGGCAGGGGCTGTAAACTTTTGACTTTAATTTAGAGTACTCTGAATTTGGAGGTGAGGGTGAAAAAAATCCATCTAGAAATACCCAGATGACAGCCATAATTTATCTTTCTTCAGAAACTCTGTCACGCTCTTCTCTGGACTATATTTATTTAGGGACCATTGTGCTCCAGTATTCTTGATTCTAGGTATCTTTTGGCCAATTAAACATGATTGAAACTTTTTACTCTTTCATCCTAAATAATGTCCTACTTAAGCAGTAGAGGGGAATATCACTAATTCTCTCAGTGGTGTGAAAAAATAAAAAGGAGCACTTTAGTATATTTCCTTCTAGTCTTTTCTGAATGCCGAATTTAAATGTATAGTTGCAATCATCTTGTGCTTATAACTTTGTATTTTGCTTTGTTTCTCCACGGTAACGGTTTTCATGCTGCCGTATTTATAACAGTTATCTTTATTGACTGTCTAATATATGAGCTAGTCACTGCGCCGGTATTTTTGAGGTGTCTTCTGGGGGCAGGGCCTGTTTTATGTCTTTGGAATGAGTAAAACCCGTTTCCTGCCTGTGTGGGGATTACTGTTTGTGTTCATGGGTGTGCCATCACTGTTTGAGACGTAACAGTTCTTTGGGTGTCTGCTACTCCTTGTAGCAGGGTATTTAGTGTTCTGATGCCCACCAGTCACTGTGACAACCCAAAATGCTACCACACAGTTCTAAATACCACACTTCCCAGCTCCCCAAATAATCACTCATTTAAGCCATAATTTGGTTAACTGTCTTCCTTCCAGACCGCACATTAAGTGTTGGACATTTAGGTTGGTTAACCACTTTTGTTCTTCTTTCTTTCATTTGATGGTAGACGGTTATACATCAGTTGTATCTGTGAGCCCGTTTCCTGGTAGAACAAAGCCTTGAGTAAGCTTGGTGAATTTCCATGCTACTTTGTTACATGAGAGTTTTGCTACTCACAATTTTGGGACAACCTTTTGACAGTCTTGGTGGAAGGGCATATGACATAATCTTGATTAAAGTCTCAAGTGGGAAAACATTGTTTTTCCCTCCTAGTTGCTACTTTTCCTCCACGTCTGTACCATCCACCTCCACTGAAGGTAAGGTAAGTATATTTGGGGGCCTAGTATTAGAGAGGGTTTAAAGTCTTATGGTTCAGAATCTCACTTCAAATCGTACTTCTGACGCTTATTAGCCATGTGTCTTTGGGTAAGTTACTTAACCCAGTTATATCTCTTTGTCTTCCTCTATTACATGATGGTATATCCTCAGAAAGACCATGTGAGATTAAATGAGCTTTGCATACAGGTTAATTTGTTAGCTGCAATGGAGACTGGCATTTGTCTACTCTTGTGTAGTGGTTACAAGCACAGGCTCTGGTGCCAGGCGCTCGGTTTCAATCTTAACTACTTATTAGCTGTGTGACCCTTTTGTAAGTGATTTTGCCACTCTGAGCCTTGGTTTTCCCATGTCTGAAATAGGAAAAAAAAAACAACCAACCCTTTTACTGCATCAGCATGAAGACTGAGGCGGAGTCGGGCTGGTGGTTGCTTTAGTGCAGGACCTGCATGTGATGGGAATCTGTAAATGGCAGCTGTGCCTATGGTGATAGCCTAGGGAGTGTGAGGAAGTGGGATTTTATAGATGAATCCTCTCCCTTCTCTTCTCACCTTTTTTTTGGGGGAGGGGTGTGGGGAACTATGTCTGGCTATACATTTTTCTCACATAGTTATTACCTTAAGTGTTAATTAAAATGAATAAAATACCTTCTTAGAGGTGTAACCGTGAACTTGCGTGCCCTTCTTGTTTCTTCTCTGGACTTGGGTTTCCTGATAGAGTTCTGGGCTGGTTTCAAAGTCCTGAGTGCTGGTTAAAGTAGGAAGAAGTTTCTGCCCCAAGTTTGGCATCTGTCTTTACTTCACTGGATCCAAATATCACGTATTAGATAAGTGGAACCAACACTCAGAATATTAGTTGGGGAATGTAATTTAAGATGAAGCATAGATTAAAAAAAAATGGGAAGGCATTTTCAAACTTGTACTGAATTCTCTTGGACTTCCTTGATATTTTTCATTTTTTTGGGGGGGTCATATTTTGTGTATTTTGTATTGGGTATATATCGAGTATGAACAGTTCTGCGTATTGTATCTCAGAAGTCCAGATCTTTATTCCTTATCAAGCATAGTGTACCACACTTCACTGGGGGAATTCCGGTAATCTCGAGTGATCCTGTGGCCTTAAAAAAAAAAACACCCTGACAGAAAAGGAAAGCATGTCCTCCACAAAATAAGTATTCCATACCTACAGCTCCTCCCCCAAGAAAAATATGACCCTCAAGGCAATGAAGCACATAATACATAATGAAAAACAATAAAATGTAAGTTCTAGCTTGTACTTTTAGTGACTCACTGACTTCATAATAAAATGTGAGTGTAATTACCTTTGTGCGTCTTCGACCATTAGGCAAACTGTAGGAAGAGGTAAAGGAGAACTCTACGAATAGGGCTGTAGAACAAATTCAGATAAATCTTTAAACTCGGGAGTCACCTGTGTCTTTATTGGCTTGGCCAGATGGAACCATTATGAGTCACCAGAACATGGTCCTTTCATTTTGTTCACCTGATGGCTTTGTAGGGCCCCATCCGTATGCTGCGTTCTTACGATTCTAATGATATTGATGATTCATAAAGAAACACAGGAACGAAACATGTTGAGCCTTTGACCGGATGGCCTTAAGGGTGGACTGTTTCATTTTTACCTTTTTTTCCTGTTCCCTGTCACTTGAGTATCTGCTGTATGTCACTTGCATATCTGCTACAGACATAAACTTAGCCTATTGTTCCTCTGGGTTCAAAAGAATGGAAACATTGCTTTGGTTTTGGCTAAAAGCAAGGCCCTGCAGGATACTGAGTTCTTTGTGGAAAAGGCTAGAATATATGTAATCAAAACTTCCATACTGGTGGCCTGGGCAATTGTTGGTGGCAAAAAAATAGAGCGTTTTTGTGTTCTTTTGGGTACAGGAGAAGAATCTTTACAAGGGGACCTAATATTGTCATTGATAAACCGTAGTCATTTCTCCCTGTCCTTTTATTTCATAACACGTGTTGTCAGGGTTTGTCATTATATACGTATTTGTGTCTGTTTATTCAACGTAAGCATTCCCATTTGGGCTGTAAACTCCATGGGAGCCGAGACCATGTGAGGTTTTTTTTAGCCACACACCACCTGCACGTGGTGGCATTCAGTCAATGGTTGTTGAATCAGTGTTTTGTGTGAACAGATAAATGCAAGAATAATAATGTCTGACATATATTTAATGTTTGAAGGTAACAGATTCGTTGTGAAATGCTGTACAGGAATTCTCCCTCCTTGAACCTTGCCACAGGTCTTTGGGTGGTGACTCTAATTGCTTGCATTGTCGGGGCAGGACACTGAGGCTTAGGGAGGTTCGGGGAGAACTCTTGGTCACATGGCTGTAAGTACCTTTCAACCCCAGTTCTGTCTGCCTCGGAATCACATGCCATCCAGGACTAGCTGATGTGCCGAGAGGTTGCAGTTCTTGAGATCTCCTGGTGAAATTGTTCCTAAGGTATTTGCTCAGCAGTATTTCTTTTGGCAACATTAAGAGGTGTTTTCTAAGGAAAATCCATCAGGATTTGATTCTAGTCATTAAGAAAGAGGAATTAATTATAAATAAGAATAGCAGTGGTAACACCCATTCTCTTTGCTGTGTGTTAGGTATTCTGTATTAGCTCATTTTACCTTTATAACCTTCCATATAAGGTAGACACGTTTATTCCCATTTTGCAGATGAGAAAACCGAGGCTCAGGATGCCTAACGAAAGGTTAAATAAGTTACCCAAGGTCACACAGCTAGAACCTGGGAGAAAGGAAATTACTCAGTGACTTCAGAACTTCTTTCTAAAGGACAGTAGGAGCTAGGGACTTGAAATAACCATTTTTACATTTTGAGAATATTTTATTTTTATTAGTCTGTACTATTTTGAAACAACAGGACAGAGAGAGAGGAGGATTGGCCACCACTGTGCGTTTATGGAGTTCCCAGATGAGCCGCTACGAGGCCAGTACTATCCTGCAGATGGGATGGTGCCTACAGGGGTTGCCTGGAGCTCTATCCACAGGTACAAGACCTACAGGACTTGGAGGGATGCGGATGAACGACTCCGTGGCATCTGTGTGTAAAATTCGCCGGGGGGAACTGATACTTGAGAAAGTTCCAGGGGAAAATCTGGCTTTCAGCTGAGGGTGGTCTGCAGCTTTTCTGGTTGTGAGCTCTCTGGCTTTGAATTCTGGCTTTGCTGCTTTTTCCCTCTCATTACATTCTCAGCGAGAGAATAGATATTCTCATATGATGATCAAAGCTCACTTTAGATTTCATCGTTACTGATTGGTAATTAACCTGACTTTCAGTGTGTGCTAAGTCACCCAGGAAGTGTTATTGTCTTCATCATAGTCCCATTTGAATCCCAGGAATGACTCAAGAAATTTGCTTCTTTCCTCAATGAAGATGGAAGCAATTTTGCATTTGTTATTTTTGCGGGAGGACCAGCTTGACAAGAAGGTAACTTAGGCGGAGCTGGTTTTCTGGGAAAGAGCTGAAACTATAGAATGGTCCTAAATGTGTGTTTTAAATAATGCTGACATATTTTGTTGATGCTGGCTATTTTATTTGATTGCTATCCATTCCGAAGTCTCCCCCTCCTTTTTCCTTCTTTGAAATCTGTTGGTTGCTATGGAAACAGTGTTGTTTTGGGTTTGGGTGGAGCTGTATCCACAAATGCAGTATAAAGTCTTTTATAAAATGGGTTAATATTTGTTCTGGCTGGGCACGTATGGAACTTGATGTAATGATGATCACAATCACACATGCAGAATAAATTTGCACTTTTATTGTTATTTTCTTAGTCTGTCTAAATGTGTGCAATTTCGCTTGGAATGCACTGTCATTTCCTCTCTGATTTGGATATTGCCGTTTAAAAGCCAACACCCTGCACTAGTGGAATTGCTCGGAGTTGGAAGTACTCCGCAGGCCTCAAACATCCGTGTGACCAAATTTTCATTCAGGAGAGTGACTCCTGGGATATCTTTTGAGTCCCGCTCCAGGACCCAGCTTGCCAACTTGGGCCTGCTTCTCCTTCTGCCTAAGCAAGCCAGTCCTCTAGATCTCGTTTGTCTTCAATCATGCAGAATCGTCCAGTCCCTCCGCTTTCGCATTGATGCTTGTGTCAGCCACGCAGCACTGTTACTAAACACCTCGCCTGATTCAGGATGTATTAATGAAAGTAGGGTGAAAGGTGAAATGACCCGGGACTGGTCCAGTCTCAGGTGGAGGACGAGAAAAGGGTAGGGATTTTGGAAAGGTTCCAGGGACGATCAGTGAGGATGATGAAAGTCTGAGCAAAGGGGATCTTTGGGGAAAGGTTCGAGGAGTTGGAACTATTTAACATACAGAGGAGAAGACCAGGGGCATGTGTGTAATTGTGGGGCGTTTTATTAAGTCTTTGTACGCAGGAACCTGTTTATAAGAGACGGGGTGTTCACTCTTTGGTTCTCTAAAGACCTACCATTAGGAAGACATTAACTATGGAAGAACAGGTGAAATTACTCTGTGACGTGGTAAGATGGCGAGAGTCTTGTACAGATGGCCAGACTCTGGAAAGGGATGCCCCCAAAAAGAAATGGCAGGGTCCCTCACCTTGATGTCAGTTAGGCAGACTTGAGGTATGCAGTTTGGTGGCTGGCTTGCAGATCCTGTTGGAAGCCAAACAGTGACTTAGATGACCCCACAGAAGTTCCTTAAAGGTCCCTGAGTTTTTGTCTTATTGTAAATGAATTTTAAAAATTCACTTTTCCAAACATTTTGACAGACCTTTTTAACTCTCCAAAAATGAATATAGGGATATAAAAGACTGCTTTTAATGAGGGTTAAAAATCCTACAGAGTGAGGGCTGTTGGAATGCTCGGGGATCCTCATCTTAAATGAAGCAATGTTGTGTGCCTTTATGATGCCTCCAATAGTGATGGATCTGCTTTTCAAAGTCCAGTCGATCCAGAAGAGTCTTGATAGCTCATGAATAGACTTGTAGGATTGTAGATTACGAGGAACCTTCGGGATTGAATAGATCATTGGTTCTCCTGCACCCCAGCATCATCACCACCTGGAAACTTCTTAGAAATGAGAATTTTCGGGTCCTATCCCAGACCTACTGAATCAGGAACTCTGAGGGAGACATCCAGCAACCTTTGTTTTAACCAGCCTTCTGGGGTGAGCACCAGAGGTCTCCACCATCCTTTGTTTACTTAGAACATTAGCATGGCTATATAAAGCTTGGGGCTAATTGGAAGTGTGTGTCATTGTTGACATGGTGACCAATTTACCTGGCACAGGAAAAAGAAAGTTTCTTAGCCACAGGCTGCCCCCAACTGTCTTGTAAAAGATTTTTTTTTTCCTTTAATAGAAGGGCTGCCATGCCTTGGCTCAGGACATACCTTTAGCAAGAGGGAGGAGGAATAAGTCCCTGTGATAATGGGCCGCCATCTCTCAGGATAATTATTAAAATCATTTTTATCAGTCATTTCCTTTTTGTGGGGTGGTCCATCCATCCGTCCATTTCTCTATCTTCCCATGCTCCCACCCGTGTATCCTTCTATCCATCCATGCAGCAATTCTTTTTTTTTATGGTTTGAATATTTATTAAAGCATAAGAGCACATATTGTTTTGTCTTTGGATATAGATAGGTTTGAGTAGTTAAGACAACAGAAATGTATAAGGCATTTTAGAGAAAAATGCTATATTGTATGTATGTCATTATCTGTGTGTTTTTAAGCCAATATTTAGTTGGTTGTAACAATTCTCTCATGATGTCCCACTCTGTTCCGGGTGCTGTGTAGGGAATGGAACAGAGAGAGAGAGAGTTAGCATCCTCTGAATATTACTGGTACCTTTTGTTTTCTTTCCCTCAAATTCACACCATCTGTGGTGCCCGAAGCCCGAGTACCCACTTACCTCCTTAACACGTTTTTTTCTCGTTGTATTTTTGCCCTTGGGCTTTCTAGCTTTACAGCCCACTAAATTCTCCTACAGTAACATGGGTTTTCTCCTTGAAGCAAGTGTTCATTAAATTGTAAAGACAAAATATATCTAAGGATAAGTATCACTTGAGAAACACAGATGTCATCATTCCTTATATTATGTATTATATTTGGGCTGGAACCTCTCTTCTGTAGAATTATATGGTGAGGAAAAGGAAGGACCCAACCTCTCGCCCCAGCAGACCCTTTTATGACCCTCCAGGTGGTAGGGTGTATTTTTTTTTACTTTTCTCCCAGCGGACTCAAGGGTGGGGCTCAAGTACCCACACTCACCACTGACTCAGCATCACTCCACCTCTATTGTCTGGGGTTGTTTTTCTGCACCCACACCTCAAGCTATTTTCTCAATGGAAGAGGAAGGAAAAAAATTCCGCTGAAAACAATCCAATCCTGATCAGTTTCGCATAGCATAATAAATGCTTGTTTGGACATTGCTTGGACTGTCATTTTAGCAAGGATCTTCTGTTTGATTAAATAGCTTCTCTGTTATGTATTGAACAAAATGAAATGTATGTCATAACAGATATAACTAGATGATGACAACTTTTTTTGACTGTGAATTTCATTAAAGATATACATTTGTGTTGTGTTCTTCTGAATGACAGAAGTTGACAAATAGCTGGGGAAAGTTGTTTTCTAGGGAAAAGTTAGCAGCTCGCCCCTGTTCAGATTTTCCCAGCCGTAAGACAAAAATAAGGGTGGATCAGAAAATCAGGAGGGGTTGGGGGCCGGTGAGCGGGGTGGGAGGTGGAACCACTCATGAATGGTCTGGGGGGGCTTATGACGAGCATCTGTTTGTTTCAGGTGACTGTGCAGACTTGTTCATTGTTGTCAGTGTTGTAAGTGTTCAGTCTTACCTTCCCAGCATGCTGCTTGGATGGACGGACAGATGGATTTGTTCATTTCCTCACTCTTAGAGCACATATACTGTGCTGAGTCCTAGGCAGTATGAGTAGTGAAACCAGGTCCAGTGCCCTTCCTTGTGGAGCACAGGGTGAATAAATGGAAGATTTCAGTGCAGTCTTTTTTTTTTTGCGGTGCGCGGGCCTCTCACTGTTGTGGCCTCTCCCGTTGCGGAGCACAGGCTCCGGACGCGCAGGCTCAGTGGCCATGGCCCACGGGCCCAGCAGCCGCTCCGTGGCACGTGGGATCTTCCCGGACCGGGGCACGAACCCACGTCCCCTGCATCGGCAGGCGGACTCTCAACCACTGCGCCACCAGAGAAGCCCATCAGTGCCATCTTAAAGGATAGAAAGCAGAGGCTGGTGGGCCCTGCACGGGAGAATGTAGGATAATATTCAGGGGGCAGGCTGTGGAGTTGGACCACTTGGGCTAGAGCCCTTACTAGCTCTCCCATCTTGGGCAAATTCCTTAAGCACCTTGTGCCTCTGTTTTCCCATCTGCCAAGTGGAGATAATATTAGCGTCCACTTTATAGCATTATTGTGGGGAACATGATGACAATTCTGGATAGACTTTTTTTTTTAAAGTACTGATGTATAATAACTTGTTTGATCCACACATGATACCAAACCCTATGAGACAGGTGCTCTTATCCCCATGTTACACATGAAGAGACTGAGGTTTGATGTCAGATAACCCCTATAGGTTATGTAAGGAGAAAGGGGCAGAATGGAGGTTGGGCCTCAGGCTGTCTGGCTTTCAGAGACCCTGCTTGGTCCCCTGCTTGGTACAAAGTCAGTCCTCTGTAAGTGCCACCGTTATAAGTCACCGTCAGGGATCAGGCTTCCCCAAGAAAGTGACTGTTGGGCTGAGATCAGAGAAGCCCCCTTGCTTCTCCGGGGGTCAGAGGGTAAAGCAGAAGCAAAGTGGATTCCTGGCGCTGCCTATGAAGAAGGACCATTTTGGAAGAGCCAGGTGGATAAGGGTGTAGCATTGTTTGGTGTCTTGATTTTCCAGTTCCCAGAAGCCAAAGGCATCCTGGGCCCATTTAGTTCCCCAGAGAGGCCAAGAGGGAACAGTAGTAACTTGGCCTCTGATTCACCTTCCCTTGTCCCGGGAGAGCGCTCTGACTCGCAAGGAGCCTTTCAGGGGCCTCCTCTTGAGAGGCTGCCAGCTTTGGCGTCGGGTGTGAGCACCCCTTGCTGGGGTAAAGCAGGGCATCCCGGGAGATGCTGATCACCTACTCCTGGCTCTCAGACCCGTGGGCAGTCAGCCTGTTTTCTTAAATAATGTCCCCATTTACAGATGGGTAAACTGGGCTCCCTAGGCTTTGCAGAAATGTGTGCTTGATGCCGCCGCTGAGTACTGCTCGGGCGGGATCCCCTTTTCCCAGTCCCTTCCTTCCTTCTTGCCATCGTCATCACTTCCATTATTACAAAATACATGCCTCCATAGGGCCTGTTTTTGCTTCTAGATGTTCCCATACCAGGTATGGCCAGACAAAGCCTCAAGAAGATGATTAATTGGACAAGAGTTGTGTTCAGGGGTCAAGACACAATAACAACAGTTACCCTTGTGACTGCTTCTGTGTTGTCATCCGACATTGCCTTTCCTCCAGGCATCACAAAGCCTTTTCCAGGCAGTAATTGAAATTACAACACCCCCGTGGGGGTAGGCATTATTGTCCTTATTTCTTGTGGGGAGTGAGCCCAGCCTGGAGGAGCTCAGTATCGCCAGTCACGTGTGGCCCCTGGGTGTGGGATGCTTTCCTGTGCCAGCAGAGCCCCGAATTATCCTGAACCCACCGACACTGGTTAGGTGTGAGCTTTCTCTTTTTCAAAGGTGACCTGCTGATGGAGATCACCACCCCCTGCCGCCATCCCCTATCCAGTCCCCTCCTATCCTGCCCTGGGGTGAGTTCTGAGTTCTGAGAGTGGCCGAGCCACAGAGAGAGGTTTTACGAGCAGATGCACAGAGGCCAGGAGAGGCAGCTGGGGGCTCCTTAAGGCAGTGGATTTCGAGGCAGGCCTCTCTCAGGTGAAAGTGCACAATTCGTTGGTCTATCTGGGAGACAGGAGGTGGGTGTGTCCATGGTGCTGGGGGGTGCTGGGGCACGGAGGGGATATTTGTGGAGGTGACCCGCCTGCTGGGCCCCTTGGAGCAGTGAACTCAAGTCACCAGGATACATTTGGGGGTCCTTCAGCTACATCACCTCCAGATTTAAAAGCGCGTTGTTGGTGGTGGCTGGTTTGAATTGTCCATCATTGGATGACAATGGAACTAAACGGAATTTATTCTGAGCAAGGACCAGATTTTCAATGCAGATGAAATGATTTCCCTCTCACATCTTAACGGATGTTTAAACCCTATGGAGGATTTGGCTGAAGACACTCTGTGAAATTTCAACTGCACAGGAACGGGTTCTCGCCTATTATATTCTGTCTCAGCAAGTGAAACGGTGGCTGGAGCTCGCCAGAAGGAGAGCGGTGCCCGAGGAGCTGGCCTGTCGTGACACCATGATCCTGGGCGCTGTGTGCCCCTCTGAAAAGCCTAGTGCCCTCCTGAAGGCAGGTGGAAGGTGTTGTTTGAAGCGAGCCATATTTTATTTTTCTCCAGAAATTCTTAAGCTGATTGTGTGACATGAACATCTAAACAGAGTAACCGGATTCCAATGGCAAGACCGACATCAGTTTACACATTCTTTCTCTGCCCCTCACCCTTTCGACCAAAATGGTAAATAATTTCGTTTGTGGGCAAATATCATGGCCATTTTTTACCCTGACAGCTCTAATTTTAATGAGAAATTTGCTTTATCCAGTAGTACATTAGCAAAGTGTGTCGTGATTTTCTGTAGCAGGTGTTTACGGATAATCCTGGAGGGTCTCCATCCTGATGACTTCCTCTCTCCAGTGGTGAGCTTGTAAGGCGTACACTGTTATGGGAGGTCCCCTTAGCCCTCAGATCGTCCCGGTGCCTCCCTCTGTCTAAAGGGAGTGTCAGTGATTTCAGACAGAGGTGAGAGCTTGTTTTCACTCTCTTCTCCACGAGAGTACCGAGCTCTGCCCAGCTCCCCTGGGTAGCATTACTTTGACATCATGATGCCACAGACCTGTGGTCACTAATTTTGACTGATGTTATAACCTTGTAGCACCCGCGATGTGGGTCCTGCGTCGCATGCGGTGGCCGAGAATCCTCGTTTCTGTGTCATTTGTCAACTGGCGTTTTTAGATTTGACGTCGGTTTGACTTCTTACACGGGATGAGAATAAGATCATCAACCCACTTCATTCTAAGATGAAACAAAAGCCATTGTGACTGAAATAGAGAGTTCGGGGTGACTCACTCCACCATCAAATATGCTTTGTACACAGAGTTCCAAAGAGATTTCTAACTTTTAGGCACCATTTTATGGTTGCGAGCCTTGGTTAAACTCGAGGGGACAAAACAGAAGTAACACCTCCCTCCTCCCCACAAAACAGCCTCCAAGTGTTTGGGTTTAAAGTTGCGAATTCCTAGATGATGCTATCTCGTGCATCTCTTTGTTGTAGTTGTACCAGCTGTTTCCCCCCCTTTCAGCCTGTCAGAGCTACTCCCAACAGTCCAAGGCAGCACCACCAGATGATTGTATGAAGGGAATTTGATTTAATTCTCCATATCGTGCTTTTAACTAGAGACAGCGTAAAATCAAATTTGGCTAAGCTTACAAGGGTGTCGTTTAGAATGATGGATTCTCCCAACTACCAGTGTACAGTGTAAAACTTTTATTTTACCCTTTCTTTATTTTAGGTTAAACACAACTCTTGGAATGACTGTATCGCTGACAATATCTCTTTCAAACAGACTAGCCATGCCCTCTGCTGTAACTGAAACTTCCAAAAATGAGATATACTTCAACTTTTAAAATTTTATTTATGACCTTAAAACGCTCACTTTTCTAGACTAGGTAAATGGCTTGCTAATATCAAGAATATTGGACCTGATTTATTATTTTAGGAACCACTAGCATGTTACCTCACTTCTTAAGTTCTAATGGCCAAGAATGCTGTAACAAACTGAAGCAAATCAGCTTTCCTTTTTTGTGAAAATTGAAATCAGCTTATTAACTCACAGATTAATTATCCGATTTCTCTGAAATCATGTTATGTTTCAGTGTATACGTGTTTGCCTTTCTTAAAAACATTGCAAAGCAGATGTTTCATTTAAGAAGTGCTTTAATTCAGGGGCTAAAATAATTTCATTTTGAATGGGATACTTACTTGCAATGATGAGATTTAAAAAATCTGTATCTATTATGTGAGGGACAAAAATGAAGAGGGAGATTGTCTGTTGGCATTCTGTTTGTGACAATTACAAAAATCTTTATTAATTGGCAATAGAAGTATAGGGAAGAAATAGAGGGATCCCTTCATACGTTCCCCTGTAGGGGTAATTTTTATACCTTGTCTAGTTTAAATACCTCTTAACTGCTAGGTGTCCATCTGTAGCCCCTTCCTGGGTCTCTAAACTAGTGTATGAAGCATGACCTTGTAACTTGCTTTGTTTATACATCTGTCAGGACAATATGTTATCGTCCCTTAATAATGCAAATGTGCTCCGTGCAATACAGAGCTCTTTAGTCAACAAATAAATTGAAGTAAAGACTTTACCTAATACCCATTTAATTTAAATTCATTTTATAAACATATAGACGCCTTTTAAGAGAAGCTTTAATTCCTACTAGCACCTTGATTTGTGGTTGCCATGGAGAATCAAATCTGTCATTTGACAAGAAAAGTCACCCATTTATGACAGCACTTTATCTTGTCTCTCCAGGGGAAGAAAATGTCAAAAGTGAGAGCAGAAAAAAATAAAGCCTTGAAACACCAGAATTTCTTGATTTCATTTTTATTATTCAGCTATCATATCCTTTCTGATAATAGCAACTTGGTGAAAATAAATAATGTTCCTACGGTAAAATCAAATATTTCCTATTGGAATGGACAGGGTTCTTTGTGACTTGTCAGTGCTGTGAAGCCTGGCAAGAAATAGTGTTATTAGATAAACCTGCGGTGCCCAAATCCCATTTTCTTTTCATTATAGTGTCAAAATAATTATACCTGTGTAATTTGGGTAAGAAATTGCAGCATAAGTAAAATGGTCCATTGCAAGAGATTGCTGCTTTAAGCTTGTGTTCCTTACAGGGTGGGGTTTCTACCAGCTAGAGGAATAAATGCTGGGGGTAAAGTATTTTCATTTGAATAAAGATGTAGAATAGGTCTTCCGTATTACATGCTAAACGGATAGGTAAATGCTGTATTCTGTTACTTTGCCCACATACCTATTTTGCAAATCCGAGTTAAAAAGGCAGAATATCTCAGCTAGTCGTGAACTGGAATATTATATTTTCCCAGAGACTTAAAAAAAATATTTCATCCCATCTGATGCTCGTTTGCGTTTTTGAAAATGGTGTGGCACTCTAGGAGATTGAAAAAATTTGCGGTTCTGATCCAGATCTGATCCAGTGATTCTTTATAGTTTGCATGTGCCCCTGTAGCGTATATATAAGTACTATGTATTTGAACACAAATACGCTGGAAGGATGTTTGCCTGCCTGCCACATTCATGGTTAAAATGTGACTCTTTTTTGAGATTTGCATTAAACAAAAATGTTGGTGTTCTGCTCCGAAAAGCACATGAAAATAATCTGGGCTGCATCTTTCTTGAGGGGGCACTGTTTTTGATTGCTGGAGTATTATACAGCTTGATGTGGTTCAGAAGTGAAGTAATCTCGTATCGATGAGATAGCATTGTAATAGCAAGCCCTTTAGTGAAGGTTTAGTGTAAATATCTGACTGGCAGGGGAGCTGGGGAGCTGGTTTCTGGAACAGTTGTGCTTCTAAGAGATTACGAAAATGGAGAAAAGAAGGGGCTGAACTCTCGTTTTCCTGAAATTGGCACGCGCTGCTGGAGTGGTAGCCAAGGCTGGTTGGGATCTGCTGTGCGGAAGCCTGCAGCCCCAGAGTTCCCGTCCTGTGTGCCCCAGCCAGGGATGTGAAGCTGGGCGTGTGTTGCTAAAAAGAATAGAGTGGGGAGAAGGAATGGCTGTGGCTCGTGGCAAATAAACCTGCCCATAAATATCAGTAGAAACATGTTTCACAGGCATATCTTTGGATTGCTTGGATTGCGCATGTTGGACAAACTGCGTATTTATACGCAGCGGTTGAGCCATTTCCCCTACTACTGGTGTGCCTGGGAGTTCTCAATTGCCTAAACGTGAGACATCACGCACTCAAGTACGCTTTAAAGGGATACGCACTAAACACGAACCTGCAAATGCCCTGTAATTCTGAATTAATGCTGCCTTGTTATTTAACACTCAGGACTCTGTTTGGCCCTTTACTTTGATAAAATTGTCACTGGAATTTCATGGAGGTAGAAAGAGAGATGTGGATTTGTCCCCCCATCAGGACTCAGACTGCTTCTGTGATTACTGAGGATATTTGATGTGTGTACCTGGCAGAATGCGTTCACACCAGTTGATAATAAAATTGCGATGTGGCACAGTAATTGTAGTTTCCATAGTTGTCCTAGGATTGTGTGTACAGCAGTGCTGTGGATTTGCTCGAATCCAGTGTGTGTAAATACATTAGGCAAGCTTTGGGGGCTTTTATTTTATTGGATTTTTAAGTTTTAAAATTGTATTTTAATTTTTGTTTACATAACTTGCTATGACTTCTGATTTCTGTGAATTTGTGAATTGTTTATGTGTGTGTGTGTGTGTGTGTGTGTATTTTTTTTTAAGTTTCATGGTGAGGATTAGCAAAGACATTTAAGAACATGGTAAAGATGTGTGAACGAGTAAACTCTGCCTTCATAGCCTAGCATTTTGTCAGCACTCTCAAATACCTATCTTTCTACTCTAGTATGAGAATTCGTGTTTGTGTATCCTGCTTTCTCTGAGGGGCAGTGACACATCTGTGAGATAAGTTGCCCGGGCGGTCTTTTTCATATGGGGTACTTTCCTTAGCAATAACCTGTAAACACTCTTTCTTTAAAAATAAAGCTGCAATACTAGTTGACACAGATTTTTTTACAGAAAAAAACAACAACCCGAAACACCCTGACTCTTTGATATCCCATGGTTTATTTTAAGAGCATTGCCCTGTAGTTAATAAAAACACCTAGCATAATATTTAGCACTTACTATTTTTCAGTCACTATATAATTTTGGTATCTCACACGATCTCTGTGAAGTAGCCATTGCTGTAATCCCTACCTTCCAGAGGAGAAACTGGTGTGTTAAAGGAGGTACACAGTCCTGAGTCCCAAAGCTAGTTCCTGGAGGACGTGGGATTTAAACAGCCTGCTTCTTTGGTCTCCAGGGGACAAAAGAGAAGGTTGAGGGTCAAGGGAACACTTAAAGTAAGTTTCGGTCCCTACTGTGATGCTGTCCACTCGTATATATAACATATCAGCTCAGTACATCGTGAACTAGCTCTCACATCTGAAAAATTAGGAGTTGACGAGAAAAACCGGCACCTTTCGTTGAATGCAGCTTCTTTGCCTCTGCAATAATGAAAGTAACAGAAAACCTTATTTACATTTCAGAAATCGTTTCCTCAAATTTCCTGTTTTGCCAGGCTTTTGCGTGTGCCCCTCTCTTTCTCTTTCTCTGTCGGGCCTGCTGCCCCCACGCTTTGCTGTAAAGCGAGACCAACTAGTTTGTCGATTTCATGAAGTTATCTGTCCACCGCGTCTCTGCTGGGGAAGGGCTGTCGCCACCCCCCAGATACTTTAATAATCAAAGCAAGGGCCACTGTAGTTCTTTCCAGGGACGTTCAGTCCTTTCCCTCATCTTGGCAGGGCTTTATGGCTGTGCTTTTTGGAAACCCTTTGTCCAGGTTACTTTACCTGAAAGCTTGCTGTATGGTCGTATTAATGTAATCAAATTATAGTTGTTTGTAATAACTTAATTGAATGAAAAAGAACCCTTGGAACTGAGAAGTAAAAATAAAATGGTGGTGTGTATTAAACCGTTCTCGCACAGCCCTGCAGGTCTGCAGTGGCAGATAAAGAAAGTGTAAGTTTGTCCGTGGCTCCCACCGCATCCCCACGCTTAACTATTACTAATAGCCCTTTTCTCTTTTAGGTCACCTGCATCAGGGAAACTGAAACTGTTGGAAGTGCAACCCTTAAAAATCTTTTGACTCTTCCTATGAATGAAAAACCTTTGGGCTTCTTTCTCCTCCAGATTTAAAACTTGGGCCTTTAAGAGCACAAAGTGAGAGAGGGACTCAGAAGCGAATGCATCTTCTTTTTCACTTTGCAATCAGTTAATTCTTTGAAATCCCATCGCATGCAGCATATAAGAGTTTTCTTCATTCGTTTTATCCCAATTGTGGCAAAAGCAGTGTTTTCTTAAACATTTAAGTGAGTTTTTATTTAGGACCTCTTTGAGAGCTAGTTTTCACATTATCTTTAATTAAAAGGGAAGGTTGTTTAATGATGAAAAGCTCACCTATAACAGGTTATTTATTGCTCCTTGTTAAATCAGTTGGTTTGGTCCTAGACAAAGTGAATATTAGATTTGAGGAGCGCGCTTGTGCATTCTGCAGCTGGTCTGTTTTTGTTTGAAGAGGTCTCCACACAGGGACGTACTCTCAGTTGTGTGCCTTGGTATTTCAGGCGGAGGGGGGATGTGTGCTCCTGCAGACATTTCCTCATCTGCCAATCATTTTCTATGAAGAGTGTAGCATTAAAGGCACGTGTATTTCTGCACACACTTCCTTTAAGAAATTGACTATTTGTAAAGAGATGTGTATCATTCATCAGAATTCCAGAACAGTGCCCCTGCCCCATTCAGTCTGGGGCATATACAAAGCTATGACATGGTTTTTGAAGTTTTGGCAAATTACACGGTGGCATTAGGTTGGTGAGTTTAGCAGTGGATCGAAACCAGCCCGTAAGTACAGCCCAGAAGGGGGTGCACATTGGAAGTTGTGCTGCAGTTCTTAAACCATAGTGGACCCCAGGACTACAAGAGTGCTGATGATTCTGATTCAAAGGGTCTGAAATGGGACCCAGAAACCTGTATTTTTTATCAGACCCCTCTGATGATTCGAGTCCAGGTAGTCCGTGGACTTGAACCTGTGTTCTTGAAGTCGGGGAGCTGTCCTTATCATCTCAGCATTAAGAGCACCTGCATCACAGTTCTTCTAGAGCAGTTTTGTTCCTCGTCCCTTGGTGTGTATTGGGACCAGCTATGGATTTTGTTAAAATGCACGTTCTGATTCAGTAGGTCTGGGAGGGGGGTGCACCTGGGACCGTGCATTTTTCACAAGCTCCCAGGTGCTGGTCCATGCCGCTGGACCAGGCCATGCTCAGAACCCCATGGTTCACTGGTTTGTATTGCACAGAGGTTTGAAAAGAAAGGAAAAAATTTAAAGCAACTCTTGGGGTGCTTTTTTGTCTGTGCGGTTTTCTGTTGAACCCTCATCTCTCTCTCTCTCTCTCTCTCTCTCTCTCTTTCTGTCTCTGTCTCTGTCTCTCTCTCTGTCTCTGTCTCTGTCTCTGTCTCGCCTCCTGCTGCAGTGTGTACCCACATCTGTGGCCATTAAGGAGCATTTTCACAAGTGAAAATACAGATGATGCTTGTCGTGTATGTGGAGGCACAAAGATTCTAAATTAGCCCCAGTGACCCCGGCTCTGCTCGCCCTGTAGGAATCCAGTTCTCTCCGCCAGATGGAGGGGCAGTTAAGATTCTTTTGAGACACTTTTTCTCACCTCTTCTACCGCTGCTGTTACGTAACAAAATAGAGCCAATGTAGTTCTAAACTCCAGGGTCACTGGAGAGGGGCATCTTGCAAAGGAGGGTAAGAGAAGTAACAGTCTAGCTCCGGATTTTCCTGCTAAAGTATAAATATTTGCTTTATAAAGGCTTTGAGAGCAGAAGAGGTGGTTTGGTGGAAATACTTGAAGTCACACCAGCTCTGTTTCAGAGTTGTGGCCCCTTTCAAGCTTGCTCTGTTCGTTGTCTTAAGCACAGATGCCTGGTTCACAGTGAGTTTTAGGACTTTCTTTCTCTGCATGAAAGGAGATGAGGTGTCCTTGAAGGCTTTGTATCTTCGGCTCTGGAAGGCAGAAGCTATTAGGATGTTGGTGTTTGAGCTGGGTACATATTCCTGAATTCCCTTTCTACCTGGGCTTTCAGAAGAGGGGTGTAACCGGTGGGCTCAACTCTAAATTTCATCAGCATTTAGGGCCTGGTATTTCTTCAATGAAAATAGGATTCTAGATCCCAAAGGTGATATTGACCATCTCAGTGACTTTGGATAAGATCTCGGGGTTGAGGAGGGGAGGGGTTAGATTGAAATGAGCGTTATGAGTCCATCAGCACCAGACATACTTTTCTCCTTGTGTTGGCATCCTGTTATAACTTTCCCTTTGATTCAGCCTATGGGACTTCCCGGCTCACACTGTGAATCTCCTTTAGCTGTTAGGATAACCACGGTAACGGTTCTCAAAATACCCATTTGCATGTGTCATTCAACTTGAAGAATGTATCTCATAATTGATGTTTTGAACCAATAACTCCCATGGCCGGTAGACAGTACAAAACTGGGGTTTGGGAGGCATAAGATTGGGGGAGGGGCCCTGCTTTATTCTTGTCCGTGTTTAGCTGGCCAATCTCGGCATTTTTTTTACGAAGCTGTGTATATCCTTATTCTTCTCCCGATTCATCTTAGGAAGTAAGGAAGTAGGCGGTATGAGAACGTTCACTGATATCGGCCCAAACATCACCGAGTGTGATAGGATCGTAGAATTTTGGCAGTAGAAGTAACATGAGGTAGCCTGTGGCCCAAACTCAAATTGTAATGGCGGCCACACAGGTAATTACAAAGAAGTCAGAAGGTTCAACAGGGAGAGTGGAGAGCCCGACCGCACTGCCGATCCACTCCATCCAGTTGTCACCAGGACTTCGGGCCGTATTGCCAGGTCTTCTGAATTTTCTAGAGATGCCAGAGAGCAGAGTGGACCCTTATAAGTCCTTTGGAGATGTGTTCATCTTACCCGTGAGGGAAAGGGGAAGGGAGAGAAAGCCAGTGCGTGGAATTCATTTCCATCTTCTGGGAACACCCGCTGATGTTCTCAGCGATTGAAAAGCTGTCAAACAAGAACATCTCACTGCAGTTGACATGGGAGGGAGATAGGCATTCCTGCTCTGTGACCGTCAGAGAATGACAGGTCTTGACCAAAGCAGTGTCCACACTCAAAAATGTGTGCCTGATCCCTCGAAGTTCAGCCCTCTCAGATATTAAAATGTAACAGGAGGCTGCTTTGGGTCAGTAAGCCTGAACCTCATCATTTATCCCAGGGAGAATAAAATTATATCTAGCAACTCATCCACTGTTGTGCCAACTGTGAATTTTCCCTCTCTTGCGTTGCTGGTTCTTTGGATCTGCCCGTGTTATTAAAAAATAAGGTATCAAAAATAAATAAATAAATAAGGTATCATTGTGCGGGAATCACCTGGTTTTCCAAGCTGTTTACCATTAAACAAAGCTGCCACAGAATAAATACCTTTGCATTTGCCCCGTTGGCTTGGGGGTTAAGTCAGTACTTAAACTCCTGAGTATTTAGTCTTGACACTAATTTCTGTAGTGTGTAAGGCATGTCAGTATACGAGAGCTTTTCGTGTTCCCTTTAGAGTTCCCCTTGATGCCATTATTTCAAAAGGTCCAGGGTGGTAGGTATTAGAAATGGATATCAATTCACCTTGGGGAGGCTCCAAGGGTGTTTAATTTTAGAGACCTAGCAGGTAACACGTTTGCAATTGCACACATATCTTTACCCTATGGGCACCGAACTTTTGCCACAGAGAGGTGTGTGACCACCTACACAGGAGATGCACGCCTTCATAAACGAGAGCGGTATAATTCTTTTTTCTTGGAAAGCTGCACCCCAGAAACCTATTGTTTTACCTGTGAAATTACCAACCTGAAGGTAGCCTGGAATTAGCACACACATTTTTATTTGGGCTTTTGGCCATTCTTCTAGCTGGACCACTTTTTTTTTGTTTTTTTCCTCTCCCTCTGGCAACACTGGATCATTTAACACCTACACACATGAGAGACCCAGTTTTCTGTTCCTTCATGGTTCCAGTGTGTTTTCTTCTTTTTTTTCTTGGTTTGTTTTTAACGTAAGGACTGGCTCCTTGATGTATTTGTCCCAGTGGCGGAAAGACGGTGCGCCCCTGATGCCTCCCTGGCTCTGCCTTCCACTTACCCTGAGCATTTCCAAACTACCGGTGTTTTAATTACTGTATTGTTCATCCGGTTCACTTGTATTTAATTGGCTTTGTGTTTCGTCTTTCTGTTTCGATGAAAGGATTATTGGCGGTTTGGAAAAAAAAAAAAAAAGGCCATTTAAGTGAAGCTCCGTCGTTTAAGACACACATAAAAATTCTTTAAGATGCCTTTTATTTGGGATCTCTTTATCTTCCTTCACAAGCTTTCTGAGAATAAGTAGTGCATGTTGAGGTTTATCTTTGCTTTTATGTGCTCCAGCCACATGCTTAACATTGAGCACATTTGAGTCGCATTTCACCGGCTTTCACAATCCTTTTAAAAAGGGACTGATCTGTTAACATCCCCCTCTTTAGATCTAGCAGACAGGATGTCCTTCCATACAAAGAAGGGCTCCCCGTCTTTCTGGCTGGCCAGTGAGTGAATGATTTCAGGCCTGGTGGGCAGTCCTCGTGTCCACGCGTCACACAGCCCAACCACAGTAGTAGGCAGCTGCATGTAATTTTGAACTCCACTCATTGAACTGTAATAAAACAATATAAGCACTGCTTGGGGGGAAGATTGGATGCAGTTATCCTTACACAAGGCTCGGGCATATGAAAGCAGTGCTGGCTGACAAGAGGATTTTAAGATTTGATTTTGATTGAATTGCAGAATTGAACAGGCCAGGAATGTCAGTGGAAGGCTAAACGCCTGTAGTGCCATAAAGTTTTATTCATGTGAGGCTTTCCAATATCAAGTAGATGGATTATTGGAAAAGGTGTCAAGGGACATGAAATGGAAGAGCCCCAAACATCAAATGTAGGCAGGAGGGAAAAATTACTTCTTGCTTAGTATATAATTAGGTCTCAAAAAAAGAGAGACTATTCCGTAAAATTGTCTATTCTTCCCTCTCTACAAAGAAGAAACAAATGACCCTCTCGTTATATCACTTATTATTCTTTCAAGTGAAATTGAATTTAGTACCTAAGACAGGACCTTCTCTTATGTCATTCTTTTTTTTCTTCCAGTTTTATTGAGATATAATTGACACACAGCACTGTGTAAGTTTAAGGTGTACAGGATAACGATTTGACTTACATACATCATGAAATGATTACCGCAGTAAGTTTAGTGGACATTCATCATCCCACGTAGACAGAAAGTTAAAGAAATAGGAAAAATAATTTTTCCCTTGTGATGAGAAACCAACGATTTGAAAAATGTCAGGATAGTGGTTGCCTACCATGGAAAATGGCAGGGGAGAGTTTTGTTGTGTGATGGAAATGTTCTGTCTCAAAAAGGGTGTCAGTTACACTGGTGTATGCGTTTGTCAAAATCCTTTGATCTCTAACACATAAGATATGTATGTAAACTTTATGTAAACTACACCTCCATAAAAGTTAACACACTGCTAGCCAGAAATCTATATATGTGGACATGTAAAATTCATAATGAAACACAGATGATTTGGAATTGACAGTGAAAGCACTCCTTATCAGAACTTGAGAAGTAGTCTTACGCCATTCTTTTTTGATTTTGTTCCAAAGTACCGTCGGGTGATAGGCTTTGTTGAAAAGAGAGGGGAGGGTGAATCGAGGATATCACTGTGCACTAGACACCACGAACTCTTCTTTACAGAAATAAGAGAGAGGCACGTGTACACACATCCTAACACACTGACGTATTTCATTGCTCGACAGTGCGTACAGAATCGTGCACGCATTTGCGTTGGGCAGCTGATACGACCATTCGTGTGGGGTTGGAGAGTGGCGGTCACTGGCGATGAGCTGGTGAAGTTACACGGAAGGTTGGATGGGGAGGGCCACGTTCATTGCACTTGCCGTCCTGGTTCTTCATCCACGTGCAGTGTTCCTATTCAGATCATTAGTGAAGCACGTCTAAAAATTGCCAGGGGCGAGGTAAAGAAATACGTGTAATTTTTCAGTTTTGAATCTATTTGTTTGGCATTGCTAACCAAAGTAGTTTCGGTTAAATAATTGAAGTTAGGAATATATACGCTTGGACTCTAGCATGCAGGTGTGATTTTTCTTTGTCCTCCTCCTACCCCTTATTCTAATGTATTATGTATTTAGAAACGTTTATTTGTAAATGAGGCTTTGTGAGGTTGAAACGGAAAACCAGAAAGGAAATTTCGAACCCTTAGGGCCTTATGATTCTCAAGCCCCCTTTTCCTTTAATGCTTAATTCGAAAGAAAGGGCTTGCCTTGAGGTTGTCGTTACCTCCCTGAGATTTGTAAAACTTTTATTTATCCCGTGTCCCATAGATTTGTGTTAGAATGTATTGAGTTATACTTTATTATTATTTAGTTTTTCTAAAAATAAACTCCATAAATATTTATCTAATCAGACAGCGATTCATTTACAAGCAGCCCTTGGAAAGAGAAAGGAGTCCTCTCTCGGAGTGGTCAGCGTGCATGATCCCTAAGTGGCCCCTTTTAATTTGACGTTGCACCCCCTCCTCCTTTAGGGTTGAGGCAGAATTGATACCTGAGCATGGAATTTTCTGCTCTTGATGGACTTAATCCTAATTTGCGTGAGACAGGAGGGGAAAAAGGTTGTTTGGGGTAGATGAAAGGAAGTACTCACAAAGTTGCAAAGAGCTGCCTTTGAACTTGGTAAGATTCAAGGAAATTGGCCCTTGCCTGGGCTGCTCCCAGTTCTGTAGTTCTGATCTTCAAGAGAGGGATGAGTTACAATGTTACCCGGCAGTTTACATTGTGGTTCCTCTTTGGGAGTTACTGCCACACCCATAAATGCATGAAAATTTCATTTCACTCCCATGTCCCTTTAACACTGTATTAAGGTCAAGTAAACTAGGTACTTACGGTGCAGCATTTAAGGAGGTGCTGACCTTGAACTTGCAGGACTCTGAGAGTGAGTGCCTCCTTACATTTTGCATTTGAGGCCCCTTGCTTGCTTCCCTGAGCCCTGGGCCCTGCTTTAACACTTTTGGACGGCTGTGTTTGGGTTGCATTTTTTGCAATAGAAAAAAATCCTTGATTTAAGTGAAGCTGTTTGCTATTTCTCTAACCTCCCCTATTTTTCTTACCGAAATTAAAAAAGTGACAGTGAGTGTGATTATACAGTATTGTTGGATTCCTGTTTCCATGCAGTTTCCCTGAATCGGCAGGCATGCTGCATCTGAACTGAAATGCAATTTTGCATCAGGTCTGGTCATAACATGTAGTTTTTTCTTTGATCCCACTGGAGCTAGGGTTTGACATTTGCGAACAGACTTATACACGCCACACACCTTATTAAGTGGTACAGTTGCATGTATCCTCTGTTAAAAAGACATGTGCGGGCATTACCAGGCTGAAGTTTGCTAAGCAGGTTTGCAAAGGATTAATACTTGGCAATTATTTGGCTCTGAAATTCTGGAAGTGGTAATTTGGTGTTCAAAGCAGAGAAGGTAACTCGGGACGTTAAAGCAGTTGACACGAACGATCTTTGTTTCTGGCGCTCTAACTACCACCTGCTAGCCACGGGGATCTCAGGAAGGACTCCCCTTGAATTCCTCCCATTTCATCCACAGGAAAACCTAGTTTGGCAGGTGCCATCATTACCTACTGGTTGACAGATGAGGGAATCACCACTTGGAGAAATGAAATCATCTGCCCAAGTTCATAGCTCAAGAACAACAGAGCCTCACCCTTGAACTCTTAATACCGGTGTTCTTTACCAGCGCATAACCCTTCCGTTTATTGTCCAGGGATGTTATTACAGGTACAGTCTGCCCTTTGGAAGAGGTACCAGAATTTCCTTCCTATGTATTGCTTATCCTTACAAGTCAAGAGCCTTCGTTTGCAGGACTGTTGAGGCATTCAGTGCCCACACGAAGTCTTTGCAGACTTAACGGAGCAAGATTTTGTACACTTCTTTGTGGAAGCCATTCACAGAGGAGTGTGTAAGCGGAAGAGAAGCAGTGGGAATCCTTAAGTCTCGACAGGGGAGAAGGCCCTCCTGGTAGAGCAGCAAGTAACTGTCAGTCACTAAGATTGAAGTCTTAGAAGGATTCTGCACTGGGGTTCCCCCCGACCCCGCCAGCCTGGCAGCATTCGCTTTCCTAAGCAAGGAAGCGTTCTTTGGATCCCTGAACCCATGACGGGTTCCATGAGGTCTGGCACTGTCTGATGTGTGGTGTGTATGAATGAAACCTCTCTGCTAAAAGCTGAAATCGGTTGGAGAAAACTGGAAGAATGAGTCATTTCAGGTTCTTCTCTCAGAACATGTCTATGCTTGTTTCTGGCTGTTTCCAAAGCGCTGAAGTTTCTCTGTGATCCTGAGCAGGACAAAAGGGAGAGAAATGGATATCCACCTTCTCCCCATTCTGGTGAGTATGCAAGTTTAAGAGAAACATGTTAAAAAGGCTAGATTCTTTTCCAAGGAGCCTGTCTACATCGGTTATAAACTGCGTCTTAACAGGTAAAGCCCTTGGAGCACGGCTGGCCTTCCTCTTAATAACCTTGCTGTTGGCATGAGGCCTTGTCCACACTTTTCTTTGGTACTTCTTCTCAGTTCCCAGGTGGTAACTGGAACACAGGCCTTGATGGTTTCGACTCTCCACAGATGAATTGTAAAACAGATGGTGGAGCAGGGTGGCATTCCGGCACTGGGGAACCAGGTCTCTCACAAATTGACTTTCAGCTGCAGTGATTCCCATTTCGATCGGACTCTGACCTCATGGTGTCTGCTTGCTAGTCACTGCCCAGGCGCCGCCCTGCCTTCGTTCGTTTATCTGTTAAATGGGCATTGCTCTCTGTGAGCTCTTAGAGGAACACCGTGAACTCACTTGGTGAGATTTGCAGCTGAGGGCCTGGTCATACGGTAGCTAAATATAAACAACAGTCATGACTGATGTGTGTAGACGTACGTGTAGACAGAGGTGTTCAGGCCACAGATACGTTTTGATTGACTTGTGTGGTGTTCTACCTAAACTATTTGAATTTATCACTTAGGTTTACTGAGATTTCCTATGCAGTACCCAGATTTCTGGTTTCTTTTCACGGATCAAAAGATGTGGGGACACCAGCCTTTCTCCCAGGCTGGGGCCAAGGTGCTGGTTTAGATGGGGCTCGTCAAGCTGTCTGGTTAGGGATGCTTCCCCACACTCCCTGGTGTTTGATTCCCTGTCTGCTTCATTCGTTGAAGCAATTGCCTGGCCCCTGTGGGCATTTGCGTTGGCAACCCTGATACAGTATGTCCTGAAGCGTGTGGACCGGTACACGCGAGTGTGGACATCATCGGGATTCACAGTCATTCCCGCTGAGGCGTGTGCAGCGAGGTTTCTGGAAAGTGCCAGGTTTTTTTTTTTAATCCCTTAAGTGATTTAAACTTCCTGGAAGCTGTGCATCCCATGTAAACAATGGGACCCGTAGAAAAACACACTCATTGGAGAATTCCGAGGCATATAATTTTGTCTTTAAATTCTTACAAATGAATTGTAAGAACATGACCTCATAGAAACCTCTGAGACATTACAGCGTTTTAATAACACTTTGCTGCTCCATGGGCTGCCTCATTTTTACTTGTATTAATTTGAGTTCTTTTCCTGTGTGTGGTAGTGGGCGCCTGTCTCCAGCTCCACCCTTGTGTGCCTCGGGGAAGCCGCCTGGTGCCCTCCCTCCTTGGCGCAGAAGCTCCAGGGGCACATCCCTGGAAGAGTTGAGCTTTCACCCTCTCCTTCATTCCTGTACCGGCTTCTTCCCTGCTCATTACCACCCGTGCTTCCTCTTAGACCGCCAGCAGCACATTATATTAACGCCCCCCCCACCCCCCCATCTGCAGCCAGAGTCGTTCCCACCACCGTGCCTGTGCCTGTGACTACAAAACCCCCAATCGTGGGGTGCCCCTGCGTGGCAGCAGCTCAGGGAAGCCAGTCTCCGCAGCCCCCATGTCCCCATAGGGCCCAGGCTTCTCGGAGAAGGGCAAGAGCTGCCCTCTGCTTCTGTCCCCGTGGCAACCGGGTCGTCCACAGTGAATACCTCGATCCATCCATCCATCCATCTGCCAGTTCTTTTTTTTTTTTTTCCGGCCGCACACCACGGCTCGTGGGATTTTAGTTCCCCGACCAGGGATTGAACCTAGGACCTTGGCAGTCAGAGCGCCGAGGCCTCATGACTGGACCACCAGGGAATTCCCCATCCGCCAGTTCTCTTCAATAGATATTGCTTGATTGAGTGCCTCTGATGTACCAGGCACTGGTGTTTTCAACACTGTGAAAACATGAGATGCCGATGAGACGTCAGAACCACAGGGAATGGGACAAAGGCCGTTATAAAAGGCGGAGCTGACTTTGTGTGTTGAATATCATGGAGTTCAAACAAACTTAGACTCTTAGGACTTCCCTGGTGGTGCAGTGGTTAAGAATCTGCCTGCCAATGCAGGGGACACGGGTTCGAGCCCTGGTCTGGGAAGGTCCCACAGGCCACGGAACAACTAAGCCCGTGCGCCACAACTACTGAAGCCTGCACGCCTAGAGCCCGTGCTCCGCAACAAGAGAAGCCACTGCCGCGAGAAGCCTGCGCACCGCAACTAAGAGGAGCCCCTGCCCTCTGCAACTAGAGAAAGCCCGCACGTAGCGACGAAGACGACGCAGCCAGAAATAAATTAGAAAAACAAAAACAAGAAAAAACAAACTGAGGATCTTAGAAGTTCTTGAGAAGCTCTCTGGATGGAGCTCATTTTTCTTTTTCAGAGACTTCAGGAGGCAGTTTATTACATGGGTAAGATGTCGTCCTCTGCGTCAGCCCTGTTCTGCTTCCAAGCAAGACACCGGGGGCTGTCATTTACGTTGCCAGTGATGTGCATGACCCCTCTTAAGTTGGGCAGTGCACACCCTTCCCAGCCATCCACGGCGGCCTTGATTCAGACAGACCTGCATTTGAGTCTTGCTTTTACCGTTTATTTGTGAGCCCACACAGGTTTCCTGAGCTCTCCCAAATTTGGTCTCTTCGTCTGCAAAGTGGGGTGGCGTTATGGTACCTGCCTCAGAGGTGCCATAGTGAAGACGGGGGTAGGGGGGAGGAGGCACGTTAAAGCCCCCGAGTACCTGCCACGTGGTCTGTACTCAAGAAATAGTCACTGCTGTTAATGGAATGAATGATCGCCTTTCCCACATCGTCCCCCTTTCCCCAGCCGCGTGGTGCACTTTGAAAGGGATATCCGTCACATTCGTTTTCCAGAAAATTGAGGTCACCGACTTGTTTCCTTCTTGATCGCTCCAGCCTGCAGTCGCCAGGCCATCTCCCCCTCTGCCGGGCTAAGCTACAGCAGGGGCGTGTACAGAGCTTCCCTGGTGAACGTCCGTCCATCCGTCCGTTGCCTTTCTGCCTGTGATTTTGCCTGCTTATCTAATCCAGGGAAGGAGCGGCCACTCCTCAGCCTTGGGCAGGCCGGTTGCGGGCTGGCCCGTAATAATACAATTATGAAGGTTAACAGGAAAAAGTGGGGTCCAGGAGCAATTCCAGGCAGCTGGCAGCCCTGCTGAATTGGAAGCGCCCCACCAATGAAAACTGCAGCGAGAAGCAAATTAAACCTCCTATCTGCCATCTCACGCTCTTCTCTCCCCTTTCCTGTTTGGACTTGAAAGGCGATTGGAGCCAGGGCCCTGACAGTTGACGGAAGTGCTGCAAGGGGGGAGTATTTATTTACAGTGAGTTGTGGCGATGCTTGTTCAGGATGCGGTTTCTTGCAGGAAGTTCTGTCCCCACCCCCAAGTTTGATCATTTCTCCAAAAAAAAAAAAAAAAAAAGAAAGAAAAGAAAAAAATCCTTGATTGTTTGAGGCCTCCACGCTGACATGGAGCAACACGGGGTAACCTGTCTGTACTTGGAGGATTTGCCGAGTGCACCCTTGGAGGAGGGCCTGCAGCGGGGCAGCAGGCCACCGGCGGGCCCCGCTTTCCCCAGATGTGTTCAGGTGCAGCAGTAATCATTAGGCATTTAAAATAGGGAAGTAGACCCCGTCCACGTGCTGTAAGCTGTGGTTGGCGCGAGCCACTCCGTTCGTTACCAGAAACCAGTGCCAACTGAGGATGTTGTACTGGGTGTTTCAGAGAGAAATCACTCTGAGGCAAATTCAGAGGTGACAGTGCTTAGGAAGCAGGTATCTGAGTTATAAACTAGTCGGCCTGGGGCCGCTGAAGCCCCTCTGAAGCTGAGTGCCGAGCTCTGGGTGCCAAGTTTGGGGTGCCTCCTGCCTTTGGGAGTCTTGTAGCATGATGGGAGAGAAGGGAGAAAAGGGAACCAGGATTCCATCGAAGAGTTTATTTTGGTATTTTCTAAACTCCTCAGAAGACCCTGTAATACTATAGAATTTTCTCAGAAACCCACAAATATTCTTCATTTCTTATTTAAAAATATGCAGAAGGTGAGGAGACATTGCCAAAGGATATAAGATGGAAATTACATCTCCCTCCCCCAGGGTCTCAGCTCCCTTCTTACCTCTTTTAAGTCCTGAGGGGCCAGCACCATCAGCAGATGCAGGCTCTGGGGCCCCACCAGAGACCCACAGAATCACAAAGGACCACGAAGCACGGAAATCTGTGTTTTAACAAGTCCTCCATTTGGTTCTGATGGCCACTAATGTTTGAGAACCGCACACTTAAGACTGTGGCTTTCAGACTTCACTGTGGTCAGTCTGCTGGAGGGCTTGTTCACACTACAGGTGCTCAACCCCGATGCCCAGAGACTCCAATCCAGTAGGTTGCCGGTGGGGCCTGAGACTCTACCTTGTTCATTTTTCGAGGTGAGGGGGCAAGCATCCCTTCCCACCATTCCCCTCCCTGCAGTGGTTCTGGATCTTTGATAAATGCTGACCTTTTGGGAGTGGCCCTGATCCTTTTAAAAAAACACCACAAAAATCACGGAATGGAGGAAGCAGCTCTTACTTGCTGAGGCCACAGCTAATTTAATACATCACGATACCCACAGTAATGAGGACCTTGGCACCCATGTAAGTTTCCCAGCTGTCCCAGGTGCCCAGCTCATTGCAAGAGACTTTTGCGACTAATTTCTGCAACTAAGGAATTGATCCCTCTTTTGGAGAAACTCTTGTCAGTCTGCCAAAATTACTTGGACCGTGTCAAGATTCAGACGAGGTTGCAAATGTTCTCCTATAGGTGTCTCCCCCAGTGTTTTACCTGACCTCTTCATATATTATTTTTTGGCTTCTAAAGGTCTTTAACCATCTTTGAAAGGCGCTAGTGGTTGGGTATGATTTTAAGCTGATGGACTTTCTTCGCAGAGTATGGCAGATACAGGTGACAGGCTTCATCTCCCACCCCTTCGAGGGTCTGTCGTAACAGACAAAGTGGTTCCAAAGGTGTATGCAGTCCTTGTGTCAAGGAGCTTACAGTCTGGGTGGCTGGTGGTTCATACAGAGAAAGTACGTGTAGACCAGAAGGGCAGTACCGTGGGGATGTGGTGCAAAAGGAATGGCAGACTGTGCGTCCTGTGGCACACACGGGAGTTTCATAGACGTGGCACACGCCATGCTTGAGCGGGGTTTGGAAGGGTGAATAGCAGTTCCCCGGATGACCCAAGAGGAAGAATATCATTATAGGCAGAGGCAGTAGCTGGCATTGTATCCTGCTCTGCCTCCTGAGATGTTTCATGTTCGGGAATCCTTCAGGGTTGTTCAGGAGTGACTTCTGAGTTGGAGGATTCTGGGGTAGATGGCAGGTGGAACTTAGCTAAGGCCCTCTTGATGCAAATGATATTGGGCAGTATGGAAGAATTATATCATACACAAAGGGCAGTCACCTTTCTAAAACATAGAGAACGATTTTTTTTCCTGCAGCTTCCACATTGAATCCCGAAGTTCTTCCATAGGCTGGGTGGGGTTGACAGGCTGCCAAGATGCTTGGGGGACTCGAGCGGGAAAGGGAGTTGGCTGGGTTCACGGTTCCCCGTGCCAGCCTTCTCCACAGTGTGTCTTGTTGAGCATTCGTCCGTTGACATGCTTCTCACTGAGTCTGAGAACGTGAGGATTCAGGCAGGAAAAGTAAGAACACCCCTCCAGAGGTCTGCAGAGCTTATTCAAAAATCCTCTCGGGACCCTGACCTCGGACACACTCTTAACCTTTGCCAGTGTGTTTTCCCCAGTAAAGCTGGGGTCATAGTACTGTCACTCTTCTAAGAGCGAGGTAACGAATGACGCAAGGAAGTAACGTGTAGAGAGCGTTTAGCATCGTGCCTGGAAGATCAGTAACCACTTACTCTACGGGCTGCCCAAAGGCACATGTAAGGGCGAGAGCAAGACACACCACAAACCTGGTCTCTGAACTCCCAGGCCAGTGGAAAGCAGAGGTTTCCAGCCTCGGCACTCTTGACATCGGGGCCACAAGGTTCTTTGATGTGGAGACTGTGCCTCATGGGAGCGCAGCAGCATCCCTGCTTCCACCCACTAGGTGCCAGTGGCATTCCCTCCTGCCCCGCTAGGTGCCAGTGGCATTCCCTCCTGCCCCGCGACGGTGTGACAACCAAAACTGTCTTCAGACCCTTCCCCGGGGAGGACAGAGTTACCCCTGATCTTCAGTCTGTCTAGGGCACGCGCCTTGATTTTCGAACGTATTTATTACCCTGACAGAAGCACTGCAAAACCAAGTCTCTGATTTAGAGTATGTAAAAAGAATACACAAAGGGGCAGCTTCAAGAACGGTTTCATGCTCTTTGCAACGGGGAACGTGGCTCTAAGGAAGCCATCGACCAGTACTTGCTGAAGTCCTAGCACATCTCACAGGAAAGAATTCCTGACCTACACGTGGTCGTTTTCTTGGCTTTCTGTTTCATACCAATTTCACTTTACAATAGGAGGAACCAGGGTCTTGGGCTGTTTATTTTTGCAAGATTTTCTGTTCCTTCTTCTTAAAAACCTTTAGTGGTCGTAGAACACACGCGCTGTGAAATTTACCGCCTTCAGCATGGTGAAGTTAAGTTAGTGTTAAGTATATTCACATTGTATCTCCAGAACTTTTTCGTCTTCTAAAAGCTAAAACTGGGTACCCGTTAAACAACAGCTCCCATTGCTGCTTCGCTCCAGCTCTTGGCGGCCAATCGGACTTTCCGTCTCTCTGAATCTGACGACTCTAGGTACCCCAGATAAGTGGAATCATACTGTATTTGTCTTTTTGTGACTGGTTTATTTCACTTAGCATAATGTCTCAAGGTAGGTTCATCTGTGTTTTAGCGTGTGTCCCAATTTCCTTCCTTTTTAAGGCTAGATTCTATTCCAGTGTATGTATATACCACATTTGTTTATTCATACATCCGTCAATGGACACTTGGATTGCTTCTACCTTTTTTTTTTTTTTTTTTTGCGGTACGCGGGCCTCTCACTGTTGCGGCCTCTCCCATTGCGGAGCACAGGCTCAGCGGCCATGGCTCACGGGCCCAGCCGCTCCGCGGCATGTGGCATCTTCCTGGACCGGGGCACGAACCCGTGTCCCCTGCATCGGCAGGCGGGCTCTCAACCACTGCGCCACCAGGGAAGCCCGCTTCTACCTTTTGATCTTATTAATAATGCTGCTTTGAATATGGGTGCACAAATATGTCTTTGAGCCCCTGCTTTTCAGTCTTTTAGGTATATACCCAGAAATGCAATTGCCGAGTGACGTGAAAATTCTATTTTTCTTCGTTTCTAGATGTTCTTGCCCTTTCTTAGCTGAGGGAGATGGAATCCACTGTCCTTTGGACCCATCTCCACTCTTTCTTGAAGCTTTTCCTTCTGTCCCTGTGGCCGCAGGGACCAATGTAGGGCTATCATTGGCCCCTCGAGCCCGTGGTCCTAAGCAGCACCTAGGCAGCCATAAACAACCACACCTTGATCGCTTTGTCTCTGGGAGCCATGTTGCTTGCCCAAGCTGTGCGTCTGCTCACGCGCGACACCTGGCCCCATCTTTGCTTGTCTGCCATCTGCATAGACAGTCACAGCCATAGGCAATTTAGTGAAGCAGTGAAGAGGAAGGTGAGTTGGAAGAAGGGCGAGATGGTGTCTCCTTTCCAGTGGTGCTTGGGGTAGCATGTTGTAGCTCTGACTTTCAGGCTCCATTCACCGCCCGCCTCTGGACAGCTCTGTACTCCAGCTACGTTGCGCGCCACTCTGCATTCTTCAGAATTTCCACCTGGGAGTCACCCGTAGGGATGCGGGAGGATGGGTGGAACACGTAATTTACTTATAAAAATATTCCGGTTCTGCATTGACATTCTCAGAGTAAGAAAACAGAGAGCAGAAAAGCAGCATGTTGAAAAGCTTGTATCTATGGAGACTGCTTTTTTCCATCCATTCTTTTTTTTTTTTCTAATTAGACTGAAACCTCCCTAAATCTATGTAATTCTATTTACGGAATGGGCCTACTAGGCCTCGTGCCTGAGGACGAGATCTTGACCGTGGGGACTTGGAGTGTGTAAGGGAGGTCCAGAGGCCTAAGGCGGGGGGGCATTCTCAATATTTGGAGATAAAAATGGTGATCGTGGAGGGCAGCCTGCAGAAGGTGGCGCTAAGTCGAAATCCCCATGTACGGTGATGTGCACTCCTTTTGTGAGCCAGGGCTTCCTCTGCTGACGGCTGGGAGGATGGAGAGTCAGCAGAGATAATGAGATGCAAGGGGACTCGTGCAGCAGCAGGTGACTCTTAAAGGTGGATAGATAAGTGGAAATAGGACGAGTCTTGCTGTTTCACATTTTAAAAAGTAATCCCCAAACACTGGTCTTTCAGATCAGGGTAGCTCGTGTGACACTAGGTTGCCAGAAAAAGGAGAATATGGGGCAACATTTATTCATTCAGATTTTTTAAAAAAATGATTTTATTTTATTTATGTGTTTTGTATTTGGCCGTACCGTGGCGGCATGCGGGATCTTAGTTCCCTGACCGGGGATCGAACCCGTGACCCGTGCCCTGGAGGCGTGGAACCTTAACCACTAGACTGTTAGGGAAGCGCCATTCAGATTTTTCTTGAGAGCCGAGAATCCAGTGCTGACCACACCAGACACGCCATCCTTGGAGTCTCCACGTTAGCGTAGCCCCTCTAATTCTTGGGCGTCATTATACATGCACGTGAGATGCGTGTGTTTTCCTGAGGTAGTAAATGGTTGTATTTTTTTTAACTTGTTTTTATCCCATTATTTTTGTAGAACTATGAGAGAGAGGTTCTAGCGCTAGAATCACACAGAAACACTTTTCTTCTGAAAATAAGCCATTGTTATTGTTTTAATTCATCTTCGTTTTCTACCCCACCCTTCAGAGGATCCTAGGAGCTTTCCTTGGGTTTCCTTTGATGCTTTTCGCCTCTTGGGATCAAGCTTTTCTTCTTGTCTGCAGGGGATCCTATCCCTCTGGGGCAGCTCCTTTTTTCTCCAATCACCTCTTTGGTTTGGGTCTCCTGTGCGGCTGCCAGAGGAGTGACCTCCTGTTCCCAGTGTAGCAGGGTTTCTTTGTTTTTATTCCCAAAGGTCTCCGGGGGACGTTTCTGTGAACAGGTGGTAATCCCAGGCTTTGAGTTCATGCTTCTTCACACGCTGGCCTTGAGGTTTCCACTGGGTTGAGGGAGGGTTGGTGGGCCACTGTGGAGTTGCAGGCTGCCCTGCCATTTGGAGAGCACTGAGAGAGACTGGGGGTGCTTATGTGCTCAGAGCCTGCCCTGCTCCCCACCGCTGCCCCACGCAGTGCCTCTGCTGTGCCTTGTGAGCTGGGGGAGTCCAGCGGAGAATCGCTGTTGGCTTTTGGTACTCTTAAAAGCTGGATGGGACTTTCCTGGTGGCGCAGTGGTTGAGAGTCTGCCTGCCAATGCAGGGGACACGGGTTCGAGCCCTGGTCTGGGAGGATCCCACATGCCGCGGAGCATCTAGGCCCGTGAGCCACAACTACTGAGCCTGCGCGTCTGGAGCCTGTGCTCCGCAGCAAGAGAGGCCGCGATAATGAGAGGCCCGCGCACCACGATGAAGAGTGGCCCCCGCTCGCCACAACTAGAGAAAGCCCTCGCACAGAAACGAAGACCCAACACAGCAAAAATTAATTAATTAATTAATAAACTCCTACCCCCAACATCTTCTTTGAAAAAAAAAAAAGCCGTATGTGTTCATGGCTTGTTTCCCTAGTCGCACGTTCTTAGAAGTGGAATTGTTGCATCAGCGAGACTGCAGAATTTAACTGCCAGCATTCTGTTTTTCAGAATGGTAATACCAAGTGTGTTTCCTATCAGCTTTGTAAGTGAAGGCCCATTTCCCTCAACACCGCTAATACAGGGTATTATATGTGAAAGGATTCCCTGATTTGATAGGTGAGAAAATGGTCTTCACTGGCATTGTTCTATTTGGTAGTGGGGCCTGAATCTTTGTTTCCTGTGTTTTAGATGGCTGTCACAGTTACATACAATTAGATTATTATAACAGACATTTTGCATTGTTTGTGCTCATGGGTCTCTACTCAGTGCTAAGAGAGACTCACAAGCAGAATCTGGTTTCGAGGGATTTCGATGTATCCTTGTCATTACTCTTGGAGGACGGGGTCTAGACTTGGTTTGTGGCTGCTGTTGGTTTAACGCTCTCGGGGCGATGAAGTTAATTTTTGAAAGTTTTCCCTTCTCTTCTTCGTATTTTAAGAGGTTATGCGAAGCGATTCATAAGGGTTTTATGGAAATGCATGGCGTGGTAATAGGGACCATATTTTATGAATCTAAAATGAGGATTTCTGGTTTTATGAGAATGAGTCAGATTTATGGGGACAGTGAGGTGGGATATTTGAAATGGGGACTCTAGTGTTAAATCCAGAAGATCACACGGTCGTACGAGCCAGCATGTCCCACGCCGAGTTCCTCAATGCAGTAATTCATTTCGAGCAGAAACCATCCTCTGGTTAAAATAAACTGGGAAGCACTGGCTTCTACCAGGCTGAATCTCTGTTTTATTTTATTTTTAACTATAGGGCTTTTTCAGACTTTAAGATAGTAATGTGCACTGTTGACCCTGAACATACATAGTTTTCCAGATGAAACCTTTTTGGTGTGAGTTGGGGGTGGGTTCAGGGGACAAGGCATTTTTTTTTATAATTAAAAATTTATTTTATTTTATTTATTTATTTTTGGCTGCGTCGGGTCTTTGTTGCTGCGCGCGGGCTTTCTCTAGTTGCGCCAAGCGGGGGCTGCTCTTTGTTGCAGTGCGCCAGCTTCTTGTGGTGGCTTCTCTTGTTGAGGAGCACGGGCCCTAGAGCGTGCTGGCTTCAGTAGTTGTGGCTCGCGGGCTCTAGAGCGCAGGCTCAGTAGTTGTGGCACGTGGGCTCAGCAGTTGTGGCTCACGGGCTCTAGAGCACAGGCTCAGTAGTTGTGGCGCAGGGGCCTAGTTGCTCCGCGGCAGGTGGGATCTTCCCAGACCAGGGCTCGAACCCGTGTTCCCTGCATTGGCAGGCGGATTCTTAACCACTGTGCCGCCAGGGAAGCCCAGGACAATGCATTTTGACATAGGGAAGTCCACACACCAGGAATACAGTTTGGGAAATGCTCTATTGGAATAATTATAAATCTCTGCATGGCATAAACTTACACTCTGTAGGTTAAAATCTAGAAATGGTTTTTAAGTTGTGGAATAAAGGAATGTTAATGTACGTGTAGGGGGTTCCTTCCGTTCCTTTTTTTTTGGCCTTAAATCTATTACTTTAAGCTCTTAAGAGAAAGATAATGACATAACTAAACACTCGTTGTGTGTGTATGCATGTGTGTGTGTGTACACCTAGGAGATAACACTTGCTGTGGAAATGGATATTTACTGCTTTTGAGGATAGCTTTTTTTTTCCAGAATGAAAGGTAGCCAAACCAGTCTCATGGCTACATTTTGTTTGATATTTCTTAGTCTTAAATATCACTGAATAATACCGTTTTATTGACTTTTATGCAAGGCAGTGAGCTAAGGAGGAAGGACAGACAGAAGTTATGTTTCTTAGCTTCAAAAAACTCATACTTTAGTTGAGGAGGGGAGAGAAAAACAGTGAAAAAAGAAGGAAAAAAGCTGATATTTGGTCCACTGGTTAGGACTCCAAGCTTCCACTGCAGGGGGCACAGATTCCATCCCTGGTCGGGGAACTGAGATCCCGCGTGCCACACGGTGAACTGAAGAAATGTTGTAGAACTGAACATGATGGGTTGTGAATTGGTTGTAAATTAATGCCTGGCTGTAGGAGATCAGAGGAGGGAGAGATGGAGGCACAGGGGCTTGTAAGTCAAGGGTTATGAACCGTTTTGGGGTCATGAGCTCCTTTGTGAACCTGAAAAATCTCTGCATCCCTCTCTGGGTGTGTATGAAACAAATGTCCACTTTTTACCACTCACAATTAATGACTGTTGACATCTGGTCATATGAAGAAATACAGCATTCATGCTAAAAGAAGTCTCCTCTAACCATGCAATTCAAGATTGATTTCCCTCCCCACCCCCATACACTGACACAAAGGTCCCTCTCATCGCATTCATCCATGTCCTTCTTCTGGGGTGATTATTTTATATGCGTAAGTGTCCATACAGGATCTCTAGCGCTTTTGTATACATTACTTTGCATAAATGGCATCCTAATGGGCACAGGCACAAATGTCCGGCCTCAGGCACTTCCTAGACCCTGGAAGTCCATTTCCAGATTCCTGTTTTAGAGGAAATTGGGACTTGAACCCAGCGAGCAGGTCCGAGAAGGTGCAGGCAGAGGTGCAGCCTCCAGGTGGGCTCACTGGAGCAGAAGCAGGAGGGAGGGTTCTCCCGAGGCTGTCACCCTGCCTGGGGGTGGGGGAGTGGGAAGTACCATCCCCTGAGGCCTTGAGAATCTCATTTGCAGCCAGCCCTCTTTTCCATACCTTTCATTTGGCATTTACCGCGTACTTCCTCAGAGTTACTTATGTTTTCAGATGTATCCGTCCTGCTTCTTCACCTGGACTGTAAACTTCTTACAGTCTGACTCCAGTTCTTCATCTCTTCGCCTCTCCTCTTGGTGCCTCACCTAAGAAGTACTTGGTGGGTTTTTGTTTTTGTTTTTTTTAAGTACTGTGCAGTAGAAATGTTCATTATGGTGTTAAGTCTCTGAATAATTCTCAGAAACTAAACTTGAGGCATGTGAAGATAAACGAGACAATTTAAGCCTGCCAGGAAGCTGTAACGTGGGCTCGGGCTATCCTTTGGCATGGATCTGTGTCTCATGATGGCTAAGCTTCCCTCCTGCCGTCGGGGGTGGCAAACAGTACGGGCAGGTGCAGGCACACCTTTGCGTACCTGCAGACCAGAGCCGTTCACACCCCTCCAGCCCACCAGCCAGGGAAGAGAAAGCTCATATGGGGACTTGGAAGCTGCTTTTTGGAGTCAGGGGCATCAGGGTGAAGTGGGCTAGCAGGGACCCGGGATGCGCTGCCAGCTGGGGAGAGCTTAGCTTACCAGAGAGGAAAATACGGTCCCGGTGAAGCTGTTTTATTTTCTGTTTGTACAGCATGCACGTTCTGAACGTGTGTTTTTATTTTAGTTTACAGGCCTTTCTCCCTGCACAACCAGAGATTATTCCAAGTCTCCCCTGCCTGCCCTCCCTCTGACGTGTAATGTCAGATACCGAATGTGTCGGGCAGCCTGAACATTGTTACCTTTCGTGGTTGACCCCATAAAGTCCTTTCCCTGATTGACTGTGTGCGTGCACGACGGTAACCAACGTGAGACGTTGCTCTGTTCCGATGGACACATGTGGAGTGTTTGTCTATTTCGAGAAAAAGGGATATATCCGAAATCTGGCACCTACTACTTGGTTTTATAGCTGTAAAAACAATGTCGAAAGTGATTGGACTAGTTTAGGCTGTGACTTATTCTATTATCTTCCGGGTCCTTGAATATCCACAGTTTATGACTTGACTTTCGCTATTTGATGGGTGAATTCTTACATGGAGATCTACCCCCATCCCTGATTTGTCCGGTGTTTGTCAGAGGGTAGGGGATTCAGGATGCAGCACGTCCCTCATGTCACCAGTGTTTGTGTGTTTGTTTTTAAATACCTAAGCATCGAAAACACCGGTGCAGGTAGAAGATGATCAGGGCGTTCTGACCATGGGAATCATTCAAACGCAGTGTTTTATTCATCTTAAAGCTCAGACTTTGGTTCATCCTTGGAAACAGTGCAAAGAATAGCTCCTTAGCCAAATCGTGTTTGCAGAGAAGAAGATTTTTTTTTTACATGTTCACATTTCCTGTCAGAGTTGAGTGTTGAATTGCTTTGAAGGCTAGACTTAGGAGCTCCACACTTCAGCCTGAAAATGAATGTAAATGCTGAGATTTCCGGGTTTTTTTTGGGGGGGGGCGGGGAGGGAAGGGGCTGCTGCTTGAGGAAGGGGCTGAGGCTGTGATGAGTCGCTCTGTGCTGTAGGCACCCGATGTGCCAGGCGCAAACCATCCAAAGCCAGAAGCTGAGATGCCAGAGCCAGCTCAGTCCTGGCCCTGTTAGGTGGAGCGGCAGCCCAGGGGGACCCAGTGGGATAGGAGCAGATTATTAGACAGGGAGGGACAGGAAAAGGAAGCTTCCACAGGGAGAGAAGAATGAGGGTCACTGGGCCAGGGCCCGGGAGGGGTGCACCAATTGTACTCTGAATACAGGGAGGGGTGCAAGGTCAAAGCCTGGCTCAGGGTGGCGAGGCAGGGACGGGGAAGGGGAAAATGCTCTGGGCTGAGCTTGGGAGGAGACGGAAAAATCAACTAGCCAGATGGCAGGAAAGCCGCGGGGGCACACGCAGGGCTGGGCTGGGCTGGGCCGCTGCTGCGGCGGGCTGTGCACACTGAGCCCCTAAGGGGCTGACGCTGTGCTTATCCCTGCTGGCCCACGGGGTCTCAAGTTCCTTGAAGACAGGGGTACAAGTGCCAGCCCTTCTGAGGTGTCCCTCTGACACATGGGTTGGCCCTCCAATAGGTTTTCTAAGAGTAGCAACCTTAGGGGACCCTGAGACTCTGCTGAAGGGCCTCTAAGCTTCTCAGGTGGCTCAGGGGCTGCTACCCACATGCCGACGAGGGAGCAGGAATTACAGAATGATGGGGTTCAAACTTAGTCTTACTTTTCCCCCTTGATGGCTTTGATTTCCCACGTCACACACACACACAAGTCAGAATAAACACATGGAAAGAAAAATATTGTCAGGAAAAGGTCAGGAGGTTTGGGTTCTGAATTTTGACTCAGGGTCCTAGGGTGGCTTCATGGAAAAGTCGATCTTCGTTCCTTGTCGGGTGTGGTTGTTAGCTGTGAAATGAGGACTTTGAAGTAAGGAGCTGTTAAGTTGCTATTAACTTTTGCATGTACCTTTGGAAAATATGTTGGGTTGAAATAACCATCCAGACTACAGAGTAAGGACATCTGGGACCAGATGGACCAGGGTTTGAATCCCAAGTTCACCACTTACTAGCTTGGTGACCCTGGCAAGTTAACCTTATTTCTCTGAACCTCAGTTTTTCCATCTGCAAAATGGGAAAGTCATTGCCAGGGTGGAGTGCGTGGGCTTCCCATGGCTTAGCCCAGTGCCTAGAGGTGTGTGAGCACTGAATCGTGTCAGCTCTTATTAGCAAGCTGTACTCTACCAGAGTGAAAGCCACGTCACCAAGAATATTAACCACACAGGTACTTCCTGGGCAAGCATATCTGAGCACGCTGTCTCTTATTCTGCAAGGCCTTTCTTTTTCTTGAAACCTCCCCTGATTTCCTACTCATTAACCAGAGAGGCGATCTGAGCTTTTTGCTCCCACTGGCATGACCCGAGGCTGCTGCTTTCTTCCTGTCCATGTTGTCTTTACACGGCTCCTTTACGTGTCTGTCTTCCTCCCTAGATAACCAGAGCTACTTGCAGGCAAGGGATGTGACTCCTGGGTGCCCCCCTAGGGCTCACCTCCCTGCACGCGCCGCCGCAGTGTTTGGTTGAAATGAGATGAAAGTGCTGGGGGAGGTGCTTCATGTGCATAGGAGGCGCCCTTTGGCACAGGTCGCTGTTCCCTGGTGGTTGTGGCTGCTTTGTTGCTTCAAAGGCAGCTGGGCCAGTGACCTGCAAGGCATTGCCCTGTGGACATTCTCACCCCAGGAACATGTGGCTACCTCCCCCGAAGCCCAGGGAGCGTGGGTGACAGACAGACACCATAAGGCTGAGTTCTGAGCCTCTCTTCCAAAGTGGCAGAATGCAGTGTTTTCTCTCTATTTCCTTGGAATCTGAGCAGGTAGATTCATCTTTTAGACATAAGCCTGAGAGCTTCAAGGATAGACTACCCTGAGATCAAAAATTACAAAGGTAATGTTGTTTTAAATAAAAGTGCATTAAATACGGAACCAAATAATTTCTAGGGTAAATGGCAAAGGATAGATTCTGCTATAAGTGAAGTACTGTGCCGATAACTGCTCCTGGGTTTTTTTGTTTTTTTTTGTTTTTCCCTTGAACTTGGGATCCCTGCATATCACAGACAAGCATCAAAGCCCAAGATTCAAATCTGTTGCTGAATCCATTCCAGGAAAGCAGAGAAAAGCTACCAATTTGTCATCTGTTATAAAATTTTATAACCTTTCTCTCTCTCTCTCTCTTTTTTTTTTCCCTGATATTTTTGTACTATTATTCACTCGGCTTGCGAGAGTGTGCCAGATTTGTGCCTGCTCATTTTACTGTGTGTACACGGCTGTGGTCTCTATTTTCTAAGTAAGGACTGTCGGGTTGAGTTGGCCATGCCGAAATCGCTCACGCTGCACTGTCCTCGAGTCAGGCTCTCCGTGGTTTGACGCTGGCTATTTTGGGGTATGGTCAGGAGGGAGCCAGTCAAAAACCTGAATCGCCTCGTTCCCAGGGTGGTCTTTCTCTGTCGAGATTGTGGTCAGCAAAGCAGGAGGGCAATTTGACCAACCTCCTGTGTCACTTCCTATGGGAGTCTGGATGGAGAAGAAAGAGGAATCTTCATTTCTCCAAGTTGCCAGTTTTTATAGCGTGGAAAGATTTTGAATTTTGTTTTTCACTGAGTATGCAAGTATGTATTGAGGAATACTGGTAATGGGCTCGTCTTGGGGGTGTGGAATGAGGAATAAACTACACAGCGTTTTGTACTTTCTTTAATAAAGTGAGTGAGAAGCCAGCAGCCAGGTGGGTCAGAGGAGGGCACCGCGGAGCCACGTAGCTATCTTGAGATGAGGACGCTTCTCCAAGACACCGACTTCCTTGAAAAGTCTTATTTTGAGGGTTTCACCAAATTTCAGCTCAATATTTAGTTAACACAGACGAATCATTATGGAACATGTTAATTCTGTTTTTCCATTTTTATACAATCAGTCGAACATTTCCTTTCGAAATACAATACTCTTTCAGGTTTTGCTCCGAAGCCTTTTTTTTTTTTTCTAACTTTCTATTTCTGTTTCAATATTTTCTGCCGCCCAGACATCAACAGATGGACCAGGGACATTTCAGTCCCCCCTCCTCCCACCCCCCACCCCCGAGTTCTCACGAGCCACACACACAAGTGCTGAGTTCCGCCTGGCTGCCTGCCTTGGCACAAGCCTTTGATTCCTGAAATGCTCAGAGCAGCCCAGAAAAAAAGAAGTGTTTTTCAGGTGAGCCTGTCCAAGAATGCCTTTTTTCCTTAAAACAAATGGTTCCTTGCTGCTCCCCCTCCACCCAGCCCAAAGCAGTGAAGGCAGATACAATTCAGACTCCTCTATAGTTTCTCCTTGATGTCCCCTTAGAAATGACATCTCCTGGGTCTGGCGGCTCCTGCCACGGGGGAGCTTGCCGGGCATCCACGGACCGACCGCGTGATGCGCAGGGACAGCCTGCAAACAGCCGGACCCCGCATCCACCTTCCCGCTCGGCCCAAGCTGTAGTTTCCACGTCTCCTCCTCAGGTTTGCTGGCTGTAGTCACGGAAATAGCAAAAAATGTCAGCCTACTACTGCCTGCGAGTCGGCACTAGTCCAGGGAGTTTCAAAGGGGACGTTTTATTGATTCTTTAAGTGCACAGTAGAATGGATGAGCTGAGCTGAACCTCAGGGCCAGGAAAGCCCCTATTCCACCAGCAGCTCCCCCACGACTCCAGGTTTAGCTGGAGCTCACAGGGCAGTCACAGTTCAAGGTGAAGTGTGCACTTAACCCTTTCTCCAACACACCCCTCCGAGTTTCTCTTGTGCGCACGTGTGTCCGGGCCACATCTCTTTGCAGGAATTTCAAATGTCTGATTTCCTTTGCATCTTGTAATGTGCCCTGTTATTGTTTTATGGCTCTGCCTCTCGAAGGGCTGTTGTCAGACCTTGGGTGTGAAAGCCAGTTCATACAGGAGCCCCTTCAGAACAATGTGCTTTCAATAGGAACTTCTCATGAGATGGAAACCGTAAAGCAGGTTTCTGAACAAGACTCGTGAAGCTACAATAGCCCATTCTCTGCTAATAAGCTGATTGCTTTCCAGACCTGAAGGGGTGGACCAAGCCGTTTTGCCAAAACAATTGAAAATTAGGTCTGTAAACTTTTACTGCGGCCATATTTTGCACTGGCATTCGTATCTGCACTCTTCCATTCATTGGTTAGAGCTGGAAACAATTGGAGCAAGGGCATTTTTAAAACCAAAAAGGAATTACGGAGTGTCTCACTCAGAGGAGGGCTGGGGACACCTAACAATTTTCTAGATTGTTTCACGAGATTTCCCTGGTTGCTGAAGTCCTATTGGGTGGGATTGCTTGATCTTTTGCTGCTGTGTTCATCTTCTGGAGGATATGAGGACTTTGAATGCAGATAGGACAGTCTCAGGCTCCTGCCGGAAGAAAGAAGCTAGTCTTCCGTCACATGGTACCTCTCAGCTTGATTAAAAGCCGTGGTACTGGTGCCCGAAGGGGGGACTTTTCTCGGGCGTAATGAACCTTCTATTCCATCTCCTCCCCGCTGGTGGTTCCGCTCTTCCCCTCAAGGTGGAAGACTCCAGAATATCGCTATCTTGAGCTCATCTTTTCTCTTCGCCTCCCGGCACTCGTTTTCAGGTTGCTGGAATATATCTTCACAAAGATCCCCCCCCTGCCCCACTCCACCCAAATCCCAGATCTCTGAGCAGGCATTTCTAGAATAGAAATCTCTTCTCTTCTCCTGTACCTTTTCACCCTCCTGCCTTTCTGATGTCTTTTAATTCCATCACCACCTTCCAGTCATGCCTGAAACCTAGGATGGTTCTTCTGGCCCTCGCTCCTCATGTTCCCTTAGTCGCTAACGTCTGTGGCTTGTTTCGTTTCTATATCATCCTTTTCCTCCATTCTCTTTGTTGGGTTTGTCCTCCTCTTCAGGGCTTTGGTGTGCTTGGTCCATATCATTGTGGCAGCCTGTGGCTGACAGCCCTGCCTCTGTATGTTCTTATTGGAACAGCCTGAATGGTATCGCATATGTTTGTTCAGAACCTACAGTAGCCCCCTTGGCTGACAACAGAGCCCAGTCTCCTTGGCCTGGCATCCCAGGCCTTCCTGTGATCTCCCTGCGAACTCCCTCTGCAACATGGTTTCTGGTTCTCCTTAATCTCCTTTGTGTACCCTCCACTCTAGCCAGACCCTCTACCTAGCACCCTTCCAGCATCAGCGACAGTTTCCTGCCAGCGTGTCGCTGCTCTCACTCTGTGTGAAATGCTTTTTCTCCCTTCTTTATTTATTAGTTCATATATTGTGCAACCATGGATTGAGTTCTGTCTTTGTGCCAGGCCCCGGCTACATATTAGGTATATGGAGATGATGCCCACAGCTGTGGTTCCTACCTCTGTGGTCTTTTAAGGGGAGAGTCCGATAATAAATAAACCACGTATGAGTGAAATAGGGTGATTATATGAAAAAATACATGTGATATTTTAAGAGACAGTGGAAGAAGGGAGGCTAGTTTAGTTTGTGTGTTCAGAGAAGGATTTTCCAAGAAGGCAATATTTAAGTGAAGGTTTGGGAGATGAGAGGGGGACCACCGTACACAGAGCTGGGAAAGAACCTTCTTGGCAGATAGGACAGCATGCGCAAAGGCCCTGAGTAGGGTGAGCATAAGTCTTAAATGAATCGAAAGACTCCGATCCTTCATCTGTTGAAGTTTTCATTTTCCTTTCACGTGTCCACTGTATTCCTCCTCTTGCCAGGTGCCATCTTTAGTCAGCTCAGCTAGATTCATGTCTGCCTCTCCCAAGCATCTACCACTTTGGTCTTGCCTTAAAGCACTTCTCCATGTGGGCTCACACTGAATTTATTGAATGAGTGTCCTTTGAGGTTCATGACTGTACACCCGACATTCCCATTTTTCTTCCTGTTATCTTCCAAAGGAGACACTTCCATCTAATGAGGAGTTACAGGTTATTCGATGAATCATTTATTGACGTTGCAAATACAACTCAGAAATTAGCTTACCTTTAGCCAGTAGTGGACCTTATTTTATTGCCTCCCTCTCCTGATCGTTTGCTGACCCTTCCGGACTTGGTGGCGTCTTTTCAATCCTCAGACTTACCTGCCTGCATTTCCAAAGAATGCCTTGTTTTCCAGCTCAAGAGGAGTTGGTGTTAGTATCCTCTTTCAGCTTCCCTGGGGATCAGAGATCTGGCGTGATCTGAGGCTCATGCATTGAACTTGGAGTTTCTGCTGGGGTTTTTCCAGTTCTGGCCAGAAACTCGGGTGAGCCAGCGTGTTGGTCAGACCAGCTGGCCTCCAGGCTCTGGTCTTGAACAGGCCACGCTGTTGATAGATGTGGTTCAGCAGTACGTGGATGGGTGAATGTGGTTGTGAGCCTGGAAATTTGTTAAGAGTTTGAATCAGCCCAATTTAGTGGCCCCTTCGTGTTGGATGAATGTCATGGTAGAGCAAGAAATGAGGCCAAACCTAGAGATATTCATAAATCTCATGTCTTTTTTTGGTTCTTTTTTTAACGTGGTTTGGCTGCCCTGCCCAAGTGAAACCTTCCTTGGGACCCCCCCACCCCCATTTAAAATAAACACAAGTTGAGTTCTAATGGTTGACTAGGGGCATGAGTTCAGAGCTCCTTCTTCTTGCTTTTTTTCATTCAACAGATACTTATTAAGCACTTATTTTGCCAGGGACTCGGCAAGGAGCTGAGAAGACAATTATGTACCAGGAGGCAGAGTGACTTCCAGCTGAGAGCAGCTGGTGTGTGCTCCCCACCTTCCACACCACAGGGGCCCCTTGGAACACAGTTTGCAAAGCACAGTCTGTAATGAGGACAGTAAAGGGAGGACACCTTGTAGGTTATTATCTGACATTTACCAGTTACTGTATTCCCGGTATATTAATAACAATTCAAAATAGTGCTTTTTAAATTTTTCTTCCCCCTCAGTAAACACTTGGAGTAGAGCGGCTGCCACATGCATTTCCCTCTGCCTGGAAAAACTTTCCCTTTTCTTTTCAGTCACTCGTGTCCTCTTCCGTGTGACTTGTCCCTTCATCCCGCTCCCAGGCTAGGACTGTTCTGTTTCTCTAGTTGGACCTTGTTTTTTGTTTGTTTGTCTTTTGTGGTACGCGGGCCTCTCACTGTTGTGGCCTCTCCCGTTGCGGAGCACAGGCTCCGGACGCGCAGGCTCAGCGGCCATGGCTCACGGGCCCAGCCACTCCGCGGCACGTGGGATCTTCCCGGACCGGGGCACGAACCCGTGTCCCCTGCATCGGCAGGCAGACTCTCAACCACTGCGCCACCAGGGAAGCCCGGACCTTGGTCTTTTGAAGGCAAAGGCTGTGTGAGATTTGGAAAACTTTCTAATTTCAGACTCCAGTTAAGATATCATTGGGATTTAGCAGCCATTTTTGATTCTTAGGCTTGGAGGTCCTCACTGGTATTAGTTAAGCCCCCAGCACACCTGGAATGAACGGTGGAAATACCGTGAACTCAGAGTCTAGAGAACCGGACCTTGAATCCCGTTCTACCTGCCATGGGCACTGGTCAAGGGGCTTGTTTCAGCTCCTTTCCCCAGTCGGTCACGTAACAAGGTTATGGTGAGGACTGTGAATCAGATTAGGAATGTGCCCCACTCAGTACCTGAGACACAACCAGAGCTTACAAGAGACGGACATTTTCCTTATTATGATCCGAAAGCCCAAGAGGGAAGTTTAGGATCTCCCGTTAGACAGCAGCGGTGGTGGCGCTCCTGTGTGCCTGGTTTCCAAGGTCATTGTCCCTTCTTTGCTACCCTTAGTCAGACAGTTATTAAAGCATCTTTCAACCCCGTTCGTCGTTGCTCATTGAAAACGGTGCTTGTTCCGGCACAGACGTGAAAATCTGTTTCTGCTGGTACGTCTCTATAGACTTGTGCGTATATTTAGGGCCACACATAAAATCCTGTGTCCCAGGGTAAGCCGCCTGAACGTAACCGAAGACATCCCAGGCTCAGTTAGACCCCGTGTAGAATGGGGGGGAGGGGGAGCCTGATAGTACTTCCCTGCCAGGTTCCAGCAGGATTCTGTGAGGGAAGAGGGCTCAGGCACACAGGAAATGACTGTGAAATACACCCAGGCCAGGCCGGGATGCCCCTGGGATGGCCCCGTGGGCAGCTGCCCCTCCAGTGCTGGTTCCCGTCTTCTTTGTGCCCATTTTAGAAACATGTCCGAGCACGCCAGCCGGCAGAAGGTGATCCTTGTGTTAGCAAAAGCTTGCGAAAATCCCTGGATGCCCGATAAAGTGGAGCAGTTTGTGAGGAGGCGAAGGGCACACCTCCAGGATTAGTGGTTTTTTTCCCTTGGCGGAATTCCAAGGTGGGTCTCTGTCTGTGCCAAAGGACGTCACCGCCAGGCCTGTGACTAGGATGTTCCGAGGGGATGGTTGGCCTTGGGGGAGGGAGCCAGGAGCCTCTTCCTCGACGATGAGTTGGTTGCCCGCCTGGACTTGTCAAAACTCTTTGTGTCTCTCTGCTTGCTCATCTGTAAAATGGGCTTAATCACACCCGGGGGAGGAAGAACTCATAGGGTTTGTGTGGATTTATAAATTCACCCTCAGAAAGCACTTTGAAGATGTGAAACTGCCTCCAAAGGCTTGTAGGTGTCGTACACGTGCTTGATAGGAGGCGCGGCTCTCTCACATCTGTGGGCCATCGAAGGCTTCAGATCCTGGGGCGGGCGGGGTGTTGAGCCTCAGATGGTACTCGCCTTGTTCTCCATCAAGGTTTCTTTTCCTCTGAGGAAATCATGGCTTGTTAGCTTAGACACCAAGACTTTTATTGGAGTTCTGGTTTGCTTTTTCTACCTGTGATGGGAAGGGGTGTGTGTGTGTCAACCCATAATCTGAAGGTTAACTTCTACTGAAAGTGAGATGAAGCAGTTTCAGGACTCAACACGGCCAAGGGAGAGGGTGGTTACCTTTCTGTCTTTTACGGTTAAGTCTGGCCACTAGCTCCCTCCCACAAGTGTGATAACTTCACAGCCGTATCCGTTAGCTCCTTCCACACCTCATTGGAAAGACTTGTTGCAACTTGGACGGTTTTTCTTTTTGCTTTTCGTATTGATTATTTTGCCACACTTCAGGTCCATTTGAAACAGGTTTTCAGCCTGGGTCCGGTGGAAACCTGTTTTCAGCTGTGGGTTCTCCTGACCTTCCTGGGAGGGTGAGAAGACAGGTGGAGATGAGGGGCAGGGACCCTGTGCCCTCACTACTCACAAGCATGGCCCCTGGGCCAGCAGCATAAGCATCCCCTGGGTGCTTGTTACAGATTCAGAATCTTGGGTCCCCGCACGCCACTTACTGAAACAGCCTGTTTTCAGCAAGATCACCAGGTTATTCATACCTACATTAAGGTTTGAGAAGCACTTGAACATTTTAAATTGTATGTATTTTTCCTAATAAGACTCAAAAATATTGTGAGGGGGGATGGTTCTAGGTTGAGAAGTTCATGTTTACGCCGATGCCATTACATGCTCCTTTCTTCCGAAGCATCTACGTCGTCACTCCCCTCGATTTCTGACTTCCTTTATGTGTTGTCCTTGACTTGTGTAAGAAAGCTGTGAAGTGTGACTGAAGCTAGCAGTGAGTTAATGTTTCCTGTTCCACATCACACCATTAAAATGTCGAAATGTCTCAAAGGAGAAGATGCTCAGGACCCAGATTGCTCAGTGACTGCAGGCTGCCTTCGGAGCTTGGGCTGGGCGGTTTGAAAATTTCAAGAGGAAGCAGCTTATGAAATGATGAAATAGAGAACCGAGGCCACTTCAAGAGGGGGTCAGATTAAGACTTGTGGTCCTGACATGCTCAGATGGAGGTGCTCCATCAGCAGTGCGGGGGCAGCGAGGATGCTAATCATAGGCAGGTGAACAGGGCTTTGGTTTTGTCGAAGAGAACTGTGGTAGGTGGGGATGGTTTTAAGAGTAAGCCTGCCTTTCTGAGAGAGGGCTTTGGGTAAGTAGCTTGGTGACATCATGCCACTTGGATGAAAGAAGAATCAAGCCAGCCTTTCTTTGGGCAAGAGGTCCTGAGACCAGCGGCTTCCTTGTTTCTAGGGTGAACCATTCATTATGCAGGTGCCTCTGTCCTGAGTCTGGCCGGTGACCAATGTTTTCATATTGCGGTTTTCCTAAAATAGGATGGGCTGCAGTTTATTGTCATGCATTGGGGAGATGGCCCTCAGACAATTTACGTGTCTTTGAAAAAAATGTCAAGATGTATAAATTCAAGAGTATTTAGGAAACGCATGCAATTTTGGTTGCCTTATTGAATAAAAAGATAACTAGATTGCCCTAGCACAGAGAAAATATTGAAACCATGTGTAGCTTTATTCTTTTTTCTGAAATTAGGAACAGGGCATAAATTTACCTGAGGGTAGAGGTTGTCATTGCCTAGTTAAATTCACCTCTGATTAGTTTCTTTTTTTTTTATCCTGACGTCACAATTGAGGAAGATTACGTTCATTCACTTTCCCCCGCAGTTTTGTTCTTCCTTTGCTTATTACCCTGATGTGATTTCCCCCAAAGAACGTGTCGCTCAGTGGTCTCCTTTAGGAAACACCTGACTTTGGGAGCGATGGTGACATATTATCCCTTGGTGTGTCTGTCCCTTGAAGATGTGTAGTATCCCTTGTGACGTGGGCATTTCTAGGCTCATCTCCGGGTCCATCCGAGGGTGAGGCTTTGTGGAACATTGACGTTGTAGAGCTCGAGGGGAGTAGAAAGCCCGTCTTAGTCCTATGGTTTTACTTGGTGGGCTGGGGGCAGCAGTTGGGACAGGAGGTGGAAACTCAGATGCACCGTGTCAGACAGGGAAAGCGACTTTGTCTGCTGCTGTCTTTGTGGGTCACTGTCTGCTTGCCTGAGTAGCTACCGCCTTGGGTAGGGTCTGGTTTTACATACACGTATGTGTGTAGCTAGGTACGGTGTATGTATACACACTTGACCCTTGAGCAGCGTGGGTTTGAACTGTGCAGGTCTGCTTTTCCGTGGGTTTTTCTCAAGAGTAAATACTCTAGTACCACACGATCTAAGGTTGATTGAATCTGCGGATGTGGAGGAACCTCTGACAATGAGGGCTGACAGTAAGTTATACGCGGACAAACCCCCGAGCTGTTCAGGGGCCAGCCGTATGTATGTATGTGTCTTTGTGTAGGTGTGTGTATGTCTCTGTTCATGTGTAAATTTTTGTGACCTGTAGAGACATGTAGAGACATACATACCTGTAGCGACATATGTGTGTATGTCACTATGTGTATGTGTGCGTATATTTTTAAAGCATTTTTAGGGCATATCATGATAGAAACGTTCGGAATCCACATGTTTAATCTACTACACAGACAAGAACACCGAAGCTCTGAGCAGGGCAGTGCTGTGTGGCGTCTCGGTGGAATTAGACAGCACGCCTCGGCTCTCCTCCTGTTTGCGCTAACGTAGCTTGTCACCTTCCATGTCACCTCTTTATGCAGCTACACATCAAACTCCACACCCTCAGTTTTGCCCTATCTATACATATTTGGAATATAATGTACTTAACATTTTTCCTTTCAATTGCTTTTTAAATAATTTATTTATTCATTAGTTAATATTTTTCATAAAAGGACATTTCAGAATTTGTCCACTATTGGACAGCCAGAATGATGGTGAACCCTAAAGGAAAGAAAAATGTAAAAATAAATACCTGGCTATTAAATGTGTGCATGTGCGTATGTGCGTGTGTGTGCGTGCGTGTGTGCGCGTGTGTGCACGTGTGAGTGTGAGCGCAGGCATGTTGTATCTCCATTGGCCACGTAAAGCCACCCCACGTACCACCCAGGGCACTCTTGGGAAGCACGGAGTTAGACCAGAAACCTCCAAATCAGTTTGCAAATGATGTGGCGAGTCAAGAGACCAGTCTGTAAAGGTCATTGCCCTGAGATCGCTGCTGGCTGGGACAAACAGTGTCGCTGGAAAGCCAGTTTCTCTCTTACCTTTTGATAGCAGGTGTTAGGTACAACCTTGAGTGAGATCATCCCGGTCTCACCCAGGACCTACAATGTCTGTAAACATCCACTTTTGAGTTTTTTCTTCACAGTTCTGCCACAAGGGTAGAAGCTGTAATTTGGGATATGGTTTTTCCTTTCCCCTGATGTATCACTGACTTCTGATTCTTCAGTTCTTCCAGTAACCTTTTAGACATATATATATATATATATATATGTATATGTATCTGATTTAGTAGATGCTATCTTGATTCTTCACTGTGATATTGGCCTCGAGTGGATAACTGGAATAAAATATTAAGATTGTGGTTACCGCAAATTAATCTTCTGCTTGAGAGTGTATATGCTGCCTGTGGATTTGGGGATCCAAGGTGGGTATGATAAAATGTTGTGGTTCTGACAGTTAATAATTTCTTTTTCTATTAGCTCTCTCTCTTTTTTTTTTTTGCGGCACGCGGGCCTCTCACTGCTGTGGCCTCTCCCGTTGCGGAGCACAGGCTCCGGACGCGCAGGCCCAGTGGCCATGGCTCACGGGCCCAGCCGCTCCGCGGCGTGTGGGATCCTCCCGGACCGGGGCACGAACCCGTGTCCCCTGCATCGGCAGGCGGACTCTCAACCACCATGCCACCAGGAAAGCCCTCTATCAGCTCTTTTGAGTGGAGGAGAGAATTGAACTCCTTTATTACTTCAAAATAGTAACAGAAAAGAACCAGCATGGAATTTGTATGTTATATAAAACAGAAGATAGAAACAAACTGCTGTTTTCTGTCCCTGTCATTTGAACCCAGATCCCTAAAATGAATGGTGCCTTTAAGTTACAGATCCCAAGAGGGAACATTCAGGAAACATGCTGCTTAGCCTTTGCTTTGCTGTGTTTCACTTTCCTGTGCTGGAGAATATGCAAATGGCCTTTCCGTGGATGCTCTGCCACATCCTTGTAAAGCTTCTGTGGGGATCCATGCATCTCGCTGCGTTGAGCCTTGTGCCAGCTCGGAGAGTTTGATTGTTTTTGCTAATAGAGACAGATTTTGTCATTAGAGGTACCCAAGTGTGATGCTGCCTGCATTCTTCTTGAGTCTCTGGTCACAGAAATCTCTCTGGCTTTAGGTGCAATTCAGTGGAAACACACACACACACACACACACACACACACACACACACGCAGAGACATACCCCACAAGCACACAGAATTTGACTGTGGAGTTGGCAGGGAATATGTGAGCCAAATTTGGCCTGTAGAAATTAACACTGGCAACTTCGTGAGTAAAAATTACATGAAAAGCACTCATGAGGGAAGGAAGAAGGAAAAAAAAAAAAAAAAAAACTAGGATAACAGTGCAACAGACCACATTTCCTATCCAGTCTGTCTTCTCGAGGCTGTTTGTCTAAACAGCATTGCCAGTTTTTCTAAACAGTACTGCTGGTGTCCTCGATCTGTAATATGAAGTGAATCGACTATGCCGACCAAATGCTCGTTGAGTTGAGAGTTCCTTTATTTGGCCAAATTAAACCCAACAACCTCAGCTCTGTCCAAACTTGTGCTAGTACAGGGCCAGCTAAGACGCCTGTCCCCATTTGTAGATCTGCAGAGAAAAATGAAGTGACACATTAACTGTTTCCTGTTCCTTGGATGAAAAGGAATTTAGCTCCATGTAAAATTGAATCAATTTTTGTCTCCGAAGCGCTGGAAATGCAATACTTTGATGTTGCCTCCCACATGAAAAAAAAAAAATCACAAGGGGTTCCATGTGGTTTTTAGAAAGGTAAGTATGCTGATCTTGTGTGGATGGTTCAAGATTTCCCTCTGCCATCCTTAGCTTCAGCTAAAGGGGACAGTCCAGAAGCACAGTGTTCGTTTTTAGGAGGACAGTTTGCAGTGGTTTATGGTTTTGGTTTTGGTGCTGGGTCTCAGTCCAGCGAGATCAGATACGGAGATAAGTGGAAGTCTAAAATCAATAATGATGGAACATAGCCAGCGTGAGACAGATGCCAGGATAAACCATCTGTAAATTCCATGGTGGGCAGGGTTGGGGCTCACACTGTTTACTTGCATCCCATGGACCCCTGGACCAGCCCTGAGGATGCTGTGTATCTGGACCATTTGCTTTCAGAACGCACTTCCTCCCAACTTCAGCTCCACCTGTTATCTTACATGTCTTTGAAGAATTGCTTTGGGCATTTTTTTTTTTTTTTTTTTTGCGGTACGTGGGCCTCTCACTGCTGTGGCCTCTCCCGCTGCGGAGCACAGGCTCCGGACGCGCAGGCTCAGCGGCCATGGCTCACGGGCCCAGCCGCTCCGCGGCATGTGGGATCTTCCCAGCCCGGGGCACGAACCCGCGTGCCCTGCATCGGCAGGCGGACTCTCCACCACTGCGCCCCCAGGGAAGCCCGCTTTGGGCATCTTTAAGAACCTGTTCTAGTTTCTGCGTGTCTTGGAAATCCAGTGAATACGGTTTGGCCAGTTTTGTCATAGACTCATGGGCAACACTCCATTGTGACCTCCATTGGGCAGCCTGAGTGATCTTTTCAAAATGCAGTTATGATTCTGTCTTGCTCACCTGTTTACCAAACTGAGACCCCCTTCGTTGGCCTCCCACTACCATCCTTATGATGAAGACAAAATTCTGTCACGAGATCTGTCCAGCCTTTCTAGTGTCATTTCTGTCTCTTCTTACTCTGTGCTCCCCCCGCCCCCCCCTTTTCCTGCTGCAGCCACTCTCCTTATGCTTTACTGTGATCCTTGGTACCACCGGGCCTTTGCATTTTGTTCCTTCTGCCTATTATACTCCTCCCTCTCTTCTTCACCTGTCCATCAGTTGTCAGCTCAATAGTAACCTCCTCAGGGAACCCTTCTTTGATCTCTCTGCCTTTGCCAAAGCCCCTCTCAAACTATCTCCTGGCCCCATTTAACTTGCTTGCGTGGCATTCATCCCAATATAGTTTACATGTATCTTTGTTTCTGTAGTGATTAATGGGCATCTTGTCACCAGCTCCCACAGGAAAGAATGTAACTTTCTGTGTACTGTTGTATTCTGGTCTCTAAACACAATGCCCAGCACAAAACAGATACTTTGTAAATACTCCTTGGGCAAACGGCTGTAGTAGTTGGTCTGTTGTTTCTGTTTTCAAACATGCTATAGTCTCAACTTTTGATTATTTTGAGCTCTTTCCAAGTCCTATTTTAAAACCAAACCAAATGGTTTACTTATAAACTGAGTGGTTACTCTGTTTAAGTGGTTTGCTGTATCAGTTTTCTAAAGTTGCCTTTATGGTGTAGGGCTGAGGTTCTTTATTGGGAATGGGGGGGGTGATTATGTGTTTCGTGGGGTTAGGCGCAGTTTGTAGTCATGATTAGTTTATAGTCAAAGACCCAAACATTAGATACTGAAGCCCATAATGGGGGAAAAAAGAAAAACTCATATTTGAGTTTTATTCTGCTTATTTTTGCTCTTCCTAATAATGCCTGCCCCTCCCCCCTTCTCTCTCTCTCTTCCCTTGGTGTTAAGGAACCGTTGATGGCCCACAACCATGCATAAGCCACGTAATATTCCTCAGCCTCAGTGTCCTTATCTGTAAAATGACTTGAATTGCATGATAGCTAAGTTCCCTTCTGGCTCTGACATTGTAGGTTTTATTTGTGTAAATATTGGCTCTCATATCAAAGACACAGTTTCAAAAACCTGTTTCTGTGTCTACATCTTATAAACTTTCATGGAGCCTTGGAACATTCTTTGTTATCAATAAGACTTAAAATTATATTCACAATTTATAGATTGAAGAAGTATTATTCTACTTAAGGAAATTCACCTTTTTAAAAATCACTGAGATCCTCTTTTCCCCATGATTTTGCATGAGATTTTTAAATTATTTATTTATTTATTTATTTATTTTTGGCATGTTGGGTCTTTGTTTCTGTGCGAGGACTTTCTCTAGTTGCGGCAAGCAAGGGCCACTCTTCATCGCGGTGTGCGGGCCTCTCACTGTCGTGGCCTCTCGTTGCGGAGCACAGGCTCCAGACGCGCAGGCTCAGTAGTTGTGGCTCGCGGGCCTAGTTGCTCCGCGGCATGTGGAATCTTCCCAGACCAGGGCCCGAACCCATGTCCCTGCATTGGCAGGCAGTTTCTCAACCACTGCGCCACCAGGGAAGCCCTGCATGAGATTTTAAATAAGTGATCTATGAGGAAATAAAAGATTCTCTAGAGAAACTAGTTTGAGCCACGCTTGGTTTCTTTCTCGGAGCCTCTGAAATACATGTGTGCCTTACGAATGTCCAAGGGGTGGGGTATAGTATACTTATTGCTTGATTACAAACCTACTTCCATGGCAAGGAATGCTAATCTTTGGAATACATGTGTTTCTTTATGTATTGGGGGTGGGAGGAGAAGGTTCTGGTACAGATGACCTTAAGATGTGAATGAGAACTTAATGTTGTATTTTCACATACTTAGATTTCTCATAGGGTGTGAACACAGTATATTTTGGGGGCGCCTTTTAATTCTTTTTTTTTTTTTAATGAACAATAACAAGAACAATGAGAAGGTGCCGGGAGAATAGCATTCTGAATGAAAACATGGCGATGGATGGTTGACATGAAGCCAGATGTAGGATTCGAAAACTAAAGCACGGCACCATTAGACTTTGCTGATCCATTAGCGACTACTGTTTAAAAATGCGAGCGGCTGATCTCAAGTATCATTTGTATGTTGTGCACTCTGACTGTCCTGTTACTCCTTACTCATGGCGTTGTCATAAGGACATCCGGTCTTTACAGGCAAGGCTACAAAGGGGTACCTTTGAGACCCAGGCCTCCAGGTTCTCCTTTTGCTCTGCGGGGTCTTCTCGTGCCCTCCCCTTTTGACCTGCATCAGAGGGCTGGAGTGTGTCTAGAAGCCTCCCTCCAAAAGCTGCTGTCAGAATCATCGTTGGGGCAGAGGAAATGCCCCATCATTTGTCCCCCCCCTTTCAATCATTGGGAATAAGGCCTTAAATCTTATCCCGTGATTCCTCAAATTGACAGACAGATGCATTGGTGGAAAGTTGTAGGACTGGGGGGTGACATAAAGTGATGTGTGGGGTGTAGGAGGTGCTGCTGAGCTGGGCAGTCCGTCTGTGTCTGCGATGTTCTTGGCCTTCCAGAGCTGGGATCCAGGACCCAGGTGGTTGCTGACCAAGTGCCTTCTGATAAGAAGGTCCGCAAGCTGGGTGTGGAGGCCAAAAATGGAGGTCTGTTTAACTTCTGTGTTGGAAACCTGATGTGGTGGGTTGCTTATGATAGCAGGTGCCCATGTGAGCCTGGGATCAGGAAATTCCCATCACTTCCCACATATAGTCTCAGGGAGGAGATTGGAATTTGTTCTGGAACTCTATCTGAAAAGTAGTTAGTCTGACTGTTAAATGACTTGGATGGCCAGCGGGAATGGCATTTGGGTTCCTTCTCTGTTGACTTCCTTTGCCCTTCTCGGTCAACATTTCCACAGATGGGTTAGGCACGTAGCTTCTCACAGAGCTACCACTGTGTAGGGAGGGATATAGTGATGGCTTTGAGTAGTTCCTTTCTGCCTTGCATCCTTCCTAGCTGTCTGTCCTCTTCTCATCCTTGTTTCCTTACCTTAATTACATATCTATTTATTTCACAAGGAATAAATGCCTGTTGCTCAAAAAAAAGAAAATAAGAAAAAAAAAAAGAGAGAAAAAGAAAATAAATGCATGTAAGTAATGAGGAAAAAAAAAGATAGCAGAATTGTTACTAGTAACACTTTGTGGTATTTCCTTCCATTGTTTTCTCTAGGCGTGTTGAGTGCACACACCCATATATATTTTCAAAAATGAGATCATGTTGTGCATGTGCTTTGGTAGTTTGTCTTTTCCCTTTAGAATATATCATGAAACTTATTCTGATATCTAAAATACAATAGATGGATAGAGATACATGGGCAACCAAGTAGAGGAAATTGTTAATATGTAGCATCTAGGAGTTGGGTATATGAGTGGTCAATGAAGAGTCCTTCTCAGCTTTTCTGAATGGTTGCATATTTTCATAAAAATATGTTGGTGGGGGGTAAATGCAGTGAGGGCTGAGAAGACAGAAATTAACCAAGTAGTAAAGCAGTACAAGCAGTATAAAGAGTGGACGTCTTGCCATACCATCAATATAGATGTATGTCTGAACATTTTGGTGGCAGCCCAGCATTGCGTCATATGGATGTATTGTCATTTACTTAGCCAGTTCCTTATTGGCTGGATATTTAGGGTGTGTGTGGTGGGGTGTGTCTTAATTAGCTGAATAGCCAGTTGACCTCTTCCCCCCTCTCTCCATCTCCCTGTGTTTTCAAAGGAAAGGAGCCCTGGGTATGAATTTGGGCAGCCTTTCCTGTCCATCAGGAGACAAAGCACCTATTGAAATTTCTACTTTGAGTTTTTACTCTTACTAAGTGTGTGGCCAGGTGGCACATTAATTCTTCAGTCAGTTTGCCTATATTAAGCAGGGCAACATTTTTAATTAGTCAAACATATTTAACCCAAATGTGTTTATTCTCCCTTGTCCTTCTTGTTTAAAATTTACGTGTGCTGTGGGTTGGTTGTCATGGTGCCCAGGTACCCAGGCTGAAGGTGGAGGAGAGGTGGGGTGTTCACAAGAAGAAGGGAGCCCAGTCTTGCTTGGGATCACAACCCCTGTGTGAGACCCATCTTTTCTTCCTGGGTCCTTTCTTTGTCTTCTTTACTCAGAGAGGCGATTCAATTGCATCCTTTTGAAGTATTCAGAATGACGCATCCCTCTTGGTTAACATTCACTTTCCAGGGTAGCTGGGCTCTCTTGTGCCCCATCTGTGGTTGCCTTTTGCCTTATCTTTCAGTCCTTGGTCTAGGCTCACTTTGACTGGAGCACCATGTTGTTTTTACCTGCTTAACGTGGTCATTGCATTGAGAACACAACAGACAAAGCGTTGGGGTCCCTGTGACCGGGATGGGAAGTACGACAGGCACTCCAGCCCAGTAAACCTTCACCCCACTGTGTGCGTCTTATGATCTTATTGCAGAAGGTAGTTTGGGAGATGGTTATTTTGAGCCCTTGTAGAGTTTCAGGCAAGGCCTTTGAGACTTTGAGATATTAAATAACATGCCAAGGGTCCCCAGGTGCAGGGACCAAGTCTAGATAGCTCCAGATCCTGCGAGCTGTGCTGCCTGCCCTTCTCCTGTTCCCAAGCGTTTTGAATTGATTGCCAAACAGGAAAAAAGAACCATTAGTCCAGGGCTTCCCTGGTGGCGCAGTGGTTGAGAGTCTGCCTGCCGATGCAGTGGACACGGGTTCGTGCCCAGGTCCGGGAGGATCCCGCGTGCTGCGGAGCGGCTGCGCCCGTGAGCCATGGCCGCTGAGCCTGCGCGTCCGGAGCCTGTGCTCCGCAACGGGAGAGGCCCACGTACTGCAAAAAAAAAAAAAAAAAAAAAGAACCATTAGTCCAGACAACACAGGCCGTTTCAAAGATGGTAGGAGGAGACGGATGCCATCAGGGCAAGAGGCTGACTGCTCTGTATTGAAGCACTTCTGCTCTCTCTAGGAATAAGAGTATTCGTGGTCAGTTTTGAGAATTTGGGCTTTACATACCAGTCACAGTGTTGGGCATTCTGATGAATGTTATCCCACCTCTCAATCAGTGAGCTGGATATTTCGACCCCTGTTCCCCCCGCCCTTAGATGATCCACGAGAAACCGAACGAGATGGAATGACTGGCCCAGGATCACGGCCGTGAGTGGCGGAGGCAGCACTGGAACTGAGGTTCCCTTCACCTGTAAGCTAGTGCTCGTTTGCTCAGCCATTTTGGAGGAGACCCTAATTGATTCTCCTTCTTTGGGGGCCATTCTCTTTAAGAGGCTTTGCCTGCCACCCACCAGCATCAAGTGGTCAGAAAATACGGTAAAAAGGTCATTCAACCTCTCCTGTAATTCCAGGACAGGTATGTCTCCTCTGGAGGGGGACCTGGAGCAGATTCATAAAATATAAATAAATGGGGCAGGGGTTGCAAATTTGTAGATATCGCATACATTGTATTGTGTTAAGATGTAAGCACCTATTCTTTTTTTTTTTTTTTTTTTTGCGATACGCGGGCCTCTGACTGCTGTGGTCTCTCCCGTTGCGGAGCACAGGCTCCGGACGCGCACGCTCAGCGGCCATGGCTCACGGGCCCAGCCGCTCCGCGGCATGTGGGATCTTCCCGGACCGGGGCATGAACCCGTGTCCCCTGCATCGGCAGGCGGACTCTCAACCACTGCGCCACCAGGGAAGCCTGTAAGCACCTATTCTTAAATTCTGTGAATTAAAAAAATTATTTTACATCATGTGGTACCCGTCCAATAGGATATCAATTCTATTACGTCTTCATACACATCAAACCGTGGCGACTCTAAAACAAGCCCTCATAACCCTGCCTCTCTTGGAGTAAAAGGCTGGTTGTCCTCCCTGTTACATATATGAAGCCGCACATGGTAAGGATCAGTATACCCCCAGCTGACTTTCAGCATCAGCAGTAGGTGAGAAAATACACAGACGCCAGCCCTTGGGAAAAATCGTATCAAAGATGTTCATCCTGGGAAAAATACATTTATTGCTTTTTTATGCAGAGGACAAAAATAAGATGTGTAGTTCAGCTTTGGAAAGGTAAGGTGTCAGGGAACAAAACATATTCTAGTTGAAGTCCTGAGTTTTCCGTGATGCATTCCTCTAAGACTGCGGAAGCGCAAAAGTCTACATTTGAGGAAATGTTTTAAAATGTGTTATAGCAGCGTTGGGCATTTGTTTGATAATTCCTTTGGGAGTATATGCAAAACATGATTAGGTGTGTGGGCAGTTTTAAAAGCACACAAAGTAATTTTCGGGTACACAACCGCCCGGATGCATCTTTGGTTGAATAAAGAAGGCAGCACCTCTTCTGAGTAAAATAACATCAGGAAAAAATAGAAGCTACAAGAGGAAGCACACTGTAATTTCTTGGAATCGAAAAAAATTTTGAGACGTAAAAGTAATAATCCACCCTAGAATTTATAAGCGCTATAAATATCTCAGAGAGCGAAACAAACTTTTCCTGTTTTTTCAACATTTGTAGAAAGTGAAGTAGGAAAGAATATCAGAAGATCAACGGTATCTCCAGATCTTTCTAACCTCCTAATTATTTGCGTTTTTGAAAAGGAGAATCACTTATGGGTATAATTAGTGAGCCTTGTTATGTGCCTGACATGGTGCTTATTTTAAGTCCCTAATTGTATCCTCCCTAAAACTCTGAGCGGTGAAGGCCCGTTACTGATCATCTGTTACAGCCATGGGAGCCGAGGCTTAGAGAGGTGAGGATACTCGCTGGTGCCACACAGTTTTTTTCTAGAGAAAGTGAGACTCGAACCCAGGCATTCTGACCCCGGAGTTAAAGCACCTAACTACTGGATTGTATTGCTCTTTCAAGGTCTTTGTTTTCATTTTTCTTATTATTCATTTCAGGATAGCCTGAGATCCCTTTCTTTTAAGGGAATTAGCTCAGACCCCGGCCCCTCTCCATTGACATGATAGGTGAGCCTAAGTATAATTGTACTACTGTAGGTGGATTAGCGCGCTTCTTGGCCTAGTGCCTGCTGAAGGTGACGTAAAGGCTGTTGCATTGGTACGTTCATTCATTCACTTGTTCCCTTTTTCCCCTCAGTAAATATTTCAGTGTCAGCTACATTCCAGGTCCTGTTTCACACATTGGGTATACAGCAGTGGACAGAACCATTCCCTGGTCTTAGGGTGCTTTCATCCTAGTAGAGAAGACGGAAACGGACTAAGTGTATGATGTGTTTCATGGTGGTAAGTGATATAGAGAAAGTAAATCTGGGTCAGGAAATGGGGAGTGTGAGTGAGAGATGTACAGTTTTTACATTAAGGAAGAAAAGGACAGTGAGACCCGAGGGGGCCATACGGAAATCTGGGGGGAAGAGCGTTTCAGGAGGAGAACAGCAAGTGCAAAGGCCCTTGGTGAGGGCCTAGTCATTAAAAAAAAAGCCTACCATTTATATTAATCTGCACTCAGATATTTCTTCTTGATTGGACTGTCATCCGTTTCTCTGGGGAATATCAATGTCAGTCTGTATTAAATGAGAAGGTGCCAGATAATTTAAAAGCGGCACTTCTGGTTCCAAAGATTCAGTCAACATGGAATGTAGCCTAAAAGATTTGTTCAGTGATTCTGCCTCTAAGATACATCCTTTTGTAGCCAACTGTGTGATTTATTTTTAGTGGGCTATAGTCTTACCCTAGATACTGGAAACCAAGTTTCTATATGTTCTACCGTGCCGTGGTTATGAGAGGATGAGAATCGGGTCTCCCTGTCTCTGGTTACCCATTAGAGCAAATAAAAAGGATTGCCCGTGCGATTTGAAAATGGGTAACTGTTCCATCACGGCAGAGTAAAATATCCTTGAACTGTTTTTATCTCTCACCTAAACGGTTTCACAGTAGTCAATAAAATGTCTTCACATGCTAAATTGTTCACATTGACTTTGCAACACCATTGCCAGTTGTCAGTATCAATCCACCGGAAATTGTATTTTCTCCAGGAAACTTCTTCTGAAATCCACAATTTCTTGCCGGACATTCGTAGCAAAGTGTATATTTAAAACCCTTGTGAGTGCACGTATGGTAACGGCTTTGTGAAAGCCTGATTCGCTAGTTTTCAACTTGCCAGATTATTACTTTTTTAAAAAAAATTTTAAAACCATCCTTTCTAGTTAAGGAGAGCATAAAGGCCTCCGAAACCCACTCACAGCATTTCATTTCTGATATCCCTCAGCATGGAATAAACAATTTAACTGATTTGAGTATGAATTGTCTCCGAAATATTTCCTTTCTACTTGGCAGCCCTATGCAAAAATTTCCGCCTGTTGCAAATTGGAAGTCTTCAAGTTGCCACCCGCCCCCCCCGCCCCCCCAAGAAAGGTTTTGATCATAGGGATGTCGTCAGAATTCCACCGCACACTGCTGGGAGCCTTGGAATAACGCTGAAGGTGGTTGTCGGTAAGGGGGTCGTTGGCAGCTGTGAGCGTGCCTGCTCGAGTGCTGCCTTTCCTGACCAGGAAGAAAAGGACAGTGAACAAGCAGCGGGTCTCAGAGGAGGTCTTAAATCACTGGGTAACATGGAGAATGGATGTATACAGGCTGCCAGGGGAGCGGGCACAAAGTTCCTGAGTTGTATGAAGACAGATAATTCTTGTATGAACACCCAGATCACTGGCGACCTGTTCCTTACGGATTAAACAGGACCCAAGTTCACTGACGCTAATAGGAAATGCTGAAATGCAGATATTCTTGTGCTGTTTACAATCTGCCAGCAGGAATATTTCACGACATCAAAGACATGGCCAGAAAGCAAGAAGATGTATCTATATACATAGATACATATATATGTACACACACACACGCACACGCACACACGTACATGTCTTCTGTATCTTACAACCCTGTTATCACACATGGCCTTTGTGGGCAGAGTATCGTGTGTTGTTTAGTCTTGGAACTTCTTTTAAAGGTAGGATGTCATTTACAATCTTCAGGCCATATGTTTACTCAGACTTAAGAAACACAGGCTAATCTTTTTCTATTTTGAGGAGTAATAAATTGAAAAGATAATTACATAATATGGTGCATAATGTAACTCTGGCTTGAGCCATATGTGTTTAATTTTAGAGAAACATGCGTGATGACAGGTTATGAAAGGATGAAACTATTTTAGTCATTTTAAGGATTAGAAGCATGATTTAAAAAAAAAAATGTGCCCCTTATTTCTCCCCGCCCCCTCAGAAAAACAACCCAGTACACAAACCCAGTGAAAAACACCCTTCTGAAAGCAATTTGTTTCTGTGGTGGCCACTGGCAAAGAAGATTCAAGTTCGAGGGCATATTATTTCCACGCTCTTGTAAAATTAGATGCAGGCTTCTGTGTGCTGGAGGAATGGGTGGCATGTAGCTCCTAGTACAGGAGCAGAGTGGAGTTGCTGCATTTAGAATCAAGCAGAAATTTCTCATGTGAATATCCAATTAGAAACCACTCTGGTTATCTCTTTCCTTATTAAACTGGAGAGCGTATCTGATATAAAATGCTTTGGCGGGAGAAATGCAAGATCCTTTCTTTTCTTCCACGAGCATCGCTTGAGCACCTTTTGTACTCCAGCCACTCTACTGGGTACCTAAGATGCAGGGTCAAGTGAAATATTCCCTGTAAGACTATTAAGCAAGCAGGAGGCTCATATACGGAGACCCACTTTCAGGTCACCTTTAGAATGTATCCCTTTAACCATGATCCTGGCCCAGAGGCAGAAATGTCATGTGTGGTAGGCAGAATAATGCCCCCCTGAAGATGTCGCGTCCGGATCCCTCGCGCCCGGGAATACATTAGATGGCAAAGGGGAATTAGATTTGCAGATGGAATTAAGGTTGCTAATCACCTGACCTTGAATGTGGGGAGATTATCCGGGATTATCACAGTGGACCCTATGTAATTACAGGGCCCTTAAAATCAGAAGCAGGAGATTAAAGGGAGAGAATCAAAGGGATGGCTGTGGGAGGAGGCCCTGCCCAGTGTTGCTGGCTTTGAAAATGAGGGAAGGAACCACATGCCAAGGAATGAGGGCAGCCTCTAGAAGCTGGAAAAAGCAAGCAAGGAAACAGATTTTTTCCTAGAGCCTCCAGGAGGGACACGGCCCTGTCAACATCCTCATCTTAGCCTGGTGAGACCCGTTTTGGACTTCTGACCTCCAGATCTGTAAGACTATAAGTGTGTATATTTTCAGTCCCTAAGTTTATGGTAATTTGCTACGGCAGCAAGAGGAAACTAACACATCAAAGAAGGACCATATGCCTGGTGTTGGACTGTGACTGGAGCAGTGGTTCTCAAACATGCATGTTAGAATCACCGGGAGAGCTTTAAAAATGCTGATGCCTGGGTCCCGGACCCCAGAAAATTCAGTTTAATTGGTCTGGAGGGTGGCCTGGGCATGGGAGTTTTGCAGGCTCTCCCAGTGACTCAGATGTGCAACCAGGAAGGTGGAACGCTGGTTTAGGGGATAAGCTCTGGTCTCAGATAAACCTAGCTTCCTATTCAACATCAGCCTTGGACCCACTGGGTGTGTGAACAAGTTACTCTTAGTTTCAGATTCCCCACCTGTAATATGGGGATGCTGGAAACTTGTCCGTCAGGTTGTAGGATCCTGACATGTGGAAGGGTCATGCGTCTATGGCACGGCTCCTGTGACTGCCTGATGATGATTTAGGTGCACAGAGCTAGATCCCCTATGAGCTAAGAGTAGGCACAGCGCCTGGTTGACTTACATGCCTTGTGTTCAGAGCTGCACTCTGAGGTCCCGTCCATTAGTAGATCCATTCCACGGAGGATCAGAAAAGTTAAGCAACCCTTCCACAGTGGCACAGGAAAGAAGCCCAGGAGCCTGGTCCTGAACCCGAGTCTCACTCTGGGTTGGGGGCTGTGTCTGCTGGCCCCTGGGCAGATCTCTGTGTAAGGCTTGCTTGCTGGGCAGAAGTGGAGGATCTTGGAAGCTGGTGGCGGCAGGCTCTTGCCTTGAGAGGTATTTCAAAACTCATTTCCAGCGTCAGCCCTCTGGCTGGGAGTGGCACTTTGCACCGGATTCAGTCTCCGCACGATAAACCGTATTGCCCTGTTGCCTGCCGTCAAGGCACAGGAGGTGGAAAGCCATGGGAATGATGCTTCTTAACAGTTATAGGCTGTTTGCCTCTGTCTGCCATTTAACCTAATCTCAGGTTCAGTTGATACTATTGATTAGGTCCCTTTGAAAACCATATGTGGTGTATGGGGCTTCTCTGCGTGGGGTAAAATGTTATTCTTCTCGTATGTGAGTTGAGAAGAAAAGGTGAAAGTATACAATTAATTTGCCTGCACTTTCTCGCAAACTGTATGCTGGATTTCTGTGAAATGCTGCATGGAACAATATTCCAAGCAAATTATTGTTATTTACCATGAGTTTGGCCTGCATATTTAAAGTCAACAATTATGTTTCCTTTCTGTACTTAAAGGCCTTTGTACAACGGTTTTAGAAACCTGGTCAGGTGTCACTCAGAACACCTGCGCTTTGACCCTGTGATTCTTGGGGAACAAGGTAACAATATTAGCAACAGCCAAGTCCGGTGTCCAAAAGAAATCACCCAACACAGGGGGGTGCCCTCATCGTTCCCTTCCTTGGAGGTAATTAATTAACTGTAGGCCATTGCTCTAAGTCTCATTGGTTTTGGAAACTACAAGGTCTCTTGTCATAGGTGTTAAAATATTGAAAGCAAATAGTGAAATTGACTTTGATCATCTTAAACTCTTTTTCCTTCACGGCGCATCCATTTGGATTAGGCAGTTTGGTTGTCTTCGGAATTCTGTCATTCCGTGGGTCTTAAAGGTGGGGCATATGTATATCACATCAGTAACCCCTGTCTAATCCCAGTCCCGACCTTGAAACGGTGCCCTTGTTTTTGTGTAGCCCTTACTTTCATCGCCTTTCAGCAGCCATTGACCCGCAAGCATTCGGTGGGGAGCCACGTATTTCTTTTGAAAGCTGTCTCCAGTTTGGAGGTCAAGGCGAGCTTTTTTTTTTTTTTTTTTTAAATATTTATTTACTTATTGGGCTGCGTCAGGTCTTAGTTGCAGCGTGCAGGATCTTTCGTTGCAGCGCGTGGGCTCTTTGTTGCGGTGTGTGGGCTTCTCTCTAGTTGTGGCGTGTGGGCTCCAGAGCACACGGGCTCAGTAGTTGTGGTACGCAGGCTCTCTGGTTGTGGCACTTGGGCTGCGGAGCGTGCGGGCTCAGTAGTTGCGGCGCGCAGGCTTAGCTGCTCTGCGGCATATGGGATCTTAGTTCCTGATCGGGGATCAAGCCCGCATCCCCTGCATTGGAAGGTGGATTCTTAACCACTGGACCACCAGGGAAGTCCCCAGACAAGCTTTTTGTCCTCACCCCAACTGGACCTGAGAAGATCAGCTTATGGTCAGCCACATGTGAATATGCTAGGGTTTTGCGAATTTGAAGAGGTCCAACTTCTTTATTCCCAATTTCCAGATACTTTGGGTTATGACATTTCCAGCAAAACAAAACCTCCCAGCAAATCCCCCAAACTAGACTTTCTCTTCAACAAACTAATCTGACTTTGCGTGTAAAATCTCTTATCTGGTGAAGAATATGCTTGGCCAAGTGTATGTAAGAAGACACCCTAATTGATTGAATGATTTTCAAACCATTTTCAGAATTAAATCGACAGGGGGCTGGAGGCGGGGCCCAGGACATGTAAACGTCAGAGGAAAGCACAAAGATGAGCAGTCACCTGTATTCTCTTCAGCTTGAATGACAATCGTTGACATTTTGTCCTGCTTGCTTGTAGATCTATTTAAAAGGAATAAAACATTTCAGCTGTAGCAGGATCCTCTTTAACTGTTCCTCTTCCCATTCCTCGGAAGCACATTCCATCAGGAGTTTGGGGCGCCTCATTCCATTCCATTCTTATACACGTACTTATAACTTATACATGTACTTATAATATGTACTTATAACTCAAAAAACAGCGTTTTTGGAGAGTGTTTAGTTTATACGTTTAGCATCACAATGTATTGTATCGTAACTCCTTCATGCTTTCTTATTCGATTTTTTTTTTTTTTTTTTTTTTGTGGTACGCGGGCCTCTCACTGTTGTGGCTTCTCCCATTGCGGAGCACAGGCTCCGGACGCACAGGCTCAGCGGCCATGGCTCACGGGCCCAGCCGCTCCGCGGCAAGTGGGATCTTCCCAGACCGGGGCACGAACCCGCGTCCCCTGCATCGGCAGGCGGACTCTCAACCACTGCGCCACCAGGGAAGCCCATGCTTTCTTATTCTACCTTGATTTTGAGAAAGATACGGTGATAGTACGTATAGATCTAGCTTACCCTGCTGAAAGTCTGCATGGTATTCTGTCAATTGACAGTGAATTGTGCTTCTTCATTCCAATGCTGATGAACTTTTAGAACTTTATTTTTACTGCCGTAAACATTTTTGGCGTGTACGAGAGTTTCTTTCGAGTAAATACCCAGAAGTAGAGTTACTGGGACAATTCGTTGCACTTGGTAAGGTGTAGTGCTCCCCAGTTCAGAACTTGCCATCACCCCAAGCTGAGGAAGATGTTAATGAGTCGTTCCTTCCCTCAAAAACTCTGTAGTCTGGTGAGGAAGTGGAAGAGGATAGCCCTGTCCTCACAAGAACTGCACATTTCAGCTGGACTGTATTGGTGCCCTCAGGGGGAGGTTATAATGGTCTGCTCAGGTCCCTAGTGTTGATCTTTTATAACAGATGATTTGCATTGTATTGTGTCCATTGATATCATCCATTTGAAGAGAAATAGCCCACTCGATTGATTGACCAGCAAGAGCCTCGTGTTCTGTTACAGGTGGGAACATGGTTTAGAGAAGGAAGGTGTCCGCCAGTTAATCCAGCAAGAGAGCGGTGATACTTAGAGATGCCCAGCAAAGGTTGAACCATCAAAGGCTTATTTTGGAAGCTTTCTCAGCCATCACTTTCAAGAGGCTGACAGAACCCCCGAGAGGAATGTTCGAAGCAACAGCACACAAAAATGCAATAAAAGAGAAGAAAAATAGAAGAATAAAAGGGAGGAAGAATTTTGGCGTGAAGGAGGCTCTCTGCCTCTCCTTCTTGTCCTGAGGTGTGTTAGGTAGATCAGTCCTGTGCTGAGCCCTGACAGCTTGTGGGGAGAAGATGAATTTTGCAGGCAGTTTGAGAAATGCCATCCACACCAGCTGATACCCTCCCCTGGCAGCCGCTTCCCTCTCTATCTTTTATCATTCCTCTTGATCCATCATCTAGAGAATGCTAGAAGTCAGGAGAATGTTAAGTTCCAAATAGGCATTGGTGCCTGTTTTCTATCTTGGTTTGTTTTCAAAAACCTTTTTGAACTTTTGAACTGCTAGTACCCACGGGGCAGTGTGCAGGGGAGTTGATAAATAAAGATAATGTTGATGTGAGTGCCGTTTCTTTCATATGTAACTAAAGAAGCATGTGAGTTCCAGATAAGCTTTTCTTAGGGAAAAAAAAACTTCTAAATGTCAGAGGTTTTTGAGTAGCGGTAGGGAGGACTCTGGCACTAAAAGACATCCTTAGACCTTAGACTGATGAAGAGAAAGTCAAGCCGATAGCTTGTAGGTAAATTTGGCTGAAGGCTCTTTGGTTTTAGACTTCCCTCCCCTTTATGTGTTCTCTTAAAATCCTCTGTTTATTATTGTAATTTTACTCTCTGTTTTTGCCTGCAGTGGTTACTTTCTAATTCCTCCTCCAGTAGGTTGAAAAATGGGGGTGTCTGCATCTTACACAATGTGTGGCGTGGGTATGGGAGTTTGTTCTTTTCTTAACAGAACTTCTGAGGAAAAAATGTAGCTTTCGTTACTTCCCAAGTATCTTCTGAAAACCCGAGGTTTTGTCTCCAGGTGAAAGTAAACATGAAACAATAATTATATGTAAATTAACAAAACAGACAAGACTGTACTTTATAAACACCCAATCCAGTTAAATACCTGGTTTTTAGATTGTTTATTACCATTTTGAAATAAACAGTTTCATTGCATTTCTGCCAGTCCTGAGTTGAATCAGCCAGCTGATGATATCCACAAGATTTACCCCAGTATTAGAGACATAAACATCATATTTCACTTGCCTGCCAAAAAGCTTTTTTTAAAAAACAACCTCAGCCTCCCACCCTCCCAGGAAGACATGCACTGCCAAGTGCAAGGTGAAAACTGAGAGCTTATCATAGAAAAGAATCCCAACAATTATGACCCAAACCGTGGTCCTAATTGTTAACGTTAGATGAAGCTGATTTGGCATCAGTGTTTCAGATTTCCACTTTCTGCCACCGTGTCTACGTCTTAATTATCTTTGGATTAACAGATCGATGTGGATGGAACACAGTAGACATTTTCTAGGTAGTTGTTGAATTAACGAACAGGGAAATTTCTAAATGACTTGATTCAAAGCTTGTCACACGTAGAGATTTGACAGTGAAATGAAGGTTTGTAAGAAGTGCAGAGGTTGAAGTGGCTGACTGAGGTTTTGTATAAAATGACTTTGCTCTTGCTAAAGTCTGACCACGTGGCCTTCTGATCCATTTGACTTACATATCTCAGGTAGATGCATTTCAAGCGTGGAGAAGCGGTAGGAGGGGACTTTTCATCTCATCGCGTTCATTCTTGGTAGGCTGCGGATGTCGAAGGTTTTACCCCACACCTCCTTTCTCTCCCCTCCCTCTTACTACTAGTGCTTCGGCCTTGGTGGATGGTAGAGCTCTGGTCTGTGCAGAATCAGGCATCTGATTTTTATTGACATTGGAGAAACACACAGGGTTTTAGAACTTAGGAATACCCCAATAGTTACTTATGTTAAAACCTGCTGGGATTTCTTGCACCTAAACTGCACAGTGGGAGAAATGGTGGGAATCAAAATAAATGCCACATTTTCTTAAATCTCTCTTTGGTCGTTTTTTCCTTCATGACTTGGGGTCCTTAGAGAATGTATCACATTGTGAAGTTGCTTGACTCCTATACAAGTGTGTGTATGTGTACAACACATACATAGCTATAATGTGTTTGTACATGTGCCCAGTACCTACGTATATGAAGTGTATGTGTGCTATGCACAGTACATAATGTGTGCCCACAGGTGTATACCAAAGTGTATACACACACAGACACACGCGTAATACGTGTGTGTCCGCTACATTTTCTCAACCCAAATAACTCAAGTTTCTTTCCTAACACAAAAAGTCACTCTACGAAAGTGGAAAAATGAATATTATAATCAGCGAGTCATCACAAATAACTTTTATGTCTCGATCAAGCTATTAAATGCTTTTTTATTTTTAAGTAGATAGGGAATAAAATAGCTGCATAGTTCATAAAGTGGTTTGCCGTTACTGCCTGCTGTGCCCAAGAATTATGCCAGCTTTTTACAGTCATGAAGGAAAAGCGGATTACAACTATGATCAATGTATTATCCTGTATTTCTTATTGTACCTTCCCTTTCCTCTTTGAGCACCTTTGTAGACTAAATGGCTACTAATGACATAATTACAGTTGTTTGTCACCACCATAATGCGTGATTTCCGATCTTATCATGGAGATGTAAGTTAGATAAAGGAGGAGTTTTGGCAGGAAGACAAAGTGCAATGATTTATTAAAGGCCAGATGTGGTTGTTAAAAGCTTTTCTACACAAGGCTCAATTGAGTGATGGGAAATAGGAATGAAATCGCTCTGCACACCCAGCCTGTGGTTCTTGGTGTGAGTGACACCGTTGCTCATGGAAGCATGACAAATGAGCCACATGTTTTGTTGTCGTGTACAGGTTTTAAGTTGGAATTTAAACAGGGTGAGAACGGTTCACATTAGCTTACGCCCGCCAAGTAGGTGTTTAAAGGAAACTAATGAGACTTGGAGTGCTGGCAAGATTTTCAGTTCGCTTAGTGCCTCATAGCGAGAACTGAAATATCTTACGTTTCTGTCAAGTTTCAAAGAGGGAAAATCCCAGCACTGTTAAAAAAGACACAGAGAGTGAGAGAGAGGTTAATATGAGAATTCAAAGAAATCAGCAGCAAGTGGAGACAAGATATTACTTCAGTACTGTTGACATATATATTGTACACATAGACTTGACATATATACAGTTAGATTAGAGAGGTGCTCCTAAGGAAGGGGCACAATTTCTGGTTTTAGTATTATTTGCGCACACAAAGCTCTGTTAAAATAATGTTAAGACCCTGGAGTGATGGAAGCTGAGAGTGGTCCGAAGAGGGTTTTTGAGCTTTTGGAAAAAGGAAAGAGGAAAAAAGAAAATGGTTCTATTTTAAAGCCATTCCCTGGTCTGAAGGTACGGATCGCTTTTCTTCCTGTCCGTCCTTCCCCCTCCTTCCTCCCCCACCCTTCACTTTCCTGTACAATCTTATATGGAGAGTGAAACTGTATGGAGCCTGGAGCTCTACTGGGAACTCTCTTCCAGGGTGGATAGCAAAATCACTTTATGTAGTTGAAGCTGAGGACCTCAAGTTTCTTAGATTAACTCTGAGGCCGGTGAGAGCTTTGGTGTGGTGTTCATAACACCGTGACCTGCCCTGTCCTCCTGTCAATGGAAACCCCAAGTCCCTCTTCTTGCTTTCTCTCACGGTTCCACAGACTTGATAGCTCTTACCATAATTTATGATTCCACGTGTATTTATTCGCCAGTGTCCGGCCTGTCAGTTCCACAGAGGCAGGCATTGTGTCCCTGGGCGTGTCACTTGACCTGGCACATGATGTACATTCGGGAAGCTATTTGTAGAATGACTCAAAAGAACCACATGGACAATAGCCTACAATTCAGGATATCACTTGGAGAACACTAGCAAATCCATGCAGTTAAAACTTTCCCAAACTGTAAACGCATGTCCACATAATTGATGGAGCAGTTTAGATGCCCCGCTTGCCATCCCCTTCACGTTTGGAGCCTTAGAACCCAGTTCGGTCCGCTCCCTTCCAAATTGAGTTTTGCCTCCTGGGACGCACCATGCAGTTCCAGGGACTGCCACTTGATGGCTCATACCTGACCCTTGGACAATTTAAAGAACAGTCAGAAAAATGCACATGCTTTCTCCCTCCGCCCCTTGACACTCTCTCTTCCATTTAAAGTATTATATATTGTCCTTTATGACTCACGTAGTATTGGACTTTATAAAGAGATGAATACAACTGAAATGCAGGGAGTAGCGTTTTAAAGAAACGAGACACGGAGAACCGGGGCTGCCTCCAGGGCCGCCCGCCTCCCTCGCGCAGGCCCAGAGCTGTACTCAGGGGCCCGGTGCTCGCTTTGATCCTCTGCTGCTGCCATCTTGAAATTCTTAATAATTTTGAACAAGGGGCCGCGTGTTTTCCCTTTGCACTGGGCCCTTCAAATTATGTAGCTGGTCCTGCCCCTGGGTATGTGTTCTCCCTCTCATTGTAGTTACATGTGACTTTCCTTACCCTGCCAGCGTTTGTGTTATCTGAAGGCAGGTTGCCTCAAGCCTGATCTCACCTGGCCATACGGCTTCTAAAGGCTTCACTGAGTGCTTGGTGGGAAGCCTGAACTCACAGGACGCAAGCAAATGGGATAAGAACTTTGGCTTTGACTCAGACTTGTGGCTTCAAGTACTGGCTCAAAAACTTTCCAGGCCCAGCTTCCTCATTTACAAAAAGGAGTTGATGGTAGTGTGCCTACCTCCTAGGCTTGAGGTGAGGATTAATTGAGGTGGTGGGTGGAACAAGCTTCCCAGATGCCTGGCTCGGGGGCAGCACTCCGTCCCTGCTGGGTACTCGTGGGATCATTGGGCACCGCATTTCTGGTTACACGTGACACTCGGTGAGCTTCCTGCTCTTTGTGGTTGTTGCTCCATTGAAGTTGCACGATTCTCACCGTGCTTTGATGCTGTGACATGCCAGCAATCAAGGTTCTGGGTATCCTGGTACTGGAGTTCAAGGGAAGACTTGACTCAGCTCTGCTCACTCCCTTTTCCTAACTGAAGCCCAGGCTGCTCCCTCTCCTCTATGCTTCCTCCTTTATTCAAATGATTAATTAACACAAAAGGGGCTTCCCTGGTGGCGCAGCGGTTGAGAGTCTGCCTGCCGATGCAGGGGACCCGGGTTCGTGCCCCGGTCCGGGAAGATCCCACATGCCGCGGAGCGGCTGGGCCCGTGAGCCATGGCCGCTGAGCCTGTGCGTCCGGAGCCTGTGCTCCGCAATGGGAGAGGCCACAACAGTGAGAGGCCCGCGTACCGCAAAAACAAACAAAAACAAAAAAAAACCCAAAAGGATTTCTAGAACTAAACTCAGCATTTTGTAACCCATTTCTGTTTCCCAGTGGTTCAAAGATGTCTCTTACTCAGTATATAATTAAAGGAACCAACCTCTTTTCTGCAGAGCATTTAGAACACATTTTGAAGCAGCTAAGTAATTCATGAGTAACCTCGCCCTCCCCCATTCATCCAGGAAATTTGTAAAACATTGGCCATGTCAAAGGGACTTGTGGTCTTAGGGAGAGAGGCTCCATTATTGGGGACTGATAATGATGTGGGATATGATCCATTCACGGATCGAACAGATTATCTGTAAGACTGCGAGACGGTGTTTAAGGACTGGGAATATAGCTGCTCACAGCACCATCAAGAAGCTTGCAGTTGTGTGGCTGATATTCTAGTTGGGTCAGATATTAAACACAGTATAGAACAGTACCAGAGAAAAGTGCTGGGTAGAGCCAAAAAACGAGATGATAGAATAAGAGTGCCTCCGGGCCACTTTGGAGGAGGTAGACCGGAAAAGCTAATCGGAGGAGGCGACATGTGAGCTGAAGTTTGAATGGCAGGACGGAGGTAGCCGGGAGAAGGTTGGAAGTTACACATTCTAGATTTAGGAACAACCAGTGCACAGACCCTGAGGTGCCATGAGCTTGGTGGGTTTGAGGAAGAGAAAGACGACCAGTGTGGCTGGAATGAGGTGTGTAGGATGGAGAGGAGGAATCGGTTGGGCAGGAGAATTACTTGGGACCTGATCCTGGACTCGGTAAGACAGTCATGTGCTCCCTGAGCTTTAGTGCTCCGGCTAGTATTTTCGAGCTAAAAGGGAACCAGGAATCTGTTCAGGCGCAAGCTGAATAATTCAGTCAGTGGAGCAGTCTCCAGGTGTTCACCGAGGGGAGAACGGATTTTACCTGGATTTATCCACTTCAGTTCTCTAATTAAGAGGCGTAGCGCTGAAAGGAGCACTAAATTAGAGTCCCAAGACAAGTCTCAACTCTGCTGGGATGAGCTGTTTCGGTTCCCTGACGAGTCTTTTCATCCATTAAGACTGATGATGCCTTTGACACAAGCTTGGTATAACGAATTAATGACTTAGGGCTTGTGGCAACTACTTGACAAATGCGAAATCATATTAGATAGCTATTATTATTGATAACCCTTCATTTGATCACCTTACCTACTAAAAATACCTTATTTTCTTAATGATAAAAAATGCATTTTTCTATCCATTAAAAAGATTTTGTATTACATACGGAGCAACCTAACAGGTAAATTCTTGATAGATATAGCAGTAGTTTCCTTATTCCTTCAATGGTTCCCAGGTACTGGTTCACACTCGTAGGTAAGTTTTTGACCTTCTATTTTAAGGCCTGGGGTATTAGAACAAATGCCCACCATCTATGGAATTTGTCTCCTAGATTTCATGTCTCTTGGCTGGACTGAGTTTGAAATCTGGGAAAGCTTAAAAAGAAGGGTTAAGTTGTAGTTTTAAAGAACTTGCCTTTAAAGGGGACTCTCCAGAGTTCTTAAAAAACAAAAATCCCATCACTCCAAAAATAACTGCTGATCGCCTTGCATTTGGGCTTGCGGATATGAGCAGTTTACATGCTGTTCCTTGGGAGCTGGTAATTCTTGTGGAAATTTGGTCTACGTAGTTGACATATTTGATAAAGGAGTTGGCTTTTGTCTCTGTCTCCTTCTCAGAATCTCTTGCTCTGCCCAGCAGGACATTTGTATATGTCAAAGAATCAGATAGGATAACAGACTCCATCGGTCCAGTACCCCAAGATTCGTTCTCAGGAGCCATGTAAATGGCCCCAGGAAATTTGAGTTTGAAAATCTTACACTTCTTTGATTTCATAGACACTCCTTGGGAAGATTATCTCAGATTACTGGAAGACTTTATTGTTAAGTTTTAGAGAATTTTGCATTCTGCTTAGAAATCATTTTCAAGTTTTATTAGAACATTTACTAGCGATGGTGCTAATTCTTTTAAATATGACCCTGGAAATGGGCTATGTCAGCTTGAAAAGACTATTTTTAACAGAATTTGGTTTTAAAGGCAGGTTTTATAGACATTATAGTAACACCATTGTTATCTAATTAGCATCCACTGTGCAAATGTACATGATACTAGAGAGGCAAGTATACATAAAATTATAAATTGTGACATTTTATGAGTTTTTTTTATCACGAGTCTTATACAGTCATCATTACTTAACAGTGTGAAATGTGGCCTTAGACATTACATCATGTAAAGACCAGGAGACAGAAAAACTGAGGATCAATTTTTGATTATAATACAGTTTTAGTATGAGGCATTTCCGAATATGTGTCACGAATGTGAGTCATGAATTTCACACCAAACCTGACCTATTATGATTATGTTTCGACTTCAAGGGGTTTTCAGGGTTTAAATTCTAAATTTAATTCGAAGGTTTCAAAATGATTCACATTCAAATCTACTTTTGTTTTATAATTAAATAAGAAAATATTGCTTATACCTACATTTTTACTATTCTTGGACATATTATAATTACTTCTTTAATTTCACCAATAAAATAGCCCATTTCTTCAGTAGTAAATTACAAGGCTATCTCAGTGGGAAAAAAAATTAGTTTGAATGTGGCTTGCCATCTCAAATAGTCATTTCGGTTGGGAATTTTCTCACTTCTTTCATTAGTTCTTTTTGTAAAATGTGAAGATACTTTCTAGGTAAATTAATCCCTCCAAGTGGTAAAATAACTTCGTTTTTGGGAAGAGTTATTAGAGTCTTATTCTTTATAATCTTAAATACCACTTAAGTTAGAGTGAACAGTATGTGAAAAAATGACACCAGTTAAAAAAAGAATGATTGTGACCTAGGCCAAGTACATTGCAATTATATGTTCATGGAGTTTTCTTCTGGGAAAAGCATGATATAGATGCCCATGAAATTTCCAAAGTTTAAGTATTTTTGTAAATTAGGTTGTTCCTAGTTAAACAGGTGGCTTTAAAGGCTGGTTTCACTGTTGTTTTAATCATAGTTTAGTTACCATGGAGAAATATGCAAGTTAGCATTTATACACAGAAGTGAAATTTATGCTGCATAGATAATAGCCTAAATTTAGCTTGACTTAAGTTTACCACTTCCTTTTTTTTCAACCCAAAAGAATAATAATATATCACATATATCCATTAACAAGTTAATTTCTTTAAACGCCACTGTTATATTTTTAGAGAATTTCTTTTCTTAAGCTTCAATGGACACTCTGTCAATGTGACTTTTTCCCCGTGCTGAGCATAATGTAACATATTACATTTGATTTGCTCTAACTGTGTCACCCTTAGGTTTAATAAAAGGCTTTGCTAAGTTTAAGATCAGTCATGTGATGAAAAACTAATGTTTGGATACATTGTGTCTCGTGGGGTTTTGCAAAGGACTATTATTTTATACTGGAAATCTTCAGAAAATATGCAGTGGTGTTGGGACCGTCCTGATTTCAGAGCTCAGCAATAGGGTTGATGATCGTTTGGCTATATTTTCTGAGACAGGTCTATATAATGTACTCTTTGGATCTCAGTGTCCTCTTAGCTGGGTGATAGATTTTTCACCCTGAATTAAGAGGTTCGTTTGTGTGGAATCCAGCAGCCGGGAGCTGCCTTTGCTGCCGTTTGTTCTACCCAGTACCTCAGAGCGAAGGCTAAGTTTTCAAGGACAAATGTAGTAAAAGTGTCCTCATGCAACACGAGGTCCCCCAGCACAGGGAGAGAGCAGCAGATCCCTTTCAACACCAGCTGTTCTCACAGATATAGATTGCTGCAGTGAAATTTTCTTAATATAATTCAGGAAGCTCTAGAGAATTCTCCAAAACAACTGTGCCAACAAGGAAAATGTTGAATCTTTCATCAGCTGCCCATTGCTGAGAGTTAGTGGGCAATCCGTTCATTCACGACCAGATGTTCAGCGTGGTAACGCTCTGCAGTTAGCTTGAACCCTGTGGCCTGTTTACCATTGGCTACAAGGACATTGGCAGCAAGCTGGCATTGGAGAATTGAGGCCTGTGCAAGCAAAGGACCGAAGTGTGTGTCTGTGGCTTCCTGGTTTTCACCAGCGACCAGACAAGGTAGGGAGTGATGAAAGAAGGGAACGCCATCACATCAGTCATCCTGGAGGCAAGGAGAATTTGCTGTAGGATTGTGTCTTGGGGGAACAGTTGGCAAATTCTTACACTCCTTTTTATTTGGGAAGAAAGGCGGTCTTTGTTTAGTTGGATAGATTTTTTTTTTTTTTCAACCTGTGTCTAAACCATCAAACTTTTTGTGGTGAGGGCAATGGGTGGTTAAGACAGTAAGGTTTCTAATTTTAAACTGGAGGAAGTCAATAAAGCTGACTCTTAATATTGAAACCTTATGAGGTCCAACCTGGAATTGGAAATATGTGATATTTTTGCCCTGGGTAAACTTTATTTTTATAGGTGGGGAATATGTAGATCTTCCATTCATACAGATTCACCATTTCCTTTATGTACATGTTGCGGGCCCATGACATTTTTTTTTTTTTTGCGGTACGCGGGCCTCTCACTGTTGTGGCCTCTCCCGTTGCGGAGCACAGGCTCCAGACGCGCAGGCTCAGCGGCCATGGCTCACGGGCCCAGCCGCTCCATGGCATGTGGGATCTTCCCGGACCGGGGCACGAACCCGCGTCCCCTGCATCGGCAGGCGGACTCTCAACCGCTGCGCCACCAGGGAAGCCCGCGTGCCATTTTCGAGAGCTGTTTTAAGTCATAGTATTTGGGGGAAGGAGGGACTTAGGTAAAATAAAGTAGGGGTTTTTGAAGAAACAATGTAATTGTACACCTTGAAAAGGATTCTTTCTTAAAATGATGAACTGTGTTTGATGCTGGAAGTGAGCATGGGAGGCAGGATTTCATAACTTGTTTGTCTCAGATGGAGGACTTTTCTTCCCACCTCCATGGCGCTGCATGGTAATTTATTGTAAAATATGTGTCACATGAAATTGACCATTTTAACTAACTGCGCAACAGTTTAAAGTATTATTTCAAAGCTGTAAGGGGAAAGGAGAGAAACAAATTTTCTTATTTGACCATTTTTATTTGGGGACTCAAACAGAGCCATCCCAACAAGAAGTTGGCCTTTGTTTACTTGAAACTAGAAGAGAAAGTCATCATGGGATAAACCTTTTGCTTTTTGGAGGCTTGGGCTGTTTGCTCTTCCTATAGAATTCCCGACTCCCCCTGCCGCGTCTTTAGTGACACCCATCCTTCAGGGGCACAAAGGGAACTTGGAGGGTCTTTGGAGCAGCAGAACCCTTGCAATATTGACGTTTGCTTTGGCAGAACTTTCTGCCTTTGGTTTACAAGGCTGTAGTAAACACTTCCTTTGCATTTCCTGCTTACAAAGAAAGCGGGTTACATGTTGCACTGAGATAGGGAAATTTCTCAGTACTCCATTTAAACCGGCATTTCACTAGCCCTTCGAATCACACCGAAGGAGTCTGTGTTTCATTTGCCTGGGTGATTTTTTTTTTTTTTTTTTCCCTTCTCTTTCTGAAAAGTCCCTTGGCTTGTTGACTTGGAAAAAGCAGGTTTTGAATTACAGTAGGTACTGACGTTGGGCTGCCGGGCCACGCTGTTTTCTGGGATGCTAATAACTTGCTGATAGAAAAGCGAGAACCAGTTTACAGTAGCTCTGACACCACTGTTACCTTTCCTCAGTCCTCTCCAGCTGCTCCCAGCCCTTCGGATGCCTTCGCCGTGCACACAGTTTGTTCTTGGGTGTGAAAGCAAACAGTATTTGAGTTGGCGGCAACTTCTCTTTCAGTGGAGTTTGCTGCCTCGGCAAGAAACCGCAGCGTGAGCTCTCTGCTGCTGAAGGTTTCCACTGGCAGGATGGCCTTTTCCCACATTTCCTTGGTTTAAGGAAACAGATTTTTGAACTTTTTTTTTTTTTAAAGACAAAATGCCAAAATTTAACAGCTGGAGTTAGTATATAATTTATGGTTTTTACTTTACGTTCCTGTGGATGTATCAAAACTAAAAATCGGCAATTATTGTTAAATTATGCAAGATTTTGCAAAAAGAGTGATTAAAAATAGACCCTCTGTTAAAAGGAATTCAAAAAAGTCATTGTTACCCAAACAGCTATTCTCAATTATTCGATCTTTAATGGTTTTTAATTGTTATAATTTACTGATATTCTGTTACATCTCTCAGAGGAGTTGTTTCTGAAAGCTCTTTGTTTTTCCTTTGAGGAACAAGTAGAGTTTGTTCATTTGAACCTCTTCAGCTTTTTTTTTTTTTTTTCCAAACTTTATTTTTTATTTTTTTTACATGTCAGCGTTAATCCTTGCTTTAGGTAACCCTTCTTGTCACAGTGGTTTTGTCTGGAGAATCTTAACTGTGAGAGCAAAGCAGACTCAGACCTGTTGCCTGTCAAGGTGATAGTTTTTGTCAACGGGAACTCCTGTGCCTCTCAAGGAAGTTATCCAGGTCTTTGTTCCCGGAGAGAATCTACCTTTTTTTTTAGGCAAGCGTCGATTTTCCTATATTACCTTTAGGAGAAATTTATACCCACACCTTACAGATTTAGCCTGCATATTCCTCATTGGCTGGAGGCCTCGCTAAATTGGTAACATATCAGAATCAGGAAACGAATGCAAGTCAATCAGTAAAATAAAAAAAAAATGGCTGCATGTTGCCTCCAGATAGGTAGTATTTTTGTCCTATCAGAACATAGAGACTGGTGGTTTTATTGTTATTTCTCTTTCTATGGATAGAGGTGAAGACTCTGCGAAGCTTTACTAACATCTCCAAAAGCCACACCTTTGTTTAAAAAGCGCCCGTAACGTGCGTTTTCCTGATTTCTCAGAAAATAAAATAGGAAGTGAGAAGGCCGTTCTCCGTGGTACGGTGTGTTAGTATAAAGATCATTCAATCTACATGTTAGATTTAGGGTCAGAACGTTAGCTGTGATGAATAACAGGGGACAAAATTTTTCTTTTCTTTTCAAGGATAGTGGCAGTTAATCATTTTTATCTGCCCGTTTTGTAGACTTGATTAGATTTATTATGTATGCCGCGTGTTTATGGCATTTTTATTATATGTTGTTAATTTGTTGTAACTGCCACCACTTTTTTTTTCTCCTTCCCTTTTCTCCCTGGAGGACCCTTGAAAGCATCTAAGTGTCATTTGTTACCTTGTGCTTTGAGAAACTTTATTTAATTTTTAATTTTAAAAAAGGCATGATAGTCTACTGGTTAAAAAGAAAAGTACCAGTGTTATGTATCTTAATAAAAAAGGAAAACTTGCAGTTGTGTTCTGCTAAACACTTATGTTTTTTGTTGTTGATGAAGTGCTACATGTTCGGGATGGACTCAGAGAATACACATTTTTAAAAACACTTCATCTGAAACCCAGAAGGGAGAGCCGTCGAACATGCACTGAACTGCGATTTTCTTTATTACTGGAAAGTTGTATATGTAGTTTGCAAATCACTACTAGGGAAGACAATTGCGACGTGCATCACTTCATCAACAGCAAAACATTTAAGCTGCTTAAAAAGTCAGGCAGTCTAAAGATGCATTTTAGAACAACACACTCTTTTTTAGCTTACTAGCTCTCAGAATGGATATGGAATCTGTTAAATATAGAGGCAATTCTTTAAATAAGGCCGACAGTTAAAATTGGGAAGCAGGAGAATTAGATTGGAAATGATTTACGATGAGTCTACAGGACATTCAAAAAATAAAGTTAGCAAAGGAAATCCACTGGCTGTATTGGCTACATGACAGCAAAGGATTTTTACTTTTCCTCCCTTTTGAATTGGCTGGATATATAGGCAATGCAGAGAAACAGACTTTCAGGCGGAAAAATTGACAGCGTTTTTCTTTTTACTGTATGCTCTGGCATTGGTTTGGTACTGGCATTGTAAGTCTCTGACTATAACTAAGTCAGTTTCTTGTTTTGACAGTTACAAACTTTTGTAACAGAGAACCACCCATTCTCTTACGAGCATTAGACGCTGAAATAAATAGAAGCTGGATTGAATAGCAGCTTTGTTTTCGTCATGCATCGTGAACATATGGGTCCTTAAAAAATACCATTTGAAGATGACACGGGTGTGGTTATTGAGCTTATAATGTGTAATAATCACAGATGCACACAGGTCACGTTTAAGAATTGGTATACATGTGTTCATACTCCACCAGAAGAAGTTTATACACTTCTGTGGAACAAACAATGTGAATTCAAAGAGACAGATTACAGACAATGTTAAGTTCTTTAGTTATGAAATGGTTCCACTGACAGCTAAAACTTGTTCTGATGGTGGCTTATTAAAGCATTTAAAATTCTTATAAGGGGAGGAGAAAAGAAATATAATTTTAGAAATTTTACACATAAAATCACTAATTATTCCAATTATATCAGTATTAAATTAACGAAGAAAAGGTTGTATGTTTACTAACTAGCAGTAGAGAGAGGAGTTTATGGTGATGAAGTTATTAAGCCAGCTTTTTGTTTTGTTTTTTGTTTTTGTTTTTTTTTTGTTTTTTAAAGCCAGCTTTTGCCTTTAGTGTTATAAGAGATGCACAATGCCCCATAGTGTGCGTGAGAAGGTCGTTTGACTCCTTCATCCTCTTAGCTCAATATGTGTTTAAAATTGCCATAGGCAATTCTGAGAAAACAAAAGTTCATATTCAAATGCTGTACTTAGGGAAAAAGTGCTAAGAGAAACAAGGTATTTCTTTACCCCCTGGAGAATTTAAGCTACAGCTTGCTGAAGATGTGAACTTTAGTTATTTGGGTTAGGGGAAGAGAGGTGGCGTCCTGGCTCTTGGAAACAGTGGATACCCAGCAAAGACCAAAAAGCTTGGTACTTGAGGAGACCAACAAATAATTCCCTTTGGCCGGGACACAGAGTTTGTAAAGGAGAAGAGAGAAAATGAGTTGGTAGGTAGCTGACACGTGACCGTAGAGGACTTCAGATTTGGGTTAAGAAGCAAGGAATTTATTCATAACATTAATTAGTATTAATAATAGCAGACAGCATTTGCTATAGGCAAGACATCAAGCATAGTGATTTGCAGTTTGTTATGTTTTCCCTCTTACAAGCATCCAAGGAAGGGGACGCTATTATTATCCACAGTTTACCATACAGATGAGATTGAGTCTTGGAAAGGCTAAGCCGTCTTACCACGGGTACAAAGTCGTGAGATGGAGCCAGGGTTTCAAACTGGTTCTGTGACTCAAGGACCAGCCTTTGGTAGACCCTAACGGCACAGCCAGTGGGCATGACCAGGGTTTCTGTGAGCACAGGAATCGATCTCTCAGTCAGAGCTGGGCCGCAGAATGGTTCATCTGTCATCGTTTTACAGACTGTAGCGAGGAGCCCCGATTGGAGGAAATGGTGATGTTTCTGAAGAGCTACAGTCGGAGTCTTCAGTAGGGTTGTTGAAGAGATTGGGAAGGAGAAGACGGAGGGGTAAAAACATCTTTGACGTTTCATTGGCTGGACTTGGTGTGAAGGAAATGGACGATTGGAGGATCGGGTGGGCGTTCCCCACTCTTGTTCCCAGAAGATGAGAGAGGGCAGGCCGAGGTTTGGATGTCATTTTAGGTGCAGGTGTCAATCTCAGATGGAATCTTACTGGAAGACGATGAAATACACATTGAACACAAGGCTGGGAAGGTAGTCGGGCTGAAGATGGACACCTGAAGCCAAGGGAGTGAGTACAGAGAGGCAGACTGGTACGTTTAGTGAGGGGGGAGGGAGGGGAGAAGAAAGAGTGGCTGGAGAAGGCGACCAGGAAATAAATCAGCCTCATGAGATAAAGAAAAACCTTTCTGCACATTGAAGATGACAGATTTGTAGGCCATGCTTCAGACACATACCTATACATATTCATATTTGTATACATATTCATGTACATATTTATATATGTCTTCCTATATACATTCATATGTATCACTGTGTGTATTTGTATGTGTATCGTGAGCATGTGCCGTTCCCTCAAGCACACAGATGTATACTTGGGGGCCTTTCCCACCCCCGGGTAGGCTAGGTATCCATCCCTCCCGTGAGCCACCCACAAGGGACGATTCTGCTCCACAGTGCTGCGACCTGAGAGCCACAGAGGGAAGACAGAGTTTACTTCTAGATAGTGTAAGGTTCAGACCAACACATAGAATTTTATACCCCGCCCCTCCCCCCCACCCAGTGCATTCCAACCCAGAAGCCTGGCTGCTTTAAATGCTATGGTAAATGCTAAGTGATCTATAATAGGATTGTACAGAATTCAGCAAGATTACCATTATGTTGTGAAATATGGGCTAAGAGTGTGGTCAATAAATGTGTTAACTTTTCATGTGGGGTGATATTTTTCTCCTTTGAAAAATCCATTCATCTGCTGAAGTGCATTTGGGAAGTTCACGGCTTTCATTGCTTTGGCCAATGCAGGATGGTGGTTAAGAATTTTTTTTTTTTTTGCTTCCCTTCTTTAGACCGCTTCTTAATTCCTAACAAGGTTCACAGCGAAGACTTTCAGGTCTTTCTTTCTTTCCTTTCTTTCTTTCTTTTCCCCAACAGCCAATGAAGTACTGTGTTATTGCTAAAGTCTGTTTGTGTTATTGATTGGAGAATGAGGTAGTGGCCTTTTTTCTTTTCAAGATGCCACTTAAGTGATTCCCTTTCAGGATTCTTTAAACTGTCACCCTGATGAAAATTGCCCTCCCATGTTAGTAAAATTAAGCTTCTCCTTCTTGATTCCGTATAGGGACTTTGTCTCAAGGGTTAGAATGGTTCGGGGACTTCCCTGGCAGACCAGTGATTAGGACTCCACACTTCCACTGGGGTGCGGGTTCGATCCCTGGTCGGGGAACTAAGATCCCACATGCTGCACGGTGCAGCGCCAAAAAATAAATAAATAAAAATAAAAAAAGGGTTAGAATGGTTTGGAACACCTTAAAAAGCTTTTGTGCCACCCATTCCACACACTGTGAAATTCATGCGAACCCTTTACAGACAGTGATAGTCATTTTAAGAAAATAGATTTAACAAAATTGTGCCAGTCTTCACACCAGTGCCACTTGGGATATCATCCACCTTTCTCCTGGGGGTCCCCAGTTGGCCGTGTGGCTGAGGGCTTTGTCATCATGGTTTGAGAAGTCATTTATCAACGGAGGTCACCCTGACTTTTGAGATTCTAATAAAATTGGCTTGAGCCTTTATCTTATTCCCCATGGGACTTCCAGTGAGAATTTCTAGAAGCTTCATTTTCATGATTGATCTTGGTTAAAGAACTCTTGATATTCTCTCTTCTCGCTGTTGTGTGTGCTTTTCTCCTCTCAGGGTTGGAAAGTAGTTACTCTCCATAATTTCCTTCCAACACAGCTCACACAGGGCATTGAACTTGAGGGAGTTCTAAGAAGTTTGCATTAGAGAAACTTAGAATGAAATTTTCTACAGGCTTGTTCTTAAAATAATGTTTGCCCCCTCTGAATCTGTCCTTGGATAGCTTTCTGTGTCGACCTCCAAACTTGTACTTTCTTCTCTTTCTCCTGTCTTTCTTCTCGCCTCTCTCTCTCTTTTTTTTTTTTTTTTTTTTGCTTTCTGTCACCAGCTCATATTTCTTAAAAACAGCAATTTAGCTTTCTCTTTCTGTTCACCGTCTCCTTCCAAGCTGGGTAGCTGGGGACCTTGTCTTCCACATTTCAAGTAGTGTATCAAGAAGGACTGCTGACACGTGGATGGACCTAAACACTGTCATACTGAGTGAAGTAAGTCAGACAGAGAAAGACAAATTATGATATCGCTTATATGTGGAAGCTAAAACAAAGGTACAAATGAACTTATCTACAAAACAGAAACAGAGGTACAGATGTAAGCAACAAACTTATGGTTACAGGGGGTAAGCGGGGGGATAAATGGGGAGATAGGGATTGACATATACATACTACTGTATATAAAATAGGTAACTAATAAGGACCTACTGTATAGCGCAGGGAACTCTACTCAGTATTCCGTAACGGCCTGTATAGGAAAAGAATCTAAAAGAGAGTAGATATATGTATATGTATAACAGATTCACTTTGCTGTATACCTGAAACTAACACAACATTGTAAATCAACTGTACTCTAATAATAATTTTTAAAAAAACCTAGACAAGAGAAAAAGAAAAAGGACTGCTGTGCTGACTGGTGATGAAAGGATCATCTTTTCACCTGTACACATGCGTAGACACCACTTCCTGTTCTCCCCTCTCCCTCTCCTTCACATGTAGCAAAAACTGAGACTACTTTGCATGGGGAGATATATTAGGGTTTTATTCCAACTTTGGCCTGACCCATCCAACTCCATTCTTTTCAATTGCTGCCCTTTACTAAGCCAAATAAACAGGTTATGCCTTGAGTTGCATAGAGGCCTTCAAAGTGCAGGCCCTAAATACCAGCATCTTCTCATTGATAATTATTTTCTTATACAAGGTCAACAGTCTGTCTCTAAATACTGGGGCAAAAAAGCAAAATCTCAGCCTTACAAACACCTACTTTATAGGGATATTTAACAGCATTTTACTTGTTCCTTTGATCATCTCATCTTCCTTGTAGCATTTACTGCTCGTCTGCCATTCCTAAAACACGTCTTCTGTGATAATGAATTCTCCCTTTTCCCCCGGAAACGAAGGATAGTAATGAAATGGTTAAGTGGCGTCTTTCGCTGCAGATCTAGCTGAAAGCATGTGCAGTTACTGAGCCACCTGGAGCCGGCTCTCCTCATGTCACTTCACCCTAATAGTGTCGGCCAGCATGGCCATCTTTAATTAGATGAGGAACGTCAGGGTTTCCTGATGTTGTTATCTTTCATAGTTTTCACGGTGATGCCCCCGACCTGGGGTTACAAAAACTCTGAAACATATCCACCACCCTCGAAATGCACACTTACTGATTATCTGACACATTATGATACCGCCTCTAAATCTGTCGCTGGAGCAGTGGTCCCCAATGCCTGCGGTCTTAGAATTCCAGGGCTCTGAGACGTCTAATCGTGGAGTTTTTCAGTATTTAAGTTAGGAGGATTTTGGTGGTAAGCAACAGAAAGTCCAGTTCGGGCAGCTTAACCAGTGTCACTGGCAAGTCCTTAGTGGGTGAACTGCAGAAGAGATTTGATCAGGCTCTTTGCTCTGTTTTCCACAGTGGCGCTGACTTATCTTCAGACTGCCCCTATGTGCAGTCGTAAGATGGTTCCTAGCAACTGCTGGGCTGTAGATGTACTTGAACGAGCCAAGCAGGAGAGAGGAAAGGGGAATCTTTTCTTAAGATTTTTGGGCAGATTCCTGAAGCTCTAATTGGACAAGTTTCCAGCACATTCCACTCTGCCGATGGCCAGGGAGATGAGATGTACTAATTAGCATATCCTAGGTAATATTTTTCCACCACTAGAGCCAAGTGGAGTCAACCTCCCCAAAACCCTATGACTCCTCAACTTTCCCTTGGTTCTGTGTGAAGAGGGGTTTGAAGGAAAGGATGCTGGGGCCACAGCTTCAAATGTAAACCTCATTGACCAGTTTTTTTAAGTTTCAAAAGGCCTGAAGTGAATTCAGTAATTTGCAGGAGACAGCACCTTAGGGGTTAACCAAACTGTCTTTGGCTTTTGGCCATGAATATTTCAATCTGTGAGCTCTGATTGGCAATTTGGTAGATATTCTGTATTAATTAATTCTTAACAAATAAATTTTAGCTGGTAGAATCTTCTGAAACTTAGTATCTGTGTAGGTGGGAGTGCTTAGAACTTGATAAAAATAGTTCATTGTGGTTAAAAAAGAAATTGGGAACCTCAGCCTTCTGAGTCAATAGCAGATAAATTGAGTTGTAATTCACCAAAGAAGTGATGACCAGTTGAAATACTGTGCAGATGTGGGGAAAAAAATGCCCTCTAGTTGTACTGGTCTTAGTTCCACAATTTAAAATCCAGCATTTCAAGTGCTTTTTTTCAGATATGGTAAGTTTTACGTTTTACTAGCATGTTTTAGAAACATTAATCATATGGAAAGAAAACGATGATGAATTTTAACACTGATGTTGTCTATGAGTCAACAACAGAAATGGTTGTTGGTGGAACCACCAAAAAACATTTCTCTCTTGGGGGAAAAATGTGTAGTTGAAAGGCCACAGAAGAGATGCATATTCAGTCAGAGTAATGAGAGGCAAACGCAATAATGTAAGATTGTTTTACAGGAAGAAATCTCTAAAAAGAATATAGCCAAGCTGTTGAGGAAATTCATTGTTAAAGAATAAACATTGTGCGTATCAAACACCAAAGAGTGTAAAGTGTGTGGATGGTAACGTGAACTTACCCTAAGATGCAGGAAGTCTTTGATGCTCGGTGCACCTTGGAAGCATTTCCATCAGAGGGAAGAAAGCCATTGGACCCTGCTTAGGTCATACTGGGTATTTTATCCGTGCAAAGTGATATTTGCTCTGAAGCATTTGGCCTAGACTCACGCTGAGCCGCTTGGCCTTTTGCTGTTGTTTTACCTGACTAACCCAGCGTTGGTTGTTTTGGACTGACTGTCTCACCAATTGCCAGACGAGGAATTCTTGGCCAGTGTGTCAGGGTCCTGTGAATGTAAAATAAGACCCTGCTGCTCCCCATGGGGAGGCTGGCCAACCTGATGTTCTTGGGTAGCCTGCCTGACCTCCTGTCCACTAGGGGTCCACAGCTCAGACTCCACTCTGACCTTAGAAGACAGATCGCTACGTCTGGATGTCTTATTTACATAGTCTTCAGTTTTGTATCCCAACCCCTCCCTGCCTGCACCCATCTTCTTGGTTTCTTATTTTTCAAACTGCTTTGCCTTTCTCGGGCGTTCTTCCTGACTTTGCTTATGGTTTCCCTGGTTTTGATCTAAATACTACCTATACTTTATGAGCTTCTGTTTCCCTTTAAGTTCCTTCATTTGCTGGAATACAGATCAGTCGATTTAAAAAGGAGATTTTACATTACCCCTTTCAAGAAAAAGTAGTATCGGTTACCGGAGCTCGATGGTAACCTAAAATAAATATTTTGAAGGCAGCATGGTGGTATACACAGGAGTCGGTAAACTTTGTGGTAAGGGACCAGGTGGTAAATATTTTCAGCTTCACAGGCCTTTATGGTCCCTTTGCAGCTACTCACCTCCATTGTAACGCCACATCAGGAGGAAACAAAACATAAATGAGCGGGCATGGCTGTGTTCAAATAAAACTTTATTTATGGATGTGGAAATGTGATTTTCATTTCATGAAATATTACTTTTCTTTTGACTTTCCCCCCCAAGCCCGTCAAAAATAAAAAATCTCTTCTTATCTCATGGGCTTTACAGAAATCAGCAGCCGCAGGCCAGGTTTGCCCACAGACCGTCATTTGCTGACCCATGATCAAAGCTCACTGTAGACTGTTGACTACCTCTTCTTAAGGTATTGAGCTGGAGGGCTTCTCTCTTTTTTTAAAAGTGGCCCTCAGCGTGTGTGAGGTGTCAGACCAGCACCCAGATGAAGCTTTGACCTTGACATAATTAGAAGGGTTGCCCTGGAATTTGAAAGAACACAACTAAGGATGCAGTTCAGTGTGATTTGTTGTCATGTCTGTACCACCCCAAATCATTGTAGTGGTTTAAGTCCAGAACTTCAGGAAATAATGCCTTGTCTCTTGGTTCTACCCAGTCGTTCTTCTAGTCATCACCCAGATAACGTCAAGATAAAGATACAGATAGCACGGGAGTGAGGCAAGAGGCAGAGAAAGGGAGAGGGTTCAACATCATAGCTAGAAACAGCCAAGATTAGTGATGGGGGAGGACGGGGGTGAAAGAATGGCTTTTTTGTTAAGGGAGCAAATATCTGAAAGAAGAAAAGAACTTCTTAGACCAGAAGTTGGTAAGAATTTGAATGTTTTGCCAACGAATCCATTACCCTGTCTCGTCTTGCTGATAGTGTCATGTAGTATCATGTAGTATTACCCGTTCATCTCCCAGCAGTAGCTTCTTTGGTGTTTGTGTGTCACATCGTTCTATTCCAGAAGTTTCTGATGTTAGTATTTCCTCTCCCTTGGCAAAAGGAACAAGGGAAATTGGTGACCCAGGATAGTGTCTCCTTATCCAACTACTTTCTGTCGCTTTGTGGTGGCTCATTCAGTGATAACCTCAAATACAGGCTTTTTATTTTCTTGGGCTGTATTGATTCTGTTTTACATATGGTTTGGACAGGAATCCTTGAGTTATTTCTTTTTTTTTTTGAGTTATTTCTTTACAGAATTCTGTGTTAGGAAGCTAGCACCAGTGTGGCTTCATCTCATAACTTGAGGTAAATGTCTGGAGGGTATGAGACTTTAGATGGCAACAGTAGTGGAATATTTTGCTTTACACTGTGATAGGTAAGTCCACCAAATTCTGGGGAAGCATTTCTATATAGCATTCATAGGATAATTATTACTACTATAACCTGAAAAATAATCTTCATGTTACCAGCAAAAAAATGATTTTTATTTCAAAGCAGACTTCTTAAAATAAAGTTGTTTTTTCAAGTTGCTTTACTTTCCAGGATCAACATGAACCAGGAAACCTTATACCAGAAGTATTAGCTGATATGTTCTTAAGTGTGGTAGTATAATTGTCAAGTAATTACCCAAGTTGGGAAGAGAGATCTGGTTTCAAATTCTGGCTAAGCTACTTAGTAACTTTGTGACCTTGGGAAAGTTATTTCATCTTCTTAAGGCTCCATTTTCTCATTTGAAGATGCAGGTGAAAAATCACCTCCCTCACTTCAGGAACTGAAAATATTCTAGTTTATCAGATGCTTAGGGGTTGCACGGGCTTATGCAAAAACAGTTCTGAGCACAGTGCATAGTAAGTAAAAAGTATTTCCTTTCTGTGATATTTATTTACCTAATTAGATAAAAGCAGTTCCGATTATTCGTCTGCTGCTGGCAGCCTAGGCTGAAGTTAAGTAGTAGAAGATATTTCAATCTAGGAGTCACTGTCCATCTCACCTTTCTACGTTTTTGCTGTCTGATTTAAAATTACTTTCTCTTACGTAAAAAGGCAGTGCGTGCAGTCCATATGGGATCGGAATTTGGGTACCTTCGTATCAGTGACCGTGGCCCCCTGAAGTCTGTTAAAGTTGCTTTAACAAACCCAGGAAACATTGACTCACACATTTTAACACCTTATCATCAATTCAGATGTTCCTGCTTACCCATTCACCATTTAGTTTTTTCCTCCAGTTTTTATTAATTTTGAGAATGAAAAAGGATGAAGAATCTTTTCTGCATGTCGCTCAGTTTCAAGTTTCTATAGGTAAAAGGTGAATAAATATGACAGGTATCGGTAGATACTCCTCTGTCCTCCCTTCTTTTGCTACCTGTCACCTTTTTTCAATTTCTTGCATCAGCTTCTACATCTGGAGGAGGTATGTGACGTGGAAAAGTCATCCTCCATCCCCATGATTCTCAGATGCTGTCTGGGAGATGAAAGAGGACCGTAGCACGGTGCCATTGAAGAGTCAAGAGGAAAAGCTTAAAAGAAAGTGAAGTCAAGGGGCTTCCCTGGTGGCACAGTGGTTAAGAATCCACCTGCCAACGCAGGGGACACGGGTTCGAGCCCAGGTCCGGGAAGATCCCACAAGCCGCAGAGCAACTAAGCCCGTGCGCCACAACTACTGAGCCTGCGCTCTAGAGCCCACGCACCACAACTACTGAGCCCACGTGCCACAACTCCTGAAGCCCGCGTGCCACAACGAGCCTGTGCTCCCCAACAAAGAGAAGCCACTGCAGTGAGAAGCCCATGCACCACGATGAAGAGTAGCCCCCGCTCGCCCCACCTAGAGAAAGCCCGCACGCAGCAACAAAGACCCAATGCAGCCAAAAATAAATAAAATAAAAATAAATTTAAGAAAGTGAAGTCAAGAACTCATTTATATAAATTTGGAAGTTGAAGATGGTGGTGCGGTTTTCCTTGAGCCCTCTTTTGGGGTAAAGCAAATTCTAGACATAACTGACTACTTAAGCTGTTTTGGGTTCATAGGATCACAAGTTCCAGTTCCAGGTTGGTTTCTTTTTGATTTTTTTTTTTTTTAACTAAATGGCTACATTACAAAATTTGGAATCAGAACTTTCTCCCAACCTGTGTGGGGAAAACTTATACTGATAACTTACATTACCATTTGCTTTGGAACATACTAACCAGGATTTCTGGTAATTTTAAGGTGCCCATTTTAAGATGCAAGTCACAGCTCTTAAGTACTAAGGCGACATATTTTTCAAATACTGTCTATGAATTGATTCAGTAGTGCCAAGAAATACATTTATCCCATTCCAAGGAGAACAAATTGTTCCAATACAGTAGCTTTTGGGAACTCAGCCATACCAGTTTGCTGCTTCTGGGCCTTACTTTACTTGTCTATAAGATGGAATTAACCTTATTATCTCAATGGTTTGTGAAGATGCAGTGATAGAATCGATGTGAAATGGTTTTGTGATATTTTGTAATATTACGTAGCCCATCAGATGCCATCCAATGTAATCTTTGAAATAATTGCTTTTGGAGGTTTCATCCTCCATAAATTCACCCAGCGAATAAGGACAGTATTGACTGCCCCGTCTTCTCTGGGTGGTTCATTCAGCATTGGAGAAACAGACATTTTAGTTTGCATTCCACGAATCTTGCAACAGATCCTCAGTTCATATCCCCCCTTTCCCCCATCACTACCATAATTAGATTTACCATCCTTTCTAACTATGAAACTTTTTTACAAATAATTTATTTTCTTCTTTTTCTTCTGGGTTTGTTAAGATATAGTTGACACACAATGCTAAGTTTAAGGTGTACAGCATAATGTTTTGACTTACATACATCATGAAATAATTACCACAGTAAGTTTAGTGTGGTATCTCTCATAGAGATACCAAAAAAAAAAGAAAAAGAAAAAAAAATTCTGCCTAGTGATGAGAACTCTTTGGACTTACTCTCTTAGCAGCTTTCATATCTAACAGCAGTGTCAATTATATTAATCATGTTGTATATTACATCCCTAGTGCTTACTTATTTTCTAACTGGAAGTTTGTACCTTTTGACCACCTTCATCCAATTCCCCCTCTCCCCAGCTAGACCCCCTCCCCCACCCCTGGTGACCACAAATCTGTTCTTTATTTCTATGTTTATTCGTTTTTGAGGTGTCATTGACTGACAACACTATGTTAGTTCCTGGTGCATAACATAGTGATTGGATAATTCTATACATTTCAAAATGATCACCACGATAAGTCTAGTTACCATCTGTCACCATACAAAGATATTACATTATTATTGACTATATTCCCCATGCTGTACGTTTCATCCCTGTGACTCATTAATTTTGTAACTGGGAGTTTGTACCTCATAATCTCCCTCACCTATTTCACTCATCCCCTCACCCCCTGCGCTCTAAAAAAAAAAGTTCATTTTAGAAGTTAATACTCCAGTGCCCGCCAGGTAATGTAAGTTCTAAGGATACTTTTACAAAATCCGCTTCCCTGCTGCGATCTTCTAGCCTTATTTTTGTCAACAGCTAGAGCAAGTGATTTCTTCATCCTCGTCCTTTTAAGATCATGGTTATTATTTCCAAGTGTGAAATCAGAGTATTTTAGTTGGAGAAACCATTTCATTTCCTCATCATGTTTAGATCTAGAATGTCTCCTTGTACTTTTTATTCTTTACTTGGGGATACATCCAAGTGCTCAGATATAGAACATTTAGGGCTTAATTTAATATGATAAACTGTGAAGTCACTTGAATGTGCCTTTTAGTTACTTCTCTCTAGATTTTTCTATCTCCCAAGGTAAGATATACTATACAGAAATGTGAAAACAAGACCAAAAGCAAGTGTATACATCATTAAGTGACACTGAAATCATATTGTGTTTCTTTCCCATATCACACTGTTTAGTCTGTCTGGATTCTAGCTGTTTCTTTACTTAGGCCAACTTGTTGTGTCTTCCTCTGAATTTATCTGAGTAGAAGAATTAAGAGAAAAACCCCTGGGATTTCCTTCTCAAAAAGAACCCCTGACTCATTTCCCACTTCTCCATGTAGATATCAGTGAGCTCTTTTTTTTTTTTTTTCTGTGATCAAATTTAGAGGTAACTACTTTTCTCCTGACCCGGTAACTGATGACTTCTTTTTGTCTCTGTCTTATGGCAGTTCTGGTTTAATTTCTTTGGGCATTTGACTCTTTACGTGGCTAGAGATGTTCTCACGCAGATTAGCAAGGACATCAGCTTTCCTTCAAGTGAAGGACCTGGTAGCCTTCTTGTTCAACATGTTAACCTTTGGGTCTGAAACAGAAACAGACTCACAGACGTGGAAAACAAACCGAATGGGAAAGGGGGTGGGTGGCACGGGAGAGATACATTAGGAGTTTGGGAATAGCAGATACAAACTACTGTATACAAAACAAGTAAACAAGGTCCTATGGTACAGCAAGGTCCTACGGTACAGCACAGGGAACTACATTCAATATCCTGTAATAAACCATAGTGGGAAAGAACTTGAAAAAGTGTGTGTGTTAATATATACAAATATATATAGCTGAATCGCTTTGCTATACACCAGAAATGAACACAACATTGTAAATCAACTATACTTCAAGAAAAGAAAAAAAAATGACTGGTAGACACAGGAAGAAACCAGAGTAAAAGATAATGAAGCAAACTTTGATACCATTGTCTCGCTGTTCAAGGAGTGCCAGGAAGTTGGCAGCATTTTTATTTGCCCAGGGTGTGTTTAGTATCTCTAGCTCTTTAATATTGGCAAGTAGGTGATCGTACTGTCAGGTTATGATACTTGAGGGCAGCCTTGTTCCTTGGGTTGTTGCACAATAATAACTTTTCAGCTTTTTGCTACTTGCTATCGTTTGGGGGTTCAGATGCTCCTGAAGTTCATTTTCTGACTTGCATATGTGACATAGAATGAGAATGCTCAGTAACATACCTCCACAGGAGACTCTCGTCTTAATAGTATACGTACAGAGATATTCTGTGTTTTGGTGGAAGTTACTCCGTTATAACCCTTGATGTGTGCTCCCTGCTGGGAAAGCATTCTAGAAACGGATGTCAATGAAGGGACATTCGTTCATTCCATACGTTTTCTAATTTCCAAAAATGTGCACCGTCAATATTTTTTCTTAATTGAACATTTTGTTGAACAGACGGGTGCTTTAATTATGGTGGTCTAAATTTACACACATTGCAGTGGTATTTTGCTACATTAATTACCTTACTTGTCAAGAGTAACAGGTAATTACTACATCAACTCACCCTCCTGCAGTACCTGGAAACATAACTTTATTTGAACAGATACAAGAAACCCGAGTATAGCCACGCCGCACCTCAGCTTGTGATACAGGCTGGCCGTTCTCACAGTATTTTTTTATAATGGGGCGGGAGTGGGCGGGGGGCAGAGGTGAGCTGGCCCTTTTCCTTGTGTCTGTCCACCTAAGGTGGAAATCCAGAAACTACGTCATAGATTCAAAGAGTCTGGACTGGAAGGAACCTTTGGAATAATTGAATTCATTAAGCCTTCTCCGTACAGTGTGTTTCAGACAATGACTTTTCTAAGTCTGCACAGTAAGTAAATTAGTGTCCAATCCAGAATTGGCACTGATTTCACCCCACCAGGCTGGTAAAAAGCTTAAGGGATGTTAACGATTTTTAAAAAATAATTATAGAAAACTTCTCACCGATGGTTTGGCTGCCTTGTGAAAAGTATTTATCCTGTAGTCTGTTGAACTGCCAGGTACAACTCACATCGTTTGATTTCCTCCTCAGTGTATGGGTGTCAGCTGTTATGACAAGTTGTGTTAAAATTCTACTTTAACTTTTTTTTTTTGGTAAAGGCGCAAACTTTTTTTTTGAATTTTTGAACTTTATTTTTTTATACGGCAGGTTCTTATTAGTTATCTATTTTGTACATATTAGTATATACATGTCAATCCCAACCTCCCAGTTCATCCCACCACCACCCCCTCCAAGACGTGCACATTTTTGAGCCTGTAGGATGCCCCTAGCCAAATTATGCAGCATTACCTCTCTCGGTTGCCATGGCATAGAACAAAAGGACTGTGTTAGCTTGTAGGTGTGGTGCGGAATATACACAATGACATAATAGAGGCAGACTATCTTAAAAGGCTTTGTCCCCTTTTTAGTCAAACACCTGTGACAAAATTACGAACTGTGGTTAACATATACCACTTACAAGTGGTTTTTCAGAGTCGACCAGGGTAGGGGAGCTCAGCTTGCAAAGAACTTTCTTTCCCTTTGCACCTGGCAGGAGGAATGGGGTGACATTAGAAAGAAGTTCAAGACGTCTAGGGGTTATGGACCCAGCCTTGCAGAAATGATATGGGATGGCTTGTAGAGGACAGGGCAGGCCTCCTGGGGGTGCTTTGAGATGTACGGCCAAGGATCTCCCCAGCCCTGGACCCACTTCAGTTTCTCAAGCCTGAAATCGTGGCACAGATGCTTCGTTCCTGTAACTGTAGTCTTATCGCACGCCGTTACACATCACTCTGGGCTCTGGAACTCGTGATATTATAGCTCACAGTTATTGGCTTTTCCTTGGGTTTTTTTTTTAAATTAACAGACAGAATACGATAATTAATGTAGTCATTCCTGCGTGCGACAAATATCTCTTGAGTGTCTGCCGTATGACAGTCATTGTGCTTTGTGTGAGGGTTGCAGAGAGGGGAAGGCAGCCCAACAGACCCTCGCTCTCACAGACTTTGCCTTTGAGTAGAGGGAGGCAGAGAGAGTCAATAATGGAATGAAGGAGCAATGTAGTGACATAGAATAAAAATACATGAAGGAAACGGTATACGGCCCATACCTTGACAGGGTCACTTAGATGGTCTGATCAGGGAAGGCAGCATGGAAGAGATGGTTTTTTGTTTTGTTTTGTTTTGTTTTTTCATAGTTTTAGGACTAGGAGTTTTCAGAATCGAGATGGTTTTTGATTTAAGGTCTAAAGGTTAAAAATGATCTCCATATACAAAGAGCTGTAGGAAGAACTTTCTAGGCAGAGAGAATGATGAGGCCTAAGCCTCAGAGTTAGTGAGAGTATGGTGTGGGAACAGAAGGTCATTCGCAGGAATAAGGGTGGGTGGGTGAGGATGGTACGGGAGAGGTTGGAGCTGGGCCCTACGTGACATGGCAAAGGGCTGGGTCTTCTTTTCAGACTGATGCCAAGCCCTCGAAGGCAGCCACTTCTGATTCAGAGGTCAGAACAAACCACATGGTCGGCTGCTGGGGACAGGATTGCAGAACTTCAGGTATTTTCCTGAGAGTAGACTTCCTTGGGAGAGAGGCTAAGGTCTGGGTCCCCAGAGGTTGGGCAAGGAACCCAGAAAGAGTCCCCACCCGATACAGACTCGGCTGGTCCTGGTTAGGAGAAGACCGTCTTCCACCTGGGCATCCAGATGTGCACGGACAGGCAGGTTGGAAGCAGAGGACTTCGGGGCACAGTCCTCCAAGCAGCTGCAGCACCATCATCACCTGGAGACAGAAATGTAAAATTTCTGGCCTTACCGCAGCCTTACTGAATCAGAAACTCTGGGGTTAGGGCCCAGCAGTCCTGTTTTAATGAGCCTTCCAGGTGATTGTGTTGAGCCTGTGAGTTTGAAAACCCCTTTATGAGATACTAGTGCCGGAAAGGACTTTTCAGTTCTCCAAACTCACTGTTCTCAGTCTGCAGATGAGGGGACCCAGTTAAAAGCTACAGCTCAGTGCTGATGAGAAGCTGGGTCTCTCGACCCTATTCTAAGTGCTCTATCCTCAGGAGTTTATGGATTTAAAGAATAAACAAAACCCACTTTGTTTTTGTTTTTTGTGGTTCTTTTTGAGGGATCATTCTGATATTTATAGAAAGGAGGAGACAAATGAATATTTAAGAAGGAATAGTGGTGCGGTCTGTGAACTGCCTCGTTTCTCTTGCTATTATTTTCTCAGAGAATTTAGAAAAGCAATTTTCGTGTGACTAACCCACTCTTTTCTCCCTGTCGGTGGAAGAAAAACAAGTGTTTTGTCTTAAGTTACACCGTTGAGACACTTAGCAGAGGGTAATGGCGTTCTTTTGTTTCTGTATTACTCAATGTCTTTGGCCTCATTTTTGGTTTGGAAGTCCTGATACTCCCACGTTATATTTTTAAAGTCTTTGTAGAAGACAGAAGACGGATTATTGTCAGGCCCGGTGTTTGTGTTTGTCTGTTTTGACCAAGAGAATCATAGAATTGCTCTCTTCACCCTCCACCCAGCCCCACCTCCCTGGCTAAGTTCTGCTCATCTTTTTAATGTCTTAGGCTTCCAGATCATTTCTAACATGCAGCCTTTTCTGACGTGTTGTGCTTAGGTCAAATCTGTGTGTTCATCTTTCCCACTTGCTTGTATTGTTGTTTCCTGCAGGCCTCGTGAGAACAGAGTCCTCATTTGTCATATATGACCTAGGGTAATTGCTGAAAAAGTTAACTGTCACGTGAATGCTTTCCCTCTTAATTGATTAGTCATTTGTCACTCTATCAACAACCATTTATTGGAAGACATGGTGGCAGGTCTTTTCTGAAAGGGGATACACAGAATATCAAGACATGGTCCCATGGTGGAGACTAAGCCAGAAATAAGTAGGTATTCAAGGAAATCCTAATGAAGACTGTAATAAGGTGTAAAGTATATTAGTCAGGATGTGTTGTGCTAGCTGCTGTGACCAACAACCTGCAAATCTTGGTAGCTTAACATAATAAAGGTGTATGTCATGCTCCCTTCATGTCTGTATGTGCCCATGGAACCTCCTCCATCCTGGATTTGCCAAGAGAACTGGGGGTCTCCACGGTCTCGGGGGATGAAGAACAGGGAGCACAGTTGATTCTTTGGTCAGGCTTGGAAGTGGGGCACCTTGCTTCTGCTCCCATCCCATGGACCAGAAATCGGACACATGGTCCCAACCTAAGAGTCAGGAAAATGGGGCAACATAATCGTCCTGTGTGCCCAGGAAGAGGAAGATGAAATGGCACTAGTTATTGTGTGATAGTCCCAAACAATACGTTACTCTGGTTTGGGCCACTGAGGTTAGATCACAATGAAGCACAGCGCCTTCTCTCTTTGCTAGCTGCTCGTCAGTAAACACCCTTGTTCCCCCAGAGATCAGAAGAGCGATAGTCCTCAGAGGGCCTTGATTTTTGCAGGTCATGGGGAAGATGTCTTTCATTTCATTCCCAACTGAAAGCCCATCTTCCTCTGGGGTTAGGCAGGGTGATTTGTTGATGAGCCAGCTGTGGCTTGCATTTGTTCCACTGTAAGATGGAATAGTCTACCCCGAGTGCGAGTGTGACTACACACTGATTGGCTTTCTCATGGTGGGACCTCGCTGCGTTCTGCAGTTGGCTCTCCCTTTCTCTTTTCCTCCTGGAGTTGACGAGTTTGGAGAAAAGAGTTTCCCGGTGGTGAGAACCAACAAAATCTCTCCCACTTGTCATTGTTGTGGGCTTACAGACAACCCTTGGGCGAATGGTTATGTGTTCAGGAGAAAGCTGACGTTGCTTTTAAGGCTTAAGTTTTTTGTGTACTCAGCTCAGTTTATTTCTCTCCAGAAGATACCATGGGAAATGTTTCGTGGTACATTAAGTGGAGGAAAACATATTAATAAAGTGTTGATGATGCCTATTTTTTTGTTCTTCGAAAAAAGATGTTTCTTCCCCACTGTCTTCTTGACCACAGTGGTTCTCAAGAAGGAAGCTGGAATCTTCATCTAGTCCCCAGTCTTCCTTCCTCTATCCTTTTAGCTCAGTACAGAGGCACAGTGAGAAGCTGAGCAGGGCCAGTGGAGACGTGTAGTTGAGCTGGAGGCTGGAGAGATCTCCAGTGGCCTTTTAAGGACCAAGTGCAGGTTTTGATCTCTTTCCCTGCGAGTACTGGGGAGCCACTGAAAGTATGCAAGCGGGGAGTGAGAGGTGAGTGCAGAGTGAATATGCGTGCATGTGTGTGTGTGTGTCTGTCTGAGACAGAGATCGACCGAGAGAAAGAAAACAGTGATGAATGATGACTGCCTTTGTCGTGTGCTTTTTGGCTGGTGGGGAAGAGCCCTCCACAGGAGAGAGTGAATGTGGAGACAGCGTAGCACCTTTTTCCTCGCTGACATGAGAGGTTTCCTCCCTCTTTCTGCTCAGAAGTTACTTGTCAATCGGGAGCTCACCATCCCCTCTTCAAAGCAAAGTAGTGCATTGGGGTAAATATTTACGAAATGGCAAGCTTCCTTGATCAAGATGTATTTTGAGTTTAAGGAGCCAATGACTCAGAATTGTTTTAAGTTATTGAAAGACAAAGTTATTGTGTGCCATCACGTAAAAAGGAAAGAGGAGAGAAAGTGCAGTTTTTGAATCAGACAACTGATTTACAGCTATAATCTACAAGCGATCAAATGCTTTCAGCAAAATTGTTTTGGGTTTTTTCTGAAGGCTTAAAGTATAAAAATTTAATTTATTTACAGAATCTCATTAGAGGACTTTTTAAAAGTAAGGTGAACTCTTCAGTTGCTTCGAGGAATGTTAATTGAGTGCGTGAGATGGTATAACACCATGTTTGGGAAATGAGAGATGACACGAATCTCTGCTCTCGAGACACTCCTGTTCTGAGAAAGAGGCAATCAAAAGCCATTAATAAATGAGTGTCAATAAATGTACAGCGAATGTCTTCTTCTTTTTGAAGTTCAGATAGCTTTTTCATATTCTATAACCGATATTTGAGAAATTGCTTTGTTTTAGAGAATCAAAAATACAAAAAACTGTAAAGAAAATAGCAGCTAATCCCATTTCCTCCAAGGCAAACTCTCTGTCCATTTTCTTTTCTTTTTTTGATGCATATGTTTAAGAGTGTACTTTAGCTATGATTTTTCTATCTTATTTCATGGCCCATCATAACAAGCGTCTGTACGCATTTCCCTATTCCTGGAGTTATTTTTAATGGCTACAAAATATTCTTTTGTCAGACTGGGCTATCGTTGACTTGCTTTTTTTTCTGTTGGGATTGACATTTTAGGTAAAACAAATTCATACAATTTATCCATTTTATGTCTCAAACCATCTTGTGTACTTCACTGTTGTAATAAAACATGAATGGGGAACTGAGATTTTTTTTAAAAAAGCATTTCTCTGTCTGTATTACGTCTGTGAGCTTTACCACCCGCCCAAAAAAAGTGAACTAAAACCTTGTTACAACAACTTTACATTCTTGGGAGAATGACGGGAGAATATATTTGATGCGTTTCTTCTGGCATATTCTATCTTCGGACACATAGCTCCCACTCTGGAATTGGTTGATAAAGAGCGTCCTCCAAATCCAGGAAAGCTGTTTGGTTCTAATGTGGGGAGACTTTGTACTTGATTTTGAAACTTCTAGAGGTTGTCATTTTTTGCTTCTAGCATTCACTCCTCCAGTGACATTTTAAATCTACAAATTATTTACTTTGCTTTACTTTTTTTTAAAGAAGTATTTATTATAAGGTGACTTTAAGGTGACTGTTGCCTCCATTACCTTAAGACAGGGACTTGATTGTGCTGGCTGAGAAAAACCATCAGCTTTTTCTTTTCGTTACAGTGATACTATTTCCCATTATTTAACACATGAGAAATCATAATGTGTTATGTGTCAGTATGTAAAAACTCCCAGTCAATTTTCTAAGGCAGAAGGTAGCAAATGATGGTGGTGATCATTTTGTAACATATAAAAATACCGAATCACTATATTGTTGTACACCCGAAACTAATATAAGAAGTCAATTATACTTCCAAAAAATGGGGGGAGGGATGAAATTTAAAAAAAAAAAAAGAGTTGGCAACTTATGGCCCTGGGGCCAAATCCAGCTCACTACCTGTTTTTGTAAATAAAGTTTTATCAGAACACAGAACCCATTTGTTTATTTATCCCCTTTAGTTGCTCTCCTGCTGCAGTGGCAGAGTGGCATAGTTGCCACAGAGAACTTACAGCTGCGAAAGCTGCAGCATCTAAAATATTCACCGTCTGGCCGTTTACAGAAAAAGGTTGCCAACCCTTGTTCTAAAATATGACCAAAGTATAGTAAAATGCCTTATATATAGTTAACAACCATTGCATTAAGAATGTAAAAATGTCTAAAACATTGATTTCTCAACAATTAATATGCTCTCAACATGCATTTTTTTTTGAAATGTGGCTTTTTTTTTCTTTCTTTTTTATCACCAAGAACATCTACGACACATCCCCTTTGTTGCTGGCTTTTCAAAACCTCTACAGAAGTTTCTGACATTCTACCGATTGTATTGTAACTTGACACTTTCTCCTCATGCTTTTAATTGAAAATGTTGTGTTACATTTTAGAGCATGTCATGGACTTTTCTCTTTTATAAGCAACAAGCAAAAACGTTTGACTTAGAAATAAGCATTTCCTGCAAAATGTGGGTATTAAAAGCCAAGAGGCAGTCAACTAAGAAAATGTCCACTGGATCTACATTCCCTGGCGTTGGTTCGTCTTTGACTTCTTAGAGGCTCAGTGTTGCCATCCGTAAAATGGAAATCGGACCACCTCACAGGGCCACGTGAAGATAAAGTAAGGAAAGATACACCTGACACGTTTTGGGAACACATTAGCTGCCTGCTTCCTTTCTTCTTTCTACCCTTAGGTTAATTAGAGGAGCAAACAATCACAACTATAACGTATGTTCAGGGATGTTTCCAAATTTGCAAATTTATGTGTGGTGTTTCCGAAATTCAAGTATACGTTTGGAACCGGGTGGAAATTAGAAAGGTCTGTGTATTCGGGTAAGAGATACAAACTGGCGAATGTAATAAGCGTTCCTGAGTCTCAGAGGCTTAACATAGTGCAGGTATACTTGTGAGGCACCTCCGTCTGCTGGCTGGTGGGGAACAAGTATGGTGGTCTGCTCCATGTGGTATTTCAGAGACCTTGGCTTATTGCCCCCAGTGACTCCACCATCTTGTAGGACTTGGAGTTCTGCCCTGGACCTCCGGGCTCACAACCAAGGGAAGAGGGAGGGCATTAGGGATGGGTCAGAGGCTCCTGGGTCAGGATGAAAGTAACATAGCAACTTCCATCTGTTTGGCCGTAACTCAGCCGCAAGGACCCACCTAACTGGAAATACATCCCAGCTGTGTACGCCCAGGAAGAAGGAAGAGATCTGATGAACATTCAGTGAGTCTCTGCCACAGACTGACCACATCTTCTTGGGTTATTATGGAGGATACATGCTTCCCAGGCATAAAAGGCGCAAAGATGCCAGTAATCTGAGAACCTGTCTTTAACAGTTACCCACGTAAATAACATTTGGAGACAGTAATGCTGGGTAGAGACAGTTAATCTGTATACGTGTTTAAATATATTTTAAAAATTAGCCTGTGATCTGAATCTGCTTCCCACATGTTGTGTGCCATTTACATACTTTGGCATTCTAAAATCACAGATCTATCCCAGAGTAAGTTTAGAGATAGATACTTAAGAAATGTTGCATTCAGTGACATTTTCATTACCAAAGTGGTCCACGTGGACTCAGATTTATTTTGCCACCCTATAAAAGCAGAAGTCATACACAGTATTGAGTGGAATTTTTATCCACGAGGGCAGATAGGACATTCGTTGAAATACTGCCGTTGTTATTTGATTCAAATGCACATCTTACAATGAACCACATCAGGACCATTATCAATTTTTTAATACCTCTCATGGATCTAAGCACACCTTTTTTAAGTTATTCATTTTAAATTATGATTATATGAATATTTTAGGATTATAATCACCATTAAATGAAGGACAAAATTTATCATACCAAAATAGAAATTTAACTTAAAGTAGAAAGAACTTGATTGCAAGGTTTAGCAGACTAGAAACAAGACGTAAAGAGGATATTAAAGAACATTTTTCAAAAGACCCTCAGTAGTACAGATTTACAATAGATTTGGAAAAAACACAGTTGCATTCAGTGATGTTTGTGAAGATCGTATTTGAGGCAGTCTCATCAAAGATCAAACTTCTGTAAGATTGAAAAAGCACACTAAAGCAAACAAACCTTTTGGTCATTCCATGGAAAAACTAACTTCAAAAGAAATCTTCATTCAGTACCATAAAGTTGGTGAAGTTTATTTGAGATAGAAGTTGCTCTTGACCTGAAGGTGATCCTGTGGCTTTTTGGTCAAGAGTCAAGATTGTATATGGCCATAGGTGATTAAAAATATCCCTTTCACTTTTTCTTGGTATTCACGGCATTTCCTACTACCTGTCACTTTGTCCTTGACGAAATTTGAGACTGAAAACGAGTCGACAAGGATGGTTTTCCAATCAGTTCCTCATTTTTTCTCGGGTACTCCTTTGTTATTTTCGAGTTCAGATTTACTATTCATGAGCCACATTTTAATCAGTGACCATATCCGACAAATGGAAGCTAAGCGCTGGTTAGTATGTTGAAAATAAACGCGAGGGCTCTCATTAATGTCGCCCTCTGAATAATTAGTTGAGCATCGTGTACCGAGCAGCGGCGAAGGCAAGCTGGCTTTTCACTGGAACGACAGGCTGACAGCCACGTCCTGGAGTGTGGTCATTAGTGTGTCCCACCATCAATGTCATGTTACTGTGTCAAATTAGTTAGTGTCCCCTTAGGAGAGATGCCGGACCTACAAATTATCCTCCCACATCCCTGGAAACCGTGTTTGCAAAACCTGCGATCAAGTGTGGGCAAATTATTAACACGGCTCATAAATGAACTAGTTTACAGGCTTATAACATTTTACAAGTAGATAATAAAGGGTAGAAAAGTTTTCCAATTGCTTTGCCCTGATGTGAGGGCTGTGATCTGCCGACGTTTCCTGGAGGAGCCCACAGCTGATAGGTTTTCGAGAGGAGCGAGCATACACATGGAGTGTCAGAACGAATGTTTGGAAAATGTAGCCTCTGAAGGGAAGCCAGTGTAAATGCATTGGAAACAATATAATTAACGTGGTTATCTCATTGCTCTGAGAAGCCCGTGACAAGGGTCCTCTTTCTTGTGGCAGTTGCTCATTAATGAGGTCACCAATTAAGTCTGAACTTTGCCAACTGAAATTACCTGGAAAAATATTTCTGATGCATTCTTATCGTGCTCTTAAGCTGCCCTGTTGAAGGAGAATAACGCTAACACAGCACGTTAAAACTCATAGGGGAATGACGATTCTTAGTCCGTAATGTATTTGACAAACAGTTTACACTCACGTCGATACCTGATACCTAGAAAACAGAGTGTGGACCCATCTGTCCTGAGTTTATCTCCTATCAAGAAAAGGCACCCACTGGGAGCACCACCACTTAACAGTCTGCTGAGCCCCAGTAGACAGACAGCCCACGTAGTTTCCGGAGATACACGACTATTCAAATCATAAAACTTCATACATCTCTTTTTTGGTTTCAACTTCTCTGTCTGATTAGATTAGAATACATGTGCATTCACAGAGTGTTTTCTGAGTTTACTTTTGCAAGGGAACAGCGCACACACAGGGAAGAGGTCGTGCTTTTTGTTCGTCCTGTAGTTGCATTTCCCTACCTCAGAGCGGGTCCCTTCTGACATCTTCAGGGCTGTACAGGTGTCATTATCATCTCAAGGATCTAAGCAGAAAAGGCCTGGCATGTAAAACCTTGCTACTGACTGCTGTTCACAAAAACCTGCTGAAACTGCTTGAGGATGAGCTGACTTGTCTGTCAGCAACTTCAACTTACTTGGCATTGTATTTGGTAAATACTCATAACCCAACTAAGCCGTGAAAGCGCATGGCCTCGGCACACACGAGCACACGCACAGGCTGACTGTTTGCAGGAGAGGGCTGTTTCACAGCCTCCTTCTGCATTTGAAATGCAATGGAGAAAGAACTGTAACCTTTGGGGAGTAAGATTTTGTGTTTGTCTGGCAGGTGAGATAGCTTGTCTTTTTTTTTTTTTTTTTAATAAGGTGATGATGTGTGTGTGTGTGTGCGTGTGTGTGTGTGTGCGCGCACGTATACGTTTGTGTGTGTATTTCCTCCGGTCGCTTGTACTGAATGCACTGAGAGAGACTGAAGACCAAAACCCAAAGGAAAATCTTCACTGGGACTCAGGGATCATCTTACCCATATTGCTCAGAATGAGATAACATTGTAATTCCTAGAAGTTATCCTCAAAAATAAGAACTGTTGGAAGTTAAAGGAACCAAACTTCCTAAGTGAATGACAGTGGCTTCAAGAGTAGCAGTTTTACTTGACTCTGTAACATCTTTGTGCTATAATTCTATAACGCTGAACTCAAATTACGAGCTACATGGAATGCTGATTCTAGAAGGGAAAGGACAAAATAGGTACACAGATACATGATTACATATTTAAAAGCACGGTGTCAATAAGGAAGACCTAAGGCTTAACGTGAATGTGTTACTTTTGAGGCAACACAGTTTGCCGCTTCTCTTAACCTCTTCTGTTCTTTTTGCTTTCAGTGTCTCTCTGTGTGTTGCAGTCCTGTGGCATTATGCATGCCCCCAACCAGTGACCTCCAGACTTTTTATGGCTGTGAGACACGTTAAAAGTTCAGGGTGAGTGGCAAACAACACTTACATTGTGTACCGATTAAAAGTTGCCATCCACCTTTGCAGGTGACACGATACTGGATATAGTAATCCCTCAGAAGATAATGGAATGCCCCATTATCAAGCATGAGTTCCAAAGCCAGCAGGAATACGTTTATTGCCTTCCACGATAGCTTTATGGCTTTTCGGAGCAGGATTTGTAACTTGCATCATATCTGTGGAAGGGTGATCTAATGAAGGGTTGGTAAACTTTGTCTCTAAAGGGCCAGATGGTAAATATTATTAACCTCATGGACCATAGAGTCTCTTTTGTAACTAGTCAACTCTGCTGATGTAGCGCAAAAGTAGCCACAGACTGTAGGTAAACAAATGGGCGTGACTGCATCCGATAAAACTTCAGTTGCAGAAACAGGTCGTGGGCCATACTTGGCCTAAAGGCCGTAGTTTGTGGGCCCTGATCTAATGCATCAAAGGGGAACAGATGACCTGGAATCAGGATACCTCACCAGGTAGCAGTCCCTCTGTTATTGAGCAAACCATTTATCAAGAAGAAATGGGAATAAAAAAAATAATGCCCTTTCTACTGAGGTAGGAGTAGGCTGTATTTGTAAGGATGGAAGAAGATATAATGTACAGGAAAGCACTTTGAAAATTTCGAAACTCCTTACAAATGTAATGGATGCCGTATACCGTTATTATGGTTCACCTAGTGGAATATACCTCCTTCACCCTTTTAATCACATTGGGTTTTCATGAGCTAAATGAGTGTGAGGGAAAGCCCTTTTATTTTCTAAGTCATGTGGTTTGGCTGTATGTTCCTTCTATTTTATAGTTGATGGACAAGCTGTTGAAATGCCTCTTTGGTATCAAATACGGATGAAGGGCTATGCGGATAGATTATGGCAGGCTAAAGATCAAATGCCGATACAGAGCTATTAAATTTCCTTGAATCATCAGATTCTGAGAGTGTTTTCAGATCTTCCACCTTTAAAATAGGCCCTAATAAATAATAATGCTTCGGATGTCTACAAGTATGTTTGAAATTCACAAGCCTTGCATGTCAAAACATAGAGACAGGTTCAGCAAATATGCTTCCCTGGACTAGTGGTACTAATTAAGGGAAGTCATACTTAAACAAACAGCTTGGTGAATAGAGGGGTAATCAGAATCTCCATTCATGAATTCCTAGGCTTTTTTTTTTGTTTTCTGACAAAAAATAGTAGGCTAGTCTTTAGATATGTTTTCATGTCTTTCTATCATTTAAGAATTGTTTTCCAGTAACAGAGATGCACCTATGTGAGGTTAAAAAAATTAGTTATGTGTTCTCTCATAAAAGATGTCTGGGGGAGAGCAATTTGCGCTTTCTGTCTTTATGCTCTGCTTGCCTGTTTAGGTGTTGCTTCATTTTCACGGTCACATGATGGCTGCTGGCGCTCCAGCCACTGCTTCTACATCCTGAAAGGAAGAGGCAAGAGTACAAGGAACAAAAAGAGTACTCCTCCCAGCTGAGGAAGTCCTCTTTAAAGAACTTGCCCTGAAGTCTTGCTCAGTGGCTTCTGTTTACATCCTTGTATCCACCCCTAATATAAGGGCATCTGGGAACTGGATCCTTAGACTTGAGAAATTTGTTGTCCCAGATAAATTCCAGGTTCTAGTAGTAATGAAGAAAAGGTGTGTGGTCGTTGAGCAGCAATCGTGGTTGCTTATATGAAATCATGCTCTCAGTTTTTCTTCCATGTCTACTTTTTATTTATTTTGATGAATGCCTTCTTTCTTTGATTGATTTGTGTGTGTAATGTCTTATTTGAATTTTACATGTTTGAATTTCAGCTTACTCAATTCTCAGCAGAGATACATATCTCAGTAAATATTTTAGGACCATAATATTCTTACTAGAAGTACCATGGCAGATCTGAGAAAGAAATTTCTGTCTCATGAGAACCATCAACCAAAATTTAAACTCCCAGGGCTTCCCTGGTGGCGCAGTGGTTGGGAGTCCGCCTGCCGGTGCAGGGGACACGGGTTCGAGCCCCGGTCCGGGAGGATCCCACATGCCGCGGAGCGACTAGGCCCGTGCGCCACAGCTGCTGAGCCTGAGCTCTGCAGCCTTCGAACCACGGCTACTGAGGCCCGTGTGCCTGGAGCCCGTGCTCTGCGGCAGGAGGGGCCGCCGCAGTGAGGAGCCCGCGCACAGCGACGAGGACCCAGCGCAGCCATAAATTAATTAATTAATTAATTTTTAAAAAAATTTAAACTCCCAGATTTTCGAATGGATTTTCTCTCCTCTGGATGGGAGATTTTGTTAAAGCCTTAGTCCTAGCGTGAGGTCCTAGGACATACAGGCCTGCACCCAACTGTGTTGTTCCCAGTATGTGTGAGGGCTGCCACTGATGGCTTTGAACTATCCCTCAGAGACTGGACAGTGCTGCCTACTCTGCAGCTCTGCTTTGCTCTTCCCCATGTGTCTGCTGAAAGCTTACTTTGGAGGGTGGTGGAGACAAGTAAGCCACTCCTGTCCAGTTTCCCTATTCCAGATTGGCCTGTACTTTATTCTCGGGAAAATTACCATCCCACGGAAGAGACTTCCCTTTCCTTCATAATATAGTCTCTGCCTATACGAGCCTGTGTTAGATGCTCATGAAACACGGTAGCTGATGCGTTCACAGACATTTCTTGGATGCCTGCTGTAGCTGTAGGATAGCAATGTGGGTAAGAGTGTCCGCACTGAAGTTAAATCAGCCTAGGTTCACATTCCACCATTTCCATTTACCGGTTGAGTGCCCCTGCGTCAGTTACTTAACCTTTCTGGGCCATGACCTCCTCATCTGGGAAATGGGGATACAAATAGGAGCTGGATTCCTGTAAAGAATTACTGAGATGATGGTTGTAAAGAGCTCAGCACAGTTCCTGGTAGGTAATAAATGCCAGCATTGTGCCATGCGCCCGGGGTGATGTGCTGGAAATCCCAGTCTGAGGAGTTTTTGCCGTCCTCTGGCTGGTCCGCTGGCCATTACTGTACTGGTAGACAATGTATATTTCAGAATCCATTGCTTCTCGCCTGGTATTCTGTTGGAAGTTTAAGTAAAGCCCTGGGAGGTGGCTTTGATGCCCGTCTCCAAGGACTCTGCAGCCACGTATACAGCTGGACAGCCCGGCTAACGGAACTTAGATCTCTGGGTCCCATTTTGACGCTTTCCCCTGAGAGGCAATCAGTTCGTTCTTTATTCCGTTTTTTGACTTACTCAGACGATGGGCCTGCCCAGCAAGCAGAATTCACTAACTGCTTTCAGGTTGGTATTGCTGATGATAATCTGAAACTCAGTAGGGTTTCACTCATGCAGGCTGGTGCTCCATGAGGTCGGTCTTGCGCGGCCTCATCCCGGTCCCCGCCTTTGTGCTGAGTCTGCAAAGCAGCCCCTGGTCCCCACACGTCTTCTTGGGACTGGCCCTCAAAGAACAGTGTCGTATGCACAGAGAAGCTGCCGCATGACTGTGGCAGAGATCATCAGCTGTGCCCGTGGACGGCCCAGTTGGCGACGTGTCCCAGAGATTGAGAAGCGTTGGCGACCACTCGACCATGGCTGTCTGTTGATTACTTGACTCTGTGGAAGTAGTGGCTTGTAGGAGTGGCTCTTACTTTTTCAGGAGACTCTTGGAAACTAACTTTTTCCTCTGTGGTTTCAAGTATTTTATTTAGACACTGTTCCTGTGCTCAGTTGCCTTAAAATCTTCCTCGCCCCTGGACCATGCGATTCTCTGTCTGGAACAATTTTTGTGCTTCACAGAGCTAACCCCTTCTCATCCTTCATTATTCAGTTCAAATATCACCTTCTTGGGGTGGGCTTCCCTGACTACCCCCATTAAAGGTGATTTCCCTCTTCCCCCTTCTCACTGTCAGCCACCCAAGCCTCTTGTCTGTTTCGACTTACTACAGCTCTGTCACCTTCTGAATATACCTGTTAACCAGGTGATAAGCAAGAGGCAGATCTGTCTGAATCAGTGTTGCTTCTTCATGGCTGACAGTGCCCAGTGAATAGTAGGCAGGCTGTCAGTCAGTATTTGTCGAAGCAGTCAGAGGACATTTGGGATTTCCCTGTGAATTTCTATATTTCATGGTACTAAGAGGACTGCATCTGGGTGAGAGAGTAAGAAAAGAAATGAAACCACACACGTCACCTTTATTATAGGAATAGAATCCTGCCCTTGGGTTTTCTCTGGAAAGCTTCCTCTCTACCTTGTACAAGTCTTTGATACTCTGTGTGTCCCATCCGGAAAGGGTTATACATCATCACCTTCCCCATGAAGACAGAATCATTTGCCTTTTGGTTCTAAAGCTTATGGTGGGTGGTATAAGTTCATTAAGGGTGTAGGATTCCAAGCCCAAATCCCAGCACTCTCGTTCCCTGGCTCTTTGTTCTTGGACAGATTACTTCCTCTCTTTGGTCCTCAGTTTACTTACCTGAGGCAGGGGAAATAGCCGGACCTAATAAATAAGCTCGTAGTGTTCGTGCAAGGGTTAAATGAGATGCTACGTGCACAGTGCTTTGCACAGGATCTGGAACAGAGTAACGATGCTGTTGATTCAGGAAGATCAACAGAAGGGTATTGGGAACCACCCTGACAAAACTCATAACGTCCTTTCTTGTGATCTTCATTTTAAAGGGGGTAAAGATGGCGAAGAACCTGGATTCCCTATTAGATTCGCTCATTTCATGCACTGAATTACCTTTAAAAAGTGGAAAATGAGCGAGCAGTGGGATGACCTGTTTTATATTTGTTGTTAGCATGTCGACTGTTGGGTGTGAGGGATCTGTTTCAGATAAGGCCAGTGATAAACCTCAAATGATGGGATGGCTCAGTGTTTGGAGCCCAACCCACGTGCAAAAACACCTTTGGAATTTGGAGTTGAAGGTTCTGCACTGTCCTTACGATGCCTGGCTGGGGAGATGTTTCATCCTTAAGTAATCAGAGCTCATTTGATCTCCTGCCTCACAATAGACCATGTCTTAAGTTGCCTGGAAATTCTAATTTTAAAAAAATTGGGGACTTCCTGGTGGTCCAGTGGTTAGGACTTTGCACTGCCAATGCAGGGGGCCCGAGTTTGATCCCTGGTCAAAGAACTGGATTCTGCATGCATGCCACAACTAAAAAAAAAAAAGAAGATCCCACAGGTGGCAACAAAGATCCTGCGTGTCACAACTGAAGACCCAGCATGGCCAAATAAATAAATAAATATTAAAAAAAAATTGTACCCTTGATGTATTGGTCCTGAAAATTTACATATCTCTTTCCTGAAAGGAAATTCAAGTCTGTATGGATTGAACGGAGGTAGACGTAAATATCTTTCATTGTGAGCCTTTATTTCTTTCACCTGCTTAAGGTAGAGCGTCTGTTTTGGTTGCTATGTTGTATTAGTTGGGGCCTGGTTGAACTGTGCTGTTTGTTGTGCATTTGCTGTGTGAAAGCCCAAGCACAGAGAGGGATTTGTCTCTCTCTCTATCCCACAGCTTTTGGTGGTAAAAGATGAACTATATCAAGTCACATACTCTCATTGACATGATTTATGGAAGAGCCAGTGTTATCTAAGAAATTTAAAGAGCTGATAGGGGCTTCCCTGATGGCGCAGTGGTTAAGAATCTGCCTGCCAATGCAGGGGACACGGGTTGGAGCCCTGGCTCGGGAAGATCCCTCATGCCGCGGAGCAATTAAGCCCGTGCGCCACAACTACTGAGCCTGCACTCTAGAGCCCGCACACCACAGCTACTGAAGCCCGCGCGCCTAGAGCCCGTGTTCCACAAGGGAAGCCACCGCAATCAGAAGCCTGCGCACCGCATCGTAAGAGTAGACCCCGCTCACCGCAACTAGAGAAAGCCCGTGCGCAGCAACGAAGACCCAACACAGCCAAAAATAAATAAATAAATTAATTAATTAAAAAAGAAAAGCCATTAATTTTTGTTGATTTATAATTTGTCCCTCTCAGCTTAATAAAAATAAAAGAGCATGAGTAAAATACAGTTTAGGGCATCACATTTAGTTCCTAATATCCTTTTTAGAAGCAAAAAAGCTAAAGTTCAATGAGCAGGAGTTAAGTGAAGCAAACGATTCAGGAAAAACCTTTATTAGACTCATAACAGCCCTTGGAGTGGCAAAGACCCAGCTTTTCTTCCATCTATAAAAAACATGCAACACCCTTGTCTCCAAATACCATTTCAGAAACGAAAACAATAATCACGAAAGGGGAAACAGATCCGTGTAATGCGAGACTTGATTCGTGTCGTTTACACGGGAAGCCTGACAACCTGGATCACCACCCATGCACCCGTCTTCTCAGTATCCTGATGCCTGAGCATCAGCAGGAAAGATTAGGAGCGTTCCAAGGGGTTTTCTCTGATGTTTTGAAATGTTGCTGCCTTCAGTGTGCCTCTCAGGGCCAGGTGAGTCTGGTTATGATGTGCTGGGGCTTGAATCTCACATTGCCGCTTCTTATGGACCGTCAGTCAACCTTTATTTACCCTGGATGTTCACATCAAGAGAGGCCGTCTTTGTCCATATCTGCCCCAGATCATTTGTTACTGGTGACACAAATCTATTCCTTCACTTCCAGCCCACTTCTTAAACATGATAATTTTTTTTAATTCTACTAGAATAAAGCATGCATATGGTTTTCTATAGCTGTATATGCCTAGAAGAACTTGCATTTCATGTTATCACCAATCCTTGTGTGTGTAGTTTCGCCATTCTCCCTTACAAGTAATGAGAGAGAAGAGTAGAATTTTTAAAACTCATGCAAAACCTAATCCTGAGAAATTCCAAAAACCAGCGGTGAAGAGAAACAGTCTAGTTGTGAAAAGTCTTCCCTGTAATAGCTGCCTTTAGTGGGAGTTTACATATTAGCTCACAAAACTCTATGAGATGGGTATGATTCTAAAAAGTCCATTTTACAGGTGAGGAAACTGAGGCCTAGTGAGGTGAAATGATTCCCTCAAACTTCTCTGCTCATTAGAAGTAGAGCTGGGATTCAAACCCAACCACTCTTCCTCTGGTGCCATGGCTCCTAACCACCGCACCATATTGTTTTCACCATGTAAGCATCTTCCTAGGGTGTTGATTTGCAAGCATGGTTTTGTTTGAACATACATTTTTCCCTTTGGGGCTGCTTGTATGCTACGTGTTGAGACTTTATACTTCAGTGCCATGTAACCAGCTCTGTTTGTTCTTAGTAGCCTTTTTCAAATGCTTTAATTCTTTTTGCTAGTACAAGAGCTTTGGGAAATAAAAGTTAAGTCCCGATGTGATTCAGAACAAGGACAGCCACTTAATTGGCGTTCTTCGGTCTCTAGTTGGACGTGCCTTTTAAGACATTTTCTCTAGATCTTTGAGTCATTTTTCTCTTTGAGTCATTTTTCTACATTATTCTAGTTAACCTCATCTCTGCAGCCCTCATTTTAGTTCGTGTTAGCCTCTGACTACCCAACGATTGAATTGTTCCACTCAATCACCTGTGTGGAAAAGTGTGGCAGGCGAGAGGGTCCCCTTCCCAAAGCAGCAGTCCTGTACCTGGGGCATTTTCCCAGCAAGCAGGTTTAGTTCTTGAAATGCATTCACCTGGAAGGCTTTTTATTTACCAAAGTGAAGATCTGGGTACTTACAGGTAACACTGGGTAGCAAAGTTAGAAGATCTTTGGTTCCTTGGTCAATAGAATTCCAGATTCATAAGCTGTATGCCAAGGACTTTGACGTTCAAAAATAACAGATAATAGGTTTTTAAAAAACATAGTAAAATGTTAGGTTTGAAAAAAATATAGAAAAACCAGTCACAAAAGACCAACGAATAAGCAGTTTTTACTCCAGGGGTTGGAATTGTCTGCATGTCCTTGTTAACACAAACAGCAGACCATTTTTAATGTGTCTGTGCCTTCAGATACTGAGCCCACCGTTTGTCAGGCCTCTTGGGTAACTTGGGACCAGTTTAGGCATAAAGAGGAATTCAGTGGCTCATGATGCTGGAAACTCGACTGGTAGAATGAGCTTCAGGAGCATCTGGAGTGGGGGGTTCAGATCTCGCTGTTAAGTCTTGGTCTCAAGTCGCGCGCAGTGCTCTGTGCTGGATTCCTTCACGGAGTTGTTGACCAGTTTGTCGCAACATAACCCTTCATCACTCTGCTTTTGTAGCCACTCCAGCAGAAAGGAATCTTTGTTTATAAGTTCTAGCAGCTCTCACAGAATCTGGATCTTCCTGGTTCTGCGATTGGTCCCTTGTGTGCCATGTGCCTATCACTGAAACAGTTTCTGGGGTTGGAGCAAGGCTGGGTTGGCGGGGAGGTGTGAAGCAGTGGGTAGCCTGGCGTGGGTCACATGCTCGTCTCAAGAGAGGTGAATGACCTTTGACCTGCACACGACAATGGAAAGTGGGTGAAAGGGGTGCTTGTTTCAGAAGAAAGGGACAGAATTTTCGGAAGGTAGAGTGCGCATATATATCCTATAAGGCACTGTACTTTTTTTTTTTTTTTTTGAAGCACAGGCACCTTTTAATTTTGCAGTAATTTCAAAGTTACAGAGAAGTTGCAAGAGTAGTCCAGGAACTCCCCAAAAGGATCCCTTTGCTTAGATTCAACGTTTTGCTCCTTGGCTTTATCATGTCTTGTCGATCTACCTATGTAATACACATACACACACATGTCTATACTTATACGTAATTGTTTTCAAAACCATTTGAGAGTTGATTGCAGGTGTCATACCCTTTTATTCCTAAATAAATCAGCGTTTTTTTTTTTCCCTAGGAACAAGGACATTCTCTTACATAACCACAGTACAATGAGGTAATATTGATACAATATTAATAAAATATAGTCCGAACCTCAGTCCCTATTCAGATTTCATCCGGTTGTCCTGATCATGTCCTTTATAACTATTTTTTCCTGGTCCAGGATCCAGGATTGCTCAGAAAGGCACTGTACTTGATGCACAGTAAAGATATAAGATTACAGAGGTGGCAGGAACCTTTAAATATCATGTAGCCCAGCTCTCCAAGATTGAGTGTCATCTGAGATGTTCCCCATTAAGTTCTGTGCCTACTACTTGGACATCTCCAGTGACATTGACATCGATGAAGTGGGTTTTGCCTCAAAAATACTACCATGCCTCTGTCCTGAAGGAGCCTGGGCTTCATTCATTGCTGTACTCCTTCCATCTGTCCTTCTGTCCAGCCATCCGCCAACCATCTGTCACTGTCGTAGGTCCTAAAGCAAGGTCTTTGACTTCAACATACTTACATCTACAAGGTAGACAGAAAGGTCAATTATAATACAGTGCTAGAGAAGCTACAGAAATACTGATAGATTGTACACGTATATATGAGGTTGGGGAGGAGACATCGGAGGTGGGAGATGGGAAGCCCTCCCCGAAGCAGTGAGATCTGGCTGGGACCCTTAAGGATGAATAGGAGTTAGTTACCAAGTAGCCAAGGGAAAAATGATCAGATTGGTGGACTTACTGTCTCTTCTAGAATTAAACCCGACATTTGGACTTGGATTTGAATTACCTAGGGAAAACGGCTTATAAAATACCTTACTTAGCCCAGTTAAAATATACGTGTCTTTTAGGCCATACCAGTGATGTTAGTGACGGGAAATAGCTGCTGATGAAGGGTTTCTGTCCAGGCTAGCCACATGGCATCTGTCAAGTTACCCTGATTGCCTTTCTCCTACTAAGTACATAACAAATGAGTGAATAAAGCTTCCATGGGTAAAGTTTTGGTGAGTTAAATTATAGAATTTCTAGTAACACTTCTCTAAGAATTTTGAAAGGATTGGACTTTGTTTGTTTTTTCCTACATTCTTGTGGGTAAAAAAAAAATATTCTGAACTTCAGTTTTTGAATGTTACCTGAAGATAAAAATAGTACCTTCCCAAGGGTTAGGGTTTATATGGAGAATAAACATATTGATCCGTATGAAACACCGATCATGATGGTGGCACCTAAGGAAGCACTTAATGGATGTTACTTACTATCAGAGGGTGTCCGTGATTTTTACCCCATAGGTTGTCAAAGGCTTAAAAAAGTAATTTATTGTATCAATGACTAATAACTAGTTGATCTAAAAATGTTTTTCCATATACCCTGAATGTAATATATTTTTTTATTTTCACATATTACTTCTATTATAAAAATTAAGGATATTAATGATGGGAAGATTTAGCAAAGAACTTTAACTCCACATGCTTTTAATGCTTCCCTGAATTAATAATTTTCATGTCCATCATATTTTCTCCTTGGCCCACAATTCATCCCATATTTGGATCTTGGCAAATGATGACTTGGTTAATTAGGCAGTCTGTTAACTCTGATTACTGAGTTATAACAGATCAGTGTAGAAGCATCAGTGTGCAATTTGGATTCAAATGCTCTTCATTTTATCAAAACAAATTTACATTTAGGGGTAAGTATGTTGAAATGCATTAGGGTAAAATGATGCATTTCATCAGGAAAATTTTAAAAGGATAAAGAATTATTTCCTCCCGCTAAGTTATTTTTTTATTATGACATTCGTCACATTATCTTTCACTAGGAATAGACTTAAAAGCTTGGAATTTTCTTTTAAAGCTTGAAAATTATAGCTGATTTAATCCCTCTATTATACAAATAGGATGGATGGGTTGCATTTTTATTTAAGCATAATTTAGTATAGCGACACATGGTTATATTCCAGTTCTGACCACAGTGGCCTCTGATACTGGACTTACTTGTGGAAGTGAGTCTTGACTGTGTTGGGGGGTGGAATTGGTGGGTTACATTAAGGCTCGCTCTCTTTCACAGCTGAAGGGATTGGCAGTTATTAAATACGATTGGGCCTTTGTAGTCCTTTCTCTTCCTTGTTTAATGGCTCCTCATTCCTTAAGGGCAGTTGGAGTATCAAAACCTTGCTTGCCTACTCCATCTCCATCTCTGCCTGCCTTCCTTCTTAGCACAGAACGCCGAGCCTTGCGGAAAATGCACAAACAAGTAAACACAAGAATGATTTTCCAGATTCAGTGAACGCTGAAATTTGTGTTAGCTTCCCCTAACAGTTCTATGAGGTGTCAGTAGCATTCAGAAGACAGCACCTCACCCTTCTCTCCCTCCCTGCTTTCGCACACACCTACACGTGCACGCGCGCGCACACACACTGAACTCCGTAACGGGTACCTAGGAGGTGCTGAATAGGTATTTGTTGAACACTGATTGGTGGAAAAGTTGAAACACTGACAGTCTCCCACCCCACGCTCCCAGGCTGCTCTTAGAGCCGGTCCAACAGTAGGGACCCTGTCCGATACTGCAACCGTGAGAGTAAGTGGGGCTGATGAAGTTAATATTTATTTTTTCAGTAAGCTTACTGGAGTCTGACCTTTCTGAATTGCTGTGTTCTAGTTCCATGGAAAATAGAGCTAGAGAGAGAAAATGTTTTTTACACTCAATGAACTTAGTATCTTGTTGATTGGTCATATTGAGGTGACCATAGGTCAGAAATAGGAAACCCTAGTTCTTTAACTTGATTCAGTGAAAGCATCTAGTTTATGCAAAACTGGCTTTTTTAAGGCTAGAAGACCCTCTGACTTTGTAGGTAAAGCAGAACTTTGCTTAACTCAAAATGGAAGTTGGGTTTTTATGAATTTGATTATTTTCTCTTAATTGGGAACAGTTAGTAATAATTATAGGTGACGCTCATTTTGGAGGGGCTTGTGGCTGGTTGTTCAAAGGTAAAGTGATGTTTTGAGCGCCAGTGTGACAGATTTGAATGACAGTCAGCCTGAATAATTCAGTTTCCCTACCTCCCCATTCCTTCCAAAAGAACGAACCAAATAAGGAATTTTTAAAAACCCAAACCATTCTGGAGTCTATGAATTTTTAGTCATTTTCAAAAGACGTAGTTTGACAGAGAGACATCCTCGGGGGCTTTTATGTGTGAGGTAAACCCACTGGAACATTAATTTCTTTCTTTTTAATGGGGCTTCAGATACCTAAATAATACATGTATTATAATAATAAGTTGCCAATAGAGAGCCTTCTGGAAAACAACTCCCTAAGGAATGAGATAAGAAGTGAAGTCCAGTTGTCTTGTTCTCTTGGCTGTGCCGTGTGGCATGTGGAATCTTAGTTCCCCTAGCAGGGATCGAACCCGTACCCGCTACACTGGAAGCACGGAGTCTTAACCACTGGACCGCCAGGGAAGTCCCAGCTGTATTTTCAAGTGTCCCTTCAGACAGAACATTCTTACCCCACATCAGTGGCCCCCAAGAAGTCTTAATGGCAACGTCAGGGAACTTTCTCAATTAAGTGCTTCTTAAATAAATAGGTCTGTGGGCAGAAGTAAGCAGCCTTGTTGGAAGGTTGGGTACTATGACTCTGTGGTTTTATTAATTACATTTATTCTTTTAAAATGACCCTGGATGAAAACAACCACCCCTTCTGTGGTCATGGTTAGCAGATGTTTACCGTAATATTCTTTGCTCCGTGGGAAAAAAAAAAAAAAAAAAGCCTCTTCCACCCAACAAAAACAGCCACAGTTTGCTTGGCTCAATCAGAACTTTGGCGCTTGGGTCTTACTTTATATATCATGGCTCCAGTCACACAGCCTTTCCAAGTGTGAGGCTTAGGTCACTCCAGCATCTGCAGGAGCGCCTCACTCAAACAGTGATCTATTATGTGAGCGCTTAATTCTTATACTGTTTTTGGCATCCACCCTTCCTCGTTGAAACCAATATCCTATATGCAAGGCTCTCTTTGTTTTTCTTGTAGGAGCATGCTGGCTCCTCCTTAATTTCAAAGCCTTTCACCTAGGTCTGATGGCCATTTTTGTGAGGATTTTGAGTGTAGAGATAAAGGCAAGGTTCGCCTACTCCATCTGAGAGTTTGGATTTTCCTGGGCTCTCTCTGAAATGAAAGGCATCTCCTTGTCTCATGTTTTTTGTTTGAAAGGTGTCTTTTCTTATTGCATGTTGAGTGTGCTTAACCACCTCACTTCTCATATTTTTTTTTCTTGCCAATTCCTTTTTTTTTTTTTTTTTTACAAGCAGTAAGTGCTCATGAACCTTTAGATGGTCCCTGCCTACACCTGCCATTCATGGTTCTAACAGGTATTTCAGAAGCAGCCCCCTCATTTGTCCTGATTTCCGCTCTGAAGAATGCCTCTTGCTCTTCGGCAGTGCTGAAAGGAAATACAACAGCACAACTTTGCTTTTCTTGGGAAGCTCCTCCCTTTGGAATGGAGAACTCTGGGTGGCTCTTCTTATTTTGTCTCCATCGCCAAAATAAGCAGGGATCTTGCATAACACCAGGGTAGGAAAAAAGAAGTAATTTTAAGGGAAACGTACGTTCATGTCGAGAAAAAGGGAGTTAGAACGGGACAGAGGACAGTGGTCCACAGAGGTAAAGACATCTTTTCCATTCAGGTAGGAAACCAGGTTTTGATCATTCTGGTATAATTTATAAAATAAAAAAAGTTGCTTCCTCCCATCCCCAAGTCTTTTCTTTGATCCAGTTAAAAATAAATCTTGAGATTAGAAAACCAAGGCTCATAGGTTACTTAATTGATGTATGTGGTAGTTGGAATAGATCAAGTCTTGTATTTGTGAAATTATTTTCCTACAATCTTAGTTAACCCTAAGTGATTCCCTTGGAGATGACTTGGTTTGAGATGCTTGCCCTAATCTGAACCCAGTGCCAAAGCTAGCCAAATAGGATTCTTGTTTGGTCTGACTTTAGGAACATGGAAGAGACATCTGAGCATTCAGATGAACCAAAGATGTCTACTCTAGCTGTTTGGCTGATTAGTGGACATATTATTTGTCCTTTTAAGTGATTCCAAATAATGTCTGTTGATAGAAACAGAGCAGACACTTCAGTGTTTCAGACTGTTTGTGGGTGGCAGGTTTTGAAAATGCAGCTAATTTGCAAAAAGAAGAAAGAGTAGGAAAAAAAAAAAAGCGAAAGAACCAAAAAAACAAAATCTTAAAAGTTTCAGTTTCATCCATTCTCAAGGTTTGAAAATTTCAAAGCTGGGGGAACATCGAGCAACGTTCTTTCGCCATTGTAAATTAAACACTCGTGTCCTTAAGATATAGCTGTGAAGGCGGTAGGGCCCAGGAGCATTGTGGGCACTGGCATATGTCAGCAGTGCCAAAGCCAGAGGGATTTTGGTTGGGCTCGCACAAACGGTTGACAGGAGCGTGGATAGCCCCCAGACTGGGGAACCTTGATCGTGCCTGGAACTGACTGTTTATATGTACACTTGTTTCTCACGTATACAAAAAGTGCCTCCAAACAAAAGCCAAGTCATGACCTAATAAAGAGCCCGCTTCTTAAAGAGCCCTACGTCCCTGAGTGCTGACACAGGTAGGCTTGGAAACTAGCGTGGTGGACCCAGGCTTGTGTTCAATCTGTTTGATTAAAATAAAAGTCTTACTAAGATTTAAAAACGTACATTAGAAAAAAATTCCAAACCTACCCCTCACCCCCGAAACAGGGAAGCAAAACCATTTAAAATAGATAATTCTTAGATGTTGGTTTAAGGTTCAGCTATTTTAATTCGTTAGTCCACTGCTTTTCCCCCCAAAGGTTTCAAAAAAAGGTTTTCAGTAGGACCTGAGCCATTTCACTGTTGGAAAAATGAAGTTTCAAAAAATCAGGATATGGGCACACACAAAAAGGAATTTGAGTTAGAGTTCCTTTTAAGCTTTCGAGAGTAGGCTATGTTCTGTTATTTTTCTAGTGTTTTTTGTCCTTTGAGTTTAGTCAAGCTATAAATGGTGGCAGATACCATCTCTATATTTGTGGGTAGTAAGAAAAGCTTCAAGGAATATGTCAGAGCAGAACTAGAAATCCCAGAAGTCTTGTTTAATAATTAGAATCTGAACATTTATCACATTTTTACTGTTCGTCAGCTACTACTGTAATATACCAGCACTAACTTACTAAATCCTTATGAATACTTTGAAATAGCTACTCTTACTACCTTCGTGTCTCAGATAAGTAAACTGCGGATCAAAGAGGTTAGCTGTGTTAAATTGCCTGGGGTTACGAAAAAAGTAAATGCAAGTAAATAAAGTCTAGAGTCTGGTTAACAGCAATGTACCAGTGCCATTTTCTTTGTTCTGATAATGTACTACAGCTGTGTAAAAGGTCATCATTGGGGGAAGCTAGATGAAGGGTATATAGGACTCGGTGCTATATTTGCAACTTCCTGTAAGTCTGTAATTAATTAAAAATGAAATTTTTTTCAAAATGGCAGATTTTACACTTGAGTCAAGGTCTCTTTGCTTTTGAAATCCAGATTATTCACCGTTATGTCTTCATAGATCGTTTGACCAGCAAGAAGATGGCCTTTGCTCCACTACCTTTCTAGGTTAAGAGTTTCAGGTTACCCAGACCATTTTGTGTGGGCTCCCATAACTCAGTGTAGTTTTAGGAGCCAGAATTCATCCTTGACTTTCTTGCTTCCTTATCACATTCCTCCTTTCCCTCCCCCAATCCCAAAGTCATCCACTCTGATCTTGATAGAGACAGTGGAGATCATTTATCTTGTCATTGGAATCTTTCAGTAAATGCTTTGCTGAGGAGAGGTGGTCTGACACTTTTAATGAGTTTCAGAGTAGATTTGTAATTCCTGATGTGTACATGGAAATGCATATGGACATCTAGAAAGGAGTATGGCAATAGTAAGCCAAAAATTTACCAGCTTACAGCATGTAAATATCTTAAGCCATGGAAAACTTACATTCACAATGCTAATTATTTTTGCAGCTGAAAAACTACTAGAGTGAAATTCAGAAAACCGAAGTTTTAAAGCTATATCTTCTGCTAACTTGTTATGTGATCTCAGTTTCTTCATTTAGGAAATTAGAAGAGAATCATGTTCTACCAAAAACTTCCACATATAAGTAACTTTGTGACATTCTGTTTGACACAACTTCAAAGTTGTATCTTTACTGAGTTAAAAATGATTGCTGTGAAAGTTGCTTAGTCTTTTTTTTTCTTTTTCTTTTTAAAAGATTTTTTATGCAGCAGGTTCTTATTAGTTATCTATTGTTGCTTAGTCTTATGACTGGAGAATCAAGTTCCAGAATATATTGGTGGATTTAACCAATTGATTAACTCAAATAAGTATTTGAGATCTTTCTTCTTTTCTAACATAGGTGTTTACAGCTATAAATTTCCCTCTGAGCACTGCTTTACCTGTATCTTATAAGTTTTGGTATGGTATGTCATTACTTTCATTCATCTCCAAATATTTTCTAATTTATTTTGTGGTTTCTTTATTCCCATTGGTTATTTAGGCATATGTTGTTTAATTCCCACATTTGTGAGTTTTCTAAATTTCTTTTTATTACTGGTTTCCAATCCATTCTGTTGTAATTGGAGCACGTACTTTGTTTTATTTCAGTCCTTTGAAATTTATTGAGGTCTGTTTTATGGCCTAGCCTATGATTTGTCCTGGAGAATGTCCCATGTGTGCTTGAGAAGAGTGCATATTCTGTTGTTGCTGATGGGTGGGACTTTCTATAGATATCTGCTAGGTCTGTTTGATTCTTAGTGTTGTTCATGTCTTCTGTTTTCTTGTTGATCTTCTGCCTAGTTCTGTCCATTATTGTCAGTAGGGTATTGAAGTCTCCAACTACTAGTGTTGAATGGTCTGTTTCTCACTTCAGTTCTGTTAGGTTTTGCTTCATGTATTTCAGGACTCTGTTTTTAGGTGAAGACTTTCTTAAAAAGAGAGCATTCTTGTTGTGTCACCTGCTTTCAGGACTTCATTCAGTCTTAAGGTTTAAAAATTACACACACTGATGAAAAAGCTTAGTTTTATAATGGGGCAACTTTCTGACACTGATGGAGACATTTAGGCCACATTTACATTGGTAAAGAGAAGTGAAGGATGGATAGCTTTTTTATCCCATGCATTTTATTACTGTAGGCGACCAGTAGGGTCCAACTGAGGCCAAACCAACATTGTCTTGGATAGCAGGCTGATGGGGGCTTTGACTTACCCAGATGTAAATCAGTGTTGCATTTCTGTTTTTCACTTACTCTGTGTAGACATGGACTAACTCAATACAAACATGTTTCATGGCAAAAATATGCTTCTTTTTAGCAAAAAAGAATAAAATGCAATTTTCTCCTTGTTGCTAAACCTATGACTCTGTAGCTCTTTCTGTGTGTAGGTCACGTGGCAAACTGCAGGTGCATCTGTCATACAGAAATTGCTTTTCCCCCCAAATACAGAAATGTGAAATAAACTAATTTGGGCACAAGTAGTGTATGCTAGATTTACTTAGTGTCTATCACACAGCTCCCTGCACTCACTGTATTAGGACTAATCAAAGAGTTAGAACTGCCTAGTTTCGGCAGAAATGCATATACCGCTTCTACTTAGTCAGTGATACTACTGAGTGATTGTTTTTGCTAACAATATTATGGCCAAATATATAATTTTTTTCTTTTCAGGAGTACTGTAAATTTGTTCTAGACATATGTCAGTGGGAAAGCAGGGGTGGGGTAATACTCACGTGTACACACATCCATACATTTAGACATAAATAGGTCATTTTCACTGAATAAAAGTTTTAAAAGTCATTTCTTTATTTCTTTACCCATTTTATTATCCTTATCCACATTTTGGTGTTTAATCCATGAGCGATGAAGTAGTTTAGTGGTGATTTTAAATTCCCTATGAACGAATATAGTTTTTCAGAAGAGATTTTGCATTTAAGTTAAAAACCATTTTCTTTTCCTGTCATCTCTGTGAATAGTCCTTAGAGTTGATTGTTAGTGGAGGAAACCATGTGGTTCTGTATCTGAACTTTCTCTGAGAAAGGAATTATTGTCTTTGTCATTTTGTTTCCACGTGTGACCTCCTTACCTGCTGGGTTTCCCAACAGCTGTCAGCTAACTACTCTAGCACCATACTGTTACCTGCTTCCTGGTTCACAAATATGAAGTAAACAGAAAATCTTGCTAATTTGAGCCCAGTAGGAACCTTAACACTGTAATGAGGGACTGATTTTGAAAGCAGACAGACATAGCTCACAAGATTAGAGCCAAATTTTTAAATGATCTTAAATAACTAATTGAAAGTAAGAGTGGTACTTAAGAAAGAGGTGAGATACTGACACATGGAGGAATTAACAAACGGGAGAGAAGAATCCTCATGGAGTCTTAGTGATTATGCAGTCTTCCTTGGGTTGCCCCTGATGTTAATGTAAGTGTGGGAATGATAATGTACCTTAGAGGACAGGTTTGTGGTTGAAAGGCTCTTGATAGATTTTGACAAATTAAACAGTGGTAAAGATGTTTGGAAGTTATCCAGGTCCTTACTATTATTTATGTCAGTGAACTAGAAATCAGTGGTTAATTTGCAGTTCTTGTAATTTTTATGATACTCCTGTTGTTGTAAATTTAGCCGTGTGAGGCATCAACTCAGCGGGATACATTTTATGTTGTCAGCTACCTTTTGACATCATAATAGATTTCAGTTGCCAAATCTTTCTCGATAGAATAAATGTAAAAGAGAGCTGCACAGAATATTTGGATCATATCCAGATACAAGTAAACGTGTGATGGACTTTCTGAGATTAAAAGGCTCAGATTGGAATGGAGGGGGAAGGAATGACACCCTGTTGATTTGGGGTTTTCTTCTTTTTCTTATTATTTGCCCTTAACCCATTCTAGATCATGTTCTAGTTACGCATCCTTTATCTTGGCTCAAAGCTAGCCTGCTCTTTGCTGTGTGGTCCCTTGTATGATAACCAAAGTATAATTTGAAGTTACTGATTTTCTGCACCTGTTAACTGTTAATGCCTCTTTGTGCCCTTTTTATTGCACTGGATCACAGGTTCCACAGTCTTATATTTTTTTCCTCATTGTTTTAGCATCTGTTACATTATTTTAAAGAAAATATTTACATTCTCTCTGGATAATTAAAGACTCGATTGGAATCGTATTTCGTAGCTGGGATGTTTCTTTCCTCCCTCCCTTTTCTCTAGTTTATTCAGAATGCCTCCTTTATAATTATACTCTTCTATAGCACTGTCCCTTGAGCTGCTGACAACTCAGGAGGGTTGAGGATTGAGTTGAGAGGATTAGTGGACACCACTGCCTTTTAATACATTTGTTCTCTGAGAGTCTCTATTTTGACCTCGGAATTATTTCTTTTTCGGCTCTCTGCTCTATTATGTCACGTATTTTTGTAGATGTCACTTTGATCTCTGGGAACGTCTAGCCTCCCATTTCTCTGATGTCATTTGCTCTGCTTGAAAACTTGTTATGACGCTATTGGCCAGGCTGTCAGTTTGCCCTTTCATACACCTCCTTCGAATCTCTTCAGAGGAACTTCCTCCTTCATCCTTACTGTGAGCTCAACAGTCGTACAGAGGTATGATGTCGTTGACCTAAGGATCTCCAGCCCGGTGGAAGGAGCGCTTCCTTGTCCTTCATCAGTGTAATTGGGTTATATATCTTAAGTGCCTTGTTTGGAGTGTCCATTTGGCAAGAACTCTACTACTGTATTTGGCCGTAGCCTTGCCTGCTCCTGATGTCTAATAAATGTTTAATGATAATTGAAATGATCAGTTCTCAATCCACAGTGGAAAAGAGCTTATTAACCTTTTCTAGGCACGACTACGTTGTCCTTGAGATGGACGTTTCTTGTATTGTGTACTAGCAACTTTAACTCAGATCCATTGCACTTGCAGGGTTCCTGCCCCTTAATGCCGTAAAATGATTTCACAGTATTGGTCTCTCTTCTGGAAGGTGTACATCCTTGGCCATTGCTTCAAAGAATAGCCAGTATTATTGTATTCAAGATAAATTCAAATAAATGCAATTGTGTAATGTATTGCGGGGGCATGCACTTTGAAAGTTTCATTATAAAGTAAAAAAAAACAATTACAGAAAACCACACGCACACACAAACTGATTCTGTACAGTGTGTTCTATTTTCTGCACTGTCTAAAAGGAAGCCACTGTCGACTGAGTATTTGAAATCTGACTAGGGATGACTGAGAAGCTAAATTTAAGTTATTTCATTTTAGTTAGTTTATACTGTAATAGCCACATGTGGCTAGTGGCTGCTGTATTGGACGTTTACATATATGTATATATTTATATGTCAGTTGTGGTATGGTGGATGTCTTTGTAACAACCATTCAAGTCAAGAAATCGAACTTTGCCAGCCACCCAGAAACCCCTCAAGTGCCTGATCCCACTCACAGCCCCTTCCAAGAGTGACCAGTACTTCTGTAGTAATTATTTCCCTTTGTTTCATTATTACTTTATTACCTACATGTGGATCCTTAGACATGGTAGTTGAGTATTGCCCATTAAAAAAAAATTATATGTCTTTTAAGTTTCTTAATTTACAAGTTTCCCCTCTATTTCTTTCTTTTCTTTACACTTCTCCTTTTGGAGAACCCTGGCCGCATGAGCTGCAGAGGTTTCAAGAGCCTGGATTTGTATGATTGCATCCTCAGCTCACATGTTCCTTTGCCCTCTCTATTTCCTGCAAATTCGCAGTTGGGTCCAGAGGCTTCTGTTTGATCCCTTTGGCAAGACTCTTAAGTGATATTGTGTTCTTTCATTCAGGAGGGACATAATACTTTATTGTCTTCCTTTTTGTGATGTTAGTAGCCATTAATGCTCACTGGCTAGATCCATTAATTCCCTGGGAGTTGCAAAATGGTGATGTTCTAATTCCGCTGTTTATTAACTGGAATACTTTTGTAATTTTTCTGTTCAGCTACTCCTTGGCTACCCAATGGAAGCGTTCTTATAAGAGATACAGGAAAAATGCCTGTTTTTTCCCAATGTTTACCAGTTTTCAAAATAATGGATTAGTTCCGTATCCTCCTCTGAAAGCAACCAGTAAATTTTAATATGTTTCTGCATCATGTAAACGTTGGTTAGTTGGTTAGTTTGGTTGGTTAGTTTCAGTCCATTAAATTCCTTATTTTTTATTGAAGATCACATTGTCCATCTTTGATGATGGGACTTCTTTACATTGGCTCCTCGATCCTCCTGAGATGATCCTACTGGTCCTTCATTGCTTCTTTGCTTACCGCTCTGATGAGATGCTTCAGACTCACCTTGAACATTTCTTGCCTGAGGACTGACATAGGATATTTGCCCAAAAAAGCTTGGATTCTCTTAGTGGAAATTTGTGTTTCAAGACAATTATCATACTGCTAACTGTGCTTATTGTTGTTGGATTGCTCATTATGTCTAGGCCTCATGAATTCGACTGATTATTTCCACTTCATATTCATGATTAGAGGGCTTTTAGTTAGCTTCTTATCTGGTACATAGGTATGTATCTCCTTTCTACTATGGTGAGGATCCCAGTTCTTGGGAATATGGGAGCTGATAGAATTAAAATACTCCATAATTACTAATTTGCATATTTATCCACCTCATACGTGCAACAGTCTCAGAATAACAATGCTAATACTACAGTCTCCAATTATGATTACCAAGAAGTTAAACATCTTACTACGTATACTATTACTAATCTTTATTATTTTTCAATGGCTTACTATGTCTGTCTTTTCAGAGCATATAGCCATTTATACTGTACTTTCCCCTTTTATCACATTTTAGTCTTAGTTCTATAAGTAAGTATATTCAGAGCTCAACACTAGTTCTTATGTTAATGTCTTTGATCATTTTGTCAAAAGCTCATTTTCTATTAGATTTCTCAGGAAGGGCTCCTGGGAAATACATTACCTGAATTTGGGCATTTTGGCGACAGTTTGCTGCTCCATTTAAATTTAAAAAGCAGTTTTTGCTGGCTGCAAAATTGTTGGTACGTATTTTTTTCTTTAAGTACCTTGGCTGTGTTACTCCGTTTTCTTCTGGCTTAAGTCTTAAGTCCAGAAATTTTACTAGACTCTGTCTTGGTGTTGATCATTTGGGTACAGTATGCTCAAGTATCCAGTGACCTCTTTCAACATCTAGTCCCAAGTTGTTTTTTTTTAATTTCAGGAAAGTTTCTTTGAATATAGTTTTAGGTATCTGGACAGGTCCCTTCCTTTTATTTCATTTTTAGGGATTCCTATTCTCCATATGTTGGATCTTCTTTACCTAACTTAAATATTTGACATTTTCTTTCTTTTGTCTTTATCTTTATTTCTTCTTGATTTTTAATTTTCTCCTTGTTTTTTTTAACCTTCTAGCCTTTTAACTTTTTACTAACTTTTACTAACTAGCTTTTTTACTAACTTTTTAACTTTTTTTTTTTTTTTTTTTGTGGTATGTGGGCCTCTCACTGTTGTGGCCTCTCCCGTCGCGGAGCACAGGCTTCAGACACGCAGGCTCAGAGGCCATGGCTCACGGGCCCAGCCACTCCGTGGCACGTGGGATCTTCCCGGACTGGGGCACGAACCCGTGTCCCCTGCATCGGCAGGCAGACTCTCAACCACTGCACCACCAGGAAAGCCCCCTTCTAGCACTTTTAAGGCATTATTTGTTGTATTCATTTACTCTTGTGTCCTCTTAGTATATTCCTCATTATGCCAATGATGTTTTCTTTTTTCCTCAGGTCCATTCTTTCTTCCTTCATTTCTCAGTTTTTCTAATTCTGATTTATGTTATTCTTTCATGCCTTATTTCATATTCTTAATGTCTTCTAGCTCATTTTAAAATAATAGGTTACAGTTTGGGTCTGCTGTATGACATATCTTTCTGATGTGTGCTTTCATTTTCTGTAGGGTGTTATTCTTTTTCCCTTTTTCCCTCTTATAATTTTGTGTAGTGTTTGATCTGAAAACTTTTTCTGTTGCCCATTTTTATGTATAAGTTGTTTTTCTGAACTTTTGATAGGGAGGCTTGATTTAGATAGCTCTTCTAACTTCCTAGAGCTCCCTCTTCTTGTCTGCTTTCAACTGCTAGGCTACTGGCCTGCTTTTTAAAATATCTACACAATCTTCTCCTTCCCCACTTTTTTTGAACCTTCTCTTTCTTTCCTCTTGATTTTCTCTGTCCTTTTCAATTTTGATTCTTCTATTTCCAGCAGGTTTTCCTCATTGTGGGTCCTGTCCTGGAGTGGAGTCCTGGCAGATCAGTTTTGAGAGATTAACTGCACTAGACTACACCAGACTCTGCAGGGTTTCTTAATGTGAGCCCTGTGTACTGTGTCTTTTTTAGAATGGGAAAAATTCCTCCCAGGTTCATCTGCTGTTTTAAATTGATTCATCACACTTTTTCATTTAATACTTACTGAAATTTGGGGAGTTTCTTTCTCAGGCCCTTCAGTTGCCCTGCTGTATCCCTCTGCTCCTTTCTGTGTACATGCAACTAACCTGCAGCAATTGTGGTTGGTATTGGTATTTTCCAACACCTGTTGGTACTTTGGTGCTTGAGGCAATACCTAGTCACCTAGTTTTGTTGTAAATTTGTCCAACAAACAATTGTTTTTTGGTTTGGTTTTTGGTCTTGCTCTCAGGTTGTTCTGTTTTTATGAGGGGATTTGGAAAGATTCAAATGCTATGCTTTCACCTCTGCCTCTAATTTTTTTTTTGTTAAATGTATTAGCTTAAATACATTTTAAAAAACTAAAATTCAGTTTTTAAAAATTTCACCATTTCTTCCAGCACCTACCCCACGGCAAGCACTAATCTGTTCTCTGTATCTATGAATTTGTTTAAAAATTTAGATTCCATATGGAAGAGAAGTTGTATGGTATTTGTCTTTCTTTGTCTGACTTATTTCACTTAGCTTAACGCCCTTGAGTTCCATCCATTTTCTCACAAATGGCAAGATTTCATTATTTTTTATGGCTGAATAATGTTCCATTGTATATATGTACCACAGTTTCTTTATCTATTCATCCATCAGTGGACATTTAGGTTGTTTCCATGTCTTGACTATTGCAAATAATGCTACAATGAACATGGGGGTGCATGTATCTTGTCAAATCAGTGTTTTCATTTTTTTAAATAAATACCCAGAAGTAGCATTGCTAGATCATATGGTAGTTCTATCTTTAATTTTTTGAGGAACCTCCACACTATTTTCCATAGTGGATGCCCCAGTTTACTTTCCTACCAAGAGTCCACAAATGTTACTTTTTCTCCACATCTTCTCCAAGGCTTGTCATTTCTAGTCTTTTTCACAATAGCCATTCTGACAGGCATGAGGTGGTATCTCATTGTGGTTTTGATATGCGTTTCCCTGATGATTAGTCATGTTGAACATCTTTTTTGTACCTGTTGGCCATCTGTATGTCTTCTGTTAAAAAATGTTTATTCAGATATTCTGCCCATTTTTAACTGGGTTGTTTGGTTTTTCTTATGTTGAGTTGTATGAGTCCTTTAAATATGTTGGATATTAGCCCCTTATCAGATATTTGATTTGCAGATATTTTCTTCCATTCAGCAGGTTGCCTTTTCATTTTGTTGATGGTTTCCTTCACTGTGCAGAAGCTTTTTAGTTAGATGTAGTTCCACTTGTTTATTTTTGCTTTGCTGCTTTTGCTTTTGATATCAGTTCAGAAAATCATCACCAAGACCTATGTTACTACCTATGTTTACTTCTAGAAGTGTTTTTGGTTTCAGGTCTTACGTGCAGGTCCTTAATCCATTTTGAGTCAATTTTTGTGGATGATATAAGATAGTTGTCCAGTTTCATTCTTTTGCATGTGTCAAGTTATCCCAGCACCACTTATTGAAGAGACTGTCCTTTCTCCATTGTATGTTCTTGACTCATTTGTCATAAATGAATTGACTTACATGCCTGTGTTTATTTCTGGGTCCTCTTTTCTGTTCCATTGGTCTGTGTGTCTGTTCTTTTGCCAATACCATACTATTTTAATTACTATGGCTATCTAATATAGTTTGAAATCAGTGAGTGTGATGCCTCCAGCTTTGTTCTTCTTTCTCAAGATTGCTGTGACTATTCAGTCTTTTATGGTTACATAGAAATTTTAGAATTGTTTGTTCTATTTCTGTGGAAAATTTCATTGAAATCTTGATAGGGGGTGCACTAAATCTGTATTTTGTTTTGGGTAGTATGGACATTCAGTATTAATTCTTCCAGTCCACTAGCCCTGAATATCTTTCCATTTATTTGTGTCATCTTCAGTTTCTGTCACTAATGTCTTCTAGTATTTAAATGTACAAGTCTTGCACCTCATTGGATAAATTTATTCCTAGGTATTTTATTACTTTTGGTGCAACTGTAAATGGAATTGTTTTTTAAATTTCTCTTTCTGATAGTTCGTTATTAGTGTATAGAAATGCAACAGATTTTTGAATATTGATTTTGTATTTTGCAACTTTACTGAATTTATTAGTTCTCATAATTTTTGATGGGGTCTTTAAGGTTTTCTATGTGTAATATCATGTCATCTGCAAATAGTGATGGTTTTACTTTTTCCTTTCCAATGTGGATACCTTTTATTTATTTTTCTTGCCCAATTGTGCTGACTAGGACTTCCAACACTATGTTGAATAAAACTGCTGAGAGTGGGCAACCTTGTGTTTTTCCTGATCTTAGAGGAAAAGCTCTCAGCTTTTCACCGTTGAGTATGCTGTCACCTGTGGGCTTATCATAGTTGGCCATTATTATGTTGACTTATGTTCCCTTTATACCCACTTTGTTGAGAGTTTTTACCATGAATGCATACTGAATTTTGTCAAATGCATGTTTTGCATGTATTGAGATGATAATATGAGTTTTATTCTTCATTTTGTAGTGTATCACATTGACTTGTGGACGTTGAACCACACTTGCGTCCTCTGAAAAAATCCCATGTGATCATGGTGGGATCCCTTTAATGTATTGTTGAATTTGGTTTGTTAATATTTTGATGGAGATTTTTTGCATTTTTGTTCATCAGCCATATTAGCCTATAATTTTCTTTTCTTTTGACATCCTTGTATGTTTTCAGTATCTGGGTAATTGTGGCCTCATAAGATGAGTTTGGAAGGGTTCCCTCGTCTTCTGTTTTTTTGGAAGAGTTTGAGAAGGATTGGTATTAATTCTTCTGTGAGTGTTTGGTAGAACTCACCAGTGAAGCCAGTACGTCCTGGACTTTATTTGCTGGGAGGTATTTGATTACTGCTTCAATCTCCTTATTAGTAACCAGTCTGTTCAGAATTTGTTTCTTCATGATTTAGTCTTGATAGTTTATACGTTTCTAGGAATTTATGTGTTTGTTGTAGGTATTCCAATCTGTGTATAATTGTTCATAGTATTCTCTTAGAATTCTTTGTATTTCTGTGGTATCGTTTGTAACATCTTTTTCATTTCTGATTTTGAGTCCTCTCTTTTTTTTCTTGGTGAGCCTAGCTAAAAATTTGACATTTTTTTTTTATCTTTTCAAAGATCTAGCTCTTTGTTTCATTGACCTTTTCTGTTGTCTTTTAAATCTGTATTTCATTTACTTCTGCTCTAGTTTTTTTAATTTTCTTCTTACTACTAACTTTGGGCTTCAGTTCTTCTTCTTGTTCTTTGAGGTATACAGTTAGGCTGTTCGAGACTTTTCTTATTTATTGAGATAGGAATTTATTGCTATGAACTTTCCTCTTAGAACTGCTTTTGCTGCATTTCATAAATTTTGGTATGTTTCATTTCCATTTTCATTTGTGTCAAGGTATTTTTAATTTCTTTTTTGATTTCTTCTTTGAGCTGTTGGTTGTTCAGTGAGATGGTGTATAATCTCCACATACTTATGAATTTTCCAGTTTATTTCATGTAAGTAACTTCTAGTTTTATACCATTATAGTTGGTAAAGATGCTTGATATGATTTAAATCCTTTTAAATTTATCAAGACTTATTTTGTGGCTTAACATATGATCTGTCTTGGAAAATATCCCATATACGCTTGGGAAGAATGTGTATTGTTTTGCTTTTGGATGGAATGTTCTATAAGTATCTCTTAAGTCCATCTGCTCTAATGTGTCATTTAAGGTCAATGTTTCCTAATTGATTTTCTGTTTGAATAATCTATCCCTTGATGAAAGTAGAGTATTTAAGTCCCCTACTAATACTGTGTTGCTGTCTATTCTGTTGCTGTCTGTTAATGTCAGCTTTATATGCTTAGGTGCTCCTGTATTGGGTGCATAAAAGTTGACAAATTTTATATCTTCTCGTTGGATTCACTACTTTATCCTTATGCAGTGCCCTTCTTTGTCTCTTACTTTAGTCTTTGCTTATAGTTTCTCAAGCTTTCTTTTGGTGTCCGTTTGCATGGAATATCTTTTCCATCCTGTCACTTTCAGTCTGTGTGTGTCTTACATCTAAAGTGAGTCTCTTGTAGGCATCATATAGATGGATCCTGTTTTTTTTTAATCCATTTAGCCACTCTGTTTTTTGTTTGGAGAATTAATTTGTTTACATTCAAAGTAGTTATAGGTATGTGCAATTATTGTCATTTTGTTAATTGTTTTCTGGCTGCTTTTGTAGTTCCTGATGTCTCATGCCTTAGGGCAGCTTTGTGTTGTGACATTTAATAGATCTAGACTTTGTGAAAGGAGATTGCAGTGTTTGGTTAGGTCAAGCATTCCAACTGTTTCAACCATTGCAGCCAAGTGGATCGATTAAGTCATGTTGCAGCTGATCAGAGAAACCCAGTCAGCAGCAGGTGGAGGATACTGAGAACCAAATGGAGCCAATGTGGCCATTCCAAAACTGTCAGAGCTTTTGGCCAGTATGATAACTACCATGATTAGCAGGAAACAGGGTTACGTATTTCCCGCTCTCACACCCTCACTGTTCTGTGGTAAGTTGCCCTGAAGGCATGTCTCAGCCAGAATTCTGCCATATAGGCAGAGATGTGTCAGGGAGCATGCCCAGAAAAGTCATACAACTTACTCCATGGGAAAGGTATGGGGAGAAAGTAATACTATTTTGGTGGAAGAACTAGCCAACTTCCTAGCTGAAAGGTGACAGGGTTCTCTCGTCATACCAGATGAGATCTAGATTCCAAGTACAGTTCTCAAGGTATGAGGCTGCTGGGCTCCTTGGCACTCACAATCTTTTCAGCTGATCATGTGTCTTGAACACTACTCAGTTCATCAATGAAAAATAATTCCAAACATCTCTAATGCTAGTGAACAGACTTTGTGGTATAATTTTAGATAACGATGTTTGAGGTACCTGTATGATCTTCTCTCATGGAGAGAAAGTTGGGAGAATATCCTGGGTGGATATTCCTGATTCAGCAAAATGTTTCTGTATCCTGGTGATAAAAATATAAACACACATGTGCACCAGATTTTGAAAGAGCTGATTATCAAAACAAGTGAGAATTAGATTAGAGGGACTTTGAGATTCAGATACAGTTGTCATCAGTAAACACACACGTGCATGTGTGCACACTTATATATGATAGAATTGAACTTCCCTTTACAGCAGACCATTTGTTCTGTTTATAACTTCGAGAAATTGATTGGTCAGATTTCATGATTCGTGGGTACCTATTTAAACATAGTTCCGTTCTCTTGCAGTTGGCCGACTGAGGAAGGAAAGCAAGTGATCTTTATGTTGCAGCTGGGAAACCTATCTCAGTACAGTGAGTCTGTTTCTCTACTCTCCTTGAAGTGACAGCAGTGCTGTCACTTCTTCCCTTTCAACTCTTCCTCCCATAAGGAGGAGTCGGCCCTTAAAAGCATTTCTGAAGGCATCTTTTCTCTTCTCACCTCTGGTTTGGTCTTTACCTGCTTTTGTTCAGTATTGGCCTGTGGCCTCCAAGTTTGGGAGGCAGCATAACATGGTGGTTGAGACACTGGATTCTAGAAAAGACAATGGGATTCAAATCCACGCCACACCATTTATTAGCTGTATGAGTTGGGCCTCAGTCTCCTGCAGGACCTTCACTTCCTCATCTGTTAAATGGGAATAAGAACAGTGTAGTGCTGGGACATATTAAGTGTTGCTTTCTAATTATCCTTCTCTTCCTGCTTCTGCTGTTACTAGGGTGGGTTTATCACCTCTTTCCACCCTTCCCCTGGGTCTCTCCAGACTTAGAGTTCATTCCCTTCCTGTACCAGACAGCCTCGTACAACCCAGCTTCCCCAACTCCTGCATCCTTTGTTTTCTCCTTTCCTCTCAACTGCTCGTATTTAGGAATTGGCTTAAAATTTATCCCAATATGTACCCACTTAAGACACATACCTAGTGAGCATGACAAGAAAGCCTTTCTTGAGGCAGGTAATTTAAAGAGGAAGCTTTTGTTGCTTTTTCCTTAGACAAACTGAAATCGTGTGCTAAAGTACCTGGCTTCAAATTCTCCCTTTACTCTTTTCCGTTCTTTGAAAACACTTTCTCCCCTCGTGAATAACTGTTACAAGTTTTGTGTTACAAGCCAGAGCGCCATCACCTCCCCTCTGCCATCACGATCATCATAGGGTGAACTGGAAACCCACATTGTGACCGGGTGTTTTGGGGTATCATTGGAAGCTGTATTGTAGTTATTATTGAATTGTTGTTTTCCACCTGGGCTTCTTTCTGTGCTTCTACTCATGGATTTCTCCCCCCTTGAGTCCATTGGGTAGTACAGAACAACCTTCTTGAATACAGACTCCTGCTTAGCAGTGCCTCTCCTTTGTTACTGGTTTTAAGGTGATCTGGTAGCAGAAGATCCCATTTCATTATGCTTTGAAGATGAGGGTAACGGTATATTCCATGTACGGTTGGCCTCTTCCTGCTAACGTGTGCCAGATTGCTTAGTGCTTCACATTAAACAACAACAACAACAACAGTATAATAAAAAGAGAAGGTCCCCCCCCCCCGTTTGAAAGCAAGAAATAGAGCGATATTGCTAAATAAAGTACTTTTCTATTTTGAATACACTGAGGGGTATTGGCTGCTGTCAGCAGGATATAAATCATCACATTCCTATCTCGAAGTGTTAAAGTCCACCTGATATTTGGTACACAAAGAATTCATTTATCAGGGGCGCTCTTCTCCATTGAAACCCCACACAGATGTTTCATGAAACTTAATGTATTTTGTGGGAGATGTTATTATAGGCACTAGGTGTAAAGGTAGCTATGAGTCGTAGGCTGGTGCCATTGGTCTGACGCTCTTACACTAAACCCTGTTGTCTGATCTGACACAGGGCCTTCTTTCCTGCTTTATGAATGCTTTATGTTTGCTGAAGTGAAAATCACAGAGGATGGTACACTTTGGGGCCAGGGCACAGTCTGACAGCCTCAGGCCTGTTGGGTTTGTGTTGGTCGCCAGCACTTAAATATCAAGAGATTATACCTGAAGCAGTCTGGGATTCTGGGTTTTGTGAAAAAAGTGAAATAACACTGGATCCGCAGTGGAGCGGCTGCCCCCTTTAGCTGGGGCGTGGGCTAGAGTTTGTCATTCTCCTCTGGGCTGTTTTACTCATTAATGTGATCCTCTGTCCCTTTAGGCACTGGAATATGCAACCCCTTACTTCAGCACTGCAAAGGAAAAACAAAAAAAAAATTGGTATTCAGGACTAAACAATATGTTGAGTGTGTCTTTTTGACAGATTTCTGACAAAAGGAAATACGCTTACGTAACTTTCTTGAAATCTGTTTAATTTGTATGTATACAATCTCAGGAATATATAACATTTCTGGAATATAAATGTTATAGAAATGAGTGCATATATAAATGCTAGAAGGTATTATAAATTATATGTATAATTTCTGCTCTTCAGAATGTAATGTATCTGTGGAATATTCAAACTGGAAGGACCCCTTGCGAGCGTCTAGTTCTAGTTCAGCCCTCTCCTTTGAGTGTTAAGAAATTGAATCCCAGACCCAGAGAGTCTAATGATTTGTTCAAGGCCGTACAGCCAGGAAGTGGTGTTGGGACAGGATGCCTGTGGCCTGTTGGTGATGCCAGGCCGATGGGGGCATTGATGTACAGTGTGGAATAGATGGGGGATAGAGCAGAACTTGAAAAGTGCATGTCTTTTCTGTTCTTGAAGGTTATTCTTCACAGTTCTCTGTGCCCCACTCTCTGGCCTTCTTCTCTAGCAGAATCCAGACTGATATTTCTTCTGACTTCTTGGACTTTTCTACCAGTTGCTCTGCAGAATATACTAGGCAGTGCCTCTCAAACTGAACTAATTGTCACTCTTTCTCTCTTAAACTTGCTCGATATTCTGCACGCTTGATCTTGGTCGTTATTGCCATGGGCTAGAAGTTGTATCGTACTCTATTTTTTCTTCTCTGATTGCTCATATTCTTGGTTTCCAGGTCATATAAATTCTGTCTTTGAAACTTCTTCCCAAATCAGCATTTCTTCTTCATCCTCCCTGTTCCTGTGTTAGGTGAGGTCCCCACCACCTGTTGGTAGGACTGTTGCAGTAGACTTTTCCTCGTACTTCTTCATTCCAGCTTAACTACAATGCCAGTTCTTCGTCATCTGCATTGGTTTTCAACCCTGGCTGCGCTTGAGTCGCTTTGGGATGTTAAGACTTACTGAAGTCTAGGCCCCACGCCCAGAATTGGATATAATTGAGTGAGGGTAGGGACTTTGGCATCAGCATTTTCCGAAAGTTTCCAGAGGAGTTGTCGTGTGCATCTCCAGAGGTGACAACCGCTGCATGGTTAGTTTTCTGTAAAGCACGTCCGATAGGTCACTCTTTCTGAATCAAGCCCTGATTCCTGCTTTGGCTTGTGAGGCCTCCAGAATTGGATCCTAATCTTCCAAGCCCATCTCCGGCCATTGCTTCCCCATGAACTTAACCAGTCACCAAGACTCGCTGACCTTTCCTGCCTAGCACTCAGAATGCCTCTTGAAGTGCCTTTGCGCTTGTGGTTTGCTCCCCCTGACTCCCCCTTTTTCCTCAAAAAAATTAAAAACTACCTGTCTTTCAAGAATATCAGGTCCATTATAAAATCTTTGCTGCTACCAAATCATCCCTTATCACAACGTGTTAGAATTTACCTATATACTTAACCTTCTTGCCCCTGTAACCAGAGCTGATCAATAAAACTTTCTGCAGTGATGCAAGTGCTCTGCGCTTTCCAGTATGGTAGTCGGTACATAACTGGCAGCTACGTGTAGCTGTTCAGCACTCGAAATGGGACTTGTGCCACTGAGGACCTGGATTTTTGGTTTTCATTTCATTTTAATTAAAATATCCACATGTGACTACCGACTCCTGTTTGGGACAGCATAGATCTCGACTCTGAGCTCCTCGAGGACAGGGCCAAGTTTCGTTCTTCTTTACTTTCCATGTGGCAGAGTGGTGTCCACCAACGTTTGCTAAGTGACTGGAGAAATAATGTTGGGGTTGGATCAAAAATCACTCTCACCATATATACACTACCAAATGTAAGGTAGATAGCTAGTGGGAAGCAGCCGCATAGCACAGGGAGATCAGCTCGGTGCTTTGTGACTGCCTGGAGGGGTGGGATAGGGAGGGTGGGAGGGAGGGAGACGCAAGCGGGAAGAGATATGGGAATATATGTATATACATAACTGATTCATTTTGTTGCGAAGCTGAAACTAACATAGCATTGTAAAGCAATTATGCTCCAATAAAGATGTTAAAAAATAAAAAAAATCACTCTCTTCTCTAGTTTCACACACCTCGACACACACGTAAGCAAGCAAAAGTCCTGCCTGTGAGCCTGACACATTCAGTCATGTTTGACTCCCACAGAGATTTCATGAACCCATTTTACAGATGAAGAAATTGAGGATCAGAGAAGTTAAATGACCCAGCCAGGTCATAATTATGAAAAATAAGATCTGATCACATCTGCCAGTTACCTTTGACTACATTATAAACCACACACTTTTTTTCTTTTTCTTTTTTTATGTCTGTCTTTATTTATTTATATTGTTTCCCTTCACTTTTATACTGGCATACAGCACTGCGTAAGTTTAAGGTGTACAGCATAATGCTGTGACTTACATGCATCATGAAATGATTATCATAATAAGTTTAGTGAACGCCCATCATCTCATAGAGATAAAAATTAAAGAAATTAGAAAAAAAATTTTCTCTTATGATGAGAACTCACAGCACTTACTCTCAACAACTTTCACATATAATGTATAGCAGTGATCGTTATATTTATCATGTTGTATGTAACATCCGTAGTAGCCAGATGTCTTCTAACTGGAAGTTTGTCCCTTTTGGCTCCCTTAATCCAATTCCCCCTCCCCCACCCACTACACTTTTTTTTTCTGATGGTTTTAGTTCTGGGTCTCTGAAAATATCAGTCCCGCAGAGAATATTCCATGGCCTTACTTGTCGTTAATAGCCCACCTGGTCATTTCACATTTCCAGAGGTTGGCTTTTATCCTTTCGTCACTTAAGTGATGCCGTTTCTTGAGTCTGAGGCTGTTGTTGGCTGGCACCAGCTCTCTTGTTTTAACACCAAATCTGCCAAAGATTGCAGTTCACGGCTTTGACCCATCACAGCTCTTTGTTTTACACTGTTTTGAAGACTGCTGCAAAGTTTGCACTGCTAGAGGTGGGATGCGTGATGAAATAATTAAAGCTGAAGTTTAGCAGACCACACATCCAGGAGAGGGAATGGCATTAAGGTTCATCTAAGACCTTAATGTAACATTGTCTTATAACCTGAAAGCTCTTTTTGTGCAGAGTCTAAATTAGGGCGCTCTTAGTAGGGGGAGGGTAATTGCATTTTTGGTGGATAGTGAATTTCAGTTCTTACTTACAAGAAGTCTATTTGATTAAGTCCTTATAGCTTCCTTGCTCATTCTTTTTCCTTTGCAGTGTATTATGAACAGTAAGGTGATTTTACTTCAAGGGAACGTAACGTTTTTTGCTCAGATTATGTCTCAGTCATTCACAGAATTATCAACCATGATTATCAACATTGAATTATCAACATTTCTCGTATCTTCAGAGTTGTGAACAAATACTATGCAGATGCGATCTGCTTGACCTCACCCTGCTGAATGATTTTAGTGGGGAGAGGAATTAAGAAGGAGAAAAGTTGATTTTATGAAGGAACCAAAGAATTGTTGTCATTGACTTTCAATATCAATATCAAGTTGATATTCATCAACTTTATTCTTTGAAGGAGAGATATCAGTTGTAGACCTGAAACTAATATAATGTGTGTCAACTGTGCCTCAAAAAAAAAAAAAAAATTCGTTTTAAGATATTTGAAGTGATTTTAATAGAATGGGCATGCAGGTTACCAGGCGAAACTATTGATTAGACACAGCACTGTTATAAAATGGCATCACTGCTATATTAGGACAAGCACTGTATGCAAATGGAACCAATAACAGGGGCATAGATCTAAAGAGAGATTAGAGAATGCTTCTTGGAGCGTGTGGCATTTAGGCCCTTGTCACGTGAGACAGGTGAACCCTCTCTAGGAGAAGTAAGGCAGAGTAGTGATCGGTGGTCTGTGTGAAGGCTTGGGGCTGGGAGGGTGCAGGGTGTGTGTTATTATATGTTATTATAGTGTCTATTGATGGTAGACTGAAAGTCCGGGCATAGCAAGAGGTGCAATCAGAAGACCAGGCAGGACCACCAACACAAAGGACCTTCTGAGTACCTTTGCACATTTCACCTTGACTTTCTGGCCCTTAGGAAGCTAAGAACTTTTTTTTTTTTTTTTTGCGGTACGCGGGGCTCTCACTGCTGTGGCCTCTCCCATTGCGGAGCACAGGCTCCAGATGCGCAGGCTCAGCGGCCATGGCTCACGGGCCCGGGAGCTCCGCGGCATGTGGGATCTTCCCGGACCGGGGCACGAACCCGCGTCCCCTGCATCGGCAGGTGGACTCTCAACCACTGCGCCACCAGGGAAGCCCTAAGAACTTTTTAAGCGTGGGTGGGACATGCATCTGGGAAGCCTGTGGCAGCTCCATCAATTTTGAGATGCCTCCCAATGCCCAAAATAGTAAGATGAGAGTGAGGGAAGCTATCCAGGAATTGAAAAGATTTTGCAAACTTGTAAGTTTTTACAAGTTAGTTTGTCCTCTGTGTAGATTGGTTTGAAGAGAGCAGGTACAAAGACAGGAAAAAGCCTCCAAAAGGCCCTTGTAGAGTCCACACAAGGCTCTCTTGGCGTGGGCTAGTGAGTCTCGATTGAGATGAAGAAAAGGAAAAATAATTGAATGCCTTTGGTTGTTGGATGCTGTGGAGGAGGCATCAAAGCAGCCTCCATCGTGTTTGGCCTCATTTACTGGGTGGATGGTGGGAACATCCACCTCCCTGAGGGAGGGACCGTGGGATGGGGACTCCTTGGGCGCTGAGGAAGCTGGAAGATAATGGACGGCTGGGGTCCCAGGGAGGACCCTCCGAGAGGAGCAGGATCTGAGAAGAAGAGAGAGTTGGCAAATGTAGCTAACGGACCAAATCAGGAGAGACTTAAAACTCAGTAACCTTGGCAACAGAGCCGCGGTGAGGGCCGAGGGAGGTGTGGGAGGTGAATCCAGGGAGAATGCAAGTGTAGACAGTGCTTTCTGGAAATCTGTGAAAGGGAAGAGAGAGAAGGGGACATGGGGCTGAGAGATGAATCTCCTCATTTTGTTTTGTAACAGATACCAGGGTCTCACCGGAATCTTTTCCTTAAACCTCATTTAAATTTTCTAAGTTTCAGAACTTTCGATGCCTTTCTGACGGGCAGTTCATTAGCAGCAAGTTGGAGGCTTCGGGGAGGGAAGCAGAACAGGCATGTGGCGGGGTGCACATGACTGCAGTCTTTAAGGGGAAGACCTGCAAACGCAAATAACAGCCTTGTCATGGCGGTCTGGGGCTTTTGGTGTAAATAGAGTTAGCCCCACAGAGTTGAAAAAGCTCTCAGGCCGCCGTGGGTATAAAGCACGCGATGGTTATCGAAAGTGTATGTGTCTGACAAAGGTTTCCATCAAAATGTGAGGGCCAAACAAGTTGTGGTGCCGAAGTGGTCAAGTGGTTTTCTAGAAAATTCACTTAATGGCAGTATCACGGCCATAAAGTGACTAAGAAATGCAGTCACTTTAAAACGTCTCTGCCCTCTTTTTGGACACCACGTAATTCTATCCCTTTTATGAATGTCCTCCTCAACCCTAAGTTTGTGTGCGCTTCCCTAATGGAACACGTCTTTACACTCAGGAACCATGTTAATTTATGGTGTATTTTGGGATTCTAAGGAATGCAAAATGGGGCGGTAGTACGACTTCTCTTTGTTTTACTCTGAAGAGGTTTTTACTACCGGGTTCTTGACATCTTCCACCTTAGTTTATCTTTATCTTTAACTGGAACCATTTTGTCCCTTAGCTCTATTCTAATTACCTCTCAAAGTGGTTAGATTTACAGGCAACACATGACAGAGAAAATGGACAAAAAACCAGCCAGCCTCTCCTGACATTCAACAGCAGCCCACGTCTAAATAGCGGAAAAGTTTATTTGCTTTTTCTGAGGATGTGCTAAGTGATTTTGCAGTGTGAGTGGTATGGCCTTCTAGCTCTTAGGCCTGCATTTATTAAATAAATTTGTTCTCTAACTCAAGTGTTAAGTGTGTATTATGAAACCTCAAAGGCAATTTCAGTGATTGCAACGTGCAAATATTTTTTAAATTATGTAATTAAATACGACTTGGCCTTCGAGGTCCACCGAAGTAATTTATTAATTGAACAGTCTGATTTAATTGTATGTTATTTTCATTTATTCAGGGAAGGGCCTGCATCTTCTGAAGAGAGAGGAGCCTCTTGTGCACCTTGTCACTGGAGGTGCAGAGGTCTCTCCAAGAAGTTTTTAGCACCCGATTAAATATTAACCAAGAAGAGAGGACTTGTTCCTCCTGTCCCTGATACTCTGTTTTGATGTCTGAGTCTGGTGATTTTAAAGGAGAAAGAAAAAAAAAAAGTCCTCTTGGGTAAAATTATTTGTAATCTGCTCGGTTTATCATGACATTATTTAAAAGTGAATCACTCTTTTCCTCTTAATTGTGCCAGTGTACAGGGTCGTATAAAGTAAGCGCATAGAAAGAGAAGCCCCTTGAATTCAGCGATAGCTTCATCCAGCTACAGCTACAGCTACACCCTTGCCGTATCTGTTTCCTTAAAATGTCATTTTAAAGGTATTGTGGTTTTAGAGCAGCAGCTGTGACTGAAAAGTATGTAAACTAGGCTGTTCCTGCTCATATCATTTTTATATTCTTATGTCAGACCAGAAGGCTGCTTTAAATTTATTTTTCATTGTGTATTAGTTCTAGAGCCCGTTTTTTTTTTCCTTCCTTGGGAACATATGTTCTTTGGGACTTGTGATACTCGAGCGCTTAGGAAAATAACAATTGTTGGTGGGCGGCGGAGAAAACAGGTCTCAAAATAGCTTTTTTATTTGCGTATTGTATTTGGGAGAAGGTGAATCTAAAAAACGAACTTTCACGAGGTAGAATTGGGGTGCCTAGCATTTGTGTTTTAGGAAGTGGAAGAATTCAGGCATACTGTAGTGTCCTAAGTCACGCGAAAGGCAGTCACTTTTAGAAGCCCAGATTGCTCTCCCAAAAAGAAAATACTTTTTGTTGCTATTAAATATAGTTTGTATTGCTACTTCAGAACTTTTTTTTTTTTTTTCTCCAGGGAGCCCGCTTACTTAAATTCTTAGTTAATATTTCTGTACAGTTACGTCTTTGTCTCCGGAGCACGCCTTTGCAAATTCCCATTTAGTATGTGGTTGTGGATCAGTATTCATACCACGTGGTACCTCTCACCTGATCAAGTGACAACGTGGTGTCACGTCAGCCAGCAGAACGTTGGAGTGACTTTTGAGTAGTGGTGGCAAAGAAGGTACAGACGGTTGAAGGGAACGACAGTAATGAGATTTTTTTGTTCCTTTCCTATGTATTTCGACATGTATAATGCCTTGACTCTGCTGTGGAAATTTGGAACGTTGGATAGAGAAATATTCCTTTTCCTAAAGAGTTGTAGAAGCAGAGTAGAAAGTCTGAGCTACTAGAGCTTTCCACGGTAAATATAATTTGATGACATGTGTTCGTAATGTCCCTCAGAGCTCAGGATTTCACTTTGAGAGCTGTTTCACATGATAGGTTTCTTTCCAGGTTTTGGAGACAACTTTAGCCCTAAGGATTTGCCCTGAGATTCCACTGATTTGCCTCCTGACTCCAGGCCCACATCTAAGTGCTCCAAGTGGGGAAAGTAACTTGGGGAGGAAGGTGGGTTCCTCACGGGCCTTTTGTTTGGCTTGTCCCAGGCCTCCTGTCTCTCACTGGGCTCCAGGTAGTGGCTTCCTCCATCCATAAGCTAGCTCGTCCTCATGGTCCTTACATCATAGCCTTGGAAAAGGGCTTCTCAAAGCATCGGGGTTGTTGGTCAATATGGCTGAGAGGTATAGCAGAGACGTTGGCCGTGCAGGAAGGACACCCAGCATAGCATTGGGGCAGGGTGCTAGGACATCCTTTTCTGTGCTTCTGATCCTAGGAAGTTCAAGGTAGTGGCCAAGGGTGTACTTGGGTAACCTGGGGGCAAAGGCTGTTTCCCAGCCTGTATACAAGTATTTCAGTATTTTTTTTTTTTTTTTTTTTTGCGGTACACGGGCCTCTCACTGTTGTGGCCTCTCCCGTTGTGGAGCACAGGCTCCGGACGCGCAGGCTCAGCGGCCATGGCTCACGGGCCCAGCCGCTCCACGGCATGTGGGATCTTCCCGGACCGGGGCACGAACCTGTGTCCCCTCCATCGGCAGGCAGACTCTGAACCACTGCGCCACCAGGGAAGCACAGTATTTCAGTATTTTAACAACTTCTTCAGGCAACCACTGTGTACCAGTTGAATATCATCCCTGGGTACCACTCTTTCTCCCAACAAGGTGACTGAGGTGTGGAGAAGGGAAGAGGATTACCAAATTCTAGCAGAGTCGCTGGTGGATCCAGGAGTAGAAACACATTTCTCTTCCCTTCTAGTGAAATGTTCTTTCCACTTCACTCTGGCCCCTCTTATCCAGGGTGTGGAAAAATCTCTTTTCCTACTAACTTCAAGCCAGAGTTGATTAAAAGGCATTTTCTTAGGAATAAAACTGAGAGGAAAAAACAAGATACCTGGAGCACTGAAGTGAATGACTTTCTAGAAGAAAGTTAGCTTGTTTAGATTGTAGTTCATATGCAACAGGCTGGCACAGTCCAGGGGACCTTTGTGATGCCTGTGTCCCTTGTCTTGCCTTCTTGCTGTTCACAGGACCCTGCTCCAAAATCTCCTTCTGACGTGATTGTTGTTCCCAACGGCCATCTTCTCCAGCCGTCTCTTTTCCACATTTGTTGGGAGTCAGAGGCTCTTGTCTTTGCTTTCTTCCACATCACCTGTGCGGTCTCAGTCACACAATGAATCTGCTCCTCAGGAGGGAGTGCCTTGGCTAGATCCCCTCACAGGTACCTTTCAGCTCTAAAATGTGTGTGTTCTCCTCTCTCATCTGAGATTTTTCCCATATAAGCCTTATTCCCTCCACTGAAAAGTCCGGATCACACAATGGGTGGTGTAGAACAAATCTGAATTTTGGTCATGAAGACACAAGACATCTCATTTGACCCCCGGTCTGTTTTCTGGGGGGACAGGCTGGTCTTTTGTCCTTGGTAAAACTTGGTCAAGGAATTTCTGGTGAGATAAATCTATCACTTCGTATCCTAAATGGGGTTTGTGCTGTATTATTATTATTGTTATTATTATTTCTGTCACTGATAAAACTCCATGGAATGACTGGGTGGGGGTCCTATGGCCTTTTCCCCACCCCACTGAAGAAGCTCATGCAAGATTGTGTGGTGTAGAAAGTGCCTTAGCAATTAAATAAAAGAAAGCCTGGTTCATATAAAGAGACATGTTTCTATATGGAAAATATGAGCCTTTTTTTTTTTTTTTTTTTTTTACATGGACCAGGTGTGGATTAGTTCACTGAACCTTTCACCCAGCCGTATTCCCGCTTGTAATTCTTCTGAGGCATAGTTCAGCCAAGTCAAAGAAACATGTTATTAAAGGTGAGCTGAAAGGCATTTAGAAAATAAACAAACTGTTTAAGACCCTAAATCAGTAACAGAATCTATATGCTCAGACTTGAAAAGTACGAGAAAATCTGTTTCAGTACCTTTGGGTTTCAGGCCAGATTCTTCTCTTACCTTCTTTGAACATGGCCGCAAAGTCCTTTTCGGTCGTTGGCGGGACGAGCAGTTGCCGCTCGCTTGGACTGTAGCTGTCTTACAGCTGATGATTTACCCTCCACTGAGACCGGTGAGACCCCAGTCTTAAACTTACGATTCTCCAGCTAATATTGAGGGAGGAAAATAAATACTTTGATTTTATTTTAGCACTGTGTTGTTAAGTTTAAAATCTGCTGTACGTTCTTTCCTTTTTTCTAGCCTGTAGCATGGCACAGAACCAGATATTATTAACAACTTGTAGAGATGATAGAAATCAAGCGTGGGAAGTTTTAGATTTACTTCAGTTACATTATCCCTGGTTAAAATAACAGTGGCTATCTTTTCCTTAGCACTCACTATGTGCCAGGCACTTTTCCTTCCCTTTCTTTCTTCCTTTCTTTCTCTTTTAAAATATCTATTTATTTATTTAATTATTTTTGGGCCGCGTCGGGTCTTAGTTGCGGCACGTGTGATCTTCGTTGTGGCACGTGAGATCTTTCATTGCGGCACACGGGATTAGTTGCCCCGCAGCATGTGGGATCTTATTTCCCTGACCAGGGATCAAACCAGCGTCCCCTGCATTGCAAGGTGGATTCTTAACCACTGGACCATCAAGGGAGTCCCCAGGCACTTTTCTAAGCACTTTTTTATGTTAATGCTCTTAATTCCTCGAAAGCACATTATGTTCTATCATTCAGCCCGTTTTTGTGGATGAGCACACTGAGGGGTGGAGAAGTGAAGTAACTTGCCTGAGTTCACAAGGCCAGTAAGCAGCAGAGCTGAGTTTTGAAGTCTTGAACTTGAATCTGTGCTTGTAAGGTCTGAACTATTCTAGACTAAACTCTACTGTGCGGTACTATTTTACAGACTACTGAGTTTTAACTGAAGCAGCCCCAGGCAGCATTAAGAAATAAAGATAGGGCTTCTCTGGTGGCGCAGTGGTTGGGAGTCCGCCTGCCGATGCAGGGGACGCGGGTTCGTGCCCCGGTCCGGGAAGACCCCACATGCCGCGGAGCGGCTGGGCCCGTGAGCCATGGCCGCTGGGCCTGCGCGTCCGGAGCCTGTTCTCCGCAACGGGAGAGCCCACGGCAGTGAGAGGCCCGCATACCGCAACAAACAAACAAACAAACAAAAAAGAAATGAAGATATTCATCCTGGGCCTTGCCACCTTCACCCCGACCCCCCAAAACTGCCCTCAGGGTTTTTCCCTAATTAGAAAAATTTTCTTTCTGTTTTCTTTTGGTTGTTTTTATAGTCTCTTCGCAGCTAGGGACTGGGTGGGTATCATTTGTGTCGTGTCGTGCCGCTTCTCCCTTGATTATCTTCAACTCCCCTTGTGACTGTGGGATTGCGGGAGGGCCTTCGAACCATGTTTAAAGTAATTCCAAAAATCTGGAACAAAGGAGGAGAGGCATTTTGGGGGTATTCTAGGAGTCTCCCTGGCCCACTTTTTACAAGGTGAGCAGTTCCTCCCCCAGTTCCTCAGGGTGGACGCAGAGCTCCTTTCAGAAACTCAGAGTGAACAGAAAAGAATCACCCCATCCCCACCTGTGCTGCTTTACCTGACAGAAAGGGGAGCAGGTTCAGGCAACAGCTTCATCTGGTGCACTTCTGAGTAGCTTTGCTTCGTTGAAGACCATATGCTGAGTTTGTCAGAGTCATCTGCCGCTTTTCAGCCATTCTTGTTTTAGGAACGTTAACTTGCTGGGTTGGGGAAGCAGCATCGCGCGCGCAGACAGCCACGTCAGGCTCCTCCCAAATGTCCCTCCTCGTTTGTCAAGTTCTGGGGGGCATTCGGCAGAGCTTTATTGTCGTCAGGATTACAGGTTCCCTAGTATCAGTGTTAATACAGCATCCTGTATATATCAGAAACCTTTTCAGCTAAGGAGCCGAGAGGGTGAGCCCCACAGGGTTCTAAATTATCCTGGCATTTCTTAGTGTATTTCTAGTGGGAGCCAGAGCGATGGTGAGCTTTGGAAGATGGGAATGTTCTATGTCGTGTACATTGCGGTGGTGGTTATAAGACTGTATACTTTTGGCCAAGCTCATCAAATTGTACACATAAAATTGATGAATTCTGTTGTATGTAAATTAAGCCTAATACTGATTTTAAAATATCTTGAAAAAAAAAAAAAAAAGATGGGTCAAAGTTGAGTGTAGAAGGGAGCTGGGATCTGCAAATGTCAGAGAATTCAGGAAGAGAGGCCTGGGAAAGGAAATGGGATGAAAAGGAGCCAGGAAAATTTGCCTCATCATTTGGCATTTCTCTGGTGGCCAAAAGGTAAGCTGCTGCTTTTGGGTCACTCGCGAGCACTGGGGGCACGTAGCTGCCAAGTTTTGCAGTTTAAGGACTAATAAAGTCGGGATGTGGGTAATACTGGGAGAGGGCTATTTTCAGGGAAAGATTGCTGGGAGGTCTTCCCACCTATAGGGACTGTGTGAGTGGGTTCATTCTTGAGTGTGTCTCCCTGGGTGCACATGTCCGCAGTAAAGTGCAACTCGGGAGCCACTTTGAGGGTCTTTTCTACGTGCACCCGGAATGTTAGCCATTGTATATATAACGGAGGGATTGAGGAGCTGGGGTGAGATATAGGATTCTCTTTATTCAACTTACATGCCGACTCGTGGTGTTCATTCCACGTATATTTATTGAACATTGACCATGTGTAGCTACTGTTCTGTATTAAGAGACAGCATGCAGGACAGATGAAGTCCTTGCCTTCATGGAGTTTACATTCTGTTAATTTGTCCCAAACTGAAATGCACACAGTCAAGATTAATCTGCCTAGTTTTATCTGTTGCCTAAACGTTCCCAGAAAAACCAAACAGAATGTTTCGCCAAAGATTGAAGCCTCCAGGAGCCAGATGTGGCCACGGGAAGAATGTCTTCAAGAGCTTGTCATCTGGCTCCAGCTGTGCTAACCTAGGCCTGCTAGGCAGCCACGAGTTGTGTCTGCTAACTGGTGGCCAGACGCGACTGCAGGTTTAAACAATTAGCGGATTCGTTCACCCGGTGGCCGGATTCGCTGTGTGTGTCCTAAGATTACCACTGCTGTCCCGACCAGGAGCCTCTGTGGTCCCGGGCAGAAACAGCCACAAGGGAACCGAAAATCAGCCCCTTGAGAAAATAGCCAAGGCCTTCTTATCCTGGAACGTGGAGAGGGATTCAGGGGGAAACCATTGTCAGCAAGAAAGCAGAAATAAACCAGACGTGGCCCCTGCCATGCAAACCTTGATTCCAACCAAGAGCTCCTGCCTGACCCAGAACACCTGCCTGTAGCCTGCCCCTGCAGAAAAGCAGAGAGGAGAGTTGGCCTGTGAGGCCTTCTCGTTCCCAGTTATTGTGGTTTTTAATTGTTGCCTCTTTGTGAGAACCATTTATGACGACCTATGTTGATTTTACCCGCAAGAGATTTCCATTGAAAGTCTTAATTCCTACCTTTGAAAGCAACTGGATACCTGCAGATGTGCCATGACTTTTCAAATATCTACGCACATAAATATGTACATGAACACGATGCTTCAGCCTACCTGGTGTGGAAGATGTTTTAATAAAATGTGGTGTTGCTGGTTTCCCGGAGTAGGCAGTTTCTGTCGTCATATGGGATACGATGATTTTGATCACCCATTGTTCGGCCAGTTCCTGATACCACAGTAGTTGCTCAGTAAATGTAGAATGAGCCGAATAAGGAAAAATTCCAGCGGGCATGCTGACGTTCAAGGACAGTGATTCAAAGTGAGTGTGGTTATTTCACATAATAAATGAGGGAAACAACCTACAATTTAGAGCAAAAAGACAAAAATAGTAAAGGTGCAATTGGAACACTTTTAGCATTCTTTTTTCAGACGTCGACATCTGGTGTCCGATTATCACAGAAGGCACAAGATAGTGGAGATGAAGATTTCGAAGGGGGATTCTTCTGAACCTAAACTGATCGATCCTTGTGGGGACATCTTTCTTACAGTGAAGTTCCAAGTGGTTTTTCAAAGAAGCCCCACTGTAAATAAGTAACAAAGACAACAAGATGGTTCAAGTGAGGAAGAATTTTAAGACACGAGTGTATGTGTAAAAATCAACTTTTGCATTCTGAGTGCATTGTGTAAATTTGCTGTGCACGAAACAGAAGTGAAGCCATTTGGTTTTGTGGCATTGGTGTGGGCTGGCTGGGGGGGGTGGGGGAGAAAGTTGAGGCATTGATAAAGTATGCGGCGAGCCAGACGGTTGCATTACACGTCTTTTGTGTTCTTGTTTGCTTCTTAAAGCAGTTGCAGAATTTGGCCCTTGGCGATATTTCTTCGTGCTTGTATGTTCTGCTACGAATTTACTTTTGTCAGAGTCCTTTGAAAGAAAAGCCTTGCTCTTAAAAAAATTTTTTTTTTTTTACTTACATTATAAACTTGTGAAGTCAACAGTGTGTTCATAAAAATATTTTTTAAATGTTAAGTATGTTAGTAAATAGCAGGAAGATCAGCTTTTCTTTTTCCTTAGCACAGTAACTTCAACCATATTTTACTTCCGTTCAGAGATTTTTGCAAAATAATGAAGGTAATAGAATCGATGGCGGATGGATGGATGGATGGAGACAGACAGACAGAACAGCTACATTGTTCTTCCAGTAATAATGGGGCTTATCTGATGAGAGATTTTAACGTTTCCTCTTAGAGCAAGTTGTCAGGTTGTGGTTTACCTATTGTGTTTTACCTGTGAGTCTGACTTGCTGATATATAAGTTAAGTGGGAATGCTTTGGGGTCGGTTGGTGGGTCTTGCCTGTGTGTTCGCTTGGCATTTATTCGAACTGTTTATCACACCGTCCCTGAAATTTATATTTATTTCCTACTACAAGCACATTTGATTTTGCAGTCACCCGTGGAAAGTATATTTAAGATATTCTAACTGTATATAAAGGATGATATTTTATCACTGAATGCTTTTAATAAGGAGTTGCTTTGGAGCTAATTTTCTCCCATCACGATGGAATGCTTAGGATAATTTAATGTCCTTTTCACAGTCCCAGTTTATCTCTCCCCCCCTTTTTTTTTTCCTTCTGCTCAAACGAGAGAAGAGCCCAAATGTAGGATCCTTGGGCCATGGTTTATTCTCCTGTTGTGCACAGATTCCAGTTTTAGTTGGAACCTGTGGTCCCTGATGAGAAAACAGGAAACTTAGAGTCCTAACCTTATTGAAATCTCTGCCTGGTCTAGTCACAAGTCTGAGGCAACTCCTTCCAATAATGAAGCCATTGTACGCATCATATCTGATCAGTTCTTGAAATGTTTTAGTAAGTCTATCTTACAACATTATAAGAAGATAATCAGCAGCCTTAGAAGGTCCCCATCTGGACTGTAGAGTTCTTTTACCGAAAGATGTTTTGCCTTTTAGAGATAGCTCTCGCGTTTTATCATCTGTTCCGCCGAGATGAAGTGCATATGAAAAGTCAGTGACTCTGAATCCATCTGTTGTTATTATTTTCCACTGATAATTGGCTTGAACAATGAAATGTCTGTGTCTTCACCCTTTGAAACCGTACACCCTGTTTATTTTCTGGAGGTCTCACTGCAACTCCCCCCCCGCCATTTCCCCCCTTCATTCTCTCTCAAGCTTGCAGCGAGTGGCGCTCGTGTGAGGATGACATCTTTGACTCTGTGCATCAGTATGTGTCACTCAGCATGTAAAGCTTGCATACGGATTTTTGTCACAATCCCTGTGTCTGCGCTGTTTGCTCAGGGATCCAGTGCTCTGGCGGCAAGGAGCTTAGCTGGGGCCACAACGCGTGGATCCCTTACCTGGATCGTCGTCTTTATTTCACTATCCTCATTAAAATATTAATTTCGAGGACAGTATCTAATACCTATGGAATTAGATACTACCTATAATTGTGTAATATATTCAGTTGCATCGAGGTTTGCACGATACAGAGCATTAATATTGGATTCCACTAACAGCATTTCCATTAGCTTGCTCGACCAGTATGAGATGCAGATGAGCTGGGAAGCATAACTACCTGCTAGAACTGCCAAAACAGTCATTAGAAGCTCCACTGGGATGGACAAAGGCCTTTTTCTCAGTGATATACTGATTAAATTTTGTTCTATGGTTTATTTGCATCAAGGTTAGATCACTACAGTCTATGCAAGAGGGTTATCTAACACCTGACTTGGAAGGTCATTTCAAGACAAAACAGCGAAGAGAATAGGCATCTTGAGTTTCTTGGGGACTCCCTCTTAAAGAACCTGTATTGTATTTCAGGGGACTTTGGGAATTTTCAGATTTTCTCTCTGTATTATACCATAATATATGTTTAAGATTCGTTTTTTTTTGTTTATGTCACAGTTTTTTAAAACTTTTCAGTAATATTCTTTTGCTTTGGGGGCAGAGTGATATAGCCAGGAAACAGTGTGGTGTTAATAAAATAAAACCCGCTTTGGAAATAGAAAGCCACCTTATTTCCCTTGGCTAGCGTGATCGTGGTACATCCTCTGAGGCTGTGAAAGACCTGTGACCTACCCTCTTTCAGTCCAAGTAATAATGTAGGCACATTCTATGGAATAGCTGTGCTGGATTTGCCCCCAAAGTCCTATGTGGCATTAAAAGGACGTAGACGAACGTAATCTTATTTATGTTTCAAATGAAATCATTTAATACTGCAAAGGTTATTAAAAAATAATTAAGTTACTAAGACCAACATGTAACTGGACCATACAGTAAGAGGTTAGGGGTGAGTATGAATTGACTCCATGAGCTGAGAAAATGCAGTAGTGAATTCCTAGTGCCCGCATGTTTCTCCTCTTGCTTCAATTCCTTGGTTCTAAGGACAAATTATGTTGAGGTATGGCATATTTGCTGCCAAAATGGAGAAAATTGTTGACTGTAATTATGTTATTTAATTGAAATTATAAGTGGTTGAGGCCACTCAGTTAAAAGCATTCTTTCTAATATATGGGTAATGTTTTTAAATGAGTGGTCATGGATTGATGACATTTGAAAGGCAGGCATTTGGGATGTATTTTTGGAAGACTCAAATTGTTTTTCTTAAATCATTAGTGAACTAAAGAGTGTAAAGGGACACGTTTTGTTTGGTTTATTCTCTTTAATTAGATATGTGTGAATATTCTGTGTGAGAGCATATATACGCATGTATATGCATGTACATATATGTGCATGTATGTGTGTATATATTTTATACGTGTAAATATTTACACATAGATGCAACGGATCTTTCTGGAGGTACAGACTCACAAGGATCGGTTTATAATGGGGCAAAGCAGAGAAACAAGAGGTGTATTTCTGACCTTAAATTGTGGCCGAAAACATGTGATTGTTCAAACCTCTCATTGAATATTAAAGATCTAAATTCAAGTTACAGTAAAACTCTGCTGATGTGTCTTAGGCCAGGTTCTTTTTGGAGTGCTAGAGATACAACAGTAGCCCTGTATTCCCCATGTCCCCCTGCCCTGCCCGCCCTCTGCCATACATTACCCCCCCCCCCACCCAGGAGTGAGTTCTTAATTACTAATGAATGCAATTCATTTTAATTGTTATTATAGCAACAGAACATTTAACTGTCTCCAGTTTAGTCCTTGTCCTTTGGAACAGGCAGTGTCTCCCGTCAGAGAGAGGACAGGTAGAAGGCACAGCGGGCGTCTGATTGAGCCAGTTATTCATTTGCTGAGTGTTTGTGTTTATGCAAAGGGGCCTCTTCCTGCATATTTAATCTAGAGTAAGGCAGTGGCTTTTGTTGTGTTTAGCCCACATACCTTCAATCCTTCCTCACACTGCCGCCAGCCTGGGAGCCCTGAGAGCTCGCAGGCTTCCCAGCGCCTGTACTTTCTCCCTTACAAACTCTCAACTTTCTTCCGTTGTGTGAAAATTGCCTCTCCGGCCCCAAAGCTTCCCTTCCTCACCATGCACGGGTAAGTGTGTGCGAAGCCAAGGCTGATACTTTTGTTTCATTTTCCAAATGTTGAGAGGCTACTTTGCCTGCTCTTCTGGTCCCGGTTCCTGGGCCGTTGTCAGTTGCTTGGCGGCGTTGAAATAGACAAGTACAGGTGCCTCTCAGGAAATGTGGCTGAATTTTCAACTGGCAGAGAGAGGCTCTTGGGAACTGCGGGGGGTGGGGGTGGGCAGGGGGGAGAGAAGCAGAGAGAGGAAGATGGGGAGAGAGAAAGAGAACAGCTTTATTATTCTTTGTCCTAACAAATCCTGTTTTGTAACTGTCCTGCAGATAATGCTGCCATTGTTTGCTAAAAGCCTTCAAACAGTGTGTGAGACCGAACTGTAAGAAAGCAGTGAAACTCTGCTGCTGTATTGTCTATCCCCAGGCCAGGGTCCTCCCCGAAAGTCTGTGCCGGAATAGGAAGGGTTTTCTTCAGTGGAAATCGAATCGTCTCTTCATTGATATTAATAGCACACTGGAGATGTTGGCCGTGCTGTGCAGAGCGGCGGTTGGGAGGGAAGGAAATCTGATCTTGCTGGGGGGAAGATGACAGCCTCTTGGCCCCATGGTGGAGGAGACATGCATCCAGGCTCAGCCTGCATAATGGCATCCTGGCTTCACTGTTTACTCTAGGAATTTTAATCTTGCGCTGTTGGTTTTACTATCCGGGGTCTTGATATTTTTTGTTCCTGTACTGTCTTTAGAAAGTACGATGTTCAGGGTCTTAATCCAGTCTTTTTTAAAAGTGAAATTAAAAAAAAAAAAAAGAGAGAGAGACCTAGAGAAATTGACACGCTGTGCACTCTGATTATTCTGGGGTATGATGGTAGAAATCGTGTGAGAAATTCAAAACTAAATGGCCACAATTAAGAAGGATGAGCCACCCGAGGGAAGATATGTCCTATGTAAAGATATTTCAGAGGCTAGGAATTGTGTCCAGGGTCTGAAAGGAGTTTTCCTTGCCAGTTAACTGTTGCCTCTGTTTGAGTGACTCTTTTCAACAGAAGAGTGTGCTGTTCCCCCGCAGGTCGGAAACCGTGAGAATGTGAATCCAATTTCATCAACCTTATTAAAATATGTAGGGACTTGGGTCTTCTTAGGTACAAATCAGTCTAGAGACTTAGAAGCATTTGTTAGCAGTGAGGCCGCTGAAGGTTTTTAATAATAAAATTACAAATACCCTGTCTAATTGTAAGTATATGACTTTTATGCTCGGTTTTTAAGGGGAAGAATACTTTTTTTTTTCATGAGGAAAAGTAACTCCGCCAGAGCACCTTCTGTGATTAGCGCTATTGTATTCTTAAATTTTGATTGATAGAGATAATAGTTTTCACTTAAAAATACAGACAGGTACTTTAACTTTCCATGACAATAGCTATTTGCATTTCTTTTATCTTTTTGTTTAACATCTATGGGGGCTGGGATGGATTTGATTATTAACTCTTGTTGCACACACTCCGCGTAAATCTAAAACAAAGGCTTTGTTAGAGCTTCAAAGAGAAAACAGCAAATATTGTTTTTAAGTTTCAACATTTAAAGCCTGCTAAGGGATACCTATAAAATATTTTCACAGGACCATGACCAAGGTTTTGCTTTCCTTTAAGGTAAGAGAGAGTGGTGTTTTCCAAATGAGATGGGCCAACATGGAGTTGCGGGGGGCCTGAAGTAATTCCACAGGCAAGCCTCGGCCAGGTTTTGCCTGTACCATAGGGCTTGCTTCATGTAGAGTAGTTCAGATTCTTCTTACTAGAACGGACCCCAAGTTAGGTTCTCTGATTTAGTTGACGGTCCCAGAGGGTGGGGAGAAGGGAAGTAAAATGTTCCTCGCAGCAATAGGAGGGGGACGTAGGGGCAGTGACGGATCCCCCGTGGTAGATTTTTCTTCGATAAAGAGAAGTAAAGGAGATGTGGCCCCTTGTAAACCAGCAAACCTGGGTGATGGCCAGGGTCGCCTCTGGTCCCAGAGACCTGCTCGACACAATAGTTTTCCTTTTCTTTTTCTTTCTAATTTACTTCCTTTTCCTTCCCCCCCCACCCCCGCCCGTGTACTCTCCCTGTTTCTTTCCTTCTTTTCTTCCTTCTTTTCTCACTTCCTTCCCTCCCTCCTTCCTCTTTCTTATTGTAAGCCTGACTCAGTATTTGAAGTTATTAGAGCCGAGGAAAAAAAAAAAAAAAAGAAGGTTGATTTCTAAGTGGATTTTCTTGTCTTGAGTGCAAGAAAATGAAGTGACCCTTGTATTATCATTTCTCAGCTAGTCGAGTTTGTGTTGAAGATAGTTTTGTTTTTCTAGCACATCTTTGAAAAACAAAACAGAAAAGCCACATGAGTTAAGATTCACAGGTTTAAAGAGACAGCCATCTCTTGGAAATTGGCCCTTTGAGATTTTCTGTTTTCTCACATGAAGTATATGTCATTTGATGGGGATATTTGGGAGGATGGGAAGTTTGAACCCCGTTTCTGGACTTCGAGAGAAGGGTTGCTCTAGCCAGAGATGAAACTCCTAACTGCCACCTTCGTCATGGCGCAGGAGCTGGCGTTCATCATCCTCGCATCCCAGGGACACTGACACACAGTAGGTTCTCAGCCAGCATTCGTTGGACTGAAGGTTGCAATGAAATAAGGTGGCTGTCCTTCACAGTCTCTTGTATACTTGTACAAAATGAAATATAATGCTGAAATCCTGATGCAGATCATTTCCTTGAGCTGCCATGGAAGAATAGGGAGAAATATTTTTAATGGCAAAAAAAAAGAGCATATATTGTTCATTTTTCTTCTTGTGAAATAACATCACCCCTCCACGTTTTACCTGCACCTCGTTTCCAGCTAGGCCGTACCAATTGGCAGGATCACACTGGTTAAATTAAGGGCAAATATACTGATAGAAAGTATGAAATTGAAGCATTGTAGTAACCTAAGGGGTCTAGAGAGTGAAATTCCTAATGGGGAATAGGGGGAACTGGGGAGACAGAGGAGAAGAGGAAGGTACATTAGTCTCCTAACCTAGGGATCTCAGGTGAAGAGTAACGTCGTGGTCAAGGTCTTTATGGTCAACAAATAGCTTTAGGTAAATAACATTATCGCAAACAATAGTTAAGAGGCCACACTCAGAACAGTTTCTGGTGTTCACAGGATCTTAATTGTACAGAGAATGACATCAAGGAAAATAAGTAATTTCTGTTTACCGTATCCCTGGCTCACCTTTAAAAACCTAAAACCAATAGGAAACTTAAGACAGAGAGAAAAAGAAAAAAAAAAAAGAAATTCATTTGGTGCCTGCATTTTTTCTAAGAGGAGACAAGGGGGCTGCAGGGCAATATTTTTCTTTTTCTTTTTAACTTAAAAGCGTTACATACTTGTTTAATTTTTAGTTTTGGTGCTTGTGCTGCCAGTAAGCATACAGGTATGTAGTTGATATATTTGATAAGGTGAAGTGTTTTGTTTTGTTTTGTTTTTAATAGCAGTTTTGGAAATGGAGGTTTTATGCTCTGGAAAAAAATGAAATGCAGATTTTTCTCCTAGTTGTTGATTTCTGACTCTTGTAGGCTAGTAATGAGGCAGACTCAGGCCCCAGAACTACTCCCTAATTTTCTTGTCTATTATATTGACACATTTCATTTAATTTAGTATGATGGCAAACAGCTGTTGAACTATTAATCTTTTCTCAGCAAAGCTGGAAAAATATCTTTTAGATTACTTTGCTAATGTATACTAAAAACTAAAATCAACAGAAATAAATTAATGAGTGGTCAAATGTACATTTGCATTAAAATTTATGGAACTTCAAAATGGAAAAAAATAGGGTTTGTATCCCACTGCCAATTTTTTATGTCTAAGTAAAAATTAATGTAGCCAAATTTGTATTGCTTTAGTGATTATAAGTTGGAGGGTCAATTGTATAATATTGTTATTATTAATTTTTTTTCCTCCAGGGAAAAATTACGCTTATAAAATCCGTGAGGGGGAACCAGCTTATACTTTTGCTCTATGTTCACTTACCTACTGTTCTAGGTAGCTATAGGTGAGTAGAGAAACAGACGCAGTACTTACCTGGAAATGTTCTGCAGGTTTGAATACAACACTAGAGATAACTTTATTCAAAGTAAGCATTTTCGGCAGCTTTTTTTGTTTGTCTGTTTTTTACAAACATTAAATTTTAATAAGGTGCAATTGTTTGCCAGGCCTATATGATCTTTGCAGTGCAATCTTATCTGCATTGCAAAGTCTGATACTACAGACCTGACTGCCAAAAATGCAAAAATAGATGCAACTCAATAGATAAAAATGAAAATTAGCTTAGAGTGCACACGTTAGAAAACATCTCAAGTGAAAAGGAGGGAGAAAGGGCGTTCTTGCCCCGAATTGAGTAGGGTCTGCCAGAGTTCACTTACTTTCCATTTAAGATTGGATGAGTGGTGGAGATGGAAATTTCTGTTGTGTGAGACGGTTGCCGAGCCTCGTGTCTCATGAGCTCTTCTTATTGGCGTGGGGCGGGGCTGCTCTGTAGATCTCAGCATTACCTCGAGGACCCGACCATCACAGCTCTGTTTTCTTATCACCATTTGCGCTCTAACCAAGTTCTCACCGCTGGAGAAACCAATCCCTGGCGACACACCTCAGCAGTAAAGCACACGATTTTCATTTTCGATTTGAATTGTTTTGTGTCAAAACAAAAAGGTTTGGGGCAGGTTGCAAAACAGTAATTTCAAGTCCCAGAGCTAGGGTTTTCCCCCACCCAAATGGTGAACATTTATGGTGAAAACCTCCAATTTCCTCTTACAGTAAACATGAAAATTATGATTTCACTCAGAGCCTGCATTTTTTCCCAATCTTAATGGCAAGAATCTGCATACACTTGCTGGTGGAAATGTCATAAATTGGCCTCCGATCAATTCCTCAAAGATAGTACACACCAAAGTACCACTTTCAAATTTCTAGCCCTAGTGAAATAAGATTTAACTCTTGTCAGTGATGTTTGCCTTTCCACATTCAGGGCCAACAGCCGAGGGATGAGCAGAGATATATTCTGTATCAAATTTAAACCACTTCATGACATATTGTTCTGAAGAGTAAGCAAAAGGATATTAACGTTTTAGTAATAAGAGGGTATGACTTCACCATCTTAAGAAAGTATATGTATATATGAGCATCTGGTCAATCGATGTGGAATGAATCCTGTACCCTGTTGGTTACTTGATCTAAATTAATAAACAAATGTTTTTCTTTTCACTTGTGCCATATGTTGATCCCAGTTACATGGGCAGAGAGAGGCAGCTTGTAATGTTTCTTAAAGGATTATACACTGTTTTGCATAAGGGAGTATGCAGATGCAGGAGTTAGATGCGCACCGTGCTTCCTTTGTGTTTTAGGAAGCTTGATTTCGCTTGTTGATTTCATCTGACACGAGCCATTTTTATTGAACTTAGTAGGTCTGGTAGAAAGTATGCTAAGTGGAAAACATTGTGTGAACAGCTTTCACCCACCGATGAACCCCCCCACCCCTCCGCAAGCTGAAAATTGTGGTGCTTTTATTCATTTTGAAAGGTCCAGAGTGGCATAAAGCATCTTGTGTATAAGAACTAACACTCTTGCAAAGGGGGAAAAAAATAAGCCTCTGCTTTAATGAAATTAGAGATGTCGTGGATGTTAACCAAACAAAGACACGTTCAAGTAGCAGTCTGGTTTCCAAAAACAAAGGCCTATGACTCACATGTTATTCCAAATGAAATAAATTGACAGACAACAAGATGAGAAAAAGTTCAAAGGCAAAATGTGAAACGCTTCATCTTGACTTTTTCCGTCCAAGTTGTTGTTATAGTCTTGAAGAGCTCAAAGGCACATGGTCCAGTAAGTGGAGGTCTTGACACTGGTTTTTATTAACTCTGAGAGTCTTTTGCCATTAAATAGAATTGAGTTCTTTGGTTGGTTTTCTTGCATCTCTCCCAGGCAAATAGGTGGTTGCTACTTTGTCTTGACATTCAGATTTTGATATTCTCTTTTGTTTTCAGGGTAAGAAGTGACCTTTTGAGGTGACTATAACAGAAGATTGCTTTACAGAAGCCAAAAAAGGTAAATGCACATATGATTAGTGGAATTACATCTAGGACTCTCTCTACCAACTTCTAGGCATCTTAATTCAGTTCTTTTCGGATCTACGTAATTATCAAATATACATGTATTTATTTGTGTGTCAGTATGCATGTAGCATATTTTCGAAAGCCTTTAAAGAAAAGATTGCTCTTAACAAATGGTTCAGATAGTCACATTTTCCACCCCCCCCCAATATTATCACTTTCCCCGTTTGTGGAAGTCGAATTTTTTTTTTTTTTTTTTTGGTTGTTGACTTGGTAGGTTTAAAGTTAGAAAGGAATATTCACATCACAAAAGTGGTGATTCATAAAATTAACTTGCTGCGAACAGGAGCAACGCATGTCCATCTTCTGTGCCGAAGTGGTGTCATCCGATGGATGTTCATCTGGCTGGTTTATAATCCCTTCTTTCAGAAATTAATCGTCAGGCACCATAGCAACACGCCGCGTTGATGTAACTGCCGTGTGGCGTGGGGCATGTCCCTGTGATGTCAGCGCTCATCTGCCTTGTTCTCTTGACCTTGCTTGAAAATCAAATGAGTACTTGATTTTAAAATTAGAAGTTTTCACAGAGACTAGTGTAGCTTGATGAATTAAAGCTAAGTTAAATTTTCTCAAACTCACTTCTGGGAGCAGGGGCAAAGAAAGCACTCCGGTTAACATGGTTCTGGAGGCTACATTTTTTTTTTTTTTAATTGCCAAAGTATCTCTCCGGTGAGGGCAGAGGTTGCCTCCCTCAAGTTCATCTTGCAGGTCACTTTCAAGTGTGATGTTTCTCAAGGAGCAAGCGTCTTCATTTTACTTTTGAATCTTGGCCAATGGTGTTTCCATTTGATTGAGTAGATAGATCTGTGTCTGCTTTAAAACACTTACTTGCCAGCCTGGTTACGACGCAAAGCCTTTGCTCAGATCTTACCAAATTAGAGTTTATGAATTTGTAAGATACAGACTTCTCATTCTTCAGTTGAGCAAGGTTTTTTTTGTGAAACTTTGATAATATGAAGATTCTTAGATCGGTTTTGTTTTTAATCTCACCCAGGGTTTGGGGGTTCTAGAAGGCATTATCAAGGTAGGGATTTGTTTTTCCAGTTGCATTCTGGCACATTTGATTTGGGCCCCAAAAATCCAACCAACTTTCCTCATTTCACTATCTTTGTTGTTTAAATTAAACCGTGTGGGAAGCACCTAGTTGTCCTCCAAAGAGGATATGTTATCTTTCAGATGTTCTGGCATGGGACGGGTTGATTGCAACCAGTCATTGGGGCTCTCAGGTCCTACCTAGCATGATTTCTGGCAAAGCACTTCCCAGTTTCCCAGTTTTAGTCTACTTCAGGGCTCTGCAGCCGCCTTCTTGAAAGGCTGTCCAGTCAGTATTTCCTGTTTTGTGGGCATTTTGTCTCTGCCACGGTTAGTCAGCTGCATGTTGTGTGTTCTGGTCTCTGTGATCCCTGCAAGATCTCAGTCCAAGGTGTTCCTCATTGAAAGCCATGCCAGGTGCTGAACTCATTTTGTGCTGTTAGCAAAGTTTTCTGGTGCAGCTAAAAACTGTGATGAAACAAAGCTGGAAAAGTGGTTGAAAAGATGAACTATCGCTCCAGCTCCAAAAAATGGGCTTAATGAGTAGGTTGTCACTGTTTTATTTGGAATCACCTGTAAGCATAAATTATTCCTCTCCTGACTGATGTCATTATGATGACCTTGCTTACACCCATGACGTGAAAATGTTTGCATTTGTGCAGTATGATTTTTCCCAATTCCATGATACTGTTCAAGGTTAAAGATATCATGAGTCAAGGGCAAGTTTGGGGAAGAAAAAGTTTTCAGGGATTTGTCATTAGTTGACTAGGAAAAGTAGTCCATGCGGAGGAAAAAACATGCTTTTTTATAATTACTGTCAAGAACATGGTGTATTATACAGTATCCTGCAAATCAGGAAACCTTTGTCAAATTTAAGGAGAAGAGAAAAATTTTGTCATCCTGATGCCTCCTTTCGTAAAACAAAGGAAGCTGAACAACGAATTCATCTAATTTTTCTTTTTGTCTTGACTGCTAGGAATCTCAGAGTAAGAGTTTTTGCTTAAGCTTAGTAGTATTTTTTAACTTCAACTTTTTGTTGTTGATATTCTACTTTTAAGTCAACTTCATTTTTCCTACTCCCAATTAACATATTATTAACTGTTTTTCTTCTACAATATCAATTCCATTTGTGTTTTGACTCCCTTTTGTGTTTTTTTTAGAAATAAGATATATAGAGAAATGATAACTTACATGTACTCTTTTACCTTTTAACAAGCTCAAGGATCCTTCAAAAACTAATCCTTACATATCTTGACCTCTTATACATGAAGGAAAAAAAGATTTGTTAAAAATATAAAATCTAAAAAAATTTATAAAATGGATAGAATGCTTAGTGTTTCCTCCCAGTGAACAAACCTTAAACAACGATACTGTGCTGTCCAGTGACGGTCAAGAGACCAGCACCGCCTTACACACTACTCAAAGGATAGAGATTTCAGATACCAGGAGCTCCTCGGTCAGTGGCATGCCCAAATTCGAAATCTGGGACTCATTAGCAGTCAGCCTAAGTGCAAATAAACGTGCCTACAGTGGCACTCTGGGAACAACTGGTTATGTGCATAAAAGTGGCCACGAAAATTCAGAAAAGCAGATGAAGACATTTTTCCAAGTTAGCTTCAGAGCTGAAAGATCGTAAATAACACTCATCATACTTGGTAGTGATCGAACAATTTCTTCCAAGTAGATACGAGCGCTTTACAAAATGGGTCTGATTGCTGGCATCCCTGAGAGGTAGCTGGTAATTGTTATAATCCCCACTTTACAAACTGGGAAACTGGTCACATTAGTAACTTATCCAAGGTCATGTGAAATATCAAGACTGGAGCTAAAAGGACAACTTGCTCTGGTCACAATTATATTGATGCCATTCTATCATGGCTGCCTTGGTTTGGTGGTTTAATATATAGGTTTCTGTGTCATTTTTTCCCCCTGCTTCCCCCAAACACTTGCAATTCACCCACACAGGTTTTTGCTAAAACTTCAAATCCAGTTTGTGAAATGCATTGTCTTGGATTCAGTTCTGAATGACAGTGGGAGTTAATTGATGATGATCATGAAGCTCATATAGATTACAGTTAAATGGTTATTCTTTAAATATTGGTCATCTTCAAACTTCATTTTTTTGTGTTGCTTCAGTTTCATAGTCAGCTTGTTAATGAGAAAGTTAAAACCAATCTAAAAGGAAGGGTGATCATTGCAGCTTTTCTCCCACCCCCAATTTGAGCTATTTTTTTGTTGGATTAAGGAGCAATACGGCATCTTTATAGACTTTCGCTCATCGTGTCTAACATATTACAAATGATTTCTTGGTTATGAACAAAGTTAAAAATAGCCATCCAGCCATTTAAAATGTATTCATTGGTTCTTTTGAAAGTGTATATTTACGCGATTCAAATGTTTACTTAGTGACAACGATATTCCGAGTGAAATCCATTCAACATGACCTCTTTATAGCATTAAGCATTTGAATTATTTGCCTATTCATGAAGTTGTTATAAAGACACTGGGAAAGAGTGATACCAGCCGACCACGTTGGCTGAAACGACTAGTCAGTTTAGTTAAGCGTTGAATTCCATCCTGCCTCCCCTTCATACTCATATACCCATGCCTGGGTTGTAACACTCAGAGTTAAGACTAGGCTGATATAACATAAAGACTCCAACATACAATGGCTTTAAATCAAATAGAAGTTTACTTCCCTGTCTCATCTAATAATCTGGCCCGTCTGGCTTGACTGGATGGGTTCTTTTCTCTTTTGTGCTTCTCTGCTTTGGGCCTTTGTCCTTATCTACATGGTTGAAATACAGTGAAGTCCAAGGCAAGCAATTTTCTTTGAAGCAAATGATTTAAAAATTGCACACATCACATCCATTGACGTTTAATTGGTAAGATTATGATCATTTCACAAGAAGCTGCAAGGACTGCTGGGAAATGTCTCTCGCTGGGTAGCCAGGAGCATGGGAGAATTGGAGAACAGATTTCAGGCGACAGTTAGGACACAAGCAACTTGATTGGTTGAAATGCCTCAGTCCAGTAATTTCATTCACTCGTACATACATACAAATGTACATGCGACATGTGTATATACGTTAATTCTTACTGCAGGTATTTATTGATGATTGTGCGCTAGGTGCTAGGATTATAGCACTGCATAAGCAGGATACCGTCTCTGTCTTCCTGGAGTTTTATGTTGTAAAGGGGAAGACAGACATTATGGCTGATGGTGCCAGGTATTCGCAAGGGCAAATATTGGCTGCTATGAGAAAGTGTTCTCTAACACGGAGACCAGGGTGTCAAGAATTTATGTATTTTATTATTATCAGAAAGCTAAGTTAGACTAACTTGATTTCCTTGTATCTTTCATGCCAGTGTGGTTGTGAATGTTATTAGGCATGTTAATTTTTTGTTAATAGCTTTATTGAGATACAATTCACACACATTACAGTTCACTCATTTGAAGTGTACTGTTCAGTGGTTTCTAGTATATTCACAGAGTTTGTAACCATCGTCACAATCTAGTTTGAGAACATTTTCATCACCTCAGAGAGAGACCCCATACCAACTAGCAGTTAATCCCCTCAACCCAGCCCCAGGCAACAACAAATCTACTTTCTGTCTGTAGAGTTTTACCTTTTCTGGGTATTTCACATAAATGGAATCATACAATATGTGGTCTTTTGTGACTGACTGCTTTCCCTTAGCATAATGTCTTCAAGGTTCCTTCAAAGCATTTAAATTTTTAACTGTCCTACAACCTCAGAGTTGTATGAGTTCTTACTCCTAAATCCAGCCAAATGGTGGCCTGAAATATTCTCACAAGGGATGGCATTGGGGGGAAAATTACTGTTTTCATGCTGTTTATATTTCCATAGAAATAGACTTGGCCTCCCAACAGTTAAACTTCAGAATTTAAATGTTTGCATTTTAAGTTAGCTGTTTTTAAACATTGTTAGCCATAATGCTAAACTCAGTAACTCTGTAAACAAGAGCTGTCTCTCTTGAATGTTCGTTTCAAAGAAAATAAATTTTAAATATTGATTTCCAGAGAAATATGCTCAATAGAGTTCTTTTTCAAGCAGAAGTCACTTGTTGAAATGTACACGAAGGCGAGTTTTGTAGTGAAGACAACATTTGCAACAGTTATCAAGTAGCCATATTTTTCACAGCGAACGGTACAAATACAAATAACACATGGTTTTAGTCATGTTTTTTAAATGACGCTTTTGCTCTTTCATCTGCCAAGGGCACAGATATCGAAACTGCCTACCTTGAGCATCTTCGGAAGAAGTTCTCAGCTTAGGTGAAAACCTAACAGCTTATCAGAGATGTAGGAAGTATTGCCTTGCTTTGGCAATTCAAATATCTCAGAGAAAATCTGAAGCTCAAAAATGTATACAAACAAAACCCTGTTTAGGGTAGCACACCTGTGGTAACCTCAAGTACATGCTTTCTAATGTATCTAGTAACATCCAGGACCTTAAAGGAGGAAATGGTATATCAATGGTAGAATCCTTATTTTGAGTCTGTTTTAGAAGTTGACACCTTCTGCCCAGGGCTGAGTTTGGATTTGAAGTTGATGGTGTCTTTTTAAAAGTGTGCTGGTGAGCAGGACTTTCATAAACGGAAAATGAAATTAATCATTTAAGTTTGTACTTCTCTGTCCTTGATCTGAACTATTGTACTTCCACGGCCTTTGCATGGGTTGAGAGTGAGGGGGAGAAAAATGAAAAACTTGAAGTATTTGTGCTCTGTTCAGATGCACTCTTTTTGAAGTGTGAAGGTTATGCAGACTTTCCCTTGTATGTTGTATATTAGCATGTATATGGTATATTATTACAGGTAGTTAGATGTTTTGTTAATCATCTGACAGTGGAGTGAGTTATTTAAAATTACCTTTTAATTGGGCTTCCCTGGTGGCGCAGTGGTTGAGAGTCCGCCTGCCGATGCAGGGGACACGGGTTTGTGCCCCGGTCCAGGAAGATCCCACATGCCGCAGGGCGGCTGGGCCCATGAGCCATGGCTGCTGAGGCTGCGCGTCCGGAGCCTGTGCTCCGCAACGGGAGAGGCCACAGCAGTGAGAGGCCCGTGTACCGCAAAATAAAATAAAATAAAATAAAAAATAAATAAAATTACCTTTTAATTAAAAAAAATCTTGCATCATTGGATATGGACTTTGATGATTTCGGTTCATGTACTGGCATGGATATTCACTTCCTCACCCTTTCCTCCAGCCCGCTCATTTCTGGAAGTCAATTTCTCTTTTAAAGTATCATGAGCAGTCACTGGAGGCCAAAGGAAGTGTCCTAAAATCCATTCATTACACATGACATTCTTTAAAGTTTATTTAGAGCAGTGATTTTCACAGGCCACTTTGGGACCCATTTGTGGGTTGGGAAATCAATTCAGTGGGCTGTGCCCAAGAATTAAAAAGAAAAATAGAATAAGTATACAATAGAGCAGGAAAAAAATAGAGTAGAATAGAGCTGCACTGTCTAATACTGAAACCACTGGCCACATGTAGCTACTGAGCCCTTGAAATGTGGTTAGCCCAAACTTACATGCTGTCAGCTTAAAATCCACAAAGCCTTTCAAGGAGTTTGTATGGAAAAAAGAACGTGAAATATTTGAATAACTCTTCTTTATTGATTACACATTAAAATGAGCATAGTTTAGATACATTGGATTAAGTAAAATATTAAAATTAATTTCACGGTTTCTTTTGACTTTCTCCAGTATGGTTACAATTACCTGTGTGGCAGGCATTGTATTTCTGTTGGGCAGTTTTGCTCAAGCTGATGGGAAATAGAGCAGTGAATGACACAGCGACAAGCCCTCTGCTTATGGCTCTAGGGGGTGTGGACAGGTAGGGGAACATAATAAATAAATACGAGGTGACAGGTGTGGTGGAGAAAATATAGGCGGATAAGGGAGGTCCAGTTGCCAGAGGGAAGGGGATTGCAACTGTAAATAGTCAGGGTAAATCTAACTGAAGCACAGGCATTTGAGCAAAGACAAGGCATGTTCTCAAAAGAGTACGTTGGCCACTATGGCCAAACCAAAGTCATCCAAGGAGGAGAGTAGTGGGGGACAAGGACAAGAAGCAACAGGGCCAGACCTAGTAGGGCGTTAAGGCTCACTGGACTCTTAATCTCTTAGTGAAGTAGGGAGCCGTGGATAGGCTTTGAGATGGGACAAGATGTGAGTCATGCTTTAAATGGATCACTCTGGAAGTGGGTTTTGTTTTTTTTTTTAAATAAACTTATTTTATTTATTTTTATTTTTGGTTGTGTTGGGTCTTCGTTGCTGTGCACGGGCTTTCTCTAGTTGTGGTGAGCGGGGGCTACTCTTCGCGGTGCGCGGGCTTCTCATTGCAGTAGCTTCTCTCGTTGCGGAGCACAGGCTCTAGGCGCGCAGGTTTCAGTAGTTGCAGCACGCGGGCTCCAGGGCACACAGGCTTCAGTGGCTGTGGCTTGTGGGCTCTAGAGCGCAGGCTCAGTAGTTGTGGCCTAGTTGCTCCACGGCACGTGGAATCTTCCCGGACCAGGGCTCGAACCGGTGTCCCCTGCATTGGCAGGCGGATTCCTAACCACTGCACCACCAGGGAATCCTTGGAAGCTGTTCTGAAAGTAGACGGTGGGTGGGTGAGATGATAGGCAAGAAGACGTGTTAGGAGTCCGCTGTGATAATTCTCAGTGAGACAGGGTGACGGCCAGGATCAGTATGGCAGTAGAGGTGGCAGGGGAATTTATGAAATTCTAACAGGTTTAGTTTGGTAGTTATATTTTGAATTTATCTGTAGGTAGAATCCAAGGATTTCCTGGTGGAATGGATGTAAAGTTTGAAGACAGTTGTATCAAGGATTACTCCGAAGATTTTTGTCTCGTGTGATGGGGTGGTATCAACTGATGGATTGATTGTGGTTAGAAAGAAAGAAGTCAGATAGAAGACTGAGGATTTTCAGTTTAAGCAGCTGCGGGAAGGATGGGGCTGCCACTAACCAAAATATGGAAGCCTGTGGGGGAACAGGTTTGGGGGTGTTAAAGGAAAAAATTACTTAATTTCCCTCGTTAGAGACGGTAGTGCCTTCTTTATTCGATAGGTGTAGGGAACGCTGCAGTGAGGTTTTATAGGAGGAAGAAGAGACTGACCTCACCTCCAGATACAGCATGGGCAAGTGAGAATTTATAGCCAAGAAGCGGGGGGGGGGGGGGGGTCAGTAGATGGACAGTTTCCGGAAGGAAACATCAGGAGTAAGGGGGGATTCTGGCTAAACTGATCTAACAAGATTCTTGCTGCAGATAAGCTAGGGTGACTCGACATCACCTGGAGGATGGTGGAGAGTGAGGAACCCAATCAGATATCAAGGGTGATCAGATATCAAAGGTGAGAGAGTTCTGGTTAAACTGACTGAGCAGGGTTCTTGCTAAAACTGGGCTTTACAAGGAAGCACACAGATGGGTTCAGAAGCCTGATTTAAGTTTGGTCCAGCCAAGCATCTTTGTCGAGAGTGGACAGGGGAAGCAGGGGATACCAGGAGTATAGCTGTAGACATGTGAGGTTGGAGTCGCTTATTTCTCACTCAGTCTGAGATATCAAGTGGGCATTTGGATATGTGGGTCTATAAATGTCTTAGCTAGGGCTATACGTTGAGGCTTTATAAGAATGTCTAAGTGTCAGTAAAGGCGTGAACCTAGGTGAGCTCACCAAGGTGGGGGACAGTGGTGTCGATAAAGAAGAGAAGGGCTCCAGGATGTGGGTTCTGAAGCCAACGCCATTAAGAGGTTTGAGCATAAGACACGGAGGAGAGGTCAAAGATGGGAGGAAGACTCTGGGACTCCAGAGAACCAGAACCCCATTGAGGACATTGTTTAAAGGAGGAGAGCATTGGCACTTGTATACAGTGCTGTGCAGAGGTCAAAAGCAATGATGACAAAGAACTGACCACTGGGTTTCTGAACATGAAAGTCCTTGATAACCTTAACAGGAGGCAAAAATGGTTGACTCTCACTCCTGGCTCACTCCTGTCTGCTTTTGGAAATTAGGCATCTAGAATGATTTTTCCAGGAATAGTGCCTGCTTGGCACTCTTTATTTGTTAAGATCATCACCTGTGCCTCCACCTCTTGCAGCCCCACTCAGACAGGGTCTAGCTCTGACCTTTAGGTCCTAGGACAGCCTGTGGGAAGTGATCAGAGAAAAACTCACTGTTTCCTGATGGAATCCTGTGCATTTTGCGCCATGCGACTCATTCTCTAATCCGGTGGTTCAGATATTAAATACAAATAAAAGGCAGGGGTGAAAGGAGACGTATATTTACATCTCGAACTTAAAATACGTCGTGTTTAATCATCTAAAGTACATCACAGCTTGGTGTGGTTAACCTGATCTCTAGATAAGTGAAGTACTAGTTGGTGCCTGAGCCACACGTGCGTCTATCATCTTTACCTTATACTAATATAGGTAGTCTTTGATGGGTTCATCCATCTTTCAAATTAACTAAGCATCAAAGACTCTGGCTCATTCAAAACTTCTGAAACAGTTGAACATTTTCGAGATTTCTAGGCTGATCCCAAATCTTTGAGCATCTAGGAAATTGTAGGTAAAATAATGCAAAACATGCATTGTCACTATTTAGATACTAAATACCATTAAGGTGGTACTGGGTGAGGTAAGAGTATCCTCTCTTTGTGGAAGATGATAAATGTACTTCTTAATTTTTTTTCATGATAAAATGGCATTAAAAGAAATTAGAAGGGGATGAAAATGTAGGAAGAAAAATTTCACTGGTGACCTCACCTAAATAGTTCAACATTTTATCTGTATCCTGCCAGTGTTTTGTATATATAGATTTGTTTATATGTACTACTTGTACTGTATATACTATTTTGTTTCCTGCTTTTACCCTTAAAATATCATGAGTGTTTTCCCAAGTTATCACTGTTGTATCTCGGTCTTATTTTTAGGGTATCTTGCTGATTTCCATTCTTGTATTATGTATTCCTGCAAGGATGGGTCTTCTGATTCCCTCCAGTTACTAATGATGGCCAGTATGCCTGTGTAGGATGTCTCAAGATAGCTCAGTCTCTTGAATTAGTTTTAGAAATACGATGTTGGGATTTTAGGTTATCACTCAGTTTCTCCCTCTACTTTCAAGTAATATTAACATGAATTTGAGACACATAAAAGCATCCCCTGGTGTCGACTGCATGTGTTTTCCATAGAAGGTGAGGTACACTTTGCATTAACTTTGATTTCACAATTTCTGGACCTTAAGTTGCTCGGCATTTTTCTCTTCTCATGTTTCCCACTTCCCCAACTTGATTTCCACCGTGGGAGCAGGGAACTTTGCGTCCTTTCAAGGGACAGCCATTCATCCTCTCTTCATTGCGTTATCCCAAACATCACTCCTTCTCTTTTCCCGGAGCAAGCCATTAATTTACTTTGCCTGCATTTGCATCTCCAGAATTTGCTTTGGTTGAGTTTTGGTCAGTTTATTCTGGAAAACTCAAATGTCTTTACTGCTTTTAAAGTATAAAATTGAAGTTTACTTGCATGCCACACCTTAGGGGTACTGTCATTAATTGTTTAGGCAACGCGTATTTATTGAGTTCCTGGGAGGTTCATGGTGTGTTTAAAATTGAGCTGTGTACCTCTGTCCTTTGTGGCCATTCCCCTATCTAGTACTGAGATCCCCAAATGGCCACTCAACGAAGTATTCTTAGATTTATAACTTCAGAGAGAACCAAGGAATGTTAGCCTTCTCTGGTCAATTCCTTGTAAGTTACTGAAGATGAAACTGAGACCCAGAAAAGGAAAAAGGTGTTCCCCTGGCCACTGCGTAATTGTAGCTGTCTGTTTTGGGATTCTCTCTGTCTTCTAATATACCTCTTCCTTCCTTTTATGATACAATATCAAAAACAAGTGGAAATGTTAAAATTTCACTATTAAAAAGTTCACTGTTTAAAAAAATAGACCTGATGAAACCAAAATGTATTTTTTTATGTCGATTGCCCTTTCTTAAGTTTCATTTCCAACGCACTCTCCTTTTTCCAGCTGTGTTAAGGGAAATTACACCATTTACAAGTGTTTAAAAATATTAAATATGAAAAACAGCATCTAAGTATGTTGATTCAGAAAATGCCCACTTTTCACTTTCCCTCCCTCCCCTCCCTCCCCCTCCCCTTCCGCCTTCTCCTCCTTTCTCTCCATCTTCCTCCTCTTCTGCCTCCTGTTCTTTCTTCTCTTCCTCCTTATCCCTCCTCCTCCCTTCCTCTCGCTCCCTGTCTCTGTCCTTCCTCTGAAGCCTGAGTTTTTCTTAACAAGGATATTTAATGAAGATATGTGTAAATGTTAGTATCTTTCTGCCAGTTGACAACTACTGTGCATTTTTTAAATAGTTGAGTATTGTACATAGCATGAGAATTTAGGTGTCCACTCTCTCCTTATCTGACTGATTAACCCCATTGAGCCACTCCCTTGTGACATGTGTTTTTCCAAGGACTGAGACACAAAAAAGGATTATAAGGTGTGCTGGTCATTGTTTTTGAGGTGCACACTGTCTACCTGATTGGAACTTCTTAGCTCTGAAGTCTTCCTCCCCCTCGTTCTGGAATGGGGTTGACATCTTCTCTTTATTTCCTTATGTGGGATCAAAACACATAAAGACCAATATAGAATTGTCACCTTGAAGGGTCATATAATTTCGTTAGTTTAGTTCTTATAATGTTATTAGTAATAGAACATAGAATAGGAAATTCTTGTAAACTTCTTTTTTTTTTTCTGATTACAAGTGTAAAAGCCAGCTCATTATAGGGAATTTGAAATTGTAGAAAAGTTGACCAAACACAAAAGTAAAAATAATCAAGAATCCAGACCCGGGGGATAACATATAGTTTCTCCAGTTCCTTTTTCGTTGGATGTACACATATTTAACAAAATTGCAGTCGTACAGTATATAGAATTGTGTATCCATTTTTTAAATTTAACATTACATGGTGAGCATTTTCTCATGTCATAAAGATATCTCAGATGACTGCATACTACATCATTTTTTTGGATGTAATAAAATTTAATTAACTCTTCTTCAGTGTTGAGCGTGGGAGTCATTTCCAGTTTTTCTATAATATGTTGCAGTAGGCGTATCTGTGCGCAAACATTTATCAGTTTCCATTTCTTTAGATATATTCTATAGGGGGAAATTTCTAGAAGAAAAGTGATGGAATTCTTATAGATTTTCCATACATGTTATCAGTGTACTTTTCAAAATGCACCAATTTATACTTCTACCAATACTGAATGAGAATGTTTATTTCACTGCAACTTTGCCAACACCAAGTTTTATCATTTTTTGTTATCACTTAAATCATAGAAGAGAAAAAAGTGTATGTCTGTTCTTTTCTTGTTCAATTCTTCCGTTACAGATGAAGTCCAGAAGTTTTGTTTCTTGAGGCTGTTTATATTTCTTCTTTTAAGTTTTCATAATTTCGGGAGCAGCAAGTGTTTCGAGGAGTGGGGATGGGGGAGTCCAAGGTGCTGGGCAGCTAGAGAAGGGATCCTGTTATGGGGAGGTTGCTTGACCATTGGCTCTTCTGCTAGAATTTGCAGAGTAATTCGCTGGGTGCTACATTACAGCTTAGATCTGAGTGCTAGAATCCTGCAAGGCCAGGCCGGTGGCATTCTGATGCTCCCGAAATCCCATGGAGAGATCTGGGGCTCAGAAGCTTTTCCAAAACTTTGATGCTTTAAGTTCAGTCCTTTATTCAGTAAATAATTATTGAGTGCTTACTTATTCCTGGCACTGTGTGGGGCAGCAGGCAATATTTAGTAAGCCAAGAAAGGGAAGCTCTTCTGTAAATAAGGTGGCTGTGTACCTCATTGCCTTATGATGAGCACAAACAGGACAGATCTGTGTAAAGCACTTAGCCCAAGAAGAGCAACTAGCTGCTGCTCATCTTATATGTCTCTGTTATCATCGGCATCTCCAATTTAAAAACAAAACAAACAAACAAAAACAGTGTTCAGGGGCTTCCCTGGTGGCGCAGTGGTTGAGAGTCCGCAGATCCCATCTCTGGTCTCCTTATCATCCGCGGGATAGGGCCTGTGCTCCCCAGCCTGGGAAGTTTCTCTCCATTTCTTTTAGCCTCTTTACCCAGTGAGCTAGTATCTTCCAGCTATGTGGTTCCAGAAGCTTCGAGAGAAGCAGGGCTGTGTCCAGCTAAACAGTAAGACCCTGGGGACAGCCCCTCGGGCTCCAGGGAGCTCCTCTGATTCCCAGCAGTTTAGTAGGGGTGTTGCTGAAGGTTGAGCTCCAAAGGCAGTGAGGGCACTGGCACTTGCACTCCCCCGCCCCGGGTGTTTGCTGTTAGTCTCTAAGCCCAACCAGCTGATTCTCATCAACCCTGAATCTAAGGATTAAAAATCAGTACATACATACACACATATATCTGTGGAAAGGGCACTTCCTCGGGCTTTCTCTGTCCTCTCCGAGATTTCCCGCGCTCGGCGCTGATGGAGGGCAAGCAGGCCCCCAGGCCAGGACCACCCTGGGCACCCCCCCTCCTTCATTGGCTTTCCCCACTCCCCGGAATGCGCTTGGAAGCGGTACTCCTGTCTGTGTACTTACCTGGTTCCTATCACCACCGTTTCAAAACACGACCGGTTTCTAATGGAAAAATAAACATTTCTGATGCCGAAGTGAGGAAGGGGTAGCTCCTTGTTTTGGATCCGTGTGTCCTGCCCTCCACCAGAGAGGGCGTGGTTTGGGGGAGGCTGCGTCTGAGTTCGGATGTGTCCATCCTAGGGCCTGCTTTTGACTTGCTCACTCAGTGGTCCCCATCTGTGACACGGGGACAGTGAAAGGCCCCGTCTCATCGGTGTGCTGTGAAGATCACAGAAAGAACAGTGTGGTTACGTGTTCTGGTTTAGAGTTCCGCCTTGGAGGCCCTGTCCTGCTACTTTTCAGCTTGGCGATGTTGAGGAAGTAACTGGAACTCTCCAAGCCTTTTTTCTTTATCTCAAAACCTAGGGACTAAACTAGTACCTCCCCTTTGAGATAGTTGGAGGATTAACTGAGTTATTCCAAGTCAAACGTGCTTAGGGCAATGCTTCCTATATAGCAAGTATTCAATATTGCCAGCTCTTTTTATTGGTAGCACAGTGCATGGAATGCAGTAGGTCTTCATGTTCATGATTTTTACTACTGATTCATTTTAAAGGTAATTAAAATATTTTTAAGTGGCTGTTTTTATCAGGGAGCCTAGTGGGAATAGGAATGAAATAGGCTTTCTCCCGGCCCCAAAGAGAAAACCAAAACAAAAACTTTAAGATGCTAAGTACAGAGAAACGGTTTTAGAGTTTTTCAGAATAACATTATATTTCTAAATCATCTTCTTCTTCTCATCACCCATCTGACACCCACAGGTAAGGAGTGGGCCCACCCAGAGCGATCCACCTGGCTTATTTTTGCCAGTTTGAAGCAGCCTCTTGGCTACACTGCATCTTCTGTCTGAGTGCTACAATCGTAGGAGTCCAGGCCATGGACACCCAGATGTTCCTGAGTTCACATGGAGAGATCTGGGACCCACAGCTTTTCGAAACCTAAAGCTTGTGACCGAAATAGTGTGAACAGGTTTTCCAGGGCTGCGCATGGGATTCTTGGGCTCGGGCGTGGTTTTACTGTAGCTCTTACACGTGGAGACTGCGTTAAATGGGACTTGGGTCGCGTCCCCAGCACTTGACACTGAGGAACTTGGGTAGACGCTGCACTGAGTGTTTACTGTGTCCAAGGCCAGGGATAGAGAGAGAGACAGAGGCTGAGAGAGGGAGGGAGGGAGGGAAGCGAGTGCGCAGGGCAGGGAGCAGGAATTCATAGCCATGTGGGAGAAAGTGAACTTTCCCACTACTTACATATGTTTTGAGGGAGCAGAGGGTTGGCTCTTTGGGATACACCTGGCTGGAATGACCTTGACCCCCACTGTGCCAAGGTGTACACGTGTGTGCGTGCGTGTGTGCACGTGCATACACCTGCATACAGGGCAGGTGGCGGCAAGCCCTTCCTCTGAAAGCTCCAGCATCCGTCGTTTTCAACAAGGATGGGGGAGATCATCACAAGGGCTGCTTCATGGTCATGAAACCTGACAAGCAGTTCTCTCTCTGTTCCTTCAAACGCCAAACAGGTTGATTTTTCTGTACTTATACATGGTAATTCTCATAAAAGCAAACAGTAAGAAAAGCAGAAGTGAGGAAGTAAACATTACTGCACATTCTCTGCCCCCAGGATCATGACTTGGACCATTTTGGAGACAGTACTTCTAAACATCTCTCTCCTTACCCGTCTGTTACTGAACACACCTGTGCTGTCCAGTATGGTAACCAGTTGCCACCAGCAGGTCTTGAGCAGTTGAAATGCGGCTAGTCTGAATTGACATGCGCTGGAAGTGTCAAAGCCACACCAGCTTTTGAAAAAAGAGACTGTAAGGTATCTCTTAAGTTTAGAGATTGATTATAGATTGAAATGATAATATTTTAGATATATTGGATTAAATAAAATATACTAGTAAAATTAATTTGCTTACGAAATGTACCTACTAGAAATGTTTAAATTACATTTGTGGCTCACGTTATATTTCTCTCTGGTAGTTGGGTGTAGGAATATCATAGTTTTAACAGGGTGATGCTACGTTTTCCCTGTTTTTTTAAATATAAAAATACGTTGTCAATATCTTCGTGTAGCAGTTGATATATGGCAGCATTATTATTACCTTATAACTGTGTGCCGATAAGTCAGTTTATTTACCCAGTCCCACTTTGTTGGTTGTACAAAGTTGTACACAGTAACGCTGATGAACAGGCTTGTGTATTCATCTTTGCAAGCCCATCTGATTCTTTCCTTAGGGTAGGGCTTCTCAGCTGGAGGACTGTAGACGTTTTGGTCTGGACGATTCTTTGTTGTGGGAGACTGTGCTATAGATTGTGGGACGTTTAGTGGCTTTCCTGACCTCGACTCACTAGATGTCAGCAGCACGTCTGTCCCCCCCCGTCCCACACCCATGCATGACAACCAAAAACATCCCTGGACGTTGCCATGTGTCCCCCTGTGGGGCAGAATGACCCCAGTTGAGAAGCACTGACATAAGGCAAAGTACCAGAATGTGAAATGCTGGGTTCAAAAGTATGCGTATTTAACATTTAGATAGATTGATAGATATTGATACATATTGAAAATTTTACATCTATTCCCACACTGTTTTCTAGAAGGATAGTATGGATTCGTATATCTGTCAAGAGTAACAGTGATCTTTGTTAAATGCTTGTAAGACACTTAAGAAAGCAAGGGACTGGGGCTTCCCTGTTGGCGCAGTGGTTGAGAGTCCGCCTGACGATGCAGGGGACACGGGTTCGTGGCCCGGTCTGGGAAGATCCCACATGCCGCGGAGCGGCTGGGCCCGTGAGCCATGGCCGCTGAGCCTGCGCGTCCGGAGCCTGTGCTCCGCAACGGGAGAGGCCACAACAGTGAGAGGCCCGCGTACCGCAAAAAAAAAAAAAAAAAAAAAAAAGGAGGGGGCTGGGTATTTAATTGCTAACTTATATGTTGGCAGTTTGTTTAATGGCTTTCCTGAGATCAGCTCTTGTAAAGACCACGGCAGAGGCAGTCTAGGTATTTTCTTGCAGAGACCAGCTTGGCAATGAGGCGCCGTGGGCCATCCTAGCTTAGCTTAGCGTAATGTACAAGGCTTCTGTGCTCATAAAGGAAAAAAAGGTGGTAGAATGGCAGAGGGAAAACCTCTTGTTGTTTTCCAATTTAGGACTTTTCTTCTAGTGAGAAATGGGAATGGTAGTAAGTGATGTAATAATCGTAGCTAATTATTGAATGTTTGCTCCGTGTCAGGCACTGGGCTAAGTGCTGTTACATGTAATTTTATTTAAACTTAACAAAAACCTGGCTGTTGGGTAAGTGCTACTGTTTTTACCAGACGAAGGAAGATGGGCACAGAGAGGCGGCCGGCGGTTCATCTGGCATGCCGAGGGTCACAACCTTAGTCTGTGGTGTGGCCAGGATTTGAAATCGGCCGTCCAAGGTGACCACACAATTCATTTATTCACTTTTCCAACAAATATCAATATTTGAGTTTCTCCTATGTGCCAGCCACAGCGTTTTTTGCTGAGTTTATAGGAGAGAGCCAAAAACGATGCGATCTCGGCCTCATGCAGACTGATGGGGGCTGATAAAACTCATCTGATGAGGATTAAGGAATGTGGGAACGTGATGCCTTGAGAGCCTACACTTGGGGGACTTGCCCTAGTTTAGAAGGTCAGGGAAGGCTTCCAGGGGAAATAATGATTAAAATGAGGTCCGGGGCTTCCCTGGTGGCACAGTGGTTGGGAGTCCGCCTGCTGATGCAGGGGACGCGGGTTCGTGCCCCGGTCCGGGAGGATCCCACATGCCACGGAGCGGCTGGGCCCGTGAGCCATGGCCGCTGAGCCTGTGCGTCCGGAGCCTGTGCTCCACAACGGGAGAGACCACAACAGTGAGAGGCCTGCGTACCGCAAAAAAAAAAAAAAAAATGAGGTCCGGAGAAAGAGAGAAGGGTTGAGGTTATGGGGGAGCCAAAGAAAAGGCACATCACGTCCCGTGTGCTGAGATGCGCTGTGGTGTGTGGAAGGAAGTGGCCGTGTGCAGAAGGTGCTGAGCTGAGCAGGAAGCCAAGGACAGGGTTGCAGAGGCAGAGTGTCCACGGATCTGTGCTTCCCAAAGCAGTTTTGTCTGTCTGTCTGTTTTCGTAGTGAGGGATACATGAGGTAAGGTGGGGTGGGATTAGGGCAATGGAGTACACGATCAGACTTGTGTTTTGGGAAGATCACTCTGTGACGGGTTAAGAATGCCAGGGGGCAGCGGGCAGTAGATACAGAAAACTAGGGAGGTGGGCAGTTACTGATTCGCAACAAATGATGAACATTTCTGCTTCACTTATTTATTGATGCTTCACAAACCAACCTGAAACTTAGTGGCTTAGACAGCAACCGTTGGTGCAGGATTCTTCCATTCAGGCAGGGCTTAGCAGGGATGGTTTTTCTCTGCATTCACCCAGGTGCTTGGCTGTGGCTGGAACGTCCAACCAAGATGGCTTCACATCCACACTTGACACTTGGTCCTGACCGTAACTTGGTTCTCAAGTTGACGTCACCGTATGATAGACTTAGGGTGAAATAGGACACTGCCAGGTTTCTCAGGATCCAGGCCCAGAACTGGCACAGCACCCTTCACTCTTTTGCATTTGTCAAAGCACGGCCAGTCCACACTCAAGGGGAGGGGAAAAAGATTCCACCCTCCTGATGGGCATGTGCATACAAGAATGGGAGGAGTCACTGGTAGCCAGCCTTGGAGGCAAGTAGCTGTGTGCCAGACACAATTCAAGGCCCTGAGAAGAGAGCACTGTATGGTACAGAAACTACATTCCTACTCGTATGGCCTTACTGAAGGAGACGTTACGCAAATAAACTAGAGCAGCGTCGGGTTTAATTTACTAAGCTGTGAACTGAAACAGTGGTGTATCAGAGAGTGGCTGAGTAGGTCAGTGGCCACGTTAGACTATTGGATTGTCAGGGAAAGTGACTGAGGAGGTAACGTTCCATGGTTAAATTGAGATGATGGAAAGGGGGAGCCAGAGGTGGCTTAGAGAATGTGTGTTCCATGCAAGAGCAACTGCTAGTGCCGAGTCCTCAAGGTGGGAGTGAATGCGGCATGCTTAAAGAAGAGAGATGAAGCCAGCCTGGCTGCAGCGTGGTGTGTCAGGAGGGGAAGGAGGATGCTGTGTAGGACAGATGAACGAGGAAGAGGCTATTGCAGAAGACCAAGCTAGAGAAGACTGTGGATGGACTGTGATATTGAGGGTCGACAAGCACGGGAAGAAAGGCTTTAAGAGATGTTCAGGAGTTAAAAGCAGGCAGCCAACACTGATGGGTTGAGTAAATGATAAGACAGGGAGGGAGTATTTCAAGATGACATCTCAATTTTTGATGTGAACATCTCTGGATTGGAGGTACCATCGGATGAGTTAGTGGAATGTTGGGAGAGCCCTAGTGTGGAAGAGGAAGATAATGAGATTGGGTTGGAAACATCTTGGGTTTTTCAGGTTGGAACCACTTCCATTTATGTTGTAGTGTGAAAGGATGGGGGACCACTTCTCCCACTTCTGGGGACCTGGGCTTGGGACTGGCCTGCCACGTGGAACTCCCAGGATGTGAGACGACCCAGAACACTCACGTACCATCAGGGGTAGGCTGATGTGACTTTCTAACAGGTCTGTAAAATGTATTCAGTTTTTAAAGGGTGGTGGGTAGAATGTTTTACCAGGTACTTGGGGGTCTCCTGCAGTGGCTATTAGCTGGTATTCTGGAATTGTACTCTTCTTTTTGTTTTCAGGGTCCCTCAGGGGCATCCGATCATCGGACCCTATCAGATGGATGCCAGGAAAAGGGAAGCCTAGGTAGAGGGTGTGTGAAAGGTGATGGGCATTTATTTTTTTAACTGGCAAGGTTGCGGACTCTAAGTTCACAAATATAGTAGCAAAAATCAACTGTTGCTTCTAGGGATGTATATTCACCCAGCTGATCAAAGGCCCGCGTACAGGGATATAACTTGCAGCATTGTTTCTGAGAGCAAAAGCAGAAAAATTCCCTGAATGCGTGTCAGGAGGGAAGGGGTAAATTATGGTCTGTCCTAGGTTGGGGGTGAGAAACACACGGGGACTGTGCTCTGCAGCTGTCAAGAAAGGATGGAGACCTGGATGTGCCGATGTGGAAACATCTCCAAGATAACTTAAGTAACCAAGTGGGGAAATATACCACTCTTTGGGTGGAAGGCAGGAAAAAAGTATACATACAAAACCCTATGATTGTATATGTATAGAATATTTCTGGAAGAGAGAGACAAGATATTGGTAACAGTGGTTGCCTTTGGAAGGGGAAATTGGCGGTTGGGGGAAGGAATTTATAGTCTGTGTTTACCTGTTTGTGCTATTTGATTATATACGTATGAGTCTAATACCCATTTGAACATAGTTCTTCCAGCATGCTGAAGTGTTATTACCTAAAGGGCAGAAAGCCCTGGGGGAAAAGATCAGATACTGGGTTTTGATGATGTCTCTTTTTAAATCCTTGCTTTTGGTAAATGTGAAAATCAGGCGTGATTGCTGATTGATTTCAAAACCCAGTGATAAGAAACAGTTGATTCAGCCCAGATCAACCACGTCCTCGCTCCAGATTCCCAACTCTGCATGGCTTGTCTCTTATATCATGCTTGTTTTATCGACTTCCATTATCTAAGTATCATCTAGAACTTTTTTTTTTAATTGCTTGTCATCTAAGACTCATCCCATACTAGCTTAAACAAAAAGAGGCTGTATGTGACTATGTAACTGAATAGGTCGGGTGTAGACCTGGCAGGGCTCCGTCTAAGTCCTAAAGCCTCATCTTTACATTTCTCCCCTCTGCTTTCTTCTGTGTCGACCCCATTTCTAATGGGATCCCCTTCCTGGAGGTGATTAGCTCCTGCAGCTCCATCCTTGCAACTTTCAGCTTGAAGGACAGCCGGGAGGGTCTCACTTGGTGTCCAGGCTCTCAAGCATTTGTTCTCAAGGCTTCCTTTAGCTCACATGCTTGTTGGGGCGACGTTGCAGGTCAGTTTCCTTTTGGCAATTCAGTTAAAACTGGTAAATCCCAAGCTCCTACTATATTCCCAATTCTCTAGGCCTGGAGACACTAAGATGAATAAAATATTTGGGCAGGTCTTGGGGAGCTCACAGCGTGTTAGAGAAGGTACAGAAGCTAGTGGAAACCCTTTTTGATGTGAAATATTAGACTCGAAGGAATTCTGGGGAGGGCTTCTCTCCGCCTGGGAATATTAGTGGGAGACTTGTGAAACAGGGACACTGGCATGAAGTCTTCTCTGAGAAGAACTCCCTCATGCAGACAGGTCAGAGGAGTAGGCTGAAGGCATTCCGGTATTAGACTCGAGAGAGCAGACAATTTTAATTTTCATCAAGTTCCGCTTATCAGGCTTCAGAATGGCCGGTGTGCCGTACTCCTCTCATCTCGCGGCCACCGCCACCCCGCTGGGCCAGACCTTCCAAGGTAGTCTCTCATCCTCCGAATATTGGAGCGTTTTACTTCTTGGCCCTCCTTGCAGAGGCATGTATTACTTTGTATGTTACTCACTTCTCTCTTTTCCCCAGTTCCCTTTCTTGCTCATTGTCTGGGCCACACAATTAGTGCCCTAATTTCAAGCAGTAGTCCCCCCTCTAGCAAAGGGGTTGCGTTCCAAGCACAGACTTTGTCATCAGAAACTTTGTTCCCAGCTACTCCAATAATGCAGGCAGCCTAGGGCTGTATTCAAGGAAGACTGAAGGGCGGTGGGTTCAGCATGAGAATAGCCAACTCTTTTTGCTAGAAAACACGTTACAGTAGTCTGGAATCTGACAAAGGCAAGGAGTTCAGAGGAGGAAGGAAAGCAGCGTGATTTGTGGCTAAGGTAGTAAGTAGGAAGGGAGAGAGGGCCTGGGCATGTATTAGACGCTGGGGTCAAAGTTTGTTACGAGGGTACGAGGGTCAGGTGACAGTGCGTAACATGAGACAGACATGTGTGCAGGAGGATCGTGGCGTGTGGAAAGCAAAAGCATCGTTTGATTGTTGGTCCAACTTGCTCCATCCCGGCACCTCTTGGCAGGTAATTCTTGGAATCTGAGCTTGAGTACAGCCCAGTCTTGGACCTAAGTGGTCCCTCTCAACAGACCTGAATCTGGCCATTCTTAGGTGGGGCACATGAGACTAGAAGGATGTGTACCTCACCACGTCTGCTCATTGTACAGCAGAGGGGATTAAATACCAAGGAGAGAGACGAATCTACCCCGGTGGGTGTGTGACTTCTCATCAGTTCTCATTTGCATTTGGTGAGAATGGAGGAGACTCCACTGTGGTGACGAGCAGAGCCATCTCCTTTCTGCAGGTCCTACATCTACCAGATCAAGGAAGACCATGGCCGTGGGGCAACTGTCTGCACCTCCAGAAGTAGTAAACTAGAACTGAGCCCTTTCTTACCAGTTCTGGGCAATGTTACCATTGTAAAAGGGTATCAGTAAAAATGTTGGGAACACTTCTGTGCCCTCCACTGATGCCAAACCCTAGGCAAAAAATGCACCAAGGTCAGTCTTTAATTGGGCAAGAGCTCTTCACTCCAGTCAGTTATCAGAAGCTGACAATATGAATGTTTGCTCTTTGGTACAACACTTGAGTGCAGCTCACTGATATTAAAGGGTTGTTGGCCAGTGGGAATTTCTAGTTTTGATTGGGAACCAAGGCACTGAGTCGTGTGTGAGAAACTGAACCAGGGGTGGTAGGCGTTAGTGTGGGACACAGGTCTTCTCTGCAGCTCCTGGGGCCACCTGCTGCTGCTCGTCCTACCCTTGCATATTGTGAGACCCCTGGAGGCAAGGACCAGATTGGTCTTGCTCACGGCTGTTGGATATAGACCTACACTTAGCCTCGTGCGGACCATACGATTGACCCACCCATGATGCCGAGGGCCTGGCAGGAGCAAATTATGCATATTATTTTTCATTTTCGTTGTTATATAAATTTTCCCCGGTGATCTATTTATCAAGGTTTTACTCTTCACTCTCTTATAATTGGAGACTCTATTGCACAAAACCCCCCATTATTCCATGTGTATAAAATGTTGTCAGCTACAGTGCTGCCTTGTTCTGGGGTTGTTTTTTTGGGTGAATGCCATATCTTAAAGTCACTCTAAAATCCCAACGGGTAGAGAACCTGTCTTTTAAGAATCTTTTGATTCCTGATTTAGAATATATAATAGGTGCTTTATAATTGATGATTTTCCCCAGTGAAAATCTCTGAAGGTTTCTTGAGTACAAGCGCAATGTCTTAGATGTATTCCTCTCCCCTGCCCGGTTTCCACACATAGTAGGTCTCGTCTTAGAGGCAGAACCATCAGGAACAGCAGTGTTAATGATGCCGACACCCCGTACGACGATGCGCCTGTAAATGACGCCTGGCTTTAGACTTAAGGCCCGGGGAAGGCACATGAATGGGTCTGAGCTTTTCTCTGTAAGGTTTTTCCTCTTTGTCTCCTTTCTATTTTTTGGTCCCCGAGCAGGCTCTGTCTGTCTGTGGGGAAGCAGCAGACAGCCTCAGTGAGTATAAATGTTACAGCCACACGTGGAACACAGGCCCAGAGATAATCACATGTACCAGTGATCCCTCAGTAGGTTGTATTAACACGTGTGGTTCTTTTATCAAAGGAATTAAGTTTTCTTGATATGTTAGAAAATAGTACTTTTTTGGCCGTCTCTGGACTGGATGAATCGATGTTTTGGGTATCTGTCTAGATTGACAGGTTGGGTTGCTTTTTTTCCCCCCTGAATTTTGGTAATTCCTGATTGAAGAGTACATTTTCTCTTAAATTCTGTTAAGTGATCACACTTTCTTTGTGGACAGTTAATTCTTTTTCCTAAAAAAGAAGTAAATCATATCCTCGCACTTTTTTTTTTTTTTCCAAAAAATCTGTCTTTGAGAAACACTCATCTATTTTTTTTCTCTTTCTCGCTCTCCTACATTTGTATTTGCCTAGAAAGATCTTCAGATGCATTTCTGTTGGTTGGAAGGAAGTATTCCTTAAATGGATGGATGCAATAGAATTGCCACTTCACCTCTTGAATTTGGGAGGATATCACTTGCCTAATGGCATAATAATGGATTTTTTCACCCCTTGCCACTTTAGAATAACAGTTTTAAAAGCTCCCAGAAAAAGCGGAAGATGAAAGGTGACAATCCGGAGAAATTTATTGGCCCAACCCTACTTTTGGGGGCCCTGATCTGGGGTTACCTGTCCTGTGAGAAAACCAAGATCCACCCAGTCACAACACGTTGGGTCCCATCCCTGCTAAGACCAGGTTACAAGATAAAACTCTCCTCCCTCTTCATTGTTAAGATGGAATTTCCATTCACTGAAAGCCTAAATCCTTTGCATACTATTTTTATGCTTGTTTTCCTCCTGCAGGTAAACCTTTATTTGGTGCCTTCCGTCTTCCGTTGTGGGATTGACTTTTTAGGGCAGATGAGAATTTTGGAGATAATTACTCCCCTCCTCCATTCCCATGGCTCTAATAACTGCCAAGTCCCAGTGCCACTTTGATAAAAAACATTTCCATAGCTGCTCGCCTCTGTTGCCTCCGTCCGCCTTGTCTTAGAGGCACATCATTTTTGCACATCAGTATTAACAATTCAAACACCCTGAAATGCTAATAGCACTAGTAAGCTTTTAATTCCATGGAATTTATTGCTTGCTGTATTTCCATGAATTTATAACGCTCTGATTCTTAAGAGCCCCATTTAATCAGTTTTGCCTGGCACCGAACATAATAAACAACTTGCCGGTGAAAAAGTGCCACTTGGGGGAGGCTGCTAACAAGGAAGTTAAATGCTTCTGCCACTAGCAGTTTCTTCGCTGTATTTTTCATGAGCCGTAATGTACTTTGCTGGCTTCAGAGTGGTGGTTGAACGCAGGGACAAACGCAGCCCTGCTTTCACACTCAGAAGCTCAGACTTCACTGGGTGTCTTTGCAGAAAGCCCAGAAGACATCGACACTTTCAGCCTTATTTTTCTTTTCTCCTCTATCTTAATGGCTTCTAATACTTTTTCATTATCTTTACCTTAATCTCTTAGCATATGATTTATGGACTGGAATGGTGAGTGATACCAGTGGGCAAAAACAATCATTAGAGGCTGTTAAGGAACATTTATTGTTTATTTGGCTGCCTGTCTGTAAAAGTACACATGATGGCCCTAATAGCAAAATATCAAATTATCAAGTGCTTTAAAGCAGAAAATGTCATTTGTTTCTCAAAGCTGAACCAACTTTATATAATTGCCCTTTTAATTATCCCTAGTGGCCCATGAAATTTGCAAAATAGAGCATCAGAGGTTTGATTTACTTACATGTTGCACTTTGGCGGGATTCTTAATGAATATTGTTTAGTACTAATCCTGAGATGAAATTTGTAAATGTTTGTAGTGAGGGACTTTGAAGTGGGTGGGAGCCTAGTAATAAAACTCAATCAACCGGGTGCCTCGGGATGGAACAATATGGCCGTATTCTTGGACCTAACATTTTGAAAAATTCTTTTTATAGTGGAATTTTATTTTTAATTCAGGTCTAAATGCATATGCCTTAAGTTCAGTTTTGCACTTTCTTCTTTTCCTGCCCGGTTAAGCGATCTCATTGTTACTTTCCCGGGGCCCTGGAGGGGTCATTTGTTTGTTTCCTGGCAATTTTGGATCGGGGTCAGTTGCTGCTGCAGAAATCACTGTCTAGGAGATGATGTTCGGAAGCAGATCTCTATAAAGCTCATCTTCTGGAGATGATTTTTGCAGTTGTGCATCTGGGCGCTGATTTCCGACTGAGATTTGGAGCCCTGGAGTCCACTCTGAGTCTGAGGTCTGCTGGGACTGTTTTGTGTTATCTTCCTTGAAGTGTGTGTGCACCGTCGTGTGCCCATAAACGAACCACAAAAACCACTCCGAGTCGCTGTGAGCCCAGGAGGGGTCTGCGTGGATAGTGGCGCGGCAGAGTGCGTTTCCATCTCTCTGCATTCACTCACCTGCCCAGATTTTTGTCTTCAGTCTGCAGAGATGAAACACGGGGCTACATCTTGGGTAATAAGAGAAGTAGCGATGGAGGATGGTGATAGGGAGTCCCTGGGATTTGATTGAAGGCTGGTTCGCCGGGCACAGGAAGCTCTCTCGGTTCTCACTGATAGAGATATTAAATAATCCTGGTGGGAAGGTGGACACCTGTAGAGCAGCACTCGTGAGGCATCCCCAGGTTGACAGCGCACCAGTGATAACCGCCTGATGGGTGTGGCGTGCCTCCTCGCAGCTCCCTGTCCCACTGATGAGAATGTCACAAGGGGTAGGACCAGGAGACGAACAGAAGTCTGTAAGATTGCATCTCTTATTTCCCCTTTATCCACCTGACTTGTCACTTGGTCGAAGGGGCTAGCACGGCCGTGTCTCCAGCAAACCCTGTTGGTTGTTGCCTGGTAACTTGTTCTTCTCAGAGTGATGGTAAAAAGATTGTTTCCTCCCTGGTATGGAGGGGACGTGGGCCTCTCACCGTTGTGGCCTCTCCCGTTGCGGAGCACAGGCTCCGGACGCGCAGGCTCAGCGGCCATGGCTCACGGGCCCAGCTGCTCCGCGGCACGTGGGATCCTCCCGGACCAGGGCACGAACCCGTGTCCCCTGCATCAGCAGGCAGACTCCCAACCACTGCGCCACCAGGGAAGCCCCAGGGGTACTTAGTTTTAAGTCCCTGTGCTGTGATTGTACCAACTTTTAGAGTTACCTTCTGCCTCCTTCATCTAGCAGATGGCAATTTAGAAGCTGAGATCATTTCAGAATTATTAAATTGCAGGCATGTTTCAACAATCCAGTCGTCCTGTCTACCACAAGTAGTCATGTTTGCCCGCTTCGATGTCTTTTGTCTTCGTAGTTGCGTCCCGCGCCTTTACCTATTGTCTCTCTTGCAAATCATATCTCTGTTCTTGCTTTTAGCTGCTTGACCTTGTCCCTTCTTCTATAATAGCTGTTGCTTTCTGTCTTCCACATCGCCAAGCGTACCTGTCTGACATTTCCATTTGCATATGCAGGTCTGCCTGCAGTCATTTTGCAGCACTCTTGGGCAGACTTTTGTGTCTTTCTGTGGCCCCTCTTTGACAGTCCCAGAGCATCTAGATGTTGGTCTTTTCCGTTCAGTTTTCCGTTTGGCTTCTCTTCCATCTGAATCTACTGTACACTCTCTTAAACTTTTCTAATAATGCATCGCTTTCACACACATTTATGAAAACGGTTCCTCTCAGATGAGAGACTTGGCCCACTTTCATCACTTCAAGGCTCGGGATATGTCCTAATACATAATGCAGATACAGATTTAGGGTATTTCCGGTGTCCTCTCAACGTTCACCTTAAATAAGTTAATGTTTGCGCACACACATCACACACTATAAAGTACATGATATAACAGGGCGACTCACGTGATTTATCCAAAATACTACTTCTGATGTATTTAGAGGACGTGATCCAATCAAGGAGGTGAAGGTTAAAGTTCTTTGATGAAGGATTGGATTCCATACTGTCCTTGCGTTTCTGTGACTGGGCGTTAAATCTGATTTGGACGGAGCATTAAAAGCCCAAGTGTGTGACGCTTCGTGGATGTGACTCATGGGTTAGGTGACTTTCTTACTTTGCCCCCGGGATTGTCACAGTTCCAGGCACCTTACACTCTACTTTCTTCCTTTCTGTGCTCCTGCCTCTGTATCTCTCTTGGCAGCCCTAACAAATTCTCACCTGTTGTAAAAATGAATCCACCCATTGGTGGGTTTCAGAACCAGCCTCATCCCCCATGCTCAGTGCTTCATTGTTGGTCCAGATGACGTCGGAGTCATTCCCTCCATCTCCAAGCCCCCCCGCGCTTTGCAGCCTTGTTCTCAACTTTGGTGCCCTCACCCGATTCCCGAGGTGCGCAGTGAACGCTTCTGATACCCACCGTGTGACCTTTGCTTTTCACTGCCTTCCTTCTATGTGATTATGATGAGGTTTATCTTCACGTTTGTCACTTTGTTCTCCATTTCCTTTGTACTTTATCACTTCTTTTGGATTCAGTCCAGCTGTTCATGTGCTTATGCTTGTTGGTGTAAATCATCATTGTGCCATTAACAAGCTCACAGGTCACCGGGACAAGAGCTAGCCTGGGCAGCCCCAGTCTGCTCCTTTCCTGCTGTGTTCCGTGTTTTCTCTTCTCTGCCTCTTTGAGAGATACAGGGACAGGCGGACAGACAGGTTGTTTGTCAAGTCACCCAGTTTCTTAGATCTTTGACTAACATTTGGCTGTTTCCTCCTAGAGGAAAGCCTTTTCGTTGGCTCTCGGGACTGGAGGTGAGCTGATGGATGAGTGACTATTAGCAGTGGGTGCTGCCGAGGTGATAATGGATTTGCCTCCGGACTTACTACCGAGGGTTTTCTGGAACTCAGAGCCATTCTTCTGTTCATTTCTTGGGTTTTCCTTGATATCAGGGAGGTGGAATAATCCCTTCAGAATCTTTTCTTTCTGCTTTCCTGTGCTTTGTCTCCCAGCTCATTTCCCATCTGGTCAGTTGTAGCAGGTAGCTAGCACAGCCCCAGAAACAGTTCTCAAAAAATGTGGCGGATCCTATTGCTTTTGGCCAAAGTTCTTGTGGTTGTCGTTAGAGAAGCAGTCCAGAAAATTCTTGAGAGAAAAGAAGACATAATTTGTTTTCTCTTCCTCTATTTCCTTGCCACCTCTAGATTCTTGGAGTTGGAGCTAATACCGTACAGAGTACAGCGGGACTTGCCTGCAGCTTAGGGAGGGAGTTTCTGAATGTGTAATTGGTAAGGTGTGCAGTCTCTCGAATCAGATGAGCTGGCTCTGCATCCCAGCTCACCATCTTTTTCACTGTGTGATCTCGTGCAAGCTTGATCTCTCTGAGCTTTTCTTTCCTTACCTGTAAAATAGGGGAAACTGTACCCATTTTTTAAAGGATGCTATGAAAATAAAATGCAATAATGAACATAAAAGCAATAGATCAGAACCCAGTGCATAAAATGGTACAGTTATTTTTGATATTGTTCAGTATACCTAAGAAAATCAATTGCATCATTCTGTAATCCAACTGAACGACAGTGTCGTAACTGTTTAGTGGACAGTTCTGTGCTTGGACATGCAGAGGAGAAGGCCGATGACGAGGACACTGGGAGCCTCCCTGCCCTTCTAGTACAGCGTTCAGCAAACCAGCTGAAGAGGAATGAGTCACGGGTACCAAAGCAATTAGAGAATCCAATCAGATCCCTTCTGCGTGGCAATGTTTTCGGAGTTGTTGGGACTTAAGGTTTGAACTAATTTCTCTGAAAAGCCCTTCACGGCTCTCCGTTTCTGATGTCTCCTCCATTTCTGAGGATTTCTCATCCTCATTGGACTGCATTCTGGAATTACACCTTTTATATTTGTTGGTGGTTTACCGTAACTACTCCATGGGTCTTCTGAATTGATGTGTTTTGGAAAACATCATTTTTTTGTTTGCTTTACAGTCACACAATAGCCTCTTTTGTCTAGAAGCCACTCCAGGGCAGGTCTCCAGGACTGTTGGGTGCCTGAGGTAAGATGACAAGTGTGGGTGGCTTGGTCATGGGGGCACTAACGCAGAAATTACATTCAGGATTAAATTGAATACCATTGGGGATAGGTGCCCAAATGTTTTTTTCCCCTTAACACTATCTTTGGACATTTAACTCACGGTCATATGGAAGTGATAAGTCACTGAATGAGAATTTTCTAGAGAGATGCCTTCTCCAAATCTGGGTTTCCTTTGGGTTGTTATGAAATAGTGTTGTAGTGGAGCTTTGAAACGGGACTAAATCTCCAACAAGGAGTAGCTTATGCATGACTAGAAGCTGGGTCAGTGGAGCAGTTTTATGTAGAAACACAGGCAACTACCAGTTTTTCAAAGACAATTTCTCTAACGCTCGCAGATGAGGTTAGGCTCCCCAATTATATGGTTATAGAGCGTCCTGTATTTTCCCCTAGCACTTACAATTATAAGTGATTCTTTTTAAAGCTATTCATTTAGCATGTTACTCTCTCCAAAGATTGCAGATTCCAGAAGGGTCAGGAGCCGTACTCACTTCTGCATGTCTAGCACATCACGAAGGGTCTGGCCCATGATGGGACTTGACGTATTTATTGAACACTGAGTAAGAGAGCGAGCGTTTTTGTTCTTCACTTACTGGGAATTTTCCATGACTGGCTATGTTTCAATTAGGATTGAATGTAGGTGCATGGAACAAAAACCTAACTACAGTGGCTTAATCCAGGGGTTGGTAAACTTTTTTTGTAAAGAACTCGACAGTAAATATTGTAGGCTTTTGCGGGTTATTCAGTCTTAGTCACAACTACCCAGCTCTGCTGCATGAAAGCAGCCGTAGGTGATGTTTCAATCAACAGGCCTGGCTGTGTTCCGATAAAACTTTAGGCAATCAGGCTCCAGTGTGGCCCATGGGCTGCAGTGTATAGTCCCCTGGCTTAATCAAAGTGGGGTGGTGGTTGGTGGTGAATTCTGTTTAACAAAATAAGAAGTCTAGAAGTAGGCCTTCTCTGGCTGGAGTACCCTTTAAGAGGGTCCTCCAAGACTGGGCTGCTTCTTGCTTGTCTAGCCACCGTCTTTAGCTTGTGCTCATAGTAACCAGGTAGCCGCTTAGACATCCAGGGTGTGTTTCCAGGCATGAACGTGCAAAGGACAAAGACATTTTTTCTCTCCAGATGGTGCTTCTTTGTAAAATGAAATAGACCTTCCTGGATTTGTCTTCTTACTTTGGACAGAAGTCCAAACAGTCTTCCTTTGACTGTTTATCTATATGTCATTGGCCAGGGGACTGTGTCGCACGGCTCCTTCCAGTGACAAGAGAGCCTGAAACTGCAGATGTTTTAATTGAGCACATGCTGCCCAAACAAAGTTGGGATGCTGGTACTCCAAGAAGGAGGGTGAGTGAAGTTTGTGTGAGCAACTATCGAGGCCCACTGGACTGTGGGTTTGAAACTGTCCCCCCCCCCATCTCTGCCCTGCTCTGCAACTTCTTTCTATTCAGGGTTAGTTATGTTATGGATTAAGCTTAAGAAGCTCTGGTTAAGCGCCTGTTTCAGTTTCAAATCTCAGCTCTTCTACTCACTTTCCCTCTGACCTTGGCCTCAGGTTTTCTCAACTTTAGAAAGAGGAACAAGTGTAGGGACCAAGCCTGGAGTTGAGAGGAGTAACTTTGAGAAGGTGTGTGAAGCGTTTAGCGCTGTGCCAGCTCCTCATAAACAGTCCATAAACGGTGGATGTCATCCTTAGGACTAGTATGAAGGTACAAATGAGGTTTTATCTCCACCTGCCCTTTATAACAGAGATGTATTTATATTAAAAGAAAAAAAACAACCAGGAGAAAATGAAGAAGCAATGAATATAAGCTTACCAACGAGTATAAAGTGTGAGGAAGGATTGGGTGTTCTCTCGACGGTCATAGGCATTTCAGAAAATTGGGAGCTTTTCAAAACAAGCCCCAGCCTGATTAGATGGCAAAGTTTGCAATAAACAACAATACAGCAGTAACACCCCAATTCCCCAAATCCTAACTGTGGTTACCCCTGCCCGGCAGTTACTGAAATTCCCAGCTTTCATGATATTGCACAGACTAGGTGGTGGTGTTTTATCTCAGTTTTTAAGCGTATTTAAGTCCCTCTGGGCTGGGATTCCACTAGACGGGGAGTGTGACTCTGTCCCAGGCTGAGTTCCCTCTGGGATGTGTGCACAGCAGAAAACTCCATGCGTTATCTGTCTGCACCCTGACCTACTGTACCCAGTGCAGGTGTGGATGAGGTGTTCTGAAGAGCAAGGCGGTTGGAAAACGCTGGTCTTGAGGGCTCCTTGCTTAGATATTCCTGATTTTCAAGGAATCTCTTTGGGGGGGGGGAGTTCCTTAGCTCTTTCAGCCACTGTGTGATAAGTCCTTGCCAGGTGCATTGGACATGCTCTGCATTTGCTTAACAAGGGCTAGCCCTCCTACAAAGGGAGTCCCCAGGCCACCAAAGAATCCAGCCTGAGGCTCATTAACCAGGGACCTTTGCAGTGGCTCAGGATCTCCTAGGTCACATCATAAAAGCAAGAACCTTACTGAGAAAACACTCTGGGGCTTCCCTGGTGGCACAGTGGTTAAGAATCTGCCTGCCAATGCAGGGGAAAACGGGTTCGAGCCCTGGTCCAGGAAGATCCCACATGGCGCGGAGCAGCTAAGCCCGTGCGCCACAACTACTGACCCTGAGCTCTAGAGCCCGCGAGCCACAACTACTGACCCTGAGCTCTAGAGCCCATGTGCTGCAACTACTGAGCCCGCACACCTAGAGCCCATGCTCCCAACAAAAGAAGCCACTGCAATGAGAAGCCCGCGCACCGTGACGAAGAATAGCCCCCGCTCGCCCCAACTAGAGAAAGCCCGCGTGCGGCAATAAAGACCCAACGCAGCCAAAAATAAAATAAATAAAAAATAAATTTATATATAAAAAAAAGAAAACCCTCGGGAGGTTTGTTTCTAAAACCAGTCCCTGTACCACAGTAGCCACCCAAGTGTCATTTTTAAAAAGCAAAAGCCAAGCCTCAAATGAGCAGAGCCCCAGCGGAAATCTCTTCTCCAGATCCATTACGCAGGAGATGAACTCGGTAAATACCGAGGACCCTCCCATTTAGACTCTGACCCTCACTCAGCAAGGGGAGTGATTTGTTTCCTACTTTGGTCCTGTGCCCACCTTTTTTCGAACCTTTTAATTTAAAAGAGAGAGTGATTAATGATGCCTTTGATCCGCTGACTTATTTTTTTCTTTTAAAGGGCACCCTCTTTCTCTTCTACATAAATTTGATTTTGGAAGTAAACCATGAGTATAAAAATTATATTGCTTATTCATTTCTGGGTGTGTCAGGCATATCTTAACTCTGTCTCCCCCATCCCACAGTTTGGACAGTCCAGGTGCAGTTTGGGTTCATATAGTCTTGGCATTCTGTGTCTGATGTGTAGTAAGGATCTGACAAGTAGTTGTTGAGTGAACAAATAGGGGAATGAATTAATAAATGTTACTTAATAATCAGGATTTGTGCGAGGGCAGTTCCAAAAGTGTATTTCCAGGTAACGTGTGTGTGCCTTCTTACTGAGAAATAATGAATATTCTATAGGCTGTGCTATTGGGCTTTGTTTTGAACCTGTGATGATCCAAATTAAGGTAGTTCACAGTGCAAGGTCTTTCTGCCCATGTCTCCTTGGTAGCTACAGTGGTCTTTCTTTCCAGGGCTGGGTAATCAGGCCAAGAGATACAGTCACTTTGAAGGCTGTGAATATTTTTATAGTCATCGTAGATGACTACTCAGAAACACAGCTTAGTCTACAGAGCATGATAACCTGTATTGCTAGTCTGTGCTTCTCTTACTGTGGGTACGTAGATGTTGATACCTAAGGAGGGCAAAAAATAAGCCTATCAATCACAGCATTATATCAGATCTTAGCAAATGTAGATTTCTTTTATAATACTTGGGTCCATTTCTTTCAGAAATAAGAATCTTTTTTTTTCTGGGCTTTACCCTTCTGCTCAGTTTTATGTTTTCCTAGTTAAATATGTGAAAGGACAAGAATTGGTCTTAGTTCCAGATTGCAGAACTGGAAGCTAAAGTTGAAAAAGAAAAAAACTAAGATTTTTTTTGTTTTGATAGTGTGTTTCATATTGTGTTGAAAACTTAGTGATAATTTATAAAAAAGCAGCGTTATTTATATAGATTTTTAAAATGTAGAATACAGTCTAAAACTTAATGTGCTGTAAGATCATTACTTGGACTCTACAGTAGCTTTGCAAGGGACCTGTTACTTTAAAAGGTGCAAGTGATACGTGGTGCTGTGCCCGTCTTATCTTGAAATGTATTATCGGAGCTCTTTCTGTTTTACCTTCATGTGCCCAGGGAACTTCTGTTTGGTTTAAAAAGACACCCAGAAGAAGGAAATGCAGTTAATAGCTTAACACATTCCAAACTTTATTAGCAATTCGCGCTTAGGAGAAGGATAGGTGGTGTAAAGTTGAAAGCTTATGGTTACCCAGGGGTAATATACCTGAATTCTACTCCAGATTTCACCCCACCCTCTGCTCGGCTCTGTTGTTTACTAAATAGAAAGGTGGCAAGCTGGTGGTTCTGGATCCTTTTCAAGGTCCTTTCCTGGCTCTAGCAGCACTGTGGTCATCTGAAAATGATGACGTTGCCACACCTCCCTTGCGGCATCTCCAGTGTGGTTCACCTGCCCATTTCACTCCTTCTCTTCGATGAATCTCTGCCCTTGGGAGGGACAGATTTCATTTTAAATTTAAGGTGACCCAGGGAATCTAACGTGGTGTCACGCTCCTACATGAGAGGCACATTCTTGCTTATTTTTTCAATGTGGAGATAAAGAAAATCAACTGAATTGTATGCTTAGAGCCTTGAGATTTTTTTCAGCCTTCATAACCAACCCACTAGTCATGCCCAGATCCAGGGTCACCTTTTAATGGTTTTTGCCTTATGTCTGTCCTCTCTCACTTTTTACTTTCCTTTGAGTGTCAGTCTTATTTTCACCCCTAGTTGTGGGTTAAAAAATTAGTCCCAATATGATACAGAAATAATTAAATTACTTAACATTGCAGATGGTATTTAGGAGCATATGAATGCTTAGCCAGACTTCGTCCCAGAGGGTAAAACACAAACATGAATAGGAGTTGACAGAAATGAACTACCGCATCAATTCCTTGACCAAACACGGCTACAAGGACCCTCTGATTACAACAACAGCGAGAAACAGCCGGGCATGAAATCCCATTTCTTCTCTCATCCCTTCGCCTTGCCCTAAATATTGGAAAATACCCATAGTTAGTCCCCTGCTGCCCCTTCCTCACCTCGTCCTCCACCTTCCCTCCCTAACTGGGTGGCCTCCACAGCCTCCAGCAGGGCTCTCCCCCCCACCCCGCCCCGCCACATGTGCTTTCCTGCGGGCATGATCTAGGCTCCCTAAGGGGCTTGGACATGACTCTCAGGTCAAGTCCACATAGGGAGGCACTGCCCATGGTGTCTGTGGGTTAATATGTAGCTCTCAGTGATAGACACCATCTTGTATATAGACATTTCACTGATTTGTAGGCATTTTCGTTTGATCATAAACTTGTTTGTGTTAGTTTTTTTTAGCATGGGTCCATCCACAAATCATCTAGTCCATCTGTACAAAGTTGGGAGTTGAGTGGAATCAGCTCCTTTACCAAACGCCAGGACCGTCAGTTTACTTCCAACATTTGGATCCTAGAATTGGGGACGTAGTCATTTGGGAGCTTGGGACGCATTCTTCCCCAACCTTGGTAAATAACCATAAGGAAAACAGTCGGAATCGTGGCAGGTAACATTTCTGGAGCACTTTGTGTGTGCCAGGAACCATTCTGGGTCCTTTATGTGTATCTCTTCTCTTAGTCCTTATACAGATGTACTGCTGTTGAACCCGTTTTATAGATAGTAAGACGAAGACACAGAGAGGTGAAGTAAACTCTGTAAGATCACACAGTCATGTGTCTAGGCTTTAAGGCTGAACTCGTCTGGTTTCTACTGAAAGGCTCTGGGTGACGTGCTCACTCTGTCTGGGGGCGGCTTGTGCCGTTTTTAGGGCTCTTGATGGAAAGGTTTCTCCATGGTCAGAATCCACTTTGTGGACATTATCAGTGATAGTTCTGGACACAGAATCATGTCAGTTCAAATAAATAAGTTCCCAGTCTTAAAGCCTAATAATCACAGTTTCCCCCTTTTCTCCATGCCCCCAGCTCCACCCCTGCCTCCTTCCAGCTGCCAAGCCCTTTTTATTTAACCTCTGAAGTCCCTCTCTTGTCTTCTCTTCTCGTCATTGCCTCCCCAACTGCAGGATGGAGACTTTGCTCCTTAGCTTGGCCCGCAAGACCAAGGCCAAGCTCTGCCCTGGCCCCATTCTGTCTGTCTTCTGTTCCTCTCTCCAGGCCCTCATGGCATAACTGGATGCCTCCTGTGAGGCTGGCCTTCTTCTCAGAGTTAGGATGGACACCAGAGTGATAGATTCCAACTTGGTCCCTGGCCTTCTGGAGCTGACATCAACCCACTTCTTCTACCCTTTTGTTGCCCTCTCTCTTTTTTTTTTTTTGGCGGCACGCGGGCCTCTCACTCTTGTGGCCTCTCCCGCTGCGGAGCACAGGCTCCGGAAGCGCAGGCTCAGCGGCCATGGCTCACGGGCCCAGCCGCTCCGCGGCATGTGGGATCCTCCCAGACCGGGGCACGAACCCGTGTCCCCTGCATCGGCAGGCGGACTCTCAACCACTGCGCCACCAGGGAAGCCCTGTTGCCCTCTCTTGAACTTGTGCAGCTCATGCTATTGCTTCCTTTGGCTTTGGATGCCAATCTTCCTCTTCTCCCTCCCCCCTCCCTCCCGTGTATTAACATCCTACTGATCCTTCAAGGCTTGGCTCAGATATCACTTCTGTGAAGCCTTTTCAATTTAACCCAACCTGTGTAACTCACTCCTTTGTCTGGGCTCCCACAAGTGTGTGTTTGTATTTCATTATAACCTTTGTTCGAGTCTGCTCTGTATTTTAGTGCATTCTTTTCAGATTTGAAAGCCACAAATTCTTGCCTGAAGGTAAGAACCTATGTAACTTATTTTTGTGCGCCCCAGAGCACACGGGATAGAGAGCAGGTGCTCCACAGATTGTCGTAGGCACAGTCATCATAATTATCATTTTGTTGAGGGCTTACTTTGCGTCAAGACTGCTAGATGTTTTGTGGGTTTTTTTTGTGGTACGCGGGCCTCTCACTGTTGTGGCCTCTCCCGTTGCGGAGCACGGGCTCTGGACGCGCAGGCTAAGCGGCCATGGCTCACGGGCCTAGCCACTCCGCGGCATGTGGGATCCTCCCGGACCGGGGCACGAACCCGCGTCCCCTTCATCGGCAGGCAGACTCTCAACCACTGCGCCACCAGGGAAGCCCGATGTTTTGTGTTTGTGGTTGCTTTTGCTCCTGCCAACTAGTTATGCGTTACAGATATGACCATTATCCATTTTACAGATGGGAAAGCTGAAGTCCAGCAAGATGGCATAATTTGCTCAGAGTCACAGAGCTGCTAAGCGGAAGGGCAAGCATTTGCACTCAGGGCTGCCTGGTTCCAAAGTCCATGTCCTTTTCATCATGGTACCTGAGAAATACACATAGGTGGTTGCTGTGGAACCCGGAAGTCCAGATGAAGAGTGCACATCCCTTCACTAAACACTCACATGGCTCTGTTTCTTCATCTTTCCACATCTCGGGAACGTCCTCTTTTTACTCATTCTGCATGTTTTGTATATCTCTAAAGCTATGCTGAAGAAAAACTGGAAAGAAGATTCCTGATTTGCTGATTTGGCCACTAGTTTTTTGTGTTTTTTTTTTTTCCTTTTCTTTTTTTTAACAACATTGGGCAAAATTTTATATTGAGTTTAAGAGCAGCCATAAATAATATAGGAGTATAGTATCACATACTGTCAGTTATACTGAGCATGGGTTCGATTAGCTCAGCTTTCTTTTTGAGCTGGTGTCAAGGGTCTCCCCATCATACTGGTTGAGTTCTTTGGTTGCAAGCAACAGTGTTGATCTCTGGCCAACTTAAAGGAAAAGGGTTTATCGGAGGAATAGCCAGTAGCTCACAGAACGGACAGAAGATTGAGAGAGGACAGGAGACAGGATAATTCCAATATATAGGCAGCTTGAGTGACTTGACTAGCACCTCGGCGTGGCTGCTGAAATCAGTGCTCCCCACACATTTTTCTATCTGCACATCAGTCTACTGAGACGAATCAGGTGGGCCTCGTTTGTGTTACAGATGTACCCCCATGGCTATGAGAGGGCAGGGGAACTGACTGAGGAATTCCACCCTGCTTGCAACAAGGTGGGGGGGGGGTGAGGGGAGGGGTAATTCCCCAAAGGGAAATTGAAGTAAGAATGGATTCTGGATAGCCCCCCAGATTCAACAAATACCAGCTGTCCCTGAATTCTACACGAATAGGAGCATTTATTGAAGAGATGTGCAGAGTTTTGCTCTATAGTCTTAGTTTTTGTAGCTTTAGGCCTCCTTTCTAACCAGGATCTTGAGTTTCTCACTGATGGTATTAGGAAACCTTCCAGCTTTACATCACAGGAAGTTTGATGAACCTACCTTTATCTTGTATGGCTCATCTAGTAGTTAAGTCCCTGGGAAAGATGTAAGAACATACCCAGACCTGTAGCTAGCTTACTACTGAAGACCTTCCTCCAGCAAGTTCTAATAAAACTCAAGCTCTAAAAACCCATCATCAAATACTAAAAGAGAAATAGAATAACTGTGCAATTCACGAGATTAATATAGAACAGGAAGACAATCTTTTTTTTCTAATAATCTTTACTTTTATATCCTACTTTATGGGGGTGCTGTTTAATTTCATGTTCATTTACCTTAATTACTTCTTGCATGTAGTTTGCAGGGAAGTTTGCCATTTTCCCACATCTAAAAGATGGCTTCCTCGAGTTTCGTTTCAGACCCGGTTAGAATTAATATATAATAAAACCCAGTGTGGGTATTTCTCATTTTTCACCTCAAAGGATTATTCATCATATTAGAATCAGTTTTTCCAGAGAGATTTTATCAGACTTACACGTCAAATTAGTTGAATGCATTTCTTCTGCTAAGAAACAGAGAACCTTTACCCTGGAAGCATCTGTACACTGAATTCCAGTAATTCAGTGTTTCCTGACCTAGGAATAAAAACATAAATTTATTAGCCTCAAAGGAGATTGTTAAGATGGGAGAATTTGAGAATAAAAGAAAGGTCGTAAAATCAAAACTTAAATATTGAATATATGTTAGATTAAAAAAAATAATTTTAAAGGGATAGGCTTAATTCTCCCCTACCTGAAGCAGAGGATGTGGGGGGACAGATTTTTATGTGTGTGTAGTTGCATTTATTAGTGTGTCACACATGAGAACCACACAGGATGGGTAGGAAGCTCTTATAAACTTCCCTAAAAAAGACTTGTGTTCCTAATGTAGAAGATAATGGTGGTTGTGATAGGATCAGGCCAAGCTGGGGGGTGCCTGGTTTGATCACTGCCTCTGTTTTGATTAGCCTCATCGTCTGTAGGTCCAAGGTTAACTGTGGGAAGATTCTGGCCCTGAAACTATGACAAGCCCTTGCACGAATGGAAAGGGGATGTAGTTTCTTTCAAGTGCATTTATGAGGGGTAGGTGTGATCCGTTGACTCACTGCTTGATGGTAGTAAGCTCATTGGCTCTTGGGCTGAGTTAGTTCCAAATCCCCCTTTTAAGTTCAGTACAAGTTGCTGTGACCTTCTCAAGCTGCTTGCTCACAAGTATTTCAAACGTTGAGTTGCTGGGCATTTTGTCTAGTTCATAACTGAGAAATGCTTGCTTTTCTCTGTAAGATACGGCAGATTTGACCCTAGAGAAGAGAGATGAGCATGGATTTCCTTTCACTCCGCAGATAAGATCTGCTGTAGTGAAAGATACAGGTGAATAGATTGCTTAGGCAGAAACGGTGGGAATCCGACGTATAAATGACAAGAGAGAAAATTTTCAGGGCTAATAGTAAAACCCTCTTCAGTGTGTAGTTGAAATTCACCTTCTCTGGTATTTTTGCACAAGATTGAGAATAAAAATAGTTATGATTGATGAAGCATTCAGTGTATATCTAACTGTAATTCGGACTGGAGGGGGGACTTTTAAATCACCCAAATGAAAGATTGCATTATCATGAACATGAATATGTAACAGTGAAGTGTGTCAGTGCTTATCATAAGTCCTGGCATTCACAGGGCGCTATGAGTCCAGCCAACCAAAAAGGAAAAACTTTTTAGCAAACAGCAGTCCACAAAACCTCCGTGAATAAGGCCAGCCTAGTGGTCATGACTCTTAGTGGGTTATTTATGTTTGTGTTCCCAACCCATCTGTAGATTTGATTCACACCACAAAGGACTTAAAGATGTCCCCTGAGATACTACTGAGGTGAGAAAGGTAGTGTTGAAACCAGGGGGAAGAATTTATTCCTGGTAAGAAGAGGAAGTCAGGAAGGAGAAAAAATAGTGAACGGTAACTTATTAAGGGCAAGGAGGTTAGGTTAGTTAAATGTTTAGAAATTTTATTTCTTATAGATTTGTTGCCATTTATGGGCTTGGCAAATTATCGTCTGTTAGAAAACCAAGAGGGTGGAAATCAGACAATTTTTATCTTTTTTGTCTTTTAAAAAGTATTGTCTTTTCCTCCAAATTATATAAGGAGTACATGTTTATAGCAGGAAATTTGAACTATAAACAAATATTTTTTACATTACAATTACCTCCATTCTCAACACACAGAGGTAGTAAATGGAAGGGGTATTCTTATATGTATAATATATGAAAAAATCTAAATGTTAATATTACATATATTTAATTATATTTTTCAGTAGGTACATTACTGTTTTTTGTTTAACGTATTTGTTACGGACGCTGATGTCCACGGACGCTTTATCTTTGTATCTACCATAACATGAAGGCCAAGACCATTTTAGTGGGATGAATTTGTTAATACTTCAAAAAATTGCAGTAGGTGCCTCACATCAGAATTAAATCTTTGAGTCATCTGTAGAGGAAAGAGAGATGGGAAAACCGGAGAATGAGCATTTATCGAATACCTGGTGCATACCAAATACCATGCTAGTCACTTTTGCACTTCATTATCGTTCAGTACTGATGATGATGGTGACGATGATAACTAATTATTGAGTGCCTACTGTGTACCAGGTGAGAACTTTGACACGTATCATTCTCATGTAATTTTCTCCACACCCAAAAAGGTTATCTACTTTTATTATTTCTGTATTAGAGATGGGAAACCTGAGGCTCCGAGAGGTCCAGCTGGTTACTCAAGGTCACTGAGCCAGGAATTCCAAAGCTAGGCAGGCCGTCTGATGTCTCTTAATACCCTAAGCTGCAGGCCACCTGGCCACACCCTGTCCCTCCACTGTGTGTTGCGGGCCTTACCCGTTCCACCCAGGGCATGGGGACAGTCAACACCGCGGTGACTGCCTGCTCACGATGGTGACTTCGGTGTGGATGCTACTGTTACCTCTCAGGGAGCATCCATTGTCCTTGGCACCGTGAGCTGAAGAATCAGTCCCGTCTTCAGTTACTGCTTCAGCGTCTGGTCACCAAGGCACAGCGCATATGACGGTGTGTGGCCTGTGCTCTGAGCCCAGGTGATGCTGTTGTCTTAGAACAGGAAATGATGACTTGGGTGGGGTTGTCCACGTTCTGCAGTTGGGGCCATGCATAACCATTTTCCTGCTTTGTGACCAAATTTTCTGTAACAGCTGTTGGCCTAGGACATTTTGTTTCCCCTCTCTCTGCCATTTCTTCTGCTCAAAAATTGGGATAGGGCTTCCCTGGTGGCGCAGTGCTTGGGAGTCCACCTGCCGATGCAGGGGACGCGGGTTCGTTCGTGCCCCAGTCCGGGAGGATCCCACATGCCGTGGAGTGGCCGGGCCTGTGGGCCCTGGCCGCTGAGCCTGCGCGTCCGGAGCCTGTGCTCCACAGCGAGAGGGGCCGCGGTGGTGAGAGGCCTGCATACCGCCAAAAAAAAAAAAAAAAAAGGGATAATCATTGTACCTGCCATGTAGAGTGAGGGGGGGAGGGTAGTAAATCACCTGAGTAAAAGCTTTGCGTGGAGTTGGTGTGCAAGTAAGTATGAGGTGGTGGTGTTTTTGTTCGGGATCTTCTAAAGACTAAGAATCATTTTCTTCAGTGACAAGCTCTCAGGTGACGTGGGGAACCATCTTAGATTTCAGGAAAATTGACTAATTACACTTTGATTAGTCCATTTCCCTCAAGGAAGTGATTTTTCTCTGTCGTTCCTAGGGTTTAGGATATATCAATAAGCATGTTTTCAGCTGTTAGTAACAGAAAACCTCATTAGCAGTGGCTGAAAAGATAAGGATATTTATCATGTACTTGCTCGGAAGCCTGTAGGTAGGCCATCTCAAGATTGGTTCAGTACCTCAATAATATCTGATTGCTGGGTTGGCATATTGGTGATTTAGCTTTTCCCTCATGGTTACAAGATGGCTGCTAAAGCTCCAGGCATCACCTTTCTATATGTTTGCTTTTCAAAGCACAACGTAGGGTAAGAGGACAGCCAGAGAGAGAGAGAGAGGTTGATTCGTTCCTTTGCTCTAATCAAGGAGGAAACATATTTCATGCGTTTCCCCCTCGTATCTTTTGGGCAGAACTAAGTTAGATGTCTATCCCTAAGTGCAGAGAAATGTGGGAAGGGGAACAGGTGATTTTTATCAGCTTGAAGAGTAGTAGGAGGAAGGGAAGGAGTTGGGAATGGTGTCGAATAGCCATCCAGCCCTGTCTACCTATGGAGCCACACTTCATACCTAACCAGCTATGGTCAACCTAACATCTAGGCCTTGCCCAGCTTAGGATACGAATGTCATTATTCTCAGCATTATTTAGAATGACTGCATTTTTGGATTCCCATAGTATTGCTAAAGCTGAAATTTCTTGGTATCAAGAGATGGTGGGTAACAAACACTCTTTGTTTACTTTCTTCATCATCAGGCTTTATCCCATCTCACGCTCTCTGTTTATCAACCCAAGGAATATTTTGTAGATGGTTCAGCTTCCTGTTCAAAACCATAGTTCTGGATGTTTCACACCCTGCACATGGAGTTGGGTATGACTAACCCCCCACCCTCAAGTGATCTTTGCTTCTGTATTTGCCCATTGTGGAAGAAACATCCTGACAGCTCTGATGTATTTATGGTGTCATACGACTGGTTTTACAGTCAATTTGTTACATCAGTACTAATCTTTCTCCCTAAGCTGAAAAATTTATCACGCTTGGAGCTACGGTGGAAAGCTCCACCTGAATATGTGTAGTTTGGAGTTTCCAGGGGGGGACGGGGTGGAGGGATGTTACTGTGTCAGAACCCTTTCATAATGTCACTGTCGTTCCAAATGGTGTGAGTTATCTGAGTTGGTAGAGCAGAGCACTTTCTCCAGGGTCGCGGGTGTCTCCAAAGACCCAGTTTACAGGCAGTGTGTCTTTAAAAGAGTAGCAGGTACGTGTTTCTGACAGGGAAAAAAATTATCTTGCAAGTGGCTTCTTAAGGAGTGCACTTGCTTCTAATCCACAAGCATAAATCTCTCACCCTAGTTATTCAATTAAATAAATCTGCAATTCTAATCAAAACTGTGATTAAACTTATGTAAAAATTAGGTGAAAACTTTTATAAAATTTAGAAGAAAAGGTTCAGAGTAAGAACAAAATTTTTAAAGGGTCAGGACCGAAACTGCTAAATTTGAGAGAGTTTGTTGATTTCCATAGAGAGGAAGATAACGTTTTTAATTAAAAATTAATATATAGAAGCTTGAACTAGGAACCAAATATCCATCTGCTGAGGATCAGATTCTCATGAATATGGAAAATTTGTGACACTTCTAAAACTGCACAGTCCAAGATAGAGTAGCCACTAGATGTGTGTGGCTATTTAAATTTAAATTAATTAAAATTACATAAATTTAAGAATTTAGTTCCATGGTTGCACTAGCCATATGTCAAGTGCTCAGTTGCCTCGGGTGACTCGTGGGTATTCCATTGGACAGTGTAGGTCTAGAGCATTCCATCATGACAAAGTTGTATTGGGCGATGTTTCTCTTGCTGAGTAGTTTTCCACCAGGAGCAGTTTTCCCCACCAAGGAACATTTGACAATATCTGGAGACATTTTTTGGCATCACAGCTGGGGTGGCAGTGGTGCTGCTGGCATCTAGGGACTCTGCTGAACTCCTCCAATGCCCAGCACAGCTCCTGCAATGAAGAGTTTACTGGACCAAAATAGCAATAGTGCTGAGGTTGAGAAACTCTACTCTCCAGGGCAGATGGACCCTTGTGGCCCCGAACTCATCATCTGAAGTTTTTTTTTTTTTTTTTAACATCTTTATTGGAGTATAATTGCTTTACAATGGTGTGTTAGTTTCTGCTTTACAACAAAATGAATCAGTTATATATATACATATGTTCCCATATCTCTTCTCTCTTGTGTCTCCCCATCGAAGTTTTAAAGCAATTCCCACCACCAAGATTTCAGGTAGCCTATGTTTTGGATATAATCGTGGTGCAAAGTAGGATTGACTTGAGGTTGATTCAGTTAAACGAAAAGACTTGTCGCAAGTTCCGTGTCCCTAGTTAGAGGCAAAAATGGAGCTACCGGGAGAGTCTAGTGGATACTAATGCAACCGAGGCTGCAAAAATGAGGGGTCCACGGTGTTGATTCCCCTCCTTCCTCAGCCTTCTCCCCTTCTCCCTGTCCCTCTCCCTGCACACAGAGTGGAGCCAACCCTCTGAATCATTATGTCTTAGAGTCGGGTGGACTGCCCTTCCACTCCAGGCCAGTAGCAGGAGCCGGGACACCAGTGTGAACAAGCAGGGCTCGTGGCGACAGTCCTTCTTGACCGCAGGCGGCTGCCAATATGACATACCAAGAATCATTTGTCCCGAGCAGAGCCGGGTTTGGATTTGGACTCCGCCACTTAGCTGCGGTGTGGCCAGGAACGGGTTACGTACGTAGCTTCTCTGGGTCTCATTGTCCTTACTGATGAAACAAAAATATGTGGCATTTCTAGTATTCAGTAACTATGCATCTTCTAGGGTTATTTGAGAGATATAATGAAAACAGTGCATGCAATATGATTACTACAGTCCCTGGCATATTAAGACTGAAGTAGCTTCCTTTTTTGTTGTCTTGTTATTGTTTGTGTTACTGTGGTTGCTAGTCCCAAGGCAAGCTGGCTGTATTGATCTGGGTTTTTCTCCCGCCCAGGGAGGAAATCATGGCTCTGGTTTGCCAGTCTGCCTGGGCTGGAGCCAGGGCTCACCCCTTCCACCCTAGCTTAAATGTCACTTATCCTGTTCTCCCTATTTGAATAAATTCCCTCAGACCCTGCCATTATTTTATCATCCTTGACTTATGACTCTTTCCTTCCTAGAATCTGGTAAATTTTATGAGTACCTGTTTCTGTTTTTACTGGTTATCCCTAGGCTTGGAGTTGGTATTAGGCATTCGGGATTTAAGAATGAATGGCATATTATAATGAAAAACTAAACTCACGAGAATGAGGAAAGAAAAGGAGGAGACAGGGATAAAGCAGCCCCTGGATTTTGCACGGTAACATGAACTGAAAACTCACTCCACCTGTTACTCATTTTGTGACCCCTCGTAAATTATTTAACATGAGTCTCAGTTTGCCAAATCTGTGAAATGGGAAAAATATTTCTAAGAATTCCATGACAAATATAATATCTTCTACTTCAGTTAGATATTCAATAAGTGCTCGTTTTTATAATGATGAAAGAACCAAGATGAGAGTAAAACTAAATGATGATGAATGAATTTGTCAGCTTTCCCTCCCTTCTGTCAATAACAGAGAGCTTCAGCTTTCACACATGCCCTATTAGAATATTTATGTCTCCTAGAATAAGTTCCGTGTGTCCAGTGGATCGAGACTTCGGTAGGCTGAAGGTCAGACTATTCGATCAAACGAGTAAAAATTTTTCTGTGAGTGTCAGTGGGTCTGTGAAAGGGATTCAGAAAGTGTTAGGGCCAGTGAGTTTGTGTTGGCCTGTCTTCAAGGACCCATGCAGCAGCCTTTCCTCCTTCCTGACTTTGCCCCCCAATACAACTTCCTATCAGAGGATGAGAGGACCAGATCTCATCCCTTGTCTATGAGTCATGTCGGGAGATGCGAGGTTTGTTGTGTGAGCCACCTGGCCATTCACCTAAGCTGATGGGTTGGTCCATCCCTAACCTGAACCACCGCCAGCAGGGGCCTAGAGAAGAAAGTTTCTTAAGTCTATATAAGAGCGCATCCTGGATGGTTTTAGATCTCTAGTTTAGCCTGCTTTGAGATCACCTTGAGTTCTTTCTGACTGCGGGTCCTGGCCTACTCACCTGACTCTTTCTAGTATTAGCAGAAAAGAAAACGTGGCTGATGACCTGGTTACATAGGATACAGGAGGTCTACAGATTTTGAGTATTAGCTGTGAGAGCTTGTTGGTTTTCCTGTAAGGGGTAACGAATATTGTAGAGTTGGAGAACGATGTGTAGCAGGCATATGTGTTTTAAGTCCCTGTATTGTCCCTGCACATAACCCAAAGCCAGCTCCAGCTAGCTAAGCAAACGAGGGAATTTCAGTAGCTCATGTACTTGAAGTCCAGGAGTAGGATGGCCGTACTGTTAGGACTCTGTCCTGCTCTTGTGCTCACCTCCGAGTGGCTGCATCCTGGCCTCTTTCAGCCAGCTTTCTCTTTCTGGGGGCAGGCCAATTCCTGTCCTTAAAGCTTTTGAAAACCCAGCAAAAGGACAGTCTCTATCTGTCCCAGGAGTTCCTACAGAATACTGGTAGTTGAGTGTCATTCTCTTTTGACACATTTCCATCCATCAGCCAATCAATGCGGCTGGCAGAGCAGAACACACTGATTGGTCAGACCTGGTGTATGGTCCCACCCTCTGCAGGTAGGAGATGCATCCACCTCCTGTGAACCACAGGGACGGAGAGTGGGGAACCAGGGCATTTCTCCAAAGACAATACAGGCTGGTGTTAGACGAGGAAGAGGAGTGTGGCAGTTCGGCAGAGGCAAAAACAACCCTCGCCACGACCCTGATCCCCTTTGATTTAACGGTGCCGGTGACTCGGGGAGCATCTCCTGCCTCGCGGTGTCTCCATTTCGCTTCCAGAGCTGCTTGCAGGCCCTGGGCCTGATTTCATTTACAGCATCAGCACACCTCTCTCTTCTTTCTTGCAGTCATGATACCCCAGTCTTTCCCCCAGAGGTTGCAGTAAATGGCCTTCTCCGAGCCACAATCAATGGCATTCCGTAAGGTGTGACAGAAGAGGCCATCTGGCACTTGTCCCACTGTCGTTTCTTGCTGTCCAGGAAGGAGGCACGCTGGAGGGGGAAGGTCGCAGCTCAGTGATGCCCTGCTGTCTCTCAGACGCCTCACCCCCAGACTCGGGGCTGTAGCACAGAAACGCCGCAACAGTCACACACCTGCCACAGTTGCCCCTTTCCCTTTGTGAAATTTCCCATCAGAACTGGTTTGTGGAATAATCATCATAATGAAAATGATGTTTGAATGCCATTATAAGTTTGAGTGTTGCGCACAATACTTTCCCAAATATTGGATAGATTTTCTTTCTTTCCTTTCTTTTTAAGATGCCAGCGCAGAGATCACTGGCCCATTTCAATTTTTATTGAAACAAATAAACCCAATAAAAACACTTATGCTGAGAGCTGTAGCGCCACAATAAAAGAATCACACTGTATTGAATTTATTGATTTATTTATTTACTCCAACTGGAAAATCGAGTGTTGTGTTAATGTATTTTATAAGAATCGCAGTGCTCGATGAAATGGCTAATTTATTTTAGCGTATACATAAATAGCTAGCAATTTTCCGTGAGACAGCCTAATGAAAATGATGCTGATGAAATTGTCTATACTATGAGGAGTGACAGAGACGAGTTATTATTGGGTGAGTGCTAAGACGCATTGAACTGGCCATCATATCTTTGAACTTTTGAACTGCTACTTGTTCTGTGTGATTTATTGATTTTGCTCTCTCTCTGTTTAGCTCAACTTTAGTTTTTGCCCAGCAGTGCAGATAAGTGGCATAGGAGATTTAATTTCATGGGTATTTGGGGTTAAAACCTATCTTTAAGAAGAATGCTAAACATGTTTTAATAAAACATGAGTTGCAGGGGTTTTAAGTTTCTGGATGATAGAGATCTGATAAGGACCAAAGCAGTGTAGAGGCCAGCCCAAGGGTTCCAGTCTGGGGAAGCGCTCTTTTTCTGAGCTCTGGAAGTTTCACCGGGGCCACGTGCGTTTTACTGGCTCCATCAGCCCGACTGCATCCTTAATTGCGTGTATCATTTCTTCCCCTGCCTGTGCCCGGTCGCTCACACCCCGTGTTTTGCAGGGGTGGCTCTGGGGTTCGTGCAGGCAGCAGCGAGGTGCCTCTCCTCCCCTCCTTGTGCACCGAGGGCTGGCCACTCTTTTAAACACCCTCGTTTTGGCGGATCTCTTAGGGAAACTGCTTTCAAAAGCAGCCACGGCTCTCACCTCCGGGATAAAGACATGGAAGCTCGCTCTGCGCCGGGGCCAGGCTGGCTCACAGCTGCTCCCCCCTCTCCAGATCCGCTCTCTGCGGTCCTCATCTGCGCTGCTGTCCTCCTCAGCCCGCCCTGACCTTGGCGGGGGATGTTTTCCTCGATGCTTGGGGAGGGGGGGTGGGAATCTCATACTGAGTGACGCTGGCCAGAGAGCAGCCTTACTTTTTATTGTTGTCTTTAGGTCTGTAGAACTTTTCTTAAACATGTAACATCTTAGGAACTCATTCTCGATTATTTTTTTGTTTGATTAGCTAATTTCTAAAGGATGACTTGACCACAGTATTTTTTGCTTGCTTTTTTTCTTTGGGGAGGAGGGTTGGAGGAGGTGGGAAAGAGCTTTATCATGTAAAAGTAACCATCCTAGAAATTCCAGGTAATAAATTTTCAGGCGCATGAATGGTTAAGATTCTTCACTCAGTAACACAGTATGTGAATGTGGAATTTTTATGAAGGTAACAGTCTCTTTCTTTAAAATTCTGATTTATTTAGGAGGTACTTTTCAATGACCAAGTAATTTTAACCTTCAGGGAGAGATTGGGGTGGGGGAACGGGAGGAGGTGAGTAAAGGAGGCTTGGATCTTTGCAAGGGTTTGAAAATTCACATCCCCTTTAATGATTAAACTGGCAGTATCTTTATTTGGATGTTAAAAGCTTTTTCTTACATTGCAAACATTCTCAGCAAATTTACAGTCAGATATTTGGAAACAGCTAACACTTAAAAAAAAAAAAAAGAGGGAGGAGGAGGGCCTGTTTGAACTAGGAAACAAAATTAGTGGGAATGACTAAAATGACAGGACTGACCCCAACACCATTAGCCGGGGGGGGGAAAAAAATTCCATTTCATTGCAACTATGTTATTGTTTACTTTACCATACACATCCTAATATGGTTACCTCCCTGTCAGAGGCGGCCAAGCCCAGGGGTTGAGAGGCCCCCTCCGGGAGAAAGCTCCTAACTGCCTCTCAGACAATAAGAAACAAACGGTACAACTCCACAAAAGGCTTCCCTGAAAATAAGTGTCAAATAAATCCTACAGAACTCTCGCTTCTGCCACTGAGCTCTGTATACGCAAACCTGTTTTTATGCCATTGCTGCCAGGGCTGAGCTGCATTTGTTTGGAAATAAGCCATTGCATTTTCTTTTTTCCTTCTTTTTTTCTTTTCTTTTCCTTTTTTTCTTTTTTCTTTTTTTTCTTCTCACTTCATCTGGGGGCTCTGGATTAATTCCTTGAGACATATCTTTGCATACATGTCTCATGAGTTATGTTTCCTGGAGCCTTTTACTAGGAACATTAAGGTAAGAATGTTGATTTAGCCCGGGACCTTTGTCACTCAAACTAATGCTCATCAGTGATATAGACACTGTAAAGAAATATTGCGGAGGTCTTTTGTGGTCCCCCTCCCAAACGGAGAGGTGCAGTTGCTTTTAATTGTCATGCATGGATTCCGGGGGGGGGGGGAATGCCACCAGTTGTGGATGATTGCAGCAGAGGTGTACTCACTGGTGTAAACACTGGTAAAGACACCCCGGGTCCTGTGGCAGCCACAACAGTTTCACGAGAAGGCTTTTCCCGTTGTTTCTTCTAATTCTTCTCTACTTGTGGTGTTTCTTTCTTCTTCCTCTTTTTTTTTTTTTTTTTTCCCCTTCAACTCTCCTGATCTTTCCCAAATCCTCATGGTCTTGAGGCTTGCCTGTTATTATCTGCAACTCCAGAACAAAGGTAGGTTGCTTAACTCTGTGCTTCGGGGGAGGGCCAAGTTATTTTGGGAGGGATGGCTTCCTAATGCATGAGTGGCTGACCTAAAAGGGGGGTGGGGGGGAGATCATGCCTAGAGCCGAGGGACGAGAGAACATGCACTGTGGCAGTTTTTATGTAGTGGAGTTTATTTTTATGCAACTTAAAGAAGCAGCAGCATCTTCGGTTAGAATGGACTGTGTAGCTCCTGAAATTCTACACTTGATGTCACTGATGTGTGTATATTGCATTACCAAACCGGGGTTCAGACATTTGGGGATACTTGAATCTATGACAGCAGATAAGGTTTTTTGATTGGCTTCTACATCCAGTTTATCAACATTAAATAAAGGAGCCAGGATTTTTTTTTTCTTTTTCTTTTCTTTGGAATTTTAATGTAAAGGTGTGAGTGTTTGGGTGACTGGCGTACGTACTTTTTTCTTTTTTTCTTTTTTTTTTTTTGGTCTAATTGCTTTAATTCCCTGGGCACCTTCACTTATTTCTCAATGATTGTGTTCTCTCATTTTGCGTAATCTGGTGCTCTGTTAGCGCCAAGGTGGAGGTTGGCTGTTTTTAACTAATTGTGCCTTGCTGGGTGGCAATACAATAGAAAAAGTACAGACCACAGGAAATTCATCTCCACCTGAAAAAGGGACTGGAATAGAGTGTGCAGATTCATAATGGAAAAGGAGAGCAAATTAAGCCTTAGTGAGGGATATTAACAAGCTATTAATCATAATAAATATGTTTGGCAGTGTTGGGTTTGCATTCTATAGTTTTCAGTTTAAAATAAAAATCAAAGTCGGTGATTAGAAGAGGAAATAGTTCTTTGGCTTGTGAGAGGCTGGGCTATACTTGTTCATTAGTTCAAACCACATTAAAAGTGAGCAGTTTGTTCCAGAATCAAGTGCATCGTTCCCAAGCAGATTTGAATACATCCCCGTCCAAATGCAGTCTCGGGTTCATGGCACGACTGCTTGGCTTTTTCTGAGCATCTCCGCTTCAGCACGGAACTCGAGTGCTAAGAATTTTATTTTACATTATTACGTTGCTCGCACATTCCTGCTGGTTTCCTGGCCGCGGATCATCTCTGTGCATGCACTGTAGCCCCGTCAAGGTGAAGCTCTTTGAAAAATAAAAATCCAGTGCATTTAACTAAAATGAGCTCGAACAGCCTCAAAGTTTGTATCTTAGAAAGCTGCTAATTATGCTTGTCGTAAAACATATCTGAGTGGTAGGTTCTGAGTCCAAACAGAATCGAGGGCTGCTTTAGAAATATAACTGTAGTCTGTGCTTTTAAAGAGGTTTATTTTTACTTTGGGGCCATGGAGGGGGTGATTGGAATTAGTAGCCTTTAATTAGACGGGGAGATATTCAAATTTTACAGGGATTTATGTTAGAACATGGAATGGCGGTGGCTCTTTCCTCATTATGAATCCTCCCTGCACATAATGAGGTTCATCATTAGTTGATGGAGTGAATTTGCCCTAGCTCTACCTTGAAAGGCACGTAATTTACATACTACTTCAGAGCCTAAGCATTAATGGATTCCTCGATGAATAAAATGAAAAGCTACTTTCTTTAAATTTTTGAACACTGTTTAGATAATACGATTTTAATAAGACATTCAATTTGCTTGTTAAGTATATTTGAAAGTGCCTTTTTTTTTTCTTTTTGGGAAAAACATATTTTGGCTTGCCTTGCTGTGTATCCCAGCGGATGGTTACCCTCACAGATAAATCAGAGAACATATGGGGTACATTGTAAGGAAAATGGGGAGAATCTTAGCAGAGAGCTATTTTTAACACGTGAGCCTCAAGATTATCGATTGTTGTGTAGAAACTCTTCTGACGTGAAATGATTATAACAAAAAGGTTGGAAAACAAGCTTGTAATTTGTGTATGGCTTTGCATATCTAAAATGTGCATGCATGTTCGTTGCAGCCAATGCTGACAAAATAGCTAGCTGCCCCTTCTGATTTATTTTCATGATGGAAGAACAGGAACTTCCTTGGTGCAGCTGCATGCTCGAAACTGCTTCGATGTAGCTGTGATTCAATGAGGGGACACGGAGCTGGAGGCCGTCTAATGGGTTATCAGGTCATCAGGTTAGGAGCGCTCTGGTCTACCCCATAAATTCAGCAAGTTTCTGGCTCTGTCACTCTTCCGCCTTTTAGGTGGAATGCGGAGAAAATCAGCTTTGACTTGGCGTGATCTGAACACGGATGTCTTTTCAATAAGTGGGCGGGGGCGGTTGGTAATAGCATGTTATTGAACACGTCCTTTGCTTGTTGGGGACGGGTCACCCCGGCATTGTTATCACGGCTGCAAGTGGAAACAGGTTTCTGGTGGTTTGTCACACTCAGGAGCAGGGAAGGTGTCTGAGTATAAGCGGAAGCCTTGTTTTGATAGAATGCTTTATTACCTGAAAATGATCAGCATATATTAACATTAATAGAATAGTCCATGTCATTCTTTTTTAGGTAATTTACCTCTGCTACAGACCTGTCTGCCGGAAAAGAAAAAAAAAAATCTTCCTCTCTTCTAAAACATATATTTGTTTAGAGAGTTTTCACTGAAGTGTACATGACAATTACAGCTGTTCATTAACAAAATTGGGTATTTGTTTTAAACTTTAACCAATCACTTTGATATGCTAATTATGGTGTAATTTAATTTGAGCCCTGTAATGATGATGCCGTTATTATGGACATAAATGATGCAGTTAAGCTGAGAGTAATCTCATTTGCATACTGTACATGCCAGTAAATTAAGCCCTTTCTTCGACTGCTTCAGCTTTAATTTTCCACTTCTTTTCACACAGCTCCTTTTCAGCCCCTCTCTTATAAGCCCACTTGGTAATAGTCCTGATGACTGTTTGATGTGAAGAGTTTCTGCACCACAATAATGCAGGACAGAAGATGTAACATTTAAAGGATTCATTATCTTGCTGAGTGTTCCTTTAAGAAGGAAGGATTAGAGAGGGTGAGGGGAGACAAAGTGTCCTTTCCATGGGATATGGCAGCCGCGTCCGCCCCCCCACCCCCGCCCCCTCCGTTAAACTCAGATGTGGGACCTCTTACTTATAAATGTTCTCCCACCCCACCCCACCCCGGTACCGTAGTTTACTGTCACAAATTGTGTTGCGTTCGACAGCAGTGAACTTCACGTGATGGCTGATTGTAATTACCCCATGCTGGTTGGAGGGAAAGTTTAATTTAGCCCACATACTACAGTTCTTCAAATCTGGGCTTATATAGATGAGATTATAATTTTGAAACAATTCCGAAATAGACTGACTGCCATCTTCAAAAGGAACTTTTTTTCCCTCCCATCTGCCTTGATTGTCAAAAAACTACGAGTTTCAGCTAGTTCTGTGAGAATCCTCACAACTGCACAAGGATGTCCTCGGAGTCGAAGCCCCTGGTTGCTGCCCTCCGTGAGCCCAGAGACCCGCTCTGTGGCTTTCTAGAGCCGGGGTGAACCAGCGATGGCTCCAGTGATCCATCTGAACCCAAGAATGCTCAGGGCGTAACTAAACTCTTGTAACTGGTGAGCGGGTTCTCCCATGGCTTGTGTTGAAGCCGGTGGGAGTTGAGTGGGTGTAATGGAGAACTGAATTTAGCTCTGGCTTTTAAAGAGGGTCAGAGGCCTAAAAATAGTTCAGACTGCCTCACTCTCCTGCAGGCTACTTCCTCGACAAATGGGAGAGTATTAAAAAAGAGAAATAGGCTGTGTCCATCCTCGTGTCTTGGAACTGAAAGTCTTGCCCTTCCTTCTGAAGGGTTTTCCAGTCCTCTCCCCCTCGACCCAAAGTTTTGCCAGTTGACGCGCATCCCTTCCCACAAGCTGTCCTGTGTCGGGAGCCTCCTTCGCTAGTAACCTGGCAGGCAGGCAGGTATTGCCATGTCCAAGGGCACATGTGGCTTCCTCAGCCTGGGAGCAGTGACAATAGGGAATTTCTGCCTCACTTCGGAAGTCCTGATGGAGGTGAACATCTCTTCTCCCGGTGGTTTTTGAATGAAGCAGATGCTGCCGCACTGTTGATATGATGTCAGGCTATTTGTTTCAAAACAATTTGAACTTAATGAAAAGTATAAACTTTTACGGGCTTTTTCGTCCCCTTTATGTAATTTCAAAATTACCGTAGGATGCCCAGATGTGCAAAATGCTTGTAAACATACTTGTGTGAGGCTGTCATTCTGTATCCAATATTGTATTTTTCCAAAATGGGAAACGTTTTTGTTTTCAGTATAACTTAGGGAGATAGGGGAAAGGAGGTATGATTTTGTGCCATACTGTAGAACTTTTGCATTTTTATTAAATAACAGAGACTAGACTTCCTTCATTCAAACCAAGCTCCTAACTAAGCAGACATTCCCGCTGTGAAACTTCCTGTTTTTAGGAGGGGGAGTAAACAAAGAACGAAGTACCATAAGAACATAAGCTCCCTGAAGGCCAGGTATATTTATCTGAATTTCCAGTACTCGGAATCGTGCCTTGCATATAGTAGGTGTTCAAGATGTAGTTCCTGATTGAAATCAGTCTGCTTGCTCCTGTGGGCTTGTGAGCGTCCAATGAGAAGATGAGGAAGAAAATGCTCTCTCAAATAAAGACTTTGAATATGCTTGATGGTGTTTAGACGGTAAACCCCATCAATCCGCCCTTCCTCTGGCCCCTCCCCTGTGTGGGAGCCACTCACAAGGGTTTACAGTTAGGCAGAAGCAATCCTAGATGGGAAGCACTTCAGCCCAGATTATTGATGAATACCTGTAATGATAACAATAACAACTAGCAGCTATTGGGCAACAGCTATGGGCCAGGCATGGTAGTAAGTGCTTGTCATAGGTGATGCTCTTGAATTCTGCCAACAACTTTTCCAGGTAGGCACTGTTCGTTTCATCTTTTTTTATTATTTTTTTTAATTGAAGTAGAGTTGATTTACAATGCTATGTTAGTTTCAGGTGTACAGCAAAGTGATTCTGTTATACATATATATGTATATATCTGTATTCTTTTTTCAATTCTTTACTGTTATAGTTTATTACAAGATACTGACTATAGTTCCCTGTGCCGTACAGTAAATCCTTATTGTTTATCTGTTTTATATATGGTAGTGTGCATCCATTAATCCCATACTCCCAGTTTATCACCACCCCTCCCCCACTTACCCTTTGGTAACCATAAGTTTGTTTTCTGTGTCTGAGAGTCTGTTTCTGTAGTAAGTTCGTTTGTACTGTTTTTTAGATCCCACATGTAAGTGACACCATGTAATATTTGTCTTAGTCTGACTTACTTCACTCAGTAGGACAATCTCTAGGTCCATCCATGTCACTGCAAATGGCATGATTTCATTCCGCTTTATGGCGGAGTGATATTCGTACCACATCTTCTTTATCCATTCATCTGTTGATGGACACTTAAGTTGCTTCCATGTCTTGGCGATTGTAAATAGCGCTGCAGTGAACGTAGGGGTGTATGTATCTTTTCGAATTAGAGCTTTCGTCTTTTCTGGATATATGCCCAGGAGTGGAATTGCTGGATCAAATGGTAGGTAGATGTGGTTTTAGTTTTTTAAAGGAAACTCCATATTGTTTTCCGTATAGTGGCTGCACCAACTGACATTCCCACCAGCAGCGTAGGAGGTTTCCCTTTTCTCCACACCTTCTCCAGCATTTATTATTTGTAGTATTAGTCTCATCTTTTGGAGGTGGCTGCTGTGATGAAGATGCAGCTCCAGGTCCCACAGCTGTAGGGCTGGAAGCAGGACTTGTCCTCCTTCAGGAAAACTCCAGGGTGCTCACTCCTGGCCACTGCACTTCCATCCTGGCTTTCAATGTAGACACACACACACTCTCTATTGTAATATATAGTGTTAGTATGTAGTGTGTGCAGAAGTATATACCATGCCACTCTATCTTAAGTGTGTTTTATACATACATTTCTTGAACAGCTGCAGCTAACACTTCACATATTTCATTTGCAGAGAGACCTGACAAGGTAACTCTTATTTGTCCCTGCTTATGGATGAGAAGACTGACCTTCACTCAGATTAAATGACTGGCTTACACAAACTGGGCTCCGAACCCAAGCCCATCTGCCTGCACAGCCCTTGCTTACTTAATCACCACTGTATGCTCCCCACTAAGTTGTATTCCTTGAGATCATTTTGTGCTTCTAAGATAGTTAACTTATTTTTGAGTGCCTGTGGTATTTAAGGTCTTTCTTATTTATTTTATATTCTGGGGATTTAGACTTTAAATGTGTGCTCTAAATAACTGAGACATCTCCTAATTCCCCAGTTATAGTGTGATGTCAATTCCTGGCAGGAAGCCAACTTCCCGTCACACCTCCCCCCGCCACCCCCAAACATACAAACTAAAATGTTGTTAAATTCTTTTTTTTTTTTTTTTTCCCTTGGGGGAGGAAAATGCTATGCTGCTTCCTTCCCTGTGATTGAAGCCTTTTTTACTTTTATCTTGACAGGTGACAGAATGAATATCAGCTGTAGAATTTACAGATATGTGGGTCTATAGATGTTTGCGTGTATCCCCATGGACATGTGCAGACTCATAGCTTGCAGTCTTCCTTATCTGTATTGCAGGCCACACGTAGAGAAAGCAGTGAGGCAATTTTAAGGAAACTCGCCACTTCCTTATCCTAATTCTCCTCTCCCAGCACGGTGCCTCTGCCCCATATCTCAGCAGTCCCATTTCAGGCATCTAAAGTGATAACGGTGTGGATGGTATCCTTTTCCCTTATATTCAGAAACTCTTCCAGAATCTTGAAATGCCCTTAGGCCTGCGCTGTCCAGTATGGGAGCCACTAGCCAGAAGTGGCCGCTGAGCCCTTGAAGCGCGGTAGCCCGAATCGATGTGCGAAATGTATAAGATACACACTGAAGTTCAAAGGCTTAGTTTAAGAAAAAAAGAATGTGAACTATCTCATTACTAACTTTTAGATTGATTGTATGTTGAAATTAAAGTATTTTGGCTATATTAGGTTAAATGAACTATATTAACGTAACTCCCGCTGTTTGTCTTTACTGTTTTAAACGGGATGAATAGGTATTTTTAATTGCATGTATGGTTTGCGTTTGTGGGTCTCATGTTTCTGTGAGACAGTACAGCTCAGTATGTACATCCTGCGTCTCTGTACGTGAGGACTAGTAGACAGGTGGGAGGGGGGCAGAGATTTATCCCCCAAATGGATAGAGAGCTGCAGTGAGCATGCTCCACAGGGGACCTGGCCTGCAGCAGAGGCTCAGGAAATATTTCGGGGTGCAACCCTGGATAGCAGTGTTTCTACATGGAAGACGCTAAAGAAATAATCCCTTCAGTTGTTTCAACACCTTATCCTTCCTAATCGCATGGGGATATTGCACTTACCTTACCGTTTCAAAAAACTTGGACTTGTAGAGCGTTTGTATACCCAGCTGTAGTGCCCTTGACACCAGTAGACCTTGGCTCATCGACTCTAGTGATTCCATTAGCTTAGGTCATCAGAGAGAAGAGAATGGGGTTCCTTGAATGTCCCAGATGGCTCTCTATGCTGGGCTTTGATAACCTGCAGGAGCTGCTACAGGGGTCCCTGGTGCCCCAGCCCCCTATTGGGGCATTTCTCTCATTTTCTTATTAGATGCCTTTGTCTCTTTGATACTCTCTGATACGTATTCTTTACCTAGCACAGGCGTATCCTGCCTTAAGTAAGCTTTAAGTGTAAGTATAGTTGTATTTTTAAGATAGAGACAACACGCTATGAATGTACATGATTCAACAAATGTTGATTAGGACCTGGTATCGTTAGGTGTGGTGGGCTCCCTGCCTTCTGAAAGCTCTTTCAGTGTGTAGACAAGTAAGCAATCCTGTAGATAACTTCAGCTTAAGTGAAGTCAGTGATTGCTGGATTGGAGCTATGTCGTTTGCCTTATAAAAAGATTATTTGATTTTTTTTTTAAAGAGGATTCATAATCAGTAGCCCTTAAAGCGACACGCGATCCCCCATTCAGTTTATTGTACAGGTGATCTAGGTAATTGTAAATTTTCAGTAACCCCTGTGGAAAAGTGAGCTACATACTTAAAAGTTCCCCCCCCCCCCAACATCCATCCCAGTTCTTAAAAACCCAGGGAAGCTTGATCTGCAGTCTTTTCTAAGATTTTTTTTTCCCCCCATCAGCATAGATGGAAGCCTTCACTGGAATGAACATATGGGAATTATAGCTGTCACCTCATCCATTAAAAGCAGGCATTCAAGTGGAATATTATCCCACTTTACTTTTCGGTCCTTAAGAAGTCAAGGGACGGGGTATTAGATGTGAGATGGCCTTAGGAAGACTGGGGCCTGGCAGAGATCAGTCCCCAACACGACCTGTGCCCACTTCCATGTTAGGTGCTGAAATTGTTCACCTGTCCCTCTGCCCTTATCTGTCTTGAAGCTGCAACTTCATTAATATCAGTTGGTTTTTAGGGTGTTTATATCTCTGGGCCACTGGCTCCCGGCAATGATTATTGCTTGAAATTTTCCATACACTGCTTCCGTTTTCAATCACCCTACCCTAGTTGGCCTAACATCGACTCTTTGAACTTCACAGGGGAATCATGTTAATGGTAAATTCTTTCCTTTGCATAACGAGGAGGAAAATGCCTTCAGCTGTCTGTGCTAAACAGTTCCCTGTAGATCCCTTGGAGAGGAGAGCCTCCACCCCTACATCAGCCCCACCTTCCAGCAAATCATCTTCTAAACGGAAGCAAACAGCTGTGCCTGGGGATGTCCCTGAGGCTGCAGAACTTCGCAGGCAGTGCAACTTGCAGCTCTAAGGTTTTGAAGGGCAGCCCTACCCCTCCTCAACCCCTACCCCTGTTAGGCTGTTGCTGTCCCTTCTTCTGCAAGGACGGGTTCTGGAAAAACAGCCTTGGGTCCTCCTGGGTTGTCCGTTTTGCCAGGTGGCCTCAGATGCAGAAAGTGAGGTGTGCTGAGTGGATTAATTTACAGTTGGAATGTGAGGAATGGTTCGTCTCCTTTTACTGTGTTGTGGTTTGAGGTATTTGGCCCTAAGAGCGTTTGGCAAATCTTCCTGTTGTCCAAAAAGATTTTTTGTCTTTCGATTTAATAGTTCACGCCTTTTACACTTTTTTTTTAAAAAATGGGGGGGGTGTATCGATTCAGTTATACATACGAAAGGTATTTCGAGGACTTGTAATTAGAGGCAGACCCTTCTGTCTCCATCTCTCCAAATTGATATGCAGGAAACAGCACTACCGAACATTCTGGAAGTAAGCTTGTACCACTAAAGGTCAGTAATGGTTGTATAAAAGCTAAGGCTAGCAGTGGCTCTAACGTCCAAGATAAGAACTGCAATCGCAGAGAACGTACAGAACAGGAACCCCTGAGAAAAGAGCAAAAATTCTGTCATGTAATGATGTTTGATTTGGGGTAAAAGGAACACTGATGTACCAAAGCCTTAAATTCTCTTTCTGATCCTGTTTTTATGCATTCTGAATGTTTTTTTAGCTACCCTCCTAGTTGTGTTCCCAAAACGTATACGTCCTCATCCTCTCTTGTCCTTCATGGCATCTGCAGTAATCACTTGGGGGGTACAGTCTGTAAAATCTACCTCGTGCTCTAATGTTCATGTCAACCTTGGTAGGCTGTGGGCTTCCGCATCCTTCAATCCATCCCTCTCCTTCAGAGTGCTGTCAGGGGCTCTTTTTCTTATAACTTTGAAACCAGTTTTCTTTTTGGAATTCTATTTTCTGTATTCATTTTTTAAGATCTCTTGATGTGGACAAGATTCCTCCCTCAGAGAAAGCATATTTTTTTTGTTTCAGCTTTTGCTTACTACCGTGAAGATGTCATGGAGCATGAGTTCAGGGGTCCTGTAGAGCGATCGCCAGCAGATGGGTGGGATAGCTGTTACTACTTCTCCCCTCTGCCACTTCTCGCAGCAGGCATTGCTAATCAGTCCCAGCACTCTTTCTCAGCAAGCCTGACTGTGGCCTGTGAATCTTTCTTTTAAAGAGTGCCAGCCTCTGCTAATCGATATAGTGCTTGGCATGAAATCTCTCTGCCCGGTTTGGTCTGTTAGGTTTTACTGTATGTGAATTTGCTGGATTGTATGCTATTACTACATGGTGGCACATATTTTATCTTAATACTGTCAGATTCCTTTTATATTATCTCAGTTTGCGAAGCCACTTACACCTTCAGAGTTAGCTTTTCGGACACACGCTTTTTTTCGGACGTAATCTAGGATACACTAGACAACTCCCAGAAATTCCTTTCAAGGTGATGATTCTGAAATAGGCCAAGTACCAATTCCCCTTTGAGCTATATAACTCTTTCTCAGGTACAGAATTTCTTGTGCATGCAATTGAAGGATCACCCAGGAAATGGATGTGGCCTTCGTGCAAGAGATAACATTGAAGTATGGACTTTTTTGCCCTTTGGCAAATTGTCTAGTCCTGTCATTCTAAATTTCTGGGATTCTAGGTGCTGACACCCCACCTTCTTTGCTGTCTCCATAGAACACAATCCAGTTAGAGTCCTCTCAAATTATTTATGCACCAGAAAGGGAAAAAAATAGACTTTCTCTGTCTACACATCTTGTCTTGTTTACGTGTTTTTCCTAGAATTAAAAAAAAAAAATGAACTCCATATTTTAAAAACTTTGCCTGGTAAATAATGCTTACCATCTGTTAATTGTTTTCTAATGCATAAGATGAAATTTGTAGTGTCCAGAACTTATTCCAAAATCACCACTAGGTCATTGAGTTGGTGTGGTCTCTCTCCTACCCCCACCCCTTTGGATACTTGTGATAAATTAATTCTCTCTTGAAAGATTAGAAGAGCTCTCCTAGTTTTTCTTACAATGTAGCTGTAGGTAGGTTGGTTCTTCCTTAAGTATTTGTGTCATCAGAAGTCTTGTTTTTCAGTCCCTTGAACTTATAATGTAAAGAGGAGAATCAGTTCATTTTGTTTCCCTTGAATGTGAAGAAAGAAGTGTATTTGCAGGTGTTATGATGCCTAAGCATTACTGTGCTTATGTTTAGTTGTTTTTTAAAACTTTTAAAGCCTACATCTTCACTTTTCCACGTCAGGATGAGTAAAATTGATTCATGGTTCTTGTACGTAAAGAAGCTATTTTAAACCAAATTGTCCCCATTGACAGAAAAGGGGGACTTTTGCTGTCAGTTGCAGAAATGTGGTTTTTCACCAAAGCAATCTATTCCTGAACCAGAGTGGATTTGCAAAGTTGCTTTTTAAAAGAAAAAATATGCTTGTGTGATGAAAGAGGAGAGCCAGAAACAGGTATCTGGATAGTCAGAATCTACTGGGATTTTTTCCCCTTGCTCTGGCAAGCCTGCCATACTTGTAGGTGTATCTCAAATGGAACAGAATGTGTGAAAGCCATTTAAATGATTATTTGATAATTTAATAAAAGAAAATGCTTCAAGCCACCGCACCCCTCCTACAGTTGATAAGTGATGCCACCTACTGTGAAAATATTTTACAAAACACTTTCGTTTGGAATCAGTATCAAATAGTGATTTTAAAATAAAACATGTGTAGAGTTTTCTCTCGGCTCTTCCCAGTTCTCAGAGCAGACTGTCAGCTCCCCACCCTTGAGTTTATGTCCCATCTTTTTTCCTCCCCCAGATATGACTCTCCCCACAGGTTTGGCTTGGCAGGTTTTATCTATTTGTTGGTTTTTAGCTAGGGATGGACTCAATATATTTGTATTTAATTTTTTTTCCTGCGTGGTGGCTGCACTGAGCACTTAAAATTCTATCTGTTCACTCTCATAGGTGAAGCAGATGCATTTTTACCCCCTCCTGTTTCTTTGTTTTGAGGGAGCAGGATGTTAAAGATTTCAGCCTTTCATGTGTATGAGACACACAGTGCTGACTCAGAGGAAGATTTTGTGTGCCCAAGGCATTCTACTGTACAGGTATAACTTTCTTGGCACCAGAACAACTCAGAAGCACCACATGCCTTTATCATTTCACTGGCTAGTTCTGTGCCTGTGCTCTCTGAGAAACTGGTTTAAAGAACAGCAGCAAAAACGATCTATTTAAAAAGTTGCACAGTTTGCTCGGCGTCTCTGAACACTTCACAGCCACATGGCGATGATCTTGTAAGGCTGCAGCCTCTGCAAGGTTGCCTCATGCCTTTTTCTTCCTTTACCCCCCGCCCCCTCCCCAGCACTGTCTGCATTGGCTCCTGCTAGCATTCCATGCAGCCCTGCTGTTTGGGGCACCTTGTGGAACTCCAGGCGGCCTTAGGAGCTCTCATTGTGAGCAGCACGTTTCCAGGGAGTCCTGAAGGTTGCAGCATCTCAGAGATGATCTGAGCTTGACACAAAGTGGCACAATTATCCAGAAGCCCTTGATGAAGCAGTAGCCCTTAAGGAGGATACTCAAGTGGTCGTGGAGGATTCCAGAACTGAAAAGAACAGGCTGTCCTGCCCATGCAGATTACTTCTTGTTGTTGTTATTGTTTACTAGACAGCGGACACCTTAATGAGATGGGTCAGAGAACCCACTGCAACTGATGCAACTTCTGGCCTTTTTTTTTTTTCCCCTTAAATTTTAAAGCTCTTTTGGTGACATTGACTAGAAAATAGTGGATAGAAAGAGACATAGCTGATTTGCATATTCTACAAAGATATCGTGGAGCCATGTGATGAAATCGGAATAAGTACAGAGATTTTGAGAACCGTCTTCTTCTGACAGTATTCAACATTAAGTATATACTTAAGCAGTAATGACTCTGAACCTACGCTTTGCATTCATGAACACACACCATAGGGTGACGCTTCAAGCTCTAGGTGAAGCCAGGATTTTCTGAATTATGTTTCATTGGGGAATTTTTACCTTTTTTTTTTCCTGTTTATGACAGTCATTTCATCTGGTTTTATAATGAGGTCAGGAACAGGTGAATGTAAAAGAAGTGGAGTGATTTCTGCATTAATGATTAGGCTGTTTTTTTCAATTAAAAGTTCTGGTATTTGAAACATACTCTGGACTTTAATCACACTTCCCAGTAATTAATCAGAATAAAAGATTTTAGTGCTCCTTGATTAGGTACAAATGACTGTGGCTACCTGTCTGCAAGAAGTCGGAGAAACTGACCTAATGGCTAAAATTGGGGGGGAAACCTGGGGTCATCTCTGCTTAATTTTCCCCATTATTCCAGTAAATATAAAGAATTAGCACTTGTGTGATATAGGAGTCTACTTAATTCCTTCACCCCGCCCCCTTAAAAGGCCAACTTTTCCCCTTTATAAAATACAGATCTGTGTATTAAACCAATAACCTTTAATACATGAGACATCGACAACAACAACAAAACCTGCAATAAAAGCGCCTGACGACGGAGCCCTCTCACAGCACATCTTCAGCATCTTTTGTGTTGCCACATATCAAGCTACTTTATGGACTTCTGCTGTGGCATTGCCCTTCAACGAGAAAGCTTTTTCCATTTTGTACCATAAAGAATATTATTTTTCTGCCAGCCAATTTTCTCTGTTAGTCACTAATTGGCTACATAAATCTCGGGTGTTGAGAATGAGGAATGTTTCAGTGTCATAGAGTGTAATCTTCACCCTTATTTACCAATTCATTAAGATTCATTGATGCAGGATCGGTGAGAGGAAATGACAACATAAATCAGACCTCCAACATAATGACCCTAATCAGTTGGGAATTGCTGGAAATGTCATGATGAACTATGTCCTTGTGTTAGTGCCACTGTACATTGTCATTGCGCTGCTTTATGAGTGGGACGCATCTTCCTGACACTGACTGTATTTAACGAAAAAAGAGTTGTTAAAAACCTGATTCCATTAAAGCTATGAGATCTATACAAGGTCCTGTGGTATTTAGCCGCGCGCCCTTTACCTCCATTGTAACTGCTTAATGGAGCTGCAGTTTAATGCTCATTTAGAGTACACCTGAGTAAAAACTCCCCAGGAAAAAAAAAAAGCAACTTGATTTATAGCTTGTCATGTCTTTATTTAAACCAAGACTTTCGGCATGTATGGAGAATCAGAAATTCTCACTTCTCCATTTAGGTACCAAATCTCTTGGCACTAAAACTGAGGAAACATCCCCTGGACCTAGAACCCCGTAAATATCCTCTCCTTCAGTGACGTGCATGATTCAAACCTCTGTCTCCCCAGGTTTGCTGATGGTAACCGCCAGTCATTCCTAGAATAACGCGTCACTTCGAAATTAGCAATAGACTTTGACAGGGGCTCGTGTAGAGAGGTTTCTGAGTCCCCTCCTACCCCCAAAGGTATTGATTTTATTCCACCATGTTCTTGGAAGCAGTTCCTGGAAGATCAGGGGTTGCCCAGCTCTTTGGTTTAATACAGGTTATTCATTTAGCTGTAACGAATTAATCGGCGACAGTATGGGGCCAGCCCGGCTGGCCAGCCTTCTTCCCTTTTACTTATTCCTTATTAAAATCTCGACTTTGACCGGCAGGTAAACACTTTTCCGAATGTGAAGACTGAAAATCATCACTTTATCCTCCTTTGGTTATTTATTTATTTATTTTTCCATGGAGCATGATGGTGACCATTTTTTTTTTTTTTCTTATCGTGAAAAAGAATCTTTAATCTGTGGTATAAGGCTGAGAAAGACCTGTAAGAGAACAAGACAAGTTTACCTAATCTTGACAGCTCTGGGTGTAATCTTACTCTGCTTGTGACACGTCAGACTCTAAGATTTATAACTCCTTAATCAAATGTCTAGAAGTCTCAGGAAATGTTATCACAGGACTTCCTTTCACATGACTTACTGAGAACTCAATAGACCGTTAGATAAGCTCTAGACTCAGCCGGACCTTGGAATAATTCAGGTTGACTAGCGCTTCTTTGGGGGTTTTTGGTGCCGGCGGGCGGTGTTTTCAGTCTGTTTGGGCAAGGGTGGGTTTACAGCCCCCTTCTATCAGGGAGCTCTGTTGCTCCCCATAGAAAGACACTGTAATTTTTCATGTTCTGGGGTCTTGAGATCCAGCAGGACCTGTGCTCTGCATCTCAGAGCCACGTGATGAGGGGATTCTGGGGAAACACGAGTGTGGTAAAGCCGCTTGCTCCTGGGCCGGTGACGTGTTCCTTGTGTGGCGGTTGAGGCAGCCTCAGAAAAGGGTCCTGGGTCGGCAGTGAGGAGGGGACTGCAGCGAATCGGGAGCCACCCATGCGTCAACGGAGGCATGACTCAGAGCGTGCGAAGCGCCGCATCCTAGAACCACACCTGCCTTCTCATGTGGTCCAGGGGACCCCGGCACCACTGATGCCACGAAGACCAGAATGACTTTCCCCACCCACAGCCAAACCAGACGCGTCCTGCTCCCTCTGCCCTGTCATCAGAGGGGACTGTCAGCTGCTGGCTGACATCCTGCATGCTTCGCCTCTTACCCCGGTCTGACTAGCGCGGCCGGGCACCATCCCTCTCACTGGCTGGTGACAGCTCACTTAGGGCACACCCAGGGGCTGAGAGCGGGCCAGGCCAGGGGTGGGGGGAGAGTCAGGGAGGGGAGAGGGCACCCCAGAAGGAAGAGGGAACCCCAGGGTGGACACTGACGTCCCCTGTGCCTGGCAGAACCCGCTGCCCAGGTAAGAGGTGTTTCCGAGGTGGCTGCAGTGTGCAGTGGGGCTCTGAGGCCGGCCAGAGTCTCGCCTCATCTCACCGGATGAGGATGTCCAGACCGGATAGGGAGCCCTGGGGTGGCAGCAGCGGCCATCAGACTTTCAACAAGCATCCGTGCTTTGAGGAATCCAGCTTCGCCTACGAGAAAGATCCTGAGATTGTTAGCGATCCAGACCTTGCGAGGCAAAGTGGGATACCCGGGTTCCTAAGGAGAGATAGTTGAGTTAGCTCAAGTAAACGGGCAGATGAACATCAACGTGATTTAAACTTCTCCGCCCCAGAGGAGTCCGGCCTCACAGGCTGCCGAAAAAGTACTCAGGCCTGGGATGTGTCAAGTCAAGTTACTGTAAAAACCAAAGTCGTGGCTCAAACATTTAGTCTTCACCCCCTCTCCAATTATTTTTTTTAAACTTAGATTCATTCCGTTGTTTTTTTTTTTTAATTTTTAAAAATTTTTTACTGGCGTATAGTCGATTTGCAATGTTGTGTTACTTTCTGCTCTACGGCACAGCGAATCAGTTAGAGACGTACATAGAGGATTCATTCAGTTTTAATCTGTAACACCACCATTTGTTTCTAGAAGGGGAAAATTGTCTGTGAACCTACTGTCTTTGAAGGAAATACTGCCTCAGCGTCTGAAGACATGATTTTTCGTAGTCTAACTTGCGCCCCTGTGGTTGGCACCCTTTCCTGTATCCATTCTCGCTCTGCATCGAATCCCCTCACTCTCTTCCTTTCCAGAGATGCGATTGGGTTTCTGTTCGCAACCTCCTGGCTCAAAAGGTTTCTTTCAACCCTGGTGTTGGCGGGGAGGAATCCCAAAAGGCTGGAAAGGGGAAAAAAGTGGGCAGAGAATTGGAAATGAGGGGTGGAAACTAACTACTCGTGATAAAGAAAAATTCTTTACAGTCACAGGAATGTGTAACAGACAGACAAAATACCTTCAAAATATGCAAATCTGTGTTTATCTCAGAGAATTCTGCAGGGAACAAATCCGCAGCATTAGCAATTATGACTAAGCTCAGAAGTCCTCCTCCCAACCAGCAATACTTATAAACATCAATATAGCTTAGAGCTTTATGTTAAAATGTTTTTCTCCTATTTCTTTTAAGCGTTATTTATTTAACATGCGTTTATTATCCTAGATGATGTGATTTGGGAAGAAAGCATTAATTCTCTTATCAGCTCAGTTTCCTTCCCAGTTGCTGAGCGAATGGAGCTCTCCTAGTAGTTTATGAAGTAAGAGGCATTAAATGGAGAGCTCACTGCTGTTCAGATTGAGCCACTTCTGAAACGAGGCTACCCAGGCAAAAGGGATTGACAGTTTAGCGTTTCTGCGGCAAATGTATTGGAGTAACATGGCAAGCAGCAGAATCACACGCCTTCACACGCTGCCACTTCCCAGCTAGTACCTTTGTATCTGCTGAATTTTTGAGAAACAAGATGCCTTAACTGTTCACTCCATGTTGCTTGCTCAGGCTGCCTTGGGTGAATAGTGTACCTCAAGTGATGATTTTGGAAGGTAGCCGGTGTTTGTTATATGCATTGTAAGTAATGTGTATTCTGTCATTCATCCATCCACTTACGCATCTGTTCATTCATTCAAGTGGTATTTACTGACTGTCTGTAATAGGCTAGGTCCTGGCAGATCTGGGCATCTTCGTAGCTGAGTATTCCTAACTGTTAAACATAGTGCCGCTGTGATCCTGTTAGAATAACGTCAGATATATCCTTGTCAAAACTACCAGTCTGTGGGATGTCCTTGGAGTACACTGTTAATCTGTGACTGTTTTCTAATGAGCTTGATGATAAATTAGATGCTGGTAGCTCACAAAGGACCGCTGGGCGAGGGGTTGACTCCGTCCCATGCAGTCATTGACTCATTTATTTAGCAAATGTCCACTGGGCACGACTGCGTGTCGCTGTGCCACGTGCCGGATCTTCTCCCTTTGCCTTGCTGGATGATTTTAGAAGCTTGTTTAAACCTCAGTGTTTTTTTGTTATATGTCTTTTACCCAGGCACTTCAAATCCTCAGTTTGCTCACAGCCTTCCCATCACTGGCATTGATTGTACTTTACTTCTCCATCCCATGTCTACTTCCCTTGCTGCCCAGCATAGAGCCAATAACTAGCCCCTTGAGTGGTACACTCCCTGCATCTCTCTCCCTTATCCCTTCTTCCTCTACTTCTTGGACTTTGGCAACTCTCCATGTTCCATCGACTCCACTGCACTTCCTAAGCTGATGAGTGCTGATGGAGACTCTCTGAGAACCGTGCTGAGTACACAGCTCTGCATTCTGGTCTCAACTCAGCAAGCCCTCCTGGGCTCAACAATCCCAGGGTTTGTGGTTTTAGAGTCCTCTCTTTTACCACATTGACTGTACAGGAACTTGCCAACTACACTTGAGCCTCTGCTCTACCGTCATTTGATCTCAGCAGATACTTTAAGTCCTCTTTTACTATAAAAATGGTGGTCATGTGACTTGCTAAATTTCCCTTCTCTAAACTCAGAATCCTCAGCCTGTTTTTCTCTTTGATCACCTCCTTAGTCTTCGAAGAGAAGGGATTCTCCGTTTCTTGAGCAGCTGCCATGGTTCAGGCAGTGTGACTGATGGCTCACTTCTGCATCTTTGCATTGCCCGTGACCCCATTCATTCATTCATTCATTCATTCCACAAACCTTTGCTGAGTGATTGCTCAGCATTCAGTACTATTAGACTTTAGTGAAGCAATGAGAGATACTTTTAGCCTAGTGGGAGGAGGAGTTTAGTCTTTATCATAAAGAAATGTGACCTTTGGCCAACATAAAAATAAAGTACATCTGGAGTACTTAGGATGAAATAAATATCTAAATAAATAAGGTAACATTTGATCTGGGTTTCAAAGCATTCATAGGAGTTCATTAATTAAAGTAGTAGGAAAGGGGCATCTGAGAGGGAGGGAACAACTTATGTAGAGATATGACAGAGTAAAGCATGTTTGGAAAACAGCAGGTAACATGGAGTAGTGTGGGTCAGTGGAGGAGGACAGCAGGAGAGAAGTCCGGGAAGTTACACAAGGGCCCTGTTATTTCCAAGCAAAGGAATTAGGATTATCCTTTGAGGACAGGCGAGCTTTGGGAGGTTTGCAGGCAAGGGAATGACTCAGCCAGATTGGGTTTTGTTTTGAATGATGCTCGTGATAGTAGCAGAAGGTTCCTTGGGTATTGCAGGAGAGAGATGAGATGATGAGGGCTGGATGGCCATGGTGATGACGAAAAGAACGAGGATAAACTGGTTGGGTATGTAAGACTAAAGATTACCACATCTCAGTGGGCAACTGAGTGTCAAAGAAGATGACAGTGGTGTTTTCCTGATCAGGAAAATTAGCAGGTTTGAGGAAAGAGTGTACAGTTTTGGACATGTTGAGTTTTGGGACATCTGATGGACTTTGAGTGGTGTGAATAACCAATAAAGGAGAGAAGTAGTTCTTGGGGGTCCAATCTGGAGTAATCACTGCATTAAGCAGGGGTAAAGCATATGCGGTGGGCACAGGGGAACTTAAGGAACAGCAACACTGAATGCGTGGATGGAGATAGTGAAGTCTTCCCCAAAAATAAATAAATAAAAGACCCAGGAGGTGAAGGGTTACAGAGTCCAGCAGCAAATCGGGGGGTGCAGTGTGGTCTCAGAGAAAGTATGCGAGAGGTTTCAGAGTGGCCTTAAATGTGGGGTGTGACAGAGAACCTCTGGTCTGTGGGGTTTCGCGGTGTTTCTGGCTGTGCTCTGGCACCGCCTGCATCCTCATCCCCTAGCCTGCTTGTAGTAAATGTTGCCTCCAGGGTTCTACCCCAGCCTTGCTGCCCTGGATCTGGGTGAAGTACTGAATCCTAATTCGCTTCAGAGCTTAGGAATTACCATCCTAGCCTGGATAATTGAGAATCCACAGTGCAGAGAGTTGCAAGTAGAAGACAAAATCGTGGAGAGAACGTCCTTTCAAGACACTTAACTGAGTAAGGGAAAGAGGCTGAAGGGTGGACACAGGAGGAGCAAAAGGGTAACCCGGAAATGACGATCTGGGGGCAGAGTACCTTGAACGTAATTATAGGCTAAAATGAGGGGACCGCTAGGGAGAGTCGGGTTGATGTTGGAGGGACGGTAGTTGACGGAGGGCACGGATTTAAGAGTGAAGGTAGAAGGTGAACAACCTCTTACTCTCAGAAGGGAAGGAGAAAAGGGCAAGAGGATGAAGATATTTGATGTTGGGCAGGGGAATTCCCTTTTGCCTTCTCCATCATCTTATCATACTCAACTTCTCTAAACTGCTTGAAATCACCAACCACCCCTTCCTTCTTGAAACTGTCTTCTGACTTCTATGTCACTCTCTGTGGTTCTGCTTCTGATGTCCCTCTACGGTGGACAGAGAGAGATTGGATGACTCTGACGTTCGCACGTTTGTCCACCAGCTTGATGTGTGTGTGTGTGTGTGTGTGTGTGTGTGTGTGTGTGTGTGTGTGTGTGTGTAGTACATTAATTTTCCCTGACCTTTAGTGTTTTCTTCTCAAAATGGGGGTTAATACGTACTGCACAGGGTAGTTGTGAGGACAAGAAGTTAGTGCTCAGATAGTGTCCCTCTTCCTGTTTTCTAAATATACGAATTGCCTACGGTTTGTTTGGAGGATCCCTCCCGGCCCCTCTCAATCTTACCCACTCCGTTTGAAGTGTTAGCCATGTACTCGTGACTCCCCCCAGCACAGCTCTTGTTTTCACTTCTGCTTCTCTCCTGAGAACAGTCTCTTTCCCTCGCTTGGCTGTTCTTTCGAGAACATCATTATTCTCCTGATCATCTGGGCTGGAAATCAGAGAAACTTACTGATGCCTCCTCAATTCTTCTAACCAGACAGCTCCCAGGTCTTTGGTTCTAGCTGCACAATATCTCATTCATTCATTCATTCATCCATCCATCTGATAGACAGTGATTTATTTATCAAATTGCCTCGTACCATGTGAGGTACAAGACGTCATCCCTGGCTTACAGTTAAGCATGCAGAAAATTACAAGACAGTGTAACGATTGCTCTGCAAGAGTTTGGTATAAAGCTTGATGAGACCCTGTGCCTGAATGCCTATCCCAGACTTGGTGGTGAGGATGGTCTGTTAACGCTTCTTAGCTTGAGCTGAGTTTTGAAGTTCCGTAGGACTTAGCTCCATGAAGATTCACCACAGAGACTTAGAGGTAGAGGGAACACGTGTGTGGAGGTACAGAGGCATTCAAGGCCGTCGTTGAGCATGGCCACAGTGTAGATGGGGAAGGGGAGGAGAGGAGACTAGAAAGAGAGAGGGAGAAACAGAGAGAGAAAAGAACAGGTATAGTGGTACAGCCAGATCATGAAGGGCTGCGTGCCTAGCCCAGTGCTATGCAGTAGAAATAAAATGAGAGCCCCGCTAAGGAATTTAAAATTTTCTATGAGCTACATTAAAAATGTAAAACGAATCCGGTGTATATTGTAAAAGTATTTTATTTAACCCAATTCAAAATATCATCATTCTAACCTGTAATCACTATTTAAAATTTATGAAAGCCACCTTTTACATTCTTTTCTTTCATACTAGATCTGAAAAATCATCTCAGTTTGGATATTAAAATTTCATCAGAAATACTTGATCTGTACTTAAATTTCACAGAACTTACAGCTGAGAAGGTAGATGCATATATCCAAGTTGTTCAGCACATACCTGAAAATTTTCCAATCACTGAGCCACGTATCAGTTTTTAAATTAAAACTAGTTTGCATTAAAATTTCACATATAGCAAAAATTCAGCTCTACAGTCACTCTAGCCACTTTTTTTTTTTTTTTTTTTTTTTTGCGGTACCCGGGCCTCTCCCTGCCGTGGCCTCTCCCGCTGCGGAGCACAGGCTCCGGACGCGCAGGCTCAGCGGCCATGGCTCACGGGCCCAGCCGCTCCGCGGCATGTGGGATCTTCCCGGCCCGGGGCACAAACCCCTGTCCCCTGCATCGGCAGGCGGACTCTCAACCACTGCGCCACCAGGGCAGCCCTCTAGACACATTTTAATTGTTCAATAATTTCACGTAGCCAGTGGCTTTCCTGCTGGACAGAGGAAGCCTAGAGGTTTGGGACTTCACATGTGAGGCATTAGGGAGCCATTGAAGGAGGAGCCATTAAACAAAGGAGGTCATGTGATCAGGCGTGCTGTGACATGGCCAGGCTGGGAGATGTATCCATTCCCATTCACAGTTATAAAGGGATGGGGGCATGCTCCAAGGCAAGGGTGCAGAGAAACAGATACTATTTAAATAGCAGGTAGAGCCCAAGCCCTAATTCCACTTCTTTCCAGGCACATTATTTTTTGAAGATTTGATGCACTTATCTGTAAAATGGGATATGACTGTCCATACTTGCCGTTCAGTGGGAGTTGCCATAAAAAATGAAGTGACTTTTGCACAGCAAAGTAAACCATAAACAAGATGAAAAGACAACCCTCAGAATGGGAGAAAACATTTGCAAACGAAGCAACTGACAGAGGATTAATCTCCAGAATTTACAAGCAGCTCATGCAGCTCAGTAACAAAAAAACAAACAACCCAATCCAAAAATGGGCAGAAGACCTAAACAGACATTTCTCCAAAGAAGATATACAGACTGCCAACAAACACATGAAAGGATGCTCAACATCACTAATCATTAGAGAAATGCAAATCTAAACTACAATGAGGTATCACCTCACACCGGTCAGAATGGCCATCATCAAAAAATCTACAAACAATAAATGCTGGAGAGGGTGTGGAGAAAAGGGAACACTCTTGCACTGTTGGTGGGAATGTAAATGATGCAGCCACTATGGAGAACAGTATGGAGGTTCCTTAAAAAACTACAAATAGAACTACCATATGACCCAGCAATCCCACTACTGGGCATATACCCTGAGAAAACCATAATTCAAAGTCATGTACCACAGTGTTCATTGCAGCTCTATTTACAATAGCCAGGACATGGAAGCAACCTAAGTGTCCATCAACAGATGAACGGATAAAGAAGATGTGGCACATACCTACAATGGAATATTACTCAGCCCTAAAAAGAAACGAAGTTGAGTTATTTGTAGTGAGGTGGATGGACCTAGAGTCTGTCATACAGAGTGAAGTGAGTCAGAAAGAGAAAAACAAATACCATATGCTAACACATATATATGGAATCTAAAAAACGAAACAAAAAAATGGTCATGAAGAACCTAGGGGCAAGATGGGAATAAAGATGCAGACCTACTAGAGAATGGACTTGAGGACACAGGGAGGGGGAAGGGTAAGCTGTGACAAAGTGAGAGAGTGGCATGGACATATATACACTACCAAAGGTAAAATAGATAGCTAGTGGGAAGCAGCCACATAGCACAGGGAGATCAGCTCAGGGAGATCAGCTCGGTGCTTTGTGACGACCTAGAGGGGTGGGATAGGGAGGGTGGGAGGGAGGGAGACACAAGAGGGAAGAGATATGGGGATATATGTATATGTATAACTGATTCACTTTGTTATAAAGCAGAAACTAATACACCATTGTAAAGCAATTATACTCCAATAAAGATGTTAAAAATATAAATCAAGTGAGATGATGTAAATACTATTACAAGCTTGTATTGGTTAAGCAATGAATGAATGAATGAATGAATAGTAGGTAGAGTAGATGGGAACTGGTAATGGGGGAAATAAAAGAGAAGGAAGATGATGAGATAATTCTTGATTTGAAAAGTGACCTCTGTTTGAAAACCGCTGGCTTGGGGTTTGGATGGAGGAAGAAATAGATGATCTCAGTCTGACACAAAGTTGAGGTTATTTTATCACATCCAGAAGAAATGTCCAGCAATGTCCAGAAGGTTGTAGGAGTCCGGGTCTGTAGCTCTGCAAAGATACTTTGGTTGGCGGAAATACTTCAGCATTCAGCGGATGTAGGTAGTACTGAAATGAAGCCATGGGAAGGATAAGGTCTTCCAGGGATGGTGCTTTCAAGCAAGGGTCAGCAAACTACAGCCCTGTGGGACAAATCCCGCTGCTACCTGTCTTGTAAATAAAGTTTTATTGGCAGTCACTCAGTCATGCCCGAGACATGTTAGTGTCTTGTTTCTGGTTACATTTGTGATATGAGGGAGCTACAGCTCTGAGTTATTGGGACAGGGACCGTGTGGCCTGCAAAGTGGAAAATATTTACTCTCTGGCCCTTTCCAGAAAAAAACTGTCAACCCCTGCTTTATTTTTTATTTTATTTTATATTTTTAACATCTTTATTGGAGTATAATTGCTTTACAATGGTGTGTTAGTTTCTGCTTTATAACAAAGTGAATCAGTTATACGTATACATATGTCCCCATATCTCTTCCCTCTTGCGTCTCCCTCCCTATCCCACCCCTCTAGGTGGTCACAAAGCACTGACCTGATCTCCCTGTGCATGCAGCTGCTTCCCACTAGCTATCTATTTTACCTTTGGTAGTGTATATATGTCCATGCCACTCTCTCACTTTGTCACAGCTTACCCATCCCTTTCCCCATATCCTCAAGTCCATTCTGTAGTTGGTCTGTGTCTTTATTCCCGTCTTGCCCCTAGGTTCTTCATGACCTTTTTTTTCCCCTTAGATTCCATATATATGTGTTAGCATACGGTATTTGTTTTTCTGACTTACTTCACTCTGTATGACAGACTCTAGGTCCATCCACCTCACTACAAATAACTCAATTTCGTTTCTTTTTATGGCTGAGTAATATTCCATTGTAGATATGTGCCACATCTTCTTTATCCATTCATCCGATGATGGACACTTAGGTTGCTTCCATGTCCTGGCTATTGTAAATAGAGCTGCAATGAACATTTTGGTACATGACTCTTTTTGAATGATGGTTTTCTCGGGATATATGCCCAGTAGTGGGATTGCTTGGTTGTTTGGTAGTTCTATTTGTAGTTCTTTTAAGGAACCTCCATACTGTTCTCCATAGTGGCTGTATCAATTTACATTCCCACCAACAGTGCAAGAGTGTTCCCTTTTCTCCACACCCTCTCCAGCATCTATTGTTTGTAGATTTTTTGATGATGGCCATTCTGACCCATGTGAGATGATATCTCATTGTAGTTTTGATTTGCATTTCTCTAATGATTAATGATGTTGAGCATTCTTTCATGTGTTTGTTGCCAATCTGTATATCTTCTTTAGAGAAATGTCTGTTTAGGTCTTCTGCCCATTTTTGGATTGGGTTGTTTGTCAACCCCTGCTTTAGAGTTTGGCAATCCTGAGTATGGAACTCTAAGCAAGATGAAAGATTTCAGAATGAGCAGAGGAAGTCACGCTCCTTAAAAGGAGTGAGAAGGAGACACCCAGATATGTAGGCAGAGAAGCACCGTGAGCAGGAAAACCTGGAGGCAAAGAAGAGAGATTTTTTTTTTCCCCCCAGAGAGAGACGATGTGAATGACAGTGTCATGTGCTGTCAGGGGGTCAAGTGAGGTAAGGATTGAAAAGTGTCAATTGAATTTAGCAACTCCAGTCGCGTTAGCGACTGCGGTAGGAGTATTTGGGGCAGAGGGGAGGGGCAGAAGCCAGCTTAGAGCAGGCTGAGGACCCAGTGGGGAGGAAGAAGGGGAGGCGATGAGGTCTAGTTCTGTCCATCAGGGACACTTGAGGTTGAGGAAACCTGTTTTAAGGTTGCCATGCGTACTTGTCAGGAGCGGGGGGTACAGATTTCACAGCAGAATAGGGAGTCGTGATAGAGCACGTATGTGCTCAGGAGTCAGGGGGAAAAGGGAGGGAGCCCCCAGCCCTCTTTTGATTCCCACTCTTACTGCCTCTGTCAGTACCGGACTCAAGCTTCCTAATTTGCCCCCTGGTTTCCTTGCTTTAGCCGCATCCAGCGTACTTCCATCAGATTTCTCTCCCTGAAATATTCCTTTAATCCCAGCCCTTCCCTGCTCCCAGCTCAGTGAAGGTTGCACCTCCAGTCTTCCCTTCCAGGCTTGGTCGCTTCCATTTCCAGGCACCTCTCCTCCTATTTGCTTGTGAGCACGCTCTCCCTCACCCTCCTCATTGCCACCCTCATGAAACACAGCACTCCATGACAGAGCATCACCTAAGTTGTGCCTAACCTTGCCCCATCACAGTTGCTCGATTCACTAGTATTTACGAAGCAGAAATGCGAGCAAACGTCACAAGTCATTAACATTTTAAGGCATATTATAAATTTATTATCGAAAAAGAACTGTCACTCATTGCTTTGATGCAGTGCAAATTCCATAGAACAGTTTTCTTAACTGTGATGTTACCAACATGAGGGACCAAATACTTTTTGTGCTGCGGCCTGTGCTGTGCATTGTAGGATTTTAACCACACGCATCCCTGGTTTCCCAGTAACACCCGTTCTTCCCAGTTGTGACAACCAAAACTGTCCCCAGACATTGCCAGATGTCCCCTGGGTGGGGCTAGGGGGCGGGCAAAATCACCCCCTATTGGGAACTGCTGCCTTGGAACGACAGTGTTAGGCAGAATTTTTTTCCCCTGATGTTTTCTATTATTCCAGATGTATCCTTTCCCCTCATACTTTGCATTTTTAATAGTTGGACCCAAGGGAAATTATCCTGAAGATGTATCTTATTCCAGGCAGTAAGAAATGAAAAACACCCATTTGTGACTGCTTACCAAGTTAATAGTGACTCTATCGTATTCCATCTAACAATACAAGCAACGTATAAAAATCAAAATAGGTGCTCCAGTGAGTGAGCCGATGGTGTTATCACTCAGCTCCTGTACATTAAGACCTGGAGGTCTTAACACAAACCACGTTTTATGGTATACACTTTCCCCAATGTCCCTGCCTTTTCCCGGCAGTTCCTGTTGCGTATTCTTCGATGGGGGGCTTTCTGTTAAAAGTGAGGTCAGAATTCTCCCATCACAAATACTCACCTGTTGGAAGAAAGCCAACTTTTGGGAAAAGAACGCAAAACGAACATGAGGAGCTAAGACATCATGGTTAAATTTTTTATGTAAAGTTCAGGAATTCATGGGAAATGAGCATAAGAATGCCATGGTGGGCTCAGAGGGCTGGTTGAAGGGGACGCTGAACCCACTCAGTTGTGAGGTTACGAAAGCTTTCTATTCAGTGAGGAAGAAGAAGGTCGCCCCCCTCCTGGGGTGGGTGTCCTCGGTGTTGTGGATTTGGTCGTGGGATCTCTGATGCCTATTCTGTCCCGTTTTCCCACTGTGTAGACAACACATGCTAAGTACACTAGTCATTAACCACTTGCGTCCAGAATATGAGGTACAGCTTGCTAATCCTATCTGCAGTTATTAACATGTACTTCCTTGACTTCCACAAACGGTGTATACAAAGGAGAAATGCTTCTGAAAAGGCAATTAAAGATTTTTCCTGAGGTATCGAGGCTTCAAAGTCATCATCAGGAGACTGCTTAGAATGAGGCTGGTTAGCAGTATTACCCTCTGCCCTGCTCTGCATTTTCCCTTTTAACTACAACTTGGTAAACAAGAGCTAATTCTGAACAATAACCCGGAAAGTGAATGACGTTCTCTAAGCTGTCCTTCAAAGAAGTGTTGACTTTATCAATGTTATATTCCTCATATCACCTGGAGAAAGCAGGAAATGTTTCTAAAATTCATTCCACTGAGAACACAGTCCTACTTCAGGCTTGTTTTATGATGGAGAGAGGAGTATTCTGCACTTGGGAATTTTTTAGTGGCTTCCCCAAGGTCTGGGTTTTATGGGCTACTAATAATCCCTGTGATTTATTGAGCACCTACTGTGTACTAGGCACTTTACATATATTAGCTTTGTGTGCTCTCAGAGCCCTGTGCATTTTTCACTGTAACAGTACTCACAGTCCTAATCTCTACTTATTATGTGAATAATTGATTAATGTGTGTTTTCCCCATTAGTCACTTTCCTGTCCGTGGATCTGTATCGATTTGTGTTCCCCATTGTTGCCCCACACTTAGGACAGGACCTGGCATATAGTAGGTACAAAATAAATACTGCTTCGAAGGATGAGTGAATCCAGATGCAGAGTGGTGTGATTTCAGAGATGAGGAAACAGAGAGAGACTGGTTGGGCGGCTTGTTGAAACCTTGCAACTGGTAGTGCGAGGCATCGAATTCAAGTATGTGTGGTCCAATGGCGACTCACTTTCCACCACACCTGCCTTCTCAAACTTTAATTGAATCACCTGGAGGCTCTCACCAACATGCACATGCTCATTCAGTGGGTCCGCGACGGGCCTGAGAAGGTACATTTTGCTCCCACACGATACCTGTGCTCTTCTCCATAGAACCATGCTTTAGTAGTGGAGGTCTGCACCACAGTTGCAGCGTAAAAAGTGATAACTTCCTTATCTGTTGGAGGTGTATGTGGTTTTGTCTGGAAATTCTTGCCACGAGACAGAGCCTTTGCACCTGTATCAGTCTCCTAAGGAAAGTACTGCAGGGATCTGCTCTTGAATAGATATATTGACTCCTTCTATCATTTGGTTATCCATGGGCTGTGATCTTTGATGAGTCTTAACTCAGATATCAATGATGCTCATAGGCCCTGTTGCCTCCCTTAAAAGTCTCATACTCAGTACCAGGTGGCGTTTCTGCTCTAAAGATGTCCAGTACCCCTACTCTTCACGCTTACCATGGAAATGCCAAGGAGTAGCAATGCCCTTCAGAAGTTTCTTTGGATGTTTAGTTCATGAAGGTGTCCTGTTGAGAATCTGGAGTCTCCAGACATCTGGTGGTCCCACCACTGAGTCTGCAGCCATCCAGTGACCCCAGGACCCAGTATATGAAGAGAGGCTGCTATCACTGACCCCACTGTTGGTACCTGCTCTGTTGACTGTGGGCATCTTAAGCTCTGCCCTTCTTGTTGGTGTGTCTGTGACTGTTTCTTCTTGAATATCCTCCCTGGCTCAGCACTTCCTCCTAGGTCTTGAGAAAAAGGTGCAGAGGTTGGCCGCTTTACTAGTTAGGAGTGGTGGGTTCAAGGTCTAGGTGCTTATCTTAGCCATTTGACACCACATGGTGGAGGAGCATGTTTCTGAGAAGGGGCCCCTCAGTCAGAGCTGTGATTACTTATCACTGAGCAGTCCGATGCCCGGCCCCCCACCTATACTGTGTCACCAGCCTCTGGCTGTTTCAGTTTCTGAGTTCAACCCTTGCTAACCATAGGATGATACCTGGGTTCTTGACTTAAGACTGACGGATTCTCTGTTCCTTCCAGTCATGTACACCAGATCTGTTCATCATCTTTGTGCCTAATTGGAGCCTACCCTTCATTCATCGTATAATATAATGTCACCATTTTTTCGGATATGCAGGATTTGAAAATTCATGTATGTTGTGTTCTAATTGTGTAGTAGTAAAAATTGAAGGGGCACTTTGAAAAAGGTTTATTTTAGCTCAATATTTTGAAAAACTCTTTCAGCTCTGCCTTCCTTTATAATATTCAGGGGTACTAAATGGTCATGAAGGGTGGTTTAATGAGATGAGGACTTAGAAGGTAAGGGCATCGTTATATTATTGAAGTCACACTGAAAGTAAATTGACAGATACCTGTAGTTTGTCCTGAAGTCCCTTATTGAAGAGCTTGCTTTAGTTCTCTTCATGTGAACAGAGAAGGCACAGGAATGATATACGATGAATGAGGCATCTGCCCCTGATGGAATAGTCTCAAACCACGCGATGTTTTTTTTCTATCTTAGTACATAAGGTTTTCTCCGTTTCATTTTTCATTTGTTTGAGAGTGTTGTATTGATTTTAATCTATGTAAACTATACGCCTATGCCTTATTAATCAACTTCGCAAAGGTAGTGATTAAAGTGTGCCAATGTGGGAAGCCACAAAAAGAAAAGACAGCTTACATCTCACTTTTATATATAAAAATTATCCCCATTTTGTAATACTTTAGCATTATGTTCATTGTTCCCATAAAAAAATACTGTATTTTGTGAAATGATACAATCTGTGAGGCATTTCCCATTATGTAGCCACCATGTCTTTAAATTATAGCAATTTCTTAAGATTTTAAGGCAAAATGGGCTCTTAGAAGTGTGATTAATAGCAGGGAATGAGGCTAATGCTGGGTCATCAGCGGCACTCCATTACAAAAAAAGGTTGGGCTAATAAAAGCATCCATCCTTTTGACCAATAAAGCATTTGAATGATATGCTTATAGTTTTTTATCATATAGTAGTTACTTGGTAATGAATAAACTCTGAACTTGCATTGAAGAAAGGCAGCTCTACTTAAGTGGCCCTTGGACTAGCTTTTTGATGATGTGAGAACAGCAGGCCTGGGAGGGAGGCTTGTGTCAGAGCTGCTGGTTTGATTTTTAAGGTGTCTTCTACAAGCCTCATACCCACGGACTATACGAGTCCCATCCAGTTCAGGGGCAAAAGTAGAGAGTCTAGTCAGTGGATTATTTCTTTAGCAGCCTAAGTGTATACAGTAGGCTCTCTATAAGTGCTTTGTGAGTTGCACTGTTAGGAATACTGTGCTTAGGAGTCAGGGATGTAGCCTGGTCCCAGCGTGGATCTCTTAGGCCTTCTCTAGCTCAGTTTCCCAAGACATAAGCTTGTACCACTCCCTGGTGTGTTTGAAGAGGCTTTTTAGATGGTTCCTAAGTCATCCACCAATTCTCATTACTGTGATTTGGTGCTGAAGCAATTCCATTTCCAGTCTGTTTTAATCCTTCTGGTAAAGCCAAGGAGAAAGTCTCCATTTGGAGCTAGTATGTCTTTAATCTCTCTCTTCCCATTGTAAACTCACTATTTAACAAAGAAAGAACATGGCTTCCACTCAGAGCCTTTGTGGACTGTAGGATCTAGCTAGAATTTAATAACATTGGTTGGGTTGTATCACATTTATTACAAAGTCTTTCCTTCAGAGGGATACATAGTGGTTTTTCCACTTGATGAAGTGATACAAAATTTTCTCTGAAATAGATTTATGTTTGCCAAAAGTGAATAAATTTAAAAAATGACATTGGACGTGTAGATGAAGAGGGCAAAGAGAATGAATGTAGATGTAGAAGTGAATGCTTGAAGCTTGGAAACTGGCTCAAGGGGCCACTCAGATGGCATGACCGCTCTAAGAATCTCAGGATTTGTAAGATTATTGTCCCAGAGAAGAGTTGTGGAAAGAATAAATCAGTCCTTTCCAATCTTGGGTCTCCCCAGAGCTTCCTCAGGACTCTTTTCGTTTTTAAAATGGTCTGTCAAACAGATTATATGATTAGGAGTTGGGGATTAAAATATACACACTACTGTATATAAAACAGATAACCAACAAGGGCCTACTGTGTAGCACAGGGAACTCCACTCAATATCTTTTAATAACCTATAATGGAAGAGAATATAAAATTATATATTTATATTTATATAAAGTTATATATGTATATATATATATATATATCTGAATCACTTTGCTGTACACCTGAGACTAACACATTATAAATCAACTATATTTCAATAAAAATTTTTTTAAAGTAAAAAAAAATTTTTTAGTGTCATATGAAAGGCTTCTTCATAAATGCACTCTCTCTTCCTCTTTGATTCATTTTACTTTAATTTTTTTTTTAGTAAATAAAGCTTTAAACATTTAGGGTCTTTGGGGAACAAAATAAGTAAATAGACACATGCAGGTACAATAAAAGGTGGATTAGAACAAGTTTACCACTACAAGTGGGGTAGAGGAGAAAGGCATGTTATCTGTCCCACTCACGGTAAGGAATCAGTAGAACCGTCGCAGAATTCAAAGGAGTCTCCGTTTGGGTGATGATTATGTACCTAAGGACAGCATGGCATTAAAAACTCCAGGGCCTGGTTACTGACCTTTACCAAGGAAAATGTTTACAGCTCTTTGGATTACCATGTAGAATTGTACACCCTATTTATAATCCTTGACCAGTAGTCTAGTTTCTCCAGACTTGAGGTATAGAAAATAAAAATGAAGGTCAGGAGAACTCCTGGAAAAAATGAGAAGTGTGGATAGTGAGTAATCAGCATTTTCCATTGAAGACGGGCAACAGGGATGGGAGGACACAGCGTTATGCTTTTACTTCTCCATTTTTTTCCTCCCTTGAGTTTCGCTGGGACATAGGATTAGGGACTTCTCTGTTTCCTAGTCATCTCAGCCGCATGCGCAGAGCAGCGAGCATGGAATTTGAGAACGTTCCGTTCCCAAAGCATTTGAGGAAGAGTCTCTGTGTTGTTCCAGCAGCCAGACTTGCATCATCAGCCAGAGTTGAGCAAGGCTGGGTTTCCTTCTCTAGGGCAGTGGAACAGCTTGAGCCCCAGAGGGCTTTCTAGGGCAGAAAAGGGAGACGTCTCCCTGTCCCTTCCCAGTGACCGGTAGGTGGGAACAGGTCCACGAGCCTGAGAAATTCCCTGTTCCTAGGGCACTGAACCCTCCATGGAAATTTCTTCTCCAGACGTTGTTGAGGCCTCAGGGGCTGTGTTGGTTTGGGGAAAGGAGACAGTCAGCAGAGAGGGACTTAGGAAACAAACCACAGCGCAACAAAACAAAAACACAAAAGAAAATACCCTGTTACTTTGTGACTTCAGGGTTGCAGAACAAAGATTAGATTATTGCAGCAGGAGCTGGGAACAAGAGCTACTAGAGAAGGTTAGGAAGTCTGTAGTGGAATTCAGTGTGATGATCAGGGCTGGCGGGGGAAGACCGGTAAAATTTTGTTACAATTTTTAGACAGAGATGGAAATTCCAATAATCTGATCATTACTAATGTAATTGCCAGAATCTTCTGAGGTGTATCTTTAGTTTTTTGTGTTTTTTTAAAATTTCATTTTCTGTTTTCAAATTCTGCTTCGGCTATCCAGCTCTCCAGTGTTTTGCTGTACTTTGCACTGACATAATGCTGAATTTTTAAAAATCAATTAACTGATCATAAATGTAAGATATAGATAAAAAACTGTCTTTCGGTATGTTTTTGCTTATTAAATTTTAAGTAATGGATGTTATTCACATATCAAAATTAAGTAGTTTAATAATGTTAAAGTATCTGTAAAATAGATTCCCAAACTAATGTTTTAATTGCAAATTGTATACCTAAATATAGTCTCTCCGATAGAGTCTGATAACTTTCTTATGATATACAGCATACTGTTTTACATGTTAGTACACATGAAACAAATTTTTGAAGGTGGAACATTTCTTTGTGACACCTTGTTACTGGACGGAGTAAGCTTGTTTACTCTAGGCTTTGAAGACTTAAGATTTCTTTGATAAGCCGACAGCATGAACTGCTGAATCCTCATACGTAACATCAACTGATTAATTTATTTATGTAATCTTTTTTAAGGGCAAAATCATCGCCAGGTGTAGTTTGGTTTTTGCAGGGCGTTGGAGAATGCTACAGATCTGTTTGTGGATTCTGTGTGCTTGAGGGTATCTTGGATCAAGAAACTTGGGGAGAAAGGAACATCAGCGTTTTCCTTCTAGATAAAACATTCCAGATCTGAATCCGTGTTTGACCCATATATTTCATTGATAAAAGGAGATGAGCCCAGGAAATGAATGCATGGTTACTCAAGCATGAAAATATTACAGTCTTTTAAAGCTGTTACCAGATGCAACCTATAGTAGTTGAAACCGTGTAGATGCTTTATTTTTACCTACAAGCCAGGAAATAAAAGGGCATTTGACTGAACTCTGTTTCATTTGGGGCCGGTGGGGGGGGAGAACCTCTTTTTCTCAAAGGGGGCCATGCTTTTTTTGGATTGCCAAGTAACGTCACCAGTAAAGAGTTAACCGGATTTCACTTGATTCGCTCTGGCTTATGTGATGATGAGTAATGCGAGGTTGGTAACGGCAAATTGTTGTTTATAAGCAAACATGGCATTGTGCAAACAAGCAGGCCTGGTCTCCAACTGGTTTGATTTCATGGTGGTCAGCAGCTGATCTATGTAACGTACAACCTTTCTGCCTCTCTAAATGTCAGAAGAATGACTGTTTGTTTATCTTGCCTTCTTTGCAGCTGTTTACTCTGTAATGCATTTACCTCGACCTTGATTCCCTAAGAGTAGCCCCACTCTCCTCCCCAGTTCTGTTTACATTAGTCCTGCCCCTGGTGTCACCTATGAAATCTGTTGATTATTCCACCTGGTTAATGTTAAATTGCTCTTGTAAGATGATGTGTTTGTTCATAAACACAAGTGCTGGGCCCCTTGTTTACTGTACCCATGGCAGCAATCGTTATTAAACAAATATTGCTTTGTTTGCGGGTGTGAGCAGCAGTTTATCCTGCAAGGTCTGTTTTTTAAAAACACACGCACACGCACACACACACACACACACACACACACACGAAAAAAAACCAACAAAAAAATTTAAATGCTAGAATTTCGATAAAGAAAGGAAAAGGGGAACTTGTCCCTGGAATGTGGTTGAAACAGACTTAGGTTTGCTTTTCTTATCTTTTGCTTAGATGAAGGGGCTGGAGAGATTAGCGAGTTGTTTGGTTTTTCTAAGAGATTTCCTTAGTGTAATGATATCTATGCAGTTGTTTGCTTTTTTCAGAAGGGAGAGAGCTCTCCTGAAAGGCCAGTAGCTCAGTAATAGAACATCAGATGGCTAGAAAACTCTTTGTGGAACAAACAAGGACTTAAAAGGTCTAGGAGAAAAAGTCTAGTGCTATGAACAAGGCAATCACCTCCGAAAGGTACAATCCTTGGATTTTGCATTTGGTGTGTGTTGTGTGTTGTCCTGTGGGCTCTCTGTGGACCGTCTGTGGTGCATGTACTCTATCAAGTTTGAAAAAGGAAGATAAACTTTCAGTTTAATATGTTCTGAACAATTCCTCTGTGATACAGAGACGTCCTGAGAGGAAAACATGCAATTAATACGCAGGGATATATTTTAAAAAGCTAGTATTTTGATTCTTACCTGTTACACTTACCTGTCTCATTTTAAAATGCACTTAGGCATTGTATCCTTTCTAGTTAAGTAAAACAGACCTTGTATCTCTTTATTCGGCTTGGAGGGTGTGTGTGTGCGCGTGTGCGTGTGTGCATGTGCGTGTGTGTGTGAGAGAGAGAGAGACAGACTCTTGGACACAGGCAAGCACATTAGATAAAAGCCAACAGGAGCCTGTCTTTTGTCATGTTTTGCAAACAACAGAGCAAACTCAGCTCACATCATCTTTGTTTTCTGTTTTTTAAATTATTGTTTGTTGCTGTTTCTGACTTTGCCTTGTGTTTCAACACTGGGCAGGGCTTGCTAGCCTTTGCTGTAAATTACAAGGATACACCACAGACTGGGGGGAGGCTGGAGGCTGGGGGGTCATGACCTTCCACAAATGGTGGTCTTTCATATCAGTAAAAGCCTGCTAATCTCTCTGTTAAGAGGGACTTTGGGGAGGGAGGAGAAATGCATACATTCATATTGGAGTTTTTCAAGGATAAAATTAAATAATTGTCCCTTTCACGCAATGGAGAAATGCAAGCAACAGACTTCTGATGGGCTGCATTCATGAAGTTGCCATGATGCTGTGAGCTTATTGTTCACTTTGGCCACCATGGCAGTTAGGGGCTGCAGGAGAAATGGGAGACACGTGAAGTGTGTCATCGAACATGCTGGTCATTAATTGCTGTTAGGAACCCAGCCCCATGTATGTGCAACTATATAAAATATGGAAGTGAAAAAAATATATATTCTGAACTGGTTGTCTGTCACTTTATTCCACCAGACTCTTTCTGAGAGTTCAGCTGTTTGAATGATTAAAGTTCTACAGGCTTCGTCAGTTCTCAAACTTAAAATCTGTTTTGTTCTATGAAAATGCATTTTAATTAAGCTCCGCGGAACACCTGGCTCCGTCAGACCCTAAGCTTCAGCGGCTTCCTTGTGGCAAAGCAAACAGCCCAGTCCTGGATTGGCAAGGCTCCTTTTTAGTCTCTGTTTAATTATTTGAGCTCGTCTGGATTAATATGACAGGGAGTGGGTACGGATTCTGCTTTGTACTTCTGTTTCCTAGAGCGGCTTCTTTCTAACTTCTATAGTTTGCCCACAGTTGCCATGATCACAACACTTAAACTCTTGTCTACTGAGAGAGAAGGAAAACAAGACCAATGGTCGCCGAAGTTCTAAAAATACAAACTTTTAAGAGAGTGGGATGCTTGTCGTTTGTACTCATGGATGTCTTATAAAGAGTACAGAGTCTCAGAAAGTTTGGTTACAACAGGTCGTGAGACGGAGGCATCTACAGTTTCTCTGAAAAGCTTTGCTGCCCTGGAATTAAACTTGACAAATGCCTTTTCCTTGGAAGTTCCAAGTCTCCTGTCTTCACCTGGAAAGGCTAGTAGAAAAGGGAAACCATCTTTTTGTTAGGAACATCATTTCGTTACCACCCTATTCTTCTAATTCTCTTCCAACTGGGACAATCCTACTTCTATGAAGACTTAAAATGATGTAATGGCACAAGTTCTTTTCGGCGTTTTAGAACTGTGAAACGGTTAGTCATTCCCAAGAAGTACAGGAAACAGAGTAGTTTAGAAGAAGCAACATAAAAGGTGGTGACTACAAGCCCTTGATCTCATTTGATTGGGAGGTTGGACTTGGATTTTTCTGTTGTGTAATCATTTAGTTAAAAATTCAGCAATTATGTATTGAATTCCTATTCTGTGCAAGGCATGTCTGAAAGTCAAGTGGGAGATAAAGGAATTTTTGACTTTTAATTCTTATCAAACACATGGAGGTGGAGAGGTGCAGAAGGAAATCATTTTAATCTGAATGCTTTTTCTGCCATTTAATTGATAAGTATAAAGTGCTTCTGGTTCAATTGATAAATAGAAACTAGTTCCTATTTCTTTTTCCTTCCCCTCCTTTGAGCTGTAAAGGTAAGAGAGCTACATTATTATTAATTTTTGCAGTATTATTGTTTTCAATTATTACCTTATTAACAATGAACATAATTTTCATCCCACACTTCTCACCTACTGAGGATTCCTTTTTTCACTGAATCCCTGTTGTTACAGATTCTGGCTCTCTGAGATGTATCCACCATACTGTGGCCTGTACCCATTCCTTTTTCACATCAAACCCTGCATTTCCTGCGTTCTTGAAGGGCAGAGGGATGGGTAGCTCCTTTAACACACAAATGCCAATGCCACCTTGGAGGGGTGCTCCTGGAACTTATTTATTTCTTCTCCTCCCCGAGAGGCCCAGTCCATCACCTGCATGATACTCTCAATCCCTTCTAACCTAAGATCTGTGAAGATTCTAATTTGGCCCTAATCCTCCCATATGACTAAATAAGTGGCCACTTTTTTTTTTGGCGCTACGCGGGCCTCTCACTGTTGCGGCCTCTCCCGTTGCGGAGCACAGGCTCCGGATGCGCAGGCCCAGCGGCCATGGCTCACGGGCGCAGCCGCTCCGCGACATGTGGGATCCTCCCGGACCGGGGCACGAACCCACGTCCCCTGCATCGGCAGGCGGACTCTCAACCACTGCGCCACCAGGGAAGCCCCCACTTTTTTTTTTTTAACATGCTTTTGACCATTTCATTGCTCCTGAACTTTTTCCTCTTTAAGAAGAAATTTCAGATTTTTAAAGATGGATCTAGATATCTACAGTGCATGGTAAAGTTGATAATTCATAAATCATTTTTAACAACAGGTAATATGCATAATTTATGGTGTTACACTGCTATCTTTTTGGTATTTATGATGGATAATGCTCAGTTTTTGCCCTCATATTACTGCTTTAAATTATACCACGAGAAAATTAATGAGAAAGTAGATTTATGGGTTTCATTTGTTTGTCAATTCGGAAATTAATTGGGTGTTAATTTTAGCCGTCTCTCATCAGACCAGGACTTCAGTCTGTGTGCATTATTTGTATTCATTGTGGCTTACTTCCCATTTACTGTGGGTCACTAGCTTTGCATATATTAAAATAGCCCTCCGGCTCCTTCCCTTGATTACTTTTTGAACTGCCATGCATTAGAAAATTTTACGCCTTTCTGTTATAATTATGAAAATTTGGTATTGCAAGATGGTGCCTTCACAGCACAGTCAGCACCCTGACTTGTCTTCCTAAACTTGGCTCTCGGATGGTCTTTCCATGAAATGGGACTCCTGCCAGTGGGGGCAGTGGACGGACAGGCGGTGGTGTCTGAAGGAGGGTTCATTGACAAGTTGCGGAAGTGCTCTTGGATGAGAAAATAATCAACTGTGGTCACTCTGTTTCACCTGTTCTTTTCCTCCCCCCCCGCCCCCGCCCCTTCTTGTTTCATCTTTGAGAGTATGCTATGAGCCCACCACTTGTAGACGGTCATTCAGTATCTTGGGGCCAGTGGAGGCCCCTCCATCGCCCGCTTCCTTAACCGCTACACTTCACTTGTAATCCCCTCCACCAGCCCTTCATCTCCTCACTGCCACCTGCCCCAGTAGCATCTTGCCAGGTAAAGGGTGAACGATTGAAAAGCATGTGTCTCACTCTAGGAAATGTAAAGCCTTCTACTGAGAGGCTCTAACTTCCGTCTGGATGCTTTCTGTGGCTTGAGTCCCTGACTTGAATGAGAGTAAGTAAGAGTACCGGGTGGTTTAGTTTCCCAGGCCACCCCACTGAACTACGATGGGGGGGTGATCCCCTTAGCTACACCTTGAAACTCCTAGGTGTGTGTCATGTTGCCAGGTAAATCATTTGCACATTTAAAGGGAACCAGATCATTTACCTGATGAGACCCAGAAGTGCATGTTGGCTTTATATTCTTAATACAGACAGGTTTTATTTCTTCTTTCCTGAACCACATGAACATGATCAGGATTTTGAAACTTCATGATGCAACATGAGGATTTTAAGCGGTACTTCGTTTTTTTTTATTTTTGGCTGCGTTGGGTCTTCATTGCTGCACGTGGGCTTTCTCTAGTTGCGGTGAGCGGGATCTACTCTTCATTGCGGTGCGCGGGCTTCTCATTGCAGTGGCTTCTCTTGTTGTGGAGCACGGGCTCTAGGTGTGTCGGCTTAGTTGTTTGCAGCACGTGGGCTCCTGGGCACGTGGGCTTCAGTAGTTGTGGTGCACAGGCTCAGTAGTTGTGGCTTGTGGGCTCTAGAGCGCAGGCTCAGTAGTTGTGGTGCACGGGCTTAGTTGCTTCGTGGCATGTGGGATCTTTCCGGACCAGGGATCTAACCCATGTCCCCTGCATTGGCAGGTGGATTCTTAACCACTGTGCCTCCCGGGAAGTCTCAAAGAGTACTTCTTTAGAACAAGAGCTAGCCTGACTCCCACCCTCCTTCTTGACCCTGTGTGGAGTGTAACTGATGATGGAGTCAGAACGTGTTCAAGGTTTCCAGAATACAGGCATACCCTTCTTTTATTGCACTTCGCTTTATTACACTTCACAGATACTGCATTTTTCTTTTTTTATAAATTGAAGATTTGTGGCAACCCTGTGTCGAACAAATCTGTCGGCCCCGTGTTTTCCGGCATTATTTGCTCAGTTGGTGTCTTTGTGTCACATTTTGGTAATTCTTGCCAGATTTCAAACTTTTTCATTATTATGTTTGTTAACGTGATCTATGATCAGTGATCTTTGGTATGACTGTTGCAAAAAATGACAACTTCCTGAAGGCTCAAAGGGTGGTTAGCATTTTTCAGCAATGAAGTATTTTTTAATTAAGGGATGTACCTTGTTTTTCAGACATAATGCTATTGCACACTTATTAGACTACAGTATAGTGGAAACATAACTTTTATGTGCACTGGGAAACCAAAAAAAATTGTGACTCGCTTTATTGCAATATTCACTTTGTTCGATATTCGCTTTGTGGCAGTGGTCTGGAACTAAACCTGCAACGTCTCTGAGGGATGCTTGTGTAGGAATTCACAGTCTCTCCATTTTTAGAGTTGTCCTCTTCCTCCCCCACTTCCTCCTTTCCTCCGTCACTTCCTTCCTTCCACCTTGCCATCCATCCTTCTTTTTTTTTTTTTTTCCTTCCTCAGAGCTTCTGTTATCTCTTCAAAATGCATGCCATTTTCCTTGTGTCCTCACACATGGATGAACAATGAGAAAGAGGATTTTTCTTCTTTGGGTGGAGGAGAACCGTGTAATCACTCTAATCATTTTCCTAAAAAGTGATTTCACCGTTAACTTTTCTTCTCCTCTCCCCATAGACGTAGAAATATATTTTACAAAACTATGTTTAGTTTAATTTACACATCCTTTCATGAACAGACCAAGTTCTTTAAGGGCATTTATTCTGCTTCATATAAATAATTGATCAGCCAAGTTAATTTACTTCTGCCTGACTTGGTCAACCTTAATTAACTGCCCTGGAATCGAGACTGAACTTTTTGTTAGCTTAAAATCTTTCACAAGCATGATAACAAGGGCTTTATTTTCCTTAAATTTTCAGCATCAACACTGTAACCAAGGAAATAATCATAATAAGAAAGCATTGCTTTCATTTACTATAAATACATTGGCCAGGATATTATGAATTTTCCAGAATACTTCCAGAGAGCAGCTCTGTTGGCAATGACAATAAATAAGCACGCTAAACTCAGTTCTTATCCTTCCTACAAGTCCCTCCAGCACAAAAATCGATCTTTTGAAATCAGTAGCTCTGTAATGTTTCCAAGCAAGACGAGAAGCGGGCCATTTTGGCTTCCTTAAGCTTTCCGACATCTGTGGGATTTGTAGCATCAGCTTTTGTGAGGTTGTGTTGAATGGATCATATGTGATTTAAACACGCCCCGCGCCTTCAGAGAAGCCATAGAGAAAGTCAGAGGAAGGTTGGGCTTTGTTTCTCCAGAAAGGACTCATGAGTGGGTGTGGCATGGCCGTGCCCTCCAGGTGCCGTGTCTTTCCTATTCAGGCACATTGGATGGTTGTGCGCTATTTGTTGTTTTCAGTTTGTCACGAGCAAAGCAGTTCATTGGTTTTAGGGTGTCCCAGAGGAAAGCGGAGGTTATGCACACGGGGTGCCTGGGACAAGCACGGAAGAATAGAGGGTCCAGCATGCTATGTTAGAAAACACAGATGCCTCTCCCATGACTTGCTTTAGGTGACGCTAAAATTGTAAAACTCAATAGAAAGAGACAAAATACAGTGGTTCGCTAAAGAATGCTGACACTTTCAGCTTTGTATTTTATATGCTTTTCTTTGTCTACCTGCCACCCTCATTGTTGTCTTTTTGGGTTTTGACTTTGTTTTCTTTCCGTCCGTGTACTCTGCATCACCACCTAGCACAGGACTTCGCAAATGGGAAATTCTCTCACCGGTTTTTGAACGGACAAGTTCACGTCTGCAATGGGGAGTGATTCTGGCGATATCTCTTCCTTAACCTGCTGTGGTTTAGTTTTCTTATCTGTAAAATGGGAATAGCATTCCCTGCTTTTTCTCCCTCAGAGAATTCTTCTGCGTTTGAAAAACACATAAGAGGGCTTTGTAGTTTGTGCAGCATGACACAGATATAAAGGCTTATTAAATGGCTTGGAACATTCCATAGAAAGAAAGAACTGCCAGGCCAGATATTGTTAGAAATGTTCTTAGACATCGACACTCCTCATTTTTCACATGTGCTTTTCAAAAAACCTGTTTTCTCCTGATTGGTGTGGGAGATTATGGGAAAATTTAAATCTTCCAACTGACATACTACTGTTAGCACTTGACTAATTAAGGACATCCTCGGACCAAAATAATCCTTTATGCAATTTTGGTCCCAAAGCCTGCACTCGCACAAACCTGGTTCGCAAGCCAAGCTGCTTGGCTTGATGCCTGCAAAACTTGTGCTGGAGGACTTGGCAGTCTTCTTTGGAACTGCATGGACCAAACCCTTCTCATCAAATTGTGCACTGGGGATAGTTCGTACTCCACCCACCATGATGGTGTCAAACTCCGGAAACAGGAGCGGGGACTCTTCGACCGACACCTGTCTTCAGGTCTGGGGTCCTGATGGTCATGTGGTTTGAAAGCAGCATTTTACCTGTAGCTCTGCCCCCTGAGGACAGGCTGTTTGGCTAAATATATCCCATTCTGAGGGCAGGTATAGAGTTTAGGTATGGACAGTGTTTTTGTCTTTGTGGGGTGGGAAACCCCTGTAATGGACAGGCTTTCTGGAAGGTTAAAAACTTTTTTTCTTTAGCTATGCTTGTGACATATCCTAATAATTAAATGGGTTTCCTTGCTCACCACTAAGACAACCGTTCTCTTCCTTAAATCCCTAAACACTGTCTTTTCCTTCGCTTCTATATGCAGGGGCAAGTTTGTGGCAGAGAAACTGAAATGTTGGGGGGAAAAGTACCTGCGTTTGACAGATTTATTTATTTTTTGGTGATAAACTAGGTACTTGCATTTTGCCTGGTTCTTGCATACCGGAGAAAGTTTTAGCTGTTTTTTGGTAGATTCTTTACTCTGCAGACAGTGAGACTATGAACACAATTTTTTAAGGACTATAATCACTGAAATATCTGATCTAAAGAGACGAGAGTGAATCAGCTGTTGTGTCTGAGTTTGTTTCCCACCTGTTAACAAAAAATGCCATTCTTAATCCAGTTCAGTATTGGATTAACTTTAAAAAAAGATATGTCTTCTGGGTTTATGAAGTTTGTAGTTACATTGGATAATACTATGCACTGAAAGGAAATAAAGACAGATAGGACTTTTTCTGCTCTAATTTTTCCATTTGTTTTTTGTACGAGTTTATAGAAAAGAGACTTAAAACCAATCCTAGCAAGAAGGCAACCTCCTCTAAAGATGTCCAGAGTGTTTAAATTTCCCTGTTGTCACATATTTCACGTGTGGGGAGAGAAATCTGCAACACTGGTGATACATATGTCTTTCCATGATTTGAATCAATTTGTTTAGAAGTTTTCTGCCCTTCTTTTTTAAATTAGTTTTTACTAATACAAAATTGTATAGTTGATTTACAATGTTGTGTTAGTTTCTGCTGTACAGCAAAGTGAATCAGTTATACATATTCATATATCCACTCTTTTTTACATTCTTTTCCCATGTAGGCCATCACAGAGCACTGAGTAGAGTTCCCTGTGCTATACAGTAGGTCCTCATTAGTTACGTATTTTATATGTAGTGGTGTGTATATGTCAATCCCAATCTCCCAACCAATTTATCTCCCCCCCCCTTTTATCTAGGATTGGTGTTTCATATTTTACTGAAGTCTTAATTATACGGGCATTTCTCAGCTTGGGCGTTTGAGCTGCCATTTTCCTTTAGTGACTGTTGTTTTTTCTGGCCTCTCTACTTGAAGTGTGACCCTGGCATCTTCACTGTTTGCCTTCCCCCGCCTCACCTCAACTTTAAGAAGACACATCAGACTGAATTTGTCCAAATCTTGGTTCCACCACTAGTGGCTATGATATTTACTGGGCAAAATAAAAGAAGTTTCACAGAGCCTTAGTTTTATCATGTAGAAACTGGGGCTAGGAATTGTCCTGAGAACTAAACTGGAGAATACATATAAATCCCCGGGACTGCCACAACACTGGTGATCAGTAGGTGGTCACAATTGATATTAGCAAATATTGTCTTTCGTCATAATTGGGCATCTTTACTGAGAGCTGAATTGCCTCCTTGGGATAATGGTTTTGTACGCAGAGAGCAACAAGGAGTGCGAAATGTGTTTACACAAAGGCCACATTCTCTAGCGACTTGCCTTGGACTTACAGTTGTCCTCCCTCATCCACAGCTTTGCTCTCTGAGGTTTGTTACCCTCAATCCAAAAATATTAAATGGAAAGTTCCAGAAATAAACAGTTGTTAAGTTTTAGATTCCACGCCATTCTCAGCGTGATGAAGTCTCACCATCCTGCTCCAACCCGCTGGGAGTCACCCCTTCGTCCAGCGTTTCCCACCCATTGGTCACTTAGTCGCCATCTCGGTTGTGTCTTAGTATCACAGTGCTTGTGTTCACCTATTACACCTTAAGTAAAGTAGTAACGTCTGCTTTACTTAATGATGGCCCCAAAGTGCAAGACGAGTGATGCCGGCAATTTGGATGTGCCACGGAGAAGCCATAAAGTGCCTCCTTTAAGAGGGAAGGTGAGGGCTTCCCTGGTGGCGCAGTGGTTGAGAGTTCGCCTGCCGATGCAGGGGACGTGGGTTCGTGCCCCGGTCCGGGAAGATCTCACGTGCCGCGGAGCGGCTGGGCCCGTGAGCCATGGCCGCTGAGACTGCGCGTCCGGAGCCTGTGCTCCGCAACGGGAGAGGCCACAACAGTGGGAGGCCCGCGTGCCGCAAAAAAAAAAAAAAAAAAAAGAGAGAGAGAGAGAGAAGGTGAAAGTTCTCAATGTAATAAGAAAAGGAAAAAAATCACATGGTGAAGTTGCTAAGATCTATGGGAAGAACGAATCAAGAAAAAAGAAATTCATGCTCGTTTTGCTGTCATACCTCGAGCAGCAAAAGTTATGGCCATAGTGCGTGATAAGTGCTTATTTAAGATGGAAAAGGCATTAAATATGTCTAGCAAGATACTTTGAGAGAGAGAGACCACATTCACATAACTGACATTATAGTAATTGTTGTAATTGTTCTCTTTTCTTGTTAGTTATTATCGTTAGTCTCTTACCATGCCTAATTTAGAAATTACACTTTGTCTTAGGTATGTATGTATCGGAAAAACCATAGTATATATAGGATTCAGTAGGCATCCACTAGGGATCTTGGAACGTATCCCCTGTGGATAAGGGGGGACTACTATATATATCTCTTTTTTTTTTATTTGATGTTTAGTACTTTCAGATTCAGAACTTTTCTTCGGTCTGCCTAGGCAACATTTTCTCCAAAACAAACATAAGAAGGCCCAGACCTTTCAGGCCTTAAACCAAGCTAGAGGTTAGGAATCCAGTATGAGAAACACCTAACTTTGAATGGGACTTCTCAGGAGAATTTTAACCATAAGGCAAAGATAAGAGTCTGAATTTGTTTAGCTTCTGAAAAGTGGGGAGTTTTTTTTTCCTCTCCCTCAAAGAGGCCTATCTTATTGGAAAGGCCACTTTTGAAGAGTTTCAATACCTGAATGAGTCCAAGGAGTGTGAATCAGTAAAATGCTTTTTGGGTTTTGAGTGTAAGGGTTTTCAGCACGAATTACCTCAGGGGAGCCTATTGGTAATGTGCGTCATCTCCTGATAGACTGAATTTGCAGAATATTTCTCTAAGAGTGTAACACACAACACAGAGCCTGCACATACTAAAATGTAACGTTACACGCTGAACAGAATGACTTACCAGTTTTTGAGCAAAAAAATATATAATAATCACAAATATAATCACAGAAATTCAACCATAAATTCTAGGTTCACCTGAAAATAATTGTTCTCTTCTAAGGGGAAAAAGATAACATATAGAGAACAATACTAGTTCTCAGAACTAGTTCTCAGAACAAAACTTGAATTTGTTTTTCTCAAGTTTTTAATTTAATTTTTATTTTATATTGGACTCTTGTTGATGTACAGTGTTGTGTCAGTTTCAGGTGTACAGCAGCAAAGTGGTTCAGTTATCCATATACGTACATCTGTCCCTTTTCAGATTCTTTTCCCATCTAGGCTGTTAGAGAATAGTGATAGAGTTCCCTGTGCTCTACAGTTCCGTATTCAAAAACTAGGCAATTGGACCATTTCTAAGGGGTAACGTGAGTGAAAGGAAATGACAACTGTTTACAGATTTTGGCAACACTGAAGGCAGGGCCCTTCTCCTAATATACAACAACTGTGCTAACAGCTGCTTTTTTCTTTCTCCCCGGCTCCCTCCTCAAAATCCTTCTACCAGGTTTTTGAGTCATGATGCAAGAATCTGGGACTGAGACGAAAAGTAACGGTTCAGCCATCCAGAATGGGTCAAGCGGCGGCAACCACTTACTAGAGTGCGGCGGCCTCCGGGAAGGGCGGCCCAACGGGGAGACGCCGGCCGTGGACGTGGGGGCGGCCGATCTGGCCCACGTGCAGCAGCAGCAGGTACTGAGCTCTGGAGCGGGGGCTGTGGCGGGCGGTGGGTGCCGATGCTACTGCTTACCCTGACGTTTGACCGCTGCGAATGTCTGGTGCTCACCAGCTCTCTGACCGTAAGCACCATCTTTGAAGCCACTAGCGCAGCAGGGCCCCAGTGACTGGCTTTAAGAGACGGAACTGCCAAGGGCTTGAGAAGTAGAGTCTTGGAAGCCCCCTCTGTCTTGGGGAATGGTGGTTGAAAATGAGGTTGGGTGGACCTCTGGCCACTTCCTTTGAGCCTCTAATGTGTCAGCCTAAAGTTTAACTACTTGCAATAAAACAGATCTTTGGAGAAATGGTTCCCAGTGCTTGAATCAAAAAAGAAATACATAGACTTATTAAGCCTTATGATGAGAGAAACAAAATAAGGGATCAAGGATAAAAGAGAAATGAGGGCTATAAGAGAGGAAAGTAGGTGACTTAGGAGAATAGAAATAAATGGAAATACCCAAGCAGAATTGGGTAAATACCAAGACATCAATAACATAGGCATCGGGGTAAGAAAGTGCTTGCTGCTACCTGGAGGAATTTCGGGAGATGGGCCACTTACAACTGTTTCTTACATACATATGGCAGTTGGTATGTGACTAAATCCTGTTAATGTTTTAAACGCTCTCTTAGTGGTGGCTCCCCAAAATGCACGTAAGTTGCGACGTATTCATTCTGTTATATCCTTTGTAGGCATTTAAGTGGGTACCTGGGAGTGACTGGTAAAATATTTCCAAATGGTAAAGGGTGTGACCCAGAAAATGGCATTGTGTGGCCAGTGTTGACGCAGATTCGAATAAGTAAATAGCATTTGCTTGAAGATAAGCATTGTTTTCCCAGCCTCTCTTGTAATTAGGAAATATTGTTTGTTTTTGTTAATGATAACGGATGATGTTTGTTACATTTTAGTGTTTGATTCATTTATTCAGTACAAAGTAATGGTGCCATTTGGAAAAAGGTGTAAAAAGAATGGTGCATCTTTGGACTTTCGAGTGAAACGGAAATTGTGCTGGGGGTTGAGGGAAGAGAAAGAAAAACAGAAACCTTTTCTCAAACCATTTTCTTGGAATCTATATCAGAGAAGCAAGGCAGTCCCTCCTTGTTTTAGGGATATAGCCTTTGACAGGCTCTAAAACATGTCTTATTTTCTCCTTACTAAGAATTTTTTACAAATAAGGAGCCATTAGATTGTTAGTCTATCAGAAGTTGGTGGAACCAGCATGAGACAATGGACTCTGTTGGGGAAAGATACAACAGAGAGAAAGGGGACACTAACAGACAAGCTAAGGTCTTAATGCAGAGGACTTGAAGTGATTTAATCTCTCTTTTAGTGGCAGCTCAAATCCGATAGTGCCTGCTTCCTGGGCATCACATCAGCTGCGATTTATGATGTGTGTTGTGTATAAACTTTGGGCACTTGCATTAGTGCAAATGGCCAAATTCCACCCAATGCGGTTATTGACAAAACCTATCAGTATATGGTAGAAAGGTATCCATGTGTTTGTGTGTGTATTTGTTCATTTGATATTCTCAGATGTTGATGGTTCTGTTGAGAATAAAGAGTTGGTAATTTGGTTTGCCGTTTTCTGTGCCCTTACCATACAGAAGCCAAGGTCAACTGTTTCTTTTTTTTTCTTTCTTTTTTTTTTTTTGTGCGGTACGTGGGCCTCTCACTGTTGTGGCCTCTCCCGTTGCGGAGCACAGGCTCCGGACGCGCAGGCTCAGCGGCCATGGCTCACGGGCCCAGCCGCTCCGTGGCATGTGGGATCTTCCCGGACCAGGGCACAAACCCGTGTCCCCTGCATCGGCAGGCGGACTCTCAACCACTGCGCCACCCGGGAAGCCCGGTCAACTGTTTCTTTATGGAGTGGTTGAAGTGGGGCTATTGACTGATGTGGTATGAACCCCGAGTAAGTAGTATTTAGATTATGTTAATTGGATAAATGAAAATAAACTTCTTCTGATTTTTATTTGAAAAACTGAAAATCATCCACTATCTCAAAGTCGTAAGCCAGCCAAAAACTTTTATACCATCAACACACACACACACACACACACACACACACACACACAGCCTGACCCCACGAACAGCAACCACAAGTTGACCTCACAGAAGAAAGTTGTATACATGCATATTAACAGCATCTTCCTTGAAAACCATCAGTAGCAAAATCAGTTATTCATGTCTTTCCTCTTTATCTCGGCTGTGACCACTTTGGAAATTATGTTGTTATGGGTTATTGGTATAAAGGTCAATACCTTTTGATTGTACTTCGAAGTGCTTTTAATATTTTTATAACAATTTTATTTCTAATTGCCAAGGACATGTTTTGGGAAGGAAGAAAGCAGTTGGGTCTATCATTGTGGCTAAAACCCCACGTATTGTGCTTGGCAGGCCTTTTTGGTCTTTTAAAATAAAATACTGACAGCTGTGTGACTTCCCTAAGTGTATGATGAGGCTCTTAACAGGTTGTTGGGGGGAAAGAAAATCTGTAGATGAAATAAGAAAAAAACCCCGACAGGATTGAGAAAAGTTTTACGGGACTCGCATCATCAGTTTTCTAACAGACTGAAAACTGCTACAATTAAACAGTTCGGAGAAATCCGAATGTCAGCGTGATGGATGTGGGTTGTTTTCGTCATTTTTATTCTACAGGTTTTTACTTGAAGTGAGAATACCAGCAATGAGAAAATCACAGCCATGCTGAATTCATTACTGCGGTAGTCACACAAAACCACGGATAAAATTTCAATAACTGCAGGCCACAGTTGAGTAAACAGTTGCACTGAAATTTAATTCCTGTTGACTTTTCCCCCATTCCTCGCCAGGGGCACATTCTGACTCTGTAGTACAAAGACAACAGGGGTTACAGCTTTGATTAATGTAGGACAGTGGAAGAGAATTAGAACTGTAAAATATGTTAGAAGTCCATGGAACAAAAAGATCTGGCTTAAAAGGACTTGGTATAAAAATGAGTTAATTATGCTGTGTATGAAACTGAAATGTTCTAGGATTTTCCAGTTGCACCAGTACAATCATTGACGATATAGGGAGAATTTTTACCTAGTGCCGGGATTTAAAATACATAAACGCAAGCCTCTCTGTGTTTGATCGATATTACCAAAGATAATTACGAATGAGAGCAAGTGTCCTTTCAGGATGGAGGGCTTTCACGAAGATTCGCTGTGAAGTGAGTGACTTCTGTGCTGGGTTTGGTCTATAGGTTGGTTAAATCGGGTCCAAACAGACTCTGTGTGTGTGTGTGTGTGTGTGTGTGTGTGTGTGTGTGTGTGTGTGTGTGTGTGTGTGTGTGTGTGTGTGTGTGTGTGTGTGTGTGTGTCTGTGTGTGTGTGTCTGTGTGTGTGTGTCTGTGTGTCTGTGTGTGTGTGTCTGTGTGTGTGTGTGTATTATGTTGACCACTTAGAAAAATGCGAGAAATCTGGCTTTTACATTTTCTCTTGAAAAATCAGCAGATCTGGTAACTGTGGCCAGTATTCCTACAAGGGTAACGATTGTTGGGAGGTGAATTGCTACTAAGTCAGGGAGCCTATAGCCCGGCAGTCAGCCTGAGTTCCCACCCAGTACCTTTGCTGACTTGTACCCTCTGGGCAGTGGAGTTGGTGATTCTTTTCTGGAAGTTGCCATCATCACTCAGAAGCCATCGGCCAAGGAGAGGTGCTACCATTAGCTGGAGGAGCCCGCCCACACACTCACAAACTGTCTTCCTTCCTCAAAACTAAATGTATTATCTCTGTAATGTTTCAACTCTACTTGTATCTGGGGCATGAAACTCTTATAACAATAGTTTTCTAATAATATAATTTGATAATGCTTCTGAACATTTTCTTTTTAGCCATTGAATAATTCTTTACCCAGTACCATCACTGCTTTTTATTTCCTATTATCCCCGTCCCATTTCTAGGTCTGTGAAAGTTCTGTATTGGATATGGACTACTCCATTATGAAACTCAGCAACAAATACTATTACCAATTACTAAAGTTTTTTTTTTTTCTTTCTTTCTTAAAGAAAGGATTTTAAAATGTCCAGAGCAATTTCACAAACTGTGTGGATTAATGCATTTTAAAAGTCTTGAGTTTTAGAAAGCAGGATTTTATTTCCATATTGCTGCAAATGAGAGCTTTTTCAGATAAGCATATTACATAGAGCATAATGTTTAGAAGTTTCTCCGTATACAGCATATGCTGTCAGGTCAATTAACAGAATGCATACTAGAAAATGTTTATTCAATAAAAATGAATAGCTGTTAAATAAAACAGCTATTTCTTAACAACATTCCATTTCATGATGGGCTTTTTTTCTTTTCTTTTTTTTTTTGGTACCACCTGGCACTTTTATTGTCTGCAGATCCGTGTAGGGAGAGCGTTGCTTGCTAGAGTGTTGAGGTGTGGCTGTCATTTTATGTGAGAAGGGCAGTTTAGAAGTAGTCTTGTGAGAAGAACATTTAAAAACAATAAACTAAATATGGAATTCAAAGATATATTATTTGGAGAGTGTGGACAAGTGATGTGTTTACTTCATTATTGCTTCTTTGACATTTGGTTTAAGGTGTTGGACCTTCTAGCCCAAAAGACGTACATGTTTCATGTTAATAATTTAAAAGAAAAAAAAACAGTCAATGACTATTAAGGAGGTACGAGAAATAGAAAGGATAGGGAGCTTCTGCAAAATCATGCACGAGAAGGAGGGGGATCCGCTGGGTTGAATTTTGCCAATGAGCCATTGAAGGAGGTAAAAGATGAGTCATTACACAGGACCAGAGACACTCAGAAATTCTTCTCTTCGTTGTCAGAATGGCAGAATGAATCCCTTCCTTTAGTTTTTTTTTGTTTGTTTTTTTTTTTTTTGCGATACGCGGGCCTCTCACCGTTGCGGCCCCTTCCGTTGCGGAGCACAGGCTCTGGACACGCAGGCCCAGTGGCCATGGCTTACGGGCCCAGCCACTCCGCGGCACGTGGGATCTTCCCGGACCGGGACACGAACCCGTGTCCGCTGCATCGGCTGAAGTTACTAGTTACTAGTGGATATCGAACAGAACAGGGAGAATGTCCTACCAACATGTCAAGTTTTAAGTGCCTCTGTAGAAAACAGTGCCTGGAAGAAATAGCTGTCAGTGTTTGGATGGGCAGTACGGTTGTATGATAGGGGCCCTCCCTTTGTTTCTCATTCTCCCCCATCTTTCTGTGGGGGACCGTGTTAAATTCCAGAGGCCATCCTTTGCTTGTTTACGCTTCTACAGAGGGAAGCCCAGGTGATTAGGTATGTATCTGTAGGTGCAAAGATGAGGCGTCAGTGGCCAGTTCAGCCTTACCATTCTCTTTTTCTTTGAAAAAGGTTCCTTATGAACTCTGTAGGGAATCCCCTCAAATTCCCATTGTAGCAGCCAGGGACTGTGTCTGAAAGGGAGGGTCTCTGGACGCCACTGGAAGGGTAAAGATGTTCAGCATCTTTGTATCCTAAGAGGGAAGCTTTCAGAAGAAAGTACAGAAGAAGAAGAGATTATTCATCTTTATTAGGTGCCCTCATGGGGCTGGGGACTGTGATAGGGGCCAGCGCCTTCCTTCACTCATAGATAAAGACCAAGCTATAGTTTTCGATCATAAAATTAAAAAAAGTTAAAGGAATTACTCTGCTCAGATAGCCTCTTCTGGGATACAAGGTAGAGTTCAAATACTATAGACGATATTGATGGTCAAAAATATTTTGTAGGAATCAATGCCACCAACATGTTAGCGAAAATCAAACAAATTGAAACGGAACAGACAGGAATTCAGATAATTCCTACAAATAAAGAAAAAGCAGCCACAGCAATAACGGACTTGTGCTTTTTCTCAATTCCTTTTGTAGCTATTTCTGGAAAAGGCATCTTTCCCCCTGAATGCTAAATTTAGTTCTCTACTCTGTTGTTTAGGTCTGCCTTCCATCCAAATATTGTTGTCAAAGATTTATGGAACCCGGGATGTGAGCCTTGTATGAAATTCTTTCAAGTTCTGATTTCTGAACAGTTGTGTGTCATTCATCTCTCTCACTGAAAATTAAGATGGCCCAGAAAAAAAAAGAGTCGAGTACATAAGAGAGTGTAGTCCTAGAAACCCGGATGCTGCATTTCACCGTGAGTGAAGTGTACCTTCACTCGCAAGGCATTGCTCCTTTGGGAAGGTAATTTTCAGCCCTGACCTGTGAGCTAAGAATAATAGTAAAGAAAAAAATGCTCCCTATCTCTTGTCTAATCAGAAATCTTTTTGAACTTTCAGGAGGGATGACTTTAATGGTAATTTGTTGACAGAGTAGCTTGGGTGATTGCAAAGAGTTTGTTTTGCACAACTGGCAGGCTCCTATCTGTTCTCTGAAGGCAGGCAACCTACTTTGCTGTTTTGCAAGTGCCTGCCTTTATTGACAACCAGTGCTGAACAGGCAGAATTGGTGTGTTTGTGTAATGTAAACCTATAGCCCGCCCGATGGAGTCTAGCGTTCTTTTAGGTAGCGTACAGATTGTTTGATAAAAAGGGTTACAAGGTGACTGCTTTTATGACAAAGTAGAATAGCAATATAAATGCAAGTGGTGGATGAAGCAGGAGAGAAGGAAGTTTATGTAGGGAACTGAACCCCATATTAGAAAGTTTCTTTTCATCACTTGGTCTTTGAACTCACATCTATTGTAATCATGAAGTGTTAACTTGTACCATTCCAGAGACCCTGTGCTGAATACTGTGTTTGATTTGGTTTGTGGAAATACAACTGTATTTTTTCTTCCCCCCTCTCTCACACGAAAATGTGGTGAAGAGAGTTTCACGTACTGGCCTGGCCTCAGCTTTGGTTCAAGGCGGCTGCTAAATGGACTGCAAAACACGTCTTAACTTTGTTTCTTAGCTTGCAGTTTCTTGAAATTCATTAATTCATTTGTTTGCCTATTTTCATTTCGTCTTTATGGTGTCACGCCTATGTGTGATGAAATGCGGGGACCACATTGCTATGTGAGGTGCTGGGAAAGTATGGGAGCATCACTTGAGGGTCTCTTTGGCTGGAGCCTGAAAAGAAAGCCTGGAGGGGTGGGAAGGTGAGGAGAAGCTGAACTGAGGTCAGTTTGTGGGAGGCTTGAGTTCCTAAGCCAGGGGGAGGTTTCCAAGCTGAAAAGAAAGGCCATCCAAGAGGTGGTAGACTGAAGGTAAAAAAGAAGGTTGGACCCGGCCTGGCTTGGAAGGAAAGAGATCTGGAGAGATTAATCGTAGTTCTGAGGCCATTGCACTTGGTCCTGGATTTAGCAGTGGGACACCAACCCAGGCCTTCTGTCATTGAGGGTACCGTGTTGTTGACCCTGCCTTGTTCCCTGCATTTCTCCTCCTGCCTTGGAAGCCCTTGGTCAGCTGTCAGCCCCATAAGCGCAGGGATAGGCCTTTCTCATCCCCTGATATTCATTCCTCAGCACAGAGCACAGTACCTGGCGGAGAGTAGTTCTTAGCCTCTGTGAATGAATGAAACAGAAAGAGAAAGGAAGGCCTGGGTCACGAGCAAGCATTTCAAGGGCATGTTGGCAAATCGACACTGCCTTTTGGAATAGGAGATGCGGGGGCATCAAGAAGTGGGAGTTATGAGGGGTGATTCAAGATTTCCAGTCTGAATGACGGGCAAAACAGTGCACCGTGAAACAAAGAGAGAAGGGCAGCGGGAGGAGAAGCCAAGCTCCTTTCTACCGGTTACTAATCGGTTATTATGATATGATAAAGAAGGCACAAACATAATTTGTAAATAAAGGGTGGATTTATTTTGGAAAAGTCCCGCTTTTGTTTCAAGGCTGTTTAAAAAAAAGACACCCTCCTATGTCACTCAAACTCGCTACTTTGATTGTATGTGTTTATTCAGATTAAAATTATCGAATATTTTCCCTTTAGCCTCTGCCAGTTACTAATGAGTATATCTTCCAAAAGTCACATGGGAAGTGCTGATAAACTGCTTGTGTTCCTATTGATCAGGGAATGCGCTTATCTCTCTTCGAGAACAAAACTACCAAGTTAGATCTTTGATAAAGTGTCTCATATTGACACAGGTTTCTTAGATGAATTTGTTTTTTTAAGGTGAAGGGAGTGCCTGTTGTGTTTCCTTTGTTGGAAAAACACAATGTGTAATTATTAAACAGTTGGTGCTATTGGAAGACCTATTTAGGAGGTATAGATTCAACTGGTGAGGGAGAGCAGGGCTTGTTTGTGAGTTGAAGTTGAGCCCTGCGTAGAGGTGGGTGGAGGGAAGGAAGCTCTGTTCTCTTTAATCCTTCTCGAGAGAGTATTTTCCAGTATCTTCTATATAAACTGACAGTGCAAATACTGACTTCGGAGGCGATAGGATTTTTTATTTTGTGAAGTTGGTAACCCTAAGGTTCTCCCCGAATTAACTCTGTAGGCCCATTTTTAGACTGTGCCTTTGAGACTGTACCCAAAATAAAATGAACTTCCTGACGCAGATTCATCTTCCGCAGAGTTTCCTAAAGTAGACTGTTTATTACACCCTTTCTCATCCACGCAACCATAAGTAATTGTCAGAATCATGTCGCTTGTCAAGAGAGGCAAGTGTCAGCTGTTCTGAAATCGGCGTTTTTATCACTGTACCTTCCCTCACCCCCAACACCCCTCTCTCCACATTGAAGGGAAGGTGACATGATGTCTTAGTCATTCAAATCCAATAACTTTTAATCTGAAGGTTAAGTAGTGAGATATAAACTAAGAGATGATAATATCAATTTTATGTTCACTGAAGGGCACAGTATACCTCTTTCTAGTGTGGAGGGAAAATTGTGCGTAAAATGTCTTTTGCTTCTCAACAGCAGAGCTGGGCCTCTCAGAGCCAAAGGAAGAAAGAGTTTTGGAAAAATTCAATAAAATAAGACGTAACATCCTAGAACAGGGCAAAAGTAGCCTTTTATTGTTGTAATGATTGTGTTAATTTTTCAAGGTTGCACGGTAAGAAGTCGTTCCATCTTTATAGCCTCTTGTATTGACTCCTGTTATCCTCTCTAAGAACTCAGCACCCTTTTCAAGGTTAAAGACTGGGAGAGAATGACATAATGCTCATTCTTTCCTGACTATTTTTGGTCCTAATGTGTATGATAAATAATACTGTGATAATATTGCTTAACTTGCCTCATTTTTTTTCCCTCCTCGTGATGATATTTCCATTTCCACGCAATAGAAATTCAACATGCCAAGGTACTAAGTGAAAATGCCTTGGCAACGTGCATTTTGATCATGATCTGCTGATTTATTTCGTTAGATTTACACTTGTCTTACAAACACAAAGTTTGTGCCGTGTATTCTACGGATATGTTATGGGCATTTATGTACAGGCTTACTGTACCATTAATATGCTGTAAGAGGGAAAGAAAGCATCCTGCATAAACTGGGTATGCGATATTCCCCGTTATGATTGTCAAGATGATATCCTGTAATGTAGTGATTCACAATGATAATTGTCAAGATTGCGTTCTGGAATTATTTTAAACCTGTCTCAGCCATTCATTACCCATTACCTTTTTTGGGTAAGTTCTAGGTACAAAGCACTGTCTTGAACCTGCAGACCATACTGCGGGTCGGGGAACTAAGGCAGAGGCCAAATCTGGCCTGCCACCTATTCTTCGAAATAAAGATTCTGTTGGAATACAGCCATGCCCCTTTTTTCTCTGGTCTACAGCTGCTTTCTCCCTACCACAGCAGAGGGGGGTTGTTGCAACAGAGAACGTGTGGCTCACAAAACCTAAAATACTTACTACCTGGTCCTTTACGGAAAAAGTTTGTTGACCCCCCTGGATTAGTGAATGGCAGACGTGGCAAGATTTGCCTTTCAGAACCTTCTCCACTTACTGTCAAGTAACAAAACCGAAGGATCGTTCCCTCCTTTTTTTCTAAAGTATCCATATATATGTATATATCTCATACTTTAAGACTTCTTTTGCGTTTTCTAAAATGGTAAATTAACGGGTAGTTGTCATCATACCTGCAGGGTTGCTTTCTAATCCTCTAATCCTGTATACATCTTACAAATGAAAAGTTTTGGCACAGTTGGTGGTTAGAAGAATAATCAGCCAGCCTACTAAGAAAATGGAGGGTGGGACACTGAGGGAGTCACTCGAAGAGCAGACATCTTTGGCCGTGTTCTCCTACCAAAGAAAATTCGCATTAAAAAGTAGCATATCTTATATTCGCAGTCTCTTGGTTGGCTAGAAGATGCAAAGAAATGTCCTGAATATCTCCCTGCATTCATAAAGTTCATGAACTAATTGGACTAGAACAAGACATAAACATGTACATTAAATACTAGTAACAATTTCAAAGCACATGAAGGTAAGCTGTGGAAGAGATGCAATTGATTAATCGACACGTACGTGATTTAAGCAATAAATCTTCAGTAACCCGGAGAGGAAGAGTTTATTTGTGTCTGTACTGGTGGAATTTTTGAAGACACTGATAAAACTGAGGAAACGGTAACTCACTATGTGCACACCAGATGATTTAGTTTAACCCTTTCAATCAGGAGATGATGAATAGAAGGTATATACTGAGCTATGTGGATTTGGCTTATGACTTAGATACTAAGTGGCCAAGAGGTGTATCTTTGCCATTTTGTCATTTTTAATTTGGTGAGAAGCAAGGGTGGTTTTCTATTGTGGAAGGCCTGGAGGCATATGGTAAGTAGAGGTCATTTTATGCTGGATGCCAGCATCTGAGTTGATTGGTCTCCAGGAAATGGTCCGGGGCCTATCTGTTTACACAGACCATTGCCTGAGTTGAGTGTATGATTTCCAGAGATTAGATGAGAGCCGACAAGGCTGGTCATTTGATTGGTGGTGTCCGTATTTCATATACTTTTATATTGAATTTTAGCTCATTCACCTCTATTCATCATATAGCTAGGACAACTGAAACCATAGTACCTTATTTTAAAATAGTTGTCAAATTTGAAGCTCTTTACTCAATCCAGCGATTTTAATGAACTGACAGTCTTTCCTAGAAAATACATTGGCCTGGTGCTTTCTCCCGTCTGCCTTTCTTCTTTCTTTTCTTACCTTCTCGTTTGTTTCTATTTTTAAGTTTGTTATCGGGTGACTTATCCTTCTGCAGTATTTCCCAATTAGTGAAAAATCTCTTTACTCTTCCAGGTGGGTGGGTTTCTCTGCCCTAGGTCATATCTTTAATTCCATGATTCTTATACTGTTCACCTCTTTAAGGTCCCTCCTTTGTGAATCTGATGAAACCTGAGCACCTTTCACTATGAAAAGTGTGTGTATACGTGTGTGTTTGTGTAATTTTGCAATTACAGTTTCATGTGCATCCCGCCCCCAATTAAAACACTCTACCGCCCATACTGCATGTTAATTAGATTTGCTAGCTGGTTCAGTGTTTTGACAAATGTTTCCAGATTTTTCTATGTTTAATTAATGTTAAGTGTATTAGTAACCTATCTCTAATTTGGAAAAGGTTTCCTCTTTTGGCTCTAAATGCTTACCAATGTGTCCCTGGAATTAGTTCTTGGATATCTTAAATGTAGCACTATCAATGCCAGCTCTGAAGGAAACTTTGGAAAATAAGGTCATATAAAGCACTCTGCACAGGTCCTGAGAGTCATTTTATGTTTATTCATAGGCGTCCACCAGGTTTACATACTCTTGAACTTTTCTAACTGAAGAACACTATATACTAGTTGGAAGATCTTTGACCACATTAGCAAAGATTACAGTAAATGATGCGTACAGCCCTGGCACCCCCTTATGTGGCTAATATAAACTTGTGTAGCCCATTCTGGGGGCTGTTTGGCGTTGTGTAGCAGGAGGCTTAGAACAGTCACACCCTTTGATTCAGGGTAACGCTTTTACTGAGCAGTTGTATAGCATTCAGCAGCGGTTCTCAAACTTTTTATAGGTATGGGAATCATTTAGAGGACGACGTCTTAAAGCAGATTGCAGGACCCACCCTCAGAGTACTTTATTCTGTAGATCTGGGATGGGGCCCAAGAATTTGCATTTCTGGTGCTTCTAACCCATTCTCTGCTGCTGGCTAGGGCACACTTGATAACCACTGGAAACGGCAGAGCATCTAAAGGCATAAATGATGGAGCCAGCTTGTTTGGCCTGAGTCATGACTCTGCACTGCCACTTACTAGTTTGGTGATTGCACAAGTCAGTTAATTTCTCTGTGCCTCAGTTTACACATCCATCACATGGGGATGATATCAGCGTTTAATATTCTGAGTATATGGGTCTGTAAATGTTAGCTGCTGGTATTCTTATCTTTAGCACCATCATCACCATCATCATCATCATTAGGAATTTAACCTACAGAAATAATGTGAAGCAAACGGAAAGATATATACCTGAAGATGTTCATTATGGTAGTATTTATGATATGGTAGTATTTATGATACGAAAAATTAAAAATACCCTAAATCACTGACATTAGAAGAAAGGTTAAATAAATGGTTATACATAAGTTAGAAGTAATAAGTACCCATTAAGACACACACTTGTGGAATATTTAATAACTTTATCAATTATAAACATTTTTAACTTAAAAAATTATAGTACAGTAGTTGGTGGGAGAAAAAAACTGAAAAAGCCTATTAAAAAAAGTTACCAATAGTTTTTGTATGTTTATGGGATTGTACTTTTTCTTTTTTTTTAACATCTTTATTGTAGTATAATTGCTTTACAGTGATGTGTTAGTTTCTGATTTATAACAAAGTGAATCAGCTATACATATACATATACCCTCATATCCCCTCCCTCTTGCTTCTCCCTCCCTATCCCCCCCTCCCTATCCCACCCCTCTAGATGGTCACAAAGCACCAAGCTGATCTCCCTGTGCTATGCGGCTGCTTCCCACTAGCTATCTATTTTATGTTTGGTAGTGTATATATGTCCATGCCACTCTCTCACTTCGTCCCAGCTTACCCTTCCCACTCCCCGTGTCCTCAAATTATGGGATTGTACTTTATTTTGTATAGTTTTCATTTTTCTGTATATTCTAAAATTTCTGCAGTGATATTTATTGCCTTTATAATTTAAAAGTTATTATTATGTAACGCACATTCACACTGTTTGGAAACTTTTATGAGCGTATAGAAATGGCAGAGAATACCTGTCCCTTGAGCAAGATTTATATGTATTTTATGCAATGTATTTATATAGTATTTTATATAAATATAATACAAATTTAATATAAATTTATAAAATAATATAAATAAAATATATACGTATATCTTATACATATTTATATTTAAAAAAAAATTTGTACAGAATTCAAGGGATACATTTTTGTAGTTACAAGATTTTCTCCCATGACACGTTTGTGGTTTCAGCGACACGTCTTCTCCCTAGTGCTATCTCTCCACCAACTTCTAGTGCTTCCGCCAACAAAATTGACAGCCACTAGCCATCCTTGTATACCACCATCAACGTGTGACAAAAGTCAGTCTGTTGTCAATCGAAAGAGTATAGATGAAAAAAAAAATGCACTTAGATTTCTCCACTGCTCCCCTATTCAAAGTTCCTTCCTTGTTTGTTTGGACTTTGTCCCGTATTGTAGCGACAATCATATACAAATATACCTAGTTGCTTACCCAATGTGTGCTGTTTCCACTTGAAATTTATTTCACCGCCCTAGGGAACTAGAAAAGGTAGGAGGAACATTTCATTCGAGACATTTTGGAATCCTACTGACAACGGTTTAAAACCCAGCTCCAGCACTTACTGAATGCGGGAAGTTGAGCGAGTTATGCCAGTCTCTCTGAGCCTCACTTTTCTCATCTGTAAAATGGGGCAATAGAAATAACTTGTAGAGAGGGTTTATGTGACGAATACACTGAATAATAATATACATAAAGGCCCTGGCACGGTAGTTAGCCCTTTAAAATGTGCTCACAACACCATTATTGTCCTTGTTCAGTGCCTTTTGAGGACACGGTAAAGGCTTGCCTGACATCCTAGGGACCCAGAGATAGAGGTCGGGGGGATCCAAGTTGCTTCTCCAGACTGTTCCATTCTTTTCTTTTTTAATATTTTATTTATTTATTTATTTATTTATTTATTTATTTATTTATTTACGTATGTATGGCTGTGTTAGGTCTTCGTTTCTGTGCGAGGGCTTTCTCTAGTTGCAGCAAGCGGGGGCCACTCTTCATCGCGGTGCGCTGGCCTCTCACTATCGCGGCCTCTCTTGTTGCGGAGCACAGGCTCCAGACGCGCAGGCTCAGTAGTTGTGGCTCACGGGCTTAGCTGCTCCGCGGCATGTGGGATCTTCCCAGACCAGGGCTCGAACCCGTGTCCCCTGCATTGGCAGGCAGATTCTCAACCACTGCGCCACCAGGGAAGCCCCCAGACTGTTCCACTCTTTAGGCTACTCCAGCCACTTCATATTCAAATCCAATCACCTTAGAACATTGTAGACGGTCAAGCTGGAGACCTCCAAGGGAACCCTCCTCTGTGAATAGGGGAATTCTTGTGTCTTCCCTCACTGAGACGATTGATTGAAAGAAGCACACAGGCCTGTTGGACAACCAGAACTCTTCCTTTAGAAACCGAGCACTACGTGAAGACTGCAGAGAATCAGTTCCTGTAGGCAGTTAGTGCCCCCAGTTTACCGTTCTAGAAAAGAAAACACACATCCTAATAAATACAGAATTTCTCCTCCATACCTGCTAGCAACATGACTGAAGGGGCCCCTCACACAAATGTTTTAAATTTACAGGCAGAGTTAAGGGGACACCGTTTGCCTCCAGAATCTGAATTGAATCAGGGTTTTATTTCAGATAAAATCTTTGGGGCTCATAACTTAAAAAACACAACTTTTACTGGCATTACGCAATTTGCCACGGGTCATTTAGCAAAATGTTTGTATATGTAAGCCCAGGTTCTTCTTTTAAGAAAAAGGAGGAGGGGGGAGGGCGGGGATTGGATTTTGCTAAAATCCAGGTGGTGTTTCAGTTTATATTTACTTTTAATTGGAAATCAAATACAGGCAAGGGAGAAAAAAAATCTACCATGTTTTCTTTACTAAGAGTATCCATTGGGGAGGGGAAGGACGCTGCCAGCCAGATTTTAAGAAGCAGCTTTTTTATTGGCATGTCTATTTTTTTTTTTTCTGGCTAAATTCTTGTGCCTGCATTTTCTTTTTTAACATCTAAGTTTTTACACATGGCAATGATTTTTTATGTCTCAATGCTCCATGCTGCCCTCCCTCTGTAATTTCCATGGGATTAGTACCTAGAACCAGGACAGCAAATAATTACACGCTACACATAACCAATAGCTTCCCTAGGCTGTTGTCTGGCAAGTCCCCTGTTTAGGTTCCAGTCTGAGATAGTATTTGATTCTTGTGGCCTGACTTGATTTGTGGAAGGCTGGGAAGTTTCTGAAAAAATTAGAAACAGGAAAAAAAAAAAAAAGTTGATTAAAAAAAGTTTTAAAGCTAGAGTTTTAGAAGGTCCACCAGTGTGTGGCTATAACTAGCCACTGGTGCATTTTGGGTAACTACTATAAAATATTGGCAAAGAGACTGTGGCACAATTAGAAGATGGCCACGGAATGTGCTGGAAGAGGTACCTAGACAGGCACTTAATGCCACTAGTGCCTGCAAAATACCCGCATGTGCCAAAGCCAGGAGTGAAATCCTCAGGGCCAGCTCTGTGTGAGGCTTGGGTGTCATTCAGATGTTTTCAATTGAAAACTGAATAGCAAATAATTTTTCGTTTTCTACTGCACAATTACTTTACATGTTCATTGGAGAAAAATTAGAAGATGTAGCTAAGAAAGCAGAGACAAAAGAAATCATATCTCCTGCAATCTCATTTTACAGAGATAACAACTGTTGACATTTTGGTAGATATTCTGTAGCTGTTCTGTTTTTTTTTAACCATGCCTTCACATTTTTACGTATTCATTTCCCATTCCCACCATAGAACTATATAGATTAAAAAAACCATCTAGCAATCATTTGTTTACCAGTGGGAATGGTTAGGGTTAATTCTCTTACATGGTAGTTTACTTTTTCATGTTTTAGTATTTTGTATTTATAGCTGTAGGGGAAAATGTGTGTTCTTAGTTTCAAATTTCATAGTTTCAGGCCTAATTAATTCTAGCTAGTTTCCTAACTCTACCCCCCTTCACTTTTTCCCAGCTTTGTCAAGTAATTCCGTATTTAGGCACATTACTTACAAATTATTTTGAAGAGGAAACAACACAGGATGATGATAGGTAATCTACCCATTTTCAGTAAATGAGTGCGTTTCTTTATTTGATCCAAAATCTTAAACATTCCGATTGTCACAGATTTTTATACGTTTGAAATTACTAATATCACCAATAGTAATGGTATTAGAAGTAGTAGTATTATTAACAGCAAATTTATTGAAAGTGCCTTTCTTCCGGACTTGGGCTTGGTACTCCCACATATATCAGTACAGTTTGTTCTCACATGCACCCTGTGAACTAAGTACTCTTAAAATTCCTATTCATCACGGAAAGATTAGCTGCCCAAGTTCACACTGCTTATAACTGGACCAGCCCAGCTTCTAACCCACATCTGCCCGAGCCCACAGCCTGAACCCTTCATCCCAGCCCGCGGTCTCCTCTGGTTGTGTTTCTTGTAGTGACGATCAGGCCAGGCTGCAGGGATTTCTCCCACTTTCCTTGGCCTCCTTCCCATTGTGAGTACCCTAAAAGGTTGTCTCATTCAGAACTCTTTCGCTTCATCCCATCTTTTCTTGCTAAAAGTCCTGTAGGAAAATACCAGATATTCCCATAGACAGAAGCTTTTCCATTTCCTCCCTTGCTTATTTTTATGTTGAGCCCTTATTTTTAGCAAACATGCCCACTTTTAAGCATCTTGCAGCCTGGGTTCATTTCTTTCCATTTCCAAGGGAGAGTCCTGCTTCACACCTGTTGCTGCATCCTTATAATGAACACCCAAGCCTGGTACACCCGGGCAGAAATGAGCGTGATTCTCTCTGTTTCCCAAACACTTCAATTGGAAGGCCTTTGTTTTCCTCCAGAAACGACAGAAATTCAGCAGCGCTGGTGGTGATGTTTACAGCGTGCTGGAGGAAATAAAGCTCAAGTGTGCGTGTTCTGAAAGCTCGGGACCATACCTCCAACATGGCAACTTGTCGGATGGCTGTCTCTTTAGCTAGTCAGGGGGATGGAAGTGTTGGCTCTTAAGCAATGGGAAATCTGGCTGGATTAATAAGTCTGCGCGTAGTAAGCTATAAGCTGCTGTGGCTGCAATAGCTATTTTATAGACAACTTAAAAGCAACCATTTGGGGTTGGACAAGTTTCCCTTTCTTTCTCTTGTGTTTGGGTCCATGGAAACAGAAGACTTAAAACTGCAAACTTTCTCCAGGTGCCCCAAACAGCTGTCACTGACTGACAGGGCTGGGGAAATACCTTCTGTGTTTTCTTAGTATTATGTAACAGTCTCAAACCCTTTCCCCAAGCAACAAAAATGGATTTGAATAAAAATATTTCTGGTACCCTGTGTTTCTGGAGAAAATTGCTCATGCAGCTTCACTGGTGAACGCGTTAGTCCTTTGGAAGTCACCACAGTCATTTTCGTCGTCTTCATATCTGGAAGAGTGGATTATTTTGCTTTAAGAGTGACTAGCCCTGTGGACACAATGTCCTTTGCTCCCCAAGCAGTATTTTGTATTAATGTTTCTGTGGCCCGTGCTTTGCCCGCATCCAACACCGCTGTAGTCAACAACAAAAAAAATGGCTTAGCATGATAAATAAAAGATAGCACTCACGAAGGATGCCTGCTGGGACTTACGGTGGGAGTTTTAAAGATTCATAACCTACAAGTCAAACTATGTACATTTCCCTGGCAGCCTAGCATGTGTTTGTTTCCTGTTTGGGAAATCATCTTCACTTTCAAGGCATACTTCTCAAAGTCGGCTGATGGCGTCCAGTCCTTTGCTTTAACCATTCATCCAGCTCACGTGATAGCTGGTCAGTGTTCTGGCTCAACACAAACGCCCAGACACCAGGCTGCAGCAGATCTTTTTAAGTCTATCTTTATCTCTCTCTCACCTTTAAAAACAAACCGGCAGGTCTGCTTTTGGCAAGAACTGTGGAGTAGGCTGGAAAGCGTTTTTCTTCGAAGAAAAGTCGGAATTTGAAAATCTCCCACTTTTGCATCGCCGTTTGAGAGGCAGGGAACCTCAGTTCCTCGAAGGTGTCACCACGGCCACATCTGTGTTGTCATTGCCAAAAAAGAGACGTGCTTGGTGGGCTAGAGAAGAAAGCCAGGCTATTTCAGTTCCAAGTACCAGGAGCTGAAAAAAATGCACATGTCTGGGTGGAACATGTGCATGTTGGCACCTCAAGCTGCTTTGAAAGTCCAGGGTAGGTCCCAACCTGCCCACTCTCCTTACAACCTCAGCATTCTTCTCCAGAAGGTTTCACAGAACTTTGATCTCTCCTAACAATTCTTTATTACATTTGAGTAGGTCATTCCTTCTACCCCTAGCTACGGGTGCCAAGGTCTTTTAGAATCTGTCCGTTCTGGGACTTCCCTGGTGGCACAGTGGTTAAGAATCCGCCTGCCAATGCAGGGGACACGGGTTCGGTCCCTGGTCTGGGAAGATGCCACATGCTGCAGAGCAACTAAGCCCATGCGCCACAGCTACTGAGCCAGCACTCTAGAGCCCGTGAACCACAACTACTGAGCCCACGTGCCACAACTGCTGAAGCCCGTGTGCCTAGAGCCTGTGCTCCACAAGAGAAGCCACCACAATGAGAAGCCCGCACACCCCAACGAAGAGTATCCCCCGCTCGCCGCAACTAGAGAAAGTCCACGTGCAGCAATGAAGACCTAATGTAGCCAAAAATAAATTTTAAAAAATTTTAAAATATTTTAAAAAATTTTAAAATAAATTTTAAAAAAACCTGTCCCTCCCATAGGAATGATAGAAGAACTTCATTTCGTCCCTTGCACACACATTTATCTATTCCCGCTTGATTGTACCTATTACCTCCTGTATCCTCAATTCTCCTTCCCCATCTCCACTCCTGACCCCCAATATATAGATGCATGCGATCGCTTCTCTTCTTTTTCTTTCTCTGTAGGGTTATAGAATTTTTTAAATTCCTTAGATGATCCAGCCTCACATTTTATGGATAAAGAAACTAAGCTCAGACAAAATGAAGGCTTTGTCCTTTGATTAACTTTTGCATGGATGCCCCGGTGTGTTTGGAAACAGTCTTCTGGGGTAGGATGTGGGCCCTTCTACGATCTGTCAGGATGGATAAAATCAGAAAGTTCATTCCTGTGGTTACCAACACCATTAAGAACTAAGTTCGATATATAGGGTTTATCTGTGTGGCTGTGTGTATGTGTGTACCTGTACATCGCTTTTTAAATTTTTGTTATCGATTATTGGGAAGTGGGTATTTTTCTTCACTGTAATACTTCCAGAGCAGGGATCAGCAAATTTTTAAATTTACTTTAAATTGTGAACCATTTTTGGCTTTGTGGACTCTTCTGTCTCTGTCACAAATGCTCTGTGTAAAAGCAGCCATAGATAGTACATAAATGGGCATCACTGTGTTCCAATAAAACTTTATTTACGGAAACACGTAGCAGGCTGGATTTGGCCCCTGGGGCAGTAGTTTGCTGACCCCTGCCCTAAAGGATTCATAGGTAGTGGCTCAAGGAAATTGTTTCGGGGCAGCAGGTGGTGAAGTTCCTCTGCTAGTCACACCATGCCTTAAGATTGATGACTTTTCGCTTTTTTACTTTCTTCTTTAAAAATAATAACAAAACTTCCCAGCTCCATCCTTCCCACCACAGTTTGTTTCCCAATTTGCATTCCTTAAAGCCTCATTCACTGTGGTTATCCTGGTTACTGCAAGCCCACATTTTCTTAAAGGCTATTGGGAAAGAAATTAAGACTTCCCAGAATATGCCAGCAATCCCTCGTAGGATGACTTCAGCCCTCCTCTCCGTCTCACTGTTATCAGACTTGCCAGAGGTAACCTCTGTAATTCCTTCCAAGACTTTCATAGTCTTCATGAACTGGCCTATTACCACCCGCACCCCAACTCTCCTTTGACCTTTTGTTTTCTACCTCGAATGTGTAACACCTTGACTTTGAATCAGGCTTTGTCCTTGTCTGGTGTGTGGAATGTATAGTTTTACTAATAAGATAACAGTACGTTGCATCAAAAAATCGTTCTATCCCTTTTATGCTTGCAGTGTTTTTATGCTGGGCAAAAGAAAAACAAACAAACAAAAAACAAAACAAACTTTTTTTCTTTGAGGACACTTTTCATTCTGGAAACTTTGTAAATGGGGTCAGATTGGTTGGATGGTGGGGGTGAAGAGAAGCAAGGATGGAGACTTTGGGGTTAAGAGAGTGAAGCTGAAATGTCTTCCTGGCTGATTATTCCTATCAAACCATGTCAAATTTTTGGGAATCTTCAGGGATATTGACTCATGTTCTTAGGCAATAGCTGAGAAACTCCTTCTGTGAGAGAAAAAAAAAGCGACCCTGGATCAAAAGGAAGAAAGAAGTGACCTTTCAAGTTTGGAAACTGCAAGGACTCTGCAAATGTGGTCCAAGAACATTGATGGGGGGGCATGGTATCAGCCAGGTTGGGTTTGAGTTTTGCTGCTATAACTCACTCTGACTTGTAGCAAGTCACTAACTCTTTGAGCCTCTGGAAACTACTTCATTTCAAAGGTTCCTTTTGCTTCTAAAATTTCATGCTGTGTATTTTCTCTTTAGTTTCTGATTAAATTAGAAATCATGCTCTATTTTAGATATTTGGTTTTTTGGTGATTTTTGGAAAGTGTAGTACTGAACAAATCATCAATAGGCACTCCAGACCTTTAAAACGTGAAATTCCAAGCAAAGGATGTCCTTTAAAATGCCAACAGTGAATCGAAAAGGAAGCAGGAAGTTAGAGGAGATCCTCGTTTTGAAGACAGATCCAGTCCATGAATCGGGATGCAAAACTCATAGAATTTAGTCCATGTCTTGCCACCTTGTAGCTGGATGCCCTTAGGCATTTGCTTCGTCTCGGTTTTTTTTCATCTGTAGGGTAAAGTTAATAATAACTGTCCTGCACACCTCACAGGGGCATTAGGGGAAGCAAACAAGGTAGCATAGGTCAAAATGCTTTGAAGCAATGAAACTAAACATGAGATGTCTTCGTCACTGAGATGTGGTTTTCGTTTGCATTCCATTCTTTCAGGCTCTCACATGTTTCTAAATGTGAGGTGTTCCCCTGGGGTCACTCATGCTCCATGACTGTGGGGTTTTCATCCCTTGGGATTTCCATTTAATAATTCAGCATATAACCAACAGGGATTAAAAAAAAAACCAAAAAACAGGCATCCCTATATTTCTCCAAGGTTTTAATTTTTATTCTCTCTTTTTTTCCCTTTCGTGTAGTATATCCGAAACTTTCAGTTTCAACTCAAAAGGCACTGTATGTGAGTTTTGTTTTATTAAAAACAAAACAAACAAACATGGAGGACTCACCTAGAGCTTCCTGGAATCAAAAGCCGGGTTACCCATGATGAAGCAAAGGAGGAGGCTACGTGAGATTTGGCAGGAAGGATAACGGGTTGGGTTGTTACTTATCAAAGGAATATTTGCTGTTGGCCTTAGTATAATAATGTTAATGAGATTATTAGGTAGGGGAGATTTTCAATAAATAATTGATAAGAATTAGAAAGTGCCATTTCTGCAAATAAACTTCAGAATAATTAATATTCATGGACTCTGTTTGTCAACAGAAAAATGTAAATGAAGAGCCAGTCCCGTCACCAGACACCCATCCTGAAGGGCATCTGTCAGATGAGGGTTAAGGAGGGAGAGAGGCTGGCTTCAGAGCCCAGGCCCAGACCCCAGCCTTCTGCGGGTCAGTCCAACTTTTCACATCTCGGCAGACACGTGTTCCAGTCCGCATCTCCCTCTGAAAAAAACCCGGAAATTCAGGTTCTCCTAAATAGATTGTTGGTTGTAAGGTATGAAGGACAGGAAGAGGTAAGAGAGAAGGCGTCTGGCTAATGCAAAAGCAGTGCACTGAAAATCACTTGTATTTCTTATTTATAATCTACATGCACACTCTGGATAATAGATGACGCCATTCATTCAGTACTTTAACTTCAAAGCCGAGCGGGGGCTTGGATGACAGAGCCAGGAGCGGGGCTACAAAGGTAGAATCCCAACAAGAAGGGAAATGCCTGTTTACAGGATTGCATTTGTTACCATGCTCTCTTCAGATATCGTTCCCCCAGGAACAGCAAGAGTATGTGCAGCGCGAACAATGATTTAACATCTGAAAATGGTCCTTAAAGAGTTTCTGTCTGGTAGTAATGTGATGACGGCTTCTGAAGGGAACCTGGGGACTTCATTTCTGCTATTTACCTATATGTCTCTCTGGTTTTAGTCAGAGGTAATTGCAGATTTAACCCAATAGCTTTAACTCTCGAGGTGCCAACTTCTTTTACCCCGTGTGAAATGTGCTTTTCTCCTGGCAAAGGTAGACTGTGGAATTCCCTTGCCGAAAATCATTTAAATTAAAAAAAAAAATGTGAGTGCGTATGTGTGTGAATGTGTGTGTATGGATGGGTGGATGGATGGGTGGATGGATGAAAAGAAGTTACAGCGGCACTGCGGGATTAGAAGTAGTTAAAGAAGTGTGCCCTCTCTCCGCTGTTCGGAAGCAAAGCAGTTAAAATGCAGATATTGAAAGGAATGAAAACTTAAAAAGAATAAAAGAATGACGGAAGCAACCGTGTTTTTATTTTGATTTCCTCATGGCTTGAGCTGAGAGAGAAAAGAGGAGGCACGAGAGACCCCAGAGAAGTTGTAGATGGACCCTAAATCAGGAGTGTCAATTTGTCGCTCACCTCTGCAATATGGTTTTCTTAATTAGTGGTCGTTCTGGGAGACCTGTTTAAGAGCTGATGCGAAACAAATATTAACACAAATTGTATAATTATATCACAATCCCCAGTTCCTCCAAGATGCGAAGTGGTTTTCAGCTAAGAACATGCCAGCAATAAAACATCCTATAGTCAAAGGAAGCGCGCTCAAAGGCAACCATGAGACTGGATCCGAACGGCTTTCACAGTTTATTTTCATGGTATTTAAATTATGATACCAGTGGGTATTTTTAATTAGTGTGCACTTGTCTACATAAGCCATGTTGGCAAATTTGACTCATTCATACAGTAGTTGCTGTAAAAGAGGCCAGCACAGCCTGCAGGAATTAAAATGAAAAGTTTCTGCAAGCTGTTGTCGACATGACCATATCTCATTAACTTTAAAAATGGAGATTATTTGCCTGAAAGCTTGATTTGACTAGCAGTAATGAAATATTAGGCTCAGCGGAGTGAAGGGTGGGGGGGGAGGGCCATTGTTGTGATATATACTGGTAGGTGTTTTGCAGTTGACTTTAAATAGCAGCATAAGATTTGTGTTTTGACAAAAGGAATAGGAAAGAGAAACAGACATATGGCCTCAAAAGTATTATTAGGCTAGTTTTATTTTAGATTAAGCCTCATTATTTACTAGGTTTGCAGAAGACAAATACGATTGTGCTGATTACCAATTCTTCTCTCATTAAGGAGTCAGCTTCATTATCTGGAGTAGCTTCCCCGGCTTGATCAAAGTTTAAGTATTGGAAAAGGGTGCTGATCTCATGGTAATCTTTCCTTTCCTCAGCTGGTAAATTGGCACGAACCTTAAATTTGTACGTTGGATTCATCCCATTGTTTTAACTGAATGCGATGAAAAAGGTTGCAAAATAGTGTAGAAAATGAACCCAAAGAGAAGAGCCCTCTCCTTATCTCATCTACTTTCTAAATAGCTTGTCATTTGAATGAGGTATCTGAGCAAAACATCTCTTTTTGCCAGCAATTAAGGAGCCTAATGTTGAAAACGCGAAGTTGCTGAAATACGGTAGACATGGTCCCGTTTTTAGATCTCATTTTATATTTTCACACGCACAAAGGCACATTTGTAATGCAGAAGTGTAAACTGTAAAATGAAGATGCATTTGGGGGGAAGAAAAGGCAAGAAAAAAAGTGCAGTTAAACAAAAGACCGAAGATAAAGTCTTATGCCTTTTTATGTCTCTGAGCCGAGAACACGTTCTGCATTTTACTAAAGGACCATGAGGCTAGAATGTAAGTAACTGGTTTTTGCATTAGGCTCTCCCTGGAGGTAGCAGAAAAATATCATGTCCCTGCATGAAATGTGAATGTGAAATCTACCAGAAAGAAATATTTATGACCATTTTATGCTTGATTAGGCTTGGATGACATCTGTTAGAAGACAGGGACGGGACAAAGAGAGAGCCGCTCGGGGGCAAATGTTAACGGAGTTGTTTAGACGACGCTACGGCAGAAGCGTCCATTTACTGCCAGGCAAAACACAGGAATTGTGTTAGCAAGAGTGCAGCTGACAAGCATCCACTGTGATGGAGACACTGTACACTGACTTGATGAAATAGTCCAATACAGATAGATGTTGATAGTCAGGGCACTGACTCAGTTTATGGGCAGGTATCTAGGCGAAACCCTGGTCCCATAACTTCCCCGGGAGCTGGTACCGTAATGAAGTTACACACGTGGGACTCAGCTGTGAAAGGAGATGGTCTTCACTTTTTCAAGTGAGTTTTGCATTCTCCTGCCAGACGGACTTCGCAGTACCAGGAAACATTTCTCTATCTCTCAGTGAAAGGAGAATTAATTAAATGACACACTTGTTTCGGGTTTCTTCTACCACTGAAGTTTCTTTTTCTTTTCTCTGTTTTTCATTTTTATTGGAGTATAGTTGATTTACAGTGTAGTGTTAGTTTCAAGTGTACAGCAAAGTGAATCATATATATATATATACATATACATATATCCACTCTTTTTTAGATTCTTTTCCCATATAAGCCGTTACAGAGTATTGAGTAGAGTTCCCTGTGCTGTACAGCAGGTCCTTATTCGTTATCTGTTTTATATATAGTAGTGTGTATATGTCAGTCCCAATCTCCCAATTTATCCCTCCCCCCCTTACCCCCTTGGTAACCATAAGTTTCTTTTCTACATCTGTGACTGTGTTTCTGTTTTGTAGATAGGTTCATTTGTACCTTTTTTTTTTTTTACATTCCACATATAAGCGATATCATATGATATTTGTCTTTCTCTGTCTGACTTACTTCACTCAGTATGACAATCTCTAGGTCCACCCGTGTTGCTGCAAATGGCATTATTTTGTTCTTTCTTGTGGCTGAGTTGAGGTTTCTTCTCTTATCCTAAGTCTCTCCCTGTTTCAAAAAAAGAGAAATGTAGGCCCCTCGCTTCTATAGAAGCACTTCATCACTTTAAACAACGCAAATGTTTGCCTAAAAAAGAAAAGGAAAGTTTTTCAACACTGGCAAACATTTTATCAATTGTTAAACATTTCAGTGTTAAAGTCAGGGCTGTTTGTCTGAAGCCATGGCTCTACCAAGAGTGGAGGTATGAACAGTTATTTCATTCTGGTTCTTTTCCCAGCTTCTCTTCCTGTAACTTTTCTCTGTCTGGAATGCTGATGGGAAATGTTATTTTGTTTTTGTTTGCAGCAGTTCTGTTGTTTTGATTTTGTCTGAGTGGTATGGAAAACAGTGCGTCACTTAGAGCGGGTGTTTTGTCTACCGGCCATTTGGCCACTGCACATATATTTCTCATACTTATTACATGATGACAAGGGAACCGAAAAGGCACAATTTTCCAGTTGAATTTTTTTCTTTCCAGTTTAATAAGATGAAAAAAGAAAACAGAGTTCACAGATCTAGCAGCTTGATGGTACTCGAGATGCTATAGCTGACTTGAGGTGGTTTTGTTTTTTTTTTCCATCGTTCCTTGTGGTTCAGGGGCGATGTAGGTGAAGGGCAGATTAATGCATAGATCAGTTTCTATAGTAAACTGCCTGTGGATAGTGTTTCACGGTTTTTCAGAGAGTTGTGAAATGCTGTAATTTAGGTAGGAAAATTCATAAAAGGATAATAAACTATTTTAACATCATTCCTGTGATTAGCTTGGGATACTCTTGCCCTGGTTTGAGGCCACATGTAACATAACCTCTACCAATAAATGGATTTTAATTAAAATGAGTCAAAATGAAATTTGGATGAAAACCCAGAACACAGATCTCAAAGAATAACTTAAGGCTGTTTACTGGCTCCGTTTGGACATGCTTTATCTGAAATCATTCTCCACATTTGCAGTGTTAAGGAACATATTGCAAGAGTGTAGAAGTTAGCTCTACAAGTAAGTAATTTTTGGTGTAGTACAAAAATATAAAATGGAAACGATGATTAATTTTTCAATTTCTCTCTGCAGATATCTAATCATTGTACCCATGGACTGCCAAAGGCTCCCATTAAAGATTTAAAATGCAAGAGGAAGGTAGACTCCAAAAGATGGGATTTGGGATTAAATAATGTAAAATAACTGCAGGGCACTCGTGAAGTAGAAGCTATTGGCACAATGAGAGATTGTATCAGAGGTTTTTTTTTTGAGAGCCACTTAAAATATTGACACCAACTTACACACGTCATAGACATGATATTAGTAAAATTATTCACAACACGGGTTAAATGATGAAGACATATTTTTGTCTTCAGGCATTAGTTTACACCAATTAATAATAATCACAATTGTAGTAATAACAGACGATCAGAAGAGCTCCTTGGAAATTCACATGAATGCTTTCTGTGCTTTAAATGTTGCGGTCTTTATTAAAGGATTTTGCTGGCAGCGTTACACTGAATACATGTTGCTTCTGCCTTGAGGATTTTAGTATTAGTTGGGGAAATGCAGTGTTTGGGGGTGGGGGGTCACCCGTGTACGTACAGCATGATTTTCTTCAAATCAAGGGAACTTTTCTAATCCTGGTAGAAGGGGACATCGCCGCCTCGGTATATAAAAGCTGTCAGTAAGGTCCAGCCGGGCTTCTCCAAGCTCCGCCGTACTGTCTTTATCACTTTGCTCAGTTCCACATAATAACATCTTCATCTGAGATTGCTGCGGCACAGGGGAACTGCATTTGTTGATCAAATTTGGCTGGATAACACTGTGATCTCGTATCCTGAAGTGCGGAGATGTGCCTGGAATATGTAAGTGCAGAGCTGGCCTCTTGATTGATTGATTCTGCCTGTCACAGAACAAGATAACCGGATCAGTAAATACTCCGTGCACTTCAACATCATCTCCACAATCAAAAGTGAGAGCATCATGGGGCTGGAAAACACTGGCGCATGATGGGAATGCACACAGTTCAGAATGATCCTCGGGAACCTAGACACACACACACACACACACACACACAAAGAAAATTCTTTGTGTGTGGGTTCTCAGTACAGCCTACAGAAGAGTCTTTTCTGTCTGTTTAGAACGCTTCCTGGTTATAAAAGTCGAGTTTATTTTGCAGCTGTCATCTTGGAGGTGTTCACCATTTATCATAAAAAGTTGTTATTCGAGTTTTGTTTACAGAGGAGATTTAGAATGCAGATTAGGAAGACAGAGCTGGATAAGAGGTCAGTAGTGGTCTCAAGTACAAAAGGCGCTTGCGCCCAAGATCTGCTCCTATGAAAATAAACTTTGTGTTTAAACAGATGGGCCAAACACATGTAAACAAGTTGTTTAAACTTTTACTAAATTCCCAGGGAGTGCCTTTCAAAATTAGCACGGGTTGCCAAATTTGGTGTTTAATTACACAGGGTTCAAGAAAAGTTGAAAGAACGGAACTGTGCGAGTCTTTGGGAGCTGGGGTGCTGACACGTCACCAGGTGGCATATATTATCTGTGGTGCCGTGATAGTCCTCTCAGTGGTATTTGTCACCGTCTCCCTTATGTTGCCTCTCATCTGCTTGTCTTCTGCTCCCATAAGACTCGAAGTGTCTTGAAGGCAAGGACTACCTTTTATTCCTGGGTCTCTGTGCTTGGGTTCCTGGAAGACTGCCCTCTGCACTCTCTAGAGCACATAGCAGGTGTGTACAGGAGGCATGAAGTGTTGGGCTCTCTTTCTAAATAGTTGCAGATGAATACTTCTGAGATTTTACTGGTCTCCAGGATATGAGTAGTGTTATAACTTAAAAGTCATCCTTTGGGGGAACTTAACTGTTTTCTTAAAGTCAAGCAGTCTAACCCATCTTCTTTCGTCTTGTTTTCGTGCTGCTAAGTGGGACATTGCAATCAGTTGCTGAAACCTGGTGTTTCTGTCACCATTGGCTACACACAGTCACTGGAAGATACTGTTGCTTCGCATTTTATATGCATAGAAGATAGTTATAAGAAAATGCTGAGGAGGTTTTGTTGCCCCCCCCCCCCCCACCGATGACCTTTGCAGAGACCTCCAAGTGGCTCGTGGCATTCATGTGGCCTTCTGCTCGTCTTAGGTGCCTCTGGGGTGGGTGATGTCTAGACCGTTCTAGCCAAGTTGCTTTTTCTTTTTTCTTTTTCTGTTTTGTTTGGCTGGAATCAGTATTCACCCTCTTCCTCTCTCATAGCTTGCCCACCATGGACCACATGGCAAATTAAAGGCAGGGTGGGGCTTAGGGGACCCATCGTTAAGTCAGGAAAGTTCTGTCTCCGAAGAAATTTCTCCCATGGAAGGTGCACACCAGTTCCAACAAACAGTTCAATAGAGATTTTTATATAGCGAGACCAGGTCTCACACATAACAAAAAATTATTACCACTTTTGAAATGTCTGGTTAGTCCTTTGCGACTTACTTATTTTTTATTTGAAATGATTAAAAAGGCCTCTTGGCAGAATTGGCGCCCTTTCTTAATTTTTTGAATATAAAGAAGCTTAATTGAGTTACGTTCCTTAAATTAAAAAAATTGTGAGGTGCTAATGATTTTAGAGAAGTCCTTCTGGGAAACAGGTTTTGATTTTTTACAAACAAAACAAAACAAAAAGAAGGAGTAGCATTCCTTTTCAATTTGGTGAAAGCTATTCCTAGTAACGTTTTATAAAATCATTTTCTTTTCAGGGTGTGTTTTATTTCCTTTCCATCTCTTTCAGGAAAGAGAAAGTGTTTTTTATTGGATATTTTTGTTTCAGTCCTTGTTTCCATTATTTTTGCCAGAATTCATGGGAGTTCACTTTCCGTTTAAATGCCTGAAACATTCCTTGAAGACTCTGCATTTTGGGACAACTAGGAAAAAAGCTATGTAAATTGGTTTAAGGAAGAAAAATAGTTGTTACTCTAGTCAGCTTAACCACTCACTTTTCACTTTACTTTATAATTTTGGAGGCAAATAACTTCAAGTGTAATGGGCCGGGGGTGGGCAGGGGGCATGAGTTTGAAGTTCAAAGGAAGTTTGGTGTTTGTTGTATGATAAAGCGTATCTTAGTTTTCAAGTGAAGGGAGTGAGTAAGCTTTATTCCTTTAAAGAAAGAAACGGTCAGTAGATTTGTTAGGAGAGAATACAAAACAGATTCCTAAAAAAAAGTACAGTCTCTTGTGAAGTAGTTTTGGCTAAAAGATGTTGGTGAAAACCATTTCCCAGTTTACAAATAGACTGACTGTCTATATAAATGTGTTAGTTTGGGGGCATTCGTGGGAATTCACATTAGGCAGGTTCTGTTCTGATGATATTCACTGGTTTTTAGCAAAGTGTGGTCTTTTCTGCTTGAGAGTCAACTCTCCTTTGATGACTTTAAATTCAGTATTTTCAGTGTGCAGGCAGCATCCAAGTGTCTTTCTAATCCTTATATGGAGCAAAACCCATTCGAGATGGGCTCCTCTTTACCTTTGAGCCAGGCCTATAGATTTATTTGGGGTGGGTCTGACGAGATGGGAGCGCGCCTTGGTCTGTGTGGAATTTTACAAACAGACTCAACGTTTGACGGTCAGGCATCAGGCCCTTGATCCTCCCCCAGTCGCCATGGTGAGGAAGAGAGAGCCCTTTCTCACTGCTATCTGTGGGCCGCCGCTAGAACGTTTCTATTGTCTTGGGAGAGAATTTGAAGAACTGGTGAAAAATGGGCAAGTGTGTGGCTTCTATGAAAATTCTGCTGCTCCAAACCGTGGGACCTGTTTGTTTTGGCCAGCCGCTGTAGAACGCTCATATTTATGTAGAAAGCTCAAAGTTAGTATTTAACTTGGAATTTTACACATACGAATGATGAAGGAAACAGAGAGCAGGATTTCACTGTTACTCGTGTTTTTCCCACTTCTCCTGAAATGTGAGGAAACCTAGAGAGGAGACACGTTTTAAGATGATCACCCCATGCTTGGCCACCAGAGTCTGTAACCAGTCAGATTCCTTGACAGTGCTGCGGAGGTTGGGATCTGAACAGCCACCACGTTTGCTATGCAAAAGAATTAATTAAAATGTTCATTGCTAGAGGAAAGCTTCTATACAGTAGTCTGTTTGTCCTGTGTTTCAACCACCTGAGTCACAGCCAAAAAAGCAATTGTCTACTACATATTTCAAACAGATGCTGAGGGGTAGAAAGGGTGACTAGAAATTCACAGCAATAAAATCCTGCTCTCCAAGTTCCCTTGAAGGAAGTGAACTCATAAAATTTTTGCTGCCGACTTATTTGTCCAGGGCTTTGAAGTATTTAACATTAATTTAGCCTACAAATCATTGGCACCTCCATTTTTCATTGAAGTATCAGGGCCTGTTAAAGACAGACCCTGGGTGTGCCTGGAACAAAAAAACATTCTGGAAGGATATCTACTCATTTAACTGTTATTCGAGCACATTGTTTTCATTGAAGCCAAACTTAACGTACATCCAAAGTTCTTTAACTCAGAAAGTATTTTTTTTTTTGAGTTTGTATTTGTTGGTGTGTTTGATCATAAAAAGCACCATGTAGATGGGCCACCAACTTGCTTTTCTTTCTGTTTCTTTCCGTTGCGTTGATACATCTTCTAACAAGGAAAGACGGATTGATGGGGCTTGGAAGAATGATGGCCGTAGTTAACTGGAATGATAAACGCTACCAGGAAAATTTTAGGAAATGTGAAAAATAATCAGGGAGGGATCTACCCCAAAGTATCCTGTAACTAGAATATTAGTAAACAAAGTCTCATACCATATTCAACTCGGGATTCTGATTGATTAACCTGAGTAGATAAAGGGTCACTGTTATCTACAGGAAGCTTCGGGGGTTCTTTTCCATCTCTTGTAAGTAGCAATGGATGGCTTAGAAATTGCTTATTTCCTAAGCTTTCTAAAATGGCTTCAAAACTTTGAAATGACTTTTTTTTCCAGTTTTTATTTTACAATGGAGAATAGTTGATTAACAATGTTGTGTTAGTCGCAGGTATACAGCAAAGTGATTCAGTTATACATATACATGTATCTATCCTTTTTCAAATTCTTTTCCCATTTAGGTTGTTACATAATATTGAGCAGAGTTTCCTGTGCTATACAGTAGGTCCTTGTTGGTTATCCATTTTAAATATAGCCGTGTGTACATGAGAAATGACTTTTTTTTTTTAAGAGCTCGGAAGAGACCTCAGAGAAGAAAGGAATTAAGAAACGAATGGATCAGATAAAGCTTGCAGATGCCAAAACACGTGGCCCTTTAATTTCCATCTGACAGTTTGAGAACTTAGGGAAGGCTCTTCTGTCTCAAGTGGTTCCTTCATACACATGTCACCATCCGAACTCCCCATTGGATTTTCATCACAACATGTATCATTCGCTGAAATTATCCTAGATAGATGTGCTTATACTTTGTCTTGTGCTTAAATTTCTGTGAATGTACATCCAACAAGATGGCGACTCTCTCACGTTCTTTCGCTCCATCTCTGCACTTGGCATGTAATACGAAGTCAGTAAATCTAACCAGAATGGACAGTTATTCCAAAAATCTCAACGATCTTAACGTGAGACATCTTAATGGCTCCTCCTTCAGTTAGAATAGAACTTCTGAAAAGATCGTATTGATAATGCTTATTTTGAAAGAGGTATAAAGACAAAGGCTGTGGGAAGAAATGGTTAATCAGAATTCCAGGCTAGTATTTAGTTGCATTTGTCCTAATATTTTGGCCAGATTTCAGTTAGCTGAGTATCTCTTATACCCTATAATTTAGTATACGGTTTCAGCTTTTCCAAATAATGGCTTGCTAATGGTAAATGTTGTTTAACTTTGTAATTCAGGAGAGCTACCTGTTCAGCAGAATTTTTTAAATTTCATAAGTAATGATTGAAACCAGGTTTAAAAAGCACTTAAAGTATATTTGACTGACTATTTAACATCTCCTTGGATGGGCCTGTGGCTATCAGTCTTTTTGAATCTAAACATAAACTGCAGGTAGGGATTTTTCTAAATTGGTCCAGAATTACAACTTGTCTTTACTTAACAAGCTTTTCCCATCTGGGTAAATCATGCATCATTTTTTTTTCGTTTCTCTGATCTGAAATGTTGCCTCAGTTTCTCTCCAGTGCCTTCAATTATAGGTGCTCATAATTGTAGATTTTTAATAGCTATGAAGTAATTCTTACAGGCTTCCCATTCCCTCCTGTGAAGTCAGATGCTATTTTTTAAGTCATACTAAAACTATCCTAACCACTAAGAGGTATCTCTAGCCACTGCCCTTGTCAGTTGCACTCATCAAACTTGATTTTTCTCCCTAAAGCACGACTCTGATCGCTTTAATCTGTTGCTTCCTAATTTCCAATGAAATTGAGTATAAACTCCTTAGCTTGTTATGTAGGGAATGTGATAGATTAAAAACGGCCACACGTGTTCTTTGCCGCTCTTGTCATCAAGAGATGGAGTCTCCGTCCCTCTCACGTTTACTTTGAACATCCTTTTCCCTTGCTTTGGCCAATAAAATGCAGCGGAAGTGACGTTGTGCCAGTTCCAGGCTTGGCAGCTTCCTCCTTAGTTCTCTTGGGACACACTTGCCGTGTCGGGGTGTTCAGGCTAGACTGCTGGATGGTGAGAGACCACTTTTGGGGGAAGAGAACTAAGATACCCACATCTTGGAGGGCCCGATCAGCTCCCAGCTGAATGAGTTGCACAAGTGACCCCCCCGAGCTCCCCGCCGAAGAAGAACCACCCAGCTGAACCCAGCCAATCCCCAGAATTTTAGAAAAAAATGTTATCTTAAGCCTCCCGAGTTTTATAGCGGTTTGCTACAGAGCAATAAATAACTGAAACAGGTACCTTAAAAACCAGGCCTCATTTTCCCCTTCCTTTCTTATTCTGTGTTTTCTTAGACCTTTCTCAAATGTCAGCCGAGCTTGACTCAGAAGCCCACATAAAAGAGTAATGTTTCCCTCTGCTTATGCTTCATCTTCCACCTGGACCATCTTTACACCCTGCTGTTTTCAACCTGTCACATTTCTGAAGCTTAGTCACCTCCCTCTCTTGTCTTCCTTCCCCAAGGCCCCCATGACTCAGTGGCACGTGACCTCTCTTGGACCTCTGTAGTCCCAGCTGCATCGGCCTGGGGTTCAGGGGGGAGATGACTGTTAACTATTTGGGCGAGTCACATTCTCTATGTGGGCCTTAGTTTCCACATCTGTGAAATTGCTTGTCTGATTTCTCAAGCCTCTTTCATTCAGCCCCTTGTATCCTAGAACAGAGCTGCCCAATAGACTGTTCTGCAACGGTGAAAATGTTCATTTATATGTGTTCTTCCGCACAGTGGCCAGTATAGCTGTCGGGCACTTGAAATGTGCTTAGTGCAACTGAGGAACTGAATTTTTAATTTCAATTAATTGCAATTTCTTTGAATTTAATTAGCCACATGTAGCTCGCGGCTACCATTTAGAACAGTACCTTTCTAGAACCCTATGGAATTGAAGAGAAAATATCTATTTTTCACGTAATGCCAACAAAGGTTCAGCACTTAGTTTTCACAAGAGCATCAGAACTTGCTCTTTGGGATTGCTTTTCAGGACTGCAGGTACAAATGGCCCAGTGGCTGGATGTTTCCCCAGTGTCTGACCTCCTCCTCCTTAGCTTAAATTTTACTTGGTTTGTAGAGTTGAGCCCACTCTTCCCTAGGAGTGTAAATCATCCCCTACTTTTCATCACAACCCAAGCAAAGACCAACACCCTGACGTGGAGTTGCAATTTTTCACAAAACCCCAGTAGGCCCAACGTGGGAAAAAAAAAACCCACAGACACGGCGGTGTCAATTGAAAACCAGCCAGGTGGCAAGCACAGCATAGTGCAGTGGGAATTGAAGCTGCCTTCGGCCCTTTGGATGACTGGGGACACAGTAGAGATATTGTGAAATTACCTTTTTTATTGGTTCTTGAGCCTTCTGCCATAAAGGCATCTTCTGGAAGGAAGTGAAGAGAATCCCGGAATTCAGCTTGAATTTAGGACGCGCCCTCGGCATTTCTACCATCAAGCTGTAATTTAGCAGAATGGGACCTGAGAGCGTCTTCCGTTTGGGCTAATTTCCCATCTGAGCATCATGATGTTAATTAGGGCTTCTTTGCTCTTGCTTATGTTTACTGTCATTTATTGCATTATAAATAATGTCACTTGTGAGCCCATCCAGGGGATCTTGCTAGATCTTGCTTTTTTTCAACCCCCCAACGGGGTGGGCAATGGAATATTAGTAAAGCCTTATCACATTTATGAACCAACAGTTGAAATATCATAAAAGAGGACTACTGAAGGTCCTTGGTCTCAACTCCACCTCCGTGGCCCTAATTAAGACCTTTATATAGTCAAGGCAGATGGGTTGCTTGGGTGAAAAGCTCTCTGCAGAATTTCTCTCCTGCAGCATTCCCCAGCGTAGTCAGGTCCAGTCAAGAACTCACTCCTGGGACTTCCCTGGTGGTCCAGTGGTTAAGACTCCACACTTCCACCGCAGGGGCACAGGTTCAATCCCTGGATAGGGAACTAAGATCCCGCATGCCATGTGGCGTGGCAAAAAAAAAAAAAAAAAAAGAACTCCTGTGTTTCACCAAATTCATTTGCTCTCTCCTGCCACAGTTTAAGACAATTTCCTCTGTCCTCTCTGGTTAGAGAAGATAACTTGTAGGCAACTCCTTTATAATAACCCGTCATAGACTTGAAGGCATTTACTTAAGTTGCCCCTTAGCCTTCTCTTTTTCAGGCTAACCCATGACAACCCTTTTAACCTTTCCCTGGAGCTTCCATTTTCCATCCTCTTAATCATTTTACTTGCCCTTCTCTGGATTTTCTCCAACCTTTTAACGGTTCTCTAAAAACATGGCATCAGAAGGAAGATCCTTTATATCTTGTTCCCAGTTTCCCCTGGTGCTTTTGATGCATGCAGTAGACTTCTAATGTTTATAAGTACACGTCACCTGTCTTTTTCTATATGCACACTAACCTTTCCCGGCTTAACATACTTGGATTTGTGATAACAATTTTACTTTTTTTTTTTTTTTTTTTGGAGTGTGGGCTATGGGCTGACAGAAAAATTCAGAGGCCCAATGACTTTCTTTTGCAATCCTGTGTTTATCTGTATTTTAGTTTGGGAGTCCTTTTTATATTTGATTCTCTATTTATTTTTAATCATCTTTTATTGAGGTATAATTGGCACATGACATTAAATTAGTTTCAGTTACACAACACGATTCGATATTTGTATATATTACAAAATGATCATCACAGAAAGTCTAGTTAACATCCATCACCTCACATAGTTATAGATTTTTTTTTTCTGGTGATGAGTACTTTGAAGATCTGCTCTCTCAGCAACTTTCAAATATATAGTAGAGTATTATTAACTATAGTCGCCATGTTCTACATTACATCCCTAGGACTTACTTATTTTAAAACGGGAAGTGTATATCTTTTGACCTCCTTCACCCATTTTGCCCACCGCAGCTCCCATCTCTGGTAACCACCGATCTGTTCTCTGTATCTTTTAGTTCATTTTCCCCTTATACTATTTATATGGTATTATTTTGTAGAAACACTGTTTCTCCATTGCCTGTATTGTGTATGAGCAGCTGTGGTTCAGAGGGTGTGTGGGGCAGTGAAAGGGGCGTGTGCGTTGATTACGAAGCAGCCCGGGGTCGCTGCTCAGTGTTTAAGCTGTTCACACACGTGTTGGTGTGAATGGCTCAGAAGGAGCAGTCCAGGGGACCCCCTGAGTTCACCTGAACTTGTCTTCCCTGTGCATTCTCTAATGGATCACTCACTTTTAAGTCTTCCTAGCAAGCTCAGGCCCTGCAGTCACTTTTATTCATTTCTCTACTATCTGATTATCTGCTTCCTACTTTAGAACGGAAGCTTTGTGAGGACAGGGAATTTGTCTGTCTTCCTAACCCACCTTTGCATCACCAGCACGTAGCTAGCAGTCATCTCTTGACGGAAGGCAGGAATGAAGGGACAACTGGGTACTAGAAAATTTCAGTTCTTGTCTTCATAATGCCACTGGTTTGCTGTGTGACACTGCTTAATATTAGTACCCTTAATATTGCTGGTATTTGTTTCCTCTCCTTTTGAACGAATAGCTTACAGGATGAGTTCAAAACTCTCAGAAGTCTTTTCAACTTTACCCCTTAACTACCATGTTCAGATGCAATGATCTGGCTTGATTTCTACCCTTTTGGGGTATAGGTGAGTGGGTAGTATGTCTATTTGTATTTAAGAGCCATCTATTTCAGGGGTCAACTTTTTCATGCTGCCTTATTTTTTTAATATTTTGATATTATTTTGTTCCTGAGGCCAGAAGACTGTTTTTTTTCTAAAGGTATTTGGAATTTGGAGGCATTCAGGATTTTTAAGTCCTTTCTGTGTTACACTGTTGCCTATCCCCATCTTCTCAGCAACCTTTCTGGCTTATGTTCCAACACTCCAAAACTAATTTGAAAATCTATACCTCTTTAGTTGATTTTCTAACATTCTTCTGAGTGCTCAGCAAACCAGAGTCAGATCCAGGCCTGAAGCCATTTGGTTTCATTAACCAGAGATGGCATCCTCTGATCTGTCCCTGTGCATTGGAAGTGTGTGCTCATCTACAGTTTTGTGCTCTTCTCATCCCACCCCGGACCAGGCGGTCTTTCTTCTTTCTAGGCCTTGAAGCTGGCTTTTGCCCAGTCAGCTCATGGTCAAGACATCCACATGTCCCTGCCCTTCCGAACCTCTCCCTGGCCCAGTGTGGCAGCCGAGACCAGTCTTTGCCCAGCTGCGCTGACGTGAGCACCTCAGGAGGCCCGCCCTCCTTTCTGTCCTTCCCGACCTCCTTGCTGTACAGAGAAGCATATCAACATCATACAGACTCTGCCTCCCTCTTGGCCCATTTCATAAATTCTAGATGTTCAACTAGGCTGGAGGCCCTAAAATCAAATTTCTTTGAATGGTATTAAATTACTAGTTATGCTTTGGCCTCTGCTCATGACATGAGAGCTTATCCTGCATTTTCCCCTCTACCAGGACAAGGCCAGATTCCCAGCAGCTCCCCGGACATTCCGTGCCTTTGCACACGCTAGCCTCCTTCCCTGAAATCTCCTTGAATTTGCCCTCTTTCCTTGTTCTTTTCCCCCAGGCTCAGTTGGCTTCTTTTCCTCCTACTCATTGCACCCCTTCCTGAAGCACCAACCCCACTGGATGGTGGTAGATGATGGACTTGTCCACCCTCAGGCCTTTGAAGCTCCAGCTGTGTTTTTTCCTTTCTGTGCCCAGTGCTGGACGCTTAGGAGGCGCTGCGTGAATGAAGGAAGAAAGGGGTGGAGAAAGGACAGAGGGAAAGGGGAAGGAAGGAGACCCATCCGTCACTTCCACAGCCTTGGACAATAGGATCCCATTATGCATCCGGCCTTCTCTTGAAACTCCTCATTTTTTCTGGAGCTGCTTCCCTTTTTCCTTGCTATGCTTTGCTCTCCAAGATCACTCAGTTGTTCAGCAGTCCTCCCGGTCGCGCTCGGGGTGAAATGTTCATCTCTGGCCGTGTGCTTCCTGCAGAAGAGATTGCTGTCAGCCAGCGAGTCAGTGAGCACCCCTGCTGAGCCTCACCTCACCAAAGGAACTCATGGCCAAGCTATTTTTATTTAGCAAATCAGGACTTGTTTTCATGGATTGTCCACAAGTACAGGGAAAAAAAAAAAAAATCACCCATTTGCTTCATAGTTACCTGCTTGGCGGGGCTATCTTATCTGTGTCACTTCTGTGTCACACGTGCATTTCCCTGACATCAGGAAAGAATGTGTGCCTGGAGTTGGGCAGACTGTACCACCCTGCATGCGGCCGGAAGCTTCTGCGCTAGAGGTGAGAATATCGAGTCTTTGCAGCTAAGAACGTGAGTGTTAAATTGTAGTTGAGAAAATGAGGCGATGGCTCGAGTCCTCCCTGAAGCCCAGGTCTGCCAGGTGAAGACTTAGTGGCACCAGTGATTTCTTTCTGTATTGTTTGGCATGAGCTGTCATTGCAGGGGGCTCTGAGGGCTGTGCTGTTCAGTATGGCGGCCCCTGATCCCATGTGGCCGTTGAGCATGTGAGTGAGATGCACTGTACGTGGACAACACACTCCAGATTTGAAAGTCTTAGTATTTTTTTAAAAATGCAAAATATATCTCATTGAGAAGTTTATGTGGATTTCATGTGGAAGTGATAGTATTTTAGAAATAAGGGTTAAATATATTTAACGTTACTAAATCCGCCTGTTTTATTTTACTTTTTCAGTGTGGCTACTAGAAAACTTAAAATGATGTATGTGGCTCGCGTTCTGTTTCTCTTGGACAGTTCTGTACTAGACGTTTCAGCATAAGATTGCATTTCAAACTGAACCCAAGCACTGCTTGAGTTTATCTGGAGTTTGCAGGTATGTTTCCTTCTCATGCTGAGGGTTACCTTTAAGAATATGTGTCATGATAAAGGCATGGGCTTTGGACTCACACAGACCTGAGTTTCGATCCCAACTCTCTCTTTGTGGCCTGTATACCAGCCTGTGGAACCCTCTGAACCTCAGGTGGGTCAGCTGTATACACGGAAGAATACCCATCTAAACTCACTGTGGTTCGGCGTGGGATAATGCAGTGATCTTCTAGTAATGTTAGGAGACTTTTGCAAGTATAATTGAATAATTGTATTTTCCCCAAGTTAACAAAATCAAAGTCTCTCTTTTGAAATTTTATTGCAAATAAAAAAAAGAAAAAAACCAGAAAACAACAAGAAAACCCACCCCTTGGCGCCAGTTACGGTATGTCTGCCAGCTCCTAGTAATGGAATTGTGATAGCTAATGTTCCCTGAGAGCTACACGCCAGCCAGTGTGCTTTCCAGAAATCGTTTTACTTGATCCTCAAAACAACCCCGGAGGAAAGTCCTTTTCTTGTCTCCATGTAATAGGTGCCACACTGAGGCACAGCCAGGTGACGTGACTTGCCCAAGGTCACACAGCCGGCACGGGGTCAACCGGCCACTGAGCCCAGGAGGTCTGACTCCAGGGCCACAGTCTTTGTTTCTACCCAGTATTGTCCACCAAGTGAATAGAGGACAGAACAAAAGAACCCGGAGCAAACGAATGCTCACGGGAAATAGGCTTTCCGTGGACACCTCCTCTCACGATTTGAGAGCGGGCACCTAAACCTTTCTTCCCTTAGCGTGTTTTTCCTCGTTGGTACAGCGGGCTTAAATATGTCGTGGTTTTAGACCTTTCCTCAAAGAACCCACGGATTCCCAGGCCCATTACAGTCTGAGGCGGGCTTAAGCAATTCCGAGGTGGAATTATACGGGGGAAAAGTAGATTGCATGGTATCTAGACTGTGATGAATCTTTTGTTCTCGAGGGCCTTATCTCAGATGTACACAGTCGTTACAGCACCTAGTACGCTGTGTCCCACATGTATTCAGTAGGGAGTCCATAAATGTTATTTATTAATGTTTATTGCAGGGCTTCTGAAAACACACCCTTAGAAAGCGAAGCAGCCAATACGTGAAAATTCCTGTCATTCATGCCATTAAATCGTCTGACCTGGGATGTGGATGTGCCCTCTCATCGTGTCTGATTGTCTCTTAGATAGTTACCTTTCATTAGAGCGGAGCTCTGAGTGGTTTTACTTCCACAATGCTGGAATCCTTCCCTTTACCTGAACGTGACACACCTAGGCCCCAGCAGACACGACCTGGTCATTCCACGATGCGTATCTTTCTTTGTTCTCCCGTTGTTTAAACAAGAGGATTAGAAGACAGTGGCGTAGTGTTTTCTTTTCAAGTAAGATTCTAATCCCGGGGTGGGCTGGGGATGATGGGGGGTGGGTAGTCCGTGATCAAAGCTCAGAGCCTCCAACTCATTTGGAAAGTTGAGATGTTCTCATGTGCTTGGTGCCGGGGTTGGAATCGTTAGGGAGAACTATGTGCGGACTTGGAAAAGTCCCTGGAGAATATTTAATTCAAAATAAAAGTTTGGAGTGAGGAGAGCTGAAGTAAGACTCTGCAGTGACAACCTTCTACTGACTTAACTACTTCTCCCCATCCTGCCGACGTGTTCGCTGGTCCGAGCTCTGGTCTGGAGAGGCCCGGAGGAGCTCGGTGGGTTGGGATCCACAGGTGCGTGGTAGGCACCTTCAGCAAATGCACCGCAATTGCCAGGTACACCTCTTTCCCTTACCTGGTTGTTAAACAGAAAGCAGGATGTGCTTATCTGACTAGTGACTCCAGTTGTAAACACTCTGGCATGAAGTTCAGCATTCTGGTGTTAGGTGGGCCGGCAAGGGACTGGGGAGGTGATTACCTGGGAACGCCGCTCCTAGCAGGTGGGAAGGGACGGGGAGGGGCAGCTTGCCATGGCCTTGCTGAGTTGTTAGACAAAGCCTGCAAGTACGTCAGCACCACGAAGGAAGCTCAGAGTCTTTCCACTGCACCCTTCCTGTTGTGCAGATGGGTAAACTGAGGCCCAGTGAACAGGACTGTGTGTTTGAATACTTGCCAAAGTTAACACGTATCATTATCGATAACACGCCGGGCACTTGGTGAAATACTTTCTGTGTGTTCTCTCATTTAATATCTGGACGGTTCTGTGCGGTAGGTACTAGTGTCCTGCCCATTTTTCAGATGAGGAAACAGAGTCTCAGAGAATTGAGTTACTTCCTCGAGGCCATAGAACTAGGAAGTTCCAGAGCTGGGGTGTAGGAGCTGGTGTGTCTTTCACAGCCACTGCTGTCCCCGCCACATGCCCGGGGCTGCCTCAACAAGGTGGTCCCAAGCATTGCTCAGCCTGATTCTTGTGGAACCCTGTCATCTTCTGTGAGAGCTGGCGTGTGTGTGTGTGTGTGTGTGTGTGTGTGTATGTATTAGTTTTGTATTGCTGTGTAACAAAACACCATGAACTTAGTAGCTTAAAACTACATGTATTCATTATCTCACAGCTTCCACGGAGTCCAGACCTAGCTTAACTGGGTGCTCTGCTCAGCATCTCACACATCTGTGATGAAGATGTCAGCAGGGCCTAATGCCCTCTGAGGCTCAGGGTCCTCTTACAAGATCACTCGTTGTCTGGAATTCAGAGAATTCAATTCATTGCAGTTGTAGGACTGAGGCCTTGAGCTTCTAAAGTCCGCCCACCGTTCCCTGCCTTGTGGCCTCCCCACAGCATGGCAGCTTGCCTCTTCCAGGCCAGCAGAAGAATCTCTTTGTCCTCAGGTAGAGCCTCAGTCCTTCTTTTAAAGAGCTCCCCTGATTAGGCCATGCCCACAAAGGAAGCTCTCCTGATGATGTCAGAGTTAACTGATGAGGGACTTTCGTTACATCTACAAAACCCTTTTGGCCTACAGCCTAATCAAGGAAGTGATAATCCTTATACCCACAGGTCCTGCCCACACCGATGGGGAGGCTGTCTTTACAAGGGGCATCTTAGACACTGTTACGAATGCTTGTCCTTCAGCTTCCTGGAGGGAAAAGGAGAAGGAGGCAGGAGTAAATGAACTGTGGGATTGCCATGGTACAGGAGTGTGAGGAGGACAGCAGAAAAGCAGTATCGAGGAGCACGTGGGCTTGGCAGCCCTACGATCAGAGCCCGCCTCTGCCGTGTCCTAGGGATGGATTGTAAAAGGTTCTTTAGCCTCTCTGTGCCTCACTTTCCCCATCCGTACAAGGCGGGGAATGGTACTTCCTAGCACTTCGTCATGACACGTGAAATACTCAGCTTTCGATAGAGCTCGGCATGTGGTGATTACTTGTCAAAAGTGTTAGTGTGTTTGGTGTCTCCTGTTTGAAGATCACAGGGACACAGAAACAGAAGGGTAGAGTTACTTTGTTTCCATGGGGTTGCTGGAAGCATGTGCCTTCGGGCTGGCATGTGTGAGGTCCCACTGTTAGTGGGACCGGAGCCGTGGAGGAGAGCGTGGTTTGCTGCGAAGCAACCTGCTCACCTGCGGAAAGAGAGTCGGAGTGACGCAGTAGGAAGAAGAGTATCCTGGACAGTTGTAGGACCGACTTTACTAATAATTCTCTTCTTGGGCCCTCACCCACTTCTTTGGACCTCAAGTTCCTCGTCTGTGAAATAGGCGAGAAATGTAGGTCCTGGGATTGGCAGGCTCTCTAAGGTGCCTGCTGGGTGTTTCATTTCGTTTTGTTTTGTTTTGTTTTGTTTTCTAATTGGCATATAGTTACTTTACACTGCTGTGTCAGTTTCTGCTGTACAGCAAAGTGAATCAGCCATATGTGTATGTATATTCCCCCTTTTTTGCATTTCCACCTGCTGGGTCTAAATGTCATAATTCTATTGGCCGTCTTCCCGTACAAGATATGACCCCAACGTAAGTCTGTTTCATTAGCTCTGTCCGAAACATAAGACTGTATAGGCGTACATCCCCTGCTGGAAATACACTAATGGGAATTCATGTTGTTGGACTGCTGGGCTTTACGCCTGTGTGTTTCTTTCCAGTGCATTGGTGGTGTGTCGCTGCCCTTAACATCTGCGTTTGTGTCTTCTTCTCGGTGGTTGCCTTTTCAGCCCCCTTCATATGAAAGCGGGAGGGGACAAACTTAGTGGCCTCTCAGTCTTTGGGTGGGTGGGCAGACATGAGCAGAATTCAGAAACTCCTTGGCCTGTTCCCCTTACCCACAACCCTCCCTCCACCCAACCTTGTTCCCACCTTGAACTAAGCAGCCTTCCTACAATGTTCTGAATTCTGACGCGTGCTCTGATAGCTGCCAGTTTAATTTCTGTTGGTCGGAGTCAGAGGCTTAACAAAAGAAAGGCAATAAAACACAGCATTAATAATGTCCACTTACGGCATGTACCTTGCGAGGGCTTGGATATATTAGTTAATCCCACATCCAGATTTGTTTCCTAAGTAGTATTCCCATTTGACAGTTGAGGATACTGAGACCCGAATAAGTTAAATAACTTGTCCAGCGGTACACAGTAACAGATGATTCCGCAGGGATTTGAACACACATGGACCTGCCAAAGTCTGTGCTCTTAGCCAGCAAGGCAAACGGCTGGAACACTGTCAGTGATTTTAAGCCTTGGGGCCCGCTCTTGACCCCCCATCATGCCTGCCTCGTCTCTCTTCAGTATCCCACGTAATTCAGAATGCAGGAAAACTCCCAAAAGCTGCGGTTGAAAAGATGGAAGCAATGCAGCTAGCTTCAGAGGACCATATCGCAGGAAATACAGAAAGAGGAAAACAGGGTCTCTGTGGGTGTCAGCAACACCGCCACGCCAAGTTCTCAATGTTGAGCTGGAGGAAAACTCTATTACAAATGATACGTCTAATCTGCTTGCGGTAAAGCCTCATAACTGGAAAATAAGCATGTGACAGTTCTTCATTTGAGTGTAAACTTAACTCGTTAATTTAAATTACAGTGCTTTTTGAACAAAGAGGGGAAGCTATAATAATAGTAATAAGTAATGGTCCTTGTAGAAAATGCAACAAGACGTTAGAAATTTTGTGCTTTGGGAAGTTGGAGGATGTACTTATAGTTAAGGATTAATTTTCACTCAGAGAGATCAAAAAGGTCTCGATGAGTAAGATAAGTATCGAGTTTCAGGGTGGTTGTATTTTTTTCTCCTCCTGCCAGACTGTCTGAAACTTATCTCAAGTATCATGGTAAAAAGAGAAGTGGCGGGTAGACACAAAAATGTAATAGATATATTTTGGGGATGGAATATGCACTGCTTTTCTAAATGCATATCAGAAGGAGAATTTATTCCAGTTGAGTAGGTTTAATGATATAATTTTACCATATTAAATCGTAATTGCTCTTTAGAAGAAAATAGAGATGCAGGCGCTGCCGTTGCCGGGCTGTCCCACTCCATCCAAATAGCATCCTCCCCAGTACTTGTTGATGTCACCTTATCTGACACCAGAGCCTGTCTGTGGCTTTCCTTTGGAAATTTGGGGGAGGGGAGGGGAAGGGAAGGAGAAATAGTCTGAGAAATAAGAGAGTGTGCATCAGACACTTGCCATGGTTTTGCAAAAATCCTTTCCTGCTATTAAGCAGAAGCTTACATACAAGTAGACGGCACCTCTGACTACCTGGAACCACATTATTTCTTAAAACTAGATCATGGATCGAGATGATTGGGATACCTGGATTCGTTAGGGACTAAAGAATTTCCAGTGTTATGGATGTTGATAGTCATTTGAGTACATACTCATGATTGCTTTCGTAGCTAAATGATTTCCAATCTCACTGCATTCCCTTCTCTCCACCCTCCCTCTCCCCCCCCCCCAAAAAAAAGGAGAGGAGGAAATGATTGCATATTTGGGTGAAAACAGAATGAGAATCCCGATAATACTTTTAGTTTTAACAGAACCTGATTTTACATCATGAACTGAATTCAGTGGAGGCCTAGCTCCTATATGAATTTACCGCCTGTACCTGAGAGTATGAACTTCCATGTCTCTTTTTTAAAAATCGCACTCCAAATAACACTCAGCTTATCCAACTGATCAGAGGCATAATGTAATTTTTAAAAACATTTTTATGATCTTTTAAAAATATAATGCTTGACATATAAAAGAGAATATACCATATTTCATTGAATCTTTTATAAGACCTTTATTTTATATACTAGTATAATATAAAAATGTGGCCAAGTCAGTTAACCCTTAATGCTTTCTTACCTTCTCTCTTTTAAGAGGCATCCCAATTTTGGAGATGTTAAAATGAAGAGGGAAAAAGAAAACAGTGCACCTTAGAAGCTATTAAATATGTTATGCAACATACTTGATAAGTTATAAAGCATAATATAGTAAACATCCGTGAGTACCCTCACACCCAGTCAACCCGAGATTTGGTCCATTACTCGTAACTTGCATTTCTTCCCAGAGCCCATGCACGTAAGCGACCCTCCTCCTGAATTTTGGGTTCATTATTGCTTTGCTTCTCAAACACAGTTCAACTCCGTTTCCTATTTAACTATACATTCCTCAGGCGTAGAGGCCATCTCTGTTCTCCACCACTGTTGTCTTCGGTGACGGACACAGTACCTGGCCCAGGTACTGTGTTGTTTAACTCGTATTGACTAAGCGTATAATTGTCTGAGGCATACCCAAATCGGCTCTTCCTTTCAAAGTATGTTTTAAACACCATTGTCTCTAGGAGATCTCTGACAACCTGAACCGGAAACGAACTTGCCTGCCTTTTGAACTCTTGCCGCAATTTATCTTTACCCCCTGAACTGTACGTATACTCCCTTTTCCTTTCAGTTCTAGCGCTTTCCCCGTCCCTGCCTTCCTGCTAGTTTCGCTCTAGCAGAATGCCTGATCACGGTGGGTTGGTGCCTGACGTAATAATAAAAGATAGCGTAGATGAAATTATGTCTGGCCCTTTACATGTCTTCTCACCAGATTGACCTGAGTGAGGTTAGTGGTATGACTGTTCCCATTTAACAGTTGAGGAAACTGAGATCACATAGTCACTTAAGGAATAAATACCTGTCAGTTGAAGGAAGACAGTGCTGCGTCTGAATTATTTTGCCTGCGCATCCTTCATTTCTTCTCTGGCGCTCAAGGCTTTATGCCGATCCTTGGGCATGTGGTTCAGAAATAAAAGGGGAAAAAATTAAAACAAATGAAGTAGATGTAAGTTTTCTTTAAGAGTGAGATTAGCAACTTTTTTAATGTTGAGGAGACATCTGTATTTTCTTTCATACTATTTGCCTAATTTTCTATTGGATTTATTTATTCCCTTATTGATTTATAGAGATTCTTATGTACCATAAAACTTAGACCTGTTCTTCTAGGTTAACTGTGATAGGCAAATATTTACCCAGTGTTTGGGTGATCTTTTGAATTTGGTGTACTGTTTTAGCCATATTCAGTTTTAATATAGTTTTGTTTATCAGTTGTCTTTTTATAGATCCTGAGGTTTCTGTTATTATCCTCAGAAATGCATGCCTACTTCTGAGATGACAAGAACATTTCCGTTTTTAAAAAAATATTAAAAAATAAATTCAGATAAGGCTAGGATCATAAAAGAACCTCCGTATCTTAGCACAATCACTTACACATTCGGTTATTTACTCAACACGTTTATTTAGCCCCTGTGGTATACAGAGGTGACTTAAATTAGAAACTATTCTTGCTAAGTGCAGTGGGGATCCCAGCAGTAGGAACTGATGCACATTTTCAAAAGATCCCTCGGGCTACCGTACGGAGAAGAGATTTTTAGGGGGCAAGAAGGGAAGCCAAGAGAGAGAGGTAGGGCAGCAATGCCCGCTTGGAGCCGACCCAGAATTTGGTCAGAAGAACCAAGGTTCAAAGCAGACTTGTCGGAGTTAGAGCCAGAGCACTACTGCTGCTGCGGAAATGCTGTCCAATTCAGGCGTCCAGATGAAATGCTACTTTGAACCTGGAGCAGAGTGGGACTTTGTGTGGGGGACTGTTCAAAGGAAAACTGGACAGGTGGCACCCCTGCCCACTTGGCGCCGGCAAGTGGAGGGAGCTCGCGGGTGATGGATGGCTTTACATTGTTCTGAGCACAGCGCGGAGGTGCAGGCGGGCGGGGGAAGGGGGGGCGGTCCCTGGGGAGCTCAGGGAAGTCTCTGGGTTTTTCTTACATGTTGTCTTCCTCTTAATATCCAGCCAAGGTATTAACTCTGTATTCGAGCCACGTTTCCACCTAGAAATCTCACTATTGTTTCATATACTGTCACCCACGGTCCTAGTATTTGTATTTTTACACTTTTTAAACTCAAAATGTCTTGAATTTCGGTGAAAATGAGACAATTACAGTAGTTTGCAAAGCATAGAGAAGGGTGTATTTTTTTTTAAAAAAAATTGAAAGAACGTAACAACATGCGATTTACTACTATACTCCTCCCTTTCTTGAAGGTTCTTGGACATTTTTTACTCAACCAGTTTTAATTTTTTGCTCCTCATTTTATAAATGATTCTTCCCCTTGACTTCCCAATCTTGGGAGAAAACAGTGTTTCTCTTGAAAATACAGAGGGTGAATGAGTCCTGTGTGTGTGTTTTCCACGTGTTGGTTTTCCGAGACAATTCTCATGAAAAGGACTAGGATTGCTAAGTCATTTTTTACTATAAGGAGGTCCATGTTTGGGCATTGAAATTAATTTCCCTTATCTCGCCATACAAGTAGCCACCCTGGCTTCTTTGATTTACTACCTGGGATGGTTCAGTGGCACTAAAAACAGAGGACAGGAAGACATCACCTTTACGTGCCATCATTAGTCACAGCATTCAAAGCATCTCCCTGAGTGGGCTGCTTTGCACGAGTTCCTGCCATGCCATGAGAACACCCTGTTCTCGTCCTGTGTGCCGGAGACATTGGGCCCATGCATTACTTCCAGGCTGCATTTTTTATTTCTTAGTAAATTGTCCCCACCCTAAAATCCTTCTTGTCTTTCCTCCCTAACATAGTATGAAGGAACATTCTAGATTGCAAATATAATCCCTGATTGGAGACAAGGTACCGACTAGGAGAAAATATTTTATTTTTATTGTTTTTTTTTAGGTTTTCATGGTTTTTATTTTATATTGGCATATAGTTGATTTATAGTATTAGTTTCAGCGACGTGTGATTTGGTTATATGTATATGTATATCTGTATCTTTTTCAGATTCTTTTCCCATATAGGTTATTAGAGTATTGAGTAGAGCTCCCTCCTGTTGAGTAGGTCCTTGTTGATTATCTCCTTTATATACAGTAGTGTGTATATGTTAATCCCAACCTCCTAACTTATCCCCCTCCCACCTTTCTCCTTTGGTAACCATAAGTTTTTTTCTAAGTCTGTGAGTCTGTTTCTGTCTTGTAAATAAGTTCATTTGTATCATTTTTTAGATTCCACATATAAGTGATATCGTATGATATCTTTCTCTGACTTACTTCACTTAGTGTGATAATCTCTTGTTGCATCCATGTTGCTACAAATGGCATTATTTCATTCTTTTTTATGGCTGAGTAATATTCCATTGTAACTATGTGCCACATCTTCTTTATCCATCCATCTGTCGATGGACATTTAGGTTGTTTCCATGTCTTGGCTATTGTACATAGTGCTGAAGTGAACATTGGGGTGCATGTATCCTTTTGGAGTATGGTTTTCTCCAGATATATGTCCTTTGGGATTGCTGGATCATATGGTAGGTCTACTTTTAGCTTTTTAAGGAACCTCCATACTGTTCTCCATAGTGGCTGCACCAATTTACATTCCCACCAACAGTGTAGGCGGGTTCCCTTTCAACTAGGAGAAAATATTTTAAAATCACATCTCCAACCAAAGACTGGCATGCGGACGATATTATAAAGAGCCCTTAAAATTCTATAGTAAGGAAAAAAACAATTTAAAAAAATGGGCAAAAGACTTGAACAAAAATTTCACCAAAGAAGATTTACAGAAAGCATGAAAAGTTGTTCAGCAGCATTAGGGAAATGCAAATTATAACTATGGTAACGGAAAAAAAGCATGATGAGAGACCACCACACACCTATTAAAATGGCTAAAATTTAAAAAATCAGGCAATATCAAGTGCTGACAAGGATATGGAACGAATGAACTCTCATGCATTGCTGATTGGAATGCCAAGTGGGATAGCCACTCTGAAAACCAGTGGGTCGAATATTTTAAAAATGAAATATACAGTTCCCATGTGACGCAGTGCTCACTCCTGGGTATTTATCCTAAGGAAAGGAAGGCGTTTGTCTATAGAAGAACCTGTATATGAATGTCGTAGAAGCTTTACATATGGTAGCCCCATGCTGGGGAAAAACCCAACTGTCCTTCATTGGGTGCATAGATAGACAAACCCTGGTACCTCCATATAGTAGAATAATCTCCAAGAATAATAAGAGATGTACTATTAATATACCCAGCAACTTAGAAGCATCTCAGAGATATTATGTTGAGTAAAAGAAGCTCAACTCAAAAGATTACATACTGTGTGATTCCATTTATATGATGTTTTTGAAAAGACAAAGCTACAGTTACTGAGAACAGATCAGTGGTGGCCAAGGGTTCGGGATGGAGGGAGGCTATGACTATGAAGGGATAGTACAAGGAAGTGTGGGGGGTGATGGAGCTGTTCTGTATCCTGATCATGGTGGTGATTATATATGAGTATATACATGCGTTAAAATTCATAGTACTATAGACCTCCCACAGCTCGAGTCAATTTTACTGTTAGGTTTATTTCTTTTTAATTTACCAAAGTCCCAACTTCTTCCTGTGATCTGCAAGTTCCAGCCTCTCGCTCATGATTCAGCCAGCTCCTTCTGGGCATTCTAGCCCCTCCTGTCAGGTCACGAACGCTCCGAGGTCCCTCCTGTCTTCCTGCCTGTGGGCACACTCATCTCTCTGCCCGGGAATCTCCCCCACTCCTTTCTGTGCACCCATCTCACCTGGCTGCTGGCATCCTTTGCTGCTCAGGCATGGGAACCCCAGCACTGGCTCCAAGCGAGCCGCCTCTGCACACCCGCCCCTGAGCATTTGCAAGCCCCCGTCACGGTGCTCACTGGGTTGCCCCTAGTGCCTGCTTTGGGAGCTGCCCTGCCCCCTCAGCTGTGAGTTAGGAGAGTGATCTCACTGCTCACTCCTCAGCCCGGTAGAGAGGCGACAACTAAAGCAGTGAGGAAGAGAAGGAAGTCTGTGCCCTGGACTCAAAGACAAAAGTCAGCCTTTATTTTGTTTTACTGTGGCCTTTTTTCCTGGCTGCGCTGGCCTCTGACCCTCTGGCTGAAATTCCTTTCCTCCTGTTGCTCTTTCAGCAGGTGAATCCTCTTTTCTGGCTTTGCCCAAACTACTTGTTAAAAAGCAATAAGTCATGGTTTAAAAATCTTGATAGTCTCTTTTTTCGCTTTGAGCCAACGTAAAATTGTGCGGCAAAACCATGACTGTGGAGGGGTTTTCTCACCTCTTCCCCAGAGATTAGATGGGGTTTATAGTGTACAATGGAAAGGCATTAGTGGTAAAATCCTTATTATATATTTTTACATATTTACCGAGCCCCATCTTAACAAATTTTTCCAAATTCCGTTGGGGAGAGAACAGACTTTCTGTAAAAAAAAAAAAAAAAAAAAAAAAAAAAAAAAAGTAGCTTCTATTCTGGAATCCATAGCAATAGTAATAATAACAACAACAGTTACACGGTGCATACTAAGTGCCACACACTGTCTTAAGAAGCAGTTTATATATTATTTCACTTACTCCTCGCGGCAACCCTAGGAGATAGTGGTGTTACTTCCCTTTCACACCCGTGAAAAACTCAGAACAGAGTGGTTAAATTGGGGTCTGGAGTGGCGCTGGAATTTGAACCCAGGCCTTCTGATTCCACCTTCCAAATGACTGTGGAACTGATGGAGGGAAAAAAATGCAAGACCTGGTTTTCCTCACCAGGGACGCAGGCTGACCTCTTTTCAATTCTCTCTTGGATTCTCTCCTGGAAGGTATCTCCACCCTCATCACATGGACTGTAAGAAGCTCCAGAATGGTTTGGGATGTTCCTTTTCTTCTCCAGCCAAGGGTGATTCCATATTTGTTTCTTGATCAGTATTAGGTAATTGAAATAATCGGAAAAGCAAGCTAAAAATCAAAAAGGCTCAGGAAAGAAGCAGTACAAAAAATAAAACCTAACTTGGATTTGTACTTTTAACAACTTTCAGAGTGTTTTCAACTGTGTGTTCTCCAAAGATGCCTCTCACCATTTCCCATTATTATCATCTCTTCTTCACAGTTGAGGAAGGTGAGGCCCAGAGAGAAGTGAGTGACCTGCCCTGGTCCTCCATGTTGGTTCTTCCAGGACTAGAAAGCAAACTGAGTCTTTTCCCTTCCCCTCCCCTCCTCCCTCCTGTTCTTCTCCCCTTCTCCTTTCCTCTCTTCCATTTAAGCTCTTATTCATTGAGTAAGAGAAACTGTTCGGTATACTTAAGACACAGGCAATGTGATTTCATCTCTTTTCTACTTATATAGGTTTTCTGTTGCTGTGTAAACACATTGCCACACACGTAGCAGCTTAAGACCTCCATTTGTTAGCTCACGGTTCCATAGGTCACAGTTCCAGACGCAGAGCTGCTGGCTTCTGTGCTCAGAGTATCAGAAGGTTGAGAGTATCAGAGTTGCCACCCAGACTGAGTTCTTATCTGGAGGCTCTGGGGAATAATCTACTTCTTAGCTCCCTTAGGTTGTTGGTAGAATTCAGTTCATTGTGGTTGTAGGACTGAGGTCCTCATTTCCTTGCTGGTATCAGTCAGCCAGGGGCCACTCTCAGCTTCTAGAGGCTGCCCACATTTCTTGCCATGTGACCTCCTCTGCCTTGATGCCAGCAGTAGTACATCAGATCTTTTCTTGTGCTCTTGAATGTGTGACTTTCTCCATCTCTGATCTCTAAACTCTAATATGAATTCCAAAATACAAAGTCCATGTGATTCTTTCAGCCCTGCTCAGATTATCTCCCCATCCTAAGGTCAGCTGATTTTGGATCATAATCGCAGCTGCAAAATCCTTCACATTAATACCTTGGTTAGTGTTTGAATATCTGAAACGAGGGGTAGGAAAGTGGGAGGTCATCCAGAATTGTCTGCCTACCGCCAATGCGTAACAGTGTTAAGAAAGGTAAAGACAGAAACCAGGGCCAACTCTAAGCTATTTATTTTTCAGTAGTAATTACATAAATTCTTTGATGCTTTTTGCCAACCTGATGCATTTTGTATTTATTAGGCCATTTGATTAAAAGCATATTCGTAATCTGTGCAAGTTTTTTGTCTTAAAAGGATTGAAAAAGGATGAGGTAGGCGTAATATTGTTGAACAAGGCAATTCACTATCACCAGCTATTCGTAAGTTCCTCTTTTTTTTAGCGTTGTTTCAACAGACACTTTCTTCTCAGCCTCTGTGGTCCATCTCCTTGAACTTTCTCTCTCTGCTCCTAGGCTATGTGGTTCCTTCTCTACTTGCAGGTCTCATCTTAGATATCCCCTCCTCATGGACAGATTTCTTGATGGCCTTACCTCGTAGGTTAAGAATGACAAGTATGTGAAGTCGCTGTTTCATTCAGGCTCCGTTTGTGATGGCTTTCTAATTATTTCTGGATTCGTGGATTGCCAGTGTCTTATGTCTATTTCTCATAGACCGTAAGCCTTGGAAGGGATGCCTTCATAGGCCTAGTGCCCAGACTGTGCTTGGTACAGAGGAGGCATCAAAAATTATGTTTTTAATTGATGTGTAAATGGAAGGTATTATGGAAAAAGTAACTATAACGTTTGTTTAGAAAGGTGGCTAGAGTAGTGAACCAGGTTAATCATGAGGTCACTGCTAAGGCATTTATTGTTTGAAAAGCACCCAGTTGACGGTCATAAAGCTCTTGAAAGAGAGAGGGGGGAGACTCTACGAATAGTGGCACCATAGAGGGACAGTTTCCATATTGTCCTTTGAAACGTGCAGTGCCTCCGGGCAGGAGGTGGGCAAGGAGTGTGCAAATCACACACCGTCTGATGTTTGGATCACGGTTTCCTGCAAAGTTTTAATGCCCCGAGACGGAGGCCTCTTTCCTCCCAGCCCTCCTTTGAGCAGCTCCTCTCTCTGATTTTCTCTTAAGCTTCACCTTCACCTCCATGCAGTCATAGACCCATTTAGAAGCCACTTGACCTTGGGCAAGTTATCCTCCCTGAGCCTTGTTTTCCTCCTCTGTAAAATGAGCAGAACAATTTACACCTTCAGAGGTCATTGGAAGGATAGAAGGGCAGTGAATGCAAAAGCCTGACTCACACTGAGCTTAATAAATGCTGTTTCCTTTATTAGACTTTGCCGCGTATCTGACGTGGAATGCTCATCTTAACAACTGTTGTTTGGAATTTGTTTAAAAAAAGAAGGTTACAGTAGACTATAGGGTCATTGGAGATTTTTGTCATCATATACTAAGGACTACCTAGTTTGAAATAAATGTATTTCACATGCAGCTATCCCAAGCACAATGTATCTACCTTTTTTTTTTTTTTTTTTTCTGATGGTGATTCAGAAGTCACTCCAGAGCCTTAGTGGTTCCTCTGGGTCTTTATTATGAACACCAGTTAGCATTTTATTATGGCCCTTAAGACGTATTGGTTACTATCAAGTTTAGAAAGCAACTTGTGTCTGTCTTGTTCACCTTTTCCCATTCCTTAATACATGATAGAAAAACCGTGTGTTGCAATAAACACAGGCTTGCCTCTGCCCAAGCCCTTCCCAGTCGCTCCTCTTTTTGATGGAGAGGACTCTCCTGCCCCAGCTTGTGCGGGGAAGTAACAGAACCAAAGCAGTCACATCCTTGGAGCGGAGGAATAGCGGTCAGCGGGGCTTCAAAGAGCTCATTTGCCATAAAGTACCAAAAGTTGTTCAAAATCAGTCAAGCTTTTATCACATTTCTGAGGAGGCCGTTTTAGGGAGCAACAAGGGCAGAGTAGATCAATTTACATTTCTTTTTCTTTCACCACTGTAAGAGCGCTTATTTGATGAATTCTCAAGGCACGTTAGACAGTATTAGCCAATGTGGTGATGGAAGCATAGAGCCAGCTCCTGTTGTGTTTATCATGGGGATCGTGTCTACACTCAAACCTGCACTCCTATCTTTTCTTTTCTTTTTCCTGTCTTTTAATTCCCTGAGTGTGATTTAGAGGAGTCCACGCATTGCATTGCAGTGGCAGTGGAAGTCTGGATTTCCGATTTAATTCCCGTAGTCTGAACCCAGAACACAGGGCCAGGAGACTCTCTCCTGCCCCAAATTAGCTGGGAGAGCTTGGACAGTTGGTGCAGTATCTCTGTGCATGCCCCTCGGTTTCCTCTCCTGTAAAATGGGACTATTCACTTCTTATCAGAGCGTTATTATAATAAAAGGAAATGTCCTGTCGATTTAAAAATAAATGTTAACACCATGCACACGCTTTCATTTTTATTTTTAATCTGAAAGTGACATGCGAAAGCAGGATACCACCGTTTTCAGAGTGGTTAGCCTACATTCATCATATTTCTAGGTGAAGTATCTGAAAGTGATTATAGGTAATAAATATCTTTTTTCTTAAACTTATTGCAGAGGCAGTTTTTCCACTGTTAATGAGGGTAATTTGACTTGGTTGAAGGATTGCAGTTCTTAAGAATTAATGCAGTAATCCAATTCAAAGATTTAAAGAGATCTAAGATTTTTTCACAGGTCGCGTGCTAGTGAATGCGCTGCTCTCACATAGCAGCTAATGGACTTGAACGCCAGTCTGTCATTTACTGTTCCCTCACTGAGAGCAGCTATGCCCTTGGTAGTGAGTCTTCTTTCCAAGCATTGCAGGTTATTTAGAAGCGTGGTGTATTTGTAACACTTTGGAGAGAGAGTATCCTATTTCCCACAGCCCCTAATTACTATAAAAACTGGGGTTATCTTTCTTAATTACATGTTTGAATCCTAATCTGCTAAGGTCTGAGGAATATCAGACTCCAAGGAGCTGCCTTCTCGCCTTCCTTTCTTCAGAGAGGGGCCTTTTTTTTTTCTTTCTTTTTTTTTTTTAGTGTATTTTTAAGAACTAATTCCTGTATCATTGTATTCGTACCTATAGGTTAATTCATGTGAAGACAAAGGTTACATGTACGGTATTCATAACTTTCCATTTTTGATAGGGATGTATTATGAACAGCTAACAGTATTTTGTAAAGCCTTATTTGTAAAGGATGTTGGAAATGCTCTTCTTTCCCGATGCCATTATGTTTCTAAATATGAAAAATCCCATTTTGAAGCAATTAGAAGCCTTCTCTTCTCTTTCCATGTGTGTGTGCACACAGGAACCTTTGTTCCTTAATTAGGAAAAGGACTAGAGCTCATTAATTGTGGTTCCAAGTGATGTGTGCTCAAACGTTGAAGCACTGATACGTTACAAGGAAAGATCCAGCCTAAATCTAGGGGGCTCTCGGCAGTTCTGAGAACTGTTACAAAGATAAATAAGCAGGAGAGGGTCCTTGTAGGACCATCCTCACATCCTGGCCTGTCCTTGAGGACCCGGCTGGCTACCGTTGAGTTTTAAAGCCTTGGAAATTTCTGTACTCGCAGGAGAGAAGGGGCGAAGGTGCAACTTGTGTAGAAATCTAGAACTTTGCCTTTGTTGAAAACCTATGATTTAAAAAAAAAAAAAAAACAGAGGTCAGGAATCTCTCTTGGATTTTTTGATCAATTAGAGGACCCCATCTAGATGCCTTTAGATGTTATTGAAAGTGAGAGATTGCTGGCAACCATGATAGGAGACAGGTATCCTAATGTTTTATAGGCTGATTCTCATTGCTGGCATTAACACCGGAGCCATTGCAAGAGTTTTGAAAGCCAGAACTCCCAAACTGAACTGGCAAAGCCTCAGGCCCGCATTGGTCATCAAGAAAGAGGCCTAATTTCCACAACAAGAACAGGAATTTCTTAGCCTCCAGGAAACTCAATGCATCTAAACGTTCCGAGAAATATGAATAGTGCAAACGGTGGACTCATCTCACTGGTCAAGATCAGGGTTTCAGAAGCGGGGAGGTGAGCAACTTGAGTGAAAACGCTCAGACCGCCTAGGTGATGCTTTCCTGTGGGTGGGCTGGCCTGGCGAGGGAACTCTGAAATGAAGGATGGGAAGAATACAGCCAAACGTCAGTTCAGAAACCAGAGAATGGAAAGTTGGAGCACCTAATTTGAGGGGCAGTCGCGTGTCTTCCAGAAGATTCTATCCAGTCAGGTGGATAACCGTTTGGAAGGAAGAAAACGCAGGGGCCACTAGGCAAGTCTGGGGTCCTCTCCTGCCTCCCCACCTGCCATCTCCCTCCTCCTTTCCTGCCTTCTCTTTCCACCTCTGCCGGAGGATGAACTGCCTTCCTTCTGCTCGTGTTAATGGAAGACATTGTTAATATCAGTAAAAGGGAGCACTTCAAAAAGGCAGCAGAGATTTGGCAAGTAAAGGCCTGACACCATATCCCCTGTGCTGGTAATGGTCTGGGTCAGAAACAGCGAATGTGGAACCAAATATTATTTCCCTGAAATGTCCTGCCATTTGAAGAGACATGTCTAGCTAGGAGACATATCTAAATATATTTTTATATAATAATAATATACTATATATTTTTATATAATATAATTTATATATACTTTTTTCTCCACCAGTAATTTTTTTTAACGTTGTATTTCTCAGAGAGAGAGAAACAGATTTTAAAATATAAAAACCTGTTCTTCAACTGAGGATGCAAAAACCTCATTGCAGTATTTATTCCAAACCTGCTCTCGTAATGTTCAGTCAAGGAGAAAACAGCGAAAAACAGTTGTTGATGGACTTAGCACAGAACTGGATTAAATAAGCATTAGTCTACTGAAGCTGATTACAGGAATATGAAAATGCAATATCTTAATGGTACATATTTTTATGTGGCAGCTCAGTTGCCTTTCATTTTGCAGCTAATATGTCTATTCTTATGAGTCATTTACTTCTTTAATTACCTTTTGCAGGCGAGGCACCATGGTATATTAATGTGAATGATTTTTACTGCCAGTTTATCATACAATGCCCCAGAAGTTGAAAGGCATAATTGACTTGGAAGAACAGCTCATGAAGGAAACAATATTTAGTTGACAGTTTTCCTTGTACTCTCTGTTGACGTTTATGAGTTTACACTATGCTAAAGGAGTCATAAACACAATTTTCTTTCAATAACCGGAAAGGCTAGCTTCTCAAATACATCTGTGGAAAATGCATTTGTTCGTTTCTCGAATAATATGAAAATAACACATTTCCAGTGATAAGACCTCTCAGACTGCCAATTGAATTAAACCTTTGAAGGTACATTTATAACCTGTCTTGCAGCATTAGGAGATATTAGGGTTCATGTGATTGAATCAGTTTAATGAATATTTAAATTATAGACAGATTTGGATAAATCGTATTTAAATCTGGGTGTTAGAACGAGACTATTCGGCCTCATCCTCCCGATTTCCAGAGGGAAGGAAAGCAGGAAGGGAGCTTGGGAACTGTCTGGAGGAAGATCTTCTTTCTCCCAAGGCGAGGGAAAGTCTGACAGTACATTTTTAGGGAAAGAAAAAAAGAAGGGACCGTCACTACAACTCCTTTTAAGGTCTGGGCTTTGAACAGTTAAACTCAAGACTTGGGCGGGTCGCTGCTCTTCCGGCGTCTGGAATGGTGCCTGAGTTGACTTGGGCAGTTAGCAAGCGCCCTTGTTTTAACCATCACTTCCACAGTCCTCTGGGCAGGTCCTGGTTTGGCACATTGGTTTCGAGGGAGTTAAACTTTTCACAGTTTCCTGGATTGTTTGCAGTTCAGTCCTGTGCAGCATAATGAAAGTTTTCTAGCCATCTGTTGTTAAGCTGGCGGGGAGCAAGGCCAGTATATCCAAACAAAGTTCTGGCCTGCTGTAAACGGAACCTGTCGGTTTAGCATAGCTTTCCTGACCCCTCCAACGAACGGGGCAGCCCTTGGTACCAGGCACTGACTGCATGGCGCTTTCAAAGGGGAACTATTTTGGGGGTAGGGGGGTGAGGGCCTGTTTACTTTTTCCCTCCGCGTTCCTCTCACTGGCTTGGACTAGTTTATACTCAATCTTTAAGCGGATAAATGGTTACTTGTCCCCTCCTTTTTCAGAGAAGGAAGCATTACTTCTTAATAGGAGATTGTAACTTTTGAAAACAAGGTATGAGTGTCTCTAAATGTATGTCAGGCGGCTGTGATTTGCAAGGTTGTTCTGTAGCCAGCTGTTTTTGTTTCATCACTTTGTCTTTCAGCGTTTGGGGACAAATAGTCTGGGCAGTGGAAGCTCCTATATTTATTACTTAGCTTATGTAACTGAAGCGTTTTCACAGCTTTAAAAGGACTCCCCGCCACCCTTTCTTCCGCCTTTTTTATTTCATTATCAGAAGTTGATACACAGCGTAACTTAGAGAGCAGCCATTAGACAGTGCCTTCCAGCTGTGTGGGGTGTTCCCTACTTCTCTGTTCTTTTTTACAAGGTATATCTATTGCTTTTAATTGCCCAGCTTAACCTTAAAATCAGTTCTTTGTTTTGTGATATTCTGTAAAACGTGTTTAATTCTTAGTTCCTGTTTCCCAGTGTTTCCATGGCTCTGTATGAAACACTCCTGGATGTATGTGTGTATCTCGACACCTGTCTAAGCCTACCCCTGACCTGCGTGGGTTTCCTTTTGTTAATGACGCCTTGTAGGTGCTGTTGTATTTTTATCTTGGTCTTGCTGCAGTTTATTTTCTGTCCAGCATTGGTTACATTTGTGCTCTGTTAAGAGAGGGCTCTGGGGAGCCATTGTCAGACCTCTGTATCCATCTCAATTCATTAAAATATCCAGGGAGAATGGCCACTGTCATTGAATAACTATGTCAGCCACTCCCCTGGCTGCCTTTCCCTCTAGATGAGAAGCAGACCACAGTCCCACACGGTTACAAAGAAAAAAGGCACCAAAAGGATACATATTTGTCCTAAGCACCAACATGAGAGGGTTTGGATTCAACTTTAAGTGCAATCCAGGAATGTACAAGGGTCAGGAGTTCCATAAATGGGGGTGGGGGTGGGGGAGCAGAAGAACCAAAGGAGTAAACGAGGAGGTACCAGGCTTCTCCTTTAAGGGACAAGGAGTTTTGCGGTAGGTGGAAAATATTCAATTTAAAATTTAAATGAAGGCACTTATTTGGAAATACCATACAGTCCTAATCTGTTTGTAAGGTGACTGACATATAAAGTGCTTTTTTGTTTTAAGGTAAAAAGAAAAAAAAAATGTGTCCGGGGTAGAGTTTCGGGTATAAATGTCAGGTGCAACGCACGGCATACTCACTCCAAGAGTCAAGCAAATAACCTTGGCATTTAGGACACTGCCTTTTAGAACATGAAATTGTTTTTTGTTGTGTGTCTTTTTTTTTTTTTTTTTTAAAGGAGGACTACATAAAGGGGTCACCTATTAGCTGTGTTTTTGCTGTCTGAAACTCAGCCCTTCTGTCTACGAAAATCAAACTACTGTGTAAACATTCCAGTGTTGTTCTTGGTCTCTACAATAGCCACAGGGATCAGGTTTCACCTGCCTGCACATCTTCAAGCAATTAGAGCAATTAGCGTGAAGCCATTTCACATTCAAGGATTCAAGGTCTGTGGTGACATTCAAGTCCAGGAGAAGTCTAAAAGGGAGAGAGAGGAAGCGGCCCAGAGCATGGCTACTCTTCTTCCATGGTCCTAAGCAGACAATTTCTCTTTTAAAAATGGTAGCTCTTTAATGATATTATGAGGTTTTTAAATGACAGATCAAAAGTTGTTTATATCAAAAAAAAACCCACCCCAACAGTCATTTAATTATACTAATGAAGGTCTTTATACATGGCAGATTTTTTTTTTTTTTTTTTTTTTTTCCCAGTATGCGGGCCTCTCACTGTTGTGGCCTCTCCCACTGCGGAGCACAGGCTCCGGACGCGCAGGCCCAGTGGCCATGGCTCACGGGCCCAGCCGCTCCGCGCGGCATGCGGGATCCTCCCGGACCGGGGCACGAACCCACGTATACCCTGCATCGGCAGGCGGACTCTCAACCACTGCGCCACCAGGGAAGCCCCTACATGGCAGATTTTTTAAAAAGACTTTTAATGGCTGTGAGAAATGGAGCGTTCCTCCTCCGTGTCTCACCATGGGAGTGACAGCATTCTTTGCAGAGGAAGAATGTATTTTATAATATATAAAGGAATTTGCATTCCGCTTTACATGGTAAACCTCCCTGTTTTGGGTAAATGGAACCATTACAGCAACGTAGAATATTTAGTTGGCAGACTTTGGGAGTAAGTATTGAAAGCAACTTTTAATTTATTTTTTTAGCTTGGAGAAGAGTAGTGGCAACTTTCATATATTGAACTAGTACCGTTTAAAGACAGATGATCAGCTTAGCACATCAGACAGCTATGTAAGCGTGACCGAAGATGCCTTTTACAAAATCGGCTCAGAATCCGGAAGGGTTTGTGTTGTGTTTGTTTGTTTTGTTTGTTTTTCACATGTGTAACTTAGCTACCCAGGAATCTTGTTTGCATGAGGCAAACCCTAAACTGATTACAGCTTTTAAAATTGGTTAGTAGATTTTTAAATCCACATTGCACTGTTGGGTTATTACGCAGAAATGGGGGGAGGGGCTGATTTTCAAAATCCGAGGGTGCTGCAGGAATGATCTGGCTCTGTGCTCCCAGGAGGTGTCTGCAGTCAGGAGTAACTGCAGGCTAAATTATAATGTGGAATTCCCTTGCCCTTTAACCTGATGCTGCCTGTTCACATTCAGCGTTTATTAACAAACAGCTCTAAGTACAAACTTGTTGGGAGAATCACTTTTTCATTCGACACACTGACTTTAATTAGAATAAGTGGCTTATTTTTAAAAGAAATAATTGTGTGCCTCTAAGAAAGTTCTTGGAATAATTCCTTTATGAAATTGCCTTAGATGACTTCAAAGTGAGGAGGTATTGCGCAGTTTTCTGTCCATCGCCCTGAACTCATCTATCTGTGCGACTGAGGCTGGAGCATTTGTGTTCAATTAGTAATTAGCCATTTTTAGGGAACTGGACTTGCTCAGAAGTCTCTAGCCCCGTCTCGAACCACTTAGAGCTCTTCTGTTGAGGACTGGGTTTCCTGCCACCCACTTGCACGGCGCCCAGGCTATGTGCCTTTTGAAACTACATGACAGAGCAGATGCAGGGGCTGCTAATAAAATGTTGCATGCTGGACACTGAGACAGGTGAAGGTCTGCCTTTTTCCCTCGCCCCTTAGAAATGCATTGCTAGGAAGTCATTTGCAGCGTTTATAACTAGGCTGGCTGAGTTAGACAGGAACATTTGAATTGGATACTCTACCCCTTCTAAAAGTGGAGAGGCAGGCATCTAAAAGCTGCCGGGCTCAGAAGGGAGGTGAGGCAGTAAACCAGATCTTTCCTTTTTTTTTTTCTTCCCTCCTAGCCTCGTCCTCTGTTTCTCTGATCTGCCTTTTGAACTGTTTTTGTGGCTGATCAGTTCCACCTAATATGTCTCTTGATTTCTGCTATTGTAATACTCAGGCGACATGCTGTTCTCTTGGTTTTTATAAGCTTTAGATGCTTCTGCCTGTCATATTCTGGCGGTTTATCTTCAGCGTCTGGATTTGCTTTCAGACTTGAATGTCTATCAAGCTGCCGTTGCTTTGAATGTGAGATCAAAAGAAGATGAATTCCAGTAAAAAATTTCCTTCTCTGAAGAAAAGATTGGGGCCTATGTAAACATCCTACTGACAGTTCCCAATGAGTTATTTTAGCCGAGTATTAGCACCTGGATGACAGACAGTCCAGCATTCCATGCTCCACGACAAATCAGTTGCTTCGATGGCAGAAGAACATTGCCACAGCAGCAGTGCATTTTCAGAAGGAATCCTTTTTCTTCCTCCTCCGCCTCCCCCTTTATCTTTTCTTTTCTTTTCTCTTTTTTTTTTTTTTTTTTTTTTGAATTTGGCTGTTCAACTCTTCATCCTGTTTTTCAAGCTGACTTCTCTGTCTTCAGCAGTTCACTTTTCCTTACAGTATCTGTCAAGTTCACTCAGGTGACGGAAGACAGGACTTCGATAATTAGTTTGGGGTGGCTTCAGGAGTGTTCAGGTAGGCAAGCTAGGCGTCTCAAGCTAAACAGGTAGTTTGGTTGATTGCAGAGAAAAGGAAAAGCAGCAAAAGCAAGCTCAGGGGCATATCCTTGGAATGCAGGCGATGTGTTCTTTAAAAATACATGTGACAAAATCCTCTAAAGTCTGCAGAATCGGAATTTTCTTTCTTCCTTTTTTTTTTTTTAAAAAAAAAAAAAAAAAAAAAAGCATCCTGCCTATGTTAATGTCACCACAAAAATATCTCAAGAGCAGGCTGCCCAAAACCCTGTCGGTATGTATTTGTCTGCGTGTATGAGCTGTGTTTGGCTAGGGCTTGGTCTAGCCCCGGCACACTTCTGATGCCGTGTCCTTGCTTGCAGACCTGGGATGATTTAGATACAGTGTAGCCTGAATAGATTTCTTTAAGTGCTAAATGCAACTTTGAAAATTACCTCCAAGCTCCAACTGATCTTTCAACTTTGAAAGTGAAGAATTACTTGAGGAATTCTTGTGGTTTCTTTGTCATTTAGTGAGAGCCCAGGCAGCTACCGTGGAGGCAAGCGTCCCTTAAGTTGCCTACAAAGGGCAATGTTCCAGTGTGTTTTCTCCTCGAGTGTGCTTCAGTCGCACAGGACTTCCTGTTTATTCAAACATCTTTTTTACCATTCGGCAACCCCGCTTCACAGAAACAGCCAGAACCCATCTACAGCAAGAAGACGGAAATCCAAGGGCAGACAGTGCGAGCTTTCTCGATCAAACTCTTCATTTTCTCTGTAAGTGTCCAGAGGAAAAAAAAATAGAACATTTTCGCTGGGTTAATAAACTTTTAAAACTAAGGATCTCCTCCTGCGCAGACATTCTCTGAAGGGCAAAATAAGATGATCCAACTTACTTACTGCTCTTTCTGACCCCCTCCCCTTCCATCAAAGACGTTTTTCTTTTTAGAGCTTTGAGAGGACCGGTTCGTTCTAACTCCTTGTTACTTCACTCTTGCTTTCAAACGTGTCTCCGGATGGTCTCAGCTAAGTCAGCAGCCGTGTGTCGTCAGGACCGGTTTAGGAGCTTGAACGGAGATTAGAACCTCGCTCTGCTTCTTTGTGAGCTTGTTTTGTGTCGCCTTCTTTTCCTTCCTGTTATCACCAGGAGTGAGAGGGTGCAGGGTTGGTGGCTTGGTAATTCTGCATCTGCAGGATTGTCCTCCATGTATGCATCACGACCCCATCATCGTTTGTGAATCGGTCTTGATAATATTTGTACCAATTTCATGCCAATAAAAGTCAGACTGCTGAAACAAGCACGGTCATTATGCCATTCATATTAGTATTGTTTAAACTGAGTGGGCTGCAAAAAAAGAAAGAGAAAGCCCGCCTCACTTTCCGAGATGGTTGTTAACTTTGATGTTGGAAGGGTCTTTTCAAAATGCTCATTGTGGATAATTAGGATGGCAGGGAAAGCCCTCGAACCCGGGCTGCTCGCTTCTCTCTGTGCCGAGGAGTGATGTGGTTGCCCCTTGGGTCCTTTCTCTTGAAATGACTTTTTCAACTCATGGTTTGACATTTTTTTTTCAAGGGTTCCACCTTTTCCTGTCTGCTGTGGACGTCCCTCTGGCCCCCCTCCCCTCTCCCCACACCCCTCCCCCAACCCTGACCCAACCAGCTTCAGTATAATTGGTAAGCCAGGTGCTAATTTTTTTTTCTTCTTCACTGTATACTGGTCAGGGAATAGACAGGAAGTAGAAAATTAGCTCTTTTGATCTGAAGGGAATTGTTATTACTCTAAACCTTGTTTGTTAGTCCCCAGACTAAATATACTTCAATTTCGGCGTCTCACTCAACCATCTATTAGAATAGAGAAAGAAACAGGCTCTGTCATTGTCCCCCACCTGTCATGGAAGAAGCATTTCAATAAATAAAATAGGTAAGTGTATATACATATGTGTGTATCGCTCTTGCTAGGCTGGCTTTTTTCAGATTCAGAAGTTGTTCTACTTTGCAAGAAAAGAAAATTATGTTTGCGACTGCCTTAAGGACAATTTGTATAACAGTAGGAGTAATTGCAGGGAAAATGGAAAGAGTGACTGGAGGTATTTACTCAGATGTTAGTGTAGGTGTGGAGGCCAAAAACTCAGTGTGGGAACAGTGGGCCGCTTTTCTTGGTATCGCAGTCTATTTGATGACCATCAAATTTCCCAGCTCGCTGGTTTTGTTTTTTCTGGATGGCATGTTTGATTATTTATCAGAAGGGGAAGGGAGTAGCTGAAGCAAATAAACATGTGACCAAGTTCTGTTTTGTTTTCCACTCAGAAAGCCGTGCCCTTTCACAGACATACAGAAAAGAGTAAATGCATTGTTTTATGATAAAAGGAAATTGCATGTGTCATTTTCTTTTTAAAGGCAACCAAGTTAACCCTTACGACTCAGGAGCCTCTTGGCCTCCTGAGCATTCAGCAGGCTTTCACTGAGAATTCATCTATTGCGGTGGATGGTTTTATGGTACAGGATTTCCAAGGTTTAGTTGGTCAGTAGTTTGGCTTTTCTAGATGCATTCCTTAGTTATGCCTGCCTCAGTAGCTCGACTTTTTTTTTTTTTTTTTTTTTTTTTTTTTTTTGGCGATACGCGGGCCTCTCACTGTTGTGGCCCCTCCCATTGCGGAGCACAGGCTCTGGACGCGCAGGCTCAGCGGCCATGGCTCACGGGCCCAGCCGCTCTGCGGCATGTGGGATCTTCCCGGACCGGGGCACGAACCCGTGTCCCCTGCATCGGCAGGTGGACTCTCAACCACTGCGCCACCAGGGAAGCCCCCAGTAGCTCTGCTTTTATGTTGTATGTGAGAGAGTGTGTGTGTGTGTGTGTGTGTGTGTGTTAAACAGTGATGCCATTGGATGAATCTGTAGCTCTTACAGTTGTGTTAAAGGCTATCTTCTGACTTTACATCGAAACATAAAGAGCTCAGTTAAAGGGAAATGTACCAGAGTTTCTGTGACCAGCGAGCAGCATGATTTATCCGTGTCCAACTGTTGCTTCTCTCTTTGAACGTGTCAGGCAGGTGGTGTCCTGCAAAGAGACGCCTTGTAGGTCTCCGAGACACCCTCAAAAACATCTTCACGTCTTTATTCTTATGTCGTGTATATAATGACCTGCAGGAGTGTTGGTTATCTCAGGTCAGGTCCTCCAGAGACCTAGGGAAAGGCTCAAATCTACATGAAACGTAGACTTCTAAACAAGCAAACTAAACTTTAAGTTTTTTGCTTTCATTCTCCAGCGGGGTTTGCATCAGTGCGTGGAGATCCTTTATACATAGCCAAGCACTGACCTATGTGTACATGCTCTCACGGGCACGGTTTTTAATAACTAAAGCACGATTTTGGTCAGGGGCTGCCTCATGTATACACACCCTGCACAAATGATGGGCGTGATCTTAGCACAGTGCCTCACCCGGTCACATCAAGCCCTATAAGTCACAGCTGAAAATCTGTTTCATTGCCTATACCGTCTTGGAATGTGGATAGGAGATATGCACACAGAGGGATTCCCTCTCCATTGACTATATAAGGGAACAATGCAGCCGACACTCAAACACAGCGCAGCCTCCATCAGGATTGCCCCGCATGTGTGTCCCTGGGAGGTGGCTTCGTCCTGGGGAGGACAACCATAGCAGCAGTAGCCTTTCTGCCGTCTCTTTTTATCATTTGGGTGACTCTCCAAAAGGCCCTTGGGTTGGATCGTCACACTTTGTACCTATACACAGCCCTTTGTGCAAATCAAAGTGCCTGACTAATGCTAACTCGTTAATACTTGGAACATGCTTGGAACACAGGTGGGCTGTGATGATGATCCCACTTTTAAGGTGGTAAAGTGTCCTGTTGTTAAAATAGTTTATAATTTCCGGGTGTGTCTGTATTTCATGGTCAGGCACGAGCTGGAAGGGGTATGATCTAGATGTCATGAGAAGCGTTTTTCCTGTGACATACTCAGCCCTGACCACAGGCAGTCTCATGAGAAAGTATTTTACCATGAAGAAACTGGACTGGAAAATGCATCTAGTGCGTGGAGTTGATGGAGATGCAAGGGAGGAGCCGGTGAAGAGATCATGCTTACTTTTAATCTCTTCAGCGTCGAAGTTAGGAGATTTTTTTTTTTTTTAAGATACAGCCTGGGCTAAAATTTTGATTTTTGTTTTGCTTCACGTTAACTCAATATGATGTTGGCAATTTAACTTCCACAAAAATCAAGTTAGTTGGTTCCTTGCAGAGACGTTGCTCATTGGTAGTGCAAAGTGAGAAGTTACTCGTGGTTGTGGGCTTTGGGGCAAAAGAATCGAAACATTCTGTTAACCCTCAGTGTTACCATGTGATTCTTAAATTCTTGTGTGTCTTGCGCTCCTTCCTATGGTTACTACTTACAGAGTAAGAATTAGTCACATGCCATTTGCAGTTTTAAGTCTCATGTTAAAACCTTTTCCGGAAGTCTCTAGAATAGGGTGCGGGTAGAATTTGGGTTATTTGGTTCCCAGCACTGTTTGTTGATTGGAAGCTGAACGTAGAAATTAGGTTTGAAAAGTCTCCGTTCAAAATGGGTTTTTAATTTCAAAAAGGGATTTTCAAGAAAAAAAAAAAAAAAGGGATTTTCAAAAGCGTGTAATTAATGATTCCAGTTTTGCTTCAGAAAAGTAGTTTATGTAAGCATGCCCCCACATGTTGCCAGGGTGTCATGCGTAGATGAGGATATTACACTTGACTTTTTATTTTTCTAATTCATTTATGTGTTTTTCATATCTTATAAAATGAGTAATCATTTTTAAGTGCTTTTTTTAAATTGAAGTATAGTTGATTTACAATGTTGTGTTCGTTTCAGGTGTGCAGCACAATCCTTTTTCAAATTCATCTCCATTGTAGGTTATTTCGAGATATTGACTACAGTTCCCTGTGCTCTACAGTAGGTCCTTGTTGTTTATCTATTTTATATATAGTAATGTGTATCTGTTAATCCCAAACTCCGGATTTTTCCCTCCCACCACTTCCCCTTTGGTAACCATAAGTCTGTTTTCTATGTCTGTGAGTCTGTTTCTGTTTTGTAAATAAGTTAATTGGTATCATTTTTAAAAATTCCACATTTAAGTGATATCATATGATATTTATCTTTATCTGACTTATTTCAGAAGCACTTATTCATTGTGAGGCCCTAGGCTATGCATATTATATGTATTAATTATGATATAGGGACTGTTATTTTCTCCCATTCTTACTGATGAAGAAATGGACGCAAGGAGAGGTTAAGTAACTTGTCCAAGGTCACACAGCTCGCAGGTGGTGGAGCTGGGGTTCAGATCCAGGCAGAATGACTGGTGGGCACTTCACCACCATGTATGCTGCTTCTGTAGAAATACATTAATGTTTTATGAAGTAAGCCTCTCTTTCTTTGGAAGTGTTATGCTTCTCCTAAGGTCAGTAATTCCCCCAAATTCCCAGGGAATCCCTATTTCTTCATGCCTGGAGACTCAAGATCCCCCTTATGCTAAACGGCAGTGACCAGAAGCTCCAAAGATCGTTGTCACCCGACGAGCACAACTCTGGGAACACTGTTGTCCATCTGATGAACACAGTTTTGTTTTCAACCCGCCTTTTAAGAAAATGTTTCTAATTCCTTGACCAGAGTGATCAAATCTTCAGAAAGTTCACTGCCAAGTACCTTTGAGTGTGGCTTGGACTAACTGATTATATTCTTCTAGACATCTCTACATTCTTCTCTAAAGATCTATCATGTCTAGCAAGTCGTTCTGGTTCCATGTGAATGCAGGAATTCCAAAGCCATGGATTTGCGGGTTAGTGGCCATTTTGGGTTGTGTCATTCTTGAAGTACAAGGGCAGGGATTCTAAGCCAGACTGTGTGACCTTTGGCATATTCGGTAAACTTTCTGTTTACGTAAAACAATTTAGAACCAAACCAGATACGCAGTTGGCATTCAGTAGGTGTTGGCCATCATTTCTTCGTCATGACCTGGCAGCTGTATCGTCGGTACCTTCATCTCCCCCAAGGCTTGTCCTTTGGCTACCAGCCAGCCATTCCCTCTGTATTATTCTACGAGTCAGGGCAAGGCATAGGTTAGGGTTTGGTGAGGGTCAGAAGGAACCATATTTGCTCAAGTGCCTTTGCCAGCGGAAGGATACAGGCCTCTCAGTTGCAAGTCATCTGTGTGACCATGGGTAAATCACATCGGCCCTCTTGTCCTCAGTTCGCTTTTCATACGATGAATATTGTCTGCCTTAGATTCCTCTGGGCTCAATAGAGGATGCTGTGGTTTTCTCAGTGTCTCTCTAAAGAGGATAGCCAGTGGTTTGAGATCACTGGGGAAGAGGAATCTTTGTTTCCCACAAAATATATCTTCTTACATATGGGGCAGTGTACTAAGAACTGGTTTCCATTAAATAAGTAGTTGTCATGTACAGGTACTGTGCTAAGAATTATGCGTATCTCACATAATCTTTAGAATTTAACCTTTCTGTTCCTGTGTTTCCATCTATGTTAGCTGGGTATAATGATGCCTCAAACGATTGTGAAAATTAGATGAGATTGTGTGTCTCTACTGTTTAGTACTTGTCAGGCAATAAACACAGAATTGCAACTTTTATTATTATCTTCCTCATCCCCAGTGGCCAGGAACCAGAACAGTTTTAAGAATACATTTAATTGAAAATGCAAATCAAAGCCACAGTGAGATGTCACCTCACACCTATTAGAATGGCTCTTATCAGAACGACAAGAAATAACAAGTGTTGGTGCGGATATGGAGAGCAGGGAACCCTTGTGCACTGCTGGAGGGAATGTACATTGGTGCAGCCACTATGGAAAACAGTAGGGAGGTTCCTCAGAAAATTAAAAATAGGACTATCATATGATCCAGCAGTTCCACTTCGGGGTATATATCCAAAGGAAATGAAATCACTCTCTGGAAAAGATATCTGCACCCCCATGTTCATTGCATCATTATGTACAGTAGCCAAGGTATGGAACAAACCCAAAGTGTCCATCGATGGATGAATGAGTAAAGAAAATGTGATGTACATACACACACACACACAGGAATATTACCCATAAAAAGAAGGAAATCCTGCCATTTTTAGCAACACAGGTAGACCTTAAGAACATTCTGCTAAGTAAAATAAGTCAGACAGAGAAAGACAAATACCATATAATCTCACTTGTATGTGGAATCTAACATGATCCAACTCATAAAAACAAAGAACAGATGGGTGGTTGCCAGAGGTGGGGAATTGGGGAAGTGGGTGAAGCTTGTCAAAAGCTACAAAGATCAGTAAGTTTTGGGGATGTCATGTACAGCACGGCGACTTAAGTTAATAACACTGTGTTGTGTATTTGAAAGTTGCTAAGAGAGTAGATCTTAAAAGTTGTCATCACAAGAAAAAATTGAAACTGCGTGAGGTGATGGATGTTAGCTAAACTTGTTGTGCTAATCATTTCTATATACATGTAATCATATATCTATGTAATCGTTTATATATATATAGTCATGCTGCACACTTAGAACTATTAGAGTGTTACATGTTAATTACATCTCAATAAAAGTGAGGGGGGAAAAGCATTCAGAGCCAAAAAATTTCATACAGTTACTTAACACCCACCCCCCACCACTCAAACAAGAAGCAAGCAACTATAGTAGAATGTGAGAATCTACAGTGGATTGAAAAAACAGGGGCCAGAAATCCTGCTGGACCTGAAAGCCATGTCTGGTGGGTGGAAAGAGACAGGTCGAACTTAGCCAAAGGTGGAGCAGAGACACAGGTGTCCCGGCGTGTGCACTGTGGCTGGACTTCAGTTAAACTGTGAGAAGAAATCTGTGCTCTCTCAGCTCAGCCACTCCATTGTTTGCCTTATGAAACGCTCTTCTTGCAAAGGTCCGACCTTGGCTCAGTTGAACCATGGAACAGGGGACTTGTCCCTACTGGGACGTGAAGAAAGGATCAAAATCAGGGGATGATGGTGACAGCATCAGTATCCCCAGAGAAGATGGATGAATCTGGATAGATAATTATGAGGGAGATTCAGAGATAGCTGGGCTGGTTCATTTCTTCCTGTCTGCCTGCTTGGGGATTGCCATCACAGCAATAGAAACACAGGGTGTTACAGGGATTCTCAAGCAGCCCTGGTCCCTTGGGCCCCAAGGGAAGGACTCTGCTGCTTGAAGGAACTGGGTTGAGTTTTTAGGAAGAGGTAGAATTAACTTTCAAAGATATCATTTATTTTTTAACTTTATTGAGATAGGTTTTCATAAAGAAATGGTACCTATATTAAGGTGTACAACTTGCTGTTTTCATGTATATATATATATATATATATACATTGTGAAAAGATCACCACAGTCAAACTCAATAACTCATCCGTCACCTCTACATAGTGACCCTTTTGTGTGTATGGTGAGAAGATTGAAGCTGTATCTTCTTAGAAAATTTCTAGCGTACAATACAGTAGTATTAAGCGTAGTCACCATGCTGTACATTAGATCCCCAGAACGTATTCATCTCTCACAGCAGAAGGTTTGTGCCCTTTGGCCAGTATCTCCCCATTTCCCCTCCCCCCAGCCCCTGGCAACCACCATTCTACTCTCTGCTTCTTTGAATTCAACTCTTTTAGATTCCATGTGTGTAAGTCAGGTCATGCAGTATTTGTCTGGGAAGGGTAGTGTTTAAATGGAGAAGATACTTAGATGCCATGTAAATGTGGGCAGAGAACATGAAGAAGGGAATTACAGATGTGACTGTGACTCCAAGAGTCCTGGGAATAGGAAGATCTGGTTGAAAAAAAAAAGCAAGTCTTTAGCGTGGGCGAAGAGGACAGATGAGTTAGGAAGTGTGGTACCGTGACGAGGCCCTTCCCTTCATCCTGAAGGCATCGGGACGCACGTTCATTCATGCATTTTTGGCTCTGTAGGACTGCATGTCCCTTTGCCAGAACTACCCTTGGCCATATTTGGTCTAATCACTGACCTTGGTAGGATGTGAGTATCACGTTTTCAGGAGACAACGTTTGTTTTTGTATTTCTGTCCTAACCACTCACTAGACTTGTGACCTTGGGCAAGTCACCAAACCTCACCATCTTAGTTTTTCCACTTTAAATTGGTAATCATAAACCCTTCCCCTGCTTCCCTTAGATATGTGTGGGAACGAAGAATAAAAGAAAAAGTATAAAGCAAGTAACTGGCATAATGCCTGGCACATAGTAAGCAATTCAATACGTTGTTTTTATTTTAGTATTCTAAATGCGGGGAGTTACGGCCCTCCACTTGCCCCTGTGTTTCTAGATGTGCCTCATTTCTTAAGTTCTCATACAGGTATATTCTTCGCTCTTTGCAATAACTGCCTTGCGAAGTGTAAATTATTGGAAAATATTTGGATTTTTTTTTTCTATCTAGACTAACTTTGGCCAAGAGTGAGTAGTTCCAAACTTGAGATTCTTAGTCATATTTGGGTCTCCCCCTCTTCTCTTTTCTATTTCTTTCTTTTGTCTTTTATCTCAGCTGGACTTGGTTCTCACTCTTGCTTCTTTGCCCAAAATTCAGCAAAGGAAAGGAAGGTAATTTGTGAAGTGAAGCCTTCTAAGGGTTTATTTCCTGTGAGGGCATCTCGAACCCTGTTAGGGCTTGTATTACAAGAAGAAAAGCGGATACAGCCTCGTTTGCCTGAGCAGAAACTTAAGTACAGTGTTACGAGCAGAATCACAGAAAATTCTTCTTTATTTTGAGCATGATTCCAGCCCGATTCCTTGGCAGCGTTCAAAGCCTCACTGCAAGGTATGAAAAGATAAGCATCTGGATTATTCATAATGAGAGTTACCGGGCTGCACCCTCATAAAAGGCAATTGCAGAAAACGGCAGGTTAATACAGTGAGTGAACAGATCCCTTGGATTCATTTAGTCTCGCATTTGACCCCCCCCCCCCCCGTTTTCTACTTTGGGAACTTGGAGGAGGACTGGGCCAGGTTACTTGTTCACTTTTGGATACAGTCTGGTCCTTCCTGAACGGGCGGAAGCGGGTTTGACGCAGCACCGTGCTGAACGTTTTAGATACTGTCTATAAAGCCGACTTCTGTTTTACTAGATGGCAGTGCTGATCTTGCCTCCAGTCATGGTACCCCAGGCTGAGGGCTTGTCAACTCTCATGAGCTAGACAGGCTCAGGCCTGGGCAGTGCTTGAATGGAATCCTTCCAAACACAACTCAGGTACCGGAGACTCGGTGGTGGTGATTCAGCGTCTGGCACTGGCTCCCGCCAGGAGCAGCCAGCCGGGGCCTCAGCAAGGTGCTTGGGGGGCCCTATGTTAATAGGTGTTTGGAGTAGGAGCGTGATGGTGGGGCTTTTCTTTCCTCCTCTTACAAGAGACTTCAAACAGACTTTCTGCCTGTTTGTAGCCATTGCACTTATTTCAGCTGATTTTGCAAGAGGATCACAGATACCCTTTTCCTCTTGGCTTGTGAAAGTTCCTAACTTTGACCTTCTTTGGCAGGAGGCATCTTCTGGGCGCCTTACAAATGAAAAAGGTTATTCATAACTGCAAGTGAATATAGGGTTTGCGGACCCTTTTTCTGCTTCCCAGCTTTCCTTTGGGGGTGGGGCTTATAGCACAACGCCTCCTCCTGTCTGCAGCCTTCAGGTATTATTTCTGTGTCCAAGTCTCCTGTAGTAGGTGCATGAGATGGTGTTTGAACCCTGCAGCACTAATGCTGGTGAATCATGGCATGGTGCAAGAACACGGTTGCATAACTCTGTTCTCCTTCATCCCAGCTCTTCTAAAAATAAAAAATAAAAAAATTAAATGTTTAAAAAAGAAGGAAATGGCATTTGCCACCTTTTCTCCCAAGCAAATATGCTCTAATGGATTTGCCTACACACACACACACGCACTCACACACACACACACACACGCACGCACTCACTCACACACACTCCCAACCTACCTGTACTCATGTCTTTGCATTATTTGTTAGATTTTAAAGCAAAGAATATATGACTATTAAACGTCATAGCATCCTCTGTGTAGCTTAAGGAACATGAAATCTTGTCAGTAAAGATTTGGGAAACGTGGCATTGGAAGTACATCTAGAGGATGGAGGTTCAAGCTGGTGTGGGACAGTAAAGAAGTTGCAGTGGTCCCGGTTGGGGAGGGAACGCTGGGTGTTGGCCTCATCTTTCCCCACCCGCACAGGTGGAGGTGACACTGCTCACGGCCCTGTCTTCTTCTTCAGTTAGGACAGCGATGACGATAGGGAACTTTGACTTTTCCATTTCCTGTCCTTTTTGCTTTTAACTTGAACACGTAGTTTTGGAGAGTCGTAGGAGTGAGATGGTCTCTGCTCCAGTTTTTCACCACGTCTATCCAGCTGTTGTCTCATAAACTCACTTGCAGAGGCTGTGCAACATTTGGAGAAAGCCATGCCCTCTCTAAATATCGGCTGGAATGCCCTCGAAGTGTAGGACACTTTACAGAGCTGTCAGAACTCTTGAGGATGGGTGATGCTCCGTAGAACCTTTCTCTTCTGGGTCACTGGTTCAAATCCGCTGTCCCAAATGATCTAAGGCATTGCTGTCGGCCCCGCCTACTTTTGGGGGGTGGAGTCAAGTGAATCAACTACCAATGAATGCTCAGAGTCTACACCCTTATTTGCAGTATCACAGATTAGACCAAACAGTGACTGGTGCAAAGAGACAATTAAAGGCTCTCTGATGATTTTTTGTTGGTTGTTGTTGCCCTCTGTGTATTAAAATTCTGATAAAGTAGGTTTTTGTTTGTTGTTTACTTATGTCACCAGTAACATGACTTGAGGGTCTGCTATAGTGCTATCTTTCATTGGGTATCTAATATTTACACAATCGTTAGAATTGGAATCTTTCCTTGGGCATCTAATATTTTCATATTCATAATCACTGAAATCCCTCTGTGAGATCAGCTCACTTTTCCATTCTCCTGTGATAACCAAGTGCTCTAGTTGTAAATTATATACACATATATATGTATGTGTGTGTGTATATACATATATATTTTTGTTTGTTTGTTTGCATTCTTTTTTTTTTTTTTTTTGCGGTATGCGAGCCTCTTACTGTTATGGCCTCTCCCGTTGCGGAGCGCAGGCTCAGCGGCCATGGCTCACGGGCCCAGCCGCTCCGCGGCATACGGGATCTTCCCAGACCAGGGCACGAACCCGTGTCCCCTGCATCGGCAGGAGGACTCTCAACCACTGCGCCACCAGGGAAGCCCTTTTTTTGCATTCTTGTTGGAGAATTCACTGCCTTGGAATGTTGTTGGTTCTGTGCAAATGCTTCTAGTTCTGTCAGCCACCGTCATTTCTTTTCTTAAGGTAACCCACAAACCTGCTTTTCATCCTGCACTGGAATGCTTACCGTGTCCAAAGCAAGGGGGTGATGGAGTTTCCCTGCATACTTATTTCTGGGTCTTGCTCCAGAGCAGTTGTCAGATTGGGTTCCATGAGGAGCACTCGTGTTTAGATAGTAGCTAGTTGCTGGAGTTGAACCAAGATAGCAAATTAGCGTAGGGGGAAAAGGTGCTCTGGAGGGACTTGAGGTGTCTGTAGAGGTTGAGAAATAGAGGAGAGAACATGTCTTCTTTCCTACTAAGCTTCCCATGCAGCTTTTTATTGCTGGCTTTTCCTTCCACCCTCATCTATGCAGTGACTGTTGATTAGCCTGTGAAATTATCTGAGAAACAGGTTTGATCTTGCGGGGTGCGGAGAGTCTAGGAAAAGAAACTAGAGGAAGGGTGGCTGACTCAGAGCTGCCTTTGAAGCTGGAAATGGGACAGCTTCTTGGGGCAGACAGGAAGTCAGCAGCCCTTCTCCACTGGCCAATAGGGAACGTCGAAAACCTCGCACTAGAATGAGATGCACTCTGAACTGCTATAAATGACCTGTGGGAAGAAGAAACATGCGTTCAGCATTCGCAAGTAGTTTGAAATGGTTTCAGATAGAGGAGTATGTGGATGTATTTTGTGTTCCTGTCCCAGTTCCTTCTTAGAAAATCAAAAATGAGTTTGAGCCTTAAGAATAGCTAATTAGTAACATCCTTGCATCTTAGCTCCACTAAAATTATTCTGGCCAAATGATTGAAAGCTCTGTTTATATAAAATTGTGTCCGGTGGAATCTTATGAGACTCTCAGAATACAGATAGCAGCCTAAGACAAGCTGGCAAAACTTTTCTTGTAAAGGGCTAGATAGGAAATATTTTAGGCATTTCAGTCTCTGTCACAAGTACTTAACTCTGCTTTGTGGCCTAAAAGCAGCCAGGTGGTATGGAAGCAAATGAAGGTGACTGTGTTCCAATAAAACTTTATTTGTGGACGCTGAAACTTACATTCCATTGTAATTTTCATGTCACAAAATATTTTTTTGTTGTTCTCCCAACTGTTTAAATAAGTAACAACCATTCTTATCTCATGGGCTGGACAAAAACAGGTGATGGGCTGGATTTGGTCCCTGGGCTCAAGTTTGCTGACCCTTGACCTAAAATGCTGCAGTGCCTCATATTTTTGGAAGACCTCCATGTATCAGTACTGACCTCACCAAGTGTGTTATATAAAAAAAAATCGTCTGTTTTCTCCTACCGGGTTGCTTTCTGTTTGTGTGCATGTTTACTCAAACCATATTTTATGTAAACACATTGGTGTTTCTTAAAGTATGGTAAACGTGTTTTTTGAACATTGGCTACCTTGATGAACATGCTAAACATAGCATACCTCGGTAGGATGCCTCACCCCCCAAATATAAGCACCTGCCGTGAACTTGAGATGTAAATAGCTCGAAAGTTACAAACATGCTGATGTAAAATGTAATTTGTAAATAACAGATGGCACATATTTACAAGGAATGGGAGGCACTGCTGAGAATGAAGTCATCTGGAACCAAAAGAATGGAAGATGTGTCAAAACTGTCCAGGTCCCCAGTCACCATGAAACTAACTAGCATGCTGCCAAACTAGCAACCCAGCGCCAGTCCCCCTGACCTTCTGAGTGCCCAGCTCGGGCTGGGGTCTGTGGCGTGCTGACCACAAGGAGACTTCAGCCCCTTGGGCAGATCGGGGCATAGATAGCAGCCAAGGCAGAGAGGGAGGCAGTGTATGCCTTGGCTCCTGTTAGCTCACAGGGCCATTGATTTCGTCTGTTGAAGGACAATAAATGGGATTGTGTGCAACTGAGCCGTAAGTGCCTGGTTTTATCACTCGCCTTCACACTGATATCTTCGAACTGCATCTTTACTGTAACTCCAGCCTAGCAGTCAAGTACAGCACTGCGTTATCCAGGGCCAGGCAATTGTCACATCTGTTCTAAAGGAAGTGTTGACTCAACCCAGCCCAGGAAACCACCACCAAGAGTAAAAGGTCTCCAGAGATTGGATGGAACCTTTTAAGTTATTTACACAAGCAGTTGGCCTGGAACTTGAGTCACAGTTGATCCTTGCTTCTTACAAGGGAAATTCTTTTATTTATTCATATTCTCTCTCCCTCCCCCTCCCTCCCCCTTTCTCTTCCTCTCCCTCTCTCTCTCTCTCTCTCTCTCTCTCTCTCTCTCTCTCTCTCTCTCTCTCTCTCTCTCTCTCACACACACACACACACACACACACACACAATATCTACTTGAATCTTATTATTCTATAGCTGCTGAAGGATCTACTTGTATCTTCAAACAGGATATCTTAAGGGACCTTGCTCCAACCATGATTGAGAAACTGTTATAAAAATAAGAGAAGTCTGTCCTCACTCCTTAGTCGTGTTGGGACACATCTCTGAGGTTCAGGCAGTGGAATCAGAGATGAGAGACATGAATCCGGTTTTTATGATTTTGATGCATGGAACAGGTAAAAATGGCTATCAAGTCAGCATGTATAGGAAACAAAGTGGACCTAAGTCCCTGGTGCAGTTCCCAAAGGGGATCCCATCAGTCATTACAAATTTTTTACTGACCAGCAGTGAACATGACGATAAGCATGTTTGACTCACATGGTAGATGCCTTGAGGGGTGGGATAGGGAGGGTCAGAGGGAGACACAAGAGGGCGGAGATATGGGGATATATGTATATGTATAGCTGATGCACTTTGTTATAAAGCAGAAACTAACACACCATTGTAAAGCAATTATACTGTAATAAAGATGTTTTTTTTAAAAAAGGGATTTGTATTATAACGTCATATACATAGTCTTGTGCACTAAGGGTCTGTTTCTCTTCTTTTTTCGTGACGATTTAAAATCTAGTTTACAGTGATTTAAATATCATGGGAATCAGAAAAGTAAATGCCCTTTAGTGATTGATTTCACAGCACTTTATAAGTTCTAATAAATTAGGTTTTAAAATTCTGGCTGAGACCTTAGTTGATTTTTCGGAAGGTGGGGAAGTGTTAGTATGGACCGACTTTGTTCTCATACTCATGATTAGGCCAGGGAATTATTATGGAATAATTCGTAACAATTCATATCAAGATGAATAATTCTTTTTAAATATATATTTTTTAAGATTTATTTATTTGTTTGGCTGTGCCAGGTCTTAGTTGCGACATGCCGAACTCTAGTTGCAGTACGCAGGATCTATCTAGCTCCCTGACCAGGGATCGAACCCGCGTCCCCTGCGTTGGGAGCGCGGAGTCTTATCCACTGCGCCGAGGGAAGTCCCCCAAGATGAATATATTCTTTGCACTAGGGTTGTCTCTCCATCCCAAATATTTGAAGTTATTTTACCTGTTTGCATTCATTTTGAGGGTGAAATTTGGAGGCCAGTTTATACATCTTCATCATCTGTTCTCTCTTCAGTAGTTTGACTAAAATTTCCCTTGTGTTCATACAAGTTCCTAAACATTTTCTGCCCTGTGCTTCTACCTTTAATCATCTTCTTTGGTGTGGCTTTGTCTGAAATGCTGTGAAAGGGCTGGAGTTTGTTCCACGATTATGTAATTTGATTTCCCCCATGTTGGGTCTGAAAAAGATGTTACACACATAAACGACTTCTTTTCCCTCAACCCAGCAGAAAAAATTGCAAGGATTCCAGTAGCTAATTTTGAAATGTATAGAGCCAGCTTAGTAAACATTTGTTGCAAACTTAAATTTGAGTCCTCTACTTTATTTTGCTGAAGTGTGTTTGTGAGAACTTGCTCATAGAAGAATAGGTTTGTGTGTATGTACATTTTTTTAAAGGACACTTATTAGTATGTCTTTTGCTTAAATGAGGAGCTCACTGTATAGATTCTCGGAGACTTGAGTACCTGAAAGTTGAGTCCCTGTTCTCCAGGTATTTGGTGAAACGTGGTAAATTATTTCAACAAAGATTTGTGACCCTGCGGAGTTGCCGCTACTCTGATCTCCTTTGCTTGCACTGTTTTGGTCTTGAATGTGCCTAACTTTTCTCCACTTCCCCACCGTATCTTTCTCCGCACGATCTTTTCGTTGTCATCTACAGACCTTCCGTCTGCCTTTCCAACCAGCAGCCAGACCCTTCTTGGCTCATCAGTCTGTGACTCTGGGAGCTCTGAAGGTAGCACTTAAAATATATAACAGTTCCCTTTCCTACATTAAAAAGCCATAAAACCTTCATGGAAAATAGCTAAGAGGACGTATACAGTAGGAGGAGAGGCTCTTTGCTCCTGCAGGCACCTTGCAACGGGACTATTTTTCTTATATGATATAAATGAAATCTTCACTCTGCCCACTTTTACACCTACGCATGTACTGAGCGTCTCCAAGGAGACAAGGAAACCCGGAGTCCAGTGATGGTGGTGAATCCTCCTCGGAGACAGCAGGCTGGAGTCTCAGGCAACTCTCCCAGGCGTCTTGGCTTCCAGATGCCCCTCTCAGACAGCCTCTCTTCTCAAGGCTCTTGCAGGCAGGCTTTCTCGAACACGCCTCTCCCTTCCCAGATGAAATAGCCTGTCCGTTCCATCTGAAGGGCTGGTCGTGGTGAGTTCAGTAGACAGAAGGCTACTGAAGGGCTAAGAAGGGTGGGTGCAGTAGGGAGGTGAGATCGGAGGGGTCCATCTTTCCCAAGATCTTTTCTTGGTCACCCGTTTCTTTATCTGTGCGTATGTTTCATTTCCTCCCTCTGGACCTCTTAGGCACGAAGCCACCACGCAACCTTACATAGCGACTTAAACATATTCTTTGTGACAACGGTACAGTCATGAGCTCGGTTTAGTTAGATTGTCCTTTGAGGAGAAGTACTCCTCTTGCTGATGCAACATTTTTAGGCATCTTTTCGTGAACAGTAGCCCCCTTGACCACTCTCATTGCCCTTCCCCTGAGTTTGCTGCACGGGAAACCCCGTACCATCTTGCCTCTCCCCACTGCACCGTGTCACTCTAACTTTTCCGAGAACTATAAACACTGTTTTCTTATGTAAATGACATCTGTTCCTCTTTGAGGAACACACTACCATCATTAGCCCATTTTTCACACTTTCTAAGATTATCGTGTCAGGTCTTTTCGATACTTTGACCCCGTCTCTGTGTGAACCTTCTTTCAGGCACAAATAATGAGTGATCATGTAGCAATGATTACTGATGTGATCCCCAGTAAATCTTGTTTTGTCTCTAAACTCCAGGCGCATCATTTAATGAGCCTTCTCAACATCTTGTCCATATGTACATTTTTGGTTCTCAGCTGAATTGATTCAAATAATCTAACTTCTCGTGTGATTTTCTAGCACGATGTCTGCAGATTTCAGTGTTCCGTTGCCAATCTTGCTGTCCTCTTTGGAAAGGTGGGGCTAGCAGTTATCCTGTTAAGTCCTTTGTCCCTGAATGACTGCATGAGGGTTTATTGATGACATACTTTTTTATTTGAGCTCTCAAAAAAGATTGGTCAGTGTTCTGCCTTTGGAGGAGTCTCGTCTTCTCCTTCGGTTTTATCTCCAGTCGATAGCACCTCCCCAGTTTCTAGCTTTAAATAAAAACCAGCCCGTGGTGTAAGCTCAGAAGGACCCATGTGTGTTTGACACAGTCAGTTTTACTCACAAGCGTGTAAGGTACCCTTTGAGTGGACTTAGGGGTCAGATTGGCCAAGATTTTTTCGTACGTAGTCCATCAAGGTCACCCTGTTTTGATCTTCCTTCACAAATAACTTCACTCACAGTGTGGTCCACCACTTAGCTTTTCCTCTTTATCTGGACTCAAATGAGGTGAAAGTGTTAACTTTCAACTCGAGTTGCCTAGCTCCCACGAGAAGAATTGGAGGAGTATGAAGGTACCTTTGAAAGGAGCCCTTCTTTGTCTCCGAAGTTTCTGGCTTTGCCCAGGTTCCTCCTGGCCTCTCTCTGCCCTCCTTCCTCAAAGTCCCAATCATTCATACTCTGCCTTTCATGTCAGATTTATGGTAGGAATCAAGGGTCTGCTCAGATGGACTGCTGTGCCTGAGGAGCTGTGGATGGAATTGGCTAACTCTAAGAAAATGTAAACACATTCTGGAAAGTTTTCCAACTTAGACTGGTGGGAAGTTTGGTTTGCTCTTTCTTTTGCCTGGAAATGGAAAAGTCAAGATCTCATCCTCATGTGTCCTTCCTAGAATACTTTTTTGCGAAGGAGGCCCTGAACCTGTGTAGTAACACAAACGTTTTCCTTCCATTTTTCCTTCCAGGCGCTTCAAGTGGCAAGACAGCTTCTTCTCCAGCAGCAACAGCAGCAAGTTAGTGGATTAAAGTCTCCCAAGAGGAATGACAAACAACCAGCCCTTCAGGTAGCAAGTCTTTTTTTTTTCCTTCTTTCTTCTTTCTTTTCCTTTAAGTTGATGATACACTTTGGGACAGCTGATAAGCCATTCAGAAGTGGATTGTGTTGAGAATTGCAAATCTCGTAAGGAAATCTTCTGCAAAAAAGTTCATTTTTCTGTTTAACACTAGAACATGACATTTGGGGGGAAAATGTCTGTTCAACCAACATTTTTGTTGTTGGGAGTAAACAAATCTAATGAGACAATTTAATCGGAGGCTGAGGAGTTGTTGCCATGGGTTGCTTATTAGGCAGTGTGGCTAACCAATGAGGGAAAGTCCATAGTACTCACATATGTCACTCATTCTCTTGTGATCTGTCTGGAAATGGGACACACACACACACACACACACACACACACACGTTACTTTAGTGCAGTGGTTGTCACTCATTCTCTTGTGATCTGTCTGGAAATGGGACACACACACACACACACACACACACACACACACACACACACACACGTTACTTTAGTGCAGTGGTTTTCAGCCGGAGTGCTTTTATCCCTCAAAGGACAGTGGGCAGTGTCTGGAGACATTTTCGGTTCTCACAACTTCGGGGGAATGGGTGCTACTGGCATCTAGTAGAGGGAGACCAGGGAGGCTGCTAACATCCTACAATGCACAGGAAAGTATCCCACAAGAGAGAATTATTCAACCCAAAATGTCAATACTGTCAGGAACGTATTGGGATTAAGGACGATACAGTATTTTTAATACACCTAGGAATTAATTTAATACCTACTCCATTATTCACTGGCTGTTTTCCAAATATTTCTGAATCATTAATAAAGATTGGCAAGCATTTTTTATGTAAATATACTCCAAAAGACTTTTAGCAGCTTCTCATTTCAGGCACATTGAGGGCAGGGGTTAGCGGAGTGGAAGGAGTGAGTTCATAAAAATCTACTTTGAATCTTTGACTTGGAGTAGAAAATTGTCATAGACATTTTAAAGAAACTTGACATGGAGTATCCCATGCTCCCATCCAGGGCAGGGAGGGCACTTGCAGGTACCAAGTGGCTCAACTACTTTCATAGCTAAGAGTGGGCATCCCCCTAAATGGGAAGCAAAGATGAGTTTCCCACGCTGGGCATTCTGGAGAGGAGTTTGTAAGTGGGAGCTGGTGGGTATAACTTGATGCCGATTAAGGTGATCACAAGGTCAACCGAAATTCTAGCTTGGGTTGACTTAGATCAGAGAGAACCAGTATACCAGCACCCAAATTATCCTACAAAGATCAGACTGACCTTGGGCCACACCTTCTGGTGCTTCTACTCTGCTTGGAAATTGTCACCATCTAGAGGAAGTTCAGCGTGATAGTAGTAGCACTTCACTGGCAGAGTTGAATGACAATGTGCCTTGTTTACCAACACTTCCAAAAGCGTTTTATTTGGTCAGCCACCACCAACCCGTATGCCTTTTCACGTGTGTGAATGCTGGGGACATTTTTAATGAGGTCCAGTGCCACTGAGGTCCCATGTCAGGTGCTGTAAGCAGTGCTTTGTTGTGCAGATGTCTTAAGAACAGCTCTGGAGGATGAAATATGACTGTGTTGACCTTTCAGCTGTGAGCTTATTTGTCAGGATTCAAATAAGTTGAAAGGATCAAACTGAACAGTTTCCGTAGTCAGACTGGGAATTGTGCTTCAGAGGTCAGCAGCGGAGGCCACATTGCAGATTCCAGAACATAGCCAATTGTTGGTACATATTAAAGTACTGGGGCATCTCCTGCAGACAGAGACACAATTAAAATTCTAATTTATTAATGTATACAGGGAGCTAGCCCAGCCTGTCATTCAGTGATTCAAATGACTGTCCATTCTTTTTGCCTCCCCCTTGGAGCTCTCACAGCCTTAAAAATACTATGAGTCCTCTTGAATTTATCAGACCTCGAATGCGTTGGAAAAATAACAATATATTATTCGGGGACAGAATCTCACATATCGTAGTGCTTTGGTTAGAGAGAATTTTCAAAAAGGACACACATACATGGTCTAATGAACTGCTCTTCAGTATTGAATATCATTTGTAATCTTTTAGACTAGACTTATTTTCTAGATGCTTTGTAAAAAACATAGGGCGGGCTTCCCTGGTGGCGCAGTGGTTGAGAGTCTGCCTGCCAATGCAGGGGACACGGGTTCGTGCCCTGGTCTGGGAGGATCCCACGTGCCGCGGAGCCACTGGGCCCGTGAGCCATGGCCGCTGAGCCTGAGCGTCTGGGGCCTGTGCTCCGCAGCAAGAGGGGCCGCAATAGTGAGAGGCCCGCGCGCTGCGATAAAGAGTGGCCCCCGCTTGCCACAACTAGAGAAAGCCCTTGCACAGAAACGAAGGCCCAACACAGCCAAAAATAAAAAGATAAATAAATAAATAGAAATATAGTAAGCCCATTACATGTTAACACAGCATATTAAAAAAAAAAAAAAACTTTAAAAAACATAGGGCATTTTTAGGTAACTTCTTTTCCAAGGTGAGTGAAGTTCCTTTAGGGCTAAATATATGAAGTCAAGTTTTAGGGGATTTCCTTTGGAGGGCGCTTCTTCTTCTTGCCCGTTGTAAGTCTTTTAGCCCCCAGGAGAGTATGATACAGAGGGCTTTGTTTTTCCCGGCAAAGGACAGCGTCAAAACCAGCCTAACACATTCTGTGGAGCGCTTCAGTCTGTATGAAAAGCGGGGGACGAGGGGGCCATCTTGGATGCTGGTTTTGCTAAAGAAGATGTTTTGAGTCCTTTCCTGTCCCCTCAGTGGGAGAGTTGACAAGCAAAGAATTTAGACCAGTCTTAAGAGTTGATTCCGGGGTTGGGTGGAGGGGAGAGTTGGTTGACCTGTGTGTGTGTGTGCGTGTGTGTGTCTGTACGTACGTGTGTACACACATGCAAGTGCATCATAGACTGTTGTCTCCTCAGCTGCCTGGTAGGGTCATGCAAATTCACTAAGGTTTATTGGGTTGGCTGACCTTCCACAAACAGAGAGGAAAAATTAACTAACCTAGGCCACATGGCATATTACCTTGTTATAAAAATACTTAGGTAGACTTGGTGATTCGTGGAAGGAATAACCTTCACATTTAAATCTATCTTGTCGAGCCATGTCCTTGCTGGGGCATCTCAGCCAGAGCGGCTCTGACATGAAAGGGAAATCCTACAGCAAATCTTAACAGTGTTCATCTCTGATCTCCTTACCCTTCTACGCCGAGAGACCTATTTTAGCAAATTTCAGATCTTCCGCATAGAGGAAGGCTTGACAGGGAAGAAGGATTTGATCTGCTGATAGCTTGAGGAAAAAAAAAAAAAAGAAAGAAACCCAAATCCCCAAATATACTGTGACTCATATTTTAAGCAAATCTCACACTTCCCTGCTTTATGTTTGGCAGTGCTCTCCAGTTTCAGAGGCTGATGATACAAACAAAAGAAAATGGAAAGTTAGAGGCGGCTATAAGTGGTTACTCGACAGAGATCATAAAATGTAGTCAAACATCACCAATTTGGACTAATTTCAGCGAAATGAGAGTAAATAAGTGAGACATGACGCTCTTTGCAGATACACATACTGAACTAAATCCGAACTGGTCGCGTTCTTGGGTGACACTGTAGTTTATGGTGAAGGCATGAATTGGGTACAGATATTGCTTCTGAAGTTCTTGAAAAATATCCTACTTAGTAACCTAAATAGCTCCTTACTTGGTCTATTAATTTGCTTTGCAAATTTTTTTATGAATGGTACAAGTGAAAATTGGAAATTGGCCCCGTCATAAATTCAGCCTCAGAAGGATCTGAATTAATTAAATGCAACTCAGTGAACGTTTCTAGAACAGCCACAGCTTGCAGGGCATCAGGCTGCTGTTCAGAGATGTAAAAATGCCTAGGAGACAGGACCCTGCCTGCAGGATGCTTGAGCTGTGAAAGAATTAACCAGGTTTCGCCACAGAAAGAAAATTATATGTGAGTAAAAATAGTAGGCTTCCTTTTATAAATATTTATATACTTCTGAAGATTGCTAAAACAAGTGAAATAAATGCTTCACAGCGCAGGTGCGCTCATAACCTCGAAAATGTGTAACTTTCCCGGCTGAAGATTAATTTGTGAGCAATTTTATTGATCACATTTTGGGACTTTGACCACCGTTTCTGGGTAGTCATTCATTTGGGTTCTCTAAGCATTTTAGTTGTTGGCACAAGGACATAAACTGGAAGGAAATCAAATGACACATTTTCTCCTAAGAAAGTAAAAGTACATGTGTACTCTGGCAGCATTCAAGTTAAGAAAGAAAGTAAACCTTGTGTGTTGCTTACCGAGGAGAGCTGACCACCATTTCAGGCCGTGTAGAAGGAATTTGAACTTGAAAGCAGTCATCTGATACTTTTCTCTCCTGTCCCATCCCCTCCTTGCAAGGTTATCTCTTGTGCAAGCCCCTCACACAGGGGGCCGTTTCACTGGAAGGAGGGCTGGTGCAATTCTCTGGAAGGGTCTGCCTTTTCATCCGGCTGGAAGCTCAGGATGGTAATGAGGACTCGTGCTTTAAGTGGAGGAAGTTAAAATGCAAGATTCAGCAGGTGTTTTTTTCCACATTTTTATTTGCAGTTATAGAAAACGTGCTTTAGGCAGCATTTTGCTCGGCATTAATGCCACATATAATCTTAGTACCTCGTATCATTTCCACGTTATTCACTGAGGAATAAACTGGTAAGAGGAAACCTTTAAAGGGAAACTATGATTTTGTGGTGGATAGTGAAATGGAATGGTTTGGAAATACCCTTAAAAGATATCCCTATGCGCTGAATTAGTAAAGTTCATAATAGTTCAGGAGAGGGAGGCAGATTTTTTTTTTTTGATGTTTGCAGTTAACATTGTCTAGAATTTGCATCCCTGGCATGAGATTGATATGAAGTGTTGAAATTTTGGTACCTTTTAAGATTTCGTTGTTATCACACAAGTTTGGAGAATCCCCAAACCCTCAAAAATAAGTCTGGATAAGAAACGATAAAATAGAAATGATGCTTTAAAGTGGTTATCAAGTCTTTCCGATTACGCGCACCATTAAAAATATGAGAGAAACAGGATCCCCTCCTAGAAAAACGCACATGCACACAGAATTTTGCGTCAAGGGTTTCATGAAGCTCAAGAAGTCCATCTGTTTGCCCAGGTTCAATACTGTTGCTGGAAAAAAAATTTTTTTCCAAAATAATGTGTTTTGTCCTTGCCACCAGAGTCTTCATGTGAGTTGTGATATGACGAGTTCCCTCATTTTTGCTTTTCAACTTCAGCTGTATATAAGGTGATCCTGTGTCTGCCCAGGACAGCCTTAGTCTATGCCTGTTGACTGAGTGTAGTTATTAATAACTCTCACTCTTAAAAGTATCCCAGTTTGGACATTTAATTATATGGTCACTTTGCTTACACGCATCTGAACATTAAAATGCAAATGTGATGCCGCTATTTGAAGTGTAAGCATGTGTTTGTCAGCACGTGCTTATGTCCCTATCTGCAAAGATAGTTCAGGTTTATGGACCAGCCCCATGGCTACTCTGTGGTGTAGAACTATCATGAACCATTCTGTGGATGAGGAAAAGTGAAACTTCCGAGAGGTTAAGTGACTTGCTACAGAGCACACAGGCAGTGACAACTGGATGCTGGAAACATCCAGCGACAACCAGGCTGGAAAGCCAGGTGTTCTAAGACCACCGAAAACCGGTGTGTTATCAGGAAGTTAATTATTGCTTCTCCTTCAACGTGTATTTACTCAGCATCTACTGAGTGCCATGTTTTCCATCAATAAGCAAATTATTGTATTTTTCATAGCGTAAGCAAAACTAAAGCCCAACCAACAGAAACCAATTTCCACTGTAAATATCTGGATTTCAATTAAGAGGAATAAGATCTGCATAATTATCCTAATTGTCGCTGTGTGTGTGTGTGTGTGTGTGTGTGTGTGTGTGTGTGTGTGTGTGTGTGTGTATCACAGCAGTGAACAAGGGCGAAGAAAACGTTATTTCTTATTCTCTAGGCTGAAATGCTCCTGTGAGCTTCCATGTGCTGGAACATGGAAATAGTATGTTATAATCATTGTTGGGGCTAGGAGGTTGGGAGGAACAGGGGGAAAAAAAACATACTTGACTGGTCAAAAATGTGTAAATTGCTGACAAAATGACACATGTAATTACGAGTGCTCCTACATTTTACCTTGTGGTTTACACCTCCAGTGTTGAAAAAGAGAGCAACTCCCACCTTGCTAATTACCATTATCACTGAAATGCTAGGGTTGGAGTCATTAGTTCCATGTGCATTTAATTAGAGGAAGGCTGAAATTGGATTTAACTTATTACTTTTTCATGGATCACTTTCTTGTCATCACTTCAAATTGGATTGCAGCCCCAGGTAACTAATTATGAGAGCCACAAGATCAAGAGTGAAAAAAAAGGTAATTAGGAATAACACTGTCGGACCCTTGCTGGTCGTCCACTTGTGCTTCGGGAAAAGGGGAGGGAAAAAAAAAAAAAACAGTCCAAGCTGTATTTGGTAGTATTACAGATTAGGGAGTTAGAAGTGTGTACAGTTGCTGAGCATCATGGAAGTCTGCCACCACCCAGAGTGGTTTCTCTGATAGACAACTGAGTTGAATATGTCAAGTCCATGTGGTTCCACCATCATATCCCTCATACCTCGATTAAACTTGTAAAAGCAACAGATTGCTTGTAGGTATGAGGCATCTCAACAACTGTGTCGTCTGAGGGCCTCACATCCATGATTACAACAAAGCTGTCAAGATGCCTCTGAGCCAAAGTAGGGAATATTTTCAGTACAGGGAGTGAGAATTGAATGAACGTATTAACGTTCCAGAAACATCATTCATATCTGACAGGAAGACATATCAGTCGGCACAACAGTAAGGTTTAGGGTTTATATATCGGGAATGTTCGTCAGAGTTTCCAGCCGACCATTTACTTTGCTTCTGGTTTGTTCCCCACCCCGCCCCAATGTTGTGGAGGGGCTTGCTGACGTTCTGTTTCTCCTTCCGCCCCCGTCGAAAATACTTTAAAACAAATGATATTGTTTCCATGTGCAGAGCAGAATTCAGAACTGCAAGCAATCAATTTTATTGACATCGTCTGAAAAAAATGTTGATGACAGTTGGAGGATGTGAAAGGATTGGATTTTTAAAGTTGCCAGTGCTAAGTGTGGCAAAAAAAAAAAAAAGAAAGAAAGAAAGAAAAAAAAAAGAAATGTAATCTCGTTAAAAAAAAAAAAATCCTGTAAGTTAGACTCTCCTAAGAAGGGCTTCTTCTTTGGTAGACGGTGATAGCATGATGAGAAGTCTTGCTATCAAGCCTGTTGGTTGCCTTGACCGGGGAAAGAAGCTTCCCAGAGAAGTGAATCACCAAGCAAAGATGGCTAGAGTTTTCTTAAGTTGTTTAAAATTTGTTTTAATGTTCTGTTAATGTAAGCAAATAATCATGATTCAGTCTTGGGTGACTTTCAAACCTGGGTAAGTGAGGCTTGCTCATTATTTTCCAAGGAGTCTAGGGAAGTGTAGACCGTGATGTGCCCACCCAACAGAGGCCAGACCATGAATATTCCCGAAGTGAGAAAATACTCTTCCTGGAATTATGAGTCCTTTTCCTGTGTGAACCTTCTAAGCAAAATCTCAAGACCCAAAATAGTAATCATCAAGCCTAATGCAGAAAATTAAAGGTTTTTTTTTCGTGGAACATCTTAAGTTGATTTAGAATTTTTGTACACAATATTCGTCTGTGGTTGAAAGGGGCCATGCCGAGGTCAAGTGATGTAGTGTTTTCCATTTTTCCATATGAGCCTCACAGTGTGTGATAAAAGCAAACTCCTTTATTTTGTAAGTCTGCAGGAATTTCTGATGAAGTGCAGAGGTCACGTTCCCTGTCAATTTGAGTAGCCAGCATTTTTTAACTACTGTTTTTTTCTTCCTTTTTTGTGTGCCTTTTCTTCCCTCCCCCCACCTCACCAGAAACCATGGCACTTTTCTGACACATGCACAGTGAAGTCCTCCAATCTGAAACTCATTAGCACACAGCATTGGACCCTGTCCAGTGGTTAGAAAATTTCCTGAAGCCTAGAATAACAGCATTTGGTGCAAGCACCAAGGACCAGAAGTGACAATGGGGGTAGTCGAGCTCGCCTGGCGCCCTGCCCAGTCGGGAAAGCCAGCTGACCATGCAACCCAGTGAGACAGAGGTCGTGCACATGGGATGGGCTAGAAAAGTTTGGTCCTTAGAGAAGCATGCTTCTGAAATCACAGGGCAATATCTTTTTTCCCTACACTTATTATTTGAGTTGGGGTGGAGGTGTTTATCAACATTAGCTGCAGGAACATGAAAGCAAGCAATTAGAGAAATTGGATGAAAACCAATTGCTACAAGGTAATATTTTTGACTTCTGTCACTCTTGGGTATTGCAGCACCTATGGATTTCATTCATTCAGACTTTGTTCACTGAACCTCACTATATCCAGGTAACAGGACCTAGATGGAACCCTTGCCCTAACATTAGAAAAAGTACTCAATTCACCGTGGTTCAGGATACTTTAGGCCAGGTTTTCAAACAGGAAACTGAGTCCCAGAAATATAACTAATAATATTAAAAAGCGAACACTTAAATTGTACTTTCTAGGAACCAGCTACTGTACAATAACCGGATGAGGGTAAATTCTATTATTATTCCCGTTTTGCAGGTGAAGAAAGTGGGGCATAGAGAAATTAACTCGCTCAGGGCCAAACCATTGACAAGTGGCAGAGCTGGGATTCCAGCCCAAACAGTCCAGCTCGGGAATCTGTGCCCTTATCCATTACATTCTGCCTCTTCTCCCTGAGCTGCCACCTGGGCCTCACAAAAAGGGACAGAGGATGGAATGGAATCAGAGTTGCTGATGCCGAATGCTTGTCACTAACCACTAGACCACACCGTCTCCTAATTTGGACATATGTACGGGCATATTTGAAAAATAGTGCTTGCGCTTGAAATATGCACTTTCTAAAGGGAAATGACGCTTGGGAAAGAGAAGAAAGACGCGTATTACTCAAAGCTTGCAGACAACTCTGCAAGTAATTGTCTAAAGGCAGCCGCTGAAATTGAGAAGCCGTTTGGAAAATGTACAGTTTGGGAAATTTGTGTACCGATGTAATTACGGTAGTTGTGAGTTGATGTCATGCCTAGTAACTGTTTTTGTATTGCTTGGGCCTTTGTTACTGAGCTGTGATATCATGAGCAAACTATTATAAACATAGCATGGATATAGCATGCTTGTGTAACAAAAGATCGGGAACTTTTATTAAGTTTGTTTTCCTTGTCATATTGTAAAAATTTATTATGTGTACTGTGTATATTAGAAACAGATTTGGGTAATTCTGTCTAAATGAAGTCATCCCGGCTATTTCCAGACTGTCTGTTTTTGGTTGTGAATAATTTTCATACATCAGATGGTTGTCATATTTAGTCGCTCTCAAAATTTTAAAGAGAACATATCCCATTCTGAACTTTGGGTGGACTTCGGCCGCCTTGCTGTTGCGATTGTTTGAGTTAGAAATTATTGCGCAGTAAGTTACAGAGACTGAATGCTAGTCATTTCTGAGGGGTCTAGGGCTGCTGACTTCTATTCATAACTTTTCCCCTTTCATCAACCGAACAGATTTTTAACTACTTAAGTAGTAGAATTTAAAGCTGCCAGGACACAGTTGGGCAAAGACTGCCAGCCCTTGTCCTTTTATGTTACATCCCACTGAGGAAATTTGGTAAACATTCAGGCAGACAGAGCTCAGCATTTATCGGTGTTCATGGTAAAATGTGGATTTTAAACGGGTAGTTGAAAAACGGTGGATGACTCAACCCTTCCCAGCTCTTCTCGAGCTCCTTCTTTTGCTATCAAGCTTTTAGAACCTGAATATTCTGTCTGCTGCTTCAACTTTTTTTTTTTTAACTAGTCACTTTCCTTCCTAACCTCCCCGCAAATCTGGCTTTTCCCCTCATCGTTTTCTTGAATGTTATTGTCACTAAATTCCGTGCCCCTGTCTCCATCCTTACGTCAACTTGTCTGACTTCGTAGCAGCCTTTGGCTGACTCGTCTTCTTGGAAATTGCCTTCTTTGAAACTTCTTGAATTCAGTGCCCTCTGGTCCTCACCATTCTCTTTCTGCTTCCCACTTCTCCTCTGGAACCCAAGTTCATTCCTTTCCTGAAGTTCAGTCCCTCGGATCTTCTGCAGTAGCACTTCTGTCTTCTTTGCTTGTTCTTGGACCTCTGCACCCGTGACTCCAAGCGTGTCTGCACCCCTCATGGCTCTCTCTTAGCTCACCCTCACAGCAATTTCCATCATCTCTAATCCAGCTGATTACTTTTGTCACCAGGCCCTGTTAGACTCACACGTCATCATCAACTTATTAATTTACCTCATCCCCACCACCTTACCAGATCTGCCGTTTTCTTTCCACTGGGCATCTGCCATCTATTCCTTTCTTGGTGTTTCCCCTGCTGCTACTTTGTCCCAGAGTTCAGACCTTCAGGAAGGATATGCTTAGCTCTTGGCAAAAAATGATCATTTATCCTTCTCCACCCCCTCAGACCATCTTCTGTTCTTTGTGCGGATCTCCTAGCCTACCTACTGCTTTCAGCCTTTCCCTCAATGCCAAGTTACTCTGCTATTCAAGAACTTTCATTGGTCCACTCTTACTTCCATACCAAGGCTAAATTCTGTTGCCTTCTCCTAGTTTCTTGGTGTTCTGGTTAGGGATTAAATCAGATGACCTGAGAAGAAGACCGTAGTCCTCTTACTGGAGCGGGAGGAGGGGAATTCAGAGCCATGATCCCTTCTGTCAGGAGGTGGACATAAGTACAGTCCATCTGATAATATTTCCGATTCCCCCAAATCCAGAATTGCAAATATTGCTTGTTTTGATGCCTGCCGTTGAGGCAGAAGGCCCTGGTGATTAAATTGTGTTTGAGTTTAAGTCCAAGAGAATTATGTCTCTGTCTGCTTTCTTCAGAAGGAAACGAAAAGCTCTGTGATATGCTATGTTTCCCTGTATCTAAATTCTCTGCTGTGTTGCCCCATGCTTCTTCTTCATTAATATCTATTGCTACGGCCTAGCGAGTTCCTTCCCATCTTCTCTGGAAGTCAGATCTGCAGCCAGGCGCTCCCTTGTCTGCATACAGAAGAGCTGCTTCATCAGACCTAATGAAGCTGCTTTTAATAAGACATTGGTGAAATTATGTCTGGTTTGTTCTTTATTTGATAACGTAAAGGAATTGTTATTTATTCTAGAAATAAAGTTAAGAATCCAAACCACATAGAATAGACAGAGCTCAGAGGTTTTGTTTGCTCTAGGTATGAAATGGCTCTGCCTAGAATGCCGTTTGAAGGATTCTTGAACCAGGATGGCCTCTGTAGGTTCGCTGTGGTTGATTAGCCATGCCTGCCGTGGGCACTGGCGTTGGGAGTATGTGTGCCTTCTACCTGCCAAGGCTGACTTACCTGACATAGTCTGTGCTGATCACATACCAGAGTAGAGAAGGACCTGGAATTATTTTCTGGGATGCCTGATAGATCCTGCAGTAACTACTGAAATATTATCTAAAATTAAACATGTCTTTTATATATTCCTAATATCCTTATCTGAGATGGTGCAAATTGTATTCTTATCCTGAAGCCGTACCTCTCTGTGGTCAAAGATGAGCTGTGATTTGTCCTCAAAGGCACAGTATGTTTTATATGATGACTGGGTCGTCATATAAACTCAGCTAGGTGGTTGAGAGTTACAGAGATTTGTGTTTCAGAATATGGTGCGAGGAAGCACATCATGACTAATAGTGTGATCTCTGGTGTCAGGCTCCCAGGTTGAGGTCCCAGCACTACCCTTACTGCTGAGTGACCTTGGAAAAGTAGCTTCACTTCTCTGTATTTCCGTTTTCTCATCTAGAGAACGTGACTGATTACCTCGTCTATCTGAAGGCGATTATGCAGATTAAATGATTAATGCATGAAAAGTGCTTACCCAGTGCCTGGGACACAGTAAATTCTCAGAAAAGTTAGCTCTTCTCATAATTATATAAACTCCTTTTAAAGGGAAAATGAATACCTGTTAAACTCCAGATTATATTTTAATTCAGTTAGTATCAGTCCCTATTCAAATATGTGTTTTAGCAGTGCACCAGGGCCTGTCCTTTTGCTGGTAGTCAGTTGTGGTTAACCAGACATGATGAGAAGACATCAGACTTCCCATCTGTAAAATGGGGGTGACCGCATGCCCATCCTATGGAGTTATGAAGATTAGCTGAGTTTTACTACATTATAAATGGCCTACAACAGTGCAGGGCACACAAGAAATACTTAATAAATGTTAGCTGTTCTCATCGTCTCCGCCACCATCGTTATCAGTGTTATTGTGAGGGAGCATTATTTTCCTAAATGTGTCCACTTTGGCATAAATGAGCGCCATGCTCTTCTGAAAATCCCATCCTGGTCTCTCTTTTATCCTTGTTTTCCCTGAATTGTATATGATTTCATGCTCTGTTGTCCTAACAGCCAGGGGAACTAGTCCCTAGTCTTACATCTTGAAGCTGTGGCATTCTGCACCCTGCCTGGCACAAAGCAGGCAATCTGTAGATATTTCTTTCCCTATGAGTTAGTGAATGAGTGAGTGATGAATGAATGAGTGAAATATCTAAGCCAAAAAGAAAGGAAAATTGATACTACTTTAGTTGAAGAGGCTGCAGACTGGTGTCAGGTTCATAAACCTCTAGGAACATTTCAAGACCATGAACACAGCATTAAAAGAATCCGATGTCAGTCCTGCCGAAATCTTTCGTTGGGTCAATGAAATGAATCTTGCCAAGTATGGAGTGAAAATCAGAAAACTCCTGCAGTGCCGTTTGACTGCCCTTAATGCTCTGTGCTTGCCTTTGTACATTTGCTAATCTGTTTAAGGTATAATATTAATGGCATAGAACTTTAATTCCTAAGTACAGAAAATTAAAGGAGACTAAAGGCAAAATACAGAAATGTATTTGGTGTCAAGACGAAGTTCAATGAAGCATAGCGAAGATGGAATCGATTATTAAATAAACATGGAGGGAAGATGGAAAATATACCTAAATCTCTCAGTTTGAAAGGAATTGGTTTACTTGATTATTTGCAACAGTACCACACTCAGGAAAATCTAAGACAAATGAAAGCAAAACAGAATTTAATTGAGCTATTATTTTGCAGACTTTGGCTTGGTTTCAGACAGTCTAATCAAATTGTGCTTTGCTCAAATAACTAACATTAAATGCAGCCTACCAACAGATGTTTAAAAAGAGTCTAATTGGAAAATCTACATCCTGGATTTAGTGTGTCTCATCGGGAAAAAAAATAACTTCAAATTTATATTTTGGGGGATGACACCCAAATGACAGGCATTTCTAGAAAAGTTAAATTTTTCTTCAAGGTTGCCCGGTGCTTGGGTGGAATTATCTTGAATAGTCAGAGGTGGCATTCTGGAAATGAAAGTTCTTGGAAATTGTCCAGCTCTGTGCCATATAGAGCTGTACAGAGAAATCGCCTTTATCACATTACATCACCAGAGTCCTGTTACAGTCCCTGGATCGTGTCAGGGGCCCGTGTGCTGTAATTTATAATGAACCCTTGGAAGTCATGCAAGGCACATACTGATTGATGACATTTAAAGGTACTGTCAAGGTGGCTAGGTAATGAAGTTGACCTTCCTCCATCGTTGTCTCGGTTTCATGTTTGTATATAGAAAGAAACCATTTCACCTGCCATATTTGCTTGGAACTTTTCATGAAATCTACAAAGGGAACTTGGCTTAATAGTTAACTCTTTTCTTCCTTTAGACCAGGGGTCAGCCATTGCTTCTGTACAGGGCCAGATGGTGAATAGTTTCGGTTCTTTGGGCGATACAGTCTCCGTGGCAGTACTTACTCTGCTGTTGTCATGCAAAGGCAGCCATGATGCATATAATTACTTACTATACGTAAATAATGAGCATGCTGTATTTCAATAAAAATTCATTTGTGGACGCTGGAGTTTGAATTTCATATAATTTCCGCATAGCCCGTAAAATTCTTCTTTTGATTTTTTTTCCAACTATTTAAAAATAGGAAAACAATCTTAGCGCAAGGCTCCTATGACTACATACAGACACAGGTGACAGGTCTGATTTGGGCTGGAGTTTGCTGACTTTTGCTCTAGAAGATCGGGTATGATCTCACAGATTGTCCATTGAACAAGGTTGCCTGAATGAGGGGCTGGTGAAGACTGAAATATGGCCACCATATACCAAGCCTTGCACCCTGGTATGGAACTAGCACAGCATCTTCTTGGAAGAAGGAGTACCTTTTGTCTCACTTGCACAGGGTTGCCACCCAACCCCCATATTTCCTTCCTTTCCATCTCCTTGGTGTGACGTCTGTCCACTCATTGTGGTAGGTGTAATGGCTAAACTAGTACCAACTTTCTGAGATTGAAGGAAACGGACTAGGCCGGCAGGGCCTTAGCTGGTCCGCATGATACAGAGTCATCCCTTGGTATTTGTTGCGGCTGGTTCCGGGAGCTCCCAAGGATACCAAAACCTCAGATGCTCAAGTCCAAAATGGTCAGCCCTCCATATACACAGGTTCCACATCCGCGGATTCAACCAGCCACGGGTGGAAGTTTTGATCCACGATTGGCTGGACCCTGCTGATGCAAAACTTGCAAATACGAGGGCCGACTGTATTTATTGGAAAAAAAAAAACTCAGCAAATAAGGGGACTCCTGCAGTTCAAACCTGTGTTGTTCAGGGGCCAGCTGTACTTGTGTGAAATTGAGGAGAGCACCCTTTCAAGACATCTTCCAACAATCTGGAGCATTTTCATAGCGTATCTGACTTTATTACATTAAAACGCTTTACTGCCATCTGCCAGAAAAATATCTTATAGATCTATAGATACTTTATAGATAGTTAAATAGTTCTAGGATGTCTCCTCCTTGAATCCAAAACGTAATGGCACTCCGTCCACATAGAGCCCTCTTGCAGCGCTCAGGCATAAGCTGATGCTGTTTTCCTCCGCTCTTTGCATTTTGAATCCAACCAAACATGGCTGATTTGGGCAGAGTGACTTACCTCTGTAAGTCTCCGTTTCTTACGTATGAACGATTAGTCAGTGGTTCTCAAGCCTGGAGGCACATCAGAATTAATATAATTTTTATCAGCGTCCAGATCTAGGTCTCAGAGCTTTTTAAAATATAGGTCGATTCCTGAACTCTATCTATGAATAAAAGTCTTGGGATGGGGCCCAAGCATGGGTCTGTTTAAAAACCTTCGTAAGTGCTTTCTTGTGCACACCCGTGGTTGAAGACCGCTTGTTGAGGTGACAGCTAAGTTCCTTTCCAACTTGAAATCTCAACATCTCTTTCCTTCTGTTTTCCCTCATTCTTTTGGTCCCCAGCCTCCTTCTAGAGTAGTTGAAATGAGCTCTCTGACTTGATCTCACCAATGTGAACAACCAGTGGTCACCAGAAGATGTTAGGGAATCCCTGGTTTTTGCCCTAGATAATTTGCACTGGACAAGAGGCAGAATGTACTACGTAAGAAGTAGGTAGGCCACCCTATTAACCTTGAAGTCCTCGTGAGAAGTCCAGGGAATGAAGACAAAGAATAATAATAACAGGTGGTGAAGGCCTATCTGGCAGGGGGGTGGGGGGGAGCGTCTAAATAGGCAGCTGATCTCCTTTTCTCTCTACGCCGTGCATTTCTGCTTGGGAATGGGCCTATAGACCACATTTTTATGATGTGTGCCCATCTTGATGCTATTTCCAGGCCAGCCCAAACTGGGAAATATACTCTAAGTCTCCCGAGATCACTAACTTGATTTCCTACCAAAGTCATTTGGATAGCTTTCAGGTTAAGTGTTGAAATTGGCCCCCGTCTCAGAGTCACACCTGGTTCCTAGGAGTTGAGGGCATGCCTCATTCAGGAACTTGAATGTTATTTAAAATGTAGAGTCTGTGTTTATCCAGGGCCTTGATTCTGTCAGTGCTTTATAAACAAATACCTGCTCTGCTCCTTTTGCAAAATACAGGAAGAAGAAGAAACACCAACATGGAACCAGAAAGACAAACTGGGTGTCTTACACCTCTTTACCTGTATTACGTGTATCACATATGACTTGACTTTTTAAAGTAGGAGCCTCTTCATTCTGCAACTGTTTGAGAATTTGGGGACTATTAATTGATGAAAGCAAAATGGTCTTGAAGCTGCATGGTGTATGAGGTCCTCAGGGCATTTGAAACCGTTTTGCTTTAAGGTAACACCAGATGTATGAGGCCTGAATACTCACCATCTATGAGCACGCAGCCAATCTGACTTTTTTCTTTTCTTTTCTTTTCTTTTTTAACATAATTTACCAGTTGGAGTTCTACCAAAAAAAAAGGGATTATATTTTTTTGACTTATAAACAGCAGGTCAGAAATTTCAAAGAAAATTTCAAGAGCAGTAATTTTGGAAATGTACACAGATGAATTTGAAAATAAGTATATCACTGCCTACACAGCTGTTTAGAATACTAGCTTAGGAGATATATACCAGGAGCCTTACCATTTTGCATGACACGGTGTCAGTTCATGCACAATATATTAATGCTTAATTGAAGGTAATGTAACTGCACGTCAAAGGCATAATTAACTGGCTTGAAGAAACTCTTATGTACATCAGGATTTTGACTAATAGAAGTCTGGACAAAATTGGTTTAGGAGACAAGCTTGAGACCAGCTGAGCCTTCATCTGTCTGTTCAGCTGATGGTGACAACAGCTGGAACTTCTCCCAGGGAGGGTGGGTAAGGACCACTGTCACCTCCACCATTCACAGTACCTCCTTTGAAATTGACACGTCCCTGGTTTGGCTCCTGGTTGGTCCCTGGAGCTGCTGGATAGCAGAGCTCTTGACTATCTCCTTGTCTACAATGAGGGGTTCGTTTCCGTCAGTGTCAGGATATCTCTGTGTCTCTTAGACCTATAACTTATATAGGAAGTATGTGAGCTGGGAGCAGGTTTTAGAACAGCACTGGGCAAACATAGACCAGTGGGCCAAATCCCACAGCTTGTTTTTGTAGGACTCACAAGCTGTTTATTATGTTTTTAAATGGTTGGAAAAAATCAAAAGAAGAATAATGTTTCATGAAAATTCCAATGAAATTCAGATTTCAGTGTCCAAAGTCTTATCAGAATAGAGCCATACTCATGCATTTTGCACTGTGGCTTCTCTTGGTAGATTGGTATAGTTGTATATCCCACAAAAGCCTTAAAATATTATGATCTGACGTCTTACAGGAAAAGTGTATGGACTCCTGGTCTAGAAGTTTAGGTTTGATCTTCAGGACATCTTTGGGAGGAGATGCTTGGGAATCTAGCAGAGTGCTCATTTTATAAAGGACGGTGTATGAAAAACAAGAAAATTGTCTTTTTCCCTCATGTTGGAAAAAAGCAAGGCAGCGCCCGGAGGGAAACTGTTAGTGAACACAGTTATTGGACGCCAAGGCCATAGCATTCTCATGAGAAGATTATTGATCTTTATTATTATTGTCATCATCAATAAGATCTGAGTCTCATTTTGATCTTTATTAATGTAATTATCATCATCATCAAGTTCTTGGATTCATCTGGTATTAAAGTTTATTGGAAATGATATAGCAATTCTATCGGACAGCAAGGCCCCTAGGAAGTAAATGTGAGAATGGACTAGAGGATTGACTCATTCATTCATTTACCCATCTATTCCCTTACCATTCCTATTCATATCCATTATTTACCTCTTGTGTACTGGACCCTACTTAGTACTGGAATTCAGAATTGAATATTTCTTAGTCCTTATGTTGAGCTGAAACTGCAGAGAGAATTATAATACGATGTAATAAATGTACTAATAGATGCAAATGAAGGGAACTGTGGGAACATAAAGGGACAGAGCACCTGAAATGTGACTAGTGCAAGTGAAGAACTTAATTTTTAAATTGTATTTACTTTTAATCAATTTAAATAGCCATATGTGGGAGTGGCTACCATTTTGGACAATGCAAATAGAGAACTTTTCAATCATCATAGAAGATCTATTGGACAGTGCTATTCTAGAATGTTCTTTGGCTTTGAAAACATTTTGGTAAATATATCCTCCTGATGAACGATCAAAAGGGTAGTCGCTTTTAATGTGGCTTCTTCATACATCTCCAAAATGTGTCTCTCTAACTTCTTGCCACATAGTATATCTTCCGTATCCTTCTTTTACTGAATTGCTATCAGGCAGGACAATACAAGCAATTTCTGGGAACAGCTAATGCCTCTCCCTGGAGGCTGAAGTTTTCCCTTCTAATAAGGAAAACTCCAAAGTCCTGGAAGTTTCATTGAAGGAAACCAAGCCAAACTCCTTCCCCCGCAGCGAACCACAAGACCCTTTGAAAACTGATGATTATTTTTATTTGTGCAGACTTAAGATGGAAATAAGAACTTCAAAAGAGAATTTGAAAAATACCCTTCTCACCAAAAAAGCTTAAATCATTTCCTCTGAAAGTTTCCTTCTATCGAAGGTTTACTTTGGTCCCACAGAGCAGCCTCCTCCTTTCCTCAGTCTGAGGGGGAGGAACGTGACCTTGAGTTTCCACTGATGCTGCTCTAAGGGTCCCACAAGGGTCCCTGTTCTTGCCTCCTCTCTCAGGGGCAGAGACTGACACACCCTGGTTTCCTCTTGGCTTTGCTAAATACCAAATCCTTGAACATTGTTTTTTGCTTCCAAAACATGTTCATAATTGTGCCGCTCACCCCTGCCTGTCAGGCGTGAGGCTTATTAGTCTGTGTTTTATCAACAGTGATATAATGAATAATGATACGTCCATTTAGATTAATAACAGTAATCATACTAGAATTCAGTTTATCGGTTTAATATGTTGATTGGTTAGGGAAAACTTGGGGTTGCCCTTCGTCTTCAGCTTCAGGTATTGATGAGAAAAAATAAAGCTTAGTTGTTAAGAATCTAGAGTCAGATATACCCGAATTCACAAGCCATCTGCCAAGCTGTATGACCTTGCCCAGGTTAGTCCACTTCTGAACTTCTATAAAGTAGAAATGTCTACCCATCAGATTATTTTGGAGGATTAAGGTTGAAAAATGTATCTGCAAAGAACTGACACATGGCACTCAGAATGTTACTTACTCTTGTAGCCCTTGCTCTCATCATCCTGCTTATGCTGTTGGTGTGGTTATCACTTGTGAGATCCTAGGCTGGCCTGCGCAAAACAAAGTGGAATTTTATGTAATATTAAGAATTTTTTCAGCGGTGACCGGTGGGCAGAGAGTGGCGATCGTTGTTTGAAAGATGCATTTCAGAGCAGTTGCATTTAGAATGGTCATAGCTGTATTGTCGTCTCCAGGTCTTTTATACACCAGATGAATGAAAGATTCTCCAGCCAAAGAAAACTGTGCTGAGTTGATGTTCACATCTGTAGATCCTCTGTACAGGGACCTACTTCACTTGCGATGGTACAGTTAGCTGCAGCTGCTGAGAAGAGAAGAGTGCGTGTGTGATGTGTTTTCTCCCTCGCTTTCCCGACACTTCCTAGTTCCCCTCCCCACGCTAAGGAAGAAGTTGTACAGTTACTTTCTTGCTGAGTTTATAGTTAGATGTGTGCAAGCAGGACCAGGGAGTACTCTAATTTCCTCGTAATTTTTTCCTTTTCTTGGGTCTTGATGTGTTGGGAAGCAAAGCGTGGTTTTTGAAGTTGTCTTCTGGTGAAGACTTTTAGTCAGAGTTAACTTGCTTCTCTGGGGACTGAGTAATTTGTCACTCTTCATTGCACTGTCACTTTTCCCCCAAGGGTGGTTCTCCACACACCTGCAGGACACTTGTTCTTTCACTTCTGTTTTGCCACATTATTAACTGCATTTATTTTAAAAAGGGACAAATGTTTTCTAACAGCCAGTCGGACAACTCAGATACAAATAGGGTGGTCGTGTTTTGTTGAAAAGCATGAAATTGTCCAAGAAAATGTGGAAGAAGCTTCGGAAATGGAACTAATTGAAACGGAATTTTGAGACTTAGGTTATGATGGGAGGAGAATGAGGGAAGCAAGAAATGGATTCCTCACTAGAGATGGCAAACTGCTGGTCCATGGGCCGGATGCTGTTTCGTTCGCACGAAGTGTTGAACATGTTGTGGAATTAGTTGCAAAGGTAAAAAAGCTGAAATGTTCCCATTAAAATTCTGTTTTCCAGCTTATCCTTAAAAACTTGGGGGTGGGGGGAACTGGAACAACATTTCTATATAGCGTCGATTATCTGGAGCTCAGAAATGCTACTCCTTTCTATCTCACGGTGGACTTCAAACAACCTGCTACACAGTTCCTTTCAGTACCTGCCTGTCTGTTTTAGACCCCTCTTCCAAGTGACCAAAAGCTCCATTAAAAGGTCCACCCCGGAGTCAGGAGGGCTTTAGTATTCTGCAACAGGCTCACTTCAGCTCAGGGATTTCGGAGTCCTGGCTTCTTTGTCCCTGTGCATCCTGACTGTAGACTTGATGTCTTCTTTAACTGGTTGCCCAGGTGAAAATTGGAACTCAGTGTTTTTGCCTGGGACTCTGCAGTAATGATTCCCATACAGCCAGGGTGGGGCAGGGGACATGTTTTCCTATAGGCGGAAAGTATGTATTAGACCAGATGATACACGTTTTCACTTACAAGGTTTGGATACTCTGTTAGTTGCCCCAAAACTTAGTGTCTTAAAGCAAGTGTTAACATTTACGATTTCACACATTTTCTCTGGGCCAGAAATACGGGAGTAGCTTATGGGTGGTTCTGGATCATAGTCTCTCATGAGATTGCAGTTAAAATGTGAGACTGGGGCTGGAGGATATGCTCCTGAGACGCATCACACACATGGCAGGAGGCCTCAGTTCCTCATGGTGAGGACCTCTCCAGAGCCTTGCTTGAGAGTCTCATAGCATGGCAGCTGGCTTCCCCCAGAATGATCCGAGTCTTTTGTGACCTAGCGTTAGAAATCACATACCATTACTTCTGCCGTATTTATCGGTCACACAGACCAGCCCTGACGCAGTGTTGGAAAAGGCTGCACAAAGCATGCATACCAGAGGGTGAGAATCTTGGGGGCTGACCCTATGGAGAATCATTGCCTGAGTGACAGCTCGTCATGTGTCACATCCCTCAGCTGTGTTGGACAGAAAAAAAGGGTTGAGGGCCAACTGGTGCATTGTTGGCTCAAAGCCATTGGCCAAAGTAGTGTTCACCTCACCAAAAGATTTCCCTGTGACTAATAAGAAAGATTGACTCGAGAAGAGATGAATTGCACCAAGTTGTTTGAGGCATTCGATTTCTTTCTCAGATTCTCCATATTTCCTCCACTCCTTCCCCTTTGAACGTTGAGAGGTTGTATATTCTCAAAGGTGTGAGAGCTTGGAGGATAATAACAAAGTGATTTTAAGGCAAAATCAGTAGTTCAGTATTTCCATCCAGTGGCCTCTCTAGCATCAGTATCTAGAGGTTTGACGTTATTAGAATGATTTTGTAGTTGTTAGGTGGTCAGATGGGAGGCTAAGAAGGACAAGTCCTTGCAGAGACTGGAGCAGAGGTTAGGAGATTTCCCTGTCCAACCTCTGACAAATTACTGGGTGATAGGCCTTTTTGATAAGGACCAGTCAAACCAGACAGGTTCTCTGAACTCATGGAGCTTACGTTCTCATGGGACGTTAAACTGGTATGCAAAATTAATAATAATAATAATCATCGCCAGATGTCAGATAATGATGAAAGCTATTAAGAAAACACACCTGGTTAAGATCTAGATAGTGCTGATGAGATAGGTTCCCGTGGCACATTGACAGGCCAGGCAAGACCTCTTTGAGTGGAGACCTCAGTGGAGTTAGAGGCTGAGTCTTGCATGTGTCTAGAAGAAGAATATTTCATATCGAGGGGGCAGCAGGTGGAAAATCTGCCCCCCACCCCCAGACAGAAACAAGCTTGGCTGGTCTTCCACAATTCATGAGGTCTCCATCCTCTCTTCAGCACCAAGGTTGTCAGGACTGCACTGCTTCCTGTTGACCATTGGCTCTGCTCTCCTGTCCATAATCTTGTAGTCCTGACCTAGCCTTCTTCTCTAAAGGAGTACTTTTGCGTGCCCAACAAGATTCACATGGGAAGCCCATTATGCTGTGGTGGGTCTGTGTGTATTTCCCCTTTTTCTCCCCACCGAGATTTTTACAAAACTTCTGTATGCAAACAGGTATTTTTGTTTGTTTCACTTGAGTCGCTTTTGCATAATATAACAAGCCCATGATTTCACATGTACAGTAATTCATAGAAAGTGATAGTCATCTTGCTTAGACACCTTAGTTCTCAAAACTAGCTTGCTAAATATAGTACCTTCTCAGCCCCATATAAGGTGGCATAAAAAAAAGAAAAAAATAAAGGTCAAAGTTTCCCCACCCACGAATTTGGTTATAAAAACAGCAAAGCAGGGTTTTTTCTGAACTTGAATCAGTAAATTTTTAATTTAAATAGTATCCTGTTTTGACAAAGTGCTAAACCACAGAAGTCTCAGAAAGACACTGTTAAGCTTGTGTCAATGCCTGCTGGCATCTCTCAACAGGAAGCTTGGGATGGCTTTTGTTGTCATTGTGTGATACACCAACAAGGAATGTATGCCCTTATTTGCTGCATCCGGGAAATGGTCAGAAGTGCTCTGGTGCGGCTGGAACCTGTTGACATTAATCTGTTGCATAACCCTTTGCCAGACAAAAACCTGTATTGTTTCTTGTGTTCAGTTCATCGCCATTATATTCGGGGCTTTGGGAAGCGTGCTTCCTGAGCAAGACACAATGCAGTCACACTGACTCTCTTCCCTGACCCACCCAGCGGAGCCCTGAGCCTGCAAACCTTGCCCACCTTGGTCTTGGGATCCCATTACTTGTACAGTTCAGCTACGCGGGGTCTGCACAGTGCTTGAAAGGCTTGGACTCTCCCTAAGAAATCCAAGATACTAGAAGCGCTCTGTGTCGGAATTCATTCCCAGCTCTCTTTCAGTTTGTTGCATGTTGAAGACTTCAGTTACATTTTACTGTAAAGGTGACTGCGTTTTTCTTACGGGGCCTTCAGGGTAAACAGCCGTTCGTTTCCACCTGTGAACACACATGTAGCTTGTGTTGGGGTAGGGTGTGTGGTGCTTCCGAAGTCATTATTTTTCTGTAATGTTTATGCTCCGTGGCTGTGCATATATCAATTCTATGCCCCAGTGCTGGATGGAGAGGTAGCCTGTAATTCCAGCTGAATGTGTTCCAGTTGAAAGTAGGCCGGAGTGGAAGCAAGGGATAGATCAAGCAAATAGCTTTTAATTTTACATCAGTTGGTTTTCTACTTTGCTCTGGGGCAGAAGTTTGCAGCCCAGCGTTGCGTTAGATGTCACTCACGATCTGGAAGAGAGGCATTCTTGGAAAGTGTCTGGCAAGACAGGACTCAGGTTTTCAATCCCTGACTCTTAGTGACTGATGGGGAAGTTGGAGGTGGCTTCTCCTACTTCTCCTACTTCTCCTACTTCTCCTGCAGTCTATGATTGCAGCCCTTATCTCCTAGCTAGAGATGCTGGAGATTAGAAAAGGCGACAACGATTCTAGATTCTTCAAGGATAAAATTAGCATGACATTTATTAAATGTGTCCCCCACACACTCTTTTTTTCTAAATAAATTGCATAATAATGACATTGGTAGATTATGTTGTCACATGAAGAATTAGAAGATTCCCTTTCAGGCAAGGCTCACAAATCTCTCCAATATGGAATTAACTGACAGTCCTCCGTGGGTAATCTACCACCACCGCTGAGGCACAGCCAGAGAGGGCAGAGACTTCTTTTTGTCCCCTGCCCAAGGACAAACAGTGGGAGAGGCCAACTGCCAACATGAGATGCAATTTCAGGTTTAAAGCTACAAATAATACAGTTATGAAAGATTTCAATCTGATGTTTTAGTTCAGAGTTTAGAATTGTTGGCCATGCAGTCAAAAGAATTAGCCTGGCTTTAAAAGAGGTACAAGAGGACCATGTCTGTTTCCCGACCTGCCACTGTGACCTTGGGCAAGATCTTTGACCTTTCCACTTTTGTTTGTGTTTCTATGAAGTGGCTACAATTGGTAACCACCTGAGGAGCTGAAGGCAAGGACCATTTGAAAACTGGAACATAGGGCATCCAGCCTGAGACACCCAGCATGTGACATGCGCTTAACCAAAGATGCTGATAATGTTATGATGGACTTGTTTATGATGACTTTAAGACACCAGGTTATTATTAATGTTGTTAGTAAAAATCTTAAGCCATAGGACCTCATTCATTTTTGGCTAGAATTTCATAGTAATAGGAGAATAACTGAAATTCTGAATGCCACACATTAGTAAGGTTAAATGAAAAAGCTAATTAAGGTTAAATGAAAAAGTGAAATGGAAGAACAGAAGTAGCTCCAAGGTGTTGATGAGCTGGATAGAAAGATCATTGAATGAAATAAATAAACCACTAACAGAGAACAACTATTTTATGCCCAAACAATGATTAATTTTTTGAGTTTTTTAAAAAAAATCATTTTATAAAGGAGAGATTAAAGCCTTTTAGAATTAACATTATTTAAGGGGAGGTTCATCTGTGAAAACCTATCCTGTTGATATGGCCTGGTCTCAGTAACTGATTGCAAACAATATAACTTACACGCTGGACATTTTGAAAGGTGCCACCGGGAAGACAGAATGTATGTCCCTATATTACAGTCCTCAGTCGGTTTCCACTGGGGACTGGTTCCAAGACCCCTTGGATACCAAAGTCAGAGGGTGTTCAAGTCCCTTATGTAACGTGGTGTAGTACTGGTGCATAACCTACACACATCCTCCCATGAACTTGATTCATTTTGATTGACTGATTGATTGATAGGTTCTTTTTTTTTAATGTCTTTATTGGAGTATAAATGCTTTACAATGTTGTGTTAGTCTCTCCTGTACGACAAAGTAACCCAGCTATATAATCATTTGTAGATCACTTGTAATGCCTAATACAGTGTAAATGTCACATAACTCGTTTCCTGTTTGCGGCAAATTCAAGTTTTGCTTGTTTGAAACTTGCTGGAAATTTTTTTTTTCCTGAATATTTTCGATTGGCAGTTGGTTGAATCTGAAGATGAGGAACCCACGGATAAGGAGGGCCAACTGTATGTGGATGAAATAAAATAGTTGCTAACAGAATTTGTAAATCATTTATTGCCAGACTCTATGAAAGTATGATTGTCATAGTTTGGCCCATTGGACCTAGAAAAAAAGAGAAGCTTTAATGTCGAATTCAGGAGTGAGGAGTTAGTGCCAGGTTTGTGGGAAAGGACAGTAAAAGAATTTTGAGTGAAAACCCATTGGACCACGAAGTCTTAATTATACTTTCATCATGAGACCGTGGGGGGTGGATTTCTTTGTGTGTTTTTTTTTTGTTTGTTTGTTTTTTTAAGACGGTGAAATGTCTTGAAGAAATTCCCAGGGCTTATGTGAGTAGGAGGCATTCTGTTGATTTTTAAAGTGAAGTTGCAGGCCCACCTGATAAGAGACTTGTAGATTTGGGTGACTGAAAGAAAAATGCACATATGGTGAATTGAAACTTAGTGATTGATCCGTGGCTGGGACAGTTTGAGTATACTTGGGGTTGACTTGGGGAATCCCTCCCAGAATGGCATCACATGAACCAAGAGTTGCTACTGCCATCATGTGCTTTATAATTTGGTGTTTCCCTCTTGCTGTGCTTTTCAAGGTTGATTGAATGTATTAATATAACTACTTCCTAATCTCCCTGTGGAAAGAGGTACCTGCATTAGTCAGATGCAAATGTCACAACCCAACTTAGACTGGTTGGTAATGGGGGCAAGTCTGTTGGCCCACAGAACTTGAAAGTTCAAGGGTTAGCCTGGGCTCAGACACAGCTGGGACTGGGCAATGTTATCAGGACTTAGTCTAGCTCCATTTTTTGTTCTGCTTTCTTTTTGTGTTGGCTTCATTCTTTGTCAGATTTTCCCTTTGCTGAGCAGGATGGCTCCTGGGAGCCCCAGACTGACACATTTACAGTTTAGCAACTCTGGGCAAAAAATCGGTGTCTCTTGCCCAGTAATTCCAACGAAAATCTCTGAATTGACTGAATGACTTGAGTCATCTGTGTATGAACCAATCACTGTGGTCAAGGGGTTGGGAATATGCTGATTGGCTGGGACTGTGAGCCATGTGCCCACCTCCAGATTACCCTGGATAGATTGGCTCCATTAAAACCACATAGATCCAGAATCAATATGGGGAAGTGGTTGTACCTCAGTTGTCCTTTTCGAAGATGGAGGAGTGGATGCTGCGTAGACGTCTTACCCCACATCACCTTAAAGAGGGTGAGGCGTACCATATCGTTACTTTGAGCCAGTCAGCAAGTTTAGTGGAAAAATCACTTCCTTAAGAGTTAGGTAACTTGACATTCAGTCCCAACCCTGTGACACACTGCTCCCAAAGCTCGGGAGAGCCGTGTAAATTAATTTCCTAGGACTCGGTTTCCTCATCAGAAACCAAAGACCTAGAATAGTTCTGCAAGTCCCTTTGTGCTGAAAAAAAAAAAGTCCGCATTTCAAGCTTAGACTTCATATTTATCATGGTTTTCATATTATGCTCGTCTCATAACATGTTCTACACTCTCAGCGTTGTCTGATAGAATTTTCTACAGTGATGGAACTATTCTACATCTTTGCTGTCCATTATGGTAGTTTCTAACCTTATTGGCTATTAGGTACCTCACATGTGGCTGGTATGACTGAGAAACTGAATTTTTTGTTTTATTTTATTTTACTTGACTTAAACAGATAGCCACAGGGGACTAGTGTCTCCTAGATTACTGGTCAAGTAGAGTTATGTGAGTTTTAGACAAAAGTAGAAGTTGACTTGACCTTCTGTGCCTTTGGTAATTCAGTTTATTTTTCATTCATAATTTGTAGTTAAAATAAAAAGTACCGGTCATTCCACCAAATACAGAAAGACTGTTGTCCCCCAACCAAAACAGAGTGTTGTGTTGGAGGTTGATTATTTTAGTTTTTGTGGTTCCTCGTATATCTCCCCTGCCAGGTGGTATGAGGCAATGGAAAGAATGCTTAATTAGCAGTCAGAAGTTTTGGGTTCTGGTGTCGGTTCTGCCGGTAACTACTCAGATGTATGACCTTTGGCTAGTCATTTTTCCTACCTGGGCATGAGTTTTCTCATCTGGAAAATGAGGGGGTGGGTTTAAAATGATCTCTCCATCTATTCCAGATCAAAGTTTCTATGATTCTGAGTCTTTTTCTTCGTTCTCATGGCCAGGATGGTGGCCGAGAGTTTCTCTTTGTGTAGTCGCTGAGTGTACTACGTCCGGGTGATGGAAACAACTAGGGAGATACCTTGGACCCTTGGATCTGAAAGAACCCTGAGGAAAGTCAAGGTCTGCTTCAGTATTGTTTAGTTTTCTAATCCAAGATAAATCTAGAAAATAAAGAACAGGTAGCATTTAGCAGTGCATACTTGATTCAAAAGTCAGTTTAGTCTGAAATGGCCTTGTTTTGCTACTTCCAGAGTTGAACGTGGAGGTCACGGTTTCAGAGAGGGTGTTAGTAAGATGGGCCAAAGTGAAGACTATTGAGTGAGGGAGAGAGGGGAAGGATTGTTAGCCGAAATGAGCTTGAGACGTTAGTTCATCAAGTAAAACCATAACTCCTACTGCTTGGTAAGCCTGAAGAAGGAGATTCAGGTGTGAGACATTCTTTGGTACCCAGGGAAGTTAGGGTTAAGGAAAGATGTTTGGAGTGACTTCATCTGTAGAAGGTTGGATTTTGAAGGAGGAGATGAATCACAAATGAAGAGAAAGAGGAAGGAAAGAACATTGGCCAGATTTGCAGGAGCAGGTAGGAGGATGTGAAGTGTTCCAAAGGACAGTGTGGTAGGATGTGTCAAACCAGTACAGAGGGAGAGAGGCATCAGCTGGGGCTGAATAGAGACAAGATGCTTATTTGGTGATTTAATTTTGATGTTTGGTAATGACATAGGCTAATTGTGTTGTTGTCGTGTGATAAGGTGGCAGGGTTAAAACATGTATTGATGCGGTCATGCTGGTGAATTCCCATTGAAAATAAAAGCTCCTATACCCTGTCTCCATAGGATCGTTCAGACACGGTTGCATCTTGTAGCTTTATTTTTATTTTTTAACTGGCTATCTTTATGTATGGGAACAGTCATCTCCAGAGATTCATTTTCATTTCAAAAAACTTCTAAAGGTGTTAATTGCATTTTTCAAAACTCTTATGTAATTATTTAAAATTATTCCACCGGCACCATAAATCAGAACTTTTCCCATTATATCGCCAAGGAACATTTATGACCTGTTTAGACACTTTTGATTTATAGGTTTAGGAAACAAGAATATAGAAAGCATTGCCAAGTCTTAATTTGGAAATTTCTTCAGCCACGTCTGTTTCTGCAGAAAAGAGGAAAAGAAAGCTGGTGGGAGAGGTGATTGGGAGCTATGGCCTCACACACACCAGTGAGACGTGAGAAAAAGAGGCACAACACCCAGTTTGGGGCACCTGCTCTGAAATGAGCAATTAGGGTGTCTTTCACGAGTTGTTTAATCTTTCCAGGCGTTATTTTTAAATGCTGGCTCCAGGTAACAGGGTGCTTACTGAGTGAGTTATTTAACTTTCTTGACCTCAGTTTCCCCATCTGTTAAATGTAGATTAATCATAGCATCTGGATTGTGGCACCGATTAAATAAGTTTGTTGATTTCTGCATTGAGAAACATTTGTCTTTGAAGCACGTACTAAGATGCAGGCAGCGTGTTAGGTGTCATGTGAAGGTGACGGGAGGGGTCGACACTGACACTGCGCCCGACATCGCCTGGTGCTTTCGGTCTGGAGTAGGCTGATACCACAGATAAATGCGAATGACCCCTGGTGTGAAACTGTTCTTGGTAATTGTCAAATAGTAACGGTAGCAACTCCAGTTTAGATGTTACGAAACACTGGAGTACACACATTAAGAAAACTGTGCACAGTACATCTGAAATCGCGCGATTCTAGCCATTTAGCGATGGCACAAATTGCATGTGGAAGAAGGTTAAGGAAGAGTTAATATTCGGAGCTGAAGAATCATGCTTTTTTTAAAAGTCTCAGCAGGCTGGAATTCTGGATCAAAATGAAAAAGATCTTTCACGGGAATAAATGCACAGCCCATACCCTTGCCCAAGTGCAGAGTAAAGAGCTCTAACTTGCCAATGGTTCAGGTGATAGTTAGGGGATGATTGTAAAACCTGTAGGAGCCAATTGTGCCCTACTGAGAGGCGGGGGGCACCGAGGACCCTAGGCTGCGTTAATAGCGTAATGAAGAATTGAGGCTCTGTCCTCCTTGGGGGACAGATGACGCTTGGCCTGCTGTGCTTATTTCTGGATGCTGCATTTGAAGGGGGTAGGAGCAGACCAGAGCGGAAGGCCTTGGACGTGACGTGTCAAAAGCTGTCCTGATCTCTGAAACAAAACCAGGTCTTATTTGGTACTTTAAGGGGAAGGACAAAACCAAGACAGTGTGAGGCCCTGGTAGGAAGGGGCAGAATCACTCTGGTGCAGGGTTAAATTGAATCATCCCTTGGGGTTAACTTGGTTCCCTCAGTGGGCAATTCCCAGAATCCAGGTGACCAAAGAGAAGTAAGGTCTTGCCAGCACTGGGTGTTCAGCCACTGTTTGTGGCTGTTCTGTGGCCCTGATGAAGTGTGGGCTGTGGCCTTTCTCTAGGTTTTTTCCTGCGTCAGGCAAGAGCCTCCAGTAGCAGAGACAAATGAAGCAGAGATGCCTCGAGCAATGAACATCCTTTTTCAGGGTGTCTGGTGTTGGCAGCAGCTCAGGAAATCGCTTTTCCCGCCCTTCCAGCCTTATCTCCATTCAGGATTCTTTTTATTTGACGAAATTAGCAAGACAAATGGAAGACGGATGATTTTTTTTAAAATATCTGGATCGCTGTTGACCTGCAGTAGGTACAGGACTACTGCATGTATTGGACTTGTATTGGACTTAATGGAGTTTATTCACAGCTATAAAATGTGAAGTGGTTCATGTAATCCTTGAATCATAGTTAATATTCAATTTGTCTTTTTTAAACTTTCAGAGAATCTGACTGATCATTGATCGCTCTATATAAGTCCTTTTCTTTTTTTTTTTTTTGGCATGTGAGGTCACTCCATCACGAAATTGTCATCGACAAGATTTTAGCCCCTGACTTGGTGACATGGAGGTGCCTGTCTTGCCGTTGAATATGCGTGGCGCATATAGAGATGCTGTTATTTTAACATGCACTTAGTTACTTCTTCTTAGCCCTATACTACAAGTTGAGAAAGAAGAAGGAGTGTGGAATTTGTCTCTTGGAGCTTATAGTTTAGAAAAAATATGCGCATGAAACAAATAGAATGAGAGAAGGAAGGAAAAAACGAACAAAGGAGAGGGAAAGAGAAAACATCAATTCGTTTGTTTACTCATTTGTTTATAAATTCATCAAATATTTGTTAAGGGGCTATTATGTACCAGGCACTCTTTTTGGCATTTGGTGAGTTAATTACTATTTGATGGAATGTGGAAATGTCCAGCATAGACAGTAAATGCGGCAGCAGCTCAGGGAAGTGATACCACCCCCAGAGTTAGCGCCATGGGCGAGAAGATGCCTGAGTTGTAGAGTGGCCTCTTCCGCTGTCTTACATGTGTACGTGTGTTTGTTTTTCTTTCGAGGAGGAGGATTTGCCTAATGGAGGAGTATTTTTTGTTCAGACGCGGCTCCTTTCTCCTTTTCTATAACGTGTGATTTCACAGGTCTAGATAGGACTTGAGTTGTCCTTCCTGCACCCACTTAGTTCAAAAGGAACACGTGAATAAAAATGAGCGAGAGCCACCTTCACCCCAGCACAGTGAGGCTGCCTTCGGAGAACTCGCACCAAGACCAGACCTCAAGGTTGAGGGATAGGAGCCTTGCTGCCCAGAGGGAGTGACGTGTCCAAGGCCAATGGCGGTCTTGACTGTGCTGGTTTTCTTAGAGCTCTCTTTCCTCTCTGAGGGCTTAGCATACAAGACCTTAACACTTTGTAAGTTTTGCCCCTGTATTAGATGTGGATTCTCTTCATGCTTTCGTTCTATCTGACTGTATGATAAGATGTCCACATCTGATGCAGCGTTATTTAGACCCTTTGGTGACCAAAATATCTCATCCTTGAGTCTGTGCCCCTTAGCATCCATACTTTTGTTTCTGTGTCAGACTCACCCTCCAAAAACTCACGGAGTCAAAATCCCTGGATCGGAAAGATCGGAAGCAACGGGTTTGAGAGCACGCCACGATAAGAATACAGAACACCACCCTCTGCAGACTTAGGGGAAAGTGTGGGGGGGGGGGGTGTTTGAGCCAGCTCAGATCAAGGTTGGCAGAGATCATGTTACATACTGGACATGATCTAGATGAAGAGCAGAGACCATGCCCTGAATGGGAAGAATGAGGAGAGGAAGAGATGAATGCATTTTTGAGATGAGAAATTTGGGTGAAATTGAGAAAAAGAAGAAAAACCCTTTGATCTCAAAGAAAGGGAGTTGTAGCAGGAATTATAATTGCCCCAGCCTTGTTGAATCCCTTGCAGTTGCCCGGTGTTAATGGCTCATGCCGTCTCCCGTGTGAACATGTGTACACACTCTTCCCAGTAGCTGAAATATCCTTCCCCAGCCCTGCCTGCCCAACTACCTGGGACAGACCCATTATCCTTAAATATGCAGCATAATCCTTGTCTTATTCTCAAAGCCCCTTTATGCCCTAAGGCCAAGGAGAGAGCCCCTCTTCTCTGCCCTTTGCCTGGGTGTCTCTCTCTTTTTAATTCAGCAGATGATCAAATGATGGCTGACGCCATGCCATGCACTCTGAGAACACTGAGAGGGTTCTACTCCTTACCTTGGGTGATGAGGGTGTTGGAAACGTTGAAAGGGAGCTTAAAAGCAGCTCATTAGGTCAGAGAGCCCTGATTGTTTGGGTGTAAGCGGAGCCCCCTCCGGGGCCGTGGTGGCTGAGGTCCCACCAAAGGCTTTCCCTTCCCAGAGACAGTGTAGCAAAGTATCATCCAAACACAGACTGAGGGTTCCGTAAGTTACGTCTCACGTTGGCCAGCCTGTGTGTTCTCAGCGCTCAGGGCAGACCCCTCCACGGATTATCCCAGTGGGTCCTTGAGCATTCATTTAAGAAATCAGCAAACACCTCCACACCCCCAAGTGATGACGTGGCTGGGGGATCTGGCGAACCCCGGTGACCTGGAGCTAGAAGTGGGGCTGCCTCATGACCCTGGATTTAAAGAACAAAACAACCAAGTGCCTCCTTGCATTGTTAAGGTTCATTGGACGAAAGGGCTACTGCTACCTAGTTCAAGTTTGGAGTTAGGGTTGATACCACGTCACAGAAAAATAAGAGGTCGACGAGAGTAAAAAAACAAAATAAAACGAAGCAAACAGTTTGCCTTCTGGTACAGTATTTCATTATAGCGAAAGGAAAAGATTGAAGGAAAAGCAGTGTGTAGTAACAATAAGAATGGTATTAGGAAACATTTAAGTGTTTCCCAGGCATTGACCCATTTTATCACATTTCATCCTTGTAACAACCCTCTGGGAAAAGTCCTGGGATTAGTTCCCTTCGTAGATGTAGAAACTGAGGCACTTAGAGACGAATCATTTACCAAAAGTACAGTCAGGAAGTGGTACAGCCAGCATTAGGACCCATAGCAGTCTCTCTCCAGAGCTGTCATAGGGAAGTGGGTGCCTTTTATGATCAGTCCCATCACCGTGATGTTCCATCTTTATATCTAAGATGCTGTTGCCAGGAGAGCTCCAGCCCCGTCCAGGCTAGGGCTGCTAGGACACTGCCTGGTGCCCAGCGATGTATTGGAAGAAGACGAAAAGTCTGTCTACCTGTTTGTCTGTGTGTCCGTCTCTTCTCAATAATGGCAATGGGAGTGTGAGGGGTTCCTTAATCAAGGAGAAGTAACTCAAGACAGCGCATGAGCCCTTGTTCCACTGCCTCTCCTCCCAGCCCGGTTGTGGCTACAGACAGGTTCAGGGCCAATTTCACGTTCACGTGGTGGACCAGGGTTGTCACTGTGGATTCCTGTAAGAAGCAAAGAGGCTATCAGAATTTTACCTTTGTATTATTTCAGGTTCTATTCACGCTGACCAATCAGTGGCTCTTTGTCACATCTGTTTGCCAAGTGAGTAAAACTGGACCCGCCTCTTTGTTCTTCCAGGCCTAGTTCTAGCCCTCAGCCTGGTCTCCAGCTTGGCGTATGGTACAGAAGCCTTGTTTCAGAGTCATTCAGGTCCCACTCCTCTCCTTACTAGCTGTGAGATACTGGATAAGTCATTTCAACTCTGAGAGCCTGTTTCTTCATCTGTTAAGTGGGCACAATAATGCCTCCCTCAGAGGCTTGTTTTGAGGATTAAGAGGTATTATGGAAAGTGCCAAACCCATCACGAGCTCCCGGTAAATATGTGCCGCATTTCTCAGCCATCCTGTTACCAGGCACCAGCCCTTCTTTTTCCCTTTCTTTGGCAAACCCTGTTCCGAGGTCCTGGTACACACCTCCTGATTTGTAGCCGGCAGGCTGTTTTCAGTACTCCCAACACCCGCCTCCTTGATCGTGACTGGCTTTGGGCTTTGTTTTCTTAGCTCTTATCTCAAAGTCACCTGAGCTCCGTAACCAGGAAGCGAGAGGCTCCCTAAGGCAGGACTGAGCTCTGGCGGGGAGAATCACACCCCTCCTCTTTCATCCACCAGCCAGGTGACCTCAGACGAGGCTCCTTGCTGACACCGGAGAGGTTGCTGGGCGCTAGGCACTTGTGACCAGGTGCTCGCCAGGTACCAGATCAAAGATGCACACCAGTGCTCTCGAATCAGGGAAACTGAGTTTAAAGATTGACACCCCCACACACACACCTCAAAAGTAATAAAAGAAACCTCTGTCCACTGCGAGGCAGATAATTGCTCCCATTTTACAGATGAGGAAATACAAACAAAATGAACTTTTGTGACTCCCTAGTTTGCCGGTGAGTAGCAAAGATTGGATTCAAACCTGCATCTCTCGCACTGCAAACTCCAGGTAACCTTCTCCACGTGCCACGGTATATATATATAAAATAGGATTCCTGTTCGGTAGGTTATCATGAGAAGGAGGAGGGAGTATGTGGCGGGGCTTTGCCGCTTCAGAAGGCTGGCCAGAGGGAAGGACTATGGCTGTTGATGTTTTATACTGTATGTGCCGAGCCGGGAAGACGTCAGGAGTAGCCTGAGGTAGAGAGAAGAAAAGTTGGAGGGGAGAAGTTGGTAGGGCAGTGGGATGGTGAATGGATAAGAAAGGGTGTCAGAGGACAGTTCGCCACAGAGCTCCCTGATTTCAAAGGCCTGGCCTGTTGGGTTGTGACATTACATAGATGTGTCCTGACCCATCTCAAAAATTGGACCTCGCTGAATTTAATTAAGATCAATTAGACATTCCTCCTATTGTTCAAACACACAATACCTTATTTGTCTGAAAAGAACAAAGTTCTGTATGACCTGAAAGCTTCCTGCTTCATCTATTGCTTTTCCTCAAGAGGGATGAAATGCCATTTAAAACAATGAAAAATAAATAATTGGCCTGCAGGCTGGACTGTCTTGCTTTTCTGTATGCATTTTCTTAAGACGAGAGTTATCAGATCTCCAAAGGAATCTAAACATCTCTGTGATGCTATGCTTCCTTGCAAATTTCCCTTTTCGTCCAGCCCAAACCTTACCTGTGGCTTCAACCTGAGATGGAAATGCCAGCCCCCACCAGTAGTTACCTGGCGCATAAAGCTTTCCTCTCTCCTTTCCGATAGGAAACAGACAGAAGCAGGTGAATGGCTTGCGAGGTTGGACCAGAAATTGAGAACATTGTTTTGGTGGGAGCAGGCGTGATGGAAAGAGAGAGCTTTGATGGTTAAAGAAGAGGGGAAAAAATCACAAGGAAAAAGGGCATAAATAGGTTTGGAAATCAGGTGATTTTAGCCTCCTCCTCTGAGACCCCCACTCAATTCACCAAGTCCTAAAGCATGTTAGTGACTTATTCAGTGGAGCACGAGTTACTGATGTTTCACAGGGTTTATGACCTAGAGAGAATCAGAATAAGAGATTTTGAGTTGTTTTCCAAAAAAGTTTTCCCTCCCTTTGTTCCCTGACATTCTGTTGACACAATAGTGCCAAAGATTCAAGAGTTCTCAAATACTGTTTATATTTTTTAACTATATCCTTGGTAGTTTTATATATGATATTAATTGTAAGCTAAAAGTACCTAGAAATTAGTTCCTCTGCTAGGGTAAACTGTGTACCTGACACATAATAAGTAGTTAGTAGTGATAGTTTTTGTTATTATTATTATTAAAGAAAAAATGGAGAGTATCTTATCCATCTTTCTCTTTGTTTAGGTGAAGTGTGGAGTCTCAGAGAGGTGAGGGGATGTGAGCACATTCACACTGTTGGCTCATGACAATGTCATTGACAGACCCCCGTGTCCTGTCTAATACTCCTACACCGTCTCAGGGTTAAACGGAGCACTTGAGGCCACTTTGGACTAGAAAAGATCTGCCTACCTGTTGATGGACCTGTTGGGAGACTCCTAATTTGGAATTGTTTGCGAAACTACCTGAGCTTTCAAAGAGTGGGAAGTGGACGCTGAGGGTTGTGGACCTTAAGGTCCTGCTTCAGATTCTGTCCCTGAGTCCGTACACAGTTCCTCTCTTCCCAGCCTCCCACTTCCATCCCCTGTCCCCTGCCAAGAACTGCCCTCCTCACTTTTCTCTAGGAAAGATGACCAAATCTTTGGATTTTTCTGTGGTCTCTTTTCAAGGCAGAAGTGTGTGTGTGTGTGTGTGTGTGTGTGTGTGTGTGTGTGTGTGTGTGTGTGTGTGTGTGTGTGTGTGTGTAATCGGTGACTATTAAGGAAAGAAAAGCCATAGAGAGCTATAGGGCCCCACAAAGGGTTTTCGATGTCACAATTTCTATGCCACACAGTGTGGAAGGCAATTATCTTTCGAGGGGATTCCGCAGCCCTGCACGGGCTTCCCTGGTGTAAGATTTATTGTCAGCTGCGTCGCGTGTTCGTTATAAGAGCATTTACTCGGCATCTAAAGCGCTGTCAAGAGTGCTACTTCCTGAATGCTTCTGAGGTTGCAACTGCGAAGCTTCATTTTCCCGTCTTGGAGATATATTTTTGAAATGGGATGCAGGGATTTGTAAGGCCTCGTGCCTCCCATTGACGCTGACAGGAGCTGCCTCCTTCAACCCTTGCTTGCTGCCGCGGAAATTCACCAGCTGATGCCCAGAGCCCTCCTCCCTACACGCCTGGCTCGCACACCAGGGCACCTGTCGTGGGGAGCGAGCCTGGCAGCGCGTCCCGTTGTTTGGGGGGGACTCACGCCAGCTCATCAATCTCGGAGTTAACTGTTGTCTTACTTAAACAAAGGATAGACGAAAGCTCTTCTTTTCCTCCTTTTTTTTTTTTTTTTATCCCTCTTCCTTCTGTATGGATCTTATGAATGCCTGAGGAAAACTTGAGCCGCAAGCCAGCTAAATATACTGTATCATGAAACCTTAGGGACCACTGAAATGGGAACAGTGGCCCTTTACTGCTAAGAAGGTGTTTTATTGAAAATGCACCGACATACCTCTCCCCGGAGAGGGAGCAAAGGAGGAGGCAAGATGCCCGGCAGTAATACAGGTTGTTCTCTTAGGTGAGCTAAAATACAGAGTTTGGCACTCCTGTGCTCTGAGCCAGCCGGCAGTAGAGTAGACGGATGGGCATTTTTACATTCAAGGTGCCATGTTTCACCCTCTGCGTCTCCTCCCACCACCACCCCCCGTTTTTTTAAAGTGTCTTAATTTATATATTCCAGTTAATAGTTCATTACGTGGCCTTTCTCTCTCCAGCTTTTGAAAGTTATCTTTGGAATAAGTTGAGGTAGTCGAAATGTCCTAGTCCTGGCAGGCTTACCAGCAGAGGGCAGGCGTAAAGAAGGTTTTGACATGAGGGTGTGTCAGCCTAGGGTCACAGGAGGGTGGCGTGGGCCGGGAGGGAGACTGGTGAGCATTGTTCGGAGGGCAGGATGGAACACGCTCCCTCTGCCTCTTCGCAGGCCTGCTGCACACCTCGGGTCACCCGAAATACTGACTTTCCTGCCTAAAGGTGGCCAGTGCCTTAAAAGGATACCCAGCGATTTCTACATAATTAAACATTTAAAAAAAAATTCAAATGTCATCTCATCACCCAAGAGCCATTTTTTCTTTTCCCCTTCAGTGACCCTGTTCTGCTTGTGCCTAAAATCGAGAGTTTGCACATGGGTGTGTCGTCAGCACTGTCACTCTTTGGGGGGTGGGGGAGGGGGGAATAAGGCCTCGTGCTTAATGGTGATAGTGATACTTTCTTCCTGATACCTGGAGGGAAGAGCTCTTTGGGAAACGACCTCCTGCCCTAAAACATGTCCCTTTCTGAGGCTTTTGTGCACCTCGGTGTAATCTGTTCTAACCTTATGGTAGAAGCGGTCCAGTTATACATTGTACATTACATTAAAACGAGATTATAGTTTGAGCATAAATCAGAGAGGGTAATTTGTTACTGTCAATCAGATGCAGAGTTTGGAATGGATGTTGGCCATTTTTCTTTCCCAGACATGATTTTGTTTACCGGTGACATTCTATGAATATCTTTACATTTCGAGTGAGGGACTTTTTTTTTTTTTTTTTGGAGAGGGTGGTACATGTTTTCCATAGCTTATGTACCCATCATATTCCTAAGTCACCTGAATGTTGACATGTCACAGTGTGTATCTAGAAAATTAACCAGGAGCAATCGCATTATAAAAGGTTGCATCACATGAAGATGCTGATGACAGTTTGGAGGGTGCCACGGGAAGAAATGTAAACTCCTTCGCAAGAGTGAGAACTTGCAGTCTTTTCCATTGGCTGAGCGGCAGCAAGAGAAAAGCAACATAATTGCCTTCATTGTCTACAGACATAACAGCGACATAAACAATAGCAATCTGGAGCTAACTGCCTTAGCTCCCTGTAGATGGATGATGTATTAATTTATATTTTTAAGTAAAAGCCCCACTTAAATCAAGAAGGAACGGCAGGTCCTTGGAGACAAGTGCCCAAATGTCCGGAATCGGGCATGTCTGTTGCAGTTTAGTCTCTCTAATTGGCTGCTGGTTGGCGGTCTTTGGAGACATGAGAAATAACTAAAGCAGGGCTCCTTCTGGAGAGACTCGCTTCCCTGGGCAGGTCATCAAGCCCACTTCTGGGGTGAGGGGCCTAAATTCTGTAGTCCTGCTCTTTCAGTGTGTTCTCCTCTAGCAACAGGATCAGTTGGTTGAATCTCTTTAAGTTGTCGTTTCAGAATATGTTCTGGGTACTCCACGAAACGAATGGTTAAAAAGAAAGGAAATCAGTGTTCAAGGAAGGGCTGTTTAGAAGAAGATGGGGAATTGAATTAAAATTTTGGCCCCTTGAGATTCCCTGGCGGTCCAGTGGTCAGGACTCCACGCTTCCACCGCAGGGGGCACACGTCCAATCCCTGGTCGGGGAACTAAGATCCTGCAGGCCGCACAGCACAGCCAAAAAAAAAAAAAAGAAAACAAGAAAAAGATTTTGACCCTCATAAGCAAGTTGATTTTTTTCAACCCATCAAACTGTTCATCCCTTGGTAGAGATAACTGACTTTATCTGGGGAGGTGTCTCGCTCTCAGTGTCGCTTAGAAATATGTGAGCCAGTGCCCATTTACATGTCCTTTTTCTGGTGATTCCCAAGCAGCTCCGGCTGGAGCCGAGGACCACGTGGACCCAGCACCGTGGCTGGTGTCTCCTCCTTGGCCGTGCCATCCATCAAAGTGTGGGAATAACGTCCCGACAAGATGCTCCTTCTGACTCTGCGTTGAATACATCTTATCTACATTCTCAGCTCTGAATGGGCAGTAAAACCTTTCACTTTCTTCTGCGTTCAAGGCTAGGGCTCAGCAGAACCAAATAAAATACATGATTTGAGTCCCAGGTGTGTTATTTGGTGGTTAGAGTTTGGTGTGGGATCATAGTAATCTGTTCTTAAGTACACAGCCAGCTGCACAATGGACTCATTTAGCAACTGACAGGTTTCTTAATATGTGGTGTTTGAACAAGGGCTGTATCTGTTGTGGGTGTTAGGATGTGGGCATCAAAAATATTTTTCAGTAGGGTATTTAGCATTTCCTTCACTCTTCCTTCAACATTAGCCCTTCCCTCCCCCCCCCAGGTATTCATTTTATATTATCATGGCCTCTCTTTTTCTGGAACTATTCAGTGTCTTGCTTCCCCTTGTGGCCCGTGGAGCTGGGTGTGTGTTTGATTCTTAGACAGGGAAAAGAAAAAAAAAAATCACTTTGCCTTTCTGAACTTCAGCTCCCTCCTCTGTAAAATGGGGATTGCAATTTCTGTTCACATTGTGACAACAAAATGAACCCCTGTGGCTGAGTAACCCATTCTAAATAAGCCTGCCCCTCAATCCAGATTTTTCTGAAGCTCCCGCAATCCAAATGTCCACATGCTGCTGCTTTTATTTTTATTTTATTTATTTTTTGGCCTTTCTGACCCAGCCTTTCCAAAATGACCTGGCACTCATGGAACGAATGGCATTGACTAGTCTTCTAAATCACTGCACCTTGTAACATTTATATTGTATTCCAGCCATTGAAAGTTCCAGTTCTCACTGAATCCCAGACACAGGGCAGGTAGACAGGGACCACATGGAAAGGGATCTTTTTTTTTTTTTAAGTTTTTGTTTTCAAAATATTTATTTGTCTGCGCCAGGTCTTAGTCGAGGCACGCGGGATCTTCGTCGCGGCATGTGAACTCTTAGTGGCGGCCTGTAGGATCTGGTTCCCTGGCTAGGGACTGAGCCTGGGCCAAATAACCGAAATGCGTGGGGAGCGTTAACCAAAATGGCCTGGGCCTATAAAACTGATCCAGGTTTATCTCTGATGGTACATTTCCTTGCCTAGAAGTAGCCTCTGAGTCACCATGTCATGTTTGGAGAGAGGGTGGGAAGGGCTCCAGGTGGCCTCTGCTTTTGCTAAGCTACTTTGTCACCTCCCCCCTTCTCCAAACCATCAGTCCTGGAAACACCACCTCCCCAAGGGGCCTTCCCAGACCTCTCCTGATCCACTCATCCCCCCCCTGCTCTGTGGTCTCATGGTGCTTAACGCCACCACCATGCAATTTAGTATTTGTGTAAGCACCGCATTGCATCACTCTCTAATTATTTTGTGTGAGGCTGGACTCCACAGCTGGGTCACAAGCTTCTGTAATGTTTGTTGTTTGCTTGTTTGGATGCTCCCAGAGACGATTCGCTTACAAACGGAGACCTGCAAAGGAGGTGGGCCAACTTGTAAAAGCATGCTTGAGTTTTATGGATGCCTCTGAAAGAAATGGTCTTTAAAAAAAAAAAAAAGAATTGCTTCTTTAAAGGGCACCCTGATGTTGTTCACAGACGTTAAATCTCTAATGAATTTTAATACCTTTGAAAAAAATGTGGATTTTTGAAATGAACATTTCTCCTCTCTCCCTGTGCCTTGGTTGGAGAGAACTTCCTATATTTTTATTTCCTGTCTTTGGGGCCCTGCCAGCCCCTACGGAAGGAGGGCCTTGTCTCTTTAAGAGTCAGAACTCTACTGATTCGTGGTACACTGGCAGATTTAAGGCCCCTCTCCCCAAAAAAGAATGCCTTGGTTCTCTGTTGAATATTCATGAGAGGGTGGGGTCACATTTTTGTGACCTGAAAAACTTCCATTAATAAATTTGTTTTCTGACACAAAAACACTTTAGGGTGGAGCTCGATCAGTGCTGCACCCATTTAACATCTGATCATAAGTTGACAGTCAACTGGCGCTTTTGTCTCTTTTGCTGGCGGATTAATGGGGGAATTGTCTGCTCCCGAGCTGACCTGATTGAAATTCAGGCATTTGCTTGATCGGAAGTACTATCAATATGCTTTCTGGTTTGTAGTAACCTGCGTTAACACCTCAAATGGAAAAATACTTTCAAGTAAAACTGAAATTAGTGGAGTAGGATTTGTGGCCTTTTTTTTTTTTAATTGAGGGAAAGTACGTAATCATTAATGTCACGACTACCTTTCCTCGAATATTTTTAAGAAAAATAATTTAAAAGTTAGAGTTTTGTTTGTTTGTTTTGTAAGTATAGGCCAAAAAGTTTTCCCCTAAATTGAACAAGGGTAAATTAGAGAAGTGATTCTAGAGCTGCCGAAAATGACTAAATTAACCTGGCACCGAAATCGGGCCAGTTGAGCCCACCAAGTTTACAATATTGGTGCCTTTTTTTTTTCTTCCTCACACTGTACTCAGCTTTAAACAGCATTAAGGAGCAGTGACTAATAGAGGTCATCTTCAAGTGCTCATGGAGAGTAGCCTGTGTTGATGTTGTTGTATAAATAAGAACGGAATTTAGAGAATTATTTCTTAGCGAAAGAGTGGCAGATGCTTGCTTCAGCAGCTGTCGTTCTGGAGGGCAAGGAGCTTGGTTCAGCAACGAGGTACGTTGGTTGTTATTTATTTCAACCCCCGTGTCGGGTTCGTTTTCCTCTGTGCGCACAAGCACACTCCGGCGAACCCGGCTCTTGGAAAGAAAAGGGGGGAAATAAAAGAGGCCAAGGCTGGGTTAAACCAGGGACGTGAAGCGAAAGTTCTCCCGCAAAGGCCGTTTTCGAGGAAGTTCTCCTGCGCTGCCTTTGAGCCCCGCATCCCCTTCCGATTCTAAACAGTTGCTCCGAGCAGTCGGGGTGTGCGCCGGACGCGCCGGTTCCCCTGCGTTGCCGCTCGGGTTGCTCTGAAAGGCCGGGACAACTCTTTGTCAGTTTCCAAGAGGAAACAAACACAGCCACCCCACCAAAAAGCCCCGACCCGGCAGCCCCGGCCGGAGGGAGAGATGCGCGCCGCGCCCGGCTTCCCAGACGTCAGCCGGAGGCGGGTCAAAGGGTTAACAGCAATTAAGCGGAGTTGCTCCCGAAACAAAAGCCGGGTTTCAGCAGAGCGTGATTTCACCTGCCGCGCGGAGGGGGGCCGGAGGGCGCGGGCGCGGGGCGCGGGCCGCGGAGCCCATTGTGTGGGGCGCGGCGCGGGGTGTTTAGAGGCGGGTTGTGATTGGTGGAGCAGGGCGGGGCGGGTGGGCGCGGCGCGGCGCGTCTTGTCAGCCCGCGAGCCGGAGCGCCCCTGCGCGCGTGCAGTCCGCCTGCACGCCGAGGCCGCCGGACCCCACGCCCGGCCCGCGCGGGCGCCCTGAGCCGGCTCCGCGCGCCTGGCGGCTACATGGAGAGTGTCAGGTTGGTCCCTGTGATTGATCTTTGCCGTTCTGCTCTCCTTCCCCGGGCTCCGCGGTGCCAGCTTCCTGGGGCCTCGCTGGGGAAGGCAGGAGCGCCCGAGGGTTTCTAAGTTGAGTCTTTTGGAAAAAAATAATAATAATAACCATCGCTGTTTATCAACTTGGGTGGGAGTTGCGCTCTGGAAGTGGAGGCGGGGGGAGGGAGTGGAGGGGTGGGAAGAAGCAGCTCCAGGCCTGTGGGTCCTGGAAGAGAGATCCCCCCCCCCGTTTCTCTCTTGCTCTCCCTTTTTTAAAATGTTCATGGGTGGGGTGTAGTTGAGAGTTGAAGGAAGTCCTGCTTGTGTTTTGCTCTCGCGCTCTCGCTCGCTCGCTCTTTTTTTTTTTTTTTTTTTTTTTTTCGTTTGCTACTGGTTTTCTGCCGTTCTGGCCTTCAGGCAGCCACTTTGGTAAAGCCCTCGCCATCACTCCATTCGGGGGACGTTTCTGGGGTGTGATTTATGTCACTTTCAGAGCGTGTGACATATACAAGGAGCCTTCCATCTCAGTGTAACCCGTGTGGATGTTTCTTTGCTGCTGATAGTTTGTTTCTATATCTGTCTAGGCTATTTTCAGCTTAGCTGTTCAAATTCAAGGAGTTCACACACAGTCACGGGGGGGGGGGAGGGGGACGAATAAAGCCGCACACAGAAAAGGGCAGGCTGGCGGAGGGACACTCAGGCAGGTTTGGACGTCTCAGCTGTGTTGTATTACTTTGCTGGTTAATTAAGTAGTGAGTGGGCTTTGGGTTCGGACGCGCAGCAGACTGAGGAATTGTCAGGGGGTGCTCCCATCCGAACCGGCTTTGAATGTAGCTACCTCAACTGTCAGAACTGCCTGAAAGACGGTCAGTGGAAACGAGACTTTCTTGGTTCCCCCCGCCCAAGTGTCGTGATGGGAAGGAGGGGACCTTTAGGAAGTGGGTGGTAAAGTTTTAGAGCAAAGTACATATAGACTCTTTCCTCTTTGGGATTAACTCCTTCAGGGCCTGCCGGTTCGGAGTAAAATATCTAATAATTTTATACTCTTGTCCACACAGACCAAATGTTCTAATCAAGCCAATTTAAAAATGCAAATCACCTAATTTCCATAGATTCCAACACTCTGAAAGTGACACGTTTGGGGGAAAAATTAAGCCTAATAACAGGAAATGTGACTCATACTATCAGTGACTAATCTGCTTAAGAAAAAAATAAGTTGCATTTATTTTATTAGGAAGTCAGTGTTAAAGAAGCCATTTTTTTTTAACTTCAAATCAAATCGAGTGAAGTTTTTATTTTAGAGGCGGCCTTTTTAATGCCTTTTTTTTTTTTCCATTTGTTTGTAATAGATTTTCCAAGAGGAATGCTCGGTCAGAGCTGGTTTATGTGGTAAAGTGTTCAAGATAGCATGTCATTGTCAGAAACCTTAAACAGGATCACATTAAGATTCTAGTTTAGGATCTGTTGCTGTTATTGTTGTTTAAAAGAATACAAAGCTTTCTCGAATATTAAGACCCGTCACTAAGTAAACCGAATGAAGACTGAAGCACATTCTCCTAATTGGTGCCCTTCGCTTACATTGAAAAAAGGTCTACTTCTATTTACGTGATTCTTTGTAGCTGCCTGACACATTTCAGTGGAAAGTGTGTAAAAATGAAACCAAAATACAGACTGCCTACCCAGAGACACTGGCTGACTTACTCTAGGATGTGATAGAGCTGAACTGAAAACGGATTGGGCTGACACTTGATAATCAAAGTTGATTTATTGTTCATTAGTACTGCATTAGCCCTTTCAGGCAAGACAGTTATTTGTGTAGTGGCCTGTCAGGAGTAAGACTGTGAGCACCTGTCATTTCTAAGGCATGAGATAAGCAACCAGATATTAAGCTGATGCAAATAAAAATACGTTGGACTAGGTAAAGGACCACATGATCATAAATTTTTTCTTTAAAAGAAGAGAGAGCAATCTATAAGAAGAAATCTATTAACAATATATATATATTTTTTACTCTAGGGACTGCTTATAGTATGAAAGTAATGGGCTTTATGCTCTCTTATTTGCCTCCAGAACTTTCTTTTCTACCCATATGTGCAGCTCATTTGTTAACAAGTTGGTCAGTTAAGGAAATGAGGAGCGTAACATGTCAATTCTTTAATCTGAGTAATTCAAGAAAGGTAGGCTTCCCATTTGTGTTGTGTTTTTAAATAAACATATTTCATTAAATGAAACTCTCCTAAGCATGGGCTGATTATATGAAGATGTGATGACATCATAGCTAAGCTATGCTAATGTCGGATAATAATGTCAAGGGCAGTTTCTGCAACGTGTTTCACTCTCGATTTTTTTCTTCCCTCCCTGGAAGGGAATGATCTCATGACATACAATAGAAAACAACCTAAGTGTCAAAAGAAAACAAAATTAGTGAACTTTTGTCTGCAGCCATAGAAACGCGGATTAACTCATATTTTTCCAGAGGACGGAATGGAAACATTCTGCAAGAGGCTATATAGTGTATTGTCTTCTCTGAATTTTCATTTGACAGGGATTTTAGAGGCTGTGATCTTAATTAAATCTCAACTAGCTGAAGTAATGCATCTAAAGGCATGCAGTGTTGGGTAACCTTGCTCAGCTGGTAAACCATAAATTATCGGAAAGCTTGTGATAGGAGTGGTTGGCCTGAATTTTGTTTGTTTGTTTGTTTACAGTCAAATGTACTGTAAAAACAAAACCCTCACCATCACTGCCTTGTATTTTGCAAGTTGACAGGAGCTGTCACTTGAAAGATAAACTCTTTCATGACGCTGACCAGTTCTGCAAACTTTTCAGCCAACCTCCACACAATTGCAAGAGACAGTGAAATTAAAATCCAGATTAATTAAAAGCAATGTGATTTCAGATTTATCTCAGCTGAGTAAGGTGGCAGAAGTGTGCTGGTGTTACAGGGTTTTACTGAGACAATCAGGAGACGGTAGTGTGACGAGCTTCTTAGCTTGAACTAAAACGTGAATAAAATTTGGCCAAGAAAAGGAGATTGAAGAAATTTATTTTACTCTGTGGCTTAGTTGTAGATGAACACCACTAAGGGGAAACTTAAAACTATCCTCTTAGGAGTTTGGCAAATAGAATAATGCGAGTCCACTGCAGGTAGTTCTTTGTGATTTATTAGCGAGGGATGAGGCAGCAACAGTTGACCAGAGAAGGTTGGAGTAAATAAATACATAGTGTCTGGTGTGTGTGTTATGTGTTAAAATGCATATGAATTTGATGACAAGGAGTTACAGTCATTTAATCGTTATTAACTAGTCCAGATCTTACAAATTCTACTAGTGCTTGTAAATACTAGGTTATTTACTTTCAGTGTCTTTTAAACAGATGTGTTTTTTTACTGCTGCATTTTTTGGTTCATATGTATGCTCTAGTAGAAGCAGCCATCTACACATAAAAATTGAGAAAGCTATCCTGTGATATATTGATTTTATATATCTTTGTACGTAAGATTTCGTGTAAGACTAGGAGTTATGTTGCTGATAAGCTGTAGCTCTCCGGGGGCAGAGAAGGACTATAGCTTCGTGTACACCTGCATGGCTGGGTTTGGGGACAGACATGAATTTGGTTTGGTTTTGATGAAAGATTTCTGTTCTTGGCAATAGCATGAGATTTCTGGACATTGGTTTCAGTCATTTCAAAGTGTGCAGTACTTTTTTTTTTTTCCCCCCTCCTCAAAAATGGCATTCTAAATTCAGTTTTATTTACTCTTTTTTAAAAAGAGAAAACTCAGCTACCTCTTAGCTAAGCAGTCTTCTACAGATGCTGGGAACTTGAACTATCTGGAGAGACCTGAACTGGGCCTCTACTTGAGGACTGTTGGAATAATCTCTGAGTCTTTCTTCCTACCTGACAGCTGTTTGAAGAGAAATTAATTTAGAATGAGAGAAATAAATATTGAATACATGCACTGTGCCTCCTTTTCAAATCCGGTTGAAAGCAACGAATCAATGAAGTTGCTGGCTAAATGTGGGGGTGCACTTTTTTGGGATACCTTAGTATCATGTTTTAATTTTTAAGCTTTATCAGGCCCTTAAATCTGAAACATCATTGTTCAAATAACTGAAAACAAGGTAAATCAACAACATCAAAAAGGTCGGCTTCTGTGATTTCTCAAGGGCTTGTTATTTTGTACTTCCCAATTCTATTTGATGTCTTGACAAAACAAGATGACACAGGGGAGAATACATTAAATTTTGATTTTTTTCATCTAACCTGTTACTGTTATGGCAGCTTAATTTCTTTTACTTTGTCCTGAAGATGGCTTTTTGTACAATTACTCTAATTGTCACACCACTTCATGCGTGTGGGTCTTCATGGCTTTCCCATTAGCCTTGATTTTACTGGGCATTTTTGAACATGTTCTGGCCTTTATCACATAGGGAGCTTTGGGTTGGGCTTTGTCTCCATTAGAAATAAATCAGTGAATGGTGAGATTGTCAAAGAAGCAACTGATGCTTTCCCATTAGAATCTAATTTGCACCCCTTAGCTTAACTGTGATAGATAAGGTAAAGGTGTTGGAAATAGGCAGGAGAAACTACATAATTTGAGAAGCAGAAGTTATAATTCTGAAAAAAGGGGGAAAGAAAGGGTGATTGCACCCTCAGTCAGGCCTTAAAAATGTTGGAATGATCTAATTTTGGCCTACCTGCATGTTTAAATCCAACTAAAATCCCCCCTGTATCTCAGTAAATAATAAAATATATATGTATATATATTAATTATATGTATATGATGTACATTTTTTCGTAGTTAAGCACCCTGTGATGTTTTCTGTGCTGGTTAAAGTATGAAGAGCTGTCCATTTAATTCTTAGTCTTAGAAAAATGTTCGATGGGCAAAAGATCAACATTTAACTTTTCTTCATTTAACAGTATCCGTTGATCTCCAGCTGCATCTCCAAGTCGTCTTTCCTTATTCTAATCATCTGTGTGTGTCAAAGAGGATGGATACAGTTGCCTTCCCTTTCACTATTTTTGAATAATGCTTCAATGTAAGGGAGCTTATGTAGCCAAGGCCTCTTCTTTTTCTCTTCAAGAGCTAAAGATCTGTGGGTAGAGTCTATTCTGAGGTGCCTTCTTGGAATAATTCTCCCCTCCTCTTCTTTACAGTACTTAAAAGACGATTTTTGTTGTTGTTGTTCATATAAACTGTCAGAGCAGGTTTGATCCACGTGCGCTAAGTTTTTTGCATCCCTCCTCCGAGAGAGAGACTGAGGAAGGAAGAGGGGGCATTTTTCTAGATAATAATAATAATAATAATAATAGTTGCTAGGTTGAAAAGATCAGGGCTTATTGGATGATTATTTTCACGTGTAGCTTCCACTGTTTCCTGTGTTTAACAGTCACTAATGGGAGAAGCGTTTTAATTTATGTAAACTTTACATTTTTATGCAAATGAAGCTGATATTAGAGCTAAAACAGTTACGCTGGCGCCTAGTGGAGTAACCTTGTGTGGGGGGGGGAAATGTGAGAGGAGAGCAGTGGAGGTCCCACAGATGCCCGTGCTGTAAACAAATATGAATTTATGCCACTTTTTACAATTTAGAGACAAAAGAAGAGCTCAGAGAGCGTTGCCAGGATTGCTTATTAGGCTTGATAACCTGAAATAACACCTGATTGGCAGGCAAGTCTTGGCCATACAATTCTTCCTGAAGGAAGGATAGCCTTTCTTGATAGAATGTAATAAACAAAATGATAAAAAATGAAATGCTAATTGCATTTTAAAGAGGTCTTTTTTTCCCCTAAAATTTTAATAGGTGGTTGTATTGTTACTGAGAGAACAGTTATGCTAATGACTGACTACTTAGATGATTTTGCATTAATATAATAACCATTACCTGCCTTAATGCTTTGTACAGTATTGTGGCAAAATAGCGAAGCCTAAAAGAGTTATACAAAAAAACAGAATTCTATAATGGAACAGAATTATGCTTTCCACGTGAATAGCATGCTTTTTTTTTATTTTTTGAAGACTGAAATATTATGTCAGAAATGTATTTTCTTTCCTACTTTACATGGTATCTGTGGCTTTTTGGGTTTTTGTGTGTCTGTGTGTGTGTTTCTTCTTCTTCTTTCTGAACACCATGGGGAACAGATAGAAGCTTCCTAACTTTTTTGTTTGCCGATATATCAGTTGTATCCATTCGGTTATTAATTATGAAAACTGTTGTCTTTCATCGGGGGGGGGGCTTGCTGTTTATTTTCTTTTATACAGGTTCGCTTCCACGTGATCATATCAAATTTGACATAGGTGTGTGTGTGTGTGTGTGTAGCCATTTTCTTTGGTTTTGTTTTGATGTTCTGGAGCATTCTAATTTAATTCATTTTGCTCTTATTTGATGAACCAAGTGACACTGCCTTACCTGGTCAGTTATCATTCAAACACAGCCCGAGGTCTAGAAGGGACTTAAGTTTCTTGGGACATCCACGAGGTGAATAACCAGAGATGAAAAGTAGTTTCTAAATTCTTAATCCAGAGAAATGGAAATACAGCAGTATTTAAAATGTTTTTATCTTCTCATTTGCATTATTTGTACACATAGCAATTACGAGAAATGCTGAGGTCCAAAAATCTATGTGTGTTTATACCTGGCAGCATTTCCTTGGAGTTAACGTGCGTGTAAACTAAAGAGAAAGAAAAAGAAAGGATAACATGTTATTTTCAGTATTTATATTGTGTCATCTCCCCTCCCACCCAATTCCTCCAATTGTGTCCTAGATTAGAAATCAGTATTGTTTCTGTGGGTGTTTTTATTTGTTTGTTTGCTTTTTAGATTTTTTTCTTCCCCTTCCCCTTACCTACCTCTCCCTGTTGAGGATGGAGGAGAAAAATAAGCCATATTATTTTAATACTCTTCTAGCGTTCAGATGATATAAAGCCATTTGGAAGTAAAAGAAAACTGTATCAGGCAGAATTTACACAGCACTGGATGGGCTTTTCACAGCACTTATTGGTGCAGAGGACATCTCCCCAGTGGCTGGTAGGAAGGTAGCAGCAGGCCCACACCAGCAGCCGTGTCCCAATGGCCCCAGCACAGCTGTCCAGCTGCCATGTTCGCAGGTTTGTGTGCACCTGGGGTGGGCCACACCCAGTTGGTATCAGTCAGCAGTGTATCAACGAATTTTTTTTTTTTTTAATTCATGACTTCCCCTTGAAACTCAACTAAAGAGTGTTAACTGTGTGTGTGTGTGTTTAAATTCAGTTTTGTATGCTAGCATTCTTTAAATGTCTGCCAGAAGTTTAATTTGAATTTCTGATCCCTGAAGGCAGCTAGACAGAATCATTCCCGTTCTTCATAAATTGCCTTCTATGATTCATTGTTAACTCATAAAACATACTCATTTCTATATACTCAAACAGTTAAGGTAGTTACAGTATCGGGGATACAGGTTTTTTTTTTTTTTTTTTTTTGCATTATATTTAAATTGTCATTTGAGGAAGAAATCGAGCATCAGCTTGAACTCCTAGTTAAGGCCTGAGCCCCGTACCACACAGAACCTCAGAAATTAATGTTTTTATCTAAAGGAGGGTAAAGGAGGTGCATGGATTTGGGGGGGGGAGTTTAGTTTCGACTGAATACTCTGAAAGAGGGGCTCATAAATATTAGAGTGCTGTAGTTAAAAACTCACATGACTGTTTGAAATACTATTGATTTAAACCACTGGCTAGATTTTATGAATCAAAGTGTAATTTCGAAGCCTTGGCCATATTTCTCAGTGCTGAAGCACTCTCTCTTGTGTGCCTGTACCTGCTTTCCAGACATTCAACACAGGATTAAATGATAGTAGTTACAGTGATCAATAGGTTAAGACCAGTACAATCACTCTTGCCGCTAATGACCTCAGTAGTAATGGGCAATAAAGTGTGGGCTCTAATAGCCTCTCGCTGGTACCGCCTGCCCTTTGATTCCCAGTATTAGGAGGGACTAGCTACATGAAAAAGTTAGACGTCGAGAGCTAAGGCAGTGGATATGTAGGCTATAATTCTTAACTATTTAAAGCCCCACACTGTGCTCAGATTTTTTTTTTTTTTATTTTTCCTTTTCCCACCCCACAATGGTTTCTGGTTCATTTGGCTACGTTTGCGAAAGCTTTCCTTAACTGATTTTCCTGACACGTTGGAGGAGGAACTTTGGAAAAATCTTAGTTTTATTATGTTTATAAATGAAGCTCGAGCCCACTTTGGAAGCTCAGAGCGAACTTGTGTGAAAATGTGGTTTCAGAGAGGAAAAGCAAAGTTAAGGCCGTCAGGATCTAAGAGCCCACTTCTGATTATTCAGAGACTGGTCACCGGGCTGGAGGATTACTCAGGCTTCTCGCCCCTTTCCCTCCTTTGGCTGTGCCTGCTGCTGCTTTAAGCATCTGATTACTTGTCACCACCTCCGTCGAGATGTCCAAAGGGAAAAAGGAGAGGAGACTCAAGTTCGTTTTACTGTTCTGTAACATGACAACAAAAATTGAATAAATAACTCTGGGAAAAGGAGATTTAAACTGTTGACTGTATATGAGGGTTTAAAAATTAGCTGTGTATGTAAGTCCTTTTTTAAAACTTTTCAGATCTGTTTTATTGAAGCATAATTTACCTACATAAAATGCATTTGTTTTAAGTATACAGTCGGAAGAATTTTGGCAATTGTATCCATCCTCTGTGACCACCACCCCAGCCAAGATAGATGGCATTTCCATCACCCCCAGAAGTTCTCTGGTGCCCTTCTCTTGCATAGGCTCTCCATAGTCCTTTTAAACATTATGAGCAAGAGATTGTTTCTATGATGGTTTCTGTTGTAACACTGTTAATTTCACGTTCATCACCAGCTTAGATCTTAACACCACCCTGTTCCTGTCTGTTTTCCTGTTCATCACCATCAGAAATTTGGCTCAAGAATATTTATATTGTACATCATCCAAGAAACGCAGGGGAAAAAAGAAACCTTAAACATGGTTCTTTTGTTTGCTTAATCAAACCTCCCTGTATGATGATGCAACTCTCAAGGAAAAGTAAACTTCTATTGTGATACGTTGGCTTTCGCAGCTCAAAAGATAGAGATTGGCACCCAATAGAGATTGAAAAATTCAAAAAGTTTCTGCTGTATGAAGACAGAGTCGACTAATTGGAATGAATTTCTAGGTGGTTAGATGTTTTGATCATGTCTTCTTGGTGTTTGTCCTAGATTAAATGCAAGTTCACTGTTCTAATCATTGGTGATATTTCGTGCTGCGACGTATCTTTTTAAAAGGATAATTTATCCACTCATATACATCTGTCCCTGTTTGCATATAAAAATATTCAGACATGCCCATCTGTTTAAAATTACAGTGTGTCTACATCTATGCTTAAAAGGCCACTGCAATAGGAAGGATTCATTGATGACCTTCCAGACTAGGGTTAATGAAAATTTTCAAATGTTCCAGCTAGTGTTTTCCAAACAATGTGAAACTTGTGCATAAACATCCCCACACACAAAACATGCCCGCAACAACGGTGGAGGCTGTTCACTGTACGTGAATCTGACCTTCAGGAACCTTTTTTAGTTCATCAAAATTAGTGATGCTGAGAAATCGGGACATCAGTGCATAATGACTGTGAAATTAGGAATGAGAGCTCGCTATGCAAATGACAGGACAAATCATGTGAAAAAGTCAAGATAAACTGCATATTAAGACATTATGTTACATAAAATTAATACTGCATTTCTCCCTTTTGCTTACTGCTCCCCTGAAAGATTTTTAAATTCTTTTATCTTCTAATCAGCTATTGTCTGCTGGGGTTTTTTTTTTTTTTTTTAAGTGGCACACAGGCAAAGTGCAAAACATGTTATTACCTTTTATTGTAATACATGAGATGACAGCAGATCCTTTTTAACAAAGTATATCCTTTACTGCTTCTCGCTTCTTGCTGTCACATGTTTGATTAGAAACCAAAGAAAAGTAAGGTGGTTAAATATTACTGTTAGAAGACATACAGGTTTTGTCTTTTCTTTCATTGTTTTTTTTTTTTCCCCTTTCCTTATCTTTTTATTTGGTGTGTGGGGGGGGGTTAATTTTTCATGAAATAGTCTTCTTGTATTACGGGGCCTGACAAAATGGTTCTCGTGTAGTCTGCAAATTAAACACAAGTGCAGTGATTATTTTGAATAGCTAAATTACATTCTAGAAAGCTTGCAGAATTCATAGCATTGTCATTAGGTATCCGCTTGAATACAATTTGTGTAACCTTGGCCAAGACAGCCTGTCATTTTAATGTCAGTGTTTTATCTGAACAAGACATCATCCTTTCAGATACAGCGTGCAGGTTCCTTGCAGAGATGCCCGTGCAGAAACGTGTTAACAGTTGCAAATATGAAATGCTATCAAGTTCATCACTGTAGCTGTTTGTCACTGAAATGTCATGGAAAGCAGCTTTTAATGGTATCGCACATAATATGAAAGAATTGAGACATCTGTGTGCTGGGTGAATAAGGAAGGCTAAAAGGCATCAGAGGAAGGGTCTGTGCCGAAGTTCGGAAGGTGCATTCAAGGTTCAGCTGTCCACAAGACTCAGAGTTCATTGATTGTTCTTAAAACCACTGTCCACAGAGGAAGGGGATCGTATTAGCTCCAGCCGGGAAAATACTGGTTCCTGTTTGCCTTCTTCCCTAAAACAAAATTCACCTTGGCGTTAACGTGCTACATCTCACTATGACCAAAGACTCATTCTTATTAAGAAACTGAGATCATACTAACCTCACTCCAGGTAGCATTTATTAAGCCTTAACTCCTTGTTCGTTTACCAGACCATCGGGAGCCCTTGTCAGCGGCTACAGGGTTTTCTTTTATTTTTCTTTATTTAAAATCAATGTGCCTGATAGATTAAATAGGGTTTGTGGCTGCATCCCCTCTGGATAGATGCCCTGCACTTGGGAAATTGGCCAGTCCTGGAAGCAGGCTGATGCCGGTCAGTCCCTGGACCCGGAAGGCTGAGTGCTGCGGGCGTGCAATTTCCTGGCTTCCTATTTATCCTTCGTTAACGTTCTAGGTTCCCGTGTCAGTGGCTATGATGACACCTCAAGTTATCACTCCCCAGCAAATGCAGCAGATCCTCCAGCAACAAGTGCTGAGCCCTCAGCAGCTCCAGGTTCTCCTCCAGCAGCAGCAGGCCCTCATGCTTCAGCAGGTAATGGTCCTTCCTCCTCCCCCAGCATCCCGTGGCCCCTTGGGGCCCGTCCCTCCTCTCAGGATTCCCCTCACCTGAGCAGCTCCTTGGCCCGTCGAAGAAGCGTAAGCAGAGCAGGGAGGGTGGGGCAGGACGCAGCATCGGCCCCTGGGTGATCGGTTGCATTAGCATCTCTGAAAGAGAGGGACCCTGCCAAAGCCACGAGGGTTTGGGCCTGGAGAGTACCCAATGGACTGAGATTAAGGCTGTAATTGGACTTGGTAGAAATAAGATCTTTTAGGCTTAGGGGGCTTTGCGCTCTTTTATTTGGAAAGCCAGAGGCTTCTAAATGGTGTGAATCAAAGCAAAACAGGGAGCACGTCAGGAGCAGGTTTAAATGTGACAGCTCTTGAAGTCCCCATCTCCACTCAGAAGCTTACAGAATTTTTGTTTTAAACATCAAGAAACGTCTTGGAGTTGGTTAATTGTCAGGTGTAGAGTTGATTTTACCTCTTCCGTGTTTGCCGATGCTGAAGCGAACTTCCGGTGCCATTGTGCCGTGGGGGCCTCATCGTCGGACTTGATGGACACCTGAACCAAATAGAGGAGACTCGGGACCATAGGGATGGGAGCTGCTGGGGTGAGGCCGTGGGGACAGGACAGCAGAGGATGCTCCCCACGCAGTTGACGTAGACACTGAACACAGGTCCCCAACACCGCCCGAGCCTATCGCTTAGCAAGCATGGACGCGATTTGCGGTAGAGATGCACCAGACTCCCTCCGCAAGGGCGCTCTGGCTTTGTTGTACAATCAAAGGTCATCCCTTGCCTTCTTTTAATTAGTTTGTGTAGAAAATGGTATGTTTCTCATCAGTTCATTTTGGAGATTACTTTTCAAACAATAATGCCAAGAAGAGTCAGCGTGCGCTGAAATTTATTGTCGGGTTTCAGACTAAAGGTCAGGCCGTTACAGATAAAAGGGCGCCATTTTTCAAGCCGCAGCGTGTATATGGCGCCGAAAGGGACAGTGGCTTTGGCGCTACCCTCTGTTACTTACCGTCCTCTCTTTCCTTTGTAGCAGCAGCTTCAAGAGTTTTATAAAAAACAACAGGAACAGTTGCAGCTTCAACTTTTACAACAACATGCTGGAAAACAGCCTAAAGAGGTACCGACAATACCTATTTTACTTTCAAACCGCAGATCCCAGAGGACTCTCTCGTGGCGATTAAACTGTCATTCATCTCTTAAATGATTGCACAACTGAGCCGACTCTATCGGTTCTCAGCCTTCAGACCGAGAGTTATTGTCCTGTTTTCTTTCAGAGTTTTCTGGGTTCCATTTGCCGGCTGCCACGTATTTTATAACACCACCCCAGGTGTACCTCATGTGGGCACTGGGAAGAGGGATCGTGGCAGAAACTTTAGGGCTGCTTTTGCAAACTGGTACCGCTGAGGTCCAGGATCTACCTGGGAGAGGTGAGGTGCACTCAGGGAAATTATACTTGGTCGCACACTTGGTTCCCCACCCCCCTCCCAGCTCAGAGAGCTTGAGTAGGTGGTGATGGCCTTTGCCTTTGGAAGAAGAATCTCTTACCCCAAAAGTCAGAGCGAGATTCGAAACACCCCGATCTCTGTTGAACCTCTTTCTGCAAGTTGCACGGGTCGTAACTGCTAAAGGCAGGCTTGGACTGTTTGTGTTTTCCCGAGAAGAGCTCGCGTATCGCAATGGCTTCTACGTACACGGTCCTTTGTAAGTGCCCGTAGTGATCACACGTGCCCACCACCCAGTTAGGTGACAGTATTCACTCCATGAGAGGGAAGGCCTTCCCGGGGAGGGCTTCTGTCCCACCTTCTACGCAGTTCCATGTGGCTGAGGCTCAGTCAGATGGGGGAGTATCTCTGGGCATGTGTGCACTATCGTGACATCTTTCTGCCCATTCCAGAGTTATCCGCTGTCACTTATCTCCTCGTGTTTTCACGGTGGACTCAAATTCTTTCCATTTGAGTGTTCTCCTTGGAATGACAATTCAGAGTTTGATAAACAGGTCCGAATCCCGCTGAACAGCTTCTGTGCTGACCCAGAGGAGGCAGCCACTTGCGTTAGTTTACAGGGAGTCCCATCAGGTGACCCCACCCCCCCCCCACCCCACCCCTGTCCCTCGCAGGAGCCCGGATGCTGAGCTCAGGTGCCGGGAAGCGCTCGTTTTACATCCTGGGAAGGAGCCAGCCGTTCTCACTTTGCCGTCTCCTCCCTCTGCACAAATTGGGTACATTTTCCGTGCCCTGCCAAGTTTTCATCCTGGAGTCCTGTTTAGCAGCCTGGGTGGAAACCCCTGCAGAGTAGGGGCAGTTTGGGGGTGAAGGGGAGGAGGCGTTTTAATGAAACTGCTGACACAACCTTAAGTACGGTGGCGCGCTACCGGGTGCTGCTATAATAAAAAAGGGAACAGATTAAAAAGTGTCTAAAATGTAAATCTAAAGGACTAACAGTAATTAAAATGGAAATGGCACAGGGAGGGAAGGCATGTAATTGTGAGATATCACTGTGCAGAAGGCTCTCAGCTTTGTTTTGCTGGCTGTTTTTCTAATTCAGTAGGGCTTACTCATCAGTGGCAGTTCAATGCGCGTTAATGACTCTGGGATTGCAGGCATCACTCTGGACAAAGAAATGATTATTGTGCGGTCAAAAGAAGTTCAAAGACAAGAAGGGAATTTCAGTTTTTTCCTTAGAGATCCACATTCAAGAGCATATAAATTAAGCCAAATGTTAAAAACCACAGTCTGAAAGCTGACTTCAAAGTCACAACTCTCTAATTAATGAACTGCGAGCTTCAGTTTGGACAAGTTGTGGTTTGATGCGCCCATAAATCAACATGACAGGCCTGTTTCACAGTCTCAGACAGTGCTCGTCACTGAGTCACATCAGATGTAAACACAGCAGAAAAAAGAAGGGATATGAAGGAGGTGCAATTGATCAACAGAATTGGTAAAAACCCACTTTTGAAGCACATTATGCATGATCACAGGAAATGGTTACAGCCTCAAGAGGTTTCCCCTTCTGCTGTTGCTTTTTTGAATCAGATTTCTAACAGCCTTCAAAAGGGAGAATAAGAATTATGGAGTTTCTCCCCTGTGGCTCACAGGCAATAACCCCCTGTTGTTATTTTGTGCTTCTTTCTTTTCAAAGGCATCAAAATTTAGTTTTTTAAAGATCTTTAACTCTATATTTGAAGACAAACAAAAAAGGGCCGCACTGTCATTCTTATCAGTTACCGGGGATTGTGTTTTTCCTTTCTGTTGCCACTTCTTATTAACCTCTTATTTGGTCTGTTAGACATAGTTTGGAATGCACGTCTGCATGCTGGGAGAACATGAAAGTTCAGATGAGCTCAGAGGGCACATAAAGAAATATGAAGCCGAAAGTTCCACAGCAGAAGGAAGGATAAAAGTTAACTCTCCCAAATTGCTGCTGTCAGAAAGGGGGCATCTCGGGCGCTCAAAGGCGATGGTGGTGTCAGAATTTGGGAAGGGAGTTGCCGGGAGAAGGGGGAATACTTTGTATCTGAACCCAGGGGAAGGTGGTTACACTGTAGTAGCATTCGGCATCTCCAGGACACTGCGTTTGTCGTGGTCACCCTTTGCCATCCCTTTCGAAAGGCAGAGATGACGTTGCCTTCACATCCTGAAGGGTGGGTAGACCCAGACGCGCGGGCACGTCTCCTTGGATTCTAGCGGTGTGTTCACAGTGCCACTGGATGTGGCCGAGACCTGTTGTAACAATGATGAGGAGAGCCCTGTTCCCCGAAGGTAAGCGGGGAGCCTCCTGAAATTACCATGCAGGTGGTGGGCCTTGTGTGCTACCATGCAGTAGAGTCACATGGTAGCAATTTCATGATGTGGACTGGTGGTTAGGATTTTAACAAGGTCTGAACTCGGATGTTGACAGATGGAACAAGTATATTAATTTACTGAATCCCCAGTCATTAGTGGCTCATAATTTTTGAATCGGCAGCCCTCCCCCTCCCCCGCCCTTTCCCCTCTTTTGATCGCCTCTGCAGTAAGTCACTTGATCCTGGGCCAGAGCAACGTACTTTAGTCTCTTTTTTTTTTTTTTCCCCTAAAGTTGCCTTGAGATGTTTCCTTGAGAAAGTCAGGCCCCACGTTGAGTTTAGACCTAAGACCTTCCTTGGGAGGTGGGTGCTCTGTAGCCCCAGTACAGCTGGGATTTAGGTGACGGCTCATGACTCTTGGACGGGACGGGTGTGGAAAAGAGAAGGCAGAATTGATTTTAAGTCGAGCCACAAAAAAAGATCCCATCCTGTGTGGGTGAGGTAGGCTAAGTTGATTGTTTTAAAAGGGCCGTTTGTCCTGGGCAGTTATGACAGTTTATGTTAGGCAGTAGGCAGGAGCGAAGAAAGGAAAACAGACCTTTGACTGCAGCGCCAGGGAGGGGATTCGAAATGCAAGGTTTATCAGGGCATTTTAGCATTTTAACACCGACTACTGACCTGTCCAGGGGACTGCACGGAGACCTTTTTTGTATGCATTCAATTGTGAGAAGTAAACAAACGGGCTCGTATCCTGTGTTTGGTAACTGGGTGGGGAGCACAGTTTGGCAACCAGTGTTGCTTTTAAATTCTTTCTTTGGACAATGGGCCTTGTATACTTTTATATCCTGACTTTTCAAACGCGGACAGCTCTCATGAGCTTTTCCTAGGGATGGCCACAGAGACAACAGAACAGCCATCAGTCATTTTATATAAATACACAATTTCTAAACATTTCATTTACAGTAAGATGGGAAACACTCTCCCCAAAGTCCAGCACCCTCCCTGCCCCATGATTTTCTACTTCAACAAGAGCTAACTCCCTGATCTTTTGTTGTATCAATGTTATTTTTCTTCTCTTCCTTCCCTCACCCGTTTTTTTAAACGTCGTGAATTAGTATCTGTTGAAGAAGTGAAAAAATCATTTGGACGTGAATATAACTATCATTGGCTCTTACATTACTGTGTGAGAACTTGGGAAGGGGTGAAAACAATTGGGTCATTTTATGCATGCTGTTCTTCAAATGAAAACACTGGCTTTTCATTTAAATTTACTTAAATTTTTGTTGTCAGTGGTATAGAATTTGTTTTTTGGAGTGAAGTGCAATTAACTTTCTCAGTGGCATGGTAGTAAGTCTGAAATTGCTTGCTAATATGAGAATGATGGTTTTTACTGTAAAATAAACTACATGGAGCCCAAAAGGAAACCACCATTTTTCTCCTCCTTTGAACTTTACATCAGAAGGTCTTGATACATATACCATTTTATGGATGTATCAGATCAAGGTCATGTGTTAGGTTAAGTGAATGCAGTTGTTTGTAAAGTGTAGTTATGAGAAGCTCTGTGAAAGAGTTGTATTGTCCTCTTGGTTGTGAACGTGTCTGATGTTTTGAATAATACTCAGAATTAGGAGAACGTATCTTGTTCTTTTCTTAAAGAACCTTTTTCTTTCTTTTCTTTTTTTTTTTTTTTTTCCTGGCTCCAGAACTCCCTTCCCAAAGAAGGGTTAATTTCCCTTTCGTAATTGTTAGCCATAATGTGGCTAAGACCTCCACCTCGATTTGATTCCTAGCAGATTAAGGATATTAGATAATTTCCTTCTATTTATTGTAATACTGCACTGTATTATCTTTCTATCACTCAGATAATTACTGAGGAAATCTACATTAATTTTTTTGGCTGGAGCGAGACCTGCTAAACACAGGAATGATGTATTGATGTTTTACACAACAAAAGTTTTCCTCCTGTCATTGTCCGATCAACAGAAAGATATTTATCATTTCGCAAAGCCCCTTCTTTGCAAGAACAAAGCGGGCGGGGAGGCAGACCTCGGGGTTTCTGAAACTCAAGCCAAGCGAAGGCATCTGAAGCTTAAAGTGTCCTTCATATTAAACACTCACAGCCGAGTACGATGTTGTTTGCTAAATTATGAATGTGTGTAATTAAAATCTAGTGGCTGTTTCTATGAAAGATTTACAATGTTATTTCATCGTTTGTCATGGCTAATTAACAATATTAGATGAAGTTTTTCTTCTTCAAAGGTCTGATTTTTTCTCATTTATTTATGTCAGAAGTGATAAACAGAGTAGTTAAAGGCTTCTCCCCGTGCAGGCGGGATGGAGGCAACTTGTCCCTTCACACCTCGGAGGTTCAGGGTTCAAATCCCCCCAGACCTGGAGTGGTAGGTATATAGCCTGCCTGCTGCTCCTGTGTCTACTTAGAAATTTCAGAGTCTAGAAGTCTACATCTTGGCTAGAAGAACTCAGGCCTTTCAAACCATAGGAAAAGCTGCCTTGATTGTCACATTGTTTTCCTATGGGAGCCGGCAGCAGAAAGGGCCCACACCCAGCCCCTCGCTTCTCCTCAGAGGTGATGTGTTCTGTCCCTTTGAAAGCAGCCTTGACCCCTCCGCGAAACTTTAGTGAGCGCTCTCAGTCCCGGCTGGTGACAGTGTGTTTGGAAATGTCCATACGTTTCACCTTCCCCCAGCAGTGGCCATCTCATTTTTTTTTTTTTTTCTTCCTGATTTCTTCCAGCAACAGCAGGTGGCTACCCAGCAGTTGGCTTTCCAGCAGCAACTTTTACAGATGCAGCAGCTACAGCAGCAACACCTTCTGTCTTTGCAGCGCCAAGGCCTTCTAACAATCCAGCCGGGGCAGCCTGCCCTTCCCCTCCAACCCCTTGCTCAAGGTAAGCGTCGATGATGGTTACAGAAGGCGCTGCTCTCTCTCGAGACTCTGGGGCGGGGGAGGGGGTGGGGTCGTCTTCTTCCAGCTCATCGTGAAGGAGATTGTCCGTTTAAAACACGCCGATGCACACTCAGAGGCAAAGCCGGATCAGGTAACAGTGATGGACGTTTCCAGGAGCCAGAGCGCTCGTCGGTGCCAAAAGGAGGACCTAGGGTGATCAGGAGGCTTACAGGATCAGAATGCTGCACGTTCTTAGAGTAAGAGAAGGCAGTGCCGCTGTGACTGAGGGAGCATTTTAATCAGATCTTCTCGCGTTTTCAGTTTGGAATCACAGATGCATTTTCTTGAAGGCTTCTGTTAGTCATTTTAAGATGTGTTGTACATCCTGTAACTTGCTCTGCGTTAAATCGTAGTAATGCTTTAGAAATGCCACTTTTTAATATCTAAGGAGAAACTCAGGTTTCTTTTTCTGTAAACGGTGATGATTCATCTCTTGCTGTTACAAAAGCCAAGGTTGTTTTCTGTTGGGTTCTCCCTTTTCTTTCTTTTTGTATTCACCTGACTGTTGGTGTTTGAGCCAGTTGGTTCTGTACCCGTCAGAACAGGCAGCCTGTCCATCTCCAGCTCTCTTTCGAAAACTGGAGCCCTTTGAAAAGGAAACAAGATTTCATGGATTTAAACATTTCTTTGGAAGAGCCACTGACGTGTTCTTCCAATGGGTGTTGGACGTCAGAAAGAAATGAGTACTCTAGCTGTTTATAGGACGTCCTCTGGGTTTAAGCAACTCTAACTTTCATGTGTGTAATGTGATACACAAATGGATTATTCAGAACCAGCAAGAAGGAAAGGCAGGAAGGAAAGAAGAGTCATGCCGTGTTTTGAAATACAATTCCTCCATCCCATATGGGGTGTGGTAGATTTCATTTACCTCCTCAAGGCCCACGATAGACTCGGATGTATGTGTATATGTGCCTTCAAGGCTGGTAGCTAAAGCCTTTGGTATCTTGGATCCAGTTTCATTATGAAAAGGTTCAGAATATGGAACGTCTTTCTCCCCTCATGGTGCTGAAGGCGTGGCCACGTGTTCAGTAACTTTTGGTGTCAAGCGGAGCCGGTGAGGCTTGTGTGCGTGGAATCTTGATTCTCGAACTGAGTCAACCACACCCGACTTCTGTCCCTCCTGGGGTTCTTTGGGTTTTGTTTATGTTTTTAGTGTTGAGACCAGGGCTTTTTCCTCCTTTAACTTCCCTCTTGCCTCCCCTCCCTCTTCTGCCATTACTGCTCATCCGCGCCATATATAATCAGCATCTCCGTTGCTGTCAAAATAGAAGATTTGGTAACTGAGCAGTGCCGGATGGGGTGGGGGTGGGGGAGCACACACGGGCTAATGCATTTTTGTGCTTGCGAAGTGTTACAACGTGCATTAATTACACCTTTGGGTTTATTGTTGGCAACATCACCGGCTGGGCTGACACACCCACTGGACTCGGCGTCCACCTCTCTCATCTTTTCCCACTGCTCCTATACTATTAAGTTTGTGCACCAAGGTTCATTGTTATAGTACATCAGTAAGCTGTCCAAAAGAGGGCAATTGGGCAGTGACAAGACAAGCTCATGTGTAATGTGAAAGAAATGAATGTGGTGATGCATGAAGTGTAATCTCTGCAGTAACATATCAGAGACACCGGTTGGTAATTTACTAGTCATGGCATTGATTGATACGCTTAGCAGTCTGCTCTAACTCTTAGCCCCCGTGACATTAAGACGACGCATATTTACAGTCTAAGGTGGTGCCTTTGTGTGCGCCCGGGATGCATAAACGCAAATATAGATATTTCTCCCAGTGAAGTGAACCACCAGCGTCATTGCCATCTCTCTTGGAATCAGGAGGTTGGTTTTGTCTCCTCTAACCCCTTGCCCAGAGTGGCTGGAGAATTCAGTCATGTTGGACTACAACACAGGTTTTTTTTTTTTTTTATCAGAGAGATGATGGCTTAAAACTGATGTCATTATGAGGTTTAAATCAACTTTCTGCTTGCTTGAACGTGGTCACCTGGCTCTGGAGGTACAAGGACAAAAAAGGTTGATCAGCTCTGTCTTGGAGCCAGTGATACCTGGGGTTGTAAAATTGAGTTCCGTGAACGGTAATCTGTCAACTGTCCCCGCAACATACATTTTTTAAACCTGTGTCTGCATTTTCCTTTATAATGAAGGGGCCAGTTGTCCTGGAAAAAGAAATGTAGCAAGGCACAGGGTTTATGTGTTAAAAATGCTGTTAATGCCCCACTTCAGGATATAATCATCAAGGTTCTTTTACGTACCTGTACGGTCTTGGCTAAGTTGCCTTAAACATACATGTAAATATCAAAGTATATGAAGAAACAGAGAGTAATATCTTGAAGCCTCTTCCCCGCCCCGCCCCCCCCCCCCCCCCCCCACACACACACACCCGGAGGTGTTAGGTTATGAAACGGAAGGACTTTTCTTTGGATGTTTTTAGGGCTGTTGTAGGGCCTTCTCTCTGTTTTACATTAGCGTGTGTCTGTTTTTCCCTTGGTGTCTTTAATCATCTCATCTTCCTCAGCACCAGTAATCCTATAAAGAAATAGACTTTTAGTATCATTCTGACTTTGTAATTCTTTAAAATGTAAACTATAGCTGGGAGAAAATTACATGCCTGCTGATGTACCTGTTAATGGATTTGTTTAACTTGGTACTGTTATTCCTATCTACCATTTTTGGGGAAGAAATGCATGCTTTCTGGACATTTGATGTCCATGTAGTCTGATGAGTGACTAGCTTACCTTTGATCTGTCACAATTCTATCATGAGATCTCGGCTGTCAAATAACAGCATCGTTTGGTAGATAGTATTCATTGAACTAACAGTTTAACATCACTAACAAGGTGTAACATTGATGGAGGAGACCAATTTGACTGCCTTTCTGTGAGTCTGATGACAATGTTCTTCACCGTTATTATCACATTGAAATTTGACCCAGAAGGATGCCTCGTTGTCAGTCAGTGAGTTCCTGTTTTATTTACCGTTTCTCCTTCTGGGCGAGGGAACTGATTTGCTAGCCTATTGGACTAGAAGGAGAGGAGAGGAGCATTAATGTACTCGGTGGGCATAACAAGTGTAACAGGGCATTTCTCTTTGTCTTTATTTGCTGGATAAACAGCTTACTCTTGAAACACCTTCAAAGTTCTGCTTCTGTCGAGGGGAAAGTGTTTACACAGTTCTTAGAAACCGTGGTGTGTTCTTCCTTCTTCCGACCTCCCATGCACCTGACCCAGAAATCAATTAGTCTGAGTTGAGAAATAGGTGGCTTGTTCTTTCCATGCGTATTTACTCCCCAGAAAATAAAACTGGGTGTTGACTTGTGTGGCTTTATATCACTGTGCTACCGTCCACAGACAAGCCTATTCACTATTGTTTCAGTTGAATAAATAGTGGTCGGAGGGTCAGCCATCTTCGCAGGTAATTGTTGGTGTGCAGACATCAGCGGTGGCCTGTTAGCTACAGACACACCCCACATGTCACCTCGCAAGGTGTTGGAAAATAATAGCCCAGATGCGGCAGAACCGGACACGGGATTGTGTGGTGACCTTTCCCTTTGTTTAATTTGCCTCCGAGGTTTAATTTCAGGGGACAAGTCATAATTGAATATGCCTAATAACTAAACGCTCATTTGGGACAAAATCCATCAAAATATAATTGGCATTTGATTCTTACGAAGGAAGAAGAAACCCGACTTGGCTGTCGAGGATGCGTTCGAAGAATATCTGACCACTTAATGTATCATTTGAAGCCTCCTTTGTAATATTTATTAATTGCAGAGACTCGGGCGTTTGAACATTTTCGTGGAGAACCGTTAGGAGAGACCAACTGTTTTTGTTAACGCTCCTCTCAGAAAGGCGGGGAAGGTTATTGGTCTGCTGTGCAATAATTTACTCCTCTTTGATATGCAAACGATCCGCGGTGAATATAAAAAAATCCTATCAGACTCATTTCACAGTTCTTAACCACTCGGATTCTCTGGAGTCCATCGCCTCATTAGACCAGTGCTCTCCAATGCTAGCATAATTAAAATCTTTAACAGTTTAGCAAAGTAAAGATGTTTGGCTGATCACGTTGAGATGATTATCTATCCATTGTATCCTAAATGACAAAAATAAATTAAATTTAGACCTTGGCATTTTTTATTATGTGTTTCAAATGAATGTAATGCGCACAGCCTTCTTTTTAAATTCAGTACCTTAGGTTTGGTCAGAAACATGCCTGTTTCGGTTACTGCTGTATAGTGAGAAAATGGCAGGCTTTCTAGGATAGCTGGGTTCCAGTTGATTGAAACAATGCACTGTGATCCAGACGTCCAGTTCTAACGCGGCATCGCCTTGTGCTGTCCAGGGGCTGTGATCTCTTCCAGGTTGTCCTCCTAGGTTGTTGTTTTTGTCGGTTGCCGTTCAGAATATTTTTCTGCTCTGTGTGTACGCACTAGACTATGCCTGGAGGTAGGATTTGGAAATCCTGAGCTGCAGAGGCATGCCCCCAGAATAAAGGCTGCAGGCCCACAATAGTGAGATTGGCATCCTGATTGTATCTCTTCTTGGGGGAAAAAAAAAGCAAGTTGACACTTACTGCCTGAGACCCATGTCCATTCTGGCCCCCTTAAAAACAAGAGAACTTCACTGCTCCAAGTTTCTTTCACGTTTTCATTTCATTCTGCAATGGTTCATTAGCATGGATCTAAGAAATGACAGTAATAATAGTGTTACTTGTATAAAAAGTTATACAGTTTTTCGGTAGACACATCCATCAATTAAGCATGTGGTACAAGAAACCAAAATTAATGAGGAAGATAGGTGTGTTAATGAAATAATCATAGTATAATCAATTTGACTGTTAAAAGTTGAAAAGCATTTCAGGAAGACAATATGAATTCATAATTTATGTCTAAAAGTGATTAATAAAAACTGTATTTAATAACAGAGCTATTTGTCATCATTTAAGGCTTAAGCACAAAAATTATTCATTTTGTGGCTCGTGTTGTCATAATAGTATAGTTGAACAAATTTATTTTGAGCCCTTCTTTGTGTCTAAAACTACAGTAACATGTATCTGCATTTCCCACCCCCCCACCCCCCGCCCCGGCGATTAGAAACAACAGTTTGGATGGAGGCATACAGTCCTTGCAAGAAGTAGCTGTGTTTTGAATCCTTTTCACGGGTGTCTTTTACGTGTGATGAGGGCACTTCAGGGGGAGGACACGTTCGTTCCTACCGTATTTGCCTTAGTTGAGAGGGAAGGAAAAAAAACTGAGCGCACCCAACCCGCTCCCCCCAACACTAGGCTTTGTTTACTGACTCTCTGATTTAATTACTGTTTGAAGAGGACGGAATTAGCTGTTAATTGATTTAATTATCCAATTTGTTTGTTTCAGGCATGATTCCAACAGAACTGCAGCAGCTCTGGAAAGAAGTGACAAGTGCTCATACGACAGAAGAAACCACGGGCAACAATCACAGCAGTTTGGATCTGACCACGACATGCGTCTCTTCCTCTGCACCTTCCAAGACCTCCTTAATAATGAACCCACATGCCTCTACCAACGGACAGCTGTCAGTCCACACTCCCAAAAGGGAAAGGTAGGAACGCCCATCTGAGACGTGTCCAAAGCTGTCTCTGACGCGGAGGGGTGGGTGGCCGGGCCTCGCCATATCTTGGGGATCTCTAATTGGATCCATGTGACTGGAGTGTGCATATAATTACTTCAGAATGTATTCGGTGTGGTGTGGGTGTGAAGCATCTGATTCTTGTCACCTTTTCAACATGGAATTAGCACTTATGTAGATCGAACCTGAGCTTAGGAACTCAGGCAGAGTCTTCTGGTCTCTCATCGGACGGGTCGGATTTCCACGCTTCCAGACTTACTCCTTCTGCCAAGTGCCCGCTCCATACGAGCTGATTTCCTTGGCTTTAAACGTCTTCGAAGGGAATAGCGTTGTCTGCTGTAGGCTGTGTTGAATCATGGTTTGAGACAAGGTAGAACGCACACTACTCGTCACTGCCCTCCTTGAAGGCAGGGAGCCCATCTTTTTCATCATCGTGTCCCCAAGGTACTTGACCTTTTTTTTTTTTTTTTGGAAACCGTCAGTGAAGGTTTGAGGGATGGAGAGATGGAAGGGGTCCACGTGTATACACACACAAGCATACACAGCCACTTTCTCCTGCTCATGGGACATATGGTAGCATTGACTCAATTTCTGTCTTCCTGTTTGGAAGTTAAGACTTTATATTTTTTAATTGCCCGGAGCTTCACTTGGATGTTACTTGAAGCTGAGGTTGACTGGGAGGTCCCAGACATATCATGTGAGAAGACAGCTCTAAGAAAAGGAAGCTGTGAATCCATGTTAGTCTACCTTAGCACGCAGAACTATTAATTCCACTGTTCAGTGCTTTTCCAAAGTAGAAAGTATATATAAAACCTTTTTTTTTCAGTTTACTGTTTTTAAACTGTTTCCTGTGTATTTCATATGCAGAGTGTCCACCCACAGAAGGAAAGAAACCTCAAAAGTAATAGGTGAAAAAAAAAAAAAAAAAAAAAAGTAATAGGTGATAGTAAGGGTCACTTCCATCAGGAAAACCAGATTATTTTGGTTGTTTTAATAAAAGTGACCCAGTGAAAGAATTTTGAATTTTATTTTTCACTTAAGCAGTTACACGTATAATTTCATGTATTTCTTGAAATATTGAACCTTAGGAAGCCCACTGATTGAATTAGATGTGTATCTTTATACCAGCAACATTTTATCCATTTAGAGCTTAGTAAACACAGAAAACAGTGTACGAATGTTTGTGTGTATCACGTTCCACCCTAAAAACCATGAGAGGTTTCCAGAGATGAGATTATATATGTTTTAGCCAAAACTTGCAACTGTCCTTTTAAAATCACTTTAGAGTTTCTGTGGCAGACACAGAAGGACTAAAAGATGCTTATAACTTACTGGTTTAGAAGAGCTTGAAAAACAGAATGGTGGGCGGTAAGAATTCATTTGGAGCCATTGGACCAAATGTGGCTTCTTTTGTTTCCAGTGAGCATAGATTTAGATGTCTGGAAACCAATCTTAGCGCTCGCTTTATAATCTCTTAGAATGCCTTTGTAAGTAAACAAACAAACAAACTAGACCTTAGATAGCTTTTGAAGAAAAGGTTCTAGGCTGTTGTCCTTTGCTCTACTTGCCTTTGGTATCCTGAGGTTGATGCTGTTCGTTGACTGCAGAGGGATCGAATTACATCTTTATCCATAGGCAGAGCAGGAGGCCATACGCTGAAAAATGCCAACTGATGCACTTAAGGTATTTGTTGTAACCTTGTCAGCCATTGTGGAGCCTGCACAGATTTCCTGTGACACAGAAAGCTCTCCCTGTTTAGATGTACCATGCTCAGTTTCATTCTAAAAGGTTATGTATCTGGAGTCAGGTAGTAGATTAGCAAGGAGGCAAATAGGAGAAGAATAGCCCTTTTCATGTCTTAAGGTGCATTCGAAAGTAAATGGATCTCAGAGGCAGTCTAATTCTAGGAGAATCAGTTTGTTGGATTTCTCGTTTTATGGTCCTTATGTGTCTGCACAAAAGTTGGGCTTAATCTTCATTTATACTACCTGCCAGCATTCGAATAAGGATCAGAAAAGTATTTAGATTCCACTGTGAACCTTAGTCTGGATATAAAAACAGGCTGACTTTTCCAACTGTTCATGCAAAGAAGAAGCAACTATGAAATTATATGCTACGTGCTTAACCTCTTGGACCTCTCAGGTTCTATTACCTGGGAGGTTCCTAGGCATGGCTGGGTTAAAACAGATTCTAGTCAGCACATTTTAACCGAACGTAGCAAATTTGGCAAATGAGTACCTTAGGTTAAAGATATGTCAGAAACTTAACCAACTTAAAAAATTGATCACTAGAAATTCAATTATTAGTTAGCCAGCTTTGTATATAAGGACTTATAATGAGTGTTTTTACCCTCTGAGGGTTTATTTTAAAATCTCATGTGATATTACTGTTGAAATAGAGGAAGATGGTTAAAAAAAAAAAAAAAGCTGTCACTATCGAAATATGTTCTCACTTACACAGTGAGTTGTCATTTGTCTCAGGAGTCCCTTGGAGAAGTTTCATCCCTTACTCACCAAGGGCATTTGTGAAATGGATCTCTTTCGAAGCTCTCCCTTGATTTCTACGTGATATTCCCCACCACATCCCACCCCCGGTGCTCCTGGACCTGTAGCGTAGGTTACCAGCTTTAAGGATTCTTTCTGAAAGGACTTGCGGAGTGCTCTGTGTAAAAATTCATCCGGCCACGGTGATATCGTGAGAGTTTTGGTGTGTTTCTCAAGTTGCGAGTCGTCTCCCGATCACGACTGGGCCGCGTGTTTCCATGCCATGTGGAAGACCTCCCCCGCCCCCTTGCATCCTCCGGGCTCCCATGAGCCGCCGCCGCAGCAGCAGCTCTGGGGTTTGGTGAGCTGCAATCTGTTCAGGAGATAAATCATGTGCTTGGCCCGACACTCCTACTCTCCTCTTTAATTTGTCTTACACAAGGAAAATTATAATTAAATCATTCAGGGTAAACCCTTGAGTGTAGAGAAGGGAAAAAAAAAAAAAACACTTTGGTAAAGATTGCCAGTAGAAACCCACTTCCCCGTTGCGCAGGGTAGAGACATGTATCAATATTCAGCACCGTCAGGGGAGGAGCGGCCCATGTGATTTGCGAGGCAGTTGCCAACGCTCACATCAAGGCTTGTTAAGATCCTGTCCCTGTGCAATCACGGACCTTCCGCGTCGTTAGAATTCGGCACTGGCGCCATGCTTCGTGCTTTGATTTCCTCCTGAGAATTTAATGAATGTTTATTGTGCTGATTTTATGTATATATTATATGTGTATATATTATATATACCTGTAGTATGTATATATTCGTTGGCGCGATAAACCTACCTCTGTTGTCAGGGCCTGAGAGAAGCGTGGTGGGAATGAAGTTCAAAAGGCAGGAGCTAAAGAGAGCTACAGAGGGAAGCAGGCACATTCATACCTCTTACTGTCATTTAATTCCACAGGACCAGGGCGTCCTGACTTCTTTGGTAAATAGACAAAACTCCGACCCCGGGATACCTGTAAACACGAAGATAACTATCTCGTTTCCTCGTCTGACTATCTCGCTTTAGGAAATTCCAAGTTTTGGTGTGGGTAAACAAAATCAACGGCGTGCAAATGAAACATTTATTAAAATGCTAAATTTAGTAAAGCCCTTTGAGCTTCTAGGATCAAAGCAGCTATGTAAATACAAATAGCAATTACTACTTAAGTAATTGCCTGAATTAAAATTCTATCACATTATATCATGGTGCACTAGGGAAAGGGCAGGGAACTCTCATTTAATCCATTTTTTTCTCTGTGCCAAGCAGCTGGCTAAACTCTTACCTTTGGAGGGATGTCTCATTTTAGCCACGTGACTGCTGGGAAACAGCAGGGTTTATTATACCCATTTTACAGGTGAGGAAGTTGAACCATCAAGATTTAAATAAGTGACCTGGGGTCACAGAACTCGTTAGTGGCATAGCCGAGATTGAAATTCAAGTCTCTCTTTTACTTCATAAAACAGCACTTAGAGATTCCATTCAGTATAGAAGTGAACACTTAATTATGACAAACTAAAATCAGTGCTCCTAAAAGAAATTTTGAAAATTCAATTCAACAACACGTGTATTGACTTAAAATCCTAGAGTTCCCTCTGTTAAGGTGGATACAGATAGTTCCTAGGCGTCTCGCGAAGGGAGGGTGGGTGGAGAGGATTTGCAGAATGTAAATCATTTACGGTCTGAAATGGCACATAAAGAACAAAAATGGACCCCATGCAGGATTTGCACACAGGCAGATGCAAAACAAGCCTCTCCCTCCTTTTAGTGTATCCTGACTTTCCTTCCTGCCTTATAAATCTTGCGTTTCCTCATTGAACACATCATCTGGTCTCTATTCTGTTTCAGCTGTCCTTCTGTAGTCCATGTCAGAGGTAGGCCTTTTTTCTGATCCTCCCCAGCTTTTTGCTTTTAGTTCAACCACCATTAGTAGATGTTTTATAACTTGAATGTGTCTCAGATGCATAGCTCTTCTAAATATTTGTTCCAAGGTTTTCCTTAAGCATTTGGTGAAAGGGTTCTTTAAACTCTGGAGAGGTCCCAGGTTGTGCGGCCTCTTCTTGCTTTGAGGCTGTCATATTCTCAGAATCAGGTGACCCACGTAGGGCACCTCTCTCTCTCTCTCTCTCTCTCTCTCTCTCTCTCTCTCTCTCTCTCTGAGGCCTAACCTGCCTTCTGTCCCCGCAAGTTACCTTCCTTTTCCTTCTCATCTGTTGACACAGCCCTGTGTATTCCAATTGCTTGCGATTTCCACACTTCCCAGCTGGCAGCTGCCTTCAAATAACCCCTGAAGGTTTTTGCTTGGCTCGTGGACTTTCAGACAGTTTCACTTGATTCACAGTCTCTGTTTTTGATTTGTGGCCTCTTGACATATTGCCGTGGATTTGACTATATAACAATAACATTTGTGTTGACCAGCCCTTCTGTTTTCAAAAGGCAAGGGACTCTGAGTCGTGGACATGCTTGGTGTTTTGTTTCCCTTTCTTTCTTTTCTTTTTTTTTTTTTAACTAAATCCTCTGTTGATGAATAAATATTGGTGCTCTTGGTTTCCTCACTAACATTCTAGAAGCTTGGTTTCAGAACTCTTCTGGTTACACAAGCATTTAGCTTTTGCATATTTTCATATTCATATTTAGGGCCTGTGGAGCCAGAAATTTAAGTAGTAAGCTCTAGGTCCTGTGACTCTGAATAGGTCTTCCTCATTTCAACCTTTTTTTTTTTTTTTTTTTTGTAGTTTGAAAATCAGATCATTTCTTTTGTATTTCTTTTGATTCGAAGCACTGGAGCAAACTAGCGACCCCAAATCTTCCCTCCCTGTTAGATTCTTTTGGAGAACCTGCAGTCACGTTGTCCCAAATTGTCCTCAGAATTCTCACTGCTACTTCTTGCCCATATAGTTTGAGGCGTTTGATCTATTACACAGGTCAGCAAATTATGGCCTACCGGCCCACTTCTTATTTTGTAAATAAAGTTTTATTGGAACACAGTGAGGCTTATTCATTTACACAAAGTCTATGGCTGCTTTCACACTACAATGGCTGGCTTGCACACCATCATAAAGCAATTATACTCCAATAAAGATGTTTTTAAAAAAAAAAAATGGCTGGCTTGAGTAGTCACAGCAGAAAGCATATAGCCCACCAAGAGTAAAACATTTACAATCTGGCCATTTACAGAAAAAGCTGGCCGACTCCAGCGTTAACCATCAGACCAGTGTTTCCCAGATTGCCTGATGATAATGTCACAGGTATTTGTTAAAACATAACTGCCTCCTAGGCCTCTCCTGTGAAGATTCCATTGGTCTGAGATGGGCTGCGGGAATTTTCTGTTTGTCGTGCCTACCCTAGATTCTTGCTCCTCGAAGCCTGTAGATCAGCAACTTCAGCACCACGTGGGGGCTTGTTAGAAATGCAGACTCTCAGGCCCCACCTTGGATCTTCTGAATCAGGGTCTGCATTTTAACCCAGTCCCCGGGGCCTTGACGTGCCCATTCAAGCTTGAGAAGCACTGCAGGTTAGCATGCTCAGTTGACCTGGGTGTGGGCGCTGCTGGAAAGAACAGAGTTTTCCCCCCACATTTTGATGATGCTCCCAGACACGTTCAGTCCACAGAACCAGTGGTTTGCCATTCCGGTGTGAGCCAGCAGGGTACAGGTACTGCTACTGCTGGAAGGAATCAGAAGCTGGCATATGATGGTGATGATCAGGCAGCTAACTTTTATTGAACTGTTACTTTGTGCCAGTCGCAATGCATAAAGGACTCGACAGAAGCGTTAATAGTGATTTTCCCATTGTATCCTCACGACAACCCTGTGGGATCCTGTTCTCTTTGTACAGGTAGTGTTGGGCCCAGAGGAAATTTATAACTTGCATGAGCCAACCAGCTAGTTAGGGACCAGGCAGGGACTGGAACCAGGGTGCCCCTGAGCCTAAAGTCCTTGCAGTGGCTGCCACGTTCTGCTGGTTCCCAGATGGGAACCACTCTGCTCATCAGAACCACCTGGACTCCACCCCAGACTCTGGGTTACAGCCTCCAGGGGACAGAGCTTGGGGATCAGAACCAGACCGTAACCTTCCAAGGTTGGGCCATAATTAGGGAGAAGCCCCACGCGTTTCTCTGCGGCCCGTTCTTCTCCCCCGCCGCATCTTTTTGCGAAGAGGGAAGGCAGGGCGCTGCACACAGGTGATGAGAAGTGGAGAATATAGAAAGCAGGCGGGGCATGTCCTGTCAGGTGTTGTAGGGACAAGAAAGAGACAAGGGTGCAGCCAATAGCAGAGGCCTACACTCAGGTGCTGCTTTCTGCCCCAAAGCAGACCCTTGGCAGCGTCGGCTGTCCCACGTGTATCTGCAAGGGAAGTCACCTGTTTAGGACAAAACTGTGCCTGCTTATGTCGGAAAGACGCTCCTGGGGACATATCAACATTTCATGCCCCAAAGAGCTACTGGGTGTGTGGCGATCATCGCGTTTAGAAGAGCTGTGATCAGTTTCCTCTTTCTGCTTGAAACCAGTTGCTTCTGGGTTTTAGAAGTAGAAGGAAAGCTTCTCTTAGGGTGGTGTGCCGTGGTGCCGTGTCACCTCCCGTCATTCCACACATTCAGGGAGGGCAAAGGGAGGACACCTTGAAAATACTGCCACATCCTGGGGGATCAATTTATGGATTTTCTTGACTCTTCCCTTCATGGGGTGATGAAAAGAGAAACCCAACCGTTATTTTCAAACAGCTGTTATGTCTTATCTCAATAAAATGCCTTTTACCATAGCACAGCATCATTAGACCCTATAAATCTTTTTCTATTTATTGTGTTTAAATGATAAATACTTTCCAATAAAATGACATCATGGGTCTGGAGAGTCACATTTGTTTTACAAGTTTCTCTTAAATTCGGTTGATTTTCATTTTTTTCCTCCCTTGGGATACTGCCTAATATGAATCTCAACCATGGGCCATTTCATGTCCAATGTCCCAGATTTCTCATGAAAAATCAGCTTTGAACCCCCATTTTCTTTCATCATGGAGGTTAGTCATTCTTTTCTGATGAGTTGCTCTTGCCGATAGGGTTTTTTCCACCCTCTCCCTCGGTTGGCACCCAGGTATTCCATAGGTGCTCGCGCTTGTGTGGAAACACCTAATGTACGTTAGCTTTCTTAACGTTTATTCCATACCAAGGGTGGAAAGGAAAGCACACGACAGAAGAACGGTGAGGACCCGTCTTTGGGGAGCTCTGATGGCATAGCCTGTTGTACTGGCTTTTGCCCTTTTACCTGTAAGAGAGTCTGGTTGAAATGTACACTTTACCCCTTGGACCAACTGGATAGAAAATTTTCTCTGGTGGCTGTGGATCCATCCAAAAGTGGGAAGGGAGGCCAAGGGTCAACGGAACGCTGTGTGACTTGGAAAACTCCTAGTGGCCTTCTCGCTTCAGTGACAGCTAGGAGTCCCGTGTTTTTCAGCCAGCGATGGGGCCCGGTGAGGAGGAACCTATCCAAGAGGCTGAAATGGAAGGCACGTCCTTTTTTTCAAGATTTACCAAGATGCCATTTTGCACCAGGGCCACCTGGCAGCCTGGCTCTGCGGCCCTTTCCAAGGGAGGCACCACTGTGCAGACCTGCTCGCTCGGGTGATACAAGTGAGTGGCCACACGTGCACGGCCGTCCTCACTTTCTTTCTTCCACCCCGCTTTGTGATCCGTCAAGGCCCAAGTATATTACAAAGCATATTCTCCTCATTAAAACAATAGTGGAAGCTCACAAAGGGAAATTGTTAATATGTGTTCCAGCTTGTCATTTCTGCCTGTGTGAATAAAGCAGATAACCGTTCCTCTGGGAAACTATTTCGGGAATTGAGCAACAGATACGCTAGCCAGAGAATTCTCCTAACTGTAATTTTCCTTTTTGTGTGTACTCAGAAATAACATCCTGCTGGGCTCCTCCGTGCCTCTGCACAGACAGAGCACAATTGCCACAGCCCAGGTGGTGTGACTACGGGACAGTCCCCTGGGCACATGTCGCCAGGACTTGTACAGCTTGTTCAGTGTCTTCGTCCATATGGCAGCGTGTCCCATTCACAGAAAGGCGCCGGGGCTGTGCCTGGTGGGTACCATGGTCAGTGTAGTGTGAAGAGAAGCCCTCCACTCCCAGCGGCCTCTGTGGTGCAGTTTGCTTAATGGCAGGTCTGAGTTATCGCGTACACGCGCGCGCACACGTGCACACACACGCTCAACTAAGAAATTGCAGAACAGTCTTGCTGGTTTCCTTCCCACGTAACCCCCCCTCCTTTTATTTTTTTAGAAGCCAATGGTTAACCCAGCAGGTATAATTCAGGTCTGTGAAACATACCTGGTTCATAGAAAGTCATTTACACATACATACACACCTTTCTGGGTGGTTGTTCGTGAATTAACTCAATTTAAGTATGACGTGCCTGTCCTAGAATTCGTCTATAAACTCTGCAGTTTCTGTTTCTTTTCTCTCTCTCTCTCTCTCTCTCTCTCTCTCTCTCTCTCTCTCTCTCTCTCTCTCTCTTTTGTATTGTGAGAACTTACTTTCATTGTACAGTTTGGGTGGCTGGGCTAGTGGTTTTAGTCTTTACATCTTAAAAAAGAGAAAGGGAAAAGGAAAAGCAAATCATTACCAGCCTTAGAAATCTGAGAGTAAGGCATTCCTTGGAGGGCTAGAACTGAAAAGGGAGAATCTAGAAAACAGATTTCCCAGTGAAGAAGGTGAAAAACAGGAACATTTTAAAAGGCACTTTGGAAATTTTACCAGAAGGCAAAGCCTTCTCCATTTATATCCCCAAATGTTGTTCTGCTTTTGTGTAACTACTTGGATTCTCGTTTGGTAAACAAACAGACCCCATAGCAACTGTAGCTGATGTATTTGTACTACCTGTAAGACTTCCCTAAACAAATGGGCACACTTTTATGACCTTTAGATTTCAATTCCTTTTATAGTCTTCAGGGAAATCAGTCAAATGGCAAGTTGATCTTCCTTTCCTTTCCCTTTCTTTTTCTCTTTCTCTTTCTTTCTTTTTTTCCTTTTTTAAAAAAAAATACGTTGAGGTCTGTCTTTGAAGGATCTGTTCTGTGTGTGTATTTTACATCCTGGCTGTGAATGTTGAGTTTGAAGGTGTATTATGGCAAAAGGAAAGAGAAACCTAAAGTGTGTGTGTAAATGATGTGGTATTTGCTTTCAAGAGGGGCTATTTTAGTCATCTGGTGGAATTTCAGGTTATACATCCAAAAGGCTAAAAAACTCCACTGAAATGATTACTTATAGACCTTCAACTTGGACAGGCATCTCTGGCTTCGTGTCTCCTTTTTTATATCTGAAATATTGATGGTAACATTCTGGTATACATGAGCCCCTATATTCAACTTACATTTTTCCGTATGAGTCATATTTACGACGAGAACAAGATGTCTCCGTGTTAAAGATCAGTGTGAGAAATAAATGGCAGCTTACTTTAATTAGAAAAAAAAAAAAGACACCAAGAGCTGGAATAATCCAGTAGTGTTTGAATAAATTAGAGGATTGTACAGACAGAAGTAAGAGAAACTTAACAAGGATAAATGGGGAAGTTGTCCAGAGTTCAACAAAAAAAAAAGCCTGCCTTTGCAGGACAGAAGTCACCAGACAGTACTGAGGCAGGTCCGCTTATTCTGCAAAACTTCACTAACCCCGTCCCAGGTGTCCTAGGCTTCGAGGGATAGAACCATGAGCTTGACAGAGTCTGACCTCGTGGAGCTGATGTTGCAGTGGAAGAGAAATAGAACAAACAAATAATCACGTAATAAAAAGACAGATAGGGGGCTTCCCTGGTGGCGCAGTGGTTGAGAGTCCGCCTGCCGATGCAGGGGACACGGGTTCGTGCCCCGGTCCGGGAAGGTCCCACGTGCCATGGAGCGGCTGGGCCCGTGAGCCATGACCGCTGAGCCTGCGCGTCCGGAGCCTGTGCTCCGCGACGGGAGAGGCCACAACAGTGAGAGGCCCGCGTACCGCCAAAAAAAAAAAAAAAGACAGATAGAATTAAGATCTGAAGACAAAAAAAAAAAGTGAAGCAGGAAGAGCGGGGCTAAGGTCACTGTTTGGATAAATGGGTTTGGCAAAGCCTCTCTGAGGAAGTGACCCTTGAACAGACATGAAGAAGTCAGGGAAGAGCTCTCCAGGCGGAGGGCACAGCAGAAGCAGAGGACCTTGAGGCATGTTTTGCTAGATCATGGCTCTTACCTCGATTAGTGCGGGGGCGGCTTTGTTGTTTAGCGGTTAGGAGTGTGGACTCAAACCAGATGGCCTGCATTCCAGGGCAGGCGGCCCACTCCACGTACTTAATCTTGGTGTGCCTCAGTGCGCCCTCTGTGAAACGGGTCTGTTACCAAGCCTGGCCTCATAGATGAAATGAGTTCGTACACATTTTAGTCTCTGGCACACAGGCAGTGCTCCGTGGATATTAAATGATTATTGATGATTTAATTAATTAAATGTTAATGACTCTTATTTATTGTTAAAGTCATTTATTCATTCAAGCCGCCTTTATTGAGCATTTACATACTAATAACTCTGTAGATTCTGGGAATTAAAAGATGACTCGAACGTAGGTCTTTCCCTTAAGGAGCTCACAGTCTAGAGAGACAAACACAGAGGCAGACACTTGCCAACGCAGTGTAAATAATGCAGTGATACGAAGATAGGCAAAATGTGATGGAGTGTATAGTTTGTTGAACACGAGCCCTGGTGGAATATCGTCACGTCTGCGTTTCCACACAGCCCCCACGTTTGCCTCAGGTGAGATTTTTGGATGCAGTGGACTCCAGGAAGGAAAGGTTCCGTGTCCCTTGTCGATTGCCACATCCCGGTCATCTAGCACAGCCAGCCTGGCATGCGGTTGGTGCTGCATTTCACTGCAGAGACCGCGTGTTCAAAACATAGTGAATTTAGGAATTTAATAAGGCTCAGGAACTCGTTAATAGTAGTAGCTACCCGTTGGCCACGGATGCTGTAGAAGTACCTGGTTAGTCTTTGTTGATATTGATACTTATGTGCTCCAAACAGGAGGGGAAATGTGGATTTCTGGTTACATTGATTCTCAGTCTTTAGCTTGCATCAGAATCATCTGGAGGACTGGCTAAACGGCAGATTGCTGGACCCTAGTCTTACTGTTTCTGACTCGGTAAGTTGGGGTGAGGCCTAAGAATGTGCATCCCTGACAAGTTCCCAGCGGCCGAACTCTGAGAACCAGTGCTGTAGGACCTCCCAACATCTGTCCTGACTCCATGGCCTTCTTCCCCTCCTCCGATTCAAAGTGACAGAGGAGGGATCTTGATAACTATTATTCACTAGTCTTTCGGACAGTCTGGGTCCAGTGCCAAGACTCAACATTTCAAAGAGAACAGGTCTTGAGACTGTGACCCAATGTGAACTATTTCATGGAACAAAATTCATTTTAAAATTTCCTGATGTTGGCCTTTAAATCATTTGTAAGTACTCTGGCTCTTTCTAAGTTTTTTTTTTTTTTTATGTATGAAATTGCTTTTTGTGCTTTAGTCACCTGCCTTCTTCTCATCCTATTCCTTTTAGCATTGAGCTTCAATTGATACTCAAAGGCCCAGATCAAATATTACAGAATTTTATGTTCCAGCCGTCTGTTCAATTCTCTCTGTTTCCCCTCAACTGGGGAATTGGGCAGAACTCTTCTGGAGAGGATGAGAACTTAGTCACAGTCTATACCAATGACCTCCAAGTGTGTTTGATTAGTCACCCCGTGAATATTAAAACTTTTGAGTATGCACTCCTACTAAAGATACTTTTAATCAATTATATACATGCTTAATATAGTACCTGTAGTATAAAAATTAAAGAGTAAGAAGGTGAGAAATGTATACACGTAGGTACACAAGTATCTATTCATACAAAAGCTCTAATATTAACACATGCATACAGAAGTGGTAATATTATCCCAGCGCCCTCCCACGGATCTTCTTACGCATTCCAGTTTATAGACTCTGATCTAGGAACCCAACACGATGCTTAAGCACAAAGTAGGTGTTTCGTAAAACATGCGGCGGGACTTCCCTGGCGGTCCAGTGGTTAAGACTCCGCGCTTCCACTGCAGGTGGTGCGGGTTCGACCCCTGGTCAGGGACCTAAGATCACACGTGCCATGTGGCATGGCCAGAAAAAGCCCCCCAGTAACCAAAACAAACAAACAAAAATGCTGAATCAAAGGCAGAGAAGAGTTTAATCCAGTGACCATGAATGAAGCATCTTGTACTGCTGAGACATAAAAGGAATGACATAAAGTAGGAAGTAATTCTTAGGAAACATAAATGCAAGTGCCTAATGGTTTTGAGCCACTTTATTTCTCTAAGTCCCTCGTCCCTTCACCTCCTGCTTCCTGATCTGGCCCTCACGCTTCTGTTACGTGATTCTTCTGGTTCTGGAGTATGCTTGTGCTGACTTCCACAGAGTGTCAGGGGCAGGGCTTAAATGAGAAGAATTAGTGTTGGAACTTTCATTTATGCTCTTTGGTTTTCCGGGTCTTGTTGTTTCCTCTAACATATGGACAGGGTTCCACACAGACCTTGTGACTCACCAGTGCAAACACTCGCATGGACATAATGCGCATGCCTGCCTAATGGTGTTAATATCTTTTGGATTAGTGGTCCCTATGTCTGTATTGACACAGTTGCTCACAGCCCCTCTTTGGAAAGCATTCTGTTTTCTTAACAAGATCCCAGTGTTAATGCTGCCAGTGGGAAACTCTCACTGACAGCCTCAGCATAGCGATCGCCCTTATGGGTGTCAGAAACAAAAGCTGGACCTCTGCCTCTTCTTGTCCTTTTCCTTTATGTATCCCTTCACTTGTCACCATTGCAAACAGGCATTCGGCCTTTGTCATCACCCGCTCTGTGTTGGTGATGGATCAGAACACACCGACCAGCCCACAGGTACTCCCCCTCTCCTTCTCTGCTCCGTTGTCTTGCTGTGCCACAGGCTTCTGAGAATCAAGATTGCATGTTTTGCCCAGTGAATCTGAAAAGGGAGGTGGAGCCAGATTGGAGGGGATGGTGAAGAGAGTAACTGCCAGACTTATGACCTGTCATCATGGCCCCCAACCTCAAGTTCTTACCATTGGTGAAGCAGCTGATTTACCATCGATAGTCTACACATAGGACGCTCCCTGGTCCTAAAGGATAGGGTCTAGTCCTCGAAGCATCCGACACACTGCCCTGTGCTCTCGTGGCTTTTGTGGGTCTTTGTCCCATCAGTCAAGGATAATTCTGAGGCTCTTCCTTCCCTATTGAAAATTCAAATTAAAGAGACTTAACCACTGGGTCACTGTCGACTCAGGAAGTAAACCCAGTTACAGACTGCCTCTCCTTGAGGACTCCTTCACGCACTTTTGTTTTCTGAAAGTTTAGTCATTTGAATGTGTGCCCCACTGTCATGAGGTTTGCCGTATCTGCTTAGATGACTATTGTAATTTATATTATTTTCTTTAAATCGAGTCATTTTTAATTTAAATAAAATAAGCCTCATCCTTAGACATGATATCTGTGAAACCAGAAGTTGCAGATGCTAGATATATTTTTGGCTAATACAAATTAAAGTAAATCTGCCGGTTTGTAGAAATACGCATTCTTGTTCTTCCTGACATCGTGTGGGCCACCGTTGAGTCCGTGTATATCACCTATTGGGATATTTTGGTAAGATTTCCCTCTCTTTACTGAGGAGGGGCCTTGACTGCCTATGGTACTATGCCAAGTGGATTGAAACCCTGCTTTCATGATACCCCCTGGTTTCCTAGAAAAGCCCAAGTGCGTCACTCCCCTTCCTAAAAAAGTTAATTCAAGATCCTACTTATTCACACGTACATCCTCTCCTCCCAGGTTCAGGGATGCCATGAAGGCTGAGAGGATACCCAAGGCAGCCCTAGAGTCTGGGACCTGTGAAGCTTTGAGTTGTTGTCAAACCCAGATTCAACAGTGTACTCCGGGGTACTACTGATCCGTAGAGTACCTGGCAAACACTGTTCACTGGACAAGTCACTCAGTAGATCCGTGCTAATGTGAAACTGGTGTTTGCTGAATAGAAACAGGAGATGATGGCCTCTTCCCGGTGCTAGCTTCCTTTAGTCTTAGCTGTTTCATTATATTAAAAAAAAAAAAAAAAAAAAAGACTTGCATATACTTCTTAAATAACTTTGGGCCAGTGAGAGTTTTCATGAGCTTGTACCTATTGCTTGGTGAGGTTGCCCAGTGTCTCCGCTTTCGATATTTATCCATCCCCAGTTTGCTTTTCACCCCACAGTTAATAGAGAAGACAGCTCACGTGTGTTTCTGTAAGTACGCTCACTTTTAGGTCAGATCCGGAACAGGGAACTCTCAAGCTCCTTAGAGCTCCAGGGTCCAACAGCAGCAGCGTTATCCAGGCGTGCGCTACACATGCGTAGTCTTGGGTCCCACCCTAGAACTGCTGGATTAGAATCTGCATGTTAAAAAGATCTCCAGGTGATTTACAGCTATAAGAGAATTTGAGAAGCATTAGTCTTTGATTAGCAATGGAAAAAGGCAGAGTGAGCATCCTTACCTATAGACAGTTTTAATCCTTTTATCCCACGCAACAATCTTTGAGTCATTCCCTTGCCATCTTCAACGTTTGCCATACCTGCATATACATATTACAAGTTTTTACGTTTTCTTGAAACTGATTAACTTAAACAGGGTTTATAAAAAGCTACCCCTGAGAAGTCACAGCTCTGATGTCAAAATTGTTTTCCAGTCTACCCGAGCGTGAATCCATAACTACGAAAGCGAGGGTATTTTTATGTAACTCAGAGTCACCCAGCTCACCACGTTAGTTGCCCATGCCCTAATGGGGTCCATTGTAGAAAGGTGACGCTGTATTTCTTTCAGGATAATTTGTATTTCCGGGGGGGGAAAAAAACGGACGTAAACAGTTAATAGGTTGTATTTCAGATGTGAAGTTACTTAAGGTAGCCCTCACGTCTCGAGGCACAATATTGAGAGCAGATAATAACAATAATCTCCATCATTGTTTAAAAGCACAAATCTGGCACTTAACAGACTAATTCACAGTCACTCCAGTTGCAAGTTTTCCTCATGAATATCATATCACAAGGGAATGTGAAATCCTCTAATTAAACATGATTTGAAAAGCAGCAGAAAATTGAGATGATGAATGTTCTGGGGAAGGAGAGTCAAGGATTCACTGCGTGGGAGAGGGAAGGGGAGAAGCATGTGTGTGCATCTCCCAGTTTGCAGAGGACTCCATCTTTCCTTGCTCTAGAGTAGGCCCTTTAATGGGCTTTAGTAAAACACCCGTCTCTTGGCGGTGAGATTATAGAGCTGATTGCCAACTTGCTTTGGAAACCTGATTAATAAACACCTAAGGATGGAGTATTTCTGAAATGAGCACAGATTAAGGCAGCGTGCTGGAAATGTAAGGCCAAAGTCATGTCCCAACTCTTCAGTATAAAAGAAGCAGCCCATTTGCTTCTTGAAGTGTTTTCAGTGAAAGTTAAAGGAGAAAGGTCATTTTCACAAAGGCACCAGGAAAAAAGACACAATGCTTGAGTCACCCTTTCCCCTGTTCGCACGTATCATTTGCACTTTTCCAAGGCAAGTGTAGGACCTTTCCCCCCTGATGCTACCGTATAACACCTGAAGAAACTTGACCTGTCCTTTTATTTACTGCAAGAGACTGGGATTTGACTCCTGGCTGGTTTTGAGGAGTTATACTCTAGTATGAAAAGTATTCAAACAATAAACGCTAAGATGGAAAATTGTGCTCGATATATAAGTAATCATCTCTTCTGCTCTTGTGAATCTGCGTTGTTCTTTTTTATATGGTCATCTGTGATCAAGTTCCAAAGCCAGCTCAACTAGTTTGGTTTCATTCAAGTAGACTTACTGTACATATCAGAAACACTTGATATCAATTCGTTCTTGAAAATTTAGTGTAAAAGCATCTGAAGTCTGATGATATTTTATTTTCAGTTATCACTTCATCACTCGAAATCAAATTCAGGCTCCCATATTCAAACCTAAGAAATTGGGTACGTTACTTAAAATCTGACTGAGAGTAGGTTATGGTAGCAAAGTAGAAGTCAGGGAGATGTGATAAGAACTAAAAAGTAAAGAGAAAAGAGAAAGAAGGAAAGTAGGATCGCTTTTGTGTAAGTTGTCGTTAAAGAATTAAAGCAAAAGAAAGAAAAAGGTTTAAAACGGCAGTGGCTTCCGCTGACGTGTGCTCTCGTTATGATCACAGTTTAGTGGAAAGTACTATTTATTAATAGGTAGCCCTGAAACTGTGTTTGAAGAGAACACCTTGCTGGAAACCTGAGGTATCTGGAATAGTTTCGTGTTTTGGGCTAGGAATGAGCATCTCCTGGCCACCAAAATCATAGGCTGTGATGGATCTGAGCGGGGAAGATTCCACGGCTGACAGTGTTACGGGGTGGGCACAAAGACGCGTGTGCGCATGGACATGAGACCAAAGAATTGGAAAGCAGACAGACAGACAAGGAGAGACTTGAGCCAGAGACAGGCACAGATGCGGTTTGTCAGAGAACTGGTGTTCATCATTAGTATCCTGGCTGCCTGCCTCAGGGTCAGCATTGCACTAACGTTGGCTGGATGGATGAAAAGCCAACATGGTGGGAAAGAGGCAGGTGGCCAGTGGGCAAAGGGGGTTAGGTGTGATTTTTTGGTGTATGTATCTGCGGGGGGTGGGGAAGGGTTTAGAAGAAGAGAGCTTCCTGCCCACCCCCCCAGCAGAGGTAAGGGCGTGGATCTCATTCATTCCTTTAACCCATTCTCATTAAGCACCTACTCCTTCTTCATCTTGTCAATAACAAGGTATGTCATTTGTGCCACACCCTCTCTCATCTGCATAACTGGTAGAAGTTTGGTGGAGGCGTTCCCAACTGGGAGAAGCAGCACAGGTCATCCTGTGTGATCCCCTTTGGTTTTCAAATGAGGAATTGGAGGGCAGGGCAGTTAAATGACTTGCAGGTTCCTGGTTTTTAGCGCATCTATAATGCAGAATGAGGTTTTCATTCACCTGGCACCCACCCCTCCCCATAGAGAAATATTACTGACCTTCAATAAAAGGGTAAGTTACACTCCATTTATTTGTTAGGCAGAGAGATACACCAAGTACATTCTGAAAAGACTTTTCAGCACACAAAGGAGCAACAGGATCTGGAAAATAAAAACTGTCCCTCGGCACTCATTCCTTAAAATGTTCAGTTGCTCAAGTTTTATTTTTATTAAAAATTTATCGCTGCCCCCCCAATCAAACTTCAAAACTTACTTTATAACAATGTGATTTCAAGAGTTATTTTATATTTTGAGTATAAATTCTTTTGAGAATGGGAGTAGTACATCTGGGGAAAAGAAATCCAGCAAAAGTGAAGCAAAAAAAAAAAAGAGAGAGAGAGAAAAGAAAAAAAACCCCTCCGATCTTTACATTTATGTTCATTTGGCTTTTGGCAAAGGTGCCAACACAGCACAGTTCATCTGGAGTAGAACAGTCTTTTCATCAAATGGTGCTGGGACAACGTGCAAAAGAATGAAGTTGGACACCTACCTCACACAAAATACAGAAATTAACTCAAAATTGATTAAATGTGAGTGCGAAAGCTCTTGCAAGAGAACATAGGAATAAGTCTTTATTAGTTTGGCTCAGTCAGTGGTTTCTTAGATGCGACACCAAAAGCGCAGGGAAGCAAAGGGGGAAAAGAAAAAGATTGGACTTAATCAAAATTTCAAACTTTTGTGCTTCAAAGCATACCATCGAGAAACTGAAAAGACAGTCCACAAAATGGGAATCAGTGTTTGCAAATCATATATCTCATAATGGACTTGTGTGCAGAAAATACATGCATGAAAAAAACGTTTGCAGTCCACAATAAAAAGAACCCAGTGTTTTTTAATGGGCAAAGGATCTGAATAGACATTTCTCTAAAGAAGACACACAGATGACCAATAAGCACATGAGAAGATGCTCTGCATCATTCATCTTTAAACAGACACAGATCAAAAGTACAAAAAGGTACCAATTTACATCCGCTGGGATGGCTAAGATGAAGACAGACACCTCGTGCTGGCAAGGATGTGGAGAAATTGGAACCCTCAAACAGTGCTGCCCCTCTCCATCAAACTTCGAGACTTATTTTAAACAATGCGATTTCAAAAGTTATTTTGAAAAAATAGTAGTGCAGCTGCTTTGGAAATAGTCTGCTAATATGTTAACCACGGAATGACCACATGACCCAACAATTCTATTCCTAGTTATATACCCCAAATTATTGAAAACTTATACTCAAACAGGTACATGTACCTGTATTTTCGTATCACCACTCTTCACAATAGCCAAAATGTAGAAACCTCCCAACTGTTGATCAGCAGATGAATGGATAAACAAGATGTGTTAGATACATGAAGTGGAATAGTATTCAGCCATAAAAAAGGAAATGAAGCACTGACACATGCTACAGTGTGGATGAACTGCCAAAACATGTTGTTAAGTGAAAGAAGCCAGACACATAAGACCACATGTTACGCGATTCCATTTGTATGAAATGTTCAGAATAGACAAACGTCTGGAAACAGAAGGTCGATTAGTGGTTGGCAGGGACTAGGGGAGTGACTGCTAATGGGTCCAGGGTTTCTTTTTGGTGTGATATAAAATGTTCTAACATTACACTGTGGTGGTGGTTTTACAACCCCGTGAATATTGCATTATATACTTTGTATACACCATTGAGTTATGTACTTTATTCATATATTTATGGCCGCACCCTGTGGCTTGCGGTATCTTACTTCCCCAAGCAGGAATTGAACCCAGGCCCTCACAGTGAAAGTGCCGAGGACCACGCTAACCACTGGACGGCGCTAAGCACCGAACCGCCAGGGAATTCCCTGAATTATGTACTTCAAATGAATGAGTTGTATGGGATACGAATTATACCTCATTGAAGCTTAGAAAAATGTATTCCATCAATGGGAGCCGTTAGAGAATGCCCAGCAGTCTTCCGTAACTTAATATATCAAAGAAGATGCTAGTGAAATGGAATACAATTTATAATTTGGGGTTGATGGGTGGGGGGCAAGGGGAGAAGTTATAAACCCTAATGGGCACAGATGTAGCCTTTTGTTACAGATGAATCAGAAATTGAGCAAACAAACAGAGGGCAAATTTGGAAAAGGGAAAAAACAAATAGGACGAGACTTAGAAGGCAGACGTGAGAACGTAGGTCAGGACACAGGAAAAGCTGGAGGCGTGCCTTTAGGAGAAAAGAAAATTGGCATTGAGGTACAGCGAGGCGTCTGTGCTTTTCTTGTTTCTTCAGATTCTTTTCCATTGTAGTTTATTACAAGATATTGAATATAGTTCCCTGTGCTGTACAGGAGATCCTTGTTGATTATTTATTTTATATATAGTAGTGTGTATGTCAATCCCAAACTCCTAATTTGTCCTCTCCCCTCCCTTTCCCCTTCGGTAACCATAAGTTTGTTTTCTATATCTGTGAGTCTGTTTCTGTTTTGTAAATAAGTTCATTTGTATCATTTTTGTTTTTAGATTCCACATATAAATGATATCATATGAAATTTGCCTTTCTCTGTCAGACTTAGTTCACTTAGTATGATAATCTCTAGGTCTATCCATGTTGCTGCAGATGACAATATTTCGTTCTTTTTTGTGTACGTATACCACACAAGAAAGAAGTTTATCCTTCTCATCTGTCGATGGACACTTAGATTTCTTCGATGTCTTGGCTCTTGGGGTGCATGTATTTTTTTGACTTAGAGTTTCCCTCAGCTATCTGCCCAGGAGTGGGGTTGCTGGACCATATGTAACTCTATTTTTAGTTTTTTAAGGAAACTCCATACTGTTTTCCGTAGTGGCTACACCGGTCTACGTTCCCAGCGGTGTAGGAGGGTTCCCTTTTCTCTGAGGTGTCTGTGCTTTTCCTCTCCTTCAAAGATGATTCTCTTGGTTACTACCGCAGGGAAAATCAGCTTACAGGACCAAGAGCATAGGGCCACTAAAGTCTACAGGCTGCAGTAAGAAGCTGTTCTTAGTTTTAGCAGTGATTCTAGTTCAAGTTTTGGCTGAGTAACGCACTTGGGAAGGGAGTAGTGAATAGTCGCCGCTGAAAAACCATAACCATTATGTAAAATCTTCTCAAAGGCCAGAGTCAGTGTTGAAATTAAGGCTCTGGCTGGTATACTTTGATATAGGAAGAATAAATACCAAAACAAGTCTTAAATAAATGTCAGTGACACCATTACATCGTACTGAATAATACAGAGTGTATTTAGTATTAGGTAATGTCAGGAATTATTACCTGTTTTTGTGTAGTTACACTTTTCATGGCAAGTTGGTTCTTCCTAACCTGAAATGCTGTCACTGTTTCGTGTTAATAAATATATCGATTTTTTACATACCAAGGGTCATCAGGAGAAATTTAGATCATGGGGCTTTTCTTGAGTGTGTACTATCTGCGTTTTAAATATTTGGACTAAAGGTAAATAATAGAAGGTGCGAATGCTCTCTTCTCAAGTGCATTGGCATCATTCTGGGCTGTACCTTCAAGACATTTTTTAAAAGGCAAGCATTAACTTAGTGTATATCCACACAGACATTAAATAGAATAATATTATTGTCTGTATGAGTCTGTCTCGCATTTATTGAGCCCATGTTCTGTGTTAGGTACCGAGTGGGCAGAGATGAGCTAGTTGTGATTCCCTGTCCCTAAAACTTTTCAACCTGGGAGTTCATAGTAAAAAATAGTTTATTAAACAATTGACCCTAAAGTTTTGAAGTTTAATTTTGGGGCAAGCATGTTGAAATCCCTTTAAAATCAAATACATCTATTTATTCATCCATTTATTCAGCATTTATTCAGCACTGATCTTGGCGGCTTTCCAGAAGTTATACTCCTCACCCGGGTGAGCTACCCGTAACCAGTATATGTAAATGATTGGGCTCACGGGCTTTATCTGACTGTCAGATGTTGAGATGGTCATTTTTCCATCAAGTTTCATCCTGGAAATGAAATTCTAAATTCATTCAAGTTTAACAATTCCTGTACTCATTTTTTTTTTTTTTTTTAAATTTCCCATCTTGTCCCTTTTGGCAAGTCCTGAAAGGCAGTAAGGGTATAAAGGCTTGTTCCACTTCTCTGATGAAACAGAAAAGTTCCCATTCAGGGGTACAGCCGGTGGGGTCTAAGGATGCTTCATCCGGAATGACTGAAAGGCCAGAAGTGAGACTCAGCCACACAGGCAGCAAGGATACAGCCTTTGCTACACCAGCATCAGGGTGCGTGGCAGGCTGGAAGTCGAGTCCTGCGTAGCACTTGATTTTTTCATGTGTGTGTATGTCTCTGTATGGGGGTGTGTGTGTGTGTGTGTGTATATACGTATATTTAACAATTGCACAGCAAAAAACACCTACAATGCACAAAATTAAAACTTCGAAAGATACCGAAAAAATGATACAGTGAAAATCTCGCTTCTCTGCTCACCGCCCCACCGCAATGCCCGGTCCCCCGCCCCAGAGGCGACAAGTGTTAAGAGTATCTTATGTATCTTTGCAGAGATACTCCACCAGGGCATCACTGCCAGTCTGTTCTTCTTCCTTTCAAAGCCAAGCACTTTATCTCAGACAGTTGTATATTTTAAAGTGTCCAAATATGAACAGCAAGTGACAGCAGTATGTATCCCGTGTTTCCATGTTGGTAAACTAGAGCCCACGAGAAGGAGAGTGCAGTGTGGTGACGTGCCGGGGTGCCCGCACCGTTGGCCAGGGCAGGGTTGCGTCAGGTGTGGGACGAGGGTGGGGCAAAGTTGAGCCAACACAGCATGAGGTGAACTTTTAAAACTAAGAACATATAATGCTTTCATGATAAAAAATACAGTTTTAACGCAGAGGCACATTTTCAAGAGGTCCACTGAGTGTGTAAGTATGTGCGTGTGCCAGGAGTTGGCATTCCTCTAGCCTTCAGGGTGTGACTGGCGATGCTTCTGAGGCTTCAGTGAGTTGTCATTGGTCCTTTTCTTTGAAATAAGGATATTGAGTTGAACCAAAAATAAATTCTTAGAGGAGAGTAGTTTTTATTCAGTCCAAGGAGCCTTTCCAAATAAGTCAGCCTAGAAACGGGGGGCGGGGGTTAGGGTGGAGGTGGCCCACGTGCTGAATTATGTACTTTTATTTCTAGTTGTGAATTCCTCTAGTGAAGGCGTGGTACCTTCTTTCCTACTGTTACTTTCAGAGCCCTCCTGGCTTAACCCACAAGGCACAGTAGAATAACCATTGGCAGTTTCTAACTGATGATGCTAATTTTATATCCTCACTAGTGGAGGCTCCTCTTTTCCAACCTGAAGAATCACACAAAATAGGTATAATGGCTGAGAGTGTACTGGGCATGTAGCATTTCTCAAGAGCAACTTAATGGAGTATTAATGGTCAATCTTAAAACGTAGTACTCATTTAACTGAGTGATTCCATTTCTCTGAATATATCTTCTAGTAAAAATCAGTTATATACTGGGATGTTTTGCCTGGTAAAATTTAATTTCTAACATTTTTCCTAAATATTAGAAACATGAAGGGAATCTCAGTGTCCAAAATAGAGGAATGGTTATATCAATTTTGGCAGATAGCTCGAGCTAAGAGGCTACATGACAGACTGTTACACATCAGTAACTGAAGCTTTTGAAGATTAGTGGATAACATGAGAGAGTATTTTCAAAATTATCGAAAATTTAAAAGGATGCAAATCTTCATGCCTAATTTGTCAAAAATTGTGTGTGTGTGTGTGTGTGTGTGTGTACTTGAGGGTAGTTATTTCTTTTCCAGATTTTTCAAGGATTTTATAACAAATATATACTAACGCATTTAGGATTGTGAAACTACTTTAAATAATGTTAATAAAATTGGTAAAGAGAAGAGTTATTATGGTTGGATAGTTTTTCTTTTTCCTTGTAAGATGTTGGTAGGAACAGTTTTCTTTTTAAATGCTATCCTTCCCTCTCAGATATTCTGAGAATCTTGGTACTTTGAAGGATTCTTGGATGTTAAATGTTGCCAGTAATTTTTTTTAATTCTATTTTCATATCATACCTCTTTTATTCTTTAAAGACTCTGCAGGTGAACAAAGATAGGTAGTCATTCTTTCCTTCGGTCCAGTGGAATTTTACCCTCGTAACCGCTCAGAGAATATCATTGTATCGTTGGGCTTTAGAAACCTCACTGTAACTACCTTAGTTCACTTGTGCTATTCTTTTCTCTCATGGGGGCACCTTTCAGTGCTTTCCTGAGTTAGTTTAATGCATTTTTTTGTTTGTTGTTGTTTCTCAGCTTTGTTTTCTATTGTCAGGGAAACTAGCTTATTATTTTCAAATTTTATTAGATTTCCAAGCAAGTCATTGAAAAGCCACAGGGAGACCTATGGATCTTTGATAAAGTGTTGTTCAGTGTATACGTGTGTTTGGTATTCATGACCCTCAGTTTAAATGTTCATAATACATTCACTGTGGATTAATTATAAGTCAGGGACAAGTGGCGTTTGTGTATGTCTGCTCTACGAATGTGAATCGATAAAATATATGACTACACATCCTGGGGGTTATATAAACTACAGGCCTCTTGTGTGTGTGTGTGTGTGTGTGTGTGTGTGTGTGTGTGTGTGTGTGTGTGTGAAATCATAATTCAGTGTGCTTGAAGTTCAAAGTCAGGCAGCGGCAGTGGAGTAAGTTGCAAAGTAGCCCTTTCCTTGAAGGCAGTGTGCTTTAGTACGAAACGGAACTCTTAATGTCAGTTTTATGTTTCTATTTGACAGAGTCTAAGGTTATGGAAACGACTGTAAAAATAATTTGTCTGAAAGAAGTCTGGATGCAGAAATCTAATAGAGAAAATATTTGAGAATATGGTTCATCAGCAAGTACAACAGATACACTTTTCTAAGTGCCACATGGCATGGATCAAAGCGTCCCATGACCTGGATCCGTGTGGCCCAATCATTACCTATTGATTGGAACCCCACAGGAGGATTAACCCTTTCACGTTCATGCCAAGTTTTCTTTCACTCTTTGGTGTTAGTAATTTTAGGGATAGAATCTTCCTGCCACTATTAGCTTTTTTTTTTTTTTAAGTTAATCATCTACTTGGATACATTTGTCTTTCTCAATTATTTTATTCTGAATTATTTAATTGCACTCTTCTTTGCTTGATAAACTTAACCAGTGAAAAGATTTTACAATTTCGGGAATACTGTTGGTGGCAGAAGAGGGGGAGAAAAATATGTAACATTCTGGGTAGAAAACAGCGAGAGCATCTCAAAATCAAGTACAGATGTTATCATCTTCATTAGGTAGGTTAAAGGATAAGTTCTAGCCTTTTAACGAACCCTTTGCAGTCTGAGTGGAGGGCTTTGCCTCTAACGAAAACCTGTCGAGCACTTTTCACACGTGGTGGCACATTTGTACTATTGGGCTGTTCGCATTTTGAAATTGAACTCTTGCTGTAAGTAGAGCGCCGTGCAGAAGTAATTCGTAAATTCCACAGGAAGAGGAAAGCACGGATTGGTTCACCTTTGGCCACGTGGGCTGCCTCCTCTTACCTCGTATGTCTGGTGGGGGGGTTCTGCGCAGCCAACTTATTCTCTTGTCCTCTGTGTGTTTTCTTTCAGTTTGTCCCACGAGGAGCATCCCCATAGCCATCCTCTGTATGGACATGGCGTATGCAAGTGGCCTGGCTGTGAAGCAGTGTGTGAAGATTTCCAGTCATTTCTAAAGTAAGAAGGATTTGATATTGCTTTCTTCTCTCGCGTAGCCGTCACCTCCCGCTCTTCGTACTTTACCTCATGCGGTGCCTTTTTGATGGCGAGTTTCACGCCACCATTTTGAGGGTAGCCTCTAAGTCACCATGTCGAGCAGTGTCCCGGGAATAGTTACAGAGTCTGCTGAGGGTTGCCTTGTAAAGGGGGAAGGATTTACATCCAAGGGCATTTTTGATCCTCTTAGTGAGATCCTGTATTTACTTATTTTCTCAGAATGACAGTGATTAAGTAAAAATTCTCCCAATATTAAACGTGCAGTAATTCAGTTTTCACTTCTATTCACATCCCTACATATTAAATCAATGACATACGCCCTAGCTCTAGCTTTATAAAATTGGTGTCAACTAGTGGCCACTAATAGCTTGGAGACTGGGCCTCTTCTTTGGTTCTTCACAAATGACTTTATAAACGTAAGAAACGGATGCCCGGGAAAAGCTACCAATCTGATTCTTATCTTTCTGCATTGGTGTTGACTTCTGTTCAGATTCTTGTCCTTATAGGGAGGCGAGAGTAAGTTTAATTCCTACAGTTAAAGTATGACTAAAACTTGGGTTATCCCATTTGAATCTGTACCACTGATAAAGCATCCCTGTAAGTAAATGGTACGTTCATCCTCTCCTAACCGAAGTGAAATGCTTCTGCACGACGTGTTAACATTTCCCTCATCTACGGTGCCTTGTCCTTTAAAGATATCGAGATGAAACCACCCTGCATTATTGACATCACATAAATATATTCATAGTATCAGTGAATCACTGATGTATGGAGTGAATATAATACTACGTTATATTTAGTATGTTTATCTGTCATGCAAGAAGCAAACATGTGCACTTGTAAAACTCCTGTGTATATAGGTACGTGACGGTTTGCAAAGTGGGTGTCGGGACTGGGGGCAGCGGGGAGTCTTTGCCTCTGGCTTTTCTGTCTCATTCAAGCCCCAGGAAATAGAGGCGGGCTGATTTAACATGCAGGTCTCTGGTTTTGTGCGGTCTTTCTATCATTAGAACAATCTCTGTATCTTTCTTTACAGACCTGGGTACAAATATTTTAATAAAGCCACCCTTAGAGATAGATCTCGTGCTACCTGCAAGCGCTTTTGGTGAATATCATTTTTTTGATTAATGAATGGGAGTCTGTGAAAACATTGTAGAGCTTCCCCGCTGTAATATTTTACTTCGAGAGCATTATGTGGTCCTTAAAAACGGAAGTATGTAAAAATTTTAAAAAAGATATTTTACATTGTTTCTAAATATTAATACTCAAGAGCAGTGATACTTTATCTTAAATTAAGCAACAGTCCGTTACAATTATGATGATTCTGGTTAGAGCTATTGGGCTTTGTTCTCTTATAAATCCCTCATTGTAGAATCTTTGTTTTGTTGCTTCCTGATCACTTGCCTAATTGTTTGTAGATAACGAGACAAAAAGATCTTGGCAGAAACCACGTTTAAATTCTGATTTCACCTTCGGCACCAGTGCTACCTTTGATAAATATCTCGGTGCTAATTTCACTCCTCTATAGAATGGCTAGAAAACATCTGTAAATACGATTTATTTTATAAAGTCTCCAGAACTATAAAGTTGCTGTCAACATTTTTGGTGACATGTATCAGTTTTAGAGTCATGAGGGAAGAGGGCATTTTTCCAATTGATCACTCACAAATTTTTGTTAATAGGCAAAGTATTTCCACTCTAATCCTCAAATCTTAGTTCCTTTTATTATGCGAGCTGGCGTTAGGGGGGTGTGTGTGTGTGTGTGTATGTATATGTATATGTATTGGGGGGACAAATATACCTCCACAAAGAAACAGCACACTTTTCAAACTACATCGATTTCTAAAGAAAAGAATCTGAAGATCATCAGAATTAGAAGCTAACTTGATTCCTTTAAAAAAGCCCTTTTCTCTTCTAAGGATATTAGGAGTCAGGCTCTTATGTAGGAAACCACCTATTTATTTTTCACTTTTATTCATGTCTCTATTATTTATTGTGGTTTTGCACATGACGTGGCATTTTTGTTCAGTGGAATTGGAATGCTCACTATGATCCCGCAACTGTTGCTTATTTATTTCGTAGTACTTATTTATTGACATATATTCGGCCAGAAGACTTCTGTTTGCAAGCTATAGAAAGCCAACTTTAATTGGTTTAAGCCAGAAAAAGCGGAGGATGGTAATTGGCTCCTATAACGAGGAGGTCTGGTGGTACCGCTGTCTTCAAGCATGACTGGACCCTGATGCTTGAACAAGGTTATTGGAGTATCGGTTCATTGCCCCTTAGCTCTGTTTTCTTCTTTGTTGCCTTCATTCTCAGGCTCTTGCCAAGTGGAACTGAAGAAGACAGATTTACCTGCCACAGGTGTATCCATCCCAGAGTGTATCTCTTTTCCAGTAGTGCCAGGAAAATGTCCTCAGCAGACTGTCATTGGCCCACACTGAGTCACGTGTTCTAGTTCTGAAGCAGTCACAGTGAGGCAGCCAGGCTTCAGTCACACGCCCACCTTCGGAGCAGAAGAAGAAGTTCACCCCACAGGAGCCACGTAGGGGCTGGGGATGAGACGCTTGGTTCACAAAAGTAAAAAATGAGTCTTGCAAACCAGCCGAGGGGAAAGTAAATGCTGAATAAGAAAAAAACCCTCTAGAACTCAGAGTTCTCTCGGTGCTTTCCTGAGTTTATCCGTTGACCTGCGGTCTGTGACAACTTCGGGATTTTGAGTTTCTCCTACAGCATGATTTCAGCTGTGGGAAATTCAGAGTTGTCTTCAGCTCTCAAGATCTTGCCTAGAGTAGTGGAAAGTAAGTTAGTCTTCTTGTGAACTCACGTCTCCCACGTGTGCGCTCCGTCTAAAGGGTAATCACATTGGCTTTAGCGAAACCAACTTTGCTTTCCATTGAGCTGGACTGAAAGAGCTGCCATACTTCTTGTGGTTCCAACAAAAGCCACATGGCCTCTTTGAATGACATCATAGTGGAGTCATTATTATCGGGAAGTGGGAAGTGATGTTTCAAACATTTCTTCTCAAACTGCCAGATCTGTAGGCGCTGAAAGCACCTCTTTCCTGGGCCCAGGAGTGGGCCATTATCCCACTTTAGACGTGTTCTCTTATGGTTTTAGCAAATTGATACCAGTGGTGCTTAGATTCTCAAGGGAGTCCTACTCAACAAAAATGTCGTATTGCTCTGCCTTTGATTTAGGTGTTGCTTCACCGATTTCTTGTTTTTCTCACCTAAAAATCCCTGATTCTTCTAAATCCCCTGATTTTACACTCCCCTGGCAGAGCCCTGAACTGTGCAGCAGGCACAGTTCCAAGTACTTTATGTATATAGCTCGTGCAGTACAGCCACCTTATAGTGGTATTACTGTAGTATTACTCGCGACCTACGGTTAAGGAAACTAAGGCACAGCAAAGTCAACCAGTTTTCCCAAGGTCACACAGCTTATAAGAGGTGGAGTCAAGATCCGAACCCAGACAGGATGGCTTCATAGGACTTGCTGTTAACTGTTCTATAATACCGCCTGGTTAGAAGCAGCTCATTTTATTAACTGTGTGCTCTCTGCCTAAGGCAGTAGGTATAAAGGAAGCTTTGAAGAAAGGCAGAATGGGCAGTGAAGCTACTTGCTAGGAGTGCGTTCTTTGAGCTCAGTATCAGCACGTGTGTCTTGGGACGATAGTAATAACTACCCCTTGGGGTTGTGAGAATGAAAAAGGTACCTCGTGTCAAGTGCCTGGCCCATAGCAGGCACTCTCGAAAAATATAAGTACTTCTTTTCTCGTCTACTTAAGTGTATTTTTTTGAATTAATTAATTTTAATTTTTTTGGCTGTGTTGGGTCTTGGTTGCTGTGCGTGGGCTTTCTCTAGTTGTGGTGAGTGGGGGCTGCTCTTCTCGTTGCGGGGCACGGGCTTCTCACTGTCGTGGCTTCTCTTGTTGCGGAGCACGGGCTCTAGGTGCGCGGGCTTCAGTACTTGTGGCACTCGGGCTCAGTAGTTGTGGCGCATGGGCTCTAGGCGCGCGGGCTTCAGTAGTTGTGGCACACGGGCTCAGTAGTTGTGGCTCACGGGCTCTAGAGCTCAGGCTCAGTAGTTGTGGCGCATGGGCTTAGTTGCTCCGTGGCATGTGGGATCTTGCCGGGTCAGGGATCGAATCCGTGTCCCCTGCATTGGCAGGCAGATTCTTAACCACTGCACCACCAGGGAAGCCTGCCTTAAGTGTATTTTTAAAAGAGAAATAATGGAAACTATCCAAACATGGCTGACCTCGTAACTAGGGAAGAGGTGGTGACTATGCAGAGCTTTGGTATGTCAGAAGAGACCGTTCTTTAATGTAATTTTTAACCAGAAATTTCTGGTAAGAAGTCCTACACAGTCGGATGTGATCTTAGGGCAAGGGTGGCAGACTTTTTCCATAAAGGATCAGATAGTAAATATGATGGGCTTTTGCAGGCCATCCAGTCTCTGAGACGAGCACTCAGCTCTGCCATCGTAGCAGGGAAGCAGCCTTAGGACCCTCTGTAAGGGCTGGGTGTGGCTGTGTCCCTTGGACCAGTTTGCTGACCTCTGACCTAGGGTACAGTTTTTGGTGTCATTATGTTTTTAGCTGAGCCACATTCTTGCATTCCCTGGGCATCATCGCTCCCCTGGGTTACTTTAGTGTGGATTCACAGAGCCCTCATTTTTATTCATATTGAGGGAGAATATCCATGCCTGCCTTTTATACTTACCCGGGTTTGTGTTCTTCCACCTGGTTTTCAGGGTTCAGTATGAAAGAGCAGAGTGACTTGGCTTGGTAAGTGTTTTCCAGTCTTCTGTTGCTCAGGCTAGGCAGCTGTAACTTTTAGAGAGGCCAAGATCAGTTGTTCAGGAGGAAGCTCCCATGTGACAATAAAATGCCACTGTTGACAGAGAGAGAGGTGAAAAGAAGGGAGGGGGGACTCACAGGTCTCAAAATGTGGCCTCTTTTTTTTTTTTTTTTTCCCTCCTGAGGGAAGAAGTATCATAACTCTTGGTCAATCAAAACCAGAGATTTGACACTCTTGTTTGTTCCCAAGGTGAGGGGATACCACAGGGCCCTTGATTTCAAAGATAAATACTGTACAAATAACCATCCTGTTGTCTTTCCCTCCCAGCCAACAGAGGGGCGCTTTATCACAACCAGCAGGTACCCTGTCTATTGTGTGCATTTATTTCCCTGTTTCTTCTCCAAACAAGTTGCAGTTTTAGCGCTGATTATTTTTTTTCTAATCTCTGCGCCGTTAAGTGATCATGTGACAGTGGTGTTTGTTGGAGGAAACTGACGCCGGCAGGTACTCACGCTAACTCTAACGCAGCCCGCCAGCCCTGCATTGCTCGGAATCCTCCGATAACAGCCAAGCAAAGAGAAGCCCAGTGCCATCCAGATAGGTGAAGCTCAGGGTGTCCTCCTGTCCTCTCCCCACTTGGATCAGGTTTTATTCTTTTTTTAACCAGGTTGAAGATACGGTCCTCGCCAATAAAAATAGGGATCTATAATTCTTCCCCTTTGCTTTTTGAAAAAGGGCCCATACCATTCTTTGGCAAGGTGGCGAGTGGATCTGAAGGCTAAATCATGACCACATTTTCCTGTTTCTGACTTAGAATGTAAAATCAGACACAGACCCCATAGTTTCACAAATACCAGTTCCTCATGTGTGTTTGGGAAAAATGTGTCCATTTCCCCTAGTTTTTCTTTTCGACAGTCACTTGCAGAACATCTAACAAAAGTATAATTTGGGCCCTTGCTTGATAGCCGTCTGAAAGAAATTGGGGTGTGTTTTTTTTTTTTTTTGTCTGTTTCTGTTTTTATCTCCTGGTTATTGCTCATGGAGAGAAGCACCATGCCAGACAATCAAAACCCAAATTCCTTTGCATGTTAGTCAGATGTACATTACTTTTTAAAGCCAAAACAAATTTTATATGTGCTGTCATAGAAGACGGGGAGGATAATGTCACGAGGAAATGCCCAGCGGTGGAACTTCGACCCTTTCAAGAAGGTCGAGGGCTGGAGACAGCAGAGGACATTTATTTCATCACTAATTCACTTAAAAAAATTTTTTTTTTTCTCTCTGAATTTCACTTCTGAAAACTGTGAAGAGTTTTATGTGCAAGAAACTCCTAAGTGCTGCTCTGTAATGTTTTCACAAGTGTTTTTATCATGGTAACATCTTGTTTACTTTAGTTCTCGGCCTAAAACTACTTGGAACATGTTAAGAAAACATTTCAAGAAAGCCTCCACAAAGAGGCTTTTGTTTTCACAGCCACCGCGAGGCTGCAAGGATCACAAAGGTGTTAACTTTCAGCCCCTTAAGCACTTCCACATGAAATTCCAGCACCGATGTTTGTGGTTTTGGAAAAACAAAGTGTACGTTAAAGAAACCAGGTATATGCTAATACACGTCGAAGGAGGCCGGATATCATAAATTGTTCCAAACCCATTCGTGGCTCTGGGTTTGCACACCTGGATGTTCTGCAGTGAAATTACCTCTGGGGAGTGCAGGAGAGCGCGTGGAGGGGGAGTCAGTCTTCTAGAAGGTGGGCATATGCAAATGTGATTCTAGCCTCCCCGTCTCAGTCACCGGAACTGGGGGAGGAAATTTTCCCCCATCAGAGCCCAGGTGACAAGTCGTGGAGTTTTCCACAATGAGCTTAATATGTTTCTGGATTTGACTTTCCCACTCACCGTGCCTTTTTGAGTTGTTTGACCGAGGAAGATCAGGTGGTACCAAAAAACATTTTCTTCCCCCTTGAAATGTCTCTCCTTTCACCTTTCTGACACTGTTCAGGAGTTCAAGACCTTTCCAAGTACTCAGAGGTCAGGGTGGCCTAAATACCACAGTGCCCTCTAGTGATCTGTAGAACGTTCGATAGAAAAGTTGAGACAAGTTTGCCAGAGGTAACCGGCCCAGTGCCACATCGCCTTGCTCAAAAAGCAGCAAATAACATCGGAATGCATTGTTTCTTGCAGCAAACAGATTTTAGTCAGAAATGCAAATGAAGTTTAATTTTTCCTCGTAGGCTTTGAAAGCATTAGAAAAATTTCTGACTGTCTACTCACGCAGTGCTGCACATCACTGTCTGTGGACACGGCGCATTGTACCACTGCAGAGACAGTGCTGTGTGTTCTTCTATTTTAAGAGCCATTAGCTAGCCTAGGTGTTTCACGTGATCGCTTCCGGCCTGTAATTAGAAGGCATCGCTGAAAAGACAGGGGGATCGTCTTTGCTCCACACTTTTATTGACAGTGTCTACCATATTACGGCCATGTCTAAATGGTAAAATTTATTATTAGCAGTAGTGTCACAAAAGTCTGAGACAGCGATTTTCCTTTCAATAAAAGTAGTTAAAAACCTTTTAGAAAATCCATAATTTTGATTGCTGGTACTTCATAAATGTATAACTGGTACTTTTTAGCTGTCTCTTTAGGGAAAAATGAGTTTTATCACTTGCAGTACCTGGGTTAATGAAATTGTGTGTTGGAATTTAGCCAGCATGAAAGATGAGATCATTCCCAGATACTAACATTGGCAACAGGTCTCATAAAAAGCTCTGACTCTTGAGTGAAGTATCATTCGATTTTTTAAATTATTATTATTATTTTATTTAAACTGAGGGATTAAGCTCATTGTCATCTTCAAAGTTTCAGTGCTGGCGAGAGTCTCATTTGGCCTCCCATTCGAAACCCAGCGACCTAAAAACCTGGACCGAGCCAAGAGAAACAGAGAAATGTCCATCAGTGCCTCGTCGAAGAATTTCCTTGCTTCAAATTTCAACTCCAGTTCCTGTTGAGCCCTTTACAAATCACGACTCTCAGCTCAAATTTGAAATAATGCTGCCTTTTTCCCCGTGTTCCTCCTGTGTTTGATTGTTTGTGGATATTAACTGTCCAGGAAATCCCATACTTACA